>NW_026637663.1:5000000-10000000 GCF_028554395.1 Pezoporus wallicus
TAATACTGTTGGATGCAGAGATGAGCAATACCATGGACTCCCGCCCCAGAGTCTTTGCTGCACAGGGGTATGTTTGGTTTGGTTGTGTCTTACTGCTTATTTTGGTGATTGGCAGAGATCACCTTATCAATGGTACTTACCTCTTCCTTGGCAAAGAAGACTCGGTCACACTGAGCACTCCCCAATCCTATTAACGTGGTGACAGCGATGAGCAGAACAGTTTCTCGGTTAGCTTGCTTTAGTCAGTGCTAAATGAGGTGCTCCGCATGAGACTACAGGAGAGAAAAGTGACTGCAGCTCTCCTAAAGCTTTCCCTGCCCTGCAAACACCCCATTTCCAACAAGCGGGGTATCTGCCACATGCTAAAAGTAGTTGAGAAAATTACTTCTCAACATTTCAACATTTTAAAACACCAATGCTTTTCTTTTGGTAGTTTATTTCCATAGTTAAGTTATGAAGTCTGTTTCTGTGTGTTCCCAGCCTGTTGCTAACAAGTGCTGTGATTATATTACTTCCAACAATCATAATAGCTATTTGGAGTCTATGCAACCTGGCCAACTACTACCCAGGCAGTTTATTATCAAATTAAATGCAACTATGCTCAGAGTAAAAAAAGGTTTTTTCTTCAAAATATTATTCTAATGGATCTTTCACGAGCACTTCCCTCTCACCATTTCTTGGTATGTCACATCTTTCTCCTAGGCTATTTGTATCTGAAACAGACACCAAATGCAACACGAGTATAGTGTTGCATACTATATATATATTGCATATTTTATATATATATACGTGTACACAGGCTGTCAGATAATTGCACATTTTAAAAACGTGCTTTTATGTACATACACATGAAAAGCATGTGAAAGATCTGGATAAAACCTGCAGAGTCATGTGGAGAATTGCACAATTTGTATTTGATTTCTTATCTTATTGCAGAATGTGACATATCCTATTTATTTCATTTTTCTTCCTGTGGTGAAAATAACACTAGTGAAACTAGTATTTCCAACCAGTGTGTCTTCAGGATAACTTGATAAGCTCTAGAAAGGAATAGAATTCAGTTTGTTCTATTGCATCTTCTCTCCCTGTTGAGGTTACTGGCTTCTAACAGATACTGACTCAATGAAGTGCTTCCGGAAGTTGCTTTTTGGCTTTTTTTTTTTCTATTTTTTTCATTTCCATATGCTTATTAAATAGCATTTATTAACAACTTACGTTGCTTCTATAAGCAGCATAAATACAGAAACAGAAGTAGCTCTACAAACATCTCACCTGTATTCACAGGGTTTCATTGCAGTAAAAAAGAAAAATAATTAATGCCAGTTGAGTAACTAATGCCAGGTAACAGCCACTATGGTGAAAATCATTCAGTCATTCCAGCAATGTTACAAACCAGAAGAACATCAAAGGAAAACTTTACCTGGTATACCTCATCCTTTTCAAAATTCCTGAGTCTCAGGTTTTCCCTTTATTTTAGAAAGCTTTTAAACAACAGGTCTCATGCACACATACCAACTACCTTCTGAAGCGTTGCTCTGTAACCCATTCTTGATGCAGAGGCAAAGACCTTCATCTTCGTAAGCAATATGCACAGCACAGGTAGCTTTTCCTACAGCACTACCAAAACACCATGAACAAAATTTGCCTCCTAATCCAAGGAGGGATTACAGATTGAAGAAGGGGAATTTCTCCTTAGTAACTGTTTTAAGCAAAGTAAGTACAATGAGGTAACCTCCAACAGTTGTTGAGCACCTGAAATCCATTGAAGTCTGTGTCCTTTACAACTGACTCAAATGAGCACTTGATTTTACAGAGCACTTGGGTACTTTCAAACAAGCATAATTCAAAGGTCCTCAAAACAAACAGAAATACTCTCTTCCTCCCCAGACTTCAGTGAGCTTCAGTTAAGGTCCTTTTTCATTTATATCTTCAAAAAATCTGCATAGGAATATATTCAGGGGTTGATTTCTTTAAGTTTCTGGTGGCATTTTTCAATAACGGCTAAAAAAGTTAAAGAAACATACTGACTAGGCAGTGACCATCAATGGCAAAGCACTGTGGTGTGCTACAAGAGATAAGTCTTCATGTTAAGCAGAAAAATATAAAAAAAGCATGTGACTGTGATCAATTTGAACAGCTTGACCAGCAAGTCATTAATTGACTTCAGCCTACAGTTCCTTGCCAACAATACAGAAACAGGTGGAAAGGACCAACTCAATAGTAATCACAAAAACATTCCTCTTCTGTTGCTTGTCCCTCAAAATAATTTGTAAAGCTTTAACTTAAATGAATAAATACTAAAAAATGCATTAGAAGTCAGTGCAGTTTCCATTTAATCACTAAAGCTAGCCCTAGCAGCACACCCCTTGCAGCAAACAGAGCTTTCTGGGTGGGCTGGTCACAACAGCACAGAGCCAGGTATGTTTTGTAATATTTGTTTTTGACAGCCACATGCAGGAGTTAAACTGAGCCAATTGCCCTGGAAACTTGTTTCTGGTCAAGTCATTCTAGCAATGCTGCATTCCTTCAGTGAGGAGGGAGACCAGGGAAGTTTTGAGGCCATACCGAGTAACTAGAGACAGAGTCCAGGTTAAACACTATCCCAGGCTCAACATCTTTGAGAATGGGTCACGAAGAATCACATAAAGACACAAGACCACTCTGGTCAGTACCCTGCTTACTGAGCTGAACAGTGTGAGAGATCTTTGAAGAGAATCAATGTATTAGGTAGATAAGCATACAGACACTTTTTTCCTCCCCCCCCCCCCCTTTTATAATTATCTGCTAATATGTTGTTCAGAATTTTGCTTCATAGTTCCCTGAACCTACCTTGTATTTTCAGGGTACAGGGAGCCGTCAAAACCCTGTTATCACTTTGGACTGGCAAACCTTAAAAGATTTGGATGCAGGATTATTTTTCTACAGTTCAGTATCTCAGGATTTCCATGATTCCAAAAGGCAGCAAAAGATTCTCCATCAGCTGCCCTGCCATTTGACACTGGCAAAGTAAGGATCTGCGTGAAAGTAGCTGTCAACAGCAAGGTATGCTCTCTGGCAACAGGAGGACAAATAGCAAAGTAGATCCCTCTGCAGGTGGTGACAATGTGAACTTACAATAAGTAATAATAATAACAAGGAATTAAATTATGTTGGGAAAACACCATAAGCAGTAAATTGCAATTACAGGCACTACCTTTTTAAAGGACTTCATTATGTTTTGAATCCCTTTCTCCTGTGATTTACTTGTGGTATAAACACATGATACGTACACACACTTCCCATCCCTCACTTCCACTCCCAATAATAGTAAAAATAAACATGAAAAATAATATTAAAAACCTCTGTATTCATTAATATTCACACCAAAGTATATGTATAGATATATCCATTAAAATTATGAACATTTCTAAATATATTTCATGTATCATACATGTATTTATATGTATAATTACATATCCACAGAAGTAGTCTTGCTGTGCTAAAGCCAGCAGTAAAAGCAAAAACAGGCTTCACAACAGGACACCCATATATGCATATGTACTGGCTGTTTGGTTTGTGAATTTATTTACAACATAACTATATCATAATAAATGCTTACTGTTCTATTGTACAAACGTAATAGTAAAGGTTTAGGTTTGTTTTTTAAATACAAAGACTGCAAATGAATACATGAAAAAAATTACACACCATGTACAGTATTTATAATTTATAAATGCAAAGTTAAGACCTCTTTAAATTATTGCACTTGCATATTTTTGTTTTTTTTTTACAAAGATAGTTTATATGTATCATATATATATATATGTGTAAATATATATATATATAAAACAAATTCTTCAGCTCACTAAATGTAGTAAAGTTGAATGTTGTTACCTTGAAGTTCTTTCTTCTTCACATAACAGCCCAACCTGAATTTTGAATATATATATGAAACTACTCTACAAATCAGTTTGATCTACCCTAGAAAGCAGTCCATTATTTTAGGTTTTTTGACAGAGTATACACCCGTATTACAATCGAGCACAGTTTTTGGTCAGAAAGCAAAACAAGAGTTACGATGTGCCTTTGCTAGATTGGGATTCATAACCTAAAGTTTGAACGTGAGCTTTCTTGTGGTAGTGTGCAGAAAGCCTTTTCTGTGTTTAGAATGAATAAATTAATTGAATCAATTGTTCCACTTCACAGAACTGTTCCTATATCACAGTGTTTGAGGCAAATGCATTATTTTAAGAGGGTCATAATTGTTTTGATCATCTAACAATCTAGTTTTTAATAGTGCTATTTGCTATCCCTACAATTTTAACACTAAATGCAGTCACAGCAAACTGATCACACTGTTCTAAGTTTAAACACATAAGTCTGTGCCACATAAAAAGATGAGTTACACACTGCATGTCCCCTCCAATGTAAATAGTTTTTTACCACATACTTCAATTAAAAAAACACCCATTGCACTTCTCTAATGGGCACTTAATAAATAAATAAATAATACTGCCATGAATTGAACCATTACAGCAGAATGTTGCACTACTGTCCAAATTTCATAAATTAATTATAACAATGGAATTTCTGTCAGTGCTGTAATACAATATGCAACATCTGAGTATCATGCTATGTCAACTGTTTTTCTCACTTAGCGCATACCATTCAGGCATCACTTCATAATACACTAGAAATGCTCTGACATGGCTGCAAACAGTCCAGTCTTAAAAGGGAAAAACTATTGAAATTAATAACAAAAATAAAGCAGTTCTGGCAGTATAAACACCTCTAGGAGAGGAGAGACCTGTCAGGTTTTTATACATTCTTACTGATCTTGGTCAAGATCAATTTTAGCAGGATAAAAATGCAAGGAAGAATGGCTTTTGGCAGTTTAACTTCATGAGCCAGATGACTTACAGATCCAGATGTCTTACTCTATTTGTGAGGTCAAGTCCAGAATTTTGAACAATTCAATCTCACCATGTAATGTTGAGCAATGATTTGAGCCGTAAAATTCAAATGGAGCTTCAAAATTTTAGTATTTGCTGGGTTTGACTTTGGAAGTGCAGGTGTAAGTTTGTTTCTACAATAAACAATACACATCTGAATCTGCACTCTGTGGGCTATTTTTGTTGGTTTAGGTGCTAACAAAGAGTAACATTTTGTCATGACCTTTCTCCTTTAACGCACCAGGAAAGCAAACTAACCCACGACCTCTGGAGCCACAATTTTTCATTCTAACAGATATTATACTCTAGCAAACATATACTTAATGTGGTCTGGATAGTTCTACATTAGAAACAGTATCTGATAGACTTTAAACATTAATAGAATAACTTATTGCCAATTTGACAAATTTGTCAGAGAAACATAAAATATTATGTGATACTGCCAAATACTTTGAATGGTAACAGAGCTAGTGAAGTTCTCTTTACTACCAATGAGTAAAAGATGAATTAAAAGCTTTCCATACACACCAACACGGAGCGATAAGGAATATTTTTGCAATGCTTGTACGATCAACATTCAAAGAGGGAGAACAACAGCAAATATACTTAACTCATGAAGGAAAAAGATTCCATTCAGTTGTTGGGGGTATCTGAATTCCAAAGAGTATTTCTGTAGTCACCATAGGTAAATTCCATGTAAATCAGGAACTGTGACTGTGTCTCGAGTACTTAGCAGATGAAAGGTTTCATCTGCATGATTTAGCTAAACCAGAACTGCTAAGGAGTAAAACAGAAGACACAGCATGAGATACTTTTCATTCTACTCTGGTCCAATTGCTTCCCGCCATTTTTTAATTTTTTGTTTGGTTTTTTTTTTTTTCCCAAAAATAGATTGCTGTGGTCAACAATAAATTTCTTGCACTTAGAATTGGTAAAGCAATCTGGAAAAAATTTATGGGGCTGCTGCTGGATAATGTGTATCATATAACTA
The DNA here is from genome assembly GCF_028554395.1 of Pezoporus wallicus. Lineage (NCBI taxonomy): Eukaryota > Metazoa > Chordata > Aves > Psittaciformes > Psittacidae > Pezoporus > Pezoporus wallicus. The sequence continues at coordinate 5,005,923 of NW_026637663.1, forward strand.
AAATAACTTCATATTAAATTCTTAACCTCTAGAGTATCTATGCAAAGGCTCCAGTGCACTTATACATGATGTGATTATCTATCACATACTGCACACATGTACAGATACTGGTATGTGCTCGACCATAACAGAAGGCAAAACTCAAGAATCCAAGTCATTTACATGAAACCCGTAAGATGGCATGCTTAGAGCAAAACAGCTCAACAAACACAAGATGGAAAAAGAACTTGTGTTCTGTCTTTAAAATCACTACTATTTGTTGCAGTTACACAAATGGCCATGTTCTCACGAAGCCACAAGAAGAGTGTATTTTTCTGTGAAAAAAAGCATAGTATAGGCTGTATGTGAAAGGTTTACAAAGACTGTGTTTTCACCTACCGTGTGGATTAATACAAAGAATTTTTCTTCTCCTTAAGAAAAAGATGAAGGCATAATAAGTGTTGTTGAAACATACTCTGTACAATTGCACTAAATTGAAAAGAGTGGCATTAAATGTAAGGTCTTAAAGTCTGTGCAGAAGTTTGTAAGGCTGAAGCCTACCTGTCAGCACAGAACTGTAAACACACTATTTTAGAGTACTTTTCTTCAGTCAGCTATTCTTCCTCTAAGAAAGGCAATTCTAATCCTGGACATTTTGCTGAACTAGGGGAAAAACGCAAACAGACAAATGGAGATGTTTCCTAATTTCACTCATCTCTGGATGGGGGAAAAGAGCAGTAGAAGACATACAGTGTTACTGTGCAACACAAAAGCTAGTCAATACAAAAACATTTTCTGATTTATTGTGATGGTACCACAACCTCTCTTATCAGACCTGATTTTTCTGACAAGGCTTTTTGCTCCCAGCAGATAGCATACTTCAGGTATGTCTCTAATACCTTTTCAAATACAACTCAGCAGGTAGAAATAAAGATGATGACTACTTAATTGTGAGCTAGGCAAGGAAATCTTTGCTGTCACATTTAATCTGATGCTTCTGTCACTACGGATACAAAACCTCCACCCTGAAACTCTCATATCCAGTACTTCCAGTGTTTTAAGAAAGGAGCTGTTTAGGTTTACAAATCATTCTGAAGAACAAAGCACCAGTTCTTTCAATGTTTGCCTTGTCAGTGACAGACAATTTGCATCCTGATGCTTGATGCTTAATGGAGTACTTTAAAACTTTAACCTGAATGTTGGTTTTCCTTTAGTTTGCAGCAAGAGAATTCACTGTAACCTAAGCATGAATTATAGTCTCCAAGGATTCTGCTGGAGTTCAAACTGATTACAAGTAGATCACACATAAACATTCACAATAGCAATGGGTATATTGTTCTATTTATAGCCAAGAACTCCCAAGTGACACTGGTGTTAAAGCCAGCCACAGTACAGTATAATAAAAGTACCATTGAAACCCTTACTAGAAAGATACAATTTAGAAGTACCCCCTAAGATTTCCCCCCCCCCCCCCCCCCAATCAGTTTTAAATTAAGGCCTCAGCAATGTAGCCCATGAGATAAGGCCAGTCTTTTATATTCACAAGTTGTAAGTTCTCTTTTGATAGTTGTCTCCAAAACTTCTGGGTTGTCGTTTTCCCTCTGTTCATGTTGTGTCACTGGTGCAGGTCAGGAGATTGGCTGCCAGAGTCATTTAGCTGAGGTAACTCCATGGGTGTTACCTTCCTAGGCAGATCTGCCTCTTAGTTAACCTTTTGTAGCTTTCCTTTTTCTTTTTTTTTCTTTTTCTTTTTTTCCAAATAAAATTGAAACAAAACAAAAAGCAATCCCCAAAAGAAGAAGGGATGTTTTTCAGGTTAAAGCTATTTGTTGCTGCTGTTCAGTCATCGATCTTCACAGGAAGTGAATCTGAGGTCCCAGGAGGAAGGGACTGGGAAGGAATCCATATAAAGGCTTCCTCACCTCTTGTTACTTTCTCCCATTGGTTGAGATTGTCCCTGGAGATGCAAAAAAGTCAGAGGTAAAGCACTGTTCACAGGTTTACTGGGATTTTTTTCCTAACAATACTGTCTGCTGTACTATACTGTGAGATGTAGCTTTGTGCTGTATACAAGTACCTGTTTGTCATCAAGCTTTTGCCATCTTTACATTATTTCATCCTTCACCTTCAGTTATCCCATTCTGCAATTCTGTGTGGCTTGTACACATGATGACTACATACAACTCAACATCATACATTCCCTGGAACAAGTTCTGGAGCTGGATGCTAGCACCTGCTTCCATTAAAAATTCCTAGCCCTCATGGCTGGAGGGAAAACCCAGCTATGACCCAAGAAGGATGTGCCTGCAGAGACTCTAAAACAGCTGTCTGGAGACAAGCAGCCTTCCAGGATTTTACCACAGCATACTTCAGCCCTTTTCAAAAACACCAGAGATCAGGACTTTTGCCAGGAAACTTCCTTCATGGGAAACCACAGAAGTGCATTAAGCCTTCTAAAACTCCTGCACACGGGCTGCCTGACAGTGCGTAAGATATTGCATGCCAACATCATAGTATCAACTTTCAATTACTAATGTAGTAATGATACTGTCAATCTGCTACATTTAAAGAGTACCCTTACCTCAAGACACAAATGTTAGTTTCTCACAGCCTGGCCAACCCCCAAGTCTAAATTTTGGCTCACAAGCCACAAAATGATGAAAAAATTTAACTGGTAATGTTCTAGTGACCTGAAGGAGTTCAGATCCATAATCTTACTTGCTGTACAGTAGTACTGCTCCAGTGATTTGGAAGTCTGTTGATGATACCCAGTAGCAGACCATACTTGCAAGCTATGGTCAAATCTAGCATTTAGTCTTCAAGTACAGAGAGGAAGCTCAACTGTTTCCATTTCATACTATCAGATACTTAGTTACTAAAACAACAGTTCTTAGATGTCTTCAGTAAACAAACAGGATGATAAACGTACTAAGGTCTTATTATTGTATTTCTGTGTCATATTATCGTATTTCATAGGAATTTATGTGGCAGAGCTCTCCTGATTTTTATGTCACAGCTTTGCTGAAACAGTTGATAAAACAGTGGATAATGAGCTGAAAGCACAGTGAACAGGTAAGAGAAAATGTTGCATTTCTGGGGGTGGGGGAAAGCAGCATCTGATGGAGTCTGCCGAAGAAAGCTGGTGCCCTCTAGGGGAACACCTACACGATTTTCTGCAGGCAGATGGAAACCTGCTCTGCCGGCGCTCCAGGCAAGTGGAAGTCATGAAGCCAGCGTTAATATGGGGCTGAATCTCAGCTAATACAACCAGGCACTAAGGATCACAAACAGTGAACTGGCACTATTTCTAGATCCCGCTACTGAAACTGGAAAAGTAATGAGGGGAATTACAGACAAAATATTTTAAAACTATATGAATTTCAGCAAGGATTGAGAGACCTGAAAGCACATGGAAAATTATTTAAAATTATGAGGTGTGAAAGAAAGGGAAAAAAAAATCAATCACTTCACCCCGAAAATAAATATACTATCACAGACTTGCCACTTTAGCAGACGTGAGTACATGGGCACATAGGACTCATTCTCAACACTGTAACGCAGGTGGCTGGTAGTTTTGATCTACACAGAATGACAACAGAGTATTTAAAAACGTGGAATAAATTAACAGACAGGGAAACCTTCTCGGTTACTAGCTGCTACCTTACCTCAGGGAAATCAGGGACTGGTACTTTTTTGTTGTTTTGTGGTTGGTTGGTTTAAAGATGTAGAGAATACAATTCATTTGCCTTTGTGCTCCCACTGAAACCCTGGCTCCTAGTGTCTGGAATAAATGCCCAGAGGCTCTCAAAATAAAAATCTTGATGCTGACGTACTGCCTTGGCTGCTTTTGCTGCTATTATCTGCAGCTGCTGTCTACATTCCAAAAGACTTGGGGATGTTTAGAGTCATAGAATCAACTAGGTTGGAAAAGACCTTTAAGATCATCAAGTCCAACCTTTACCCCAGGACTACCAAGTCCATCAATAAACCATGTCATTCATGGTGCCTCATCTGCCCATTTTTTTAACTCTTCCAGGGAAGCTTAAATGTGGTGTTCTAAGAAGGCGCACTGCTGGTGAAAGGGTGATTCCAAATCTCTTCTGCCAGCAGCTGAGGCATCACCAGATGGGAATGAGGCTGTATTCCTCTCATCATATTGAATAACAGATACCCATCAAAAATAAATGGGAAAAAAAAGGTGTAGTGCAAAATCAACTATTTGAAACACTCTGGAGTTACTTAAACCCTGCAATAACATATGTTTTAGTAACTGGGGAGTTGAAGTTAGTTCTGTGTACTTGATTTCCTACTCTGTATCTCCAATTCTGAACTCTTAACACTTTCTTCTCAACCCCCTCAGACAGCAGAGGGTAATCCCAAGGCTAGGCTAAAACCATCAAACTGCTTCTCAGAAGACTTTATGCCAGGGTGTGGATTTTCAGGAAGCTCTTTAGTCTTACAGAGATCTTAAACCACATCCACACATCTATGCCCCAGTGCAATCTAAATTATGGAATGCACAAGAGCAAGGTGGGGAGCTGTGTCTGTACAGAGCTGTGCCCAGTCTGGAGACTGTGCCAGTGTACCTTTCGCAAGTATTATGATTTGAATACCAAACAACAAACATCACATCTAAAACTCTAAAAGGCCATAAAATCTCTGCCAGGAGTCTGATTGCTTTTATTTCAGGCATCACACCTTCCGCAGAGAAACCCACTGTTGAAAAGATATTCATGCTTCATCTTCAGAATCATGAAGAACCTTTCACCTAGAGCACATATGTGTGTGGGTGCTTGATACTCTACCATTCAACTTCAAATCTCCTAAGCTGAAAACTGAAAGATGGACTATTAAGTATAACAAAACACTTTTGCAAATATGCCTCATTTGTATATCCATGTGGCTAGAAATCAAAGGGTATGGGTCTTCCCCAGAACCCAGCTCCTAGGAAAAGATGCTGCGCAGCCTTAAGTACTCAACCCAGCCTCTCTAAGCCTCAGTTCCCATTAAGCAGAACTACAATGCTAACATCTGACCAAAGGTACTGGCAGGATTATGCAAATGGTTCTACAGTAAATACAAATCCATTTTAAAGATCTCCCAATTGACTGTGCTAGGAACAGAACTTTCCTGACATTCAGCGCTAAGCTTATTAATCATACCGACTCTGCAAGACATTTTCACATTAAAAGCATGCAGATACTGATTTGGGGAGTGAAAGTATACCTGGATGTTGACAATTACATAATACAAAAGAAATAAAAATTTTCACATATATAAAGCAGTTTGACAATATTTGTTAGCTTGAGTAGAGATAACTAACTTGTGATAAGCTTTATGGCTTTTCCAATGGTGGGTATTATAGTTGATGCTGTTTAGTCCATGACAACAGTATAAACTCTTTCTGACTGAAAACAGTTACACAAAGCACAATTTGTGGTCCAGTTCCACGATCGAATAACCAACCATTTAGCTTCCAGCATCAATACTGGTGAAGCAAAAAGCAGTATCCTTCAAGCAAGGATTAAAAAGAGAGAAAAGTTAGAAAACTTCCAAGATCTTGGACTACCTCTGAATAAAGGAGTTGTATGACTCACAACCTTGTAAAAAAAATAAAAAAATAAAAAAAAGCAGTGAAAGCAGTTTTGTAGTTTACTTCATGTTCCCTGATCGCACACTGAAAGCAACTCTTCTCTATTTGTCAGAGTACACATTATTCAATTATCTATATAATCAAACTATCAACACGTATATATGAGGTCAACATGGCACAGGGAGTACACGTTCCTACCCTGTACTGTAGGCCTGAATTCCAAAACAGGATTTGGATGTTGATACCATTATGATAGTAACAAACTCCATGGTATTTTGAAACTAGAGAAGAGTTTAATGCTATATTGTAACTGATGGAACACACTTAGGAATACTTCTATATTACTTAGTTTAGGGAAACAAATTACTGACCATTATTTACCAGACATTATTACTTTCATAGCTTCTAATGACAAAAGACAATACTACAGGGATTACTTAGCCTGGCTGCCTAGAAAAGATAGTCCTTGGCAATTTTATTATAGTGACTGTTCCTCACATCTGCATCTTTTTAACATCTCTCTTTCAAAAAGTATGCCCAGCCTTGCTTTAAGATCTTCAACTGACATTATTCCAAATGCTAAAAAAAGACATTAGCCATATCCCTTGTTTGAACCTTTGGGCTTCAAATAGTCCTTATGCGCTAAATTAACAGGCTTTGTCTAATCAAAAAATACACTATGAAGACAGTTACAGATTTTGAGAAAGTTATTTTCTTAGATAAACTAAATATATTATGTGCAATTTTTTTAGTCTCTCACTACTATGATCTCAAAACATTCTTTAAGATCTTTCTTAATCTTCTCTTATTTGCTAGTGTTCTTGTCTATTCTTCTTAATGTATAGATGTTATACAGGGTTCCAGCTGTGGTCCCATTAATATAATAACTACAAAGGTATAGCCTCTAATCCTACTGAATATTCCCTCCATATCTACCTAAGGGTTGCACAGCCTTGCCCTGCAGTGGGACCTTAGAGGAAGGTGACTATTACAGATGGCTCCTAGATACTGTTTATCGTAAGACAGTCCTCTCTCACTCACTGCTACAGACCTACACATTCTTCTCACAGCTATGCGAAACAGTGTTTGGGTGCAAATGAAATTATTTTGTTAATTGCTACGTTTAGTTTCACAGAATTTTGTATATAGTGGGCATCCTTCCATTATTTCACTTAGTCTACAAGATCAGGAAAGTGACAGAGCAGGTAGATCTGCCATACAGGACAAGGAAAAAGCTCAGTGCAAGCTCAAATTTAAGCACCACAAAAAAACAAAACAAAACAAAACAAAACAAAACAAAACAATTATGAGAGAGGTAAGAGCATAGACAAAGAGGCCTATTCCCTGGATGTGACTAAAGATTGCTGGCATTTTATGAACCAACTGTTTTTCTTTAGAGAATACTGATTAACCTGAAAGTAGAACATTTTCATGAAGCATACCAGTTTCAGAACTTTTGCCAGGAAAGATTGCCAAGGTAGAGGATATAATTATTGGACAGAACAACCTACTAAGAGATCCACCATCATTCAAGGTAGAAGCAGCCAAATGGCTAAGGACCTCTAGAAGGTCTCAAGCTACATCCCAACTGATTGATGGGACAAAGTTACGCATGTCTCTCTCACATCACAGTGGTACTACTCTTATGCTCCTAATTACTGAGTATTCTGGGGTTGTTTCTTTTCCTGATTTTTAATAAAGATGTTCTGAGATGAAATAAAAACACATGCCTCAATACATTTCCTTAAATGAAACAAAATTCTAGCCAATCTTTGTTGTGAGAGCCACACTGAAGTAAAAAGGACACAGAGGGAAACTGCACTGAACCAGCCTAGACAGGGTTACATAAACACTGAACCTCTTTCTCTCTAAATGCTCTCAGCATCAAACACATTTTAATCAGGTGTGTCTGTAGATCTGCACTGGATAATCCCAGTCAGTAGTTACTGCCTCTGAGTTTCTGCACACATTAATGCAAGATGCATATCCCTGTTATCTGCATGCAAATCATAAAATTTTAAGTCTGTATTTTCAGTCAAACTTGCAAAGCATGTTTGCTTTTCATTTATCCGAGCTACACACTATGCAAAAACTTGCACATTTACTCACCTGCACGCTCGCAGTAGTGGCCCAGTTGGAGGAAAGATCTGTGCAAGTGTGGTGTAACATGGGATAGCTACTGCATTGTAGAACCCAATCTACAAAAAACAACAATGAAAACAATAGTTAAATGTTGCCGACGTACGATACTGAAAATTAACAGTCAGCTAGCTCAAAGCTGTTGACTACTCATTTAATTATTAATTCTGACAGTACTTCATACTTTTGCATCCAAATATCCAAATATTTTAAAACAGAACATTAATAGTGAAGTCTGGCAATTACAAATTGCTTATATGCCTCTCTTTTATGACTTCTATCACTCAAAGAGGCTATGAGCTTTGGAGCTGGCCCGTTCTGTAGCACAGCATGGGACTGTGGAGTACAGGGGAGATTCTGCTGAGTGGAAAGATTTCAAGTCCACATAATCCCACTGGACAGGACTTTGAGCAACCTGGTCTAGTGGAGGGCATCCTTGCCCATGTCAGGGAGTTGGAATGAGATGATATTTAAGGTCCCTTCCAACTCAAGCCATTCTATGAATAAGACGGCTGCTCAGAACAGATTTTCTATGGGACATTTTATTATTCAATTGAATCAGTTGGTTTGCAATTTCTTTTCATGTATGTGGTCCAGTGATATATTTTTGCCATTATCATATAAACCTATTTAGGAAACATCAAATGAGCACCTTTTTAATTAAGTCTGATTCATACAGGTTTAAGGGCTTATGACAGCTACCATGTCACAGCTGATTTGTAATGACACAAGGGAATTTTTAGAAAATGCTACTTAGGTATTAGCAAAGATGACAGATTAAATACAAATCCGTTACAACATCACTTACTATGCCAGATTCTTATGACAGTTAAAGTAGTGCAGTATGATCCCTTTCTTTGGGCAGAGTTTTTAAATGCTTTTTAGTGAAATACCATGTAGAGTACTGTGACAAAGCAACTGATAATAAGTCTCTTATTCAGAAATTGAAGAGCATCTCTTGTCCTCACCACCCTGAATACAGAGGTTCCTCCCATACTGCTATGGAACCAAGTTCATTTTATACTTAAAAAAAAGAAGATACATTTTCTGACCTAAGAACCCAACAGCCTGAGTTGAAGTAATTATGATGCAGCCAATAGAAAGAAACTGCAGCTGGTGAGAAGGCAAGGCTGCACACAGCTATGATGTCTGCTCATCAACAAAGTTTGCTATTTCATATAGTGCATTGTTTTCTCCCTATGTTTTTTTTCTTGTCTGTTTTGTTTTGTTTTTATTTAAACCTAAGTTAATCTGCAATGTGTTTCAAACCACATTCTCTCTGGAACCCCAGTATTTAGAATAAAATGTTTCTTCTAAGGTCCTGAAAGCTTTTAAGTTAAAATGGACATCAGTGAAGGAGGAAACCCCCCCAAAGTCTCAATGGATTTAGGTTCTGGATAAAGCCAAGCTAATTAAAAACATTCTTTTGCAAGAGTTTCCATATTCGACCAGAGCAAACTCACACAGATTACTTTTGTAAAAGGTTTGGATTATCTGAATAAATTATTCCATCTTGATGTGACTAGACAGAAGGTCTAGAGTTCACTCAGGTATGAGCAAACTATTGAAGTCACTGCAGGAAAGGCAGTGTATGTTTATCCTAAAGATGTGTAAGCAAGAGGAATGAGAAAAATATCTTTTCTTTCTGAAATTAACTGTTTCATAAAAATACTCATTAATTCTTTTTTGTTAGCGCCCAAGTAAATGGATGATAATGCTTTATTAAATTCTTCAGTCTCTACATAAATAAAGGAATGGCTGCTTATATATGTCCTAAATCTCACATTTTCCTTAATGTTGTTTTAAGATACAGTAGCTACAACTATACTACTGAAGTTGGCTTTTAGCATCCTATTTTCCTTAATATTTTACTGTTACACTATTAAGAATCACGAAACAGAGCACAAACTAAAACAGAATGTGATGAAGACAGTACCTGGAAAAACAGTTATTGTGTTTTAAAGAGGAAAAAAAAATTCGCTTATGTCTTAGATCTGTACTCTTGCTCCATTAACAATTCCTTTACAAATGCCGAGATTACTATACACTATAGTATTTTGTACTTTTCAAGATATTCAATTATAACTAATATAATGTTTGGGGGAAATAAACCAAATGGAGAAAAATGTTTCTTCTCTTTTTAGGCTTATAATAAACACAAATTTAGTACATAAACTGCAAATTCCTTACTATAATAAAGTTAACAGTTTTGATGCTAAAATATGGTAGAGTGCATAAAGTTAAGTTTTGGAATACAAAAATTTCTATAGTCTTGTTATGGAATAACTTATTGAGCAATTAATCTACAGTGATTTTGTGACACTTTGCAATTTCTATTTTAAATATTATTGTTTTGTCAGTGCTGACTACTGACAAAGCACCAGAGTCCTCTGAGATAAAAAAAAACCCACAACCTTATACATATATATGGATATGAATGCACCATGTACAAATTAAATTTATTTTTCTCTGCTCAGATAATCAAAGGACAAGCTACCTTTTCCATTTACCCCAGAAAGTTAAGACCCTCAAATTTATGTTTACAGAATACCATCTTCCTTAGGGAAAACATAAAAAAAAACAGTCATGCTGGGGTAAAAGTTAGACTTGATGATCTTAAAGGTCTTTTCCAACCTAGTTGATCCTGTGATTTCTGCACACTTGCGCACAGGTGCATCAGTACCCAAAGATTTTGAAAAACAGACAACTGAGGCTCTTGGTAATACACCCCTTATTGCTTATCCTCAAGAAACTCTCCACATTATTCTTTTGAAATATGAACCTGAATATTTTAATCAGAAACAGGTGACAAAGTTCATTTTGCATTCAGGATAAAATAGAAAAACCTCTTAGGCTAAGGGCTGAAGCAACCACTTACTAAGTTGAGAAAGTGTTATTGACACTTCTCAAAATCATAGGTGATTGTGGTTTTAGCTAGAGTTAGAAGTACAAAGAACGGAACAAGTGACAGCAGCGAAGAACACATTGTCATTTATGTAAACATTTGAAAACAAGTTTCACTGCTACATAAAATTTAACCCTGTTGGGCTTGCAGAACACAGAACAGCCCACATAACCTAACAGCAAATGCAATATTCACTAATACATAAACTGTTTTTTCTATACATGTTTTATTAACACTACAAATGTATCATTTTACTGAGAGAGTTCATACCTGACCCTGAGGGACTTCATCCTTTTTGTCTCTGTCCATCATAGGAATAGGTTGAATACCCGTTTTCTTCATTTCATCACCCTGGAGAAAAGCACAGAGAGAGATTAGCAAAATGAAAGTCAAGACTACTGAGATCTCAATTGATTTCCATTGTCTATTGTATGTCACTCTAAAAATCCAGAATTTAAAATAATGTGTGGTGCCAGTCTAAGACAATGTCAGAAAACTGCCTAAGGAGGGGCTTGTTTTATACGTTCACCTAAACAATAATGTAATTAGCAGATTCTGAAAATGAAGGTTTTGAGTCAATGTACACATATTTTCCTTGTTTCCAAGACTGTCTCCATAATAAAAAGCAACTGGAAGAATAAAATCAAAGAAATCAGTTCATTCTATTCTATTCTGTTCTATTCACAGCTAGTCTCATCTTTCAAAGCATCACTTGTTGAAAGCATTATAATACAATGACCAGTAGAACAGAACTTACCCATCCAAGGAAAAGCTGAGTAAAACAAAGAAATTTACAATATGCCCACTTTTTCAACCATCCATCCCTTCTGACCATACTGCTTTGAAGAAGCTGCTATCAACCAACCTTCTTTTCTTTAAGTACATTATCCCTCTACATTTATAAGAGGAATACTGGGAAAGACACAGCATATCCAAAGACCGGATACACATAATGACCATGAGAAAGGTGTCTCCTTATGTTTCACCCATTACCAGCAGAGCAGCTACAATACATTGCTGAATGTTACACTGGATCTGCACACAATTACTTCTTAAAAATCTGTAAGTAGCTAGCTACTTTCTGTAACAATTTGAAGTTTTCCAAGTCTTACGCCTCAATGGCATAGTCAAAACAACACAGATGTTTAATCTTGAGGTTATCAAGGCAGGTATAGTCATAGTAATGGTTGCTTTTCGATACTGCTCATGTCTGAGATTCCAAAGTCAATGCGAACTTCAAACTGCTGACCTTATGTACTGGGGCTGCCGTGGTGAGGTTTTGGTAGTGGGATGGGGGAAGCTTAGTTAGGGAGAAAGTTTATACAGGATAACTGCATATACAGTATTTGCTTATCTGTGTCCATTAATGTGAGATTCAGCTTACAAAGGTTTAGCTATCTGAAAGCTTGGGATATTCCCTAAATCCATGTTCTATGTTTCTGCTACAGTTAGTGAAGGCATCTCCAGAAGACAACTTATTACATCTTTCTCATAAGATTTTTATCAGACCACGTTTCAAGTGCCAACATGCCCTTCCAAGGGAGGATTCTGGCCCCTTTACTTGAAGAGAAGTTTGCAATAGAATAAATTGATTCTGATATGATAAAAGTGCCTTTCTGTTTGCCTGTCTTGCAGCTACCTTGAGTGTAGAAAAAACGAAGGCTTTTGGAAGTCAATTCACTCTTGTATACTTGCCTCAACATCACCTATAACTATGATCCTGCTCAATTAACCAACAAAAGATTTCTTTCACCTAGTTAGAGAGGCTAGAATCATTGAGTGTAGTCTGTCACACATTTTACTGTTGAAAGGAACAACAGGAAAGGCCTCATTCCTCAGCTGATAAAAAGATGCTTGAAAAAATTCCAAGCACAGAAACACAGTGGATTGTTATTTAGGAACTGTAAACAAATTTTGGTTTTATGTGCCCCCAGTAATTTTTTTTTTTTTCATTTGCTTGAAGTACTGCAATTGACTGCTCCAAGACTGTCTGCAGCTACCATTGTTTCAATGATAAGAACCTCAACACTAAATCAGTTAGCATTGTATGATTTTCAGCTTGTTTACGCCTGGGAAGCACTTGAAGCCAGAGCTTTGAGGAAGCTGTGCAGCCTCTGACTGATTATGCCAAAACTGAACAAAGCTCAGATTTATGTTCACCATTTCACCTTGAAAGTAAAAGGTATCACAGAATCACAGAATGCTTTTGACTGGAAGGGACCTCTTGAGATCATCCAATCCATTCCACACACCTACCCCAGCAGGATCAGCTAAAGCAGGTGATCCAGGGCTGTGTTCAGTCAGGTTTTAAATATCTCCAGTGACGGAGACTCCACAATCTCTCTGGGCAATCTGTGCCACTGGTCAACCACCCTCACAGTAGAAAAGTATTACATTTAGAGGGAACATGTGCACTAGAAACACAAATGCTTTCTCGTGCTCAGTATCCACAAACACCCATATGACACATGGTTATAAAATATACTGCTTTATCCCCACAGTTACCATTATGATCAGAAAGTTATAGTTTTAAGCAGTTTGCATCATGCTTCCAGTACAGTTTTAAGTGGCTTAGTAAGTCTCTTAAAAAAGTACTGTTTAACAACTGTCTCATATCTCACCAAAAAACCCAAACTGCAGCAGTTAAATCTTATACAAGTTTGTAATCCTATATAATAGATCAGCAAATGCATTATTTTGCTTGAGTTGCAATACTGTGGGAAAGCTTCATGCTGAGTGATATCAAGGCAAATCTTAGCTGGAAACCCTAGCTATACTAGGCTTTGATCAATGAAAAAAGATCAGTGTGATCTTTTTTGATGCTGCAACATCTTCTGCAGTTACTGTTTTAGTTAATGATTACACAAAGATGAAATATAAAACCATTCTGATATTAAGATTATGAACTCAAGTAGTAACTAGAAGCAACTCTCTATCCTGCTTTTAGAACTAACCATTTAATCTAGTCAAGTACACTTTCCTAGAGTTTACCTTTGTTCCCAGTCTCTACAGTGAAACACAATCTAAACTTCCTTTTGGTTTAGCTTTCCCAGGGTTTTCTCTGTATCTGTCTCCAGCTTTCCAATTTCCAGAAGCATTTAGACCTGTGGCAGGATTTGTCAGACATTCTGAGTGGATCACAATGTATTAATCTACCATGTGTCAATCAACCTCTTCTTAAAGAGGATTCACTAAGACATTAACTGAACAATTCAATTTCTGTCAATAACTTCTAATTTATATGTGCTCCATGAAGTAACAACATAACAAAATCCACTTTTACTAACTCATCCTTGGATTACAAAACAGGTTCAAATAAAGCAGGCTCAATTATGCCCATAATTCCACCTTTCCAATTGTTGATTAGGAAAAATCAGTTTGATCATTCCTTCTCCACTTAGTTCACAAAATTCGCATTAAAAGGACTTTTTTATTTGTAAGCAAAAAAGTTGAGTATGTAATCAGTGGGGCACATCAACATTATACCTCCATTTTATCACCCATAAGAACACCCACTTTCCAGTGCTGACATTTTAGAAAGGAAGTATTGAAATTAGGTCTTTGAGCTTATACAGTCTGCATTTTTTCAAATATTTTATTGTTGTCTGAGCTGTTCAAAATTAAGTTAATGAGAACATGTGAATATTCACAAAAAAACACCCACAAGCCATGCACACCTTGAATTTCATAATGAACATGCAACAGGAAGGACAACAACTTCCATGCTATATGCATGCTACATCAACTCTGTGGGTCTGATTTCCATTTTACATCTGTGCAAAACAGAAATAAGCCCACTGAATTCTGCAGACTTATACAGGGCACATCACGGAAAAGAACATTTCATCATATATGTGCAATAGGAGTTCTAAAAATACAGCATATCTTTCAAAACTGCGTAATTCAAGTCTATGCCACATCCTCACAACGTATTCCTCTTCCCCGAAGTAGTCATTTCTACTTCAAAATTTAAACACTTAGAACATTTACTCCTCAGTGTAAGACACATGAGAGACTGCATCTTTATTTACAAACATGATTACATCAGCACAGCTCAATGCTTTGTTTCAATTCTCAGTATAACTTATCTGAGGAGTAACTTTCAGTATACTAAAAGATAAGCTCTCCCTGAAACCCAGTTGTTGAGCTGGCTCACAAAGAAAATTCAAATGGTCAGAACAATTTTAAAGTTTGTCATATTTGCCTTAGCATTCCTGGCCTTGTAACACCTTTACACACGTGTTTCAAGGCAGCTGACCTGGAAGCTGGTGTCATATTTTGTATTTCTAGAATACAAAGAGACACTTTACAAAATTACAGGTGACTCAAAAAACCTTAAAGATTTTATTCTGTGTTCTGTTGCTTGGTCACTTTATGTTAGAACTTACTTTCTAAATCCATCTTTAATGGAGAGAAAAAATGCTGCCTAAAATTATGAACCTAACTCAGCTCTTCAAATAGTTTCAGAGGAAAGAACAAAACGCATGCACCACTGAACACTCTTTAAAACAAGCATACTAAGATATTGATTGAAAAATACTTATGGTTGCTTTTTTCTTCTTGGATACTTCTATTTATAAAGAGAGTAAACAAAAGAAACACATACCTCAGCCCAGAACTCCGCATATATATCATTGGCCGTCAGCCTGGTAACTGGCCATAACTTTGTTACAGAACACAAATCACAAGCCGTCATCATCAGACCAATCACTCTATCTCTAAAAGAAAATAAGATTAAATGGTAAGTTTGGTAAAGAATTAATGATCACACTGCAAAGCTTTTGTTTGCCATTCCTAAGTTCAATCGGCATTAAAGTATACACACTGCAAAATTTCTCTCACCTTGCTTTTTTCTTCCTCACTTGCTAATGATTCATTGATAAGGCATCACACAAACTGCATATTATGTTCCATGCATTATCTCTGCACTGTTTGCAACCTGAGTTCATTGACCATCATCGGCACAATCACATTCATAGAAAAGTACACAAGAATGTCTGTCTGTTAAAACACTCACACGCCCCTCCTTAATTTTCTGAAAATACAGTGCAAGTCTATAAAAAGAAGGATGGCATTTCCTACTACTGCATTTCTTTGTTGCTTACAGACAAAGGAACGCATGGTCCAAATAAGAGGAAAAACTGCTTCTGAGCCTGTATCAAGGTACTCTGTCATTGTTTTGTTGGAATGAATTCCAACCCTGGTAGAACAAGAATTCTATACATAACTCCGTCCTGTACACCAACAAATCTGTCCACAGAATAACTGTGAACATTATCAGTAGGATTATAATCATTATCAGAATAACTGATAGATAAATGCCAAAGTGCTATTATTCCCCTAAGTTAAGAAAGAGAATTGATCAGCCACATAATGTTGAAATTTAGCATTCCCTTGTATGTATAGGTACTAACTAGATGTCTTGGATTCTTTAGCCACCTTACCAACTGATGTCCTGTCTTTGAGCACGTTGGCTTTGCAATGAAAATGCTCTGAGGACAGGTAAGATTAAAAAAAAAAAAATATGTAAACCTAACAGAATATTCAATCACATACTAATTAGTCATCATGCTATTTAAATTTTATGAACCCTAAATTTAAAATTTCTGGTACATTTCATTATCAGGAGCTACTATATCTTCATCTTTTAAAGATCTTGAGTTTTATTCAATTCTGATAAGCTTTAGTTCTATACTGGGAAATAAGCATTTAAAACCTCTCCTTCCTACAGTCTTGTAATAATTTACTCAAAACTACTGGCAAAATCCTGCAGAACTCTTCTGAAAGAAGACCCAAGTACCTAAGTTCCTTTTGAAAAGAAATCAAAATCATGACTCATTATTTTGCCTAATTTTCCTCTGCATTAGATTAATGACAGGATCCACTTTCCAGAAGAAAGCAGCTCTGAAGGGCTGCACGAGCACTTTAATGAAGTCTGTTATGAGACACATCTCTTGTCCAGAGTGCACTATATTTTGCTTATGTGGACAGAGAGAGTCATGTATTTACGAATATGCACTTGTACCTTTTTAAAACTTAGAGCTATCTTAACTCACAAAGGTTGAGATCTTAGCAGAATTATTTCCAAAAAAGCATGCTGACAGAGTAACAGAAATATTGACATATAAACAAATCTAAGTATTACTGCACTATATGTTTTTCCCCACTACCCAACTATCTGTACACTAACTTTCCTCTGCAGAAAATCTGACACTGAACTGTTTGGATGACAGCCAAAGTCAGTGATATGCAAATACAAAATAATGGAAAATGGTGTTATGTACTGGGAATTTTACACACAGTTGTAATATGTAAGAAAATTGCTGTGTACACAGAAATGTTTGTTTTGGTTTTTTTTTCTTTCTAATGCCATAGTGATCTAATACTGTTTGCTTCTTTACCTGTGTGCTTGGTTCTTAAGGTTTAATGCTCCTGTCTGATGCAGCTCTTCAAGCTGTTTTCTATTTCCAAAATACAGGGCAAGGTCTGTGGCAATGATGGCTTTCCTGATGATCTCAAGTACTTGCTCATATTCACTGGAGCTCAGATTGGAGAAGACATTGTGCCCTTCCAGCTATGAAAAAGTAAAAAAACAATAAAAAGCACAAGCTCTAATTCTGAGATGATTTCAGTCTTTACTTCACGAGACAGGTTACAATGGTTTTACAGCCCAGTGACAATTTCTGTTGTGAATTCAAATGCTGACAGCCTGAAATTCCCTTTTTTATCTTTCCTTTTTAAATGCTGTTATGGAACTTATGACTAAGCCACTGATTTGGTTTTGGACTGACCTTCTGAAGCCTAAAGGTATTAATAGAGCAAAATGCTAGCATTTTCTTCTCTGATTTATAAGCACTACAGACACAGCACTCCTATTAGTTTAGGAACTTGTGATTCAATCCTGATCCAGAGTACTGCTGCACTGCCAAACTAATAAACTGTCTGATTCACTCTGAAGTACAATTTCAATACTGCATAACACATAATACGAATGAGGAAATATCCAAGTTACAGTACCAAAATAATTTTGTTTTCATCGTGTTCCAAATGAAATGTGCCTGAAATTGCTGCATTTACTGATACAATTTTCTCTATAGAAATAAAGTTAATTACAGTATTTTAATGTATACGAACATTTAGGGGAAAAAGCTGCTTTGTTCAGCCATGAGTTGACTGACTCATAAACTAAAGACAATGGTTTCCACTACTCTTGCAACATGCCACTGTCATCCCTTTTCCATTTCCAGTATGTATTATTGTGCATTTAACTGACAATATCCATGTACTGTGATCACTCATGAAGCTGTATCACATTTTGAAAAGTCAACACTATTCACTGTCTCTAGGATTTGGAAAGCAATCTGTCAAAAATATTCCTACTGTTGAGAGGAAACAGAGAAAAACAGGAAAGAATGAGCCAGCCATATTAAGGTGTGCACATTCACAAATAGAAAATATTATTAGAATATACTAAATGCAGATGTGTTTTGACATTTAATTGGCATTTGGGCTGAAACTCATAGAAAGTTTCCCTGACTTTGTGAAGCATTTACATAATTTGTTCAAAATAAATCCTCTATGGTACAAACAGGTTTGGTTTCTCTCACCAACTGGAACGTAAATGTCATTTTCCAACATTTTTACTTGGACAAGTAGATTTATTGTGAATAATAAATAGAAAATACAATCCCTCTATGTCTCAATGCTCCTTTGACACACTCTGAAGCCATAGAACATGATGTTTAAGAAACAAATTCATAACATTTTAACCCATCATCAGTGCTTTAGGAGCAGGACAATTACTACTAGCTTTCATTATTTAGGGTTCTGGGAAACTTTTCCTTTTCAACCATGCTGCCCAGCACAAGAACAGGCTATTTTTCCCAATATTTAAAGAATTATTCTGGATTCAATTCTTTAGGCTTTACAAGCTGTACTATCAAAAAGATCATTGTGACAGCTTTTGTTCATTCTCCTAGAACTGATTTTGTTAAGTACTGACAGAAGCTGACATTTCTGAGCACATCACTTAGGCTTTGAGTAGTGCATACAAAGTACAGCTGCTAAGATTTTATTCTTTCCCTGCTGAGCTAAAGCTACTGAATAGAAACTTCTGTATTTGTAAGTATGGTGTACACTAGAACAGCAGGCAGATGAGCAGCTACAAGGTTTCAAACAGTGAAAACTACTGCAGGTTACTAGCCACCATAACAGACCACTTGGGTAGTCAGTGTGTGAATCCACTTTACAGCTCTGACCACCTGTATCTCTTTCCTCACTCACACTGATGGCCAAGTCTAGAGATAGTGGGGAAGCAAAAGGGTTCCCTGCTGTCTTGGCAAATGGGACTTTCACTGGTTACAAGATTTCTCTAGGAGAAATGTAAAATGGTTTTTGAAAAATGATTGAAGTCTGCTTCATGAAGCCATAGTAGGACAGGGAAGTGTTAATGCCTGAGGAACTTGCTCACTGTGCACAAACTCACATGAAGAATGAATACGAAAAATCTAATGCCATACCACCACTGAAGGATTCAATTACACCCTCCTATATGAAGGAGCATACAGAGATAAAGCTTCCATTCTGTGATGAAAAATGTACATGATACCTAAAACCATAATCACAAGATGTGCTTCTGAATACAATACAGAATATGTATTTTTCCTAAAAGGTGATTAGGTACTTAAGTAAATAAATATCTTCCCCCTGAAAGACCAGAAAGAAAGAAAAGTTAACAACAAATTACTGGCACAGTAGCATGGTAAGGCTGTGCACTGAGTATGTGCATGGTAAACTAAAACCAGTGAGCACAAGTATGTTATGGAGTGGCAGTGGTTTCATAGGTGAGAGTTCTCACTCTTCTAATGAAGCATGAAAATAATTTTCACTGATGAGAAAATATCTGTGTCAGTAGCACATTTGGATTTCCCAAGATGTGCCTGCATTCTTTCTTGTAGCTTTCTATTCATTAAACATACAGACACATTACTTTGTATTAGGAACTCTCTTTCATACGATATTACCTTACTCAGCTGAACTGCTTAATAGCAAAAAAACAGATGATAACATAATGAAAAAAGTTTAGATTTTTCATGCATACAAAATTAACATTCTCTCCTTCATGCCACACATTTAATGTTCATGGAATTTATTACAGCAGGTTTTCAAGCTTCTCATGCAAACTTTTGCCAATACTTGAGCTTTCGTTCAGAATTTCAAGATGGTTGAAGATTTTGTTGAAGCACCTAGCACTGCAAATATCTAAGTGAGAACTCTGATTCTTCATTTTCAAAGTTACTATTCCATATGATCATAGGAAAAGAAACCCCCTTACCCAGAAGCTAAAAGCTCCAAAGGAAGGCCATAGAAAAATACCTTCAAATACCTATTGATTATTTCTATAACATCAAGATTTTGGGAAAGCTATGTTTTGCACTATTATTGAATGCTTGGGTTGCTAATTGTGGAAACCTACTTGCTGTAATAAATCTTCCACTCCTCTAAACGAGCACTACAATCCAGACATTAAAATAAGCATGCTTCAAAAAATCTACTAGTGACATGACTTCTATTTCCACCACTGGACTCTACTGCACAGAAGATATGATTTCAATAATCCTACCTGCAGGATGGACACAGTTTGTGAGAAGTGGTGCTGTTCCATTGTTGATGTGGAATACAGAGCAGCTAAGGGGTGATCAAATTTCTGAAGATAGCTGTTGCTGTAACCTCTGTGATCCAGGTCATGACACAGGCATGCAACTAAAAGACCTTTTCGCTACAAAAAAAAATTGAGATGAACAAGTAAGATATATTTCCTGCCCCTAGATGTCACTCTCTTCCCAAAATACTGTAAAAGTTGTACTCCTTACACTTCATGTCTTCAAGAAGCACATGGAGAAACTTCCTTAAAATTGTGAGAAGCACAAAGTGAGGACGTGCTGAATTAAAATTCTTGGTCCAACTGTAATTCAAATCTTTCATACATTATGAACTTTAAAAACAATGTTGCACAGCCACATGCTATCAGAGGGATTCTGCTTCAAGAAGAAATCTGAGTTTAAAACAGAATTTCTGGTCATCCATTGAATCCTTACCAACTTTATTAAAAGAAAATTAAAGTGCAGTTATTGAGGAAAAGGAAATACATAAGATGTATGATCATCTGGTCAAGGCAGCCACACCAAAGTCCAATGCTAGATGTGTCTCTGCAACACCCCCCGAAGAATATGAACAAGTCTCCTACGTGCAACTTTTCCTAGGAAGTCACTAATGCGAGCCACAGAACCGCTGGGCAATGGCAACTGCAAACAAAGTAAGATAGCAACTGATTTTTTTTATTTAATTAAGTCCTAAAATCCTGCAGAAATGGAGTCCCTGAAGTCTCCCTTTAAACACACAAAATACGTGAACACTTGCAACAGGTTTTCACATAGCAGGTGTGTTTTGAAAACACACTCACTAATGTTTGTGAAGCAGTCACTGTCAGCGTGGTGTATTATGAAAATGTCTTTATAGACTTAACAGCTCTGTCTCATAGCTGGACCTGGTGACACAGGTAAGGCTATAAAATGAAGCAGAAAGAGAACATCAATTAACTACCTATAAAGTGAGCAACATCCACCCCGTGTACTAAGGGGCACATGATTCTGTAGAAAAACAGCAAATAATGTAACTTAAGATTTTATCACAAATATACAACATGCAGAACTAAGGGTGTAGCAACCCTAATGGTAGTTCTGGTTTTGAGACCTTGATTTTTATTTTAAATTCTTCACTTTAATTTTTACTGACATCGTCTCAATATTGCATCTTGTGTAGTGCATTTCTAAAAAGCACATAACAAAAAAAAAAGAAAAGATGCAGCAGCACATGTCCATACAGATCCTCAGCAGAAGTGGAACCCTTAGGTACATAACACACCTGTATTACTTGAAATCATGCAGTACCAGCTGTAGGAAGCTGGTATCCCCTTTTCACTACAATGAGAAGGAACAAGACATGGAACCAAGAGACTTGAAAGACGGTCACTGACAGCAAAAGAAATAACAGTTTCAGAATCCTTTGTGCTACATGTTAGATCTAGTGGGTAAGCTTTTTTTGTCCTCTCCCACAGGTTTAATTCTCCTGTTGAATCCTTTGCAACTCTTGTTTTTGACAGACTTACCGTTCTTACCATTGTACCGGATGGTTCTCTCTGTCTAGCTTGTCCCAGCCTCCACTTCCCAGGAAGTCATTCTTGTCTCAGTTCTTCAGGATTATAAAATGCCTAATACCAGTGCTCTTGACCTTGTACCTATTGTCGGTGCTTGGATCCGAACTCTTCGACCACTGCCAACTGCTGGATCCACTTGCCTCTAAACCAGTCCCCTTAACAGAGTTTCATTCTTTTCTTCCCATCTCTAAGTCTATGGAGGCTCATGCCATCATCCCTCACCTGAGACCAGCTCATTCTAGTTCTCTAAACTTTCCTTCAGCAGTTCCCTGATTTATTGTTCCATTAATCTCCAGTCTCAGGAAAGGAGACTGCTAGAAAGAGCTGAAGCATAGACTGGGATAAGGCATTCAAATGAGTAAAGACTGGCAGTTTAGCAAGGAATGACAACTGTTTCCATCTCTCTTAAAAGCTGCCTCTTTTGCTCTCCTTGACTTGCTTATTCTGCATCTCTAAAAAGATGGTGCTTACTACTTAATTAGTACTGAATGTTATCAGAGCCCTGAGGCTGCAATCCTCAGATTTTTGTTGTTAAAGGACTACTGGCTTTTCAAACTTAGAATCATAGAAATGAATCAGCTTGAGGAAGTTACACAGCTTGGAAAACTACAGCCCAAATAGCTAGTATTTGGCAAAGTTGTACACAACTGAAAACAGGTTCTCCCAGTCAGAAGTTTTAGGTAGTATCAATAATAGACACCATTCCCAGTTGCACCTACCATAATTAAAACAAACAAAAAAGAAAGTGACAGCGCTTCATAGTGTATATTAAAATGTGATTATTCTAAGCCTTCAGTGGACAGACCTGAAAAGCATGAAGGAAATACCAGGATTAGGAATCTGAATTATTTGTCTTCCTCATGCTTTCTACTCACACCTGTTCCTCTGCAGGGATGTTTAATACACTCTGTCTAAGCTGACAGCAAAACTCTAGCATAGAAAATGTACTTCTTTGATGGCCAATACCTCTGATGAGGTCTAGTAACTGATACAGTCATTTCACCTACCTCTAGATCAGTGAAAAGTCCCTGGTTGTTCTGAAGTATGGCGTACATGCAATGTGCAACAGTAACTGCGTGTTTCCAGTTGTGATAGGGCACACGGCGATAATTCTTCTTTACAGACATAGTAAATCGGCATAGTTTTTCAAGTTCAAAGCTAGAAAGAAATTAATTCATTCAGAGACAAGAAATAACAATGGGAAATATAACCAAGAGAGGAGAAAAGATGCTCTTTCATTTACTCTTCTTGCTAGGATTGACTCTCATTGATTACAAGAGTCATTCAAGTTTTGGCAAAGACAGAGGAGTGTGCATACCAGACAATGCTCTTAGTTTAACATGTAAAGTTATGGAACATAACATATTACCCAGCTCAGGCAACACAACTGTATAACCCTTCCTGCTCCCAGAAACTTGAAGTGTGGTTTCTTTAAGCAGTTATCTATTCAAACTGCCAAATAGCAAAACCCTATCTAATGGACAACTTTAAAATAGCATCTGTGAACAAAACAGAAAATTTGAGACCTTAAGCAACACAGAAGAAATAATCCTGTTTAAATTAAAATTTCAGTCAAATCATAGAATCATATAACTTGTTTTGAATGAAAGATGTTGAGATGCTGCATACTGACATAATGAAAAGAAGATTTTCCTTTGCCCAGGACGAAGATTTTTTTTTTTTTTTTTTTGGTCTGGCCAAATGAACAGAAATTCACATTTCACTGTTTCTTCATTTTTCACCAAACAGTATTTCATTAAGTAATCGCCAGTCAACCATAAAAATGCCCCAAATCTATCACATTTATGAGATTATTTCTTAAAGATTTTTCATATATATTTTTGCTATTAATATAGAAAAGCAAAATTAATCCATGATCAAGAGACCTTTTCACTAAGGAATAATAAAAAACAGTAATAAATTATGTGCTCATCAAAAACACCTCTGAGACAATTCATAGTCCATAGTACCAGAGTTCTGCACAATCTCTAACAGACTTTATCTACTTATGTTCCTTTGAAATGAAAGCTAAATACTTTTTGTTTGCAGATGGGAAATTCAGGCACAGATTAAATATCAGGAAAATTCTCTGAAGTGCCCAATCTGAGGAGCCCAGAGTGAAAAGGAGTTATTACACTTAAGCCCAGAACTGAACTGAAGATGCCAGTCTTAAGTCACTGACTTATTCTCTCATAAACACATTAGCTTTTCTTTATTCTCATTTTTATCCCATTACTGTGGTTTGACTTTTTAATTATTTTTTTTTTAAGTTCTATGTTTTGGTAATTTCTTGGATAACTCAGGGAAGTGACATTAATGTTTTAGTTTTGTAGTACATGCGGACTGAGAAAACAAAGCTGAATGTCAGTGACCTATATATAAAAATGTAAACACTTCTACTATATGGAGCCAGTTAGAGAGAAATAACACATTTCTATAGCTCTGTGCTGAGGAAGGTAATAATTCTTCTTACCCTTAGTCTGACATTAGTGAAAACGGTGGTTCAGCCTTTCAAAAAAGCTCAGGCTTTCTTTTTCAATTCTAGAGAGTTAAAACAGACAGTTCTAGACCAACTGTTAGAACTACTGTTTAAAATAGTACACCATAATTCAGAATATCACAACAGTCGCTTCCATCTATACCCAATAACTGCTCTATAGTTACTATGAGGTATCAGTGATACACCAACTTACAATACTACTACTTCCTCCACTGCTGTTATTTTCTATGCTTGATTAAAGCAGTAAAAGATTATTTCTTCATGAAAGCAAAGAAAATGTAGCGATTGTCTTTGATTTTTTTCCAAAATCCTCCATGGACAGTACAGTTATACATTGCATAGATGCTTAAAGGCACAACCTTGCTCCTCAATACGTTAAAAAGCAAATTTTAGTCTTAAAATAGCTGTATTTGTTTCAGGGGATTGAGAATTTTTCTACTTTCAGAAATTAAATATAAATTCAGTCCCATCAGTCTCCTTTTCAAATATTTTCCTCACTTTTATTTCTTTAACTTTACATGTAAAAACTTAAGCTCACTTGAAAAATGTCAAGTAAATATTCCCACCAAAGTTATACCTTGAAAGAAAATGACTGGGAGACAGGGAAAAGAACAGAACTTAGCTGGAAATCTGAACCCTCATCCTGCATCCACAGCCATTCAGTTAGGAACAGAAACAAGCTAACTACACTGAATGGCAGAGAAGTGTATTTAGAAGTATTCTGCAGTATTGAAGAAGACATCAGAAAGACCCTCAGGTTTGACTATGCTTTGAAAGCATGGACATTCATTCAGTTACTAAGATCCACAGTCACCAGCAAATGCTTCCTAAATTGCAGGGAGGTATTTCCTCTTTCAATGGCCTATCTGTAGATTTTTTCCATGATTTGGAGCAGCTCCTTTCTTTCAGCAATGGGAAAGGAGCTGCTCCTTACTTAGCCAATAGACTACTGACCTCAGTAATGATAATGGACACTGAAAGGACAACGAAAAACCATTCATTTCCTTAATTAGTGCTTAATGAAGCCAATAACGGATTCATCTAGTAAGAGAAGGTCTAACCGTGGACTATTTCAACCATTAATATATTAATTTCAGCAACTATGTGTTTGAAAAATCAGTATTCATGGACCTCTACTTTTCGGCAAGAGTGACTTTAGTATCTTCACCATCTTCTGAGCAACAATCTCATCTCGGAACCAACCAATACCTTTGATACTTTGGAAGGACCAATCTTTGGATGATACCATGAGTTCTTTTACCCTGCTGTTCCCAGATTTCATTAATGGAAGACCCAGAAGCTGGGATAAGAAATGCAGCCTGCTTATTACTGCCCTGTACAGACCAGCCATTGTAAACAAACTCCAAAGAAAACAAGACCTTGAATTAGAAAATAATGATCTCAAAATTTCCTAGCAAACAAACACTTAAATATCAGAATTAAAGTAATAAAACATGTACTTCATACCAGGCTGTCCCACAGGACTGGTGAACCATGTAGACAAAAATGGCAGGCCAGACGTCCTCATATGGACTGATATCAAAGTGGTATCTAGGAAGAAAGTAAGGACAAACACTTTTTCATTCTTACTAAAAGCAAGTGAAAAGGATCAGGTAATGTATATTCAACAGCATTCACTTGTTTCTGAACATATATAGAAAACTGACTTTACAGGATGTATTTTCTAGCAATAAGAAGTTATTTTCCAGTATGTTAATATATTTCCACTAAGGTCAATGGAACTATCCTCACAGAATCACTGAATCATTTAGATTGGAAAAGACCCTTAAAGATTACCAAGTCCAACTGTTAGCCTATAGTTAGCCTTTGGCTTTAATGAATAGAAACACAGATCTTTATTTAAGAATCCATTGCTTAAGTAATGTACAAAGATCTTTATTTCACAATTATGAGAGCTTTACAGGCATTCCTAAAAGATTCCAGACCTTCCTCCCAGGAACTGTAAAGATGGGGTCTCCAATAATATATTTAGTAGGGTTTGTTTTTTAAATTTCTATCACAAATTTGGCAAGTGTCACTCTAATTTTGGTAGAGGTAAAAAAATCAGCTTTCAGTAGCTAATACAAATGAAGCCCAAACCTCAAAAATCAAACATTTAATACTGTATTTGATATGTTTCATTAGCTGAGGACTTTTTCCCTCTCCCGGTATTAACATTTAGGCCTAATATTAGGGACCAACTCAGCAGAACTGTTTGTCCTTCGATTATTAATTAACCCATTTCCCTGCACCTGCTGTGCTGAAAGTCCTCTATTTACTTTCCATTGAACCCAGCTAAGCACTTGCATGTACATGGCATACTGAACAGGTGCAAGAAGGGTTGAAGGTAGCTGAATTGCTTGTAAAATGGCTAAATGTATTCAGATTGCTTGAACTAAAGGATGCTAATACAATTTAGAATGAAACCTGTCATCTTTGCAAGTAAAAGTCATTTTTTTGGATGAGGAGGTGGGTTACATAATATCATCTAACAAAGCACAAGAATTTGTATTGCATAGAATAAGCTTCTATTAGGGTATAATTGTGCAAGCTGCTAATACTCTGGTGCTCTCGCAAATCACTTTAGCATGTAATGAACTTTAAGTGCAAGCAGTCCCTATTAGCCCACACTTTCATCCTTTGCTCGCTCACAGCTACAGTGCTCAGTGCCTCACAGTAGTGACCTAGCTCTGGAGATTAGGTTTACATAGGCAGCTTAGATTTTGTGACTCAGTATTAGAGTTCTGGTTTTAGGTACCCAGTCACTACATATTGTCCTAGGCCAGAAACACTGACTAAATACTAAGATGACTCCCTGCATTAGGGTTGAGTGAGTAATGACAAAATACAGATAGAGGTACATCTTCAGCACACAGCAGATCCTTAAGAGCTGGAAGTAACTGAATTATTTCAGAGAAAGCCTCAGAGGCTGGATGGGAAGTCCTCCTCCAAATTTAGGCCACAACTCTAAACTCTAGCACCTGAATTATTTTCAGAAGTTTGGAGATCTGTATACATTTTCCGATCCTTCAAGAAACACAAGAAGATGCACAACAGACACATACACCAAAAAACAACAACCAAGCAAACAAACACAACCCAAACTCACCCACCCCCAAAACAAAGTAAAACCCAAAACATACAACCCAGAAAACCCCAGGAAGGAACTGAATTTTTTATTCTAAGATACATACAAAAGGATGAGATCATGCATTTGCTCTTAACTACTGATGCTCCATCTCAGCCTCCTGTCTGGCTCTCAGCTGTTTAGGACTATCAGAAAGAAAGCTCATCTCTACTATCCTTCGATATAATCTAATGCTTAAAGCAACTACTGTAACTACCTACGCCTGAAAAAAATCTAGCATTCTGAGTACGTATTATTCTACATCTTCGACAGGTAAATTTTCTTCATGGGTCATTAAGTATAAGAAAGCTACAGATAAACTCCTAATATTTTTTAATAGTTCAATAATAATTTCTTCCTATAAAAACCCTCCAGTAAGGGTTTTTTTAAAAAACCTTCCTATAAAAACCTCCAGTAAGGGTTTTTTTTTAAAAACCCTCCAGTAAGGAGGGTTTTTATACACACTAAGGGGAAGAAAGAAAAAATCATCTCTTTTACAGACTGATAAAAGACTCGGCTCTCGCTATATGAGAAAGATACTTACAGTTCAATTTCTTTACAAATATGTGGAGGCAGTGTACATTGCATGAGATTTTGCCACTCTTCTGCTGTACAAACACTGTGGTAGGATAGCTTCTCCATCGTTACACGATAAATACACTCTGAATGGCGAATTCTGTGGTACATCTGAAAAGGGAAGTTGCTCATTAATGTCAAATTTTAATAAAGGAAAAACATTTCTTTCCTGTATTAAATTACTTATTCTTGAAACACGTATCTGCAGAAATGTTAGTGCTTCTAGCTGTTCAATTTTACACTTTAGATTATATGAAATTGAGTACTACTGGAAAACTGGGCCTTCTATTAAAAATTCTTCACCTACTCACTCAGGTAAATATCTAGGGCTCAGCTGATTTTTTACTGTCTCTGAGCTCCCCAAAGAAAAAGAATCAAAGTGCAGGAGTTGGAAACGGAGCTCAGACCCCTGCAATATGCTAACAGAAAGAAAGCTGGTAACAGGTAACTGGTAACATGCCACTGCATGAATTCAGCTGTTTATTGGTATAAATAACTGCTACCTATGCACAGTAAAAAGTTCATGAGATGTTTATCATATTTACATTACTGTGCAATAAATGCAAAAAAATAAGTACACTTATGATCAAGAGGTTCAGACAGCTACTGAAGGCATGGCATAGTTCATAAACAAGTGAGGATATAACGATTTTACTAGTAAATACAATCCTCTAGAGCACTATGCCCTGAGTGGTAATATTCACCATCTAAAAGGAGTGAATTCACACACAAGTGAGTGATTGTATAGTCCCAAGAGTCGTTTATATGCAGGCCTTTCTACTCACCTCGAGTCATCTGGAACAAGTTTAAATAATTGTTAGTAAAATTTGCTGCCCCAGTATAATGACAGCACGATGTTGGTAAAATGGTTTAATGTAAATCACCAGACTTAACTGGTATTGCATTGTATCTTACCACCCAAGAATATGACACATTTCTTCTGCATAGCATTTTTATTGCATTTATTGCATTTTTATACTTATATATTAATGATCATTAAATTACTTATGCTACCTATGGGAATAGTAATATTTGTGACAATAAAGGGTTTGAAAACAAAAGTAGATATCCACACTTATCAAGAAGCATGGATAATTATGAATATGCAGCACAGCGTATTAAATTGATATCTTTGAATAGTAAGCACATGGAATCGGGAGAATACATAACATCTCATTCCCCCTGTTAAATTTGTAAAACATATTATCTAAATTTATAAAAGGAAATAAGAATCATACTTTCTAATGGAAAAGAGATGACAGATGGGTATAATTCACATTTCATAGCTTGCTCTCTCAGTTTAGCTACAGAAATTGATGTATCCAGAGTACAATTATTCCAGAAAGCATCAAACAAATCTCTATCATCCTTTAAAACTGCAATTACTCATCAAATAATTCAATGATTTTTGTTTCCTCGTTAATTCAACAAAACAGACTTTTAAATCATTTTAATAATCTGGAACATTAAAATCCTTAAATGGGGTTCTAAGTCTTCCCATTATAATCAACAGCTTAAAAAACTGTAAATAAAACTTACATTAGCACAGTGTAAGGCTAAAGCGCAAAAGACTGCAAACATTTTAAAGTTGTTCTCATCAGTTTTAGAGAAGGCACTTCCACTTATTTTGTTCACCATCTGCACAACACCTATTACACTTCCTCGGCTTACAATAGGCATGCACAGGATATTTCTGGTTGTGTAGCCTGTGTAGAGGTCTACTTCTCTGGAGAGACAGAAAGAAAAAAAAATAAAATAGTTCATATTATTAATTAATATCTGTTTCTTGATTCTCACAAGTGTTGATGTACAACATACTAAATAGCTTTTAAAGTAGATGCGATTAGTACTTGCAACAAGTTCACCTCCAAAGTTCTCAAATATTTCCATCTAATGTGTCATATTTAGAAAGAACTTTCTAATCCATTAATTTCCATTTGCAAGATAAAGAATTAATGCTTCCTCAAATGTACAGTCAGCTTACTCATAAATTTAAAGAATATATTCACGTACTTAGGCATGTTATTTGTTAGTAAACTTTTTTTCTCTTTCCCCTGAAACTAATCAGGTCACAGGGAGGCTAATGAAGAAAATCAGCAACAGTCTACCTAGCTGGGCAAAAAATCTGTAATAGGAAAAATAACTAAATTTTATGCCATTAGATTTAGATTTGATAAAAATAATTCTTTTTATTTGTATCTTTAAAATATCTTTGATGGCTAAAACGTTTCAATAAATATTTACAGGTTGTCTGTTCTTCAGAAGATCGCAGCTCCATGAATGCATCCCAATAAGACATTTCAAGTA
This sequence comes from Pezoporus wallicus, assembly GCF_028554395.1. Classification (NCBI taxonomy): domain Eukaryota; kingdom Metazoa; phylum Chordata; class Aves; order Psittaciformes; family Psittacidae; genus Pezoporus; species Pezoporus wallicus. Next base: position 5,036,264 of record NW_026637663.1, read on the forward strand.
GTAAATTTAAGTAAATGGTGGGGTGAGCTGTCTTCCCCTCCCATGAATAACGTCCTACCTGTTAAAGCGTGGATCTGCATAGGCATCAGGGATGTTAAGGACTTCTCCAGTTCTTGCCACTTGACCAGCTATTCCTTTTTCTATAGAAAATCTGCAGAAAATGAAAATGTGCGTTAGCCACAATATGAGCTACCTGGAAAAGCATCTGTCTTGGGCACGGTAATGGATATTTGTTCCCAACCAGCGTCATTTTGATGCTTTCAGGAGAAAAAACTTACAAGACAACAGCTAGTAGTAAATGATGAAATAAAAAAGCACATACTAACAGATACTTTCTGAAAACATTTTATATAGCTACACAGTTTAATACAAAAGATGCCATAATATGACCGTTTTAGTGACAAAAATTCCAAGTCTTCAACCACGTTGTTATGCCTAACAAACATGACAGTTGCACATAACCTGAGATTTGTGTTTACCTTTACAAGCCACTAATTTCCTCATTGCTTTTACATATTTATTGTTTCTTTAGACATATCATTGGCAATATGAGCTTATTTCCTCAGGGGGTGGGCAGGTTGATTTGGTAAAATAAACTTTGGGAAAAGACCAGCAGAAACTTCAAAGCTAAATATTACATGTGTTTCCCCCATATACTTCAAACTAACTAGCTTGTTTCATCTCATGACATGCAAACAATGCCATGGTACTAACTGCATCCCTTAATTATCCCAAGAAAGTTAAACACAACATATTCTGGAGTTGAATCAGAAAAGACTACAAGTCTGTCTTGTGAGGAAATAATTTTCAATTCTCTGACATAAAACAGTTATGACATATAAGCACAAAAGAATTTGTGGAGAAAAATAAGTACAAAGAATCACACATGTAACACTTTTAAATCTAAATGTACCCAGACAGTATCCTGCCTCCACTGAAGCTACTGACAAAGCAGAGAGGATTTCACCTGCATGTCTGGTTTCTTCTGCTGGCTACTACATGGCACCAACTTAAGGCTGATGACTGACTGCCTCAGAGTCATTTTCTTACACATACTTAAGTTGTACTTCAGTATACAGCACCAGTGAAATGGCTCACACCTCTGCACTCAGAGTTAACATTTCAATAATGTTCACACAGAAAAGACAGAGATATAAGCAAAATAAAACAATTATCAAGGAGGATTATGAAGTGCATGTTAAAGCAGGTCACCTTCTTTAATTCACACCACCTCCTTACTTGTCAGTATGTAAATTGCACCAATTTTGACTCCTTTCCATTCTCACTCACACAATGTAGTAAGTGGGAGTAAGTTTGTCTAAAGGAGTCTAAGTGAAGACATGAATCACATCTCATACAGGGCTAGAACTTTAAATGTATAAGAAGAAAATAACAAAAAATCTGAGAAAATCTGTGCTGAGTATTTTAACAAAATTTGAGTGCAGAATATTTAGTCATAAATTTCTTTCTTTTTAAGAAGGTGCATGTGTCAACCTGTATCTATTAAGGAGTCATAATTTTAGAAAAGTGAAAAATATTATATTTACGTTGTTTCGCCTTTTTCATTAAAAAAGTGCATTAAAATGTGTGAAAATGTTGTACTTGCAACATGAAGCAGAAATACACATCAGTTTTAGGCAGAGAATCCTGTGTGCTCATTTCAAGCCCATATACATTTTCAAATCCACCATTTCAAGCATACATCAGAATCACAACTAATTAAATGTTTGAAAATGAATTCACATGAGAAGAAGTAAAACTAAATTACTGAACTTATAATCTTCAAAACTAATGACCTGTCCACACTAAAGTCTACATGTGCCTAATCCATCCATAAGAAGTATAAATTGTGACTTCCTTGCTTTGGATGTGCTTGAATAGCACAAATTTCAATTCCTCTTGGGAAAAAAAGTCCCAAACTGGCAGACTATGGATTAGGTGCACCTTTACCTGCACCTTTACCTACCTCAGAACACCTCTGTTTTTTTCCCAACATGATTTCCAAAAGGACCGCCTCCGGAAGACGGCATTTCCAGGAGTGACGTTATAGCTTCAGAGACGTTGTTTCGATGGCACTGCAATGTCATTCCCAGAAGTACTACCTTCTGGAGGCGGGTCCTGGTGGGAATGATATCACAGTATGACAAGTATTGTCAGGGTACCTGCAGATAGGCACAGAGACTGGGTAATAAAATGCCTGCACATCTGTAGTTACAATGAAACTGCATTCTTCTGCCAGCTACTCTTACCTTATTTCTTTGGTCTTCTTGAAGACAGGTTTCCCATCATTTTCTTCTCCAATATCAAAAAGGTCTGAATACAGCTCCTTATTTTTGTGGTCAACCTGGAAGAGTGCACACCTATCTGCATTCACCAGGTTTTTTGCATATATCTATAGACAAAAAAGAAAGCTAGAGTTAATCGCCATGAGTTAGATTATCTTCAGTCATTTATCTGATAAAAATGTAATTCCTCAGTAGTTACAAGCTTGGAGAAATTATCCAGTATGAAAATCTGAAGGAGCATCCACCTTCAGAGCAATCTTTTAGGACACAGTTCCAAATGAAAGTGTCTCTTCTATTCAGTACTTTTTTGTAAATTAGAGCGCTCTTCTCTAAGAATTGCAGGAATATCTTTAGAGGCTTGAATGTTCGCTAAAAGGAAAAAAAAGAAAAAACACCCCTTCCTCTATGTTTAGACATTATTTATCTTTATTAGATTTAAATAGATAGGATATAGCAAGATGTAAGAATATTTTTGGCTTTTTGGTATGGAATACCCAGCAAAGACAGACATAAGGTAGTGGCTAGTGTTTGTTTCTAAAAAAGCTAGATTTGCCTGTAATACATAACAACGAACAAATAGGAAGGATTAGAAGTGCCTTTGTGGATTGCCCTATTCTGTGCAGCAGAACAGGAAATGGTTGTGCCCTCTTAATGCCAGTGCCAGCTCTTTCACAAAACCTGAAACTTGAACTACATGAACTAACCAAAGCCCATTAAGGTATCACTCATAGTTAAGGAAGTTCCACAATACAGCAAGACTTGCACAGTATCTATCATGCTTTGAAACAACTAGTTTCATCTTAGCAAAACCAACTGGCAGCCACCACTGGTTATCAGAACAGAATCTCATCTCAAGAACACAGCAGCTCTTCACTGAAATGTTTCAGCATACAATGGACTGAGAACAAGGGGAAAGAGTGAACCGAAGCTGAACAAGGATCATTGTGTTAACTTAGGATACCAGTCAGGTTCAAGAACCTGCTCTATCAAATTCAGATGTCTCCTATGTACCTTATCTGCTCAGAAAGTATAGTAACTGCATGGTAGAGCATGATCTGAAGTGGATCTGTGTTGAGAGATCTTAATGAAAATTAAAAAGAATGCTAAAATCCCTGTACTTACTATTACAAGAACAAATAAAACTTTAAGTGCAATCACTAAAGGGTGAAGTAGTGAGATAAAATTGGATTCTACTCTTTTCTCACTGTGAGACATAGAATAAGCCACATAATGATAAAATCACACTCCCATAAAATGGCAATAATGTGCAAACATGTAATTCAATTAACTGGCCCAAGAAAGAGCCAACTGCTACAGCTTACAAAGGAAGCCGAGTATAAAACATCTATAGAGGCTAAAATGCAGAATCATGGAAAAGAAGAAGAAGAGTAAGCATATTTTATTGCCAACTGTGTTTTCCACCAGACCCCTATTCATAGTGAAAGAATAGGGAAGAATATCAATATTTGTTCTCAATGCCATATGTTATATTATACCAGTTCTTTTAAATGTTAAGCTATTTTTAAGCAGTTCATTTAAATTGGAAAAGTCAACGTTCAGAAATGTGTCCTGTGCGCAGAATTCTTGACTGTGTACTAACTAGAATAAGACAAACACTACAGAATATTTTCCATTACTAATTCAAGTTTCTAAATAAAACCACTTCAATATTGTTTGCATTCTAAGTTTGTTCGTTTTGAATAGTCTGGCTAAGAATATCACTTTGAAGATTGGAGCATGTATTGGAGTACTGTTGGAGAGTAATTTTAGAATACACAAACTGGAACAATGGTATCACAGAGCTGATGAAGATTTGCATTAATGAAAAACAATAACTATGCAATGAATGCTTCTAAAACTAAAAAGCATAACTCATGTATCAAACAATCAAAACATGCTATAAGCAACCAGTCCATATGCATTTGTAAGCACTATCCAGGAAATAACTCTGAACTGTTTCAGAAACATAATCTATTTCTGAACCGTTCTTTAATTCATGAAGCAGTTATTTCAACAGACTTGGGTTTAGTGGGGTATTTGTTATAAAATACTGACTGACTCTGTCACTCTAGTTATGGGTGCAGCCACCTTTGCAAAGTAAAAAGAATGTCATGTCTTGCATATCTCATTCAGCAACCGGTAAAAACACTCTAGGAGTAATGTCTGACCTCTAGTCTTTCCTAGCCAGACAGTAACTTCTTAAGGAGTGTTTTGTAGCATGTAGCAAACTGAATTTAGGAAAAAGGAATCAATACAACAAGCTGAAATAAAAACAGAAGCTTTTTTGTTACAATTTTCAAACCTTCTCTAAAATACAATAAAGATTTAGTTCAGAGACAGTCATGTTTCTTTAGTTATGAAAGCTGTGAAATGAATCAAGCTGGCCTCTGCCACATTCTTCCATAGAGAGATATTAATACTGTTTGTGTTACACGTCCATCATAAAGAGCTCATATATTTCAACGATGCAATGTCTTACTCGAAGGGAAGGAGAATGAAGGACTTTAATAACTAATAAACTTAGAAGTGAAAAAGACAACTTACCATTATATGTTCAAGTAGAGAATCTATTGCAACTATATTATCAAAATATGTTCTGCAGAGAAAGAGGAGTTAGTAAATATTGGCATTTAGGCAAACACTTCTCAAATGGCTGTTCTGGGCTCTGGTGTCACAACTGCTTAACAGTGGAGCACAAATACGTGAAGACAAACTTCTGCATCTTGAAAATCACTGACTGGCTTGCTATAGCACAATGGAACTGAGAAAAGGTTCTAGCTCTGTTTCTTTAGGTCACTATTGTACAATGACAGAACTCTGCCATTCTCCATAATATGCAGTATTCTGTCGGTAGAAAAAACTAGCAAACTGCCTGCCACTGATTAAATAGGCCCCTGCTGAGCAACTTTAAGAATGTATTAAAATGCTTTGGCACCCTTTACACACTGGTAATTCTAAAAGGACAAGTAAAAAGGAAAAGAAAAGCAATCAAAAAGATTTAAAGAAAACATTTCTGTCACTGCTTACTGTATTACCTGCGTGCTTTCAAAATATCTCATTAGGTTCACATATAGAGGACTATGTACCAAGAACTAATGGAAACTATGTATTGTAGCTAAATTTACATCCTATTATACAATTCTTAACACTATTTAAAAGACAACAACTTAGAAAGCTCTTATTGAGTCTTCTCTGTCAAGCCAGGTGTAGCATGTTGAAGTTGCAGAAAAAGACTGATCTTGTGATTTGGGAAAAAAAAGAAGAATAAGGTATTTCAGTTTCACAGCAAAGCGGTAACTGTCCAAGGACAGTCAAGAACATTGAAAGGGAAAGGTCAAACTTATTAGTAAAAGAAGTCTAAACCTTGCAAATGCCAAGTCTTAATAGCCCTCGGATTACAGTGTTCCCTGCAGACAGAAAGATATTGTCTCATGGCCTTGAACATATATACAGCTCACTTCTGTTTGGGTCTAGTGGAAAGGAAATATATGCTAGTCTCACACTGTCAGGGACATGAAGAGGTGGAGCACTGCATGCTATGCCCTTTCTAAAATGTTACAGAACATGTCCCAGTGACATTGCATGCTAACAATTTCCTTACTGAAAAGGAAAGTCTCTTTCCATGTAAGAAAAAGTACAGACCATTTCTAAGAGGAGTATTTTCTCGTTAGTGCAAGACTTTACCTACAAGAAGTTCATAAAGTTGTTACTAAATGATATTCCAATTTTGTTGCTCAAAACATTGGGCTTCTTTTTTGTTAAAACTAAATAATTCTAGAATTTCTAATACTTTATGCAAAATATTTTCTTACAGGAATACATATTAAATATTTGCAGTATTTATTGTGTTTTTTTCATCTTGAATTACTAAAATAATTACAAAGGTCTTTAAAATGATCTTGGTACTACATACCAAGAGTAAATTGAAAGTCCATAAATTTGGGCAGATTAATCCAGAATTCTCTGGTAAACTAGCTCAGTACAGGTATTAGCAACACAAGAGCACCCTGGAAAGGATCATAATGGTGCAAAACACTGCAGCAAGAGGGTAGCTCTGGTAAGGGAATGCTGAGAGTGTCCTTTAAGAGACACACTCCGAACTGAAGCTGAAATAAAAAAAAGGCCATCCCTGAGGAAAAAAGCTAGGAAAAACATCTGGATACAACCAGCTTGCTGTCCTTGCAAGGGGTAGACTCCTCCCTGCGGCGTATGACTCCCTATTCCAGCGGGGTCAGGCTGCCTGCATTCCTGAGCAATGGCATAGGAATCTTGGATGTCTTCTAATCTCATAATCTCAAGAATTGTTCATCATGACCCACAGAAGTGTTTGTAACAGCAAAAATTCAAGACAACTCATTTTTCCATAGTATCATCAGTCCTCTGTGATGCACTTAGAAATTCTTCAACCAACTAGTTAGATAAAATGCTGTTAAACACCCTAGTCTGTGACTTACCAAAAGTACAACTCTGGCTTGTCTTTTAATTTATTGGCTATATCTACTATTTAAAGACATTAATAGCAGCAACAAAGAAAAAGGAATGAAAGAAGAGCACAACTCTGGCAAGTCTAAGTCCAAGCTTTTATGCTTTTTTTGTGTTTCCAATTTAATCTTGCATTTATTGTGACAAGAAATTGAAAGAAAACATAGTACATGCACTTAGTCTTTGAAAATGAAAAGAGAGCATCTAAAAATGCAGGGAAAGAACAATTGTGAAGAATCAGGCAGCCCTGATTTTTCAGGTATATTCCTGAAGTGTGTATATTAATGATTGTGTGTATATACCTACATGTCACAAAAAGGGTGGAGGAAGCTGAAGCAAGATAACTAACTTTTCATAAAGTCCTTTCAAGCCTTTTAAAACTCGCCATCAAAAGAGATGGCAATCCTATTTCTCACTTCTCAAAAGAGGGCCATGTTTAACTCTGACAGAAGAGGGGAAACACAGGCAAAAACCCATGGAGATCAAGAGATGGTCGAATTCAAGATCCTCAGAACAGTGAGAAGAGAGTGCAGCAAACTCACTGCCCAGGACTTCAAAAGAGCAGACTTTGGCCTCTTCAGGAACCTGATTAGTAAGGTTCCATGGGATATAGCCCTAGAGGGCACGGGGGCCCAAGACTCTTGGTTGATATGCAATGATCACCTGCTACAAGCTCAGGAGTGTTGCATCCCAACTAGAAGGAAATGCAGCAGGAGGGTCAGGAGACCTCCTTGGATGGATAAGGAGCTCCTGAGGAAAATACAATTGAAAAAAGAGGCTTATAAAATATGGAAGCAAGGACAGGTGGCCTGGAAAGAATACAGGGATGTTGTCCGGGAAGCTAGGGACCAGGCTAGGAAAGCTAAGGCCCAGTTAGAATTAAACTTGGCTAGGGATGTTAAAGATAACAGGAAGGGATTCTATAGGTACATAGCGAATAAAAGACAGACTAGGGAGGACATAGGTCCTCTCCAGAAGCTCTCGGGAGAACTGGCTACACAGGATTTGGAAAAGGCTGAGGTTCTGAATGACTTCTTTGCCTCAGTCTTCACTGGTAAAGGCTCCGACCACACCACCCAAGTCTTGGAAGGCAGACGTGGGCACTGTGAGAATGAAGACCTTGCACCCACTGTAGGAGAGGAACTGGTTTGAGACCATCTTAAAAATCTGAATGTGCACAAGTCCATGGGTCCTGATGAGATCCATCTGCGGGTCCTGAAGGAGCTGGTGAATGAAGTTGCGAAGCCACTGGCCATCATATTTGAAAAATCATGGCAGTCAGGTGAAGTTCCCAATGACTGGAAAAAGGGAAATATAACCCCCATTTTCAAGAAGGGGAAAATGGATGACTCGGGGAATTACAGACCCGTCAGTCTCATCTCTGTGCCTGGCAAAATCTTGGAGCAGATTCTCCTGGAAGGCATGCTAAGGCACATGAAAAACAACAAGGTGCTTGGTGACAGCCAGCATGGCTTCACTAAGGGGAAATCCTGCCTGACTGGTGTGGTGGCCTTCTATGATGGGGCTACAGAACTGATGGACAGGGGTAGAGCAGTTGATGTCATCTACCTGGACTTGTGCAAAGCATTCCACACTGTCCCACACAACATCCTTGTCTCTAAATTGAAGAGGCATCAGTTTAATAGATGGATAGGTGGATAAAGAACTGGCTGGTTGGCTGCACACACAGAGTTGTGGTCAGTGGCTCAATGTCCAGCTGGAGACCAGTAACGAGTGGTGTCCCTCAGGGATTGGTGTTGGGACCGGTCTTGTTCAACATCTTCATCGCTGACATGGACAGTGGGATTGAGTGCGCCCTCAGCAAGTTTGCTGATGACACCAAGCTGTGTGGTTTGGTTGATACACTGGAGAGAAGGAATGCCATGCAGAGGGACCTCGACACACTTGTGAGGTGGGCTGATGCCAACCTCATGAAGTTTAACCATGACAAGTGCAAGACCCTACACCTGGGTCGGAGCAATCCCATGCACAGCTACAGGTTGGGCAGAGAAGAGATTCAGAGCAGCCCTGTGGAGAAGGACTTGGGGGTGTTGGTTGATGAGAAACTCAACATGAGCCAGCAGTGTGTGCGTGCAGCCCAGAAAGCCAACCATATTCTGGGCTGCATCAAAAGGAGTGTGACCGGCAGGTCAAAGGAGGTGACCCTGCCCCTCTACTCTGCTCTTGTGAGACCTCACTTGGAGTATTGTGTGCAGTTCTGGTGTCCTCAACATAAAAAGGACATAGAACTGTTGGAACAAGTCCAGAGGAGGGCCATAAGGATGATCAGGGGACTGGAACACCTCCTGTATGAAGACAGGCTGAGAAAGTTGGGGCTGTTGAGCCTGGAGAAGAGAAGGCTGCGTGGAGACCTCATAGCAGCCTTCCAGTATCTGAAGGGGGGTTATAAGGATGCTGGGGAGGGACTCTTCATTAGGGATTGCAGTGATAGGACAAGGGGTAATGGGTTCAAACTTAAACAGGGGAAGTTTAGATTGGATATAAGGAGGAAATTCTTTCCTGTGAGGATAGTGAGGCATGGGAATGGGGTGCCCAGGGAGGCTGTGAATGCGCCATCCCCAGCGGTGTTCATGGCCATGTTGGACAAAGCCTTGGGTGACATGTTTTAGTGTGAGGTGTCCCTGCCCATGGCAGGGGGGTTGGAACTTGATGATCTTAAGGTCCTTTCCAACTCTAACTATTCTATGATTCTAAAACACCACAAGAAAAAACAAATTCTGTAAGATAGAATCAGATGCACCACCACCAAAAAAAAAGTTTAACATGTATGTACCACTGCCACTCACACCTTGCAACATGTGCCTTCATACCTGCTTGTGAGCTACAGTATAAAACACAGGTAGACTGGAAAAGCCATGTTAGAAAATCTCATAAAGTAAATCGATGAGATTATAGTGCAAATCACACTTACTTTGATACATCAAGCAAGAAGTCATTTAGTTCAGTCTGTTTGGCCAGCCCCCGGCACACCTGGAAGCACAGATTACGTTAGCATTTGCTCCAGAAGAACACTGAAGTCAGAATGAAACTGAAGTCACACACTCTAGCCATTTAGTTTGTATGAAAAATACCACTATCAGTATATACTTATGTTACAGCACTGCATAAAATTAAAAGCTTGATTTGTGTGCTGGGCTTCAATCTTAGCTATTTAGCTGCTGAGTTAAAACTATTAAATGCAAGCAACATCTTTTTTATGACTCTTCAAAAAGATGTTGGCTGTTACACTTGTTCATGCTGCCTCAAAGGCTGCCACTGAATGTAGTTATAGAATCAACTTAATGACACCTCCTTATCCAGACACTCAGCTCTTCTAAGAATGTCAAATACTTTGCGTGTTTTCTTCCTTACCATACTTTTACCCTTTTTTCCAGGTTGCAAAGTAGCAACTGCAGACTGACAAAGTAGAAACTGAAGACTGACACCAGGCAAATTTAAGTAAACTAAGTAGCAGACAATATATGGTCAACTTTGGGAAAAATCAGCATGAATATGAACACAAAACCCAGTAAGTATACTGCATTTTAGAAGCAAAGTGTTAGATTAAGCAAAGCTCTGAACTGCATTTTTACTTCACCTAATCGCATACTTCGTATCTAAGTAGAATTGCACACCTGTAGATTACTACAGCAAGCACGGGGGTCAAAAAAAGAACACAAGCCTCTACTGTTTGCACCTTACACATAAATAAATACTGTTCAGAACTAGTAGTGTCTTTCATCTGTGCAATGCAGATATAAACAAACATGCAAAATACGGTAAAATACATCCACAAGCCTTACTCATGCATATAATTAGGAACCTAAGTACAAAGTCTTGATATCAACTACTTCCTAAAGCTCAGCTGAGTCAGGTACAGCCCAACGCCAGATCAAAACTCTTGCATTCTTCTTAAGCAAAAAGTCAGGGAACAAAGGCAAGCCTTCTGCTTAGCAGAAGGGAGACAAATAGTGTGAGGTGTCCCTCCCCATGTCAGGGGGTTGAAACTAGATGATCTTAAGGTTCTTTCCAACCCTAACCATTCTATGATTCTATGAAATAAAAATGACCACTGAACAGGCTTAAACTAAACTTGCCTTATTTTGTTAGGTGTGAAAGACTTCTTGGTTTAAGGAGTCATTTTCATGAAGTGAAGCTACAACTGCACATAATTCTACTGGTATACAATAGTATATGCCAGCTAGTTCTGCCTAAGTAAAACTGGCTGAATGATCATCCCAAAGTTAATGACTTTCAGCACTGAATACCAGATCCTAGAAAAGCAAGCAGGAAGCTTTCAGAAAGTCTTCTGTCAAATGTACAAAAGACACCTTGAAAAAAAAGCATGCCATGAATTTCTTCCTGCGAATTGACAGAAGAATCTATTTTGGCATCTTCTGTGAGTTGACAGAATATGTTTAGCGTCAGAGTTGCTGTCTTCTATTAGCTGAAGTAATAAAACCTATTAGCAAAGCTGCTGGGGTTTACTAGAGCAGCTTGCACTGTGTGGAGCTTCATTAAGCACCCGACTATGGACAGCATGTAGCATCCTTCGTGGGAGTAGTTACAGGCTCATGAAGCAGCTAGTAAGGATTGCTTAAAGCAGGTTTAGCCAGCAGCACCTAATAATCTCAAACAGATTACCAAATCAGAAGAAAAGCAACCAGTTAGCCTAGCAGTTCCCTAAAAAAAAAAAATCTGCAAAGTTGTTATAATTCTGCTTTAACAATTATTTAACTGCCTTGTTAAGGATTTGGTTTGGGGTTTTGTCTTTGTTTTGATCCACAGTTGCAAGGGAGGAAAACCAGCATAATGAACACTGAAATGTTAGTGCATTTTTCCCATGTTCAAGGAAGGGCTTGAATCAATGTTCTAATAGTGACCTCCACTTAAATTTGATCATTATCCATGTTCCTGCTAGTCAAGTTCGGGCAGAAGGGCTACACAATAAAAAAATTAAAAACCACTCACACTTACTTGTACTTGATGTATTGCTACTGAAGCCCATGCAAGATTTGCTGTTGCAACCTGAAACAAAAGAGAAGAAACTAACTCTGAAGAAACCTTGAAAATGTTCTTGTCTTCTCCCATCCAGCTGCTAAGTAAATTGACTGAGCTGTTTTAGACAGGCTTCAGGAAGATGGTTATTTTGTGAAAATCTCAGTATACTTGCAAGTGTTTCAATTTTAGTAAGGCGCATTCAGTCACAAAATCAGTATCCAGAAAATGCTTACAAATGCTCTTCAGAAGCAGTATTGTGAACCCATCAGCTCAGAAATACAACATCAAAATAAACGTCTAATAAGCCAAGGGCTTTAAAAATTACATTATGTACACTGTTGAAAGGCATCTGCCATAGAAATAAAATATCCCGCAACAGCTTTCTGGGGCTGTATCTCTTGAGCCACAGCTATTTCCAGCTGCAAACAGGCACTGATTCAATCATTACCATTTCAGTGGCAGAAGAACCAGACCTGATCCCTCAGCCAAGACTAGTGTTTTAAGTATGACAGTTTCCAGGCAACATTTCAAACAAATGGCATGTAAACTGCAGTTAACTAAGATGCGCTACCATGAATAATCTCCTGTCCTTGAAACACGGGAGCTTTATAGGAACACAGAGGACATAAGTACAAGAGGGCTGCTGCTGCATACCCTCCCGAAGTACTTCCCCCACCACAAAACAGAACACATTGTACACATGTTATAAAAACTGCTAATGGTATCCAAAGACTTTCTGAAACCTGAAAATGAAAAGAATGCTTTAGAACACTCAGAAAGTGACCTTTACATTTTTATAATTTACTAATAAAATACTTCTATTTAGCAGCCAGTCTTTTTCTAGCAGTACATTCATGAACTTCAGTTACAGATGGTATTTCATATGGCAGAAAAGACACATATTTATACAGAACGATGCATGTCTGAGACCTACCTGAACTGCAGATTGATTAATGCAATAAAACAATTTTTAAAAATAAAAACATTGTATATAAGCAGGAGAATTAATGAAGCCTGGTTTTGTATGAATACGTGTTGTTTGCTCTGGGAGCAGGGACACTGTCACCACCATATTAATCCAGTTCCTTACCATGACCTCTACTTATCTGGTAGAAAAATATCAGGTATAACACTGAGGCTGAAGCAACACTGACTGCCCAACTAACACACATGTATGATCATCACATGTATGCTAGGCTACTCAGGTTACTGATAAATGGAATATACGGTTGACAAGTATTGCTAGGTTTTCCTCCCTTGGAAGGGCTGGTTTTACTGTCTCTTTCTGCACATTTTCTGTTCTTTTCACAAGAATAATTCCTGTTCAGCCCAGCTACATGGTCCCATGGTGCATCTAGTACCACTGTCGAGACAACAGACATGGCTAGAACTCACCCCATTTTGTCCCAATCTCTGTGTTCAGGTTCCCTTCTCTGGGAAAGGGTACAGAGAGAAAAGAATGCTACATTTGTCCTAATGTATGAACTTTCTTAATGTGTAGACGGGACATAACAAGGATCCTCACCCAGACACAAGAACCAAGATGCACTTACAACACTTCTAATACAGTGATAGCCTTTGAGACATCTTCTTCGTTAGCAGATTTGTTTGTACTTGGCTAACAACTCATAACTTTGGTTTGATAAATGGACACATATAAGCAAAGCAGCTACACAGGCCTTATAAAAATACAATAAACCATGCAGCGTAAAGCACAGTCATGGAAATGGTAAGATGGTTATGAATATTGGGATGAAAAAGCTTCAGAAGGAAGGAAAAAAAAAAAGTCAGAAGAGAGCTTTATGAATGGCACCTAGATTAACAGGTCATCCACATACTGTTTCTAAGGACATCTAGGTCAGGAGACAAAGTACAGTGAATAAATCTTGACACTCAAAAAGATAGTATAGGCTGGAGAAACAGAAGATGCCAGCTCATAAAAGCTAAAGAAAAGGCTGACCCAAAACCAGCACATGGCTGTCAACCTAGGAAGAAACCACGAGACATAAGGACTCAACAGCCAGCATTCCTTGTCCTCCCAGCGAAAGGCCCTGGAAAGACTATGTGCATCTCTGTGCGTGATTCCTGGACACATACAACTTGGTGTCTGTAAGTTTAAGAATGTGAATACAAACACATGAAATCTCTTTGCTTCTCTTCTGTTCTAAAATAAAATCACTTTCCCCTCCCTAGGATTGAGACTTACTACACTGTGCTACAATGTTGCAACATTACGTTTTACAATAGGGCTCCTTCACTTGGGAAGCCACACCAAAAAAGCCCACTAAAAAAAAACCGAATCTTTCCATACTGCAAAATAAAGCCTTGCTGGAAAATTAAAATTGAGACTTGGGATAACTTGTCAGCATCCTTTTTACATGAAGTTATTTCGGGTTTTGACATTTGATTTACATTTATATTTCATTCGCCTGCTCCTGCATAAACTTCTGTAACAACTCTGCACTGAGTTTATAATCAATAAAGCAATCTTGAACTCATTTTGCCACAAAAGAACACAAGGCAAAATTCTTGCTGTGTTCTTGTACTTGAATATGTTCATTTTATCTCTTGAGAATACAAATCACTGCTTTATTTTTCAATAAATAACATTATCAATCAAGTACAAAAAAAGTACAAAACACATGAAAGGAGTGAGAGAAGAGCGTTGCGGGGGAACGGGGATCCTGAAGTGCTGACCATTGCAGGGAAGTGGGAAAAGGCCAGACATGAGCTCACCTCTTGGTGACTAAGGTGGAAGGCTTCTTTGCCCCAGTGACGGTAAAGCTCCAGGATACCAATTAGATCACCTATTGCAGTGACAATTGGCAAACACAGAACAGATTGGATACGTGTCCCTGATTCCAGTCCAGTACCTTTGGGAAATCGCTCATCCTAGGAAATGTAAACATAAAGTGATAAAACGTAACTGTCACAACATTAATATGAAAGATATACTGACATTTTTCTCCCCCTCCTGGCTGATCAAATCTGCAGGAAAATGGTAAAATTCACTAAACCTCTTAGCACAATTTACAGACAGTATTAAGACATCTACAAAAAAAAATGCTATAAAAAGTCAGCATTAATTTACATTTACAGATAACCTTATTGATGTAAAGTCAGAATTAGCTGTGATATTGGACACAGCTTTAGGTTTGTTTTTATAAGACATTTTCTCTGATCTCAAAGGCAGCCAAACCAGTCTATACCAGTCCAGATTAAGTAAAAACCCAAACTAACAACATGACCTCACCCGCTTCCCTCTTCACAAAAAAACAACCCCAAAGCATTTGTAATCAAGTGGACTGCTCAGATTTCAGGGTTCTGAAGGAGACAGCAGCGCTTGCAAGAGAACAAAAATTGAAACCTCAGGCTAAGGCTTTCTGTTATACAAAGTTACAACCCTCAACCAACCACTGAGGAGGAAAATGTGTCCCCAGAATTATACTTGAGAGTAAGAATCTTCCTCCTCTTGCTTATGTATCCTGAATAAACCATTGGAAAAGTTATAAGAACAAATGGTAAAATAATCCTACCAGCTGCTATAAAAGGCCCAAATTCATAACTTTTAATCTACACAGGGAATGTCCAAAGCTTTAGTTCCCCATGTGGGAAAACTCACAAACACCCGAGAAACCACCTGGATGTTACAGTTACTAAGGCAGTAACTAGCCGATGTGAAATGTGGGAGACCCACTTTGTTGAACATCAGTCCTTCAGTACTTGATTTGCACCAGATGTTCCCCACAGGCTGTGCTTAGCCAAGACAGATACTCCTTCAAGGCTGATTAAAATCTCTCCTTTCTTAAAAAAAAAACCAGCAAGTAATCTCTACCTTAATTACTAAAATGACAATCAATCTGAACCACTAGGAACAAATGACAGGCACAGGAGAGTGGTAAGCACTTTGCAACATGAGCCTCCTGCTTCCATGTTTTAATTTTGTCCCTTCACCCCCCAGACATGGCTGGCAAGTCTATCTGTAAGCACTTTTCTCACAGTGTTGAGATGCTCCTAAAATCAGATGAAGGCAAACCATGTCACCCAAATGAATCTCCCTGTTCAGTCAACAATCCACTGATAGTGTAAACTAATGAAGTTTGAACCTCCTCCTCACTACCTCCCCCTCACCGAGTTTATTATGAATGTAAAACCAAAACATACAAGCCTTGATACAAGGATATAAGGATATTAATTGGAAATTGCCAGTAACAAATCAAGCCATATATGTGACTGGAAAAACACTAGAAACATATAAAATCTATATAGTCCAGAGAAAGCACTGTTACTACAGGGAAAAGCGGCTTCTGCCTTTTGCATTTGTGGTTCTGCTTAAGTGTACTTATATTAGGCATTTGGTATTTTGTTTATAGCCTGAGTTTTGCCAATAAAGGTCATACATTTTTGTAACAGACATTTTTTAAAATAGAGACAGCAATGTGCAACTTTGGCCACAGTATCCAAAGACTGTTTTTCTGGACAGAACTCAAAGGATAGAAAACACTGAAAAGAGGAAAGAATTTAAACTTCCTTGGTGTTCTCATAACCTACACAGTCGATCATAAAGCGTCCTCATAAAGTACAGTTTAAATACCAGTTTTACACAATTGTATAGATGTGACTAGAGCATAAAGTTTAAAATAAAAAATGAAAAGGATAGACATACAGAGTACCAAGATTTATCAGAATATCACCTCAGGACTTTCTGAACCCTTTTATGGACAAAGACCTGGATTTTGATACCATCTACATTAGTGTGCCTTTCATGTAGGTCTACCGATATTTTAAGTATTGTAGCTTTACATTAGTGTAAGCAGAGATCAAAAGCCTGTCTAATAAACAGAATTCTGACTTTCCTGTCAGTGTGAGCTCTGCATTATATCAAACTCTGGTTGACTGTATAGAAGTCATCTTGACTGGGATTAGCACACTGAGTATTTCAAGACCAGAAGGACAGGAGTTTTGACGGTTTGGGTGTTTTCTTTTTCTCTCCAAGTGACTATGGTCCTATTACGCCATTACTTCCCTTATCTGGCAACCAAAAAAATACTGAAATAAAAAAAAAAACAAAAATAAATGAGATATTCTGAAATTATTCTATCAAGCCAATCCAAACTCAGTTTTATCTTCTTGGTAGCAAGAAAGATGTAAATTCTACTGTCATACATTCAGCTCAATAAACATTTCAGTATTAAACCATTCATTCTAAAAACATGCTATAATCATCTCATTAAAAAGAAAGCTTTTTACCCCCAGAATATCTTCTACTAGCAACGTTTTTCTGGATCTGGCTACATAAGCAGATACTGTAGTGCCATGTGCAATGGGCCCTGCAGGAATGAGCCGTGGTTGTCCTTCTTTAGCTCCTGGTGGTGTAAATACACACAGACTCTAGTTAGAAGGAAAAAAAAAAAAGAAAAAAAATAAAAGAATGCAATTAGAAAGCATGGTTACTTTTACAGAGTTACTGTGCTACCTACTTAGTGTAAAGGATTGGCTAAAGGAGGTAATATAGAGAAACACAGCTTTTGACAATGAGAAGTAGTTGGATGAACTCCACTTAACTGTTTTGGAATCTTAGGAAATCCTGCTCTAAAGTCACCATTCAGAGAGCAGATAACTATTCTGCTGAGGTCAAGTCATCATATCAGAACTGGACTGTGCTCACCTTGAACACACAGTACACCGCATAAAGACTCACAAAAGAAAATAAATATTACCTTGCAAGAGAAAGATAGATTAGTTTGTTTGTTTTGTAGGACATACTCATTTATTTCAATAGAAATTACTCAAAAAGTAGAGATATCTTTAAATTTCTTATTTACCTCATCCTAAGGAAAGCTAATTTCAAAATCATCCTAACACTGTATTTCCTGAAATACAAGTGATTGCATATGTCCCCTATACTAGAAGCAACATCTTACTTGCTGCCTGCCTAAAAGTGTCCCATTTGTTGAAAAGTCAGGTATTGACAATTCATACCATTGTCAGGTATTGACATTCATACCATTAAACCCATCCAGAAACATCTGATAATTGTTCTATAACAAAAAGATAACACTATGAGAATGAATGGGATTGCAAACATTATTTTACAAACAGAAAACTAAACATAAAAGTCAAACCTGCAAACCCTCTTTACGCCAAACACTCTTCAAATCTAAAATTTTACTCATCTTTGGATGAAAAATAAACTTTATGGAACAGTAAAATAATGGAAAACAATGTCTTTATCACAGTCTCCTTAAAATTTTCTTTTATCACCCCACCCCAGACAACCTGCAAAGCAATAGTCTGTTAGTGACAACTAATTTTAAAATCACAAAACCACAAAAAACAGTCTCCCATGCAATCAGCAGGAGCAATTCATTTTACAAGCAAGAAGTTTCAACTTCTGTTTAATTTTTCTACCTTTGTCTCATTACATCCACCAATTTATGTGCCTCCTAAAGCTACAGATGACCACAGACTCTCAAAATTTACCACCATCACACCCCATTCAGCACTTAGAGCTATTACCCTTTAAACACAGAGGGAATTCATTCAGGCACATGAAGAATAAATGACACAGCAAAGATTACATGTAGTGCTAGAAGGGCAGGGATCAAATCTCTATGTTCAAGACTCCAGATTACTGTCCTAAGGTATTGAGCCATCCTTCCTTATACATTCCTAATATTAACACAGCTAAAGCACCACCTCAGAGACCCACCTTCTATTGGCAGATTGTGTTTTCTTATTTACTATAATCAATGATGCAGTTTATTTCACCAAATAAATTTGTAAGACCAGGAACATGTACAGAAAGCACCTGTAGTTAGTAATTCTACTGCTAAATAGCTGTATGATTTTAAATTATGGCCTTAAACCATATGATCTAAGATGAAACATTCCTTGCTAGGAAAATAGATTTTTTTTTAATTTTTATTATTTTGTTATTATTTACACAAATAATACCACAGGTAAATGATACTGCCACCATATGAAGTACTACTACCATTCTCGGTAGGAAAGGCCAGATTATGTGCCACTCCTTTGTACTGATTATTTTTATAATCAGACTTTGCTTTCATTAGGGCTGCTACAAGGGTCAAGCTCCCAAGATTCTACAGCATCAACAGTTATGATAATTAGTATTGATTACAACTAATCTCTCTCCTATGTTTATAATTCACAAGGGTTTCCATAACAATAGACAGAAGCAGAGGCACAGGCACTCCAGATTCCAGTAGCTCAGAAACCAATGCTGCTTTGAAAGACTGAACGAAGAACTTTTAAGCTGTTTAAGTAAGATTTCAGCTGAGCCTTAGCAGTAAGCAGGGAGCTTCACACTGGCATTGGTATTATTTAAATATTATGCCATTGTATTCCAAGTACGTCACAGTCACTAACCATGCATTATTACAGCTCCCCTATAAGCTGGGTGGCAATGCTATCCTCATTTTATAGATGGAAACTACAATAAAAAGTTTTTATTAATATAGCTATTTTAGCTAAGGCTCCAGTTACCATTTGAGTATAAACGTCACAGTTCACTGCACAGACTACAGAATGCCTTGCACTATGGCTCAGAGTGAGCCAAATGGACCACAAGATGAAGAAAACTCAAGCGTGAAAGAAAGAAGACAAACTTCAGAGATCAATGGTTACCAATTTGGACCCTATGGGACCAAGTAGATCACTAAACAGGGGCTGTTTTCTAGCATGGAATATTACAGGTACAATTTGCACCTGAAAATTCATCTACTGTCAGCTGCAGAAAATGAAACAATGATCTGAGATGCATCCTCTCATAATGATAATTCCTTTATTCTGCAAACATGAAAGGCACATTATAAAACATACTAAACAATTTCAGAAAGAACATACAGAAATGTTCAGAAACTAAGGAGATGCAATATAATGTACCAGATGCAGGTACTCCTGTGGTGATGAAGGTACATTAGCTGTGATGGATGAATCGCATTTTGGAAGGAGGAAGTTGAACTTTAGGCTGAGGTGAAAATAAATTGTCAAAGAAAAGTACAGAATTCACAGCCAAAACAAGAGTGAAGTCTATCCAAGCAAAACCAGTAGTCCAATGGTTAGGGCATTTAGTTGAGTTCATTTAGTGAGGAAAAACACTTGATTCTGACAAAACCAGTAAGTCAATATTTGTCCTGCTATTTAAACAGAAAGTCAGACAATCTCAAAAAGTTCAGCAAGACAAGAAAAAGAGGTTTTCATCCAGTTATTCCTCTGCTAATATTATGCTACAGCTGAGAATTAAACTACCTTTAAAGAGAAAATGGAGCTGCCACATAGTATTTTAGGTCTGACAAGTCATTTGAGCGTATTTATTTCATGGTCATGCAGTTAGAAGGAAAGACACTCCTTCCATGGACCAGCTCTACTGAACATGCATGGTATTTTTCCTCCGAAATCTCAATGTACTTCAGAAAGAGACTAACAGTTTGCACTTTTGGTAGTGATACCTAACAGCAATTAATAATCAAAATAAAGGACTAGGAGAGCTTCAACCACAACTTAAACAATATATATTCAATAAATAAAGGAAATGAGAGAATATAAAGTCCCATAATTTCCCAAACACTATAAAGTAAGGGAAAGGAGATAGCAGGATGCCTGCGTACTGCTCACAGTATCTTTCTCTGCTGTAACCACCTGCAGTGAGAATGTATGTCAGTATCACAAACAGGTAAACATGAATAGATCTTTAATGATACAGTAATGTCATGATCTATCGACTGGTAAAAGTTAAGTAATTATAGATATCTAATGTAGACACAGAATTTGATATCTCTGCTGCTGAGGAGGAAGAAGGCAACCAAGGTGAGAAAGTCACTCTGGGTTGCTTGCAGAGCAAACCCTTTGAAAGCTTCCAGGTTCATGCATTCTGGAACACAGTGGCCCAAGAGATCCTTCAATTCCCTATTTTGACCTGTTTCCAAACACAGACAGATCTCCTTACTTACATGAAGCTCAACTGCACTATGACCAATCTTTTTCCAACAAGTCCCATATGGTGATGGACTTCTTTAAATGTAGTTTTAGGCAGGGGACACTGAAGTCTGACACCAAAAACCTCCTATACCTTGTTGGAACCTCGAGCACAAGGTGCTTCTTTTCCTGCTGTCTGTTCCAGCTGGGCCCAGAATCTTCACAATTATTCCTTCCCTCCTGTTTCATCTCTTGATTCACTTTGATAAAGTGAAAAAAAAAAACCTCATGAATTTTGACTGATGTGACAGTGTGGCTTGGAACCCACTAATGGCCTTAACATAACAATAGGGAGCAAGATGTACTTAAAAAATCCAAACTGAAACAAAAGAAAAATCCAAAACTTGTAACAACCGTAACAAAGGTTCAACCACTGGTGAACACAGACAGTTATAACAAAATTCACCCTTTCATATTTCATAGGCACTTTAGGTATAGGCAACATATATTTAATCTCTAATTTCTTTTTAAAATGCTAATGTATTAATAAGTCTTCCAGTCTACATAAGTTCAGAATGATGTCCACTGTAATCAGTTCCTGAGGGATAGCGACATGACAGCATTCTCAATTCACAGCTAAACACACAAACTTGGCTTTCAGATACATAAAAAAATTAGTACATAACCAATAAACCATAATACCACAGCTTTTAGTGCTCTTTTCTTGGTGCCATGCACATAGTCTGTCAAAATTATTAAGTAATTTACCTTGAACCTCTTTTACTGAGGCTGAAGAAACCTTCATTACTCTTCACTTTTAACAGCTAAAAGCATGTAATGAAAAATTTCTGATGTTCATCCTCCCATCCTGTTGTAACCTGGCCCCACATATTTGGTTTTTTTTTTTCTATTCAAACTCTAATGCTTGACAGGGGAAGCAGATTAAAATCCTCATAAATAATGAGGAGCAGGAGCTTAAGTCTCATAACACAATACCATCAGCACCTCCTGACAGGTATTTTACACATATGTATTAGAATACACAGGTATTCTTATAGTGAAACACAAGCAACTAAACTCTGTCTAGTCTTCTAACCAGTTCTGCATTCTACCTAGAGTATATTCATCACGACCGTATTCCACAAGTTCACTTACCCAAATATTAAATGAAACAAAAACAAAATTTCACTAAAATATATATTGACAGTTATTTATCTGATTTCTTTCAGTTTGATAATTTATTGACTCAAAGTTAAACTCAAGACACTATAATTCAGCAACAGCTTTTCCTCTCTGCTATCATTATCCATGAGCAAGTAAGAAAGCAACAGATTTCTTCCACTTTATATATATAAAGAGTACATGATATTAGAATCAATTCAAGGACAGAGACCAAGATTTTCTGGACTGAATTGCAGCTAGAAGGCTTTCACCTGGAAACATGTTTAAAAGACTCAAATTTCAGTGAAGATGTCTACATACTCAAAATAATGCACCTCAGCCTGGCACAAGACCCTGAGGCATTTAGCAGGCACACGTTTTTTTCTCGGTTCTCAGTAATTCAAATCACCCACCCCATCAATGCACTAGGTGGCACTGCAAATCAAGCTGCAACAATTTCTGTATGAGCAGAAATTCTAGAATAGCTTAATACACCCTGAAGCACAGAGTACGTGCACATATTTGTGGCCTCACATAAATATTTCTTTCAATAAAGCTATTTGAAAATTCTGTCTGAAGGAAGGATGATCTCTTTGTCAACACAATTTGCAGCTTCAGGAAGTAAGTAACACAAGACCTCGGAACAGCTACTTTAAGTGTATGCCTATTACATTCAAAGTCATGCGTCTCTACGTAGGAATCACAATGTAATCATGAGGTGGATCACACAAGTAAGGACTTTAAGCAAGAAGCATCTGAAGAATCAGATAATATAATAGTACATTAGAAACTGTAGCTGTGAGAAGTGTTTTAGAAATACTGTCTTGTAAAGATGTCAGCTTAGGGGCTTAAATCCATGCCCAGCTAGCATGATACTTAAACAACTGATTTACACACACACTACATCCACTACAAGGATTTCAGCAAAAACTTTAACTCATGTTTGAAGTTTATGTTCAATTAAAGTCATAACATGAGAATTATGAACTACATATTCATCCTCATGAGGAATAAAACACAAAATTGAAATAAAGTCCTTTGCTGGAGAGTTGTGAAACATTCCTGTTTGTTTTGGAAGTGTTTCCAGTCTCCACTAAATAGTATTTGCAAAATAGCTGTAATATACGTTAAAAGTAAGTAATTTTATTTGCATAACTGCATTATCCCATCGACACAGATGATTTATTAGACAGAGAGACAGTTCAAGACCCAGAGCCAGTATGGGCATAGGTCTGCCCAGAAGCTGCACTGTTTCTAGTACCTGAGTATTTTGCAATGCATTCTACCGTATGTATAGCGTATGCAAAACCAGATTCTGATATACAGAGCAACCTGTGGGGAAGGAAGGAGTTGAGCATGGAAGTTGTACTTACCTGCTTGTAGGCAATTATTTGAAAAACAGAACACCCTTAGCAAAGAATGCAAAGAGTGCTAGCATTCCCAAGCAATTTCAACAACCGGAAAGTAGCTAAAATAACTGAACTTGCCACACTCATTCTGGCACCAATTCTGAGTAATACTCGCATAAAGAAATGCAGTGTAGCCTGCAATTGGTGTGGCATCTTCCATTTTAAGCAAATTCACCCAAGTGAAGATCCTGAAGGCATTCAACCCAACCTGTCAGCCAGAAATTACCTTGTCCTTATGCTGTTATCCAACTCTAAAAAAAGTCAAGATATAGTTTTGTATACTTCAACAGAGAGAAAGACAGTAAGTCCATAAAGAAAAAAATGTGGACAAGTATTTTAAAAAACTCACATTTCTGCTGTCAAACTCTATACAAGTTTTTTTCCTAAAACAAAGTCCTCCTTTAAAAGCCAGCTATTCATCTATGTTTTACAAAAAGAAAAGTACCAGCTGATCTAGAACTTTTCTTCTCATTAAACAGATTTTCAGTTTTCAGTATGGGAAGTGCTGCCCATAATACGTACTGCACTAAAGAAAAATTTACATGAATTCTTAGTAACCCATGAAAAAGAAAACAGAAACGGTATAGCAATTATCTCAATATTAGGAACAGCAGCACACAGAATGTAATAATCATTTGCTAGTTTTCATTTTGTAAATATCTAGAATTTCTGTAAGAGGAAGTTATCTTCTATCCTGTCCAGAAACTCATTATTTAATCTAGGCTAAAGGCAGTTATGGAAATCTCATATTGCAAAAATGTTCCTTAGCTGAGATTAACACTCATCAGGATTCCCAAATTTCTATTTCTTTAAACAAGCACAACGATACCTACACACATTTATAGCAGGAACTGAAATGAAGTAAAATTAATGCCTTTGCTTCAGTTTTGATCCTAAGTTCCCTTACAGAATATAATCAGAATACACATCACTAAACATTAGAAAACCATTTGGGAAAAAGTAGGTATCTACTTATTCACAGGATTCCTCCATTCTGACAGAATTCCCTTCCAATATTTAATTCTCAAAAAGGCATACACAGACACTCTAGAAAAGCTGTATTCAGGCACAAATTATTTCTTTGAAAGCATGGTGGAAATGACTGTTACAACAGGTCTACTTCTGCAACCTGAGGCTGCTGACTGCATAAATACCAGCAGATTCATGTGTACTTCTCAAGCTAACAAACAAAAAGCCAAATGCTAAGATTGGGAGGGGCGGGAAATTAGTTTTGCTGAACTGGCAAAACTTAAGTCACAAAACCAAACATCAAAAAATTAAGCCAGCAAAAAATAGAGGCCGTTCTTCAATATCTGGCCATAGGTGTTCAGCAACTATTTTGTCCAGACTAATGAGAAGGATTTTTATAACTTTTGAAACTTCAGCTTAAAGAATTCGCTCCTTTCTCCCATTTATCCTACACAGTATCTTTTTGCTCACATTTAAAAAAACATATTTAGCATATAAAAATATATTGACGGTATTTGCTGGACAATGATTCATCTCACTTGGACACATCCTTTAAATTAAATATTCAAAAAGACAAAGATATCCAAATTAATTTTCAATGACATTTTCTTACAGAAAATAGGCTAATGCATTACCATTTAGTTACAAGACTACAAACATGAGTCTGGCCCAAAGCCCACTAATGTGAATGGAAAATCTCACACTAACTTCAAAGGACTTGGGATCAGTCCCTATAATAACTACATGAAGAACATTCCATTTTGGGAGATGCAGCTACATAGCAGTGGTTAATAAAGTCAATGTGTGTTTTTAGTAGTTGGAACTTTATTCAGGAAAGCTATACTGGGAAATAAATAGATTCAACTGCCTAATAGGCTATTAAAAAAAAAAATCAAAAACTAAAAATGTAGAAGGTCATAAAGTGCCCAGGCCCTCAAAGCATCGGAACATTGGGAGGAAACCCATACATACTATGGCACACTAATCTAATAGGAAAAAACTCACCACGGTAAGAATCCTCTAGGTCTCAAGATGTAAAGTTAATTTTACTATCATCTTTTACAAAACATTTAGAGATGAGCATGCACAGATGGCTGAACTTCCAGCAAGCGCTGCCTCTGGCAGCAGAAGGAAGCTCCAGTGACCATCTGTATCACCTCCACCCATGACAGCGGACACTGTCACCTACTAATGAGAAGATTCTATTCACAACAAGTGAACATGTTACTTGAATTACACCCCTCAGTCAAAAGGTTATTAAAAAATGTATGCTACTTACATACTTACAGAACTCAATTTACAGGACTTCATTAGATGAAATAATCATTAAATGAAAAACATGTAAAACCCACTTCCACTTCTTTTAGGAAATTTCTGTATGGGCAGGCTTCTACATCCTTCAGATGAGGCAATATGTTTTTTAATAAGTAAAAAATATTCTCAGACAAGGCTCAAGTCACCTGCAGGTTTGTACATCTTCAATCCTGTTTCCACTATTTCAAAATTGTCATTCTTTCCCTTTTTTCTGAATTCAATTATGCCACTAAGAGCAAAGGAAATGGGTAATGGACTATACAAAAAATAAACTATTAAAGCTGGCTGTGTAAAGTAAAGGAACAAAACAATAAGAAAAGTATTTTCCTCTCTCATCATTTTTCAGTAAGAAGAGTTTAGGTTGTTTCTTGAACCAATGAAAAATATAACATTTCTGACAAACGGTTTTTATATGGACAGAACTGACAAGTATAAACTACTTTTCCTTCTTGATAGCCATTCAAAATAACTACAAAGTCTTGTATAACGGTAACTGTACAAATCACTCTGGATAGGAAAAATATTAAATGTGTTCTAAATGCCAAATAACAAAACAGCAAAAATTGGATTCCCTGTTATTCAAATTATTGCACCACAATCTGACTTCATATGCAAATTTTAAAATTACAATTTATTTTATGCTAACTAAAATCTACATCTAAAATTTACATTTTCTCACTATCAAGTTGCAGCTGGCAGTTAATAGAAAATATGACAGCATTAAAAAAAAACACAACAAAAAAACAAACCCTCAGAGTTAACTAGATGAAAAGAACAGGCTATGCGGAGTTTAAATCAAAGAGTTTTCTGTTTGTTAAAGACAATTAATAATGGGGCTAAATCGCAAGTTAAGCTGCAACAGTCAGAGTAACAACAGCATGACTCCTAAATCATTACCAAAAAAGTAAAAGGCCAAGAATCTAAATGCTGGAAACATTTTTTCACTACTAGTATGTTCAATAAGCTTCTACTTTACAGAAATAAAGATAACATAAAGGTGTTACCCAGCACTCAGGTAATATTTCCTGCTAAATGGCATGTAAAATGAAATCAAAGTATCATTGTCAAATTGGAAAATGCACTTGTAACTGTACTGAAAAGCAGCATCTTCATCCAGTGTACTTACATTATTGCATTCTCCCAGGAAATATAGTGCAAATCCATCAGCTTTCGTAGCTGCCAAAGCAATAATAAAAGAAATAATTGTACTCCCAGGGGGAAATCGAACTTACACAAAATCTCTGAGGTGAAACCACAGATTCAGTTCCATTTAGGACAAACATCTACAATTCTAAAAGTGAAGTTCTGTTGCTGTGTCATTTGAAACTCTCCAGACTACAAAATTAGAGGTATGAGATAATATTCCCCATTGTCATTTATTACATTTTAAAAGATAATTAGAAATGTCTTAAAATATCTTATTTTTATTCCAAGGCCTAACGTCTGTAAATTTTAATTAATTCATACGACAGTATAGAAGTAACATAAGAATATGCATTTACAATATAATCAGCCAGATAACATTATAATTTCCATGAGTAAAATAAATACCATTCAAAGATGGTATGCTATATTTGTCTTTCCCCTAGGATAGAAAACGATGGGGAAATAAAATGTTGCAAATATTGCCATAAAAATGTGTTTCAAAACAAACAGTTTCTATTTTCTGTACCTGCCACATATTAAAAACACTGATACTAGAAAGTTCATATTTGTCAGATTTGTGAAAGACTCAGATTGCTGTGTGAAACCGGGGAAAGTCAAGTCCCTTAACGTCTCAAAAGTTTGAAGTCAACCACCCATCATAACTTATTGCTAAAATGAAAACTCTCAAAATCAGAAGAGGATAGGGGAATAGGGACATTTTATCTGGCTTTACACAATAGACTTCGACACTTTAAGATTGTCTGTCTTTCCAACAGTTTATAAACATTCTAACCAGTAAATGCACATATCTGATATTCATTTTTTCATGAATGAACACAAGAATCCATCTAGTACATTTCAGGGGAATGATTAGACTTGTGTGTGATTAAATCAGCTGGCTTTCTGCATTTCTCTGACAACAGGAAAAAAAACCACTGTGTAGTTACTGGCTTATTATCAACTGTAGTAAGAGTTCAGGGCATGGTAATTTGCATTCAGTTTTTAAAACCTTCAGATGCAGTACATAAGCATATTGAGCTACCAGACAAGCAAGAACTGGAAAAGAAATAGTATTAAAAAAAACCAAACTCATCTTGTTTACAAAAGAAAAAAAATAAATTGTAAAAGATAGCAGACCCTGTCTCCTATAGCTTTTTGTTTGCTGTGTATTAACAAAATCCAGTCTGATTTGCTGTCTGCTAGACATCAGTATCCAAATAACCACTTAAGCAAAATCAGTAAATAGATGCAGTCCTTTTAAATACACCATGTATATAAACCAGAATTCATCATTACAAGATGATGAAGTAGTAGGATCAGTAAAACCTTTCTAAAGAGCTGAGAGCTATACTGAACAAAGCTACTGTTACTTCCTACTGAAATTTGAGTACATCCACTCTGGCTAAGAAGAAACTGAATTACACTTACATTCTTATCAGGAAATTTTGTTTGTTTGTTTTATTTCTAAACTTTTGATCATGTATAGCATTTTCTTTCCACAAAAGGTTATTTACATCAGATAGAAAAAATAACGGTTAACAGCTGAATGTAATTAGAAATCACACAAAAGACATGTTCTCCTTCAGTAACATCTCAGGTTTGTTTCAAATGGGGTTCAAGTATGCAGCGATATTACCAATAGATTATTTTATTTTACTTTCAATGTTGACATTGCAACACCATCACGACCAGAACAGTCTACTCTGGTTCATTTAACGGGGGGCTCTAATTCTTCAATTTGATAAAAAACTATCCAAAGATGAAATCACTGAAGTGCAGTCAGGAATTCACTGAGGGACAGAAGGCAAAGTAAGCTCATACTGAAACATCCAAAGATAGCACCATTATCACTCAATACTTGTCTTTATTAATTAAATCACATGAGAAATATGCTGTGCACTAATACTAAGTAACAGCTCAGAGATACCTGATCCTCCTTCTTACCTATTTTTATGATGCTGCTCAGTTCATACAGAAGTAGTTGATTATCCCCTCCTGTATCCAGGCGCTGTTCTATGTAGCTGTTCAATTCATACACTACACCTTGCATATTTGTATCCTGGTACTATGGAAGCAAAGATGAGAAGAACATTTTAGAACAATTCAGATGTATTTTGGAGGTTTTAAACACCAAATTGCATTAAAAATAATATGAAGATATTTCAACACCAAGCCAGTTGTGACTGTCCTAATTCAGCTGCCTGAAGAACTGGGTCACTGCCAAGCAAGAGACATGGCACTCCAGTATATGCTCCATTAGATATTTGTTCATAGTGTATGGAGTACACCGCTGAGCAATCGGTAATCACCTAAACTTAGGCAAGATCACATGACAATGTCTCATGAGGAGACTGAGGGATGCATCAATTATAAGGTAAGCGACTTTCAACACCTTTCTTTTAAGCTCCAACTCGACTATAAAAGGTAGCAACTAGCTGACTTTGCCAACATCTTTCACCTCAAATTCATGAACCTAGTGACAGAACTGTGCCAAGCACCAGGACTTTGAGATGGTAGCTCAAGGAGCTCAGCAATTACCACCACTAGACTGAAGGACAGGAACTGCACAAGTCAAAATTCATACTAGCCATTGTGGCCTAACAGGCATCTGTTTCAACTGAAGCTGACAGACAAAGCCAGAAAGAAAATACAAATTATGTAGGATATTTAGATAGGAGCAATGGGGTACTGGTTGCTGGTATGATGAAACAGCCTGAGATGGCTAAAACAACACAAGAAAGGAGATGCAGCCTTCCTTCAAGGGCCCAGCTCCATTTGGTTATCCAGTTCCCAAACCCTGAAGGACTGATAAAACTGGCAGTAAATGTGCATGTGCAGCATGACAGGATGAGGAACAATAATTTCAGAGAAAGCAATACTTCGCACTAAGTAAAGATTCATTACCCTGCCCAAAAATGGTAATTTGGTAACTGAAAAAAGTAATATGGTCAATTACTTCCTGAACTCCGTGATGCGGTAAATTATGTTGATTAAACTAAAAATGAAGCTGAAGATATTTACACATATTAATGTTGCCTGAAAGACTAAGACTTATTCTCTGACTCATTCACACTTTATGGCCAAATGTAATACAGATTAGAATAATGTAAACGATACTATGGAAAATGCCATGGAAGTTCAGAGTACCACAGTCTACCCACTATTCCTATGCTCATGTGCATGTACGTAACTCTGCCCTGTAACTCTCCAGATCTTCTTTGTAACTTGGGGTAAACCTGTACACGTGACACTGATGGATTTCACATGTAACTTACTATATATTCCATGCTATAAGTTTATTCCAACCACTGCTTTAATGCGTTTCTATGCACAACACACTATGCCATGAATACAGAGCATACAGCCATATATACTTAGGATACATTTGGCTTCTTCATCTCAAAAAATCCCCAACAACCCAACAAATGCCACCAACAAAAAACCCAAGTGCTTGCTGACAATAACAATTCCTGATTCCTATAAATTAAGCAGATCTTGATCTTGATTTCAAAACGGCAATCTTTGCTGTAACCCCTTCTTAATACATCATGTGGTATTAATCTGTTGCTGCAGATGGACATATTAGAACACTTAAGACCTAGGGTATCCAAAATGTTCTCAATGTATAACAAACTTAACATTTAATAATTCTATGAATTGATGTGGCAGTTATAAATTTTTACAGTGATAAAAGGTCACTCTGCATACATGCATAATCTGCTGTAAATCCTGACTGTACAATACAACACGTCTTTATAATCATTAGCACCATATGGCCCCTGGCAAGCTTCCACTGACTGTCCCCACAGTTGTGCCCCACATTTACTACTGTATGATTCTTCAAAGGGAGAAAACAAAGCATAGTTTCATTAAAGTTGAATTTTTAGATTTATGATATAGCTGTAAGTAGCCATATAACAGGAAAATGGTGAATGAGAGTCTGTATTTTTCATACATGCTAAGCTATATATCTGCAAAAGCACGTGTAGCCACCTATCGTAAAGCAACAATAGCTAATCAAGCACACATGCACTGAGCCTTTAGCACATGGAAAAATGCCATCTCAGAACTTGGAAATGCATACGTATTTCTTCACCTGTGATGCACAGCCAGTATTAAATCAAATCTTCAAAGGTTAAAGCTAATACCTTAAAAGAATGCATCATCAAAATGAGCCCACTGGCATAACAGCCATTGCAGAATAACAACTTTCCTGTAATCAAGCAGCAGTTCCATATGCATAGTAATTACATAATAAGCTATGTGCCCTTTATCCTCACCTCTGCAACATATGCTTGCAAACATTTTGTACGCAGGGCAAATCATTGCATGCATCCATGATACTAAAAAAAATGATAGGTGCTTAATACATCCAGTTGAAATACGACAGATTTCTATTACCATCATTAGATCCAATGTGTTGCTAATACAGACCTGCACATACCTGGTGTAAAACTTACTTTAGGAAAAGAATTCCTCAAAAAAATTCAACACACTTGGTGGAAAAAAGACTACCTGTTTGTCATCGGATATAGTGAAAATACTGTTCCTTAATTCATTATAATAATAATTTAGTTTGCAATTTAAACATCATTAATACCTCCTTTTACTTAATTCTTCCTGTTGTTGATTTCCTTCTATTTAAAATTCAGTGTCTACAAGTATTTCTGCATACTTACTGTAAAATTCTGAATTTCAGTGACATTACATTAAAATAATTCAAGCGGACGAAAAACCAGTTTAGCACTATCATGCCACTACCATACTGGCATCGTATTTCTAGTAGCTGCACATTATTAGAATACTGTGAAAATAAATAACAATTAAGGAAAATCCTGTTATAAATAATCATATTCGAATTTATATATATGAAAGAAGGGCATTTTTGCAGGACTTATCTAAAAATGATTCTATGGTGGTTTGCCTTTAGAATACTGTGGTACAACAGAAGACAGCAGCCTATGACAAGTGATTTACGAACAGTGCTGTGACTTAGATACAAACAAAGGGGCTGAGAATCATAAACATTTTATTCCATGAGAAGAGATACCAAAATATCATAGAGTGAGATGAATTTTAAGCATTCATCCTGAGCAATTAAGACACATACACAAAAATTAAAATATTCAAGGACTAAAGTAAACTTTACGTACGACAAACTGAAATGAAGATTAATTTCCATGTTTTCATGCTTACAGGGTAGATGTGCCTGGGGCATTTTGTGCTCCTGCACAAAAGAAAAAGCCCTTCTACTGCAACAAAAAGCCTTCATTAATACAGCACATGGTCGATAAATGCCAACATAATCAAGAAGTTGATCTGGTTTCTCTATAACTTCTTAAAATGTCTTCTGAATAGCAATGAGAAGAGCAACTTCATAATACTCCCTACCACAGAGCTCTTTCTCCACACCAACAATTGCCTGGTTCTGCAACAGAAACATGTCCTTTTACAGACCACATAGTATACGACATCACAGGCCAGTAGGAATTTGAATAAATGGACAGCCCAAATTCCATGTAATATGGAGAGAGATGGCCAAATGTACTTTGGGGAAGTGGAATTTCATTGCATGAGGCTAGGAAAAGAAACCCAACCAACCAACCAAAAAAAACCCAACAAACAACAACCCCAAACAAAACCAAAACAACCAAACTGAAAGCCACAAAACATGGGGGCAAATGGCTACATCCAGAAAGATTCCTTTTGATGTTGCTTATTTTTCATCTGTAATTTAGGCATCTTAGGCTGGTTTCAGAGGATGTGAGAGAGAACCACAAAACAGAGCTTTTTGTCAGCTGATGGAGGTCTGTAGCTGACCACAGGGTTATGAGGGCCAGAGTGGTACCTGTTGTAGGAGGTGGCTGTGAAGTTCTGTTTAGTTACACACTCAGTGTGGAAGTACAGCACAGGCATTTTGCCAAGGAAACAGGAGAAGGTGCTGACCTGTCACATCAACATGCCTTGGAAGCAGACTTTTGGGAAAGCAGGGACCAATTCTTCTAGCATGCAGCAAGCATTTTCATCCACCAATGGGTATAAAGAAAGAAATGCTTGCAGAAAAATAAATAAATAAATATTTAACTAAACCATTAAGTAAATTGGGAAAAGGACACACAGCTGCACTGATGGCTAGTTCACATCTAGAATAGAATCTGGTGCTTCTAATTTTGGGGCACAGATAACTAAGAGATTAACTGTGTTCTACTAACAGTGAAAATACATCTAAACCGCACATGTGAAACAACAAAAATATGGACTTGGACTTCATCATTACAAAAGTAAAACAAACAAACAAACAAACAAAACGACAACAACAAAAAAAAACAAACAAACAACAACCAAACACAAAAAAAACCACCACCAACAAAAAAAATACTACAAAGAAAACCTATAGAAAGGGAGCAATACTGCTACTTTGCTTCAAGGTGGACATGCTGAGCCAAAGGATGTCAAATTCTCAGACTGAAAATAAACAGTGGACAGAGTGTTGTAAGCAAGCTTACAGTGCAGAGCCAGCTTTCATGGGAGCAGAGAGCTTGGAGAGGAAGCTCAGAAAAATCTCTCTGCTCTAAAAAACCCCAGAAGGGGTAACCAGGATTGGCTGGAGTAACCAGCTTTGTCTAAACTTGGACACTGAAAAGCAAGAAGCTATAAAGAGCAGACTGAACTGTGATTAATTCTAATACTTTTACATAGCCTCAGAGAAAACTGTTTCTACACAATTCGTCTGACGTCTATTCTTGTTTTGACTGCAGAGGACATGGGTTAGAACTTGCTCAGTAAATAAAGTTTAACATTGAGACACCATACACAGGTGAATTGTTTGTTCATACACCAAACACCATTCATGACAAAAGCAAAGAAGGAAAAATACAAGATGGCATTTGGCGGGATGGGCCCTACTATGTCAAAATACACAAATCAGCTCTCTCACTCTGCACAGAAAGGGCTCACTAGTTTTGAAGGCACATGTTTCATAGCCTGTTTACATAGCTGATTTCACAGACTTGGAGAGATGGCGAAAACACCTTCCCTAGGAGAAGCTTCTTGCTAAATAGCCCCCATTCACTGGCATCCAATTCTAATCATTACATCAGCTCCTTCCCTGTTCTCAAGTGGCAACACTGAAACAAATTGCTTCCCTAATAATAGGAAAAATACGTAATAAAAACCAAAGACTTGGATTATGAGAAAAGAACATTATGATTGCACAGAAGTAACTATATAAGCTGTTATTAACTGTAAGGCTCATAAAACTGCATTAATATCTCAATTATATCACCTCTCTAGGTTATATAATAAAATAGCATAATGAGCTTCATTTTAACGTGACAAGACTGAATACTGCTCCTCGTTTTAAAAAGCTTTTTATAAAAATCACATTCCCTCCTAATACTTGACTTGCAAGCACTCTAAAGACATCATGTACAAAATTAAAAATAAACTTCCTCATTTTCCTACCCCTGTTGCTTATCATCGCCACGGTATCCACAAGATTTTCTTTATAAAGACATCAGCTTACACAAGCATCTTCTCATAACAATGGGTGCAATGCCATCACTCCTAAAGGCTAAGTATGTATGTTTGCTCTAGTTCCCCTTACTTTTGATTAATTTGTTGCAGTTTTCAGCTCTGAGACTGTGTGAAAACATTCAAATCACATCTTTAATAAGGAAATACTGCAAAGATGAGCTTGCTTTGCCAACATGTCATAAAAAGCAAAAACTTTTATTATCATTTGCACGGTGAAGATGCATGCAATTACTGCAACTATTTACTGAAAACACACTTGCTAATTCTGTAACTGTCAGTGACATACTGTGCTGGGTGCTAGCTGGTGCCAAGGCAGCTGCCAAAAGCTCCAAGTCCAAAAAGGGGAAAGGGGATGATTAAAGTATTATTCCTGTTTCCAAGAAGAAAGTACTATAAATGAGCTAGTCACTTGCTAGGTAATAATTTTCTGATGTTTATACGGTAAACTTCTGCAAAGTGATTTGCTGTTGCATCACTGGAGTTTACAAAGCAAAGGTACTTGCCAAAAAGCAGCTTCACTGGAAGTATTGTTCAAGTAAACATGGAATGGAAAGTCATTAAGCAAAATGAACAACAGCTAATTTTGCTGTGATCATATCGGGAACATGAAGTATTTTTGTTTAAACTTCAGAATCTGCGGTACAAAAGAGCACACAGTGATCATGGGAAACTTAGCAGCACGTAGAACAAAATTCTGGCTATAGTTCATGTAGGAATGGGGTTATTTTTGCCAACTGAAAAGAATAACATGTCTCTGATGCACACTTTTCACTAATACTGTCTAAGAAATGCAGTGCTAGTCTAGATGTACATGAATACACACGCACTTAGTATTCACACTCACGCTCCTCTATTTTCATTTCCTTTGTGGATAAACCAGCAAAAACAAAGTATAAAATTCAGCTTAAGTTTGCTTCATCAAAAGAGTTCAATAGTTAGTTTTCTTTCTGAAATCCCTCTGTCCAGAAACCCTTTCTGTAACTAGGATGAATGGGAAAAGCCAACACACATCTGCACAATAAGTAAGCAGAAGAAACTCAGCATTTCCAAGGATGCTCCCAATATTATATCATGCGGTGATTTTTGTCTCCAGTTACATATATTTCATAAATTCTGGAACCTAGAATGTAGAAAAAAGTTCACAGGTTCACTGTTTGGTCACAGATGCTTATGAGATGTTTTGCAACCAGAGTTGTTATTATGCCAAAAACAGTCTACAGGAATGGGGAAATCTTCCTCCACTCTGACCAGATATTATGTCAGGCCAGTCTCAGATAAATTTACATATAACTTCTGAACACCAAAATATTGATGAAAGTGCCATCAGCAGACCAGATTTAAAGACAGTAAATTTTGAAAAGCTTCTTTTCTGTTCTACAAATCTCAAAATTTAATGTATGTGGAAGGTTTCTCCCACTCCCTTCTTGTTTCAAAAGCATGCAACATAATATTGACAGCCAAGATCGCTACTTGATTTTCATTTTTCTACTAAGCCTCTAAAAATGGCAAAAGATTAAAAATGCAGATCCTATACCACTGCAGTTTTCAGAACTTCAGTTTTCAAAGTGTGAAACTGCAATATATGCCCTTGAAAAATACAGGCATTTCCTTCCAATAATTCAAGATTTATTTTTTTTTCACCCAAAAATTGGACACCATTCATCCCACTGCATTCTGCTGATTAAAAGAAAAAAATGACATGTTCAGTATTTAGAGCCCCAGGGCTCTAATAGGTATGTTTATAAAGAAAAAAGGACAGGCTTTCCGGGGGGGAGAAAGGGGTTAAAGAAATTTAATAAATAATATCCTCCCCCAATTTAATGCTGTTGTTCTGTGCAAGCACAACAGAAAGGGAGACTATTGAACCAACCAATGTCAGGGCATATGACTATGAATGTTCTCATGTTGTCACTCTGCCCAACATTGAAAGATGGAAAAAAAACAACCCATCAATGAAAACCACATTTTTTCAACATATTTCTACCTTGGTCCATGGCTAATATTTTAAAGCAGGTGATGATTTAATTCTGCAATAAATTTACTTTCACTAACCTTTACTTTTGCTTCCCAATGATATAACCTGCTTCTTGCAGACATTTTCAGGAATTAAAATTGTAACTTAATGACCTTAAAACTCATAATTCTTCAGTCAGCATGAACATATCTTTTTGTCTGAAAAACATTACTCACATACAACTTTCCCAATTTAAATTCTAATTTATGTTCAGATTTTAATTAAACTGGCATCTGTTTGAGCTGCTACTGAAGAACATAATGTATTGCAAGGGTCTACATTATAATATATGGCATTATTCAAAACTAATATAACAAACATGTTTATTTACAATGTGGTGCATTATTAAGTGCCCACAGGTATTTTTCTTTAAAAAGTAGAGTAACACAGTGTGCACATCATGACTGTACACACTATGACTGACAGCTTAAAACTCCCAAAAAAAACGATGCAGAAAACATCATCTGAACTATTATCTGCATCCCACTGACTCCAGGACTTCAGGTGACACCCATTCATCTTCAGCAAAACTCGTAAGACAATATATATGATTTCGACAATCTGAGATGGCTGGGACCAGCATACCTGAGAGGCAGAAGGGATGACGACTGGCAGTGCAGACTCAGGGTTGGGGGTTCAGGATTCCAGAGCTTACTTTATTTTTTTTTCCTCAAATAGCTCAAATGTAGTAACCCGGATATGTTTTCTAACTTCATTTTACAGAATTTTAGGTAAAAATGAATCTATTTACCAAATTAATGACAAATAAAAGGAACTTGCTTCCAAAGAAATAATTAAGGCTCTAAGATTTTTAAGTAGATCTTTAATTACGTTGAAATCATAGAATCACAGAATAGTTAGGGTTGGAAAGGACCTTACCATCATTTAGTTCCAACCCCCCTCATGAGCAGGGGTACCACGCACTAAACTCTGTCACCTAAGACTCCTTCCAACCTAGCAGAACAATATATATGCATATACACTGATAACAATAAACTTTAGTTACACTTAACAACTATAGTTGTAATATACACTTACTCAACTGCTGTAAATGTTGACTACCAAGGGATGACCAAAAAAAAGGTGCTATAAATTAATGAATTACTAAACCATACTCTTTTCACCTAAATTCTCAATACCCTTATACATCTATAGTACATCACATATATTGAAAAACCCTGCTTGAATATACTAATTTTAGACTAATTTTAGGCATAATTTCTTTTTTGTAGTATTGGAAGAGGCGAACTGCATTCCCCCTCATGCCAGCCCTCTACTCTCAGGGTTACCAAACTGAAGTTTCCACCACCAGCCTGTTTCCACTCCTTCCATACGCTGGTATTTTCCAAAGGACTTCTACTGGGAGCAAGACCACCCAGCCAGCTTTTGCAGTCTTTCAATAGGCCTTATTTTTAATGTGTGTCTGACAGTACTGCCTTTCTCCCGGAAACATGAAACAGTTTATGCAAGACATTCAAGAAGAGGGGCAAAATAGGACCATGACTCCACCTCAGAAAGCTGTAAGTGGCTCCCTCATATGAAATAACATTTGGGCGCTTCAGGCTGACTGCATGCATCTCACGGCAACAGACTGTCCTGTGCTGATCTTTTGTTATTCCCAGCAAAGGCACTGGTTTCCAACAGATCCTCCTAACTAGTCCTCAACCACAAACCAATATTCTGCAGGACACAGGGTCAATCAGATGTAAGGCTAGAGTTGGGAATATATTACTGAATATGTTGCTGAACATTTTAGATTATATTTCATTTAGTACACTGCAAAATATTTCAAATTAAAGAACACCACAGCACATGTCAAAGGCAGATATTAAATAGGGCATATTTCTTCCCTTGTTTCCTCCTATGCTTGCCATTTCTCAAGGTAGTAACACTGATTAAATGCTTATGCTGTTATGCTGAAAGTTCCCATGATTTTCCTAGTTTCCATTAAAATAATTATTTTGACACTGGATCACGAAAACAGCAATGTGAGAACTATAAATTTGTTAATGTCAAATACCCTTTAATTTATTTACAGCCAATCAAGTGTTCTTAATACTTATTTTCCTTGTTAACTGTTCTCTGGTCAGTCAATACTCCCTTTTTTTTTTTTAACTATCAGTGGATATATGTCAAGGAGAATTGAGTAAAATCCTGACCAGACCCTGCACAAAAATAATCTCAAGTGACCAGGAGGCCTAAGAGACCATACCTCTTTTTAGAGAGGAGAGTAGAACTTACCCTGCTGACTTCTTTAGGAGTCGTTTCATCTAAAAGGAAACAAAACAAACAATTAGGCATGCAGGTAAGTTTCACCACTGAATGAAGAACAAGATATCAAACTTCAGACAATTTCTGCATCTTTGCACAAAACATAACATGGTTCAATAAAGTAACTGAAATATCGTAAGACTTGTGTGCATTTACAATCTTTTAAACTTTTAAATCTAAAAATCAATTAAAATTACAATAAAGTATTCAGGAATTCTGTCCTGACTTAATAAGAATTCAAAATTTCCTACACCTCATAAGTCAATTCACAGGTCAGCTAAACCAGTAAGTCCTATATTATTCTACTAATTTTAAACTCCAGTAAGGCAACTGTTAGTATTGCATAGTCTGAGAAGTAAAGCCCCTTCACTATCAAACATATGCCACCAACATCCTACATACACAAGCAAGTTAGGGAGCAGACTTAGACTTTCTGTTCTGAAGATAAAGGTGCTATTCCTGTTGATTTCTTTGGATGGGGAAAAGAAATCCTTGTGACCACAAGAACAGAACAGTATCACTGAAGTGATCTGGCACAGCACATTAAAAGCACATTGTTTACAAGGGTTTAAATTATCGTATATATACACACACATACTAGAATGTTTTATCCTTTCAAATGCAAGCAGATCTCAGGCATTTTTTGCAATTTAAATATGTAAAGCTAATACAGGTACAATACCAGAGGACCAGCTAAAATACTGACTAGTATTTCTGAAAATGAAGGCAAAGCAGTTATATAGCAAAAATATATCTGTCACAGGAACAGCTTCCAACTTCCAGTTCAACACCACCAAAAGCAGCTTAAACACACCCTTAAGAAACTTCCAGATGGTTAGCTGTTTCTGAAATGGTTAGCTGCTCCTATAACATGAAGGGAAGTATTTGTAAGCTTTTATTTGATACTAGGAATCAAATTACTATGCTTTGGAAATTAATTTTAAGTCACCAAATATATTTAATCACACAGAGAAAGATCGTATGTTTCTGTCTGTGGCCCTTAATTTACACATATTTTGATACATCTCTATTAAGTGGATTTTTCAGATATCTCTGTCAGACATAGGCATAGTATCACCTATGCTGTATTTTCTCCAAAATCATCCCCAGGTGAAGGAGGGATATACAGGTGCCCTGTGAGAAAGGCACATTTACAAGTACTTCAATTTTATCACCAGCAAAGTCTCTTCATATCTTGACATTTAAGATGAGCTTCTCTAAAATCTGATTTCTGACACTAAGCAACAGAAGATATGAACAGAAAATATGCTGAAAAGCATGAGTAAATCATACAAGTGATCTTCTACTGGATCAAAATTAATTTATTGTAATAAGCCTAGTATAAATGACTACCATCCCAATGCTGTGGCTTTCACACCACTGTGCGACGTAACTGCTACTGCAGTTTCCACTGACAGAAGATAGACTAAATACACTCAATCGAAAGCTTACTACACAGCATAAAAGTCTACATTATTTCTATTTCAGCCACCATAAAAAAAAAATCAGTGCTCCAATATCAGAAGGAGCAATTCATGATTTCCTATTCTTTGAGATCCTTGACAACGCAATTTCATAGTCTGAACAAGATGTTATAAATGGCATCAACCCAACATGAAACTTCCCACACATATACAATACAGTCCTTTAGTTTGTATAACATGAGATACACACAGGTTATACTCATGTCAGGCTCCTGCCTTGCAATTCATTACTTCCTTTATTTATAATAAATAATATTTTCTTTACAATATTTTTTTTATTCATGAATCATTCTTTTACTAAGAAGATGAATAAAGGTAACACATGAAGTCCCCATCCAGGTCTGGGTCTATTGGACCAGGAGCGCGGCGAACAGAGTGGGGCGAGGCTCTTCGCGCGGGACGGAGAGCACTCGTCGTATGAGCAGGGCCTCGTCTGGGAGCTCTGCTCTGGCTGCCCCGGCGGTGGCCAGAGTAGGCACCCAGACAGAGCCGATGAGAGGGGAGGCTGCAGTGCAGAGCTCGGGGTGCAGAGAGGAGAGTGCCTGCACTGGTCTGGTGAGGGGAGGGTGCACAATAGGCAGGGCTGCACTCGGTGCTCCCTGGTGGAGGTCCTCCTGCAGCAGGGGCTGAGCTGCGGGATGCTGTCAATAGGCTGCGAAATGTCAGGGAAGCTGAGAGGAAGCAGGAATGCTTGCTCCCGGCCCAAATTGTGCAGGGGCCTCGAGCTTCCCCTCTGCCTCATGAAGGAAAGAAGAAGGCCGTTAACCCAGGAAGCTGGGAATTAGTGACAAAAAAAAAAAAAAACAGCAAAAAAAGGGGGAAGAGAACAATTAAAAAAAGCAAGGAGCTTCCTCCTAAATCTGTTGTCCCCACACAGAACAGCTTTGCTGTCCTGCAGGGGGCTGACAAGGAAGCGCACTCGAGCCAGAAACAGCCGGCTGATGCACTGGTAAAGAAGATCTCTACTGGTGCTGCCAGGAAAAAGCGGCAGGTCGTAGTAGAAGGGGACTCTACACTGAAAGGGACAGAAGCACTCGTCTGCCGGCCAGACCCCGTCTCAAGGGAGGTGTGTTGCCTACCGGGGGCACGGATCAGGGATGTGGCAGAAAGGCTGCCTGCTCTAGTAAGTCCCACGGATTATTACCCACTCCTGGTGATACATGTGGGTGCTAGGGACATAGATAGTAGTAGCCTGGGGAACAAAGAAGGATTACAGAGCCCTGGGGGAGGTGGTTAGGGGCTCTGGAGCTCAGATTGTCTTTTCATCAATTCTCCAGGATA
The DNA here is from genome assembly GCF_028554395.1 of Pezoporus wallicus. Taxonomy (NCBI): domain Eukaryota; kingdom Metazoa; phylum Chordata; class Aves; order Psittaciformes; family Psittacidae; genus Pezoporus; species Pezoporus wallicus. Next base: position 5,077,557 of record NW_026637663.1, read on the forward strand.
CTGGGGAGAACCTAAAAAAAAGCTAGGAGGATTTGCCAGGTTAATAAATGGTCAAAAGGGTGGTGTCATAGTCAGGGGTTTGGGTGTCTTGAACATGGGACCCAAGTTTGTAGGCCAGGTCTACTGGGGGCTGGTGGAGCTGCTCTAACGGGAAAAGCAGTTTTGGTAGGAGGCTTGCCAGACTGGTCAAGGAGGCTTTAAACTAGATGCGTTGGGGGAGGGGAGCATCATTCCATCCCAACACACCCAGTCAGTTGCCAGCACCTATAATAAATGCTCTGAGCAATGTAGAGATATCCCAGCTGCTCCAGCCAATGAGCTGGCTTCATTTGGAGCTCGGCTCAGATGCCTCTATACAAGTGCCCATAGCATGGGGAACAAACAAGAGGAATTAGAGATGTGTGCACATCTACGGGGGTATGATATAATAGGCATGACAGAAACATGGTGGGATGGCTCCTATGACTGCAGTGTTGGAATGGAAGGTTACAGGCTCTTTAGGAAGGACAGGCCTGGCAGAGGGTAAGGGGAGTTGCCCTTTATGTTAGGGATAGGCTGGAGAGTATGGAACTCTGTCTGGGGACAGGTGAGCAGTCCACAGAGAGTTTGTGGGTCAGGGTTAGAGGAAGAACAGCTATGGGAGACATTACTGTGGGGATCTGTTACAGACCGCCTGATCAAGGAGAACCTGCAGATGAAGCACTCCATAGACAGATAGGAAAAGCCTCACGGTCACAGGCCCTTGTTCTCATGGGTGACTTCAACCACCCTGACATCTGTTGGAAGGACGGTACAGCCTGGCACAATCAATACAGGAGGTTCCTCGATTGTGTGGAAGACAACTTCCTTCTGCAAGTAATAGAGGAGCCGACAAGGAGAGGTACCATGTGTGACCTCCTGCTCACCAACAGGGAAGGGCTCGTTGGAAATGTGGCACTCCAGGGCAGCCTTGGATGCAGCAATCACGAGATGGTCGAATTTGAGATCCTCAGGGCAGTGAGAAGAGCATGCAGCAAACTCACTGCCCAGGACTTCAAGAGAGCAGACTTTGACCTCTTCAGGAACTTGCTTCATAAGGTTCCATGGGATACAGCCCTAGAGCACGGGGGGCCCAAGACTCTTGGTTGATATTCAAGGATCACCTGCTGCAAGCTCAGGAGTGTTGCATCCCAACTAGAAGGAAGTGCAGCAGGAAGGCCAGGAGACCTCCTTGGATGGATAAGGAGGTCCTGAGGAAAATTCAGTTGAAAAAAGAGGCTTATAAAATATGGAAGTAAGGACAGTTGGCCTGGGAAGAGTACAGGGATGTTTTCTGGGAAGCTAGGGACCAGGTTAGGAAAGCTAAGGCCAGTTAGAATTAAACTTGGCTAGGGATATTAAGAATAACAGGAAGTGATTCTTCAGGTACATAGCAAGTAATAAAAAGACTAGGGAGAGCGTAGGCCCCCTCAGGAAGCTCTCGGGAGAACTGGCTACACAGGATTTGGAGAAGGCTGAGGTTCTGAATGACTGCTTTGCCTCGGTCTTCACTGGCAAAGGCTCTGACCACACCACCCAAGTCTTGGAAGGCAGATGCGGGGACTGTGAGAATGAAGACCTTGGGCCCACTGTAGGAGAGGATCTGGTTCGAGACCATCTTAAAAATCTGAACATGCACAAGTCCATGGGTCCTGATGAGATCCATCTGCGGGTCCTGAAGGAGCTGGTGAATGAAGTTGCGAAGCCACTGGCCATCATATTTGAAAAATCATGGCAGTCAGGTGAAGTTCCCGATGACTGGAAAAAGGGAAATATAACCCCCATTTTCAAGAAGGGGAAAATGGATGACCTGGGGAATTACAGACCCGTCAGTCTCACCTCTGAGCCTGGCAAAATCTTGGAGCAGATTCTCCTGGAAGGCATGCTAAGGCACATAAAAAACAACAAAGTGCTTGGTGACAGCCAGCATGGCTTCACTAAGGGGAAATCCTGCCTGACCGATCTGGTGGCCTTCTATGATGGGGCTACAGAACTGATGGACAGGGGTAGAGCAGTTAATGTCATCTCCGTGGACTTGTGCAAAGCGTTCGACACTGTCCCACACGACATCCTTGTCTCTAAATTGGAGACATCAATTTGATAGGTGGACCAGTCAGTGGATAAAGAACTGGCCGGATGGCCACACGCAAAGAGTTGTGGTCAATGGCTCAATGTCCAGCTGGAGACCAGTAATGAGTGGTGTCCCTCAGGGATCAGTGTTGGGACCGGTCTTGTTCAACATCTTCGTCGGTGACATGGACAGTGGGATTGAGTGCACCCTCAGCAAGTTTGCCGATGACACCAAGCTGTGTGGTTTGGTTGATACACTGGAGGGAAGGAATGCCATCCAGAGGGACCTGGACACACTTGTGAGGTGGGCTGATGCCTACCTCATGATGTTTAATCATGCCAAGAGCAAGGTCCTACACCTGGGTCGAGGCAATCCCAGGCACAGCTACAGGTTGGGCAAAGAAGAGATTCAGAGCAGCCCCGCGGAGAAGGACTTGGGGGTGTTGGTGGATGAGAAACTCAACATGAGCTGGCAGTGTGTGCTCGCAGCCCAGAAAGCCAACCGTATCCTGGGCTGCATCAAAAGGAGCGTGACCGGCAGGGTAAAGGAGGTGATCTTGTTCCTTTACTCTGCTCTTCTGAGACCTCACCTGGAGTATTGTGTGCAGTTCTGGTGTCTTCAACATAAAAAGGAAATGGAACTGTTGGAACAAGTCCAGAGGAGGGCCACAAGGATGATCAGGGGACTGGAGCACCTCCTGTATGAAGATAGGCTGAGAAAGTTGTGGTTGTTCTGCCTGGAGAAGAGAAGGCTGCATGGAGACCTCATAGCAGCCTTCCAGTATGTGAAGGGGGCCTATAGGGATGCTGGGGAGGGACTCTTTATTAGGGACTGTAGTGACAGGACAAGGGGTGATGGGTTAAACTTAAACAGGGGAAGTTTAGATTGGATATAAGGAGGAAATTCTTTCCTGTTAGGGTGGTGAGGCACTGGAATGGGTTGCCCGGCGAGGTTGTGAATGCTCCATCCCTCACAGTGTTCAAGACCAGGTTGGACGAGACCTTGGGTGACATGTTTTAGTGTGAGGTGTCCCTGCCCATGGCAGGGGGGTTGGAACTTCATGATCTTGAGGTCCTTTCCAACCCTAACTATTCTATCATTCTATGATTCTATGATTTTGCTGGGTACAAGACATAAAAAAGGACAGATTGTCCTTGTACCAAAAAACTTCTGATTTCTTTCTGTGAGGAAGTTAAAAGAAACATGCTAACCAGGAAGGAAAACATAACACCTATGGTATTCATTAAAGGTAAGTTTTATGGGCACAATTATTAGAGACAACAATTTTTCAGAATTTAGGAATATATAATCAATATGCCTTTTTTTTTTTTTTTCAGAAGAAGAATAAGCAAAGTATTTGGGAAATTTGGTATCGAAACTCCACAGATGAGGTTTGCAATTCAGGGATTATGAAGTGGTGGGGAAAAAAGAAGGTATTTTTAGGGGAAGGAGAAAAGCAAAAGATGAGATGAAGAACAGTAAAAACAGCATTAAATACTTGGTTAATGTATCTAGATGAAAGTTAAATTACTACATAATGATCCAGAAAACAATTTTCCATATTAAAGGAAAACAAAGGCCTAGCAAGATACTTACACACACCCTCAAGAGTAAAGGGAAAAAACATGACCCTGTGCATCTGGAATGAATCAAACTGCTTTTCTAGAGACGAAGTCTTTAAGGCCCAGGTACACACCAAGTGATTGGATGCCTCAGTGCTGGCACTGCTTCGCTGTGGTTTTATCCATAGCACAGAGTATGACACTTCATTTAAGACTTGGTTTCTAGGGAAAATCACTGGAAGAGCAGTTTTTCCCACAAGTTATTTTAACAGCCAAAATACAGGATTAGTTAGTGTATGAAAGAAAATGGGGGTGGATGAAAAATACCCTCAAATTGTATATTCTTGTTTATTTAAAAGCCATGCATTCTGTTTGTTTGAAAGGTACAAATACACCAATCCCTTGTTTGTGAATCAAGTTTTATCCCTGCAAAGTATAAAGCTTTTAAAGAAACAGATTAACCATTAAAATAAATTCAGAGACATTAAGTACACCAATAAATTGCAGCTTGCTACACAGTTAAATCCCACAGAAATATTCTGTACTTGAATATAAAGGTCTCCATTTATGATGGTATTTTGTGTGGGAAAACAGCCAGACAGGGGAAAGTGTTCACTGAGGGAAATAAACACCCTGGGAGAAAGAAAATGTTTGTTAAAGAGCTTATACAAAATGTGCCAGCCACTAAAAATTTTTCAGTTGGAGTTCACTTTTTCCTTAGGCATCATATACAATCAACCATGACACAAGAATGAGTGTCACCTCCAAATCCTGTTAGTTCGTAGTATTGCCATTCACAGAATTTAGAGGGAACATCTTAAATTTCTGTGCTACCTGACATAATTATTAACACAGAGTAGTACAACAAACTTGGATGATTTAGTTCTGGCACTCCGAATAGGCCAACATTGTTCTTAACAGTTCAAAAAATAAAGTGATGAACTCTTGAAATAACTATATATACAAACACTAATTTGGCTGTTCTGCTGAACTGAGGCTGTAGCAATGTGTACTTTTAACACCAAGACCAGAGAAGAGTTAGTTTAGTCCTCCAGAAGCATTAGGCAAACATCAGTAATACAGCAGAACACCCTGGCTGAGCTGAGGCTATAAACTCTCTTATGTTAATGTGCATTGATACCACAACTAGAAAAACAGGAAACTAAATTTCAAGGACTTCCCTATCCCCGTACACCAAGTTTGCTAACCGTTACTGATGAACAATAATGTTCTTCTACTCCACAGTGAGCTGTGGGGTCCAGCCACTAAGTGTGTAGAAAATGGTTCACTTTCTAAACTTTCAAGACCAGGTAAATGTCCTAGCCCACAAGAATAGTTACACTCAGTTTTATCTTGACAGCTTTGCAAACATTACTATCTAAAAAGCTCTCTTCAGAGGTTACTGAAACCAGGAGGAGGTATGGACGAGTGAGAGGTTTTAAGAACTAATTTACAATTGAACAGACTTTAATACTTCAGGTTTACTACCTGTACAATTAACAACTGCACAGTACACTACAGATATGCATAATAATTGGTATGGTAATTAAAAACAAAATCCATCTGCGAAAGCTTCCATACTAACCTAAGACAAGCAAGATAGGAAGAAGTAGAGAAAAACAAAGGGAATAGAAAAACTGCCACAGAAGGCTCAGTTTTCTATTTAGCACAATATACACAATGTTAGGTTTACTTTGGTTTGGAGTTCTCTTTTTTGGGGGTTGTGTGAAGGGGTGTTAAATGATGTAATAGTTCATTTAATAGGAAAAAACAGATTTCATTTTGCACATCGAAAAGAAAAAAAAAACACCTCATTTCATACTTGCATTTCTGTGCATGTCTTTTTAAAAAAGAAAAACAAACAAAACCAAAGGTGAATCTTGAACTGCAAGATGCTTAGTCAAGAGTAGTCACAAAGGCAACTTTAATGCAAAGCAAGCTTTCAATATCTCAGATATCTTAATGCTAGGAAGCAATAATTCTCATTTTTATCATAGGAACTCTTTCAGAAAAAAATATATTGCACGTTCTCCCTGGTCTTATGCTGTTCTTTGCTCTCTGCAGTTTAATACTACTGCTGGTCCACCACTGTTGATGACAGCAAACAAATGCTTAGGATTAATTCTGTTTGTGAGATCCCAGATAGCTGTATGGTCACATTTTCCCGCGGAATGTTTTCCCACACAATAGATGTCAGATTGACATAAGAATTTTTCTTTTCAAAATATGTTTTAGGCTCCTTTTCCTTCAAGCTAATAAGACACAAGTTGTTTGGAATGCAATCAGACCAGCATAAATATCTTTGCTGCTTCTTTTCGCTTGAGAAGCATCATACACCCACATTTCAATAGAAACTCCACATCAGCAAGTGTGGATTGGTTAAAGACTGATCTTGCCACCACGAAGTAAAGTTTACCAGGTTCAATTTACTTCTGTTGTAGAATGGCATAAATCAGATTAAGTTGGTCAGTCTATTGTAATTGCAATTTTCATCCTTGCTTGAGACAGGCTGCATCCTTCTTTCAGACACCCCGCATCTGGCAGCTTATGTCTCCACTGAATTGATAAGATGTTTAAAGACATCTTAAACTGTGGGTGAGTTTCCTAAAGTGGCAACTATCACATCTATATAAAAGGAAAACTAAAGCTATAATTCAAAAATGTTCTTGCTTCTTAATGCACAATCTCACTGAGATAGCTCCGTTAAATACTACTGTTAACTCCTAAAACTGTCTGGATTTATTTCACTTGTAACATTACTTCATAGAAAACTAACTTGGACAGTTTGGTTAGATATAGACTTAGAAATTGAAAGGGAATATTCATCACTGGTTGCATGCTAGGTTTTTTTCCCCTAAGCAGGACAAAACATGAATTCTAGCTTTTTTACATCAACAGTACAATCCATATTTTTTTAAGTTCCTGAAAGAGGATGCTCAGTTCCTCCTCTTCTTAAAAAAGTAACACAGATCAGAAAATAAGTAAGCCCTGAACCAACACTTTTTTGCAGACGGTAAGCAGAGAAACATATTGTCTGACAGGTGTCCTAAATGTTTTATACACTCCGTTGCATATAAGCAAACAGGAAGCTACACAAAATAGGAGCCAGGAGACCGTGCATTTGACTTCATTAAAGAAACTTACATATTTGGAAGCTCGTTTTTTTTTTAGCCCTCACAAAACTGATGAAACATTTGGAGTGATTTTGCAGGACAACCTATTCTGCACAGAAAATTTCCAAAAGGGACCGTATTAAAGTATCACCTGTCCTTGTGAGACCAGATGGGCATATGGAAGATCCCTTGTTTCTGAAATTGCTTAGCAGTACAAAGCTCTGCACTTTCTACATGCATGGACAAAAAGTTCTCAACTCTATGCACAATGTGACAACTTTGGCTGATCTAAGCAGGGTATTTCTGCAAAATTACGATCAAAAAAACCCCTTCAAAATTAACACAGACTCACCTTCCCACTTCTGTGTAAATACCTGGATGATTGATGTGCTGCTGAAACTGTGGAATGATATCTTTCCCACATCAGCTAAAAGTTTCATAAAATTCTGTAGAAGTCTCTCAAATTGAATATACCTCAATCATGTTGGAACCAGGAAGAAGTTTCCACCAGTGAATGTACTTCACCAAGAAAGTCTACAATTACGTTTTATGGTAATTAGCCTATGACTTCATATCCTATTCAACACAAATAATGAAGAGAGTGTTAAATTGGTTAGGTCATCTGTCTCATCAGTCAACGAGGTGCAATCATCATTGTTTATTACTGGAATACAGTCACTAGACAGTGGGCAGGTATAACAACTTAAAATTCTTCTCATACTTAACAGCTACATCTCTTTGCTTGCATCTACTACTTTTCTTGCCTGACATTCAATTCTTAGTGTTCACTGCACTAGCTGTTGTAGACAGCTTTTTTAAAATTGATTACAGGTCTTTCAAGCATATTTGGTGAAGGAAATCTCTCATCCAGTCTTAGCACAATTTCAAAATCACTTTTGTTAAATCAAACTTGATTTTCTTCTATTTTTTCATCTCAGAGTCCTGCTGGTTGCAAATATAAGGTATCCTTAAAGTTTACTGCAATTGCTGTATTTCAGAAACAGCACTGACACTGCTGAGCTGTTCTCTCACTACTGAATAGAGCTATTCCTTCACTTTTGAATGCTTCCAATATACTGCACAAAAGTTGAAATTTTATTGTGTTCAGCAGGTGCTTTCAGTGAGAAGGAAAAAATTACATTGGTGTTAGGCTCAAATACTCCTCAGACATACCTGAAACAACTCCATCAAAATCAACAAAATTAGTACAGTGCGCAGAAACCACAAACGCTGTTATGCATTAAATGTCAGGGCATTCCCCTTATGCTTAGTGATCCAGGGCTGAAGGAGACCATGAAAAAAAGAACACTCATGGGTACAAGTTACTCATGGTTACAAGTTAATCCTGGAAGATTCTGACTGGACACAAGGAAGATTTTCACAATGAGAACAATCAGCCACTGGAATAATCTTCCCAGGGCAGTGGTGGACTCACCAGCATTGGACACTTTCTAAGATTCAGCAGGACAAGGGGGATGGAACATCTAGTCTAGGTCATGCTTTGCTAAGAAAGGTTGTACCAGATAATACCTGAGGTCCCTTCCAACCTGGTCTATAATTCCGTACTACTCAAAGCAGGTCTTACAAAGCTCCAACAACGTGAGAAAGCCACACTAGATCTTGTCCATTGCAAGACATTTGGATATTTAAAAAACCTGTATTACTCTGCATACTCTCTGGACCCTGCCAGGCCTCTTGGGTTTGGCTTGCTCATTCATAGTCCATGAATACCTCTTGCTGACTGATAAGATCTCTGGAGGATTTTAAGGAAAGGCTCTTCCTCCTCCTTCCCCAACATCTCCATACAGCCCATCCTCCACACTGAGCCCTACAAGACAAGGGAAGGTATCACAGAGTGAACACACCTCAGTGCCACAAAGTTCCCATCCATGGCATGGAGAGACACTTCAAAGGTTTATTGGCCCAAACAGCAAAAAAAATTCAGGAGGTTCTCAGCTTCTGGAGCAGGATATATTGCATACAGCTCAGTGACAGCAAGGAGATATAATAATCTTGCACTTGTCGGGAAAAATATGATCTTACACTTACCTTGGGGAAAAAGAGTGTCAGATACCAATGTTTTTACTATACTTTTTTCCCATTAATTCTTTCTATTTTGTTCTTATCCCTACCTTTTTGTTTACTGGTTCTCACCTCCTTCTGTTTAGAAACATATGGGTTTTTTTCAGGGAAAAATACGTCCATATAATGAAATTGGAAGCTACCAGACTCTTTTGAAGTTGTTAAAATATTTTCAGATTCCAGCCTTTACCTGCTATAGAGAATCTAAAGCAGAACAAGAATCTTTGCAGGCTGCCTGACTTTCTTGTTTCCGTGTCTCTGACTACACTGAAAAAAAAAAATGTTGTCACTGAACTTTACAGCAAAATCCTCAATATCTGCAGAAAAATCAAGACTGAGCAGTTTTCTTCTCTCTAGACCAGCTGACAGAAGAAACAAGAGAAACTGCCCCAGAGGAAAACTCTGCTAACATCAACAAGTATAATGGATCATTAGAGTTTGAGATGATGTGTTACCACATGGGAGGGTGTAGTGATCCAGTCTGAAACACATTTACATCAAGGGAATAATTTCAACCCCTCTGAAGAAACTCTATTGCAACTACAACATGCATACATTTGTATTAGAGATGCATTTTATTTATTTTACCCTGGAGATTGAAAACTGAGAAAATGTTCAAGTTAATCTAGATAATACTGAAGAAGAAAAAGTGAGAGAATAAAATTTCCAAATTAAGTCTTTTTGCTTTTGGGATATTTCAGCTGATTTGTTTGTAATCATAATCAAGCTCTCAGTGACTGTGTGTTGAGTGTTTAGGAATAACAATGTGCTGGTAATTCAGGACTTTGGAGCCTTTGAAAAATTACATATTACGCTAACACGATAAACAGGTTGAAACCAAGAGATTGAACCATTTCCTACTTATCTGTACCAACCGCAATGAGTGAAACATTTAGCTTTCAAGGAGGAGAATGTTGGCAAAAAAATAATTATAACTTCAGTGAGTGTAAAGGAACAGAACATCTAACTACAAAATTACAGATAGCTCTCTATGAAGGATAATGATAGTACCAACTGAATTTCTAAACTAGACGGTTTTACTGTATAAAGATTTATAATTATGGATAATTATAATGCACAGGAATTATACAAGAAAAAAATTACAAATAACAACAAAATTTATCTTTTTGGATGCTTTACAACAACAACAAAATCCAAGACATGCTGTGGAGTTCAGGATTCTTATACTGGCACTTCAGCAAATGCAAAATATTACCTCTCCAGAGTGGCAGGTACAGTATCAAAGATACTAGGCCAGATTTAGAAAGGTTTTCAGGCAGTGATACATGCACTAGGATTGCCATGAATCTCTAAACAAGTCCTGAACAACCCATTCCGTGAAGTGAAACGAAATTAAATACCCCGACTATGGGTAGGCATGATGGTTTACCACAGCTCAAGTGAGAATGATCATTCACAAAGTTGAGGGGACTCCACCACTTGTGACCCTACAGAATCATCTTAAGGCCCTGTACTATGTAATGAATCTCTGATTTAATACATGAAATAATTAATGAAGACTGTAATACAGGACAGTGAGCTTGCTAAAAAGCAAATGTGATACATACCAGTTGTTCCTGGCTGAAAACAGAATGTTCCAAATGGACTGTTTGTATACCTCCGACTGGTCTTGTGTAAGCCTTGAGGACACACAGGGACAGCCAACACCAGGCATTTCAGCACCAGAACACGTTGCAAAGTCACGGCACCTAACAGTCCTCATACATCAAGAATTATTACTATTAAGTACCTTGGCACATCAGCGTTCAGAGTACTCAGTCCTTTTATCCCCAGTGGTTCCCTAAGAGATTCTGCAAAAAATCAACAGGCAGAAGCTAGACCTCAGTGGACCCACTTCTCATTTCTTAATATACCTACCAGTAGATCCTCACTCTCCATTACTCCAACAAATCTACTGCACACCAACTCTAAGTACAGAAACTTTGACACAGACTTCAGGTAAAGGACTGGCTGTACTATCACGCACAACTGCTTGTCCCATTGTAAGGGTCTAGCTGACCGAAACATTCGATCATGAGCAAGGGAGGTAAATGACAGCACCTCTGCCTATGAGAAAGACTTGGTGACAGAAAGCATCCCATTTTCAGAGGCTGCAAGGCAAATATGCCTCAGACACACACCCACACAGAGAACAAGATTACCTTAGCAGTTTCAGAAGGAATTCTCTGATCACAGCACACATGACAGATATCAAGGAACAAGGAAAAAAAAAATGTAGAAACGTCCAAAAGAAAACTGCAAATGCAGATGCACAAGCTTAGAGTGAATGAAGAGCTGGATGTGTTCATGCAAGACAAAACTACCTTGAGATACTTTTTTATTTAACTAGCAAAATCCAATGCAGTTAGTAAATTAATTGAAATACTAATAAGGACTCGGGGAAATATATAAAGAAATCAGCTGGGAAGCTAATAAACTATATCTAACACAGCAGTAAAGAGAGAGTGGAAGTACCACTTCTGTCAGCGGAATAAAGGGAACCAGAGCCAACTGTACCTCTTCAGCATGGCTGAAGTTGCCACCTGCTGGGATAAGGAGCTGTGTCTATATCCCAAATTGTCAATCTAAGAGAACTACTAATGATCACACACTGAGAGCAGGCAATCAACTGAGAAATCTATTCCTGCAAGTATGAAAAGGGTAATTTATAATCTAAGTCCCTTCTCCCCATGCCTTCAAAATAGTTTTGAAGCAGTCATGATGGAGGAATCTCATATTTTGTCAGTTACAGCATCATTCTTCCCATCTTCCTTCCAACAGGCCTGCCGCACAGTTCTGTCAACACCAACAAAAGTTTCTTACTTAAGACAGCATCACACAACTACCTGGAAGAGGAATTTGGAAAACATCTACATGATGCAACTGCTTCTTGGACACTTTCTTTATATTCTGCATCTACGTAGTTAAGGAAGAGAGCTGTGTTAATTAATCCGTTCAGGTGTTACACTCACATAGGCATATATATAAGGCCATCTGATTTTCACAAGCAATAAATGGCCAGCAGCACTAATTAATTCAGGGGTTACCAGGGGCTTGACCGTTTCTAAACACCAGGCCAATTGTTTTGACACGTGATTGCAGGAGTGAGATTAAGTTACAAAAAAGCACACCAAAGAGAACAGCCTCAGAACTACATAATAAGCTGGTGATTCAAAAGACAAACATTAACATAATTAAATAAGGCAAGACTGAAAGTGGAAAGAAAAGCCAAAAAAAAAGAGCTTCAGAACAGAATTTCAAAAGGAGGAGATGCGAGGAGAGACAGACAGATTGTAGAATGATCAAAAAACTTGGACAAAGACATCATATGGAACTAGATGATCTGTAAGGTCCCTTCCAACCTTAACCATTCTGTGATTCTATGCTACTAACTTTGATGTACTTTACTTCTGCCATGGTAGAAAACAAGTTCCACTGAAAAGAAAAAATAATACTGTTTATTACCTATCAAAAAACCAAGCTGCATCTAAAGAAAATCATACATGTAATTCACAAAGCAAGATTAGTGCAAAACCATATCCTTTTGTTTGCAATGCTGTTCAGTACCACTGTTAAAGAAAAAAATGGAAACTTAAATAGTAAGCTTTAAAAATACAGCTGTCAAGAAAAAAGGCAGTTGCTTCAACGTGCTTTGCCATTTTCCATCAAGTGAACAGATGGCATTATTAAAATTCTAGTAGAATGAAGTATTTATAAGTCATTAGACAACACTAACTATACAAAAAAAGACAGTAATACTGCAAATAAAGCTGCAAGATTCAAAATAGCATAAAAGTACAAATAATAGTTATAAACCCACATTTATGAGTTAGTGTATAAAGACAATCAATGCCAAATGAAACAAAAGCACACAAAAAATGCATGAAAAACTCCATAAAACAGCACTTTATTTTCCAGGGTCACTTCCAAGTTACTCCATGCATTCTGAGCCTGAATTCTATACAAAGGGTTTCAGTCTATAAGACAGCTGAGATGGAAAAAGACTGTTCATTTCACTACATTTACTTTTCTTTAAACATATATGTAAAATTCATTCTATGATATACAATAAACAACTAAATTACTGTAGAAATATACCCCACAGAAATTTCAGTCTTATTCTCTGTGGTGATATTCCCAGAAAATAAACAAAAGGTCAGCCAAATGCATCTAAGCACATGTGTCCATGCTTTTAAATGCTGTACCAGACTGGCTTATTTGATACCTGAGATGCTTTATCTGCTGTTCTCTTCATTGTTTGGAATTATTAGCATACACAGAATTCACCCAGGAATCGTATGATTTGTAATTGTTTGTCTTAGTTTCTATTGCCATTCTTCCAGCCACAGCAACGTCTTGACACAGTAAAGTGGTGTCTGTTAGTATTCTAATTTACTTGAAAAAGATGCAAATTCCTGTCACCTTCAAAATGTGACAAAATGGATTCACTATAAAAAGAGATAGCTAACACACTGAAAATTCAGCTTTCACTCCAAACTAATACATACCAGTTCCCATATGTGCTGATTTATTCAGATGTGCACCACTCCTCTCTGCAATTTTTATTAGCACAATCTATGTTAAGGTTTAACTCCTTTAAGCACCCTGTCCACTCTCAGCATATTTTATCCAGTCTAACACATAATTCTTGGAAAGTCCTCACTTTGATACCTACATGGAAAATGATTCAGAGGGAGATGCACATTGTTTTCAAATGTGCATTTTTTTTCCAGCATTTAAAGAATTGTATGGCACTTCTTTTTTTCTCTTTATGTACCCATTACCCAAAACTTACCCACTGTATGCCAGTGTGTGCCTATTAATCAACTACAACTGATGCAATCTCAGATTAGAATACTTGAAACTGCCTCATTCTGAAGAGTCAAACCTACCTAGAGAAGAATTGCAAGGACAGCCCCAGAAAACCAACCAGCAGAAACCAAGTCAAGAGGGAGCTGCCACCTCTGCACTCTCCCCCTTGGGGCAGTTTTCAGCGGCAGTAACTCAGTGAACTGTAGATAAAATCTACAATGACATAAGCACATGACCAGCGTAAGGGAAAGGCTGGATATCCACACCCAGGGATGGAAGCTGAGTACAGGTTTAGATCAACCAGAGAGTTATTTCCTGGGAACCAAGAGTTTCTGGCTTGAGTAAATACTGCCTGAGCACACAGGACTCATTAGCATCTCAGTTTCTTAATGACTGGGATATTCAAGACTAGCTGGTGCCTACTAAAAGAGCCTGAGTTTCTGAAGACTCTTAAGGAAGCACTGGAAGTTGTATTTGCTGAGATGGTTGTTAACTATTTATTTTTTTTTTTCCTGAGCATAACAACTTCCATCAAATGTAGTATTTTCATATTTAATAAAAAAATGCTCTTATGGCTACCTTCAGGCAAGAGACAGACACACACACACATCCTCTTTAGTGAAATGTAGCTGTTGCAGAGATGTCTAGATTGAATGGGTTCTTCCATTTAAAGCGTATGATGACCTACATCAACATTTGTTTCTATTTATTAGTTTCCTCTTTCCTTTTCCTGGAAAGAATAAGAAATTTAAATATGCTTGAGATATCTGTACAGCAAGCAGAGAAAAGCTTAGGTAAAAATTCATGCTACTATCTTCAAATCTTGAAACACTGCTTTAACATTTAACACAAACACAGTTAAGTCATACCACTGAGCAGCTTCTGTTGGTCCATTCTCCATTTAAATTATTTGGGATTTACTCTTTAGATTACAAAATTCTAGAAATGTTCAAGAGAGGAAGAAGATTAAGACTTAGAATTATTGTTAGCTTCCTGGTTTTGATTGAGTCAAATCTCCAGAAGAGAACAACCATGTGGAGAAACTCACTTTGACAGCACACTGGCAAATTCTCTAACTTCATTATATAAAGATGCCTGTGATTCCAATTACTGATTTATGCTGTAGTATTACCTTTACTTCTTTGTTTTTCCACTACAGTCCCAGATACAGTGAAGGAATCCAAAACTACTCCCTTTCTTTTGTTTGCTTGCATACTGTAGTATGGCAATGAAATTGGATCAGATATGCCTACAACATCAGTGACAGGGTAAAAAACTGCCCACTTCCAAGAAAAATCCCATCTAGAGACTACAGTTTTTACAAAGATGTTTTAGGAATTAAATAAGTCTATCAGTTCCAGCTTTGGGTCGGGATTAAATCTTGATTAAATGCTTCAGTTCTATTTTAAAATATTAGTCACTAGACTTATTTTCATTCCATATAGCACTTAGCAATAATGTCCTTTATTTTGACGTACAAAAAGATTTCCCATAACCTTAAAACAAGTATAAAACTGCAGCACTCTTTTAGAAACTCTAGGCTGTCTAACGTAACTGCTAATATTAATATAAATAGTACTTATGACTTGAATTACAACTTGCTATATTCTGGGAATTATGTTTTCCTTAAGACCAAAGAAATCCAGGCTCTCTAGTATCCTACCTGATCAATCTAATAGCTGGAAATGAAAATCAGCAAGGAAATGAAAACGAACAATAAATACTCTATATTTGTTGGGATTTATTAGCTGTTAATCAGCCAAAAGTGATGGGTGTCTCAGCCTGCCATCAGCAACACATTATACAAGTAATTCTTCCTTTTAGTCGTCCAAGTGTATCTGCTCCCCTTGGTTTCGTCCATTTCTTATCTGTTCTATGCCACCCCAAAGGGCTGCAGTTTCAGCACATAACAGGATCCTTAAAGAAACTACTAGTTAAAACTGCTTCATATTCCTGCCTTTACTGGGAATGTAGCCAAGGATGTTTACAAAAAGCTTGAGTGGGATAAGCAGGTAATCTATTTCTTTAGCTTCTCTACTGAGAGAGCAGCTCCATTTGTCACATATTATGCCACAATGTCTTTGAAATACTAATCTTCAGAGCAGTAATTTTTCTAGAAAATACTAAAACCAGTAGTGAAAAATTTATAAGATTCTGAATTTGTACAAGGACTCACTAAGATAAGGATTTACAAAAAAGCTACAAGAGTGCTTCAGACATGAGTTCAGTATGAGAGGCAGGAGTAAATGCTTAAGTACTGACAATTTCTTTAACATAACTATTCTTCACATACAATATCTTTCTGGCCAAAGTCACAGAGGCTTCATCTTTAGACATGTTTTAGGAGCAAAACAACAAGACCTTTGTATGATCAACTCGAAGAAGAACATTGTTCAGCATGTATTCTCCTGTGGACATAAGAAATTGGTCATTTCAACTTGCTACGAAGAATTCCACATATCTCTTCTCTGGAAAAAATACATTTTGTTTTTGCATAAACCTGGGCTTTCCTAGTAGAATTCATGAAATTAACCGGACCTATGTGTGGGTTTTTTTCCTGTCTATATGTATGTGAAACTCAAGATATACTTTCTGCAACCACTAAAAGGAGAAATTCTGAAGATTAAAGATGACAGATGAAAAACAGTTAACTAAATATGCCCTCTCTTGTAAATAATCAGAGGTATTTTCAAAGGATCAGACTGAAATGATAATAGGATTACTGGAAGGTCGGAAGAGAAAGTTGATACTGTTCTCTAGATTCCTCATCTGTTTGTTTCCTTGAGGAAACACAAGTTACCAAGCCAGTTTTCACTAGTTTCACAGGTCTGCATTCCGGACATGTTCATTTTCAAAAACCAAAGTGATACCTGACACAAAAGTCCTGAAAGATGGACTAGTGAGAATGAAGAAACACCTGCCCTTCTTTTAATTTATTCTCTTTATGGAAATGTATGTCCCTGTCACTTACCACAGCAACATTTTGAGAAGTACAGATGAAGCCTCAAGCATATGAAAACACTAATGACAGGAGCCCTTGTTAAAGATTATTTTCTAAGAGGTAGGGTCAAAACTCACCAAAGCTTTATTAAATAAAGCTTGGTGTCAGTCAGAAAGCCCCTGACTGCCTGGCCCCGAGACAAATCTCATCTATCTGCTGTAGAAAACAAGGCTTTACATGAGTGTCTCCATTTCTGAGCTCTTTAAGAAAATCCATCTTCAGAAAGAACACTGGAAGATAGCCATGTCTGAGTGATTTGGACTGATCAAGAGAGAAAGAACCTTGAAACCAAGGGAAATCATTCCATTACTGTCACATATAAAGAGGAATGGAAGAACTCAAAATGAAAACCTACTAAAAATCGTCTAACTCCCAACAATCTACACAAATATATTTATATACATATCAAAAAAAAAACACAACACAAGCCTAAGGAGGTAGACGAAATTAAGGAACACACTTTATCAAAAGTCAAATAAGGTACAAATACAAAGAAGCTGATGCTGATCTAAGTAGGTGTTGATTTAAATGCCTGAAGATGTTCTACATAGTGGCACTCAAATGGCAAAAGGCAATCATTTCTTAATAGTCAGTAGCAGATAGAGCTCTTCAAAAACTCAACTACAAAACTCTGGCATTTAGAAAACTTTCAGTGAAAATGACAGATTATTTGAAACAAGACTTTACCGAATATATTAAGATGCATCACAAATGTATAGAAAAACAAGTATAACTCAAGTATTAAGATATTTATCCAAGATTTTATGCACATTTATACAGATAATTAGCTGACGGACAGCCACATAAATAACAAATGACAAGTTCAGAATGATGACATGTCATCCACATCTGTGAACAGGAACACCGTCACTGTCATAATGCAAAGAAAATATTCAAGTAATCTACACCATATGGAAAAAAAGCATAGGTTTGGTGAATTTCTTCCAAGTGTGTTTTAAAGCCTCTTATTTATGTCCCTATATTTAAGTGCCAAACTTGGCAACACTTAAATACACCTTTCTGTGAGGAAACATACATTTGTAGCACATATTACAAAATACAAGTTCATCCACATAGACTTATTTGTGAAATACAAAATTGCCATCATGGGCCAGTGATCCATTCATCAGTATTAAGGTCTGAAAACACTCAGTAAATGATGCTGGACTGGACTGGGTCAGACAACAGTATTTCTGAGATTTTCTATGTTTTTGTGACTCAAATACTGCCCTGTGCCACCTATTGTGATGTAAAAGACAAACATTTTTAAGAGTCTAAATTGTTTTCAGACCTGCTCAAACCATGCTGATTCATAATTTGATAATTGTTATTAATCAGTGCAAACAAGGGGTTTTGATGGGGGAAAAAATGCGAAAAGACTTGTAATAATATCCTTTTCCTATGTTATATGCTGCCATTTTCACTGTACTTGGTGTATATAATTGGCTGCTACAGCATTCCCCAAACATTCATACACATCAGAGATTTACTCTCACTGACGACTCACAAGAAGCAAAGCTTTTTCAGAAACACAAGCATGTTGGCAGAGGGGAAGATAAGAGTTCTTGTTCTATAAAAATGTGTTTGGCCAGAGAACAGTTGGAAAAGACATCTGGTAATAGTGCTTGCCTGTAAAAACATACTACCATTTGTAGAACTAAAATTTTGCTTAAGAAAAGTAAGAGGTAATACGGAAAACCAAGATTATTCCTCGAACACATTTATATGATTTAGCATTGAACATGCATGTGACGATAAGCCAGCAGGTGTCACAATGACACAGCTTCCTAGGTTATACAAAGCAAACAGAGCACATTCCAGTAATTGAAAATGAAGTAAGCTCCTAAATACCTAAAGAGTCTAAAAAGATGTCCTAAAGAGGCATCCACTGTATGGGTGATGATAACTCTGATTCAAAAAAATGGGTCACTGTGTAGTTACCAGCTTTAAAAGTTGTTTTGATAAACCTTCACAAGTGTTCCACAGTAAATGTAAAACCAGTGCCCAGTAAGTCCCCAGAAATAAACTATTGCTATGCAAATACCTGATGCACTCCATGAAGACATTTCTGAGTGCTCACAGTGAACCCACTTGAACTGAATTAGTATAATCGTTAGAAGTCTGTTGTCACCTCCCCACCCCAGTCATCAAAACCCAATACCACTGTTACACCCAATTATGATAAATCCTTCAAAAATTTGCACACTTCCATGCCTATTATTAATCCTCCCATGCCTATTATTGAATTGTGTCTTATTAATTTCCCAACCTTTGCACCCCATTGACACAATCTTTCCCCTTCCCTCCTATAATGAAATGAAACCATAGCACTTTGGGGTGAGGACCACAAACCCTGTAAAAGAGCTCCCTTCTGTTAGCTGAACAACTAGACAACATACAAAACACATGAGTTTTGCATTAAAAAAAAAAAGTTATTCTATTGCTCAGCAATTTCAATTGCATAAGAATTAACCTCTTTCTGCAAGATAAAGAAGATTCGCAATAATTTCTTATGGGTATCTCTGTATAATGCAGGTTGGAATAAAGAATACAGTAATTTAGCTCAGTACTGCAGCTATGCAACATGAGTCTGAATAAGGTGCTATCTCCAAAGGGTTTGAAAGATACTTTAGTGTTGCAACCGAAAGACCTTTTGCAGTTTTTCTAAAAAGAGCCATAAACAATGTGTTAAATATAAAAACACAATTTCTTTTTCAGCATATTCAAATGAGATATTAAGACAACTTGACTCACAATTCTAGCAATGGATGTTATATAAATCCCAGAGAGGCAGCAGAACCATAATGATAGAGAAGAATACCACTACTCTGCTAAACTGAAAGTCCATCTACTCGAGTTCGTTGCCTATGACAATGGCTAGGAACAGCTTGTTATAACAAAAGATGAAGCAACTACACTGTATGAAAAGGAGATAGAGCACAGACTACAGATACATGGAGTATACTTACTCCAGTATGTCCTCAGAGCAATCAGATGCTTATGAATTCTCTCAGCTGGAGGCTACATCAGGATCATAGTATGTAACAGCTCTTGATGAAGTATTTCTTCCTTGGAATGTGTCTAATCACTTTTTGAACCCATTTACATTTTTAACATCTAAAATAGCTCATACTAATGAGCTCACAATTTAGGCAGGGTTGTGTGAAAAGGGACGTCCTGTTGTTTCAAATCTGTAGCCAATCCATTTTGCAGGGTGCCTTTCAATTCTGCTGTCATGAAATAGGTAAATCTCTCAACTGTCTTCATTGTGGCAATTATAATTATAAAACTTTACAGCTCAGTTTTTTTGCAGAATGAAGAATCACCCTCAGTTTGCTAGCAGTATCAAAGAAGTTGTAACAGCGTAAAGATAACAAGCAAGACAGGCTTTATAAAGAGGTAATATTGCTATCAGGAGTGGAGGTCTTTTAGTGGCTGAATTGAACTGGACGCATTGGTCTGTGCAAAAAATTCAGACCTTGCTAACAACAGCAACAAGAACCCTATAAAAGAGCACGAGATCTACAGACATTAAATGACCATCCTCAAATGTCAGATACTTAGTTTAATAGATGCAAATGTCTGCATGGAATTTATATAGAAGACAAACTCAACATTACTGTTGAGAAAATATTATTCTTTAAACAACTAGTTCTTCTTTTAGCTTTTCAGTCCTCATGGTTAAAGAAGACAAGTCCTACAAATAAAATTTATACCTGTTATTTACTCAACACCAGTTGACACCAGTTTTATAACCTATTATGTTTTCCCACAAAACCTTACACCTAAGCTTTAAGAGTTCCACAGAAAAGAAAAAGATCCATCTCTCTCAGATCCAGAGAAGATTATAATTTCCTCCTGTTCCTCAATCGATAGTCACTCATTTAACTCAAATTTTCTAAATGGTTAAAAAATAATTAAACATAGTTAAACTCAGTGTGCTGTTACCTGAATACATTCTCCAATGACATCAGGTTAAATGATTCCCCCAACCCTCACACAGTACTAATCAAACAGTTCATTGTCCGCCTGGCTGCCCTGAGAGAACTGGTACATTATCACATACTGGCTCAACAAAAAGATCTATGTTAAAAAAAAATTTACTTTCTTGCTTGTTTTTTGAGCTTTCAGAAATATAGATTTTAGACTTCTACACATCTGATCATCTTTGCTCATCTATGTATCCTGAGAAGGTGACATTAACTGTACAGAGCATCTGACCTTCACAATAATTGCAAATTTCTACAATGACTTAACAATGTTTCCTGTTTGGTTGTATTTGGCTGTACTATCTATCTGCTGCTAAGCTCTAATGGCTGTTTTTTTTCACTATATTCTCAGCATTGCTCCTTAAGCTGCACTAGCTAATTCAGGTTAAGCTTTAAGTATCAGAGGAAATAGGGCTGGAGACTGGGCTTGTACATCGCTAGTATCCAATTAACTGTTTGCACCCACAGCACCCACCCACCCACTTGCACCTTGCCAGTTTGCACTTTCCAAAAACATTTATTTGGGCTCAGATGAGATGACTAGCACTCTGACCAGGACCATTCCCGGAGGTAGTTTGGAAGCAACATCCTATTTGGGATGAAGGGAAACTAGTTTAGCCTTGTAAATGTGATTTGTGTCATGCAACTTGGCCTGAGAGGCAAAGATCAGTCAAAATTTATTTTTATCCAAATACTTTATTCTTCAATTACTCAGCTTTATGAGGTTCTTTTGAGCCTCTATGCATCTGGCTTTAATTTTCAGTACTTCTGAAACTTTATCACGGGATCACAGAATCGTTTAGGTTGGAAAAGACCTTTAAGATCATCAAGTCCAACTGTTAACCCAGCACTGGCAAGTCCACCACTAAACCATGTCCCCAGGTTCCACATCCACGTATCTTTTAAATAAGTGACTCCACCACTTTCCTAGGAAGCCTTTTGGTGAAGAAATGTTTTCTAATATCCAATTTGAACTACCCCTCATGCAGCTTGAGGCCCTTTCCTCTTGTACTATTGCTTGTTACCTGGGAAAAGAGACCAACCCCCACCTCACTACAACCTCCTTTCAGGTAGCTGTAGATAGTGACAAGGTCCCCTGAGCCTTCTTTTCTCCAGGCTAAACAATCCCAGTTCCCTCAGTTGTACCTCACAAGACTTGCGATCAAGACCCTTCACCAGCTTTGTAGCTCTTCTTTGGACACACACCAGCACCTCAACGTCTTTCTTGCAGACGTGAAGACAGTATTCGAGGTGCGTCCTCATCAGTGCCGAATATAGGAGGACAGTCACACCTCCAGTCCTGCTGGACACACTATTTCTGATACAAGCGAGGATGCTCTTGGTCTTCTTGGATGCCTGGGCACACTGGCTTATCCTAGTATGCATCCATTTTTCCAGAGAGCCTATGAAAATAAAAATTCCTCTCAGACTGCTGATGACCTCTACAGGGAAATTTGTCTAGGCATTCCTATAGTTCACTTCCCAGATTTTAGCAATTTAGTAATCTACATGAGGACCTTTTCTCTAATACCTGTATCTTTGAATCTCACTGAAGAAAGAAAAGAAAAATGGAAGAAAAAAAGTAGTTTATTATCATCTAATTGAAAGTTAATTGCCAGGATTTAATTCATTATGCTTTAGTATGAAGAAGTCATTTTTGGACAAAGCTGCATCTTCAAAGCACTTGACCTACCAGTGACCATTGAGATAAACAAACACAATGAGTATTTACCATGAAAAGCACACTGTTTGAATCACATGCACATGCACTAAATGTGATAGACAACAACAGGACAACTAGTCTACAACTCTATGTAATCAAAGATACTTTGAAGGATGAAGTAACTGAACATCATCATTAGCTAAATCATGATAGGATGACACTGAAAATTGGTAAGTATTCATTATGCCCATACTACGAATATACTGATGTCTGCGCTTTTCTGTCTTTACAATCTAAATTTAAAGTCTTAAGACAACAAAGCAGTTTCAGAAGTTCACTTTCTGCTGAAAATCTTCACTAGTAGCAAATATGAGGTTAAGGTAAATATCATTATTTGCTTCCACCCACAGAAACATAAAATCATCTATTTATGGAGTATAGCTTTATCATTTATACCCAACTAGCCATTCTCACAGAAAAGGATATATTTTCAGTTACCCTCGGGACTTCCTTTACTTTCTCAGAAATAAAAGAGATGGCAGAATGTTTACACATGTATTAGATATGGACAAGGTATCGAGGAGTTTGCTAAACTGTCTTCACTACTCACATACAGATCATCCATGAATAAATATGTTAATCATCCTTTCTTTGTGCTGATGTTGTTTAATGGACTATTAAACTGCATGACCACATATTGTGCTTTTACCAAAGATATAAATCTCATTTAATGGACAGAATAAACAATGCTAACATATATACTTAGTTCACATTTTGTCTTTTGATCCTCATGGGTCAGTGATTAGAGGCCTCATCCAGACAACATTTCCCAAGTTAATACTTTTGTCCTTGGAGTTAAAAAGCTACTTTCCCATAAAAGTTAATGACTATTCCCGTGTTCATATTTATTGCTTTCTCAGCTTCCAGCACATGGGAATCCTCCTACTCCATTTCAATGCAGGTAAAACAAGTTAGCTTACATCACCATAAATAATCATTATTAAAAAGTGTTGCCTACATGGATATACAGTCTCCACACGTGATGAGAATGGAGCTTGTTCATCAACTAGTGAAAGATTTGTTTTGTTTTTTTTTTTTATTTTATGGCTTCATTTTTACTCTAAAACCAAATGTTCTGTGCACAAGAGGGAAACTATCTGAGAGCAAAGAGCAGCAGGGCCAGACAACATTAAGGAGTACTGTCTTGCATAGGAGGGAAATGGTTTTGTATCGCACGCAATACTCATGAACCCATTATTGCAATACTCTCTTACACTGCCCACATTTTATAGATGACATTGATAATCTGGAAAGTTTCAAAATGTAAACTGATAAGGAACAACTTAAAAAATAAGAAACCTGTTTCTCAGTAAGAAAAGA
The DNA here is from genome assembly GCF_028554395.1 of Pezoporus wallicus. Classification (NCBI taxonomy): domain Eukaryota; kingdom Metazoa; phylum Chordata; class Aves; order Psittaciformes; family Psittacidae; genus Pezoporus; species Pezoporus wallicus. Next base: position 5,101,248 of record NW_026637663.1, read on the forward strand.
AACTTCATGCCCTGATGTACTTTAAAGACTGGCAAATCAGAAAAACCACAGGCTGTTTACTTTCTTATGTAGCATATACAGGCAGAAGATGATCCAGTTTCCAGAGAGAAAAAAAAAACACAGACTCTTAATTCAAGCCTAACAAAGACACAGCAAACATCAGTTTTAGTACACATTGAGAATAATTGCTCTAGATATAACTTGATTAGCATGATTAGTTCAAGAGGGACTTCAGACCAAGCAGTGACATCTACTTTCTAAGGCCAAACATCTCATCATTAATGGATCACCCTCTGCAAATCTCTGACCATCTAAAAAATTCTAAATATGCAGGAGAGCTCCAGAAAACCAGAAAAATCCCCTCTTTCACCTAAACCACTCAAAAAAAAAAAAATAGACAATAAACTCTCACTTCATCAAATTAGAAGAAAAAATCTAGACCCATATTTAGCTAATATACCAAGCTTATTTTTGTAGGGTTTTGAAGTCTGCTAGGGATGGACATTCAAATCACAAAGACTAAACCCAATAACTGCTTCAACAGCAAGATACATACTGGGGGAAAAAAAAACAAAACCAAACATCACTAGTAAAGACCATTGTATTATCTACCAAGAGGCCACTGCTCATTATTTCTGTATATTAAAACAATTCCTGATCTAGCTAATCTATATACCCTTTCGACTAACCTTTTTCATCTGCCCAAAGGAACAGCCCGACAACACAACAGAGAAAGACTTTTTCACTAACTCCTCCTCAATATTTTCACAGCCAAAATGAACATACTTAAGTCCATGGGAGCTGATGAAATCCATCCTCAGGTCCTAAAGGAGCTGGTGAATGAAGTTGCTAAGCCACTGGCCATCATATTTGAAAAATCATGGCAGTCAGGTGAAGTTCCCGATGACTGGAAAAAGGGAAATATAACCCCCATTTTCAGGAAGGGGAAAATGGATGACCTGGGGAATTACAGACCAGTTAGTCTCACCTCTGAGACTGGCAAAATCTTGAAGCAGATTCTCCTGGAAGGTGTGCTAAGGCACATGAAAAACAACAAGGTGGTTGGTGACAGCCAGCATGGCTTCACTAAGGGGAAATCCTGCCTGACCAATTTGGTGGCCTTCTATGATGGGGCTACAGAACTGATAGACAGGGGTAGAGCAGTTGATGTCATCTACCTGGACTTGTGCAAAGCGTTCAACACTGTCCCACACGGCATCCTTGTCTCTAAATTGGAGCGACATCAATTTGATGGATGGACCCCTCAGTGGATAAAGAACTGGCTGGATGGCCGCACACAAAGAGTTGTGGTCAATGGCTCAATGTCCAGCTGGAGACCAGTAACGAGTGGTGTCCCTCAGGGATCAGTGTTGGGACCGGTCTTGTTCAACATCTTCGTCGCTGACATGGGACAGTGGGATTGAGTGCGCCCTCAGCAAGTTTGCTGATGACACCAAGCTGTATGGTTCGGTTGATACACTGGAGAGAAGGAATGCCATCCAGAGGGACCTTGACACACTTGTGAGGTGGGCTGATGCCAACCTCATGAAGTTTAACCATGCCAAGTGCAAGGTCCTACACCTGGGTCGGAGCAATCCCAGGCACAGCTACAGGTTGGGCAGAGAAGAGATTCAGAGCAGCCCTGTGGAGAAGGACTTGGGGATGTTGGTCGATGAGAAAATGAACATGAGCTGGCTTCAGTGGGTACTCACAACCCGGAAAGACAACCGTATCCTGGGCTGCATCAAAAGGAGCGTGACCAGCAGGTTAAAGGAGGTGATCTTGTCCCTTTACTCTACTCTTGTGAGACCTCACCTGGAGTATTGTATGCAGTTCTGGTGTCCTCAACATAAAAAGGACATGGAACTGTTGGAACAAGTCCAGAGGAGGGCCACGAGGATGATCAGGGTATTGGAGCACCTCCTGTAGGAAGATAGGCTGAGAAAGTTGGGGCTGTTGAGCCTGGAGAAGAGAAGGCTGTGCTGAGACCTCATAGCAGCCTTCCAGTATCTGAAGGGGGCCTACAGGGATGCTGGAGAGGGACTCTTCATTAGGGACTGTAGTGATAGGACAATGGGTAATGGGCTAAAACTTAAATATGGGAAGTTTAGATTGGATATAAGGAAGAAGTTCTTTACTGTAAGGGTGGTAAGGCACTGGAATGGGTTGCGAGGGAAGCTGTGAAAGCTCCATCCCTCGCAGTGTTCAAGGTCAGACTGGACAGAGCCTTGGGTGGCATGGTTCAGTGTGAGGTGTCCCTGCCCATGGCAGGGAGGGTGGAACTAGATGATCTTAAGGTCCTTTCCAATCCTAACTATTTTATGAGTCTATGATTCTAACTCTCTCCTAAGCTGGCTCTTAGTAACTCAAGGAAAACAATAATAACCCCACTGACCTGGACACACACAAAAGAAACAACCATACTTGAACAATCACTGACTTTCACGAAATAATGCAGCAATCAAATAACTTTTAAAAGCAATGACACAGCAGTCTGCCCAGAAATCAGCTCCAAAATTATTCTGTACCTGCGATGGATGCATGCCATTTTCATCATCTTGACTAAAATGGTGTTCCCATGTAAAGCTCTAGCACAGTTCCAGAAAGTGCCATCACTTAACACATCTATCTCTGAAATATGGATACACTAACAAACTTCCTAGACACATAAAAAATGGCAAACTGTAAAATACCCAATACAGAAGTCTACAAATCAGTTTTTATCTCTGCAGAAGAAAGGACTGTATCAAATCAGGTCTATGCAGCCTAGCCCCCAGATATTATTGCAACTGTCCTGAGAAAAACACTCCAACAAAGACAACTTTTATCAGTCTGGATATTAACCCAGGAAAGTAGCGCCTGTCATTATCTTAACAGTTACATTGGTTCAGACCAGCAAGACCACCTAGCTCATCAGTTTGTCTCCAACTGGCCATTAGCAGATGCTGAGGGAAGAGTAAGAACAGGACAAGCAATTAACCCACTTATACTAGGGCGAATGGGACTGGAGGATTCATCCTTTTTGTCTTATTTCAAGAAAAAAATCTTCAAGGCAGGCATCAAAATATGTAAGTAGTGGGGTTTGGTAGTCAGAAGCATGAAGAGCTGCTGCAACAGTATCTATGGTGCACCTCATGCATTACCAAAATCATTCCCACATTCACTCTAGCTTTTTGCCAAGTATTTGCTGCCTACTTGGATATCACAAACATAAGCAAAGCAGGGCTGCATCAGAATTAAACAGCATGTCTGCAGCACCAATGAAATATTAAGACAGTCTAACTATAAATCAAGGAGTTAATTAACATGCTGCCATATTGGGTCCTCTCGCCTAGGTTGGGAAGATGTCAGAACTGCAGCAAGCTGTAGAGTATCACCTTCTGAGTATCCTTCATCTACAGTGCTACAGCTAATACACTACAGAACAGATATTTTAATAATCTCAGCTAAAGCACAAACAACATTCCTCTACACAGCATTTTTAGTATTAATCTTGAAGGACTAGTAAACTAATTCTCTCTCTGTATATAGTTTCAAAGTCTGGGTATGACAAAGTTTTTTGCCACAGATCCTACTCCTCCGATCCATTAAGTCATCCCATGTACCAAATCTGACTGCCATCTTTGCCCACTTCTAGGGCATATAGTAGAAAGGAGACGGAAAAAAAGGTGAAAGCTAAATGGCTGAGCTAAAGGACAGAATTGTGGCTTAATCTGAATTTCAAACCCACGCACGGTTATCACATTTGCTTCACAAGAAATAAAACAAGAATGAGATAAGTGCATGATATTCTCATGGTGTAAATAACTAAGAACTACATTTTATACAGCAGTCAGCCAGACTGTTTACATTAATTCCATAAGAGTAGCAATGAACGCACTCAGATTTGTTGTGTAGTGGTAAATAAAAAAGAAGTACTTTGAATGATCACACATGTCCTTTAACTGAAAAAAACAAATACACCCATTTAATCATTTGGATCATACTACCAATAACCTATCTATCAAATACATATTTAATGGACAGGAAATTGATGGATACAGGCACGTGTAACAGGAAAAACCAACAGTCCATAAAACAATATATGTAAAATTACTTCAAAAGTAATTTCATGTGTTTTCAGTTTCAACAAGTCATATATGGAAATATCAGAAAATGCTAAATATTTTGGTCATATTACGTAATATATTCTCTTCTTGCTTGAATGCACAGCAGGTTACAGCATGGTATTACATTATAAAGGCAGTAAATGGAAATACTAGTATTAGGATGGCAATATCTTGGACTTACAATAAGACTATTTTAAAGCCCAGGAAAAATTATGTCATGTCTTCTTGAGGACTACACATCCTGAATAAACATTACAGCAATATCACACTAACATTATATTAAGCAATTATTTTCTATTTTCTACACTTTTTCTTTTTTAAAACAGGTCAGTTATGAAATTTTGGGTTCCTGTAAATGCAGGAAGTCCGCTGCACTTAACAGACTAACTTCTGACTTTGTATAATCAGTGCCATATTGCGTACCAAATGTACTATTCTATATACAATTTTCCATTTTAAAACTTTAAAAAAATAGTATTTAAGAATTACTTAACAAGAGTATTTTTATGATAGCAAAGCACCTTAAGTCCCCACTATACATGACTTTAAATGGTTTTTGCACATACTGCTGGAAGAAAATAATGGATAAGGCTGTTGTGATATGTCCAGATTCAGCACTAATTAAGCACATGATCATGCACTTTGATGAACATGAGGGCCATCCCCTTAGGGAAGTGATAACTTTGCTCCCACAGACCAAGAGAGGATACACGCAGCTTTTCCCTTAGAAACTCTCTGCCAATAGTTTGTCCTGTCTTCCTATACAAAAACACCACTAAAAAATTAGGAAAGGCACCTGTGAAATTCACTACTGGCAGTGCAAAAGATGTGTAGATCACTTATAATCAGTGTGCTTAGCCTTTTGCTGTGGCTGTGAAGTTTCAAATAATATAACTAAGATCTTTAAATATTTTTCTGAGAAATTTGTTGGGAGATGAGGATCTACCCAGCAGAGCCCAAAACGTCCATAATCTTATGGCTCTTGCTACAGTCATCTGTTCTTTTTGCTTGAATGATATGGAAAAGGACAAACAGAGGACATCATCCGAGTTTTGTGAGTATTCTTTCTAGGCATCTGGAAAAGAAAAGATCTCCTTCTGGAAGACTAACTCTGAAAGTCCATTAAAAAATATCACCTTCTATTTAGAGGTACCTTTAACGAATATTTAAAGCAAGATCACACATCTTATTGGTCTAACTTACATCAGCATCTGAAGAAAGATTAGTGATCAAGCAAAGACACTTCTTACTATGTCTTTATTAAGAGCTTTTTCTCACCTATAAACTTTATACACCATCCCATAAGAACATAATGCATGAAGTACAGACCAAAACTCAGACTACTAGTAGGCTTAATGTGTAGACTTGTAGACAAGTTTCTTCATTAGCTAATACGTAAACAATTTTGAAGAAGACTTAAAATTAGCCCAGAAATATCTTTTCTGTTTCTTTTATCGAGACATCCTCTTACTTGGTTAACTTTTTCTTGCTAAAGCCAATCAAAAATACTTTCTTTGCATGAGAAGCAGTCCAGTTTGTGCTCCAGTTTCATTCAGAGTCCTGCATAACTCACTATGATCTGGATATGAAAAATTCAAAACTCAAGCGTTAGTTTAGTACAAATAGTGTTGTTTAGAAATGCTATGCACAACAATACAAGGCCTGGGTATGTTCTGAGCATGTATTTAATTGGTAGAATATAGTCAGGGTTCAAAAAGTGAATATCCAGATATCAGTATGAGCAACATTCCTTCCCAGTGCTGCCTTTGCAGATTTTCTCCAATACACTAAAAAAAAAAAAAAAAACCAAAAAAAAACACCCCACCACAACCACATAAAAAAAAAAAAAAAAAAAGAATAAATAAAAAATCTTATAATCCCAGGTAGATCACCATCAACTTGTCATGAGTGACTTTCAATCTAACATTTACTGTGATAACACAAGATATATCTGGTATACTCTGATGACGTATTGCATGATATTTTGGGATCTATTTATACCTTAAACATTGGAGTACTTACTGATTGCCTCCCTTTTCAACACTTTAAGCCATAAAAAAAGAAAAAAGAAAACAAAATCCATTTAAAGTAAGTATTTCAATAAATCTCAGTCACAGATAAATTTTACTTCACTTAAGTCTGAATCAGACATTTCAGCTTATGTTCATGCTAATGAAATTCAGATAAACTACCCTGGCTGCAGGCCAATTGACTTCTGGCTGAAGAGTACACACAGCTGGATGCCTGTAAATCAGGCAGGACACAATTTCTGCATACAGGTTAATTACTGTTCTGCGTCACCAATGTATAAGAGTACAGACACTAAGCCAGAGATCTCAAAACAGCATTTTGCCTGCCTGGCAACTGTCTAATAAAAAAAAACAAACAAAACCAAAAAAACCCTCATTTTCCTGTCTGTATCATATTGCATAATGTGAACATTTATAAAGTAGACTACACCAAAGCAAGAGGGATAAAGGGAAAATTACACCCCTATGGATGTAAAGAGAGATAAATGTTCACTTTAAGTCACCACAGATCCATGCTGACATCAGAAGAATCGGTTCCATCTTCTCATTTCTCACTGACACCATTACTCAGACAGTAGGATTTGTACATACATAACATGAACTGAGTACATCATCTAGTAAGTTTCTTTCTTAAAAATACTTCATTCTGACAAATAAAGATGTTTTGTTATCAGAGGTATTTTACGTAACTATAGACTTTGTCTTTCTAGAAGAAAATCACGGATAAGGCTAATCAGTATCCTTTTCATTCTACAAACTAAATGAATTTAAATTATTCTTTTTCACTTTGCAAGTGTAGTTTTAAATCTAGTTCTGCTTATTTTCATCTAGAAATCCAACACTAAGAAAGCCACATTTGCATAACTACTTTTAGTGTGATAAATATGGCCACCTTAAAGATCAATGTCAGAAAAAAGGAAGCAGCAGGGAAGGCAAAGACCCACTTCATCATAACAGATAAAAAGCTGAATGATAATGATAGCATGATTATTGCTTGACACTTTTAATCAAACAGTTCGGGGAGAGTTAGCCATAAAACAGAAGTTTAAAGTTTAATAAAGGAATGGACAAATCACACCACTGCAGCTATTCAGTGAAATTAAAACTTTAGGAAGACAGTGGTCAGCCATTACTTTGCTTTTGTAGTCGGCTCAAAAAATTTCATGAGCACTTTCACAAGAATGTGTTTTCAGGTCTCCCACTCTCTCCCTCACAAAAAGGGTAAACTTTGAGCAAATGATAATAAATTCCACTTAACAATATAAGCTTCTTGAAGCCAAAATGTTATCCAAAGCATTCATTTATTTTTAGCATCAAGATCCTTGACCCAGACTATAAACTATTTCAAACAAGCAATGACTTCTTGTAGTGATTTCAAGAATCTTAGAGAAAATTATAATTTTCACAGGAACATAGTTCTTTAAAATAAGTACTAGTTGTTTCCTGTAACATCAAAGTATTTCTTCTGTCTACTAAAAGCATTGTCATGACTTACTCACTCAATTTGTAACACTATTTTTCTGATTGCATTTGTGGATTATAATGACAGACATCCTGCAGTGCTGCAGTTTGTAAACTGCAAAGAAAGTAGTAAACAAGTGGTCTATTGTTACAGAATTTTACTCTCCCATCAGGTAACCTCTTTAGTCAGCACCACCAAAAATCTGCCTCAAAATAGTCTTATTGACCCTGATCACCAATTTCTTTTTTCTGTAATTCTGCAGAAAAAACTCTGTTATATCCTAGGAAGAAGACATAGCTCCTCTATTTCAAATGAGAATTATCACCAGAACTTAAACCCCAAGAACCTTAGAAGTCAGGCACAGAGCAATGCATTCACAGAGTAAAACCAGTGTTTCTTTCATCACCTTCTTAATAATCTACTCCTTTGCATTTTACCTCTTACATTCCACGTCACTGTTAGAATTGCATGAATCTTGTATCTGCACACAATCTCACAAAATTTACAATCATCACCAACCCAGGCCAACTCATAAGGAACAGTTATCTGAGCATGTGAGGGATTATACCCAGCAGAAATACCTCGAAAATTCAACATGTTGCTTTACAACCTCTGTACCAATGTTCGTATCTAAAACTGACTTAATATGTGTTTTGAGATGGTATATCCAGTATGTTACTGAGGCTTACATTCTGCACATACTGTACAATTTAAATCCAAAACTTAACAATTTTAGATCCAAGACAACCAAATCAAGTTCTCAAAATATATGAATGTAACAGGTATTACAGGTTGGTAGAATAGTGTTTGCAACTCAAAATGGGTAAACTGAACCTCCACAATGAATACCAGTATATTGCAAAATAGAAATGCCAGAAGGCTGAAAATATTAAATAAAATTGTTAATCTATTTGGCCTTTCAAAAATTACCAGAACCTGGCATAAAAATTATAACAGCCTAGTTTTACCAAAACTAGGTTTTCCTTTTTAAAATCTAAAACCAAGAACTGAGCTGTTAAAAGCTAAATATTAACTGCAAAGAAAAAGGACTTACCTTCCTGTCTGTTATTTTTCCTTTTTAGCCATTTTTCTACAGTTTCTGCACTAACACTTTCCGAGACAAACTCATCCAGTACCTGGGGGTGAAGAGAAAGATAGGCCTTCACTTTTTCATCTGTTAAACCTGAAAGAGAGAATATTAATTGATTACATTATTGGTATGAAATTCTTCACATGAAAAAAATATCTGTATGTCAGCAACAGCCAGACAGAACAATATCCAGTTAAAAAAAGGAGCTGTCATTCAGAAAACAGTAGAAGCAGATCATATCCATGAAAGATACTCTGTACAAGAAAAGTCCTCTGCAGTAGACGTAAACACTACCTGGGAGAAACAGCCAAGAAGAAATATACTACTATGACTCTAACAGTATTTATTTCCAAGATATGCAAGATAATGTACTGGTAAAGAAACCGGGTAGAAAGATATAGAAGTGAACTGGTATTTCTCGTAGAGCATCAAATTCAATATTCTCATGGCAAGTGGCAGCAAAAGCAACAAAAACTCTTATGCAACACTGAAATCAAGTGCAACGTTTAAGTATTGGAGTTACTTAAGTAACTTTAGAAATATAAACTTTCACATGCATGCCCTCTGTTGCCTTAGTAATTGAGTTATCAAGATAAAAGTAACTGTAGATTAAAGGCCTTTACAATATCTACAATAAAAAGAAAACTCCAGTATAAATTTTGGAAAAAGAAGCAAGATTCAAAATCTCAGATCATAACACTCCCTAAAAAAATTCCAAAAATTCGTACAGTTACAATCTGATCATAGAATAGCTAGTGTTGGAAAGGACCTTAATATCATCTAGCTCCAACCCCCCCCACCATAGGCAGGGATGTTGCCCAAGGCTCTGTCCAGCTTTGCCTTGAACACTGCCAGGGATGGGGCAGCCACAACCTGTTCCTTGGGCAATCTGTTCCAGGGCCTCACCACTCTCACACTAAAGAGCTTCTTCCTTGTATCTAACCTGAACTTACCTTGTTTAAGTCGGAAGCCATCACTCCTTGTCCTATCGCTACAGTCCCTGATAAGGAGTCCCTCTCCTGCGTCCTTGTAGGCCCCTTCAGATATCATACTCCTCACAAATACCCTGAACAAAACTACTGGCCACAGGGAAGTGAACACAAGAGCGCCAAGGCTTTCAGGAGACAGGAATGAAGCACACCTGTCCTGTGGAACAAAGCTCCAGGCTGCCACAGAGGGACCAGGTATCTGAGTACAAAAGCCTTAATGAGATCTGAGGGGAAAAGGGTAACACCACTGTAATGACTAAATACACCTTCTCCTCTTGTGTTGTGTATATAAACGTGATTGTAAATCCTCTACAGAAAGCAGCATAGGTTCAGCAGAAGAGAAACTTCCTTCTGAATAACCCTGACCTCTTTTAGATAGTATTTGTGCTATAAAATCAGTTTTCCTAGTTTATGCTTCATGCAGTATCAGAACATGCTGAAAACAGCAATGGTGTAATTTAAAAGCTAGTCAATGACTGTATCCTTTAAAATGTCTTACAAATGTTTATTATGAAAGCCTTCAGGAAGCAATACCAGAACACAAGCCAACAACTCCCACCTGCAGAGGCCAACCACATATGCCATTCTCCCCACACCAGCTGCACTACATCATTCCCACCACATCAGCCCCCACCAGCTCAAACCTGTTCTAATATATTCTTTCTCTTAATCCACATAGGCAGCAGCTCCTGGTGGATATTATAGCCTTAAATAACAATTTTCCCACTTACAGGCAAGAATCTCCAAATCTGGATAACTGACTTAAAAGAGCTAAGTGAGCATCCTGATTTTCATTAGTAAAGATGGAAAGTTTCTCCCTAAATTGGTAAGAGCAGGAGATAATCAGTAAGCAGGGCAAAAACAAACAAATCCCCACTACTTTGATTGTCTAACCTTAGGTGATATTTTGTAAACTTAAATCATACGGCATCTATAAAAAAGTACATGCGCCACACGAACAGAAAAGATTTTTCACCCAATACAGGTATCACATCACATACGGAAAACTCAAGACTAATTAATATAACTTTGCTCAACTAAGAAAAAGTCTAATTTCATACCTACAGAAACTGAAAAGAAAACGTGTTTGGAGAGTCATTCATAAAGAACATACTGTTTCGAAGATTTACTAAACCATCAGAAAGTCATTAAAATGTATCTGCATTTTAAGTTCTGCATGAAGAAAAGATCAATACAGGTTGGTCACACAATGCCTGCTACTTCCAGACTGTCTTTAGATTGTAAACACACACTTTTTCTTTCCATAAAGAAACTAGGAATTAAAAAGCTAGTAAAATCAGCAACTGAAATTCTGCAGGGGTTGATCTGTGTTCTCAGTGAAAATAGTTTTAACTTTCCTATGTATGCAGTCTGCATTCTTTGACTTCAATCTACGTATTTCCTGGACTCAAACCTTTATGGGTTGTGTGTTTTGTAATAACGCACATCAAAATTCAATGAAATGACAATCTGAAGTAAGACTTCTATTTCCATGTCATGAGTTTAATTTCCATTCCACACATCCTGCAATTTCAGCAACTTGAGGATGAAAACTCTGCTTTAACATTATACAGTCATAGAATCATAGACTAGTTAAGGTGGAAAGGACCTTAAGATCATCTAGTTCCAACCCCCCTGCCATGGGCAGGGACACCTCACACTAAACCATGCCACCCAAGGCCTCGCCCAACCCAGCCTTGAACACCGCCAGGGATGGAGCATTCACAACCTCCCTGGGCAACCCATTCCCGTGCCTCACCATCCTCACAGGAAAGAATTTCTTTGTTCTATCCAACCTAAACTTCCCCTGTTTAAGTTTGAACCCATTACCCCTTGTCCTATCACTACAGTCTCTAATGAAGAGTCCCTCCCCAGCATCCCTATAGGCTGCCTTCAGATACTGGAAGGCTGCTATGAGGTCTCCACGCAGCCTTCTCTTCTCCAGGCTCAACAGCCCCAACTTTCTCAGCCTATCTTTATACGGGAGGTGCTCCAGTCCCCTGATCATCCTTGTGGCCCTCCTCCGGACTTGTTCCAACAGTTCCATGTCCTTTTTATGTTGAGGACACCAGAACTGCACACAATACTCCAGGTGAGGTCTCACAAGAGCAGAGTAGAGGGGCAGGATCACCTCCTTCGACCTGCTGGTCACGCTCCTTTTGATGCAGCCCAGGATACGGTTGGCTTTCTGGGTTGCAAGTACCCACTGAAGCCAGCTCATGTTCAGTTTCTATCGACCAACACCCCCAAGTCCTTCTCCACAGGGCTGCTCTGAACCTCTTCTCTGCCCAACCTGTAGCTGTGCCTGGGGTTGCTCCGACCCAGGTGTAGGACCTTGTACTTGGCATGGTTAAACTTCATGAGGCTGGCATCAGCTCACCTTGCAAGTGTGTCAAGGTCCCTCTGGATGACACTCCTTTCCTCCAGCGTATCAAACAAACCACACAGCTTGGTGTCACCAGCAAACTTGCTGAGGGTGCACTCAATCCCACTGTCCATGTCAGCGACAAAGATGTTGAACTAGACTGGTCCCAACACCGATCCCAAGGATCGGGAAAAGTGATTCATGGGAGCTGATATATGAAACCCTACAACAGTCTTTAAGTTACCCTCCTTTATTTCATTAAATCTAGATGTGCAGGTGTGCTTTTTTAATGCCAAATCTGCAGATGGAAGCAAGCAGGACAGGACTTACAACTATATTTGCACAGTTGAAAAGGAATAACTTCTACATATTTTCTACATAGATTAAGGCAGAGTCATCCATTCTTCCAAGTGCTAGTCTACTGTGTTGAAAAATACAACCATAGACACAAACCCCACAACCAAACCCAGCAAGAACCTATCAAAAATTCACAAAATTTAATGTTAAGAAATAGTGCCATTATTAGAAAGCAGCCTTTTGAAGAAGCTTAAACACTTTGTGGCTTACATATATTAAGGCAAAAGTGGAAATAGAGCTTTTCAAGAAATGCTGGGGTTTATGCAAGTGTTTCACCTTACTATCTTTTTGTTTATTTCATTTATTATAGGCTTGGATGATATAAAATAGGCAAAATTCAATCCAAAACAGAGGGCAGAAGACATCCTGTGCCCCTAACAGCACCCAACAGGGAACTCCTTGATTAGTAAAAGGCATTTTACTGCCAGAGAGAACCACCCTTCTGGCAGGACACTCTTTCTGGGATGTTCAGCATGGGAAGCATGAATCAAATAATACAAAAGAAACAATCATATTTACTTACAGTATTTCTATAAACTGATGCATTGGTGTACTCTACCAAATAAACAATAGCCCTTTTTTTCCATGCTGCATATGCCTGAGGCTTAAGCTTTTAATCTGATTTGGCATAGCTCATGCCAGTCTACCAAAATTTTGGGTTTGTATTTTATGGTTGGAGTTTGGGTTTCTTTGGTGGTGGTGTTTGTGTTTTTTTTTTTCTTTTAAATAACTCCTTGGCTTTCAGTAGATAGAGCATGTATGACAGTGTTTTGGAGGGGTCTGCGTTTGGGTTTTTTTCCCTACAGATACTACAGGAAACAGTTTCTTTTTCCCTGAAATTAATAGAAGAATTAGATACAGTTAAAGACAAAATTATGTGTGGATTTCTCCCTCTTCTTATTTTAGTAAACCAACTACATAAAATACAAATATTTTTACTAAATACCACAATCCAGTAATTCCAACATAAACTAGAAACCCAACCATTTGTGATAGTCTGTTTCAACAAATAACTAACTTTTCAGCGGTCCTGTGATTGAAAACAGGTTTCATTTCACTCAGGGTAAAGAAGAAAAAAGCCTTTGTCTGAAGATAATTTAGCAAGTTTAGTAGAGCTGCTTGAAGACAAATAGTTACTCGTGTAGTTTACGAACCACCACAGTGTATCAGGACTAGACCACTGGTGCTTCAAAAGCATAACTACGCAGACTGTTCTTGTTGGTACTTAAACTAAAAGCCAAACAAAACCAAAAACCCCAGCACCACCACCACCTTCCAACATATCTCCGTTTCTGTGTGTCATTCAAAGCCAGTGTGAGTATTGCAGGCTGCCTGATTTAATGACTGCCTGTCCTGCTCAAGCCTGGATTCCCCTTTTGATCTACTGGTAAAGGTTTGGTTTCAAGAACTCCAACATTTCATTAGTGATAACATCAGCAGAATCTTTTAAGAGATCAACTGAATTCACAAGCAATCTCCCACTGCCCAGTGTAAGTAAGCAAACAGCTTCATAAGTCACAAAAACCCTGTAGCACAAAAATTAATAATTACTCATACTAAAAATACTAATACTCAGAAAATTAGGGATTGCTGTTGCAGCTGAGCATACTGTGCAAGCACATAATTTTGCATGTACTGGCACAAATATTTTTCAAGAAGCCTCAAATGAGTGATGACAGGATTCAAAGGAAATGTATCTTTGAACAACCAATAAAGAATAAAGTGTAACAGTGACACAGCTTATAGAATAGTAAGACTGATGTAATAAATGCGTTCATATTCACTCTGTTGATTACCACAATCCTCATAATGTCTATGTTAGGGTTTAGGAGAGACAGAAACTGTAAACACTGTCACAGCCCTTACATGCTGCTGTCTTCTTTAGATGGAAGCAAAACACACTTTGGAAAATAACTTAGTATCAACACTTCATTAAAAAAAAAAAAAAAAAGAGAGTATAAATCACTGTTAGTTCTATCTTAATGGGAAAACTGCTTTTTGAGAGATGTGACAAAGTATACCAAACTCAGCATCTTAGAAACTCACTTTACTGGTTTAAATTGTAATGACACTGCAAGGCAACACTGTGGGCTTGTCTACACCAGTAAATCGAGTATGTCTAGGTTTGTTCACTGACCTGAAACCCGGTGGCTCACAATTTCCTCCACCCTTATTGTTGAGCTCTCTTGACCTCCGACTATAAAAATGAAGAAAAACTGGAAAAGGAACACATGCTGACTGCCTGCTGCGAACCACTCCTGGCCCTCTCCTACTGCAGAGCAACTTCCTGGACTTGCCTGGAACATCCCAAGCTGGCTTTGGCCAATGCCCTGACAAGAACCATTCTGACAATTCAACAGTATAGCTAAAAAAACTAATTCAGTACATAAGAATGCTGCTTCACACTGCTTATTTACTATCCTAGATATAGCATAGCTGAATTCAAAAATAAACTAAGACACAAAACCTCCTTCAAACATCAATTATCAGTAATTATTCCTCGCCTTTGGGCCTGTCTCCAACAGCATTCTTTTTCACAGGAAAAAAAAAAAAAGGCAAAAAATCACTTGAAAGTTATATTTTTGATTTCAGATTTTTTGGTGCCTAAAATATTTAAAACATTTCTTAGATATTAGATAACCTGTGTAGTACTGAATCAATTAATGGCTCCACTCCCTGACTCTTAATCCATGTCATACTGCACTCTCCTCTGAGAATAGCTTCACTGAGCTCAGTATAAAGCAGAACTGACTGTCAATGAGCTGAAAAGAATTGAAGCCTAGAGCTATGTTTAAAAATCTGCTCCATTTAGCAACATGAGTCAGTCACATCATTAGCAATTCTTGTAATTTTTTCATTAGTGTTGTGGTATTTGGCTTTTTTTCTCAAACCATTATAGCTTAATCAAATCTCATGATTAGGCAAGAATTTTAGTTTTCACCTAAAGTTTCTGGTTCCCAGGCTGGGGGCACAGGGGGAAGCAAAGGAGAATGGATAAAAATTCATGAGCCAGCCTAATACTTACGGAGGCTCAGCACTGTATCCCAGAACAACTTACACTGTAAAAGACTGCAGTCATTGCTTTCCTCAAACCCCTAGAAATAGGGTTTGATGCATATAACATGCCTTTCACCCAGCTGGACAGGATCTAATGGTTTGAACACACATTGTGAGGCTATACATGGGTCAATATAAGCAATCGGATGGATTTTATGTATCAAGAAAGCTTTTCTTAAAGAGGAAAGGAAGTACCTATAAATACTAAACATTTTGTATTGGTTAACATTTAAACAATAAAACATACATTTTAAAAATAATAAGGAAAAAAACAACAAACAAACAACTGGCTTGTTTGGCTTTAATAAGCAACTCTTCCCCGAAATTAAAGGGGCCACAGAGCCAAAGCAAATATGAGCAGTCATAATCTCTCTAAGTAACAATATATTGCACCACACAGAAAATCTGCAAGTTGGAGAGGGTGGAAAGGAGGTCACGCTGACACACTCTTTACAGATAAGGTATTATCTGAAACAGAAAACAACCTTACCTCAAATACAAGTGAAAAAAATGTATAATAGTAAAATCAATTTCCTCATCTGGCATACCAAAATGATGAGATGTGGCACACATCCTCAAAATCAGCACTAGAAAATTAATACCATATTTGTACCAAAAAAAAAAAAAAAAAAAACTTAAAAATATCTGAAAGTAATCCAGAAGAGCTAATTTGAACACAACTTTGCCCATGTTCTCCTTTATTTAAAGCTGTCTGGCCCCATCTCTTTCTTATACAAGTACCACCTCTCTGTATCTTTCTACAAATATTATAAATTATATTTGTAGTTATTTGCAAAAGCATTCAAGGCATGTGTGTACATTGCTTCATTTGGATTAAGCATTAATCCCATTAAATCAATCCCTTCTTTGTTCAGAGCATCAGGATTCAAAATCACAGGCACAGTCAGTTTTGGAATATCCTTTTCAAGTCAGACTTTTTATCTTAATCCATTTAAGTACACAGGAATGTAATGCAACCAAGTGCCCAAACTCTGTGAATCCTGGCGTTACTGGTGCGTCAAAAAGCATAATCACTAATGAGAAGCAATCAGAATGGTCAAACCTCTTGTTGATTTTTCTTTTCTTGAAAAAAATCAGTTCATAGCCTCATCCATGAGCAGCTCCATTCATGTTTTTTGTCCCTCCTCCTCCAACTCCCACCACCATTGCTAAAGGAAAAGCAATACACAGCTCCAGCGCTCACAGTATTAGCAGTGAGAAACAATAATGCGGTACACAAAAATACTATACTGTTGTGATTTGGGTATTTAAAAGGGGAATATAATAAATTTTATCATTATCATTTCAAATCTTCATATAAAGATGACTGTTTAACTGTGCCAGCTTCCAGATACTGCATAAAACTGCAGGCTCTATATATATTTACATCACAGCTTCACCCACAATCAGGTGCAGTCACCCATGCAGCAGCTACAGTACAGCAGCCCAAAGAACACAATGCAACATATCAGACAGGATGCCAGCAGCACCGCTTCAGTTTCAGAAAGAGAAATACCAGCTCAGCCAAACAGCGATGGAATGTGTTCATACAGAAAGAACACCAATAACCACCTCTTCTTATACCTTGCAATTCAAACTCGTTATTCCTGATGGAAAAGCCATAGATGTATCTTTGCACCTGAACATGCCAGATGAGCAAGATGTGGACATAAGCACCTTTAGTTTCCACCACCTTCCACAGTGTTTTCTGATATTACCAGCCTCTTGCAAGCTTGAACCCTAGACATCTACAGATGGTTATGTCTCCCAAAATCCAGGGCTCAAGAACTGCAAGGTACTGGCACCTCTGAGCACTGCTTCAGTATTAAGTTAAAAAGCAAAAAGCCATATAAGAGTGTTGATGAAATCAGTTCACATTAGGTGATGAAATCAGTTCACATTAGGTGATAGCCTACACTCTTTCCATAGGAAATACATATACGCTTAATGGGGTGAATGTATTCCTAATCTGAATAATCATTTTTCACAGGGTATCAAAAACACACTTCAAATTGTCTGAATGGCATAATGCTGGGCAGTATGTATAGTGTTACACTCTAATACTATCCATCATTTTATGCATGGGGCTTTTTAAATCTGACTTCCTTTCCTGGTTTGAGAGTAGCTTCCCTCCAGTTCTCATTAGTATACTGCAGTACACACATTGAGGGGTCTGTATAAAGCTTTGCTCCCCTTCCAAGTGCACGATGGGACCAAATTTGGGAAATTACTGAACACTTTGCAAAAAACTAACAGAAGGAATATAGATATGCTTTAGGACTTGCAAACTTCATGAAATTAATTTCAAGTCTTTGCTTGAGGAAAAAGTTTTGTATCATCGTAAGGTTACTGGTAAAAATAATCATCAACATAAAAATCAAGCAAGTGAAAATGTATTTGTAAGTGAAAGTAAAAACACATGAGGAATGTCTCAGCATGATTTACGGTTATTTGCTCTTTTTATTCTTTTGTGCAACACATATAGCCAGGGTACCTTGTCTCCTGCCCAAAACATACCTGACCAGCACTACTCAACTCAATGGTGACAAGTACTAAAAAACAGTTCATTTATAACTCATTAGAAAAAAATCTCAAGACACTCGGGACTTGCACATACATAATCTCTGGGAAGATCATATGCAGCTGTAAAAGAATTACTTAAAATCTAACAATTAGACAAGGTAAGAATACCTTAACTCTTCCCTTGAGTACAGGTGTTGGTACAAAGTTCTTGATTTATGATTCTCCAGTAATACTTTCTGGCTGATGTAATGTCTTCCTCCCACCTGACACCTGATCCTGGAGTAGCTCCCTTTTTGAGTAAACTCTTTTGCCTACAGTAGTCCTATTGTCTTTAATTACCAAAGTTCTACTGCTGATTTGTTTCTTCAAATGAGCTCCCATGAATGAAGTTCTGTAAATCCTTTGTAACTTACTTACCAGTAAAAACATAGTGTTGTTCACTAAAATGCTACTTAACTTATTAAACAAGATCCAGTATGATGAAACTTCCTTTGAAGGATACTACATGCCTGTGCTAAGTCTTGCTGTTATTTCACTAAATAGGAAACAGATAATGTTCTTCCTTCTGCAAGAAGTATCCCACTTAACACTTCTATTAGTAGACATGTTAGGACAGTTTCCCAGGGCACAAGACTCTTCTTAAATAACTTCACATAGTCAACACACTACTTACCAACAAGACCAGACACCTGAGGGTTCTCTACTTTGGTACTATTAGGACTGTATCTGGAGCACCACAGATGGAGATTTATCATTCTTTTCTAATCCCCTCCAACCTTACAATCATAGAAGGCTTGAAGAAAAATACAATCAACATCCTTTACAAAATGAGAAGATATAAACCTCAGAGAATTCTGTCACTAAAAAACCTCTATTAGGAGGAAATCTAATGACCACATCCAGAAAGTTTTCATCTGGTTCATGGCAAGCAAGCTCTTCAAAAACAAACCCCGCCAGTCCAGCATTTTTATAGACATCACGGTTAAAATACAACAGAGAAATATACACATCAGTATAAAAGATGGATTTCACAGATTCTGTAACTGTACTATGCACAAGCCTGCTCAGTTGTTGAGTGGAAGACTTCAGAGAGGATGCAAGGAGCAGGCTTCAAGGTGCTATTCTTATCTGATCCAAAGCTCAGCCACGATACTTTTTAGTTCATTTCTTTTAAGACAGACAGAAATTACTGCCGAGAGCCTGGACTACTGATTAACATGAAGAGTATCATCTGTTAGCTGTACATTAAGCCTATGGAAGCTGAACTGGTGCATATCTTTCTTTAAAGGACACTTTATTTTAAATAAAAGACTTGAGTTATAGATGAGTTAGCACATTTCTCAGTTAATCTTTTCAAATTACTAATGGATACTAAATGGGTGTATTAATAAAAAATAAAAATCACATAAAAAAACCATCATATTCTAAGTCCAGTATCAACATTTTTTTTTTCATTTCAGCTTCCAGCATTTTTTTTTTTTTTTTGTATTTTAACTATTAGCTGAAGAGTTCATCATTAAAGATGATTTCTTTGTGAAGGTACCACCAGCCCAAATGAGTACCATCTATCCCCTTTACAAAGTGGAATAGGCTCACTTTTCTATATTCTAACATTGTATTCTTTCCACACTTCACAATTCCTCCGATGTAACTCCAGCTGTTCATACGTACTAGCTTACAGCAGTTTCAGAAGAGTCTCTAACCTAACCCTAGCACCTTGACCAAATTCCAACACTTGCAAGTAGAAAAAAAGTTTTACAAAAGAAAAGCTTCCAGAAGTCTCCAAATACGTTTTTGTGACAGAGATTCTGTCTTTATCACTTGAATGTTAGAGTGTGCAACATAGTTTCCCTTCAACCCAACCAGAATGCTACAGCAGATGTTGTGGCAGTAAAGCTGAGATCTGAAAAGTCGTTACCACAAAATCTGTTACCAAAAGTTGTTACCATAATTAACCTTGGAAACTGCTTTTTTACCTTACATTAAGAATTACCATAAAATATAGATACAAAGATGCCTCGCTATACAAAATTCAACTTTGACTGACATTTCAATAAACAAAACCCAAACTATTTAATTCTTTTGTGGGGAAAAGAAAGCCTACCTTCAGACTAATTAAGCGCTGAAACTAAAGCACTGACTCCATAAAACCATCAGAAAAGTTAGACAATCCAAATTTTTTTAAAACACAATAAAAGAAGAGAATTATTTTCTTTTTCTGCTCTTTTTTTATAAATGAACACAAGAAAGATGATGTTTCAGGGATGCTTTCTCTGCTCAATTTTATGGTGATGGATGTAACGGTATCTCCATGTCAGTAAAACGTGGCCTAGGAAAAGCAGTATAATTTGAGATATTTCAGTGAGCATGCCGCTGAAGTAAAAGGAATTTGAAGTGATAATTAAATACTGTGTTACATACACTTGTATATTACAAACAAGGACACATTGTGCAACCCTTACTTGCACTGGTGAACAGTTTTAGGAGTTGTCCTATTGACGTCAATGAGACTACTTACGTTGGTAAGAGCTCACTAACATGGGAAGAGTTGTGCAATGAAGGCCCAAACACAATTCATTCCACACGTTGTTTCAAGCTTTGTTCCTCAACCACAAGTTTTTCCCTAATAGTGTTAATATTATTTTGTTAATGTTAGCATTCAGAAAAATGTGAGAAAATACTTGTTCAACTGTCCACAGACAGTATTTCAGCCCAATACCAAACCAGAGGCACACAAGAATCCACCACCAGCTCAAGCTACAGCAGGTTGCTCATGGTCCTGTCCCATCAACTTTTGAGTATCTCCAAGGGCGGAGACTCCACACCCTCTAAGCTGCCTGTGTCAGGGTTCAATTACCCGCACAATGGAAAAAGTGTTTCAACTTGTGCCCACTGCCTTTTCTCCTGTTGCAGAACACCACCAAGAAGAGCCTGGTGCCATTTATTTTACTGTCCTCTCTATAAGGTAGCATACACATGGATAAGATCTCCCTGAGACTGTTTTGTTCTAGGCTGATCAGTCCCAGTACCAATCATAGCCTTTCACTAGACTCAGTGTACTATATTCATGTCTCTTTTGTACTAAAGAACACAAAACTGCACTCAGCACTCCATACATGCCTCACCAGGGCTGTGTAGAGGGGCAGGATCACCCTTCTCAACCTGCTGGAATACTCTTTCTAATGCAGCCTGGGTTACTGGTGGCTGCCTTTGCAGTGATGGCATGCTGCTTGTGCAGGTTAAATAGAAAGTAACTACAGGACGCAATGCTATAGGGATTCCTGCTTCCTAGCAGGTGAAAAAAATGGAAATATATCCACTGACTTCGATGTTGGCACCACAGACTAAAAAACGACATATGGGGTTGGCTGCTTTTCCACAAGCTCTTACTGGTGTGGCAACCCTCTACTTA
This sequence comes from Pezoporus wallicus, assembly GCF_028554395.1. Classification (NCBI taxonomy): domain Eukaryota; kingdom Metazoa; phylum Chordata; class Aves; order Psittaciformes; family Psittacidae; genus Pezoporus; species Pezoporus wallicus. The sequence continues at coordinate 5,122,642 of NW_026637663.1, forward strand.
TGCGATATCATTTGGCAAAACATCTTCCGTCAATACTATTTTAGACAAGAATTCAAATAATCTAAATAATCTATTTGTTACTATTTTAACTATTTTTCTCGTTGGCAACCACAATAAAACAAAGACGCAGCGTTTCAGTTGGGCCCTTAGTTTTTATTATAAAGCTTAAGCAAATGTCACAGAATTAAATGCTAGTTTCAAAAATTAAATATGAGCAGCTGCATCTTTTCCCAGTCCTCCTCCCTCTCATCATCTCCCCACCCTCTTTTGTTTGTTTTGGAGACAGTGTAACTCACTAATGTGTTCACCTCCAGAAAGCATCCTTATAAAAAACAAAAAAAAAAAAAGCAGGGAGGGAGAGAGGGAGAAGAGCTGGGAAGAACAGAAGTGAAAACAGGAGAGATTGAAACTGAAAACTTGTGTTTGTATTGGACTTGGGAAACACCTTACAAAAAAATAGAAAAAAAAATCATCAGTCTGCCTTCCCGAGTTCACAGGATGCATGTTCTGCATTGTGCCTTTGCTATGATGATTTATACAAATTTTTCACAGACAAGGACAATAAAGTACTCAACCAGAAAAAAAAAAAAAAATAAATCTGGAAGAATCGTTTCATCTTTCAATGTAATTCAGCTTTGTAATAACCTGGTTTTATCTAAAGCCTTCTTGAACTTGGCCACTGGCTACATTCAGAAAACACTTTAAAACTATAGACGCCCAGATAAGACAGACACTCTAATACAGGAAATTAAGGCACATTTCCACAAGACAGGTCACAAATTTTCACTTTAGTGTGTTACAGTCCTGGGGGCTAACATTCTGATTTCTGTCCATCGTGCTGACTGAACGGAACAGTTCCTATGAGAATGTAATAGGCCCATTACAATACTATATCATGACAAAAGAAAAATTCTAAAGGCATCCCTAAAATAGCACATAAACAGACTGATCCACCCTCAAAACTATCAATTTAAAAGCTGTATCACAGAATATCCAATAGGAAAAGTAAGCTAAAGAACTTCAAAAATTTGAAATCAGACAAAATAAAGAGATTTGACATACAGGTAATTTTCAACATTTTTAAAACTCCTTCAGATTCACTCCAGGAAAGCCTCCAAGACTGAAAACTTCTGTAGGCTGGAGAATATAAACTTTAATACAATTTAACTGACAGTGACATGAACGATCTAGACTAAAAACAGTGTACCCAAGATACCTAAAAAGTGACTTCCTGTTGTACTGCAACAAAAACGGCACCAGGAGGTCTCTCAAGGATATTGTGTCAATGATAAGAGCAGTCAAAAATGACCATTTCTCCTTTAGTATCACTGTCACAGTATTAGCTATTGGCTTAGTAATTTTGTGAAGAGCAGTTTGGGGGACTTAATAGTGCTGCCACTGTTCAAATTACTTCATGAGCTATGAACATACCTGATGGTCAAACATCTGAGTCCCCTGGCATGTCTTCCCAGCAAATCCTGTAATTCTTATGTTCAAATGCCAGTGACACACATATTGTAACTTCACTGCAAGATATCTTACCACGGTAAGGTCAGTAAACACAACATATTTTCATAATTAAGTGTGCTTAGTAGGAGAGCAGCTGAGGAAATCTTAATCCTGACGTATTTTTAAGGAGGGGTGGAGGGTGGGCAAGGCAGAGTGTAGTGAAGGGAACAAAGAAAGAAGCGAGCAAAGGACTAATGAAAAAAATCCATCAACTCCAAGGTTTTAGGCATGGTTGTCTTCTCTTGTAATAGGCAGGCTCAAGAAATACTGGTTATATTACCAGCAGAAAAAGGTCACAGAGCTCCACAACCATTCTTTCAATATACATAAATGGGCAGAGTGAATCTAGGAGAAAGCACAAAGAGAAGAAGGAAGCAAACTTGAGGGGCATGAAGATGAACAAAGGTCGGAAAGAGTACAAAGACTGTACTCAGGCGCTAAGGGAATGAAGCTTCTGTGTGCATAGGTATCACACAGAACTGGAATAAGGAAGCAAAACAGTTCAAAATTAAACAGGGAGGAGAAAACAAACAAACAAATTAAAAAAAAAGCCACAAAACAAATAAAAAATACTAACTTAGCAGCTTTTGCCACAATCCAGTTCTCCTGTCTAACTCCATGATCCCTTACGTCATCGCAAAAGTGAGCACTGTGAGGGTGGGAATAGGCAGCTCGGGTTGAAGGAAGGTAGAATCGTATTATTAATCTCTGCTGATTTACAATGATTGTGAAATACAGCCCAAAACCCTGGAAGAATGAAAGCACACCAAGAGGCCACGTATCTATAATGTGAAAGTATGTGACATTCAGAAAAGATCAAGTAACACATTTTTTTGATCCAATAAACAAATAACTTGCACCACAACTCTTTATGCATCTATTTTATGAAGACACTACCAAAAAATGCCAAAAAATTACCGGATGCCTCCTGCACACAGACATGGGCTGTTCAGCCTTTCTAGATGACAAAAAAAAAACAATCAGATGCAGGATAAAAAGGGTTTTCTGAAAATTTGCTCATTGTACAACACTGTCTTACCTATTGCACATTGTTTCCATGTCAACAATTACACCAGCAAGTTATTTTAGTCTATGTAGTCTACTCTACGGAGTTTCTCTGAAACCTTTTTATATAACCCTCCAGTAGCAGGAACACCTGTGGAGAAGGTAGAATGTGTAGCATTGTTACCCTCCACAGCCAAAGCTATTTGAACCAGCAATTTGCAGAACCCTGCCGACTGCCGTAACCAGCGCACAGGGAGAAGCCCTAGTTGGAGCAAAGGAAGAAGGTAAGTTCTTGAAGCAGGCTGCAGTTCTTTGACATGCTGAGAAGTGACAAAGCCAGAAGCAGAGTAAACAACAGCATTCCACCCCAGGGACCGCAGCATATGGCTGGCAGATGGGGGTACCCCCTGGTCCTGGTTTGTTGTCCTAAAGCCATTTCTGGTCCCCATTCAGTGACTTTTTAACTGTACAATACTCATAAAAGGTAGCAATACAGTTTTTTTTTGCTTTGTTTCAAGTAAGTCTCCCAGAACAACTCACATCCATGCTGCATGCACACAGTTTTTATTGAGCCTTTACTTTAAACGTGTACCAGGAAGTGCTACTAGACTGCTGCATCAAAGGACTATGCTTTCCACTTCCCTAAAAGAAATGTAATGCCCACACTGCAAAGATGTCCTGCAGTTGCAATCATAAACATTGCAAATGCAGAGACAAAAATACTACTACTCTGTTTTCAGGACCTAGTGCTCCCCTTCACCACCCTCCCCACACACACTCTAAAAAGAGAGACTCAAACTTTTCACTGTAGGAGGCCACTATTTCAGAAAGTTACGGTATAAACATCTAGTGTCCAACCATTCCCCACACATGCTAGAACTGAACTTTACTGAAATTGATAGAAATCTACAAAATTAATAACTTCCCCCTATCACTAAGGATACAGTTATGCTTGTCAAAATAAGACAGCATTTAATAATTTTATACATTTATCTGTTTAATGCATAGAGCTTATTTCAGTTGCACTACCAGTAAACAACCAACCAATGTCATGGTGCCTTGATACTGAAAGTTTTCTCTACTTCAGAACAACAATACTGAGGTTAAGAGAAGTGTCATCTCTGTGTAATGACTGGCTTATTAGAAGCAGCTAATAAAAAAATACAGATTGCATCTGAAGACAGAAAAATGCATTGCAGAGGTCTGTATGCTCTTCAATGTCACTCCTTTTTAAGTAACATGAACCTTGTCATATGCAGTAACTAGAAAGTTTTGTCCTCCTATATTTCCTACAATTTTACCCTATCAGACTGTAAAAAACACTGGGTAAACTTTGGTTTCTAGGGCCCAAAGACACTACCTTCTTATTTCAAAATAAAGCATAGACCTCCCTTAAAAAAATGAAATACAGTTTTTCTATGTTTGCCTAAAATAGTTAATTTAAATATCACCTTGTTGTACTATAAATATTAACTAATTAAATCTAAAGACATTCAAAAATATCAATTTTATAATCATATAAAAGAAACAGAGTTTAAATGATTCCTGAACTTTGTTTTCCTGTAAGTTTGAAGGAGTCCAAATTACTCCTACTTCATTACATGAAATAAACTCATACAGCTTTAAAAGTTTTTAAGATTCCTGACACTTACAGACAAACTCAGACCAGTATTTTAGTCTTAATGTTATAGCTGTACACTCATATCAAGTAAGAAATATTTCAACATCGATATCTCTTATCGGAAACCTTATATATTATTTACAACTCCTAAGACAACATCTAACAGTATTTATATTCCTGTATACAATGACTTTGCTCTACATACCCGGCATAAACTTTTTCAAATGAGATGGTGTCAAGGTCCCTTTAATCATCTGAAGTACTGCCTGTCTTCCGTATTTCCAAACAAATAGTTTGTACAGCTAAAATACTGGCTGCTCATAACCAACCATCTGGTTTACAAAGTTACAGCATAGCCTGCCCCAAGCCAGAAATGGTAGGTGCTGACTTTGGTCTTGAGGGCAGAGTAAGTCTCAACAAAATTCACTCCCTCACTTTGATGTGAAAAGCACCAGTAATGTCACTTGGCATGGTGAGATTAATTTTCATTCTTTGTTCTTACTTTGCTTTGCTGCCAAGTATACCAGTGAGACTGAGTCCAGGCCTCACCAATTCCCCACCCTAGTTAACTCACTTCTTTTAAGAAAAAAACATCATGGAAGACAACCGCTTCTTTCCGTCATTTTGTTCTGACTTCCACATTACTGTACATCTATCCTGAGGGCTCAACACCAGTCAAATGACCGGTATAGACATCAGTTCTTAGCATTACACAGAGCTGCACAAAAAGACATATCTCACACATAACAGGGATGCAGTTTTTTAAATAGTGAGGGGCCTGATGTTTCTGATCCTAGCATTTTATGCCCTTCATCTAAGTAATCTTATTTTCCCAAGTGCAAAGCCCTCCCATTAACTTTCACTTATAGAATCACAGAATCATAGAACAGTTAGGGTTGGAAAGGACCTTAAGATCATCTAGCTCCAACCCCCCTGCCATGGGCAGGGACACCTCACACTAAACCATGCCACCCAAGGCTCTTTCCAACCTCGCCTTGAACACCACCAGGGATGGAGCATTCACAACTTCCCTGGGCAGCCCATTCCAGTGCCTCACCACCCTTACAGTAAAGAACTTCTTCCTTATATCTAGTCTAAACTTCCCCTATTTAAGTTTTAGCCCACTACCCCTTGTCCTATCACTACAGTCCCTAGCAAAGAGGCCCTCTCCAGCATCCTTGTAGGCCCCCTTCAGATACTGGAAGGCTGCTATGAGGTCTCCACACAGCCTCCTCTTCTCTAGGCTGAAGAGCCCCAACTTTCTCAGCCTAATACTTAACTCAATGGGAGTTAACTGTAATATTGTCATGCCCTCAATGCAGAGTCTATCTACTTTTTCAGTATTACTTATCCAAACCCAGCATAACTAGAATATTCAAAGCTTACCAATTTTTCAGATCACCTTTAAACTCTGAGAGCAGCCACGACACTTTCCAGTTCACCCCAAACATGTATCTAGCAAAATCAATGCAGTCTGAAATACAGCAACGATTCTACAAATGTTTCTAAAACACCATATTGTATTAGATATACAGTACAAATCCGTTTTGTTTCTGAATTTGTGAATTCACTTGTCAATACTATTGAATATTACATATGCAGAAGGTTATACATTCTCAATGAAAGATCCTCTCTGACAAGGTAAAGGAATGTGAATCAAAACTTTAAAGGGAAATCTCTTTCTGGAAAGAATAAATCGTTCCTACAGATGTCACATCCACAAGAAAGTATCCCGATGCTTTCAGCAAACAGAATAGAATGACAACTGAGGGATTTAATTTGGGACTTAAGAATAGCAAAGGAAAACAAGCCGAATTTGCAGAGATTATACCCTCACATAAAGATGGCAGATGCTTTAATACACTTGTTAAAGGAGGTATAGCCCTGTAGAAGTCTAAGCAGCATTCATTTCTATGACAATTATCCAACCTGCTTCAGTTTTTTTGTAAATCCTACTGCTTAATGGAAATAACCAATTGTATGTATCTGGATAATTCATACCAAGCTATAATAAAGTGTTGTAATAACATTCCGGGTTTCACACAATAGAAGGAAAACTGTCACTTTAAATTAATTTCAATCATGGGTGTCCAAAACTTTTCTTTTTAATGTGCAGGCAGCACAAAACAACAGCTAGAGACAAAACAACTGCTGCATCACTGCTTCCCTCTAATCCACACATTGCATTCCTTCGGTCCATGAAGTCTGAGCTTGCCTGCCTTTTACTGCAACCCCACACCTTCTTTTAAAGTGAAACCTCTTATTATCCTTTCCTTTTGTTTTAATGTATTTTCTTCAGTACTATTAAAGGAAGAAAGAGTATGTTTTGCCACCCACAGGAAAAAAAACAAACACACAAAACCAAAACCAGTCAGCACAGGACAGCACATTCAGCTGCTGCAACTTAGCCTAAGCTCTCTATAGAACACTAACCATCCGAAAACATCATCCATCTTGCTGAATTGCTGAATTCTATTTGGAACAGTTGCATCATAAGCATTGGTGGCCTATCTACTATGTCCACCGAGTTCATATGCAAAAACATGTTCTCTAGAAAAGCTCATGCTTTATATATAAATCCATCAGACCAGAAGCAATACCGCACTACAAACACACACTACAGTATCCCTTACATCAGGTTCCTTTGATACACCTTTATTCACACCTAATTTTTTTCCTGCCCAGACTTCTGCTATTCCCCATACACTGTATTAAATGCATACATTTCTCAGTAAGTCCAAATGCTGTGGTTATATTCTGCCGTGATGCTAGTTAGTAAGTTTCTTATCACCTCCCCCTCCACCACACTCTTTTCCCAGCACAGACTTCCCACAGCCACTGTCAGGGTGACAATTTTAAAATGACATGCTAGTTCACGGACTTTCCATAGTTGAATTCTCTCATTTTCTGAAATTCAAATATTTACCCCATCCCTTTGCCTGCTCATTTTGCTGTTCCTGTCTTGGGTCCTTCTCTGTCTTCAACTTGCATTTTTCTACAGCTTGGGACAGATAACTGAACTTGCAGTTGTCTTTAGTCTACATACAGGTCAAGAATATTTTGTGCCTTCTGTAAACCATAGGTTTCTATTTGAGGTAACATTTAAGTAAATGCAGCCCGAATTCTTGCCCTCTCCTAGTTTATAAATGCCTTCTAATGGATTTTGGAAGACACTTTTATAAAGAACAGAAAGTAAAAGCAAACTTAACTGCTCAATCACATTAATTTAACAACAGCATAGTGTTCACATACCAAATTCTGTTTTGGAAGAAGTAAAAAAGCTGCAAAAAGAAGTTTAAACTTTGTTCTCTGAAAGAAAAAACAGGAGGTTTCTAAAATCTCATAAATCTTGCATTTTCCTATTTGCTGCCAAGATTCAGGAGAGAAACTAAAGGGGCTAAAACACAGGTCAATCACCTTTTTATGCTCGGTAATTTTGGTAATTAGTGAAAATATAAAGTCAAAATTTTAATTTCCACTATTAAAAAGCTTCCTGATTTAAATCCTTATTTTTATAGATTCAAATTACACAACAGATGTGATAAAAAAAGGATGTGATTACACTGCAAACAGCACAGAAATACAACATGGGAGAACCTCTAAGTCACTCTCTCTGCTCTGAAACAAGAATAAATACGAATTTATAAGAAAAAATAAGTACTTTGTAAGTGTATCCCTTCTCAGACACCATTTGAAAGCTGTTCCTAAAAATCCACTGTAGCAAGCATTCCAGTTTATATTGGTTTACTATCAAGTATTTCTTACTGTTTAGTTAGCATTTCCCTGACATTTTCTCTTGTGATACCGTGACCTCCTATGAAAAACAACTGTCCTGCTTCATATACCAAGTTCTCTCAAACTGGCTGCTATATTCTATATTGCCCCCTTCAATCCACTTTCTCTTTTCTAGATGGGTCAGAATTCATTATGTTTTCTAAATCTCATTTTCTGTCACTTTCCCTTGGATTCCAACTCATTTGTACACCCAGAGCTTGGTCTTCCAACACACACACCTTACTTTGGCTACAGCCTTACCAGTGATGAACAGAGTGGGATTATTTTTTTTCAAATTTCACTTCTAACATTTCTGTTAATAAAATTTTTGCCATACTTTCTTGATTTACTTGTTTTGCTATGCATTACTATCCCCACACCCAATTCTGCAGTACTTACAACTAGCTATTTCTGATTTTACATTTGCACATGTTGTATTTAGCATTATTTTTCATACTTTGGTTCATTACAGACCACTACTCCAGTTTATCATGACTTTTGATTATAAGCCTTCTTCACCCAGGGGGGGTTGTGGAGTCTCCTACATTGGAAGCATTCAAGGCCCGCCTGGACAAGTTCCTGTGTGATGTACTCTAGGTTGCCCTGCTCTTGCAGAGGGGTTGGACTAGATGATCTTTTGAGGTCCCTTCCAACCCTTGGGTTTTTGTGATTCACAACTTCTCTCTTGTTTGGTGGCATCCACTGATTTTTTGTACATTCACCCTCAGGTTTTGTACTCTCTTCCATGAAAGATGTGACATCTATTTAGCCCAAGAGAAGGTTTGCATATGCTGTCAACCTCAAAAACCAAATAATTGCTCTTTGAGTAACGCTCTTCTCTTTGTAAGGTATCCCATCATAATTATTCATATCGGCTTCTGAAAACGCACAGAACAACACTGAAGTTGAGATAAAGTTCTGCAGATCACTACTGCAGCTCTCACACCAAGAAGCAGAAAAGCCTGAAACGGTATAGAAGGAAGAAGGAGTAGAGCAAAAAAGGACACAAGAAACATTCAGTTTATCATCAGAGTCCACTACCACACACAGTAATGACGGACAGGTATTCCTGGTATCCCTTTTGAATGCCTGAGGGATGAGAATTTGGAAGTACCTCTCAGAGATGCAGGGGAAGCATACAAGGGCATGCAGGGAAAACGCACATCCATTTCCCAAGCAGTCTCACCATGCTCCAACCTCACTGCCTCACAGCAAGCAGCTGTTCCCACTGCCCAGGACAGTGACACAACATACCTGAGCAAAGGCACAGGAACACAGTACTTGCTCTGGGAGAGTGAAGAAGCAGCAGGCAACCAAAACCCCATAGTGACCAGGAAGGAGAGGGCAGCCACACAGAATTAGAGCCTCAAAATGATCAAGAAGAATTCCATCAAATCTTACTGCTTCAGCTGCACCCAACTGCCAGAAACATTCCTTACCTGTTACATTTCTATTAGGCACTGTTGATATGGCTATATAAACTGTCTGGTCATATTTAACCTTTCTACAGTCACTAATTCAGCCTTCTCTGCTCATTTCCCTCTGGCTCTAAAGTCGGGGCTTTTTCTAAGGAACATCGTGGAGTTTGTTTCACACAAGCTATAATTCAACTTACATCCCCCCATTTCTGATCTCTATTTTAATTTTTGAAGGAGGGTACATTTTTACAGTTACTCTGCATAATGTAATTTTCATCCTCCTTCCATGTTACGCTGTACATCCTGTATTAAGATTATAAAACACAAATTATTAATAAACTAATCTTCCCACAAAAACCTGTCTTGTTAAATAACTTATTCTAAAAGGGATTTAAAACAGATCTGAATCTCGCTGATCTAAGATGCTTTTTTTCAGAAGAAAATTATTTTATTAATTTTAAGTAATATAAGCAATATAAAAATCATTTTAGCAAAAGCAGAAAAGTACAGAGCCTGGTGCTTTCCTTTAAGACACTGAGATCATAATGCTTACTATAATGAAATCCATTTCAGCCTCCAAATTGCTAAAGGACCAAAATTAGATAATTATATTTAAACACAATTATCTTTTCATGTTATTATTAAAATGATGCTAACTGATAAAATGAGAACTTAAGTTATTTTGTATTTTATAAATATTAACATTTAGTGGGTACAAAGTATTTAAAGTCCACTGAGGACTTGTGATATGTTTTGATTCAAAATAATAATTGTTGCTATTTCCAAAATTAACCGGGGGTGATCATTCTTGAATCCCCAGGGTGAAACATCATCCTGCCAAAGGTGTATGGTGAAATTTGTCCTCTACTAATTACAGTACCTATCTGTACTTCCTCTTGCAAAGTCTAACCAAATGAAAAGATGTAAGAGTGGCTTTCTAAATGTGACAATTTTGAGAACATACAGGTATGGGGTAAATATCTGGATCGCTATTTTAATTTTGTTGGCAATAGCTAACTCAATGGTAGCCTTTTAAATCATGCTTCATAACATATTCGTTTTAATAGGACTGAGTCTACAAGGAATACAGCCTCTTAAAACCAGAAGCATCAGAGGACTACAGGAATACCTTTCCCTTCTCTTCTATAGGGAGCATGCAGAAAACACTTTTTTGTGGACTTTAGAAACAAGTTTAGAACCACCAGACTGATAAGCAGAAGAGAGCTAAGAGACACCCTCCCATACAATCAGGAAATAATGCCCGCTACTATCATAGGGTACAGGGTGAAAAAACACTGTATATTGATGAAATTCACTACATAATTTATTCCTAACTAATAACTCCCCAAGAAGAGAGTTGCATGTAATTTAAACCTCGCTGTCCAATTCTGATTTCTTATGCAGACAAAAGAAAAAACAAAACCAAAACAAAACCCAAAGCATAATGGATCACTTGATGCCCAATTCAGGCATAATTTAGGTATCTCAAAACAACTACATACTTGAGAAGTAACATGGACTTTTACAAAAATGAATACTGTACCTAGTATTCTCATCTTAATTAGAAACTGTGTAAACTACTAATACTATTAAGTCACATTGTTTCCAACACACCTATGCATCCAATCCTTACAGAAATGAAGCATGTTTGTGGTTTACACTTAAATGCTGTGCATTCAATTCGACTCAAGAGTCACTGAGGAACAAACCCTGTAAGCTCTATCCATTCATTAAGTTGCATGCAAGCACTGCCTACATAGTCAGGGGAGTGCAAGCCCCAAGTGCAGTATATGCAAAACAGAACTCTGAGCAGCACTGAGATAGCATCACTCTGTAACTGCAAAAAGCTGTCCTGCAGCAGACTTTTACATTTGGCATTTCAAACACAGACACACTTCTTGGGCAAATTTTGGTCTATGATAAATGGATGAAGTTCTACAAATGGATGACAAGTGAGATATAGGGGTTTATACAAAAAGTAGCCCAACATGAGTCCAGATATTCTAATAAATTATGTATAAGATGGTACATATACCACATACACTGATGTTCTCTTTATCACCACTGAAAACGACACATTAGAGTTACCATCAACTTTGCACTTTGCAACACACAAGACATATGCTCTTTGTTTCAGGTGGCACAGAAAGTAGAGCCCCACCAGTTGTAGGAGATAATCCCTTAGGTCACAAAGCTTCCCAAAAAGCTCTTGATAAGGGTTTCAATTGTTGGCCCCAGGTAACCATGTTAGTGCCATTCTGCCACTGCTTCAACACCTCCTGTAGGTTTCAACACCACCAGCCACTGCAGTGGCTACTCAAGCTTTTGAGACCTGTGATTAACTGGGTCATCTTGGCACATCTGTTTTGGATTTGGCTTTACAACTCTGTAAAATAAAATTGTCACTGTATATTCCCATAAATATATCTGCAAGTACACTGAAGTGTGAAAAAATTAATATAAACATGAAAAATTGCAAATAACAATGCAAATTTGGAAACATTTATAGACTGATGAATGTACTATTTTCAAACAAAAGGCTTACATAAATATACAAAAATAAGCATGTGATTATGAAACACATTCCATTTCCTGTCTTAAAAATACTACAACAATTACAGCTTTGAAGTCATGCAAGTTAATGACCCCATCTTATTTCTAAACCTTTTAGCCTTTTGCAATATTTAGAAAGTTATTTTGTTAAGAAAAATTAACAAGAGAAAATGTAATACCATGAGCACATCTTTTAAAATCTGAAGTACTAAAACCATAATTTAATACAGAAGGCCAAACAGTAAGAACTATAAAGATGAACAAAAAAAATAAAAAAGAGAAGGTCTCCAGAGAGTACTTTTCTCCTATATGTATTACTACAGAATCATAGAATCATAGAATACTTAGGATCTTGACATTTTATTATAAATGCAGTCAAATTTGTGATTGTTTTTGTTGTTTTTGTTCTGATAGACGGTAAGATATTAGGTTCTTGAAAAGCATGCTTCACACAGCTTTAAACATCATTGTAACTCGGGCTTGGCTCTTCGTGCTTTATAAACAGTACACGCTGTATTGTGTGTCTGATGCTGCAAGTACAGTCAAATATACATCACGCATGATGAATTAAACACACTTTTTTGAGCGGACATCTATTCTTGCCAAACAATTCAGAAATAATACTAAATAGTTTAAACAGACAGAACTCTGGCCTGAATTCAAGAAAAGCAGCACGATGTTAAAAAAATATCTCAACAGAGCTGCCTTTTCCAGACAAAGAGCCTTTTTTTTTCCCCTCTTGGCACAGAGGTTTGGGACCAGAGCCAAGGTGCTACTTATCAGCTGTTTGACATCAGGGGAGGGCTGCGTGCGTCAGTGGACCCAGTAGGGACCCCTGGCTCATGGCAATGCATCATGGGGTTCTTATCTTATCAGTTTGCAGGGTCTGGCACTTCAACCTCTACAGTGTGAAAAGAAAAGGGAAAAAAAAGGGGGGGAAGGAAGGAAGGAAGGAAGGAAGGTGTGTATAACTAGGAGGGAGGAGGTCAAAGGAGACTTGCGAGCCAGGTTGGGATGCAGAACAGAGGCCAGATTATACTTTGGCTTACTGCGCCATGCCTAGTTGCAGAAAATCTTAAATGAGATTTCTGCCACTTTCCCCATACACTCAGAGGAGAGAGGAACTTCTTATTTAGGTTCAGAGAAGACAGAACAATGTGCATGGTCAGGGGCACAATGCTCCCTTTCACATACAGCTGATAGAGGGGGCTGCCAGAGAAACGAGGAACATGATATACTCATGAAAAAGCTTATCAAGATAAACCTGTCCTCCCGGAAATCTCTGAACCGGTGCAGTTTCTTATCGCAAATAAGATTTAAACAGCCCAAATCATTTCTTCAAATGCACAGCTTCAGCAGAATGCATTATAGAAAATGATTCTCAAGGACAAACAAGACTTATGATATAGTACAACTCCAAGCTTAAAACTTGATTGCACAAATGAACTTTTGTACTTAGTATTTAGAAAAACATTCACCCAGGAAGGCAATCATCAAGTAAAGCATCTGCTTTCTAAGGTTTATTCCAACTGAAAAATTATTATAATTACTCAGAAAAACATGATTTGCCTTACCCTACCCTTCCTACACAATGTGTATGAATCAGACTGCAAAAGAGTCACCTCCTTCAGATTAATTTCCTTAAGCACTATTTTACCTCTAAAGCTGCATCACAAGGTATAAATTACAATAACAAATGAGAAGCTGTTAAAGTATCTGTGGAAATTAGTGGGTTTGTACCCCTGACCAATCTTTCTAATTGCTTCCAGGTATTTCCCTACAAGAACGCTTCATCTCATACAGCAGTGAGCCAGACTAGCATCAGTACAGAACAAAAGTGAACTGCTCAACGCTGACACAGAAACCTTGTTTGCTAAGGATTCAGTAGAGCTCTGACAACACACCCTTGCCAAGGACCAGGACTCAGTAGCCTGTAATGGACTCCTACACACTGTAACAAAGGGTCTAGTTTTGTTACTTCAAAACACTGTTTTCATAAATTGTTTTATCAAAATTTGTAATGTTTTGCTGCATACAACTATCTTGTGCTTTAAGTTTCATTCCTCTTACTGTGTCAACTTTCTGAACCACAATAATAATGCGTAGTTCTGTGGGACAATTATTCATGTAAAGAGGCAATATGCTTTTACAGTCAAAATGCACAAGCAGAAATGAAGAGTTAAATGAAAACACATCCTAAGCCTCTGCCAACATTACCAGTAGGAGAGTAAAATCTGCACTGCGAGTTAGTGTATTTTGGGCATTTTGCCAGTACAAGTCGTGCACTTCCTTCTCCAAATATGCCCTGGCTACTTATTAGGTAAATAGCAATAAGGTATTCTTATATTACTGTAAACAAAAAAAAAAAATTACAAAATAAAAATTTATTATCAGGGATCCTGACATTTAAAAAACTGCCTACAGAGTGAAATACTACCTAACTTTGGTTTGCTATGAAAAAAAAATCTATGAAATTACTACAACATGACACTTTTTCTGATTCTGATTTTTCTGTTTTCTTATTTGCTACTTTGGTCAAGCAGGTTGTTGCTTTATCGGGTTTAGGAGACAGAGAGAGGAGGAAATAGAATCAGTAACCTCAAGAGAAATGTCACCTTTAGACTTTGAGCTGCAGTTTAACTTTTACCAATGAATTTCTGCACTTGCATGAAGTCACTACTGTGCTCACCCCAAAAGCCTGTGCATATGGACAGGGGTACAGAACTGGCACCTGGCAGAGCACGCTGTTTCCTCTTTTGAGTTAAATGATAAATACAGAAGTTACTGGCAGTGATCACAGATCACTTCATGCGGGATCATGTGCCTCCATATGTCATGTGACTTACAGACAACACAGTCTTTAGATCATGTGATTTTTCAAGACTTAGTACTCTTTCTACTTCAATTAAAAAACACAAGTAACAAATTGTAGTTACAGATCTATGACACATATATGTAAACACTGGATGTAGCCCTTCACTAGCCAACAAACAGACACACATGAAAAAATAACATGCGTCATCTTTGAAGACCATACCTGTCACGTTAAATGGCCGCTTGACTAGAAAAGAGGGCCTACTTGTATCTGCATTTTGCAACTCCCCTTCTTCTTCCTCCCCTTTTTGTAACAAAAAAGTTTCAGTGCAAATATATAATATCAAGTCAGTTTATAAAAGTCACTTCTAGTGCTAAACTTAAGTCATATGTCATTGCTTTGTTAGATCACAGGCTCTACACAGTCACTCTGTACTCTTCACTGTGGCTTTCTTCAAATAAAAAAGCTTATTTGTTTCACTAATAATGCAAATTCAAAGCCATATACAATTAAGTCGATGACCAAAGCCATGCTTGGATAACACTTTTCCCCACTCCTCAAGTCCTGTGCAACAAACACAGGTTTTGAAGAATGAAAGAAAGGGCACTTGCACAGTCTTGTTCTATTTTTTATTTAAACAGCATTTAAATTCTAATTAATGAAAAGGTTATCATGTCTACCAAGGATCTGACGTCATGACTGGCACATTCGCATCCACCAAGGTTCTGTTGTTTGTACTGTGATAACATACAGAGAAGAAGGAACCTCAATTCCATTTTCAGCTTCAGATGTTAACTTGCTTCACACACAAAAGTTGGTTTAGGAATTCTGCTGTTCTTGTTCTGAGGTTTTAAAGTTTGTGTTCAGATTTTCAGGGGATTTTTGGCTTTTGGCTTTCACAGACAGAAAGAAGAGGAAAGAAAATATGGGACAAGAGGACAGAAGAAAGATCTATTTCTTCTAGAAAATAACAGAAAACTAGAAATCAATTCACAGGAAAGGGGTTACTGTTCATGCTGTTCATCGGACTAATCAAGTAGTTCCTCCAACTTCTATCACAGAATACAAAACAAGAACAGGTAATAGTATTTTTTCCTGTTTAGGACTGGAACACATCCACATTCTGAATCCACTGCAGAGGCAATGCAGCCCTCCAGAGGAGGGTATCAATATTTCTTACTGTGGCCAGATCCTTTTCAACTTAAAAAATTTACTTCTGCCAATCATAACCCTTATCCTAGAGGAAGAAATTCTGATGACATGTTGGCCTAAACACTAGAAAGAATAACAAAATCTGGCCCTCCGGTTAAGAGACTGACCTGCCAGAATCACACAGATGAAATTACCGGAGAGGCACGGTACAGCTAGCAGGACTGCTCAAACACTGTTAGTCTTTCAAGACAACTACTTGTATCTGCAGTCTCTCAAGAAAGATTACCAAACTTCACAATGAGGTGGTGGTTTTGGATTAAAACCATAGATTTTTAAATTAAATAATTTCAAAATAGTAAAGTCAAAAGAGTCTCTTCACATGCTGAAAGATAGTCACATTCGTGGTATAGCTGTTTGGATCCCATGACTGTTTTCCCCAGTTTTCAAACTGCTATGCAAACAGTTGATGAAATCAAGGCTCCCAATGGCCATGAGAAATGAAGTGATCCCCACACTTGCCTATCTCGTTAAAGAAACACCATCAGACCATAAATCAACACTGCTTTTTTGACATGTAATTCAGCTCAACAGCTTTATGTTTGTAAATAGGAAAGTATTAAGAAACCAAAATTGCACAAAGAATGTAAGTCAGAAGGAAAAGAATTATGTGAGTTAAAATGACCAAAACAAAGGATTAACATACCCCAGCTAATGAAGTGCCATGAGAATGTTAACAACCCTATACAGTACAAACTGTTATCTTATCCAAAGATAAGATGTGTCCGCAGCTAGAAGACTAATTCAGCATGGACTGAAGGAAAGAACTGTTTCCTTAACCATATGAAATTTCTTAGTATTTC
The DNA here is from genome assembly GCF_028554395.1 of Pezoporus wallicus. NCBI lineage: Eukaryota > Metazoa > Chordata > Aves > Psittaciformes > Psittacidae > Pezoporus > Pezoporus wallicus. The sequence continues at coordinate 5,139,349 of NW_026637663.1, forward strand.
TTAGCATGAGATCACTCAAAAGATCAAAGCATGAAAGGTATGCACTTAGGCAAACACTATCTCAAAAAAACATTACAATGTGCTCAAAATATAGCAACAATCTAAAAAAATCAAATGTGCACTCTCTTTGAAACTAATGTAGGTTGTTTAGTTTTGTTTTTTTTCCTGGTTTTAAGTCTTCATTTTTTGGTTAGCTTTGGTAAGACAAAGAGCTGTAGGTTTGCACACACACAAAAAAAAAAGGACAAAATTCTTTGCATATAGAAGGAATTTTGAGTCTATTATGACCAAATTGTATTTTAATCAACCTTAAGTTGCTTATGGATATCAATTATTTAAAAACATCTAAGACAAGGAATTGCTGAATGTTTTACTCTTCTTGAATTCCATCATGGAAAATGCTACATAAGGAGCAGAAAAGAGTCTACTGTGCTATTATTTTAACAAGACTGACTGCATGAAGGTCTGCAGAAAACTAAATCTTAAATAAAGCAATACAGATTAAAAAAAAATCCTTTTATACAGAATCAGTATTATATAGATAAGTCTAATGTTTTTATCTTCACTGAGCTAGTAAGACTGCCCCACAAGACATCAGTATGGGAAATTAAGCATATTACAAGGTACACAAGGATGCAGCAAATCATTTAGGTAAAATGTTTATTCCTTCACTAAATTCAGCAAAAGTACCTTGATGAGTTACTTTTAAGAAAACACCATAAACACATTCACAATTATGACCGCTGCTTTAGTTCTAACTAATATGAGATTACAGCTTGTCTTAACACCCATTCCTATTTCATCACACACAAATACAGTTCCTAAGGTTAAAAGCCTGAACTAAACATCTTGCTTCAAGACAAATTTAAAAGGACTGAAAGAGCACTCATACCAAAAACATTAGCTGTTAAGCTGCTTGGTAACTCATTTTTTCCACCTTAACAAAATCTCTTCTAAAACAATGCTGTTTTTACTTCACCACTGTCAAGTAACAGATACGGTTTCAGACTTATACTCTATTACCTGACTTTAAATTGCATGTCCGAAATAAGACTTTTCTGGAAACTTCGTACCTGTATACCCTAGAATGTTTGGCAAAAGAAACCCCATCAAGTAGACTCTTGCTAGCAACTGAAGTGCTCCACCAAAACATTCCCAGCCAGCTGCCCTTGCTTGTACAGTCTTCACAACATCAGGTCAGCACAGCTAGAGATCTGGCCTTGTTTATAAGCACTCTTTCATCCCACACGCTGCCAGCTAACATTCCCTTCAGGAGAAATTTTCCCAGGACAGCTAAAGCTGATGCAGCACACTGCAAAAGATGCTTATACCCTCTCAGGGAACTGCAGCTATTTGCAGTCAAACTCCACCAAGCTCTATTTCAAGCAGTTACTTCTTCATCTCTTTTTTCCTAGATAAGGAAAGCACGATGACATACACAAAACTGTTAAGTTCTCAAAGAAAAGTCTAGGGACATAAACATTCCCTGTGCAGAGGGACAATAACATTTTGACATTAGTAAAGCAACTCTAATAATTGACCTCTAGTTATTACATCAATTAAAGTCCCATTTTGCAGGAATGATGGCTCTACCTGATTCTTACAAGTTCTCAGTGGCTGGCTGATCTGGTACCATTTTTTTGTCATTTCTATTTACAGGCTTTTGCTCAGAAAACACAAACTACAGTGCATCACTGGATGCCCACAGTGATAACATCATAGTAATTCAAACTGACACTGAGCTGCTCACTTCAGGGGCAAAGTCAGTGTTAAAATTTACTCGTCCACCTTTCTGAAATACACACAGGGATTGTACTGTTCACAGTGACCTCTGGACTGAGACCCAAGACATTCATTTGTGCAAGGAGACTGCACTGCCTGTTTATCACTGGAGAAAGGGTTTTACTGAAACAGGTAGATAAACATTCCCAGTGCTAATACACCAGAAAAAGGCTTCAGTTCGTTCATAAACCTGACAGCAGATTTGCCAGCAACTTCTAACAGTTTTCTTTTCCAGACTCCAACTTTTGAGTGGGGAGGCACATAAGATGATGCCTTACAGAGTAATATTTTTGCTCAGAAGCGTTTTCTATGCTAAAGCCTAGAACTGAAGACCCGCAAACATGTCAGCATGTGTCCAATTTTAAGTATTACTGATTTCACCAGGCATATACACATATCTAAGAAATTTTAAGTGACTCCTACACACAATGTCTACAGCAGCACTGAAATTGTGAAATGGATCAAAAATATTGTACAGAGATGGCTTTTCATAATCAACCTTTAAAATAAGAAAACTTGCAAGCTTTTTAAAGTATCTTTAAAGTAGAAAAGGTAAGAACTTCACCTACTGAAATCTAGCCACAGAACTGTGATGTTGTCCTGTAGCAATACCAGGGCTTGTTTTTAAAGCAGCCTCCCTTCTTACAGGAGAGCGACACTTGTGATTCTACCTGGCTTTGTTTTTTTCAAAGTTGGCCCTTCCCTCCCAAATCAGAAGGGACAAATAACCTAAAACCAGGCCAAGGGATGGCTGTAGGGATTTTTCTCAGAAAGGTACACTTCCCCTTGCACTGCAGTACTACCTCTCTGCTTCTTCAGTTAGACAATAAGGCGTTGTCTACAAGAACCTTTGAGAGATGTCAGCCTTCAATGAAACTAACACTTAGCCTTTCAGACCTGAAAGTTCTGGTAGTTTCCGTTTGATCTGTGGGTTGTTTTTCTAAGCTGAGTGACAATTAGGCACAAGTAATCAACACATTTGTCATGCAGGCTCAAGTATCTGTGGTTTATCCAAAAGGATTCCAAGCCACAAGTGTTTGCAGCTGGGAACTAAACATTTGTAGAGCGTCCAGATGATCCTTTGAAATGTGTTGAGACCTTGAGAAAGTAGCATGTAATGACTGAAGTTGCAGGTCTGGTGAGGACAAACACACAGAACTGTTCTTGGAGACAGCCGCAGGTAATTGCTCGAGCCTCTCCAAAAGACCAGCCATGCAAGCGGCAAGACCCAAGGAGACCCCAAACATTCACAGAAATGTCTGAGGGGTGCTTCAAGCTGGTCACATCCTTGATTTTCACATGCCAACTCATTAATCCGTTTTTAAACCACAGCCCTTTACACAGCAGAAGATGCATTGTGCCAAGAAATCCTATGCCAATACAAGGATACCACATTAAAAAAAAAAAAAAAAAAAAAGTCTTGCATCTTAACAAAGGACTTTTTAATATGAAAGCTATCAGTATTTCCATGTGAACAATGGGGAGGCAGTTGAGTTGAATTCAGGCCAAGTACTGCAACAGAAACACTCAGCATTTCCTGATTATAAATCAGCAAAAAGTTCATGTTCAAAATGATAACAGATTCAATTTCAAACACCCAGGATTTTACACAGGAGACAAGCTTTAATTTTTAGGTTATTCCTTTCCAAATGTAACGCAAAGAATAAAAAGAATACTCAGAGTGTGAAAATTAGAGGACCTATATTGGATTCATGCTAACACAACTTTAAAAAGAGAGCAAAGCAATTCCATAAACTGATAAATGATGTATTATACAAGACATGTATTTTTCCTCTTCAGAGACTGAAACCCTGTTTTCTCTTCCCTTTGCTGTACGTATTCCTTTTGTTCCTCCTTTTTCCCCTCCCTCCTTAGCAGACAGACATCTATTACTATCTACTACATGGGGCAAACAGAGTTTGAATACTTGGGAAGTGTGAAAACCTCTGACAATAGAGGAACCTAGTAAGGAGGGCAAAGCGAACATACAACTGAGCAGCACCAAGTTATGCTAGTCACAGTCTAGCACAGATTCCAACATCTCTAACACTGAAGAGCTAGCAGAGACATCCAATACTTCCATTGTAAACAACACAGTATCTGATGCCCCATTATGCTAAAGGAGCATCAAATGAAACACACCAAAAATAACTGTTCATAAATAGAGCTCAAGTTTGTATTATAAAGATTATTTTCTGTACAATTCTAAAAACTCTAAAGATGACACTACAACCCACTTGTCTGAGATTTATCTTAGCTGATTATCCTCGTTACACCACAATTTAAGAAGCCACAAGAAAGCCATCTCTCAGTCTTGCCTTGAAAATTGCATCAATACAAATGAAAACACAGAAAGGCAAATAGAATGAGCTGATGTGGTACAAGCAAAGGCCCGCTTCTTTACAGGCAGCAAAAAGTGATGTACAGCTAACTTTAAACTTTAGCTGTACACTCCTTGTTTTCCTAAGCCCAAAATGTGAACGTAACTCATGTACTGCAGACACTGTCCTTTATTCGAAATATATAATATAAGTAATAACTTTCAATTCCAAGTCTAGGCTGACTCCAGCCACAAGCAAGGAATGAAAAGTTGCTTGTCAAACATGTAAATTTCCTAAGTATTAAGCACATGTGCACAGACACTTTTAGACTCCTTTTAATCAACACAAACATTCCCACTTGCATACAAAAAAAAATATTCCCTACAGCATGTTAAAAGACAGAGATAATCCCTAAATTAAACTGTATTTGCTTTTATGGATTTTAATAATGAGGGGACTGTTTCAACATTAAAAATGCACATGAAGTTATACTTTCGGCTAGTCTACACTTGACACCAATTCTGCTTCAGTTTGCATTTTTAAGGTCTCATATTAATCAGTCCCATAAAGCATTACTGATAATGTTTGCATAAAAATAATTAAAATTGGGTTTGGAAATTAAAATTATAATTAAAACAGCAAAAAAATTGTTTCTAACTATTAACTATTTTGTGGATGTGCATTTCAGGAGTTACACCTTTAATAAGATAATTAAACAACTTTAACAAATATAAAGTTGGAGCCCACCTTTACAGCAGTGCTTTTCAGGTGTCTGAAAATATTACAGTGCAGCAAGATGACCACAGAAGCCACATTCTTAATATGGTTTCTTTCACTCATTGTTTTTCTAGCAGTTACTATGACCTCTAACTCACGTTCTCAACTTAGTCAAATCACATTCTTACCTTCACCACAATGTTCAGTCCCCAAATCCAGCAATGACTTTCCTGCAACCTAAAGCATTAATGTCATATTACTTACAGAAATAACCAGCAGTAAATGCCTATGAAATTTCTCACACAAGAATGACTTCAGAGTAGTATTCATTTTTTGAACTTGGTATTACAAGTCCTATTACATGCAGGAAAGGAAATTAAGATTAATAATAATTAGACTTGCAAAGTTCATCCATTTTGTAAAGAATGTACATTGTGCATGTAGAGTACAGCACACATGTACTATACAGCACTGTGGATTAGAAGGAAGGAGCACTAAAAAGTTCTCTTTAAAAATACTGGCAATTTCTCTACAGACATACTAGTACTATTTGGCTGACTTTCCTAAGCCTCCACACACACATCAGATGTGCATAAAATCTGCAGAGATAAGCAGGGAAACGATATATTTTAAGTCCTAAATACATTTTCTGCTCAGATCCATAGTTTTTATTGTTACAATTAAATCCACAGCCCCATACAGAAATACAACTAGTTTCTTTACTGTTTGTAAAGAATAATCAATAGATCACAAAAAAAAAAAAAAGAGCATGAATGCTTTTTAAGAACTATTTAAAACATAAAACAAGATTTCAATTGAAGTTTCTGTTTATTAATGCAAAACCAGAAACCATATTATGAAGAAATGCATTAAAACCAACATTAAAATAACTTCTGCCATCACATATTGTCAATATTTGCATTCAGGTCTCTGAATTGCAGTGTTTCCTCTGCTGTAATTGGCAGCATCAGTAGAACCTAAATCAGCAGAAGGAATGCAATTCCTCATAATTTAGGTGTGAGTGATGTCAGCAGCTGTTAGAGAAAAACAATAATCCTTCGGGCTTTGCTCATGTGAGGAAAAAGCCTTTCAATTAACGTTTAAAATTAAAAGCTGCAGCATTATTTAATTAAAATAATGTGGCTATTTGGCTCCATTCTGGCTGCAGTTTGCTGCAAGTCCTATCCTTGAAGTAATCAGCGGCCTTAGTTTATACCATAAGGAGAAGGCAAAACCGAAGAAATACAAAGCTCACAATAAGCAGGAAGATTGAGTATTTTCAAAGTATTTTGTGAGGGCCAAACATATCTTAAACTCATTAACTTGAAATTAGATCCCAAACTAACAATGCTTAAGATAACTCATGTCAGAAAAAGACGTTCACTTAATTGTTATTTTCACCGTTCAAGACAAGTGTATCAAAACATTTGCAGCCAGTGAAGACCAGGCTTACAGATAAATAGTTCAATTTGTTTCAGAAATTTCCTGGGTTTAAACCATGACAAGAAATCACAAAATTCACTTGCCATTCATTTGGGAGGGGTACAGGACAAAGAAAACTCCACACCGCTATTATCAAACTTAACACTACCTCAAGTACCCAACTGAAGGATTAACAAATTGAATTTTAGTTTCAAGCCAGACTTCTATTGGTGAAACCTGGTTTGCATTTTTTCAAGTTGGAAGGTTTTAAAAAAAATCAGAATATCTACCTCTACTCTGTTTTTTCCATTAGTAAGTCCTTAACTAACTCACCAAAAAGGTAGAACTGCAGACCACACAGCATGTTGCCCTTTTTCAGTGCCTCATCTTGAGATGTGAAATGCGAGAACACACATTTGTGTAAGCAGCAAACTCTCTCTAGCTACTCATGTCATACACTTAATAGTGCTTCAAAGGGAATCTTGCACATACATTAGCTTTCGAAGTTTGCATGGCAGTTAAATAAAAATGTGAAATACTTCAAGGTATCTCCTTACTAAGTACAAGCTTCGACATTCAACTCAAAGTTCTTTCATTAAAAAATAACAAAAAAAAAAAAACCAAAAAAAAACCACACATTTCACAGTATTGGTCTAAACATCAAAATTTGCCACTTATTAAATGGCCTTTATGCTAAAAGACGATAGGTTTTTGTTTCCTTTTTTAAAGGTTACTGTCATCATTCCTTGTCTCTCTTCTCCCTCAGAAAACTGTATTACTGCAAATTCCAAAAATAATCACTCCCAGCCAGAAGAAAAGCCTGGGAATTGCCACCTAAAGAACATTAAGTTTTAGAGAGCAATGAGCATCTAAACCAGGAACTTGGGAGTGGAAACCATGATGAAGCCTTAATTATAACATTTTTGTTAATAAAAATAGATTTGATCTAGAGAACAAAATTCTGTTTCCACTTCTGACATCATTTTCCCATGGGATCTTGAGGACGTCCTAAAGGCCAAACCATTCAGTAGGATCCAGCAATTCCAGATATCACATTCTGGTACCCATCAGAGACTGCTTCAGCCTGATTGTCTGAAGGGCTAGTTTGTTTTCTATTTAGGTTCACTCTGTGTTATGAAAGTGATTAAAAAAAGCTCAGAAATGCAAAATTTGTGGCTGCATTTCACAATATGCATCTAAACATCTCAATTTCCCACCTGTAAAATGGCCTTTGTGCTAGAAGACTACAATAATGAGCTTGACCAGAAAAACATGTGGATAACAACCCAAACGACAGTTACGATCTTTACTGCCATTCATGTATTTTTAGAATTCTTTCTTGGAATTCCTTCACATGGACAACTGGCTGTTGAACACCATGATTAATTCAGGGCAAATAATTCCATTAGTCAATCAACCAAGAGAGAATATAAAAGCAAAGCAGACTGAGTCTTGTTTTTTTCCATTCAAAATGATGACATAAACTGCATCCTATTGAGTCAGGATGCAAAAATCCCTCATACTTAGAAGGTTCAAGTTAGCTGAACTATTTTATTGCCAGAATTTACTGCTTCTCTCTTTTTCTTTAGCTTTTCATTTTTTTTTTTTTAGAGATCACTGGCCTCTTAAATCTAGAATATTTTGATAAATAAACAATGATCAACTTCTACAGTCTTACAGCACAGATTACTCCTGTAAAAAAAAGCTGCATGTTTGGTTCAGATTCCTTCAATACTGAATAAAAAACTTTTAAAATTCATATTATTACCTTATTTAAGTTTATCTTCTCAAAGAATTATTAAATACTAGCTAAACCCAAACATTTAACAGATACAGACTCATAGACTAGTTAGGGCTAGAAAGGACCTTACAATCATCAAATTCCAACCCCCATGCCATGGGCAGGGACGCCTCCCACTAAACCATGTCACCCAAGGCTCTTTCCAACCTGGCCTTGAACATCACCATTATATGGGTAATAATAATGAAAGACAGGAATAGGAACTGCCCAAATTCCTCAAACATTAGGTTATTTAAGAACACTTTATATACCAACATTATTAGAAGTACGGAGAGAGAAACTATTCTATTCCATTGTTCCTATTTTCTTTAACATTAACATTAGCAGTACACTTTACACTATGGAAGGGTTGCTACATACATACATACCATAAAACAGCAATATATTCATCAAGTTCATATAAACGTATCTATACCTATCTCAGCTTCAATATGTAAACAGTATTATTGTTCTTTCCTTACCCTTTGCTGAAAAGTAAGTAAACTGAAAGTGCTACATGGTCACTATTTACAACTGTTCTTGCAATGAACTGCCTATGAATGACACAAGTATGGATTCAGAGTTAATTTTGGCTCTCGAGAGATGCAGGATCTGCTTCTGCAGGGCTGCTATTAGTTTATGGACAGTTTTAGACAGTATTTTGCCTGTGGTCATCTGTAATTAATTTCATGATGCAATGCTGGGGGAGTGAATTGTGGAATCAGTCCCTCGATTAACTGTTTCAATGGAATTACCACTGAACAGAGGCTGAAAACAAGAAGGAGAATTAAATAACGTAACAGACAAGACACACAGGTGTCGCCATGCAATTATCAGCACCCATGGGAAATGTCATGGGATATCTGCAGCCCATTTCAAGACAGGTCTGGAGCATACTGACAAGCCAAGTTGGGAATCCTGAGAACCATTAGACAAGAACTAGCCACAGAGAAAAACCTGAGACTAAATAATAAATTAGTCCTCCTCCCTAAAAAGTACTGAATTAAGTATGCCAACTCAGTTTTCACAGATGTACATATCATTTAAGCTTTAAAGTAATATTCTGTGAAAAGTGGTCAAGATTCCTTCCAAATTATCACAAAGAGAGAATTGCAAACCACCACCAAGGAGATATTTTCATAGGTACACTGAATGAACTAACTGGATAACCAAAGGAGCCCAGTTATAAATACTTGTGATTATTCCTCTCCAGTTGTAGATTCCAGAGTACTAAATGAAGTCTGAGTAAAATATAAACCTACAAAGACCATGTATTAATACTCTCATCAGTAAGGCTTCGGAAAACACTGTTTGACATTCTGTTTCTATGCAACAGCATTACTACTTTTTTGCTATAAATTGCAGGATGCATAACACTGAAGTTTCAAGAACTTACACAGATGAACCTATTAGTAAAGAAAGCACTACATCTACCATTGCATCAGATTACATATGCAGCAGTGGCCCTGGCAGGGGCAAACTGCCACTGAGGGCATAATTTGATGATTAATCTTAGTGGCATCATCTAGGAGCATTTATACAGTTACCACAGTAAAACCAGAAAAACTAAAAACATACATGAAGGGCATCTATCACCTACATCCCATCTAACCTCAAAGTGGTACAGGCTATTCTCAGTGCTGGTTACTCAATGCACACTAGGTAGTTTTTTTTCTCTTGCAGCTGCATGACACCCACTATGCTTTTAGAAGCCATTAGGGTAACTATTGCTGTGTATAGTAGTAGAGCCACGACACTGCTCATAGCAGATAACTTCTGATATCTCAACAAAAAGGAAAATATGACCAGGGCTGAAAAAATAACTTGAAAGACAGAAGATAAACCAAGTATTACTCAAAAGCAGGTTTAAGATTAGATATATTCTCCTTCTCAGCTTTGAAGCCCAGCAGTCACCATAGTTCTTAGTAGAAGGTAAAGCACAGAAATGGGATGTCTAGTATCAAAGTTGTGTGCAACCCTTGCAAGTCCTTCCAGTATTCCAGTTACAAATAAAATTATACCTATACTGTAGGCAGGAATTTTTTTTTTTTTCAGTGTAAAATAGTTCTCACCTAGAAATGTTCCCTCAAAGATATTTTTTAAATAAACCTTTCCTTCTGCTTTTGCATGTCTATATGCAGAAAATGAACAAACGAAAACATTACAAAATGTCAGGTGTAACTTCCAAAAGTACTGACATTTATTTTAAATCTGGCCTGTGAAATAGCACCTTGTCTGCACTTTCCCATATCCGGCATTTGCTTTCTCATACATTTGATACTGTCACTGGAAGTTTATGAAATACAGTATTTTAAACTAAAACACCAGCAGTGTTCATTTTTAACCAAAACAGTATACGCAATTAATAAATTGGTGAAAAAGAATGCTACATGATCCATTCGATTATCAGACATTTTGGATTAGATCACTTAAAATAATAAGCTAGGGGGCTTACTTTCACAGCTGGGTTTGCCTTATACTCTATCATCTACCTTGGGAATGCAGTACAGATCCCAGGAGGCACCTCTACACAGCATGTAACATTTTTCTGTGAGCAACACTTCCAAAAGGCACAAGACTCAGTAGACTGGACAAACCTGGGGGGCAGGGGAGGGGATGGGGAGGGGGTTGACAGTTGCTCCCTTGCTCTAATACATGAAGTAGCAATTAATTTTACTGTGCTACTCCTGAACACCACACAATGAACAGTGAATTGTATTCAGAAGATTTATTTTACTGCAAATTTGTCCTGTCTATAGCTGAAGAAATTGAAATAAGGAAATTAAAATGTCTTAGTCAATATTAAATGCTGTTGCCATTGTCAAGTTGATTATGCTAATTTGTCTTATTATTACTAACCTGCCAGACCCCAGCTGTTGTCTTTGTCAAAACCTGAGTTTTCCAATAACTAGGAACTGCAGCTGCTTAGAATGGGTCACCAGGGACTTGAACCACCACAAACATTACTCATCTGGTCCTGCCCTGATCAGACTTCTTTGGCCAAAAGGCAGGGTCAAGACTGCTTGAGATTTGGGACATACAAATTAAAAGCTTTTTTTTTTTTTTTTACCCTGATCCTCAGAAAAGTAACATTTCTCATTCAGCCTTTGAAAAGCTATCTACAATTACCACCTTATATGCATCCGATGTGGGAAGGCCTGGTTGTTGACACTCCAATTAGCTTTTGAAAAAAAAAAAAAAAAAAAATCACTAATTATAACTGAAGACATCCACTAAGTTACTGCTCCCAATATCATTCTGTCAGTGCCAAAAGTTCAAAACCAAAAAAGTATTATTTATTTCAAATACCTTTACTTAAAACAATTTGAGACCCGTAAGTTTCTACACTACATATTTGCCAATTGCATGGAACAGGTGTAACCATAAACATTAGAAAATGCTTCATTTTGATGGGCAAACAGCCAAAGCACTGCCTGATCTAAACATCCCAAACTGGAATTATTTTTAACAAATGCTGTCACATGAAGTACCTTCAACAGAGCCCCAGAACTTAAGGGAAATGACTATTTAATGTTTAACATTTCACTGGTATTTATTGTTGTTTTTACTCTCATATATTAGTTTCAGATGGGAATCCTTGCCAAAAATCCCTAACTTTCCATTCCTCCAACTCTTATTAACTGTTCTGTTTGGATTACCGACATCACACATCCTAATTTCTTCCTTTCCTTTCAACAAGTTTCTCTCCAAAAACATAATCAAGCTGTCCTGCTCTCTAAGCTCTTCAGCCCTGTACTGCTTGTCATCCTTCCTCCTCCATATTTTCTTTAGTTTTAACTGGCTTTTAACTCCAGAATACCACTCTCCTTGCACTGTTTTGTGCAATTTCTATATTTTACAGCATAGAAAACTCTCCTGTAAAGTAGCAGCACTTGCTAATGACAAACTATCTAACTGGAGAAGTCAATGTAGCTTGTTCAAACACACTGAACACAGAAGTGTTTTAACCACAGAGATAGTATAAATAGGTGTTTTCCCTGGGGCTCTCAAGGTACACTGCACCATGCATAGTACTGGCTAGAGACCACCCAACAACCAGAGCCCATTTGCTGCAAAGAGTGAGGAAGAGCTCCCACAGATGAAGCGTACCAAGCACAAGTTAGTGAGGTACAAGCAAATTGTTCAGAAAACACACTTAATGCAGTTCTTAACTAGTGGACTGAGCCCTTGGCTTTTATCTTTGCAATTTCAATATTCAACAGCACACTAGCCTTTAATATTACACTAAGCTCCTGATCCCTTACAGACATAGGTGAAAGCCAGCCACTCACGGGCCAACCAGTTTGGACACCTTTTCTCTTCCAGGCATTATCAGGCTTCCTGTATTCACAAACTGAATGACTACAAGCTAATAATAGCATCCTTTGCACCTCCAAGATTTTCAGGTTTGACAGCAGAAATAAACTCCACACAAAAGCAGACAAATGTCAGTGATGGAAGTGACGGGTCAGTTGAGTAAACAGACAAGCCACATCTTGTCCAGAGGCAGGGGTAAGAAAAGGGTACAGGGCCAGAAATCTCTTCTGGAGTGGAAAAAGTCTGAAGGCTTTCGTTTTTACTGAGTTTATTTGCCTCTCACATTTTTTAAAGCTGAAGTGGAAAAACATGAACAAACAAACCTTGAACAACAGATCTTAAAATGTACCTTTCACTGACCTTGTGGAAACCGAAAGAGAAAAATCTGTAAATTCCAAAGCCATTGAATTGCCTCCTACAAAATAACAAGAACTGAATCCTCTTCAGGCAAAAAATCTGTCAGCTAACAAATGAATCAGTGAGGCATGCTTAGCAAAGGTTTCTCACTTTAGTCCCCCAGTCTCTACAAGCACTGCCAAAATTTTTAATCCTAGAAAAGCAGATAATTCATCCCATTCAGCTCACCAGCTCTACCTTTCTCCCCCAGAAAAGCACTAATACTTTCCCTCTCCCCATAAAGCCAGCTAACCTCTCTCTAGGAGACGCTGAGGCCATGAATGGAGTTACCCAGCAATAGCTTTCCTCTCCTCACATGAAAGACTGGCCTTTCCATCCACCAAGATCTGGCTAGCTCTGTGGGTTTTCTTCTTTCCCTTTTGCTACCTTTTTCCCAAATGCACCTCACTTGGCCCTGCTTTTGTCTTTGAAACTTCTGGTGGTCTGAAAATACCTGCCAAAACCTGTCATCAGTTGTAGTACTTACAGTTTGGGATGTGTCCGCTGACTTTACTGCTGAGAGCTAACCACCACTAACACTAACCTTTGGCTTCATCACAGCTACTGAACTTCGAAACCTTTTTTAAAGATTTTTTATTTTTTTTTTTAGCCTTTAAATGATGGAAGTGAAAATATTTATTATAAATTCACAGAAATAACTTACAACTTATAGAAGCTTCCGGAAAGAACATGCAGACAGCCAGCATGAATGTGTTTCAGATAACAGCCTTCTGCAGCCTCTTCTCATCAGTGGCAGATATATTAACTTTAAAAGCAACCCAACTGCTGAAAGACTCTCAAATAGTTACGCCTGCCCACTCAGGCAACAAATGCATATAAAGCAGAAAACAGCCCTCAATTTTGACATGTCAAAGCTTCTCCCTCTCCCGCACCTCCCAGCACTCGTCCTTTTTTCCCTTGACAGCCCAGACCTGCCCATTCAGTGCTGCACACAAGTAACTCCCAAGTATTTGGTTCCTCACCCATTTGTCTCTCCTTCTTTCTCTTGTCATCTTGCCCACAGGTCCAGGCACCACTTTTCTGTCCCTTCTGACGCACTGCTTTACGCCACCCTGGCGGATCAGGAGCTGAGGACATGAATGCTGCACGCCCTGCAGGGCCCGTGCCACCCTCAGCTCACTTCACTGGCAGGCAGGAAAGGACAGGGCGGAGCAGCAGTGTGAAGCAGCCAGCGCCCTTCCCCCTGCCTGCTGACATGAACGCTGGCCCACCATGCCACCGGCCTGCCACACACCAGCACTCTCTGGAAGCTGTTGCTGTGGGCCTTCGTGAAATGTCTGCATCGTAAGGCTCGCCCACACAGGATGATCCAGTACAGACACTGCACAGAGGGAAACCTGAAGCAAAGGACTACTAGCGGATTCCAGGCGTAACCAAAGAGCTTAAGCAAGTTAGGAGCACTACCAGAGACACCCTATGGGGTGGGTACCCATACTAGCATCTCACTAGCATGCTGTTCATACATGACAGGCTCAGAAGTCTGCTTCTGCAGTCAGTCTCCCCATCTCCCCCGCTCACTGCACCTTGCTTCCCATGGTGGAGCAGATGCATGGAGGCTCCCCAGGCTGAGCTACATGCGAAGATACATTCCAGAACTCCAAGGAAGCACACACAGAACTGAAGTAGAGCCAGGCTGAAAGCACACATCACTAAAACACATAGCATCAGTGTTTGATCCGTAGGACACTGTTCTACCCTACAAATCCACTTCTCATCACAGTACTCACCCTCTTTTCCACATCTCCTCCACTGCCCCATTTCTGTGGTTATCACTATGTACTATCCTGGAAAGGGTGAGACTCCCAGGCACTTTGTTTCCTTGCTTCTGAGCACTGTGATTCCCATTCTTCACCAGTGTATTGGAAAATACTGCACATCACCAATAACTTTTGCCTGAAAGACCACTTTGTCTCTTACGACAAAAAGCACTGAAACGATACCGTGAATGGTGAATGAAAACAAGATTGCTGACAGACTTACTTCTCAAGCTAACAGAATTCCAGTCCATTTGTTCACGTGTTACACAAGTCCTCAGAGAGTCACATGCTAGGCATTCCTCTTAGTACAGTGGGTCACACACCAGGATAAGTGCATTTTTAACTAGTTATACTGCAACACACATCTGCTCCAATCACAGGAATAGTCCGCCTGTTGACCTGCACAGTTCAGCACACCACTTTAACAGGCAGGAAGGCGGTTTCTGCATTCTGCCCTGCAACCTGAGATCAGGGCTACAAATGCTGCAACATGGGAGTGTGAAGTGGAGGCAAGAAGAAAGAATGAACTCTGCGTTCACTCCATTAGACTTCCACCAAGTCTGGAAACATACTGTGCAAGTCAGAGCCATTGCAAGAGTCTAGAGGATCAAACACCCAGGCTCTGCAGTGTTCACACCTTCAGCCCAGTTCTCATCTGACTGGCCAGATTAGCAGCCTCACTGCTTTTGTCCCTTAATAATTTCTGGGTTTATGAGCCAATTTCAACTATAATCAACACAGGACAACTGATATCCAAGGATAACTACATTCCTGAAAGTTTTATGACCACTGGCAAGTGGATAAACTGGCATGCCCATGGTTAAAAAGCTTCAGATTTTCTCTTGCCTGGCCAGGGTTTATAGTCAATCAGCACACTGGCAGCCAGTCAACCCACACCATCAATCATGTCATGTCTTCACAGTGTAGCCGCTGGGGGCCACGGCAGGAAGAGTATTTGGGGGCAGAGGCCAAGAGCATTACTGTGGGGAAGAGGTACCTTTAGAGATACACAGTTCCGAACATGGAATTTAGCTCCATGTGAAACAACTTTAGTTTTGCATGATTTCCAAAAGGAATGGGCAAATTTGATAATTACATATGTGCAAACATGCACATGTATGTAAGAAAATACTAAACTCTGTTCAGTTGCAACTAAAAACATTAATCTCTTTCAGGGATTTAATCTGTTAGAGATCTCCACGAAATACTTGTCTTAAGATCAGCCTGGTAGAAGAGGGCGTTATCTGTGCTTCCCCTAAGAGGCTGCAGCATCAGCTAAATCCTTACAACATACAAGAGCACCTGCAGAGGGGGATGAGCGACCAGACAAAACCAGAAGGGGGAGGGGGGGAAGAAGGGGGGAGAAGCTTTATTACTCCCCTTGTTTAGTCTCATGGGGCTACTTAATCACTTTTTTCTCGCTCAGGGGATGATCAACCCTAACTCTGCCCAGCCTGAGGCTAACTCAACAAGTAACATACATCAGCATCTCTGGAGCACCGCTTCCCCTTCTTGCAACTATTCTCTCCTCTCCCCACAGTGTCCTCCTTGTTGTTCAACACACTCCCTCCTTGGGGAAATATTTTGCCTTGCCCTCCCTTGAGCTGGCAAGCAGAAGATCTCGGATATGTTAGCACTGACTCTTTTAGCAGCAGTGTTGGCATATGCTGGCTTGAAGTACTTGTCAGACTGCCCTAAAACATCAAAGCACAAGGTCTCAGTGGTTCCACTGCTGCCTTGCTTTTTCTTTTCTTACTGATACTTGTCTTCACAGAGCTTAATGAATACAAGCAAGCATCACACCTCATTATTATTTTCATGATTACTGCTAAATCATTAGGCAATTTATCCAAATAAATCTACAGTTAAATCTTCAAAAATGGATGACTGAATAACTGTCTGACTTTGCAGTTAAAGCTGCCCAACACTATTCTTTAAAATCAGCACTTCATAAATCATGGATTTTAAATAAAAGTTTTCTGTGATGGGTTTTAATTCAATGGAACTTATATTGAATACAAAACTAGTAAAGAATTATTTCAGAAAACAGTGATAGAAAATGTACAGACTTGCCTAAATTCAGTAAACTCTTTGCATTTGCACATTTGTTAAATTAGTTCTAGTGTCTTGCGGGATTAAAAATAGGAACAGGGATCACAGCAGAAGTCAAAGTGATACACTGCTATGCATAAAGACTTCACTGCATACGGTTAAACAGTAACCAATGGATATTCTTAACTGACTAAGCTCGTAACTTCAACACTTGTCCCAGAAACTTCTTGGTGTTCCACCCTCACTAAGAATGTTCCCAAAGCATGGTTAGTCTCAGGAAAAACATCCAGTCCCACAGAAATCATGGTAAAATTGGTAGCTCTGCATTTCATAAGCATGTTATTTAGCCTCACAGCATGGCAGAACATGCTTTCTTTGAAATCCTCACTTTACAGTGCTCTGCTCAGCTTCCCCTCACACTTGCTTGGGTTGAGGCTTCACAACATTTTTTTAACAAGCAGTGCCACATGCTGCTAATTTAAGAGGCCCTGTTTTACAAGTTGCTTATCTGAGTATTTGTTATACTGGGAACATAATTCAATTCTGCTGATTCTTCAGGTTTTATGGGGGTTGTTTGGGGTGTTTTTAGGGGAAATTTAAGACAAAACCACTATTTTATGCCATCATTTCTCACTCACACGATGCCAGAAGCTAGACTACATCAACTTCAGGCACATCATTCAAACCCAACCCCATTTTCTTTGCCTGTGTGGTATCATTATAATCACTGATTACTTGAACATACACTGTGCTATCCTAAGGACTGTCTTACTGGGCACACAATATACGCATTTCTTGTGGAAAGAGATGACTCTGCACACTTAGTAATGTCTGACAGTGTGATCTCAATATCTAACAGTTAAACAATGCAAGGAATGTGTAATTACTACTTTCTCTTCATTTTTTAAACTCAAAGAAAAAAATTAAGATTTCAACATAAAATGCAAATGAATCAGGTGTCATAAACAGTTCCCATATATTCCACCATCATTTTTTTTCTTTACATGTAGTATTTATACAGCACTCTTAAACAGAACAGTCCACCTTCCATCTGAAAGGTTTATAGGTGTATGCCTCCAAATTTCTACCAGTTAGAAACACCATCTAAAAGCAAGCACGCTATCCCAGGTGGAGCTTTCAGATCTTGTAAGGAAGGGAGGCACCTGAGCTTTATAATCTTTCAGAATTAGAAAGTACACGAAGTATATAAATAACTAAAATATATAAATCACCAAGGCTACAAGTTAAATATCCTCCTATGTTATAGTTATGTATTTATTACAGCATCATTCCTGCAAACCCCTTACAATAATCAATCTGCTTCAAAATCAGCATGTGCAAAACAGACAACACCTGAAATCAGACTGAATTCAGTATCTATCATCTTCAGGTAACCTAACCTCCCCCCGCCCCCTTCTCAGCTCCCCATGTAATATCAGTCTTACTGTGGGTCGAGGCTTAGATAATAAACTAATGTTTGAATGACTATTCCTTTTGCAGAGAAAGAACAACATTTATATCATGCTTACAACATGAAAAAACAACATTACAGAGAAAGAACAACATGTATATCATATTTATTTTCATGATAATGGTCAAGCGCAGCCTAGCAGCTCTGTCTTTGGTAGCTGACAGCAAGAAGTGCTTTTCTTCAGGAAGGGCTTGGGAATACCAAATAAAACATGGGCTCTAGAGAAATGGACACTCAAGATCAAACACGTTTTATGTGTTGGTGTGTGCAAAACATAAAGCTGACAAACCTTGAAGAGAAAATTAAAGAACACATGCCCAGCATTCACAACTTCCTTATGCAGCCTGTTCCACTGCCTCACCACTCTCACAGTAAAGAACTTCTTCGTTATATCTCACCTGAACTTTCCCTATTTAAGTTTAAACCCATTACCCCTTGCCCTGTCACTAAAGGACAGTAAAAAGTAGCAGCACAGTACCAGTGTAAGTCACATTATCTGTGGTTAAAACATCAATGTCAGTATCCTCTATATGACTTGCTAAAATTCAGCACTGCTAGAATTCATAAAAGTTTAGCTAGTTAGCTTATATTGTTGGAGTCTAAGGCAGCTGAGGATAACTTAGCTGAGACTGGTATAGATACAGCATTTTTCACACAAGTGTTTGTACAGCTTACTTCCTAAAGTAACTTCACATCAGAATCTCTGCATATCAAAACCAACTGATAAACCACTAAAGTTGCCAGAGCAGCACTGACAATGCTTGGCTTAAAAGAACAAAAGTAAACAAAAAAAAAAACAACAAACCAAACACCCAACAAAAGCCTCAGCACGCACATACACACTCAATTCCTAATGTTAGGAGCACCAAATACACAGTAAGCATGTCAGCATACATGATACTTTCTGAATGCTCTGCTCAATTACTCCAAGAAAAAGTGAGGTAACACCAGACTTCAGTGTTTCTGTCAGTGCAGTCAGTGCTTGAACTATAGATGATTATAGAGTTAGTAATGAAATTTGTTACATTGTAGGATAGAATAGTGATTTTTATCAGTCAATAAAACCCTTTCAAGTAACTGTGACCATGGTTACATAAAACATCAGCATTAGGAAAACATGCTGCACCTGCTGAAGGTAAAACCAGTGATATACTACAAACAGAAAAATAGAAAAACAGTATTTAGGAGTAGAATCAGTTACAGCATACTCTTTTTATTATTATTATTTTGTCCTATTTGGCAATCCAGCAAATGTAACAGAAAGGCTTCTCATCAAACACACATTATTAATTCCCAGCAAGATAGCTAGCACCATCCTATAAACATCTCCCCATGCCATGCACAGAAATAAGAATGGTCCCAGTGTATCAGAACTGGAAGTAGCCATCAAAGGATTCATCTCAGCTCCCAGGGACCCAGGGAAAGCTTCTCTATAAACTTCAGAGGGAGCAAGATAACAGCTTACCCTGTAAGTTCTGTGTTTCACTGCTGAAACATGCACTTTCTTGACAGCAAATATAAATTCCTGTTAGACACATAATGTTACACTGATCAATGGCATAAGATATCAAATCAGACTGGTCTTAAAATGGAGAGAAATCTAATTAAAATGGTATCAGCACAGCCTCACACCTGAGAATGCGATGTTCAGTTTTATTTATTATTGCAAATATGGATGCTCCTACAGCCTGCCAGTGACACTGTGCACTGCTAAACAGGAAGCCAACTCTGAAGCTCAGAATTGGTGTTTTGCTTAGGAAGACAAAAGCAGTTGCTTCTCGTATGTAATCCAGCTACACAACTCAAACATCATACTGACTTTCTAGCAACAGCTGCTTTAACATAAGCTCTGGATGATTCTCATTTAGCTTACCTAAAGCTAAACAGAAACAACACTAAAAGAGAAGAGAATACAAACTGAACCTTATTTATACAAAGGACAGTCTGAAGATTCACGGGGGAGGGAGGGAGAATCTATTCAAAATTAAGTTAAACCACTGGAACCTGAGAACAAGCCCACTGGAATTATTCTGTATGTGTGAAGTAACAGCTCAGAATTGGGATTGCATAGTCCACAAACACGTTCTCTTCAGACCTTTCTGCTTAAGGTGGCTAAGGCTACTTTTTTTTTTAGCTAGGTTGGACAGGCAAAAAAGGGAGCATAAGTTTGTCCATTAGCCATTATGACACTAGGAAAAAAATGCATTTGGCTAGATACAGGAAAGCAAGGGAAAAAAGAAAACAAAAAAACCCCACCTAACGCCAAATTCACAAATTTTGTCAAGAAAACTCTCATTATATGGTTTAAATTAAGACTTTTATCAGATTCAATATAAACACAAAAAGCAAACGCAACAAAGGATTTGTACTTCAGTCTACAAAATCAGTTATAAGCCAGAAAAAATAATGAGAGGCACACCATTTTTTTTTTCTTTTACACTTACTATTTCAGAGTCATGGCATTTCATAACCACACTTATTTGAACTTTCCATAACTATTTCTGACACAGCACATAATGCTCTTCTCGGCAAAATAAAATTCCTGATTTTCTTTGCAAGTAGGTTCAGCTCAGCAGGATCAAATTTATAACGTTAATAAATCACCAAAATCCAAGATAGCATCTCAAAACATGAAATATATAAGCCTTAGCTATGTTTTACGAACACATTAATCATGAACAGATTGAATAGGCCTACGGTAAAATGATCCTTCACCTAACATCCATCCAATTTCTTTCAGTGGTTGACAAAATATTTTTAAAGCAATATTTTACACTATTTCCACCATGATTTGCTAGAGCTCTTCAGTAGACCCTGGTCTTCAGAAGTCATTTTTCAAACACTTAGGGGCAGGGAAAACACAGCCAATCCATGGCATACACCTTGGGTCCCCCCTTCTGCCACTCTACCACTGTAAAGGATTCCCGTGGCACTGATGAATTTTCACAGCAAAGTGAGCTGCAAATCAGATCTGTCCCTACATAGGCACACCCTGCCCAGGAGTGGATTTCCAGACCAAAGCAGGTGATTACAGGGACCCAACAATCATAATTAATGGTTTGGTGGGGTTTATTTCAAACTAGATCTAATCTGGCCCTATATACCAAACCTGGTTAACGGAGCAGAATGCTGTAGCTCACGTCCCAGTTTTGTTTAGTCTGGAAAGTACCTAGTTAATGGGATGGTTGCTGCTCCTTTGGACCATTTTCTGATGTGAAGCAAGAACTAATGAAAGCAATTAGGATATTAAGCACACTTCTGACCTGAACACACTAATGAACATGCTCCCAGTCACACTTCTCCACTTAATGTCAAATCTTGACGTCAGCCAAGGGAAGAACAATCCATCAGAGGGAGGCTTCAGCAATGGGCAATCTAGTACCCTGTTGCCATAAAACAGGCAGAACTGAGTCTCCAATAGGAAGAAACTGTCAGTGGTTCTTCATAACCTGATCATATAAATTGGCTCCAAATCCTTGCCATTTTCTCCCATTGATTATACGTTTCCTTAGACTTAGGCGGAAACCACTTACTCCATGCCTCAATCCTTATGCTTTCTCACTTAGCCCACATCCCAAAATGCTCTTCCTCAGCAACCTCCCCACTGACATTGTTCCTTTTCTCCTTAAACTAGCTGTGAGTGGACATTCAGAGTGATCTCTGATGCAGGCTTCTTAATCTGCACAATCATCTAGCTCATTCTTTCAAACCACAACAGAGGTTCCAGCAGACCTGCACACACAACACTGAAGTACAGCAATGATGCCAACGGAACAGATAAGGAAGAGGAAGAGGAGGAAGAGGAGGAGTCGGCACGTAGCAGCTTGGAAAGAGAAAAAAAAAGGTCTTTAGCTGTCTGGATAACAAAAAAAAAAACCTTGGATGAATTCAACAGTCAGGCAGTGGTATTACACTTGAGTTAGGAGATCATCAGAAGGAAGACATTCAGAAAGTCATCTCACAAAACAGAAGGGGAGAGAGACTCCAGAAAGTAAAGTTGATAGGGACGGAATGAGAATGAATCTTGGAAAGCAGTACATATAATGCAGAAGCCTAAGAAAAAGTGAAAAAATACACATAGGACAGATGCAGATAATTCATATGGCTACTTTTTCCATTTGAAAAATCTGAAATACTATTATGCAATTCCTTAAAACATGCTTCTCACTAAAAAGTCATAAAATCTTCAATTTAATGCTAGATAAACTTGTTGCAGTACTTGGGCTGGAGGTGGAATGCAACTAATCTATTGCTGAGAAATGCTTAATGCACCATTTAATTGATCTACTAAATGCAAACCAAGTATTAGTGTAATGTATGAAGAAAAGCATAATCTATACATTAAAAAAAATGAGATGTAAAAATAAAATTAACATCCACCTTACTTTTATTCATGCATATTGTCCTTGCAAAATCAAACTAATACTGCAAACTTCACCTTCAACAAAGAGATTTGTATATAGAAAGAGGAAAGAAAAATGTTTCATTTTGTCTGGCTCAGTTGGTTTTTTGTTAGTTGAACCTAACCTAACCCCAAATTTTCACCTAGTAAAAAAGTGGTCCAGTGTTTGCTATAGATCCTTTTCAACAGGTGATTAGGTATTTCTGAAAGCACGAGGTATTAACAAAACACTATTTTGCAGCATAGCCTTTTGCTCTTAGCAAAACAATGTAATAGTAAAACCAGGAAAAGGCTTAAACTATTTCAATTTAATAAGAAATACAAGAAAATGCAGTAATAGTTTTAACAGCTGAACATCTGTGCAAGGGTTCTAAGTCAACTCTGTAGGAGGAAAGCACATTAAAATAACCAGAAAACTGAAACACTCACCGCTAACTTTAAAAGGCAAAACAGAAACAAACCACATCAAAAGTCATTGTTGCTCAGAATACACATATAAAATACTTAAAGCAAAGCACTTGCCCTCCAGCATGGAAAAAAAAGAAAAAAAAAAAAAAAAAAAATCGAGGTTTAAAATTTAGGCCAGAAACGGTGCGTTCGATCCACATTAATCTCCTGTTGATTGAAGAGAGTTAAGCTTGAGAATCCCACACATTTACAGACTATGGAAATTGCATCATTTGATGTCCTGCCCAGTAACACAGTCAACCTAGGCACTGTTCCTTTATAACACTTAAAACACCTGGGTCTCAAAGACATAATGCATGCTGCTCTTTTCCTCTATCCATTCCTTCCTCTCCCTCTTTAAACTTCAATACTTTCAGTAGCCAAAGATAATTTCTGACCCACTGCCCCTTAAAAAAACCCAAAACATTTCTTACTTTCTCTTATATACCTTGTCCTTCCAAGTATAACAGGTAGGAGGGGAATGGGGGGAAGGGGGAAGCAAACTTCTGTGGTCTTTAATGTGCCAAAAACTGTCATCATCTTCAAGACTTTCAAGAACTCTAAGCAAACCTCCAGAGCAACACCACAGTTTTAGGGAGGATTTCTGCTACTCTGTATGCTTTGTGATCTACCCTAAGTCAGAAGTAAACCGATGTCCTAACCAGGGTGCCTGTGGGCTTGACAACACAAGAACTAGGACAAGCAGACAGTCCTTCATCAGAAATCAAGGATTCTTTCTGTGGTCCCTATTCATCAGAAACCAAGGTCTTTTCTACTACACCTGAAACAAAGGTATTAAACACAAAATATTGTAACCAGGTGAAACTATATTAGTAGATAAAACATAAATCTATAACCATGAGTTTGACTTATTCACACACTACACCTCCCCACACCCCCCCCATTTCCTGTCCTCAAGTCTGACATCTGATGATACACAGAGATAATGGCATTCCAACAATGGCTAAAAGAAGCTCATTTGTGGTGGTTTAGGATCCATCTGAGAGAAAACTGTTTCACTGCTTCCCCACAGACATACTCCATATTTCATAGCAAAAACAGGGGAGACCCCACATAAACCCCAAACTTTTTCAATGACTAGAAAATAACACTACATTTCTCCAGTCAACTGAAGAATTGTTCAGCTGTCCTTGGATCTCCTATGTGATCATGATCAGCTTGATCCTCCAAATCAACAAGAAATACCATTAAAGGTCTATTCAGTGATAAACTAACAATAGGCACATGTGGACAAAGACTTAAATAATCTTTCTTCTATTTAACTTCATCCTAAATGCTTTCCTAATCTTCAATCCAAAACTAAATATAAAGGCAGTGAAAGCCTGCAGGATTAGTCTGCCCCAGCACCAGCACAGGTCTTTCTCAAAGCAAAGGCTGCCAAACAACTAGGGTAAGCGGAAGCACACTTACATGCTTCACATCTATTGCTGTGATTCTCTTAACACAGTTCCAGGATACAAACCTGAGCCCAGACTGTTCTGAAGTGCACTGAAGCAAACAACCATCCATTATTTTAAACTAGACCTCTGCTTACAAAACCTTCATTTTCCAAAATCCTGTAACATTCTCTTCTTTCCTGAAAGATGACTGGTTTTACTTAGCCCGGCAAGAGATTTGTCCATATATGGACAACCCTGAAGACAACAAATGGCTCTTTTCCCAGTCTATTATCAAGCCAGGAAATTAGACTGCCTGAGGTACCCTGCCTTACTTACTGGGTTCAGAGTCGAGAGGAAACATTCATGAGTTCGTCAATCATCCATTTTCACACGAAGGTGAACGGATGCTTCTCCTTTACAGCTTTAGCGGCAATTGCCACCACCAATTATATAGAAGATTAAAGTCCTCACACGGCCCTGTGAGATAACAGACTGCTAATGATGACAGTCAAAGTTACAGGGCAGACAGCTGTGGCCACTAGGGCTTAGCACAAGGAAGGAAAAAAAAAAGTATTTTTAAAATAATAATTAAAAAAAAAACAACCAACACATCAATAAATTCAGCAATACTGAAAGAGTGGAAACAGGAAGCAAGAAAAATCCCTGGTCTGTGTTTTTAGTAAAGCCTCAGACATTTCCTTGCTGTTGCTAATATTTAAATCCAGTTCTGTATAAACCTAGTCTGAAGAACACCACTGGTATGAAACACTGCCCTCTGAAACTCAGGTATCTGTAAAGCTGTTTTGCCTTTCCACACTCAACCTGAAGCTAAACTCATTTTCCTCAGTAAGAAAACATACATACAAAGAATCTATACTTTAAATTGCACGAAAAATAGATTCAAGGTCCAAACAGGTTAAGACTTCCTAAATGGCCAAGAAAAAAATACCATCCTCCTTTCACACTGGAAATGCCGCAGAGAAACCCCTCTCACAGTCAGCTCAGCTGCCTAGAAACTTAGTGGCAGGCCAGTCTTTGTCTTTTTAAGCTGTGACAAAGGAAATTATTAAGGAAGCATTAAATCCTAAGTGCACCATAAAAGGCATCTACCAGAAAACTAGCTGCTGTTTGTAATAAAGAACACGCCTCACTTACACTGTAAAAAAAAAATAAAACAACCAACCACCTCCCTATATCCTAACAGAGGAAAGGAACCTATCACAATAACTACGACTAGCAGAATTTCTTTCAGAAACTTAAGTAGGTGGGATTATCTCCTCAATGGAAAAACATGAACTGATGTGTCATAATCTATTTTTGTTTTGTTGGGATTTTTTGTATCTTCTGCCAGAAAATGCCTTATTGCCCCTTCCATTTCTTGATGTCCCAATTGTCTTTCCAGCTTTGTTGATTTTCTAATGGGCAAGAAAAGTATGAAATTCCATCTTATTTCTTTCATACGTTTTCTTGCTGTCTTCCGTTTTCCACTTAACACACCCTGTGCACATTACTCTTCTGAAGTACACTTTGCAGTAGAATCAAGCAGCCCTTTATGCTTTAGTCAACACAATAAATAGCTGTAAGATGGCTACTTAAAGCAGTCACAGAAGTGTAACTGCTAGACATCTATTCCTGATATTTCTCAAAAAGATTATGGGTATCTATAAAACTACCAAATCCCATTCATTTGACAGCTGCTTTCCCTTAGAAAAGCTGTCAACATGGGGGCAGGTGTTTGGTCTTTCAAAGAAAAGTCTCTTGTGAAACGGAGTTGCGATGGGATAAACAACAAACCAAAAAAAAATCCTCTTCCTGAAGACACTGCAACTACTAAGTGGCTGCGGTGAGAATAAATTAACAAAACACACTGTGCAAGTTTTGGAAGGAGGAAAAGCCGCTGAAAGCTCTCTCACCCTTTCAGCAGATAAACGTAGGGGAAGGCACAGCCATCATCTCATCTCATCCCACTAGGAATTCCACCTCTGTATTTTAGGAGATCAGTTTATGTTGCTAAAAAGCACAGTTCCCAGCACTTGGTAGTACTCTATTTCCTTCCCTAGCTTCCGCCAGCTGCCCACCTTCTACATGAATGATGCATAGGAACTTGGCAAAGGTACAACACATTAGTAAAGAAAAATGTATTTACCATAAATCTAAATCTAAACTATGCATAACTTCAAATCATCAAGGGAAAGGAGGAGGTGACTAAGTGAAACTACAACAGCTCTAGCAGTTCCCAGTTTAACAGCAGCATTTAAAAGCATTATTTCCTTTCTTCCTTTTGACCACTAAATCAGTCAGATGAAGGGTTACTTCATCTGCCCAGCACAGCAATCCACTTCAAAATGCCACAGCACTGAAAAACAACTGCTGTCTACATACAATTATGTAAATACTAAAAGAAAAGCTGTAGAATGGTAAACTAGCTTGCAACCACATTATGGACTCCAGTCTCCCAACCATAACCAACAGCAGTGTTTCCTCACCACAGCCTCAAATCAGCAACTACCATTTCTTTTCGAAAAGCCTGCTGATTTTAAAAGACATCAGAAGCCCATCTGTTGAGTAAAAGACAGGGAAGTCACTGTAACTTTTAAAAAGGAGCCAGGAAAAATCAGCCGAATCGAAGTCAAACATAGCAAGTGTCTGAGTATAAACTACTGCTGTGAGCTGAACTGGAAGTGTAAAGGGGTCTTAAATATGCTGCAAAACAGATTTCATTTCCTGAAATACTGCAGCTTCTTGCTTTCCACTTTCAAGACAGGAGGGGAAAAAAAAAACCCAAACAGTTAAATATAATGAACTAAAGCATACACAGATGTCAAATATTCTGTTTCGGGCAGTTCTGATGTGCTTTCTTCAAAACCTGAAATTAAGTTAATTAAATGAATTGTTCTTACCCAAATCATTATTTCAGCAGCTTTTCAGTGTTTATTAGAGAGCTTCCATAGACTGCTTCCACAAGTGTCCCAAAAAAAAAGTAATATATTGACAGAATCTGAGCCCTGAACATTGCACAACTAGCTGAAGGGCAAGCAGGAAGTTGCCTGTTTGCAGCATCCCATCAGAAGCATGTCAATACTCTTAACATCTCAACTGTTACAGCATTGTCCTTAACTCATTTTTAATACTTGCCAGAAACACTGGGGGAATTAAAAGCCTCTTTTAAGTCCAAAATGCAACTTACGATTCAAAAACAGACCTCTAGTACATTTTATGACTGCTGCCCTTTGTAAAAGAGCTACTTAATGTTCTGTTTTCTTAAATCTTCCATAAAAACATCACGATCCCTTCATAAGCAAAAGATGACTTTTCATCCCCGCCACCCCTCCAAGCTGCAGGCCAGCAGGAAAACAGGCCCTATTTTTTAGCATGAAGATAACGAAGGAAAGCCATTTTCCATCTTCTGTCAGATACGCACATAAGAAGAAATCAGCAGAAGAGCTGAGTAGTAATTTCATAAGAAAAACCCATTACAACTTGCAATTCCCTCCTTTCCCTTGATTAGCATTTCCTTTATAAACACAAAATGCAGTTCATGCCATTGAGTTTGTGCCAATGTATGATTTTACAGAAAAGCCATATGAGAAACCTAGTGGTTCAATACAATTTAAATGACTGAAAAAGACAAATAAAGACAGTTATTTCAGATGAGACTGCTATGAAGTAGGAATTAAGCACACCAACATCTGAAAAAAGAACTTTCACTAAACATAACTTATTCATTAGATCAGACCACCTGATAATGTCTTTTCAAGTTGATTTTCCTGAAATAAAGTTAAACCAGTCTTTATTTAATTCACAAATGCATTTGGAGACACATCACCTCACTTAAAAGAAAAGAGTCTACTTGGAAAAAAAAAATAAAAATCTATGTACCATTCTCATCTGTGAATCCAGCTCTTGTTTAGAAAGTTTTATTGGGATTTCGGCCTGGAAAGCAAACAGCCACAAAACGACCACAAACAGAATAAATATCTTCAAGCTGTTACAAAAATATACTTTGTTTTATTTTACAAAATCATTTTGTCCTACTGTTTTTAAACCACTTGTAGAAGTTTTCTTCAGCAAGATTTATGCAGACTCAAGCATATAAAAATCAAGCCATTGAGTCTTCTGCACTACGGCACACAAAAAGAACAACTGTCTGGTTACAATTCCCTTCCTATCAAGGCTGCCACAAGGTTTAGCTCATGACTTGCAAACTTCTTGACATCACAGGCTATAAAACAGTACAGGGAATTATCAACAACAAAAATAATTACCACAATTTTTAATAATACAGAGCCATCAGAGCACCATTATGACATTTAGATACTCTTAGCATTCAGAGCAACCACTTGTATTACACGGAGATCATGTTTTTCCATATATTGCCATAACTTATTTTTTTGAAGACAATACAGAGGAAACCTTGTCAAGATATTAGCAAGACAGTCCTTACGAGAAAGACATATTATAGTGTAAGGCATCCCTGTCCATAGCAAGGGAGGAGGTGGTGGTTGAAACTAGATGATCTTAAGGTTCTTTCCAACCCTAACCATTCTATGATTTTCCAGAGGCCAAAAAATAACATTCAGAAGTAGTTATTGACCATTTCTGATTTTAATCTTTGAAAAACTGCACAGCATTTCTGCAAGTGATGAAATGCAATGTGTTTCTACTTGAGATTAAATGAGGTTTTATACACTACTTTAACTATTTTGTCTAATACAGCAAAGTGATTCAGCTTAAACACATACTATTGCAGCAGAGAGGCTCAAGGTTATACCATTTCTACTTAATGCATTTCAGTTTCCAAAACAGACTGAAACAATGCATCTTCATCAGAAAATATTTTCCTGACAGGAGTAATACGCCTTAGATAAATATTTAATTTATTTGAAGAATTTATCTATCAAGTTGATCCAGCTTTATGCATCTAGCTCCTCTAGCTGTATCAATTATGTTGATTCCCTGTTTTAACATAGCCTGTAGAGGAAGAGACTGGAAGTTTTGTTGAAATCAGATCTGGCTGTGCCACATTTCAAAATATTTGTAAAAATACTCTCATGAATAAAAACTTTCAGCACTGCTTTGAGGGACGGATGTCAGGAAATCAGATTCATAAAGCATGAACAACCCATTACAACAAAAAGATCAAATGATAGGAGTAAATATCATGGCAACTGAAATCAATGACAAATTCTGCATTAAATGGAGCAGAGCTGCGATTTTATTCTGTTTCCAGGAAACACAAATGCATTACATCAGTTGAGATGCACTTCCCATCATGATGACTCGATTGCAGAGTCCTTTGGTAAATTACACTTGAGAAGGAAGAAGCTACTAAAAACATCATTGACCTCTTCCCCAGAAGCTATGTATCTCTGCCTTCTGCATAAAACATTTAAAATTTTAGGAATCCAAAGAAATTAGAGACCTCAATGCTACCAGAACTAATAAAGATGCAAGAACAACAACAAAAATCTACAGATCTTTAGAAGGTCAAAAGAAAAAAGACACGCAATTACCTTACTGGCTTTCCTGCTACAAAATTTGCCCCTACAAATACACTTTGACTTTATGACTAATTGCAATCAAATCTGACCAAACCATATATGCATCAGATGAGTTCATGAAAACCAGCAACTAAGAAAACCAGAGAGACATGAATGAGTTGCACTGAAACAGAACATAAGTTCCATCCACTTTGGGAGACAGCAGAGGTTCAGCAGCAGCACAAATACTAGGCAGAAAGAAATGGGTGAAGGAAGCAAAGAGAGAAAAAAAAAGCAGCAGGAACATCCAGTCTTCAGATCCAATGCTCACCAAACTGCTGGTGTTTAGAGTTTATTGGTTTTTCTTTTAATTTGAATTGCTCTGTCACAGATGCAGGTTGAGCAGATTTCCAGTGTTTCAGCAGAAAGACCATACAAGCGAAGTAGCTGAAAATATGAAGACATATAAAATAGGAGAGCAGCACTTTGGGTGGTACCCAAATTATACATTGCTCAAAAAAAAAAAAAAAACAACAAACAAACAAAAAAGCATTATGGCAGTTAGATGACAGTATTTGCATTACAGTGTTTTACCAAAATAATTCATAAATACATAGTTGTTCTGTTTGGTTTGGTGTTGTTTTTTTCAGAACAGCATTATTACTGAACAAGTGTGAAATAGAAATAAACTGCTAAAAGTTAAGTAAGTAAATCCCAAGCCTGAATTTGTAAAGTTCACTGATCTGCGCATCAGCTGATCCGTTGATAAAATTGAAGGACTAGGCTGCCAGATGTTGACAGGCAAACAATATAAAAGACATCAGTAAGTAAAGGACCACATATAACCTTCAGCAGTACAAGACAGCAAGTCATCATTATCCATGCTTCTGCATGGAAATGATAGCGTGCATGCTGAATACAGGGATGTATCAGTAACCATTATTTAGACTGAAGATACATTCCTTTACAGTCACTGTATGATTTTAAACATGCTTACCTATTTACCCTTGTTTTCACCCTTTACTGATACTCCTCCCAAAACCCAATACTTATTTTGAAGCTCAAGAGCTCTGACACAGTTTCACAAAGATTTCCCAACTGATGCCAAGATGGGGGTTTGAGTTATGAAAAGATATAAAAAAAAAAAAAAAACACTACTGAATTGCAGTTCTGCTTCAGTACAGCTTAATACTTTACTCTTTTAAGCATCAGCACTAACTGCAGCACAATTAACCATGGCCAAAGTATACCAGTAAATACACAGAAGGAAGAAACTATGCTCTGAAACAGGTGAAGTAAAACAGCTACAAATTCTTATGCTCAAGATCAATAAATGAGGCAGAAAATGGTAAGTGCCCAGAAAACTATGAACTGCAAATACAGTCTAAAAGCATCTGAAGGGTATCTTCCCTTCGGTCTTCTCTTTCATCTTTTTTTTCTCCCTCCAGTCTTATTCACACTCATGAGGTAAACTTCTCATCCTTATTGTTCTTACCATTTGTCAATGAATATAACTGTATCTGCTAAACCAACAATTCTCTCAGCGAAAAGTCGCAGCAACATAGTTAAGTCTAATCAAAACTAATCATTACCTTACTTCATGGTTTTAATACAAGTACATTTAAACTGTTTTCACTGATGGCCTGGAAGATAACACTGCACCATTATGTTTTTCATTCAAGCTCCGAGATCTCCAGTGTCTGGAAGCTGTTTACGGAAAAAGATAAACACAACATATTAAGTCACAAGAAGCTGTAGCAACATTCTCCTTTGATTATTAAAGCAATGTTGTCTGGCAACGTGATCTCCAGATTAAAATTCAGGTTGTGAAGTCTAATCAGCTAATTTGAAACAATTTTCCCAATTGCTTGGAAAGATGGCAGAGGTGTCTGCGTTGTCTAAGTTTTACACAACATCCTGGTTCAGAAAACCTCCAGGTTTTGTGTCAGAATTAGTCTGTGCTCACCCAGCACTCACCAGGTTGGGGGGGGGGGGGGAAGATAAGGGTGATCATAGAATCATAGAATAGTTAGGGTTGGAAAGGACCTTAAGATCATCTAGTTCCAACACCCCTGCCATGGGCAGGGACACCTCACTAAACCATGCCACCCAAGGCTTTGTCCAGCCCGGCCCTGAACACTGCCAGGGATGGAGCATTCACAACCTCCCTGGGCAACCCATTCCAGTGCCTCACCATCCTCACAGGAAAGAATTTCCTCCTTATATCCAATCTAAACTTCCCCTGCTTAACTTTGAACCCGTTACCCCTTGTCCTATCACTACAGTCGCTAATGAAGAGTCACTGTCCAGCACCCCTATAGGCCCCCTTTAGATACTGGAAGGCTTCTATGAGGTCTCCACGCAGCCTTCTCTTCTCCAGGCTGAACAGCCCCAACTTTCTCAGCCTGTCTTCATACGGGAGGTGCTCCAGTCCCCTGATCATCCTTGTGGCCCTCCTCTGGACTTGTTCCAACAGTTCCATGTCCTTTTTATGTTGAGGACACCAGAACTGTACACAATTCTCCAGGTGAGGCCTCACAAGAGCAGAGTAGAGGGGCAGGATCACCTCCTTCGACCTGCTGATCACACTCCTTTTGATGCAGCCCAGGATATGGCTGGCCTTCTGGGCTGCGAGCACACACTGCCAGCTCATGCTGAGTTTCTCATGGACCAACACCCCCAAGTCCTTCTCCACAGGGCTGCTCTGAATCTCTTCTCTGCCCAACCTGTAGCTGTGCCTGGGATTGCTCCGACCCAGGTGTAGGACCTTGCACTTGGCATGGTTAAACTTCATGAGGTTGGCATCAGCCCACCTCACAAGCGTGTCAAGGTCCCTCTGGATGGCATTCCTTCCCTCCAGTGCATCAACCGAACCACACAGCTTGGTGTCATCAGCAAACTTGCTGAGGGCACACTCAATCCCACTGTCCATGTCAGCAACGAAGATGTTGAACAAGACTGGTCCCAACACTGATCCCTGAGGGACACCACACATTACTGCTCTCCAGCTGGACATTGAGCCATTGACCACAACTCTTTGTGTGCGGCCATCCAGCCACTTCTTTATCCGCCAAGTGATCCATCCATCAAATTGATGTCTCCAATTTAGAGACAAGGATGTCATGCAGGACAGTGTCGAACGCTTTACACAAGTCCAGGTAGATGACATCAACTGCTCTACCCCATCCATCAGTTCTGTAGCCCCATCATAGAAGGCCACCAAATTGGTCAGGCAGGATTTCCCCTTAGTGAAGCCATGCTGGCTGTCACCAAGCACCTTGTTGTTTGTCATGTGCCTTAGCATGCCTTCCAGGAGAATCTGCTCCAAGATTTTGCCACGCACAAAGGTGAGACTGACTGGTCTGTAATTCCCCGGGTCATCCATTTTCCCCTTCTTGAAAATGGGGGTTATATTTCCCTTTTTCCAGTCATCGGGAACTTCACCTGACTGCCATGATTTCTCAAATATGATGGCCAGCAGCTTAGCAACTTCATTCGCCAGCTCCTTCAGGACCCGCAGATGGATTTCATCAGGTCCCATGGACTTGTGTAGATTCAGGTTCTTATGACGGTCTCGAACCAGATCCTCTCCTACAGTGGGCCTAGGGTCATCATTCTCACAGTCCCTGCATCTGCCTTCCAAGACTTGGGTAGTTTGGTCAGAGCCTTTACCAGTGAAGACTGAGGCAAAGAAGTCATTCAGAACCTCAGCCTTCTCCAAATCCTGTGTAGCCAGTTCTCCCGAGAGCTTCATGAGGGGGCTTACGTTGTCCCTAGTCTGTCTTTTATTCACTACTTACCTATAGAATATCTTTATTTCCAGTTACTGACATACACATACCTACTGACTATTCCTGTGCTTCTGTCTAATCCCTTTTGCAATCTTCAGTAATCTGCAATTGACAAGGGTCTATTACTGCCTCGTATTACAAGAAAATTATTTTATGCCCACAGACCTTCTATGGAAACACTACCTGTAGAAAAACCCATAAGTCAGTTAGCAAATCCACACTCTCTGCAACTTCTTCACTATAGAATCAGAAGGATTCAGGGTTTGCTAAGTTAAAAAAGAAGATGCCGAGTAACACTTCCTATCATCAACATCATGCACATTCTGGGCTGGGTGAAGTACTGGGCAAGCAAAGCAAAAGGCAGGTGGTTAAAAAAACAACACTAAACAAACAAACAAAAAAAAAAACAAAACAAATAAAAAAATAAAAGCCACTGAGCATGCAAGTAGAGACCTTCACAAAGCTGACTTCCAAGATGGCCAAATTTACATTAGATAAATCATGCTATTTATCCATCTCTGAAAGGAAAACAAATAACATGTCCACATTACATAACATGTTTTAAACATGCACTTCCAACTTATTTTCACAAGTTTATGAACTCTTTCAGGCATGTATCTTCCTCCTTTTTAATTCTAATTGGTCTAATTGAGAACAGCTCCTCAATCTAGATCACCATGAGGCCATACAAATGTGCCTACACAAGAAGTACAGGAAACAGCAGCCTTAAGGAGGAAGAACTAGGCCATTTCTTTAAACAGGAGGGATAGTTTATGTGAACTTCAAGTGACCATGAAACTATGGCATAACTGCACCAAGCAGAGCCAAGCTGATCTAACACAACATGCTGATGAAAAGATTTATCCTCTCATCAACTCCCAGCAGCATGCTGATGTGGCTTGGTTTCCCATCAGCACTGGTGATTCTTTGACTCCACAGTGAACTTATTATAGAATCATAGAATGGTTTGGGTTGGAAGGGACCTTTTAAGGTGAAGCTTTAGCTCGCCCAGTTTCAATCTACCTGCCATGGACAGGGACACCTTCCACTAGACCAGGTTCCTCAAAGCCCCATCCAACCTGGCCTTGAACACTGCCAGGAACTGGCCATTCACAACTTCTCTGGACAACCTGTGCCAGTGCCTCACCACCTTCATTGTTTCCTAATGTATAATCTAAATCTCTATTCTTTCACTCAAAAACATCTAGGAAAGGGTTTTGACCACCCTTTGTCACAGCATCATTGGTAAAGAAAAGTGTGAGGACACTAAGCCAGTAGCTGTAACTATGTCCTCATTACTCCCAACAGCCTCCTACAACCTGCTTCTAGAGGTTACCAGCACACAAGTAGGACCTACAGCCACCTTTGTAGTCCTTCATCAATCACAGCAGGCTACAGCTCAATATACTGGCATACATTCATTCTGCATGCATCACAGGTTAGGAAGACAGACAATGTGTCTAAGCCTTTCTTCTGCTACTTCTGCTGAGCTGGTAGTGACTTGAAGCAGAGAAGCATAGGTTAGGTATCTCAACTGCCACTAGTAGGCCTGACAGAGCTCATCTCTGAGAGGTCTAAAAACCTACCAAAATCATATTAAAGACAATATAAAAGTATTTATGCAGACTTTCAGATCAGTTTGACATGACAAAGTGAAGTTCAGCACAGCACACTTCTATAGTTAAACAGAGTTTAAGTCTTAGTAATTTATGTTTTACCAAAACAATTTCAATATTGCTCAATGTAACTGCAATTTGTATTAAGAGACAGAGAAGGGGCATGCTTTCTACATGTAGCCAAGTTTATGCTTTAAAAAAATGTTAGAAAAAACAGGAACAAGGTGGATAAATTATTAAATTACAAGTAAAGATAAAAAAAATAAAAAAAGGCATACACACAAGGTCGAACAATAAAACTTTCAGAGTGACCTAGTCAAACAGTAGCAGTGGTAGGCGACATGGCCAGCTGGCATAATAAAGAGATTATCAAATAGCAGTTGGCTGATTGGTGAAGATAACATGATAACATTAAGCTACAAAAGGTGAAGAAATAAACTAAAACATTAGCTATAAGAACATTCATAAAGTCCATAAGATTCACCAAGCCCAAGCTGTTTCTACAAAGAGGAAAAAAAACATAGTTAAACAGAAAGCAAGCATTTGTGATATTAAAAAGAAAAAATAACCCTCACATTTAAACAAAATGTAATCTTATACTTCAGTGAAATCTTATATTTCAGTGAAAAGATTTCAAAATTTGATCATTTGCTGGGAGATATTTACATATCAAGTCTTTCATCTACACCAGAAGAAACATCTCAGAGTTTACAAATAGCTTTCCCTATAAGGATAAACATTTTCTTCTGCTGTAATCACATTCCTTTGAGCAATAAAAATGTTAAACTTCTCTTACCATTCCAATCTTCTTTTTCTGTTTCTGATTTCTGCCCTTCAATACTACTGCCATAGATGGATAAGCTTCTATTATTTTTCATTAACATATATAATATCACCACACACACTTGCTTCATGCTTGTCAACACGCAAACTTTGTGTCTTCTCATTCCCCTATGAATATTCAATTATGCATTTTAGCCACAGCTTTTAAGAAGCCTTCCAAAACAGCAAGTTGAGGAAACAAAGACAAGCTAAATAACCATATGAGTCAGGCAGCAAGCCTCCAGCAATTGTCCTTTATTCACTGTATCCATCTTTCACTCAGGACTTTGCAGAACTTGTGGTTTATTTGCTAGGAGAACCTGGTCTGGAGAAACAACATCTGCCCTAGCACCACGAACAGTATAAAGATGCCTCTGCTGGTCCATATGGTTACGTCTCTACACAAGTAAATAAAACAGCCCAAAGCCTGTTCTTTACTGTTGCCACAAAGAAAAGGGGCATGACAGTGCTTGTGTTCACAAAGCTAAACTCTTCTCCTTACATAAGGTCAGAAGAGACAAGTACAATTCCAACTGCCTTTTGGGAAGAGTTCCCCTTTGCTTTCTCCCAACACACATGCAGGCAGTTAGGCATCTGTCTAAACTGGACCAAGAAGCACACTGAAAATTAAGCAGAATGGGCAGGGCTGGAGCTCAAGCACACGTCCTCTCTGTGCTTAGTTCAAAAGTATAATAACTGCATATAGCTCCAAATAAAGTCCAAAAAAGGTTTGAAAGAAAGGCAATCTACAAGCACATTCCTACCCACAGCCTATGAAAGTTCCTGCAACATGCCAGATGATCCTGTTCTCTCTACCACCACAAAAGCTAAGACAGAATTTGTAAAGGGATTGCACTGTTCTATAAACATAGACAACTGCAGGTCATCTGTTCAACGCACGTCTCAAAAGGCACCTCTAATCCCAAGACCCTCCTGCATTCATAATCATGAACTGAAGGTCACAGAACTACATTTAGGACTCAAAATTCATGAAAAAGCAGCTTCTTGAGGGTAGTTGTTTCAGGAGTCTTTACTGGTGATAATAACTGAAGTCTGAAGAAACAGAAACAGTGAGACACATCCACACAAAAGTGATTTGCTCACAAGCATGAGGCACAGGAGCCTGGCATGATGAAACCCGAGCATACTGGCTAAGGCAGTGCCTGTTTTGAGAACAGATGAGTTCAGTTTCCTGTTACATCAAACAGTAACTTTCAGTCCTACGTTTGCTTTTAAAAAAGCAAGGGAAAAAAATCTCTACTGACATCACACTTAGGGCTGGGCAGACAGTGGCAGATTAGGAAATACAATGAATCACTGCAAATACAGAACACAGAGTTTGCAAACTGCCATGCAAAATATCGTCTTACCAAAAAAAAAAAAAAAAAAATAGATAATACAGCTGAAGTGAACTACACCAGAAGAGTAACGGTAGTGCAATGCCTTCATACGACCAAAGAAGCTGGGGAAAATATGAACACTGTAGAAAGGATAGGGTAAGACACAGGCCCACCACAGCAAAAAACAAAATCAACATAATTTACCAGTCAAGAAGGAAGTATCAGCTAAAATAAGCTGATGACTGAACAAGGAGCAAGTAATATTAAGCCAAAGATCCAGATACAACTGGAAGAAAAAGAAAGCCATGCAACGAAAGCACAGCCGACAAAGCAATGCTCCAAGAGAGAATTCGCTCTGAAGAAGTTGCCAAAGTATCTGTATATGCATGAAAGAAAAACCAAAATATAAACACACACACAAAAAAAAAATAATGGTGTAAGTAAAAGAATGAGTTATTATAAACTTAACTGCTATGTGTTACGGGAAAACAAAAATTGTTAGTGAAATACCTTTTTTTTTTTACAAATAAGTCAAAGACCATTAGAAAAGAGGATAGCAGCTTTATCAGTTTGGAAGTAAATAAAATAAGACATTAGAGAAGAAAAAAAAAGGGGAAATAAAAGGCATTGAGGAAAACTACAAAAGAATAAATGGGATGCACACTTAGCCACTATAATTCAGGCAAAGCATTTTATTCTCTGAATTAGCAGAACACCCCAATGTTGTAGAAATGCAACTAAATCCAGGGTAAAGAAAGGGGCATCTTTCCTGTCAGTTAGGAAATTTCACAGCTAAAGTAAAGTAAACAGTATTATTAAGGTGAACACGGTAATGCTTGTAGCAGCTAGAAACGTCTGATGTCAGAAGGATTAGAGATGCAAGGTTTCTGTACAAGTTGTTAGAACTTTGGACACAAAAGTTTTCTTTCCTTTAGGAGCTACTTGTAGCTTGACATTAGGGGATTTTTTTTTGATGCAAGTGGAAGGGTAAGAGGAAAGAAGAATGTTGAAATTACTAACAGTTGAATAAACTTTGTTACGAGAAGTACAGCTCAGCTCCACAGAAGTTGGTTGGTAACACAGAAATAAGGAATCAGATCAGTAAGTGCTAATGAAAGCACTAAATCTTCACAGTTTTCCAGAAGGAAGGTGGATTAACTGGCCTCAGATCCTAACAATCTCTTCCTTGGGTACCAGTATCAAAGGAGGCAAGATTACTACTGCTTCTGTGTTGAGGGGGGTTCATTATTATTTTAATTAGAAACTGCTGAAATGAGAATGAGTTCTCTAAGGCAGTAAATAACATCCAAAAGCCTTCCCTTTTGGTATTCTTGAGCCAGAACCACTTTGGAAAGCCTTCAATTGATACAGGGACTGCAATTCTAGTCCTATTGACCCATAAGATTTGGCATCTCTTAATTAGGTCATATTTTATTCCTAAACTCACTCACCCAGACTAAAACTTGTTATCAGTGTATTTTTCAAAAGAATATGGAATTTGGAATCGCAGTATTTTTCTTCTTAATGCCACCGACAAAAAGGTGCTAAAGAGTGGGGAATTCAGAAAGCTTCCTGTGGCAATAAATTGTTGGGAAGAAGATATATAAAAAGAACTCCAAAATAAACGAGTTCCTTGTAAATATGTAAATTATACACTTTTTGAACTAATTCATACTCTTGCCAAGTTCGGGTTGTTTTTTCTTGTTTTTCTTGTTTACCCTAACAATATAATTAGCATACTTCCAAGTGAAATAAAGGATTCTCAGTGTGCGCTCGAAGTAAAGATTAATTCATCAATTTACCACAGAAATTTAGAACTTGTTAACCAGATTGTCCTTCTCTCCTGCAAAAACAAGCACATCATGAGTATTTTAGAACGTTCATTTGTTAATAAAGTTATAATTGTCAGTCTGTTACCTGCCTTTTGAACTGTCTCATTTGAGTGTGCAACACATCAATACGTTGTCTGGCATAGCAGAAGCCAAAGTCTTCTAACAAACATCAGCCAGGCTGGTTCCTCCCACACTAATTATGACAGCTTGGCAAGAAGTGATGATGAAACCACAGAAATACACCGCTTTTTCATAAGCTTTTAAAAAGGGGACAATGGGGGGTGGAGGGGAAACCCACCTCCCAAGATGAAAATCCTGTTCCCTCACCTTGAAACAAATTAGAAAGAAAAAACAGCATCATTTAATAGAAGAGGTAAAAGCTGAGGTTTAATTCAACACAGTTGCCACGTTCAAGCACGTCAGCTTGTCACATCCCACAAGAGAGGCTGAGTGAGCTGTGACATCCTTCAAATGGCAAAAGAATGAAGTACTGCAAGGAGCTGTCGATCAGTAGGTGGCACTCTTCAAGCTCTGACAGTGGGAAGCCAAGAACCAGCGCAAATGAGGACACATTACATAGCAAAGTCTTGATCGTTAGCAGAAATATCAACAGGAAATATTGATCAATTTTAACCATAACTGACACCCATGGGAAATGCAATGGCTTCATTTCAGTAACATATACAGCAGTCCATGTACATAATCTCTTAAATTCACAAGAATTATAATTTTAGAGTGTTACAAAAACTTTGGATTAACACTACTGTATACTAGTGTACTAAAACCAGTATTTTAAGAAATTATCCATTACATCTGCAGAATACTTTGAGTGCAACCTTGTAGCTAATTATGCAGATTATGTTGGTTTTTTTAGCATAGCAAGCCATAGCACAATTACTTAGGTATTGCCACAGCTGTTCTTCAAAGATGGGCAATAAATTTGTTGGAATAAGTGAAACAGATAACTGAATCTTTTGAAACAATATATGAATTGTTATTTCTATTACATTTACTTGTGACAATGTGGCCAATGCACCAAAAGATTCAGTGGTTTTCAGAGTTCAAATCAATACAAGGTATAACAAAAATCAAAACACGGCTCCACAATGCAGGTGTCACATTTTCCATTCATGCAAATAGTGCTTCTTTATTTAACAATTACAGGCTTTTAAAGATATTAAATACAGACTAAAATCCATACGCATTGCTGCTCATTTAATAAAAAAGTAAAGGAACAGCAGATTTAGTGGCAAGCGTTCGAGTACAGGTACTTGTAAACAAAATAGCCAGCAGAGGGAGCATAAAAACAAAGAAAATAAAACCCCCAAAGAGCTCTTTTTCCTTTTATATATTTTTCATGATCTTAGCTTTCTTTTAGAATAGAATCATAGTGCCAAAAGTGCAAAAACTAGAATATTGTAAAAACCACTGAATTTTAAGGTATTAAACATAATGACTTGAAACTAAATACTTTTCTAAGTAGCATTAAAAAAAATTAGCTCATATTAGTCTCACCAAACACACAAAGTTAGCATCAACCAACAAGCTGCATGAGCTATATCCAACTTATAAATCCACACATGCAGAGACTCTCATTCTTATTTTCCAAATAAAAAACTGAGTTCCTGATTTGAGTACACTGAATGTTAGATACAAACTATTTGTATTAGAATACAGCACAAAGTATTAAAAGTGAACAAAAAGCACTG
Organism: Pezoporus wallicus; assembly: GCF_028554395.1. NCBI lineage: Eukaryota > Metazoa > Chordata > Aves > Psittaciformes > Psittacidae > Pezoporus > Pezoporus wallicus. Next base: position 5,180,224 of record NW_026637663.1, read on the forward strand.
TTCTACTGATCTGCACAACATAAGATTTAAAAGCAAGTAAGCCAATTATACGCCCTAGATCCGTAGTGGGAATGAACATTTACAGGTCTGTTTCAAACTCAAGTCACTGCATTATGCATATGCTGAAACAAAAACCCTCATACTTTCAGGTTTTCATCATGTCCAACCAACAAGCATTGCTTAAACATGAGCAAAAGGAAGGAGAACACAGAGTGACTGGAGCCACCAAACTTATGTTAGAATCTTAAATGGGCTGCCACCCTCCTCACACAAGTGATAAAGAGAAACCATCTCCCAACTCACTTACACTATCCCACCGTGCATAATCACACCTTCCAGAGTCCATTTTACATGAGGAGCAAGCTTACTGAGTTAACAGTGAAGGCATCACCTCCCCTCTCAAGGCCTATGAGCACTAGGTACCCCCAAGCCATCAGGCAGACATGGACAGCTGAGCTGAGAAGTCAAAGGGACAGAGGATTAGTTATTTCAAATTTAAACTGCATGTTTTATAGGCAACCATTTGTAGAAATACCGACTTGGGCAAGCAAGTCCTTTTTCACTTGTGCCCAAAGTTTCCATCCCCTTTCCATACCATTCCCTGCTGTCTGCCCTCTGTATCAGTTCGTTATCCCCATAAATAGAATGACAGTGCTTCAGACCAGGATGCATGGTGTTCCTATACATTAATGCAAAAATGTGGTATTATAAAACATCAGTCTTGATGGGAGCCACTGAATGACATCACTCATGATGATAACTATACACTGCATTAGTGACAATTTTGCTTTCAATTAAAGTGGAGCCAGAATCCCTGGGTGAAAACCAGAAACAATTGTTTTCTACATCAGCATCTACATTTTAAGGATGATTTAACTGTAAAACCAAAACCCTGTCCACCTTTACACATGGGATTCATTGGTGAAGATCAGTATTTGGATGACAAAACCATGATTACAAGTAATGAATACACAGACCAGGAAAGAGAGTCAAGCCAAGATTAATTTTCCCATTAGCACAGGTAACAGAAACACTTTTAACTTCAGTTAAATTTTGCTATTTTTTTCCACAACACTACAGATCTTACTACATCTAGTCTTTCTTAAGAGTACTACTCAATCAGGAAGTCTTAGCATCTGGCACATGAAGGTGCAGGATAAACTTGCAGCATCACAAAAGAATAAAAAAAAAAAAAAAGCAGATAAAAGGTAACTGTATAAAATATCAATATACTGATAATACTCTGCTAAGCAGAAATCCCCACATACCGTAAAATACTCATACCTGTGAGCAGACTCACAGGACACAGACAAAATATGCTACCTATGTGGAGCTTGAGAGACCTCGAATTTAGAAGGAACATGGGATTCACCCCTGAAGGCAAGCCATTTCACAGAAACCTGGAATCCCTGGCAGCTTGCAGTATCCTAAATATGGTAGAACACCACTGGAGAACTGACCTGGGATGTTAGATACTATAAGTTCCTCACAACACTACGTTACACACAAGATTACAGATTGTAGACAGCTAAGAAAAACACCACACCACCTCATGTTGTTCATGTAAGTTTCTTCAGTCTAGTCCAGGGCTTTATTACGAATCTTAAAAACAAAAATAGTCAGATATGGCACAAACTGAGTATTACAGAACCCAAAATTTTAATAATATCAAGAACCTTCTGACAAAATCCTGACTGGAGAGCATGCAAATCAAAAGAACTCAGAGGAAAAAGAATACATCTCTAGCAATTTTATTGTTTTCCAGTTTTAAGGGTATGTTCAGTCACTTTTAAATCTCCCTTCCAAGAGAGCTCATTTCAATTCTCTTCCCTACAGAACTCTTTGGTTTCCCTATGAAAACATTTAGACTTGTTGTCTTTAAAGTCAGACAGTGTATATGCATATATACGTATGATTTAGAACCTAAAATACAATTCAGAAAACAAAAGCTATGAGATGCAGCACATTATCTTCATTATTAGACATGATCTCATCCTCTACAGAACAATAATAGCCTTCTGGCTGCACTGTATCTAGGACTGTGCGCAGTACTCCAAACAGTTGGACAAGTGCTCTTTGGAGTAGCTGCACTGGAATGGCACAGTGTCTTGTTTGACTTCCCTCCGCTCCTTTTTTCAGCCTGGTTTCCTAAGGAAATCAGACTTAGGCAATCACTCAGGGAAGGAGAGAAGTGTGTGCATATGCATATACACACGCATGTGAATGTCTGTCTGACTTCACTAATACCTTTTGAGCCTACTGGCCAGTTTCAATCACATTCAAAAGAGGAGTAGAGATATCAGACATGTAAGTTCTTGAAAGTTTCATGAGAGCATTCTGCAGAGCACAGAAAAGTGACTTCACAGAGAGACAGGCTGCGTGTCTTCTTAGACATCACTAAATTCACAACAGAAAGAATCGTTCTGCTCCTTCTCTGTCTGCAGGAAAATCTTCAGTCAGAGGTCATAATCACTCAAAGATGACCAGGTCTCTGGTGTTCAAGTGTTCATAAAATAAAGTTGCATTCGCCACTGCTTTTAAAATGGTGGTTTGTATAGAGCTGAGGTTTTCTGTGTCATCTTTTTCTTGGTCTAGCACAGGAGTGAACTGCCCTACATCACACATGTTCCCTGGCTTACTCCCTTGCTCCAGAGACGACTTATTTTGAAACATCAGAGTTGCACCACACATGACAGCATGCTACCCCTCTCAAACATAGAGAAAATAAAAACTGTAAGAGCTTAGGATTTCCTTCAGGCCTCAAAACTAAACAAGTGTGTGGCTCTGTAATATAATCGACTATTGAATAAAGTTTCAAAAAGACAATGCAGCAAATATATAGTAATATTTATTCACCCCATCAGAGAACGGAACAAGTACTGCCACACTTGCAGGCAATTGTGCTAAAGATAGCTGTAAGGCAAAAAGACAAATAATGAGGTTTCAGCCGGTATCTCCATAGTTCCTCTCATATCCCCCCAAAATACATACATGCGTACACTATGTACTAGTCACCTGTATCCAAAAAGCCACCTAATAAAAGTATGCTAACAGATTTGCATGCAAGTTTAGGGAGACTAAAGCACAGAACTATGATTTAAGAAATTGTCACAAAGGAAAAAAAACCGCGGCTGACTGAAATCACCCTCATCATCATATACTAAACAAGGGGAAAAAATAAACCAGAGTTTATGATTAGGAAAAAAAAAAAAAAAAAAAGAAAAGGTATTTTAGCCCTGTTGCACTTCGTCTTGGCCATTTATCAACCCCAGCACACTGCCCGGCGGGCCGCTGGAGCTGAGGAAGGGCTGGCGGGAGGGCACGGGCAGCCCGACCCGGGGAGGTTTCAGCCCCAAACCCCGGCGGCGCCCACCCGTCTATCAGTGAGACGACACGGAGAGGGAAGGCTGCAGCGGCAGGCTCGGGGCGAGACACCCGAGGGGGCGCCGGGCCGCGTCCGTAGGAACAGGGAGTTTCTGCCCATGCGAAACCCTCCACCACCACCCCCAACCCAGCTTAATAGCTCGGGACGGCCAGCTGACCCCGCTACCTCCGGGCTCCCCGCTCCAGCGCGGGGAAGGCACCCGCCGAGCCGCGCAGCGAGAGGCCGAGGAGCCGCTCTCGCCCAGCTCCCGCCTCCAGATACGGGCGAGCGCGACCCTGCGCCCGGTTTCGGTGGGAGCCGGCGAGGATTGAGCCGGCAGCGGAAGCTGCTCGCTGCGAAGCGCCCTTCGCGGAGCGCCTGTGCGCCCCCGGTATGCCGTTCTCCCGTCACTATCACCGTTACAGCACCGGCCCCCAGCGAGAAGCACGTTTCCTCTCCGGCTCCTTGCCCGCCTCGCAACGAGCCACGGCCGGGAAAGGCGGCACCCAGTACCACAGCCGGATTAGAAACATGGAATTTGCACGCGTGCGGCAGATCTGACAGGGGATGCAGGAAGAAGAGATACATTCCACCCTTTTTCGGTCCTCCGCCGCCGCTTTTCTGTCAGTTGCCGATACCATAATGCTTCCTTATTGCTACTCAAGTAAGTAGGGGGAAGTCTCCATTTCTGTACGTCTCATTCCTGAGCAGATTAAGCATGCACCAGGTAAAAAGCTGGCACACACATAGGTAGAGTTGTCCGACCGCGAAACGATGCCGAAACCCACGAGGCGTTAGCAGCCAGCTCCCACAAAGAGCACTCGGTTACACTGAGCATCCCCTTTGTCCGTGCATCCTCAGCACACACACGGTGGCTCCTCCATGCGTCCACGCACCCCCCACGTATACGGCCCCTTTGTGTCTGCGTCTCCCCCTCACTCACAAAGAAAAGCTCTTTCCTCCAGGCATGCACCCCGCCTCGGACACAGCCCTTCGCCTCCCCCCGAGACACAAGCGACCCGCCGCCGGGCACAGCGCCACGGTACCTACTTGTGTTCAAGAAACAGTCCGTAAACCTCCTAAAGCAGCTTGTAGAATTAGATCCATCTTCCATGTCTGGCCCTAGGAGCAGGGGAGACGAGAAGGAGAAGAAGGCGCCTCTCTGCCGCTGCTGCCGCCTAGGAGTCCTGCTCCCGCCGGGGCCGTCACCGCCTCGGATCCCGTCGCCGCGAGCTGCTGCTGCTGCTGCTGCAGCACCGAGGGAATTGTAGGACCACGGGCGAGAGGCGGCTGGAGAGAGGAGGAGCCGAGAGTGGTGCTGCCGAGGGCCGCCGGCTGCGGAACGGAGCAGCAAGCCCTGGATGGAGGAAGAACAGAAGAGTCTCCTCCTGCCGCTGCCGCCTGGATGGGCGATCAAGTGAGCTGCTGCTGCTGCTCCGCCAACATCTCTTCCTCCTCCTCCTCTTCCTCCTCCTCCTCCTCCTCCTTCCCTCCCTTGGAGACTTGTGAGGTTAAAGGAAGACAAGGAGGGGAAATGAGGAGGCGGCGGCAAGAAGTAAAAGGAAAATGGAGAAGCGGAGGAAAAGGAGGGGACTGGAGCGAGGAAAGGAGCCGCTGCCGCTCTGGGGACGATGCTGGCGTTGGCGGCGGAGGAGGCTGTCCCTGCAGCGCTGCTTCTGCTGCTGCTGGTGGTTGTTAGGAGGAGAAAGAGGGAGCTGCAGGCAGCCGAGCCGCCTCCAGGAGCGGGGGGAGGAGGAGACCCGCCGCTGCCTCCACCTCCGCCGCTCTGTCCATGGGAGTGGAGCGGGCGGCTGCCGGAGCCGGGCTTTTCCCCGGGTGCGGCAGCCAGGGGGGCCGAGGGGCGGGATATGATCCGCTTCTCCGGGTTGGACATGCTTCCGCTCTTCCCTCCCTTTCGCGGTAGTTTAAGGCAGGACGCCTAGGAGAGATACCGGAGTAAAGCGAAAGGGAAAGCCGAAGAAAGACGGAGCCGAACAAAACCAACGGCGGTTCGGTCTTCAGATCCCTCCAGCGACCCGCGGGCAGTATTTCCTCCGCGTCCCGTCTCCCCGCACGCATGGAATGCTCACATTTCCGTTCCCCCTTTAGGCCGGAGGGGACAGGGCGCTACTGACCGCCAAGCGGTTCCGATCCCCTTTTAAAGTCTGCTTTTCCTCATGCTCCCACCTCTCATTCAAAGCAAGAAACCGGCAACGATCTGTATTTTCTTCGAGCGGGGCAAAATACTGCCCCGAATGTCCGTGCTTGCCTGCAAAGAGGCAGATGAAACCACCGCAGTGCCGCTTCCAGCCGCGGCCCGGCCGCCAGAGAACGCCCACTGGCGGAGCCAGCGCTTCCCGGCTGCCGCCCTTCCTCCCTTTCCTTACCGGAGCGCACAAGGGAGCGATAGCACCGCAGCTACCTAAAGTGACCGCAGAGAGACACGCGAGTAAAAAGATCCTCCCTATGCGAACTCGTTATTTTAAACAGGTATTTCCATCTACCGAGATCAAAAAGCAGGCGCCCTGCGGCGCCTGGGATGAAAGTGCCAGCGTGCCGCCCCTCCGTTTCTGTGGGGCATCAAATCCCCATTCCCATGCGGAGATGCACAGTTCCTCCTCGCTGCCCCAGATCACACGTGTTTGCTCCACATACGCCCCTCCAGCCACTCCCCCTTACCCCCTTGGCACACCTGCAGCTACACACCGCTCAACCCCAGCCCACCAAGGCGTCCAGTTCCCCGAGGGGCTACCTCAGGCGCTGGCTTCTGGTGCGCCGTGGCTCCAGGGCCGCCACCGGCCTTGCTCCACAGGCACAGGCGGTGCCGTTCGCCAACGAAGCCCGTCAAGCCGGCACTCCGGCGCCCTGGCGGGGTCTCCCGGCGGGCGGGGTCCCTTTCCGCAGCCCTCGGGCGGCAGCGCTCCCCTTGAAGGCGCGTCCTGCCACCTCCACCGGCCCTTCCGCCGCCGCCTCGCCACCCCGCCCCGCCAGCCTGTCCGCAGCCCGCCCGTCCCGGCGGCACGGCGCCTAGGTGGGCAGCGCTACAGCGGCCCTCAGCGGGACAGCCTCCGGGGAAAAGCCCGGCCGAGGGAAGCCCAAGGCCGGGCCCGGAGCGGAGCGGGGCGGATGGCTGAGCTAGAAGCCCCCGCCCCACGTATTTCGTTTTCGCCCCGAACTCGCTTTGCCCTGGGTGCCAGCCGTTGCCGAGAGGCAGGCGGAGAGAGGTCCAAGCCCGCAGGAGCTTACCTCCGACAGCGGAGAAGGGGCCGGGCATCACCAACCACCGGCGGGGCGCACTTCAGCCCGGCCGGGCACTGCCTTCGGGCCGGGCGGCTGCCGGCCTATGGGGAGCCGTTGTCCCGCGCCGCCTGTCAGCGTAACGGCACCGCAGGATAGCGGGCAGCGCGTCCCTGCCCGCCCCTCCTGACACTCGCCCCCCTCACCTCATCCGCAGCGAGGATCGTTCGTGCCCCAGGCAGCCCGTACGGCCCGAGCAGCCCCTGAGGCGGTGGCGCTCACCAAGGCGGGGTTCTGCCGGCCCTGCCCTCATCTCCCCTCGCCCGGCGGGCAGCGGCAGGGCCTTAGGGCTGCCCCTTCTCCTCAGAGGGGGCACTGGGCTCAGAGCCTCCGCCCGGCAGCCAGGCTGACAGCTGCCTCAGGGCACGGACCGCCAGCGCGAGGAACCTGCCAACCTGCCCGTGCTCAGCGGTGGGGCCGGTACACGCTGAATTACACCCGTCTCGGCAGGACGTCCCGACCGGGGCTTCCTCCTCTCATGTACCTGGTCGGGGCGGAGGGAACCGCGCTCCTCAGGTAGACGGCCGATTCCCCGGCGCTGCCGTCCGCCAGAGGGGGGAGAAACGGCAACTGCGGCGGTCCTCGCCCGGCTGGGGCTGCCCTCCCAGAGACACTGGGAGCCGGCACCGCGGGAGCTGTTGCGGATACTCGCGGAGAAGATGCTTCTTTGCCTGCTGGCAGCGGGGTCCCCGAAACGCGGGAGATGCTGTTTTCCTCCTCTGCCTTCCGGGAGATCAAACCGCTGAGTCGTCCGTTGCCGCTGCAGGTGCTGCGTTAGCGGGTCTGTGGTGCTAGGTGCCCGTGGTGCTAGGTGCCCGTGGGAATCCTCACCAAACTACCGCGATCTTCCTATTCCAGTGCCAAATTAGGCTCTTTCGAATTTCAACTCCTGCCTTGAAAACAATACAAACCTACGCTTTTGGTTTGTATCTAAAATCGTTCGAGGGTTTTATGGAAATCATTTCAGGGCTTCTTTTAACGCTAGAATACACACTAACTCCTGTCAAAGTTAGAGCCTTTGCCTACTACTTCGTCTGAAATGCTGCAAAATAAGATGCTCCTCTGAAAATAATAGTGCTTTCAAATTCAAGCGCATTTTCAGCCAGTTGAATGTTTCGTAACAGTTAGAAACAATCCACAGAGTTCGCAAAAGGTTTTATGTGCCGAAACAGATTTAAAGATTCTCAGCAAACAAACTGAAAACTTATAAAACAAACAAAAAACCTCCGAGCGGGCTTTCATCTGAGTGGTTCTTAACGTCTGTCGTCCTAAAAATCCTGAACTAAAATACAGAAAAGTACATCTGCTTCCGTGATCCATTTTCTGTTGGTATATTTGACTTTATCAAAACCTTCTAATTTATATGTCTGTTTATGTGAGATGCTTTTATTTCCTGAAGTCTCACCGTTACTTACTTCACATACAGAGCTTTTCTCTCACAATTGCCGCAGGATAACTGGAGATCCAGCAAACGCTTAAATTCTCTTCGAGAAAGTTTAGCTCACGGAAACAGAACGTTAGTGAATTATGTTTTGTTGTTGCAGCCTGTTTGTTCTGCAATTAACAACTTCCCATTAGAAAATCTCTTACACTAAAATGTTTACATTGAAAGAGATAATCAGACTGAAATGACTGACAAAAAGCGAGAGCTATTCATCTGAAAAAAAATTAAAGTTCCTCCTGTAGACAGATTAGTCCCAAATTGTTCTGTCAATATCAAATCCGTGAAACTTTACACCGTCAATTTATAATTGTAGAAATCTTGTTTGACTATGCTAATCTACGATAAATGTCTCAATTGCCGTTCATTCAAACTACAGTTGTTCAAATATTACTGCCTGAAACAGTGTATCTATGTATTTATACAAGGAATATGAATTGAGCATGTATAAATATGTATGTGTATATACAACAAACCAGGCAAAACACATTTTGATTTGTAAGAAATAATCAGATAGTTTAGACAAGCAGCTTTCAGGTTAAGGGTTAGTTTAAAACTGTTCATTTGATTATTTTTCATTACCCACTGCCAATTCATACCTGATTGGTCACCTGCTTCTTGGCTGGACAAATAAAAGCAATTACAGAAGAAAAGTTAGATGACAGTGAAAATTAGTTTTCAAGCTCTGTACATATATGTTTGTAAAATACATGGAATTGCAGCCAAGTCAGATACGCTTGGTGGCCATTTCAGTACCTGAGGTTAAATTAGTGATGAATCACATCTGCTTTTTCCCCAGTATATCTCAATCTGTTTTTTCATTGCTCAGTCAGCATCACAGTTTCCATGCCACAGAGCAATGATGTCACTGATGCCACAGTGGTACTAATCATGCACCCAAGTCATTTACTGGAAAAGCCTTACCCACTCCAATAGGAATTATGTGTGCGACACAGGTTTGCTTCAGCATCCCAAAAATGATTTTTGAACTTCTGAAACACAAAGAAATTGAAACTAGAGTACTTTGATGCATCCACTTGCAGCAGGTGCAGGGGTTCTGACATGAATGCATTGTGTTGGTGCAATGATGACCAAAAGTCTTTGGTTGTATTTGCATGGGTAAATGGGATTTCACAAGAGTTCAGGAGCCAGACTGCCCATGAAGCCAGCAGGAAGTCCAAGAGGAATTGGCCTGGTTTGAAAGCAGCAAGTAAGCCTGTTTGGCAGTAATTTGGCAATATTAATCAAAATTCTTGAAGGAAAACATTGTGGGGATAAAGTAAAATCAAGTTAAAAACAGGTGTTTGGTATTAAGTACAGCTTAAAACCAAACACCTGTTCTTTCCCCATTTTGTCTGCTGCATTTTAAGAGTGACAGTGACTCATCTTTTATGTGGTCCCTCACTTTTTGCCTGGTAAATCCTCTTACACAACTCATCTTTATATCCTAAGAGTCCTCTCTATAATGTATCATCAACACCCTAGAAAAAGAGAAAAAAAAAGAGGATTAAGACAGATTATGGGAAAAGGGAGTTTAGAAAAACATAGGATGACAGCAGTAGAGGAGCTGATGGAACCAACCACCTGAATGTGGGTAAGGCAGGAGCAGCCATGATGAAATACAGAGAAAGCAACCTACAGCAGAGGTGGGGTGGGGAAAGCAAAAGGATACATGCAGTTAAATCTGAAGCTCTAGCGCTGAGTAAATACCACCCCCAATTAAATCCTTTATGGAGAAGTCCTGTTAAAGTTAATAAAAAGAATTGCCTTTTTTTTTTTTTCCTACAGATTATGTGCTAAATGATCTTACAAAATATAGTCATTATTACTGAGCTAGTGAACTGCTATCATAAATTAGAAACCTACAGAAAAGACATTGTTCCTAAAGCCTTATTCTATAAAGCTTTAGAGTAATTGATAGAGAGCCCTATTTCATAAGGGATTCTTTTCAGAAATTATTATTATTACACGCTGCATACACATGAGAAGAAATTTGTTTAAAGGGTATATATCAGCCATTTTCTCTGATTCCCACAAAAAAAATCATACAAGCCACTTCTTTTGCACAGGAATATTAACTGCAAGTCTTGATAACATGCAGTCGTGCTAGCAGCCATCTTAAAAGTGGTTCGGGGAATTACCTAGTCCATATGCAAAAGAGATAGAGTGAGATCCAAAATGAACTGCAATTCATTCAGCAAATCAAAACAAGACATTTTTTTTTTAAATGAGGCCAGGTCTGTTCAGAGGTAACTGACATATAGAAAAGAAAAAACGTAAATAAATATATTGTTTGCTTTCTGTAGTTTGTTCAGCTCTGCTTATGTCACTTTATTTTCTTCTCTGCAAGGTGACAGCTGAAAGGTTATGTGGCTAGAGCTATAAATAATCAAAGTTTCTCTAGAAGTGTGTTTCTAAAAGGGAAGATTTGCCAGGAGAGACATATTCTCCAGATGTAGATGTACATGTACATGTTCTTCAATGTACCCACCATCATACATCACAAAGCATAGCACTTCCAGAAAAACTCTATGCAAAGTTTTCAGTATTATTTTTCAGGGGAAAATTGCAATTCTTTATGGACAGAAGCTATGTTCAAGGTAGAGCTTTTTTAATCTCAAAATTTTCAGGTAGACATATTGCTAGATATTATACTGTAATGAAAAAAAAAAACCCTACTGCCATTGTACAAAGGGAAAATATTTACAATATTTGTACTCAGTGTACTATGTGTCCTATGAAAGGCTGTGAAAGAAGCTAAAGCAAACCTTATGATGCCATCTACCATTTTGTGCTGTCCTGTGAAGCACAAAGATCAGATATTTATTGGTTTTGTTAAAAGGGTGTTCAGAAAAGGAAACTGCTGTTTGGGCTTTGGTTATTTTGTTAACGGTGAGGACCTCCTCCAGAGAAAACACCCCCTAAATAAATTAGAACTCCAACAACAGCTCTCTTTACCAGGATGCTATATTATAAACCCAAAGCACCACAAACACTGTAAGCTCTTTAATACAATGACTATCTTTTGAATCACATCCAGCACAACAGAATCCTGGCTTGGGACCAGGGCCTCTTAGGTAGTAATGAAACACATACAGCCAGCAACACAACAGTTGGCATGGCAAGCAACAGCACTGTTGTTACCTAATACTATTGGAATAGCCATTTTTATTGCAAGAAAAATAAATAGGGTTATCAGGATTTTTGTAATTTTATCTTTCTGTTTTCATAATGAAATCTAGAGTTACTTTATGACAGAAGAACATGGTCATAATTTGCTATCTGCTAGAGACAATTCAGTTATTGTGTGTTCAACTGGAACATAGAAATTCTAACCTTTACATGAATTACAGTTCTTTTGTATGTAACAAACTTAAGAAAAATCCAAAAGAAGTAGTTAATATCGAATTATCTTTTACTCTTTCACTGTGAGCTATGCTCTTGCTAGCATGTAGCACAGACCATGCACTGCTACTGTCCCAACAGGGATGCCAGCTTCCCCCATAACTGTCTTGCAACCTCCTTCTTGACTTTCCCAAATTTTCCAGCTCCTGAAAACAAGCAGACTTTTCCCCAGCAGGTCATGCACAGTTCATGAAAAATCCTACTGTCCCATCACTGGCAAAATTTGCTTGGACTAGCAATTTCAGCTTTGAGTTTAAGTGTAAGACTACGTTCCAGCCAAAGCCTACAGCTGATTCCCCTTTGGTATTATCAGGAGGTGCAAACATAAATTAAGAGAGTCCAGCCTTTACAATTATCTATCTACAAAGAAACAAAATTTATGTCGAATTCAAACACCCTTTTAGGAATTCTGAGCATCACTCAGGAGGGAAACAAGTTTCTTTTTAGAACAATGCTTCATCTTTTTCATTTGAATTCCTCCTTTGTTTTAGTTTCTGGCAAGTCCCATTTTGCTCAGTTGCAGTAACTACCAAGTTACCTGCTGGGAAGAACAGGACTTTTACTCCCACCCCATCTGCTAAAATAAATCCTGAAACTGAGGCTATTGGTAGTGAAATGCAGTCATTAGCCTTCAGAGTTAACACCCTAGGGAGACAAAAAGTGCAAAGAAATGCACACCCTTAGCAACCACACGCTATCTGACATGTTTTCTAAATCAGACTGGTTTTAAATCCATGTGCTGTTTCTATGCAGAAGCCTATCTTTGCAGTCCTGAAAACTAGAAAGCTTGACTTTGAAGTGAAAGCTTGAGCTCTTCAAGTTTGTTGTGCACCCATAGCTCTCCTGTGTGGACTTTCAGACTGATGCCACTGTAACATACATTCCTTCAACTCCACAAGTGAGTTGATAAAACTGAGAAAAGTTCATTGTCTAGGTAACTGTTTTCTATCCCATACTCACTTTAGGCACTGAGAAATTCAACATGACCTACCTCCCTTCAGCAGCACACATGCATGCACTATGAACATGTACCGACTGCCTTTATATTCCATCCTAGGACATACTTGCTATCTTCTTCTTGCCTTTTTTTCACACTTCTCCCTCTTTTTTTTTTTCCCCTCATCTTTACCACCCTCTCTTTCACATACATACACAGAGACAGCATTTCTCTAGCTGCAGAATCAACATAATGATACAGATTTCCTTTGAAAAATACTTCAATATCAACATGTGAAAAACACCACTTAGAAAGCCATCATCCCTGAACAAACACTGTCTTACATATGTAACCCTAGACCATTGCAGACAAACTTATTTGATTCAGTACAGTTCTCCTCCTCCAGGAATAAGATACCACTACCATGTACTTTTATTCATTCTCTCTTACCCGTTTACTTATTCCCCATTGTCTCATTTGCCATCATCCAGCAGCCCCTGTTACTCTAACAGCTTTCTCTCCCTCATGCATAACCCATCCTTCCATCCTTTTCTCCAGTTCACTGTTTCTCCCCACGCAACCACATCTGCCATGTCTCAGCAAACGTACTCCAAGCTGTAGCATCCCTGTTGTCTCAGCTGCAACAAGTGCTTCATGTGCTTTCTCTTTTCTGATTTCACAGTCTTTCCCCAACAGGAATGCCTTCTGCCCTTCTGCTGGCCAGGTTCCACTGAGAGCTCTGGCACTTGCTATGGGAAGGAGATTCTCCCCAAGCCTTGGGTCTAAATAAAGGTCAGCTGGTAAAGCAGAGGAAGAGGAAACTGCTTGTGCTCTACCAGAAGCCTGGGGTTGCCTACAGAGGAAGCTTTAGGATGATAGAAATGAAGCAGCATTACCTTATCAGCCTAGCCACAGAGTCTACTGCTTGATACAGGTTTCCTGAATGAATGACTAGGAGGCTGAGTACAGACCATTGGAACTCAAGCAGAACAAATAGGACACATCTTATCCACATGATAATACAGGATCAGCAGCTATTTAAAAACAGCCCAGAAATAAAACAAGCACAAATAATTTATCAGTTTTCCTTAGAAAGAAAGTAAAGATACATTTCATAGGTGTAACTGACAGGAGTCCTGTTGAGGCTGGAAGCTTCGTATTCGTGCTAGCCAAACAGGATGAGGATTTTAAAAAATATTGATTGCTTTATTATATAGAAAATAAATACAAAGCAGTATACTGCAAAATACTGCAATCACAGGTGGAAAGCACAGACCTGAGTATCCAGCAGATTTCTGCAAACATTTCACTCGAATAGAACAGTTATTTAATCTTTTTTTCTGCAAATCTCCTGCACTTTAGGACAAAAGTAGAAGGGAAAGCACAGTGTAACCCACTTGAAGCAATCTCTACAGTATCCTCAGCTTAGCTTTCTTGTGCTGGATACAGTCTGCAGAGATGTAAATGCTGTGACAGTGGGTCTGACTATTTTCAAGACGAAGCAGCAGTGTGGATCCCACTGAATCCCATAACTTAGAATCCCTTTACTGAGAAAGCTTCTGGCAAGCCCTCTAGTTTGCAGTTTCTAAGAGCAGAAAAAGTAAATACCACAGTAGCCCCCACACCCGAGTTACACCAGACTGTCTCTACATCTGATCTGGCTCATACATACGCAGATATAATTATCTACCATTACCCTTTTTTTTTAAGTACAGATTGACATCCAGACTAAACAAGCCATTAATGCAGGAGCAACTCTGGGTTTATTTCTGGAGAAAGGGTTCCTTTGTGAGACCAAAAACCTCCCATTTAACTAAAAGCTCTGTGTGGATTTCTACACCTGTGGTTACTCTAACCTAAGTTGTGGTTTGACTGGATGTGGCTTCACTAAGTAGAATCTAAAGGATTTTGTTCGAAAAGTGAAAATTTTGCTGTCATTACCTTTTGTTGTCTGTCAGCCCTTGTCCTGCACACAGCTTATCACAATACAAACTCAACATTGGAGATCATTTTTTCTTACCTACAAAACTATCAGAGTTATTTTCTAACTATTTCAGCCCTATGGAGCTCAAAAATAGTAGTCTACCATTAAAACAGCTTTAAATGATCTGTGGAGCCAGACTTTGAATGAAAGGGGAGACACAGGAACCTATAAAGGGGGAAGAAAACAAAAATGAGACAATTAGGTAGAATGTTGGTGTAAGGAACTTGCGTGTGCCACAGGAGAGGAACCCACCCACAGCTCTCTTCCCTAGCAGCCAGGCTCTGGCTGGGGGCACTGCCATGTGGAGCCTGTCACTCTCTTCCAGGTCAGTGGAGCTCTGAACCAGAGGCCTGTCAGGTGTCCCCTGATCCCTGACTTCAGTCCCTACAATCGTAGAATGATCATGCATCCACATATCAGCTACGCGGCTTCCAGTGCCCCAGTAACAAGGTCATTCTGAATCTCACTCTTCCTCATTTCCAGCCCAAATAAATCCATGGCCGCTTCTTTTGGACCAGCTCTTTCTTCTAGCTTTAAATATCTCTTCTGAATTCTTTTCCTTTGGTGTTTAAAAGGAGCAGTAGTATTTTTCTCAGACTTAATTTTCCTTGACTAATCAAGGCACAATCTTTTAGTTCGTTCATACACCAGTAGCTCCCGTCTCCTGATGTCTTAACTTAAAAGCTTATCTGTACCCCTCGTCCACTTGGAATTCATCTTTCCTCAGTACAGTGACTACAGCTCAGACATGCTCTTGTTAAGGTTTTACAGATGGCTTAAATTCTTGCCCAGCTCTTTTGGAGGAATTTTGCTTGATATTTTGTGGTTGCAGTACTAGGGGGTGGAAGGGGTTACTGTTGCCCAAGTCATTTTGTGGTGAACACAGCCATGAAGAATTTCTTTCCTCTTGATTGTTTCCAACTGATGAGCTCGAAGACAAAATCCATATTCATCCCTAGGTGAATGTTTGTGTACTTTGTACTTGCTGCATTTCATTCTGCTTCCAGTAATACAGACTTCAGAGATCTCTGAATCATCCCCAAATCTGCACCAGTTCCCCTCTGTGCAGACAATAGCCTCCCAGATTTTATAATCTCTAAGATCTGCTAACACACCCTTACTTACATACAGGAAAGAAAGTACAAAACCAGTTCAGTCCCCAAGCAACCTTTCTTATACCAGCAGGGCAGCTGTCCTTCCTTCAGCTATACGTGATTCCCTGTAGCTGTAAGTGCTTCATTCTCAGAGGGTCCACAGCACCCAACGTTTCTGCAGACTTCACAAATACTCAAGACATTGCCTGACAGCTCTGCAAAACAGGGAAGTATTATCTATGAATGCTGCCTTACAGAGGAAAAACACAGAAGTTGGTTTTTTTTTCCCCTAAAGTTATGCAGGAAATTTTTAAAAAGAGTTATAAAAGACCATTGAAAGAATGACACAAAAGTATCCTGGTTCCCCCTCTGTTCCTCTGCCTGCAATATCACCCTCTGTTTTCTCATCCACCGCACGTATGAGGAAGGAGTCCAGGCTGGGGCTGGCTTCAGGAAGAGGCAAAGTAAGCAGATCCCCAAAACCACAGACTGCCAGAGGGCACCTGGATGCCTGCTCTGCCCTTCCAGGAAGGCAAGCAGACAAGCTATTCCAGCAGGGTAGCCACCCAAAGAGCACAGCTCCAGCCCTGCCTAAAAAGCCTCCTGCTGTCTCTGCCATGGAGAGTATGATCACAATGCACGGCTTGTTCTTAGTGCCTGCTGTCCTGCTTTTTTAAGAAAAACATATTTATGCTCTCTTTTGTTCTCCCTCTTCCCCTGGCCATTTTTCTTTCTTATATGTGACACTAAAGAGTTTTTAAAACAAGCCCTCACATTCAACAGAAGTCTAATTTTTCAAATAGCACTCACTGCTGAGATCAAACCATCCCTCCTTGGCTGGACCTATGCAAGAGCACTCTACCAAGCATTAAATCCAATGTACAGAAATTATTTCTTTTAATCTGAGAATAGATTTAGAAAGCAACAGTAACTGACCTCTTATTTGATTAAAAAAAACCAACAAAACAATCTCTTGGTGTATTTGTTTGCTCACAGGGAGATGTCAAAAAACCTCCCACCTCTCCAGTTATACATACCTTCTTGTAAGCGAGAACTTGTTCTCTGTAATCAGATATCTGGCCTGGCCTGGGTGTAGAAGGAAGATTCCCACCTAGAGATTAGTGCATTGTCAATATTAACAGCTTTCATGAGATTGCTGCATCATGATGCCAAGCAAAAATATTTGATTCACGTGACCTGTGTTGAAGCCTGGTGCACAGTTTGCGGCGCTTCTGGAGCTGTTCTTAGATCAGTTGGCTTTCAGGCAGCAATATGAATGTAAATGACACAGCAGCAGCTGCTGCTGCAAATGCATTGACCTGTACTCATTTTATGGGACACAAATGACCCAACCCCAGCAGGATTTATTACAGCTGCCTCTTCGGTGTACACTGTGTGTCAGATCTGGTTTTTCAAAAGACATTTTGAAATGGTTCTTGTTTTGAGTAACAACAACCACAAAAAAGTTAATTCACACTACTGCTCTTCCATGAAAATCAGCATAGCTGTGTTTCAGCAAAGGTATTTCTCTACAGAAAAGAGATCTTGGTGTACATTACTTCCTCAACACTCTACAGGACTTTAAGGAAATGCAAGAATAAATGTAGGAAGGAGTGGAAAAGATCTAGAAATCTGATGTATGAAAGAGTACAAAAGAGAAAGGAAAAACAGCTGTGGTATCAGATGGCAGGTTAAAATTTGTAAGGAAGGGAAATGTAGAGAAAGGTAATGAAAAAGTAAATGGAGTCGCCATCATGGAGCTCAGGGGTAGACCAGGGAAAGGCTGCATCATCTTTACTGAAAAAGCAGAGCAATTTTTTTAGCTCTTTTGCTGGTAGCTATTGTCTACTGAATCCTACCACGCTCTTGCAGTAGATCCAGGCAATCAGAAATATTCTTGTCTAATGGGCCCTTCATGTTCTTACTCCCCAACCCGTAAAACAGTCTTCTTGATGAGAAGTTCAACCTGAACAATGACAATTCACTCATTTACCCACAAGAAAGACTGTGCTTGATATGCCTGAAACCTTGTGCCTGATTCGTTCCTGCTTTGTGTCAGCATCAAGCCATGGACATCAATGGACTGTGTTATTTCTACTGGAGTCAACAAGACAAGCCAGCCTTCATGTTTTTAGCTTTTCCTTCCAGCCCTTCCCTTGCCTGCCTGCCTTATTTACTCTTTGTAATACTTCTTTATTTTTCATTGCAGTTTTTCAGCTACAGCTTACAAGGATCTGGCTGGGAGGCTCTCTCTCTTTTTAGGGCAAAATATGCTGGAAGTTACCTAAGCCTAATGCTGTGCGTGAATACTTGCTGCAGTTACATAGGACAAGGAGTGGATCCATTTCTCAATGACCGCTGGAAGTGGAGGGAAGTTTAGGAACCCCCATGCAGGTAGCACTGTTTGAATTGCGTGAAATAAGCAGCAGTGAACAATTTTAAGCCCATCACTCCAATTAGATTAATCTACCAGATGGAAAATTACTTAAAAAGCTAACTAGACTGTCATATTTTGCTCATTCTTCAACATGTGCCTTCCAAGCATGTGTGAAAACAAAACCAAACAAAATCCTCAGAAAGCCAGGGAAAGCAGAATTACAACTGGGCTTTTCACATGAGACCAAAACAAACTCCCCACATTCGTAGACTCTGTCTTCACTAGCTCCTTAGATGCAAGGTACATTCTTCAAGCCCTACATTAACTGCTGAATGAAAGGGATTTCTTTATAGATCTTCACAATAAGTACATTTTTAAAAGAAAATCAGGTGGTACAAAAGGAAGAGATGCTATATAAAAGCCCATTTCTAGTTGATACACCAAAGAAATTGTTTAAGGGTCATTATTCTGGTGTCACTATCTGATTAGGTAACTCACGGAGTTACGATGGGGATAATTCCAACTTTCAGATACCTTCAAAACCACTATGTCCTGCTGTCTGGGAAAAAAAATTTGTTTACTTCAAAAAAAGCTTTTCTGAACTTTACTTTTGGCATAATCTTTGGCGTTGTATTTCTCATAAGAACGCAAAGGAATGGGCTTGTTGACTCCATTGGCATTCGTTATGATCGTGGTTTTGTTAGATGCTTACATATTCCAAGCACAAACATTGACCATCCTCAGCTGACAGGTCATCTCAGCCCACGTTTAATCCTTGGAACATTTTGTTCTTGTGTGTTTAAGGGCTCTGTGAGCACTCTGTTTGTATAAATGGCTGTGCACACAGAACTAAATAATTGACACTAAATACCGAGGTATACCTAAGTACCTGTGCACGGTGAAGGTACTTGGTTGTTTTCAAAAACTTGAGGAGTCAGGCTAGTGTAGCGTACTTAATAACTTAAAGGGTTTGCTTCTTTTTCAGAAATGCTAAAACTGTATAACAGGTTAAAAAATACTTAGAATATGCAATGTGTAACCATGCTGTTGGAATCACTTGTATTTTAAAAATGAGATATTTATAGACAGCTAAGAAGTTTAAGCTTGAAATTAGAGAAGGAAGTTCACCAAAGTTTCACAATTTAGGCTGGCAATTCAATGAATGAGGCTAGGAAAAAATCCTCTCCCACAGGCAGATCATTCCATAGGTGCCTTCACTGAGATTTCGTGCAGATTCTTTTGAAGTCTGTAAGAGTGGACCCTCTCAAAACAGGGTAAGACCAACAGACAGCCGTATATGCAATGGCTTCTTGTATGTTTCTAGAAATCTAACTTTGAAAAAAGGAAAAGAAACCCACGATGCTGGGGAAAGGAAGACACATAGTTTAACCAAAGCTATGGAGCACTTCACATGAAAAAGTAATTTGGCAGAATAGGTGATGAAGAAGGACTTCACAATATAATCCGATGAACAGAGTACATTCCCAAACAGTACCTGGCTGGAACAGTTGTTTTGACTTGTTCTGTGTGATATAAATATCACATTAAAATATTGCCCAAAAAGTAGAGATTAAAGCACGCAGCACAAATGTAGTGGATGCCAAATGTCTCTGTCCTGTACTGTTGGAAACTGAAATAAGCATGCTCACAAATGGCTCCTGGGCATCAATTTTCTGCCTTACTGTCTCGCTTCTTCCCCCACCCCAGTCATCAGTTTTCCTTTGCTGCTCCATGAATCACAAAACTGAACGTACTCTGAATCACCCCAACACTCATCCAAAAGGTAATTCCCCAAGCAACAATTTGCTTGATGTGGTGATTGCAAACAACATATACATGGCTGAAGTGCAAGGAGCTGTGTGTTACTACCTGTCGTGGTTTAAAACCAGGCAGAGCTCCTTCACTCACTCCCCCCACCCTCTTCTTGCCCTCCCCCTACTCCTGGAGGGATGGAGAGGAGAATCGAAAGAATGCAACTCCCACAGGCTGAGATAAGAACAGTTTAGTAACTAAGGTGTAACACAAATCACTACTGCTACCACCAATAATAACAATGATAAAGGAAATAACAAGGGAAGAGAATACAACACCTCACCACCAGCTGACCAATAACTCGCCCCCCCAACCTGCCCAAGCTCTGACCGATACCTCCTCCAACCCTGCAGACCCCCAGCCCTTCCGGCTAGCTCCCAGTTACACCCTGGGCATGATGTGCTGTGGTATGGAATACCTCTTTGGTCAGTTTGGGTCAGGTGTCCTGTCTCTGCTTCCTCCTGGCTTCCCCTCGTCCCTGGCAGAGCATGAGGCTCACAAAGTCCTTGACCAAACCAAAACATCATTGTTATCAGCTCTGTTCCCAGGCCAAAAGTCAAAACACTGCACTGCACCAGCTACCAAGGAGGAAAATGACTGCTACTGCTGAACCCAGGACACTACCAGACAGTTTTGGCCACCAAGGCCAGCTGAGCTCAGCTGAGAAAAATACTCCACCTTTTAGGAAGTTCTGCTATTTCCCCCAACTTGCTTTTTTTTTTTTTAACCCCAAATAAATCTGTTTAAAAAAAATAAAAAATATTTTCAAGCTGTCTGGAGTAATACAATGTAAACAAGAGACTGAAAGGTACACATGGATATGGACACACAAAAATCCCCAGAATCTTATGAAATGCTAGCTTTTAATGACCCCATCTTCATGTTCAAGAACCTGCACTTCACAGTCACACTGGGAAACATTTCTGTGACAGCTTGATACATCTAAACAAAAATACACTTTTTTCTGATTTTGATTCTACAAATTGAAATAGGTTTTAAATAAAAAGAAAAAGAAAAAAAGGAAAAATAAAAAGAAGAAAAACAATAAAAAAAGAAGAAGGAAAAAGAAAAAGGGAAAGGGAAAGAAAAACAAAAGGAAAAAGAAAAGTAAAAGAAGAAAAAGAAGAAAAGAAAAAGAAGAAAGAAAAAATGGGAAATAAAAAGAAGAAAAACAATGAAAAAGGAAAAAGAAAAAATGGAAAGAACAAGAAAAACAGAAAGAAAAGGAAAAGAAGGAGAAGAAGAAAAGAAAGAAAAAGGAAAAGGAAAAAGAGTAAAAATTAAAAAAGAAGGAAAAAAAAAGAAAAAAAAACAGAAAAAAAAGTTGACTTTCTCTCCCAGTAGAGCAGCCTGTCTTGGGTGTGGATGGGTTAAGAAGCTCTCCCTCTGACAGTCCATCTTCTTCCACGCACAGGATAGGAATTTCTCTCAACTGTCTGTCTTTCCCATTCAGTTCCTCATAGGGTATCTTGTGAGTACCTTGCTCTCTCCCCTTCTCTCTGCTGACAGGAGGACCGTTATATTTTTAGCCATCCATCCAAACTCTCCTTCCATTCAATAATGGGTTCCAATGATTGGGCAAAATTGACAACTCCAATTTGCACTGCCTAACCCTGATTCTTTATGCAGCTATACAGACATGGCCTCTACCAGGACACAGGAATTATCCCTCAGCAAAAGGTGATGGAAGTTCTTTACACCTTGCTTTTTATGTTGGAAATCTTTTAGGCCTGTCTGTTACTCACTTCTGTAGGTATGAGCATTACAAAGCCCGTATTTCTATCTCATTGTCTTTCACATCTTTGTACATGGAGCTTTTCCTTTTCCTTTCTGCATTGTCCCCTTGCCAGATTCTGCATGTTTGAGTTTCTAGGAGCTGGTGCCTTGTTTCACTTTCACACCTTTATGACTTTTGAATCATGGCTGCAATACTTAGCAGCATAATGAAAGACCCCCCAGAAAGACTTGGATAAATGCTGCTCCTTGTACTTCTGAACATCTTCATCCTTTCTCTCCATGCATTCAGTGCAACTTGGCCTCCAGGTGTGCCGAGTGGGCTGTGTCCCTAAAGAAAGGATTCACTCCCCCACATACTCACCCAAATTTGCCTAGGGTGCAGAGCTCTGCACCATCACTTGCATTCAGTACCCAGAGGCTCCCTGTGCTCTCCCTTCCCCCATCTCTTAGCCAATGCCAAACTCCTTACTTTCACTTTCCAGGGTCTCTTTACAAGCAAATCCCCTTCCTGCCTGCCCATCCTCCTCCTCTCCTGGTCTCCATCTGCTCAGCCTGGCCCTCCCTGTCTCCTTTCACCCCCTCCCTCCAGCCCCTTTGTGTTCCACTCACATGCCTGCTTGCAAGCTCTTTTCATGCTGTCTCTGTGCCTGGATTTCTCCTCTTAAACCCCATCTGGCATGCATTCACTCTCTCTTCCTCCCACCTTATAGCCCTTCACAAAATTAACTTCAATGAGACTCAAAACAGTGGCCTCCACTACATTCAAAAAAATGCCTTTAAGCTTATTCACATAAAACTAGAAAACTCACTGGCATCAGTCAGCTGAATTAGTTTTTCCAGTAATCATGCCTGCCAGCCTCGCCTTCATTCACTTTCTCCCCTCTTCTCTCTCACCCCCACTCCATGTTGCACTTCCCTCCTGTTCTCCTTTTAACTCGGGATGGAAGCTTTTCAGGGCGTCTTTATCTCGATCAGAAAGTGCCATGCATGTTGATGAAAGTGAGGGTTGTGCTGAATGGAACCAAAATGTCCTGCTAACTCTAGACACTGCTGGAGATGCTACATCTGAGCTGTCTTAGTAAACACCAGCCAGAAAGGATGAGTTGAGAAATTACAACTAGAGAGTTGGCTTGTGTCAAGAAGTGATTT
Source organism: Pezoporus wallicus (assembly GCF_028554395.1). Taxonomy (NCBI): domain Eukaryota; kingdom Metazoa; phylum Chordata; class Aves; order Psittaciformes; family Psittacidae; genus Pezoporus; species Pezoporus wallicus. The sequence continues at coordinate 5,202,821 of NW_026637663.1, forward strand.
CCTGAAGTAAAGACTGATAACCCATTCTTTGATAACAGCGGGTGTTTTGCCCTCCCAACTGATGGTGACAGAATCCACCAGGAAATTCTTGCTGTCTTCCAGCACACAGGAGTAGCACACAGCATAACCGGGCTCCCCAGTACCTCCGGACCTGCAGTGGGTGGCCTTTTCTAAATTGCATTTTACGTGCTTTCCACATCACCATGCCAGATCTGACATTCCTCTTTCACAAGCACCAGACACTGACTTTCACTACTAACGTAGCAACAACCATTGTGCTGCTCAAGTTTTGCAGGCAGGTAACCACATCTGTCTGCCTTGCCTTCTCCCATTGAGCTAGAGATAAGAGGTATAAACCCAAAAATGAGCTGTAAAGACTATTTTCCCCTCCTAACACACAGAAGAGAGTAGGTCGCTTGATAATTTTTATAATGGGAGCGCTCAAGAGGGCCTTTGGGGACCTGGGTGTTGTGCAACGCCTGCTCTGGTGAGTCGGCTACCCAAACCACCTATGGATGTTCCAAGTAAGGGCAATTACTGGTGGGAAAAGCACTCTGGGCAAGTGGAAAGGGAAGGTGCAGAGGCCAAAGACAAGAAAAAGAGGTGAAGATGGTTCCTGACTTGCTGTAAACGTAGAAGAAACTACGAGTCCTGTCTGTAAGAGGCACAATTGACCCTCTTACCTATTCCCTGGGCAGTCCCTGATGGCAATTTGCAACCATATAATTAATACATAATGGGTTGCACCAACATAGTAGACTAGTATCAAACACAAAAAGCAGCACATTTGCATCTTGGCAGTGCAATACTGAATTAGCATCTTCAGTAACAACAAAGGAAGAGCAAAAAGATACCAAAACAACTTCCTTCACAGGACAGAGCCTCAAAATCAGTGCAATGGTACAAAACTAAAGCAGAATGGGTATCTCAGGATACTAAGAGCATTTCACCTTCAGACTGATCAGGCTAATAATTGAGATCTTAATGTCCTAAGACTCAATACAGCACTCCTCACCCCTTAAGAAAAGGGGCCTAATTTCTTTCAAAGTGATATGATTTCTTTCAACTACAGCTCAAACCTTTCTCTGTGTTCTGATAGCTTTCTGGTTGCCTGTAGGGCACTAATGGTTTCAAGTATTTTCTCCAAAAGAGAGGGCAACCACACTTCGAACACACATCTCTAGAATGAAAAATTATTAACAAGCCTCAGTAGTTTCAGTAGTAGTAGTTTCAGGAAGAAACAGAGGACTGAACTGGCTTGCAGACTTAACTCTCTTCATTCATTTGTAAGAGTCCTTCCAGGCAGAGCAGAAGAAAACAGGGCCATGACACTGCTTCTGTACCTAAATCTCAGTCCAGGCCTGCCAGTCTCAAAGCTATTGGTGAGGAGCAGCTGGAGTTTCCACATCTGGGATAACCTCAGTATCTTGGTGACATTTTCATGGGCCAGAATTTGTATTACAGAGAGCAAGCTTCACCTGAAAAGTAACTTTAACTTTTGGGAGATTCATTATCACTAACCATTACCCTGAGAGGAACCTCAAGACTCCTTTCAGATTATCAATCTTCGGTTATTAAGTAGTTGTCATGAGAAGGTGTTAACTAATCAAAGCACCTGACTTCAGGAAAGAGCTGCTAACACCCACGAAAACGCATTTCAAATACTCGCAAAGCCTCATGCACCTTTCTAACAGTACTACAGAAATCTGTAGCCCAACAATGAATCCCTGAGTGTTCTTCTTTGCTAGGCCAGCAGAACCCCAAGGACAGTCCTCCTTTTTTGACTTAATTTAGACTTTGTATTTACCAGTTTGCTTGTCAGGACTTTGAAGCAAGGACCGTCTATTGTTCTGTGAGCAGTATGACAAACTAGCACAACAGACCTCTGTTCTGGGTTAGTCCAAGGCAATTCTGGAAAAAAAATAGGAAGTGGTCAGCACAGGAGACACAGAAAACTACCTTAAAAGCACCATTTTCAGTTAACATTTCTTCACTGCAATTTAGCAGCAACTTCTGCCTTTGGAATGCCAACAGTATCACAGTGGTCTCCTCTCAGTGTCTACAGTGCCATAGTCACAAAACCTTGACACAAGCAGTATAGAGAGGAAGACTGGTGTGGAGAAAGACTTCACTGAGCCTCCATGCATGCATAAACAGTGTACGTGAATGTCAGGGAACAGGAGAGACTGATGAAAACCTGATTTAAAACACCTTGTTACCTCACAGTAACAGTCCAAGATGCTGTAGCCGTAACACAGTGTTAAGATGTGGTTGGTTTAGCCACTGCTGTGAAAGACTAAGTTTTATTTTGGTGCTTTTTAATAAGAGGGAAGGAAATGCCTCACATTGCTCAGCAATGATTCCTTTGGGCAATTAGGAACGACATTAACAGGCTGGAGGGAGGTTTGCCCAGAAAAATGAAGGGCGCGGGCCAGAAAGCAACAACAGCAGACCCTTGGAGGTTTGAAAGTAACATGAAGGATACCCAGAGGCAACACTAGGAACATCTTAAATCAGGGAAAACAGCAGTAGCTGCATAAAACCCATGCTGTTTTCTGTTTTCAGGTTTACAAAAGCTTCTGCAAATGAGTAAGCCATGTGAAAACGTTAAAAGGTTACAGATAAGACATGGAGTAAACTCAGCTGTATCTGTGTCACAACCAACAATATGCTGTGTTCCTAACTAGAAGATCCTGGATACATTTTGGAAGGAACTCAAGTTGCCAGGCTCAAAGCCAACACAATCTGTGGGTGGGTGCTGGATGCTTGCCTTCAAATTCTCTCCTTGCCAGAAAACCTGTGGAGTAATAATGGCACCAGTTTTGGAGGGAGATTTCATAGTGTTTAAAGCTAGGAGAGACCACAAGTTGATCTACCATGACCTCTTGCTTATCCCTGGCCGCTAAATTTCACTACTGACCATTCTATTGATAATAACTTTTTCGGTTATAATACAGCAATTTATTCTTCAGCCAAGCAATCTCCATGCTCTGAAACTATGAACAGGAAGGGAAGATGGAACTCAAATCCTTGCAACCACAGGTGTGGTGTGACCACATATTCCTTGTAGGTGATCCACATACCTATCCTGAGAGAAAATCAAGATGTTTCTCAGGTCTCAGCTGGGTGACCAGCAGAATCATTTTTTCCCTTGGCTGATGCAAATCCGATTAGCAGTTTCACATGGGGTGTAAGAATATCAGACACTAGACAGTTATCCTAAAATAAGAGCCCCCTCTACTATCCACCCTATCAGGTCTTTCGTCTACAACTGTGGCCTGGCTTTGAGTTGTCAAAAGAAGGCAAAAACACCCTCAGGGCACATCTTGCTAACTGTGCATCAGAGGGAAATACCCTTCCTCACCCCTGTGGGGAGCCAGCTGGAGCCCTGGAGCGTGACTTTAACACAGGATGTCTTCCAGAAAGGAAATGGGGGAAGACAATAGGGTGGAAAGATGAAGTACAAAACCAAAGCATGGTCTCAATTCCAAGTAAAGCTGCCACCTTCTGACTCCAATACATTACATGGGAAACTTATCTTCTAGCCCTATCCAACCTTCCAAAAGCAGCAGAAGGAATTTCTAACAAAGTTAAAAGAAGATAGATGAAGTCCACTGAGATTATAACAGCATGGGAAATAAACATAACAAACCTCTGAAAAATAAGAGTGAACTAGGTTTGTTGAGACATAACAAAGCAAGCATTAATCTGAAAGTATGGAAGATAGAACCAGTTTATTCTGTATGTGAGGAAATAAATATTACCAATGATGACAACATTTTCAAGTGAACTGAGGAGCACAGGGAGCAGAAAAATAGTCATGAACAAGGGATAAGCAAGCATATTTTAGGGACAGAGGGAGATGAAGCACTATGACAGCATGAGTTACCTAGAGATGCTAGATGAAAACCATGACTCATTCACTATTTGTAGAAGTATTTTCCAAGTATTTGGAAACAGACACCACAGTTCCAGAATTTAGCAAATAAAGATTCTAGAAGACAGATAGACTGACATTATCTCCCTAAAAGACTAACACCTACATTTTTTTAAACCCTCTGAGATATTTATGAGTAGCCAGGGGGTGCACTTGGAATTGTGAAATTTAATTAGTGAGTCACTACAGAATTATGAAGCGTGAATCAGGTCAAATTCGTTTTTATGCATTAGCTCTTGGTCTTGGTTCAGGCGAGGAACCAACAGATCCAACATAACAGATCTTCAAGGATATTTGCTTTTTAATCAGGTTCCTTGTGGACTGGATTGCCAGGTAATTCACTTCATTCATTAACAGCAGTTTCAAGAAATGAGCCTGATTCTGTACCCAGCATGTTAAAAAGTCCGTCAACTATCACTGTTGGGAAAGTCTTCTATTTAAAGAAGAGGAGCAAGGAGGCAGAGATCTAAATCTCAAGGGTTTGTACCCTGCCGTAGAGCTAGTGAAGAGCAGAGCACCATGAGGGCTCTATCCTTATCATTCCATTGACCATTTACATCGAATACAAGAACTCCACTGTCCCTTTCACTGTACTGTCCAGGCAAGGCTCCCCCAGCACTTCCCAAAGGCAGCTGTTTCACACAGACATCCACAGCTGGTAAAGGCTCAGCAACTCATCTCAAGTCACACAGCAAGTGTCTGGGTTTACACCAGAGAAGCACTCGTGGTTTGGCCAATGAGAACAAACCATCAGTGGATTTCAAAGATGTGCTCACTTCTATCAAGGTCACGCCGAGTGCTGTTGCTAGCATCATTCCTACTACTGCAGCTGCAGAATTTCTTCCTCAAATCCCTCCACTATTTCTAGCTCCTTTTACTGTGGAAAAAAAATGAATCATGTGTTCTTGCTTTCATCGTCAGAAATACTCATCTCTGTGATGTGCCCATATTCCCTGTGATCATCAATCTTTTCACCTCCCTCTGCAAGTCAATCCCTGATCTGATGATTCTGGCCTCCCATTCTCTGTTCAGAGCAGAATAGCATTAAAGAAGGCTAGCAGCTACTGGTTTGCAACAGGGAAAGCATGCTTGACAAACCCAAGTGCTTACGAGAGTAATATAGAAGTAGCATCCAATAGCATTGTGCAGTTATCTTCTATCAAAAATGGAGGTATATGAAATAAGTGAACAAGGAAAGGGTTCTTTCAGCTTTTCACATGTGTCTACTTGAAACTTTTGTGCTGAGTACAGCAACTGAGAATGAAGTAACTGCTCTAAAATGTCATTAATTGTTCAGTTTCTTCACCTAATGCAGCTGACAATAGTTCTTATATGCTTATGCATTCTTCTTTTGACCATAAGCACAGACATTCTAAAACATTTTAAGAATTTTTTATTGTTTTAAAGTCATAGTAACAGTGCTTGAGTTGCAGTTTATAAAACTAAACAGTCAAGTTTTAAAATTATGTTAAACTTGGTGATCCAAAGGAAGATGTCCAGAGCATAAGGCAGGGATATTGGGATGTAATCTGAGTGAAATCCTACCAAAAAAAAAAACCAAACCAAACCCAAAACAACCCCCAGAAAACACTTTTATTTTACACCAAGCTGTGAATAACTGAAGCTGACATCTCTAGCCTAAAGGCAGCAAGTTCTTATACAAAACCTGGAGTACAACATGGTGTGCACCCAGAAGATACTTGCTGGAAGCACAAAATCAAAAAGCTTTCCGTGTGGATTTAGCAACTTCTGTTCAGTTCTACCACCAGCCCAGCCTGGTCTCTGGGATATTTCACATGGCAGAGTTTCTGTGATCTTCCTTCCAGCGATGGTGTAGACAATTTGACTTTCTGTTGATGGCTCACTTTTACTCTCTGGCTACAAGAGAGTAAGTATCAGCACAGTGACCCTGTGTTCAGCTTAGCAAAGGAAACATTTGTAAATTTTTAAACCTACTTTCTGGCTTTTCCCCCATTACCTGAAAAATTAAGACTTGAAAATAGTTTGTGTCAGACTGGTTTTGTAAACCAAGGTTCTAAATTAAAAACTCAACAGCTAAATGCTAGGCCCCAGCTAAGCTGGCACTGTTTTAAGTCTATGCAATCACTGCTCTCAAAAGAATGAGAAAGTTCTAAGTAATAGTCTCATGCTAGAAGGTAGCTAAACCCCACACATTACTAAACCAACAGCATTCAAAAGCAGCTTCTACAAAGAATCCCCAAGGTATTTTCATATCCAATAAGTAGAAGATACCAGAATTATCTCAAAACTATTAAACAAATTAAAACAAATCACTTGAGATCCCTGTGTTTAATAAAGAGCTGTGGAGACATTACATTCTATATTTTCAGTTCCTCTGAATATTTTTGTTGCAGTGAAAAGAATTAAAGGATGTATGCACTAGTTCAGCCTATAGCAGACAAGCATATTGCAAGATTATATTCCTGGTGAGACATGCAGAAGGGTTTTTCGGGTTCCCTGAACTCTTCTTAGTGCTCACGTATAGTGTCCTGCTGCAGTGGTGGGGGAAGATACTACTCGCTGCTTGACCAAGGGTTACCAAACACACACACTTACAGGTGAAACAGCAGAAGTAGTTTAGGTAAAGGCAATATATTTTGAATTTGTAAAGGCACAAGGGGTTATCTTGTCTTCATCAGCACACAGTAACTCAACGGTGAGCCAAAGCCCATAGTAACGGCTTCCTATATTCTGGCAAGGCAGGCATGGACAATAATGAGGATAGTATTATACTGCAGATTTCTATGCTCTGTAGGAGTTCTGCAGCCCAGATGTGGTGGAGACAGGAGCAGCGCATATGTACGACCTTCTTCTGATTGCCAGCTCTGAGCTTGAGGGAGAAAGAACGTCTTCCAGTTTTATGCCCACATGTATTTATTGGTTAGTATTTCCATTTTCCCTGCATCCTCATTAGGTGATTTCACCAACTTCATCAGGTCATGTCATTAAAAGTTGCAAGTGGTTAAGTTGTTCCAAAGCAATTCAGCTGAAAGGCAGGGCATGGAGAAGATAGGTTTGACACCTAAGGCCTCAAACTAGATCCAGTTAATGGCTCTGCAAGAGACTTCCAATACAATTTAATCCCTCTTTTGAAACCATTTACAACTAAGGTAATGGTACTTCTTAACCTTGTGAGAATGATGTTAGGGCTAAGCCTCTACTGCCAGAGATACTCAGATCCGGTGACAACTGGGAGTTTCAGCAACTTCCATAATAAGTGACAATTGGCAGCAGAGCACATGCACCTATCTCTTTACATATATGATACAAGCAAAACAAAACCCACAATCCCTTCGAATCAGCTCTGCATCCTAAATGATTGATTCTGGTTTTCCATACTTTCAATGTGCAGAGTCTAAAGAGGTTTCATTCATTTTAGTGGTTATACAAGTACAACCATTAACCACCAGCAGCAAATACTGCATCAGAGAACGAAAAAAAAAAAAAGAAAGAAATCTGAGCGTGCCCATAACAATGGCAAAACCATCGCTTCCAGCCTGGAAACTTCTGGACTTTGTTCTCCCTTTCTGCAACAAATTAAATTGCAAGTGACCTGACTATTTTCTGCACTCTTAACCTTTAATGTTCTTTCCTCTTGGCTGGCAATACTTAGATTCTGGTCCCAGCAGTGTATCCCATTAATCAGACAAATGATGATACCACAACTCCTATGTTGAGAGGATTGTGCAGGCTGTAGGATAATGGGGCTGCACACCCCACGCAGATGCAGCCAGCAGAGTGCAATCTCCTGAGTCCCTGCAGTGCTGGCTCGTTCTGCCCCTCTCCACAAGACATCAAGGAGAGGGTGGCAAGGAGACAGTGCATTCTTTACATGTCAACCAACTCTTCCACTCATGGGCAACTCTTTTCTTTTGCGTAGTGTCTGGTTCAGTGGAATAGTTTGGAGAGGCAGCTTGGTTTTGTTTCTTGAGACAACTAAGTATTTGGGGTAATGCACTACCACATTTTCCAAGCAGCTCAATAACAGTGAGAATTTTTATACAGGGTGACTGACTACCGCATTGGGCCATTCTACAGAGAACAGAAAGGACACCACTGAACTTTGACAGAGTTGCGAGTTCTAGACTTCCAGTAAATAAGAAGAAAGTTAAATAGTGGCAGGTCTGATTAACTTATTTAATTCATAGTGATTGAATGAGCAGGAACATTTTTAAGTTCCTTCTGGTTTTTTGTTAAGGATTTGGAAAGGCAGGAGTATTTAAAACAATCATTTTCTCCAACTAAATAAAAACTCCAAACCAAAACTCAAAATACAGCAAACAAAACTGAAGAGAAAGCAGTTTGTGGTGGTCCTCACCACCCAAGAACTGCCCACTGCACTCCCAGTCAGGACAGGTCAAGGCAAACCCTTTCTGAAACAAAGAACTTTACTCCTTCATGTATCTATGAAGCATAAAGGAAATAAGTCTCATTAATTGACAGGATTTTCTGCTCCCTCCTTTTCTTGAAAGGTAAGTGAGCTTTATCTATTCCCAAAAGAAGCTTCAGTACAGGTGTTATTTTTTAACGTGTGAGCTCCAAGGGAAAGGAAAAAAAGGCCTTAAGAGGGGATTATCTGATGTTTCATGAAATCAATAAGTCTTCAAAGTACGTGGATCAGAGAACAGAAGGGAAAAAGTAAGAAGGAACTTATTTTTTCCCTTTTCTTTTTAAAACCACTGTCATGTGGACATCACCATGTCACTACATGAATCTGAAGAAGTTCAAGTTTCTGGAAATCACTAGCTGAAGATGGGTATCTTTGAGGAGAGAGTCTCCAACCTACAGCCCATACGCGTGATGGCAACTCCTGCAGGGGCAGCTGAGCTCCTTGTGAGACACCCTGCTCAGGGACCTCCATCCAAAAGCTGCTGCTGCCTGGCTCTGGCTGCTGGGGGAGCACTCAGGGAATACGGTGCTGCACAGCCCACAGCTGCACAGCTTGGAGAAAACCAAACACTGCAGCTCTGGTAGCACAGTATTTGTCACTGGGAGTTTTAGCAAGCATGGAGAAATGCACTGGTATTACTGCTGAACTATCCAAAACATGGACACCTACAAACTATGAAAAAAATCAACTCCATCCCAGGCAAACTAGTGCAGAATCCTGGGAGGTGAGGAGTGAATCACTGTCCTCATTTGAAGACAGGGGAAGAAAGCAAATCCCCTAAACAAGATTTTATTCTTCTTCCCTACCTACTGATTCCCACCAACTATTAGGATGCCCTGCTGACTCTAGATGACTTATGTTTATAAACGAGCATCCTTGGGTTGCTCCTGACACTTGGGTAGGAGCTTTCCACAAACATCAATAGACGTCAGTCCTTCAGTAAAGCACCCTGGCACTAGAAATCATATCCAATACCTAATGCAGGATTGGACTGGTCAAATACAGCATTGGTTGGTATCACATCGCTATGGGAACAGGGCTGCACGGAGGAGTCTGAAAATGCTCTCCCTCACCTTCAGTTCAGCGAAGATCATATTAAACTCAGTTGCTTTTCTATATTTTTAACTTTCCAAAAGGCTTTTCACTGCTTCTGCTCCAAACAGCACTGAGTCTGCAGTTCAGGAGAGAAAGGTCATTTCTTCAAAACAGGACAAAAAACTGAAGTACCAAAGAGCTCTGTCATTTAAGAAATCAGAAGAGTGGAATGAAACTGAATTTCCTTTAATTCTTGCCCATTACTTCACTCAAGTCCACTTCATACTTGTTTACTGCCTAGTATGAGAACTACTGTGCAGCTCTAGTTAATAATTCTGCCCATGAATTAGGCTGCCATTGGGGCAGCATGCTAATTGGTTTCATACCATCATAAACCAGAACAATTTCCCAGCAAAATTGTTCAGAACAAAACCATTGACAAGCCTTGCTCACAAAATATTAATCTGTTTGCAGATTGAGTTACTGCCCCAATATTTTTAAAAATTCAGACAAAAAACTTACAAACAAAAGAATTTGGTGAGAAAGGAACCTATTATTTATGAAGACAGTTAAATGTGCGATTACTTTCTCCTACTGATGGAACAAAATACAAATCAGCCCTGGGATCACCAGACCATCACATGGGTGAGCAGAGCCCACCAACAGAGGCTGCATAGAGGGAAACAGCCGGACTCAAGTCTCTAATTCAAAAGAAAGAAAGCAGATCACAACCTGCGCGCGAGAGATTCCTGAACCATTAAGCTGCAGTTCAAATAGGAAAAACACCCACGGCAACAGTAAACAGGGGTTTACAATTATAAAGGCCAATTGCTCACTGTGCAGGAACTACTTTTTCATAAGAAAATACACAGAAATACAATGCCAGTGATCTGCAGCTGCATGCAATTCTGCAGACACCACATAGACAGACACACTGCTCAGTCCTTACTCCATAGACAGAACCAAAACATTTATCTTTTCTCATTTCTCACTGTAGACTTTTAGAGTTTTAAGAGTTTTAGAGTTTAAAGGCTGTGTTATGGTTTGAAAACATGGTTCACTCTGCCCTGTAGGAAGTCGAATTAGACAAGCACAAAAGTCTTTTGGCCTTCATCAGCTATGAATCACCCATACGTGATAGGATGTTACTGTATTTTAGCCATACAGAAGCATGACATGCACTTTGTACAACAAACTGGACTAATACCCCACAAAGTAGCCAAGGTCACGTTCACCCCTGATGCACACAGGAACTCTTAGAGTCAACCGGAACAGTACATGCACCAAAAAGTGGACTTTTGCCTGAGAGCCATGCTGAATTAGGGCCTGGAGCCATAATACTGTAATGACCTTTTACATATCCATCTTCCATGCATTTTACAGCAGCCAAAATGCATGTGCTTCCCATACATGGATCCAGCATATGTATTTTATAGTAAGATATGACTAGACTGCTGAATTTAGCAATTCCCTTTGTTCTATTCATATTTTTTCACATGTCACCTTTCCATTTGGTCTCTAGATGCTGATCTTCCTTTGGAGCCCTACACTTGTTGCTCATTAGCCTCCCCCCCCAAAAAAAAAAAAGTAAAAGAAAACCTGTAGCCTGTCTTCCATCCTGCTCTAGGAAGAGCCTCACAGAAAGACAGAAACCTCACAGATACTGACAGAGCAGACTTTGTACAGCAAGGGCTTCTAAAGAAAGTTATAATTAGAGGCAATCTTTAACCATGCTTTATTCCCCTCCCCCCCCCCTTCTTTTTTGGAGTTCCAGTTTTATTTTCTAATAAAGAAGATTCGCAGGAAGCTGCATTTTTATTAGTAACTCTACCCCATTCCATAACCTGACCCAGGACTGATCCTGCACAACCTTAGCAGGGACAATGTGGGAAGGGAGGGAACTGATTGTGCCATTTAGCATTGCATCATGTTAAGGTCTCCTTCCAAGGGCCCATGCTAACGAGGGAGATGAAGCTCTCCTCCCACCTCTGCTTCTGCTAGTGGAAAATCTTCGCCCAGTGGAACCCTCCTTCCTGACCTGCCTTTCAATAAAATCAGGAAATCATCATGCACTGTGAAATAACAATCACTGTGCCTTCTGCATTGCTAACACAACCACCTAAACAATACACACTTGGTAATCCTCCACCTACAAGAGGGTATATTACTATGAACACAATGAACACAAGCATCATGAATCACAGACCATGAATCTCAGTCTCAATTCTGCTCCACAGCAGCATCAGCCTTCCCCCACTCAAATTACCTCTTGCTCCTGCACACCATCCTTTTCTGCTACAAATTAATGCTGTAACCAGTATGTGACACTGCCTGTGTTTTGTGTAGGGAAGGAGAAGGACCTAGCGAAGAGACTGCAGAAGAGCAAGCTCTTAGTCTCTCCTCTAATTAAGTGTATGGACTTAGCAGTAACGGTAAGGGATGGAGATGTGGGTGGAAGGTATGCGCTGCCTTCATTTTCCAGATTCTTCCTTTTTTTTGGTGTTGTGTCAGCAATGCTGCATGTACATCAGCTTTTGATTTTTATGCCTTTGTGGCTTAGGGCCATCAGGGTTGCTATATACACACAAACATACAACATAGCTGTTTCACAACAAAGACTTTTGTGCATTAATGCTGCAGAGGGTTTGCAATCAGAAAGTGTTACTGAAGACGAGAACACCAGTTCTAGCAACGGATTGATACAGAAAAGTGTTATTTAAAACACAAACAAAGAGAAGAAAGAATGGAAACATGAGGAGAAAGGGAATACCAAATTCTTTTGCAGATATTTATTAAACAAAAGGACTGCTCAGATGTACTTGGCCAAATTATTTTCTGATGTTAACTCCATAGGCTTCGGAGGAGGATGAGAATAAAAATATCCACTCTTGAATTGTATCATCTGCTCACCATACTCATATAGGTGGGCAGATTACCTTTAGAACTATAAATCAGAAACTGAAAAAAAAAGGAATTAGTGGATGCAGCTCACTCAAGATCAGCCTGTCTACATTAATGTCATCTTCTTATAAATGAGTCACTAAAACAGGGAAGTTTGTTTCATGGAATTCCAAAAAATTCAAGCATGATTCTAAAAAACCCATAAAGTTTAATATTAACAATTCAGACCTTTGCCTGCAAAACTCAGCTGATCTTGCAGAGGGTTTAACCTTCCTGAAATGCCACTTATCACATGAGACAGAAGTGAGCAGAGCCACATGTTAAAAAAAAAAATAAAGAAGAGTGAATGCAGTCTCAGACGCATCACCATGGGTATTACCACTTCTTGCTGGCCTTTAGGAGAAAAGGAACACTGGCCACATTGGCTTCTGCTTGCTTGTTCTTTTACTCAGGTTTGTTCATGTTTCCCTAGTCCTGAGAAACCTAACTGTGGCTCACTGAGGAATACTCAGATGAGCAAGGAGGCATTTTAAGGACTGTCACTGTAAGTCTGTATTTGTTCAAGAGGGCTGTCTTGTAGAAGGAACACCACAGGAAACTTAATGACATGGGCTACATAGTCTGAGATTTGGATTGCTTTTTATTTCGTTTCCACATTGCATGTGACAATGAAAGGTTGTGACATTCTAAGTGGTTCCAGACTCCATCAGGCTGTCCACAATGAATTAAAAAACAATAAAATCCAGATGCTTTTTCAAGTAAACACTTCCTTTCTCAGCAAAGCAAACCAAATGCAAAGGATACTGATGAAAGTTTTCTTCTAGTGTCTTTATTTTATATAAAGGTATCTTGTACTTCCCTGGTACTTAAGTGTTCTCCTTCCAACACAGTAAAGCCCCTGGCATTCTTTTCTTTATTTCTGGTGTAGGCAGCCAAATTCTTGAGAGAATATCTCACTTATAGGAATGATTTTAATTTGCCTGTAGCTATTTAATGAACTCTACATCTAAAATAACACTGACAAGTTAAATTGGCTCCTGGAACACAGTTTGCAATCAGCAAGAGTAAAATAAAGACATTAGTTGGGGAAAAAAAAAGTAAATTCAACTTTTGAAGCACAGAATGTGTCCTTACCAAGGTGTCCTGGGTTCAACAGTAGCAGTCATTTTTCTCCTCCTTGGTAGCTGGTGCAGTGCAGTGTTTTGACTTTCAGCTCGGGAACAGAGCTGATAACAAGGATGTTTTGGTTTGGCCAAGGACTTTGTGAGCCTCATGCTCTGCCAGGGGGGAGGGGAAGCCAGGAGGAAGCAGAGACAGGACACCTGACCCAAACTGACCAAAGAGGTATTCCATAACACAGCACGTCATGCCCAGGGTGTAACTGGGAGTTAGCCGGAAGGGCTGGGGGACTGCAGGGTTGGAGGAGGTATCGGTCAGTGCTTGGTCGGGCTGGGGGGGCGAGTTATCGGTCAGCTGCTGGTGAGGTGTTGTATTCTCTTCCCTTGTTATTTCCTTTATCATTGTTATCATTGGTGGTAGCAGTAGTGATTTGTGTTATACCTTAGTTACTAAACTGTTCTTATCTCAACCTGTGGGAGTTGCATTCTTTTTGGTTCTCCTCTCCGTCCCTCTGGGAGTAGGGGGAGGGAAAGAAGGGGGGGAGTGAGTGAATTAGTTGCCTGTCTGGTTTGGTTTAAACCACGACACAAGGAACATGAAATTGCTTAGCAGTAAGGGAAAAACATACCTACTTTTTATGAACAGGATGAGAAGTGAAAAAGCAAAAATTAATTAACCTGCAAAAATTACAAAATAAATTAATTGTCTTGAACCATTTGGTGTAATCTTCTAGAACATTTTTCCTAATACTGGTAAGGACTTTTAAATGGAGTATAAATATTACCCCTAAGTGGAACTGTGGTCTTGAGAAACACTACAAGCATGAGATTCTAACTGCAAAGCACTGCAATTTCCTTAGTGAAAAAAAATCAAAACCAAAACAGACACTTCCAGATCCTGGCCTGCAGATGACAACAGTTTATCAAACCTGGGCCTACCTGAAGAAGAATATAAATACCTTGGTGTTGATGCCCTCAATACCAAGAACTATGCAAAGAAAAATATCCCCATAGATGCTACTTTTAGTCCCTTTTCTTTCCTGTTATGAGGGTACTCCCATTTTCACTGCCCTTTCAGTGCTCCTGGGCTAGAATGAGAAGAAAAAAATATGCTGAATATTTGCACAGCCAGTCTCTTTCCACTAAAGCCCAGCAGCACAGCAGGCAGCCTTTAGTAGCAACAACAGGGATCCAACTTGTCAGAAGACAGTGGCTTCATTCCCCTTCGCCATACCTATGGCTTTCTACAGATCCACCCCTGGCCTCCACTGAGCTGCAGCAGTGGCTTGGTGGAACGCAAAAGCACTAGAGCAGGTTTATTCAGAAATACAGTTCTTTTAAGGACAGCAGAAGGCACTGCTTGATCCAGAAGAAGCTCTGAGAGATTAAACAATTCTATACCTCCAACATAAGGATGTATTTTTAAGTTTAAGGCGTTGCCAAGAAGTTGGGTGTTGTTTTTTTTTTTGCTTTTCTATTTAGGATCTTCAGATAATATATATCAATCTGCTTAAGGGGACACCACACACACCCCCAGTCTTGTCCCTACTCTTGTCATCTGGAAAGCCAACAAGAGCTTTCAATATAAAATGATAAAAAGGGTCCAAATGTATTTGATACATAGCATGTACTCCAACAACACTCAGGGTGACCCTGGAAACCACGCAGAGATTTTCTTTTGAAGGGACTTTTTCCTCTTTGAGTAAAAAAAACAAAGAACCCCCCCCAAAAAAAAAAAAAAAAAGAAACAAAAGAAAGAAATACAGTGAAACATGAAAATAACAGCAATAACAAACAAGTGGAACGAGGTAATCCTTGGCAACAACTGAAATAGTGACTGTAGCCGCTGCTTCACTTTTTAAGATGTTAGAAGAACTGAAAATATTTTTGCATGCTAAAACCTGACATCATAGCCCCATGCTTTTTCTGATGCAGTTGCCATTGCTCCCACTAATAGGTGATCTCTTCCTCACACCCATCACACTTCCTCTATCTTTGGCTGGCACTGAAACAGGTTCTCTCCTCCCTCCCCTCTCTGGCTGGCCATTTACCTCTCATGGGGGAAATGGGTATCAGTCCCACCACAACTTGAGAGGAGATTTTCAAATTATTTTAGCTGTTACGTGCTCTCATTTCTGAGAAAAGCCTGACAAACTGTCGAAAACACAGCCTTTTAACTTATTACACGTCCTGATAAAGACATTTGGAAAGCCTTACAAAGAATACCCTTGCAAGGAAAAAGGGGTGAAACATTCTTTAAAGATGGCTCAGGCAGAAAGAATATAAATTTCTTCTGACCAGGCCACATCACAGAGGTTTACTTGATAAAAGCAACATGTTGATTTATTCCATTCCTTTCCCTGCTGCCCAAGCTGTGAAATACAGGCAGATGATGCAATCCCTTAGAGAGAGAAGGGAAAAAAAAGGGAAGAAGAAAACAGAAAAAAAAAAAAAACAACAGCTAGCAAGCAGGCAAGAGACTGCTTCACAGCATAGCATATTGCTGGCATGTCTACAGTTACGTAAGCTGTTCCTGAAGGGGCTGCAGGAGCTCCCGAGTTCACCTCAGGCAGGACTGGAATAGAGTGTTCCAGACCCCACCGCCCTGAGGGGCTTGGTGCCCACACCAGCAATACTCCCTCTTGCCTTCAGCAGGAAAAGTATCCGAAACAGACTGACAATCTTAAAACCCAAACAAAGCTGTCATCACCATTTGTGTTTATTAAAACCAGAGTCAAACCCAACACTGGTGATTTCTCCTAACTAAAGATTAGCAGAAAGTCTTTTGTTCCGACGTCTGAACTCATCAAACATGCTTACCCTTTCAAAACAAAACACAACTAAACAAAAGCAGAGGAAGAAATTATAGTCTCTTCTCAGATTGTGTGTGCTCCTTACCAACTTCTGCATAATATGCTTTCAAGACTAAATCACTAAAATGTACTGGAACTCAAGATCATTCTTGCTATTTATAAGTGAGATATTAATTATATAGCATTAATTTGCACATGAAATGACATAAAATCAGACTAACATAAAGTTAAAACATTAGATGATTTTTATAACATGATGGCTTAATTTTTTCCAGAGTAAGAAGTGATCTTACTAGAACTTATGTATCTTCTGTACACACAGATCAAATTCGCTGTGAAGTCTGGAAGGCTTGCCTTATTTCAGTGTGGCTTTGAATTAGACAGTATCCAGGGTGTTGTTCAATTCCTCCATTTCTCCCATTCTTATTTTATTGCAACTTGAGTCTCATGGTATTTAGCCTTTTGGACAAATTCACTAGGTTCTGGTTAAAAAGAAACAGCTTAGGACCCTCAGTTTTCATTTACATTAATTTAAATAAAAGCTACATTAGTTTTTTGATCATCAGGGATTTACTTAAAATGTGCAATAGTTGATTCCTTCAGTCTCAAAGACCAGAAGATGAACTGAAAAAAAAAAAGAAAAATCAACCTCCAGTTAAAAAAATACCCAACTCATGAAGTTCTCTACAGCATGAGAACAATTAAAATCCAGATAATTCACTTATTTCCAATTTCAAAATAAGTACATTCATTTAAAAACTATAGTATCTTTCTAGGTTTCATCTTTCCTGTCACAGTCAATTAGTCAAGGGCAATTATACACAAGGGCAGTGCATCCTAAGAAATCAAGCAGTGGTTATAACAGTATATACACAGAACAGTAGTAATATCCAGGTATCAATTATGCCTTCTCTCAGCTTTATACACTCAGGGATCATCCACTTGGTGGATATCTGATCTCTATTAAGCAACGAATGGCTAGATGCACAATGCAGCAGCCTGCAGTAGAGAACAAAGATGACCTTGCTCAGCTGAAATAGCAAAGGAAAACAAGGTAGAGGGAGCATAGTGCTCAGTGACATTCTTGCCTTAGAAGTTCATGCCAAAAGATCATGAGAAAGCACATAGGTATGTCTTAGGCTGTCTGAAAATACAGTATAATGCCAGCAGTGGACAAGCACTTTTTTTTAGTATCTATCTTCTGACAAAGGAGCCAGCCTAGATCTCTCAAAGGTCAAGCCAGTGGAGGAGGTGATTCAGGAAGCTAATGGTATGGATGTTCAATTGTTCAATAACCACCACCTGCTTCAGTCCATCCCAAGCTTCCCCATTGTAATTGCTTCTTCAAAATATTTATGATGCAAGGCAA
The DNA here is from genome assembly GCF_028554395.1 of Pezoporus wallicus. NCBI lineage: Eukaryota > Metazoa > Chordata > Aves > Psittaciformes > Psittacidae > Pezoporus > Pezoporus wallicus. The sequence continues at coordinate 5,220,405 of NW_026637663.1, forward strand.
GAAGCTTGCACGGATGAAACACCAGCTGAAGTCAACAGATCTAATTTTGCTTAATGCATAAACACAGTGGGCTTCAGATCTGCTCTCTGAACAGGGCTAATGGGGAACTGTACCTATCAAGTCTTTCTTAAATAAATAAAATTACAAATATTTAATGTTTTTATTTCTAACCACAGTCTTAGAGATATAAACACATCAGTGGTGGTGAACACCATGGCTGTGAGCCCCAAACTCTCAATGTTTTGGAGACTGGGACACCCTTGGATAGACAGTGTTAAATGCGGACAAAGTCCCATTACTGCCATGACACTCACGTATCAGGTGTAAACAGCAGAGGAGATACTCTGGCATGCCTACATGCTCAGTCCAAAATCCATCACCAAGACAATAAAAACAAGGAAAATAAATAGGAGGAAAAAAAAACCCAACCCAGTAACTCTACAAACACACTGACTGCAGTGTTAAACAAATACGCCAAATTACTTTGCGAATTGCCAAGTGCAGTACTACTAGGTTTCCTCCTGCACAGTATCAGTACTGCGACCACAGGTCTGGTTAGGATCACTGCTGTGAAAAATAAAACTTGTGAGATAGGCCACACAGTTTCTTTGAACAATAAATTATATCCAGCCTGCCCTGAACAGCATTAAAGTGTATACAGAATTCAACAGGGAAATTTCAGGCTCGCTTGAAAATCAATGACAAAAATCTCCTTTGTTTTAGCACCATCAGGTTTTAACCCCAACCTTATGTTACAACTTATAAATACTGATCTCAGATAAAGCAAGCAAAATGGTAACACATGCATCCACAGCACAAGAAACATCCTCAGCTTATGGAAACTGTCCTTTAGAACCTGTAATATTTGTAAGGTCAAACCAGCCCGTGCTCTGTTGTCAGCACTGATTTTGGACCAGCCATTGAAGTTTGCTGTGTTTCAGCAATCCCAGCTGCATTAGGGGGCAAAACCACCCCTACAAGCACGTCTTTTTTTAAAGCTCATCCACACTAAGTGGAGCAGAAAAGTTACATCCAGAGCTACAGTATGGTATTGCTAAGTGTTGACACTGAGTTTAATATGATCAGCAAAACTTTTCCACTTCCCCCGAATTCTTTTTCTTTCCTTTTGTTTTACAGCCTGCTGAAACAGTGATAGTCCACATCTGGTTAGTGTCTGGTTCAAGACAGACACCAAGTAGAAAAGCCCATGTTTGGGATTAAAGAGGCAGGCATTCACCACACAGGGCAGAAGAGACATTTAACGCTTTTTTTTTTTTTGCACAGCAGCAAGGGGGAAAAAGTGTGCTGCAATTTTGTGGACATTTTGTTCTGCTTTCTGAACCCCAAACACTCAGTTCAGATTTAGTTTTCTCGATCCTTCTGTTTCCTCTGAGCAGAGACTGTGTCTAATGAAAAGAAAGAAATACAGAATTAAGCTATTTCAAATGTTTCCAACAGCAACCACATAACGTGTATGCATGAAATGAATTTTTCAGTGATACCTTTATCATACATAAAATGTATGACCCATTGTTGATACTAACTAGAAACAGTAAGAAAACCAAGTGGTAATATATATAGAGGGCACCAGCAAACACTGGAGATAACCATCATATAAGCATACTATTATAGACAGACATCCAGCAATGAAGTGATGAATACATTAATGGAAAAATAAGCAAAGATCAAATGAGGATGGAAACTATACTACCCATTAAAAAAAAACTGAGAAAAGCAGCGTAAGTGGTAATTCTGAAATTTCCGTATCTCCTACATTATCAACATAGGCTCTTTAAGCATCACTATGATCAGTTTACTTATTGCAACAATAGATGAGTAATTACTTAATGCTGTAATGGATTTTATTAAATCTCTTTGAAATGCGATGAGTCTATCAGCAATCCGGCAGGCAGAAAAAGCATTAAAATACCCAACATCATTAGCCTTATTTCTGAAAGAAGGTATCAGAAACAAAGGCAGCCTCCTCCATGAGCATGGGCACAGATCACCCCATGAACACAGGCATGTGAAGGAAAAAAGATCTTTCAGTGACTATTCCTGTAAGAGGAGGTTGTATGACCAAACAAACTCAGAGGAAAAACACAAACAAGCCAAAGCAAACCCTGGTGGAGGCAGAGGGAGCACAGCATGACTAAGCACTGGGCTCATGGACCCCACCCCCTCAGACAGCATTTTGTTTTCCAAGTAAATAGCATCTATTTGGGGTTTTGCTCCATTCCCTTCATTTCCCTCCACCATCACCTCCCTCCCAAACATATCCCCCACAGTGCAGCAATACAGGATTTTGTTGACATGCAGGGCAGTGGCACAGATACACATCTCACAACATCATTTGCCTGTCCTCACTAGTACAGCTTGCTTTGCCTTGAAATCTTGCTCAACTGTTCAGGTCCAACACGGTAAATTGTATTATTTGTTAACTGCAGAACAGATGCTCAGCAAAGAGAAAATGACAATAAATTCAAAATGTTTCATAGCCATTATGTTAGTGATTTGTTAATGTCAGGGCAACCTTGGATATCTGAAAGGTAGGTCTTGCATTAAAAATAAACAAACTCAGCCAAATAACCCCTAATGTGCTTAGAAACAGAACTCACAATTTTAACATGTCTGCTAAAACTATTTTCCTCTAGAATGTGGTTACAGGCACTTCAGGAATAAACATGTGACCTTAAAACAGAAAACCTCTGAAACCTGCCTAATGCTTTACAATGAACTGCACTGCCACAGTATTGACAATTAATCACTGTACCTGCTGACTGTGATCCTGTTAACGTCACCTTGCTCACAAAGAGCTTAACAGATAATAAAATGAACTGCAAGAACAAAAAAAATCCCATTATAAAGGAAGAGCATGCATAAGAATATTCAATATTCTGCCCATGTGGACAAGAACTGGGTCGGAGTTTATCCCAGAGATGTACCTGTCAAAGCTACATTACAAATACACAGCTATAAAATGAATTAAGCAATCAAAAGAGACAAGATCTAAACTTTGGTATCCTTGTTTCATTCTACAACAGAGAGAAGATGAAGGAAGTGATTGATGCTACTGAATAAGAGACATGTCATCTTTTCCTGCATTATTCTTCATCATGACATACCATGAGCAGAGATTAAATAGAAGCCCAGATAAGTTCAAACGACACAGCTATCAAACTTAGGTGTTTCTAATAGGCTGTTCACAAGAGTATCTGGACTATTAAAAGGAAGTAATGCAAAGCCTGTAAAGTGGATGAGAGAGTCAAAGAAAAGGAGCTGCTCTGAATCACTTAACAGGATAACCACAGGGAAATGGGGTTAGGAAGGAAGAGGCAACACTAACATTGTGTTTAATTTTGTCTCCTCCCAGTCAGCAAAGCACATAAAGACCAATTCATCTCTTCTTTATGTCAGTGTAAATAATAAGGTACTCCACAGAAGACCATGAATTTACACCAAAATAAGTGAAAAAGAATTTAAAGTGGCCTTAGATTACTCCAGACTGTCCAAATTACATTCATGCTGAAAGTAAGGGTACTTTTCTCCACGGGGTGGAGAAAACTTGTCTTTCTTAACACCCTGTTCCAGCCTTAATCCAGGAGGTTTCTGGACAATAAAAGCAGGAGAAAAGCTGGGCTACCACCCTGCAAGTGCCTTCTCTGAGAGCAAACATACCTTCCAAATACAACCCTTCCTAGGTATCTGAGAACCCACCAAGATGCAGACCACACCTGACCTTCTCTAAAGACACACACCTGCAGAGAAGCAATGTTCATTATTGCAAGGGCTGCCTGTGGATCCACGTGCCCCTTTTCAAGGGGATGGTGTAGGGGCCCATTTGGAGCTACTATTCTTCCCGCTGCAGTCACTCTTCACTACTGCTCCCAGTCACAGGCAGAGATCCTGGATGCTAGCACAAAATTAGCAACAGCTTGGTGTTTAATAGCAACCCTGCTTGTAACTACAGCATATGGTTCTTTCTCTGTGAAATGGGATTTCTTTAGAACAGAGATTATAAAACATTGTGTTAGTTAAAGAACTACCACAGTAATAAAAATAATATAATACAATCAAGCAGCAAAGCTAATAGTGCCTTCCATTCACAAATCTGAAGTTTAATGACTCAAACCTGGCAGCACACTGGGAGACTAAAAACCAGAGGTTTTCCTAGCTGTTAGAAAAGGGCAAATGAGCAAATATAGGCTGATTAAATTATGACCCCTTCAAAAGCAGAAGAGTCTGCAGCTGAGGTGGGGAAACTAACAAATTTCAAATCACTGTTTACATGCTGCCTTTCTCAGTACTATATTTTGTCTGGGAGGCTGTATTACTGGGCACCTCTACCTGTGCCACCCAGAAAAATTACAGCAGCACAAACAACAGAGCTGAGTTACATAGAGATATTCCAGTGTGACTCCTGGAGTAAAAAGACATTTAAAATACTTTTGTCATTTGAAGACATATAAGCTCTGTCAAATAGTCACCATACATTGGAATAAAATCATCTATGTAAAGAATGATGTTTCTAACCATCCTGCTATATTTATTTTAGTACAACTGACAAAATTTCCCTATATGAACAAGCTCCTACTGCCTCTGGTAATAAATTTAAGGAATTGACTAAATAGGAATGAAATTTATTTCCAGGGAAATTAACTTCTTAGCAGAGGGGCCCAAGTGTTAAATGTTTGCCATCACTGTATTGCACTTCCTTGATAAGTATCTGTTATATACACAGTGCCAACAGCCACTGGCACAAACTTTCACCTGCATTTGCTGTGAGCCTAAGCAGGTTAAACTCACAGGGGACCTTGCTTGTCCTCAAGTTTCAATAATACTGCTGTCATGGAGCTGAGCTACTCCAGAACAAAAATGACAGGAACCCATTTCCAATCCTATTACATATACTCCCCATAATGCCTAGCTTTGTCTGCGGCTCCATTTAAATTCTTCTATTTGTAGTATCACCCTATAACTTAAGGTGCTGCAAGTCCATCACATGCGGGACCAAGTGATGGGGAGCTTTTGTGCTTTCTGCATGTAGGAGTAAGACGTGGTATGTATCAGGAGGATGTGCAATTAATAGTTGCTCTAATGGTTGAACTAATAGACTTGTAGAATCAGAGAATCATTTAGGTCTCAATACATGTCACCTTGATGAGCCACAATTCAATAAAGAGAAAAGAAGAAAAGTCTTTTCTGGAGATATTTCCAGCTGATGCATTTATAGTCTCCCACAACAGTTCAAAAGCTGCGCATTTTACAGCATAAGAAAAGAAATAGTGAAGGGGGTTTCTGGGCTACCCCATGCCAGTGATGCAGGTTGGGGATTGCAGGGACAGATTAGATGCCTCCTCCTTACTGCCCAAAACTATGTCAGCCCCACTACCTGTGTGCAACAACCAGTGGGAAACTGTTGGGAGAAGAATCACTGGAAACATTTAAGGTCAGGCTGGACCGGGCTCTGAGCAACTTGATCTAGTTGAAGATAGCTCATTGCAGGAGGGTTGGACTAGGTGACATTTGAGTGCCCCTTCCAACCAAAACTATTCTGATTCACTGAAGGCCAGGGAGGATTTGCAGTTTTCTGTCATCATGGGGGCATGCCACACCATGACACCACTATCACCCCTAATGGCCTTGTGGCAGATGCAGGAAAGGGCAGCACAGTCATCTTGAGGAAAACCAGCCCACAGCACACAAAGCCAACAGCAGTGTGGGGTGCCCGTTTTGATCCTTCATCCTGCTTGTTCCTAATTGAATTTCTCTGGCCACTGGCCCACAGACAGGCAGAACCAGACATTATTGGGAGTGAGGAGGAGGCAGATGTTGTTCACAGCATTTGTAGCTATTTTGTGCTTTAAGTATCCTTTATGTGCATTGGTAATGTGCTGTAGAGAACTGCACATGGACCCAACCATCACATTCACCTGAGACATAGATCTGTAGCTCTGAGTTTTCTTTTGCTGGGCTTCAAACCACTTAAATTGCCCAATACCAAGGGACTCACAGACAATTTATAGTGAAAAGCAAAATCAGATTTCAGAGAGCGAAGTCAATGTGAAGCATTGCAAGTACAAGAAATGCATCTCAGTGGATGTGTGAAACAGCCTGTTGTACCTCATTACCAAGTGAGAAGAGGTTTGGTGGGCTCCAACAGCCAGGGATTGGCTCACAGGCAGCTCTGCATGGCACTGCACCTCTGTACCATGCCTTGATCCACCAAAGCATTTTACATGCTGTCTCAGTGTTTTCCAGTCGGTGGGGAGGGAGGGTGCACTGCAGGGAAAGTGGAATTACACCTTGCTTCCTTAGACTGGGAAGATACGATGTGTGGGTCAATATGACACACAATGGTTTTATTTCCCTAAACCAGATCTCTGCTTTCAAGCATCAGTGGAATACCAATAAACTAAATACTGCATTTGTTAAGTAAGTAACCCATAACAGTATTGCCCCTTCCGCAGATACAACCATAAGGGAAGGCAAGTAAGGGTCACTCTTACCAAGAAAATTAGCTGGCATCAGAGTTATACAGCTGCCAAAGCCAGAGGGCCAGACAGCCGGCCTGCTCTCACCCCACTGCACCTTGCATCCCCCCTGGCTCAGAGATGACTCAGGAGCCACCAATTGCTCCCTTGGCACCAGAAGAATTGATCTTAGGAGACTGCATCCCACCACTCAGCGTAGCTGCTTGTGTCAGAGAGTTCAAGAGTCAATTTTGGTGCAGCTATGCAGAGATCCCAGAACAGCCCACTGTGCTGAAGAAAAACACATGAAGGATCAGGAATTTGATCACATAGAGTCACAGAACAGTTTGAGCTGGAAGGGACCTTCAAAAATCATCTAGTCCAACCTCCCTGCAATGAGCAGGGACATCTTCAACTAGACCAGGTTGCCCAGAACCACATCCAGCCTGGCCTTGAATGTCTCCAGGGATGGTGCATCCACCACCTCTCAGGGCAATTTGTTCAAGTATCGTACCACTTCTTGTGCCAGTACTGGACACAGTACATTAAAATGACTAAGAAAACACAACAATGACCTCTAGCCTTCATGAAAGCAGAGATGAGTAATCACACAGGCTCTACCATGGAATACGACTTACAGAGCTATCACAGAAACTCAGTAATGCAACTAAAAAGTTTCTATTCTTGGTCTGAGTTTGGATGCTCCTCTCTTGTACACATAGACTGTGGTTGAGAAAGTTAAATAAAATCTATTTCCTTATATAGCAGAAAGCTTTTAGGCTACAAGCATCCCATATCAGGAGGATTTTCAGCCTAAAAATTACATTATGATGACAATTCAGACATTAGTTCTTAGTTTAAGCCCCGTGGATTGAGCAGTTCTTAAAAACATAATTCTTTTAATAAAAATAATAATGAAAAATAAATCCATGTATATACAGAAAAGGATTATGGAAAAGAGTCTCTTTAGAAGGGAGAAAAAGAGTTGAACAGACTTTACTGAGAACTTAAAGAGTATTTCATAGTTCATGATGCATTTTTCCACTACCTTTCTTTAAGATTACAGAATGGTGGGAACTTTGTCCCCTGCTACTGTGCACTGCTTGGAAAAATCCATGTAGGAATATTTTTGTGTAAATATTCACTTTCCATGAAACCCCATTTTTTAAAGACACAGCTAGAATTAAAAACCAAAACTAGTCAGCTTCCTAGAGATGCAGCTGAGTGTAGAAGGTTGCACTTACTAAACCACCAGGAAATAGAGTTTTTGTAATGCTTGGCTACAGTTGTACCTACTTCAGTTCACCTCTCACAGATGCATATTTACTTGTAGGTGCGCATCAATAATAGTCCAACAGCTCACAAAAAAAACCCAAACCAACCCAAACACAAAACAAAACAAAACCCCCAAATAATTAAAGTAAACAGGAGCACAGGACCAGCATCTCCACTCAGACAAATGCATCTTGCATTTAATTCTGAGCTCAGGAAAGTAATTTTTAAATCGTTCTGCTAAAGATGCCCAATCTGTGCACACAGTTTCTCTGATAATCCTGATAAACATCTAAAGCTCCACACAACCAGCAGCATCACCTGCAGTGCTAAACCACATGGCAGTCCTGTCAATGCCTTAGATGTCCAGAAAAAAAAGCTATTAAAGTGGGACCTTCTATTTAACAGGGCAACAACACAGGAAAGAACATCAAGAATGTCTTTACCCACTGGTACAAAAGGCACCAAGCCAGTTCACTTGATGAAGCCTGGAGTGTGTGGAATTTACCTCCAGATACACACACTTACACAAAGTGTGACAAAGGTATTCTTGCTTGGCACGGCCACTGCAGTGGTCAGAAAGGAGACAGAAGAATCCCCTGTCTGCGGGTTAACTTAGCAACCTTCTGCTAAAAGTGGTTGGGAGCAATTACATGGCACCATGTTCCATGATGAAGTTCCCCAATTGCCCCAGTTTAGGTTGTGTCTCCCTACATCAGGTATTCTTCATGCCCAAGGGTGAGTGGGGAGAAGGCAATGAAGAGAAGGTGTCAGTGCTTTACATGAGGGGAGACACAAAGCTGGGTATTCAGGCACTTCATCCTAAAACCTCTCCCTAATGGTTTTAAGAAACAGTAAACTCTGAAGGAATTGCAGAAGGAGAGGAGCCCTGAAGGACAAAGCAGGCGAGAGCACTGGAGGTAAAAGCACTATTAACATGATAGCACTGGCATGCACGAGGGTGGAGAGAAATGGCCAACAGGCACTGCAGTAAACCCTCCACATCTTGTTGGTAGTAACACAGGCACTGGTTTTGATCACTGAGTATATAAATGCAGTATAGAAGGACCAGGAAGTCATTCACAGGGCATAAAGTTAAACCAACAGCATTGAACAGCAACACAAGATCCTGGACAATCCTGGGTTAGCTTCATGGCCTCGTTTCTCATCAACATGAGGAAAGAATGCCCTGGTTCAGTAGATATTTTATATTAAATCAAGAGAATGAAATTATTTCAGTGTGAACATTTGGAACAAAGGCAGAAGGTAAAGGATGTGTCCTCTTAAGATGGCCTGTACTTCTTAGGAGATGTATTCCTCACTGAAGAAAAGAAACTGGGAAAGCCTGTACCTGCCACCTCTTTTGAGAATGAGGAGAAGAATCTGAGAAAACAGCATTGAAATTTAGTATTGATTCTTACAGACAAATTCCCTTGATAAACACAAACCTGTCAGTCTGAGATTAAGAAAGACTAAGAAACCAGTCTCAGTTTTTTGGCAAAGGTGTACCCAGCTAAAATCAAGATTATCTTAAAATGATGACATTTGTTTTGGTGTGGCAACAACCTAGGAACTCAGATCAGAATAAATACAAACACAGTTCAGCCCCACAACCTTCCGTAATGCTTGAAGAACACATGCAGGAACTTTAAAGGTAATTTAGAGGTTGGGTTTTTTCTAATTATTTTTAGTAATTTTCATTAAAAGAAACTAACGCTAAAAATTAGGTGAGTGTTTGAACCCAATACTGCAGTCTTATCACAGCATATGTTAAATATGATAAAAATAATCCAGCTAGCCCATTATCTCTAATAGGATCTGTGGATTTTTGAAACTGCCATTTCTGTAGACATCTGAATTGGTCACTGGAGGTGGTAAATAAGATGATTTGCCACAGATGCGAGGAACCAAATCCCAGAGCTGCACAGAGAACAAATGAGAGCTCTGTTTGAGCTACAGCAGAGCCTTCTTTCCTCCCTGTTCGAGGCCAAGCGCACCCACAAACAGCTGCAATAAAGCCATCACATCAGTTACGGCCCTACCACTGCGGGGAACTGCAGAAAGTTGCATTTTCTTGGTAAAAATGATTGATTTTAGCTCCGTATCCCTGCTCCACTCAATTCCCCTGCACACTATCCTATCTGCTGTAATTCTCCCAGGTTGGCTGTGGAATACCATGACATACAAAAATCAATCAAAATCACTCGATACGCCAGCACCCGAGGAAGAAGGGCCGCATGTGCGATCTCACCATTTGTTTCACGGTGTACTTTTGCTGCCTGCTCAGCTAGAGTGGAGACAGTATGTTTCTCCCCTTTCCAACAATGCGATCTTATCGCAGGCAGCTGGCCTGCACTCTGCACTTTCATTTTTATTGTGTGGGTTTTCAAACTCTGATGCAAATAGTCTGCTGAACATCCTCCCTCCATGGAGTATGGGGTTTTTTTTCCTCTTCGGCGTACTTCCACAAGGCACACTCTAGCGTCAGGCTGGCTCCGGCCATCTCCTATTGTTCACATTGTTATTTTCATGTCAAGGGCGTGAGAGGAATATTATATTTAATTTTTTTTCTTTTTTTTTTTTTTTTTTTGCCAGAACAGCAATTTAAAGCCTAAGCCTCAAAAATACACTTGCCGTTTGCAGCAAAACAGCTACTAGACTCACCGCAAGGCCAAAGATGAGGGACAGACCCACGTGGTTTAAAGAGGTGGATACTGGTATAAATTAAAGCAGAATCAAAGAAAGAAGCCATCTGCAGAAGAGGATGAAGACACCAAATATTTAATTTGCTGTGCAGTGGCCTACATAGAAGAGGAACTGCCACAGCAGATTAGATGAGCGGTCCACTGGGGCTGCCGTGCCAGCACCACCGTGGTGAGCTCTAAAAGCGTGAGAGAAACGATGCGTGTGACTGGGAGTGACAAATGGGAAGAGGTAAGTAGCCAGCTAATTGTGCAGAGCTCCACATGGTCTGTACAGGAGCTATTTCTCAGTACCTTCTTGTGAGTAACACCACCACTTATTTCTTCAGGTGCTGCAGTACAAATGTTGTGTTCTGCCACAAAATTGCCAGTCTTTCAACAATAAATCCACAGCATTTATTTCACGTGCTTCCACCCCTTGCAACTGCAGGCTCTAGGAGCTGACAAGGTGTTAGGAAAGGAAGTAAATCCTTTGATTAGCTCTACATTTACTGCACCAACTTTACAGTATGGAGTGTCTCATCTTTTCTCCTTTTTTTTTTTTGTTTTTTGGTTCATTCAACAGGAGAAACAGGAGGAAATGAACATGTTTCACTATTCCCTTCACAGGTTTGGGTTGTTTTTTTTTATATGTATTTTTAGATACTGATCTCCTTCACAGTTCAGAAAGCCTCAGGCCTGTCTCCTGTAACCTTCTTCTTTAAAATCTCTTCTACACCTTTCCTGCCTCCTCCTGTGACTGCTTTTATCACATCTTTTCCAATTGCTGCAACTGAAGGAGATGGCATCCTTTTACATGATATTCCAGCCCACCCTGAATTCTATGCCATGTAGGTTTAAACCTTCTACTTGAATTTTAATCCCCTTTTTACTATAACTCAGTATCCTAGCAACTCCAGGGTTGTGGTTTCCCCAAGTACCTGGGGAAGGAAGCCCATGAGAATTCATGGAACCTTTGAACCTTTGTGGGGTTTTCAGTTAATATGAAATCTCCTAGTTCTCTGTGTACCTTCAGTGCCCTTCACACCCTTTCTCCTCTTCCTCTCCCCTTCTGCATTGGTGTTTGCAACCCTTCAGGTGCTCTCCATTCTCTACACTCACGTTTTGACCTCAAGCCCAAGGGAAGTCTTCCCACTGATTTAATAGGGCTTCAGGCCAGTACCCAATTTACTTTCCACTCCCTCCTCTGAATCCTTCAAATCCCTACAGCGCTCTTAGTTCAAGTACTAACTTCTCCTAACTACGAGTCCCTTCTTAACTTTGTTCTGCTCCGAGTTGCTGCCAGTCATCATTTGTTTCAGAACATGCCTCTTGTTTGGCATGGCAGATACCTACACTTCCAAATCTTACCTCATCAGTTCAGCAGAAATGCTCCTTGCTAGGAGCTCTGTATTTGCTTTCAAAATTTCTTACAAAGGGCTACACCAAAAAGATCTTTGAAAATGGAGGCACTTGGCCAGGAACTGGTTGTTCAGGACCCTACACTGGCCTTTCTTCCCCCTAATTATGCTTTGAAGTGCCTCAGCAAGCAGTCAATAACAGGCACTACAACAACAACTTCCTCTTGCCGCAAACAGCTAGTCATAACTTGCTAAAATACAAAAGTTATTCATAAAGCTGCCTGGTCCTTTAAAGAAACCAGCAACTCTATTACACGCTTGGGATATTGTCCTCCACCCAAAGAAGCATGTTGAGATGCCTCTGGTCTTCATCAGGATTGGGGTGAAGCCCGCAATTCATTGTTTTTGTGATTCCACACTGTTCATTTCAAAAGCCTTAGATGTATACTGGTATCTTTTAGTGCTGGTAATTTATTGAACTTCAGGTTCTTAAGAAAACATCTTCCTCCTTAGATACTTCAATCTCTGTTAAAGACACACAAATAGGTTAAAACTGTATTTACAGAAGTCATCTTTCCTCTCCCTGTACCAAGCACCTACTGATTTAGTACCTGAAGCACTGGCTTGCATTGAGAAACTCCAGGCTTTGGTCATGCTTTTCTGAAGTTTCTAGCCAGATTCCAGCATGTCAGTACTGACAGTCATGAAAAGCCATACTACTGTCCTTAACATTTCTCACTCCACTGGCAACAAACAGAAGTAAGCTACTCATCACCTTCTAAAACAGACAACTGTTACATGCTCTTCCCTCACCCCATCCAGCAAACCTGCTTCCTGCGTACATCTCCACAGATGGCAGCCTACAGGACTATGGCAATGATACAGCGGCTGGCAGCAGGAGTCAACACAAGCTGACAGGGTATAGTGGGTGGATGGGTTCCAACCCTGCTCATGGTGGCCACCTGAGGTAGAGAAATGATCAGCTTTTGTCTCACCTAGTTGCTCAGCACTTCCAGGTGGGAGAGAAGGGAACAGTGGGAATAGGAAACATAAGTCTGCCATGGTTGTGGGGTCAGTTGGATGTGAGAAAGACAAGGACTGCTCCCTCTTCAGAGGAGTTATCCACCATCAGTGTGCAGCCACCACCACTGCTGCAGTCATGTCTCTCAGGGAAGCCTCCGTGCACATCCTGTCCTATCACCCTGCACAGAGCATGTGGAAACAATGGCATTTGCTCCCAGAAGTGGACAGGAGAGACAACATGTGTGCATGTGTGCACTGATGCACGCAGGAGTACAACATGGAGCTACCAGTATTCTCTCCTAAAACCTTCCCTCATGCTGGGGAGAGGGTAACCCAGAGACTGACTGTAGGAGGGGAATAGAAGGTCTCAGCAAAGTGTTTTGCTACTGGCCTGTTACTCTTATTAAAAATAAGACCAGAACATTATAAAGGAAATCCAGTTCTCCCAGAGCTTGAATTTATCTGATGTGGGAAGAGATCAGGTCATGCACCTCAACTTAGTATGTATTACGTTGCCTTTGAGTGAGATGTACTGAGACAGCTATGGAAGCACTTCAGTTTAAACGAAGGCTGTAACCACATACAGTTTGCTCAGCTTATAGTCATCAGTCCTCCAAATGCTAATACCTTTGTCTTGGGCTTTGATTAATAAACCATTGCTTTATTTTATGGGCTTTGATTAATAAACCATTGCTTTATTTTACTGCTAGGCCTGCATGACACTGTGGAACAAGATAAATTAGGGTAGAAAAATAACAAGGGAAGAGGACAGCTATGACGCAGGAATGATGCGCACACCAGCAATATGCTGCAGGAGCATGGGGCAGGAAGATGGAAGGGAAAGGGGAGCAGACTACCTACCCTTTGGTTTACTAACACAAATCTCACACAGCTTGTGCTTCCTTCCCACATTCTTTCAAAGGCGCTACTGGAGTGAGAGTACAGAGTTCAGAAGGGACATCATACACCTTCCTTCATGTCACTTGCCACATCATTGTCAGGACATCAGTTCACTTGCAGACCTTAAAGAGGAGTAGATTTTGGTAGGCATCTTATCAGCTGTCCTTTATGAATCTAGTCTAGATGGTATTTTTCCAGTGGAAGGATATCAGGGACACCAGCTCTGTCCCACACCCTGAGCTTGGGACACAGATACAGAGGAGGCACAGAATCATGGAATCATAGAATAATTAGGGTTGGAAAGGACCTTAACATCATCTAGTTCCAACCCCCCTGCCATGGGCATGGACAGGGACACCTTACGCTAAATCATATCACCCAAGGCCTCATCCAATCTGGTCTTGAACACTGCCAGGGATGGAGCATTCACAACCTCCCTGGGCAACCTATTCCAGTGCCTCACCACCCTAACAGGAAAGAATTTCCTCCATATATCCAATCTAAACTTCCCCTGTTTAAGTTTTAACCCATTACCCCTTGTCCTATCACTACAGTCTCTAATGAAGAGTCCCTCCCCAGCATCCCTATAGGCCCCCTTCAGATACTGGAAGGCTGCTATGAGGTCTCCACACACCCTTCTCTTCTCCAGGCTGAACAGCCCCAACTTTCTCAGCCTATCTTCATACAGGAGGTGCTCCATTCCCCTGATTATCCTCGTGGCCCTCCTCTGGACTTGTTCCAACAGTTCCATGTCCTTTTTATGCTGAGGAAACCAGAACTACACACAATACTCCAGGTGAGGTCTCACAAGAGCAGAGTAGAGGGGCAGGATCACCTCCTTTGACTGGCTGGTCACATTCCTTTTGATGCAGCCCAGGATACGGTTGGCTTTCTGGGCTGCACACGCACACTGCCGGCTCATGTTCATTTTCTCATCAACCAACACCCCCAAGTCCTTCTCCGCAGGGCTGCTCTGAATCTCTTCTCTGCCCAACCTGTAGCTGTGCCTGGGACTGCTCCGACCCAGGTGTAGGACCTTGCACTTGGCATGGTTAAACTTCATGAGGTTGGCATCACCCCACCTCACAAGTGTGTCAAGGTCCCTCTGGATGGCATTCCTTCCCTCCAGGGTATCAACCGAACCACACAACTTGGTGTCATCGGCAAACTTGCTGAGCGCACACTCAATCCCACTGTCCATGTCAGTGACAAAGATGTTGAACAAGATCGGTCCCAACACCGATCCCTGAGGGACACCACTCATTACTGGTCTCCAGCAGGACATTGAGCCATTGACCACAACTCTTTGCGTGTGGCCATCCAGGCAGTTCTTTATCCACTGAGTGATCCATCCATCAAATTGATGTCTCTCCAATTTAGAGACAAGGATGTCATGTGGGACAGTGTCAAACGCTTTGCACAAGTCCAGGTAGATGACATCAACTGCTCTACCCCTGTCCATCAGTTCTGTAGCCCCATCATAGAAGGCCACCAAATTGGTCAGGCAGGATTTGCCCTCAGTGAAGCCATGCTGGCTGTCACCAAGCACCTTGTTGTTTTTCATGTGCCTTAGCATGCCTTCCAGGAGGATCTGCTCCAAGATTTTGCCAGGCACAGAGGTGAGACTGACTGGTCTGTAATTCCCCGGGTCATCCATTTTCCCCTTCTTGAAAATGGGGGTTATATTTCCCTTTTTCCAGTTGTTGCGAACTTCACCTGACTGCCATGATTTCTCAAATATGATGGCCAGTGGCTTCGCAACTTCATTCACCAGCTCCTTCAGGACCCACGGATGGATTTCATCAGGACCCACGGACTTGTGCACGTTCAGATTTTTAAGATGGTCTCAAACCAGATCCTCTCCTACAGCGGGCCCAAGGTCTTCATTCTCACAGTCCCTGCATCTGCCTTCCAAGACTTGGGTGATTTGGTCAGAGCCTTTGCCAGTGAAGACCGAGGCAAAGAAGTCATTCAGAACCTCAGCCTTCTCCAAATCCTGTGTAGCCAGTTCTCCTGAGAGCTTCCAGAGGGGGCCTACGTTCTCCCTAATCTGTTTTTTATTTGCTATGTACCTGTAGAATCCCTTCCTGTTATCTTTAATACCTCTAGCTAAGTTTAATTCTAACAGGGCCTTAGGACTCTACCACCCTACTGTATTCTAGTAAACTTAGTATACTTTGTGACTTCTCTCAGCTATATGCTGTTGTGCTTCTAAAATTCAGTCACAGCCAGGATCAACATGTTAGTAATTAATAGTAATTAACCAGGCCAGCAATGGGTACAGGTTCCCAAAGACAGTCCTCCAATATTAGCTCTTTTGGGACGCTGGCATCCCTCCAACGACTCATCCCCCTGAGTTTTGATCACGTAATTGATCAGATCGGAGGAAAAAAACCCCACAACCAACCAACCAGCCAAAAACGAAACCCAGGAACAGGTCTGGAAGGAATAGAGAAGAAGGAAAACAAAAAAACAAAAACAAAAAAAAAATGAAAAGACAACTGGATTCCATTTTCAAAAGTGTTTTTAAATACTCTGTGGGTTTGTCAGCTCTCCAAAATAGCTTGCTGTAAAAAATTTTGCATTCTTTCTATTCCTGCTGAGGAATGGTGCACTTGCCTAGTCTCTTGTGTATTTTTTTTTTTTTTTTTTTGGTGAGGATTACATGAAGAATTAAACAAATTTATGAATTTAGGTCGAAGGAGGTGATCCTGCCCCTTTACTCTGCTCTCATGAGACCTTACCTGGAGTATTGTGTGCAGTTCTGGGGTCCTCAGCATAAAAAGGACATGGAACTGTTGGAACAAGTCCAGAGGAGGGCCACGAGGATGATCAGAGGACTGGAGCACCTCCTGTATGAAGACAGGCTGAGAAAGTTGGGGCTGTTCAGCCTGGAGAAGAGAAGGCTGCATGGAGACCTCATAGCAGCCTTCCAGTATCTGAAGGGGGGTTATAAGGATGCTGGGGAGGGACTCTTCATTAGGGACTGTAGTGATAGGACAAGGGGTAACGGGTACAAACTTAAACAGGGGAAGCTTAGACTGGATATATGGAGGAAGTTCTTTATTGTAAGGGTGGTGAGGCACTGGAATGGGTTGCCCAAGTTGTGAATGCTCCATCACTGGTGGTGTTCAAGGTCAGACTGGACAGAGCCTTGGGTGATGGTTTAGTGTGAGGTGTCCCTGCCTATGGCAGGGGGGTTGGAACTAGATGATGTTAAGGTCCTTTCCAACCCTAACTGTTCTATGATTCTATGATTCTAACTAACCAAAGAACACAATCATTTATTCTCAAGCAGCATAAACGACACATGCAATCAATCTGATACATTAATTGCAGGCTTATGCCTGTCCAGCTGGTTCTTTGGAGGCCTAACTGGCAAAGGCTCCCTAATGAGCTAAAAAGAGGAAAGACTAAAGGATGAAGTTGGGAGCATCCACCCATGATTTGGAGGCAACCACTCTATTTCCTAGCAGGATTGGGTTTCTGACCCCTAAAACAGATATATGGGGTGAAAAGGTGAAGAATGAGCACAGACCTGTCCTGATAAATAAGGGAGTTTCCATGGGAAGCCAACAAGCTCCCTGATGTGGATGTGTGAGTTCTCCCTATCCCCCCAGGTGCTACCTGGGGCACGGTAATGTCTCACCTTAATTTTCTCTGTCTTTGACACAGATGATGACATTTCTTAGACTTGTTTTCTTGACCTCTTCTTTCTGCAGGGCTTCAAAGCATGTTTTGTGCCAAATACAGACTTGATTTGGAAGGGTTAAATTCTTCTGTAACAGATACTGACATAACTCTTTCAAATCATATCCAATCCTTAACTGCTGGCAACAGAGGCTATTTGCAGCACACAGAGATGCCTGGAATACCCTTCTGCCTCAGTGTTGCTGGCAACAAAAACATTGGTCAGCAATGATCATTTTCCTGTGGCACACTTTACACACACTGCTTTTGTTGATGCCACCAAGGATGGTAACACAGATGAGAAGGGTACGCACAATGCCTGTCAGAAAGCTATCTCTTCCAAATCTAACTATAAAAATTACAATATCATGGGCAGAAAATCCACCTCCCGACACACCAGCCCTGTGAAGCAGAGGGCTCAGGAGGGCATCTAAGCAAATTCCTTAGTCCCACCTTTTACAAACTAGCTGCTGGATAAGAGGGAGCTACAGAAGTGGAGGAAGTGGGGTGAAGAAATGGGAGAAGGTATAACTAGGTATGCAGACCAGGTGGCTGGGGCTGTCTGGAGGTACCCACTGGGCAGCCCTGCCTTTGATTCCTACAGCTGGGGCAGGACAACACACCTGACTTCTTGTTCACACCATACCAGGCTCACCAAACCTGCTCCTGCCTCCAGGAGGAGGAGAGGGATCCCAGCTGTCTTTCCCAACTAACAGGGGAACATCCAGGAGAGAAAGAGCAAGCATATAACAGCACCAGTGTCAATCCTTGCATCTTCCCGGCGAACACCTCTGCCTCCAATATCACTATGTCTCACAAGTGTAGCTGACCACTAAAAACCTTGTCGTTTCTCATCTTGCTGTATTCTTTTGGCTGAAATGAGACATTCTGCCCAGCTAGCACCAGGGGATGAAGCAGATGTGACAATATCCTCAACACAGCACCAAGCTGTAGGTGAAAAGAAAAAAACAAAAAGAAAACCAAAACCCCACTTTACAAAATCTTTTTTTTTTTTTTGGCAGCATTCAGCCCTTGCAAAATTTTTTCTCACTTAGGAAGATTCTTGAGAGACTTGGGCTTACAGAGGAGCCACCCCCTTTCTGTCACCACCATTGTCCTTCAGCCCCTGTGATATGTGTTGTGCCCCTCTGCCCCCATTACAAGTACAGGCTAATGCCTTACCCCCAGGAGGGACACTCCATATACTTGGAGCCCTTGGAAATGCTCATTAATCACCTTTCTTTCCCCAGGACCATTCTTTGTCCTCTTATATGCTTTCTCTTGCCTCCTTCTTTGCCTGTAATCCTCACAGCCTTCACTCCACAACTCAGCCCCTGCCATGTGTGAAGGCCTCCTGTATCCCATTACTGACCATGGGAACTTCCTAATCCCTTGCACTCAGTTTCAAGATCACACAGGTGAAATGCAGGTTGAGGCCTCCCGAGGCATCAGACTAAACATATCCTCTGACTTTCAGCTGACCTTCCACTGAGCAGCACTGTAATACTTGCAGACATGGTAAGTGCAGAAGCACTTTTTAATAGTAATAGAAATAATGTTCTTTTCACTGTGCTGAAAACATGGATGATATCCAGAAGCAACTCAGGCAGTCAGCCTCCCTTCTACACCCACTCCTGCAGGCGTGTGTAGGGAAGAAGTTCACTTTCTGACATGGAAGCTTGTCATTCCTCAAACCACTCTCTCTTCTCTGTGATGCCCACACAGAGGCTCTTATACGTTTTTCCTGGATCCTTTTCCTCCTTCAAAACTTGACTGAACGTCCCATCCTGATCACAGGCCTCTACATTCAAGGTATAGGTCAAAAAGTAAGAAGAGCATCTTTTTATAAGCCACAGTAATGTGCTGGGCTCTGGCTCAGACTGGTCAGCCTTTCCGCACCATCATAAATTCACTTCAAGTGATAAAATTATTCATTCAGTCTTTATTACCTCCTCTGACGAAGACTGTGTTGGCCAATTATTTCAAGGAATGCCACATAGCAAATGGGAACTCATTCACTGAATTGTTTTATAGGCCAGCTTACATCAATTTTGCATAGGCTGTTTTGTTTTTAGAGCTAATTTCTAATCCTAACTCACATCACAGACACATATCTCTACTTGGATTAATTAAGATCTCAGAGGGAACCTTCTGCTCCATTACCCTCTGTTACTGATTTATAAAAGAGGCCATGAAGCAATGCTCTTAATGATAATGAGAGGGATATTTTATCCCTTAATGCCATTCCTGGTTACTGTGCCTAGAATGCAAAGAGAGAAGAGACATGGACATTTCAGCGGACGAAGAGAAAATCTTTGCTAAAACCACATGGCACTCTTCATCAGCAGATGAAACTTTTCAGCAGATGACCTACTTGTATCTCCATAACAAGCATTCTGGTCAGTGACTCCTCACCCTTTAAAAAAGAGGAGAGATTCCACTATCACCCAGCACTAAGGAGACAGACCACCAGGAGCAGGAACTCATTTATACCTCTAGTGGGATGAAACACCTTGGTAGGACCAAAAGCAGTAAGGGTCAAAGGAAGACAAAGCTTTCTTTGAGCAAAACAAAGGCCAGCACTAACAGATGGAGACAGGAAAACTGTGCGAGCCCTGCAGGTAAGGACAAGAGGCGTGTGGGAAAGCATCAAGGAAAGACTCCAGACTGAATGGGTTGTCCTGCCAGACCTAACCAGGCTGTTCAGCCTCCTCGGCTGAGAGAAACCACCCAAGCTGATTTTACACAACCAAAGGAAAAATGCCCACATCAGCTGTGACTCACTAACCAGAAAAAATCAGCAAGGTAGCACAACACTGAGGATTTGCCCCTGCCAAGCCTCCCACTGTTTGATGGGAAAGAAACCCATCTCCTGGTGGAGAATGCGCAAGAGGAAAAGCGGAAAAGCTGAGTTACAGCAACAGGACTGGATTGTTGAAGTGACCAAAACAGCCAAGGTCCTGCCTCTCAGGACTTTGACTTTATTTGAACTATAAACCAAAACAATCCCATTCTCACCATGAATTTTCCATAAACAGGAAGCAGCAGTGAAAATGGTAAAAAAAAGACAGCTTCACAGCACTGTGGAGGGAAATCCCAGGATGTTCTTCTCACAGGCAGTCACAGCTCTGCAAATGCTGGAGAGCTGCAGACCTTGAGAGGACAGCCCATACTTCCAGGGGATGAGACCTTGGTAAAGAGAAACACCTTTTCCCCCAGTGTGCCCTTCACTGACTGCTTCTCTGCACCTCCCAGCATCTGCCAACAGTTATTTTCACTTAGAAAACCAGACTATCAAAAAAGGTTATCTTCATTTTAAATGGTTTAACTGATCTCATCTAATTCCAATTTTAACTATCTTATTTTTGCAAAGTTGAGCAGCACTGGCAAACAGAAAATGTTTGTCTTTTACTTCTCCATAACATCATCACACATGAAAATACGCTGTCAAAAGCAGATCTGCTTCTTTCCAAAAGCACCAAGGAGCTAGTTGGGTAGCCTATAAAACCCTTCACTAGGGACTGTAGTGGTAGGACAAGGGGTAACAGGTTAAAACTTAAACAGGGGAAGTTTACATTGGGTATAAGGAGGAAATTCTTTCCTGTTAGGGTGGTGAGGCACTGGAATGAGTTGCCCAGGGAGGCTGTGAATGCTCCATCCCTGGCAGCGTTCAAGATCAGGTTGGACGAGGCCTTGGGTTATATAGTTTAGTGTGAGGTGTCCCTGCCCATGGCAGGGGTGTTGGAACTTGATGATCTTAAGGTCCTTTCCAACCCTAACTATTCTGATTCTATGATTTAACTGGGGCTCATATTTGCAGCATCCAGGCACATCTGTCTCTGCATTTTATACTAACTGGGCAGAAATATAAAACAGAAGTGACTTCCCTTATGCCACATAAAAAAGAATAACAGAACAGAGAAGCCCCGACTCCTTCAGAACCTCTAAGTGACATTAAAAAGGTCAATAGGCCGTGTACATGGGTCTGTGCAATATGAGTCCTATAGGAAACATATCCCACTTGCCAGTTTGTACAAGTCTGCTA
Organism: Pezoporus wallicus; assembly: GCF_028554395.1. Taxonomy (NCBI): domain Eukaryota; kingdom Metazoa; phylum Chordata; class Aves; order Psittaciformes; family Psittacidae; genus Pezoporus; species Pezoporus wallicus. Next base: position 5,241,850 of record NW_026637663.1, read on the forward strand.
AAAAAGTATCTATATCTCAGAGTGAAAACTGGTATTTGCCATTTTTGGGAGATTTTTAACATGAGATTGTGTTGGAACTAGATGATCTTAAGGTCCTTTCCAACCCTAACTATTCTATGATTCTATGACTCAGTTAGTGCCCTTGCTTTCAGATTCAGGAATAAGAATTTTTATGATTTTTTGATTAAATACTTTGGGTGTTCAGAGAAAATTATTCTGCTGTACTACATCTTTGTTGTATTATTTATTTCTTTATACCAGCTTAATTTTGATAAAACATGCCAACAGAGATGGCATGATTGATGAATGAAGCATAGAGCATTTACATTAGTAGTTACAGAACAAGAGAGACATAATCTATGCTGCCTAGCATTTCTCCACCAAACTCCTTGAGCTACTGAAGTTTATTATTATATAAATATAAATAAATAAACCGAAGTTTATTTATTATACTTCAATAACAGCAAAAACTGTTATTGAAGTCCTAGTCTACCTGGATTCTGCAAAGGACAGGCAGTTACTCTGTCTCATAGCATGAGGAAGACATACACATATACATTGCTAATTTAATAATAATTTAAAAAGATTCAATTAAAATGGGTTTGGGAGGTGCAAGTTTAATCACATTAACAGGGTCTGACTGGGTCAAAATAGTATTCAGTCTGGGATACTAAAAGGAAATAAAATGAGAACTTGCTTATATTTTACACAGTACCACCTAAAGGCCAGATTTCCTTACCACCATTGCTGAGACGCAGCACTCTGCTGATTCAGTAGACATTCAGAGCCAGACAAGACCTTTCCACTGTTCCCTGAGGCACAGCTAATGAGAGCACCACTGTGCTATAGAGCTCCCAAAAGATGATGGCCTTTACTCTATAGGACTGTTTTGTTGATGCTAATAGCTGTGACTTCTGCAGCTGAGGAAAGAAACTGAAGATTGACTCTGTAATGGCAGAATACTGCTCGCATTCATTTCCCCTGCCACACTGTTATTTCTTATACACCCCACATCCCTCTGTTTTAGCCAGAACGTCTCGGCTCCCAGCAGGCAGATCTTTCCACCCTGTCCTAGGAGCAATCGCTTGTGAGAAAGCTGTTGAGTAATCAGGGATCTCACAGCAAGAACTTCCAGGAACTACCTGCAAAATAAATATGCATGCATATGCAAACAGGTAGATGGTGACTCACTTCACACCCCATGGACCCTAACCAGTCCATATGAACCACCATGTAGCACATACAGAACTACTTGATCTGCGCACAGAAATCCTCTCCAAGCTTAAATGGAATGTCTAGGCAATGTAAGGTGAGGATAGAACTTGTTCTGCATAAATGCTTCAAGCTTTTCCAGGACAGGAAAGGCAAGGCCAGTATAACATGCTGGAGAAAGCACTGCAAGGATCAGAATAGCTTAGTGACAGATCGCCTATGAACTGAATGCCAAATCAGCCCCCACCTGGACTACAGATACATAGAAATCTAAGGTCTGTTGGGCTCGCTGGGCTCCTTGTGCCCATATGGCACGTGAAGCCCAGCGAGCCCGAAGAACCTCATGTGCCTTTTCATGATTCTCTATAATGATGGTAATTTCTTACATATACTCTGCCAAGATGGCTCAAAAGCCATGCAGCAGAGCAACCAGAGCTGTAAACACTCTTCCTAGGATTATTACCAAATTTCAAGCAATCAGCTTTGCCTCCATTATATTTCTACATAGCCAGCCTGAGATTTTGTGTTTTTTTTTTTTTGTTTTAATAGAAGTGCTCTATTTTCCATTAATTTCTTTACAGATGTATTCTCCATCTGCTTCTCATTATCACCTCTTCATTCAGACCTTCCTTCCCAAATACAAGGTTATAAGAAAAATGCCATCTACTGTCCCTATGTTTACAGCATTTCTGAAGTCAAAAGTTTGCTCTTCAAGGCCAGGTTGGACAGAGCCGTGGGTGACATGGTTTAGGGAGAGGTGTCCCTGGTCATGGCAGGCAGATTGGAACTAGATGATCTTAAAGTACTTTCCAACCCTAAGTATTCTACGATTCTATGATTGATGGGGGGTGAAGCAGGTAGGGAAGCTACTTGTTTGCTTGTTTTAAAATGAAAACAGACAGGCTTGGGGGACAAAGAGAATGAAACCTCCAAGGGCTCAAGCACTCTCTAAAACATTCCATAGAAACAGTTTAACAGCACTAAAGGTTGATTCGCATAAGAAATGATGCATCAAATGCATATCATTTTTACTTTTACATCAAGAGCTCAGTCTACATGTATGACTTTATGCACAGTCAAAGCCTGCAATTCAAATAAAGCTTAGTCAGACTGCAAAAAGGCTGTTTCAGTCTCTAGCATGAAACATATGTTAAGAGCATGCTCTCTTTACAAATTTCAGCAAAAATTCTGAGTACATTGATTTAGATACCAACACAAATTCTGACAAAAAAATTCCTTGAAGATCTCTGTATCTTTGCAGCCTGTGCTCTAAGTGGCTTCATCCCAATAAAAAGAAAATGGGAAACAGAGTCTAAAATCTAAGGCCAAAAAGTTTCAAAGTAGTTAGTAATTTTACATGCCTCTCTGAGATGCTTTGGATATGCCTAAGTCACAGAAAATGAGAGCCCAGCATCTGCTAAATGTCAAGTTCTCTCCGAATTCAGATGTAAAATCTCAGGCACCTAGTTCTGTATTTGGGCACATTCAAGTTTAAATACCAACAGTTCCAGAACACAGTAATACTTCATACTCTTTCCTGAGATACAGATTCCTGTAGTCAGTATAGTCACTCAAGTGTAAGCAGCTTGATTTTGTAAGTATTTATTGGCTTCTGTTTCTGTTCAGTTGCATTTGCTTATCACCTCTGAAAATCATAGCATTTCTATTTAGGAGTCCTAACACAGAATTAAGTGTAGCATGATATTTAACAGCCATACAAGTGCTACTGGCCAGAGGTCTCAATACTTTGCAACAGTAATGAAGTATCACAATTCTTTCTTAGATGAGAAAACGTAAGTGAGAAAGACATCTTATTCCAGTGGAGATGGTTGGAAAAAAAAAAGAGTACTGCTTTAAATTGGAAACACGCAAAGATTGAAGTGTTACAAGCTTCTGCAAAGATAACATACTGGAGGCCCTTCAATAGCCAAATATGTTGCTGAAGTTAGGCAAGAAATTAGACAGATACTTAACAGAGGCAAGGCTTTCTTATAGGACTACAGAAAGCTACAATTTCATAACAAGAGATTTGATCGTTATCATCTAAAAGCAAAATAGCAAACATTAAACAACTAACCTTCTGACAAAGAGTCCTAACACAGAATTTCCCCAACAGCAAACTTGTGGACCAACAGGTACTGCACCACTTAAAGTGGCTCATTTGGGTAGTTGAGTCCTTTGACAGTACTGCTGTGCAACACTAATCCCCTAAGCAGCTGAATGTTAGCAAGTCCTATGCACAACTGAGGACTCCAATTTAAGAATCTAAGGATAAAATATGGCACTGGGAATTCCCCAGAAATGGGCATCCTCCACCTTCAAATGAGAAACCCTGAGGCGGTCATGATTCAGAGAACAATTTTCCATTGCTGCATGCAAAATAGTAGTCAAAGCACAGTATCTATTTCAGATCTCAGTTAAAGCTATGCTGAAACAGCTGAATACCAGTTCATTTAGGTAGCTTCCTGATTTGCTTTCTGCACTAACAGCTGAATGTGAAGATGTACTTTTACCAATTTCTCTCCCATTTCATCTTCTGCATAAAGGCAGTGCTCGGCATCACACCACAGCAGTTTGATCTTTCTTCTTTTCAAACTCTAAACCAAGGTTCTGTCTATGGTTGTCGACAAAAATGCTTTTGATAAGTATGAAGTGCAATATTAAATGAACAGAAGCCTGCCATCCTGATGAAAATTTGCAAACTGTAAAAGTAACTAACAGAATTTGGCCAGACAGTTAAGACTTATAAACATGGCTTTAGTAATAGCGCCACAGAGAATTGTTTGTTTTGGTTGGGGTCTTTAGAAAAGAAAATGATGAAATTGAAAGCAGTGTATTTTATGTATATGTATGTCAACAATTCTCTGCTGCTTTTTGTTCTCTTGCAGGTTTGTATTATAAAGAATGATTAGTGAGGAAGAAGCTGCACTTTCAGGGCAAAAGAGGATGCCAAGTGCCCATAGACTACCTAGGATGGGGAAATACCTTTTTACTCATAACTCTACACAGTGAGATACTAACAGGTGGTTCTTATTTCTGCTAACCTTATTTCCTGCAGCATCACTGTGCCAGTGCAGGGAGCCCTCCATCTTCATGGGTTCAAAACAGCTCAGAACAGGGGTAAGTTTCTGAGGAGAGCCATCTCAAAACAACAAATTCAGTTATTAATTGGACTATTTAAATCTAGACTAACTTTAGGGACCTCAACAGACTTACTGACGTTTTATGTTAACAAATGTGAATATGGGATCTCTTGCTCTACACAGGTAAACAATTTATTAGACAGAATTCAACAAACCAGACATAATGCCTTAACTGCATTTTTAACATACAGGTCTCCACCCTTCGCAATAAATCTAGCCTTGATATCTGAGTATTTCTGCTCAGGAGCACAGGTAGGCAGGTTGGTTGCTCGTTGGCTGGCAACGCCACTGCCGTGTTTAAACGCCTTTATAAATTCACGTCAGTGCTTCACGTAATTGTTTTTTCAACCTGGTCAGGTTTCTGTGCACTCTAATTGTTCTATAGCAATGTGGTAAACACTTCCTGCAGACAATTTGTTAGGAAGTTTGGATTTTATATAACCCAGGAAATGAAGTCACCAGACCTGTGGGCTGCCTGTAATGATTCAGTCCCATGGTTCCTGCAACAAGCAGGCACTTTAAGCACAAAATTCCAGTAGCAATGAAAAACTAGTGGAAAGAAAAAGGGTTCATAACATTTTCTGCATTCACTCTATCTGCATTCAAAAATTCAGAAAGTTGCAAAGAACTTCCACAGACTTCCAGCTATTTATTTTTATCCTTGATCCCAAAATTATAAAAGATTTCTGATCCCTCTTCTCTTGTCTTCATTGCACTGGGGAACAGAATGGGACATGGCGCATAGGGGGGAATTGAAGTTTCTGTCTGTATCTTTTCACTAAAACAGCACTGCTTTTATTTCCTCACTTCACATTTCTATTGCTTACAAAATACACATGTTGCTTTCTACTAAATTCCTTCTTCTCATCATCAATCACTTCATCAATGCTCCAGAAAAATGCTATATAGCTACACCTAGTGCTGCACTTCCCAAATGGCCTAAGGGCTCTGAAAAGTTCATAGCTTCCTTGTTCAAAATTAACTTGGGTTTGACTATCTTTGGAGCTTTCTGCAGATTTTGTTTCCAAAAGCCTTCGAGGAAATTCAGCGAAGTGCAAGACACTTTCTGGCTTAGAACATTATTTGCATTTTACCTGAGTGAGTGTTTCTTGGAAAAAGGAATCAAATAAAGTAAGATCAAATAAAATATCTGATTTAGAACTGCCCCTATATAGGTGCTCAGAATTAGATTATACACTTGTGTACCTATTCTATGCCTTCTCTTTCATCTAACTTTAAAATTATGTATTTTTAAGTTAGTTTATATAGCAGAAATATTACTTGTTGATGTAATCCCCTTTCTTGAAAGATTATTTGTCTGACTTTATGAAACATAAAAAGCTGCCTCCTTTGCTCCAAGTGAATCTCCTGAGCCATGCTGTTCTGCAGCCATGAAAGTTCTTGTCTAGCCTTCAATCACTGTGCAGCTGTGGCGTGTGACCTCAACACAGTCTTCCCCCAAAGTCCTCTAACTACGTAAGAGGAACCAAAATATTAGTAAGCAGAACAACGTTTCCTCCCAATGGTCACAATAAATGTCATTGCAAAAGAGGAGGAAAAGGAGAGACAAAAGATAAAATGTGAAAAGACTAAAGGAATTTCACACTGCAGACAAAAGAATAATCCTTGGCTGCCTAATATCCTGGAAAATATTCCCCATTTAATAAAAGTTTAAATCAGGAAATCTGTTCAATCCATATACGTTCAAGTGGTAAAATCGACACCACAACATCATCTGCTTTTGAATCAACTGGCTTTGGGGACAGTTACCGGAACCTGAGGAATTTCACATGTCTGAGATTTCTAGAAGAGCGATTGCTCTGCAAACCACTGCCAGTTCTACTTTATCAAAGCAAGTTAAACACTATATGACCTTCATTGTTGATGCGGGTGTGCACGCTTAGGTATGTTCTCCTTTATTCATCCAACACATAAGCAGAAGGTTGAATCAGTATAGCTCCTCCTGTCAGCCATCCTATTATTGTTGTAATGCCCTTCTCCCAGAATTATACCATAACTGCAAATCTGTGTCTGCCACTAGCACGCACAGTTCAAGAGTGTTACGTTATCCTTACACTACTGCAAATACTGTCAGGGCTTAGCACAAGCCAGTGTTTGCCTGTGAACTCTGACTGACTCTGAATTCAGCAAAATGTAGCCAGTCCCATATCTGGCATGTTTCTTTTCTGGCAGGGACACACAGAAAAATCTAAACTGGAGAGGAGAAGGAGGAGAAATCTGAATGATCACACTGGGTCTGAACAACGGGAGTGGTAGCAAGCAGATGACAAGTGATAAGGGAATGTCTGAGTCACCCTTTGTGCACTCAACTGATGGGTCAGATAAGGTTTTATCCTATCCCCATTTCAACATCGCATATGAAGGGAATGAGTAAAAAGACAAATACTTTTCAGTTTCTTAGAAAATACCAGGGAAAGCAAAGAGCAAAAAAAACCAGGTAGGCCTACCATGTGTGGAGATAGAAAACAGGCAATGAAAAATACAGCATCAACAGTCTCAGTGGAATAAAGAAAACAGATTTGGCTCCCACATTACAGAACATAACTGTCTACCATTTACATGTACTTGCTCTCATTAAATGCACACAGCCTCTTTCCTTTTATTGTCTTTGCTATTTCAAAGCTGTTACCTATATTGCAGAATTTTGTTCAATTTTGCTCTCACTCTCGAGGTTCTTCTCTTCAAAGGTCACTTGATCCTGAAGCCAATGATAAAATTCATCTTCAAAAAACGAGTGGAAATAAAAGTAGAATTAAAAAATAAAAAACCTAAACCCTTCTGGAGAACATCCTGCTGACAGCCTGTCCCACTGAATCTGACAGGAATATCCCTGGAAATTAAGGAAGCCTGGTTTATCCTTCCTTTACCCTCAATGCTGACATTACTTCCAAAGCATAACAACAATTTTGTTACACGTTTTTACATCTTGTGCAGGCACTTGCACTGCTAAGTTCTTCACAGTTGGAAAATAGATTCAGAGCTTCAAATGGGTAAGTGAGGCAACAGTCGTAAGTAAATCCCAAGGGAGAAATAAAAGGACTTAATAGCAGGCTATTATTAAACTCTATTTGATATATTAAAAAATCACAAGGAAGCCTGTCAAAAAAATTACCATGATCAAATAAATTACAAGGCAAAGCTGCCAGTCATGTCTTGCGAACTGGTACGGCAGAGACAAGACGGGAAATAAAATACCCAGAGCCCAGTGCAAGATCAGGCTTGCATTATCAAACACGCACTTGTCCTGCTCACAGCCTCTGCCTCCATCCAGCCGGCACCGGCTACCACCTTGTCCTTCCCTCCTGCCTGGCCATACAGACGGTGCTGCAGAGGCCCTGGGCTGAGGCTGGGAGCCCCACTCTCACTTTATTCCACCTCCTCCCCAGCAAAACCGCTCTTCACAGCTCCTTGTTAATCTCCTTCCTACGCACCCACGTATTCACATGTACTTTGCCACTCTGCAAAGTGCTCTTGGGATTACTTAGGTACTGCACCAACCCAAAGTTGCTCTGCTTTACAGTGCCACAATCCTGGCTTTACAAAACTCAACCCCACACAGCAGAGAACTGCCTGAGAGATCAGCTTCAAAATGTTCCCTTTAAAAGGCACACTGTCAAAACTCTGCACAGTATATAGCAATCAGTGCTCCTTCAATGAAAAAGCCACTCCTCCTTCGAGAGGTTTGCCCAGTGAGGCACCTGAGGGGCAGGCAGGGAGGAAGCCAAAGCTGGACACGCAGCCTCTTCTCCCTCCTTTGTGCCGAGTCATGCCAGTAGCACCCAGGTGTGCCTGTATAGCCCAAGTTTCTCTTTCTAGAGTCCCCCATACATGCATTTCCCAGGGATAAGTGACTGCTAGTTTAAAGCAGTAACAGTATTGTAGCCTAACAGCATAACAGGATACAGCAGAGCCAAGTTTGGAGGAAGAAGCAATACTTTTCCAGGTAAGCTGACAAAGCTGCAGAAAAAGGGAAAGCACCTGGGTACCCGAGGCCTTCTTCAGATTTTAGGAATTTAAAGGCAGCACTGGGGAAATTTGAGAGTTAACATAGCTGTTTTAGCTTCAGTGTGTAATATCAGTGTAATCTCAGGTAATTTTTCACCCTTCATTGCATTTACTGGACCTACTGTTTGCTTGATTGTTTCCCAAGTTGCATGTGGCATGCCAGGCATCTGAAACCCTGACAAATCCTAGTCAAGGAAAAGCAGCCAGAAGCCTTGGTGGCTCCAGGGCACGTGTGTGCTTCCACATGTTTGTGTCCCTGTGCACTTCTTAAGTTGTTCCATTTAAATAAAAATTTAGAGAGCAAAAAACATTGCTCTGCTTACATTTCCAGATGCTTCTTGCTGCCCCCCCCCCCCCCCCTCCCCCGAAAAAAAAGCACAGCTTCAGTTTAAGGGGTTTAAGGGAGATCAAGAGCTTCTGTTTGGTTGCTTCGGTTGTGGTTTTTTTTTCTCCACAAATGGTTTAAAGTGTTGATAACCTCTACTCTAGCTGTCAAATCTGGTATGCTTAAGTGAGAAACCCACTGACGTCAACAGAACTGCTCACATGAATAGTTACAGCTTGATTTGGCCTTAAGGCTTTAGATGTGTTTAAACCATTCAGATCAATTGTAGGCCCCGGATTGCTTTTGCTGTTTCAACCATTTAAAATAAGCAGCAACCCAAAGGAGGCCACAGAGGGAGCATGGGGGAGATATTTGAGATGCCACTGCTTTATTCACCATGGAATGTGTTTTGTGGCAGTCCAAGCACGGTAACACCAGATAAAACTTTCTGAATGTGCCCTGAAAACCCTTCTTCCAAGGCAAAATCCAGACAAACCAATCACTACCCCACATTTTCAGCTCATGGCTGCTCTGCAAACACCCATAACCATTTATTTCAAAGTAAACAGAAAGCACTCAGTGACCACTTACAACTCAGAACACTCTCAGAAGTGCCAGCTCCACACAGGCTGCTGGGAGAAACCCCATGGCAATAAGAAATTTGGCTAGCAGGACCGCAAAGCAGGGAGGCCCTTGCTGCTGCAGATGCAGTAACTTCCCACTGTGATAACAGCTCCTATAGCAAACAGTGATCTTCCACCAAGGAAACCCAAGAGAGTTAAAGCAACAAATAATAATAAATAAGACATAATATAAGTAATAGTAATATAAAGCACCCCTGCACCTGATGACTGGTGACCTAATCTTTGGGGGAAAGATGGCGTAATACATCCATCATGTGAATCATGATCCTACACAAATCGTGTGTTCAATTTCAGCAGTCCCACTGGCATCAATACACTTAAGCAATCAATCAAGTCCAGGCCACACTGTTAGATGACATTCAGCTCCTAACTTGCACTATATAAAAGGGAACATTTGCACTTCCAGCTTTAGCAGTAGAGGGTTTGAACACAAATCTGTTTTGAAGAGCAGGTTTTGTTATCCTCACTTCCTTCATTTGTATTGAGCTGTCACTGACATTTATTCTTGCAATCCTCAGGACAACTAATGTAATCCTTTAAACAACTACCTCACTGCCAATGGGTTTTATGCAACATTACACAGAGAATGACTTGTCAGACTACTCATCCTTGCAGGACCCCTCCCCGAAAAGAGAACCCAGGACCCTGAAAGAACAGAGTGTGCTTGTAGGTAGAAAGCCTGTTTTGCCCCCGGGTTCTTCCTCCACCCATTTCTCATTGCGTTCATGATCAGCTACGGCACTTGTAGGAGACAGATATTCACCAGTCGCTATGCAACCTGGCTGTCACCTGATACTTCAAGATGAAAAGTTAAAGATGAATGGAAGAGTTACTGACATGTATATTGCATATGCCCATCTGCAAGGAATATATATTTTTTTTTAAGTAAACAAAAACCCTCACCATGACTCTAGATCACCCATCAGTGAGCACAAATATCGTATTTGGTAATGTTCATACTACATCCCTACCACTTACCTCAACAAGCCTCACTCCTGCAGTGCTCCTCTAAGCCCTGCAAGCTGTGTCCGCAGTCACCTCCAGCTCTCTGTCTCAGACCTGACCTCATATGCTGGCACCCTATGTCCTTTCTCATCCCCTATACATCCTCTCACAGAAGCTTTTTCACGTGTCTCTCACCTGTCTCTGGCCCACTGAACAGACATGAGGCAGTCCATGTCATGACAGGTTCAGAGTCAAGTGCACAACAAACTCCTGGTTCCCAAACACGCTTCTGGCCAGCTCTGCCTGGCTGGTTGGGAATTCCCAGAAGAAAGGGTTCAGCTCTCCCTGTGTCCCCCACAGCTGGGTATTACTGGGTCACTATCTGCTGACAAATCCTCCAGAGCCTCGAGGAAGATGTTGCTGCCAAATTGCTAGACTGTGGCTCCTGAGCTGAAACGCAATAGGGAACTTACACAGTGAACAATAGTCTGATTATGGAAACTTTATTTTCTTTAGGCACCCTCCTTGAAGTTACAGGCAAATTGCAAATTATCCCCAAACCAAGCACTGCAAAGCCCAGAAATTCACAGCTAATACACTGTATGTTAAGGTACAATTATGTTGATTTATTTGACAAACACCTAGTAATAGAAGTGCGACTATAGCATCTAGACTGCCCAAAGAAGGCCCTGAAGTGATGCTAGCCAATAACTCTAGAACAATGATATGGACATCGCTGTGTCAGTATAGGACAGGTGACAGAGGGGATTACTGTGACTACCTCAAAAAACCCACAACAGCATTGCTTCAGTGTAATCTCTGCCTGGACCTATCTATGATCACAGAAGCTGGACCATGAAGCTGTATTTTAATATGGTCTCACTGAAAGGCATTCTTCTATCCACTTCCTCTTGTTTATTATTCTTTTAAATATCTGATAAGATACTTTTCAACTGTGGCTATTCACTTTCTGTTTGCGTAGGTCTTGGGTTCATCACAAGCTACAAGGTCAGCATTAATCTAAACAATGGTTGGTTACAGGCGATTTTGCCAAGTGGAAAGCACTCTAAAGGCTAGATTGTTATCATCAATAGGGCAACAAACAGGCGGGAGAAACAAGCCCTACATACACACGTATGGATGAAGCCGAGCTACTCAGATGCCAGGTCATGGGTGTAGCACATGCACTAATTAGAAGCCATAGCTCCTGCTAAGGGAATGTTAAGAAGGAAAAGTAGGGAGAAGAAGGAGGAGAAGCTCCTTTCTGCCCCAAGACATCAGCATGGCCAGCCAGCTAGGCACCTGTGAGGATGGAGAAGCCACCTAGCAGGTGCAAGAAGCTATCTGCCTGCCACCTGCGGAGCATATTTAAGGCAATGAAAGAGCTTGCAAAACATGCCTTTTCCAGCTGTGCCTCAAGCTGTCATCCAGACCACAGAAGGATCTTTTATGGGCAATATACTGACAACATGCCCTGAAGAAAACTCAAAAACAAAAATTCCCCAAACTCAGTAAAACAAGCAAAATAGTCAGTCTGCATGAAAACTTTAATTTCTTTGAGGACTGCTGACTGATAGCAAACACAAGAGAGGAAAGCTCCATTGGTTTGTCATTTTATAATATTATACCTGTATTTACAGATTGTCATCTGTAGAGCCAAAACCTTCAAAATATACTGCCTGAACCTGGAAAGCATGCATCTTATCTCTCATCCTTTAAATTCCCTTCTTCAAAACACACCCCTTCCTGCAATCTCACCAGCAGTGACTCACACCAATCTAATGAAAAAATTAAAATCCCAGCAGTAAAAAAAAGCAACAAAACCAAAACCAAAACAAACCCAACTACTAATCAAGCCTTGCTTATACAAGCAATTTCATAACCCTGTTTCACACAAATCCGTTTTCTGTAGGTCATCTATCTATGAGATGCACTGTGATTCTCCTTGCCTACATGAATGTTTCTCAGCCTGGGACTAAGCATGCTGAAGACTGTAGCACTAAAACCATTAATGGAACAAGCTGCAAGTGATACTTGTTTCTCCAGGTTTTGTTTGAACTCCAGACTGGCAGATCAGCATTTCCAGAGTCCAAGCTCTTTGCAAAGTCAAGGTAGATAGAAATACTGGCAGTACAGGCAGCCCAGCCAAAGAGCATTAACCCTGATTCAGGAAAACAGCAGCTCAAGAGGATAAATCTCTATGGCAATGTAATTGTTGGTCTCTCTAAGAAGAATGGTAGCCAGCACTTTTCTGTGACTGTTATTTTGCGATAGAGACACAAATAAACTGAGTAATTTCTTTCCTCAGCCCAATATACATGGTTTGTAGCAGCTGCCACCTTAAGCGGTATTTGATCTGGAGGCCTTCAAGGGAACCATTCCTAATTCTCTCATTAAACACCTCTGAGATATCCTGTTCTCTTACAAACACCTGAAGTAAAAATATTTACAATATGAGTTAACTGGTATTATGCACTCTGATTGTGCAGTAACCTTGGGCTGACAATCCATATTGTTTTTTTTTTAAGTCCTATTTTGATCGGCGATTGTTTGTCACACAATGGTTTGATGGCCCAGCTGCAACCAAGCAGCACACCACAAAAGCTGAGGAAAAGTGCAGGCACTCAGAACTGATTCTTTGGCCATTGCCATGCCACCGCCCAGCTATCATGGCCAGTTATCCAGTCCCTCTCAGATCAGCAGCTGACAGTTCCAAAAGATCTTCTGGGGATGGCAGGGCTGAGGGGAAGTCATCATGACTTCAGCCATCATGAAGCATGCAACATAGCGGCTACTGGTTAAAAGCTTTGCAACCATAGAAAAATTTTATATGTTAAGATAAGCCTCTAAAGCAGGCAAGGATGAGAACTGACCTCTCACAACATCAAAGCTGTTGTATTTGGGGTGACTGCTTTGAAATGGTGAACTTTGAAGAGAAAAAGGTGAGGGGCTAATTCAATCTGTATTACAAGTGGTTTGCTACTCTTCACTTCTGAAGCTATACCCATCTCCACATGCTTCTAGCACACTCACTAAAGCAGATTTCATGCAAGGATATTTAATCCTGTTCATCAAGAACAAGGTCAATGAGGGAAGCAAGATTAGGTATTTCAAAAGACATGTGATAGCTCCGTTCTGTTGCCATAACGAAGAAAAGCACTTTAAATCAACACTGATAAACTGAATTTAGATTTAAGGAGTCCTCCCTGAAGAAAGATCATACACACACACATACGCACACCCCGACTCTCTTGTTACAAGATGGGCTGTGTCATGTCTATACATTGTCTTCCCTTACCAACCAACTTAACTTTACTGATTTGATACTTAATTATTATGGCAACAAGCTCCATTCTTACTGTTTATAAGTTTTTAAAAAGGTCATCAAGAAAACAGAAATAAAAGCTAGTTTTCCAAACTATTTTTGTGGCCTGCAGAACCCATGAAGCTACTGGGAGAAAAATGACAAGAAATGCAAGAGGAAGGGAAGACAAAACCAAAAAATCCCAAACAAAGGGAGGACAGGCCTGTGGCTGTGCCAGGGATACCTGTATTCTTCTCAGCTCTGCCATAAACTTCCTTGGTGATCTTGGATATGGACTGGGTCTCCCACTATTGTTTGCTCTTTGGAAAGTCTCTCCCTCTCCAGCAATCTGAACTTGACCTTACATTTTTTGTTAGAGGCTGTTTTGTTGTTGGTTTTTTTTTGCCTTTTTTGTTAGTTTTGGTTTGTTTAAGGTTTTTGCTTTTTAATCCCAGGAAGAGGTCATGGATAATTTCTTCAAAAAGAGTTAAGACACAAAAGTGAGCTTAATGTTTTTAAAAAGCGCAGGATTTGCAGGCAGATGGTTGCAGGATTTCATCATCAGCTGTGTAGCTGTGAAGATACCAGAGTCAAAAGTGCATGTCCAATCTGCAGTACCTCAAAAAGCATTGATCTGGCTTTCTTCAAGTCTACTCCATAGCTCTGACCTGAAACCCAAAGCACATTATGTCGAGAACTACAAGATGACACATAATACTCCTGTTCCAGTCACTCAAAGCTGATACTTCTTTGACAGCACCCTGATTCCACCTGCACAGAGAGTCCTTCTTAATCCCACAAGAAACACAACAGCAAGTTTGTAAAGTAAGCAAAGAGCTGCCTATGTGGTGGCCAATTTCTTGTTCAGAGGTTTGTCTGGGAAGAATTCCAACTCATGTGATGCTTGAGACCCATCTTATCTTTAGAAGGAAATATCATTTAGCAATATTTTACATTTCAAGACAAGGAATAGCTAACTAAATATCAACATTTTTAAATAAAACAACAGCATTTCCTCTGCTTCACCTGAGTTACTCATAGGTAGCTCATATCACTTGTTCTTTCACATAGAGTTCTCAGAAATGATTTGATACTATTTTAGAAATTAAAATAATGGCTAGTTTTACGCCATCATTTGAATTAGGTCTGTGCGAGCAAACTGCTGCATTTCCTGAACAGCACAAATAATATCCTTATGAATGAACCAAATATTTCCAAATATGGATTGGAAAATATTCAGCTACCAGATATTTGAAGAGCAAGCACCAAAACAGGCTCAGAAGTCCAATACAGATGTCTAGGACTCAAGAAAGCGTTCCAGCCAATCAGACACTGGATTTAGAGTCAGTCATCATTCTGAGTCACCCATTTCATTGCTATTCTTCAGTTATTTTGGGTGCGGACTGAAAACAGTTGCTCTTAGTTCCTGAAAACTCTACGTTGTGAATTTCCCACACCCCAAAGCAAAAGAAATAGAGAAAATAAGTAAATAAATTGCAGTTCCCCTCTGTAATGAGCCTGCTCCTTTTATGCACCAACTTCTTTTCTACCTCCCCTATTGCTGCTGATGTACACAGCAAATGCTTGCTGCCAACCACTATTGTCCATCTTCTAAGCTTTCCAAGTCCCTACTTCTCCGCTGTACTCAGAATTATTTATTGCAGGGTTTTGTACTGGTGCCTAAGACCATAGACTTTGAGGCCTTGCATCTGTTAACCATGCTCTCTCATTAAGGTTCCCACAACAAACAAAGGCCTCAAAAATCTTTCTTCCTCCTCTTTTCATAATGATGCCCTTCATTCTCTGCTCATCATAACTCATACTTTATCCATCTTATTTCCATTACAAGTTCAAAATCTAAGCATTCCAAAACAGCACCCAAACAAAAGACTCTCCAGATATGAATGCCATCTCAAATCAATTCCCAGGGTATTCATCCTTCACATTAATATCTCTATTATATTCTCTTCAATTCAAAGAATACACTGATGACATGCTTCCACCGTTTATGGCAGTGGTGGTGGGAAGAGAAAAAACACCGCTCTCATAGTTAGTCAAGAGAATTGTGTTTTTCAAGCTCCCTGAAATGTAAATCCTAAGCAAGAGGCACAAGGAGCATCTTTTTTTATTACATGTGTATTCTGTACATAACACAGAAGTGCCTGACACACTTGCAAGGTGCTGCCAGAATGCAGTCATCATCAGGTAAAATCAAATTCAGTGCTAGAAGGATGACATTTCCACTGGAGAAAATAAGAACTGCACCTGCATTTAGCCCTCTCTGAATCACATTACTCTGAAACAAATGGAGACCACAAAGAACACTTGCCTCTTAAGAAAAGCATCAGGTCCAACAAACCATCACCAGCCAAGCATTAGTTATCATATTTATCCATTTTAAGATTCAAGTTTGGTGTTTTTTTGTTTTGGTTTGGTTTTTTTATTAAGGGATGGACAGTTTGGGTTTTAGCAAACTAACCAGAAGTTTTAATAAGAGAGTGGAAGCATGAAAACATTTTTGTATTATACTTAAAATAACCAATCCCCTGCTATAACATGCTGAACATGAGAAAGATTATGCAACAACACGTCAATATAGGTGATGCTCTGCTGACAAGTAAACTCAACTTGCCCTTTTCTTAATACCTTCAGAAATGCTTAACACATTCCAAGCTGTACAGTCATGCATGTCAACTACGACTGGTTACACCAAAACCATAAAGAAATAGATGCAGCCTCCAAAAAACACAGCATGCTTCACAATTCATTCTCCCATATCAAAACTCATTTTGTTTCTTGCCTCTTCCTACTGTTTGCATCTTCAGATAAAGCCCTTCACAGCCAGGATTCTTCCATTAATTGTTCTGCACTCCTCATAAAACCTTTTGGCACTGTATCAACATCAACATCACAAAACAAATAATAGAAAGTGCTGATTATAGACATGTTTATCAGATCCCTGAGTCCAACATCCATTAACCACGGTTTCTATGACACTGTCAATATCTCCTCGTAGTCTGCCAAAATGATGTCACAGTGATGCTGCAAAGACCACGTCATGAATTACTACTCGCTCATTCACACAGCTAATGTGTTTGAGAACACAGAAGTCAAGTGAAAACTCCAGCACTGACACATGTGAATGAGTGACACATGGCTCACGAAGCTACTCTGTGTTGTAAAGGCCTCATGGTTAGCACCCAGTAGTGAAGCACTGGTTTATTCTGGTTTTCAGTCTGTACTTTGGATAAAAAGCAAATCTTGAGGAAAGGATTATGGAGAGTTTTCTGGACTCTCTATAATTTCTGTGCCTAGCAAAGGACTGCACATAGCTCATACTGAGAATGGGTGCACTGTTCCAGAACACGCTAGGAAAAATACACTTACCTGTTTATGGACTATGTTACTGTCATTACATGGAAAAAAAGCTGAAATATCATGAAGTATCAAAAAATGCCACCTGTCAGGTGAGCTCAGTTTTAAGTTGGCCATATGTTATGTCCTATATATTTCAAGTATTCAAATTGCTGAGCTGCTCTGGACTAGAAGAAAAGATATTAGTTAAGCCAGCCCTTCATCCTATCATACTTTAACATATAGTTTTAATATATTAACTGTATTTCTATATTTTAATGTGCTCTTTAATTCACATTTCCAGTACCAGCCAATAAGATTTAGCTTCTCTATGCAAGTTACACTTTCATTCTTGCCAAACTATAAGTTATTAAAGGATTTTACTCAAAAAATAAAAAAAAACCTGCTCATTTCTCTATAAGAAAGTCAGAAAGAGCATTCATTCAAAAAGAAAGTTGTAAAAAGTGACAGCCCATGAGCTATTACATAAATTGTTTTAAAACTTTTCAAATGGCATTGTGAATGCTTTTTACAAGGTATGATGGGTGCTGTTGTCTACTACAACTTTTATATTGTATGTTTACCATAAACTCTCCAGCAATTAAATCAGAACTTGATCCAATTCCTGCTGAAGTAAATACAGATTATTTCTGAAGACAAGATATAGCTTTCTAAACACTTGAAAAGATTTCACCGTATTCCCAATGGGCAGGCTAAGCAATAATAAGCTCCAATTTTAGCAAGAAAGATTTGATCTTGGTATTAGGAAAAACTTCAAAGTTAAGGCTAGTGAAACACCAGAGTAGATTGCCTGTGGAGGTCATCAGATATTTGTCACAGCAGGCACTGAAGACAAACCTCCATCAGGATTCATTGTCCTCATTGATCTTCTGCCTTCAAAGGCCTCCAGTAGCTGCTATCCAATCTTTCTATAAAGCTATGACCCCAAGAAGCCTGTTTTCAAATAGAATCAACACAGCAAATTTCCTACAGATTTCTGTCCTACTATTCCCGATGATTCCCTGCTCAGTCAACTCTCTCCTCTGTGTTAAGTGGCTTTCCTTCACGTTTCCCCCACCATTCCATGCTGAGCTAACCAAGTGACAGCCCACACTTTGACCAGTCTGGAGCTGCCTGTTAGCACCACCACTGACCAGATGACTACTATTTCTGGGAAGCCAGGAAGTACAGGATTATAACACCCTTTTCAATGGAGGCATTCTTTTGACTCTCCTTTCTATACCTAGATATTGGGGGTGTGGGGTGATGTTTCTTAAGGAAATACTATCTCTGTTCCTGGTAGCCACCCAACGACATATGTGGAAAATGGGTTAAAAAAAAGTTATCTAAAGATAAGTGAAGGAACTGAAAGACAGATATAAAGTGTGATAGTATTAGCCTTGTTAAAGGTGGACTTTGGATTAATATCCAATGGGGTGAGTTTGTTGAAAGCTTTGAATCTTTTTCAAACTGAAAATTAAAAAAAAAAACAAAAAACAACCACCCCCCCCCCCAGAAAAAGCAAAAAACAAAAGCAAGGAAATTTTATGACACTAAATTTTCTTCGCAAAGTTTCTATAAAACACAAAGAGCCTTAAGTCATCACATGAATCACTGACAATTTAATCAGCTTCTGGGGGTTTGTCATCCTCATCAAGAGCTGAATTTAAGACCTTCAAAAAGTTCTTTCACTCCATTTACGAACTGCTACACCTACTGATTCAGCCACCTACACCACACTTTAGACTACCAGAGATTCAGCCAAGAATCCAGAAAGCTAATATTCATCTTAGAGGCTAAATGAGCTCCTACCAACGTAACTCCTAGGTCTCGAGAAGCAGCAGCAGCATACTTTCTTCAAATGGGAGAGCTTTAGGAAATCATTAATACCCTAAAATGGAGCATCACCAGGTGAGAGCTCATTTTGCCCAAAGCAGAAATCTTCACAGACATTTTTGAGAGCCTTCATGTGAACAGCAGTGGGGGACACCATACATTGCAAGATGTAGAGTACTGATGGATTGATCGCATCTACCCCAGAGCTTACCTAGAAAGAACTTCAAGATGTTAACACACTTAGACCAGGAGTTACTTTTTTAAAAATAAAATTACTTAGCATGAATGTATGTGTCACATAACAGGGGCAGCTTTTTAAAACTAAAGGTCTGTAGGTCACAGTCTGCTCTTTTGCCAAATTAAATTCTGCCATCAACGACAACAAAGGCCACAGTTCAAAGTTCTTGGGATGAGAGATCCTCAAACCCTAAAATATTAACATCTCAGATCCCCACAAATGTGAGCAGTACACTTCCTGATTCTTCTTTGGGGTGAAGTAATAGCACCAATTCTGTAGACGTCCTGGGTTTAACCTTCTTTATTAGTTACGTAATTTATTATATATCTGATGACATCTTTGCAGAAAATCCAGTGTTGAGATTTCTTAGTATCTCTGGGCAAAGAATCTCGCTGGAAGACAAACAAGTGCAACAGTAAATAGCAGGTTAGCTATTCCTTTTCTCTTCTTTGGAATAAGTCTTTTATTCCAGCTTTAAACAAATGGTGACCCTTAAGGTGAAGAACACTACAGCTGCATGACTTTCATGGTTCATTTTTGGCTACAGTCTGAAAAAGCCTTGAGCTTTTTTCTAAGAAATGGGTTTGTCTGTCATTGAAAAGACAAGGACAAAGTGTTCAGTAACCTACAGTTTGAGTACCCAGTACAATGTCATTCAGCTTCCTGCATATTTGTGGATAACGTGCAATTGACATTTCTGTAAATGAAATCAACATATTTGCAATACTTCACATTTTTTTTGTTTTGTGTTCCTTGACTTTTACTGACATCCAGTGGAGACACACTCAAACCTCTTTCAAGTGCTAATACCAACTCCTTTCTTGTAAAGCACATTTAAGTTAGATTACCAATGGGATAGAAAGCCTGCCTTGAATGTATCTGGTTGTCTAAAGGTTCTTCCTTGTTTAATCTGTTTGCAATACACACTCCTTGACAAATTCAAACCTTAAAACTGTTTCACTATTTTCAACCACCACTTATTCCCTGTTCTGACAAAACCATTCTCATTGTTTACTTTCTGTTGCATAGGTACTGTTTCATATTCTCCTTCTTATCAACCTACAGATAGAGCAAAAGAGATTAGAAACGACATCTGCTTCAAAGACTGAGTCCTCATAACTATCAGATGAGGCCATCTCCATATTCTCATCATAATTTGAAAGAAGGCCAGTGTATTATTTTTGTATTTGTGAACTCTGCTTACTGACTGGAAGAAGACTGTGAATACCATAATTGAACCCTCACATAAGTATACACAAGACAGATCCCATCAGAGCAGCATGTGGGATCCATTAACCAGAATCATCTTAAGAATTAGACAATCTTACCTGAGCTCTTTTCTTATCCTTCTCAACTAATGATAGCTCCTAGAATCATAATTACTACTCACATTTTAAGCCCCAACAATCCAACAAAGTTCAGTGCAGTGGATTTGGTCAGGCTGAGCTGTTCAGCAGCACTATGCAAGCCTAAAGTCCACACCTCCACATCCTATCCCTACTACTCAATAGTATACTCAGAAAAGCAAAGGTGATCTGAGATTTACACCATCCAAAATGTCTACAACCATTTGAAGCAAAAGAAAAAGACATCATCTCCAGATGTGGAACATGTGATTGCTACAAACTGAAATACACATATTTCAAGGTGCAACATGCTCATCCTTGAATACTTGCATGCAAATACCATTTAAGATGTAAAGGGAGCTATGGATGATGAAGGGAGCAGCTAACGTGGCCTTGTATGAAAAGTCTGTGCTCAACCATCAAATAGGGAAAAGCATGACATAACTCATTACTTGTGGTGAGTCATTTTTTACCAAGTGTAGAAGCGTGTCCTTTGTCTAGGCACTTGCTAATTAACAGCAGGAGAGGGAGACTTAATTTGATTTCGAAACACATTTTGTTTTTTTTTTCCCACCAAACACATAAAATGTCTTTGTATATTGGAAAGGAAGTTTCAGCCCTTCATTTCTCAAGTAAGTGGGTCTGACCTAGATACTTAGGTTTCAAAGCATTCATGTAGTTTATGGTACTATATAAACCATTCAGAATCTGGCTCAAATGGCTCACAAAAATGGACAAGACAGCTCCCACAATGACGCTCATACTGTGTGAGAGACAGGTCTGGTATAGTAACAGGAAAACTGCAATTGTCTTTAGAGTGAAGTTATTGTAAGACAAACTAAACAGTAGGTCCCTCACTCTTTCTGTTTTTATCTTAAAAATAATCATTGGAATAACAATAGCAATAACAAGGATGGGCTGAATCAGTTCAGTACTATTGATAATATCCTAAAATTCAGGCAAAACTCATTTATGACTGCGTATCCAATCTGTGTGGTTCTGTAGCCTCTGAAGAAAAACATAATTCTAGTACTACTCAACTCAGTTCCAGTACGGCAAAACAAGTGGGCAGTATAATTATTCTTGTGTGCCTCTGTGAACGCAAGAGCAGGAACATGTTCTCTGAAATATGTAATCACTCCCAAGACAGTGTCCTGGCATGTCTCAGATAATCCATATAACCTAGACTGTACCTCAAACAGGAACGCCTTCATTTATTTTCTTTGGCATGGATCTTTCTCTTACTTCACCTCTAGTTTAAGCTTCCTGCTTTCAGAAGCTGTTTCCCTAACAGACAGGGAGTGCTATCTAGCAAGGTTGGATAGGCAGAAAATAATACTTTCTGTAAAGTGTGTTTAGCAATTGCTAAACATGGTATCTCCACCCATCCTGCTCTTCATTAGAGAAGTCCTTTCAAAAACAGCCTTGCTGGTTGTCAAGTATCATAGGTATCCTGATCTGCAGAGCTTCCATCTCATATCTATTAATGTCAAAAAGGCAGCATGATGTGGCCCTCACAAGGGTTGGTCATCTCATTAGTAGTCACTAGTCAGTCAGATCATGAGTAGTCTGTGCACAGTCCTGTTAGCCTTCCTGGGGTGCTGCAGCTTGCACTCATTTGGGGAAAGACTAATAAGGAAGGAGGACATTAAGATTAAATCCTGATGCAATTCTAATAATATTCAAATATGGCTTTCCATGGAACTGAGGAATGAGAAGCGATCAGGAGACAATTCCTTCCTGCACTGGGAGGGATCCATACCACCTTTCCATAGACATTTCACCCAGGTGTGTGCGTAGTTAGGACACCCAGGATTAGAATCTGCATCTAGTTTCTCCAGTTCTGTTCTTCCTACTACCCCGCATCTCATCTAGTCAGCTAGACTGTCTTTCCAGCAAGAAACTAGGTGGCCATCACCTATTTTTGCTCTGGGCAGGGACATGCTGTTACTGGCACATGCTGCTTTATGGTGAAGCCACCTCTTATGCCACCTCACAGTTAGAGTAGTTTAAATGATGTTTCAGCTAACCAAGAATCAAAAGTGTGATACTGAATGGAAACCCCAAGGAAACCTATACAAGACTTTTGCCTGACACTTGCAGATTAAAACAGAAGCCCTATTGAAAGACAACAGATTTGATTTCGTGTGAGTACCTGCACCACTGACTATATATCCTGTGATGCACTGTGTTAAAATATTGAATGAATTTTAGGAGGAGAAACACCATTAGAAAGCAGTAACATTCCCTCGTTAAAACACGTAGAAATAAACAGAAGCAACAATAACTCGGGTTCCAACTTCAGAACTCCATTTTCCCACACTGTATGTAACTGACTTGAAAAGTCAGCTCCACCCTTTGCTACACACTCCCAAGCCCTAACATGGATATACATGCAGTGTAGTCAAGTTTTCTTCATAAAAGAGAAGTAAATGCTTCTAAAATACAAGCAGGAGACGACTGCAGATGGAGAGAATTACATTGCTCTGATGTGTTTGTTTGGATACTAATCACAATGTACTGAAAACAGAGGATATTTGATCATCACTTGCTTTCAGCTGCCAATGACTAGGGAAGAAGGCAGAGAAGTTGAAAAAAAACAAGAAAAATCACACAATGAAAAACCAAATAGGCAAGCCCACAGGTCTGGTTCAGAAAGGACAAAACCAAATATTTATCAAAATATTAATTTTACACACAAACTGCCTTGACGTGTACCTTACTTCTCAGTGTTTCAACTAATCTGAAGTGCCAACGTAAGTAGTATGTTAAATACGTTGGCAATCTGTCTCATTTCATTTTACATACAGCTCTTTGTCTTTTGTAAGTACTTTCTTTAAGACTTTCTGCAGTTTTCTGAGTTACCTCAAACATGCCTACCCTTGCTGGAGAAATTTTAATGTGGCACAGCCTACATCCATGATTTGTTAAAAATTATTGATTAATAACACCTCTGTTTACACACAGGCCACTGTCACCAAGGTTTTAAGAGCATATTGTTAGTAAGTGCCTCAGCTCACACTCTCTGAACAAATTGGCATTTGGACTACATTCTGTGCGCTTTATAACACAAAAACTTAGATTTTAGATACCAAAACAGTATATGAATGTGGTATTTTAATAATTGGAAACCTTGGATTTGTGGTCCCTATTTGTAACCCACTCCTTAGAGCAAAATCTGCATATATACCTTTAAACTTCAGCTTACCTGAGCATCACATTCTTAAACATTAGATATGCCAAATTAGTGCAAACACCAGTAAACACAAACTTGGGTGACTTGGACAACAACGTGCAAATTAGACATTGATAGCACTGACAGAAAAAATTCTGAACTCCCTCTTCCTGTCTGATCAGTCCCTATATGCTGATCAGGGATATGACAATACTTTATGCTCCCACACTGAAACGGTATATGTCAGGTAAAGCATTACAGCTTCATGTGATTATGAACATAAAGATTTAAGACCAGATCCTTTTGTTTGGTAGAGGAATCCTATTTCCTACACATCCTTCGTAATCAGTGTTTAAAACACATAGCAACAAATAATCCTTAATTACTAGTACATGCAAACTGTGGTGGGTTGCATGATGGAGTTTAAAAGAACTCACTGTTGTCCTCCATCTTTGGCACATTAGCAGCATGAGAAATTAAACCAGCAAGGGACTACTAAAACATCTGCTCCTGTATCAGCTTCTATACTTAGAGCAACCAGAACCTCCACCTCACCACACTCCTGTTCTGGTTCCTTCTGATAAGGGGACAGAAGCTGGAGAGGAAAGAAGTTGTTATAGGAGACAACCATGCTACTTCTGGGGGCTTATATACCCAGAGACTGCTGTGGGCAACTTCTGCTGAAGGGGCATTCTTCTGACCTCTCCCTTACACTGGGCTCAGGAATGCCTTGGCCTGGGAGGCACAGCAAGACTATTTTTTTGTATAGGCAGCATAAGTCCCATAAGGTGCAACTACTGCAAGGCTACTGAGAACTGTGGGTGCAAGCAGCTGCCCCACAAAGCTCTGCTTCATGACTATCTATATCTTTGTTAATCACTTGCAGTGTCATGGCCCAGATATAACTACGAACCATTAAAATCTTCTGATGCATGCATAAATAGCACAAATGATGTTAAGCAACAGATCTCATGATCAGGTGTTCTTAAAAGAAACTAATTATACACAAAAGAATATAAATTCAGTAATACCTTAACACAATAGTGAAGTATCACAAGATTACTTACTCTGCATTTGGAGTGCCTGTTTTACTTGGGCTGTACCACATGTACCATTTAGCGTTAGCAAGAAAGCACAGTGTACCCTCTCTTAAATTGAGAATATAGAAAACTGCAGATTTACCAGGAGGTTTAAGAAGGTTTGCGCTACCTCTAGCAGGAGAGTGCGTGGATTGCATACCTCACATTGTCTGAAATAGGCGCAGTCATGCCTCCCTTCAACATAGCTCAGAGGTGGCCCTGTCTGAGGCTGATTAATATTCTCAAATTGAAAATAAATTATTAGGCTACAAGAGAACTTTAAAAACCAAAACAAAGTTATTGTAATTCAGGAATCAAAAGCCCCTCACACATTAATTTTAAAGAATATTCTGATGCAGGGTGTGTGGAAGCTAACCAACTGATGCAGGAAATGCCATCCTGACACCTAAAATATTTAGGAAATAGAGGACTGAAATCAATAACAAACAGCATGATGCAAATAGAAAACGTAAAGTCTTCATGTGTATCAGGAGAGCAAACAAAAAATGAGTCTTCAGATGAGTCAATATAGACATCAACTGCAAGAAATTACACATGCAGTGCAGGCCAGCTAAGGGCATGCCTCACAGGTTTTGTAACATACACAAGCAATACCATTAAGACACATTTGGGTCAGATTCATATTACACCAAGCATACGTAAGAAACGCTTCACAATAAAACCAGAAGAACTGTTTTCCCCTTAACCATCCTTCTAGAAATGAGGCAAATGCTGATTTTTATTATCACAGATTAAAGTAAAGCCTATTAAAGTATTTTTTCCATAATAAAACCATTCAAAGCTAGGTCACAGCTGGCCTTTGCATAAATATGCAGCAGGTAGAAAACAGAAAAAAAGGCAGGACCACCTCCTAACATACTGTAAGGAACATGCAATTTTAGTTCCTCATTTAAAGGACAGCAACAATTGCTCTATCCCAAAACACACATAGGCATAAACACACCCCACCAGGAGTTTTGCAGGTATTCAAGAGCACGAGATGTTTCACCAGAATCACTGAGATGTTTCATAATGCTCCGAGTTAAAGTGGGACAGCTCAGGCAGCAGACAACTAGCCCTGAGCCTGAAAGCTGAAGCCAAATGCAAGTTGAGAACAAGGTGCAAACTCTAAACAGGGGAGATGATTAACCACTGGAACGAGCTACCAAGAGAAGTAGCAGACTCTCCACCCCTTGAGATCTTTGAATCATGTCTGAGCACTTCCCTGGAAGATCTGCTTAGCCAAACAAATGTTTCTCAGTACAAGATAGTCAAGATGGGTAACATGAAACTGCCTGTGTTACAAAACAAATGCCGCAAGCCGATCTAATGTCCCTTCTGGCCTTACATCCTGGATGATTCTGTGAATCACACACCAGCGACTCTGCAGGGTCAGGACCTTGGACTGAAAGTTACTAGAGAAAAAAGAAATACTTTCATACTTATTTGATAAACATATAAACTGTGAAAGGCATAATTTCCACAGCCATTATGCAAGAACATGGCTTATCCGTTAAGGTTTATTCGAAGCTGGCTTTTTAAGAAGCATTCTGGAAAGAACTATGGTTTCAGTTAACTCTGGGGAAAATTAGTTTTCCTGATTTTACAATTTCACTTAAAATTGATGATCTGTAATATATATAACACTATTAAAAATTTCAATTTTTTACAAAACTTGAAATTACTTCATGTTTAAAGCTACACAGATATTTCCATGCTCCTGTTTCTGTAGTGACTTTATACAATTTTAAGCCTGCTATGCAGCCTGACATATCTAAATTCTAAAGCCTTGGCAAAACTATTTCCACCATCAGCCTTACAAATAGGTGCATCACATTGCCATCTCCAGCACGTAAGAACTATCTGGCTTGTCCACCAAGAGGCTTTTCTCTTAAAAATTTCAGATGCTCCTTTAGAATAGGAATCTTTGTTTTCTTAGAATCATAGAATGGTTAGGGTTGGAAAGGAACTTAAGATCATCAAGTTCCAACCCCCCTGTCATGGGCAGGGACACCTCACGCTAAACTGTCTCACCCAAGGCTTCGTCCAACCTGGTCTTGAACACTGCCAGGGATGGAGCATTCACAACCTCCCTGGGCAACCTATTCCAGTGCCTCACCACCCTAACAGGAAAGAATTTCCTCCTTATAGCCAATCTAAACTTCCCCTGTGTAAGTTTGAACCCGTTACCCCTTGTCCTGTCACTACAGTCCCTAATGAAGAGTCCCTCTCCAGCACCCCCATAGGCCCCCTTCAGATACTGGGAGGCTGCTATGAGGTCTCCACACACCCTTCTCATCTCCAGGCTCAAGAGCCCCAACTTTCTCCAGTCCCCTGATCATCCTCGTGGCCCTCCTCTGGACTTGTTCCAACAGTTCCATGTCCTTTTTATGTTGAGGACACCAGAACTGCACACAATACTCCAGGTGAGGTCTCACAAGAGCAGAGTAAAGGGGCAGGATCACCTCCT
Source organism: Pezoporus wallicus (assembly GCF_028554395.1). Taxonomy (NCBI): domain Eukaryota; kingdom Metazoa; phylum Chordata; class Aves; order Psittaciformes; family Psittacidae; genus Pezoporus; species Pezoporus wallicus. Next base: position 5,268,947 of record NW_026637663.1, read on the forward strand.
TTAACCTGCTGGTCACGCTCCTTTTGATGCAGCCCAGGATACGGTTGGCTTTCTGGGCTGCGAGCGCACACTGAAGCCGGCTCATGTTCATTTTCTCATCAACCAACACCCCCAAGTCCTTATCCGCAGGGCTGCTCTGAATCTCTTCTCTGCCCAACCTGTAGCTGTGCCTGGGATTGCTCCGACCTTGCACTTGGCATGGTTAAACTTCATGAGGTTGGCATCAGCCCACCTCACAAGCGTGTCAAGGTCCCTCTGGATGGCATTCCTTCCCTCCAGCGTATCAACCGAACCACACAGCTTGGTGTCATCGGCAAACTTGCTGAGGGCACACTCAATCTCACTGTCCATGTCAGCGAGGAAGAAGTTAAACAAGACCGGTCCCAACACCGATCCCTGAGGGACACCACTCGTTACTGGTCTCCAGCTGGACACTGAGCCATTGACCACAACTCTTTGCATGTGGCCATCCAGGCAGTTCTTTATCCACTGAGGGGTCCATCCATCAAATTGATGTCGCTCCAATTTAGAGACAAGGAATTCATGTGGGACAGTGTCGAACACTTTGCACAAGTCCAGGTAGATGACATCAACTGCTCTACCCCTGTCCATCAGTTCTGTAGCCCCATCATAGAAGGCCACCAAATTGGCCAGGCAGGATTTGCCCTTAGTGAAGCCATGCTGGCTGTCACCAACCACCTTGTTGTTTTTCATGTGCCCTAACATGCCTTCCAGGAGAATCTGCTCCAAGATTTTGCCAGGCACAGAGATGAGACTGACTGGTCTGTAATTCCCCGGGTCATCCATTTTCCCCTTCTTGAAAATGGGGGTTATGTTTCCCTTTTTCCAGTTGTTGCGAACTTCACCTGACTGCCATGATTTCTCAAATATGATGGCCAGGGGCTTTGCAACTTCATTCACCAGCACATTCAGGACCCGCGGATGGATCTCATCAGGACCCACGGACTTGTGCACGTTCAGATTTTTAAGATGGTCTCGAACCAGATCCTCTCCTACAGTGGACTCAAGGTCTTCATTCTCACGATCCCTGCGTCTGCCTTCCAAGACTTGGGTGGCGTGGTCAGAGCCTTTACCAGTGAAGACCAATGCAAAGAAGTCATTCAGAACCTCAGCCTTCTCCAAATCCCGTGTAGCCAGTTCTCCCGAGAGCTTCCTGAGGGGGCCTACATTCTCCCTAGTCAGTTTTTTATTTGCTATGTACCTGTAGCATCCCTTCCTGTTATTCTTAATATCCCTAGCCAAGTTCAATTCTAACTGGGCCTTGGCTTTCCTAACCTGGTCCCTAGCTTCCCAGAAAACATCCCTGTACTCTTCCCAGTCTGCCTGTCCTTGCTTCCACATTTTAAAAGCCTCTTGTAATTTAGGTCAACAGTCATCTCCAGTCATTTTACTTGGACGGTTGGACTTGGACTTTTTTCATGTCATAATTAATCAACTTGGGGAGGGAGGGGGGAAAATCCTGTGCTGACTATATTAAACAAATGATGAATGAAGTTGTGTGAGATTTGTTTCGTTGGTTTTCTTCCTCAATTCAGTTGTTGAATAATAATAAAAATTCTTGTGCTTGTATTAAACCAACTTAAAATTTAGTTTTTGTAAGAGAGAGAGGTAAGGGAAGACAAGGAAGTTTCCAGGAAAATAAGCCCTTCTTCATATTTCCAGTCTCTCCTCCTATTGAAAAAAGGATATGCCACTTACACTTACATGCAATTTGCTTTAGCATTTACAAGGTTGAAGTAGGAAGAGGAAGGGCTAGACTCAAAATGTGTGAGAAATCATTACCTATCTTTCACCCAGTACTGAACTGGTCAGAGACTACTCAGACCATTCACACATCATACACATCACATTTCAATCTCAGCACCCAGTTTAAATTCACTTTGCTGCCGGAGATGATTTGAATATATTTATTTTCTCTTCAAGAAAAACATCCAAGCCTCCAGTCATGGAATATTCATTCAAATCTCTGCAATGTTTCCTGCTAGAGCTGTTCTAAAAAATGACCGTATTTCAGCACTCACACCTGGGAGCTGGAACCTACGCATTTCAGACCTCCTCTGTCAAACTAGGACAGCTTCTACAGGGAAGAGTGCATACTCCCTCCCACTGAACACCCTCCAGTAACTTACAGTACTCTAGGCAAATAGTAAATACGAACTTTCAAACTTCACAGCAGAGAATGTAAGTCTCCCTTTAGACTTAGAGATAGAAAAGCAATTCTTTCTTAGTCCTGAGCATTTTACCCAATCTCCTTTCCCTCCTTCCCTCCAGTGAAAACCGAGTTCAGTATTTGACCCCAATTTTCAAATTATCTCAGGACAAGAACTTGGAAAAAAGCAGGCTCATTTCGTGGAAGTGAATCTTTGGAGGAAAGAGAAAGAAGTCAATGTATGAAAAATAGAAGGAAAACCTCCCTTCCCTAATTTAAGAAATAGGGGCTTTTTTCCTGCTTTAGAACAGAATTGCTGGCAATTTTGACATTTTAAAATACATACACAACTGGAACCCTGCAAAGTTCTAATTTTCCTCTTGCTATCACCCATATTCCTCATTTTGTTCTCCAGATGCAGTTTAGACAACCTAATCCAATCTCTGCACACTCAATTTGGGGCATGGGTTGTCAAACCCATTTGTCTAAATGGAGGGATTAAATTCGTTGAACTCGGGTTTAGCCGTGCTGAAGCAGAAGTAGAAGCAAAGATTCCTAACAAGCTTTTTACATAAATAGTCAGCTTTGGAGTTTCAGTTACAGACTGAAGGATGGATGGAGAAAAATCACCAGAGTTGTGAAGGAAGAAAAACAAAAACCTTTGAGCTGAAGATTATACTCTTATATTAGACTTCTGGCAAAATCAAGATTCAGGAAGAGGATAAAACAGACCTCATGAAAGGTGTATAAACTGTACTGGAACATAACAGGAAAGTCACTTGTCTCCATCAATATTTTGCTTTCGCACTTATAAATCCAGCTAGATCTTTTAGGACATTACAAAGTCTAAGTAATTCCATACACCAATAATCTACACATGCTTCAAAAGCCAAAGGAAATTTTGCTACCAATATCCGTGGTCAGATGCAACCATGCTTGAAGAGTAGAATATTTTATGTAACGCACATTTTAAGCAGTACTTTCAGCTGAAATTCTCTCTCTTCTTTCCTGGTAAAAAGCATTGTAGATAACAAAAACAAGAGAATAAAAAGCCTTCTTGAATTTATCACAGCAAATTCTGGAGAACGGAATATATCCCTACATCATATACCTCACAACATGGCCCATTTAGGTCAAACATCTGTCTTTGAAGAGGTTGAAGAATTTAAAACAGAGTAATGATCCACAACAGTTGTGCACCATATTACAAACATCCCTTTTAAATAGTTCAAGATTTTGTAACAGAACATCCACAAAATGGTATGCTCTTTTGTTTAAAGACTTCTTTCTAAATTGTGTCAAAAAGTTTAAATAATGTAACGATGCACCACTGCAAACTGAAATCATTATTATAGACATTGCTAAATTTGCAATTGTAGAAAAATATACCAAAATACCTGTTTGCTTTCTCCAAACCCTAAAAGGAATAGGGAATTTTAAAATCTCATTCACAAGTGTTCAGAAAGGTTTACTGTGATGACAAGTCCTGAACGTTGTTGCCTTGTGGATTCAGGTTCATTTCCTATTACTTAACTACAAAATATACTACTTAGAAGCAGTTCTTCATTTTACGTAAATATGTCTAGCACCCTTTTGGTTTTTGTTTTTTTTTTTGGAAGAAATTTACAACAGATGTGGCTTTCACTGCTGGCCCATGAAAAGAAAGTTAAAAGCCAAAACAGATTAAAAGATTAAAGACCTAAAAGCACTACAACTGAAATGTCATTTTCCCTTGCTGGGGACAATAATCTCTATGTCTGCCTTTAATTTCTTATTGGAAGTTTTAAAAAGCCTGCTTTAATATCCTTCTCTCAACATACTGGCACAGAGTACTGCATTTTTATGACAGCTGTTATGACAACTTTATATTTATCTTCAAGCCCCAACTCTCAGGTGAGTCAGGTGATTGTATAAGGACCTGATCAGTCATTTAAGAAAATCATAATTTCTAGTTCTTATAGTTGAAAAGGAAAAAAAAAAAAAACCAAAATGCAAAAAGTCTGCTTCAGTTATGCCTTAATGACTCAAAGGCTTTATGACTTAAACCTCAAAATTATGTTATCACATACGTTGTGTTACCCTTAAGATGACTTTGAAAAGCTCTCTCCTTAGTTACAAGCTCTTGGACAATGGCAAATAGGCATGTGGCCTTCAGCCTACTTCCCAAGTGGATCCCCCAAATAACAAGATTTTCAACACACAAATGAAATTTCCACACAGGAGAGAAATGCTTATCACTAAACAGACAGAACAGAAGTAAATCCTATGATTTCTCAAGCTGTTTATGCAAAGGTGAGAAAAAAAAGGAATAAAGGCCTTTGTACTTGCAGCCAGTAGACTCCTCGCACAAGTAATCATCCTGAGAAATTCCTGTATCAGAACCCTTTGAAAAGTAAGCATAATCATCTTGTCTATGCCCTTAAACTCCCCAAAGAACTACATTAGGTACTATCTTCCCACCCACAGAGCAGATGTTTCTTCCCTTCACTGGGGATTTGTAGTCCAACAAGATTGGTAATTGAGGCAAATGTGGTCACTGCATATTTTTAAAGTTACTTCATTGAGCAGTAACTGCATCAGGCAAAAAGAAAGTGACAGTAAAAATATTTCAGTCCCTAAATGTTAAATAAAGCTGGTCTTGGCTGCAGTCTACAGTGTGCATTGTTGAAAAATTACCACAGGAACTGAGTCATAAACCTCATTTACACAGTGGTAATAGGTATCAAAGAGAGACCTTTACAGAAATTCCAGGGGGTCCCATGCAAGTTGAGAAGTCAGCAAGAACGGTTATATCCAGACATAATTTACATGTGTTCTTGGCTCTAACGCTGATGTTGCAAGTGAAAATGGCACTCACTGATGGCCACGTAGTACACATTAACATGAAACTTCCTGGGTCTCAAAGACCTGAACTGTCACAGCAAAAGAAGCACATTAAATTAAAAAAAAAATAATAAAAGAGCTAACTTGCAAAAGGCAGCTCATTGAAAGTAGTAATTCCTCCACTGTAATGGAGCTATATATATTTATTATCACAGAGGGTCTTAACAGCTGCGGAGAAAGTTAAAATTATGCAACAAAAGGGAAAGCTTTGCAGAGTAGTTAAGTTGATTATTGTAATTCATATCTGGAAGTGAAAACACACATCCTGAAATACCCTCTGTCTGGCACAAGAGGTGACAGCCTGTTCAGAGATACAGATAACATGGAACATATTATCTTTATGCTCTCATTGAATACTTAATCCCATCAGAGTGGTGACATTCAAAGACCTTCACGGAATCTGGCCAAACAAATAACCAGTCAGGCTGATAACCATACCTATAGTCTTAATTTTTTGCCATTAGGAGATAATAGCTGCACCTGTTTAAAATAGATAAGGCAGATATCCTACATTTCACAGACTAGAAGCCTAAATGCAATGCAGGTCTGAACTGAAAGCCACTATTTTGTATATAAATTAAAAGAACAGTTAATGCCACAAATGAGATGAAAAGAAACCTAAGTGTGCTTGCTGCAATTTGCTAAATAGGGACTGAGGAATCCCCATCCCAGAACACCAAAACACGTGACATAAGAAACTGCAAATCCAGTGGAACAAATTTTTAATACAATAGATTATTTCTATAGAGATTCTCTCTAGAATTCCCTCTTCAGAAAGAGATGATATTACATCACTGTGGAACAACAAGCATAGCATCTACATTTAAGAAAGAAAAATACGTGAATGAGGTTGCTGCAAATGAAACTTCAGGCACAAGAAACTTAAGCTTATTCCCAGTAGCGTAAAAATATTTAAAACCAACATAAAGTACAATTAAAGACACAGACAAAAAGGGAATTTGATAGCATTACCATTTATCAAAGGCACATAGTGCAAGAATAGTCTATTCTTTCAGAGGATAGCTAATTTTCTGGAGAAATAAACCAGCATAGATCTTATCTATTCAGATTTAATAAAGCATTTGGTGATGTGCCATGAGGGGAAGTTGTTAAAATGGAGACTAATACAGAAATATTACGTGGGGGAAGATAGCTAAAGCAGATACTATGAAAGCCTTACTCCAAGCTACAGAAAGCATAATACTGGTCCTCCAGACCTAATCTTCACAGCAACATTTTTATAACAACTTTGGCACAAAAAAATAGTCACAAGATGATGAAATCTGCTTTAAAAAAACCAAGCCCTGATTCTCATCAATACTAATGTGATTGAAGTATCTTTAAGGAAAAACTAGCGTTCAGAAACAGGCTGAAACACAGTAACATGAACATGAAGTAACAGACTTCAGAAGCCAAAATTACAAGTTCATTGTTTGGAACCAACACAGAAGAAGAGGGGCTGTAATCCCCAGATCACTTTAGAGATAACATTGAGCCACCATGGATCAAGCAGCCTGGAAGAGGCAAATCAGATTTAGCAGAGTGTCAAATGATACACGTATTTCCCATCTGAAGTGATGTGTGTACTTGTGGTTACTTGCATACCAGAAGGAGACAAACAGGAGAATGATGCTACAAAAAGCAGAGGAACTGGAAAGCTTACCTTGCAAGAGGAGGCTAAAGAGAGTTTGATTTATTTAGCTCTGCAGAAAAAAAACTGAACGGGATTATGATTAGTCCCTGAATATTTTTTTTAAGCAGCAAGCTCGGGGGGGAGAAATACTCTTTAAGCTAAAGAAGAGGTGATGTGAAGCACAGTCCAAGCTGATTCTGCTTAGTCCCTAGCTGGCAAAGAAACGCCCCTGATCTATCATGTTTAATGCAAACTAAACTTATTTTGGAAATCACCACAATGGACTGGAGGAGCACTGACCCCATTTCGGGCCAGGGAGTCCAGCTCTAGACAAACTGCTTGGTATATCTTGAAGATGGTTTTGACTATTATAACCGCCTCCAGAGCAGAAGCTTACACTGCTGTGGTTCAGCCCCATGTTTCTGCAGAAACTGCCAAATGAAGGAAGTGGCCTCAGCAGTGACTGCTGGACAAGTGACTGTGGCGAGGTTAGAAATAATGCACCTGGATAATTTAAATTTACCTCAGAAGAACAGAGTATTCAAACATCGCATGAGGAGCACTTCTTTAAGTCCTGCAGAAGTTCTGCTTTCACAGCAGTCTGAGCTGCAGACAACAGAAAGCAAAAGAGAGTTTTAAAAATGTTTTACACAGCAGAGATAAACTGAGAGGAAGGGACGGCTTGAGGATCAGAATTTGCTATCTAATGCAGTTCTTGGAGGGCATTCAGCTAGAAATACAAATGAACTGTGCAGTCTGAGAATTATAAGCAAAATAAACTGGCAAAGCTTATTAGTGATATGCTGGTAAGTTGTTAAAATTTGGCTAAACTTTGAAGACATGATGAAGGTGGTTCAGGGGGAGTATGTACCATTATGCAAAATTAAGCACAGAATTTCAAAACCAATAAGCCTGAGTGACAAGTTGGTTAAGTTAATTGCAAGTAAAAATGGAACTCTAAAAATTACAGGGAGCACAGAACTACAGCATTGTTACTTCTTAAAAGAAAAATCAAAGGAATGTAACAAAGGTACCTGAAGCACGTAAAGGAATAATGAAGCACAAATAGCTAGGGGTATTAAAACTAACAATAAGGGGTTTTCTAAAATATACTGAAGAACAGTAAAATGCTGGAGAACAAGGAGTTCCATAAATAAAGTGACAGAGTAAGGAAATATTTGCTATTGGGAAAATAGAATGAACAGAATAATTAATTCCTTTTTTTCTTTTTTTTTTGGTATTTGAATTTCATGAGCAGAATATTATTAAATAGAAGACCTCTGAGAGCATGCGGTGGTCATGAGAAATTCTGAAGGCTGAAATTAACCTAATACTCTTGATTAATGTTAATGAGCATCCGACATCTTGCTTGAACTAAAATGTTCAATCTTGTGCTTGCCTTGCATTTTCCATTGTTTTTAAAAGATGAAACTTCTTTTAGGGAAAAAGCTCCATCGTGGCTTTCAACAGAAGAGTGAATGTAGCCAGGAACACTTGTTAGGTCCACAGTTGCTTGCTGTCATTATGAATATTCATTCAGAAAGGAACGTATTAGGAGCAGTAGTAAATCACCATCTGTTGACCACATTAAGCTCAGGGAAGCTTGTGAGAGTCTCTAGTAAGATCTCTAGATATTCCCTCTGACTAAGCATATTTGTCTGCATCATTCCCAATCAGTAACAGGGAAAAAAAAAAAAATAAGGACTGTATTCTCCCCCAGATTACGGTTATTTCAGTTTTCCTTAGCAGAGTTAAGGACAAAAAAAAAAAAACCAAAACCAAAACAACCCAACAAAAATAACCCAACAGAAATGAAAAAACAAAACCCCTCTGAGACAAAGCTTTCCCACTGTCTAAAATGCAGCTTCTTCCTGTTCTTCAGCTTCTCTCAGTGCCTCCTGGGTGCAGCTGGTCACTGCCTGCTCTCCACCACCAGCTCCAGGGCACAGTTGCACGTCAGCAGCACTGTGACAGGGCTGGCTGGTGGGCTCCTGTGCAGGCAGGACAGTGTGCACCATGGATGCGATGGGACAGAGGATCCCCACGAGGGTCAGTGGGAGGGAGGGCAGGAAAAGAGCATGTGTGCTCATTCACATGAAGGTTACTGTCAAGCATATGGTCACAGTGACAGAACTGAAGGTGTATTCTTCCCTTGGTAGTTTTGGTTTTTGTGCCCTTCTCTTGTTCATGTTTCACAGTAAGAAATGCATCGGTGGAAGGGATACAGTGTGGCACCAGAGAGCTACCTGGAAGACAGCAGAACGAAAACCTTCCTCATCACAGGGCTGAGCTGGACAACAGAGAGACTACTTATACCAAAACTCATTCCAAAAATTGACAAATGCAGAAGTACAGAATAAGGACACAGCTATTCTCAAATAAACCTTTCTTATTTCTTGATAATCAGCAAGAACTCAAGGAGGTAGAGTATGGTGAGTAACTCCGAGTTGAGGAAAATCAAATGAAAATAACACTCTTACAGAAATAGTAAATGGCTATATGAACTGTAACAAGCTTTCATCCATTCTTTTGGACTTAATAATTTAACCTTTGGAGAGGCAAATGAATTAAGTTTCTCCTGACCAAGTTCCTTTCTCTATTTTTCCTGAGGGTGGATACAGACATTAATTTTTGCTTTGGTCTTTTTTTTTCCTAGTATAAAGAGTTAACAAAATAAACCAACATTCTATAATGAATGCACAGTGGAGAAAAAAAAAACCAACCAAACCAAACCAAAACCCAAACTCTAAAAAAGAAAGGGGTTTGGATTAATACTGTTTGCAGTTGCTCCTCAGATGGATGGCCCTTGGCTTGTTTCTTTTCCTATGCAACACTGGGCCTCATGGTAGCAAAAAAGGCTGCTCTCTGAGCCATTAGCAGCCAAAATAAACATAAATACAGCAAAAAATTGAGGAAATGGAAATGCTGAGCCATAAACATTCATGTTTTAAGACAGTGATTCAAGCAGTTCAGTGTTCGTAATCAGGGTGTGATTCTCCACATGCCAACATATAGGAGTAGCACAGGATAGCTCAGAAATCTACACAGATACGGTCTTTACTGCCTTTTGACTGATTGCAATAACCTTGTAATGTATCTGGGAGTATGTTGTCAAACCCCATGACAAAATTAGTCTGGTTACTAAATCACTTGGTCATCTTCTCCGCGTTAGCTCAGCTAGTATGTTAATGCGCTGCCGAACAAACACAACATACAACGCTGGTTGCCTCCCCCTTCAGCTTTTACTTCAGCTATCTGCCCTAACGCAGAATGGATAAACAGTTTTCTTGCCAAATAGTAGTGGATTAGCCACAGCAGTGATGACGACAGCACAGTGTGCGGAAGGATAACAGTTACAATAGATATTCCCAAAGCAGTAACATGAGCCGGGATAAGGCAAGAATGAAATGTCATCATCTAGATGAACATTTACACACTATGGAAATGATGACTACTATTTGGATTGAGCAGAAGGGCGAATTCAACGTCACAGCATCTTCCAACAAAGTTCATCAGATGTATGTGCTGCATTTTAACCCCATAATCAGGTTCTCCAGCTCAAAGGCAGAGCGTGTCACTAAAATGTATTCCATAAAACAAAATATTAATATTTTAATATTCATACTATATTGCATAATATTAGAAGTATGTTGCCTTTCATATTCTTTCAATCTAGGCCCAATCCTGGGAACCATTGAAAATCTACATTTCATATCTGCCTGAAAGCCCTGCCAATACTCAGAGCTTCTCAGGATAGGAAAATGAATTGCATGTATACCTGAGAATAAATAAAATTTCCATGATCTCAAGGTGCATGGAATAGTTGAACCCCCAATTTGCTATGGATAAAAAAAGAAAAGCAGTGTGACATTATATCCATGCTCTTTATGATTTTAAAATGAATGCAGCAATTAGCAAATTGAACAGAACGTTTTATAACTTGTTGTTCTGCTACTTCTGTATGTATGCATTAATGTAGTAAAATTCTCTACCGCTTTCTGACCTTGAGCATGTTCATTCCATTTTATATGCAGTAAGAATGACTAAAGCACAAACACTCCCAAAAGCAGCACCTAAACAAGACCTTCAGCCTTCCCAAGCTAATTTTCAGTCCTATCACAAATTTTCTATGCATCCAGATAGTGTGTCCATTTTCTTATCTGAAGCCATGGAAAACATGCACACTGTATGGAAAACTATACTCTGGATTACACAGAGCTCTGGTGTTGCTGGCATCGCAGTGGAAAAAGGCCCTGAGAACCTTGGCCAAGTTTACAAAGAGACCTTCTGGCAGACATGAGACCAGAAGTAAGTCTACAAGCATCAGTCTTGTATCTTACCAGAGGACACTACCATTTCTAGTAAGTGAAATATCCATTGTTTCATCTAATCCCAATTATTTCAGAATTCTTTGGCAAGTTTTGTATCATAACATATTACACTATTGCTGAACTAACTGACACAGGGAACACTCTGGTTCGCAAAACTTCCCATCAGTCTGTGAAGTTTTGTTAGGAACAATTTCTGAAAATGTTTCTGTGCCCATTACTTACTTCCATGCTGCTCTGAATTTCTACCTGTCTCATAAGTGGATTCCTTCCATTTTTTTCAGCAAGCCACTTATCCTCTCAGTCATTTCTGCTGCTTGTCCCTTCTCTCTTAGTCTCCAGCAAGTCTGAAGCTCTCCCTGGTTCACTGCCTGGGTTGTATTTCATTACGGCTGCCACATTATCTGCAACAACTATCATTAAAAAGGCTGCTGCATTATCACTAGAAAGGGAGCAACATTTCAACAGCTTTGTGTGGCAAATGCACTGGGGGAGGGTTTCTGCTGCCTCTTGCCAAGTTCTCGTTGCTCCACTTTCCCCATTGATTCTACTGCTGTGTAGTTCGGGTTCTGAACTTATCTCAGGTTCCCTCTGATTTGCTCTCATTAGGAAGGCATTTGGGCAGCATTATTTTCCCTTCAAGCTGGAGAATTTGTTCCAGGTCACTGCTGAGCTGTAGACAGTGACCTTGAATATGTAACCTGTAATGATATGAATGACTGCCCTACTGGCTGCCAAACTTTTTGTGCAGGATCCCTCATTCCTACCTCAATGGCTCCCCACTCATCTGGATGGAAACAGAATAAAATGTATACAGGAAACAGAAAGGTGTACATGAGAAACTGGAACTGTTCCTCATCTCCCAGCATATGTTTAGTAATATATCTTGAGCAAGCCTCCACTCAACAAAAGTGTTTGGGTCTTGAAAACTACAGAATAGCTGTGCTATACACCCAGCTGTTGTCAGTTTGATGTTTTCATGTAGATACCAGCCATGTGAATATGCCTTAAGTTCTTAGATGTTAATCCAGTGGGTTTTAAAGAAAAAAAATCCTTGAAGCACCAGATCTACCAAAAGTTAAGATTATATCTCAGATGTGTCACAGCCTAATTCAGAGAAGAGATGTCTGTTTTAAAGCAAACATCTGTTTCTAGCTATCCACACTCAAAGCCATGTTGTCATCCTCTTCTAAGCCCAAATCAAAGTGCTGCAATCTTAAAAGTGGTGAATTTGCACTCACACATTATGGATTAAGAAGGGTATAGTCTGAAAGTAAAATCTTTCACCTCTACAGTGCACCCGTCCTGAGCATTCTTGGTTACACCACTCACAGCCCTTCTTGATCCAACAACCTACAGAAAATAACCACAAGACAGCAAGAGAAACTGAAAACACCATCCACTGCACTGTTGCAAGTAATGTGAGGGGACATGAAAAAGTAATGTGGGAGACATCACTGGCTGGAGAGCTGGAGACCGCTTTGGAAGACGAAAGAGCAAGAAGCATTACAAAACTCTTCAGGCACAACCTATCCCATGTAATATTGGACAACTGAACCTCTGCCTAACGAGAAGCACTGCTGCTACACAAGCACAAGCAACTGATTTAGAAATAAAGTTCTTATGACACTCTATATGCCATACACATGAAAGGAAAATCTACCCTAGAGGGCAATTCAGAACAAGAGACTAACCCTGGAGAAATGAGGCCTCAGGATGGTGCCTAAACTGAGATGCAAGCAGTCCAGAATTTTCTCCCTTTTGTACTTTAACTTAGATCAACACAATCTCTCCTCATTCCTCTCCTCATTCTCTGTGGTTCCTCTGAACCCCTCCCAAAGATGTTAGGAACTTATGTGAGGGAGCTGAATCATGAATATGTAACCTATTGACCAATATAACTGAATGTCTTGTCTTTAGTACTTCTGTTATCATAGCTGAAACTACTGTTCTAATCTGCCTTTTCTTGGAAGACATACATACTATGAAAACTCCAAGTTTCCTTGCTAGCAGTAAAGCAACATCCCTTGCTTGCCTCAATCAACTGACCACTGAAAACAGCCCAACCAAGAAAGTGTTATTTCACAATTAGCTGTGCTCAATTTCACTTTTTAATAATCACTACCTTTCAGAGAGCTAAGCTTCCACAGTTCCAAGGGTTCCCCAAAAGAAAGCAATATGAAGCATGCTGCAGCTGTTTCTCTGCAGCATTTCTCTCCCTCTAAAACTGTTCTCAAGTTAATTCTGATGAGGTTTGAAAGGAGTAGGCTTGTGCTCCATGCTGAAAACGTTTTCAATTTGACAGCTCTGTCGGTGTGGGGGAGGGAGAAAGATCAGTGATATCTTTAAGTTATGCAGTAAAAAGTTAGTTGTCTTCTTTGAATGCAGATTTCTATTGAAGTTTTAAATAGTCCTATTCACTAAGGAAAGGACTGGAAAGATGGTTAACATAAGTAAGCTGAAGAAGCCTGCTGCTGTTCCTGTAAATAAAGCTGACCTTCTGGAGTAGCGGCAGAGGCTGCTGACCTTGTTTTTCCCCCTTGCACCAACAACTGCATATCCTTACACGAGTATCACATTACCAGCCAAACAGCCAGCTTTCACATACACCAGCACAAGTAGTACACAGCACCAGCCTTCGCTAAAAGGAAACTCGCCTGCTTTCGGAAAGACTCGGGAGAGTCAAGCTTATGCCAAGCTGACTAAAACTTTCCCAAGGGATGGACAACAGATTCCTGGGATTCAAAAAGTAAAAAGCATCATCGGCTTTGCAACACGTTCCAGAAATCATAGGCTGTAAAAAATCTGATACTGTAACTGCAGAAGGCATGCTGTGGATGACATGCTTCTACCTTCTTTCAAGTAGTCCTGTGCCACTGTTTCAGAGTTGTAATGAGAAGGGAAGGTGTGCTTGTAACACTTTAAAGAAAACCAGCCACTGAGAAGCCTCAAAAGCTCACAAGTTTAATTTATTTCTCTTTAACCTTCTCCCATCATCCAGTAAATTACTTTCCATTTACCAAAAGGCAACTACTTCAAGCAGTTTCTTTTCTCCTTCCCAAAGGTTTAGAATATAGAGGTAGTACTCCAGAGAGCAATGGGACTCTCTCTACATGGATTTGTCTCAACTCCATCAGTGCAGTATCAACACTTGAATCCATCACATGGATGAGCTTTACCGCACTGTGCTTCAGTGAGGCAGTGTCATATTTTACAAACTTCAAGATAGCCAAGATTATGTCTCTGCCAAAATCAGACTAATTTTGTGGCTGAGGTACTGCATTTGACCTTCAAGTCCAAGCCTTCTCTCTTGTGCTAGCAATATATATATTATGTATATATTATATATATTCTAAAAAAATGTAATATTTCTTTCTATTCTTCTACTCCTCTACAGTCCACTGAAATGAACTGTCTCTTTTTCCTCACTACTAGGAAAAAGCACAAACAGATAGTAATGACAACATGTTCTATTCCAGCAGGAATACTGCCGATTCGGTGAGGAGTCTGACCGCTTTTCCCATCACTTCTGCTTAGCTCTTTGCCCTAAGCTTACAAGAACAGAAGCCCAGAAACAGCTGTAGAAGCCCTAGGTTATAAAAGCAGCTTTCATTTTCCAGGCTCCTGCAGAGGCAGTAAAGAGACCACTGCAGGACCACTGCAGGCAAATAAGTGAGCTTGACTGAGTGCCTGGGACCAGTGCTTCCCATAGGTAGGGCTCCAAAGGAACTGGCCAGAGCCCGCACCAGATAGTAAGCCCAGCCCAGAGGTAGAGTAAAATCACTCTCCAACCAGATGCACAGACTCAGACGAAACTTCTTGCCTTGATAAACTGCAACAGCCCCTGACTATGTCCAAGCATGTCCTTCTGAGGTGACCACCTTGGACTTCCACAGTAGTCATAACTATGAAGGTAATAGGGACATTAGCTGATGGACTTGTGGGAGGAAAACGTTTTACCTCCACCAGGTTTACTGCAGGTCTGGTAGAAAAAGAACAGAGACATTTGGAGGAGAACGGTATATTCTCTTTCATAACTAAGAGTGATATATTTTTAGACTTTAAAAACTATATTCTACATGTCAATCTTTCAGATTTTTTTTTCTATTTCAAATGAAGTCATTTCATTTCTAAAGTTGATATTATGCAGTTAGTTCTGTTAACTTCTTTGCCCCTTGCCTTCCTTTTCTTTTATCCTGTAGGTAAATAATATGCTGCATTAACCACATTGCAGTAAGTGGTGAAATGTACACATTTCTTTGTGTTTATTTGTTAAAATATTACTCCTGAGCCCTACAGGTATAACCTTTCTTTTTGCTTACTAATCAACACCTTTGATATTTTCCATTTTTAGCATTATTAGTCCCCAAATTTCCAGTCTGTCAAATGACAGAAAAGCACTTAAGAACCTCCAGATGCATCAGAGCTACAATACAAAAAAAAATCTGTAATTATTTAGAATTCAACAATTTGTAGCACATTATTTTACGAATAAATCTAAGAGTACTTTCAGTGTGGAAATAATGCACAGAACTCCGAGCCATGCAACATAACTTCCAAGTTGGGCCTTGCTGAGCGGGGGATGGACCAGCTGACCTTCAGTTCCTTCTATATTCAATTTCAATGATTACAATTTCAGCTGAATAACTAAATAATTTCTGCAGATTTTTCAGGTTTTCTCAGTATTCTCTTTTCCTGCTTGGAAAAACACTTGGGGAGGGAGATTTTTTCCTCTGAAGTGTTCATGTAATGGCCCTGTAATCACCACCTGTGCTCTGAGTCAGAAAACATCCAAACAATTCACCATTTTCTAGACAGAACAATGAGAAAGTAAGAATTATAATTCTAGAAAGAATCCAAGATATTTTTCATCCATTTGCACCCCTCCAAGAAGCTTTTGAAATACAGGGCAACAAAGGTCGAGTTGCTTTCAGTACACCTTGCTTGCCTTTCCTTTGTGAGAATGCTCTGCCAGTGAGTAACTCTTAAGCTGCCCTGATGCGATCTATGGGGATTGAAAGGGACCTTAGGAAGACTGCTGCTGTGTGACAGAAAGAAATAAAGACCCATCCCTTTACACACATTTGACAGCCTCTAATTCTCCTTCCAATTGTAGCCCCTTCTATTAACTTGCTTTAAGTCAGTTAATTGGGAAAAATGCATCAGCCAGGCTCCTTGGAGTGCAGGAGTGTGCCTTAGAACATGCTGCAGCCTTGACACCAAACCCATGGTCACCAGGACACCCAGCACCTGGTCTGTTCCCACAAAGTGGTGGATTGACTCAGAACCCATGATGCAGCGTGAGCAACCACTGAGCCAAAGCTCTAGCTGTGGCTCACACAGCCCTCTCATGCTGCATGTCCACAACCTGACATCATGCTGCCCACACCGCTGGGCACACAGTCTGAGAGGATTAAATTTGCACATGGCAGGGTGGGAAGGGAAAGATGTAGGATTTTCCTTATGTGAGAAGCACAATGAAGGCATTTAAATGAATGTTCTGTTTTACAGTCAGTAAAGAAGAAATGTATATGAGAAAGCACGGCTTAAAAAAAAAAAAAAATCATTTCTTTTTCCCAATGAAACCAGAAGAAATAATCATCCCCCTACAGTGTCAGGAATTCAGACAATTCCAGAATGTCTTTGTCAAAGAGAAGTTTAATTTTCTGAATTCTTAGAATCAAAACTAAAAAAAAAGCACTGAAAATCCAAAAATGGTAGTGACAGAAAAAAGAGCAGATTTTACAGTATTTACTTAATTCAGGTCTACATATTAATAGGCTGAAGAATTATTAGAAAAATAGAAGCTTTGTTCTTATTTCTTCTTCTTCCTTTTCTAAGATTCAGTTAATAAGATGATAATAATAATAATAATAATAAGCTAATAAGCAAAACAGCTCAGTGCTCACCACTGTGCTACTTTAATTCTTGGTGTGCTCTGGAGTGGGATTTGGGCCCCAGACAGCTAACATAATGCTTGGGCACATTTTGGGGTATAGCATGCACCTGGACAATTCTCAGTGAGAACTATGGACAAAACAGCATATTTGGCTTCAGCTGCCCCACAGAGTCCTCCAGCACTACCTAGCAGATGCTTTTCCCTTCAGCATCTCCTTACACCACAGCCCAGGGCATGCAACACCCCACTTCAGCTTTCTGCTATAAAACCATCAGGCTCCAACATGGACCAAAGTGCCTGAAGTCATGTGAGAAGAGATCCTCCCCAAAACCACCATTCAGACACTAATCCTAATGCCCTGGGGCCAGAGTCATACCAGTTTTGGGGCCTAATTCTATATAACACAGTCCATGTAACCACATGGTGGTCTGTGACACTTGTATCAGGGCCAGAGAACTAGCCACGGAGATGCTAGTCCTCGTTTTTAAATGCAATTATGAGTACAGAGGGAACCTCTGTCAAGCCTTTAGTAAAATCTTACTCTTGATATGGCTCTGGACTTTATTTTCACCAACTCATGTGTTTAGGATTTCTTCATGCATAAGGGATATCATCTAATACATTGATTAAAAAGAAAAGAGTACTCCTCCCTCGATTTATTAACTCATTTCCAACAACAATAAATTTAATACAGAATAAAAGTCTCCTCAGAAGATTCTATAGAGGTATCATGAGCCCTATTACAGAATAGTATGAAAGAGGCTAAATGAAGGCACGTATCAGAAGAAATTTCCCAGTTTCTACAGTATCCATAAACCTGTACATCATATAAACTTATCACCATAGTGATAGTATCTAAATAAGTAATAAAGGTCAGAGAGAACTAATACAGGCTGTATAAAAAAAAAAAAAAAAAAGAAAATTAAGACATATGCAATAATTGTTAACTGTAAGCAGTGCAATCTAATGATTTCACCAAATGGCAGCAATGATGATAAAATCTGCCCACAAAAAGGGTAAGTCCCTTTTTAAGGTCTAGATATAGTTAAAATGGATGGCACCTAAGCTGTCAGTATTAGTGGAGGAAGAGGATAACAAAGCCATCTGGAAACAGAAAAAACTGGAATAACTAACTTGGACTGACAATGATTAGAAGCAGAAGAAGATTTTTATTCCCTAGGTCTGCAAGTCTACATGTTTAAAGACCAAATTATTTTAGACGTTGCAGAAAGTATTTGCAAATGAAAGGAAGCATCAAATTTTAAAGTACATGTTTTTAGGTACATTTTATTATGCCAACTTGAAAACAAGTTTCTTTTAAATCCTTAAAACATTTACTTTAAAATCTGTTTCCAATGTAGTAAATGTAACTGAATTTGGTTTATGAACCAAAAGCTGCATTTTTGAGACTCCATGCATTCAACTGCAACATGAGAGATAAATGATCTTTGCTAACATCTGTCAACCCTATCCACTCGATCTCATTTAGTCAATAGTTTCGGTAGCTTTTATTGTTCAATGGTCCAGAAAGTGACCGTGTAAAAATATTGTGCAAAATTACATCTTCTCCTTGCATATGTTCATACTCAAAATAAAACTAATCTGCTTTACTGGCAGAAAGCAAGTTTCTACTCCTAGCAGTCCTGAAAAAGCATTTTTATCCTGTTATTTGCACTGAGAATATCACCAACTAATTACACAATTATCTATCATTGCAAAAGGACACAATTACTTTCCAGAGTTCTGCTGAAGGTAGGCAGGAAATTAAGATTATTTTTGTGTGTTCATATAAACCTGTTAAACTCCATGAAAGCAGAAAGATAACAGCAGCCCATACCCGTATTTTTAATGTTGAGTATCTCAAATAACTAATAGTTGTAGTTTGGAGCCGTTATCGAAGACAAGTACGTCTACAAACATCAGATGCAGTTCACAAGTAATTTTTGGAGACAGAAATCCAAATAGGCAAAACCCTATATTCTATGAGTACAATTCAAACAGCATCATCTGGAAAAAATATATACATATTATATATATATATTTATATATATAAAATAATACTCTGAAAGCATCAGCAAACTTTGCTTCATGGTTTACAATATTAAATAAAAGAAAATGCATTTTAAACTCCTGAATTTGCCTTTCCTTATGCCAAAAGCATGCTATTAAATTAATTTTAGTATTCGATTAAATTAATTGTGTGCTGATTCAGTAATAAATTTTTGGATATTCAGCTATACCTCCTACCTCCAGATGATTGTGTTGCACAGGCAGTTTTATGCCAGAAATAAACATTTAGCATTTGTTTTACAAATATAACAAATGAAGGAAAAATAAATATTTACCTAATGAAGACTGATATTTTCTTCATGTGGAAAAAACAGCCTGCTATCAAAAACCCCTGTACTAATGACAATAATTATACAACAAAATCTAAGTAAAACATAGTCAGTGGCACATAAACTCTTGTGAGATAATACCACCTCTCCAAATGTCATTCTTTTAAAACAGTTTGCAAAATTAGGTGGTATTCTGAGTTCTACATTTTAGCACCTTTGTTACAGGTGAAAAATACTGCACAACTTTTATTAAGCCAGTTTAACTAACTGAGCTATTTGACGTCTTGTTTGAAATAAAATGGAATAAACACTACTATCACACATTAGCTCCCCCATTTTCTATTGAGAACTCTTTATGATGAGATTACATAAACTCTGTACTTTAGAAACTCAGAGAAGTACTTTAATCAGTCACTCTATACCTTTGACAAACCTGAATATGTTTCTTCAACAATGCAGTCCCTTCAAATCAGCCCTTCCCAGCAGATTTCTACTGCCCACACCCTCCAAAGTAGGCCCCTACTTAAAATAGAAAAAACGAAACTTAGTGTTTCTGAGGTAAAATTTAAAAAAGGGAATCAGAAATAAAAGACAAGAAGAAAAATGTGGTTTAGGCTTTTATACATCATAGAGCAGGTTTTCTCAGGCCCTCAAAGTAAAACCCCCACTTGCAGTTCATATGCTGCATCTGAAACTTCCTCTGCTCCAGACTCAAAGTCAAGATGGCTTGTATTTGTCTTTTTTAAATGGCCCCACCAGCTTTATTGTTTTCCATTTCCTGTTTGCCTCCTTCTCTCCTGCAATGAACTGCCATATATATTTGTATTTTCTCATTTCTCAACTGAAACATTCAAATTTCAGGGCAATCTACAGTTCAGGGACATTTACTGACAGTGTGCCCAAATAATTTCAAACTTCCTATGTATGATTAAAACATTAAGAATTTGAATCCAAAGTATAACTATATTACATAGTAATATATCTATGGAAACTATCTTCTAACTCCTCTCAAAGAGCGAAGAATTTGATCAAGTAGTGACTAAGTCAGACTGAGAAAATTTTTGTACTTGGTTATTTTGCAGACAGGCCACTCTACATAAACCATTTGAAAAAACAACTCTCCTTTAGAGAAATTCAATGATTCCCTATCAGCAGTATGTAACCAGTCTGCTGTTACAAAACACTTACTAAGCATTCATAAGCTATTAGCTCCAGAGCCATCAGATGCTCAGTACCTGGGAAACTGCTAATCTATGCAGGTTCAGATCTGTTTAGGATACTGAAGATCACACTAAAAAAGGAATTTCCAAAGACTTTGATGCTTGTTTAAAAATGTGATCCTTACAAAAGACAGCTCTGAAGACTGTAATCTTTTGGTGGAGACTGGGTAACATCTGAACAAATAAACTTTTGCAAAACTTACCTTTACTTGTTCACAGGGCAGATGGATGAGCGAGTTTACTAATGCACTGTATAATAAATCTGGAAAAAGAGCTAAGCCTTGATCCATGTTACAGAATTCCATCCCCTATATTAAAAATTATATCATGATATATTTTTCTGTTATTATATTGTGTCAAACTCTCAGATTCGAATAGCTTCCAATGTTTGAATTCTTGTCCCAGACCTGAATTTCAATGCACAGCTGGTCACAACTTAGTGTCAATTTGACTCAGAGCTTCCATTCAAGTTTCAGAGGTACCATGACTTTAAAGATTTAAAAAAAAAAAAAAAAAATCCTTTTGTTATCAATGTTCATGATATGAAATCTAGAAGAAAGCATAAATGTTGTTACTAATCTTATTGTGATCAAATTTCTTCTACTGAGCAATAACAGTGGAGAAGATAGTACTGGTAAAGTACTACTAGCATTTCCTACCGTTAGGCACATACGCAATCTTGGAATTGACTGTCATCTTACTAAAGAAAAATATACCTAAAGAATTCCACATAATCTAATTTTTCTTTGCCTAACATCCACTATTAATTAGAAATTTTCACTCATTTGTTTCCTGTTCTTGCTTCCATTCAAAAAAACACTGTAAGCATCTGAGAGGAAAAAAACATAAAGGGAAAAAGACTGGGCAGCCCAAGAAAGGAGTTTTAGCTTAGAAGAAAAAAAACAAACAACAAAACCCTACAAGCATTAATTCCTTTCAGTGCATGCCCTGTTGCTTCTATCAAGCTTTTAGCACTTCTGAGCATGTCCCAGTAAAATCTACAACAGATCTGGCAGCATTTTGTTCTCTTGCAGCAGCAGCTTTTTCTATCAGGAAATGAAAGATTGAAACATTTTACAGGTTTTTTTTTTTTTTGCATTTTGTGAAAATTAAATGCTTAATTTTAATAAACACAGCATTTGGAATTTATCACTGATTCCTTTTGGGTTTTAATATTATGAGATGTTCAGAATCTTTGATGGAGCATTTTGTCAAAACAAGCTCTTGAAGAGACAAACAAGCCAACAGGAAACGGGACATATTTTCATCAGAATTTTCAAACCCATCTTATTTTCCATAGAAAACAGGTATTTCAAATTAGCAAAATACAGTGGGAAGACTGTTTACTAAACTGAAAACTCAATCAAGTTTTCACAGCAAAGATGGTTTTACAATACAAAATCTTACCAAGATGTGGAGGATTCTCCACCATTTGCTGCCTATAAATCAGTTTTGAATGTCTTTCTGAAGAGCAACAGCAGCACAAATTAAAGTTACTCACTTGAGACAGGAATCAGAAAAATCTGTCTTTGCCTCATGCAAAAAAATGGATTAAGGTATCGCTTTGATTATTTAGCATTAACAATGAGGGATGACAGTACAAATATTTCCCTTTATTTTCAGATAAATGAGTCACACATTAGGAAAAGAAATGCATAAAAACTGCTGAAGACTCCTTGCAGTAGTTTTTAAACTGTGGGGGATGGATCTATGGGCCAATTTGAAGGGGCCCAAAAAAGCAAACCTGGGAAGGGCTGGTTCAAATATCATGACAAAGGAGTCTGCAGCTCTACTTGAATATCCTTAAAAGTCCCAAATTAAATATATTTGAAAGTCACTGATACCAACTGTAGTAACAGACACTGTATTTCTTCATGAGACTAAGTAATACTCAGATTTTTACAGCTCATAGATCTGGCATCCGGCTCAAGGTTCAACAAGACTGTTCCCTTGTTCTGCTAATGGTACAGCCACTCATTTATCTACCTCAGAAAGCTGTGTGCCTGTATCATCGTGTTTGCTGAAGGTTTTCCCAAGGGGGACTGCCACATTTTCATCAGCATACATAAATATACTTTGTTCATATTCTCCCCCCACCCCCCCGCCCCCGGAAATAAAGCTGCCTTTGAACAAGATAGCTATACAATATCTTAGCATAGGAACAAGCTGTCCAGAGGGGTCATGCAGTCACTGGATAGAGCCCTGAGCAACCGAGTTTCATCTAAGAGCTGACCCCACATTGAGCAGGAAGTTGGACTAAGGACCTACTTAAGTCCTTCACACCTAAAGTATCCCTGTGATGCTACAAAAAGGCATCAAAGACATGTAGCCAGCTTTCATTTCACTGGTTTCATTCCACTCAGGTATCCCTAGAATGTTTTGCTATTTAATTTTTAAGCTTTCAATGTTTTTTGAGGCCTTAGAGCACATTCACATCATGTTTGCATGTGTTTCTATATAAACAGAAGGGTTTCCAAAAAAAATTTTTTTTTAATTTTTTTAAAGAATGGGATGGAAAACGTCATGGAAATTTTTGATTCCAGAAGTCTTCAGCAAAGTCAAGTTATCAAGTCTTGCAGAAGAGATCTCCACAACTGGTAAAATATTGGTGCAGAGAAATCTAGAGGCAGGTTGTATCTCATCCACACGATTACATCCATGCTGCTTTTCAAAACAGGCTAAAACTTCCACTAAGAAATCGCTGGGAAATTTGTTTGCAAATTGATTTGAAAAGTTCAGTTGAAACAAAAATGGAATAGAAGGCTTCTGTGCATTTATTCTCCCCACATTTTCCTACCCTTTCAATTTTCAGACCAAAAGAGCAAATTCTTAGTTATTACAGAATTCGATACTTCTAAAGAAGGAACACATACAATTGAAATTCAGCATCAGAACCAGGCAACTACATAAACACTTATCAGAAATCCTTGTACTTTAACCGCCTCACCCTGCATTTAGAGCACAAAAGATTCAAGAAGCTATTTTGTTTGTTTGCCATCTATTAGAGAATGAATACAGGCTTCTCATAATGCCGGTGATTTGCTAAATGTCCCTGTGAAGCACAAAAGCCTGCTGTCCAGTTTGCATGCCTGTGAGTGCTGCAGCCCCGTGGAATAAGGCACAAGCTGACATTTTGCAGCACTCTGATACTGATTTAAAAGCCTTCTTGTATAAATCTCTTTTGTTTGTTATTTATATAAACTTTATTTGCTGTCTCCTTTTAGAGACTACCTAAAGATATTTCTTTTTGAGGCAGCTTGTGGGTCTTCATTTCTCCACATCATAATATACCCACATATTTCCTACTCTGCTTATTTTGACGTAATGGTCAAGCAGCTTGCTGAACTCACACCTGTCAATTGGTTTTGATATGCAGTATTCATCCTCAAATGCTCATTTCTTTCATTTCTGTCCAAGTTTCTCTCTGATGAATTGTAAACAGTGGTTATTTTACAAGTTGGAACATCAACTGCACAGCCCTACTGACCTGCTCTCTCGCTTTCTCTCATTTTGTGTTTTAAACCCACTGCTGAAGCACTGTTTGTATCACTACTGCAGTATGCTTGCCTTGCTTCTTTTGGATTGCTATGCAGTAATACTTCACTGGTTGTTAAAACAGGTCGCGCTTCACAGCATGGACTACGTCTCACCTACTTCCTGCAGTATCCTGTTTCTTGTTTTACTTGGTACAGCCCTATATTTTTCTATTTCTACATTTTTTTTCTTTTTTTTTTCTTTTTTAAACATAAATGTCAGCAGTAATGGAAGCATTGGGCTGGCAGTTCAGAGAGAGCAAGAGCAATGACCAAGTACTGTTTTGCTTCTGCAGCTCCTTTCCAAAACCTCATGGCTGTCCTGGATAGCTGACCTGGGGGGCAGGTGAAGTGCTCATGGCTCCAGTTGCACTTCCCATCCCTTCCGAGGACAAAAGGGCTCAAGGGGCCATGGTACTTCTGCTGAGAAGGGCTCATAGTGCTGGATTAAGACAAAAAACATTCTGGCTACAAACTGCCAAAGTACCTGAGTGTGACAGCAGCATTTAGCAGCAGTTTACTAGGCCAAATTTAGATAATTAAACCACCTATGATGGGAGAGGCAAGTCGGAGATCACACAATACACGTTCCCTTCTTGGCTCCAAAACCTATACAACCCTCTCTTCTTCTTACCACTTTGCACAAATAAAAAGAAAATCTTCCCTTGTAACACTAAAAAACTGTCTCCTCTGGGAATCAGCTTCAGCAAACTGGAGGGACTTGGGCAGTGACAATAACCTTGCTAAATATCCCTCTCCAGCCCAAGAGAAATACGTCTGGTCCCTGCTGGTCTCCTCCTAGGACACTAGAAGTTGCTGACTGGCACTTCTACATTGCAAGGTGCTGTGATTTGAAGCATTTTCTTTAGCTGATCTTAATACCTTCGCTGCCCTAACTCCCACTCTTTGGAACACAGGAGGAGCCCTCAAAACCCCCCTTTCCCAGACAACAGTATTTTCTTTCCCCCTTAGAGGCCAAACGTTATGGTGGGAATAACAGGATCCCTGACGTTCGCAGCAGTGCCTCTTACAATGGAGAGGGTTTCAGTTTACGTCTAGCCGGCACTCCAGATTTAATCGGAGGTAGCTGGTGGCACTTGAACTGCATCTCTGGAATCCTGCCCACTTTGGTGGCAACCAGAGACGGGGCAAGGACACAGATATGGGTCTGTTAATCGATGCTCACTCTGTGAACAGCTACAAGGCAGGGAGTTGGGGGAGGCAGCAAGGGGAGAAGAACCACCTCATCCAAACGAAAGGTGCGTGCTGACGTTAATCTACAGTAATGAAGCCTGCACAGAGCCTGTGCTCTGAGTCACCCAGCTCCGCGGTGAGCACAGAGAAAGCTCATGAATCAAACCACCCCGCTGTAACGAAGGGAAGCAGTGTGGACGGGGGAGGGGAGAAGAGCAAGACAGGGCTTGCATCAGACCTGCAGCCTCTGCGCTGCCCCTGCTGTCCCCTGGGCACTCTTGCCTGGACCCAAAGCCCTGTGCAGAGGCCTGGTGGAAAAGAACACACCAGGGTGGAAGAGCAAGTGCTGGAGGGCCTCGATGCTGTGCAGCCCTCCTGTCACCGCAGCGCACACTGCACTTGAGAACCACTCTTACACCAGGGTGGCCTGCAGCCTTGGGGATGTGGAATAGAGAGGCTAAGTGCCTGGCAGCAGAAGAGGGCTCTGTTGATGGGTCAAGTCTCATTTAGGTGCACGTGTGTAAGTAAGATCAGAGCAGAAACAGCCAGATATGGAGAATGGGCCCTAAACACTATTTCTGCAGCTTCACCAATGCACAAAACGCCAAATGGCGTGAACACATACATCTTAACCAATTTACCATGGCAACTCTGCATGGGCAAAGACTGCCTTCCCCTCCGGTCAGCTCAAGACTGACAGAGAGGACAGGTGAGTCACTGCTTCAGTTCTTTTTTATAATCAAACATAAGTCTAGCTTTAGAAGCATGTCAGAGAAGAAAAGAAGACCACCCTCCTCCATAACATGTACACCAACCAGCAAGACACATGCATCTGGCCTTAACCAAACAAGAGGGTTTTTCCTACACCTACAACTATGACCTGCTTTACCATTGGCTGGGTTCTCCATTTGTGTGCTCCAGTGGCTGGGCAGTGAGGGGTGTGATGTGGCAGTTCCAGTGCTGGAGCCATTAAACAACTCTTCACACACACGTAATCCTTGGTCACTGCAGGGTAGGCCAGGAATGAAAGCCAAGAGACTGCAACAAAGGCTGCAGGCTTTCCAGGATGGCAGGACCAAAGGCCTCCATCTCAGAGCCCAGATACTCAGGTGCTCTTTGAGGGAGAAAACAGATTAAGCTGATGGGAGATTCATTCAAAGCCTACATGCCTTGCAGAAATGGTGTGCAGTACGGTTTTTCTTTTGGTTTTCTATTATTTCTTTTTTGTGGGAGGGGAAAGCAGGCCATCTCGCTGACTGGTAGAGAGGGACTGGCTATGCAAACTCCATAGAAAGCACAGCATGGCCATCAAAACGGTGGACCTTGGGATGTAGGAGAAAGAAGCACCATAAACTCTGAGCTGCTGTTTCTAGGGAAGGACCTCAAAGCTCAATAAATAATACACTTTCTCAGGCAAACTATCAGGAAGGAAGAGCAGCTCTCGTGTGTGAATGCAGTGCTTTGTCTAATGCTCGTCTGGAAGATGAGTGGGTTTTGCAATGACAAGCAAGCATAAAAACCTTGTCCTGGGGATGTTCACTTGATAGATGTAGGTTTACTAGCACTTTCGGGAGAGACAAGCAAGAAGAAAATAGGCACAAAAAACCCACTCTTCTCTGCAAGCACTTGAGAGTTGTTAAGACAGTGCCAGAAGACAACTGTGTGCATCTGAAATCAAAGGGCTCCAGCGATTTTAAAAGGGTCTTTCTCAGGCAGGACAGAAGTTACAGTTGCTCAAGAAAAAGAAACAAAATGATAGGACATATAAGCCAGCAGAGCATTAGGAGGAGCTATTCACATATACTTTTTGTCTTAAAATATCTGGTCTCAGTGCATCATTTCAAGTATTAAAATATATCATGCAGCCATCACTTGAAGTTCAATTTTTTCAGCAGACAGACATTGCTTCACTCTGCCCAGGCCTGGGCTCACTGGAAGATGCTTGGCTCTCTTATTCTAACATCAAGCAAAAACCCATACACTCTTCCTTTCAGGAATCTCAAACCGGGGCTCAGTGGCTCATTAACTGCTATTATGCAACTTTCAAGCATAACAAGCTCACATCTGCCCCAGAGATACTGCAGGACAGATGGGTCTTCTCCACTTCAGGTCCCACTATACATAAGAGGAATAACTAGAGGTGTCAGAAATTAGCTGGACCTGATGGATTAAGAAAACTGATCCGAAGGGTTGATCTATACCTATAGGCCAAGGTAAATGAATATTAAGGAAGTTTAGGGCAAAGGGAAGTGAAAGGCACATAGCCTCACGCCTGACAAACATGCCCTTCAGACAGTGAAACTAACTGCAGCTGAAATTGATAAGGATTTCCCATCTCTAAAAACTTCCGCAAAAGATCAAAACTGTTTCCTACAAGTTTAACTGTGATGGCTTGCCTAAACGTTGACACTTGGAGACAGAGGGGAAGTAATTGAGCTGCACTGACTTAATAAGGAGATCAAGTATTCAGAAAGCAAAGGTAGTCAGTGCCATCTTCCTGAGCTCAAAATCCTTATCAGCCTGAAGCTAATTGTGTTATTCCTCCTACGGAGTCACATTTTTGACTTGGAAAATTCACACTCTTACCTGCTTCTGCACTGAAGCTTTGAAACAGAAACCTCTAATCTTGCAGGCTAGAGAGGGCCTGCAGCTGTCACTCAAGCCTGTTTGCAGCCACCAGGTTTTGTCACAGCTTTGGAGTTGAAAAAGAAGAAAAGGGAAACCAAAGCAAACGTCCAAATCTAATTTCAGGAGCTTACTGGGAACTTGTTTGCTTGTCACAATCTGAAAGTGAAACTGCAAACCAGGGGCAACAGGACGATCAGCTGAACTGTTGCCGCTAGTTTCTTTTGAGCTTTTAGTTACCATGTATTCGGTAATTTCACATCAGTAGTCCATTAATAAAATGACATTTCCGCACTGCTACAACAGCTCTGCTACAACAGCAAGGCACCCTGAAGACCACAGCTTTGTCAGTACAGGAAAAAAAAAAAAACACAGCTATAGCAAAATAACTTCCCTCTCTAGCTTTTTTTCTGGTACCACTGTTAAGATGCTTGACATGAAGCTTTTCCTTCTCCCTGGGCACAGGAGAGTTAAAAGTAAGGAAACAGTCCCCTGGCTGCAGCCTGGCTAGGAGGGGCCAGGTTTCCTCCACCAGCAGTGTGAAAGGATAAGCACTGGACCAGCGAAGTGCTAGTTGAAAAGGAGATGCTACACACTGTAGTCTTAGCTGTGAATACCGGAGCCCTGTCAATACATTGACTTCACATTGCTGGCATTCAAGCGGTTAAACACAACTGTGAACTCTGGAAGCTTTCCCATGCCTTGCTGAAGCTTCTCCCTAGTACACTGGTAACTGGTAAACAGATGGTACAACAGATATAGTGTCAGCTCCCTCCTTGTTGGAAATGCAGCTATCCAACATTTAGTCAACCTGCCCACAGTAAGAAACGACTGAATTGTAAGTAAAAACATGCCTGTATTTCCCTTTTGGTTTTAACTACTGCACATATACAGTCTGTGCCTTTTGCATCTCTGAGTCAAAAATTAATTTTTTTCAAGATAGTCTTCTTTCTGTAACTTTTCCATCCTGGCTAATGTGCAAAAGGTAGTAAAGACTCCCCCATTTTCAGTCTCCTACAACTAGCCTAGGATAAACAGTCATTCAGACTGGCAGCTTTTTCTTCCTCAAAGCTGCATCCAAGGAATAATATAGACACTGCAACTAGTGTCATGAACACTCACGAACCAGCAAGACTGTCAGAAACATTTGGCACTGTCTTGAAGAAAAGTTTTCAGTTTGTTTCTAGTTGGGCTCCTTCCTTACCTCACTGCCATCTTTGACTTCCCTCCAGCCCTTCCCAGCAGCTTCACCAAACTGAGCACCAAATTCTGCTCCTTGATAAACACCTCTTGCACCCTCCACCAACTCCTTTTCTCTCTCCCATGACTCCCCACCTTGTATTTCCCAAGCTGTACCCACGTTTATTAGCCTGCTCTATCCTCTCATAACAAGGCTCATTCCTTTTCCCTCCACATAAGGCTTTATGTTCATTAGTTCTGCACTTTCCTCATTGCCTGCTTCCCCCAAAGCTCTGTCCCGAAGCCAAACAAAATTCGCATCTTGTTCTGAATACTGCACTTCTAGCAGAGCATACATTTTCTCTTGTAAATGCCTTATATCAAGAAGTAACTATTATTTGGGACAACTTGCCAAACAAGTCTCCATTTTCTTTATGTACCTGGCCCTTTAAACATTACCTGACATGGATAAAATGCACAAGGCTTTAAACAGCTCTGTTATTTTTGCCAGCAATAGATACAGCTAGGTTTGGGGGTTTTTTAGTTCCAGGCTGAGTCACTGTATTATGGAAAACAGACCTGCCTACAGTTACCTAGAGTCTGCTTAACCATGGGGTTCAAGTGACACTGTAAAACCACTCCACAGGATCACCTCAAAATCAGCAAGGCCTGTTGGTGGCTTTTCCTCCCTCATAAATCACACTTGCCTAACCATTATTTCCCATATCGCATGAGAAAAAGAAGAAAAAGGGAACAGCTTTATTTATTGAACAAGATTAAGACCCTTATTAAGGCCAAGATTTAAACATACAGTTAAGTCAGGAAAGTTAAAATTATGGTTTTTCTGCTTTCATTCCTCTCTATTTCCCCATCATAAATGTATGCTCTCTGTCCTGTGAGCTCTGTCAACAAGTACGTATGCACCAAAAGCTTTGTTATTTACAAATTGCTGGTCCAGTGCTAAGTTCAGCAGCTCAGCCTCATTCTTCTACTGCGATAAATACTGTAAGTATTTATAGCTAGTTTCACACAAATGAACTGTGCCCCCAAAACGGTAAAGTTGTTATTCTCTGCTTGGGTGCCTAAAGCTTGGTTCCTTCTCCAGAGAGGCAAAATGCATGTAAAACCCCTCCCTTCTCAGAGAGCTGCACCTCCGCAAAGTAAACAACAT
The DNA here is from genome assembly GCF_028554395.1 of Pezoporus wallicus. NCBI lineage: Eukaryota > Metazoa > Chordata > Aves > Psittaciformes > Psittacidae > Pezoporus > Pezoporus wallicus. The sequence continues at coordinate 5,299,121 of NW_026637663.1, forward strand.
TCATGTGAAAGCCTAAATACAAGTCCAAGTACCTGTCTTTAGGCATCAGAGTCTGGAAATGTTGGTCTGAGTGAACAGACCCTGCTTGCAGCATGAATCACACTATGAAGCATGGCTAGGATAGAGGAGCTCCGGATTCTTTATTAAACTCTCTCAACAATACTACTACTTATCTTAGTTACAGTAATACACTCAAACATATTGTAGTCATTTATTTGAATTATTTTAGAATGGCATCACCTGCCAGGAGACCAAAAAAAATAACCAAACAATCCTACACAAAAATAAAGACCTCACAGCCCAGCACAAAAGGAGTCCTTGGAGCCTACCACATTTGGATCCAAGGACCCCCATGGGTTTCCTTAGCCACAAAGGAGACACAGAGCCCCAGCAGCAGGCTGCTAGCAACACCATGATGCCAATCCTATTTTTCTTTTCAGATTTTTCTCAGCTAGCTCCTCTTCTACCTGCATTCAGATGAATAAGTATTTGAGCATGAATTAGCATCATTGTGGATACAGTCTCCACTCCCCTGCTGCCCATGTTTCCCTTGTTCACCCACTCCAGTGAGGAAGGAGTTTGCCACAGCTGACACTCCATTCAGACTATCCTTCATAATCCCTTTGTCAGTATGACAGGGGGAACATCTTTTCACCTTCTTCAGTTCCTTTTCTTTTCCCAGTCGATACAAAACAGGAGGAAATTATGTCAACTAGCAGAAACTCTTTGAAAAGATCCTGGTAACAGCAGAGGCAGGGCTGCTCTCTTAAGCTTAAGCCCATGTGCATGAAACCTGGTCCGTGGCCAGAAGTGGTTCACTGAAATGGCAGCCATCAGACAGTCTTCCAGCTAAGGATGTACCAATTATAAAACACATTTGCTAGGGAAAATCTAAAGTTAAGCCTAGTTTTAGGGATTTTTTCAGTTTGACCTGGCAGCTCCCATTTTGTTCTTGGCCTTCCTTTCTGGGACACCAGCTTCCTCTTTCCCTCTCATCTGTGAAGGACAACCTCAGCAGAGAGCAGAGAAGCATTTAGAAAGTATTTACATAAAACACTTTCCAGCCAGAAGCTCTCTGAAGAGTGCAGGAGGACGGGACTATTTGAATACCACCATCGGTTTGCCAGGTCTGACAAGGCAACACAACCGCTTGGACGTGACTGTGTTTGTCTCGCTGGTAGCACAGCCCTGGATCCTGCTGTCACATGCCTCTGAGTATTTCAGGCCAGGGAATGTCTCTCAGCGTTGTTGGTAAATTCTTATCTGTATTACAGTTGCAGAGGTGACGCTTGCAGACGTAATGCTGAGCAAATCCAAGCCAGGCGGTAACCCTGGTAATATGGAGGGGGATGGGGAGAACAGCAGCAGCCAGCTGGGAGCTGATCAAGATGCCTCATGCACAGCCCTTTGCCTTCTACAGCTGCTAGGGCTCAAGCTAGGACCTGTAGCGAGCAAGACAGGCTACAAACACACAGAAGAAACACAACCACTGCCTGAAAATGCTGCTTCTATCCTTGACGCTGCAAAATCACATTTCTTTCAACTCCCTTTTCTTGATCTGCACTACTCACCGCTGCTACAGTGGTGCTTGATTTGTACTTAGGGTGAGCTGGTATATGGGACGAAAAATGCACATGTGAAAAACACACCCTTTGTGTTCATTTCAAAACTTGCCAACCAGTTGTCATGGTGGCCTTTATTTACATCGTCCCTAAGGGCCACGGCATGTTTCACCGATAGGAAGATCCTTCTCTCAGATTACTAGGACGCAGCAATGTCAGCTGAGCATGCTTGCCACAAACAGGAGGTAAAACCATTAGCATAAACCTCAGCGAAAGGCGCATAGACAAATGTGTCTCAGCTCAGGCTTGCCCCAAGCTACCGGATCAGCTGAATAGTTTCCGCAGGCCAGCTAATGTGCAGTAACTCTTCCAGATGTAGTAACTCAGTGATACACCTGAGCCCAGCTGGGAGTGGGATGAAATACTCCCTTTCACAGTAAGCATAAAACCCACATGAGTAATCTACAGTTACTTTTTCTCCTCTTAAGTAGCTTTGGTTTCCCCCATCTACACACTACTCCTTGACCTCTAAAGATCTGAAGTGTGGAAGTCACCACTGAGAAACCTGTAAAACCTATCTTCATTTAGCAGTGAAGACAGAGTTTAGAAAAGTAAGTGGAGAGTAAAGCCAGACTTTATTTTTCTTTTCATACAGCTAAAATTAGCCAAAACTGACAATTTCAGAGGAAAGGAGGGAGTGGGGCAAATACAGAACTATTCCCATTTCAGGTCATATCTAGTGAAAATGTTTGACCAGAAGCAACAGGAAAAAGTTTTAAACAATGTAATGTATTTCAACATTTTCTAACTGCAACCATTCATTTCAGAAATGCTGAAATGTTTCATTTACACATTACACATGTCAATGTTTTGCTATAACACAGAATTTTTTAACTGACTCAAATTTAAGAAGAAGAAGCTAAAAATACTAAATAGATTGAAAACTGAATTTTTCACGCTTATACAAAACATTTAGAATCCCCACTGTGCAATTTTTTAATGGGACAACTAATCCAGGAAATCCCAGATTTCACTCCAGCAACACTGGTTGTGGGAACATGGTATCTCATGCACCTAGTCTGTTTACTGAAGTTTTGAATTGAAGATGGACTCAAAGGATCTGTTGACTTCTGTCCCTTGGGTAATGTCACCTCACCTTGAACAAATAAAGCCAGCAGAACAACAAATAGCGGGTCTTTACCCATTCACCTTAGGTGAAAGCTTAGGAACCCATTTCACTCCTATTGGTGTTGATGTTTGCACTTGACAATAAAGTGCTCCCAAATCCAAATGCAAACTGGTTTAGAGCAGTGCTCACTTCATGCATCTCTGGAGAACTAGTCTGAGAAAGCTCCTCTGGGGTTTTCAACCAAAAGAGACAAAGTACAGCATTTAGTAACACTTAGCTGCTATGTCTGGGCAAAGGACTTTTTGCCAGCTGGGATTAACCAGGAATTATTACCTTCAATTTTCTCCTCAAGGAATAGGCAGTTTAGGGGCTAGAAAAATCTGCACTCCCTATCTAATCACCTATGCAGCTCTGTGCAAAGAAGGCAGTGGATAATACAAAATGAAACTGAGAAGTTTTCATTTTCCTGAGCAACTAAAGTGCAGTTTTAAACATGTAATAGACATTTTGCCCTTATGTTCTCTGCTCATTAATGGTAAAGTATGACTGCCTTGATACCCTCTGGGCACTCAAGTTTAGACTTCCATTACTAACTTGATTAGCAATAAGAGATACACAGTATGTCGCATTACGAAAGAGATCATAAATCTGTGCTTTTGGGAGCTACTGTATGTGAGCTGTATGTCTGTTTCTGAATTACAGATTCTTACTGTGGATAATCTGATCAAAATGCTAACAAAACCCTTTCCATGTGATCACAGAGAAACCACTGCACATTAAGAAACACAAATGATAAGCAACAGACACTCCAAATGTCCTATTGTGCACATTAGAACGACATTGAAGAAGACATTTGTATTCTGAGGTGAGCAACAGCAAAATCCCCAGACATGACTGCAATGAAGAAATCACAGTCTAACACTCACTGAAGCTGTTGTTAGTATCTCAAGTAGCTCGAGTTTTGGTTGTCAATCAACCCCTTCTTCATCTACACTTATTCTGAGCAGGCTACACAAAGACATATGTTAACAGCTGCTGAGCACCCAAAAAAAATCTCTCTAAGTCAATGCTGAGAGCTCCATTCCAGGAAACATTAAAAATCATGGAAGAGTAGAAAACATACTGAGGGGGTAGGAACCCAAACCAAATAGTCCAGAGGAGAGCATGGCTGTTTTTTTTAACTCCTTGTGTCTTACCACAACTAGCCTCTCAAGCCTATGGACCTCTTCAGTTAAGTCTCATTATGGTAATTAGGGTAAATCAGAGTAAAGCTGCTGATACTGGACACTCAAAGAACACAAAGCACATCAGCAGCCTGCTGATCACAGCAATTTGCAATTTTCACATCCTTGGTTGATTGCCTTTGTGGGTTCCATTTGGGGTTTTTGTGTTTGGGCTTTTTTTCTGGTTTTTGGTTGGGTTTTTTTTTTGGTTTTGGTTTTTTTTTCAGGTCTTTGTTTTGTTTTATTTGTTTGGAGCTTGGTTTTGTTTTTTTTTTTAAACACCTGCTAATCAATTTTCCCTATTTTCCTGTACCCCATATATTTGTCCTCTGGGTTCTTATTTCTTCTTTGCTTGGTTCTGACCATTTGCCATCACCAAAAATGTTATCCTGAAATTTAAGGAAGTAAGAGTTTCTGCATGTCTTGAAGTTTCTAATCCAAAAATAAACTCCTTCACTTTAGGAGGTAAAGGAGCATTTTTATTGTTATTATTATTATTTTTAGTTTTCTAGTTGAAAAACAGCCAAAGATCCTAGTGCATATCTCACAAGCTTGCATTTTAAAGCACTGTGCATATAGGCATAAAAATTAGAGGAATTAAAGCACTGAGGCATTGCTTTTCCACCATGACAACATAAAGGACAAACTATTTCTCTGAACACATTGGGAAGGAGGGGGGGAATGGCTCGTTGGCAAGAATTTCATGTGCCAAGTTTAAATTCTCTTCAAATCAGAATCACAAAATTGCCCACCTTCGAAGCAACAGCTCATAAAAAAAGTAACGCATCCTTAACCAGGACACTGAAAATGCTGCTGCTGGAAGACAGAGTGAATGCATGTATATTAAAGATATATTGCAAGATTTAATCAGTCATCTCCAATATTTATAACTGTTCTTAAAATACGAGATCTGAGCAGACATCATATGTCTGAATACACTTGTTTAAAGTTAAAGGTTGTTTATTAAATGTTATTTATACGCTGTTAAATCTCAGAGGGAGAAATATTAAACATGTCTGGGATTCACAGAGTACACAAAACAGGCACTAAATTGTACAGTTTGATATATAACTTCCTATAGTGGATAAATCCACCGACATCTGCTAAATATATAGAAGATTTATTACATTTTCATAAGGCTTACTTGCTACGCAGACTTCATGATTTGGCAAACAAAGCCTGAGTACAGGGACTGTTATTTCGTTATTTTAAACCCTTTTAATACACACTTTGGAAGATTCATGAGTATTCCCTCACTGCCCTCCCTGTCACCTGATGGAAGGAACAGTCTCTGAGCTGTTGAGCTGGCCGAGAAGAGAGTACTTGTGTCTCCCATTTTGTTTATAGGATGGAGGCTTTGTGCTTCTCTTGGCAGCTCCCAAAGCAAGGTACAGTCCTGCATATCATCTCGCTCCAAAACTTTGCGGATGGACTCAGAGAGTCAACAAGGATCCTAGCACAGAGCAAAGACCCTCCCTCCCCCTGCGGGAGAGCTCAGCAGGCTCTCCTCCCAGGGCATAGTGAAGTCAGACATTTATTTTGGCATCCAGAAAACTCTTTCTGAAATGTGCATGAAACTCGGGAAGTTCCCATAGTCTGGGAATCTTTTATGAAATACTGTAATTTTTTCTTATCACCAAGCAATAATGCTCTATGCAGAAACAGAAATGGCAAATTTGGCACAATGAAATCCCATTTTCAGGAAGTCAGGGAAATCCCATTGCCTCCCCCAAACCTTATTTCTATAGTTCTTGTTCATGTTGGAACTAGATGATCTTAAGTTCCTTTCCAACCCTGACTATGATTCTATGATTCTATATAACTAAGCAGTCAAGCTTCACCAGCAACAGTGAAATCGATTTCCCTAGTTTTAGATGAAAACCTGAAAGTAAAAGCTCAAGTCAGAAACCAGACAAAGCTGAGGGTATTTTACCTGTTCAGTGCCAGAGATTTGCATCCGTAGTACCTACCAAGAACATGACTGGAAGTACATAAAGGACAGAGAGCTACTCACCAGAAGACAAGCTTGGGGTTGCTGTCATTTCCTTCACCACATGAGCAATATGAGGAGCAGCTCATAACCCCAGGAATTATTATAAATACAGGTAAAACATTTCTAAACCAAAAAGATAATTTTCCTTCTAGCAAGCTCTCCATATATATCCCTTACAATCTTGGGCTAATAAAATCTTTCCTTGAAATGGGCACACTCACATAAGCAATCCTTCCTTCCTTCTTTCTGACCCTCACTACATTCCTTTAAGCCTCCTTTAAAAAGGGGGTTTGTCATCAGGAATTTACAAATGGTTCCTGGAAGAAGCAGAATGTAGGTACAGGTATATCTTGGAAGGAATCTAGCCATACAGCATAACACTCAACAGTTTAGCTGAAATGCTGATTTATTGGTACAGACCACTTCCACAGCTGCTAGTTTTTGGAAAAGAGTTATTATAGGATAATACCTTTACCTGTAAATGGCTGCTTTCAACACTTAATGTAACATACACTCACTTTTTCCCTTATACCTTTCAATCTAGCTGCATCCAAAACTCTCAGCCATGATTTGGTGTTATAAATCACTTTCTAAGCTCTCCAGGACAGGGACCTATTTTTGTCATTTTGTAAACTTTTACTACGTGCTCTGTGGACTGACTAGTGATGGCAATCAATGAACAAGTATGTATGCTGATACTATGGTCTGCCTCCTGCTAACAGACTTAATTTCCCAGAATCCTGGTGAAAAAACATGCCTTTGAATGTAGGAAGCACTGGTTCTGTTACTGCATTTATTATTTAACATTTGTGCATTGCAAACACAGACAGGCAAGTGACAAGCAATAGCTATCAGGGAAAAACATCATTATTCCTTGTACAAATACATCCATAAGATAAGTTACAATATTCTCCTGCCAAAATGGAACAGCTAATGATTTTATTGCAGTCTGAGAAGTCCCAGATCACAGATGGCTGGCTGAATAGTGGCTCAAGTAATGCTAAGCAATGAACAGCTACTAACAATGAGAAAATTCTGCTTGTAAGGCCTGATTCAGTGCCTGCTGAAGTCAACGAAAATCATATAAACAGCAGTGAGTGCCCTAGTGGCACTAGTCTTTGGCAAGAAAGCAAAAACTAGATAGCAAAATATTGTTAAATTCCCCCTACCAGAATACTCGCTGCTTTTACAGAGTAACTGAAACTTTGATCTCCAGGCAAGCCTAGGAGCATCCTAGTGAATGCAGCTGCATTTAAAATGCTGAAGTACACTAAAATAACAGTATTATATATCTTACAGTGCATTAGATCTTTATTTAAAATGGCTGCAGAAGTTTAGTTGATCTTCTCCTAGATAACAGGCACATTATAGAAAACCAACACCTAATTTTGATAGACACTACCTGCAAGTCCTTTCTTTCAGTAAATGCTTATTAAGAAACGGCAATACCATTGCTTAGAGCACTACCATTGCTATTCCTAATAACATACATCAATGAAGCGTGTATAAGAGGAATCAACTGTCTGCGCCAAGTGTTTTGTAGTCACTGCTTTAGCTGGACTAACAGTAGCTACCAGCCAACACGCAAGAAGGTCAGAGAGTTGGGGACAGCTCAGTTCTGGAACACCATATGAAACAGGAATCTCTTGTGGGTTTTCTTAAACCAGCAAGTATGAAATGGCAGGCATCTGACTTCTAAAGTGCTTAGAAGGAGTGGCACTGAAAGCATAAACAGGACATTTACAAACTTGGCATCCCTTTCCTAACCTGAAACAGTCTGGATGCAGCTCCATAAGCCACAGAGACAACCAAGTACCTTTCCAGGAGCTCAGGACAGCAAGAAGCGGTCCTTGATGGGTGCGGCAAAGCTGGAATACAAAGGGCAGGGTACTTGATGGGAACAAAACAGGAGGTGCTTTAAAGCTGAAGAAGAACTCATTAAAATTCAGAGATGCATTGCTGATGAATAACATCAGTGTTAAATGCATCTCTCTGTCCATTACCTTCTTGATAAATATACTCATAAAAGAACCACTGAATTCAGGGAACAAAACCTCTCACAGTCACTTTCCAGATCTCACACAAGATTTTTTAACCGTCTGATGCATGATGAATCTTAGCTGCTTTGAATGCAAAGAGGCACTACTTAGAAAGCTGCAGAGATCAAAGACAACTGTTTCTAAGGGAGGGCTTTTGTTTTACTTTTTAAAATATGCCTGCAAAATGTCTAGTAACACACTCCAAATTTACTTCTTCAGCTTGCTCAAATGCTGCGCTCTCCTGGGTGCCTTTGCAGTCTCAGAAAAAGAACAGGTACCTCCGTGTTTCTTTGTAGATTTTCCATTCTGCTGCAGAGTCTGTTTATGTCCCATAAATGCACAGGTGTACACCTGGAGTTAGGTAATATGCAAGTGAGGAATTACTTCTCCTGCTGTTTGCATAGACACAGAGCAAATAACTCTTTGCAGCTGTACCAACATGCTTCAGTCCCTACTTGCACTGTCCAAAGCATCCTGCTCTAAGGCATACCTTCAAAAAGAGCTCAAAGACTTGGCTAATCACCAGATTTACAGACAGCATTGCTACAAAATAAGGAAGACTGGACTGGGAGCACAACGGGACAAGGGGAAGCCTCAGCAATGATGGGTGTGGTGGAGCTCAGACTCCCCTAGGGAAGTATATTAAATAGCAAAAGGAAGGTGCTAACACCCAGGGAGCCCTGATGGCATTTCTGACTGCCCCGTCACTTGCAGCATGCATCTGCCACTCCTGCCACCTGGGTTCCTCATCTGGGACTGACAATTTTGGTTCAGAGCCAGCTTGCAAGGACATCTGTCCTCCTCGGGGACAACACCGTGTCCCCCAGTGAAAGGTTTTCTCCTGCTGATCTAACACTGCTGGGCAGGTGCCCCAGCTGCCTCCCTGCCTAGCACAGCACTGGCCTGAAGCCTTGCAGCCACCACTACTGCATCATTACATCCTGCAGAGAGAGCAGGAGCTTCCCCAAATTGGAATATTGTTCTCCAGCTGCTAATTTAGGTTGCCCCGGGCAAAAAAGTAAGATCAAGAGCACAAGCCTGAAGCACTTCTACAATGGCCAACACCTGCCCTAGAAGAAAATACACCTTTTGTCACACCAGTTGAAAGGTGGGCAGCCACAGGCAGCGCCATTTCTAGTTTCCAGCCTGCCATGATATACCGAGCTAATTACATCCTCTCCAGAGGCTGGCATGCAACCTCTGGCCTACAGCATCCCAAATACAAGTGTTGGCTAGGAAGAAAAAGGAAATAATCAACTCCAGCGAAACCAGTTATGGATGATGTAAGCAAAGGTGCTCTCATGCAGGAGGACAGAGTCACACACAGCAGACTTGCTAAAAGCCCAGTCCAAGCTTCTGATGTGGCCAGAACAGTTCAGGTTTTCCACATTAGCACAAACTCTTAACACACCCAGTCGATGCCACACAAAAAGTTAGCAAAGGATTTCCCTCCTGCTCAAATGAGCTTGCTTAGATGGGTTTCACCTCTTCTTGAGAGGGCCAGACTTAGGATAAGAACCCTTAAACACTTTTAGGACATGTGTGGGTATCCTGAACTCAGCCCAAGTTCCAGAGAGAGTCAATCCTCTCTTGGCTTTTAGACCTGAAGCACCAAGATTAGGCCAGTGGCACACCTAGGGACTAAATCTGGGTCTCCCAGGTCACAGATGCACTTTGGGACCCCTGGACCAGCAGCTCACTTGCTAGTGATTAGAAAGTTAACGGCATTACTGAAATTACAACCAAATTTTATTCAAGTTAGACTGATCACTGTCTAATTTTGAAAGTAGTTACATGTGCTGACAAGATGATTACAGCTTTATTCACCTGTTTTAGACTCAGATTTAAAATAAAATACACTGAGATTGTATCACATGATAAATTGCAGTCAGCTCTTAAACCTATTTCTTCCAGATTTAATTCTAACATTGTAAAGCTGACAGCCTCATACAGCTCAAAAGAGGTGTATTATACTTTCCCATAGCAGAAGCTTGACAAAGGGACAGATAACGCTCACTTTAAGGCCCGAAGGGTCCCAAGCTACTGGCTCTAAGACCACAGTCTGGCTCCTGATTTGCTTTAAAAATATGTTGAAAATCATATGCACCCAATTCCAAATTCTCACTTGTATTCTTAGCTAGGAGGGGCTAACATAGCAGTAATTTTACAAGTAGCTTCGAAAAGTCTTTAGATTTAGTACCAATCATGTTCCCTGTTATTCTGTGCAACTGAGCTCATGACAACAGAAGTAGCCAATCTGACACAAAGAGAACCAGGCAGCCAGGCAGGTAAATGGTTCTAGTTTGTCCTGTCTTGTTTCCAAAATTATCTTTCCACAAAGCACAACCTCCAGAAGTGCATTTATATAAAATCATTTTGATTGTTACTAGTTCAGATTGACCTGCTTAATCCATGTATGTTCTCATGCATACACAAAGCAACTCTCGCAAATATGTGGTGGTGAACATGACTCCTTGCATTTAAAAATAAACCCATATATGTATATATCATATACCAACCCTTGACACAAGTTCACATAATTTGCCCAGAGAAGCTGTGGCTGCCCCATCCCTGGCAGTGTTCAAGGCCAGGTTGGACCGGGCTTTGAGCAACCTGGTCTACTGGAAGGTGTCCCTACCCATGAGAACTGGAACTACATGATCTTTAAGGTCCCTTCCAATCTAAACCATTCCATGACTCAAAAATAATACGGCTGAACACATCCTGTACGTGCAAAACTTTAATCTGGGCTCTGAAGCTGACAGTGCATTAACTTTGCTTGTCCAGTGAAATTCCGTGTTTCCTTCTGTATGCCTGTTTTCAGTTGGACTTGTTTAAATGTTGGCATCCACAGAGCCTGGAGAGGAGGCGACTGTTGGAGAGTTTGTGCCCTCTGGTGTTCAGCGGTGGATACTGGATCCCTGAAAATCCCGCGGCTTTGGGCTGCTGCAGCGGCCTCTCCTCTCCGAGCTTTGTCTGCCTTGAACACAGCTCACCTCAACACGATACAGTATTTAGCCCTGGTCTACTTCATTATAGAAGTATTCCCAGCAAAATACTGGGCAGAAACCACTGTCTCCTTTTAAGACCACCTGCACATTTTACGTGCAAGATTTTAATCTTTGGGGATGATTTCAGCGATAATTCACATCAACTCAGTTTCCAGAACTGAGAACTCTGGATTGTAGCATGCCTTTGTGTGTTCATTAGTTCAAATCAGCAAAAAGTACAATGGATAACTTTATAGAATCAAATCACTTATTAACTGACAGAGGGCAGATTTAGAACAGACATTAGGAAGAAATACTTTACTGTGAAGGTGGTGAGGCACTGGAACAGGCTGCCCAAGAAACTGTGGTTGTCCATCCCTGGCAGTGTTTAAGGCCAGGTTGGATGGGACTTTGGGCAACCTGGTCTAGTGGAAGTTGTCCCTGCCCACGGCAGGGGGTTGGAACCGGATGATCTTTAAGGTCCCTTCTGACCCAAAGCATTCTACAATATGACTCTATGATTAACCAAATCCCCCGAGTCCCAAAGCTGAGGATATATTCTTCAGCCTGTACTAAAATACAGAGTCTCCCATCAGTATACCTTTCAGGTGGCTGGTTCAAGTTTCCTGTTACAATGCCTGTAGTAAATTCTTCAAAATCCCAACTAAAAGCAAAGTTGTGGGCAGAACATTAACACTCAGTTATGCCCACGAGCACTAAATCTTTGCCAGAGATGACTCAATCACAAATTTCAGCAGGAAAATTCTGAATAGAAAGCTGAGCTTACATTCCTTCTGTATTCTATCCAAACTTTCCACAGTTCACTCTAAAGAAACTCTGATGCAGAGTTGCTTATTGTGGTGAGATTTAAGGTAGTTTGCAAGAATATTAGTGAACAAACTGTTCAATCCACAGCTATGACTACTCCACTACCTAAGCTATATACCTGCTGTGTTGCCATTGCTCAGGGCCTCTAGCTTTGAAAGCGCTGTTCACCTCAGTAACTACCCCTGATAAGGATACCAGAGAAAGTCTAACCCCTATCATTTGGGGCACCCAAAAATAGACAAGGTTTTGGAGGAGTCCAGTGGCATCCGCAATGACATCTCAAACAGTCTCTTCTGCCCTGCCTAAACTTATGAACCTTCTACAACAGCTCCTCTACACTGCACGGTTGCAGGTGAGTTGCAAAGCTAGTTTAAACTTGTATTCTGACCTAAATAAGCAAAGTGATTTACTTAACCTTTGGGGGAACCATTTTTGCCCCAATTCCCAAACCCTTCCGTACTGTTCTGATGGAGCCATTTCTACTTAGAGAAAAAGACAGTGCTGAAGATGTCATTTACAAACATGATCCTCTCAGCAAATGAAGATTGCATTGTGACATTCAGAACAGTAAGTCAGCAGCTGGCATCACTGGAAGGAACTACTCTAAAAAGTTCAAGGAAAAAAGCTCACAGCAATTAAGAAAGAAAAAAAAAAAAGAAAAGAAAAAACAGGAGGGAAAAAAAACGGGGGGGGGGGGGGCAAGAGCTAAGAAAGGAGCTGGATTCAATAAAGTGTTTCACTGGAAAGCTGGGAGCCTGAACACCAAATCTGAGCCTAATAGCCTTTTGCTACAGTTATATTCACTTGACTGTTGAGCATGGTGTCATTAGATGAGTGCATTCTGACAGCCCACTGCAGTAATAAGTCACTGAGTGTTTACATTTTAACAAAGCCCTCTCTTGCGTGTTCTTCTAACCATAACAGCACATTTAGACATTTTATAAACACTGCAGATTTGTTTTTAATGAAGGAATTTCATAGCAGTGAGCTCTGATCAATTAATATCTCAAATCTGAGTCACCATTATGATATGTGAAGAGATTATTCTCTATATACTTCCTATCCTGTACGAATATATATAACATTCCCTATACGAATGCCACGCTGCCAGCTGACAGAGATGCATGAAGAGAGTGGCAACATCAGCTCTCCCTGAGGGTCTGCAAGAAAGCTGTACCTGTGACTCAGGAGAACACAGACAGAAACTGCTTTCAGGACTGATCACAACTAGCCTTGGCATCTCTGAGAAATTCTGTGTCTTTTAAGCAAAGCGCAGCTGAAATCAATCCTCTGCCAAGAAAAGCGGAGAGACTTTGCTTTAGTGCTGTGGGATTCATTTTCGTGACTGTCACTCATACAACAATTTTCACAATTCCAGCGCTGCAGTCTAACAAGCGCAGTAGTCTGTGGCCCAGACTTCTTGCCAAGGAAGTGATTTAAGCTGAAAGACTGGGACACAGGAAAGAAGGAAAGGAGTGCATGTTTCACCCAATCTGACCAGTATGCAATTTACACTTGAAAGCAAAACTGGGGAAAGCTCATCTGGTAGGAGCTGTTGGCAGCAGGGCCTGTTTGCAGCCAAGAAGCCAACAGAAGGATTGTATGGCAACAAGGCTTCTGGTTCCTGCACGAATTTCAAATCACAGCGTTATGTTTAACCTCAAAACATCTGAAAGGAAATGATGAATAAACACCAATCACCAATTAGTCATTATTTCTTGGACAGTCCATGGAAAACAAAGATGCTGGGTCAGATCAGCTAGGGCACATGTCCTCTGCAAGAATCATGAAGAGTAACAGAAACACCATCACACCGCTAAGAGCACTTTCAGAAGGAATACCCTCCAACCACTTCGTAGGCAGAGCTGTTTATAGCTGCCTTTCATCAGACTGGCTTGCAAGTGTCCTCAGTTTCCTACTAAGTTTATGAGCAGTCAGCAGCAATGAAACAAAAGGCGAGCCAAGCAAAAAAATCTTGAACTAGCCTCACTAACAGCAATATAAAATGGCCCTTTGTGGCTTTACACCACGCTGGAAAAGAACAGAAACTCAGCTGCAGTGAGCATGGGTGGGACACAGCTCCCAGGCAGTACCCAGGACCAAACACCAAGCTTAAAACACATTTTTAATGTATCACATATGTATTACATGCAGTTCCCAAATGCTGAGGGCAGGCCTGAGGTACAGGACAAACTATGTGAAATCATTAAAGTTTTATCTGTTTATAAAAACATTTGTAGTACTGAAGTGCTGTGAGAGCCTACCTTTGCCTAGTGCCTTCCCCCATAAACTTACAAAGATTTCCGCTCATTTGTTTCCATGGGACAACCTGTAACCCCTCTAGCAAGAGGGTTTCTTAAAGTGCCTACCTGACTACTGAAACAGGAGGTTGTTATTCACCTCAGCCTCCCCTTTGCCATGCACAAACATCTTCTGCCTGAACCTTGCATTTTTACAAACCATACATGATCTGTTCATACAAGATCATGAAGTCTTTTCGGATATTTTAAATCCAGATCAGGAAGAGGACATGAAGGGAACTTCCCTGGACCAGTCCTCCACTTGAAACAGCAAATGTGAAATAAGCCAACCTCGAGCAGCATGGGAGCAACCCACAGGCTGCAATTCATTTAGAGAGACAGTCCACTATCTCTGCAACAACTTCTATCATTCTCCTTCAATTTCTGCTTGCTTAAAGGCTTTAAAGATAAATTTGGCAAAACCATTTCATTTAAGCTTAAGCTCATCCTTTAATAACACAGATGGCTTATTTGACCGTTAACATCAAATCTGGATATGTGTGCGTGTCCTCTATGAAGTCCTAGTGCAGTGTGGACCCACACAATGCTGACCAGAGGTCAGGAGCATTTTGCTTTACCTTCTGCAACTCAGGGGTAATTTAATCCTTGCTCCTTTGACCCTTCCCAGGTCTGGAAACTGCCTCTGACACTGATGGTGAGGGCTGCAGGAAACATGGAGAACAAGGATACCCTAGGAGCACAGTGACGGCAAATATTTGTGTCACTGTTCAAAATAAGCATGTAATGCTTATTGTATTATGTAATTTAATAAGATGTAATAAGATATTTCAGGTACAACATAAAGTAAATGTATTATAAATGCCAGAGAGTAACTAGAATTGATTAAACTGGATAATGCTGTTAAGTGATATTTACTGCTAAAAGCAAAGATTTTTGTTAATCTGGCATGCAGCAGTGAAAATGGCTCTTCAGGATAGGTTTGTTTACAGACATAAATAATGCATTACCTTCTCTTTTAATAGGTTAAAATTATCAAAATGGCACAACAGATTTTTCCCATAATGGTAAAAAATGCTAGCTGCTGAAAACATAAAATCATTTAACATACAAATCACATATATGACTCGCGCTGTGCAGCATCACCTGACTGCCAAAGCTCATGTAATTCTCCATATCGACTGTCATTCTGGCTATGTTTGGACAGAAGTTGTTTCTGTAGCACTTCAAACTGAATCTGTTCCAGGAAGATTCTGGAAGAGGCAGTGTCTCATACAGTTTCTTAATCACACTTCTATTACAAAAAATATGGAAATTAAGAAATGTAAGAAAACAAGACAGCCTGTTATTAGTTGCACTGGAATACAGGAAAGCTGTAGTACTGGCTCTGAACAGAGGTATAAAATTGCCCAATCTCCTCTCTACTCTTTCATACAGGAAATATAGAAAATGCTTCCCACAGAACTCCATCCGCAAACTGCCACAGCCAAAGAGCGTACAAGCTACCTGCTCCTCCTCTGGCAGAGCAACACGAAATGGGTAACATCCATGGAGGGTCCAAGCCACAGAGGCAAAGCAGGTAAGTTGCATCACTCCAGGGGATTAATTATATTTACTAATATACAGCAGTTGCTTATGGAAGGTAAGATCTTTTTCTCACATCTACCTGCAAAAATTATCCCACAAACTACAGAAGATTAATTTTCTTTCAGTTTGTGTCCTTCATCTCTTAAACCTTCCTCACTCCCCCACAACACCAACCCCCCTAATGTCTTGTGTGTGAGAAATGATATGTGTTGTAGCTACTCTGGAGTTAAGTACGTGTTGACTGATCAGCCTGAGCATGGGAGGACTGGCCACCTGGGTGCTCTCAAATACAATACCACATGGTTGAAGTTTGCCGAGCTTTTACTCTGCCAGGGAACTAGTTTGAGTCTTTCTCTTCCACCAGCATCGCAATGGAAACTAATAAAGCTAACTCTATTTTAAACTTCAGCTAAGTTTAGCCTGAGAGTTCAAAAGTCAGGGGGAGAAAAGGGAAGAGGAAAGGGCAAAGGGAGGAGACCCAGGCACACTACAGCCCAACTTCCTTAAGAAACTAAACTATCACTGGATCCTTCTATGCCTGCCGTGTATCACTGCTACGCAGGGCTGGCGCACAGGTCTCTCTCCCTCAGAGAAGTATCACCAGGTGACTCCTTAATAGGACTACCTACACTGAATAGTTTCTCAGCAGCCAGAGAGCATGTATCTACAAACTGGGCTTCCAGAGCAGGACACAGCTGCTAATGATAACAGCCAGCAGTGAAGCAAACCTCAGTTCAAGATCTGCTGTGGAAAAGAACCGAGAGTTCATGCTGAGCATCTCAGCAAGTTTTGCTTTCTGGTGCCATGCCCACAGGAAGGCAGGGAGGAGAGCACAGTCAGCACACAGAAACACAACAGTGGAAATGGAGAACTGGCACCATTCTCTCACCAACTGACTGCAGAGTATATGATGCACAAACTAGGTTGCAGACTACTGAGGATCAGCAAAAGTGTTACTGGATGAGACGCAATTTAGCCTATCAACAAACGACAAGCAAGCAAAGGTATGGTGAAAAGTTAGCTAGCAAACAAGACCAAAAAGTCATCAGTAAAAGAAAGTGTAAGGAAAAAAATCTTATTAGCTTTCCTCACAGGTTTCATTTTGTTTATTAGTCTGTCCTTACAGATATAATAGTAAAATAAAAATAAAATAGAATTAATCAGGTCAGCTCTACAGCATGGTTTATGCCTCAAAGCACAGACTGATTATGCCTGCATGGGCAGCGTTCTTTCAATCGCAGCAATAAAATTCGTGTTACATTTTGTAGATTTTTCCCCTATTCCCTCTCTCTTGACTCATCTCTATCCCCAGCTCCCCCCTTTCAAGGGATACAGAGATCCAAGGCTCATCCTTCCCAGTATTCTGTTTTATGTGGGCATTAACTTGGGACTGTGACCCTCTCAACCACACATGGAACAGGATTACCATGCACTAAAAGCTTTAAAGATCTGACATCATTCTTTCCAAGCTCTCCAGTAGACTTCTGCATAGAATCAGAATAGTTAGGGTTGGAAAGGACCTTAAGATCATTGAGTTCCAACCCCCCTGCCATGGGCAGAGACACCTCGCACTAAACCATGTCACCCAAGACTCTGTCCAACCTGGCCTTGAACACTGCCAGGGATGGAGCATTCACAACTTTTACATGCCTATTCTACTCTGTCAAATGATAATCTGAAGTTTTAAACTAAAACTGCACCACAGCAGCTTTGTCCAGCACTGTAAAAAAAAGAAAAATGCTCAGGTCCATATACTCTATTCCGTGCCATCTCTTAATGAGGGAGATCACCTTCCATGCTGACAGGCAGAAGGAGAAAGCTCTGCTCTACCACTTCCTGATACAAAGAAGGGTTACAAAGCCAGAGTCAGGAGGGCTGCCAGCCTGCAATATTATCAGCTGGCAGATAGAAAGGCAACAGGGCTATGCTCTATGGGAATTACCTTGAAGCCTAAAGATACAGTAACTACTAAATAACAGAGGTATTTAATAACTGTAACTATTTTCTCAACTAACAACAGGATATGCCATGCCCCACCTTAACAGATTTCTAGGCAGGTTGTCCTTAAATATGCTTAAATAGCCATAGAACTTCTGTTCTGCTAGCAAATTAGTGGATGCAAATAAGAAACCTTTATCTTTCAAAACTAACATAGTAGGACATGCTGTAAAGCTTACAGACCCCTATGAAGCTTTACCTCACTGCATTGTGTATCTTCACCATTTTTCCAATCCACAGATCATTGATGTAAGCAGGAGTACTACAAATTTTATTGAGTTTGACCTCAGAACCAGTATTCTCTTCAGCATTCATTTAAGCAAGCTACATAGCCTCTAACTATGAAACCTCTCAATTCCAAAGGGACCTATAGAAAGAAGTGTGATAGCTGTCCTGCTCAAATATGAAATAACACAGACAAATCTTGTGCAAATTCCTCACAGAAACCAAACCAAACCACCAACCAACCCCCCCTCACAAACCAACAACCCCGCCCAAAAACCACATACTGTCTTCCTCACCCCTTCAGCTCTTGAACTGCTCAGAGAAGTACATAAATATTTACTATACATTTCCACACACACACATCCACACACACAATTTCTGTATCATAGAGATGCCCAAATTATTTTTTCAAGTTTTCCAATAAAATTCTTCCTGTAGGCATTGAAGTAAATGAGAATAAAGCGTGAAGAATATTATTATGCAGCCGTCACTGCAGTGGTTGCTATACAATACAAAGCAGCCTACAGGGAGAAAAGAATTCCAGCACTCAGGTCTACGCATAATTCACTCTCCCAGAGCCAAGGGATCTTACAAGGAATGTGTCTTACATTTTAAAGATGGTATTACAGAATGTGAGCCTTATACCGATTCCCCATTAAACCAGAATCTCAGCTCGTGCAGTTCAATATAGCTCCACATTAGGTTTCTATCCTTACGATCTGAAATGCTTGCCAATATGACACAATTGGCAACTGAAGCAGCATTATCTGTACATGGCTGAAATGACAGTCAGAAAGGCAGAATTTGCCCAGTTCTTAGATATGCTGATCTGTCTCTCTCGTCTTTCCCCAAACTCAAATCTTTTTCTCATAGCTTATATGAAAGTTAAATTCCTCTTATCATCTGGATAGACATCATCCCTTCTGCATGGTCAACCTCATGAGCTCTGGTGTTACACAATAGCTCTTGAATATACTTGTACTCTCAAAATAATGGTAGGGGAAGGTGATTTCACCATTCAGTGAAATATCTGTGTCTGACCCCGTTCCAGCCAGATGAAACAGGAAGTAATGGGGAATGAGACAGCTGAGAAAGTAACAGTTTGTGCTTCATTTTGGAGCAAAACCTGAAGGCTTGGAGCACCTTGCCAGCAGGCTTCCAGCTCTTTTGAGGACCATCTGCTCTGCTAGAAGGAATCTGGCTGTCTTATGTTCAGCGGTACTTGGAGCTCCTTTCCTCTCAGACAATAGGTGAGCATAGAAGAACTACTTCTTAAATAGGAGATCCACAACAGAAGTAAAGGTTCTTCAGACAGAGCACTTCTTAACCTGAAAAATCTTTGCTTTTGGCATAAGCCATTTGGAGAGACTTGTTTAAATGCTGAGAAAAGTCAGAAAATGAAGGAAGCTTCCAAGAACAACTGTAGCAGCAAAATAACCTCAAAATAAACAGTTTACCGGTACATCTAGCTGTACTTTGGCAGAAACAAATCCTTTAATACTCCAAATGACTTTTTCTTAGAAAAGTAATTTCTTAATCTAATCTGAGGAGAGAACGTACTCTTGTCCAATTCCCAAGCAATGCACAGGAGAAGAGTCCAGGAAGCAAAAACAACCAAACCACTAAATAAGTGACCACAACATAATTGCTATATTCCCTCTGGAGAAATTCACAGCACTGTTAAGAAGTCTGGAAGGGATTCTGTGCAAATAGAATGGTTAAAAGCAGCAGGAAATAGCAAAATGAACATTGTTAGGCTCCAATTTCAGTGCTGACGCAAATGGTACTCTCAATTAAAGAAGCTGCTGCACCTTTCAGCCCAAGGGTTCATAAAATGTATTTGTACATACTCAGAATACTTTTAGAAAGAACTAAAGAGAGGCAGGGAAGTTCCTGTGCTGAATTCACCATTACGTGAGTTAGTGTACCTCATTTAGGAAAGCATGACTAGATACAGCTAATATATTTATTTGTACATGACACATGGGATACACTACATGTAAATTATTATCTCACCTGCTGAGTTAGAATGAAAGACACAGGTGAAGTGCTTTGCCCAATTCCCTTCTCCCAGTTTAGAAAATAAAACCTACTTCCAAAGAGAGAAGAAGAAGGGGAGAAAGTGAGGAAACCCCTAGTGAACTCTGAGGAAATAAGACTTTTCCCAGTTAGCTGGCTTTACCTCCTTCATTGGTTACAGGATGTCAACTGATGATGCTCATCGTCTGCTCAGACTTTCTGCCATTTCTACCTGTGCATTTTGACTGGCAGTTACTTATGAAAAGCTGATTTAATGTAGCTCCACAGATTGATTCCACTCTAAGAACAGTAGTAAAACACAGCAAAACGAAAAGATGGGAAAGAAAGATGTGAAAATCCTTTATTTGAAAGGGATGGTTTGAATATAATTGGAATACTTGCAATTTTTTAGCTCAGTATTTTTTAAACTATATAAAAATCCATGGGGCACTTACAGAATGGTACAGACATTCACAGTTCCAAACCCACCAGCACAACAGCATCCTGATCCCATACGGGGCGCTTAAAGGCTATCAGCATAAAAACAAATAACATGCCATCTGACATTCACATACGCTCAATTATTTCACATGTCTGAAGTTCTTTCCACTAATTCTGTCATTTAAAGCTACTGATAGGAATATACACAAACACAACTATATTTAAGTGTAATTGTTGATGTGAGTTCACAAGTTTAAAAGATGTTTCAAAGGATTTTGAGGAACCTGCTGTTAATAGGAATGAAAGTAAACTCATATTCTGCAATAACTTCAAATCAGTTCTGTATGTAAATTTCTAAAATTAAATATAAAACCCATATCCTTTGTGGCAGAAGACAGCCCACTGAACTCCTTGACTCTATTAAAAACGTATTCAAAAAAAGAACATGTTGTAAAACTCTTTTCAATACTGCTCAGGATCAACCTGTTAGACAAAACAGAAATTTACCAGTATTCTTTTCATTTTTTATAGCTGCTTCTGTTCTTTAGGTGAATTGCCCATAGATTTTCCACTAGTAATGTACATGCTTAGGTTCTTCAAATCATCAGAATCAACTGGGAAACATGACTATATCCCAGGAGTCTGCACTTTCAAAAAAGATGTATGGAGACCCTAGCTATCCATCTCTCCAGGACAGGATGCAGAATTTACCTGTCTGTTTAGCTATAGATTGCACAGTCACAGAACACAGACGGAGAACACCTCTTCACAAGCCAGTTACTGTCACAGAAGTCACCTCTTCTGATAGTGCTACTTACATTTTATTCCCCCCATATAACTGCCACTGCTGCTGATTCACTGTACCACAGTGAATCATTACATGTACCACAGGAGACACAATGAGAATCTGAATACATTGCAGCCCAGTTCAGCCAAAGTTTCACATAATCCTAACAACCTGTTCAGTAAGGTGGGCAAATTTATGTTTTTAATATTCCCACATATCTTTAGTATGGGATCTTTAGTACTCTACAGACCCGTGTTGCAGTAAGTTGACCTTTCACGTAGTTCCTGTAAATTTACAGGACAGATTTAAATAGCTAAATTAATCCAGGTACAAACAGCATTTCCTGAAGACTGAAATTGTGAAATACACCTTTGCCCTTTTTTTTTTTTTTTAATAGTTTTAAGGAAAAAAAAGATCCAAAAAAGCAATGCATCTTTATAAAATACCTCAGATGGGGGTGCTGTCCCTCTCATGTATCTTTCTGTCTGCTACAGCTTCTAACATAAAGAACATTTGGCTGAAAACAAACTCACAGTTCAAAAAGCAGGCCCATTAATCTTATGACAGCATCATTTAGAAGCCAGGAAAGGGAGAATAAATATATGCCTTCAGTGATTCTGGTTTGTTAAGAAAACAGTTACTCTTGCATACAAAGTCGTCCTGAACTGGAGACTGGCAAGCTGAGTTGCCAGGTATATGAGTACTAGGGGAGCTCAGGCTGTCTGAAGTATAGCATGGCTAATGACTGAGCTGGAATGGAAAACATTGGATTAATTTAAGAAAACACCAACTCCATATTTTCATGGTTAGGTATTTTAGAAATGAGAGAAAAAAAAATCTCTGCATGCCAAAACAAAGAGTTCTTAGTTCTCAAGGTAGAGTTTCCTGAAAAACAGACATGACTTATGTTTTTAACTTCCTTACATGGAGCCCCTTCCTAGCGCAGTGTCATCAAAACCACTGATAATGGTGCAGAGAAGGGCACGCTCTTTCAGAGCCTAGAGTTTCCACCAATGTAAAATTTTGATCATAACAGGAACATATAGGTCATAATTAATAGCTTTTTTTATGGCCTTTTTGCAAGCCTTTAAGGTGTACAAGCCTCCCCTGCTGAGCTGCACATACCTGGAATCCATGATCCCAGTCTCATACAAGCCTTCACCAACACTTTTGGACAGATTTGAGAAAATCTGGAAGGATTTAAATCTTTCTTTGGCTGCAGTCACCACTGCTGTGGTGCAGAATAAAGCAACTTGTGTGAACACTATCTTCCAAACTGAGGAGAGCACCAATTTCTCTTCACTATTAAGCCAAAACCAGGCAAAACCAGAAAAAACTATCAGACAAAAATTGTTGCAGAAAATAAATGTCCTGTAATGCATGAAAAGGTGGATCCCTGTTTTCTGATCTAAACTGCAACACTCACTACATGTCACACAAATAAGATTTTTACTTTTGATACAGTAAATGAAAACACTCTGAACTGCCATGGAAATTGTTTGAGATTTCAAGTGGACCATTTCATGCACTGCATGAATCACTACCTAGAAAGAAGCATCCTGGAGGCCTTTAACAGGGTTCCTTCCAACTGAGGACACCTGCAGTGAGAGCTGAAAGCCAGGGCTGCCTTCTCAAACTTAATGCTTTGAACAGATGGGAAAACTGGTCTCAATACAGAACACAGTGTCAAGCCTCCCTTTCCAGGAGAGAGTGAGGTAAGGAGGAAGAAAGGGAAAGAAAGAAATGAAGCGACATCAGAAAGCAAGTAAAAGAAACTCTTATTTTCCCCTGTGTTTTAAGAAATGTATTCTTCTGCTGAAGGATTTCAGTGGATCACACAAGATGTTAAAATAGGCAGAACATCAGGCTGTTGAATAAATGCTGGCCAGATCATGCATGCACGCCAAACATCTTGTTATCTGGATCTAAAGTAAGCAACTATCCAGTCTTCAAAGACTGTGAGGGAACAGCACAGATTTGCCGAAGTATTCCTCCTCAGGGTGAAGCTCTGTCTTTTCAATCAGTGTTGGGGAGGACAAAGATGAATGGTGAGGTTCTTTTGTGTGGTTCACAGGATCAAGCCCTGCTGGAATGTGAGTATCAGCCTTTACAGTTACAACCTCCAGTTGGTGCAGTCATGGGGATAATCAGAAGCTGTGTCCCTCTCCCATCCTCTGTGCCATGGTTAACAGAATTCAGTTCATTAGGCCATGGCAGACATCTTCCCAGTGCCTTTGCATGAATGCACATAGACTATAGTTCCACACTCATATTCAAAACCATACGAAGTGGACTTCCAAAAGTGAAAGGAAAAGGGGGGAGGAAGGAGAAACAAAGACATATGTAAGAGATCTAATTTTTCCCAGTGGGAAAAGATGAGCTCGAACAAGGATAGCCTTTATGACAATCCTGAAATGATACATAAACAAGTGGGAAATGGGCAGTGCAAATAATGAAGACAGACCACATCATTTTAATTCAGATAGCTTGCTTTTTAGCTCTCCAATTTACTTTTAAATTGTCTTACTTTTTATAGTACATTAAGATCAATTGTTTGAGCAAAGAAGTCTTACTGAGCTTTAAAAGTAAGACAGAAGAAGAGATACAGTGTAATGCTTCCAATTTACATTAAAGTCTATGCACCATTATCTTCTTATTATCTCCTAAAGATTTTTCCAGGCATTTAATTAACATATGACAAGATACCCAAGTTAGCAAGGGAAAAAAAAAAAAAGTCAGCATTTAGTGCACTATCTATAGCCTTTCAGAAGTTAGGTGCCCATTGTTTTTCCTCCTAATGCACTGCCTATTGCACATCTATTATGCTATTTTAATAGTGAGGCTCTGTCACAGAAATAAAAAGAATAAAGTTCTCAAGGTGCCCACATTACATTTTCTAATTTGACTCCAGCACAAGTGTCTTTCAAAGTCAAAGAAACAAAGGCAAAGTTTAGAAGTTCTGACCCAAGGACTCTGCTGTGACAAAGGGCACTGGAATTCACCTTCCTGCTGCAGCTCTGACTGGGAGCTGGCTCCCAGAGAAACCCAGGGGAGGTATTAACTTTAAATAGCGCTCACAACAGCCTTGAACATCTCTAGGAAGATGGCTGAGCAAGTACCAGGCCCCAGGGGCTCACTGGGGTGGCGAGAGATGCCCATGGGGGTCTGTCAGGGCAGGGGCTGGGCAGCCAGGGCCCATCCCAACCACAGCCAGGAGCAGGGCAGCCTCAGGCTTGGGCATCTCCCTGGAGACAAGGACAGGCTGAGACTGGGAAGGGGGACTGGCCCATGGTGGGTCTGCCTTCGTGGGGCCATGGCCAGACAGGACAGGGCTATGAGGAGGTGATCCCCATACCCCAGGCCCCCATTCTCTAGGATTCTCCATCTTTCCCACATATTCCCTGGGCACAGACCAATGGCATTTTTGATTTTGCAGGCTGTTCCAACTCTGCTAAAAATCAATCAATTAATCAATTAAATAAATAAATGATCACCCCCCAGCAAGCATCAGGGTATACTAATATGCTTCATGTTTACATTTTATGCATCCCTTCACTACCAAACTCATGAAGCACTGTGAAATGCTGAGCCAAGAGAGATCTGTGGGTTCTGCTTTACTAACATGGCAGGAAAAGCCTGTAGCAAGTAGAAAAAGCAAGACACATGCTTGAGGATGAAGAGGATACTGTTTAAAGCAAATTCTCCCATCAAACAAGAGTTTCTGTTTCTTAACAGCCCCATATCTACTACTCTACACAACAGAAAATCCCTCTTTGTTTTGTTCATTTGTTTCTCCTGGAGAAAGTGCTTCTAGCAGCATTTGCCAGTCACTCAGCTCAACAGTCCCAGAATCTCAGGATGGTGGGAAGTCATCTCTGGAGATCATCTGGTCCGACCCCTTCTGCTCAAGCAGGGTCAGCTACAGCCAGTCGCTCAGGGCTGCTCAGGGCATTGGGATTTTAGTATCTCCAGGCATGGCACCTCTACAACCTCTCTGGACAACTTGTGCCACTGTTCAATCAGCCTTAAAAAAAATAAAAAATAAAAATAAAAAATGTATTTTTCTTGTGTTTAAACAGGAGTTCCTGTGTTTTGGTTTGTGTCCATTGCCTCTTATCCTGCTGGTGGGCATTGCTGAGAAGAATCTGTCTCCCTTCTTTACTTGCCTCCATCGGGTACGCATACATTGAAGCCTGAGCCTTCTCTTCAGTGGGCTGAGCAGTCCCAGCTCTCTCAGACTCTATTGAGACATCACATGCCCCAAGCTCTTAACCTTCATGGTCCTTCGCTGGACTCATTCCAGCATATGAACACCTCTTGCCTCAGAGGCAAGCCCAGAACTGGACCTGGTACTCCAGATGTGCCTCAGTAGTGCTGAGCAGAGGGAAAAGATCACCAGCCTGCCGGTACTGCTCCCCCTGATGCAACCCAGGATGCTGTTTGCCAACTTCACCACAAGTGTGCCTTGCTGACTCATGTCCACCTTCTTGCTGTTCACCAGAAAACCCAGGTTCATTTCTGCAAAGCTGTTTTCTGACCAGTCAGCTCCCTGAATGAGTTGGTACACAAAGCTCTTTCTCCCCAGGCTCAGCACCTTCGTCACAAAAACTGACCCTCGGTTTGCCTCATCACTGCAGATCAAACCAGCACAAGAATGCGGCAGTCTTTATACAAAGCTTCCTTCTTTACACCACTGTGAATGTATTTTTAAAATGTCTGGCACTTGACAGCTCTTAAAGCATTCATCACCATAATAGCTGAGCAGAAAGGAGAGAAGGTGTTTGGAATTAACTGTCCTTCTTAAAGAAGAATTCCCAATTTCAAAAAAAAGCCAGACGTCAGATTTCCTTAGCATCTTCAGTGGAGCTACATAAAACTTCCCCATTCCTTCAGTGGCACATAAGCCTTCTAGTGGTATCAGTGAGACAGAGATGCACACTACACTGCTCAAACTAGCAATAAGTGAAGGCTGCCTGCCTTCACTTCTGTTTTCTCAACACTGCTGCGGCTTCCTTCACCCCATTCATTTAAACAGTCCCCATTTAAGTTTGTTTGTGTATGTGTGTCTCTCTCCGTGTACCACAGGATGGCAGCAAATGTTAGAATATAAAGAAAACAGCTGAGCCAGCGACAAAAGAGTATTACAACTGATTTATACATATTATTACTTGAGGCAAAAGGACTAGTTCCTGAACTGTAATCCAAGTTACCAAACGCATGAGCAAGGACACATGTCCTCAGGCACTTGAACACAGTAATGTGTGAATCCACACCATAAAAGGTCAAAGGCATTAAAAAAAATATATTATTTAAGGAAAACAATGGGATGTCATTACACAAAGTAACTCTGGAATTAACAGGATGTTTTTCTTGATCCACAGTAAATAATAATCAGCAAAATTTAGGTGGAGAACAAATTTGTATGGAATGACAGTAAATCATAATTGAGGAGAATGAGACTGCTTAGAGAGGGGTTAGTATTGAAAAAGCATCCATACAATGTAACAGAGAAAAAAACCTAAACACTCAAAATTCATCTGAAGAGAGAAACTCTTTTCCTGTTTCAGGTACATTAAAAACGTATGTGAAATGTTTTACATAGATGGGGATCGAGGGCACTTGCCACAGGCAAACTAAACGATATTGCTTATTTAAAAATTAAGTAAACTGTGCAAGTATTTTGCATGGATGTATTCTCACAGTTGCTGCCTCACCATTTTTTTTAAAACCTGCTCAGTAATGAGGAGATCAAACAGAAGACAAGGGAAAAGAGAACAAAGCATATGGAAAAGGCACTAAATAAGCCAACAGTGGCTTTTTCAACCTCTCATGTGAGTTTTAGACTTCAAAAACTGGGTTTTGAAAGTCTGTATTTATCATTATTATTAAAGAATAACAAACAACAAAGAAAGCCTCAGAAGCCAATAAGGACACTTTTAGAATAGGACAGGATAAGGTTTTAATGTGATTTTTGCAGAGCCACCTTTTAAGTGAAAGTTATTATGTAGTTTCACAGGAACTTGTTCATACAGTTTCTAGTGATGAAAGGCTTTATAAAGGGGTGCTTTCAGTGTGCAAAGTATTCTCTCTAAGCCATCAAGCAGTTTAAAAACTTTATAGCATGAAAATTTTATTTTTAATTCATTGCGCACCTCTTTCTGCTCATAAATTTTCCCTCTTTCTTCCTACTTTACCACTTTGCTTCTCTATCCGATGCCACACTAATCAAGAGGCATGCTACCATAGCTGACAAATCATCAGTATTTTCAAGTTGTAGGATACATCAGTTGTTTGCAATGCATTTCCTGACACAAAAAAAAAAATAAATAAATCACCCAAACTCCTTCAAAAAAACCATAACTGGCACATCTGCACTTGCTTTCAGGACTCCAGCTAATCCAACCAGTGATCTTTGTACTGCAATGGCTAGACTTGGCTCTCCCCCTCCCGACTGCTGAATGTCCCCACAGAAAAGGGTGACAAACTGCACGATTACAGTTAGCCTGTTCTGGACATAAAACTGGGAGGGGGGGAGCACACACAGTTCCTAAGGGATCAAGAAGGGGGATGAATTAGGAGATGAAAAAAGCTGGAAAAAATGCTCATGCCCTTGTGTCAAGCAAAGAACAACTTGTGTGGCAGACATCTTGGCTGGGCAAAGGAGAGTTCTACTAGTACAATTTGCACTTTCTTTAAGAATAACATGTCATATATCTGATGCATGTGAAAAACTGACTTGAAGATGCTATTGGCCCTTGTGCTTCCTTGTCTCCTTGTGTTATAGCCATGGCCTTTTTCCTCACAAATTGCAGGACGACCATTGTGCAAGACTATTCTTTCTTAATCTGCTACCAACACCTGACCACACAGTGAGGCAAGTATAAGGGCACAGCTACTAGCCAAGCCAATACAGTATTCCTTCTCTTCAGGCCACTACCATCCCACAGGTATGAATATGGTTCTGGAAAATAAACGTTTTTCTATAGTCTTCTGCAAGCTTCTTGCTGTAAAAATAGATTGTAACCATGCTTATGTCATGTTGTTGCTCAGCAACCTCTTTCCCCCCCAGTCTTCCTGTTCTCCAATATTGTATTGGTCTTCCGCGTAATCAGTCTGCAAACTACAACTCACCAGTCAGAAACAGCACTTTCTGCTAAGCTTGCAGGACATTCTTCCCTCCAATGATTACATAGGCTTAGGGAGATACACCTTATAGAGCAACCAGAGCCAGGATGTTGACCAAGGGAAGAAAGGACTAATGAAAAACATGAGGGATGGGGGAGAAGTTTAAGGGAATTAAAAAAGTGGTCCCCTACCTTCAGGAAGTTTATGAAAAATTAGATTTCTAATCCCCTCCTCTTCTGTCAAGGTCAGCAAGGAGGAATCAGTGACCTTACCACTGACTCTCATTTTCCCTGATGAGCTCTGGAGAAGGATCTTCCTTTGAAAGAAGAATAAGGACTGTAAGGCAGAACAGCAAGCACTCACAGGTCTCACAGCACCTGAAAGACTTATTGTTTGAGAGGAAATGACATGAAAAAGCAACTTGTAAGCACACGCATCCCTGTGCTTTGGTTCCTGAATCACTCCTCAAATATCTGACTTCTATTAAAATATTAACATTTATTGGTTTTAATGTACAGTGGGGCAAAAAACACCACTCCTAGAATTCATATGTTACCTCAGATATCTGCATTGAAGTACCTAACAATGAGATAAAACACCTTGCTTTTGCGCTGTTCTCATATTTGTTACATTACGACTCCATCTTCCCAGACAGTTCTGATCAGCGACCAACAGAGAAAGCTTGTCCTGAGGTACCAGTGCTTGCTGCCTCTGAGTTAGTTAGAAGCCTAACTACCTAACATCTATTCCAAATATAACCCCCAATTTCAAGAAGGGGAAAACGGATGACCCGGGGAATCACAGACCAGTCAGTCTCACCTCTGTGCCTGGCAAAATCTTGGAGCAGATTCTCCTGGAAGGCATGCTAAGGCACATGAAAATCAACAAGGTGCTTGGTGACAGCCAGCATGGTTTCACTAAGGGGAAATCCTGCCTGACCAATTTGGTGGCCTTCTATGATGGGACTACAGAACTGATGGACAGGGGTAGAGCAGTTGATGTCATCTACCTGGACTTGTGCAAAGCGTTCGACACTGTCCCACATGACATCCTTGTCTCTAAATTGGAGAGACATCAATTTGATGGATGGACCACTCGGTGGAAAAAGAACTGGCTGGATGGCTGCACACAAAGAGTTGTGGTCAATGGCTCAATGTCTGGCTGGAGACCAGTAATGAGTGGTGGCCCTCAGGGATCGGTGTTGGGACCGGTCTTGTTCAACATCTTTGTCGCTGACATGGACAGTGGGATTGAGTGCGCCCTCAGCAAGTTTGCTGATGACACCAAGCTGTGTGGTTCGGTTGATTCCCTGGAGGGAAGGAATGCCATCCAGAGGTACCTTGACACACTTGTGAGGTGGCCTGATGCCAACCTCATGAAGTTTAACCATGCCAAGTGCAAGGTCCTACACCTGGGTCGGAGCAATCCAGGCACAGCTACAGGTTGGGCAGAGAAGAGATTCAGAGCAGCCCCGCGGAGAAGGACTTGGGGGTGTTGGTCGATGAGAAAATGAACATGAGCCGGCTTCAGTGGGCACTCGCAACCTAGAAAGCCAACCGTACCCTGGGCTGCATCAAAAGGAGCGTGACCAGCAGGTTAAAGGAGGTGATCTTGTCCCTTTACTCTACTCTTGTGAGACCTCACCTGGAGTACTGTGTGCAGTTCTGGTGTCCTCAGCATAAAAAGGACATGGAACTGTTGGAACAAGTCCAGAGGAGGGCCATGAGGATGATCAGGGGACTGGAGCACCTCCTGTATGAAGAGAGGCTGAGGAATTTGGGGCTGTTGAGCCTGGAGAAGAGAAGGCTGTGCGGAGACCTCATAGCAGCCTTCCAGTATCTGAAGGGGGCCTATAGGGATGCTGGGGAGGGACTCTTCATTAGAGACTGTAGTGATAGGACAAGAGGTAATGGGTTCAAAGTTAAACAGGGGAAGTTTAGGTTGGCTATAAGGAGGAAATTCTTTCCTGTTAGGGTGGTGAGGCACTGGAATAGGTTGCCCAAGGAGGTTGTGAATGCTCCATCCCTGGCAGTGTTCAAGACCAGGCTGGACGAAGCCTTGGGTGATATGGTCTAGTGTGAAGTGTCCCTGCCCATGGCAGGGGGGTTGGAACTAGATGATCTTAAGGTCCTTTCCAACCCTAACTATTCTATGATTCTATGATTCTAAATCATCTCTGAGCGTTAGGCCATGTAAACACAATCAAATTCTGGGACAAGATTTTCTATCTATTTTGTGGCTGTTTAATCCCTTCCAGTGGGCTTTGTGACTCATCTCTCATTTCAACGCTCCACAACCTCACATGTCAACTGATTGAGGTCACAGCCAAGAGATAATATGACAGTGATTAGGTTAGTCAGCACCTTCCGATTCAGGAGCTGGTGGGAGCGTTGCCAATATCAATCTCACGAGCAGAGCTAACAGGTACTGAAATACCTTTATGTTTCCAGATGAAAGATTCCTAAGAAACTGTAAAACATCAAGGGAAAAATCCCGATGCCCGTTCAAGGTAGCTGTAATTATAGCACAGAGAGTGAAGTACTGCAACAGTCCACACCAGCTATAGCAATCACCATCTACTTTTGTTAATCTATTACTGATTCTTGATCCAGAATGTTGATCTAGAATGAAGTGACACTACACGTAGACTTCAACAGTTACAATGAGCACACAAAATTTCACCAAATGGAAAAATCATGAGCCATTTCAGATTGCTTTCTTCCAGAAAACATCAGAAATTTAATTTCAGCATTTTACAGTGAAATGAATACAACATCTCACAGTAAAATTATAGGTTTTATTCAACAACATTAGCAAGGAGTAGCAATATTAACAATTATAAACCTTTTTCTCATACAATTAAGGACCTAAGATGATGGATACAATCAGCTACTCTGACCTCTTCTGCTATTCAATGAAATAACAAAAGCAGATTTAGATTTGCTTTTGGTGAGCAGGAAGGACATTACAGAAAATGTACATATAGAATATGACTGAGGACAGAAGGATCACAAGAGGTCTCTGTTTAAATTAACTAATAACACAAAGAAAACAAGTTCACAACGGATTTCTACAAGGAAAATGGATAGCTTTGATAAACTCTATTGGTACAATCAGAAGCATTGAGGACGTCAGGGACTTGACTGGGAATCAGGTCTAGGTCTGGAATATCTCCAAGTGAGAGGTATCCAGGGTATAAATATTAAAATTATATTTTCAGTAATTAGGAGGATTTGTGTTAAGGGGCATCAGATGTAGTAGATTAGTAAAATCCTGAAGCAGGATATTAAGAATAGCTGTAAAGCCTACCAAGTAATGGAAAAGGGGGTGAAATGGGAAGCAATCTTCCCAAAACCAGAAAACAAGAAGGAAAAGAGTAAGTGAAAATTATACACTCTTCTATGTGTCAGGGGAGAGGGGAAGTTTTTTTTGCTATATAAACAGGAGAATAAAGACAAAAAAAGGGGCACACTGCAGTTGGCACAGTGCAAAAACTAACACAAGTATGGTCTCATGTCTAAGTGAATGCTCTATCTTAATTACCAGTAAGTATGATAATGAAGATATCTGCTATAGCAAGATGAAAAAAGACAATGAAGATATGGAAACAAATTCTGCAAGCAAGCCAAAAGCTCAATGTAATCCAGATGCACCAGCACACACAGAGGAAGGGCACAGGTGACCACACTTAGGACTCCAAAAGATCCAGAGGCTCAAATTGCTAGTTCTGCTCTACAGCTTCCTAATGAAGTCAGGCATGAGGAGATACCAACTGGAGGAGAGCAGACAGAGGACCTTTATTTCAGAAGCAGGGTGGGGAGGAAAGATCCAAGAAGCCATGGAATCGTATTTGCAGCCAAGGATTTACAACAGATCTCAAAAGAAAGGATAAAAAAAAAAGACATGGAAATGAAGAGAAAATAGGGTAAGGACACATTAAGGATAGACTGTGCTAGTCCAACTTGACAGACTTTTTAAAAGTAATTTTCTAAGGAAAAAAAACTAACAAACAAAATTCCACAAACAAAAACTATAATTGGTACTTCTCATCTGTGTGAGAGCTACTTGATACGATGCCATATAGAAAACAATACATTAATGGACTAAAATGACTGCTGGAGATATTAAAAAAGGTGGAGAAATAGTGAGCAACAACTAGTGCTGAAAAGTACGGCTATGTATAGGAGAGAAACTGTGTTCCTTGTAGGTTGGTCCTAATATTTTCAACTAAAGACTTTAGTACAAAGAAGCAGGGAATTATGGTGAAAACATGCAGAAAACATGAATTTTGGAGGCACTGTCAACACCAACAAGGCTTGAGATAACAGAAAAAGACACTTGAGCAAGCTGAGAACCACCGTGATGAAATTCCGCCCATCTATGCAACCTCACTGACGTCACACAGGTACGGACATAACCCCACAGAAACAGTAGCAGGTGCTGGGGCCATAAGCCCAAACTGCTGTCAGTGAGCATCTCCACAAGCATGGTCTTTTTTGCCATAAACAACTAACTTCAGTATTTAGTCTCCACAAGTCCATAACCATTGCTTTGAGAAGCGTGTCTATACAAGCACAGATACTGTCACTAGGACTGATGGGAAAATGTGGGCAGGTAAATGAAAAGACCATAAAACCAAAAAAAGAAATGGTGAAGGCAGCATACAGCAAGAGTGCCTCCATTCATAGTAATGTAAAATGAAGGTTTAATTTCACAGTTATTTATATGGTTACAAAACAGAGCTACAGTTTACAGCTCAAGACTTTCAGAGTGATTCAAACTATGTAAAAGGATCCAACAAAATAATTTCAGGAGCTGTCTGATGATTTAAGCCAACTGAAGTGCCATACACTTCATTAAAATTACCTTCACAGGACCTGGAACTATTTTAGGAGGCAGTGGAGCCTTTTAGTGAGTAAAACATCCTGCTTTTTTTCTCTTCCAAAGGTTTATTTCCACGAAGCATCTTGAGTTAAGTATATGCTTCTTCCCTGATTGTTTCGGATTAAATAACAAAGCGCATTTATTAAGGCGGAAAAAAGAAAACCCCTTGGGGCGGGGGGTGGTATCTGAAGAGGCCTTTTTCCAACTGTCAACATTCTGAAGCTGAGTAATAACGCAGCCTTGGGGTTGCCATGGGAACGTGTTTCATTTCCTAGGTGACAGCGACTGTATGGCGTCACCAGTGAACCACACCGGCTCTGGAAATATGTCAAGTTTCCTTCAGATGTCGGCATCCTGAGACTTCCTGCTCCCGCCCCAGGCGGCGCTGCGCAGAGCTCGGGCCAGTGCCTTCAGCCTGATGTCTGCCACGGCCCCTATGAAACCTGGCTGATCTTCCTCTCCTGGGAACAGCCTGGTTTGGCTAGGGCGGGGTAGGCTTCTAGACAGCTTGATTTGAAGACACTAATAAAGAGCAAACTCACCTTTCCCTCAGGAGCCTCTTCCATTGCCTAACCAAGCTCTCAAAGGCATAGTTCTATTCTCACTTGAGAACAGCATCAATTTCCAACCCCTTGACCACGGATAAACCACATCAGAAGGGGCTTCTTGGTATTAAAACCAAGCAGCCTTGTTGTGTCACGCTAGTAATGGACACATTATTTAAATCAGCTATTTCTGAATCACCTGTACTAATAATCAATCTCTAAAAATACCCACAGAGCTCAAAGATTTGATGAGTCTCAAAGACTATGCTAAGATGATTTTTTTAACCTGATGCCTTTGATTATATGACTGAATACCCCTCTTTGCAGCATATAACGACTTCAAGGCTGCCAGCTGCACAGTATGACCAGCAGGATTCACTTGCCTGTGAACACTAGGGAGAGCAAACAAAACAGAATAACTTCTCCGTAACAGCTCCTCATTGCTCATGCACTAGTCCAAAATAAGCAACCCTGATTCTGTAATAATTACTCTGCTCTGGAATTAGAGTGATTATTTTATTCTGGGATAATTACTCCATTTCCAAAGTGAAATAATTGTTACAGAATAAAATCATTTTTTATTTTGGAATATTCCATCCACATGTGGGAGTTATTCTGGAACAGCTAAATTATACCCTAAGAGCGAGAAGAGAACACTCCTGCCAATCAATTTTCCTCATACAGGCAAATCCTTAAACCGTAGTGCTCACGGAAGGAACAGTGCAGAAGATCTTGTTGCACAAGGGGGGACCCCTACAGTTTAACTTCAGAAAGAATCCACGTTCACTTACAAGAACTGTGCATAATAGTTCCTCTAAATCATCTGCACAGAAGTCCATAAAAAAAAATCACAAGTACATCAAGGTATTTCCAGAGCATGAAAATATGGATATGAAAATACTATCCATGCCTTTGAATGCTTTCTCCCCTAGACTCACGTGGTCAAAAACTGCTGCCAAGGATGGTGCGGGTCTACGCCACAAAAAGCCCTGCCTGCAGAGATAAACACTGGTTGATGTATATACCAGCACTTAATTTCTGAAGCAACTGGAAGCACACTGGACTGTGCAGCTATTGTGCTATCTGTTCTGGGGTAACCAGCTTAGATGGGAAAAAAACTAAACCCCTTTCTTTCCTCAAAAATACATTCAAACTCTCTTTCGACTTTGCCCACTGTTTTCTAACACATCCAACTCTCAGGAGACTGAGAAAGGAGTTAAATGCCAGCACCATTTTTACACTGCAAGTTTTTATAATTGGGCATTAAGCTAGGCAAAGAAGTCAGGAGGCTCAAAAGTTTAGGTTCCCACAGCAACAGTAAGTCAGCAACATTTAAGATACATAGCAGAGCATAAATTAACAGTTATTGAAAATGCTACATATGTGCAGTTTGGCCATGTTAACATTGCTATGGGAACCTTCACTTTTGAATAGATAAGTGTTCTATCAAAATAAAAAACATACAAAAGAAATAATCATTACAGATTTTGCTGGGGAAAACTACAGCCAAGTCCTCATCCGCAATCTGCTGATGCAGAGCATAAGGACTCTAAAGCCTCAGAGATCCAAACAGGTGAAAAAATCATCACAAAGAACTCTGGGTGCCAGAGCCATAACCGCAGCTGACACCAATGCTGTAACTTTACTTTAAATTTGAATTTACAGTCAAACAGTATGCAAAATCATTCCAGAAATTACAACAGAGGAAAGAGAAAGAAGCCTGTGCACAGCTATCACCCTTCCTTCTTCTCCTCTCAGATTTCTCATACATTAAATATTTTGGAAGAACAGACTGTAAATTTGCTACTGGCTTTGGTCTTTTCCAGCACATTTCAATTTAGAGGAAAAAATATATAAAAGCAAGCTGTGCTCTAGGTTATGTTTGTTTAGTAGCAGCAAGGCTGTATTGTCTCTCATATTATTCTAACTAAACCCAAAATGTTCATTTCAAAATAAGTTTGACTTGAACAGGTCTTTGGGGATGGAAGTTTTCCTGTTTTTAAGTGAACCTAGTGACAGTAGGGCTGCTACCAAGGCCTTGCTCTCTAGTGGACTGGATGTTGCTTCAGAGTAAAAAAGTAGCCTTCTGCTCCTGGTTCTACTGCTGATTCTCCATGCTGCATGATCTTGGGCAAGCCACGCTCACCTCCCTATGCTTCAGTGCCTTGAGTTGTGAAGCAGGAATAATGATACCTTTCTTTTTATGCACAGGTCCAGTGCTTTAACTAAATGGGTTTTCTCCCCTGTTTAAAACAACAACAAGGTATTCAAGGCAGTCTTTTTACAGTATTTGAACAGAATTCCAGCAGCATCTAAAATAATGGCTCTGCAAAGAATTCTGCCAACTTGCCATCTATGGAAAGAAAAACAAATAAAAGCTCCTTTCTGCCACTCCAGCCTTTTTTTTGCTGTGTGGTGTGTATGGTTAGTCCCATCCAAAATCCCGTTGAACAAGTTTCCTCCCCAGAGCAACTGCAAGATCATCAAATATTCTGAACCAACAAATAGGGCAAGTTCCAGAGTTCTGGAACTGCTGAGGCAAGATAAATGGCATTCTCCAATCCGAGTCAGTGTGACAAGTTCTTTCTCCAATATCCTGGCATGTATCCCTGGAATTGTACTGACATCAGCAGGATTTCCTTGCTTGTAAGAAAAGCAGGATATTGGCTCTGAAATAAGCCACACAGTTCAAAGAGACCCTAATCTAAATTATTTGAGGTGACTCTGATTTCTTGGCATTTATAGTATAGACTTTATGAAGATTACATGTTCATTACTTGAACATGTTTTCTGTGTGTCATTAAGGTTTTACTCAGGCCATAAACTTGAGTTCCTCTAGGGTGATTTAGAATAAAGAAAACAAGCTAATACTGGTCAGAATAGTGCTGCCTTTAAAAAAAAGCATATACACACACCTAAAATAGGTAGTGACATCTCTCAGTAATAAATGGGAGACAAAATTTTGCCCAGTACATACATGATTGAGTTTCTCACAGCAACAGCCACTCTATTATTTGGTCAAAATGGAAAGGTTTATACTCCTTTAAACCCCAAACACTGATTCCTTATGTTCTTCCTCCAAACCCTCCAGGCAGAGTACTGTATTTTCTAGACTGGAAGAAATAATGCTGCTATGAATGAAGCCTGTGAAACACAAAGTTTAGGTGGAAGAATCATATTTTGAGACCATACTTATGAGGCTGCTTGAGAGGGGAGAGAAAGCTTGGGTTTATCTGAAGCCCATGCCATTTCAAGATGTTTGCATACACCCCTTGGCAAATTGCAGCATGCTTTGATAACCAGCTGCCATCTGCATTTGATCATCCCTCATAAATGGTAACCTGCACACTTCCATACCACTGTCTCCAGTACCCAAAACCCACTCTTTCATTCTAGCCAGTGCCCTCACTGTTTCTGCTTGCCTTGATTCCAGCTCAGCCTCAGTGTGAACAGTAT
Organism: Pezoporus wallicus; assembly: GCF_028554395.1. Lineage (NCBI taxonomy): Eukaryota > Metazoa > Chordata > Aves > Psittaciformes > Psittacidae > Pezoporus > Pezoporus wallicus. Next base: position 5,336,210 of record NW_026637663.1, read on the forward strand.
GTTTATCTGGACAGTCTCTGCTGCTAATTCCCTTCTGAAAATGCTCCATTCCTAGCTGCTTTTCCTGCGTGGCTGACCACAACATCCTCGGAAGCTGTGCTGTCACATCTCAATTCCTTTCCTAGAGAGGCTGGATCAACTGTGATGAGGTCCAGTGTTTGTTCACTCAGTCCATGGAATAAGAAAAAATGCATCACATTTCCCCACAATGCTGGCAAATAACCTTGAAGTTATTTAAGCTATGTTTTGTTCATCAAAAGATCTTAAATTCTTAAATTAACTTTTGCAGACATGCAGGTGGTAAATTTTTGAGCAAATGCTTCCCCATCTCACGAAATTAACTCCAATATATTGGTAACAGCCTTAGCCTCACATTTATGACAGGCAGGAAATATTTAGCTTCGTTTTCTGGGATAGCAATAAGTATCACTGACAGAGAAGATCCTTCCATGTACTTTGTGTCTGTATGACAACAACCATCAGCTTGTCACATTTTATCAGGCTGCCTACAGAAACCGCTCCTGCTGATTTAGTGTGTTTTCAGCCATTACCTGTGCTCCTGATCTCCACTACCACTCCATTCTCAGAGGTATCTTCCAGTTCCAGGATGGTCTGATGTACTCTGGAAAGTGGAGAGTACCAAAACCATCCCACCAGTTCCCTATTCACTTTAGCATCCAGTGCTGGTATGACACACACTTGCTTTAAAAAACAAGCAATCAAATCAAGATTTTGTACTAAATCTCTTCCAGATTTAAGCACTAATCCAGCACCAGCCTGTGTCCTATAGATAACATTGTGACTTTTGGTAAAAATTACTTCCTATTAGCTCTGGCTACCTCAAACAACCACCATATAGCATCCAAACATTTTAAATAGACAAATATAACTTTTTTTCTTTTGCCCTTATTTTTTTTCCCCTTTCAACCATATCCCCTGCTAAATGGAAGCTAAGAGTTCATGACTGTTTCAATGTATTCTCCCTCTCAATGGCATAACACAGTAAAGGCCAGAGCGCTGCTAGTGAGCGAGTCAGATTATATATGCAATCATAGTGCTTCCAGGCTAGATGCAGGTGAGTTTCATTTATAACCAGATGCCTTTCTAAAGGCTATGTATCCCATGTGCAAACCATTATGCTAGTTTGCTTTACTGAATATCCAAATTCAACACACTCTAAAATATTGGTAAAAAAATTATTTCTGAAAAGTTACTGAGATTAAGCTCTGCTTAGATATTTCTGTTTAGATAGTGCACAATGACATATCTGAATACACACAAGTTCTAATGGACACTGGCAAACTGGAAACATCTGCATGTCACTTTATAGGTGACTCAGTGCAGGTTTGCTTCCCTTCAGGTCTCACTCCATAATGCTTCTGGGTACTCCTGCCATGATAGCAATACTGCTGTTCCAAAACCCTTTAGAAAAAACAGCAAGGATTGCCCAAAGTCCAGGTAGTTTCCATTCTGCATATCATTTAATTGCATGCCTCCTCTATCACTAAAATGTTGAGCCTTCTTTTTCTTCTGTTGTCAATGCCAAAGATGGCAAACATATAAGATATGTTTCTTTGCCTTCTGATCTACTTTTGCGTCAGCCAGCAACAAATTCCAAAATGCAATTTAAAACTGGAAACAATCCCTGAAAGCTCTTAACTCGCTCAGACTTTCAGACAACAGAGAGAATCGCCAAGACATTTGGTGTAGCCTCATTAATCTGGTATCCAAGTCTCTTCCCAAGCTCAAGAGGTAAAGGAAAGGGAACACTGGAAATTCTCTGAAGACGTGACTAGTTATCACAGTCTGGCTGCTACGCAGCTCAAGTCTGAGAAAAAGCTTACAAAATCAGCAGGAACAAGTTAATGACAGATTCTGGTTGAAGAGTTAGATTATTTTTTATGTCATTTAAGATGCTTTCTACCACCTAAAAGTTGCGCCGTGCTTCTTGCACACACTAGCCTAAGAACAAAACTTGCTTTCCCATCTTCCTTTACTATTGTGTTTGGTGCTTGTAACTGTAAAAGAGTTATTAAATAAAGAGGACATCATAAAGCCACACAAATCAAAAGATGATACTCCACTGCAGGCCCAAGTCAGTCCCAAAACCTGCTACAAACCAGATCATGACAGTTTAGCTTAGCTGCAGCATACCATTAAATTTATTAAAAATTAATTTCTGCTTTAAAATGTACTGTGCTGACTACCATACCTCAGGCAGCTGGGCCTGCAGACCTGTATCTGCTACACATCTACTTGATGAAAAAAGGACCAGAAAGAAGATTCAAATATGACCTTGCTCTCTGCATTACTAAATCTTATCCCATTTCTACAGTTACTGAAGCCCAAGATAGTCCATTTTTCTCTGTGTGATAGCCTAACTCTCCTCTGTATTTATAGCACTTCTCAAATTTCTGCCATCATCCAATTTCATCATTACTCCCAATTTTTGTGCCTGAGGCCAACATCAAAACATTACATGCAGGAGGCCCAAGATCGATCCTCAAGGAATTCCACTAGTAGATCTTCACTCAGCAAGTCTAGCATTTCCTTCTTTGTCTCTGCCTCCACCCTCCTGACTTTATTTAGATTCTTACGTATGATATCGTACCCGTTTCTTCCCCTTCTGTTCAGTGAAACATTCTGTATGTGGTACTGCAATAAAGGTTCAACTTTACTGCCTTTGGAGACAGCAGCAGCATTTTCCTCTCCATTTAGTGTGTTTAGATAACCACTTAGCCTCAGAAGGGGACAGCTATCAAGTGGGGGAGCAGATGGGGAAAAGCATCCCCAAACAAGGTCCTCAGCCAAACACCACATGCTAGTGACAGCTGCCACCTTCCTCCCACTCTTACCAAACCCACGCTTCCTGTCCTCTACGGAAAGCTGCGGGGTGCAGCAGTCCTCACAAAATGAGAGCTGCAACTTGTGATTATTTCCCACCTCTTTTCCCAAAAACCCTGGAACCCAAACATGCAAAGCAGCAGAGAGTCAAGTCTTGTCCCTGCTCGGTACAAAATGACACCAGCTCCAGGCAAAGTTTCGTTAACAGCAGAAAGCCAGCACCAATAAAGCAAAAACATTTAACCAAAAAAAGACCTGATCATGCCCAGGCTCCCAGTAAACAGAGACTTGTTTTCAGCTCTTTGGGCACAAGACAAGATCAAGCCCCCATTGCAATGCGAAAACAGCAAGACAGTTGCTTTTAATTATTTACCCATTCTAATCCCGTTCATTAGAAGCATTTTAAGGATTAGCATACATGACATTGACCTAGCCATGAACTACAATACAAGTACCTTCCCTATTACAGTTATATTTTCACTGCCAATGTCATTTTCAAAATCCTTTTATTTTATGGAATGTTTGGGAAATTTTACCAAGCCAAAAGGGAATTCTTCAGCTCCATCCCATGTAAGTGATTGCTCATAAAAAGGATAAGCAGTCTTACCTTGCATAAGTTTCCACAAAATAAACAAAGGTCTCAAAACACCAGTTTTCTAAGAGAGGCTTTTGCTACAAATGAAAATCAGCAAACTACTTGGTGACCAAACAGAATACAAAGACAAACCTACCCACCTCATAGAGACATATCCATATGTTTGTTTAATACTTGGAGTGTGAAGGCATCCCCCTTCCGATTACGCTGAAGTAACAACCACAGACTCCAAGGAAGCAGGCAGCTCTGCTCACAATTTACTCTAAATCTGTCCACTAGAGGGCAATGACATACACATACATGGAGTGAAAAGTCGAATTTAAATGCACGCTTGTAAAAATGAGATTAAATTAAGATAAATAAAATAAAATAAAATAAATGCTTTAGAGCCATACGGCTATTTTTAATGGATTTATCTAGAATGTTTATTTTCAGGGGTGTATAGATCACTATTCCTTACTTTAATGCCTCAAAGGACTTCAAAATTTGAAATTATACATTGGAAATATTTCTGATGTTTCTGCAAATCCGAGAATTATCTATACAGCAAAAGGAGAGCCTTCTATAAAAGACGAATATATCTTTATTTTACATTTGACTGCAGGATGAATGCCAGAAGTGGTTCTGTCCCTTTGGCAACACATCCTGTAGTGGCAAAAAAAAACCCTCTTTTTGTTTAAAACTGGTGCAGGAGGACACTGTTGAAGCACTTTCTTCCTGCCACACACCCATCTACAGCAAAGAATGCTCACAGCTATTAAATAAGATATCATGTTTACATGGAAAGCTGCTGCTGCAGTCCAACTGTTTCTTTTACAGTTCTCGAAGGAGATCTGTACTTACTTTTTTCAATTGCACTTAGAAACAATCCAACACTTCTCCAGGGGTCTACAGCACATTCCTGTGACTTGCAGGTACAAGGTGGTCAGGGGCTGAAGCAATGAACCACCCCTGCCAGCTCCTCACGGACCCTAGTAGTGAGGTAGGACTACGAGCAGTGCCCAGCACCCCTATTTCTACAAGGACAGATGCCCTGCTGGAGAAAACGACTACGGTAGAAAATGTGATGGACACAAGATGAGCACCCTTAACATAAGACACCACAACAGGTGGCGGTTTACATCTGGTTGTGGCTTTTTGCAAATGCTGTCACCCTGGGCTATAGAGGCTCCCAAAACTTCCCACTGCAGAGCTTGGTATGAGCTCACGTCACATTTCCCAGCTTTCTACTTCCCAACTGCAGAAACTGGGGAGAAAACAGCTGTGAAATATACCCCACTAGCAAGCATTAAACTGAGAAGCTGCTCACAAGAAATGGCACATTTTCAGGTTTTTTCTTTTTTTTTAATATGGCAATGAATGGTTCATGTCAATACATGTCAACATCTGAACAGTTTTTTCCAAAGTATCCAGCTCACTTGGCTGAACATGGTAGTTGCTAGGACAGCTGGTCAGGCCTCAGCATTTGCTACAGAAACCCTCTTAAAGGAGGAACAAGCCTCCCAAAGCCTGAGTGCACTGGCTGCCACCAGAGTTTGCAGGCGGCTGGCAAGAAGCCTCTGACTCCTCATATCAAGATGCTGATCTCATGATCCACTGGTTTCCAGGCAGCTGCCACAGCTGGAAGTGCAAGGGAGTCCCCCAGCCTGGAGGAGCATCCATGGAGCAGCTGCCCAGCTCGCGGAGTGTGGAGGCCCTGGAGTCTGCAGTGCAGACAGCAAGCCAGCAAGAAACATGGGTTGCAGTGAAAGCTCAAACTTCTAGGACAGCCTCGCAATGTATATGGTTTGGATTAGCCTGTGCACAAGAGGCATTTCAGAAGACCCACAACTCTCTTAATTCACTCCTCATGGAGTGACTATTGCAGGTTCTATGGTGGCACCTCACTGCTCTGATTACATTTGCCTCACATTTTTAACATTTTCTTCATCATGAAGACACCTCAAAGGTGTTATGTTTTTTAATCAAAACAGATGCCTGAAGAACTTGATCATAATTTCAAAGAAGCACAGATATGACTACCTACATATGCCGAGTGATTTAAATCTTTTGGTACAGTCTGCAGACTACACTCAATATATTGATATTTATCAAAACTGAAGAATTACACTAGTTTAAAAAAAAAAAAATCAGGTTAAAATTTTTATAGTACTTTTATAATTCTAAAAATAATAAATACCATATATATGAATGATGTATAGTTGTAATATAATTTTATATTCTATTGATTTTTTACATTCTATTACTTTCAAATAAATCCAAACTCACGGAAGGATTTATTTTATATGTTCTCAGAAGAAAATAAAACAACACACTGATACTTTTCTTTTGCAAATTAAATGTTGACCAAATTTATCTATTTTAAAGGAAAAATAGTTTTGTTTTGGTCTTTTTTTTTCCTACTGTACTTTCTCTATGCATTTTTAAGGCACCGTTCTAATAAGAGCTATAGAAATCTTTCCATAAAACAGATCTTAACATGATTTAGCTATCAGAATATTAGTTAAGTATAATCAGTCATATACCTCTTGAAGGAGGGAAACACCTAAGTTTAATGAAATTAAGCAACCTTCACTATTGTAGGTTTACCTCACCAGAAAAGCAAAGTAATTAGATATATCTAGAAAGGCCATATCTAGGAATAGCATATGATCACCATCCGACTTCAATCAATTCGTATCTGTCAACATACAGAGGGTTTCTGTATTCTTGGTCTTCTGTAAAATTGGCTCAAGGAAACCCCTTCAAATTAGGCAAAGCAAGCATTTTAGCATATCACACCTGAACCACAAAAGAACTTGTGCCTTTTGCTCATGGGCTTGAATCTTTTCGTTAAACACTGTGCAAACACCAAACAACAGATGAAGGTCCCATCTCAGAGAGCTTTTGGCAAACTATTAGGACAAAAAGAAACAAGGCAAATAAAATGCATCCTCTGTCATATACAGTACCTTGTCAGATGGCACAATTAGCATCAGCCACAACAGCTAGGGTACGTGCTGTGGATATGGAACCGAGGTACAGCGTTCTGTGAACGGCCCGCATGCAGAAACCGTGTAGGAGGAATTTCAAAACATGTAGGTTACTCATGTAAGATGGCATGGGGCAAAGCTCAAATATGGCTATATGGAAGCCTGACAAATAGAAATAGTCTGCAGCCAACACATTTGTATGGAACAGAAGGTTCTGCATCATGAAGGCAGAGTCACATAGGTCTTGCAGGGCAGTTTCAGTACTTCCAATTTATAGAAGTGGAAAAAAGTCAAAGCTCCAGCTAGGAAAACTATTTTGTGTTATGTGAATGGAAATTTTCTGAATGTGTTAAAATTATTTTCCTACAACACCAGGAGAGAGCAGACCCATAAGATACCTGTATACTGTCCCCAGGTCTGGCAGCAATCATTTTTTCCTGCCCAAAACCCCAGTGAGCCATTTGCTCTTCAAGCGAAGGTATTTCCTGCTATAATTAACTTAACTTTTCCATACATTCTAGTGAAGCTATTTATTTTCCCAATGGGCAGCAACATGCTAACATAATCCCCCTCAGTTAACTTCGGCTAAACCTCAACTACGATGCAATTCCCCACTTCTTGAAGGCAAACATACGGCCCGTGTGAGTCTGAATCCCTATCTCAGGGTGAGCTCTGAGCATGCTTCCCTCCACCTTGGTTCCCCAAGGAAATTAACTTGAGAATGCAGGCATGTAAGGAGCCACAGCAGGACACATCCTCAGTCTGGACAATCAGAAAGCACATAAGACACTGACCCATAGCCTAAATGTGACCATGCTGACACTGTTTTGAAGATGATGAAAATACAGCTTTACCAGGCCTTAAACAGTACAGACACCACTAAGGCAAGGAGTCTTTACACCTGTTAGCAAGTGAGCAGGCACACAGGAACAATTTTGCAGAATAAGGATTTTCAGCCAGCTTGCCTCACAACTGCAGGAAGCTGAGCCACATATGAGCTGCACAGCTTTGAGGAAGGCAAGAGATCCCCCAATTTCGAGCCAGTTTGAAAGGATTCAATCACATCCAGTACTAACCAGCTGAGACTGAATGTAAGTAAAGTAATTGCTTTCCCCCTTCTGAATTCGTTGCGCGAGTCGTAAGCATTCTTTTAACAGTTATGGCTTAGCGAGGTCTGCTAAGAGCCCCAGGTTTTCAGCCCTTCAAAACAGGTTCACAGATTCAGCATGTCAAAAGATCCAGCTCGCTTAAAAATGCAAAAACAGATCTTTTACTCTTCCCTGCCACTCATTCTATCACAACTTTGAATATGAGAAGCTGGATGGTGTTATGATGAAGATCCATAGACATCAAGGTCCCCTCTGTGGAACTAGACTGAACATGAAAATATGTTCATCTGGATATTCATTTTTAAAGCATGACACTTGTCTAATTCCACATTCAACTACTTAATGCTTAGTTCTGGAATAACCTGCAAGCCCTAGCCATTATCTAAAGAAACTATTTAACTGCTTAACTTTTTCTAACCCCACTAAAGCTGAATCAACAAGATTGCAGAGATATGTCTGAGATCAGAGTAACTGCAGAGCTGAATTTAGCCCAGTGGTATTTTTGTTTAATAGAAAAGCACAGAATGCAGAAACACTGTACTCATAAGTGGTTTTGGACTGCATGAAGGACAAAATCATTAGGTCTGTACTGTTCCAACACAGGATTACTTGGTATATGTCCTTGCAGAATTTCATAAAGCTCCTGCTGGCCCATCCACCCACTGTAGCTCTGCCCTCAAGCATTTGGACTGGTCCTCCCAGCTCTGCATCATCTGCAAAGTAAGAGCAAGCCCTCCACTGCATCCCCCGTGCTCCCACATAGACCCCTGTGGTACTCAGTTCAAGCAGACATATTATTGAGAATACATCCACCTGGTACATCCAAGCTCCAAGCATGGAATAAGCAGGCAGGATTCCAAGGGTTAATATTACAAGCATAACAGCATATCTAAATTTAATATTTAATCTAGTCATACAAATCAGCTTTATGGGTGGTATTTATGTGACTTAACTTTAGCATTAAGTCTAGAGACCATAGGCTTCCTTCACAGCCAGCAGCATTAACTGACTGGCACTTAAGCAGCTGGAGATACTATGACATATACAAGGAGAGGCTAAAGGAATTGCGTTAGGTTAGCTTGAAGGCTAACCTAAGAGAAAGCTAAAAGCCCACTGCTGAATTCAAGTAGCTAAAGGTGAGTTGTAGAGAACGTGGCATGAGTCTTTTCAAAAGCACACAGCAAAAGAGCAAGAGAAAATAGTCAGGAATTGTGATGCAGAAATTTCTGATTAGACATAAGGAAAAAATTAATCGAAGTACCAAGAGGCTTAAAAAGGTGCCCAGAGAGGCTATAAACTCCTTGAACATTTTCAAAACTCATCTGGATATGCCCTCAACAATCTAATCTAACATGGAAATTAACCCTGATTAGAGAAACAGATCAGTGACTTTGAGGAGGCCCTCCTAGTCTGAATTTTTCTGCAATTCTATGAGAAAGACCCCTTCACTGGGTGATTCATCTTGTCTTAAAATAGGTGTCTAAAATAGATTAGATGAATCACCATCTAGTGGTGCCTGCGTCTCGCTGAATATATTCTCCACGGAATACAAAGGCAACCTCAGCTGACCAGCTACAATTAGATTTCTTAAAGTAACGACATCTGTAAATCAGAACACATAAGAATCACCATTAGTGACTTGTGACCCAAAACAATAAAGTTCTTGCCTTGTACATATATTACCCTTTCAGGGTATGAACCACTTAATAGCCAGTCTCTTAACTGTGGGAGAAGGTGGACAAGACCTTCATATGACACCTAAAATTAAAACTGAGAATAACTTAGAATTTGGTCTACACAAAAGTCTACAACTTATAGAAACCAACAAGAACACCTACATGCAAGGTCAAATACTTGTTAAAAGTTACATTATCAATCATGTTTTTCACATTAGCAACCCGAAGGTTTCGCTTCATATATGGCTTTCTCAAAGGATGAGCCTACATGCTCCACCTTATGATTGATTTTTACGTTCACCCTAAGCAGAAAAAAAAAAGCAGGGGTAGAGCAGTTGATGTCATCTACCTGGACTTGTGTAAAGTGTTCAACACTGTCCCACACAACATCTTTGTCTCTAAATTTGATAGGTGGACCACTTGGTGGATAAAGAACTGGCTGGTTGGCTGCACACAAAGAGTTGTGGTCAATGGCTCAATGTCCGGCTGGAGACCAGTAACGAGTGGTGTCCCTCAGGGATCGGTGTTGGGACCGGTCTTGTTCAACATCTTCATCGCTGACATGGACATGACATGGACAAGTTTGCCGATGACACCAAGCTGTGTGGTTCGGTTGATGCACTGGAGGGAAGGAATGCCATCCAGAGGGATCTTGACACACTTGTGAGGTGGGCTGATGCCAACCTCATGAAGTTTAACTATGCCAAGTGCAAGGTCCTACACCTGGGTCAGGGCTATCCCAGGCACAGCTACAGGTTGGGCAGAGAAGAGATTCAGAGCAGCCCTGCAGATAAGGACTTGGGGGTGTTGGTTGATGAGAAAATGAACATGAGCCGGCAGTGTGCATTCGCAGCCCAGAAAGCCAACCGTATTCTGGGCTGCATCAAAAGGAGCGTGACCAGCAGGTCCAAGGAGGTGATCCTGACCCTCTACTCTGCTCTCGTGAGACCTCACCTGGAGTATTGTGTGCAGTTCTGGTGTCCTCAACATGCAAAGGACATGGAACTGTTGGAACAAGTCCAGAGGAGGGCCACGAGGATGATCAGGGGACTGGAGCACCTCCCGTATGAAGATAGGCTGAGAAAGTTGGGGCTGTTGAGCCTGGAGAAGAGAAGGCTGCGTGGAGACCTCATAGCAGCCTTCCAGTATCTGAAGGGGGCCTATAGGGATGCTGGGGAGGGACTCTTCATTAGGGACTGTAGTGATAGGACAAGGTGTAATGGGTTCAAACTTAAACAGGGGAAGTTTAGATTGGATATAAGGAGGAAATTCTTTCCTGTTAGGGTGGTGAGGCACTGGAATGGGTTGCCCAGGGAAGCTGTGAATGCTCCATCCCTGGCAGTGTTCAAGGCCAGGTTGGACGAGGCCTTGGGTGATACGATTTAGTGTGAGGTGTCCCTGTTTGGAACTAGATGATCGTAAGGTCCTTTCCAACCCTAACTATTTTATGATTCTATGATTCTAGATAGCATAATAAGACATAAATTATTCCTTTGCAGGATAAATTACCTCAGTTCAGCCTTCTTTTCAGCAAAACAAGTTGCTTATTTGACAAAATGCACTCCTGTAAATGTTTATGGGGAAACAGCAAAACAGCATGGCCAACAGCATGTGTATGGGCACATCTGTGTTATTTCACAACATACGATGAAAATTTAGGTTCGAATTAATGATCAAAGTGACAGAGTGAAGTCACTTTTATAATCAGACAGGTAACTGCAGTCAGGTTCTACAAGACCTGCGTTCAGCTTTGTCCAGCACTCCTCTTTTCCAAAGACCTTACTGCAGGACATAAAAGAACATAGATCATAGAATCGTTTAGATTGGAAAATACCTCTAAGATTATCAAGCCCAACTATTACCCTAGCATTGCCAATTCCACCATTAAACCAAGTCACCAAGTGCAACACCTACATGTCTTTTAAATACCTCCAGGGATGGTGACTCCACCACTTCCTTGGGCAGCCTGTTCCGATGCTTGACTGCCATTTCAGTGAAGAAATTTCTCCTAATATCCAGTCTAAACCTCCCCTGGTGCAACTTGAGGCCATTTCCTCTTGTCCTTTTACTTGTTACTTGGGAGAAGAGACCAACTGCCAGCTCACTACAACCTTCTCTCAGGTCTCACTTGTGCCTCCAGCCAATCTTCCCCAAGCCTGTAGCGTTGGACAGGCTTGACCCAAGTGCAGGAGCTGGCACCAAGCCTTGACATAGCTCATACAATTGGTGACAGCCCATCGATCCAACCTGTCCCGATCCATCTGCAGAGCCTTCCTACCCTCAAGCAGATGAACACTCCTGCCCAGCTAAGTGTCACCTGCAAACTTACAGAGGGTACACTCAATCCCCTTGTCCAGATCATTAATAAGGGCATTAAACAGAATTGGTCCCAGTACTGAGCCATGGGGAACACCACTTGTGACTGGGCACCAGCTAGATTTTAACTCCATTCAGCACCACTCTTTGGGCCAGCCAGTTTTTACCCAGTGAACAGTACACTGATCCAAGCCATAAGCAGCCAGCATGATGCTCCTCATCCAACAGCCCGCCAACACTCCTGAATTAGCTATTAACCTTATTAAAAAAGTAAAAATTTATACAGACTTCAGTTTTGCCAGAACAAACCCAGGGGGAGAAAGAAGATATTTATCATGGAAAGGCTGAAGAATATTTTGAAGGAAGCACGACAGTGCTTACAGGGAAAGGCCCATGTGCTAAACATTTCTGTAGAATACTATCCTCACTGTAAAACCTGTTAGATTCATTTAAAAGAAACACCATAAAAAGAATAATATTTTTTACTAAACAATTAAAGTTCTCACCTAATGTGTATAGAACTGTATTGGTTACATGTCTAATAAAGTCAGCCTAACTTTTTCCTAAGGGAAATGGCACTTTTCCTACACATACTAAAAAGTTCCCTTCTCCATGTTCCAGTGACTTTCCCAAAGCCAGCTCCTCTTTTGTTAACTAAATATCCAGCATCCAGCTGTTGGGTACATCGAATGCAGGAGAGGAAACACCCTGGCCACAAAGAATGACCCAAAATTAGAGCATGACCATGGAAAACTGTGATTGGAGGGGATATGAAGAACAGAAGCAGCAAGTAACTTCTGCTGTGTATGCTTTGTTTGGCAGCATAAACAAGGATAGGGTTTGTTGCGCACACCAGGATGGGAGCAAAAACATTCTGAAAAGATGATCCCAGTTTCACAGAGCTGTTGACAAAGTCTCTCCTGGGTCCTCCTACCAGCCCTGCCTGCTGGGAAGTCAGTCTGCACATCCCTGAGCAAAAGCAGAGGGGAGTGGAAGGACAGAGAGACAACTGACAAACATACGTCCACATGAGAAATGATCTCAAGCCAAGCGCTACATCTCAAGGCAACCTATCTGGTAGTTCAGAAACCAGCCTCTCTCTGAAACTACTTCCCTGCCACAGCAGAGGAATGTACTCAAAGACAAGTACTCATGCCCTGCTGGGACTTGGCCATCGCTTAGAAACTGCATGTCGTATCTTCGCTGTAAGCTTCTGGGACAATGACAATCTGAATCAAAACTTAACAAGCAGTTAAGATTTTACTAGATTCAAATACAGACTACACTGATCAAGGACAAAAGCCGATCCCATAGAAGTGTATGACAAAACCACCAAATCCAAGATTTTACATTTGCTGTTTCAGAGCCACTGTTGGAACTTTTAAGGTTTCAGTTATGCAAATATGAAAACTTTATTCTTCTACAATTTACAGAGACCAATGCACACATGTTTATTCTCAGTATTAGTGTTTACTTCAGAGGTATTCTGTTGGCTAATTGTAAAATAGGAAATCACATCGTATGAGCAAAAAGATTTCAGAGTCTGGGTTTTATTTGAGCATTAAGATTTCTATACTGACAATTCACACCACCAGATTTTTTTTAATTAAAACTGGGAACTACGAAATATTGTTTCCTATGTGAGAATCTGCATAGGACAGTAGGATATCTGGTTTTAAAAGACGTTTGACCAAGCTTTTCCTATAACAAGGCCGGATCAAAAACTGCAGGGGCAGGCTCGTAGAATTTTGCATGAGTTGTAGTCTTACAAATATCCTCAAGTCTGTTCAGGCAGTCAACTTTAACCTTACATTCTGGGAAAAACGAATCTTTTCCTGTATTGTTTCTAGTACTTTGTGCTGACAGCTCTGATGCTTTATTACATTTTGTGTCTTACCCTGAAATGCCATCCTATTTTGCATGACTGAAGTTTTGACGGCTCTAATTGATTCATTGTAACTGCAGTAAAATCATCATGTATTATGTTCTTCTACAAGAAGCCCCCTTTCCCCTCCCAACAGAAAAAAAGTAAAAAAAAAAAAATCAGTTAGCCATAATTATGAAAAAAGAAGAGAGAGAAGGTGCAGATGAAACTGCCTTTTGTCTGGCTTGGGTATTCAACATTTTTTCCAACATAATCTCATAGATTAACAGAAAATTCAGTTTAGGACTTCCTTATAACTTCTAATGGTTAAACCCCGACAAGATTCCAGTACCTACTCTCCAGTTGGGAACTCAAAATCCAAGTCATCCTTGTTTTACTTCAGTGAATTTTAATATTCCTGATTGTGACAAAAAGAACTGGTTCAATTTGAAAGTGAAAACATTTGTTTTACCAAGCTTTGGAACATAAAAGTGATGGAGAACCTCATTTACCAGACATATGAAAAATAGGTAACACTATTGAGCAATAGCTAAGTAAATAGCCCATTTATCAAAAACACACAGACAGAAAGACCAGCTTCAATCTAGGGAGGCATTTCAGAATGTAAAACAGTACTTTGTGCTATGAGGATTTAACTCTCAGTTAAGGTTTTAAATTTGACGGGGTTTATGTTGTTGGTTTTTTGTTGCTGTCGGAGAGGGGTTGTTTGCTTGTTTTTGGTTGCTGGCTTGGTTTTCTTTTTGTTTCATTTTAGTTAAGAGGAGTTAACTCAAAGCAACCTGGTCTAGTGGAAGGTGTCCATGCCCATGGCAGGGGTGCTGGAACGAGATGATCTTTAAGGCCGCTTCCAATCTATTGAAACCTATTCTAACCTAAGGTCCCTTCTAACCAATCTATGATTCTATGACCTCAGCTTTCCTCTTAAATGTTTTAAAATAAGTATTTATAGGTAAAAGAAAAAAAAAAAGAGCCACAAGATTTTCAAAGTCAGGGCCAAAACCAATCTGCATGAAGTACAACTGTGTATTATTATCAATTGAAGCTCTGGTGACTTCAGACCAAGTCCGACCCTCCCACCCAAACTTTGCAGAATTCAGATCTACACCAGAACTTCAGCATATCTTCACATACCATGAAGGGGGCCAATGCCACAGCAGAGAACCCCAGAGTAACTGGGAGAAAATATTTTGATGTCTGATTTTAAAAACGCTTACTCCTAAAAGCTTAGAGAACAGAAACCTGCATACTGCCTGATAAGTGAAAGGAGACAAGTCAGACCCTACAAGGAATCAATCCTCTAACACAAAACACTACACACTCAAATGAGGTATCACTTAAGTCTCTCAGGCCCTGCACCACTAATCACATCACAGTAACTAAACACAGCCAGAGAGATTGTAAGCAAGAGGAAATGACAAAAAGGTACAAAATAACCTAAAAATAGCCATACTAGTGATGAGACAACTGAAAAAAAAAAAAAAAAAGACAAAAAATGAGTTTTTCCTCCATCAGTTATACCTGACTTTCCAATAACATGGATGGACACAGAATAACTTAGCAATTAAGGATCAAAACAACTTTACACTAAAAGAAGAAAATGAGAACAGCTCTTTGATGCCTCTCACATCCTAAGAAGTTTTGCAGTACACAACAAGTACACACTACAAATCCACACACATACATGGAAACACCATCATACCAACTTCACATGGGTTTCAGTTGCTTTAAATCTTGGGGGCTGAATCATGTCAAAAACCATAGGTAAAAAATTTGATTTAGCATCAACGCAAGTTTTTCACACAAGCAAGCTGGAGGTTGCTCAGCTCAGCCAGTGGGATCCAGCTGAGCTTCCATGGAAGGTGAAGCCCAGGTTAGAACATGTAACAAAACAAGCAAGTGACTCAGGCATCATCTGACAAAGCAGCTCTTCAGATTAACAGACCCTAGTGCAATCCAAAACCCTAAAGAACGGTTGTAGCAATAGTGCATGTATGATCATATAAATTCTGTGAATTATGAAATAGTGCTGAAGTGTTTATAAACAAGCTATAAAAGGAACAGGATGTGTACTGTGGAACAACTTAATACTGCATTAGATATTCCAAGGTTTTTTCAAGACAATTGGCAAAAGTTGCAGTGCATGTTTCAGTCACTCCCACCCTTCAACATTTAAATAACTGTTTCTGCAACACATATTCCTTCCCAAACATTTTAAAACAAGCAGGAAGGGTCTGATTCAAAGTGCACTGAATAAATCAATAATTTAAACAAACCCCACCACCTGCACAGATGAATTTCAGCACCCACCAAAATACAAGAAAAAATTACTTCCATTGTGCTTTGGAGATTGCACCTTTTGAGTCTGGGGAGGCAGGAAGAATCCAACTGCTATCAGAGAGACTGCCAATAGCAAGTGAGTTTTGAAAGCTTCCTAGTTATAAATGGAAGACCAAAATAATTTTGAAACTTTTTATAATCTCAGTGCTCCCTTCAGTCTTCATCAATTAGAACAGATATTATGCCACAACAGCTACCATTGAATTCACATGCTCCCAACTAATATAGGAATGCTTTTTGCGCATGTGGGATTGGTTACTTTCTGTGGTGACTTAAAATACCAGACAGCACTTCTATAATCAGGTTGGGTTTGGGAACACACCCAAAACACCCCCATCCCCTCTATAATGGCTAACTCTGATCACCTGCACATTCTGTCAAGAAGTTAGATGCTATGCCTCTGTTAACATGAAGATAAAATGGGTACCAGAGGGACAGGGAGAAAGTAGTGGTTAATGTTTAGAGGAAGAAATGAGAAGGAAGGCAGCAGAATGTGTCCCACCTCTTTTTAAAATAGGATTCTGGAGATTGAACCTTCACTGGGACCTTGTGGTAGACTTGTAACAAAATGGTACAACAAATGCTGAATGCCTCAACAAACTGGCAATACCAAGCACTCATACCTAGGGCTGTTTTGCTCCCAATCCAAGTATGTGATAAGGCAGAACAAAAGGCAGAAGTGTTTTAGTAAATACGTAATTTTTAGGACAGATGCATCTTGTAGCACCACTGCCATGCACTAGCACCAAACACAGTGATTGTTTCTTTGATGAACCTTTTCTTTTTCCCAATTCCCTCTTACCTCCCCCACCACCATAAAGCAACTCAACAAGTTTCTCCCCCTTGTACTTGCACCAAGGTCATCAAGAGTTTAGTATCAATCAAAAGTACTAAACGTGCACAATGAGAACATTTACTCAAACCAGATAGAAACAATCATTCTGCTCCAGAGAATAAATCAATCCCCTGCTGACAGGTATCAAGAGCTGCCCTTCTAATTCTATTTCTCCACGTAAGAACTGCTTGCCTGTTCTTTGGGATAAGAAGCGGTCCAAGACCACTTGAGACAGCAGGGTTTACTTACACCAGCTGTCCAGCATCAATTCTTTCGGACCTGAATAGTTGAGTCCTTTACTCCTACCTTTCCAACTACAATAGTTTTTCCAGTAGCTGACTGCTCCTGGCAGCATGCAAGGGCACTCCTGCAGCACAGAGTGGAAGTTATGGACCCCCTCAGGTGACTTGTCCATAGCACCCAACTCCAACCTGGCAGTTTCCCACAGAACGGTTTTCCCTGCTTTGCAGGGTAAAGCTCATGGGGGAGCACTGGGACTGCAGCAGAACACATTACCCTTATGTGTCAGACTATCTAATAAGTTAAAAAGAATAGCCTACCTTCATGCTCAACACCTCTCTCTCTGGCTGTTCTTGGCACACTATTTTTATATCTATTAGAATAAAAAAGTTTACAATGTGTTCAGTACGCTGAGAGCCAAAGTGAGGCCATCCTTAAAAAATGTTCAGTTTCCTACTCCCAGCAGCTCCTAGGCTAATGTCTGCAGCTAGATTCTTACTGCTAGGATGGAGTTTTAATTTTTCATAGAATTTTTCTTTGTTGCAGTGAGCTCTGATTGTAGAGGAGAAAATTCAAAGGTTGCCCTGTTGTAAGAAAAAAAATAAAAGAAAAAAGATCAACAGAAAAATGTCTGAAGAACAGGTTGTGTTATACCTAGAGGAATTTAGGGACTGTGTAGAAGGTTCCCCAGAATGAGTTCAGTGCGTTGACCATGAATGAGCAGAAAGAGCACAGCAGGTTTGAAAAGGAGGATAAAACACACAAAACAGAATACAACAAAATAGGATAACATCAAACAGATTTTGTCCAAATTCGACATATTTCGTTTTTCTCTTCTAAAGTATTCTGGCTGAACAGCACAGCTGTGAGGCAGTCCTAAGCTTTGGTACAATCCTGATCTTTCTCCCCAGTAATTTTTAAGGATAGCAGTTTTGGTCAAATCCTTTATGTATTGGTTCAGTAATTTAGATAAACGAAATACTACTATGTACGTCTATACTTTATAACATGACTGGAAAATTCTGGATAGAACTAAAATTTCTTGACAGATTGTCAGCAATATCAGATTCTTCTCCATCATGCCCCATAAATGCACAGATTTGACTGCTTTCTTAATGTAAAAAAAAAAAATAACAAAATAAACATCAAAAAAAATAACAATCAAACAAACAAAATAAAATCCCACAGCACATAAAACTCAGTAAGAGTTCAGGAAGTGCATTTCAACATGATTACAATACTTTTTAGGTAAATTAAGTCACAGCCCTTGGCTATAACATAGAATCATAGAATAGTTAGGGTTGGAAAGGACCTTAAGATCATCAGGTTCCAACTCCCCTGCCATGGGCAGGGGCACCTCACACTAAACCATATCACCCAAGGCCTCGTCCAACTTGGTCTTGAACCAGGGATGGAGCATTCACAACCTCCCTGGGCAACCTATTCCAGTGCCTCACCACCCTAACAGGAAAGAATTTCCTTCTTATATCCAATCTAAACTTCCCCTGTTTAAGTTTTAACCCATTACCCCTTATACTGTAATGGTCCACATATTAAGTGCCTTCTATGTGCTATGACTTAGGTATGTACTGCAAAACTTGGCTTCATTGTACTTCATTGTACTTCAAAATATCAGAAGAAAAAAATTCATGTCCTATGGCAGAATGCTTTATTAAAAATAATGAGGTTTCAAGAACTTACAATATTTGCAGGAAAAAACATTTCAATGGGGAAATACATGTTTTGCACCATTTATAGTTCTGCAGTGAGGCAAGTGACATCAGCCTTAACAAAAAAAATTACAAAAATCACAGCAAAACTTCCCAACCTACGCAATATATTCAGGTTCTCTCTTACTACAACATCAGCTTGAGAATCTCCCTTGTATATGGGCATACACCAGCTAGACAAGCTCTCTCATACACACGCCCTTTCACACAAACACTCCTGCCTTTGCATGCTTGCACACAAACACTGCGCTCACATATTAAGCACGTAATCAATCCTCCGAGCTCTGTTGCTCTCCCACACGAACACAGACATGCTTCATACCTTCTCCTGCATTAGAAAAACATGGGAAGCAGCTGTCACTCTTTGATCTCCCAACTCAAGCCAGTCAAATATGCCCCATCTCTGCCGCAGATGCCCCGGTCAGCCTTGCTGGCGATACCCTCCTCGCAAATAGACCATTGTTTTTGCTTCTCCCTACCTAACACTGATTTGTTTTCCACCCCAGATCTTCTTCTTTCACACTGCCATATGCCCCACAGGAGGATCTATATTGCTGCTCTTTCCAGCAGTCAGGTCTGAAGCAGTCCAGTGTTGTACCCAGCACAGCCAAGGCCAAGAGGTGTTCTGCAACACACAGCATACCACAAACTAGCCACTGAGATCAGTGAGCACCACAGGTTTCTCTCTTGGGTAATAACTTCACACTTCACTATTCTTTGACTGACCGGTGTTTGGGCAAATGGGTACACAGAAAGAATATTTTTTTTGTAATCTAGTAAAAGACCTATGCTTCGAAACCTCACCTGACTCTACTTTCACTTCATAGGTAAAAAATGAAGAAGGGACAATTCTAATGTTTGGGCCAAACCCCTTAAAATGCAGTCTCAGGACAGAGGGGTCTAAAAGAGATGCAAGGCCTGTGGTTTCAGTGCGTAAAAGGCAGGCCAGCCAAAATGCGGAAAAAAAGAAGACAAACTGCTTTGTTGTTAGGGATCTCAAAAGTGTTGTTGAAAGCAGCATGCTGCACTTGCAAGGAGAAGGACCAAAAGCAAGGCTTAAGTACTTCTGGCATTTCAGGGAACGTTAACAATATCCCCCCAACCAGGGCAGAAGGTTGCTATTACTCACAGAAGTGTTTAAACTTTATGAAAGACCTCTGCCAGTTAAATGTCACTTTAAACCACTTCTCTTTCTCTCCCCAGATGCAGAGCAGGAGTTCATGTCTACCCTTTGCTCCAGACATTCCTCAGTACCACTCACGGTGATACTGCTACAAGGGAGCTTATGCCAGTCCTGAAGAACTGGTGCAAACTCCTCCCTGAAGATGGAACCAGAACATAAACCTCAGCATCCCACATACTGAAAAGTCTCCAAATTCAGCATTAAACCACAGAGTTTCTGCTTCACACAGAGTGGACCAAACCCACATCCACTCCTAAAAACGGAACCAACTCATAGTGGCTATTTTGTTGTTTGCTTCTTAAGACAGTTACATTGGAATGCACTTTAAGAAAGACTTAGATATATCCAGAATATAGCTTTATCTAAATGTTCACTTTATTATCAGATTTTCTGCTTTGATCTGCAGACTCTTAGAAGACACTTAAATGAGTTCTGTTTGTAGAGCACTTGGGATACTGGCACCTACCAGGGCTGTGACTTACAGCAAAGGCTACAGGGTCCCAAAAACATCTGGGAATGGCATCTTCTCCTTTTTTCAGAAAATGAATGGTTAACAGACCCACAGCTGGGGATCTCTGCAGGCAACTAAGTCATTTTATTAATGAGTGAAAGAAAAATAACCCACTGGAGAAACTGTCGTTCAGAAGTCTGGGAACCATGTATTTCCAGCAGGACTAGCAAGCAGCCTTTAGACATCACTGTACAAACAGGGAGGCTTTTGGCACACAAGAATCTCAGAAGTGTAAGAGAGCTCTCCATGTCAGGCTTTGCTAAAAGCAAAGCCCCTAGACCTGACTGCCTTTTGTACATATAGCAAGAGCTACATGCAGTGGCATGAGCAGTTTCTGGGATGGAGAAACCTGTCTGCTCTGTGACCACCTTAGCTCAATGAAACTGGAGATCCCATTTCTTCCCTATCAAGCTTCTTTCATATTTCACACCACACAGCACCTCTCACCTAACTGTAGCTTGTGTCTGTGCCCTAGTAGGAACTAAACTGAAAGCAAAAACTTGTGCAAGTAACAAGGACTACCAAAACTATTAGTGAAAAAAAATCCTATAAGGACTGTTAGCAGCAAATTAAAGAAGTAGCATTCCATGATAGTCTAGTTGAAGCCCCTCTAATTGGGACTTTTTTTACTACTCTGTTGTAATAAACGTTCACTTTGAATTGCGCATAAGCCTGACAGGAAAGAGATCTTGAGGAGGAGCTTCACCATAGAAAGCTATCAGCAAATGAAAGATGGTTGGACACTGGCTGATAACCCTATTCGTGTCCTGCCACTTCATAACTGGCAATGTCACAAAAGTTTTCACTGACAAATTGTGTACATCTCAACACAAAAGGCCAGAATGGAACTCCAAGCAGGCTGCTACAGGTGGAGAGGTTACTTGTGAAGGCTGCTGAGAGAATGTGCTCTTTGGCTTCAACCTAAAAATTGCAGGCAAGTTGGCCATAATGTCAGCAAGAAGCAGGGAAAACATTTGCCTTTTAAAAAGTTGCAAAAAACTTTGCTCCCAGCTTTCTTTTTGTTGGAACACAATGGAAGCCAACCCTCCTACATAGCCCATGGCTGTTGAGTAAGCCTGCCAGGGAACACCACGTAACATTTCTCAGGCTGTCTTTGGTATCTTCTTAGGATGTAAGACCTAAATAACCTAAGATGAGATGCATCTAGTCTTCTCTTTCCCAGTGGTGTCTTGCCATGAACAGCTGACAGAAGCTACCCCTTTGATCCCTGCATACATATGAAAACATGAAGGGAACAAAATTAATACAGGCAGTCTCTTCTCTTAAAGCAATCACTGCTCAGGGCTTTAATCAGTTCCAGTATTCCTTCAGCAGAATCTAGTGCTGGGAGATACATCTCCTGTTGACTGGAACTGTCCCACATGTCCATTTTATTTAAAAACAAACAAACAAGCTTATTCCCTTCTTAAATCCCTCTCCTTCCACCCAAGGAGGTCCAAAGGATTTTCCAAGGGTAAGGGGTTGTTTGTTTATACTAACTGCCTGCTGCTTAGAGAAGAAGCAGAAGTCAGTAACCTTGACATAAGACATGTGTTCAAGCTACCATAAGATAAATGACCCACTATTGGAGGCAGTAAAATAAAAAAACCCTCAGATGAGAAAAAGCAAGTTTGGGAAAATTTGAAAGCCAAGCTTTCACACAGTAATTGACCCCTAGACTAATGTGAAGGTAGAACTGTCAAAATATAGAAGAAGCCTGCCTGCAGCTCCTAAAGAAGCCCACTCACAATAATCAGGGTAATTTGCCTCCTGTGGTGAAAGGACTCTCACAACACATGTAAATGTCTGAAATGTGAAACTTCCATGAAAAGACAACGGAAGGCACTTGAATGCTGTAAATGTTTATTACAGAAAAATACATTCAGCAAACATTTAAAAAAAAAAAAATCTGTATTCAAGAAGGATTTCTTCCAATAACTGTTTAAGTCTCATGCCAGATTCAATTCAATCACCTTAAACATTACATCAGGAATATTCATAGTAGGCTCCTCATCAGCTCAAGCAAGGGTGAGAACAGCAGATGAATATTCATCCCCATTTCCCTTTCCCAAGCAGCATCAATCTGTTGCTCTAGAGTAGTTAAGCAGAGCCCAATTGTACAATTTTAGTGCAATACCTCTAACAATTTTCCCTATGCAAGAATGTGTTTTAATGTCAGGTACCAGATCAATGTTGTCCTTGCTGACATGGCACAGAATTCTAGAAATAAAAATCTATTCCTAACTATGCCCAAATTCAAAGTACTGCATTTAATAACTTAGATTTGAGGGGGAAAAAAAAAGCTCATTATCAATGTATTATCTAAAATAACCAATTTAAATCAATTTAAGGTGGTGAATTCTACCAGCCTAGTAAAAGAGAAAAAACAAACAAACAAGCAATATTCTACATATTCCTGCAGCTAAAAGTATCTCTTCTGGAAGGTTAAGAAGTTCTGGCATGCAGCTAACCGATACCAATAGTCAGGCTGAGGATTCTGGGGTAAGAGAAAAAAGGGCAAAAGCAGCTTTTCCACAGAGAAGTTTCAGACTTACGAAGTACAGCAAATTATTTTTAATATTACTACACACACACACACATATAGATATCACTCCACTTTCGTAACCATTTCCTCCATTCTTTCTGTACATCTTTGAACACTTACTATCATCTCTTCCACCTGGATAATTCAGCTAGCTTTTTTGGAGTAGGTGCTTCTCATCTTTTGCTACCTAACAAACTCCTTGAGTTATTTTAAAATAGAAAAGCCCAAATAAAACAAACTGGTATAAGAAACAGCAGGATTTTGTTTGTAGAATGAAATGGAGATGACACCAAATCTCACCCCTGTTTCTTCTTCAGTCCCAAACCCCAGTCCTCACCAAGTCCCAGATTTGAGAAGACAGTGATAATTCACGCTCTAAGAAAGCAAGTTCTGAGCAGAGGAAGGTAGAAGGAAGAGGACAAGGAAAGAGAAGAGTGTTTATCAGGATGAAAAAGCAGAAGAGAGCAAAATGAACAAAGATGGGTACAAATACAACAACGTGTTGGCAGCATAAAGAGACATTTGGGTTTGTTCAACATTGCCTTGCTGTCTTCATGCTCTTCAGTGACTAGGAAATTGGTAAATGCAGATATTCTCTCACAATCACACCAACAAACAAAAAAAAAACAACACCCAACAACAACAAAAAAAAACAACCCCAAAACACCACCTGTACCCCCCACCCTCCCAAGCCTAACCTGGTACTAATATTGTGTAGGCATAACATTACAAATATTAAAAACTTATGCAGGACTTTAGTAATAACTTCTGGAGCTTTACAGACATCATGCTCCAGACATTCCATCTCTAGTAACCCTCAGTTACAGCAGCACAGTTCAACAGCCCTTCTAACAGCACCAGCATGGCATTCCCTTTTATGCAAGGACATAAGGTAGGTAAGGAGTTACTCAATGTCTTTTGTTATTTTCTAATAAAATGAGAAAGGTTAAGAGAACTAAAAGTTACTGAGAAGCAGATCTGTGCCAGCAGTTTCCAACGATGACCTGACATGATTTTTCCTCCAACTGACATCCAAGTAGTTATGGACTTTATACAGTCCAGCCCAGCACTCATTTCAAAATGAACTTGCTGTACCATTTGGTACTCCAGAGACATCTGGAGGATGGAAGAAAATGGTCAAGGAAAATCATTCGCTTACGCATTATCATAGCACTTATTTAGGTTTTCTAAATTAAGCATAAACAATCAGAGAGGAAGAAAGCAGACAGTGTCCTGCAAGAGAATTTGGAGGATCATTTTAGAACAAAAAATTAAAAGGGAAGAATCCAACATAAAACACCAAAATCCAGTGAAGGGAGCTGTAAAATGAAGTCACAGCATTCCCTGTTTGGAAGCTTTTCCTAGATTACCATCCTCAAAAAATCTATATAAAAATATTTATTAATCAAATTCAACTTGTGTTCCAAGAAACCAATAGCAAAAAGCTCCACCTGTCAAAAAAAACCCTCTGTAATAAACTTGTACTACTATAGCCATAGTAGTATGCTCTCAGTAACACCTACCCAGCCACATTACCTTTTATAAATTCTCCTGCATGGCAACCAAAAAAATTAAACAACAAACACTACCAAAACCAAATCAGAAAAACACCAGTAAATCACTCTCCATGATCAGCAGGTGGATTTTGTTTCCTTTCCATTAGATTTAGTGGGTGATAAAAGATAAACAAAAAATCCCAACCATCCTAACACAATACTCCCTCACAGCAAGCAAAAGGTGTCTCAATTCCCTCAGCAAGCATTTTAATGAGTGAATGACCTTTTCTTTCATCTTCTTTTTGGGGGAAGACAGAGATATTTCACTGCAGAATAAAATACTGAGCACATTTAGTTTCTTTTAAATAAGAGTATTTTCAAACAGAGAAAAGAAAGGATGACCAAACAAGAATCTCTGTATGTTTAATACCATTACCGTCAAAAATACTTTTGTTTCAGTAGCAGAGGAAGGGATATCAAACTCGGTAAAGAAGAGTAACTCCCAAATGGCAACCTAGTGCAAAGGACCACCTGACCAGAATGAACCATGACCTATTTCACAGTTTAATTTGCATAAACTAACTGGTGTCATTCAAGCTGAGTCATGTCAAGCCTGCACACTTGCAGACTGTACGTGTTTGGAAACAGAGGTCATTGCTTTGAAGGTCACAAAATGCCACGTAAGGCACTACGTGGTTTGCCATGACTATGAGCATGGCACAACAAGGCGAGAAATTTTTTTCTAAGCTTTGTGGCTTAGAAGTCTTGAAGCAAAACATTCTGACCAAATCCTGCTTACATTTGTTTGACATTGGGTGTTTTTCTGTCACCTACGTGTTCCATTCCATCCTGCCATTTGAATGGCAGCAATGTTATTGCAGAGTACAGATGCATCTGACTATCACAGAGATGGGCATTTCTGAGGAAAAGGAAAATAGTGCCAGAAAACTGTATATAAAAGAGAAGGTAGGAGTAAGCAGACAGAACTTCCTTGCCCCTCCTTCATTCTCTCTTTGCAAGCCTACCAGAAAACATTCTCTACCCTATCTGCTGCTTCCCCTCTGTTGATTTCCTTCTCATGGTTGTCTACACAGGACTTGATAGTAATACTGTGAGGTAAAGAAAAACACCTTGCACAAAACTGGCTTGCTGGAGTAGTGAGAGAAGAAATGAGTAAATAGAAGGAGGTAAAGAAGGAAGAGTTCAATTACTTCAAGAAAACAAAAAAAAACCAAAACCATAAAATGAGCAATTTTTAAAATACAGCCCTATGTGTGCCAGATTTACTACATTGTGGGCTCTTTGGAGCAGGGACTAAGCAAGACTATGAAATTCAGTGCTCAAGTACAAGCTTACCATCAGCTGATGCTGCCTTTGGACATGACCTCATTGTAAAAACATTACTCTTGATCACAGTGGTCCTTGAAAGCTGCCTCCTGGCTAGTTGATCCTTATTACAGATCTGATAGTGGCTATTAGGTATACCTGCATCGGTGTCTTTAAAAAAAAAATGAGAGAGAAAAATACCTGGGGAGTTGGGGTGGGGGAGAAACTAAAAAGCACGTCTGAGCAAATGATCTTTACAGTCCCCCCTCCTGCTGCTAGAAGCTTCCCACTCAGCTTCTGCTCCTATTTGTTCCTCTTTCTCTGGCAAGAACTACTCTTAACTGTGCTAATTTTCCTTTTTGTGGGTTAATGTTGGGTAACGCACTTGCAATTGCCCACAACTAATAGATTTCCAGTGATTGACTTTACTGCACTCCTGGCAGTAAGCAGGGCATATTTCTTGAACCAGGGTCATTTTAAGGGATTCCAGAAAGTACCTTCAGACATTTCATAGCTTCAGTTAAACAGCTACTTTCCTGGTCCCAGGCATGATTTTTAGCAGGAGGACAGTATCTTCAAAGGGAAGTCACTATCCCCTAGAATATTAAATAAGAACCATTTCAAGACTTTGAACAAAGCATGAAACATGACCTTTTTTCATCTATTTATTTAAGGCTAAACTTGGCAGATATGAAAATATCCAACTGTAGTTAGACAGCCATGATCTCAGCCTCTGGCTGTGCAAAGACATCTTAAATCTGTAGGTTCTGTGCAGATCCAGGGGATTTTTGCCAAAATGTTTCCTGAATAAAATTAAATATTCTTTCATATTAAGCCTTACTTTTTTTTTTCTTCCTCTTTCCTTCACAATCTATTATAATCCCAAATTAAAAATACATAACGCTTTAAGATTAGTGGTGCTTATTCTGCAGTTTCCCAGCTAAAAATGACTGTTATAATTCTCCAATGACTTAAAAAAAAAGAAAAAGGTGAATTGTCACACATCTTCTACCTTTAAAAACCGGTGAGGCACAGCCTATTCCTAATTACTATCCTTTTACCTGGAAGTGATACAGGGAGAAGGCAAGAAAGCATAGTCCTAACAAAAAAAAGATAAAACATTGGAGCACCTAAGGCCCAGCTTGCAGTTGCAGAATGAATGGCATCCGCCAAAAGCACCTTGTAAGAAGCTGCACACCAGAAGCTGCTTGCATTATTAGCTGCAAAGCTGTAGAGGAAGGATTATCTAGATGCTTTGGCCCTTCAAAACCCAATCAAAGTGTTGCATACAGTTGTATACATATCATTTCAAATCTGCTTCTACTGTTGTTGTGCCAACCATAGCCCTGTCGTCTAGCCAAATGCTTCCATCTTGTGCACCTTCAACTCCCCGACTAAATCTCACTGTGTCTTTTTCACATAGGGTACTGAAATCCCAAGTATTTTCAGATTTCCGCATGCAAAGGTAAGCATATGTATTTTGAAGCTAACAGGCTACTCAAGTCAAAGGACAAGTGATATAGGAACAACCAATGTTCAGATAGGATCATATGCAGAAAAAGTATATGGATCTTAATTAGCCTCTTTCATTCACCATGACCAGAACTCAATGCAATCCACATGATTTGCCTCAAAACCCTACATGGGCCACAGCACTGTTGCCTGGAATCAGAAGTTCCACTGCATGAAAACACTGCAGTTCTTCACACAGTGTAAAGAGAACAAAATATCTACCAACATCCCCAAAACACTGAAAGAAAGGCCCTTGAGTTAACCAATGCAAAAATTGGTCTGTGTGACATTTCTGGCGTTTCCAAGAAGGTACTGACCTTCAGAAGCAGCCAAGCCTTTCTTACCCTAAGGAACAGCAGCAGAGGAGAAAGCCTTGCCCTCAGGTCCCCACATGCAACTGAGGACAATCTCCATGCCCTGCAGGCACGTTCACCTGTTAGTTACCACTGCCCAGACAAGCCATGATGCCACTCTGTGAGTCTGATTTTGGTTTGGCATTGAAAGACACTAGAAGCACTCCTGCAGTCTTGTATAGATGGCAAAAATCAGCTGAAAAGCAGGAGGAAGGCTACTTAATTGTTTCTTGACAGCCTCGATGTGTGAGTGCCTAGTCCCACTTCTGGCAAGGTCACACAAAGTTTAAGCTATCTGGAACCTGTTTAATTTTTTTCCAAAGACAGCTGGAGAACTTGCATGGGCAGTTAAAACAGAGCCCTACCATCTGATCTTACTCATTTGTGATCCTTAGTTACAAAACATAAAATTAGAAAGTGATTAACAATACACAGAGCAGATCAGCAAAGCCTGAGTAATAATTATAGACAGCATAAGCCCATCTTGGCTGTAGTCATGTAAAAGGAAATATAATGACAAAAAAATAATGCAGGTGAATAAAGACTAAAAGTGAAAAATAAATCAGATTTTCCATGTGCAGGGTCTAGAAAGCTGAACTGATCACAAACAGAACAGTCAATTTGCTTATCTTGCATGGATATTTTTTATGCTAACTTAACAGCTATATAAAGATTAAGACAATTGCATTAAAATGATTACGAAGAAGGGATATTCTTGAAGATGTGTCCCGACATTTAACTTATGCTCATGCAGAGGTTGCCTTCTCCAGGTGCCTTGCCATCTTCGCTCTGTCATTTTTCTACCTTTGTCTCTAAAGTGAAGGCTTCTTCCCTTGAAGGCTAGATATCTATTAGTGGTTTCCAACTACAATCTGAGGAGAATCTATGTTTCCTCTCTCATTTCTTACAATTATTTCATGCAACTGTCAAGTATGACTCCTTTGCTTCTGATCTATATGTACTGGTTTTCATTTTTAATTTTCTCATATTATGTCTGGGCCCAACACTAACTGAAAAACAATGTAAGAATCAATTTCCAGCTGCCCCTCAGCTGAGATGCGGTACTCAGCTAAAACTCAGTGTGGATGGCTTTAATACAGCTTGACACATGAAATACAGCTGCTTATTCCACATGTTAGCAGACATACTAGGAACAAGCTTAAGAACACAAGCTCAACTGCCCAACGTGTGGGCACACCCTAAATATCAACATGATTAGCCATCACACTGTGACTGAAGTGATAAATACACAAACCAACTGTATTCTAGCCCATCAAACCCAGACAGTGTCCCTCTTCTCCTCCTCCAGCATAAAGCTACAACTGTTGCTCAGCGAGTTGCCAAGGTTTCTGTATTATCACTAGTAACTCAAAAACAGGATTACGCCCAAATAGTACAAAAACTTAAAAGGCCACGGGGTGAAAATACAAAGTGACTTCATTAATAAACAAGTGCTTCATTAGAGATGGTTAGAGTCTCTGGTTTTGCATATTAGCAACACAATACCATCATCATGGTAACTACCCTACAACTTCATGGAGCCCAAAGAAGAGTTTCAAATAATTATCACAAAGCTTCAAGAGATACTCTTCCTGCAAAGGCTGGTTATTTCAGAGTCCCATTTTTAAAACTTACTCAGGAAACTTCTCTCCTGCTTTTTGCTTAAATTTCAATTCCTGACTCACTATGTGTTTATATCATTACCTTACATGCTACATGACCAGCACAGCTGGAACATCTAAGTGCCCACAAATCATTAAAAAGTCATAAAAGTCATCTGTGTTTTTGTAAGTGTTTGGATAAATTTATTTGTAAGGCAAATCAGTAATTCCCCCAAGTCACACTTTCTAACCAAAGCCTCTATGTAAAGAACTTAAAATATCACCCATTTCCCTATGGCTCTGCCTTGTGACATCATTTGGGATAGCTTTTTTCCCTTATAATGCAGATAGTGACCTCACATCTTGCTAGCATCTCAAGACCAAGCTCTACTGAATTGTCTGACAGGAAAGTCCTCTTCTACATCAAAACACCAACTCAGCAAAATGCACAAGCATTAATCTTTGTATTTTATTTCAAACAAGGCTCATACTTACACCTAGACACATGCAAAAATACATTTCCAAAACAAATGGGAACAGGAAAGCTCCTCAACGCTGTTTACGAGACAGTGCACGGGAAAGCAAGTCAGCAAAAACACTCAAGGAAGATATATTTTCCAGGGAGTGCTTACAATGCTATTTCATAGCATATATACCTTGTCCCCACACTATCTTCCCAAACATTTTGAATTCTCCCTTGTTTTGCATCTTTCTAGCATCTCAGTTTGCAGCTTCACATATGCTGCAGCATGTTGGTAAAACTACCTTCTTTTTCAGCATGCTGAATTTGAGTCACTGAAACCAAAAGTTAGACCCCATCCACAGCATTTGGAAAGCAGATCCTTGACAGACTTGGGAGAAAGATATCAAAAATCAAAACCTAACACAGGAAACTACCAGCAACCACTGAGCTAATCAGCTTTGGAAAGAATGGTTTATTTTCCATTAACAAAGCCCTTAAAAAGCTGCTGCTGCATTTCTTTTTCAGTGACACAAACTTTTAACTCTGGACAGAGTTGAAAAGATCTCTTTTTTTCTGTGCTGTTACAGTATTGGCACAAAACCCAGGTTGTACAGTAATTCCATTCTCTTTCCCATGCCCTCACTGATGCATAAGCCTCTGTCACTAAACACCTTAACTCTGAGCGGCCAGATCTTCCAGAGCAGGACCCAGAGGCAGAGCGCTTCTTTGCTTCAGCGATCAGAAGCTAAGTGGAAAGAAAAGAATGGCCAGGGCATAGAGGGTAGAGGAAAGTAAGTATGAGAGAAACTGGAGCCTCAAACCACACACACAAGGGAAGAACTGCTTTGCTTTTCCACCTGTGTCAGAGAAACATGAAGATCAACAACAGTGTGTGGAGTTTGAAGGAATCCCAGCATTGACTTGCATGATAAAATAACAAATGGAGTAAAATCCGTAATTTTTATTGTACTGAGGAAGACAGAGTATGGGGAGAAACTGTAATTCTGAAGTAGGGCTCAATTCTGATTTCCATACATCAATATAAGCCTTGAATAACAGGACAGAACTTGGTTTCCTGTGTCCGATTATCCCAAATAAAGATTTAATAACAATCAGTAACTTAATACCAAAGTTCAAGACAAATGTGAATGCTAAGCACACATGCAAATCATCTAGTATTAGTCAGAGAGGATAGTTTAGTATAAAATGCTCCCACTAGTATTCCTAGGGAAGTATCCTTTACATAGAAGTGACCCTCAAGAAGTCTTTGGTTAGTAATAACTAAGACCCTCAAAATCTGGCAGACGCTTCCATTTGCACATGATTATGCACACATGGCCAGTCCTACTGAACTCAAATGAAGTAATCATATCTTACAAGTTACTCTTGGGCAGGCAGGAATTCAACTGAGAGACCAATTTTGTAAAGCACAGAAAAATCTCAACTACCACTCATATTTCGGACAATGGAGACCATGCAGCACTCTGAACCACTGGACCACAGATGGAAGAAGAAATACATTTATTTTCATATGCAAGCAAAATCAAGAGAGAGCCTCCCAATCAGAATTTAGAGGTTCTTCCCTCCCTGAAGCCATCATGCTCAAAAGTCCCTGCAAGAAAATTTCCAAAATCCTGCATTACATTATATCCAGGAACTGCTGGATAATTGTGTGCAGCATTACCAAATAATTTAGGCACAAATTCATGTTGAATCGGTCTTGGGAAGTGTCCACATTTTATTTGGTTGTTTTTAAACCAACACTCTCCATTTTCACATCTTCCACATTACTTTCAACACATTCATATAAAACAGCGATTCACAGAAAACAGGATCCTTCTTGATTTTTTGATTGGGGGGGGGGGGGGGGGGGGGGGGAGATACAATTTTGAGGAAAAGGGTTATCACCAGAAGGGAAGACCTCTGCTTCAAATGCAGCTGAAAAATGTCTCTGTCATTTGACTTGTATTGAAGCCTGAAAGATCTGGTCAAAAGGCAGGAGTCATCTGCTGAAATACAGCTGTCTATATCCATGCTAGATGTTTGGACTACCTTTATATTTATAATTGGCAGAAACACCACTTCTCAGATCTGATTCTGCTGACTAAATGTAGACTTCCACTTCAGGAAGAGATGAATTGCTCCCTAGAAATGTTCTGCTTCCTGCTTATAAAGGGAGTGCACAGAGCTGCATTTCAACAGACAAATCCCACCTTCTCCATGCTGGCTATGACACTGAGCTGCCATATCTAATTATCAGCTTTGCTGGAGTTCCTGCCACTGTGCCTGGTACAAATAAACCAGTGTAGTTATCCCAGGCCCCATGTACAGTCAATGGAAAGAAAGGGGCACCTCTGAGAGGCTCAGGAAAGAAACTGAATTCTCACTGGAAACGCCACTATGTCTCCACAGATCATGGGAACGAGCCTTAGGAGCTCCCCTTTCAGTAAAGTGAAGTAGTGAAGTGCCATGAGTTTGACAGGTTCAGGTTCTCTCTGTTGAGAAGATCGGAGATGCTGAGTACTCTCATCCCTCCTTTCTACACCAGTGAGGCTTCAAACGCACAGCATCAGACCCCATAATAAAAGGCAAGGTTAAAGTATGGATTAGAGAGTCCTTCATAAAATACTTTGAAGGAGAATAAAAACAAAACCACATCAGAGAAGTCTGAAAAATCTGTATCATGGCCTACATACTGTCTGTCCACCCACAGCTTTGCCAAGTGAGGATAAACAAGAGCTGAATGAAACTCCGCAAGCGCACACTTCAGTTGGCCATATATCCAGCACAGTCTGGAGCAGTTCAGAATTAATCTGCACTCTCTTAAGACTTAAAAACAGTAGTGTGGACCCTCAGAATGGTCTGAGATTCATCTGTAACCAACATATACCCTCCACTGTTCAGGTGACACAGAGATTTAAGATGGCAGTCCTAGATCCAGGCTTTCATGCACTCGCACTTCTGTCACCGAGAGAAGTCACCTCGTTAGCCGAGGACAGCAGGGCTTCTGCATTCGGCTTCTGCAGGAATACAGGATTTGGCAGCCTCCAGAAATCTGAGCTCTCTATTTTTCTTCCCTTGGTTTACGAATGCCCATTTCCCCTTCCCCGCCTCCCTGCTCCCAATGCACACGCATTTTAACACTAAACCCCAGGAGTTACATGGCTTTTCCATACTTCTGGGCAAATATTGCAGTCTCCCTGCAAACTAGTATGCCTTCTCCACAGAGGTAGTAAACCTGCTGTAAGAGCAGTGCTTCAAAGGGAAATACTTCACATTAATCCAAAAAAATTACCTGTACATCTCATGCTTTAAGAAAGCTTCCCATCCACCATTTCACACAAAATACATTCCCTACAACATTGTGATACATTGCACACTCTTAATGGTTTCTACAGTTACGTAGGCACAGCCAATGTAATTAACAAGCAACATTCCTTCCTGTAAAATCGGAGGGAGAAAATAAACAGAAGTTCACAGAAATAAATTTGAGTTCAGAAATAAAACTACAGTCATAATTTAATTTCATAATTTAGTGTGGCAAAGATGACACGAGCCTGGATTACCTAGGTGCAAGCACAGCCTTTCAATCAGTTTGATTTACAAAATGCCTTGTGTCCCCTTACCAGGGAAATGATACCTTATTTACTCTCTTTAAATACACATCAATGCTTTATTAAGTATTTTTTCTCTTTCAATTTCCCTTTTTTTGTACACACTGAAATAAAGGAAAACCAGTCTCGTTTTAAAGTTGTATTTTTGTCTTCTGTTTCTTGTTACATAACCAGAAGTGTTAAAGAGAATACTATTGTGGAGTAAATAAAATAAAAGGCATTCTCAAATATTAAAACCAGGCACACATCACTGCATCACAATAATGTGTAAGGTGCTCCTACACCCACTGTTGGCATACATTTAAATTAAAATTACATGTAATCCATAGCCAACTTCCAGGTCTCTGCTGAATGCCCTTTCTGTGTTTAACCTTCTTTATGGCTGACAAATAGGTAAGATTTTCCAGGTTAGTAACAGCAAAATTCCACACTGCAAAAACACTGAATGCTGTCATGCAAATAAAGTCATTCACAGGGTCTGAAAATGTCCCTCCCATGTCAAGATTGGTCTTAAGCAAAGAAATTAAAAGAAAATATGAATGTGGACCTTATTTTCTTGTGGGAAAGCCAAGCAATTTACAACCAACAATCACATAAACCCTAAACCATATCTTTTGAGAGAAATGGTGAATCACTACCAGTGCTCCTTTCTCATGAAACCAGTAGAGCACACCAGCCACTGTGCTGGAGACATATCCTTGCAAAAAGCAAAAACATCCATGGTGGTGAGTGAATTTCATGATCTGGGCGACTCGTGACATTATGATCCTTCACATAAAGGGTCACAGACACCGTGCTGGAGATCACACTCATTCCATCCCTCTCTGCTCTGTGTACACCTGCCCAGGCAAAAGCACCACACTTGTGAGTTCAAGCACACACAGAGACATATTCACATTGTCATCCAAACCCACCTCACCCCCACCATCTCCCACCATAGCCTCCAGAGCCATTTGAAACAGCCTGAAACACTGCTCTAAATCAAAACCGCATTTTTCTCTCCTCTCTGCATTACAGCCACAAGCCCAGAGCCCTGTAGCTCAGCCTGGTTCATCTGGGCCCACTTAGTCAAAACACACACAAAGGAAGGGAACCCACTGGGATGGCTTAACAACAAGAAATCTGGCTGCAGAACTCCTTCACACTTGTGTGCATTGCTGATTTTACACCACTCGGCTGCTACATTGATATTATCTTGTCAAAAAGTACAGAGTAGCTTTCACCACAAATACTTGGAGTTTGAAAATTACAGCAAAGCACCAAGGCTGAGGAAAAACCAACTTTAGCTGGATGCAAAGCGCACTGCAAGTGCAGCGTTTGAAACCTCAGCATGACGCAACGAAAATCATACAAGGGACGGGGGCTTGCTGAAGGAAACTGGACCCACGCAAAACCACAATGTATATTTACGTACCTATAGCTCATTTGCTGCCCCAGCTAGGATCACCCTGCAAACAGATTTGCACACAAGCTACAAATCAGCGAGGCACCGTGGCTATGCCCATGCTAGGGACAAACTGTAGAGGGGAAGGGAGCCTGGACTGCCTCAGCCATCATCCCACATCCCTTGCCCCCCTTAACCCTTCCCCTCTCAGAAGTTCAGTGTCAATGCAGTAGGCACAGCCCTGCAGTTTGAGCCCGGTGGTGAATGCAGCCTGGCCTAACTGACAAAGCCACCCCAGTGTTGGTGGGCTACAGGAGGCTGCCAGGCTGACGTGCCCCTGCAGTGGGCTCCCAGCTGCCAACCAACCGCCCAGCCACCTGCAGGCCTCCGCCGCCCTACCTTGCTCCTCGCCGGCCCCAAAGCAGGCTCTGGGGTCCTCGGGGGGGAGCCGGGCTCCGCCACCCTCCAGGGCTTTGCGTTTCTTCGACATCTGGTCGGTGTTTGGGAGTTCAGTTTCTCTTCTCTCTCTCTCTCCGGGGAGATGAGTGTATGTGGAGGGAGAGGGAGAGTGTGAGGGAGAGAGACACAGGAAGGGAGAGAGAGAGAGTGAAAGAAATCGCTGCTTAAAGAGAGGGGAAGAGACTTTGGAGTGGCTGAAGAGCAAGTAGGAGGCAGGGACTAAGTGGAGAAATCCTACAAATCACAATCCCATCAATTCAGCCCCACGTCTAAAGGGGCTGTTGAGGTCTCTCCCTTACTTGCTCATTCATCTGAGTGTGTGAGTGAAAATTAAAGAGAGGCAATAGTTCTCTGTTGTTTTTCCGAATGTTAGCGGGTGGTGCGTGTTTTTTTTTTTTTGGGGGGGGGGGGGGGGGGGGGGAAAGTAGAGGAGAAAGGAGGAATCTGACTGATATTTTTCCCTGCTGGGATTCCTTCTTGTTAAAAAAAAAAAAAAAAAAGGTAAAAGCTGAATGGATGGGGAGGCGGGGGGGGGGGGGAATGAGAGGATTAAAAAGCAAACCCCGAGCAGAGAAGGAGGAGGGATGTACAAGAGCCTGCAGGTGCAGGGAAGCTAAATTCCCTGCAAGGGTCATGTGCTCTGGGAGCCGGGGATCCTAAGCTCCCCGGAGGCTGCCGGGGCCGGGCGAGGGCGCGGGGCTGGCTGCGGGCAGGAGCGCGGCTCGGCTCGGGCGGGCTGCGGCCACCCCGCCCGGCACCTGCGGGAGCGGTGCGGTGCGGTGCTGCCGAGCTGCGCAGCCGGCTGGGAACATTCATGAATAACTCGCACCTGGCAAACTCCGCCGTGAAGTCAGTACCCCCGCAGTCGGTCGGTCCGTCTTTCTCGCTCCGTCTGTAACCCTTTCGGTCCCGGGTGCAGATGTGTCGCTCCCACTCCCCCCCTCCCGCCACCTGCCCCCGTTCCTGGACGATTTCAAAGCTGGCTAGCGGCTATTCACTCGCGGGGGGGGGGGGGGGGGGGAGGGGGAGGATGGGGGGGCGAGGACACAACTTACCCTCCAAACTATGCACAAGCTCGTCTCTGCTTTCCCCTTCAGATCAACTTTAAAGAGCAGATTTCTCAGTCCGAGAAGCAAAGAGGCAGGGGAGGAGAGGGGAAATGGTTTAGGAACAGCGGCTGCCAAGTGGGTGAAGTTCAGGGCACAATCCCGGCTCTTCCATGCTCCAGCAGCCCAGCATCTTCCCGGGGTCTGGAGAACAAGGTGTTCAACAAGTCTTCCTTGTTACCCGAAATTGATTGATGATGGCTTTCCCGCTGGGCTGATTTTAACAAAACGATGCAGAGAGCTACTCTGACGAGCAGGATATTTGAGAGGAGCTTGCAATATAGCTGCGGCTTTAATTCATCTATTTCTGTCTCTCTATATACATAATGTACAAACACACATACACATGAACACCTGTGTATGTGTATGGTCATATATAAATAAATAGAACTCTATCGGTACAGTGTTGGGTCCACAGGATCTTAGACAAGCCTGCCTCTCGGCTGCGTGGAAGTTAAAGAGTTTTTCTTAAGCGAAAGGGGCTGATGCTTGGACACATCTCACGTCCAACAGGAGGCAATGACGTCTGTAGCTTCATTGCTATAACAGCACCAAGGCTGCAATTGCCATTCACTGAAATGATAAGGGGCGCTCAGACGTAAGCAGTCTGGACCTCTAGCAAGAGACTGAAGCGAAGATGTTTTTTCCCCTCCCAAAACAAATAATAATACTAAAAAACACCTAAGGAAAGAGACGGGGGAGAGGGGAAAGGAATCTAGGTCTTGCAGTCACACAGTTCTGCAACATGATCCTCTAGCTCCAGAAACATTTATTTTTTGCAGCTGACTAGACTTTGGGAAATTTCAATGTATTATGATTGCTCGGGCGGGGGGAGGGGAGGCTTCCCCCACCCCCCTCCAGTCTCAATTATTTCTGTCTCTCTTCAAGCAGGCAGTGATTAAAGCCGGGTAAAAATGCCCTCCCCCCATCTTTCCAAATATATTTAGGCTCGGGTACATGCTGAAGTGTTTCTGGTGCGTGGCTAGATGTTCTTCAGTAGCAAATTCTTGATGTATAGTATGCTGCAACGCCTTTTTTTTTTTGGTTGGTTTTTGTTTTTTGGTTTGTTTTTTTTTAGCGCTGGAAGGTGCTTACAAAGAATAAAGGAAAAAATATATATTTTATATATATATATATATTATAAAGCCGAAGAGAGAGGGAGCGGGCTTCTTTCCATGTGGGGTCACACTCCCACGGCTTTGGCTGCAGATGGGGACGGCTGCGGCGCTCCTGAACCCTGCTAAGCCGCGGCGGAGGGCGTGGGGGTAGGGGAGCGGGGTGGCCGCATCTCGGGGCTGCCGCTCCCTGCGGCGGGAGCCCCTCCCGAGCGATGACAGCGCGGGGGTTAAGTAACGCCACCGCCTGCCAGCAGCCCGTGGCTCCCGGTAGGCAGCGGGCACGCCGGCACCGCGCCGCGCTCCCAGTGCGGGCAGCGCGCACGGCCCCTCCGTTGGGGAGGGCAGCTCCGCTCTCGGCTGCGCCGGCACACGCGTGTCCGCGCTGCCGCTGCGGTGCCACTGGGCTGGGCCGCAGCCGGGCTGGGGG
The DNA here is from genome assembly GCF_028554395.1 of Pezoporus wallicus. Lineage (NCBI taxonomy): Eukaryota > Metazoa > Chordata > Aves > Psittaciformes > Psittacidae > Pezoporus > Pezoporus wallicus. The sequence continues at coordinate 5,373,847 of NW_026637663.1, forward strand.
AACACCGAGCAGCGCCGGGGGAGGGGGCTGTGGGCGACGCGTCGGCGGCGGGGCAGGACATCGGGGATCCCGATGTCCCCTGGCGCACACAATCCGGGCCGAGCCGCGCCGTGTCCGCGGCCAGGTCCGGTCATTGAGATGCCCGGGGCATGCTGCGTTCTGCTCTCTCATTTAATCCCCAGCCTCACACTTGGTGTCCGGATTTTTCCTTTTGCCAGGCCTGGGGCACGGCTTGTCCGGCCTCCAGATGGTTACGTGCAGTAAGTAAGTGGCTACCTGCCCAAACCGTTAAGCCAGTTGCTTTGCTGGAACAATTCTAGACGCTGGTGATGCAATACATGGTATCACTGCAAGGCCGAATCAAGTTCACTGCCTGCTGGAAGCACTCACAAGGTGCCGGGTTCCTTCTCTTGTCAAAGTTTATGTTGCTAAGAAGGGGAGGCCAGCGAACAGGAGAGCCAAAGAGGGAGAGGCGGCATAAGGGTGCTCTTGCTAGTATGGACATTAAATCTGGCATCCGTGACAGCCTGTGGCAGACGGCATCTGTTACGATGAACTCCCACATAAGGCTTTGGTGAGATTTGGCTGCATAATAAAGGAGGAGATTTTCAAATTATCAGCAGTAGATGCTTGCTTCCTCATACACTCTGATTCAGCAAGGTGTTCGTGAATGATCTGTGGAGGTTATCAGGACCTAGTAGCACATCTCTTTCCTTCAGAGAGATACCCTAAAAATTTACAGAGACCAGAGTCGGATATATTTGTCAAGTTCTAGAGGCAATCCTACGCTATGCTATAGTACATTTCTAAATGTATTTTGTTCACCCATTCAGCACACAGAAGTCACAATGTATCTGTATCAATGTAAGACACTGCATAATTCCACATCTATGTTTTTAGGAAGTTCCCATCAAGATCTCTCTTTATACAAGAGTTTCCACTAAATTATTACCATGCTGACAGACCATGGGCTTATTACAGTAACATGGAAATCAGAGATGGAAATACAGAATAGATCCTTTCCCTGGGGAGTAGATATGGGGTGAACAGGGTAATTCCAAGATCAATCATCTAAGGCTATACCAAGTCAAATTGAGTCTAACTCCCTTCAGGATTTTGTTCCATTCTCTCCATGAGATGTTGCCAAAGGAAAGCTTTCCACCCAGTTACTCCTAAGCACTCTTATCCAAATTTCATCCTATTGCATACAAGATTGGGACCATCTCAAGGAGCTCCTTTCTCCACAGTTAAACTCTTTGACATGAACAACTGTAGAGAAGGAAGAAGAAAAAAAAGGAGTGGGCAGTGCCAGTTTCCATGTCCTGCACCAACAACGGTTTCCTTTACTCACAGTCTGTAAGTGATTCTGTGCTTCATGTCATTTTGGGACAGTCTTGGAGGGAGACGGAAGAAGGGGAGAAGATGGCATGTTTCTGATTGGCTACAGACAAGCCAAAGGAGAAAAGCAAAGAGAAAGCTTTTGGAGTTAGGATAGTACCAATCTGAAATAATTACCAATGTTGGGGGTTTCCTGGTATATTGATCACCATTATTTACTGATCTTTTTTCTAAATGTAAAAATTCTAATCCTTCTCACTCCGACCTCCAGATGAATGCTGCCTTCCATCTCTGCCTAGCATTGTGATTAGCTATCACTCAGGTTGGCCTCAAGAAAAAACTCTCACAGAGTACACAAGAGCTCTGCTGTTAGTTCATTTTTAATGCTCTGAAAAGTAACTAATTTCTATGCTATTACTCATTTAAATGCTACCCAGCTACCACTGTCAGTGACTTCTGTAACATCTTTTGGTGGGATTACAAGAAGTGTTGGATTTTGGTGGACTTCTGTCACCAAACTTGAACAAGTGGCATTCAGTATATCAAGTCAGAGTTTTTTCATTAGGTCTTGATCTAAAACTTGTGAAGGCAAAGAGGAATCTTTACATCGCCTTGGTGATCCCTCACTCTGGGATTCTAGAAGGACCTGGAGTTAAGGCCCTACTAAACACAATTGTACTTGGAGATAGACAAAGTGTTTTCAAGCTTATGGATTTGGACTGGGTATTTCTCTCACATGAGTCAATAACTGAAATCATCAGGTAAAAGACCTTCAATAAATATAGCTCAGTTTGCAAACACTTTACTTTTTGCTTTATTTTTTTAAAGCATTACTAGCCTAGCCTGTCAATCATGTTCACAAAGGACCATTCATGGCAGTTTTCAGTGCCTCATCAGTCTGAATGCAACATATTTTAAAGGGATAGAAAATTAAAAGTTCAGAGGAGACAGGAACAGCACAGGTTAAGGCAAACCTGCCTCTGTACAATGCATCCTGCACAGACACAGCAAATAACCAAACACAGCAGCCATAAAAATGAGAGGTCTTATGTTGCAACTTAGTTTTCTCTTACTTTCTTCTCACACGTATGATCTGAACTATTTGAGCCAGCAATATGTAACCAATTCTTGATGAACAGCACAATGAATCAATTATCTCTCATGCAGTGCCATACTATCACTTTTCCCATGCAGTTCATAGTTTTTTCGTTGTATGGCTTTATGAGGTGACTTATAACACAGCATTTTAGATATATTGTAGACATCTGCATCATTAAAGCCTCATTCTGGCAACAGCCCACTCTCCACTCAAAGCATTGTTTTGGTACGTGTCCCTGAACTGTGAATACACTCCTGCCCATCTTGACAGAATCCTTAGCATTTGTACATTAGGCTTGTCTTCAAAGTGATTTCCTAGCATGAGCTAATGTATTCTTACAACACCCAGAACAGTTGGTAAATTTTATTATCCTCATTTTATAAATTGGTAAACAGCAGCAGAGAGGTGAAGAGTCTGTTCTATCCCCTTTGCTCACATTTGATTACTGCCTTAATCCCTGGCTAGTTCCACTGCTTTCAGAGGGAATCCTTGCACAGTAAGATACCATTTGATAGGGCTGAAAACTACAGTGTCTTACAAGTAATTTGAGCAAGGCCATGGAGAGAGTTTAGTGCAGGTTTAGAACTGAAATCTCTCTCACACACACGCTCTTTTGCTTCACTCACTTTCTCAATTTAAAAACAGCTCCCAGAACTTACCACTGTATCTGTCATTTTTCCACTCCCCCAGCTAATATGCAGAAGTAATAATGATCATGTAGCCCCACTGCAGTGACATTACATACAATACAAGCTGACATGTAACACAAAGAAAACTTACAGGACTGACACAGTTCCTGAGTTCTTACACTACAAAAAATGGCAACCTTTTGGATCTTGAAATTTAACAATTCAAAGGAGGGGGGTGAAAGGTGCATTGGAAAGTTTCATCTGAAATTCAGCACTACAAGAAAGGTGGTACTAAGTCAGTGTCAAGATTCAAAGCCATCTCTCTGTTTATTGTTTAATATTGTTCTTTCAGCATGAAGTGTGCACTCTAATGTCACAACATTCATCTTTGTATTTCACAGAACAGATGAAGATCAGTGCATTAATCTACAGAGGCCTAGCTGAATTTCCTCCATTAAGTTAGAGAGAAATGGGTGTTCTCACCTTCCAGAATAAAGTTATTTTGTCCACTTTGCCTTCCTACTTCTGCAAACCCTTTATACTTGTTCAGCACATATGGCCATCAAGTTCTGATCCATGTCTCCTCATAAACCCTACGTATCACTGTATAGCGGTGTTTTTAATTGTAAAAAATATGGTGGCTTATTTGAGCCTTTAGCAATTTTCAGAACTGTGAATTTGTTTACTGGGTTTTCACACACCCTGCTGATAAGTAGGATGGACGTGTTCAGGGCAGCAGCTACTGCTTGAGATAGAGAAGGGAGCGTTCAGAAACTTTCCCCATTTCCTAGTGGCAGCAGCTCCAGAACTTTTCCCCCCCTTCGCTGTCTCTGCTCCAGCTATTTCCTCCTCTGTTTCTCTGTCAGGAAATTCACAACTCCCTTGCTCCTGGGAGAAGAATATCCTCTGTCCCCTATCCAGCTAGGAAAGCATAGACCTGCCTTGTCAGTGTCTATGGCATCGATGTGATGAAACTGTAACTGTGTCGTATTTTGTAGAACAGATAGTGGGTCATTCTGCTCACAAGTTTCTACGTTTCTTACACTCGAGGCCAGTCCTAGGTCAGTACTGAGAATTTCTTTGATGGAGATATGTGAAACACTATATGCTTGAAAAATAATTTCTGGAACCTTAGGTAACCAAAAGAGCTGGAACAGGAGCAAAGAGCTTGTAGAAGTCTCTTGTCCTCAAACGCTGCCACTCTGGGGTTTGTTCCTGCCATTTTCCATGACACTTTCTTCCAAAGATCCAAGATCTGTCTTCTTGTTTGTTTATTTATTTACATCTATAGCCCTTTCCCTTATAGCCTCCTTTACAGAGAAAAGTCTCTACAGCAAGACACGGAGGCCCACGCTAGGCCCCTGAAGATGCTGGCAGAGTCTGTGGTAGAAGGGAGCTGCCCAGTGCAGGGCTCTGTGCCTGCTTCTGGCAGCCCAGCATTAGGCTGGGAGGTGGGCCAGGGGAGCATCCTGAGCCTGAAGGGCTATAGTGGGGCCATTCTACCAGAGAAACTGTTGTGTCTAAGGAGTATCAAAGTGTTTTACCAGCTCTGCTTCCCCACTTCCTCTGGCCTGCAAGTTTTGTTGCACAGAGCCTAAGGGGGTGGGGGCAAAATTTTAGACCAAGTAATTCCAGCATTGGAAATTCACATCATTTCCACTTATTGCTCATTCAGCTTTAATTCTGCTTTCAAGCTGTATCTCAACCATTCCCGTGGCTCACAGGAGTTATGCTTTTAAACCCCTGCAATGGTGTCCAACCTACAGTTTTTTGTTTCTTCATAGTTTTCTGTGGAAGGATGGGAAAAAAAAAAAATCAATTCTAACTGCATGTTTCTGCAAGATATGCTCCACTGTATTTCCAATGATTTTTTACCATTCACTTAAGGAACTCAGAACAAAATCAAGTTCTATCAGAAACACGTGTAGCTCCTATTTTGAATTCTACTCTACAGCAAATCATCTATCCTTATGATTTTGGCTTTCATAGAATCATAGAATGGTTTGGATTGGATGAGATCTTAAAGATCATCTTGTTCCAACCCCCCTGCCATGGGCAGGGGCACCTTCCACTAGACCAGGTTGCTCAAAGCCCTGTCCAACCTGGCCTTGAACACTGGGATGCGGCAACCAAGGGATGGGGCAGCCACAACTTCTCCAGGCAGCCTGTTCCAGTGCCTCACCACCACCATTGTGAAGGATTTTTTCCTAATGTATAATCTAATTCTGCCCTCTTTCAGTTTAAAGCCATTGCCCCCTTTTCTCTCACTACATTCCTTTGTAAAAAAATCCCTTTCCAGCATTCTTGTAGGCCCCCTACAAAAATAATTGTTGGTATCTCTATCTGAATATATTTGGTAACAGAAAGAAAAAATGAAAACTAAAATACACACTAAATGTATGATAGTGTCAATATACACTGTAACTTTAGAAGATAGAACAAAATATTTATAATATTTAAAATGCGATTCAGTGAGCATACACAAAGAGCTTTCTCATTTTGATTTGACAGCACTTGGTTTCTTCTCTCCCATATACTAGTATAAAGCTGGAGTAACTGCATCCACTCCCAGAAAGTACAAAACTAGCATAAGTGAGAAAAGGAAGAACCTGGTTCCTACCATTCAAACCTATCACCAGTGGCAGCTCTGCAAGACATACTCTAAAATGACTGTGCATGAGAAAAGAGGGCACGTTTAGCTGAGCAGCCTGGTCCAATCTCTCACCTACTGCTTTAAGTAGGAGTTTGGACTGGACACCCGCTGAGGTTTCTGTCCAGCACCTGAACCTGTGATGCGGCTCCTTAACTTCTCACTTGCGTCCTCACCAGTGAAGTTAGTGAAAACAGATTCAGGCTTTTCTAAATGTAGTTTTGTGAGGGTGTTTTTGTGTCTTTGGTTTTATTTGGGGTTTGTTTGGGTTTTTTTTGTTTTTTTTTTGTGGGTTTTTTTGTGGGGGGGGTTTTTTTTTTGGGGGGGGGGGGGGGTTGATTAGGTTTTTTTTTCCCAAAATCAAACATTACACCTTCACCTTTATATAACCATCAGTGCAAACTGCATCTGGCTGAAAGAACTGTTACACTAGTGCATTTGCACTTCTTCACTACTAGCATCTGTGTAAAAGTGAAACCATAAGGTAGGAACAGCAACAAACACAAACACTCATAGTCACAAACTCTCACTGATGTTCCAAATACTACCTGTGATTTGAAAAATCCATAAAAACCTTCAGCAAACCTCATTTCTTCAGATACAGAATTTGTCTTGTGGAAGCTTCTGCAAGTTTGGAAGAGCAAGGACCTAAAGTAGAGAACCAAGACCTCCCAAGGGAGAGCAGAGAGGAGGAAAGAAAGGAGTCTCCTCTCCTCTTGCATCAGTGTTAATCTACACATTCAACCAAAAAGCCCCCAGATTGCTCCGCCAGGTATAAGAGTACAGTTAGATGGCAGGGGCTCATGTGTGCTCCTATGTATGTCCTTCCTGCTTGAAGAAAAAGTAACATACTGCATGATTTAGTACTGGCTAGGACACAGCCACCAGCAGCCACCTTTTTAGTTTCCTTCCACAAGTTCTGGCACTGTATAGGCCTCCGGTTTTTCAGTCAGGGCCTGTGCATCACATTTGGGCTTCCCTCAGAAATCATCCTGCTTGACAGAGGGGAAAAACTGTTTCCTATACTGTCCTTTTGATAAAAAGGTTGTAGTGAATGCAGAGCTGGAAGTTATCAGACTGATGACCCCAAAATATGAGGTCCTTTCTAAGCAGTCATCGGGAACAGCACAACATCAGTCATGCAGACGAGGTATTTTCAGGGTTACTTAACAGCAGCTGGAACACCAAAGGCAGAGAAGCACAGCAAAGAATGTAGTGTTGCTACCTTTACCATTTTGTGAAAAGTCTTCCAGCCCTGAAGACAAATGATTACATGGTAGTTGCAGAGAACAGCCTAGGAATGGGATTCAAGCTCCCCTTTCTTAACATAGAAAAAAGTCAGCTGTGAAGGCAAGCAGACCCTAAGTGTTTGTATTATAGAATCATAGAGTGGTTTTGGTCAGAAAGGACCTTAACATAATCTAGTTCCAACCTCCCTGCCATGCACAAGGACACCTTCCCCTAGACCTCGTTGCTCAAAGCTCCATCCAACCTGGCCTTGAACACTTCTAGAGATGGGGCAGCCACCGCTTCTCTGGGCAACCTGTGCCAGCGCCTCACCACCCTCACAGGGAAGAATTTCTTCCTTATATCTAACTTGAATCTTCTGTTTTTATCAGCAATACAGTTATCACTCTCTTTTGCACCCTGAAGAGACTGCATGGAAAAAGCCTTAAGAAGCTCTCAGTAAAAATGATTTTATTCTCCCTAAAGGCCATAGTCCCCAAGCTTCTTACTAGCTGCAAGAAACAAAATAAAGGGACAAGCAGCCAGTTTTCAGCTGTGCCAACCTCTGCTTCCCAACTTGTAAAGCATCAACTCGCAGAAAATCAGCAGTTCCTACCCACAGCAGGCAGCCTTCACTATTCAGATCCATGAAGGAGGATACATGCTGAGATAACCCCACAGTGCCACACACCAACATACACTGCGGAGCTGGACGGGAAAGACACACGTAGCTCTGAGGTAAACCTACATACATACATACACACACATACACACACACACACACACTGAGGGAGGGCCAGGAGGCAGCGGCTCGTCCTTTCCCTCCACACACACCTCAACCCCCCCCCACACACATCCCCTCTCCCGACGTTTCGTGCCCGGCACACCGATGAGCCCCGCAGCGAGGGCTGACAGAGCCTCCCCCGCGAGCGCGGAGCGGCTCATTAAGCGGGGGAAGAGAAGGGGGGGTTGCTGCTGCCAGGCGCGCCTTCCTGCGCGCTCCCTCCCATTCAGCCTCTCGCCGTCCCCGCCGCGGCGGCTGCTGCCGTCAGAGCTGCCTGCGTCAATGCTGCCTCAGTGACACGCACCGGGGCTCTGCGCTACCCCCTCCCCCCCGCTCCCCCTCCTTTCTCCCGTTTGTCTTTTTTTTCCTTCCTCAATGAGACGCCTTAATGGGTTTTTATTTATTTATTTTCACGATCACGCTTTATAAATCAGCCTGGCGGTTGCGCCAGCGGCACGTTCACAGTTAACGGTTTCTTGCGGGGGGGGGGGGGAGGGGGGTGGGGGGTGTTAGTGTGCTTCCACCACCTCCCCCCGTTCTTGATATTTCAAAATAATAATTTCGATGAATAATTACCATTTAATTTATTTATTTCACGCGGGTCCTGTGAAATAAATAGATCTTAAGCTGGGTTTTCTCAGGTATCGGCCACCCCTCCAACTCCACCCCCTCCGCACTAACGGTCTTTCTGTCACTGAGGCGCTGAGGGAGGCCATACCCCGCACACCCGCAGCTTGCTGTATTATAACGGATTTCCCCTTAGAAAAACAACCCTTTGAGTTTTTTTCCTCCTTTTCCCCTTTGTAATAGCCTACTCATTCAGCATTTTTCCATTATCTGCACACCCACTGTTATTTCTCCTCTTCCCCCTATCATGTGTCTTCCCGCCCCCCTTTCCCCCCATTAATCACCAAGCCCTGGGCTCTGAAGAATAACGGTTATAAAATGGTGGCTCTGCCTGTGTCCTTAGTTGCATACGTAACGCAAGCCTCCTGCCCACATCCCTCCTCTGCCCATCAAGGTCAGAGAGAAGTCTTAAGGGCACAGTTAAACCCAAACCGTATCTGTTTACATTTTATCCCTATCTCCTTCTACCCCTCCTCTTTTCCGCAGGAGAATTTGACAGAAGAGCTGCCCAAAAGAGCTCACAGAAGAGATGTCTGTGGGGTCGGGCCTTGCCCTCCTTCACATTGTACTGGTGCTTAGCTGAGGCGAGAGGGACAACAGCCCAGGCCCTATTAAAGTCAATGGGAATCAGAGAACTCAGGCGTCACTGGATTTGGCTGGCAGAGTGTGCAGCCGTACCCTTGCCAAGCCCTGCCCCATTTCAATTCAGCTTAACTGCAGCCGTGCCAAGCTGCTGCGAAGCTGGCGCGTGCTGCTGGCATGGCGCAGCGCTGCCCTCCCATGCAGGAATCCTTGGTGACGTTGAGCAGCTGGAACCGATCCTGCACCTCCCTGCTGCTGCTGCCCGCAAGGAACCCGAAACTAGCTTCCACCTCCTGGCACCTTCGCAGCACATAAAGGTCGTCTGAGGTCAGGGATTGGCCAGATAAATTAAAGCAGCCTAAAAGCTGTATTAATTTAGACTGCAAACGAGCCAGTGCTGTCCAAAGCTCAGTGCTATGAAGCACAGCCATTTGTACATCCTCCCAGCAGCACCTACGCCTGCTCCCCTCCACACTCAACTGCACGTATAGAGTAGCAAATCTTTTTTTCTCTGTCAATGCAAAAAGCAAGTCTCGGAAACAGTTCAGTTCTGCAGCGCCACCTACTTTGAATAACCATTTGGCTTCAAAATACAAAGAAAAAAAAACGTAAAAGGGCAAGCAATTAGACCACAAGCTAGATTTCTGAAAAGAAAAAGAAATCTAACAACTGAATAACTTGTGCACAGCAAAGGCTTCACTGTGCATTTGAAGCTTATTGTTATTTGCATTTTTTTCACAGAAACAAAGGAAAACAAACCAGGTATCATAAAAACAATGCTAGCTGGCAACAGGGATCCTTATGACAACAGGAATGTACTTACACATTTTAATACCCAGCTTATGCTTAAAACTGCATTTACGTTAGATCTTCATTCAGCTGCATTGTACTTAATTGTATGCGTGCGGGCTCTCCCCAGTAAATACCCATTTAACAGATAGTTCACAAAGCCACACAGGACTGAGGTTTTGAAGGAATCCAGTAAGACATTCAAAGGCTCACTGTCCCGGATGCCATTTGAGCACGTGAGCAGCTCAGCAATCTGCCCCAGTAACTGGACATGTGAGGAATGAAGGGCAGGCATTAGGCATGGCTCCTGCAGAGTCTCTGCATGGCAAATCACACGCCTTCACCCACAGTTATTTACATTCTACCCCATGACTGTGCTTTTTATAATTTTTCTCACTATTTTATTTCAGCGCAGCAAAGCCAACCTTGGAATTCATTTGTGTGTGTTTTTAGTGGTGTGAATGATGCAACTCTCAGTATCCAGGCATGTTAAATGGGAGATAGGATAAATAGGATGCACTTGAACATATTATAAGGATGACTTTGCTTTTTGTTTCCCCACATTAAAAGATGACCTTGTGTAAGCACGGGTAGCTGGTGTCAGTGCATGCTATACCATACTGAAGGTAGAGCAATATCTGCAGAGCAGGCAGGGGCCTGTTGCTTGTGCAGAAACAGTTGCTGCTGTGAGCATGGCACCGGATAGCAGTGCCTGCTGAGTGGATGGGGGTGGCTCCCTGCCTTTGCACAGGACACAGCACTGCACATACTGGATCTGCCTTTGGAGGAGCAGGCTTGAAAAAAGTCAGTCTTTGCTCTGCCTTAGGAGTTGCTCCAAGGCTTTGGCTACAAACTGTAGGGCTAAATTGAGACCATTATTTTGCACTGAGCTATTTTCATCCCAGAGTGCTCTAAAGGCTTAACAGATATACAGGCTATGGTGCTATATGCACAGGAATCACTCCAGCCACTAGTGAAATGCAGCCACCTATTAACCAAAGCTATGTGACGCCTGGGTTCTGGGTGTGATGACTGCCAGAAGATTTTGTTTTATCCAGCTGAGACAAGTCTGGATTTTGGTTAGTGGTATACTCCATACCATTTGAAAAGGAAAACTAGCAGGATCTTTACATACAAATAGAAATAGGAATGGACAGTTACACTCCACCCTGGAATTCGAAATGTTACCACTGAGACAAAGTCTTCTCTGAAGTCTTACTTTCTTCCACCACCTATATTTGATATTAATTACCAAAACAGTACTCCTTCCACTCAGTGGTGCAGGGAGCTAAGCATGAACAGCTGGAGCCTTTCATCCGTGGGGTAATTATTCAAAGGCCTCCAGGGTCAGATGTGGACTACACACCATGACATTTTGGTGGTCTATAGACAATGACTTAACAGTTTCACAGGGGCAAGTGACTCTATGGGTAAAGCACCACAGCCACCTCCACAATTGTCTTTAACTCACACTTGACTGTTCTGTCCTGAAGAGGCAAGAAAACTGAATTACTGCATATTTGCCATTATGGAAAATTCATTTCAAGATGCAGAAAACATGGTGAAATACAAACTGTATGCCTAAAACGAGCAATATAATAGCCAGTCAGTACTCTACATACACCTTTGTATAGATAACATTAAATAAGCATGCTTCCCTGTCTCTAGTTAGGGTAGAAAGGGAATTGTGTGGTAAAAGACGTAATTTGTGCATTAGGAAGTCTCTGTTGCCAGATCAGCAGCAGCAGCACTGACGTCTGTACTCTCTCGCTTTGTTCCTGCTGCTATAAATCAAAACGACTACAGTCCAAATGCCTCACTTGTTTAACTATAAATGCACTGCTAGTCAGAAAGAATCACAGAGGGAGGGATCTAGGTAATCTGCATATACTTTAAACTGATTAAATATGAAAAGTCAAAATAAGGACAAGAACAACATTTACAAATTTATGATTGACAACAACAAAAACTTCTAAAGGGTGGAATCCAGCAGACCTGTAAAAATTCTGTGTCTACGGGCACTGATGTCTTTGCTAAATGAACTATCAAATTTGCCTTTCTTAATGTGCACTGGGATTTATATTTTTTTCCCAGATCAGTGCAACCTCTTTTAGAAGCTCATGTGTCTTCATGTTTTTCCCAAATATATTTCCAAATTAAAATAGGATAGATGGAGTAGATCAGGTTTTACTTTCCATCATTTTATACACCTGTGTATTTAATCTATATACAAACATACACAGCTGACTCCTATTTATTTGGAATTTTAGAAAACTAAATATCTCTTCTGCAGATGAAATGAGCCCTCAGAGCTTAAAATACTGCTGAGATCCTTCCTAAATTCTAAGAGAGGACTCAACAGTTACATTAAAATGATGGTGCCAATGCCTGTTGCTAACCTTTGGCTGGGGAAGAGCAGGGTTCTTCTAACACCTACCGAGAGCTTGGAATCATAGAAAATACAGCACAGATTCTGGAAAGGGAGAAATTAAGGTAACCTTCTCATGCCAAGCTCAGCTGAGCTGTAAATCCTGTGTGCTGGCCAGCACAGCCAGAAATATGTTGAGCTGTACTTCTGAAGAGGAAATAACAGGATCAGAGAACAGCAGGTGAGCACATTGTCAACTCCCCACTGATGTTGCTGTTGGAGCCACTGCATTACAGCTTAAGACCACCAAATTTTTTACAGTAAGACATTCAAAGAGCATGAAATCAAGAAGTCCAAAGGTATTTGTTCGATGGAAGATGCCTTGTTAGGCCTTGGCTAATGAATTTGCAACCAGATGTTCATTTTAAGATCTGATCCAAAATGCACTGAAGTCAATGGCAAGGCAATTGGAAGTTCCAGATCACTGGAAAAAAAGCTATTCTAAAGCCAATATTTTTTTAAAAGAAAAAAAAAACACCACCAGAAAAACAAACAGGATGTAGCCATTGATCATTCAGCTTGGCACTGATCCTAGGCAAAACTGGAAAAACAAAGGAGCAGACATGGGGTCATCAGTTATGTGCCACCAAAATTGTCATCGTTGTTACTTGAATGGGTAGAAAGTAAAAGTAGAAAATAACTGGATTTACCTTTCTTCTTTCTTATTGCTGGCCAACCTACACAGCATACCTTCTCATTTGCCATGGATTAAGAACACGTACATATGGTTACTCTAGCTCATCTGGCACAACTCTAGCCATTTGGGATGTGGTAACTATGTAAAATAAAGGAGAACAACAAGATCAAGGCCAGTTACCATATTTTTTTTCTTTTAGAAACAGACTAAGAGGCCTCCAACAATACTTGATTTTTGTTTTGTTTTCTTTCAGTTTATAAATGCATATCTAGAAAGTGAAACATCTTGAGGTAACAGGCTTCTGTAAATCTCCTGGATTCATACCTGTATGACACTGATGAAAAAATTAACTAAAAACAATAAGCATGATGACCCATATTAAAAAGTCAGAATGGGATCCAGGGTCTGAAAAATGAAACTAGAGGAAATCTTCTGTGTTTTAGAGTAATTAACTTGCAACCACTTCCAAAGGACACATTTCACTGTCTGGAGGCTTTAACTCAGAACTGGCTGGATTAAAATCTAGAGATAATAAACAGGCTTTCTCCACCCAGCGAAGGCTCAGGGGAGAGCCTTCTATAAACGAGTCTTCCAATATCTAAAGGGGGCCTACAAGAAACCTGGAGAGCGACTTTTTACAAGGGAATATAGTAGTAGGACAAGGGGGAAATGGCTTATAAACTGATAGAGGGCAGATTTAGGTTAGACATTAGGAAGGAATTATTTAGTATGATGGTAGTGAGGCCCTGCCACAGGTTACCCAAGAAGTTGTGGCTGCCCCATTCCTGGAATTGTTCAAGGCCAGGTTGGACAGGGCTTTGAGCAACGTGATGTAGTGGAAGGTGTCCCTGCCCATAGCAGGGGGTTTGGAACTAGGTGATCTTTAAGGTCCCTTCCAACTCTAAACCATTCCATGCTTCTACAAATTTAATCTTACTGCAGAGTTTCTAGTTTACATTATCTAGGCCCCACTATTTGGGAAGTCAGAAATCCTAATGTTCCCTCTAACCCTGAATGCACAGCACCTTGATAATGGGTGAGAGAGTGCAGATTAACCTATTCTTACACCTCTTTGTAAGGTTTCCCTTAAGCAAAGTTCAGTTCCTTCATTTGCGTACATCTGCATCTATATGATTTGCAGGAAGATCTTAAAAATAACTCACAAATCTTGCAGTGTCTTCATCACAAGGAGGCTTATAGGTTGTTGGACAAAAGATCAAATTTACAGAAGAAAGTATATAACAAATCTGGGGTGGGGAGTATAGGGGGGTGTTAACCTTGACTTTGTTCAGTCCTCCTTACAGCTACTGGCTTAGGAAAAAGACGGAATTAAACCAGACAAGTATCCATACGAATTCTGGTGAGAACTGCAGTGGAGTGGAGACATCTAGCTGCCTTCTGTCTACCAACAGCACCTACAAATTGGGAAATCCTGGCTCTGGGGGGAATCTGTAGATACCAACTTTTTTAGGAGAAAGCAAACAAGCCATTCCTTGCAGAGAGGGCACATAAAACTGGGATGGAGAGTATATGTACTGTTTCCTCTGGTTCTCACTGGAGCATTCCCAAACAAAAGCTTATTTCCTTTAATTTGTTAAGTTTGGTTCCTTAGGAGAAATTTTTATTTTGGCAGTTTTGGTTACATGGTCTTAAAAAGCAGCTTTGAATGTGCAAATAACCATGAGAAACAATGCTGAAAACACCTCCTTGATCCAGAAGTGGACTGAAGCACGCTGATGGTGATAGCATGAATAAGCCTGATTGCCATTGTTCAGGCTGCACCCCGCCCCTGATTAGAAAGTCAAAAAAAGGGGCAGTGTGTCATTACTGCGGTATATTCCCCCTTGCACTGTAAGCAAAGTCACTTCCAACCTGCCTTTATATTTCCAGAGGCCCAGCAAATACACAGGCTCCACAACAGGGTTGGGCTGCACACAGCGTGTCATGCCTGCAGCCCCACAAGGGGAGACAGAGCAAGCTGCATGGTGCCCTGCTTTGTGGAGGTACCTTTGGGGCTCTTTTCACAAACCAGAGCCTGCTGAGTGACTGCATCCAACTCTGCAAGCATAGATTTAAACACACCATCAGCTGAGGGATGGAGGACTACAGCAACTTAGTAGTTCCTGATGACTGGAAAAAGGGTAATATAACCCCCATTTTCAAGAAGGGGGAAATGGATGACCCGGGGAACTACAGACCAGTCAGTCTCAGCTCTGAGCCTGGCAAAATCTTGGAGCAGATTTTCCTTGAAGGCATGATAAGGCACATGAAAAACAACAAGGGGCTTGGTGACAGCCAGCATGGCTTCACTAAGGGGAAACCCTGGCTGACCAATTTGGTGGTCTTCTATGACAGGGCTACAGAACTGATGGACAGGGGTAGAGCAGATGACGTCATCTACTTGGACTTGTGCAAAGCGTTTGACACACCATCCTTGTCTTTAAATTGGAGAGACATCAATTTGATAGGTGGACCACTCAGTGGATAAAGAACTGGCTGGATGGCCATGCGCAAAGAGTTGTGGTCAATGGCTCAGTGTCCGGCTGGAGACCAGTAACGAGTGGTGTCCCTCAGGGATCAGTGTTGGGACTGGTCTTGTTCAACATCTTTGTCGTTGACATGGACAGTGAGATTGAGCCCGCCCTCAGCAAGTTTGCCAATGTCACCAAGTTGTGTGGTTCGGTTGGTACACTGGAAGGAAGGAATGCCATCCAAAGGGGTCTTGACATGCTGGAGAGGTGGGCCAATGCCAACTTCATGAAGTTTAACCGTGCCAAATGCAAGGTCCTACACCTGAGTCGAAGCAATCCCAGGCACAGCTACAGGTTGGGCAGAGAAGAGATTCAGAGCAGCCCTGTGGAGAAGGACTTGGGGGTCTTGGTCAATGAGAAACTGAACATGAGCCAGCAGTGTGCGCGTGCAGCCAAGAAAGCCAACCGTATCCTGGACTGCATCAAAAGGAGTGTGACCAGCAGGTCAAAGGGGCTGATCCTGCCCCTCTACTCTGCTCTCATGAGACCTCACTTGGAGTATTGTGTGCATTTCTGGTGTCCTCAACATAAAAAGGACATGGAACTGTTGGAACAAATCCAGAGGAGGGCCACAAGGATGATTAGGGAACTGGAACACCTTCCATATGAAGATAGGCTGAGAAGGTTGGAGCTGTCGAGCCTGGAGAAGAGAAGGCTGCGTGGAGACCTCATAGCAGCCTTCCAGTATCTGAAGGGGGCCTGTAAAGACTCTTCATTAAGGACTGTAGTGATAGGACAAGGGGTAACAGATTCAAACTTAAACAGGGGAAGTTCAGGTTAGATATAAGGAAGAAGTTCTTTACTGTGAGGGTGGTGAGGCACTGGAATGGGCTGCTCAGGGAAGCTGGCGGTGTCCAAGCCCAGGCTGAAGAGAGCCTTGGGTGACATGGTTTAGTGTGAGGTGTCCCTGCCCATGGCAGGGGGGTTGGAACTAGATGATCTTAAGGTCCCTTCCAACCCTAACTATTCTATGATTCTAGTCTATGAACTTGCTGCAGATGTACTTGAGGGCTTTGAAACATGATGTGTGCCCTCCATTTTGTATGCTACTCAGCTCCTGCAGCCATTTGTTGCAGGCTCTGGGACTGCAGCAGTCAGCAGCAGGTTATCACAGTAGGGCTACAGCCTTGTTCCTTCAGTTTCGCAGGACATCTCTTTCCAAATTCAGCCTGTGCCTGCTCTTAGTGCACATAAACACACACGTGCTAACTCCATCATAACCACACTCTCTTTGCTCACAAGTTCTGACTCTACAGATGGGGAGCTATCCAAAATTGCAGTGGGAGCCCAGCTGTTCACTACCATCAACTGATAAACAAAGGCAAAGAACTCTGCATATATGCTTTTCCAATAGAGACGAGAACTGGGAAGCTCTGAACAGGTTTTGCATAAGAAGGTACAGGGATTATAGTAGTTACAACTATCTAAACACAACAAAATCCCTGTGACAGCAGAGGCGAGGCCAGTATTCAGATGGTGGTGTGCATCTAGAATGAAGTAGGAGATTCAGGACATCAGGACAAAGGAAGGATATATGAACACTGGCCCAAGCTCAAATGCTAATGCATAGCAAACATTAATGTGCCCCAAACAACAGCTGCTTCAGAGGAGTGTTTTCAGTTTTCCTGGGGAAGAGATCACCAGCAGAAGGAAACCTGCAATGTTATTTTTTTGGTAGACAAGGAGGTGGCTTAGGTTCCAAAACCTGTGCTTGTGTCATTAGCAACATCAGGTCCACAGTTCAGGCTAAGGAAGGCAGCTGTAGCTCAAAACTGGTTGAGTTTGCAGTCATCTCAAACAATGTAAGCAGCAAGGTCACAGGTGCGGGAACAAGTACTTTTCCTCTCTAGAGAGATCCCCTGAGAATGAGTTTGAGGGTGCCCTTGTGACATCATGTTGGGCAAAGAAGCTTGCACTGCTGCATCCACTGCTTTTTCCATCAAAGGAAAACTTCAGACTCTAGGACTATTAATTTAGCTGCTGTTCTCCCATTCTCCTTTCCCCCTTGTGATAGCTCAAGAGTAACAAGAAAGCCAGATGAGATCTACCAGCTCATTAGGTCTTCCTAGACCAGTGCTTGGCCAGGACTTAGTCTTGTGCCTTCAGTCCCTGGGATTTTCAGATGTCTCCCAAGTATGGGAGTGGTCTGAAAGCACTTAGCTTCCAAGACTGAATGCATTCATTGTAATATAAATGACATCTACCACTTTTAGCAAGAGCTAAATTTATCAAAAGAAACCACACAATGAGGTAACTGTGAAGGTCATTATTCTGGAAGGGAAATGTGAACATAAGGACTAAACTTTACTTGGAATATTTAAGCAGAACATTTCTCCCAGTGATTAGGGCAAGAAATTAAGAGATACATCTTCAAGAAATCTGTGTAAGATTCTCACCATTCTGTTTATAGATGCCAATATAAGCAACTGTGTGGTTTGCCAGCAAAAGAAAGAAAGGAACAATGAATAAGAGTTCAAGCCTTACTTGTAAGCCCTTATATTGCCATGATTCATTTTAACAGCCCACCAAACCTGAGAGAAACTCAACAGACCAGCATAATCCCTGAAGTTAGTTGAGGTTGAGTCACACCTGGAACAGTCTTGCCCATTCATTTATTAACAAGAGGGGAGAATAAAAATGCTACCTAGATTATTTCTGCTTTCTAGGGCAGGGTGTACTAAAGAAAAGACACTTCTGACTTGGCAGCATAAACCTTCCTTCCATTATCCCTAGAGGGGAAAAGGGCAATTTTGTAAGAAACTGAGATCTAGGAAATCAAGTTATCCTAGAGTCCCAAAGTCGATATACTACCTTACCACATACAAGTCCATCAAAGTCTGTTGTACTATGAGTGAATCTTCACTACCTAACTGAATTCACAGTACCTTTTTCTTGTACCTACTGTACTGCACTGTGACAGTTAGGGGTGCTTAAGCTTAGTCTAGTGTAACACAGTACTGTAAAAGGGCAATGCCCATGGTAGCAACAGAAGGATATTAGAATAATATTCTGCCACTGCCTTGACTTTGACTTAGTGCTTGTGCCTGCAGGATGCTTTGCTTATTTCCTTGAAATGTCATTACCAATGACAGATTCCACATAAAAGACTCTTGAAAAATTAAATTAAGGAACTTTTTTCATGCTGTGTATGAAAACAGCATTCAGCCTCATGCATGAAATTTCTTCAAGTATCTTAAAGTTCTAAAGAACAGCTGTATTCTTCTCATGGCACTAAGCCCCAAAGGTGGAGTTACAAGTCTACCTCATAGTTTTTCCCAGCTATGTATTTAGGCTTATGTTCTTCCTGTCTGAATAACTTCGACAATATCCCAGTTCATCTCAATTGAGAAATTGCTTTATAAACCAGTTCTGGCTTATTTCCAGTTTTGGGAAGTCTAATCAACAGCATCTTGTAAGAAGATATTTACTTTGAGTTCTCAGCTGTCATGGAAAAGAGCTGGCAGGCTAGGACATCACACCAGCAATATAACTCCTCTATATTCTTGTCAGTGGTGGAGTGTGCTAGTCTGAAATAACTCACTTGGTTAGGAACATGTTTTAGCTAGGGACACAACAATATGAATATTTGTCCCGGGGTTTTTTTGTGGTTTTTTTTTTTTACAACATTATTTCAGAAAGGCTTTGGGAACAGCAAAAGCTAAGACAAAGCCTAAATGATCCATCCCAGGTTTTACTCCACACTCAACTGCTTCTGGAAGAAGGACATTTTCGGTGTTTTGTCAATTCCCTGTAGATATCCAGTCAGGATGTATGTATTGAATAAAGAAAAAACCCTTCAAATTACTTGCTGCAGCAAAAGTACTTCAGTTAGCTCTTTACCTGAAGTAATAAATTAAAAGCAATCCATTATCTGGGTTGCAGTGCAACTCCTTCTTCTTTCAAAAACCTGACAACAGAGGAACTTTTAAATGCATAAACATTTCCCACTTTTACTAATACTAGCAATCTCCTAATTCACTTCAACCACAAATGAATCTAAATAGCCAATAGATCTTTAGAACCACTTTTATTTGCACTTCTGGGATAGTCATTTAATGTCCAGTCTGTCTACAGTAAAGGCATGTGTCCTGAATATAGTTTTAAAAGCTATTAATTAAAAGTGAGAAAATATTTGGAAGTGTTCTGGTAAGATTTAGATATATATAAAAGCTGTTTCTGTGGGCTAGAGTAACTGTTGCACTCAAGACCTGAGAAGCACCTCAAAAATATTTATAACTAACTCAAATTAAGATTTTTTCAGAAGAAAGATAATGATGACAGAGTCAGGAAGGTTATCCACTACCTTTTTGTCTAAATCAAGACTATTTCCTTCTATAGGAGGCTTAGATGGATACCTCATTGCGGTGTTCAGAAACACTGTACTTTGCTGAAGCTCTACTTCCTGTGGGATGTAGACAGAGGAAAAATAGTGACTATCTGTCAAACTGTGAAAGCATGTGAAATATCCATGCGTGCTTGGAAGACTAGCACAAGCACTGGTAAACTTCTCCATACTGAGAGCCCACACTTTGCACATCAAGAATGTACAGCACAGAGAGCAGAAGAGTTGCTATTAGAGCTGATTAGGAACTAGAATTGCAGTCTTATGGAAAAATCCTCATACATATTTTTGTCCTATGCAATTTCAGATTTTCTCACAGACCAGTTGTGAAACCAGTTGAAAGAGCTAACTAGTTCATTCTGTTCCATTTCATTCTAATGCCCCTAATCAGTTGCCATGTTTCAAGGGAACAGCAGTTTGGGTGCCTTAAACCCTCTTTTTGACTGTAGCCTATGCTCCAGCTAAGTCTTTCATCATGGACCATGGCAGCCTAACAGAACCAGTGAGCCCTATGCCAGGGAGGATGGGACACAGCCTGGGATAAGGGGTCTACTGATTGGAGCAAGTTGATTAGCACATAAGAGATTAATTACAAGCCCAGAAGCCTTCAATCAATACTGGGGTAGATGGCTTGCACTACCTCTCTATCTACTTACCCTGTACACACCAGTGTCTAATCAACAGATTAGCTCAAACAACAGGGTGTTAGAAATTGGTTATGATTATAGCAAAGTGGAAGGAGTGTCAAAAGTGGGAATATGTCACTTACTGTATTCTCATCTCAAAACATTAACGCTTACCACCCTGAAAGGAAGCAAAGGAGCCAGCAGCATACAAAATCTTCCATTGTGAAAGGACTGACAGATCTAATCGTCATTTCTGCTTCAGAAATTTTTAAAATGTAGTATGTGAAAACATGCTGACCCTTGGGAAATAAGTGGAGCTGTTAAAAATAACTAGGTTCCAGCTTTTCAGGAAGAGCAGATTCACTACAGTGACGTAAAAACACCCAGCAGCTTGTCCCAGCCATTTCCCATGAGACATTGCTGATTTAGGAAGAAACAGCAGCTCACACAGCTGCCTGGAAATTTAAATGCCAGAATGCTACTTTTTGAATCTCTTATTTTTTCCACAGCTCACCTTTGACACAGTGACAGTATTTGCACAGTCCCTCCCTACCTTCAGAAAGACCCTTTGAAGACTTTTAAAAGAATTAACCTTCACAGAACATCCCAGCACATCTCAAAATCCATTACAAGATACTAATAGCCTTAGGAATATCCTGTTGGAAAAGTTTTATTTTATGAATATTTAATATTGTTCATTTTAAGGTTTTTCATTTCTGTTGAATGGGATAAAGCATCCCATGGACATTTTGGGTGTTGTGTCCATGTACTTGCCAAAAAAGGGCCAGTGCTGTGGGGTATGACACCTTGGTGGACAGAGTTGCAACCAAGGCAGACAGATGAATAAGTGCTGAAACAGAAATTTGCCTCTGAATAGAACTGCTGATTTGCAGCCATTTCTACCAGTTACAGCAGACTGTTTCTGTGGTCTGTGGCTGAAGGCTTGGTAGTGACAAATAAGATTTCTTCATTTCAAAGCATACATGTGCATTTTTAATTCAAAGTGGTTCATTTCAGGCCAATGCAGAGACTGCCAGGGTGAAGTATTAAGTCATTTTAGTTAGGAAGATAAGTTCTTCCAGTAAACATTTCATGTCCATCTGTTCACTCTGGTGTTAATTCATCAGAATCTGGTTTCTTTACTGTTTCCTTCTTGGATTTCCACTCACTTTTTCTCCCTAAATCCTGTTAGATCCTAACCAATGCTTTCCATAAGACAGAATGCATGAATTTGTATTTGTTTATAAAAGGAGCATAGGGATTACATGCTGGAACAGATTCTTTATACTTAATCACTTCAACACGTGTCTTTCCACCCCACTTACAGCAAGGCTGCAAGTCATGTAAACAAAAAGAAAATGCTGGTTGGCGTGATGTCCTGCTCTGGAAGAATGAAGAGAGAATGTGCGTATATACATATGTGTATATATATATGAAAGAAAATTTATATAATAAACCCATACAAATGTATGTCCAGAAACGGAATTGAAACTATCATCTCAATAGATTCTCCTTTATAGATAAGTATGCAGATAAGTATTGTCAGGCAAGACCTGTCAATTTCCCATTGCTAGACTAACACTAGAAACCCACTTCACAGACCAGGACCTTTCACAGAAAATTCTCTCTGCAGAGAATTTTAGGGGGCAGCATTCAGTAGAAATAAACCACAATCAAAAATTTCAGTATGTCTCTGAAGTTCTTTGACGAGAAACCCTGTGGCCTATAATTTTTTACAGAACAGAAGTTAACACACTCAAGTTGGTCATCATGCATACGGGGAATAGGAGGAAGCAACAGTCAAACAAAATTTGTCTGCTGTGATTTCTACCCAAAAAAGCTCCCATTGGCCAATTCGCTATTTCCCAAAACCTTCCCTTCTCAGACCTCTTCATCAGAAAAGGGAGTCCCTTAAACACAAATCCAGTCATCCCCATCACAGGAAGGTTGAATCTGCAATGATTTCAAAAGCTTGTGGACCTAAAGGAATAAGCAAGAAGCCCTCAAGTGAAATCAAACACAACATGAGGGCAATCAGACTGCCTGTTGGCTTCAGTATAGCCAACTCTTTTTTGCTGTTATTTTGACACAGGAGAGCTATTTGAACAGAGGAGTGTGGTTCTGTGTACAGCCAGAAGGAACAAAGGTACAGCTAACGACTGAGCAACTGAAATCAGAGGACCAATGCATTTCATACCTAGTCTCAACAAGTTGTTCTACAAACAGCACAGCTAGCAAAGCCTGGTTTCCTGCTGGCATGCTACAAAAGCATTAGTTCTCAACCACCTTTCCTGGCAACAGTCCCAGGTCCCCAGCATGCACCCAGCAACCCATGGGGTGAGAGGCAGCCCATGCTGTGTCCAGTCACCTTCTTGGTGACCAACAAGCTGACTGGCCTGCTGCCACATGGGGTCATGGGCTGTCCCAGCTCTCCTGCCAGAGGGGCAGTAGCAGCAGCTGCTTCCTCAACTCAGCTCCTGATGTCCCCCAGACCAGTGGGAGTCCAATGACCACTGAAACTAACTTTCAAATTTTGTGGAAATTGAGCAGCAGGGCTGAAAGCTATGGGAGGGAAAGGAATGGGGATGGATAAACAGACAGTGAGCTCACATGTGTCTTGTTTTCTTAGGAGTTCAAGCTAAAAAAGAACATTTTATATATACACATATATAAAGGGTGGGTAACTGGCAAGAGTCTCTATATCAAAAGAAGCTTGGCCCTGTCTCAAGAAACCAGCAGCCCATTCGAAGTTAGTTGGTGTGTTTTTTCTCTGGTAATGACTTTAACAGTGTTCTTACTTTTACTAGCCACACTGGGCACTAGTCCATAGTACAGACTGAAGCTCTCAGTTCTCCAAGTAACTCTGCAAACCCCATAAGATTACCCACTGAATTCAACCAGAGATGTTGCATTCCTTCCTGACATGACCCTGTTGCTAGCAGGGAGGAGGGGACGGGGACTAATCTGAATCAAAACAATCTCAGCAAAGTCAGAAAATTGCTCGTAATTTGAAAGTGTCCTGCGTTTTGCCCTGCTTCAGGTGGAGGCAGTCCAAATCCACCAGGATGGCTGTTAATTGGAGCAATTCTACTGTAAGGGGCTTCACTGGTGCTAGATGCCAAATAAAAATGCTTTCCAGGCCTTCAACACAGCTGGAGCATTGAGCTCTGAAAAGTCTGGCTTTGATTCACACAAGGGTGTAAATGTCACAACATTCACTACTGGGGCCCCTAGCCTTTTTGATAAACTACTGGCTCATCAAATCCCTAACTTAGAGGTAGGGGGCAAATAAATGGGTCTGGGCTTTATTGCTGAATTGGAATTTTAAGAAGTTTGTTTGAGGATTAATGCACCGTATTTTTTTTTTTTTTTTTTTAATTCGAGAAGTTTACTTTTCCCCAATTGCTTTAGATTAAATATACTCCTGAACCACCGCCCCCCCCCCAAAAAAAAAAAACAAAAACCAAAAAACCCCAAACAAATAAATACATAAATCCCAAACTTGAAGCAGAAAATTCAGCCCTTGCCAGAATTACTTATCACTTTTTTTGGAGAGAATAGAAGCTGCTCATCACATTCAACATGACTTCATAGCTAATTACAATTGACCCAATATGCTAGAGCATGAAAAATTCCTGCTGCCATAACAAAAAGATGTGAATGAGGCCAGATCTCCTTAAGGAATAAGTACTTGCCCATCCCTAATAGTCACTGCTATTGAGGTTATCAGTATTACTGATGCCAAACCTGTATAGTTTGTTATCTACTTTATCACACTGGCAAGAAAACAGAGTTCACCATCTGTTACAACAATTTAACCTACTCACACTCCAAATTAATTGATGTTTTGGAGTTGTAACTCAATTTTTCCTGCTTTGGTCCAGAAATTGTGGTGCAAGTTGCACTCCTTGCTCTGTCAAAGATGGCACATATGATTGTTATACAACTTTCATGACTGGTTTCCATGTTTATAAAAATAAGTGACACTATTACAAAGGACGTTGCTCAATAACACTAAGAGCAGTGCTAGATAGAAGACCATCAAAATGGTTCTTCTGTCTTTATCAACCAGCTTTAAACTTGCCACTAAGTGTAAACCTAGCCCTTAGAAAACTGTCAGGTTTTATTTGCATTTGATAGATGATACCCTGAACCATTTACGCCGGCAGAACAACTTTTAACAGAGTCTCATTAAAGACATTGTATATGCAGTGGTTACACAAAGAGATAATAGTTTCATTTTAGCCTTCCAGTCCCTGGCTGCATTTGAAACTTCCAAGTTGCCTGCACTGTTTTATATAAAGGGTAGTCAAAGTGCAGTATCTGCTCTATTGTGTTACTATTGCAGAGTTATCCAGCTCAGTTTTCATTCTGCATTGTATTGTCAATGAATTTGCCTTATAAAACATTAAAGCAGTCTTCCAGTACCTAAAGAAAGCTGGAGAGGGACTTTTTAAAAGGGCATGTAGTGACAGGAGAAGGAGGAATGGCTTTAAACTGAATGAAGGCAGATTTAGAGTACGTATTAGGAAAAAAAGCTTCACAATAAGGTTTCTGAGACACTGGAACAGGTTGCCCAGAGACGCTGTGGCTGCCCCATCCCTGGAGGTGTTCAAGGCCAGGTTGGACCTGAGTAAAAGGGCTTGGAACAACCTGGTCTAGTGGAAAGTGTCCCTGCCAGTGGCAGGGGGTTTGAAACTATATGATCTTTAAAGTCCCTTCCAGATCAAACCCTTCTATGATTCTGTGAAATCTATTTTCTCTTCAGAATATGTTTTAAACAAAACCACCAGTGTCCATTAGGAATGTAAGATGGGAAGTTACGTTTACAATTAAAGAATTTTAAAACACAAGAATTGCTCCCTACATCAGACCCATCAGCCTCTGAAGGGAAGCAAGAAAAAATTCAATAATCAGCTATGAAGTGATGTAACTAGATTTTTTTTTTTTGACACCAGTTCATATTTAGTTCATGTGCCATCCAAATCACTCTAGCACCTTTCAAATGCTCAGCTTTTTAAGACCCAGTAGGAGAAAAAGAATGTCTATTTTACATTTCTTTTAAAGTCAGGTTAGGAATGAAATATAAGCCTCTGTCACAGCCCTATTAAACCTTACTTCAAGATGCAAAAATTAATGTAGTTAGCTCTGTGGTTCTGTTACTCAGTCTTCATGGTTAACAGAGATGAGGGTCATCAGATGAACACATGGTACAGTGAATTCCACCAGGATAGCACAAAGCAATTGACCTAATTTTACAGTCAATGGAAGCCAGCATTGACTGTAAAAAAAAAGAAAAAAGTTAAGATCAACCATGCAGGAAAATAAAGTCCAAACTGTAATGTGGTTTTATAAGCTATATTCTCACAAAAGTAAGCACACAGCTCTTCTGATATTAGTGAATGACCTACAGATCTGACTTTATACCTCTTACAAGGCAGGTTTGGTTTCATGCCATTTCGTGCAGTCTCCTTTTACAGTTACAGCCTCCTTTTAAATCACTGGCACTTTCTTGCCTTCAAAGAGATAGCTGCTCTTGTTCTCCTATCTAAAATCCCAGCCAGATTGGATATCTAGACACATACATTGCTACAGTACTGAACTTACAAGTCAGCCCTGAAATGCAAAAAGGGTGGGTATTATAGATGACCTTGAATCAGGCAGTTTTCAAACATGTAAATGGAGGAACCTTAAGTCATGCCTAAATACAGCTTTATCATTCTTCCTTTAAGAATGTTAGCAATTACAAAAACATCTAAAAATGTTTCTTGGGCGCTTGTTTGGGGGTTTTATTAATAATTAAAAAGAGACATAAGAGATACAGAAATACAGTACTGAATTTGGCCTACTTACCTGCTGAAGGGATTATCATTGTATTGTCATTAACTGATCATTAATCACTGCACCATGGGAAAGCACTGAAGGGCAACCCCCTCCAACATTACCCAGTATGATCAAATTCTGCCTGAAAACAGAACTGCTGACCCAATTGCAATCCTGCTTGGAAACCTCAATTGCTGGCTCAAGCACCCATTAGCTAGGTGTCCTTCAAACACAGTGCAGAAGGCCAAGAACAGTTTACTGAGCAAGGTTAATCTGCAAAATCTATAATCTGACGTTAATCTGCATAAAGGATATACAGCTCCTATTGCTATGACAGATGACCCACCAAAACTCAGCTGAAAGTCAGTGACAGGCTAAGCCAGCTCAGACTGCAGAATAGTTTAGTGTAGCAAGACCTGCTTCCTCACACTTTAACTTAGAAGTGGGGTTGCTGATTATTGTTATTACAATACAATCTTAATTATTTCATCTCCAGTGTGCACTGCAGAAACATCAGGCTGAACTGTCTACCAAAAGTGACCTACCAAAGTGATCAACAAAAATTGTAACAAGATGGCTTACAACCATGACTGCTGGATAGCATGTGGAAATTGAAAAGCTCAGTGCCACATGGGTTGCATTTGCCCCCAGCCAAGAGAGTAAAAGTGAAAAATGAGCTTTTTCCTCACTGTTATCGAAAGCTTCAGCTGCCTTGAGCTACCAAAACTATAACCTATAATTTCCTGGACAAAACCTGGAACACTTTCCTACTGTTATCAAAACTCTACATTCTTACCAGTGTACCTCAGTGGCACAAGACCCTTGCATAGAACCCACTGAAATCAGACTGCTTGAGTGATGTAGCTCATTTTAATACAATCTCAGAAGGCAACATCTCTTGCACAGATGAGGAAGAGGCTATATAATTGAGGTTTTAGGTGTTTTATGGAGTGTAGGTCTTGCCCACCCTAAGGATTCTTAGGGTAACAGAGATTTTTGGTCTCAACTGTTGAGAGCAATCTAAAACATCTCTGCAAACTTTTAAATCCCATATCTTGGAGACAAGAACACTTAAGCACATCCAGGTATTGTTCTGTGAGGGTACTCTGAAGCAGTATCTCTATACTTTGCTCTTATCATTATTTTCTAGTTGTTGGGTACAATTAGGAACACAATAGATCTAGGTTTAGATTCTGTGTCTCATTCTAGTACACCTCTAAAAATTGTGTGTGCACTGGCAGCTGGGTAGTTTAATCCAGGGAGTCAACAGACAAGCTGTTCTCTGAAGAATGACCCAGAAAGGGCATATGCAGAGTAGTGAACTACTGGACCTCCCCATACTGAATGCCACGGCATATATTTAGATGCTTTCTTTTCTCTACAACTGTATTTGACCCACAGACGCTTCCACCTGTCTGACATTCAAAGCAGCAAATGCTCTTCTGGAATTCTGCATTGATCTCAGCTAGTCTTGGTCTTGTTGAAACAGAGCAGTTGAACCCGACTTTAGCATGACAGCCTCGTAGCTAAAGCATTTGGTCCAGGGCTGAATAGCACATTTTAAGCTGCAGAAATAACTCTGGAAATTACCACTGACACTAAACTATAGAGTTATGTTGCTTTTGCTTGGCCATCATTTGATCTCCTACTTCTTTGCAGCAAAGCTAGTCCAGAGTCCAAGTCCAGCCTGGATATTTTCCCAGTTTGTGAATTTGGGATATTCCTGGAAAGTGGGGGATATACTACAGAAATAGCTGAACCCAAAGCTATCACTTCCTAGTGAGGAGTTGCAAGTAGCTGCCAAGCCACTAAGCAAGAGGCAGACATTGCTTCCTTCTCTGACTTTTTGAACGGGAGTAGCATCAGCAGCTAGGTTTTTCATGCTCAGGTGTGCTTTAATCTTATCAAGGGGACCCAACATCTCAGGAGCTTTTAGTCACAAACACTACCTCAACTCATGGTCACAAAGGCCTGGTTATCACCCAGGTTGCGGCAAGGGACGCAGTTCCCTATGCTTGGCTACTTGGGTATATTTGCACATTCAAATTTATGCACACAACTTTTGGACTAAACAGGAAGGAAATTCCTTTGTTCTACACGTCTCTAGCTACGTGTGGACTGTAACATGGCATCACTAAGAGCAAATCATGCCTGACCAATTTGATTGCTTTCTATGGTGGAACTGATGGATAGGAACAGAGCAGTTGACATCACCTACGTGAACCCATGCAAAGCTTTTGAGACAGTCTCACATGACATTCTTGTCTCTAAAATGGAGAGACAAGATCATCCATCAATTTGATGGATGGATCAGCTCACAGATAAGGAATTGGTCACATGCAGAGGGCCACACACAGAGAGTTGTAGTCAATGGCTTAATGTCCAGCTGGAGACCAGTAACAACTGGTGTCCCTCCAGGGTCAAGTGCTGGGACCGATCCTGTTCAACATCTTTGTCAGCAACTTGGACAATGGGACTGAGTGAGCCCTCAGCGAGTTTGACAATGACACCATGATGTGTGTTTCGGTTGATACACTGAAGGGAAAGAATGCCATCCAAAGGGATCTTGACATGCTGGAGAGGTGGGTCAATGCCAATTTCATGAAGTTCAAGCCAAGTGCAAGGTCCTACACCTGGGTCAGGGCTATCCCAGGCACAGCTACAGGCTGGGCAGAGAAGAGATTCAGAGCAGCCCTGCGGAGAAGGACTTGGGGGTCTTGGTCAATGAGAAACTGAACATGAGCCAGCAGTGTGCGCGTGCAGCCAAGAAAGCCAACCGTATCCTGGGCTGCATCAAAAGGAGTGTGACCAGCAGGTCAAAGGGGCTGATCCTGCCCCTCTACTCTGCTCTCATGAGACCTCACTTGGAGTATTGTGTGCAGTTCTGGTGCCCTCAACATAAAAAGGACATGGAACTGTTGGAACAAATCCAGAGGAGGGCCACGAGGATGATCAGGGAACTGGAACACCTCCCATAATGAAGATAAGCTGAGAAGGTTGGAGCTGTCGAGCCTGGAGAAGAAAAGGCTGCTTGGAGACCTCATAGCAGCCTTCCAGTATCTGAAGGGGGCCTACAAGCTTGCTGGGGAGGGACTCTTCATCAGGAACTGTAGTGACAGGACAAGGGGTAATAGAATCAAACAGGGGAAGTTCAGGTTAGATATAAGGAAGAAGTTCTTTACTGTGAGGGTGGTGAGGCACTGGAATGGGCTGCTCAGGGAAGCTGGTGGTGTCCAAGCCCAGGCTGAAGAGAGCCTTGGGTGACATGGTTTAGTGTGAGGTGTCCCTGCCCATGGCAGGGGGGTTGAAACTAGATGATCTTAAGGTCCCTTCCAACCCTAACCATTCTATGACTCTAAGGCTATCTAGCTTGCTGTCTTTGATCTAAGCAACTAAATAGAACTGGAATCTTGCTTTTGGTGTTAAATCAAGCATTCACGATCTTGAATTAATAGCACTTTTCCATTTCCTGTAAAGTCACTTTGTAGGATCTATCACTGGAGAGGGAGTGATACACTTCAAGGCAGGGATGTTTCAGTTAACCTCAACTTATAGTCACTTGGAAATCGGCCAACAGCTATTCTTACTTATCTCCACTTACTGACACTTTGAAACATCACCAGGATTGGTTATTCAATAGACGAATAAGATGCTAAGTGCTTAGGCCTTATCTTAATTCACAAAAATCTCAGAATTGCCAAGTTGGGAAGTAATTTCTGGAGTTCATCTAGTCCAACTCCCCTGCTCAAAGCAGGATCAGCTATAGCAGATTGCTTAGGACTGGTTTTGAATATTTCTAAAGACTGTACACCCTCCCTGGGCAGCATTTTCCACTGCTTGACCACCCTCATGATACAAAATATTCAATTCAAACACTTCTCCCCCTCCCCCCCCCCCCCTCCCCACTTTGTGCCCACTGCTTCCTGACTTCTGGATTTTCTTTCAGACAGGTAAAGTCAAAGCTTGCATCTTACAGAAAAATCCTGCCTCTTCCTGCTATGAGCCTCAATACTGAAGAGGTGACTACCAAAAAGGCATTGGAAGCTATGTACAATTCCATTGCAGAAAAAAAACATTATCCCTTGAGAAACATGCATCTTCCCTTACAGGGGACTGCTGCAGAACTGTCATGACCTGTACACAACAGCTAACTCGAGCCCCGCCTCCAAAAAGTTGTTTTGGATTTTTAAGTGACTGTTGTCCATGCATCAGCAGATAAGCCACACTTTCTGCAACCCACCCTTAGCTTAGTGGATGTGTAGAATTGCCTCCTTCTGAATAGGACAGAGCCCATTATTCTGTGGGGGAATTGCAGGACTTAAATTTCCCACATTTCCAGTATCTGAAGATTCTGCATGTAAGTGGGTACCAAAACTGTAAGTCACAATATGCAAGATATTAGTATCACTTTGCTTTCATGCTGGCAATTCTAAGGAACAGTAAGAGCTTTCTTAGGTGAGGATCCAGCAGCAGGGAGAGCTTGAACATTTTATAACTAAAAGTACATCAGCAGAACAGTTTTTCATCAACAAAAACTCCTGCTTACTTATGCGGCTTCTCCCAGCTTTTGTTTGGTGATGCAGTTATAGTCCCCAAAGCATACTCCAACATTTTTGTCATCTGATCAGCCCTGCATAATTTACTTGATAGCAGCTGTGTGCGCTTTCTTCATACTTCTCCCCTAATGCATTAATACTTTCTTTTTGAAAGCTTTCCAGGGATTGTGAAAAATGTCTTTTGTTTCTTCGTTTTCTTACACTCCTCCCACACACTAACACCAAGCTTATGTTTTTGCCTAATAGAAACCATCCAGGGTACACCTTTAAAAAGGCAAAAAGCAATTCTGCAACTTTGTTAAAAATCTAGGAAACAAGAGGGATACTTCTGCTATGAGAGAGCTGAGCTTGGCTTAGGCTCTGCCACAAGCTTCCTGTTTAACCTCAGCCAGACTCACCTAGCCTGTTCTTGCCCATTTTTTTTCTGGAGCAGTATCTTGCAGAATAAAATAGCCCAAAAAGGATATCTTGGGTGAAGCCATGCCACATCACAAGCTCCTACTATAATTCAGTGCATATTTTCCAAGCATATTCCAGAGAATAATTTCCAAGCTTTTTTTTTTTAATAAAAAATAATAATCCTAGAAGGTGGCAATAAAATAGTCTTTTAAACAAAGCAGATTTCAGACTTAAAATGGCAGCTGATATTACGTAGATATATTGTAGTGATGATCATACTGGGAAAAAATCAAGGAACAACAGCAGTGGAAATGGGCACATCACCTCTAGTGTTATGTTCGGTAAGAGTCTCTCTCAGAGGTTACACAGCTGGTGACTGAGATAAAGCAGAAAGAATATCACAAACAGACTGTGTCCTGCATGGAAGAGCTACCAGATTGCAATATGGGCTATTCCTCCAATTGTTGTACATGATGAGTTCTCCAAATCATGCTACACTTTATTAACCAGAGAGGAAGGAGAACAATGGAAAAAATTGTTAATTTGTGACCCAAATTCCTTACACTTTTTAAGCCACTTTCCCCTTGAACAAAGTATCTGAAAGCAATATCCTGGCATGGGTTTAATCAAATTTAAAGTAACACAGGCTAATCTTCAGAGGGCTGTTATGTCTGTGAAAAGTTATTTCTTTCCTTAAGCCCTGCTTCCCTTCTGGAAGTCTGTAAGTCATGAAATAAGCAAGCAGAAGTGTCCGAGTCAGTAAATACAGCGGTCAGCCCCATTCTTCCTCCTCTCCAACTTCTGCTTGCTGCTTCCCCAAAGAATACAGCAAATTCCACTAATGAAACAGCTTTTTCTTTTGAGATAAAGGGTAATGAATAGGAGAATGGTTAGTAGCAGTGGTAACCATCATAACAGACAGTCATTACAAGGTTTTGGCAGTCATTTTCAAACACTGGAACCAAAAGTCGAGCATTTAATATTATTTCAGAATTCCAATTTGAAGCACCATTCTCCCTCTTGTTTTTTAAGAAACGTTTTTCCTTAGCACATGAATCCTGTGCTGATATGCATCTGGATTTCTGTTAACTGAAGTTTATGGGAAGTCCTCAAAACCTTCTTCTGCCTCCCTTTCTAATTTTTTCTCTCCTTACACACAGAGCAGTATCTAGTTTCTTTCTTTATGATCTTTTCCATCTTAAAAGAGTCAGTATTACCAGAAGAACTTGGTTTTAGTTTCTTTGCTTTTTCTTCTAAGGAAGGAAGGCTGGGTCACATTAAACCTCTCCAGCACTGAAGTAACCAGGTGTCCTTTTGGGTACTCACTGGATTCATATTAAATCTCTCCAGGCACCAAGGCTCAATAAGACACTGTAGCCAACTGCTGAATTCTGCTGGCTTACAGCTTTCAAATGTTAGAAGTAATTTATACCCAAGGTCTAAGACTGCATCCCACTACTCTCAAATTCCCCCCTTTGATTTTAATTTGATTACTGAAGAATTTACCTCAAAACTCAAAAGCAGCTTAATTAAGAGACATGGAGATGTATCTGTGTGCACAAAATATGACATCACTGTGGCTACTACCATATGTTCACTTAGAGGACTCTACATGCTCCACATTAATCCAAGTGTAAATAAAAATGTCAAGGCTGGCATGGGTCTGCCATAGGCCTGAAACCGAATCTTCTGCAACTTGGACCCCATAGCTCCAGGCTCAGAGCCATTTTTTCATTCAGGGAGCTCATCACTGCTTTCAATGAGGGATCCCACACAGAAGAGACTACAAAAGAAAAATCAGTCCCCTGGGGAGCAGGGAAGGTTGTTTCCAATTGTCTCTCTCTTTCTCAAAAGCTCCTATCAGTGCAATGAAACTTTCTGCATGCATAGTTTCCTCTCCTCTGAAGTTACCTTTATTCTTTCAGCTCTGATTTCTGGTATTTGCCCTGTTATTCCCCCACCGCCAATGCATGTTACTAGTCGAGCTTCTCCTTTCCTCTCGTTGCCTTGCATCATGCTGAGAGCATTGCAGGAAGAATTATGGCCAATTCATTTGCCTGCCTGCCAATTAGAAGTATACTATGTCAGAGTCAAGCGAGTAAATACCAATAAACAATACGACAGCTATCCAACCCATTTAACCCTCTGACAGTTTTGAGTGCTTTCCACTTTATTAAAATGATTAATAGAATAGATATGCTTCATGAGACACAGCACTGTAGTACTTAGATTCACAGAGCTGATTTTTATAGACAGAAAAACAGTTTCTTTAATATGCTGCTTTATTCCAAACACTGTTAAATCACAAAGTTCTGAGGATGTTTATTCTAGTATTCCAGTAATAAAGTAATCTCACCAATGAGCAGATGTCCTCCTAACTCACACTATCTTTTTAATATTTAATTATGAATAGTTGGGACAGGAATCTGTTCATACTATTTGCACAGCATCACAAAGGACCAGGTCTAGATTTGAGTAGCCAAGTTCGTTTGTAGAACACAGTAGTAGCAGGCACTTTCTGTGAACAGGTGCTTTAGACATAAATAGAAAGAACAAG
Source organism: Pezoporus wallicus (assembly GCF_028554395.1). NCBI lineage: Eukaryota > Metazoa > Chordata > Aves > Psittaciformes > Psittacidae > Pezoporus > Pezoporus wallicus. The sequence goes on from NW_026637663.1 coordinate 5,407,471, forward strand.
TCTCTCCTCCAGAGAGTTAGCTATTGGACACCAATTTCATATCGTTCTAGGTGCCAGGGAAATTTTTCTTGCCCAGAAGCACTTATTTGAAGAAGACTCAATATGGGCACAGAGGGCAATTGCACACTTCTCAGTGAGGTGCTGGAGCTTAAACAGACCGCAGCTTGGAAAAGGCAAACAAGCAGACATATGGTCTGATTATGAAAAGATATCTATCTCACGCTATGGATATTTTTAATACAAGGCAAAAATTTGACATAATTCATACTCAAGTGAGTTGAAGCTTCTCAGCATGCTCATATTTAATATGTAACACAAGTTGGTAGTTTTAGAAACTGTCCACTTGAATGCTGCAATTCTTTTGCAGGCAAATAACCTTATACTGCATTCATCTCTTTTTAATTAGAAAAAGATTTCAACAATTATTTCCAGCTTGCATGCATTTCAATGTCCACCCTTAAAATATGGATAGCTGAATTCCTGGAGAAAGGCCAGCCACAGCTCTAAACTCTGCAACTGAGTGAAGTGAGAGTGATATCAGTATCGCAAAGCACAAACACTTGCAGTCAAACTAGGGCTGTATAATAGAAGAGTCTCTTTGCAGCAGTAAAACCAGGCAGGGGCAAATAACAAGTGCAAAGACTGATGTGAACAAGGCACAGTACTAATGGATGCTTCATGGGCTTGCAGCAAATGACAGACGACTCTTTTCTGCCAAAATTAAACTACAGCAAGCAACCAAGTCAGGGTGCCTTGCTGCTCCTTGGCCACAGCTTTTAAAGAAAAGTTTCTCCTACCCCTGTTGCTCTGGGAAGCACATTCACCTTCTCCTATTAATATTTCTATTGAAGTTGGACACTGATACTGACTTACTACCAGAAGATCACTATAGAAACCTTGTGCTTGTCACTGAGTCTGACCTTTAAAGACCCTCAACTCTTCTTCCTATAAAAGCTGGTCTTGTGCTGTGGTATGTGGTAAAAAAACAGAGTATTTTCATGCCAGCTATTTCTTCAGCAATTGTGCCAAGGGCTTTCTCCGTTACATACATATTGCTGGATCTGTACATTCAAACAGCCACTTTGAAGCAGCATGTCCTGTAGCCACGCACCCTAGAAAGCAGAGCTCATCATTGCTCAAGACTTAGATGAAGCATTGCTTTATGCCCCAGCTCAACCATCCTTTCAAATAAAGCCTTAGTACAACTAGTAGTCCCCTAACAAAGCACACATGATTTCCCCACAATTAATATCAGGAAAACATGTGGTTAACAGACTTCCCTAGTAAAATGGACAGAAAGCTATAGTCAATATTACTAAATAGATTTAGCTTACACTTGTGAAAAAAGTTCCAAACAATGATTCTCCCTGGAATAGTGATACATGTTGCAAAACTTCTATTTCATTCCTGCCTACATGTTAAAGAGATTAAAACAAGAGAGGCACTAGGTAAACCATTACTGCCTCACTGTGGATTAAAGCAATGCTTGCTTCCAGTACATTACAGTTACTACACTGTTACTAGCTTTTTCTGCATCCCTCAGGAAAAAAGACATTCTGTTCAGGTGAACAATCCAAGGTATCTCTGAACAATATTACAATATTTGAAAACTCAAGAAATACCCTAACATTTCACACTGGTTGAAAAACAGCTTGCAATAGGTGAAGCTGAATAAGCAGTTGATCTTGGCTGAAGTCACAGCTGTGAATCTAAAACCTTTAAGCTTGCATTTTCGCTATATAGGGATTTATTGTCAGATTTTATACAAAATTCCCAATGGCTTTTCCAAAAGCTCTGTTTTAACACTGATTGAACACTGGGCATTACACAACCATTTGCTTCCAGATATGTTTAAAACCTACCTAGGAACATTATTGCAATACTGAAGCCCACATTTCCTTCTTAATTTTCTTATGAGCTTCTCTTCCCTGGAAGCACAGCTGACTGAGCTACAGCATTGAACTTTCTGGAGGATTTGCTTACACAAGTACTAGTCTGCATCTGATCAGATGGACAACAACAAATCAGATTTTATTTTCACAAGAGAATGACATTCTAGTTATCAGCATGACCCTTGCACATCTTGGGACATGTTACTTACCATTTGTAGGTCCCTTTGAACCCAGTACAATTGAGAAAAAGTTAAACTGGAGTTGCTATTCCACAGATTCTTATTTCCAGATCTTATATCACAACCTTTGTAGCATTCCAGGGTGCATACAGCAAAAAAATCAATGCTTCTTCAGAGCAGGGATTTAGTCTTATGCAGAGGACAGGGGTGGCTTGCAACGTATTTTATGTTGAACCTTGGCATTGCAACTGGGTGTTATTTTAGTTACTTCATACACAATTCCAAAAGAATCATTTACACAGTAATCTGAATTATGCAGGCTTCTGTATTGTTAAACATACATCCTTGGCAATTCATGTGCACAGTTTCTACATGGAGACATAATTTGTTTACTGGATGCAATATTTACCCAGCTAGATCAACATCTATAGCTACCGGCTGTCAAGACTACTGGCAGATTACCTCTGCTGATACACAGGACACGTTGCTCAATCAAAAGAAGTTATTTCATCAACTTCTATATATAATCTGTATTATTAATACAGAAACGTTTTCTTTCTTCTGCTATTGTCACACATTCTTTTCTAGCACTTCCTTCAGACATGGGCCCCACTGCAATGAACAGCCACGATTTGTGCCCTTTCATTTAAGGAACTGTGATTGTGAAGCTACATTTCTGCTCAGTTTTGGAATGTAAATGTTCCCCATGGAAGGGAGAATCCAAACCAAGCAAAATTGCTGCAAAAAAACTATCCATGAAATACTTTATTTTGAGCATTTCTCTTCAAAATTTAATAGCTGCATCTGAACCAGGAGCTCTGAAATGGGGCTTGACTGCTCTGTGGTCAGAAGCTATGGCACTTCCAGCAGGGAAACACCCTCACAAGCGGTTATCAATATGGACACCCAGGCACAGCGCCCTCCCAGTGCATTACCTGCCATTCATCCACACCTCTCCAACAAAACATTCCCCACATAAGAAAAAAAAAAACAAAGCTGTTTTAGCAATGAATTCCTGGCCAGCCCCACAATTGACTCCAGTTTCCATCCCTCTAGTCTGGCCCTCATGAACTACTTAGCTGGAGTTTAAACACATCACTGACTTTCAAGTTGCATTGTTGTATAACTTCCAAATGCTTATTAAGAGCTCTTGTCTCACCAAAAAGAAAGTAGAATATAAACAATGAAAAAGCATTATAAGTCCATCCAAGGGCTTTTCAACCCCATAACAAGGCACTGAACAGCCTAGAAAAGGTCACAGGCAGAAGTTCCAGAGTGATGCAGAAAGCAGGGAGAAGCAGTACTGGGAACATTCCATGAGTGCATAAGCTGAAGATATTTGTCCAGAAGCCATTTGTCTCCCTCAGCCTCTTGCCCCGTGTCTGCTGATTATTACTAATGTTATGGGAAGACTCGAAGGATAGCTTGCATTATCCTTACATGGGGCAAGCCTGAATTTTAATGGCTGTGGCATCAAGTGATGGGATAAATAAGCTCAAGACCTGCATTAGCCTGTGAAACTCATGAGCAAGTTGGTGATGGGCATTCTCCTTAAGCTGTATGAGACAATGATGGCTTTATTGGGAAAGATTAAGTATCAAATGAAATTTTTGTGGAGAAGAAAGAAGTAAGCAATCTTGCCTTAACACTCATGTAAAACAATAAAGCCAAGTCTTATGTCTCTGAACTTAGATTCTCCTATTTACTTCAACTTCAGTGAAGACTATACCTTTTTGTCAATAGGTAGAACCCACACATTCTACTTATAAACTCCTTTTTGCCAATAGGTAGAACCACACATTCTCTCTACTTATAACCTCCTTGACTTCGGATATGTACATGTGGAGATAGAAAGAGGCATTTCACACAGCACATAGTAACTTGTGCCCTGCACAACAAAATAACACCAAGCAGTTCAGAAAGAATCCCAAGCCCACGCACCTACACCATCCCATCACACCAGATGCTTCTGCTTACATGCTTCAGCACAGCCTAAGGAGCCTGATTGGCACACACAGAGTCAAAGAGAGTGGAGGCTGTTGCCAGTGTACAGCAGCCACTTAGTGAGGAGACCTACTCCAAGTTATTTCATGAGAATGTTCCTCAAGTCTCAGTTGCTTCCTCACCTTTGGAATATGTCTATCTTCCTGCTTGCATGCAACTAACTGAGCAATAGGTTCAAAAGCTTTTAGGACAAACATGAAATGGTTTAGTTTGGAAGGGACATTAAGATCATCTAGTTCCAATTCCCAGCCATGGGCAGGGACACATCTACTAGACCAGGTTGCTCAAAGCCCTTTCCAGCCTGATCTATAATAATACTGGTCAACACATCTGCAGGCAACCAGTAAAGCCTCACCTTTGGGAAAGGCTGCACTGGAGGCTGGAAGCTCAAAGCTTCGTGGGAAAGGAGATGGGAGGAATGTACTTGAAGGCCAGTTTTTGTTTTTTGATCTTGCTGCTAAACATATGTGTTTCTTGCTGTAACCCTTTCACTCATTTTGAAAAGTCACCTCTTTTCCAAATTTTATACACTCTGTCATATAAAGAAGAATAAATTCATAAGCAGCACTTTAACTTACTTTCTACTGGAAGGCCAAGGTGCCCCATTCCTGAACACTTGCTTTCCCCACACATGCAACGCATCTGTGGCTGAAACAGCCCTTGGAGGAACCTAAGGGGAGGAAACTTAAACACTGCAAGTCAGAGCTGCAGGAGAGGCTATTCTTCACAGAAGGTTACAAAAATCTTTCCTGCCCTTAAAAGAGAAAACACACAAGACAAGAACAATGCATGCTCACTCACTGTGCATACAAGTGAATCTCACCCCAGAGACACTTTGCCCTGATGTGCCTTGCTCTTCCCACAGCCCTGAAGGCTGCCCTGGGAATTATAACAAAGGATTGCTGAATAAATTGGTTTTGTTTCAAAATCCTGGCCTGGTTTTCCAGGGAAAAGCAAATAGAGAATCTATTTCCTCTGGAATGGAGTCTAAGAACTCCCTGTGCAGGAAGCAGCACATGGAGCCTGTGCAGAAGGGAAGTGTTGAGACGACAAGGAAGCAAAACAGGGATGAGAAAAAAACACATATTTATAAACACATATTTAACAGCTTGTGGGGTGGAGCAAGAGCAACACAGTTACCTATGATAGACTTGATTTTGCTTTTCTCCCCACAGAGGCTGGAGACAACAGTTCCTTGGGCAGGTTGCCACTGACACATCTTCCTCAACCTGAGATCAGCTGACGCAACCAGAATACAGCAGTACCTGCACCGTGTGATTTGCAGTAGCATCATGCATTCGCTATACCAAGGAACTTAAGCTCAAGTTTAGGCTGTTCCACCTCAGGAGGGAAAGGACACTTCATGCAGCCTAGTTCAGGGGCACCGTGAGGTGGATGTGAGGCTGAGCCAGTGGCACAGCACTGTGAACCATCCACCCAGCCCAGAGGAGCACTGAGTACTCCAAAGCAGCCAAACGTCAGTGTTACCTACTGCTGGCATTCATCCAGTCACCTAGATAGATGCCCTTTTCTCCTACCAGAAGCTGAATATGACAGCGTGCAGTCAAGAACCTGGTCCTGAGCCTGGGCCCATGGTAGGTATCATACAGCACCAGTCCCCCTTCCAACTTCTTCTAATTTTAAACACAGCAATAAGGGTTGAGGATTTATCCCCAAGAAGCCTTAAGAGCTGGACAAGCATGTTACAAGCATGACAGCAGAACAAACTGCAGTGGAAAGCATGAATTGGAAAGCTACATTGGACATGTCAATTGGGTACAGTCGATTTGGTACAGTCATCTGCTTTCTTTTCTAAAGAAATTTCACAAAAGGAAGAAACAATACAAATTTTGTGTGCGCATTTGTTACCTGACAACTAAATGCTGCTAGGACCATTTAGTTCATATAATCCCTTTTCTATCCTAGGTCACAAAATTACACCCAGGGCAGTTTCTTCCGCAAAAGCAGCTCTCTTTTCTCTGAACAGTAAAGAAAAGCAACTATAAAGTTAACATCAGATTATATAGAATCATAGAAGAGTTAGGGCTGGAAAGGACCTTAAGATCATCAAGTTCCAACCCCCCTGCCATAGGGCAGGAACACCTCACACTAAACCATGTCACCCAAGGCTCTGCTGAACCTGGCCTTGAACACCACCAGGGATGGAGCATTCACAGCCTCCCTGGGCAACACATTCCAGTGCCTCACCACCCTCACAGTAAATAATTTCTTCCTTAAACAGAGGAAGTTCAGATCAGATATAAGTTTGAAACCGTTACCCCTTTTCCTATCACTACAGTCCCTAATGAAGAGTCCTTACAGGCCCCCTTCAGATACTGGAAGGCTGCTATGAGGTCTCCACGCAGCCTTCTCTTCTCCAGGCTGAACAGCCCCAACTTTCTCAGCCTATCTTCATACAGGAGGTGCTCCAGTCCCCTGATCATCCTCATGGCCTCCTCTGGACTTGTTCCAACAGTTCCATGTCCTTTTTATGTTGAGGACACCAGAACTGTACACAATACTCCAAGTGGGGCCTCCTGAGAGCAGAGGGGCAAGATCACTTCCTTAGACCTGATATAACCAGATTCCAGACTTCCCAAAGTATTCTCCACTTTGCCAAAAGGTTCCCTTGGAAAACCTGAGCCAGTTTCAGGAAAAGCAGTTTTTAAACTAGCTACCTACTTATGTAACACAAAGCTATCTAAGTTATGTCACAAGTATTTTAACTAGTATATCTCATCTTACTAGTTCATGAACTAGCCATATTATTTTTTTTTTTAAAGTGCTTAGCCTCAGAATATGTTTTTATGCAGCTTTTGCACTGAGGAAATTATCTGTTTCCTGGTGTATTTTCCCCTGCCAAAAAAGGAGGTAAAAACTGCATAAATATGTAGCAAGTAATGAACATGTTTTTAAGTCTCTCTAATGGTCAAGCCCTGAGCTAGCAGCAAGCCATCAGTTCCCCTATTCCTGAATTACTCAAACATAACTGTCAGGGCTAGAAGGCAACCTCAGACACCAGTTAGAAAACTTCATTAGAACAGGGAAATTGTAGTAGCGGACTCATCTCCGCCTCCTAGCCTCATGTCTCAGTATAATATCGTTAGCACATTCGCAGGAGGAGTCCGACATCCTTGTAAGGCAACAAGAACTGGCCAGAATAGTGCAGAGCTGAACTGAGCTGGCTGAGGACCACTCTCTTCCCATCCGTCACACTGCCCTGCCCATAGGCTTTATTATTTTAAATTGTGATTTTTAAGTATTATTATTGCTAAGATGCTTCTTTCAAAACTAGAAAAGCTCCTGTGTAGCACTGGGGAGCCCCAGAGGGAAACCGCTTGCTTGCTACCATCAGAGCCAGAGACTTCCAGCCCAAAGGGGTGCTTCACAGCCTCTTCTCCCATGGCTTTTTGTAGTCCAGGCAAGACAAGAGATTAATAATAATAATAATAGATACACTTTAAGTGCACTTGATTAAAAGTAAATAACCTGAAGCAGGGAAGTCTGTGCTTATTAACATACTTTAAGACACAGAAAGCTGAGACCAAATCTGAGTAGTCAATCAGTGCAATAGTCACCATGCTTTGCTGCACTTAGGAGCTCTTACCCAGCTATGATCTGTCCTTCAAAACTCCAATTGAAAGAGATGTAAAGGGTCAAGAAAAACAAGTGTAGATGCCATTAAATCAAAGTTAAAAAGGATGAGAGTTTCCAAGAAGTCCTGGAAGTGCTGCCTCAGAGCCAGAATTACTGTACAGCAAGTAACAAAGGGACAGATTTCTTGCAGCTTAGCCTTTGTGTAAGGCAGCAAAGTCAGGAACCAGAATGACCATGACACAGGCAAATCTGAAGTTTTATTGAACTATCCTTGTAGCTTTCATAGATGCACTTTTAAAAGCTTGGTTCTGTTCTCCTTGTTGAAATATCCCAAAACTGACACAGCATTGTAAGAATCAGCAGTGTTTTGGTTGCAAAAACATATTAGCAACACGAGAAAAAAAGTAGCAGCTGACAGCCAAAATGTGAGAGGCTGCTTGACATTAAGCAGAAATTCTTTTCTATGAGAGTGGGGAGGCGCTGGCACAGGGTGTCCAGAGAAGCTGTGGCTGCCCTGTCCCTGGCAGTGTTCAAGGCCAGACTGGAAGGGTTTAGAGCAACCTGGTCTAGTGGAAGGTGTTTGGAACCAAATGATCTTAAATGTCCCTCCCAAACCAAAGCCTTCTGTGATTCTATGAAATGCAAATTATTAATTTCTTTGGCAGCAGCTTTTATTCATGGGGCCAGTTTGAGGATGGTTCACACAATGGAAGTACACTGCAGAGAAGGCAAACCCAGTGTGCTTTAGTAGTTAGTACACACAACATGCTCGCCTATCAATTAATTTGTATCAGTTGCAAGCTGGGTCAAGCCACACATCCCACTGCAACCTTGCATGCTCTTCGGAAGTGTGTCCACAAGAGGGAGATAGAAGACCAGAAACAGTCGTTTAATCATAAAATGATTCTATGTAGTCTTACTAATCTATAGTAAAGTCTTTTACACGGCTACAGGTGTACACTAGCAGGCTAGCACAGTCCCAGGCTCAATACAAAAAACAAAAACCTAGTTAAGTATCTGCTGTGTGACTTCTCACTTGGAAGATATTTCTTGAGGTCCAGGCAGTGCTGGTACATGGGATGTCATGCTCACCTCCAAAATGGAGAGACATAGGGCTAGACACAGCTCCAGCAGTGGCACACGCCTCAAACATCAGGAAGGTCTCCATTCCTCACAAATATAGTCTACATTTGCCTGAAGCCCAGCTGCCAAGTCACACCAGACACTGACAGAAGTGGAGCTCCCAGGTAGGAAGATGGGATTTTAGGCTGGGGAATCCTCATTTAGAGCTGGCTAACCTCCAGCTTTGTTATGCCAAGATCAGCTTTTCAGCCAACAGTACCATTTCCACAATAATTGCCTTAATTTTTCCAACCCTAAAGGATTGCTAAGTGCCAGCAGCAGCACCCTCAACCTTACAGAAATTCACCACAAAAAAAAGCACAAAGTATTTCCACAAGCATTCCAGGGTAATACAGCCTGCAGAAGGAGGTCCCTGCTCAGGGTCTGTTCTCCAAATCCCAATCCAGATTGCTTCCTTGTAGCAATGCACCAGAAAGCAGCATGGATGCTGCTGCAGACAGAATGAGGTGAGCCTGACACCACACACCTGTATGCTTAGGGGAACCAACATACAACAGCAGACCATAACTCATCCCAGAGGGACAGAGTAAGAGCTAAAGCAGAGAAGAAAGCACTGACAGTGTTTGAATTTCTCTTAAAAGGATTAAAAAAAACCTACAGTTTCTCATTTTTTTCTGAACCAATTTAGGAAATTCCAGGTTCAGGGGAAATGCGCATTTCAGGGATAAACTTCAATCCTTATGGTAACTGGGATCACCACATGAATCAGATGAAATAAAACTGAGGAGGAGTAATAACCATTTGGCCTCAAGTCTGTCAAAGTGAATCACACTGTACTGGCCGTCTCAGCACTGACTTTTTGTCTGCCATCAACCGAGCTTCATTAGGGCAGATTCATACAAGGAATAAGAGAAAGGTGTACCCCACCAACTTCACTATCTGCTAAAACCAACTTCTGAAGCTTTCAGTGAACTGCAGATGAAGTTTCCCTTAATTACTTAACAACAGAAATTCAACAATGAAGAAAGGCATTCCTTACACTGACAACAGGCTGAGGGAATGCTGTTATCTGTTCACTAGCCAAAAAGCTGGTTAGTTTTGTTTGCTGTCACTGGTCAGTTTAAAACATGAATTCAGTCTTCTGACAGGCAATTTTTCAAGGGCTGTTTAATTGCTACTCTTTTTTTGGCAGTCAATGTATTTGCAGAATTCCCTGGCATTCCCCAACAATGCCTCTCCAGTTTTCAGAACAAGTGCTTTCAAGAGGAGCACCATTCCTCACCTACATAGAAAAATGTGCTTGGAAGTAAAAAAAAAAAACAAACGCACCACCACAAACAGAGGAGAGACTGCTATATATCCAGCTGCCAAAGTCCATCTCTTTTTACTTATCCTGGAATGGAAGGTGTCATTAACCTCATATTAAGGTTAGCATCCAGTTGCTGGGTATTTCTAGTGCACTGAAAAATAACCACAGTTTAAGGTAATCACCATTTGCCTTAATTTTATGTTAACATCTGCACCATGAAAGCCCCCGTAACACTGTGTCAATGTTCTTTATGGACTGTAGAAGAGATCACTACACTCACTACAAATAATCCACTTGGAGATACAAGAAAACACCTTCAAATACAAGATAACAAAAAGTTTCAGGACTCATTTTCTCAAGTTCCCTGACGGAGCACTCCCCCTTCCATCTCTATGTTTTACCCTACCCCTGGTTTTCCACCTTCATCTCCTACAAAGCTCCAGCCCTACAAGCATCCTGGCAGCAGCCTCACAGCAGCTGAAGCACCATCAAAATGGTGGTGACTTTTCCTGGCTGCCAAGGACGTAAGAAAAGCGTGCATTCAGCCCATGACTATTTTGCTGCGGTTTTTGGCTTGGGTTTCTTGAGAGCTTGCATGTGTCTGAACCAAAGGAACCAGCAGAAGCCAAAAGTTTCCACTCACTCTTATGGTAAGACTACATTTCATTTCATAGAGACAAAGTAAGTACAGGAAATGCAAAATCCCACTGCTAGGGTGAGTGGAAATTTCTGTCTTTTCCCTCCCGCCCACCACAGTCAACATATATCTGGGCAAACAAGTGACAGATGATGGAAACTCATATGAGCCATCCATATATTAGTAAGAAAGAGCAACCAGAACACATAGCTATCCTGAGTTGCAAGTATTACAACTGCATCTCACACAGCCCATACACCTTTGGGCATAAATTCAGGCAGAGAACACAGCAGGGAACGCTACTTCTACTGTATTGAAACAAGTTTTCATGTGGGAAGTTCTCAGAATTATTGAAGTTTTACAATTACTATTACTAATGTTGCATTAAGGTGAAGGATGACAAAACATACGAGGAATTAAGTGCCCACATTCAGTGCAGTGCCCAGAACCCAACACAACAAACCAAATCTTTGTGCAAAACAGTGCCAATGACAGTGCAGGATAACTTATCGGCAGACACCTTGAATCCAAAATAACACATAATTCATAAAGTCAAGACAAACTACCAGCCAGCTTCAACTTCCCTTGGATAAACTTCGTTTTCTGGGAGGCATCAGAATTTTCTGACACCAAGACAAGTTTGTCTTTTAAACAGAAAGCAGAACCTATAGGTCCCAACTACCATCCAGCTCCCTTTCACTGGGATTCCTTACTCTCCCTTACTGCCAGGTCAAGCAGCAGCCAGTCTTGCCACTGCCTCCTTATTGCCAAAAAGGACAGAAGAATAAGAACTTTCTCCACCTCAGAAGCAAGACATTCCTGCAGCAGCCCTCATGAAGGCTTATACCTTTCCAGCCCACAAGTTTCTCAGCAGAAACAGTCATTAGTTTAGATACACAGCAAGCATCAATACCACACTGCAGCAAATTGACACTCTAGAGGCTGAGCCACAGGGCAACCTCCAGGACAAAGCTGAGGCTCTCCTAGCCATCCACCACAAGAGTGCATCCAAGGAGTGCATGCCAAGGAGGATATAATGAAAAAGATCTCACCAGCCCACAGCAGTTCATTACTCAGCTACCTTCAGTCCCACAACATAGCCCCAGCCCAGGAATCCCCCTAACACCTACCTGCAAGCTCCAGACTACCTGTTTCAGAGATAAAAGCCAAACACACCACTATCCTACATATCCCAAATGCATCAGCAGTTCCCTCTCCCCCACTGGTGAACTATCCTCCCACCACCAGCTGGCTCCTCCTACTCCAAAACCCCAGCTACGCCCACCCGAACTAGCTTCACCTGCCTGCTCTGCCGCCTTTCCACCAGGCAGGCCAGCAGTGGGGGACTCGGTTTCTGCATCTTTCATAATGATCATGAGTTGTCCAGCTTGCACACTAGTCTCTGCATAAATAGTAAGGGATTCTAGGTTACATATATGAGCAAATGGGCACATCTTGCTCATGAGCTGCTGAATGTCCTGGTTTCCTTTCTGAGTGTCCTGTTAGGCTGCTCCAGGCTTTTCCTGGTTTGGCAAGTGGGGTTTTTTCCAGTGTAAACCGCATAACTCTCCCCATACTGACCTACGTAACTTGGGCCTTGAATGACACTCCAAGGAGAAGTTGTTTAGCAATATTCAGAGAGCACAAGTGCTGCAAACCTGACACTCTTCATCTTGCTTTAGCCTCCACCAAGGGTAAGGACCAGAGAAACCCACAGCCCCAAGCATGGAGAGAAGTGGGGTTGCTGTGCCATTACAGCATGATGGAAATTAAGGATAATACAGGGTTTCTTTTCACAAGCATGCATTAGCTTGCTTCTGTTCTCACTGAGGAGGAGCTATAATGCAGAGGCAAAGGCAGAAAAGCTAATGGGATGTAAGGCTTGGGAATGGTCACCCCTAAAATGAAAACAAGGCTCAAGCAGATGAGTGTACTTGAGTTTGGGGAATAAATGCGTCATTTATGTTCCAGAATCTGGGGACCTGAAATCCCAACCCAACAGCAAATGTTTATTCCTCAGCTGAGACCTGGTGTTGCATATTTAGCAAACAGCAAATGTCTGAGGTGTGTTTCATGAGGTGGGGGAATGAAGCTGCTTGAGCAAGGACAAGACTTGCAGAGATGCATTCACATGTGACAGATTTTGGGAGGCTCATCTTCCAGAAAAAATGGCTTCCCTCCACAGTTTAAAAGAAAGGATAATGAAGGGTAAGGATGGAAGTGGAAGCTGTATGGTTTGTTGGTTTACTGTTATCTGGCTTCAGTTGGAGCATTAAGTTGTTGCAGCTCCTCTCTGACCCTCTGAACCTTATGTGCCACCAACAGGGCCAAGGACAGTCTGCAGAACTTTATAGAGGCCCTTATAGAAATGCATCTCTCTCACAGCACCATTTCTCCCTGCTAGATCTGGCCCTCACAAGTGATTGTGAGCAGGGCAGATGCTGTCCCAATCTGCACAGGGCTGAGACCATCCTCTAAAATCACAAATGGAAAAGAGCAAGTCTATAGGCATGCTAAGGGCATAGCTATTGGAAAGGGTCAGGTTAGAGACCGCTAGCAGAGGATTTGGACAAGTCTCAAGTTACCACTTTCATTGATGATTTAGTCCAGAACGTAAAAGATCATTGACAAAATCTGCTGGACAGGTGAGGCTGAGAGATGTCATTAATGCAAAGTAAAATAGAGATACCTCACAGGACAAACTAGACAACTGGGGAGCAATGGAAATAGAATAAAGCTGACTGAGACAAGGACAAAATCACAGTCAAGACACTAGTTGTAAATCCTTCTGCCAAAAGATGGGACTTCATCAGCAAAAAGTAAAAAAGGACTTGGATCACCATGACCAGTCAATCACTGATGTAACTCTAGATAATGAAAATGTGATTTTCAAAGTTATGAAAATGGCTAGTTTCAGTGCAGATAGGGAAGCAGCATGCCATTGCATAGGCTTTCCTATAAGCCCCTGCATTATACCACGTACATTCATGCTCCCTCTTTCATTGAGCCATGGAGGCTCAGAGGGCCAGCAGGAGAGGGAAAGCTACCTGAGAGAAGACTGAGTTTTAATAATCTATCAAAAGAGAGACAGAGAAATCACCACCTAACAATACATATCAACTTAAACACTACCAAAGGAGAACTACTATTTAAGCTGGGAATGGTTTTTGGCTCAAGAACAGATAGTCATAAGATGATTATAGCTAAATTTCAGCTGGCAATTAAAAGATAGCTCCTAAGCACTGAGAAGCAAGGGGACTGCAACAGTCTCCCAACAAAATAAACAGCTCTACTAGCCACAGGCACAAAAAAATCTCTGCAAAATCTCACCAGCTGTTTTTGAGACAAACCCTGGTGTGCTCTTAAAAGGTCTCAGTGAAGGGATTGTCTATAATTAAGGAACTGGATTCAGGAGGCCCCTTCCAACTCTATGTGGTACAAGTCTGGTAATTGCAAATCACGGAAGAATTATTGGCATTGGTGGACTGACTGAGGCAGTTAATTAGTTTACTAGCATCAAGAAACAGTAGCCTACTTTTGTAGTGCAGGAAGATAGGGAGAGGAAAAGGCAAGAAAAATCCTGCAGCTGCTTGCCCAGCAAACTCTAGCCAGTCATAGAACCTTGGCCTTTAAAGCCCACGATGCCCAGGTCCTTGATATCACAGTGGTATGTGCAGTGGGAGAACAGGGGTTTGGGTCTACTAACATCTTCTCAAGGAATTTTTACGTTGTCAGATGTGAAGGCATATGTGGAACTGTATCATGTACCACTCAGACTGGTTTCCCTGATTTATTTGTATCAGTTTCCACAGGCACAGAAATCCAGAAGCAGCTAAAGACAGAGGAAATTATTTTTTCCACAGATCTAAGCCTCTGAATTAAAATGATGTGCAGACACTGGAATGGGTCTGCATGAAATTTCAAAACCACAGTGTTCCTGCTGATTGTCTTCCTTACACCTGCCTAAGAATATGTGTTTTTATAAATTTTTACTGTTTATTTTAGTTATTTTTAATTTTTATTTACTTTTAAAAACTAAATTTTCAAATTTAATTACATTTACTGCTTGGACAGTAATGCAGTAGCTTAGTGTGTATTATCTACTTAACTCACAACTCTCATTGACATCTGTGGGGAAGGGTCCAGCTGGAGACAAGTGTGGGATTACCTAGTCTCATGTTTTACTCCTGCATGGGACTGAGTATTCACATGGCTCTTGTAGACAGAGTGAGACAATAAGGCTGAGGAGTCTACAGAGATCTCTGCAGATGGCAACTATTTGTTACCAAAAGAAAAATGAAGAAAGGAAAAAAGAATTAACATGCTGAGATAGTAAACAATGTAGGTTTCCTAAAAGTGCTGAGCATTTGCTGATAGCTTAGTCCTTCTCCCAGCCTCAGAGCTGTCTGTAGTATTTGGGGGGTGCATGCTGCATGGTCATAGCAGCGGGGAAAAGCTGTGGTTGAGCTGGTGCAGAGCTTGCCAATGGGCTGGGTGAGGTGAGCTGTCTCACACCAGCCTTCCTCAGCATGTGGAAACATCGGGTACGTTTGTGCTTCCACCTCACCTTTGCCATCAGCCCCAGGGGTGGCACCAGTGGGCGAAGCGGTGGGAGCACAGCACAGCGCTGCTGTGTGAATCCATGGGTGAGAAAAGCCTCTCCAGGTGAGTCACACAAAGTCCATGTGGGTTTCACGCTGGCTTGGGTTATTTGTAATGATCTGGGTCTGACTGCCCAGCTCCTCTAGCAGCTGCAATCCTGATACGGTATTTGTGAGTCTGAAGTGCCTTTGATGGCTGCTTGGCCACACAAACCAAGTAAGAAAAAATACAGTTCAGGAAGAAGATGGTGGCAGAGCAGGTGTGAAAATACACATGATGAAATGCTCAGTCTGCTTTAAAGCAGTATGCAGCTTGCATTCAATGGTATGAAAGGTTTCGGTTTCTTTAATTTGAAAGTACGGAAGGGAAAACAACCCACACCAAAAAAGCCAGTTAGGTAAGATCCATCCGATAGCAGCATTTTGCTGCCTGGAGGCATACAATGCTGCCTCTATAAAGGCCTTGTGTGTGTGCTTATTCTTCTGGCTCAGAAATCCTTTCAAAGTGATTATTTTAATGGTTATCTGGTTTTGGTTCAAGTATACAAGTATTGACCAGCAGATAAGTTACCCATGTGACATGGCCAGGGTTGCTCACTAGGCAGAGGTGAGACGAGTTCAGTTCTCTCGCACTAAGAGCTGAACTCTTTCAGGACCTAGAATTTAACTCCCAGGTTAGCATCACATGCGGTTCCAGGCATTGGAAAGCTCCTGTCAGCATTAAGTGCACATTAAAACAGTGTCACAGAGGCCTCTAAGGCCATATATAAAGGTCTGGCAGGAAACAGGGACCAAGCTCCTCCACTTCACAGCCACAAGGATCCAGCTGCCCTCAGGTCAGTTCAGCAAGCCCCAGTTAAATCTTGTAATTTAATAAATAGCCCCAGCCATTTCTATCCACATGGACATGACAATCATTTACTCAGTACAAGCTCTGTAAGAACCTGAGAAACTGATGACTTCTGTGTTGGACATCAGCTGTGGGCTGTCCTCCATGCAAGCCTCTTTGGAGCAGACAGTTCCTCATGGGCTGCCTGCTAGGGGCCATGCAAGGGAACATAGAATCATAGAATGGTTAAGACTGGAAAGGGGATGGGAAATAAGAGGTGGAGAAGCAGATGAGGAGAATGTAGCATCTGAAGATGTCTCCAAGTTCTTCATGATAAACAATCATTAATTTGGTTATGAAGGACTCTCTCACCCTTCGCCCACAGCTGGAAGACACTGTGTGGCAGGAGCCATTTGTGAAACCTTTCCGTGGAAGGTCAACCTACCATCTGATGTGCATTTGTTTCACCTTTCCCACCACCCCCACAAACTGAAAACTGAGCACCAAGTTCATTTAAGAATCTTTACTCTTTTTTTTTCTTTTTTTAATTTAAATTATACTTCCGAAATACAAATAAAAAACCCAAACAACTCACAATGAAACATGTCACTAATTTCTAAAACATAGTCTGTGTAATAATGCACTTACATCATTTACACATTTACCTTCACAATAAAATAGGAGCGCTTAGATCAGTATTTACATATTGACAGAGAACGTGGTGGTGCAGCCATCTGCCTTCTGTGCTGTCCCCTGCTGGAATGCCTCCAGGAGACCCCCAGCCTGCAGTTGCACGCAAATCCTTCTGAGGGGAGAAACCCCTGCCAGAGTCTTTCTAGGTGCAGGAACCTCCATAGGGTGCCAAAGAGACCAAAATGGTGGCAAATACTTGCTTTTTCATATCAAAGCTGCCACTGTAGCACATGAGCACATGTCAATGAGCCATTCAAGGAATTCCCTGATATAGAAATTTGCTTTCCTATATTAGGCACTTCATTAGAAAAATTATTTATTATGGCTTATGCAAAACAATTCGCTTTCCTCAGGATATGTACTTGCTAGAGTCAGTAGGACAGAGACATATCCAAAGGCACACTTTGAACCGATGTTCTGGGTTAGCCTGCATTAGAAATTTGTCATATTACTTAATGAGTCTTGAAAGAAGTATTTTATCAAGACATGATTTTTCCAGCGAGTCAAGAAGTCAGTGTATTTTAAAGCTTAGTATATCTGCACTCCCTCCCCCCCCGCCCCGATTATTAGTAACTAGAGATTTTCCTCTTACAATAAGTTAACTACTTACATCTGTGCTGTTCAGTGTGCCATTGGGTGACATATCCCACACATGATTGTCTTAAAGGAGTACAGCATAGGTTGAGGGTTTATTTACATATCTTACCATGTAGAAATTAAAGCTGTAACTTACCAAATAATAAATATAGATCAACAGGGTACAACACTGAAATAAAATAAATTAGAATGATTCTCCAGGTGTTGAATTCCCTCCCTTAAGGCCTGAGCCAGAGACCATAAAAAGAGTGATGTTTTTTCAGGGGCTCAAAAAGGTTTAGGATAGGGCTCCTAATTAGACACTGGCTGTTTGAAATTAAATGTTTAGCTAAAATCATATATTTGAAGTTTATGCGATCAAACAGCACAACTTATCTCTAAAAGCAGTCTTCTGTGTACAAGAATTTAGGACAAATTTTAATACTGCATTTATTAGTAAGAATATAGCTCTTGCAGATTGCCTTGTTAATTCAGCAGCAAGGAAATAAGCATACAGTTAAGAACGCCACATATTTGTAAAGCAAATACGTGTTAGTGCACATGATTTTCCAAAAAACTTCACTCATCAGCTACATTTGTGCATATTTCAGAATGCTTCTAACTAGAAGGTCAATGAAAGTCTTCTCATGACTATAGCTAAATTGCCATTACAAAAATTTAACTGGAAAACAGTTAGGAGTAACTTACTCAAGAACAACGCCAAACTTCAGGTCCAGAAGTTATCAGACCACTGAGAAATTTGGAATCTAAGTTAAAATCTTCAAACTTAGGTCTATCAAAGTTAAAATTAAAAACAAAACAAAAAGCAATAAAAAGATTAAAAGCAGTGAATCTGCTCTCAGAATTGCACGCTCACGAGGTTTGTAAACTCTACATGAAGTCAATGAGGCACTGTTACTATAAGAGGTATAATGTAGATGCTCTATGCAAAGCAGTGCAGATGCTTTGTAATTTACTCTTCATGCTTCCTGTTACTCTTCCTTAAGGATTAAACATTTAAAGTAACTCAGTAGCTAAAAAGTCTGTGTTATAGGAAAAAGCCTGGGTTTACATGGAAGGGGGGGTGACGGGTGTCCACGTGGATGCCAGCCTGGCATGTGCTGAGGCATCATACTGGCTATCAGGCAGGTCGGAGGGTGGCCCACCGTCATACAGCGGGGAGGCAGAGGAGGCAGCAGTGACTGGGTGAGGGAGGGCAGTGTAGTGTGCTGGAGAGCCACGCAGGAACTGGGAGCTCAGGCCATTGGACATCCCACTTGACTGAGACACCGGCGTGATGGTGCTGTTACTCACAGACCATAGGTTTGGATACTGACTGCGAAAGGGAAAGTGGTAAATAAAACAAGTTGTTAGTGACTCCGGTGCCTGCTGGAAGAAAGGCAGGTTTGAATTCGTTGCCATGAGTCTGTCAGAGCCCTTGGGTGCCTCTACAGACAGAGAGGGATTGATGCCTCCAGACAGCAACTCAGCCCTCCTTGTTGATCATCTCATGTTAAAAGGGGAAGAGCCAGGCTGATGGCTGCAGATTGCATGGATACTACATAAAAGGGCAGCTTGAAAGAAAAAAAAACCTTGCCAGAACACTACAGCCTCTACTCTGTCCTCTAAGTATGTATACACATACACACATACATATAAACACATAAATTACAAGAAACAAGGTGATGCAAAAGAAACTATGAGGAAAAGTTCTGTCCTGCCATGTAATACTACACACCACTTTCTACCTATTGATCCCAAGCAGTTTAACAAGAAAGATATATATTATTTTTACTTTACAGATAGGAGTTTAGCACAAGGGGTGGCAGAATTGCCTTCCCTGGGGTCCCACAGTTCAAGATCTATTGTTTTTACCTACTAGACAACTCAGTCAGTAACTAAAACCCAGTGGACTTTGCAACTTTCCAAATGTGTATTCTGAGGGTCAGACATAAAAAGAAGTGCTAGAAGGACCCGTTTACTTGATTAATATATATCTAGAAGTAAAACTTACGACCAGTAATACAGTTACCTTATATCAGGTAAAAGTAGTACATACTGTGATTCGCAGCTAAATGCCATGTGCATGGTTAAATGAAAATGCTTTCCACAAACAGTCTGAATTGCTGAGAAAGATGCCCAAACCTCAGCCCTCTGTGGTTAATACCAAAGATTTTACCACCTTATCTGCGTCTCTTTGCATTTTCCAATTTAGCTCCAAAGGACTGACTGTAAGCTAAATCTCTGCTAAAGGATACAAAAGTTGAAGACAATTACCAAGAGGAGAAAAGATCACAAAGTGGCAAAGGCTTTCACCATGTGAATGATCCCATACAATGCTAGTTTGTGTGGCAATTATTGCGTAAAGATCTACTGCCCCAACTGTCTACGCCTTCTCCACACTACAGTTCATTTGTAACACAAGAGCTTGTGGAGATGGCTGGGAAAGCAGTGACTGCCTAAAATGAAACAGATCAAAATTAAACTTTAACACCACTTTGCTTGAAAGAGATGTAACCTAAAAGAGCACCCTTAAATCCAACGGATATTTGTCTAAGTGATTCATAATCCTTAATTTACCAAATATTGCTGTCGCAAGTGTCTACATTTCCAAAACTAAAATACAAAAATAAGAATTATCTGTTTCTTCAATCTGTTTTCCTTGTGAATAGTCTTTTTCAGTGCCCCCCAGGTAGCTAATGATTCACACACGCACACGGCCATAAAGATTTCTAATTTGCTGGTGACTACCTCCTTTTTCAGCCTTCTCTTCCTACAAAGTGCCAATACACCAATCTGAGGGCTGCTAAGGGTTGGATTCCTACCTGGAGCTGGTGGCAGTGCCAGTGCTGTGACTCATGGGCAGCATTGTTGTGTGTGTGGGAACTCCTAAAGAAGACCAGTTGTCATGGGACTGCAGCACGGAAAGGCAGGCAGAGGAGTTATCGGCATAGGATGCTGAGAAAAATAAGCAAGTATTTAAACACACTAGAATCAGAACAAATAATGACCTTGTATTCAAATGTAATGTATAGCTTTAAATTACACTCCCTTATTGCTGCCTTGCAAAACAAAACCCAAAGTTACATACACACATACACTGAGAGAAAAATTATGTCAGTTACCAGGTGTGTCAAGCTTACACACTCCCTGGCATTGCCCCTGCTGATGTGTTATTTTGCTCGACTTGCAAAGCCTTACTTCTATGAAGGATCTATGGCAAAAAAGTTGTCTCAAACCACCTGCTAATTCATCATATACTTCCTTCTTTGGTCAGTGGGAAGAGGCAGGCTCCCTACTTGCACTGTCCCAGTCACTTTTCCAGGGCACCTTCTTTATCTCCATCATCTACACTGGCAGTAACAGCCTGGCAGCCCTGGATAACAAGCATATCCCTGGATCACACATCCCAGTTTTGAGCTGAGCATGACATCACAGGCTCTGGAGTTTGCCTTAAGCACCATCAGGAGTGATCGGACTGTGGCTTAAACTACTCAGCTTGTGACCAAAACCAGCTGGCCAATGTGGCAGAGGTGCTAGGAAGCTATACAGGGAATCTTGTAAAGTGAGAAAGAAGTTGCTGTGGCAGCTGGCTTAAGGAAGGAGAAGAGGTTCCTTGCTGAGGACCACTGAACAAGAAGGAACACCAGAGGCGTTTTATTCTTTTATTCTGCTTCAAGTCCCAGAACTCACAATTTCCAAGGTGCAAGAAACTTCCACAGAAAGCTAGATTTTCACTTAAAATTAACTACAAAGCTGCCCAGAGGACTGGTCAGCTTGCATCTGGAGCCCTGCGTATTACTTCACAGTTCAAAATATTAACTATTTCTTTTAAATGGGCCCCTCCAATATCCATACAAGCTGAAGGACAAAAATGGTCACAGACCTTTACCATAAGAAAGAAAGGAGAAAAAAAACTCACTCTTAAAAATCTCCCCTCCCTTAAGTATCTATGCCTAAGCCTTAAGCTATTTGGCTGTACCTGAGCACAACTTTTAAATAGCTCTGCAGTTTACTCAGCTCCATATTGTTTCTGCATATCCATTTTTGACACATTCACCGAGTGCAGCCTTAATGCACTGATGTTAACTACAGCAATAGGCAAGTGAAACTGACAGAACCAGGCACTCATTTATTATGTGTTACTAGTAAATGAGGCTGACAGAACCAGACATACACTTCATCCCATCGTTATATTACCTTTAATAATGATTAATATACTCACTTTCAAACTTAAATAAAAAATAGGCAAAGTAAGTTTAAGCTCACTGCTTCTAGGAATTGAAAAGCACAAGATAAAGCCAGCACAAATCACTAATTAGCAGGAGACAGTTCTACACACCCACAGTTTTTTTCACCATAAAGAGACTGGGGACATGTACTCATCATCCCTGTTTCTTTGCAATGCTGGCCCCAAGCCCACTGCACAAACTGAGCCAGATAGCAACCTCAATTTCTGTGGCATGGCTCAAGACGCCCACTGCTCAAAGCTCACATCCCTCAGCTCATTTCCCATCTCTTTACAGAGCTGCAACATTGGACTTACTTGGCGAGTTGTTTCTATGGGTGTAGGGGTTGGGGTAGGGGGCAGGACGGTGGTTCCTCAGCGATGAGTACCTTTCACAGCTGTGAGCAGGGGAGAGCGACAAGGGGGCTCCAAACTGAGGGTGAGGATTGGCAGGTGGGCACAGAGCCCCAGTCCCAGGAATAAGCCAACTACCCACTGTGGGGAAGCAAAAGGTTTGTAAGATGGGGATGTAATGCAGCCAGACAGGGAAAGAATCACAGCAATGAGATAAATAATTTACAGAATCATTGAATAGTTTGGGTTGGAAGGACCCCTAAAGGTCATCTAGTCCAAACTCCCTGCAAGGAGCTGCCACATCTTCAACCAGATCAGGCTGCCCAGAACCACAGACAGCCTGGCCCTGAGTATCTCCAGGATAGCGCATCTACCACCTTTCTGGGCAACGTGTGCTGGTGTTTCACCACCCTCATTGTAAAGAACTTTCTCCTCACATCCAACCTGAATCTCCCCTCTTCTACATTAAGACTATCACCTCTCATCCTGTTTGCAACAGGCCCTGCTAAAAAGTCTCTCCCCATCTTTCTTACAGGCCCTTTTAAGTCTCCCTAGAGTCTTCTCTTCTTCAGGCTGAACAACCCCAACTCTCTCAGCATTTCCTCATAGGAGAAAATAATTGACCAGTGAGGAAATGTGCATTCAGGAAAAGCAACAGTTGCAACACGGCTGCAAACTGGATCTTTACAAGTTTCTTACATGATCTTACATGATCTTATGGAGGAAAATTAGACAACAGCTTAGAAGATGCCCCATGACAAACTAACATGTTTTTTTTAAACTACTAGCTGATTACAATCACAGCAAGGAAACACTGAAATGTTAAACCCTCCCTTACATAGGTAGTGTGTGCTCAGTAATTGTTAAGTGTAATTTTCAGTTTTAAATTGCTCTACGGGGTTCTCTATAGCTAAGCTCTGAGGTTTCTCAAGATGCTAAGAAGAACTCTTAAAACTGAAGTATTTTCACCGAAACAAAATAATTCCTATTGCAATTCAAATTCTCCCCTTTATAGGCTGCACACATTTTTTGCAACAAACTCTTAAAACAGAAATCATGAAAACACTAATGCTTCATATCCATCTGAAAACAAAATATTTTAAGCAAATGCCCCTTATTTTTTTAAAGTACTTAAAACATAAGTACTATCTCGATGATTTTCTGCTGTACTTGGAAATAAACTTTTGTCTCCATATCCATATGAATATTCTTGTCCTTGTATACAGAGGCAGCTGTCTTTTTAGACATGTAGGTAACTGCAAGTTTCTATGAACAGACTGTGAATGTAATACAGAAGTCTTAACACCACACAAACATAGATTGTGATGTTTATGCAATCATAAACCTGCATGAACCATAATCATAAGGATTAGGAATATTATTCTGCCTACAAACTAACAAGCAAGACAGCAAAACACCTCCCAGAGTTTTGTTTAACAGATGAGATGGAAGAAATCAAAGTTATGCTCATGATGAAGAATGAAGGAAAACATACACTGCGAATACCCGGACTGCTGGTTGTCTCCCACTTCCTCCATCATGTCTTTGTGATCACTTCTAGAAAAGAAACCATCTTGTTTTAGTTAGGAATATGCTTTTACAAATTTATGTAAAAAATCCAGGCTTTAGAATTAAGAGCTCTCACCTTTCCTTTGCATCAAGAAATGCCTTTGCAAATGGATTGTATTTAATTTTTAAAGCCGTTATCTAAAAACAACAACAAACATCTTTATTTGCAAGTATCACCGTTCATTATCATACAGATATTAGGATTTGAGTTAGGACTATCCACTGAAGTTAGTGCAATCCCAGATTCTTGAATGAGGCCCAGAACACCAACCTATGAACATCAATTAAACAGCCTCTAAGGTCTGAACTATTAGCAGAGAGTTAATTAATCTCTCTGCCAAATTCTAAGAGACTGAATTGCCTGAGGAAACAGCTAAAAAAGGTAGTGCACGAAAGAGTTATAAAAACTAACTGGTAGTTGAGAGATTTATTAAACATAGATGTGCATTTTGGCTAAGAGAGAAAGGCCAATTTTGAAAATGACACATCCAGTTATTTCACTGTGTATCTGAAAGTGACAACTGGGTTTGCTACCATACCTGTTTGGCCCACAGAATCTCTTAAGGATTATTCTCCTGCAATGAATTTGCAGTGCACATTGAGACAAAAAGCGATCAGAACTTTGTGCTATGATACATTCACAGGGTTTTTACATATATTAACTTCAGTTCTTATATTTAGCTTCAAACAAAGCACAGAAGAAACAGAGAAAAAAGGCAAACCGAGCCATTTATTTTTTGCTCTGTAACATACACTTTGTCACTTGAAACCCCCTGGTACTTGCATCCTCTCTTCCCTGCTGTGCTTACCTCCTCGTTCTGGTAGGCCGTCACGGCTATAAACTGAGTCTCTGGGAAGGAATGGCTGGTGATCATCCGCTGCGGGCCACCCACTCGCACTATGTGGATCCTGGGCTCGTACTTGTGCAGAGAGTTCAACATGATCTGTGCGCAAAGGGATAGAATGTGTAAAAGGTGACAGAGCGGCGGTAGATGCAGTAAGCACAGATAGCAATCGGGGCTTAAACTGTCTAATGATCTGTCTTTCCAGTGGAGGAGAAAGAGGCAACAGGTAGAAATAAATCCTAAGAACGAAGGTGTAAGAAAAGGAAGGGAACACTGCTGTCAGACATTCCGACTTTGTGCCTAGTTATCCTCATCCCTATTACTTGACAGGCAGCTTGCATAGACACAAACACGTTGGTTGCAAATAGCCAGAAAGTTGCGTCTGCTACTCCGTTGGCATCAGCAGCTATTCAAAGTGGAAAGACATGTAACAAAGTCAAACCCCGAAGGCACCCATCCTCGGCGGAAAGAACGCATGTTTGGTAGCGGCGGTATAAAAACGAGCACCAAGGAGGGCGGTAGTAGTGGCTCGGCAGGACCCCGCCGCCCCTTGGGTCAGGCCGGGCTGGGGCTAGTCCAGCCGCTCTGAGAGGGTCCTTACCTGCCCGCCGCCATTGAGCTTGTTGGTGAGTTTGACTTTACTGAAGGAGACGGGCGCCTTCATCCAGTGCGCGCCGAAGTTGGGCGAGTCGGGGTGGATGTACACGCAGCTGGGTGCCTGCGGCTCCGGCTTCCCGCCCGGCACCCACTCCCCGTTCACATACTTCCAGCGGTGCCCGTCGGCCGCCACGAAGTCCAGCAGGAAGGAATACATGGCGTTGGGGTCCAGCCCCGACACGCTCACCTTCAGCACCGGGAACATCCTCCTGCGGGGCGACACGGAGGCGCGAGGCACGGCGGGGGGCAGCACCCCCCCCCCTTCTCTCGGCCCCGGCGCCGGGATACACACACACCCCCGCACCCAAAGCCTGCGGTGGCTCGGTGCCGCGGCTGCCCTACCTGCCGTTCTTGGTGACGATCATCTCGTTGGTGAGCTCCTTGAAGCGCAGCCACAGGTCGTTGTCCTCCAGCGTGACCCGCAGCTCTCGCTCCGTGGGGTCGCCCTTCTCGCTGCCCGCCTGCAGCTCGCTCTCCACGGCGCTCAGCAAGTGATCCACACGGTACTGCGGGGCCTTGCCCGCACCCTCCGTCCCGGGGGAGCTCATCCCGGCCCACGCCCGCCCGCCCGGCGGGGCAGGCGCCCTGGCTGAGCCCCGAGCAGCGGCGGGGCCGGGGCTGACTCCACTTGACCTCCGCGGCCCCAGCGAGCGGGAGCAGGGAAGGGGCCGCTGTTATACCCCGTCATAAACATCCCCCCAGTGACATCACCGTGCCGCCGAGGGGGGGCCGCTGATTGGCGAACGGCCGCTTTGATCCCTTCGGCCGACCTTTGCGATTGGCTGCCCGCGGCCATATCACAACGGTGCCCGGGGAAGCCTGTGATGTTAATTGCAGCCCGCGGGATTAAACGCAGCTATTTTATGTAAATCTGCCCCCAAATGTTTGCACCTCTATCAAAGCCGCCGGGGCCTGGGCTCCGGCAGCCGCGGAGGAAATGGCCCATCCCGGCAACAGCCCCATAACCTGTGCGCGGCACCTCCCGCAGCATCCACCGCCGGGACCACCGGCGCCCGCCACAGCCAGCCGCGGGGTCTGGCTTCAAGGAGCCACCGTGGCAGCGGATTCAGATTTGTGGGAGAAAATGGGAAGAGTCCTTCCCCTTCCCCCCCCCCCCCCCAAGCCTCTCACCCCTTCACGCTCTCCCTTGTCACAAGCCTCGGAGCTTCTGCTTAAAAGAAGGTTGCAGTTAGAGACGACAACCCCGGCTGGGAAATGCCACCGAAAAGCTCTGCGGAATGGGTGAACTGAGCCTGGCACAGTCAGGGCACACACACATGTGCACACACGCCCCGCCACCGTGTCCCCAGCCTCCAGCCAGTACCGGAGCCTGTTCTGTCTCCTACTGCAGGCAGTGCCTTGCCACCCGAGGGGGCTCGGCCACGGCGGCTGTGAGCCCCCCGCCTCAGAGAAACCACTCTGCTAAAAGTCAGACTGGCAGCTGAAGGCTCCGGTTCCTACAACAAGGAACCCCCCTGCCCGCGAATTTCTGCGGCAGGAGTGGAGCCCGAGCCCCGCTGGTGGAACTTTGCAAGTTGTTTGGAGAGAAAACAGGCAGTGGGGTGCGGGATAGAAGGGCTCACTTGGAACCCCCCCCCCGCCCGCCGGTGGTTTAATCGTTTGCATTCTCCGGGGCTGTGGCGGTCTGTGGTGTGAGGGAAACAGTTTATTACCTTGCCGTGAGAATCCCTGGATAGAGGGCGAGGGGGAGAGAGGTGACAATGAGCAGGAAATAGTTCAATGGGGTCTCTTTAAACAATAACAAGTTCTTTAAACGGGGCAAAGGAGAGGGGGAAAGAAGAGGCGCAGTGTAAAAATAAGGGTTTCTTTCAAAATACTCATCTCCTCCAAACACCGCGCATAGTCGCTGCCGAGATTTGTAAGATTATAGGAGAAGGTGCCCTAGGCTCACTGGCAGCCTGGCTGGGGCCGAGGGGAGCTGGAGGTCGGGGCTGTCAGGGAAGGCGCGATGGAGGGGTCCCTGATTCAGGAGGCAGGCGACAGCTCAGTCCGGGCACCGGCTCCTTCTGCGTGCAGGCAACTCCCTCGTGCACTCCTGCCTGTATCGGTGCCTGCATCCCTACCTGCACCCCAGCCTTTCCACATCCCGCACACAGCGGAGCAGCAACCCGAGCGCGTTTCCCCTTCATCCGACTTCAAATAAACCCAACGCTTCCGCTCCTGATTTCGGTTTCTTCTTGGTGTAGCAGTTACGGGTCTGTTTTCATTGCACAGCACCGTCAGGCTCCTGTAGCATTAACTTACTTTTTGTTTTTTTTCCCTTCAACCTGACATGTCACATCCCGCACACCGGCTCTCATCAACCACTTGCCCAGAAACATGCGAAAGGTTATTACCCCTTCAGGATAATTCCTGCGATAAAGTTCTCTAATGCTCTTTCTGCCTGAGCACCTACCGCCTGCTTTTCGTCCTGTTTGGAGGGGGAAAGCAGCAGTTGCAAAGAAACTATGGGCGAAGCTTCCCGAGTTGGTCCGTAGCAGCTGCTATAGAGAGTTTGAGATGGTGTTTTCACTTGTCGGGTATTTATTTCACTCCAGGTGCTCCACTCCAACCAGGCTGTCTGTACCTCGGCAGGTCGGCAGCACCGCCTCACTTCGGGTGTGTGCCCCGACGGCGACGCTACAGACAACTTAGTCCCGAAAGAAACGGGCAGCAGAAACAGGTAATCCCCAAAAAGGGCCCGCAGGGACAGTCACCCTCTCCCTGCAAGTGAAGGCGAAGAAGGGACGTTCCCCTTTGCAGAAGTCGCGTCCCTTTTACCGTCCGCGGCGTGTGGGGGTGGCTGGTGGTGATGGGTCCCGTGTAAAGCAACCCGCAACCTCAGTTCTTCCTAAGGGCCACTCCATATGGCAGTGAACGTGTTTAAGAGCCGAAAGCTGCGAGACCGGCCGGAATTGGAAGCGACGGGACCGTTTAGGTGGAAAATGAACGGTTCGAAAATGAATAAATAAAATAGAGATTATCTGAATGTGTATTTAGGCGATTTGAGCTTTAAAAACACTCTTCCGGATGGATGCTTCGAGTAAGGGCTAATTCCATATATATGTGTATGTATATATATGTATACACACAAAGAAGAGGAATATCTATGATGTGCACAGGAGTGGGAAGCAACTGCAACCCGTTCTGCCGCAGACACTTATCTATGTGGTTTCTCATTTTGCACTGATTCTTTAGGCAAAGGGAGGAGCGTTGAAGTCAAATATAATTTTACACATTTCACGTTTTACTTAGTATTTAGGAACTGACCGCACCGCTCATCCCAGGCAGTGTATGCACTCAACTTTTATTGGTCCTTCGAAAAAGAGGTCTTTCCAGCTTTGCATTTTTTAATGACCATTAAAAAAGAAAAGAGAAGATAAAGTTTCCAGAAGTTATAAATAAACTTTGGAACGGGGGGAAACAGCAACAACTACAACAACTAGAGGTAAAGTTTTCCCTGGGTTTGGATTCCTGCCGTCTTTATTTTATTCCCTTCTCTCTCTTTCTGATCTTAATTGCACCTTGGTTCTCCGGAGAGGAGTCCCCACTCCCGCAGCCTTTTCAGCGAGAGCTGCCGTGCATGACAGTTTACAGCCAAAAAACTTCCTCCTGCCGAACAGCTATAAAGTTTCCCGATTTATAGCAATACTTTCCTTCTTGCACCGGGCGAGTAGTACCCTCCAGCTACTACCCCAGGTTCGTAAAACCTGGACATCATTCTGCATCTTATTCCCGGGATAATCCCCAGGCACCTTCCAGGTGGGAACCAGCCCGTGGCCG
Organism: Pezoporus wallicus; assembly: GCF_028554395.1. NCBI lineage: Eukaryota > Metazoa > Chordata > Aves > Psittaciformes > Psittacidae > Pezoporus > Pezoporus wallicus. The sequence continues at coordinate 5,436,307 of NW_026637663.1, forward strand.
CTCTCGCAGTCCCCGGTAGTCCCTGAGCCATGTGGAGCGTTAATCACGGTGGATAACGTGCGAAAATGAGAGCATGGCTACGTATTGGAGGTAGCTGTTTAATTATCTTTCAACTTGCAGTTCGGGGGAGGGGGAACGGACGGGGACATAGGGGCAGCGAGGACCGCCCGTAGTAAGGGGCCAGCTCCCAGGGGAGCAGCGCCGGCATCCCCTGCACCCGGGGATGAACCCCACCGTTGGCAGGTCAAAACCTCCCACCCCTGAAGAAAAAACACCGACCTTCCCACGACGTTCTTTTTGTTTGGTTCTTTAGTTTCTTTTATTTCCTCCTTAAGAAAAATGAATAATTTAATATAATATATACGTTATATATGTCACAGAGATGTATATCTCCCTACTTATTATCTGCCTTTTCCTGGACACTGAGGAGGAATATCCTACTGGTACTATGGTTGGGGCATTGATTGAGGATGCCAATGCCATTTTCATAGGAAGCTTCTGGATTTTGTTTCCATCTGGCATATTACTTATATACAAGGCTTAGACAAGAGAAAGCCTAAAGATTATTCTGTGAGAGCTCTTTATAACAACTAACCATTTTGTAACCCCAACATACTAACATGTACCTACATAGGAAATGATGAAGTGAGAAAACACACAGTGGTTGTATCCATTTTAGGTTCATTTATTGTGAGTGCTATGCCTCTGAATAAGTATCTTTCAGGTTCCATACCTGTAGTATTTAATAGGGCTGGTTTTCTCCAAAGGTCTCAATGCATCCATGTTTTTGGAAAACATTTCCCTTTCAAGTAGTCTGGATGGAGCACACCATGTTGATTTTGATTTGTTTTGCCTTCTCCCTTTAGCATTTGAGGGGCAAGGCAAAGGCAGAGTGCCATCCTGCATTTTTCTGAAGGTGGCAAAACTCCCGTTGACTTAGTCACATCTTTGCTTGAGTACTGCTAAGTGCCCTCTCCATCACAAATGCTCAGATCCTGAGGTTTCCCTCTTGAATGTCAATGATCAAACTTCCAATGACTTCAGCGCCTGCTGCACTAGACAGCACCAACCGGGGAAAAACAACAAAATAAACTGAAGCTCCAATGAAAGCGCTCAAGGGAGAGTCTGACTCAAAGATAGATGAAATCAGCAAACTTGCGAGCAGAGTATTTCTGATTCAAAGTCGAAATGTCGACCTAGAATATCCTTTTCAATATCTTAATGGTATTGTTTAGGAAACTAGAGCTATTTAAACCAAGTTATCCCGAGTAAGTTAGTGCGAACAAGCCAACGGCACAAGAGCCGTCCACCACTCTTAACAGGCCATTCCTTTGAAAACTGCAGAGACACAATGGACCACCAGGGCTGCAAAGAGCAGTGGTAGAATAATAGATAGTGTTTACTGCTTTATCCTCGCCTAAAGAATAATCTTAAAAAAAACCTATCAAGCAAAAAACAAAACAACAACAAAACAGAACCCCCACACATGCCAAAGACATATTCTGCTTCAAAACAGGGACCATAGGAGTCTGGTGACTGAAAGTACTTGCTTTGTCATGAACATCCTAGCAGGAATCCTATTGAGAGATCATACCATAAACAATACCTTTTCTTATACTTCAACACACACAGTTCCCAAAGGGTGCAAACGTAAATGTGATTTTTCTTGCTGATATACATCTTCATTATAAAAGCTAATGTTGAGGTGTCAAGTAAAAAAATCCTCAGATTTTCTGGCATTAATAAAACCAAAACAACATACCTTTGCTGGGAATATTAATCTTCGCCCCGAACATTACCTCTCTTTATAAAAGTTATGAATCAAACAGCCCATATTCCTTCTGCAGTTCTTATAACGTCAACAAAAATTTAAGGTAGTTGGGAATCCATAGTTTCTCCTTTCCCTCTCCTTTGAACATTTCGTGGAGGTTGATGTAAAGCTTAAGACAAACTGGGTGCTTCGCAGCTACATAATAATAACACCTCTAGAAAAAAAAATAAGAAACAAAGTCCTAATTTGTAATTGAAGACTCTTTAAAAACAATTCAACTTCCTTTCCTATTTTTTTTCTCCTCCTTTAAAACTGTTTTAACACTTTTCTTCCTCCTCCTCCATAGGAAAGCTAAATATCCAATGTTAATGGGTATTATTTCATATTTTATAAATAAGGGCAACATTTTCAGTATTTGCCTGACAACTTGTGCCTGAATCTAGATTATTTTATATTCTGGAATTAATAATTGCCTTGAATGCAGCCTCAAAGCTTAAAATCTCTTTTTGAACCTTTTGCTGCCAACATTATTTCCTGATTTCTTGCTCTAGGTAAGTTCCTCATCCATAAGAAATAAAAGCACTTGGACAGCTTCAGCAATGAGAGATTACTGAAGGCAAACTCTCTGCCTCTCCTCAGCAAGGAAGTTATCTGATAAAAAAAGATGTTTTCTTTACCTCATTTGAGCTAATCTCCACTCACTGCTACCAGCAGTTTTGCTGATGCTGTCTTCATCATCTTGATGCAGCTTGCTCAGAGGAAAGGATTGGAACCTAACTCAGTCTAGATATTATTTATATTTTTATCTCTATATAACTCACATGAAGCATACTTTTACATCAATGGAGATACTTTTTAGCCCCCTCCCCTGTCTTCTCCCTTACATTGCTCTGAGCCCAATTAACCTCTTTTCTCCAAGCTGTATAGGACCTACCCAACCCTTCATTTTACCCGAACTTGCTTCCCCAGCAGGGACTTTTCCACATCTGATATAAATATTTTCATATTACTACTTTAAGAAAGTGAAAAAACTCACAAACTGCTCAAGTCACCACCATATATTGTCATGTATATCTTTTTTCTATTATATACACATTTATGTCTTGTGAGACCTCACTTGGAGTATTGTGTACAGTTCTGGTGTCCTCAACATAAAAAGGACATGGAACTGTTCAAACTAGTCCAGAGAAAGGCTACGAGGATGATCAGGGGACTGGAGCACCTCCCATACGAAGACAGGCTGAGGAAGTTGGAGCTGTTCAGCCTGGAGAAGAGAAGGCTGCGTGGAGACCTCATAGCAGCCTTCCAGTATCTGAAAGGGGCCTATAGGGATGCTGGGGATGGACTCTTCGTTAGGGACTGTAGTGATAGGACAAGGGGTAATGGGTTAAAACTTAAACAGGGGAAGTTTAGATTGGATATAAGGAAGAAATTCTTTACTGTGAGGGTGGTGAGGCACTGGAATGGGTTGCCCAGGGAAGTTGTGAATGCTCCATCCCTGGCGGTGTTCAAGGACAGGCTGGACAAAGCCTTGGGTGGCATGGTTTAGTGTGAGGTGTCCCTGCCCATGGCATGGGGGTTGGAACTAGATGATCTTAAGGTCCTTTCCAACCCTAACTCTTCTATGATTCTATGTTGTGCACCACCCTGGACAGGTCTCCTTAGAGGAAAATGAGTGGTGGTAGGACCACAGAAATTTAAATCCAGACAAGGAATATATAAGCAGGGCCACATTCACTGAAAAATGACACCTGCAGAAAAAAGAGAAACTGCTGATGCAACAGCTCCTTAAAGAAAATCCTGTTGGTCTTCTCAAGGAGACAATGGGCAAACTAATGCCAGCTACCTGGAGAGCAGCTTCTGGGATGTACAGACACTCTTGTGATCCTCTGCTTAATGACCAGGAGCATAAAATGTTTTGCAAACTTCAGCCTTTTTTGTGTTAAACATACCCATTAAGCTCTGACAAACACAAATGTTTCTAACAGTTTCCTATTTTGAATTCAGCAAAGCTTAACTGGGTCTTGGACACTTTTCCTGCTTTATGCCATCTAAGGAGTTCAGCTGGGGGAAGATGGTTGAGGTAACATACAGCATGAGAGACTAGAAGCCTGGAGAGCTGATTCTCACTGTCTCACTTTGGGCAAGTCTTCAGGATCTCCATGCTGGTATGCTGCTCTACTTCATACTGAAAACATTACACAGAAATTTCCATTCATAATATCCCATCCATATTTTCTCTGGAACCATTTTCAATGAAAGAAAGTATCCAATAAGCTAATAATACATAATGAAAAGTAATTACATGTCAAAACAAGTATTCAGAATCTTTGCTCTCTGGTAATGCAAATCCAGTCTGACTGCCTAACAAGGGTGCATTTTTCCTGCTGGATGCTTTTTGAACACTGGCATGTCTACCAAACTGCTTGTTTCAGTCCCACTTAGTTCCTGCATGCTGCAGACATTGGTTTACTTTGCACTAAAAAAAAACCATAACCAGTCTGCATAGTAAAAAGGGACATTTAAGCCCTACCATTTTGTCCAGCAGTCCGTGTGGTCAGTACCACATGCAGATACAAGAGATGATGAATGAGCAACAAGGGATGAATGTGTGGGGGACAGCATCATGTGATAACCACCAGGGCATGTGCTACAATGAAGCAGTGCCAGGAATACCTAGGAGACACTGCAGACACCCGAGCGTCTCCTTGAAAGTCCTGCATGTTAGATGCTTTCCCAGGGCCAGAAAGCATTTCTTGCCCTTGCTAAGAAAATGTCAGCTGTGTGACCTAGGACTGGTGGTTCTGTAGTCTGAGGTAGCAGTGATTAGTTGTTGCATAGGAAGAAACGATCCTTCACCCCTGATTATGCAGATTATTTTGTAATGTTTCCAGTCAGAGAGACATTGCCTCTGTGCTTCTATTGACTCACTTATTCCTCAAAGTATGAGGCCATATAGCTGTGTTTTTTATAAGCCAACTTAATTTTTTTTTCTTATCCACCTTGCTTCTGACCTCCATGCTAATTAAAACTGCTTATTCCCATGAAACTACTTTTTATGTCTAGCTCAGAGCAGTAGAAGTTCACTGCATTCCTGGATTATTTCTTGCAGGTTGGTAGGAAAAATCTAGAAAATCTGTGCCATCTTTTCACATTAAACATCAGTGGCCTCAATTAGTGATTAACTAGTTCAAAACACTCTACAGAAGCACAATTTTGACAACGTTGTGCACTAAATATCTTTCTGTCAATGCTGATTGCAGCAGCCTGAATTAAAATTCTCAGATAAGGTCAACTAAACAGCAGTGGATCTAACTAGGACACCTCTTTCTTTTTACTCCCTTGGACCTCAGAAATCTTAATCTTTCCATCATCTCATAATGGCTCTTGCATTTCCCTGTATATATAAGATAATTGAAGAAGGTGAAACCTTTATTTTAAAAGTTAGTGATAGAACCACATGCTAATTCACCCAGATCTCTAAAAGGGAGAATATGAATTCGGGTATACCCAGCTTTATTATTGTTAGGAATTCAGTTGTATACAATCCTTCAGCAATAACATATTTGCCCCTCCTCAGTAAATACAAAATTACAATTTGTGGTAGTCAGCTGGACTGTGCTGTTGGTACACATTTGCACCAAATCTGTGTGCATAACTTTCTTGTGGTAACAGAAAAAGACATTGATCCCAATCATATCTATCTGCATTAGTACTTTTGATAGCTCCTAATTCAAGAGGCATTTTGTCATTTGTACTTAACGTTGTTCCACACTATGCTACGGGAGTTTTCTCTCACTGAGAACTGGAAACTTTTGACCCAATTGCAATGACATTCCAGAGTATCACATTCAGTATTCCAGACACATGAGTGAAAAATCAATAATCATTATGCAAGAATTACCAGGCATTGTAAATCTGAACTACATTTCTGTTCATTCAGAGATACTATGATACCTGAGATCTCAAACCTAAAACTTGCTGATGTTGCCAACTGTGCTTATTTAAGTTGACAGGTTACTTTCTGTCATAGATTTACCACTTGCATTCTTGTTAATGTAATACATTAGTAATCTTGCAGGCACATTGCAAGCATTTCTTTGCCTTCTTCAGCTTATCTTAAAAAAGTTGTTAGCCTCCAGTTAAATTAAAACAAATCTTAACCATGCAATAGTTATCGTTGTTCTATACTAGTAAAAAAACCACAAACATCACCAACTGAAGCCTTCTCCAATTCCATCCATGAGACAGCTTGGTATTTGTGCTTAACACTAGCTTTGCAAAAATTTTCTTTAAGAAACCAGAGGGCAAATTTCAGTATTGTCCAAGTCTGTAATTTAAGGTGCATTTCACTTTCAGAATCTTGTGGCAGATGCCATGTATGCACAGGAATTCACTCCTGATTCTGTTTGTCTAGGTGTCAAGGACAGGGTCAATCTGAGCAGTAGAGAAAGAACTGCTTTACTTTCAAGGTATGTTTCCTGAGGAAAAAAGCCCTTTATTTCAATCCCCAACATATCGTCAGCTTTGATAAAACCAGAATTTAACCCAAGACTTCATCTTCAGCAGATGTCTCGTCTCACACATTTAGTTGTATACACTTACAGTAAACATGTTTCTATTCCAACAGCAACTGCTGTGATGCACTGAAAACTTTTCTCCCCATTTTACATCTAGAAACACAATATTAGAGTGTGCAAAATCAGAACAGTAGTTCTTACAATTTTTGTCTCTGAGCAACAACTGGAAGCTGAAAAGTCTTGTATTTACAAGACTGGGTAATGACTTGTGTCTCTATTTTATTTGGGGGGGGGTGTGTGTTTGTTTCACTTGGGTTTGTTTGTTTGTTTGTTTGTGTTTTTTAATTTTTCAGATTTGCATCCTGAATAGCAGTGAAAAAGAGGTGTAATGTGAGAGCGCATACACATTACAAATCTTCCTTCCAGAAAAGAAAGGATAGGAATCAACCAAGTCTCCAAAATTCCTTTTTATCTTTGGCCCTGACTGTTCTTTAAAAGTCTTTGTGTTTCCACAAGGAGGTTTTGGCAAGTGTTTCGTTTGGGAAGGGGGGGAGGAGAAGGAAAATCAGTGGGAGGAATCTAAAAATCTCCACCTTTTGGCTGTCTCAAGTACTTGTCTGCCTGGAAGCTCAATATGATGCAATTAATGAACAGCAGTTCTCCACCTTCAGTACTTCCTCCCTTTTTCGAGACAGATGTGGTGACAGCATGGCACCTTCTTTAAAGAACTCAGTTTTATGGAAGCTGATCTCAGCAAGGCACGAGTGGTTACAAGCTTTTGGTTGCTCCATGTATTTTCAAGAAGAATCACAGTGTTTCACAGCAAATACCCAGAGACAATATCAGAGATGAAAACCAATTCCATGCAGGGTTCAGCAAATGCCTCCTTTAATCCGGATTCCTTTCAAATATCCAGGCATGCTAAAGTTTCCTTTCCTTGTCTTGAAAAACGCTCTTATGGAAAAACACATCTCGCTTGCAAGCTATCTTTTTTCTCATACACTGCACACATTTTACTCTGTTTAGCTTTCCTCCTATTCCTCCTAGATATATCTTCATATGCAACATCAAAACAGTTCTTTCATTCTGTGCTTTTACATCTCACAAGCTATACAACACCACCCTCTCCTCACTTATATCCAAATGCAAGAAACAAACTGACTCAAAACTCAACCTATCAGAGTGCCTAATGTTAGATAACCAAATAAGTTACCTGCTAATATCAGTGGTGCTAAACATTTACAATTCCTACCAAAGTCAAGAACTTTAGAAAACTGGGATAATTCAGCCCCTACAACCTCCATCTCCCCCCACCTCCAGACACAGAGCGGTATTCATAGTCTCAGCTTTACTCACTGAACTAATTGTATGAAGCTTAACCAAACCGGATAAAGCAATTGCAGAAATTAAGTTACCAAATTGGATTCACACGCCTAAATTTAGCCACATAAGTTTGATAAATATTTTGGCTTAAACATTAAAAAAAGAAAACAAGACAGAAGAAAACAACTCAATAGATACAGAATCCCAGACTTTCTTCCAAAAGGAAGCACAGCTCCAGGAAGCCTTATGGATATCAACCAGATGTCATGAGAAATGGAAGTATGGTATAACAGCCTTCTCCAGACTTCAGGCTTCACAGCGCCCTGCAAAAGCTACATGAAGGATGCATGGAGAATAAAATCTTTCCCCTTGGGTATTTCCTCAAAACTTTGACAAAACCTGATTTCTCTAATATTGCCAATGTTCTAACTCAGAGAAAGATCAGAGGAAAATAGTGATCTCAGCACATTTGAAGTATTTGTGAAGATGATAGTTTTTGGTCTGCCTCTGTAAAAATTTGGGTTAAGCTTCAATCATAATTCAAACCAAGATCCACATTTTTAAAATATTTTTTAAATAAACACAGTATTTATAAATTCTCAGAGTTAACAAAGCAAGATTAGTTTTACACAAGTATTTATAAAGAAATAATAGTATTGAACTATGAAAAGTGAAGTTTTAACAGCTTTAGACCAACTGATGCGTATTTGAAGAGAAATACTGAACAGTAACTGAACAGCAAGAGTAACAGGTAGGAGGGTGTTTTCAACTGATATATTTGAGATGTCTCAGTTGAGAAACTTTGACGCTAAATCCCAAGTATTTCTAGTTATTTTTACGTCAATGTTTTGTTACTAGGCTTCCAAGTAGAAATCCTGAACAAGATGCAAAGGCACTATCTTACCTTCTACTTGTAGTTGAAGAGCTTTGTGCACAGCTCCAGAGGAACTCCTGTTGCTTAAAGTCCTGGTGAGAATCTCCTTCAAGAGAACAAACCCATGGAAGTGAAAGGCAATTGCCTATTTCATGTCTGCTTTCTTCATTCTACTCTAATTAACAGCTCTAGAAGACTTTTAGGAGAAGCAGATTGTTTTTACAGGTTGCTGGAAGCTAAACTTTTCATGGAGAACTGGATGGAGATCTCACATTAAAAGGCAGTCAGCAGAAATATGCTAATTTGGAAAGGAATGTTGACTTATCAATACACTCCAAAATATACTAATTACATTGAACATTTCTACTGTGTTTTCCCATCAACTGGTCAGAAAGAGGGGAGGAAAAAAACCAGACAATCCTATTTTGGAAATGCTTTCAGCCTAAAGGAGTGTGAGAGTAGATTGCTTAAGAGTCTTGTCTCAAGAATAGTTACTGTCATTTCAAGGTATTTTTCCTGCTGAAGGTGTCTGGATTAAATACTGTAGTCTTTGCTATACATTTTAAAGAGTAAACCCAAAATATTTATTTTTTGTTTTAGCTGTCTTTATCTAAGACTTCAGTTCAGGTTTATATCACCATCACTTGCAGTGGAATTTCTATGGTACTCATAATTTCTAAGCAATTTCCACAGACACATAATAGAGGTTTATAAGACAAATATAGATACATCAATGTACCATGTCCTGGTTTGCACTGTTGCATTACATTCCTTATTTTCCATCTTTGACTACTAATCATTGGCTTGCAGTTGGTAAATAGCTCTTCCTGTGCATTTCAGAATAGTGCAGTAATCTGTGAGGAAGTTTTTATATATCCTACCTGATTTTTTTACCTGTTCATTCTTGTGAATCACATCTTTTTATTTGCAGTTATACCTTGGACTGAGTCGAATTTGGAGTAGCAAGGCTTGCTGCCTGGCAGACCTTCCTGAAGTCAAGTATGATGATATGTAGAAACTGAAATTATGCTTGCATGAGTTCAGAAATTAGTCTTACATTCATGAGGAGAGCTTTGGATTAAATAACATTATTAATTACATGCAACCATGCTACCCTAAGAGTAGTTAGCAACAAGGTTTAGAAATCCTTCTGCACAAAATCAAATCGTATATATGCCAGATAAGTATTGTGTGTATATATTAAAGAACTCTACAAAAGATACATACATATAGAATGATATCATACATATAGTGAACTATAACTCCTTAGTTAACACAGTTGCTCTGCTTTACGCTAGTTGCAGTACAGCAAATCAACCTGTCCTTTTGCAAGTAGACTGGCATTAACAATTTACTCAGATTTTCCCAGTTCTTAAGCATGGAAGCTGCAGCAGTATCTTACAGACTATGCTATCAACCAATATATTTGACACCTAAATAGTGTAACATACCATCATGAGTAGGTGACACAACAAGTCCTTTCAGGGGAAGCTTCTCAACTTGTGGTCATGATGGTCATTGGACTGTTGTTATACTTGCCTCTTTAGGGAAGGTTCATTAAAAAGGAATAAAATTTGAGTGTTCCCCAAAAGTTTAGCTAACAAAGTCTACTGTTGCCCTTCATTTTTTAAATGTTCTTTTTTAAAATGCCAGCAACAGCCATTAGTAAAGTCTATCAAGCACTTATCTCCAGGAGCTCTCTATGAAACAGTAGCACCTCGTAATAAGGTAAATTGAATATATATATACACATATATGTTCAGAAGTAGTGGGACTATAAATGAAACTGTTTGCTGGATGACTGCAGCAAGGATCCTTTCTGGTCAGCAGAGCTGTGTTAGATTGTGTATAACGAGGTGTCACAGAATTTCCAGTTACTAAAGCATCTCAGAGGAAGAATGCTAAGATTCTAATATCCAAGCTTTGAAGACTGCAATGGTAATGGCAAAGCAGGGACTGACTTGAGAGAGAGTAGATACAACCTATGAGAGTTATAAGAATTACAAGATTTCAAAAATCACCCCCAAATGTGTGCAGTTTGTTTCCCTTCTGGTGCTTCATAGAGGCTGGCAATTTCTTTGTGCTTTGTTTTGGAACATGATTGGAAACAATGATTTGGGTTTGGCACTTACTGATATACCAGCATAAGTTGTTAGAAACACCACAGTCTTTTGAAGACAAGACTGATCCATGAGGTATTTTCTTGGCCTTTACACTAACTTTAATTATGTGCAGATAATAAAAATATGCCTTTGTTTGACTCTATTAAAACTACCATTGACAGTCCAACAAAATCTTTTTACACCTGAGCAGCTGCTTAGTAGGAAAGCATCCCAACAATGAAATCCCAGCAATGTAAAACCCTTGAACCTTTCTCTGGCCCTTTGCTTGGGGACATTCTCCCTGAAGTCCCTCAGTTCTTTCCCAGATTCCTAATTATATATTTCTTTTCTACTATACTAAAACAACTGCTAGACTTGGAGCAGCCTAGATCTGAGGAAGGGGGTTCCAATACCTCGCAGAGAAATCTGCTCAGCAATTTAATTTCTGTCTTTTATGCAGGAAGGAAGCCCCTTTCGGGAAGCAGACCAAATCGCAGTTCAGCTGTAGTAAGTGATTTTAGGTTGCTCCTATAATAAAAACTCTTAAGCCCCTATTGCAGCCTAATGGGGCTGCTGGTGTGCATTCACACAGTCCTACTGAAATGCCCTCCTCATTAAATGGGTTATTCAGAAACCAAAGTCTACGGTGACTTTGGTTTCTGAATAACTTTAGACACAATGCCAGGGTCAAAATGTAGCTCCTGAAAGGCCTCAGGACAGCAGAGTAACTGCTGATCACTAGGATTTGCATAAGGGGAATCAGAAGATGAAGATCTGGTTATCTAGTCATGTTTCTTCGCAATGCAAGGTTGTCTCCTGTTACATTGGTGTACTGTAAATTGCTAGGGAATCACCAGCAAGGATGACAGTGTTTTGTCACAGTTGTGATTAAAAGACTGAATCCTTAGGGCCCCTTTAAATTGCCTTTCCTTTTGTCCTAATTCAAGCAGAATTTCATTGTTTTCAATGTGTGGGAGGAGGATTCAGGTGGAAACACGAGCAAATTTCTGTCCCAGAGAGGTATGCAAACAAGCAGAAGTGAACTTCTAGAGAAATTATTTTACTGCCTATTAGTGTCTGCCAGTTTTCATAGGTTCATCAGGATGCATGAGAATTCCCCTGTAAAGTAATTTATGTGCTGTGCTGTTGAGCAACACTTGACTCTTTTGATCTTTGATATTAGGGATAATGAATTTGTAGGCACCTTCAGCTTCCTCAGCATTGTCATGCAACCTAAGCTGACTACTAGACTGGTCTGACTGCTGTTTGTTCCATTTACTCAGTGGTAAGTAACACACTATGATTCTCTCAAGCATAAAATGGAAACAGGCAGGATTTTATAAACTATTAGAAGAACCTGATTAAAAAACAAAGGTACTTCATTGCAATTGTATCTTTCTTAAATAAGGTGAATAGATGAGACATCACTTTCTAAATATCTTTTTTTTGGTTGCTTAAACTAGTTTTGGCAGTTATTCTTGTAATTCTCATATGGTGGTGATGAAAGTTGGCTTTTATGTTTTTACTGAAAAATTTGGGATATGACCTTCCAAAGCTGGGAAAATGATTGTTGTGCTTTCTCTCCCTCTTTAAAGAGACTGTACTTCTCCTTTCCAGATCACCACCACATTAGGAGGTTAATACTATGCACCTGAGGCCTTTCTATAGTCTAGTACAGAAAGGTACTTCCTTGCTAAACATCCTTACATGGATTTGAAAATATTTCTATGTGTAAAAGCTTTCCAAAACCTTTAAGACACAAATTCAGCCCAAATTTTCAGTTCAGCTTAATTTTTCTTCACTTTCCTTCACAGGTACATATGTGCTTCTAACAATGCTGTTAAACATGTTAAGAGGGAAAGTTCTCAATTCTGTACAAATGACTTAGACAGCAACCTGTCATAACTGCATGCAAGTTGCATGCAGTCTTTCTTGGTACTTGTATATCTCCTTCTGAAGGAAAACACTGCTATGTTTTAAGATAGCATTTTCTTGAGACATTTGGTGGTTCCTTCTTTTCTCTGATATATTCTTGTCTATTGTCAATGGGACTTCAAATGTTCCAGGCTTCCCCCCTGAGAACTGGGCTCCTGCTGCACATCTCCAGAGCCTGTGGGAATAAAGAGCCAGAAGTGCTGGGAGGAAGGATGAAAAACCAGTGGGAATGGGCAGGAGACAGGCAAGGCAGTGGGGGAAGGGGCTATGGGACGGTGGGGGGAATGGGAACAGAAAGGAGCCAGATCTGGTGAGCCAAGGAGAAACCCAGTAGGAGAAACTTCTTTGTTTGGAGGAGAGAACAAAGGGAAAAGAGAGATTGTGGAAGAAGCATAGCTGTCAGGTCAGAAGAAATTCATTATTCTGATCCAGTCTGCACCCATGAAGGGGCTGATGTAAACACACAGAGGGAACCGATTAGCATGTGCAAGAAAACATGCTGCTTTTGCTCTGGTTGTGACAATTGACCCTTGTTTTTTATTTTCTTTTTTTTTTTTTTTTCCTCATCTCTTTTTTGGCACTTAATTCACTTTGAGCAAAAACAACTAGATATGAAAATGTAAAGCTGGAAATCTAATATGGCAAGGCTACAGATACTGACTTCACTGATCTTGACACATAGATCTAAACATACGTATTTTCAGCAGTTCAGAAGTATTGGTTTCTCTTAGATGGGGCTGACTGTTGCAAAGAAAACCAACCTGACCCATGGTGATCTGAGTCCTCTCTAAACCTTATATTTTTGATGTATCCTGCTCCGCTTCTCCTGGGGTATGAGAAATTTAGCAGGAAGAAGTTGGCATCAATGCAAAAGTTTTGGTGCTGTTTGTGTATGTAATTGTTTAAGTTAATTGTAATTGTTTATGTAAGTTAAAAACACCATTTATTTGTGTAAAGCAGAAATACCAAATCTCCATGAGGAATCAATATATATCTCCAGTTATCAAGCAGACCATGTAAAACATCAAAACTGAAGCAATACTTACCTTTTCTAAGTTAACTAATATCTAGTGCTTTACTGCAGGACTGAATGTTTTTTCCTCCTAGTGGTATTACAGCAGAGTAGTCAGCATTTCAATGTAATCTGCACTACAATGCCCTATGTTAATGCAGACAGATACTTCAAAAACAGAACAACATGTTAATGGTCCCTCCCATATAACTCTTGGGCCTAACAATTAGTAGCCACTTTTATTAGCAGTTAAGTGCAGAAATATACCATTTAAAATCTTACAACCTTTGTTCTGGATTTTAGGTGACTTCAACAAAATGTGTCTTTACTAATGCCCTTTGTAAGCTTGCATGTCTGCTGTAAGTAGTATTTTTATCCCCTGGCTGTTGCCTGGATTACAAGGCAAAAACAGGACACCTTGTTTTGCTAAAACTGTTGGCTTCCTCTTCACATTTATTTTAAGATATGAGCAAAGGCTGAGAAACTTCCCTTACTGGTCATGGATAAATTTTTTTCCCTCCAGTTCTTTATCTGCTCCACTTGGAACTCTGAAATTAGTACTTGGAAATGAAGCTATTTATCTTGGTGCGAATGGGGTTACACTCTGAATTTTTAGTTATAAAATTGAGTTAAACATCAATTTATTGATTCCTGGACAAAAGAATGTCTCAAAAGAGTGCTACCAACTTCAGGAAGATTCTTCCTGTGAGCATGATTTTTTTATCAGAATAGCCATGCTCTTTCAAAGCCGGCTGGCCAGTCCTGATTTTGTTGGTTTCACCTTCCATACATTTACCATTTCAGTTGCTCCTGTTTTAACACATGCTGGTTGTGTTTTGTGCAAGATATATAAAACCAGAAGCCATTTCTGGAAGAAATGAACTTGTTCTCTAGATCTCATTTTCTGCAATGAATTTACACTGCCCTTACATATACATCCCTGGTCCTGCTACTAACTGGGGTGTTCAAGCCTTAAAATCCATCTTTTCTGCATGGTTGCAATGTGATAAATATCCTCAAAAGACTTCCTTACTTAGCAGTGGCCACTAATACACGGTCTTGTGATACAGCTTTTCTTCCAACAATTGAGGAGATTTGCTGGCACTTTGACTTCATCCATGTTCAAATGAACCGAGAGTTTGCCAGTCAGTTCTCAGGGACCTGGAAGGCAGCTTATGCGCCCGGCTAAATTTGCCCTGCAATTTCTAGCCATGACAGGAAAAACAATTTGCACATCCATTTCATTTTCTAAAGAGTGAGGGAATGAATTTTTACATATATAAAAATTTGAGGGTTTTATCTAAGCACAACTCTCTGGGGTTTCCTTCTCCATCATGATTAAGTTTTTCCTTTTGTTGACACTCCTAATTCTCAGTGAATATTTGTGTTTAATATTCTATCCTGTCAATCTATCTACTGAATATATAAAACAGATAATGGTCCACCTAGGAGAGATTTTTTTCTTCTCCACTGACCTTTTTTGATTCTTTAAAGTGTCCTTATCTCTCCCATTACAAGAACGATGATCTCTCATACAGCTGAGTGTCTTGTCTCTGCTACAGGACTCTGGTCTGTTTAATTTCTAAGCAGTTACTGAGAGAGTGCAAGGCAGCTCACTCCTGTGTGAGGTATAGTGTCTTTTATAAAATGAAACTGAAAACTTTTTTCTTCAATATAACAAGAATATGAACAGACTTCTGAATATGCTTATTATACTGTTTCCTGGGAAACTTCATTTATTGATTCAAATTCAGTCTTGTTGCTTGTACATATTGGTACATGGAAGGTCTTACACTGGAAAACTTTATCTTCCAACTTAGCCACAGGACAAAATTAAGAAAATAGCTAGCATTCTGATTTTCAGTTCTGTGAGTATATTAGCTCAAACAGAGAAATTCAAGTTTCATGATACCGGTTGAGGCTTTCAGTTGCAGTAAAACCAACCATTCTGAAAAATTACTTTGCAGATTTCTTACAGAACAGGAAGATAAAGGAACAACAAAAATTCTTATCTTCATGCAGGGCCAGGATAATTATTAATACCAAGACTTCCAAGTACTTATAGATAACCCGTACCTGAGGTGGCTTTTTGAGAAATTATATAAAGGCAATCTCTAGCTTCTACATTTTAGTAATTCTTTTCCAGTTTAGATTTCTTCTTTATCTGCGTAATTATTCCAGTGCGTAAGCTTGACTTAGCTTCCTAAAGATAAAAACCCACTGTGTTGCAGAATTAAGCTGTTCACATTAATAGTGCTGGTCCTCAACAAAAAGTTTATCATCACTGTAGTTATATTAGTTTCTTCAAAAATAATTTAGTACATCGCTACTTATTTAAGAGGGGAGAAAAATGCAATATTTGCAGAGGTAAATATTTTCACAAAACATGTATAATATGGACTGGAAAAATAGATTTAAAAAAAAAAAGCTGGTTTTAAGTCAAATCTGAGTCCTAATACTATGATTTAGTCTAAATGTTTGGAGCCTGCCTGCCTTCGAGCCAAACTCTATGTAACAATGGGGGTTTATTTCCACTGTGGCTCCCTTGGCTGGACATCATATCGTATATTTGCGTATGAGGAAATGAGGTCTCTCCCCTGAGAACACTCTGGAGGTTTCATTAGTGATGGTAGCACAGAAGGCTGGTTTGCTGTGGTCATCTGGCAGAGGTAGCCTGTGCTTGTCTTTGCATGTAAGTCACAGGCCCCGTGAATCAATAGAACATAATAAGAATACAGGATAACGCTAAATTGACCCAGAGTTACGGGGCGTCATTGCAACAAACTAAAATAACACAATCTGAACCTAGAACATCTGTGTTTTAGTTGAGTGAGTTTCTTGGGTTTTCAAGTCAAAGTGCAGCTTTCTTATTGCCAGACTGAATCTTGAGATTTCTTTTTTGGGGGAAACAGGACACCAAAATATTTTACTTTTTTTTTTGCTCAGAGAAAAGAAAATGTTTCAAATTTCATGCATTCTCATTTTTCATCAGATCTCATTCTAAAACCTTTACTTTTAAAGTTCATAATACTTCCTTTTAGGGGAAAAGCATTAATACCATGCCTATACACAGGCAGTAGGGTTGGAGTTTCAGTGTGTTTCTGCATTTCGACTTGAGTGATCTCTCTTATATTGATCACAAATTGGACAAAGCCTCCAGGTTTTTTACAGCAGAGTTATGGAACAGAACATGATGACGTAGAATAAATGAAGACCAACATGCCAGCACAGAGCTACCTCTTGAAGGGTCAAAGGCACAAGTTTTGTTTCTTGTGGGGCTAAAGCACTGTCACTGGATTTCTGATGCTCTGGACTGTAAGTTACATCAAAAACTCCTCTGAAAAGGCTTGCTATAAGCATTTACTTTAATAGACCTAATTTAAATGTCTTCAGCATATTGCTATGTTCGCAAAATAAT
Source organism: Pezoporus wallicus (assembly GCF_028554395.1). Taxonomy (NCBI): domain Eukaryota; kingdom Metazoa; phylum Chordata; class Aves; order Psittaciformes; family Psittacidae; genus Pezoporus; species Pezoporus wallicus. The sequence goes on from NW_026637663.1 coordinate 5,453,262, forward strand.
TACATGAGAAAAAAATTTTTTATTATAGTAAATTCTTTTTTTTATCTCCATTTATTTAGAACATCTCTTCACTATATCAAAACTTCTCTGCCTCAACTGGAGATAAACTGTTAGTAAATTGTTCCTGCAGAACACCTAAACAAATTTATTTAAAAAGGAGCTGTGAAACTTGTTTTGCATACATTTTTACCTGCAAGGAAACTCAAAATTAGTTCTTTTTAAGGGTATCAAAGTTGGCACAAGTGGCAGAAATCCCTGGAAGGTAAATATGTGCCTTGCTTCATTTGAAGAAATCTGGCTTCAAAATAATGAAGTTATAGACTTTTGAAAGCATGCATCCTGATTTGCACAGCAGGCTTTTCTTAACATCAGAAGCAAACACCAGGATGCGATGTTCTGAATATTCACTTTCAGTATATTTGAAAGCTCACACCTACTTGTATTTGAATGTGTGATTACTTTAAGAACTGCATTGTTCTGAATCACAGTTACAAAGGAAAAAGGCGTTGGAGACCTTATTGTTTATTATAGATCAGGTTTCTGCTTTCAGCCAGAGAATGAAAGAATATGGGCACTTTACTCACAGGAACTAATATTATTCTTGTCAAAATAAACTTTAGATAGGGTTTCCTGCAAGAATGGCTGCAATCTAGGAAATACACTGATTCAAATCATCATGTGGAGAAAATATACTCACAGTTCTGTGACTTTGTTATCTTAATTTGTCAATTCATTGAAAACTTTACATATCTCTTGCAGTGCTTTCCCTGCTCTTCTTTCTGGCCGAAACCAAAAATGTGTTTTACTCCATCACTTTCTCAGTGGCACTTGGTGATTTATATTTTCTTGGAAATAAGTGATTCACCCTGGGATAGAAGAAACACAAAACTGTTTTGAGTAATGAAAAGAAACTCTGCACCCTCAGAGAATACTGCAGAGCTAAAATATGGTAACAATAACATGCTCAGAACTGAATGTATCTTTTCCACAGGAGCCAGATAATATCTGTTAGTTATTAGAACTATTCACCAGCTTAAAGCCTCAATAATAGTTTTAGACTGAATTTTAGAATGAATAAAAAAAGTATGCTTCTGCCAGTTAGCATGATGAGTGAGATTCAGGGCTAACTCAGTTCTGAGTTAGCCAGCCCTGATTCCTCATGAGTGAGAGAGGGTGGATAGATGAGATAGGCAGAAGGTTAGATGTTTAAATGAAGGGCTTAAAAATAGGCAAGATAAATGCTGACAAAATTAACTACTGTTTTATGTAGGCTTGCTCTGCCAGAGTAGCATGTATAGTTAATACCTCTAACACACTCTGCTTGCTAAGTACACAGTATAAAGAAATAATTGAAGAAGTAATGGAAGAGAAGCCTGTGAAAGAACAGTGTTTATATGTGCTGGTTTTTTTTCTTAAGAAGAGCCATACATCCTTGCATTCAATAAGAACGTTCCACAGTCTAAGGCTACCATAACCCACTCATGGGTTTTGCTTGTTTTGCTACTTTTCTGTAAAATATTAGCAAAACAAGAGAAACATTTATTTTATTACTTGAAATAACGATTCTTATTTTAGACAGTATAATATTTGTTCATATATAAAAAATACCAGTAATCTATTTTGAACAAAATTGGTCTTTACCCTCAGATTTTTCCCTTTGGCTATCTTATTAGTAGCAAATATCCAGCATTCCCTTTTCTGGTATACCATCAAAATATGAGTTTAATCCTGATCCTGGTTATTCTACAGTTCAGACTCATATATGCAAACTGGTCTTCTGTTAGGAACCTAAGCCTTACTTTTAGTTCATTATTTTTCAAAAGCAAGTAGCTCTCCCAGCTTATTTTCTGCTACCTAAGATCCTATCATTTGTTCATAAGGCTTATCTGTAAATACCGGTTATCTACTGGTATTAACCCCAATTATAAAGTCTTGAAGATCTAAAAAAATAAAATTAATCTGATTTTTTTTGTTCTTTCTGGTTAGTTCTTGAAAACGCAACTTTGTAACCTTTACAGTAACCAAACCATGAAATTTACATCCAGAACTACTTACAATTTATTTTTCTTCTTGCAGGTGATTTCTTTTAATTTCTTTCAATTAAAATTTGTGGAGAACAGGAGAGGATGCAGACGGAAGGTGTGAACTCCTGCCCCTCCAGTCTTCTGGCCAGTTTAACACCAGCTCTGCCAAAGTGCAATTTTTCAAAATAATCTTTAAAATAAAAACTTTGCTTAGTGTCAGAACAAGAAGTTACAAGCACCAGAGGGCAGTTGCCCTGCGGTCCTTGTCTGCCCATAAAGTACCACTCAGTATTACCAGATTTCTGCTACCTTGGTCCTGAACTCAGCCTTACGTTAGTTTCAAAGGTTCCTGTGTGCAAACTCCATGCCTCTGGTACCTAACACCCGTCTGCTACAAAGCAATTAGTTTTATTATAGACCCACCTACCCCCATAGCAATACTCTAGAAAGGTGCTTTAGTCCTTACTTCGCCTTGCAAGCTTTACATTAAAAAAAGCATAATGCAGATAAGCAATCTGCGATCATATAATCACTAACCAGATTGTGGACGCTGTATGCGTTTTCAAGAGCTAGAAACTGGTTGTTCTGCTCCAGCCTCCTGCTCCAAGTAGCACCAAACAGAGAAATACATTTGGAGGAAAGCAATAATCGGTTTCTGAATAAATAGCAGATGTTATCATTGCTGCCAAATCACTGTCCCTTTTGCAATACAGCAAGCCTGGGATCTAAATGTGGAGCTACTCTGAAAAGCTGAGCCTCTGCGTACCTGGCCTGTGGTGGTTCTCCCTCAATGCTACAAATGGTCTGCTGCTTTTCTGGAGGACTCAGAGTCTTGTGTCATAAAAGCAACTGCTTCATCAGAGCTCAAGTATGGAAACATGTTTTCTTGCACAGAAAAGAATACATGGATTAGGTGTCAATTTTAAATAACTTAGCTTCCTATTTAAAATGGAGCTCTATGTGAATCTGTCCTTGACAAAAACATTCATAAGCATGAGGAACCATCAAAACACTATAGCTGCTCGCCATCTTCAGGAGGCAATATTACAGTCAGGAAAGCCATTTGTATTCCTAATTAAGTGTTTCTGAAAAGCTCGGGCAAGATGTTTGCAATGAGGTCTTTCAGCTTCCTAAACAAGTTTGGGGTCCCATAAAGAGAGGACTTTTTAACAACAAAAAATTCAAGTTGCCACTCTGATCCTCCAGTTCACTTGCCTAGATCAAGATGCATTATACAGCTATTTTATTGCTCTGGTAATTGAAAAAAGACTTTGAAATGGGAATACAGTGATCTGGTCTTAATGCGACTGGGATTTTCTTTAAGTGTTGATCTGGTTCTCTGTCTCTAAGGCCTGTTGGTCCAACAGAAATGTATTAATTCATGAAACACAGCAAATTTATAACCTTGGTTTGCTGAAATTTGGTGCTACATGTGGGGAAATCAATCTGAAGTTTAATCAGTTTTTCAGGTACCTAACTGACTGGTCTCTTAATTTTTTTGAGCACATGATAAACATGGGAGCAGTAGAGCCATCTGATTTTAATGACTTTTAATGTTTGTGAAATTTTTCTATTCCATCATTTTGGCACTCACTGATTAACAACTGTGAATAAACCACTGTCATCATTTTTGTTAATGTGGAAACAAAAAGGAATGCTGCAAAACAAATGTTAGTATAATAACTTCTTCTAGAATTCAGCAGAAATCTGCTAAACAGTGGATCTATTTATCATTTTAGATAAAATTCAGAAGACCTGAAAATGTCTTTGCATAAGATACAATTTAATATCTTCACATGCAATGACAGTAACTGACCTCTGGGGTGATGCCATATTAAGGCAGGCAAGATGATACATATGATGCAGGTAAGAAAGGTGTCTTTCATGTTGGAAATATTTCTTGCTCCTTTTAGAAGTTCTGTAAGGTAGGGAAAAAGAAAAAAAGAAATCAACAATATTAAGAATTAATTGTGATTATTATAAACTGTCATCATTATAAACATTGCTATAAAACGTGAGCTTACTTAAAGGGATTTGCATATGTGGCTCAATGTTGTTTCATAATACTGTATAACACCTGATATTTAATTACTTGTAATTTCTATTCTCAGGAATGCCTTGAATTAGACACGGAAATAATACAACGACAAAAAATACAAATGAAAAGAAACCCTATGGTTAAATTACAGTTTTCTACCATACTGGAATCCCTGTAGAGAGATTAAATGTTTAATATGCATCACTTTTATACATGTAAAGTTCAGCTCTTAATTTGCAGTTAATACATCAACTGTCATTAATGACTTTGAGTAGCAATTTTTGACTGCAGGCAATCTTGAATTTTTATATGTGTATGCTGGCAAATTCAGAGTTCCTTATTTTGCTTTTCTGTATGAATCCAGCAGCTCCCTTGCCTCCTGAAGGAAGAAAGTCTGACAAAAAAAAAAAATCAACAAAGCATTTTATTTCTAACAAAGCTATTTGATCTCTAAAATTCTTGAGTGACTTGAGGACCAGCTGTAAGCTAAGGCTCTGGAGCTGGGCTGCAGAAGACTTCAAGAATCATTCTTAATGCAGGATCCACATTTTATACATAAATTACTGCTGGTGGTGACTCATTTACACCACCTTCAGCATTCTGCCTTCCACTTAGAGTGAGACTAATGCAACTGGTAGGAGTGTACAGAAGCAAGAGCAGGGCCATATGCTTGGTGGGCTGCTCAGCTCTGCACTGAAAGTAACTGATTACAGTACTGTGTGGGCTGCCATTTCTGTCCCGTATGTAACACTCACTGGGTAAGAAGTTATACTGAATAAAATTCTTGAAATAGCAAACTAATAGCCTGGTATATGTAAAATACTGTTTAAGAACAACAGATGTGACATCCTATGGCCATGACCCTCCACTATGCCTGCAGTTATGAAGAGTCTTTAGAACTTCCATGACTTGTTTACGCAGAATTTCTTGAACAGCCTGGTAAAAATATATCCCTGCTATGAAACAGAGGGATATAGAGGGCAAGCGCATCTTAACATTGACCTGGAACTTCTGGCCTCAGAATTTTTGAAGTTGTATTTTGTAGGCAGCATGTCATAAATGCTTGTAGCACCAATGGGTTTACATACATACAGCACTAGTTCTGTGGGTAATTGTGAGATTACTCATGTGCACTGTGTCTTTGGATGACTGGGATTTAAAGAGCAAATGCTTTCCTACCTGCTTTTTGGAATATTTGTCCCTTCACCTTTGAATTGACACTGGCTCAAAGCCAGGTTGGATGGGGCTTTGAGAAACCTGGAATAGTGGAAGGTGTCCCTGCCCATGCAGGGGGGTTGGAACCAGATGATCTTAAGGTCCCTTCCAGCCCATACTGTTCTATGATTCCATGAATCCAAAATCATTATTTTGTTAAAGGGTTACCAAAATTCCCCCGCACTTAACTGAATTATTTTGTTTTCTGCAGTGACACAACATATTTCTTGTTACTAGAAGATCCTCTGTTTTTTCAGAATTTTGTCTTTCATGCACCTGAAAAGAGCATGGAGGTCAGGGCTCCTGGGAAATATGGAGTTAAAGTAATCCAGGCTGGTTGCCTTGAATAGGAAATCGCTTGCCCCAGCAGTCAATTTGCCTAATTGATTAGAAGCCTGATTGCACCCCCGAAGGGCTTGATGCCCCGGGGGCATGGAGCTTCCAGGGCAGCTCCACAGGCGGGAGACTGCGGTGCTCCTGGAACCTGGCCTGAGGAATTTTCTCACTGTCCGGGTTCCGATGGGCGCTCCCGGTGCCCCTCGGCATCCCCCGGTCCCACGGTCACCCCGCAGGCCGTCTGCGGCCCTGAGGAGGACGCTCAGCCCGTTGCTGCTTCAGCCTTTCCTGCTCCTTCACCTCTAGGGAGTGAGAACCAGGAGTGCCCGAAGGATGGGAGTCCAGCGGTCTGGGAAGCTTCCCCAAAGCCAGAACCAGCCGGAGCGGCTCCCCGGTTTCCTCAACAAAGTTGCCTGGTGAAGCCCAGTGGCAGGAAACAGTTTACAGCACAGTAACTCGGCCCCTTGTCTGAGCTTTTTCAGCTTGGCTTCAGTAAGATTACCATGATAAAGACCAGCACTTTTTTTTTTTTTTACTTCCACTTTTGCCCCTTCAAGTCCCTACTTGATCTTGACTTATCTGAAGTTCATTCTGGTACTTTGACACTTTGGCTGTTCTCCCAGACAGATGTAATTACAAGAGTTCAAATAAACCCTTTTTGTTGTTATTGGGGCAGGGGATGAGGGAGTGAGGAGAAAAGCAGAGAGCTGCTCTAAAGTTTTGCTGGGAGAACTCACCTCCTCCCAAGGCTCTTCAGGTCTTCTCTGCAATTTACAGGGCCCAGAAAGTGGCAGCTGTGGGACATGATCCAACATTCAGGTTTAGTGTGAAACAGAAATAGCAAAGAGTGAACCCAACAGGATAAATAGGAATTGCAGACTGCCAACTGCGTTTCAGCATCTTCCAATGAGACCTCAGCATTCTTACCTTGAGAAAGAATTTGACATTTTAAAATGAGAAACAAAACCCATGTGAATGCTCATTGAAAGCATTACACAGTGAAACGGCACAGTGGCTTGCAGTCTACTTCAGCACTCATTCAGTTCTGATGTGAAGAAAAACACCTTTTATTTCACCCTTCTCCATCTTCACCACATGCTGGAATTCCTGGACAGTCTCCAAATCAAATACAACCTGCTCTCCTTACCTTGTGGGACTTAGGGACATCCCTGTTGCTAGGGCTGCAAGGTACCAAAAGGATAACAAATATATTTCTGTATTTATGAAAAGTAGTCTCTCTCATCCACACATTACAGAACTCAGTTCTAGTTTCCTGAGAGTGGAAAGCAAGTTACAACTCCAGTTATGGTTCACCTGGGAATAGCTTATAGAGATTCTCCTTTATGTCAGCATAAAAAAGGGCAGTCAGCTGGTGAAGGCAACACAGGCATAACCCAGTCTCTAGTGCAGTGTAAAAAGAAAAACTATGGCAGGGTTTAGACTTTCACTCTGACGACATTCACAAACCACCTGGAACAAAGATGCGTGGGGAAAGTGAGGCTGGCCTGAAGAGAAGAATTATTTCTGTATCTTCAATTTGATACTTAGATTTGTCACTAGACATGCTACTACATTATTAGGAAGTGGAGCTGTATTTCTACAAGGAAGACTGATCTTGTTGCTTTTTATTCTATTACTTCCCAACCCTTTTTTTCTAGGCCTTAAGTACTTGTACCTCCACACACTTCACTGGTGCAGTTCCTGATTTAGTATTCTGAGAACCGCTATTAGAACCACTACGCAGATCTTTAATCCTTTTGACAAGATATATTTATATTCCTCCTGTATTAAACAGAGTCCATAATGCTTTATGCAGTGACCTGGATGACAGAGTCGTGGATGCATCTATTAAATCTGTGACAACACCAAGTGGGAACAGGGTACCAGAAAGCTGGACTTAGAATAGAAAGTGATCTTGACAAACGGAAAGCATGGTCTGAAGAAGCAGCAGGCTGTCCAGCAGAGACAATGCAAGATAGTGCACATAGGCAAGAATAATCTGCTGCATGAAGACGGGTTGTAAAACATTTAGTTAGAGAGTAAGCTCTACAGAGATGAGAGCTGAGTGGCTACTGAGGGTTGCAAGATTAGCAAACCCAAACACTGCAAGAGGAACTATGAGCACAGGTCTGGCCTGGAAATCATAAAACATTAATAAATCAGTTCTATGCCGCATTACAGCTTCAAGGGGAGTACTGCATCCAGTTGTCTGTGAGGCGCTTCAAGAGGGACACCAAACAGTTGAAGAGAACAATAAGGATGAACAGAGGTCTAGAAAATGCAATTAATTAAAATGACATTAGCTTAAAAAGAAAAGATTGAAGTTACTATTGTCTGCAATAGTGGGAAAGAATTTTTTTTTTTCTATTTATTTAGTTATCCCATAGGAAAAAACACAAATTGTATCGGGCTTAAGTTGCAGGAAGAAGGTTAAGGTTCCAGACTGAGAAATACGTTTTAATGGTAAGAACAAGGGGGGCTCTGGACCAAGTTTGACAGGGAGAGAAGGTCCCTGAGAAGCTGTCAGACAAATATCTCTCAGCGATGAGTTGGTATTATCTGAAGCTGTGTTGTGCAGGGGAGCAAATTAGATTATATTTTCTTTAGAAGAACTTTCCAGTTCTGCAGTTCCAATAACCAGTAATCGTAAAAAAATTAGCGGTTAATATAATTTTTCAAGATCCTCATCCTTTCAAAAGTTGTGCTGGTTTTGATAAAGTTTTCATAAAATAAAACAAAAAACTTATGAGCTAAGCTGTCAGTTCTACCATCCTCTACAAAAACCTGGCATGTATTCATCTTATTTTATTATGGTATGATATCATGAAATAATTATTGTCTTGTGCTTAACAACGTAAGAACTGCAACAACCCATAAGTACTGGACAGGCCTTTTTAAATAGTCTACAGAAATTACTTCTGAAACATCATAAAGTCTATATACAGTACCTGATCTTAAAAAATAAAATCAACACTCCCACACTGGGAGATGTATCACCTAGAGAGAGCCATCTGCCTGCATGCTCTCTGGTATGCTTTTCTGTTAATTCTTATGTCTGAAAACAGAGAAAGCAAAGACCAAGAAATGACAGGCAGAGTTATTGTACCAGAGTATATACTAGAGTATTAAAAATAGATTCTGTTAAAATAAATAAAACAATAGCTTAAACTAAATTAAATAAATGTTTCTTTCTCTTTGATGGACTAAATCTTGTATTTCCACTACAATTCAGAAACATGAGTTATATTTTTTTTTTAATTTTCTGTTTAAAAAAATAGTACGAAAAACATCACAAGAAAAGAATGGTTCCAAAATATATTTTAAATTATACAAGCCAGCTGTGCATAACACGATACACAGCTTGGTGCACTCTTTTGCCTTTTTTTGAACATTTTAAAACACACCAGCACGCTGCACCAGATTCAGCTCCTGTATGAAGAAAAAGCATTTCTACCTGGATTCAGTGGATTTATTCTCATGTTCAATGTTACTCACTCTTTCTTCCTTTCTTTCAAACAGAAACCGGACTCAGACCTATTGCACTTACAAATCACAATGAAATTTTACATCATTGCTATTATTCCCTTGGACTTTACTGTGAGATCACTCTGTGCTTTACAGCAGTAGATAATTTTGTTGATTTTTTCCTCTCCCTGCAGTCTGAAGGATTTTTTGCGTCTCCAAATGAATTTTCCCAGGCATGAGCAATACCCACTGAATGTATTTAGGATTTGACTGTATTATATGTTAATCACCTCATAGAAATTCTCAGCCTGGTGAATAGCTCAGTTCAGTTCTGAAGTATCAATGTTACATTTATTATTAAAATTAGGACATACTTTGCATGTTCTTTCTTAGGGGATTTGTAGCACTTCAAAATATGTTTGGTTTCCTTTTTCTTTCCAGTTGTGTGCTTCCATTTAAAGAATGCCTTTGCCAAATTTGCAGCAGCAGAATCTGAAAACATTATGAGTGTTTAGGTCTCTTAACACCTACGATGAAATATCACAAACACTGCATAGGCAAGAAGATACAATTTGAATCCCCCTTACAATACACACCTTTTTTATTATCAATAATTACACTTCCTTCTGTGGGCACAGATGGATTTCCTTACCCTTAAAGCATGTTTCAGTGTACGCCTAAAATGTACAAGGAGTACATCTTAGGAAAAACACTCCCATGTATAAGGATCTGACCATAGGCTATTAACATCAATGTATGTATATGTGATTTACAATTTTGTAGGTTAAATTTATGTAGATCCTACATGGATGACAACCACAGCTTGTATTTTCTCTCTGAACACACTTTAACATGCATAGAGAGTACAAGGAACATCTTAGTGCAAAGTGAAATTTAGGCGTCTTGAGGGCATAGGAAAGTTTGGTTCCTGCAGAGGCTGCAATTCCTCTACAGGATCCCTCCAATTTGGCTTTTAGCTACAGGAAAGCAAATCAGACACAACCTCCTGGTGTTTGCATGGATATTGACCAAAAGTTAACGCTAGATACATGTATAAAAAAAATTCTGCCTGTGTACCCTGGAGGTGTGTCCTGGTTGCCATGGGAATGGTAATCATGAATTTCCTGGCCAAAGTGTGATCAAAATCCCAACTTTCAACACTGCATTAATGTTGTTTTTCACACTTGCAAGATACAGATTTTAGCTGTAGTTCAGACGTTCCCCAACAGAATAAACTCTTTCCCTGATATTGTGCTAGGACGTTAAACTTAACAAAAAAAAACCCACCAAACAAAAAACCACAAACAAAACCCAAACTAAACAAACAAAAAAAAAACCACAACAAAATCAAATAAAAAACAAACCAAACAAGAAAAAAAGGTTAAAAATGTAATAGTCACATGCAGATAAACCTTTATATTATAACCACCAGCATTTCCAGCAAACCCCCTCCAGTTTCCATTCAAGCTGGTGGCTCAATGTACCTGAGACAGCTAATTAAAAAAGGAAGTGGTCAAAGTCATGCCTTTTTTTTGTAAACTTCAAAGGTGATCCCTCTCCTTCCTCCTCTTTACATTTTACTGTCTGGCTTTCTGCCCATCCTGCAGCTGTTAGCCGAGCCTGTGTTTCATGGCGTCAAACCTGCCTCCTCACGGTCCATAAAGTTACAGCAGGGATCGTGATACGCAGGTGTGGAAAAGCCAGAAGTGCAAGATGGGCCCGTTAATGATTTTTCTGGCACCCCATGCTGAGCTGCTGGGAAAAGAGAGAGCAGCTCCAAGAAGGCAAGGGACTCTTTGTTTGCAGAGGTATTTGAGATCGTATTACTTCTCCCACAACAAAGGTGTTGGGTTTTCACTTTAAGGGCTGTTTACAGAAATGATCCACCTTTTATACAGCTTTTAAAAAATGCTTTGAGGCTTTAATTGGACACAGGATTTGTGTCACACCAGTATGAAAACTCTTACTTTTCATTTAAGCCCCCATTAAATCATTCCATGATCTTACTCATTGATAAGCAGCCAGCTCCCATTATGTGGACTTAACAGAGGAAAATAAAAAATCAAATCAGTAGGGGTACATTTATGTCATAAATTCTAATCTGGGAATTTCTGCATCCATTTACCTTTGGGCAATGAAGGCAACGAAGGCAGAGGAGACCAACTGCTAAAAATATTGCTGTTCTTGAAATATCTGAACAGTGTCATAGCTAATATCTAAAACAGTTTATAAAAGTCACTTAGAGGCCTGCTTCACTTTAAACATTGCTGCTCAAGCTGTGATCTGAACTGTGTCCAAAGAACAACTTTAAACAACTCAAGGTCAAGACTTTTAGAAATGGGTGCCTGATACTAACAGCCTGCAGAAACCACTTTCTGGACACACAAGTGACACATGATATTCTCTGCCGCTCAGAATCAATGGGTCTTAAATCATCCAAACACCAAGGCATAGCCCAAATTTCACAAAATACTTAGTGTCCAACTTCAACCAGTGTCCCTATATCCAAGTAGGAGAGAGCCTGAACAGTTGCATTTGGGCTTTAAACTCAGTCCTTGAGTCCCTAGTTAGGTGTGGGACACTAGTACTTCTGCAATCTCTAGGTCCTAGGCTGCCTAGCATCCCAATCTTTAAGCAGCTGTATTTTAACCCTGCCCCTTTGCATCGGTATTTTAAAGCTGGGCGGTATTTTGATGCTAACAAAGAGCAGACAAGGACTGAGAGCAGCAGTTAGTGAGGAACATACTGTAAGGAGATGGGAGGTTTAAGAGGAGCTGCTGAGGCAGAAATGTGCTGGCTGTGCTGTCATCTCAGCTGTTCATCCATACATCACTTCCTTAAATGTTCAGCAAAGTAGGGATTTGTCTACACATAATCTGTAAGACAGTTACAACTTCTATTGCTACAACTCCTACAGATACAAAGGTGCTGGGGCTCAGAGCTCAAAGATGGAAGTTTAGTTGTGGAACTGCATATCCATCTAGACCTACATGATGGATATGCCCCCTCTGGCAAGCAGTGGTAGATGAATTTCAGGCTCCTGACCTGCTCACATATTTTTTCCTAATACTGTATTTCCCCAGACTACCATTTCTGATGCAGTAATTCCTAGAAACTGAAACCTGAAGAAAAGCAGTGCCAACTGTAAATTAGCTGGAAACAAGGAGCATCATGCTTCTGCTGCTGCTTCAGCATTGGGTTGTCTTACTGAGTGGCATCTGAAGCTTTGAGATACCAGGATATCTCTTTAAGAAAGGCCAGTGGGAACCAGAATGGACCTCATCATCTGCAACAGTGAAGAATGCAGAGTGGTTTTCTCCATGCCTGCAGCTACAACTTGCTCAGAACTGGCATGGCATAACTTTGCTGACAAATGGATAAGTTGCCTTTTCTGAGCACATTAGGGAATGATGTGCATGTGTTTCATGATGCTCCTAAGATCAGTTCTGACCACAGAATTTCAAGGGGTCTTGGTACAAATAAGACACTGTCTTTCCTCTTTTCCAGTAACTGCTGTGATAACTGTGACAGTATCTTCAGCATAGAAATATAACACAAACTGATCATCCCAGGACTGCAAAAAGATAGCCTGTATCCAAAAAAAAAAAAAAAAAAAGAAAACAGCAACCAAAGCTCAAAAACCTAATTCAGGAATAGAACTCTTAACAGCATCCACATACAGCAGGGAAATAGATATAGAGAAGGTAGCAACTCTATTTTTGTAGAAATGTATTTCACAGTTGTCAAAGGAAGAGTAAGGTGAGCTCATGAATAACTGCTTTTGCTTGACCCTTTGACCACCAGACTAATCTTTCGCTATACATCCTGCAGCAGTCTGTAATAACTTCCCCATCTTGTTTCAGCAGATATATTTTAACAGCAAAGCACAAGGAACAAAATCTTCTATTAAACTCAACAAATCTCAATAGCCTTTGTGCTTCACCCACAAGCCACAACCTAAATTACATGAATTGGCCTTTCTCAATATGTTTGCAGTGTCCCAAAATGTCTTCCCAATTGTATGAAAACTACATCAGTTTTTCAAGGAAGAAGCTCTGACCTTGCAGCTCTGGAGGGCTATGAGCCAGTCCTCTGTGCTCTCACAAGGAAATAAGTTTATAAAAAGCATGTTACAAACTGAAAAGCTAAAGGAGACTGGGCATGGTGGGTGTGTGTTGCAGAACACTATGGTAAATTATCAGCTCTGCTACGGAACTCCTTAATGACCACATGCACGTTATACAGTCTTTTTGCACCACCACTCCTTTCTCTGGTGATGGTGGCAGCACAACCCTCATCTCACAATGAAAGGCTGGAACAAAACAAGCGAACAAAACAATCAAACAAAGCAATCTTAAGGGTTGTGAGGTACTGAAATACAAAAACAATAGAGACAAAATTTATCTCAAACTGATTTTTAGGTTCTGCGTTTCTTCAGACTTCTGTAGGATTCTTCATTCTGAGATTCCCAACCTTTTTTTATGGATGCTGCTTGCAACAGTGCTACATACAGCATCCTGATTTTTGCTGCATTGAAAGTCCCCTTCGAAAGGCCTCAAATCACAGTTTAGTAAAGCCAGCTATAAACCTGAGTAAAGCATCTCGCCTCCAGGCGTGATCACCTGTTCTTCACGGGCAATTAAGGACTGTGTCTGGGTTCAGCTGCTGAGAATCCAACTGGGACTGTGCTCTGGGATTTTCTCTGGCAACCTCAGCTCTGCCTTCCCCAGCACAGCTGGGGTAGGGGTAACTGCAGCTCCTGGCCACATGCTACACGGAGATGACTTGTATGCCACACGTGACACGTACCACACCAGGGCTTTACCATGCTTGACTAAATCCTTTAGGCTACTTCTAACACATAACAGTTCTCAACACTGCACACTGGCAAAATAGCTTTTGCAGACTGCTGTTATTATCTCTGCTCTGTATCAGTGGAGTTGTGGGATATATTTTGATTTAAACAAGTACCTTTGTGATATCAAACTCCAGTTTCTGCCAGCTTATTTGTCCAACATTTAATGTTATGTGTTCCTTAGTTTGAAATCATAGGCTTTAACCCCAAGACTGAATGAGGTACACATGTCGTGCAATGTTCAGTCTCCTACTTGAACAGGGGTACAGCATTAGGCTTGCAGGGCTATCCTGCTTCTTACAACCCTGCTAGCTTACTCAGAGAGTAAGACGTTTCTAGTGCACCTTGATTTTCCCAGACTTGTTTGCCAGATTTTTCAATTAGAAATATTTGGGGTTTGTGATTTTCCTTGAATTCTGTTTGGCCAGCTTATAGCAATGGAAACAAGTACAAGTTATAGCCATGTCTATGTGCTTTTATTTTTAAGCTGAAATACTGTTTTCAAACTGTAACAATTTCAAAACTATTGAAACTCTGAAAGTTTGTGAAATTTAAACCCAATTCTGAAAACCAGTGGAGTTCAAACATTTATTTCCTATTTCTTATTTTTTCCCATTTTCAGTCATTTCTAATCAAAGAAATGCTAAAGAACATTTAAACTTGATAAATCCATGCTAATATGACAAGGGCTAAGCCTTGTCTGATCTGGCAACCAAGGAGAAGGTGGGAGGAAATCTGAGGGAACAGCCGGAGTGAGAAGTGAAACTGCAAGACCGTGAGATGGTGATCAAAGGGAACAAGGACTCCCAGGCACAGTGAGAAAAAGCATTACTGTCCTGGAGAGATGAATGAAAAAAAAATCTGTAAAAACACAGGGTCCTCTTTGTCGGGCTTTTCCCCCAGCACTGTTCGGAAGAGTTGATTTTTAACTGTTACCTTAGCTCAATTCAGATAGTTTCATTTGCTTCCTTCAGTTTGCCTTATCTCAAATAGTGCCCCAAGCTCTAGAGTGCATTTCAGTGTACACTGGGTGTAAATACAACAGCACATATGACCCCATTTTAGTGACTATCCAGCCAACTGGATGCCCAAAGATTAACAAGATGATGTTTGAAAAATTTTTCATCTATGAACCTTGAAAGGCAAACACTACAGCACCATGTTATTAAGAAAAAAAAATCAACCAGACGAGATTTTATTGCTGTTGTCAACAACAGTCCCTAAAACCACCTTTCAAACCAGCAGATCATTGTGTTTTAAAGCATAATTAGTGCTGGTAATTTTTCTCCTAGTTAAAAAAAGTCCCAATGCAAACCAAAACCACTTTTCTCTATTGCAACAGTAAAAGTTTGGGGTTTTTTTTTTGAGTCATTTTCTACTGTAAGTTGGAGCATAAAGATTCTTCAGGTATGGCATAGATAGATACCAAAGCGACAAGATGGAAGCCATGTAAATTAAAAGCAAACACACACAGAGAAAAAATCCAAACACAAAAACCTTGCAAGCCCCCAACACCAAACCAGCAGAACAGTCTGCTCCTTAATTCTGAAGTGCTGATATTGACCGTTTTTTGCAGCTGCCACACCTCAGTGCTGTCCCATAGCTCTCATTCATATATTTTTTTTCTTGTGCTGAATGGAGTAGAGACACAATTTCTGAGCACATACAATATTTCAGGTGATAGAACAAGATCATGGTGGGAAAGGGGGGGAAGGAGCGCTCTTCAGTAAAGCATTAGAAGGCATTTTGGAAGACTTCATCACTTCCAGCTAAAGCTTAAATTCAAATGCCTTAAGATCTTATTTCCTTTTCTGCTCCTGATTAAGTTAGCCACCTGCTTCTATGAGTAGCAACCATGGTTTGTGTATAGTAGTTTCTATGTAGCAATAATTGTTTTTAATGTTCAAGAAGGAGCTGTACCTCTCAAGCTGGTCCAGAGATAGGCACACAGAAAAAGAATCAGTGAAGGGAAAGAAATAACTTGTACAGGGCTTCAAGATTGTCGTGGTTTAAACCCAGTCAGGTAACTTGTTCACTCACTCCCAGTGAGTGGTGCCGAGCTGACAACAATCAAGGTCCGTGTCCGTCTCCCCCCCCCTGCACCGGGGCTCTCCCCTTCCCCGCTCCCGGAGGAACGGGGAGGAGGATCGAGAGAGTGCAACTCCTACGGGTTGAGACAAGAACAGTCCAGCAACAAATCACCACCGCTACTATCAGCTAAAACAATGATAAGGGAAAATAACAAGGGAAGAGAATACGATACCACCGGCCAAGAAAACGAGTTCCACCCGGAAGCTCCCGTCCTTCCGGGTAACTCCCAGTTACCCCCCACCCCGGGCATGACGTGCTGTGGTATGGAATACCTCCCCGGCTAGCCCGGGTCAGGCGCCCCGTCTCTGCTTCCTCACAGCTTCCCCTCCTCCCTGGCAGAGCATGAGCCTCACAGAGTCCTTGGTCAGGGTAAACATCACTTAGCAACAACCGACAACATCGGCTTCACCAACACTGTTCTCAAACTAGAAGTCAAAACACAGCACTGCACCAGTTAACACAAAGGAAAAACATGACTGCTACTGCTGAACCCAGGACAAAGATCCACTCCAATCAGGGCAGTGGTTGGTCTATTATGATGACCGTGGTCTGGGCACTCTGGAGGAGCTCAGAGAACTTGTGCAATGCTTAGGCAGCAACATACAGGAGCCAGTGAAGAAGAAAATCGATGAGGATAGTTGGAAAGCAAGGCAATATGAGGTACTGCAATGGAGAAGAAAAGATTTAAGGAGCTTTGAAGATAAGAAAAGATGGGGGTTCAGTGACAGATCCTTCCATGGGAGCAGCACAAATATTGGCTGAGAAATTATTTTAGCTCTTATGCCTGAAGAGTGGAAGTATCTGTCCTGGAGCAGAGAAAGGGCTAAACATTATTCTGTTATCAAGGTGGGACTAAGTATAGGCCTGAACACTGTCCTGTGCAACAAAGATATGTCATTCAGACAGAGATCTTCCAGTATCTACCAACTGCAGGGAAAAAAGCAATTAAAAAATGTACAGTTTCATCCTCAGCAGTGAAGAAGGAGGACAACCACGCTTGTTTAAAGCCAGTATATGTGTAACATTTAGGACTAGTGATATAATAATGTATTTTTTATTGAGAGCATCAAAATGGGGAATTTCACTGGAAAGCCTGGAGAAGGGGGAGCAGTATAGTCACTGCTTGAAATTCCTCTCTATGTGCAAAGCACAGGCAAGACCTTCACAACTGAAGTGGTACATTAGCCTCATGTTGTGCAAGACTGAACTACTCCTCTGCACCTTATAGACATATGAATAAATTATGATTAAAGCCAAAAGATATGCCTTGAATGACTTTTTGAGATTATTTTTTATTATTTAAAAAAGACACAGAGATGCATTGAAATTAGAATAAAAGGATGGTTATAACATAACTGCCTCTTCAACAGGCAGGGATTGACAAGTCACAAATATTTTCCTGTTTAGTCAGATAACTTTTTAAGAAACAAAATCAGCTCTCAAGTGCTCTGAAGCCAAGCATAACCAAACCACCCACTGACTTATGAGTAACTATAGAACTGGCTACCAAGTGCAACTCCGGTAAGGTCACTGGAAAAAACTGCTGACAAGCATGACCTTTATAACACTCAGCTAAATAATTATAGAGCAAAATTCAGCAGAAAGGACCCAGCCAGGATTTTCACACTTACCTTAGGAAATATTTGCTCAGTTTCTTTTTGGGGCTTTGTGTGCTCATGACAAGGAGGCGAACATTGGCAGCATGCCGACCCCTGTGCTCTGGCTGGGCACTGTGGGCAGAAGAAAGCAAGCAGTCAGAAGGATGCGTTTTCTAAATGGGACAGTCAACTCATGATGGTTCATTTGCCCCTTGATGTGCCATCCTAAAATGTATCTTCATGGGGGAAAAAGTAACTTAACAAGCAGGACTGGTTTAGAGATTATATTTTCCTTATTCAAGCCAATCTCCATTTCTTTGAAAGAAAATGAAGGAAACTTCTGAACAGGACCACATTCTGGGATTTTTCCATATTTCACTCTTTTTACCCTACATATGTTCTTTCTATTGGACTGTATTCTACTCTCATTTACCTTCAGTGGAAGTAGAGTAATTGTCCTAGTGTCAGTGAAATCTGTCCAGTTTTACATGGCCATAGCTGAAGTAGCCCTCCCATGATCTCTCTCAGCCAACATGAGTAGAAGTTACTGGCCAAAGGAGGTGCTGATCCCTCCTTCTATTGCTTGCACAGCTATGTAGTAAGTTGTATCAGATAACCAGCTCAAAACTAACCTGAAAAAAATTAGGGTGCAGAGAGGGGAGATGATTTTCCTTCAGGCCAGCACCAAGGTCTGATTCCCAGCACAGGTGGCCTGAATTCCAAAAGGAACACAAGCAGAGAAGAGCTGGAGGTGACACCTTCGCTTTACACAGCACACTCATATCAATCCAACATTCTAGTGAAACTACAGTCCTGGTCTAGTTGACAATTAGGGGAGGTAAACCAGGAGAAGAATAAAGAAATACTGAAGATGTTAAAAAAGGATTATTTTTTCATTTTGTTTGAGCTCTCTGTACTGGCTCACTTTGGTGTCAGACAAGTACTAGCAAGAGACCAAGGACAGGAAGGGGAGGGGAGCAGGACTTGGCAGCAATAGCTGTTGTAGCAGCTCAGCTGTAGCACCAACCCATCACTTAGAGCATGTGCAGTAAGCTGATTGTTAACAACAGCAAAACCTCAAAGCTGTTGAAATGACTTTTTTTCTTTCCTTACCAGCTAGAAAATTACAGTAGTTCTTTCTGACATCTTTCACAAAAGGTGGGTATACATGAAGGTACAAGATCTGACTCAGAGACCAAGAACTGAAACAGTAGGTCTTGGAAACAGAGATTTAAAGCCTTTTTCAGGCCACCTTACCCCTCTTTTGATAGAAGAAAGGGGAGATAGAGAGGACCCTAATAATCTCTGCACAAAGACCATTCTGATGAAACCTTAAACACAGTGTTTTTTCTCCAAGTGGTTGTTACCTTTCATGAGACCTACAGTAGAGCAATTGCACTGGTTCATTCTTTGTTCTTATAGCTTCCTCTATCTGCTTCAAATCACTGTTGATCAAGTGCCTGCTGCCTGCAGGTCTCGGGAACGGTGTACAAGAAACCCTATACTGGTGTTCCAGAAATGTCTGGATCTGGCTGTGCTGGAAGGAGTGTAAGGTAATTTGCACGTTTTCACTTCCAGGCATGAACTGCAGTTGCAAAGGTTCATGTCTGAGGCAGCAAAGGAAACCTCAGCCATGAGGTAGATTTGATTTGGATCAGTTGATGGAAAGTATCAGGCAAAAGTTTGTGTCAATACTCCAACTATTTACAGACTCTTAGATGAAAAAGCTTATTCCAATGACTTCTTGAATAATAACATGATGAATGGAGTCAGCAGCTGCAACAACGGTGTGGATGCACTGCACTTAGATTTTGTAATGGGTCCGATTTAAAATTTCCTGTGAAATTCTGCACTTTCTAGCGGGCAGATTTAGAATAACTAGACAGGCCAAGTTCAACCAGAAAAGATCCTGAGCAACATGGTCTCGATCTGAAGCTGGAGCAGAAGTTGGATTAGAAACCTCCAGAAGTCCCTTTCAACCACTACCTTTTTAATGCTTCTAAGCCCACATAGCTGTAGATTTGCTCCAGTCACTTTAACAGAGATACCCCACTTCACTTGAGTACTTTACCAAGAGCACTTACAAATGATAACAGCTGAGGTCATTACCAAACCCAAATGCCTCTCTGGACTACCTGCTTTGGCCAAACACCCAGTCACTGCCCTGTCAGTGTGACAGCTGGGTGAAGTACAACGGACTCTTGAACAGGAGACAGGGTCAAAATCAGTTAGGCCCTCTTTGCCTCAAGATGTAATAAATAAAGACAGGATTAGATGAAGAGCTGTCAGGGAGAAAACATGCTCTAAAGTCTGATTATTGCTCTTCAAACTACAGAATTATTTGTCTTTATCTGGAGAAGAGTTTGTGTGCCTCTGAGACCATCTCCTCTTTCCAGCTGGCCTAATTAAAAAAACATACAGGCAATCTTGTCTGTGTCCTGACCATACAGAGCAGCACAAGGTGTGACTGAGAGGGAAAGTAACTACAAACATCCCAGCTACGGCAGGCAGATTAAGCAGGAGGCCAGCTGAGCAAAGAGAGAAAGCAGCAGACCTGGACCCAGTGCCAGAGGTTAGCTATATAATGTACTTTGCAAACAACAGAAGTCCTTGTAGTTCTCTTCCTGCTGAAACCTCTTGCAGCCTGCAAACAAGAGTTAAAGCAAAGAAGAAGAGCAATTTCCAGTAACCTCCACAAGCGTGTGCATCCCATAGTTTTTTTGTCGGTTGCACACAGCCTTAACTTCAAGACTTTCATTGCTTTAACTGGGTGTGTTCATTTTGACAAAACAGAAGGTAAGGAGAAGTCAGTCTCAGAGAGAAGACTTTCATTATAGCTCCACTCGTTTTTGTTAACGTAGTAAACGTGGGAGCATTGCTTTAATTTCAGTCGTGTGAAAAAGTAAAAAGTAAAATCTTGTCTCAGTGCATAACTATTATGTCCTTAAAAAATTGCTAAGAACTTGTAAGATAAGTAACAGTTGCATTTCCTGCATGCAGGAAACAAGGGGAAAAAGAAGACATCTGAAGAAGGAAAGGATCAAACATTCTATCTAGCTTCCTGACAAAGAGGAGGATGAGTGAGAATTGATTTTTATGCTGCTTGCTGCATGGTCCTGCAAGTCAATGCAGATCCCTACTACTTCTTGCTTCAGATCTGTTTCAGGAGAGATTTTGCACCCAGCAGGCAAAGTGTGCCAGCACTGGAGTGAGCAGTGTTATCGGGTGTCAGCTGCAGCACTCTGATACATCCTTGAGAACTAGCACATCATTAGGGATACTTTCACAATGGAATGTGTGGGTCCTAGGTCCATATGTCAGACAAAATGGAGGATGCTTTTAAGGAGAAATTAAAAAAACTAAACCAAAACCTTACTACAAATAACTTTTAGCAACTGTTCCTGTAAGTGCTGCTTTTACATTTGATTTCAGCGCTATTACTGAGGTACTCAAAAAGCATTTTGATAAAGTGACTCTGTATGCTCTTCTGGTTAAAAAAAGAAAGAAAAAACTCCAAAACCAATCAATCAAAAACCCCACCACAAGATGTAGCTGTTTGTTTGAAAAGTGGTCTGGAAAAGAAATTAACATGGAAAATTTTGTAATGCAACACGGTGTATTAGAGTTATAAAGTCTGATGCTCTCATCTTTGCACCTTGGGCAGTCATTGCCACCTCCCTGAATTAGCAGCAGTTTACACCTACTTGCACTGATATAAATGACAACACAAGAGCAAGGTGATAGGAAACAGGTCTACAACATATAGCCTCAGCCAAACAGACCTGCACTCCTTTCACAGAGCAAATACATTGCTCTATGTCTAAGTATATATTACAATAATACTAATAAGCTATGTGGAATTACATACAACATAAACAACAATTTTATACACTAGACTTATAAGAGCTTTGTTAATGACTGATATTTCTACAAACAATAAAACACCCCTGTTTGCATATTGCATTCTAAGTACATTTTAAAATAAGTCAGGATTTGTTTTTTGGCACAGCTGAAGCAGGACCTGCTCCCACTGCAGCTATCTTCATGAAGAAAACACAAGTTCACCGCAATCAAGGAGATGGCAACACAAGGCATCACGGCTCCTGAAGACCACTTCCAATTCCTACAGGCAAGTACCTGTTACAGTGACTCAGCTTCAAGAGCACACCACTGTAAGATGAAATACCAGACTCCCTGACCACACTGGCATGTGGCCTCAGCTGTTACTCTTTGTAAACTACATGGCTGAATGACCCCAGGTTTTCTAAGAAGTGATGCTGTGGTTTGCTTTTTCACCTTGAGGTTGCTGAAAAGCATGAAGACCTATGGTGCTCTCCAGCCTTCCTTACCTGTGCTGCTAAAAACAAACTGACACAGGCCTCCCATTCTCCACAGCAGTCACCCCTCCTGCAGTGGCAAGAGACTGCCAATATCATATCCGAGACTCCCCCACTCATGGAAACATTTGTGGTTAACAACTCTAGATTTTTTTCCTGATTATCAAGTTTTATTCCAACTTTTTATTTTTATTTATTTATTTTATTTATTATAACTGGAAATACTTAATTTGAAATGAATTCCTAAGGACCCCTCTTACAGAATAGCTATTCAGATTATCTCCCTGTATTAGCCCTGCCTAAAGAAGCTTATTTCTTCACATTGCCAAGCATGTGAAAGGAAGCCCGCTGTTGGAAGAGTTACCTGTCTATTCACAATACACCAGCTCCTTTGCACCAGTTGCCACATGGATTGCTTTCTATCCATAATCCACCTGCTTCATAACCAGCAAGCTAATACTGTGGGGCTCCCTTTGAGTACTTTTATTGAAGAACATTATGCTGTTAGTGAAGAATAAAAGTGAAGTTCAAACCAAGGCCAAATCCATGCCGTCTCTGATATGGGACGCAAGGGGAAGTCTTTGCTTCAGGCAACATCATTTCACTTTAGGATGAACCACCTGAAATGTTGTAAGCAAACAAAGATTTCTCACTCCCAATCCACAAACTCCATTTTTATAGATCTATCCTATACACATGCTTCTCTTGTTCAGAAATCCTGAACTTCATCCAAATTCTTTGGCATCTGCTGCTCCACATCTAACTCTGTTTGCTGCTAAGGTTATAGGTAACTATATAACACAGTGAAGTGAATATCAATACATGCAACTTCAGGTAGCAGAATTTCACTCGGCTGCTGTGTCTAGAGTTAAAACAGGAGCAGCTGGTGCTCAGGAGACCCGGGTTTGGGAGTTACGGGTATGAGTGGAAGGTGGACTGGAAAGGGAAGGAAGTTTGTTTACACACAACTGATGACAATGCCTTGCCTATCAGCGGCTGCTTCTCTGACACTTCTATAACAAAAAGTGAAAGAGTATTTGTGTGGGGATGGCAAAGCTGGTCATCAGAAAATGCAGTTCCTCAAAAGCTATTCCATGGCAAGAGGGGCAGCCTCTCCTTCTGTCCTTGCACCAAAGGGCTAGACCCTACCATCCACAGACCTCTTCCTCCTCCTATGGCAAGTGCATTTCAATGATGCCTAACCCTAACTATTCTACGATTCTATGATTCTGTGCCTGAAAGAAAAGCCAAGAGCTTCTGCAGGACAAAAAGCACTGGACATACGTAAAGTGGTATTGCTCTGGGAAAGGAAGGCTGCCTGAAGCATTAAGTGGAGAAGTTCAGGGATCTGTTTTGTTGTGATTAAAAACAGGTGTGGGAGGGAAGAGAGGGGAGCCACAGTCTTCACCCACTAATATTCAAGTACACTGTAGTAGACACCAGACAGACACATAAAACACCAGGTCTCAGGCCTTCCTTGGTATGTAAATTTCGCCTCATGCCTCTGAAACCTAATATTGCTACTCACAATCATCACCACTTCCTTGACCCGCTCTGGTTTCTGAACGCTGCATGTGTCTCACTCAGTTTTGTCCCCTCCTCAGCTCTGTAACAGCCTGCACTATATTTCTACCTCCTGGCTCTCACCCTTCCTTGTCACCCTTTTTCTCTTCTAAAACTCATCTTGGGTTTGTCCCCCTGGTTTTGAAGTTATGTCTCTACCATAGGGTAGAGATGTACAATTTATTTTTAACAGGCAAGCTCAAACACCCTTAAGTCTGATTTAGATTGCAAGGACCAAGCCCTGGGCACTTCTGATGCTCCCCAGTTCTATCAAAGCTCTTTCTGTGTTACACTGCAGCCCAGCACATATATGGATTTCTCACTGCTCTCTAATGGCTCCTCATTCTCCTCTGCCTCTTGTCCCCTGTCTGTGAGAGCTCTTCAAAGCTCTATCCTGGGCCTCATCTTCTGTATCTTATCCTCAGGGAGCCTCCTCTCTTCATACTGATATAACTATTATCTCTAAGTAAATGGCTCACAAATCTACATCTGAATACCAAACTGATCTCCATCAGTTTAGCCCTACATATTTAATAACACTTTTGATCTGCTGCCCTGGAAGGATGACTATTTGTGTAATCCTAAACTTTGCATTTATTACTGAACAGCTTGTATTTTTCCTTTTATGTTATTTCCTTTTCTCCATGCTGATGGCAGCAACATCCTTCTTATTTCAATAACTTTAATTCTTGATATGTCAGCCTATCAATGCTGAATATTTTCTGCTTTTCAGGCCCTCCTCCACTATAAAACAAATAAATCCAGACAACATGATTGTCCACATTGCTCAGCTTGATCTACTCTAAATATTTCCTTTTTCAATTTGCCACTGCTCCTGTCTTTCTGGACCTGTGATGAACTGAATAATACATATGCATCACACTCCCAGGATCTGGTGCACTTAGCTACAGTAAGGTAATCAGTCCACAGCAACCTTAGTTACATTACAAATACAATGCATCAGCAATAGCAAAAACAGTTGTTCCCTAGCCTCTGTGACTTCCCTTCCCTTCCTGTTGAATTTTCAATTCCTGCACATTATCCTCAAATTCTATGCCAAGAGCTGGGTAAAAACTCTCTCTTTCTGGCTTCTCACAGTGCCCATGCTGAACATGCCCTCAAAGTGATACTTAAAAAAGGCAACTTGAACTTGCATTGAAATCTCTCCTTCACGTTGGTGCCTGATTTGGACTCCTGTTCCAAATACTAGTTTTCACAAACTTTTTCAGAGCCTTGAGATGAAACTGGCCAGCATGTTCAAAAGTAAGGACAGAAAGAGGGACAGATAGCAGAATTGCAAATCAACCTCATTTCCCTAGACTAAGAGTCAGAGTCAAGAAATCAAATCTTTAAGTACCCAAAAATCATGTAGATGAGGCCCTTAGTCATATGATTTAGTGTGTGTCTTAGCAATCCTGGTGCAATAGTTGGACTTGATGATCTTAAATGGCTTTTCCAACCTGGCTGATTCTATGATTGTATGATCATTTACTTGCATGTTTACACAATTTACTTCCTTTAGTTCCTCTTGTTTATTGCCAGTTAAAATAACTCCAGTGAGAAATTAATTACCTCCAGCAAGAAATAACAATTACCTTTAAACAGTTATCTTTATATTTCAGCTCTAACTATCCTTTGAGAGGCACGGAATGAAAGGAGGAATGAAACAAATGCCACTGATCCAGTAGCCACTTCAGAAAGCCAAGGCAGACCTACCTGTTCTCAGTGTTTTCACTACTTTCTTCACATACTGGACTACAAACCATTTCTTAGGGTCTGCTGATGCTCTGCAGACACCAGTAAATCAAGCATGCCAAGGGAAGCTTTCTAACACAGAAGCTAAGTGGCATGAAGCATCTGGTACTTACGCTTATGCCAGGAAACTCTCTTAGCCTTCAAGCCAACGTGGCTGCATGCAAGCTGCTGACTGGCATCCATTCCTGGAGCACTCTCCACAGCAGAGTTGTCTGGCAAGTTCCAGTCTCCATGAATCTATAGATTAATGCACATGTGTTTACCTAAATGAAGATTACAGACTGCAGTTCTATGCCCAAGATGGATTTTGTAAAAACTCCAGCTTTCAACAGTTCAATATATGCAGTTCTGCTCAGACATAACACTGTTCCAAGTATAAGTAACACCTGAAAATGGGATCCATTTTCTTCTTATTCAGCAAAGTATCATTCACTTCCAAAGTTTACTAGGCATAGTGGTATCATCCAAGAAAAAGAACAAAACCAAAACATCTCCTTGTCTACACTTAAGTTGTTTTAATAGCTAAAATCCAGGAAAAAAATGTGCAAGACTTACAGTTTATTTGTAAAATATTTTGCCTACTGATTTTGTTGTTTTTTTTTTTTTTTTATACCAATAGGTAGTTGGATTAAATAATCCCTGCAGCCCCCTTTCAACTGAACTATTCTATTCTACTTTGTCTTCCATTTTAACACTCAAGAGAAGTATCAAAATGTTAAAACTAACTTTTGAAAAGAAATGACATGATGCATGAAAAACTCTGGATCTGGTATTCTTTTATTCTAAGGTTGGTCCTGCAGCAAGCCAACAAAAATACTCATTTCTCATAGTAACAAGAAGTTGACCTTGCTCTGATTTAAAAATCAGAGCTGGGGAACAAGAACTGCAGAGGAAAATTATTTTATTGTTGTTTTTTTAAACTTCATGAGGCTGAGGATATTTGTTTCACCTATAGTGATATACATACACAAGTGCGCAGTTGAATTAAATGAAAACTGAAAGAAGACTTGCCTGTCTTTGTATGATGGGAGCAAGGGATTTAAAGAAAGTGCAACAGCACTAACATTTACAAGGATTTGCAGTGTGAACATAAGCAGCTATGTATGCAAACAAATCTTAATCCAGGGGTTGAATATATATCTCTAACCGTGGTGGGCAGGAATACAAATTAGGAAATGCTCCAGGCAATGTCTATGTAAAGCCCACATCAATTACCTGTATCAGTTACAGAATGAAGATACATTTAAGTTAGTGCCAGTTAGTGAGAAGACACAGCCTTTGATTGTAAGCCGTTTGCATTTCATGGGGAAAAACCAAAAGCTTTCTGGGCCCAATTCCCCATGGACTGGCACCCAGGTGGCTGCCTACATGCATTGCACAGGCATACTGCTATCAGTATAGAATGGCTCAGTATGACAACTACTTGCAACTCCTTGTGTGACTAGAAATACATTCCTAAATACAAAATACTAGGGGGAAAGAAAAGCGAACATCCAAAAGCCAATAGGCATATGTGCCATTTTCGCTTCTTGCTTTTCTTTCCCCACCTCACCCTTGGGAACACTGTTAAGCTGCCCCAAGCTTAGCATACCAAAACAGGCCCACTTATTTCAGCTATCCCCTCTAAACTCATGGTCTGAACTTCTATTTTCCATAATTGTTCTAAAAATATCTTGTCTGCACTTCATTTTCTGTTCTTACCATTCTGCCAATAGCGTGAAAATTCTGGGGGTTTACAAGTACTTTTCAAGTGTCCTTTTCCCTTTTCCATGCATAAAAGGTTGCCCCTTCATTTCTCTGCTTTACTTTTCTCCCACCTATTTGTGAACAATCACTTCTGCTTCAGTCAAGCATATAGAAACAAGCACTGAGCCAAGACATATTTGCCTTGGGTCAGGCAAACAGGGCCCGTGTGGCCCACCCTTAGCCTGGGGCAGGATGAAAGGCCAACCAGGCCCCCTCACGGTTTGGCGACATCTGGGCTAAAACTCCCTTCATTCGGGAACAATTACAGAAAGTCACCCAAAAGCGTCTACAAATAAACCTCTTTCCAAAGCTAAGAGAAGATGCTTTTTCACCTCCAACACTCACCACCCATTTTCTGCTGTCACTTACACTGGTGGGAACCCAAGGTGCTTTCAACAGAGGCAAATCATTTAGGACTTTCTCTGGGTGCATGACTTCCTTCCTTGCAGCTAACCCAGACTAGACAGTAAAGACAGTAGTTAAAGTAGGTAATTCACACCAGACAGTGTGTGTTTTGGGGGGGCTTTTTTTCCTTAACCAGAGAATGAAACAAATTATAATTGTGTGTTTTCACTTTTTCTCTGTTTATAGAGGTAAAACTCACCTTTCTTTCATGCTGCCTTTTGCCAGACCTGCGCACTGCATAGGAGTTATCTAAGTCTTCCTGAAGAACTCAGCTGGTGGCTAAATCCTATGGAAAAGTAATTTTAAGAATAGACAAAACTGCAGCTTATAGATGGAATATCTACCCAGACAGTAAAGATGGAAATTGAACATGGCCTCAGGGCTCCTTTTAATGGCAATGGATTGAATTGATTTTAGTCATATTTCACTGTCCAAGTAAGCCTTTCTGTCAGCCTACACTAAAACATGGAGCAGGCCATAGTCCCACTCCTCTGTATGGGATGTCCACTCATCAGATCTGGTCACTGTAAACTACTCCTGGGTTCAGCTTGGAGACTATAGCTCTCATACGTAAAAAGAGAAAACAGCAATATTTGTTCTCCCAAGCCTTTTTTCCAGCCTACAGTCAAAAGATAACATTTGATATCGTCCAGCATACAGTGGGCCAAATGCAAGAAGTCCATATTTGAGATGAAGCAAAGCTCTCACAAGCCCTGTGCTCCAATAATAAATCCTACCCAGAGCTCAAGTGACCATTTATTTATCTAATTTCCTTTAGACAAAATTCATTTATTGTTATCAAGGACATTTTCTGGCCCTCATGGGACAAAGCCTGCCATAAGCAACTATTTTCCCATCTTGTAGTGAGTTGCAGTGCTACCCAGGAAAAGCAGAGATAATACTAGGGGATAAGATGCATGGTCAGAAGATGTAAAGGGGTCACTGCACTTTCCCTCATCTGTGGACACCCACTTTCCAAAAACTGAGGCAGTGCTTTGCTCTAAAGTCTCCTGTTATCACTGTGGTGGTGGCCACGCAGACAGCCAGGGTGGAGGTGGGATAGCTGGGGGATCCTCCGCACCAGGAGGAGCTGGACAAGAGGTTGAAGCCCTCTTTTGATCAAAAGAAAACCAATGATTATACCAAATGAGCCAGCTCTTCTTCTCACGTTAGAGGCATTAGTCTTACAGCTTAAATCCCCTAACTAAAATCTAGCTTGTCACCTACATCCTTGCCATGGGAAGAATGTGCTGCCTAGACAATGACAGCAACTACAAGAGACCCCACTGAAAATGTACAAGCAAATAGCTGGGCATTGGCAGGTCCATTCCTCATCACTGGAGATGAGAACATTGGACCAGTGTCTAGGCATCACAGCGCTGCCACCACTCTGGAATGGGACCATAACTTTGTAGCTTCTCTCTTCAGTCGAAACAGAAAGCAGCCATTGTACGGTTGAGTGACAGGGAGGAGAAAAATCCTCTATACAAACACTATTACAATTGCTGATGTTGTAACAATCACATAGATAACAGCAATAAATACACTAGAAGTCTGGAGACAGGGAAAAGTTGTTCTGACGATCAGTTACTATAGTGCTCTGTTTCAGCTATTCTGGAATAAAAAGCTGTGTCGCATCATAACATCAGATGGAGTATCAGTTAAGATCATCTGGCTCATGTTAAGGGAACCCTGAAAAAATACATTAGGAATTAAACTAAAAGATATTTAAAGTTCCATCTTAAAGCATGACCTCATCTTCCCTCAGCCACATTTTTTTCTTTGAATTTGAAAGAAAATTCATTTGTGTTTCCTGTTTCATCACTGGAATCATTAAAAAAGGGGGAACATTAAAGGAGAGAACTAAGATCAAAATCTCATCCTCTGCTACTACAAAATGGCCTGAGCAGACCAGATACACCACTCCTCACTTTTCTCATTTACACAACTACTTCTTTAAACTGCACTAACATTACCAAAATTCACCAGTGGTGACTCCTTCCAAGTTATTCAAAGGTTAGAAGTCATTCAGTAAACTTTTTGTATTTACAAATAAAACTTTTACCCATATTATCTAATATACAGGATAGATTCCAATTTTTCTGTTCTATAACTCCCACACCAAAAGCATGCAACTTCTCTGGTCTTTCAAAGTATTTCATTGTCTAAGTTACTCTTTGGTAAATGGGCTCTAAATTTGTAAAACATGTTGAATAGAAAACTCTAGTATGGAACTGTATACCTAATTTATGTAGCAAATTACATGCCCCAAACAGGGAAATTGAGGCACAAAATGACCACAGGTACATATATGTGTAATTAAAAAAAAAAAAATTAAGATTAGAATATTTAATTTGGCAGGAAGAGACTGAAGCTCACCACAGCTTTCATTCTGTTAGAAAGATGATGTTATTTCTGTCCCTTGCAATATAAATGGACTTAGTGTGCCCAGTATGTGAAATACCTTTTGGACAGAACTGACTTTACCAAATTAAAAGACAGATGGATGAAACCATTGAGTTCATAATCATACAACTGCTTTTGACTTCTCTCCAGAGCATGCAATACTTAGGAAAAGAATGCACACTGCAAATTAAACCCTCAGTTATCTTCAGCAACCTGACAGCCTGGCCCAAGAAATACTGCTAAGTCTGGCAGATTGGGAGAGCAATGTGTGCATTGCACAGAGGTGTGAGGAACGTGGCCCACCCCAGCTCATCTCTCAGGGCACAGCTGGTGAACTGTACACAAAGAGGGGAAGCAAGTAGGTTTGAGGGGAGGAGGTGAGAAGCAGCCTGAAGTAAAAATGGGAGGTATTTTTTCTTTCCTTCATATCCTGCTGCTGTTTCAGCCAAGCAGTTTTCATTGCCAGCTTATTTGAAAAAGAGGGGTTTACCAAAAGACTTTTCAGGCAGCAGAATCGACCTCTCCAATGAATGAAAATGAACTGGGAATGCTATTGAGTCTCTTCAAGCATTCTTCATCATCATCCTTTAAAGATGCCCTTTTTGCACTTTCAGTCTACAGCACCTTCACACAAGACACATGGCAATAAGCTGGAAGGGAAGGTGTCTGACCAAGAAGATAGAAGCAAAAACCAATAAAGCTTCTTTGAAGCATTTTCACCCTCCTTATCTCAGTGTCACTCCTCTTCTATTTACATATTCTCAAACTCTCTACCTGCCTCCACTCCACTCAGTTTTTGGGAGGAGCATGAAAAACTTGGATACCTTCATCAAGGCTCTTTACTTTCAGTCTCTTATTTCTCCCTAACGGCAGCAGCAGCTCCCTGAATCTGACACTGAACTTGCCTAGTCCAACAACACTCTCCTTTACCTTTCTACAGTCCTTTCCCACCACACAGCACAGTGCTATTCCTGCTGTATGCAGATGGACATGAGCTCACTCTCAAATTTAATATGTTTAATAAATAAAATGAGAGGATCATCCTAAACTCTCCAAGAAAAAGACAAGAGTGTAAATTCTCATTCTTCACAACTGGGAAGTTACAAAGAACTGAGCATGTTCTTAAAGCTAGGTCCACATTTTAAACCCTGCTAGACAGCCCTATGATTTTAGAATACTGCAGGGAAGGCAGGGACCAATTCCATCACCACAGGACACAACTACTCCAGCAAAACCACAGAGAAGATACAGCTTCCCAGGCAAAAATGATGCTCTACTGGAAAAACTTATTCTTCCCAAGGAACATCTATCATCAAAAGAATCACTTTGCCTGTATAAACATTTGAAGCAAGGAGGCAGGTCATTGACAAGGACTGAGGCAGTGAGTCTCCTCCAGACTAGACCAGCTCACAGTAGCTGTCTCCACGATTCTCGTATACCAAACACAGCTTAGAGGGAAAAATTAGTTTGGATTACATAATTCCCATTTGAGTAGCAATGTTTGAAAGCACAAGTGTTTTGTTTAACTAGAATATGAATTGCTTACTTTCTTCAATTTCCCACGTCTTTGGCTTAGAGAAACCATGGCTGGCTGCTCCGTACTGGTTCTTACAAAGGCACCAGAAGGCAAACACTTGGAAACAATCACTGTAAAATTAAAGCAAAACCATAATCAAAATTTTACTGCTGGCTTGTGAAAGGAATAAAAATAGTTCAATTCTAAACAGCTTTCCAACATTCAGTTCCTAGATCAGATTTGCCTCTACTATTTTTTTAATTTGTTAATATCATAGTACTGACAGATTTGTATAAAACAAGGTATTTTATACTATAAGCAAAGTGTAAGTGCAGAGTAATCTATCCACCAGATGTACCGATGAAGACTGAAACACCTCTATACAAATCAAGGGATCAGTTTTAATCAACTAATACTCTAATCCCTTAATTCATAGATTTGGCAGCCTGGATTCAATAAGCAAGTTTAGATTAATGGAACAACTGTAGTGAACCAACTGCATATTTGCAGTATTGTGATAAAATTAGGGTACAAAACAACACAAGGGTGTAAAATAAATAGGGAAAGGTTAAGAGAGAAGCAACGTAATAAAGACTGAGAACACAATCTGCATATTTCAATTACTTTTAAGAGGATCAAAATGAGCAAGTAATACATAAATTATCACAGCCAAAAGTCAAGGTATTTCTCATCCTAATCCAAAGTTTAGTGTACTTGAGTAATCAGTTTAGTGCTGTAGTAGAGTCAATCATGAAAACCACTTATTCGAAACACATCGGTCAAACTAATCAGACTTCCTACAAACTCTTGCACAGAGGCTTCTTTTTTTATTAGAATAATTAAAAGAAGATTACTTTGGATTTTGGCATTTCACATCTCTATTTGAAATGTACTTCAGTTTTCCTTTTCCAAGAGCCTGGGATCTTTTTGTTTGTTTAAGAAGCAGAAAAAATGTGATAAACAGAATTACTCTAAAGGGTATTAACCATATTGCTGAACTTGATTCTCAGGTGACACAAATGAGCACAGCTGCATTGACTTTAATGAATTACACACTCCTACGCCACTTAAAGGTCTGTTCTGTTCAGAAGAAAGGTTCTTCTGTTGCTGCCATTTTTTGCTATCAGTTTTGGTTTGGACCTTCCCCGCCAACTAAACTGCTTAAATATTCAGATATGATCAAGTGTGTAATCAACCCAACTTCTTGATTGTATATCCTCAGGTTTTCCTCTGAGCTGTGAACCATGACAGCCCGGTAGAATCAGCACCCAAAAGTCTTCACAGTCCTGTTGGTTCTTTAAGGCATCACACTTGATCAGTTTATTCTGTCTTCCATTCTGAAAGAAAAGAGAATATAGAAAAACTAGATTTAATAATAACAAAACCACAATAAATTAAAATATAGCCAATACCTTGCTAAATGCGAGAAGATGGGTTAGAGGCATATGAAGAAATGAGAACCCTAAAATATACTATGCTTCCCCTTGAAGATGGGGCAAATCTGTTTACCCTGCCCTCCACTGTTTTTTGATCACCATCTTCCTACTCAGGGGAAAGCGTCTTAGATGCCTTCTTTTTCTTATAGATCATGACCCTTCAGGAATTACAGAAAAGGGGTCCCATGTTAGTTAGATATGCTTTTCCTGAGATCAGCCTGCAAAGTGGAAATCTGCCAGTCAAGAACATCTGCCATCTTCTTTCCCTCTCTCTAGCACTTAGGTAAGCATGGATAAATACTTAGAACTCAGTATCTAAATCCCAATCTTCTATACTAGGGGAAGCTACCTTCAGCTCTTAGTAGCTTCTAAACTCATTGATTGATAAAGGCAGCTCCAGATGGTCTTATCTGGAGTGGTAACTCAAAGCAGCATGAGATAATACTCTGGACAGTGCATCTGCAAGGTGTATGAGCCAAATGCATATGGAAGAGGTATGTATGTGAAACAGAGCTGAAATGACTGTCAGTGGTAATCAAGGAATTAGATTTATGTCCCCAGACAAAATGCTCTGTACTTCATTGAAACCTTCTCCCACATTGTCTGGTTTGCCTCAGGGCATCTCAAACACGGACTGAAATCTAAGGCGTTACTGCTATAGAAGTGACTCTCAAACATAGCCTCATCACTAACACACTTATTCAATTCTTTGCAATTATGTTACATTTCTGTATATCAAGCTGTATATTCCTGTGACTAGAGGGCAATTCTCTAAAAGTTCTTCAAACAGAGGCATGCAGTATAAGAAGTAGTTGCTAAATTGAGATACAGCTAATTTTTGACAGAAGTCTAAGTTGCTCTCTAGGATTACTAAAACTAAATCTCCCTTGACACCACTCAAGAAACTCCAGTCCTACAACCCAGTGTAGGAGAAGCAGATGATTTAAGATTATGGGATTAGGATGCTTTTACTAGCTCTAAATCTTTCTTGATCAGTAATGTGTGTATACATTCATTCACCACAAACTATTCGGTAGCCTATTTAAAAATAGCAGTTTCACTCCTTTTTCCCAGCAGGGAGGTGTTCACTAACACATAACAGGCTGTCTCGTTAGAGAAACCAAGGACAGAGCAAGCAAAGGCTCTGAAACATTGACCTGGATAGGTTTTTTTAGTCCTTTTGGATTAGAGCAGAAAAATATATCACTAAGTCAGACGGTGGCTGCATCACAGATGGGAACTCTTTTGTAGCGAATTTCTGAGCATGCAAGGTTTAACTCTTCCTCATCTTTCACATACAACTCACAGGTATGTGAGAAATCGACATTATAGGAAAACAGATGCTTAAAAATAGACTGGCATTATCTGAGGTAATATTTTTAATGTCTAACCATGCAAAGCCTTGCAGTAGACAAAGCCCCAGACATTTTCATTGCATGATTTTTCTCAGTTATACAGTTAATACATATTGTAATAAATCAGCTGATTTCCCAAATTCAAAACTAATATCCAAAGCAAATGCAACTTTTGCAGCATACCAGACAATTACAGGACTGAGGAATAGACTGGAGGTACTTAGCGTTGTGAGGCAATTTGCAGCACCGGCACTTGATGTCCAAGGATGTCCACTTAAAAGCAAAATAAAGTTTTGGTCAGTATTTTTTTTCCCTTCCAGTAGCTGGGAAACAAAGCACAGAACAAATGACAAGTAAACATTCAGCCACAGGAAGCCATTAACAACAGTGGGCACCAATTAGGACCCAGCAGGTATCCTTTACACTGCCTGGTGCTCTAGCTCCTCCTCAAATACTTTGGCATAACACTCACAAACTCAGGCTTAGGAAACAACAGGCTGTTTCATTTACTCAGCAATTTGTAGCCACATATTCCTGCTGATAGGCCCATAAACCTGTTTGTAGTCATCTTCTGTTTCCCTTCAAGTTTGTGTCATTAGAAACCACAATTACTGTCTGTCCAAAGAGAATACTTTTCAGGAAAGAAAATAAAATTGAGATACTGTGATCCCTTTCCTCTTTGTCTAGCTCTCCTTTTCAACTTCTCTTTTGGAGGAGAAAGCACAACACAATGGCTGAGGTCAGGAAAACGGGCTTATGGAGAAAATATTTGTGAATTCATAGATTTTGCAACAAGGGCATTACTTTTTTAAGGCACAACTTTTTTGGTAGAACTAAGTGAAAAGTGAAAAATTAAGCCAAGGCCTTAAACAATTAATAAAGAATGACACAAAAAATGTATTCTGCTTCAGCCAAAAAATATTGCACTAAATATATGCAATTTTGAGATCCTTACATCAAGTATAACATATTATGTATCTGCTATCCAAAGAATCTCAATAAATTACCCAAGCCTTTTAAAGTCACTCACAAGATGTGCCTCACATCTTCCCTCAGGAAGAACAGAGTTCTGTGAAATGCGACACAACATGAGCTTCTTACTTTTGCATCTTGAGACAGAAAAAGCAGGTTGGAATCTCCCAAACCAAGTTTTTGCCAGTTTGCCGCTGTTTCACCAAAATGAGGAAGTACATTCACAGCATTAAATCACTGCGAAAACCAAAGGAAAATCAGAATCCAGCATAGAGAACTGAGGGTTCTTTGTAGTGTGTGTCATGATATAACACAATATGGGTGGAACAATCCACTTGGCTCCACTAAATTAACTTTGTTTTAGCAGCATCCCACAGCTGAGGTGCTCTCATGTGCCATTCCTGCTTCTGTCATTGCTGCTAGATGAAAGTTAATGAAAACATCAACAGCTGGAGATTGGTCACTTCTTGATACTTTTGGCATTACAAGAAATCAAAGAAAGAAGACTATGACAGTGCTAATTCAGAGCACTCCATGACTCTCTTTAATTTTCCTTCATCTTTAATAATTCCTTTCATTTTTTCCCATTCTTGCCATTGCAAAAAACTCAAAGCAAACATCAGCAGATTAGTGAGTTAGTTTCCAATAGCAATTTATGTTAAATCCCTGCTGGCATCTGGCAAAGGTGTGCCCAGGTACCCATCCCCTAGCTCCCTACACCGTCTCCACCAACAGTTCATACCAAAGCTCCCAACTTCTGCTCCCGCAGCAGCCTGCCAGAGCTGTTCACGTGCAGCCTTTGCATGCAACAGCACACGTAACCTGCACTGAAAATCATCCATGACACAGGGGTAAACTCTAAAACAGAGTTCCCGGGACACCTTTTCAATGAGTTTCAAAGAATAACCAGCTGTATGTCTTAAGCTTCCTGACATGCATCTCAATACTTCCACACAGGTGTACCTGTACACCTGTATAGAAGTGTCCTTCTCAGTCCCAGAGCTAGAATTAAGAAAGATAATTCAGAAAAACCCCACAGTCCTTATGTGCACCTACTGCTCACCTAGTTGGTGCTCACATCATAGGAAGTATCTAGCAATCAATGCACAAAACACCAACTAATAAGAAGAGTGTTATTATTTGTACAACAAATATATGTGTGTGTATATACATGTATATATATAAGCAATCCTTTCAGCATTAAGAAACATCTTTGAAAACTTCAGCTCATACACTGAGATCAAAAGAGGTAGTTTCCCTGGTCTATAGCCATCTACAAATCAGGTGGCTCGTTGAAGCCAGTCATCTAGGCTCCTTCTCCAGTCAAGCAAGAGAGATAAGTGCCTTCAGATTGCCATTATCCCATTCTAGGATAGGTGAGTAAAACAGGTGAGATGAATCACCCTGGCACTGTTATCGGCCATGGGGGAAGGGGACATCTCAGATCACTAGCTTAGGAGAGATAATTAACTTTTAGCAGCTAATGTTAAGAGAAATCCCATGCTACAAGATTAGGGAGGATTATGCAGACTCACACACTTGTCAAAAAATTGCCTTATATTTGGTCTTACAAAGAAATTAAAACTTTAAATTTCCCACCAAAAAAAAAAAAAAAATCTTACAGTCTCCATCATCCAAGCTGCAGATCACTGTATCTATAATAGTCAAAGTGTTTGGGGGGGTTTTGTTTTCCTGAAGAAATAAGGTTCACATTATTCTGGTTTCCCAAGCAAATGAGGTTTGCATTCTGAATGTTCAGAAATTATGTGTTGCAAACCTATTAGTTGATTTCATTTAAATATGACATATGTATAAAAATATATAAAAATCTTCAACATTCTGTGGGAGCATGTTACCAAGTAAAAGACAGATCTGTCAGTCCTGGCTGAAGGGGAAAGGCAGGAACACAGCATCACCCCAGAGACCAGAGATGAAGCCATAAGAGCCATCCTGAGGCACAAACCCAGAAGAGGAACTTCTCTGCTTTGTTTGACTGCTCTGATTCATCCAACACCTCAGTGTCAGTTACAGACAATAGTTTTCCACATCTGTTGTTCTTCATCAAGATTTCTGTTTAGATTTAGCATTATATTCACACAAAGAATAAGAACAGTTTTTGTTAGTAATAACTGCCAGTAGTACCTCTTGCAGTACTAAACCAGACAGCAGTTTCTTTTTCTCCATGCTAGCTAAGAATATACTAGTATTGACTTATGAATGTAGGAAAGTCCACACAAAAAAAAAACAACTCAGAATAAAAAATGCTCAAACCTAATGGGCACAGCTTACAAGTTGATTTAAACCACCAATATTTACTTCAAATAGGAAATGATATTTAATACTTTGATGAGATTCACACCTGGCATTTTTTGCAAGTCTAGCTGTCAAAGGAATTGAAAAATTCAGGCTTGTGCTGGTAACATACATAATCTTCTGTCACCAAGTGCTCATTTTCTCCCTGTGTGGGAAAGAAAATGTGCTGTTGCACAATCCCTGAATGAACTAAACTCAAACAATAGGTTGATAAAGGGGCAGACAGTGTGTTTAGTGTTTTTTTCTGTTAATTTCCTGCTGTCTTAGCCTTAGCATCTTCCTTTCTCATGTCAGTTATTGACAAAATGGAGGGGAGAAAGCATAAAAATGTGGTTGAGCGCCTGATTGAAAGTGGCTATTAAATTCTAGAACTCAGAGCCGGGTCCTACAATGCAAGCAAAATGTGGATATGAGATTTGCCTTTCACTTCATTGTTGTGGCTGTTTGAAAGATTCACAGATACCTACCTGCACTATACTGATATTTGGGTGTTAGTAACTGCTATGGTCATAACTGAAATACTGGCCTGCATGCAGTATTTCACGTTTTGTGCTCTTTTAAATATAGCTATAAACCTGTCATGCAAATAATATTGAAATCTAAAATGCTTGAGGAGAGGAGCAACAGTGTTAATTTTCTTGTTAGTTTACAACCATTTCACCTGCCTTATCCCCGAGTCTGATGATGCATTCCAGCAATGCAAGCACGGGAAGAATAGAAAGATGTGAAAGGACCGTAAAGCATAAGCACCAGGAGACACCACTGAGATCAACAGGTCACACTAGAGTTTTATAGCCCCAGTTTCCAATGACACTAGCTCACAGACTGTCAAAGCCTAGGCATTTGCAGGCAACAAGCACAGCAAAACAGCATCTATGCTGTATACGCCTACTTGCTTCTTTTATATATCACATATATACATTCCTATGCAAAGCAGCTATGAGATTTAGGTTCAGAAAGGTAGTAAACTTGAAGCATTAAAGCACATTTAAAAGCCTTGCTTCCCTGCAGACTTACTCTGTGTGGGGAAAGCAGGTGCTTCTTGCAATGCCCACTACATCCAACAGAAAAATAGACATTGGCAGGTTCTCTGCTAGAGAAGAACCTTGCTCTCAGTTTCCCAGGCAGTCAGTTTTTCCCCTTCCTCCTCAATATTCTCCAAACTATTTCCTTCTGAAGAAAGTGCCTGAGGAAAAACTCAAAAATTACCATCCTTTGCTCCTACAGACTTTCTTTTTTAACACTGCAGACTGGTACAACCAGGCCTATAGTTTGTAGGTTATTTTATTTGCTGAAAATAAATAACTCAAGATTAAAAATGAGTGGTTATTTGCTCATCTATCAATGCATTACATTGATACATGAGCATTGATACAGACACATTACATCTTTACCCAAGCTAAAGATTTTAAGTCCTTATATAGTTTTACAGACTTCATCAGTACAAATGACCCAACAGGACCAAGAGTTTCACACCTCCTAAGTTGCAGTGCAGACACTTTAAAAGCAGTGTAATGAACAGATTCTGGGTGCACATCTCCAGCCACGTTTGTATTTGCACAGCACAGTGGAAGCTGAATCTGCAGAAGGAAAGTCAGCACTGAGGACCCAACATCCAGTCAGGGATTTTTACTTTGGGCTACCTCTAATCTGGATCTATGGCCCAAAACACTCACTAGCATCTGGCATGCATGAGGCGAAGCACATGCTCCATCCATCCATCTGACCTCAACTCCACTCCAATGATGTGAGCTGCCAAGTACCAAGGTGGGACAACTGGAGGCTCACTGCAAAGTGTGTTGCAGGTCTGAACTAATTAATTCTAAAGACTTTCACCACAAAGATATTACTGACTTAATGTATCTCAAATATTTTCAGTTTAAAATGGTAAGGATGAAGTTGATTTAAAGCAATCACAGTCATTTATTTAAATACACTTACTTTCATGACTACTGCTGTTTTCCTGCTCTATACTCAAACCACTCCATGGCCACCCATGTCCAGGCAGACATAACAGCCAATGAACATGAGTGCAATTAGACATGTACAGGCCCTTTACAACAAGAAAGCTGAGCCGACCTATTCATTCCTACAAACGTGGTATCCTCCACAGATAGATTTTGGGCAGAAAAAAAAAAGTTTGTTTTTTTTTTTTAATTTAATTTTATTTTATTTTATTTCCATGTTAATCTTACTGGCATTGTACCTATGTATACAGCTCATTATGTTAAAATACTCACTTTAAACAAGCTTAAGAGACTGGAAGAGAAGAAAACTTGAGCTGATGTTTCTTTTTAGACCTCGAGGTTCCCATGACACAACTGACAAAGCTACAAAATGCCAACCATTCTGTGTGTGCAGGCCCAGGCAGAAGCAACCTGTGTTCTCAAGTCATCCATGTATTTAACATTAATATACAGTGGGAAACAGCGATGTGGAGGCCCAGAGAAATAATGTGTGAGGTGCTCCTGTAAAAAGGAGCATTAGCATGCTTTTACAAATCTGAAAGGTAACTTAGTAACTGGATAAGGTGACTTTTCCACACAGGCTTCCAGATCCATTGGCACACAAGTGTGGGAACAGCTTGCCTGGAGGCTGCTCATGATGGTTCTGTATCAGGGTTACCAGCAGGCATCAGGCTGCAGGCGATTCAGGGGACGCTTTCACTGGTAACTGCAAAACGGGAAAATGAAGAGTGAACATGTTTCTTAAAAAGATATTTTGAAGAATGACATGTAAAAGTATATTTTTTTTTGCTTTTTGAGCAACAAAGCTATTCGAACATGTTTCTGAAATGTTAAATTAGATTTAAAGGATATAAATAGCTGGTCTTAGTTTAAAAGCACACACTTCAGTTTCCATTGCCAATTGAAGTTTTTCTCAACCCTTAACAGAATTCCCTAGCTTTTTTAAACAATTCCTAACAGTGCCTGAGTCACACTTAAGACTTTGCTAGGCACCAGATAAAACAACATATGCAAGGATGTATCCTATCCCCTCCCCACTGGCAACTCTCACCTTGCTTTAAACCAGTGCCACCCCAGATATGATTCCTATTCTGGCAACAGTTACGCCTTGTGCTCTGCATCCTTCCCCTGTGCACAGGGTACCACAATTCCCGACAACTCATTCAAATGATTCTGGAGACCAGGCCAGGCTGTCAAGCATAACTTTTCCAAACAGCTTGGACCAAGTATAGCTAGGAAATGCACTTTTCCCACAGCCAGTTGACACTGGATTCCCATAACATAAGAGGTTAAAAAATAGTAATAGTCAAGTGATAGTTTGGCTACTAGTGCAAGGAAAAGTATTATGAGACATGTATAAGCTGACAAAAAACTACTTACCACATTTCCAAAATGCAGTGTGAATATAAAGGAGTCACTACTGTACTTGGGAAGTGTTTTTCCTTTTCTGCCTAACAAAATAACAGGGTGTTTCTCCATCTTCCTGGGAAAAGGACAGTGCTTAACTAGCATCAGACTACAGTCTGCAAGACTTTACAACTAGAACAGTTTCTGTCTGAGCACCAGGCTGCACTGGTTTAGAAAAAACTTCAACACTGAATTTTAAACTGATACAAACCTCTTAGCTCAATAGTGACATACTAATTCAGCCTAAATCAACTGCTTACTAACATAAGCTAAACAGAAGTAATGTTAAACTGCACCAAATGTTAAATACAAGGTGTTTCCACTGCATTATCTAAATTAGTATTAAATCAACTCGAGTTTTAGAAGTAATTCTGTTGTATATATACAGCACTAAAGTATTCAGAAACAAGTATGCTACTGTTATACATATAAAGAAAACAAAACTTGTAACAGTGAAGCCTTTACAGTCCTTTCATTATAAAGATTTGATAAAATACAAGTGAACATAATCTCCACTCCACATTTCCCTTACCTTTACCTACAGAGAAAAAAAACAACAGATGGTTCAATAGTTTCGGAACTAATATTTTACACAAGTCAAAATTCAGATTCGTATGTCATGATAAAAGCAATTCCCTCTCAATGGTGACAGAGTCACTACAAAAAATAATTCAGTGCAGTGTTCCCCTCTTAAGTATGGAGAAAAGTGTTTCCTTTAGAAGAGGAAATTATCTTAAGGAAGTTGTTTTAAGCTAAATAAAAGTTCAGGATGAAGCCAGCAAAAGGTGTGAAGGATTTCTCTTTGATTTCCCAGCTTGTGTATTTGGGCTCAGACACAGACTACATTTTATGCACATATTAATAGGATGCTAATAAGCCTACAACTCTAACAGAGACCTGTAGAGACAACCCGATATGTGCCACCAGATATACTAGCCGTCTTAAGCAGAAGATTCATTTCCCTCTCATACAAGGAGGGAATCTGACTATGCATTTTTAATCACAATTTCAGACAAAAACATCTGGCAAAGTTAGCCTGGTGTTTCGTTGGAGTGTTTCGCAGTTAAAGTAAGCTTCAGAAGATCAAGGTAGGAGACAACCCTTTTCAGTAACTAGGAGCGGCTTTTGCTCTTCATCAGTAATCTTATATGCAAAATAAGGACACTCAGTTGCGAACCTCCTTAAATTGCTAGGTAAAGAAAACAATCCTGGTATCAAAATCATGGAGCACAGAAATTGGCAGCACGTATTTAAATAACATGCTGCATCTCATGGAAAATGTAGAAAGAGATCCTACCTAGCTGTAAACTTCAGAGATATATCAAAGTTAAATCCTCTACTTTTTTAAATGACACTTGCAAAATTTAGAAAAGCAATAAAAAGAGAAATAACAAGTAGTAGGTAAGAATAATCTCAACCATGCATATATCCTAGATCATAGTTACCTTTAAAATAATAATCCAGAAATTACATCTAGTAGCATTTTAGGAACTAATTTAATCACACATTCAAACAAGTCTTCCATACATCTTCTCCACTCAAAAAACTTTGCTCTTCACCATTTCAACTTCCTTTTTCACATTTCTTAAAAATCAGAAATAGATTAGAACAACGAATAACTTTGCTTTCATCATCAGCCACTAAAAAAAAGTCTTTTGCTTAAGAATGGAATTAAATAAAACTAAACCACAAGTGATTTCTATTTGGATTTGAAATAAAAATCCTGGAAAACAGTGATTGTTCTTAGCCTGTTAACACACAAACACATCCCTTGTATCAACTGTTGGCTTAATGCAATTTAAAAAAACTCATGAGGAGGATTTTTTTGTTGTTGTTGTCATTTAAAAAAGATCTTAATAAATTAAACATTTTACAACTTCTTTTATTTTTTCCCAATATATATTCATATTTTCAGCCTGGTCAATTGGCCAGCATGTATGTAACCAGCCAGAAGTCAAACTATGTCAAATACCTTCTCCTATCCTGGGGAGGTTATCAGCTTTAAATCTAATTCTGTCAGCTCAAGGCTGTACTAGCAATATTTGCTCCACTTGATTTCAGCAGCCAACAAAAGAATGGACAGTTGTCCATCATCAGTTACTCTTACTTGTTAGCTTGAAGAAAGTTTGGCAGCCTTTCTATTTTTAATGCAAAAGCCAATAAATGAGTATAGATAGTTCTGAAATGACAAAGCAGTTCATTAATTTGAATATTGGCTATTACGGGATTCCCCTCCACTTCCCCACCATTTCTACACTGTGAGTTTCATCTCTTCACTTGACCTTCTTCCTAAGACGGCAAAAAGAGCAGAAGCAAAGTGCGACCCAAAGATGCCATATGACTGCACTGCAAGTGATTCAAAATGCCCTTTTATCTATGCAAGCAACTTCAAATAACTCATAAAAATAATCAAGCATATTCTGAAATGAGACACCCTGCACTGCTCCAAAGGGGCTGTTTCTCACAAACATGACTGCAGCCGTCATAGCACCACAGTTTACTTGAAGTTATTATTTTTCAAATCTCATCTGCTCACAGGACCACCTGCTGTATAGAAGGCAAATATGAAGGTCCAGAGCTTCAGGCATTGGATTCTCTTGCAGAGGGAGGAGGACAACTCTAGAGGACCAACAAAATAGGTACAAACCTTCAGAAAACGGGCAAGGCATAAACCAGAGCTCAATTAACAATACAATAGTAGATATATATACATGCTGGCATCACATTCAAAATAGAAATGCACTACTGGTTGCATTCTGTACTGCAGGCAATGAGATATGAAGAGCATGCGTGCCTGCAGCACTTGGGCAGATGTCCTCCATCACCTTGGGTGTCATTCAGAGAATGTTCCAAAACCATCTTGTCTTCCTGGTTCAAGCACTATCTTTAGTCTTTATTACCCTCTGCCTAACAGCATCCTTAACCTTATGAAGCCAACCTACATGAGCAAAGTCAAGACAGGTTTTTCTCAATGGCTTGCCAACCATTCTTGTCAACCTTTATGGGCTCAGTTCAAATTCTAATACATGGAACCTGTTAAAAAGAATATGGGAAAAACTGAATCCACTGAAGCAATGGCTGAATGCAACATATTTGGTGTTACAACAATTCACCTAAAATTTCAAAGCAAAAGCTTAGTTTTGAAAAAGGTATGTCTATAGGCTTAAAAACAAAGGTCAGTTGATGCCTATGAAAAGATTATAAATTCTTAGAAGAACCTTGTCTTCAAATTAATGTAATTGACTGAGTTGTTTTCTTTTTTTATTTGCCATAATAATCAAGGTAGATATTTTGAATTTAAGTTTAATTTTCCTAAGAAACTAATATTATTATAAGTTTAACATAAGAATGTTACAGAATTAAAAATTTATATCTAAAAATGTCAGAACTTAAATGTTAGCATTTCTTCATTTCTGAAGGTATTTTAAATCATGTTCTACCATTTGTAACTACACTCAAAGCAACAAAGGAGAGGGGGCAGGGTGGGAGAGAATATTACTTCTGATCTTTTAGTAACCATGTAATCACATGTTTAAAACACTCCTAGTCAATAAAACATAGCATG
Organism: Pezoporus wallicus; assembly: GCF_028554395.1. Classification (NCBI taxonomy): domain Eukaryota; kingdom Metazoa; phylum Chordata; class Aves; order Psittaciformes; family Psittacidae; genus Pezoporus; species Pezoporus wallicus. The sequence goes on from NW_026637663.1 coordinate 5,497,627, forward strand.
AAAGAGACACTGAAGGCTCATACATTTTCCACCATGTTTATATGTATGTGTTGCATAAAATGCTGCAAATTATCGTAAGACTATCACACACACAAAAAAAAACCCACAACTAAAAAGACCCCAAAAATATACCCCAACCAAAAACAGATAAAAGAAAAAAATCAATCCTGAAACCCAAACGCTTGACCCAACCTGCTTTCAGAATAAGCACAAGATGTTCCCAAGTGGCCTGTAACATTGCAAGAAATACACTCAGTTTTAGTTTTCAGAAGCAAGCTTCCAAACTCTTTGATTTGGGGTTTGACTACACTGGTAGTGCGGAAAAATACTTCAGGCACCATGGGTGGGCTTTGCTGGAGCAGGAACAGTGAGACAGGATGGCTTTGCTAATGTGTTAATCAAAGAAGAGCCTGTGGCAGCTGTGAGCAACAGAGGAGCCACCTGCACAAAACCATGTTAACAAGGGTAGAAGTACAGTAAATGGCAAGGTTCTGACAAGTAAGTGGCAGGTGAAAAAGGAAGATACTTATTACACACTGGTGATCCAGCATCTGTGGTAGGAATAGAATATGGAAATTCGGGACATACCTGCCATCTTATACAGCACTGTTAAGACTAAGGTATAAAAGCAGAATTGGAAGCCACAGTCTTTGTATTGGCAAAATGGCACCTTTAAGATGTGCCAATAAACTTTTGCAGGTATACCTGCTGCCTCTGCCAGGTCACAGCATGAAGGCTGTGCTTTAATGGGATTCAAGCTGGCAGAGCCTTTTGCCAGTGAAGCCAACCCAGAGTCATTCTCTAGGGCACAAATATCATCACCCAGGGGACTCTGGACAGGACAGTAACCAGCCTGAGGGACCTACCACCAGAAAACATGAAAAATATCACCACCTAGTGAAAGTCCACATTGTGTTGTTACAAAGGGGGAACTGATAGCTGGCCATTCTGTTGCAACTTGCCAAGAACCCTACACGCTAATATAATGCTGCAGATTTACAAGGAATAGCAAAGCACTACTTCTCAGCCCAGGGAGTGATCCTTGCCTCCTCTACTAGGGTACATTATCTCTTACCTCTCTCTGCACTGCTCAGAAGCCTGTGAACCCCCTAAAGACTCAATGCAACATGATGCAGACACAATAATCCCCGATGAAAAGTTAGGAGCACCTGCCCACAATGAGATTACTAGATGCTGTGTTGGAAGCACAGCTGTGCCACCAAAACACGAGCCCCACACTGTGCAGGCTGTTACTCCAACAAGCCACACTGCATCAGTCCTCAAGAACCACCCAACGAAGGCTCAAGAGTTTACCCTGAGGTAAAATATAAACTCTTGTGCCATTATATGGTTCATTAATAGATGGTAAGGCACGGTTCTACCTTTATGTATCTACCCCTTCCTCCCTAATGGGATTACAAGGATTTAACAGGAATTGGCCTATTTTATTTTTTTTTTCATCTATGATTCAGTGTATTGCTTACATAGTTTGTGTACTGGGAAAACTGTACTAGTTCTCTAAAGTAAAAAAAGATTCAAGTAACAACACAGACTGTTATTAACTCACTGTTCATCATGGGAACCATGGAGTCAAACTGAATTTTCAGTTAAAGACAAAAATGAGGAAGCAAGAGTAAGAACCTAATAATATATTGCAGACTGTCAGTTATACACTGTAAAGAAGCATTCTATGATTCCATATTATTCTATGATTCTAAACATGTTTTAGCAGATGTTTACAGTAACTGCTTACAATATTACATCCCATACCCAAGTAAGAGTAAGTTTTGAAAGGGGAAAATATAAGATGGGGAATGAAAAGTCCTGATGGAAGAAAAGAAGCTTAAAAAACCCAAAATCAACCATCCAAAAACCAAAACCCTCACAGTTGGGTTAGGTTTTCTTGTTGTGTTTTTTAATAATAAAGTTGGAAACAAACAGAACCCCCAAATCCCTCCCAGCCACCCAAATCTAATGACAATAACAAACACAGTAAATCTCAAAACCAAACACCTGGCTTGGCACAGAAGTGCTGAGTTTGGATACTACAGTATCCACTGTTTTTATCTGAGGCTGCTCAGGGAAAACACTGCTCACACTGCACAAACCTTTTTGTTGCAGGTTTCCTTAAACATGGTGACCAAGGCTTTAATAAAAAGGGGGGGGGGGGGGGATGTGGTGTGTGGAGAATAATGGCTTCAGACACCTAGTTAAGCGGCCTGTTTCCCAAAAGTGCTGGTGACCCAGGAGCTCCTATTCACTTCAAAGAGTAGGATTTAGGGATGTTTGTTGCTTTAAGATTTATGGTCTCCCTACATCCTAACTGAGAGATGCAAGAAATTACAACTAGTAGCTCATCTCCATTAAAATTAGAAGGCATGCTAGACTGATTTGTGGCATCTATTTCAGGGGCTAACACGTTCATGTCTTCACAGACCCTGCTGGAGAAATAAGTAGTGTAAAGAAATGAGGATTTCCCAGGGAAAGCTTTGCTAAGGGGCAATAGGACACCTCACCACAAAATCCACAAGCTGACAGAAACAGCAGCACATGAGAGATAGGAGAGGATGAGGGCTGTTTCTGCCTTCGGGCTAGTACCAAATGAACAAAATGTTATTCAGCTTACTGCTCTGACTATATTCCTGTCAGGCCGCCAGATAAACACAATTTTGTAAAAACAGAATCACAAGCTGGGCAATAACAGCCCAAGACAGCATGTGGAAATTCATAGCTAAACAAACTAATACTATCAGGAGCAAAAACCTTGATGTATATGGCATGGGGCAGAATTCTTACCATGTAACAAAGCTGTTGTACAGCCAAGCTGACAGACCAAACACACAAAGCCTATACAAAACTCCTAACATTTGGATAGTGATGTCCACTGGGATTTTGGGGATTGGCAAACTCACAAAATAAATGTGTTATTTCACGCAAGGCAGGATTGTTCCCCGGGCTTCCTGAAAGCACGATGTGCTTCACCCATGAAACTTTTGGAGGGTTTTCCCCTCTCCTGAGGGAAAAAACTATCAACTGCAAAGGAGTAGGAGTCCATAAAACAATGCCAGTGCTAGCAACCCGAGTGACAGACAGGAAGGAGGTTTCCACAATTGGCATTTGGTGAATTGCAAGCTATAAAAAGTGTTTGGAGATTACTGGGTTGTCTGGGGTTTCCAGGCACAGCAGTTTAATTCCGTCTGCTACTAGAAGGTCTCAGTTTATTTAAATGATTTATTTCAGAATTTCTGCATATATCAAATTAAAGCAAGAAAAGGGAACAAATCACACTTTGTAGTCTTTGTAAGTTACATTTTCAGTGACTGTAACTACAGAAGCAGTTTTAATACCTCATATATCTTTGCATCTAGCACCAGAAAAAAAGTTACTTACTATTGTAGTTACTGTTACAAACTGCCTGCCTTCCATTTTGCCTGATTTATTTTGCTTAGTACATACTAATGTTTTTCTGCTTTAAAATCTGTTTAGTCTTTTTATTATGACGAATAAATTGCTGAAATGTGTGTATCTATACTGGAGTCGCACCTTAATAATTCAGGCCCTCAGTGCCAGTTTTCCATTTTAGCTGAACTGGAGATAGAAAATGCTTTCTTGCACAAAAAAAAAAAAAAAATCTTTCAGAGGAAAACATAAGTAAAACCAAATTTGTTCTCATAATTCAAAGAATTTCATACAACCGTTGCATGGAAGGTAAGGAAGAGGTCTGCCCTTTCTCTTCATTCAGCACAGAGTCATACTGTAAGAACAGATGGAAATCTTGACAGATACAAATGAATTTTTAAGGCCTAACATTTATGCATTAAGACAGGGTAAAAAAAAAAAAAAAATAATAAAAATCTGCTTTCTTTTTGCTCTTCTGGAGCTGTTAAGCGACACAAGGTGACACAGATCCACCACTGCCCTGCAGCCAATCCTTCTGCAAGGCAATGGCCAGTTGTACAAGTTGGATGAAAACTGTTGTAAGTTTAAGAGCCACTGCTCCCTCTTGTTGAAGCAAACACCCTGTTTGACCACACCAGCTCTGCTTAACTAACAATGGCTCTACAAAGGCAGATTTTTGACATCTGTTTTCAAAGTGTCTCTCTTAATGGGTTTTCTCAGACTTCTTGGCTATTTTGTTACTTGTAACAAACTGGCTTTCCAAGAGAGTTCTGTATCTGGGAAAAAAATATACTAATTTCCAGTAATAGAAAACACGTGGTTCCTCCCATGAACACATTAGCCTTATTAAAAGTGATGAATACTGGGTATACCCTTCCTGCTCTGTTACACACTCTGCCCAACATACTGACATACTCATGCCCCTCAGCTTCACACATATTTCCTTGGTTTTTGCTGTTCAAGTTTTGGTTTGACCATAAAATAAGACATTTCTCTGCTTTTGAACTTCACTCTTCAGCAAGCCCCAGTAGCAGTACACATAGCATCTCTCTGCATGTAGAGATCCTTATACAGTTTAAGGTGGCATGGCACAGGGAGGGAGTGGAAAGTCTCTGTCAACTAAATTGTACTTGTCAGATTTTTTGTTAAATACCTGTATTTGTCATCTTTTATCAACACATATATATATATCCTTATATCCTGGGTAGATGGAAAATAAAAGGAAAAGCTGATGGAGCTTGAATTGTTTAGCAAGTCAAAACTATTTAAATTGTAAAAGCCCTTTGAAGCGTTTTACTGTGTCTTTAAAAGGGAAGAGACAGACTGGTCTTTGATATAAACCTAAGAAATTTATCTGCATTGTAGTGCTAAAAGAGATCAGTAAATGCAGCAGAGAAGACAAGCCATAACTTTCCTTTCCTTGTAGTGCTATGTGGCTCCCAGGACAGAAACATTCCAACACTTACATCTGATGTAAGTACTGGTTGGCTACATTGGAAATTGAGGTGTTCTGGGCACAGAGCAAGTGAACACGAGTAAAATTGTCTCACACAGAATACTTTGCAAAGAAGTGTATAGAAGAGTTACAGACCAGTAGTAACTGCTTGAAGATGATTGATCTCTGGAGTGGTGGTGTTTTTTCCCTGGGGAAAGGGGAAGGCACCAGCTGGTTTAGTTCATGAACTCTTTTCCTGCCCCAATTTCTGCAAGCCTGTCTTCTCTAAATTCAGCTTGACAGAACCTGGGCAGGAGGCTTTTCTTTTTTAGGCGCTACCTTGTACACGCTCTTACCTGCACACTTTCAAACTCCGGGCTACAAACGAGAAGTGGTTCCCGGCACTACAGAACTGGTAGCGCCTGCAGCTCCCCACCAGATGGCAACGCTGACCCGGCTCTCGCTGGGGACACCCACTGTCCTTCGCCCCTTGCAGCCGCCGCTGCCTGTTAGCCTCGGAGCACATTATGCTTCACGCAGGGGTCGTTCGAGCAACCGCTACAGCTTGTTTCTATACGCTGCCCGAGTCTCTGTGAGTTGGCATTATTAGCTGCCTTAATGTCCAGAGAAGTGATTTCAGCTACCTAATATGCTAAGTCATAGAATCACATAATAGTTAGGTTAATGGAACACCTCCCACTAGACCAGGTTTTTCAAAGTCCTTTCAACCTGGCCTTGAACACTGCCAGGGATGGGGCAACCACAGTTTTTCTGGGCAACCTGCTCTCACTAACTTCCTAATACCTAATCTAAATATACCTCCTGTCAGTTTAAATCCATTCCCCTTTGTCCTCTCACTACATGCCCTTGTAAAAAGTACTTCTCCAGTTTTCTTGTAGCCCCCTACAAGAGTACCAATGTATGCTCAGAGATACAATGAGGAAAAGAAAAGCCATAGGACTTAGCTTCCTGAAAGAAAAGTACATTCACACTTTCAACAGAATAAAAAGTGTCTTTCCAACTGTGTACAATTACAATCTCTGGCACTACAGAATTATAGCTGTAATATTACTGAATGCCACCATCATGCAAATGCCACGGTGGTACTTGAACTAAAGGTAAATCTCGGTTATCAGCGAGACATGAGCTGAGACACAGGCAAGTGACTTCCCACTGCACTGTTGGAGAAAACACGAGGTGAGCATTAACCATAAGAAAATACTGACACTATCCCACAACACTGACTACAACAAGTTTTAAAAAATGTTTTCTGGCATCACAAATGGCAGATAAAATACTGATGAATGCCATGTAGGTTAATCAAAGTCGGCTATTTTTGATGCACAGATAAATACTCTCTACTGATAATGACCAAAGAACTCCTTACCAGCCTTACTTTGCAGACTGTCATCTACTTACTAACTGTTGAAAATAATGAGCAAAGCAGCATAGCAAAGTACTGCGCCTAGAAACCTCATTTCCCCCAGTATGTAGTTACAGCCGGAGAGGTTGTTTTTTTTTAAGAATTTCTTCAGTATTTGACTATATAGCCCAATTTTTCCCTTGCCCACACAGACATAAACAAAGAATAAAAATAAATAAATGAATTAAAGATACTGGTAGAATAACCACAACTGATATCAGAATCTGCTCTACCAGCTAAAACAAAGTGCTCTGCCAATACAGAAACTCTCTTGGCACCTGGGTACTGAACAGGGAGTTCCAGCCCCTGAGTAACTGAACCATTTCATTGCTACTTGATCAGAAATCCTCAAATCCAGTAGTATCACTTATCAGATAACCTGCTATAGTGGCATTAGCTGATCCATCAGGGCTTGTTTCATCACACCTTCCTCAATAAATGCTGATTTGCTGTTTCTTCTCTTTTCTTTGCCATCTCTGATAGTCCCCTTCTGTTTGTGGTTATTCTGTACAAAGACAAATCAGTGCCAAAAAAAAAGAGGGGCTGTGCAATTGTGGCAATGGATACCTGCTAGGCTGCTTGTCTTTGCCAATACATAAGTCAGATCCTGCTAAAACACGTAATTCATGCATCTTTTGAGATGCATGTTTTGCATGTAAGTTTTAATTCACAGACACTTTTGATTTTGCTACTCTCAAGCAACAACACAGGTTAATGAACTACTTCAAAATATAAAGAGCTAGTGTGAAGGCTGTGTTTCTAAGGCTTTGAGTAACTGATTCAACATACCTGCCTGGGTTGCTATGCCTAGGTATAAAACTCAGGGCTGACTTCAGCCAATAACTAGAATGAAGGTAGGATATACCCAGCCTTAACATACTTTTATACTTTTCCACACTACACATACTTCAAAACCAACAGCCTGCTCCTGATTCTCAAACCAGAGCTGAACTGGAGTTGAATTTGTGCATACTTATTGGCAGTTTAACATACTCAGCAGACACTCTTCTGTTGTCCAGAACATAACTGGACAGCCCAAATTCTGCAGGCTGCACCAGCAAAGCACGAAGATGTCTTTCTACACAACCTCTAAATCCCACTGAAATGCAAGGCTTCTGGTGCCACATGTGATGCAATTAGCATAGCAGGAACATCCACACCAGGCAGGCAAATACGGACACAAGCCACCGCTGGCGGTCCAGACGAATAGCCTGTGCCAGTACAACAGGTCTGGTGGCTCACAGGTAGGCAAGGGTTGCCCAAAGTGTTGATACAAATAAGAAGTAAACTGTGTTAGTTGGCTGTCTGTTGTACATGTTGAAAATCAGAAATTTTATTGGGATATTTAAAAAATGTTTCATTAATGCCCCACTAAAACTAGACTACTCCAGAACAGCTGCACTACCTGACTAAACAAGGCATCTGTTAGACCCTCTCTAAGCTTTAGAAAATAGCAAGCATTCCAGGCAAGCACAATGTGCAGGTTTAGGGTAAGCCCCTGATGTGTTTTCATTTTTGAGATCTGGGTTGGAATGGGTTGTTTGACAGCAGGAGGACAAAACAGATCAGCTCTTTGTCCTACACTGATTTGCAGTCTCAGTTCTGGATTATACTCATGGACTAGACATAAGACAATTTCATGCTGTTTAGTAAATTCTTTCTGCAGTCTGATGTTTTTTCTTGGTTTATCCTAAACTAGCAGCTGCTCAGCAGCAAACTCTGGCTAAGGCTGATACTTTCCAGGGTTCACCAAATTTCTAATGTTATTCCAAGAAACAGGCCCTTCAGAAAGAATCTTCTCATCCCAAATCATACAAAGCACAGTTTGTGTGGCAGTGCTTCTGAGGTGATACAAGCTCTCACACCAGTGGCCAAGAGACAAGACAAACCAGTTAAAAACCTGTACATTAACTTGCCCCTAGCATGTGCTATTTGAGATGAAGCCTGAACACACCTTTCTTGTTCGCAGGATACTGGTATCTGCAAACCATCTCACAGAAATACTTGGCATTACTGAGAACATCCTGCACAACTTTGCTTGTCTCTCACACATAGTACAATTTGTTACTATGAAATCTCAGGAATACCAGTGACTGATTTTGTAAGTCAGGGAATACGTAATGTGTATCTAATAAGCAGCAGTAGATGAGACAACAAGCAAAATGACAGTAAAATAAAAATGACCAACATAACTTTGTTTTGCTAATAAAGAAGAAAAAAACCCCAACACTAAAAGCAAGAAGCACCATTATTTCCTCCTCTCACTTCTTTCCAAATCCATCCCACTGGCTAAACACCAAAGCACTGCTCTATAGACACACTGCTCGCAGTAGGAAGAATCCCGCTTGCATTGTAAGTAATCCTTTGCTACCAAGGACACGAGCAAACATGCATAATCCTGGCGGTTCTCACCACACAGAAAGGCCTGAAGGCACCCACTGTGTTGAGGAGAGTGGAAGGCAGCCCTGGCACCTACCTTGCAGCTCTCACCCTCCAAGTATGAGGCAGCAACAGTGCCTGGAGCAAAGAAACACACCAACAATACCTTACGGCACTGACAGCTTTTTGTAAGTGAGAAGGATAAAGACAAAAACTTAAAATCAGTAGCAATAATTCCATGCATGCCTCTTCTCATCCCATTTTTAAATCCAACATCTGGGGTTTAAATCAGGGGAATAAGTGCTGATTACTGTGTGGATTCAGATTAATGTACTCCCACACTGAGCTGGCAGTGAACACCACAGGGATCTCCTGCCTCGGAGAAGATGAGGCTGGCAGATGGTGCAGGTGCTCATGTTCTCCAGAGGCAAGATGATGCTACCACATGGGCGGTTATGATTTAAAATCATAGAATCCATTAGGTTGGAAAAGACCTTTAAGATCATCAAGTCCAACCATTCCCCCAGGACTGCCAAGATCACCACTAAACCATGTCACCGATGGCCTGACCTACACAGCTTTTGAACACTTCCAGGGACGGTGATTCCACCACTTCCCCTGGGCAGCCTGTTCCAACGCCTGATCACTCTCTCTGTGAAGAAATGTTTCCTAATATCCAGTCTAAACCTCCCCTGGCACAGCTTGAGGCTGTTGCTTCTTGTCCTATTACTTGTTACTTGGGAGAAGAGACCGACTCCCACCTCACTACAACCTCCTGTCAGGTAGTGGTAGAGAAAGAAATGGAACCGTGACACAGACTGAGGTACTTTGTTGCTGTGCCATGTCCCTGTGCTTCTGCCTACTCTTCTTCATGTCAACCCTATTTTTCTATTTCCCTCACCTCACTGCAGCAGTTCCACAGTGACATCCCATTTGTCTTTTCCCACACAGAGGTTCCCAGCAGCACCATTCTGAGACAATTCAGTGAGTTTCATGGAGCTGAGCTCACATCTTTAGTCTACAGTGGACACTGACATATAGAAGAGACATATAGATTAGCTTAGATGAAGAACTGTGATTCATAGAGACACAAGAGTCCTACTCTTGTGAGTCTGTGGTTATCCACCTATTCCCTGCCAACACAGTTCTGAAGTTTATTTTGGATCCAGAATCAAAGGGACTTGAAGATAGTGCAGCAGAAACACTGAAAGCTAAACAAAGAAGCAATTAAACCACCTTCTGGAACAAGACAACCTAAGAATCCTTTTAAGCTCATGCAGCTTTCTACTTTCAATGCTTAAGACTTTGTAGGCCTTTTACCCTAAGTTTCCATACCTCCTGCAGCAGCAGACAAAGGTAATTCAGCCTCAAGAAAAGTTAGGAACAAATCAATAGGTGATTGTTGGAACAAGAGGAAGTAACATGAGCAATACAAGGTGGCATCACACAAAGGTGAGTGACACTGTGCAGCATCCTGGCATGCACACCAGGAAAAGCAGTAGTATTTAGCAGCTGAATAACCAAATACATACATTGTTGTACCTGTCCTTCCTTTACGTGATCCCAGTTTTGTCAAAAGTAAACACAATTGCTGAAAAGTCATTGTAAATGTACTGTGAAATCCAAGTACAAATCCGCCCATGTACATGCTAACATTCCTAACCGGTTAATCAAGTCTTGAATTAAATGCTAGCTGTACTATAAGGTACTATGTTGAACCCACACAAACCAACATTGCCTTGTGTCAACATTGCTTTGTTCTTCTGCTAGGTGATGCATTGTCTTCCTGTTCTAAAGTATCTAAACAAAGCCCCATAGAAAGTATACAATACAGTCCTAACCTCAGTACTTCATCATTTTCCTGGCACACAGAAAGATTTTTGTTGTGCAAAACCACCTGAATCACAACACATATAAATTAAGGGCCTGAATCCACAGCATTCAAAAGAGGCATACAATTGCAGTGACGAAACACTTGCATTGCCCCATCTCGGTTTTAGGTATTCAGCTCACAGACTGGATTTCAGGAGTCCTAGTCAGACTAGGAGTCCTAGTCAAACCCCACATCAATAGCGCTCGACAGAGCCTGGGTCTCCTGAGTGGCAAAGATTTGCTCTCTCACTGATGTGCTGACATGTTTTATATCCTGGCTGCAGAGAGAAAAAAATTAAAAATGAAAATCCTAAAGTAACAAAGAAGCACCTAAGAAAAATGTTTCTCAAATCTAAACTCAGATGGTTCATTTACTGCACTGAATTAACCGTTCATTTAGTCATCTATAGGAGCCTGGATTCCCTTGTAAGAAACAGCATTCCACTATCATCTCTTCAACGGTGAAAAGTGTCCTATGAAATGGCAAACTTTGAGTAACAGGCTAGTGGTATTCACTGCACTCACCTTGTCTGCATGAAGGAGATCACACACAAATCCTCTCACCTTCCAGGAGAGCAATGCAACAACTGGCCGTTCTGCATGGAGGGAGAACATTTTCCTTCTCTTCTGAGCCTGCTAGACAAGGGAAAGAGGACACACATAAAGCAGTAACTCTTCCCTAAGACAAGGACATGAACAAGGTAGAGAGGAATCCTGGTCTTCAGTTGCTTCTAAAATTACGTGCTTTTTGTTTTAATTATGGCAATTTGACAAGAAACAGTAACCCATAAACTAATTTTCCCTCTTCTACATCCTAGTTTCCTACTTCCACACAAAAATGTAGTTTCCTCCCCCCCCCACAAAACCCTGCCCCTGAAAACCTAAGAGCTGTTTTTGAAACTGGAGCTCCACAAATTAGATAGGACACATTTTCACAGAAAAAAAAAGTATTTACTGCTCTCAGACAAGCAATAAAAATACCCTTCAGGCAACTGTTCAAACTGTGAAAAGAGACCAGGTTACGTGATCTTTATTTGCTCCCTTCCCCCACACAGGCTCTTTGGCAGACGAAACACAAGAAAGCCCCCATTAGTATGCTCAGGAGGCAAAAGCTCAGGTTTGCCAGCCTTTTACCAGGCAACATGGTCATCATCAACCAGTACATGTCAACATGTGGCCCAACGAGCTGCATAAATAAACAGGTTCTGGCGTTTTCCAGTGGCTGGCACAGGCAGCTGTTGTAAAATGCATCATGGGAAGGCATAATGAACTCCTAGAAACACAGCGGGGCTGCATGAGGAAGAGCCAGCTCTAGGCAGTAAGTGATGCTGAGAGCCCTTATAAAAAGCCTGTGTGCATAAATAAAGAGACATGGATTCATCACTTCATACCTAACTTTAGCGCACTTGACCCCACAACCACAGTGTACATGTGTCCGTGACTTCCTAGGGCACTCTTTTCAAAGAGGAAAAAGTGAGTGCCAGCCTTCCTCCTGCCCCCTCAAGGAAATGGCCCCATGCACGTTGCCGTACATGGTGAGACTGTCCGGGTGCTAGTGGGGAGCTGAGCAGAGGAATCAGCTCTACCTGAGAGACCAGTTTGTCACCTGCCAACTTTACTTTGGGGTATCACATGGGTTTGTCATCAATCTTAATTCAGTCTCCGCTTCTGCTGGCTCCAACAGTGACAGTCTCCAGCTATCACACCTCCTTGCTGAGTCTTCCCATCCCTTCAGCCTGGCTCCAACCTGAATCTGTATCATTTACCCAGGCGTCTGAAGACACATCACTTTCCCCAGATCTGCTGCCTCCAGCTCTTGTCCTTGTTGTGCTTTAACCCCAACCAGAAGCATGAGAGGTTGGTAGAGACCACTGGTGGTGTTGGGAAAGCTGTTCTCACAGTTTCTTCCTACCTCCTCTTCTCAGGAGGTAGCTGTGGCTGCTTATAAAGTTAAGCTCTGTGCTTCAAGCCCTCATTTTAAACACACTTCAGGCTGAAAAAGCCTTCAGAAAGGAAAAAAAAAAACCCAAGCAACAGCAAACACACAACCTCCCAAAACCCCAAGACCAACACAAAACAAAAACCCTTTCAAATCAGTAAGACCTTTGCAAGCGTTTGCAGAGTAACAGATTTCCTTTTTTAATCCATCACTTGATCAAATACTGAAAACTTATTTCTTTAAAGACAACCATTATTTGATACAGAAATGCAACAAGTTAAAGGCCGAACTCTTGCTGCAAAGCACAGAGAATTTGCAGTAGTAACAGTAAATTACACCAGTAATAGTGCACTGAAACAGGTGTACATTTTTATCTTTCTCAAATTTTACTCTCAGAGTAATAAAACTACTTCTTTTTTTTCACTAAAATTTCAAAGATATATAGATGTTTACCTGATGCACGCACCTGGAACAGAATTTCACCCTGTCTGGAGGTGATTTAATGGTTAAAATACGGCACCAGACATCATGCAGTCCTAATACACAAAATGCTTTACCTACTTATACTTTAATCCAGATTATAGCATAGCCAGTCAATGCTGCAGTACAAATATTTGGCAGTAGCCAGAGCCAAGTCCCTTGTCAAAAAGGTGTTATATTAGGCAGAAGAAAAGAGAGAGCTGTTCGTCTCAGGTAAATTTAATGTCAAAATATATTGTCTGTGACTGCGCTTCACAACTCAGCATGGCTTTGTGTGGAAAATAAAACGCTCTGATTTACAGCGTTATAAATGTTTGCTAAATGCCTTAATTGCCCGCTTTTCTTTCAAAGTGGCTCTTCATTATTAGCTTACAAAGTGGGCTATGTAAGGTGGATAATTTTTTTCCTAATTCTTTATTGACACCTTAAAAACCTGTATTTTACTAATATTCCTTTGAATAAGAAGTGTCTGCTTTACCTCGGCATTCAGTGATGAACAGCCGCATTCAGCTCCTTGTTACTATGGCAATATTACGTAGGAGGTACAGAAACAGACAGATGCTTTTATCTTCTCCCTTTGTACTTAGAATATACTCTCTTACACCACCATCCCCCCCCCCCCCCTTTATTTTTGAACAAAACAGCCACAAAAGGGGATGGTGAAACGTTCAGAGAACCAAAACAAAGGTTGTTTTATTAACTTTGCTGTTATATTAACTGAGGATCAATTGCAGGGCTATGAATGAGATACAAACACCAAAGACCTTAGGAACTGATCTCACAGACAAAGTATTTTCTTTGTTTTCATGGAAAATAGAGCCAAAACCCCAAAGTGATTGTGACCTACTCTGCCTGCTTCTCAAGCAAAACTGAATGCCTTTGCTGCTCAGTAGTACCCAGGCAGTGGTGAGAGCAAGGACCAGTCACACAAACTTGCTGTTTCCCCTGGAAACAGCTGAAACAGTCAATGTAGGCACATTTGTGAATGTCGGGTGGGATGAAATCTCACTCTTTATGTGACCCCATCCAAGAGGCAATGGAAATAGGCTGCTGCGTGGCTGCTAACACCTCCTCTGTATTCATCTGCTTCTAAGTAGCAACGGTATAACACCTCCCTCCCCATGCAAAAAAAAATTGGGATGCAGAGTAAACTCTTCATGGTAGCCAATGCAATATGAATAAAGTATTCAATCCTGCTGGGTGCAAACAAGATGTACAGCAAAACATCTCATTTGCATCTCCTGACTCAGCCACTTGCAGAAGCTTTCCCTTGTTGTACCAGTCAAAGCAGACCAGATGAGTGAAGACCTCTAGCCCAAGCCACCAAGCTCCCAGGCCACGATGGCTGGTGTAGGGAGCAGACATGTTACGCAGCACAGCCAGCTGAGCTCTGAGGGGTAAGGTCTGCCACACACAGCTGGGAATCAGCCAGTGGCAGCACATCTGTCTGCAGCTAGGCTTGCTGTGCTCCTCCTTTTCTGCTTACAATTTGTATTCATTCACCAGAGCTTGGCAGTATAGTTACTGCCTTCAAATTTCTTTTCAGATTCATCTGAACTAAGAAAAAAGAACAGAAAATCATAAGATTTTTTTTCCAAAAAAAAAAAATCAACTTTCAAACTTACGAAATGTATGTTTTAGCATTTCTAACCTCATAAACTACATTTCCTCAGTTGCTCATTCAGACGAGAGCACGATTTGGTAGATCACTTTTTTGTGGTTCTACTTACACTCCCACACTGCCCTAGACAACCCATTTTTCTTTGCCCCAACGAGTCTGCAATTTTGACAGCTACACATCCTTAACATATGTTCCTGTGGCTTTCAGCATTTTTTAAATAACTTGCTGGTGGTGGCAGAGATTCCTGACTACTACATTTAAGCCAATGGGCCATCGGCTCACTCTTTCAGAAATTTCAGTAAACCCTTTGAAAGGACCAAGTGATCCACAAATTATATATATTACTATACCAGCAGCATTTTTAACTCCTGCTGTTATACAGACCAGAGTCTGCTTTGCCATACTTCTGGAAACTGATAAATGCAGAGAAATAAAGCCAGAAGCTGATTAATCTTAACTTCTCAGCGAGGCATTTCCCATGGGCAGCAGAGAGAAGCACTACAGAGACATACATTTCATAGAGCTCCAAAAAAGTGAAATAAAAGGAGACACCCTCCAACAGTAAAGTGTCGGTATGATGCATAGCAAGGTTAGCAACAGGGATGTGAATGCCATACTGTGCACAATAAGCATTCCCAAACATACCATGAACTGAAAACCAGTCCAAAAGGCATTGTAAGCATTGACGTGAATTCACTATTTGCTGTTTCACAGTTATTCCCCCCTGCAATATTGACGGTTTTAAATTAAAGATATTATGGTGATCACTAACAGTATCTGGGTCAGACTATTTCCCATTTTGACAGAAGCTTATTGTAAAAGCTCAGTGGGAAAAATTAAGAAGCCATGAGATTGAAAGGGATGGATTAATATATTTCTTCTACTTGTAATTTAAAGGAATCACTTGCTGATGGCATCTTGGGCATTATCCTCCAGATACACCTGCCAAGTCAAGTTATTTCACCCTGAGATGACCCGCATAAGGTCCACACACAATATTTCCTCAAAGTTAAAAGCACCTACCTATGAACTGAAAGGAAACATTCTCCATAGAACAAATGGTTGAATACAGTGACCAGTACAAATTATCTACATAACAAGTACTTAATACCAGGGCATCCCAGTGTTCCTTTTTAATGATGACTGTGCCTGTCTGGGGAACAGATTTCAGTCACTGCAAACCGATGTGGAGAAAGCACATACACATGTGGGACAGTTCACTCGGTTAGAGCCATGAAATTCACCCTCAAGACCTGTTCTGTATTTCACACAGTGGCAAAAAAAGAATAAATCCTAACAACACATAGCTCCACACAACAACCTCCCAGAAACACTTATTCAACTATTTGTTCTTTTCTCTTTGCTTTGAAATGTTGTGCTTCGGGGGTGAGGGATGGGAGGGAAGTGGAGGTGGATTTAACTCATTGTCAGAAGAGAAGCTATAATAGCGGTTGCCAGAGCAAGGATAAAAAAAGGGTGTGGGGGATATGGACATGATTGCATCATACAAGCATCTATGGAAAAGTCTTGATCTCTCTTAAGACTTTCAGATACTAGGCAGTAAGTAAATAAGAATGGTTTCAAAGAACATAACCATAGTTACTGTATGGATATATAGGGAGAATAAATAAATACATAAATAAATTAGTGAAGCCACAGCTTCCTATTGAGCACTGTTACCTGTTTCCCACAGAGAGCTCTGCCACTGCCCAGCATGGGAGGACATGCTCCCTTGCGGCTGTCCTGGTCATGGGTGTCCCCACCAAAAGAGGGGAGGTGATGAGCAGCACAACCATGGGACAGGGCAAGAACAGCCTGGCCAACAGTCCTACCTCAGGCACACCTCGAATGGTTTCATGGTCTCAGTCCCACACTTGTGGACGCACATGTTTCTCCCTTGTGAGGGCCTGGACACTGTCTGCCATGGAGACCCCTGCTCTGGGGTCTGGTCCTGTGTTCCCCAGCGCCTCGTGGCTTCTCCCTGGTAATTACTACCCAGTCCTTCCCACACCAAGCCCCTCTTCCTGAGAGCTTTGCTTTTATTTGCCCCCATGACCATTCTGCTTATAAATAGTTTCTGTTAGCTTTTAATGTAAAGCATTGAGAGTTCCATCGCTCAGCGTTGTTCCCACTTGGGTTTTGCCATTCAGACAATGCCCTGGCAAAGAAAGTGATGCAAATTATTTCCCATGCCCTCACTACGTGACTTAGCTGATGAAGCATTAGTAATACACTGACAGGTGAAACTCAGGCAGACACATAAATGCTAAAAAAAGAATCACAGTACTAGAAATCCCTACACTTTGCTCTCTTCTGCGTTAATTGCTAAGAAGCCAATAGCTTCCATGCTAATTTACTTTTATGCTTAATTAGGAACTTCTTTTTCATTCAAAGCTCAGCTTTCACCAGCACTCAGAAGTGAGATGACAGGAAAGATGATGGAACTATTACATTCCTTTGGTCAGTGTGCCGAAAGCTGAGTATCACTTGTCCCTCACTCAACAGTTCATTTAACCACAATGTGAAACAAATCCGGGGAGAGTGGAAATGGTTCTTAAATATTTTTTTATGCCTAGCACTTCCACCCAAGATGTGAGCTCTCACTGTAAGAATCACCCAAGATCATTATCTCAAGACACCTTACTGAAAAACAGACTGGATGCTTTTGATATTTCAACATCATAAGAACAAATCAATCAAGAAAACTTTAAGCCATTCCAGAGCTCTCAAGCCTTTATCATACATTGCAAAGAAGAGAAACAATCTGACTTAAAAAATTATGTCCTTCTGAAAAAAACCCTTCCACGTCTCTTTCAATAAAATTAAAAGGGGCTAAAAGCCCTAATGTCATTGTCTGTGCACTCATCTTACTGCTATCACAAGGAAGCAGTTTATCCCCCTGGAGGAAGCCCCTCACCCACACCACATCCATTTGCTGGCTTGCTCCTGCAGCCAGGTGAAGATGTGGGCTGGAATGCATCAGTTGAGAAGCTCTGCTAAAGTAATTCCTTCAGTTAGTGTCATGATATGCCCCATATTCTCAGAAATCAGCTGAGCACGTATGAGTAACAGACTCCCAGCGCTGTTTCCAGAGACTATTGCTTCAGTTTTCCCTCCCTGGAAAGGGAAAAGAAAAATTCCTGCTGTTCTCAGCAGCCAGGTACTGAGCTGCAGTAACTCTGGTGCTGCCTGAGATGCTCTGGAAGGGTCGTTCATCAGCCTCACTCCATGCTCACCTGTAGCACAGGTGTCAGCTGGGAGTACACACATCACTGTAACTGGTCATTGCAAAGCAGTGATTTCTTTTTCAAGAAGTATCAGAGCCAAACCTTCTCAAAAGCTCTTTCTCTCTTTACAAAACCACCACTTTTTTGAAGGGAGAAAAATGAATGTGCCTTTAAGTATCTCAGAAAACCACCCACAAAACACTCCCCAAATGGAAGGAAAGCTGCTGCTCAGGACAAGCATCATTCTGCTGCCGGGAAAGCTGCCAATGGGTGCTTTTGCTGCCCAGCTGCATGTGGGATCCCTTCAGCATGGCTGGGGAGGCAGGTGGGGCTCATGGACAGCAGCTCATGGGGAATGCTCCTTATTTGGGCTTTGCAAGCATTTCAGTGAGGAAGATCACAAAAGAACACAAAAGCCAGGCAACAACATGCTCTCCCCTCAACTTTGAGAAGAAAGATGGTACTAATTGCATCAGTGGGGTGAGAAAGCTGAGATCTGGGCTAGGACCACAGAGCAAACTCAGGGATGCACTAGGCTGGGGCTTTTCAGTTACAGAAACATGGGCTTCACCTGTGCCTAGCTCCTCCAGGCTGGCTCAGAAACAGTGGTATGGTCACCACCACCTATTAGCTACCTATTAAGAAAAAAAGGGAGACACCCAGAATGCACTGTTGATTTTTTCTTTTTCTACCATAAATCACACTGATGTGTTTGGAGGAAGAAGGGAAGCTATCTACCCTGAAGCAAGTATTGATTATTTCAAGCATCCATGGCACCAGCTGCTTGTAATTCTCTTTCAGCAGCTAAAAATGCTATGAGTGGGAGGCTTAGGCTGAGGCACTTTGAACATGGCTAATATACTGTATAAAGCAAATGTAGTGATTTCCAGGTTGCTTGTCAGTTCTTACAGAAAGGGCAGATCCATGCCACCTGAGAAGTATTAGCTGTATTAGAACACATCTAATCTGTTCACTGGCACAGAACAGCTCTTATTTACATCAATACTTACACCAAAGTGGAGGTGTGTGGGAAGCTCTGCAGGCTGGGAATTGGGGACTTACCCTTGCCTTGGTTGAGCACAGGACAGGAAAGCTGCTGTTTCACAGCAACCCACTTGCATTTTCCAGTTGTGCCAAGAGCCCCATGTCCTCAACTCATGCCTTGGGCAGAGGAAAGCTCAGACTGACTGTGGATCAGCGGGATGGGGGTGCTGTGAAGAAGTCTCGGTTCTTGGCACTTCAGACAGCTCTTGCTCTTTCAGCAAGAAAAGAACCATGACTAGTTTGTGATATGATGCTTATTGGTATTATAAAATGGATCTTGAATAGCAATGCTGCACAGAGACAAATGCAATGACCTATTAGAAGGTTTTCACTGCTGTCTGAATCTCCACAAACATTTTTGTCTTTTGAAGCCTGTTGCTGGGCTCAAACATCTATTTACACCAAATATTAATGAAGTGAATAAACATTTTATAATGTTTAATTGTCCTGGGTTCAGCTTAAACTATGACATTTATTTACTTAAAATTTTTGGATGCTAGAATCCAGGAGTTTTCTTTTTAACTGAAAAGAAAAACCAACCTAAAGGTAAGCTACATGCAAGATTAACGGAAGCTACTGTTAGTATGTAGGAAGCAACTTCTCTGCCTATTCTACTATCCCTTGTAAGATTTATGGGCATTTCAGGTGAAAGTACTCAGAACACTCAGGTCATTATTTATTGTTAAAAGAGAACAGAAAAGCAGCAAATAGTGAAAACAATAAATCTCGATGTTAACGTTCAGTGAAGGAGGTACTCTTCCATGCAGCATTAGTTAAACGACTCAGAGCACTGGAACAGGTTGCCCAGGGGGGGTGTGGAGTCTCCTACATTAGAGATATTCAAGGCCCACCTGGACAAGTTCCTTTGTGATGTACTCTAGGTTACCCTGCTCTTGCAGGGGGGTTGGACCAGATGATTTTCTGAGGTCCCTTCCAACCCTTGGGATTCTGTGATTCTGTGACTCAAGAGAGCTCAGTGGCTCTTGACATCCAGCCCAAAATCAGGACTGTGTACCCTCATCCCAGGATGAGCCCATCTCAGGCCCACTTCCAATTACCATACATGATGACTTTCCTAACACAAAAGACTTTACTTGCATGATCTCTGGGCAGCTTTGTGCAAACCAAATCTTTAGGGGTAAAAAGTATCTATACAGGCAGTTTCCAAGTTTTCAGACTGCTCTTTCTAGTGGACTTCGAGCAGGTTCCTCCTTTGTTACACTTGGCAGTCCCTTTCAATCCACTCCCCCACCTATTAATGCTGTATTTGCTGCTCCTGTGCATTCAGACTTACTGACTTTTCTGCCGCACTTCAGGCTGAACAAAGCAGCTTTCAGCCTCATAAGTAAGCTTTACCATACTTCAGCCCTTAATGAGCGGAACACTTTTCACTGGAATTGGAGACACTGATTATAGTCAATATGAAAGCACAGAGCAGTTGTAAGAAACAACATTTGTAAGAGTCCAGGATGCTCTTTTATCAACTTGCATTCTGAAGACAAACATAAGAGGAAAACTCAGCTACAGCGCTACTACTGTTTTCCTTACTGTTAGAAGAGGGAAAAACAAACAAACAAGTGGGTCTGACATTAATCTACTGTAAATTAAGTTTGGCAGATAATTCCCAATTGTTAAGGCATATTTGCTTGAAAATGTGACCGAAAATTGGTAGAACTAAATGCAAACTCAGAATGGTGCAATGATGTGTAGTTTCATAGATAGCACTACAAATAACCTCCTTTATTTGCTTAAATGAAATAGAATTACTCTCCATACATTCTCACGACCCATAATTTTCTCTCTGGCCTTTGAAAGTAACTATTTCACACCTGTGTTATATTGGTTCACTATTTTTTCAATAGCTGTACTAATGCATTTAATAAATATTTTCTCAAAGCATCTTCCCTGTCATTCCTGATTCCGGGGGAAAAAAACGGGAAAAACTGTTTGAACAAACCTGGAGCAACACAGAACGTTACATAAAATGTAGCAGATCACTATGTTATCCAATTAATCTACAGAAAGATTATCTCCTACCATTTCATGGAACAATCAACACAGACGTCATCTGGTGTAAAAAAAAACTGGCATGAAATGTTTAATTCCCAATTTGCAGCAATAAACTATGTTTTACTCTAATTCAACTTACCATGTTTCTACATGCTCAAACGTTCATTTACAAAACGTTTTCCATTCTGTAAACACCGTACCACAGTAAATATGTAATTTTCACTTTTGTTCTGAGAAGCTGGGTAACACCACCACGAGAGCGGCAGTAAGTGGCCGAGACGATAAGCATGGGAAGATTTACCTTCCCACCGGGAATTTCGGTCCGCTGATCCTCTCCCGCCCCCTCCTCGTCTCTGAGCCCTGACGAGCGCCAGCTGCGGCCACAGCTGGAAGGTCGGGACCAGCTGACAAAGGATGGGACCGCTCCCCTCTCTCCCTCCTTCTTTCTTCTTTTTACATCGACAGCAGCTCGAAAGGTCGGATGCGCCTGAATCACTGCCTGGGAGGGGGCTGATGCCCGGCAGCCTGCACAGACCCAACCTCTCACCTCTCGCTCACAGGAGCAGGCTCTGACCAGCTGCCTTTTGTCAGGGGCGCCTCCAAAGGACCGGTCCTGGCCACCGCCGCCCCCGCTTCGGCAGGGCCCAGGTAACTCCGCTGTTGTTCACCCCGACTGCCGCCGCGCCGGGCTCGTCCCGCTGAATGCCCGGCGTAGCGAGTTGGTTGGCGCCGAGTCGGCGGTGCCTGTACGGATACCCATCCCGAACAGGCACCTGCACCCGCTAACGCACCGTTACCAGTCTGTCACCTGGGTCGTGGGGACACCTCTATAGCGAATGCGCCCGCTCCGGCAGCCCCCTACTAGGAATAGCCCAAAGCGAGGCTACCAAGGCTACTGCAACACAGGAATTGAGTCATTTATTCAAATAAATAAAAATGAACTTTTATGTACAAATATACAAAATCATTACGCACGTCTTACAAAGTAGTCAGAAGTCTTAAAAAACACAGGGGGAAAGGCAGAAGGGGGACTGGGGGGAACGGACACGACGACGCCCACAGCCACTTCCTCCCCGGCCCCCGGGCTCTGCCGGGCGGAGGCCGGCGCCTCTCCTTTGTCCCTCAGCCGAGCGGCGGCGCCGCCCCGGGGACCAGCTTCGGGCCGTTGCCCCGCTGCCACTCGCGGGGTCGCCGCCGGCGCAGCCGACATCACAAAGGAGACAACAGCTACGGACACCGGGTGGCGACCCCGCCTCCGCCCCTGGCCCCGCCGTCCGCCGGGCAGCTCTCCCGGTCCCCCGGAGGGACTCAGAGGGTGCTCAGGTGCGGCAGCGTTTCCAACCTGTCTGGGCGGTCTCGCCCGGCCGCGCTCTCCACGCCGCGCAGCCACTCGGTGCATTTCCGCACCAGCCCCTCGTCCACCGCGGCCCCAGCCGCCTCCTCCTCCTCGTACTCCTCGTCGTCGTAGCGGTGCTTCTCGTTGAGCAGCGATATCTTCAACAGGGCGCGCAAGTCCCCGCTGCCCGCGCGGGCTCCGCGCCGCGCAGGGGTAGGGGTAGCTCTGCCGCCGGGGCCGGACCCGGACTGCCCCCGCTGCCGCTCCAGGCTGCGGCGCTGCAGCACCCGGACGGCCTCCGGCGGGAGGCTCAGCGAGAACCGCGGCGCCGTCTCTCCCGGCGCCCCGCCGAGGATCTCGCAGGAGCGGCTGCCCGGCCCCGGCGCACCCGGGCGGCCCCGCGGCTGCGGTGTGGCAGGCGGGGGACGCACTCCGCGTTCGGCCGGCGGCCTCCGCGGCTGCTGTCGCTGAAGGGAAGAGCAGGGCCAGGAGCTGGAGAGGGGGCCCGCCCGCTCCGGGGGCGCCCCCCGCGCCTTCCTCGCTGCCTTCTCCTCCGCGGGCCGGGGCGCTGCCTTCTTAGGGGCCGCCGTCGCCGCTGTCAGCTTCTTGGGCTGCGCCCGGGCAGCGACGGGGGAAGCGGTGGGCGCCGGCAGGATGGGCGGCAGGGACGCGGTGCGGCCGGGCGCTCCCTCCGGCTCCTCGCCGCGGGCCCAGGCGGCGCATCTCCCCGCCGGCGGGCAGGGCCCCGCAGCGCGCCGGGGCTGCAGCCCCATGGCCAGGGGTGGGCGACGAGCCCCAGACGGCGGCGGCAACAGCGCGGGATCTGTCTGCGCTGACGGCCGCAGCCTTTCTCCCCGTGATAACCCGCCCCCTTCCCACCCTTCGCCCGCCCCGGGAACACCCTTCCTCGGCGTGGGGTGGGTGGGCGGGACGGCGCCCTCCCGGCGATAGCCCAGTCCCGTGGCCCGGCCGCCGGTGCTGTGCTGCCGCCTCTCCCCGCACGTCTCCCACCCAGCCCACAGCAGACCCGAAGGGACGGGAAGGACCAGGGGGCTCTAAATCCCTCCCAGAGTCCTCAAGCGTCCAAGTGTGAAAGGGCGGGCTTTTAATGTCACGGTAAAGCAGCACCTTCACGCCATCTTCAACACATGAATGGTATTGTGAGCTCCTCGACTTCTTGCACGGCCGTGAGCAAGGGTAGGCAGAGCGGACAGGAGCGCTGTCCGCTACCCGAGTACCTATAGCAGTCTTGCACCACACGGAACTCCCAAAACGCGTAAACATTTGGGGAATAAGAGCATAACTGTGTAACGAAGAGCCTCATCTAAAGATACTTCTTCTTAGCCTCAGTGCCTTCTGTGATCGAGAAAAAAAGCACAATGCTCAGCACTTGCGTTGTGCTTATTTGTTGTGTTGGGAATTTTTGTTTTTAAGGAGGAAGACAATAATTTCCTGCCTTTTAAGCTACCCTAAACACTAACAAAGGTCTGGAAAGGGTACATGGGACAGTAGTAGGTAAGTAAACACATTTCGTACAAATTCAAGATTACTACCACTCCAAAATTTAGTCTAAAAGATTACAGCATATTATTTCTACAGATTTTACTTGGGTAGGATGTATGCAATCTGTAAGGGTAGATCTCCCCCCATCTGGTTTCACACTGCCAGAAAAGGGTATCACACAGTGCAGATGCACCAACTGTGAAGTTTTGGAATATTCACACAAAGCAAACAAAGACAGGGTGAGAATGACCAACTGATACCAACAAAACAACAGAGCGTATGCTCTAGCTGCAGATGAAGAAACAATCCTTAAATGTTCAGGCAAGAAAAAACAAGAAAGCACATGATGTAACAGACCTATGTGCATGTAAAAGTATGTGAGCTCATGGAACTTTTGGACCTCAGTTCTTGAACCCATTCACGTAATCTTAAGGTTAACTGATGAGTGTTAACTTTTTTATTTACCATTACACATGCTTATCTGAATAACTAATACCATTCTAATTAAACACAACAGTAAAGGTGATTGTGTAAACAACTGGTGGATGACAGACAACACCGATGCTGGAGCCCACAAGTGCCTGGTCCTGAAGCACCAGCTGATCTCCCCAGTGTCAGCTGTGCTCCATGGCAATGACAGTATGACATCTATCACCACCTACACGCATACTGGCTCATCTCCAATGCATACTGGAAACAAAAAGGAACCAAGAACTCACCCAAGGGTCCACCGAAGGGCTGTGACAGGCAGAGTTGGAGAGGCTGTCCACCACCTCACTGCACAGTACACTAACAGGCCCAAGAGCCTGCTGCAGTGCCCAGAATGCCCGAGTCCCCTGTCACCAGCAGGAAGGATTGCTTCCACAAATCTAATAACTAACTTTGGATGCAGTCATATACATATCCTACTTTTTATATTTTCACATTTAATTTTCAGCCCTTTATAGTGGATTCCTAAATAAAAAACATTTTAAGCACCTTCAAAACTGATTTATTTCACAAATTTCATTTATACATTAGTGATAAGTTCTTTTAGCAAAAAGTATTTAGGTATGAAAGTAAAAACCCATCATAAAAGACAGCTTTTAATAAAATCCAACAAGCTTTAAACAGACCTATCACATACTCTCATTAAGCTTTTTCCATAAGGCACATGTACAGACATTTCAAAGGAGCAGTTAATTATAACTTACAAAGTCTTTACAACATTTATAAAACTCCATCTTTGGAAAAACAAACAATTAACAGTATACAAACATAAATGGTACATTGCAAATTTTAGACAGAACTGCAAATGAAATCTTTACACATACTGCCCAGATCTTAGCAGCTTGCCTCCACTGGGGAATAAACTGTTACTGGATGCAGGGTAGCTTTAAGACCATGCTGCACAAAGTATTTAAAATGTGCCATTCTGTTAAAAAAAAAAAAAAGACCCTAAAAGCTTCAGGGTAAACACAAACAGTTTGCCCAGTTTATTTTTAAACTGTTTCCAGTAAAAAATATTTAATCCCCCAAATGCAGAAGGCAAGGAACATACTAAATTCTTACTGGGCATTTCATGAATAGAAAAGTAGAGTTTTCAGAGCAAAGTTCACAGAGGAATAAAAGTTGCCTTTTAAAGTGGACAGTGGTTTCTGTTTTTAATTTACGCTAGGCAGGATGAGAAGCATTTAATCACAGCATCCCTTTAAAAAGAAAAAAAAAAAAGTCAGTTATTTCTTCTTTTCATATACATATCAACCACTGCATGCCTAAAGTTAAAAATACTATAGAAACAAAAATTAATAGTTTATCAAATGCAGGATCTTTACAACCATCATTATGTTGAGTGCATCTACAGCACCAGCTACAGCCCACTCTGACGCTCAGGTCTGCCTATATTGTCTAAGCCTTCCACACTGTTTGCAATCAGACGTGCTAAAATGCAGACAGTATTCAAAATTGTTCTGCAGTACACCTGAGGGATTCACAGAGGTCAAAGCCTGATTTTACAAAGGCTGACCAGCAAATGCATGGCTGAGGAGTGTGCCAAATCCAGACAAGCAGCAAAGCACAGGTGCACTTTTGAGTACAGGCCACATGGAAGTTAGACCATCATCTTGCAGGAAGAATCAAAACACAGACTGGAGGGTTTAAAGTACATGTACCAACACTGCAGGGCAGAGAGCTGACTCAGCCTTAAGGCTTGAAAGATCTGAAGGGGTCCACTTCTTTAACCAACAATAAATAGTTTTGTGACTACTGAGATCACTCACTCCAGACTCCTTTATTTTTCATTTTCTCAAAAATGTATCGGCTTAAGGAGTGGAATTTGTATTCTCTTGTTAGTAAATTTGAAAAATGAAGACAAATACTATCATGACTTCTTAAGTCACAGTATGTATGGTTTTTGTTGTTGTTTATTTAGGGATTTTTTTGCCATGCCAGCAAGAAACAACCCATGAACAAGTAAACTGTAAAGGGTAAACCATTAACAGAGTTAAATCAAATAATAATAACTTTGTTGGAAACAAACCACATAACACTGTTCTCTGGCACTTAACATGGTTTAGATCACCATTTCCGTAAGAAAGGCAGCCTATACAAGAAATTTATGATAGCATTCCACATAAGCAAGTAATTAATCCCCAAAGAAATCACTGTACTACTAAAAGCAGCCTGGGTAAAATGCAGTTTTTTTTGATCATAAAATCTAATAGACAAATAAAATTAAAGCTATTAAGTGATATGTATAACCTAATGTTTTTCTGACCAGAACTTAAAGCACTGTTGATAGGGAAGAGAAGACCAGTGGGACTGTCATATGGCCAAAGGAATTATGAGAATTCAGAATATCACTTTTGACTGGGGTAGCTTGAAATGTCAGAAATAGCAAGATATCAATTTGAAGCCTGAGTTCAGTTAGCATATTCAACCCATTGTAACTATCCACTACTGTCTTTAAAACAGTGTGTGTATATATATATATATATATATATATGGCTTAATCCTCCCTAGATCAAGTGAAGCTTAAAAAACAATATGTAGTACAGATTTTTCAGCAAAGTTACAAAAACACTACAGGAAGATGAAAGGGATAGACGATACTTTGTTCTTTCCTACCCCCCACTTCTACTACAGAAAACCTCACCAAATAGTAGTACCAGACATGGAGGCACTTAATTTTTTTTTACAAATACACTGCCAAGAGACCAAGCTGCATTTCACATGAAACATCATATTAAAAATAGGTTCTTACATTTGTTTACTTGCATGTGGTTTCACTGTGCGTTGGGCTTTCATTCCCTTTTTGTACACACAAGAGTTAAAAGAGACAGAGAAGCATCCCAAAATGAAAATTAACAGAGTTGCCTTTGCCTCTCCTAAGAATGATGGAGGAATTCAGAAGCAGGCTTAACATCTGAAACTATGCTTGCTTGTATACTTTAACTAAGACCTCAGATCCATATGCTGTCTTTTAATTTTAGTACTGGAAAAGTCACTATTGCATCAATATATTTTTAAATCACTGGAGAATGTGGAAAAAAAGTGCCTCAATTTATTTTCAGTGATGAAAGCTAGAATGAAATTTAACAAAGAGAACTACTATGCCCTTTGCTTGTATTTAAAGCTTATATCAAGCATTACTTTGAGTTCAGCCTTGTCATTTCCTAAAAAGGGAGGAGGTTATGTTTTTTCACATGCTGAATTTAAGGACTTCCCCCCAAGCTTTATCATGCACACTCACCTTGCAAAAGGAATATACGACAGACTATACCTACAAAAAAAAAAAAAAAAAAAAAAAAAGAAGAAAGTGTATTTGACAGAGTATTCATGCCTCTCCTATAACACAGTTATTTCACTTTAGTCCAGCATTAACAGAATCACAGAATGGCTTGGGCTGGAAGGAACCTTTAAGATCATCTAGTTCCAACCCGCCCTACCAATAAAAGCAACCTGTTGTAACAAAACCTTAAACAAGGCTATATACCCAATTTAATGCTTACCTGAGAGAAGATGACACATTTGGACAAGAACTAAATGTACTGCAGAGGATTTTCTGGTTTACTTTTTCCTTTTTTTTATTTTTAAATATAGTTATAATTTCTACTGTACTTAAACTTCAAAAAGCAGATTTACTATGACCAGATTCAAAAGGACTGGAAATTCTGGGGAAACAATATTCTTCAGGATGATAGAGACAACTTTTTCAAGATTAAAAGACAATATAAATTACTATGCAAATATAAATCTTATCGTGTTATTTACATAACTCTAAATACAGATATATGCTGTAATATGAATAATTACAGCTACAGATATATACTGTAATTGTGACACTCAAATAGAGGATAATGGAAGTATCCTCTAAAACCTGCTTCTTACAAGCCTCCAAGCTAATATTTTGTCGTCATGCCCAGCCTGATTAAGCTCTAGGACACCTCACAAATGCAAAGCTGTAAACATGTAAAATGTAGTCTGAGTTAGCAGTCTTCCCTCTATCCAGTATCAAGCACTGACCTGGGCCCAGCATGATGCCCAACAGTCCCTATCCTGAACAAGCAGTTATTTGTTCTCAGATCCACATTCAGTACAGACACTGTGTATTCAGGGCAAGTTCAAACAAGAACTGTGGTCATCTTGGAATGCATAAGAGTTAGTACCACATAATTCACCTGGGATGAGGAAACCAAATACGTTCACTTGTATCTCCATGGAGAAAGCAGTTAACTACAAAAACTTCTGCCAAGCTTCCAAGCATTAACCTAACTGTGCTCACACATTCCCAAGCCTACTCCCTGAGCACATCTGGGTGGTGATCGTAGTACTGCGCTGATTTACCCTGCCATGTCCACCCAATCTCTACTCAGTGCCACTTCATATTCTTGGGGCAGGACACACCATATAAAAATGTTATTTAGTTTGTTCTACTTCCAAAAATGAAGAATTAGTTAGAACTTTAAGAAGAGGCAGATCACCAGAAGCAGGGCATGTTAATATACAGTTACTTTCCCAACAGAGAAAAGGCACGAGAATTTTTTGCATATATATTCCTTTTATGATTCTTCAAATAAGCTCACACATTGCAGAATATATTTAAAAATACCATTTTTGCAAGATGATTGCATATTGATTTTGCTGAAGTTATACAACCTAGCTTAGAAAAACAGATTGAGGCTAGCATTTGGGCACACTTATGTTATGCGAAATGGATATATATAGGTTTATAACCATGCGGGTGTAGGGGCAGGGAAAAGAAATTAAAATTAATGTTAAAAATCTTACCAGGTCATTGCCAAGAACTGCAATATGCAGAATAACATTGCCAAACCTTTTTTGCCCTAAGTAAAAATAATGCAGATATTGCAGGTTAGTTCATTTTGTATCAGTCTATACTGTGAACAACTGGAACAGTCTGTTCAGTCAAAAATGTAATTAACTGACAATGCCTACATTTCCTTGTCAACCTTAATTTGCTAGTCCTTTCCACTCTAACAACCTTCTATTCATTTTAACCATTACTCCATTAGCATCATAATATGAGAATCTTCTGTAGCTTGGAAAACACTTAACAGCATGTTCATTCATGATACTGTTCTTCTGCAAGTACTGAAGTTCACTTCAGCTACATATTTATTTCTGTGGCATGTAACTCCAGCCCGTTTTTCCATCAAGATGCCTGAAGGTATTTCTTCTGTCTCTCTTCCTTTATCAGTTTAATATTCTGTATCCATGGTTCCTAAAGACCACTAAATACTCTCTGATATTCTTTAAGTACATCACTACGCACTAAGACGAAAGTATATTTTAACTTGCTTTTCCTAGTTCTTATTCCAGAGGTCTGCAGACTGAGCCTGATGCTCTAGATTTTGTATTCTCAGCTTCACCACATGTGGGTGGAAGGGTGCATCTGCTTTGCGGTCAGCAGGCTTATCGATCCACTTAAACTCAACTACAGCTGAAAATAGAAGTAACACACATATACAAGCTCATCTTTCCTCTACAACTGAACTATATGTTAAAGCCATAACACAATCAATAAACTAAGCAAGCTAGATTGCTCTTTGGAGGAACGAAGTATTCTAACTTACCCAGAATACAGCACACAGGGTCAGTATTAGGCAAAGCTGAGAGATGAAAAGAGAGAACAGAATGAATACTCAAATACAGTACCTATGTGCATGTTTTCAGTGGGTAATCAGCATTTTCAAAGTTGACTCATGAAACAAGCAAAGCCAAAGGCTGTCACACAGTGATTGTATGCTGAACTCCATGTAAAGTGGTGTTTTCCAAAGCACAGCATGCTGTGCTCCCTGGCTAGAAGGGAATAGGGCAAGTCTTAGAATAAAGAGGAGGCAGGAATTGACTTCAACAACCAGGAGAACTACAACCAGGTCTGTGTAGACTTATATGTTAGCTCTATTAAGAGGTGGGCTTAGCTTATAAAGCTTTACTGAAAGCAACCAAGTAGTCTGGGAACAGCTATTCTATTATTTCAGCACACAGTATCATTTTGGATCTAGTACTCATAACATCAAAATGTGACAAGAAACATATGTGCATCACTATGAACAACCTGTTATTAAAAACAGCCATTCACAATTACAGTATTTGGCAAACACAGGCTCTGCTTCTTCTGCCAGTGGTTCTTCATCTTCTGACAGTAATGAAGAGCCCACCAGGGAGCAGCTGCCTCAAACACAGGGAAAAAGCTCATATGAAGCTATATTCAATCTTCTTATATGCCTCTGATGAAACATTACAATGATATGGTTTACTATGCCAAATTAATCACACTATTTGTGTGAGCTTAACCATCACTTTTAACTTTTCTGCTAAATCTCACCCAATTCCCTCCATTTGTCATCACACATAGTAGAAAACAGAATGAAACTCTCAATTAATTTTCACTGAAAAAATCTGCTGGTCTTTTATTGTAAGAAATAAAAATAGCAATCTCTCTTGAAATTTTCCAAACAGATTTGTGACTCCTGAGTTGCCTGCAATTCTAACTTTGTGTTACGATGGGGATCAAAAGTTTCCTAAACTAGTTTTCCAGTTCTTCTCTGTATTACTGAAATTTTCTATCCTAATGGCTTAACTTGCATCCAATGTTCTTGTTCCCTATTAGAAGAGACATTTAATTCTGTCTTTTCCTAACCCTGCTGGTAGCTTCCCTGCACAGGAAGGTAGGTCTGTGATGTTTTTACTACTCTGTTGTCTCTCCATTTACTTGATGCAACTTGTTCCTACAGCCTTCAAAGCAGGTTACTTATTTGTCTTTGTTGCTTTCTTTACTATGTCTGAGCACAGCAGATGACAGGACCATCAGAGCAAATGATTTTTGCGCTGGCTGTTTTGCTGTCTGGCTTAGGCCATCAGCTTGACCAGAAAAACCCCTCAGATGTAAAGTGTTGCAGAATTCATGCTCAGCACAGACTCTAGATAATTGGAGGTGTTCTCAGACATTTTTACCATAGACCTATGAAACATAACTTCCCTAGGACTTTTAACTTTGTATGATTTGGAAGAGATGGCAAAAAGTCACTTCTTTAACAAAGCTCAGAGCCAAAGCAGGGATCAAATCACTTCTCCAAAAACTGTAAGGTGCTCAAATGAGATTACAATTCTGTTTTTTTCACACAGGGGTGTGTGAGAAAGAAGATACAGCCCATACAACAGCCATCCAGAAAGAATTCATGAAGGGTTTCTTATCCACATCAGCTATAATCAACTAGAAAAGAAAGTTACAGGATAGGGAGAATACGACAGCCAACTACATTTCAAAAATAAAAGCTGAAACAAATCAGGAGGAACAAGAGAAACTAAGTACAAAACAGAGAAGCAGCAAGGGCAGGAACTTGTTTTTTTTAACTACCTAGAGCTCTGGAATAGGGATTCTGCGATTGTGGATGGAGTTGTTTTTTCCATCCTTATGGAAGAAGGAAGGATGGGCATAGTAAAGAAGCCAAGGACCTCACAATAGAAAACCATGAAGGTGAACATGTGGCTTCCTGGACTTCAGGGAGAAAAATTAATTTTCTCTTTGTGCTGAACCACTAAGCTACAGAAACAGAGCTGCAGCAAACAAACAACTCTCAAGCTAGAGTTAGGGACCACTGACTTGTCATGGTAGTGGAAAAGTCCCTCTCTAACCTTGTTGTCAAAGATATTGTTTCAGAAAATAAATTACAAATAATCAACCTAATATTAGCATTAGTAAGGAATATTTAGTAAAGAACATTTTGTTCCAAATAATTAAAAAAACACATCATAAGCAACAAAACCACAAGCTTACAGAAAGGAGTCAGATAATCTGTATGATACACAGAACTGATCAGCTCGACTATTATTACTCAGCATAAAGAAAAGGTGAACTGAGAAATCACCTCCCTTTAGTAAAAACTCAGATTCAGCTTTGAGGCCAAAGGAAAACTTTTTAGCAAAGGAAGTAAAGATAGTATATTTACCAGCATCACAACTGTAGCTACTAATCTCTTGGGCTCAAACATCGCTTTCAATTGCTTCAGTGGCCCCATCAGGAAACATGTACTAATAGGAGGGGAAAAACAAAACAAATGGTAAATATTTCCAAATAAAGAGACAAGAACTGATGAGTTTTCCAACAGTCAGATAACTACAAAGGTTTTAAAAAGGCATTTCAATATTTAGAACAAGATCCACTAGAATGAAAGGTGAAATATTGCATGAATTTAGTCCTGGAAACAGCTTATGGATAGAGTCACCCTTGGTAATGAAATTCTTTCCAAATCATTACCACTTATAGCAGATGATTGTCAAGTGAAGGCTAGAGAATTGAGGCTGCTTTAAGAACTGACTTGTCAAAAGCAAGCAATGAATACAAAGACTGAATTTCTGTAGATTTCTGTTCAACAATAAACAGGCAGTGTGCAAGTAGCTACAATCAAGATCACAAGAAGTTCTAACTCTGCCCAAATTCAACAAACACAAAACAAGAAAAGAAATGTTCAGTAGTTTGTATTAAGTCCACCTGCTCTCTTCTACTCTGCACTTAATTTGAAGGGAGAATAAAAACCATCAGCAACAGTATGCTGTACCTGTTCATGCAAAGAAATGCAATGTGAACTAATAATTCACAACCATAATAGGAATTATTTGGCTTCAAATATTGAGATGAGCCTCTTCCTTCCCTGTCGCTGAAGTCACTGTTTGTAGAAAAATACAAAACACTCTTTGTAGAAAATCAAAAAATTCCCCAAGCTGAAACCCATCATCTTCTACACCCAGATGCTCCTGAACAGCAGCTTCATGCATATATCACCTTCTCTTCACCCTTTTTCCCTTCTTGAAGTTGTGTAGATAGACTTCAGAAGTTCTTTTAATTGGAAAAAGTTCTCTCAATTGAAAAAAAGCCCTAAATTCACTGCAATCCAAACGAAATTTTACTCAGTATTTTTTAATCTTGTCCGCTGGTGTCGTGGTTTAAACCCAGTCAGGCAACTCGTTCACTTACTCCCCCCTTCTTTCCCTTCCCCTACTCCTGGAGGGACAGAGAGGAGAATCGAAAAGAATGCAACTCCCGCGGGTTGAGATAAGAACAGTTTAGTAACTAAGGTATAACACAAATCACTACTGCTACCACCAATAATAACAATGATAAAGGAAATAACAAGGGAAGAGAATACATCTCACCACCAGCTGACCGATAACTCGCCCCCCCCAGCCCGACCAAGCTCTGACCGATACCTCCTCCAGCCCTGCAGGCTCCCAGCCCTTCTGGGTAACTCCCAATTACATCCTGGGCATGACGTTCTGTGGTATGGAATACCTATTTGGCTAGCTTGGGTCAGGTGTCTTGTCCCCGCTTCCTCCCGGCTTCCCCTCCTCCCTGGCAGAGCATGAGGCTCACAAAGACCTTGACCAAACCAAACCATCCTTGTTATCAGCTCTGTTCCTGAGCTGAAAGTCAAAACACTGCACTGCACCAGCTACCAAGAAGGAGAAAAATGACTGCTACTGCTGAACCCAGGACAGCTGGCCACAAAATTAAGACCAAAAAAGCACAAACAAACCTGAAGAAATAGGATAAAAAATTAGTTAGCTAGTGTCTTGTTTTAGTATGAGATGGAATATTTATACAAATGAGACTCAATACCAGTAGAAACATTTTTGTCTCCCAAAACAGTTGTTGAGGAAAAGCAGTACACCATCACATTTCTCAAATATTAATGTCACATTGCCTGATTTTTAAGAGATTAACAATGCTTTGACTCAAGAAACTGACTTTACTGAAATAACAGTCCATTAAAGTCAAGAACCAGACTCCATCCGTTTTGAGTCCCATGACCATGCTTCAACTATGCTGTAATAGTAAGAGAAGTTCAAATAAACTGAAAATGCTTTATTGGCATTAAGTTGTTCCTTACATGTTTTTCAAACAGCGAAAGAAGAGTTTTAGATCCTAGGAGGTCCCTTTTGAAACTTTTTAAGACTAAGTGCTGTGGGATACACTGCACAGATCCAACCACAGAGTTTAAAAACACACTGCAAATGATTTTTGGGTTGTGCCAGGCCTTACAGTCAAAATGCGGATTACCAGAACCTTTCCATCTTCAATGAGTTTTCCTAAACCAGGATGATCTCTCTGTTAAAAGTAAAAAGGTCCTTCCACTAACAAAGCATCCAGGCAATGGGCAGACTACAAGTTTGCCCCTGAAACTGAGGTACCTCTGTACCTGGCAGAAGGACTTCCCTGTCAAATGCACAAACATTCAGCCAGCATATCAGCATACCTGATAGTCACTAATAATGATTATCTTAAAACAGTAAGATAAACAAGATTTTGTTATTAACATTTCAATATGAAAACAATCTTGTTCATAGCCAACAGACACCATTTTAGAGCGAAAGCAAATGGAAGCATAGATGAAAAGGAGGGTACTTTCCTAATAACAATAATTAAGAAATCATACCTGGCTAATGCAGCAATGTTTCCCAGGGTGTAAAACACAGCAAAAAGTTTGATCCCCTGTGGGAGCCATAGCAATGCTGTTCCCTAGAAAAGATATTTGTATGTTTGTAAACAGTTAAATCAATTTATTTAGATTTTATAGTCTATAAATGTATTTTCAGACTATGAAGAGTGTCATTCTGACACATACCAGTGGACTATGCTGTTCTCAGACTGGTAGCAGTCAATATTTAGCATACTTCTGTTGACACCTAGTGGCAAAACAACGTGTTGGTTTACTAGATTTCACAATGTTTTTTACAACTAGGCAATGTTTATTTATATTGTTTTTAACATTTATTTGTACTGTTTATATTTATGGCACATTCATTTTTGTTACAATGCCCAACTATACATCATACACCTCTGCACACAAAGGACAAAATATCATAAAACCACACTATATCCACCATGTTTCTCCTCCAATCAACAACCTGAACTCACAGTCTAGATTCACAGAGGCTTTTAGAACTCTTACCTGCAGACATCTTATTTCTACAAAGCACAAAAAAATCCGAAGCCTTCTGCTAACTGCAGTCCCTATGATGATCAGGGAAAACTATATTGTACCCAATTGCAATTTCAGTGGGAATCTGTGGTGTCTGCTCACACAGACACCACAGGTACAAGCAACCATGAAAAACTGCAAAAAAAGGGTTCAATTATATTCTACAAGGAAAGCCTATGGGCACTTTGCAAAGACTAAAGAAAAAAAAACCACCTGCAATTTTGGTCAGCCCAGAACATAATAAATACACCAAAAGATCCATAATCTGAACCAGAGGAAGGTGGAGTTTCCAGCTCTCAGTTTCACATGACAAAGCTTAGCTAGGGAGCTGCCTCTGAACTCCCCAAAACACAAGGTCCACAAGCACACTATTCAGAGTTTTGACTCCTATCAAGCTCTGAATGACTCAAGGAAAGTGGAGGAAACCAAGATCCTAAAGCCTTTTATCTGTGGCTTCATAGTTTCACATGATGTCATGTATAATAGGCACAAAGATTAAACATTAAAAGAATAGCAGCAAAAAGAGTGATGTTAACTATCCAAAAATTGGTGCTAAAGCATAGACACAGCATGTACTAAAATTTGTGATTATACTGGTTAAATACAACTTGAGAAAAAAAAACTGAGTGGGGAAGGAGTCAACCAAATAATGCTTAAGTTACCTTAAAAAAGGGATCTTTTAACCCAGTCTTGAGCTCCCTTCCTAGAGTTTGCCCCTGGCCAGTGCCTGTGTCACTGTACTTAGCATAGATATCAATATGAAGAATACCACTCTACGGTTTCTTTATTGAGCTGACTGTCACTTAAATAAGACCTCTCATAGGTAAGACCAGAAATTGTCCTGGGTTACCTCTGGGTCTCAAAAAGCCTAACAAACCAAAAAATTCTGATGAAGAATCAGAAGCTTCCAGCTGCAGGAGAATCCAGTAAGTGGCTATCTCTGAGCGCCTCAATCAAGAGATTGCTCCTACACAATTGCTGCTTCTTGTCACTACTTAAGATTCCTTGGTTTAAAATTTTTTCATGGTAAATGGAAGAGCAGCAGCAATCATTTGAATAATGGCAAACCCAGAAACTAATACAAACTGGATAAGTTACTCCATCCTACTACCAGAACACATTACAAGTCAAAACAATCGGCCTGAGTGCCTCCACAAAACCTGCAAGTGTCAGCCACACACATTAGCCAAAGACTGCTGGCTGGCCTACATCAAAAGTCATGTTTTGAGAGGAACCAACTTTCTACTTCGTACTGAAAAACAAAACAAAAAACCCAACTTCCTCCTCCACACCCCTCCAAAGAAAGAAAAAAAAATAAAAAAAAAAGAAAACCAAACCCAGCAGTCTGCCTACTTCCCCAGTGTTACTTCACCTGCTTCTGGTACTCTTACATGCAGATGAGGAACTGTTTCACTGTTTTGTACTGCAAGTTA
The DNA here is from genome assembly GCF_028554395.1 of Pezoporus wallicus. Taxonomy (NCBI): domain Eukaryota; kingdom Metazoa; phylum Chordata; class Aves; order Psittaciformes; family Psittacidae; genus Pezoporus; species Pezoporus wallicus. The sequence continues at coordinate 5,534,211 of NW_026637663.1, forward strand.
CCTGTGTCAGCTTCTGACAGACCAAATCAATTAATAGATCTCAACTCTCAACTGCAGGCTTAAGCCTCCTGCCAAGACAACAAGTTCAAGAATGAACAAATGATTTGCTGACTGTAAGATCAAAAGGAGTGTAGCAGGTTTTTCAAGTGTCAACATGCTACCACAGTCACCACCTATTCATTTGTGAGTGTGATAGGTTACACTTGTGGTTTCTACAGACTTTAAAAACCTTTCAAGCTTTCCCCTTCTTAATGGAGAGAATAAAAATAAGATGGGTACACAATGGACAACTTTCGTAGTATGCCACTCACAAATCTTAACTAAAAGAACAGCATATTTTGTCAGCGTTCAAACCTTCTAGTAAGAAATTTTATCAGACCACAATAAGAATGCTCTCTGCTGTGAATGGAAGGAAGATAGTCAAAATAATAATTTACAGAACAGCCATTACATGCCAATTATAAACTTAATATCCATTTAAATTTATGGATACAAAATTTAGGATATAGGATAAGGTGAACACAGAATCACATATAAAGTATGAATATGAATGAACTTCCACTGTAGGACAGTAATAAAGTGCAAGGAAAAAACCCTCTTACTTACAAGAAAAGAACACACGACGCCAGCAACAAAACATATGGCAAACCATCTGATTCGAGTACCAGTGCTAAGTGTTGAGGCATCAAGGACCTTAATAGGAGGAGAGGGGAAAAAAAAAAAAAAAAAAAAGATATTACAAACCCAGCTTTGAACAATCTAAAAAACATTTTTTAATTTACTATTGAAGTCTTTAATTTCAAACAAAGTATTTTTTTTAGCCAGAAACAATTATTCTGCGTTGCTTTATATATGTTTGCATATTAATTATTTCAGTTTAAAAAATTATATTAGCATTCTGGAAACATATTTACAAACCAACCAACCGAGACTAAACCTGTGAAGGTATACCCTGGCACTCAAGCAATACTGCTCCACTTTCAAACAGGCCTTTTCACCGTACAATTACAATTGAAAATGATCACAACTGTACCAAAGCAGAAGAATAACAGGACCTTCTAGCAATTTGCAGAAGAATGTATCTATTTGTACAGCACTCTATGTTTCTATAGAAATACTACTTTTTTCTGTCACTAGACAGAATCCATTGTACGTATGTATCTACTACAGGCATTATGTTTCCAGTTCAATTACTGTTCCTTACACAGTGAAGGTGTAAGCAGATTAACACAGTCTGAATCATCAGACAGTTAACTTTCTGAAAGGGATTATTTTACTTCCTGCTTCTCCAGTGTGACTCCAGAACCTGTAACGCTTTTGAATGAGCTGAGCTAGCTGACACAACTCATGAAGCGGAAAGAAAGTAGTGTTCCTTCTGTTCTGATGACTTAGTCCTTTGCTAGACTAATGAGCCAAACTCGCTCTGCAAGGTGTCAGAAAAGCAGTGGGCTAATGTAAGGAGAGATGCAGGGCTACATAGCTGGCAGAACAGCCCCTTTCAGCAGAAGTGACATGTTTGATATGCTCAGCTCATCTTCACCCATGCTGCAATGAAAATGTACTCAGCTTACTCCAGGTCACTACAATTAAATATACTTCCTATTCTAAACTGGTCTATTAAATGAAGTGCTGCTTCAGCTTACATAAGATGCCTTTAAAAAGCTAACCTTTCTATTTGTTCAGATGACACAAGCAAACTTGTTATCTAGTCTACAGATATTTTCAAACAAGCGTTAACCAAATATACAAGTTAGGGCTTCCCCAACCAAGCTTGATGTTTCTCATGTTCCCTTGAGAAATTTCTCTTTCAGGCAGTAGTAGTAAGTGAATGAATGAAATCTGTTACTGCTTAGAATGATGTCACATCTATATAAAGGAAGAATCCATACCTGGTACAGTAAAAAAAGGCCACATTCAAGCACACATCTATGCACTGTGACAAATCAGTATCTGAATTTATGTCAACAAGGAATAGCTTGGCTACTTTCTACTGATAAAAAAATACTAACATTATTTAATCAATTTGAATACTTTGAATATATACTTAAGAAGCAGCATCAGGATATAAAAAATAGTATTTTACAATTGCATGCTGTCTGAGCAGACACAGAGCTGAATTCTGAATTCTATTTCCCCTTCTCTGTGTTCAGCTGTTAAGACTGAACTTCCTGTGGGTCAGAAAATGCAGCTTACCTGGTTAGGTCCAGCTCTTTATCCTTATGTATGCATTAAAGAAACAGACAAGAACAGTAACTGAAAGACAGTTTAGGATTTTAAATCATATTTGATAGCCATATTCCTGAATGCCTATATACACAAGAACTACAGGAAGAGCTGGTAGGACATAACTAATGGAGGGACCCATTTGAATCATGCTTTTAGTTTCACCTCTTCATACAACTAACCACACACATACCAAAAAAAAAGAAAAAAGAAGAGTAACACTCATTTCCATCCCTGCTCAGAAATGAAGCGTGGAAGGAGCAATACTGTTAAGTATACCCAGTACACACATTTCAGACTGCCTTGAAAACAGGAAGATTAAGGCAAGTTATTTCTTCAGCTGTATCAGACACGTTGCTACCATTTATTGCTGTTCTACTTCTAGCCTTAATATCTGATGGTGTTCCTGAAATAACTATGGATAAATTTCATTCTGTGTATAAATTTGAAAGTAGCTTTATCTTCATGTAAATCCTTAACAGTTATTAAGTGGAAAAAATACCAACAGTATAAATAAGTGAACCACACAAAGGCTTGGAACAAAAAATGCCACAAGATTCAAAACATTATTTTAAAATTAGTTTAATAAATTTTATGGATTTAATTCCTAAAAACTTAGATTAATGATACGTGCGCATGAACTGCAAGAAGATAAGCTGTGGAACGAGGACTGCCAGAGCACCACAGCACAGCATTCTTTGCAATAACAAAACTAAATAAACTTACTGGCATTAAAATGAAGGCTGATTCTCCATCCATCTCTGATGCCATCAACTTTTATATTATCAAGCTGAACCCAGTTGATGCAATATTTGAAATCCTGACCCCAGAGATTTGGTAATGCATTTTCTTAGTCCCCGATACCTCGTACTTTTTAGGTTTCATGGAAGCAGTGGAACTGGTTACTCTTCTGAGCTGTGTTTCACCCTGTAGTGAAGCATCTTGTTGCAAAAGCTGAGTGACAGACACATAGTTCAACTACTTAAACCACAGACTTCAGCTTGTACTAAAGTGTCAGGGTACAACCTGTAAAAGCTGAGAACCTGACACAGCACCTGCCTATTCTGTCGCATATGCTGCAGGAGCAGTAATTTCTATAAGAGGGGCTGTGTGACACCCTGAAGTAACAGCTAATTACACTTTATACTGAGACTATAAAACAGAATCCTGAGAAAAACTTCGGAAGTCTAAGCAGCTTATGCAACAAAAGCAGGAAACAACATAAGGGCAATTAGGAAATTTTTTTATTGTCTGACATAAGACATACAGCAAGTCCTAGGTTTCAGAGGGAAAGAATTTGCATTAATATATTTGATATTTCCATTAGCAGAAGCTTTTACTTAGAAGACTGAAAAAATTTCCATGCAAATTTCGTATCTGGGGAAAGATTAGTGTAGAGAACCGTGCAGCAGTGGCAGCAAGGGAGTTCTTGTAAAACATACCCTTCTTCCTATACTGCTTTTCAGCTTGCTTCCAAACAATAAAAAAATAAAAAGAAACAAAAAATCCTTAGTTTTCTACAGCTAAGCTTTTAATGCCAAACTCTGAGGCAAGAAGCACAGATTTTCTAATCACAGGATATCCCAAGGAAATATTACATCACAGAAATGACCAAGACATCCAGAAATCAAGAGAAAACCTCAAGTGGAAACTGTAATCTGGTAGGCAGACTTTCTGAAATAGAACGAACAGTCCTGCAATAGTCTAATACATGTGCTGCAAGTGACAACAGTGTCTTTACTGAATAGCTTGCTACGGACACAAAAGAAATCATATGAATGTTAATCTGTAAGGCTGCCTTTGATCAAAAACATTTCTAGTGGCTTTGAACATCCACCTAGTTTCCCCCCTCCCCCCATTAGTAATGATTTTATAAAAGTTTTTCATGTGGGCAAACAAAAAACAAAAATAGAAATACTTGCTTTTACAGGTTTTGAGGAAGATTCTAGAAGTTCACAACTGCATCTTTTCTTGATAGTAAATTTAAGAATATGCAGTTAATGGAGAAAACTGAATTTGACAGAAATGTTCAGTGCATTTGCAGAATTGAGCTCCTATGAAATATTTCAAAAGATATTTACATTTTCATTTTTTCCTAACAGGCTTCCTTACATGGATTTCTATCAAAACTTCAGAGTAAAATGTAAGAAATGTAAATATCTGGTCTATTCCTCCTTGCTAAAATCTTGTTAAATGCTTTAAGCAGCTGTCAGCTGACAACTATCATGGAACTACAGCATAAAAGGAGCCAATGCATCAAACGGACTGATTTGATTTTTGTTCGGTGTAGATAAAACTAAACCACATAATGCTGCTCTGACAACATCATTACATGGGTATATTTACAATCTATTACTGATTTTTTATTAACAAATTCCTTTAATTCCTTAAAAAAAACAAACAAAATCCAACAAAACAGAATAACTGATCTAATTGCAGCAAGAAGCAACAGCTCGGCATCTGAGATTAGAAAGTACAGAAAGATTTCACTGAATCATCACACAGTTGTCTCACTATATACCTCTACTGTACTTAACAGGAATTACTACAGACTTCATGGTAATGGTTCTGCAAAAGTCAAGAAGAATGAAGAGATACCTATGAACAGGAACAGTATGATGGCTATTACACAACTGTCAGCTATTCCAAAGAGGGGGCCCTTATTTTTATCCAAACACATGACCCAGTTCCAGAAAGGTCATCTAAAACAGTTGAAGAATTTACATACAAAATGCATAACCTTACATTTTCTTTCACAGCTTTACCTCTTAGAAACTAACCTCTGCATAGGTGCACACACTTTTTTGCTGACATTTAACAAATAACACATTCTTAGCTTAATTCCCTCCTTTTTAGGACACACATGTCCAATTATAAAAGCATTAAATACTTGGCCATTTATCTATTGATTGCTGCCTTAAAACGAACATCACAGTGTCAAGTGAGGGAGAACTATGTCAGTATCACGTGTCTCATGTGAAATATGACTGGGGGTGGCAGATTAATTAATTGTCTTGGAATTTAACTAACAGAAATGCAAGTATTGCTTTGATAATCTTGATATAAGATCAGAAGGCAAAGCATCCCTCACAAACACTGGCAGATAGTTCTGGTGTGAAAGGGTGCAAACACAGACACACAGCTTCCAGAATCAGTCAAGTGATGATACAATTTAGCTGTTTTACTGTGGCAAAGAATTCAAGTTCACAAACCTTGAAGATCAACAGCAACTCAGTCTAAGTGATGCATGTCAGTAGCGAGCTACTAGAACTAATAATATACCATAGACACCAACTATACTGAAGCTGTACTGGCTCACCGAGGCTTATTCGCTGGGGCTCAGACACAGGCTGTTCTATGTTCCAGCTTCCTCCACCATGCTCCAGTACCCCCTAACACGCAGTACCAAGATGTTCCTTGATGTGGGGCAGTTCGATCTGCAGCCACACCAATTAAAAGGGAGCTGATGGTACTAATTGTTCCCTGCAAGTACACTCAGTTTTGATTCAACATAGAAGTGTCAGGATGTATGGTATTTAAGCCCAGTTAAAAACCAAAGAAACACAATGAGGAAGACAATGCAGAGGGAAAGGAAAAGTTAAACTGTACTTGAGGAGTATAGGAAAAAAAAGGAATTTCAACAGAATACGCATAAAACGCTGGCTAGGGAAAGTCTTTCTTTGCTTTTGCAAATTCAAGGACCTAAGAAAACTGAGAAGCAATACAGAAAGAAAACCTATTGTTAAACTGATCACAGAGTACCAAGGGCACGTAGGAAGAAGAGTATGCACCAAACTCTGCTATCCAGAAGCAGGACGTGTAAAATAAAACCAAAGGACCCAAACCACCAACACACCAAATAACTTTTCCACTCTCCCAGAACTTGCCAAAACTCTGGGCCTGCTGCCCACATTTCATCCTTCGGCGCAGGCAGCAAACTCCCATCTTCCCATTGCCTCCCCGTCTCTCCCGCTGACAGCGACAGGCATGCAGGCCAGCACCCAGGGATGGCGGGGATAACGTGTGTGTGTGTGTGTGTGTGTGTGTGTGTGTGTGTGTGTGTGTGTGTGTGCGTGTTTGTGTGAGGTGCCTGTGCCTGGCCGGGGAGGGGATGTGAGGGGAACACGGCGGCGCCGGAGGCCGCGGACACGGGTAGGGCCCAGGCCAGGGAGACTTCAACGACCGCCGCCACGGCCCCACTCAACCCCCTGAGCTCCCCGTAGCTCTGCGGCCTCCAAGCTTCCGGTACGGAAAGGGGGAAGAAGAGCGGATCCTCGCCAGTCAGTACCTGCGCCGTCAGTCCCTGCTCCTCATCGTCCTGCCCGGTCAGCACCCGCCTGAGCTTCTCCATCCCGGCCCTGAGGCAGGGTACACCGGGCTCCACCGAAGGAAACCACTTTCCCGTGCCGGGCCGAGGGCCCAACCGGAAGCGATGCGCACTCGCGGGCTTCGCGCCTGCGCGCTTGGGTGGTGCTTGGGCGGAGCGGCGGTGCCGGCATGGCTGGCGGTTGGCCGGGCCCCTTCGGGCCACCTCCCCAGGAAGGCCTTGTAGGGTGTCACCGCTGGGCTGGAGGCGCTCGGGAACAAGAGCGGCTTTTTCGGTGCGTCCGCGCTTCATCGCTTCCCGCGGAATCGGCTCATGTCCATACATCGGAAATACCGTTTGCATGAGCTCAGTCGTGTGAACTGGTGGTGCAGTAAAGCATGCTGCATAGGGGAAGAATGGTAACCCCGTGATTATAAACAGGCATGGTGTAGGTGGGCCTGGCATTTGGTCATCTAACTACCAGATGGCATCTCTCTTCCTACGTGGCTTTGGCAGTCGATGGTCAGTTTAACGAGATTTTGTTTCTAAACTGCTTCTCAGTTTCCTTAGGCCCTTGAATTTGCAAAAGCAAAGGAAGACTTTCCCTAGACAGAGATGGTGGGTGGAGTGCTGCTGGGAATGAGCGGGAGAGGCAGCTGAGGCACAGGGCAGCATGAGAGCCTCAGCCATACGCCTTCTAGCAGCAGAGATTAACAGATAATGCAGAGCTATGCTGGATACATCTCCGCATCAACAGATGCATTACACTGAACTGTGCACCTTACAGCTGCTCCTATTTCTCTCTGCCACACCCATTTGTAGCGGGAACAGCACCTGACTTGCTCGCGGCTGATGTGCAGGACACCCCTCACGGAGTGCCAGGGCTGTTTGCACTGGTGTTCATAGCGAGCTCCACACAAGTCCTCCCTGTCCTGCCTCTGTTCAGACACGGCCCCTGTGTGCCTTTTGGGGCCGTTCCTGCATCTTGGCACGTGGCTCTGCTGTGTGATCACCCTGCAGCCAAGTACCACAGCTCTGGCCTGCGTGGTTTGCAGGGGAATGAGACTGAGGGAAAAGGATCCAGCAACAGCAGGGTGTGCCTTGCCTGCTGCTTGGCTGCACAATGACAGCAGACAGCAGTGTGGGGTGGGGCAGGAGGGGAGGATGAGTGATAAGGGCTGTGAAACCTGCTGCTGTGTGAATAAAACTTGATAAGAGCCAGGGCAGTGAAGCCCCCAGTGGGGCCCTTCAGGACAGAAGCCTTTTACTCTCCTTTATGCGAGAGGATAGCTCCCACCCTGCTTCCTCCATACACACGCCTAGGAACAGTCTCCCATCTGCCTTGGACACTAGCTTTTAAATGAAACACTTGGACACAAAGTACACCTTTCCAGCCTGACGACACTGCCATTCCAGAGATCTCAGGAAGCTTTAGGTTAAGGCCAAAATTCAGAATGGGAGAAACACTTGCAGTCATGGCTGTGTGAAAGTAGTCGAACAATAACAAAATATCATCCCCCGAGCCAGCCTATACCTTGCCAGGGCCTGAGCAGGGAGGAGAGTATGTTTAAGGGAACAACAGGACCATGACCCTCTGAACAGGGGAGGGGAAATAAGAAAAGAGGTGGGTGAGTATATGTGCATGTGTGTGTGCAAAAGTCATCTGGCTGGTACCTGGTGTGCCCAGTGGTCCCATGCTCACAGCTGCCAGGATAAAGGGAGAGGCCCAGCTGGTCATGGCATCTGGTCATGAGCTTGCTGCCACCTGCTTGGCTTGGATGCCTTGGGTGCTTTGCTGCTGACAGGGGCAGGAGGTGGTGAACAGAGGTCCTTGTTGGCCAAAGGTATCAACATGGGAGCATCATTTAGTGGTGTCTCTGAAGGAAACTGGTTGCTGATGTGAGCTGCTCTTCCAAGCAGCTGTTTTCCCCCATCCACTCACAACCCCCAAAACACTAGGACAGACCCACCCCTATCTTGACTTCTGCCTGTGAGGAACAGGGAAAGTGAAGCTTTGAAGACTTTGGCCCACCAAGGCTTGGCAGTTTACAGCCATACAGCTCAAACCTCAGGAAGCTCTCTGCCTTATGGCCTGTTTACTTCTGCAGTAGCAGAATAGCTAGAAGCACAAGACATTTAGATATGGGGGGTAGGAAGCAGAGCTACCATTAGCTGATGGGACCAGATAGCAGCTTGGTGTGTTCTGCATTGAATGGAGGAGGAAGGAGAACCTCCTGATGCTTCAGGTGCCTCTGAACATGGTCAGCAAGACCTTTCAAGACAGGATCCAGCGTATTTTGCATCACAGCAGCATGATGGCAAGAGTTTTGATCGCTTCACTGCTATTTGCATGGGCAGAAGGGTGGCAAAAGTTAGCCACAGTTTACTTTTACTAGTTCTTCTGTTCCACAGAAATGTTGTGGGCTCATGCTTCTGCTGGAAATGGTGGCATGACAACACATGTCAGAGTATGGCAGTCTCTTCCCCACCTCTTCCCACTGCTGAAATTGTTGCGCTCCCCCCTAAAACCAGAACTGTGCAAGTCATTCTGTACATCCACAGCCTTACCACAAAGCCTCAACCCATGTGACTGCTCAGTTGACTGATCAAAATGTCATCTGTGATTTTCAGGGCAGTGGTGCACCTTCTTCAGGGCTTTAAATTTCCTTCATTAGGTGTAACTAGATGCAGCCAAAATATTAAGCCTAGAATTCAGCGCAATTTTCTGGATTGCTATGGTCCAAAGTGAGAGTTACAGTATCAGGGGGCAGTCCTCATCTAAGGCGGTTATTTTAGTAAGGGAGAGATTGGCTAGTCAAAACAGACACCTAAGTTTCAGCCTGATGAATCAGGGTGACGAACTTACCATCACCTCCAGCTGGAACCAGCCTTTATGTATAATTTCTGTTTACTTTTACAGAAACCTATGCATAGTGAGCATGATAGGACTGCTACTGTAAGCAATGGAAAGACATCAGGTCCAAAATGCCAAAATGATGGCATTGAAGTATTGCCAGTGATTTTTAGCAAACATATTCAATTCCACATTATATCTGACAGCAAAATATAAAAGTGAGAAAAAAAATTAAGTTATTCATGTTTCTTGTCCTCCTAATTTTTAAGAGAGATACAATTTAAACCTGGATCTGCCCTTTTGTCTGCATGACTTCATGCAGGAGTGCTTGGCTCTGCCTTGGATTACTGCTTTCTGCTCATACACAAAAAACAGGCACATAAGCACGTGTCAGAGAGCAAGCTGAAGCTGTGTTTTTCTTTCTGTGTGAAAAAGCCCACCATCTTGCTGCTATGAAGCATAGAAAAGCAGTAAAACCTGGGCTGCTTGAGCCCTGAGCAGTGCGAGGGGCCAGCTTGCATCCTGACACTGCCCCCTCCTTCAGCTGCCTGGGCTACACCACCCACTCACTCCTGAATGAGGCAAAGGGTTTTGTTTGCTTTCCTGCTATTTTCCTGAACAGAAGGTTGGCATAGTCACCCCAAATCTATTTTTTCTAGTTTCTCTCTTCAACACCAATTCTTAATTCTCTGCACTATCAATCATGAAATACCACATGGAAGTCAGTACTTGCCGTGAAAAACAGGCAACTCAGATGGCCTTTGGAAACTGGATATTTGAATGAATATTGCCGAGCCAAAAGGTTACAAGGAATGCCAAGTAAAGAATCTCTCACAGAGACCCACTGGAAGCATGGTAGAAAACAGAAAATGCAGAGCTGCTTCAGGGACTTGCCCATTCTGCTTGGTGCAAACATCTCACATCAAACAAAGCAGCAGCTTCTAAAGCCCACTGAAAGTAAAGACGCTTACCAGTGGGAATGAATGGCCCTTGTGTCTTTTGAAATGAGCCTATGCTCCTGAACATGTAATTATGAACATCCCCCAACAAGCCAGCATCTCTGACAGTGACAGGTAGTAGTAATTGCAAAACAAGCAGCAAGGAAGTAAAAAGCTGGAAAAAGCAGCTCCTTTCTTATTCCTCAGTTCAGGAAACATTGCTTCTAATCTGTCTGACATTTCGTGTTCATCATCCAGAGTGATGCGACTCAAACTGTTCCAGATCCAGTCATTGATTCTTTAGTGACAAAGTGATCTCATAGATCTCTGATGTAGGGAGCTGAGGCATACAAAACCCAACTGCAGAAATAAGAGCTGTTTCTTGGAGTGCTTGGCAGACACCTAGTAACTAGGTGTGTTTGTGGTTCACAGGAACATTGTAAGCTACTGCAGAGCTTTGGAAGGAAAGGTAATAATAGCCTTTAGTGGCTCATTGTGGCTAATAAAACATGTAAAAGGAAGTAACAAACAGCTTTGTGAGCTCATCTCTCTGTGGCATCATACATTCAGATTAGGTAGCAGAGGCTTGGTTAACAGTATTGCATACCTTGCCAAATCACTGAATCCCTTTGTGTTCCTAACAATAACCCACCTACGAGCTGATGCTGATGTTTACCGTTTTACAGTATAAGAAACACGAAGTATTAGAGTAGTTACAAATCACACTACTGGCTTTGTACTTTGCTTCCAGGTGACCAACATCAACTGTGTACATAAATACCTTGTCATTGTTGCTTCACATGGCTTCCCCATGAACAAATACAGTAGTTGTTTTAGGATTTTAAATAATCCCAGGGGTGAGGAGATATGGTGTATATCAGCATGTAAGAAAGGAATGTTTGAGACAATCCCACTATTCCCTTGGCATTGCTACACACTAAAATCTGGAGATGTTTCTGTGTTTAAACTGAGATCTCAGATCCTGGCAGACTACAGAGTGACAGATGAGAAATTAATACCTGTCATGCCAGGAAACAGCTTTAAGATTTCACAACACCACATGTCCTCCACAAAGAACGAGAGAAAGGCTACCAGTATCATTTAAGTCACTCAATACCACTCTGAAAAGTGGTATCCCTTCAGTTAATACATATTCTAGGACAACAGGCATGATTTACAACTATTCCAACCAACCTATAAATCAACACCCATTAAAGCAAGTTACAACATAGTTCTCCCTTGGTAAGTTATGGGTTAAATGTGTCCAATATTACAAAATACTTTCAGAATTACAAGTGACGTGCTTTGTACATTTACATTTTTCTATACAGTGGACCAAATATAGCACATAAGTGCTTGGAAGTGCTGCCATAATTGGTGCTTCTTTCTCTTGCAGCAAGGGCTGAGTTTGGGTCAGTTATCTCCATACAATAGTTTCACTTAATGAGAAAGACATGACTGAGATTTCAGATGAAATTAGTAAGCTGAAAATTCTCAGGGTTGTTGCCATAGCTACTTGAAACCTCCTGTTAAAAAAAAGGTACTTAGAGAGGGCAGAGGAAGAGAAGGAAAAAGTAGGAAGAGAGCAGTATCATGGTCAGGGTTCGACCACGTGATAGAGAGAGGCAATGATCTTGAAGGAGCAAGACTTCAGTGATAACACACAGAGCAGGTTATCTGGGAAGCCAGTATTTTTGCCTTATAGTTAGGGTTGATTCTATAGACATTGGTTATTTTTAAGTGGTTACCACAGTGACTAAACACAATGCACTGGCAACTATTATATCAGCTAAAGCAGAAAGGTATCCGGTAGGGAGAGAAAGATTTTTCACAATTCATTTAATAAAGCAATGACCTCATTTCAGAACACCAGAGTGCTTGTTTTTCTACTTTATAAATAGTGAAGCTTGCAGCAATCATATTTAATCAGAATAAATGTTTTAGTGTCTGAATAAGTTAACAGCAGAAGCACAGCTGTAGACATACTACACTAGACAGCATTTTGCACAATTGCAGACAGGATCAAAATACCCAGTGAGATACAGGCTGAAAAACTAACACACCTGGTAACTGTGCTTGTAAGTCTTTCCTGTTACCATTTTATATTGTTGGTAGCCTGTCATTTTAGCTCAGGGAAGGCACTGGAGCAGTTGGGAAAATTGCTCTGTCCTAATCTGAGACTGTATTTTATAAACACTACTATATGAAAATCTGTCTTGGTCCCAGGGAGCAAAGGACTCTTCCTTTCTTGCTGCTTTCTCTCAATCTGTAAACATTGAGACTTTTTCTGTCCCTTCCCCCTCCAGTTCTCTGTACTGGCATCCTTGCTCAGCATCATTGTGCTTTGTAGGGAGAACAAAAGATAACTCACAATGCTAATGGAGAACTATGTTTTACTAAGAATGCATTTTCTCTGAGAACTGTCATACTGTATGTGCAGTACTGTGGCTAAGAGTTTTCTGCTGGTTTTAGAGCAGAGAAAGCCACTTGTTCACACAAGTTATAGACAAAATTGAAAAAAAATATATATATACACACCATACATAGCAGCATGGCTTAAATGATTATATAGCATAAGAGTTGTGGGAAGTTGAACAAAATTCACTATAAGCAGCTGTTGTTACCCTCATTAAAGAAGCCTTGCGAGTTATCTCTTATGACCCCACAATTACAATTACTGCTTTCTGTCTATTTATTACAGTGCTACCAAATGATCTCCACATTTCACTCAAATCAGCGAGCTTCCAGCTCATGGGCACACAAACATTTTTGCTACTGTACAAACCTGATGGGCTGCAAGACATCCATCCCCAGGCCTGAGTTCTCCATCCCAGGCTAGGGCTTTGTCCCCTCAAGCCTCATGAAGGATACTTTGCGCCACCCATTCCCTTTTTTTTTATTGTAGAAGCCTGTATGGATTGCAGGAAGCATCATACGTTTAAAACCTCAAAGCAAGTTAGCGCCCACTTCCACCTGCAATTCACTCTTGTACTTGCCCAGTATGAAAGAACTTGAGCCTTGTCAGGTGAATGGATAGAAAGGTATGGAAGAAAAAGGTAGAAAGAAATACAAACTATTGTGCAGGCAGCTACCAGGACAATGAGGAAATAAACTCCTGTAAACAGTATTCCTTAGGTAGGGAAGTTAAGACAATCAACAGCTAATGAACAGAGATAAGAGCACCATGTAGGGTTAGAGTATTACATGTATTACAAACTTTACCCAAGAACAGGCCAAACCACTACATTTCATACCTTTTAACACTCCTAGAGGTTTTTTCTCCAGAAATAAGAGAACGAGGTGGCAAGATAATCAGTTATCTTTATCTGCTTGCATCTCACTCATTTATACACAAATCTAACACTTCTTATATTCTATGGGATGGAGATGGAAAGAATATGACTACTTTTGTCACAAGACAGCAATATTGAAAGAACAGCTCAATGCACCAACTTTCCTAAAGCAACAAGTAGCAATCAGTACTAAGTTTTACCTATACAGCAGAGCATGCACATGGGCCTCATGTATACCCATTACAAAGTTCAGCCACTGTGCAATTTGGATCACAATATGAGTCTACAATTAAAGCAAGTCTTTTAATTGACCATCTTATTTCTGGAAGACAATATGCAATACTTACTCAGCACAATGAGAGCCCTGAATTCAACCTTGACTATCACAGCAGGAATACAGAGTCAGGTACCCACACCCTCTTTTTCTGGGGGTGGCAGAGAAGTGCTAGGTGTCAAGATCCAGAGAACACTTGCCTAAACATAGTATATACAAAGGATAATAACTTACTTTTCCAGCCTGTTTATGCTTAATGCTGTTACAGTAATTAACTGATACCCCATATTGAAATTTCAGTTGAGGATCTAGTATCACAATATGACAAAGCTTTTCAAAATGTTGAAAGGATTTATTGCCATTTGGAACATGTTTACTGTTCAGAAACACTGAACTGAAATAAAATCCATCACATACATTCTTTGTTATCTATATCTTTACAGCAATGTAATTTTCAGGCAGGTCATGCAGGGAAGCCACTCTCCCAATGAGATCAAAAACTACTGAAAGGCACCTTGTGTCTTTCAGATCTTAGACTCCAAACAAGTTAAGTTTTTGTCTGTGTAAGGATTACATACATCTAGAGCAACTCAAATAGTAGGAAAAATAAAATCTACTTAGAACTTCTTAAAGAACAGTACCAGACCTTGTTGCTTTCATTTATTCAGTGCTATGATTTTGCTCTTCCAAGTCCTCTTCAAATAATGTGCGACTTAAAAAATGGGTATTAATGAAGTCTCTTTACTGAGACAAGGCATGCAGTAAGGGAAGAAGGATGGCCGGTCACTTCCAGGCTGCCTAACTACACATTTGTTCTTGTAGATTAGCAAGCCACTGCCTAAGTTAAAAAAAAGAGACAAAATAGGAATGAATGCACCCAAGTTAAATGGCTTTTAAGAATGTTAATACCACCTACAGTTACTAAGCCATCATACACCGCTTTTGTAGACCGTTAGATAAAAAAGTTGATTTTCAAATATTGCTTGTTATTCAGATGTCTAACTTTTTATTCAAAGGGTAGTTATTAAGGACCTGTAAGGCAGCAAAACTTCAAATGCAATGGTTTACATTGCTGAATACCACTCTCAAGAGGCAAGATAAAAAAAATTAGTAGAAGGATTCTTGGTGGGGTCATTCATAATAGGTGTTTGTTTTAACCCCACTGTAATTGTCACAGCAAATGTAGATGGCAAGTCTTCCTTAGTTGTAATTCAGGATAAGCATATTCCATGGCTTACTTCAAGTTAGATATTTAGTTCTTTTTCTCAAACCTGCCAAGAGAAGATAAAGTTTTATAAGAGTGAATATTCAACTAGAATTGCTATAAAGAGTCTGGACTTAAAACAGAACTTCAGGAATGAAAGACAACATTTGGCCAGTTACTTATGGAAAAGCATGTTCATTTGCAGTTTTGCTCACTTTTTAATTTATAGTTCAGGAGGCTTCATCATCCCATTACTCCCCATCAATTTCTTGGGGCCAAAGTAAAAACAGCCAGAATCCTGACTCACGAGCACTGCCTAGGGCAGTGTCTGCACTACTTGCTACGCAGTGAGGGTGTGAGACTACTTGCAGGCTGGTCCTCAGTCACACTCAGTTGTATCTACCCGATACATAGAAGAGTCAGCTTAGAGAGGTTTTCCTTAATTTCTGTTTCAGATATACAACCCCTTCCAATGTTTCCATCTCAAAAACTAGTTACTGAGACAGACACATGCAGACTAATCAACATAATACATGAAACAAACCCCAGAATAGCCAGCAGATGCATAAGTCCTATCTACATCCATGAATATAAGGGTTTTCAGTCTTTTCTGTGTATCCCTTGGAAGTGTCAAAGGGAGTGCAAGGCAACATGCCATAATTAGCCTACTGACAACAAGCTTGTTAATAGGTTTTCAAAAGGTAATGATGTTACACAAGTTCAAAAGCCATGCAAGGGTTTCCACTACAGTTACAAATGTACTAACAGAGTATTCCAAGAGCCATCACTTTATGACTTCCCTTTTTTGATATGTGACTTGCCTGTATTTGATCAGTCGTCCTCCTTGAATAAGTTGTGCAATTTCATTAGTGAAGTGGCATGCAAAAAGAAGCCAGTTTCTTGGCTGCACTTTATAGGCAAATCTCATGAAAGCCAAGGAGTAAAAACACAGTGCTGTAAAACGTAATAGATATTATTAGATTTTTAATACCTGCACTTTGTTGAGACAATTTTCATACTAGTGGAATGTAATGACAGTTACAATGCTTCTCACTTCTTTTAAGTTTCCCAATATTCCTACAAACATGTCCATATTAATGACCCAATGAAGGAAAATACACACCAGTACTCATTTTTGCTACACAAAAATATCTACAGGGCTATAGCTTTCCACAAAAACTCTGTTTCCTCATATACTTTCCTGTGATACAACTGAGTCTTTAGCTGGTTACCTGTTCTGGCTTCAGCTGGGATAGAGTTAATATTCTTCCTAGTAACTGGTACAATGCTGTGGTTTGGCTTTAGTAGGAGAATAATGTTGATTATACACCAGTGTTTTAGTTGTTATTAAACAGTACTTTCCCCAGTTATGGACTTTTCAGTCTCTCATGCTCTGTCAGTGAGGAGTGGCACAAGAACCCAGGAGGGAGCAGAAACAGGACAACTGATCCAAACTAGCCAAACGGGTATTCCATGTCACAGCACATCATGCCCAGTATATAAAGGGGGGGGGGGGGGGAAGGCAGGGAGCGGGAGTTGGCCAGGAGCTGCTAATCACTGCTTGGGAACAGGCTGAGCATTGGTCAGTGGGTAGTGAGTAATTGTACCGTGCATCACTTGTTTCCCGAATTTTACTCCTTTCTCTTTTTCCTATTATTTATATTATTATGTTTTACTTTCAGTTATTAAACTGTTCTTAACACACAGGTTTTGCCTTCTTCCGATTCTCCTCCCCATCCCACAGAGAGAGCTGGGGGAAGGGGAGAAGTGAGCAAGCAGCTGTACAGTACTTAATTGCTAGCTGGGGTTAAACCACAAGACTACCTAAACTATCTCAGGCAGAGAAGACTTAATCCCAATGAGGCATGGCCTGTCTTACACAATTATTCTGACAACTTTTGGGACAGAGTATTTTTAAAATACTAATTACTTAGATACAGTTCTTGCTGGGAACATTTTAAAACAGACTTTAAGAGAAGGCAGTTTCTATCCCCAGAAAATCATGAACATTGAGAAGCATAAAGCTTTGTTATCTGCTTTCCAGGAACATAAGAAATAATTTTAATCTACTCTATCGTAATTGCATTTAAATATAGGAAATTACAACCAAAGATGTCAGTAGCTTTGCAAAGTTCTGACAGGCTTAAAGAAAAAAAACATGAAATTAACTGTCCAAGGAAAATAGCCTCTTTTAAAGTACAGAACCTAAAAGATGGGAGAAAAACATTTGTACCACCCTATGTATATGTATAAAAATTAAGCATGTCTCAATTTGGCTGAACTGGGTAGCTGCCACAAAACCACTATTCGCAAAACAGTTTCACTACGCCAGAAACTATTCTAAGCAGTCTTCCATCTTGAAGAAGCTGATTAGGACTCTGAACTACTATAAGCAGAACCTAGTGTAAGTTTGCATAACCCAAAGCTATTTGCTTGGGAAAAGAAGAATTAATCGGAATTATTAACTGAATTAAGGAAGAAAGTAATACAAAAATTAAGCTACTAAATTAAAGCTACCAGATTTATGATACTAGAGAAGAATTTGAATGCAGAGACAGATGTATGCAAAAAGCTACACATGGTCCAAAAAAGGTGGAAAAAAATACTGTTTATGCATTTAAAAAACATTTCTCACTATTCCATTAAAAATCACACTAGCCTCTCACAGGCACTTTCTTGCAAGGAGTTCATCTCCCTTAACTGCTTTTTGCACTCTGAAGACCAACCATTGCCATTTCTTCACTTTGTCAGTGTTGGTATTTAAGTTTCACACTAACCACAAAACATCATTGTTCTCCATACAAAGAATAAATTAGGTAAAGAGATACATTCTGAACTAGTGTGCATAGTAGTATAAGATAGTAAAAGAATTATTCTTTAGGAGCGAGTCTGGTGATCAAAACTGCCAAGGCTCAAGACCCACATCCCTCTCCCTCCCAAATTACTGGAAAGCTCTCTAGAAAAAAAAAAAAACAAAACCCCACAACTCTGCAGCTTTCCAGTGCCTCAGTTTTCAAGTGGCCTCTAAAGTCCTATAACAAGATATTTCATACCTACATCTGCTTTAATCACAAGTTTGCAGGCAACTAGTAATGCACCACTTGACAAATTATTACTTGCCTGAAAGAAACTTGAAAGGAAAATATGTGTGCTGTAGTCTGTTTACTAACAATTAGTTTTGGGTCTTACCAAATGTCATTCGGCCACTAACAATTTCTGGCGATTTCTTCATATCATTAAAAGCAGCAATAGGAAGCCCCCAGTTGGCAACTGGCCCCCAAAAGTGCTGCAAAGACAGAAAATGAAAATAAAGTTACACAGAAACACAGACCTCCTATGGTATTCTTACAGATCCCCTTAGCCACACAAAGCTTCAGAGGACAGGGTGAATGGTAAAATTCCATGTAAAGATATGGACTACTTTTGATGTAAGGGAGAAAAACTAAACCCTTCTTTCAGCAGGATCTAGCCTTCAGAGTTGAAGGAACAGGAGCCCACTCTGAATCTTCTTGCAGACTGCAGAGGAACTACTGAAAGGCCACTAAAACACAGTTTTGTGTAATTATACCTCAGACATCACTGAGCAGTCTGATCAGTATAATCATATAATAATCTCAGATTTACAGCTCACTTCTATGCAGAGAATTAGGCTCCTCAAAAATGTAATGAAAACACAAGGACTTGCTGAAGTGAAGAACTGGAACTGTTTTCATGTTATGCCTAAGATGAAGAAATGCTCATCAAGCAGCTTCTTCCAAGTGCTTACAACACCTCTTGAATGAGCAGGGCCATGCAACCAAACCAAGCTGTTACCTAAAACTTCATCTGCAATTGCCAAAATAACCTGATGGCTACCTAAGTCTCAGTGATTAGACAGCTCTAAGATTAGAGCATTTGGCTACAGGTGTGTACACAGAAAAAGAGAGACAAGAAGCAGAAAGAAATCAACTCAGAAAAACCGATGAGAGCTCAATTTGCTGGGTATTGTCTGAAAGACTGAGAAAAATAGTCTCCTAAGTCAAATATCCCCTATTGTTACAAGTTAACAAGCCTTCAGTAGAATTCTTTCCACAGAAGATGCATGCAGTACTTGCATCAGCTTCTCCTAATGGGAAGCTATGGATGCGCAAAATTAACTTGGCCAGATATGGCAAAAGAGAAGCACCTTGCAAGAAAAAGCTCTGTAGATTCCAACTTTATCCATTCTTTTGATGCTTCCTCTAAAATGCAACACTGAAGATATTGCAACAATTTTGAATTGTCAGGCAACATTTAAGTTTCTTGCAATTTTAATTCAAAATACTCTAGCCAGTCTGGATACTAGCTTGTCAACACTACAGTAGGATTAAAAGCCATGCTTGCTTCCTGAAGATTTGGGTTGCGATACAAGAAACTGAACTAAAAAAAAAATGCATGGAAAAAGTGAGCTAAGTGGTACACATCATTTTGATAGTTTAACATTAGTGCAATATGCAAAAAAAATGCCATATTTCTGCAAGTGTCTACAGAACTGACACCGGTCCAAACCTAGGTTTATAATAAGAGTATGTCAAAAGATACAATAAATGCATTTGTTTACTATATTGCTACTTGTAGGAAAATTGACATCCAATGGTTAAAGCCTCTCAAGTACATGAGAGGTACAATGGCATAACTGAGAAGTTGCATGGCTACATGGCATTTAGACTGTACAGCTATAGTTAAATAACGTGAAAAAAACATAACACCACTTACACACAAGGTGTTGCAACAAGAACATTCATAGAAAACAGTCATGAGCACACAACATACTGTTTAAGTAAGTTTAGAGGCTTTAATGTAGCTATTTAAATAAAGTACAGTAAGAGAACCAGAAACAAACATCTACTCATAACCATAATTATTTTTACAGTAAGACAGCAAGACAACTTGTGTAAGCATTACCCCACTATAGCAGACTGGAAACCAGAACTGGTAAGGCAGTACATGTACTCTGTGAGGTTTTTAGTTGTTCCAGGAGTCTTGTTTAAAGAACTGTAGTTTCAGAAGAATAAGTCTTTACAGCTCTAAGCTTGATTTTTTGACTCTATGAAACAGATCTGGAAGTCCTAGTGATAACTTCTTCTTACTTCATTCAACTGCTATTCAAACATAAACACACATCATAGACTATGGATCACTTCAAGCTCAGGCTGCACAAGCTGAAGAATCATCAGTTCACATCCAAGGAGCACTGCAGCAGTAACTCCTGCTGACCAGGGAGGTAGATTTAGAACCTGCTCACTTGAGATTGTTATCCAGTTTTAAGTGCCTCCAGGCAGCCAGCCTTTGAAGTTTCAACACAAGAATTAAACTACACCTATACAGTTTGCTTTTGGTCTACACAGATGAGCAAGTCTTCCATAATATTATGATTCACAGTATAACAGGCATAAAAAAAAACCACTCCCAGTTTCAGAAGAAAACTAAAAGACTGAAGAAAAGAGTCGTCTAAAGTGAGAGTTATTATGTCAGGCAATAAATGGTAACATAAAGCTGGTTAAAAAAATAAACCAGGTAGTTTGGTTATGAACCAGTATTGTCGCTATGCAGAAGAGTGGCTATACCTTGACCTGATCTCTGTACCAAAGGGTATGGAAAAAATGAAACCCCTTTACTTTTGCAGTGATTGCTTTACGAGATATTGTGAAGGAGCTAATGTTTGGTCACCTTAACCCCAGACTTGCAAATAACTCTTACTAGTACATCACTCCTGGAAGTCTGCAGTGTGCTTCCAGATGCAAGCAAGATCATAACAGTGCTGAGGCAAAAAGGCTGCAAGTTACTGAAGTCATATGTGAAACCAGAAGTCCTCTCCCTTTTCTTACCGTACTGTTGAAGTGGGCCATCATTTTCCA
Organism: Pezoporus wallicus; assembly: GCF_028554395.1. Lineage (NCBI taxonomy): Eukaryota > Metazoa > Chordata > Aves > Psittaciformes > Psittacidae > Pezoporus > Pezoporus wallicus. The sequence goes on from NW_026637663.1 coordinate 5,555,179, forward strand.
TTCAAAAAGCACATGGAAGAAAGAAGAAAAAAAGTGTTAGTTTCTTTCATAATCAGCATAATGAGAAGTGCATCACAAACAGAAAATAGGTAGGAGTCAGAAAACTGTCCTGGCCTTAACCTTGATTAACATAGCAGTATTAAAAATTCCATTTCTCTCAAGAGCTGTCTTTGTGACAACTGTTTGCTGCCTAGCATCTTTTTCATAGCGAGACAAAAATCCCATTATATTCTGTGGAAAACACTTATACCCTATAGTCTTCAAAGCATCCAAGATGCTACCCCAACTAATTTAAAAGGACAACCATTTCTGACACAAGGTTTGTCACGACAAAACTGAACAGCTCCAGTTCCTCTGTGGGAGCTCTGAAGAACTTGGAATTTTTTGTACATCCTTTGTACTAAGTAAGTAGGTCAAACCAAATATTGCCAAAGATCTTACTGTTACTAAGCTTAGTCCAACCGTGGCTGTACCAGACATAAGCTATATTATATTTTCAGTGATGTAATATACATATTTTCAGTGATCTAACATGCAATTACACTCCAGTCATGTATGGGGTTCATTTAAGTGATCATCTAGGTACCAATTTATGTAATAACTTAATGATCTATGCATGGAAGCTAGACTACAGCATATATTTAAGATTGCTTGCTACTCTTTTTAAAATGTTTCAGAATTTTTAAGCGTCCTTTTTCCAAAGATACTGATAGGACCCCATGTAAATCATGACTTACAAGAAACCAGCTACTAATAAAAAGCCTACTACTGCAGAACACTTAAGTCACCTCCCTCACACTGATTTCCATATTCTTAGAGCACTGTTATACAAATAGCTACAGCAGGGGAACAGTCAGGTCTAACTCAGGCAATCACACTGGCTGCATCTGAATCAGCGTGTGGCTTGTAACAAGATGCTTAGTGTCCTTGATTAGTCTAACCACTTTTTCTTGTTTGTTTTCTTATGAACTGAACTGCAGCAATAGTTAATTGAAGTAAACAAGTGCATACTCCCCCCCCCCCAATAAAACCTTAAATAAACAAGTTAAAATATGTCTTCTGGCATGCTTGGGTTTGTGCCAACAGAAGTCAGCCTTGATTTTTAAATTGGAAGTTGTTTTCAGGCAAGTAAAAACCTAAAATAGAACCAAAGTGATGCTATTTTAACAGAGTAGGCAGCTCTGGCTAAGATCATCCTCACATTCACATGAGATTGGTACAGTTATTATACTCCTAAAGAGAGCAGATAAAGGTCATATAAACTCACAGAAGCAGGCATCCAGCCCCAAAGCTCTGCAGCCAATACAGCTACAACAAATGCACCACAACCAATAGCAAGGACACTGCAACAAGTGTGCTCATTTATTCCTGGTCCATTTCAAATTAGCAGTTATGAAGAACTACATTGAATCCCTTGATAAAGGGAACACTTCATACTAACATTTCCAGAACTGTGGGAGGAGCTGCTGAATTTACCCATCCAGTTTCTGTGTGTCTGCTTTCTGTATAAATTCCTGGACATCACAAGAGGAACTGACAGCTGATCAATACCTTACATTGCTACTACAATTCATTCCAAAATGGCTATATTGAGAAAGATTTTTTCAAAATAATTCATGTATGCATTTTCTTCATATTGGCAGTCAGGATATTAACAGGCCGGAGGCCATCCTGCAAATACAGATGAAGTGTCACCACTCTGCTCCCCCACACTGCCATCGCCAAGAGGTGATGATATTACCCTTCTGCAAAAGATTGTTCTGTTCTTGGAGCATATGAGACTGAGACAGCAAGCACAGTGTCCTTCAGTTTCTCACACAGACCAGTAGAGGAAGTAGAGGACCTTTTTTTTTTTTTAATTTCCTTGTGTTTAAATATTTACTAATGAAAACAGACGATAAGTTAATTCTGTTTACATTACTTATGCTAACTCTCCTAAAGTTCATTTCAATTAAAAGAAAGGTCCGAGACAGTTTATGTCAACATAAGTGCTCAAGCTTTACACGGAATGAACTATTTCAAAGCCACCTAAATTGACAATGACTACCTTTGCATTATTGCCGAGTCGTCAGGAAGAGATATTTCAGAAGGGCCTCAGAAGACCAAACTCTCTACGCTTATTTTTCTATTACCAGAAGATTTTGGGACTCCTTGGTTTTCCTTACGCAACTGAAGTACTTTACATTTCTACCACAAGACAATACCAGAACTTGCCTAGAGTGGTGTATATAGATCTTCTTTTTCAAAAGAAGAGAAATCTGCTTTACTGGATGTTTTTTAGAAGCTACTGGTTTAAATCATTAGAAGAGAAATTAAGAGGATTCAGTTGCATACTGTTAATGGCTTAGATAATATAACTTTAGTGACAACTGACATTTTTAAGATCTATAGAAAAGAAAACATGCAACTTCAAGGTCATAACATATAGAGCTACCAGACTTTCACAGGCCACTCAGCAAGTTTTAAGTTAACATTACTACTGCGTTTTACAAGAACCAGAAGCCTACCTACAGCTAACATTCTAACTAAGCTGACTTTAAAGCATTAAAGACAACAGTTAGAGTAAATGCGTATTTACATGATTTACAGTCATTCAGATCCCTATTAATCACCACTTAAGAGAAGCCAGATGTGAAATTGGCAGAACAATTAATTATTAATGACAGTTTTAAAAGTAATTTATCTTGGTTCTTTGTGCAAGATCCAAAAGCTAACCTGATGTAAAGCAATTCTATTGCCAGATATATCCACCTGAGAAAAGCAGCATGCATTCACTGTGCTTGCTTTCAAGTTTTCAAGTTATAAAGCTGAAACTAAAGCTACTTATTTCAATAGAGGTCTGCAAGTTTTTACTGCCCTAAGCCATAATAATGGAACATGCAATTCCACCTCTTTGTGTAACTTGAGTTATTCTATTTGGGGTCAAGGATTTTACAGTTAAATACTGGTATCACAAGCAATCTCTCAATTCATCATTTCCCACAAAAAAAACTTTCACATTTATGAACCCTTGCTTCACTGCAGTCATTAGATGCCGATTTTTAGAGCAGATACATAGTCTTAGAGCTTTGAGGAAAATCTCTTACTCAATGAGCACAGCAAAACTGTAATTTTCTTCAGGATGATCCTGTAGGCTGGGGAAGCAAGAGCCTTCAGGAAAGAATGTAAAGAGATAATAGCTCAAAGTACATACACTCCATTCCTTCTATGGAGAAGACAGACTATGGTCTTTTATTTACATGTTATCTAAATTTTAAACTCAACATAAAGGCAACAACTTAAACAAGTAAGCAAGAAACAATACTAAAAGGCCATACCACATAGAACTACTGACTTTAGCTCTTCATGACACTCAGTAACATAAGTACAAATTTACCAGGTATCTGTATGCAACACTAGACCACCATAGGATTATCCTTTTTTGCAATACAGTCTTATAGCTTATTTCAAGCCTAGAAATAGGATTAAGTACCCTGAAAAGGTTTATTTTGTCTACCTTTTCAGTCTTTATCGAGAACATACATACTTCCAGCAAGTAACTGTGGTGGTGTTCGGAAGATGCCATTATCTTCTCTGGATTTTTGTTTGTTTTCTTAAGTATGAAGCATACTGCTGCTTTGCTAGCCATTTATCTACTTCGCCTGAATTCTATTCAGTGAACTAAATGTTAACGTCAAAGCGCACCTATCAAGCTTCCATATTATCATGAAGACTTTCAGAAGGAATCCACACAGAAGCCTGCTTTAACCTTCTTTTGTTTTGCTTCAGGGATGTTCTCTTCCTCATCTTTTTGCCCCACTGTTTCTATAGAACTTGATTTTGCAAGTGCCAAACAAACCCTTTTGCTTCCTGAGCTGTTATATTATAATCCCCCTTCGATGCAGGCTTACACCATCTGCTACTTTCACCAAGACTGTTTCTCTGATAAACAGATGCCTGCCCACATACTTGCTCAATATCAAACATCAATTGCAATACATGTAGGTAGAACAGCAAGCAAGACCTATACTGAAAGGTTGCTCAATCACCTGTATTAGAAGGGCCCATTTTTATCTTTTTTCTTTGTCAAGCTTCTTGTCAGCCAAAGAAACCTCAGCCTGCCTATTCGAGACTCACTCCATAAGCATTTCCACCAGATTTAAGCAAATATGCTGCAATTGCATCTTTAGGGCATTCCTGTGATTTCACTTCGCGATGCCATTCCTCTCACCAGAACACACATCTGAAGCTTGACAAAAAGAGTATTGAGCTGTTTGAGAAGTGACTAAAGCCACATTCCCATGAAATCGGGGCTTTAACAAGCCTCTGGAAAACGTTCATATTTACACATACTCAGACACTTAAATATGTGGTCTTAGGACCGCATCTGTTAAACTCGCTTCTGCACACAGTAAGAGCAAAGCTCTTTCTGCCCTGATTGCAGGCAGCGGTCCGAGGGCCCGTGTCCCCGGCTCCTGCGCCTTCTGCCACCTGCCCCGGAGACAGGGCAGCGCTCCGGGCTGGTCCCACAGCCGACAGAGGAAAGGTCACACTGAAGTGCAGCTGCCGCAGCATTCAAACCGTGCCGCGTCGCTTCAAGGTCAAGCCCGGTTTCCCCGCGGTGGGGCGGGCGGCTGACAGCCCCGACGGCCTCCGCAATGCACGGGGTGCCTCGCTGCCCTCCGCCATCCACACCAGCACGTCCGGGCCAGCTTCGCCCTCCCGCGCTTTCCCTCCTGCCCCCGCGCAACCACGCCATGGCGACCCTCAGCGGCAGGCAGCGCCCAGCCCGCGCGTCTCCCTCGCTACCAACTACCGGCACCAGTGACAACTCCCTTAGCCTGCCCAGCCGGCGCCCGCTTTACGGCAGCGCCCTCACCACCGCCCCCTCCGTCAGCACGGCGCTCTCGGCACCTATTGGCCGCAGTTTCCCATTGGTTAGTGGTGTGAGAGGGCTATTTGGGTATGCGGGTGTTAGGAGGGCTGTGTGAGAGTACTGTGGCTGCTTCAGTGATTCTTTTTTCATTATTTAAGATAGTCCTATGTTGTTTTGTTTTGTTTTTTGTTCTTTTTTAAGAGTCCAGTTTATGGACTTGGAATGTTTGGAGCTGGGAATACCGGGGTATGGCAGAGCAGTGCAACAGTTCAGGCTTTCCCTCTGGACCTGAAATGGTTTAAGATCCTGCTTCTCACCAGCACTTTCTGTTTCATTCCTGAGCAGAGGTTACTTATTTGGACGGGGAGATAAGCTCTAACCCTGCTAATGCTGTCTCCATAAAATTTGGGCCATATAAACAAACACCTGTGTGTGAATTACATCTTTTATCTTTGCTCATTGCATTAGAGATAGTGAAAATGGATGTTTACCTCTGCTTTCCAAAGACTTGCAGTTTTTACAGTCTAGAACTGGGCTGAAAGTGCAGCCTGGGGCATGCCCATGTTCTGCAAGAAGTCCTGGAGTCCATGCATGGTTGCTTATTTGCTTCTGCTTCCCTCCTCTTCCCTGCAGGATCTTGGGGAGAGCAGGAGAAGAAAAAAGAAAAAAAAAAATAAGAGCTCTGCACCCTTCTCCCCCCGATTGCTTCCTTGGAGAGCGCTAGGCGTGAGAAGAAGCACTGTGTGTCCTCTCTTTCTGTATTTAGCGTATGATACAACACTCCACCACTACCACCCCTGGCTTTGCTGTGTGTGGGAGAGTTTTAACCTCTTTGGTTATGAAAAGCCGTTCCCCTGCACTATGAAAAGCCAAACTGTAGCCGACTATATTTCTGTGGACTATTTAGACTCCTTGTTTGAAAGCAGCAATGTGAATCTGAACAGGGTCTCAATCATTTATTCGTTTTTATTTGACTTGTGCTGGCAGAAGAGAGGTCTATGGAAATCAGTTCTGTGTGTCTGAGCAAAAATCTCATGTAGTGGGAGTCTACGTATGCTATATGGCCAGGCTCAGTTGTTAAAATTACAGCTACAGTTTTACCTAAAAATGTAGCTTTATTCTCCTTGACTGAAATTTTTGTTTTTTTCTTAACTCTGTATATGGAAAACCCCCAATACCTGTCTGCATTGGAATGTGGTGTTCTCTAGTCTTTCTTCCTGGAGTAAACAAGTTCGTTCAGATTTTTCTCTTAGGATGTGCCTTTTAAGTCTTTCAACCTTTTGCTTACTCTGGTTTTGTTTACACCTTTCTTAAGGCATAGCCTGAACAAGGGTCATCATGTCCCAGTCAAAGCCTTACCAGCAGCACACTGGTAATACCCTTCCATAACTGGGGGAGAATCTCACTTTGTTTTTTGAAGTAGTTAATGGAAAAACCATTAACTAGAAATGTGCCCAGGAGAAACCAGTCCCACGTGACAGGCTTTACCAGTTACACAAGAGAAGCAGCTGGCAAGGATTTGAAGTTTGCATTTGCTGCAGTTCTGTGTGTATATATAGTGGTTTCATTTGCATACTATTTTTTTAGGCTTCTTCAAAGGATGTCAAAAGCTATAAAAAAACCTCACCTTAATTTATCACATTCACAGCTTCCCATTTACCCCCTGGCCTGTTCAATAGAGAAATTAGATTGGATTTTACATGAGGCGCTCTTGGTAAGTCCATGCTAGGCACAATTTTACACATGTTGTTCCCTAGGTGAACATTAATGGATTCTTTAGTTATTCTAGCTTTTTTTTTTTTTTTTTTAATATATATCAGAACTAGTCCATTTGGCTTACAATTTGCTGGGTTGTTGTTAACCCCTTCTTTTCAGACACATGCTATTATCTAGTGCTGGATTGCCATATATCTCCATGGAGAGGATAGTCACTGATTATCTTAAATTGCCTCTGCTAGGGCCTGATAGACTTCAGAGCAAGTTTCATTGGGTCCTGGCACATCTTTCTTTCCAAAATATATTTCACTTGTTCTTTTCCTGGTCTGAACTATGCTTCTATGCATTTTTCACACTGAATTTAGACCTATTTTGAGTTAGTATTACCATACTCCTGCCTTTACTTGTTATGGGCTGTTTCTGCATTATTTAATGACTGCCATTTCCTTTGTCTTATTTTAATTTCTAATTCTTTTATCAAACTTGTTTAGTTGTCTTTTATATGCCATGAAAGTTGAAACTGATTTCACGCCTTAGCATTTCTGATTCTGTTATCTGCAGCCTGACACCATTTCTTTCTTTTCATCTATTCATCTATCCTTTTGTCTGTATTCCCTTTTGAGTTTTTGGTCATTACATACTTGTGAATAAGCCAGGCCACGTATGTCTGAGGATGGCTCCTATGTTTCTTCTAATCAGAAAAGGTAATTGTAGCTGGTTTGGTTTTAAAAAGGACAGATCCCCTGCAATCTTTTATCCCTTAGATTATTTTCAGAAATACCCTGCCTGCATTTCTTGAAATTTCTTCCTGAAATCTGCATTGCTTTTATTTATTTCTCATCAACCTTGTACTTCTGACATCTGCGAGGAGATGCCTCTGAAGTTTATGATACTGACCGGTTATTCTCCTTGTTTTCCCTCGGACTTTGGCTAGGTCATTAGTTTTTTAACTCACTGACTTTTGTTACTGCCTGTCTTTACTTTATACTCTTCCTCCCTAAAGGAAGATCTGCTTGTTTTTAGCAGATGGACTCTAGGGTTGTCCTGCAGTTACTCTGCATTGGACACTCTCTAATATCAGAAACTTTCTGCAGACACCATTTCTGCAGCTCAGAAGCTGCAGCTGGTGGGATGGAGGAGAGCATCCCTGGCTCCTTCGTCGTTGTTTCCACAGATCTTCAGTGCTAGCACACCTAGTGCTGGTGGTTTTGCCCACAAGGATACATAAAGTAGCCAGAGCTGAGTGAGCAGTAGTAGCTTCTCACAATATCATGGATTTTGTCTCTGTGAGGAGGTGAGCTGTTAGATGATGGGTCTGTTTAGCAAATGTCTTCCCCAGAAGAGAGTCTCCATATCCTACATTCCCCATTTCTGTGTGCGGGAGTGACAGGGGAGAGCCTTCCAGCTGCGGGGGATGTGTGGCCTTTCTTCTTCTCCTCATCCCAGACTGCACTTCGGGAGCCAGCACTTCTTGACCTCAACAGCTGCAGATCCAGCTGCTGAGTAAAGTGGCACGCAGGTTTTCTCCTTTTGGGGCGTCTCTTCCTCGTGATGTATGGTGACATGTCCCTGTTAGGGAGAGAGGAATATACTGTCTGGGAATAAAACAACTGAAGAAAAATGTGATATGACATAGCAGGACAATCTACTAGTGCTGTGTGGTAGTTCTGCTTCTGGCATAAGGCACAATGGCAGTCCTAAAGGATGTATCTGATATAACTGTTAACACACATCTGACGAGAAAAATGATGGTGCCTTTTCCCTCCTGTAAAAGGAATTGCAGGAAAACATTATTTGGAGTGTTGCATGACAGACAAGAGAACAACAATTAAACAAGCTGCTCAAGAGCCTCTGACTTCAGGACTGCAGTAGTTATTGTTTCCCTGCTATGGTAGTTCTGAAGTTGCAGAAAAATATGAAGAAAAGATGCGTTGCTTGGACAGCCTTCCTAGACCTTGTAATGAAATACCTGTTCATTAAAGTGGACACAGATCATCTGGCAGGTAGATGAGAAGATTGACTAGAACAGTTGACATTTAGCCAGGCTGCAACATCAAATGGAGCCAAGCAAGAGCAGAACTTGGTATGACACTTGCATATGTGTTTGCATCTGATTACAGATACATTAACCCTACATGCTGGCATGATGTTTGAGAAGTTTTATTCCATGTGGGTTACACAGCAGCAACTAAGAAGGTTAAATACCCAGGGCTGCTAACTCAGGAGGCTGCCTTATAGGAATAATGAATAATCTCTGTAAAATGCATGGTGAGCCTTGATGCGTTTGCAGAGATATCCTAGTAGAAATATTAATTTAGTATTAGTCTAAAGAAAAATGAAATAAATGCATAACAACTAAACCATTCTGGAAGGAGCTATACCTCATTTTAGGAAATGGCATCCCTTCCCTTCAGCATATCAACCAAACCACATTGTGTTACATTATGACCACAGTTTAGTGTCATTCAATTATGGTCGGGCAGGTCTGAACACCTGAAGCTTTTACTAGTATAGTTATCCCTGTTATTATAAATTATATAGGCAGGAATCATGCAAGCTCTGGTCCTAACACAGTATATATCATAAGCACATGGAAAACAGCTCATCCTGACAGCTGGGTTTGCAGTGAAGTTGTGCAGGTGCTTTTTCTCCATGCCCAGGAAGCAGCCTGGATGAGCTGGAGGCCACTGCTCAAGAGTGGGAGCAGCACTGCTTCCCCCCACCAAATATCTTCCCCTACTTAAGCTTACAGTACAACTATTAAGGGCAAGTTTTCTCCTGGGAGTTTTTTTACCTAAAAGCCAAATGGCTGTAGATGAAGGACGCTCCCTGCATGTGTGTGGTGCAGCAGGGCCTTGGGGCAGCTGGAGGGTGTGGCTTTTCTTGGAGGAGGCTGCTCTGAGTCCTCGATTAGTCACACATGATAAAACAGACAGCCAAAACTGCAGCTGAAATTACTTAAGCCAACTTCACGCTGAAATACGTGTAGTGGTGAAGGCTAAATCTGTCTGTGTTTTTGCGGTCATGAAGACTGAATTGGTTTTAAGTGTTTTAAGATATTTTTCAAGAATGCTTCAAATGAGATAATTATATATTCTATTTTTAAATAGAAAACTGTGTTGTTAAGGCTGTTTAGAATAAATCAGTTTCTACAGAATAGAGAAAAAAAACACAATGGATTTATTGAAAGGTTATTTATACTTGCAGATGGTAATGTAGATATGGTATCTGGGCTACAAGGGTATAATGATAGCTATTTTAAAATGGATCTTTATAACAATATTTGTTAAATAAACAATATTTGTTAAATATTTTCTTAAATAAAGAAATTATGACAATAAATGGTAATTTTTGTCAAAATCATGCCTCCACATCCATGTGAAAAGAAGCTCTGAGTGTTTTTTCTAGTATCGCACCACTGCGTTGCTGGTATCCTTGAAGCAATTGTGGATGATTACCGTGTGTTTGGAAAAGGAAGGATGAGGGCTGCTTGTTCAGTCACACGCACTCTGCACTTTATATTGCTAAATCGGGTCAGCTGGGGAAAGAGAGCCTCATATTGTAACACCACCTTGCAAAATTCTCCTCCTTCACTCAGTTAGGGAAATCTTCTTTTATAGTTAAATGAGATATAATCACTTCATCACTGTAATTATCATGTCCAGAGTAGAAGAGCAGGAGGGCTGGTGGTGCTCACTTAGCAGGCTGTGTCTCCTACATAGCAGGTGTTGACTGGGGCTGTAAAGCAGAGTTTTTTTCCTTATGGAAAACCTGCCTAGGTGATGGATCCAACAGGATTAAAAAAAAAATCTATTAAAAAAGAAAAGTATTCCTTTCTCTGTGGGAGGAGTATCAATGATGTGTCATGAACATGTCAAGTAAGGCTGTGAGGAGGTTTACTGCCTTGCAAAATGTGTGCTGAAACACTTGCACTTCATGAGGAGAACTAGTCATGGGGTTTCTCCCAAGCCTTCTGTGTAATTCTTTAAGTGTTTTATCCAATAAAAACATCTCACAGGTTGTAAGGGGGAGCCTAAAATCAGGGGTCTGACTGATGGCAGAAAGTGAAGGAGTCAAAGTTCAGACACACTGTTAAATAATGACAGTCATTTTAGCTATGCAATCCTCAGGACTCGTGGGTCTTTATTGAGCTGAATAAATATAAATTTATTAGGACATGATAAAAAATACAGGTTCCTGGTATGTTTCACTACTAAAAAACCCACTTACCATATTTAAACGTGCTGTTTCCTGGTACTTTGGCTCTCCCTAACCTAAATCACCCAAGTGAGGCTGGAGGATGGTCCGGAAAGGGGAATCATTCCTGGTAGAAAAGTACGATTCTGTGCTTCTGTCCTTTTCCAGTCCTTCCCCTGTCAAAGAGCAACTACCCAAACTACTGCCACTGAAAAAAACTTGAACATCAATATACGTAGGCTTGATTTAGGAAAAAAGCATATTAGCATGCTTGAGCCAGAAGGGTATGATTACACCAGGGCTCGCTTTGGTCTAATAACAGTATCCTTGGTAGTGTTAAATCCGCTCAAGTTAGGGTAAATTTTTCACTTGATACGCTAAGATTTCTCTCATTTACTGGAGAACTGTGAGAGCAAGACAGTATCTAGGTTGTCCCTGACTTACTAGAGGAAGCCAAAGGTTGTCTCTGATCAAATTGGTGATGCAGATCCAGATAGGAACCCTGAAATCACCTTTGGCCTATTTCTTTAACTAAAAGAAAGGGGGGAAATTTCAGTAGACTACAGTGAATAAACAAACTGTGGGCATACAAGATGAGTAACTTGGAGGTAAACATGCCAAAGTCCTTCCCAAAGCTACTAGGATCGAAGTGAAATAAACAGTAGGTCCTGGCAGACTTCTACAAGGCCATTTAGGACTCAACAGGGAGTCACTGAGGCTTATGCAAGGTCTAACAGGAAAAAAAAGTACTGATTCAAGTGTGTATACTTAGAAAAAAATGCCTTTTACTCACGTACCCAAATGTGTGTGTGCAAAAGTGGGATGGGTGCTTACAGACAACTTCCACACTCTGTAGCAAGGGTCCCTGTCAGAAAGATTTAAAATAGCATCCCACAGATGTCCAAGGCCATCTTTTGTATGGGTATTGACCTTTCCAATAAACATTAATATTAGGTGGTGATGCTACAACTTCAGTTCACAAGGACTGTCTTGTTGGGTTTTTTTACAGGAGATATCTTGTTTTTTTACACTGAGAACCTTATAAATTAAATGTGAGAGCCTTCATCCAAAAGCCATGCAGCTTGAATGGATCCTTGGCAGCTGGATTGGACTGCAGCATCTGCCCTGCACACCCGGCTTCACTGTGTGTGTGAGGAGGGGACCATTAGCTCTGCCAGAGTAGAAGCTGAACCTTTCACACTGAGCAGGAAGCTCAACAAAACCTAACCAAAAGGAAATTTGAAGCTGAGGAGTGCCGTCACTGTGACACCACCCTGTGACTTTGGTGCTTCTTTATGTTTATGGTGTCCTTCCTGAAGACTCTGCAGCAGTATGTCTTAACAATCAGCTCCTTCTTTTCTGTGGAAGGCTCAGGTGGAGGCAGTGTGTCACCTCTGCATCCCATGAAAAACCTGTGGTTTCAGTACTTGCAGATGAGAGCAGGGAAGCCCATCAGCTCCTTCCTCAGGCTGGTGAGGTCTGACCCACACAACCCACCTCCCGCAAGTGTGATGCAAGCTTCCAACTGTGTAGGCTTATTTAGGGCTCTTTGAGCTAAAAAGAGGGACTGTTACTCTGCAGCAGGGGACCCTGATGGGAGTGGCTATGCAGCACTTCCATACTGTGGGGATGCTCTGGACGAATCTCCACCACATCACACCTCAGGAAGGCTGCTCCAGTAAAGTTTGTCACAGAGGTGGAACAACTCTTACTAGATGTGATCTTTTGTGTTTAGGATTTAGCAAAAACTATTATTTTGAGAATTTTTAAGACTTACAGTCTTGAAGTTGGGGGGGGGCAGTGATGTAACATTTTCCTGGAGAAGCACCTTCTTTCACTGCCACTATGCATTATTATGAACAGCATTTGCATTTGTTATTGATAATTTACTTTCCTCTTTCCTTTAAAAACAAATAAATACCCAGGGTACTGTGATTAGGATCTTGCAGCCTCTCTATCTGTCTTACAGATGTGCAGAAGCTGCATAAAGTCACTCAGTTCACGAGTCATCACTCAGCTCCAGGCCTTGGAAATTTAAGATTTCAAAGTTGTGTGGTCTAATTTTCACTGCCTTTTAAATAGCTAAATTCTAACTGGAGAGCTTATTCAAGATTAAAGCCTACTTTATCTCTTTGTACTTGAAGGTTTCACTCATATTTGACATCTGTTTAAGGCCCTTCTGTGGTTCACAGGATTAGTGCACTACTAATGCTATTGTAACTTATTTTGGTTTTAAGTTAGCAAGTGTTTTACTTTTTTTTTGTGGGGGAACACCGTTTACCCAGTCCTGTTAAATGTTTTAACCATATTGCGCCAATGGTGTGAAACAGGGTGTTCTACATTATAACATTATAAATAGTTGTAAACATCACAAAATTTCAGAGGGATATTCTATATTGTTCAAGATGGCAAAGATTCTCTGCATGTGTCACAGTAAAGACACAGATTTAAATACAGAAGGTTGATTATTCCAGTTATTTGTGGCCTAACAGTCTTTGAATTAATCTTTAGAGTTCATCCTATGGATGAATCATCAATTCTATGGAAACACGATCTGTTCATATCATATTTAAGACCAAAACCTGATCTGTGCATGTCATACTTGAGGCCAAAAGAGACCATCACAGCATTTAAATTGATTTCCAAATTACTGCAGACTATAGAAGTGATCCACTTACTTCCATATTAACCTTTTGTCTCCTAAAGCATACCTGCTGAAAGCAACTTTAAAGTGAGGCTGGTTATTCGTTTGAACAAAACTATCAAAGGAGAAAATGAGTTTGCCTTTCCTCTTGGTCACTTTCAGTAGATAAGGCTTCCTTATTTCCATCCTGCACCTGTGGGGACTTTGCACCCAGACATTTGATGGTTTTTGTGCTTCAGTCTGGCTCTTATTCTTCCAGATCATGGGATTTTTCTCTGTGTGAAGATTCTTGTATGAGATAATCAAGTCACTTCTCAGCCATCCCCAGGCTGAGCTGAATACATCAGGGTCTTTAATCATGTCCACAGCAGGCATTTTGTTTTTTTCCCTGCATCTGAACCCTGAACCCTTTGAATATATTCAGTGATGGTAGTTGGTGCATTTTAAAAATGGCACTTGAAGCCTGAATAATGGGGTTTGCATGAAATTTTCTTACCTTTCACACATACTGCTTGATCTCTTCTTCCAGTTTCCTTTAGAAGCCAGGAATGAAGCTTCCAGTTACATCGGTGAGATCTTCTAATTCTTACAGATCAGTTTTTAAGAGCATAAAGTGCTTGTTGGTGATATTGACTGAAGGTTTTGAGAAGACTGAAGCAGTACTGGAAGAACCATCCAGCCTGTTTCAGACTGAGTTTTTAGCTGTTGGCTGCATCACAAAAGAGATATTCTTGCTTTGAATTGGTATAAGCAGTATAAAAACGTATGAAGTTTAAAGGTCATGTTAGTGTAAGACCAATGAATTTTGCATGTGCTGGTGGACATACTAGTACATATATAACTTACCCTGGCTCAAATGCCAGTGCTGTATTTTTCCTCAGATCATCTGATGGTAGAAGGACATGTGGCTGCTTAGAGATTTCCTGGAACTGGGGATTGTACGAGCTGTGTGAATGTGTGTGTTGGATATCTCACATGAGCTTCACAGAAGATCACTCTCATTCCTGGGCTTGGGAAAGTAATAACATATTTGCACCTGAATTGCAGAATAAATAATCCTCATCTTTGCTGAGCCGTGTGTTCCACTTTTTTCTTGCCCATCTAAGCGCACATCAAGGAGCACGTTGTTCATTCATGGACAGGGTTTTTACCTGCATGATTAGTTCACAGACCCAATAAAAAGGCTGCAGCCCTGTAGCTGAGGTGCATCTCCACTCAGAGTGTAACAGATGGCAGCAGATATGGTTGAAATGAGACCAAAGGCCCAAATAGCAATAGATCAGCAGTATTTAAAAGCTGATGGATCACTCTTGTCACTTTTCTGAAGTCAAATGCAGGTTGTTTCTATTCTGTTTTTAAGGTTCCACTGTCACAGCTAATGTTCCTAAAGGCTGAATTGTGTAAGTACCAATAGGTGAAATAAATTCAGGCCTCTAGGACTCAGTGCTAAGGTAGAACATACTTTCATGCTTCACATTGATTGCCCTGTTGGAGGAGTGGCTGGCCTGAATGGATAAGTAAAGCAAATAACTGATTATAATAGAAATTACAGTAGAGAGAAGAGTCCAGACAATAGTGTGACAATTAGAAAGTCTGGGTAAAAGCACTGAAGATCTTTGACTCTGTTTGCATGCCTTAGCAAGGAGACTGTAATTAAAATTGAAGCCTGCTTTCTACAGTAGGGAAAGTGTGAGGCTTTTTGACTGTGGCTGTTTTCACCAATGGCTGCAGAACCTGAAGGCCAGGAAGAAACAATTAGGCAGGAGTGTGCCAAGCCAAAACAACACACAGCCTCACCACGGACTCTGAATCACCAGCGGTTTTATAATTTCCCCAACAAAGAATGGAATTGGGCTCAGGCCAGCTTTGGTTGTTTAGAAAACAGTGAGAGCACCACAAACAGCTCTCCAGTCCATCTAGATGAATAGACAGAGATCTCCTTCTTCCATCTTGCACGCAGGCAGTGAGAGTATGGCATCTTTAGCAGCCAAAGCACTGCAAAGTTTTCTGTGGTTAACCTGAATAGCTGGGTGTAGCCTAAAATTCTTGTTTTCAGCTCTTCTTCATAGCTTTTAATGCAAAATCTCTGCTTTTTGTGATTTTCAGGCATTAGCTGTTACTGTTACTGCCTATTATTTCCCTTTGCTGTAGTGCCTGAGAGGTGCTCAGCCAGCCCTTGAACAAGATGCTATTCAGACATGTAACAAGACTTTTTGATCCTCAGGACAATTCTCAAGTTTGCTTGGTTATGCTTACTTGGCCCTGAATAACATGCAGTTTCTCCATATCTGGTGTCACATGCTGTTCCTATGAGAGAGCCTGAGCTGGACTTGCTTCCTCTGCAATGCTACTGGGGCTGATGGCGATCCACAGACATGAACACCAATGTAATGGTGTGCAGACTCAGACATTTTAACACCAGGGAAGCAGAAACAATCCCTCCAAGCATAAGCATCAAAGGAGACATTGATTTTGCTTTTGTGGTCACTAGTAAGTTCAGCAAGCAGAAAAGGTTATGCAGGCTGCTTGCTAGTGAGCACCAGTTCCAGAAGAACTGTACCTCAGGAAATCTCTGAGGGACAAGGGAAATCCATGCAAGGCAGCTTATGTGAAAGAGCTCATTTGTCCGGCACTGGAATCCCAAATTTCTCTGGTGGGTGGACTGCCTGACTGATGAGGAGTTAAAGGTTTACTTGTTGCTTCTCAAAGCAGAGTTTTAAGTATTCAGCCTGCACAGAGGTAACAGCTCTAGGTATAATTTGGAAAGGTAACTGTGTGATTTTACTGTGACCAGCACATGGCATTCAAAGATGGCCAGTGCCTGGGGACTAGAAAGGAATTATGCAAAAATAAGCAGGATCCTTTTCTGTTTTCTTTTTTATTTCTTTATAAAGAAGGGAAAGGATGGGCATGCCAAGACAAAATGGCGGAGTACAGACAAAGGTGAGCATTGAGATTTCTCCTCAGGGGCCATCTACAGTAAACTCTTGCCCTGGTAGAGAACAGCTCCCCATCCCTCCTGCCAAGAGGGACCCAGCACACAGCCAGCCCTCCGGCACAATCACAGCTCTTTGAAGTTAGTTTGTACAGTTTCACAATACCATCAGCCCCCTCCGGGCGGGCCAGCAGCAGCTGAGGCCAGCAACAGTAGCAGCAGCAACACTGGATACAGTGCACAGAAGAAAGGGAGCAAAGACCTTATTTGCAAACAGTGGTAAGTAACAATATATAAAGTCCAAAGATCATCATTCTGCTATAAAAATATTACACTTCATAAAACCATGTACTATAAAAAAAATCTATTCAGAAACGCAGATAAACATAATAAATATCTGTACACCGGCTGCCCTTTTCAAACAGGAAACGTAAAAAGCGTGAGCCTCAGAAATCATCATTTGTAAACATGAATATGGAGCCTGTAAACAAAGTGCTAGATCACGGTTCATATTTTGTCAAATTCATTTAATGCTACCCAAGTACACCCCTTGCACGTGCCATCACCTAATGGCCAGACTCCACCCCGTGACAGGAAAGAGGACCCTGCTCCCTCTCCCTCATTTCACTGAAGGTGCATAAGGAACTAATACAATGAGAGTGAAGGAGGCAAGATTTGGCTCCGAGTAGGAATTCAGAAACAATCCTTCAGCAAGTGGTTTTAATTTTCTGCATTTCAAATGCTTATTTCCAGCCTCCCCTTTCAAAATTTGCCTTTATCAAAGAGGGCGTGCAATTTCCTCATCTGCTTTACAGGCTACAGTGTCTCTGAAAACTGTGACCACAACATCCATTTAGGAGACATAATGGAGCACAAATTGGCTTTGTAACTACACACACCAGTGCAAGAAGCAGTGATTGTACAGTTCAACACTGAACATCATGGTTTACACAACACAGGCTGATGCAAAGGGCCAATTTCTTAAATTTTAGACTCCAAACTTTGGGCTGCAAAACATTTCTAAGTGCAAGCCTGTACTGACATGCATGAACCGATGCCTGGTTAGCTGGCTGACGTGCATGTGTTGTCACCTGGTTGCACATGGAAATGCAAGGTCTAGGCTCACAAAACTTATGAATAGATTTTAGCTATAATTTGGTTCTAAGAACTACTGTGACTGCATTTGCTCTGTAACATTCTTGTTCTGCACAGGCTTCTACCTACCCTTCACCTAAATACGGGGAATTTTAGTTCTGTGCACAGCGAGAGCCTTGCTTTTAATTCACTTTGTCTTCTGTGTTTAAACACTCAAGTTTTTGCTAACTTTAACAATACCAGAATATGTGCAATTGTTGCTTGTGTTGTAGGCAGACATGGAGAGGGGAGTGTGGGACTGTGTTCACACAGGAACTGAGGTACTAGAAGCAGCTTAGCTTGTCTCGGGGCAATACATGGATTTTGGAGCAGGTTCAACTAGGACATAGGAACACACACTTCTAAAGAATTATGTTGTATACTTCAAAATAGGAAAAGAAAATGGGCTTGAACATTTTAATTTTTATGAACTACAGTAAAAACTTATTAACATTATTTTAGGCCTTTTTATTTTAATGTAAGTAATATCTGAGGTGGTTGGCTGAGTTGTGCTGCTTGCCTGTCTTTTAGGATTCAGGTATGTGACCCTGGAGCTCAGGTGGTTCTTGTTGAAAGGCGCCATCTGCAGATGTTCAACAGGAGGACTTTACTTCTAAATTTGCTTTGTGTTTTTCCTACACACATCTTAAGACAGCTTCAAAACACATGAATTAGAATAATTTCCAAGTGAAATCAAAGATATCTTGTTTTCTGCTATAGTAATCTGTTTTATCTTCCGTATTTGTCTGCCTTATGCCTACTAGGGATCTAGAAAGCTGTAGCACTCCACAAAATCATGAATTTCCTCTGTAAAACTGGGTGACTTAAACCCCAGGATTTTTTCTATCCTCTTTATAAAGTCAATGGTGGTAAAAATACACAGAGTCAAGATTATTTC
This sequence comes from Pezoporus wallicus, assembly GCF_028554395.1. Taxonomy (NCBI): domain Eukaryota; kingdom Metazoa; phylum Chordata; class Aves; order Psittaciformes; family Psittacidae; genus Pezoporus; species Pezoporus wallicus. Next base: position 5,573,558 of record NW_026637663.1, read on the forward strand.
CCCATGGCATGTCATCTGTGGCCTTACGCCTTCTGCTTATAGGGAGTCTCTATGAACTTGTGGTGACTTTTCAGAAGTCTGAATTTGTCCTCCCCTTCTGCATGCACAACCTGGCACTGGTAACCTGCTGCTATGCAAACATCCCATCATTTATTGCCCTGACTCTGAGCCACACCTGGGCTCAGCTCAGCATAACTCAGAAACAGAGGGACAGAGGTGACACCAAGGTACTGCCAGCCATGCTGGCAAAAAAGACGCTGTTGCCTTCCTGCTGTCCCCAGCCACTCTATCTGATGCACAAACATTTGCTTTGCCCCGTGGTGACCTGGATAAGGGAGGTACAAAAGGACAGATGAGCAGCTGAGGTCAAGAGAAAGTGACTGCCTGCCTTTTTAGCATCAGCACTTGCATGTGCTGGCATAAGCTCTGTGGGCCAACAGCATGAGAAACCTTGTGGTTTTAGGGGATGATCCAAGCCCTGGAGTAATTCATATTGTAGACGCACAGCAGTTGCCATACTCGACCCTGGTTTGGATGTATTTGGGTGTACCACTGCTGGATACAAGTTGTTAGAGCACTGCACTACACAGGTAAAACCAGCATGTCTCTTAAAGATCTGTATACTGATTTCTGATAGAGTCTGATCTACCCTGTAAGCCAATAGATTTATTGTCCCTTTCAGTCCAAAACCTATTCAACCTTAAGTCTGGCTGAAAAGAGTTTCAGTAGTACATCCAGGATTAGATGAAGCACAGGGACACACAGTCTGTACTTTTTAAGAGTGTGACACAAAACATCATGTCACAAAGTCATGTCATACAAGGAGTGTGCCTTGGACAGTTGTTGCTTTGCACACTTTTGTAATAGCCTAAGGCACTAGGTTGCTTTGTGGACTAATAACCTGCAAGGTAGCATGATCTCATTCAAAGTGATTTTTAGGTTTCAAGGAATTAAACATAACATTTAGTAGAAGTCCTTTAAGATTAAAAAGAGAGAAAGAGAGGCTAAGCCTTTTTCAGTTATTATTTTCTCCTAGAAAGAATAAATACTTATTGCTGAGCTGTACTGCAGCAAGGAGTTTGGAAAGGAGATGCTGGTATAAAAGCAGCTACAGCAGTAATTAGGCCGTGGCCATGCATCTTCACCTGGATCCAGCTGGGCCAGGGGAAGCAGTGGGTGCTATCCGTCTGAAATAATGAGTGCCAATGGCATATTCCTTCCCCTCTGCTGGGAGCAACTGTCCATTGGATTTGCTGATGGAGGCTCTGGTATTTCAGTCCCAAATGAGCTGGCTCAGCAAGACTGATGTGGAAATAATTTAATTGGGTTCATCTTGACTGAAGTAGGTCATGAAACCCTCAGAAGAGCATCTCCCATGGCAAGCCTGTGAAGGGGGGGAATACACAGCTAGGATAGAAAGGAGGCTGGATAGGACAGGACAGCTTCTGGCCACAGCCACCTATGCACACCCACGGTGACCAATACCACTTTCAACTACCGGTTTTCAAGAACGCTGAAGATAAAACTCTTCTGAGTATCTCCTCAAACACTGATTAAGCTTCTATCCTCATTTGGACAAGCTGGGACAGCACTTTTTTGTGCATGTATTTACATGCACACATACATGTGCATATATCTGGATGCACTGGCAACAAAATTTTAATAAGAAAACCCCATTATATGCAATTTATAGGCTTACAAAGTAATTAATGAGCATCAACACATATAATTCTGTATATGGCCCAAACCTTGTATGGTTAATGGGGTAATAGCTGGTGGGTTAGAAAGAGCTAAATCAGGAAGAGATTCAAACCATTAAACTTTGGGAAGAGCAACATCCTGTAAGCTTGGCCTGCAATAATATTCAGGTGAAAAAAAAATGCTCAAAGAATTAAGACCAAGGATAGTAAGAGGAAATTAGACTGTTTCCAATGACTTGGAAGAGAAAGCAAACTGAAGCAATGAAAAATAGCCAGGAAATCTCAGGGGGAGACAAAACCTGTACATAATATTTACAAAACCCTTTCTGCCCACAGATAGTACAATTACATGGGCCATAGAAAACATTTTGTTTAAAAAACAAATCAGATGGGATTCCAGAAAATACAGCCCTCCCTCCAGGCTGCCCTTAGCATCCTTATGCCCATCCTTCCTTCTTCCAGGATAGAAGTCACTTCCAGGCAAACAGGGCCTGGCCTGAGTGTTTCTGCATCAGCCAGTATCTCCCCTGCCTGCGGACTTGCCTCGTGGTGTGCTGGTAGCAGAAATATGTGATACTTAACTTCTAACAAGACAAAAAGTGTAAAGGCAGCAAAAAGCTGACACTGAGCACAGCTTAGCCAGAGGAGAGAATAAGGGCTGCTGTGTCTATAACCACAGACACGCATCGGCGTGTTTGCACGCATCAGTCCAAGCCAATTCAGCCACTGTGTGAAATTTCACAGCATTGTTTATTCTAGAAAAGAGAAGGGCTTCAAGGAGAGCTGCTTTGCAGCAGTCCTCTGTGCACAGCACATAAACCTGAACATTAAATATCAGTTTAAAATATTAAGAGTAAGTTTAAATTTAAAAATAGACTAATGCAAACAAGTTTCAGGCAATGCAGGAACAGAGTTGGTTTCAGGAAGCATGTTGCTGCAGCAAACCTTGTTCCTTTGAACATTCTGAGGCAATGATTGGTAATTCCAGTTCGACACTGAGATGCACATACATATTCAACAAGAAAAAATTCCCATCTCTAGCATATGAAGCTCCATGTTCACATTTTTCTTTCTTTCCCATCACAACAGAAAAAGAAGCCAACATAACACATTCACTTTTCCCACAAAGCATCTGAGGTGACAAAATTTACTTGGAAAATAAAAATTAACAAAAGCAGTACAAAGAAGAATCCTGGTCAGCTTCTGACCACCATAAACCAAAATGGGTAAGAAAAAGAATAAAAAAATAGTTCACATCTGACACCACAACCCTTGCTCACTTTCTTTGAAATCAAGGAATGAGAAAAAAGGTCCATTTTGCTGAGAGCATTTCAACAAAGTTTTCTTCCCCTGAACCTGGAAAACCCAGGGTACAGAACTTTTGTTTTATATATATATAAATACACATCTACATATTTATATAAATATAAAAGCAGAGCATCCTCCAGTTTCTCCTCATAATTTATTATTATTAAAGCTTGTAATAGAGTTAGCTGGACTCTTCAGAAGTGGATACTCTCTGTACACACATCACAGGGAGTTGAGCTCTGCTAGAGAACAGCCAGGCAAGGACATGAAATGTTGGGTGATGGAGGTGGATTCAGGTAAGCAGCCAGGGGAGGGCAGAGAGCAGTGACTGGAAATGGCCTCACATGCTCCAGGGTGGCACTTTGGCCTGCCAGAGCTGATTTGGTGATGGCATGGAAGGAGAGCTGCATGACCCAGCCAGCCCTTGTCAGCTCAGCCGCCCACCAACCCTCTTCTGTACCAGCTGCTGGAGAGAAACTACCCCTTGCTTTTAGAGCCACAGTTTGCCCCCCAAGCACGAAGTTCCCTTTGGCAGTACTCCTCCCCATGCTGCCACAGGGTTTTTTGCCTACTGTCCTCAGTCACCCACACCTTTCCCTGCCTCTGCTCAGTTCACCAGCCCATTTGCCCAGTCCTCCCACTTGCTGGCTGAGACCAGACACCTTTTTCTCCTCTGATCCACAGGCCCCTACTCACAATGTTTTACATGAATGCTTTCCCCCAGTCTCACAAGACCCAATAATTTCTGCAGAGGACCGAGTTTCTCAGAGGTTTCCTGCTCTTGGAGACCTCTGTGTAAGTCAGGGCTGGTGGCATGCGCTCCATGAGCTGTGCTGTCTTCGTTTCAGAGAGGGCAGGGGCAAAGTGCAAAGGATTTCTTAAAATCAGAAGGTATTTCCACCACTGACAGCTCTCTCTCCTTCATGTTATGTAGAACTTGCTTCAAGTAAGGTATAATTAATGTGTCTCTGCAGCCTTCACTCTTCCTGGGGTGAGTGGAGATCAGTAACATCAGCTGGTGACCAGCCAAGTCACTTCATCATGATGCATACTGGAACAGCTGGAAACATTCAAACCCGACTGTGTTCTTCATAACAAAAAGTGCTTTTCTTGAGAAACAAAATGAAAACAGTGTTCTCATGGAACATCTTAAGGACTCAAAAACAGTGTTTCCTAAGGCGGGACGGATGGAGCACACCTACTTTATTTGGCTTTATCTCAGTGAGGAACAGAGCTACTGGCAAAATTGGCACATCTTTGTGAAGTTGTTAAACTTGGGACCCTGGCTGGAATGTAAAAGAAATGATGGAGCAAAGGAGAACTTTTGCCTTACACTGGGCTTCTGCTAGTTCTGGCGATTTCATGTGCAGGTTGTCCAAAAAATTCTGCTAGCCAAGTAAAGATGAATTTCTCAAATAATAAAATGTGGGTTTTCAAAGAGGCCTTTTGGGGGTACTGCTACAACCTGGTAGAGGTAAGTCTTTTCATGCCCCGCCGCTGAGCCAGACTGGAGGACAATACAGGCTCCAGCCTCGGTGCCTGAGGTGCTCGGTTTAAAGCAAAGTAAGTGGCTGCCATTGCACCCTGTAAAAGAGAGAAAGAAAATGCTGGGTTGAAATTCCATTCTTTGGTGGTTTTGCCCTCTCTTCCCCTACACAAGTCCCTACAAAGAATGGACATGCATGGACAATTTCCATGAAACGATAGCAACATTTAGGCTGGCAGAGAGCTGAAACGTCTCTGATTCAAAGTGGTGGGTAGCAGTACGTGCACAGAAAGCCAGCATGTCCTTACAAAGCAGCTTGAAGTTAAAGATTGAGAAGGTGACAGGTCACAAATCCTTACTATTAATACAATGCCACATTAAATTTGGCCTCTGAGGCAAATAATATTCCCAATTTCTCTATCACTTTCCAGAATATTTACACAGATGACAGCTCTTTGTGCAAGAAGGAAGAGGCACAGGTGTAGGATGTACCTTCACCAGGTGAACATCCTGTCTGCTGAGTTGATTTTGAGACAGATACTCCCTGTTCACTATCCATGGATGTCTTAGGACTTGGACTGCTGTGAGGCGCTGATGAGGGTCTACGTGAAGCATCTTAGACACAATGTCCTGGGTTTAAAAGGGAAAAAACAGTAAAAGGGAAAATGTAATTAACAGCAGTTCAGGTTTTACTAAGATCTTCCTGGCGGCAGTGTCACCACCAGCATGTCCAATGGAGAGAGTGACGCACTTCAGATATGCTTGATATTTTTAAAGTGTAACGTCCTATCTTCAGAATTTTCAAATGTAATGTTCAACTCTCAGCTGATAATCCAGTCAAAAGATAACACGGGGGGGGGGGGGGGGGGGGGGGGGGGGGGGATTCATCTTACTGAGTGAGTGTTAATTACTGGAGACCTCATAGGGGTGATAAACTCCCATGTAGGGAGGATGCCATCTGGAGGGATCTGACTCCAAAGCATGCTTATAGAAGAAGCTCAGAAAAGAAATCTGACATTCAGGTGGCTAAATTTCAACGAGATCAGTTCTACCGCATCTGAAAGTTTTCATTTCAAAACTGGACATCTGATAAAAAATATACTGTGAGGCTCACAGGTGTGAGCAAGATTAAGATGTTACTAAGATTGCTTGCAGTTTTGCCGTGGGATATGTCAATGTTCTTCCATTGGATACTACCAGTTGCTAGAACTGAAATCTCTTGCAGGAATCTCTGAATCCTGTCAAAGTTTTTGATTAATGCCAGGCAACTGGAAGCTTGTCAGCTTTCCTGCCCATCTACCTATCTCACAGACTACTGCACAGCTTCGTGCTCAGAAGTCTCAGCACCAGATTAATTTTATCTCCTGGGGTTCCCATGCTTTTTGATAGATGAGCAGCCTACACTGTGAACTGTACAGGAGTTGAAAATGCTAGTTTGTAAACTGCTTACTTCTTGCTACCTTTGAGGGGCAAAAAGGTGATTCAAATACAGACCATACATCTGTGGCATTGTCAGCTCTGTGCTTCTTTTAAAAGTTCAGTTGCACCAAAAAAGAATTCTGTGCCATTTAAATCTCAAGAGCATTCACAGCTGATGGCACTATATTATGCCTTAGTTTAATGAAATAAACTACCAGAATTCCTGACACACTATTTCATGTGGAGTAGTAGAAACATAAAGAAGCAAGCTTTTATTCCATGAGGCACTGGGGAATAACCCTTCTGACTATCTGTCTCTGAAGTTTGCTACAACTGCAGGTTACAAGCCCATTTCAGAGAACAAGAAAATAATCTGAGAAGGAGTTCACTGACCTTTGCAGTGTCAGATACTGAATCCCAGTTTCCTCCTGTAAGTGCATATTTGCCACTGCCAATCCTGGCCAGAATCTCCTCTGGGGTGTCATCTGGTCCATTTGCAAAAGGAGTGAACCTGTTCAAAAAACAAAAAAACAGAAAAAAATGCAGTGTAATTTGCAAGTATATGATTTTTAGAATCTAGTGCTAACTGGCCACCAATTACAATAGTAATTTGGCTCCAGAGTGGACCAGACATCTCTGCTTTCACTCTATACAGTCCAGTGGTTCCTCATAATAAGTTGTTCTGCAAATGAAAAGACTGATTCCTTAATTGGTTTTAAATTTTTGTTCTGTTCTCATTTTTTAGGAATTAACTATTCTTTTTAAAAAGTAGACAGGTTTTTGCCTCTCTGATTGTTTTAACTCCACTTTATTGCCATGGAAGTACCTTGATAAAGGCAAGAAAGGATAAAAATAATAAAATACTAAAATATAATAAAATATTATTCCAGTCTATAAATATCAGGAGGGATGCGCTAAGAGTTAAGAATCAGCTAGAACTCTGAGGTCTGTCATTACCTGCATTAACAGGATCCTGGGCTTATGCTCTAGTCCTGGCTGTCTGAACCCTCTCTGCTCATAGTGATAATGGCAGAATAAAATCCTGGATGCAAATAATAGTAATTTCCTACTAACTTTCCTCCAGTGAGGAAGAACAAGTGGTGGTATCTAAAAAGTCAGCACTTCCCAACTGTCTGTATTATTTGTATTTTCTAAGTGCGACAAAAGTGAGATAAAAGTTAATGGCACCTGTCATCAAATTTAATATCCACTAAGTAGTGCAATTTAAATTTCCAATTCTGGTATATTTGTTTTGTTTTGGATTTTTTTCACATTTAAGAAAAGAAACATTTTTAATATATATTCAGTTAAACAAATATGACTGTGGGTAATGTATTAATTTTATTTTACTGATTTTGGTTGTGTATCATTGCATATCCATAGCATTAGCCAAATGAAAACAGGTTTTTGGAAACCTCAGCAGACTGTGACACTGTCCCTGAAGGTCACAATGTGTTTCACCTAATGGTGAACACATTTGTACTTAGGAACAAAATAGATGTGATAGAAACTCCTGGCACCTTTTCTATAATCTATGAGGCAAGATACACGAGTTACAGAAAGGTAGGGTCCAGCTCTTTGTTTTCTGTATAAATCTATGAGTGAATCCAAGCTTTTTGCCACAGCTGAATGATCAGGAAGCATATTAAAGTGCTGTGAGAAGTCACCGAAAAGTTTCAAGCTGCATTTAGGTACATTAAATACCCCTGTACCATACCCTGAGGAATAAAATTCAGTGTCCTGATAACTCCAGATTGGGTTTGCACACTGTGTTTGCCATTCACCCCAGCATATCTTATGCCTATCCTTCACTGCTTATTTCAGTATGCCTCTTTCTCTGGGTTTTCCTGTGTCAATATTTAACTTTAGCCAACATATTGGTATTGTTGGTAGGGGTACTTTTGCTAAGTACCCTGCAAATGTTCCTACTGCCTGCTGCTCTTCTTGCCTGTCTGTTCATTTACTTTCTGTACTTTCTGCAGATTATTTTTCAAATAGCATCTGAAAAAGATGTTTGGGTTTGTGTTTGTTGTTTTGTTTGCTTTTTTTTTTAATTTTTAAAGGTGCTCAGATAGATATGTCAACAATAAAAACAGTAGAATACATGTATCAACAGAAATGCATGGACATCCTCTTATGAATGAGGTGAACATGATATGGCTTTTCATACTCCTATGCTCCTCCCCTAGCATAAAGTTTCACGCTGTTTAAGTGGTGAATGAGCCTTTTAGGAGTTTAGGTCTCCTGCACACTTATGGTACAGGCTGTTAAAAACCCAAACAACTTGCAAAGTGTCAAAGATATTTATGCGTTCTGGAGAAACTTATTCTAATTCTAGGTCTTGGCATCTATTTTCTTGCCTCATACAACTGAGCATATTTCCCAAAGGAGGCCAGACAGTTGGCTGTCTCTGTCTGTTACTCCTTTCTGGGTTAATCAGTGCTGAAGTGATGAGCCCACAGGAGACTGCAGCTCTAGGAAAACCTTTCCACTCACCCTGCCAACATGGTATACAGTAGGATCCCCAAACTCCATATGTCACAGGCTGCATCATAACCTTGGCGTTTAAGGACCTGTGCGAAGGAAGGAGAGAGGTGAAAAAAGGTTAATCTGCATTCCTGAATTTTCAGCTTCTGATCTTCAAACAGCACTGATTAGTGATTGTATCTGCTGGCATTTCCAGGGCTTAACTGCATATCCGGCTTGAATAGGTAGCTGCCTCAGGATCAAAATGTTCAGTAGTGGTGTGGAGCAAGGCAAAGCCCCAGCTGGAATGTGCTCTTTAGTGTTCAAGCCCAGCACATCTATCACCTCCACAGTAAAGAGAGATGAGTGCAGGCTGTTGGAAGCTCTGGGAGCCTCTTTGACCATCTAACACACAGCAAAGCAGAACAACATTTCAGTGTTTTACAGTGTTTCTTAACAAAAGCTTATTAATACTTTGAAATGTATCCTTCATACACAAAGGTTACCAAGAACACTGTAGATGCCACAAGCATAGGGCTGAGTGAGTGACAGTGGTAAGTATGTCTAAGCTTAGTTTGGATTTGGTACAACAAATGGATGCACACTAACCATATCTAATGTCAGACTAGTAAAGATGCATGACAACTACAAGGAAAGCTAAAAGGCTTAATCTTATTTTACTGTTGTATTAAGAAAACTGGCCACATTTTGACTGGATTTAACAGATAACAGGCTAGAACTTGATCCTTTTTTTCCTACGGGGAAAAAAAGACCCATGGTAGTTGGCAGAGATCTGACCAGTAGGTTCAGTATTGGCGGAGGACGGCGAGTTACAGCAGTAAGGGTAAAATCTAGATTTCATGGTGCCTATTTGAGTCAGAGCATGTCCAAGCAAAAGTGAAGTCACCACTGAGACAGCATTCCTGAGATTAGGAGAAAAACTTTGTTTCTGTTTGCCGCAGAAAAGCTCAAGGATCATCAGTGAGAGTGACAGAACACTGGAACAGGCTGCCCAGGGAGGTTGTGGAGTCTCCTTCCCTGGAGACATTCAAAACCCACCTGGACACATTCCTGTGTAACCTTATCTAGGTGTTCCTGCTCCGGCAGGGGGACTGGACTAGATGATCTTTTGAGGTCCCTTCCAATCTCTAGCATACTGTGATACTGTGTGATACTGTGATCTCCAGATCTTTCACTTGCTCTTAAAAGCAAACTACCCCTCTGTTCATTCAGTTCTGACACACAAGGAGAGTTCTGTTTCCTTCTGGTGCATCAGTAGACACATTAATTTTTGCAAAGCACAGGGAAGGGAAATGTATAAATTCAGCAAGCTTTTCTCTGACCTGTAGCCTTATTACCCAGGGGTGCTTTCAGCTATCTGAAGTCTATCAAAGAAAAGAGAAGCGCTTCTAGGATAAAACAGTTTCAGAAAATGTTGCCTCGACAGATTTTACAAATGATGCGTGGCAGAACAGCCACCTGCCAGGTATGCTGCTGAGCAAACATTTGCTATCTGGAAAAAAAAAACATGCAGAAGAATCCACATTTTCTCCTGTGCATTAATAAAGCTGGTAAAGTCCCGCTTCTGCATCTCTCCCCTGCAGATCATATATATGATCACTGGCTGTTCTGTTTGTTTCCATTTCTTTAGTTCTTGCATTATTTCCCCTTCTATGAATGTTATTTTTTATGGGAAAAACGTATTTGCTATTTGACAAGTTCAGTTGCTTCTTGCTTTGCTTGTGAGACTGAATACCCAGCGCTTATCTTTTGGTGTGGCCATTCTCATGGCTTCTTTGAACAGTTACATTTTCACTGCCATTCACTATCTTCCCCTGGTAATCAAGGACAATCAAGTCCAAGGCAAATGACAGAAAAATGGGGCAGTGATGATATTTAGTGGAGCAGGCTGTTAAGCAAGTGGTTCTACAATCCTAGAATAATGGGCAGGTGTCACTGCGTGCTATCATTCAGTTTGCAAGAACGCTGCTCCACAACAGGGACGCTCACTGTGTGACAGTGTCTAGGGAAAGCTTTGCTGGCAATTACTTTTTATCAACAGCAACTTCACCCCATGGAAATAAACAGGATCCAGTGAGAGCTGTCAATTAGTGTCAGTACTATTTGAAAATGCTCTGTGTAACTGTGGTTAAAGTCAGAACACTGAGCTGGCAGGAGCAAGTGTGGGGAGCCTTTGCCAAAAAGGTTAGTGTTTGACCTAGGGGTGGCAGATATTATCAAACAGTAACAGGCATGTGCCTTAGAAATAAATAGCCAGGGAAAGAGCTTTGCAAAAGATGCAGTGCTGTCCTGCTGTAATGGATGCTGAAGAATACCACCAGTGAAGGGCTTTAGGTCACCTCGAGAATTTGGTGGGATGTGAAGTACAAGCATGAGCTGGTTCTAAGTGCTGCACATGGCAGGTGCCTTGTGGTGATAAGGAAGAAACTTCCCCTGGGTTCATCCAATTCTGATAACAGCTCAGATATTTATCCAGCCCCATTTTATTTCTATAAAGCTTCGATTTTTTTGGATTGACAATGTTACAAAGCCAGGCTTATCTTAGTTGTGAGGCAAGCAGGGATGTGTATGGGTATGAAAGCTAATGAATCCCTTAATTTCAAATGCCAAACCAGTCGTTTTTCAGGGATTTTGGAGGAAAACTACAGGATGAAATGTTTTTACTTTATCCCGAAGCTGCATCGGTAGGGAAAGCGCAGCCGGCGTTACCCCTTTGTCCCAGGCCCGCTGCTCATTCCCTGCACCGGGCAGGGCTAGCACTAGGTGGCAGCGTGCGCCTTTCTCCCGAGCAGCCTTCATCTTTGTTCATCTCCTCTAACACACAAATGCAACGTTTCCAAAATGAAGTTGAGATCCAAGAGGACAAACAGGTCCTCCTCCCTCTGCCACTGTCCCCTTGTGTCATGGGCTCAGCTGATTTTCTGACGCCTTGTCGGGTTTCACGGGTGTATGGCAGACGTTATAGCAGGGCTCAGACAGGGATCCTGAAAGTCAAGCACAGGCTGGAGGGCAGCGTTTTATCACAGGTCAAATGTAAAAGCACTTCAGGCTTTATGTAAGCTCTCTGCCAGTTCTGGTGACATTTCAATTAATCTCCAAAGTTTCCTGCATTAGCAGGACCTGTCTTATTCAAACAAATGTCTAGGAGCATCATTTCTGCTTTCAGTTCAATCAGAAGTCTGACCTGAAACTGCATTGGGCTGGCAATGTTTGTGGCTACAGACTCTATACAGAATAGCCCATCACTAAAAATAGCTACACCTATTTTAAGGGTATTGTATCTTGGAGAAAATCCAAGTGCTTTAAATCTTAAAATTTTGATAAATTTTAAGCACCTCATTCCAGTTTCTAAAATGAGAACCCAACCAAACAGCAATAAAACACAAACCAATCTGCCTTGGCAATGGCAGACTTTTTCTTCTGAAAAAATCTGCTTTGAATTTATATTGCCCTGGCAACGGTCTCAATTTAATAAATTCTCCTTCTGATGCTGGAAGGCTGCGAATCCTATAACTTTTGGTATCGCAAAAGGACCTTTTACAAAGGATCATCTCATTTTTCTCTTCTCATTTATGTACCAGATGAACATTGGATGGAAGAGAGTTATGGCGAAGAAAAGATAACTGAATGATACCAACAGAGAGAGTGGTATTTGACAGTAGAGGACAGATGAAGTATTGAAAGGCAATAGTTTTGTGTTTTTCTCATAACGAACATAGCAAGCAGAGGAAGACACACTTCTGAAGTTGTGTATTGCAGATACCAAAACTGATGATAAGCATCACTCCAAGAAATGGAGAGTTACTCAGGAAATTAACCTCTTTCTCCTTCATCAGAAGGAAGCAGCTATGAACGTCTCAAAGGTCAAATACAACAGAGCCCAAACCATACAAACGGCTGTGGGACCCAAATCCAGTCCTGTGGTACTGCATGAAGGGAACAGCACTTGCCAGCAATGCAGAGCTGCCTCAGCCCATGCTTGGGGCAAACTGTTTGGTCTTCCCCCTTTTCCTCATCTGTAAAATCAGGAAAGCAGCCCTTTCCTACATTCCCCATAACAGGGGGGACTAGTACTAGGAAAGCCCAAGAGAAGAGATGTTTCTTTAGTTCAATAAACCCAACAATAAAGCTGCCACTGACTCCAGTGTGGTAAGGATTTAAAGCATGGATTTTTCTTCTGAGTCTTATTCCTGACATTATGATTTTCTGCTTAAGCCTTGTCCCATTCTGATGCAGTGCACCAGCGGGGAAACAGTCTGAGCAGAAGCAGCTGGAGAAAAAAGAATATTTATCACCGTAATGAGCCAACGCATTTTGTACGTCAGTCACAGAGACACAGACAGACACCAGCTTCTGTCAGGAACAAAACAACTTCCCTGACAAGGGCAGGAATAGGAAAGTTATGGTAATAGAGACTGTGCAAGTGTCTGGTTTCTGCTTTGCTCCTCTTGTAAAGGCAGCGAGGAAAAGGGAGGAGGGGAGGAAAGACTGCTTCCTAGGACACACTCATTACTCACGGCTTTGAAATGCAATCCTACCTCAGGGGCAACAAAGTTGGCTGTGTAGCAGGGAGTCATGAGCAACCCATTCTCAGCTCTCAGTTGCTTGGCAAACCCGAAGTCACAGATCCTGATGGAGTCTGGGTTTCCTGACTCATCCATGTAGAGGATGTTACTTGGCTTGAGATCTCGGTGCACCACCTTAACAAGAAAGCAGCAAGGAACAAGTGAGGAGAGGAGGTCAGGGAGCATCCAGGCTTGGCTGCCATTTCTGGTCTGCTGGTTGAAGTAGGCCAAGGGCTCATGCCAAAAATATTTAAGTTTTGGAGAAAAACAAAGGGGGAAGAGGGAAAAAAAAGGTTAAAGTCTGTTAAAATCAGAAGGAACATGTTTGATAGCCTCTGTTGGTGTATTAAGATTGAGACTGCTGCTCTCAGGGGGATCCACCTTCCAGAGGACGCTCAGAGGATGTTGCTGTACAAACACCTTGGGGTAAAAGTCCCCTGGGACCTGAGGGCCTTAAATATTCATCTGAAAGGCAAAGAAGAAATCCCGTCATAGGAGGATACTGTGTAAAGGTCTCCTTGTGACTGTGTATGCAAGAGACTCACATGGAAAGGGATGGATTCTTTTTTTCCTCCTTTCAAAATGTATTTACAAAAGTTCTTCCTATAGGCACACAACTTCAAGTAGCTGCATGTTTTACCAGACATGCTGAATATCACTGGTGGGAAAGCAGCCTTCATTTGTTACAGCAAGACTGAAAAACTATAATGAAAACATAAAAGCCCAAGCACAAAACACACTTCTTTTAACCATAGAATCATAGAACTAACTAGGTTGGAAAAGACCTTTAAGGTCATCAAGTCCAAGAAACGGAAAAAGCAGCAAATATTTGACTAGTCATCCAAACTACTTGTCCCTGAAAAGCGGAAAAGGAGAGACTTTCAAACTGCCATAGACAGCTTAGATTTCAAAAGCCAGCTCTTTAACAGCATGTCAGAATTCTTTCCCGTGAGCTGCTCAGTCTGCCACTTCATTTGGAGAGCTGAGCATCTGATTTTCTACCTATTGGCTGATGCAGCTACCCTATTTGAAATTCTGTTAAAAGATCAGGTACTGCCATAATGACTGTGATAAAAAGTAAACAAGTACATCTCAAAAAGGTACATGAACTTGAAAAGCAGTGTAGTTTGGGAATGAAAATACCACTTCAACATACTGCAGTTCAGTTGTAAAATGGCTAAGAAGCGTATCACCCTATTTCACAAAGCAGATGTAATTATAAACATGGAGAAAGATTAATTTTTCTTATTAAAAAAACCCAACTTTTTTACATTTTGGAGTAGCAAAATAACAGCTATTTGCTTTTTCTAAAAGTATTTTAGGAAGGTTGATGTGTATAGCCGAAAAAGCAATTCTTACACCCTGAGAGTGCAGGTAGTCCACAGTCTTGGTGATGGTGCACAGCACAGCACTGGCTTCCCGCTCTGAGAAACACTTCTGCCGAAGAATGCGGTCCAGGAGCTCACCTCCCCGCATCAGCTCCATCACTAGGTACACATATTTCCCATCATCATAGACCTGGAAGAATAATAGAATAAATATATTAACTTGGTTAGAGGTTGGTCCTTTAATCACAGCATTGGCTTGCCTTTGTGAGATGTTGCAAGAAGAAAATGTCAGCTAATATGTGGGAAATGTGCTTATTATACTTTACAGCACAAGAGTCAGCTTTAGAAGATGGCTAAATTATCACTTTTTTCTCATGTCTGGAGCAACTTGCTGTTTGGTCCACACAGAAATGTAGCTTTCTTGATCCGCTATCATGTCAGCAGATAAGACCAAGCTGCTAAAAGCAGCATCACTTCACACAGTCTGAAATGTCTACTGGCTCTCACCCAAGCCTCCTTCTCAGTAGTGCTCTCTCTTTCCACTTCTGCAGAGTAACGTTTACCATTTCAAATATCAATATTTCCCTTTGACTCATGATCAGCTAAATGAACTGTATTGTACTGCTGGCCAAGATCTGCTTCCAATCATATTATATAGCTTATATTTGCAGTTCTGGTGAATACATTGTTGATATCAGCCACAAGATGCATTTACCTTCAATGTCAATTGCAAAGGGTAGGAGGCATTTTTTGTCTAAATTGGAAGATAAACTTTTTCATGTCATAATCCTTTATCTGGACTGCAATAATAGGAGCTGTTATAATCATCAATGCTTTTGGAAAGGAATGTGAAGCCTTTTTTTTTTGCTCCTATTTTAAGATACTCTCTAACACTTCAGAATTAGGTGAGACTTTCCTGAAGGCATGTGATTAGAAATTTTTTATACACTTTTCCAAGGTCTGAACCCTAAGATACCACTGACACCAGCAGGATTTTTGACCTGTAAACTCTGGGTATGACACAATGTGGACAGTCCTAGGTGAGACTGCAGGCAGAGTAAGTAAAACATCTCTGAGTCTCTGACTAAAGGTCATTACTGTATATAAGCATAGCAAAGGCCATTCTTCATATGAAATACTGGAGAAAGATACCTTCATGTCTGCTCAGGCTGCTTGAGTAGAAGTTAAATACTCCCTGGCATTAAAACACTACCAGGAGAAACCCTAGTGACTCTGTGAGCTCTCCTCTTTCCAACAAAGCAGATACCACAGGCTGCACGGGAACAGCTGCTACTTGTGAAAGAGCATCCCCTGCCCAGCAGCACTACTGTGTGTGCTCAACAGCTTGCTCCAAAGCATCCAACAAGGGAGATCTCACTTCCAGAAAGTGCTGCAAACCAAACATGTTTTGTGCTCTGGCACTGTACCCCTTTGGGTTTATTTACTGCTGGTTAGACAGCAACTGGAGAATGTATAACCTGACCAGTCTTTCCAACTGCTATCTGGTAATTTGTTAATTATTTCCTTGGTTTCAGTGGGTCTGGTTTTAGCTTTAACCTTCAGCTGAAGAATGTCCAGACATGGCTTAGTAGATGAGTCTGATCGTAAGTTGAAAATTGTTTAATGCTGAAGTCCCCAAAGACTACTCACATCTTTAAGAGTAATGATGTTTGGATGCTGTCCATATCGCAAGAGGATCTCAATTTCTTCAGAGGGGTCTCTCTTGCTCTTATCGATTATCTGGAATAAATGAAGCGCAGTGTAGTAAGATACCGGCTAGCAGTACTAAGCACAAACCAAGCAATTTCTACAGTTTAAGCAAATTAATATTTAAAACTCTTCTATTAATCATTATTCTAGGAGAGGGCATCTCAAACCCTGTGCAAATGACAGCCATGCTGACTATGTGCCAAAGCCAGATGGCGCAATAATTAGTTTAGATTCTGGAGGCACAGACCCTCTTTTTTGATGCCTATAGTTTTATTTGCCTATAAATGACGGCAGTTACAAGAAGTCTCATTTAGAAATCAAATGACCCAAAGAGTTTTAAAATCATAATAGTTTCAAATTACCTCTGACATAAAAAATAGGTAAGTTCATAATATTGGCTTATACTTGTATATCTGCTGATAAATTAATAGAAATTACTTATCAGGTGGGTTTGTGAGAAATGAAAATATAGAGAAATTTACTGAGGGGACATCCGAGTGAAACTATTGGTAATCACTTGGTTCTTTGGGCCATGCTGTTGTAATGAACAGGAGAGTGGCCAGAGATTGCATGTGGCCATATAACTAAACTCTGCTCGTTTCTAAACTAGAAAGAAATTTGTTCAGTGTATCACTTTTCTGTATTCAGCATCTTTTGCTTTATCAGAGAGTATAGCGAGACATGAGAACTTTTTGGTTTTATAGCAGCAGGTATCAGAAAAACAGGACACCGGCTGCTTAGGGAGCATCCCTGCATGGAAAGCCTGCTGTTAGAATAGCACGGACTTCTCATCAATGCTCCTATTACATGTATTTGCGATGTCAGTCAAAGAGCTTTGACCATTTGTCCAGCTGAGAGCACTGATTACTGTTTCTCACTTTAAAGAAATAAATGATAAATATGAAACAATAAATAGCTAGAAAATAACCCAAGGGAGATCTTTGTATTTTGAAATTTCAGATGCAACTGCACAGAGAATGGAAAAAGACTCATTCTACTAGAAACTCATTAGGAGCACAGTATTTTGGCACAATTGCTAGAAAAGAGCAGCAGTACTTTTAATAATAGATTTACTGAAGAGGAATAGGAGGCATTTTCAGAAAATTACAGTTCCATTACTGGCTTTCATTTGAAGGCTTCCAACCTTAAATACAGTTAGTTCTGTTTAACAAGTAGGCACAGAGCACAGATTTAAAACAATGCTGTTTGCAGGGAAATGAGTTTTAAAAAATCTCTTTTTTTTAATGAAGATAAATGTCTGGCTGCTTTCGCACTCATTTTGTAATGGCTTAATTATGGTGATAAACATTTAAGTAGATGTCTAGAATTTTATGCATCAGTTATAACAGCGCATACTTGAATATATATTAGAGGTTTCGTAGTCATCATGACTAGCATGCATTTGCAGTGATAATGATGGTCGGTAGTTGTTCATGGTTGAGGTATCCATCTGAAGCCTTATTAATGATTTGGTTCTGAATTAATAGCAGTGTGACAAGTGAAAGTTCAACAGAGAGCTGATGCAGATAGATGGCTGTTGTCCACATTTGAATAAATGAAGGAAAAACCTCAAAAACAGGTAAGTGGAAAAAAAGTGCTACTAGCAATTTCTCTGTAGAATAATGTTTTTTTTTCTAGTTTAGTTGAGACATTCTCAAAAAGCCAATGAAACCCTGATGGAATGACTCCTCATAAATACAACCACTGTGACTGAATGTGTCCCACTCAACCAATTACTCCAGCATATAAAAAGATCTGCAGGGCCACTTCCTTGGCTAATTTAATATAGCTCTTGCCAAATTAATGGAATTACACATCTGTGCACCTGTTAGGATCTTCCTCCTTTTGTACAAACCTGCAGAATTTACTGCAGCAAGTATTACTACCACTGCATGAAGTACTACTATCACTGTAGTACTGTAGCAAGGAATATATTCTAGATTCTTTTCCTGTTGTATTTTCCTGTGAAAGGAAATATCCAGAGCTGTAGAAAATTTTAAGCAACTTTTAATAATGCAGGACTGTAAATGTGTATCTGTGGCCTGCAAAAAAATCTAACCCAAAAATAGTCTCAGATATTGACACAAACCTCAAAATAAATAACCTGAAGCAGTCTGCTGATTTAGTAGCAACAAAAGTAGCTGATACAGAATGCCTCTAATACACAGTATGCTATATAAATATGAATCACAAGACAGTCCTGCTAAATATGTATGCTTTTTGCTTTAATGCGTGCACAAGCTGTGACACAGTTCTTAAATGGACAAACTGCCACAAACCATACGACAAATCATTGTCAGAGCTGTGAAGGGAACTGCCAAATTTCTCTCAGTACCTGGGCAGTCCAGTTGGACAAACTAGAACAATTTTCTTCCTCTGTAGTGAGAGACTGTCACCCTGACAGTGCCTCTCGTCACTATGCCTGTGACTTACACTTGGCCCACGACTGATAAAGCAGCAAAGGAGGTGGCTGCCACAACTTCAGTA
Organism: Pezoporus wallicus; assembly: GCF_028554395.1. NCBI lineage: Eukaryota > Metazoa > Chordata > Aves > Psittaciformes > Psittacidae > Pezoporus > Pezoporus wallicus. Next base: position 5,592,048 of record NW_026637663.1, read on the forward strand.
GAAATCTCTCCAATTCAGACTGGCTGCAGTAGGTACTTTGGTTTTGAGTAGTATGTAATGATGCTACTTCTCTGTTTCTCTCTGTATATGAGTGGTGAAGAACACTAAGTAGGAAAGACATCATACTATATAAAAACCTTAACTGAAAATGTAACAAGAACTCTGTTGTACTTTGGCAGAGAAGGGCTATAGAACACAGAGGTCTCATATTGTCCTTCAGAAAAGTAAGAAACGGAGCCATACAACAAATAGACTTTTCTCTAGGTATTGGATACCCAGGAATTGCTTAGAAACCTCATCTGTATCAAACAGTGGATGAAACAACTCCAGAATCAAATAGGCTCAGCACATACAATAGTGTCCTTTGTGCTTATAGGAGACTTGTCTGGTCTTCGACTATCACACCTTTTGTGATAGTCATTGACCAGCTGAAAGAAAATGTGTGTTTTCTTCAGTGGAATTTAGGGTAAGAACCTCATGGTATTTTAAGTAGAGCTCCACCAAAGAACAATACTGAACTATTTATCAATGAAGAAAAGATCAGGAGAGAGCATTTTCAAACTCCTAATTAAAGCATCTGCCCAGTTTTTACAAGTCCTTCTAAAAGTCTTTTGCATGGAAAAAAATCACCCAGTTCTCCCTTACTAATGGGTTTTCAATCCCTTCAGCTTTGCCAGAGTGGACTGATGAGTATAAAAGAGAGTATCAGTACAGTTCTGTTTGGGTAACATCTTGCTGAAATTGGTTCAGCAACTATATAGATAGTATATATTAATACTTGCTTGTTGCATTTTTGTGAAGGTATTTGCATGCCTCCAACTGTGTAGATAAGTTTCTTCTTCTGGATCTAGTTATGCCATCAGCAGATGTTACAGTCCTCAGGTGTTTGATACCACCCACCAGCTGGGACTCACAGCCTTCACAGCCCTGCCAAATAAACTGTGTGTGTGAGCACTCCCTAATCTGTTTTTGCAGAATTAGCCCTCTTAATAATACAAATTTATTTTTCAGACATCTGAAATGAACCTGGATGACCTTGCACAAGGAGGACAAATGTATTTCTCACATGGAGATATCCATCACTGCAGTTGTGAGATTGGAAAAAGGCAAGAGGTAGGAGGTGACAATTTAACTGCCTTTGCTATCTGGAAAATGAACAGCTTAAAAGAACAGGTGAGAGGAAAGAGCAGAGCAAGAAAGAAGACAGAAAAGAAATATTAGATAGACTGATGGGAAGAGTAGTGATAGAGGGCTGAAGAGAAAGGATGGGGCTCTGGCCAGGCTAAGCTGGAGTTAGCAGTGAGGAAACTGCTGTCTGTTGTTGGGTCTTCTTGTGCTGGGGAGAAAGAACTTTGTACATCTTTAATGAATAAACAAGACTGCATTAAAACATTTGCTTGGCTCTGACTTGATTTTTCCCCTTAAGTGAAACAGGACGCAAAAGCTCTGTATAATCACGTCAATTGAGATGGGCAGTGGTAGCCATCTCCCTTCCTGGGAAAGCTCAATGTAGCTAATGCTGGCAATGTGGTTTGACCCTTAATACTGTGGTTATGTGCCACTGCCCCGCACTGCAGCAAAAATTCTGTTCTACGTTAGGGGCTTACTCCACAACAAGAATCACAGGAAGTATTAAATGTACACCTGCAGCACAGGCACGACAGGCTAAGAGAGCTGGGCTTGTTCAGCCTGGAGAAGAGAAGGCTCCAGGGAGATCATACAAGTCTTCCAACACCTAAAGTAGGCTTACAGGAAATCTGGAGATGGACTTTTTACAACAGTATGTAGTGATAGGACAACGGTGAATGGCTTTGAACTGACAGGGGGGAGACAATCAGGTCAGCCATTAGGAAAAGAATCTTCACTACAAGGAACATGATGACTGGCAGAGGCTGCCCAGAGAAACAGTGGCTGCCTCATCCCTGGCAGTGTTCAAGGCCAGGTTGGACAGGTCTTTGAGCAACCTGGTCTAGTAGAAGGTATCTCTGCCTGTGGCAGGGTGTTGGAACTAGATGATCTTTGAGGTCCCTTCCAACCCAAACCATTCTGTGATAAAAAGTAGGTTGTGGGGCTTTGACTAAGGAGCTTTGGTGGTCATGCTGTGAGGGTACAAAGCATAGCTCCAGTGTCTGCCTCCTCTTCAACTGCCCCAAGTAACCTTATGTGGCAGGAGAAACTGAGACACCAGAGTGTGAACTGGGGCAGCTGAGCCACTTTTACAGTCCTAACCTGCTGATCTGGTTACAGTAACAGAAAGTCCAGCAGCACATAAGGGCAGACACCTGGGCATTGCAGTACCTTAAAGAACCACAGCTGAGGCTGCCAGTGTGTTTGGGCAGTGCGACATAAGGCTCCCTTGGACCAGACACCAGGGAACTTATGATAGCTTTATGGAAGAAGCATGGAGGAGGAAGAGAGCTTTATACGCTTTTTAAAGCTGCTTTATTTTCTGTTACATACTTGGAAATCTTTTCAAAAGCCTGTTTGGAGTGTAAGCATGGGTAAATCACATTTTTGAAGTGTGATGAGTATATTTCCCCATAAAAACTCTTCCCTTTTCTGGGAGGGATAAGCAAAGGGAGAATTGATTTTGTGTCCCAAGTAGACACTATGTCTACATCACATCTATGATAAGTTCCACCGGTGGAGCTGACTATAGGTGGGATTTGCATCTCTTCAGAAGAAAGGACGCAGAGATTTTAACCTGACAGTTTCGTCTGCAACGTTAATTCCAATGAAAGTGTCACAGAGAGTTCTGAAGTTCTGTGCTGCTGGAAAGTGTACAGGTTTCCATTTCAGTAATATTTTCGTCTAAAAATAAGCCCTATTCGTGCCAAGCATCTGTTTTAATTTGGTTCCTTTTCTGATGTCAAATTACTTGAGCTGGATGAAAATCACTGCAGAAAGGCTAATATTATTTAAAAGGACATGGTATAATTTTACATTTAAGATGTCTCCAAGGAGAACCACTCCAAGCCTAATAGTTTCTGAGGGACTATTTGCTGTGCTATTATTTTTTATTAGCTCCAGAAATTCATTCCCTCATCCATGCTTAAATCTTTCAGAAATGGAGCAAAAAGAATACTAAGGGAAACAGGCCTAATTAGCAATACTTTTCTGAATGAAGACTGGCTCACAGATCAAGCTGTGCATGTGCGACACTAAACTTCCTGCACACAGAGCATGCCTGCTCACTGCCACTGTTTGCTGACTTAGCACTCCTAATCTGTCAACTGGAACTATAGTACTTATTAATTAGCATTTATGCAGTAGCTAACTAACAATTTTGTTCTAATAGCACCTGTGAAACAGAAGAGCTCATTTTAGAGGAAGACCTGCAGTTCTGGAGGCAGAATATCAGGGTGGGAAAGGCCTGCACTGTGTCTGCTCTGCTCAGCTTAGCACTTGTCCTTGGATCAGACTGTAAGTTTTCAGTCTGTAAAATGACTGCAGTGCTACTCCCACCTTCTTTTACAAAAAGCTTTGGGGATGGAAAACAGTATATCATATTCAGATCTTATAAAAGGGGAAAATTATTACATCAATATGGAAGACAAATACAAGAAACACATTTAAATTGCCTCAAAAGAGAAACAGAGCCACAAAGGACCAAATTCTGGCCAAAAATACTTAGGCATTTGACAAGCAAACTAGAGCAAAGATGATACTACTCGGTTGTAAGAAAACTGCTCCCTGATCCTAGGTCTCAGAAAAGATCTAGTTAGCAATTAAAAATGCCATCATATCACATTCTTCAGAGGCTCAGCTGTGCCAAGGGAGAGGCACTGTGAGCTTCATGACCAAATGGGAAGGAGGCTGCAGGAATCCTTATGCCAGAGGGGATGCACAACCACTTCACATCTAAGATTTGCTCTGAAGCTGAGTCTAAGAGGTGGTCTGCACACATTTCTACATTTCTGCCTGCCTCCTCTGTTTATTTTGTTAAGACTTAAGCAACACCTTGATCCCATTTACCCAAGAAATCACCAGCCAGCAATGGCTCTCACTGCTGCAAACAAGCTTGCTGCTTGTAGAAGTGCTCAAGGCACTCCTGGCTCTCTGCCCTGACTTCTTCTCCCAAGTCCTTCAGGCAGATCCCAGCACTCTGGACTGGCCCATCCTTTCTGAAGCTGTAGCTGCAGGCTGCTACCTATTCAAGCAGTGCCTCCTTGGAGAACTGACTGATTTCTACAAGGAGGGTATCTGGCAGAAATATGAGCACACTCAAATAAAAACAATAGAAAAGTGAGACTCATTAAAATTTTGAAGGTATTTACTAAACCCATATCTTTAAAAATTAGAACAGCATATCAGAAATGCTACATTGGTTCCTGATGTTAGAAAAACTGTACACAGTGGCCTTGGTCCAGCATGGAAGTCAGGCCCTTTGATAAAGATGTTTGAAACAGGAAAACCAAGAAAGCCTTCAAAAGCACTCTCACAAGTCATAAGATCCTCATAGCCATTTTTTCCCACAACTCCCTTACTACTTTATCCATTTTACTGTAAATAATTTTATCTTTCCAGTATATCTAGAAGATGCCCATCCATGCTGTTTGTTTGTAGTTACTCTTATTGTATCCACCATGGATTGCAGTTGTAGTTTAGGGTTCTTCATGCTGGTTTCTTTGCAGAGTGCTCTAGAAAACAACCCTCCCTATGCAAATCCAAAGCAGCACAGAGATCTGTGCCTACATCTGCTCTGAAGCCTGTATCTCTTACATGACACCCTACTGCCTATTGGATCTGATGCCACGCTAGCATCTTAAGTATTCTTCAGACAGCAAACAATAACTTTCACTGAAGTGTCTGGATAACAGGATTTCCTGACCCCCAGCTTTATACACCAAATTTCATGGGAGAACATGGTAAGTGTTATCTTTAGTTTATCAAGGTAAGAAGGGGTCTTATACCTCTGACCCTCCATTTTGTTAGGCTATGTTTCCACTAATATGACACTAATTTGTGTGCGAGGGGGAGGACGTCTCGGTCATCTCCTTGAAGAGTCTGTTTTACCAACTGTTCTCACCATCAGACTTTATTTTTTCTGAAACTCCCTTTTTTAGCTTCAAGACATTCTGTTTTGTCTTGCTGTCTTTAGCAGCCAAATGGTTGTCATCCATCATTTATACCACCTTAGAGATATTTATAGATTTTGATCACATCCCACTGGACTCTTGTCTGTCTTTTCTCATATATGTATCTCTTGATAGAGCTTGCCTTGTAATTCTTGAATATTTTCTGCTATGGATTTTCTCTGATTTGTTTATATCCTACCTTCAGCCACGGATACCAAAATAGCACATGGTTTAGTACTACTACCTAGGTACTACAGCAAAGCTCATTTACTTACATGCAACCATGTTAGTAAGACAGAAATCGATAGGTTCGTTTTTCAATTTTATTCATAAAACTTTAACTAAATTAGCAACACATTTGTGCAACACTTGTCTGATGGTGTATTCAAATCTTCGTTCTTCCATCCTATGAACTAGTTGAGTATATTGAACAGTTTCATTACATACCATTCAGGGAATGAAAGCAAATAGGAATGGAAAATTCTGCAGAGATGTTTCCTCAATAACATACTGGAATGTATCTTTCAGAATCATCAGTATGATCTTGCAGAGGCAAGCCTGCTCTAGGTGGCCCTGCCCTGTCAGGGAGGTTGGACGAGATGATCTCCAGAGGTCCCTTTCACCCCTAACATTTCTGTGATTCTGTGATTCATAGATAGTTTGATAAGCTATCTCAGGGAAGAGCAAGGACAACTAGAGGCTTATGGAAGCACAGTTATCACTCCCAGTTACTTCCCTTCAGTTGGGTAATGTTTTTTTTTAATGAGGTCTTTTCACATCACATTATATTCTCCCTCAGAGTAGTGGTATTTCACCGACGGCCGGGATGCTGCCAGACAGGTTGCCCCTCACCGCCGAGCGTGCACCCGGCCTCCCATTTATTCTACCCTTCTCATGTCTCTTCACAGCGCCAGACTAGAGTCAAGCTCAACAGGGTCTTACCCTGATCGTTTTTTCACTTATCCGGTGAGGCAGGGGGGCGAGCCCCAAGGGAGGCTCTTGCTTCTGGTGCCAAGCGCCCGGCACGTGCCGGGTGCAACCTGCTCCGGGGACAGCGGCAGGTGGGGAGTTTGACCGGGGCGGTACACCTGTCAAAGTGTAACACAGGTGTCCTAAGGCAAGCTCAGGGAGGATGGAAACCTCCTGCGGAGCAGAAGAGCAAAAGCTCGCTTGATCTTGATTTTCATTACAAATACAGACTGTGAAAGCGGGGCCCCACGATCCTTCTGGCTTTTTGGGTTTTAAGCAGGAGGTGTCAGGAAAGTTACCACAGGGATAACTGGCTTGTGGCGGCCAAATGTTCATAGCGATGTCGCTTTTTGATCCTTCGATGTCATCTCTTCCGATCATTGTGAAGCAGAATTCACCAAGCCTTGGATTGTTCACCCACTAACAGGGAACGTGAGCTGGGTTTAGACCGTCGTGAGACAGGTTAGTTTTACGCTACTGATGATGTGTTGTTGCAATAGTAATCCTGCTCAGTACGAGAGGAACCGCAGGTTCAGACCTCTGGTGCGTGTGCTTGTCTGAGGAGCCACTGGCGCGAGGCTACCATCTGGGGGCTTATGACTGAACACCTCTAAATCAGAATCCCGCCTAGATACTTGATGTTGTGCTGTTGTGTCATCGGTTGCTCGAGACTGACCCAGGAGATGACAGTCTTGTTCAGAATGTGTGGGTTAAAGCCCTTCCTGAATCTTTGTTAGCGAAGACAGGCCTTCCTCATAGGAGAAGGAAAACTCCTGTTTTCAAACCCGGGGTGATGCAGCTCGTCTAGCCTTGTAAGGTCTTCCATTAAAGAGAAGGACACTCTTACAAAACCTACGACCTGTGGACTTTGCTGTCACCGTCCTAGCTAGCTAGGCCGTGGCAGTTAAACCTCAGGTGTAAATGGTGGGGCCAGTTCTGCGAAGCTGTGCCTCACTTAAAAAATCCACTGCGCAGGACAGAAGGGCTCACTCTCACTTGTCTGTATGGACAGGCGAGGGTCACAACAGCAGGTGACAAGGTGCATGGGAAGCTGCAGATCCAGCCTTGCATGTGGGCTGACCAGCGCATGGGTTGCTCGAGATTGCACAGGAGATGACAGTCCTGGTCAGACACTTCCTGATTGCCTAAGCAGTCTTTTTTCCAACCAGATTTGGATATCCCACTTGCCCTTGGTCATCATGCTTGTAGTAAGCGTGGTTAAAGCCCTTCCCAAATCTTCGCTCACGAAGCCAAGCCATCAATCATACTCTCCCTGATGCCATTTTATCCCCTGACGCCGAGTGTGAGGTGGGATATTCCCATCCATACAAATCTTACTGCGACAGCCAGCAAGCAAAGTCAAGAGGAATTGGCATGACTAAAGATTGAATGAGAACCGAGACAGGACCTCAGCAAATGATTGATATCCATTTAGCCCATCTTTTCCCTTGCAGAGTCCTGTTACTGCTCTACTCCAGCAGCAGATAACTTCTACTAAATTTCAAAGCTGAATTTAAAGGGGGTGCATTTACCAGTGGCTCTGACCTGGAGATCTCTGCACATACCCAGCGGCCCGACCCCTGTGCCATGTCCTGGTGCAGGCAGAGGGAGGAAAGGCTGGATCAGCAGTGGATGGGTACATGCAAGTGTTGACAAACTGGCAGCCTCAGGGACAAGAAGTCTGAGGTTATCTAGCAAACTTTCCATTGACTTGCCTATTAAAATACTGATGTATTTATCCATGTCCCACCAGACACTAGCTACCTCCCAGACAGGCAAAACAGACACAAACTCTCCCCTGCAAATTTCAGTCTGTTTCACTTTAGAGGAAAGTCACTTTAATGACTCTATGATTAAGGAGAAACAAATCTAAGCAAATCTTTCTAGATGTATAGACAACTTAACTGTCAGTGAGATCTGACGACCTTTGGATGGATTTTTCTTTTCTTGTGTTTTGTTGTTTTTGTTTGTTCTGTCCTGTCGTCCCCCCGTCCCCATTTCAATAAATAAAGCTACATGTGTTTGGGATTCCTATTTTCTTTAAAACTACAAAATAGTGCACTGTGCTGCACTCAAGCTTAGAAGACTACATTTTTTTTTTTTATTCATGCCATCCAAACCATGATATAGTTATGGAGAAAATGTAAAGCCAACTAAACACCACTGTGTAACCTCCTGCCTTCAGAATAACATGATATTGCATCTACTCACACCAACCACCTAAAAACAACCAAACCAAAACAGTGAATATCAACGGAAGAGGAAAATGAAGTTTAAGGAATTACGAAACAACTCGGGAATTCATACAGCTTTTGGTAACTATGTCATTATTAATTATGAGCAAATAAATAGAGGTATATGGCAAGTCTGATTACACAGACCTGCTAAAAATAATTCTCATGAGTTACTATTTATTGATAGCACATTGACATCACTTCTTCACTGGTATTGCATTGTTATAGCTGATTAAAACATGCCTTCTCCCCGGTCTGCACATAACAAACCATGCCAAGATAGATGTACTTTCAGTGCTTTGTAATTACCAGAAATATATAAGAACTGCAGGATTTACTACGATTCTAGCATAAACTAACCTGTATCCCAGAGGCAGACACAGACTGCAAACTTTGGCTTTGCTCGCAGTGGTGGAACATTTGGAGCCAAATAGTTGGTTAGTACATTACAGAGATAGGAAAAAGTCATGAAATTCACATGTGTTTCAAGATCCAAATTCCACTGTAATATTGGCAGCTCCAAACTGAACGTGTCATCTGGGACTAGCTCTACTGTATGTTTTAATTCCTCAAGGGAGGGAGAAATGGCTATACCCTGTCCTTTTACCTAGTTGTTTGTCCTGGCTCTAACAGCATGGAAGTACTAAAAATCCATAACACTTAATGAGCTAGATATTCTTTTGACCTGGAGAAGAAAACAGTTGGCATCAAGCTATTGAGACTTGCACCTATGGCACCCCCCTGTACAATGTTTGGGGCAGTTAACCTACTGGGGGCAGAATAGGCTGTAGCAGCAGCAGTTTCTACTTGGCTGTTATTTACCAGTAATCTCTCCTGGGGGTAAGGAGTCAATCTAAGCGGAGAAATCTTTAGAAAAAGGGGGATGCAATCAGATCCTTTGCAAACTTACTTAATCTAGCATCAGTAAGAAATATATCTGAAAATCCAGCTTGAAAGTTTCACTACAAGTAGGGATCCAAGCTTGAAACCAGCAAAATGGTTTTAAGTAAAGAAAAACTGGGATACGCTAATTGTATCAAATCTCGGGTAGGTTTTGAAAAACCCGATTCACCAGAAACTCTGAACTATAGTATTCCCTTTGTTTTCCAAATGAGAGCTCTTAATCGTTTTAGACTTCCATTGCAGACTTTCTTCCATCTAAAGAAATCCCTCCCATCTGTTCTAGTATCATTCTTTCACTTAATTGACTTATTTTCTCTAGATACTGATGTGACTGAAATAGCTCGATTGGATTTTCCTGTTTCTGACCTCAGTGTTACTTTTATACCCACATGAAGCTTGTAACTGTGATCGACGGTGTCAGTTTCCTTTGCTATTAAAAATCATTATGCCTGTTGTAGTCAGGATGATCAATATTCTAGCAGAAGAATCTGAAACACATTAGAGGTCTGTCAGAGGAGAAACACTCATTTTTTTCCCCCATCTCTCTTCTTTCTACCAGGGTCTTTATAAAGCATTCAGAACAATGAACAACATACATATTTTTATTTCACACCTTTATACTTCTTTTTTCATTTTGGAACAGGATGGAAAGTCTTAAAGTAAGATTTAGAAGTACCTCAGCATAAGTACACACAGTAGAATATGATACAAAGACTTGCTAAACCAACATCTACCTGCACTGACACAGGCAGGTGGCTGCTAGTTTCAGAATAGATGCAGTTTGTAGGAAATCTGGATGTCTACAAGGTGTTCTGTCTCGTGGTATTGAAATGCTCTCAGAAATGGAAATATAAGTCTGAATTCTTAAATACTACATTTAGGAGCCTGAGGGCACATCTGAAATAGATTTAGAGTTATTATTAGCATCTCATTTTTACAGATGACATAGAAGAAAAGGGAATATGTTGCAAGAAAATTATCTTCTGCAGGTTCAGTGATGGGACTTACAAAGGCAGCTAGACACCTACCATTGTAGAGGTGTCTAGGGGGACTTCCAAAAGCACCTTCGTGAGTGACATGCCTAGTCTCACTGAACTCTGAAATGAGTGAAACTACACAGCTGTTCAAGTGCTTTTACAACACCAACAAAGAACTTCTTTGTACTGCTAGACATCTAATTATAAGATGGCCTCCAATTATAGGAGGCAGATTTTGCAGATGTCCAGCAAAAGCAAAAGGGTTGAAGTGTTTTGCATTTTAATAAATATATTCTGCTTCTGAGCTACGAAAGGTTTTGGTTTTCTGAGTGGATTTTCTGGCTGTAGCTCTGACTCAGTTACCCTGGCTTGGTGCTCTGTTGTCTCAGTATGGCACTACACAACAGTAGTAAACAAGGTCTGGTGAGTGGCAGTCTCCATAGAGGGACTATTTACCCAGTGGCATGATGTGTGTCTTCCCACAGTGATGCCACCATGCCATTTCCTTCATTTCCTTAACTCCTTCCCTGTCACCAGCTTCCCCTGGGGAGATAGGATGATGCTCTCTGACGTGTCAGCTGTTCATCTTAAAGAAGGAGCTTTTAATGAGGTGGTGCCAAGCAAGGGGGGCTGCTGCTTGTCATACAAACTATCACTGCAGATATTTTTTCCTGTGAATGCTGTGTATTAGGGAGCACTGAGAAAATTATACTCACTGAAAGAAATGAAGAGCCTAATTACAGTGATTTTTATAGAGAGAGTTAAAGGATGAATGTCAAAAGGCACTGATATATAATTATGATAATATCAGTTGCAACTCCTGTGCTATCTAATTACTTGAAATGGGTGGCATTGTGCAATCTTTATGAAAGCAAGCTACTTTGATAACAAAATTATATAATTTTAATATGAAATAAAAATAATATTGAAATAAAAATGAAATTAATATATTGGTAGGAATAATAATCAAAGCAGCAGCACTCAATGTGCTAGAAAGACAGTACAAACAGAAATTCACCAACTGCCTCCAACCCTAAATCTGTGCTACGTATTTGACTCACGCTGTGTCAGAAACTGAGATGCTGCATGTGTTGCCTAAACTGGTAGTCAAAATCAAGACATATTGGCATGACAAAAAGAGAGCTGTAAGAAGTAGAGGAAGAAAGGAACAAAAAGAGGAAAGATTAATAAAAATGGGAAAGAGCATAAACCTAGCAATTAAAATATTAAACTCTTCTGGAGTTCTAAGTGTCTCCATGTGTTGAGTTTCTCTAGATCCTCTGAGGTACTCCAAACCCTCAGCTACTGAGTAGGTGCTGGACCCTCTTGGATTCAAGCACTCAGAAATCTTGAATCAGAATGAAGTCTTTCTATTTTGGTTTCACACTGGCTGTATTACACTGATAAAACTGTCAGCAATACTTGATACAAATAAAATATTACAGTTACTATTTTGATTTAACATACATTGTCAACACAGATACAATTTAATTACACACAACCCATACCTACTATAAGATAATGCCATCTGTTGACAAATGACCTGAACACTAGAAAACTTATTTTTCCATTCGTTAGAAATTAAAGTCGTAGCATGTTCATGTGCAAACCCACGGACCTGCTGGCAGGTCCATGCTCCTAATTACGGTGTAGCCTAGAGAAACGAACCATTATTTGAGGAGTGACATCAAGAGATTGTCAGTTATTAGTGGCTTCCAGATTTTTGTGGCCACCCTGGGGAGACACCAAAACTTTAACAGACTTTCGTGGATACTTCATTATCATCAGTCTTGTAGAGGAAAATAATACTGAGTAAAAGGTTTAATATTATTCTGTTGACTACCTGCAGCTCATTTATCTCATGGACTGCAGTTTGCTTCACTTCTTTAAGCTCCCAGCATCTCATTTAATAGCAAAGACACAACCTAATTTATAAGCTAAGTTTATATATCCTTTCTAAAATTTAAAAATAAGAAGGTAGAGGGGCAACTGGCCAGAATCCCTCATTTACTGCAAGTTCAGTAAATGCATTTCTTTATGTACTGATTTCAAGGAGCAACTTTTTGTCTTAAGCTCATTTACACAATCTTTTCCAATGAGATCATACAGAATGAAAGGATCTGCCTTAACTGTCCATGTCTTTTCAAATTCATTATACTAATTACTCATTTAATCCAATCTTGTCTCTTTTTGGTACAAAACCAGAAATAGGACATATTTTTTGAACATATGAATGTTTTAATTGCTGAGCTTTTTTCTTAAAGAAAATTAAATATTTGGAACTCTTCCTCTGAGCTGTAACCTCTGGACTTGCTTCTACAATTCCATGCCCTTTTTAGGTTGAGGACACCAGAACTGTAGACAATACTGCAAGTAAGGTCCAACTAAATTCCACTGAATTAATATTTTAAATCTCTGCTGAAGATTGCCTTTTACTCCTTTGTGTACCATGTTCATATTGAATGTCAAGGAGCCAAAAGAAAATCTGAGTTTTGAAGGTGATCATGGTTTTCACTGACAAATCTGTCTAATTACAATAAAAGATGTCAGAACTAAATAACTTCAGAAAGAAGAATAAGATGTTATTTCAACTTTGCAATCATTTTATATGTTATTTTGTTTATTTATGATGATTCAGTGTAGGGCCTGTGAAGAATCTTACCTAATTTGCATGGAGCATGGCTGAAATGATTAGAATTTCCATGCAAGACTGTAAAGGTTTTTTTTCCATCCAGGAATTTTAATTGATGAGGTTAATGTGTGAGAAATAATATAAGGCTTTTCATGAAATTTGTCATCTTCTAAAAGAGAAAGAAACCCCAAGCAACACCCCTCAACAAGAAATAAGCCAACAAAACGCCCACTGACCACACCGCTGCCCAGGCTGGCAGAGCAGTCTCAACCACATTTCTGGCATCTACCAGAAGGCTTTCTTACCTTCACTGCAAACTCTGTTTCTGTAGCTTTATGAACACATCTCTTGCACACTGAATAGGAGCCAATTCCTATGTCCTCCTTGATCTCATATCCATCTGTAAAGTGAATGTTGTTCCCATGTAACTGCTATAGGGGAAGACAAAAGAAACAAGGTAACCAGGACACGGGTATTTAAACGCAAGGACTAGCCTTGTCTTAATAAAAGAAATGTTTGATCTCTTCTCATTCATTGAGCTCACTTGTCCTTAGCAGTTAGTTTCTAAGTCCAGTTAAAAAAATGAAACTCTTTACTTAAACAAGTGTGTCCCTCCCATTTATGTTTTTCCAGTGTGTAAGCGGAATTTTCCATGTAGAAGTAATGACAAAAAAACAGTGATTTTTTAAAACTATTTATGGAATGTAGACAACCATTTCCTATTAGAAATTCACAGGAAACCGTGGGCCCAAATCCCTTGAAAAACACAAATATCTTGACAATTTAAACTTACTTCTAATTACTGAGGGACCAGATGACTTATAAATCACTAATAACTTCACAGACTTTAAATCAGATACTTCACTTATGGGATGTGCCTCCAGACCACTGGAGGCCCTGTCCAGAATACATTTTATTATGTTTTTTGTGTGAGAGAAAAGTTACTATTTTAAGCCAACCTAATTTAAGAAAACACATTACTGGTGAAACTAGTGAGAAAATACTTAAAAATGTCTAATTTTATTTACTGAAGGGTACAGAATGGATTATGGCATCATTATTTCAAAGATCTTTCAGAAACATCTGGGTAAGTGGATTGGTTAAGATGGTGGAACTATCTGAGGCCTTGCTGCAAATTCTATCTCAGGACTCAAGAAATGACCAGGAACTCTAAAAATCCTCTAGGATCCTCTGGCTAAAAATGTAACCTCACTAGTGAAGTACGTCTTAAACTGTAAGAGATGTATGTGTTAACATTCAATACATTTTTACAAAGCAAACCACAGGAATATACATAAAAATCGTGGTGTGTGATTGCTTGGATAACATTTCACTTATTGTTGCATCAGGGAATCTTTAAGAATATGACACATTCCACTGCAGATTATTAGAATACAGAGAAAAATTATGGAAACCTCTGAAAACCAGAAGCAGGGGCTCTCCCCTTGAGGCACGTATACCTCTAGCTGTGGGTAGGAGAGGAACTTTTTCCTTGCGGGAAAATCTGCTGCATCTTTAATCAGCCCCATTCTTTCTCCCAGTTCACTGTTCCTCTGATGTGTAACAATTTATTCTATTTTAAATTGCAGTAACTGGAAACAGAGCTGGGGGGAAAAGGCAGCAAAGAACCAAGTGTCTGGCAAGAGTCCTTCCCCTGTCAAGCTGATCCGGGTCATGCAAGTACACTCACGCTCTTGTGCAATTGCAAGAGGAACACGGCCTCTTACACCCAGGAGCTTGGGCTGAGTGTCTGTGGGAGCCTACAGCAATAGTTCATAAGGCCCCTTTGCCAACACAGACAGTGTCATATAATCCAAAACTGTTGAGAATGATATATATTCACTGAAAAAGCATTTCATTACCTGCCTGGTACGCACAAGTGGAACAGTGTTTCAGGTAATTTCAGTTGTGGTAAGGTGTGATTTCTATTTCCTTTGTAAAGGTTGTGGAGATCATGAAGCTAAATATGAAAGCCTTTGGTTAAAAATTCTCGTTCTCCTACATCTCCTACATGCTGCATGCAAACACCTCCTACCTACACTGGGTGGCTGTGAAATACCAGTGAGAATGCTGAGGCAGTTTAAATACACTATGCACATACATATCTGCCCATCAAATGGGAAGCGTAACATCAGCATTGCTACCTGCACAATTGGGTGAACGGCAATTTTGTGCACATCTTGTTGTGCAGGCTCCTGCATCAAGTTAGAGGCAACGAAACTGAACCCTCTGAAAAGGTGATGAGCATTGGCACTTGGAGGAACACCTGGAGAATCTGTAGGAGAAGAATGAAAATGGCTTCATAAGCTGCACAAAAGATCATAAAGGAATAGCATAGCACCTGCAACAGGCAAAATCATACCTGCCAGTTAATAGAAGATGCTGCTAAACTGGCAGGCATACATGAATATAATTCACCTCCATATCAAGTTTTTGGTGTGCCTTCCCCATCCCTTTTCTCTGGATCTGAACAATGCAGGGGCATTGTTTGCAAAGATCTCTCCTTTTGGATACAGAGGCTTTTTTTCGCAGTGTGTGTTCATTCTTAGGCAAAGCACTGCCTGTGCCAGAAGCCCACACAGAGAGGAAAAGCACAGGACAGCGAGGACGGGAGAAAGGTGTATGGCTCAAGGCAGGGCAACCCTTTGGCTTAGCAGAGGCTATCCAGGCAATGAAAGAAAGCTGTACATGGCTATGTCTATTTTTTGGAGCACAACTTGACTACAGAAATTACAAAGACTAAAATGCTGTGTGGGTAACGTATGTTGTGGGGATCAGGAGAATGTAGAAAAGACAGGTTCTGAAACAAGTGTAAAGGCACAATGCCCTAGTAGTGGTGGTTTTTGGTCTCATAGGGATCTTCTGGTGCAGCTTTAGGAGCTGCTTAAAACACAACTGCATTATCATCAGGAAACAGGAATTATTACAGTGCTTTCTGTCAGGGTACATTCTCAGGAACAGGGTAAGTTTGTATGGGACCTATGTCATGACAGAAAAAATACAAACTAAAAAAGGTTCTTGTTTGATTCCAGTGGCAGTGTGAGCCAGTATTAAACACATTTGTGATCTTCCATTCTGGCTGACCCAACCAGTCAACATCAGGGGCTGCAAAATATGCTGCCAGTCTGCAAGGGCTTTTCTATTTCTCTGGAAGTGCAAAGGTATTCACACTTCCAATTACACCTATTTTGAAATGACAGGGGTTGATTTTCAGACCACGTTCCTTAATAACATAAAACAGAATTGAGGCAGGCCATTTCCACACCCTAGCCACCAACCCATAGAGAAACCTTCCAAGTAAGTTTCTTGCATGAGTTATCAAACAGAATTAGGAAACAGCAGTAACATGCAGAGTGTAAAACATAACCTTATGCATCACCACATGCATGAAGTACAGGGGTTTTCATGCCAATACAACCAATGAAGTGTGAACTTCCAAAGCAATCTAAACTCTCAATTGCTTCTCTGAGACCTTCCAGGGCAGCACCAGCCTGCACGTCTCTCAACATCAGAGTAATGTGCAGTCTCCAGTATGAGAAATTAATTCCTCTAGAATCTGAATTAAAGCTAAAATCAAAGGTGTGAAATATCTGGTATCCAAAGATAATTTGTTTCCATACAGTGGGATAGGACTATCAGAATATGACTGACATATACTGGAGACAGGTGGATGTTCCAGCTAGACCCAGAGTGCAATATTTTTACAGTTTGTGCAAGTCAGCACATCCTTGCCAAAAAATCTAGGAACAAAGACTGTCAAAAGATTGTGAGTAGATACAACTATTTCATATCCCAGGTTTGAGGCAGGCTTTGAGGTTTGGGTTAGTTTTAAGCAAAAAGCTGAAGGTCTTGATGAGCCTGAACAAAAACTACAGGAAACCTCATCTCTGATTCATGCTGTATAATGCTGGTGTTTCCATAACGAAAGCTCAGACCTTTTATTCTTACTTCAACAGTTCTGGGGCAACCACAATATCTGTGATATTTGAAGCACTTACTATTCTCAAAGTGTTGTACAAACAACTAATTAAACGTTTACATTTTAGAACGTATAAATACATTTTTTACACAGGAATCACAGGCAGAAATGTAATGTAGCTTATCCATACCTAGCAATAGGAAACATTATCACTGGAATTACTACTCTAGGGTTATTGATATTCTTGCTTTCATCTAAAAGAGTGTAAAGATGATGTTTTGTGCAATAACCACCCTCACATATACCATATTGTGCACAAAGTGTGATGTTCCTGTTAGGAAACAGAAATTATAGGCATGACTGCAAGGATTTTCTCACTGCAAGATTTTCTAAAAATTGCCATATTTTCTGTTGGCACAACTTTGCTGATCTGAGAACTTGACAATTGTTCACTATTGTTAACCATGAATTAAATTCCAACAGTCCACAGTCTATGGGATTTCGTAGCTAAAGAAAACATCCATGGAATATATAATTATACACTAACTTGCAGAGATACAAAGTTCCTTGAAGCTGAGGTAATTTACACAGGTGATCAGAATTTCAGGCCTTTTTTGGAATGGGGAGGTGAAAGGAGAATGAATTTACTCACTGAAAAGATGTGCCACCTTACTAACCTGTGGGGGTCCGAGATGTGAACTCTGGATCAAAATGAAAGGTGTCTTCTGGCCGTCCCACTGCAGGCTTGAAAGGTGGCTTGATTTCTTTCCTGTATAATTTCTAGAAGGAGAAGAACAGATCACAATCAACAACAGTCTGTAAACCTTCAGCACCTGCAGACAGGCTCCCCTGCCCTGTTTAGAGTGGCCTCTCAGCTCTGCACTGTCCTTGCAGGACCCACAAAAAAGGGTGATGTATCTGTAGCTCTGGTTCCTGCTTCACTAGTCAGCTTAAAACATGTGCCCTGGATGGTTGCTGCACTTTTAGTTACTGGAATCCAGAATATAAACACAGCTGTTTGTGGTAAAAATTTAGTCCATAGACTGGCACAGTATTCCACCTGGGGCATCTGGAAATTCACTGGTCTTAGGAGCAGGACTGGAACATGCAAAGGGAACAACAGGAATCTGTGCCTGGGTGACTTCAGCAGTGGAGCAATGGCAATGAACACAAAGAACCACTAGGAAGCTGCGACTGTTTTAGCATTTACTATTTGTTAAGAACCAGCAATATGTCTGACACCCTGCCAGACTGAGCTGAGCAAGAGGCCTGGCTGCCTGGTGATTATAAGGTAAACAAGGGACTTTTGGCATATCTGTTAAAAGGGAAGGTGCTTATAGCTGAGGATTCCCATCAAAAGATGTTAGGTAGAAAGCATTGCGGATGGAGGGGGGAATCATATTGAAGGCCTAAACATAGCTTGAGCAGAGGAACAAAACCACGAACAAAAAGGTAAGGAAGAGAGGGAGGAATGTAACAGATAAGCACTGCTAGGTGTGTGAGTTTGTGCTAGCAAGTGAGGGGACATATAGGGGATCACGTAAGTAACAGTCTCCATAAACACATGTTAATATACTGCCTTTATTACCAAGGACTTCGTGGCCTCTTTCCTCCTCCTTAGTGATCTTTAAGAAACTGCTGCCCTGTGCTTTTTGCGCACACACACACACACACACACTCTGAAGATGAACAAATTGTGGTGCAGCACATCTGCATCTGATCCGAAGCCTACAGAGGTTAACGGAAAGAGTCCTAATGATTTCAGTGATCTCTGCATCATCTCTGCTTGAAATGGCCAAAACTGAATACCATGTCGATGGTGGCATGAGGAGCACAGCTTCAGTCTCACGCTCTGCCTCATGTTGCAGTCCCTAGACTGCATTTCCCTTCTGCCAGCACTTCTGTTCTCAGGTTTCAAAGGGCTGAGTTAGTTGCCATAGACAGCATCCAATAATTAACATGTCTGAGCATAAACACATTTCATGCAAGCTTTCAAGTCATGGTAAGAGCTGGATAGCTCTATTTTATGACTGTAATATGTATTTTCAGGTTAGCTCTTAAAAAACTTCATAATGAGCTGATTTTTCAAAATATTTAATGGAGATTAATACATGCATGTCCAGCTCTCTGCATGCAGGAAGAATGTTTTTAACTGTGGGTTTTGTAGTGAATTAAGTTCTGTAATATAAAGCATGTGGTCAAGCTGAAGATATATACACATCAATATAACTGGAACTTGATTTTGCATTGACAAATAAAGGTTCTTGAGGCAGGACATTCTATAGCATATATTAGCATAAAGGATATGTTTGTGGTTGAATTATGATTCCTTGAAAAAGTGGAATGGTGAGGCTGGAAATGATTGTGTAATAATTAATGACCATTTCACCATAAAAAGTTCCTGTTTGCGTAAAACTGCTACATATCTTCTGAGAGAAAAACAGATGAATAAATGCTGTGAGCCACAACGGAAAGCCAGTCTTCCAAATAATTAAAAGCCAATTGCAAACTTCAGCAGGAAGTGTCACTCATCAACTGAAAAGTATCAACCTAGTAATTAACATGTATATTTTTCTGTCTGCACAGAACTTGAAAAGAGAACTCGGCACCTACTGAAGGTTTTTTGGTTGCTAGGATTTCACCTTGAGAAAGCTGTTTGCTTCCAGCTTCCCTTTATTTGTCTTAATTCACAACTGCAGTGCTTCTACTACGGAAAGCAATATGGTCACATGCACATGGTTCCTCCTCAAATTAAATGCACCCCTCATCCTGTGAGGTCCAAAAAGTGGAGAATGTTTAGAGTCGTCCATCATTCAGGAACTGCACTCTCTCTCGATTATCGTAACCATATTCTCTCTGGCCTCTTAATTCCTATCCCCATCTGTAGTTTCTTAAGTGCTATTGGAGCTACATTTGTATTTTGAATCCCGAACCCACATCCTCTTCTACTAGGGAGGGATTTAAGATTCATCATGAGTCACAGGCCACCTAAAGATGTGTAATCACAAATTTGCTTGCGGGGAGGTGATGCAGACAAAGAAGTTGCTTGTGTGAGTGAAAGGAACCTCCTCTGCGTGCAACCTGGATGACTCCCTTTTCCATTTCCTTTTCCACTTGTGATAGAAATTATTTCTGACTAGGCAACTAGGAACAGCAAAAGGTAAACTGACTAAAACACATTTCTTCCTCCTCCCCCCCAAGCTGTTGAATCTGGTAACTGTCAAAATAATAAAAATTAAATCTTACTAATTTAAATTAGGAAAAATCAAATCTTTGAGGAACAAGAAGCAGAGCAATGTCTTCTATGGGCTTTCCCATCCCCCACTGGCTCCAGTTTTCTGAGTGAAGCACTACAATCAAAGCCAATTCACTGAAGCACACTAAAACACAGGGCAGCCCAACAGAGTTAAACATGAAGGCTTGGTGCAGGCACTATGCTCTTCCTTGAAAACTCCACATCCTGTAGACTGCAAAACATGATGTGTCACAAGCTGATCGAAGAAAACAGTAAGGGTCACAGCTGTTGTCTTCTGCACACACAGGGAACAAGTCTTGTGGAGGATTTGAGAACCTTCTGGATTTTCCACAAATATTTCTGTAGGTGAAATGTATTAACCTATTATCTTGTATTGTGGTCCCAAAGTTATTTGGGGCTGATGGATCACCTTGATCTCTTTCAATAGAAACCGAATCAATCAAATCTTGGTTTTGGCCATTTCTATCAGGCTGTCACATAACTTCTGGTAAAGCTTAAATAATTAAGTACATCTCAAGTCATGGTAATCCTGACTCTATATAAAGAAGTCACTGGTAGTTCCACCACCTATCTGAATGGGAACAGGGTCCCAGCTGTCCCAACTTAAATCACAGTTTTCATATCCAAATTGTTATTTAGAGGCATCTTGTTAGACGTTCAAAAGAGACTTTGGATATGTTAGTGTTAACTGGAACATTTACATTTCAGGTTGGGTGCTTAAGATCATTATATTTGTGTTATTTTGCATGGATATAAGAAGCTGAAGATTCTTTTTCTTCTACATTGCTTCCACATGCACAAAGGAGAAAAGCATTCCTTTTCTCTTGATGCTTTATTAAGAATGTAAATTCTCTCTCTTTCCCGGTAAAGATTAACAGCCCACATCCCATGCCCGTATTTTCAATCTGGCCACAGCATTGATTTATCACAGAAAAAGGTGAGTGGCAGAGAAATCACTGTGCATCATGCATGGCTGTTGGCTCCAGAGGCTGTGAAGAGCGAGTGCATAATCCACAGAATGAGGGGGATGAACTCCAAAGTGTGAAAGTACTGATTCAGATATTCACACCTGGATACATATGCATGCTTCTGTCTACTTACCAAGCCTTCACATCCTTCTGAGACTTTGATAATCAGTACCTTCAGATTAATAAGTACCTATAAATTAACTAGAACACAGTTCTATAGCAGTGTGAGCTTCTACAGTAGTGTGAGTTTCTATCAGCTTTCTTTCCAATTTGGGACAAAACGCTTGGGGGGGGAGGCATAAATCATTTCCCCTCAGGTCGCAATGACCCTTTCTTAATGTATGTTGCCAGATCCATAATCTAATCTCCATCTGAACACCTCTTCAACTGGGACTCAAGTAATACACCAGGGAGACTAGTAACAAAAAGCTATAACATGCAGCTGTCTCTTGCTATTTATAAGCAGTTAATTTTTCATCATCTTTAAAAAAATGCACTTCTAGAAAAACCCAGAGGTGTAAATGCCCTGTACATGTATGTGTCTGGCAAATATCAAGAAAAAGAAAATGGTTTAATTTAATTAAAAGCTATTTAGTCATTTCCTCAACTGAGTTTCTTTGATGAAGAATTGAATTACTCCTCAGACACCTTCTGGAAATAGAAAGATGCTACCCTGCACAGTGACGCACTTGTAGTGTGAGAATAAACTCCCTTGATACATATACCTGTCATGGAAAACCCAATAAATAGACAAAAGATGAACTACCTTCTAAAATGTTTGTCCTCTCCTAGATTAATGACTCAGTGTTATTCCCTGCAAATGATAGAAGAGCTAGCAGAATTCAGACCTTGGGATCACTTTCTTTTGCTGTTGTTAAAATCTGCAATTAAATAATTGATGTTTTCAGTTTTGTCTGATCTCAGATTAATATTGAAGGAAATTGAACTTGAACCCATTTTCTTCCCACTCCTTCCCTCAGCTGTATCTGACAGTTGCTTTTCTAGTGTATCATTTCCTATAGTTCCAATTCAGCCTGTCATCTAAACAAAAAATACTGTTTATAGCCCACTTCTCTGACTGCAAAAAGGGATTTCATTTTTCATTTCCAGTGAAAAGACAGAAATGCTTTATGCACGACTTGGAAAGAAGAAATGGTAATAAAAAATCAGGAACGAGACTGTGCTTTCTCAGAGCCAATGACTAAAATTATCTGAGGTCAACTCGGTTTGAGTCTGCTTGTCTAAGGGATAAAAGGGGGTGCAAAGGTAGTAAGCAGGTAAAACTCAGAAGGAGCTGGACATCTAATCTTCTTCCTGTAAATCCCAGGCTTAATCATGAAAGACAGTCCATTCACTTAACAAAGGATCTACTGAATTCTTGTCACAGTGCCTATTAAATGCCTTAGAGCAGTAAGACTGATATGTGCAGAAAACTTTATCTATTTTTCACCCTGGGAAGTGGGAATTTAGAATTTTGTTAGTGGTGACAATACCTGTAAAACCGAGACTCTTACAGATATTTGCTTATGCCACAGTTTCAGTTTGGGCATAAAATCTCTGCCAGTTTGTTCACAGTTAATTTAGTGCTACTTATACGTCAGAAGTTTAACCTAGGATGGCTGGAGATTTGTGCTGAATAATGGCACCGTGGAACATGGGAAGAGCATCTGGGAAAGGATGGAAGGAGGATGGCTATTCTCTGACCATACTCATGTTTTTCAGGCTTGTACCCATTGCCTCTGCGTGCAGTGGTCATGCGTGTCAGCACAGTTGTGCCTGGCAGGAGCATCTGCAGCATTGTAACAGGTGGCTTTTATCCACTGCATATATTGTTTTCACTGTGTTTCTGCCTTTATCCAAACCAGACACTACGTCTGGCTGCATCTGTTTGAAGGCAGTGAAGGATGGGAAACAAGTGGGAAATGACTTCTCCAACAGGTAAACTCCAGTGGCAGAGACGAAAACCAAGCCCCAATCCCAAACTCATGGGAACAGTTCTGGCAGTACTCTGAAATGAAGGTCCAATTTATACATTTCTGTCTGTGACTGGAATGACTTCATTGCTGCAATACCTAGACTTCACACACAGCTTGGAAGGAAGCAGCTCACTCATTTCTGTTTGGAATCTCTTTTTAAAATTAGACGAAGCAACTTGGTTGTTTTCTCCTTGTTATCAATCATGTCACTACTGTAGCAAAAATCTTGCTTAAAAACCCACCCATTTCACACTGGGTTCCTAGAAGACACTCACCCATTCTGACCCTTTGTGTTAAGGGGGCTTTTGATAGAAAGTCATTTTTCTACAGCTGCTGAAAGTTTCTATGCTGTCAGTTGCAGCAGTCCTGTCTATCATACCTGCCAAGGTAGCACAGAAGTTCTGCAATAGAGCTTGCCTCTTGCTTTCAGGTCTTTATATTACCAAGGTATAAAATAAATCAACATTGCTGTCCTGCCTCAACAATGTTGCTTGCCGACTGCCTGCAAACAGATGTGAGAGATTGTATGTATGTGATAGGAGAACAAAATGAGGGCATCAGGGACTCTTTTCCTGCAGCTGTACAGAGATCAGCGCTGAACATCTGTGCCTGACCCACTTTTGTTCTCTGACCCTGCTCTGTTTCTGCCCATAGAGAACATGTTAACAGTTGATGGGGTGATCATTCTAAAACAAAGTCCTGGCTTCACCTCAGGGCCAGGCTGGCTCACACTGCTCTGAAATGCATACAGTGCTACTGCTCTAACTAGATAAGCCTCCCAAGACCTCCATGAGTGATAGTAAAATTAGGATTAAATGAAAAAATACATTACAAAGATGACAGCTGATCTGTGCAATAATGATCTGTCTCCAAGAGAGTGCAGCAGCACTAATAATGTTGGATTAAAATGGATATTTACAGCTATACTTTACAGCAAACTCAAGAGGACTAGATAACATCAAAGTGCAATTAAATCCACCTTTCTTTCTAGCTCTAAATCATGTTCAAGCATACCTACCCTCTTCACGGTAGATATTTTCCTAACCCATCCATAAAAACTTTTTCAAATGATGGAGGACTGTATAATTTCTGTAAGACAGGCATGAAATTGTTTCCTAAAGAACTGAGCTTGAAACAATCACCAATCATCATGAGAGAAGGTGGTCTTCAGGAGTCTCACAGCGCAGAACTGACTTTGCTGAAAACCTTTCCAAGACGCAGAGCCTCGTTTCTCTCTGATGAGTTACTGAGCTGCTCCACTAGCAAACACAGAAGAAGCAGAAATCCTCTTACTGCTCCAGTGTCTTTATTATGTTAAGATGCATGCACCTGACCTGTATTTTAATTGCAAAGCTGAAAACTGTGGAGATATCAGAGGAATATAGAAAATAATACTAATACTACTATTATTAATCATAGTCATAATAATAAAGAACCCTACTCTTCAGGTTTCTCTATTTTTTCTTTTTACTTAAACTTTTAATATCTGTAAAGTCTTTAGACAGAATCTCATGATTAGTAAGAAGCAGAAGAAGAAAGAGAATCAAAAATTCAGAAATACGTAATGGGACTGAAAGTCTGTTGGATCATAAAGGAGAATCTCAAACGCCACCTTCATTGATCATCTCTTAACAAGCTTGAGTCATGCCAGCTCTTCCACATGCAATTCAGATTAGATTCATGAGTTTTCCCCAGATGAATGATTCTGTGGGCCTTTCAAAACCCACCTAGGCACCACAAAATGTTCTTTCACAGAGGAACTGGCTTTACTCTAAAGCCCTGGGCAGCAGTCTGAGAATGGCTCTGTCACATACATTCATGCTGTTTTACAAGAATTTATAGTGAGACCTGCACCAGTGTGACCTGCTACACTAGCATTCATGAGTGAATTGAGATCAAATATTAAAGACACATAACAATACTATAACATATGTCAGATGAAACTAAACTTGAAAATTCTAGAGGATATGGCAAACAGGAGCTCTGATGCACTGGTAGATGTCCAGATCAAGAACAAAGTGTTTGCCTCCAGGTTTGTCTAAAAATAAATTGATCTGAACAAATATGATGCTGAAAATGTGAGAAGGTTTTGTATGTTTCAAGTCTAAATCTAACACTTAGCTAATCTCTACCTCCAGCTTCATGAGCTGTAGCTGATAGCAATAAAATAAATCCTTGTTTACCATTCTGTTAATCATGTTCGACGTGTCTTATTTGACCCATGTTACATTTGATCAAATGTTTGCTGTTCCAGTTTTGAGTGCTGATGTTAAATTAATGACTCACCTCAATAAAACATCAACCACTTGTAAGAGGAGTTGCTGTTCCCTGTTCTGGCTGGTTGGCTTGTGATATTTGAGTCAGTGATATTAAATCACTGTTCTGAAAAATCCATCTTTGTTGTGTTTTTCTGTAGCTTTCATTGCAATACAGTGGAAGGGCCAGATCCTGTCCTATGGTCACTTAAGCCAAAAATGACAAACCTATATGGCTGGAAGACTTATGAATCCCCCAGCATAAAGCAGTGCAACTTGCTGTACAGCCTGCTGTACCAGTTCTACAGATACATAGACAGTCCCAGTATCGCTATGCTCTGTTTGTGGAGAAGGGTGAGCCTGGAGGTCTTGAAGCCCCTTGGAGCTACTGTCAGTAGATATGTAACAGCAGACCTGGGGCTGCTCTGAATAATTCCAAGAAAGAAAAGGATTCCAGGAGGTCCTTGATATCAGAAAGAATAAACCTAGCCTTTAGTTAAGCTTGGCCAACCCAGTGAGAAGAGACAAGCATTTCATATGGAACCTAAAAGCAGAAAGATAGCGTTACCTAGAGCATCAGACTGCTTCTCCCTAGAGTATTTCACTCAGTATCAGTCCTTTATATCAGTTTTCTTTTGCAACTGAAATATTACAGGAATTCTGTCATTTAAAGCTGCTCATTTTCACTCTAGTCCAGTTCCCACAATCAATGAATTAAGTTTATTAGAACTGAATGTGGAAATTATTCTGCAGAAGACTGCAAATAGCCTCAGGTAGTACCAGGATAAGCCAGATCATCAGACAAAATAGAGACAAGCAGTTAGATAAAACTGGCAATGCTGAAAGCAGATTTCTATTTCTTTCATTTATGGGTATGTGAATGAATGTATATATAGAATCATAGATTCATTTAGATTGGAAAAGACACTGAAGATCATTAAGTCCAACTGCAAGCCTGCCAAATATGATAGAGACATAAGCACCCACTTAAAAGGCTCTAGCTCCCAGGTTCTCTGTGTTAAGAGTTCATTTAATCTTTTCTTCTAAGCATTTTGTCTTAAAAAATTATCTAAGAAAAATAATTAAAAAAAAAAACATAAAATGCTTCTCCACTTACATTCCAGTCTATAGTAACAAAGAAAGGGTGCCGTTTAATTTCTTCCACTCCATCAAATCCAGCACCTGACAAGAGAATGAAAGAATCAAAATGAAGTCATGCTTAGAAGAGTCCTGCATTACATCTCTTCTCAAGCCTTCCTCCCCATCCCCCGTTTTCTTCTGATAAAGCTGAAGTCACCACGTAAATATTTCTTCTAGTCAAGAAACCCTGAACAGTGCAACTGCCATAACAGTATGAACTACCATAAATACAGACAAAAGCACTTCATTAACAAAAATCTGATGGCTGAGGGATTTTTACTTTTCTTCAATTGAGGCCGGTGCCAAGGCTGAATAGCTGGTCTCCTCAGGCTCCAGATGAGACAGTCAACTGCTGCACAGCACATACACCAGCGAGACCACGAGAGGCTTCAAGATATTCTGAGTACTATGGCAAGGTTACTGCTGCTCCTTGCCACCAGCATCAGCTCTTCTATCCACACTGGCTTTCAAGCCTTGTCTAATTACCCATACTCCATGGGCAGAGAAAGCTGCACTACAAATAAGTTCAGACTCAAAATACCAAAAAAGCTCCAATGATTTGAGGCAAATCAGGGTTTTAGGTTCCCCCTTTTCAAATACCGTCTTCAAATCTGTGTGAGTACCAGAATCAATACAGTGATGAATTTCTATTATATTACTACAGGAAATTTAGGGAAACTTCTGAAATCTGGCAATGTGTCTAATTCCTTAGCATTACTTTTACCTTATGTCTTCATTGATGATTGCTTTTTTTTATTCATTTACCTCAATTTACTTGCTTCAGTGGCACCTCAAAACCCAAGAGGTGCTCAGCAATAATTAAACAACTGTCAGAGATGATTTAGCATGCCATTTTGGGGGATGATCTGATTTTATTAACAGCACCTTTTATTTTCCAGTAGGAGAAATAACGCCTGGAAGGAAAGGCTTTGCACTGCGATTTTGGAAACAGTTCCTGAAAGGTACCCAGCACTTCTTCACAAGAATGCTGAGCATCCTTGATTACTAAAAAGATTTGAGATTCATAAGCACCTTGCAAAAGCCACTCAGCACCTCAGAGGACTCAGCTTTTTATATGCAGTATTAGTGCTTTCTGAAGATCAACATTACAAGCAGCTTTAGAAAGGTCTTGTCAATTCAAGCTTTTGTAAAATGTGACATCTGCTCCCTTTGCAGACAAGACATTACTGATTGCCAAACTGCACTGATCAGGAGCGGCTTCCTACAGCCTGCTTAACAGTCACTCATGAATGGATACAAAAAGCAAACACTCTGTGAACATATGCAGGATTGTCTGTCAGGCTTGCTGGATAATAACACAAGAGGAATGTTCTTCTGACCTTCCCATCCTGGTAATCCTCCAGTATAGACAAATGTAAGTAGCACGCATGAGGATAAACAGTAATTCCAGCCTGCCATACAAAATCATGTGCTTCACTGAGAAGTGAGGTTTGATGGACAGACAGTTCCAGGCAAACATAACATGAAATCGTATTTTAGAAGAAGAGATATCAAAAGGGATAACATATTACATTGTTACTATATAAGCCTGTTGTACACCTACAACTGGAGTACAGAAAGCAGCTGACATCCTCAGCTATAAAAGAGTATACTTATTAAAGGTATGAAAAGGAAAAAATCACAGAAGGGCAACAAGTAATGGCATGGAATGACTGAGTAGGCCAGGACTTAGCAACCTGGAAAGAGATGACTGAAGGGGTTTACAACAGTTCATTTTATGATGCTAGCAGCAGTCCGGTTCAGAACAACTTGGAGATGTTTCCTCGGGCAGCAGATAGTTGTGTAATGTGGAATTCACTGACAAACCACAAAAGGTTCAGGAAACCCCTTGCTTGATGTTAAAACATTTGCTTACCCTATTCTCACTCTTCCTTAGGCAGTGATTTATGGCTCATGGGTATTGCATAGGAAAATACTAAGACTTAGATAGTAATGAAACTTGTTCTATGGCTTCTCTAGCATATTTTTTCAATGCAGTCTGAAGTCTGCGCTAGATTCCGTTGGCAGAATCATTCTGATTTAACAATGCCAACAAAAAAATGAAACTGACACAATTGCTCTAAGGAGAATTGCATTAAGCAACTCCTCAGGGCAGAAATATCTGTGAAAAATGTCCGTGTTCAGTAGCGGTGACTGGAAACTTTCTATTGTGCAGTAGATGGGTTTCGTCCTCATGTAGCAGAGAACAAGTGCCAAACTGATTTTGAAGGATTGGGATAAATGCCACAGACACTGTAAGCTACTGGTAGCATTCCCTAGTCTAAGGATAATTGCTAAGGCGTTCAATCTGCTCTGCTCTGTCCCTTCCCTGCCATTTCCCTTTTCCCTCTTTTGTGGGCTTATGGATACATTACTGTGTGATGGGAATGACCTGCCTTTTTCAGACTATCTCTTTGAAAGCCACGCTTTTTGCTACTGTTGTTGCTCTTTTTTTCCACAAAACCACAGAAATCAGGACCCAGGCAAATCCCACCCATAGCTACTTCTCTTAGTGGGGGACTGCAGTGTCCAGTAAGAAATGCAGCATGCAGTTGACAGGCACTTGTTTGAAAAACTGGCATTTCACACACGGGATGACTCAGACCTCTGGCACAGAAGAAACACGTTCTGAGTGCCAGGGATTCCATCTCTGGTTAGCTTAATGTATGAAAGAGATTTAGCATGGTAATAGCCTAATTTTGCAGAGTGAAAGGCTTCCAATTCCCAGCAACCAATTTTACACCTTGGAGAAGGTTCAGGGCTTCCTGCAGGTTTTATTCCCTTATCTTCCTTGCCATGAGACCTGATGGCATAGCCCACAGCTCCCTCTTGGGCTGTGTGCTGTGTCCATAGGCAGCAGCATGTGGCTGGGTTCTCCTGGGTTCTCCCCGCTGGGAGCAGGGAGGTGGCCCAGGGCATGTTCACGGACAGCTCTGGGAGCCCCAAGGGGCAACCGTGACCCTGCTGCAGATGTTCATGGGAGAGGTTAGGCACCAGTGCTTGTGATGGAATCTCTCTGGATTTGCTCAGCATGCTTCAACCATTCATCTCCCATCTGCAACTCTAAAGTGGTATTGGAAAGAGATGTGCTTTCACAGAGAAAAGAGAAGCACTGGAGAAGTCACAACTGTTTCATGGGGATGGACATTTCGGATATAGGATAGATATGGGCATTTGGCAAACTGCTGCAGTGCCACACATGATGGCACACCACATGACCACAAACCTTTCACCTTCCTCTAGGTTTCTAGTTGGGTTTTTTGTAACTTCACTGTAGTAATCAAACCTATCTGTAAAGAATAATAAGCACAGTCAGACCTACTGCCTGCAAATATTCTTATGTACTATCCAGTCCCACAAGGGTCCAAGAAAATAAATAATGCTTTCAGAACAAATTGCCAGTTTAAACACATTATAGACTGCAAGGATTTATATAAAAGCAGCCTCATGCTAGTAAGTGAGAACTTGATTATCTAAGATTGTTTTACGCCTGTAATAAAAATGTCTGCAAGCAGTTAATAGTAGAATGTTTTACTTGTCATTGGCTTTGACTGTTGAATCATTATGGACAATGTGAAATATATTGGAATATATTGAAGAGGAAATATATTGAAATATATTGAAGGGGAAATATATTGAAATGTATCAATGGGAAAAAGGAAGACCTATGAAATTTGGAAGTTGATTATTTTGCTATTCAAAATGAGCAGAAAGCATTTCCACATTTTTAGCTTTAGATAATAATTATTTTGTTTTTCCACAGCCCCAGAATCATTTTAGTGGGCTAGATTTTTTTAAATGCATTCCTAAGGCTTACAAGAAGGATGTGCAGTCACTCTGTAGTGGCAGAGGTTGTTTTTTAAAACTCATCATCTTATAAAATTGAAAAATAATATTTTCTATGTGCCAAAGCAGTATGCATCTTCTCTGAGACTAAGGATTAAGGAAATAATAACTATTTGTCTGGCTTTTACTCTATACTTTCTTGGCCAAGCTTCTCTATTATAAGGTCTCTGGAACCTTTCTACTGCTCAGCAGCATAGGGAGTTAGTGAGATGTTCTTTACATTTATTCACCTGAGCAGATACAGGCCTTAGGGCAAGCAAGAATTAGTCCCTTGACTAAGTTTCTGCAGTGTAATAAACTAATGCCTTCATCATACAATTTCCTTTCTGAGATGCTTACTCCTTGCTTGCCTGGATATTCCAGTTAGTTTCTTTTAAGAATTTAAAATTAAGCTTGTTGATAACCTGAAATTTGTTGTACTTAATCAGAGCGATAGTACCAAACTAGTGCTACACAGACTATTTGTACAACAGAGTGTATACATTCAGAAAAGAACAGATAGTGCTTATAACAAGGGACGCTAACGGAAGGAGGACTTCTCAGTCTTTAAAAATTTGTTCTAAATTGTTAATATGGGCACCAGGTCCAAAAATAGAATCAGGTAAACTGGATTACCAAATACCTTCTCTGTCTTGTCGGAGCATCTCCCTTCAACTCTAACATTTTTTCCACTAATAATCCAAAGCATCAAAAGAAAGTTTCAAAGCAAAATTTTAGACTACGTTATCAATCTTTACTTCTGTTTGTTAAGATATCAAAATCAAATGGCAAGAAGCAAGACAGTAGTCAGAATAAAATGATTTTTGAAACTCGGGATCTTCCTCTTGCCAGCACTAAAAATGTTTTGGAACTAAATACAATTTCCAGATTTGCTAACTTCTGAAACAATGGCAGAAAACAAGTGCTTGATCCATAATATACTTCATTTATTTTAGCACGCTTCATTATTTTTCCAAAGATTCTTCAAAACAGGATGTCTAAGCCTAATTTTATTTTAACCTCAGACTATTATTCCTTTCCCAGAAAAAGCTGAAATCCACAAAGTACAAGCAGTGCTTTTTTTTCTACTGACTTCTGTTCAGTATTTAGGCCAACCACTTATGCATTGCTTTTTTTCATTACCAGCAAATCTATTTTCATTATCCCTTGTGCTGATTCTCAGTTAAACAGAGAGAGCGTTCAGAAGCTTTCCACTGCTACTCCTGAAATGTTAAGATCAATTTTTTTATTAGGTTTTTAGATTTTATTTCCTTGGATGTTTGTGTTACGACTAATCTCTTCATTTCTCCCAGACTTCCCAGTATTTCAATAAGCCTCAGGTTTAAAATCTTGACCCTCAGCAATTCTCCATTAAAAGGGAGATGATATGGGGGCTGGAATAGTCATGGCTAAAACTAAGTAACTTGCTTATTTTAGTGAGAAGCTTTCTGTTTAAGGATTGGTATCCAGAAACTCCCACTGACTTCACTGGAGCCCCTTTATGGATGGATAACAGCTTGTGAGAAGCCACAAAATGAGAATACCAATAATAATTAAAAAGCACCAATAAAAATAAAACCACAAAAAAACCCAAACAAAAAACAAACCAAGAGAGAGAGACAAGGAGGAAACAGCAGAAAGGAACAGAGGGAGGGAGTGGGAAAAGGTTTATATTTGCTGCAGCATCTTATTTTTCGTAACACAGATTAAACCTAGAAATTGCAAGACTCTGGTTTTCTCTAATGTCAAGCAAATTGCTTGAGAGCAATTGAAACCTGCTGAGAAAATCTGTTTTCTACTATCATCTGTACAGTGTATCACACTACAGGAGCTATCATTTAGCTCAAGAAGTAAAACCTATGGGAGGGCATTACCTGTGTGAGCTGTGTGGGCACTGCCCTGGGAGGAGAGGGGCTACAGGAGTATGCTGAGGAACTGGCTCTCCATGCCTGACCAGCCCTGAGGGAGGCTGGGTTGTCCCCTGGTCCCTCTTTGGAGCAAGGGTTGTCAGCTCCTGCTGTCCCCGGAAATCACAACAAGAAGCAACCTGCTCCATACTGTCCTTGTGCTCAGGAGCCAAGCTCTCTTGGAAAAAAGCTCAGTCACTGAGTCTGACCCCTGTATAAGGCAGGGGCTCCAGCTGAATTGCTGCAGCCACGCAGGAAACACCCATGCTCCTAGAACATCATCCATTCACTAAAATGATGTCCGCTTACAGAGCAGAGGGCTGAAGCAGCCCACATGCTGCCCCACCTGAAGCAAGGGCGGATGCTCAAGGGCACAGAGCAGTGTCCATACTTCACATGTGTGCACACACAGGCGTGCCTGTCAGAAGCTGCAGAACCCACTGCTCATGCAGATGGTGACAGAAGTGGGCTGTCAGGCATCTCACACTATGCTGCCTGCCTGGCTGTTAATGCTGTGACTGCTACACAGGACCAAAAGCACCATGCAGCAGACCTTCAGCAGCACCGCCTTCAGTACCTGAGAAGTGAGCGTGGGTACTGCAAGAATGAAAGGGAGAAACCTCTCTTGCATCTCTTGCTCTTTCCACATCTCAGAATAAGCCATTTCCCAATACAGCTTTTTGCTTCTAACTTTACGTCTCCAATCTGAAATAACCTTACAAGAGTAAACAGCTGCAAAATAGAACAGCAAACTGCTCTTCACAAGTCTCAGTATTTAACCAGCCTATGTCATTCTCTAAAAGGCAAGTCATTTATTAGCTGACAAAACTCCCATACATGGCAATAACAGTAACTCACATATTTAAATATGACCCATCAGCTTTCTTCTAGTGCTACAGGTTACGGAGCTGAAGGTTTAAATTCCTGCTCCTAAAGTCAATTCCTGCTCCTAAGGTCACAAAAAATCATGAAGAGGTATTTAGGAAAAGTTTATCCCTTTCCTTCAGAAGCAAATGCTTCCCTTTGCATTCATCCAAAATGCAGAATATGAGGCTGTAGGGAAAAAAGAAACCTCCAAAATTTTTCACAGAAGTAGATATGATTTTTAAATGAAAAATAATAGTGTTATCACCTTTCATATGATTCACTTGATATGACTGTATCTATTTTTCTATGTAAAAACTGAAGAACAAATTTGCAATGAAAATCATGCACCTGATATTGCCCATGACCTCACCAAATAAAATTGATTTCTTAATAAAACTCCCAAACAAAGGTATGGATGGCATAAAATACATGATCCAATACATACTTCAAGTTTATCACAATTTGAATAGGCTTATTAACAAAGGGTGAAAGCACATTAGTAAGAAAGAAGATAATACATTTAGCATAGTAAAGCAGAAAGCCTATACAAATGTTCTCAGTAAACAGAATGAGACAGGATCAAAGCATATTTGAGAACGGGAGAGACTGCGTTTTGCTCCCTACCTCAGATTCGCAGCTAAATTGTACAGGTTTTAAAGATACCTGTTTCTCAGTTCTTTATATTATCATTTGCAACAGTTATCTTAAACCCTCATAAATGCTGGTGGTTTACTCTCCCTCTTTACCAAAAAAAGCAGAATACAAGCTAATACAGTGTTTTAGATTCCAATGGTTTGCCTCTGCTCTTTGTGAATTTCTTTACTAAGCTCAAGGGTCACTGTGCTCTGGGAAGGAATGCAAAACGCTGCAAAATGAAGAAAATAACCATCAGGGAAGATGCACCGAGTGAAATGACCACCACCTGACAAGGCAGGGCACATGTAAGCAATGTCCCATTCTAATGTATGCGCATACCTAATCTGTTGGAGGGGTTCCTTTTGAAGAGGGCTCGCAGCAGGCTCTGGGCTTCTATGCTCAAGAACTGTGGCATTCCCAGCTTGGCTCTGAAAGAACACAACACTTGAAAAGAAAATAGATTTTTCAAAGATTTTCTCCGTCCCACTGTGGTTTAAAAAGTGGAATTATAGCAGTCAGATGGGCGGACACATAACTGGCTACCAAAGGCTACCTAAGCATAATGCAATACAGAGTGAGCACCTGACCTTGCTCCATTGAAGCTAAAGACGGTTTTAATACTGGCTTCACGAGAGGAAGATCTAATGAATCTCACAATACCTTCTGCAACCTAAGTAGGTCATTTTCCTATAGTTTTTTTTTTTTCTTCACTTTTTTAGCTTGCTGGAATGAATTTGGGAATCAAGAGGCATTTAAATAAAGAAAACTTCATGAAAATAATTATATTAAACCGCACATTCGTGAAAGAGAATAAAAGTTTGCCCTTGGTGATTTCATGCTACAGAGAAAATATGTAATACTGAGCAAAGCTAACCTTTAAATACTTATGTCTGCACTTAACATTAAATGAATAGGAAATTTGCAAAGGAAAAGATGTGAAATTTGGCAACAACAAAACATAAGATATCCTGCAGAAATCTGACTGTTCCCACTTGTGGATAATGATGTTGTTACAGAAAGTAAGATACAGTTCTTTTTTAAGACCTTCTCAGTAATTCACTTCCTACTATTTTTCTGAAGGCAATTTTAGAGCCACATGCAGGCATCAACTGTGTTCGCTGTACCAAATTCATGCCTTATGCAGCTTTGAAAAATGCATTATGCATATTATTATTCTCTACCCTTCACATACTAAGGACTGACTGGCTGCCCAGAGAGTATAGTTAACTCATAGAAGAATGAAAGCAGTTTTGGTACTCACTTGAGAATGAGTGCCATCGTCTCCTTTCTGTCTTTTCCCTGGAAGGGTAACGATCCTGTCAGCATCTCAAACTGTGGAGTAACAACAAAATCGTAAATCAAATGAGCACTGAGGAGATCTGCATAGCGGATAGACACCACACCCACCTTCTCTTTCCAAAACAACCAAAAACTTGAGGAAAAGAAATGGTCCAACTAGCTGTACTTCAGAAAAAGAATGACACAGGGAGTCTGGATTGTGCAGAACATGTAGGACCAACATGACTCTTTTGTTCAAAAGTGCTGTTGCAAACTGCTTACACTGACACTTGGGATCAAGTTTTGGTATGTACTGGAAGAAGTGTCATACGTGCTGTTTCCTCCAGCATCTGTTTTATGGCCAGTGCTGGAGATGAGATATTTTGGCTGGAGGGACCCTTAACCTGAATGAGTATGGCTATTCTTAGGTGTTTGGCATGGACTATGGTGCAAGGCAAATGGGTTGAACATGACACTCCCCATCGTTTTAGCTTGAGTTGCATCACCTTTTTTGATGGAATATTTGCACCACTTAAAGATGACAGTAATGTACTTTGCAGGAGAAACATGCACAAACCCTAAATTCTCAAAGCATCTGAGTGTGGTTTTTAATCTCCTGCTTTGGTTCCCTTGGCTGTATGTGATGGATTTTGCAAGTGTCGTGTTTAATTGAACCCAAATCTTAAAGTAAAACTCAGCAATCATCATCAATTATTTGCCTAACTCGCAAATGAAAACATCAATCAGTTACGGTTCCTTTGAAACAGATTAGTGCTTTCAGTAAATTTGACAGGGATTGTAACAGCAAAACCAAACCAACCAAAACAAACAAACAAAAAACCTCGAGCAACTCCCCCCCCCCCCAAACAAACAAACAAACAAACTAACAAAAAACCCAGCCAAAGAAACTTGCATAATATGGATTCAATACCAGGTCTTTCACGCAGCTCTTGCTGCAGTGTTTCCTGTTGGTATGAGTGGCAGCTTCCCTAAGTGATGTTGAAGGTTATCCTTCACCAGATACAAAGACACCAAGAACATAATTCAGCCTGGGCACAAAGGAGGACAATGTCCATTGAGGGTAAGAAGAAGTGCTACTTTATGTCCATGTCTCTGGCTTTGGTCCTCTTCTACTGTAATAAGTACCTACTAATTAATATTCATTGCTGTAATTAAATACCTATTAAAGGCAGGACAGACTGTGCAATCCTTATATAGTTTCTGTACATTATCATGTAAGTAGCTTCACTGCTCTCAGGAAGCATGCTTGTGCAAAATAAGGATCCTTTCATTACCAAAACCTATGTCAGATGACCCCACAGCCTGACTCTTCCCTTTTCCCAGATTAAGTATAGCCATACCGTAAGAAAAATGCAAGAAAACATAAAAAACCCCTGTAACTGTGAAACTGTTACACTATTCTGGGGATGAAGGCAGAAGTTTAGAAGCCAGATAACTAATTGACTAAAGCTAATTGAAGAATTAATCTGCATTAATAACAAATTACCTTAAGGCAATAAAGCAAATGGTAGAACCAAGAGAAAAAAAAAAGCAAACCACTTTTAAAAGTGTGTATGGCTAACGGGTATAAACAAAATTTGGAAAAAAACAAACGTGTTAACTCCTGCTTTGTCTAGGAGAGTCAAAGAATTGTTGCCTGGCACAGCTGGAGGAAATCAGCTCCCCTTCTAGAGAGAAACATAATGGGGGAGAATTTTAGAAACTGCCTAAATGACACTAGAGCTCAAGCACCATTTTCAAAGCAATTCTGACCTACTACAACCTTAGTCCTAAGGTTAACTGCACTTAGTTGTAAGTGTTCAGATATACTGGGGATAAGGAGCAGAGAACATTGCTTCTCAGGACAGCAGCAGAAGTGGTACGTATTGCATCAACCCCTCCTGATGATTTATTAAGAATTTTCGTTCAGGGTTAAGTACCCAATGTTCACTTATACTTGCTCATGTTACTTTGTCATAATAGATCTAATTTAACAGCACTAGCAATGACTGCTACAGCTTATTTATTTTGGCAGAAATGGGCTTGATGGTGCTGATGCGGATGATATAGATGATACAGATATAAGCCACTGTTTGGTCAGTGACTACATGGGAAAAGATGACTGTAGTTCTCACCCACCACGGTATCACAGAAAGACCTGTAAATGCACTGTGGCTGCAAGAGGCCAAGAAAACTGAAGGCAAGAAATTCAGATAGTGTCCAAAAGAGAAACAAGGAATGAAAACAGAAATGTAAGTTGCAAGAGGGAACAGGCAAAATGACGGTTCTGGAGGTTGCAGAGAATATTTACTGTGCTGCTTTAATGGTTAGCACTTTGTTACCACATGTCTACAATTACACAGGTCTAATGTTGAGATTAATTCAGAAGAAATGCACTTAACATCAATATGTAAAATGAAAGGCAGCTGCACGAGTTAAATGTACCAGAGCTTTTTACTTCAAGAAACTCAACTAAGAAGCAGCTGAAAGAAAGCATTGGTTTCTCAGTTGCAGTCCTGATTAAATCTGTTGTAGGTTAAAATGAAAGAACAAGACTGAAACAAAAATTAAATTAAAACAGTTAATCTCATCAGTTAAAGATACCACTTTACTGCACAACAACCTGTTTTCCTGCTAATTTTTGCAAAAAAATCAAAAATCTTGCTAAACCTAAACATGCAAAGAACTCTGTATTTATGTGCAAGGGTGTTAACAGCAAGTTGTATGTGTCACAGCAGGTTGAAGAGGAGCTGAGCCTAGGTGTGAAGAAACACTGTAGTATTTTTGGTTATTAGAGCAGACCATATAGTTTTGCTGGGAGACTTCAGTTTTAACCCTCCCCTCTTCCCCATCTGTATAAACCATCTGTTTGCTGCTTGCCTCACAATGATTTTGCTTCCTGGGTATTCTGGAGGGCCACTTTCTATTAGCTAGCATTTTAGAAGGCTGTGCTTCCCTCCATCCTTGACTTGCGTTCTGTACCGGTATTCAGCAAGAAAGGCACCACTTACACATTCACTACATTGCTGACAAGTATAAACAGATTTCTTTTTATTTGGGACTACCTACTGAGTCACCACACTCCTTTTTTCTTTAATTATATTTCCCTCTGCTCACAAAGCGTACAGTGTTTTCTTCCCAAACTGAAACAGACTCAACTTCCATGAGATCTGTGGCCTGGTAAATCACCCAATATGATGAACTACAGAACCAATGCTCTGGGAGGTCTTGCAAGAGACATGTTATATTATATATACGCATTTTATATTGTGCAGACCAGTTTATGTGGGCTCAGAGATGGTAGTGTGAGCATCAAGACTCTTGCAGCACAGCTGAAAAGGTATTAGTCATGTACGCAACTTTCTGACAATTTAAGTCAATCGCTTATTCATGCAGATCTTTTGATGTAAAGCTTTTATAGAATATTTCCTATCCAAAATCTCCAATGCAATGAGTAAGATGGAGGAAGGTATAAAATGAAACCTGCCTGGTCTTGACAAACCACATAAAATCATCAGCACAACATTTTATGTGGGTCCCAGCAGTCATCACCACATCTTAAAGGAGAGGCAGGTACTGTCTTCTAGGATACTTGGAAAGGGTGAATTTCAACATTTGTATAACTATATCTACTGACACATACTAAGCTACCAGTATATGAATAGAGTATATAATAGTTTTAGTGCATAATAATTAATAAAATAATTCATAACATAATTGATATGTCAAGACCAGAATTTAGTCTTTTTCAGACAACTTTGCTTTGATACTAATAAACACAAAATGCCACACTTCAGGTTGCCTTCAAAGATCATTTACTTTGATTTTAGCCTGTGCCCTAGTTAATGCAGGTTGGCAAAGACCCACTAGCACAACCTAACTTCACACTGTAGCATCAACGTCTCTTCACACAACAGACCGGACAAGAGAGTGTTTGGTTGTTCTTCTGATCTGATGTCTAGTTTCCAGGCCATTTTAACACTATCTAATACATTCCCTCTTGTAATCAAAATTTTAGGTATGAAAATTACACTATCACATTCACTTCCCTTGAATCTATGCATACTTCACCAAATGATACATTTTCTTTGTACATTTCATACTGCAAATTGCTTAGAGAGAAATGCTAACAATTCATTTGGATACCATTTAATTCTCTTCAGTTTTTCAGACTGGCAAAAAAAGAGCTTCCCTAATAGAACATACAAGTGACAGACCAAGAAAAACAAGGAGAAATTAGCAGAGTGAAAGACAGCATTGCAAAATCCTCCCACACTTTAGTGTATGGAAATACTCCTTTTCTGTCCCAACCAGTTAATCGTTAAAAAGGAAAAAAAGATTGAACTTATTAGAGCTATTTTTCTCTAAGATGTCTGGTAGCATTCAAAGGCTTAAAGCATCCGCTTACAGTTAAAAAGCTTTCACTCTAACTCATCTCCTTTTATATGGATTCTTATCTTTTCTGATACATCATATCCCTGTGGGAGGGGGTGAAAAGAGACAGAGGAAAAAGAAACCCTAGCAAAAAAACAGGGGGGTAAGGGCTGAAATCATT
The DNA here is from genome assembly GCF_028554395.1 of Pezoporus wallicus. NCBI lineage: Eukaryota > Metazoa > Chordata > Aves > Psittaciformes > Psittacidae > Pezoporus > Pezoporus wallicus. Next base: position 5,631,423 of record NW_026637663.1, read on the forward strand.
AGCAGGTGAAAGAAAAACAGTCTATACACCAAATACACCATCAATTAACTGGAGACCATTAGTTTTCACATTGCTTCATAACCTTACTTTGGTGACACCAGTTGTCTACTTTTGGGTAAAAAAAATTAAATATACTCTATGGATTGGGGCATGTAGGATAATATATAGCTACCTAAAATAGCTTCCATATGACATGAAATGGAGCTGTATTCAAAGAGCACATTGCTACATTAATTTATGCTTCCACCCTGGTTCTGCAGGGGAGCCGCGGTGAGGCGCAATGTGAGCCACAGCGGCAGTGCCTGTTAGTGGCCTTGCATCGAACATTTGGGTAGACATACAGCTTGTACACTTTGAGAGAGAGCAGCAGCACCTGTGTTATCTGAATATCCTTGTAAGAGTAATAAATGCATGGTGTCTAAGCTCAAGGGGCAGTGCTATGCTTGACAGAACAACTCTAAAGAAGTCATATAGCTTTTAAAAAACCACTGTGTCACAAACCAACTTCTTGATCTTCCGTTTGTCCTCCTCAGCAACAATGGCAGCACACTCCGAAGAGGTGTAGGAGGAACCAGGTTAGCGGCCAAACAACTGATTTTAGATGGCTGGCTTGAGGAGAGCTCAAACCTCTCTGAAAAACTTTCCTGACACTTCATCCCAGTGTCCAATACTACAGCACTCACGAGGATGTTACTGGGTTCTTACTAGCCAAGCAGCTCCACTGTAGTAAGGTATCTCTTGCTGAACTCTTCTTAGGAAGTGTTTTCCAGGGCCTCACTTCTTAAGCAGGAAGGAGCCGAAGCAGCTCCTTTCTCTTTGTGGTGCTTTCCCCTGTGATGTGCTCATAGATGGTATAGGTATCAATTAATTTCCCCTGCAAAACTGTATCAAATACTATACTATAACAGAGACACAAGAGATCCACTTCATTTACTTTGTTTTGTAAAAGATGCCTATCTCATCAAATAAAATACCAGATTAATCAAGCATGACTGATTTTTTGTAAATTCATACTGCATTTTAGCTAAATTTTCATCGAGTTTTCATGCATAAAGAATGAATTTGCAGTGTCTCATACTGATTCCATTTAAACTACCTCCAGAACAGCTTGCGACTCATAAAGGTTAAGCAACAGTGGGGAAAAAATGCAAATTTTGTATAGTTAATCCAATGTAAAGACATGTAAGAAAAAGATGGATTCCTAGCTATTCCTCTGCGTCAGTCGATACAATTGTGTCTGTTTCTACATAGTTTTAAAATCAGCCTCAGCATGCACTGAGGACAAAAGCAAACATCCCAAACTAGTCATAATCAAGACATAGCAAAATAGTACAGAAGAAGAAAGGAGGATGACATGGTGCTTGTATGTATTTGTTTTCTGTTCTCACCAGGAGAAAAGAGAGGTTTGTCAGTCACAGTTTCCCACCAACTAATGAGACTACAGGAGACCCACTACTAGTTCAAAAATTATCTGACTCTTATTAGTGGAGCAAGAGTCATCAATGCTGATGTGAAGACAGATGAATGGCAGAAGAATCACTGAGGTCCTGTGAAATATTTGGAGTGCTGTCTAAGATATGGCCCTTTAAATTTATATTTTGTAGAAGAAAAGAGTAAATTTCTAGGTTTCTCTAACATCTGAAAATTCTCTAAAATCTGAAAATTGCTGCTTGGGAAATTGTTTCCCAATAGGAACCAGGTTGGCAACTCGGTGGGTGTTTGTTCTGAAATGCTTGTGTTCTTCTGAGCTTTCCCTACCGTGTTTCTGTGCAGTAGAAATATTTATGGCTCATGGTAACCAACTGAGACAAACAACTGTAAGAAGGAAGAGAGACAATCTGGGGCCAAATGCTACCTTATTTACTGCCCGGACCAGCTGGTTTGCTATCACTGGTGCAACAAAAATGACCAAGCAATCATTACACATCTACTTTTCTATCAACCCTTAATTGCTGAAAGCAGTACTTTTTATCTGAGGGATCTGATCACTCTTACAGCCACCCCCCAACAAATAAACACAACTTTTCCACTACCATGAGGACGCCGAAAGACCACCAGTCAGCACTCTGTGTGTGTCCTCGTCGGTTGACCACCTCCGGGGCCATGTACTCTATTGTCCCACAGAATGAGTATGCTCTCTTGTCATGGTCGATGGCTTCTTTACTTAGACCAAAATCTAAACAAATTGTAACAAAAAAAGACTTGTCAGGTCTATAAGAATGATTATTTAAGCTTTTACTCACTTAAACTGTTCAAACAAATCACACCAAGTAGCCAACGAAGCACTCTCTGTGTGCAAAAATGGCACAGACGTGTCTGTGCTGAAGCTGGGCTGATACGGAGGGCCTGGGTGGCATTTTAATACATTCTCAAAATAGGTTTATCATTTTCTCTGCTCGGAATGAGATTCTGGCCCAAAGAAGAAGAGAGAGTTTAAATAAGCAGAGATACCCAGCTCAGATTTGGTGAAGATAATGCTGGTAAGGATTTTGCTTAGATAACCAAAGCATTAGAAATAATAATTCTAATGGGATGCCTTTCCAGGTGTTCTCTGCACAGCTACAATTCAGATAACTTAATCTAGACTAAGCAGACATATTGAAGCATCCTTCCATCCACAGTGGTAAGCAGCCAAGCCTGCATACTTCAAGAGTACAATCTTGCCAAGAAAACACTGCATTCTCCATGTGCTATGCAGCATGGGTGCTTGACAAATTGCCAGAGAAGTCCAACACTCAAACTCTTCTGGCTTCTGAATTCTTGTAAGGAAACTCTTTCCAAGCAAAGACTAAGATGCATGGAACATACTGCAGAAAAAAAAATCATCTTAGAGACATGAAGTTTTTCCTCACATACCTGTTATCTTAATGTGGCCCTCTTCATCAAGAAGAATGCTGTAAAGCAAAAAAGTTCATTCATTAGGCAGGCACAGAGTGCAGTTAACAAACATGAATAGAACATGCTTAAAACAGATAAGGAAATACGCAAATGCATGTGTAAACAAACCCTCAGTGGATTATATGCCTCTAGAAAGAAAAATGATACTCAAAGGTCTGTCTAGTCTCATGGCTGAAGCATGCATGGCTTGCAGCAGTTGCATGGAGAGACTCCTTAATCCATAGCATGCTCAGGGCAGGCATGCAAGCTGAGCTCAGAATGAACAGAGTGTTCAAAGCACACAGCTGCAGAATATCTGCTTCCAGCAGGAGAAGAAGTTGCAGGTTTTCTCTTCTTCTCATAATAATAAAGGTAAGCACACAAATAATTGCTTGGACTCACTGGAACTGAAATTAACTGCACAGGTAGTCAGGTTCATGCTGAAGTAATAAAAGTGATCACAGAGTACAATGACTAGTCACAGCGTAACTGCATGAATCTTAGCTCCTGCTAACTTATTCTGCCTGGAAGCATAAATGAAAATTCAGCCTGGAAGCTAAATTCAAGAGTTCTCACATTTGCCACCTGCCAATGTATTTTATTCTCACAAAGACACTCTAACATTTCTCTGAGAAAAATTACTGTAGTTCACAAAAATTGCCATTTTTTATTGAAACAAGAGAGAACACTGACACCAAAAAATTATGATTTTTTGGGGGGGTAATTTTTCTGCTTATAAATACCAACAGTAATGAGGGTGGTGTTTCTTCAGTTCTAGTTAGATTTAGTGTATTTCTCTTTTCAAAATGGTCTAGCAAGGTGTCAGCTATTTTTATATTCCCCTTCTCCTAGAGAGTCGCTTTAATCCAATTATTCAAGAAGAAAATATGACAGAAGTGAAACAAACACATTGGGCTATACTTTGTGAAAGGCTGTCTCTGTACCGAAACATATTTGAAAAGAGATGATCTTCTGTCATTCATTTGTGTGCTTAGAACATACTGTTATTGTGTAATTCATCAAAGGCCAGCAGTTGAGTCACTACTACGTGTTGGATAATTAAAGCTATTCCGTTTTGATAAATCATCTTTACTTCTATTCTTTCTCTCCAGCGTTCTTGAAGTTGTAGCCTATAACAGGCATGTTTAAATTCATTACTGTGACTGCAATCCGTAAGCAAGAGGCTTGTGCTCCAGAAAAGCACAGAACAGAACACCTGCCAGTGCGGAGGTGAGCTTGAACGTATGAACTCCACAGACCTGACTTTGGAAAAACAGCAAGGGAGAGTACAGCTCACAGAAATAACCCAACATTTTGCCCCACACCTGGAAAATCCCTATGAATAGCAATGCAATTCAACGGTTGTGGGGTTTTCCCCAGAAACATTGGTTTTATATTTCATAGAATCATAGAGTAGTTAGGGTTGGAAATGACCTTAAGATATATATTTCCTATTGAAAATCCGTGCTGCTTTTCTATGTATACAATACATGTCTTTTCATACCTTTACCGTCATCAGAGTGTTCATACCTTACCCTCACTGAAGGTATGGAGCAATACCAGCACAGTTATCAGATGGATAATACTGTCTTAGGTTAAGTCAGCCAGCAGCATATAAGTCTTTCTCACACTCAGTGTTTGCATGAACAGCAACATAAATGGGTCCTGGTTTCCTAAGGGTGTTTATCCTACACACATACACACACACACATATACATATATCCCTCCTCTGTCTCATTTTCCCTTACCACCCTTACACAGTGCCCTCAGCTGCCTGCAGTTTCCCCTGTGGCCCCTGGCAGCACCGTTTGAACAGCTGGGTGTTTCCATGTTTGCCATCTACCAACACATATAACGCCACAATTATGAACTGAAAATTACATTTCACATAAAAGAAAACAATATGCTAGCAGTGAGAAGGTAACTGTTGCACTGAATTAGCTTAGAGTGACATTAAGAAGCAAAGAACAATGTACCTGCGTCTAAGCATTCAAATTACAACAGACAAATAGTTTTCCTTTGACTGTAGAAACAAACATTATCCAATCACACTTTGTCTTCCCCTTTTATCTTTATTGTTTTACAATTCTTTTTTATCCCACACTGCCTGTAGTAGAAGTTCTATTGTGACAATTACTTTAGCTATGGTTTGCAGGATCAACTAATCTGAAAGAAACTAATATTATTTTGCAGAAGGGAAAAAATAGAAGTTGTTAATGTGATTCAGGCTATCTTTCCTCTAAACCAAATTTTGAGATTATAAAAAACATAAGTAGTAGACTACTTTTAAATCTTAAATGTAATCCCATTGAGTGATAGCCTCTCACTGTGAGAATTTTCCATTTTATTTCCTCAGTTTAAGGCTTTTACAGGATACTGTCATTGCCAACCAGTTCTTTGTTTCAAAACAGTAACAACATTTTAGCCTCAGGATCATCCCAGAAATCTTCAAACTGCTTTTACTGACCTGCTGTCCTAAGCATGACTACACACAGACTTTGCATTTATAAAGCTATTTTTGAAAGATATGGTTTTCAGTTAAATAGATTACTTGATTTATCCCCAGGTACAAACTTGAGGTATACCAGTCTGGGTCACTCCCTTTCCTGTACAACTGCTATATTCATGTAAACTAATTTTATACTATGAAAATTGTATCCAGATTCAACCGCATCACTGGTATCTATTTAACTGTACATCAAACACCATAAACCATACACTCAAAAGTTAGGAGATACAAGCATAAGGGCTGCCACCTTAACTTCACACAGTGATCTCACTTTATAAATGTATTTTAGTTACATGATGATAGTTTTTGTTTTCTTCCAGAGAAAGAACAGGTAATACCCATGGATTTTAGCAGAGTAGCACAGTGAGGGGGACAGCTAGCTGCTCTCAGCTTAGACACAAATGCCCAGAGAGCTGGATTCCATTTATTCCTTTTCAACTCTAAACCTAGAGTATGTTCCTTTTCAACATGCTTCTGTGTAACAATGGTAAATCAATGTCACCTTCCTTTCTTGGGTGAGCTCTAATTTCTCAATTCACTGATCCTTGATTTGAGGCACTGCAGCTTGGTCTGAAGAAATTTTAAGTGCTCTCACTTGCAATTGAAGTCAGTGAAAGATGTGCTTTGAAACAGAAAGTGACACTCAATTCTAAGAACGCTAAAAATCAGGTTCTCCGTATCTCTAACACAGTGAAAAGTTTTGACATGCACTTATTTTTCTCCTTGGTTTCTAACTCCTCCTAAAGCAAAAAATTATGGCATTTGCCTATAAATGAAACAGCACTGTGACTTACAGTTCAATATACAGGCTCTTATTTGGACACCTTCTAATAGCAGCTTCATGTATCACGTGTTAGCTTGAAAAACAGCTTCATCTAACTCCAGAAAGAAAAGTATTGCATGATTCAGACTAATGCTCACTAGAAACAAGGTTTGAAGCTCAAAACCTATAATCAGCATTATTCTATAACGTACATGTTCGTTGACGCTGACCAAATAAAGCAGCAATTCAGAATGAAGTTGAAACTGAAGAGCTGCTGGTAGACAATGAAGCAGCATGTGGCAGTGGCAGCTATAGTGTGACTGCTCCTTACCTGCCTTTCATACTAGCAGCAAACTGTCAACTTTCTCCCTCCAGTTGTTCAATCTGCAGGAGGACTTCCTGTATTTGCCAAAGACTCTCTTTTTCAGTTTTGGTTGCATAAACAAGACTGGGAATTTCAGTTACCTGCGACAGGGTCTTGAGCCCAAAGGACTCTCGCTACATACATCTATATGAATTCATATAGTACTACTACTATTATTTTTGTAACCAAAACATACAACTGAATTTAAAGTTTAAATCAGATAGTACTGTGCTACAGAAAAATCTCCTCCCCTTCAAATTCTCACCTACAAAGTCCACCTTCCATCATTTTTGGTCTCTTTATCCATGAGCATGAAAGCAATAGCACTCCATTGCAAAGAAAGAGCTGCATATTTTTTAATTTCATGTCATAGAAGGAAAAGGCTGCTCTGCTGTTAAACTTCGGAAGTGTAAGCAACAGCCAAACAGACTGCCCCCAGTGGTCATCTTTTTTAAATGACAGCAAACATTACATTAAAAAGGCTGGTAACTTCGAAATGCTGTAGCCTGTTTTATTTGAGCTGACACAGAAGATGCAGGCAAAGAACCAGGCAAGCGGCATGAAATAAAAACAGTATCACGTCACTCCGAGTGATAGCACTGAGAGTGTCATTTAGTCTACTGATGTACTGCAAATAAATCAGAGAAAGAAAAGTGCTCCATAACAGCACATTAGGAGTAGAAAACAGCTGCAAATACAAGGGAGAAGAATTATTGGGAAAATATTTTGGATCATTAATATTAATACTGAAGTGGTTTTAAAATCCCAATAATCACGTGCCTCATGAGCTAATATGCACACTAATTTTCAGAGATGCTCATTTAGGAATGGCTACAATAAAACCGAATGGTGCCATGACACATTTTGTATGAGCTGAAAGCGCAGCTGCTTTGAGGCATTGTACCGAAGCAAGGGGAAGGCCAGATTAAATGCTACAAATGGAGAACAGTGGCAGTGAAGTCAAAGGCACAAAAATCTGAATGCCACGCTGAGATAATTCACTAAACTGAAGGCCAGGCACACAGAGGTCCAATCATACTGGAGCACAGTCAAAATATTTTGCCTCATGCTAAAAAAATATGATAGGAAGACCCTACTGCTCATGGTGAGGGTCTTCAAGTAAAGTCTTACATATAAGAAGGAAGGCATAGCCTCTGGCACCTTCTGACTTACTCGTGTGACAAGGAGCAGAAACGACCTAAAAGCCCACGTATGTATGTTTTGGTTCACTCTTTCTTATTAACTTACTTTTCTGGTTTTAGATCCCTGTAAATAATTCCAAGACCATGGAGATGGTCTAATGCCAAGGCCAGCTCAGCTAAGTAGAACTTGACATCCTCTTCTGTAAACATCACCTAGAGAGAAGGAAGAGAACACATCTATTTACCGGACAGTGGTGAGCTGGCTTACATTAAACAGCATGGAGAAGGAATTATCTAAGTCAGGAATGCAGGAAGGACCATCGTACCAGGTTCAATTTTCCACAATTTGTCTGAGCTCACATTAACAATTCTTACCAGATTTTCCATATAAAACAAAACGTAATCTGTCGAGTAACTCTGTTCCTTAAAACATGCTGCTTTCATTCATCTATTTGATCTGTTTACATGACACCATGTTGTAATAATATGAACATGGTTCTAACGCTGCAGCCTTTGGAAATGAATGGCAAAATTCAATACATTCATTGCAGCTCTTATTTCTTTCATATCTCTTAATTTGCTAAAATCTTGGCATTTGGCTCCCAAATTCTCATGAAATAACACAGTGCAACCCCTTCGGGAAATGAAATGCTTCCAAATCTAAGCATGAAGAGACTCAAGAAATGGATTTAAAAACCCATGCATTGAGAGTTCAAGGAATCTCAGTGCAGATAACCTAAGCAGGGCTGCGCTGTCTAACATTGAGGATCTGCTGAGATCTAAACTGAGGGCAGCTTTCCTTTCTATAGCAGATATGGATACTCCTAACACTGAAAGCTCTGTTTTAGGTGGTAAGAAACTTCTGTAATTGAGAAAACACCAAGCTCAGGAAAACTCAGATGGCAAGAAACCCCTTTGGTTCAATTTTCATTATATCCCAGATGTTCTCTTTAATTAAATTTCAATACATACAACGATAATAATGAAGAAAGAGAAGCTGGTATATTGGATACACAAGTGTGAATACTGTGTATGACAGAAGTAAAATGAGTCAGCTCAACACAAATTTAGATGTCATGTAAATTTAAGTACCTACAATAGACGTTGCTGAGCTTGTTTTTAAAATTAAGTATCTGGTCTTGAATGCTCTGAGAAGCTGCAGGGGGCTGAGAGCAAAAAGACAGTATTCAGAGAACAGATGTCACATTATTTAATTAAGTCTATCACTCCAAAGGCTAGAAAGGAAAAGGATACAACAGCAAAACCTCTGACTAAAAATATAATTGGACTGAACGTAAAAACTGCATTAATTATCAAAATAAATTTGAATTGTTCATAAGGTTCAACATAAATGTAGGCAAGAAGTGAAGTCAACAGAATCAGGGGAAAACTAATCTATACAGATACATCTAGGTAAAGTCAGATGTCTCAGAAAAAAAAAAGCAGGAGAGAGATAATGCTGTAGTATATGGGATCTGATTGAAAGTCCACTGAAATCAACACCATAAGTAACAAATTTCAAGCAGACCAAGTTTTCCCATATTTTTTTCCCTTGTGATACCTTCACACTAAACAGCTGCAAAGTATAGGTACACAGCATGAGCTGCAATCACTGAAAAAAGATGTAAAAGGACTGTAAAGTTAAGAGGACTCATTCTTCATAGTATAAAGAAGAGAACTTGGTGCATTGCATTAGAAAAGCTTTGGGAAAAATGTGAAATTTTAAAGGAGTACAAAATCTCAGCTGTTCTCTTTCACTTTTAAGTTTCCTGACTGTGCAGAACGGGTAACTGCCCTTTGTAGGTAAGAGTCACTTCTCTCTTCTTCCATGAAACAGGAAAGCCCCTTGCTAAGACAGCACGCTGCCTCGTTAACAAAGCCTGATTTCATGACAAAACAGCACAAGGATATTTTCAAGTTCATTAATCTTTTTCCTCCTGTTAAAAAACAACTGATACCTTGTACTGCGTATCAATTACTTGGCAGTGTAATAAGCCTGTTGCTAACGTCTGATTGCGTTAGCAACAAGCCTTGAAAGCAAATACTTGGGATCCTCCCCAAGCTGTGGTGCACACAGCAGACTGTAGCATGTCACCAAACTAGGAATAAGATGTGGGGGAAAAAAGTCAGGGAACTTTTGAATAAAAGCACTGTTTCACAGCTTTTTTAGTCCACCAGTAACTCCACAGATCAAGGAGAGCTAACATAGCTGCCCCCTGAGATGGCATTTGAAAGGCCCCTACCTTATCTGTAAAGATTGTGTGTTAGGTGGTTGCTTGCACCACTGCCTCCACACCCTAGAAAGAGATCAAGGGCTAGGGACATCATGTTAGAGACAGAGAACGCTGGGGCACAACCAAGCCCCAGGGTGGCAGGCATCCTCCCTGGAGCCTTCTGCACTGCCTGCAGGGCCCTCTCTGAGGCTAAGTGCAGGAGGATGCGCTGCTTCAAACAATGACAGTCAAGTGCTAAATGAAGCTAGAAACCCTACCACTGCCACTCTCTTAAGGCATTAGCAAGACTTAAGTTTGCACTGTTTTCTGGCTGCCTCCTTCTCCAGCAGCAGCACCTCCAGAGGCAGGAGCTGCAGAGGACAAGGAAGGGATGGGAGCCAAGGGAGGTGATGGAAGCAGCGGCTGTCCTCAGGCATGAAGGAGGAGAGCAGGTGAGGGCTGTGACAGTCACCCTTCAAGCCCCAGCCAGCATGGTGCGTGGCCTCTAACCTGCTCCCAGCAGCTGCTGCAGGAGACGGCTCCTCTGCTGCTCACTGGCTGACACTGCTGTTAGCATACTTGCTGGAGAGGTCAGCCCTAGCCTACAGCCTTCTCTCCTTTCTGCTGGCAGTTGTGTTTTTCCAGTGGTTTTGTCCCTATCTCCAGGGCAAAATGTACTGGGGATTGATTTCTCTGACTGCTTCTCATCACGTGCAAGATATATTTTGCAAGCAATGAGTTTGGAGCTATTTCGCTATGGGGATGGCTTATTAGTAGCACAGTTTTCTGCAACAGTGATGCTTAAATGATATCTGCTGCATTACCTATGGCATAATTTAAATACAATCATTATGAACCTCTTAAAGATGCAAGATGATAACATTCTATTACATATATATTGCATCAACTTAACCAAAGTTCTGGAAATCCAGGAGAGTCTTTCATTTCTAAGTTAAAAATCTACTGGCTTACCTCTTTGGAGAGTCTTGTGAAAAGGTCCCCTCCCCGCAGGAAATCTAGTATTAGATACAATTTTCCCTCTGTTTGAAATGCTGCATTAGAAAAGGATGGAGAGGTTGAAAGCTTGAATCATGATAAAGGTCTCCAAAATATGAATTGTGTTGACTAGCAGCATATCATGCATGACATTAGCTTCCCTGTCATTTCAGCAGTTTGGGAGCAGAAAATTTCTGTATAGAACTAAGCAATCAAGCTTAGGCTATGGGAATAATGGTATCAGTTGAGAGACAATACATTACTTATATATTAATTTCCATGCTAAGCACCTATGAATTAATATTGCTTTCCACTGCACAAGGAACCAGGAGTCGCTAATGGCTAGGCATAGAGGGAAGCTCCCAGCCTTGTGCAAGAGGAGGGCCTATCCAAAATGTCCTCAGAAGACCCTTTACAGTAATAAGGGGGCTCCTCGGGAGGCTGAGGAGGCAGAAGGAGGCAACTCCAGCAAGACACCACATTCATGTACAAATATACACAAATTTGGACTGGTGCTGATTATTAAAACCAGATTTTATTTGGATTCACTAGCTTTCTAAGAGATACCTGACAGCAGGTGAGGGGGTTGGCAGATGTATACTCGCCAGCTACCACACCAACACTACCTACCACATCAGACTTTATGACAAACATATTTTAATGGAGGAATGGCTAAAACTTACTTATACTGAAATTCTTCAGCAAAAATTAAGAATTTCACACAGGTAGCCTCTATGACTTTGTTAGACAGTCATAAGTAGGCAGGGGGTATCTGTATGAAATTATAACACATCTAGTCACAATTCCCAGACCAATTTAAGAACGAACATGAACTATATTTTATTATAGTTACCATAATGAAGCTTGACTATGAAAGGATGATTCACTTCTGCCAAAATATCTCTCTCCATTTTTGATCGTACCCGGTCCCGAACTACAAAAAAAGAACAGCAAGAACAGCGACATATTAAGATTCAGAATGGTCACTAGGTATGGTACTGGAATGAGGTTCAAGTGAATTGGATTCTGCTTCTCACTTTGCTGATGGCTCATGGTGTGGCCTTTGACAAATCACATCTCTCTAGTGCCCCCTCTTTCTGCCCGTCTTGTCTGTGTACTAAAAGTAAGCTCTTCAGGAAGGCATCACATCTTCCTCTGTAGAGAACTGCCCTAACTAAAAGGACTACAGCATTACAAACAATAGGAAAGTGATTGTGCTTTGCAGAAGAGAAAGTTAATGTGAAAATAAAAACTACATAAAATTCATAACTCTTTGTCATTTAAGTAGAATGTACCAGTCTCAGAGCTCATCTGGTTAACCTTGTGGAAATTAACTTCCTGTATTGTGCTGATGCTAGCAGCGTTTATGAGAGATCACTGAACAGCACTCTCTGGAAGTGATTTATATAAATTTTTCTTTCTATAAACATTTTAAGCTTCAAATAAACCATCCAAACAATAAGTGATAAAGAGGCTCATTAAAAACAGTAAAAAAGTATTTTTATGTATAGAGATAAAACACCTTTTGCCAGCAATAAGAAAAACACTTTTTGTAGTTGAGGTGAATAGGGAGTAAGAGAGTAAGACACAGAGTTACGGGGTGAGCTGAGTTCAAACTAATCAAAACTGACACTAAAGATTTCATAGCAAAAACATTTAGCAGAATGTTCAGACATTGTGGATGAGTCAAGTTCCCCCATTATCAGCTCTTGATCTTACAGATTCATTTTTCAGTCAATCAGAATTTTACTAATTCCATAATGAAAGTATTGAAATTTTCTTTCCCTGTGTAACACAATGCCAATACCCTTTTAAGATGAAAGCTACAAGGACTGCTATTCAACTATTTCAGGTGGTAAAGCCAGAGATCTCAAGTGAGATTCTGTCATCGCCTTTCATGTGTTGCAGAGCTGCTGAGAAGCTGAGTACTCTCGGCACCCAAGTAATGAACACGCTGTAATTAAACTACATATTCTGTTGCAGTACTTCAAAAATTGGTGCACAGGAATCAGTCCAAAAGAGCTGATCTGAAAACCTTAAATAGGAGTGGAGGGACACTTGGATTTCTTGCTAATTTAATGCTTTACCTAGGTCAGTAGTGACACAAGCTTTACTAGCTTGTTGAACCTAAGCTACCTTGTAGATAAAAACCAAACCAAGGGAATCTCAGAATCTTAGCCTTATCTCACAAGGAAAAATCCACACATAATGCTCTCACAAAATGCCTAATTTGTGTGAAGGCAGAGCATTTCTTACGCTATAGATCAGTGATGGTCACAGGTAGGAATTCTTGTTGGAGGGGTGGGCATTACTGAACACTCTACATGGGATATTTCCCATTAAGCTTGGTGAGATAGCCTAACAAAATGCCTCTCTGCACTTGCACTATGCAGGCATGAGAACAGGCTGGCAGAATGGCATCATGCCCTCTTGTCCCCATCATTTCAATCTCTGAATAAGTAAAGACACATCTGTTTGGCCAGGCACTTTATTGAAGCCACCTGCCATGTGCCCTGCTCACTGCTGTGGACCTGTCAGAGTGCCACACCACCATTCTCCCCACATGCATACAGGAGGCACAATGACATTAAAAAAAAGGCCATGTCACCACAGAAGAAACCTCATTCTCCAGTCATGGCCCTGTAACCCCTCTGAACCTAGTCTCCTCCAAAGCTGCTCTAATCACCACCTTCACAGTGGCTGCCAAAAAAGATAACTGGAACCTGTAATCAGGATTGCAGCTTGGCATGTGAGTTGGTGACCTGCCCTGACCATCTTCCAGCATCAGATACTGCCTGATTAAAATGCTCTGAGGGCAGAAGCTATATAGGCTCAGACTTTTAAGCAGTCCTACCACCAAAAGGACCATTAATCACACTCTCTAGAGAGGCAAAAAGACTTGCTTCCTCCCACTGTCCTTTTCTTACTCTATTACTTCCATATGCTTGGGCCATGCCTGATTTTAACCTCCAAAGTAGACTCCCTAGAGGTATCTACCTGCTTGCACCAGGTTACATGCCAGAGGGCACTGTCAGAGTTAGTTATTGTACTGTATGCTGCACATCAACTGTGATACTTAATAAATATGGAAGGTTAAATCCCCTCTCCCTTTTGATTTGTTATTAATGCTGTCATAGCAGGAGAGAAAACTTATTTTCTCTCACTCTAGATACACCTAGAAATAGGAATTCCCCTGCTCTTCTGCCCACCTGTATTTTGAGGGTTGGGGCAATGTGGGTCTGATACTGATCAGGAAAGATTTTAAGAAAAGGTGGCACGTTGACATATCATTGAAACAGCATGAAGGTCTGGCTCAGTCTGACTCCTCTGTCATCCTCCAGCTACGGTGAGTGGGAAAGTGCCCCTCCTACACTTCAGAGATTTTTTTCCCAGTATTCAGTGGTCCCAGTCTGATCCACTGAGGGAGTCTCCCTTCTAGTTCTTACATCCTGGCAGTCAGATAATTAATTTGCTCAAGCATGATCCGAATTCGTTCTGGCTGCTTATTCAGCCTGCTAGATTGTGGCAGTGGAGGGACTCTTCCAGTAGCATGTGGAGAGATGGACGGGGTCTGAATAGCTGCTGCAGTGCCAGGGATGATGAGACCTGCACACTGAAGATATTTACCCTCTATGCAGATGACACAGCAAACTTGTGTCTGTGCTTAGTCTAGTTTGGGGATCAGTGAACATACACCATCATGAATTTCTCCACTCAAATCCAAACTAACTGGGTCTCTGAATAGGACCTATTTCTATGGATTCCTTTCTGAATGAATCCTTTTTCTCTGACAGTATTATCAAAGAACCTCCAAACCAGCCCTGGAGCTCAACAGCCCTGTTCCGTACCACCCAGCACAGTTACCTGCCCAGTGCTGTAGAATGGCCTCTTCTTCTGCCCACCCGTTGGTAATGTCAGGGGATGTACACCAAAGGAACTGAGGAAAGTGCAAATAACTCATTTTCCCCATCGTAATTTTGACCACTTGCAGGGCCTCAGTACGGAACACAAAGAGTGAGGTGCAGGTGGCTTGGGCAGCTAATGCTTACACCATATGTTCATCTATATGAGTAAGATGCTCATTGGAAATAGTGCTCACCAGCTAAACTCTTTCTATCAGTACTGATTTTGGTTTGAAAGGTGGGGTTTGACATTTATCTTTAAATTATACATCAGACAGAGGCAGGGAACATTACCTGGAGCAACGAGCACAAAGCCATGAAGACTGTTTACATGATCTTGGACAAATTAGCTCTCCCTGAAATAAACCCTGGTGTCACCAAACATAAGAGATCAGACTAGTGCAGCCTGCAACAGCAGAGGAAGCACCTGCTACCCTGAAATAAAAGCAGTTCGCATTTCCAGGTATTAATGTGGTATGAAAGAGGAGTGGAGGCAGCTGAAGATACATGCAAATAAATAGAGCTTATCCACTTCTGTTTGTCTAGCTCTGAACATCAAAGAGAAGGATGTTACTGCTTACTTTATTTAACACTGAATGCTTAAGGAGGTTTTATTTAAGACATGAATTTTTACTTTTTGAATTGTTTTAGTTTTAATAATCATGAAGTACAGAAGGGAAAGGGTAAAAGGGAAAAGTATATTCCTAGCACCTTCCAAGGAGAGAAAAAAAAGAAATCCTTCTCAATCATGGACTAGCTATGTATTTTCTGACTAAAAAAATAAAACCATAATTCTGCTTTCCTCTGAAGCTCTCATGACATCAACTTTGGCTGAGATTTAAATATGGGAATACAAATTAAATTTCACTGAATTTATTGTCCTTATGTCTCACTTAAAAACTATGAGTCAGTGCATTTCTAGCTGTGTATGCTGTTTGTCGAGTAACGATGATCTAGAGACATCCTTTGATGTACATGGAGTGACATCATATCAGTTCAGCATGATGTCAAGCCAAACCAGTGAGAACCTTAAGTTGTGAAACCATGGCTTACAGGAGCTGTACAGGGAGAGTTTATAGAAGAGACACTCGCTCTCTGTAATAATGATTCAAATTTACAGTTGATTCACTCAAAGGGGAAAGTGACTTGTCACATAATCTAGTGACTGGATAGCGGAGCTGAAGTCACAGCTCTGTTAATTTAAACACCATTCAGCCACTGGTTTCAGTGGAGCCAGAGTATTGCTGCCAGGAATAACTTCCAAATATTTTTATATAATACTACCTTCTCACTGCTGCACAAAGTATTTCTTAGTTCTACTAGAAGAAAATTATCCTGAAGCTATCTTCTAAATTTGTGTGTAATACTTTGCTGGTCTTTCCTCTGTCTTCAGACTTAATCTGGAATAAAAGTTGACATTTCTACTTCAAGAAATATAATTTTTAATATGACTTGCAGTGCAGTTTTGGTTCTGGGTACAGGTTTGGTGTTACAAGGTGTGAGGGTTTAACTTACAGCTTTGTACAAGCTAATACATGCAAATGCAAATTGGTGTCAGTTTCTGAAGATTACATTTCAGTTTCAAGTATCAAATAAAAATGAAATCGTTTTTGTTTACGAACTGTAAATTAGTCATGTTTCTTTGAGAAACACTTGCTCTAGAGGAAGTCTGTGTAGGTTGCACGAATTGTTGCACGAATATGAACATGTAAGATATACTTTCTGCTCCTAGTGACAAATACAAGTGATGCTGAACTCCAAGCCATCAAATTTAGCAACTCTCCTTTTGCTCCTTAAAACTTTCTCTGACAAGCTTCTGATGGGACTGAGGGTTTCTCAAGATTTACCTTAGCCTGCATAAGAACCTGTTTGAAAGCCATGGACACCTGGGGCAGCCAAAGTTGGTTTGCACTTGTCTTCCGCCTCATGGACCCCATCTGCCTCTGCACTGCCTCTCTCTCAGCTTGTTTAACTTGGGAAGGGGAAATGAAAAGGAAGATGCAAATTTTGAGTGCACTCGCTTATTAGTCTCCACTGGAATAGAAAAGCAAATGTGAAGGAACTGACTTCAGTAGCTTCTGCATTATGAGCCTACACTTACTTTTTAATACTTGTCTTTTGCCAGGAGAAATCACCTTTTGGGGCAGCCAGAGGCTCAGTACCACCACAGGTAGTCACCATCTGGGCACTTCTGTCCTCAGCATGGCTAGGGCCAGCCCCACAACCAGCCTGGAACCCTACAGGCACCTTTTGCTGGGGAGGCCACCAATGATGGTGGGTGGCAGGAGGGAGAGGTCTGCCCTCCTGCCTAGGATGAAATCCTGCTGGTTTCATCTGTCCCACACTACACTGGATAGACACTTTACATGAGTCTTCCCATGACCAATACCATTTTCCACTTACTGCTTTCCTCTTCAAAATTCTTTGTAGAGAAAGAGCCACCAAGGACGACGGGTTCGGTGCCTCTCTGACTTGCCCTTATAGCACATTGTCCTTTTTGACAATTCTACCCAAAGCGCTGCTTAATCCCCTGACCTACAACACCAGGGAGAGAAAAATCTCTGGGCGTGTGACACCAGCAACTGCCACTTACAGAAAGCTGTTCCTGCAGGAAGATGTACACAAAAAATAACATGGGTTTCACAATCTGCTTAGAGGTGTTTGGCAAAAAGCATTATCGATTACAAATCATTTGCCAATCCTTATCTTTCAAAATGACCTTTTGATAAGAAATGTCACTGCTCAGCCAGAAGCGGAACACTAATTAATTAACAAAGCAAGAACAGGGGGAGCCAGAAACTAAGTTAACTTAATTAAATCACCATCAACAAATACTGGTAGCAGGAGAAATAAATCAGTGAATAAAATGACGGATTTAAATTTCATCCATTACTCTCCTCACTTCCCTAAAGCTCAGCACACTGCCTTGAGTGGAACAAAAGCAAAATATGACTCAGGATCAGGAACATACAACTCAATTTCAAATTCTTCACGTAGCACTGGAACATATGAATGATAGAGAAAATGAAATATATACATAAAACTATGTGCAGCATCCTTTTCAATTTTATTTCTGTTATTTTCATCTGGTTTTAATGCCGGCTATTGTACACAAAAACAGAAAGCTAGATTCTAATTTCAAATCCACACTCTGTATGTCTGGAAGACAAAGTACTTGTGTGGTGACTAATTACCCAAGAAATGGAGAAACACAGGCTTTCCAAAAAAGTACCATAGTCTGGCTTCAATGGTTCTGCTTGGAAATACTATTCTCATTACTGTGTTTCTGCTTCACGCAGCATTATACTTAAATCTAAACAGCAGCTTTTCATGTTAAACCTTATCAGTGAGCATTATTACAATGTACAAAGATGAAAAGTGTCCTGTTGACATCTGAATGTAGAAGTCTACCAATAATATCCCATGCTTTTGTTGTTCTGTTTTTTTTTTTCACATTTCTTTCAAAATGTAGATAATTTCATGAGGGTTATTTTTCTGGAAGAAAGCTCCTCTGCACCCCCAAATATGAAATCTTACAGAGATGGGGAAAGAGCCATTAAAAACAGAGCTTTACCACTCAGCCTAGCGCTGCTGGGGCAAGGGGAAAAAACAGATTCACAGAGCTGGAGACACTCCTTTGTAGAAGGGCACTCTGGGAAATCAATATGAATGGATAATGATTTTTAGGAGGCCAGGGTCTGGAAGAGGTCATTTTTCTCCCCCCCCCCCCCCCCCCCCTTTTTTTTTCCCCCTTTTACATGAAACAACACTTTTGGCTTTAAAGAAATCAAAGGCTTGTTTTGTTTCTGTTGTTGTTTGGTTTTTGTTTGTTTGTTTGGGCTTTTTTCAAGTAGCTTGGACACTTCAAGGTTGAGATCTGGAATGACAGATATCTCTAAATTAATCCTAAACTTTTAATATTGAACTTCCATTTATATTATTTATCACCTATTCATTATTTTACTAATTATTCCCTCTAAATGTTTAAAAAAGGTAATTAAATCTGGCAACATCCCTCTGAAGTACCTCTGCTCAATTTTGCAACAAGGAGAGTCAAAGGACAGATTGATGAAGTCTAATGATACTAAAGAAAAGTCACATGGAAGTTGTCAGGGTTTTAAAGATATACTAACTCTGCTGAAAATAAATCCTCAGGCAGTAGCCCGAGCTCTCCCAGTGTCTTCCTGACACACTTGCCCAGCAAGGAAGTCTGGTGGGCTGCGGGTGCTGCTTGGTGGACTCCCTCCTGCCCAGTGGAGCCTCTGGCAACTGCAACATCCCACCATTTCCCCACTGGAACACCAACTTGGATCTCTCTCCCCAGCCAAAAAATCCCACAGACGCTGCAGGAGTTTAAGTGTGTTTTAGATTTTTGGCTGCAACTAGTCAGTGGGTTCAAACCCTCTCATTAGAGAAGTACTGACCAACAAACCAGCCAGATGATCATATAAACCTCATGTCCTCATGCAGAGGTGAAATTTCAATTTCTGTGTATTTTCAAACAGAACTGGACCAACTGAATATACACAGATGTGCCTGTGCACAGCTTCCAGGTAAAACCATTCCCTTCACAAGGTCTGTAAGCTGCAGATGTGCAATGATAACCATAAAGCCCAATCCTATGGTGATGTACACCACTAACGAAGTCAGAATCTTACCCCATGCAATCATACAAATTACTTTTAACTGACATCATTACAAGCAAACTGAACAAATGGCCTGACGAAGAGCAGAAAAAGCTGCCATTTGCTAGCATGGAACTCCCTCCTAAAAGCCAAAACCTACAGATGGAAACCTACATCTGTCCATGACTCATGCAAAACCGAAAGCCTTAAACATCTCTGCATAGCTGCACCTGGGTCATCTTTTTTTTCTGATGTAAAGCATATGTTTTATTTTACTTTATTTATGTTAGTGGGTATGATATCCTGTCAAAATCCATGAAGTAATATATTTGCTTCTTGAATTCTGCTTTAACATACTCCTATTTTTCATTATATTTACTTCAGTTGAACAGATATATAACTATTATTACTGCTATTGCAGGAAACAATTTCAATATTAACTCTTACTGACAGGCAATAATTACCCATGGTCTACAAATACACATAATTTCAACATGATAAATGAGTAAGAGGGCTAGCCTTAGAATTCAGGGGTTCCAGTAAACACCATTCATCAGTAGCCCTGGAAATTATGATAACCTGAAAGGAGAAACTAGTAGCTGTTTCACATAGTTTTGCAACAAAGTTGCTTAAACGTGTTATGAGACATCTGGCCTTTCTCTCAAACCCCTCACAAAAGAGATACCTAAATTTAGTTCCAACCTACAGGAATCCAACAGGGGAAAGGTAAAGTACATACAGGACTCAGTCCTACTCTTAAATACAGTCCAAAGAGGGATGAATTTCTCTATCAAACTTCTCTCATATCTCCTGTCAGACTCCAATTCTCTTGCAGCTACTGCCCTGCTGCAGTGGTGGCTAGCTTGCACGCAGCTGCATAGGAGAGGCAGCACTGTCCCTAATATTTCCTACCGGGGCATTCTGCTATTAATGAGCATAAAGCTATTAATGAGCAGAAGGCTGTGCTGCCATCCAGTGAGACCTGGACAGGCTGGAGAGCTGGGCAGGGAGTAACTTGATGAAATATAACAAGGGAAAGTGTAGAGTCCTGCATCTGGGCAGGAACAACCCCAGGTTCCAGTATAGGTTGGGAAACGACCTGTTAGAGAGCAGTGTAGGGGAGAGGGACCTGGGGGTCCTAGTGGACGACAGGATGACCATGAGCCAACACTGTGCCCTTGTGGCTAAGAAGGCCAATGGCATCCTGGGGTGTATTAGAAGGGGGTGGTTAGTAGGTCGAGAAAGGTCCTCCTTCCCCTCTACTCTGCCCTGGTGAGACCCCATCTGGAATATTGTGTCCAGTTCTGGGCCCCTCAGTTCAAGAAGGACAGGGACCTGCTGGAGAGAGTCCAGCGCAGGGCAACGAAGATGATTAAGGGAATGGAGCATCTCCCTTATGAGGAAAGACTGAGGGAGCTGGGTCTCTATAGTTTGGAGGAGACTGAGGGGTGACCTTATAAGTGTCTATAAATATATAAAGGGGGAGTGTCACGAGGATGGAGCCAGGCTCTACTCAGTGGCAAACAATGATAGGACAAGGGGTAATGGGTACAAACTGGAACACAAGAGGTTCCACTTAAACTTGAGAAGAAACTTCTTCTCAGTGAGGGTGACAGAACACTGGAACAGGCTGCCCAGGGAGGTTGTGGAGTCTCCTTCCCTGGAGACATTCAAAACCCGCCTGGACACATTTCTGTGTAACATTATCTAGGTGTTCCTGCTCCGGCAGGGGGATTGGACTAGATGATCTTTCGAGGTCCCTTCCAATCTCTAGCATACTGTGATACTGTGATTTGCCTTGTGTGTGCTATTGTGATGTTGCTAAGTCACCAGAAGCAACGAGGAAATTGTTTTTCTCTTGTCCTGCTTGAGCTGGAGATGATCCAGGCATCCAGGAACTGCTTGGTCTCTCAGGGTAACAAGTTTCACTGCTTGCCTTTTAAGCTTGAAGCCCGGAGTGGTCTAATCAAATGTTGCTGCTCTTTGCTCTTAGAACACACCTGTTTTGTGGGCTTTATGGGCAGGACTAACATTTGCAGATTACTCTGAATGCGTGAAAACTGTCTGTGCTTTCGTATTCACCACAAATACGTTCTTCAGTATATCATCAAAGGCAAAAATACAGTTTTTATGATTGAAAAGTACTGGGTGATCACTGGCTCTGCAGCGGAAATGCAAAGATATCCCCCCTTATGCCATCCTTGTACAGAACATAATTCCCTTCATTTTGTGTCTCAGAATCTACCTAAAAAGCTATTTGCACTGAAAGTGAAGTTTCTTTTCCTTCAGGCTGAGTAACAAGTAGCTCACTTGCAAAGCCTGGCAGAGGTTGGAAGGGATGAAGGTGGTGCTGGAGCTTCCAGATAGCTCCCTAGGACAGTAACTCAGGGCAAAGTGCTCCTGCATGAGTGTGATTTAAAACCCACCCAAGTCCATACTATTTTGTTTAATGGAACAGTATTGAACTGCCTGCTTGGTCCAGTTGGGATGCCTATGGACAAGACTGACAATCTTTTATATTACATGAAGTGAGAATTCCTGGAAGGAGTGGGGATGTGTTATTATCCCTCTGTGGAGAACGTATGTACTGGGATGCTGTCATTTGCCACTTAGGGCAGTTTTGCTCATAGACTGAACCGATGGTAAATGTTTTCTGTAGAGTTGCTTGAAACTTGTAATTGTGGATATTTTCAAAGATGTTTTTGCTGTGGCTTTTGTTCTGAATTGGAATAAAAAGCCTAAATTCAGCAAGTTTTGCCAAAACAAAATGCAAAAAGTTGTTTTGGATGCATCAAAATCCTGTTTAAAGGGTTTAAATTTATTTTTGATCTATTATTTCTTAGACACTTACTATAACATACACAAATATAATAATTTTTAAAAAGATATATAACCAAACCAGACCATTCTGCTGAAATGCTTACTTCCAATGCTTTTGCAAGTGAAATTTCACTCAACAGTCCTGTTCTGTGGATCTGCTCTATCAGCAACAATACACCAATATACGGAATCTCTTCTTTATCAGTCATAAAGTAGCACATTCAGAAGATGGAATAACAAAAAAAAGAGGATTTATGGGTGCTTCAGGAAAAGTATGTTCACCAAGCCCACCACGAATTTTTGAAACAGAACCCACGTGTCTTCCAAGTGTAGGCTAAACATACAAAAATATGAAGTAATGTTTTTGTGACTGGCCTAATTGGAGAGCCTACCAGCTTAGAGAGTTTACCAGCTTAGTTCTGATACACGTAACACAAGGCAATGGCTGGACAGTGGAGAGTGCATTTCTCAGAAGGGAGGGATTGGATGGACTGATCACAGAGCACGAGGCAAATGTTAACATTCACCCCGAGCTACACAGCAGCCCTAGCCGTGACTGCACTAGGCTGACCTCTCACTCTAAACACTTCTTCCATTAAGCTGCTTGGATTTGGTAAACACAGAGCCAATCCAACCTGACTTGCTCTAACAAAATGTTTTGGATGAGCATTTTAGTTACTGAATTCCAAATATTTTGGTTTGTGAAATGAGTACCTAGCTCATTTAAGGCAACACTGAGGAAGCTGGGATAATGGCCTATCATCCAAAACCAACGACACTCCATTGATACAGGAAATAGGAAGCCCTGAGACAGCTTCTATTTGTAAACCATGCTTTACGGTTTATCAGGTTGCCGGTAACCCAGCCCTCTGACCTACTTGCACACAAAGATGGGAATTTAGAACTCAGATGTTTCAAGAAAACTGTGGTGTTTAATATCAACATTCAGGAAAACCAACCTTTGCTTTGCCCACGCCCTGACATACTACACAGGCAGACTTAATATAGCTCCGTTGATATGTTTGCCTCATGAAAATAAATGAGCATCTGCGAGACGGCTGTCTGTCACTGAAGAAGCCTACAGTCCCATCAGCAAGTAGGGTGCGAAGTCAAGGCAAGGTCATTGCCTAAATTAGAGTGTAAGGAAAAGCCTGGTCTCGTGTTCTTACCAACACACTGACTAAAGCTCTGCAACCACCAAGCCCTGGCCACACAAACAACAAGAAAAAGAAGCCTGTTCTAATGTTTTCTCCTGCAAGGAGAGAAACACAGTGTCCAGACAATCACAAATTATTTTTCAGCCTGGATTCCACTACCGTATAGGGAGCCTTGTGGAAGATATGACTAAGTCCAGAGAGTCTCTAAGTGAAATCATGGCCCTAAAACACTCAGTAGTAAAACTGGTGTTGACATTAATAAGATGACACCATCTACATCTCAGTCCCTGTATACAGTTCTGAAAATATATGTAGCTGCTTGAACTCTAAAAGAATACCTAACTGCAGAGGAAATCTTTTTTCCTATGTCACTGGGTAACTGCCAAGTGCTAAACATAAACTGTACTAAGCAATAACTAAAGGGAGACAGGAGGAGAGCAGATAAATATTTAAAGGACATGAACATGAAGGACAGAGAAGACTTTTTATCAAAATAAAAGGAAAGAAAGGAATATAAATAGGAGGAGGTAAGTGAAACAGAAAAAGAAGAAATATAGGCTGTGGCTGGCAAACCATAACCAACTGGACCCTGTGGAGCAAAGGGTTGGGATTGGAGCCTCATCACATTTTAAAACAAAACTGAACAGAAAAAGTTAAATAATGACTTAGTAAGAAACCACCCCGCCCTGCTGCAGAGAATTAATTGCATCTTTCACTACGTGCTGCTCTGCTGCAGTGACTCCACCTCAATAAAGCATGATTTAAAACAAAAAAAAATGTAGATTACACTACCATGCACAAGCGTTTGGGAGACTGGCTGAAACAGAACATTTGTACCAGGATTAATGACTGCAACATTATGTTAAGAGTATTTCAGCAGAGTGGAAAAAACAAATGAAAAATAGAACAACAAAACAACACAAACTAAAAATTTGCACTGGGATTTGAGAACCCTGTGAAGAATAATCATGAGACATTTAGCTTCCACCCAGTGCTTTTAATCCTGAGATCTCAAACAGCCTTACCCAGAGCCTAGGATCACTACAGCTGTTACTCCATAGGTGATAGCTGAGGTAAGCAGAGGGGTAAGGCAGCTCCCATTGGGCCACTCAGCACAGTGGCTACCAGCCCTGTGAGAGTCCTCCCAGTGACTGCTCACAAACCATACTCCCCAAACGCAGAGTGCAAACTTTCAGGCTTCTTCTTAAAAGCTTTGCTTTGGTAGTTGCTTGCTTTGTTCTGCTTGTGAAGAAGTGCTCTCATACCCTCACATTTGATAAACTACAGCAAACTAAAACCCAAGTGCGTCATAAGAGCATGGCAGGGTTTCTGCTTATTTCTAACGAAGATTCATATAAGGAGCTCTCTGACACTGGCAAATCTCATGTAGCAAGGCCAAGTCTTTCGCCTCATGAGCAGCTACTTTTTGCTCTGTCTGTCCCACCGATAGCCACCCTTCAGTTCCCTTCCATCCCCACCTTGGTGGCAGGGTTGAGCAGCCTTGCTCCTGCCACTTCCCATCCAAGGAAGGGGAGGGAGCAAAAGAGTGACCAAGGGAGGCCACTGAGCACCCAGTCTGACAGCACTGGAGCAGAGCAGCCTTCTTCCCTCACAGCCCTGTGTGTGTCCCAAGCAGAAAGGTGCTTTTGGAGAAGCTGGCAGACAGCTATTGCCTGCTTCCCAAAGCCTGAGAAGACTAGCTCTGGCCCTGTCTTGCTCCCACCACAAAGCTCAGTCTTCCCCGCAAAATGATGCCTGGAGCAAGTGCTGACCATGACCATCTGTCTCTCTTCCTGGACCTCCACTTCTCTGCTTGAGATTTTGCTCTTCCTATTGCTTTTTCCTTGTCTCCACACACCATAGCATACCTCCAAGCCCACTGCTACCTCTGAAGCCTGGCTCAAGGGATGCCAGCTTTCCCCTGCCTTGGGGTGCACCAGCTCACCTGGGCACAGCTGAGGGGCTTCTGAAAAATGGGAAAGTCCAAATTTCAGTAGGTTGAAAGACAGCTAAATAAAGGCTGGGCATTTATTTGTGTCCTAGGTTCAGCAGTAGCAGTCATTTTTCTTCTCTTTAGTCGCTGGTGCAGTACTGTGTTTTTGACTTTCGGCCTGGGAACAGTGCTGATAACAACGATGTCTTTAGTTACTGCTCAAATGTTTAGACTGACCAAGGACTTTGTGAATCTCATGCTCTGCCAGGGAGGAGGGGAAGCCGGGAGGAACCAGAGACAGGACACCTGACCCAAACTGACCAAAGAGGTATTCCATACCATAGCAGGTCATGCCCAGGATGTAACTGAGAATTACCTAGAAGGGCTAGTGCACTGCAGGGTAGGACTAGGTATCGGTCAGTGCTCAGTTGAGCAGGGTGGGGTGAGTTATCGGTTGGCAGGTGCTGAGGTGTTGTATTCTCTTCCTTTGTTATTTCCTTTATCATTGTTATTATTGGTGGTAGCAGCAGTGATTTGTGTTATACCTTAGTTACTAAACTGTTCTTATCTCAACCCATGTGAGCTACATTCTTTTGATTCTCCTCCCCATCGCTCCGGGAGCAGGGCGAGGGCAAGGGGGGGGGGGGGGAATGAGAGAGCAACTGCGTGATTTATGGCTGACTGGGTGTAAACCACGACAATTTGATGGTCTAGGAAGAGCCTTTTGGCTTCCTTGGGACCAAGGTCAAAACATGCAGCTTAAGAAGCCATCTTCTGTGTAAAAGCCTGCTCCTGGGAGCTGCTGAGCAAAGGCACTGGCTATTTTCCTGAACAAAGCCAGAAAGAGAGGGAACAAGCTGGGGTCCCATCCTTTTCCCTTTATGGGGCAAGTTTTCTAGGAGGCAGAGATAGGTGGTAAAGGTGACCCAAATGTGGGGAGCACCATGTAAAACAAAAGTCCTTCTAAACATACATTTGAAAATTATTTTTTGTTATGATAACATGCAAGGGCCAAGTTAGTTCCTGCATTTCTTTAAATCCTACCAAGATGTACGTCATGAATAATTTACATTGTATAGCTTATTGTATCCATAATGAAACAAAATTCAACTGATCAGCATTGACAAAACCTATATAGGAGTACAATCGCATAAACCTGAAACTCCTCTGAGCATGAAAGGCAGCTCTGAGCTAACAGCTTTGATGATGACAATTGCCCACTAAATGGCAACTATGTCCTAGCACAAAGACTGAAAGATGACCAGGGACACAGCACAATTATCTGAGCAATTCTGGTTTTGCCCAAATTTAAAAAAATAACCTGCTGCTGAGAAAATGTCAGTTAAATTACTGCACCATGGAAAACTCTTGAGTGTACATGCAGATAGAAAATGCTGTAGACAAAACAGAAAGGAGAGGCTGTCGTTGATGCTGACTGCTGGTCTCTCTTTGAACCATCAGCAAAACCTCCAACTTGGAGTAAATGCCACAGCCATGAGAAAGCTGTAACTGACATGTGTAACCCACCTGAGAAGTACAAAAACACAGAGAATGATTTTGTTTCCATTGAAACAAATCCCAGATGGCAGTCTCCCGCACTGTGCCATCCAACTTTTATGGAGAGCCAGCTGAGTGCTAGCTCATCTCCAGCAGCAGTTGTGAACAGAACACCGGGCCAGCAGTTTCAAGGTTTACAAGCGGTCCAAGTGCAAGGCTGTGAGGCAAAGCAACCCAGTGCAACTGACCCCCTAACCTCTGCCATCATTCTGACTTAAAATGGCATCAAGTGGCAGTGTTGACCTCTCTTGTTAATCTGTCCTTGTGTTTGAAAGGAAATAACATTGTTCTGTTGTGTTGTAGGAACCAGTAAAAGCAACGGGGTGCATATCCCCAAGGATGCTTTTGAATTTGGGTTCCAACCAACTACAAATGCACTGCAATTGCAGGCAGCTGAAATCAATTCCATAGCAATTATGTTGGATGCTCCAACTGGTGCAACTTATTCAGGGAACAGAACAAACAAATGCTTTTCATATAGATAGTGGATTTGTACCACAGCCAAAGACATGCAGAGTCCATCAGGGAGGTTAAAAATCCCAGGGATATTTAGCTATTTTATTCCCACCTTAGCTTTCCACTATAGCTACAAATTTATGCAAAAGTACAGTTGATTCATAGCTCTGATTATTTCGAACAGTCACTGTGTTATACAGAACAGACATTTTCTAACAACTTCTTGGTTTGGATTCCATAATGTGGCAGATTGCACTTAAGTGGGAAGGAGCGTTAATAACATCTCCATTAATACCTATTACATTTCATAAAGACATTGAGCACTGTGAAGAGCAAGCTGGCATAATTAGGTTAACGTTATAGATATGGAGATTGAGAATGGGAGCAGCAGTAATAGCAGCTGGTTTATGTTCATGCAGCAGGCTGGTGGCAGAGATATGAGCAGAGTCAAAGTCTTGTAACTCCTAAACTGAGGTACCAGCTCCTATGTAAACACAGACTGCCACGAAAGAAAAGACTACAAGACCTAAAGTCAAAGGAGATGAAAACTAAAAGCATTTGAGCCTGTATTTGCCAAAAGACCATTTTTTCTCTTCCTGTAATTCACGCAGCCTCATGGTATCAACAGCAAACTCTTGGACATTGGGCAGGATTAAAAGGTTTGTGGCTCATTCATGTGCTGTGCAGCTGACTTGATGGGTTGCCAGCAGTAACTTCTCTTTTTCAGCAGAGGGCTTCTTCAAATTAGAAGTATTACAAGCAAACAGAAATCTTACAAAGCTCATTAAAGAGAACACAAGATAAACAAGACACAAAAACTTTCAAGCCCCAAAACCAAGCCAAAAGAAAACCAGAAAAGCAGGCCTCCACAGGAAGATTTCCATTTGGCTTACAGGACACCAGCAAGAAAGGAAAAGGGTAATAGACAAAATAAAACAGTGACCACTGTTACATCACCACTGGTAAAGGCTGACTGGCCTGGACACATCCTGATGTTCTGCTTAATTCTGAAGCTAAATGCATGAGAGAGGGGAATGGGGGTTGACAGCTGCAGGCAACCACGAAGAACTGAAACAACCCTCTAGAAATGCTGCTGTCTCAAACATCAATGAAAAGAACAGCAGTATTACAAACCTTTCTACCCGAGGGCAAGCTTTCCCTAGGAACATTCTCTGAATAGGACTCCCCAAGGGAAGAAGCATTCAACATCTCAACAATATGACCACTCTTCCATCTTTGCAGTAGGACATTTTTATCTGTTCAATTAAACCTCCTGAATTTTCAGTAATCTGCTCTGTAGAGCAGAGGTACAGCTACTGTTTCTGTCATGACAAAGCATTCACAGAGGACCTGAGATCCAGAACATGCAGTCAGAGATCATGTTTTCTGTAACAGTCACTTTTGACTTAACCTAGTGGATAACTAAATCTTCTAACCCAGACATGTAGAGAAAATGAATCCTGAGGAAGGAAAGGAAGATAAAAAGATTCTCAGCCTACAGAAGATGGAAGCTAAACATGATAACAATCTTTAAGATGTGGAAGAAAACTTCAGTGAGGAAACTGTTCTCGGTGGAAAGGATGTGAACTAATGGCTTCAGCTCTGGCAAGACAGATATGGGACAGGTGTTGGGAAGCATTTTGTAAGAGTAGGAATAGAGACAGTCTAAGAACAAGTTAGGCAAACTTCTGTCAGGAATGACAGAAGAACACAGCTGCGCTCCCCTAGGCCAGAGGGGATGGACTTCTTCAGGTACCTTCCAGACAATGCTTAAGTAGCAGTGCAAGGCACAGGAGACACCCCAAGTCCCACACTAGTGGGTTTACCTGGACCAGACCCAGTCAGGGACACAAAGTTAAGCTTCCAAAGCAGAACCACTGAGACTCTGTGGCTGTCCAAGGAAACAGTCAGACCTCACTCCCAGGTACTTGGCCCAGGCAGAGCACTGCACACAGCCAGCAGCGCCTGTCGCACTCTGGAGTCGTTCATTCAGCTGGAGCTTCACATCATTCTTCATAGATCTGCTGGAGTTAAAATAAGTTGTGCTTTTCTCTCTTCTCTGTGTTTCCCATGCTGTTGCTGGGGAGGGGTGGAGGGGCTGGCAAAGGCCGTTGCACCTCCCAGTCCTTTCCTCATAAATTTAGTTTTCTACAGATAAAACAGAATAGCACCACATTTGTCAAACAGGATAAACATTTCACTTGTGGTTTCAGGACAACTGTCCGTGCAGTCTCTCCATTCCTGAAACTACACAAAAGCAACTAACAGTAATCTGCTACTTGACAATAAAAAATATCAAATGTGGTCTTTCCGGTATAGTGACAACCAATTTGGGAATAACTGCACATAACTGTAATTGGATATACAGTGCAATGAATACAACAGAATAAATCTAGGGAAAGCAAACAGTAGTGAAAGCTCTTGGTCAAGTCTCCTACAGGGACGTAGGACAAGGAGGAATGGCTTTAAACTGAAAGAGGGTAGATTTAGATTAAATATTAGGAAGGAATTCTTCACTGTGAAGGCAGTGAAACACTGGAACAGGTGGATGCCCTATCCCTGGAAGTGTTCAAAGCCAGGCTGGACAGGGATTTGGGCAACCTGGTCTAGTAGAAGGTGCTTCTGCCCATGGAAGTGATGGCACTAAAGAATTGGATGATCTTTAATGTCCCTTCCAACTCAAATCGTTCTATGATCCTATGACTTTGAAGAATGAGTTTGGGTCTGAAAGCCTTTTATTGATGGAGTAAACTGCAGGAACTGCAGTTTCAAAGTATCTTCACTGCTACTTATTCACTGTGTCAAGCACAGCAGGATCAATCGAAACTTTAAAGTAGATGGCAAATTGACTGAAAATTACAAGGCAATTTAGAAAATTGCTTTTTACTATCAAAAAAAGAAATGAGCATGATGGACTACTTATTTCTGATAAAAACCCCAGCAGCTATTCCTTGACTGGCTGGGATAGCCAAGGGACACATTCAAATGCACCTGCAAGAGCTGCTTTCTTTCCAGAAATTTTAAAGAAGTCATTCTTTCCATATTTCATTAACAGAAGAGTATGACTCGACAAATGCTTAGAACAAACTTGCATAATTTGATCACAGGTGAAGAACATATCCTTTCTGCCAAAGAAATCATAGACTTTTCAGTGCTGTATTCCTCCCATTTCAGATTTGAATCTCCTTTGTGCTGTATATGGAATCATCATATGAATACCTGAATAACACAACACTTTCAGCTGCTGCTAATGGGGTCCATGGAACTGCTCAAGGACTAGATGCTAATTATGAGGTTGCCCCACACTTGATGTCACACTTTAATCCCAGGACCTGAATGCCTACAAGAGACTGGAAGGCACTTAGTGTACTCCTGATTTAGTTTCATCAAGAGGGAACCTAGCTTGAGTGCTCTGAAACTGCTATGCCCAGCAAACCAAGGCACAGCAAAGAGAGATGACTGGAAGGATTGCTTCAAAAGCCTGGTCCAAGCCAAAGCACCAATGCTGTTTGATGCTAGGACTTACATCACAGTTTCTGCTATACCCCTAAACTTCTCGTGGAGAAAGCTGGGTTTTGCTTGTGAGTCCTGTCCTATGTTTCTTTGGGAAGAATAAAACAAAGCTATTTGAGGCAACAACATACTATGGTGCCGAAGCGCTGTTCCAAATGAACATACAACTACGCAGTGAGCTGTATTTTGATATTGCTGTAACAGCAGAGTTGTACTGGAACAAATGCATGGGTAGGAAAAGAACAGGCAATACTGCTGCACTTACCTACAGAATGTATGACAAGCACAGAAGTGTGTGCTTGTATGGAAATCAGTCTGGCTGAATGACAGTGAGAAAGATAAAGACGTTGTTTATAATTTTTACCAGTATATAAGGTGAAGGCTTAATATTTCTGTCCTCCTTAGGACAGTAAGTAGAAATTGCTATCTAGCAACCTGAACAAAGATTTTAACAAGGTGACTCTAAACAGAGCTCAACAGCCAAAATTTTCAAGAGAAAGATGAGTTTTCTTTGGCAGTTAGGAAAAGCTCCATGAGGAACAACAGGTTTTTATGTAAAAACAATGTAGCCAAAATGTTCCCTTGATACAAAGCAGAGAGTATTTTTAATATCCAGATTTCATTTCTTGAATGTCTTAATGGTGGGAATTTTTGCCTGATAACAGGATCTTTATCATGCACTCGGCTTTGTGAAGAAGCTATAAATTAATTGGGATTTCATACAATGAGAAGTCCCACGTGGCTTGAACACAAACAGATAATATAATCTTTAAGTGGCACATGCTCTGTTTATATTTAGAGACAAAAGTTTTACCTTCTCATCCAAACCTGAATTCAAACACTGTACAGAATCACTACAGGGTATTAAGTATGTAACCCAGAAGCTACAAACTCAATGAGCACAAGTCAAGGCTTTTTAGCAAACACTATGAAAATAAACTTCTGACAAGGCTTTTTGTCATTTTTGTTCTGTCCAGTTTGTAGGATATTCAGGTTGGGACACTATATTTGCTGACACACAGTGAGCTAGCCTAACTACAGCTCATATTCCTTATATGAATGCATTATTCTACACAGCCCACTAGAAACCACCTAAGTGAGCTCCCAAATGTCCTGTACCCTTTCCCCCTTCAGAAAGGAAGCCCTAGATAAGCTGACTTTTTAGGAGAGGAAGAAAGAGATGGCCTGATATAGCAAAGGCACTGTAAAGCTACAGCCCAGTAGTGACCTCTAAGCCCTGAGTCGAAGATTTTCTTGGTTTCACTTTCAAAACTCCCACAGGAAGAAAGGGAGTCCTCCCTCCTCAGATAACAGCTACTAATTCCAGCTTGCTCCTAATTCTTGATGGGCAAGGTTGGCACGTTCTGTAGTTCAGCACAAAGCTGGAGATGTTCTCCTTGACTCCTGTCCTACAGAACTTCCATGCGAACAGGCGAGGTCCAGAGCATTGCTGTGGGGCTGAGCACATGACTAGGCTGATGATTACATTTTAGAGCCACTCATGAGGTATACAGAGGAGTTTTTGTTCTATTCAAAGCAGAGGGAAACCACTGGAGTTCCAACATCTTAGATCTATATACCACAGTCATCGCAGGGAAACTGAGTGGCATTCAGAGGAAAACTGAAGAAGCCACTTCAGTTAGTGTCCAAAGAGGGAGGCAGTTTTATCAATGCTTTAGATGAAAACCATGATCCAGCTGGTGACATCCAAGTTAGTTGCCAATTTAGTGTATAATTAGTATCATTGATCTAACACCCCTGAGAATACCACAAGCTCTCTGTGAGTCACTAAAGCTACTCTCACCACTTACTATAACCATCTATAACCGTCACATGCACTCAGCACAATTGTAAACCCAAAAGCCTACTAGCTTAGACTGAGGAGATCATAAAATTCAAAGCACTAAGAGCTTTTGACAGAACAGATTACTATTTGTAAACAACATAACCAGAAACAGGTAGACTCTCAGTTCTCAGGGTCAAATAGCTTCCATTACTGAGAATTATACAGCCCATTACCAACAGGACGGGCAGATACAAACTACTTCCTTGTGACCCATCGCATAAACCTTCACTAGATCACCACTGTAATATTTACAAAGTTCATAAGCATTATGTCAGCGAATTATGGCTTCATGCTACTCTATGACTGCATTTCTCCTAAAGGGATGGGTCTTTGATTTTCAATCTCCAGAGGTAGCTCTTACATTTCAGCACAGCAACCTGTTGGGGATTTATAAGTACTTCACAGGTATTTAATGAGGCTTACACTGTAAGTGATCTAAACATTTCTTGTTCACAGAATCCTGAATCACATCTAGTAAAGCTGATCGAGCCTGAGACACCTTTAAAGAAATACCAAGTGAACTGAAATAATCAGCCTGCCTCTGTACCAGCTTTGCTGGTGAATACAAGGCACACATATACACAGAATAAATAGTCCCTGTTTTCCTTCTGTTTCCTCAGTTTCATGGTGCCTTCAGGCTGGGCAGTCATGACTCACTAATATATATGTAAGCTTTTAATCATTCTAATTAAATTTTTTTTTTTTTAATCTAAGAATCTCGTTTTCTAAGGGGAAATAAAAGTAGTATAATGAAGATATAAAAGCAACATTTTAAGATGGCATATTTAATACTACTATATAATGACATCTTAAAAAACAAAAGTCTCACTCTTGGAAAGTATTTAAGTGCCTAAATGTCTTTGAGCACCTGGCACCCCACAAGGAGTTTTATATTTGCAAAGGTAGCTAATAGGGTATTGTAATTTAATAGACTTTTAAAGACAGATGAATTATACATACACAGAGCCTTGAATCTGATGCATTTGCTATCTCTCACCTAACAGACATAAAATTCTCAAATATTTTGGACAAGGTTTTCCTAAAATTAGTAATTAGAATGAAACACTTATCTAGTTTCTTCAGTTCTCTCCTTTAAAAAACAGATACCCACAAGCTCCAGCTAAAGGAAATGAGGCATGAAGGAAAGAAACGTCTGAATGATGCTCTCATCTATAACTTAAGGGAGCAGTGGCTTTCTCACTTTCAGGGATCCATGCTGTTATAGGTGCTTATTCAGATATACTCTACATTTAATATGAACCTTCAAGTGGTGAAGATTTCTTTCATTTTCACAAACGTTCATATGTACAGCATGTGCCTCTGTAAACCTGTACAGTCTAAACTGGAATATTTTGGAGTCTAATTCTCCCTTCACAGCAGGAACGGTCCTGCTGTTGAGCAGATCTTTTTCAAGTTTAAATCTACATATGCAATTGATCTACAAAGCCTCTTTTGTATCAAACAACTTTTTTGAGCTGTAAATGCTTGAAGAGTGCTGCTGCTGATTGCTGTACCCTTTGCTGTTGGTGAAATTTGGATCATGCTCATAAGGGACAAATACCTTGGAAAGAGGCAGCAGACCCACTGGAGGAAGCCCTGTTTTGTACTTCTGCTTCTTCCTAAACATTACCAGCCAGTCATGACCACAGTCAGGTTCCTGGGATAGGAAACTCTATTGGCAGACCCCACTATGTCTGTTCTACATAAAAGCTAGTTTTAGCCCATCACTCCTGAAGGCATTTAACTTCCTCACATTCTCACTTACAAAGGTTTTAATTATTCAGACTAATTCCGAAAAGAAAAAACAATTTTGTTACCCCCTCCTCTTTTCTCATTTCTTCATTTTATGTAGGAAAAAAAAAGCTATGATATTTACGACTGTGTGGCCATGTCAGTGGTACTGGCACTGAGAGCTCTGCTGTTCCATGCTATACTGTGCAGAGTATAAGTTAGGAAGCACAGTCACACAGCAATCTGTCTAGTATCATGTATTTTGTCAGTAAATACTGAATGCAGTGCTAACAAGAACATATGGCTTTGCTCCCATTACTTGACATAATAAATACTTCATACTGGAGTTAATTCCAGCCTTTTTGAATGTAGGTAGGCAGCAATAATCTAGCACTTTCACTTAAAAGATGAAATTAAGCTGTCAGAAATATTCTCTCTGCGCCAAAAGTTACATGGAAGCTCACTGACAGCAATCCTCATTGTTGCTCACCTCACTTGCCCTGGGCCAATGGGGTTTTGCCTTCACTTCTGTACTTTGAGTTAAACAGCTGCCAGGTTTAACTTATTTGCAGAAACTAGTGTGGACAAATTAGTTCCTACTGGGAAATTCAGAGCTACCAGTCAGAGGGGTAAGTAGCCTGAATGGGAGAGAAATGCAGTCCAGCAAAATCACAAAGCAGCTTCAACTTTAGATCTTGTGACCCACACTTGAGAAAACAATAAACAGCCTGCTGTAACAGCCAAGGGAGGAGAAAAGTAGTGGTTCTATGCGCTGTGACTAACCAAGGAACTTCAAACATGGAGATGCCTGTTCTTGATGAACAGATACATACGATAGAACACTCCGAGTAGTTTAAAATCACCATCTAAATTTCAAGGCTTCCTAAAATACTATTTGTTTTTTTTTTCCCAGTGGAATCTAACATTATCGATTTAGTTAAAATATATTAAGAGATGACAAGTGTTAAGTAATAACACTTTAAGTAGGGTGTTAAGTAATAAATTTGGGGTAGCAAAAGAAACCTTTCCCTTCTCCAAAGCTCTTTCAGATCAACACACCTCAGATTTATATACCAATTTTTACCTTGGGTGAAAAGTTCTGGGCTTTTAAAAGAACAGAAATTAGTCCCTGGTACATGTTGACATCAGAGGGGTCATGTGGTCCTTCCTCAGACACTGTGCCCAGCCTGGTAGGGAATGCTCTGAGAGTTGAGTTCAGCTCAGTTTGGGTACTTCAGTTCTGCTCTTGGTTGATAAGTCAGAAAATCACTCTATTATAGGTACTGTGCATAAGTACTTTTCCTTTTTATGTATTACATCCACTACTACTTAAGTGGTTATTTGCACCATGCTGTCCTGCCAGAACAAATTTTCTCTTGTACATTTCAAACAAAAAGATCAGCACGCCAGTATTGCTCCAAACTAATGTTTCTTTGAAAAGGCTTTCTTAGCTGAAGGAAACGTGGAAATACTTATTTGCCCACTTCCCTATTTTGACTAGCACTCAGAAGAGGTGCTGCGTCTGCCTGCCACCACCTGCTGTAACTCTACCTTGTAATCAGAGGTAGTTTAATTTTTCTTTTGGTCCCACAAATTAAGGCATTCTAAAACAACCTGGACTTTTAAGTCATCGGAACTATCTCAAAATGATTTTGTTTAACATTGGAATAGAAATTCAGGCACTATACTGCATTGTGCAAACCCACATTGACCAGAAAAGAACAAAAAGAGCTGCTCTGGGCAAAATGAACACTATCTACCTTATCAGCAAAAAGCGTAAGGCTTTTGAGAAGGAAAACAGCGTACAGTGCTCAGTCAGGAAATCAAGAAGACAACCGAGTCTTACTAACTCTGTGGAGAAAAAAACAGTAAGGACTTCAGCTGAGACCAAACTTATTCTGTTTTTCAGTCCTGTGCTTTCCTAGATATTTCTTTTTTTTGTCTGAGTGAGGCTGTAGCCGCCCGTGGTCCCAGAAGAGGATGACCAGATTTAAACATCAGTCATTCAGCCCTAGCCTACTATAGACCACTCACTGACTGGTCACGAGCTAGGAAACAGCATCATCTCAACAACCTCAAAATGACTTCTTGCACTTGAAAATACTTTGTCATGAATTTCTAGGCATATAGTGAGAGGCACCAGCTGGAAGGCTTTTCAACCCAGTAGGAGCTGTGTTTTACTTCACCAATATCCTTGTTTAAAAATACTTACTTCAGTTTACTTCAGCAACAGAAAGATACTGCCACTGCGATACAAATTAATATACGTCCAATAGAAGTCCTATAGATAACACCAAGAAAGTGAAGAAAGCATTCAGCTATTAAACTCTGAAGTTCTGTTTTCCTGCTCCCACACTGCAGAGGTAACATTTTTTTGCATATGTTTTTTTTAGAACACTCCCTAGAGTGAGGTAGGATTCTGGAGGGTGGTAGAGATGTATTTGTGCACTGTTATGTACTGTAAGATAGAAGCAATGCAAGAAACGTTAATGAAAAGCTACGACAGAAATAGAGACTGCAGAGGCTGTCCCGATCCTTACCTTTCAGAGTTGCTTTCTTAAGTACCTTCATTGCATAAAGCTGACCCGCATCAGATCCTTTGATCTTCCTCACTAGAAATACCTGTAAAAAGCAGATGAACACTGAGCTTCCAGTTACAAGCCTTGCTGCATTTGACAGAGGAACAAATACTACAGTTCAGGAAATTGTTAGCTGAAAGTATTTCATAGCTATCTCACCTGCAATTGGTTGAGCTGGCTCCGGAATTTTTCAGTTTTAAGCCTTCACCCCTCACAAAGAATGTAAGTCCAACATTATTAATTGCCCTTACACATTCAGTTGAAGATGGGTGAACAGTCAGAATCAGGGCACAAACTTCTCCCCATATTCTGAACAGCTTTACATCAAAATAAGTTACGTCTCATTTGTGCTTAAGAACGTGCAGGGTCTTAAAATTGTTGCCATCAATTAAATTAAGGACAAAAACCCTCAGACAACAATTGATTGTAATTTATGCCATAAGTCATGAATGGTGACTTGCCTAAGATGCAGCTGAAGCGAAAAGCTGAAGCTAAAAAAATCTGTCTGTACTTAACAAAAAGTAGGACTATGATTAACAAATATGCTATAACAAAGGTAGTTTTCCCTGTTATAGCCTCCTATGATATATCTTCTGACAATGTAAATTTGTAATCGAGATAAAATAAAATTGTAGCTAAAACTGTATCCTCTTTGTTTCACTCCATAAGGCTCCTTCTTATCTGCCCCTAAGTGCATCTGAGCACTGGAGGGGTAGTGAACAAAGGAATGGGTAATTTAGTTTGGTCTTCATTAGACTTTCAGTGTTTTAAGAATTGAAAACAAAACAAACAGATTTTTTAGCTGATTCCCAGGACTGACTCTGTCTGCTGAGGGCAGAAATACCAGACAACAGTGTCTCTGTTTTTATTTCAGCACTTGTGTTACTGGACAGAAACAGAAGTAAAGCCAAACACAGAAAGAAATATAAGCCCATGTAGATAGCATATACTTCTAAATATATAAACTAACAAAGGCTGGATGAAATTATGTAGCTCATGAATGTCTACTTGGTTTACAAAAATCTGTGACAACTATTTTATTCATTGCTTGTTCAGGAACCATGCAGCTTTGTTAACCATCTCCACCCAGAATATGAAAAGCCAAAAAAAGGAAGGAGGAAGTCTCTTTCTAGCACACTATTTTCAAGTTGAAAAACTCTTCCTCTTGAAAAAAAAAAATACCCGTAAACATATTATGATTCTTTTTAGAATACCCTTTGAGGAAAGCTTTGTGGGAAGGGAGAACAACTTTTAACAAGCAGGTAGAGAAGCTGAAAAAAAAAAAAACCCAAACCAGTGTAAATCTCTCTGAACACTTTAACCAGGGCTTTCACATCTGACAGCATCACAGCTATAATACCTCAACGACATGTTCTGATACTTTTTTGGTGAGACTTTCCTTCTCAAGGTGTTCCCTATACATGAGATATGAACAATTCCTCAGCCGAGCTGCCCTAACTAGCTGAGCTTGGGCATCCGTTGCTTGTTCCCATCTCCTCTTTCCTAGTTTGATGAACATACAAATACTTCTGACACTTACAACTGTAGAAACAAATGATGAAACCTGGATACAACAGGAACACATATGACAGCTACAGGGATGCTGGGGAGGGACTCTTCATTAGAGACTGTAGTGATAGGACAAGGGGTAACAGGTTCAAACTTAAACAGCGGAAGTTTAGATTGGCTATAAGGAAGAAGTTCTTTACTGTAAGGGTGGTGAGGCACTGGAACGGGTTGCCCAGGGAAGCTGTGAATGCTCCATCCCTGGCAGTGTTCAAGGCCAGGTTGGACAGAGCCTTGGGTGACATGGTTTAGTGGGATGTGTCCCTGCCCATGGCAGGGGGGTTGGAACTAGATGATCTTAAGGTCCATTCGAACCCTAAATATTCTATGGTTAGATGATTCTATGAAGTTTTTTTCATTACCTTTCGTGATAAATTAAGATCAGCTGCTCCAGCATTAACAGGAAGTCAATTCATTAGAAGTTCGGCTAGACAGAGAAATATTGGGATATTTTTCTATCCAGCCCAAGTAAAAGATTCATTTTTTGCATTACACTGAAAGCAAAGAGAAAGTCAAAAGCAAGCTTTCCCAAACACTAGATTTTCACAGTTGTATTGTTATTCTGTAAGAATGGTTATGGAATCTTTATACAAAAAACAACCCAAAACCACAAACATTTAAAATAATTATTTTAAGCTGTACTGCACATGGAACAGCACAGCATGCTGCACCTGCATAAATACTGGGCTGCAGTATCTTCAATGCAATCTTGCAAAGCATGTAATACTCATATCGTTGTAATAAGCACAATTATCAACTGATGCTACAGTCACTAGTCAGCTGTTCCCTGTAGCACAGGATTCCCTCCAAAACAGATGACTCAAGAACACTGTGTGCTGTTTCAGAGGACATCAAAATAATCATCAACCAAAAAGGAAACAGAGCAAATGAAAAAGCATTGCATTGCAAAATGATATCATCCTTCTGATTCTTCTTAAAGGCAAAGCTTCATTGCTCTTGAAACCACCAAGTGGTCCTGGAGCACTTACCTGACTGGTTGTATCAGCTATACTATACTAGTTTGCCAGAACAGCACAGGCATGTTGCTGAGCATGACTTTCAGCTTTCTAGTTCGAAATCAATACCCAATAACCAACAAAACTCCCTTAGCTGGAGCAATGGGAGTATGACCCAAATCGCAACCTAAAAAGTTAAGCAAGTGTTGCCACTTTCAAGAGTGTTGCAAGCACCCCCTCTGCCACCAAAGACATCTTCTGTAAACATGCAAGAAATTATTTAGGCCTCAGCTGAATAACCTGAAAACCCACTGTTCTTCTCCTTTTTGTACTGAGTCACACAGTAAATCTAATTTTAAGTTCTTTCATTTTTTACATTTTTCAGTATTTAAACCAAGTATCATTACTTTGCTCTCAAGAAATTCTCTAGATAAAAACTTGGCTGTGACTGCAAACTTTCTTGGCATCACTCATCTCAGGGAACTTCCAGCAGACTTGCTTATCAATATAATTCTAGAATAGTCAGGAGGTTGATAAATACTCTCAGTATAGCTTCTCCCAGGAATAAAACTAATGCCCATGATTCATCATCAGGTTGCTCAGCTTTGTGCTGACTACCACATCAACTTTCAGGTATAAGACAGTCCTTCAAGTTAGCCAGAATGATCCACCACTGAGTTAAAAGCTGGGAAATATTTTTTTTAAACTCCACAAAATAATAGACTTAAAATGACAAAGACTTCAATGCCTGGTTTAAATTAAGCTCACTGTTCCACAGGTTTCAAAGTTTTATTTACACCATGGGAAGAGTTTAAGACTGAACAGACTCCTCCCTCTTTTCTTCCTATTCTCATTTCCAACTGACACATTCTGCTGAAGAATTGTCTCTGGGATTAAGAAAAGCCTTGGACTGAAGACAGAAATGTTCTTTCTCAGAAATTAGCTTGTGGTCATACAGGTAGGGCTCCCCCCCCCCCATTCTCTCACCACAATGACTGCTCTCTTCAGCACTGGGGTTTGACTCCAGGATCCTTTCAACAAAGCATACGGGCTGCTAAGTGAGAACTAAAGAGCAGTCTGAGACTTCGAAATGCGCTTGAGATCCCATTTCCCTCAATGGGAATTAGACAGCTAACTTATTTAAGCCTCTGAAGGTTCCCGTTTTCATTCTCCAACTAGGCAGTAGTGGTGCATTCACATCCCTGCTGTGTAGGTCAGAAAGAGGGGAGGGGGGGGGGTGTCTAATTTTTTTAGAGAGTGATGCTCACTAATGCTCATCTGTGCTCATTGGCCAATGTCCAGAGACATAAGCACCATTTGCTAAAATGCTTTATACACACACACACACACACACAAAAAATCTATCTAAAGCACAAAAATGCTATTAAAAATAAGATAGAAGAGGTTTGCGCTTGATTGTCTGCCTCTGCAATGTAATTCAATTTAGAAAAATGTTACTGGTGCAAATGAACTCAGAGAAAGGACATGACATTTTCAATATTGCTCTAGGTTATTAGATGGCATTAAAAATTACCTTTCCATATGAACCTTGTCCTAATACTTTCAGCAGTTCAAACTGAGAAGGATCTGCTTTTTCAAAACCTTCCTTCACATGATGACTGATGTCTATTTCCTTCACGATACCGTCTTCCTGCAAAGGAAACAACAAAAAACAAAATC
The DNA here is from genome assembly GCF_028554395.1 of Pezoporus wallicus. Lineage (NCBI taxonomy): Eukaryota > Metazoa > Chordata > Aves > Psittaciformes > Psittacidae > Pezoporus > Pezoporus wallicus. Next base: position 5,672,608 of record NW_026637663.1, read on the forward strand.
CCCAAATCAGAGCTGTTATCCTAAGGAAACACACAGTTTATTAAAATCTCATCTTCTACAATGCTACACTCAGGTATGAAATTTTGAAAAAAAGAAACAAATGCTTGTCCAAATTTTCCACGTGGCTGTTACTGGCTGAGGAAGGTAACATTATGACATCCAGGCTTGCTGCTTCTGTTTATTGACCCTCAAGATACAACTAGGTATAGAATACGCAAGCTGAAACACAAAAATATGCCCATCACAGACCTTGCTAGCAGAGTGGCATGTATTCAAATCTGTACTGTAGAAGCTCCAGCACACTTGTTTTAACAGACTTTCTCATTCTCCCCCAAAGCACCACTTAAATCCATCTTAAACAGCCCCCTTAGTCTTTAGCAGCAATTCTTGAGCAGACAACGAAGACAAGGCGCAGCTAGAACCCTATTTGCCTCAAAGAATGGAAAGTAACTATCATTAACCCTCTAAATAGAAAACAAATTAACAATTTATTCATAAGGATTAATAAATAAAGATGTGAAAATGGGATGGTGGTGGGAGGCAGACAGACACTTTCTTGTTGGCAGGAATTAGCTTTAATTACTTTGGATTTTCCAGGTTCTTTTGTTAAAATATTTCCACTGTCAATAGATGCACCAGTTGAAATACGACTTTCATCTTACAAACTGTGACATATGGCGCTTGTTTTAGTCGTTTGGTTTACCTTATTTTGGCTTGTTCCTCCAAAAAGAGAGTGACTAGGTCATGTAAGACCCAGAGGGACTACGCAGAGTTTGCATCAACCCAGAAAGTCATTGAGCTGAAAAGAAACCTGGAAGAAAGGACCCGCTCTTCAAGGACACAGTTGTGAGAAAAGAGAATGCTTACAGCCTTTTTATTTCTGTGGTGTTTTGTACACTTACATTTCAGTTGTTGGGTGTTGGCTCAGAAAAATTGCTATCACTTTCTATCGACTGTAGTTTACCTGATGCACGGTTAGCATTACCCTAATTGCTCTTTATACTGTAGCTCCATCCCTCCTCTCTCTACACTGCCTCTTTGCACTCACGTGCTTTGGAACAGGGACTATATCCTCCTCTCGGTTTGGAAAGCTTCCTGTACTTTGTGTGTGCTACCAGAAACATGGAAAATAATCATCATCTCACAGCAACTCATTTTTCTGATCCCAATTCCTCTAGCTTAAGGTTTGCCTGAAAGGAAATGCTTGAAACCAGTTTTCCCAGATTTAAAGGTTTTCAAAGTACAGAACTGCCAGGATCTCTCCTCTTGTTTATCTGGCTTTAATTACTGTGGGAGACAAAGTATCTCTTGCATATTAAAAATATTAATGTTTCAGTTTCTTCTAGGCGAGAAAAACAATAGTAAACTGATACAGATTCTATACACACTATTAGCTGTTTCCCAAGGAAACCAAGTTCTGAAATGATGAGCTTTCATACTGTGTGACATGCATCTTTAGGTAAACTGCCTATAACTAAGAGACTTGCACGCTGGTAAGAACATTATTTTGAGCTTAGCCCACCCTGCCACATTACACCTTAGATAAAGTATCTGGACTGGATACTTAGGTAAAGTATCTGTAAGCATCTTGTTCAGTGGTTATTCACTAAGGCTAAAAATTACTCCCCATGGGCTCAGGCTTCTGGACCACCTCTATACTTGTATGCTTGGAAGTTTGCTCTCCTGTGAGCACAGGAAGAGTTTGAGGACTGGCTTCTGCAGGTCAGTCTCTGTGTGTGGACAACCCCCTGACAACTGTCATATGATGAAAAAACTGCATATTTTCCCAACTCAGTGCACCTGATCGCTATTTCATTATTTTGCCCATCTGTGCTTTGCACAGAAGCACAGCACAGCAAGGACCATCTGCTGCAACCATGCAAAGCAGCATGTGGATTCGAATTCTGAAATGCATTTGGGAGACAAAGCTCTGAAAAAAAAGCAGCTAACCCCAATTTTACGTACACCAGATATCTGCCTCAGATTTACTTCCCCTTTGAGCTGACACCTTGATCTCAAAAGCTGTGGATGAGATCTACCACAAACAGCAAACCTCTTTTTAATTAAGCTGGACTGTTTTTCAACCAGCTACATTTGCAAGTTTAAATCATGAGTGAGCTTCAATTTGTCCATTCACATTACTCATCAGTCACAGGCCTACAACCTTAGGCATGTTTCTCATTGTACTATTAAATTTAATAGTACCTCTTTAGGTTCATGAGATGTGCTCAGTTACAAGAATATATTGAAGGCATTAAAGTGATAATAATTCAGCTTGCTGGAAGAATGCTTAAAAAATTCTAGCATTCCCAAAGAAACAGTATAATTAATTCATAACTTGAAATAAAAACGCCACTTTAATTACATGCATCTTTAATTAAAATCTCAGAAAAATATTATTTAAAAGGAATGGGACCAAACACAAAGCCTGGCAGTGTTTAGCAGAGAAGCACACATTTTAAAATTGAAAAACCTTATAGTACACGACTTTTCCAATCCTAACTATTCTATGATTCTATGATTGGTTGGAGGGGCTTCTGGGGGTCATCCAGTCCAACACTCGTGCCCAAAATATCATGGATACTCGATCAGACCAGCTGTTTTTTGTCCACTGTGGCTCTCAGTGTCTCAAAGAGGCTTGAGGCACTTCCTAAGGAAGACTATTCTCTTTTGATTTGCCTAGCTCAGAAATGCCCACAGCCGTGTTGAGCTGCCTGTTTCACAGGTCCCTGGAGGAAGCAGGATATTTTTCTAGGAAGGCAGGATTTCCTGTGGATTTCCTGTGGTCTCCTCACTAAAAATGGGCAGCAAAGCAGCCCTGAAAAAAAAGCATGCCAACTCTTTTTCACTGATCATCACAAGTGGTGTGTTACTTGTGAGCTCTCCAAGAGGCAGACAATATTTTAACTATTATGGCAAATCCACTTCCACTGGAGAAAAAAGCCAAACTGTCAGTACTTGGGACTGAAGATGGACATATGCATTTGCAAACATGCATCTGTTTGCCTTGCATGTATTTCGATATTCTTATTACTTATTTTCCTGCATGAATTCTGGAATGACTTCTGTTTCCTTGCTTCAGTAGAAAAAAAACTTCCCCTACCATTTATGGTTTCTGAAGTCTCCCTGTGTTAAACTGATATGGAATGTGGCATAATTTTTCTCAGGTACTGATGATCAGAGTGAAGCCCAAACCACTGGAGCATAAGCATCATGGGCAGATCTTACAATTATTTTTGCTCTGAGTTGCATCTTAGGGACTTCTCTAACATGGAGATTTTTCACTAGTCCAGCAAGTGCAGCATTAGGAATTTGCATAAGAACAACAAAACTGAGGCAAGAGATTCACAATACAGACAAAGCCTGCACACTGAAGAAGCTGTTTTGATGGAAAGAGTTTCATTCTGGAATAAAACATGAGCCAATTTCCAAAGTGGTTTTGATCAGTGAAGTTGGTGGAGTCAAAAACGAATGTTCCATAGTTTGGTCTTGCAACAGCTGTGCACAGCAGCCTGGGCTCTTGCTCCCTGCTGACTTGTCCCAGTGCTGCATTAGCGGGAATGCATGACTTGATGAAGCTTAATCTTTTCTAAACTTCTCTAAATATTTATGTTTGCACAAAAAACATCATTCTGTGACAAAAGTGAGATGGATGTTCTTGGCAGCCTGAAGAAAACACATGATCGAGCATGGGGAAGGACCAAGGGAGGGAGGTTAATGAACTGGAATACATAATGAAAGAGGAATGGACAGTGCTTCTTTGTGGTAATAGAAGAAAGACCTATTCAGGGCCTGATTCCATATTGCATTATTTACTTAAAGACATCCCTCCATGCCCCCAAGTTGGCAGAAGTTTTGGACACACAGGTAACCCAGTATTTGAATGGAAGAGCTATTCTGATCTCCTTTCATTTGGGACATTGAAGAAGACAGACTCTGATCTTACTGTGTGACTGTGGATGGCACAGATACATCTGGTTCGGCGCTTCCAGGAAGCAGCTGTTCCCTGTAGCACTGATCTCAGATCCCTTCCAAGATTTCCTCATGCATCCAAGATTTTCCTTGGAGAAAGAGACGAGCTAATGCTCAGTAGCTGTTGGAGAGCAACCACAGAAACCTCTTCCAACTGCAACAATACTTCCTGACTCACTGTCACATGCCTGAGTAGGATTGGGAAGCACAGGAATATAGACCTGGGAATGGATTACAAAAAGTCAAGCAGGCTTTCCTGGAGTGTATCTCCTTTCAGCCATACAACCTCTCATCTTGCCTGCTTCACAGCCTCTCAGCAAAAAATTATGGAAGGAACACCTCCTAGAAAACCGAGAGGCTTAGAAATCCCTTTTGGAGTCTTGTCTGGCTCCTCCCCAACAGATTTCTAAAGAGCAGAGCTGAGGACATCCTCAAATCCAAAGACCACCTTAATTATACCCAATATATTTCAACCACATACAAAAACCTTTCTCGCCAAGCTTTCCTGAAATGGTCTGAAGCATGTGGAGAGAGGTCATTCTAGAATCGGCTACTTTTAGCAACAGACAATTTTATGCAACCATATCTATAGGAAAAAATTACGGCATTAATGTACAACGATTACTGCTTTGCAAAATCAGTAAGACAGGACTCTCATTTTTATTCCTTGCCTGGCCATCTCCCCAGTTGCACTAGGTCAAGACTGCCATGCATGTATGGCTGTAAAGAGCAAGCTTAATTTTCCAATGAAATATGTGCAGGTCTGATGTGCAAGTTCTCCAGTCTTCAGATCTGTTAGGCATGTTATAGGGCCTAAGGTCAATTAAGAAGTGAATTAAAATGTCTAAAAGGAAATAGGAAATAATGATAATTTTAAAGAGAATTTATTGTTGTTTGAGAGAATTAGTCCATAGCATATGCTCAACAGAGAGACTTTGTTACCAGTCCTACTATCGGCAAGTTACCACTTCATATAAACCCAAATCACAACTATTTAACTTCTAAGTAACACAGGCAACACAACATTCCAAAATAATACGGTCCATTAGGAAAGCACATTTTAAACTCTGGTAAGGGAAAAGTTAAGACAGGATATATCTGATAAAGATGAGGCCAGGTTTCCATCTCTGTCTCACAGGTTCTAACCTGGCTCAACCCACAGGAGAGTAGTTTTTGTCAAGACATAATAGGCTATTCAAATGCTGCTTAGTTCAGGAAATGAATTGCTGGCCTGTGTTCAGTTCTTTGAGGACAAGTATTCACATTAAAAAAAAAAAAAAAATGTATAGGAGCATTTTCATTAGCCTCTTCCCAGCAGTCTCCAGCAGCTGGAGTAAACTTTGAAAAAGAAATCTTCCATTTTAAATAGTTAGTAATCCAAGTTCTGGCTTTTGTTGTAGTCTGGAAAGATGTAAACTGAGCAACAATACTACAAATGGGTCTGGTTGTTTTGTTCTCTACTGTCAAATTAATATTTGCTTTAGCAACAATGAATTGGAATTACTGAGCCCTTAGAGAAGCCTGCGGAATTCACTGTGAATTTACTGGACATTGTGCTAGGTCTGTCTTTGGTTTTCAAGCATAAGGTTACCTACCTTCTCAAAAGGTCATATATAGTTAAATAATACACAACGATTTTTAGAGAGCCTGGAATTTCTTCACCACAGCTTTCACAAATGTGAATAGAAAGTGTTATCTTGCATATGGAATTCTATTAAACAGGTGAAAGCTTAGTGGAAACCAAAAACCTCAGCATGGTTTCTGGGGAGTAGAACGTTATCAGTCCCTGCTAAATTCAGCACGTCTTTTTCCAAAGAGAACCTATTACACTCTCTTCGCACTTCTCACCAGCTCTCATTTTTTATCTTACATTTTAAGTTTCCTCTCTGCAATGCACGTCTCTACAGTTGAGGTTCAGCTGAAATCAAACGAACTAAATGTGAAGGCGAATCACAGCAAAGGCAGTGAATACAATCGGCTGGATAGATAAGCAAAGCCTATGAATTTGAAATTTGAGTATCTGGGAAACCTGGGTTCAATATTTTGTGCTATCAGACTTCCTAAAATGTCTCTGATGAATCACTTAGGGCTGGATTCAGCTAAATAAATTCAAGTATTTACAGTGCAGGAGACAATGTTTTGAAATAATTGTCTAGGTTTACTTTGCAGTCAATAGACAGAAGCAGACACTTCATGAATAAGAGATAAGATGATGTCACATCCTAACAGTGCACATTTCTCTCTGCTAACAATGAAGAAAGCCTAAGATAACTTGTTGAGATGGGGCTTCTGCAGTTGCATGAGGTGAATTCATATTTACTGCAAAATTTTGTAAACCACAAATAGACTACTACTGTAGATTTTTGGTGGCATTAAAAAGAGGCGTTTGCAGATCCATGCCATGAAAATATTAACAGAACTTCCACTGAAACTAAATATTTTTCAAAAGAACTTGGATACTTGAAGCATCCAGGCACCTACAAATACTCGAAGGTGTTGGGAATAATCCAGTTACCAGGATTTTGCAGCTCTGGTAAAGTAGGCATTATTTCTACATCCTCCCCTGTTTGAAAAATAAGCATATTTGCTTTTTGTTATTTCATAGGAATACCGTGTTAATTAAGAAAAGGAAAAAAAAAGTGAAATTATATCGTACTGCAGTAATGGATGGAAAAATAATCTGAAATGATTCCAGTAATACATGATAATGGGTGACCTGCAAACGGTTTCTCTTTAAGTTCAGACTCGGACACCTTGGTCTTGGAGATCTTTATTTAATGACTATAGTGTCTTTACAGACTCAGTTCCTGACTAGGACAAATATACACAACACAATGACTTTGAAGTTGGATGAGGAGAACCATCTTCTTATTCAAAGTGCAGATACACATGAAGCAGAAGGAGATGCCAATTCTTGATCTTTCAACTCTGGACTCAAATTATTAGCCAGGGTAACTCTAACCTTTATGCTAATTCTGGTGAAAACTGCAATAGTTTATGTGGATTGGAGAGTAGAAAGGGCTCATTAAAAACAAAACCAAAAACTCTACTGAAGCAAGGGGTTAAAAAAAGCAAGCAGAACAAAAGCAGAACCATCTGGTCACAAAAAATACAAACAGTTGGCCAGCCTTACTCATACAGCAGCACTCTACAAATACTCAAATACATTTGTGAACTTTAACAGAAACAGTCTCAAAATGAGTCACACCATTAAAAGACAAAGAACTCAGCTATACTGCTTTAAGCTACAATAAGTAAGAGCAGGAACATGCTCATTAACATCTTACTTGGCATGGTTTACAGGTGTGCCTTTGGCCTTTACATCTCAGAAGACCTGTAAGGTCCACCACAGACTGTTTCTGCTGTGGAAAAGGCAAAAGAAGAACACTTGCTGCTCATTCACTAAGGAACTAACTGCAAGTAAGTCTGGATCTGGTGCCTAGCCCTCCCAGGAGTGCCACTGCCTCCAACCACAGAAGCCTGCTCACTGTGCTGCCTGGCAGCTGCTGCAGTGTGCCAGCCCTCAGTGGGAAGTCCTAATGTGATGGCAACCCATTGTTCATGCACTTCCATGACAGGGTAAAGCCAGCCCCACAGCCCTGTGTCCCAGCTTTCCCTCTGTAAAATGCAGGTAAGCCCATCTTCCATTTTCATGGGGTTACTGGAGTATAAGAGCCCTGGAAAAGCTATGAACTGCACAGAGACTATGATATTAGGCTCAGATAACAAAGAAGGCAGACAAAAAGGTCTATCTGTTCAGGATACTATTCAAGAAATACAAATACTTCCAAATATGCTCCAGTTCCATTATTGCTGTACTCAGCTGCTTCACAGAATAGGAAAAAAAAGTGCCTGATGTTTTACTACTGCATTTGAGTGTGAAATAAAACCTCCAGCTGCATTAGGAAGATAAAATGCTTAAACAAAACATATTTGCAACCATTTCCCCACCATTTCTCGATCCAAATAAAACACTGCTCACCATAGCAGTGTAAATGACACCACAGCACAGTAAGTAGAAAATGCTGTAACAAAGCCCTGGAGTATTTGCATGGCGATTTGAAAGACTTGAATCATCTTTAATACGAATAGTACAGAAAAAAGATCAGGTTTTACCTTGAAATGTGAGGAGTAATGGACAAAAGGCTGTAATAGGAGATAATCACATTCAAAAGCGTTGGATTGGTCAGTTCAGGAAAAAGAAGTCTGTTGTTTACAAACCACTTGTAGGGTTTGGTACTTACCATCTTTTCTCTAAAAAGAATACTAGCCTGCTAGCACATTTCGCAGCCTCCCATTAATTAATTTAAGCATCCACTAAGGGTTCGACCAGCTTGTACTTCACAAACTGGAATACTGTTGCTATTACAGTTGCTATTATGTTAGGAAAAAACATGTTGTAATGAGGTTAGTTATCTCAGTGGCAGTTTACAGGCAGAGAATTAATAGGGAAACGGATTAATGTGAGGTCATTACGGAATCAGGCCAAATACAAATTAGTTTTAATGCCTCTGTTCACAGTTTAGAGCACCATAGAAGGCACTGAATGTGAGAGAGTGATGGAGCTGAATCAGGAATGGAGATCTTGTAAAAGAGAAATTCTAGAGAAAATAGGACAAGATTTAGCAACAACATTGACAGGGGAAGAAGATGTGGAGGGCAGAGAGAGAAGGTAGCATTAAAAAGGACACTGAACTTTCAGGTCAAGGACAACTGTGGTTTGTGTCTATGCTAACAGAGAAGTAAACTGAGAGAAGACTGGGAAAAAATTGTTTTGACTCTGCAAACTACCATGATAGTACATACATAGTACATAAAGTGATATCATAATATCACTGTAATAGTAAACAACTTCAAATGCAATTTTTTCTCTTTTATGCAGCAGCTTAATGCCATTTAAATACCAAGCCACCCACTTGGGCTGAGGAAGAGAGTGCAAGCATACTTGTATATACTGGAGAGATCTGATATATCAGAACTGCTCCCAAAAGAAAGGGTGAGAGCACGATGGGGACCAGGCTTTGCTGCACAGCTAGAGCCCTGGGGGCCCAGCCTTACCCAATAACTCAACTGGGCCACCAAAACACAAATGAATGCTGTGGATCCAGGCTCTGCTTATTCATGTAGACTCTGGCTTTAATGCTTTAACTTCTGCAAGAAGAGCACAGACAAAACAAAACCATTGTTACACAAAGTGCCTGACAATGCTTCACCTCATGCTGGGCTCCAGTTTCATGGGCAAATATTTAAGAAGGGATACCGGAACTGCATATTTACCTCTTCAGATGCGTACTTTCATTAGGTCCATGGCTAAGACCCAGGTCATTATTTGCAGAAGTATGTATTTCAGTGCCTAAGAACTGTTACCACACACAAGTACTTGTCTAAACAGACTTTCAGCAGCCTACTGGAAATCTAGCCCAGGAAAAGGCCCATTACATCTTGTGGCTTTGTGAACTATTAAGAAGCCTCTAGTTTAATTTGTGTCCCTCAAAGATTCACACGGTGGCTCTCCAAGGAACAAGCTGCTGATTACCACACATCCTCTTTTCTGTGAAGGTAAATACTGCTTACAATGACAATGTTATACAGCACAAAACAGCGGCATATATTATGTATGTACATCACACTGAAAATACGTGTATTTTAGGAATGAGAATGAACAAAATGCAGAAAATCCACTGGAATGCAAAGAAATACCTTTACCACGCTGTTTGGAAGACTCCATTTTGAAGAGGTCAAACTGCTGCACCAGTCTTGCCCTTTTGCAGAGATTTCCAACATATAAGGTGTTTTTGCACAATAAAAGTGCATGTGTGATAAACTTGTTGGTTCTCAGCTGATTGGGATCTTGATGGCTTATCATTACAGCTTCACAGCTGCAGTAATTAAAAGCTTTGCATATAACATGGCAATGCCAAATTACTAAATACCACCAGACAGATTTTCTAAATTTTAATTATTATTTATAAAACAGATATATATTTGTGGAAAAGAGCCATTAAATGAATATGCTCAAATACAGAAATGGATCAACAGCAGTTCAGGCAAAGCTGATCCACGATCTTCCGAAGTCTGGAAGTACTTCCAGAATAGGATTCATCCAAACATATGCCTTCGTCTGAGGGAGCTGTCTAAGCTTCTGTACAGCTGACAAGAAGTGGGTGCTCTTAGGTTTTGCTTTGCATCAGAGAAAATCAGACTCTTAAAACAGGACTTAGTAAATGTGCCCCTTTTCTCTCTGCTGACTGTAAAGGAAGTCTGAGCTGATAAGCTGAGATACAGATTAATTCTCCCTTCCCACCTCCCTCCATGAATCCTTTAGCATTGCATAGAACACATGCACTTTTCAAAAGATGGACAGTGCATTATACTGAATATTTCCAGGCCAGCCTTTGATCAATCCACCTTTTTCACTATGGGTTTTCTACAGTCTCCAACAGACAATGTGAGATGCTCCCATAGTTTTATTTTTCTGGCTCAAAGAGATTTATTGTGAATCTCAATGGTTGTGTGTTGTAAGGAGCAAACAGCCTGTATTTGTTCAGGCCTGCTAGCCTTGGCAGATATGTAGGACAGTCTCCTGCTGGCCCACTAAAGTAATCCAATCCCAAAGGATAAGTAGACTCTGCAGTCCCCTTTGCTGCAAACTGTAAATAGACAAGGTGGAGAGAGAAGACCAACCTGTATCTACTGTCCTACTGAACATATGGATTTGTTCTTAAGTGATTATAGAACTACACCTACAAAAAGACCATAGCACAAATATCTTCATTATCTCTGAGCCATCAACAGAAAGGTGCATAGTGCACTCCCATAGGCTCTGCTGTAAGTGTATCCCCACTGAGCTGGAGGAAATTAAAATCCAGTCTACAGTAAACTGTGCCAAGATTGTTCCTATGTTCAGAGCAGGCACAAAGCTCTTTGGGACTCCTTGGGGAGGCTAGCCTTCCATTCAGAGAAAACTGAATGGGCACAGACTGAAGGAATTCTTCCTATTTTACTTTTAATATTCAAGTATTGCTTCAGTTAGTGACCTGAACAAAGACAAACAAACAGCAAAATACAATGCCACACTTCACACATGCATAATGCAATTTTACAATATCAAGCTAATAAAAGAAAAAAGCTTTATGATGCTTTGTATGATGGGCACTCATACCACACTGGTAGTTAAAATCACCAGCTGGCTCCACTGGGCTGCGATGCCAGTGAAATCCTTAATGCAGCTGGGAGACAAAATGATGAAGAAGAAACTGATGCAACAGTATAATCACTGAGTTCTTTTTCCACATAAAAAAATCAGAAGTTCACTTGAACTCAGTACTCCTGTACAAAACAGACAACAGCAAGCAACAGTTACTGCAGTTCCTTTGCAGATAAGTTATTTACTGTGCTCCTCAGTGAATCCTAGGCAATTAAGTCTGCAGTAAGTTGTACCCTTTATACTGAGTCTTATTTTACAACCCTAACCAACTAGCCATATCTGCACCACTTTTTACTATATTAATGTTTTATAAATAGCATGAAGACAGTTAAATGCTAAATGGAACAACTGAATCAATCAGTAACAACAGGAAGCTAAAATTATGGACAAAGGAAAACTAGACAATACAATCAGAAGATGAGAAATGAAAGCCAAAGAGGAAAGCTGAAACCACATGAAGTTGCACTTCAAAGAAGGGCTTAATGAAACATGCAAGTCCAGTGCTCATTTTTTCTCCCCATTTGCCCTATGATAAACAATGCGCAATGCCACATTTTTTCCAAGAAGCCATAGGAGGTAAAGTTTCTGTAATTTAAGCAATATTGTGAGAAAAAAAATCTATAATGTAAAACACAATGAAAAGCTGATTACAAATTGACACAAGTTTTGCATTGTTTGTATTCCTAAAGTTATTTACATTTAAAACTGTTCTTTTTCATGGCCACAGTCTGACACTACACAGCAGGGTCCCAGTGTGCCAAAACAGAGTTGCAGTTTGCTTTGTTAAATGCTCAGTTTTCTCAAAAACATTATTTTTGGACCATGTTTTTTTCTGATTGATTTTCAATGTTCAAAATGCTTCTTTACCCATAAAGACAGAATAAAATGACATCTGCTATCCTTGAATTTATAACTGAAACTTTCTGTACAGGGCAATATCAAAATCTTTAGTCCTCATAAACCTCCTTATGCTTGTGAAGATACACATGGATGTCATCAGTGAGTTTGCATTAAGCTACGTTACTGGATCTATCTGAAAAGTAAAGTAACATACGAATTATAGCCCTTCACAGCTGCAATATCTAAACTTCCAGTTATATGAAGCAGTAAGTAAAGCTGGGTGACATACAACACTGCTGTGTAAGTAGTCTTCATTTGGAGGTAAAAGGGAAGTAAAAATACACATCAGTTCATTTCTGTAACTACTTTTATGCCGACAATCTGTAACTACGTTTTGAGGACAATAATGGTTGAGTAGATGCACCTATAACTAAGATTCCTGGAACTGCAGAGAGCAGAAGAGCAATCCAAGCCATTTTTCTCACAGTTAAGGGTACTGAAAATAGAGCCAGCCTTTTGTACACAGGCTGCAAGTTGACCCAACATACACCATTATAGGAAATGCACATTATTTCCAATTATTAACAAGAAAATACATATTATATAAAGACACATGTATACTGTGTTTTATCTGGAACAAAATCAGAAGAAAATTAGTTTTATTTTCTATTGAAAATTATCTAAAGATTTAAGGAGCCCATCACATACTATCAGCCAAGTTAGCTCCTGATCACCTCTCCATCACTAGTCACCAATGAAAGACATAATCCCTTAGAGTGTTTTCTTCACCAGCAAACAAGCAAACCAGGTTCCTCCCTGCCCTACCTGAAAACCTCCTGCCTTCCTTGCAATACTCCTGTCTCAAAAATTGGGTCCCAAGCAGAGTCTGGGAGAGTGCCAATGGGAGCAGTACGCCTGGGCTGGGCACAAGCAGCGCCTGGATGCAGCTGCAGGTCCCCACATGCCATGCCAGCCTTATGAAGGGCATGATGGGGAGGTGAGTGGAGCAGCTGCCCTTCAGCCCCTCAGCAGGATCCCCAGCCCCAGAGAGGCTCAAATAGGTCTCCAGCTTCCCTGTGCTCAAGGAGCTGTAACCAGTCTCTTAAATCCTGACTCTTAACTAAGCTGCAGGTGAGTGAGGTTGCAGCTCACTAACATTCATGAAGTGGCATTCATGAAAGAAGCCAGGATGTGTTGTTAATGTGGTGAGCTCTAGGAGAGACATAAGGCAAAACACACAGGGCATGTTCCAGTAGCACAGCCTCAAAGCAATGACAGAAGGGCTCAGGTTGTAAAGAGTTGCACTAAGCAAAACTGACATAATCTCCCAGCTACACAACTGTTCCAACACTGCAGGGTAATCCCTTGGCTATTATAAGTGCCACAGAAATCCTGAGCAAATGCAACAAAGAGGTTTGTAATCTGTGTCAACACTGCAGACGGGTATCAGAGGAGCTCTCAGACTTGGTCGCGCAAGCACATCCCAGTCCTCTGTGGGACTTGGGGAAAATCACTAATGCTGCTGGTCTAAACTGGGGCAGTTCCCTACCTTCTAATCTGTGCATGGAAACTGCAAGCCCCAAACCATGCCTGTTATAATGTATGCCTACACTAATTGGCTGATCATACAAGACTGGAGACATGCACCAAACCTAAATTATATTATATGTAAAGTCAGGAGCAATAAACCTAACCACAGCAAGAAAGATTCAGGTTAGATATGAGGAAAATCCTTCCCTGGCATTTAAGGTTTAACAAATGTCACTGAATGTGTAGCAAATGCCATTTAACATGTAACAAGCTTGCATCCTGCTTTCCTTTAACTATTTTGTTTTATGGTATCTGATATTACACTGGTTTTGTGCGTTTTTGCAAGTGCCCACACTGTGTGCACATGGCTGTAAAAACAATAAATACTATTAAATGGTGACTATTACGAGATTCATAGCAAATATTCATGATCCATCTTACAAATTTAGGGCCTGTATCTAAGAAAACCCTCACTTTAGTAATAGGCATAATTCTGATTTATTCTTTTTAGCTCCATTACCAACACTGCAAGTAGATGTTAGAGAAGAAACTGCTTTTATAATAGTTTTTCAGGATCAGGCCCTAAAAACAGAGGATACAGATGGCGAACACAAGATGCGCACTGAGTGAAAACAACTCTTGCTTTCCGCAGTGGCAGAATGCCAGTTAGTTAGAGCCTGCTGATGACAGTTCAAGAAAAGGCAGAACTGTCATGCGTGTGTGCCAAATTTACTCATTTTAAAAGTGAATTGGGCATCACTGTTGCAGCTAATCAACAAAATGAGATAAGTGGGGCAACAAATTATGCCCCTTTTAATCAACCAGTACTGTCACCTCCCCTGTAAGCAGGGAGGGTTTCTAAATTTGTTTTTTGGTAAGTTTGAAGCAGTAAAAGAAGATGGAAACATCCTGTTAACAAATTACTGGTTCAATTCAAAGACCATCTAAGGACTTTCTACAGACTTTAGATCAGGATTGAAATGCATAAATAGCATCACTACATGAAGGAATGTCAAAGATGAAGAGCAGATTCATCACTTGGGTTTTTACAAGTTATTAGAGAAAGGAATCAATTATTAGATCCTGATTATAGATTTCCAGCAGCGTGACTACAACTATATTGATAAAGGCATAAAGGTTTGAAGAATTATGCATTTATTTCACTTGCTGTTTGGCTGCATTAGTTGAGACAAGAACCAGGTTATGTATTATTTCACCTATTGTTTTAAAAGGGAGTAGAAGGAAAAGCCAGAACTCCACCATCATATCTAACTTCAGAATGCAAGTCTTCTCTGAAAAAAAATAAATGCCACCAACTTACTTGTATTCAGAAGGTGGCCCCTAAAACATGTACTCCTGATGTGAACATCTGCAGGGGGGAATTCCCAATGCTCCAGATACACCATCCCAGCCAGAAGAGCTCCAGCACTGTACTCATTTATATTTTAGCACTGCTCAGTGAGGAAGAGCTCAGGTCCAGAATATAATGCTACACAAAGAGCTACCATAAACTAACTGGATTAAAAAGAATCCCTGGAAGTGGCCTAGATATTTAAAGAAACTTTTACTAAAGTGATACAGGTCTGAAAACATGATCAATTAAACAAAAAAAAACCTCCATAGATATGGAAAATGGCTATGAAATCCAGGTTTTCATCCAGTTTTGAAAGCTCCTTGCACAGGATGCCAGCAGAGGTTGCAGTTCTACAGAAGTCTTTCTATAATAAGATATCTAATGTTTTTCTACTATTATCTAATAATTTCCTATAATAAGAGCCTTATCAAATCCAGTAATTCAAACTAATTCAACTGGAAGACAAATGCGAAGCTACATGGTTTATGAAAGATTCAGAACCTTTACTAATCCAGTTAAAATGATTCACCAAACAAACTACTTGACTACAGAAGGTGAATATACAACCTTTGCTTATAAATGCATAAAGTAACTGCCTGAGGAATAGCCCAGCATTGTATTACTACTACAAATGTCTTCCTTTTTACTTTCTCTCTCTGTGAGGAGGAAATTAAATTCTCTTCAGAGTTTCAGCTGCCATTTAAAAACATTTCAACAATTCAAATACAGGATTTACTCCAAAACCACTTACTCTGAACAAAGATGAGCTTTGCAATTTGTAGCTGCATCTATAAAGCAATGAAAAATTGATGGTTTCCTTTGGACTGCCATAGAAAGGGCTGCTTTGTACATTTCTTTCCTCAGGGAATGCATTGCTATAATTTTCCATTGGAGAGTTTCTGTATTCCTGCATTGCTAAAGTGACTGCCGCGCTGACCTAATCTGGGTCATCAAAACCCTAGGATTAATCACATGTCTAAAACAAACAATTAATTGTTACACAAATGTACTTGCTTGATTACCTGTGCTGTTTAGAGGATGCTAGTGCTTACAGAACCATATGGAAATGTTAGGTACACAGTTCTCAGGTACCAAAGCTGGCTCAGATCAGCGTGCACAGGGCTGCCTGGGACAATTTCATACAGCTCCTCTTTTATGTAACGCAGGCATAACCTTGACCTGGCAGGCACAGCTCCCTTGAAACAGCACCATGAGAGGTCAGTCCCATTAGATTTCACACATCTTCAGCATATGCTCACTAGATGGGATAAGTACCCAATGTGTGTTGGCAGAAGGTTACCTACTCTGCACTCAAAGGACATTCTGGTTTCCAAAAGATCAAATAGTGGCACATTAGAGGAACTCTACAGGACTTCACTGCCTGTTCCCCAGTCCCACTTCTGCTGATACAAGTTTGTGCCCAACACAACTCTCTGAAGGAGCCCCAAATTCTCTTTTTCCAGAGGTCCTGAGAGTCCCCAAACATGGAAAGCCAAGATGAGCTGCAGGTACCCAGCCTTTGGAAAGTCATCATTTGCACAGGTCACAGTGTGCCCCACTTCACCCCTGAGTTGCATGCTTTATTGGTCTTTCAGATCTTACTGGTCCTTGCCATTTTGTGGGTTAAGCAACATCTGCTCGGATAATCAGAAGAGAAGAGATTAACGAGTCAGAGAACAGTCATTACCTGCAGACATTCTGAAAATAGTCATCTTCACAAATCCAGTGGACAGAGACATCGATTACAGTAATCCTAGAGGTGGACAGTATTTGCATAGAAAGAATATTTTCATCTTTTAAGTAGAACCCGTGGCAAAATAAGTTTCTCTATTTCCAAAAATGTCAGCTCCAGTACTTCAGGAAATACACAGTGAAACTGGTGTTGCAATGTCCCTAAATGTAGATTGTGTCATGCTTCTAGAGATTAGGCAATTCTAGAATAAAGGACTACTTAGCACAAGGGAAAGAAAACCAAAAACATATAGCCAGTAACAGCTTCAGCTCTCAGTGACAATCACTTCTTCATAGCTTCTGGGACTACTTGCATGTACAGTAGCAGATGTGTTTAATAACTGGAACCAGAGGCATCCAGTTATCCTGGTTACTTTTATAATACTAAAATAAAGATGTGCTTTCCTGAAGAACTCCAGCTCAACTGTAATGCAAGAACACTTTTTAACCTCTAACAGACTTCATCTTGGTTTTTAATTTGAAGAAGCTACATACTGGAAAGAATATTGTTCTCAACTAAAAATTTGTTGGAAATTTTATTTAACTATCTTGGATTTTGTTACAAAGTTCACTTGATATATATATAAAACTAGAGGGTTTTTTTAATTGAGCATGTTTTGAGAACAGCTTTTGAGTTGGGTTTTTGTAACAGATCTTTAAAATACACTGTAAAAACTCATTTTCCCTCATTTTTTTAAATTCTATTTTCATCTTAGTTTAAAGGTAAGTTTAGAAACATTAGGACATTGCTTTTCAAGAACATCCTGAGACAAAAGTTGAAAAAATATATACAAAAAGCATGATATCAGAATCAAAAAATTCTGAGGTATCATTTATAAAATTATGTCAAGTTTTAAAAACTGTTATAAATGTTATGGATCGGTGACTTACAAAAAACAACCCTAGTTAAATAAAAAATGTCCATGTGGAAAATCATGTTGGCTAGGTAGCTATAATTTACATTAAGTATTGTAGCAATACACAAGGAGACATGGGCAAGGCTGAGATGGAAGGCAACACAAAGAGTATACACAAAATCTTATGCCCGCAAATGGCATATTTCATAGCTCCTCTCTACATGGGGAACAGCACAGGACAGATAAACTCATTCCCAAATTAGAAAACTAAGCCTGGATGGAACCACTTGCCCTGCCAGAGACCAGACTGGAGAAACCTGAGGTCTCACGGTGTCATCTGGATCATGCTGGTAACTGAACACTTGTCCTGGCAAAAAGCGGGTTCGCTGTGCAACCTGGTACACAGCCACCTACCAGCTTAGGAAAGCCCTACAGTCAGGGAGAGAGGTGCGTTGTATGGACTTTAAAAGGGGAAATCTGAAAGACCTCAGTAAATTTCAGATTCTTGGCAAATTTTGTGACAGCATCCTGGACATGCCAATGCACCTAACTTAAAAAAAAAATGAAAGACACTGACTACAATGTGACACACTTCCTGAAGTAACTGCACTCATAAACTCATGTACAGGGGTTTCTCACAGAACTGACGTATGGTCGGTAGTCACTGCAGAAAGTACAAGTGCTCTCCTTTCTCCCCAGGACTGAACATGAGATTGTAGAGCAGATTCAGAGCCTCCTCATCCGCAGCTGAATGAGCCAGTGGAAGTTGTGGAACAACTGCTGAGGATGACAGGACCATGCTTTGCTCCCTTGGTCAAGCAGAACATCACCTGAGCTGTTTGCTCCCCCTTGGGCAGGGGCAAGCCCTGCTAGTACAGAAGAAAGGCAGAAAAGCTAAGTGACATATACAGGGCAAATACATACAAGGGGTGCCATCTGGCAACAATATATGGAAAAAAAAAGCATTAAGTGGCTTATATAAACCACTGCCACATATAAACCACTGTATAAAGGCAGCTAAGGACACCATCTCTCCCAGCCTGAGGTGCTGCTAGATGAGCACTGTGAAAAGAACAAAATTAAGCTTATGCAACGCCTTGCATTAGACCCAAAGTAAACAAAAGTCAGGACTCGCATTTGACAGCAACGTGAACCAAACCAAGTTTGTGCTGCTGGGTAAAACCCCTGGGTTTCTTGCCATTTTTACACAGAGGTGGGATGGGTGGGAGATGAGCAGGAGCTGCCTCAGTTGCAGGAGCCCCACAAGGCACAGGCCATGCTGGGACACACACACAGACCTCCCATCCCCTGTTCCCTCTACCCAGGTGTCAAAAGGCAGCTCCTCCATGGTCCACCTAATAGCATAGGCTCCACACAATTAGAAACACCCAGCACAGTCAGGGAATTAAGGCCTGAACAGAAGCCACCTGAAGGTTATCAATAACTCAGATGCATTCTCAGTCAGACCATTATAGCACTATCTGCAGGGGTCAAATCTCTGTGTCACTGATCACCACCACCTTCTTCTGGTTCCTCAGGTGAAGGTGAACCTGCACTGTCCCTGACTTTTAAGGACTACAGAAAACAAAGATGAACATGTTCATCCATTTCACACACCCAGCCAAACAATCCAGAATATTGAGGAGATGCCAAGTGGATGTACTGTGCTTATGCTCACCACAAAATCCAGTGACCAGTTATCCTGTTGATTTTGCAATGTAGAGTTGCTCAGCCTTAGTAATGGTGCCACTTACTGCCTCAAGGGTTGTGTCCATGGAGAAAAGTATCAAAGAAGCTCACAAATGTGGAGGTGCTTTGAAAAAAAGGCTTACACAAAGTAATTCACAGAATTTGCCAACCCTTGAAACCCACTGAACCAAATTACTTCTAAACATACTTCTTTAATATTTTATTATTATTGTTTAATTTTCCCCTTCAAGTAAGTCTGTTGCCCATGTGCAGTCTCTGTTACAGCCATGGCAGTCTGTGCTGGGGAGCCTGTGCTCCAGCTTAGTTTAGTGGGTGATGTTGCATTGGTACTATAGCACCTTCCACATCAACAACCAAACTGTCCCTCCTGATACAGTTCACCATGAAGAACAGCTTTCAGCTCCCAAAGTCCTGTCATTCCCCCTCTCCCTCAACGAAGGATAACTCCAGTTCGAGATAATTAAGCTATTACTCAAAAGAGCGGTGGGAATATTGCCATTTTCAGAAGCACCCACAATGGCTTTCCCAGGTAAAACTCCATCTTCCAAAACTGATGTCAAGGCTAGCACTAAGCGTACCTATGGTACATTCCGCAGTGGAATTCTTCCAACTCTTGATCACAGCCAACATGTGGATCAGATCCCTCCAAGAAAAGGGGAAAGTTAGGCAATTTTGTTATAGGAAGGAATCTGGCACAACACTGGTTTCTATGCAATAGAGCTCCTAAAGTATTAATTGAGCTTTTTGCTTTCCTGTAATATAATGTGCAGAAAATAACTTACAAGCAGATAGCAAGGCATAACACATCTGAAGGATATTATTTTCTACATTTTGCTACAAGTATAGTTATGCAAAGTTCACAGTGCTGTAGTACTTCGGTTTTATCTATTAGTCAATCACTAGAAAACTGATCCATCTTTACTCCTAGCAAAATTAAAGATTTTGGTAGCTTTTCAGTAAAGTAACAGTTAAATAACAGACAAATGCCAATTTCATACTAGCTTTCTCTACCAGGAACAGAATTCAAGAGCATAAAAAAAAAAAAAAGCTAATTAAAAAAACTTCTACTGAGTTTTAAAAGCTCTATGCATTTACTTCAGATGACTGCTCAGAAATTCAATAAAGCCCTAAAGATTGCTCACGTCTAGCAGCGTTATCAAGGACAAAGTAACTTTCCTCTTACAGAGAAAATGGACTTTTAATTATGCTGCTAATCACACCTACACATTGAGTACCCTAAGTGTTACAAAGCTGGAAAGAAGGAACAAGTTTTAGTTCTCATTTTTATAAAACAATAATCTTTTCAGATCACTCCCTCAGACTTTAGAACTAAAGTTTTATTAGTTCATTTTATTATCTCATTAGTTTCCTAATGGTATCTATTAGATTAATATCAAGTGACCTTAGGATCTTGTAAAGTATCTTTTTATTTAAAATTACAACCAATCTCAAATATATATTGAGTAAGAATTTCTAATTGCTACTGAAATTGCTGAAATGGAATCTGACATATAAAATCCACAGTGTTGTTACGTTGGGATCATTCATATGAGTCACTATCATTTCTAACATGAAATGATGTTCACTGTTGAAGATTTCTACTGCACATTCCAGAAATACATCAAAGAAATTAGAAGATCTATTAGATTCCTCACAGCATAAGAATAAAAGTGTTGACATTTGAATCTGTAATATTCACTACATATAACAGGAAGGAAACTCTTATTTTTAAGCCTGTATGATGCCCCTTAACCATTTACAATCCTTGGCATAATTTTTCACCCACAAATGTTGGCATAAAATATTTCATAGCAGGCAGTTACCCTTCCCAGAGGAAATTCCTCAAATATACCCAAAATTTGTTTTTAATATTTACTACCAGCATTCCTTACATTCTGCCATTTAACGCTGGGTGACTTTCATAAATTGCCAAGAACGAAAGAACACCACTTGCAAAGCACAACAGTCCTCAAGCTCTTCTGCAACTGTGGCAGCCCTTGACAGCATCACACACAGCCTTAATGCATATAGCAATATTCAAGCAAGCTACTGATGAGAGTAGTGTTAGGATGCAGAGAGTGCAAATGAAAACATTTCTTTTCCTGTTCTTGACCATCTACCCTTTCCCGGGAAAACTACTCAAACATGACAGATGTCCTTTTTTTACTGAGGTTTTCATCTTATTCATTCTCTTAAGGTCAAATATGCAAGTTTTACCCACATCCGGTCTAATGTTTTAATTTCTGTGTCATGTGCATTGTGTTCTGGCAAAGTCTCAAGATTTACTTTGTAGGAACTGATATAGAGGATGAATTACTGACAGGATTAACATTTCACTAGTAAAAAATAAGGAGTATATCAAACACTTTATAAAAAAAAAGAAACACAGAAAACAAAGCTGTTCATCAGTAGGGTTACCGTCTGCTGAGCACATTGCTTTTTAATCTGCTTAGTTATAGTTCCCTTGTACTCCCTTTCTGCCATTGTGCATGTCTGTCTGCCCTGTCTTGTTTTCCACTGTCTTGCATGTGCCTGGCAAGATCCCTGGGCAGGGTCATCTTCTGTCCCCTTTGGAGCACCAGAGCAGAGGACCATGGCTCCTGACCAGGAATGCTGTTCGTTTCAGCAATGCATACAATAAGCAATAACAATGCTGGAAAATTCCACTTGCATTTGATGTTACTGCTGATTATTAGCCTTCTGTGTTTGTATTCATCTTCTGTCCCTAGGCAAAATCCTGCTCAAACTCCACAGTGCTGACCATCAGAGCGCAATTGAGGGGAGCGGAAAGATAGAAGGTCCCTATGAGGAACCTGGGAAGTTGGAGAACTTTTTGCTTACTCCCATTAAATATCCTGAGCAATCCATTGGGGTGTTTTACCAGGCCCCTGATCATCAGAATTTGACCTTAGCACTGTGCTGAATGATTTAACAGCTCACTGGGAGCTGATAATCTGCCTATCATGACTGATCTAAAACTAGAGAATAGTCATGCACATTTTAAAAATAATCTGTTTATCACACCATTTATATTGATTATCTTCTGGAAACACTCCAAGAGACATCATTCTGGAAGTCAATCTGAAAATAAATACGACCTGAATTCATCCAGAACAGGATGGATGAAGCCTTGTTACTAGGCGCCTAGTTTTTTGCTTTTTTCTTATATCAAACTGAACACATTTGAACAATATATAGCTGTCTATATATTAACATTACAGCCTCCTGGCAATTATGAATCATTAAACAGAATTTTAACGCACATAATTCACATATGCACACTGATCCTTGAAAAAGTTTAGCTCCCATTCCCTGCGTACTGAAACACCCTTCAAAATCCTGAGGCCGTATTGCTAACATGGTTTGGTATATGCACTCAACTAACCCCAGCCATCTACCTGTGACCTGCCAGAAAGACAGCCAAATGCTGTCAGGCAGTAACAGACTGCAGAAAGCTGAAGCATAAACAGAAATATGATTGAAAACACTGTGAAAGAGAAGATGCAGATCTGCAGTCCTGCTGCTAACTAAGATCTGTTGCTCAACCTCAGTGTCTGTCAGCAAACCCACTACAGCAAATCTTGCCCAAGTGAAGCCAGGACATGAAAGATGCAGTTGGCTTTGGAATCAAGTTTCAGATCAATCTGTGCTTGAGAAAGGCTGTCAACTTTTGATTTCCAGATAAAGGCAACTGATTGCTAATTACCGTCTAAATTAATTGCTTCTCGGGGTTGATTGCTGCCACTATTTACTGCTATAACCTGAAGAAGTCAGGTTCTTCTGCTTAATATTTGAACATATTTACAGCTTCCAGAGGCAGAGAGAACAGGTTTCATTTTCAGCAGTCTACTTCAATGTTTCTTCCTTACTGGAAGAAACTATGAATACTATAGTCAGATATTTCTTGTGCAAAGAGAATTACATTATACACCTGATTCATTAATGCTGCTCATGAATAAGGATGAAATGCCAGGCAGAGAAGGGTGGATACTCTCTGAAAGTGGAAGGTAATATAACTCTGCAATAACTGATTTCTGCAATAAATAATTCATAGCAAATTATTATAGGACATACATTTCATGGAACATAAAACTAGTAGTAGAAAGCATTGTTACCTTATGACAACTTAAGATCAAAAAGCTGTTCTTATTTCCCTCTTTCCTGCCCAGAACTCAGACTCCATGCATAACCCAGCTCTTTGAGCCTCCTTAAAGGATGTCTGAAGTGTGAGGCATCATGTTGAGAAAGAGGTATGGCTCTCTCTGTGCTGTTTTGACTTCCCTCTCACCCACAGACATGGCAAAGAGAGTCATCTGTTTTATACTCTGTATCCAGGTAGCAATACTATGCTGCTGGGAGACTAGCAGGACATCTCTGATGCAAGAAGCCCTACTGCATCTGTGCTGGCAGGTGCAGCTCCATGACCTCTATGTGTCAGCTTATGGCTAGGAAACACTCAACCCTTGTGAAATACCTCATAGGTAATAACAAACTGATTCTCCTTTCCCCAAGCTGCACTCCGACACAGCAAGCAGCAGACTCAATCAGAAATGTCTGTTTGCAGCTTCCTGAACTGTAGCAACGTTTTTGGCAAAAATGAGAGCGGCACCAGCAGGGGAACATCATCCTTCCCTTCCACCACATGTTCTACCGCACCTCTTCTATTGCAGGAGGGGGAAAAAAGGTGATACTCTGTAGAAGAGAACACTACATAGATGGAAATGACCCTAATAAGGAAGAGCCTTTTCATGAGGATTTCCACTTATCTTCCACATTCACTACATACCATGTTGTATCAAGCAAAGAAACTTACTGGAGTTTCCAGTCCACTATATTTAAAAATGTTGGTAAATTGAAAGTGGATGATGCCACATTGCTCCCTCCTCCTCCTGTTCCCCCACACACCATGAATGTATTTTGGAAGAAAAGAATACACCCACTACTTGAGCAGAATCTAAGTATTTCACGGATTATGTATGTAAGAAGGAAATAATAATACATCGTTGCATCAAACGGACAGTGCTCTATGCCTATAGAAAACCTGAAGGAATACAAAGACTTGGAGAGGAGGTAACCTGCCCTTGTGAAGCAGGGTCCAAAGTGTAGCAATGGCTGAGACCTGCTGTAAATAATTAATAACATTTTTTCAGGCAGTGACTTATGCCTGAATTCCTAAAGGAAATAGTCTACTTAAACTGGTTTATTAAAGCTGTATCCTAAGGCAAATCCAAACTCTGTTTAATGAAGCAATCTGACCAATTTGTGATGTATTTTTCCTCTCTAGCTCTTCACATGATACTCAGACCCATACAGCACATAATTAAATCAAGGAGGGCTAAAATATCTCACTTGCTAAATTAGTATGCATTTGCCTAATTAGCAATTACAATCCACTGCTGTCAAAGACATTTGCTGAGTAATACCTCTGTTCCACTGTAGGCTTGAGCACAACTACAGAAAGTAATAACACAGAAAAAAAAAAGTTATAGTAAGATGCTTAAGAAGCACTATGGATAAATCAAAAAGAAGGTCACAACTTCAAAGGAGCTGGAGCTTTTATTTACAGTGCAGAGATTAGCAATATAATTAATGAGAACTATAACAAAATGAAGGAGAAAAATCACTCAAATCCTCTAACCATGCATCTTTGGGAAAAGCAAGCAAACAAACCCTACAAAGCCAAATGTTGTCTAAACACTATACTGGTGCAAAGCTCTTCTGATCTGTGATCCACCCCCTTCTCTCCCCCTAGCCTGGTGTTAAAAAGAAAGAAAGATTTCACACCAATTCCACACTTTGGAACAAGATTTCAAGGAGCTTTTCTTCTCCTACAATGCAAGGAACAAGCAATGATAGGATCAGATAAAAGCCCATAATAAGATTAAGTCTCATTTAAAAAGTGCTCTTGTGCTTCAAAGACACCTAACTCTATTAGAGGTAAGACTGAGAATGGTACAGACACCTAGAGAATGGTAGAGACACCTACAAACACAACACAGTCATGTGTGCAGAAGAGCCCTTACACTGAAGAAACTGCATTTCTTGCTGCTAAGCAAATGGCACACCACTTGTCTGAAATTCATGGATTTTATGTGATGAGGCAAGGCAATATTAGATGGGGGGCTTGATGCGCCTTGCACTGAAAGGGTTTCTGAACAGCTAAGTATGTAGCATCTCCACATTCAAACGGATGTTCATGTACACTGTAGGTAATCACTTTCTTTGCAGGGAGCACCCGGCATGGCAGCAACTCAGGGCACTCAATTGCCACAAACTACTTCTCTAATAACTTGTCTCCTTGTGTAGCCATGTGTTACAAATGCTGGATTTCTGTCTCAAAGGCACAGTGGGGAAGGCTGCAGACCCACTGCTGCCTGTGAGCACACGTGCAATGCTCATTGCCACTTCTTACCTCCAGGCTATCTGCTGAGACAGATGTACCTGACTCTGTGGCAAACAAATCTCAAGTGTTTCACAGGCTTTGGAATGCAAAAACTAAAGGAATGAAACGCCTGACCTTTAAAATAAGGCAGAAAAAACTGCCTGCAAAACTTTTGCAGGTAAATCAAATTCAATTCTAACAAATTTGACTTCTAAAAAGAAAGAGAAATTTAAATTCTCATTATTACAGGAATTAATGGAAATTCAAAATTAAATAATTACATTGAAAAAAATCAAGAAATTATTATTGAAAGCTAGATGCAAACCTGAATAAAATTACATTAATACACCTTTAACAAAACTGAAAGGAACAAATTCAACCAATTCAGCAATATATATAACGAAAGCCCAAAAGAATTATATGCACCTTTCTTCAACAAAAAGTTTTTAGTCATTTGTTAAATCTATTACATTAGTCAGATCTTTTAAAGTATATTTATGGATAGGTATGCAAAACTGTAAGAATAATCACACTTCAGATCGACTCATCAATAATTAGATTTTTGTGAATGATATAATCACTGGTTTTATCAGCAAAATCCTCAAATTTCTGATAAATGAAATATATGATGTATAAAATATACTAATTTTTGTTTCAACATTCAAAATTCTTTAGCTAAACTATTAAACTAATTCTGTGATGGACAATGTTCATCCTGATTCTGTGAAGATGATTAATAAAACTATTAGCAATGAATCCTTACGTTTTCAGTGCCATCCAGATCAAATGTAGCTAGAGACTGACCCTAATCCTAAATCAGATTTTGTAGCTAGCCTCTATTCTGCCAGCACAGAAAAGCTACAGATGGCAGAACAAAGGAACACAACCATACTAAGCAGGAACATTAATTTTTAAAGACTACTTAAAAATAAATTTCTCACATAGATTTATAACTAAATTTGCTGCTGGGCAGAAGAAATATAAAATAAAATAAAACAAAAATCTGCCTGGTGTGGAATATTGCTGAGAATGTAGTGTTTCCACTGAAGGCAGCTCTGAGACCAGACAGGGTCACAGGCTGGGACAAGAGATGATGTTAAGGGCAGTGCTGTAAGGAAGGGGACCTTTTTCATAAATTCTTCTCTCCCTTTCCCAGTGTCAGCTTCTCAGTTCCCTACTACATTCAATTCCAGTGTTTGATGGCATTTTGCTTTTTTCTTTAGGAACTGAATATAAATGCAAATCAACATCTACAAGGATGTTTGTTTCACAGTTAATACTCTTCCACTGTTTACTTTCCGTCACTCATTCTGGGAATGCAAAAATGTCTTGCAGCAGGAACATATTACATATATTCTCAGTATGGGTCCCTTTAAACTGTAACAGCAACAAATGCATGAGACAAAACCCATTCTCTAAACTACACCAATTTCCATACAATAACCTCTTGCTATTTGTAAGAGCATTTTGTTCTTAAAATCTATCTCCACAATTTCATACAATATTTACAGGGTATAGGAGCACAGCACAAAACACATCACTTCTCATCCTAAAATTAACGCAATGCTCTCATGGATTATGCAACAGTACTTAAATCCAGGCAGTGATCCATGGATTTTTCAGTGCCATTACTTCAACAGAAGTTTAACTCATGATCAATACTAATTTCATGATTAATTTTTATACAGTTAAACTTTTGATTTCACTGCATGAAAAGGTCTGCCCCCAAAACTTTCTATAATGACAGAGAAAGTGCTCAGATGGAAATGGTGTGGTGACCAGGTGTCACACGAAGATGCAGCCATGCTATATAGACTTCAAAATGCCCCCCAGAACCTTTTTCCACCAAACCCTGGGGAAACAGACACCATCCAACACAGTAATTAAGCTCAATCCTTCTGGGAACAGGCCAAAGGACAAAGCGAGTTTAAGTGCCACCTTTCTCCAAAATATCTACCCTATCACACACCTATCCCACAAATATCATGTTGGGGAAACCTTCTGAACCTTTACTAAAGCCCATGACCCCAGCCACACAACACATGAATTCTGACTAAAATGCCACTGTCTGGATGTAAATGCCCGAGTTATACAAAATATTTTCAGCATATTTGTGAGATTGGTAGCAAGGCTTTTATAGCACAACTTGGCCATCAGAACTTACAACCAGGAAAATGTTTCATCCAACTTCATACAATGGGCATTTATTTTAATAGCACAGCATTATGTACAAAATGTACAACCACTACTCATGTACTTGCAAGTATGCTAAGTTAGATGCTTCTCAGATTATTATAATAATTCATGCTGCAACACTGTTCAGCTATTAAAATGGGGCTATAACACATCTCTCATTAGGAACTCTCATTTCATCCACTTAGGAAATCTTCTTTCCTTAATAAGACTTCCATGAATGGCTTTCCAGTTTCTCTGCCTCAAGGGTTGGAAAGTCAGTCAGATCACCAAAAATAACCTCAGAACTATGTACCTAAATATGCACAGACAGAGCCAGTATGATTTTTGTGAGCCCAGCAGCCTGACACTGGAGAAGGCAATGCAATCCATTCCTATGCACTTGGAGAGGAAAATTTATTTGGCCACTGTTCTGGAACAGAAGCTGCTCAATGGGGGAGTATTTTAACCACATCTGGGGGCATTTTCTACTAAAACCAGCTAAATAGTAAAGCCCAGAAAACCATGACATTTATAGTCATACTCAGCAAAAGGTTTGTGCTAGGATCAATGGGGAACTCTGGAATGGGGGGAAGTGTCGCGAGGCTCTGGGACTGGTGTGGGACCTCTGAACTTTGCATGGGGCCTAGGTGGGGGGAGGCATGGAAGGGGCTCCAGTAAAAGATATTTGGGAATCTCATCTGAGCTTAACTGCAGCCAGTACCTCCTTCTGCTACTCCAGACTGGGGCAAAGGTGCACCCAGGACTACTTTACCTCTCTGCAAAATTGTCCTCTTTGCATTTTGGTTTAGTGGAGGGTTGATGCAATGGGCTCTGGGTCTGAGACTGAGGCTGTCTGGCAGAAGTGAGGAATTTTTTTATTGCAGAATTCCAGACAGTTGATTTAGACACCACTGTCATGCCCACACCAACACAGCCTTCAGCACTACCCTGTAATCGCTGAGATGGGGATTGTACAAAGTTAAAGTTGCAGGGCTGAAGAAGATTTTATTGCAGAATCTCCAGTCTCTCACCTTCCTACACCTACTCTATGACAGCACAAGTAATGAATAATACCAGGTACCTGTACCAAAACACACGGGCTTGGCTATCTGAGATGCTGAATCTTTATGGATCCTGTTCAGTCTGAGTTGTGACTGATTACCTGCTCTGAAAATTGAAACCCCTCCTCAAGAGCACCCCTAATCAGGGACTTTTGGAAACATTTACTCCACATTAACCTTCCAAAACTGACAGAAGGACTGGGGCCAGAGGGTATCTATCAACCGCACATAAACCTCAGCCAAATTGCAATTAAGGATATTGTAAAACAGAATAAGAAATAGATGGAGAAAGCACATTCCTCAAGCGTCGGTTAAGAAAAAAAACCAAAAGTGTGCTTTTTGCTGCACGCAACAAAACATAATTCATCCTGCAACCTTAGCAGCTTCTGTTAAACTGAAGCCATCACAGCTGACCTTCCTCAGTCAGTCTGACAAGTCTATATTAGTTGTCCTCTACATGAAAGGCAATCAATCAGAAATTGGAGAACAATGGCCTTATGAGGGCTCATAAAAATTGAATGCAAATCCTCTATGCCATTCAGTCAGGGACAAGTCATTCCCAGAGCTACAGACACATGTCTGTGCCAAAGTCAACATACTACTTTTTTCTAGTGAGTGGGGTCTTGGCCCAAAAAGGGGGCTTGCTGATTGCCTCAGGAGAGACAACCGCTAGGACACTACTCACGTTTCCCAGTTTAGTGCAACTCCTTCATTCTCTCTCATCAGCATAGTACAGAACAGAAAACATATTTATACAAGTAGCTGCTATATATATATATGTAATATTTTAGCATTCTAGTATTACTCTGATGTACATGCTCTATGCCAAAAAAAAATTTAGCTAATTTATATGCAAATTCCATTTCAGCAAGTTCCTCATTACTAATTGGGATTATCAGGGAGCAAGGACCCCTCCACTTTCCTCTTCCAGAACCTCTTCTGTACGACAGGCCAGGCTGGCTACACATCACTAATTTCTAATGCAGAACGTAGAGAGTAGCGCTGTCACACATGATTGAAACAAGCTAATACCTTCAATTTTCAAGGGAGATACAGAGCAGAAAAACAATTATCAAGGAAGAAATGAGATCCTGGGTGCTTAAGTCATACAGGTCTCCTAGAGGTCACCAGAATTGCAGTTTCTCATATATCTTCAGAAGAAGAAATATGAGGTCTTGTTCAAAATAGTAATGGGCCACTGCATATCACGTTCTGAACTCCAGATGCCTGTTAGACAAGTCGATAACTGAT
Organism: Pezoporus wallicus; assembly: GCF_028554395.1. Taxonomy (NCBI): domain Eukaryota; kingdom Metazoa; phylum Chordata; class Aves; order Psittaciformes; family Psittacidae; genus Pezoporus; species Pezoporus wallicus. The sequence goes on from NW_026637663.1 coordinate 5,702,678, forward strand.
AGGAATCCTGTTTGGTATACATGAAAAGCAGCTGTTCCTAATACACTTGGTTAATGTGACACCATCAAGCCTATTTTTGGTCATTGCTGGGTCAACTACCACTTCCCCCCTCTTCCACAACCCTACCCTTCCCCACATAAAAAATGGACTTCATCAAACATTACACTACCTAAGTATCACTTTGTTGTTGCTTTTTTTTCTCCCAATCCCACATACAGACTTAAATCAAGATCCAAGTGTTGCTTCTGGTCCTGACTTAATGGGGAAAAAAACCCTCAATATCTGAATAGAAAAAGTGTTGTCCTGCATCCCCTTTAATGGGATTTTCTCCTCTAGTTATATTTTAAAGGTGAAAGTATTTTTCAGAGGCTAAACAACTAAAACCTGAAATCTTCTAGGGATTAACAGAACTTAATCTTTTACTGCTCTTTCTGTTGAGCTGATCTTCACCTGAAAATCAATAAAAAAGGTAGACCATATTCGGCAATTTTGCCTGCTTTGGCCATGGTACTTGACTAGGTGCTCCTGGAATCCATCTAAGCAACTCAGATGCCACACAAAACACTCACAGACTTTTCACACTGCATGCATCTGTTAGTTTCTAGATCCTCTTCCACAACTGCAGATGAATATACTTAAACATCAGTGCTTTACTCCAAGATTATCCAGAGGCAGGTACAATCAGTTGGCAAAATACTAGTCTTACTTTAGATCTAAAATGAGGATAAATAGTAAGTTAATACACAAACCATTCTGCATATATAAAAAAGCATCAATGTCATATTTGGATCTGAAAACCAAACAAGCCCTATGACGTTTAAGAACTAACACCCAAGTAAAGCACTACGCTTCACAGTAAGCAAAAAAAAACCCAAAACCCTCACAACCTTGAAGACATTGCATGTCTCCATTGCGTGCTCCTTTAGCTTCCATGGAAGACACATGCTGCTGATCTGTTAAATCTTGCATGAGTCTTCTGTTGTAAAGCAATCTCAATGTGTACAAATAAAACCCCACCAGTTCCAGCACTCCTGAATTCAGGAACTCCAAGAGCTAACACTGACTTTGTTCCAGGCCTCCACCTGGGATTGGGAAATTATGTCTCATGCAATACTGCCAGGCAACTTTCATTTACACAGTGTAGCTGCAAATATAATATTAATGCAGGCTCAATAAATTACTTAGGTGTTTAGTACCTATAGACACATTTCTTCAGTCAAAAAGACAACAGCATTAACTATATATCTCTAACAGTATTATTAACGATATATTATATATATTATTATTAACTATATGCCCCTATACAGTTCCTTGTTAGGGATATATATATGCTTCCTGCCCCATGCACTTGGAAGCAAAGGCAAGTAGGGCAATACCACCAAGCTAGTTTGAATTGCTAATGAGATGTACACATACTTACAAATATATTTGGCAAGTCAATCAATAAAACAACCCAGTATTTTGATGATGAAGATCTCAAATACTTCATTTTGTGAAGTAGCAGCTCCATCCACTAAGCAAAATCTTTTCACAGAAATGTCATACATGTTCACAGTCTCATAGATAACTTAGCTCACTACTTTTCATGAGTGTGGGGAGGTGGGGAAACAGGAAGCAGTATGTTGTGCAATACAGTACTTGTAACCAAGCAAATATAAACTACATTTGACAACTAACTACATGGTGATACTGCTGCTACTGTCAAATCTATCTTTAAACATGTACCTAAATAAGGGATTTAGAGTCTGCTTCAAATGCTTGCTGAAGTCCACAGGACTCTCTATTATTACTTGCTAGGAGCACTCAAGCTCATACACAAGAGACAGAAAGAGGTACATTACACCAAATTAAATCACACCTCTCTAAACTGGTCCTTAACACATATCTGCCCACTGCACCAGCATTGTTCTCAGAAGAAATGCAAATCCCAGCAAAGCCCCACAGTACAGATGATACACAAACAACAGACAGTGTAGACTAGTGCACAGTTTATGACATGAATTTAATGATTTCCAGAGTTCAACCATTTTTAAAAGACGTGCCTTCTGTTATGTTGATGTTACTCATTGTAACATCAGTAATAAATGTGACATAATTTATGTTACAACTAATACCTGAATGCACTGAAGATTTTCAGAAGGTTGTACATACTTTAATCCAGAAGAAATAATACCATTTAAAAAAACATAAAAAACTATAGCACATACTTTAAACATCGCCATGCATTTGAATTCAAAACAGAGATCTGCAGGCAATTTTTGTTACTTTTTCCATTTTGTGTGTTCCTCTTATGGCTCTTTCTGACCCTACAACACATGCTTAGTGGCCCTCACAGCTGAGCTCCCCCTCTGACAGCGTAAGGACAGGTGTCCTGGCAATGATAACACAAAGCAGTCTCTGTAGTTGTAACCCTCCTCAGGAAGGCTGGACTACTTTAGCTGCTTTACTCCAAGGCTAATTTTACTGGCCTGTGTTCTGCTACAGTCCTCACCAATGGTCTACCAAAAGAGAAAAAGAAAAAAACCCTGCATCATCCACTCTGAGATTTACTGAAAACATTTAATCCTGTCTAAGAGAAGCAAAAGGTAAATGGTAAATAATAGTTTTAAGACAGTAACGTGAAGGATATTTAAGTTGCTACCACATAATTGGACAAAGAAAAGGAGAAAAGGGGGTTTTATACTTTTGTTTCCTGTCCCTGGTATGAGTAGAACTCTTTCACTGAATATCTGATTCTAGAAATAGTTTTCCCGTTGATACTGGACTGATACTGGAAATAGTTTTCATTCCTGTAACTTACTTCTCTGCCATTGTTGGCATCCTTTTTCTCCCTCCTTCTGCTTCTGCTGTTTTACAAGGTTCCTTAGAGTACAGTGGAATCTGGGCATGTTCTTCAGCAGTATTTTGATAAATGCAAATCAGAAACCAGCCCAAACCCTCTTTCTTTTTCCTGGCCTCAGATTCTTCCTTTAGATGGACTGATACCAGAAGTAAAAGTGATTCCTTTGCCTGCCACTCTCCTATTGGTTAAATACTTCATTTTTATGGGTTTTTTAAAATAGACTTTTTTTTTCTATGTCTGTTTTATCCAGGAGACAGAATTTTTACTGTTCCCTGCAGCCATCCTCAACTCTGTTCTCTTCTGCAAACAGATCTGTTTATTTACATCTTTTCTCCAAACCAATCACACATTGTCATTATCACCCTGCAGTCCTTTAGGAAAAAGTGGACGCAATGTATTGTCTTTGCTACCAGATGAACTATTTTAAGAAAGATGAGTCACAGAAGACACATTAGAAGAAAGAAATCAGATATAGAGTACAATAGCTTATATAAATGCAATGCCCAAGATTTTCAATAGGGTTAGCTGATTCCTGTGGGTCCTCTATAAAATTCCAGACACCATGTCTACATCTTGTAACTCATGCTTTTATTGCTTCAAATCTGCTGGTTTCCATTATCCTTCCTATCTTTGAAAAATGCTTTGCAGGAAAATAAACCATGCTATCTACTTCCTCTATTGAAAACCTAATAACTAAAACAAAATATATTTTACAGATATTTGCCGGCCCATCAACCTGCTAATATAACTCGGAGAGCATTTGACACATACCTATTTGATTCAAACCACCAGAGTTAAGTGAATCCTCATAATCATATCTGATGTAAAGGCTTAAACTACACTAATTTCCTCAATTTAAGGTAGCATGATGAAAATCTGGCAGGTTTATTTAATAATATACCTATTGACTGCTTTCATCCAAGGAATGGCTAATATTTACGATCACTTTTATTGGATAAAAGGGGTTGATGGAATTAGATACTCTACACAATCCTATCTACAAAGCAAGGGTGGAAACTGTGTCTTTGATCCCAGGTGCAAGACTCCAGTCAGCAAGTACTTGCTACCAAGGCTTCCTCCTGAGGCTATAAAGAAAGAGCAATCCAGCTTTTGAGGTGTCTCCTCTGTGGGCCGCCTCATTGTTTGCCTCCTCTCATGCAGTTTCACTAAGCTTTATTCATTCTCCTAAGTTTAGTCAAACCATCTTAGACTGCTTTACTTTGCATGTAGCCTGCATTTATGTCAGTCGCCGTTACTGCTTTAGCAGTTTGGTTTTTTTTTTTGAGGCAAGGTGGTGTTTGCTTCAGTTAATTAGAGGGGTTAACCCTGATCATTCTGTAGGAATAGCTGTGATTTACCTGCCTGGGATAGGGGCAATAAGGTCAGTCTGCCTCACATTACAGTTGACTAAGCATTTCCAAGCTGGAGATGGGTCTTTGGGAGACTTTAATCATCGTATGTCCCTGGTTGAGCAGTTCAGGAAGAAACTGTCTGCACTGTGCTTCAGTTCCAATGTGAACAGAGCAGGAATTCACTGTACTAGGTCTGCTTGAGATGGAGTTAATTTTCCCCACAGCAGCCCTCATAGTGCTGTACTTTTTATTGGTAGCTAGAAAAGTGTTGAGCAGCGCTTACAGCAGCATCAAGGCTGCCTCTCCAACATTCCCCCTCATCAGTAGGCTGGGTGAAATCTTGGAAGGGGACATACCCAGAACAGTTGATGCAAACTGACCAAAGCATATTTCATACCATGTGATGGCTGCTCAGTCTTAAGACTAAGAGAAAGGAAGAAGGGGGACACTGGTTACTACGCTTGTCTTCCAGAGCAACTGCCATGCGTATTGAAGCCCTGTTTCCTGGGAAGTGGTTGGATATCGGGTGCTGATAGGAACTAAAGGATAAATATTTTGTTTTCCTCTGCTTCCATGTGCAGCTTTGCCCACAAGGGTTTTTCCAACATATTTTCTCTCCCCTGTTCAGTTGAAGAGGGGGAGTGATAGTGTGGCTTCAGTATGCATCTGACATCCAGCCAGGGTCAATCCACCACACTGACGTATTTGAAATGCTCCAAATTGAACATTTTGAAGTGATTTGCAGTAATCTGAAGTTCAAGGAGACAACTCATCTGCATAAAGTTTCTTGTGCATCTGAAGTATTTGCAAGTATTGAGGGCTTTCATTTTGAAAGTCAGAAAGCATATACTCTACACTGTTTTTTCTTGAATTGCATTTAAATTTTGACTTTGATTTGACCAAATTATTTTAATGAACAGTTCTGGTATCTGCACTACTTATTTAGAACTATACAATGTTCATTGCTCTGTTCTAGTTTTCTGACTACTGGGAGAAATCTGAACAGACTTGTTGCACTCCAAGCAGATTTTTCAAGAAGCTATAAAGAAAAGGTATTAATTATTTTTAATATCTGAAGTGAACTGACAAAAGGCAACAATTTAAAGTTCCTCCTCCCTTTAAAAATATAAACAGAAGTACTATTCATGTAAACATTTATGCATGTAATTAAATACAAGCATGCCTACTCATCTCCTACATCTGCATAAGTGTCTGCAGGATATGGGCCTAATTCCCAGTTCCCTTTCACTCATATTTCCAATCCAAACTTTGGAACAAAAATAAGTAACGCCAGTCACTTACAGCACACCACACTTCCAAATCACTCTATGAACAATTATATGACAATTAAGGATATAAGTACCTCACATATCATGGAGCTAAACAGATACATCAGCTTGGGACCTAAAACCATGAACCACAGTACTGCAAATACTTTGCCAGAGTCATCAATCCTGTCTCTATATGAGATTGTGCAGCCTTGTGCTGATAATTTATAATGTTCTTGACACTCCAGCTAGTATAGAAACATAGCAACACACTGTGCTTTCTTCTATACATGCCTGAGAATATTTATCATGGTCTTGCAATAAAATGCCTAAATCCCACTCCTTATTCACAGCCTTAACAAGAGAGCACAAATTGTATAATTTGTATCCTTGATGCAAGAATACAAAGCTCTTGGGTTTAGTAAAAAACATTTTTCATTGGTATCCTAGGTTATTTCACCAAAAGCCTTTTTTCTCTTCCACTGAAGCAAAAATGTGTTATCTTTTAAATGTTACTTTCATGGGTATCCAAGTTAATTTCCCAGCCTCACTAAAGAAAGCAATCAATTGCAAATCAAATGGTAGAAAAGACTACAATATATTGTTCCATAAAAGGAAATGGTAGGTATTGAAGCAAGATTTTCAAATACAAAGTTGATAAATGGAAAGAAAATGTACTGGAGGAATGGCTCCATACTTCTGCCTAATTTGGTATATTTAGGAACCAGAAACTTTCAGCACACGAAAATCTCACGAGGACCGAGTGGGCGAGGCACAGCTCAGCAATTTTGACAAAGAATATCCCTAGTCCCTGCATGCTTTAAGTAAACTGCTAAAAATGACTACTAAAACCAACATTTAAAAAATTAAGTAAATACAATGAGTCAAAATCTGTCATCAGTTCCTATGGGGCACCTCCCATTCATTCTTCTCATCTCTGGAACAGACAAGCAGAGAACCAAGACACTTTCTTCCATGACCTTTTCAGTGCCACGAAGCACGAGGAAGCCAAGACACTTCTCTCTTCAATTTTATGAATATGCTTGTCCAACAGTTCACACAGTTGTCTTTTATTGTTTTGCCTTCCTGCTCTGGCCCACATGAAAGATCCATATTTCCACTTTTTTTTTTTTTTAATTTGCCTCCTGATGCTGAAGATAAACTTATTCATCATTGGGAATCTCTCTTGACCATTTCATGAAAGAGCCACTAACAAAGGATGAAAAACAAGTCCAAATTTTGTACTTTGGCTACTGTTGCTCTGTGATTGTGAGCAACTGCTGCCACCTTAGATGCACTGCTAGCAATGCAGTATCAATCTTCAAAGACCTTATTTCATTTGCAAGCCAGACAGCAGGCACAAAGAACAAAAGTGTTATGACAGAGGTCACCATCAGCATATGACATGCCTTCAAAAGAGGACTGTTAATGAGCTGCTATCTATCCTGGACCCTCTGAAATAAAACTGCAATACCTTCAGGCTCTCAGGAAAGTTAAAAGGAAAAAAAAGAAGAAAAAAGAAATTCCCCAGATGTTTATGGGCACCTGCCTCAAGGTGTGAAGTGTTCTGTTTGTAGTTTGCACACAGCTTACCATAAGCAGCTATTTTTTCACCAGACCATGGTGAGGGGGGGCAGTAACAAGAGTCGAGAAGAGAAACAAGAAAATGAGAAATTGAAAAAACTCCTCTGAAACAGTTTTAATGCTTGGAAGAGAGATTTTTTCTGCTGCAGACTATTTGTGAAGCTCAAAACAAACCCCACCTTTCCAAACATGGAACTGGTGGCATTCGGGGAAAAAAGCAAGACTGCAACCCGAAGAGGTCAAGGCTACAGAATTGACTGGTGAGATATTAATTTTGCTATTCACTAAAATGCTGCCAGGTTGTAGCTATCAGAAGCAAACTATGTTTTATGCTTCACAATGAATTCCCTGTAAATGTGTGCATTAAACACTAGTACCACATTCCATATGTCGTCAGGAATACGACTGGGTATAAATACTGAACTACTATCTTGTTTCTGTTAGATCTGAAGTGCATTGTTAAAGTAGCAAAGGGATGCTTGATTCTTCTGATCACAAACAAAAAGACTTATTGGTTTCCAAAGCTGTAAACCCATCGTTTTCCTCCCCACACTAAATGCCTGAAAGAATTGTAGGAAGTAGTTTCTGTTTATAAGGCTTGCGTAAATCTCTGGGAACAGCTGTTGTGAACTATGGCAACTTGCAGCAGTTGAACATCCTCCTCACCCTCTCCTGGACACTCAGGACAACTCAAAATGAACTGACATTCACCCATTGCTTCTAGAAATGTGGGACAGTTCAAGTGGCAGTTCCACCTCACTGCTGTAGCTGGCAAAGTTCTTCAGTACCCTTTGCATGCCAGGTATTTTCCAAACCAGAGAAAAACCCTCCAACCCCAAAAGCTGGTTTTCTAAACTGCATGTATACCTGTGCAAGTAATCCATTGACTTGTGTGAGCTTTAACAGGCCAGACACAGACTGCACCCTCTCCACTGTACACTTGGCCATGCTGGATTTTCAGTTAGCACACAAGATTCGTCCTGCTATCCTGGACACATGCGAGTCAGCTTGCATATTTGTACCAGGTTTCCTGTGTCCTGGATTCACCTAAGATGCTGGTTTTCTGTGTTCACTATAGAATCATAGAATCATAGAATGGTTAGGGTTGGAAAGGACCTTAAGATCATCAAGTTCCAACGCCCCCTGCCATGGGCAAGGACACCTCCCACTAAACTATGCCACTCAAGGCTCTGTCCAACCTGGCTTTCAACACCACCAGGGATGAAGCATTCACAGCTTCCCTGTGCAACCCATTCCAGTGCCTGACCACCCTTACAGTAAAGAATTTCTTCCTTATACCCAATCTAAACTTCCCCTGTTTAAGTGTTAACCCATTACCCCTTGCCCTATCACTACAGTCCCTAGTGAAGAGTCCCTCTCCAGCATCCTTGTAGGCCCCCTTCAGATACTGGAAGGCTCTTCACATACAGTATCTTCACATACAGTAAATGTTTGTCTGAGGTGTTTTGCTGTTGATTTGTTTGGTTTATTTTTAAATAGGCAGATGGCAACTCCAGCTGTAAAAAGGCACTGCAAAGACAGGAGTGCAAGAATAAGCCAATAAAAGGATGAAGGAAACTGCAAGAGTAGGCAACTCTTGCACCTTCCAACATATTTTTATAGCTACATTCCCACCCTAGTCCTTCCAAGAACAATAGGCAAGGTTGCCTAAAGGTTATTCTTTCTTTGAAAACCAAAGTTCTTTGATTGTCTGCTCCACAGACTGCTGCCTTTTTCACATTTTCCCAAATGGTGTATTAAATTATGTCATTTTGTCATGGCAGTTTTGGACTGTGCTATACTATCCATACATCCATAGGAACCAACATGCTCAGAGGCAGTCAAGTGTGATATGTCACTCAGAAAATTCAATAAGAAATGTTTCTTCTTGCTTGTAGCTCTTCAACAAAGGAAGAGTAAAAAAAGAAAACAACACATGGCAGAAAACAATGGGTCTTGTTATTGATGAAAAGACGAGAAATGCATATTTGCCAAGCAAATTCCTATATTCAATAATTCATTACAATTATTACTGAGGAAAGATCTGGTTTTAGTAAGACAAGGAAAAATGTAGAGGCTTTCAGATAGTTCCTGATCATTTCAGAACTCAGATGTTCCCAAAACATTTTAAAAGTTAGTTCATCTGAGTTTTAATACTTGCAGTCATGCATGCAACTTTAAGCTTAGTGGAAAATCATTTTATCTACCAAAGGAACCTGTCAATAGGAATTAATGTCACTGTTTTCATTGAAATTTTCTACCACTTGATCCAAGAATTGATTAATTTTCCTTAGGGTGGAAGGCATAAAGTAGCCCATGACTGACTTCCTCATGATCACCTAAGAAAACTCCATCATTGCATGCCAATACAAAGACCACAGCAGAGCACATGAGAACTGAATGCAAAGTATTCTTGGATGAAAAGCCTGAGCTGTAAAAGGCATTGCCAGAGGGGATGAAGGCAAGTGAAATGAGCCCATCTCTAAGGCATGTTATAAGGCGCTTTTAGGCAGTTTTTTGATCACAATTTGCACCCATTCCCCAGAAATGCCTCTCCACCTAAGGCCAGCAGAAGAGTGGAAGGCTCCAAGCACACATCATCATGAAGCCATAATTCACCAGCCAAATGCTTAGAAGCACATTTTTAACATATGGCTCAGGAAACCCCTTGGACAAGTAGAGAAGAAAGAACGAACACTGGGACTGACATCGAAATGTAAACCCCCTCTGTCAATTTCCCTTCTTTTAGCTGATTTCAAATTTCAATCTCATTTATGTTCAGATTACTGTTTTATTGTCAAAATAAACTTCTCATCTCTATTTTTCTACTAACTTCTCTGAAAAGAAACCTCGGGAGGTTTAAGGTCAACCTTTATGCCTTCTGGGAGCTGGGATACATTGGTAAAGAAGGTTTCCTGAAATTTCCTGTTGTCTGTAGCCCCTCAGTTGCATGAAATGATATCAAGCAGTGCATAGTCATTGCTAGAGATAGGCTCTGGGGCAGAGTGAGACACATAGTGCACTATATCTCTTCAGCCTCATGACATAAAAAATATGGGAGTAGAACCAATGGGAGGGAGGCTGCTGTCTTGCATCTGCTTGTATTCCTATGACAACTTCTCAAATATCTTTCATCCTCCCTTACCTGACCTTACTGGCAGTCATGGATATGGATGATAAGAAGCTTGCAATGCCACATAGGCTTAACACTGTCTGCCTCCATGTGAGAGGATCGATGTTTTTTACCTATTAAAAATAGAGAAATCAACAGAGGTGAATGCACAGGGGACCACACAGAAGGTAACAAAGAAAGGAGACAAAGCAGAGAAGACAGCCTGAGGTCAACAAAAAACCCCAACCCTTGAACAAAGTAATGGGTGGTGGTGAGAAGAGCTACAGGATGTGCAGACCAACAGTCTTTTTCCTTCTGAGAGCCAGCAAGCATTACTTAAGAGGAAGTCCATTTGCTTTCCTGAAATAGCAAAAATTTTTGCAAAGAGCCAATCACAACTAAAACACAGAGTACTGCATTATTCACAAGCATTTTAGCAAGCCTGGACTTGCCCAGTGATTATGATTTGTATGACAAACACAGCAGTGTAACATCTGCATTCTTTTCCTAGTGTGCAATACACTACACCATTAATAAGAAACACGTAAATAGCACTACAAGGTCACATGTTGCTTCTCATAGTGAAACTTACTTCCTATCTCCCACCCACCAAGGATCATAAACAGTTCAGATTATACATTCCAACATAGGTTATATCAAAATCTATAATACGATGGGGAAAGAAACTGGTTTGCCTTTCTCATAAACCGCTCAATACAAGCTGCATTTGGCTGGTGGCCACAGATCCACACCTTCACTCCCCTGCCTGGACTCCTTGAATCCTTTCAGGAGATCCTGGGGGAACTGAGCTTCAGCTTTCACAGAGCAGAGCTTCCCTTGTGCACTCCTTAACCATGGCCTGTCACAACATACCCACAGACATGCAGCAGTGGGAAAAGGCCGAAGACCCCAGCTGTAGCCCTTGTTGGCAACATTCGCATAGAGGTTGCAAGCCCTAACCATGCTCAGTGCAAGGAGTAAAAACACAACTGGAATGAGCATAAATTGCTTCAACAGAGACTGGTGCAAAGAAGAGACAGAATCTCACTCTCTGCCTTGAGGTAAGTACAGATATTCATCTACACCTCACTCCATTTTAGAAGATGAACCAGGACCAACTCACCTATTTCTAAGATAAACCTTATTTGTACCCATTAAGACTTACATTCTTTTAATCAGGTAACGTAACTGGAAACACCCATATTTGTCCCAAGCACAACATGAAATTCCATCAATTTCTGCATGCTGGAGCTCAGTTATCCTTCAGGTTTGCCACATAAATTTCTGAGCTGTGTACAGATTACCATGAAAATTTAAAACAAACTGTTCTGCTTCTCAAAGGGAAAGTGTGTTTCTACCCATCTCTCTGAAAACAATATGAGGAAGAAATCATATTCTAACCTCAGGAGAGACTTTTACTAAGCTCAATTTACTGAAACTAGTTTTGCCTTCTGCTGCTGCCCAGCATTAATAGTTCAGGGGCAACACTCACCCCTCTACACCCCCCAAAGTTGCATTGGTAACTTCATTGTTTAGCTATCTATAGGCTTAGAGGTTATTTTTACTACATCCTGTCAACTGTGAGAGGACAAAACTGCCAGGAAGAGGATGCATTAGGCTTTTACATTAACTGGTGGCAAAACTAATGCTCAAGATAGCCTAAGAGCTGGACATTCACTTGCTGACACAAGTGTGCTGTGTATTACCGATTTGTTTTTCCACATTAATGCTTAGTTCACGTGACGCTAAAGATCCCATGATCTTAGAGACCTAGAGCTCAAAGGAGGAGAATCACAGTTTGCTAAAAGTACTAGGAAGGTTTAGAAAAACCCAGCTTATGCTGCTCATGACAGTGAGCTCACATGCTAGCAGCCCTGAAGCACTTGACTGGGCAGCCCAGTGAACAACTGCTCCATAACATGCAATCCCAACAGAAAATTTATCAACTACATATACCTCGTGCTTACAGAAAACAATTCTTCTGACTTGTAGCTGGAAATTTTACTCAGTACCACAGCCCAATTTACAATCAGATGTGTATTGACTTGCATCCAGCTGGAAATGCACACCGATTATAAGCACAGGGCTGGGAGCATACATCTGTAGGTTGCTATTGCTGTTTTATACAGTTTGCAGTACTACAGAGACACAAGAGCAAGGAAAAAAAGTTCCTTTCAGAGAAAAACTTGATCTAAGAGGCCATCACACCACTCCAAGCCTCAGTCAAGGCCTCAGAGTGAATTTATAATAGCCAAGCCTTAAGCTTTAGCTTTCATTGTACCTTAAAAGATTTACTTTAATATTTCATGTGAAACGGAACCTTGCCTCAATAAGTAACTTTGGCTTAGGTCCTGAAAATGTATGTTATAATTTTAAATTCAAGTCCTAAATTTTATGTTGAAGGCCTTGCTTACACATATCATCAAATGAAATTATATTAAAATATCTTTTTGAAGTCGATAGAACTGGTTTTGAAAGAAACAGCACTAACTTTCAGAGCTATGGTCATTATTTTAGCAAATGAAATAAATATTGAAGAGTTAAATAAGGGAGCTTTTGGATTTTTATACATCTTTAATGCTTTGTAGTGACAGCGCCACATGAACGCTTCTCACTCTATTCCCAGATACTCTACAGCAATTAACAGCTTCTTTTTCTTTTTTTTTTTTTTTTTTTTAAACTGGAATGGGCCATATATTCTCAATAGACAGTGACCTTGACAAATGAACATTTAATTCTCTGGGCCTATTTTTTGCAATGAAATTAACACAGTGAACTCTGACTGTAAAGACAAAAAACAACCAAACAAAACTAAGTCTGTTGGCTTAGATTCATTGGCCAAGCTTAGGGGAATGCAAAATACATGAACGAGGTAAAAAGTAAAGCGCAAGTGAGATAAATTATAAGCATTTTTGTATTACAAAATAACAAAACAATGATACAGAAAAAACATGTGGATAATAACCTAGTATCATCATGCTGGTGATATTTTCTGGATCACGTTTAGCTTCAAACACATGCGGTGGATGTTGTAAAGGGCAGTTTCTTCTTTCAGTAAAGCACTTAAAATCTTAAATGGCAGATTGCCAGCGATGCTCTACTGAATGCGCTACAAAACAGCAAAATTAACTTAGAAATTATGTTATTGAAAATGGGAAATAAAGTTTGTTGGGCTTACATCACTAATGTTTCAGGTTTGATCTACAACATCAAGCTTTTGCTGGCCTCACTTTGTTATTTGCGAATGAGAAAAAGAAATGCTGCCTGGTACGCAGATGTAATTTCGACCAGCCACAGGCCTCCTGCTGGTTTTGTTTCCATCTTTCAGGAAGATGTTTGATTGCATTCCCATGTAATACTGTGGGTGCAAGCTGCATATTCTATGCTGGACTTTGTTATGCGAGAAAAGTCATGAGCCTGTGGATTATCTATCACTCACAGGATTTCCAGCCAAAAACTGGAAACACCAGAGGATATTAGCTTTCCTCAGCTCAAACGCTGCATCTACTTGCAGGAGGAGTTACCAGTTGTGATTCACCACAGTGCACTTTGGGAAGGGGGGGGGGGGGGGGGGGCAAGATTTGCAGAGTACAAAACCAGCTGGCAGCAACAGCTGCTGAAACAGTCAAAACAAACAGGTTTGGGGTTTTTTTTTCCAGACATCCAGCACTCTCTATACTTCTGACAAGTTTCTCAGCCTTATGGTGATTGTTTGTTCACCCTAACCCTCTCCATACCCTTGTTTCTCTGCCTTTTTCTGCACTGTGCTTCCTTTCCTCCTCTCTGATACATTCCTCTCCCCTCCCTTCTCTCATTTTTCCTGTTTTTTTCTCAAACAACAAAAATTTCCTCCAATGAACATATGTTTTACTTCAGAATAAAAGCTAGGATGCAAAATGTTTCTAAATGTTAAATGGGACATAGCATGGCTATTTTCTGTTACCTCCCCCCCCCCATGTGTTACTAAACAAGAAATATGAGTAATTGCAGACTTAAACATAGAAAAGAAAGTAAGACAGTATAAATTTGCTTGGGAATAAAACAGCCCCATGTAATCATCACAGTTCCAAAAAGAGGTCATCAGCAATTGAGAGTTTAGCCTGTACAGATTTGTTGGAAGGATGCTAAGGAAGAGAAAGACTGACACATGCACTTATTAAGAAGCCACTTGAGCACAGAAAGAAGCAGCAGCAGATTTTGAATCCAGCCCTAATTTACACAGATCCCTGGGTGTCCTTCCACAAATGACCGGAGGCTCTAACCATCAGGGTTTGGCAGATCTAGCAATGATAATCAAAGATGGTTTTACTTCCCATTTTTTGCTCTATCTCCCTTGGAGATTTCTGCCCCTGTGCTGGAGGCAGCAGAACGAATAATGCATCTGCCCATCACTGCCCTCATTTGTAGCCTGGCATGTTATTGCCAGCCCTGCTCTGTCCATGATCTAAAGCTGCACACCAAGCAGTTGTCTACAGGCTGTCAAAGCACAGCCACCCATTCCCTCCTGCTGCCGCTGCTGCAAAATAGATAACCCACTGCAGGAGCGCTTCATCTTCCCAGTTTACAAAGGCACTTATAGCAATGTACGCCTGCCGAGACTTGCGTGAGTGGGAGTTGGGAATGCAGCCGGGTCCTGGTGCATCCAGGTAAGTACCATAATCACATCCTACCTGCCTTGGTCAGGGAGGGTAAGAGCTGGGTAAGGGCTGAAGTAAGAGGGAGATCTAAGGCCCCTCTTTCTCCTCTAACCCAGTCCGTTAGACTGCTCTGAGTCAGCAACTTTTGTTAATACACAAGAGAGTAAAACTAAAAGCAGTAAGAGACCAAGGCAGGCAGATGTTCAAAACAGCACCTTGCTAAAATTCTCATGGTTTGCCATTCCATTAAAAAATGTTTATGTTCTGTTTATTACAAAGACTAAACTCCCCTGCCCTCTGCTCTGCCAAAGCAGACTGCCCAGGAGAAGGCTGCTGCAGTACTCAGGACTGTTCTGCTGACAGGTTGATCAAGGAGACAGATACTTAAAGTAAACAAGGTTTCAAGTCTGGTCATGGTAACCCAGTTCATTAAAGTTATGCCACAGGTACACCTCTCCCCACATCCTTCTCATCCCCCATCTTTCTTGTTCATTCTCAAGCCTTTTTCTCTCTCCCTCCAGATTTTCTCTAGGCCCTACACCATCTGTCCAAGCACTCCTTTTTATGCACACTGTTGCATTCTATTCCTTCTCTTTCTGTGATCTATATTTAGTTGTTTTCCTGTTTATATACCCCTCCAGAGAGGGCTATTGTTGAATGCGACTAGTCAGGAAGAGAAACAATGTGGTTAGAACACAAATCCTTTCAGAAGAGTAATTGGGATGAGAAAATGTACAGGATTGGGTAGGATAGAAAACTTTTTCCTGAGATTAATCAGATGCAGAGATCTGAATATAAATCCATAAAACCCCTTAAAGCAGCCTTGATCAAAGCCAGAGAACACCTAAGTAGGGGAAGAAGCAAAGGCAAAGAAACACATGCAGCCTTTTAGATTTGTTTGACACTGCTTTGACAACCCTACCCCCTCCATTAATAAGATAAACCAACTCGGATTTTTAAGAATTATAATATCTATGTATCTTTACTCAAACTACCAAGAGCCCCTGAGCATGACTCCAGAGTGCATGCATGATGAAAGCTCTGGGAAAAGTGTACTTAAAGATTTCTGGGGAGCTCAGCATTGGTTGGTCCAGAGATACCTGAAGTGTCTTTACCATAGGAGTAGTCAGTATAAAGCTAGTTCTCAATAAGTTCGGTGCAGCACAATATGAATCAGGACAGATGAGAGTGCATGTGCCTGCTATGCCGAGACAGCAAAGAACAGCAATCCAGTGTCCACACCATGATGGGGAGTGTCTGTCTGGTCTGGGGAACACTTGCTCAGCAAGTTAACAGAGTATTTCCCATCTTCATGTTTCTCACAGTAATAAATAGCTTGTGAACAGGGGTGAAATGCAACACACGCATTAATAATAAGGAAGTTTGACGGGCTAAGTGAAATGAAGCCCTTCAGTGCAGAACACTGAAGTCTATTATTTGGACCAAAAGAAAAACTGAGAGTCTTTAACATCACGGTAGTAAATGCATTGGCAGCTAAGGGGAAGCACTGGGAGAAAGTATTCATCTTCTTACAAAAGCAAAAGCTGGAGGACTTTTTAAAACATCACAGATATTTGAAAAACTCCAAAGAGGTATGCAACTAGTGATTTCACATCTCATTTCACTGGTGAAATCCTGTGTATATCACTAGTAGATGCACAGCATGGATTAGAAAAATACCTGTATGGCAGTAAGAACATCTCTTAGGACATAAGGCTTAAATGTAAATGTGTATCTGATCTGCTGTCGATGACCAGCAGACATTCTCAGGCCAAAGGGGCTTCACAGCCTTTGCTACAACACCAGAAGGGGGGACAAAGGGAAAGGCTAGAGGGTGGAAATAAAGGCAACAGAAAGATCACAAGAGTTTCAAGGGAAGGACACTTGCAACATCACATACTCTATTGAGCTTGTTTGTTTCAGTTGCTGGCAAGAATGGGTGTTTGTAAGACATTTACAAACAAGGGGAGGCAAGTGGGTTAGCCTACAGGATAGCCACTACAGCAGTGCAACAGAAGATGAATCTGAAGCAACTGAGAAAAAAAATACTTCATTAGCAGCCCTTTTCAGGGGCAGGAAGAGTCTCCTAAGGACCAAAAGGGAAAAGCCTACATCTGTGGGGACAGGACATGATCTAGAAAACTGGCTCAATCAGGAGAAAAAACCAGAAGGAACAAGGTCAGAAATTAAGTCATGCCCTGAAAATAATTTTAAGGGGACTGAAGATCCTGAAAGGGAGAAACAATATTTAAAGTAAGTTACACGATACTGAATCTGGGGATAGATTTCCATGAATTAAAAAAAAAAAAAAAAAATTAACTTTGTAGTAATTTTCAGCCCACAAAGAATGTCAGCAGCAAAAACCTGAAAACCTGAGCTGCTAATCTGGGGTCCAGCAGAACTAAACCAACAGAATCACAGAATCCTAAGGGTTGGAAGGGGCCTCAAAAGATCATCTAGTCCAACCCTCCTGCAAGAGCAGGGTAACCAAGAGTACATCACACAGGAACTTGTCCAAGCGGGCCTTGAATATCTCCAATGTAGGAGACTCCACACCCCCCCTGGGCAACCTGTTCCAGTGCTCTGTCACTCTCACAGTAAAGAAATTTTTCCTGATGTTCACATGGAACCTCCTATGCTCCAGTTTACACCCATTGCCCCTTGTCCTATCACAGGACATCACTGAAAAAAACCTAGCTCCATCATCCTGACACTCACCCTTTACATATTTGTAAACATTGATGAGGTCACCCCTCAGTCTCCTCTTCTCCAAGCTAAAGAGTCCCAGCTCCCTCAGCCTCTCCTCATAACAGAGATGTTCCATTCCCTTAATCATCTTTGTAGCTCTGCGCTGGACTCTTTCAAGCAATTCCCTGCCCTTCTTGAACTGTGGGGCCCAGAACTGGACACAATATTCCAGATGAGGCCTCACCAAGGCAGAGTAGAGGGGAGGAGAACCTCCCTTGACCTACTAACCACACCCTTTCTAATGCACCCTAGGATGCCATTGGCCTTCTTGGCCACAAGGGCACATTGCTGGCTCATGGTCATCCTCCTCTCCACCAGGACCCCCAGGTCCCTTTCCCCTTCGCTACTGTCCAGCAGGTCACCCCCCAACCTGTACTGGTACATGGGGTTGTTCTTCCCCAGATGCAAGACTCTACACTTGCCCTTGTTGAATGTCATCAAGTTCCTCTCCGCCCAACTCTCCAGCCTGTCCAGGTCTCGCTGAATGGCAACGCAGCCCTCTGGTGTGTCAGCCACTCCTCCCAGTTTAGTATCATCAACAAACTTGCTGAGGGTACATTCAGTTCCCTCATCCAGGTCGTTGATGAAAATATTAAACAGCACTGGTCCCAGCACCGACCCCTGAGGGACTCCACTAGTCACAGACCTCCAGCTAGATTCTGCCCCATTGACCACAACGCTCTGCCTTCTTCCATCCAACCAACTCTTGATCCACCTCACTACCTGATCATCAAGCCCACATTTCCTTAGCTTATCTATGAGGATGCTGTGGGAGACAGTATCAAATGCCTTACTGAAATCAAGAAAAACCACATCTACCACTCTACCATCATCCATCCACCTAGTTACTTGCTCATAGAAGGCTATAAAGTTGGTCAAACATGACTTCCCCTTGGTAAAGCCATGTTGGCTGCTCTTAATGACCCCCTCATCCTTGATATGTCTAGAGATGGTGTCAAGAATAAGTTGCTTCATCACATTTCCAGGGATGGAGGTAAGGCTGACCGGTCTGTAATTACCTGGGTCCTCCTTCTTGCCCTTTTTATAGACCGGCGTGACATTTGCCATCCTCCCATCCTCAGGCACCTCACCCGTTTCCCATGACTTACCAATGATGATGGAGAGTGGCTCAGCAATGACCCCCGCCAGCTCCCTCAGCACCCACGGGTGTATTCCATCCGGACCCATCGATTTATAGATGTCCAGATTGCTTAACTGATCCCTAACCCAATCCTCATCCATCAAAGCAAACTCCTCCTTTATCCTGACTCCTTCCGGGGCTATAGGAATCTGGGTCTCCCGGGGAGAGTCTGCAGGAGTAAAGACAGAGGCAAAGAAGGTATTCAACACCTCTGCCACCTTTATATCCTCTGTCTCCAGGGCACCCACCTCATTCGGCAGTGGGCCTATATTTCCTCTTGTGTTAGTTTTATTCACTATGTATTTGAAGAAGCCCTTTCTATTGTCCTTGACCCGACTTGCCAGATTAAGTTCCAAGGAGGCCTTAGCTGTCCTAATTGCTTCCCTACATCCTCTAACAGCTGTCCTATATTTCTCCCAAGTGGCCAGCCCCTCCTTCCATAATCCATAGATTCTCTTTTTCTTTATGAGTTTGACCAGCAGTTCCTTGTTAAACCATGCTGGTCTCCTGGCTCCTCTAGTTGACTTCCTACTCATTGGGACACTCTGATCCTGAGCTTTGAAGAAGTGGTCCTTGAATGCTGACCAACTATCTTGAGCCCCTTTACCACCTAGTACCCTTTGCCATGATACTTCCCTTAGCAATTGATTGAAGAGGCCAAAGTTGGCCCTTCGGAAATCCAGAAATGTGGCCTTGCTAGGTATTCTATTCCTCCCACACAAGATCTTAAACTCCACCATCTCATGGTCACTGCAGCCCAGGCTGCCATTGACCGTCACTACTTCAACCAGACCCTCCTTGTTGGTGAGTACCAGATCCAGCAGTGCTCCTCTCCTAGTTGGTTCATCCACCATTTGCATTAAGAAGTTATCATCAATGCACTGGAGGAACCTCCTAGACTGTGAATGATTGGCTGTGTAAGTCTTCCAGCAAATATTGGGATAGTTAAAATCTCCCATAAGGACCAAGGCATGTAGTCGTGAGGCTGCTTTCAATTGCCTGTAGGAAGCTTCATCAACTCCTTTGTCCTGATCAGGAGGTCTGTAATAGACCCCCACAACTGTGCCACCCGTACCAGCCTGTCCCTTAATTCGCGCCCACAGACTTTCCACTTGCTCCTCATCTGCCCCTGGACAGAACTCAATACATTCTAGTCGCTCTTTCACATAAAGAGCAACTCCACCACCTCGCTTTGCTGATCTGTCTTTCCTAAAAAGGACATAGCCATCCATGACCACATTCCAGCCATGTGAGCTGTCCCACCATGTCTCTGTAATTGCCACCAGGTCATAACCATTAGACTGCACACAGACTTCTAACTCCTCCTGTTTATTCCCCATGCTGCGTGCATTGGTGTACAGGCATTTCAGGGAGCGAGCAGAGCACGCTAGTGGCACCCTTGGCAGGCGGGAGGCCTTCTGGTCTTCGCTCATACTAGAACATTGCCCCACTAGTTCAAACCCAGCTACAACCCACTCGCACTTTGAATCTAACCTAGAGCTCTGTGAGTGAGCTCTACTAACTCTTGCCCAGGTACCCTTTTTCCCCTGCGGGACAGGGTCTAAACAACTACCCTTTCCCTCAAATGAAACAATAGATTGAGAGTTCTCCCTAGTCTGCCATTCTTCAAGCCCTAGCATGTTTCTCTTGGGCTTGTCCCCAACAGGCCCAGTTATCTCCCCTTCCTCCTTCCTCCCTAGTTTAAAGCCCTGTCAATGAGCCCTGCTAACTCCTGCCCCAGAAACCTTCTCCACCTCTGGGACTGATGTATCCCACCTGCCACCAGCAAACCAGGTGTCTCATATAGCAGCCTATGATTGAAAAACCCAAACCCCTGCCTTTGGCACCAGTCCCGTAGCCATACATTAACCTGCAGTCTCTTCCTATTTATCTCTTCACCTTTGCTTGTAACAGGTATGGAGGCAAATATCACTTGCGCTCCAGACCCTCTAACCAGCTGTCCCAGGGCCCTGAAGTCTCTCTTCATTGCCCTTGCCCTGCTTGCAATAATTTCATCACTGCCAACCTGAAAAACCAGCAGCAGATAGTAGTCAGAGGGCTGCACCAGATAAGAGAGTTTCCTTTTAACATCTCCAATCCGAGCCCCATGTAGGCAGCAGACTTCCCTGTGGGATGGATCAGGTTGACAAATGGGCCCTTCTGTTCCCCTCAGAAGGGGGTCACCCACCACAATTACTCTTCTTCTTAGTTGAGGAAGTTCTAAGGCATGGGGCTGAGTGACAAGCCCTAGGTGACTCACTAGATGGATCTACCCCTCCATCTCTATTTACCTGGCCCTGTAGTTCCAAGACCTCATACCTGTTCCTCAAGGGCAACTGGGAGGAAGGAAGGGATTGTGAGTGTTTTCGCTTACCTCTCAGAGGAGGGACCTCCCTCCATACTTCTTTGTCCCTTAAGTTCACTCCTTCTATCTGATGGTAGGAGGGAAGGGGATCTATCACTTGTTCAACCACTTCCCTCTGCCCTTGCCTTAGGCTGTGGCTCCACCAATCAATTTCACTTTCACACTCTCTGATAGCTCTCAGCCTTTCTACCTCCTCCCTCAGTTCAACCACCTGCTTTAGCAGGTCATCTACTTGCTGACACCGCACACAAGCGGTGTCACTGGCTCTCTCCAGTACAAGTGCCAGGCTCAGGCATTCACTGCAGCCAGAGACCTGCACGGCCGCATGTCTGCAGGATGGCTCAGTCTGGGTACCCACGTTATTCCTCACTACAGGTTTTGATCGAGTGGTGACCATGATCTATCTGGTCCATCGGTCCGTCTACGTCTCTCTGCACAAGCAAGCAGTCCTTCCTCCTCCTGCGCTCCAGTCGAGTCCTCTTGATCAGGCGGTCACCCCACCCGCCTGCCCGCGCAAACTGCCTCGACTCGCTCCTGGTCGTTCGCGCTCCCTGGGCAGGTTTTTAACCGCTCACAGCTGCCGCCGAGCCTCCTGGCTCTGCCCCCGGCGAGTCAGCTGCTCGCGAGAGTCCCGTTGAGGACTTGAGGCTCCCTCCTCAATGGCTTTTGTCGCTCTGAGTTGAGGCTCTTGGACGCTGATCTCTCCCCGCTCCGGTGTTGCAGGCGTCCTCTCTCAATCTACTCACCTCAGCAATTGCTCAGCAAACTTCACTCTGAGTCAATGAGAAGGTTGCGTACAGTATTATGAGATCAAACTCTAATCCTCTTAGTAGCATTTTCCATTGAAAAACTGCCATGCTATATGTATTTACACTGTTACATGCATTATTCATGTGAATGTTATACATACAACACGGCTGTAATTGCAATATATTCCTTATATGTTGTATAATCTGAACCCCATTCAGAAACTGGCCTAAAAAGGAGCAAAATACTACTAGGCATTATTTGCTTATGTTCTCTTTATTGTGAACAAGAGAACAGACTGTCTGACAAAATGATGTGCATAATCTGGTTAGCGTAAAACATTTAAAGCCCCCTTCTCTGCTGTATGCATTAATGTCTCACTTGTAATTCACATTCAAGTGTAAGGAGCCTGTACAAAACAGGTCAGTTTTAATTCCAGGTTGTGGGGAACAGGTATACAGCCAGGACCTGGCAGAAAATTCAGCAGCTCCACAGCTTCACCATACAGAAATCTTGCTTTGCTATTTATGTATCATGCAATCATCAGAAAATGAAACAATTTTGTATATTCACCCACTTGACAATTCAGCATGCAAATATGAGACATTGAACTATCCAAGTAATTGTGACAGCATATAAATATGGTCATACCCAGAAGAATTTTGTGCTAATTATTATAACGCGTTATTTCAAGGATAGCACAAATAAAAACCAATATCCTTCCCAGACTTGCTTGCTCCAAAGATTCCTGCCTGAGGACTCCTCATAGCACACTCTAAACCTTCTCTTACTAGACAGTCTAAATATCCACTTTTATCCAAAGAAATTAATTATTCATGTCAGCAAAGCCAATATCAGCTAGCAAGGCAGGATATTTCAAGCAAGTACTGATGCTCTATTATAATCCTGTAACAAGCATTCTATAAAGCCTTGTGAGTTACTGTGCTATGATAATTTTTCTGATGAATTCCTACTTTGGCAGCCTACACTTGCTATTAACATTTAGTGGATTGTTAAAATAATTCTACTCATAAATCAGTCATTTGATGTTAAGTTCTGTGAGGCTTTTTATCCATAAATTATAGCTCAGTGTCTTTTTCCCCCTCAGTACGCCATATGATAAGTAGCTCCAAACAAATATATTTCAACACAAAGATGATCACTGGATTCCAAAAAAGAAAAAGTCAGCTTCATGCTATGTTGCCTCCTCCTTCTATCAAAAGCATCTCAGTAACCTTGACAAAATACTATTTATTAAATTACATATAAAATATATATAAAAATACATATATTACAATTTTATATATTTTATTGCATTTATTATTTTTATTTTCTTTTTATTACATATTTTAATAAATTAAAATATTTTCATGTTTATTATTTTATCTTT
The DNA here is from genome assembly GCF_028554395.1 of Pezoporus wallicus. Classification (NCBI taxonomy): domain Eukaryota; kingdom Metazoa; phylum Chordata; class Aves; order Psittaciformes; family Psittacidae; genus Pezoporus; species Pezoporus wallicus. The sequence continues at coordinate 5,725,864 of NW_026637663.1, forward strand.
TATTATAATTTATATTATATATAAAGATATATAATAATGTAAAAATATATGTTCTACATTAAATACTATTTATGACTTCTGCCTCACTCATTAGGTTAGAAGTAGGAACTGCTAAAACAGGAGTTAGCTTATTTCATTGAATGGGAAAAATATTACTAAAAGACTGCTCTATTATGATAAATAATCCCATTATTGAGGACTATAGTATTTAAAGCCCAAATATTTATACAGGTAAATAGACTGATCCACTTGTCTCTGCAGCAAGTCCAAATACACTCACAAAAAAAAATCCTAGCTTGCTTCCTGGCACTGAAGCCTAGCAAGTGTTCTGTAAACAGCTCAGTGATGAAACCCAGTTTCTTATCAAGCTGTCCCACTCTCTCCTGCCATCTACCTCTGCTTGGTGTCTTGAGTGGCTAAGCAGTATGCTGCCACTCTTGTTCCTTCTGTTCCTTCATTTTGTGGTAGCAGTGGTGTCTCTTTCTCTGGAGCCCTATTTTCACGAATCCTGCATGAACATTATGTCTTTAAGAACACTATTCTTCTATCTCTGCTGAATTTGAGAATACTTTCAAAGCAAATGGGGCAGGGGCAATATATAAAGCCTATTTCTTTAGGAAATTAGGATAAAAATGAATTCAGTTTTTCAGCAATTTCCTGTTTTCACAATCACTCTCAGATGGCTCTGCTACAAACACACAGCACACTGACTCATCATTGTTTCAGAAAAGCAAATGAGAAACAATGTAAGACCCTGATGCTTTGGTTTGCATACAAGGGAACTGGCCTCTGTTGGGGTAGCAGAATACCTCATCTGTCTACTGCTAGTTGGGAACCTCAGCAGCTCAAAATTTGCCTAGTCAGTTTTTTTATTTAACGAAAATAGAGACACAGATATATGGATAAAAATTTTCTGTGACTACAACAGTCTTGGTTGTAGCCACATATATCAAAGTGCCTGCCACCTACAAACTGAGTGTTTTGCTCCTATGCACTGAAGAATTTTCAATTTAGAAGGAAAGAACAACACACACTCAAAGATCCAGTTAGGCAACAGTTAGAATTACACTGAGAAAAAGGGAGATTCCAGATTTAAGAATCTAAACATAATTTTAGAGGCAAACTATACAGATTATTGTGATTTCAGAGCCAAATGTTTTTGCTCTTTAACCTCCAGCTCAAGCAAGTTTAGCCTGCTGGGTTCACTGACTTGGCCAGGGAGTAGCTCTCCTTTACAGGTATAATTACGAGGACACAAGTTTTGTACTAGCCCAGAAGTTAAAGGTGCACTTAAATATGAGACAACATTTCTTTAGTGTAGTCCTTGTTGGCATCTTGAGGCCACCAACCAGGAGACAGACAGAAGCCAAGAAGGTTTACCTAGAGCAGGTTACTGCATTCTGTTAAATCTCATTTTTTGGCAGGGAAGAAGGAACACTGCTTTATCAACAACAACAGTGCCAGCCTGGTAATGCGTTAAGTGTCACAACAAAAGCAATACAAGTTTTCTTCCGATTCGTATCTGATTAAAATTCGGGGGGGGGGGGGGGGGGGGGGGGGAAGAGGAATTTGATTTGCTTTTCCTTTTGCTCTGAATTGTGTAGGTTTGCACTGGTGTACGCTTTATAGCATTGTGAATTTAAAGAGAAGTACCCCTTAAATACCACAGTAAGGGTTCTGAATGGAAGATCTTTTTCTCATAAATTTCCTAAATTAATGCAGACTAGCTTAAAAATTGTCATGAAAATTCCATGAATAACCATGTATGTTTCAGCAAGCTGAAATGGATGATGACTGAGCAGAAACCATACAAATCCATCAGGCTTTGCGTGACTTCATGTATCTGAAATGACAGTGGACCAAAGTTAGCAGCTGATTTCCACTTTGAGGTTTTTTTGTTTGAAGAAAACCCAGGGGGTGAAAACAGACAGGCAAAACAGGAACAAAAGCTGTCATGCAAAGCAAAATGGTAACACGGATATCTTTATTTCACTATTTTCTGAGATACTGTAGATACCATAGTAACGATGCTTTAAAAACAAAGTACAATACTGTGAAAATGGTACTATATAGATCTAAAATCCCAGACAGACATTTGCACTCAGTTGGAAGCAGAGTTGAGTCATAGGTATGAAACCCTCAACAATACATTTGGGAGCCTGTGATGCAAGGGGACTTTCTAGGAGTTTTTGCTGCTGCTCTCCCTGAAAGATAAATGATCTCAAGATATTTAAACTATGGAAAGACAGAATGAAGAGCCATTTGAAGAGAAATAGATAAGAACTGTGGTATGTGAGGAGGGGGACATTTCTGAGATATGTAGTAAGTACTGTATCTGGGATTTACTTCTGGTGCTATCTGACCATTGCCCAGCCTAGGAGCTGAGTGTCTCCTCTGAATCAGCACTTCCTCAAACAAAGCTTTGTTTTTACTGATGACTTCTGAGTTACCCCAGCAAACAGGGTGGAAAGTACCAAAACAGAGACAGTACAAGAAAAGCAAAAACATGTGATTCCCATTGTCTGAGTCTAAAGCATGAAAAAAAGCTGAACCAGATGAACGATAGGGTGAAGGAAAAAGCAGAACTGTTACCTTACAAGGGAAACATCTGAGAAGGCAAAATGAGAGTTTCAGTAGACACTAGGAGCCAAGAGCCTTGTCTCAAGGGCACAGGTTCCATGACTGCACAGCTCAGCATTTCTGTTGTCCAGCTGTACACGCCAGTGCACAACATGTTCAAATCTTCAACCTTTATTTACAAGGGGAAGAAAAGCCTGAAGAAAAGAGGAAAGAATCCCAGCAGGGTACAACAACTTAATTTCTTCTCCTCAATAACAAGAAAATGGGGACGTGATGTGCCTCCCTGAAGAGATGATACAAAATCGCAGAAAGCAACAGCTCTCTCTGATCAGTGGAAAGATAAACAAGTGTCTGTGGACCATAGCAGTACTCCACGGAGAGAGCTCTATTCTTACTTCTGTTTCAGTCCCATATATGTCACACTAGCAAAAGGATTTAAAAAGCAAGGGGGAAAGGGCAAACTTTCTCTTGGCTGTGGTACATACAATATGGTAAATGCTTTGTAAGTCACCACTTCCCTGAGGATGGTTTATAATTGTCATGGTTGTGCACATGAAAAACAACGGGGAGAAACAGGTAAGCACAAAAGAAGCAGCAGAGAAAAAAAACCCTAAACTGATCAATAAATGAACGAGTGGTCAGGAGGGGAAGCAAAGGACTGATTTATTTTTAATAAATAAGGCTCTTCAAAAAGCTCTCATTCTGAAATGACCCAGATTTTCTGCATTAGAAAATATGACATTTTTAATCCACTCACTTGACATGCATTATGAGAAAAATTGAAATATTAAATAAAAAACTTTCCTTACATTTCCAGAGAAAATCTTCCATGCAGAGAAAGATGTCCAACTCCTACAACATCACAAATACCTGTCTGCTACAGCATTTCTTTCAATACAAACATTACTCAAATAAATTTTATGGCTTCTTTTACAAGCCTGACACAGAAAGAGAAAAAGCCCTTATGTCAAGCAGGGGAAGAACAGGAAGTTGGCACCATTCACATAATTACCTTTTCCTAAGCAAGCAATATGATTATAGGCAGTTTACGCCCTTTCATAGGGGAATACCCATTTTCAAACATAAATTGGTATGTAAACTTTATTCTGATGTTTGGAAACAAACTTCTCAAAAAGACAGTTGGGATAAAATTAGTAACTTTTGCCAAATAATCATGATAGGTATTGTATGCTTTGGAAGTGACAGTTCTCAGAACCATTAGTGGTATTCTTCTAATGGCCCATATGGGTTTTCCTGTCGGGGAAAAATGAGATATTTGTCTGCTAGATTACAAAATCCCTGTTGTTGAGATGGCTTTTACAAATTTCTTTCATACCATCAGGCAAAAGGTGTCATGATGCATTTTTTTCAGCACGTGGCCTTCCAGAGTAAAGCCAATACAGGTTAGTTTTCTCTGCTGTGGAAGAAGGGATACTGTAGCATCAATGGCATTAACAGGCATAGAAAGGGAAAAGAGAACATCTGGATGCTGCGTATTTGCACTTGTGGAACAGAGGGAAGTTGGTGAATAAATATTATCTACCCTTACTCTGCAGGTGTAGTAAGTTCTGCTGCTCACCATCCTTTACTGGCATTGCCACTTGATATATTTTGATGTGACAATTTTTTTCACAAAAATGTGGGAAAAACTTTGCAGGTGCATTGGAAGTGTGTTTTTAGTAAGGATTCTTCAATTCTGCAAATGCAAAAAAACCCTGAAATCACAGGGAAGAAAAAAAAAATCTCAGTTACAGATCATGGGAAACTGGTTTCTCTCCAGCTTTAGCAACTGGTGATGCTTTTCTCTTGTCAGTTTGCAGCTAACATGGTATGTGCAACTGCCGTTTTTTTTTCAGACCTGAGCTAATCCCCAAAAGTGCTCATCCTTATGGCATAAAGGCTTCAGTTAGAGATCACACTAAGGATCATGTACCCTAAAAGTTTTTAAAGGAGAAAGCAAAGTCTCTCCTCACTCTCCCTCAGCTCAGTTTGAACCTACTGCTGCTTTACTATAGCTTTATGTATTTTCTGCTTCACAATTCCTAAAACTTCTCCATGGACAAAGGAGGCCTCAATAAAGAAAATTAAGGAGGTTTATTACTTCATGCTGGCAGGCATCATAAACCCAGACAGCTTTGCAACACTGGAGAGACTGACAGGGATTAGCTCATGCCTGCTTTAGTGGGGGCTTTCCTGCCTTTGCACCACACAGTGCTGCTTCTGTGTGGATTCACATAACTTCCACCCACTTCTTCAGTGAGCCTAAGCACATGTCATCCTTTGGAAGGAGGAGTTGAAGAGAAATTGACAGGAGGAAGAAGTAAGAGCTAAGACTAACTACCGCACTTCGTTTTCCTCCTTTTGTGCCTATTTCACTGGTTGCTATATGCAAAGGAGAAGGTGAACTACCAAAGGCACGAGAATCTGGAAGACAAGAATAGCTACATCGTCTTCTCCAGAGAGTCATGTATTCTTTCAAATTAAGGTGCTGCGATGTGTTTCAAATCAGTTGTAAAATGCTAACACTTTATAATTCCTTTGTACTGCCATCACATGAAAGCCATTCACATTGTGAAAATGTCTTGGTTTAGCCGTCTTGATAGTACTGGCTTAATGAAACGTTAAGGAGTTCATTTCAGAAGAAAAATTAGTGATTTTACTTCCCAGGAAAAATCTTCACGTCTTCTCAACATAATGAAATGTTATTAAAAAACTTTTGAAGTATGTAGTATTTAACATCTGCATACATTTAGTAATCAAAAATTCTAATTTAGTGGTATGAAATGGACTTGAGCTGTGTCATGGAAATAATCTAATATAAAGCCTTCCTCTCAGATGATACTCTCGCAATAACTGCAATGCATAATCATACAGGAATAAAGTAGATACTGTGTAGACTAGCAGCAGATCCAGCAGGGTTTAAGATACTTAGACAGATGACTTTTAAAATAAATGCAATTACAATATTTAATTGCTGTCCCAGGTATCCAGGTATTTTCTTGTCACAGAGATTCTCTCATACAGGAAAGACTGTCATGGAGATGTGCTGATGCAGAAATTAAAGGCGAAGATATCAGCCAGAATCACAGGACCTGTTCCCTAGTTGCTCAATGAGGAAGTGGAGAAGACAAAGTTGAACTGCTGAAGAATTGTCTGTGTTACTCACTAGCAAAACAACAGAAATTTCAACTAAAAGAAAAAACTCTCTCACTCTGAGAAGTGTGGTGGGTTGACCTTGACTGGAAGCCAGGTTCCCACCAGAGCTGCTTTATCACTCCCCTCCTCAGCAGCACAGGGAAGACAAAATAAGATGGAAAAAAAACCTCATGGACCAAGATAAAGGCAGTTTAATAAACACACCAAAACATCAAATATCCTCCCAAGACTTTTACTTTTTTTTTTTTTTTAAACAGGAAAATTGCTTGTATAATCATATATTATGAATGCTTTCTTTTGTACCATTTATCAGTGCTGGCAATGACACCACTTCCTATATAGCACAGTCCTCCATCCAAACCTGGGACCAAAGTACTGACTTCTGGGATGGTCAGGCTTCAAAAATGCCAAGAACAAGCCCTGTTTCCCCAGTGTTACCACCCCCAAAAAGGCTTAATCCGAAACTGTTCCACAATACACTGATCTTTCAAACCAATGTTTGCAATTTTTCAAATGTTTCTGAGCATTTTTCAACAGTTCTCACCACCACACCTAGCTCATACATTCTTTATGGCACACAGTAGCCTGTGCCATACTGCTAGCTGAAAGAATTACTAGATTCTTTCTCTTCTAGGGACATTGTAAAGCTTTGAGTCTGGAATACATCTTTGTGTTAATCTGTATATGGAGATGTCTAAGGCTTAGTCTTGCAAGTAATGATAAAAAAGACAAATTCAGCACAGAGTTAAGTTTGCAGTTTTTAAGGTCAACCTCTAATATTCCTCTATGTTGTAGTTTAAGCCCTGCTAAACCCAGGACACTCTAGAACAGAAATGTCTTTTTTTTTAATTACACTTAATTATTATTTCATCACTTGTAGTAGAAATGGCAGCCTCTATTAAATTCTGCAGTTTTAAACTAGATTTCCATACAAACTTTTAAGAAAAGTCTGATTGTACCAGTTTTCTCCTTGTTTAGTTCTACAGAACTTAAAAGAAAAGCACAACATAAAATCCCAGACCCTGCAGACAGCTGAACATACACACAAGTGCGTAAAACATTTCACATGTTAACACGAAAGAGAAAAAAATCTCTTTTCCTGTTTACCATCACACTCATCTCACCTCCACTTTTTACTCTTCATGTCTAGCAGAAACTGACACTACTTAGCATTCAGATATCCCTAAGGAAGCTCCATGTTTTAGGATTGAGCTGACATTGTCCTGGTGGGCATCACAAGTTGGTACCACAAATACTTGTCTAGAGGGTGATGCTTCTGAGAACAAGCAGGACTGGGTAGCATTTGCTGTTTACTAACAGGTAAAGGTGAATTTCACAGATAAGCACACACTCAGTTCCACTCCTTGTAAAGCTTTCAGTTTATTCAAAATGACCCTTGAAGGGAATCTTTTACTACCTTCTGCCAGTCATGCACAGGTCCAAATCTGGTCCTACAGGAAAGAGGCATGACACCCCTTAATTTCACGTAGAGTTTATATGAGCTTATTTAGCTAGTTTTCATATCTGCCATTTAGGTGATTACTACCATTACTTATCATCTGAAAGCAACACACTAGCAGCCTGTATCTCCCCTTCTTGCTTGTACACTGCTAACACAATGCCTAATAATAATCACTGCAATCTGAGAAAAAGGTTTTCCTCACTGGAAGCATCATGGGTTTGTCTTCTGTGTTCTCAATATACTACCAGTATCCTTGAACTCTCAGTTTTCAGCCAGAAGAAAGCTCTGGGCTCTCCTGAATCCCACAGTAAAAGCAGCTCTGCTAATGCAGAGCTAATAATAATAATAATAATGCAGAGCTAATAATAATAAATAATGCAGAGCTAACTAATAATGGTGGCACATTTCACAGCTAAAGGATGGCTGCTCACTTCAAAGTCTTCCAAAGCCATGCTGTAGCCACCCGATCTCTAAGCACGCACCTAGTGAGGGAACCTGCATCCCAAACTGCCTGGAAGGCACTTGCCTGTGTGCAAATGGTAGGGGTGGTGTGGGGACTGTGAATAGATGTATTGCTTGTTTCCTTACACATCCTCAGTCAGGAAGCTATTTTAAAGTCAGATTCAGGGATCCACTCATTCTTTTCTATTTCCTGAGACTTTGTTCTCCAGGAAGCCAAACTGCCCTGTAAGAGCTGGCTGATGGCATCACACACACACACACACACACACACACACACACACACACACACACACACACACACACACAGACATACAGACACACACGAGTGTGTCCTGAGCGCAGAACTGTCACCCCTCTGCAGTACTCTAGGTCTCTTTTAATAGCATATACTTTGAAAGAGTCATTGCAGAACTGGGACTGTAAGCCTTGTTAAGGGAACAAAATGAACTAAACTAGCAAATACTTAGATGAAAAGTATTTCTACTTGAGTAACTGGCAAATAAACATAAGGATGCTTTTTGTTCTGATTTCTGTCTTTAGAAATATTTCCAGTTACTTGTGAGGACACAAATGCAAAAAGCACACACGAAAGGAGTCCTCACCTGAAATCAGCAGGAAAATGTATGAATCAGATGCTACTGATAATAGGTACAGGAGAGCTCAGCCCTCTGAGAGCAGATTTTTTGTGCCACAAGGTCAGTCAAGCCATAACATTATAAGCTAACCTAGAATAAAATTACACATTTGCCACTTGCATAAAACCATGTTACTCCAAATTACTGCTAGGCAGGGTCTCAGCTGCCCACAGGTCCCAATCAGTCTACCAGATTCAGCTCTTGTCTTCCCAAATACCTGAAGGCAGATGCTCCAGGCTCAGGGAACCAGGGCATTACCACAGACACAGTGGAGAGGCATTAGCCTTTCATTTCATTCGTTTCATCACTTGTTCATGATCTAGACAAAAGGTGCGTTCACTATAACACTGCATCATCACCAGTCACATGCATGTGCGTGTCCCATCAGCTGATCCTATCACAACAAAATTAAGACCTCTTCTGTTACATGAGGATATTGGGCCTCTGCTCTATGCCCAAACATGCATTTACCCAGACTATGTGACCAGAGTCTGTGTTTAATTGTATGATGTTTATCAGAATTCATCTGACATCGGGGCACATGGATAGTGTCTGTCAGCGCTGGACTGGATGCCAAATACCACCAGATGAAAGCACGATGTGGGCATTTAGATGGTGAAAATGAAGCATAAAATGACAATTTGGACTGGTCTTTGACAGGGTAGGTTCCTTTGAAATAAAAGTGATTTTTACAAGGGACCATAGGTATCCAAATGAAAGGAAGAGCTTCTCGCTAACAATGTTGCTGTGACTGGCATAGGGTGTTGCTCCTGAAAGTCCCTAACTTTCAGAAAAACACTTTTCCCACTCTACAGCAAAGACTGAGGAAAGAGGACCTGAAAAGCTTTCAAATGCATAAAAATCCTGCTGCAAAGAAAAAAACAATCTCTTTTCATAGTTACGATGGGCAGGATAAGAGGACGCAGGCTTAAATTGCCGTAAGACAAACTTGTGTTAAATGTTAAAAAAACTCTCAGATGCAAAGCATACTGCTGCAAAATATACATCCTGGGGAGGTTATGGGCATTTACCATCAGAGACTTATTAAGAAGAGATTAGCAAAATATGTTTGGTGGAATAGGTTCAATATAGCTGATGATGCCTAAGGAAGAGGAGGGGGTGTCCAGATTAAAGTTTTTAGATCCTTCCCAGCCCTATTCTTCTATGGACAAGTTATCCCTACATCTGCCTACATAGTTTTCCCTTGCTGTAGTTTATAGGAAGGAGCACATAGCAGGCCTGAGGTGCAAGAGACAGTCTATTTGGGACAAAGAAGTATTTGGGGAGCCGGGGATCAATTTATTACACAGCAAGTAAGCTCTCTTACCAACAAACACAATGTCAATAGGTAGAATTTTATCAGAGGACTTAACTATTCATCATAATTCCCATTTTACGAACAGGGAATGCAGGGTACAGAGGTCTAAGCTATTTGTAATGACACAGCAAGTTATCAAAACGAGCCTGAAAACTGGATTTCCTGGCTCCTCAAGTGACCTATCTGACGGACTACGTGCTCCGCCTGCTCTCCCTCCCCCCTGCCCCGCAGCAAGCCATGCAGGACTGTGAGAATCACCGCATTTCCTCATAAAAGTCTTGCCTGCAGCAGGAGGAAGTCAAGACTACAATAGTGTCGGTAACTTCTACTGTAACAAGAACACACATCACAAGCAATCATTGCCAAAGGGGGTGGGGGGGAAAACCCCTAAAGCTGCTTCAAGACTTGCACCTTGCAGAGCTGATCTTAGGCTGTTAGTCCCCGTTTCCGTTCTTTCACTTGCCTCTTTCTGTCTAACCTTTGACAGAAAGAATATATTCCTCTACCAAATTACTATCTATAAAAATAAAAAAAAAAAGACGACAGAATAAAGGACATACTACTGATAAAGAACAGAATCTTTCTTTATACAAGGACAGAATATTTCGCAAGCATTTGAAAGTGAAGCATTGCCTCGGCCCATTGTGCTAAAGGAGCAGTCTAGCTCAGGATTTGCTAGCCACTTTCTTAAGGCTGCTGTAATTTAAGCCTGTAGGAAATCAGCATTAGAGCCTAAGATTATAAATGAAAATCTCTTGTACTAAAGTATTATAAAGCCAGTGGCAGTCCTTCTGCACTGTTCCTTACTGGACTGCATAGGCTTGCTTCCATTTCCTACACGCTACTGCTGGAATCCAAGGATGACCCATACTTGAATCACCCACAGGAGGTCCTGCCTCTCGCAACTGACTATGCTGAGACACACCAGGGTCCAAACTAATTTTGAATTAATTTGCAAGAACTCTGCAAGGCTCTAAGCCCCATACACAGACCAAACATAATTGAAATTTACCATTATGAGTAAAACAAAACAAGAATTAAGGGAATTAAAGAATAACAAAAATACATCAGGAATGCAAAAGTGGGAAACATCTCCCAGAAGAATCGAGGACAGTGTTTTAATTGGTCCTTTCCTAAAAAAAAAACAAATAAACAAAAAACACCAACAAAAAACAAAACCAAACAAAACCAAAAAAAAACAAACCAAACACATAACCAAAACCAAACCAAACAAATAGGAAAAGGCAACCGAAAAAAAAGAAAAACCCAAACCAACCCCAAAAAGGCTTCTGCACCACCAGAATAAATATAATCAAATTCTTTGCATACTTAGGTCTTTCCTAGGTTATTCAGAAGGCATATTCAACTTTTGATGTATAAATCAAGGGATAGTGCTCACTACCATAAGATACATTCCACTGGGGCTCAAAGTCTTTAGCAGATCCACACTGTTAGTACTTTCCCCAGATGGTTTCACATTCACGTTCACCAACACTCAGCAAGAACCGCAAACAAACCCCTTCCCTCAGACGCACACATACAGTTCCCATTGACTTTGCTGGAATTTCAGATGACTTCAATAAGAACTTCATATGCATGCAGAAGGGCAAAACTTGGCTCTGCACATTTAATAAGATTACATCAATAGATACCTTATAAATGAAGGGCAATGCAGGCCATACTGAAAAATAATATAAACTGAAAACACAGAAGTGTAGCCAAATAAGTTCAAATTTCAGCCAAGTTTTCCCAGAATAAAAAAAAAAAAAAAGGCACACATTTTGGGCAAGATGAAACAAAACCCCTGTAATATCTGATTTACCAGAGTATACTCTACCTCCTTTAGTAGGACAAAGTGTGATACCCAGCTACCTAGACATAAAACAATGATCTTACTGTCTCAGATATAGCAATGATATTGGCATATGAAACAATTAAGTAAAGGTCAAGTTAGAAGAGCTGTGATTTGCCAAGTCATTTTCTGCATCTATATCCCTGCTCTGTAAGATATGAAGCTCACTAAGATATGAAGCAAACGAATTTAAAGCTTAGCAGAGTGGAAAAAGTAATTAATCATATTATATTAATAACGTATTATTTTGAAGGTACTCTAATAGCAGTATTTTAATGATATTAAATGCTTGAATCCAGGAGTATCTATCTAAAACCTTTCAACCCTCTTGCCTGCCTGGCTAGAACACCACCACAAGAAAAATCCCACACAACTAGGAACAACAGCCCCCTTCCAAATTTCAAGTAACACATCTAACAACACAACTTCTGCCAGGTACATTAGCTGACGCACACTAAGCAAAGCAATGCCAAGTGTTTTCCTCAAATTTATTCCCTTTATTTTACTCACATTCCATGATGTAATTACCTGTGCCTTTTCACTGCCTCTTTAAATTATCTACCTGTTAAGATGAAGAATACTCTGACTTCGAAAAATCCAGCTACCAACCAGCTTCCTTCTGTTTGGCAGAAAACCGCGCATCAGGCTGCAAATACAAATTTATATACATAAGTACTCAGGGATGGAAATCACAGAGCAGGCTGGATGTTCATGTTTGGTTTTTCCCCTGTAAGCAGGAACATCTCTGATGATTTTCTCACTTAAACAGCAGAACAGACCTTATGAATCATTTTTTCTTCCTGGTTGGAACAACCCGTATTCCCTGTTGCATTATAATACTGAGTCACTTTGCATAAAGTTGGTCATTATAGCCAAGTCAAGGGAGAGTGGATGAAATGCTCTGCACTTAAATGTGCAGTAAGATACATATTAGGCTACTTCTTGAAGCAAACTATTTAAAATCAGGAGGAAAAAAGCTCATTACAAGATAACTCATGTAAAGGAAAACTACTTCATATATACTGGAAAAGTCCAGTAAATCTAGTATGACATTGATGATCAAAGGGATTATAAAGACTTCTTTTCTTTTTTCTTCTTTTTAATGAAATGAGGGTCTGGCCTGTTACAAATGCTGAGTTGTACTGGTCATTCACACTGGAACACCTAGTAAATTAAACAGTGTGGTAGAATTTGTTTCTCCCAAACTATGGCACCATCAAATAATAGTTACAAGGTCTGGCAGGGCTCTGCTCTCTCAAAATCACCTCCCCTTCTAACATTATGCCCTGATGGTGGCAGCCTGCAAAGACACCCATCTGTCTCAGAACTCCTTCATGAAATTCCAGGTCTACTTTCTGTTGGCTCTGGTGGAACATAAGGTAAGTAAATTCTAAGTGTGTTGCAATGAACATCTATTTCAGCTTAGCCTTTGCAATTCTGGGTTCACAATGGGGAAAGAAGAGTCTTTTAGGACTCACCCTTCAGCCCTAGAGGGACAGGACTGATGCAAGGAGGGAGCTTTAACAACTCTCATTAATTAGTTTGTTTTAAATTAACAGCATGACTATTGGATGAGTGAAACAGAATTAGGTGTCCTGCATGATAATTTTCAAGAAAATTGATTTTAAGGAGTTAAGAAAAACAAACAAACAAAAACCAACCCCCCAGAAAACCCAAACAAAACCAAAACCCAAAAATAAACCACAAACCCAACAAAATACACTGGCCAAAACCTCTGCTTTTCTGCATGTCCTGTTTAAGCAATGACACATGAAGAACTTTATGTTCAAACTATTACCTAGTACTTTAAATAGGACACTAAGGGAATAAGATTTTTAAATGTATTCAAACAGCATGAGACTAATCCGCCACCTGAGAATACCGGTGCAAATCAGAGTAACTCCTCAGAGGTCAATTGAAGTACACGGGCACAAAACAGATGTGAGGCAGAGGGGAATCAGGCCCCATCTACCTCTATTTTAATGCAGAGGTTGCAGATCATCTGCAATGATAAAGTGAACAACATAAATATAACTGACATCTATTCAATTGATCGCACATCCTGCCGACTATTCACAGCTCCAAATATAGGGCTGAAGAACAATGGTTCAAGGAAGGGAGGCAGAAATCCTGGTTCTAACCCATTCACACATTCCTATCTGCTAATTCCTCTGACTTGAACTGCCTTCATCTCCCCACACTGCTAAATCACTACAGGTTTGACAGTCCCCTACCCCTGAAGAACTTCTTACCACAAAATAAAAAGAAAATAAATACTTGGATGCATGGGAGATAAGATAAATGCAGAAATCCGTGCAAGCGTGAAAGCCTACACACAAACAAAAAAATCCCTAACATACCATATATATATATATGAGATAGGCATTAACAAATTGATTAATTATTTGGAAACCTGGCACTGAGAAAGAACGGTATGTGTGCAGAGAAGGAAGACAAAATTATGAGGCTATTGCAAAGTCTAGTGCCATTTGTTCTAATTTAAGAGGATCTCTAATTATTTTCTACAACTTCATGATGTCCTGAACCAGCTTACTCCTTCCCTGGCAGGCTGATAAAAGGATCCTTAGCAACACACTAAATATATTATGCAATGTATTGAATGCTACCAAGAAAAAGCACTGAATTACACTGAAACAAAGAACATCAGGTGCCAGCATCACTACCTCCAGGGAAAGATCACCTTTAACCGTTTATCACATCAGTAAATGCAGGCATTGTCCTAGGTCTCTGTTACCAGCACCTAATGGTACTTGCTACATTTAACAAAGTTAAGGCAAATTTTACCTCAAATCTACTTAGGCTTGAGCTCTTGGACCGAGACTTCTTGCGGAGATAGACCGAGAAGAACCGACGCACTGTGAACTTCTTCATGTTCATGTCCATTGCCCTGTCCCAGCTGTGGCGTGCAGCACGAAGGAGCTGCGGTGCAGCCGGAGAAAGCTAGTGCATCCCGAATGCCCCCTATTTATATCCACAGGCAGGAGAGCCTCCAAAGTATCTGCTTCTGTTCATCAAGCCGGGCACAGCTAGACCCATAAGAGGTACATTGCCGGAGCCATGGGAGCTCAGAACCGGCTGCTAGCTCTTCCGAGCATAAAGGCGTTACACTCCCTTCTTGCTTTCCACTGTTTACATTTCAGTGCGGCGAGCCGAAGTCTCCCCTCACTCCCTCTCCCCCTCGCCTTAGGTCCTACTACATCCAATCAGGCTCTGCTTCGGCTGCATGCATAATCAGCTCCCGCAGATGACAGCTCCTGCGTCCCAGGCGTAGCAGGTCTGAGATAAATATTAGATGTGTCTATTGCTTTGCACTCCCTCCCTTCTCAGTCAGGCTCTTTCAATTTCCTGGTTTCCGAATCACATGGGGAATAGGCACATGCTGCACTTCTGTTTTTAGCTTGGAATTTCAACGCTACTATAATTACTGAGGGCTATGGTGGTCAGATCCAAGAAGAAATCAGCTCCCCCATGAAAGTCTCTTCCGGGAGAAGGCTGAAAGACACTATGACCCCGCTGTCAGAGCAGAAGGGTCTGAATCTCCTTTTATTCTGGGGAGTATGCAAAATAACAGTGCCTGAAAAGCTTAAACAGAAACTGAAAAGCTTAAAACCCTGTTCCCAGACTACCTGCCCGCTTTACATTAAAATACCTCACGCTGGCACAGCTCTAAAAATAGAAAGCACAATCTAAATGGGAACTATTACTGTTCTTACTGTACTACAGCAGGGAGCTACAGCCCTTGTAAGAGGTTAAATATGTACATCTATTTACAGGCTGTAATTTTGAGCTGCTCACTACACTGCAAGCATGGAGACTTAGAGCTGCACCCCCACCTCCCCCACATAATCACATTTTTCAGCTTTTCTTCAAAAACTAATGAAGCTCAGTGTGGTCCAGAGACTGAAGAGCTTTCTCTCCCTGCCGCACACAGCTCAGGCTCCTTGTCCTTGGCAGCCTTTCCTTTCTGACTACCAAGGAGCACCCAGACATGCCTTTCTCCCATAACCACATATGGAAAGCAAATGACTCTGATGACTTATTAATGACTCAGATTAATAAACCCAGGGAGAGCTGACACCACTACAGCCTGAGAATACTCTCAGAGGTTAAATGACTATAGCTCTCCAGTCAATTTGCTCTGAGACAGGCATTTTGCTTTACTTGCATGTCTGGACTCTGTGTGAACTATGTTGGCTGGTCATGCCTGCTGCTACCTGCTTTGTTTGCAGGTTCCCTGCCTCTTTCTTCTGTCTAAAGCTCACTACAGTCTATATGTACCTGGAAAAACACTTAAAAAGAAAATGGAATATTTTGGCATTTACGGTTTTATTAAAAAGGAGATCAGACTGGAAAGGGTACCATTTGTGCTAGGCTCTATAATTTCCTACAGCCTCTGACTCTTCTGTCTTGGACCACTGCTGTCTCCCACAGCCTAAGGTAAGTGCAGCACACTGGCAGTCTGCTTTATCCCTTCCAAGAGCCTCCTTCTGCTTCTCCTTGCTTCTCTGAATCTCTTGATTTGCAACAAAAGTGTATCTTTTGGAGTTGTTTTCAAGGTGTTTCCCTGGTGTAAGCCACATCAAGCCTAGGACCGGTTTGCCACTACAGTCGTGCTGATTCCTGGCTAAAGACCCTGGAGCAGAGGCAACCATCCCAGCAAAGCCTGAGATATCTATAGGTATACCACAACTCTTTCCACAGGAAAACTAATAAACAGGTAAAAGAAGCAATTTGGTTGGTGTAACTGTCAACGTCAAAAGTATTTGCTGATGCAGCCTACCTAGCCAAGTTTTATGTCTCCTCAGGACCTAGCAGCAGTAATATCCTAAGTGGCACAAAGGCCCCAGGCACTCACCTGATGATCCGACCTCCCTCTCCACCCTTGCCTGCCCTGCCACACTGCACAGCTATTGTTGCTGCTTCCTCCTGTGCCCTGCCCTCCCTCTGGCAAAGAGCTGTCCTGACACAAGTTAGGCCAGGTTTAGTGCTGACACAGGCTTTTGGCAGCCACATGCATTCCTACCTGTGTAAGCCACCTGGGCTTTAAAAACAGTAATCAGATGAGTTCAGGATAGCTCCCTGAACTTTTCCCATTACAGATACACCAAAATCCCACCTGGACAACTGACACCTTTGTTAATGCAGAGGAGGTGGTGATAATATCACACTCTGTGTGGTAATCAGCAGTGTATGACTGCGTGTCACTACTTATACTAATAGATTTATCACAACCTTCCTGTCCCATTACACAGGTAGCTTTCACTTACAAGGACACACAGTCACCATTAAATGTGTGTGCTCTGCAATAAACTTTCAAGAAGATTACACAAACTATGACTTAATACCTATCAGGTACACTTCTTACTTCCAGAATTTTGTTTTTTTAACCACCAAAAAAGGAAAAAATAAGTTACAATATATTGGTAATTTATTGTGAAAATCAGAGCAAAGATAGGCTTTGATGCTGAACATTAGACTGTAACATGAACAGCATGCCTATGCTAGGGGGGCAAGTCTCTTGAATCCCTGCCAAGACACAGGCATGGAAATAGGCACGATCTCCTTGCTTTCTTACTCCCCTTTAACCAGATGATTAGGGATTAAATACAGGACATCCAACCACCAGTGCTAGGATACTGCTCTCCACCTACTGGGCACCGGAGCAAGAGGTGTTGTAGAGTATCTTCCAACTGTAAAAAGGAAAAGCAACCAAATTGCAAAAACGTATACAAGAGTACAAATACAGAAATAAAACGTGTAAAACATAAGCGTGTAAAACTAAAGCATATAGGTATCTGAAGAGCAAATTCTACTACTGTTCCACTCGCATGGTATGCTTCAAGACATGGAACTTAACTTTGCTTCAGAAAAGCAAATAAGAAGAGGCTTCAGAAACATTAACTCAGACTTTCAGCAGTAAGACAATATCCACTCTTCCCAATGACTCTAATAAGAAGGTGCAAGCCAAAAAATAAATTAGAACATTCATCATTTTATTCATAGACGTGCAACTGTCAGATCAACCTACAACATGAAAAATTCACTTTGCACTTAGAAATTCATGGCTGTAAATTGTGTATCAGCTCTTCTCTGAGCACTTTCAACTGCTGAGGAACTTGATGGAAAAAGAAATTCACCAAATGTCTCTGTTTAAGAAAAGAATAAAGAACAAAAGCAGTGGAGGCGGCATATGATGCATTGTCATCAACCAGTAATACTCTATATACTTAAATATACTTTTTAAAGCTAGAATAGTATTTACTGTAGCATAAAATAAATAAATACAAGACCATAGCTGCTTCTACTTCTAGCAAACTTAACAGCAAAATAAAGTTTACTTCAACAGGAAAAGGGCTTAAAAAAGAAAGAAAGAAAAAAAGCCCCAAACCAGGATCCAAGACAAACTCTCCATCAGAAAATACCTGAAGTTAGATATTACACAAGCTATGTTCCAAGTTTTTAAAGATAAATGCAGGATTCCCAATTAACATCTAATGAAAGCCGAAGGCCCTTTCCTCATGTGTACAGGTGGACTATACCAAAAGTAGTAACAGACTGAAGGACCCAGACTTAGGAAATTCACATGAGCCAGTAAAGCAGCCTGCGCAGAACCCAGGCAAAGAGGATGTCAGTGGCCAATGTCAGATGAATCATCGATTTCTGAAGAAACAAAGAGCTAATTGTTTGCATGAAAGAACACTCCAGTCCAAGATACCTACCACAAAACACAGGCTGATATGATAAAATTACTGACAGAAATTTTGTATTACTGTATTTCACAGCACATCAGGCCCTATTTCTGAAATGGACCTTCTTATTTTTTATGTGAATCAACAATTTATGAGCAAGCCCACAATGACTCTGCCACTTGAGCAAATGTAGTGATTACTCTAAAACCAAAAATATATAAGCTGATATTATCTTCCTTGCAAATGTAATCATTATTATCTATTCCATCTGAATAAATTCATCAGAAAACCAGAAACAAAAATCCACGGTGAAGTAAGGAAGCATCAGAAGCCTCTGACACAGCAGGCAGAACAAAGAGGAGTAACAGAACATGGCATGCAGAGAAAGAGAAAATGAGAGTCCCACAATAGAGGCCCAAGAGACAACGCTACAGAAAAGGTGAATTACACAGTACCATTTATGTTCTCATTAAAGAAAATTAGGAGCAAAAGCAGATGTTTCCAAGAGACACCAATGAGCAGAATAAGGAACAGCACTGTCCCCCAGGTGATTAGATGGTACATGACTCTTTCAATAATTGCTGTTTCCTGATCTTGAATGCTGGAACAAATTTCCATGCGGCTTTTGTCTCAATGAGCAATTGAGGTGGTTATTTTTCTTATTTCCTTATTGATGTTTCTTTAAAAAGATTTAATAGGGCTTTGCCCAGAGAAATGCCTGGGCTTTCATCTCATTAGACCAGTGTACCAGTGTGCTTCCCAGTATTTCCAGCTGCCATACCCAGTTAAATACCTTGTCCAATTTAGCATGCCACTTGCCACCAACCTGGTTTGCTGCCCTGCCACCACTGTGGAATACAGGCAGTGACTTGGCATCTCTTCTCACTAGCAGTGGTAAGTGATCAGCAGCATTGGCTGGATAGCGATGTAAGAAAGTAAGTAGGAAAGTGCTTATTCGCCCTTCTCCCACCTCCTCCTGCATATCACAAGCTCCAGTAATTTTCCACCTTTTCCACATATGAACTATGACAAATTTGCAGCGGAAGTGCAGGTCCTTTCAGCCACTTTACGAATCAAAATCACCACTCTAAAGGAATAAGAAAGTAAAGTCAGACATCTTGTCTAACTGTGTTCAACAAACCACAGGACACAGTCTCTTCAGCCATAGCCCTCTCTAGTCCAAAGAGCAACATAACAGGCCTACAATGTCTTTTTAATCTTGCACTTGTATTCTCAAGGTCTCAGGAGTCCAGGCAAGGCAGAGTATCTCTTATACACTAATATATGTAATTCCTTAATTGCTAAAAGGAATTACCCAACACACTGGCCAATTCCTTAAGTGCTAAAAGCACTACCCAACACACCGAAAAGTGACTAGTATAAATGCAAGTGTAAGCAATAACAGGGGAGAATGACTTGCTTTGAAAAGAGGAGCTTTGCTCAACATGGTGATATTCCAATTAGTGGATTCCAATCAACAGCTTCAAAGATTCTTAAAACTGGGCATCAACATAAGTTCTTGGTAGACTTGAAACTGATGTTTTGCTGAGATGCAAGTAGCTTAGATGAAAAGTTTTCTGTACTTTCCTCTCTAACAAACTACTTCAGCAGATGAGATTAAAAACATTTCCTTAGTAGCACTGAGAGGGCGAACCATCTCTGTATGTGTCATGCTGGTGCATAAGTGGTCTCCTTGCTGCAGTTGCCTAAAAATGTACTTCCTCAATCCCTCCTAAACACCCACTAGTCACATGATGATACAGTAGTGTTGTTACTTTCAGAGACATCAGACAGGGAGCACTATGAGGACATATGGCTTATTCTTATTTGTGCAGGGAGAACTGGGACTGCTGCAGAAATAATAGCTCCAGGACAAGATAACAAGATTTGACTGAGTTTTCAGCAGATGACAGACATTTTAACTTTCACAAAAGCATCTTGCATTAGTGCTTGAACATCTGATTGACAAGTTTCACAACTACTGTATTGGCTGTTCCCATATGTGCTTTGCTGCTTATAGACTTACACAAATGTGCAACAGCATCACTGGCCACATACGTATCAGTTGTCTGTGGACTACTTCTAGGATGGAGATCAGGTTGTCTAGCAATGTGTGATGAAAATAGACCAAAAATAGCATCAGCTTCATTTTTCTGCTTTTCTTTTTAATGATGTTACTGAGAGTTTTACTTTCTTGACTGATACTGTATATGGGTCTTGCTGGATTTTGGTGGCTTAGAAGTATAAGGCAAAGAACCCCAAACCCTAATCTCTTTTATATTACATAAGCTTTTACTCCAACATGGTTGAAGATGATTGTGGAAACAACTCTACTTTCTTGCATTATATTGTTCTCCTATAATGGTCTAGAAGTTTTCTAGAAAGAAGGATACAACTTGGGAACTGAAGTATGAACAGTTTTACTGCATGAATATTTATGAATATCCAGCTTGAGGGAACATTATACAATACAAAATTGGACTGAAGAATTTCATTATGCACAGCATATGTTGATTGTTTATTCAGACTAGCCATGAACAACACTAAACAGGAATGCATTCATTAGAAATCTCCTAATAGGCAAATTTACCTTGATAGTCTCTGAAAGATACCATCTACCCAACTGGAGAAACAGCGCATGGAACATTTACTGAAACCCCTGGTTTTACTTTTAATAATCCTTGACAGACCAAACTGACACTGCAGTAAGCAGAAAAGCCAGACCGCTGTTTGGTGTTGAAATCCTGAGAGACAGACAAGTGTAGAATGGGGCTTGCTAACTTTTATGCAGGAAAGCATCGATTTTAGGTATTTTTTTCCCTTCAATTAGCTAATAAAACTGCACACCAAGGTACAAAAGTAAACTAGGTAGACAAAATGCATCCTAGTTAGTTGAGCTGAGTGACCTGAATTAATATCTTCCTTCTATATCTGATACTATTTTGTATGACCCTTTAAGAACCTTGAACTCTCTGGCTATTTCTAGCTGCAGGGCATGTACAAAATCAAGCTACTTCCTGGATCCTCTATTAGAATGGGGGCACAGATTGCACTCTTTCTCTAATTCTTTCCTACTGGCATCACATAACACCAGCAAAGAAAATCCAGATATTTTTAGCTAGAAGAGAGCCAGAGCGCACGCCAGTGAGGTTCCCAATTTTGACAAGTAGGCGTGTAAACTTGGGACCCTAAAGGTTTGCACCTGCACTGCAGTTTAGACGCATCTCTGTTTCAAATGCCCTTCTATAAATGGTGCTGGAGCACCCTGCACTGCATGAGAGCTCTTTCAGAGTAAACACAATGATCATTATTGTGTTCTTACACCCAAAATTTCAGTTTAAGCCTCGCACATATTTGCTAGAATTGTTTACAGAAACAGATTAACTGTGAGTAATGTCAAAAAAGCATAAACCAATTGGAAATGCAAATTTACCTTGGTAGGCATTACATCTAGCAGGGCAAATGGCATATGGGATATTTTCAAAATGTATTACCCAGCTAGAAGGCACTGAAAATCAAGCGTACGGTTGTATGAACATGTATGTATGTTAGACATCACAAAAATGAGATTCATAAATAAAAAATAGTAGTCACTCTTGAACCCTTCAGCACTGGCTTCCTTCTTGTTGGGCTTGTATTTCTATTTGGACAAACTTTCAAGACTGCGTTAAATTACTGTAATAACAGTACTTAACTCCAGATTACAGGCACAGCTCTCCCTGCCTATTTTTGAAATAGAAGCTGAAGAAACAGGCAGAGAGAAGAAAAAAGGTCTGAAATGTGATACACCCCCTCTTTCTGTCTCTAGTACAGCTACACAGGAAACGTGAAACTGAAAACATTAATGGAAAATAATTTTAATCTCAAAAAAAGGTAGTTAAAGCCTATCTGGTATTTACAAAACCATATAATGATTTTTTAATTCACCTAGAACAATAGGCCCCAAGGTCCTAAACTCATTTCTCTTCAACTTTATGTAGTAAAGATAAAGAAACTGGCATCAGGATTTCGTAACACCAGAAACTGAGAAGCATGTGGGAATAGTACTAGCGAAACTACTATGTTAGCATCTACTCTAAGATTTGTGACATCATGAAGCAATAAAACCTGAGCTCTTAGTGCTACTTCAAAAACATTCATATGTATCACAGCAGCGCTCAGCTGTAGAGCTGTATGTGTAGGCAACTCATTTGGGATCAAAGCAAAGTGGCCTCCATCCAATAGCTGTCAAACGACACGGGAATGAACAACAGGGCTCCGTTTACCACAAGGACTGTGCGAGTCCAGAGACAGGCACTGAGGTTCAGTCAAAGCGTCTTAGGTAAAGGTAAGGAAGACACGCTATAAAAATATCTCTGTTTTAGGACTGATTGCTGCTACAAGCCCATTATAATCTGGATATTTTCAACATGTTAGATATCTTTCCCTTATTTGAATTCAGCTACATAAAGTGTCACCTTTTAACTGTAGTGCCAATTCCCTTATCTAAGCTACTAAGCAAAAAGAAAATGATGCCCTTTCTTGCATCACTAAGCCTGCCTGCACCAAAGGTGAGTCTTCCTGACCAATTCTTCAACAAATACCTGGAAGAAATTTCAACATCTTGTACATGTCTCCTTACTCATCCAACAAGTATGTGAAATTAGTTACAAAAAGTCCATACAGAATTAATATTATCCAAATGTTTGATTAGTCTAATTATAACCGCCAACTCATCATAACAAGTCAATTGAAGTCTTTGACATCTTTCATCTTTCAGTGAATTTAGTACATCCTTTCAAATCCCGAAATAACCCTATAATTCAACAGAAGGTATAGCTAGAAATAAGCAACACTGACTATAACACAAACACACATAAAACAAGAATCTATTTCCCATATGTGCAATGCTAAATTGGCAGTTTGTTTTGTCTGGTTTTCATCAACTAGAAATTAAAATTTACAATTAATTCTATCATAAAGTAAACTATACAATTGAATAGAAGTTCAAATGCTTATTCATACACTTAGACATAATTAAAACACTACAGAACTTCTGCTGTCCTCCTTCATACACTATGAGGCACAATGCACACCTGTGGAAAAGCCTTTCCAAGTAAAAATGCCTACCTGAAACAGTGATCACTATTTTAACAGAATGAAATGTGCTTTAACACACAACACAAATCTTAAATTCATTACTTCACAAGAAGTCTGATGTTTGACTCTTTTGAACCAATGAAAAAAATCTATAGGAACCACCTATCTCTGAACAGTGAACATGTTGATGTCAAAAAGCAGCCATCTCAAATTCATAAAGCATGCAGAGTATAGTGTGAGAGTCATACACTACACATTCACTGAAATGTGACACCTTTGTCCTAATAGGTTACTGGGATCTGGTTTTGTACTCTGGTACAATCTTATCATGCAAAGTGATGTGGAACAGAACATCTACCCATTAGGAGACTGGCAAAGACTGAGATAGTTCTTTTGCTCTAATTCCCAATGAAGAAAGCAGATGAATGCCTCAGATATGTCAAACAAATAATACGATTGCTACACAAACTTTGAATAAGGTTCCCTCCATTACAGACAACAGAAACTTTCCACCATCTTCCAAAGAGCTTTTCAAGGGCAGCTTCCTCAGGTTGGGCTGCTTAGAAAATGGACAAAAGCAAAGCCGTCAAGGAGCATTTCAAAAGGCACAGCAGAACCTCGCTGCTGTTAATCTTGGGGAGTGAAAACTACTTTATTTAGCACTGTGATTTTACTATGTTCTTCACATTTACAACGTATTCTTTACTTCCTTCCTTCACTCCTGATTTCTCTCCTTATCTTCTCTCTCACTTTCTATTCCTCAGATCTTCTCTTCAAATGTGTGACTCGTGTCTTACCTTCATTCCTCTTAAGTCAAGAAAGCCAAAATAACAATAATAATAATAAAAAAAAGAAAAGCCAAGCAAACAAACAAACAAATGAAAGAAAACACAAAACCTATATGTTCCTAGATTTTCAGGGACAAATTTTTGGCACATCTCTGGAATTCAGAAGGTCCAAAAATGTATCATAAGAAGGAATCGGAGAATCAGAAAAGGATATTCATGGGGCTATAGCCATCACATAGCAACACTTAGGCTGGTAACAGAAAAATTGAGAGAAATCCTTTCAACAGCATGACTGATTTTTGCAGTGTTACTGTGTGTCTTCTGGCACACCTGACTTCAAAATCTCTTGGCTTCTGGAGTCATGGCAATGCATCAGAAACATCAGATTTCACTGAAGAACAAAGTACAACTGGTTGTCCTGGCCCAGTCAACCTGCTGCAAGATAGGTTCAACTGCAAGAGATGCTGGAAAACAGGAACTGAAACAAGTTAGTCATGGGAAGGAGGAGTGGAGAGAATGCCACCTGCTTCTTACAGGGCTAGTGGAGTATTTGGAGGCTGTGTGGAGGTTTGTTGCATTTTAGACAAAAAGATCTTGGCTTTAAAAAGGGGTATCATTAGTTCTGACATAAGCCATCTCTTGTGGCCTCACTCTGCCATCTCCAGGCCACCATTTCCTTCTTCCTCTCTGTTGACACAAGTACTCACACAGCCACAGGACGAACCAAACTGGAGAACTGCTCCAAGTTAAAAATGGGAACCAAAACATGCCCCAGAATGTTAATTTTAAACCAGTTCAGTTGTCTGATCTGATCCACTGTTGAAATATATGTGCCTCCTCAGTATTACTGGCTGCAGTGGGGTCATGAACATGTGTTTGCGAGGAGGCTTTTCCTCCTTCGTTGGCAGGGATGGTTCATGCTAACATGAACTGCCCACTTACAAGATATGAAAATGGCATGATGCACTGCCTGGTCCAGCAGAACTGGAATCACTAAGTAGACCGTGTCAAACTATCCTTCAGGTCACAGCAAAGGTTAAGATAATACCTCTGGTATAGAAAGAATATTTTAAAATGCCCTAAAGTATTTTTTCCCTATTTTAAAATTAGCAGAAGTAAATTGGCTAAAAACAAACAAAACCTGAAATCATTCATTGCCATTATATACTTTCCAAGAAGTTGACTCTATAGAAGGTACTCAGCTTTTTTAAAAGGAAAAAGATCCCAAAGTGTGAGAGTAACCTATAGCTGCACTGCAGAGATTCTGGAGTCTACAGTTCTGTTTAATGGATGCAGAGGTACCAAGTCCACCCAATAGGAAAGCCAAAGGACCCTGCTGGAACTGAATCAGCTCTCCTTTAGTGCCCAAGCTCAGCCATTTGGAGCATAGTGCAGAATGAAGACTGCAAGTTATAGGGGTGTTAACTGGCACAATACTAAAATTGATTTTCTGCATAATATAGCATAGAAACATAGAATAATTAGGTTTGGAAAGGACCTTAAGATCATCAAGCTCCAGCCCCCATGCCATGGGCAGGGACACCTCACACTAAACCATGTCACCCAAGGCTCTGTCCAGCCTGGCCTTAAACAACGCCAGGTATGGAGCATTCACAACTTCCTTGGGCAACCTGTTCCAGTGCCTCACCACCCTCACAGTAAAGAACTTTTTCTTACATTCAATCTAAGCTTCCCCTGTTTAAGTTTTAACCCGTTACCCCTTATCCTATCACTACAGTCTCTAATGAAGAGTCCCTCTCCAGCACCCTTGTAGGCCCCCTTCAGATACTGGAAGGCTGCTATGAGGTCTCCACACACCCTTCTCTTCTCCAGGCTGAACAGCCCCAACTTTCTCAGCCTGTCTTCATACAGGAGGTGCTCCAGCCCCCTCATCATCCTCATGGCCCTCCTCTGGACTTGTTCCAACAGTTCGATGTCCTTCTTATGTTGAGGACACCAGAACTGGAGACAATACTTAATCATCTCTCCATGCTTGTGTTGCAACAGACAGGCCTGTCCTAGACTTGTTCATGTCTGTATTCATCTTCCTTGCAGATACCATGAACACAAGTGACTTTATTGGAGCCTCAGCAGTACTACTGTTTACAAGGTCTTCACCACAAGAAGCACTTAAGGGTTTTCTTTGTTTTTTTCCATAACTGTTTCAGATGTTGCCATGTAACTGAGCAGGAGACAAAGCCAGTCTTCTTCAGTTGTGTAGTCTAACTGGGATGTATACACCTGTTGTGTCCTCAGTGGCAAGAGACAGAAAGCTCTCAGATGCCCTTTCTGGGTCCTCTGAGGTGCACAGGTTATTTATCTTCTGAAAAGCCTTTATAATGACAGCAAAAGGAGCCTGGATAATTATCTTTGATTAGATGCCTAGCTTTAGGCAGCTAATGAGAGAAAGTCCTTCATCAAGTGTGGGATTTGGCCGAGTGATTTACCTATCTAATTCTACTTCTAAGACAATGCTAGGTCTTGAATTTTATGGAGCGTTATGATTTTTTTAATTTAATTTTTTTTTAATGGGCTTTTTTGATATTTTTCTCCCTCTGGAATCACCAGTGGTCAAAATTCACCTTGGTCCTAAGCCCTAACAGTGCTTTTCCTCCCTTGATAAATAAGCATTTCTTCTATGCATACCATTACCTTGGTATGTATTAATGCTTGTTTTGGTGACAAATTCCCTCTCTGAACCACTAAAGCATAATCTGAATTTTACCCTAACCTTGATTTGAGTTTTGCTTGGATACTTCTTGAGAATTTTTATTTGAAAAAGAACCAAGCTAAGCAATCACAGGATAAATACCACCTTCTAGTATTTCTTACATAAAAGTACTGTTCTTAAATAACTTTTAAAACTTTGAAGTTTTCAAGCCTGTGGCTTTAAAAACACTTTGTTTTGGAGATGGTTGAAATTCAGTATTTCAAAAAAATACATACAATTTGGCAGAAAAAAAAACAAACAAAAAAAATTCTCAACATTTCCTGTGGAGTTTCAGAAAAACTCTGAAAGTATTTCTTAAATGTATTGCACATTCATTCCTACTGACTTATTCCATCATAGCAGAATATAATAGAAAGCATGAAAATATGAATGCACTAGATCAGGTTAGCTCTGACTTTTTTCTAAGTCTTGAATATCCACAGATTAAGACTTCACAGTCTTGGTGGGTGACCTACTTCAGTGCTACTCTACCTACTAGGTGAAGTTGTTTCTGATCTCCAGCCTGAGCCTTGCTTGCTGGCACTTGTAGCCACTGACCACAACTGTTTAGCCTGGTGTTATCAAGAAGAGTTTGGCACCTTCATCTTCTGACTGTCAGTCATGTAGACGTCCATTGTACTTACACCTCCCCTTAGCATCATCTTTACTAAAGTATGCAAGCTCCCTCAACTTCATGTAAATAATGTGCTCTAGGACCTGGCCATCTCAGTAGCTGTTTCCAGTTTTTTCAACAACTCTCTTGACTTCACCCTCCCAAAATGATATGATAAGATGTATTTATTAGTAAGAAGCAACCATGATCTGCAGTTATTCTTAAATTAAACATATATATATATTTACAACACTTGTCAATAACAGGGATGTATGTGTTGTGACTAGTATCATAAAATAAGAAAATGCCATCATTTATATGTTAATGAGAATTACTTCAATGCTATACAAACCTCAAAATTTTCAATCATATCTAAGTTAAAAATCTGAGTTGTTGAGCTTTTTCTCTGCAAGAACTGTCATCAAAATTAAAGTAAAAAAGTTCAGATTTAAATTATTTTAATATTTCTCACTTAAATGTATACAAGCCCATTTATTTTATAATGGCATTTAGCTATCTTATCTATTACTTTCATTTGAATAAGTACTTTTTGCCAGATTGCTTGATTCTTGAAGCAGCCTGAATCTTTCTTATCTCCGAGTACCTCAAGCATCAGAACGGAATTGCCACTGAACCAGAAATTATTATTGCAAACATTTGTGCATTCATGATAGACAGTACATTGTGGAAACACTACCTGCATTATTTAAAGTAGTCTTTAAGGATATGTGGGATTTCTTGTACTGGTGATACTAAAGTTCCTTACAACTCAGTAAGAAATATCTTTCATTGACTAATAAATGGTTAAAACAACAAAAAAGAGCCAGTTCAACTAGCCATTCACATAACAGCCACTGGACACAGTGTTATATATTTTTGAAACTCGTATGCATTCACGCATAGGCTTAGGGATAATATGGGCTTACCTTTGTTTTGGTTATACAATTTCAAAACAGTTTTGAACTGAATTGCTCTTTCCTCAGTAATTTCTCAACGCAATGGGCACTTGCTGCTAACCTCTTCTTGGCAGCAATCTCACCATGTTTCCTTTTATTAGATCCAAATTTAGTGTCCTTCAATGGGAATTTTCCTACAGTTATGTGATCATACCAATGATAAGATAGCTGTTTTCTGTGTCGCGATTTTGAAGATGCTATTGTTCAAGCTGGATAATGCCAATCAATGCAAACTAAATCCTGGCATGTTTCTAGACATTTGCATTACTCTTTTCTAGACTTTTCTTATTTCCTCTGTGATTATATTTTCAGGGGGTTTTGCTTGTGTTTTCTTTCTTTTCACCCCCCCCCCCTTTTTTTTTAATAGTACCACATTAGCATTGTTCTAATTACTTTACAGCGCATATTTTCTAAACTACTGGTACTTGGTCTCTCAAATCTTAGTGAAGTAAATGCTAATAGCTTCTGCTAATCATGCTGCCCCTCCTTCTTTGCTGTGAAAACAAAATTAGCCTGACATTCACTTTCCTCGCTCCTCTTCTGTAGCCATTGTAGCAAACAATAATGGCTTGAAGAGACAAAAGGAGGGAAGAGGTAGAAAAGCTATCTGAAAAATTCACGTCTCTGGAAAGTGGAAGACACACTTGAGAACTACAGCATGGAGGTTTAGCAAATACAGGTTGGAAAATTCAAGAAGAACATGCATACACATATCTGATGCTGGCAGCTACCAAATGGGTCACAATGGGTATGCAGCTGCCCTAAGCCTTCAATGACCATTGTCTAACCAGATCGAACCCTTTATGTGGGAAATGCATGCCTTACTAACACTTCCAGAAGTATCTTTTCCACTGTGTTACCTCTAAATCAGCAGGTATATAATACATTGTTTTCATATATATTAAATACTGACTGTGGAATTCATATCCAGCTGAGTTTGAACTCTTTTAAACACTTTGAGACAGTTGTCTGCTGAAGCTAATATGGACTGGCTATGCAGACAACTCACTTTTAGTAGCTCAAATTTACTATTTACAATTTCTTTGTGTGGAAAAACACCGATTTATTTTTTTTCCCCCTCACCTATTATCAGACTCCATATCATACTTTTAGGAGGATCATGAAGCCACACTGAATGTCTTCCAGTCATTGGCATGTTGCAAAACGTTGCTCTCAACTTCAAACATAGACGATTTGGTCTTCTTCAGTGCTTTTACTTGCCTCTCAAACCTAGCACATTTTCTTATGATATTGTGGCTGAAAATGAAGAGTGGCTCTGAAGCTCATACAAGCAGATTGTAGAGATACTCCATGTCAGCTCTGATTACTAGATACTTCAGGGAATCTGCATATCCTTCTTGGGTAGTTTGGAGGCAAACTCCATGCCCTTAATGGCAGCTTTGCTTTTTAGAGTTCTTTGGCAGGCAAACCCCACAAACAGCTCTTCCAAAATATTAAAAATTATTGAGATAATTAAAAGCTAATAGATTTTAGCTTAAGGGGTTGCAAAGAATAGCCTGTCATTGTTGAGACAGCCCTGTAATAGAGCACCTTGTTAATCAGAGATGATTCACAGATGACTTGCAATAGATTCTGGTAGTTCTGAATAGCAAGGATATTTTCATATTGAGCTCTTTTCTACTCGGGAGTAATGAAGCCTTGACTTTAATTAAAAGGAAGCTCCTTTATTTTTAAGCTTGTAGGTCCAAGCAACACTGAAGTACAGAAAATTAGCATGTCTTTTAGTAATTTTCCATATGTAGAGCTTTGCACTTTAAGGTTTTGCTTTCATAATGTTCCCTACCAAAGGGCATCTCAGCACCTGAATAGCAACTGTCAGTGAGAAGGCAGTCTTATTGCCACTTAAATGGAGAAACGACGAGGTGGGAAACTGTTTGCACAAGGCCTCCCAGCAAGTCTGTGACAGAGTTAAGAACAGAACTGTGTCCATCTTAAATACAAGGTCAGTCCCTTAGAACTGCATGCCTCGTCAGATAAAGCCATCTGCTTCACTTGATGGGCAACTGCTGTTTTAGCTCATGAATACAGTGGTACAGTTGGACATTACAACACCCTATTGCTACTGATAGAGGTGGTCCTATGCTCTGTCACCTTCCCTCTTCCTTTCCCGTAGTACTTTCTCTTGCCTTTTGCTGGGGAGGCTCCAGGGGATAGCTCCAAGGAGCAGAGGAGGCACCCTACATACATACACAATTTTTCAACTAGTTTAGCTCCTAAACTGCCCCCTGACAGTTTGGATGAGCTTCACAACCTGAGCAAAGGGAGATGACAAGAGCATGCAGGAGCAAGATGGCCAGTCTGTGCCCTTCCAGGGCCGCTGGCCATGAGATGGGCTTAGCTATAACACCAAACAGGACCTTACCAGGCATGGCATTTGCATACCTTAACAACACCATCTTAGTGGTGGTGCGCTCTCCTCTCCCTGCTGAAGCCATAACCACTGGTGGGGGTTGTGATGGCTGCATGCTTAGTGCAGCTTACTTTGGATTTTAGGGGGACAGATGGCAACATGGCAGCCAAGGGCTGTCTGGAATGGTGACCCAGCTGTCTTGCTGACATGCAAATATCACTAAGGTAGACAGCCCAGGGCCTGATCTCTCCTTTATGGCAGCAGGCTACACACCAGGTCTCTCCATAAGTAGGGACACCTCTGAAGGTTGCTCCCTGAAGCTGAGAAATCCCTTGCCACAACAGATTCTCCATACATGATTAATAAATACCACACTAAACTTTGAGATCTTAACTAACTTAACAGGATTGATTGCGCATACATAAACCTTTAGATATAAACCACTGACTAAGTCTGGGACTAGGAGCGGACCCAGCTGCACCTAGGTTAACTCTGAGAACTGTAGAAAGCAAGGGGTCCTTTCTGAACATCATGACTCAATGGGAGGGTCTCCCTGACAGTTTTGTCCAACCCTGTCCTCTACACAGTAAATAATCAAGTGTACCTTTCCATTGAATCTTCTTAAACAATTGCGGTATTTAGCATTGAACTTTCTTAACTCACTACTTCATAAAGTATGTTGTTCCTTCTCTCTTACAACTGAAATGCATGACTGCAAAACACCTTTCGTCTTTTTAGCATATATTTTACCTGTAGCCAGGTCCCCACTTTAAACAGAATTGAGAATAGGCCTTGACCAATGATGGGGATGTAGTGTTTCGGTTTAGAGCTGTCTAAGGCCTATTCTAAGTTTTCCATGGGAAATACAAGCTTGTGCAGCACACAGGGTAGTCACGTGGCTAATGCCATTAACTAGTAGTGGCTCCCTGTCGCTGATGACCCCAGCATGAAGGCTAAGGGTGCCACATTTCTGCCTAGGATTCCCTATAGTAAATATGTATATTTGCCTATGTACAGTGTTTGTTTGCATACTGGAAACTCGGATCACTTACACAATTCACTGTGGGTGTGTTGTGCTTACGCAGGGTGAAAGCCTGGAGCAAGGCTTACACACACACAGAGACTAAGACCATTAACAAACTTTTATCCATTCTGTCACCATCTCTATTTACCCATGAGCCTGGGAAACTTCAAAACATTTCTGAACTCCGGGACTGGGAAGCTTTGAAACGTGACATAGGGTGACATTAAT
The DNA here is from genome assembly GCF_028554395.1 of Pezoporus wallicus. Classification (NCBI taxonomy): domain Eukaryota; kingdom Metazoa; phylum Chordata; class Aves; order Psittaciformes; family Psittacidae; genus Pezoporus; species Pezoporus wallicus. The sequence continues at coordinate 5,757,808 of NW_026637663.1, forward strand.
TACTGCATTCCAAACACCTGATGAGAAACTATTAATTTACTGATACAGGCAATGACACCTCCTTCTCCTCTTTTTGAAAAGAGGGAGTGAAGAAGGACAAGCTGCATTCAGCAACAGGCATTAGCTGTCTTTCTATTAAATAGATTTGCAGGATTCAATATTGTGAATTATTAGAAAAATGGTAATAATGCAATTGAATTGATAGAAAACCCAAAGAAATGCCCAAATCGAATACCTCTCAGTCTCCACATCCAACAGATAGAGTATGCTGGGGTTAATCCCTCCAGAAAGAGAAGAGTACGTATAACAGATGCAAATATTTAGCCTTTTTGCTTCTCATTTAAGACTCATGTCAAGTCATCTCTTCAGAGAAGAAGCATGTGTCCTAGATAAGCATTAAGCACATATTAGGTGCTTGACTAGTGCAAAATAACAGTGCAAATATCAATAATTACTTCACCTTAATTTCAGGAACTGAAACATTTTGTATACTATAGAAATAGCTAATCAAAGTGTGGACAAGCACAGTTAAAGAAAATGAAACCTTTAATTATTTTAAATACAGGAAAACAGCAGATTATTTAATAATCACATGCTCCAACAATTTGCATTTCATATAGCTGGCTTCATTGTAAATCTAATAACATGATGTTAAATATAACAGCACAAACTTTCTTCACTCACCACAATAGCTGCTGATTATGCTTTCAGATGGTTTTTTTTTTTTTGACTAACCCATTGATGTGAGTTTTATCAGATCCCAAATTAAAGAATATATTAATTTACAGCCAACTGACTAATTCAGGGAAGTCTTAAGATAATGAAAGCATGCTTGTTTGAATATTACAAACAGCAAAATTATCACAGTATTTTTCATTTATCTAGGAAAGATTTTTCACTGCTTCACAATTCTTCACAACTTTTTCGCAATTCTTCACTTTCAACTGAAGAATTCCATTTTCAGGGAAAAGTTCATGTGCCCACCTCCCCCACAAATCCCAGTGGTTATGGGTTTGTGTGTTGTCCTTTAAAAAGCATTTTTCCTAACAGAACCTTCCCCAAGAGTTTAAATACAAATTGTAACTGACAATTCAGCTTCATTAGAAACATGCCTCCAAACGCACTATAAAGAAATCAAAATGCTACCAAAATCTATGAGATTGAATGAATCAAAAGCATGCATCTTCAGAATTAGCTCTGTATTCTGTGCTCCAAGTACACTGCCAGCTGGACAGAGTTATGCCACGTAGATAACTTTGTGAACAGTCTATCTGAAATCAGTCTCCTAGTGCAGCGGAAGGGCATTCCCTGAACATGAATCAGCGGACCAGCAAGGGGAGCAGGGGAGCAGTAACATCACTCCTTTTGTTTCTGAACAATCAGCACAGCACATTTCACTCCGTGGAAAGCTATGCACAAATACACCCTTTTCACCTGCAATCTCAAAAGGCCTGCTGTGTCCAGAATGTGAGTTAAAGCAACATAACTTCTGTTTCAGGTTTTCACTGTTCTCAAATCAGACTTTCACTTAAACCAAATCTGCCAACAGCAGTCTCTAAAATATTCCCTTCACTGAAATGACAATTCCATTTGAAGCATTTTTCCCTCTGCTCCATAAACTGGAGAAGTTTGACATATGTTAACTACTGGACTTAACCTTGACAAATGACCATGATGGAATGCATTAACATATTCGTAGCTCAGAAAACAAGGTATAAGCTTGCAGAGAGAGAAGAGATAAGGGGTGTTCAGGGTAAGTTACACTTGTGTTCAGAAGTTAAAGAGTCCTCCTGGAAGCCAGTGCTTCCAGGAATGCTTGGAAGCCAAGTCGCTGTGCAAGGGTTCTAGCTTCCTTGCAGTTTTAAGAATTTTTATGAATAAAAAAAAAAAATAAATCAAAACTGATCACAGAAAACAAACACCAGGAGGTTTTCCTCCATTCTTTACATACTTACCATCATAATTATAAGTAATTCAACCATCCTCAAATATTTATAAACTGTTTTATTAGATTGCTAATCCCAGTGAGGATTATCACTCACTCAAACTGATTTCTTCCAAATGACACAGCTATGAGGAGCTACCCAGCAGCTCAAGCACTTGGGCTTTCTGCTAGAGAAGCATTCAGGAGAGCAGATTTTCTATTAGCTACTTATAAAGCATTACAGTGCTTTATTTTCATTATTGATTTTACTCTGTTTAGCTTTTGGCATCTCAGGGAGGGAACAGGAGAATAGCAAAGAAGAAGGGTTGCAGAGAGAGGAAGAATTAACTGGAAAGGCAGGCAACTTGAGGGTTGTTAAAATTTGTGCCACTGTTTTTTGCTCCAGAATGAAACTGCAGATTTTCATTTTAAGAAAGATTTAAACAGAAATTCATAAAGAGTGATGAGTACAAGCATGTTTACACAGAATGTCATTATATAATACTGTAGCCTGTCTTTGACAAGAAACCCGAGAACTGGTTACAAAGTATCTCTCTTCCCATACTATTTACTGTTGTTACTATAATAATTTCCTAGTAAGGAAAACAAATGTAAAATTTGTTCTTACAGAGTAACACAGGTGACCTCATAACACTTACGAAATAGAGCAAAATGTTCCACATGAATCTTTGCAGGACTGAGTCCTGTAATGCTGTGATTTATTTCTAATTCCTAAAACAGTATGCAGATGACACGGCAGAATTACATACACATCATCTGAAATGACACCTGAGCTTTTACAAAGACACTCAGAATCAAAACAGGGTTAGTACTCAGTTCCCTATTATCAGATCTCACAGATTTACGTGCCTCCCTGCTTGCAAATTTAGGAGACAATCCTGAATTATACTTACCCATATTGCACCTTAATTTTTATGCAGAAAAAAATTGCATGGAAAGGCAATGAGCTGTGTGATGGTCAGGGAAGATGGCCTGTAAGTGCCTTCATAAAATTCACTTGCTATGTGCATCACAAAGCACTTTTTAGCACCTCCCAGGTTTACCCCCTTTCCTAATCAAAGCTGCTTTACAAGTATTAGCCATGGTTATGGTTCAGGGGAGGGTAATAGATGACTTCAGGAACGACTGAGCAAATTCACAGTACCACCTAAGTATCTCATTAAAATAACATAGGGATGAGCATTATAATTAATAGAATCATTACCATTTAACTATAACCTCCCTTGATCTGCCCTGTCGGGAAAAAAAATAAAAAGACATAAAATGGGATAAAAATATAGTTTGCAACAACTTGTACCTCCTTCTCCCCATCCATATCACCAGAAGGAAGGAAACGGGCCACAGTGCAAATAGGTGTAGTCACAGCACTTAAAGATATTTCTCTCTTTTCTACTTGACTCCTGGAAATGAAAACTGACCCATTTATAAGATTTTGATCAGTTTTTCTGCTACATTATTAATTCCCACAGCTGTGACACAACATTTGGTCCTATGTTGGGCCAAGAAAGATTGAACTGCTTAGCTGCCTTCTGTGCCTTTGAAAAGGTTATAATCTTAAAAGAGAATTTGTCTTGAAAAAGTTTTTTTCCCTAATTATTCAGAAATCTAATGGAGGATCCTCTCTTAGGAGTGTGAGACTGCATAATGTATCTGAAGGGGGCCTTTAAGGATGCTGGGGAGAGACTCTTCATTAGGGACTGTAGTGGTAGGACAAGGGGTAATGGGTTCAAACTTAAACAAGGGAAGTTTAGATTGGATACAAGGAAGAAGTTCTGTACTGTAAGGGTGGTGAGGCACTGGAACGGGTTGCCCAAGGGAAACTGTGAATGCTCCATCCCTGATGGTGTTCAAGGCCAGGTTGTGCAGAGCCTTGGGTGACATGGTTTAGTGTGAGGTGTCCCTGCCCATGAAGATGCCCTAGCTGATCTTAAGGTCCTTTCCAACCCTAACTATTCTATGATTCTATGAATTCACTTCCCAAGTTTCATCTAAAGGGGAAGTCTAAAAAAAATGCAACAGAGCCAAGACTTAAGTTATTAACTGCAGACATTTAAAGGAGTAAAGAGATGTGTGAGTATTATGGATCAATAGATTAAAATCTAATGCAGGCATACCATAAAGGCTGCATTTTGATTTTGAACAGAAATGTTTGGAGATATGCCTTATTCAGATGATGAATACTGGTAAAGACTGATAGCATCTCTAAAACATTATAATTACTTTATACATTTGTCCAACATGTGTTTAAAAACTTGTATATAGTTTTTGTATATATTTTGCTATCTGACCCTCACCCTTTTTTTTAAACCCCAGATGACAGTGATATTGTTACCTTGAAAAAACTGTGTGAAATGAAATTCCCACCACTGAATCAGATTCATCACCTTGGGCTATGTTCTACATTATGCCAAATACCTACCAAAGTTACACTGATACAAAATAAGTTATTTTGCATATTACTAGGGTTTATTCATACTAATATGACATCATCATTGTTTCATAGTAATGAAAACTCTCAAAAAAAGGAAATAATATAATACAATTGTATTATAATTTGTGTAGGGAATGCATGCTCATTTACTCTTACCTTCATCTTAAAAAATACAATAATCACAAATGGTGTTAATATGAGCTGTTAATAATGCACTTTGTATTCAAACAGGCTCACAGGCAAAATCAAACCAAAGAGAGAAAAAGAATACTTTAAACATCTGTGTCACAATTAGACTGAGGTCAGACTCTCCAGAAATGATGAGTTTTGGGGTAAGGCAAAGCAGAGAAAGCTTTGGCCTCACCAGAGCCCTTGGCATAAAGTCATTAGTGACTGAAAAAGAAGAGTTTGGTGGAACAATGTCTACATTTGACTCTGCGCATGCTTGCCTATCTTGTTCAGCTGCAGGTGATGAGGTGTGACAGCCAGACCACAGCAGGGATACCAAGACATGGAAGCTGCTTCTCTGTTTTTTAAACCTATTTACAGCTGGCCAGGCTCCTGCTTTCGCCAGCCTCTGCTTCCAGGTCCTGTTTTCAGTGACACTAAATTCTATCAAATAGTATCAAAGCAGAAACAGTTCCAGAGCACATGAAATACAGAAAAAAGCTGGGACCGCACTTCTGCCAGTACCATGATCTATATCCACCACCTTGACCTCATGAAAGAACACACTACACAGCTTAGTCCTACTTCTAAAGGGCTATGAGGTCACAGAGGAACAAATACGCAAGTCAAGGGGAATGTACCACAATTGCCACAACCTCCCTGCAGAGCCTCAGGACCCATGTGAGCTGTGTTCCCAGCCATCAGCTCCAGGTAGGGGGATCTGCCCCGCCTTGCCTTGGAAATATCACCACATGCTGTAATTTGGTACCGTGTAAGGCCCAAGCAAAATTTAATCCAAGTTGATTTTCTCCAAAAGATGAATATAGAATAATCTTCTCTGATGGCAGGAAATAAATTGCTGGTACTCCAGATATATTTCACCATTCAGAGCCTTGTCATTTAATGACTGAATCAGAGGTGACATGGCTGGCAGAACAGGGAGCTCATTAACATCCATCAACATGTGGTATACAATATGCTAACTTCATATTTGTCATGTGTACCCCATCTCAGTCATGCTCCTTTAGTACTAGTCAGCTAATGAAAAGTACAGCAGTTTGAATATTTTGACAGAGAAAGAAATGATGCAGTGAATTAAGCTGGCAGTGGCAGCAATGCAGAGCCACTGAATGAGGAGGAAGAAAATTGTGCTGGCCCACACAGTAATGATGGTTAGAGGTGAAAGTAAGTTGCCCAAACACCAGTGCTTTGTTGGGAGTTCTCATGACCTCACAAGGATGATAGCAGTGACCCTCTCTGAAAACCAGGAGGTGTGACCCAACACTGCAGAAACTGCTTCAGTTTACTCACTGTCACCTTTTTTTTCCCCTCAATGCAACTGAAAGAGAATAATGCCCTCTTAACTTTAAAAAAAAAATTTCTACTGGAAAGAAACTTACTCCAGAACTTGGCTGGGTCAGGCAGCATGTATTACCTAACAACTTGTAGAAGTCTTCAGGTGGCTATAAAGTCCAGACAGCACCTACCACATACCTGGCAGAGCTCCAGAAATATTTTACAAGACAGATGTTGGGCTCCTTGGGACTCCACAACCTTACTCAAGATAAGACTATTTATGGTGTGCAACAGGTCCAGGGACCTGGAGCTTTTGACATTACTTATTTTGGGTCATTTATTCTCACTGCATTGGATTCAGCTTGCTCAGCAAACCTATCACAACTCCAGTGCTAGCCAGCTGACCTTATGCTGTTATTAGGAATGTTTTCGATCTGCATGGAACAGTGCAAGGGTACAAAGCAAGAATAGACTGTGTAAGTGATAACCAAGACCTATACTAAAATGTATTACACACTATATTATATTGTAACACGAAGCCAAGACCTATAACTTTTTAGCTGGAAAAAGTGGAAAAAATATAATGCTAGCTGATGGCATCTGACATCTTTAAATTTCATTCTCAAGCATAATCAAACCAGCTTCTCTCCACAGCAAGAAGAAATTCTAGGACAATCTACAATTTGGCAATTTTGGGCATGTTCAGTCTTTACTATTTCTAATACAATGAAAATAATAGCCTAAACCAAAGTTTGCCTTAAGGATTCTGATCACTTCTTCAAAGAAATCAAACAATGAAGGAAATAACTCCTAAGTCCTTAAACATACACTGAAAAGGCATTTTAAAATCATCTGTCTGGAGAGTTTCAAGTGGCTTCCATACTGTGCATTATCATGAAGTGATTTCTCCTTTATTTACTTCCTCTGACACCAAGGCAAATTAAAAAATGCAAAGTCAATTTAGAGAGCTCAGGTTGTGAATAACATTGGGCATTACAGTCAAAATGAAGATTTGCTGCTTAGGAAGCAGGGAAATATGGTGTTTTGTCTGGGTCATGTAGCGGTTCACAGCAATCACCCTATCCACAGTGACCTGCAGATGACTGCACAGCATGCATTAGAACAAGCACTAATGGAAATGGCCTTCTCATCTGAGAATAACGAGAGCTGACTGGTCCAATGCATTGCAATTGGCTGTCAGTGCCAGAACAATACATGGAGCTTAGAAGTAAATCCAGTGTTGTGGCTTGATGCTTAATACAAAGAAGTGGTGCCTGCATTACAGCAAAAGTCCTCTCCCTCTGCCAGCTACTTTATTCACAAACTATAAATGTGGACAGGCACTATTACTAGTAAGTAGTAAGCACACTGCTAGAGATGTAATATTTATGAAAGTAGTGGTATTTAGAATAGAATTTAGACTTCCTTTTAAAAATGTGGCTCTAGAGAGCTAAAAAGTGACTCTGACAAGAGCACTTTGAAAACTTTTGCCACTGAACAATGATTTTTTTTTTTAAATTTTATTTTAAACCTGAAAAAGATTAAAATAAGTATTTTCTGGAACTTGCTTTACAGTTTTAAACAGTGAAAAATGGATCTCACATAGCCGGTAATCTAAATGTACACTGGGCTGAAATATCCATACATTTTGCTGTCATCCCTCTAACGCTGATATACATAATCAATTTAGAAATCCACTGTGCAGATTAAATACAACATGTTAAACAGTTCTTCCTGGGTTTATTTGGAAAACAACAGCCAATTTTCAGAACTAAACACTATGATGTTTATAAAGAAAAGGCAGGTTGCAAAGACAGTCAAGCTTCCTTTCTTAACTAATGTTTACAAAGTTGGGGGTGGAATGGAAATTCGACAGTTTTGAGGGTAAGTTTTACTAAGAAGAAACACAGATAACACCAAAAAAAGCCCAGAAATTCACACTGCAAATACCAACTCACTGGATTGTCCTGCCCTTATACAGAAGTAAACAGCTATCAGGTGCGCCCTTATTCTCTAGCATGTGTTTCTTGCAGGCTGGGTCAATGCAAGGTAGAAAGCAGCTCACGGTGGCACTTGCTGCTATTCTCCGGCAGAGATTAGTGGGAAAAGGACCAGGAATGGATGGTGACTGAAGACGGTTTGAAGCAATTTCCATACTTTCCACAGAAAGGAAAAACCTTTCCTAGGAGCCTGTCTAAACTGCAAAAAGACGGTGATACACTTTGAATTGAGCTCAAAATTACAACTCCCTTGACTACTTCTGAAGATGCAAGCTGCCTTTTCACATAACTGAGAATTTTTTAATCTAATCCCTAGCACACATATGTTGAGTGCAATATCTAAGAAAGTATAGGCTCTTTCATTTCCTGAGGCTGCTGCCTCTTCCCGCAGACCCTGTACAACCTCCCTTGCACCTGGGGAAAAACAGCAAGAATACACACAATGGAAGTCTCCAAGCCATCAAGTGCAATCTGTAGACCAGCTAGCTGCAGTGTAGGCTATCCCCAAACTCACATGTACCACATCTGGTGGTACTGAGGAGAGCTAGGGAGGTGCCCTAGGAAGGAGGGTGGAGGTAGCAATTGTTCATGTATGTACAAAACCATCTGAATAGGGAAGGGTGGATATTGTTTTCCTGTTGGCTTTCTAAGATCATCAAGACTATTCTTTACGATCAGTCTGCAAAAAAACCCTAGCAAAAACTACAAAATCCTATTCACTGAGCGGTCTCCCTCCCACCACAATTCTGAAAGTCTGTTCCCAAAACAAGACAGAAGCTGAACAGTCTTTACCAGTTTGTCTTTCCAAGTCACTGCTTTTTACTGCTCATCTTAATTACCTGCTTCCAGCACAGGGCTTAGGTCAGGGGAACCTGTGATGTCACCAGAAATCGGGTGTTAGCTGATGTAACTAGGTGAACCCAGGAGGAACAGGGATCTGGGTCAGAGTCTTGGCAGATTAATGAATATGCACGTCCACAAGGTCATTTGCCAGAAACTCAATCTCAGCAGCCTATTGCAATTTTACTGCTGCCCTGATTTGCTCTGGAGCAGGGAAGTGAAAATATGGAATGTAAGAGTAACTGGATGATTCAATGTGCTGATACATTTTAATATTTATGTTGTTTAATGGACTTTTTGGAAAATTAAACTGATGTTCAAGCCCTATTTGGTAGATTAAGACAGAAACATAATGCATCTCTAAATACGTTCTTCAGATGTGGCACAATGCCTTTAACATACAGCATTTTTCCAAGCAAGTATCCATTACAGTGTTTTCTTTATGTCACTGGTGGGATAAGAAAACATGCCCATTCAGTTTACATTTTTTGCATTTTAGAAGTAAAGCAAAAAATTGTTTGCGTTTATACTTCAGCTTCTGCTGCTATCAACTCCACTTTCTCTTCGAAAAGCAAATAGTCTGACAAAGAATGTTGTCATTTTTCAGCTTCCTAGAGACTATACTGGCTTGAAAAGTCAAAGTCTCAAAACTGCATTGCTCTACCCCAAGAATACTATGTGTCATGAGAAAGGATAATTTGAACACTACTGGGGAGTGAAGGATATCACTGGTGGAGGCATAAGACAGCAAGAGCACAGACAGCTGTGATCTGTAGAGATGGAGCAGGTTCTCCTGCTGAATCACAGAAGTGCGGGAGGAAAAGGCCCAAACATAACAGTCTGAAGAGCTTCCACAAAAGGGAGACAAAAGCTAAGTGTTTTCAGGCCACACTTCAGAACCAGATTGCAGCAGAGGCACAGAGATGGTGGCCCAGCTAAGCAGATGGTATTCTCCCAGCACAGCCTGTGCAGAGAGTCTTCCATCTGCTACCACGTTCAAAACAGACTTAGATAGGAATTACAGGACTTCTATTATAAACAACATTTTTAATACTCTCTGAAAAATATTTATTTGATTCCACGTTAACATTGATGAGCTCAGACTACACAGCCCCAGCAATACTCAGGAAGGGCTGAAAGGATTAGAAGGAGCAGCAGATTGCTGCTTTTGGTGTATAAAGTCACAGCTATCACACAAGGTGCAGAAGGAAAGGAATTCCAGCTGTTAAGACAACAAAATTATTATATTGCTGCTGTTGTCTTTACAAGAAATGTTAGTTATCTAGACACACACATGCATCTTTTCAAGATCTCTAGCTAAAATGCATTTTTCAAGAGGTGTTTTGTTTGCTGGGTTTTCTTTTGTGCTTTGAATGGGGCTTGGGGGGGGTGGTGGTTTTGTTTTTAACATGGAAAGTTTCTGCAGTCAGAATTGTATCACAGGTAGCTGGTTCTTTGCATAGATCTCCTTCTGATCATGGCTTCCTCAGAAGCAAAACAGCTAATGAAGTTTCACACAGGGGTGGTGCCAAAGACAGAACTAGCAGAGCCTGTGACATAGGTTCAGAATTGGACCTCTAGAATGTTCTTTTTTCTTCAACTGCAAGTGCTTCTCCATTGCGCTAACAAAATTGTAAAAATAAAATAAAATCCAAGCCCCTATAAACAATACTGCTTAGTTCAATACATTTTCTGCAACACTTACGATGCATGGTGACAGAGTAAGATCATGCAATTTAGAAGGGCTGGATTGTCACCTCCTGGATTGCAGCTCAGAGTGTTACTAGAAACACAGCTGAGCAGCCACTAGGCAACATCTGAGAGAAGAGCACATATCACCCTCTCCCTAGTCCTTGAAAAAGCCTATTTAATGAAAGCATGAGCTGCTACTGCCATGGGTTAGAGTGTCAAGAAGATGTCACAAACTTCCTCATTTCTGTTACCCACCACAACTGCTGCAGCATTCAAGGCAGCAAAGTTGTCCTCTCTCCAGCCTCGCTGCTGCCAAGAAACCCCAGGGAAACATGTAGGGCAGGAAGTCCCTGCACACACGCCTTTCCTCCAGACCAGAGCAATGCTCACCTGCTATTCCAAGAGCAAAGGGTAGCGCACAAAATCAGATGGTAACAATTCTATTTTACTTTTCCACTTATTTGTAGAGAGCCAAGAAATAGCTAAAAGAATTAAACAGTACAAAAGTGAGGAGAAACTAATTAGGATGGCAATAAGTGGAACTGGGGAGGCTCATGTATCAGAGCTAGAGGCAATATGATATAATTCACTGAATATTTAAGCTGCAGATCAGAACAACCTTTTCAACAAAACATCAGCAAACTCTTTTTAAATTGAGAATTTTAAATTAATCTTGCAAATATTTTACATCACATTATACCTGCTGGGATCATTAAAGAATTTAGAAAAATCCTGCTTTGACAAAGATATAAATTACAGTAATAAAAGGTCTTTTTAATTTCCAGTTGCCGTGCATTTGTTTTTCTGGGTGGGACAGCGCTTGGTGTTGCTAGAAAGCCATTAAGCAACAGTAGTCATTTCCTAAACCACCTGCTTTACACTAACAGTTTCCAAAATAGTATCTTAAGGGACTTTTTAAATTTGCAGCTCAGCCAATGCAATATTCATGGACTGCAATATTTGTTCATGGCTCTTCCTGTAGTTAATTTTGACATTGCACTATCTCTGGTATTCAGGAATGGCAAAACTTACATCAGAATTAAAAAAGATGCTGGGAAAGTCATCCATATTTATAGAAGTGCTTTGTAATTTGAAGGCTTTTTGTAAAACCTAGAAATATATTTCAGAGCACTTAACCTCATGAATACAGCAAGCTACAGCTTGAAACAAGTGATAGTTCATCTTTACCCTTGCAAAACATTTTTCCTGAGCTGCCTTAGGGTCTAGAACACAACACATGGAAGCAGATGAAGTACCCACTATGTAGGAAAAAAGAAAATTTAAAAAAGGTTCTTGATGGTGACTAAAAGCCACTTGAAGAAGAGCAGTGAAACAGCAGCAGTCCCCACTGATGTCCAGATGTCTGTTCCAACAACAGCGGCAGAGAACTATTTTAACAATAACCCCAGATATAGTTTAGAATTTCAATTAGGCACCTGAAAGCATGGACACCTAAATAGTTTCTAGGGCCAGACAACATCACCCTAAATTTGGGTTGCATAGCATCTTTAACTACACACAATTCTACTGAAGCATGGATTATTCTTGTACATAGGAGTCGTCAACAGAAAAGAAGAAATGGGAGGGCCAAGGGACAGAGAATCATGTCTACAGTAAACCAATACTTGAAGTCTCTTTATACAAATCCTCAAACAGGCTCCCCTTTTCCTCACAGGTAGAGGGAGATTAACGGCAAGGTGTAGGTAATGTGAGTACAGTGACCCGAAAGGTTTCTGCACTTTTCTGGTCTTGTTAGTACCAAATAGCAATGTCTCAACTGTGGATTAATAACTGCATTTGAAAGAAATTAATACTTCACTCCCAGATAAAAGGAAAACAGCCAGTCCAAATCAGTTTTACAGAACAGATAATTGCCATAAAAGATCAGTTTTCACAAAGTGGTATCATACAGATTTGTATACTGGCTCCCATTTTAAGAAATAAGAAATTATTTGGCTCAGACTATCAGTGGTGCATAAGTATTGAAGCTGACAAATTACTACAGCACAGGTATGTGTCTCTGTGGAGGCAGAGGAGCTCAGTTTACACTCGGTCCAGCAGACACACTACTTACGGGTTGGTGGGTTTTTTTGTGCCTTCAGATTCTCTCGAGGCTGAGTACACGGTATCACAGGTAAACAAAAGGGAACAAAGGCACTGTAAATCACTGGAAACTATGGAAAATGTTCTCGTGAACAACAGGCATGCACAGTTACATATGATAAAGCTTCTGTGAGATGTTGTCAAACACAAACACAGTACAAAGCTCACTGAAGTAACTGTGGTGTTCTCTTGCTATATAACCAGTTCAGAGGGAAAACTGTTTTCTGATGCAAATTTCACTAACTGATGGCTTGTTCCAAGAGCCTAGTGATAAAATTGAACAGATGTCCTAATGCTTACGACACTTTGAATGAATTAGGTTGGGCAACTTCTCCATAGAAAATTACCAAGATAACTTAGAGCTTCTATTTCAATAATAACTTCCATTTCAAACAAGTTTCTAGACAGAATATAAATGCCCCTAAACTTACTTCGATTATTTTTGCATAATAAATTAATGGTTAAGAGATTAAGTTATGCCTAAACAAAAGGAAAGTGTTTTAAAACTGGGCAAAATCTTCCCAGCTGCTTTATTCTTTTGCTTAGCCTCAGGGGACACATCTGAAAGACTGCATCAGCCAGGACAGATGGCAGACAAGACATTTCTTGAGTCATACACCCTTGCTTATACTAGGTCATGATGAGTGCCTCCAGGCAGTGAATGTGAAGTACCAGCAAGTCATGTAAAACGTGCCCAGAAGGTACCATCCAACACATTTCATATAAATTAACCTGCCAAAAGGAATGTGAATAATTGCTTTATTCTTCCGTTCTCTACTGGCAAGAGTTCCCAACAGGAACCATACAAAACTAACCAAGCTTGTGGTCCCAGTACAACATCAAACAAAAAGCTATGTTGAGGATTGTCGGCATTGATACGCTTTGGTTGTTGCACCCCCAAGCACAAATACAGGCTGGGCAAAAAAAAAGATTGAAAGCAGCCCTGAGGAAAAGGACTTGGGGATGTTGGTTGGCAAAAAGCTCAACATAACCTAAGAAAATATGCTCAGAGCCCAGAACCATATGCTGAAGTGCATCAAAAGAAGCATGGCACACACGTCAAGGGAGGTGGATTCTCCCCCTCTATTCCACTCTGGGGAAGCCCCCCTGGAGTGCTGCATCCAGCTCTCAAGCCCTCAGTACAGGAAAGATACGGACCTGTTGGAGTAGGTCTGGAGGAGGGGCATAAAGATGATCACAGGGCTGGAGTGCTCTCCTATGAGGAAAGGCTGAGAGAGTTGAGGTTATTCAGCCTGGAGAAAAGAAGGCTCTGGGGAGACCCTACTATGATAAACAAATAAGTAAATAAATAAAATAGAAAAGAAGACAGGGACAAAACTTTTAGCAGGGTGTTGCAGTAGGACAAGGGGTAATGGGTTTTAACTAAAAGAGGGTAGACTTAGACTAGATATAAGGAAGAAATTTTTTACAATGAGGGTGGCAGAACACTGGAACAGGTTGCCCAGAAAGGTGCTAGACACACCCATACCTAAAAACATTTATGGTCAGGCTGGACAGGGCTCTGAGCAACCTGATCTAGATAAAGATGTCCCTGCTTGTTGGAGGGGGACTGGACTACATGACTTTGAAAGGTACCTTCCAACCCAAACTATTCTATGATCAAGAGATGGAGTAACTGTCTATATCTGAAAAGCATCATAGGGAGACAAATAACTCAAGGGATTTTGCAGAAGAGTGAAATACAGTTTGACCCCAAAAGAGATTGATATCAGCTGCTGCTGCCTGGAATAAAAGTTTATCACTTACACACACCGTGAAAGAAAGAGGTCCAGTTCACCAGCATCTTAACTGCATGAATGAATCAACGTAAGATCAGGACAAATTGCAGAAGTATACACACAAACAATATAGGAGAACAAAGTGGAGAAGTACAAAAGCTTTAAAATAAAATAAAAAAATCTAGGTACAGCTTAATATCCCTAATGCACCTTAAGGTGGCGATTAAAGACAAGGTGAAAATAAAACCCGAATTCACATTGTTATTCGATTACTCTTTACACTTATGTATTTTTATATATACACATAATAACATAGAAAGACATTTTGCTATGCAGACAACAACATCTGCTAAAAATTTCAAGGGTAAGAGTCATTAATTCCACATAACAGACAATAGCCCTTGAACAGAGCAGCCTGCAGATTCTCCATGGTGACCATCTCCTGGTAGAAACTGGATCCATTTTGGAAGCAAACAAATTACAAGTTTAAAGAAAAAAAAAATTACAAGAGTTTTGGAAGTAAAGGTCCTTTCCATTTCTTCTAATCACAGAACGGAAATATATCACTCCCTGGGAAAAGGAAATAAACTAATTGGCAATTAGCAAAAAATCTTTGTGGAACCTACTCTACTCAGGGCCAGGAGTACAACGATGAGAGTGGAGTAGTATCAGAACAGCATAAAAAAGGAATACAAGTTAAGTTTTCTGTTTTGGAAGCTGTTACTGCACTTTATGTATAAGAAATTCTGAAAATATTTCAACTTCAATGGTTAAATTATAGCCTTGCTTTTTTTCATTAAAACATTTTGTTCTTTTTGGGGTTTGTCCTCCACTGTTTCACCTTGATTTTAACTTGAAAATATGCCTGTATTTTCTCTTACATAATAGTAATTGAGATAATAATACAGTGACACATATAAGTACATTTCCTCCCTGAAGGTTTCAATATTCACTGTGTGTCAAGAGAGAATATTTTAATGGATTGCCACACAATTGAAAATGAAGGTACTTTCAGGTAACACAGGACAACAACTGAACAACAAAATAGAAGGTAAAAGGACTTGAATATGCAACAGGCAGAATATAGTCATCTATTGAAATTAAAATCAGCGGGAAACATGTAGACAAGCATGTAATTACCCAGGCTGAAATTTGGCCAGGATACTGAATCAACAGAGCTTTACTTCTGTAGAAACAAACGGGTCAAATGCTGAGTTAATATTTGCATGTAAAAAGTAGGGGATTTGGCAGCAATGCCACTGGTGAAGCACAGATTGGGGAAAGAATAAAGATCAGCACAGCACTCTATTTTAAGTAACTTCCACCCTAACTGTACTTTGCCTGATCAGGCTTAGGAACACTCTGAGCAAAACTGACAGTATACAAGAAAAGGACGGAAGCAAAAAAAGGAACCACACAGAGAAACTGTTGTAAAGCATTTACAGATTTGAGACTTGTTGTAGATGAGTAAGCTCGGGAAAGGTTTTCCAGGAAAAAGCTCTGTGAAGTTTCCACATAAACAAAAGTAAATATTTTGGGCATGATTCTGTTCTTCCTGCAAATCAGGAGTAACTCCACCAAGGACAACCTTATAAAACTTGTTCAAAAAGGTCCATTGTGCGCTAAGCGGTCATGAATGCACTTACAGAGGTGACTACCTATCATATTACACTTTTACAGCTATTATGTGCTGTAAGATAACGTCTGATTTCAGTCAAGTGCTGCAAAACACCAGATCTGTTGCTTTAATCAATACCAATGGATTTTTAGTGGTAACTAACTAGATGCAGACAGTTGCTTCATGTAGTATCTGTCACAAAGAATATGCTATCAGTCTCTAGAGAGAACAAGCTGGATGGCTGTGCAACGGATCATGTACTCCCAGGCAGGGCTTTCAGCAGCAGGTACAGTATGTGCCAATAACTTGACTACATATTGCAGAACTCTGGAAAATCTGACATGCCAGAATTAGTGAACTAGGAAAATGCTCTCTTTCCCTCCTTGACTGCTAAACCCTGCTGGTTTTCTCTTTTAGATTTCCTATCTAGTCTATGCTTCAAATATCATGCTCAGATTTTCATGGCGCAAAGAAAGAGTGGATGGAATAATTACCATAAAGTAACTCTGAACAGTACAGAACAGGCAGATTTGCTACTCCAGGGATTTTCTACAGGTGTATTAAAGGACACTGATATGAGGATAAACTGCCTAAAACATAACATCCACTCATGTGATGAAGCCCTGATGCAGGTGTTCACCCAACAGGGTACAGCTGAGCTGCTTCAGCTACAGAATACCCGCAGGAACAGGAGGCAGCATTACTACCCACTTTACCTTTCTGCCCTTCATTAGGATGCAAATTGCTGAGCATCCCGAACTCCTGGAGACTAAAGCTGGCTGAAAATTTCACAGAATCATAGAATGGTTGGGGTAGGAAGTGACCTCAAAGACCATCTTGTTCCAACCCCCTGCCATGGGCAGGGACACTTTCCACTAGACCAGGTTGCTCAAAGCCCTATCCAGCCTGGCCTTAAACACTCCCAGGGATGGGCAGCCACAACTACTCTGTACAACCTGTTCCTGTGCCTCACTATCCTCACAGTAAAGAACTTCTAATGTCTAATCTAAATCTCCCCTCGGTCAGTTCAAAGACATAATCCCTTGGGCTATCACTATGAGTTATCAAAAGGTCCTCTCCAAATTTCTTGTAGGTCCCTTTAGGTATTGGAAGACTGTTACAAGGTCTCTTCAGAGCCTTCTCTTCTCCAGGCTGAACAGTCCCAACTTTCTCAGTCTGTCTTCATAGGAGAGGTGTTCCTGCCCTCTTATCATCTTGGTGGTACTCCTCTGGACTCACTCAAGCAGGTCCACGTCCCTCTTACACTGGGGGCCTCAGAGTTGAACACAGTACTACAGGTGGGGTCTCACCAGTTTTGTCAGAAGGCATTCATTTGTTGTCTCCTAATATTTTATCAAAAACATCTTAGGTTTGTTAAGCTTTTGCTGCAGCCAGAATAGGAACCCTTAGTAATCTCTCCTATAATGCCACGTATTAAATGTGTCTGGTAAATGTATAGATCTAGAAATCAATCAGGAGTCTTGGAGAAGTCTGCTGCATCTAGAGCAAGAGACTCAAAAGACGGAAACAAGGGATTTATCAGCCTTGGAACAAAGCACACTGGCTCAGTGTGCTGCTACAGCAGCCTGTAGCAGTTGCCCAAAAAGGAAGAGGAGGACAGCATGAATACACTGATACTCCTGAATATCCTCCCAGCACTGGCTGTGGGTCAGGGAATTCCCGAGTGAAAAATCAGTCTTTACACTCAGTAGCCACTTACAGTTTCCTATGCCATTAGTTTGCCAGCCCATTTGAAGACATACATATTATTAGCATCTGGTAGCAAGGAGTTCCACAGCTTAGTTACACAGACCCTGAAGCAGCAGCCTATTTAACTGCTTTAAAGAAAGCTCTCACTAATTTCATCCAGTAGCCCCATGCTCTTACCTTAGGAGAGAAACTGGCCAGTCTCTCCTCACCTTCTCCAAGTACCATGACTCTGTAGGTTTCTGCCACACTTCCCTCAGCTGTCTCCTCTTCAAGCTAAGAGTTTCTTATTATTTAGTTATTCCTCATAGAGAAGCTCTTCCACATGTGGAAGAGCTGTAACTGCTGTAACTTACTGTAGCTGCTCTTCTTTGTTCTCATGTCTGTACCAGCCTTTTCTGAAAGGCAGGACTAGAGATGCACATGGTATTCAAGACACAGGTGCACCACACAATTCTGCAATGGTATAGACATAATTTTGTTCTCTGCTGTTCTGTAATAATTTGTAGCTGTCCTACTACAATAGCTACTGAGCACTGTGCTGACATTTTCATGGAACTCTAATAACTCCAGCATTTTATTTTACCCCTCTGGGTGGCAATAGTCAACCTATGGCCAATCATTGTGTACTATACAACTGGGATTGTTTCCCCCTCAATAGATCAGTTTACATTTGTCTGTACTGAATGTCATCTGTCATTTTATCACACATGCAGCATTGCCAGGTCCTGCTATTCCTTCATAATCAGCCCTTTAACTGCGCTGAGTCACACAGTACTATTAAATTCATTGTTTCACTTGTCTCTCCCATTCAAGATTATTTGGGTCCCAATAGTAACTTTCCTACACTGCGAAAGCTTACCATTTAATTCATTTAATTAAATTACCATTTAATTATTTTTTTCTTTGTTTTCCAAACGTTTCTTCCTCAATAAAATGATAATTTTATTACTACTATAGCTACTGAGCTTTCTTAGGAGCCTCTGACATACACATCATATGGGTCTGCTAGACTTCAGGCTATAACAATCAATTCCTAAGTCCTAAAAAAATGTCTTGTGGCTCTTCTTTCATCCATATGCTAACCTGAATAAGATTCTTCCACACTGCAGAACTCTCAAACACACAATTCCAAACCATTACCCTCTCAAGGGATAACCTCTAATCATACTGTGTCTGAAGCATCAAGAGTGATTTGCGAGATTGTCACATCATTTATTCCTGAAGGGGTAATTGCATTAGCTTCATATCTTAAGTTCATTCTATTAAAGAAAAAAAAAAAAACCAAAAAAAAATCCTGCTAACTGCAGGAAAAAAAAAAAAAAAAGAACAAATGGATCTTAGAATCAGCAGTCCAGGGGTAATTTTTTCAGTTGTTTCCAATACTTTGTGTCACCAGAGGATTTTCCTCCTTTTAGCCATTATCTAGTCACCAGTTGAACAAGATTAACATTAATTGCCAGCATGGAAAGGAAAGCTTGTACCTGTACAGCTGGGATTTAACCTTGCCTGAAACGGCAATATTCTTAACTGTGTTACATAGCAGCTGGGAGTCCTAACCCCGGATCAAGATTTTGCTGTGCTGTAGAGAGAGAGAACCAGCTTTGCCAATGTAAACTATGCCAAGGAGAGTTAATTCCCTGTTCAGGATAAGGCTCTCCCCAGAGTTCATGTTGCCTAAACCTGAGTGTGTGAAATCAGAGCAATACCAACAGTGGGCATGCTTGACTGAATAAACTGTAAGATGCCATTGTGCTAGGGGGAGAGGCATCAGAGACATGAGCTAAGGAACACTGCTTCTCTGGAAATATACATTTGTACTCAGTACACAAAGAACTTGGCTTGAACAACTCAGCCACATTACTGTAACATTTGCCATTCCTTTCATTTAATGTGAAGTGTAGGAAACAATGCAAATACCAATGCTGTCACCCCCTTAACTGAATGCAAACCTGGGACATTTCAATTGGCTGGCATTCGTTAGGCAGTTTTCACAAAGTTGAAATGGAAATCTCTAAGTTGTCTCTTCCACAACAGGATTTTAGATAAACCAGGCATCTGAATCCAGTTATGAACAATTCTAACTACAATAGAAATTCTGAAGTGCCTTTTTTATGTGAGCAAATTGAATCTTAACCTTGCTGGATTATAACAATATCCAATCACAGATAAGGGGAAAGCTTTCATGTCACTTGGCTGCTCCAGTTTGTCTCTGATGGAGAAATTCTTGTAACACAAGTACCAGTGGAATCAAGAGGCTTTCAAAAGGCCAAAAGGGACATTATGGCGGGAGTACACTCTACTGCTGTAGCCATTTGCTACACCTGAGCAATCTGGATAGGTAAAATCCGTACTAAAATGCTTACCATATAATTTTCTTTTCTTTTTACACAAACAAGAAAATATAGGATATAATGGAAACTTTCATACAGCTAAAGTGAGAATCAAAAATGAGAATCTCAAAAAATGCCTTTGACTTAACAGCTCATAACTGATAAACCAAAAGATAAAAAAAATCTACCTTGAAGACCTGGGCATCTTGTGATAACTACAATTATTCCACAGTAAGCTAGAAAAGTAGAAAGACTTTTCTAAGAAGAATTAAATGAAAAAGGAAGCAATAAGTTTCTGATGTTACTTTGATAGCAGCCAGAAAGAGAAAACAAGACTGTATGATAAGAAGCTAGGGGAGAAAACTGACAAAGTCTAGACAGATAAAGATTGAAAGGCCAAAATGAATCCCAAAGAGACTAAACAGCAAATGGATGTTGTTTAAAGCAGCATCAGCAGCCCTGCCCAACATACAAGCAGATTCTCAGTAAAGAGCAAATACAGAGAAAAAGCAACACTCAAGATACGTCAACATTGTCTAAAACAGGTCAAGCCTAAAAAAATGGACAAGATTTGGTAATAAAGACCTTCTGACACTGGCATTGGTTTAAAAGCTTCAGAGTATCAGAAATTACAAAAGTGAGTAAATACAAAGAGGGAAAATTAGATAGAGAGCATTTATTAAACAAGCAGCAAATACTCTGTTAGTCACCTCTCATTCTTTTAAACAGAACACTGAAAGTACAAAAACCACCAATGCCACTGAAGAAAGACAGTAGGAATTTCAGATGACTGGGTACAATAAAGTGCACTGCAGTGAGCAACTGAACTTTCATGGAAAAATGGTACATTTGGACAATATTCATTTCACTTCCTAAATGAAAGAAACAGGCTAGTTATGAGCAGACACAGAAATTCATATTGAACGGAAAGAAAAAAAAACAACCAAAACCACATGGCTATTGATTGTACCAAACCAACCCCACAGCACATAGAGGAATATCAACACATTTGTATAATTATAACTTTTTAGGAAGTAGAAGAGATGATTCTATTCTCCTACAATTAAAGTGATGAAAACCAAGGCATGAAGTGGCTTTTATACACTTTTAAAATTTTTAGGGAGGGGGATAAAGAAGCCTGAATCAAAATTGATATTAAATACAAGTTTTTCAGGTCTGTTCTCCTTGCCCAGAGCAGAGTCACAGAACTCCACAACAGCATTTGGTAAAGAGATAAACTCACTTAAAAAGCCTCATGAGAGATGCATTGGACAGAAACAGTGTCAAGTATCATGGGCTAAGCATATAGACATAAAATATCATAGCCCAATAAGAAGGGAGCAACAGACAACATTAGTACATGCTTTAAGAATGCCATTGATATAACTAATAACAAGTGATAACCTGAAAACTGAATGAAAGCAAAAAGGAGAGCTGGAATAGTAATACAGAATGAGAAGTGCATCTCCAGTTAATTGAGAAAATTATGGGACCATGATACTTGAGAAACTGTTTGGTCCCCTGACTGACCCAAAGGGGCAGGAGTTTAAACAGTTCCCATCCAAAACTTCACACCTCTCAAATAAAGATGTTGCCACACGGGGCACCAGGCAGCTTTGAACTGGAATTAAAGTAAGAGAATAATTTACGTTACCACTGAATATCAATCTACCAGTGGTAGTGGATCTAGGCTTCACTTCAGTGCTTTCAACTACTGAACATCAGATAGGGCAGTTAAGCTGAACAAGGCTTCTTCAGTAATGTTTGTCTCTGAATGCCAAAAAGAACTGCAGAAAGAATAAAAAAAGGGCTGCCACAGAAGGAGCCAGCTACTATTTCTCTATTGTAGTCAGAAGGCTGTTCCAGGCAAGTCTGGCACAGTGTCATAGATTTGCTTAGGTGAGAGAAACAGAGCACATTTTAGGATGATTCACTGGCACCATGCAACACAATGGATTTTTTATTAAGAACCCAGAAGCTCCGTACCCAAGAGAGCTTGCAGTTAAGGACAGCTACCGTATACGCAACACATTATGGTAGAAACTTAACTCATTGTGCCCATTTCCTCATGCAAATTATGGAGCAAAACTACTCACAGAAGACCAAAGCATGTGACATAAGAGATTATAGAAAGATTTGGCAATTTAAAGTACTGGACTGCTAAAGCACAATTTAGCATGAGTAGGGTTATCTAATGTACTAAATGCCAAAGCCAGCAACTACAGCAGGAGCTCTAACCCTCTTATTTTCTAAGGTCATATGCAAATAGCATGCATTTAGAGAGGACAAAAACATTTTCTGTGAAGCTGTGTTCTGCTGAAAGTAAAGAGTTAATATATCTTGGTGCTCAGGTTGTTATTGGGTGTGCTGTACACAGTCCCAGCCTATTTTGGAGAGGAGTTATAGTCGTTCCAAAGAATAAATACAGTCAAGAATTTGGGCAGCACAAGCTACTCCACAATGTCTCGCCAATATTCTTCACAGACCCATGTTAGTGGGTAGAGAACATCTGGAAGGGAACAGCCTGTATCAGAAGTGTCTGGGATCTGTCTGTGGAGAGTGCCAGCAGGCATGCAGGCAGACACCACGTACAGCACAAGGAGGAAGCTGGTCACATCCTCTGAAAGGCAGATAGGTTGCAACATTTCCTAGATATTCAAGTTTTGTTTTCCCAAAGGAACCACTGTAAGTATGCAGAATCTATTATAAACAAAGTACTAAGGCTTTTCCATAACTCTGATGTCAGGAGAAAGAAAAATAAGTAAACACTTGGAGAAATCAAGACACAATACAGGCCAATGCAAACATCATGTTTCCCATTGTCTACTTTCCCTATCAGCAACAGGAGTGACTTTTATTCTGTATTATCGTAAATCATAATATTAACAAATCAATTATTTCAGGAGTAATTTGTTACTGGTAAATACTTCCTTTCACTCCCGCCAAGTTCTTTATTTTCTTGCGCTGTTATCTTTAGTAAAGCTATGCAAGAAAAAACTCTTCTGGTACAAAAGAAAATAAATTACAGATTTCTTTTTCTCTTGTTTTTCATCCAAAGAAACCCCAAACCACCTAAAAATTCTGATGAAAATCCAGACAAGCTTTCTCTGAAACAATTCACAGTCCATCCTGCCACAGCCTCACTGGAGATCTGAGATGCCATAATTCCAATCCCAGCTCAGACCAAGTCATACCTGGACTGAGTGGACCTCCTACAGCCTAGACAAGTGCACTAATTACCAACCTCTCTGCTATTCCCAGGTGAGCTGCTCTCAATTATTCTACTGGAGTAACCTCATCTTGTATAATCAATTACACATTCACAGGGCTAACTAGGCTGGTTTTGTAAGCCCACTGGTTATGGGACTCCTCTCAAGTTGTGAAAGATACAGATTCAATTAGTGTTTTAATTACTTACATAAAGCATAACTGTTTTCACAAGAGACTGAAATCATAACACCCTAAAAATTGCCTCAAGGTTAAGACATTCATATAGGACACAAGTGACAATTTCAAGCTCTCAACCTGAGCTATATTCTTAGGACTTAAATATGTGACACTGTGTGTGCTCTGCCAGGACAGATGCTCTTACCTGCATGCCAGGAAATTCCTCTGTTGAAAAGCGATAAATTTTGATGTTGAGAAACAACATATAGCTAAATGTAGCTATAACTATAAAAAAATATAGAGAGAGATATGCATACCTGTGTATATTAAAGTACAAAGAGTAACATTCCCTAAATTCTTTTTTAGCATGGAATAGAGAGTAATAAAAATATTAAAGAGAAACAATAAAACCAACAAATATCCCCATAGAGTGCCTGATATTCACTTCAGGCACAAAGGCCTCATCTACAGTGGATATTTTGCAGCTTGGATTATGCAGGCCATAAAGACCACTCTTTCTGTAAGATAGTGGAAGAGGACTCTGGAACTCTTATTCCTTCAGAAACTTGGTTTATCAATAAATACTTGGTACGTGGAGATGTAAATTTACACAATATATATGCACATACATATATAAAGTATGTGCATGAGTACTCAATGAATATGTACACGTTACATACGGAGGTCTCCACCTGACGAAGTCTGTTACACTATGTGGTTATTCACAGTTTATATGGCTCATGCCACACATAGTATACAGATAGTTCAAGGTACCAGAGTCTTTCAATCTATGACAGGCTTATGCCTTATGGATGAAATAACTAGAACTGAGCAACCTGTGAGCCTGGAAATTTTTAAAATGTGAATCTGATTCAATTTGCTCCTAGTATTTTGGAATTTTCCCTTAGGAAAATAAGAATTAAAAAGAAATCTGTTTCACAAAGTCCTTCAAAATATTGATATTCTTCTAAAGCATAATATTTCAATTTTTAATGTCTTATATGAACATCTAAATTGCTTCAGTGTTCTGGGGTCAAAAGCAATTATCAAAAGCTCTGGAACTTCCTTGGAGGATGGGAGATGCATTTGGCAACAACTTCAGTAATTTCTCAGAGGGGACTTACTCTGGGCACCTTGTGTTGATTTAATCAGTTCTGTGGAGCTCAAGATTTCCAGCCCAAACCATCTTAAAAAAAAAAATTGCCACTCAATGGCATCTATAGCTGCCTCTTGTTCATAAGGAATCTATAAATGGAAGTGGCTTTAGTACTCATGACTCATACACGTTGGCAGCACTGTGTGGGCAATTCAGCACAGCATGTTCCCACCCCACGACTGATCTACCTGGCTATTTTCACTTTCACTTATCTCCTTCTCAGTAAAATTAATATTTGCTTCCTGAATCTTAACAAAATAAAGACATGAAAGTAACAGGATTCAAATAACATGGACTTGATATTTGCAGGTTAACAACATCTTATCTTTACAAAGGCACTGTGAAGATGGTAATGACAAATTTTTCCCTGACACAGTTCATGAAGTTTTATGAGTTATCTGGTGTGGTCATGACTCTGCTGGACCTGATAGCCATAGTACTAATTCAGAAACTACTTTTCTGCATGTTTCAACAGCTCAAAGCTTTGCCCATTCCTCTAACGTTTTTTTCAAATATTACTTTAACAAATAAAATTTATATTTTGTAGAATTTTAGGTCGGCCTTTTTAACTTAGTGTTTGCTTCTCCATTTAACCCTCCCTTTTCTAATAATAATATCAAGCAAGCAACTTCATCAACTTTTGCTATCCTGCATTACCTGTCCCTCATTAAGTGGCAAGTAATCCTGGACAAGCAAGACTCAGGTTACAGAATTCCTCAGAAGGGAAAATACCTGTTTTGAATTGCTTTCATCTGGCATGCATTTTTCATTATTTGTGTGAGTAGTTTCTCATGCTGCATCTGGAGATATAGGCATCTATATTTATCCCAGATCAAGGAGAAAAAACAGACATTATTTGAGTTCCTCCAATACTGAAACTGGTAAGCAGTTCTCATTCCTGCCTCTGCTCCTCTGTTGTCACAGATTTGCTGCCATTTGCAATCAAACTAGTTATGCTCAGGTCTTCAGCTCTCACTCTTACATCCCTGTGAAGGACTACAAGGCAAACAGCTTTACTTCAGCATCAGCAGAAACTTGAGCACTAGCAGAACCTTGAGCACCAGCAGAATCCTGAGCACTAGCAGAACCCTGAGCACCAGCAGAACCTTTGCAAAAGACTCTTCAGGAAAGTGAGTTACAAAGACCTCTCCAAAGAAGACCTTTAAATACAGGCTGCCAATCAAAACATCTAATCCCTGATACACTGACATAAACAAGAGGGTGAGTATAGAAGAGGGCTCCAAGACTGACCTTTGAACAAAATGAGCAGACACTACCCCTCTTGAAGAGCATGGACTGGGGTGGGTGAATATGCACTCCACACCGCAGCCTTTTTTCTTTTATTTTTTTTTTTTTCCACTGAAGAATTGGGACATACTCAAAAAAGACAACCTAATCTGGTTAATTTGCTAGATTAAAGATCAACTGTTAAGACAAAACCAAAATATGAGCAATAAATCAGTATTTTCTGTGGAATAGGAAAAGCCTAACTAGAACAGTGAAAACAACACAAACCCACACTGTGCTTCTGGATATTGCTGAGATGCAATACCCAAAACAGGAGACAAAAATATCTTCCTAGCAGAAGGGATTTTAGCTAAGTACAGTTCCTGGCCTGAAACCTTTTTTGCTGACAATTTTGTACTCTCCCTTTTCTGAGTGGAGGAAAACCAGGAGATCATAAGGTTAACTTTGGTGTTAACTAACTAAACAGGTACTGGAAAGTCTTCCTCTTCTTTCATGCTATTGCATTCTGTTTTTTTTCTATTCTTGCCTTTCCTTTGCAATCTCAGCCTTTGAATGAACTGGAACGCAAGTAATTTGCAATGATTTATAAACAACCACTCTTCCAGCTCTGGAAATCCTTATCCAGATACCCACAAACAAATTAATACACTAGGAATACAGATAATGACAAAGGACGGAAGAAAAAAAAAAAACCAACACCCTAAAGAAATGGTAACAAGTACAAGAAAAATCACCTTTCATCAGTCACAGGAAATTGAAAAAGAGAGGGACTGTGGTTTAATTGAGAAGAAAGAGCTTTCAGGCATATGTGTCGCTGGAGAAATAAGAGATACCCTATTGAATGAAGTTCCAAGTGTTCCAGGAAAGTGACTTGATATTCATGTCCCATTCTGAAGACTCAGACCCATCTTCAACCTCAGGGGAGCAAAACTGGTGAAACTGAAGTTCATTGCAAGCACAAAACAGCACCAAGTCTAGCAGGCTGCTTGCTCCACTCACTTCTACAGAGCCATGATATGTGCTGGAAGGAGGCTTCGGTTGTCAGGATAAGTGGCGGAGACAGATAAGCTGGCGAGGCAGGCTAAATGGTATATTCAGAACACACCGGGTGTGAAGAACTGCCAACATTAGCTGATACTGCTGCTGAATACTTCCCCAGCTTTCCAGCTACTCTGTATCTTCTTGTACCAACAGCTGCTAAACAACTCTCTCCCGTGTTCCTTTCTATTCTACGTTCTCATAAAATCCACAGAAAGGCTGCATGAAGAAACAATTCATAAATATTTGTGCCAAGAAAGGAAGAATTACCATTAACTGATACCTTCCTTAAACAGAGAAAAAATAGGTAGGAACCAGATTTTCAAGGGGTTTGAAAAGCCTTGCCTTTTTTTCATGAGATTTTTTTTCTTGATTTGCAAACATGGTTTGAGACATGATGACCACAGCAAGAAGCTGCCTTGCTCTCTGGCTTCCAAGGACAACTTATCTCACGTCATTTGTTACACTGAAGCCCTTTAGTAAGAGGCTCAACAGGCGCAGATGGGGCGAGGGGAAGAGGAAAGGAAGGCAAGAAATATCTTTTATCCTCAGACTAAACTGTGATAAAGATTTCCATCTACAGTACAACAATATTTGTCTCAAGAAAGCAGTTTATTCAGCTGCTCAGGAAAGAGGCTCAAATACTTTCTGATAATGCATTTTCCTAATGATGCGGGTGAGTCAGAGGCAGCACATGCCACAGAGCCACCGAATGCGTGAAGAAATTCTGTTGGGGGAGTGTGCTCTCATTTTTAGCTTTTTTCTACTACTGGCAATCAAAAATAAGCACTTAGAACGAGGCCTCCTCCAGTTTTACAGATAAATCTGAGGAAACCCAGGCTGCTTCTATGGACAGAATTCTAGCCTGTTTCTCAGAAAGCCCAAACTGAACTTGCCGCTTTGCCACAAGCTGCCTCATAAACGATTGGGAAGTCACTTGGGCTTGCCCATGTGGGCTAATTCCAGCAGTTTACACCTTTCTCCCCAAAGACACTGACAAAACAAACTACTGCAAGTCTGTGTAAATCAGGAGGAAATGATCTGCAGTCCTACTGATTCACCCAAGGAGGGCTTGCCTGTGGTACTACTGTAAACAGCCCCTATTCTTGTGGAAGAAACTGAAGCTTTTATTCTCAAGCTTTGCTGTGCAAGCGCCTTTGACAACATCTAAAAGTATTCTGGAACATGGGGCAGCACTAAGATATCTTGAGTACCAGCCTTCTTGCATTTCCTGGGAGGGATTTGTCAGCGTTTAAGTAATGGGACCACAGACCAAGTGTTATCTGCTTAGACCCTTAACCATGTTCGCCTCACCAGCATAAAAGACTATGAAAGCTGAAGATTTTGATGTAGGTTCTAGGACTAGTTTAGCTTTTGTGCATATTACATGTTTAATTCAGGCAACAGAATCAATAGATTTTTGGCATCATTGCTCTTCAAAGCTGAGAAAATCATAAAAAGCAGCATGGCAACAGGCCTGATGCGATTTGAGATTAAGTACAACAGGTACTGCAAAGAGCATAGCATAACCATGCAACCTACTTATGTCCCATCTTCATGTTAAAAACTTCGTACAATACAGCATTCAACACTCATCACTCACCAGACTGATTGCAAAGGTACACTAAAGAGGACCTGGAACTGTATCCTCTTTTCCTGTGTATTATGTGCTGACATGTGAATCACGAGCCACTTCTCCCATACTCCTGCGCTGTTAAAATTTTATTTTCTCCTTAAATACAATTTCTATATAAGTCTAACTACTTTCTCAGACAAAATATACAGATAAAATTGTTTGGGAAGAAAATGCTGAATGAAATATAGTGTATGTTAAAAGCATCAACAAGTAGGTCTGGTGCTTTATAAAGGCAGGGCTACAGCACTGTTTAATATTAAGTGCTTCCTTTACATGACCATAATAATGCTTCCTTTACATGACCATATTTTCAGACACTTTAAACTTAAGCAGACACTGCCATGTGAAGTTTCCTTGCTAACAGTCACTTTCCTGCCACACGACTTCTGCAGGCAAGTTAGAATTAAAGCAGTTCAGCTCATTTACGATTATTTTTTGTCTTCCAGAATACTTTCATTTTTGTATCTATGCCATTGTTTCCCCATCTTCAAGTTGCAAAACAGCTCAATTTATCTCATAATGGTGTTTTTGCTAAAGCACCCCAGATTCTAATGCTGAGTATATAAAAGCATTTGAAGGAAATGAACGTGGTCTTCAGAGCAGGTAACAGTAACATGTATGAAGTTCAACCCTTCAACCATGTATTGAAAGATCATAAAAGAAAAGTCAATGTACACTGATTAACTGAACACTCTCAATTTTGTTCAATGAATGAGGCATTTAAAAAAAAAAACAACCTATTTATATGACTGTGTAATTAAATGCAGCAGACTTCATAGTCACAAGTATTCAAAAATCATAGCTTTGTCTTTTTAACCCTAACCTTTTGAATGTTCTGGCTCAGAACAACAGAATTCCTTCCTTATGGTGCCTTTTTGTAATTCAAATGAAATCTGACAACATTTTAAGTTGTGCTTATTATTGCTGAGTTCATTTGAATTAATCCCATTCTGCAGTTATATCTTCAGAATATCTTCATCTCTTAAGCACAATTTGCTGACGCCGTTTCATTTTGGGGGCAATTTTACATATTACTGGTTTTGCAATGCAAATGCTTCCAGAGTAGGTTGAAGGCTATAACTCTTACCTGGACTGCAGGAGGAGCCAGGTTCTTGCTTGATTCTTGCTCTGCATCAAGATGTCCCTGTCTATGGCAACAGGATTGGAATTAGATGATGTTCCAACCCAAACCACTCTATGATTCTATGACCCAAGTGCTTCTGATGAACAGTTCTGTACATGCCTGCCTCTTCTCAGTGTAGGGCAAAGCAAAAAGTTAAAAACTGCCTGCATTCATGAGCAAAACACTTGTTTTCTGGTAAGAAATTGCTGTGGTCGAGAGAGGACGCCTTCAACACCGGAGCCGGGGGGGAGATCAGCGTCCAGGAGCCTCAACTCAGAGCCACAAGAGCCACCGAGGGAGCCTCAAGTCCTCGACAGGACCTGCCCGGGAGCCGGCAGCTCAGCTGACGAGAGCGAGCAGCTGACTCACACGGGGCGGAGCCTGGAGCAGCGGCACCAGCCCTGACTGGGTAAAAACCTGCCCCAGGGAGCGAGAGCGACCACAGCGGGCCGAGGAAACAGAGCGGGATGGTGAGCACTCGGCGTGTGAGCAGGGCCCGGTCCGGGAGCTCTGCTCTGGCTGCCCCGGCGGTGGCAGCGTAGGCACCCAGACAGAGCCGATGAGAGGGGAGGCTGCAGTGCAGAGCTCGGGGTGTAGAGAGGAGAGTGCCTGCACTGGTCTGGTGAGGGGAGGGTGCACAATGGGCAGGGCTGCACTCGGTGCTCCCTGGTGGAGGTCCTCCTGCAGCAGGGGCTGAGCTGCGGGATGCTGTCAATAGGCTGCGAGATGTCAGGGAAGCTGAGAGGAAGCAGGAATGCTTGCTCCCGGCCCAAACTGTGCAGGGGCCTCGAGCTTCACCTCTAGCTCATGAAGGAAAGAAGGAGGCCGTTAACCCGGGAAGGTGGGAATTAGTGACAAAAAAACAACAAAAAAAAAGAAGGAAAAGGACAACCAAAAGCGAGGGGCTTCCCCCTAAATCCCCTGTCCCCACGCAGAACAGCTTTGCTGTCCTGCAGGGGCTGATGAGGAAACACACACCAGACACAGCCGGCTGATGCACTGCTAAAGAAGATCTCTATTGGTGCTGCCAGGAAAAAGCGGCAGGTTGTAGTAGTAGGGGATTCTACACTGAAAGGGACAGAAGCACTCGTCTGCCAGCCAGACCCCGTCTCAAGGGAGGTGTGTTGCCTACGGGGGGCACGGATCAGGGGTGTGGCAGAGAGGCTGCCTGCTCTAGTAAGTCCCACGGACTATTACCCACTCCTGGTGATACATGCGAGTGCTAGGGATATAGATAGTAGTAACCTGGGGAACATAAAGAAGGACTACAGAGCCCTGGGAGAGGTGGTTAGGGGCTCTGGAGCTCAGATTGTCTTTTCATCAATTCTCCAGGATACTGGGGAGGACCTAAAAAACCTGCAGATGAAGCACTCCATAGACAGATAGGAAAAGCCTCACGCTCGCAGGCCCTTGTTCTCATGGGTGACTTCAACCGCCCTGACACCTGTTGGAAGGACGGTACGGCCTGGCACAAGCAATCCAGGAGGTTCCTCGATTGTGTGGAAGACAACTTCCTTCTTCCTTCTGCAAGTAATAGAGGAGCTGACAAGGAGAGCTGCCATGCGTGACCTCATGCTCACCAACAGGGAAGGGGTCATTGGAAATGTGACTCTCCAGGGCAGGCTTGGATGCAGCGATCATGAGATGCTCGAATTTGAGATCCTCAGGACAGTGAGAAAAGCGTGCAGCAAGCTCACTGCCCTGGACCTCAAAAGAGCAGACTTTGGCCTCTTCAGGAACCTGCTTAGTAAGGTTCTGTGGGATACAGCCCTAGAGGGCAGAGGGGCCCAAGACTCTTGGTTGATATTCAAGGATCACCTGCTACAAGATCAGGAATGTTGCATCCCAACTAGAAGGAAGTGCAGCAGGAGGGCCAGGAGACCCCCTTGGATGGATAAGGGGGTCCTGAGGAAAATTCAAATTAAAAAAAGCCTTATAAAATGTGAAAGGAAGGACAGGTGGCCTGGGAAGAGTACAGGGATGTTGTCTGGGAAGCTAGGGACCAGGTTAGGAAGGCTAAGGCCCAGTTAGAATTAAACTTGGCTAGGGATGTTAAGGATAACAGGAAGGGATTCTATAGGTACATAGCAAATAAAGAACTGACTAGGGAGAGCGTAGGCCCCCTCAGGAAGCTCTCAGGAGAACTGGCTACACAGGATTTGGAGAAGGCTGAGGTTCTGAATGACTTCTTTGCCTTGGTCTTCACTGGCAAAGGCTCTGACCAAACCACCCAAGTCTTGGAAGACAGATGAAGGGACTGTGAGAATGAAGACCTTGGACCCACTGTAGGAGAGGAACTGGTTCGAGACCATCTTAAAAATCTGAACGTGCACAAGCCTGTGGGTCCTGATGAAATCCATCCGCGGGTCCTGAAGGAGCTGGTGAATGAAGTTGCAAAGCCACTGGCCATCATATTTGAAAAATCATGGCAGTCAGGTGAAGTTCCCGATGACTGGAAAAGGGAAATATAACCCCCATTTTCAAGAAGGGGAAAATGGATGACCCGGGGAATTACAAACCAGTCAGTTTCACCTCTGTGCCTGGCAAAATCTTGGAGCAGATTCTCCTGGAAGGCATGCTAAGGCACATGAAAATCAACAAGGTGCTTGGTGACAGCCAGCATGGCTTCACTAAGGGGAAATCCTGCCTGACCAATTTGGTGGCCTTCTATGATGGGGCTACAGAACTGATGGACAGGGGTAGGGCAGTTGATGTCATCTACCTGGACTTGTGTAAAGCGTTCGACACTGTCCCACATGACATCCTTGTCTCTAAATTGGAGAGACATCAATTTGATGGATGGACCACTCGGTGGATAAAGAACTGGCTGGATGGCCGCACACAAAGAGTTGTGGTCAATGGCTCAATGTCTGGCTGGAGACCAGTAACGAGTGGTGTTCCTCAGGGATTGGTGTTGGGACCGGTCTTGTTTAACATCTTTGTTGCTGACATGGACAGTGGGATTGAGTGCGCCCTCAGCAAGTTTGCTGATGACACCAAGTTGTGTGGTTCGGTTGATACGCTGGAGGGAAGGAATGCCATCCAGAGGGACCTTGACACGCTTGTGAGGTGGGCTGATGCCAACCTCATGAAGTTTAACCATGCCAAGGGTAAGGTCCTACAGCTGGGTAGGAGCAATCCAGGCACAGCTACAGGTTGGGCAGAGAAGAGATTCAGAGCAGCCCTGCAGAGAAGGACTTGGGGGTGCTGGTTGATGAGAAAATGAACATGAGCCAGCTTCAGTGTGCACTCGCAGCCCAGAAAGCCAACCATATCCTGGGCTGCATGAAAAGGAGCGTGACCAGCAGGTCGAAGGAAGTGATCCTGCCCCTTTACTCTGCTCTTGTGAGACCTCACCTGGAGTATTGTGTGCAGTTCTGGTGTCCTCAACAGAAAAAGGACATGGAACTGTTGGAACAAGTCCAGAGGAGGACCACGAGGATGATCAGGGGAATGGAGCACCTCCCGTATGAAGACAGGCTGAGGAAGTTGGGGCTGTTCAGCCTGGAGAAGAGAAGGCTGTGTGGAGACCTCATAGCAGCCTTCCAGTATCTGAAGGGGGCCTATAGGGATGCTGGGGAGGGACTCTTCATTAGGGACTGTAGTGATAGGACAAGGGGTAATGGCTTAAAACTTAAACAGGGGAAGTTTAGAATGGATATAAGGAGGAAATTCTTTCCTGTTAGGGTGGTGAGGGACTGGAATGAGTTGCCCAGGGAGGTTGTGAATGCTCCATCCCTGGCAGTGTTCAAGACCAGGTTGGACGAGGCCTTGGGTGATACAGTTTAGTGTGAGGTGTCCCTGCCCATGGCAGGGGGGTTGGAACTAGATGATCTTAAAGTCTCTTCCAACCCTAACTATTTTATGATTCTAAGACATGCTACTCAAGGCTCCAGTAGCCTTGTTCTCACTACATCTCTCAATGTTACTTTATTCCTTTATCATTTAATTAAATCACCAGTAATTGAATTTTGTAGATGAAGCTGAACAAAAATTACTAGGAAAGACCAAAGTCAAAAGATACTGAAGACATTTTACAAACTGGGAGTTAATGTCTACCAACTCTTCCTTACTACAGGAATGTGCTGTGAAGAAATGTGCTACACATGTCTTTTAGCTGCTTGCTGAAGCCCCAGCCATTCAGATATGCATACAGCAAGATGATTTCTGACTCAGTACTGGTGTAACATACCCATGATCTTCTAAGCCACTCTTAAACGGCAAGGTTATTGGCCAGACAGTTCATTTTGCCTACTGAAAGTAAAGTGAAACATTAAAAACATTCAGGGTAAGGAAGTTCAGGTCAACACAAGTCCTTCAAGAGAAGGGTTCAGTGTGAGACCTACTCAGAGGGATGAAAACTCACATCTGCCTTTTTTTCCTGTACTCTTCTTAATCAGACAACATGAGGGATTTACCAAGCATCTACAATAAAGTGACTTTATCCAGATGCACTGCACTGGCTGTAACTCAGGTGGGGTATGCAAATTCTGCCTGTCGCTCCAGTTAGGCACCTGAAACAACACTGAGACATATGATCTTCCCTCACCACAGCTGCTGTACACTTCACAGGAATCAATCTCAAGATACAGGAAACACTGGAAACTGGTTAATCTTTCACCAATTTACAGACTTAAATGGAAAGTATATATGAAGACATAGGAGAAATAATCTATATAAAGTATTTTTACTGCATTATCTTCAACTGTGGATCCTCTTAGTTCACATCTGGATTAGCAGCTACTACTTTGAAATAATGATTTAAGTTCCCAGATCTCAAAATACATCTTTGTTTTGATCAGATATACTGATCACTTTAAAGGTTGTGATGACACTTGCTGATTCCCAAGGGTGATGCATACCTTAATTACAGTTTTTGAAGCTCTTTGTAAGAGTTCTATGAGCTCTTCTTTCATAGAAATCAAACAAAGCATAATTATCATTAAGACAAATACCACTGTACAAAGAAATAGACTAAAAAGCAGAAGATGAAACAAACCCAATATGCTTAAAATCCAGATTATATTACAACTCATTCATTTTAAAAGAAAATATAAATACAGGTGATAGATCTGTGGGGATTTGTTTTACATTGTGCTAGAAAATGTAAAACAAAATTTAGGAAGGAATTTAACCCTGAGTTTAAGTCTACTGACTTAAATCAAGTTGTAGAAGCATAAGATTAGGCTCAGCATTAACTGAAGCATTCAAAGGTTGAGATTGCTCAGAAATTTAAAATACATTTGAATGTAATTAAAATTTAATAAATTTATGAAATTTAAATTATTAAATTTAATTTAATAAATTAAAAATTATATTATTATAAATTAAATTTATATAATTATAAATTAAATTTATGTTATTAAATTTAAAGACTTTGAGGAGTAGGAAGAACACTATGGATTTCATTGTGATTCCTCTGAAATAATTCTATTCTACATTACGTTTCTTTGATGTAAACATCACTGTTTCTTGTTTCTCCTCATGGAGGCAAGATCAGAAAGTTGCTTGCCATCTGGTCTGAGACCCTCCCAATCAGTCAGCTGTTGCTCAGTGAAAAAATTTAAATCCATGCAGTAAAAGGTTACTGACACATTAATTTGTGAACTGAAACAAACTGCATTGAGAAACCTGAACCAAAACAAACAGCTAATGAGGCATCGTTATCCACATCTTATGTGGCTGTGCTTCATCAAGTACTTGCATACTCACGACAGATGTTTATTCAGGACTTAAAAAAACTTCACTTCCTTCAGCTATTCAAACTGAGAAACAGCTGAGTGTGCACCGAGTTGCACTTCAGTTTATACAATCACATCAATTAAAATATAGTCAGAATGCTGTAAAACTCCTCACTTTAACCCACAAGATATACTTATTTTCATACATTTTGGTTATTCACTTACAGTACAGTGTATCAGTAAATGGCCATAATCAGAAAACAAGTAGAAAATTAAAAAACCCAGTACCTTCCCATAGGTTACTTTTCAATATGACTACATATGTTAGTATAATCTGTGACTTAATTCCTCCAAGATGTAATAGGAAATGCAAAATTAATCCCCCAGTCAAACAGGTTCATTCAGTGATCTCTAGTTTATCTTAAAAGAGTATTACTAGACTCATTGTGACAAGTGAGACACACAACACCAAGCCCTCCATCCCAACAGACTTACAGGTAAGGATGTAAATCCAGGCTGGGAAACCTTCTTTCCATTAGCACTCCACAGCACGCGTGCATTAGGCTAAAGAGTAAGACAGCAGATACTCATCTAGCCTGCTTGTGCTTGCCACCATCCACGTCCAGCTGGTTGCAGCATCTAGCTCTGGCACTCTGCAATTATTATATGTCTTGTAAAAGCACTTCAAAAGGCAATATGAACAGATGTGTCAAAGATAGAGAAGTACACTGAGGAAAAAAAGTTATTCCCCTCGAGGAAATAAAAACCTTTATGGATTGGAAAAAAAAACCACCAGTTTTTCTAAATCCTGTCTGCTCTTTCTGCTGTCAGATTCATGCTATATCATACATTGCACCAGGTACACTGGCAGGATAATGCATCAAAAATGATGCAGTTAAGAAACCACAAGGTTAAACTGCAGTTTGTTTCCTAGAGTGAACATTTGTCTTCCCTGTTGTTTGTTTTGAAAAGAAACAAATAGCACAATCTATAGCACTTTTCTGGGGGGAGACAACTGCGTAAGTTTACAGGCATCACAGAACTGTCCTCAATGTTTACTTTAAAATTTACTTTTAAGTTTTCTTAGTTTAATTTAATTTGCATTTTCCTTCCATACACTTCCTTGGAAAACCTGAGATGCATCTCCTTCCTTTCCCATGTGCTAGAAAGGAGCCTTACAGGTGCTTTACACTAGATCACATAAACATTATTTCTATAATTAGTATTAAAGAGGTTAATTTAATGGTTTAACCAAGGTTTTAAGTAATAAAATTTTGAAAAAAATTAGGTTGCTATAGAACTGTGAGGAAAGTCACTGCCTAGATTAATGCCTATAAAAACATACAGTTAACACATCAAAACTTGTATTAGCAATAAAGCATTGGAAAACTTTATAGCATTTAAAAGTTTAATGTATCATCAATAGATTTGTATGTCCTGAGACATCAGGCTATAGCTAATATTGGGAGCAGGTAGAAAACCTGAAATGGCCTTCAGAGTGAATTATTTTCCTACCAGTTTCAGTATCTCTCAGACTACAGCACATTTAACAGGCATAATCATTGAAAGAAACAGCGTAAGAGTTTCTTGGTAAAGAAACTATTTCTCTCTAGCCCTCATGAATCTACAGTAAGTCTGCAGGCAGGGAACTTGTCTGTTCCTGAAATGTATAGAGCTGATCACCCTGGAAGATTTCCAGCACAAGTATTTTGCCTGTAATTCTTACAATAATTTTGATTATTTTTTTTTAAAGACAAAGTTTTAGTAGCAATCAGCACATTATATGATTGCAACAGATGCTATGGAAGCACCTCATTAATGCCAATAACCTAACTAAATCCATCCAAAAAGAAACATCCCATTGTTCCTGCAGAGATTATTAGATTTTGTTCCTTGCACAGTTGGCTATATACTCAAATTTCATCCAGTGGCAAAACTGTTCTACTTCATTTGCACTATTTAATCACAGTATCTATCATAAGATCTTGTTATAAATCTTTGACAAAACATATTTAAAACCCTACAACATTAAACTTTGTACCTGACAAGCAGAGGAAAGGGGACTTTCTTCCTGAATTATTTCTAACCAGTTACGTATGAGAATCTTCATCCTGCAAAACGTTTTCTTTACTCAGCAAGAAAAGTTCTCTGTGAAATTAGGACATTATATTATAGTTCCTGGGAAGTGAATCAGCAAAATGACAGCTTCCCCTGCCCCTAAACCACTCATTTCAGTCCTAAATAGGGGAAGGAGTGCTCCAGTCATTACTAAAAGAAAAAAAAAAAAAAGGCCAATGATACAGATACATGTTTTCTTTTCCTGTGATTCAGTGTATGATGCTGATCAAGCTACCTACGCTCTCCTAGCTATGCTATCTTTTGGAAGTGAGGCTAGTGTCATTTTCCAAACACTAGTGCAGTGTAACAGCATTTCTCACTCTGGACTCCAAGTACCGCAAGAGTACACTGATGCTTAAATACATTTACTCACATAAACCATTCAAGAACTCTTGGGTGACCATAGCTAGTAAAACATCAAGAAGAGCTATTATAAAAAGGCAATAGGAACATATTGCAAGAATCCACTTCCCTAAGAAATTATAGAATCATAGAATAGTTAGGGTTGGAAAGGACCTTAAGATCATCTAGTTCCAACCCCCCTGCCATGGGCAGGGACACCTCACACTAAATCATCTCATCCAAGGCTTCATCCAACCTGGCCTTGAACAGTGCCAGGGATGGTATACAGGGTAAATCCAAATAACAATGGACAAAGGCTCTGTTCTTATGAACAGACAAAAAGGAATGCGCAGAGCATCTGCAGGCTTGCTTTGTTCCTCATACTCGAGACTCTCTGTGGCTTGTTTCAGTACTTGGCATGCGCCACATGCTGTACCAGCTTGCGAGGAGGTGCCTCAGGGTGACCCTTCCTAGCAACACAAGGGGCAATACCCAACACACAGGGTAATCTTGGCATAAGGGAAGGGAAGAAGTGACAGCCAGAACAAAAAGGGAACTGGGCCAAAGTCTAGATATCTGAATCACCCGCTTGGGCATCACTGCCACAGCACAAGCCACAGGGAATGGCATACAGCTCATACAGAGAGGCTGACTACAGGCAGGCAAAGCCAACTACAAATCAATACAAATATTAAAAACAAACAAACAAACCCCAACCTCTTAGAAAATTTTTTGTTAGGAGAAGAATACAATGTAGGAAATAATTCACTGCTTTAAATACAACCACTGAGTTACGTAGATACTCTAGCCCTTGCTCTTGGACAAAAATAATGAAGCAACTTCTTTTCTAAGTCACGCAAGCCTAAGTCTGGAATAAATCAGCAGCCTTCAGTGTGGCTATGATTTACACTCATTTTCATTCAGTGTGAATGAAAGCAAAATCTAACATTTTGTTAAGACAAAGATTAAGATCTCTAAACCATTATGGATCACTGTACTGGTGCTAAGTCCCAGATTTCTGATTTTTTTTCATGTGTTTAAATTGGGTATCTGCAAAACCTTTTGGTCTGCTTAGACGAAACCATGCCTGAACTAGAAATGACAAGAATTCTATGTGTTGACAGGCTCCAAACTCTTCCAAATCCTCACTCTTTGTTCTGCAACAGTAATTTATCTTAAGTGTTCTTAAGGAAACAAGGAAGAGGCTACACAACTATCACTCAACTGTCCCCAATATGCCTAGAAAAGACCCAGCTCTGCTCAGCAGCAGAAATGCCAGAAAGAGCTAGGACTCAAAGATTTTTATAAACTACCCAGCACTAGAGGAGGACTGAACCCTGATATTCTCTACTCCTCTGAACCTCATATAAATAGAACAACTCTACCCTGTCTTTCTAGTCCCAGTAGGATATATTCAATCTGCTAAGGACCTTCCCTCCCTAATATGGCAGGAGGAAAGGCATTGACCCAGGCTCCAAAGAGCTTGGATTCAATTCCCTCCCAGTCATCAACTCCCTGTGCAATACTGAGAGACTACCAGTTGCCTGTGCCTTACCAGTCTGCTAAAACCTAAGGTAACAACCCATCCTTATCTCAAAAGGGTGTATAAGTGCCAAAATAACAGGAGACAGAAGCATCTGAAGTAATGGAAATACATACAGCCTAATTCCATGA
Organism: Pezoporus wallicus; assembly: GCF_028554395.1. NCBI lineage: Eukaryota > Metazoa > Chordata > Aves > Psittaciformes > Psittacidae > Pezoporus > Pezoporus wallicus. The sequence goes on from NW_026637663.1 coordinate 5,797,083, forward strand.
TCCTCACAAACATTTTTTGAAGTCACTTTCTGAATAAGAAAAATATTTTTGGAACTGTTTGGAGGTGAAAATCCTTCCACATGACAGACAAAAAAAAAAAAAAGTTCATTTTCAGCTGAAGCTATTCCCTGAAACTTTTGTGTATTTATTCTTTTGATAAAACTTGAAACGTATCACAGATAAAGCTATAAACTTTACAGTGAATGAAGCATCTTTTATTTTCTTCCACCTCAAGATCATATTTAAAAAGCGCCTTTCTCAAAACTACGGGAATGTTTCTCTTGGCAAGCTCATTTGCATGACTTTTGCCAGAGTTGCTTATTGTGAGGACTGTGAAAGAGGCGGCATCAAAATTAAACTTATTACAATCTTGTGGCAGAGTTATGACCTGCATTTTTAATTTGGTAATTTATGATGCAAAGTATCTTATTAGAGAATTGTAAATAAGTTTTGATGGATCAAAAGAACTACAGGGATCATTGCTCTACACATCACTAGTTCAGTGCTATTACTCATGCAGCACCAACTACTAAATACTCTGCACAATTCTTATTTTGGCAATGGTTTTAAACAGTGTATTCTATCCAAAGTCTCCTGCGTAATAAGTGGGGTAGATAAATATCAGCTGTTGTATAAATCATCCAAAAGAAAAAAGTTACCTAACTGTTGCAAACTCTGCAAGATAGCAACAACAGATAGCAGAAGCAGCCTCTCTGCATTTGGGTTTTGCTGAAATGGGGCAGGCAGGGAGGTGCTCCCTACACATATACTGACACAAGTTCTCCAAGTCACCAGTGAGAGCAATGCAGACCTTAGCAGCTCATTAGTGGTTGTGTTTTTTTTAATTTTAAAAAGGCTCATTGGAAAAAAGAAGTTTAGAAATAAAATTTGTTCCTTCATTCTCTATGATTTTCTTTCAGTTTTCCAGCTAGAAATATTACCTCTTTCAGACCTGATGGAATGTTTTCTAAAGGCTGTTATGTCCTGAAATGTGAGATCCCTTTATTTCTAGGGACAGATTTTCAAAAGCAGATGTTCTTTACCAACAGTGGATGCACAGAAACACTTTATCAGGAAAACATCAAGCTGTGTTTGCCAGTGACAACTTCAAAAGTGCTATATAGTGCTTGAGGTCACAGATGCTGGTCCAGTCTTGGGACAGATGCGATCAGGTGGCCTTTTTTTTTTACCTCTTCTTTTTTGTTCTTAAAAGGCCAGCAACTGTTCTCTGTCCTTTTCCCTCACCAGACCTGAGTGTGTGGGTTATGTATTTGGAAGACTTAACCCAGAGCAGGGTGAGAGTTTTATTTCCCACTCAATCTCAGATTCTCCAGCTGTAAATATAATCTTCCTGTTTCTCTGTTAGATTACTCCATGTCTCAGTAGGGAATAGGAATGCTTTGTAAATCACACTGGTATGATATAATTATCATCCTTCAAAGCCCACACCATACAGACTAGACACTTCTGTTACATCTCTGTTGGGTCATGGCCCAGGTCTCTAAACTGATGGCTGCTGAAGGCCACCAGAGCTCCTAGTTCCTTCCCTAACTTAAACCTATTCAAAGAAATCTCCCAACCGTAATTAACACAGGTGCTAGATTACTGGTTAGCTACCCCAGCTCAAAATGTTTCCTCCCATAGGCTTCCACACTCATTTGCTGCCTAACAGAATGCCTCCACAGCTCTGACTGAAGCCTCTGAGCATTGCCACAGTATAAACAGCATTTTGGTAGGTTAATTTATTTCATTTTGATGATTGCAATGTGACATTTCCTTCCCTGGATCATGTGTTTTCCCCAGGAAACACTACTATAGTTTTTGTTGCAGAGGCAGGGAGAAAGAAAGTTGTCATCTTGCTAGTGGTAAAGGGCAAATACAGAAAAACTAACTTTTAGAGAAATAGTATCCTTTTATTGGGTAATAAACACATCCTAGGCCAAATTCTGTACATCAAGCAAGATATGCAAGAACCACATACCAAGATCCATTGTGTTGTGGCAGCTACTGCTCAATCTCTATTTTAAAGTGATTGCAACCTAGATGGATTAGAAAAAATAAAGCCTTAAATGACCTGCAGTGACAGAAAAACCTACCCAGCAGTTGTACCTGCTAAAGTACCCCCCATCCTATACACTTACGCACATGATCACTTCCACATATTTTCCACTTACATGACTATGGAAACTCTACCGCTGCTACACATGGACTGGGGTCAAATTCAGTTGTGGTTTATTTAAATAAATAAAAGCTGTATTTAAGGATGTTTTGCTAGCAGCATTAGCACTTGTCACTGTTGAAACCAACAATTTAGATCTTTTATACAAAGAACTGCACACATAAGAAGAACAGAGTAGGATACAAACTGCAGTCACTTTGCTGTGAAATTCAGTCAGGCACACTGTAGTGTCTAGAAGCCATTACAAATGTATGTACTACAGACACTGCTTCTCAGCAACATCCATCAGTGACAACCTGAGACAGGCTTCATGTAGCAATATTATTAAGCATCATAAACCTGTCCCCTAATATTTGTTAGACAACTTGAAAATCATGATGCATGTAACACTTTGCCAAACTGTAGGGGTGATTAGCAAGCCTGTTCTGTGCATAGGGGACTAAGAAGTCAATTTTTCAAATTCATATCTTAAGTTGCTACAATTATGTCCCTGCAACTCTATTCAACACTGTTTTAATTAAAAAAGTTCCCCCAACAAGACATCCCCCTGTTTCCTGCAATACCCCTCATCCCTCCCTGATTCAGGGTACAGGTGACCACTGCAAGCACAGGTACAGCCTTTGCTTCTCTGCCAGGGCCCCTCATTTGGGTGTTACTATATATGCACCTGCTCTGTCATACAGAAACACTTCCTTACCTCACCCTGAGGAAAACTTTCTTGACAAAATGTTGGTGTGAAAAGTTTTGGTTCTGAGGAATCAACATTTTTCACTGAAACCAAAAAAAATAGAAGGATTTCACCACCACCACGAAGTACAAGTTAGAAATTTGGTAACAAATTTAACTCTACTAAAAACTGTTAATCTAAAATTCAATAATAAATGTCAACTGTGTTTTAAGCCCAGTGAGTCATGCCTTTAATCAACATTTAACAGTTTTATTTAGGGTTTTTTGGTTGGGAATAAATTTTTCCTTTTCTATTCATTACTTCATAGTTGATTTTTAAAGCAATGGAATAGTCTACATAGGACAGCTCAATAATGTCCAAAGTTCAAATAAAAGAAAAGAATTATTTCTAATTTGTTGCTATCAGAAATAAATATATATAGGAGCTATTCTCACAGGGTTTCAAAAACGTACAAAATCATTCTCTAAAGCATCTCAACACCCTTCTGAAGCAGGTATGTATGTGCTCACAAGTAAGATAAGGCCTTAAGACAAACAACCCACGTCTGTACGTAAAATCAGTACTACTGTCCAAGGGAAAGTCCTGGCCTTTGTTTTCCTATCATGCTCTACTGAACATCATCTGCCCATGCTGAAGGATTTTCATACTTGAAACAAGCAGATTGCATATGATGGGTACATAAATAAAAGGTGGGAGCCAATCAGTTTAAGATTAAATGTTAATGAATAAACCTTTCAAGGTCCTTAATGGTTGCTAGATCAAAACCAAAAAACTGGACTCAGGTTACTACAAATACATTTCAGTCTGGAAATGATCAGCTCTGAACATTCCATGGAGAAGCTTAGGAGAAAATCTGGAGAATAAGCAGCACAAAAATCAAGTGGATAGAGGGCAGTATGGACAACAGATTACACTAAGAAGAGTCAAGACTGCACTGAAAAAATGGTGTGACTCAGAAGGAAATTTAAATAGGAAATTCAGGATCACATATTCTTGCTCCTGCCACTGCTCTGCAGTAAGAATTTTACCTCCGCTAATGGGTCTGATCCATGTTCGGTGTCCACATTTATACATGAATGTGAAAAAGCTGAAGTAGCAGAAAGTATGAAACGACAGCTAGAGAATATCTGAAGAGACATGGGCTCTTTAAATAGGGTGTCATGGCTATAGGATATATTAGATCCTCCAACATACTTTCAGTGAGCTGAGGAGAATAGATTGAGAAACAATAGCAGAAGCCAAAGCTCACAACTTCCATGTTTCCAGTAAGGCAAAAAAGTTTCTGAGCAGGAGTTACTAACCATAGAAACAAACTGCCAAGAGATGTAAGGAATGTGTCTGTCCCCTGAAATCTTTCAGTAAAGCCTGACTGCATTCTGGGCGCTATTTTAAGTGGAAACAGCAGGCTCCATGCAGAATAACCCAGGGATAACCACATAGCCAGCAGAACACAGTGCAAGAGTCATTCCAGGCTTATACCCTCTGAATACATGAAGTAGGAGGAAGCAGAATAGCTGAAGGGAAAGGGCCAACCATAGGAATATGCTAAATCACAGGAAGTCATCTTTGCTGAGTGACTGTCACCAATGACAATTATGGAATTCAGTAGAGTTATGTGGCTTTTCTGCTCTTCATTTGTGTCATACTCGCTGCTGGTGGAACTTTATATGGTTTTCAGAGACATTCAGTGGTCAAACAATATATTGCAACTCAATCTTTATTAAAAAAAAAATGAAAACCTCACAGTGTAAGATACCTCTTACTATAGTGAAAGCTACGAAGCAGAAACATGACAGATGACTAAGAAAACATTCTGTTTCCTAACATTAACCTTTGTTTAGCAATACACTGATGCTAACAAAAAAAATATTTAGAAGAAAGGCAGTATTTTCTTCTAGGCCAGGTGTGTCAACTACTGAAATTTGACAACATGAAAATATGGAGTGGTGGTAGTAGGTCTGTCCCTTTTGTGACTGCCAATGTTCGTCTTTAATGCAAAGCAGTACTCCAGGTCAAAGGAGAGTATGGGGAGAAAGAAGAAGTGCTGAAAATTGATTATGCTCCACTCATCTTCATCTCTTGCTCCGATGTTCCCCAGCCCATGCTACTTGACTCTTCAACTGAAGTAAGATTTTGTTCAAGGAATTGAGTACAGCCATAGTGTACAATCTACCTGGCGGATGGCCTCTCCCCACATTCACCCTATGGATTCCCTCAGTTGTCTTTGTCCCACTTTGCCTGCTGTCCCCCACTCCAGTTTCCCATTAATGGTGAGTTAATGGGAGGCAGAGGGCAGGCATGCCCCACATCTTCACCCATCCACTGTCTAGGTCCCAATGACGTCTGCCCTGAAGATAACACAGTGTCCAGAAATGTTGTAGAAGGGAAAAATGAACTGTTGCAAATAAGAATTCTCATCAACAGCTTTGGAACAACATAGGCTACCAGCAGTATCTGAAAATCCCAGTCCTGGGCCAATAGTCTGTTATGCCAAGGATTTTACGATAACAGCTACCCTATTTGCAATAACACCACTGTGTATTAACAAATCATTCAGAAAAAGAGGTCTCTGTCTTGAAACTACCTCTTCCTAGCATTCAGCTTGTACACTTAGAAAAATTCCCACTTTGAAATTTAGCACCAGTGGCATAGAGCAGACTCATCCATAACATGCTGGCCGCCTTTCAGGATTTCTCAAGGGTTTATAAGAATTAAGTTTTTTAAGCAGTTCCTTGTTGTCTGTATGCCATAATTTATATTCTCAAAGAATTTCTTTTAAAAGCAGTGGAAGGATTAATCATTTGGCTTTGAATTTTGTTAGACCTTCTTTGCGCTCTGCCACTTGCCATCTTACAAAGGCTGAGCATCAGCAACCCTGGTGCAGCTCCCCAGGCGCTTGCAGAGGAGGCACCGGAGGGAAGGAGGTGATTGACCCACTGCTTGCACAGCCCCTGGGTCTTGCAGAGATATAGGAAAGCCCCATTCAGACCCCCTCCCTGCAATGCCTTCAGCTGTTCAACACAGAAGTTCTAAAAGAAGAGGCTTGGCTCCCAGAAATCACAGAGCTCACTCAAAAACAACAAAGTATTCTGGAATTGATTAATATTGAGTTGTTTTTGTTTGTCTTCCAGCTTTTCAGACTATACCACACCTGATTCACACTTTCAAGGCTACTTCTAGAAGGGCAAATAGATATTTTGCTTTAAAATGGTAATGGATTAGCACAATTCTAGCAGCTCAGGTTTTAAAAATAATGGTAGGGAACACATGTCAATGAGCAAAAAAAAAACCGATTCAAAGACCCAAATCCCTCTGTTTCTGAATCAGAGCTTTAAATTGATTTCTTCCACCACCTTTAGAACCAGAATGGTACAAGTGAGTTTGTGAGCTCTGAACGTCTGCCTCGGAAACCTGGGGAAGGTCAGATTCTGAACAATGGAACCTAATAAACAAGCAACACTCCATTTAAAAAAAAAAAAAAAAAAAAATCACCCTGTTACTAAACACCATTACTGTTAAGCACTTATCTGACAGAAACACCGCTTTAAAGGTAACTCATTCATTAGCATACTGGCTTCAGTGTGTCCATTAGACAAGGTGTTGGCAACTGCAAGAAATTATGAGGGCACCAGTCAGCAGACAAATAAACTAAGGCCCAATTCTCCTGGCTGTTGTACCTCGAAGAGATCTAATTCTGCAGGTATGTAAACCAAAAAAGAACAGATGGAGTTTAATTGTTTGTTAACACAAAACAAACACTGGCAAATCATATGCTACATTTCTAGGTAAGCTTGTGTGTTGAGTCTTAATGCAGACAGCTTCTGTGTGTGAACAGGCTCTAGCACTACACAATCATTTCTGGAAGATAACAGTTTTCTTCCTGTTTAATTTTAATTTTTCTAAAGGTTTGGGTTGTGGTTTTTTCCTCATTTAGCATCCTGAATTAGTCCACACTGAGGTCTGTCAAGCACCAAAACTAAACAGACTATGGATGTACTCTGACAGAGCAGCAAGGAGCGAGGCAAGCTCCATCTCTCTGCAGCTACCCAGCAGAATCACTACTGGGGAAAAAGCCTCTTTCCTAGGAAAGCCTGACATTAGGGTAGGTTCATGAACTCAAGAAAATGAGATCTGAAAAACAGATCAGGTGTGCTTCACTACAGAGTTTTAATGATCTGACAGAAGATTGAGACAGGCAAATTCAGTATAGCTGGAAATAACGATGGAGCCCTGCTGTTATCCATTTTCTTTCCTCCAGCCAAAGGTGCTCTATGTGAGGCTGCCACACTGATCCTCTTACCAACAGGTATGAAAAGCAAGGCTGGAGAAAAGGTTAAGCTGATTTAAAAGAAACACCAACCAGTTTTTCCATAACTACAGACTAAATAGTTCATTCACCAGTTACAGTTCAGTATGCAGGTAGAAGCTTGGATGCCTACTGTATAAATAGCTGAAGTGTGAATTTAAGGACATCTTACCCCAGTCCTCAAAGGACCTTCATCCTGAATAAATACTTCGTGAGCACCTGGCAAAGTAGGTTTACATGAGATAAACTGCTTCCAAAAGAGTTCCGTTGACCAAGGTCCTAAGCATACAGGTATCAAAACTGCATTCAATCACAGCACCTGCAAGCCTCAAGCAGTGTCCCCATTTACATCACACCTCCCTCCCTCAAAGCCAGATGGGGATTCATCAGGGAAAACATCAGCTGCATGCAGTCCCAGCAGCAGTCACACCTTTCCTACAGACCACTCTAAACAGGAAGGACCACAGCACTCAGGCAACCACTGCCCCAGAGACAACAGACCACAAGCAGGTGGCTTCCCAGGAGAGCCAAGGCTCTGTGGCAAGGACAGGTTGACATATGGGTCACCCCAGCATGGGCTGAGGGCATGCTGCCTGCATGGGTGAGCAGCTTGCAGGTGATGTTCTGGAATATGCCAGCAGTCTTGCAAGCACTTTTGGAGGGTGCAGCAAGAACACAGCCAAGAGGCCTCTCAGAGCAAAAGCTTCCTGCTGCTGAAGTGGAACTTGACCTTGCATTTAAGTCAGAACAATGAAATAGGAGCATGACTTCTTGTCATGGTTTAAGCTGAACCCAGGACAATTCTCCTGTCAATCATCAGATGAAATTGCAGCAGTAATACAGCATGAAGATTTGTGTTTTGTGTTCTGAACGAAACTCCTTTCATGTGTTGATAGATTGCTTCACTTCACCTAAGCAATTCAGATGGCAATACATAAAGAAATTTGAAAGATTTCTGGTACAGAATAGCCAATTGGCCAACACCATAGATTCACGATAGGGAAGGAGAACAGGTTGTGAAAGCTGACCTTTTTCTTTCTGTCTATAGGCAGAAATGCTTTTTAAAATAGCTTGTCTGAAATAAAGTGCCAAACAACATATGGCATAAATGTCAGCTACTTGATTCAAACTTGCAAATGCTGCCAACCTTAGTATGTGGAGCAATACTATTCTGAAAGGAAGTTATTACAGATCAAATGGAAGGATTACAGTAGTAACAAGAAGGGATTAATTTTGTTATCTTACAGCAGATAATACTAAACCAAATTCATAATGGATATGATTTTGCAACTAATAAAAGCTCCTCTTCCTTCAGTACTGTGGGATACAGGTATCTACAGTTTCAAAGACAGCTGTTAGAGCAAAGACATTAACAAAAGAGTCTGCATAATAGAATTATAATATTAGAACAGGGGATGTAGACCTCTTGTGCAGGTGCATTTCTGCCACAGAAGCAGAAGACTCATGCCATTTTGAATCAGGAAAAAAAAGACACATCAAGCTGAGGAAAAATGGGAGCGAAGGAGACAGACATTTCTGCCCTGAAGGGCAGAAAGCTAGGCCAGCATCTGCCTCAGAGGTGCTAGTACAACGTTCTTGGAAAAGCAGCACAAACAGGACAAGTATCTAAAGGACTGCTACTGCTGAACCCAGGACAAGATTCCTTCTGCCTTTCTTCTCCCAGCCTCTGCAGAACTCCTCAGCTTCTAATAACAAGTAGTTAACTGATTGCCTGAACCACCAGTGGCTTTGATATACACTAATTTACTACAGATATCCTTGGGTACCCTCATTTTAGGGCCTTTCAGAATGTCCCACATCACAAAACATATATAAAGCTGTCCTAGTGGAGAGGTTAGTGAAAGCTGGAATCTTTCAATACCAGGTGTATACGCTGATGTCAAAAGTAAAAGGCCTGTGAAGAGGGAGGCTGTAAAAAGCACCAATAAGACTAGATATAACAACATTTGGGAGCTGTCAACCATGCCATAAACTTTAGCAAGTGTGTGGCAGTTGCTGCATCTCTACCTTTGAAAACTTCGTATCTGTGAAAGACCATTTATCATCATAGGTGTCTATCATTATTGCCACTCACAGCTTAAAAACACCTAACACCACCAATCAGAAAATTACCTAGACATTCAACGTTCAGATTTGAAATCTGAAATTTCAATAAAAACTGCCAAGAAGTGAGAAATACATCGTACATCAAAATAAATAACCATACCAAATCTTTTAAAGAACGAGAAAAGAGATGCTTCCTTGTCTTGCACAGTTACCATACTCTTTAGCTTGTCAGGTACATCAGCTTATACAAAATTTATTGTAGTGGGTATTTGTAGAACTTTTTGGTAAGTTTTGACTCACTATTACGATTTGAGAAGACTGGGAAAAGACTCATTAGGAAAAAAAATTGAGCTAAACTAAGTTTTAAACAGGAAGTTTAACTTGGAAAAACAAATAACCAGAGAAAGATTATCTGCAGACAGGGGGAAATGTTTTGTTTTTATTAAGTGTTTTATTCTGTTCCACTTCTCTGTTTTTCCACAATACTATCAGCAGTATCATGTCCAAACTTCTCTGTGCTTCTAAGACAACATGAAAAGAAATGACCACAGGCATTTGATTAGGAAGTTATGTCAACTCTCTCTGAAAGCTGGAGAGTGATATCCATAGCAAAAACTTAAGTTCTCATTGTAGCCAAGACCTTTTTTCATCTATTCTTCACATACAGTAAAATCAAACCTTTTATTTAAAAGAAAAAGGTAATAAATTATAAGCTACATTTAAGCCTTTTATAGAACTCAATACAGGAGGGAAAGGCAAACCCTTTCCCTCACACACTTCATGGCTAGTTTAATGTCTTTTTCTCTTTTTAAAAGAATTTCCCTTTGTTTTTAACAATTTCATCTGTAACTCCTCTGAATGGTACAAAGTGTTCCTGGAGAAAGCAGTCCCACTCTTAGTGAAAGCACACAGTACTGAGTAACTGAACCTGAAGCTAAATATTATCAAGGGGAAGCTGTCACTGATTCTTAGTATAACCACTATAAATGACAAGGAAAAATGTAATAAGAAAATAGTTTATCCAAAGCACTGAAGAATGGTGCTTCCCTGTTAATAAATAGTGTTGAGGACTTTCACATCAAAATAATGTAACAGTAAGTGAAACTACACCACTATACTGTAGCAGATTATTAAAAACTTAATATACTCCATTTCTGGGACAGCCCCTTTGACCTACCAAGTAGGGGATCAGGGAAGGTGAAAAAGACAGTGCATTTTATTTTGTTTTTCAGAAACCTGCTCTGGCTTTTTTTGTCCAGATTAAATTGTCAGACATTTGTTTCAGGTGGTCAAGGTCAGGAAAAAGGCAGACTTTCTTGAATGCCTATAGCATTTGATAAAGCAAAATCCCAGTCCTGAATAAGGCTATCAGATGAGCATCTCATCCCATATGTGATGATGACCTGCACAAGAGAAACAGGGACATGCCCTTCAGTCTTGTCTACAGAGTCTCTTACCCTGGCCAAGTGGGCTCAAACCTACAGCCCAGTCAGAAAATACTGACTTGCACTCAGGTTGTCAGCCTCAAGAGGTACAAGGCAGAGCAGAACCTGGCCTGTATTGTCTTTGCTTCCCGTACTTGAATTTTCTTCTCCTCTGGCTGAAAGCAGATGCATGAATACAAGTTTTTATGCACAGTATGCATTCAAGCTCTCTACATCACCGTGAAGCTGGCAAGGATCTTTGTCTGGTCACACATTGTTAAACCCGTAGGTCCTCTCTAGGTTTCCCAGAATTTTCTCATGATTCTGGATAATACTGAATGAAAATCCCTCTGACAGTATACAAATTACTGTGCTCTTTATACAACGCCTTTCTGACAAAGACATTAGAATAAAGCTATGAAAAAGCCAACTATTTCAATAGATGAAGCACATAGAAGGAACATTTTAATTGCTCACGGTATAAATTCAAATAGCAAGGCTCAAACAACCTTGGAAGAATAAGATATTAGCTTTGTTCAACAACGATTAAAAAAAAAGTGCACTTGACTAATTAAAGTGTTCCATGAAATCATTCGAAAAAGCATTGTCACACAAGTAACTTACTAGCTTAACATTAAAATACTCCATCCTCCTATTGAGTTCCCCTCTTAAAAGTCTGCTGATGTGTTCAGTAGATATACATTAACTATAAAGCACATGATATGGACAACCTGTATGAAAAACTATTATTTTAGCCTACAATGAAAATTAGATCCATGTATGCAATTAAGAAAGTGTGACCAGTAAATGAAATTCCTCAGAATGATTACATACTTAACCAGAGAGAGACAAGTCCCAAATTATGTGAAGTGTGAAATAAAGGTCCTGAAAAAGGTGGTGGTCATTAATAAGTCTACTACATTCTGAGAATTTATGGTAATAAAAGAAAGTTAGTTCTAATCAACCAGTCCACCCATAAGTCAATCAACAACATCTCAGCACTTTTTAGTGAAGAACTTTTTCCATCCATCAGGGAAAAGCTGCACAGTTCAGTTCTCCTGCAGCTGCACAGTTCAGTGAACTGATGCAGCATATTTCAGAAAAATGAGGTAGAAGAGAATTTCATCATTTATAGTTTGTCTCTTCATACATTTAAAAGGTTTACTTAGCACAGAATATTAGGCTGAACTGTGCAAGGTAAAAGAGGAAATCATAGGAGAAAGTCTCTACATACAGGTGTTTGGTTTACCTAAAGTAAGTGTATGGATGTTCATTATCATGCATGCTTATTTCAGTAGCACAAATCTGAAAACCCAGAAACATTTATTTTCTTCCTAGGATCTCTCTACTTCTGGCACTTCAACTCTACGTTTTCTCTGTTTAACCAAAATACCTATGTTAGCCAAATATCATATTCCTTAGTGTTTACTCAGCACTCTGCTAGCAGAAAACTTTTCAAGGACATTGTTCTCTGAGAAAGTGTGTTTTTAAAAATAAGCAATAAAAATGCCATTGCTTTATTCTAGGTGCATCCTAAGTAGGTAAGGACATAAAAGTTAAAGTCCTGCTGCATGCTCTTCTGACAGAGACTGATGAACTCTTGGAGGAAGAGCATAGAAAACAAATACAAAAGTCAGACACCAAAGCTGTCATTTCCCAACAGCAGTGCACTAGGTTCCAAAGCAGTTCCTTGCAAAGGAAGACTATAGCAATTCCAGAAATAAAAGCTTGCTTTTCAAACAAAGAAAACTAGGACAGAAGAAGAAAAGAAAAGGGGGGGGGGGGGGGTGGATGGACAGGGGTACGGCTACGGACATGCAAAGGTCTCAGCTAGTACTCAGTCTTATAAAACTGCCATAAGAAACTGTTCTGTTGAGATTTCTGTTGGCTTTGCTATGGGAGATGAGATCATGCTGATGAAGTCTGGAAGTAGAATTAAGCAGTTTATGAAATCCCACAAAATTCAACAATGGAAAGAAAGAGCATCTCAACAGAACATTTTCTTTGTTAAAAGCAAAGCCCCACAATTTACACTCGCCATTGGCTGGCTACTGTTTAGAAAACAATCTACGTAAGCAATATTTCCAGCTCTGCATAGTTATATTTTTTTTTCCATAAATAACGTCTTTACACAAATGAATCTTATAGCACACTTCAATCAAATTTTATTCATTGTACAATATCTGATGGCCTAGATCCCCAGCTGCAATACAGTTTACATAAATCAAAAGGGTGACACTGAAGTCTGTATACGTATATATATATATATATATGAACATTTTCACTCCAGCTGCTGCACTGCCATTTCTGAAGCAGAAAATTATAGTGTTCAGCCATCTCCTGAACTACTTGGATCAGTAACTGAAAAAGTGTTATATCAAAATAAGTCCATAAAGAGAATTCAGTGAACAAACAAGTCAATTCACATTATTATGTGCATGAACAATCTAGACATCAAACCACATGCTTAATTTTGCAGAATACAAATTAGACACTAAGAAAAGGAAACCAAGATATACAGATTATGAGGGGACAGTTCTGCCCAAGGGTAGCCTGTGGAAAACAAACTATCATCTTATTAATAAGAAAGGCATGGATGCAGTAATTACAACATAGTTTTAATTCCCTGAGATCAGGAATCAACAATTAATCTGCTCCCATTGCTATGCCTGCAGTACTGTTTGATTTAAGAGCAGTAATGGGGTTATGAAGCAAATCCTCCCATCATCCACACTAATTCATATTGGTTTGGATCACCTAGCAATTTTGGTGCATTTATATCACATTCTGTCAGAAGAAACTGAACTGTAGTCTCTTCTCCAGCCATGCACAAAACATGTTTCAATCCCAAAGAGGAGCATGAGCATTTAAACTAGTGTCTGTCCTTTGAACCACACTGAAACTACTGATTTTCTTTGATACTTATCTTGAACTGCCCAGGAAGGGATGTAAAGACACAACAGCCACCACTGCAAAATTTTGAATACAATTTCTTTCAAAGATTTAGCTGTAATAATTTTTAACCCTACCTGAGAAAGCACCTAGAAATATTAAGCAGGTAGGAGGACAGTATTGTTCAATAGTATTCAGCATCAAGCCCAAAACTAAGAGCTATTAAGTACTGCAGCATCTACACGACCATTTCTTACTGCTAACCTCTTAAACTAATATGAGTTAGGTCTCCTTGCATTTTATCTGCTGCCTATAATAGATGATTAGATTCTTGGAAGTTTACTCAGCAAGTATTTAACATTACCAGTCAAGTAGATGAAACCATTACATTAACCTCCTATTAGGTCAGCAACATGCTTCAAAGGCTTCTCATCAGCTCTGATCATTAATACCTTAAAACCCTTAACGTCTCTATACATCACAAGCCTAGGGTCAGTGAGTTAATAACATGCATTATCAGCATTCTCAACCACACAACTAAGAAAGTACAGTAATGGAGAGTGATGGAGGGAGCTAGTGTAGTAAAAAATGAAATTAAGGGTGAAGCAGACTGGGAGAATCACAGAAGCTATTTAAGGGCATCCAAACTATCATTACTGAGATATATAACATCTTTTATGCATGTGAACCTCTAACAAAATAAAATAGATGTATGGGGAAGCAAGGTTTGTGGAGACATTTAGAATCTCTTAGCTATTACTTAAAAAAAATAATTTTAAATTCATAGGAATAGCTGGTCGCAATTTTTCTGCTTCTGGGGTTCATATCTTTTAATAGCATGTCTGTAGGCCCTCCTATCTTTTTCATAGGGAGCCATATTTGATCATCCAGTTTTAAAGTCCTCCACCCTGCCTCACCATTTAAGGTATTAAGTGATCATGGGAAAGCAGTAGGAATTTTCCTATGAAAAGTGTGATGTTTATTCATTAAATAAAACACAATAAGAAAAGCTAAGATTTTTCCACTGTCTGTTTCTCCCATGTGATATCACTTGCTTTTTATCTTTATTGTCTTTTCACACATTGCCATACATCAATAGGTATGCAAAATGGTTCAGCTCAAAATGAATCATGAAATTTGAGGCTTTTGTTCAGAAGAAGAAATACAGATCATCTCTGTTGTAAATAAAAGTAAAAGCAGTTTAGAGATTAAGCAAACAGAAATAACTGATACAAATAGATACAAGAAGCATGTTCATTCTTATTTTTTGAAAGACTGAAACAGTACAGACTTAAAAGCTACTCTATTTTATATTAATCCTCTGTCAACACAACATCTTGCATTTGGCTTGGATCAAAACTACTCCATGTACTTCCATATGATGTAGAATAGAAAGAGGATCTTAAACCACTAGTTCCACATAAAAGTGCAAGCAAATTCTGAGGCTGTCAGAAATGTATACTGTGCAATCATTTCTCCCCATACTACTGAACGCCAACACAACAAACAGAAGAAGGAACCAAAACAAAAACTCCTCACCACTACTAACAAAACTTGTAGCAGGGCTAGCTGCATCCCAGTCAAACAATTACCACATATAGAAGAGGAAAGTCACAAATTAAGCAAGATTCACCAAATGAATTTTACACTTTTGATAAGACTAGACTAATACTTTACATTTTGGTTTTTTCCTTCTTTTCTTGTATGTTTAAACTCTCTTGACAAGCCTAGGGAGGACAGTGATTAATAGCCATGGACTTTCCTAATAGATCAGTTTTTACCAGAAACAAAGTCCTTGATTCAGGTGATTTGGCAACCTACATGAGTCACTGCAGTTATTCATACATACAAAATCAGTGCTTAAAATGCTCTTAGCTTTCTCAATATGACATCTTATTATAATTGATATAATAAAAATAAAATACAAGCCTCTATCTTTAAGTGCAAGATGGTTTTGTTTTGGGTTTATGTTTGGGGTTTTGTTTGTTTTTTTCCCCATCTAGTGTAATATATTAAAGCTCAAATAATAGAAAGTCCAGAATGAGACCATGGGAACAACCATGAAGTGAAAGAACCATCTAGTTCAAAGAACCTATGCAAGCCTTATAGGAGTTCCCATTACCATTTATCAGGGATGTCATGAAAAAATAATGCATCAATTTGTTTTAGTATCAATTCTGGGGGAGATTCCCCCCTAAAACCAGCTAAAAAAATTCATGCCTACTCTCACTGTTGATGAAGAATGCAGGTGGATTTAATAGCACACCATCTGTCTGCCTGACCAAGTTGTGGTGGTAATGCTGCTAAAGCTCAGAAGGACCTATTTGCACAGAAATAAGTGCTACCACAAGTAAATAAAAGTCTATGAAGATAAACTGTAAACAAAGGTAATTTTCAATTAAACTGTACTCCTAAAGAAACATGATATTTCAATTGTAAGGACATTTTCCTCGTATCTACACCCCTTCTTCATTTTATAGTGTCACAGATTCAAGACTGCTTTTAAGCACCTGTCTCTTGAAAACAAAACTACTATTACACCTGGAGATCAGCAGAGTGTCATGTACATGTAGCAAGAAAGATCAACTTATCTAGACAGAATAGACATCTTTTAACTCCTTACTTTAAGCTAAGGGTTTGATTTTTCAGTTTGTTTATCTCGATAAGTACTTCAAAGTGGCTGGGGTGTAAAATGGAAGAAAGGAGAGAAAACCATGGTAGGTCAAATGACCCTTTGAGTAGACAGAGCATTATTGATATTTGACAGTTTTGGTTAAGAACATTAAACCTGAAGTACACAGCCCCAGCACATGACTTGTAAGGAGAGATGATTAACAGGCAGGTGTTTGGGTTGTTTTTTTTTTCCATAGCAAGTGAGGAACTTTCCCATTTTTAGTGTCTCAATTCTTGACTAAACACAACATAAAGAAACCTGTGCCTTTAGATTATTATGAAAATAACATACTCGTATTCTCTTCAATGTAATTTTCTTGAGGGAACTAAGGGAGAGGACAGGAAGGAAGAGAATGATGAAGGCGCTTTTAAATTTGAAGATGTTCATATTTTGGTCAAAGAGAAGAAAGTGATGTGCAATGCCATTTCTGAAAAGCACTACTGGGTTACAAGCAATGCTTCAAGTCTGGAAACCATGCTTATGACTACATTCTACATACCGATTTTGGTGCCATTTCAAAGGATTAACCACAGTCACAAAGATTAGTGGGACTTAAAAGGAATTAACAGATTTTGTATGTTTTTGTACTCATCCTTTAGTCAATTCAGTTAATGTGAAACATTATCCTATTGCTGACTTCCATCTAACTGTGTACAGCTATGGGTCACTTTCAGTTTGCATTTTAGTTACTTGCAAATGCATGTAAACTTTTAGACCTTTTACTAGTGAAAAGGATCTAATACGTTTCATCTGGAGAAACAGGCAGACTCAGATATTTTCTCTTACCACAAATTAAGTGACTATGATACAGTGTACACAAACTCATACAAAAAGTATGGCATTTCAAGCGATGCTAATCTCAGTGTAACAGCACCTTGAATATTATGAACTCCATTACAAGCACTTTCCCCCATATGTTACAATATCCCCAAAATATTACTTTATCTCGAGTTACAAGGCAGAGTATCATTTTTTTCCCTCGCAAGCCTTTCACTGAGAGTAAGAGGAAAATTAAAAGTCACTCATCTGTAAATACTGGTTCTCAAATCGGCTTGTAGGATTCCATGCTAAACTTCTTAATTAAAAATATACATATATAGATCCTTCTAGTGACACAGGTTGAGAGGGCTTATAAAACAATTGCTAGCATAAACATTAGCTTCCCTTTTAATCCATCTGCCCCCAAGAAAGGGGAGCTCACCATCAGAAGGCTACATGAAGAGCCACCACCTGAGCCCACTCCTTACAACAGCTTACAGATGCTCCCTCCTACCTTCTTTTTCACTTTTCCAAAAACAGATATCCATTCTCTCTTAAGTGACCCTGCTTTCTTTTAACAGCTCAGTCTTCCAAACAAAGGCAGCTGCTGAGATGTCTCCTTTCTAACTTTTCCTCCTGGTCCCATGGCTTTTTGAATGGACACTCTGTGTCAGATATCCATGTCTTCAAAGCTCTTCTGCTTTGTTCTCACTGTTGTCATATTTTATTCATATTTTATTATTATTCATATTCACTAGCATATTTTATTCAGCAGGCTGTTTGCATTTTGCACCCTTTCTATCCACAAGGCTGGTTACTTGCAGCCTTGCTAGCTTCAGAGCTGTTTCAAGGGGAACATCTTTTATGCTCTTTCAACCTCTCCACAAAAAAAACAGGCATCAAACTGCAGCACAGTTTTCATATTTGTGCACATGCACATACACAAACACAACACACTAAGTTACTACAATTCACTGCCACTAAATACTGAATACATGGCTGGATCACACGTTAATAGGTAAACCAGAGATGACTTTTTCCCCCTAGCATACCAGAAAAAAGCATGCCACTTCAGACCCAGGAACAGCATCTACCCTGACCAGAAGAAACCAACATGCTGAAGTCTACTGGAACAGCTGGAAAAATACTGACGATAGGCTGCTGCTAAGGTACATGAGGAGCTTGTGTAAAGTTTCCATCTGGGAATATAGTTTTGCTTCCCTTTCTCTATGGTAGCCCAAAGTTGATATTTTATTACCACACTGAACCTATGTTCTCCTGCCAAAAGATGTTAACAGCATAAGAGCTGAATGTTTTCAAAAAACTGTTGTAAACAGTGGCATTCGACTACTTTGACATCTTTTCTCACTTTTTATTCCCTGCTACCTGCTGGCAATGTTTCACGTTCCATGACCAAGCAAAATTTTTTATCAATAGTCAAGTAAAAATTTTAAGTTTTGAATGCTGGTCATGAAACATGGACTTCACTTTCCACCTCTTCCTAACATACTTGTGTATGTAATGGGCTGAGGAAGAAAGTTTGGATATGCTTTACAAATATAACATTAGTTTTTGTTCAAGGTCAGCCAGTACATACTGGTTTTACTCAATTCAGGAACCAGTTCCCCAGGCAAGCTCTTCCCCAGAATAGTTAAAGGAGAGGGGGAAAAGAGTACTAGAAGAGTTTTACCCCCCTCTTCACTTTTAAATTAACTACATAACCTTTTATTCTCCTGTCCTTAACTTCTGTCCTATATTGTCACCTTTTCCACTTCAACTGGCCAAAAATTAGGTTCTAAGCTTTTCTACAGAGACTTAACAAACACCAGCTGCACCTGTTGTGCACTGAAATAATAAAAGCCATTAACAAAGAGTTAGTGTCATTAACGTTTTAGTGGAACAGTTATACATGATGATCCAGGTACACATTTGTCTTGAGTAACCACCTTTATCATCTGCAGCAGTTGACTATTTGCCTCCTCAAATGTTCAGCAATAAGATAATATTGGCAGCAAGTATTTTGTTTAGCAGCTAGGGAAAAATCATGGTTTTTTTTAGCCTTGATTTACTTAAGTGGGCAAACACACAGATGCATAACCATATGTAGAAGTAGGGCTTCTCTTTGAATCAAGCAGGGTGCTTTCTGCACTTGATTTTGTCTCTCACTACAGCCAGATATGAAGGTGGAGAATTTAGCTGCAACTTTTAATAGGACAAGGTTATTTAAAAATACACTTTTGATGTAAAGTTAAACGTAATAGAGCAGAAGGCCATTCAAGGTGAAGAGTTAAACCTGCAGCCTATTCCAACCTCAAAAAGAAAGGTAAAGACCAAGACAAACTATTCCTTTGGTTTACCACTGTTTCTTCTGCAATTTCTTTTTAATTAACGTGTCTCTCACAGGCATCTTTGGCTATCTCAAGAGATATTTTATTTCTTTTTTTTGTTAGATGAATAATGCAGCCTATTTTCCCCAAAAGCTGAAATATTGAAGTGATAGCTTTTGTCAAAAATCTGAGCCACTAGAAAGTGATTGGACTACCAAGAAAAATAAAGGAATTTCTAAGGTTTAGGGGATTTTGCTTGCTTGTTTCTGTTGTTGTGGGGTTTCTTGGGGTTTTTGTGGAGGGGCTGGTGTTTTGTTTGTTTTTTTTGTGTTGGTGTTTTTTTTTGTGGGTTTGTTTTGGTGTTGTATTTTGTTTTGGGGGTGTTGTTTTGGTGTGCAGAGTACATGTTTTGGTGGGTTCTTGCACCTCCATTACTGCTGCTACATGTTGTTTTCTTCGTCTATGGAGGGAAGGTTGTTTTCATAACTATTGTCCCCAGGTGCACTTGAATTGCCACTTATTTCTCCAATAAATGAGGACATTTGCAGTTCCATCCTGTAAGGCAAATCAATTCTGGAGGTTAAATCCTCAGTGTACAAACTCACCTACTCTCAATAAAACTACCAACTCGCAATATTGCTTATGAATGTGTACATACACATATACCTAAGGCCACAGCAATACACAGCTCTTTAAATTGTTAGGCACTTTAACGCTTTCATGAATAGCTCAATTGTCCCTGCATAAGCATGCACCTTCCACCACACAAAACCAACTGCTATTCCCGGAAGCAATAAGTGTTAAAATTGACATCTCTAGTCAGTTTTACTTCTGATTACGATAGTTGTTAATCTTGTACCAAGAGTCTCCCACCAGACTCCAAAATGAGACACAGACGCCTTCCCACTTTAACTAGCTGTTCTTCACGGAGGAGGCAACAAAACGACAAAAAGGGTTTCCACGACTGCAACATCTCCTTCATTTTCAGAGGTAAACAGCGCTTTCTGTTAAAGCCTCCAGAAGTAATCCCCTTGAGATGAAATTTAAATAAGCATTCATTTTCCTTGTTATTACAAAGCTTAAGGAAAAGCCAGAGTGTCTGTACCAGTTGCCTGGGCTGTTTCAGCCTACATAAATACACCTATATTTTCCAGACTTACAGGTTGCTTATGTTTCAGCAAACACTTGAGAACTTGATTTTTTGGTTGTTATTGGGTAGCTGGTTTTTTGGTTTGGTTTGGTTTTTTTGTTTGTTTGTTTGGGTTTTTTATGGTGTTTTTTTTTTAAACAGGATATGATTCTTGAGGGAGTATCAAGAAAGCAGTATAGGAAGGGGAGAATAAAAGGGAACAAGATTCTATCAACACCCGGTCACAAAGAAATAGAACGAAATGTGTGCTACCTCAACCTTCCATAGGAACACAGTATCACCACCTTGCAGCTAATGCCTAAGAACCGCATCAAACAAGTGAGCTCATACAAAAGCTTTATTTTTAAAATCTAGATTCCCATTTTGGTGGCTTGAATAATTCACAACAATATATTTATACAGTCACAATGCAGAGAACAAACAATTTTAAACCAGTTTGCCTTCTGCATGAAAAAGTTACATAAGAAAGAAAGATAAGTCTATCACTTAGCATGTAGAAGGTCATTTCAAACAACGTCAAGCAACGATGTCGTACAAATACAGCACACAGTACTTGAAGTAAAAATATCCGAAGTCTAAATCCTAGTTTATATGCTGGGTTAAAAATGCATCATCAGTAACAATTTCTAGTGGTTTTGATGGAACGTTACTCTGCTTGGTACAGGAAACAGGTTAGGGATGTAATACAGGTATGTTTGTAAAGGAGCTGAAAATGAAGACCTCTCAGAGTTACTTTTCACGTTAAGTTAGGCAGTTCTGAGCTTTTACCTTTTTTAACAGCAGCTTTCTCTCTACACCTACAGATAAAAGTACAGAATTATTACACCTGAGGAAGCATGGTATATACACATTCTCCACAAAACTCACCTAGGTTGGTAGCCTGCATCAAGGCAGATGAGAAAAAGGACAAGCAAAGGAACACAGAGCTATGCCTGCATATCTGGAAAGGTACAGAAAGGTACTTTGTGTGACTCATACCTTCCTTTATATAGAAACACCAGAAGTCATTAAGATTTGTGCCAAGCTTGAAACTTCCTGAGAGTTTGAAAATCGAGTACTTGCATATTTCTCCCTTTTAAAAATAATTTATAAGGGTCAGCAGTGTGGTGCTGCATCACCCTGGAAAACAACAAAGAAAAATTGAACATGTCAGTACTAATACTTACTGGACTTAATATGGCAAGCAAAAAATACAGCTGCATGTGCAGAAATATATATGGAATATAGCTGCTGCACAAACACTTGATACCCATATTCAAGGGAATGCAATTAAAGAACTGAAAGACCACACTAATTAAGGCAAAAAGGCAGAGAGAAATCATACAGGCAGAAGAGGGACATAAATTAACTTGGCCTGAAGGACATTCAGAATATCGGAGCAGCTACCAACACAGAAAGGATGACTTGTGCCTGCAGCAGACGGTGCACAGCATGTGTGCTTTGCTGTTAGCTACAGTACCGGATCATGGATACAAACAAAACAAATGGGAAACTGCTCAAAACCAAGGCAAAGAACACAGGAATGATGCCAGACAGAAGGCAACTTAAGTATTTAGCAAAGAAAGAGGTTAAAATCATTTAGGTGAAGAAAAAGGAGTTCCCTTTTTCAAAACTACGATGTTAATGCAAGATGGTACAGTAGACTTGACAGAAAAGTCTCCATGCTCAGCCACTAGATTTCCCTTAAGGGGAAACACATGAAGACAGGGGTAGTCTGAGATGACTCAGATTCAGCAAGAGAGTAAATTTTCTGCTTAAAGTAAAGCCCAGAGAAACAATTCTTCCAAAACAGTCTACATTTTAAGACAAGCAAAAAGGTAGTTAATGAGTCACGTTTCACCTTTCTTTGTTAAAAATCTTCAGTACTGAACAGCTGCAAGAGAAGGTTGTGTGGACTTTGACAGGAACATTTTGCTAAAGCAGGAATCCTACAGTATCTGTGTTCACTGCACACCAATATAGTAACTATCCAGCAGCACAGAGACTGAACCTTACAATATTCAGAGGACCTGAATATTGTGGCTTTGAATGCATTTTAGAGGATGCTGCTTTCATTGTGTTCCCAAGTTTCACTTAGGGAAGAGACATAAAAGAACGGGGAGTTGAGAAGGGGGACACTAAAACAAGAACTACTCTTTCAATTTTGCCCATAAAACCTCATTTCAGAAGAGTACAACAACCACAAGCTAGAAGTTAGGGATGTTGCAGCCCAGGACACAGAAGCTTTCAACTAAAATAACAGAACAAGCATCCAAATATTCTCGCTTGCAGCCCACTATCCTAATCCGTGCCCCAGTTGAATTTCCACAAGCCTTATAGAAGAAATAAGTGAACTTCACATTGCTTTATTGCAAAGTCAGGAATTACTCTATTGTTTGCACATCTCAACATTTCTGGGTAAGCACAAAGGCATCAATAGTATTCAAGCCTCCGAGCCTTCCGGCATGCTGCCAACTGCTCTGAGTAGACGTAACTACTGTTAAAAATTTCAACAGTAGTTACACTGGGCTTGCAATTTGGTAAAAGCCATCCTGCTGCACCACAATTACTGTCAGTACTCAAATGACGATGGATAGAATAGATATAAATGAACCTGCAGGGTTTGTTTTTTATTTCTGTATGTTCACAATCTTCTGCCAACACTATTTAGCTTACATCTACTAACATAAATTTTAAGTATCCAAATGCAGAAATGCAAAATGACTATGCTTAAATACTTCATAGTTGAAGTTTCTTCTCTTTCTTCCCTCCCCAGTCTGCCCCCATTTATCCATATGATGTTCACAGGGCTTTAGACTACACTAGAAATCCAGGTTCATTTCTGATGAATGTACAGCACCAGGTATAACCAGAGAGATATCTAAAGAAATAAACTGACATTAAGAACAGAAAGAAGTTGAAGCCTCTTGAAGGATAGTTCTGTGGCTTGTACATTCTACTCTTCTAAGATTAGGAGACTAAAATGCTCACACATGTTACATAAAGTACCATCAAATTCATGGAAGACTTTCTGGCATCCCAGTGAAAGGAACAGAAAAGAATCTGGTCCGTTAACTCGTAGCCAGTGACAAGTCAGGTATTGTGGATCTGAAGCGTTTATGTCATAAAACTCATCATATGCGGCCACCATTGAATTGGAATAGAGAATAATCCTAAAAAAAAAAAAAAAAAAGCCACACAAAACAAGAAAAGACACAGAGGAGGCAGACAAGTAAAAGAGCTCAAAAACAACTGAGAATGTTTATACTGTCCTGGCACTAATAAAAATCCTATAAGTCTATTTTTATTGAAATTCATAGTTCAGTGAACTATGCTATTAGCAGTTTGTTTTCTAAAACTGAGGATTATTTGCTAAGGAAGAACAAGGTAAAGAGAGATCAATTATAAAAGACCAAAGCTTTGAAAGAAGTGTCTGAAAATCAGTCAGGAAATGGAACAGTAATAAACTAAAAGAAAACATGAAAAGCACATTATTAACTGCTTTTCAAGATACCCAAGATGGTGGTGCTGGAAGGAAATAAACTTGCTCACACAGATACTCATGAATTGTTTCTGCAGTTGATAACTCATTCTCCCCTCTAAAATACATCATGAGCTTTGCTGTTCAACAAAGGATAAATAATCTGAATTACAACAGCACATGAAGCACATGCAGGTACATCCCCTGACAGGCCTTTTTGGAGCCATTAAGCATCAAGGCGTTTGAGAGAAAGCTCTGGTTTTCATAACAAGAAACATTTATCACCACCAGGGCCAGTTAAATCAAAGGATCTAGCATAATACCTGCGCAGAAAACTACTAAAGCCAGCTACAGAGTGCTGCCAGGACTCATGAGGAAGTAGCACTCCTTTGGAATGTATGAGTACAGCTAAGCAAAAAACTGTCTCAAGGAAAAAAAAAAGAAAAAAAAAAATCACACAGTGGATCAGAAAGTTAAAAACTCTAGGAAAAAAAAATCATCATATTTGATCAAAAAAAAAATCTGTATTTTAAGTTACAACTTCAGAGAAGAGTTTATGTATTCAAAGCATTCAGACCAGATCCAGATTTTCCCAACATGTAAAGATGGCTTTTCTACTAAGTGTTTCTAAACTGCAATACATTTTGCTTTTTGAGAGGCAATACAAGTGCAGTATACACATTAAGCTCAGATAACAGGCTACCAAAAAAAGTGGTTAAGTGGGAGGAATCAATTATTTCACATGGGCTATGTCCCCACAAAGGCTGCTGAACTTGGAACTCTTTGCAGACAAACTGCTCTCCCCTGTGCCATGTTCCTGTGGCAAGCACAGGACCCCCACAGAAGACTGGAGTTGTCCCTGTATGACTCAGTTTCTTGAATACCGAGTCTGAGCATTTCCCTGTGCCAAATTCTTCCCCTTCATGATGCTCCTTTCTCTTGCCTTCTCAGCATGAAGTCCCACTAGCTCACACTGAAATGTTACAAGAGCGTACAGCATGGGCTCAGCAAAGGAAGAATTCAGGGGTACATAAAAAGCTAGGGCATATAGAGTGCACAGCCAAGCTACAGGGACACTAACCCTTAACAGCATATGGATTGCTATTACCTCTGGATTTCATACCCATGAGAGCTACAGTGGGAGATAGCCCTTTAGGCCATAGGGCTATTCTAAAGGTGCTATGGCAGGTGCAGAATTAGGTCCAATGCACTTCAGGCAAGCGACACCAGCTATGCTGTATTTTGTGCAGCAGCATCTGCAACAAATCAGTTCTTCAGCATTCTGTAACACATCACCTAAAGCATGGTACAAAAGCTGCAATAACTTGACCTGAAGATCACCACCTCTGAGTCACTAACAAAACAAAAGAAGCTTCTCTTTACAGAAGGCCACACATCCTTCCATACAGCCCCCCCCACCCCCCACCCCAAACCAAAGGGAAACCCCCTAAAACAAACAATAAACAGCAACAAACAAACAAAACTAACAACAACAACAACAAAAAAAAATACTACAGAAAGGTATGGAGAAACCAGACTTGGTACGAAAGCAACATTTGCTGATTTCTAGGGATACAGGCAGCAACTGCAGTACAGCGCACTGTGTCACAGTCACTAAGAAACCAAATTTCCCCCTTGTTCTAACACACCAGAACCAAATAAACTGGGGAGAAAAAACAGTTCTTATGCAAGAGCTTCCTGAGCCCTTCGTTTGATATCTCACACAGGTATTTGGAAGATGATTACATACCCACCAAAGGGTTGGGGATAACTGCCTTCAATTGTATCACTAAGCAGACAGAGGCATGAGCCCTTTTCAGACTGCTGATTCCTCAGCTCTTCCCTGTTCTTATTTGAGATTCAAAGCATATTCATAGCAAGAAGCCTCAAACAGCATTGATTTTGCTTTGAAAATGAAATACACATCCATCTTCCCACACCTTTGCCAGTAAAAGTTAACTAGTCTGTGCCCTCGGGGGCACTCAGCAGGCAGTAGAGTCAGCTGCTCATCAAGATCCTCTCCAAAACTCAGAGGATATTTTTTTATTTCAAGGGTTTATGACACAGTAGCATTGGCTCCAGCACACAGTACAGAGACTTATTTGAAGCCCTGAGGTATTTCCCAAAAGCCAGTGGCAAGATTCTGGAGAACAGAACATCAGTGCTTGTCTCCAGACAAAAGAAAAAGATCCTTCAGGTGAGGACTTTCATGATCTAACAGTGGATTAGTCATACAATCTCTTTAAGAGGCACTGTGCAATGTCAAGCAATGTGTTAATAAAGGAGACAAATGTGTCAGAAAAGCAGGAGGAGAGAAAGCTGCGATATCCATACCTCTATCCCTGAATTCTAATTTCTCTTTGAGTGCACATTTCAAGAAATTACTGTGCAGTGCAAAGACCTGCATAGTACTAGAAAGACTCGTGCAAGAAGAAAACCTTGCGTTTTCTGAACACTCAGCACCAAGCCCTCAGGCAGTAGTTATAGCAACTAGTCTTCAAAGATCTTACTACTGTCCTGCACTGCAGGGAAGATGTCACCCTGTGCAAGAAGGATTTGTGAAGAACATTTCATATTATTCTAACAGACATCTACGCAAGATAAAGGTTAATGTGCATAAGTGCATGACACCACACATACAATTGTTTTCTGTTGATTTTTTTTTTTTGCTTAAACTTGTTTCAGGTAGTTTTCCTTTCTACCTACCAATACTTAAAACAATGTAATAATTTATGAGACATACTTCATAGACAAACTAGGCTAGCAACAGCAAGGAAATTTACATCAGTTTTATGGAGGTCATTGTCAAAATCCCCATTCCTTTCTTCAGCCCCTATCAGTGCTTCTTCCCATTTTAGAGCCCCAGCCAGCATTCCTCAGTCAGAGCCTATTCCATAGCCTTCACAGTCCTACCGAAATGAGAGCCTGTTGGTGAAGCACTGTAGATGCATAAGCTTCAAGAGACACATCAAGCAGACCTTCATCCTCAGCCAGGGAGGCAAAAGCACTGTCCACCGAGAGCACACCCTCTTCCCCATACACCAAGGTCTCGCTCTCCTCAGCATCTTTCTTAGCACTCCTGGGAAGGCGACAGTGGATCATGGCCAGGGGAGATGCCTTATGGAGCAGGGCAAAGCAGACGACAGGCAGGCAGCACAGCCCAAGCTGTGCTGTGAGCAAAGAACAGAGTGGTTGCAGCAGGCTGAAAGCAATGATCTCGTGGTAGCAGCTAGTCCCCAGGGTGTCTTCTTGGCCAAAACAATGCAATATGTACAAGCCTTGTTGCATGGGGAAAGAACAGGATATAACCCTTTAGGATTAAAGACTAGCTCCCAGTGTAATTTTGAGAGTGGTCATCAAGCAATTTATATTCAGCATTAATACTTCTTTTATACAGGGATACAGTATTCTGGCTGTAACATGGAAAAGACTTCTCATTGACCTGAAAGAAAGTTCCCTCTTTTTATTTTTGTGAGCAGTCTACCTCCTTCCATGTTGACACCAAGAACTGAATACTGTACTTAAGCTACAGGAAACACACTCACAAGCATGCTTGTCTTGTAGCATCTTGTGAAGTTTAGGAGACCTGCGTGCTTTAGAAAGCTTCCCAGCAATCTTTCAAAACAGACTCAGAATGTCACACATGGTTGCATCCTCTGCTGCTCAGTGTGGTAACAAGAGTTCAGAGCCCTAATTCTTGCCATTATCCTGCAGGCAGGTCCAAGGCTTGCCTTCTGGAACTGCACTAGGTAAGTATTTTTAAGTGACTAAGAACGACCAAGAGTGAGAGTCACAGACTGCTCCTGCTTACAACTTTTCCTTTTAACTCCAGCCAGAAATAATGGCTGGTTTTGCTTTTCTCTCCTCAGAAAACTGCTGCTTCAAGAGTTAGCTTGACAGTGGCTTGTTTGTGTGCAATCACTTGCTCAAAGTGGCATATCAAGCCATTACTGTTATGGACATCAGGGATATAGATCATTACAAATAATCACACACTTTCTAGAGCATAATTTTCAGCAAAGTTCTTTCTAAAGACATCTATGGACTGCATGTTTAAAAGACTGCAGTTATTCCTTAACACAAATTTACATTTAGAAGCCAATTCAACACTGGGGACAACCGTAGGCATGAGCAAATCAGGTGGCTGCCTAGAGAAAGGCTGATGCATGGAACAAAACAGCCTTTCCCCCTGCCCAATCTTGCCAATATACCACAGCCCCAGACAGAGGCAGATGGATACTGCTGCAAGATGCAGGGTAGGGATAGCAGGCCAGCAAGCGGCCCCATGTGTTCAGAAGTGACAAACAGCACTCTCCAGCCTGCCACATCCCTCCAGTGCCCCAGCAGCTGCAGCAGTAACACAAGGCTGGCTTTCCAGAGCTCTGCCCCTGACCCAGTGTCCCAGCTCCAATCCATTCTCCTCCCCTAGCCACATGGGGAAGATGCCTGGCTTGACTAGACCCAGATCTTCATACTTAGAGTCACTTGCCATCCCAATACCTGGTCAACAGCTTTGCTGGCTCCAGCTTAACACTGAGACAGCGCAGGCTGAGAATAGCAAAGACTCCTTTCCTATACCTGGCTTCAACAGCATCCCTATAACTGCCAAGCTGAAGTTATTTTGTATGAATCTTCACAACAGTAAAATGAAGGTTCATCAGCATTTTCTAGGAAACAGAGCAATGTCAACAGTGGTCAAGATGGGCCATCTTTATACACAAAATAAGAGCCCTTATGAAGCAAACACCTAGGTCTTTGCAGGTTAAGCCAAGGAGGCTGGCTCCAGCTGATAATTATAGAATCATAGAACAGTTAGGGTTGGAAAGGACCTTAAGATCATCTAGTTCCAACCCCCCTGCCATGGGCAGGGACACCTCACGCTAAATCGTATCACCCAAGGCCTTGTCCAACCTGGTCTTGAACACTGCCAGGGATGGAGCATTCACAACCCCCCTGGGGAACCTATTCCAGTCCCTCACCACCCTAACAGGAAAGAATTTCCTCCTTATATCCAATCTAAACTTCCCCTGTTTAAGTTTTAACCCGTTACCCCTTGTCCTACCACTACAGTTCCTAATGAAGAGTCCCTCCCCAGCATCCCTATAGGCCCCCTTGAGCAATCCTGTACCTTCTCTGCACCAGATATAGGGAAACCCCTCCATACACACAGACATGCACACACACATGTAGCAGTGGGATATTTAGAAAACCAAAACACAAGAGAAACCCCACATATTAATTCAAAACAGGTTCACAAATTAATTCTCATGCCTTTCATGCAGTCCACCATGTTTGGAGAGTACTATCCCTGTCTTTCTCTAACAATATCCCAGTCATGGCAGAAGCGGATTGTTTGCCAAATCAGGCATATTTCAATACCTTAACACACAGTCCATGCACTAGTCATGTAGTAATATACAAGTCAGTTAAACAACACTGAAATTCCCTGTACTCCCAAGGAGTGACCCTGGACTGACCAACATCACTGAAGAAAGGTACTATGACACTGAATATTACAGAAGGAGGGGATGACTTCCAAACCTCTCCATTCTGAAGGGTTCCAGCCCCAACCCTAACTGGACAGGCAACATCGCCAAGGTATAGCAGCCCCCCAACTCAACAAGCTGCCTAAGTCCATCAGAACACAATAGACAGCAAGCATGCATATGACAAAGAAAGCTCATCTTAGATATAATCAGTCATGTGTATGAAATACTTTGCTTTATATAAAACATGATAAAACACCAATAACATCATAAAGAGGCAAATACCTTGTCCACATGTATGACTTGTATATGTATGAATGTACCGAAAGACATCCAAGAGGTCTGCACTGTTAAATTCCTTTGGTGCTACACATCTTTTCATTCTGCTCATCTTTTTATCAGTGACTCAGTCATACAGTCCTTAAGGACAGAAACGTCTATTGGTGGTGATGGGGAAAAGGAAGAGACATTTATCACAATGCATAACAAAGCAATACTCTGCCAATACTGCAGTCATTACTAAATCATTTTTCAAAACACTGGAAAAAATGTAAAGATCATCCCTTTTAATGCTACAAAGAACATATGCATTTCCATAAATCAGTCAATCAGCATTTACAGCACCAAATCCATAAAGACTGCAACAGCTGAAGTCTTATTTTGCTTAAGTGGTTTTCTCCTATTAGCAGAGATTATATCTTCCTCTTAAACAGAGAAACTCTAAATTACTCATTTTAAAAACCCTATTTTTCTCTGCCAGAATGCCATTCAAATCAAAATGTTTTTCACTAATTTTTTATTTTCCTGCTGGTTCAATTGCTGAATTATAATTTACTACAAGTGATAATTTTAATATCCATTCCTTAAATCAAACAGTTGAGGTGATGTTGAATTTTCTACACATAGCAATTTCACAAAGCATCCTGTAGGAGGAACACTCATTTGCCTTTGCACAATTGCTTCAGACAAAGCTTTCAGAAGAAACTGAAACTGCACAGATCAGTTTACATGGAGGGACACTCTCAGTGGGTAAACATCTGTCCTTCACCTTCTAAGTCCAGTAGGCCGCAAGGTTGTTTGAATGTACTGCTACAAACTAATTTTTGCTGATCCTGAAAAAAGTTCTTTGTGTAACCACTGAGTAATATTCTGAGCTTAAAACACAACATGCCAGTTTTCAGGCATTCTCCAGGGCAAAGTTACATTTTCAACATAGCCATTAAAGGCTTAATTCTGAAGCCACCCCTCATGTATATAAAAAGAATCATTCACTCGTCTAAGAGCTGCTGGTGCCTACGCAAATAGCAGGCTGAGTAACATCTGATGTTTGACTGCTGCTTCAGTACATGATATTGATGAGTAAGCTCTTGAGGAGACATCCACTGCAATAATCAATGTCATTCTTCAGTAGATACTTTTTCTGGGAAAATACAGTGCCATCTGATCTACTTATTCTAAGGAAGCTGTCACTTTGGGGCATTCTTCCATATTCAGGATTACAAACATTTCTTTTAAACTACCTAATTGCACCAACATCTGAACAATATTCAGGTAGGCTACCCATCAGGCAAGCCATTGTAAAGTTATATTCACAAAAATAAGAAGGGAGCTGTAAGTCCTTTTCAACACTAGCTTCAAAAAGGTACTGCTGGATACCATATGTATCACAGCAAAAGAAACTAGAAAATATCCATTAATTCTGCCCAGCCACCACTCAGTGACATAGTGCACTTAACTCATCTTCCAGTTCTTGGAGACTGTTTGGGTTCTTTTTTCTGAGTCATGCTTCTATCCTGTTAAGTTATGCACTCACTTGAGTCCAAGGTATGCACACATAGCAGAGGGCAGGATCTAACCACTTGTTCTGTGATGCCACCCCCTCCTAGCATTCAGAAAAAGGCCTCTACAAGCTAAACCACTTTATAAATCCTAGAAGTATTGAAGATGTTTTCACCACTTTTTATCTTCCCCTTACGCATTGCCACACACAAAAAAAAAAAAAAAACACAAACAGTTTGTTGGGAAAAAAAAAACAAACAAAATATAGCAAAAAAAAAAAAAAAAACAAACAACAACAACAACAAAAAAAACACAAAAAAAACCCCACACCTCCCCCACACAATAAAATGCAACAAACCTCCATCACCTCTAGAGAAATTACATGAGCCATCAAAACAGACAGATATGTAAATACTATTTGACATTCTCTTTTGTGTGGCACCGTGCAGGCACAGCTTTTTGAGAAAGTAAACTGATATGGGACTCCCAAGACTGTCAATGACTTACTGCTATTGGCGTGCTAAATTATGCTCATCACCTTCTTGGCTGCACTCACCTTTGCTTTATCACTTTAAATCAGTAAATCAAATACATTTTCAGAAGCTACATAGAAATCAAGTCTAGTAACCCATCTCTCTTGCATTTTAACCTATATCAATCAAATGGGTGCTTCCAGCCCTCTGCACAAGAGTGTAACAGAAACTGTCCAGCTGCTCTGTCTCAGAGGAATTACGACCATTTGATCATACTGTGGGCAGTAAGGAGTATATGCTCCGGCAGAAGGGAAAACTCTTTTCAGTTAATTTAAACCCCACAAGGACAGTTTAAACAGTGTAACTGTGATGCCAACATTTAAATACTGGAAATTTACTCCAGAGTAAGAGGTACAACCAACCACCGGCATCTATGAAGGTGCCAAAAAAGAAAAAACTCTGCGCCAGATTCTGACTTGCACTGAACCACAACTTCTTGTACCCCTTTAACACTGTTTTAGTTAGAATACAACCAAGCTGAATATTTTCCTTTGAAGCAGCACATTATAGATATCAGTATGAAATACCATGTATGTGGAATTACGCTACATGATGAAAATGCAAAACTCTAATTGAGTACAACTGAAAGAGCCTTACCCTAAAATTGAAATGCTCTACAGAATAAACGGACCGCGCTTCTGATCAAGCACTAACTGTGTGTATGAGTAGACAAGATTAAGAACTGTTGAAGGGAAGAAAAAAACCCAGCATATATATGTTTTCATAACGCATGGGATAAGTTCTTACATGTTGCCAAAACAGAATCCATAGAAAATGCAGAATTAAAGATTGCTATTTATGATAGCAAATTGCCACAGCACTCAATACCTAGCTAGGTACAGCGCTTCACAAATGTATGATCTGAGGGTAGTTTTAAATTAGAACTAAGGTAGTTTAAACACAGTTCTAAGTGGAAGAATAATATATATTTTCTATATGTTTCCTTATTTCTACTAAGTTACACAGGTATATTTGAAACCAGAGTATAAATATACAGCCTACATATAATACACACACACACATCTTTTAATATCAATTTTTTTTAAATGCACAACAGTTAGTGAGCAGCACTCTCTCTTACACTGCAAAACACTCAGCACTACAACTGACTGACAGATTCAGAATATATGGTTCTACAGAGTCAAGGAACAAGGTTAAAAAGACATCATAACACAACAGGGTAAAAGAACCTGTAAACTGCAGCTGCAGTCAAACTAACCCGTGTGGCATGCTGCTCAAGTAGTTTTGATTTTCATTGTGTCCCAAACCACAAGCCATGAATATATTATGTTTAGAGAACAGTTTGAGGCATCTTGGCAAAGAAATCGCAAGGCTGACTGCACTAAAACAATGCAATTGTTAAACTTTACCATCAACGTAATTAGAAGCAAGCAAAGCAGCAAGCAAAAAAGCATTTTACCTTTTTAAGGAAAAGTTTCTGTAATTTCTTGTGAGGCAGCTTTATCATCTTTTTTCAGCATTCAGGGTATGGGTCAGATGCTGCAAGCACTTGAGCCATTCTGCAGGGCTTTGACACCTTTCGTCTTCTCTATTAACTCGCTGCAGCCAGCTTAGCTCAGTGCGTCACCAGCCCAGCCCAGCAACAGATTAAAAGGCAAGAGCTAGGCTGGATCTCATCTTTGACTCAAACAAGGAAGCTATATACAGACACTCCAGCCTCAGCCAAAGCTTACAGCTGTGTTGTCAGCATGAGGAGGAAGAGAATAGAGAGGTCTGCATCTTTCCCTAGAAAATCGGCAAAGTTAAAAGAGGTGTCTATCCAGAGGCAAGAATTAACAGGAGGATGAAAGAGGTACCGAGATGCTCAGTATCTTGCCGATTCTTTCAAATCCCATGCTACAGAGGAAACTTATTCAATGTTCAGGACTCTGAAACCTACCCAGCAATGCCTGCTGAGTACAGTTTGCCACCACACACCTGTTAATTGTGCACACTGTACATGAGTCAGCCGAGCGCAGGAAAGAGCCAATCATTTATGTTTTCTATAAATCACTTGGAGACTTGCTTACTTTGAACAGCTTTTAGTAAAATCTCTATGAAGAAAGAGATTACACACAGAGATATTATATACAGATACACACAGAGGTATTTATAGAGTGAGCCAATGAAGATTTTGATTCAATACCATTGGAAACAGAGATCATGGGCACTGCTGCCTTCCCTTTGGGAATCTGCAAGCAACATTCAGCTCCATATTTGGAAGAACAAGGCTCAGCAGCACAACAGTGATGCTGCATCTCCTGGGCCACCCATGTCCTAAACCAGCAAGGTGCTGTAGGACAACCTGATCTGAAACGGTGTTGCTCATTCCCAGTTATGCCAGTGGGATAATCACTATATTTAAGAATGAAGCACACACTAAAAGCAGCTAGTATAATCTATTTAAAAGTCATTACATGATCAAGCTACCACCCTGATCATTACTATTGTGCTCGAAGAGTCAGCATGTGTGAGGCTACACAAAAATGTACTATGAGGGGAATTTCTTCAAAACAGTCACTCCCAATTCTCCATCCCTTGTTTTTATACCATAAATATTTCACAGTAGCTGCAGCTAAGAAAACCCCACCCTCAATTCTGTAGTTGTAGTCTGTCTCTACCTGTATCTTGTTTCTGCCATTTGCATCATTCCCTTACCACAAGAACTTCGGTTTCTCCTCTGCTTTCTTGCTGTCCCATTCTTCAGGATCCCAAGTAACACACTCTCAAAAGATACTGCAAGGTTCCACTCCTATGGAGGCACATGTACTTAGCCTCCAACAAGTGTCAAGGCCTGGAGTGAGCTAAGGAAACCAGAGGTTTGAAGTTAAGCACACACTTAACTGCAAGGGTTTGTATTCACAGCACAGACAAACATGACAGGCAATTCACAGCTGCAGGAAAACGCAGAACCAAACTCTGAGAACTGATGCCGCTATGCACCCATGAGGAAGTCCAAGTCCTACTGAAAAAGCACACTGACAATGCCACAGAACAGAAGTGTAAGTTGTGCCAAAGTATTGGTCATGAGAAAAGGTGGCTCAGGACAGCCACTGAGATAAACCAACAGTTGAAGACAAGCACTAGACCTGGTGAAATCATTCAGAAAATATTCTTGCTATCAGGTGTTCAGTCTGATGGTGAAGAAGAGCAGACAAGTTTTCTGAGAAACATCCTATCAGGACAACATCAAGATGATGCCAAGCCTTATTTCAAGAAATGGTTTCAAAACTGGCAACTGGGGAACACAAGCAGTGGGACAGGCTGTTTCATTGGTGTGTTATATGCTTGCAGCCTCTGGGTACAATTTTGATAAAAAACATTTTCTAAGTTTCACTGTGCAAGATGGACAAGAATCCAAGATACCTATAAAAACAAGATTGTGAAAACGCCATAAAAGCCACCAGCAAGCATACAGCAGGAACATAAATTGCAACCCTATTATACATCTTGGTAGTTTCTGTTATAAAAGGTTATATTCGATCAAGAAGCTCGGATTGCAGAAAAAACTTTTCTCTCCCCTCCCACTCCTCAAAAGGCTAGAGGTATGAGACATCTTTCTCCTTTCTTGTCCTGATACGCCAACTCCAAGAGCCACCTTGAGGAAGAGAAACAAGGAAGCAGAACACAGTGGATATTGCCTGTTTTTTAGATCGCACTAAATACATGGTAGCAAACCAAAAGCCTTGACTTTGGAAAACAGAGCTCCATGCCCCTTCCAAAATAACCAGTGCCAAAATCCAACAGTTTGGCCTTGGAAGTCCCACTACAGGCAGCAGCCTTTGCATGCTTCCCCCCCTTACTCTTATTAGTGAACATCACTGTATGGCAGACCTTGCTCAAGCTCTCAGAACAGTTCACATGTACTATGCCCTCCCTTCACACCTCCCCAAGCACCCAACAGAGGCACCTTCCTGAGGAAATAATACCAAGGGCTACTGCAATAAAAGCGAGGAAATAAGCTTCTGCATAGAACCTGATTTGTCTCCCTGCAGCCCCAAGTTACCCTTCCAGACACTGAATCAAGAAGTGTCCACACCACCTTTATACCAGATACAGAAGAATACCTGTTCAATTAAAACAAGAAAGAGCCATTGTCACACCACAGTTGGAAAAGTTCTAGATGCAGAGGTACTCTAAATAAGGATGACTTCGTAAGAAAGAGTGAAGCTTACTTTATGACTTGAAACTTGTTATACCCCAAATCTTGAGGAGTCTTACAGCTAAGGTTTTAAGGGATTCACTCCATATTCTGCTGTGACTTTGGACACTGTGATCAAGGTTTGATACAGACTTTTCTTTCACTTCTTTCAGTTTTGAGAGTAAAATACCTCCATGTACTTTCCCTAAATGTGTATTATAAATGCAAACCACCTTCAAGGTTATTTCTGTTTTCAAGACTTTTTAAGCAACATCAGTACACAGCAGCTGTTAAAAGATGCTTAGTTTAGCCATTTGCAAATCTTTCCAACAGCCAAGAGCTTTTTCAGGAGATTTCATGCAAACTCATAATAACTCAGGCTGAGTAAATCCAAGAGAGTAATCCAGGTGATTAAGTTGGTATGAGAATGGATAAGCTTTTATACCATATCCTGTCCTTATTACAATAATCAGTGCAAAGATGAATTCACATTGTGGGTAATCCCTTAGCACGGCGAACCAGGAAAGCCTGTTGTGCAAAGTGAACGCCTTAGGTTCAGACTTATATCCTACCATACATTTCAAGTGCTCTAACAAACAGATTCAACATCTTTGGTTTTAGATTGTTTTTTTTGTTTGTTTTTTTTAACAGTCTAACAATTCTAAGACTACAGATGATCTGAAAGCACACATTTTCAGAGTTACAAAACCTGCTATTATACCAGTGACCCTTAATGCCTTGCTCATAGCTATTCAGGATACAGAGAGTAATACATGGCTTCAACCAGATACTTCAGAGATAAACTGAGAAACACACAACTGGAAATGTCACATCTTCCCTTTACAATAAAACACATACTTAGTTCTATTTTCTTAGTTTATTAGCATTCATTTGAATCTGCCTGCATTTTTATTTTACTCATGATTCTTGCACATTTTAGACTTACACACAGGAAAGAAGAGTTTAAAATTGCCTCAAATGTGTTGATCTTCACTTCTCTACACAAAAACAGAAAACACAAACCAAGAAAGACATCTCATTTGCTTCACCTTTAACTAAAGGTTTAATATATAACTAAAATATAAAGAGGTTTAATATTCTTACAATCTCCTCATCTAAGTTTCTTTTCATTCCTCTAATAATTTTCCACTGAACATTTCATTTCAATGGCTGTTTTACTGCTTTGTTCAAGATGAAATGACTGGATCTGAATAGAGCTCCAAATAAAAAAGTCAGCACAGTGTCACAGCTCTGCTGTTACAGCCTATTCATTTCCTCCTGCTGTGGTACCTCCTGTACACTTCACAAGTAGGAAGAGGGCTGATGCTCAAAAGCCTGTATTCTGCACCTCACACAGGTACGCACAGTGGCACAAGAGTTCGCACAAGGCTGTACCTGCATACTGATAAGTGTTTTGAAAGAGATTTCTAGGAATAGCAATACTGAGGATTCCTTTGGAAATCTTTCTATTCACCTCCAGTGCTTTTTTATCCCTTGAATAAATAACCTGTTATTCTTCTATTGTGATATTATGTGGATGTACTAAAAATATGATATTATATTCTGCATTCACAAGGATAAAACGGAAGTTCTTTGCTCATAGGTAAAAAGAAAAAAAAGACAACTTTCCCATTGCCTTTATCATCGTCTCATCTCAGGTAAGGTAATTGTAATTATACTGTTATGATTCCGGTAATTCCAGCAATGGATCATAACCTAGAGTAAAACCATACCAAATAAAGTCACCTGAAAACAATGCGCAAGGGGATTAATGCTTGGAAAATTCACAGCTTCTCCTAGGTATTTCATCTTTCAGGAGTGGTGGGGGATTCAGATTTTTAAGAGCAATGAGGCAGAAGAAACACTATCAGTACTGGATTATTCCGAAGTTGTATTTACAACACACAGTTAAACTGATATCAGAAAAAGCAATAAAATAAGCTGCAGTTTGATTTAGGCAATTGCAAGATCCATTTTATCAAGGACTGTATTTGCACTTACAGCAAAACCCAGTAGCCTTCAGCTAAATTTGTTTTCAGATATCCAACTAATTTGTACAGAATTTTGCACTGTTTACGCCATTTAAAAGTTCTGTATGGACAAGTACGTGAAGTGCCACCATTAAGACTTAACAAGTTTGCTCTGTAATGCAAGAGACCAGTTCATCTATGGTCATGATGTTGCAGAGGAATTTTGCCCCTCTCAAATGCTTATCTGCAAAGTTAAGAAGAAATGTGGAAACAGGCTTTTGAATTCTGTATTAATTAATAGCAAACATGCATTAAGTTTGGATGGAGGGAACAAGAGAACCGTCTGTACAGTATTTATTTAACCAAGTTGTAGGATGCTTTACTGGAAAGATTATTAGCAGAACTATCATCTTTTTGATTCAAATGACAGTGTATGTGTTTGGGCTGAGGTCACTCGAATTCAGCAAGACCCAAAATAAGCCTCCAGTAGCTCAGTGAAATACACCATACCTTAGAGGGAAGTATTATACCAGGACAGTACAACCCAGGGTTAAAGAAGGAAAGATCACATACTGTGGGGCATACTGATGCCAGAACTAGAGGAGGCTTGCATCTTAAATAACAAAGGAAGCCCACACTGGAGACCTGTGCTTTTTAGGGTCTTCTGAAACAAATTTTAACCTGTAGAGTCCCTCCATTTGTTGATTTCACAAATAGTTGCACATGAAGAATACTTGCAGCCAATTTGGGTTGAAAGAAGAAATTCTGGCAAAAACTTTGTAATTTTCCGAGTTAAGATTGGAAGAAACAACTGTGATAATCTACTATAACAATTCTTGTCTAACATTGGCCGTGAACTTTTGCCCACTTGTGCCTATCTGAAGCCAAATAGCTGAGGTTTGGCTAAAGCCTATTTTTGGGGAAGGAATTCAGTTCTGACTTGAGAGCTTCAAGAGAAGGACAAGCTCACTTCCCAGCTGTGGTTTGTCTCAGTGATTAGTCACCCACACTTCTAAACCTGCCAGTAGTTTCTAGCTTTGTTCTCAGCTACCAGAACTGGTGAAAGGGTGCAGGCTTAAGCTTCCAATTACATCTTCTCACACTAGCCCTGTGACTGCCAACATTTCCCACCTGCTGGCAAGCGTGACCCACTAAACTGCATGTACTAGTTTCAGACCAGCTCTTATTAAAAAAGTTTAAATTGGTATTCAAAGAAACTAAAAGAAAACCCCACCCTAAAAGTCACTGAAGAGCCCCTTAAGTTCTCTCAGAATGATTCCTTAACTGATAAAAATCCTTTTTCCAAACAAGACAGACCTCTACTGCTGGATAAAGTTACTGCAGGCTTAATACAAGCTTACTCATTTTTTCCGGAGTAACTCCATTGCTCTAGTTATAGGTTATAGCTATGCGCTACAACTCAAGATTCCTGTTGCAGCATAGTGGCACAGTACCTCTGAGGTGGCTTGTTGGCAGAGGTCACCATGCACAAGGAGATGAGGTGAAGAGTCTTTCCCCGCTAATGCATTTCTTTCCAAGGGGACATCTCATGGCAACAAACATGCTCAGAACCTCATGATGAGCTACCCTTCATGGCACTGCTGTTGCTGCAGATTTAAGCAAGAGGCTTAAAAGATAAAATAGCTAAAACTAAGAAATTTGAAAAGGGTAATATGAATGTGTATAATAAAAATATCAAGGTGTCTCACTGCAGCCCTGCTTTGCATTGACCTGAACTGACCTCTATGACACTGGGACTAATATGTGTCACCTACTCAAGCACAGCATCCCAAATTGCATTCCAACCCTATCAAAGGAAAACTGACAACTGCACCCAAGCTACCTAGTGCCAGTCTCCCTGTCAGATCCCTGCACTGCATCACAGTTAATGTGGTCTGCAACACTGCTGCAGCCCTGTGATGACGTTCTCAGTCCCGTGCAAGAATCGATAAAGTGGTTGTTTATCTAGTTAAGAAAAAACTAGCACTTCCCTTGCACCTTCATAGAAGGCTGCGATTTAAGAAGAAACAGAGACTGAATCCTTCCTCACTCTTTAAAACTAGAACAGTGGGATAAAGGAGGCCAAACCCCCATTCTTCAAATCATTCAGGCTGGAAGCAGTCTCCAGAAGCTCAGGCTCAAAGCAGAAGCCACTCCCCAGGTTAGAATGGATTGGGACTCTGTGGTAGAAAGGGGCTAATTACAGGTTGTGATTTGTTTTGGGTGCAGGATTGGAGGTGAGGGGAAGGTGCTTCTTTTAATACATGGCTAGGGTATGGCTGTGGAGAGAACTAAGATAAAGTCCCGCTAAAATAAAGTATATATTATATATATATAACTATTATTCTGATTCTCTAAGAATCACTGATTCTTACCTGCAACAAACTTGTACCATATCCAGTTTATTAGAGTATAAGGATACAAGACACATCACAAAGTAGTTTAAAACAGAGATATACAAAATGTATCTGGAAGCTCTGCAATAGCTTAACTTCAAGACTAGAAATACTTAATTACCATGGTTAAGTTTCACCCTGCTTCTGGGGTTCATTTCAACTCCGCAAGATCTGCTTTCTTTCCCTTCAAGAAGATAAGGCACTCAGTTACCACTAAGAGGCATTGTATTGCATTAGTCCCAGTAATACAAGCATCATTATCGATGCCCAAAGTGATAGTAATACAACTGACATAGTTCCATCTTTAGCAAATATGGTGAATGTCTGTCTTGATATAAATTCAGAAGTAGGTCTTTGACATAAAGCAAATACGAACTCAGCCAGCTAGGGAAGAGTCACTACAGGTAACAAAGGACCACACTTGTCAAAGTATCAGGTAACTGAGGTTGCACTGCTCACTACAGAAACAGTGCTGATAGGAAAAGATGAGTGAGGCGCATGAGTGGGCTGACATATGAACTGGTAACTTATTAAATATCAAAAGCTTTGCAACATCCTGATTTTAAAGTAAGTTTTGCTGAACCTGCACTAGATGTCAGTCTCATCCGCTGCACAACAGGGCTCAGCCAGCCCAGGAACACGCTGAAAATGCATATTTCAGACCACTGCACTGTGCTTTCCTCCCAAACAAATAAGACTCGCATGTGCAAAGCACTCAATTAACAAGAATTGAATCTGCGTTTTGTTTTCACAGACAAAAATTACAGAAACATGTTTTGTCTTTAAATGTATTCTCTCTTAAAGCTGAGATAGTTTTTAACCTTTCTTTGATCTAGGTACAGAACTAACAAGTCAACATGTAGCTGCAATGAGTGCTATCAAGTTTCTGCAGGGAAACAAGCACAGAAGTCCATCACTACATTTTATTTTTGGGAACATAAGATTTCCAAGAAAGAAAGGCAAGTCAAAATTCTCCTGCAAGAAGTAGAACTAATGCAGCCCATTTCTCAACAGATTTATGCCCATTTTCCCTTGGAGTCCTTTCTTTCTCTTGCCTTTTTGGAAAGAGACATAGCATCCTAGCCTGCTCATATCATTGATTTGCATGTAATTAATGCCTTGTGGCTAAGTACAAATCTGTTTTTCCCTTTCAATAGGGCACTGCTTTGAATCTTATTGCTGTTCATCTGTCAACTTCAACAAAACCTTGGAGAAGAGAGATCTAAATGCCTACCCTTCTTTCAAGTGTGACTGAAGCTGGCCACAATATTGAAGAGTTATTACGGGGGATGTACCATCAGTGTGACTTTAAATATTACAGGCTGAAGATCTAATCAAGTCTATCAACCCCGGAATCCTTCGACAACAAACTGCTGCACAATTGCTTGCTTACAGGTCACGCAGTCTCAGAGTGTGGGAGTTTTCAGTAAAATCCTTTAAAATCAGACTTATGTTTGCCCCCATGGCAACAGCCTGCAGGCACATCCAAACTGCAGTTTGATGTGACTGCTGTTTATTTGCTAGCTCCAGCCTAGCTAGCTCAAAAAAGTAAACCAATACATCCAAAGAAGCAAGGGTTAGGGTCTTCAGACACTGAGTACAGACTCATTAGCTAAAGCTCATGCTACCAGCCCTTAGCTACTGCTGGTACTGAATGTTTCTATCCCACAACTGCAGAAAGACCACAAGCAGCTACAGAACAGTACCTGGTAAGAAGCGTACATCATGTTATCTGGTATTTCAGTGTGGTTTTTACAAGAATATAATGTATCGGGATAAGAGACAAAGTATACATTGTGCTTCTGCCCCATTTATGTTACAATAACTTGCCACATGCAGCATGCAGACAGACTTGGATGTCCAGGTCAGCAGTTACCTGACTCTCCATAAACAGCGCATCAGACTGACTCTTCCTAGCCTCGTAGGGACAATACTTTTCCCCAGATCAAAAAAACTCATTGTTCTTCAAATCTGCATGTAAAACCTTGCGTCCTAAGCCAGGCCTCTTCTTCCTAAGGAGAACAGCAGTCTCTGTCCCCTGTATGTGTGCTGCAGCACACATACAGCCTTCAATCATTAACTTTCTAATGAAGTCAGCTAATCAAGCTCAGAAACAGTCCCCAGGACAGATACTGAAAGGCTGAAGGGTTTTACTGATGATGAAACCATAAACAAGGAAACTTCTCTACAAAAAGCTATACACTCCCAACTCCCATAAGCAAGACTTCCATCGTTTCACATCTTCCTTAAACTCTAGATTCGTTAGATCAGGTTAAGGGATCTAGTTTTCATTACACCATAAGACCTAGCTTTCATTATATTTTCCCAAACCTTTTAACTTGTTTGGCTGTGAAAAACCTAACAAAAAAAAAAGAAATTTAATATTACATGATCTCACTTTTCCTTGCCTTTTACAGAGAGATTAAAGGCAGTTTTAGTAATGCAAGTAAGTGACCATAAAATCAAGTGACCAAGATCAGTATGTTTGGCCATTTCCTGATGCCTAATAACTGCAGAAGAAATAGTAGCCAAGAGAAACCGTGCAGGAAAAGCTACTTCATATCAGGACATCTCCAGATGTCTAGCACAGAATGTCAGAGTGCTTCTCTGCCCAGTATGACAGATGAAGCACAAGTTCTCTCTGCCAGCTGTAGACAGAAATTCAGACATTCACACTACAGCTGCCCCAGGGGACAACATCCAGCACCTGTATTCTCTGCCACAACTAAACGAACAGGATTTGCAGGTGCTCACCACCCTTGAGAAGGTCTTTTGTTACTGTAACAGGAACACCCTTATGCAAGTTAAATTCCTTCCAAAATGTCACAAGCCATTATATCCAGACAGTTAGAGAAAACAGACCTACGCTGGTTCTCCTGCAGTCAGCATCTGCCTTGTATAGCACTTATCGTGTCATTAAACACTTGCTCAGCTAACAGCCAGAGATACAGAGCTGCTGTACCTCACAGGAAGAAGCTCTTCCAACTGTTCATGCAGGGTGCATCAACATTATTTAAAGAATGAAAAAAGGCAGTAAGAGCAAGCTAGGCAAAGCAGTGTTTTAACAGTCCTTTTCTACCCCAGGACCTGGCACTGATCTCATCCCAGCTGTATAGCTGAGATATTCACAATGGGATACTGCTCAATGGGAATTATCAGAAGCTCTGCTCAATTTAGCCTGCATAAGCACATGAGAACATTTGGTTTGCACGCATACTTTTCTTGTTTCAGTCTAATATATTAGTAAGTATTTAGCTGGCTTTCTTTCTATGAAGCTGAAGGCTAAGACTTTCAGCAAGGGCAAGGATTTCTCTGCTTGGAATAAGTTAACAAATGTAAAAGGAGGCTCTGTAGATTGATATTGGGCAACTAGTTCTCTCCCTTACTAGCTACAGCAGAGAAAAAAGTTAACTTGGCTAGTTCAGAGGCACCTCTACCTCACATTCAGCATTACAAGCAAAGCTCTCAAGTGCCCACTTATACTCAGTTGTTTCAGTCACCAGACAGCAACACTCACTTTGTTCACTTGTTGTCCATAAGTGTAGTTGTAA
Source organism: Pezoporus wallicus (assembly GCF_028554395.1). Classification (NCBI taxonomy): domain Eukaryota; kingdom Metazoa; phylum Chordata; class Aves; order Psittaciformes; family Psittacidae; genus Pezoporus; species Pezoporus wallicus. Next base: position 5,840,865 of record NW_026637663.1, read on the forward strand.
TGCACCTTTAAAGGCCACCAAGATACTAGTGTAAATACATTAAAGTATTTTACTACCTTCAAAGCAACACAAAGAAAGTTATGCAGGGATATTTGGAGAACAAGTACCACATATAGGCCACTACAAAAAAAAAAAAAACAACAAACAAACAACAACAACAAAAAAAAACACAATAGCATAGCAGAAATCTAGAGGGCATTTCTAGTTTTTAAGACTACTTCAACTCATTCAGAAATAGAGGATCAACTGCAGTCACAGCAGATGGGAGTTAAGGGTCAGATAGCTTCCAGGAAGACACCCTGTGCCTATCCCCTTACACCACCTTGCAAGGACCACCAGTCCCAGCACCAAACCTTGCAAACTGATGAAGCTACCACTTCAAACATGCAAGAAGCACTTTCTGTAGCTTCTAGATACTCCTGAAAGAGAACTCTGGTGCAAAGATAGAACATTTCAGGCTCAAGAGAAGCAATGTGTTGCCTTACCATCCCAACCTGTCCTTGCAATCAGAGCACAGTGCACATTTACTTACTTAGCATCTATACCACTTGAAAAGTTAAGGATGAAAATTTCATGTCACTATAGTACATTGCCAGTATACAAAGTTTGGCACTAAATACGTATTTGAAGCTTTTCAAAGAAACTTGGTGAAATTTTCTCCCAAAGCGGATGGGTTAAGTTAGGCTGCTTCAAGAGAGCTGTTAGCAGACCAGCATAACCTGGTAAAATCTGCAAGAACAAAGGAAAGTAATTTCTTCCTAATCTGATCAGTCACAGTGAATCATCAACAAGTTAAGATATAAACAGTTATTCTATACAGAAGCTGAACTTAAAGTTTCTTTTATCTCAATTCAGACATTACACCTAGTTTTCTATTCTCTGCCACAGAGCTTAAAACATTCAGGGTCTTGAAGTTACATTTACAAAAGGGATTTACTGCAGAACTGATGAGCCACAGAAGTCAAACTGAGAATCCAGGAATCACAATGTTAAAGGGACTCCTGGCTGATACCCTGATATTCAGGAGCAGAACTGCTTCCCTGTCCAAATGGAATATAGGCTTTCAAATTCCCATTTCAAATCCAGGGAAGTCGCATGGTTCCAGGGATAGAAGCTTGCTCTGCTGACAGGCAGGGTAAGCCATAAAATGACCACACACTAGCTGTGTAATACACACAGTTAAACAAGCACACTAAAACAAGCACACTAATGCAAGCCAGGTAAATATCTCTATATATAGAAAATAAGTACAATAAAGCAAATCAAAGATATATGTATATAAGTACTGAAGAAAGCCAGCAATGCATCAAACCATAACTGCATAGAAAGAACCAAGATTAAGAAGAAATACATCACCAATTACCACTAAATCATCATCCAGGCCCACACTTCCAGCTCGGAAGCCCCACTGCAGCCAAAGCCAGGAGTCTCAGGTAATCGGGAAAATTCCTGCATGGTGCATCCACCCACAGGTGAGGCTTCTCCCGTAGCCACAAGAGGGTGAGCTTTTATACCCTTAGACAAACAACCAGCTTTATGCCATATCTCTGATTGTTTACTCATGGGACCATGCAGTTTCTCACCATCTCACTGATGTCCACACTGGACCCCAGCATGGCCAAGTATGAAGGTCACAGAACAGCTGCACACCTACATTTTTCTGTCCCTTTCTGAAAAACAGTTACAGATGAATGTAAACATATATACTCTACCAAATACATTGTGACAAAACCCACGCTTCATTATGTCTCTCAGTCATGAGGGAATCAGTTCTCAACTAGGCTTGATATAAGGAAAGCTATTGCCTGGAAAACATAGGGTTAAAATACTGTTAACTTAGGTCTAAGATAGAGAACAATGGTTGTGTTGTAAGTCTGTAGTGAGAATTTAGTGACCCTACTAACATGAGTGAATTATTTCTTCCCGTCCTTCTACTTATCGGTTAGTTTGGAGACAGTGCCTCCCGAGCATCTGCTAGCTTCGGATACTCCTTGTCTACCTGTCCTGTTTTGCTTGCAATAAATTTTGTGCGAAGGTCATACTGTTCTAACACTTTGTCAGCTGTCAGAAAGTTACAGATGTGGCTGCTTTTAGCTAGTTTTGCGATTACTGAGGCATCCAACTGTGCCATAGGTGAAAAGTACATCGTGAGGAAGACTGCCTACTTCATCATGAAGACCCCTGTGCACGACCACAGGAGGGCAGTACGCAAGCGCCAAAAGGAGGAGACTTATGAGTTCCTGCAACTAATTGTAACAGCCCCACCACACTCTCGGGAATCTAATGAATACGCATGTTTGTGTGTAATAAATAACTGCTCACTTAACCCCCCGTGTGCAAGCTAGGAGGAGCAATCCCCCTTACACCTGGTGCCGTAATAAACATATCTGCTTTGTAACTCTCCTTGAGCTGTAGAGTCTGATTCCATGCACCAAGTTTCCATCCATTACAGAGCTGTATTCTGCATAGCTTTTCATCAATAGGATTATATAAGCTTTACCTTGACAAAGCTTCCAGGATTTTCAAACTCTACAATGAGCATAAAGCAAACACCACAATTTTCATTTGCACATTCAGTATACCCCCTTTAGTCTTGAGCATTTTTAAATTAATTATTCTTTTCATACAGTTACCTCAAGGCTGACAGTATGTAAACCAAGTATCCCACCCATCCCACCCAGAGCCAATTATTTAATCAAAGCTGGCTCTGAGAGTCAGAGGTGTACAAGTCTGTCAGCTAAACGCAGCATAACAAGCCATATTTCAGGAAAATGACTCAGTAAGTTCAAAATGTTTTACACATTTAATTAAACCTTACACTAATTCCAGTTGGCAAGCAGGAGTATGAATCATGGAAGCTAGATCACAGGAGCAAACTCAAAGCAACACAGAAACCTAACTGCTTACTCCTGGAGCTGAACAATTACTTACTACAGCAGGAATCCAGGTGACATCTTGCTTCATAGGCAAGTATTCGCGGATATAAAGCAAGAAGAAAAAACTGCCATAATGCAAAGCACAGATGCTACACCAACCAGTGCTAGTGGAAGCATTGCCATCAAGCCTTCTTGTAATCCTCAGTGTATTGTCAGCTGCCACTGCAATACTTTACCTACTGCTCTCCCTTGAGTGTTTTCTACAAAGCAATGTCCAAGAGACAATGGCACATCAAGGCCAGAGACTATGAGGAAGAGGTAGTTCTGATGTCATTAGCATGATTTTTGTGCACATGAATACATCCACTTAGTGGTCACCATACTTCCTGTTATTTGTGATCCTCGTTTACGTAACATAAGACATTAATATCTTGAGTTTCTTTAATTAATGAGAATATACCTTAAGATGCAATACTGAGCTAAACTACTAACAAGAGAGATCCAACCTGTACAACATGATCTTGGTGCTAAAATTAAAAAAGATTATGAACAACAGGGTAATGTAAGTATGTGCATAAATTGCCCATTCCCACTGCTGGCAACAATCAGCTGAAGTAGATTAGAATACAGAATAGAGAACACCAGCATCTCAGGTCCCATAAGACCACAGAAAAATGTGCAACAGATGTTTAGTTTAGAAGGATCCACAGAATACCCATAACATGCTGAGCTATAAACCACTTACCACACACCAGAAAATTTGAGAGCAATGTCAATTCGTTGGCAAGTAGTTTGTTTTAAAGAAACAGAAGTACAGTCATTGTCCTTTGCTCTCTTTCACAGTTTTAAAGGTCTGAAGTCATTTACAAAGAAATACGTTCCCCCACAGCACTATTTGTGTATCCTCTTTGTCATCATTGTGTTGATCTGCAGAATGACTAGCTTTCCATGTTGACAAGGAGATCCTGAGTTCAGGAGCACTATCAAACATCAGAAGACACAAACTGAAATACTTCTGTTTGTAACTTGAACGTGGGTGCAAGTAGCAATGTTGACATAGTAAAGGCTACATCCACACCTGTTGTTAGTGTAAAGCACTAACATCTCCCACATTGTTATTATTTCTTTTCCATTGCATTGCTATAGGACTATGAAATAAAGGATCAATGCAGTGATGGAAGTGACAGGAAGGCTACAATATAGCATGGCATCTTTCTTCCCAGTATAACAATAAAATGATGATTGGGAAAGAGGTAAATGGCTCTGTGTATTTTGCCCTTCACCAGCAAGCTTTATATATTGACAGTTCTTACTTATGTGCAGCAAAATCTCTTACTAACACCAGGGAATGATAGAATTGCCACTAGTGCTGAACAGTCACTGTTTTAAAAGGTCGCCGTCTTCTTTCAGAATCTTTGAGAACAGCAGGTCAGAAACTCAGTGTGCTCAAGTCCTGCCACTAACAACACCAGCCTCTACATTGCTTAATATGGTGTCCAACCATGACTCCAGAATCTTCTTCCTGTGTCTGTTTCCACGCATCAGCTCCGATTGCAGCTCCGTTTCACATAGATGTTGATTCAGAGAAAACTCCAGGAACAAACTTGCCAACAAAGTTTTCAAGTTGACAAGCAGGTATTCTTTATTGCGGTGCCTGGAGACACAGGGGATAGCTCCTCCTAATGTGTGTCCCCCTATTGCTACACGGGCCGTCCTTACATACTCCCTGGTCATACATACATATTCATAAGGCTACATATGGATTACCTCATTTTCCAGAAAGTTCTCCGCATGTACAGAATTGTGGTGGTGGTCTCTGAGGGTTGTTTACTTCTTCAGCACTTCTGGCCACCTTTGCAGCACACGCAGTAGATGCTTATACCAGCTTAATTGGTTTGTTAGCACCAGAGACATAATAATCCTCTTGTCCTCCTACTTATCAGTTAGTTTAACTGTAGCCCATCCTGGGCACCTGTGGTTCCCAGATACTCCTTATCCCCGTGTCCTGTTCTTCTAGACTGTTTTTCTTAAAACTATGTCAACTATAATGATTCATCTTGTACAAGAATCCTCAGTATGTTCTCTAGCTGTAGTCTACATCTTTTTCTGTGTATCATGCACCTCAGTAATTTTCCACTGCTACTGTTACAAAGCCATCAAACTTAACATTACTTAAAACTGATGCTAAAGGTTTATGTATTTCATTTTGTAATTTTGTGTTCCCCCTTGTCTCAATGTCCTGAAGATGGAATTACAACCCTCTTCCTCTGTTGCACCAGCACAGAAAGCAGCTCTGTTTACTCCAAAGACCAGCAGGTTTTTTAGCTACTGGATAACAACCTTCAGAGCAAAGACTCTTCTTAAAACATATACCACAAACACGACCTTCACCTAAAGAATCACAATTTGTCACTTTTGTCATTTCAACCAGCACAAAGCTCTACAACTGAGGACATACATCCAGCAGAATGAAGACAACAGAAGAACAGAGGTCCCTACTACAGCAGCGGATTAGGTCTTCCACTGGCATTCTTACAGTTGCTTCCTTGGTCAACCTGAAGCCATTATGAAACATCCTGGCAGATACAGTTGCTGTCTTCCCTTAGCCAAAGGGCATTAGCATTAAATATGGGGCTCAAGAGACATCTGTGGCAGAGGCTAGGACGACTTTCAAAACCTGTCCCACTAATGCATTTCAAGCTTCAGGTAGCCACACCTGCGCTCTGTAGAAGGGATTAGTCCTTCAGCCATTCCCATTCTACAAATCTGCATCTTCAGTAGAGCTATCAGCACTTAGTTATCACATAGTAAAAGTCTTCACACAACCCTAAACCAAGCATGATTCAAAACAGTAAATAAGAGAAAGGCTGTTATTTTGTCACACCTTTTCATTCACCTTTATATCCACAATCAGATCTTGCACAAGAAACACAAAAGGCCTGGCTATCAAGTCATATTTATTTGGCATCATGCTTTTATTGCTTATTTGTTAGATTCAGATGTTTAAAGGAAGTTTGGTTTATAGAACAACTACACACTGCAAACTCACAAACTATTCAGATCCCTGTCTGTTAATCTCCCATTCACTCAAGACTGTCAGCCACAGAAATGTGTCAGTATCTGCAATAAGATTGCTTCTCACAGGCTATTTTCAGAAGTAGTAATCTCTCCCTGTGAAACTAGAGGCATGGTGTAAAGTTTCATGGTCACGTTTCCCCCACAAGTATGATAAAAACATATGAAAGGCCAAGAAGACTGACACCAGGAAATTCAAGAGAATAAAGCAATTAGACATAGAAGTAGACCCAGACATACCACATTCTCCTGCCCTGACAGATCTCCTAACTCCATTCTCTAGGTCAGATGTACTCTGTGCATCTAGTGCAAGTCTACAACAACCCTTCAATTTTCCCCTAGAAGCTTACAGCATTATACATATCAGGCCTAAATATTCAAGTTGGACACAATCTTCTCAAAGTATTTAATTTCTAACACCAAGAGATTATATAAGCATTTGTGGAGAACCCAGACAGTTGCTTGAGAAGAAAGCCCCAAGCACACCTCTATGTGGATGAAGACACCTAGCACAGAGCCCTGCTGGAATGGAGCTCTGACCTTTTTGGCACCCACAGGGCCAAGGAATCAAGGCTACTTCTGGATTGCACTGCATGCTGACAAGCAGGATAGACTAAAGAAAGCCATCCTAGAAAAAACTTCCCTCTGGACAGACTCTATCATCCCCACCTCCACAACTCGCTCCTCTGCAGTGCTGCTGCAGGACAGACTTCAGACAGACCTCACCCCAGAGGTCTGTTGTGTCAGGTCCAGTCAGAAATACTGCAGTTATGAGGCTGGAGAATGCTAAGCATCACTTTGGTATAGCCTTGATTTTAGGAACAGAAATTTGTCCACCTCCTCTTACTCTCCCCAGCAGAGTAACAGGGAGCCTTCTTAAGGAGACTCCCAGAGTGACTTGAGATGAAGAGACCAAGTTTTTAATTTTAAGCTAAATGCATAAGTAAGTGTGGATAAAGACACACACACCCCCTTACCATTCCTTCCCTATTCAGCTGAGCTAAGTGCACAGAGTACCTTTCAGGACTGGAGCTGCAGCATTTCAAGCACGGTGCTCTGCACCTTTAAATACCAGGGCTATAATCCGTAACACAGCCCTCAGGCATACTATGAGATGTGGAAATTCACAGGTACTTCTGTGTAAGTCAGAGTTTTCAGATAACAGACACTCAGAGAAGGCTCACTGACATACATAACCAAGACATTACTTTTGCAGTTTAATTCCTTTGCATCAGCTCCTTTTATAGGAAGGGTGACTCACAACCTTTAGTCTCCTTAAGACTAGATTAATAAAGCAAATTGTGTTAAAAGCTGCTGTAATATATACTGTACAAGTGTCTCAAGACTGTTTATCCTAATAGAAGTATTTCACAGGAAAATACCGAAGACTTAGACATACATGTTTACTAGCACATACCAGGAAGCAAAAGAGTTTATAAGTAATGCTGAAAGATTACTATATTGTTTATTGTTCTGTCTCTTCCATAAGAGGTATTGCCGAGTATATCAGGACTACCTTCTCACCTCAGTTGAAAATTGAGAACTGTACGAAGAACTTAAAACGTTCTAAATAAATTCACTCACTGCTGGAGGTGAGAGCAATGCTTCAGTGTACAAAAGGATCAGGCTATTCAAGTGCCTAAACATGAATAAATATGCTTAAATGCCACACTTAAAACTCAGGGCATCATAAGTATGACATTAATAAAAGGGATATGCTGTACTTCAATCATCCATCACACATATAATCACTAATTAGGACACACTATGCTTTCCCTCCCCATTTTGAAGTTTAGTAACAAAGAAATCCTAGACCAGGCTAAAACTCGGTAATTACTGACTTCACACAAACACAGCAATTAAAGACGTGAAAAAACAGCTACAAAATACAGAAATAACAGTGATCAGGAAATCCAAGCCTGTATTTTCAATGAGACAGGTTTATGCAGGGTCAGACTTTGTAGTTCATTAAGCCATTCACTCACATCCAGACTAAAAATATTTATAAGACTTAAGGTTCTAAGTCCATATAATTACAACAAGGCCATTTGATCATGATACCTATACTTCAAGCAACATAGATACATAAGAAATTCTACGTAGATGCTGAATCAAAGATTTCAACAGCCAGGAACTCAGTTAGCTTTACTAGGCAATACAGTACAAATACCCACCTGCAACCATAGACATCATGTCTTTATATTCAGTCCCACACTTCTCTGGTGTTGATGCAACTCTCTCACTTCTACAGAAGCATTTATACAACATGAAGTTCTTGACTACCTGTCAGAAAAAACTGGCCAAATGAGACAAAACATATGCTAGTTTTTAAACATCCAGGGGCTTAAGAGGGTACAGCTGGCCTTCCTCCCTAGCTTCCAAAACATATTTAGAGAACCAACAAAAAAAAAAAAACCAACCCATACTAGAATTTCCCACACCACTGTAGGTTTCAGTATATTTTTGGGAATCTCCAAGTGTAATGAACAAGCACACATACTGATTAGACATCTTACAAATATGCAGAAGTCTTGTTTCTGACTCTTTTGTTCAAATGCAGCAGGACTAATATATTACTCTAAGCTCCCTTGCTAGTCAACAGGGAAATCTAGTCATGTCTTTGGACAAAATAAATTGCACCCTGAAGCATGTAACTGCTTAGAAACAGAAGCTTAATTCCTGACATCTACAATGACTACATGATAACTTCCTTGTGTCTAACCATGTCCATTTGAAATTTAATTTTTAGCCACAGATGGTAGAGCTACCTTCCTAGTTTTCTCATCAAAGCCTTGAAAACAATCAGTAAATTACTTTCTTCCAGAGCAGCAGCAGTGCCCGTCTTGCTTTTGCCACATAACTTTTTCTTTGGGGAGCTACTTATAAACCTTGAAGAAGCAGAAAAGGAGAAAAGAGGATTCAAACAAAGAATTCTTACTTCAATAAAAACCACTATGTTCTTGAGAGAATAAGCCATAGTATAAGCAAGAAAACTAGAATAAACTAGGGAAAAAAGGGAAAACAATGAGACTTTCAGCTCATTGTAGTAAGGAAAATGGATTTTTGCACCCTAGAGTTGTAACCAGCTACATGTAAATTGCAGTTTCTTTCCACTTAGAAAAATACAGCTCTCTAGGAGACACTATACTTATCGTAGAAACAATTTATCTTTGACTCTAGGGACTGCCAAGTGACTCATCTCTCCTGATGACACATTTTGTTCATAGCCAACAAGCTTTCTTGAGCACCAACTGCCATTATGGAACAAGTTCATTTTTCATGCGGGAACAGCTTTCCCCAGATGAACTTTCATTTGCCTTAAGTAATAAACCTTGCTCAAAACCAAGCAGCCGAATTCTGTGAAGTGCTTTATATCTTGCATACACTTCTTCAGAAGCTCTTCCCCATTCAGCATGAGACTTGCTCAGCAGTGACTGGTACAATCCAGTCTGCAAAGTTTATTTTGAAAGCTTCTGAACACATATATTGTTATGCATCTGAGTGTCTGCTCAATAAATGAGTTGGCGGCTTTAGTGCCAAATTAGGAAAAATTTGGCTAGTTAGTTGTTTGTGCTATAGCTAAACACTAAGCTTAAAAAATCCAACACACAATCAAAAACACATCAGCAACACAAACGCCTCCTTATGCAGTGTCCCTAAACTCTGTTGGTTGCATCACCCAACTGCAATCAGTACTTCTTGGAGTATCAGGAACAGAGATGACACCGCTACCACAGTAAAGTTCTGTTTCAATAAAGGCTCAAGAAAATTGCAGCAAACACATGTAAGTCACACTTCAGGGGGAATGAGCATCAGCTGTTATCTCAGGTAAGGAAAGATATACCACCAATTATAATTGTCACTTAACTTCTCTACCAGCTAAATCATCATCATTTCTTCATCTAGCTCTCAATAGACCTAAATAAAGACATTTTGAGAAGTTACTTTTAAATGCTATTATCTTGTCTCTGATGTATCTCAGTCACAATACCACAGTGAAGGCAGTAAGAGTGATTCAAAAAAAAGTAGCACAGACTGAGACTGCAGTAAAACCAGCTAGAAACTAGAGTTTAACAGCTGAAGCATTTTAATGATATCCCATTCAAACTTCACAACTCCTCCAGTTTGTGTAGCAACTTTTTCCTCACACTACTTTGCCCAGAACATTTGAAGTTTGCTATGTCTGTGTGCTGTATGAATTGTATGGGAGGAGACGACTAGAAGAATAAAGACCAAAGTAAAAAAAAAAGAAATTAATAAAATATATATATAATTGGGATTTCTTTTTATGCTGATGTCGCCCCTACATCTGTCCCGATTCAACTGATGAAGACAGTGACAAGAAGTTTATCTGTAAAGAAACCAGAAGTAGCAAAACTCTTTCAAAGCAGATAGCACATATGTCGTCATGTCAGCTTTCCCTCCAGTGCTGGGATGCTGAACACAAACTCTGGGGTGCAATAGGAGAAGGAGACACTTCTTTCATTCCAACCCCTAGCTGTCCCCTCTCCCATTTTAGCCTCAAAGAGTCAATGGTGCAATATCCCTTCACCTCTGTCAAGGACACATATACATTATTTTGCATTAGGTTAAATGGAAGCCAATATTTTATTGGTTGCCTGATCAATTTAATTCCAAAGCAAATTGCAATTATTTACTTCAAAAGAAATAAGGAAAAGTAGTGTTAGGAGATAAACACTGTAGATTAATTCCCCAAACAACAACAACAACAACAAAACTAAAAATCAATTCATTGCATTATTACCTACCAAATCTTTCATATAAGTCAAGTACTGATATTTTTTAAATAATTAACATTTATTTAAGGTGGAACAGCTTACACTACCTACCTAACATCTCAAAGAACTACTCTTGAAAGGAGAGAAATACCCATCATTTGTTTCTGAAATACATCACCAGTGTAATTCGGTAAAGACCTATAAAAGGTCGTAACTTTCTGGTTCATATTAGGGCCCACATTGGAGCTTACTCAGTATCCCTCTATAGAAAGAACCAGGTCATCCTAGAGAGATTTATAGCCATCTCTGTTTTAAATAGGCATGTAGCATAATAACTGGATTCACAATCACTTGTTTACTGTAATAATGCATTGCTCGACAAGAAGACAATTTTTCATTACTTTGATTTTCTTTAAACACATGGTTCCTTAATTCTGAGGGTCTGGGGGGTTTTATAAGGGAAGAAGAAAACCAGCATATTAAATAAACATACTGCTGTCATCGTCTAGCGACCCAAACTAGGCTTCCCCCCTCAAGGATGTTTACATCATATTATACAATCATACTTCTCTACGCTCTGTGCCATACCACTCATTTGATGATCAGCTTTCTATTTGCTTCTCCCTGAAAGGACAGGCTGTTCCTATGACCCAAGGTTTTTAACAAGGTACAGGCTTTGTGTGCGTGAATGTACAAAAGTATTACCCAGTCCAAATAACTATGAATTCCAGTCATTTTCTTTAACAACTTCCTGCCACAGGAAAAGCTTGTGTTCTGTGATCATTCCTGAGAACCGAAACACATGACAAAAGTAGAGAAATAAACAGTTGGTCAGTTTTGTGGACCATCAATGCACACACTGAGACCTGCAAGCTTAAGCACTGAGGTGTAGATATCTGGGGTTTTTTTGCTTTGCTATGTAGTCATGATTGCTATTTGTCGTGGTTTAAACCCTAGCCAGACAGCTTGTTCACTCAATCCCAGTGAGTGGTGCCAGGCTGAGAGCAATTGAGGCCCCCCCTCGGGGCTGTCTCCTTCCCCGCTCCCAGAGGAATGAGGAGGAGGATCGGAAGAGTGCAACTCCCACGGGTTGAGACAAGAACAGTCCAACAAACAATGTACAACACAAATCACCACCGCTACCACCACCGACAACGATAAGAGAAAATAACAAGGGAAGAGAATACGATACCACCGGCCAAGAAACGAGTCCCACCCAGAAGCCCGTGTCCTTCCGGGTAACTCCCAGTTACCCCCCACCCCGGGCATGACGTGCTGTGGTATGGAATACCTCCCTGGCTAGCCTGGGTCAGGCGCCCCATCTCTGCTTCCTCACGGCTTCCCTTCCTCCCTGGCAGAGCATGAGCCTCACAAAGTCCTTGGTCAGGGTAAACATCACTCAGCAACAACCGAAAACATCGGTATCACCAGCACTGTTCCCAGGCTGGAAGTCATAACACAGCACTGCACCAGCTACCACGAAGGAGACACATGACTGCTACTGCTGAACCCAGGACACCATACTAAGTGTATTGAGACCACTGATCAATTAAAGTAGGAGACACGAGGGAAATTCACCAGACACTGAAAAAGCCAACCACCAGCTCCCCAGTTTTGCAACAAAAGCAACTCTGTATGACAAACCAGAACGTTCTGACCTGCCTTAAGTTAGCTGCTTTTTTTGGTCAGAGAAATGAAGTGATATACCAGCAATTCTAGTACTACTACAGTGGTTAAGCTGTTTTGCGATAATCCTGGTGATGATTGCAACAAATAGCCTGGAAACATTCTCTATTGTCTCTGTACTTAAATACTACCCTAGCACCTTTGAAAAAGAGGCTGTTGCTGACAGTTCAGCATTACTTTAGCACAGATATGCCCTCGATGCTGTTAGGTACCTAATGCAGACAATCTGCTCTGCCCAGAAAGTAGTAAATGCCTTCTGACAACTGAAAGAAGCCTTATGTGAGCAGGCCCTGATCCTCAAAGGATCCATCTTATCTGCCCTGGTATCTTCTGGAAGTGCACAAACAATCCAAGAGATTCCTGCATTGATGAATGCACTTCCTTACACAGGGGATTGAGGAACTGGTAAGAGAAGCTCCTCTGCTGGACCTGATCCTTACAAACAAGGAAGAACTGATTAAGAATGTGAAGTTCAAGGGCAGTCTTGGTTGCAGTTACTACGAGAAAGAGGAGCTCCAGATCCTGTGAGGAAAGGGCACAACAAAAAGCAAGGTCACAACCCTGGACTTTAGTAGTTCAGACTTTGCCCTCTTCAGACACCCACTTGGGTGAATCCCACAGAGAATTACCCTGAAAGGAAGAGGGGTCCAGGAGAGTTGGTTAATTTTCAAGGACCACTTCATCCAAGCTCAGGATCTGGCCACCCTTACCAACAGGAAATCATGCAAAGACAGGAGGAGGACTACATGGATGAACCTGGAGCCTGACAGAGCCCAGACATGAAAGTGAAGTACCAGAAGATGAACCACAGAGAGGTGACCAGGAAAAATACTAAGGCTATTTAAGCACATAGCAACCATGTCATGAAAGCCCACCTGCAGCTGAATCTGCTAAGGGACACGGAGGGCAAGAGACACTGCTACAGCTATATCAGCACCAAAAGGAATATGTTTGGTCCTGCTGCTGAGTGGCAAAGGGGAGATAGCGACGAAGCACACCAAGAAGGCCAAGGTACCCAGTGCCCTCCTTGCCTTGATCTTGGCTGGTAACACGAGTGCTTTGAGAATCCCAGGCCCCTGAGACAAGTGGGAAAGAAAGACTTGTCCTTGGTGAGAGAGAGTCAGGTTAGGGAACACAAACTGAACATACAAATATGCAAGTACTGAGGGAACTGGCTGATGCCACTGTGATGGTCTTCAATATTCTGAAGGCTCATGGAAATTAGGAGAGCTGCTTGAGAGCTGGAAGAAAGCAAAATACAGTTCCTATCTTCAAGGAGGATCCTGGGAATTGCAAGCCAGTCAGCCTGACCTCGGTCCCTGGAAAAGTGATAAAGCAAACTCTTCCTGAAACTTCCCAAACCTACTAATGACAATGTAATTATTTGGATTAGTCAGCATAGATTAGCTAAGAAGAAAATTGTGCTTAAACAACCTGTCAGCCTTCTATGAAAAGAAGGTTGTTTTGGTGAATGACAGCAGGGCAGTGAGTGTTTTTTTATCTTGATAGGGAAGACAATGTCAAAAACCTTACCTAATCATCTCAGACAAATTGATGAAACATTGACTAGACAAGCAGGAAATGGAATGGATCAAAAACTGAATTACCATGCAGGGTTGTAATTAGCAGAAAGTCCAGCTGGAGGCCAGTCACTAGTGGCATAACCCAGGGGTCAGTACCAGGTCCAGTACTGTTTGACAACTTCATTAATGATTTCAATGACCAGACAGTACACTCTGCAAGTTCATAGATCTTTTACAAAACAGGGGGCAGTAGCTGATACACCAGGCAGTTGGGTTAATGGGCCAACAGGATTATCCTTAAGTTCAGCAAAGGAAAACACAAGGTCCTGGCACCTAGGGAAGAAAAATCCTATGCACTGCTACGGGCAAGGGCCCGTACAGCTGGAAGTCATCTTTGCATGTAAGGACCTCAGGGTCCTGATGGATGAGTTGAACATGAGCCAGCAATGGATCCTTCGGGCAAAGAAAGTTGCCTGGGCTGTATTACAAAAGGTATTGCCAGCAGGTCAAGGGAGGTAATCCTTACCTTCTACTCAGTACTGCCAAGACATCTGGAGTGGTATCCTATTTGAGGCTCCTCAGTTCACGAGACATGAACATACCGGAGTGACCCAGTGAAGGTGGACCATCACAAAATAAGATCAAGGGATGAGATGATGTGACCTGAAAGGGAAGTCTGAGGAAGGGGAGCTGTTCCCCCTAGAGAACACAATGCAGGGGGTAAGGAAAGAATGGAGGGTGGATCTTATTAACATGTATAAATCCCTGAAAGGAGGAAGTAATAATGACAGAGCCAGACTCTTCTCAGTGGTATCATCCAGTGAAGGGACAAGCTGCAGTGGTAGAGCCTGCAATGCATGCGGCTACACACAGGGCATCCACCACCTTCACTCCCTCCAATTTTATTACTCACATTTGCGCAAGCATACAGAGTATCAGCAGAAGTTACATGTGTCTTTGGGAAGTTTGTACAAGAGTTAACAGTAACCATAGGTCCTGCTGTTTTCGGTTTTGCCATGCTCTTTTTCATAGAGAAAAACTTGAGAATTTATCCAGTTCTGCTTCTGGCAGGATATGAACATTTCCACTGCATCTCCCCTGTTCTTTTGCAAAAAAAAAAACCAAACCCATACAAGCTTTCAATTAGAGCATCAATTCCCTTGAAAGGGTAAAACAGCTCAAAGCAATGTTGCCATCCGACTTCTGAATGCTGTAGTTTCAAAGTACTGTGTGTTGTATTACACATATGCTCACTAGATTATAAAGATGTGACAGAATTTTGTTGCCAACTACACCTTCAAAGAGGATTTAGATAGCATGTCAATGCTTAACTCTGACCTAGACCAGACCACAAGGCACATCACCTTTAAGTTTTGAGCCTCTAATGATCACAGACGGTCAAACTTTCTCTATATCAAAAATTCCACTTGGCCAAAAAAATCACTTTATGGAAAAACTGCATCCAACAAGTCTAAGCACAGACTCCTGGAGGAGTTTGAAGTTCTTTAAAGGAAATTCTCATCAGCTAACCTGGTTGCCTTTGTGGTAGGACAAACAGGGTCCATAGCTTTCAGAGGACCTCCTAGGGGAACACCCTGATGATCTCAATCCTGATTAATGTAGGTAAAAAAATCCTGTAGTACTGCGTAATGAAGGAACATAGAAGTTAAGTGAAGGGTGAGGGTATTTCTGCATTGAAAGTGCTATTTCAGTCAATCTGTTAGCAGTCACTGCGTACGTGTTTTATAATGCACAAGTGTAGCAGGCTTTTCAATCAGACATAAGTATATCCTTCCACTTAGCACACAGACACTGCAACTGACTAGCTGAGGCAGGAGTAGATAGACACACAGCAAGATAAACTCAATTACAGACATCAAATTGCAAAATGAAATACTGACAGCCGTAAACACATCAGAAAGTGAGAGAACACAGGACTGAGGTTTCTATATAAATAGCCATTACACGTAATTTCTTTCTGCCAAATTTACAACTTAAGAATTCTAAGATGCATCCCTAATGAAAATTAATTTGGTTTAAATTCAGTTAGAAAATGTCTTCCTACTAAAAAAAAAAAACAAAACAAAAAAAAAGTAGTCCTTCTAAAACCCAGATCTGCAAGCCAGATATTTAATCTCCAGCTATATCCTCAAAGATCATGGGGTGAGCCCAGTTACCTGCACTTACTTTCAGACATAGTTTCTTTGAAGAGTAATTCAGCACTCTCAAGAAACAGGAAAGGGAAAAGTTACATTTGGAAGGTACAGCCATTTCACAGAGCTCAAAAAACTAAAATACTTTTTCCTCCTTTCTATCATTTTGGAAGTTAAAACTATTCCTTCAACACAGCAGAAAGCCACAAAAGCATACCTTTGCACCAGAAACCAAACATCACAAAGGTAAGTTTTAATATTTAAAGGAGGAAGTGACACTGGGAAGCTTAGCATGTTCAGCTGTCGCTATTTAGGTGTCTTTACAGCATCCCTTCAATTGTGAAGGAATTCAGTTTTCTTCATTTTGAGAAATACCTAACAAGCTTCCAAGCACACCTTGGTTTACACAAGCCAGCAACATTTTGTACTAACAGCTGGGACCAACGGCAGTCAGTTTTGCAGCAAGCCTTGCCCTCAGCTCATCATAATCATGAATGTTGGTTTGTTCTCACCTTCTTTGTACCTTCATACCACCTTCTCTTTTTTCTATTTGACATTTATATACTTTGAGGCAACACTTTTTTCTGTAGGTTGGGGTTGTTTGAGGTTTTTTTTTGGTTTTTTTTGTTTTTTTTTTTTTCACTAACACAGTAGTACAATACTACAGTACTAAAAGAAATAAATTAACTTGAAGGAAAGAGTTGGCTCAGTCTTGCTTTGGGTGAACAGCCAGGCTAGTGGACAAACAAGCATGAATTCCATTTAATAGTATTTGGAATTAATTCATCAAGCACAATACACAAGCATTGCTTTGATGACAGCTACTCTTTAAGGTTATTACAAAATCTTCCCTGCAGAAAAGAGCATAAATCTCAAGTTCAGTCTTGGAAAGAGCACAAGGATAATATCTTTAAAATAAAATTCTCTAACCTCTAGTTGAACAAGTCTGGTTTGTTTTTTTTTTTCACTTGACTTTTTAATAAGAGACCAAAAATGGGCTGGTTTTGCATCTCTGAGGCTAGCAGCATGTGGAGAAGTACCACTTGAGACATTTCATTTCCATGAAGGCAGAAGACTATATTATGGAAATCTCTTTAACATTTTTTTGATCTATGAATAAACAGATTTACCTCTTTTACAGGTTCTTCATCCGCAGCAGCATCTTCTACCACAGGCTAGTAAGCAGAAAGGAAAAAAGACTCATAAGTATGCTACTGAGAAAGACAATTCTAAGCCAAGTTCTAGCACAAAATACAGTCAGTTTACTTTTAATCAGTAAAGTCACTTCAAATTCATACTGCTGTAGGAAGCATGTTCAATTCTTCATGCTCAGGACAGGCAGATTAACCTTTGAATCCATGAGAACATCCAAGATACATAAAATGCCAAGAGATATAGGAGAAAAGAGCACACTAGCACTACTAAAGTTGCTGATGAATAGTCGAAACCATATTTGTCATAACAATTGCATAAGAATGCAGCACTAAAGGAGATTATTCATGAACAAACTAGAGAACTGAAATGGTATTTCTTGGTGAAGAAGTAGAACATATGCATAAATAGGAACAAATTTTCTAACCACTGAATTCCCATTTAAAAATTGTCATTTAATGGGTACTCAGATGAAATCTATTACATGATGAACCCTTTGGAAAAAGGTAGAGACACTAGAGACTGATCACACAGCTCTTCCTCAGCAAAATATTCCCAAGGATGTAATTCACTACCCCACCCATCCAGCTTGAGAGGGATCAATAACTCTGCCTACCCACAAAGAAATTCTAGACCCAGCAATTATCCCCGTCTTCTTGCTTACTTGTCAGACACAATTAATGACCTCCTGAATCAACAGGTGACAAGCAGGATTTTGCTCCAGTCTTCCTTTATACAAATATAACATAGAGTATGGTCTCGATGCACTCTTCCTTATCAAGAGATTGATTTACTATAAATGCTGTCTTTAATATCTGCAAGTCATTCACTTGAGTCATGCACAGGCACTCATAAATGCCTCTATTTTAAAAGAGATTTTTGGCATTAAGAAAGGGGAGAAAGAGGTCCATATGCATAAAAGAAAGAAACTGTCTCCCTCCTTGCCTACTAACTGTGAAGAGCTTTCGTGAAAAAGAACAACTTGTAGACAACCATGAAAACATTGTATCCCACACAGATTCAGAGCCTGTGGCAGCTCCCCCGGCTCAGCCCAATCATTACTGTTGGAGCTGCACTCAGCTCATTAAAGAATAAATGTCATTGCTGTTTGCAAAGACTGGTCTTCATGGACAATAGCCCACAGCAGACAATTTTAATTTCTATGTACCTTAATTGGATTTGAGCAAACAGTACTTTAGGAATTATGTTGTGATTTAAAGGGGCCATAAGCTATAGCGTATCTTTGATGTGCTCTGTTGTTCTCATCTAAATAGCAGAAAGCTTGTGCCTGTAACTCCTTAGCCCTCAAAACTGTTCATAAGCAAAACCTCAGAAAGAATGATGCAACAGTGCAGCTCATAGCTATTGTATTCTTTAAAGCAGGAAATGCAAACAAAGCCACCAAATCCCACAAAACCAGACATCTGATTAACTAGCATTGTAAGGGGTCAGTTACACTTGGTAAGGAGACCCACATAGTTTTTTTCTGGAAAAAAAAGTCTAAATAGTCTCTACCAACAAAACAGGTGACAACAGAAAGCCACTGTCCCAAGCAATGGACATCAGGCTTTGATGCAGGAGCTTACCCTATGATCTAGGGAAGTTTTCCCAGGAGTAAATGGCAGAAAAATAAAAAAAAAAAAAAAATCTGAGCAGTGACTGAAGTGTGTTCTGCCTGGGGCAGAAATTAAAAAACCCACAAACTGGAAACACAAAACAAATTGATTTTAGGAGGAAGGGAAGGAGGAAGGAAAAGAACAAGACTTTGAATACTGTGGTCAATGGTAAGGCAGACCTGGGTGTAGAAAAGCATGGTTTTCATGATGTTCAGCAGAAAACTGTTCACCATAAGTATAGCTATACAAGTCTTCTCACTGGCAAAGTGACTTAATCAGGTGTCAGTCAATTTCTTAAACAAGATGCGGAACAATATGCTGTTTCCCGGACATAACCTATTTGTGAGCACCCAGATTCCTTGCCTCACACAAAGTGGAAAAAGTGGCAGAACTCAGGAGTGAATTACATTATGTAAACCCCTGAAACTTGTTCTTAACCTAGGGTCTCCAGAATGAGCTGTGTTGGTATAATACATTACAGCATCACTTCTGCTGTATTGTTTAAATACAAGCACTCTGTACGAAATCTGTTCCACAGTTCAGCAACTCCTCTTTTGAGACAAGTGGTTTGTGCTCTCTGTAACCTGGCTGGTTAAGTTACACTCCCCTCTGTCCCTCTCCCCAAAACCCTATTACAGTACTCTGACTAAAGAACCAGGGCAAGGGGCAGTGTTAAAACAGAAGCCCCCACACCTCACAAGTTTCTCATCTGTTTCTATTGCCTGATACAAATTTGCATCTGTGCTGGAAACAGACCTGAAATACTTTGCTTTTATTGCACTACTCCAGAGCCCCCCAAAATACTCAAGAATCCACTCTGCCCATTACTGCGCAAAACAGATACCTTTCTTGACAGATGACAATCTTAAATTGCAGGTAGTGAAAACTCCAGAAGACAAATCGTGAGCGTGATATAACACAACAGCTAGCTAATTACCACAGCATTGTGTTTCCAAGTACAATCCTGGAAGCGCAGTCTTGTATTTAGAGGTAACGGGCAAGGGTCTGGCTTGAATTTCGTGCTGATACTAAAACAAAAGCAAGGCAGCTCAGAAATCAAGGCAGAATTGAGGATCACGGACCTATCCTAGCCTTAACTTGAACGTGAGTTCAAGGGTTATTCAGCCTGTTCTGCCCGTTTCCATCGGTTTTACACGCTCCTTCCCCTGCAGCCTCCCCACATCCCCGGAGTGCGTTCCGATCGAAGCTCAGTGGAGGGGCGGGCAGAGGGAAGCCGCACCGGACACCCCGCTCCCCGCTCCAGTGCGGGGCAACAGGTTTCCGAGCCGAGCTCGGGGGCGCCCTCGGCAAGGGATGCTCATCACCCTCCACTTCGCGGGGCTTAGGGCAGCACCGAGAGGGCTCCCTCGACGAGAAGGAGGGCCGGCAGCACAGCTGAGTCCGCCCGCGCCCCCCCGCCGCCACCATCCTCACCTCCGTCTCCATGGGCTCCACCTCTATCCCTTTCCATAGCTCCAGTAAGTGGGCGATCGGCATGCTGGGCGACGTCTGCCAGAAGCCGGGATCTAGCAGAAGGAAAGCGCGGCTGCTGCCGAGGGAAGTGGAGGGACAGGAACGGTGAGGCGTCAGCCAGCTCTGGGACACCCGCAGGAGCGCGGCCCGGGACACTCCGCTCGCTCTGCAATATGGCTCCGCGCTGCCCGCCGCCGCGCCCCGGGGAGCCCACGGGCGGGGCCGCTCCGCAGCAGCGGAGGCAGGGCAAGGCGATGCAGCCGCTCGGCAGCCCGCGGCGCGCACCCGCCGTCCCGTCTCGTCCCTGTCCGCCGCCGCGGCCGCTCTGGAACGCTTTGCGGCGAAGGGGGAAAGTTGAGCCCGAGGATGCAGCGGCGGCGGGCGCTGCTATGGCAACGGTTGCGTGGGGAGGGAGGGGGGGCTGCTCTCCGGGGTACCCGAGGGGAAGGGGGCACGGATGCAGCATAGAAGAGAAAAATCAAGTAATTAGACCGGCATTTTTTCCCCCACAATTCAAATCCTTGATAACTGGATAGGGAGTGCAGCTAACAGGAGGATAGCTGAAGTTTAACTAGCCCGATTTCATTCCCATCTTAAGAAGTATTCCCTAATCACCTACTTTTTTTTTTTTTTTTTTTACTATGAAGCCTGTAGTAAAGCCTGTCTATTCAGATGCCATTTCCTTCTCCTTCAGCTCTCACAGCCTGTTACAACCTTCCTGTAACAGATGTGACATTGCATCAGACACCCAGCTGCAGACACTGATTTATGGAGATGTTGACTTAGGTTCTCCTCAAATTGAGGTTTAAACATGCATGTTATGTTTCTCAGGCAACTTTATTATCATGAAAGATGTTCATCACCAAAGGTGTTACAGCTAAACAAGTCACTGCTCTTCAAAGAGCTATTTCAGAAAAGTCAACATGAAAAGTGTATTTTTTTCTTCCGTTCCATGCTCAAAAAGTCAGTTTATTTCTGTAGCACAGGAATTTGTGCAACAAGAACTCTTTTGCCAGTCTACAAAAGAATATTTGAGTAGTGTTCCTCCTCTGGTACCATTTCAGCTCCCTCAAACCCTATTTAACATGAATAAACTGCCTGCTAAATGCCAAGCAAGATTAGGAGAGAGAGCATCAAATTCACTGACCATAATAAAGAAAAACAATCAGAAGCCAACAAGAGCCATAGAGCTGTGCATACAGATACTGACACAAGAACTCTTTTACATACTTTTACTTCTGTGGCAGAATACGAACACTTATCTGACATCTGCATCAACACTGAACTAACAACTCTTAACACCAATTATGCAGTTTCATCTGCTTTACAGATTGAGCAATTAAATATCTAGATTACTGGCTTTATTCAGCGCTCACAGAAGAAAAGTGTGGTGGGAGTGAAGTCAGTCACATAACAGACGCATACCTGGAATCAAAAGCTACAGTTACCTGGCTGCTATATATCCCCTGGCTTTCATGTTTTGCCCTGCTTCCTCCCCAGCAACACGGGAGGCGAGCGTACTTACAGCCTTTAACCTGACATGCAGGCTGTCCTGAACAGCCCTGTAGTGTCAACAGCTGGGAGGCCAGAGCTAAAATCGGGCACACATTCAGAGCACGCCACCTTCGCTTTACAAAAAGCAGAGATCTTCATCAGACACATGTTCCCAGAGTAGATATATGAAGACTGTACATGAATATCTCATGTGTAATGAGCTTTAAAAACTGTGTTTAGCTTAGGTTTGCAGGATTGCCTTTGGGACACAAAGCTTGGATGTCACAGGCTGAGAGCAACAGCAGGGAATTGGGCAAGTGGGACATGTCCAGGTAATCCTAAGGAAGGCAAATTAAGTTAGAAAGTTTGGGATCATTGCATGTGCAGTCAAGTTTAACACATTTGCATGCAGATCTAATGTTTAAGAATTTGAGATATGCAGTTACATGCTTAAGTATTAATCTATTACCAAACTGGGATACCAAAACCCCAAAATGTATTTCCAGATTTGTTTGGTCAGTTTAAACATGCATAAGGTAGAAACAAAGAGAAAGCCAAGTGATAAAAATCTATTATCATATATATCTCCTTTACAAGCATAATGCCTGTATCCTGCAGTAGACTCACTGCACTCAGTACCAGGATATGAATTGGACCTAAATTAAGTGTTCAAGTTTCAGAGTAATCAAAGCATGTATTTCATATTCCATTCCTTATCCCTACCTAAAGCAAAGCAAAATTTCAACCTCAGCTGAAAAGAAACTCAGTTGATGTAGGTTTGTTGCTTCTTTCCCCTTGTTTTGCTGCATTTACTCAGAACACCACCACTAAACTCTGGAACTATGTTTGACTGGAGAATTTTCAAGAACAGCCTGTCTATTAATAAGGATACTGATTTTCTTCTTAATTATTTAAGTATTATGCTAGACTCTTCATCTGTGAGTAAGAGCATCTTTAGATGTCCACAAGCTCCAGTAAGTATTCAGCAAACTAATTTTGCTCATATTAGAAATGGGCATACTTAATTACAAGAATTTGAAACTAAAAATTGTTTCTAGCACTATATGATTAATCATGTCACTACAATGTGATCAGCCATTTTCATTCTAGTAACATCTAATGGACAACCAGGACTGATAGTCTTTTGTATGAACACAGTAGCAGAAAAATCCATGCTTCCCTCCCCAAATCTCCTCATGATCCACTTACAAAGACATCGTATCAGAAAAGTGACTAGATATAACAAAACTTGGAATAATGCACTTCTAAAAATACCACATTAGGAGTGGGATAAAGAAATATAAGGGAAAGAAGGGAAGGCATACATGGAATATAGAAAGCAAATGGAAGTTCAAAGCAATTTGCTTCTGACAACACACTAGAAGTCTAGTCAGAACAGGAAATAGTTATGGATTTTTTTTTCCTAATTAAAGATATAGAAAGAAAACAGTCACAGTTCAGCAGAAGTAATATTTGCAAATATGCTAGCTAGGACAAGAACTGCAAGATTAGTTCAACTTGCTTCAAGAGTGTAAAAGCATTTTTATCTCCTGTGTAACAAAGCATTGGACTACTTACATTGTGATTTTTAACCTATTTTTACCTGTCTCTTGAGTACTAGCTAATGACTGCTGCCACATGCAGAGTGGGGGATTAAACACATCAATACACTGCTGTGTTATCATAAACTCCTACACTGTCAGGAGATTCATAAGTAAGAAGAAAATTTCTGAAGAGCATTGTCTATAAATCGTATTAAGATACTTCAATAACTTTCACTACTGCTTTGTGAAAAATGAAAGTACTATTTCCCATTTGATGCACAGAAGGGAAAAGGTGCAAAGACATGTTATTTTATGTCAGTATCTCAACACGCTTAGAGGTTCATGACTTCAGTGTTAGGTTTAACGTAATAACCTTGTGACAAAACTCATGAATTCATCTGCACACAACTTCACTCAAGGCTTGAGCTAGACAACATTTTCTGCCAGGATCTGTGCATGTACTACTGACACAGCGGCCAGCAAAAAATCCTCTTCAAGGGCATTCCCAAGGTTCTCCTCCACATTTAATCCTTCTTCGTGTTTGCCACAGTGTAAACATCACCTGTTGTTAAGCTGGCCTCACTGGCACCGTCTGCCTAACTTCGTTTCTTTCCCTGCTTTACATTTCAATCAGGTCTTCACCCAAGTAAAGCCCCTTCTCCTGTACATGGCTTTTTAGGTCAAGGCTGATACCTGCCTGTTCAGCTGCAGCACCATGCCAGCAAAAGTTAGATTTTGTATTCAGCATCTCTCAGGCACACAACAGGTACAGGGAACATTTTCTGAAATGACAGATTACTTCAAGTCCCAGCACTGAAAAAGGGTCAGGTCTCTGAAGCGTCAATACTGCTGTAGAAGGGTGTGCTTGTGTGGGAAATTGTTTGGGGCAAAGTAGTAACACTCCCCTGTCCCTTTCAGACATTGCACTAGAGAAAAATCCACACGTTTGAGCTCATCACCTATCTGGCCCTGTTTTGGCTGCCAAAGGGCTCCTGGAAAGCCTTGAATGCTCAGCTGCAAGATGCCTGACCACTGATCATCCTCTAATCTCCAAAGCAATCAGACTGCACAACGGAATTCATGCTGCAGTTTCCCCAAAGGTTGCCTAGGATAAGAACAAATAGGAGCAGAGCATTAGCAACATTTCCTGCAGATTACTTTTGTCTCCTGAGGCGTGAAAAAAAGAGTTCCCTTTGGTCCTTTCCAGTAAGCCCTGCTACATACTGCAGCTAAAAAGGATGGACCTTCTGAGGGAGAAAGAACTCTACCCTGTAGCACATATACACAGATTTCAAGCAAGCAGCCAACTTTTTATCCTCCTCATTCTGTAGGATATTTCTACCTATGGAATATGCACATGTATTGTCCTTTCCAACACACAGGCACAGATCTGGGAGGAATGCAGAAAGACTGAGGCACACTTAAAAATACTTCAGTTAATAGTAAACAATTAGCATAAACTGGAAGAAAACAGTGTAGAAGACCTGCTAAAGGATTGCCCATCCCCTGTGATGACGACAACATTTTTGTCAGTGCACAGTGGAAGGTAGTAATGCATACGCAGACCAGGCACAGTCTCAACAGCAAGGGGGGATGCGGAGACATGCCAGTGATTATGTTAGATTCATGTAGTCCACTAGTATATGTGGATCCATCAATAGCCTATGTAGTTTACCTTAAAATGCAGCCTTCTGTCAGGGAAGTAGAAAGCAAGACCGTAGTCCCATATTAGCCTCAATCTGTCATTACACCATCCCAACTATGGAATAAATATGCTGTGCATGACTAGTTTTCTATAATCTGTGCCATCAAGCCTGTATTAGATGGATGAAATCTGTAGTGGATGGGTCAACACCAAATGCTAGAACTACTGAAAGTAGGGCATGCTTTAAATGGCACAGGAACCATATATCATCCTTTGATTGAAGGAAGTCAGTTGCCTATGCGTTTTTTGGTTTCATGCCAAAGTTACCAAAAGCTACCCTTCTAGATTGAAAGCAAGCAAACAAAATCCCCCACGCTACTTTTTCTTCCCAAGAGCAGATGTTGAAATGCTTTAGGCTCATTACTAAAACAAGATGACTACATTTCCTCAGCAAAAGCTGTCGCTGTTCAGTGCTTCAGCATTAACTACTTCAAGTTCAGCACATGGATGTTCCCCGTCATTTCTGCAGAACATAGGAGCATAAAACACCTACACATTGCTAAGTGTGCAAGGCACAGGGGAAAGGTTGCTTACTCCAATATAATAGGTGTTCCTAGTGCTGCTAAAGCAATTTGCTATTCAGCTGTGAAGTACATGGTCATCCCTGAGAAACACAAAAGGAAACAGTGGCAGATAAAATAAGGCATATAGTATCAAAGCAGCTCAAAGCGGCATGCATCTGTCCACTGCAAAGCCCATAGCTTAACATTTTCAAATTAAAATATGTCTGCTGAAATGCAAGCTATTCAACATCAGAGAGAAGGTCAGCTTAATTCTTAACCTTTGCAATGCTCTGGCTTCCCCATCTGTATTCAATGAGAAAGTTCTAGACTGAATATTAAAATCCATGCTTCAAGAACAGCAATGGTAATTAGGCTCCTTCAGTTTAAAGGGTGCAACAGAATAGTATTACCAACCAGCCTGGTGCCTCTGCGGAACACAGATGAGGGCTGATGGCCGCTGTAGAAAAAGGAACAATTTTCACATTAATCCTTATTAATTATCTGTTTTAGGGCTGCAGGTACTTGACACATCCTACATTAACTACTCAGTAATGTTAAGAACTGATTAAATACTGTAAGAATTACCTTAGAAAACAGAAAACTTAAGTCAGATATCTATATTAGACCAACCTCTTTCAGCACAGGCATGGCTTACTTGATATTCCCAATAGGGCTAAGAAGCTAGAACAGCAGGTGCCCCACTGCGTTTCTGCACTGTGCCATCAGTTTAGTTGAGGTATAATGCTGGACCTGGCTTCGTAGTCTGTGCACCTTGTGGCTTGTGAGCCAGTGCAGAAGACAGAAAGCAGCACCATGTAGCATCACATGGCATTAGCCAAACTCTGTCTAAGATGCAGGTTAACATAACCCTAACCCACTTGAAGGCCACCTACACTACACCAGATGGTGACTGCTTTCTCAGTTTGGCTGTCTGCATCATATGTGCACTGGTGGACCTGCACAGCTGGAAATCCTGAGCTGATTCACTGCCAGTTTGCCCAACATCCAAAGCGTGTTAACCTCCTTGCCGTGTGAGACATTAACCACTTGCAGAGCTGAGTTGCCAAACACAGGGTAGTTTTGCTTGCTACCTCCTGCACCTAACAATAAATTAAGGAACTCTTGTGGCAAAGATGCTGGCTTTCAGAAGCATTCAGCCAAGTGATCCTACACAGCAGTCGCCTGTGCAAGCTACTGGGGTATTCCCCATTTGAGTAGTAACTACTCATTACACTAAAAACACCAGTTAAACACCTTTAATAAAAATCAGCTATGGTGAAAAATTTCCTTCTCCATAAGGCTACAGGAAAATTTGTGACTTCACGTTTTAATCTCACAAGCAAAGAAGAGACTATGTTTTCACCTAAATACTTGCATAACTTGTCAAGGACCAGCTCACAAAGCAGTAGGGCAGAGACCCCAAGGACACACCAAGGATAAGAATCTTCACCCAGTTACTGTTGCAGCAGTGCTTGGCTGAGCAAAGGAGCTCCTGTTTGCACACTGCAGCCAGCCACTTCTGACAGGTGGGAGGGCTGAACACCACAGCTCAAGTCAGGCTGCATCAAGGCTTCTGAGGGGCTGCAGCACAGCTTGAACACTTACTGCAGCCACTAACTGCACTGGGAAGGGAAGAGAGGGACAGTCACATCACCCTCAATTTGGGGTCAGGAAGACTGGTTTGGAAGCAGTAGAGCAATTCAAGTTGTGGTGGGAGAACCTTCGATCTAGGGACTCCCTTTGCTTATTTCCACTTCATTCCTTCCACACTCACTGTGCCCAGAGACACTACCAATACCCTCCCACTTCAAGAGTCAATGGAAACCTCAGGCTTGTCCCCTCAATGCCATAGCCGTGGGGCACACTGCAAGGCCCACAGGGCACAATGGAGAAAGACAATAGCTTCAACCTGTCCCCTTCAGCTACTCAAACTTTATTAAAGGAGCAGGAATAGCTTCATGAAGAAAGAAAGCCAAGATCAATTTTTGGCAGAAACTCCAACAAGATAGCACAGCAACAAGTCTGCATCTCACAAGTGTGGAAGTGACTGTACTGAAACAGGAGAACATCTGTCCCATTCCAACATACACAGAGGGAATTGAGCCCAGAAATAAGTTTAGGTCTTCATTAACATTCACTGATGGAACAGAGTACTCTTACACAGGTCACTGTTTCTGTCAGCAGTTACATTTCGAAGTACAAGGAAATTGTAATTTCATAACAAAGATATTAGTTCAGATACAGAACAGCATTATTCTGGTGACAGAACAGCATTATTCTGAACAACATTATTCTGGTGACAGAATGCTCAGTAGCTACATTTTTCATAAAGCAGCCTTAGGTCAGGAAGTAGACTAAGAAACATGGATAGCAGAGAAGATAAGATTGCCTAGAAATATATGGAGAAATATCAGGAGACTGCAAGCAATACTTTGCAACATAAATCAACAGGGGTTACGTTAATGGGACATAAGATTACGTGCTGAGTCATAGAAATCCACATGGTAATTTACCCAGTAACTATGACAGATACTCTAGGTGACTGATGACAAGGGTACCAGTTCACTTTAGGGCATGCTTTCATGTAGATCCTGCTAAATATGTACTCTGCTTAAACACATCAAGATAAATAACTTCAGATTATAGTGTTCCTAAAAGAAGATCCGTTTTTCTATCAACATTAGGGAAAGAAGCAAAGCATCAAGAAAAAGGACTAAGTGACACTTTAATACATCATGTTCTATTTGCTAAAGGCCCACTTTCTTATTAGTATATCTACTCAGATAAAAGAAACTTGTCCAGTCTTTAGCAGACAAGTTTCCTGCAACTGCAGTGATATTTGCAGAAACAGTGGACAAAAAAACCACACCTATTCAAAAAATTCACATAGACCCCTTCTGGCTTTGGGAGAGTTGAAGCTGCTCTCTTGAGTGGATGGAAGGACCAGGACATCAGAGGGTTTTGTTGGTTTTCAGTCAGTAAATCATGATCGCACCCACCCAGAATGTGAGCAAATGCAGCACCAACTGAAGTCATAGTGACATACTTCAGCTTCACTAATCCTTCTTCAAGGGATCTAATCTACAGCCAGGAACGCAACAAAGTCTGTTCAAAGCAAGCTGCAACAATCCTCTATCATTACAGAAGCTTTGCTACGTAAAGTGTCTTTAGTTTCAAATGGAATTGTTGCCTCTCCAACAGAACATGTGACATTCAAATCAATAAAGACTGCAGAAAATAGTCATACAAAATAAATAGGAAATAGAGAATTTCTAACCCCAAAATTAATATTCAATATGATTTCTTCCACTTCAACCAGTTTGCATTTGGCTTTTTAAATATGACCTTAGCTTGAAGATGAGAAAGCAAACTAGAGTTGCTAAAGATTGCAGGTGTTATGTATCTAATTCTGGGGAAAAAATACACCCAACCTAAAATTAATTTAATTTCCTCAGTGTTCTGAATTTTAAACCACACAGAAGTAACAGTTTTGTAGCTGGCTTTTTTTTTTTGTCCCCAAGTATGTCACATGCTGTATTTTGATTCCTTTTCCCAAATGAATACCATAGTAGCTGCTTATTTTTACAGACAAGTATATGAGATGACTGAGGTACAGCCTTAAATGTGTGAACTCAAGAACTGAAAAATATTACGGGTGATGGTTGAAGGCTTTTTAGATTGCAGCCCAACCTGCATCTATCAGCTGTGTGACTCCAGGAAGAACTCACCCTTAGCACTCCATTTACTATTAGCAAAGGCAAGGGCACAGGGGAGAGCTGGGGACAGAAAATCATAGACCAGAGCTACAATCCCGTCATGTTGTGTGAGTGAAAAGGAAACCAGGCTATGCAGCACAGCTGTATACCACCCCCACATAGCTCTCATTTCATATTTCTTTAGGGAAATAAAGCCCAAAGAACAACTAGATGGGCAAATTAAAACCGCATTGCCCAAGGAAGCATTTATCACTTGCGCTGCCCACTGTCAGAGAGAGATGCCAGCTGCAATACAGCCACTCTCCAAAATAGGCATTACAGGTCAAGAAAGTGCTTTTCTCTACAATATCACTGAGAACAGTTAGATGCCCAAACCAGAATTCCTACCTACCAGCAGGACAGGAGCACACAAGACTGGGACAGTGGTACTCACAGGTGAGCCTGGCATGCCACACAGCCAGCCTCCCTCCCCACAGCACAACAGCAGGATAACACACATAGAAGTAGCAAGCCTGCCCATACAGAGCATACATTTTCCACACCATTTATCACTTTGTCAAGTTGAATAAACCAGGCTGGTAGCACATACTTTCTGACTTCTAGATGCCTCTCTTCACCCACCTGAGAAGCAGTAAAGAAATAGGGCTGGCCAAAGCCGCTTTCCCACCTTCAGAATTCAAGGTGCAGCAGCTTTCAGAGTCCTCACCAATGATGTACTTCAACATCCACCATAGAGGTGGCATTACTGCCACAGAGTACTACCTCCATACACAGAGCTGGCAAAACCTACAGAAGAAACCACAGCCAGAGAAACTTATGGTATACCCAGCTTGTGCTAATGTATAGCTCCTCATTAGTATAATAAGGGACACCTGAATGAGAGCTACCTGCACCTAGGCTCCAGGGGGAAAGGACAATATCTATGGTGTTTGAGCTGGGGGTGCTTTCTGGGCTGGAGTTTTCCAGAAACAGTTTCCTGGGAAGGTTAGAACTGTTGCCTTCTTGCTGCATTAGCAGTGCTCACCCTCTCACGGTGTTGCTTGCTGCAAGTCAGACACATGTTCTCCCTCTGAGCAAGGGCAGAGAGAGCTTGTAGGCAAAGAAACACAAAATGCAGGCACCCACATAGTCTGAAATCTGAGCCATGGGGGTGTCAGTCAGATATGCACTAGCTCACTGCTAATTTGATTCAGATTAGTGTTAAATTATAGCAATAGTAATTTGCTGACAGTAACTATTGAGTGGAAAAGGGTGTAAACAGCATAAATCAAGGCTCGTAAAACAAACTCATGTTCTGAGCTACTGATTTCCTGGGTTTTCTCTTATCATCCATTTGCTATCTATATAATTTGAAGAGCTCTGGAACATGTATAGATTAATAAATTTATTCAATGTTCATCTGTTTTTCTTGGCTGTAAATAAAATTAAGCTTGCAGTAAAATTTTATATTTGGCTTCTGTCTGATGTCCCCTAAGTTATGATTTCCATGTTCTCCTTCAAGAGCCTTTTTATGTCACTAGCTCGCTTTTATATTTCTCAAAAAATAAAATAAAATCAAAGCATAATTTGTGAAGCAAGGCATGAAAAACACAAGCCTGCCAAGGCTGCTGTATGAGTACTGATCAATAAAAGCTTATATTGTGCTAGAAAAGAAACACAGTTTTTCTGCAAGTATAGCAGAATTTATTATCATAAATTACTTCTAAGGCCACTTCCAAGAAAATTTCAAGGCATTATGCACAGGTGACAAATGAGCCTGACCATCAGCTGGCCAAAGGCTTAACAAAAGGAGATAAAAATTAGACCAGCATTGTAGCACTTCCATAGCAGTACTAAACCAAGGAATGCAGGGTAATGGTGACCAGAGGCAAACCAAAGGTCTTAGTTCTGTGCAAATGAGGCACAATTTTCCTTGCAAAAAGCAGAATTCTGCAAGAGCAGTTACACTTCTAGATTTCAAAACAAAGCTCCCTTGGCCTCATTAGAGCCATTCAGACACACAGGGTATGTTGCAGGCTTTGAGCTGCTGTTGAACTCTAGACCTGCAATTTGCTTTTCAAGCTTTTGCAAGCTTGTATAAAACCAAGGCCATAGCAGAAAGAACAAAAACAACAGGCTCAAGTTTAGCTAGATTGCACAGAGTCC
Source organism: Pezoporus wallicus (assembly GCF_028554395.1). Taxonomy (NCBI): domain Eukaryota; kingdom Metazoa; phylum Chordata; class Aves; order Psittaciformes; family Psittacidae; genus Pezoporus; species Pezoporus wallicus. The sequence continues at coordinate 5,872,265 of NW_026637663.1, forward strand.
CAGCCAGTTAAAATCTGGAGCGGTGTGGTAAAAGCTCCTCACAGCCCTTCCATCTATCCTCAATAAACAGTAAAACAAAATGCAAGGGATAATTCCTCCCCCATTCCCCAACTTCTTTTAACAAATCCACACTCATGTTCTCCCAAAGGTCTAGTACTTCCCCAATCTAGCTTCATTATGTCTATCTGGGACTTCAGGGCTTAATTAACTCCCACACAGACTGATTGCCTACAGCTAATGCTGGGAATTAAACACAAATGTTCAGCTGTTCAGCTACCCTGGACCATCCATACCAATGTCCCTGCTAAGGACTTCAGGACCTTTATGCTGCTAACAGAAGTCCTGTCACCTTACCATAGGAACTCCACTCTCAACTCTCTTCCATAGGGAATATCCCCTTGGCCTTTTCCAGCAGTAGGCTGAACAGATCCCTTTTGCACACAGCTTTTGACTGCAGTGAGCTCCTACCTTCTGCCTTATAGGCTGCGCACATTAAACTGGCATCTTAAAGGATACCACCTGAACCTTCATGCTTCCCGGGTGGCAGCCAGGCATGGGCTGTCTGATACCTCCTGTAACAAGTGCACAAGCCAAGGTCCATGGAACCTATTGCTGTGATGTTTTTCAGTAAGATGCATTGAATCTCTTTCCATCCTTCCAATTATAAAGCATTTTCAACTTTTCTGAAGGCAATTATCAAGTTCAGTGAAGGGGAACTGGATTCTAAACTATTTGCATTGCAGAGTGACATCCCTTGTAAGATTTATCAAAAAAAAAACAAACAACCCAGAGAAAGACAGAAAAATGATGTTTACCTGTAACAAAATATTTATGAAATAATGAGCCTCCAGATTAGTTGACACATACCTGTTACTGTACCTACAGTGCTTACTCTCAGCACTTTTTTATCCCATACCTCATTCTTTGATATGAAAATGTCTTCTAGGAAGTAAACAAAAAGAAGTGTGTTGTAGGATTTGCCTTTCCTTTCCAGCACTGCAGATCTGCTGCCACCTCTTTGCCCTGGGGACACTTTAACCCGTACTTCCTACCCTCCACACCCTGGTGAATGTCCTTAATTTTATTTCTGGGTGGAGAAACACCTCAGTCTTGCTGAAACAGTTGCCTATCCTTTCTTAAAACATCTGAAAATTCACCAAGTAGAGAAGAGGCAATTTGTATTTGGTGTCTCAGATATTTAGCAGATGGATAGAAGGCCTGAGACTCAGTCCTGTCAGCAAAGACTCTTGATCTTGTGCAAAGGGAAACAGCAAAGAGTTGATGCAATCCAAACCAGGCTGTTCTGCCAGCTGAGGGACTCATGAGTGGTGAGAAATATGGATCCTCTTGGACAAAAAAGGAGCTAAATGAAGGATCCCTACATCCCAAGCTGGTGTTAGCCCCTCATCTCAAACAAAGTGTCACCTCACAGGGTATTTCTTGGTATTTGTGTTACTTTTCTATGACATTTCTTCATGTCCCTCCATATATTTAAAAATACCTCATGAGGGTATTTTTACTTTTCAAAGTCATTGGAATCTCATGCTTCCACTCAGCATTAATTGAAGTATTTTTTTCACCTTTCTGCATCAGGGGTATTGCTCTGTCTCACATATCCTTGGACTTCCTACCAAAGTTGTCCCAATTTAAGCCTTTGTTTAACTTTCCTAAGTAGTTTTCAGGCAGCACTATCACGGAATATTATTTTATGGTAAAAATAGGATTAGAACCTACCTATCTTGGCTTTGAAAAAGAGCTTTAAGATTAAGTAAGTTCATAGGATCAGAGCATATTGCAACTAGAAGGCTGCAAAACGAGGTTAACTGCACAGAAGGCAAGCAGGAATTTCTGTCAAGTAAAGAAGGACTCTTGAATCCACTGTTCAACGCCAATCAATTAAATTGCTATGTAAGTCATCTTCGTCCAAGCCAGTGTTAATGTTCTAAGGATATGGGCCGGTTTTACACGCACACACACAACTTTTCCTAGGCCCGTCCTAGTAGCATTAAGAAACAACAAAGGAAAATAATGCTTAGAGATCCTCAAAAGATTTCAAATTTAATTACTTGCATGAGGACTTTACCAACAGAACTTGAAACTGAGGGTCAGAAGTTCCTTTACCAGATGAGTTAGCATTCTCATTGTCAGCCAGAAATAAGCAAGGAAAATGCAGTTTTAATGAATTGTTTGACTTCACACAGACCCTAACATCACTGCAGGCAGAAAACCATGTAGATTTTTTTGGTTTTCCCTATGGAAACAAGTCTCTATTTTGCACAGATTCCTGAAAATGTTGCAATATATTAGTATAAATATTTTGTGTCATTACAGAAAAAAACACATTTGTTAAAAACTCTGTCAACATTCTAGAGGGTTTTAAAACAGGAAAAGAGACTTGTGTGTGTCCCGGAGGGACTGTTCTGATGTATGAATCATTACTTCTAGAAATCTATTTAGGTACAGATTCATAGTGTCTTAAAGACCTTGTTTTGATAATTGAATTTTGGCTTGGAAAAGAAGCGCTACTAATGCAATGAAAAACTCATGTTCTGCTTCCTTTCCATTGCACCTGATACTCTGTGACAATCATTGTAAAAGCAGGAAGCCCTGTGTCCTTGCTGAGACTCTTCGAGACTTACACTTTTGCCAAGATAGTCACTAGCCCTTCTGGGTAACCTCCTGCATATGATGCCACCATGAAGAATACAGGTGTCCTCAGGGATCACCTGTACAACCTGGTCTACCTGAAACTAGCTTCATTTCTCATATTTAAGAGTGGAGAAAAAGAAGACAAAGCTCTCTAGCAAACCAGTTTATGTAGTGAACAAATAACTTTAGCTTTGGAGCTGAACAGAACTGGTCACGCAGTTCTATAAAACCAAATGTGGCATTACATTGACAAATACTTCATGCTGACAACTAGTATCTGCTACATACATAATTTCTAGCCCATAAACATAGAGAAGACAATGTCAAAGGGACCAGAATTATTTTTCAGATGGCATAAACCCAATTACAAAATTACTGGACGCATTTTGTTCTGCTGTAGTTGCATAGACACATGGAGAGTGAAATCCAACCCTCTTCCTTTTGCAAAGGAACTAGTTTTTCAGAAACTGATTTTGTGTCATTTCCCCAGAGCTCCTTAAAAAGTGTTCCACTTAATGGGTTTGTTTTGTTTGCTTGTTTGTTTGTTCTTATTTTGACTGGGGATGGTTATTTGGGATATACATGGATGGAAATTAGGCAAAGAATGAGAATTAAAAAGAGTTCAATATTACCCACAGCCACTATAAGTCTGGAACCTACTTTGTGCTGGGTATTCCTATCTTTCTGTCTCTTCTCCTCTCATTGCCTCCCTTATGATTGCTACTTTGACAATTGACCTACAGTTAATTATAAGTAAATATTATTTTACAATGGTTTCCACAACAATTCTGCAATGCTTAATATTCAGATACATCTTCTTAGGCACCATGTCCTGGTTATTGGTTATTAAGTATCTCTAATTTATCCTCTGATTTTAACATCATAATGATGGCTGACCTCTGTATTGTCTAATGTGGGAAAAGTTATATTTACTGTAGCTACTTTAATAGAGAATATAATTTCAGAATATAATTTCAGCTTTTGAATTGCTCATAAAACGTAGTTTTATCTTAGAACGTGCTGTTTTCCAAACTGCTAGGTTCATACCTCACATTTAAAACATAATGGTTTAAATACTTCCCTTTACTGCTTCTACTAAAAGGATTCCTAAGCATGCTTCCACATCTTAAATGGAGAAAGTAACCACTAGCTTATATGTTCTAGAACTAATTATACACCTATCATTGCTATAGGTCACCAATAAAAATTCCTTTATGTACCTCTGAATCTTCATTCTGCTCACTTAATTGGGGTTTGGAAAATGTTATTTTCTCACGTCAGGATATTCTGACTTGAGTAATTACTGGTATGATTTTCACTCTAATATCACCAACCTCATTATAAGCAATAACAAAGCCTCACAATAGCCTGCTGAAAGAAAAAAAATATTATTCTTGTTGAGTAGCATATGAGAAGAGGGCATATGAGACATTGTATTATTTTCAGAGAGTGTCTTAATCACCTGTCTGTTATCACTGGATAGGCAAAGGCTTACCTGTATAATTATGATACCTTGCTATCACTAAAACCAGACAAATGTTGTTTATGACACCCTGTATCATTTGCAAGACATTATTCCAAGTTTTGCTGCAATTTCCTTGAGGCATTACTGTGACACAGTTGACTAGAAGTTTCTTACAGAAAGCAATTTAAATTGCTGTGACTGTATTATCCTGCAATGTAACATGAACAAGTAGTTAGATGTCACGTAGCAGAAAAAAAAAACCCAGGCAAACAGCTGCCCTGACCTAGATGTGTACCTAATTACTAGACCTCTCAGACATCACCCTCCTAACAGATATAGCAGAGACAATTTTCTTCCTTTGGCTCCTGTTCTGCTTGGTTCCAGCCAGAGAAATCTGTTCCTGCTCAAAATGTACAAACTCCACCACAGATCACTGGTGGAGTCAAGTAACTACTTTAGGTTTGGCCCAGCCTATTCATCGCACTCATTCTTACATCCTAAAATAAGCAAATAGCTATTAAAAAGTTCTTCAGTTCTTTTACTTCTTTTTCTGTTGATCTAATTGAATTGATTAATGCCTGTGACTCTGCTACCTGTTTTCAAATCTCTGGCACTCAAAGGTGTAGAATCAGAACTAAAATATCCACAAGGAAGATGAACGCTTTCTGACCCATCCCTCCCAGTTGCAAAGCTCTCTCCTGTCTCATAGCAGCTTTCAAGGTGCAGAATTTATTTCAAAGAAAGCCTTGAACATCTTGCAGAGCTCTAGGGAAAATGGCCCACATGTACATCAGGCTTTGCAGCCTCTAGGTACGGTCTCCAATTTTGGAAGAGCCTGATACAAGAGTTTATTCTGCATGCTAAGAAGGAAAGCTTTTCAACCCTAAATACCTCAAATCAAGCAGAACAGAAATTTGCAGCAGTGTCTCCCACTGGGTAGCACCCTTCATGAAGATCGGGAAAGTTTTCTAAAGGACCAGTTGGTGGGTACTTTACGGGAACACACTGTTTGGGATGACTGACAGCACAGCTTTCCAACAGCTCCTGTGTACAAGATTTTCAAGGACAGAGAAAATTCATCTCCACATGGGCAATACACATTGTTTGGGGGAAATGGAAGTCTTCTGAGAAGTGCTTCAAAACGTGTGCTGACTTAATGTTATAAATTAGTGCATTTTGAACTCAGATACATAGCACTTTATTTTTAGACTCGATTTCTCCTACAGTAATTTTATTTGTAAAACTGCACCTGTAGGAACAAAACATTATTATTTATAACCCCTCTCCCTGTCACATAAACAACTTTCTGCCAAATCCCTTACGATACCATGCAACAAAACACAGTGACTAATGCTCCAAATCTAATTTTACTCAATACATGCAGCACTAAGTGTGGTTCTGGTCATGCCTGGTTTTACTTCTCTGTGTAACCTGCAGCAAGTCACTTGGTCTTTCAGTTGCTTCCCCTCTTCTAAACAACCCAGAATGAGAAGAATAATGTAAATGGGGCAGAACTTCAGATTAGAAGTACAAGGAGTCCCACAGTTTCAGAACTGAGACATCTGAAATGCTGATGTTTTGATCCATATACAGAATAAAGCACAGCTCTGCACTGTGATACTGTTGGAACTGCAAATATCTTGGCTGCATTAGGAAAGCTTTCTGGCAGTTGCTGAAGTCCAGGAAAGGCTCACTGGGAAATAAAATTCAGACTTGCAGAAAATAGTTGGCTTGGGAAGTCGTTCTTCCAGGACAGAAGTGAAAATGTTGCCAATGATCACAGTGTGAGCAACCAAGACCCAAAAATGTTCTGTATGAGTCCCGGAACAAATTCCCTGTTGGTCCAGTCTGGACATGGTTGGCATGTCAGCTGGTTTGATGGTCTCCTCTTCTGGCCAAATCCCACTTTTCACCAACAAACTGGAAAAGATTTCTCAAAACTAAAATGTTTCCCAAAAAGTCAGAACTAGGAGAATTTGGAACTGGTTATTGTCCCATATAAATGACACTGACTGTACTTTCTCTATTTTACAAACTACCCTGAAATGCTTCTGAAAGCAGGTCACATGGTAGTTAATTCCAACAAATACATAAAGTCTGGAATAAATTTAGGAATAAACTGTCTGGTGCAGGCAGGCAGCACCACGGCATGCTCACTATCTTAGAGTCTTTGTACCTAATTGCCTGCGTGGAATAAATTGCTCTCTTCTTCCTTTAGAAATGTAACTACTTTTCTAAGGCAAAACTGCTTAATTAAAATGCTTTTCTCTGCAAACCTTTCTGCTCTCTTACTTGAATACAAATTCTAGTTGTCTTGAAATACCAATGTCTCTTAATGAAACTGAAGTTGACATTTCAGGGAATGCTCATGTAAATTCTATCTCCACAAAACACAAGCTCTCAGTCTAAATGTGAATAACGCTAAATAACCTACAAGAGACACATGCTGTTACTGAAAGAAGGGATTTAAAACAGCAGCATTACTGTAAGTCATCTGTGATGCAAGGGTTATTGATTAGCAGAGTCTGTGATTTGTTCACCTGACAATAAAAATTCATCTTAAAGCAGTAAGAGCCCCAAGTGCTACAGCTGGAGCCAATAGCACCAGGCCCCTGCTCTGTGAAGAATTTCGAGGGAGAAAAAGTGTTAAGCACGTTTCTGAAAAGCAACCTCAGCCTAGTTTTCTTTCTCTAAATCTAGTCATGATGCTACTTAATATTTCACTCTGAAATCCTTGGCTAAATGGAAAGAATTTTATCCCAATTCATCTGCTACAATGTATTAGTATTGCCCCAATATTGGTAATTGGCTTTTGGCAGCCTTGTTACATCTTAGGCAATCTTGTAAAAAAGATAAATATAATACAAAATTTATAGAGACAGGTGGAATTGGAATCATGAAAAATTATGATCATAAAAAATTGAATGTGTGCATTGGAGTAAGTGTTCTTCATATCACTTATGTCACTGAGCTATAAATTACTGGAAAACTCCCAGTGTTTTCCAAGCTAAGCAAACATGACAAACTAAGCATATCAAATATTATATTTTCTTGATTTTTTTCCCCTTTGTTTTTCTGGCCAATGTACTGGAAGTCACTGGCTGCTGAATCAGTTCCTACTGCATTATCTAAAGCAAAGCTTTCTCATTCTAGCCATCACACAAGCAAAACCTTTAAAACAGACTGATAAGAAATTGCCAGCATAACATATATTTTTCACACTCGCTATTTCATTTTCCAGTGACCTATGATGCCATAGTGCAGTCAGATCACCATAAAACATCAGGACTGGAGAAAGATCTCATTAGAAGTTCCTTACAAAGAAGGCAGTACTTGCACATAATAGCAAAGAAGCAGCTCCTTCTTTCAAAATACATAGTAAAATATTCTTTTGAGAAACTGTGATAAATACCTGCAATTTAAGTTCATATAATTCCTGTCTGATTGACTCTAATGAGTCTCCATTTGTCTTGTAAACTGAATATTTAATCACTGTGTTCAAAATGACATCAGGTTATTAAAGTCTTCAGTATATCTAATATGAAAAGTTATTAACTAGCTGATTCGCAAGACTGAAGGACTTAAGAATCTGTATTAAATAATACATTATTTATGGATGGATGCAAAAAAGCCTCTGTGCTTCTTGTGAGACTTGGGGTATTTTGACATGCAAATCATAAAATCTGATCTTGGGAAACTCTGGTTCACCTGGCACCTAGTCCTGCGAGCTCCTCACTCTCACCTTTTTATTCTGATGCTCCTCAGGCACTTGGATGGCTCACCCGGGTGAGGAGGAGGAGTTCAGCACCCAATGCACACCTGCCTGGCCCAGTTATTCCTTCACCCAGCAGTCCCTGGGGCAGCTTCCAAGAGCCTATGTCACTTACACTGACAGGATGAAGTTTGTTGCAAAAGACAGCAGCATTGTGCTTAAAACAGAGGTGAAAGTTTGGAGCTGTTTTTTTGTAGGACCCAGCCGCAAGGGAAGCAGTGGTGTCAGCCACAGGAGAGAAGGTGTCTTGTGCTCTACCGCTGGCAGGCTAAAACAGGGACAAAGACTTCTTCTTCCCCATTGAACATCCAAACCTCCAGACTGGGAGCTGGTTTTGCACAGGGTGCCCTCCAAGTGACTCCTTGGGAGGCTGTGAAGAAAACTGTCTGCAATGGCCTAAAGCAGGGAGAAGCCCTGGGTTCTCACCTCTGCTATAAAACCCGCATGTGCATTTTCTCCAGAGGCCATTTGTAGCACCAGAAATCTCTCCCGGTGACAGGAAGAGCGTGACCGTGCCATGGAACTCTGGTGTTTAATTACAGTAATCAGTGCTATCCATGCTCCTGATGGGAATACCATCCTGGGTTTATCCCAAAAGGCTGAGGGAGGGCTGCCCCAGAGCAGCAGGGCTTGCCACCCTGGGAAGGAGGCAGATTTAAGACTCAGTCCAGCTACTGCATTAGTTGTCTCTCTGCAGCAGCACGTGGTCCCTGCCATGAAAACACAAGTTGTTCAGCTGCTTAAACCAGGGTTTCAGTTCCACTGTATTGACCGGATGTTCTAATTGCCTCCCAAAGCTATGACAGTTTTAAGCATTTAGACTTTAATTACCTTTCCAGGGCTAGGGAAGATGAAATGCCCCTCTGCAGACAGCAAGTGCATGGAAGCCTTACTTCATTTGTGTGGGACTCAAAATTGTCATCAGATTTCAAATTGAATTTCACTCTCAGGGGGATAGTGGCACAGTTAAGTAAGAAAACAAACACCGATTTCCCTGTTCTCCCTTCTGCCCAGACAGACCAGGCTATCCATGGTGTATTTCTGCATAAGTAATTACAGAGGTTCCAGACTATGAACTGATTTAATAAATACCCATTTTTGCCATCTTTTTTAATTCTCTGAGACATTGTTCTTGGTGAGGTGTGACAGTAAGCCCATCAATCAGCCAGACATGCCAAAAAACAGATGCCAAAGGGATAACAAATAAAGAATTAACAGCTATCCATCAATATACCTGCCTTCCTCCAGACCTCCAGTGACCCTTGCAGTCAGAATCTCTCAAAGCAGTAACAGAGAAGAAAAAAGGGGGAAGGGAAATAGATATTTATTATGAGTGTATTTTGTCCATGAGATTAAAGAGATTTTTCTCTGCTACAGTATCTGGGTCTTCATATATGGCTTGGTTACTCTGCAAGATCAAAGAGCGTGGTCTGCTCATCCCTCAAGTCATGGAGGATAATAAAGGGAATCAGAGAAACATGAGGCATTGGAAATGAGAGGGTAGTTTGTGTCCCAGAGCTATTTTGTAATAGTGATCATCCTGCAGCAGGCTTCAGAAATGACAAGCTGCTCACTGAAACACACAGAAACTGTGAAAGCGAAATCTTAAGATATCCAGGGGCTGAAGGATAAATAAGACGGGGCCAGCTGTTATGTATAAAACTACTACTGGAATAGGATACTGCCAATGTAAGCCTTGGAGACGAGAAAGCAGTTCCCATGTAACGCATCAGTCAGCCAGCCTCCTGGCTAATAAATCCTTGACAAATGCATGCCCTAGGCATGTGCAAATACCTGCAGAACAGGGCTTATGGGAGGGGTCAGTACCTGCACAATATTCCCTTGAACGGAAGCCCACACCAGCTGGCACTGGGAACTGATAGCTTGAGTCATCTGGACATGTGTAGTCTTCATGATCATAACCTAACCAACAAAATCTTAGTAAAGGACATGGATTTGTGGATGACTGATGGGCTAAAATGACAGCACTCAGGTGATGTGACAGCTCTTCTGGCCCATCCTGGAAGCATGCAGTTTCTTTACACTCAGCTGAGCACTTTGGAAAGAGGGAAGCGCCTCTCCAAAGCTGACAGCACCAAGTTTTACTCAACAACAGAAGTGATCTAACGGTGGGTACCTGCTGGGATGCAACATACTTGTTTATAGACTGTAATTATTACAGGATAACTGCTGTGCTTCTAGTTCCTGCTGATTTTGTTTTGGCTTGTCTTCTCTCATTTAAATACAGAGCATGGGTAATGCAAACAACAACTGTCTGAGCTATAGAAAAATCTTAAGTGAACAGCTTCTTTTCTGCTAAGTGAGGCTGTGCTCAGGAAAGTATTTTTTATAGATAGCACCATCATATTCTTCAGATTTTTTATTCTTCAGAGTTTTCTATAACCTGCTTAATGAGTTTTTTATCAAATAGGGTCATTTTTGCTTCTCTTTCATAAGACAAGCATCAGTCCTTCAAATTTGAAACATTAGTCCTTCAAATGGAGCTCTGTGTTTGAATGTCAGTGCTATGATTTTCATGCTGAATCAATAGATAGGATTCATACCGCCAATCTGTGGCCATGGTCGGACTTGGCTGCTCTTGATGTCTATCTAATGCTTGCCCAATCTCTGATGCTCTGGTGTACTTTGGGGTAAGGAATAATGAAGAACACAACATGCAAGCATAAAATAATTTGCCTGTCTACCACATCAGGTCTTGTTTAGCCTGCATACTAAAGCTCCGATTCTCCAAAGCACAAGAAACTGAAAACCCTTCTAAAATGAATTCTTTATATAAAATCTGGATGTTCTACAGCACCTTTATGGACTAGAGAATACCTACACACAAGAAGGCAAGGTATGCAGTGAGCCTTGTGAAGGAAGCAGTCTGAATTTAGAATGCAACATTCCTCATCATCCATTGCTCCATTCCTGTGAAAGTCACTTGCAACATCCTGACATTTTCCCTTTGCATCATCAGTACCATCATCAGACAGCAGTAACACTATAAACAGCGATGTTAACCTTCTATGGCCTTGGCAGAGCCAGATCCAAACAGAGCACATCTGCCTGAAGCTTAACCACACCAGAGGTTGCCCAAATTCAAGAACTCATCCCTGTGAAAATCCCCCTTCCCCACTGTAAAAGCCTGCAGCTGCTGCTTTGCTGCTGAAGATTCCTGGGCTATCCACATTTGTGCAACTTGATTTGCAGTGTATTGACATGCTGTGTGGGCACTGCGGTACTACAGCCACTTTTTTGCTTCCCCTGAGCAGTCGCTGAGACCAGCAGCATAGAGCAGCACTTGCCAGCTGCTGAGGGTGCAGAGTGCAGACACAACAGAGGCTTGGGCCACTGCCATTTCAGCCTGCACAGGTAGCTTTGCCTATCAGCTGGGCAACTACAAATGGCTGCTGCGCCCCAAGGAGAACAGGAGCAACAGGGAACAGTCTCCTCTGCTTCTTCCATCTCCTGATCCTTTTGGCAGTGGCAGATTAGCTGGCTGCTGGCAGGGAGAGACAGAAGTAGTCTTAAACAAAATATACATGGGCATAGGTCATCTGGTTGAAGCTGGGGTCCTGTGCAGCCAAGAAAGGCTCAGTGCAGGCCAGGAAGAGAGCAAGAGAGAGAAAATAACTTTCCCATGGAATATGAAGATGGGCTGTCCTTGGAAAGATGACAGACAATAGATGCTCTAGTGTAAACCCAAGGGATGCTTATGCATTTTGCATAACACATAAATGGACAAAGTGTATAAACAAACTAGGTCCCTTTGTGGAATTGACTAGTGTTTTAAAGCACTGCCCCTGCTGGGATTTAGTTAATTTATTTAACAATGCAGAAAAGAATATAGCCCTCATCTTCCCCAGGCTATGCTGAATCTTCAAGGCTGATAGATTTTTATTTTGCTTAACTTTTCAGAACTGAAGCAATTTTTAAGGCTCCCAATATACGTTTGTTTACCTCTTGTATTTAAACTGTGCTAATCCAAGTCTTGAAATCATATAAATTCTGATGGAAAGCAATTTTCAAGGCTGGTAACTGGCTGTAAGCCATTACTAAACAGAACATAATGGACTGGACATGACCTTAGGTCTGTCGTCTGCTCTCCTGTTTGCCCACATCCACATCCCTTAAAATCTTGTAGTGCCTTTTTCTCTGCACAAAAACCAGTAGATTTTAAAAGACATTTGCATCTTCCTTGAAGTTAGGCAGTTGGGACTGTCGACACCCAAGCAACGGCAGTCTATATAGTGTTTTATTGCCGCTATTAATAAACCGTGGCAAATTAAAATATTTAACGTTTAATAACATTGGCATAGTAAAAAGAATGTGGGTATGGCTTTATTAAGGTAAATGCAGTACTTAAGGTACGTCCTTTTAAGCAGGACTTCCGAGTCTTGAGAGGTTATTTTTGGCCAGTCTTGTTTTAACACTTATCAGTCATCTTTTACGCAGTTGCAGGTTGTTGTTTAGTGTGCTGCTGGCTTTGCTCTCTCCCTCCCTTCTTCTTTCTCATTTCAGATTATGCTAGTTTCTCCTCAAAGTTTTAAAACTTATCAGCTCCCTCACATTTCCTGCATTTGAAAATTAGGTTATCTATTTTGCTGCAGAAGCTGAACTTTTCTGACTCTTGCCTGTACGCACTATTTTGGCAAGAGTCAGTTTCGAACGTCACTGTGAAGTGTCTGTGTCACTTCATTGTAAGGTATGTCTTTGCAGCTGTGGGCTTTGCTTAAATTAATGCATTACTCTTGAACTGCAGAGAACTTATACTGTATATTTTGTCTACCTAAACACTGTTTGGCATTATAAAAGAAAATACAATTTACACTGCAAGAAAAAAAAAAAAAAAATCAGGCTAGTGATTTGAGCTTCCATTAAGTGTATGTTTGTGCAAGAACTAATGCTACCACTGCTTCCAATAACTAATGTCACTTATCAAGTGTCGTGGTTTAAACCCAGCCAGACAGCTCATTTACTCACTCCCCCCCTTCTTGCCCTCCCCCTACTCCCAGAGGGACAGAAAGGAGAACCAAAAAGAATGCAACTCCCACGGGTTGAGATAAGAACAGTTTAGTAACTAAGGTATAACAGAAATCACTACTGCTACCACCAATAATAACAATGATAAAGGAAATAACAAGGGAAGAGAATACAACACCTCACCACCAGCCAACCGCTAACTTGCCCCCCCCCAGTCTGACCAAGCCCCGACCGATACCTCGTCCATCCCCGCACTCCTCGAGCCCTTTCGGGTAGCTCTCAGTTACATCCTGGGCATGACGTGCTGTGGTATGGAATACTTCGTTGGTCAGTTTGGGTCAGGTGTCCTGTCTCTGCTTCCTCCTGCCTTCCCCTCCTCCCTGGCAAGAAAAGTCCTTGGCCAGATGAAACTTTTGAGCGTTATCAGCTCTGTTCCCAGGCCGAAAGTCAAAAACACAGCACTGCACCAGCTACCAAGAAGGGGAAAAAATGACTGCTGCTGCTGAACCCAGGACACCAAGGCTTCCACTCCTGAGCTTTTCTTCCAACTGAAGAGCACCACAGAATTAAAACAACTACAGAAAACCAGAAAACTCAACAATCACTCATGTGGCAGTACAGCACGTTGCTGTGGATTTAACAGGATTGTTTTTCTGCTGCACCTGCTGATCCAAGGTGGCAATATTTATAGTGAGATTTTGAGAAGTCTGCTGTTCTGTTTAAGGGCTGTGTTCATAACCAAACTGATGAATTAAAAGCCCTGAGGAAGATGTTAATGAAACTGGCTGATGGTGGTTACCAAACACTACCCCGTATCACTGCTGATCAGCTTAACAAGCAAGGATTTGGCACAGCTTTGAAAGGAAAAGGAGAACAAAGGACTTCACCAAATGATAAAAAAATAAATAAATTCCAAAACATTAAAAAATAGCACAATTTTGATGAAAGAGTCTTACTTCTTAAAAAAAACCACCAAACTTATGACAATAAAGGTAAATTCATGTTCATTCTGACTTGTTTACATTCTATGTAGTCCACCCCAAACCTATGCACATTTAAGTACTATTTGAAAGAGTTAAGAGAATTTTGTACTTTCTACTGAAACCTTGTGTCATTTACTGATTCATTTATAAAAAGCTGTTTCTTGGAACAAAATGATAATGTGGCAATCTCATTTGTAAATAAAAGTGCAGGCACTCATATTTGTGTGGTAATGTTAAATGTTCAAGTACAATGAAAAATAAACAACAATGTATTTGTAGGGCCTAACATTTTATCCTATACTGGAAGTAGGTTCTAAGATTGGTTGTTCTTCAAGACTGTATGGAGCTACTGTAGGAAAATCAAACAAATAATAGGTAAGGCTACTAATACAGTATTCCTGGGGTCCTTCAGGCAGAAGTGCCAAAACCTGATGAATGTTATTTCATTCACTAAGAAGTTATGCAAAAATTGTCATCTTTGGTCCACTGTGATCTCTGAATGAGGAAAGGCTTAATGTGCCTCAGGGGACACAGCCTGTGCCCAGCACTTCTGGAAAGCAAATTTACACAATTTGCACAATTCCTGTCTGGAAAAGGACCCCCAGACAGCTCTCTCAGCTCTTCTTGTTTACAATATTTTCTTCTCAAAAATTTGTTATCTCATGTGAGAGAGACAAACATCCTTTCAAACAACAAAGAATGACTTCATTTCCCTGACTCACTGTCAAAAACCAGAAGTGCCTGAAGTGGCAGACTTAACTGCAAGTGAAACTAACAAGTGACAGTTCTCTCTTGAACACTGATTCAAGCCATAAGCAAGCCAAGAAGTCCAAGCAAAGCTCTTAATCAGATTCTAGTCCCATCAATATCAGAGCCAAAATGCAACACTTCAGCCCATAACTGACATTACAATGTGGACCATTCTCCTTTCATGGCAAAGGAATTGCGTTTTCCAGAAGAAATCTTCACAGTGATATGGACACGGCTTTGTAATATTGCTAAGTCAAGACTGCTTCCCAAGGTATAATGTTTTAAGGATTTGGGTTTTGTTACTATTGAAAAAAGTTTTTCAAACTCTTATGGCTTCATTTATGATCTTGAACTTGTGAAGGATAATATGTTGGGAGAGTATCACTGCAGACAGATAACTCCTCAGTTCCGAGCTTCAAGTCAGCTGGCATTGGTTCGGATTCACCATTCTGTACTGTGCAGTTTCTCAGCTGCAGCTCTTTCGTGAAGCAGAATTCAATCTGACCAATTGTTTGTGCTTTTTCACCCTAGAAACAGGAAGGATGAGATCAGCTTGATAAGGAGAAGAAATAAATCAATTCTTCAGATATACTGCCTTATCTACAGAATACAGCAGTGCTTATTTGTATATGTATGTGAAGAGGGCAGATACCAGGGGCATTCACTTTCAACAGCTTATCATACATAAGGAGCAAGCAGACAGAGATGCAAATTCCAACAACATAATTCAGTAACAGTTTAGGGAATCTGCCTAACTAGTAAGCCTCATTATGAAATGCTGTGACATAGAACATCTTAGCATTTACCAAATCTGCACCGTACACAGAAGATGTTCACCCTAATGATGAACCCTGGCTGAAGTCTGTGAATATGGAAGAGTATGCGTGACCTGAAAGCCACCTTTTAACAGCTCTTTCATAGGATGAGAATTAAGACAAAGAAAATTCTCCAAAAAGGAGAAAATAAACTTGGTTCTGTAACAGCTGCTACTGGAAAGAATACTGAAGCAAGCTGTCAAAAAGTATCAGAAATGTCATTTTTGGACTAGAGGACAGGCTAGGAAGAATGATACCAACCAGGAGTAAGGCAAGCAGACATGGAAGATGTCTAAATAAAAATTCCCAAAAATGCTCAGGTGTGCATGTGTTAAAAAAGATGGTTTTGAAACCACTACAGCAGGACAAAAAAAATACATGTACAAGAGAGAAATTACTATGGCGGGTATTTTTTTGTTGTTGTTCCTTTGGTTTGGTTTCGTAGTTTATTTTGGTTTTGGCTTTTATTTTGGTTTTGGCTTTTGTTCTTGGGGATTTTATGTTTGGGTTTGTTTTGTTTCTTTTCTCCTTGCTGTTGGGTTTGGGGTGGGGTTGTGATTTTTTTTAAGAAACTTAAGAACACAGCAAGTGTGTAATGCATCTTAAACATCAAAGCACCTCCACAACACACTTCAGGCATTGACAAGGCTGGAACTCTGAGAAGGACTATCTTTAAATAACTGGAGTATACTTTTCCCTTTCTATTTACCATTAGCTTCAGCAGTTAAGCACAGGAGACTCCAGCTGTAAACTACTTTCACATAACTTGAGCAGTATCCCAGTTGTACTAAAAGCAATGGCAGAACTACAGCAAACAGAGCTAGAAACTGGGGTTTGTTTTAGCTCTATTTTTTCAACATCAAGAGGTGGCTGAGTGTGCAATCCACATTCAACTCGTATGCCTTTGTGTCTTAAAGTAACTTAAAAATACATCCAAGTACAAAAACCTCAGAGCACTACTAATGCAAATGAGCTGACAACACACAAGCTATTAAATTCCAACAGCAACTTTATCTTGGCAAGTTTTCATAAAATTGTTGTCTGTGTATGGGCAATAACTCTGACAAGTGTTTTGTTGTGAACCACTTTTATCAAGCTGAGATAATAAGGAACCAATTGTAAGAGGGAAAACTATATTGTGGGTTTGCTTTTTGATTTTCTTTTTCAATAAAAGCAAAGTAACCTAGCTGGAAAAGGAAAGAAACAGTTATGCAGCCTACCCACATAATTGCTCAGAACACTATTTTGTTCCTTCAAAGGCTTTTTTAGGTCAGATACGGTGACCTGTATTTTACACTACAGCACACTGTCTCTGCATACCACATTCTCTACCGCATCATGATTCATAGTATAATTGTTGGCAAGGAAAAGTAGAAAGAAATGGAAGTTCTAGACACTGTTGGCTCTAGACACTATCGTCATCCTGCTTTTTTTGTACTTCTTTAGGTACAGGCTTTTGAGAACAGTCTCTAAGACGAGCCTCTGAGCTGCTTTATTTCTGAAGGATTTTGACCACTGAAGAATTTCTTCATGCAGAATGTGAGTATAGCCCAGTGAAGGGAAGACTGCTGTTGACAGGCAGTACCTGGTCAAGGCCACCAGTCACCAGTTCCATTCAGCTCACTCTTGCTGGTTGTAGTAATTTACTATATGGCAATTAAGCTATAGTAGGAGTGCAAAGTACTCAGCTACAGCAATACCTCTAACGTGGTGGTTACAGTATTCATGGAAGGGATGCTGGTTCAAAACTTTTAAGAAAAAGAGACCTTTAAAACCCAGTGCTCCCACTTTCTGGGTAAGTATACTAACAGCAAAGTTACTAAGTAAAGAGTAGATGCTTCTTGCACTAAAAATATTTCTGCATTAAGAAAAAGCCATCATAACAGTAACATAAGATGAAATCAGTGGTGCCAGTATGTAAGCAATGTGCTTTCATGAACTCAACTCCAAGAATTAAGCAATATGTACCTGCAAAGAGCTGTATACACAAGTAACACCCAGACCCAAGTTCCAACGTACTGAAGATTTTGCAATCTTTTTGCTTTTGCTTTTTGATAAGAAGTGCTCTTTGAAAAAGTAAGTTGCTGGGTTTTGTTTGGTTGCTTTTTTGTTCGTTTTTCAGTTGGGGGGTGGTGGCATTGAGGAGTGTTTGGGGTTTTTACCTCTTCTGGAGGAAGACATTGGATCTTCGGTGTTACACCATAAAATCTTGTAAGAGCTTCTTTTATGGCAGTCATCTGAAAAATTAAAAGCTTATATAAATTCATAAGTCACTAGCACATCTTCCAACAGCTCACACACTTAAGTTCACAAAAACTTAGATAAAGCACATTAAACAACTATACAATTTTTAGCAGATTACTTACTCTCCAGAAATTGCTCGACTCCTGCTGAAAATAAGTATACACATGTTATTGTTTTATAAAAGGCTGCTTCTTACCTCATAATATGAGCTGCTTGGCTTTATCCCAGCTTTCAGGAGACAACTGAAACAAAGATGTAACATTTTTATCTTGGCTCCTGTATGCAAACATAACTTCAAAATCATTAGATAAACAGATAATCTTAGTGACAATTTGGCAGGAATTACAGCAACAAGGAGCAAAGGAAGCTCTGCCAGGCCAAGGAAAGGTTCCCTTTTTTTGAAAGGCCACCTCCCATCCAACTTGGCAGGGTCAGGAAGAACCCTCTCCCTCACCTTAATATGAGGAACTTGGAGAGTTGAGTCTTCAGACACAGCTACAGGAAAGGCAGTATTACTGTTATTTGCTGGACCTTCAGAATGCTCTGTTGAGGGCTGGGTAAGACATGCAGTTTAACTGCTTTGTTTCCCCCACCTTGAGCAACACCCAGGTGCTCTGGTCATCAGGGAGGGACAGAGGTAGATCTATGAGGCTGCTCTAAACAACCTCATGTTCTGAGACGGGATGGGCTTGCTAGAGTGGGAGGCACACAGCACGCTGGGAGAGGGACATGCACATGGATCTGGATCAGGGCAGAAATGTTTCCTAATGAGTATGTTTTTTGAAGAGGAAAAGGTTGTTCACATTAGAGAAACAAGGTAACTCTCAAGAACCTTTAGCCTGTATATCCCTTTCTTTAGATTACTGAACCTAAAATCTAAATCTTCCCGAGGGAAGTCTGTACTTCCAGGGTGACAAGACGAAGGACCTAATAGGTGCTAAGTCTCTAAGTCCCGGCTTCTTCTGTAAGGAGTAGGAACGTTCAGCATCTTGCAGAATTTAGTCCACGACCACTGGTAATGCTCAACCCTTCAAAGGTCAGGTTTTGCACAGGGAAAGTTTAACCCAGTCGAGCAAAGACCTAGCTGTGTGGCATAGTCATTTTACTACTGATATAAGGAAGCCAATAAAATAGATGATGTTCTGTTATTCTTACAGAAGCCTGCATTATGTTCTCTTTTTAATAATTTGCTTTTTGGAAACAATCTTTTAATCACTGACATTACTTTTTTTTTATTGAAGTATAAATGAAGTAATGAGAACATTAGCAATCTTTATTCTTTCCAGTAAAGATTAATTTAATTATGCTCATTTTTACAATGGAGAATATGCTCCGAGCAATTAATTTCAACATGTTTCAGTCTCTATTCTTTTTTGGTGTTACACATGCTGATAGAGCCACACAATAAGTGACTGTGCCATCTGTAAAATGTTTTAGTCACACCATTCCAGCTACTTAGATATCAGACATTATTAATTTTAACAAAATGTCTAGAAAAATCTGATTAAGTTTTACAAGACGCCCACAAAAAAGGTGGGGGGAGACCTATTTCCTTTGTACATACGCACAGTGAACGAGACTTTGTTAGGAGATTGTTCTGTCAGTGTCAGAACATAAGCAGCATTTTAGGATTGAAAAAAAAAAAAGGCATGTTTCTCAATACGAAAGAACATATTTCCTCTTTCAGATAGTGTCACCTTACAGACAGAGAATTCATGGTCAACAAATCCAAGTCAAACATTCTCCTACCCATACCAAGCACTGATGGGGAAAGGACTCTGGCCTACTGGCATTCACCTGCAGCCAAAATGTGTATATACAGTGCTGGGACAAGCCACCCCATTCCCATTAAGATTTTCTATCTGGAATGCCCAGTGCTTTGGAACCATGAGGAGCAATCAGCTGCTCGGAAAAAGCGAGAGTGTCACATTGGGGTTATTTGAGAGGACAGCATAGGGCTGCCAGCAGTGGGTCCCACTATTCAGGACACTCCACCTTGCTGCTAACTCTCTGCCTTTTACCCAAGGTGTTCTGATGATTTTGCCTGCAGCTTGTCCTTTCCTCTGAGCAGAGCACTGTCTTTCCTAAAAACAAATTTTTGGGCTTCAGTATGACTCAGAAGTTTGGGGGTTTCTGTCACCTGATTTAGAAGTTTACTTGTACCATAGCTTTAGGTAGCAAGATATAGCCCATGCAGCTTCTCAGAATTTACTGGCTCAGATTGTCTAAAATGATGCTGTGAGGAAAGATGCTGGCTTACTAAACTCTGAAGTGACCAGACAAATGCTTCTCAGAGTAGACAACCTCTCCTCTGAACTCTAGCACTAAAAATAATTTATGCTAATACTTGCTTCCCTTCTACCATCAGACCTTTAGACTTTATTTAGGCTAGACTTAAAACTTCTAGAAACTATTTGAAAGAAAAGGCAGACCACAGACTAAGTACCTGTTAAGATCAATATGATGGTAGAGTTCTAAGGCTTTACCAAAGTATTTCTTCTGAGAATTAAGGACCGCAAGTGTGGCTGCACAAGTGCCATGTTTCTCCCACTCATGTTTCCTATAGGAGAAAAGCAAAATTTAAGCTTTAGAAAACATTATTTGCAGACATATTTGCTGTGCAAACTAGCCAATATACTTAAATCAAGTATCTAAAAGGCTGGATGCTGGAGGAGGACTCATCATCAGGGACTGTACTGACAGGACAAGGGGTAATGGGTTTAAACTTAAATGGGAAGTTTAGGTTAGATATAAGGAGGAAGTTCTTTACTGTGAGGGTGGTGAGGCACTGGAATGGGCTGCCCAAGGAAGTTGTGAATGCTCCATCCCTGGTAGTGTTCAAAGCCAGGCTGGACAGAGCCTTGGGTGACATGGTTTAGTGTGAGGTGTCCCTGCCCATGGCGGGGGGGGTTAGAACTTGGAAGATCTTAAGGTACGTTCCAACCCTAACCATTCTATAATTCTAAGTTAGCCCAGTCTGGATGTTGTTTTTTTCAGCTGTCTCCTCTGAATCAGTTGGCTTTTTAAATAATTAAGTGAAGGAATTGATGAAGTAAATCATGTTCTTATGATACAAAGGTCCCTCGATGTATTACAAGGAGATGCTTGGAGGTCAGAATAGTAAGAATTTGCCTAAAAAATAAGTATTTCTAAGCTTTGTGTAAATTTCTGTGGAGTCTTTGATGTTAAACGTACTTGCAAAGCACTAAAAACTTTTCAGACCTAAAACTGCAGTTTCCCTATTCCACCTTATTCTGGGTGGAATACTGAAACTGCACAAGCTGCTAAGACAAGACTTGTTGCCTCAGCTTCTACTTTGGCCTGTGTCAGTATTTTCACAGAACTGCTCTCAAATCTTCCTTCTATTCTGCTATATCAAGTCTTCTAATACCAAGGAACAGAGTGAAAAAGAAAGCAATTTTTGTGCTTTTATGGCAAATTCAAACAAGACAAAGGGGCAAAGTGTAGCGCCTGTCTTTTGAAAGCTTTCAGGAGTATTTATGTGTCCTTCTGTTCCCACAAAGAAGGCAGAGATACAGAGCCAAAGATCTGATGGCGCTCAAGAAGCACACTATTGCTAATCTGGAACTGCTTTGGAGTGGTTTGGTCCAGTTCGCACTGACCACAGGGCCCAGGTGATGGTGCTGTGGGGATGCCAGGTGAAAATACACAGAGCTACCCACAAGCAGTGCCCATGCATCATCAGCTGCAGCAAGCCAAGAATACACCAGGTGCTTTTCATCGGTTCTGTGAGCTTCCAGAATTGAAAGCAACTTTAGAGTCACTACAAAGCAATTACTGAAACTTTCAGATGACACTCTTGACAGCATCACTTAAATCTGGCTGCACAGCCACGTGAAAAAAAGGTAATGATGCAGATACAGCTAATTAAGACCATTCATTGAAAGCATATGAAATTTCACCTTCACCTCTTCCATTTAAATGCAAATTCAAGCAGTTAGGAAATGAAACATCTGTAGGTACCAGGGAATAACATAACATAATTTGTTTATGAAATCAAAAGAACTAATGTCTCAATGTTATTCACTATGACACATTATAGTTCACTTAGACCACAATAAGACAAGGTAATTCTACTTGAGTCTCAGCTCACAGCTAGGTGGCATGTAGATACAGAACAAAGCTGCCTGCAGTCATGAAGGCCACCCATCCTTCTGTACCTATTGTACTCATGAGCTAGGCTGTAGCACAGAGTACATATGCTAGCTGTCAAGAACTTTGCTGAACATTTTTTCCTTCCTTGTAGGATACCAGTACTTTAGCAGGCACACCACTAGACTGGCTTCTACTATATAAACATTATCCATCATTCTCTCTATGGTGCTGCTAAGAATAAATGCTACACTTGTACACCTCAAATCTACAAATGAAGTTTCAGGGGGTTGCAGAAATGAAATGTTATGAAATTGGTACAACTCAACTGCATGAAAAGGAAGCTAAACCTCAGAGATTTTTCTTCCTGTTTGCACAAGGACAGAGTTCACCCAAATGCAGTCACGCGGATGTGACAAAGTCAGGAGCATAGAAGGATGGTCCAAGGATTACAGATACCACCCAGCTTGAAGGCTGGCTTATTATTAGGGTAGGAACAAAGAATTTCTGTAAAACACAACTGCAAGTGCTGCCCACAGAATGTAGAAGATTAAGGATACCCAGCTGTCCTATAGGCTAAAACTGATTCCTTCTTCTGTATCATATATATAAACTGATCCTGAAGGGAATTCTCTTGGTCAAGAAATCCTTATTTGGTAAAAAAAAAAAAAAATATATTGCTATAAAAGAGATTCTTTTAGTTCATAAATTTGAGATATCAAAGCACACCTAACCCTTTGTCCTACATTAAGGCATTCTTTTGTAAGTTAATAAGGGGAATGAAGATATGCATCTACTTTTACAGAAGCACCTGCAGCCGTCATAAAATCACCAGGAAGATTCCTTGCCTCTCCTTTCAAGCCAGGGCTACACTTAGAGGTAAAGCCAGGAAGAAACATATTACATAATTATAGCAGTCTTGGAAAAACCCTGATGTACTATGCTAAGATACTCAGTATCTATTTGCTCATGCTCTTTACTTAATTAAGATGCCTTTAGTCTACAACAATGAAAATTGTGAACAGTCAGTTTCACTTTCAGATTCTTAATTTCTGTTGTACTGGGATTTTTACACTATAGAGTGTGGGGTCTTCTGTTAATTTTGAAGTAAATAAAGTATTTTAACTGAAGGAAGGCATATAGTGGGATTTTTATAGGCTTTTGAGTGGCTTAAAAGCTTGCATTTCAAAATCTGCAGTTACAACTGCCAATTACAGTGCACTTGTCCCCTTACTGAAAGGGAGTGAACTACTCCATCAATCCAAATAGCAGTTACAGTGTTGTAACTTGACTTCTGCTTTTATGACATTTCTATTTTCAGGTATCAAAATAAGTGCTATTTGCTAACCTTGAACTGAAAGGGAAAAGATTTTAATTGTATCTGTTCACATCTGCTGCCTACCAAAATATCTGTGTTAGCAAAATAAAGACTCATATGCACCTGTTTTTTTTTTTTTTTGAAAACAGGTCAAGGCATGGGAGGTGCTAGATTTCCAACACGTTTTTCTTATTCTAATTGCAGGAACAGACTGAGGTTGCATAAACTCGTGCTATCACAGAAAGAGGTAGTCCTGTTCTCCCTGGCACGGGGCAAGAACAGAGGAGTGGAGGGAGGAGACCCCCACTTTTGACAGTTGCAACTTTAGGCTGCAATAAGACACTTGTGAAACCAGTTTAAGTCTCTGGGGACAACTGTCTTCTAGAATCTTCTGTAGAGCAAGGCCAAGACTAAAGACAGATGTACATTCCCTTCAAAGCTTTTCCCTAGTGATACAGAGAAGAAATGGTCATCCAATTTAAAGGAAAACTTATGGGCACTTGTAGTTGAGATGGCTTTAAATGCTACTGCCTCTAGCTATGTGATCTGCTTCTTAGGTGATGTTACAGCCTTCACTGTAGAACTGGAAGAACAAATTGCATACCCATACATTGTCTCATGTAGCTCATGGTTCAGCAAATTAACTTGAATGGTCATTGACTTCAGTTTAAAATAATACACTCAAACTAAAGCCTGTGCAAACTCAAATACCACCCATACCACTCTTTGGTCCAAGTGCCTGATTATTCATAAGCAGAGAGAAACATGGGGAAGGAAAACAGTTCTGTTACCAGGGAAGATAAAAATTTCCTTCTTCCTTCCCATGATCTAAGCAGGTTATCTCTAAATAAATTCCTGTATCTGGTTTTAGGCTGCTAGGAAAGTAAGTAAAAAGGGAGAATTCTGTAGAAAAGTAGCTAGGATGATCCAATGAGTCCTATTTTTCTATTTCCTCCTCTGTGAGAAAGGCCAAAAGAAAACGTCTTTCAAGGCCAGCAACACAGCAAAGCTAGCTAAGAAAAGAGGCCTGGCAGCTACCTATAAAATCCCAGGAGCTACCATTATTCAGCAGCTGCTTTTCCTCCCTGCCCACATGGGAAGGAAACACACTCTCTCTCTTTCACCAAGTTTCATTTCTCCAAAACCCCTGCCATGGCCCTCTTTTCAACCTCTGCGTTTTGCAGCTGCTCTAACAAGAAAACGCATTAATTTTGCAAATGGGACTGACAAGACACACTGCTTTCAGTGGCCTCCTGGACACTGCTTCTCAAGAACAAAGTCTCACCCAAAGATATACTAACTCAGATGGACTTTTTTTAAATAATAACAAAAATACTTTTTAAATGGTTGTTTTTTGTTTTTTTTTTTTATTTTAATACTCACCAGAACTGGGTGCGATTCAGAGATGAATGAAGCACATCAGGCCAATAGTGTCTCATGTCTGATAAAAGATCCTAAAAAATATCACAATTAATAAATGCACCTATGGTGTTGAGAAGCTGTTTCTTACATAATCTACATACACTGACACATTTTCTAGAACTGATGTCTCATTTTTAACATCCCAAACTGAAACATTTACTTGCAGAAAAAGGAAAGGTCTCTTCCCCCAGTGTTCTGAAAATGCTGTTGCTGGAGCTAACAAGTAGATACAACTACCTAAATACCTGAATGTACCAATACCAACACACTGCCCCAATGTAAGATTTTCCTTCAGCTTTTCACATTTGTCAACATATGCCTCCTAGCCCCATTTACAACACATTGAATGAAATATGGATTATTTTTCTTAATTAACAAAGAATAAGGGACTAATGCCCTTGGAGAAAACATAGAGAAGACTGTCATCTGTACTCTCTTTGTTTGCTGTGTTCTGGCTTTACAGTAGAAAATGGAAGAGAGAACACTGACTGACTGTAACCTCTTTTTCACAGGTACTTTTTGCCACTGCAGATCCACCTCCTCTGTTCTCTAGATTTTTTTAAGGAGGATGTAGCTGAATGAGCCAAACCTCATATCTACAAAATAAAGTAGGAACAGCTGCTAATGACCACAAGCACTGCAACTTTAAGCAGTAGCAGAAGCACCTAATGCATGTGGGGAGTCCCTAAAAGACCATACCTCTCAGCAAACATTAAAAATGATACATTGTAAGCTACAGGTTTTGCATTTAGGATGTGCAAAAGTAATTGCACTCAGCTCTGCTTGGTGAGACTGTTTTTGCTTTAAATAAATACCTTAATCTCAGTGACATTGAAATGCCACGTCCTGTTACACTCTTCAGTTTTGTCAGGCCTAGGGAAGCAAAATAAAAGTGAGAGATGTTTCCCAACTCACTGATAGTAACTATCAGCATTCTAGTCTGCATCATTAGCCTGAATTTTAAATATGCAGGATTATAGCTAGAGATTTTCTTTAGAAATACAAGTACCCCATCAGCTTCTACACTGGTTTAGAAGTAAAAATTCAAGCCGTTAATTATGGCCAAAACACTTTCTCCCCATGCAGAGCCTTTTCATTATGCTGTTAAGTCCCTCTCACTCTGTGTATAAGTCATATAGGAGGAGTAAATTATATGGAAGGGTCTTGCACATGATGTCACTAATGACAATGACCTCCTCCAGGCACTGCACCAAGTGATGATTCTGCAAGTATCATTAAGACACTCCCAGGAAATCTAGACATAATGCTGCTCACCTTTCCAGGATGCATAGCTTAAATCACTGTACTGATTTTTTACTTGTATTTGTCGGGAAACCCTTTGAATTGCTGCCACTGGCATCAATCCCCGTGAGTTGATTCCTTTGAAGCAAATTAGTTTTGCCTGTACTTTTGCAATATTTGTGCTGAGTTAAGATACTTAAAGCCACAAGCGGTCACAAGACATTAACAAATTCTGTGTACTCATGGAAGGGGGGCAGGGAGCGAGAAAAGGGAAACTATACTTCCCCTTCTGTTTGAGAATACTACTAATCTTGCAAGCAGATGTACAAATAAAATGTCCATGTGGCAAGAAGATTTCTGGAGCTCAGCAAGTCATGAGAGACAAAAGCGTATTTCAGTTCTGTATCAAGCCATAAGCTTTTATTGCATGGAATCATAAAACCAAATAGATTAAGCCCTCAAAAATAAATACATATAAAAAAGCACTCATCATGTAGGTACAAAACTTGACTTTTCCTTTCCAGGCTGAAATACAAACACTCCTATGATCATACCACAGTCCATGGATTGTCCAGTACTCTGGAGGGTGTTCACAATCATTAGCACTCATCTGTGGGGAAAAAAAAATACATAGTATTTGTTACCTGCAACCAATAGCTTAAAGGAAAATATAAAAGCTCTTTCACTGGTGGTCCAAGGCTCTAATGAGATGTGAAAACTGTTGCTTTGCCAAATCAGGAACTGGTGAACTCCAGTTACTTGAAGCTCTCATGGATTGTGCCACTTAATAGAGACCAGCTGGCATTAAAGTTTTGAAGCACATGAAGTTAATCACAGAATCATAGAATCATAGAATAATTAGGGTTGGAAAGGACCTTAAGATCTAGTTCCAACCCCCCTGCCAAGGGCAGGGACACCTCACACTAAACCATATCACCCAAGGCCTCGTCCAACCTGGTCTTGAACACTGCCAGGGATGGAGCATTCACAACCTCCCTGGGTAACCTATTCCAGTGCCTCACAACCCTAACAGGAAAGAATTTCCTCCTTATAGCCAATCTAAACTTCCCCTGTTTAAGTTTTAACCTGTTACCTCTTGTCCTATCACTATAGTCCCTAATGAAGAGTACCTCCACAACACCCCTATAGGTCCCCTTCACATACTGGAAGGCTGCTATGAGGTCTCCACGCAGCCTTCTCTTCTCCAGGCTGAACAGCCCCAACTTTCTCAGCGTATCTTCATACGGGAGGTGCTTCATTCCCCTGATCATCCTCGTGGCCCTTCTCTGGACTTGTTCCAACAGTTCCATGTCCTTTTTATGTTGAGGACACCAGAACTGCACACAATACTCCAGGTGAGGTCTCACAAGAGCAGAGTAGAGGGGCAGGATCACCTCCTTTGACCTGCTGGTCACGCTCCTTTTGATGCAGCCCAGGGTACAGCTGGCTTTCTGGGCTGCAAGCGCACACTGCTGGCTCATGTTCAGTTTCTCATCAACCAACACCCCCAAGTCCTTCTCCACAGGGCTGCTCTGAATCTCTTCTCTGCCCAACCTGTAGCTGTGCCTGGGGGGCATCCTGAACACACAGTGTAAAATGAAGACAAAGGACTCTGAAGTAATGGAAAGTAGCCTGATCAATGCTAAATGTATGGAGCTACATGTGTATGTATCATACTCCAGATGGCAGCTCTCAGTGTTTTTATCATCATCAGATTTTTTCAAGGAGGCCAGAATCACTAAAATAAAAAACATCAAAATAAACTGTAATATTAGACAAGCACAAACCCATCTTCTGCATCCAGTAGTTTTATTGTTATATCAAAAGGGAAAAATACAAAGAAGAGATTAAATAGTCTGCTTATTCAAAATAAAATAGTTAGAATATAATTTGAAAATACTTTGACTTGAGGGGCAAGGAAATGGAGAGAAGAGGAAAGATTATTTACATTCATACAAAAATAAAAAGGCCCCAGAAAAAACTTTTGATAATGCAGGAGAAACAGCCTACACATTAATTATTGTTTAGAGCAGAGTACATACTCCTGAACAATATAAAACACATCCATATTCACATATCACAACATTTTCCCTGATTATTGTAATCGTTGGACTTGATGATCTTTAAGGTCCTTTCCAACCAGTTGATTCTATGATTCTACTCTGCCTAGTAATTAAGGCTTTTTTTTTTTTAATAAACAATAGTCATGATTAAACAACAACATTCTCCGATTTTTGTTCCCTATACTAATAGCTTTTCTTTTTGGCTCTACATGCTGCCTTAATTATACCACAATGCCTTTTATGAATGCCAAAGCAAGAGTAGAGTGTAGAGAAGAGCAGAGAAGCCTGTAATCTCACTAATTGCCTTCCATATGTCACAAGCCAGTGGCAGCTAAATTGTGAGCTCTGCAAGACTTTCTTGATCTGTGTCCATTTCCTTCCTCTCCTTTCTTGCCACCAATAACAGAAGCAATTAAACCTAGCAACAGCGCTTTTTTTTTTTCCAGAAAGGAGTATTTTTCAACAAATATACATTGTAAGTGCTTCTACAACATCTCTCCTGTCATGGCACAAGCTTTGTGGAGCTGAGAGTTCAGCTATCTAGCCCAAAATACAGCCAGTTAATCCCAGCATCATCCCCTGAAAAAAAAACCAAACCCAAGCAACCAACTAGCAGTTAAGATTGCTCAAGTAAGGATGGTAACAGGAACAGTGCAATTGTGTTCCTTATTCAAACTTCAACCGCAGGTCTCAGCCACGCTAAAGGAAAGCCCAGAGTATTTTAAATTTGGAATCAGTTCTCCCCTATCACAGCACTAACCTTATCAGTTAACCTTAGCAGCTTCTTTTACACATTTCATCAGGCTCTCAGTGTTAACACTGTGTGCTGGCAGAACTGTGAGATCAGCGCAATGTGCAGTGCACTAGTTCAGAGTCTGCATGCTTTTCCAGCTTCATTCATCCTCCTTTTTAATTCCAGCCACAGCACTTTTCCATTGTTCATTTTAAATCAATATCATGAAATCAAAAAATGCTAATCTGAGAAGCTGGGTATTGCCACTACTTCTGCAAAAACACTTCTTGTCAGCCTTCCTGTTTATCACAGACTGATTGCTGAAGGATTAATTCAATCTCAGGCAAGCACTGACTTCAAACAGTTAACAAATGAATCTTTTCAAGTAGACACTGGACCACAGAAAGCCTTCTATATCTAGATTAATTTGAAAAAAGGAATGTTGCTTTCTCCCGGTTTAAAGCAATCTGATAATCAAGCAAATACACATTAACCATACATGACATATAACACCAAGAAAAGAGCCAAAGAGCCTCTACAGCACTCACCATGCTGAAAGGGAGTGCTGAAGAGAGATGAGTGTATTTGTAACAGCAAGACGCAGGACAAATAGTGGCTGCTAGAATTGTGGAGACTACTTTCACCTCCAAAATGAAAAGAAGTGAAACACCATCAAACTGTTATGGAATTGTTACCTGTAGAGCTGTCAAATTACAAATCC
This sequence comes from Pezoporus wallicus, assembly GCF_028554395.1. Classification (NCBI taxonomy): domain Eukaryota; kingdom Metazoa; phylum Chordata; class Aves; order Psittaciformes; family Psittacidae; genus Pezoporus; species Pezoporus wallicus. Next base: position 5,901,541 of record NW_026637663.1, read on the forward strand.
CTTGGTACAGCAGCTTGTACATAGGAGAGGATAGTGCTACTGGATGACATGCAGATACCCCAAGTTTAAATATAAAGCCAACTTCTGGGAAGTGAAATATTTAATCCTGCTCTCCTTTTCAAGCACCCTGTTTAAAAGGGCCATCTCTTTAACTAAGATCAATTTTAAGTGTTATTTTGGGATGAAACATCATAACTGCTATGAAAAAAATCTTGCTTTTGAAACTGTGGAGAAAGTTCACCTCCTCAATTTCTCTCCCCAAACAGTATGTGAATATTCCCCTTCCTCCTTCCCCCCACCCCCTGGGGTAAAACCAATCAATGAATGAACCAAATTTATAAGGTTGGTGAAAAAACCTGGGAGGAGGGGAATAAAACAAATTTACTTCTTGCTGAACACCTCCCTAGCATGAGCTGGTAAGCTAAAGTCTTTCATGTGTTTATTCTTATAGAAGACAAAGGCCCACAAAAAAATCTAAACCAGACCTTATTCACAGAGACATGTGAGGTATAGATTAAGAGTTCTCTTACAAGTTACATGGGCATTTCTGAAAAAAACTTTACTTTGTTCCAAAATAGCATATGTGAAAAGCTGAACTCATTTTGACCCACCTGGCTTCATACACAAATGAAGAAATAAAGGTATCCCTTTATCTAAGGAACTCTATGGTCTAATCCTAGGTGTGACTACTTCTATTTAAAAAATAACAAAAAAGAAATACTGTTTCTATTCTTCCTTTAAGCCTTTGCTGTAAAATTATTGACAAAGAAAAATTTTTTATCTCATATTTAATTAAAATAATAAAAATAAAATTTCATTTGCTACTTAACACTACAAACTTGAATTCAGGCTGTTCTGTTCACCAGCCTGTTCTGTTGTCTTTGACTCATTTGATCGGCACATGCATACAGCCAAAGGCAGATGACAGCAGGGTTTAGTACCCATTTATTTATCATCCTTCCCATTCTCAACAGAGGAGGAAATAAATAGCCTATCAAATTGCACTGGATTCTCCGTATTTCACAAGGAAATGCCAACAGAAGATTTTCCTCTTTTTGCGATCTCCAAGATGCAAAAGCTGCAATAATATTTCCCTCTTAAGTTCCTGAATTAAGTATCTTCATAGTTCCATATAAAGGGAGTGGAAAAGTCCCTCTTCTTGCCCTTGAGTTGCTCCTGTTTCCACCTAACAGGACTAACATTAATTTGTGACCAGAAAGTTTAAGTGTGACATGAATTAGTCACATGAAATTCAATAAATTGCACTACAGGCACAATTTATTATGGGAACATTAAACTCATAATTACTTGAGGTCAGCTTGAGAATTTAGTTTGGATATCTCTGTTGAAGCTATAGTCACTTTAGGTCAATTATATGGTACAGGAATTTCTAATCACATGATAAGGAAGAATATCTCTTTTCCTTCACCCTTTCACTGCAGCAGTCTGTAGCTAAATCCCTGGGTTATTAAGGCTTCCATAATACTCACTATTCTATTTTAATATGTTAGTTTAGAAGACATGATTACAAAACACTTTTCAGTTTAATTGTGCTGGTCACAGTATTTAAAAGCACCAGCTGCACTCAGTTTAAAACACAGGAAGACCTGGTTGATGTGTATTCTCAAATTTCTGGTGTGCCACTTAAGAAAGGTCTTCAAAAGCCTGAAAAACTTGTTGAGATATGCAAAACAGCTAGGAATTAAAAGACAGGTCATCCACACACCTATCAAGAACACAGTATGTAGCAAAGTAGTCTAATTAGTACTTGCACAAAGTAGTGTCTCATGGTCTTTCACATAAATGATATGAGCTCTGTAGTTTCCTTCACCCACCTATTTTTCCTTTCAACAGGAAAGGTTTCTTTGGGATTTTATTATTATTTATTACTATCCATATAAGCAAGAGTTTGCACTGCTACAGACTCTGAATGCCCACTCATGCGAGGCACTACAAATTCCCAAACACTAGCATCTCCGGTTGAAGTCAATAAGCGATATTTATTCAGCAGAAAATCACACAAATTGTAGCAAATCCGCCCTTACTCCCCCTCAAAAACAGGTAAACAAACAAATAACAGAACAGTGGCCACTCCTTGGTGTCAGTCATATGAGGTTTGTTATTGATACTTCCCTCTGTATTTAACTAATGTTAAATACATCTAGTTTTCCTCAGAAACTCAGGCAGTATGTGAATTTTATCGCTACTGCTTTTATACATATTGCCAGAATAGGAATTAAGAGAAATAAAAACGTACCTAAAGTACAAAAAAAAAAAAAGACTCTAATATTGTAATAAATAAACCTAAATCTCCCAGAATTTGGACCTTTTTGGCTCCAGAGATTTTAGCTTGAAACTGAAGTTTCTTTACTATCCACAGGGCTCTTCATCCCTGTGTCAGTAGACCTGATCACATCTTCCACTTTGAAGTATAGCATATTTTTAACTTAGCTGTGTGAAAAGAGGCCTTTAAGTATTTCCAGCATAGGAAAAATGTTCTACTTAACAGATGGCAATAGGTATTTAACAGCAAAAGGGACATAAGTAGTTCACCTTTTAGCTGTGCTTCTGATAGACATATATTGGAAGGTTAAGGTCATTTTTGGGTCCCATCCCTCAAATACAGAAATGCTCGGACATCCCTGCATAACTGCTTTATAGCTCTCTTTTCTTCTGAGTCCATATTGGGTGACTTATCATTAAAATGCTGAAGCCAACATTACAAAACTAAAATTTGTTGTGCAGCAGACAATTCAAGTACTGTCTTCAGTCAGACAAGGCAGGCAAGTCTTCTTACAGAGCCTAGTGAAAATCTAGGATTAAGTTTACAATTAACAAAACATCTCAAAATGTGTAACAAACAATTAAGGCTTAGTGTACAGTATGTCCTACATTGACTATTGTATCTGCATCACTCTAAAATCCTGTCTTGTTTACTGCTACTCTGGAATGCAGAGGAAGTAACAAAAGGTGCACAAAGATCAATAAAGCCTTTATAAAGATACAGGGCATAATCAAGATAAAATGCTTGATACGCTTTGTTCACTGTGTTTTCAAACATCGATTGTCCAAGGCTAAATATCTGTCAGGATAAAAGAGAACAAAACACAGAAATCTTACCTTACATACAGTCACTGGCCAATGATGAACAAGATACAGCTTCTTCCAGGTATGAGGGTGGTTGTCACTGGAAGAAGACAAACAAATCAGTTTTTTCTCAAGCATTTTAAGAAAAGCAACACCTTCAGCCAGCAGCACAATGATTACTAGTGTAACACACTGATTTTAGAGCTGGTTGTTGTAACTTCTACTGCAATATTTGAGGACTCCAAACACAGCAGGATCAAACTAACAAATCACACAGAAACAACATACTTGGAAACCTGCTAACACTCCCCCATTACTAAACAAATTCTATTCCTGGCAGCCTATTTCCATATGCTTTCCATTTCTTAAATACAGAATAAAGATGTTGTTCTGGTTTATATTTAGAAGAGTGCTTACTGACAAGATTTTATAACAATTAAAAAAAAGAACATATCTTTATTTAGGGTGCTAAGAATCATCTAATTCTTATTGATGGGGATATTAGCTGAGAAGATAGTATACAACATTGGAACTTTAACTACTCTTCTAAAAAAGAAAGACTACAAACAACCATAAACAATGTAGCTGACAGGGCAGGAGGTGCAATGATCCTTCAAGTAGCCCCAATCTTTTAGAATAAACCCAAACAAACAAAAACCCCAAACAAAATCAGAATAAAGAGTAAAAAACATATCTAAAAAATGCTGAATTTATAATTTCATGGACATTTAATTCTAACACTACATTTTCAAAATGCTTAATATGAATTTTAAGCTAAATCGAATTTATTCAATAACTAATCAAACTGTGACACTCTGAAGGCTACTTAAGGAAGAACTGAGGAAGGAATATCCCATATTTTACAAAGGCACTTGTGTTTCGAAGCCTTTTATAATAAAATATAATAACTTACAGAGGCACCAGTACTATCTTATTCCTATACACATGGAGGAAAAAATAAAAATGCTTAAAAATTTTGTTCAAAAAGTGTTGGAAGCCTATGTCTTTGCCAGTTCTACAGAGGCATTTTCCAACAGTTTTGAGCAGACATACTACAAGTAGATAAAAACCCTGTTGCTTCAGACACTACAGCAGACATAATTAGCTATTAAGCAACCACACTGAGCAATCAAATAGAACAGCAAGTGGGAAAACCAACAAAAACAGAACTCTAAATTATTTTGCCATCTGACAGCACTGTGTGCAGTACTGTAAAAACAAATTTACATACTCTCTAGAAGTTATTAGATACTTGTCCATCATTAATGCCTGCCAGAGATTATATATAAATAAATGAGACAGCTAATTCCTCTCAACCTGAGGAAGTAGGGATGCTCCCACGTTTTATCACTTCTCATTGTTTTCCCCTAGTTTTGCGAGTTTGCAATGGCCACCGTTTTCTCTTAAGCATTCACATATAACTGTGGTTTTTAAACAATTTAGCAGAACAGCTCTGGAACAAATCAGGCATAGCCACAATGAAAATTATTAACAGTTCCAACTGGTCTTCACAGCTACTGTGGAAACCTGAATGGAAGAATTCCTCAATACTGTAGAGCAGTTAAGGTTCCCTGCTTAAAAATCAACAGAAAAATGGCTTAGGATAATACAATTTTTCATCTGTATTTGAAATAGCAGCTAGCTTCTGCAATGGCAATCATGCCAAAACAAGTTCTCCTAGACAATTTCTAGCTAAAGACAGCTGAGAAAATTTTGGTTATTAAACAGAACAAGTTTTAGACACTTAAGCTTGTAACTGGAATCCAAGGAAAGCCTTGGATTTAATACCTATTCAGCTTCAGGGATACCTCCCATCTTTTTGGCCCGTTATCCTGCTCTGTGCAGTTCAGCACTGTGCTTCTGCCACCAAGATGGCCAAGCCATGGACCAGGTCCTGGGGATTCAGGAGACCTCAGCACAGTGCCTAAGCTACCAACCAGCTGCAATGTAGCTGTTATAAGAAGTGCTCATTTAACTGAGCACCCCTAACCCCTCTCTTGCCAAAACATTGAAAGGAAGGAGGAAAATTTATTTCCTAATAGAACGCAATAGGAATTTGAGCTTTTACCACAGAAGTGTGTGATCTGGGGCACAGTTACCCCATGGACCATTGGTATTCAAGCTCAGATTTTGCCAAGTGTAACAGCCACCAGGCTGCCTGGCAGTGTAACAGCCTCAGATGGGATGCTGTATGAAAAGGGATGTAAAATCATTAGAATCAAGAAAATAGCAAGAGGAGGGAGGAGATATTAAAAAAAGTATACAGTGTAAGAGTTGGTACAATTCATGCCATACGGATGATTCCAGTTTTTTGTTATAGGTCATAAAATTATTTCTGATTTTTGGCATTCCTACTTCATAAGTCTAAATGATTCATTTAAAGCAGGACTGCAAAGGTTTTAAGTGCAATGAATGACTTTTATGTTTCTTTCCTTTTTTCATGATGACACATTAACAAATGTAAAGCTTTTCTCAGGCAAGACCCCCACTCCTCCAGTTAATGCAGATGCCTCATTTTACCAATCACCTAAGGGCAGAATAACACACCAAAAATAGCACATAATAAAATTTCCACTCATTAAAAGTTAAACTGTTCTACTCTGCACTTAAGTAAGAACTGTCAAGAGATTCTAATTTACAGCAAAACTTACCTTTGAGTGAATTTATCTGAAGTACACCAACCACATAACGCCACAGAAAACCAACCCAGAACCCAGTACTGCAGCTTCGCAGGCTTCATTTTGTTACTCAAATAGCTGAAAAAAAAGATGTTAATAGAAGAAACGTGTTATTTATCCAAAGTACTAAATTACAAGTGTTGAAACGCAAAAAACCACAACTATCTCAGAAACGGCATGTACTACCAACACTAGAGTAGATTTACAACCACATGTAAAATGAGGATCTCTTTCAAGGCTCTACTCAATTCCCAGCCTGTATGCCAATTTTTTAATCTAATGGAATCAATGACAAGATCATGGTTTCCTGTTTTTCTTTACCTATACGCAGACCCAACAGAACCACTTTTCAATAAATAATGCAAGACTCTGTGGTCAGTTCAAATTGCATCAAATGGTTCACTTTGAACTTAACACTTAACATTCATGTTGGCTTAACCAAGGCTGGTATGAGACACCTGCTGGAAGTCAAGTATGATGTCCAAGGATGATATTCTCTCTATGTATAAGTCAACTACTGAACTGATGTTAAAAAATAAAAAGGTACTGCTAAAACCTGAGACAGTCTCTACAAAACCATGCACAACCTGCCTACAACCTCATGAACTTCAGAAATCAGGAAAGGAAAAAAACTCACCAAATCAACTTAATTTTCACCAATAGTATGACTTTCACTGGGCACAGGTCAAAAAAACCAAGCTACCTCCTCTGCCCACCAGCCATTTCACAGCATTTCAAGTGCTACTTCCTGGATGTCACAAAGAGATGTACATGTGTGTATTTACATATAATTATTAATGCTTCACCAAGCCTACTTTCCAACTTTCTCATTTTGAGAACCTGAAAAAAAAGCACTAAGACACTATGCGTAAACCTATCTACCCCTTCTAAGGCCACTCTCTACACAAGTCAAATCCTTTTCTTTGTGAAGGTTTTAAAATTAACTGGTTTTTGTAGCAGTCAAGGAAAGCCCGTTCTGACACCAATAAAGACAATGCTGATTCAGCCATTAAGACTAACTTCAGGAAATTCAGTGTAATTCTGATCCACAACTCCTTGAAACAAGAGACCATTCTCCCCACCATTAGTGTGAGGCTCTGGACCCAGCTTGCAGATCTTCCCCAAAACACTACCCTGCAGGTCTGCAAATGCTGTCCAGACCTGACCTGCAAGGGAGGCAGCCTCCTAGCTTGCAGAATGTGCCCAGATTTCAAAACCATGGCTTGGGTAACAACTGTAACCAGCTAGATTTACCACAAGGTTTTGGTAAACTATGAAGAAACTACTGCCATTAAGATAGTAATCTATTTCATATGTTAATGTCTCTCTAATTCATAATGGATATATTGTCAAGATAAAAGGCTTGGCCTCATAGAAGGTATTAACAGATAAGTATTAGTTGGCAACTGTTAATTTTCTGATTCAGGTTGTTAAAAAAAAAAACAACAAAAAAAACAACAACAAAAAAAACCCACTTGTGTACAAAAGTACTTAATAATGTAGAACTAATGTTTTCCAAAAGCTACTTAAACCAGGATGTACACCTTGTAGTAAAGAAATTGGTATGTTCACATAACATACACAAAAATAGCAAATAAGTAATTAACTGCTGGGAATCCAATTCCCCCAAGAGTTCTGCATTTAAAGTGATCTCAAGTCTTATCACTTGAACAGCAGGAATTGCTAAGGTGGGGTTCAGCCTCACACACCTGCTTATGATTTCACCTACTGCCATTTTCAACTGATAACCAAGCAAGGCTTTATTTTTCTGCATGATAAACTCCCTACCAAGATAAAACACTGAGAAATGTATGGAGGTTTTATGTAATATTCTGCCCTACCTATAACAAGCACATTTCTTAGGAGAGCAGAAAGTAACATTTTTAAGACTATGTCGCATATCATTGCCAAAAAACGCTGCACTGTACAAGTGTGTGAAGAAAAAAAAAAAAAACACAACATTTTAAGGAAGTAGATTATGGTAGAAAAATAAGCCAGCAAGCATTATGGCATTTCTTTTGCAAACTGTTATGACTTAAGTTGGCAGGCACAAAGAAACATTTTTTTTTCCCCAGTGACTAACTTGCCAAAAAGCATAAAAGCAATTATCTCCCTTTCTAGCAGAACTCTTACATGTGATCAAATACAGACCAGGCACAAAGCGGGGCTTAAAAAAATGCTGCTATCAGAAAATGGAATGTATTGATTTATTCTGCATATTGCTCTACTCCCTGGAACCAGAATATAGGGACAATTGCAACAGTAAGCAGATCCAAAAGCCCTAATCTGTAACTTTTGTATAACAAATTACATTTTTTTCCACAGATAAACAATGCACAAACTCTCTCCAGGGCTTTCACCTGGAAGATAATATTGCAGCTATCATGACGCTATCATGATTGACTCAAGCTGACTTTAGTTTCGACTGTGACATTGATGGTGGGAGGTGAAAGTGTGTCAATCTCACCTGGAAAGCACCCAAATGATGCTTATTTGAAGAAATACACATCCAATTTAAAACTGTATTAACAATTAAGATGTAAGAAGCACAGCCAATTTTAACACAGATTTCTTGTTTACTAAAAATTACACTGGATTACTGATTCTACAAATACAAGAAAGATTAACAGATCTTACACCAGTTCTACTCTAATAAGAGGAAATGGGGATTTCATATTATGAAAGTTAGTTATTAAAAAAGTCACAACGTTCCAAAAGACTTCATGACAAACAGAACACTTCAAAATGAAACATGCACACATATATAAAATCATTATTTGAAACTAGGCTATCAATGCATTTTCACTATAGGTAAAATTCAAAAAAACGTGAATAGCATTGTGATGACTCTTGGTTTACTGTACCTGGACATGAATACACAATTCTTGTGTGAGTGTTTGTAACCAAGTCAGCACAAAATCACTGTCAGCTATGTCATCATTGTTCAATGCTGGTATCAAAATTACCTGCCCAGGTTTATCAAGGACTTGGGAGAGCTGGCAACAAATAGTGATGCAATCTTTCTTGAACACATTCACTATTGTTTGAATTCTAATAGATTATCTTGAGGCTGCTGACACAGCACCTGCTTCTTTTAGGACATTACCAATTAGTATACCTGTATTGTACTCCCTTTTAACAGCTAGCTTGACTAATAAACCCCATATTTATACAGAATTGCCTGACTTACAGTTTAGTTCAGGCATACAGACTCAGAACAGAGAAGAGGCTGTAGAAGAGCCCTTAAGCATTAGCAAGATAACTCTCATGGCATAGCACGCATGCAGCTAAGCGTCCTGAGATGAGAATTAAGACAGCTAGCCTGGCAACTAAACCCACAAAAATGATCACCCAAGGTTTTGGCATGATCTCAAACAAGGCTGCACACACTGCCTCTGAAACAAAGGGTGTGACGGCCAAGTCACAAAGCTAAATGCCAGAAACGTAACAACGCTCTCACCTCCAGCAACTTTAAGCTCTACAGCCCACTCCCAGCTAACCATGCATCCCAAGCGCGAGTGCTCGCCTAAGTAACTACAAAAAGCGCTTTAAATATTTCTCAGGTGCAACACTCGCGTCTCCTAACACAGAGAGCTTTTCAGCAGACCTTTCTCACTACTTCTCTAACAAAGCACTACTCAAAGCAGAACTTGTGCTGCAGGTGTTTGAGGGCGAGCTTGGCAGGAGCTCGGTGCTGTGCTCAGCCCTTCCGCTGGCTCCTTGGGGAGCCATGGGAAGGCAGCACCTTTCTTTTCTCACACACAAACTAACACGCTGCTCTACTTTTGGCACAACGTTTTAGCTTCCTGACACTATAAAGTTCTTGCTCCAGCTAAACAATCATCCCATTTTATTACAAAGGTCTTTTCATTAACTGTAAATAATGCAAACCAGCAGAGAACCCGAAGCAGGATGCTTGCAAGTGACGTAAGGGTGCCAAAGCTGGTGATACGTATACAAAGGAAAGCTATGAAGAGTTTTCCCAAATCTGGGATATACTGCGATTTTTTTTGGCTGACTTCTGACTTGCTTCACAGGGAATTTAAGGCATAAGAAATGAAACTTAATAGGACTTGAGTCTTTCCAGACCTTCAGTCCCACCCCACCTCGAACCAAGTCAGCGATCTCACCGGGAGGCAACATGCAGAAAAGCTCAGACAGCCCGTGGGGAGCCGAGCGCTCCCTGCCTCCTGCCAGTACAGCGCAGCCACACGCAGGGCAGGAGGTGGGAGCAGAATTCTGCGGCGACGCTGGAACCAGGAACGCCTTCGGGTCCAACCTGCCCTGGACCCCAGTCCTCACCTCAGCTTCCGCTGCTTGGTCCGCTCCCCAGGCCTCTCTCCAGAGCCCCGCGCAGCACCGCACAAGAGACGTCCAGCCTTACCTCACACAACCCCCACCCCGGAGCAGGCTGCGGGCAAGAAAAAGGGCTGGAGTAGTGCTGTGACCTACCCTGCACCCGCAGGCCCGGCCCGGCCCCTCCGCAAGGCCGCACGGGAGTAGCCCCGCCTCCCGCGGGGGCCTGGCACTATCTTGCGGAGCGGTTGGGAGGTTTCTCTGGGATGCCCTGGCCCGGGGCCCGAGGCGGCGTGGATCTCTTAGGTTTCCCCGCGGCCAGGCCGCACTGGAGCCGGGCGCCCCGGGGAGGAGGCCCCCATGCGCCGGGTGACCGTGGAGGAGAACATTTACGTGCATGGTTTTACTCATCCTAATGTGTTGGTTGGTTCTCCTTTAACATATTTTAGGTTTAATTATTTGGCTATCCTACCAAAAATCTGTGCAGTGCAGAGGTTGTCAGGAGTGCAGTAAGGATGCTCCATGTTCTTAAGTAGTGTACTTGAATAGCAAATAGACTGTAGATTAAAGCAAGCCCAGTAAGGGGATCAGAGGAATGCTGACATACAGGTCTGTGATGTACTTCTCAAAAACAATGAGGGAATTTTGAAATGCTAACAGTCATGTTTGGAAACAATAGGAAGCTTCGGAGGATGAAGGAACCCAAAGGGATGAGTCACACATATCCCAGGCTGGACATGGTTCAGTGTTTTCTCAGTGCTATGGTAAACCATGGAACATATTCCAACCCCTCTTTGCTGGTACATGAATCATAAATAGAAAGCGTGATTATTAATTACTGTTTTATGGCTTTAGACTAGGGGAGATATGTAACCACCAGCCTCCATTAACACATTTGAGAAATATGTAGGCAGATTTACTTTCACAAGCAAAATAACATTTGTTTGGAACAGATTAATTACAGTCTGCATAATAAGGCCTTTGTTCAAAGTTACAGTATTATTCACATGTAAAACCTGTTACTTAATGTTTACACATTTACACGGTAAGAAAGATGAGATGAAACTAATATCTGCCCGCCTTTCTGTGGAAAAATGAAAATGTCGTGCTGGATGGAATGAGTGATCCATCTGCTGTTGTTTCTGACAGTGTCTGAGAGGTATCAAAAGTTCCAGAATTGTTGTTGAAGAGCTGAAAATAGTGACCCTTTCCAGATCCTTCAATTCAGTACTGCTCCTCCTCCTGCTGCTGAGGGCATCCCCGCTCCATCTGGCACTGCAGTCATTGGCACTGCCCATGGAGAGTAAGTAGACATGGGCACCAACTTGTTTTTTAAGCCTCAGATTTTGTCTTTGTCTACAAACTACGGATGAAAAGAGTGGGCTGTACTGCACATGCAGTCTATCTTGGAAAGTCTTGTGCTTCAGTGTTAATCTTGTTGTGAAGACCAATAGGGATTTACACTCTGGAGCTGCCAAACTAACACTGCACTTTGGTGAAAACTAAGCCCACACACGTTTTCTATTAAGGTGGTTTTACAGAGACATCCAAAGCTACTCTAAAATACCGTAGGCTCATGTAGTATTAGGACAAGGAAGCCATATTTTTGTGTCATGGTATCATTACAAAATAGTGAATGCTAATGGAGGCTATTATTAAGGAGAATGATTTTGAGGCATACGAGAAAGATAGACAATGGAGAGCTACATTGACTAATTATCTCCTTAAGACCTACCGTTTAATATTTAAGTACCTACTGGAAACAAAACAGTTAAAAAAATCAATAATTTTAAATGAAACATTATGTGGGATGCAGATACTGACACCTATAGTGAGAAAGCCGATTTCTACTTTCAGGCTCTTCAACATTTTTATGTTAAGATTAGAAAATGTTCTGTTCATAAGAAGTTCATTACTTCAGTAATGTAAACAACTGTTGTTGCAACCTGTTTGAAGAATAAAACCATTCATAACAAGACTGCTTTCCCAAATAATCATTTATGAAACAAACATGCATTCATCTTTCATCAATAGTTGGCAGATAGGCCATCTTGATACAACTCAGAATACTGGGGATTATTGACAAGCATATGTAAATACCAAACTTTGTAAGATGTAAAGTGGTGCCAAGGCTTCATTTAATAGTTACTGCCTGGAATTTAGTATTTCTTCTGTGTTCTGACATTTGGTTTTATGAACAGAAATGTTTAGGAACTTTGGTCACTTTTTTTCTTTCTGTGGTAACATGCTAGTCACATTTACATTTATATACAAACAGTAAAAATAATTTTGGTTTATCTTTTGCAATGAGTTTGATTTCCATGAAGGTAGATTTGGGAATTATGTACATTTAAAATAACAACATTTCCTTCAAACATGAGACAGTTTGGGATGGTACATTGTGTGCTGCATAGGAAGTTGGACTGTTACAATGCTTTGCTGCCCTCTAGGTGATGCATATTTAGCTAAGTAATATTGTGGCATTTTGCAGAGCTCAAAGGGTTATCTGTAAACTGGATTTTAAATATTCTAAGATATTTGAGAGCAGGAAGCCACTGTTACTGAAATGCTCAAATTAATTTTACAAATTATAAAGTATTTTCTAAGTGTACTGATTTTTTTTCCTTTGCTTTGCAATTTCTATCAAGAATTTTGTCAAGTGGATTTTGTCTTTCCATGATTTTTTGACAAATAAACATAACTGTAATACCAGCCATTATGTTTCTGCATTTGTCATAGAATCATAGAAGGGTTTCTGTTGAAAGAGACTTCAAAGATCATCTTGTTCCAATCCCCTGCCATGGTCAGGGACACCTTCTACTAGACCAGGTTGCTCAAAGCCCCATTCAACCTGGCCTTGAACACTGCCAGGGATGGGGCAGCCACAACTTCACTGAGCAACCTGTTTCTGATAAGGTTTTGAAAAACTGTCTTACTTAAAGAGTGCAGTGTTGTGGGTTTACATTAAAGCAACTTTGTACTGAAATCTTTCCAGATTTCAGGACTTCAGAATGCAGTGCTCTGTCCTGTGAGCGGCTATAGAAGCGGATCAGGCATCTCTCGGTATCTCTCGTGGAGTTACTAGAAGCAGGCGGCACGAACGACACCTGCCTCTTCAGGGTTGAGTCTTTCGGGCATCACTGGAGGATCAGTGCCACCTACCGCGTGTTTCTGGAAATCAGCTTCCAGTAGCGTCTTATTCTACCCAGGAGCTGTACTTGATCACTCTGAACAGTTGTAGCTTCTGAAAGTCTTTACCATACATGTGAGTTCTCCCAAGAAAAACCATAGAAAGTTCAGCTTGGGGAAAAGAAGATAAAAAAAAAAAAAAGAAAACAAAAAAAGTCTGAAAGCAACATGTAGTTCTGCTGAGAGAGTTGGGCTTGAGAAGGCTCAGGGAACACCTTATTACAGTCTTCAGTACCTAAAGGGGGTCTACAAGAAAGCTGAAGAGGGACTTTTAAACAGGATATGTAGTAATAGGGCAAGGGGGAATGGCTTTAAACTGACAGAGGGAAGACTGAGATTAGACATTAGGAAGAAGTTCTGTACTGTGAGGGTGGTGAGGCATTGGCACAGGTTGCCCAGAGAAGGTGTGGCTGTCCCATCCCCGGCAGTGTTCAAGGCCAGGTTGGAAGGGACTTTGAGCAATCTGATCTAGTGGGAGGTGTCCCTGCCCATGGCAGGGGGTTGGAACAAGATGATCTTTAAGGTCTCATCCAACCTTATGAAACTCAGCACTACAACTAAGCTCTGTACCTTTTTTTTTAAGGCACAATAGCGTTAAAGCAGTGTACATCAACGACAGCACCCTACGCATCTAACATAACCAACATGCTTATTATAAAACAAGGACTCGAGAAGCCCTTTTAAATACTACTCAACGCCACTGCCCTTGTGCTCGACGAAGCGTAGAGACCGCACCAGCAGCCTACCGCCCATCAAAGAACAACATTCCCCGAACTGCTGAGGGGAGGCTGTTCAATTCTTAAACCCATTTCGGTGCCCTTCCCCACCAACTTATAGGAAGGGAGGGGCCAAGCGGCAGCTCCTGGGGAGACCGGCTCCGCCGTTCAGCCGTTAACGCTTTAAACTTCCCGCCTGCCACTCGCGGCACCGGTGGCCGTGTTGTTTGTTGGCCGCCGCAGTTTCCCGGCGCTGCGGACAGCAGAAGCAGTCGGTGGCTATGGCTGCGCGGCGTTCTTTTCGGGACCGACGCTGAGGGTTGCGGCCAGCCCGTCGCGCCTCGTTTCTTCGGGCCCGCCGTTGGGTCGGTGCCGCGGCCGGGAGCGGAGGCGAATCTGCTGCGCCTGTGCTCCCGTTAGCGCGGTTTGGGCGGTTGTCAGGGAGAAACAAGATGGCGGCCGCGGCAACGGAGGAGGACACGGAGCTGCGGGACCTGCTGGTGCAGACTCTGGAGAGCAGCGGCGTGCTCAATAAGATCAAGGTGGGGGAAAGAGAGCATCTTGTCAGCGTACATGTCGCTCAGTGGGGAGGGGGGGAGCCCTGGGTGGTGCTGGAGGCGGTTAACGGCCCCATGGGGGTTCCTTATGGGGCTCTGAGGCTTCCACTGGTTTCGTCCCCTCCCGCTGCCGTTTGCAGCTGCTGTTGCCGGCTGGGCCCTGTCTCGGCGTCGCGGCCTGGCGGTGGCGCCTGCTTTTCCGGGCCTGGGGCTCGGCGGAGCCGCGTCTAGCGCCTGCCTCACGTGCTGGAGCTGGTACACGCGGGACGCGGAGGCGAAGGCCCGAAGCCTGGCCGCCGCATGAGGTCTGCCCGCGGCCCCAGGACTCGCAGGTTCACCCAGGCGGGGACAGGAAAAGCAGCTCTAGGCCGCCGCAGGCAGTCCTGCGCCCGGCGTTGTGGTTTCGCCTCGTAGTACCGTGTGTCCGTAGGAGCTCGCTTGCTGCCAAACCTGCTGGAAGCGTTCGACCGCCGGGTGGTGTGGGACACGGTGGGTAGAGTTTCTTCCTGTTTCAGTACGAAAAGCCCCTTTTGAAAATTCCAGGCAGGAGTTCTTGAGGGTTGCTGTTTAAACGTTGTTCTTGTGCTTGGGTTGCTTGAGCTGTGTCTTGGAGGCTGAATCTGGAAACTCTAGGGCGATGCTGCCTGCCTACAGGGAACAAATAATGCCATGTCAAAAAAAGTCTGTGTAAGATAGTGTTATGGTAGAGCATACGTATCTTCCAAGACTGGTGTAGCTGAGCTTGTGAGAGAAAGTATGTGAAAATTGGTTCCATGTATTCTTGTCCAAGTTAGAAAGAAGCCTTCAGCAATAATTACTGTATATAGCAAAGAGCCGTACAGATACAGAAGCTTAAGAAGTGCTGCATTCCCTTCCAAACTAAAGGAGAAATGAAGTTTGGTTTTCAGGTTAAGGATGGTGGTATTTATCCACAGTGTAATATTTTAAGCCTTGAAGAAGTGAGCCATCACTGCTGATATTTGAGGAACAGCTCAACAGCTGAAATGGGTAGTGGAAGTGAGAGCATCTCTGCATGTATAATTTGATTTGTACCACTGGATTTTGGGTTGGTTGTCATACCTTTCAGGAAAGAATTAAAAATGTATCATTCTTGCATTTCAAATGGATAATTCTTGTTTAAACTCTGTAGGTAGATGAAGATTCTATTGCATGTAACTATGTTTTGAGTAGGGAGACTTTTTTTCTAGCTGAATATCAAATAGGCCTTTTGGGCACTTCTTAATCTCTCACATAGTATTAACTAATACAAATATGGGGATAATACAATGCTAATTAAAAAAAAATCACAAGCCAATTGGATCATATTGACCACATGAGCTGTAGTTTTTTAATTCTCATCTTTGTGTTGTATACAAGCTTTTGTACTGTGGTTCCCAGTTTGAGTTTTGTGTAAATATATCTATCGTAGTCTTCACTATTCTGTAATGTTGAAAGTAGTAGAATCCAGTATGGTGTAAGGTATCCTTAAGGCAAGCTAGCAATTGACTTGGAAAAGTACAAACTGCATCCTACTTACCAGATTATATCTCTTACATGGCTGCACCACTTTCAGCTTCTCTGCTTCCTGTGCTCCAAAATGACTGTTGTATACCTCAGTAGATACAGAGCAAGACTGGCAGAGCATTAAAGAGTTTAACCGCTGGTGACCACCCTAGGCCATCTCTTCTTTAATCCTTGAAGTTACTGTTTAATAATTGGTGTGCTTATGGTTAAGGCTGTTCATTTGAGGATTTCATGGTGTTTTTTCTAAGCAGTAAACCTTAATTGGCACGTGAGTTTGACTCTTGCTTGACAGAATTTGTTCTGCTAGTACCTTGCAAAAAGTCCATTGTCTTCCAAAAGAATTAAGGTTGAACAAGTCTTCTTAAACTGTCATCTTTTAATTGAAATTACACACCATGCATTAAAAACAAACAGAATTGTAATCCTTGCATCTATTAAAATAAATTAAATGCAGTTGTGATCAACAGCATTTATCTATTGTGATAGAGCTGAATGATGTTTACATGTTATCAAAACAGTTGTTTATCTTGTACTTCAGAATGAGTACTGACCATTTTATTTCAAGATGGATAAGGTTAGAAAGCTAACCTCAAAGTTGTGCAGGTGTATAAAATATATAATCTGGTAATAATAAATTATAATGTATTTGAGATTTATTGAAGTGGATATATTAAAGAGACAAATATACGGTCCATATATAGCTGAATTGGTATGGAGCACTATAGGTAAAGACAGCTGGAAAGGATTAGAATTCAAAAGGAATTATTTCAGTGAATAGAATGTATCAAACTGTCAGCTAACACATTTTGTAACATAATGACTGATTTTTAGAAAGAAACTTAAGGGTGATGACTTTGTTTTCTAATACAACCTGATTTTACAATGGGTTGCAGTTTGTAAGTTTCTTCTTAATTTAAGTTTTTCTGTTTATCTTAGACACTGAGCACTGGAATAGTTAATGAAGTCATATTGTGAAAACTAGAAGATCTGTAATGTTTGACACTTGCAGTTGAGAATTTCCTGTCTTCTCTGAGCTGCAGTGTGTGTAGATATTTGTAATCTGTTAATCACTGGAATTAATCTGATGGATAAGACCGCTTCCAATGAATTTTGTAAACATGCAGAATAGAACTGTGGATACTTGTACTTTAGTGAAAATTATCATTGATGCTGTGTGATCCATGCTGTTAGAAATGCTCTTCTGTTTTGAGGAGAATATGGTCTTTCTCTTTGCTGGGGAAGCTGTTTTCATAAGAGGAAGAATCATGATGCTACTCGCTGTGTTCCTTTGTTACCTTATTTTGCTTTGGTGGTTAGGGCTTAAGCAGGGAGGGAGGAGCACACTGCTACATGCTCAAGGATGAGAACCTTACTGACTGCAGAAGAAGAGTGACAGGGAGGGTACTAAATAACACAGGTAGCAAAGTGCTGTTCACACTTTGTCACAAAGTTTGGATTTGTAATATATATAAACTGGTATGGGCTTTTAGCCTGATGCACACGGGGTTTTGGCCTGGGGTGGTCACCAGTGGTTAAACTCCTTAAAGCTCTGCCAGTCTTGCTCTGTATCCACTGAGGTACATGACAGTCATTTTAGAGTATAGGAAGTAGAGGTGCTGAAAATTGTGCAGGACTGTCTCCATGTGCTGGTAAATTTTACATACACAAGAGATATTTGCTTGTATATGCACAGGGTTCTTTCATAGCACTGGAGCACATGGCAGTTATAGGTGCCTGTGCTTTGCCTAGAATATCTGTAAACAGTTTATCTCAGCAGTGATGCATTTTTTTACCCTCCAAAATTTTACACATTACTTTAATTGTTTCCCTCCCCTACATGTATATTTAACCACACTGCTGCATGTGTTAGTAACAATTTGTGAATGAAAGCTTGCAGGCAAGTTTTGCACCTCCAGCTAGGCCCCTTGCAGGTCTCTGAAGTGAGTGTCTCCCTCATTAACACTTGCTGAGCTTGTCTACCACTAATTTCTTGGTGAATGCAGAAAGTTGCATGCATGTAGCTTCAAAAACTATGCGTTCAGCTGCTTCAGAAGGGTGGCAGTATGTGCATTTGGGAAGTTGAAATTTATGTTCTGTTTTCTGCTAGTGGGTCTTTGATGGGGGGGTGGGGATTCCAGGGTTTCCTCTGTAAAAGCTACAGGACTCCACGGATTTGTAGAAATGATGTTGAGAGATGCATGAAATGAACAGCAAGGCTTTGTCAACTAGCACACAATGTTATGCTCAACTGTGTGTGTGCAAAGCATTTAATGAAATTAAAGCGACCCACTTTTTTCTCTAGTATTCCATAGCATATTGAGATAAGTGTTGTGAAGCTGTTGCTTTTTCATCTAAGGTACTGCTTCAGGAATAGAACATATGAGTAAAGTGTGATAGGAAAAATTTTGCTGAGGTTTTTTTGGAAGGTACTGGGATATTGGGGATGTTTGCAAGTGAATTGTATAGCTATGCAAAGGAGACCAGTGGGCAAGGATAAGCCCTATCCACAGTTTGTGCTTAGTGCCTGTTAGGTCATCTTGGTTACTGATGTGTTTATATGCTCTGGGGCACAGAAATCAGTTCCCAAAGTCCCCAAGTGTTTTCGTATTGGAGAACACTGTCTCAAGTTTTGTACTAGGACAGTAAGCTGTCTTATTTAAGTGCTGGACACATGTGTTCTAGCACAATAAAAGACAAATGCCTTAATAAAAAGAACTCGAGGGACATGCTACCTGCCAAGGTATGAAGGTGAGCCTGCCATTCTGGGGAATGGCAACATCTGGGAGAAATTGACACCACGTCATTAAATAATGAGAAGTGGAAGAAAAGCACCTCAATCAGTATTTAAAAGCTGCTGGGTTGGACTTAGAGGAGTGGAGCAGGCAAATAATCACAGTTATGTGAAAAGCAATGATAACTGTGGTATTGTTCTGCTATCTCAGTCAGACACTGGATTGGCTGATGTAATGGCAACCACTTTCAGACAGCTTTGTTCTATGGTCTTGTGATCCAGACCCTTAAGGGGGTTTACCTCTACCCATGTGTCATGGCTGGTGTCTTTTATTTTGAACAGTTGTAATAGCCAGTCTGTTTCACAAATGCTTTGTTGTGATTCTTGTCCTTTTATGTAAGTATACTTGGTTTCAGTTGCATCAGTGGAAAGGAGTGATCATTGCAATCATCTGAAACTTTTCATACTGACATAAGACTAAATAATCAAGTTGTTAGCTATTGGTTGGAAAGCTGCATGTAAACTGATTTTGTAAGATAACATTTAAATTAATGGGTTGTAAGAGTATTTGCTGGTGGAATACTGTACCCCAGCACATGAAAAAATTTAACAGTCTCTATATGACCATTGCATACAATTGTGGTAAACGTTTTACACTTATGATGAAAGAAAGTTAAAAAGATTTCCTATTACTTTGTGTTCTTTGAAAGGGTTCCAAAGATGGTTCTGCTTAAAAAGGAAGCATTTATCTTATTTTTCCCATGGAAGGACTTTTTAAAATTTATTTTGGGGAGGAAACAGCCACAGGGTAATCTGTGTTTAGTTACCTTGCATAATATATGTGAGAAAATCCAGACACTTGTCATACTGTTCTTATTCTTAGTTATGGAAATTAATTTTTCTTTAAAAACTTGCTTTCTTTGCTCTTGAGAAACCTGTCAGAGAATAACACTGCCATTTATATTTCATCACGTCAGTGTTCTCTACTGGCTACTTCAAAATGTCAGATTAAGAGTTGATTAAAGTGGCAAACTGCTTCATCAAATATAATGTGTGTTGTCCTTTTGATATGTTCAAAGGAAGAAGTAGAGAAACTGTAGTGTTTTAAAAAAAAAAAAATTCAAAAACCAGGCTGGGTTTCAGCTTAGGCTTAAGTTTAAACATTCAAAATAGTACTCAGAAGAATTCTGATGCTTAAGTTATTAAAAATCAGTTGGGTAAAACCTCACTATAGGAGTATTTGACTGGAATCATGCTGTCTTTTCCTTGTCGTTTTCTTTGAGAAATTCAGTTTCTTTGGGTGTGATCTGACAAGAAATTGCAGGGTATATCTTAACATTAACTTTAAAAAATATATTATCATAAGCTATTTGTTCATGTTTCCTGAACGAATTGTAAATGAAAGGTAGGTGTTTCATAGCTGCCTGAAAGAGCTGGATTTTTAACTCTCAGAAAAAACTAATAGGAGATAATGTAGCTAATTTGTTTTTTTTTTTTTTTGTGTATGAAGAAATAATTTAGGAAATCTTGCATCAAACTCTCCTTCCACTAACCCCTTGTTGTTCTCAGACTGAAAACTTCTTTCCAGCCTCAGGTCACACTGTCTGTAATTGTAAGTGTTTTAATTGCTCTGATGTAGATTACAAGCAATGCCAAGTTGCTTGAGGAGAAACAAATAGCTGTTAAGCTACCTGCTGGCTTTTTGCATTCTATTTACATAGGAAAAACAGTGCTTATACAAATGCAGTTTATTTTGTTTCTTATTTGGCAGGCAGAGTTGCGAGCAGCGGTTTTTTTGGCACTGGAAGAACAAGAGAAAGTAGAGGTAAGAGGGCCTTAAAAATAAATTAAAACCCCAGCACCCTGACAGTTCTTCATATAAAATTAAATACAATAGCATTACTACTTTATTTGTGAAATTAACAAGAGAAAATTATTGCTGCAAAAGAGCATGATGCTTAAAGAACATGTAACAGGACTGTCAGAGTGTTTTCTGATGTTTAGAAATAGGAATTGTTATATAGCCCTTTGAAACTGTAGCTTTAAGTTACTGTCTCTACTGTCTTTATGTTATTTCAGTCCAGTTGACCAGAATAACTAAATATATTTTCTATCAAATACTTTTTATAAAAGATATCTCGTTGACTGATCAAGATCTGATAAAACCAGATTATAGTCTTTTAAAATTTAAAATATTATAGTGTAGGCTTTTTTTGTTTGGTTGTTTTTTTTAACAAGTGTATTATGAAAGCAGTTTAATGCAGTAAGTTCCCAAGTATGGTAATGTTTTTGGTATTTCTCATAAGGATGTTGTAGGCTTACTTCAGGATAATTTGCTTATATTTAAGGAAGAATTTTGAATGAAGGGCTATGTACAGATACCTTGACAATATAATAATATTACGGGTATGCTATACTGGCATGATTAAGTAACAATACTGCTGAGGTATGCAGACACAAGTTTTGTGACCCCTTCTAGCATTTCCATGTTTTTTGTGTCTTTCCATTCTCTAGAGCTAGAGAAGAGACGGTATTTTATGCCCATTCTCTGTTTCAGAAGAGAGGAATGAAAAACTGACCTATCATCTACTAGTTAGATGGTTGTGCTCTTGCCAGAAAATGGCACAAATGAAACAGATATCATTGTAACATTAGTAAGGAAGGGCAATAGTTATTCTATGGTATAAGATTCCCTATTCCAGAAATCTAACCCAAGATTGTTGAAGAAGACAGTGAAAGAGTGGTAATAGCAGAGCAGTGTCATCTCTTGTGGGAAATGTCAGCATGTTATAGAGTACCCAGGGAGCAACCTCAGACTATCTGAGGAATAATAGAGCTGAAGAGAGATTTTCTGCAGTTGATCTAGGCTCACCCTTTCTTCAAAAGGCTTAGATGTATCCTATTTTAATTTTATGCTATAGAGACACTTGAAATATATTAATATTTATTTCTACTCTGAATACCTAAATATTAAGCATGATTTTTTTTTTTTTGCACAGTGCTTTCTTGTATGTGTTAGCATTTATGACTATAGTAATAAATACCTATAACAGATCCTTTTTTCTTAAAGTTAGGTTCTTACCCAGGATATTTTGATATGTTAGGAATGGCATTTAGAATTTGGTTTGAAATATCGCTGAACAAGTTTGGCAACTCACATTGATTTATCTCTGTTTAAAAATAAAAGTTCAAGGTAGCTTTAACAAGGGAGGAAGAACATTATCATAATATCTTTGAGATTAATTTATATACATTTGTGATCCAGTAATTAACATGGTCCACACTTCGTCAAGATGATTTGTAAATTCTTTTTTTAAAAACAAGGTGGGACTGAATTTCCCTAAACTTGGCCCTATATTAGAGGAGCAGTCTGGGGAGTTAATTGCTTAACTTACCTTTTTAATCATTAAGTAAATAGAAGTCAGTACACTATTAATAATTTTGGTGAAATTATTCTACCTCTGTGTCTTTTATGATAGAAATAGAGACAATTCTTATTTGCCTAAATGAAGATACAGCTCTGCAGCTTTTACTTGTAGGTAGTAGAATTAAGACAAAGGTGGATTTTGAAGATGTGACTTGCGTATGCCAGGCATCATTGTGGAACAGTGTACACCAAAATGCTAACTTGCTCTGGTTTTCAGTTTCTTGCTAGCACAAGGATGATGTTAATTTCTGTTTGTTTTTTTTCTTTTTGACAGAACAAATCACCTCTGGTAAATGAAAGCTTGAAAACTTTTTTAGGTACAAAAGATGGTAAGTTCTTTATACTTCTCAAAGGATTCTAAGTATTAAGCAAAGGATTAAATCTTTGAGTGTTTCATTAACAGTACAGTTTTCATGACATAAAGAATGTTTATGTTCCTGTCAAATGTCATAATTACTATTCATTCCAAATAGAATTCAGTCTATAATTTCTGAAGTTAATATTGCTGAACTTGTCACTTGAGGTGACTAATGCACTTTAATACTTCATGATGAGTTATGATTATGCTTACTTGGGGCTGTTCTGGACCTATGGAAACAGTAACCAGTGAAAACCACTACAGAGGTACAGTAGTAAATGCACACATAGCAGAAATGTTAAAATAATGTCTTTGAATCAGATGATTAGTTTAAAAAAATAATATTGCACCTGACTTTTCTAAGCAGTCATTATTTATGCTCCTGCAGTATTGCTGAAATAAATAACTGATGCCTGAGTTACAGATTATGGAGTTGGTATACAAATTAGCTATGTGATGGTAGTTTGCTGAACGTCTAAATGATACTTGTAGGAGTGTTGAATCAGTATACTTCAACACTGAAGCCATGTTAATGTTAAATCTTTGAAGCAAGAATTGTTTCTGTCTGGTGTGTCTACTCTTATTTCTTTTTTAGGTCGTTTGGTAGCAGGTCTTGTTGCGGAATTTCTACATTTCTTCAATCTTGATTTTACATTGGCTGTTTTCCAGCCTGAATCAAGCACAGTAAGATATACTGGTTTTATTTGTATGCTATGCTGATTGTTTGGGGTGTGTGGCAATGAATACAGAAGCTATAGTAGATTTGTTAAAGCCACTTGCTTGTGTTTATTCTAAATATTTTTCATATTTAATCTGTAAAAGGTACTTATTGCCAAAGACATGCATTCCAGGAATGTGTGTTAATATGAGGGAGTATTCCTTTTATCAAAAATCAGTGCTTGATATGCTAATTTTTAATTAATGAATTACTGCTATATGATTTCACAAAAAGTATTATAGACAACACAATACTTTTGCAACAGTTTTTTGCCAATAGTTTTGCTATGTTGTGATACTAAGTATTGTTAGATGAAAATTATGTCAGAAATCTACTCTCAGAGACGTTTCAGTGAAACAAAGGGCTTTGTGCAGATGTATGTGACAATGATTGAATAGTTCAGTTGGAAGGGGTAGTGTGGCCCAATTGATTGCGTTTAGGCTTTTGAGCTAGAGGTTTTATATCATATTTGGCCCTCTGTCTCTTATTTGTAAATGTTTTAATAATAAATTTGGGTTTGAAACATTTACATTTAACTGAAAAATTTTTCTTTACACCTCATACTAGTTTTTATTCTTAATATCAGCTTAAATTGATCAGAGGTTAATTTATTAAAAACCCAGGTCCTTTGCCTTCCAATCCATTGCCTTCTCTTTCTCAGCAGTTCATGCTTCTTTTAGGGGCTTAATCGAAGAAAATCCCATGCATGCTTGTTCATTGTCAGACATACTTATCTGCATTTATTGCACAAGGACACAACATCTATGAAGATTCATGTTCATGCTAGCAAACAGAAACAGTCATGCTTTCTGTCACTCTTAGGAGCAGTGCTCCATGTGCACTGTAAAGGTACCTCATGCTCATTGAAACACCTCCTTCCTTTTTCCAGTAAAAACATCTTTTTCACCTGATGCAGTACATATATGAAACTTAGCCAAAGTTAAGCAAGAATGCTGTGCATATTGCTGAAAGATTTTCCTTTGTCCTCTGCCGCATCTTATTTCTGAGAAGTCTGCTGTGTTGTCTCTCTGTCCTTAATTTTGACTCATGATGGCTTGCTTCAGTATTTGCTTGACCAGGATTTTGGCAGGAAGCATCACTAAGTAATCGTAAGAGTTCAAGAGGAACTGGTGCCCCTTGCAGTATTGCCATTCTGAGGTCATGCCAACCACCCTGGATGTGCTGCAGCATTAACATGAATTTCAGATTTAAGAAGTGTTTTGGGGTTGTTTTTTCTATCTTTTTTTCTTTGGCTGGTAATGAATTACTTTCATCACTGCTTCTGCCCAAACCCATGTTTTTTTAAAATGAAACAGAGACTGAAAGTAAGGGTTGACCTATGCTGGTGCACTTCTGCATGCACAGGAATGGAGGCTCTCCGTCATCTATGAATTTACTGGAACAAATGGCTAGGTGTCCAAAGATCCACTTTTAAATGCAGTAGGATAAACTTGACTGTGTAAATCCTGAAGCGTGATAACGATGAAAACTTCCATGTTTAAAACAACTTTAGATGGTCTGTGATAAGTTCAGATATAGATCAGAAATAAATGATGCAAAAGGCTATCATTAATATACATGCAACAGGAGGTCTTATTCACTGTTCAGTCAAAATATTGCTGTGTTAAATAAGATCGAAAAGCTTTAGGAGCTATATTACAATATACGTGTAGTGTTTTCTGACAGTTATTTCAGTGCTGTGATTTTTGTTTTCCCCCAGTTAAATGGCCTTGATGGTCGTGAAAACTTAGCTCGAGATTTGGGAATTACAGAAGAAGGAGGTACTGTAGGTGGTCCCCTGTTATTGGAGGTCGTTCGAAAATGTCAGAAGAATATTTCAGGCAATGGAGAAGTAAGTAGTGTTAACATGTAATTTCTTTCTTCATAATTCTTTATTTTCATTTCAGTAATGAAAAGTAAAAAATACTTAACTGTTGCTGTAGTATGTGTTTCCAGTCTTTATTAAATTATGCCTTCAACATAACTTACAGGAAAAAATGCTGAAAAATGTGATTGACTATTCTGTTATTTTTAATGCCGCCCTCATACTCTTGACTAATATTCTGCTACAACATAGTAACACAGAGTGAACCCAGATAAATGACACTAAACTATTGCTTGTTTTCATATTTTTAGTGTGATTTGATAACACTTTAAGCTGTATGTATTTTCTTTGGCATACTTCTAATTTTAATATGACCTGAAAGCCCTAGAATTGGTTCTGTTAAAAATCTTTAAAGCTGTTCTGAAAACTAAATATATGAAACTATTAAACTACCTGAAAGCAATGACAGTGATATTTTAATGGAATATATAATTAAGTTGTAAATTAAATGAAATCCAACCAGTTGCATTTAATTAGTCTCTGTCATGATTGTGGCTTGAAAGAAAATTCTCTGCACCCAAGATTCAGTACCCCAATGAAAGCTTAAATTTAGTAGTTGTCACAGACTTCCTAACACAGCGTCATGGTGTCACAGTTTGTGTGCTGTGTGAGTGAGGATGGTAGCCTTGTTTCTTGTTAGGTAGTATTATGGCAAAATTCAGTATGTTTTTAAGAAGTGTTTATCTGAAACTTCTTAGGTGGCTCCAGTTCTAAGTGATAGCCTGTGCCCCACATCAAAATCATCTGATGGAAGGTCGAGTACACACCCAGTACCAAGTAAGGTAAGATTTTTAATGTATAATGAAAAAGCTACATAATATACATGAGAAGTAGAAGAGAGAACTCCTATGAAACTGCAGATACAGTGGCATTCACTTAAATGATCTTCAAAGTCCTGTGACTTTCTGATTGGATAGGTGACAGTATATACGCTTTATATATATATATATATATATACACAGTATGTATCTGTGAGGTGCAGGTTGGAGGTAACTTGTCTGTTTATCAGGCAGCTGGCTGATTGCTGCTTGGGAGTGATAAGGTATTGGGATACAGCTGTCTTTGTGTTGGGTCCTGTGGCTTTGTTTTCCTCTGTTGATTCGTGTTAGCACAAGATCTGTTGTTAACTAACATCTTCCAGATCTCTAATGCACCATTACATTTGACTGGAACTGACCAGCAGGTTGAGAATTACGGAAAAGTGTAGGCCACACTTAAGCATCTCTTCCACAGAAACCAGCTGCCCACCACACTGAGCTAAAAAAAGAAGGGGGGGGGGGGGGGGAGGGCAACAAAACATCAACAACAAAACCCCTCCACAAACAACAACAATCCCCTGAAAAACAACTAAGCACACCAACCTGATTTAAGTAGTAAATTTTGTTCAAGTTAATGGTGTGATCTGATCACATAAAAAGTTGTAATAGCTTTTTTCCAGAATTACTGGAAGGAACTTGGAAGCTTTCTAAGTCACTACTGAAAACTGAGAAATATAACATTGTATGGATTTTGTTGTTAGTTTATTAATTTGTGAAAGGGAGTGATAAGGACAAGAGAAAATGAAATTGCAGCTCAATCTGGATCTGCTTCATTTTATTCCAGTTCTTTAGTTTTTTGCTATGCAAAACTATACAATTTGAAAAGCAAGGTTCATTTGAAGGTAAAGTTACTTAATTGCTGTGCTTGTTGGTAGTATCTTAAAAACTAATAGGTCAGTCTGTGTAACTGACCTTTGAATGGAAATCTTAATAATTTCAGACCTGCTTTAGAAGATACTTCTTGCTTGGCACCACTAAAAAGATCTGAATGCTGCTAATAATAATGTTGCTTTATACATGAGCCCTGATTTTGTCTTAGGGTGGTTCTGGATTAGCTGAGAACTACTAAAAATGAGTTGGAAGTAGTAAATATTCTACCGTCCCTTATATATACCACCTTTCATCTTCATACTTGTTTTGACATAAGTAGGTCAGAACGAGAAGAGCTAAGTGTTTGTTACATGGCTTTTCCTCAGGAAAAGAATATTTGTTTAGAGGAGGAAAAACGTTTTTCCAGTAGCCTGGAAAGCTGAGGCTCTTGTGCCTGACCAGTCTGTCAATGTCATGTTATAGGAGCCCTTCACCAAATATTCCTACTGGTTCAGAGGGCAATTTGACTGACTTGTTCAGGGAAACACACCAGCAGCATAAGGGGACCCCCTGAGTGCGTTTCCACACTTTATCCACTGCTGTTACTCACTGCTGGTGACTGCTAGAGCTCACGAGGGTTAACGCTAACAGTTTATGGAATAGCAGTCTTTATTAATGTAAAATTGTGACAATTAAGGTTCAGACATTGGTGGTGGTAAGGACTGTCTGCAAAAACAAGCTTGAAACTATATACAATCAGACTATAATCACTAATAATAGCTAGTATGAGTTAGTTACTGAGCATGCATAATGAAATTCTTACCCAGTAAGTGTCCCTAACGGGGAGAAGAAGTTCAGCCCATCAACTGATCCCAGTAGTTATGTTGGAGTCTTCCCCACTTTCCTTTCCTAATTTCACATATTATACAATTTGTTTCAGGTTAATAACTCCCCATAATCTTCCCACCAATGTACAGAGTGGTCAGTTAATATCCATGAGGTTACATCCTTTTCATTGAAAGGACATCCTAGTCATGTTTTACTGACATGTGAAGCTGTATGTTGACGATGTCCATGTGCTGTACCAGGCTTCAAGGATAGTCTTTCCTGATAAGAGATTTGTTAGCTCTGTTTCTTAATTTGCCTACACAAGGGCAAGCCTTCTTCTCCTGCTGTTAGTTCTTTGTCAGTGTTGTTCACGATGATGTTGTAGAAGGCCCTTGTACCTGTTCATGTTTTTCCACAGTAACACAGGTTTCAAGTTTTTAACTCTATGCCTATGGAGCTTCAGTGACTCTGGTCATACATACTATGTTACTGATGAGTGTAAAAGCCTCTCACTTTGCTTTTAGAAGTACAAATATAGTTTCCTTGTTTGGCAGCCACTGTGTGGTTTATCAGTACATGGTGCCTTCAAGTTCCCGCTCCTGTGAGGAGTATAACAGAGCCTGGCTCTGGGGCCTTCACTCGGCTCCACCTTCCATTCAGTTTCTCTTGGCATATGCCAAGGTTGCAGGGTTGCCTAGGGAACTATCACTGGGTAGATTCCATGCATGCCAACTGTATCCCATCCTCCAAGTAGCAGCTGCATTTTACCCTAAGGTTTCCTTAGTGTTACAACTTTGGAGGACTGTGGGGAGGTGGTCTCTAATTTCCCACACTTTCTCACACTGATGTGATGAGGTTGTAGGTAGAATATAATTTCCAACAAGTTGGAATTTATGATCCAGATTTTTATATTCTTTATACACATCCTCTGTGGCAAGCAAATCATAATTCCATTGCAGTGGGATATAGATGAACAGGTTCTGGAAATGCTTTTCATACTATATTGCTGAATCCTTCATGAAAATAGGTTTATCTCAGAAACAGGAGAAAATTGTTTTCTCTATGGATGTGTCCTCATAGAGCAACAGCTGTTGGTTGAACTACACACTCCTCTAAATAGTGGATATCTTAATAGGACTAAAGTTCTTGGATACATTTTTTCCCATCTCTCTCTCCTTGGCAAAGGCAGGGTGGGAAAATATTCTGCCTGTGCAACATACTTGGAGTAGAAATAATGCAGAAGGAGGAGATTTTAGCCAGTCTCAGCTGCAGCAAGATGGAAGTTAACCTGTGAAGTTTAGACTTCCTGATTGAAACAAGGTTTTCTGGTGGTTTTTCAGCAAATCTGTGAGCTGAACTGGCTCTGACTGTGACTTGGCAACAAATATGTGTACTGTAGAAGGGAGTGTGCTAGGAGAGACCAAGACCACAGCTCTTGGCAGCAGCAAAGAATTACGTTTAAGTGCAAGTGTGAAACCACATTCTGACTTATCTTATTAACACCATTAGTCTGAAACCCAAGGTAAGCATGTTGCTCTTTGAACCTTAAGCCATGGTTAACCTGTCACTTCAATTTGAAAGCAGTTATTTAACTTTAGCAGAAATTTACAATATATGAATTCAAAGCAAATGCCAATTGCAGGTAAATTTAAATATTGTTCTTTGGGCCACAAAGATACAACTTGAGCTGTATTACTTGATCTTAAGAGTTAGCATACGGAACAGTTCTCATATGCTTGAATATCTGTAGGATGGAGCCATAGGCATGATACAAAGACTGAATGTTATGTACTTTCAAAGTATCCAGCTTGTGTCATTTTTGGTTTTAGTATTTGGAGGGAGAAAGTGTTATTAACTGCAGTTGTCTTATGCTTGCTGCTTTAAAACTAATATAATACTGCATTTAATACGGAAGTTGGAGGAATTTGCATGGGTTTTTATATAGATTTCTTTTTTTTAGGCAGTGGCTGTAACTAACAACAGCTGTTTATAGATGAATTTCAAAATAGCACTAATGAAGTATCATGTAACTTTCAGGCTGTAGAACAAACTCCCCTATACTCAAATCAGTCTGTAGATTTTTTTTATTTGATGACCAACTTTTTTCAGAATTAGCTGCTTTTGTACTAGAGGTGGTCTGGGTAGCAAAGCCATTTCAGAAGATGGAACAGAAATTTTTAATGGCAGCAACAATAAAGAACACTTCCTTTCTGAAGCGGTAAAACTTTTTTCTCTTGTGTGATTCCTGTTGATACCAATAAATTCCTGAGCACTAATAAATTTGAGCTAACATTTTAAAAAGTAATTTATTGTGTATGTTTATATTAACACAGTATTATAAGACATAAATACTTCTTTCATTCTTTATCTTTCAAGGCTACTGAAACCACTCAAAATGATACAAGCGATTCATCAGGGGAAGGAAGCAAAAGAAGCATTCATTTTCTGCCTAATGAAACAAATCTAGATCCTCAACTAGAAAACAAAGACTTGAATACCAAAGAAAAAAGTGATCCAGGTGTGGATGAAGATGATGTAGAGGGAGATTCTTTTTTTGATGATCCTATACCCAAACCAGAAAGAACTTATGGCTGGTAGGTTACATGCAAGTTTTACTTCATACAGGCTTATTTTTGTCCTCAGTATTCTTGCAGACCTTTGAGACTTATCTGGTGTTTGATTATTCACACTTGTAAATGTGAGTGTTTAGATCTGTTCTGTAACATTTTGTTTCTGAGATGTGCATTTCTATGATTCTGTTCTTTGAAATGCAGTGTAATCTCGGATCTCTTGTATGTACAGAAGCAGGAAAAACCTGTATCACTTTAAGGTACATTATGTAAACTGTATAATGTTCCCAGCCTATTTTTTTGGTGCAATGAACATCTGAGACATCAGTGTTTCTTCTTGCAGCAGAGCTTCAGTGGTGATCAGTACTAAAGGGATAGTGCTTTAGATACCTCTTGAGAAATGCTGCAAGATCATTTAATGGTGTTCTTTTGCTGTCTGAGTAATTGGAGAATTGCTCTAGTTTAGCAGAAGTTACCAGAAGAGGTTGCAGAAGCATTTTCAAGTCTGACAATAGCTCCCCTTGTGTTGGCTTTTTCCCCCAACTGTTGGCAGAACAGCATAAACTTTTTGTATTATCACTGGAGTAAATGCTTACTCTTGGAATTGCATCATTCTGGTACAGCACAAAGCATTCATGCCAGGTAAACTTGGTCTCTTTCTATGAAACTCTGTGAGAGAGATTATTGATGATACAGCTTTCATTGGATGTAAATATTTGGAACAGATTTATTTTTTTTTTTTCCTCAAAGAGCAGTGTTTTTTTTTCTGTGGAAAACATTGTGTGTTACAAATAACTCTACTATGGTATTTCTTTTCCCTTTTTCTTTGTGGAAGTATCAAGATTAAAACCGCATCTGAATGCGTTTACTCTTCCTTTCCATGAGCAAATTTTTAACTAGCCTTTAACCAAAGTCTAACGCTCCTAGCAGGAGATGGTATTGCCATAAAACAGGTTTAAATTGTATGTTGGGAAAACTAGAAAAGGCTGGAGAAAGTTCTGAATAATAATGATGTTTACTACTTTCTTATTGTTTGAGCATTTTCTTATGAGAGGATGGGAAATTCACTTTCAAATTAGGTAAACAGTTTTGCTTTAAAAAGACCATCCAAGAAAAAGATTCTTAATTATTCAGTAAAATAAGCTTTTTTGTTGTGGTTGGGGGTTTTTGTTGTGGGTTTTGGGGTTTTTTGGGGGTTTGTTTTTTTTTTCCTACAGAAAAACTGATTTCCAAATTAAACCTGTAGTAGAGTCACAGTCAAGTGACTTGAACCTCATCACGTTTTCAGAGTGTAGTTGTTATAGTAAGGTTTGCTGAATATTTTAATAAGGTAGCAACTAGTTGTGACTGAGCTGTCTCTGCTGGGTCTTTTGCTTCTGCCCTTTTGATAGCTCCTCTAGAGGAGAAAAAAGAACATACTCTTCAGGTGTTATTTTGTAGTATGTTGTGCTGGTGTGCCCAGGTCCCAAGGGATGAGTAAATGGGAGAGGCACCAGCATTGTTTGGTGTGCAAATAGGTAAATTCCTTATGGGATCTTTGCCCATTCCCGTAGGAAAGGTGCATTAGAGGAAGGGAGCAAGCAGTTACTAACAGCAGAACAAGAGATGATCCAAGCTTTCATTGCCCTTAGGCCTCTGACCCATTATTCAAAATTTGAAGGTGTTTACATATGTGATGATATACATGATATTTTGGTGATATAAAATTTTACCCATTATTAGTAGGATTGGGATCACAGTAACAAACAGTTCTGGTGATACTAAATGTGGAAGTCTTGATCTCTTTTAAATAATGTTTCTTCATCCTTTACTTGCAATTAAAGGACTTGAGTTCAACACTTAAAATACGTGAATGAAATATGTAGTAGCCGAGTGAGCTTTAACATGTGATGATGAGATTTATCTTGCTGCAACTGAGAGATTTTCATTCTGTGAACTGACTGCTCTTAGGGTTAATAGTTTTGTTGGACATAATCACCTTTAGTTCTAAACCAAACTAACTTAAATATTAATTTATATCTGAATCTTTTGATTCTTTTGACTGCATTTACATATGGGGATAATGAAGGGCCCCTTGATAAAAGTAGTGATTCTGATGAAGGTGCAGGATCTCTGTCTGTGAAAGAAGGCAGACAGAAGTCTTTGCATAGGTGATAGGTGAACATCTTGCTTGATACTTGTGCCAGTGAACTGCTTATTGTTTCTAGGTTTGTAGAATAAATAGTTCTTTCCCCTTGCTCTTTTGCTGTGAATATTCTTGTCCTAGTTTTATGGCAGTTTAGTAAATATAGAAGGGAAGGTAATTTTGCGCATCTTACAGCTCTGTGGAGTACTTATTTATTTGGTTTGTTCTAGGAAAACTGAAGCTAATAAAGCAGGAGGTCTAGCATCCCTTTCTGATGCACCGCCTTTAAAAAGTGGGTTAAGCTCCCTGACTGGTGCACCTTTGCTAAAGGAGTCTGATAGTAAGTTTTCACTTGTTTTGTGTTTTGATGACTGTAAGAGAGATCCTCCACAATGTAATGAATGCAAATTGGATTGCGTATGTGGCCCCCTTCTAGTTATAACATGTTTTTTCACAGAGTGATCACATACTAATTTTGATGTATTATTGGGATGATTATGTTTTGAAGCGTGAAATTCTCATCTACATGTGTGGTTTTGTGTATAAAAAGCAGTTTTCAGGATTATAAAATTCTATTGCTCAGGTTTTTTAACTGACATTAACTTACTCCTTACTATTGTTATCATACATTATTTGTATAAGTTCTTTAAGAATATTTGCCTTTATGTTGTAAAACCTGATCCTGAATACTGGGCGATTGTCCCTGTTTCCTACTGACATTTTTAAATGTTAGTGGAGTTCAGACCTGAAAAGTGGATATGACTATACAATACTATAAAATTATATAGGGTTAGTATAAAAAAGTACTACTGAAATGGCTGATGGGTATTATGGGTATTGCTTAAGTGTGATCTTATTAAAAAGTCAATGTCAAATTTCTGATAGAAATGTTTTTGTTTTGTCACAGATTTGCATAGAAACGCTGTTTTGAAAGACCTGCGGCTGGTGAATGCAAAACTGGGATCACTTGAATTAGGTACGTAACTGCTTTGAGGAAGCTCTGATGTTTTTACCTGTAAGCTCTGTCCTGGCTTCTTCGAGGAGTCTGAGAAACTGAAATAAATAGTGAAAGAAGTAGAAGCTTTTAATGAAGATTTTAATTCAGTATATTTAACACCTCTGTAAAACTTTCTGGAGTTAAGAGCAAGATCTGATCCAAAGGAATACAGAAAAGTGAGAACTGCTGTCTTGTATGTGGATTAGTATTTTACACATGCAGCAAAAACTTGATTCATTCTATGCATGTTTGCTAATATCAAGTGCTAAATTCTGTTGTCTAGGTTTCTAAGAAAAGAGGGGATTTATATTTGTGGAAAAAAAATTAGCCAGACAAGTCTTAACTATTTTTCAGTGGCGTATTTCCTTGCCCTTCACAGCTTTTGAAAGTTGCCTTGTAAGCTCTAGGAGCAATATGAAGAAGATGTGATGTAAGAACTGTCAGCTCTATCATACAATAGAGCTGCCACGTATTTAGATTTCATCTTCAGTGATGTCGACAACATCCTGAAAATGTATGTTCAATTTCAAAGCAGTTTGTGTAAATGAGGTTGAGATTTATTAATTACAAACAAAGTCGTCTTCTTTTCCTAATCTGCACAAGTAATGTGCAGATATCAAGTGCTAAATTCTGTTGTCTAGGTTTCTAAGAAAAGAGGGGATTTATATTTGTGGAAAAAAAATTAGCCAGACAAGTCTTAACTATTTTTCAGTGGCATATTTCCTTGCCCTTCACAAGGGCAAGGAAGTGAGTAGTCAGTAGTCTGCACAAGTAATGTGCAGATTACTCACACTTCTGCTGGCTGTTAAACCATGCATTTTGGTGCAGGAATATATTCTTTTGCATTTCTTAAATGGTTTGATTGACACCTTTTTAAAAATTACTTAGGAAATGGAGATGACGACGAGTATGCTGATGACTTCAACAGGTAAGAGAAGGATGATACTGCAGTAACATAATAGTTCATGCATTATAAGAATATCCACTAGCATATTTGAATTATTCCATAATATTTAGCTACTTACTATTGCTGGAATCTGTCAGTATCGCTGAACTGCTTTAAACTTGGTTGTTATTTTAATATATATAGTTACAAATTAAAAAAACTCAAAACAAAAAAACAACCCCCATAACCAACAGGTCTTTTTTGTGCAGGAAGTAGTAAGTTCCTTAAAAACCTGGTGCTAACTTTAAGACATTAAGTTGTTGCTTTTTTTGAAGGTGTTTGGTTGTTGTTTTTTTTTCTGAACCATGCACTTAATGTTTTAAAACTTTAATTAATGCTATTAGATAGTAAGTACAGTGTATGCTGAAATATTCAATTAAAAACAAAGCGTCGTGAGTAGTCAGTAATAAATATTTAACAGCTTCATGATGTGAAGGTATTGTTGTAAGCCATAGGGGTATTTATCAGTATCTTACATGGCTGCAGCTAGGTATAAAGCCTTTAGTTAAGGGGTTTTAAATAACTTCATATTTAACTTGCTAGGAAATGAAATCCCAATCAAATGTGAGGTATAAAGTGAAAGTGAATGTAATACCTGGATGTTTGAAAAGAAAGTCTTATATCTACATTTATGATTTTCTTTCTCTTTAGTACTAGTCATCGCTCAGAAAAAAGCGATATCAGTATTGGTGAAGAAATAGATGAAATTTCTGTGGGAACAGAAGAGTCAATTGCCAGTGATAAAGTATGATTCTTTTAAAATTATTATTCTCGACATTCTTCTTGTCTTGACTTTTTACTTTTAACCTTCCATGAACGAATGTGCCATTATCATGGGCTCCTTGTATACAAGTTTAGACTGTATTACTTGTTCTGTGTTTTTACACCTAGTATTCCTGCAGAGTTAGATACAGTGCAGACTAAAAAACCAAACCAAAGATCTCACAGCAGTTGTTCAGTAGCACAATTCACTGTCTGTTTCTAGGCATCTGAAATATATTTGAGACTGGTTTAATATTCCACATAGGAATGTCTTACCTATATCTCAAGAGCACCTCCTAAAGGAGTATGAAATCTCACTGAAAAGGCTTGAGACCAAAAGGAATGGATGATACATGGACTACAAGAAGTAATGCTTACTGTTTCCATGATTTCTGATTTATTTTTTTTTTACTTCCATTTATTTCCTAGCTTGAAGGCATCACGCAAGACCTTACTATTTCTCAGTTGAGTGACGTGGCAGATTATCTAGAAGATGTGGCATAGAACTGGACAGCAAAAATGTTTCATTGTGCTGGACTAGAAGACTGCTGTGGACTGTTAATTTCAGACAATCACTTCTTGCTGGAACGTCCACTCTATTTGTGCCTTGTATTTCAAAAAGACTGTACATGGAGAAGGCTTTTAAATATTCTTAACACGAACTAAATGAAATATTGTGTTCCCATCTGAGTCTGATACTTTCTTCATTTGGTTCAGCCAGACCTTTTACAGCAGGAGGTGGATTTTCCGCACAGAATGTCCATTGCTGGCAGTGGGCATAATAAAAAACAACTGACAAGAGAACAGTGACAGAGAAGCATGTGGCTTTATAACAGACTTGCACTGTTATTGTAATAGTCTGAATTATTTTTTTTTAAAGGTAACCAAAGCAAGAACCTTCAGAGGCAGTGGTTCAACTCGCACTTCTTTTAACCCAATTTTCCCGAGTCAGTATGTAATACATATTTATGGTAACTAGCCACAACACCCAGTTGCTCGAGACTTACTTGAAACTGCTGGTTTTCAGACTCTTCTGAAAGATGGACTTTTTTAGGCACATCAAATTGAGAGTACTTAAACTCTCAAGTCCAAATTTAGCTAAATTTAAGAGCTAAGTTTAGCACTAATCTCAACTGGCTATTCTTGTTTAAATATGTTTTTCAGACCATTGGTGTTGAAGACCTAAGCTGTTTTTATATATGATAATTTCATTGATGTTACCTGTTGTGAAATCACAAGAAGTAATTTTGTAAAGATCCGCAAATCATTAACTAAATCTTAATGGTTTAAGTTTTTAGCAATGTAATGGGTTTTGGAGCTTTTATTGCTGAGGGCTCTTCATGTGCTGTAAACTTACTTTCATTCTTGAAAATCCTTATTGTGTAAAAATGAGTGCCAGAAAGTGAAACCACTAACCTTGTTTTTTGGATCGACTGCTGTACAGAATTGCGTCCAAATATTGAAAAATACCTTGCAGAAGACATTACAGACACTAAGTTCTAGCTAGGAGCAAATTCTTGTACTTGCATTATACTTTTGCAAAACAGGGTCAGTAATGGAAACATTGATAGTTTTTTAACAATACTGTTGTACGTGGCGCTGCTATAGCATAAAGGTCATCGACGTTTGTAATACTGAAACAAGACTTCAAAATGTGCACTTTCTGAACATTGTGAACACATTTAGAAAATATACATGTAAGTGAATAAAAATAATTTTGGGGGGTTTTTTAGGCTTTGTAATATTCTTTTTTTTTTTTTTTTTTCTTTTGCAGGAACACTGTTGGCTGCTTATCAGTGGTCGCCACAGTGGAAGTAGCATGCTAAACTAAAGCCATTGGTTAAGATATAGAGCTGCTACTAGCATTGGATGCTGACTTAAATCTTTGTTTGCACTGCACCAGCAGGCATGGAACAGTGCTGGGAAGTCAGGCTTGTACAGTACATATATGATCTGAGAGGAGAGAGGAAAGGCGTGCCTTTTATTTATGTGCACCCCAAAACAGCCAGCAAAAAGCATCAGAATATTTAGTCATGGTGTTAACTTCTAACTTTGTGCCATATTGTAGCAGCTGAACACAGATTTGATTTTATTTTTTTTCCTCCCCAAAAAATCAGTGTGCCATAGACTTCAAATAGCAACAATGTAACAATGTTGTAACATGCATCCTGTGGGGGGAAAAAAAAATCCCTTTAAGTATGGGGGAACCTGTGCCTCAAGATACTATATATGAAAAGTTTGTTTGGAGTTTTTTTTGTGTTTTGGAGAAACGCAACAGCATGAATGAAGGAAATAAAATTCCATTTGAACACCTGGGAACAATTGATTTCTGATTTTATTTTTTTTTTTTAAGGTGTGTGGAATAAAGTAGAGGCAGTGTTTTTTTTTCTGTGTCTTGGGAAAACATGATGTTCCATTGCCTGTTAGCTGTAGGATATGGGGCAATTTATCATACCAAAAGAAGCAAAATGATTTCTAATTGGATTTGAAGATGTGGCCTTTTAAATAACTAATTAGGTATTGTAAGTGTGAACATGGCTCTTGTTAATGGCAAGTTGGTGTTGTCTTACCTTGGGGGTCAATTTTGGCTGTAATTTAAGGAAATGCCAAACAGTATGAAGTGTCCATGCTCTTCTTCCTGTGGGCTTTTACAGAATTGTGTGTAATAACTCAAATTGCAAAATAAAGCTGTTACGCTGGCTAAATTGTATTTTTGAGTCTTCCTGAACCAAAGATCTTAACCATAGGAAATTGAGGAAGCCCTGTGTGTTTTGGGGGGTTTTCTTGAAATATGGCTCTTTTTTCAGGGTTAGTTTGGTCTACAGTTGAGTGTGCTCAGGTTTCTTCTAAGTCTAAAGCATCTTGCAATTCCTGATGATAAATCCTGAAGTCTGATAAAGATCAGACTGAATAGGAGTACTGGGTGTCAGTCTGAGTCATCAAATGGTTTATGATTCAACAGACAAAGGGAAGAAATAATCCAATCTTGATTTTCAGTATTTTGTGGTGTTTACAATTGTTAGTCTGAGTTACTTAAACATGTCTGGCAAGCTAAGCTCTCTTGCTTGCTTGTGTTGTTCTACATTTCAAACCACATTGGTATTTTACATTAGGCTTCTCCCTGAAGGACCTAATGCAGTTAAATACCTGACATCATTTGTATGAACCCTATTATAAAAAATGGGAATGTTTCTGCAGCTGTTCTTCTGTACTGCTTCTGCCTTTTTGCAGACATCTCTGTGAACAGAGAAGGAAGTGTCTGAGAGGGCCACTTAGGACTGGTTTGTGCAGTTCTCTACTGGTTAGGTCTGGTTAGAAGCATGCTTTTGCTAAATACTCTTTGAAATTCAGTTAACAAATCCTGTGATTTCCAGAAGTAAAAAGTTCAGGACTAACCTACGACTGACAGTTCCTTATTAACACGGTAATGAGAGTGGATTATGAAAACATACCTGTCTTAATTTTTGTAGTGAAGTTACTGTATTCCACCTGTCTTTTTTTCCTTTTTTTTTCTTTAAGCAAAGTGAGAAACCATGTACCATCTGATAAAATTTCCTCATAAGTGATATATTCATCAGCTGTAATTAAAGCATTCTCAGCTTCAGACTAGTTTGATAATTTAGTCCTTATTTACACAATATATCTAACTCTTGAGGCAACTTATATGCCCGTGTAAGTGATAAGGTGGTTGAGTGATGATAATAAAGAAGGGGGGCTACTACTTCATTTGCTTTTTAGCATTGTAATTTTCACTGATGAAATATTTTCTACAAAGCTAGCCTTCTTCTCTGGAAAGAGAATGCATCTGTGGAGAGTTCAGTTGTAGCTAAAAAGCTAACAAACTTCTGTTTTCTTTAGCACTGTCTGCGCAGCAGCCAACATGACTGCTTCATGTTCATTTCAGGAATGAATGCCAGATGAATTGGTTTTGATAGGTCTTTTTGGTTTGGTGTTTTCATTATCAGGTAGAGCCAAAAGAGAAGTTGAACTGAATTGCAGGAGTTGTGGGTTTGGTAGATTTCTAAGTGATCTCATTCATCTTGAAGCTACCTCTACAGGCAATCTATAATTAATTCAGCACTGCGAAAATAAAACTTGCAAGATAAGACTGACTGTCTTGGATTTCTACCAAAAAGAAGGAATTGGGCTCTTCAAGGTCACTGAGATACCCGAAGATTGAAACTGTCAAATGCAATGGGTATTAAAAAGTGGCAGTTCTTTTGTTTATGTCATGAATGGTATTAAATCCTCATTAAAGGGGGGGGGGGGGGGGAGGTTAAAACCCAGCAGCCCAGTAACCTCTAGCATACAGTTTCTGTTTTTGGTCTACTGGAGTGCTAACATTTGTCGCTGCTGTGATTAATTTTTGTATATATTTTTATCCTTTTAATACAGGATAATAGGAAAAATGCGTATGCAATGTGTCATTTTGGAATATGTTCATAATGTTTTAGCATCGACCACAGTTTCAAAGTTGTTGTGTAACTTTTCCCAAATCACTTATTCTTTTTAATATATTTCAGAGGGCAAAACATAAGTATATACCTTGCTGTTCCAAGAAGTGCCTGTTCTTTCTCAGGCCTCAAAATGTATCACTTTCGTTAAGTCCGTTGTACTATTTGGGGGAAAATTGTCAATAAATGAATAAGTACAGGAAAAGGATGTAAAGTCATTCTTTTGTACTAGAGCAGTCCTCAAGCATTGTCTGGATACAGTATCTGAGGAACAGTAGAGAGATCGCAGCAATGTTGAGCATATAATTAAAGGGTATTTTGGGGAATACTTGCCTTGTTCCAGAAATTGCATGTTTGCTTTCTGTGTTGAGGTTTTTGCCCTGTCACTTGACCTAGGGGAACAGCATGCTTTGTAAGCTCCTCAAAACGGTGTTTTAAAGCTTTGTAAGCACAGTGCGGGAAAAGAAATGCAGACCTGATACTTACAAGTTGAATGAACTGCAGCTGGTTAAAAAAAAGCAGTGTGAGGGATTGCACACTGAGCAGGAAATCTGATGGGGACAAGGCAGGTGTGTTAGGCTCCTCTTGCCTGGTCAGTGTGTAGTGCATGAGGAAGCAGCCTACCTGAGGGGAGCCAGCCAGCATTCATAAGATGGGAGAAATGCAATTAGGACGTGAGAGATTGAGAGGGTGCCTGCTGGCTGCAGGGGGGCAGAGCAGGCTTGTGTTCATCTTTTTTAACACCTGAGGGTCACTGTTACTAGCTTGTGCAAATAGACAGGAGTTGGTGAAAGAAATTGAACAGTAATGCCATAGATGGTGTTTGAGACCAGTAGAAGACACAGTGATGAGCTGCAAGACAGTCCTTAGAGCTAGCAAGATCAACTACCCCAGCATATGGGATACCTCAACCCAGACACAACCCTGAAGAGCATGTGGCTGTCTAGGTGCAGGGAGTGCCTGGGGCTTCTTAGAGGTTGGGGTCACAGAAGTCTCACCTGCTGGAGCTGTGTTTTGATGGGGACACTGCGCTGCTAGGTGAAGCAGGATGGATGGCATCAGGAATGCCAACAGAAGGGCAAAGGTACTTTGTGGCCACTGTAAAAACAAGAACCCCAATCCCCCATTGTGTGGAAGAAGGGGAAGGCCAGAGGCAATGTTTAACCAGGGGAGGGCTGGAATTTCTGTGGAGGAAAAAGCAAGAAAACTTTTTTCCAGTTGCAGGTGCTTACAGAGAGATCTTTAGAGCCCTGATAGGAAGACAGGGCATGAGTTTTGGCAGGAGATGCATCTAGCCATGCTGTCAGAGCCAGTGAGGCTGAGAGAAAGTGACAGAAAACAGTAGTCAGGAACTTCTGCAGAGGGATGAAGGCACCCCTCTGCCCATCAGACCTGTTCCTTGCTTCAGCCCGTTTCTAGTATGTGTCTGCATACTGTCACAGGCAGGGCTTTCTGTCTGAGGAGTGATGTCTGCAAGGAAAAGACAAGATGCACCTAATGAAGATTATTATCTTTTCTGCCAGGGTTGCTAGCCTTGTGGGGAGTTTAAACTAGGTTTGTTGGTTGTGGACACCAAAGCCTGCAGGTAGCGCGTACGGGAGAGTCTGAGGGAGGGACATCCCTCACTGCAGGAAATCGGAGGTTCTTTTCCACAAATGTGCAATGGAATAAACAAGAAAATGAGGCAGTCTGTGCAGTCATTAAGCTGTGATATCGCCGGGATGACAACACATGGTAGAAGAGCTTGCATGAGCGAGTGCTACAATGCATGGACACAAGTTTTAACAGGCAGGCACAGAACTAAAATGGAGGGGGAAGGTCTATAGAGGAGTAGTGTGAATGTGCAGAGTATAATTGGAATAGAGAAAACCCTGAGAGTCCACCAAGAGTTTGCTGTCAAGGCTGAAATGTAGGCTAATAAAGGGGATATTGTGGTAGGCACCTGCAACAGATGACTCAATGAAGAAAAGGAAGAGAATGAAGCGTTCCTTAAACACTTTCAAGAAGTCTCCTGATTGCGTGCTATGGTTCTCATGGGGTTTTTTAACCACTTCCAATTTGCAGGAAGGCCAACATGGCAGAACACAAGTCAGGAGACTAGAGTGTGTTAGGGACTGTCTTTTACTTGGGTTCACAACAGGTTGGGACCAAGAGAGGTACTC
Source organism: Pezoporus wallicus (assembly GCF_028554395.1). Lineage (NCBI taxonomy): Eukaryota > Metazoa > Chordata > Aves > Psittaciformes > Psittacidae > Pezoporus > Pezoporus wallicus. The sequence goes on from NW_026637663.1 coordinate 5,943,179, forward strand.
TAGATCGGTACTCTAGATCTGCTGCCAAGGAATAAGAAGTGCTCAAATGCAATAGTCAATGGCAACCTTGGCTACAGTGGCCATGAGATGACAGAGTTAAAAATAGAGCAGAGAGGAAAACAAGTGGCCAACGAACAGATATGGGCTTCAGGGAAGTGAACTCTCTCTTGTCCAGGAACCTGAAGGAGGCCAGAGCTGGTTGCCTTCCGGTATGGAAAGCAACAAGTAGGCATAGCAGGGAGACAGACTGGCTTATTGAGAAACTCCTGGCTAAGCTCAAAAGCAAAAAGTTGTGTGGAAAGTGGAAGTGAGGATGGGCTACAGGGGATGGACATAGAACTGTACAGGCGTACAAGCATGGTACAAGAGACATGAAAGCTTGGCTGAAGCTGAAACTAGCAAGGGATGTGAAGGCAGCAAGAAGGTTTCCTCAAGCAGGACATCAGTAAAAGGAAGATGGAAGAAAATGTGGGCCTGCTGCTGAATGGAAGGGGATGACCTAGTGGTGAAGGTAAAGAAAGACTGAGGTAGCTTTTAAAAAGGTGAGAAAAAGGATCTGGCAAGGTAGAAACCAGTTGGCCTCACCTCAGTTCCTGGGATGCAAGTCCTTGTGGCAGCCATTTCTAAGTACATGAAAGAAAATAAGGTGACTGAGAAGAGGCAGTGTGGGTTTATGAAGGGCAAATTGTGACTGACCAATGTGATCACTTTCTGTCGTGGCTCTGAGGGTGATTGTGGATGTCATTTTTTTTTACTTTAGCCAAATTCTCCTAGAGCATCTATGTAACCAGACTGGGCAGATGGGCCGGGTAGAAAGCAGCTTTGCAGAAGAGGGGTTCGGAGAAGCTGCAAAAAGTGAAAGCCTGAAAGAGTGAGTCAGCCTGTGGCTATGCTTGTGTAGCCAGCAGGATGAGGCAAGTGGTTATTTCCCCTATATCCCCTTCCCTGTGAGACCATACCCAGAGTATTGTGTTCAGTGTGGGCTCCCCTGGTAAAAAAGATGCCAGTAAAACAGAGAGAGTCCAGTGGAGTGGCCAGATGATGGTGATGGGGCTGGAGAATGTGTCCTATGAGGAGCTGGGGCTGTTCCATCTGTACAAGGGAAAGTAGAGGTGGAGTGGTTAAACTGTGGTCTTACATGCTTATGGGGGGGCCAGTATGGAAATCAGGCCTGGGCTTTTCCTAGAGGTGCTCAATGAAAGGACCAGTCAAATTGCATCAGAAATTCCAGCTGAGTACATGAAATAAAGCCTAAAAAATCACAATGAGGATAGTCCAGGAGCATGGGCTCAGAGAAGTTGTGAATTATCCATCTCCGGAGTTTTCAAAACTCAAATGGACAGATAGAGAGCAACCTGATCTAGCTTTGAAGTTAAGTCTGCTTTGAGCAGGCAGCTGGAGCTCCAGAGAGCCCTTTCAACCTAAATTATCCCATTCTACCAAACCAGACCTTTATATGGAAGATGAGTTACTATGGGGATAGACAGACTTCATCTGGCTGCCTGTGTGCATGCAAACTACCTTGTTTACATGTAGAAACAATTTTGCTACGTTTATTGATGCTTGTGTTTCATGTGTGCACAGACTGTCCCACGAAGAAAGGCCAGCATTTGCAAATATAGTAGTTTAACATCCACTCTGCTATAATGGTGTTGTTGAAAGAGTCTCTTACAAATGGTGAAGTTAGAACATAATTAGATGGTGCACTGTGTGAGTAACTGCAGGTGATCCTTACACTTGGATCTGTGTTTAAAAACCAAGCCGCAAGATCACTAGAAGTTGTTTTTCAATTCCCTGGCATCTTTAATTGGTTTGTTTTAATTGCTCTGTGCTATGGGGTAACCACAGCAGATACAAGGTAGTAAAATCAGGTCATTTGCACAGTTCCCCTGTACAGCTATCATCACATGCATCTTCATAGCAAGAACCTTCTTCAGCTTATTTTTCTCTGAAATGGAAAACTTCCACTTCATGCTCACAACATGGTCTGTTTGGGCTGGCAGATGTCCTTCAGGGCATGCTGCAAGAGGCAATGTTGGGAAAGGGGTGGTGTGCAGCAGAGCAGTGTCTCCAGTAGCTTTTTTTTTGCTTAGGTGATCACGGCAGAATCTCTTTTAAACTGATGTTCACGTTATCTTTTAGGGACATAATTCTCATGTTTTGTGTTAGATGATGTGATTGAAAGCTCGTCTCCACAAATGGAAAGGACAGAACAAGGTAACTCCTGCAGGTCCAGTGGTCACTGCTGTGGGCTCCTCTGATCCTGCAGCTCCCTTCCTGAGGCGTGGTGCTGCGAATCTCAGCACACCTCAGCCACACAGGCTAACAAGCCCCTCAGAGGCACCAAGACTCCTGCTCAGAGCACAGCCTGCCTGGGAGATGAAACGTGGCTGGGAATTGCTGTGTGAGGAGAGTGGATGGTACAGTCCGCCTAGTAGGTGAATGTTAGTCTATAGCATTAATGTTCAACTCTTATGAATGCAGAGGGGCAAGGGCAGGGAGACCCCAGTACCAAACTGGAGCTCCTGAAGCCCCCTGTTTCTTCCCCGGGCTGTCCAGGAGAGGCACCATCCCATGGTGCCCCATGGGATGAGGGACCTACATGGGCTGGTGGTGGGATGCTGGGGAGGACCATTTGGGGAGTGCATGCTTCCTGCTAGGAGATGTTTAGGACCAGGACCTAAAAGGGAAAAAAGGAGGGATCATGGTGGTTTGGAGGAGCAAGTGTGGTCAAACAGATGGCAAAGGGGACTAAAGGGGATGGCTGTGTGCAAAACAGTCGTTCAGCCATGCCTGCCCCTGATCAGCGATGTCTCTCCTGTCTCCTTCCTAAGCAGTGTTTCCAATCCTTTCTAAACATGATTAAACATTGAAAGAGAAGATTGAAACAGTCTAAATAATTTTGGCTTGTGGGTGAATTAGAGATGAATTTAGGTAAAACCTTGAAGCATGCATTTCCTTGAAGTCAGTGTGGTATTTGCCTACCTAAGAAATGTTTTACAGAGGCTGGTTTTTTACAGAATTATTCTGGCAACCTTTGTAATTAAAAGCACCTTTATAGTGATAAGTGGCTCAAATGAGTGGCTGACACATTGAGTGATGTTTTCTTCATCTCCTCAGAACTGTAAAGTAGGAGGGCTCTGCTCTGGTCATTAAAAGGAAACTGGTAAAATTGGGAGATAAGTAGTTAAAAAGATTTCAAGCAGACCAAGAAGAAATTCCAAAATATTAATTCTAGTTTTCAGAGACTAAAGCAGTCCTGGAGATTAGAATTATGTATGTGTAAGCTTTATATTTTAACATGCATTAATGGAAGAAATGGGAAAGTTAATTCTTTTGGGAACAGATTGTAGGCTTAAGTAACACACTGCCATACAAAAGCAACAACCCCCCCAGCTGTTGTTAAGTGCAGCACTGCAAAAGTGGTTTTGCTCAGTTGTACTCAGTCAGCAGACTAGGTTAATTAAACCCTAAGTGAACTTTTAGATTAGGCACCTTTACAGAAACTGTTCAAAAAAACTATGAGAAAGTCTGAATTTTAAGCAGGTTTTTGCACAGTGTGGTTACAGACACAGGGAAGTGCTGACGTTAGAAATCTGATGTTTCCAAAGAGAAATAAGACAAATTCTCATGGGCTTCTTCCATGACAGAGAAATTAAAATTCATTAATACCTCCTCTTCCACTAGTTTCTGGTTTCAATCAGTGTGTGCTAATTTGTTGGAACTTCATTTGAAGGACTTGGAAGTACCAGACAAAAAACCTGAACGCATTGGGTCCATAGATCTCATCTAACCAGAAAAACTAGGGTAGGAAAACTAGGGTGATGTTAATGCGCAGTAGCTTTCTGCTCCTTTTGCATTAGATATCGAAATAAATTAAGCTAAACTGTGGAAAGGTGAAAAGGAGTCGAAAGAGGTACTAAAAACCAGGTGGAAATGAGGGCCAAATGCTAATCTGAAGGAAGCCAAGCTAATGCAGTTTATGCAAAGAAGAAGAAATCAAGCACAAGCCGATGAACTGAGGCTAGCCCAAAGAACAGTGAAGCTGTGAAGGCAAGGGGTGGTAGCAGAGAGCAAGTTAGTAAAGCTCATTGAGACAGTGAGAGTACCCACAGCCATCACTAGAGCCACGGCTTGGTGTGGGAAACTCCCTTTGCGATGCCAAAGGGAGCTGGAGCTGTGCTCCCTTCCCTGGGGCGCATGCCTGTCTTCTTGGCAGTGAAGCAGCTACTGACTGCTGTAATTTAGGTCACGGAGCAGCAGATGTAGGGATTCATTTGTGTTAAAAGTTAGAAAGCCTGAAGAGGTAACAGCAGCATGTTAGAGGTTAACTGGGAGGAGCACTCTGGTTTTGAAGCAGAAAGTCAGAATACTGTTAGTAAACAACAATCTAGAAGGTGGACCTTGGTTTTGGCAGTGGCCTGCTGTAAGGGACATGCTAGAAAATATGTTTGCTGGGAGAAGATGAAGAGTTGCATGCCTGTAGCTGCATGCATAGACTATATGACCTCATAACTTGGCCCACTGATTTTTGTGTGACAGAAATAACTCATAACCCAACAGCTCCAGCAGCGCACAGAGCAGGCATGGCTTGTCTGCAGTGCAGACCATGTAAAGAGCTGTTCTTTCCCTGAAACACATGATTTTCAGGGGCAGCTCCATAAATGTCAGTTACTCCCCTCTCCCTTGTTAAAGGTAGGAGCAGAACCACAGAGGTCCTCTTCCTGCGCCACAGTGTATGTTCACCACCACAGCCAGCAACAGCCGGCTCCTCCACACCAGGGGCTTTGCTCTACCCATCAGCCTGGGGTTTTGGGTGCAATTCAGAACGAGGTGCCTGAGCGAGGATGGTGTTTGTCTCTTTCTACATCTTCTTTCGTCCCTTTGCTGAAGAGCAGCATTTAAGGTTCGGTTCAGGCTTAGGGCCATGTGGAAGTTAGAAAGCATTAAAGTCAGGGGGCCATGCACCTCATTCAATGGTCACTGTACCCAGCACTGACCATTCCTGCTCCTGCACAGTGCAGGCTTTGTACCAAATGATCAAATCTCTGCAGCACAGATACAAACCTGAGAGAAAAATGAGGTCACAAATATAGGCCAATTACCCATGCATCACGGAACGAGAAACCTTGCAGAGCAGCCTTTTTTCTGTTTTGGTTGCTCCTCTCCCACTGTGGTTTGCTTTTGTGGTCTTTGAAATGAAAAAGAGAAAAGGATGCATCGTGACTCACGCTTTTGTATAACTGTTCTTACTGGTCACCAAGGATCTGCTGGTCACAGGAAGCAAACTGAAGGCTGTTCAGTTGCGTGGTCTTTTGCAACCGATAGCATCTGTACATTTTCTTGTCATTTCTGTGCTTTTGCTCAGGTCAACTGTTTTTGGATCCAAATTGTGCTAATGAATAATTTTACTGTTACTTGATCCTCCCTGTGCTGCCATGAGGCATTGGGGAAGTAAATTGAAACAAACTTGCAACAGCTAAGAACATGAAAGAGACCATTCCGGCCCAGCAAACCCAATCAGAGTCAGAGCTTATTTTCTTCATCTTAGGTTCAAGAGTAGAGGAGTCCGAAAGCTGTGCTGTGATAAGTTTACCACCTAGGTAATGACAGACCGCTTCCTGGAGCATGGCTACCCCTTTCCTCCCCTGGCTTTTGTTCATAACCTCAGGGTTTAATCTAAAACCACAGGATTTTGTTGTTTGCTACCAGCCTGGACCACACAGTTGTTTGGAATGATCATTAGTGAACTGTGGTCACTATTTAAACAAATATGATATTTCATAGAATACTCCAGCTCAAAGATGTGGCTGTGCAGAAAAATCTCACATGGAGAATTTGCCAGAACTCTGGGGAAGCCAGGAGTTTTGCCACTCCAGGTATTGCCCACCAGCACAAGATGCTGAGAAGAGGGTCCCCAGTGAGCACCTGGTTGTACTGGAGAAGGGGAATGTAACTGTGTGATATTAAACCTACCTAAATGGAAAAGTGTGGGGACACTGATGTCCCTTATAACCTTGTGTTAATCTCTACGGCAGAAAACTGGACATAAAGAAGCACAAATTCGTATCTGGTCTCAGTTAGGCATAGAAAGGACCAGTGAAGGACAGTAGAGGATCCTCTGCTGTGTATTTGGAGCCTAAACTGGTGTCAGTTCTGAACTGGAGTCAGTGGTGATGCAGTATGGGACCAGTGCTGAAGTCCTGGTGTAGCATGGTGAGGCATACTCGGGCTGTGTGGTGCAGAGCCTTCCTCACTGTCAAATTTGTGCAGTGGTGTTAGCAAGAGTTTGGGGTGCTCTTCCTTCACATTAGTTTTAAGGCTTGTGAAAGGTAAAAAATGCTGTTCTCAGAAATGCCTTCTGCTTTTGTTATTCCCAAGGCTGGTCATACCAGGAACTTAGCCATGCTGACCACTGCATAAGTAGCCACAAGATGGTGGCTTAATAAGTCTTTTGACTGATTGTTTCAAGCATCTTCCCTTTGAATACAGTCTGTTTCCTCTTCAGTTTCCTTTCTGACTTTCCTCACCAACTTTGTTGCCTTTATTCCCCTGTGTCTCCTACTGAATCCCTCTCCCTCTGTAGCTCTCTCTGCATTGCCATTGCTCATCCCATCTTCTCCTCATCTCCCAGTTGCACTTTGTTTCTGCAGAGCAACACTGTGATCCTGATTGTTGCAGCTGTGCTCCCACCATCCACCTCTGCTCCCAGCACTAGGAGAAGTGACTTTTGGCCAAATGTGGTCCAAGGAATGACCCTCTGTCCCTTATGGCACTGACCTGTGTCTCCCAAGGTATGTTCACGGGTCTGCTACAGGCTTCATGGGTGACTCTGGGTAAGCTGCTTAATGAGTCTGTGTGCAAAGTCCTCATCTGTAAAATGCGGATGGATGGACCTGCTGCAGCCTGGCAGGTTTTCAGACTGTACAGCTTATGAAATTCATTACATCCCCCAGCACCACCAGTGGACTTTCTCCCATGCTTGTTCAGTCACTCTCTTCCTTTACGACCCAGAACAACGGCCTGTCATTGCAACTCAATGACTCCCTGCTGAAAGTGAGCTGGTTTGCAGCTGGCCCGCTGTTTCAGTATGGGATAGGTCTGAAGAGGCTGCAGTGCTACGGCTTAAAAGAAAAAGAAACCTTATTGATGATCCTAGCCTTTACAGCAATTTGGAGAGGAGAAAGACAACAGGCTCCTGATGGGATTGAAGTCAGTTTGACATACTTTTGTGTATAGGAGGCCTGGCTAATATCTCTGCTAGTCTTCTCAGGGTGCTGGAAGAAAACTCCTGAATTGCCTTCGACACAAGCAGAAGATCTGGTTTCCCGCTAAGAACACAGTAATTCCTGAAAAGCTCAACAGTAAAGGCCTGCAGTCTTGGTGGGGTAGAATGAAACATTAAAGCTGTGGTGGTGTGGAAGGAGACGGGCGAACCAGGCACATTGAGAAGTTAAACACTCAGGAGGGGCTGCTCGGCAGAATTTGGCACCCCAGAGAAATGCTTTGATGTCCTCGTGCAGGGGCAGTGCTTCAGACTCTAGTCTGAAGCTTAAAGGATTTGAGCGGGATAGGGACAGACAAGATCCACCTTGAGAGAGCAGGCTGGCAGCTACCCCAGGAATAAGCTGCTGTCTAGAAGAGCTTCAAAGCCTTGGATACTAAGGTACTCTAACACAGACTAAAAAACACTGGGCTTTGCAGAGCAGCAGAACAAGAGAAGATTAAAGATGTTTAACATAGGATCTTACCATGTCAGATATAACAAGATAAAGTTAGAGACAGCGAGCAACCTCTGCATTTATGACTAATTATTAAAAGAAACAAGTCTGATTCTGATCTTTTCCGATTATTAGAATGATGAGATTTAAACTTCATGGAAAATTATCTGAAGACTTTTCCAAAACAAATCATCCTCAGTACATGGCTTATAGCAAATTGGACTCTTTCAAAGCTTCTTTTTGCTTTACTCAAATAGCAGCTTTTTATTTAATATATGATCAGAGCGGAGCTTGTTAAAGTAAAACCTTGTGCTGCCCTCAGCGAGGGGGCGTCTTCCACAGCAGGAGTAAACAATAACCGCTGATCTCCTGTTGCTTCTAAAACACTTCCAGTCTAACATTCCGTCTTGCCTTTTCCAGTCTGTTGCACTCAGCTGAGACAGAAAAGGAAAAAGTTAATGCAACACAGTAAGAAAACTTTCAGGGAGAACAGCAAAATCACTGGCTTTTCCCACAAGCTTTTTGTCACAGGGTGGAATGGCCTCATGCTTACCTTTCATTTCGTTTAACCAGGAAGGATCTTCATTACATGTTTGAGGGCTTCTCTCCAGCTGTTGGCATGGTCTCTCCTTCACGTTCTGCAGGCAGATGGCACATCTGAGCAGAGGGATAGTTTCTGAAGTTCAGTCTTTTCTTTACCTTTACAACCATCGTGTACTGAGAAGTATCTGAGTGTGGTGTATGATGTCACGGACCCCATGGAGGTACAGAATCGTTTATTCAACAAAGTTGCTTGATTATATACTTTAAGATTACAAGGGTGTTATGACAAATCACCAGTGAAAACCAGCCACACGCATATTCCTGTACAGGTTACTCGATCACCATTTTTGTAACCATTTCCTTGTTACTGTTTCTAGCTGATATGTGCTTTAGATGTGGCAATCTATGTTATTGCTTAAGCAACCATGGCTTACAGACTATGCTTCTTTTTATGACTACAGAGTGGTTAAGCGCAAGATATCTTCTGCTCCCAGAACTTCCTATTTGAAACAGTCTATGAGGAACAAACTTTAATTTTCTCCTTGGTCCACTTATGCCAGCACTTTGTGATTAGTCTTGCATATGCAGCTGCATTGTGCTCTTAAGATGGTCCTCAGCATCTGAGTACTGGAACTTTGCAGCTGGTTCAGATGACGATGAACTTGCAAGGAGATAAATTGCTTCCATAACACCATACTGTAAGAAGAATTTGGTTTTTGAGTCATTAATCCTGCCATCAGTTCCACTTCTGAAGAGCAGGGGTAATTTCTGAATTCTGAGGTGTAGCTCATGGTTATCAGGCAATAGTATCTCAGTAACAGAGGACGTGAATCTGGTAATTACAGTGGCTCTCATTTCACAGTTAAGCTCAGTAATAACATTAAGTGAGGCATCACAGCACAAGTTCTTTTGCTGTGTTTGTATTAAATATTTTAAGCAGCCCCAGGTGATTACTTCAGGACTTCCAGGAACCTCCTGTCTGAGCTCAGTTGGTAGGAGTCTGTCCCCTTCACCAGCGCAGCTGAGACATGGTGTTTATCACATAAAATTACTGGGAAAACTGCAGCAAAAGTCCTGTATTAGTGGCAGCTGCTTTCCTATTTCAGCAAAATTCTCTACTTTATGACTGTTTAGCAGGTAGATGAAAACGACCGGCTGGGCCAGGTGTCAATTCACTGAAAGCTAGCAATAGTCAGAAGTATTCTGGGAGAAACCAAGCTTTGAAATAGGAAAAGGAATATTGCCCCTGTGAAGTAATGAAAGAACAAGACTGCTGGCCCAAATATTCCTAGCTGGGGTATCATCCTGACTCCAAACAATGCTGAACATGGACAGAAAGAATTCTTTGAGGGTGAAAGAAACAGATCTGTCAGATGGTCCTCTCTGAAGTGAGGCACTTTGTGGGGGCATGTTAAGATCAGTTCTTCCTTGTCCCTTGTCGTAGAAAGAAGCAGAGAGAGTCAAGACTGCTTTGTGTGAGGACACAGAGAGGAGCCATTGGCACAGCTGCAGATCCTGGTGAGGATGTCCCTGCTAGCATCTAGGTGGCAATACCTGTGACATGCCCTAAAGCTTCAGGGTGGTTGAAGCCCACTGGGGGTGAGTGGTGGGTCAGTGAAAAATTAGATGTTAGCCAACCCTGGTCGACAGAGAGGGAGGAAGCTGCAGTGAGGCAGGAAGTGGCTAATATTAGCACACTTTCCCAAACCTCAATTGGAGGCATCCTGGGGAGGGGGGGCATGGGTAGCTATCAGTTGCCAGCTTTCTCAAGGGTGTCCTCATATACACCCATGCTTTTTCCCTTCAGTAAAGAACATGTCTGTGCTGCACAACACAATCATAGGAACACAGAATCATAGAATAGTCATCTAGTCCAATCCCCTCTGCAATAAGCACTGGTGACTTCTGTGAGAAGCTGTGGAACCTTTCCCCATGCCAGGTGGCTCCAAGACAGACCCTCTGCTGGCCAAGGCTGAGCCCATTGGTGATGGTGATAGCCACCTTCTATGTCCTCTGGGATAACATAGTTAAGAGGGAGAAAGAGCCCTGCACGACAACTGCTGCAGCCGTAGAGAGGAGTGAGAAAATGTGAGAGAAACAGCTCTGCAGATACCAAGGGCGGTGAAGAAGGAAGAAGAGGAAGTGCTCCAGGCACCAGAACAGGGTATAATCACAGTGGAAAAATCAATTTTATGAAATCACTAACCACCAGTGAGTGACTGCATGCATGAAGACCTAAAGATCAAATGATTACAGCAGTTGTCTGCTCTTAGAAGGGAAGTGGAAGAGAAATTATCACTGTACACTGCAATATGAATTCCGAGAGCTGTGTTAGCTGTTTGCTGCAGAGAATCCTGTGCCAGCAACTGCTCTCCCTGTCATCTGCTTGGCACAGCACCCCAATTTGCTTTCCCTCCTAATCCACGTGGAAATTCAGGAGTACTCTCAAGTCTCTAAAGAGACTGAGATACCTAGCTTCTATTGACTGCAGTAAGAGTTAAGCGTCCAATATACTTACAACTTATTTAAACCAGAATGATTTGAACATGTGCTTGGTTATCTCACTGATCCACACCTGATCATAGGTAGGATGTGTTATTAGAACACAACTGCCTTCCTACATGAATCTGAACAAGTGATATCTCAGTGGTGCCTGTTTAGAAACAGTAGTTCCCACTGTGCAGAAGACCTAGAAGATTTTCCTCCTTGCAGAGCAATCTCTTGTGGGAGTTTATCTCTAGGTTGCCTCGGATCAGCGATGTGGTTAGTGGTTACAGCCTGCACCGTGATGTACAGGTAAAATGAGAGAGTTGCTGTCTCACTGAAGTGACCAGCCAACCACTCCAATTTGTCTTTACAATTGGGAAAATGGCAGAGCTGAAAAACACATGTTGCCTCTTGGTCCACCCAGAAGGAAGAAATCTTTGACCTATATTGAGCCCATGCAGTGGCTGCATATTGTGCAGACACAATTTCATACTTAACTATTCCATTTAAGCATTTGTGCTTTTAGGCCGGAGCCAGGATCCCAGATGCCTTGAAATTACCATACTGAACGACCAATTACATCATTAGGTATATAAGCGCCTTTTAAATTCTTTCAGCTCTTACTCAGGCCATGAAGGTCTCTGCTGTGGAAAGAGAGGTAACTGGGGCATTCCATGGTGTGGGTCTCTTCTAAAAACAGTCATATAAAGAAAGTTTAACTCTAAAAAGAAATCAGGTTAATGAATTCAACATACTCAGGTTGAAATGTCAGTGCTTGGGAGTATAGGCTTATGACAGGCTTTGAGAAACTACTTTGGTAGTTGTTTCTATGAGGCATGAAACAGTGTGAGAAACTGAGTGAGAAACAAAAAAAAAACACCCCCAAAACACAACCAAAATATAACCACAACGGGTAGGGTCTGACTACAGCATCAAAAACATAGAAATTATGTCAGCGACTGCATGTTTAACTCTGCTTGCTTCTTTGCCTTGTGTCTGCAGCACTTCTGATACGGAAATTCACTTGTCCTCTACAGCCTAGTGTAAATTAGTCATACATTAGCAGGCAATTCAGCAGAACTTTCTTGCAGGGGACCATTTGCTTCAGAAGGCAGCAGTTACTTGGAAATACTTTACAATATTCTGTCTTCTTTGTTGTAATACATTTCATTAAAACCAAACTAGATCAATTTTAGCAAGAATCTGATTTTAAGCCTTTCAGTGTAGCTGCTGTGTTAAGTTTGGTCTCATGATGACATATCGTGCAACTGTTGTAGTAATGTGGGCTTGGTTTCATGGATTTGTTTTCCCAGACAGGATCAAAGGGAACTCCTGGGCAGGAGAGACATAGGAATGAAACCTCTTTCTCCCTCCATGACCTCAGAAAGGATCTTTACAATGGAAGAAAATCTGTTCCCACTGCATTGTGCAGATGGTGGAGAACAAGGGACTGGCACTCACGTTTTTCTCTCTCCTTTGGTATTTCAGGAGCAGACATTTATTTTCTGGTACATATAAATTTCTTGTGGTCAGGGAAGGTAGATCAGTGAGATTACAGGCCTCTGACATGTTCATTCAATTGCCCTTCTGCAATACAGGGACTGTATCATTCTGTTCATCACTGTAAAAGCTCATTGCTTCTGGCATAACCTTGGGAGATTCTTTCACCAGAAATGGTTCTTAAAGTTCTCTGAGATAAGCAGCTGAAGGGCAATGGTAGGAAACAGACCAAATACAATGTAATTCAGCTGAAAGTTCTTAAATTAAAGAATAGGAAATTGTCTGCTCAAGTTGTTTCACATATTGGAAAAAATCGTAATTTCAGTAAACCATATCTCTTCCTTCAGAACACCTTTAGTTATACCAGAAACATTTTGATGAAAAATTGAAATGTGTTAACTAGAAAACGCTGCTCTTATGTCTCGTGGGGGTTGTTGCTCTTTATGTATTCCAATCCTTTTCCTGTCTAGGCTTCTGTGAGACCTTAGACTATGGAATTATATTGCTTATTTCCTACTTGTTCTAACCAAAACTAGGATATGTAGTCTCATTTGTAAGCTCAGACTGTAAAAGAGAATAAAAGCATACAACAACTGTATAATAACTCATCTGTGCATCTTGATGTGTTTTCTAAATTGGCATCTTTACTACACAAACTTCCATCAAAAATCCATCCATTTTTTGTATAAAACTTATGTTTCCACCAACATTTTCTCCAAGAAAATATTTTTAACCAGCCTTCTGAAGCCGGTGATTATCAATGGGAGGATACTCTTTCTGCTCTTTACGCTTCTTTCTGGAAGCCAGGCCAGTTTGGAGCTAGGCTGATTCTAAGAAATGATGCTGCAGTGAAGCAGAGGAGTGCTTTGCATATGACTGTGCTCTTCCCACAGAAATTCCATGTTCAGTATAAGAAGAAATGACATCTGAATCTTTAGCATTTTCACATGACCTGCAAACTGTTTCCCATCAATCCTTTTTAGTTTTTCTCCATTTTCAAATTAAATAACAAGTGCATTGTTTGAAGAAAACTGGCAGGTTGTGAGGTTTTACAAGAGCAATCACAGGTCTTGGGCTAACGGTGAGACATAAACACTGGTTATGCAGTCTCTCTCCTTCCCAAGAGCTCCACTTAGAACCACCATCTATTTAATCCCCTGAGCCCTATTTGCTCCCATGGCAGAAGCCCTGTAGAGAGCCTTTAAGAAGGCTCTGTCTTCTCCAAATGGTTTGGCAGAGGAGATCAAGTAATTAAAACTTTGATGGATAGCAGTCAGTGTGGGACAGAAGTCAGTGCTGGGATCATGTTATTTCAGTCCCTAACATCTGCATGAGGAGGGCTGCATCTGACACCAGGTGATAGATGGAATCAGCTAGGAGTGAGGCTGAAAGTGTGAACAAAAAAAGACCAAAGGGAAAGCAAGTGAGTGGTGCTACAAAATGCAATACTGGAGAGAAATTATGAACACAAAAAGTGGAAATAAGAGAAATCTAGAAAAGCTGAACAAAGAAAGAGGAAGAAATAGGGAGAATAACTAACTAAATACAGAAATTACAAAAGAAGAAAAAAGGCATGTTTGTCAGGGAATGAAAAGCAGGATGCAAACAGAAGAGGGAAGTTTTAAAGAATTAATGAGAAAAAAAACCCAAACATATTGACAATATAGGAGGATTATGTTAAAAGGAAAGAATAGGTAACATAACCTGAATGTAAATAAATAGTTTATATTTTGTAGTCTGGAGAGACTAGAACCTCAGCTAGATGGCTAGATTTTTGAATCAGATTAGACTGATCTAAATTTAACTGAACGAACATGAAAGCAGGATGGAACAGTGTGTGGGGGGGTGCGTGCTTACTTTCTTTTAGAATTTAAAAAACCCCACGTCATTCCAGAAGCAGCTTGTGGGTGCTGGAATAATCCAGATGATGGTTTTGTTTTCCTTATCTTTCAATATTTTACTTCCTTAATTAGTAGTGGCAGAAAACTAACATGGTGAGATTTGAGAAACCACAATAACCATTAGCTAAACGAGAGCAGATTTTCTGTCAGGGCTTTAACATATGAACAAAAAGTAGCTACATGTGGGGGCTCCATTTGCATAGCATGCAGATTTTCATATAGTTGTGACAAAAAGAAAAAAAACCTTTCCATTTGCCACAGAGTGAAGCACAAAGTGTCTGCAAGGAAGGCTGTTCAGGTTTTCTAGCTGGGTCAAAAGAAAACGTAGTGAGAAGGTAAGTTGAACTAGTTTTAACTTGGGCGTTCACCTACATGGTGAATTCTTCACCTGAAAGACTGTTATTCATGCTGAGTATTTAACTAAAAGCATGAGATAACTCATAACTTAGAAAACATCTGTATGACATCTATCACCTTGCATTTCTTTAGCTCCAACATTCTATTAATTTACTCTAATCTCACAAGGCTGTCTGTATTAATGCCATCTGGTGTCTCTAACTCTCTATCAAGCTCCAACTGAAAGTTCACACACACAATCTCTAAAATAAATAGATAGTTTGAAGGGGTTTGTTACTATTTCTGTTTTTCCTGTTAATGCAACATCTAAGTTTCATTAAGTTATCAGAAACTAAGGCCTGGAAAAGAAACATCAGAAAATAAAGTATTTTCATGTCTAGATCCAACTGACTTTAAGCATAGGCGTAAGCAGCATGCAAACAAACAGCAAATGTTTGTGCCAAACAGGCAAATACAATTGCATGTTCCTTCCTCAACTTGCATATTTTATGTTAACAGTTCAGACAAAATGTTTGGACAATGTGCACCTTGAAAGAAACCGGATTATTATGTTTTTATTTAGAAAACCAGCAGTTATTCAATTTGGTATCTAACACTTGTCTCAGTTACAGTAGCTACTGTAAGTTATCTTGCTGATTTAAGTAATTAATGATTAAACTGCTCATCTGCATGACATGAAGTGCACCCTTTGCAAAAATAGACCATCATTCAGCTGTGTTCTGAGCACAGTACAATTAGCACCCTACTTTTTATTATTCTAGTGCTAGCATATTAGTCATAGGTAGCCTAATGACTAAATGACTTGCCTCCAGCTTGCTTGCTTCCAGCATAGATAAGGTTAAATATTTTCCTTTACGTAAAAAAAACAGGCTATTGTTATTGCTTGTCAGGAGGAAGTGGTAATTATTTCAATTTAATTCTGTACCTTTAACGATTGCTGTTATTTCTTGTTTTTCAAATTAAAGTGTGCTCCTGTGGAGGCTGATGGTAAATGTGCTTGAGGCAGCCACAAAAGAATGTAACAGAGTCACACATCCTCTTTCACTGATCTTCAGACCATTTTCAAATCTGGTAAGTACCAAAACAAAATAAGTGATCTATAATGTATGTGTATGTGATCAATATTTTAAACTGAGCACATAAGTCACAGTGCACTTACAATGCTGGGCAATGCTTACAAAATATTTCTTGATTCCCTCCAAGTACTGAGTTTTTAACCTTATAGAATTCTGTCTGTTTGCTGAGGTCTTTCTTTATCCATTGTCTTTTGCTTGTATAGTTCAAATAATGTATTCATATTTAAGACTGTAGTTTAGTCTTACTTTTGAGTACTCATATATTGCTTTCATAGTGAAAAGAAATACAGTAATGTGGATAAAGTGGAAAAATACTAAGCTAAAAAAAAAGCAAGGCTTATATATTTAGTATTCAGAAGATAAGTATGTTTGTGTCCACACGCATGACATGTGCCCATAGGTAGCATTTGAACAATGTTAGAGCACACACAAACCATATACATGTGGAAATTTATTTTAAATCATTTCCTAATACACTGATGCTAAATAAAGCCATAAATATGCAGATTATAAATTATAAAGGTATGTGTTGAAAGACTGTTAGAAAGATTTAAATTGAAAAGAAAATAGTGTTTATAGAGTTCTGATTCCACTTCCTTTGCAGCAAGTGCATCTTCTTAATAACTTCAGTGAATGCTGCTTCAAATTCAGAAAAGGAAATCGGCTTGAGAGCTTTAAATCAGGTTCTAAATCTGATTCTGGTTTCAGCTGAGTCCTTTTCTACTGCTCTCATACCAACTGTCCTCATGAAGTTTGCTGGACAGTGGAACTCCTCTTCTGAATAAATGTGTTACTGGTGGTGACTCTGTGAATTTCCATGGCATCAGGGAGAGCACAGAGCTCTCCTGTGATGTGTAGCTGTTCTTCCCTGAAGGCTTCTGCTGAGCTCTTCTGAGGGCTAGAGAGCCCTTCTTCAGTACTAATCTGAAGAGACCTCCTTTCTTAGCCCTGCTTGCAAGCTGCAGGCATTTCTTGTAAATGCCTTCACTCTGTCTTCTTCCTTCTACATGTTATACTAGTATCTGGCTGAGTGGAATGAAGAATGATTGTTTTATAGACAATATATGCTCTCAGGGCTCTCTTTCTATATTTTAACCATGTATGTCCTAGAAAGATACGGATATTGGATACCTGGAAAGATATTTTTCTTACAACAATAAAATAACAGTTTCTAAAATAATAATCTAGACAAGTGCCCATTTAGTGCTGTCTCACTGAAGAGTTACTCTAGCTGCAGCCAGGTGCTAAGCGTAACAGAAACACAAAGCAAGGGCATGGGCATCTGGTTGGATGGGGTCAGAGGACAGTAAAACAGCAGGTGGAGACCAGAGGTGCACGAAGATGGGCTGAGGGGACAACAGCCCCAGGTGAACTGCGCAACTTACCTGCTTGCTTTACCTTTCTACATATGAGAGACATTTTAAAGTGTTTAAAGCTTGCTTCAGAAGGTGTTCAAGTGTTTTCAGGCTGTCATATTCCTGCAGCTTCTGAAAATCAGCTTCTTTGAAAAAACAGCAGAGGAAGCTGGAGAGGTGGTTAAAGACTTATTTAAAGGGCAGAGAACCAGAGAACCGGTGATGCTCAAGCAAAATCATATAGCATGGCTCTTCACCCATCTGCGGTCTTCTGTCATGAGCCAGCCTCCCAGAAGGAATCATAGAGAGTCTCATCCTCATTGTGCTTTTGGAGGGTGTTCGGTGCTTTTCCTCCCCAGCTTCCCAATTATATCCAGGCTGCATCTGCCCCACTTTCACAGATTATCTGTCTTTCTCTCTCTCTCTAAATTCAGGCAATTCCCAGACAGGAAGGATTTGTTTAGCTAGGCTTAAAGTTGTCCTGTGCACACTTCCTAACTAGCAGCACAACTAACAAAAAGCAGACAAAGTCTAGACAAAACTGTTATTCACAGCCTTAGCAAACATGGAACCTCATGTCACCCAGTCCCTGCAATTACTGAATTGCTGGCATGTGTCAGTCTCACAGAGCAGCTGATGGAAAGGAGGACTGAACTCATGCAAGGGAATGCCAAGGAACTAAATCTCCTGCCCATGGGTTCCTGTGTAAGGTTAAACAAGTCATTCAAGCCCAGCTTTCCGCATGTAGCCAACAATGGCATGTTCTCCATTTTGTCTGTCTGTGACTTTAGACTCTGTAGTATGATTTGCAGAAGTCTGAGCTTGGCTGCAACCAGAGTCAATGGATTTAATCCTTTACATAACTGAAGTCCTTCTTAATGCTAATCCCTCTTAAAAGTGATGTTAGGGGGGGACAGGCATCTTAAACTGAACATTTCAAGTGGTTACTTACTCTAATGGCTCATTTCTTCCCTGCAGAATAAAAGTAATAATTTCTCACCATAGGCTGTTGTGCGAATTAATGACCATTTGTAAAATACTTCAGTATCACAGTGATGAAGAAATAAATTGTTTTTATAGAGTTCAGTCTGTAACACAAAGACCTGAATGCTGAACAAAGGAAAAACAATGCTAGTGCTCAGTCTGTGTGTTACACAGTAGAATGCAATTAATCATGGCACTCTAATTTTGCCTCAGTAGTGTAATAAGAAACATCAAATAATGTGATGTTAAAAGTGCTGAGACACACTTATAAAATGCCAGAGCAAAAAAACCAACAAAAAAGTCACAGTGCCCTATTACTGTTATGGATATTTGTTCTGCATTTCCCTCAACACACTGATTGCCAGCATTATACAGAGTTCTGAAAGTAAAATTTAATCTACTCTAATTTCTTGTGGTGCAAAGTCAACGTTAAGTAGGAGTTACATATTCTCATGTATTGTTTATTACATTTATAAATAAACATTCTATATGTAAGATTGTGCTTTTAATGATACTGATACAAACCAGCCACTTTCCACAACTGTACATTGTGCTGCAGAAATGTGTGATTTGTTGAGGTGGTCCTCTGTATTGTTGATACAGTTGAAGTGATGAGATTCTTCTTTGAAGAAAGTTCTATTTCCAATTGTGTTTTTTCTACTTGCTCACATTTCTTGTGCTGTTTTCCCAATCTGATCTACTTTATTTTCTTTTCAGAAATACTTGGGAAAGTATTTTGAAGTTCTTCTCAACGGTTTACTGGCTGAGAAGCATACTGCCAAAATGAATTGTGTAAGTATTTAACTGATAAACTATATTAGTACCTCAATGAAGCAATGGATCTGGAAGTCCCAGCTCTTTGAGGCTGCTGGTTCAAACGCCCTAATTGCAGGAGTCATTAGCTGAGGAGATGTTTCTGACAGCAGAATTTGGTGTCAAGTCACACTCTTTATTCTGCTTGCACTCTGCTAATGTAACTACAGGTTTGGTGTTTGCGGTGTGTGTCTCAGGTTAGCCTGCCTGGTTTGCCTATCTAGCTAACTGGAGAAAAGTAACCATTCTGGGGCTTGATGTATAGAAGCTACGTTAGTGTGAAATGCAGAACATGCTAGAAGGACCTGTTCCCATCCTGTGACACTAAAGGAAGTCTAGACCCCAACTTCAAATTCAGACTTTTATACTGTAGGGTCTTCTATGACATCAGGCTAATCCTTCCTGCATAATGTATTTTAAGGTGGAAACCTTTGGTCCACCCCAAAAGATTATCTCCATGTTCATATTTTAATTCAGATTTTATGAAATTCCTGAATTAGTCTCCTCTGCAGTGTTAAATGTATTTGTAATTGGTTTTACAAATTTGTGATTTGTAATTCTCACTGTGTAGTTGGTGGAAACAGTGTAAAACATGCAGGAGGAAAAAGTAATGTGGACTGTCTTTAGATGAGTTTGATATAGACATGAGAAGGACTGAATCGAAGTATCACAGTTATCATAAGAGAAATTTCACTTATATTTCAAATCAGCACGCCCTATAATTATTGTATACCAATTTTTGAAAGATTCCCAAGGTACTGTATTTTTATGACTTTGTTATCTATCAAGATTTCCAAGGTACTGTATTTTTATGACTTTGTTATCTATCCTCTACTACATAGAAATTAGAGATTAATACCTCTGCTATTAACTGGTGATCATTTCTTTTACAGACAGATTCATGCACCTCAGAATATCAGTATTATTCCGACTACGCTTCTCTAATCACACAACCTTGTTCTAAACTGGAAGTCAGGAACTTCACAAAAGCATTTCTACCAGTTGCGTATTCGTTGATTTGTATCATCGGCTTAGTTGGTAACATCTTCGTAGTGATGACCTTTGCTTTATATGAAAGAACCAAGTCCATGACGGATGTGTACCTCCTCAACATGGCCATAGCAGACATATTGTTTGTTCTCACTCTTCCACTGTGGGCAGTGAATTATGCTACCGATAAATGGATTTTTGGTGATTTCATTTGCAAAATCACCAGAGGTATCTATGCAATCAACTTCAGCTGTGGCATGTTGCTTCTGGCCTTTATCAGCGTGGACCGGTACATTGCTATTGTACAGGCAACAAAGTCGTTTAAACTCAGGGCAAGAACACTCGCATACAGTAAACTCATTTGTTTGGCTGTGTGGGTATCATCAATTTTAATCTCTACTTCCTCTTTCCTATACAGTGAAAGTTACAGCTTCTCCATCAATGAAACCAAAGAGATTTGTGATCAGAAATTTGATAGAATGTCTGAAAGCACAATGTTGAAATCACTGCTGTTGTGTCTACAAGTTGGATTTGGATTTTTCGTACCTTTCATATTTATGATTTTTTGTTATACAGTCATTGTGAAATCCTTACAACAAGCTCAGAATTCCAAGAGAAACAAAGCAATCCGTGTGATTATATTAATTGTAGCAGTTTTCCTAGTTTGCCAGGTACCTTATAATATTGTTCTTCTCGTGACAGCCATAAATATGGGCAAGATAGACAAATCTTGTGAAAGTGACAAGATAATGGCCTATGCGAAATACACCACAGAAGCTATAGCATTTTTACATTGTTGCATGAACCCTGTGCTTTAT
Source organism: Pezoporus wallicus (assembly GCF_028554395.1). Lineage (NCBI taxonomy): Eukaryota > Metazoa > Chordata > Aves > Psittaciformes > Psittacidae > Pezoporus > Pezoporus wallicus. Next base: position 5,963,724 of record NW_026637663.1, read on the forward strand.
GCATTTATTGGAGTGAAGTTCAGAAGTTATTTTGTGAAGATAATGAAGGACCTATATTGCATAAGATACAAGAAATACTATAAGCGTGGTTCAAGGACAAACTCTGATATTTATCATTCAAGACAGACTAGTGAAACTCTCACTGACAACGGGTCTTCCTTTACTATGTAATACAATTTGAACACCATAACTACTGAAGGACTCTTCTCACTGAGCAACCCATACCAGTGTCACTGCTTGTGACTGCAAGTCATTTGGGCTTCTCTGACCTTTAAGGGAGCTGCCACAATCTACATCTCCTCTCAGGAAAAGAATTACAATAAAAGAATAGCACAGTCCTATGGAAAATTGAACTCTTATTCACCTCTCTAACATTCACTGTCTCCTAAAGTGCAGTCTGTTAGAATTATCAGGAAAATGAAGTTTGCAGAGGAACCTCCCTTGTTTTCTAAGGAAAAATTGCATTTCATCTGTCCTACATCACTGAAATATCCCCAAAATACTAAGCAAATGAATCAGTCTATGTCCAAGCTCATTCTACTTATGTTTATGTGGTTTCTGTCAATTACTTCTCCTGGAAATCCTATTTAAGTGTAGATCTACACTCTGCTTTTGTTGCAGACAGGTCACGCTGTGACAATACTAATCTAAAGAGATGGCATTTTGAGCAAAGTATGGCAAGGAAAACAAACAGAAGTGAACAAACAGGTTCAAGGCTGCTGGCATAGCTGGTCTTAGGTGTTAGGTCTTGTAGACCCAGCACTACACTCCCCCCCTGCTCATCGGGTCCTGCTTAAACCAAGGCTAAGGCTGGTCAAAGCCAACAGTGTCTACTAGAGAGAATACTAGGAGAAAAGAAAATTATTAATTAAAAAGAACACTTAAATATCCCTAAAAAGGTTTTATGATATCTCCTGAGAGTGTCTTATGAACAGAGAATGGGGCTTTGCTTGGGAGATTCTTCTCATCTTTAGGCACAGGATTCCAGTTCTGGAATAGCTGGTAACCTGGTCTCTTTGTGAAAAGTTATTTCTTTCTAGATGAATTTCACACTCCACTTTTTAAAAGGCAGCAAACTGTACAGAACTGCAAGATTTCCAACACTTTCTGTTGGAACTTGACTAGTGACAAAGCATGATGCATTTCTTGGTATTTAGCTGCCATTAGTGAAGTTTCATTAGGAATGGATTTACTACCAAAATATGCATATATAAAATTTATGTTACTAGCTTCAGAAATTATTAAGGACTATATCTATAAATAAGAACAGAGTCTGACTTAATTCGATCAGAATTTTTACTGAGTCAGCATTTGACTCCCTATGAGTATAGGGATATTTATAATAAATGCAATTAGTTCTACCTAGCCATGACTTTTCAGCAAATCCTCAGTGGATCTTCTGGTCATTGAGTGAGCTTCACCACACTGTAGCAGTCATGGTGGGATGGCAAGATTGACAGGAGCAGGAACTGGAGGGTAGAGGGGCAAGGTGGAGGAGAGGAGAGGAGCACCACTCTTTGGAGTCTGCTGAACTACCTGCCAGTCCTCCACAGTTTTGCTGCGATGCGAGCAAAAACCATACGTCTGGGTTTGCTGTTGTGTGGGACATTGCACTCCTATGCTGTGTAAATTAATGCAATTTGCAGATTGCTGTTAAACTTGGTTGTTCTAAGTTCATAGCTGAAGAGCTTGGATTACTAACCACATTGTTTAGTGGCAGTCCAAAGGGCCAAGAAGGTCAATGCTGGATCTGAACATTCCTGGAGGAAAGGCATTGATATGGCCAAAACTAGCACTGCCTTGGCTGGTGCAATCCATCCTTTTTTACAGTGCAGTGTGAGGTTTTTAAATATCAGCACCAGGTGTGATAAAGATTGCATATATTTATCATGACTGAATAGCAACTTCTGCACTAATATGATACAAAATCATGTACATGCAGATGCATGCATTTGTTGTATGTAGCACTGATGATATTCTGGAAGAGAATTCAATCAATAAACAATGTTACTGAAAAGGAAAGCATGCCTTCAGATCTAAGAGTTTCTTGCTAATGTATTGCTTTGAAAACATTCTCTCGTTCAGTGCAATTTCACTCATATCTAAACAGCATAGCTCTCTCCCTCAGAGGCTTCATGAAAGAGTGTGTCCTAGGGTAGGAAGTTGATGACTGAAGCCCAGTGATCGCTATGGTGGCTCTTGGGCAGAGCCCTGCAAGGCTCCAAAGCATATGCCCACCCTCCTGCTGGACCTGCTGCCATGCCTGCATTGGCCTTTAACCACTGAACAATCCAAACACTGAACAAGTGGCTGCTGGGGTGGAGCTGGGGGATGAGATGGTGGCAAAAATGCTGTCGCTGACCCTGTCACTGTTCCTGTGGGGAGAACTTGCTGACAGATGTCCAGTGGAGACCATAGAACCACAGAATAATTTGGGTTGGAAGGGACCTTCAAAGGTTGTCTAGTCCACCTCTCCTTGCATGAGCAGGGACATCTTCAACTAGACCATGTTGCCCAGAACCAAGTCCAGACTGGCCTTGAATGTCTGCAGGGATGGTGCATCCACCACCTCTCTGGGCAACCCATGCCAGTGTTTCACCACCCTCATTGCAAAGGATTTTTTACCCATGGAGGAGGCTTCCTTATGGGTTACCAGCCCCTGGTAACCATGAGGGACACTGGCAACTTGGAATGGCAGTGATGGGGTATCTGCCTCACACAGGAAGCAACAGAGCTCCCTGGCCACTGTGCTGTGGGAGGGAAAAGTGCTCACTAGAAACAATGTTTAAAGTAGAAAAGGTACCCAGCTGTCCCTTGATTATCGTGAGTGAGAAGTGTTGCTAAAGGAATGGGAAACATGGTGCATGTGTGGAACATAAGGTATGAATTGTGCTGCTGTCAAGGTCTTGCTAAAAATCCACTTTGAGGTACAGCCAAAATCTCAATTGCCATGAACAATCACCCTGTATCTAGGAGAAACAGGGTGAAACGTAGGATGGGCTCTCAAGGGGCTGATGAACAGGCAGAACTGCAGCTCCAATACATGGGGTGTTAGCTTTCTTGCTCAAATTTCGAGTGCAACTAGAGGCCAGAAGTGCGGGTAGTTAAAAATTTCATTTACATGCAAAACATTCTTACCACTTTTTTGTGAAATCTACTGTAAAGTAAAAGTGCAGGACCAGTTCAGAGCAAAAGCAGTGAAAGAGAAAAACCCCACTGCTCAGTGTTCAGTGGCAGATTGGCTAGTGGATGCTACTAATAGGCCCTCAGATATTCTTTGGAGGACATGTCAACAGAAGTGACAGGTGAACGGGTTGGTTGGGAGTTTAAGGCATGAAAACAGCACAGATTTATAGGAACTTGAGTGTTTCTTTCATAGTAACTTCATAGCTTGCTATGGATGCTACTTTTTACTATTTTCATGTTGTGGTAGCTGCGTAGTCCGCTGCATAGAAAGTGCATAATGAAATTTGCTTTTTTTGTTGCATGCATTCCATTGGTTATTTTTGAAGGAAAAAGATTTGGTTTATACAGGTCCTCATTTCATACCAGTTTAAAGAGAGAAGTATAGATACAGTGTTGTGTCATGTCGTACACACAGAAGATGTAGCTGATAAGCTTTGAAGACAATTCATATCTTCCTTCAGCTGGGGGCTGGGTTGTGGTATCAGTTGCACGTACAAGGTCTCTGCTTGTTAGTGGGTTCCATTCTGCTTTTGGTGGCTCCATGGTGTCCCTGCTTGATGCTTACCATTTAATCAGTTCAGAAGGAAGTAGGTTATCAGTGCACAGCGTTAAATAAAGACATAATATCTCAGTGCAGGGAGCCTAAAGCTGCATCTGTTTTTTGGCATATCTCATATGGAAAATGGACCTTATTTATTAATCAGCTCCCCATAAAAAGTGACAACTTTCTTCCCATGGCAATTAAACTTTATGTGGTACCTTTTCTATTTATTCATTAATTTTCTTAGAAGAGTGATCACTATAACCTGGTGAACCTTCGAGACAGTCACAGTGGACAGAGGAGATCAGTCATTTGGGCCTTGGTACTAGCAAGGAAAGGCAGAGGAAAGAAAATGAACATTATATGCAAAGGTAAATAGCAGCTGGAGATAACAAGTGGAAACTGAAGAGAAACAGGGAAAAAACTGTCTAAAAAGGAACGTTTTTGTCATGGAAGGGTACTGGTAATGATTAAGTACACGATTAAGTACATTAAGTACATGCATAACTGATTTCATTATTTAGACCAATCTGCGCTTTGGATCTTTGTAGGGCAATCTTGTTAACTAGAATTGTGAAAATTTGGGGGGGGGGGGGTGGGTGCTACAGAAGTAGCAAGAAGATGGTACTCATAGCTTTCAGAACTAGAAAAAATAGTTTTTGATTAAGTTAAAGTGATAACATTTTAAATATGTCAAAACAGTTTGTCTCATGAAACATCTAAAATGCTTTGACGTTTCCGGTTAGTTTCCAGATGCTGTAATAAAACCAAGGAAATGATTTCACAAAACCACTGAAAGAGACTCAAAATCTGTGCTTTTAATGCTGTTGTTGAGCAGTCAGGATATTATTCCCTCCTACCACCTCCTGTCACCACCTGTGGGTTAGGAGCTCGTAGCCTCTTTGAAGCTGTTTATGCAAAATACAGCTCTAAAAAACAAACAAAAAGAAGTTTCCCACAAATTGAAAACCTTGTCATTTGTACAATTTTCTCACTGATATCCATAGTCAGTTTTCTTTGGATTGATGGAATTGTGTAACCCAACTGCCTATTTAGATGCATCATTCATATTTTTAGTGGAGTCATCATCTTCCCTTTATTTTCATTGCCTTGTTATTAGATACATACTGAATTACTGCATTATCAATTTGATCTATATGTCTAAAGCTGAGTTAAACCAGTCAAATGAATATTCTTCCATCAAAACTTTTTAAGTTCTAATTCAGTTTTAGCATATCTTTGCTATTCCTATACATTTTTTTGGTTGATACAAATTAATCTAATAACATGTATTTAATCTCTAATCCCATCCCATGGCAGGGGGGTTGGAAATATATGATCTTTAAGGTCTCTTCCAATTTATTCTATGATAAACTTGTGATTTACTGAGGATTAGGGGAAGTAGAGAACACTCATCTCCTTTCATACGAAACAATGGCTGAACATTGAAGTAAGAGCTTTTCTTCAAAATAGAGAATATCTGTGATCTCAATTTACATCAGCCATAGACAGTCCTGATATTTCAGTACATTACATTGTAGTTTTATTTGTGAAGAATTTGTGCTACCTAGTAGTTAGGAATTATAAAAGACAAAAACTGTCTAACTAGCAGCAAATTGTGTGATTTTTTTGTTTGTTCAATTCTTAGCCTGGATGGGATCATCCAGGCATGATTTTATTGTGCTTTCTGTCCCATTTCTGAAAAACTTTTACAGAGATTTTTTTAGTCTGTCTTCTGCTAGTATCCAGTTTTTAACCTATGAATTTCTAGTAGATATCAAGTCAAGTTTTGCTTCTAGTCCACATAATGTTATTATTTTTGATAGTATCAAGTATTTTTTTATAAAAACAATTTCTATATTCCATATTCCATTATTAAAATACAGAATGGAAGAGAAAAGGGAATACAAGATACAGATAGTGTATTCTTTGTTTGAATGTGTGAATTTGATTTCTAAGTTTGATTTCTAAGAAAGACCCATTATGAAAGTTAAAATAGTCTTATTAATGTGTCATAGGTGAATTATGATGCATTGGAATCATCTTTCTCACAACATATTGTGAGAAATGGATACTATCCTAAGAATCCCTTAAGATTATTTCAGAGGGCATGCGTTTCTTTTAGATGTAAAATTATTTCTATTGCTACATTTCAAAAATTACTCTGTGTGCTTCGATTTTAGTCTGTTTGCTCACTCGGAATAATGCAAGATTTCCCTCTAGTGGTTAAAACCCGTACAAATTGTCTGAAAGCATAATGCAGTATCTGTACCGATTTCCCATCACAAGGGATGCAGGGGAACGTCAGACCTTAAACAGATGTTATCACTTTGTAGATGTAATCAAAGCTTATTTGCAGCCTGAATGAACAGAGACATATTACAGAGCACAACACAGTCATACAATTTACTTTTTTTCCCAAAGCCAGGTCTTTTTGCATTGTTGTGGTTTTGAATTGTCTTTGTGTAATTGGAGAATTTGTACCCATTTAGATTCTATGATTCATATCAGTACACATTGCCAGTTACTTCATTTTTCTTTCTTGGGTGGTGGGGACATACTCCAGTTAACAGAAATCTTGTTTTTCCTCCATAACAGCTACCAGTGTCTGCCGAGCATTAAACTCTGACCCTTCTTAACTCTCCTTAAGAATTTCTTTTCTCCTGAGACACAGCATCAGATTGTAGAAGGAACAAAGCATCATATGCCCATTTCAGAATTTCAGGCTATTTGGTGAATTCCTCTTCTGTGTAGGGCTTAATTTATAGAAATGAATGACAGGAGAGGAAGGCTGAAGTCAATTCTCAAGCTGCTTTTAGTTATTGTTCTATTCAGAGGGTAAGTTTCATTGAGTTGCCCATGCCTATTTGTTTTGTCTTAGGGAGGTATTGTTTTTGCTGCAAAGGCAAAGCAAAACAAAGCAAACTGCTTCAGAAGTTTCCAACTGTGACAGTGATTCTGCTATAGGGAAACTTGAATGGGAAATGTGCAAGGTAACAGAAACCGCTCCTGGAGAGTATTTACAGAGTCCAAGATAAATTATATGCAGTTCAAACATCCTAGAGTATCCTAAGTGGTGGATGGTAAATGAGCTTTGTTGAGAGTAACTCATGCCAATTAGATCATTACATGGAATTGTGGGTACTGTTGCTAAGTTGCTGGTGGTGTACACTCAAGGCTAGTAAACAAACCTCACGAACAAGTAACTGATTCAGGAGGAGCAAGCCCTCACATTAGGCTTTTGCAGCAAGGTACTGGTGCAGACATGAGCTCCATCTGAAGCTGCTTATCAAAAAAAAAAAAAGAAATCGGAGGAAGTACCAGAAGCTGAGTACGGAGGTCATACAACTGCTATTGCTTCCACACTGCAGTACAGGCTGGTTGGAGCAGGCATTTGCCCATGCTGCTGGCTCCTCAGTGAAAAGGAGAGATGTGGAAAATAAAAAGAGGAAAATGAGTCTATGCCGTATATTTTTGCTGCTTTTAAAGACTCCAGCTTGCTAGGGAGGCAGCTGGAAGCATCTTGCTGGGAGAAGATCTGGAATCCACTTGGAGAAAGAAAGGAAAATACTAGAAGCACCAATATTAAGGTATGCAGACTTTGGAGAAATATATTGCCACAGCACAGGCGGTAGATATCTTGGGGTGAGGAGCAGTGCTGCTCCACCTCACAGGAAGGCCTTCAGCACTGCTCCTCTTGACTTCAGTGGCATCAGTAATGCTCCAGTAGCAAATATTGAGACAACATGTGCATAACTGGCCATAGATTAGAAATAATTTGCCACTGTTTGATGTCAGTGATCACAGTAATGAGTTTTATCAGTTGCCAAATGCACCAGCCATTGTGGTCATATGGGACAAATAAGAACTGAATACAAGTAAATGGCTATGTTCCTCACCTTAAATAAATGTATGGTTTCCTATTACATCATCAAATAATTGCATATTGCATAAGAATAAAAAAATCTCAAAGTATAATGAAAAATAAGCAAATATAAACATATCACAAAATCATTAATAACTTAAAAAAACATAATTATCCAATACATCTTCTAAATGTGTTTTTCAGCACATTTCTTACAACAAAAGGCTTGAAGATTGCAATTAAACATGACTATCTGGAAACTCCATTTTGTTTAGGTTGATACCAGTCTTGCTTTCTGTTTGAATCATTCTGAAGTGTGAAGGGCTAGATGCTGCTCTGGTATTACTGATAGGTGTTTTCTCCTATAAAATGAATTGGCTAGCTTAGTATTTTTGAAAGGAAAAACATAACTTATTTTTTGTGTTGATGTATATTTTTCATTGTGTCACTTTAGACATGTCCCAAAGCGTACAGAAGTTAATGGGAATTAATGGACAAACTTAACCCTTTTTATGTTATTGTTGTTTTTTATATTGTATGTTCATGTTTGCAGAAGTCAAGCGTAACCCATGAAGCAGCTGCTAACTTAATTGCACGAGATTATAAAATAACTGTAATTTTGCTATGGGTTGTACCATTCCCAGCAGAGAAGGATCAAGATCCATGCCTGGGATTGTTAGGTATCAAAGCAGTGCAGATATAGAATAATAAAAAAACCATCAGATTTTGGAGAGTGCAGTGGGTGAAGGATATGTTCAGCACTTCAGTTCCTGTTGATTATTCTATATTCTGCACTGCTTAAAAGAAAATTATCACCACTGATTCGGGTCTCCCTGTCCTGTTTCCCCACATGCATCAAGTTTATGGCTGTTGCCCATTCTTAGTAATACAATTCTAAAAAGCAGAAGCAAAATTCACAAATAATAACTTCTCATTCCTGTCTCCAGTAGGGAGACACTGGCAACTGCTCCCAGGTTTAGGAAAATTCTTCTCCCAAAATTATTTCAGACAGTGCTATGGGAAGAGGGCTTCCCTGTTGTGCGCCTATCACCGGCAGCTATGGCATGGCTGCCAGGCTGGCTCTGAGGCCTCAGCTGAGGTCTGCAGACCTGAGCACATACGGTTAACTTTTGGGGCACCTTATTAGAACTGTCAGGGCTTTCAGTTAGATTTCTTCTTGTTTTCAGGGGAATTTGTGAGGATTCAGTAGTGTTAAAGATCAGGTCACATATACAGAGGCATACTGACCATATGCAAGAGGTTAACACATTGAGTGCTTTAAAATTCCATGGTTGGAAGGGTCTGTGAAAGTGCAAAGTATTTTACTTATTTATTTTGTCAAATATTTATTAGGAGACCACCTGAGAAAGAACAGGTTAGCATTTTTATAAGTGTTTTGAAATGAAAGGTGTCTGCTAAAAAGAATCCCCACAGACACTTCACAAGGCAATTGTCAGCCTGTTCTGTGCTTCCTTGTTTGCTTTGTCCAGCTGCCAAGGTGCACTGTGCAAAGGCATTTCTACCTCACAGGGAGCAGTTTTGAGTATGGCTTTGGCCATATTTACTGAGGGATTACTTTGTTGCCTGGCAATGCGGGGGCTTGGCGTGGCTTTGATTGAATGGTGCAGTCCAGGAAGAACCGCAGGGATCAGGGCTGTGGGTGAGAGCTTCTGCTTACTAATTCCCTGCGGTGCCTAAAGTGAAGTATGTGTTTGGCGATACTCTTAGCAAATATTGCCTGTTTACAGATCCCACCATTCTTAGTCTTCAGATTATATTTCCTTCATTTGTATTTTGGAGAAAGCATGACCAGGACATGGAGTCTCTATGCACCTAGTGCAAAACGTGATGTCACTGGGACAGGCCACCAGCAGCCTTTGCATTGCCTCTTACTACTGAGAGTAACCTTCATACTGGCAGCTGATAGCTGCTCAGCATTTGAACTTTGTAACCCCAGGAACAGCTTAGTGTTTTTCGTGGGTATGTGCTGTTTCCCAAGTTTAAAAAAAGAAAAGCAAACAGAAAAAGGACTCAACCAACTTGCACACAGCATTATATTCAGAAAACCCCCTGGCAGGCTGCAACTTTTAGGTACATTTGAGTTTGACCTGAAGTGGAGTTCTGAAGGAGAAGTAAATTATCATATCCACGCCTGTGCAATACTGGAATACATCCAATACTGTTGCTGACAGCAGAGGAAAAGGGAGACTTGGGCCTTTGTGTTCCCTCCTAGGCTTTGGAGGGAATTGCAGTATAGGGTTATGAGCTCTGTTCTTTTCTCTAGGTGTGATTTCTTAGCCCATCCTTTCTGATCTATCCTTTTTATTCCCCCTTTTCATTCCTATTGAAGATCCATTCTGTAGGGTTCTTATTTTAGTGTATAAGCATCTGCCCAGACAGCCTGGACTTCCTTTGGTTTAAATTTGTAGATTTCCAAAATGTTTCCAGAGGAACTGTAGATTCTTCTAAAGGGAGTTTAAGCCTGCAAACAGCATAATGCTCCCTAGCTACGCATGATGCATCCATAGGATGTGTATAGGTCTTAAACAAACCACTTACATTAAAGCAGGAAGAAGGAATTAAATGATTTTTCTTGCAAGTTAATTAAGTTCTTGGAGACTCCACATTTCTCAAAGAGTGAAAACAAACCACATTTAAATCCTCCCATAGCAGACAAGATGGGGAGCTCACTATCTTCAGCTGCTGAAATATATTCCCCTATCCCAATTTGTTAAGGCAAGTAGCGAATGCCTGGCCCCTGCCTCAGAAGGACTGGAGGCAAGGTGCCTAAAGAGGGAAAGCAGAATTTCTGTGCTGTGCAGTCATCTCAGGCATACTGGTCTCAGGGAGAAAGGATGCAAGCTGTAGCAGTGTCATTCTGTCCATTTGAAATAAACATTCCTCTGATCATTAAACATCAGACAGTTTTCTAGTGATGTTTTTGTTTGATTTTTTTCACATGCCACGTTTTCTCCTGTTTCCTTCTGTTGTCTCTATCCCTTTCTTTCTGCAGTCACCCTTGGAGATTGAGCACTTTCTCTGAATTTAAAGGCTGAAGATCTAGCTGAATGGCAAGGTCAGGACACTTTGGCAAATGCTCTCTAGTGGTAAGTTCTGTTTTCTATTGTTTTCAAGTCTTACATCTGTTTCTGGTTGTACGAACTTTAGGATTTAATAGTGAAAGATGAGGCAGTACATCTAAGCCATTTTAGCTGGCAGAAATATTGTGATTTTACAGGTTTCTTGTATTGCTTGTGTCCCAAGAGTGTTTATATATATATATACACACATACATATATTTTATATATACTTATGCATATATAAAAATATAAATACATCTCTCTATATATATTACAGTTTCTGAAGTCAGAAGATATTCTACATTCAGCCTGGCCTAAAAAGAATAATCTCTTGGATAAAAAATAAAAGAAAAGAAAGAAGACAATCACAAGATTTACTGTGTCAGTATGGCACATTTTTCATGATGGTTTTTATTGCACAACCCTAATATGGATTTCAGAAAGCAGGACATGGAATCAGATGCTTTTAAGGAGGAAGACCATATGTCACAGCACACTGCTAGTGATCTGACAAGCATGGTACCATCTTCCAATATAATAATTGATAAGGTCATGCCTTCTTTTACCTCAGGTTGGGTTGAGAATATGAGTGAGTCCTCCAGCAAGAAGTGTCCACTTTTATACAGTTCAGAAGCCAGTGCTATGGCGGGCAACAGTAATGTCTCAGCAGATAACTTGGGCCACAACCAAGCTTTTCAGCATGCAAGAGAGTTACATCATTTGGCCAGCTCTGATTTTTTCTCTCAAAAGTTGGCTTCCAGTGAAACCCAAGCTGGAATTCATGATGCAAATGACACCTTAGAAATGTTGACTCCTCCTCTGCTCCCTGCCACAGAGCGTGGGGTGAACTATTGTGCTTCCACCTACAAAAACACAGAACAGGTTCGTTTGCAAAAATCTTTTGCCATTTTACAGCTCAAAGGGTACACCGACACCATGCAGGCAGAATGTGCCTTCCCAGGTTTTGCTACTCAGCCTCACATCATCACCTTTTTCTTCTGGTGCGTATGCTGGGATTTCCTTCCACAGAAGCTGAGACACAAAAGTGACAGAAGTGTCCATCTGTGTGGACGCTTACATACAAATGTCAACATTCTTTATTAAAACTAATGCACTTTAAGAGATACCTATCCCCAAAGTTCAGATATGATAATTCTTTCTATTTAAAAAAACCTTCCAGAAATGTAGTTTGATACTTTATCTTCATGACATTTTCAGACTCCAGAGCAGCAGGACCAGATGATGAGGCAGCAGATGGAGCAGCTGCAAAGGCTGGTGGCTGAACAGCAGAAAATTATTGCACTTTACAACCCAGGTACCTGGGGAATCCCTCCTGATGCTGCAGCACCCTCACTTGATGATGCTTGCACTCCAGCAGTGAAATGCAGAGTTCCCTAAATAAATAGAAGGTTTGATAGTTGTTTTCAGTGGCTGGGGACTCTGGCAGATGGGCTAAAACACTCATTTCATTGCACACAAGCTGTAAACCCCAGACAACACTTCTTTCCACCTTTGTATATTAAAATTTCAGGAGAACCAAGAGGAGGAGTCCTTTAAGTTTAATAACAGTTTCTTGTGTGGACTGTTGAAATATAGATTTGAATGGTACTGCAAAAAATGATAGTATAGTGGTAAGCATTACAGAAAGGATGAAGTAGCCCTTTTTTTCCTGTACCTATATTTGAAAGCTACAGCTTTTAATTGAAAAAAGAAGTGAAAGTCAATGCACCCTGTTTCTGTTGTAGATTCATATATTTAATGGTACAGCCACCTGTTCCTCACACCATGATAAGGCTCCTTCAACAGCTTCATTTTACTGGTATCATACAAATAGCATTGCTAGAAAACACCATCTGCTCAGCAATTGGGAAAATGAAAAGCCCCCTGCTCCAGTCCCACGTTGTTCACAGTAGTAGCGCATTCTCCTCAACATGTGACCCCATTGTGAAAGGAGACTTTAGGGAAATCGTGCAGACTTGTGGCAGCACTGGCTTGGCTTTGGTAGGGCTGCTTCTACATAACAAGGAGCATCAGAAGGACATAGGAAGATAAAAGTGATCCTTGGATTGCTGCTGCTCCTCAGATAACCTGCTGAGGAGGCAGCTTCACCTAATCCATGTGGTAGGAGCTGAAGCAGCCTAAGACCCCCTGACTGCATCTGTACATTGACCTGGCATCAGTTTTCTCACTCTAATTCCAAGCATCATGGTAACACAGACAGAAGTGGCTCTGCCCGTCTTCTAGCTGTGTGGTTAGAGCATCTGCCCAGAAGTAGTGAGTTGGGTTTGGGGTTTTTGTTGAGATAGTTTCTGACAGCATTTGAATCCACAAATCTTTCAAAACATGCCTTAACTGGGGATGAGGCAATTTCAGTTGCAGGCACTCTCTACTCTTCTTGTTGGAGTCAGGGCGCAGGACAAAAAGGAATCATGGTGTGGAGAAAGAAAATAAGAAGTGAGCCTGATTTTGTAACCTTCTAGATGGATTTCATTCCTGGAAGTAGTGAGACTGGCCTCTGATCCCTGTGCAGAACTCGTTATATCTTTTTCACTTGGAAGTCTTCCAATAAGATGTGTAACCAGGCGTGCCTTCCACTCTTTTGCATTAAGGAGTGCCTCAGAGATCCTTTGCAACACTTAACTTTTACTTGTTAAGGGACTTAAGAAATTCTAGGGAAAATATTGGTTTGCACCCTCAGAATTTATAAATTCCCTGTAGTTCAGCATCCCTGTAACAAACAATAATTTTGGTTATGATTTGTGGTTGCCGAAAGCATGTTTTACAGTTTAAATAAAATAACAAATGCAGAATCTGTTTACTTCACTCTGAACATGCAAACCACCAGGGAAATAGAGAGCAACGTTGTGTCTGTGCAATGCCAGTTCAGCAAAAGATTTCTGGGTTGGTGCAAAATATTTGTCTTACACTTCCCTAATTGTTCTCTGGTAAATATTTTTAGGCTTTTCTATTTCTCACCTAGTAGCCACAATGCCACCCCTTCTGTGCTGTCCAGCTACTTCCATTCCTGTCCAGTTCCCAACAGAAAGTTCTTCCCAAGTTGAGCGCCTGGAGCGCTTACAGACCTCTCCCTTGGCAATGTGCTCTGCTCAGCAAAGCAGATCTCCACTGCTCATGCCAAATGAGAGCAGTTCAGAAATCTCAGGAGACCACATGCACCTTTCAGATTCAGGTGGGTAAAAAGTACTGGAAATCTGAAGTTAAGGCTATCATGCAACTCCTGTGAGTTTTTGCACTTGCTAGTGATTGTTACTGATTTTGTTGAAGGTCAGGGGAAGCTGCTTTGTGTTGATAGGGGCTTGTTATCAAAGATTTTAAAGTATTTTAAACTTGATTTTTTTTTGCTTTTTGAATCATATTCATCCTGCCTCTCACACTAACAGCGAAACTGGGCCTTGTATGTAAATGGAGCAGAAAGTCGTTAAATTGGAAGAGATAAGTTATATGAAGTAGGGAGTATGTTGTATTTAGGGGGAGAAGAATAAGAAGTAGGAAATGGGATACCAAAGGTTGAGAAAGAAGAAAGAGCAATTTGCAGCAAATTAAGAGTTGATTTTAAAATGTGGGGAAGAGGAATAAAAAGAAGTGGTAATGAATCCATTTAAAAGGAAAGAAGTTGTAAATCAGACCAGCATCTTTGATTCCTTTGAACTTTTATAGCAAGACCTGACTGTGATGCTGTGAGACAGTCCCATAGTACAATTGAAACTTTAATTTCATATTCTTTAAGCTAGCCCAGGACTGATACTCTCATTGAACGAGTCTTATCTCTTTTTTTTTGTGCCTGGCACTATTATTTCTTGCTGTGTTAACTTGAACCTGGGTCAGTTGCTCAGTGAAATTTATCAGAGAGCTTCAGGAATACTTGTGCCAGCACAAAAGAATGAAGCAGGGAGCAGATGACAGCAGGAACCTAAAAGCAAGAACACATGAGGACAGGGGGAGGTATGCCTGCTTTTTTTTTGACAGCAGCACTAATTTAGAACTGTTTCATGGTTGCTAAACTAAGGCTAGAAGGTTCAGAGACCTTATTCCATCAGGTTAACTCCTAGCTGGAAGCTGGTCAGTGGAGTTGCCTTTGAAATATGCTTCAGCTAATCGTGTGCATGGGGACTGGGCTGAACCAAGACCTTCCTAAATGTTGTGAGAAGTGTGGGGTTTTACTGCTGGAGACATAAACATGAGTGTAACAACAACCTGCATAACACTTCACATCTTTATTTAAAGGGATAAGCACAGAGCCACTGCTTCAGCATACTGAGAGCCCCACTAAAAAACTTGCCAGACAAAATGCTCAAGAAGAAAACAGAGAAGAAAACAAAGGTGAATTACAGAGCTGCTTGGACACATTGTTCTTGCCTTGCCCTGGGAAACACTAGTTAAAAATTACAGTGCTGGGGCACTTCTATTACATTCTGGAGACAGCATAGCCACACACGAGATTGTAAGGAGGGATACATGGGTTCTAAATCCCTTGCTGTAGTCAACCTGCTGTGTCACCTCTGCAAGGCAGGTGGCAAGGTTCATTTTTGTGAAATAGAATAGAAATGAAAAATAGAATAAAATGAAAATAGAATAGAAAATGCTCAGTTAGAAAGGCTCATGTGTACAAATACTGCTTGTTAAACTGTTTAATGAACTGGCTTTCAGGTCACAATTACAGACACATGAGTAGTTCAGTACTGTCTAGCAAAGCGTCTTCACTGCAATGTTCTGCAGTGAACACATTAACCAAGTGTTACAAATGTATAGAGACAAGGAGTATAAATCATGCCATTTACCCTTTCCTTATTTCCAGCAACTAGTCTTGAGGATAAGGTGCCTCTTTTTCTCATGGGTTGCATCCTCCTACCTACTTAACTCAACTGTATTCTATAAAGTGTTTTCAAAAATCAAAATCTTGCATATGTTGTTGAAAATATAAACATTTATAATTTATTTCATTAGGTTTATTTTCATTTATTCATTCTATAAAAGCTTTGTTTTCATTGACCTTTTTCCTTCTGCTTAGAGAACAGTCAATTAGAAGAAAGGAGTTTCCCTGAAATTTTTTCTGATGTCAAAGAACAAAGAGAACAAATAAAGGAGAAGATTCCTCCATCTCCCTTTGACGCAGAGGCAAAGATGAAGACTGGAAACATAGAAGACAGGTGAGAAGTTATCTTAAGCAGTCAGTCAAGCTATAAAAGTTTGTCTTTCTTGACTGTACACATACTTTATATGTTACATTTGCAACACAAAGGCTCTTTGCTTGAGAGTGACAGGTATGCATGGGCAGAGATTGGACAGGTCTAAGGATTTACAGCTTATCTGCTTCTATATAATGGGATGCTGGCTTAACCAATTTAAATTGATTGGTTTTGCAGCTATGATCTCCAAAGAACAGAAGTAAGACAAAATTTGGCAGGGAAAGGTAACATCTTTTGTTATGCCATCATTTCTTCTGCTGTGGCCATCAGTTTGCAATGGCAACATCAGTCTCAGTAGCTCACTCATTCTTGTTCTTACTCTGCCTGTTCATCTGTGCCAAGACCAATTTTTAAGTGCCTATATACTGAGCAGGTCACCAAAGTAATCCTTTGTAAAGTTATCTGAAGAGATGTAACTTTTAACTTGGATCAGTTCTCTGATCTGGTTCATCACTGTGTTGGAGGAGTTGTACCAGCACACTGAGGTGGTGCCCATGGCTAGGCAAGAATGGGTAGGTTGGCATTAGTGATGGAAGAAATGCTCGTAGAGCTGTTACCTTTCCTCAGCTGATGAAGACAGAAGCACCAGCTTTTTGGCACACCAAGCCTTCCATCAAGTATAAAAGAAAAGCAGCAACTTTCTAGGCAAGTACAGACTGAGAACAATTTTCACAAGTGTGTTTTAGTGCATTAACCGTGTGGGAGTTAGGCAGAAGAGGAAGACAGGAACCTCCAGAACTGAAGGCTGAGAAGGGGTGGCAGGACCATAAGCAACTCTGGGCAAGTAGGCCTGTACACATATGCCTTTTTGGACCAGCAGTGAGCTTCTGGAAACTATATCTCAGTCATCCCCACTTGTTGTGCTTTGGTTCACATCATGATCTTAGGATGAGATGGATGAAACTAAAGCACTGAACATATTCCAGGTCTTTGTGACATTTTCACTATGGGACCAGGGTATAGTTGGTTTGAAATAAACTTCCCTGAAATGAGCGTTATTTGGTGTTGAGTCCTCATCAACAACAGTTATGCTCTACAAATCTAATCCTGTTAACCCATGCTGAAGCTAACAGACAGAGCTAGGCTGACAAAAAAAAGATTATCAGTGGTACAATGGTATTAGACAGAGGTGGGGTATAGAAGTACAGTAATACACTGAGTAACCAATGCCTTTATTAAACCCAGGAATTTTTAATATTCAGTAGGAATTACTAACAAGTAACTAAATTAAGGCTCTAAGCACATTTCCAATGAAATAAGATCTGTTCATGTATGCTATATTCTGCTTCAATTTAAGTCAGAGTTCAATTTGTCCCTCCACAACATTATAGACATTATTTTTCTCCTCTATCACTCTTCACCTTCTAATTCAAACCAGTCTGTCAGAGAGATGATGAGCTCTTTGTGACTGTAATCAGATCTAGTCTGGAGAAAATGCCTGAAATATTTTTCCTTTTGGTATTTTATAATTTTAAGGGAAGACTGATGCCAGCCAAAAAATGTTACTTGCTAAAAGCATAATTAATGTTTAGTGTAGACAGGATTTTTTAAAGTGAGACTTAGGTGTCAAATACTAGTGGGCTTTTTATTAACATGCTTCACATTTAACAAACGTTTCTGTTCTAAACTCAACATCAGTTCTATGAGAACTATCAAAAGAAAACTAATTGGAGAACCTTACAAATAAGTACCTTCTTGTTCCTTGCCTAGGCCAGTCACAGCAGCAATTGGTATTAGGCAGAATACTTCTGAAGAATTTGTTGAAGAACAACTTGAAGTAGACAATCACCTCCTAGAGAAACAGCAGGAGCATCAGGTACTGTGCCATTGGTGCATTCACTTTGCTCTTGACAAGTTCTCATGGCACTGAGTATTGTGTGGGCTGTTTTGGCTCATTCCATGGCAGCACGTTTTCCCAGTGTTCTTTCATGCTATGTTGGAAGATTTTCCCCAGAAGTAAAATAAACTATATAACTCAGTCACAAACACATTCCCCACTTTTCCACTGGTTTCCTCTCTTTCCGCATACTTTCTGGGTCATAGTTTGTGCCTAAGTCACTTAGCTGAATTAGACCTCAAGGTTGTTTCTGTCAGTTTATTTCAGAATAAATGGTTCATGCGGTCTCTCATGTGCCATTAATGCAAGAATGGGGATATTTCCAAATACAGTTTTTATAAAGGGCCAATTACAATCATACTTTTCTGGTTTTTGCCTTATGTGCAGTTTGAGGTGATCCTATGTCTAGAGGTATCAGACTCAGCATTTTGTTAGGCCTGTTGACTTGGGAGACAAACATCTCATCATTCAGGAATTTTCTTTATGTCTCTCTGGTGAAATAAAATCTCCAACTGAGGCACTTATATATTTCTGTACCACATAGAAAAAGCACTCAGACTTCCTTTAAAAACAAAGCAAGACAGAACTTTGATGACCTATAATATAAACACTTAGCACCATCCTAACTATCTGACTCTACGAATGAATTAGTGGAGGTGGCACATCACAACTGCTTCTAAAAGTTCTTGTGCCTTCCCTGTAGCCTCAGGGCTGTTACTTACATACTCACTATCCATAGTCACTGTCTTTAAGCCTTCTGGTGTCTCAGCTTTTTCAGTTATCATAAATAAGATTCAAGGCCAGGTTGGACAGAGCCTTGGGCAACCTGATCTAGTGGAAGGTGCCCCTGCCCATTGCAGGGAGATTTGAACTCGGTGAACTGAAGGTCCTCTCCAACCCAAACCAGTCCATGAGTCTATGATACTATATCTTTCTGGAGAGCAATTCTCAGACTCTGATTGTCAGGATTTTGGGTGTCTTTTCAGAGCAAGGCAAAAGTAACAACTCGGAAGGCTTTTCTGAAACGAAAAGATGGTATGGCAAGGCTCAGAAGAAATAAACAGAAACCTTTAAAAGATGACAACAAGCATTCCAGAAGAGCTGGTTTGGATTGCTCAGGTCATTTCTCCCAGCCTGGCCAAGTGGATGCAGGCGTACTGCACCTAGGGGAATACTCTAAGTTCAGTCTTCAGGTCAGTGGCTCCAGGAAGATTGGTACACATGAAAATAAGGCAGACAATGCTTCAGCTGAGTGGGAGTTAAATTCTCAGACTGACTGTGAAGCAAAAATAGTAGAGCAAAGTTTAGAAGAAAAACAAGTGATCAGGAGAGATGAAGACACAAAGAAAAATCCCACTGGCTCACCACAGAGAAGATGGCCTGAAATCCTGCAACCAAGTCCAGAAACATTAATGGAAATGAACCTGCAAGTAGGCGAGGAAAAGGAAAATCGTC
Organism: Pezoporus wallicus; assembly: GCF_028554395.1. Lineage (NCBI taxonomy): Eukaryota > Metazoa > Chordata > Aves > Psittaciformes > Psittacidae > Pezoporus > Pezoporus wallicus. The sequence continues at coordinate 5,982,895 of NW_026637663.1, forward strand.
ATATGGATTCTCTTGGGCAAGCAGGCAGAACTGATGGAAGACCTGTGCATGGTACCCTGAAAAAGCACCTAGGTAGGGTGGATTGGCCTCTAAGGGGTCATCACACAGAAGGAGCAAAAAACCCCTTGGAGGTCCTGCAAAAGCATTCTGTACTTCAGGATTTAAAACCAGATCACATCAAGGAATCAGAGTGGAGTGCAGACCCTGCGTTCACACAGGATGAGAAGTGGGTTCGGGCTTGCACACAGGAGCTTGTTTCAGGGAGCCAGAGCTCAGAAAGCAAAAGACAAATCAATACTGGGTTTAAGATGGTCAACGATAAGATAGTAAAACTTACACATAGCTCACCTGAGGCTGTGGAGAAGGGAAGCTCATCCTCAGCCTTGAAGCAGGAGTGGCAAAGGAAGAGGAGAGCTGCCTCAGCATGGTATGTTGCATCTTCATCCTGTGAATCAAGCTGCTTATCCTCCAACAGCGATGATGACTCCAAATCTTACCATGCTCGGTATCCCTCCCAGAATGGGCCTCAGGGAGTAGATCATACTTGTGCACATTTGGATCTCTCTGATGGTGATTATGCTAGTGATGAGCCCAGTGGAACTAAAATAAAGTATGTTAAAAAGCACAGCACGTCATCCCCAAGGAAACAAGATATTCAAGGGATCTCAAGACAAGATTTCTCCTGCAGCACAAGCAGCAGCGATTCCAGTACTGGGGCTGCCAGACTGAAAGAGAGCAAGGCTTGCTCTTCTCTTCAGCAGTCTTTATATTATCCCACAAAATTGAAAAGGAGAGAGCATGAGCCTGAATCAAAGAATGAGAATAGGGCCAAGGATGTTAAAAGCCTGCATCTGCCACCCTCAACACTGTCTGGTGAGATTCCTGCTTTCAAGATTAAAGAAACCTCTGCAGTGGAGGAACCTCAGAAAAAGCTGGTTAGAGACAGATTAGGTAAGTGCTCCCCAAGTTTTGATTTATATTTATTTTCCATAGGGGAAAAAAAAAAATTTCTCTTGGACGTATGCCTCATTCTGCCTGTGCTCTCTAGGTGTATGCCTCATTCTGCCTGTGCTCCCTAGGTATGTGCCCACCTCTGTCAATATTTCTCAGTCCCAAGCTGGGGAAAAAAGTGAAAAGGAGAGAGATAAATCTGCAAACTCCTTGTTATACTTTGCTCTTCATTGTCACTAGATGGTTTTCAAGTCTGTTGCTTGAGGTGCATTTTCAAGTGGAGACTTTTGACCACATGAGATGCGTGAGAGGTTCAGTGAGTCCTTAGAGTCAGTGCTACTGTTCCCTGTAGCTTAGGTGTGTTCCTTCCAATGACCCTTTGACAGTGAGATGTTCACATTTTCTCTTTACTCTCCTCAGAGATGACTTTAAAAAAGGTGGTCAAAATAATTTCTTAAATTTGCATGTTTTGCTCCTAAGACACATAGACCTTCGCATCAGCAGAAAATGGTGATTTTCTATGAACATCTTCACTCAGTTTGTCCTTAATGCGGTCCCAGTTCTTTGGTCAAACGATCTTTCCAGCCTTTTGGCCCAGTGATCATACTTCTAGCAGTGAAATAATATCCTCCTTGAGCAGATTTAGTCCTTTTTGTTAAACTGGTTCTTGACTTTTCTTCTCTCTTAGCTTCCCCTGAAGGACTTCCCCTGCATTGACTCCTCATCCCAAACCCATTAGCTGCCTCTTTGTGTAAGACCAGTCAAAATCATTTGTCCTGCCTGCAGTTATCACCCCGGCAGAAATCACTTCTGATGGCTTTCAATTGCTCTGTCACTGCTTGCTAAGCACACCCCACTCCATGTCAGAGTCCTGTTAAAAAAGGGTTCCTGAGGCTTCTTCAAAAGTTAAATTCAAAATAAGCTTGCATTATCACATGGCATTCACATTCCTGAAAAGGAATTCATCTACCAACACTGATACATCCCCAAATCCATTTCACGTGTAATGATTTGTAGGGCTTGGACTGTACTACTAAGAACTATGATGGGAACTGAATATCTGTGTAATTATGTAGAGATAGATTCATTCTTCCTCATAGATTAAACAGTAAAGCTTATTGCACTTATGCAGTTTTTGGTTTTAAACATGTAGAGAGTGTTCATAAATATTCACAAAGTTCTGTGTACTAACATAGATGTGTTTATAGAAGAAACCCAGAACGTTGTTACCAGAGGATTAGAGACTGGCGTATGTCGCAGAGGAACCCCTCCAATGACTAAGGTGAAGGAAGAACAAGAGAAAGCAACACATTTGCACAGGTAAATCTGTCTACACCACAAATTAATCTGTGTGTGCAGTGAGACAAATACTTCCTTTAGGATCCTTAAAATCAGGTGCTAAATTCTTACTTATTAACTATCTTCTTTTTGAGGGCATCTATATTGTCTCAGAACTGAAATGCTTATTTGGCTGTCTAAATTAAAAGTAAAGCGCCTAACTGAAGGGGCCTAACTCTGAAAACACTTACTGTGGTTTTGGTCTTAAAGCTGAGTAATGACAAATGCTGTTTATATATTGCTGAGCACCTTCTGATTACACTCAAATCAGTAAGAATTTAGGATAATCTGTTTTATGGGATCAAGCCTCTGATGGAGTAAAGGATAAACTTCTTAAATCGCATTCACATCAGGGTAGCCCATATTTCCAAAGTTAACAAAAAGTGTATAGCATACATCAGAGCTAACAGCATTGCTATTCAGGAATACCTATCTTCACCTTAGACTGAGGATGCATTTGGTTCCATATAAATGAAGAACTTGAAAATTCAGGAGAGTTTCTTTTGTAATTTGTAATTATTAAATGTTGAAAATTGTTTTGGTTTGGGGTTGGTTTTTATTTTTTTTACATTTTCATAGGAAAAAAAATAATAATTACTTTCCACAAGATCCCTTCAAGAAGCTTTGAAACTATGGGGTTTAGAATGGAAGTGACTCACAACTATAACTAATTGCAGGTTATGCAAATGCCTTATAAAAATTGAGCATGCTTACAATCAAATCAAATGCATATTTTTGATGCGATTAGATCTGTTAGAAATTATAGGTAGCATCTACTGTTAACATGAGAGGTTATTTTCCTCTTTGCCTTTAAAGCCTATTTCTTAACTAGTGGAAATCAGTGTAATTTATTGATCTGGATTTTTATTTTAACATATAATGTAAATAAGAAATTATTTTTCACACCTGCTTGTCCATTCCTCTTGATTTCAAAGAGCATGGGATTAGTGCCAAAAAGTATTTCTGAATTACATTTATCAGTTTGTATCTTTTTCTCCTACAGCTGTCTTTGAGCAAAATATTTTCAGTGTCTTAAATTGTTTCATTAAAGATCCTTCCACTTCGTGATCTTGCAAACGTATTGGAAGATGATCTCCAGCTGACTGTGATAGGTGTTCTGGATGAGAATATTTGTGGAATTTGGCAGTTCGTAAAACTACTAATGAAATTAGGTGCTGGGTTTACTTTTGCTGTTGTAAATTCTGGCTGTGGGGTGATGCACTGGTGCAGAACTACTGCAGTGTTGCACCCTGCCAGCATTGCACTCTGACTGCTGCCAGAGGTGAAATGGCTTTGATTTTATCATGATAGTGCACATTTTTAAAAGAGCTTTCATGTATTTATTCATGTCATTAGCCATAGTAGCCCTTAGCATTTCCACACAGATGTTTATCAAAAAATGCCTGCCTAGTATATTGCGTACATCTTTTCACTCACTTTTTCCAAATTATGAGCTAGAACTAATTGTGAAAGGCAGCTTATCCTGCTGGACTGTATTTGCCTTATGCTGATCTATACAATCTGAGAATCTGCTTTGTATTTTTAAACCAGTAACCCTATCAGGAGCACAAGATGGCCACCACATGTTAGTTAACTTGTGCTTACCGGAAGCAATGAAAATCCTCTTGAGTGACACACGACATGCCTGGACCTGCCCAGGCAGGTCCATTGCTATTATTTCCAAGCACTTTGTTTTCAGGCCTTTGCAGGCACAAATAATTACAGGTGAAGAGGGTGAAAACAGGTGGGATGTAGTGTGTTGTGTGTATCTGGTACCTAAGGGAATCTGTCCTGTGGCTCCACTCTTGCTGCACTGAGATAGCTGCTGCTGGCTCTTGGCATCAGTCAGAGGATTCAGTGATGGTTATTTCCTTGTTCCTTCAACAAGAACAGCTTGTGTGCTCTTTAATATATTGTAGTTTTGAATCTGCATTTTTTCTCAACCATCAGCAGTAGACAACATGGATTTTTCTCCCATCTACCTTTCCCTAAAAGACTTTTTCTTGGAAAAAAGACTTTTGCTTCATGTATGTTTTTGCCTCACAGTCAGCCTGCTGCCATGTGCCTCAGGCAGAGGTGTGCCTGGGTTGCATGCAAAAACCTGAGCTCACACAAACTGATTAGCCTTTTTTTATGTTTTTTATATCTGTGTTGTGCATCTAGCTCCTATTTGCAATATATGGTTGGGTTGTGAACTAATTATCAGAGGCTCCAAAGAAATAATGTGTGTGCTCCTGGTGTCCTTGGTTATTACATTTCCTCAGGATCTTTTTTCTAGCCTTGAAGCAGAGAGCTGTCCTGGTTTCAGCTGAGATAGAGTTAACTTTCTTCCTAGTAGCTGGTACAGTGCTGTGGTTTAGATTTAGTGTGAGAACAATGATGATAGCACACTAATGTTTTAGCTGTTGATAAGTAGTGCTTACTCTAAATGAAGGACTTTTCAGTTTCCCATGCTCTGCCAGCGAGCAGGTGCACAAGTTTAGAAGAGCTAAGGAAGCTGACCTGAGCTAGCCAAGGGAATATTTCACACTGTGGTAAGCAGCAGAACACCTCCATAGAGCTAACTTACCTTACCCTGAAGACCAGAGTGGCTGCATCCAAACTGCTGGATCTGATCCTTGGCCTGATCTAACTTCCAAACCTTGCCTAGCACATCCTAGTGCAGTGCTGGATGGCCAATGCCAAGACCAGAGGTCATGCTAGCAGTAGCTCTGGGCAATTGCACACTTGGGTTCATGCTCCAGCTCTATTAGTTTATTTGTACAGATGTAATTCTTGTGCAATTCTGAAGAGGTTGATACCAGCTGAGATGCTGGAAGGAATAACTACCTGGATTTTACTTTACAGGGTGTAAGAAAGTTAAGACAATACTGTTCAGTCTTCAGTGGAAGATATTATCTTCAGATCTTGTGCTTGCTTTTGTTCTAGTACATTGTATTTTAGGGCATCTTGTCTGTATATGGAGCATTTATAGGCTGGACGTAATCACACGAGGCAGGTATGTTTGATAATTTAACTGTATTAACATGAGGAAAATTAATACTTCTATTGACTATTGCTGAAACTTTTTTTTTAGCATGACTTTAACCAGGATGTTAAGCTTATTTAGGATAGAAAACAACCAAAAAGAATAAAAAATGGGTAACGAATTAGGATATGGGGAGTTCATTTGTCTCTTAGTACCTTTGAGAACATTCATATTTTTCTGCTGAAGGGCTAAACTGCATTACAGAGAGGAAAACATGGGGTCATGGCTGCCTCCTCTAGCTCATGTTGTATTTCAAGTAATAGTGAAAACCAGTTGGTGGCTGTAGGTCATGAAATGAGCTGATGTAGGGATCTAACAAATAATTTAGTATAATATTAAAAATTAACTAAGCAGCTGTATCATAGTCTTATGAATACACTCCGTTTGAGGATATGTAAAGATTTACACTCTCCCCATCTTGCTAAGTTTTTAAGTGCAGTTCCAGACTACTCATGCCTTGAGACACTGAGTTCGAAGGAAAAATCTCTTCTGACACTAAGCTCCCACATTTAACTCTTGGAGTGTACTTACCTACGGAAAGTAAAGTACTTTAGGCTCCTTCATTCAGTTCTATGGCTGTTCTGATTTGTCGTAACAGCAATGTAATGGCTGCTGGATACGTAGCTCAGTCCCCAGCTCTGCATGATAAAGCTCTTCATAGGTGCCATGCCAGAGAACTAGCTGTGTCATCTGCAGGTCTGCCCTAATTTAGCTATCTCTCTGAACAGAAAATGTGCTTAAAAGCCTCTAGGTTCATGGTCATTATGTTGTCAGAAAATTTCAATAAGAATTGTTTCCATCCGCTCTGTAGAATCAATTTTGCAGCTGAACACATACATGAGTGTTCTTAGTGGAGGACCTCGGTTTTGACAAGTGCTGATAACTTTTTGCCACTCCCAGCAGTACCAGCATATATGGGGTATGCCCAAGCCCACCAAAAATCATGCCCAAACAAGGCACATCTAAAGACAGTCCTTTATTATAATGTTTAAGTCAAAGTCACACTATTTGTTTACCTTCTGAGCAGAACACAAATGGACCAGCTCAACATTGTTCGGAGCCAGGAACTGACTCATTCTTTGGAATACAACAGGGACCAAATTCACCTGCCGCAGGAAGAAAACATTGCCCATAGCAAGTTCAAAGGAGCAGCTAGTGTCACTGAAGAAAATGCAAAATCAGAAGAAATACAAGTAAGCTGTCTTCTGTTGAATAAATATGCAGTTCTCATCAATTAATATCCTCCCATGCGGGCATCTTATGGTAGTACCTGAATCCTTCCATTTGCCACAGGTGGCCAATAATTACATCTTCAGGACAGTTGTGCGTACAGTGAAGATTTTTGTTAATAGTACATTACTTTGGTTTAAAATGTATTATTTTAAGTACATATAAGTGCCCCACTTTCTTGATATACGAAAAAATTAGGTTGTGCCTTCTATTTCTTAAGGTATGTTGAGAGGTTCCCAGGTTCCTTATACTTCTTGTATTGATTTGCCCAGATCTGAGCTAGCTCTTAAAAAAAACTCCAACTCCTGCTGTTGTGGGGTTTACATCTTTTTCATACAAAAAGCCATTGGCACAGAGGTATTGGCCATTGTTCTCTGTTCTCATCCCTGATGTGGGAGTTTGTTGATTTTTTAACTTGAACTATCCTGGCCTTTGGCTTTGAGTATTTTGGTGATATCTAGCTGTGTATCTAACACCTAACCTGCCTAATAACAATCCTGAATCACTGACTGTGTTTCTTCTGAGTTCCTTTAGGGGATTCTGTTTGAATCATCTGTATCAGCCTCCTTAGGGATAAAGTAATCTCTGAATATCTGTGACTGTTTTCCCTATCAAAACCAGTTAGACATAATATGAGTTTAAGCAATTTTCTAGAAGAATCACGAATAAAGAAAAGGGGGAAATGGTGATCCATGTGAGACAGTGATAAATGAGATGGGGACAGCTAAACCTATATTCTTACAGGATAAAGGAGTAGGCTATGGTAATGCTTAGAAATGTCTGGAGCAATGTTCTTCTGCAAAAGGATGTCTGAACCAAAGTGATGTATTTGGCACAAAACTGACAATTTCAATTATTTTCTTGGCCAGAAAAGTTTCAGAAGAAACAAAACTGGCAAGACAGTATTTTGTTCAAACTTTCAATACATTCTTTATTTCTCGTTTGTACATTTTTTGAAATACATATTTTTGTATCATACACATAACAAATGTTTTCTCTGATTGTGTTCCGCATTTCTCTAGAGGTAACATTTACAACAGGAAATGATTAACTGTTTCAGTGGGGTTATTCCAGTATTTTGAATAAAAGTATTTTGAATGACCTGTCTGCTCAATACTTTGAAACATCAACTTTATTTCCCATTTGGATTTAAAAAAAAATGTTAGAATTTTTGCCAGGGAATAGTTGTGTTTCCTGACTAGATCTAGCCCTAGAGGTGACGTTTGGTAGAATTGTTTTAATCTTTTGTTCCTACCTGATAACATAATGAGTGCAGGTTCAAAAATTACAGAACACTGGGTTACTATCTATCTGTGTGATCCACAAGTTCAGAAGTCTCCTTCTTCTTAAAAGCAGCCAATGGATGTGCCAAATGCTGACCAGGAAGCTCACAGCGAAGAAAGGATGGTGATTAGAACACAAGTGGGCAGATACACAAGTGAAGGGAAAGTAGTAAAGGGGTGCATGTGATGATTGGTTGACTACAGAACAAACTCCACATTTTCTGTTTAACTCCACTAATATTCCATTTGCACTACCCAACATGAGTGCTCTGAGGGGAGAGGACTCAGTGTTGGCATCAGCACAGGTGAGGGAAGAAGGAGGGAAAAATAATGGAGATACATGGATATGGAAAAGTCCTCTACAAAATGCACCAAATTTCATTACTTTCCTTTACCTGAACTCAGTTTAAAATTGTCTTTGCAATCCCCTGCTGTCTGTAACAACTTTTTATCTATTCGTGTGCCCTTGTGACTACATGAAGATCTATAGAGCTGACTTTTTTTGCCTTGTTTTGGAAAACATTCACATTTAATGGTGTTTGTTTGCATGATGAGTTTGCATTTCCTGATTTTCCCTCGCATACCAAGGACTCCTCTCTGCTCACTTTGTACCAATTGATTTGGTTTAAACATAGGAGCTTGCACAGTAGTGATTTTTGTTTGCTGGTTTGTTTGTTTGTTTGGTTGGTTTTTTTAAGGAATCATTTTAAATGTGCTCTTTTTATATTGTGCACCTTTATATTGAAGACCTTTATACTGTTGACATTTAAGCAGAACAAAGGACTTCATGTTTCCTTCTGGATATGTAAGGTGGGCATGCCTAGTCAAGAGCAGGTAATGATACGGCACACTTTTTTTCTTCTGGTAGATATTAAAACAGCAGATTGCTGGACTGCAGGAAGAATTCAAGAGAAATGAGTCCTGCTGGCATGCTGCCTATAACAAGCTGAGAGACCAGGTTGAGATGCTGACCAGGCAAAACACAAAGCTTCTAGATGGGCTCAGAGTTTCAGAACATCAGAGGTGGAAAGAAGAAAAACACCCAGAAGCTGTGAATTTCACAGACAGAAAATCAGAGACACCGGTACTGCATGATATTATCTGTTCAGTACTGTCTGAAAAAATAAGGGGCAGTTTTTCTTTGGACCTGGCATTTGCGAACACTATTCCTCCATTCCTGCCATGCTTAGCCTGAAGGGAAGAAAATCAGCTCTGTAGTAAGCCATGTTAAAATATAGTTTTTGTGTGGTCCTCTTCCACTTAGCCTTGTTGTCCATGAGCTGGACACATCTAAAAGGTGATTCAGTGAACCTATCTTAGATACTAACATAAGGGCAGATGTCTCCCTCTGCTAACTATGGAGAGACTCTAGATAAATAACCTAAAATTGGTGCATAAATTGGACAACTAAAGTCTTCTGAAATGAATTCTACTTTTTATGTATATAATGCCATTCATCTTTTTAATGAAACAGCTCTTCAGCCAGGTGCAGGCTGGTTTCTGCAATAGGTATAGTGGGACCTCTTATTAATCTCATCTCAGTTCTTATTTCGTACTGCAAACTTTCTGGGATGAAAACACTGTCAACACTCTTTGTTACCTTAGAATGCACAAGTTTCACTCCTGACTGGGTGTTACATGGGGGTGGAGCAGGGAGGACAATCAGGGTAGAAACTGTGGCTGGCTAGTGTAAATGTCTGTGGTGATCTCCTGAAATCAAAACTGTTTAACCATAGGTGTACAGATTTTCTTGTCATTTCTCATTCAGTATCCCATACTAGTAGGGTTACTTGTTACCTTACTATATAGCCAAGTAACTTAATTTAGGGGAGTTAAAAGAAGGGAGAAAAATATTGTTACTCACTTCTTACACAGGACACAGCAAGCCTTGGTGGGATTAAATGTTTCAGACTGCAATTCAGAAGACAATATTCTGGTTTGAGTGGGTCATTTCATCTCCCTGTGTATTCAAGGGAGAAAAATATGTGCCTTTAAAGAGGGATCAGTTTCACCCTATATGTGTCAAGGCGGCAAACAATTATCTTCTAGAGGGTGCAGACTGGTGAGATGAATCCTACTTTTCCACAGTGGCTGAACCTAGGAGAAAATAAAATCAAGCCATTTACTCCTAGGTATTTCCCTAATTTGAAACTCTAATTTCTAGTAATGTATCTTTAAAAGTTGTTAGAACCACCAATTAGCATGTCCTTTGATTTGTGGAGCAAAGAAGTTTTGGTCCACCTTTTTATTTGATTTTAATGTACTAGTTAATGAGATTTTTCACGTAACACTGTTAGGTTCTATTGCAAATATCATTTGAAGTTCCATTTCAATGTATCTTTAATTTTCCCAAACATACCAGCTCATACGACTCATCTTTTTATAGATTGTGAAGGTCAGAAAAAATGATTAGAGTCACTTGTACAGAATGAAAAAAAATAAAAATCCAATAAAAGCAAGGATTAGAGAAAGCTGATTGATTGACTTCGGTTGTAGGCCAGATTTCTGAATTATTTCTACTGCTTTGGGGCATTTGATGATGTATAATTACTGCTCAAGCCACCGAAGATTTTGTTGTGTGAGAGTAATATTAGGATGCTGTATATAAAGATGCTAGGATGGTTATCAAAGATTGTTGTGTCTGATAGTGAGGAGTTTCAGTCCCTAGCACAACCAGATGAGGAGTTTAATTGACTGTGTTTAAATATGATAATTTTTATTACAAGAGAAAACCAAATGGCTTTGAGGGTTGTCTGATTCTACTAGCTGTGACTTAAACTTTATATAATCATAACAAATTCTCCATTAGGTTGCAGAAGCTATTCTGCGAGAGACAGCATCTTCATCCAAACAAGAAGGGAGATCATGGAGAGATAATCACAAAAGTTACCATATGTCTTACATGGGACCGAAGACATCTTTGCAAAGACACTTCTTCAGAGATGCAAATAGTGAAGTATGCATTCCTATTACCAGTAGTCAGTTTTCCATGGTTTCAAATATTTAGTTGAGAAAATGTTCTTTGGAAACAAAATCTGTGCAAATGAAAGTGTCTCTATAAGCACGGTCATGTTTTCTTGCAGTGGGCTTGTGCTGTCATTCAGCATAACTTTGCTTGTAGTTTTTCTCCTGATTTTGCCATAGCAGGAGACAAACCTTTTTTGTTTCCTTTTCTAGAAGTAACTATATTGTTTCCAGGTATGCTCTGAATTTATTGGAACTGCTGCTTCACAGATTGGTTTTACAGGAAACTGCCATACCTTGCCTCAGAATGCCATAAATCCAGTATTTTGCCATTTGAGGCTTTACTTGCCAATAAACGCTAGTGTTATTCTGCCTGATAAAGTCAGTGGGAAAATCATTTAGCTTTTTACAAGTTGTGATAAATTAATTCAGTATGTCAGGTGAGATGCTTGTTTCTGACTGGTATTTCTATGGCTGCTCCTCTACAGCCAGCTTACCACATTTCTCACACATCTCACTGTTTAGAATATATAGATATCTAAACATTTTGTTGTGCTTTGCTTTCTCTTGGTTTTGTATTTTTTGCTTCTTATTATGAGCATCTTAATTATAACAAGTCTCCTTTCTTCTTTTTGCTCATATTTAGCAGAAATCTGTGCTTTATTTAAGCGATTAGTCTCTCTGAAATTCGTCCTACCTACTGGAAACTAATCTTCTGGATCCATTTGCTAAAGCAAAACTTAGCTCCCTCTGTCCTTTTAGGGACTGTAATCAAATGTAAAACATTTCAGATGATAAAGGAGGCAACTATTCTACTCCAGTGATCATGACAATGTATGTCTTGAAAGTCATGAGACAGTGGCTTTAATGAATCCTGCATGGTGCCAGACATGAAAAGACACAATGCTAAGATCGACTCTAAATGAAATATGCTTAAAAAAGCAGAATCATTTATGTGTGAAATAGTAGCTTCAAGGAGGATGCAGAGCACGCCCGACTTCACAAATAAATATATAGCTATATTTCTAAGCTATATGTTGTTTATAATCAGAAGGTGGATGGTTTAGCTGCAATAAATTGTTTTGTTTGTTCTATACTGATGTTGGGTCTCCCCAGTGCCTTCTACAGCTGGGATCTCTCTGTTCCTCTGTGCTGTGGTGATAAAATTACTAACTAGACAGGTAATGCACGATATACTATCTGCAGTTAAAGTGGCCAGTAAAGTAAAAAAGCTATCTTTGGTAGCTTACTCTGGAAATTTTCAAGGCATGGAAGAGTTTGTTTTATCTGAACATTTAAAGCATTCTTCTGAAATTAGTAAAAACCAGTAACATTTATTCTACTTAGAGACTCCCTAAGATCCACTGAGTTTCACTGTGGCTTCAGAAACAGGTCTGAGAAGGGGGAAGTTGAAGACACTCTGTGTTATCTGAGCTTTCACCATCTAGACAGCACTGGAACCAATCCAACCGGAATCCAGCCCAAGCATGATCTAGGCTGGTGGGCACAGTGCCCATATGTCCTGAGTGAACTCTGAAATGTTTGAGAAAGACACATGCTCTTTATCTGATTTGATGGCAGAAGAAGGACTTGCAGTAAGTAGAGTGGCTGCTGATTATTTGAATATAGAATTGAAGGCTTAGGTAAATGGAACATTAAAAAGAAGCCCCAAATCTGTGTCATAGCAATAGATCTGACCATGGTATCTCACTTGTGTTTCCTTTGTATCTGACCTCTTTAGCTAGCAGGTGGATGCTTTCCCTCAAAGTTTCTGTGGATATGAACAATTCTAAATTTAGGATATAGATGAAACAAACTTTCTCATGCTGTTTCTGTCCAGAATTGAGAAACTGCATGTGGGAGCACGTAAAAGTGAATGAAACACATCACAGTGAATGGGATAACTTTCAGCAACAGAAGCAGAGATGCATGACACAGCGATATGTGTGTACCTATATAACCTACTTAAGTTGAAGCTATCTAGGGCTGGTGAGTTTCAGCAGCTGCAATTAAGAAGGCAAAACAACACTTAAGACTTCTGTCTTATTTCTTTCAAAGCTAATAGAATTTGAGGATATGTGAAAAAAACAATTGTAGAGAAAGTCCAAATAATGATCAGTAGAGATTAAAATTCAGAGTTTTGGAAGAAAGGATTTTATGAAAAACAAGACATATCTGAGAGATGTTCTACATCTCTGAAAAAGACATCTTCTGGTCGTGTGTAATACTTCTAATTATGGTTTCTGTTTGTACTGTAACGCAACCTAATTGGTGAGGAACTGGCCACTTCAAACTGTTCTTTAGTGAGACAAGATAGAAGTCCATTTTAACTGTATATCATTAGTGATTCCTTCAAAATACGGTTTGAAAGATGTACAGATTGGCCAAAATTGTTAATATTTATTATTTGTTAATATTTATTATTTATTAATATTTATTAGTATGAATTCCCTCCAAACAAGCTTATTTCTGAATGCATCACTTAGCAGGAATGTGTTGCCAGTTTCCTACCTGACATGCTACTATTGATAAATGTTAGTAATTTCTATGAGAAAAGTTACTTTCATTTCTACTGAAAGATATACTGATAACATTTCTTACTGGTTTTGCTGGAAAAGTTTCAACCAAGGTCAAATGCGCTTACTTTGAATCTTATTAGAGGGATTTTGCTGTCTAGTCTTGCAGGGGATTTTGATAACCTTTGAGCATGTAATTTCCTTGTCTATGAATATTCTTCCTGAACATTTACTGACTCTGAAGCAGGGAAGTATAAATTCTGGGAATGTGTAGAAAGGCTTTTGTAGCATCTGAATTTTCATTGTTGCTTTTACTCAGCTTTTTGATCTGTTAGTGGGAATGTAAACTCCACATGATGTAAACTCTACGGAACACAAACTGTGATATTTGGAGGCTATAAAGGATCCCTATTTATGGGAATTGACAAAAGAGAGAATTGAATTGTGTCAAAATGGTGAGGAACTGTAGGTATTGACATCTGGGAGAAAAAGCTCATTAGAAAATTTAAAGGGTTATTGTTGAGCATGAGGATCAAGGGGAGCATCATATTTTTAAAGTTTAGGTGGGCCCTGAGTAAAACCACATCCTCCTGCTCTCCTCTGCTTCCTGATAGCATAGATCTGGAGGAACTTTGAGAGGTCACACAGTACTCCTTTTGCTGAAAACAGGGTCACTGTCACTGATGGTTATTCAATTTGTATGTTGCCAGCTCCCATGAAAAGATGGGAGATGATTCAAAGATCCAAGAAGATCCAAAATAAACTGCCATCATCTGCTGCCTATTGTTTTAATTATGAAGTTTTACTTCATAACTAAAATCCATCTCTTTTGCTGTCACCAGCTAATCAACTGATTAATTTTTATTCTGTGTTCAGTGGAGATGGGAAACAACTGATCTACCTTGTGCATGCTGGGAGGCTGTTTGTATCTCCAGCCCTGAAATCCCTTTGTATTGCAAGGGTCTGCATTTAATGGAAACCCATGTGTTTCCAATGGAAAAAAAGTAAAAAGTTTTAGGGAGATAATTTGTTTATGAAGTGATGGAATAGAGAGAATCTTTATCAAGAGCCTCATCATGTGTGATTAACCCAAATACTTCATACTTGAGTCTCTTAAAAAGTGTAGAGCTGAATTGCAGTGGTTGCCAGGGTTGCAGTGATTGCTAGGGTTGCAGTGATTGCTATGATTTATGAAACAATCTCTTAGAATGACATCCATCTGTATGAAAACAGAGACTACATGTAATTCGCTAAGCCTATCTTGATTAATCTGACATTACTGTTTTAAAAATAGGTATGCCAGTGAATAATTTTAAAATGTGTAATATGTGTGATGCATAAAATATGAGATCACCAGCTTTTACAATGGCATATGTAACTAGCTGGAGAAGCTTTACTAGCACTGCTGTGCATGGAAGCTCCCTCAACTAAATGGGGTGTTCTTTTGATACATCATGAATGAAACTCACCATGTTCATGGAAACAGCTCTTCTTTCCCCCTGGCTTCAACTTGTTTCTTCACTTTTGCAGTCCAATACATCTTACTTCATGAGCTCATTAATTAAGCTAAAAAGAATGAGCATGAGCCTCTTCTCACCACATTTTTAAGGCCTATAGACATCTCTGTCCCTTGGCTACAGCATCACCCATTGCACTGCATCAGTAAATGCTGACTTCTGAATGTTCTTTTCAAATGTGGCTCATGAAGCCTCCTTTTCTAAAGTAGGCTTTCTAGGCTGCTCTGTGTTAAAACTCTTGTAATGAAGTATTTTCTATTTACAAGTCTTATATAGGTAGTTCTTTAATAGCTTGAACTGCAACATTCTTTCTGTACTATACAACAGCCAAAATGCATCCAGGTCCTTGTGCAAAAGCAATCCCACAAACCAGTTTATCTTTTCCTGAGGCAGGAATAACCTACACTCTTTTCCCTACCGTATCTTTTATGTGCACTACAGAAACCTTATCCCATACTCCAGTATGTAAAAAGTTTTGACTGGACCAGGTCAGCCCTGTTGGCAGATCCCCTAGTGTTGACTAACAGGGTGTTTTTTGCTAAATGTGTGTCCTAGTGTTTGAAGGTTCCGGGACCCATTGTTCTCAGTGTAGTCTTTAACAGTCCAATGTATTGTTTGGTTTTTCTGAAGGCTGGTGCATGGTAGAGGATGTGATATTCCCATTCAGTGCCATGCTCTTTGGCTCAATTGTCTATAAGTTTGTTTTGGAAATGACTCCCATTATCTGACTCAATTCTTTCTGGGGTACTGTGTCACCATAAGACTTGCTTTGAAAGTCCCAAGGCCCACGTTAGTGTCTGAATGAAGCTGATGAATATTTGAGCTGCTGTGGTCCTCTTAGCACTTTCTGATGATGGCGAGCTAGCTGGCTCAAAAATAACCAGGCAGAAAAAGCAGCTAATTTTTGCCTGATTCTACTCACTGAGCCAGGTCAATCCCCCTCTGTGGTTGCTGGTGCCATATAAAGGAAGGGCTGGGAATCGAAGAAGAAGAGTGGGACTCTAGTAATTTGGGCTGAGATTGGCTTGAGCTGCTGTGAAACAGCACTGATGGCTTTTCAAGTTCTCTGAAATTGCTTGGTAGTTTTAGTCTTAAGATCTTTAACAATAAAATGATGGATTAGGAGCTCTTTTATTCTATCAGCCTGCAATTTTTGAGATAATGTCTTCATCAAAAATAGTTTTAAAGGTCTTCAGTACTATACTGCTTGTCTTGAACTGAAATCCCAGGCATATTTTGACAGTTTGCCTACTCACTTGTACTTGAAATCATGATTATATCTGAAGAACCCAGGCATATCCACAGAATCTGCCTGCAGAAGACACCTCCAAATTTAAAATAGATATCATATTCCTTTACCAATGAATTCTATTAACTTATGTACCTGCTAGTATCCTTGTCCAAAAGTGCTGATCAGTTGCCTGTCTCCTGCTCAGAAACATTTTATGCTTGAGGAAAAGATTTAGCCTTTAAAAATTCTACTATTTTCTGGTGCTGCGATGGGATTTATTTATTGTCTCCTTCTTTGTAAGCACATCCATTAAGTCGTGATGTCATTTCTTAATAGGAATAAGAGATCACCATCTGCAACAACAACAGATCCCTCAACTTTCATTGATCAAAGGAAGAAAATTTTACAGCTGTCAAAAAATGGTAACTGCTGTCAGAGAAGGAATTGTGCAGTCTTCCCATTTGTGCTTTGATAGTCCCATGTCTCTTGAGCTACAGCTCATGGATTTGGACAAATGAAGCTGATGGCAAATACATTCTTTGCCTGGACTGCTTACACTCATCTTCCCAAGCATCCCCTCTCCAGTGTGTGACACTTTGCTAAATCAGAGTACCTGCTATTATTTCCATAGGGGGTTTTTAATGTTTCTTTGTTTCTGACCATCATGTGCTCATTTCCAGCCATTCACCAGCTCAGTGCATTAGACTTTCTTCTGCTATCAGTTCTGATGGACATGGATGTTGTCCTTTGCCATTTCTGGGATGTCTTCCACAGGGCAAGCAGTGACTATGCTTTTGTCTCATATTGCCAGTCATTTCTGTTAGGTTTGGTACCTCAAAAGTTTTGACTAGGCAAGAGTGCACCCTCAGTTTTCCTGTTACATCAGTGTAACAATTCCTTTGCATCTGACCAACCCTGGTAGTCATTATGCAAATCCCATATATCTCATGGTGGTAATGAAAGAATATTTTATGTTTTCTCTGTGCTCTGGTCAAAGGTCTTCCCAGAAAAATTGAGGAAATGCTTTTGACTAACTGTGATGTTTCCAGTACAAATGTCTGCTATAGTTTCTTTGGAACTGGTCACATCTCATTTCCTTTTTGTGTCTCACATCTGTCTTAACAAGGCTTGTGTCAGCCTTGATTGATGGGAAAGTATGAGGGCAAAATGTATAAATGGTGGACATCTGGCAAGTAAAAATGAGTTGTCATGAAATGTATTTTACTGGGGTCAACTCAGTTGTGGTATCCCAGAGAGGGGTATCTTTCCTGATCTTGGCAGGATGGTTGGCACTGAAGGATGAGAACCTGAGAGCAGCTTTTGGCCTCATACTGTGAGCCTTGGATTACCCTTGACTTACAAATGTGAGAAGCAAAATAAGACCCCAAATAGAGATTTATGTGTAAAATATGTGTGCGTCTGTGTGTATGCCCACATATATAAACATTTTCCTGAAAGTTTTAAATGCTTAATAACGCATCTGTTGTAGAACAATTTTTAATGCTGTTTGAAGATGTTTATATCAACTTAATGCAAATGCATTCAAACCTTTTAGACAATAAAAAGCTCTGTGCAAAGGGATGATCCTTTAAGATCGATGACAAAGGAGCATCAGGAAAAGAAACCATCTAACTGCTCTTTTGGCAGAAGCACAACACCAACTGGCAGGAAGACACATCACCAAGGAAGACTGACACCTTTTGAACCAGAAAAAGTAAGTCACTAATAAGATCTATTTAGACTGCCTTTATTTTCTTTTTACTGTCTTATTCAGAAGCTGGATTGGGATCCTGATCCCCGCATAGCTGCTGATTGGTCCTCTTCTGCTGGTTCTGCAGGGTTTTTTTTGCCAGAATTTATCTTAGAGACTGTTTATACATATATAATGTATAAATATAAAATATAGTTGCATTTATTTTGCTACTTGAGCACCTGCAGGCCAGATCATGGGTGAATGCTCCAAAAACTGCACCCCTTGCCCTTAGAAAAAGTTCAGAGCTGATCCTGTTCACAAAGCATAAAGGCATCTCAGGGCCAGCAGTTCCCTGGGGACTAGCGGCTGGGAGCATCAGGGTCTCCCAGTGCAGTCTGTCAGGATAGGGCCCATCCCACAGCCACAGACAGGGAGGAGGGCAGGCTGGGGATAGAAGTCAGGGTCATGCCAGAATCCCAGCATCAAAGCCCATACTGATGAGATTGGTGGTCACAAGAAGAAGTCAGCCCATGGGTCAGGGTTGAGCTATGGATCAATGAGGTGCATGGCCAGGTACAGGCATGTCTGCAGTACAACCCAACATGGACCGAGAGTGAGAGCTGCTGAAATGCAGCTCCCAAGAGAAGGGATGGGAGGTAGGGAGATGGATCTGTCTGAGGCTTCTTCCAGCTCTTCCCCTCACATCTTTTTCCACAACAGTCTGAACCGAGATTAGACACCAGTACCGTATCAGTGCACAGACAGCTAAACTCCTGGGAAAGGGAAGCGCACTATGGCCATGTCACTAATAGCTCCCATGCTACAGTGAAGCACGGCTGTATGTCAGGGCATCTCCATTTTGCTTCAGGTTGTACATCAACCTTCTCCTGCTGGGAGAAGAATAGATGACAGGAAATCACCTGGAGCTGTCTCACATCTGAGTGTTGGTTTTAAGGAGCCTAACTCATCTTCCTATGTAAAAGGTAACTGTGGGAATTTTCTGCCTGCCTAGAGTAGTCTGCAAATGACTTGGAGACACTAGTCCACAACTCTTGGGTCACAGGCAATATATTATCACTAAAATGCTCTTATGATTCTTAGAAGAATTGTGAAAACTGTACTTTACGAGAGAGAGAGCAGATTGTGCTGTTGCCTGCTTACTCACTGGGTTTGTTGTCCTGGAAGCTCAGAAGGTGAGAGAACGGATGTGGTCTGCACTTCACTTTAGTTCAGGACAAAACAACCTTAGGGAGGATGGGAAAGCTATTAGCAAACATTTATCAGTATAGGAAGCAATGTGTTGCAAGAATCTGAGAGCTAGCATCTTCAAAAACCTTCTGAGATAGGTATGAGCACATGATTCATTGATTTTTGTATGCTTTCAATGACCCGTTTTACTTTGCTTTTTGCTGTAGGCAGGTCTTTACCCATTTCATATAGCTCAGAAGACATGTTCCTCTCACATAACGACAGCAATGACATTTGCAGCTTTGCGCTCTGCAGTAACATTGAAGAAGCAGAGGTATTTCATCATGTAACTCTATAAAAGAATTCAGTGAGTCTGTGATCTTAGTTTTTGTATGCAACATGCTAACTCCCATCCAGCTGAAAACAATACTCTCCTGGCTTTATTTGCTTGTCTCTACTCATGATAAGTACACTCTTTAAATATCTTACAAAAAATGTAGTAGATTTCTTTATCAAGATGTTCCTGCACAACTATTGGACATTAACAGATTTATGTTGCTTGTTTCCTCTTTTACTTTGGCTCAGAAAGAAGAGACTCTTAACCTTCAAAAGACAGAAAAAATGTTAAAACCTCAGAATAAAGTGGCTTTTGTGACCACACACAGGAGAAGTGGCATAACTGCATATGACAGCAAAGTATCTACAGACAGTTCTACTGCTTTCGTGGATGCTGAAACAAAGGTTTGAGCAACTTACAATTCTGGCTCTTATATAAACATCAACTTTCTTTTTTTTCCATTTGTGAACTGAAATAAAACACACCAAGAGAAAGAAAACTTCCATTCCCATTTCCAGTGCTATGCAGTGGACACAGAGTTTTAGGTATGGATCTGGCAACTTCAAGGAACTGTTTCTACACCTTTTTACTGGAGCGTATCATAGCCCTTTGGGGAGCAGTATTGCCTGTTCCTTTGGATCCCACATATCAAAACATGCCACATCTTCAAACCGCAGTTAACATTAGTTAGTAACCGTTCTTGATGCTATGTGTCAGATGTCAATTAACTGAAGGCTCTTTTAAGCTGCCAGACAGTGCAAAGAGCACTTATTGTAGTGGTAAATTGGAAGTGTAGCATCCTGAATAGCTCTTAAGTTACACAGTTAGCATTACCTACAGCTAAGAACCTTTTAATTTGTTTTGGAAGAGTGGATTTAGCTAATACAGGTACATTTCTTTCAAATCAGTAGCTCAATATTCAGAGACAGACCAATTTTTTGTTCTTGTGTTCATTCTTAATTTCCTATAGCATAGTTTCACCAGAATGCACTCTTGTCACCTCATTTTTGGACTTTCTCTATGCTATCTTTTGTTTTGCTAACCGAAGTTAACTGGAGTTAATGTGCAACTTTTCTAGTTATGACTAAAAGATCAAAATTGGTTACAAATGCAAGGCAATACCAGAAAGAAGGGCAGCTTTCCTCTGTGTGTGTGAAAGTAAATATGGGTTTTGCACAGTTAATTAAAATTAATGAAAATATTTTTAAAACATTTCTTTTTATATATCACTGACTGTGATGTTTTCATAATGTAGCCTCCAAAATCAATACTATCTAGAAGGTCAATGCTACATCAAGACAGAAGAATAAGTGAAGAAGAGGTGCAGGAAAAAACTGAGTATCGTGATGGAAAGGTGCGGTAAAATAGGATGCAAAAATATTTGAAGAGATCATCAATAAGACTGCAGTACAGATGGGAATCACTACTTTAAGTAGCCATAGACTATTATGTCTCCAATTAAATGTGTGTTCCTTAAAGGAGAGCTTAAGTATAAAGTTAACACACTAAATGATAGGAAATATTTATAGCTGATGAGCTGAATATCAAGTAAATTAATTGTTTTCTTGTTTCCCACATGGACTTACTTTGTGACTTTCACCAGATTTGTTTTGTTTATCTCAGTCATGGGCTGGGAGGAATTATATACTTGCCATTAGAAATGAAAATGTGCTAGTGGGGTAGTGATGGCATTTGGTAGTGCAAGATTAAAGGCCATTCTTTTCTTTCCTTGGATGTGAATCTAATGGTAGTGAGATGTGCCAGCTGGACACACCACTGTTGGAGAAGCTTTTCATTATACACAGCTGGCTACGCCTGGAGTAGCATTAGTGGAGTAGGGTTCAATGTAACCTGTCCTGTTTGCTTAAGCCACCTGTCAAAACCCCCAGTGATTCCTCAGCTGCATCCGGAGATTGCTTCCAGCTGCTCCTTTTCCTGAAGGCCCATAGCTCAGCTTGGCAGCTGGTTTCACCCCTTTCCTGGAAGTCCTTGTTTTCCAGGAGGGGATGAGCAGGCAATTCCTGCTGGCTTCCCACTGTGTTCCACAACTCCTTGCCATGAAGCTAGACAATTTGTGTCTGAGTGGCTATGTAATCTTTCCTGCACAGCACCTCAGGTGCTTTGACTTAATTAATGTTAGATGATCTATGTGTTTGAAGGTAGAAGAGGTGCTTACTGATGGACGTCGAATCATCACTTTCCGCAATGGTACTAAAAAAGAGATCAGTGCTGACAAAAGGATGACAACAATTAGCTTTTTCAATGGAGATGTAAAGAAGATCATGCCAGATCAAACAGTGGTGTGTAACTTTTTTGTTTCAAGTAAAATATAATTATTAAGTGATTTTCCAACAATGTCCTGTCATTTATCTTGACTTATCAGAAACTGATGAGGAAGGGTGTTGGTTTAACAACCCTGAGCAGTGAAACTGCTTCATCTTATAAGGACAAAAGTGGAGAAGAATGTAGCTGGCAAAGAAGAAACAAGCAGGTAGTTAGCTAAGCAGATTAAAGGAGACTGAAAGAAGGCAAAGGGCAGGGGCAGCCAACTGAAGCAAGGACTGTTTTTTTGTATGTTTGTAGGGCATGTAGCATAGTAAAGCCCTTCCCAAATCTTCACTCGTGAAGTCAAGCCATCACCATCATAGGGGTTCTTCCATCTGGTGTTGTGTAAATAAAACCAGTTAAAAATAACATGAGCTAGAGTGGAAATTAGGCCTTGGCATCAGCAGAACTATTTTAAATTAATAGTGCATGGCTGGGAGCTGAAGCAAAGAGGCGGGAAGATGACTTTCATAAGTGCACTGTTCTCTTGTATACTGCAGAGAAGAGATGAAAGAAGTGTCATCTAGACACAGCCATGAAGGAGGGGGGGGATGAAAAAGAGGAAGGAACAGCAGTACAAAAATAGCTGCATTTATGGATGTCAGAGGCAGAAAATGACCTTCAAATTACCTTTTTAAGATGGGTTATTTTTAAGCACATTTTTATGGTTGAATCTGCTTATGCAAATATTGTGAACATGCTACAAACACTTCACTCTCCTTCCAGATTTATTATTATGCAGATGCACAGACAACCCACACTGCTTATCCAGATGGCCTGGAGGTGCTGCAGTTCCCTAATAATCAGATAGGTATGTAAGAACTCATAAATGTGAATTATACATGCAGGAAGATTTTTATTCTGAAAGTGTTGACTTATTCTGATTCCAGCAGATTGGGTATTTTCTCCCTATTTTGCTTTGTCTTTGCATTTCTCTTCCAGTATGTTCCATCACTTTACTGCTCAGTTTCTTCCTACAGAAGAAAGATAATAATGGGATGCAAATGCTCTTCTTTGAATTTTGATTATCTGAATATTCAATTATTTTTTTATTTCTTTAGCAGTACACTGGATATCATTTCCAATCTCACTACAGTGTCAAAAAAAGACCACCTGATCTAGCTCTGTGTAAAGAAACATGGAAGAATACCAGACAGATTTTTTACATCTTCTTTTCCACAGAAAGACATTATCCTGATGGCACAAAAGAAATTGTGTTCCCAGATCGCACAGTGAAATGCCTCTATAGCAATGGATTCAAGGAAACTTTTTTCCCAGATGGTACAGTAGTAAAAGTAGAAAAGTAAGTCTCATGTTAGGGACAGGTACCAGGCACTGGACACAGGTACAAAAATACTGACATATAAAACTCTGGCTGGATTCTGCATGGCTGGGAAATTTCCACGTGAAAGAAGAAAGGATTTGTAAGCTAGTGAGGGATTTGCTACAGTGAGGCACTGAAAATTGTTCACTTCTACCTTGGATGATAGGTGACTCTGAAATTTTCCTCATTTAATTCCATGTAACTTTACACTGGCCAAGGCTGCCGGGAATTCACCAGCTGCCTGTATTAGCTATGTGGGTACTAAAGGACTCAGGATGAGAACTCCTGAGCTCTATTCCTAGCTTTTTGTCTGGCTTTCTGATCTTGGGCAAAGCATTTCGTGCATTCTCTCTCTATTCCTCTACATAAAATGAGGAAAAACAACAATAAGACTTTCTTACACATGCCTCTTCTGGGCTCAGGGAGGATCCTGTTGTAAAACAGATTTCCTGCTTGTAAAATGCCTTGAGATCCCCTCATAAAGAAGTCATTTAAAAATGCAGATCTCACAATGTATTAGGTATAATTCTATGCACTGAAGTACTTTGTATTGAAATCTTACTGTAATATCAGATCTCATGCCATCCCATGTTAAATTCTGAGGTGAATTATAACCTATCTGAGAAAGTTCCCACTTGACATTATTTTCCACTTTCATTGTGTCACATTAGACAGCTCAGTGAGATAGGTTAATAACTGATAGTGTCTTCTCACCACTTCTTTCATTGCTATTTCTTTCAGGAATGGAGATAAAATAGTGGTATTCAGTAATGGCCAAAAGGAGATTCACACTGTGCAGTTCAAGAGGCGGGAGTACCCAGATGGCACTGTGAAAACTGTGTACTGCAATGGCAGACAGGAAACCAAGTACTCCACTGGACGGGTTCAAATCAAAGATGAGGAGGGTAATATCATCCTGGATAAGAAATGATTCCTCCCCTCAAGGGGCTGCACTCTACGTAAGTAGCTCAACTTGTTTTCTTGGCAGTTCAGAATTGTTAGGAAGATTTAAGCCTTGTGAAAATAAATGGGTGGAACCATAGGGCTGTAATTCACTTTGTGTCAGTGACTGGTGCTTAGTTTGGAATAAACTTACCCAAATTAAATATCTCTTGGGTAAGACTTGAAGGAGATGCAGCCATGTCCTGTTTGCGTATGTAATGTTTAAATAAATGCCTGTAATATTTCTCATCAAAGTGTTTTTTTCACGATATTGATCACACTTTCCCTTGTTTCTCTGCTAATTAGTTACAAAAGTGACTACAACAAAGAAGTCTGGAATAAGAAGCTTTTGAATTTTAGTTTATGTTGCTTTATGTCTGTTTATGCTCCATCGCTGGCAGTGTTCAAGGCCAGGTGGGACAGAGCCTTGGGTGACGTGGTTTAGTGTGAGGTGTCCCTGCCCATGGCAGGGGGGTTGGAGCTTGATGATCTTAAGGTACTTTCCAACCCTAACTATTCTATGATTCTATGCCAAGTAGAACAAATCTATGTACTGGGTTTTTTTCTCAGTTAACCTCACAACAAATATAGAAGTGATTAATGTTTTCAGTTGGTTTTGATTCTTTGGAGCAGAACATACCAGCATGTATCAGGTCTTATCATGAGCTGTACATTAGACCAAAACCTGAGCAGGAGTTGAGTAACCATCACAGCTCTGGATGTCCCTTCTAACCTAAATTATTCAATAATTATAGGATCATAATCTGAGAACTCTGTCTCATGCATTTGAAGACAAAAGGTAATGCTTATTTCATCCTGGTCATTATTTTGGATGAAATACCCCTTTCTTCTTCCACCAGCAGTCTTTCCTTAGACCTCCTTTGTATTGCTTTGTATTTGAATTAACCTCTTCCACTACTGCCTTTATCCTTTCAGTAGTGCAAAAATATTTCTGGTCAGTGAATCTCTCCATCCTCAGGGCTCTTTGGATGGCACTCAATACCTAGGAGGATTAATCATTTATCAGATGATGCTTTCAACTGCTTTCCCTACAGACTACCTGTCCTTCATCTGTCTTGAATTTTTCCGAAGCACTGAAGCATTTACCCTGTAGAGCTCAGCTCATTACCTGCCCATTGACTGAGAAGACCAATTATCTCCTTATGCCCTCCATAAATTCCTGTAGCAACACTTTCATAGCATGCTGCTTCAGCCGTTTCTCACACCTAAGTGCAAAATAATTTCAAGATTATGGAATTGCTCTTTCTTCTCTTCAGTTTCCAGTGGGTCGGACTATCAATGAATCACCATTCAAGTTACAGAGCATCTTTGGAAGAAATAGATTGAATAGAGCAAGAAGTGTTGCTAATATTGATCATACACACGCTTCAGTTTATTAATTTGATCATGATGCCGGGAATATCCATGCAGTTTGATGTCGGCTCATGTGATATTAAAATGCATTGTTTTCCTTTACTCCTGTGTAACAAAGGAACAATTTATAAACCTGTGCTTTTTTCTAGTGAAATATTTAATATAACTTATGTGGCTTGTGAAAGGAAACTCTAATTAAAATAAAACCAAAATATCATTCTTTTCCATGTGTTTCAGTAAGAATTTCAGTTCAGTGCTGCATTATGCTGACCAAAACTAATTTATGTTGATTTTTTTCTTAATTAACCATGCTGAAAAAAAGAACGTTATTACTGTTTTCAGTTTGTCTGGAAAGCTAGAAGTGATACTATGTCTTTTAAAGGACCACTGTTTTTATTTCCAGGAATTCTTTTTAACAAAAGGTTCACCACTTAATATGCTGACATTCTCTTTGTTTCTATAGTAATACAGAAAACAGGATTTGTTTAGCCTTAAATCACTGTTTGCCATTCAATAACCTGTGTATATTATCCATTCTAATTGTAAATTAAATAAGGAACAATTTGGTTTGTATGCTGCTTGCTCCTTGCTTTGTTAAGCATTCTCAACTGTGCTGCATGCATCAGCATGGTGAGAGGAAACATCAGCAAGGTGTTTCCACACGTGCATTGTTGCATGCATAGTTTTAGAGACTGACTTGTGCATATCCCCTGTGCATTACACCTATGCAGGTGTGGAGGCCAAATTATTCCGGAATCAAATGCTTCCTGCAAGTGCAGTTCTACTTTCTGGCAAATCAACAGCAAACCTTTAGTTGGTGAAATCAAAGGTTGAGACTACCGAAGATTTCACAGTACTTTCGCCAACCTGTGTCTTGCCATTGCTTTTACCAAGATATGTTTTTCAAGTGATATTTTATAATATAATAGCAAAGGAATTAATGAAATAAGGGGCAAAAATGTGGCTTGAAAAGGAGGAGACATAAAAAGCATGCAGAATGCCCAGCTCCTGGGAACTGGTTATTTCTAGTTTCAGCTTTTGCTTGGGAGGGTATCTTTGGCCTGCTCACCCTCTCCTGCAGCTGAGAAGTCAGCATTTTCCTGGATGTGCTCTGGCAGTTTTCTCTGTCAGGGTAGCCAGCTTTTGAATTGATCCTCTTGCAGCCTGCAGGGTAGGCTGTACAAAAGAAGCAGCAGTACATTTAGCCACTGTTTTGCAAGCAAGGAAACCAGGAGTCTCCTCGATGGTACTCTCACTAGCTGTGCTCCAGAGCATCCACCTTCTGCCACCCTTTATCCCAGTCTTGCCTCGAAACTGATTTTGCCTCAAAATGTCAATCTGCTTGTAGTTCAGCAGTATAACAATATCACAAAGAAGTTTTCTTTCCACAGTGTCATCGGTCTAAACACAGTTCTGGACTGTAGTTGACTTCTAGAAGCCATGGCTTGAATTTGTCATTGATCAAGATGTCAAACCCAAAGACCTCAAAGCAATCAGAGCCCGCTGGTAAAGGGGTTACAGCAAGAAGAATGAGAATTGCTGTGTTACTGATCTGCCAGTGGACCGTGTCATCAACCCCAAATATTCAAAGTTAAGAATGAAATTCGCTGAAGGTCCATTTGCAGACACAGCGAATCTCTTCTTTATATGTTTGGATTTCAGAGTGTTGTTATTGCTCTCAGTTTTGATTTCCTGAAACCCCACAGAGCTGCTCCCCAAGGACTAGACTCCATGCTCAGAACAGAGAGTGCAATGGACAAGAAAAGGGTGTGCTGAAGACCATTCTGATATACCATCCATATACCAACCTGTATCTCCTCTCTGAAAGCAGCAAGCAAAGGAAATACAAAATGGGCAGGACACATGCTACACAAGACTCCTTCATATCCTATTACTGGAGTGACATACTTGCTCTTTCTTTTCAGGCAGAGTTTTAGACTCCAGAATGAGTAGCCTCTGCCTTCCAAACTACAGAAACCAAGGGAACATGTCACATCGCAAAGTACTCTATTCAATGTATAGTTGAGTTGGCCAGAGAGGCTTTTTCTGTGGAAAAATTATGATTTGTTGAAACGGAAAGCTTTTTTCCAGAGAACAAAAGTAATCCTTTGCCAGCTTTTTCATTACATTTGAATTCCCCTGTTTTGAAATTATTACAGTATCTTATTTTCTTTTTTTAAATGACAATGGTTCTGATTTTTTTAAATGCTAATTTAGTTTTAAAACTAAAAGGCCAAATGTGGAGTTAATTACCAAAACGTAAATTGACATGATTCACAAGTTTTGCAAGTCACAAAACCATTTAAGATTCTCATTATTTTGAATGTGAAAACAATTCAAAGAGTCTTAAAGGATGAAGAAACGTGTTTCTCTCTCCACTCTTGACATTGGGCAAGTCTCATATGATGTACCTATGTCTTGGCTCTCCAATGCATGTTGCTCCTGCAAGGGGGAATCACAAAGCAGTCACAGAGCTCTTCTACAAGCAGTGCCATGAAGTCTGTGGCAAGTGCTTTACAATGCAGTGGGCAAACCCAGGAGAGTCTCAATGGGGGCTTGGTGAGAGGAGGGCTTTAGAGAAGGGACTAAGGTATTTCAGGGATGCTGGGAGGCACAGCAGTGGCTACTTCATCATAGGCCTCTAGTATGTAGGTCAAAGCTAGCACTGGACTGCCTTATATCCTTTAGTGAGGGAATATTACCTAAAATTGAAGGGATCTGAAGCAAGCTTTGGTCCAGGATGTGAGGAATGAGGCTTCTATTCAAAAGAGAATATAAGCTTCACTAATGGGCTGTGACTGTGGCCAAAATTTAAATTTCTATATAAAATGAATTTCCATATTCCAAAGTAATATGTAATTCTGTATTCTGATGATAATATGCATACTAATATAATCAGTGATGTTTTACTGTCAGACTTGCAGTACCTTTCCATCTCAGGTTTAAGCTAGTGCTGGAAAGGAGCAAGTTTGAAACTGCACTGGGATTATTTCTCTGAATCCCCTTAGAGATCCCTTTGGTCAGTCTGTTCCAGCTGTCCTGGTTGCCTTACCTCCCAATTTCTTGAGCATCTGCAACCTACTCACTGAGGGGGCAGAGCAGCAAAAAGAGAAAACCCGTAGGCTGTGCAAGCACTACTGTGTAATAGCCAAAACACTTGTGTACTAGCAACACCATTTCAGATATAAAAATCCAAAACACAGCAGCATATGGGCTGCTATGAAGAAAATTAACCCCATCCCAGCCAGACCTAGTACAGGAGTAAAAAGAAAAACTTATCAAGGGATCCCTCTGAGGGAGGGATTATCTTTTTTTTGCTCTGAGGTTGTATAGCAGCACCTCATGTAGTGAGATCCTGATTTCTGTGTTGGGATGTTACAAACAACCAATAGATGATTATGTTCATACAGATCAATATTGCACAATTTTGCTTCACTTGCTGTTAAACATTGCTGTGCAAAAGGAAATTGGAGGAGGATTTGGTGTGTTTCACTGCCTGTTATTGAAATGAAATCAAATTTCTGCACCAGATGGAAGCAGGGCAGAGTGAGAATCAGCAGCAGCCTAGCAGATCCATCTGTTATCTCTGGACAACTGGGAGGCCTTCAGGATTCTGCAGAAACAGTAGTTTTGCCATTTGTGTTTCCAACAGAGAGATTAAGAGCATGCCTTTGAGCTGGCAGGGCAAAGGCTCAAGAGAAAGGTGGATCTGTGAGGGATCCACCTACCACCTTCTTTTCTGCAGGACATAATGAACTCTACTTAATGTATGAAACCTGGAAAAGAAGCTTTCCATTTGAAAAGCCATGAATCAACACAGGTGAAGTCTGGAGTGGAGTCCAGATGCTTGGGAACAAGAAATGTTACAGAGATAGCAAAGTAGCATGAAAAGTTCTGTTATTTAAAAAATGTAACAATTTGTTTGGGTTTTTTACACATAAATAGTATTACTTATTTCTATAATGTCGCACCATATGGTGCCTCATCCTCCTGCTATTGTTAATAACTGAGAAGAAGTAGTTTCAAATGTTAGCTCCATGGAGTGCAAAAACTTAACTAGCCATGTAGTTTGTTTCCAGGAGCAGCACTAATCTTGGAGATGAACAGCACTTGCCTTGAATTGCTTTTATGCTTTCTGCATCACACAGAGGATCTGATCATAATGTCATTACCAGTAATGTTCATGATATCTGTACAGTGCTTTCTCATCAAGATGAAGGGACATTGCACAGTAATCGCACTACAGCACTCTTCTCCTTGCAGTAAAACCACAAAAATCCAAGTCTGGAAACAGTATAGTATGGGTAAAACTCAACAGAAGTTGAAATGAAATGAGGGAAATCCTTACCTGAGCCACTGCTAGATGTGTACAGGTCTCAAGGAGATACAACAGCATAGGCACATCCTTCTTTTCTCCTCATTCTGTGACTTGCACTGTTATCTGCTTCCTTTTCATGACTGAGTTCCCCGTGTAACATGCCCTGGCCACTTCTCCTGAAAACAGCTTTGTCTGTGGATGGGCAAGTGGGGAAAGTTCATCACGACTGAAGTATTTGGTCATGTGAAAGGAGAAAGCTGCAGTAAGTGGTGATGCAAAACTGAAGACAGAAAACCCAAAAGGGGAAGTGTGCTGGGACAGAGGGATGATACAGGCGGAAACACAGTTGTCTGCTGACCTAAGACAAGTTGGTGGATTCAGCGTTTGGTGGGTTTTGTGGTGTTCAGATGTGAGCTGCAAACTACAGCCAGTTTACAACTTGATGTTATTTACAGCAAGTGTTAAAGAATGCAGGATAAAAGAACCATATGAATATTTATCAGTAGTTCCATGAAATGATGCCTGTTTTCTGCAATTACCTGCACAACTTCCACTGCTGTCATCTGATTTTGCACGTGGGCTTTTCAGATTTAATTGTTAATTTAATTCAATTGTTTAATTGACAGTTGCTAAGCCACTGTCCATCATATTTGAAAAATCATGGCAGTCAGGTGAAGTTCCCGATGACTGGAAAAAGGGAAATATAACCCCCATTTTCAAGAAGGGGAAAATAGATGACCCAGGGCATTACGGACCAGTCAGTCTCACCACTGTGCCTGGCAAAATCTTGGAGGAGATTCTTCTGGAAGGCATGCTAGGGCACATGAAAATCAACAAGGTGCTTGGTGACAGCCAGCATGGCTTCGCTAAAGGGAAATCCTGCCTGACCAATTTGGTGGCCTTCTATGATGGGGCTACGGAACTGACGGACAGGGGTAGAGCAGTTGATGTCATCTACCTGGACTTGTGTAAAGCGTTCGACACTGTCCCGCACGACATCGTTGTCTCTAAATTGGAGAGACATCAATTTGATGGATGGACCACTCGGTGGATAAAGAACTGGATGGATGGCCACACGCAAAGAGTTGTGGTCAATGGCTCAATGTCCGGCTGGAGACCAGTAACGAGGGTGTCCCTCAGGAATCGGTGTTAGGACCGGTCTTGTTCAACATCTTCATCGCTGACATGGACAGTGGGATTGAGTGCACCCTCAGCAAGTTTGCCAATGACACCAAGCTGTGTGGTTCGGTTGATTCCCTGGAGGGAAGGAATGCCATCCAGAGGGACCTTGACACGCATGTGAGGTGGGCTGATGCCAACCTTATGAAGTTTAACCATGCCAAGTGCAAGGTCCTACACCTGGGTCGGAGCAATCCCAGGCACAGCTACAGGTTGGGCAGAGAAGAGATTCAGAGCAGCCCTGCAGAGAAGGACTTGGGGGTGTTGGTCAATGAGAAAATGAACATGAGCCAGCAGTGTGCACTTGCAGCCCAGAAAGCCAACTGTATCCTGGGTTGCATCAAAAGCAGCGTGACCAGCAGGTCGAAGGAGGTGATCCTGCCCCTCTACTCTGCTCTCATGAGACCTCACTTGGAGCATTGTGTGCATTTCTGGTGTCCTCAACATAAAAAGGACATGGAACCGTTGGGGCAAGTCCAGAGGAGGGCCACAAGGATGATCAGGGGACTGGAGCACCTCCCGTATGAAAACAGGCTGAGAAAGTTGGGGCTGTTCAGCCTGGAGAAGAGAAGGCTGCATGGAGACCTCATAGCAGCCTTCCAGTATCTGAAGGGGGCTATAGTAATGCTGGGGAGGGACTCTTCATTAGGGACTGTAGTGATAGGACAAGGGGTAATGGGTTAAAACTTAAACAGGGGAAGTTTAGATTAGATATAAGGAAGAAGTTCTTTCCTGTTAGGGTGGTGAGGCACTGGAATGGGTTGCCCAGGGAAGTTGTGAATGCTCCATCCCTGGTGGTGTTCAAGGCCAGGTTAGGCAGAGGCTTTGGGTGGCATGGTTTAGTGTGAGGTGTCCCTGCCCATGGCAGGGGGGTTGGAACTTGATGATCTTAAGGTCCTTTCCAACCCTGACTATTCTATGATTCTATGTAACCCTACGGTACTAGGTCTGATGCGCAGATACAGAAATATGAGGACCTCAGGAGTCTTGTTTACATTTATTAGGACTTTATTAATTGAAAAAAAAAAACCAAAACAACATTTAGTTGGTCATATGCATGAAAGGGTAAAGTCAGATAATCTTCCGTTATAAAGCTGAGATGTCAAAAGAGGTTTTACTCCTAAGACATTTGCATTATACTGGCCTTGAAATCTGTCCCTTTACCATCTTTCTGGAGACAGAACATGTTGGAACACCTTTGGAGACATGCCTGTAGGAGCCAGCCAGTTTGCTTTGCCTGCATCGCTTTGACCCTGTTGGGTTACACATGTGTATCCTGGGTGAGGGGTCCTACATCTTCCTTCTTTGTAACAGGAGGTGTCCCAGGGGAGCTCTTAGCTTCGAGGTATTCGACTGCTCCATATGTCACCACAGACAACACAAGCATAGACAATAAAATGTACAGTTTGATGTAGATTTGCAATTTGGTGCTGTAACCAAAGGCGATGACAAATCCTAACGATTCCCAGAGACGGTAATTTGCAAAGGCAGCCTCCTTGTGTTTCTCAAATAAAATGCCATAGAGTCCTAGAATGAAGGAGAGACAAGGCTTGCAGAGTTTAAATCTGCAACTACATATTTTCCACAAAGGGAATAAATAGGTGACAATCTCCCTCATAAATGTCAGAGAAAGGAAAACACCAACTTTGTTTTTAAGAATATTTATGCTCCTGTGAATTGCTGTAAGTGAAATAACAGAGCAAAAATGACAAAATAGAGACTATCAGAGAAAAAGCAAAAGAAAGGAAGGATGGGCTCTACCGGAGTGAGATGACAGGAAGTTAATTTCTCAAGCTATCAATCAGCCACAAAAAAGGAAGGTTCTTGCACTGATGAGCAAGTAAGTAAGGAAGAAGAGGAGATGGCCAGAATGTAACCTATTGAGAAGGTTATACCAAGTCCTTACAGGCTTCCAGGTAGTTTTGTCTACGGACAACATGGTCCTTAGGGTCCAAGTTGCTCTTTCAGTGTGGGGTAGAAAGGATCAAAGAGCTATGGGGATCTCCCACTGCCATCCTTCACCACTTTTGGGGGGAACCTGCATGGACCCTGCTTACACTCTCTACCTGTTCTTCAAACCATTTTCTTTCACCTGCCTAAGAACACGCAGAGACTGTGCACGTAAAATGCATGTCACTTGTTTTCACCACAACTTGTCTTCAGAAAGCCCCCAGGCGAGGCTCACACAGTGTTCCTAACAGTAGTAACATATATGCGAAGGTTTGCCTCTGAGATAAGTAGGTTTTCCGATTTTTCAGGTCCTGGACAATTTGGAAAAAAAATTATCTTTGATGTATACAGAAACTCTGACCAGCAGCTGGAAAATGTTCTTGACATAGAAACTTGGTTAAACTGGTAATCCCAATGCACTTGTGCTCACTGGGAAACTCCCACTGAGTTCAGTCAGCTGCACACCCACAGCTGGGAGTCAGGGAGGGATTCCCAGCCTCTAGGTGTGACTAGCTGTGCACACAGGGAAGGGGAGAGAGCTTGTTTTCCTCCAGGTGCTAGCTAGCATCAAGGGTAATAAAGCAGCAGGCATTTCCACTGACTTACTTAGCTGTGGTATGCATGGGGGGAAGGCAAGAAAGACAATGAACCTTAATTCTTCTCATCCACTTCTCTGTTTAACGACACATCTGTGTGAAATATGCACATTCAGCCAAAAGGCACAGAGGAGTACAAAGTTCTCTAAAAAACTGGGTTGGCTCAACTAACCTTTCAGTTTTGTTAAGAAGGGGGAGATATCTTCTGTATGTAAAAACTTACCGCATCCTGATGACTGTAAAAGGACATTTACTTCATTTTTCAATTTAGACATGATGGAAAATCTGGACAAGAGCATCACAAGATGTACTTACCTCATTAAACTGGCAGAGTGTAGTGTAGTGTGAATTATTTGACAATAACTCATTATTATGTGACCTGTGTTATCTTCTGGAAAGGGATTAGTGAGGAGAGTTATTACAGGAAGGTTCCTGATGCCATGACAATTCCATGTGTTGAGATAAAAATGGCTTGCAGCTGGTACCTATTTTCCCTTGCTAATTTGAAGCCTTCTTTTTCATTCAAAGCAATGTTAGAATTGAGTGAGGATCTAGTCCAGGGTTCAGTTATAGGAAAAGCTGATTTGGCAGGAGAGATTTCATTTCCATGGTGCAAACATGGTATTAACTAGCAGTTATACGGGAGTGCAGTGGTGGTTTTGCCTCAAACCTAAACGTTTGTCCTTATCACTAACAGTCAACTGCAGTACTGTGCAAATTGCCTGGCTGATGCTTTAACAGGACCTGCTGAGCTGTCCAAGTGGAGAGGCTGCTAGGTCTGAATTTTTGCAGCTCACTTCCATGGCAATTATCCTCCCTGTTTGCCAATGCCTATTTTCCCACTCGTTCTCCTGGTACTAGTATGTACAAGGTATGTAACAGGACTGCTGGAATATTTGAGTCCAGGTATATAAACCTTCCAGACTGATTTATATCCTTCCTAAAGATACATGTCAGCCTGGAAAGGACTTTATTTTACGGTAGTCTACCCAATAGCTTAGCTCAGTGCAATATAATGGTTACACCCCAAGTGCAGTTATTGCCGGGGGAGGGATAATAATAGTTTCTGTGTTCAGGTTAGATAAGAAAGGGCACTACACATTCGTAAATGAAGCAACTTTCTTTGGAAATAAAGGAGGGTGTCCACACTCATACACAGACATGTTAGGAGAGCTTTAAAAAATCAAGTGATTCACCTACTGTGAGCCTATATATCCTCTAGGGGGAACTCCAGTATTAACTATCCACAACAGGCCAAAGTGAGCCATCTTCGATTAACACAGAATACCTTTAGTACGTGGCACAATGCCATTCTGTTCAATCATCGGTTAACCTACTGAGGCCCAAGCAGCAGTTATGGGAGCTTGACAAAGGAAGGACCAGAAACCTTAGTCCCCAGTGCTGTTTTAGAAGTCTTATCTCACCTGATAGCCTTTGGAGCTGAGAATTTCTCATGTGATGTGTATCTGTATAAAACTGATAAAGGGAAAAAGAAATTTAGCCCTAAATGGGTATGTCAAACTGGAGATTCCGTTCTCGGAAGCAGCATTATGGAGTAATGTCACTGCACCTGTCTGATAAGGTTTTATGTCATCACTTGGTATTTCAGGGTGACAATATGACAAAGCAAACTGTGATTTTATAACTGGGGGCTGTGGAACAGCTGAAGAAGGTACAGACAAAAAAAGATACTGTGCAAGCATAAGGAACATTTGGGGTTTTTCTCAGCTAACACAAATATGGAATTTGCACAAGTATTCTGCAGGGATCTGGGAATGGAGATGACCTGTTACAGTGCTGTAATGGAGGTGAGTCTTGTCACATAGCCGCAGACCTCACTTGCCATTGAGTAAGCATGAAGCATTGTTCACTGTCTATCTGGGGGC
Organism: Pezoporus wallicus; assembly: GCF_028554395.1. Taxonomy (NCBI): domain Eukaryota; kingdom Metazoa; phylum Chordata; class Aves; order Psittaciformes; family Psittacidae; genus Pezoporus; species Pezoporus wallicus. The sequence goes on from NW_026637663.1 coordinate 6,018,065, forward strand.
TGGGAACTGCAATCACTTCCCAGCCACCTTCTCTGACACTTAGGTTCTCTGCAGTTACACCTTCTTTCCAAAGGAGGTCATCAGGTCCGTCTTTGTCAGGTGTGCAGGGACCTGACTGAGGAGATGTCCTTCTCATGGGACATCTCAAATGCATGTAAATTCCTGAACAGAGGTGCAAAGGGGGTGGAGGCTCTTTTCAGTGGTGTCTAACAAAAGTGGACAAGAGGCAACGGGCACAAACTGAAACACAGGAGGTTCCCTCTGAACATCGGGAAACACTTTTCACTGTGAGGGTGACTGAACACTTGCTTGGGTGCCCAGGGAGGGTGTGGAGTCTCCCTCCCTGGAGATATTCAAAAGTTGCCTGGACATGGTCCACAGTAAATGACTGTGCCTGGGTTGCCCTGCTTGAGCAAGGGGTTGGACCAGGTGACATTCAGAGGTCACTTCCAGCCTCAACCCTTCTGTGATTCTGAAAGAAGCAAAGTATCTGGGGACAAGGCTTTCTGGAAAAGAGAGAAGCAAGATACAGAGTAGGTCCTTTATCCTGGTGGGAGACTGAGATATAGCTCTCAAGAGTGCTGGGAAGAAGCCTGATTAGCAGCCAGGAAGGCTGTGGCTGCAGAAGCAGGAAACAGCTTTACTTCAGAGAGAGCAAATCCTCACTGAAGTTCTTCCATGAACTTGAATAATGAGAGTACTGATTTAAAATTACACCAAAGGCACAAGTCTGTGGGTTGAGATGAGAGAAGATGAGAGGGTGTCCCTTGACATATGTACTAGTTCTCCTCCAAGGGATATGAGCTGCTGGAGGGACAGAGAAGTCTGGCTGGTCACTTCCTTCTGTGTAGAGGTGGGGACATATTCTTGAGATGAGATCACTGTCAGTGCCACGCAAAGAACTGTGATGTTTTTTTCCCTTTGGCTCTCTGGGAGGAACATGACAATTTATCTAGTGCATAAAATCATCTAAGCTACCGAAGCATCCAGAGGGATCAAAGGGAGGGAAGCCAAGAAACATAACCTGATGTGGGCCCAGGTGAGCTAGCTCTGTCACATGCATATTCCTACGGCATCTGCCAAATACGAATTTGAGATAGAGAAAAACAATATTCATGAAATAAGAGGCAAAATATGAGAGCAGATGGGAGAATATGTAACTGTCTTCTTACCCAGGCTAAGGCATTGATTTACAAAGAGTGCGACTGATAGTCAGGAGCAGACTTTACTTCAACTCGTCACAATATATATATATCACTTTCTTTCCCTCTTCAGCATTTTAGAGTCTGTCTTTAGTGTCTAGAAGAGAATTTCCTCTAGTTTTGATTAAGGGATATGTTTAAATAATCCCTTGTGGAAGTCAGTTCATATCAGCTCATTATCTGAACTCTAAGTACATAATAATCACACTACATCACAAAGCAGAAGAACATAAAAGATTCTAGAGACAACAGTAATACATCATATAAGTCAAATGGTATACTTCCAGTAACAGACTCCTAGGTTAAGAGTGTAATAACTGAGGCAAGTATACAGTGATTTTCCCCACTTAGTGCTCTCCTGACTCTCTCAGTCAAAGCTGTAGAGACTTCCTGAGTTGGAAACTTCCTCTGTACTACCAGGCTTTAATAGCCCCCTCAGAATATTTCCCCTGAAGTGATGTAATTCCAGCTTAAAAACATTTACATTTTGGCAACGAATTTCATACTTCAATCATGCATTATGTAGAAAAAGCATTTCTTTTGATTTCTATAAAGCTGCTGCCTGATAACTTTATTTGGTACCATTAGTCCTGTTATAAAGGGAAATAGTGAATTTCTAAACTTTTTCATACTATTATCTTACTGACTGTTTTCCTTACTTATCACTTGTCCAGGCTATAGTGTTCCAGTCCGTTAGTCTTTCCTCAAGTGGAAGTCTCCCATGACTCTGTTCCTTTTTATTGGCTTTTTATGTCTTATCACATTGGATTAAGATTTTTGAAATAGAGCAAATCAGAGCTGCAGGAATTTATTTGGTTGCATAATGTAGCTCTCTGTGGTTTTCTTCACTTTTTTCAAATAACTCCTAACAGCCAATTTGCTGCTTCTTTTGTTGCTGAACTTTGAGTTGATTTTTTTATCCAGAGTGCTCTCCTTTATTGCAAAAGACAGACTAAATGTGTCATTCTTCTTAGTTTTCCAATTTTCTTTGAAATACTTATGCTCCTCCAGAATATTTATTCTGAGTACCCATTATCATCTTCTGCAGTGTTATTCCCTCTTCATCTTAGAAAAAAATGTTTAATGAATATTTTACTTTTTTATTCCCAACTTGTTCTTATTTCTTTTACTTTCCGATGAACTAATATATCTCTTTCAGATGCTGTCTTAAACCGATTATAATTTTTATGCACTCTTTGTTTTATAAATACACCCATACGAATTTTTATATCTCTATAGAATATATTTCATTGTCACCAAGACTTACCATTAGTTTGTGTCTGCCAAATGGCATCAGATAGGCCCCAAAGAGCAGGGAATACAAAAAACACAGCAAGCTGCTTAGGATGAGGTTTCCACAGCAGTAGTGCTATTATACAGGCAGTGTTTGTAACCGCTGCTGTTAATTTAGAGAGAAAGAAGATAAATGTAAATGCAATTACAAACACGACAGATAGTAGTAGGTAACACTTTCAAATTCTTCCCCCAACTAGAGCACAAGTCAATCTTAAAGTCTTTCTGGTTCATTGAGATTTGTGCTGACAGAGTTGATACCACATGGAATACAAGACAATGCAGTCCTTTAACAGTCTTCAATTAATAATTCTGAGCAGCGTCCTGTGCTGAGAGATCCTCATTGCTGATTAGCCCAAAGGACAAAAACTGCCACTCAGTAGGAGAAGGGGCAGCTGAAAGATTTGCAGTCACCATGTGAGTCATGTGCAAGGGGGAGGAAGAACCCTTTGACTCTCCCTACCAAGTCCTTAAATTGTAGATTTCCTTTCAGAGCCAGAGGAGGCAGTTAAGGATATATAGAGGGTCTGGTGACTTTTTGTCTTTCTTTTTAAAAGTGGTTTGTAAATGATTGCTCCCTTCACGGGTGCACCTTCACCAACTGAATACAAAGACCATTAAACAGAACTGAGAGGTTCAGAGGTCTTGTATTGCTAACACTATAGTTGTGCTGTTGTTCTTGTTATTGGTTTACTCTAAAGCGAGTTTCATAGAGTGAGACATATACCTATGACAGACACATATAGAAAAATCTCTGAAGCAGTGACTGTAGCCCAGGTTTAAAATTTCCTGTGGAGGAAATGCCTAGAATACCTAGATGCACACTGACTCAGTGACAATTCTAATAATACAGGTTACTCTTGTAGTGGAAGTCAGGTATTAGTTCTCTTCAGTAAGCTTAGTGGATACAGGGACACAAATGAAATATTTCTTGGTATTTTTTAATGCCTCCATTACTCTATTACTCATTCGAGTCTTCCCTGGAGAGGGAAATGTCCTTAAATATACACATCTCTTCTCACAGCAACATGAAAATTACTATCCCACACAAGCCCTCAATTTATTCTAGCCTGACATGCTGTCGCATGACTTTCTTTCCTTTTTCTCCCTATACAACGAGTAGTGAAAAGAACACCAGGCCAACCTTTGAAACTCTATAAAGGTGGGGAGGTTTCACCCAAATGGAGAAATCCTTCTCAGGCATAGTGTAGGCCTCAACATCTGTATTGTAAGATGATTTATCACTGGTTGCATTAGAGCTATAAAACATTAAAGCTGCAGGGCACTTTCTGAGTAGACAATGCCCTCAAAAGCAGGATGAACTACACCACCAGCAAAGTGATGTAAGGTCTCAATGATAATGACCTCAGTACAGTGGTTAACTGTGCTGCCCCTCTTCTTATGAATGAAGTTTGCCTCCAGATTGACTTTGGTTTTAAGTGATAGTTGACAGTGAGCTCTCCCTTTGTAGTGCATGCAAAGGGGAGAGCACTGGGTTTGATATATATCACATGAGGTGATTAGTCCTTCAAATGACCTTTACATACCTAATGCAAATAGAAGCTTTCTACCGGTGAACTGAGAGATCTTTCCAAAGAGCAGAGAGCAGAGGGAATTTACAGCTGAAAAGCAGATCATCACATAACCAACATAATGTATCCCCAGGGCACAGGTCACATATGCCTGGAAGAGAAAAGACAGTGATAGCACCTTTTCTTCAGTAAAAACAAGCAGCTGAAGTTCAAGGGTCTTAGCCTGAGTATTTGGTAAATAGCCAGCATGGACAAGATCAAAGGAGCACAGCTACAGAGTTTGTTGACAACTCCCTGGTGTATTGACATAGTTGCCCTTCAGCAGTTATATTCCTAACCTAGTTCCCAGTCAGGCTGATGCCATGCAAACAGAGCAGTAGCAGGCAGAATTCAGAGCACTGCTTGCTGTGCAAATAAAACTCCTGAAGTGGCACTAGGAATTTTCTGCCCTTCCTTTCATAGCCTAAGAGATGAAAACCCACAGTCAGCAGTATTGTCATTACAGAGCAGCTCCAAAGAAAAGGACCTCACCTGTAGGAAGGGGCCACAGAGTGCCCCATTCAATCCATTCAAACACAGCAGCAAGTGCACTCTCCCATTTGCTCAGATGCAAGGTTTGAAAGCTTAAGTGTCAAATAAGCAGCTCAGGAAGATTGTCCCCTTTCTTTGGAGACTTTCTCAACAAATGTCTGGAGAACACACCTGCTGTGTGTTTAGGTTTGTAGAGAGACTGGAGGAGCAGAGGTGGTTTTAATCATTTCAGTCCAGAGTCTGGACCTGTTGCACTAGTGACGGGCGAGGGCTTTCAGCCAGCCACATTGAGGATTTGCCCTGTTACCGTAAAGGTTGTCAAAATAAAATATGTGGTATGTGTGCTGACTTGCACTTATACAAACTCTAGGGAAACCAGAAGGAAGGAAAATATAAAAGCTTTGCAGGCTGCTGGCTTTTCTCCCAGTTTGTTATTTACAACAAGCTGAAGAGTTTGAACCTGTAGCTCTCTGCTGTGGCCTCCACTGGTGAGTTAAGCTCTCTACACTGTTCTTTTTGAGGCTGTTCCAAGGGACACATTTATTGCTGGCCTCTCCTGTTTGAAGCTGTCACTCGGAGTTCATTCGAGAAGTAAGCAGTAATTTAGCAAACCACAAACTGCTATTGAAAACATCTTCATTTAACAAGGAAATAGAGTTCAGATGCAATAGCAAGACACAAAGGCACAAAAAAACAGTCAGAAAGACACAGATTTTCATTGTCATCCACACCTTTGTGTAGTCACCAGAAAGAAATCCCTGTTCCAACCCACTGTAAATTGTCAGAGGAATTAGAAGACACTGTCTTTTATCTTTAAGATGCTGGAAAGTTGCTAGGAACGTAGACCAAAAGGATGATGTCTCTAGTATTTCTTTCTCAGTCTCTGCTTGGTCAGATTTGATCTGGTCCAGAAATGTAACAATCAGCAACACAGCTAGCACACCACTAGCTGCAAAAACAAAACAAAAAGTTCATGAAAAACTGAGGAATGCTGCAAGAATGATGGGAAGTTGCTTGCTGCGGTTATTGTTCTGACTTAGTGCTTAGCTCTCTGTGGGATGTTTTGGCAGATGCCTCTGATTCCGCTTCAGTGTAAAGGCCATTTCTGTGCAAACAAGGAGGCCTGATCTACATCCACATCTTCTGCTTACAGCTGCACAGCTTTCAAATCCCCTCAGCTTAACTGCGACTGACCTGTTGTGACAGACGCCGGGGCAGCTGATCGGGCACAGAGGGTGATCGCTCACCCTTCCAGGACAAGCGAGGGGTGTGGGGGCAAGGAGCTGGCCAGAAACAGCTCCCTCGGGAGCTATCAGAAGGCTTTAAATCAACATGAGAGAGGGATATTCACTTCCAGTGCCAAGTTTTTCATGGCTAGGGGAGATCTTCCTCCAAATACATGGAAAGAATAATAAAGGGCTAGAAGTAGAACTGCTGCCTTGGATCCCAGTATATGCTGCCTTTTTTCTTTCCTTTTCTTTTTTTCCTTTGTTAGCTCAGAGCCATGCTTTTAGCACAGAACATTGTGACAGGATGAGGGGTGATGGTTTTAAATTAAAGCAGGGGAGATTCAGTCTGGACATGAGGAAGAAATTTTTTACAGTGAGGGCGGTAAAATTCTGGAAAAAGTTGGCGAGGGAAGTGGTGGATGCCTGACACCTGAAGACATTCAAGGCCAGGCTGGATGTGGTTCTGAGCAACCTGAACTAGTTGAAGATGTCCCTGTTCATTGCAGAGGTGTAGGACTCAAAGACATTTGAAGGTCCCTTCCAACCTAAACTATTCTATGATTCTATGTGCTATTTTAAAGATGACAGAGAGTAACTCTGGGGGACTTGAAAAGGATGCAAATTACAGCTTTGACCCTATAATTTCCAAGCAGAAGCAGCATATGAAAGAATACATGGGGTAGTTAATCAGAAAATGATCATGTATGTATCAGTCTAGGCTTCTTGCTTGTGGAGTGAAGCAATACTATCTTTTTCATGTTATGAAGAAGTTAACTGTCTCATAATATACATGGAGCACCCACAGATTCACAAGTGATTGCTTCTTTACAAATGCAAGGCATGATTATGTTTCCTCTCTTACTTATGCTGACTGGAATTCCATCCATGGAAACAAGTGGAGTTCAGAGTAAGAGGAGAACGAGGCACCTGTTCCCATCTGCATTGCCTATTTAATGTGCTCCTACGTTACTATGTATGGGCGCACTCTCTTCTGCAAACTTAATGTCCAAATATGTTAACAGATTTATATTAAATTACTTCCATTTTTTATCACTTATTATTTCTTAGCCATGCCTCCTAGAATGAAATTGTATTCTTCGGTGCCCTGATTCTCCACTGTAGCTGAGCTGTAAATGCTTCGTCATTGTTGGCTCTGCCATGCTGTTTATTAGTGCTTATGTACTGACTGAAGGACTTACTTACATGGATGAGAGCAGGACATCCACATTTACAAGACAAAAAAATAATCTTACAAACAGGTTGGACGAGGCCTTGGGTAATATGATTTAGCGTAAGGTGTCCCTGCCCACGGTAGGGGGTTTGGAACTTGATGATCTTAAGGTCCTTTCCAACCCTAACTACTCTATGATTCTATGATTCTATGTCAAATGAATCAATAGCAATTATAGGAGATAAGTAACTTAATACTGGTTAGTATGAACATTAATAGAGATATCCACAGCTTGTGGGAAAACTAAACAACAAAAGAGTTGCTCATTATTGTCTCCACCCAAGCTGGGCAAGATATGTATTCAGCAACCAAATAGAGGAAACATTTAAAAAACGTCTGTGAATGAAATAGTTAGCTATTTGGGTTCCCTCAAGGTAGGAAAAGACATGCCTTTTATTAAGAGCTTAAAAGAAAAATGAAACCCTACTGACACGGGGTCAGTAGACAGCAAGATTGCATTCATTTTGCATGATCCCAGCCTAAGGGAGTGCTGTATATGTTAGTCATCGAATTTAAATTTAAACTTGTGAGCCAAGCCTGCCTTTAGCAGAAAGACATCAGCTCCAGCACACTCTGGAAGGGAAGTGGGGGGAATATCCTTTGCATTTTCTCACCAATTAGGAATGGAGCTTGGGGAAGGAAGGAGGTTTTCCTGCGATGCCTCTGTCCAGTGAGGGCTGGCTTTGACCAAGTCACATTCTGTATGGCAAATTACATGCATCTGTCCCAGCAAAGAAGGTATATCTGTATGCAGGGACTGCAAAGATATTTAATCAGAGCTAAGGTGACATATTGCCTTTCCAGATACTTCCACTTTATCCAGAGAATAACTTGTTTTGAGCCAGATACTTTTTGAACTTTCGTCACTGAATGAATCTTTGCACATCTATTTTTGTCTTTCTGATTTTGGATGGCATCAGCCTTCTCTGTCTTTGATTCCTTTCTAACCTTATGCAAGGAAAGTCTATAGCAGCTGTAGTTACTGAAGGGGAGATATGCCACTTCGTCTAGTGCTTCTTTTTATCTTTGCCTTTCACACTAAGGTATTGTAATTCAGGCCACACGGATGAGAATTGACTGAAGTTGTAAAGTCTCAGTGGGGGTCCAAAAACCTCCCCGAAAACGACTGCATGCTCTGGGAGCCCTGGTTCAGGTCCACCTCTAATTACAGTGCAGTTCTTGTGCTAAAACTGTATTACACCTGGTAGAACACCAGCCAGTTCTGATAGGCATCCCCAGATAACTAGAAGCTGGTAAGTTCAAGTACCACTACAGCTGGCCTGCTCTTGGCATCTTGGACCTTTGCATGTGTATATAAAGTTACCCAGTGCCATCAGCAACTAGTTCACTATGGTTGATCTTGAAGATAGGTAGTGAATTTAAACCTATCATCTCATGAATAACTGGATAAACTGCTGTAATCCTCTAATTTCAATATGGGCATACTAGTCTATAGATGATTCTAGTCTATAGAGCAACACAGACTTTGGGTGAAACAGAGGGGTCACCATGCTGGAATTCAGCTCTATTCCAGGTGGAGAGTGTAAAGAATGCCTTGCTCCTAGAAACAAAAATGGTAAGGCACTGGCACAGAGCATTTGAAAGTATTTGGGAAGGAGTTGTTTACAGCTCTCACATACCTTATTTCCTTTTAGCAAATTGGATTGAGGGCGGAAGTTGGAAACTTTATCCACAAAGTCACACTAGGTTTCACAAGTAGTAGGCTCCCTATCAATGATATCCATTAAAGACTGTGTGAATTACTTACCAGTGTAGATCCCTAGCAGAATGTAGATTAAGGAGTTGGAGGGTTCTGCTGACTCAGTGGTGTTAGTGGTATTAGTCATGCAGTCATATGCTCCACAGCATGCCACTTCTGAGATTTCCACTAATTCAGTAAGAATCAAAAGAAACACTGGTCAGGGAAGAGATCAGGTGAATGCATGGTCTATATAAGGATAGAAGAAGAAGAGAATCCAGTGCTTGGTGTTTAGTCCTGGTTTCAAATCCTTCCTGATTAGATTTGATTAACTTTAGAATATCAGTTTAACACATAAAAATTTGATCTACCAAAAGTAGTTGCTCAAGGCAGAACATTGAATTGATGGCTAGATGGAGACATGGATTAAATCCAAAGACTAAAATATGAATCCAAGCTAGATTTGAAGTATATAAAGTTCCAGTGTGTATCTCTCTATATTTCTTAACCGTAATACCCCACAAGACAGGTCCCTCAGTTTATACCACCACTGAACTGATGGATTTCAGCTCTTACAGCCAGGGCACATTATCCCTCTCCATATGATTTCTGTATGCTTTATGGGAATGGAAGCCACCTTGAGACATCTTTTTGTTTTATGAATTCAAATTATGATTACCCACAAACAGAGTCTTCCAAGAAATCAGCTTTTCTTGGCTTTATTACTTTATGACTGGTTTTATTACTCTTTGAGAATGTACTTCAAACTAGAACAGTTTGGCAGGGTTTGTAGTAAGACCTTTGCTTTGCTCAATCCCATCAGTGTTGTACTGAGCATATGTCAAAGCCACGTGTGTACTCACGCACCTTGTGTGTTACCACAGTACCATGCCCACTTTCTCCTTCCTGTAAAGAAAAAATACTAACCCAAAGCGTAAGCTTGAATAAGCTGTATAGAGGGGAAGAATGATCAAAAAAACATAGAATTGTTTCAATGTTTTCACTGCAGAATTTGTCACTGGTCCAAGCATAACAAAGGGCAATACACTGTACCTTGGCTGATTCCTTAAACAGGGCTTGACCTGTAATTTTGCATTTAAGGTTATTGTGTAACTACTTTGAGCGTGTTTTTCTCCATTGCTTCCAATCAAAGCCGCTGCAATGTGAACCAGCTGTTTAGCTAGCTTCATAAACAACTGTAGGTTCAACATCAGATAAAACTTAACATGAACAAAATCATTACCTTATTATAGCCAGTGGCTACCACTGCAGTTTTGAACAAACAGACCTGGAGCAAAATCACCATATGCAAATGGTGAGTCACACTAGTAGAGTGCAGAAGTCCGTAAAACAAGTTTTCTATCTGTTCATGCATCCTCTAGATGAAGATGCACATGCAATTAGTGACATGGAAGTTGCAAGGCAGGGTTTGCTCTGTTCCTCTACAAATAAAGCTGCAATATTGATGAGTAAGAAAGGATGACTCTTGTTTTTTACATTCTTTTGTAGTATTACCTCATGGTGTAGCTTGCCTTGCTGTGTCTGGATGCAGTGATGCAGGCAATATGTCAAGTGTATGTACGTGTCTGAATTTTATGCATTTTGATTCTGTAGGTGCATACCGTATCTATCTTTCTGGCTGCTCAGTGAAATTATACATTTTAAGCATATGAGCAATAGAGGTGGGTGCCTTTGCTGCACTGTCAGAGGAGTGGAAAAGAAGTGAGTAACTGGAGATCCTTACCCCCTCACCCACAAGAAGCTCTCTCTACTTTAAAGCTGAGTTTCACTGAGAAGGCACAGCTGGAAAGCTTATGGTATGACTGCTCATCATTGTTGTGAAGATAGGCAAGGACTTTGGCTTTGAGAGCTGTTCACAGCACACCTCCCAGGAAAAGAGCATTTCCTGAAATCCAATGTAGTTGGCAAAAAATAAGTAAAATATTTTCTTTAGAATTTAATGGAACATTCTCCAATGTAAAATCAGGAGGGGATTTACAGGACCAAAAAATAAACCCCCAGTATTTTAATCCCCTTATTAATATGATGTGTGCTGTGAAGCTGAAGAGAGTAAAATGGTTGCTCTCTGTGCAGACCCCACAGCTGCACCACAGCTTCTGTCCTGCAAATGAAATCAGAACAGACAGTCCCTCCCAAGATATGTGGATCAGGTCATTAGATCAGCAGGGCTCTGTTGCAGTTGATGCAGTCCTTTAGCATTCTGCTTTGACCGTGTTTCATTTGTAGTTTCTTAGGTTTAAAGGAAGTAAGTGCCACACCTTGTGACAACTACTTTGCCATAAACCCAAGAATTCAAATACTAAAACCTGATGCCAGCTCCCTGACATTTAGTTTTAACCTAATACCTATTTGAATACTTTCTAGAGGACATACTGCTGAACTGAGCCAGAGGAGAGAGCTAACTTCTTGCTATTCATAGTAGCAGTGTGTATGGAAGGCTCTTTCTATGTCCATCTTGTTCAGACTGTGACAGGATAGGGAATGCACTGGAGACTGCAATGATAATACACCCTTCTACTTTGAATCTCTGCAGTGGCATCCAACTATTAATTTATCTTCACAACTGCCCTTTTAAGGCTTATATCAATTACAAGCATGGGAAATGAGAGCAGCACTGTTGAGTGATTTCTTCAAGCTACATGGGCATCTGCTGTCTGAGCCTGTAATGCAGCAGAGGAGCCCTGGCATGCAGGCTCCTGCCAACAGCTACTTCTATTTCTTCTTGACAATTCTGTAAAGCACTCATTTTCAGCAAGCACCAGCATCGGCTTGACTAACTTTGAATGCTCAACAGCAAATCAATCCGATACTACAAGCTTTGTGAAAAGGCTTCTTCAGTATTTTGCCTTTTGTTTTAGTCCACTTTAAACAGAAATCAGATGTGAAAGACTGCCACTGCCAGAGCCTATCTATGCGTTACAATATAGGGGTGGAATTCGAAAGGAATTCAACAGACATTTATTTTTGAGCTGATTGTCTGAATTCTCTTTATAGATGATGAAAAGATGATAGAAAATAGACACTTCCAGAGAAAAGTGCCTGTTTCCATTGTCTGTGAAAGCTCAGCTACAGAAATCTACCTTTTAACTATCTAGAACCAGCTGATGTTTATAGAAAGAAGTGCCAAGATTTTAAAATATATTTTACCTTTGGAGGAAGCTTGGCTAAATACCAAGGATGAAATAAGATTTCCCCAGATGCCGGAGGACTGAAATATCAGAAAGAAGACCCCAAAGTATTGGTTGATAATGTCTTTCCCATTTTTTCCTGCTTTCTCAGCGTATGCATTGCCAGCTATGGTGAGGTAAGTGCATTTGGCAGACCATAGTGGTGCTCCTCCTATGCCCAGGATCACAGAGGTAGGAATTAGTGTGTACCTGCCAAAGAACACTTTATTTAGCATAGTTATTATCCATTACCATAATAATCATTTGCCCAAAGATCCAGTCACAAAAATAAACATAAAGAAATAGATTTATCCTTTGTGTGATCCAATAAATCCGTTACATGGAACCAAGAAAGGGACAATCTTATGAAGTTTAGGATGTGCAAGCACTCCCAGCTGTGTCCAGGTGCTAGGCCCAGGCTGGGCTGGCTAGGTCTGTGCTCATGTGCCTTATCCTTTTGTAACTGAGAATCAAATTGCACCTGCCCTTCAGAAGATGGATCAAAACAACCTTCCTCTGCAGAACTGCATTCCCTGTCACTGGAGAGCAGAAGCTCTTCATCCACCTCTGAAATGGCAAAGCAGAATCTGGCATCCTCCTGTGGTCCTCTGCTCCCAGAACCACTGGCCAGAAGACAGCTTTCCCTTCAATCTTCTCAAAAATGGTCCTTAAATTAACTTGGGTTTTAATGAAATTTATGATTTCCTTTTTTTTTTTCTGAAGGGAAATCTCTGCTACACACAGGAGCTAGAGAAGCAGCTTCAGGTGGGTGGACGGATGCATTCATTCTGGCCTTTTGCACATTTTTACCTCTCTGCTTCATTTCCTTCTTACAGGTAACACTTTTTGCATCCAACTTTAAATTTTGCAACACAGACACAGAGAAGAACGAACTTTGCCCTTACTGATTTGATTCAAACACAATAGACAGAGTTAAAGTATATAAATTGTACCAGCTAGCATGGAAGTTTCCTAGGGAGAATGCGATGTAGCAGCACATAGAGCCTGCTATGGTCCACTTGCAGCCCAGCTTCTTGATGAGGATTGGAGGGAGGAACATGGAGGATAAGATGAGCGCAGCATAGAGAACACTTAAGGATGCAACACCCAGGCCTTCTTCTGAATGGAGACTGCTCTGCATTGACAACAACAGCAGTTGAGACAAATTTTATCACAGTCATTGTGTTGTTTGTGTATTGTGTTTTTCCTAACAATGATAGCCTATTTATGAAAATATGATACAAAACCAGGTGAGCATTGCTCAGATTCAAAGCTTTCATGAGTCAGACTTTATTTAATGTAATTCGCTTGAGTTTCTCTTTGAAAGCAAGCTGAATGAAGGATAACCTCTTTTCTTGGCCTTCGCTTTTTGTCTCAGGCAGGAATATCATCAGATCTGCACTGCAAGGGCTGATTTAGCAACAGTGGAAGATTCTTTGTTTTAAATACAGGTCTGACATTTCTAAATTCTTCCGAGGCCAAGGTCCAAATATCCTAAAGTGTTCACAGCTCACAACAGCCCTCTGTAGTTGGAAGTAATTGATTCACCGACACTTTCACAAGGGAGGTATAACATGTTACTGATCTAACCAAGTTTTATATTTTTTATGCTTAAAAATTCTCCTCTTGTCTTGATACTGTGAAACTTGCAATGAGAAGATTGAGATGCTGCTTATCAACTTTTTCCTTTTCCTTTTCATTAAAAGCTAACATGATCCAGTTCGATTTTGGAAGAGGGAATGGATGTTCTGAGGGTAGCACTTGAGAGCGCTATAGGAGGGCAAGGTTGCTGGTACCTGCACTGAACACTTCCAAGCCCTCCAGCAGCTACATGGCCTGGCCATGCAGGACCATGATGGCAGCCACACAACATCCCTAGCAAGAAGCAGGTATCAGGAAAGGGAGGTGAGGAGATTCTCTGCTATGCAGGGTCAGCATATCTGAGAATCAAAATGATTGCTTTGTAAACAGGCAAAGAGGCTTCCTGATCACAGAGGTCATATCTCTGAAACACCACAAGCCCAGTTTCGTCAGCTACAGCTTCCAAAAACTAGAAGCCAGGCTTTCAAAATCATATGATTAGCTCAATTCTTGCTGCTTTGGGTTGTTGTTTTTTGTTTTTTTTTTGAGGGAGGAATCACAGAACCTCAGAATGGTTGAGACTGGAAGACACCTCTGGAGATCATCGAGTCAAACCCTCCTACCACCTATAGCAGGTTACCTGTGTCCTGGCAGGTTCTGAATGTCTTCACAGAGACTCCACAACCTCCCTAGGCACCCTGTTCCAGTGCTCTCAATGTAAAGAAGTTCTTCCTCATGTTGAGGCGAAACTTCTCGTGTTTTAGTTTATGGCCATTACTCCTCATCCAGTTGCTGGGCACCACTGAAAAGAGTCTGGCACCATCCTCCTGGCACCAGCTTTTGAGATATCGATAGGCGTTAATGAGATGCCCTCTCAAGTCTTCTCTTCTCTAGACAAAACAGGTCCAGCTCCCACAATCTCTCCTTATAAGAGGATTTAATACTTCTCCTGCAGGCTACAATACAATAAAATAACTTACTTTTGATTACATCTCATCAAGTCCTCTTAACCACCAAGACAAAATGGAGAAAGAAGAGGGCTATTTGTGAATCAGCACCACTGCCTCCTGCAGTGTTAGAGGAGGCTTTATATTCAAGCACTTACCCTGAGTGTGCCCTGTTTCAGATGGTAGGTTGACTAGTGGCTTCTTGGGTTTATCTTTCCCTGGCTTATCAGTCTGCACAGCTCATAAGATCTCCATGCATTTTAGGACTGTTTGTGCAGAACTTCCCTGAACTTGGAATTTGACACTGTCAACAAAGAGAAACTGCTCAAGGAAAGGAGAAGAAAGAAATGTAAAGAGCTAGCAGGGACCTGTCATTCTATAAACCCATCTCTGCTACTGTGCTTTAAGATATTAATACCAATACAAGGCAAATCTGCCTTTGATTTAAAATAATATTTTTTATTATTATGCTATATCATGATGCCAGGAATTATTGTATGATTTTATACTTATATTATTATACTTAATGGATTGTGCATTTTATATTTTACATTGTTGCATAACAATAATATTTTGGAAATTTAGAATTATTCAAAACAAACCCTTTCCAGAGATTAAATTTCTTTTCCATTTTGCAATATCTTCTTTTACCCTTTCCAGAAATGGGATTTGGTTTCCATTTTGCAAAATCTTATTTTGAGAAAAATCTCACAGAAATTCAGTTTTCATCCTAACGACTAATTTGCAGACCTAAAGTACTCAGACACAAGTATTCAAACTACTTGAGAAGTACTAGAATAAAATATTCAGTAAATGCTGGGAATCAGGGTGAGGAATACTAACCTGTAGCAAATTGATGGTTTAACCCACCTGCATGCCTTCCTTGCAGAAACCATGGAAAGACTGATGGGTCTCACACTACCAGCTGGCCTGATGGTATTCCATGCCAACTGTCCTGCCAACCAGTAGCACAATCTCCTCTTACCTGTAGATTCTGGAGTCCTCCATAAGCAGTGAAGAGAAGTAAAAATCCGAAAGAAATGATCAAAACATTCTTAAGATTCCTTTCCATGTTGATTCATACAAGACAAAAGGTCTGGCGGTAGGCAGAGATGATCCAATTATTCCAGGGGATGATCTGAGTTGGAGAAAAACAGCTTATGTTTTGTTGGAAAAGGTCACTTCTCACTGCATGTGTAGAGGAAAGAGTTGTTAATTATTTGAGGATTGGCCAGTGAACTTTACTTTTACTGATACTGAAAATGGAGCTGTTACTCCTGTTATGGACCTGTTGTGGCTGAGGCAATAATGAGCACTCCTGTCTAGCAGGTTTTATTAGATAGGTATGTAAGTCATTTGGAGCACTTTGACTTAGTATTGCAGTTGTATGCTATATGGTTCTCTCCTACGACTAGCACAGAAGAAAAAAATTGCAAGCAGTGAAACGACTGTCTGGCATACAGGTACACTAATCCATAAAGGGCAAAGATTAAAAGATCATACTGAAATCTGTGTTAAGCCTATTGCTTAACTAAGGTTACAAAAGCATACTAGGAAATGGGATTGTGTTACAGTGTTGTCTGCATACACCAGCCCTAAAACTGTGCAAACCAGCATTGCTGTCTGCATGGCAAAAGGGAGAGTCTTAATCCATGGTGAGCCCTGTGGCTTCAGTGTTCCAAATTTACCAAGTCATACTAATGAAAATCATTTTCCCCTATCTTTCCCAGCAAATCAGAAAACAAGAAGAAAAACGGATAAAGCAGATAAATTAAAAAGCTTCTCCAGATCCTGGGAAAAAAAACAGCTTTCGTGGGATGTATTTTACCTTGCCAGTGCTGCCTGCTCAAGGAGTGAAGTTTCCCCCTAGCCAGCCAACCTTGCTGTGTTTGCCCCTGCTTTTACCTGTTTTAAGAGTCTGCCCTGTGAAGTTGCACCCTCTGTTTGTTCGTGACACATTGGCCATCATGTAGGTCCGGACTGAGTTTCTGAATATTCCCCTTCTGAGCATATAATATCCTCTCTGCCCCTAAGCCTGGCAGCGTGAACAGACCCTTCTTGCAGCTGTAGCAGAGGAGGCGTTTGGACGTGGGAGCAAAGTGGAATACAAGAAAGTCCACACAATAATGTAAACAGATTCAAGTGGAGGTGGTCTATATGGTGTCCGTTTGCGCCTAGTGGGAACGCAGAGCTAAGACTTGGTTTAAATCCCGCTAGATGGCACAATTTTGCTTTCCACAGGGACATGGGGGGGGGAGCTTTAACGTACTAATTCATTTAATACTTTAAAGAGGTCGCAGCTAGTTTCTACTTTGGAGAAAATTCCAATGTGTGACTTTTCATTTTCTTCTTCTGTTTTATCATCTTTTCGAATGAAATAATGCAGAAAACATAATCTTTTAATTCTCTATTGTTAAAGGTACTGCTATATTGCAAGTCTAAATGGTGAAATACTGTCTTTTAATTTTACAGACTACTATGCTCAGCATGCAAACACTTTCAATGCTATCACAATGCTGCTCTTGTTTTGTGGTGTCTGTAATCCCCTACAGGGCTTCTAAACCAAACCGGTAGTACTTTTTCCAGTCTTTAGGGTTTATGGACCGTTGCAGTTTTCAGGTGAAAACATTTCAAAGAAGTTTACGCCTGGTGATCATATGGTTGTTTCTGTTTTGTGCCTCTCAGAAACAGTCTGCAAAATTCCAGAGGTTTGAGCCCACAGGTTTAAAATCGCTGGAAAAATGAATGAGAAAATGTAAGAACAATGCTTACCCTAAACAAAAGTGTAATTATCACCTGCTCTGGCAGAGGCAAGAACCAAGCTAATGCAAAGCAGACTTAGTTATAAAAGCAATTATTTTAGTGTTTGGTTTTTTTTTACATAAGCAGTAATAACAACACAGCTTTTAAAAATCAGCATTAACTGGATGCTATGTTTAGCACGTGGTGGTGGATGGGTTATCTGCAGCTCTTCTGTGCTGGAGGAATTTTTAACTCCTAACTCAGTCATGGCCTCTCAGCAGCACAGTATTGGAGAGCATTTGGGGGAGGGTGCTGGGTTGTTTTTTTTGTGGAGTTTATTTCTTTTTTCTCTCTCCTTTCAACTGATCAAAGACATTTCAGCCTGTTCCATATCTCTTGCCCAGAGATTTGGGTTATCCAACTGCCTGGTCCTGAGCTTCTCCTTAGGAATGTGCGGAGTCTTTACCAAGGAGATCTGATAAGGCTGAGGATCTCTTCCTTTGGTACCAGGCAGCGGGGGGCTCCAGCGGGCCTGCTGTGTATCACCCTTGACACCTCTTTCATTATTTCTGCCAGTCTAACTAAGATTAAGTGAGCCTCAGGAGCTGTGCACCGCATTTTGGGTTTAGCTTTCACATACAAGACTGCAGCCGCCAAACTGAAATGTCTGTCGGAGTGCAATCGCAAAAGTGAGAAATAGAAGATGCTGGTTGAGTTCATCACTGCATCCCACAGCTGATTATGTTTGTTTTCCTGTGTTTATTAGTGTAAATGAGGGCAGCTTTTTGCTCAAAAGATTATAGCACCAGAGGCTAATCTTTGTGGGGGGTGGGGTGGAATTGTGCTTTATAATTATCATTTCCCTATTTACTCTTTCCTGGTTAAACATATTGTTTAGGCAGTTCTTTTAACTACACCAAAACAACAACTCCTCCTCCTCCCCCCCCCCCCCCCCCAACCAGAATACTCACCACAGGATTTTCTGGTTTAGGAGGTTTTTAATTAATTAGCTCCTTGGTGGTACACACTATCCCTTGAATCTATCTGTAGAAAGGATGAGCACTTTTATATGCCAGCTGGCCAGTGGTTTGGCCACCCACATAATATGAGCAAGCGTGCAAGAGCTGTTCTCAGAGCTTGCCCTAACTGGCACTGGTCAAAGGACATGTGCTTGCCCGTGGGTGACTCCAAACACAAGGGTGGGGGAGAGGGTAAAGACAGAGTCTTCATATTCTCACTTGAAGAAATTCAGTTGATTCCTACTCTTTTTCCATGATAAGGGCATTTCAGATGTACTAGAGGGGAACATCAGGACTGAGCCTCTGGTCCTGAGCTGTAGCAGTACTACAGAGCCCTTGTATGCTGTCTTGTGCTGCTCCAGTTTTGTATGGCTGAGATGTCCAGGCACATCTAACTCAAATACAGCTATTCCTTTTATTCCAAAGTCCTGTTCTCCCAGAACATTAGCCTGGGCTGACTCACCTGCAATGTTCCCACCTGCCAGACCAATGGCCAAGTGCTCCATTTTTATTAGACCCCTCAGAAGAAAAGTGCCTAATTAAAATCCAGAGCTGTTTGGTCCAGACTGCCTACACAGCATTTCCTTTCTTGCTGTGAAAACCTGGCCATGTTGCTCTGTTCTTCCAGTCTTCTTTCATCTGTATTGGTGCCCTGCTGATTTTGGAGTTGAAGCAGGAATGGCTAAATGTGACACACATGCCTTGCAAATCCCAGCCATTCTGACTGAGGCCTTAGGAAATATAGGCCGTTACATATTGAGAGAATCTCGGATGTGAAATTCATAACACTGAGCTGAACAGGTCATGCAGTTAAGGCTGCTTTCTCCTGGAGGCAGGTGAGAAGGGAGCTGCCAGTCCGTGAGCTCACACTGACTTTTGCCCACAAAGTTGGAAGAAAATGGTTCTTCTCGTGTGAAGGATCCCAGCAGTATGAGTTGCTCCTATGTGCCTCTAAGGGCCCAAACATCCCCCCCTCCTCCAGCTTTTCAGCTCTTGTTTCCAAATTTCCCTTCTCTCCTTTCAAATATACTGTTCCTTTTACACCATGCAGTGCGTCCACAGATGTTGTCCTTTAATCTGTTCCCCCAAGACCCTTGTATAGACATCAGTATGCCACTTCTGTCTGAATTTTACCTGCTGATGTCCTCTGCCTTTCTCTGGAGGCACTAAACTGTCTATTTCAATTTTCCTTTATGTCCTTGATGTATGTTGTCTTTCCTTACTTCTTTGCTGTTCTTTAGCCATTATCCTGCCTTCGTCTCTGTGCTTCTCCCTCCTTGCCTCATGTCCTGAGTGCCACTAGAATTTTGCTTCTTAAGGAAGTCACCTGAAAACTGCTGGTTTTCTCACAGGTTGTTACACTGCTTCTAGCCTCACTGTCTATAAGATTCCTCTCAGCACTGTTCTTAACATCTGATGAGGCCCTTTTCCAGCTTCACTACCTATCCCTTAAAAAAGAGGAGAGATGCCTTGTCTTCTGGGCTCAGAGCCAGCTCATGGTAAAAGGAGGATCAAATGAAGAAGGAGCGAAGAAGGAGCAAAGAAGGTGCAAGCCATAGGCTGAATAAAGGTGTGACTTTTCCATCAGTAGGACCATGTAGGAGACTTTCACCACAGGACACTCGTCTGCTCTGCTGAATGCAGCTGTCCAAATAACTAATATTGTCTCTATAGAAAATGCAGGACTCTAGGGTAGAATGGTGTGATGCCAGTCCAGGCTCATTCGTTAGTTTTTATTAGCCAGAGAAACAGTTCCTTTAGATGTTGGACTTCTTATAGCTGTTACTCTGCTCTTGAGATTTGCATTTCTCTTGGCTGGAGCTTTCAATGCATGAATGCATGTATGAGAGTGTTCATACATACTAATTCTAGCCTAAGGGGAGATTCAAGTATTCTGAAGGTAAGACACTGGCCTGCTCAGCAGCTGACCTCTCTGCAGAGGACAGTTCAGATCAGCCTCTCCAGGCTGACAGCTGCTGATAAACATCATCCTGTTTCTCCATCAGAGTTGTCTTGCACTCATTCTCATAAAAAAGTGCTTTCATCTGGTTCAGACTCAGTCTATTCCCATTTTACCTTCTTAAAACTGTTGCCTGAGCGCTGACATTGTACATGAGCTTTGCCCTGCATTTTGGATGTTTCAGAATATCTGGGGGTAAACCTTTTTCTAATCCTAAACCAGAGGCTGTTACTCAGTTGGTGAGACTTAACACCCTGCTAAGATAAGCATGCCACTGTTGTGATCTGTGCTTTTATAATGAAAGGGTAGGGAGGCGGATCCTGCATGTGAACAATGGGTATTTGTGTGGCAGGGGCGCTGAAGTCTTAAAAGCCATTTACTGGAAACGGCTTGACTGCATACTGGTTGTTCACATAAGCATGCATCAGAAATCCCTTGCACACACCCATGATGTGGGCTGGGAGGATGGGACTCAACAACCCAAACCATGTACTTTCACCTTCCTTTTTTGGTTGAGAGGTGGTTGCTCATGTTATTAATATCCACTATCAAACTAGCACAGAAATATGGTCTATAATGCTCAGCCAGGAAGCTGTTGCTTTTGAAAGTCTATGACAAAGAATAGTGACCAATTTATCATCTTGTGGAAATAAAAGGGAAAGGAGAATAAGGCTCAATCCCAGAAGGCAGGGCTCCTCAAAAGCATATCGGTGTAGCCATCCCAGGATGTGAAGGTTTTCACTCTCCAGTGTCTTCCATGTTCCATTTGTCCATTGGTTGCACCCGTGGCTGGAGACTGACATCAGCAGAATATTTACCACCTATTTGCCACTCACTTGCCATCAACATAAATATCTATGGCAGATAAAATGAAAAGGGAGCATGAGTCTTTTCCTCTGTAAGTGTTGCTCCCACTCACTTCTGCTTTCTGTTACTGAATATACTCTAAAGGAGCAGGAGCTACCAAGCTGCGGAAGTGCAAGAAGGGGCTCCTGGGAGTGAAACATAAAAACAGGGCTGTTCTTTACAGGTTGGTGTGCAGTACAGCATCAGAGAGAGGGTTTGTTAAAGACAAAAAAGAAGATCTACAAGAACGAATCAGAATAAGCAATTTTGATGTTTTTCCTTTCATTTAGTATATTTTGATGACGAAACCTTTTCCTTGTCCAGTAGGTATCACCAGGTGCCTGGAGCAGGTGATTACCTGTTTTACCTGGCATTTTCTGTGACATAAAATATAGGGAAGCTCCATAACTTTCCCCTAAGGTGACGGGAAGTCTCCCCCAGGTCTGAACAACAGACTTCTTCCATTGCCTTAGTATCAGTATCAGTAAATCATGCAGCCATTCAGGACACCGTTTCTTTGCCTGCCATCCCTGACCCTCTTCCTCCCATCTGGAGAAGCCTTGGCTTCTCAGACAAATACCCCTCCAATCACAAGCCCATTAGTCTGTGTTGCCTTATGTTCAATCAAATCAAATTACCTTTTCAAGTGGCTTCCTCTACTTTGAAATTATGGAGCTGTGAAAGACCTCCCTGGAAACAGGTACCGGAGTCCAGCTGGGAACGTCTTTGTGGCTGCTGGTCTAAACAAGCCTCACATTTCCTGTCCGTTTTAGAGAGATTAGCAGGCTCTCTGTGCATTTCTAATCTTGCATCGATCTTTATGGAAACTGCCCCAGTATGCTCACGTTGCAAAACTACTATCCCATCCTTGTTTGGAAACTCCTCTTCATTTTGGCAGTCTTTATGCAAGCTTTGAACCAAAAAGCTAACAGTATTTAGGAAGACAGGACACATACAACTCCACCTCTTGCTTATTATCTGAAATAAGAGTAATTACTATTTGCTTGCATTCTTGCTTGCATATCCTTTTCTTGTGAACTGTTAATGTTCTACCAAAGTGCTCCCATGTCCAGAGGACTGCTGAGATTGTTAATCACAGTCACTCACTCTATTTCACAGAAGCCATGCCACAACCAGGATGGTGAGGACCATCAGTCACCCCCACCATGGTGTGGTAGGCACATAGTGGGGACCTGAAGGTGAAAAGTGGCAGCCTCTTACCATCTGTTCCCTAGTCATTTATCAGTACCATAGGAATAGTCTCTCCATACAGATAGTTTCACCCTGAATTGCATCACTGGAAAGTCATCCTGCGTTTTTTCCTATTAACAGTCATTCACAGAGTCTGTTTCAGGATTCACCGCAAACACTGGAAGACTGCTGATTTTGGCATCAGCAACTTCAGTCCTCATACACCAGTGGATGGATGCCCTTGGCTTTCCCACATAAGAAAATTAAAGCTTGGTGAAGTCAGCTTAAGCAGGAGGCTAAAGACTTCCGAGCATTGTAGGACAAGTCTGGAGAAACGTGGAGGAAAAACTGTCAGAGCAGCAGGCAGGAAATCTAGAAGCAGTATCTAGTTCCTAACAGACTGCTAACTTCAATAGGCTCTCTGTGAGAAATGGCATTTCTATTCTGTTTGCTAGTTCCCTAAGGCCAACAAGCAGACCAGAGTGGACTAATGTGTCTGCTGCTGCTTGAAAAAAACAACACTTCAATATGCTTAACTGCCAGAAATTACAAAAATGGTGCTAACCATGGATTCCTCCACACCAGCCCTCTGGAGGCATGGTAGTTTTAATTATTAAGCATTAAATACTGACTTAATTAAGTTTTATCTTAGATATTCTCTTTCAGAGATAGCTTTTTAAGTGACTATAAATGTTTTTCTTAAACAGGCAAATAGAAAGAAATTCTGAATTTACTACAGAAAATCTCAGCGTCTTTTCATTGTGAGATCCCTGGTCTGCAAGGGAGGAGAAGAAAATTAAGGAGTAAAACCACATAGGAAGGAGAAGTAGCACTAAGGACTTTATTGGAGAAGTTAGAGATAAGCTGACAAACTGTTGGCCTGTTTTTCTGATTACCAAACCCTTAAATAATCAGAATCTTCACATCTTTTAAAGATCAGAGGCAGAAGATACACATTCACAGCTCTTTATTAAAGGAGCACATCATGCATGAAGAGGCTTTCAGTAAACATACAAAATCCATGCTACAAAACCCTGTAATAAATAGTGATTATTTTTTATTTTCAGCATGAATTATTCTGTGTGTAAATATGTTCAATTCTTTCTAGTACTTGCATCTCCTTTAAGCTGAACCCTTATTAAGCCTTGAAGCTGTTTTAAGCTATGGTCCCCGGGAATCCCTGTTGAAAAGCACAGGATTTAGATTGTGCAGGGTGCATGGGCTGTTTATCCCAAAGACCCTCTTACAGTGAGGTGGAATGTTAAAAACAAGTGTGACTTCAGTAGGAACCTAGTTCCTGGTAGCTTTTGGCTGGAACTGGAGCTGCAGTGAGACACAGTTTGGTACGCAATGATGCAGCCTATAACCTAGCTCTCTGCTGTGCAGAATCCCTCTGCAGAGATGAGAACTCAGCCAGGAGGAATCATCTGTTTCTTGTCCTTTGCATTGCTGTTGGAGAGCCACCAGGACATTTAATCCCAAGGGCTGAAAGCATTTAGGGCTTGGTTTTACAATGAGTAGAGCTAAAGCCTGTGTTTTGGGTCCCAAGCATTCTTTTACCCCTTACAAGTCAAGGTCCTGAGATGGACTTTCAGTTAATTATACTTTTAAATCTTCCTCCTTTCTATTTAAGTTTCAGGTGTAGGTGCAGAATTCCAACAGAAATCAGCTTCTGCTAAGACAGAGCTCTTTGGCAGCCTGAGTAATGCAGACCTCACAGAAACAGATTAAATATTTCAGTCTAAAGAGTTTGCTGAAATTGCAATTCAAAATAGGTAAAAAGTGCTTTGTGCTTTTAAACAGAAGCACAGCTCTCCTAAAAATGTCATCTACGAGGCATGTCAAAGGTTTTTGACGTTTGAAATTATTACTCCAGTACTACAGAGAGACTGTCCATTTGTAGCTTTGTGCTTTTTCTCCCTGTAAATGTGAGTAATTTCTTTTAGCCCTCAGTGTATCACCAGTATATTGTTTGTGGAGCTGCTTGGACTTAATAGATGAGAATCAATGAATAAACCATTTACTGGCTGTAAAATCGACTTTTATAATTGAGAGACTGCTGAAAATGTACGTATATCTGAGAGAAGCAAAAATCAAACTGTATGAATGTTTGCTGCAGATCTGAATGAAGTAAGTTGCACCTTTTTATGGTAAAAGTCACAGAATCACCTAAATGTTAGATGGCAGAGACCATGGGATATCACTTACTCCAACCTCCCACTCCCAGCACTATTGCCACCAGCACTAAGTCAGATCAGCCATTAATTTGTTTTGCTTGGGTCTTGAAATGCTGTGCTACTCTTCCAGTGAGGAAATGTTTCCTTTCTGTAATGCAAAAGTAGTAACTTGTGGTTTATACTTATTTTCAATTTTATGTTAATATTATTCTGTTAGGAGAAAAAAAGTCCTATGTATACAAAATATAAGGGAATGGGAAGGAAACTTCATTCCATGAGGCATCTCAGTTGCTTAATTTCATCAATTTAGGCTCCCTGGCAGGGGGTTGGAACTAAATGATCTTTAAGGTCCCTTCCAACCCAAACCATTCTACGAAGTTAGTGTACCTGTACCAAGGACTACTGCAACATTTCTCTTCAGTGAAATATTACAGAGTAGTGGGAGTTTTCTGTAGACAGTTCTGTTGATGGATCTTACTTACCCTTTTGTCAGGAAGCCCTGCTTCTGAGGCTTATCCCAGAGACAGACACGAGCAATGCATTCAGGCACGAGATACTTACAGAGAGAGACTGTCATTTTACAGACTGCTTGGGTACCTTATGTAGCCTTACACAGAAAGCACAGAGTAGAGTCTGTGCTAGAGAAAGGAGTAGCTGGTCTACAGAATCCATTATGAAATTTATGATAAGTAGATGGCAATATAAGCACTTGTTAGAAATTACTGTATTGCAAAATTAGGCTTATAGACACAAATTGTGTCTTAGTCTTCATTTTGGGTTAATACCTTGAACTTTTTCACAGGTAATGAGCCTGTGAAATAGCTTGTTTCTTGAAGGACTAAGAATTCAGATCTAGATGTAGAGTTAGAATACCTATTGTTAGGCTTTGTGGCATTTATATACTTTTCCTACACAGTTGCCACTAGGCCCCTTTTCCTTAAGTAGAGCATTCTGGTGCTCCAAATGCTATGGGATTTTAGGAACTTCCTTTGAGAATTCAGAAGCGCTGCTTGACTTGCTGCTCAGGTTTGATGTACTTTTTCTGTCTGGTTGAACTCTTTCCATCTGATCAATTCTCAGGTATTGAACTTATTTGACACCTTGCCTCAGCAACTTCCTTGGGCTTGCTCGACATACTAATTTTTATCACTGATTCTTCTATATCTATTCAGAGGCTGAGAGCATCACCTTTGTCATGGCTGATTTTTCTTCTACCCTGCTTATTAAATCATTTCCCCAACTCCAGTCTCTGAGCCATGAGTTGACAGAGAGAAGCTGTACATAGCAGGTATGGCTGACCTGCTCCTTCAGCATCTGAAGGCTTTTTAATGAAAACAGGGCATTGCAAATTACTGAAGAGAGTTCTGCCTCTGACTTTTTGCTTTTCCTTAAGAACATTCTGTGAAGGCCTATTTAGTATCACAAAGCATATAAAATGAAAAAAATATCTGTCTTCCAAAGGCTCAAAGGCTCCCTTAGAAGCACGTTGGCAGAGGCTTCATGAAAAGAGAAGCCACGTATCATGTTAAAAGCTACAAAGTCAGCAGGAAGATCCATAGGGGCCAATACAGCTTCGAAAGGATGGAGGGTGGGGATGAGTAATGTGTAGGTACTATGGCATGGCATTCTGTATGTTTAAGCACTCACAACTTTCAGAAACTAATAGAGAAAACCCTTTATAAACTGGTCCCAGACCAATCAAGTGACCTCACTTTCATCTAATTTAGATGAGCTATTGCTTTTAAAAACCAAGGCAGGAATCTGACAATTTGGTAACATGAAATACCACTTTGTTTGTGTGTGGCTACTAAAATTGCACTGTATTTAAAATGAGGCAACCAAATAACTTTTTTGGATTCTGTTGCTCCCAAGGGCACAGAGTGTGGGCACCAAGGAAAAAAGCTGAAAGGGAAGAGAAGTGTGGCATGTGACTTAAACAGCTCCTCCACTTTATCCCTCTGTCCCGTGGCAGGATCACCTCTACCTAGGTCATTTCTTAAATATTTGTCTAATCTCTTCTTAAAGATGTCCAAATAAAGACGTAGTACACACCTCCTCTGGGAATCTGTTTCAAACCTTTTATGGACTTCACTGAATGTACAATTTGAGTCAGTCTTGCTTCTGTAGGAACAAATTACTGGGGCCTCACAAATGCCAGGCAGAATAGAGAGGTAACTTTGTATGCTCTGCAGATAGCACCTGTCTATGAAGTCTTGGATGACACTTGTAAAACCAACTTGAATTCTAATCCTGTCTTACTTAAGGCCTTTTCCAGTGATGTATCTTCTGCAGATGTACTCAGCCCCTTCTCTATTCAGGCCTCCAGGTTATAAGTGAAATCCTTAAGCAGGACTAGATCCAAGACAATATCTACAACACCTTGCCACAAAGCCTGTTACCCACTATAGGAAGGAAATTCTACTGGTGTGACATAAATATTTTTCTTAACAAATCCAGTCTGGCTGCTACTTATTTCCATTTTGCCTTCAACAAATATTTTGCAAAAAAATAGGTCTCCTTTTTTTCAGGCGGAAAGCGCTGGCTTAGTAGAGCAAACCTTTGAAGTAAAGGCTATTGAAAAATCACTTAATAAACCTATATATTAGAGCATGAAAAGAAGTACTAGCAGCACTTCTTGTCATGAGATATCAGTGTTAAATTATGAATATAGAAGTTACTGTTCTTGATATTGGCAACTTTATCTAGAAAAAATGGGATTTTATTTATACCTATTTAAGCACAGTTTCTACCTTTCTTATCAGAAAACACTAGGCAATTTTTAAGACCTTTTTAGGACAGTTTATTCTGAGTTTTCAGATGAACCTTTGAAAAGCAGAGTCATTTCTGCATTGAAAAGATATGCAGGATCCCTGCAATCCATCCTTTGACAAGGTGCATATCTTTGCTGTGCATGTATTTGCTAACAGCAAACCCTCTTTCCTCCTTGGCAGGTCGCAGTTTTCCATTGGTTTTCTTGTTTTCTCCCAATGTTTCCTGAAATACTATGTAGTATTTCAGATGTTATCATGTATTTGCACCACAGAGACACTGTCCAGGAGATCTGCAAGGAACTGGTGTAGAGGAACTCCCCGGACTCAGTGCTGTGAAAGGAGCTACAAAATGAAGAATGCCCTGCTTTGCATTCTTCGTTTCCAATGACAGAAGGTCCAGCTTCTCTTTGGGGAGAAGAGCACATTGGGCCAGAGGGACTCTAATATGGTCCGAGCTCTGAAGCTGGGCAGCAGTGGCTTGGCATAGCACTATCTGTGCTGCCCCAAATACATACTCATGCAGACTCTCCCTCTATGAAGGTAGGTAAGTATCTATGTATCTATTGCTTTGGGTGGTCCTGCTTACCTACGCAACATTGGACCTGTACTAATTCGTGGGAAAGTCACCACTTCAACAGATTAGCATACTTGTTTGTTTTCTCTCAATTTAGAACTTAAACTATCAAAGGAGTGTTTAACACCCAGTGCTAAAAGCAAAAAAAATCTGTACAGCTTCTCTTTATCCTTGTTTTCCCACAAAAGAGTAGTGAATGCTCTAGAAATAATTATGCTCACCAATACTCAAAGTCTACTTCACGCAAATTTCTAAATCAAGCAGACATCTAAGGCTGCTTTATAAGCAAATAAAATACAAATGATCTCTTAATCCCAAATATAAACATATTAAAACCTTCTGGGAATTACACAGTGTAATTTTATACTTACTCAGATGCTCCACAAGGTGAGTTTTTACTGATTGCCTGCAACATCCTTTTGCACAGACCACACTCATTTGGGGTGTTTTTAATATGCAAGCCAGTAAATCCAGCAAGTTTGAATTAAGTAGGTTGAACATCGCCAAATGCACGAAGTCCTACATGGCACTTCCTCTCTGTTCCTCTTAAAAGCTAATTGACAGGAAGCTGTATTGCTGGCTGATGAGCTGTTACTCTCTGTGGAGAGCCACTGTTGTCAGAGTGAAGTCTTAGAGATTCCGGTAAATTTGTAACATGAGGAGCAGAATCTATGATAGAGTCGGTCTTAAAGGTCACGTCTGAACCAATGTGAACCAGTGTACTTTCACTAACATCAGTGAACCTAGACTGATTACAATAGCTTAGCCTTACTGCCTGTATGCAATTAATCTGTGTTTTTTTTTCTGCCTGATTTGGCATCCATTGACAGCCAAAGTACATTAATGAGACTGTATGAATTACCTGTAAAGGCAGGCATATCTTCTTCGAAGCTTCTGCCTTCCTGATGAGTGTGTAGGAGTACTGTATTGCTAGTCTATCCAAAATGATTCTAAGAGTAAACAGTCCTCTCCTTTTGAATTTGACAGGAAAATATAGCACAGGAGAAACAGCATATTATGATTTTTTTATTATTATTTCTGGAGAATTAGAAGCAGATCCAAAGAAGAACATAAGGCTTTGTAGCTCACAACACATCACTCTTATGGTGCTTGGAAGAGGAGACCTAGAGCTGGTCCCTGTTCCATTTGCTGTTTTATATTAACCAGCCCATAGAATAAAATACAGGACCCAGTATCCAGACTGCCTGTTTCCTCTTTCCCCATAGAGTAAATATCTGTGTCAATGGATTGCAAAATCATTCACATGCCTACTATTTTTCCCCATTTAATGCATCTTATGGTCTTCAGAGGTGGAGGTGGATTGTATAGCCCATAAGCTAGTAGGCTGGGCACCCTTCTTGCAGGAGGTGACAGAAATGGGCTTCAGTCTCTGCAGAAAGAAGAGGGAATTGAATTTTTCATAGCCAGTCCTACAGGGGTTTATTAGGCACATCTTAACGTACTTGGGTAAAGTCCCTCTGAGGAGATAGGCCCTATAGGAAGCATTCCCTAGCCTCTTATTGCTAATTAGAGGTATATTCTATGAAATGTGGCCATCTTGGAAGTGGTATATTTAACAAACTTTAGGATTTTCTAAGTCTGGAAGGTACTGTGTAAAATCAGTTACTATTCTGGTTTACATAGACTGTGATTAGTTATCCATAAACTTCATTGGCTGTTGGTTTGGACTTAGGTTTTAAAGATTCCTGCATCGTTTTGGGGATGGATGATTTAAAATCTTAAGTTATATCTCCCTTTTTATCTTGTTTAATGACTTCAGATTTATGCTGAGCTATCATATATCTGAGTTTAGTGAATTGGGATTATTTTTTTTCTTCCTAAAACCCCCAGAATCTCAATGTGCTGAATTAGAAAAATATCAATGTCGACTCAGAAAAAAGCCGAACCCCTCCTTTGGAGACATCGCATGTAATTCCAGTCAACCATGATGAAAAGAAAGGCAAGAAAGGGGGGAGGGAAGGGGAGGGAGGAGGTGGAGAAGGAGTGAGGGGAGGGAAGAGACTGTGTGAGATAGGGAGAGACAAAGACTGCAAAACAAAGGCTGAGAAGCCATGTGCTTGCTATCTACAAATAAACAGACTACAGAAGGAGATTTATGTGGGTTAAAGGACAAAGGTGCTGCAAGATCAAGGAACTACAAAGAAGCCACAGTTGAATAAAGGCTGAATATAAGCAAACTGTCAAACCATCAGAGGAGCCACATTCTGGGGTATCTATCAGAGAAAGTGATCTGAGAGAAATACAGGTAATTTAAAAAATAATTGTGTCCATTTATGAAAGTGACAAATGGCACCTGTCAGACTGAATTCAGTAACCCAAGATGTCCTGCTCAGACCTATGTCTTGTGTCAGCCTTTCAGTAATAGGGTTGCCTCTTGCCAATTTTCTGTGAGGTTTATTTTCTCCTATGATGGAAATGGGTTACAAAACGTGCATTCTGATTGTTGTTCAAGTTGCAAACTAAAATATTCAGGTTCAGTGTATGTCACTCATTCAGGAGTGCACATTCGTGAAGGCTACTTTTCTAGCAGCTAATAAACTAGAGGAGAGACTGTACTGTCGGAAAAGATTTTTCAGTGTCCTCCATTCCCTGTGCTCACAAAATCACTCATGAAAAGACAGCACTACCAATTCTAAGTATTTGAAATGATAACCAGAACCCTTGCTGTAACTGCTATCATCATCATTTTGTCTTCAAGACAGTAGAATTTCAAGAGTCAGAAGTATAAGATGTGATTTGCCACTTGGTTTTGGAGACAGAAGCTTCACTTTTTATAGTTATGAGGATAACAGCTTACTGTGTCTTTTAAAGTGAGAGCTGAGATCCTTCTACGTAATTCTAGAAACTGGGACTTCACAAAAATAGCAAATAATATAGAAAAAGGGAGAGAGAAATAGTAAAAAAAAAAGCCTCCATCAGAACGCCACTTCTCTGTTCAGACGAAAACATAAACCAAACCAATGTCTCCAGAAAGTATTCTGGTGACATGAGTATTTTTATAACCCATCCCTTCCTAGCAATGGGGGCGACAGAAAAAGCAGCTACACGGAGGTGCAGTGTGAAAGGAGTACTGTTTTGTTGTGGGAGCTGGGATCAGAAAGGGCATGAGGGAAAGAGACTTCCGCATGCAGTCTACATCTAACCCATACTATTTTATGATTATATGATTCTGTGACTCCTGGAGGCACCCATGTCTGACTTTGCCCAAGCAAGTAGAAGAGGGGGGATTATCCTTGGACCCAAATAAGGAAAACTGCACCCTTGGAGGAAACAGCAGGAACCATCTATGACTTTAAGTACTTGTATTTAACAAAGCAGATCCAACTGCCACTGGCACAGCCTGGAAACAAAGACATTTCTCCTTACGTCAGGCTCAAGTACTCCCCAGCTACTTGTAGTGCTAAAAGTAGCAATGTTGGAAGCCCCTCAACTCTGAACATGGTGTTCCAGTTAACAAAAATCAGCCTAACACTCCTGACCATGACCAAACAATTGGGGAGCCTGAACACAAAATTTTGTGGTCAATTAGTCAAACATAACATTGCAAGGCTCCCTGACCTTTCAAAACTGGAATGAATTTGACAAACAGGAAAGAGCAGGAATGAAACGGAACAAGTAATTCAGAAACCCTCTGGGTCTAATCTGCCAATGCCTTGCACCTCCAGCCTCATTTCAAGTCTCCTAGCAGAGGAATTCATGAGTGTCAGCAGATTTCCAGGGGTGAGAGCAAAATCCTGCACAACCTGCTCCGCCACTTCTGCTTGAGTGAATTAGAAGAATGTGGTGTCTTCTCCCTGTTTTACACTGACAGAAATACGTGTCCCTGTGTACCTCTGGCAAGTGCCAGATGATTATTAACTGAATGTTCATTGTGTGTTACTGATGAACAGAAGCAAGGACATAGGAACAGCTGTACTGGTTCAGGCCTCGGATCCCTCTGCCCCATGATTTGATTTTGACTGTGCCATAGGCAGAGGGGTGGGAAGGAGTAAGGTTGGGACAAGAGCATACTAGGCTGCTCTCTACAGTATATAGTTGTTTCCAGGTTATTTTCCAAAGTCTGACGCCATACTTTTTAGTAACCCTTAGCTGATCTCATATTTGGGTGTTTTGCCCCCCCCGAAAAGTACAAAAAAAGTACTTTTAGCCCCCAAACTGTAACAACATAATCATTCTTTTTTTCTTGCTTCATTGTCTCTTTCCTAATTATTCCTAATACATGATTTACATTTGTAGCTGCTAAGCCAGCACTAAGTGCAAAAAATACCCATGGAGGAAAACACACATCTGGGTGGCACAGCTTTTACCCTCATATTCTTCAAAGTCACCTTTCCCCCTTTCAGGCTTTACCCTGGATGTAAATATTTGAATAGTAGCTGAACTAAGGGAGAGATGCAAGGGCTGAGGAAGCCACAGGAGAAAATGGGAAGCAGCAATGCCTTTAAGTGGGGAGGCAGCTAGGGCTGTGGGAGCTGGAGGGCAGCATCTGGTTTCCCTTCCAGCTGCCTTCACTCTTTGCTCAGCAGGTTCTTGAGGAAACAGGCAGTGTATTGCAGAGGATGAGGTACTGGAATGGCATCAGCCCAGCCCTCTCCTTCGGTGGTTGCTGAGGGCAGGATGGTTTTTCCCAGCATTTGCCTTTATATTTTTTTTATCACTGTGATTTGCATGTTCTTACTTGGTAGCTGTTGCCTTCCCCTCTGGAAATAGCAGTTGCAGTCTGTTTTCCTGTATGTTATACTTCGGGAGTATTTGCAATGAAGTCTGGGGCTGCCCACCCTGGCCCCAGTGCCCTGTTCTTCCTCTGCACCCCTCACCTGTCGCTGCACCCTCTCCATGGCCTGATGCCAGGACCTGGGGACACCACCTAGGTACTCACAGAGAAAAGATATACAGCAAGGTAAAAAGGAGAAGTAGCTCATGAATAAATAAAGCTGCATCCCACACTGTCTGACTTGCAACTGCCTTCCCTGGCTGTGGATCAATATGCAAATTGTTCCTGCTGGTCTGCTCCTGGGGCAAGGCTGCACAGGGACTCAGTGAGGGCACCCTGGGCACCGGAATCAGTGGGTACACTAATCCTCTGTGCCAGATCAGAGCAGTCACTCAGTAGGACGGGTGCTGCTTGGTGGGCTAACAGCAGTGGTATGAATGACACCATGATGATCCCGATCCTAGGGAAAGCCTCCTGCCTCACCGTGTCAGTGTGTCAGCCCTTCCCTGAATTTCCCAAGCTTAGGAAACTTGCAATATAATTGGTGGTAGTGGGAGATTACATTTGACTTGTTCCAGGGAAAAGTTAAAAATAAAATAAAAATAAATAAATAAACAAAAGCAAAACCTGGAGATAGATTTGTACTGAAAAAATAGTCCTGAGCCCTGATTTAGGACGATTTGAACCTGATGCTCGGACTGACCTCTACCTTAAAAAAAGCACAGTGAACAGTCAATCAAATTCAGTGAAAACTCGCATTTAAATGAAGATGTGTGGCTAGATTTCTCTGCAGGGAATCAGTTTTATTTAAGTAATACAATAGCCTTCCCTCTAGGTATTCAGTGAAAGGGACAGTAGCAGATACCCTGGGGATAGGCCCTTTTTTAGTTGCCTGGAAAAAAATATTCCTGCTGATGAATCTGTTAAAGCAGTAGCTTCCCCTTAAGCCTGTTAATGCTCACTAATATAGGTCCTTTTGTGTATTCACTAACCATTATCTTTGCTGTGAAAGCTCTTCACTGACACTGCACCTTTTGGACTGAAGAGAGGTGTGTACAAGCGGAGCATCAGACACTGCAGTCAACTGCATGACTGGAGAAGTTCCAGCCTTTCCAGACCTGCTGCCGCACTGATATTGTACAGCTCCTAATATTTTGCTGCCCTGGGCAACTACCTGTTATGCTTTCTTACTGCAAAACCAGCCTGCCATGGAAACACTTCCAGCCCACCAGCAACTGCCGTTAGGTCATTAGAGAGATGTTAAAACGTGGATTGGTGGATTGCAGATGTACGCGTTGGGATCTGAAGCGTGAAGTATTGTACTGCCTTGGGATTAGACCGCCTTCAGTCTTGCTCGTGCTAGCAGAGCCTGTTGCAAGTTCTCCTGTATCACGTGAAACTCTGTTCATGCCACAGCAGGTAGAATTGTGCACCCAAACCCTGGCTTTAATAACTATTGATGTCTTTCATGAAACACAGTACTAAATGCTGCATGCACTAGCAGAGTGACCACCCTGATGCCATCAGCAGCTGCCCAGAAGCCAGAGTGGATGTGCTGCACAAACTGTTGTCCTCTGGATGGCCAGGGATAGAGAATGGTGCATACGAGCTATCAGCGCAAGGCAGGCAGTGACAGAGAGGCATTGTTTCATAGGACTGAAAGTCTTGCTCCTGAACAGCAGTGGAAGGATGGCAAGTGTTTGTTGCACCAATTCCGCACACACACGGCTCGTGGCCCTTTAAAGCTACTATGTCTGACCTCAGTGACTCAACATAAGGGCTACTGGTGAAACGGAAAGGAAATACCTCAGAGCCACACAATTGTTTCCAAGCGAGAGGGTTTCTGGTAGAAAGCCAGGTGCTCATACCCTGCCTCACATGGCAGCTGATAGCATGGTGTTGGGGCCAGGCACTGCTCACTGGATGTGTGTCAGAACACGGCCTGTCCTGATGCAACCAAAATAGCCTGTATGTTTCTGTGAGCTCAGGTCTGCTACTCCGTTTGTGTGCAGGATATACAATACATCTGGAATAATTAATTTCTCAGCCTATTGTTGCTTTCCTGAGGATCAGACATTTGCTGCTTCTGAGCCCTGTTGACTGTATTCAATGTCCTGTTTAACTTTGCTATTCCAACCTCTACCACTTTTTTTTTAGCGCCAGTCTTTTAATTTTCTCTTTGAACTAGAGAATTTGCCTGATGTATGGATGATTCACAGATACCGTATTTCCTCTTCTCTGAAGCACATTTACATTTTTGAGCAATTACAGCTGACAGCGATACCTTCCAAAATACCCTTTCAGGGAGGAGAAAGGAGGAACAGTGATGCTGAAATCAGCCTGAAAGGTAAATGACTGAGAGAGGGAGAGAGGGAGAAGTAAGACACAGACAATCTTAGAAGGGCAGCTGAATGCAGGCACTCATTGTGCGGCATTTGATGGCAGTGCTTCAACTGATAACATTCCTATAATCAGAGACACTGTCATACCCGTCAGCAGCCATTCAAGCATATCACAGGCAGTTCTAAATACAAATATAAGAAGCATAAGCGATAAATATGCAGAGAGTCAATTCATTTTCTCTGCTCCTAGCCCAGCATTTTCTGAAGTGAGGGAAGGTTAGTTTATAGGGTACAAAAATGGTGTGTAAAAATGCTGCCAACCCTGCACTACCCCATCAGGAAAGCCACTGTACTCATTAATTGTGATAGTGTTAATTTTCTTCATCATAGCTGGTATAAGGCTGTGTTTTGGATTTGTGATGAAAACAGTGTTGATTACACAGGGATGGTTTGGTTCTTGCTGAGCAGTGCTCACGCAGCATCAGGGCCTTTTTTGCTTCTGGTGGTGCTGTGCCAGCAAGTAGGCTGGGGAACAGCAATAAAGACCTGGGAGGGAACAGAGCTGGGAGAGCTGACCAAACTGACCAAAGGGATATTCCATATGATGTGGTGCCATGCTCAGCAACAAAAGCTGGAGGGTATAGTTTGCCAGGGTTGCTATTGCCTGGGGACAAGTTGGGCAGCAATCAGCTGGTAGTGAGTAGTTGTTGGGGGTTTATTTTTGCTTTGCTTGTTTTTTCTTGGTTTTGCTTTTGTTTCCTCTTTTTACTTATTAAGCTGTCTTTATCTCATGAGTTTTCTAACTTTCACCCTTCTGATTCCCTTCCCCATCCTGCTGAAGCCAGGGGGATGAGAGCGAGCAGCTGTGTGGCACTTAGCTGCCAGCCAGGGCTAACCCACAACGGCCACACTGCTCCAGAGGTGTTCCATGTTGTACATCTCACCTTAATGATTGCACTAGCGTATTTTTAAAGCCTTCATTTTTGCCTCAGAGGTCAACTGAAAACGGAGGTTCACAGCTTGTTTTGCATCCCAAGCTTTTTCCTAAAGCAGGTCTCGAGGACCTTGCTTTCCTGTTTCTGGGAGATTTTTTGTGGAAGTTTCTTTTCATAAAGCTGTAGCAAGTATTTGGTTCACAAAGAAATCTGCTACTGAGGTTATTAAGAGCTAAAATTTACAGGGCTACTATAGCCTCTGTCTTTCATCTCCAAATTGTAAGACTGAGTGGGACTAGGAAGTCCTTTCTATGAGTAGCAGAGTGAAAACCAGGCTTGTCATATGCAGCTACTGACAAGATGGGCTAATTCCAACTATCTCTTTCCGTGTATCAGAGTACTTTACATAAAAGCCCATGAGGGGCTCATCCACGGTAGAGAACATTTCTGTAACCATCAGTCATGGCACACTGCAGTCTGCTGGAGCCCTGGGAAGGGTCATTCTGACCTTCAGTCACGACTGGAAGATCATGTTACAATCTTGCTGCACTGAACAAGTTGTTCCTGCATGTCTTTTGTAAGCACAAGGCAGGCTCTGTAGCTGCTCTTTTGGAGAAACGCAACCAGGAAGGAGTCTGCTTTTTGCCTCTGCCTCTCTTAAGGTTTCACTGCACAGCTGAAGGGTTCAGCTAGCAAAACACAATGTGCATAGCCATCCTGCTTGCCGGTTATCTCCTCATTCCCAGTGTCATGCCTTGTCTCACCTGACAGTAACCAAAACTGTTCTTGCTACTTCTAGGCAGTACATGGGACTGACAGGACAGGAGATTGGCAGCACTCAGATGTGGAAGGCTGGTCTGCTGGAGGTCTCCTTGGTGGTGGACTGTTTGGGGTAGGAAGGACAGGACAGCAGCAGAGCGATGTACTCATTATCCATGAAAAAAATACCACTGTGTACTTGCTTACTTGTCTGAAGATCTGCTGATAAATCTCAGAATATTGAGAAAAACAGTGATGG
The DNA here is from genome assembly GCF_028554395.1 of Pezoporus wallicus. Taxonomy (NCBI): domain Eukaryota; kingdom Metazoa; phylum Chordata; class Aves; order Psittaciformes; family Psittacidae; genus Pezoporus; species Pezoporus wallicus. The sequence continues at coordinate 6,054,808 of NW_026637663.1, forward strand.
AATAGGGAACACTGACTATTGTTTTTTTCTTTGTATAGTTAGAGCCTTATTCCCCAAATCCACGTTGGATAAGATATTTCACTCCAGTAAAAGATCTGGCCCTCACTTGTTCAAGGGCTATCTTCACCCTCTTGCAGTTCTGGGAAAAGCATGACCCTTTAGTCTGCCTGCATATCTCAGTGACATTCCCATGATGAGACACATTAAAGTAGCTCTAGGCAAATGGCCTTCCAGCCCTCCATTTATGTGTGAGGGGCAAGCTGCTTTAATATGATTACTGCAAAATGGATAGTTACCTGAACAGTGTACAAATGAGGTGATGCTGCTACCTGTGAACATAAATGATCTCTAGGCAGACTCAATGAAACTGGTAGCACTCTGCTAACAGCAGATGGTAGAATATATGAAGGAAGGACTAAGGAATGAACAGATAAGAAATTGAGGCTTCCAAACTATTTTCACCAGGAAAAGTACTGCCTGTAAATCTTGCGTGGCCATCTGCTGCAGTGTCATCGGTTACAGTGGAGGAAAAGCCCAGATGCTTTGAACCCAGCCCTGCCTTCTGTGATTAGTGTCTGGCAATGGGTTTCATTAATAAATGCCCAGTTATAGCTTCACTGCTGTTGTAATCGCTCCCTGGCAGTATTTTGCTTTGTTTGCTATCCAGTTTATTTCCACTACATTACTTTAACTTGGGTGTGTATGTCAGTCACAGCAGGGCTAATGAAAGATACTGGATTCACAGCTTTAGAAACTAAGTTGGAGCTCCAGCAAGACATGTCTTTCCTGATGGTTCCTTGCCCAAAATATCTGAAGGGAGAGAAGGGGAGGCTGTTGTCTGACCCAGCAAGTTCCTGCTACTTGGAAAGTCCCTCTTGATCATGAGTAATCAGTGCTGTTTAGAAGAGTGCTTAAGTTCAGAGCTGACTGAGGAGTAAGGGGACTTCTGATGAGCTTGTAATTTCTTGGACATGGCTAAGAGCTATCTGTTGGGTTTTTAACGTAATTCACTTCCCAATAGTTTGCCCATTTCTAGTCAGTTTTGTAGAAAATCTTAAGATTAGGAGAAGAGCAGTGACTGTAGTGCAGGCCTTTCAAATCAACTCAGTGCTTGCAAAATTCAAACAGCCAGACATCTGGGTGACTTGCTAAGCATGGATTAGCCAGATCCAGCTCTCTCCCTAGACTGTGTATTCTGACAGCTCTTCTTCAATGAAAGTACGAGGAGTCTTACCACTGGAGTTCACTGCCCATTACTAAATCATTGCACATCCCTGCGTTTTTCTGTCTTTGAAAGATACCATGGGCCCCAGTGGCGGTGTTGTTTTTTTTTCCCAAGCATTTAGTGATCTAAAGTAGAATCCATAACCTCTATTCTAGAGCTGGCAATAGTGAAAGTGCAAGTGGGTGTCAGCTATCAGTCTTTCAACCACCTCAGCTCATACTCTTGTTCAAATTTGCTTTTAGTAGCACAGTAGCAGCCAGTGTCTTATCTACACTACATTTCCTTCTTGGCAGTGCTGGAGTTAGAACATTCAGAAGTTTGAAGAAGATAAATCCAAATTAGACAAGGGCAATCAGTTTTTTTTCCTGGAATTTAAACCAAAAGCACCTACTACTGCCAGTTGTCATGCCCGAGCAACTTGATATCAATCACTGAGGTTATAGATAGTGCAAACTGCATGAGGGAAGAAAGAGGCATAGGACTTTACAGTTCACAAAGTCTTTGTAATAACCCCTTGCTCATTGCCTTTGTTGTCTCACTTGCTTTAGTGTTGTGAATACCAGTAAAGTGCTGAGATATGAAGGAGAGGACTCTGGTGAGATGAGGGAAGTGGAGCCAGAGCAAAGGCTCATGAAATGCAATACAGCAAGACTCAAGGCACAGATGACCTCGTCAACATGTAGGAATGCCAGACTCCCAGGACTGGTGTCAGAGGTGCTTGATAGGATTTACTTTCAGGCACTGAGGACGCCAAGATAAAAGCAGTTTCATTGCTGTGCCTCTGTGGCCTGTACCTCTAGTTTTGGCTGCTTTGCTTTCTTGGAGAGAACTGTCCCTTCTCCAAGAGGATACACCCAGAGGCTTAGCAGCCAGGATAAGCTTTTGTGCCTGAGGTTGCATTGGATGATATCCTGCTGAGGGACAGCGTTTGCCACTAGATCCACTCTGGCTCTGTAAAAAGTGCCACCATGATAGATGATTTTCCTGATTCTGCCAGTACCTTTTGGGACACTGATTGTATTGAGGCATCAACTTGCAAGCCAGTCAGTTTCTGCTTTTGCTCTAACATTTACCTGTTGTGCGGTTTTGCAATTGCTGGCCAGATGTATAATAGGATTCTTTTATAAAGTAATCTCAAGGGATGTCCATTTGCGTCTTTTTATTAGGCCTGCCGTTGCTCACACTCATGTGTGTGTGCCTGCATGTATATACAGTCCTGAATGAATTCCTGGTGATAATATACACTGAAGGTGGACTTGGATGCTAGGGCATAGCCTCCAAACAACACCTCAGGATTTTTGGAACAACTTTTGAAGTGCTATATTTTGCCTCTTCTCTGCTTTGGAATAAATTCAAAGCTTTTCAATTGAAAACATAAAGTTTTCAGGTCACGCTGTCTCTCAAGAAATGGCTAGAGCCAACCTTAGAGCTTTGAGACTTCTGTTACAAACTTCCTTAAAAGTATATCTTGGTGAAACATTTCTGCTTGGACTTAATCAGCATTTTTATAGAATGTCTGAAAACTAAAATGTTTTTATTAATTGTGTACATCAATCAAGGTATCTTTATCTTTAAAGATGCCTGTTTATTTGTTAAGAGCTTAAAGATCACAACAATGGTCAAATAGTTTAACACTCCAGATTGAAAGACTTTTTGAACTTCCTGCTCTGCACAGATTCTATTCTTTCTCTTTCAAGTGGAAAAATTAAAGCAGTGATTAACAAGTGTACATCTGAAATAGGGAGCTCTCCCTACAGACTGCAGAGGCTGCTTTACGCAGGAAATGTTGTTTCCAGTAATTGAATATGGTGATATAATTTATAGTAGCTCAGCCACAAGTTTGCACAAATCAGACATAATGCTCTTGATTAATTAGATTTTCTGTTTATCACAACACCACAATCTTCAGGGCAAAGATGATAGTTCCCCTTTTATTTACAGCCTTCCAGGAGGTGAAAGGCTTCCGAGAATTGGAATTGCTCGGGTTCTCACTTCTAACATCTCTGCCAGTCATACGGGCTGCCCTTCACACTGAATTAGCTGTCCTGTTATCCTGGGACACGTGCAGCATGAACAGGTAGGTATATGCACATGAGCATGTGCTCAGACATTTGGTCCTGTTCTGTTTGAAAGACATAATGTTGTTTGGGTTTATTTATTTTTTTAATGTGAATTGGGAAAGCAGCCCCTAGATAATGAGAGTGGTTTTTTTTGTAGGTGATTCCAGGATTGGTTTGTGGTTTGGTGGTTAGGGGGTTTTATTATTTTTCCCCAGAATTTAATGTCTTCGGGTAGTATAATCCCCATGCAAAATGTTATTGCTTGTTCTGAAACAGGTCTGGTTAGCTCCAGTGAAGCAGAACACTGATATAACAGTCTATTATTGTTACTGTGTGTGTTTTAAAGCACTAGCACTGTGTTTAGCATTGACTGAAACACAGGAGATAATGGGCAGCCTATTGACTGTCTCAGAGCTCATTGCACAGAGGCTGGGATAGGAGGCGATCTGTTCAATTTCTCGCATAACACTGCAGCCTTTTTTGCTGCTGAGCACTGTAGCTGCATCCCTATGTCATAGGTGCAGGTGTCAAGGTGCTTTCCTGCTGCATGACTGTCATGGAAGTTTCTGGAAGAGGGAAGTACTTGGCTTCCTTTGTTGGAGCAAGTGGCAGTCATGACTAAGATGCAGTGCTGAAAAATAATGGGGTAATATCAGCCTTTTTTCGAAGCAGGGAAGGAAGAGATAAAATAAAGGTGGTTGTGTGGGAAGTTTTGCTGGCATGTGTAGAAAAGGTGGAACTCGCTTCCCTAAAGAAAATAAACTAAGATGTGTAACATTCACAGTAACATTTCACTTTGTTATTAAGGCAGGTCCTTTTTGAAGTCAGTGGGAGCTTTTCCACTGCTTTCAGGGGATTTTAGATTAGGCCTATCCAATTGTTTTGGTTGCTGACATATATCTGGCCCTTTACCTGTTACTTTAAATGAATGCTGCATGGGAAAAGCATCAGTTTCCCCTCCACTCAGAAAGCACCTAATGGGTTGTAGCTGCACCCATTGAAGAGAATGGGTGGACTCAGGAGCGTGGTGTTTATTTACCCAACACTGTTTGCTGGTTTTGGGTTTACCTCAGCAAAGGTGTTTGTGCAGAGGAGAGGCCATGAGGCAGCCCTCTGGAAGATGAACCCCAGGAAGGATCTGGAATGATCTGTCCTGCTGAGCAAGCGCTGCTTCAGGACAGGTCCCCATGCTGGGAGCAGAGGCATGCCCTAGCCCTATCCGCTTACAGTACAGGTTCTTCTGTGGCACCTGCAGCTTTTGCAGGGGACTCTGCTCTATGCCAAGCAGAGGGCTACGGTTTTTTGCAAGGTGTGGGGTGGGGCTGAAGTTGTGCTAATCTTTACTTTAGAGATCACAAAAACCACAGCAAAAAAACTCAGCTGGTCTACAAACATAGGGAAATACCATCCTTTTCTCTGTCCATCTACAGAGGGAAAGGGGAGAAGCAGAGAGGAGATGCAAGGTAAAACCTGTGGATTCCCATCCCACTCCTGTTTTCAGTTTTCTGGACAGACTTTTATGATTCTGAGTATCTTGGGGGGGGACGGGGGGGGGGACGGGATAATACTGGAATCCTATTAATTCTTTTAAAAACAAAACAAACAAAAAATAACTTACTTTTTATTTTTAATGGCTAAGAAACAAGTGAGAGTCCCAATGTCTACCTAAATGTAGAATCAGTCTGTGCTTTCATGCGCCCAGATTTAGAAGTGAACCTTTGTTTTTCTTTAAGGTCAAATAAGCCATTGAGTGTGCCGGGTGGGTGTTACTGGCCTGCGGCTCCAGACTCTCCCGTGATAAAGTACTCTACTGCAGTGCTCCGCTACAAATTGGTTTTGCAGTGTCCCTACTTCGGAATTTTTCATGCTGATACTTTTGTGTGTCCTTTCTAGGATGCTGTTACTTGAGATTTTACTGGAAGCGTTGAGTCCAGGACAGACCAGGGGCTGCTGAAGTAAAAAGACTGTATCTCTCAGGATGAGTCCATTGTTCTGACAAACAGAGGGGAAACCTGCTATGACTTCTTAGGACTTCTTGATACCAAATACGGAACTAGTTTTGATGAAGTGTTTAGCTGTGCAGTGAGTCAAGCAATATCCCCCTCCCTCTCACTGGACAAGAGGTGAAAAAACAAACAGAAGCTTTTAGGATTAATGTCTGTACTGTGGCTGGGACAAGCTAGGGGCAGTACCAGAGTGGCAGGAGAAGAAGAGAAGATTTGCCTCTAGAGAGAGAGTCTTGGTTCTGTCAGAACTGATTCCAGGAAAACCTGCACGTAGAAGTACTGAATTGCTTAACAGGTATAAGAGTGTTCAGTGAACACCAAAGAAGACTGAGAATTGTATGCAGGTATGATTATTTTGAATAACTGTGAGGGCCACCTCTGATCTAAGGAGGCCCACAAGCAGGCTAAGCACAGATCTCTTCTTTAGGATGGCTTATACACATCCAGCTAAAGAAGGATGTCAAAAGTGAAGGACAATACTGTCACAGCAGCATCTGCTCACTGTCACAGGAAGCTCAAAGTGCAACAGAAGCATGTTGAATGTCCAGCAAGGGATTTCTATAGGGGTGGCCACAGCTCCGATGGGGAGCATGATGTAGGAGTGATGAATGTCTATCAGGCGTGGCACTCCAGTAATGCAGAGGGGGAGCAGAGTTTAGGAGCAACATTTCCATCAGCCCTCATACATCAGCATGTACAGGTTTTGTAGCAGGCAGGTTCCTCTTTAACTAGCATGCTGCTTGGCTTGTGGACCAAAAGGCTGTGGCAGAAAAGCTAAAAATTGCAGATGCCCTTTGATGTAATATCCATCTAGTTTTGATGTATTCATCTCTGTGCTATCTGAGCACACAATTTCCAGCCATGGCCCTATGAATTCTTGTCTCTCACAAGGTGTGGTTGTGTTTTACAAGTAACTTTGAGATGGCTGGCTGAAATACGAGCCCATGGCATTTAGACCAATAATACCATAGAAGCTGTAGTGTTTTCCTCAGACTCCTGGGTATCCATTAGCTGCAAAGCTGCCAAGGGACATTCCTCAGTCAGAGGAAATTGAGTGTAGGTGGGCAGCCCAGAGCCCAAGCGCATACTTTATGAATTCTCATTTGTTACACTTATAGGGGTGAGTCACACAGTAATCATCCTACTATCGAATTCAGCATTGGGTGTGTTAGGTTTTTTCTTTTAACTCAAATGTTACGTGAAAGTTGCCAATATTTTCTAGTAGTTTAATTTCTGAGAGTGGGAGAAAATGAAGCAAAGCTTGCTGGCTGACACATTTAAATGTGTGCAAATACAGCCTTAGATGTGCACTGTTGGGGTTTTTAAATGCCAAGAAATATTGTAAAATACTTTTGTGTTATCTGAGGGACTCTGGCAGGAAAAAAAAAGGGCTTGGACATCATTACTGTCTGATGCCAACCAGACATCTTTCAGTATTAAGCAAGCCTTCAATGCTTGAGAACAGGTGGCTCTCTAATTGGCCAGAGTCACTAACCAGGTAAGTAGGCAGTCACTCACTGGAGGCACATATAAAATACTTGTGCATATATACAAAATATTTTGCCCACAAGGATTAACCCAGTCTGGAATAAGATAGAACTTGTTTGGGTTTTGTTATGCCTAAATCAAGTTTTTAAAGCAAAGACTCTTTTCCAAGAGACCTCTTAGGGGAGGGTAGTGTCTGGTGCAATCTACATTGTTCGTGCTAAACTCCAAGGGACTGGCCTGTGATGGCTGCCTCCAGTCTGCGTGCTGCTCGACACAGCCAGTGTTTCTGTGTGGGTTGCTGACACCACAAGGGAGTGGGCCTGGAAAGAACTTCTCAGAGACTGGGAAGATGTGTGCATCTTGAACATCAGCCTGTGCCCAATATCTATGCCAGTCCTTTTCCAGTGCCTGCTGTCTATGTTGCACACAAGAATGGTCCATCCCTTACAAGGAGCAGTCCCAGGGAGGGTTTTCTGCCAAGAGATCCTCAGGATTTGTTTCCCCTATGTTTTGCTGTGTTTGAGGCAGGGGAAGGGTGGAGTGATGCCTTGGTCAGGGATGTCTTCCAGCTCTTTTCCTCTCCTGTGATGGAAGAAATTTAACTTGGCTTCTAAGGCCACCAAGGTCTTGCCCAGCCCACTTCAGGCTGAGTCCCCATGAGTCATGGGCCAGTACCGTTTGACATGTCTCCTCCAGCTGGCAGGAAATAAGCTTGTAGTCAGAGAGGCAGAAATAGGAGGATAAAAGGAGTATCGGCAATGACAGTCCTCTCTTTGCACTTGGTTATTTCTTGGATTAACCAGTTTTAAAAGCCAGTGATGTCCTGACGGCATAAATGTGGAGAAGTGTGTTTCACTTAGATGGTGTTAGGAATTCATTCTCTACTTTGAAGCCATTCTTCCTGCTCTCTGCTTTGTCCTTTAAGGACATCCTGGAAAAGGCACACCTCTTTACTCACACTGCACAGTTGACATGTAGTCCTGCGTCTTTTTTCCTAAACTACACCCTAAGGGAGCAGAAAGTCTATAGAAATGCTACCTAGCTCTGAGACAAGCCAGAAAACAGGTGCCCTCCTCAGCCATGCGCCATTCTCCATACTCTGGCCCAGAGTAATTTCGTTGTTGAAACCAAGTGTCTTGCAGGCCACAATAAAATGAGGAGTGAGGAGCTGATGGCTTTTTTTGGTGAAGATAAAAATAATTTCTGATAAGTGTAATGCAGTAATTGCTAAGAAGGAGACAATCACTGTCTTTCTAATGTGCACATAAGGAGCACATCAGGCCTTGACTACATACCGGTGTCCCTTGATTGCTACCAACGCAGGCTTGACAACCCCAAACCCACATCTGGGTACTTCTAAGCCTGTCTCCCCTTCATTTAATTCCAGTGCTTGGGGGCCATATCAGCAGGCAGGAACTATTTTCTAGTTCTTTGTGACTCAACCTCCCTTCTTCCTAGGGAAGCTGAGGGGCATGCCAGGTGATGTACTGTACAGGTGTCTTTTGGATGCTGGCTTGGGCATCTGGGGCTTCCCAATCCTATGCAGTCACAGAGGCATTTCCTGGCATTGTTCCCTGGAACAGCTATTTGTTCCATCATTTTTCCACCAAAACCGGCTTTCCCCACTGCCACTGCAAACTGTGTTATTCTTGCAGAGGCTGCATTTCAGGGGTTCAGTGACCCATGTATAAACTAGCCTTTCCACCAAAATGTTCAAATTACTATTTTGCAATTTGAAATGAGCAGTGCCACAAAAATGCTAATCCTTATCAGTTGCTGTTTTTATTTCCTTCCTTTGGAACAAGAATGAAACAGTTGTGATAAATAAGACTATTACTCATGCACCACTGTCTAGTCTGAATCTCAGATGAGTGTTTTTCCCCTGCAGGACAGATACTGCTGTCTCTCTGGCCAATTTGCAACTTGCGTATTGCATTTTGTTTGTTACTTATCCCCATGGATTCAATCTGATGAGCTGTTCTCCTTTGTTTGCCCCTCCACCACCAGCACAATGCCTTATCTTGCATGTTGCATCCAAGGCAGTGCTTTAAGACATTACCTTGTGGGTTGCCTGCCTCACAGTGCCTAGCAAAGCTGAATCAGCAAGGACTCTGGCCATACTACTGAAGTTTATAAAAGCTTTTTCATTAACATTAATGGGAGTTCAATCTTCTTTTGGTATGCTGCTGCACATACTGAATTCCTGATGATTGTCAGCAGGACCAAGTGGCACAAAGCCACTCCTGTGCAGGCCAGTATTGTGCTCCTGGCTCCCACTGATACATAACTAGAACAAGACACATGGTAGCTTTTGAAGATTTTGTCCTTAGACCTATAGTGCATTCTAGGAATTTGGTATGAAAGGTACTACAGATGCACAGCTCAGTACTATGAAAGTAGGAAGATAAATATAGTTGTGGTATTTAGCTAGCTCAGTGACTTCTGTTGTCTAGTACAGTGTATCCAAGAGTGATCAAAATAAAACACTTCAAAAGAAAGGTGCGAAAAATTCCTTCATTCCACATTATTTAGTTATGGGATAATTGCTGCTAGGACTTCTTCTGAAGTCCTTTTTTAATAGCTCCCTAGTGCACTGAAGCTTACAGAGGTACACATCTTTCAAAGCTCTCACATCGTTTTTTGAGAATATTTCTGATGCTGGTTGTTCTTGATTTCTGTGTCAGTGACTGATCCTTTTGTCTCTGAGATGTTTGTGGGGCCATTAAGTTGTGCCACTGAAACATGTCCCACTATAAAAAACTTTCTGCTTGTGCAAAGGGCAAATATCTTCCTCTGACCTCAGAAGCAGAGCCCAGGAAGTAAAGTGAAGGTTGTTGAATGGTAATCACAGAAGTTATTAGGGAACCATGTTTCAATTCCAGTCTTGCATGAGGTGACTCACAAAAACAGGGAACAGGGATGATTATTTTAAGAACTTTGAAAGACTTCTTGTCTTTGTCCTTTTAAACAAATACTATTTAGATTATTCCTCCCCCTCCCCCCCCTTGTGTAATAATCATGGGCTACTTCTGCTGTGCTTGCTAAGTATGTTCACTTTTCTACAGATGAAGTTTACCTGTTAGTGCATCTTGCACTAGAGATTATTCAGGGCAGCTGAATCCCAGTTCTTGCCCATTTTGTGGCACCCTCATCATTAGAAAAGGTGAAGGATGTTGTGTCTGTAGAAGAGCAGAGTGTCAGTGGTGTCTCATTTTCAGTTTGTATCTCCTTACAGACGTCCAGTTTCTGTGCTCACCGAGTTTCCCCTTGTTGCTTGTTAGCTTTTCTTTTAGTGCTATCTCCTCATCTTTCAAGGATGCAATAGTCACGTCTGCAGGGCAAAGGATCTCAGTAGGTAGATTGTTTTGCTGAGGGAAAAACACACACATAATTCAGCATTTAATGAACAGACTCCGAAGAGGTGCATTAAATCAGCACTTAAGGCTGAAGGTGTATGGAGAAAGATAAAATATTGTCATCAATGGCAAAGGAAGTTATATGAAATAAGGACAGGAGGATACCATGCTGTAAACATACAGCTAAAATGCTTAGATTTCTTGTGGTTTATGAAACACTAGAAGACCCTTTGTAGAGCTAGTAATGAACACAGGTGTGATAAAGAGCTGAGACAAGGTATGGCTGTTCCTTCCTCATGTGATGTATGTGTGTGAGGCTGTGTCAGGAGATATTTTCCACAGAATAATGGAGTGAGAGAGGCATTGCAGCTGCAGGCTCCTCACACTCACACTGAGCAGATGATGTCTAGGATTTGGACTTCTTTCTCCTTCTCATTGGGATATCTCAGTCTCCCTGCCAACGGCCTCATGGCATTCCCCTGCTTATAAATGCCGTGGTTCCTTCCCATGTCATCCCCTATCTGCACCCAGCAATTTAACCCCTAGAGATTCCCACTTATGTACTATGCTGTGCTGCCTATCCTCAAATTGCTTGTTCCTTCAGGCAGGAGGAGCCTCTTTCTATATCAAAATTTCATAGAATCACAGAATGGTTTGGGTTGGAAAGGATCTTAAAGATCATCCATTTCCAACCCCCTGCCATGAGCAGGGACACATTCCACTAAACCAGGTTGCTCAAAGCCCCATCTAAGCTGACCTTTAACACTGGCAGGGATGGGGCAGCCACAACTTCTCTGGACAATTCCTAATTTCCTTCTGCATTGAGGCAGTGGTAGCCAACTTTTCTGCGAGGAGGCAGTCTGGGCAGTGGTAATGCAATTTTACTTCTTTTATATGGGAAGGTCAAAATCACTCATGCTCTTGTTTGCCTTTCTAAAGGGCCCCTGACCATCAGGAGCTCAGAGTTCATGCATTTCTGGGAAGCAGGTTGTACTAAGAGGTCTCAAGTGGGTAAACCACAAAGTGATGTACTCCAAATCATCAGATGCATGCTCTGATCCTTGATAAACAAACTGACTTCACTGCTTCCCTTCACTCTCCCACTCTTCACTCTTCTTTAACAGAGTCCACTTCTCCTGATGTCTTTTCTAGGTCATGCCAACTAGATGTCTGCATATCATTCTCCTTTCCCTGAGCATTATTCTGTGAGTAGCTTGTATACATTTTGGCTCCCTTGTCTGAATGATTTAGTTCTTATCTCACTGCTTCGCAAAAAAATACTTCTCTTTTTCCTCTCAGTGCTCCTCTCTTGGTCGTGACTGACATTATACCAACTCCAGTTTCTGCAGGAGGCTTTGTTTCTTCTCCTCCTCCCACAGCAGTGACAGTTTTTTGCAGTTCTTCAGAATGAAAGTTTTACATACCTCTATATGTTCCAGGGATCATACTCTTGACCCTCCACTCTTATTCACAGTATTCTCCTGTAGGAGGAATCACTCTTGAACATGCAAAGTTCAACTTAAATATGGGCTCAAATCAAGTGTGATACCTGCACATCTGTGCATGTTGAGTGACAGTCGATATCTGAGCCTAAGTCCATCCTTGTCATGAGCTGATACAGATCTGCTGGCTCAAAACCCTGTACCCACTGGGATATGTTAAGATCCCATTCGGAATTTTAGAGGCTAGGTGTGTTACTTCTCAGGCAGCTGGAAGCAAGGAGAATTTCAGATGATCCAGCTTTGCAATGCACTTTCATTCTTTTCCACTTTCTACAGCACAGAGAAACCAATTCCCCTTCTGGACTCAGGAATAAGGATGAAGTAAGGTGGTAACTCAGCAGGAAGGAAGAGAGACTTGGCTGTTTGGCTGTATTATCCAGTTGTTGCCATTTTCTGCTGGCTTTTCATAGCCCCCTGTAACTCAGACAGGATAGAACATCCTTGAACTAGCAAATAGCTGCCCCTGGAAAGGCAGCATCCCTGCAATGGCAGAGTCCTTTTATAGAACAGGGTCCTAGGGGGTAGACTGACAAATATTTTCACCAATGTGCAATTATGCTATTTAGATATCAGTGAATACTTTGAAGAGCATCCTCATCATAGCACTACATATCTCTGCTGCATGCTTAGTGAAGAGGAGTTAGGGCAAGTTGCCGTTGCCAACAGTAATGCTACATTCATGTTGCAGAACAACTGTAGTGGAGATGAGTGAGGAAATCTGTCCAAAAAGCCTTTTCTACTTAGTGGCGAGAAAGAGGAGTGGTAAAGGAGAAACCCTCCTACAATGAAATATGTATTTTACCAAGCCAATTACAGAATAGAAAGAAGACAGACATTAACATGCCTAACGTAATCTACATTTCATAGAAAAAAAAAACAAGAAAAGTTCAAAATCATTTTTCAGTTTTAATTAAACAGTACTGAGTTCTTAAATTTTTTTTCTGTACAAAAGCTTTCCTATCGCTTGTATTTGAATATTCGCGCAGTGTGCTGTACAAAGCCAGTGTATCTCCTGCCTTCTTAAAGGCTACTGGGCTCCACGCTTACGATAGGATTTCTTTAAGCTCATGTTTAGTCCAATCTTTTCTCTGGACTTTTATCTGTGTATCTGAGTGCACTGAAACAGGTGTGCTTCCACTTCTTTTTTTCTTCTTCCTTTTAGAACTGGAGCCAAGAGCTGTGTAAAGTGTCAGCAAATTTTTATTTCCTACTGCCCTTGACAGGGTGGATTTATACTAGAATAACAGCCAAGCTGTGTATCTCTGGTCTCCCACTGTAAGTCACGTTGAGATCAAGAAAAGGGGCTACTTTAGCAATTAAATTGGAAGACATCTCAAAAATAAGTAACATCTCCATGGCTCCCAGCCCCAGTGTCTCCATATGGACTTGCCTAGCTGGGCATCTGTGGCTTTTTGGCTGTAGTTCAAGAGACACAACTGCTATTCATATGTGTTTTTCAGGGTCTCCATTTCTGCCCCATCCATCTCCCTATACCCACAAGGCATCCCAGGATCCATGCCCATCAAGTTTCAACACTGACTTGCTGCAAATGAAAGATGGCCACCATCCCCAGCAGGTCAATATAATCTCCTAATAAAACATCCACTGGTATTGACAAGAAAGCCCTAGGGAATATATCTTCTCTAAAGAAAATGATTAAAAGAGATGGTTGGGGTACTAGTGCTTGATTGAAGGAAGAAATATTTTTTCTAGCAGAAAAATGAGCACTTAAAAATGTTTGGCCAGCTGAGGACAATTATCTGGCTGGTGATGCTCAAGTACAGAGGACAGTTAATTTATTTTAAATCTCTGTTGCTGTCAGATGAGTGACTGGAAAACACCACCATGCTGGCTGTTGCTCTGGGTGTTGTCAGTGGGACTATGACGATGACTGGGACCAGGCTTGTTGAGTTCAACCCCTCTTCCTTGCCATTACTTCTCACTGAGTGTATTCAGCTGGTATTCCACCTTACAAACTTGCAGAGGTAGAGCCTGGGGCATGAGCATGAAGAGAGGGATTATTCTCTCCCTCCCAAAGTGTAGCCTGTAATACACAATCTGCTTCCAAGGTTTAGCTGACAATGTCCTGTTGTTTCAGGAGCCTGCCCCATATACCAACTGCATACTGTGGCAGCACTGGCCCCAACAGGAGAAGCTGTTCTTCCTGTCAAAGAAAATATACAGGCGTGACTGAAGTGCATGCAGAATACACTGGCTGAGGAAATAAAAGCTGTTCCTCTGGTCTTTCCCTCCACTGATGTGTTTTAAATACTGAGTCAGAAAATCTTTTTTTCCTCCCCTTGGTTGCACTGGGATGATGAAAGGAGAGTGAGCTGCTTTGTGAGGGATACAAAAAGGGGAGTTTTCTAAATTTACTCAGAAGCCTTCAGAACCTGTCCCTCCTGGGATTTGCCCACAGCAAGAACCAAACCGCTTGCTTGGATTTCCTTTAACTCACGTGAGTGAAACACTTCAAACTCACTTATGTGTTACAAAGACGGAAGAAAAGCTTGAGCACTGGCATGCTTCCCTGCTGCCCCCCTTTCCCTGTAACTGTGAAGATCTGGATTCAGATGCTTGTTTGCACCAGCACAACAGAGAGAAGCTTCCCGGTTTTGTCTTATTTAGGAGAATTACAAACCAAGGAAGCAGTGCTGTTGTGTACCGAAGGCAAGTATTACCTCATCACCATGCAGTGTTATTGGCTAGAGATCACTGGAGGAGGGGTGCTGGTGCCTACCCACTTGGTGAGCACTGGATTTTCTCATTATCTCTTTATTTCCAAACTGACCCTTTTAATGGATGTCACCTATAGGGACAGCCTGCCTTTGTGGAAGTATCTTATAGAACCTGGGAGGAGCAGCCCAAATGTGATCATAAAGGGACTGAATGAGATCAACAGAAACAATTTAAAAATAAATAAATTACCTTTTAAATGCAATGAGCAATTGTGCATTCAACAGGGAGGTTTTAACAATCCTTTTAAAATTGCTATTAAATCCCACAGAACAGCTCTGAAATTATGTAGTCATTAGAATCCATAGGGCTTCTTGGGTTTTATTTTTTTCATAGGTCTCTGTATATTTCCTAAGGCTCAATCATGTCATTTTTATTCATGACCACCCTTTGCCATTGGTTTTCAGAAAAGTCAGCACTGATTGCAGTGAGCATGAAAAGCCTGGTGATGATATTACTTACCTCTTGCGAGGACCTGGTTTCTCAGTCATTGAGAACATATTGCCGTGTTGGGAGACACCAGGAAATTAGGATTCCAGCTCTAAGATAAAATCCCAAAATACTTTCTGGGGGTCAAAGTTACCTCTCCTTTTACAGACAAGGAGAGCAACAGCAATTTATGTCACCTGCTAATGTGATAGCTGCATGAAAGCAGCAAGACTAGAGACATTGTGTGAATCCAAACAATGCTGTTGCCACTGGCCTTGGTTTTCACTTCAGTCTCATTTCTGTGAAATTCCTTTTGGCATAAAAGCAA
Organism: Pezoporus wallicus; assembly: GCF_028554395.1. Classification (NCBI taxonomy): domain Eukaryota; kingdom Metazoa; phylum Chordata; class Aves; order Psittaciformes; family Psittacidae; genus Pezoporus; species Pezoporus wallicus. Next base: position 6,069,938 of record NW_026637663.1, read on the forward strand.
TTCAATGTAAATTAAGCAAGGATCTCAAGGTTTGTCTCTTGATGAATAACATGGCCAGGTGCAGACTCAGCTCCAAGACCCTCTTCAGCATCTGTGCCATACAAAGCTGTATGCTATGTGTGCTGCGAATGGCCTTTATTGCCTTTATGGTGATTATTAATAGGGGTCTGAATTCTCTCTCTCTTTGTCTCTCTGATGTTGTTTCCTTTGTTTCCTTCTAGGAGCAGCACAAGGGGATAGAGAGCAGACAAACTGCATTATCCTGGTAATTAACTATCTCAGCAATATAGTGGCACCATGGCAGTGGTAATGCTGTGTAACAATTTGCATGCATTAGTTTTGATGTCCCAGGGAAGCAATTTCTGTAGCATTTAAGAGGGAAATAAGGAGGAAAAAAGGGAGGGAAGAAGGGTTGAGATGTTGTAAATATATGATTGTAATTCAGAATTGTATTCAAAGAAACAGAATGAGTGAAGCTCTGAAAGTGCTTGGAGTTCTGATAATATGGATGCAGTTACTCCTGAAGCAGTAAGTTGACAGTGATGATCCAGTTTGGAGCATATAGGGTCCAGTTTAGGATCCATTGATCTCAGTCAGTACTGTGGGTGCATACTGTCTCAGCTGTAAGGACATTGTGCCCCTGCATGCACTGCAGTCATGATGCTGCATGGGCACTGCACCCTCCCTGTGTTGCTGCCTGGCTTGTGGATTTCAATTCCTGCAAGGAAAAGAGCTCTGAGCAGAAGAGACCTGCAAAACCTGTCAGCATATCAGATGATCATGTGCTAACATTGTTGCCACTGGAGAGACAGAGCTTTGGCAGTGAAAATTTATCTGGCACTGCCAAAATCCTTTGCATCCTGGGCTCCTTTTTGCACAGGCAAACCCAAAAGTCCTATTTTCCTTTGATCTAAACCCCTCTGTGGTGGGAGTGGTGCTATGCTATAGTTATCCCAGCATGCCTTTTTGCCCAGATTGGTTGAAACAATTAAATCTGAAAGGGGGGTCCATGGTCTGTCAGGCAATAGGGGAGGGGGTGCCCCAAGCTGGTTTCAGATCGGTGGGAATCTGCAAGCTCTCTGTTACCTTCACAGAGACTTCTCCACCTTGTTATCTGTGTGACCTGTCAACATGTGGCCCCTAAATTACCTTCCTGTTCTGTTTGATAATTTACTCTATGACTCTGGGAAGATTACTTAGTATCTGTGTGCCTGAGTTTGCCCAGCCATAACTTGGTGTATTAATTAGACAGCTTTCTCAGAGGAACATGGTGAAGTTTAATGAATTCATGCCTACAAAGCAATTTAAGATTTCAGATGAAAACTGCTAGAGAAGTGCAAAATACCTTACAATTAAAACAGAGAGGATACAAAATAATAATAATCAAAAAGGCCCTGAAGCTGCTGATTACTGTAAAGGGGAAATATTTATACTTGAAGTTACTAATAAAAACTTCAATCACTGTATTTCAAAGTGAGAGTTTTCATCTACATAGCATTAGTTAATATTATGCTAGGTATCACTCAGTATTTCCATTGTCTTTGCACAGAAAGAAAAACCTATTAAACTGATTTACTCTGGATTTATATCAAAAGGAGATCAGCGTTGCGCCCGAAATATGTCAGAATAATGTAAAGCCCTGACATGTTTGTTCATATGGCTATCTTTACTTGGAGCAGGATGCTGCATCTATTGGATGACTCACCCAGCTGAGTTCAGAAGCTTTTGTGGAATTGGGGCCTTAATTGTGCAGGAGCACTGGAATGAAAAATCATTTTCACACCACAAAGAAGTCCATGCAGAGTACCACATATGTGGAAAAGAAACCAAAAGTGTGAAGGACATGCCAAAGCCTTTTCAGCAATGAGAGATTCCATTATGTAACGCATAAAACGCAGGGATTAGCGTGACCTCACACACCTCTATAAAATGAACATTATCTTTGCACATGCACAGCCAAAAGGTGAGGAGAAGAAGGCAATGATTCTGTGAGGTTTTTCAGAGAAAGCAGTTGGAGAAGCATCAGAGCAAAACCACAGAAGACCAAGCAAGAACTGTTCACATTCTGGATCTGTATCCTGGTTTCAGCTAGGATAGAGTTAACTTTTTTCCTAGTGGCTGGTACAGTGCTGTGGTTTGGCTTTGGCTCTGAGAACAATGCTGATAACACACCAATGTTTTACTTGTTGCTAAGTAATGCTTACCCTGATCAAGGACTTTTCAGTCTCTCATGCTCTGCCAGTGAGGAGGGTCACAGGAAGCCAGGAGGGCACAGCCAGGGGCACAGCCAGGACAGCTGACCCAAACTAGCTAAAGTGATATTCCATAGCATACAGTGTCATGCTCAGTATATAAACTGGGGGTAGTTCTCTGGGAGCCACTGGTTGCTGCTCAGGGATAGGCTGGGCATTGGTCAGTGAGTGGTGAGCAATTGTATTGTGCATCACTTGTGTTTTTTTCTTGGGTTTTATTCCTTCTTCTCTCGCCTTTTAATTGCTATTATTATTATTGTTATTACACATTATTATTTACTTTATTTCAATTACTAAACTGTTCTTATCTCAACCAATGAGGTTTACCTTTTTTTCTGATTCTCCTCCCCATCTCACTGTGGGGAGGAGGGAAAGCAAGCAAACAGCTGTGTGGTACTTACCGGTTTATGCTGGTAAACTAAAATGATGATAAACCAATACCAAAAGTGAGATTGAGACTGTTTAAGATTTACACAATTGGCTCAGTTGTAAACCCTATAAACCACAATCCTTGCTGTGCAGCCTGCAAGATCTGTATCCCCCCTTCATTACAAGGGAGGCAGTTGATCCCTTGGCAGGGAGGGTAACTGCCAGTAGGTCAGTGCAAGCTGTTAACCTGGGGAGGAAGTGTAGGTGCTGGCCTACCTTACAGGTCAGGGCAGGTCCTCAGACAGTTGATATGGTCTCTGTGCTTCATGTACAGCTAATACCAAATGATGGGCTGTGCAATAGTTTGAATAAACATGGCTTTCCTGTTACAGGGCAACTTACGCATGCCCTGTCTTCAGAGGTCGGTGCTGAACTGAGAGAGAAGAGATAGAGTACGTTGACTATTCAGAAATGTAAGGGCTAAGGCTGGACTTTGAATTTCAGTTTCCTAGGTGTACATATGAAATTTGGCTCTCACATGAGTAAAACAATAAACATCTTTAATGTACTCTAGGCACTGATGTTGTTTTCATGGAGCTGATCCCTCCTGAGAGGAAGTGGGCATTTGTCTTGACATTTAAAAAATCTCAGAAGCTGCCTGTTCTAGGCACCACAAGCCTGAAGGGCCCCTGGGCAACCATCACCATCCTGGCTGACACCCATTTGTCAGATGCTTCCTGAGATTTGAGAGGTCTCTGGCCTCAGCTTTCCATTTTGCAGCTGGGCAACTAAAGCATTGCTGGTCTTGGGACAACAAACATAGAGAGCCTTGTTCCCGTAAGCTGATTCCTGGTTCATCCTCAGATGATGAGCTCCCAGAAAGGCAGATTGCAGTGAGGACTGTATATGATGTATAGCTCTTAACATCCTTGGACACTGTGTTTCAGTGTAGTATACATTTTAGGGATTTAACAGGGAATGAGAAAGAAAGGGATAATCTGTCTCTATTGAAAAGACAAAAAGAGAAATGTGAAAAGTATTCCAGCCCTCTGCCCCAGAAATGCCTTGATGTATTAGTTATCTGAGTGTTTGCAACATGTTCTGGCAGTTCTGTTGCCAAACCTGTAACTAAAATACTGAGGAAAGCCAGGTGTCAATTGTCTTTCTAGCAACAATTGGCATCCCAGATATATTCTTTGAAAGAAGTCAATTTTGTGTTAAATAGCTTGGAGTTCAAATGTTTACAACCCCAAACTCTGAGTTAATGCACACTCCAGGGAGTATCTGTGGGTCTGACATCAGCTGCATTTCTAGAGTGGTACAAAAAGCCTCAACCCTGGTGCGAAAGTAAATGTGTGGGTGCCTTCACTGACAGCAACTTCACAAAATAAGAAGCTTCCTTAGGGCTGTGGGCAGATGTGACCCAGCTGTGGAGTTAGGACTGTGATACATGAAGCAGTTCATGCCTACAAACAACTGGTCTGGTCTGGGGGAAGGGAGGAATAATTTTCCCATTAGATCTATGATGGAAGAGGTGGGAATAGGGTCCCTATGTTCCCTGTGTCCAAGGATGTTCCAGGCTCAGGAAAGCAAGTAGAGGCTGACAAATGAGCTGGACGCAACTGTGTAATAGTGGGCTCTCAACTTGCTCCCATTCTGAGTGTTGGAGTCCTGTTCCTTGCCAAAGGAGGGAACTTTGGAAACTTTGGAACTCGGAAGGGGTACCAAAGTTCATTATGTTATGAGGAGAAGTGGTCATAAATATATCTGTAGTGGAAGACGTAGCTCTTGCTTAGAGCTGTCTGAATTATCAGAGGGCTTAGTGCTCACTACCTTGGATTTTTACTTCTTTTGAGAATTTCAGGTTGTCAATAAAGTACTTGAGTATATACAAATATTCTGACTGTGGGGAACTATAGGTGTTAAACCAGAAAGGACCATGAAATATCCTGGGTTTAACTTCCTCCCTATAAAAGGCCAATACACTTAATCTGTTTACTTGCATCCTGATTTCAGTAACTTCTGCTTGGCTAATGCAAGTTTGAGGATGTCAAAGATGCAGGAGTCACCATGTCCTTTTGAGTTTGTGTCTCTTACTGGATGGGCTAGGGATGAGCCTGGTAAGAAGAAAGACTGAAAATAAGGTTTATTTATACCTAACTGTGTGACTTGAATGTTTAGCCCTTTACTATAGAGGTTTGCTAGCTACTTGTTTATCCCAGGGAAATAATTTCCATATATTTTGTCAAGTCATTTCTTGATGTTTGTCATTTATCTTGACTTCTTCCACTATAACACATTTTCACTGACTGACTGAAAACTTTTCAGCCTCCTTTCTGCTTTTCTTTCCATTTTTTAATACCTTTTTAAACCTTAGGTAACAGATTTGTCTACAGTTTTCCAGCACTGGTCTTGCCAGTCTCACATTCTCTTGATAAAAATGTTTGCTCACTCCTCCTCTGCTTAGATACTCCTCTCTTATTGTATAGGGTCACGAACCAGGGAAATTAAAGTGGAAATTCCTTTATTCTAGTTCCAAATATAGCTAATTGCTTGGAATTATGTGGTGTGGATTTCTCAAAAGTAGAAAATGAAAATAGGTAAAGGAAACAAGACAAGAGTCTGAAAATAGCTAACTGTTCTAGAATAGGTCTGATATTAGCTCATTTCCCATATCTCTAAACCTATTCTTAGGCTAGTCATTTACTGGGTGAACTCTCAATGTACTTCTCTCAACAGTGTAAGGAGATCTAAATGAAGTCTGGATAAAACACAGTCCACCCTGTTGCAGCTCTATGCTTGCTGTGTCTGCGTCTCTGTTGGGATTTATACTCATGTGCATGTCACTGCACAGCTGCTGATTGTTTCAGTCCAGTCTTTCATCTTCTCACTGATCTGTGAAGAACATGGGTGGAGCCTTTCCTTTCACTTGGAGGAGATGTTGAGCCATGAATGTGTCTGCGTTGCTAACAACTTTACATAAAACTAAACACTATAATTTTACCACACTGACAGCGATACCCCAATATTACTCTTCAAAGTGTGAATATGGAAGCACTCCAGTTTAGGATTATAAACAAAGGCTACAAGTAGATGTTTAAAGATATGTTTTCAAAAAGTTGCATTTCTTCAGTCTGAAAATGAGACTGGCCAAAATGATATTGATCAGCCTAATTTCCAGTGGAAATTTTGGGGAACCCTTCAGATTCTGGCAAATTCTTTGAGGTGCTTAAAGAGAAACAGAGCTTTTCTGAGTATCTAGCCAATAAACCCCAGAGCAAATGAAACAGAGGATTTCACGACTTAATTAAAGTGGTGTAAACCAAAGCTGGTTTAAGGAAAAGGCATTAAAAATTTAGAGTCTGAGATTGCGTGTATACCAAATTTTTCCATTTATAACAGGCCACTGGATGTTTTATGATATTTATAATGCACCAGTGGACCATCCCTGCTCCCACTGCAGCCAATGCAAATGACTCAGGAAAAAGCAGGACTGAAATCTCATTAATTGTTCATTTATACATTTACATACATGTGTGTGTGTATGTGTATTTAGATAGTTTTCAACCAAACACAGCTCCAATAGAAGTCAAGTCAATCACAGAGTTGTAGCCATCTTTTCTTGTCCCCCAAGGAAGCTGTGGACTCCCTAGCTCTTATTTCTCTAGAGCAGGAGAATGAGGGCTATGAGCCAAACAGGCTATTATTTATTACAATCTGTAGTGGGAGTTATGGCAGCTGTTGATGGTAGTTTTTCATTAACAGTTAAGTAAAGCCAATAAATATTGTAACGCACTGCACAATGGCAGATGGTGAGCTACAGGAAGAGTTCAGACCTCAACCAGTGATCCATGTTCATCTCCACTTTGAAATAAATAGGAAAGAGTTTTAAAAGGATCACCTGTCCAGCTACTAACTTTTACATGTCTGGAAATGTAGTCCAAAGATATACTGCTAGCATAAAACAGACTGCTTGCCACCAAAAGGAGAGGAGGAAATACCCTTTTCAGCTGACAATTTGGTTCCTACCTACAGCGACTTTTCAAGCTTATTTTATGCTTGTTTATTTTACAGAATTAAGTGGGTGCCTAGGCCTGGAATAAAGCACCAACCCATGCTAAACCTCAAACTTTTACAACTTTCTTTTCCAGAATGTACAGGTTAAGGTAGAAACACTCCTTCCACACTGTTCTTTATGTCCCACTTGGTATTTCTCCTGAAAACTTGCCTGTGTTCTTGTTGAATTAGCTTTCTGTTCAGATTATATTTTAGGCAAAGTGTGACCTCACTCAGAGAAGCCTAAACCTGACTGAAATGGAATAATCTGAAAGAGAAAGGCAATATTTGGTTCTTGAATTTCAGCAATATTAGCCTTTAGGAAGACTTTTCTTTGACTAGCAGCACCCATTTCTACAAGGTCTATGATTGCTAGCAAAAAGTTCTTGCTTGTACCAGTAACTGCACTATTTTGGATACTGTTATGATTACTGTAGTACAGGATCTAGAGAGATATTGTAAATAGTCTCCCAGGCATTTTGTAGTGTCTTGCATATCTAACGGTGGTAATGCACTTCTAGTACTGGAAGTTTTACACTGACAACAATATAAAGAATGGATTGGACCAGGGTACTAAGTAGCTCCTGAGTCCGCTAATGGTCGCTAACATATTGAGTCAGAAGCTAGTGAAAACAGCAGTATAGGCCCTCCCTGCCAGTAAATAGGTTTTCTGATGCCTGAAGCACCAGTGCAGTTTCTGTACATTACTGTTGTTATATAGCGAGAATGATGCAGCACCATATTTCCAAGTGAATGCACAAACTTCATGAGTCATAGCTATACTCTGAAGGGAGGGACAGAAATTCTTTTTTGGTTTATCTGTACTGCAGTGATTGGAAAGCTAAAGAAAAACAATCAAAAATATAAAGTCAAAGTCTGGTAAATAGGTACGCTGATGCCCATATGAAAAAATAACCCAGTGCAGAAAAGTGAGTTGTATTACTGCAGTTTAATGCATGTGCTCCAGAAGAGCTGCTACTCCAAGAGTGGCTGGTAACAGCAGGTATATTTCCCATGTCCCAGCAGCTTCACTGCTATTGTTTGGTGAGATCATACCATTTATAGAAAAATCACTATAAACAGCAATCCAGCCAAAAGGCATTGCATAGAATCTCTGCAATACAGCAAACACCTCTCAGCAGGATCACTAGTGCAAAGGTACAGTTAGATGTCGGATGCTGTAATTGGCATCCTGGCTTAAGGACTGAACCAAAAATGTTCTGCTCTCCCTCAGTCTCTTGCTGCAGCAGAGAGCAGCTGCTTGTAATGAAGGCAGTGTACAACCTGGAAATGACGCTACATTGTACGCCACTTCGTCATTCAGCCGTTGGGAAGGAGCATTTGTGAGCTTTGCTCACTCGTACCTCTTTGCAAACACTAATTTCCACTCTTAAACCATTAAATGTGAACTATGGCACTTAATGTATCTATAAAATGATGGTTTTCTATGGCTGTTAGGAAAAAATCAGTACAAGATGTTCTATGATGACACTTTAAATAATGAAAGCATGTCAGCATTTTCTCAGTAGGTGAACTTATGGAAGCTCTTGTGGACCTGCACAAACTACAGGGAACACACTGAGCCCACTGTGACTCTTTTTTAGATACAAATCTTAAATGTGAGAAAAACATGCAGAGACAAAACCTTATTTTTGGATGACACCATGGTCTGTAACAAAGTGGAGGAACATGAATGTCATGGAAACTTTATTATTGCTCCCAGTTGATGAAATCCTCTTTATAATCATCAACCTTGATATAGTTCTTTTCACAGAAAAGAACATAAATTGTGTTTATTTACTGTTTTCTGTGAGGAAGGTCAATGGGAAAACAGAAGAGAGTTTTCCATGGGGGAGACTGCAACGAATATATTTCCTGCCAAGTGGTTGCAGCAACACTGAGATCACAATCAAGCCTGCCTTTGCATGTAATTACAAACAAAATGTCTACAGTCTGAAGTCAATAGGGACCTCACACAAATGCTTAAAACACCTCTTTGGGAGCTACCTCTGCTGCATGCACAAGTGGTTACAGGCATCCGCAGTCAAACAGCAGGAGCCTGGGACACCATAGAGGTGATGACTGATCCAAAGCACTCGGTCCCAGACTGGAGATCAACCCCAGGCTGCAGGAGGTCCCCATCTGATTCAGAGGTAGATTTCTCATTCTTCTTAAGTTTAGGCAACACTGACAGTTCTGTTAATTTCCAATAGAATTACATGTTCACCTCCTATCTAAAAAACTCGTCATGACTGATATCAATGGGATGGGTATTAAGGAATTATTTCCTTCCACTGAGGTGGCATTGCTCCCTCTTCTGCGGAGCTCATAGTCTCCTCGCCACTGGGAAATTCTGAGTTAAATCTGGGAATTAGCACCAGACACCCTCAGTGGGTTTAACTTCTCTCCCCAGCCTCTGCCAAGTATCCAGCCCCATGCCAGAGGAACAGCACACATCTGGCCAGGTGTGCGAAGCCAGTAGATGCTGTGGTCTCTGCCAGCATAGCCATCTGCTCTCAGCCTTCTGGTGTGTGGGAGGAGGTGTGCTGGGCTGAGCTCATGGCAGAGTTCTCAGCTTTATAAAACACCCCGGTGCAATTCCTCTTCAGTGGCTTTTGGTTTGGCTTCTCATGATTGGAGGAGAGGGAAGGGGCTGCTCTGCCTTTTGTTTCTTCAGTTGGAGACTTCGAGAGTGTCATTTTCTTCTGCACATCTTAAGTCTCCAATCAGGTGCAATTATGATATCACATTATGTAAATATTAAAGACAATAGCAGAGCTTTAATTAAAGCCAACTTTGTTTCTTTCCCCCCTCCCTCTCTCCCTCCTCTCGACTTAGTCAGGAACACAATAAAGTTCATCAGCTGCCCCAAATTATGCATGCATTAGCCCGTGAGATTCAGCAAGGCCAGGCTTCTCAAGGACAAAGAAATATACTGAGCTCCAGCATCTCACTTTGTTTTCTCCAGCCATCTTTTGTGATGTGTCATGGGAAAAATTCTAATGAGCCTCTCCGAGCTGCTGGAGAAATTCCTGTCAGGCACAACCCAGTTGCTCTCTCTCCTCTTTGTTTTCCAGATACAAATTTTCTGCTACCCTTTCCTCTTGCAAAGAAGGAAAATTGCACCAGGACAGACTGGACTGGCACTGGCTGATCATAATCTGTAACAGTTTTGCTTTTCTGGAGTTGATTTTTCTCCCTTCTCACACAACTTTAAGCTTTTTGGCACTGCAGCACACTGAACACATGTTAGTTTGCATCTATAAAACAGTTTCTGTACATCTGATTTCATTGTGCATGGATTTGATTGTGCTTGTCACAGAGTATTCTTTTAAATTTGCTGTGAAGCTGACAATGTCATAGGAAGGCTTCTGCTTCTAGGGAAATTTCTGGCACAGTAGAGATGCAGAAGAATTTGCTAACCCTCCCTCTCTTTATATCTTCCAGCTAGCAAAACTGCTCAAATTAACAAAGCTTCAGGAGGGAGATACACACTGTCCTTCTTACTTATTTCCAGGGGAAGAGGTTACATGCTGACCTGCCTTTTTTCTTATCTTTCTTTTGCCTTATCACTCAGCTGTGGGTTTAAAGACAAAATGATTTTCAGCTCTGTATCTGAGTTTTCAGCTGTAACTTGCATGGCTCTGCTTCATGCTCTCTGACTCTTTCAAACACGAGTGTGCTTCAGATTAGCCTGGTTCTGTGGCTCTAAACAAATGAATTGTTTCGTGACACCGGGGTCCTCAATCGGCTGCATGCCCGCATGCGTGCATCACAGGGAGGAGGAGAAGGGATAAGGAGGAGTCAATGAGAGAAGGCAGCTGGGGGAGGTGGCCATGCTGTTCTTTAGCTGGGCTGCCAGAGCCCACCTGGAAGCATGAGCTGGTACTTAGGGGTCTATGTGTGCATCCCCAAGATCAGCCATCATTTTGAGCATGCCCTGCATTATAGTGGGTGTTCTTATTTTCTTATTGACAGAATAATAACTTGCTGCTTATTGTACTGGGGGGGGAACCCCTGAAAGTGCAGCCTTATGAACATACTTGTATTTATTTATGTCAGTGCAGCAATCTTATTTCAAGAAGACAAAGGAAAAATAGAAATTCATCCTGGTCTATGGCTGGCTTGCTCACCAGTGTGCCACACATAGTTTAACAATAGAAAGGCTCAGTGCGTGCCTGGTGAGGGAAAGCACCAAGAGGAAATGAGGCTGTAATCGGAAGCATGACATCATCCCGTCATCCCCAAGCTTAATTTCTCCAGATCAAAGACAGATATTTACATATCTGAATTGAAGACATTTGCCATGATAAGAATTAAATCTAGACCATTTAACACCTTTCCAGAGACATTATCTGCCGTTTTTTTAGAAAATATATACCTTGGACTTAGTTTGATGTTTGTGTGCAACCTGTGGACCACAAAGGTGGAATGATCCTTCTCTGAGATGTAAGGAACCATCCAAGAGTAGGACCCTTGAAAGGGACCATGTCAAGAAGGGGGTTGAGCTCTGGAGTGGCTCAAGGGAGAAAGATAAAAACACCTTGTTTTTTTCAATGTAAATCAGCTTGTACCCACCAGGGTGAATTAAGTGGGTCTCCCTAGGCAAAGCTGAGAATTTGTTATCCTATTTCCATTGTATCCTACTCAGGTTTTGTTTTCACTGCCGGAAGGTGTTAATTTTAGCGGAGATTAGTTGATTTTAGTTTCTCAAGGTCACCTAGGTGTCAGGTGTCTCCCACTAGCTTGGTTCACAACACTTACTTTCTTTACCTACCTAAGAACAAAAAAACCTACAGGTGCCTAGGCCCTATAGGGATTTTAAGCGCCTTAGATGTGGATTACTAATTATTTCCTGCTAACACTACTGTTTTTTTTCTGCTGAAGACACAATCTCAGTGTTTTTACTGCCTCAACCCTGCAAGAATATACTATGAATATACTGATTACTGACGGCCAGTGGATTTGTTCTTTTGGCTGTATTGTAGTGAATTTTAGCTATTCCTTCAGTCCAGATTTTCCAAGCTTATAAAATCTTAGTTCATTTTGATACATATTCCCCTTCCTTTGCTGTAAGGTATATTACACTTCTCAGCAGAAAATGCTGGCAAACGAGAACAAGCAGGGAAGTCAATTTTCAGTCAGAAGAAGAGAGTTGAACTATTTAAATTAGTGAGACCAAGATGATTTTAAACAGAGTAGGAAATTTTTGTATAAGTTTACCCGATGATTGACTTTCTCTTCTTAAGCCTAGAACAAATAAGAATACGACAGCTATTAAGTCTTTTGACAATCTCATCTCCAGGTTTTAAGGATCTGCCATTCAACATTTACATTCAATCTTCTGTTTCAAAGGAAAGGTACCCTTTAGCCTGGCTGGCTCTCTTTCTGTGGAAGAATTGTCAGAATTCAGTTGTAAAGAAGAGAAAGTCTTCCTTAATAATAAAATTGCAAACGTTCTGCCTGTTAAATCTTGGCAATGCCTGCTTGCCTGTTGTGTATTGTATTAAACTGTTATTTGTTTGGGGTTTTAATGCTCAGCTCTCACTAGCAGCACTAATGCAATGAAAACCCAAAGGATTTGACTCTGTTGTGATAAGCCAGAATTTCTACTGAAGGAAATGAAATGCATTTCCTGAATCTCTGGACAAAAGTTACCACGATAGCTTTAGTGCAGTTTTGTTAAAGAGGCTTATTGAAATAACACAGTGGAGAATTGTCCAGTGGACTGCTGCACAGCTAGAAGGTAAAAGTCCTCTGCATGCTACTAAGCAACCAGGCTGATGATCAGGTCTTCAATATCCCAGGTGAAGCTAATAGGAAACAGCTGCCTCATAGGGAGAATGCAATAGCACTGCAGGTGTAAAGAGAGACCAGTGGTCTGAACACACATTGCCATAGAGAATGGAGAAAAAAATGTTTCTTTATGTGCATATAAAAGGAGGAAAGAGAAGAAGCTGGTATGTGACAGATGACTCCCCCAAACAAATTTAGAGGAAGGAAAAATGTGGTTTAGGAAAAAACATGGTAAATGCTGGGTCTCCACATACAGTGTTATGCAGAGAGTCACTGAATAGCAAACAATCATGCAGCAGGTACAGTACAATTAATATGAAATAATAATATATAAATAATAATACAGAACAGTTAATGTTAGCTTTGATAGATGGTGTATGAAATGAGATAATCATAAAATATTATAACTTGTAGAAAAGCCCTCCTGTGTGGAAGGAATAGGGTAGCAGGAGTGTAAGAGATGTGTAACAACGTTATTACTGTGATCACAAGGTGTAGGCTAGCTGGTGAGGGAAGGAAGAGAAGAAAGGGAAAGGAAAAGTGTTTGAGGCATTCAGGTATTTCTTGTTAGGTCCTAATGTCCAGCCATTAGGAAACTAGGGCAAGAGGCCCATTTCTTCATCAAAGCACTTCCCCTTGTTGCAATGCACTGGTGAGAAAACTGTGTAAAGTTAGTGGCATTGTCAGAGACAAAAGGAATTGCTTCTGTATTTTCATAAAAAAAGAAGGCAAGAGACATAATGAGGCGTTTATCTGGTGTGAGTCCTACAGAACTATTTTTGGCTGATGGGGGTGTGTGTCAGGAAAAAGAGAAAAGGAGGGAGAAGAAAAGGGTTCTGCTTCCAAAAGGAAAGAAATGTGTGTTGGAGGTTATATCTGATGCTGGACTCTGACTTCAAGACAGTAGAAGAGATATCTGGCTAGGAGCCAGGTAAGACAACCTGAACAAAAGGCACTTTTCCATTGAACTCCTAGTTGGATTATGCCAAACCTTCATAAAAATCCATCTGTCTCTGCAGAACATAATGGTTTTGAACAAACAAAAAATTACCAGCTCCATTTTCCCCATCTCCCACATCCCTGCGTGTAGCTGGGCTTTGCACCAAAATCTCTTCATTATCTAATGTTACATCTCAACTCTTCCCTTCTTGAGACTGCTAATACAAGTGCATCATCTTCTATCATAAAGATAGAATTTCAAATAGTATCATGCCACCAGCCATGGAGAAGCACAGCCTGAAAAGATTCCCTTTTCAGTTAGCACCAATTTGGAGCTCCAGATCCAGTCTGCCTTCAAGTTAAAGACTTTCCAAGCCTTTTGGACTGTTAACATATATGCAGAAGAAAATCTCTAGTGATCTGATGAAGAGCTGCAACATCTTACTACTTTGAGTTTTTCTGTCTCTGAGATATAAATGGTCTCTCAGATGCATGCGGAGCAGATGCAACATTCACAGGTTTTTAATTAATTTTCTTGAGGTCCTGTTGCAGTTATACATTGTGGGATGAAAGTCTTAGCTTCTCAGATTCCTCTTTAGCCCACAAACTCATTTTTTTCTTTCTCTATTCCTTCTTATGTTAGTGATGTAAGACCTAGGACTAAAGTAAGAAATATTTGCACCATATATTATCTGGCTCTGACCTGCTTCTGTATGATTTCTGCGAATGGGATACAAAAGTACAAACATGTGGACTGTAGTCCACTTGCAGATGGGCCTAGGAAGAGAACCTAAGGATCAATGGTTTTCAGACTCAAGAGAACATCTCTGGATGACAGCAGGTGAAGGTCAAAATTCCTAGGGGAAAGTAACCAATTTGAACACTCAAATGTGTTTATATTTTATATTTTGCAAATATAAATAATATTTGTAAAGGTAAAAGTCTAAAATATGCCTGGAGAAAACAAAGAATTGAGCATTGAGATTTGCTGTCTCGACAGTGAGTTGCCCAGGGAAGTTGTGAGTGCTCCATCCCTGGCAGTGTTCAAGGTCAGGTTGGACAGAGCATTGGGTGACATGGTTTAGTGTGAGGTGTCCCTGCCCATGGCAGGGGGATTGGAACTTGATCTTAAGGTCCTTTCCAAACCTAACTATTCTATGATTCTCTGACACTTTGATACCACTCCTATTGGGGACCTACAACTACAGGCCTTCAGGATGAAAAGGGTGTCTTTTCTTATCCAGAGACTTTGACTGTTGGCTAAGCTTTGTAGATTTCTGGTTTACACATACAGTGCATGTATGCTAAGTAACTTAGCTGAACAGTTGGCTCATCAATATTTACATCAGAGACCTTTATAAATAACTCACCAGATTTCCACGCACACGTTTGCTAAGCTTACAGTTATGACAACTACCACAAGCCCCAGGAGCTTGCCTTTGGAAAGGGTTGATGGAGGCAAGTTTGTACGCTGCTTGGAAAAAGAAAACCCCAACAACCTTTATTGGTGCTTATCTCTGTAGAATCTGCCTTCAGAATTACTCCATTGTGTCAGTGCTGTGCTGCATTGTTGTCAGTTCTCATTTGGCTGTTTGGGATAAATGAAAATGAACTAGTCAATGAAAAGGCTCCCTGGGTTTTAGTGTTATCAGTAGAAATGAGAAAATTATTTCCTGTTATCACAGAATATCCCAAACCAATACACAAGATGCTTATCATCATAAGAGAATAAATAACATGCTGAATTTATTTCATGTTTTTACATAAGTCAATAAGGAGCTCTTCCAGCTTCTTTGCAGGTGGTTGTGATCTGTTAGTATCACTCTCTTTTTCTTAATGGGAATTGTTAAGCCATGGCTGCAACGCTTCGTTTGGAATAACAGATGCAAAGGGCAGCATGGGTTTAAATCTGGAATAGTTGATTTGAAGGCAGTGGCATTGTGCTACCTGTAATGAAGCCTTGCTCCATGGATGCTTTTCAGTGATGCTGAGTTGGAAGCTGCATGTGTGGTGTAATGTCTTTGCTGTGTTCGTGTCCCGGGTTTGAAACACACGTGCTAATTCTTCACGACTGCAGTAGCACCTCCTGCTGTGTGCAAAGCTGATCAACCTCGCCTGCCCTTCCTGTTGGTTCCTATTTAAAGCCTGCTGAGGAACTCAAAACACTGTGGAAATGAGGAGGAGGAAGGGGAAGGAAGGGAAGAGTGATCCTAATCCAGGGGGACACATCTCTCCAGAGTCATTCTCCACTGATGGAGAGAAGGGGGCCTTTTTTCTGAATACTCTTCTGAAAACCTAACTTCAGGCACTGAGGAGCATGCCCTGAGGGATGCTGTTGGAAGGACAGTGTGCCTGGTGGAGTCACAGTGACTTGATGAACACTTGTCTCAACTTACTGAACCTTCATATTGGCTATGTTGCAGGTTAATTTTTGTAAGCATCACAATAGGTCAGGGTTTTAAAGAAGGAATAAAACTCTGTAGATGTAGATTTCCTCTTCAGCAACCTGAAGAGGAAAGAGAAGTGCTGTCTCAGGGTATCTGCTTTCTCCCATTGCATCCCCATGGCTTGCAGAACAGTGGCACATCATGCATGTGTCATGTGAAGCTGAGGCAGCCTTGTACCCTGCCATGGGAAAGGGGCCTGGGGTTTGGGAGATGGAGGAATTGAGCCTTCCGACAGGTAAAATCCTCAGGAAGGGGTGGACGTCACTGCAGTTTGTCTCAATGAGGTCTTTGATGAAGTGAGAGTGATGATAATGTTGACACTTTAAGGAACTCTTCTTGCCCCTGGCAGCATTTCCACTGACAGCAGAGACACTTCTCAGAGCAGATATTCTGAACAACAAACACAGTTAGCTTGTTTGGAGCGTATGTCTCACTGAGGAATTATCCCTTTGGAGGAAATGATCATACACAGACAGTGTGCACTATGGCAAGTCATACGCAGTATCACAGGCAAAAAATGAACTTTCAGCTGAAGTAGCTTTGATCACCACTGTTTGCTGTGATACTAAATGTTGCTTGCCCTAGATCAGGAGCACACAACCTTCCAGAGCCTGACAAGCAGGAAAATAAAATGTGTAAACTCAGAGAACCATGGGGTTTAGCACTTGGCAGGTATTTTTAGCATAAAAAATTTTAAAGATACACTATTCAGCATCAAATAGATCTGACTTATTTTTCACCACTTTCATGCATGTCCAGATGGGCATTTTAGTATATTATATTTGCTTGTCTTAGTAGCATAGCTATAAGTTATTATTAAAAATAATTATAACAATAATGAAAAAATTTTGCACAGAATCGGTGCCCGTATCTGTACCAGCAAATAAACCAGACCAGGGCTCCTCCTGTGGCCCTGACAGCAAGTGGCACAGCTGGCAATCATATATGTAAGCTGTCTTCTTCCTGAAACAAAGTAATCTCATCAACACTGCCTATTGTGAAAAACCCATCACCAAAACATGCCCTGGCATTGCCTGGGACAGTTGGAACAGGACAGAACTGTGCCAATACGCACACCAACAGTTAAAGAGTGCAGGCAGTTAAACAGTACAAACTCCGGTGCCAATGGTTGGAGCCATGCCCTGGACCAGTTCAGTTTGGTGCTGCAGTTGTCGTTGCTGTGACGTACAGTGCTGTTTATGTCCTGCAGTGATTTTCCAGAAAGGTGGCTTGTGTTCTGCTGTGCACACGTAAAGATCTGCAGACTGCCACACCTTTTTGTAGTGGGCCCATGATAAAAAGCACACAAGAAACTTATACTCCCTTGGCTAGCCTTAGAAAATGAGGCCATCTCCTTTGTTGCCTTTGCCAGCTGGTCCCCAGTCCCTGCAGGGGGCCAGGCACTATCCAGTCCCTCCTCAGCTAGTTGGCAGGTCTCTGCACAGCATGGTAACAGGCAGTCCCTGCTTTTCCTCCTCTGCCTTCCAGAGCCTATTTACATGTTCTGAGAGACACAGGAGCTCCGTGGTATTGCAGTGGCTCCTTCCCCCTTGCAAGGCTTCCCCAGCTGCTATTCAGTGGGTGCTGTGAGCCAGCAGTGCACAGAGGGATGGGGTGCTTTGCCCTGCACAGCTGAGTCACCCCACCAGCTGGCCCCAGCGTGGACTGATGGGCTGGGCAGGCTGACAAAGAAAAGGACATCTGATATACCAAAGAACTGAGGGCAGCTTGGGACATACTTTTTAGCAAGGCACTGTTTTAGCCTGGTTCACGTCTATGCTTTGAATGCCCTATAATGGGGTGTGGAAAGCCAATAAGCAGCAATCTCTCTGCCTGTGGAGGACCTTCTCTTACAGTGTTTATCTAAACTGACCATTGGCTCCATTACTTTTTTCACGTTTAATAGAAAATGCCTAGTAAGGTCTAAGCAGCAGCTCAGCGATTTTCTAAGGAACTGATTAAGCACAATTCATGTCAGGCTCCTGCAGGCTTAGCTATTCACTCCAGTTGTGCCCAGTGCAGGGGGCAAGACCCTTTGGCAGGCGTGTCTGGGTAACATTGCAGCAGAAGCCGTCCGAGTGCCTCCCATTGCAAAGGTACCAAAGAGGCTGAAGGATGAGTTTAGCAACTTCTGAAAAAAACTCTGGTTTTATAGAAGCTACAGTCCATCTCCATGGCTTGCAGCCACTGTCAAGGATGTGATTTAGAGGGCTGTTTGAGCAGGTACAATTAGGTTCTCTGCCAGATTGAATCTGTATCTCTCTATTGGGCTGGGGAGAAAAGGCATTTCTGCTTTTGATCAAGTTAATGAACCCTCATACTGTGCTGGCTGGAGCAGACAAGGGGATACAGATACAAACCTTTTCTGCCTTTTCTGTGTGCTGTACAAACATTACAGCACATTGTATGAGAAACGTGCAACTCTGAGACCAATATACAGGGTTTGTCTTTTCATATCTTTTCAAAGGACTATTAATAGTAAATTAAACATCAGTTTAGCATAAACAGAATGGGTGCCAGCTCTCCCTTTATAGCACAGCATATGAAGTCTTCAGTACGCTTAAAGTACTGTTATGGTAGCATTGAAGCTTTAAAGAAAGCTTCTGCCAGCATTTTGAAGGTGGAAAATCCTGTAGAACCTTGATTTCGGCTGAGCTATTTGAAGTTCATGGAAGACTTAAATTCAGTGGAAAAACAAAAACCTTTCTGTTGTCCACTGAAACTTGATTGTTTGATAGCAAGCCTGGCAAAGAACCAGGGAAATGAGACATTCCAGTTAGAGCTCTAGGCCTGACTGTGGCCAAGAAACAAAAGACCATGTCCTTGTCAGACAAAATCAGTTCATTTTACTCAGGGCTGATTAGAAGGTTGCTGTGGGAAGCCTTGCCTAAACTTCAGAACAAAGTCTTGTGTGTACTCCTGCTTGACTTATAACTTACTGCCACCTCTTTCTGTACTCAACCACTACTCCACACAGTCACTGAAAATATGACTGACACATGTGGTGCCTTCAAGCTGAAAGGATAAAAGCCTGGTGGGTAGAGAAACAGCAAAACAGGGTGGGGGAAGCAGAAGTTCTTTCCATGAGATGCTGGATTTCAGGTTTTTGACACTTTCGTAAGCTGTTGACTGCCAAGAATGGTCATGGTTTTGGATTGCTTCTCCTTTTTATACTAACTGAAGACATAATGCTGCAAGGTCTTAAGCTTCACAGAAGAATGACCTCTTCTTCCTTGGACCTTCAAGGAAGCTCAGCACTGCTTAACTGCTTATAAAACTGGATGCTTTCTTTCAGCTAAAGAGGTCTAGAAATGATGGTCTGTTTTTTAAGACATTTAATTTTGTTCACTTGAATCCTATTCAGGGAGTTATATTTAAGCTAGTAAACTTTCAGCTTTTCTCTTCTTTTGAAAACAGTAATGCTTATGAAGACAAGAGCATCCTCTTGGCTGCTTTTTAAGTGCTTTATTTTAATTGTACACTCTCAAAATGGCAGTGGCAGGAAGCAAGTAAATAGGGTCTAATATTAAGACAATGCTGTTACCTTGGAAAGCTTGCAAACCTCCATTTCTCTGTCCACAAACTGTATTTACTCCAGTAAGGAGGAAATATGTGAGGGAAGAAAAGAGTATCTACATGACTACATGAGGGCACGTGTGTGCACATGCATGTGTGTGTGCGTGTGTAAAGTTGCATGTAAGACAAGTTTAGAAAATCCCTCTGGATAAAATTTTCAAGATAAGTTTTGTCCTTTTTCAGTACCTGAAGACATACAGCAGCTTCTTGCAACTTTCACTTAGATGTTGACACTTCCACCTCTCTAGATTGAATTGGAGATAAGCTTTGCGAATGGGTCTCATGGCAGTAACAGCAGACAGTTTATACACTGCAATTACAGATGTGGAAATCACAAGTTAAAATGTGTGCTTCTGACTCCCGGAAGAGGATGTTTGTCCTTGCCTGCACTTTAAACTAAGGAAGTAGATGTCTATTAGTGGGCCTTGTTCTTTGAGCAGCTATCAGTGGGAACAAAATCACATATATACTCCTTCACTTTGCTGAGTGCAGGAGTGCATACACAGCACTCATTATGTGTACACAACACTGCATTGCTGATCAATGCAAGGTATGTTGGTTTAACACTGTAATGAGCAACTTGAAAGCTCTTGTCTTTGGTGATGCTAAATACTTCCCAGCACTTAAGGAAGGCTGGCTAGAAGCTGTTGAAGGAAGACCAAACTTGATACTGCTAGAGAGGGAGAACACTTGGTGGGAGGGAATGGCCAAAGCAAAAGAAGGAATTGGTTCAGTGGTCAGACAGAAAAATAGAAGGGAAAATAATTTTGACTGGAATAAAACGTTGGTTGTCATTTTGGAAATATTTTGGTGTCTTCACAGTATTTTTTATAAGATACTTCACAGTATTCTTATTTCTAAATTCACATCAGAGATGCCTATTGAGGCTTGTGGAGACATCAAAGGAGACAATAGAAAACACCTGTCTCTAACTATTTTTGATAGAGAAAAGGAAAAGGACCTCCCGTATGAAGACAGGCTGAGGAAGTTGGGTCTGTTCAGCCTGGAGAAGAGAAGGCTGCGTGGAGACCTCATAGCAGCCTTCCAGTATCTGAAGGGGGCCTATAGGGATCCTGGGGAGAGACTCTTCATTAGGGACTGTAGTGATAGGACAAGGGGTAAAGGGTTCAAACTTAAACAGGGGAAGTTTAGACTGGATATAAGGAGGAAATTCTTTCCTGTTAGGGTGGTGAGGCACTGGAATAGGTTGCCCAGGGAGGTTGTGAATGCTCCATCCCTGGCAGTGTTCAAGACCAGGTTGGACGTGGCCTTGGGTGATATGGTTTAGTGTGAGGTGTCCCTGCCCATGGCATGGGGGTTGGAACTTGATGATCTTAAGGTCCTTTCCAACCCTAACTATTCTATAATTCTATGATTCTATGATTCTATGATTAAATACAGAAGAAGGTAGAAGAAGATAAACCACATGCAGCAGGGAAGGGAACAGAATGGACTTTCAAAAAGATCTGACCTGTGCTTGAACTCTAGCTCAGAGTGATGAAGGTACTGGAGCAGGAAACAGTGCGAGAAAGCATTATTGCTCTGGTATGAGCCTTGTATCACTTAAAGTTCAGTGAATTTGTGTTAAAGGCCTTTGCAAAGGCTGTGTGTTATGTGTTTCCACTTAGTATGTGGGTTTTAAAAAGATCATAAAAGATTGTTTCCCTGTCTCCATTCTGCATATCCGTTCCCTGTGGATGTGCAATGCAGCTGTTTGCATGACCCCCTGGAGAGCAAATGCACCTAAAGACTAACCTGGAGAGAAAAGTTTTCAGTCAGATCCATTTCCTAATCTCTCTGTGGCTGAGCTGGTTTGTGACACTATAGAACACTCATCATTGTGCATATCATATCATGATTATCCGCCATGGTCACACACCACACCCAGCAAGGCAGGAAAAGCTGGTGGTGACAGTGTGTTTGTTACTGGGGTGGTCCATGCAGCAGCAGTGATGGGCAGACAGCTGGAGGTGGCACTGTCTCAAACTTTTGTGCCAACGTTTGCCACGGGATGTTTTAAGGAGCACTGATATATAGTGTACAGTATAAGATGTAACCAAAGAAATATTAAAAAATGTTAATAGAGTGAAGGGTGGAAAAATGTTAGTGAGGACTCATATTCACGTGATTTTTTGAGTAACTCCTTCTTTTTTGAGATTTACTCCAAAAGCTGTGTTTTTCCTCTCTGCACTGGGGATAGTGTTGCATTTATTTTGTATAAGAAATGATACATTTTTGCTCTCAAGATCAAGCAAAATACAGTTCTTTTCCTTAGAATGTCTCCTTGCTAGATAGATTGTTATTTTGGTTCCATTCAGCTAATGTTATATATACTTCATGGGATTTTGTCCTCCTTTAAAATCTGTGCGAGTGAGATAGGTTTGTTATTTGCATATATATTATGTATATAATATATATTATATACAATATAAGTTCACAGGAGCCATAATACAGGAGTATGATTACACAGAATAATTCATAATTTTTTTTAATTTTAGGCAAATAGATGAAGTTGGAAAGAACGTGTGTTTGCAAGGATGGCTGTCTTTGTTCAGCCCATAGCAAGCCTGAAGCATTAGGGAGTTTCAAAGTGTAGAGGGTTTGGGCAGCTGGCCTAGTCATTTTCAGACTCCACATATAGAGCAGAAAAGTCCTTTTTCTTTCTGCTGAATATATTAACACATTGTTAGATGGGGGATCCACATGCTAGAAATAGGAAAATATTACTTAAAGGAATGAACAAAGGAAGGCGATGCTGGCTTTAAACTCTGGCTTTGTGGTCTCCTGTTCTTTCTCGCTTGAAACCAAGGATAAAAAAATATCTATACTCTCAGAAGAGATTGGAGGCATCAAATATTTTATAAAGCTTATTCAAAATTAGTCAAACAAAGAAAACCCCAAAACCCCTACAAATGAAAACCAGAAAAAGAAATTTAACTTCTTGGACAGAAAAAATGGCTAGATTCAGTGTGACTGAAACTAGATATTAAACAAGTTAGATGGTGATGGTCATTTTAGGAAGAGTGAAGAGAGAGCTTTAAAATGAAGTCCATATACTTATTTTCTCTGTTCTAAGAAAGTTTCTACTTTTCATTTTGAAATGGTGCTTTGTTCTGAAGTTTGCCTGATCTTAATTTTTCTAAGAAGTAGGATGGACAACATCATGTGTCTGTCTAACCAGTCATCTGAAAAAAAGTTATATTAAGCTCTGCTTGAAATTATGAAATGCAACTGCATCCTTCTTTGTAGGGGCTGTGCACTTAGGGTCCTTCCACCCTTCCACAGAGCTTTTCTTACATCAGTGGAAAAAAGGCCTGGTTAGGCACAGGAAAAACCCTTCCAATGGTCAGAATTAACATTAAAGATGTGGGCAGGGTGGAGAGGGTCCAGAGAAGAGCCACAAAGATGATCAAAGGACTGGGAAGCCTGCTGTAGAGGAAAGGCTGAGAGAACTGTGTTTGTTCAGCCTAGAGAAAAAAAGGCTCAGGGGAGACCTTACCACCATGTTCCAGTATTTAGAGTGGCTACAAAAAGATGGAGACTCCCTTTTTACAAGGAGTAACATGGAAAAGATGAGGGGTAATGGGCACAAGTTACACCTGGGGAGGTTCCAGCTGGATACAGGAGGAAAATTTTTCACAAAGAGAACAATCAGCCATTGGAATAATCTCCCCAGAGAAGTGGTGGATTCCCCAGCGTTGGCTACTTTCAGGATTCAGCTGGACAGCGTGCTGTGACATCTTGTCTAGACCATGCTTTTGCCAAAAAAGGTTGTACCAGGTGTTTCATGAGGTTCCTTCCAACCTGGTATTCTATGATTGTATGGTTATGAGCACTGGGGGAATGCTAGTTACATTCAATACAAGGGCACAGTCTACAGAAATCAAATATGGATTTCCCATATCAGTGTTGTGGTTGCATTTATTCACAGTCTAACTCGCAACTTCTCTAGTGGCTTGACAATTATATTTGTCTACTCAGTGACCTCATCTCCTCATTGCTGCCAAATAAAAACCAAAAAATGTCTGAACTTTTGCTTGTAAAAAAATAGGAATGATGACTTTTCCATCTAGGCTTTGTAGATGCTCACTCCCTCAGGAACTGTCACTTCAGAATTTCATAGTTATTGCTGAAAGATAAATTTGTGGAGCACTTGTTAAATATTCTTATTGGTTATACTTCACTTTTCGTTTAAATGGTGTCTTCACATACTTATTTGAGCTAGGCTCAGATTTGTGTAAAGCATTTGATGTTGAAGCACCATTTGGATAGACTCTGACGTAGATCCTCTTGGGGTGTTTTTGAGGTTACAGCAACATATCCAGATTTATTTTTTTCTTCAAAAAAAAAAGGTGCTGATGCCATGCCTCCTTTATAGCTTTTAGGACTGTGGAGGAAGATGTAGTGCACATCACCTTCATTCTTCTGGCTAGCAAATACTGCAAACCACTAACACTTGGAAATGCTCCTCAGGGGTGAGAGATGGGAGGTAAGGAGGGAGGAAATGCAAGAGGGAAAAAGTGAGTAGGAGAAAGGTTGGGCTCCTTGAACAGGGTCAAAGACACTCTGCTGGATGCAACACACCTGGACTCTGGCTCTTCCTGGCTTCTCTTTTCAGAGGTGTTTGTGTAGAAGAAAGAGCCCCTTTAGAAAAGCTGTTTGAAGGACACTGGGGAAGGAGAACTAGCTGGTGGATCTCTAAAAGGAAGCCCTGGTGATGTAGTGAGATGGTAATGGAAGCTTCATATGAGGAAGGCCTACGTGTCAGCTGTATTATGCTGCTTATCCCAGTCACTGGTGCTTGTTCACATAATTAACTTTGGCAGATCCAAGAAGATGACAGGAAGAAAACTGCATATAGTGAAGCCTCGGCTAGGGATAAAGATTAAATTAAGGTTCCGTGAACTACTTAGCAATGAATGCTATGGCACTGCATCGGGAGCAAAATAAGGGTGGAACAGGCAAGGGCTGGGCATGTTATCATTTCTGTCATTAGGATAATTACATTGCTGATACTCTGCAAACTGCTGAAGGAGCAGGAGTGGCTTCTTGCTGGACTCTGCCCTTGTTGATGCCAGAGGGGAAAGCCTTGTTCCCACCTTTTTATGAGCCTTGATGAGAGAAGGAGATCACTGGCAAATGATTGGGATAATATGCAGGAGACACCTGTAAGTTCACATGCGGGGAGATTCTTCACCATATGAATGGTAGAGATAGTGCCAGGAGTTAAGCAGGATATTGAAGAGTGTGGGTGAAAGGAAAGGAAGGAAATCATTGCTATGCAAGGAAACCTCCTTCAGATACACCAAAGTATCTGTGGAGCTCAGCTGTAACACCATCTTCACCCTGCTGCGCAAGACTTAATGGCAATTTCAATATTTGCTGGGTTTGCCCCTGCATACAGCATGGGATGGTCACTTACAGTGGCTGCTAAGCATAAGCTACAGGAAGTTCATGCCGAAGCTATGAATTAGGCAGGGCATTTCTAAGGCTGTTAATGAGAACATGGTACCTTATTCCTCATCAAGACATCTCAATCTGCTGTCTGAAAATCAGACATTAGGGATTTTCAGGTTAGTCAAGCCTCTACAGAGCAACACATGAGCTAAAGAGAGCTTTTTACCCCATCTTGTCAATCACCCAGGGAATCAGAAGGCAGCTTTGCTTTCCCTGCTGCTCAGCCATGGATTGGCATGATTTTATTTTAGCTAACACTGCCTGATTTTGATGCTATGCCAAGTAACTGAAATATGAACACCTCTTGGCAGTGGAGAGAATAACCAAAGTTCCTATCATGGAAAGTATGATGATCAGTTAAATTATCCAGTTATAGAAGCTAGGATTTGAACCCTTTAGTTCCCAAGACCCATTGGTCTCCATAAGTTGGACCAAAGAAGAAATTCCACTGTTTTGAATAGTAGTGTGACACAGACATCCTCTGCAGCCAGTTTGCAGATGGTAATGGAACTTCACTGCAACAAGCTATGATGGGAGAAAATATTGCAGGCAATCTGTCTGCCGGGGCTAAAGAGCATCTGTGAAGACCATGGCAAATAAAAAGTGCTTCTGACTTGCAAATTTCAGATGGAGCAAGAAGTAGCACTCAGTTGTTAGTGAACACACACATGAAGCACAAGGCAGAGCTAAATGCTTCAAGGAGGGGTCAGCCTGTGAGATTCTGAACCATTCATACCAAGACAAAGGGGGAAGTGCGTGACTCAGGCTCCTGGGAAGTTAGGAGGGATTTGGGACTTAACCAAAACCAAGTACCAGGCTGGACTTTGGACTGTTCAAGTTCCAACATGGATCTAAGCTAAGCAGCTCAAGTCCTTTTCTGACAAAGAGATCTATTTTGTATGCCATAAAAATTGTGTGAAGGAGAATTCAACTCTTCTCCAAAGTATGTTTTTATGGAGTTAATTTTATGGGTTGATGTATATGGAAATCATGTTATAAAATATACATATAGAAATGCCCTGTAGGGTATTAAAGTTCATTTTCTACAGGCACTTTAGTAATGTCAAGGATTAGATCTGTCTCCAGCTCTGCTCAACAAAGAAGTGAAACCTGTTTACAGTATGAAGCGTAAAGTGTTTTGGCACAAGGGCCTTACAGATATCACCTGAGACCAGATATAAAGTGGCAGGTGACAGCTCCATGACTGAAAGTAGTGTATCCTCCTTCTGTCTTTAAAAAGCAGAATTAATTACTTGTTTTAAAACACACACACAGAGAAACAAAGCATCCTTTGCAAGCAAGTAAAGGATCAATTTGAGCTGTCAGATGACAAGGGGATCCTTTTGCATTCCTTTTCAGTTTTAAATCATAGGTTGTGTTTAGAGCAAATTCCCATGTTCTCCTCTATCTGAAAGTAACTCTTTGAAAGGCAGAAATTTAGAAGGCTGGCACTATTTATCCAACTAATTGCATACTAATTTGGTACAGTACAACAAGCTCATACTTTTGGAAGGAGAAGACAAAGTCTAGCGGAAGAATCAGATCCACCCTGGATAATGTCCTGATGAAACATAACAGCCAGGCATTGAGTATATATTTTTTTTCTTTTTTAGTCTTTTTTGTTTGAACACACAAAAGGAAACTGAGTCACGGAAGAACTGTGGATACCATGACGTCTTGCCTGTAAGCAATTGAACAAGATCAAAACATCATTGTGTCCATGTATTATGTCCTGAATATCCTTTATTCAGTGCCTCGAAATGCCATTTATAACTACAAAATGAGTATAAGTACTTCTGAGGTAGAGATGTGGGTATTTTTCCCCAGCCTCCAAAGAAGTCCTTGTAGATGGTGGCAAGCACTGCAGAATAAGGCCTGGGATATTAAGTAGCTTGTCACACAGCAACCAGTAATACACTGGGGACAGAAACACTGTGGTTTAGCTACTAAAAGTATTACTTTAACATCTCATGTTGAGGAAGGTGGGGAAAACAGAGAGGGAGAGGGCTGGTTTCCAGTGCAGGGGGCTGTGTGCGTGACTGCACATGGGGTCTAGTGAGGCTGCAGGGGATCTGGCTTGCTGGTGACCCTGAGATTCAGAGGAAATAAAACTAGGTTTATTAATTTGGCAGGGGCCAGAAAGGTCATGACAAGCTCCATGTTCACATGGTCTCTGTAGGAATTTCAGATGGCTCAGATGCAGGGGTCTTGCTCAGGCCTTGTGTTAAGGAGCATTTAACTCAGAAAGCTAAAGCCTACTGCCTAAATTTTGATTAATTTGTGGGTTTAATCTGCTTTTCTTGTTCACACCCTTCCTCCTGAAAACCACTGCCTGTGAATACATGTTGAAACAGAGCAGTTGTTTGATTGTGATGATTTTCTTTTCCAGCAACCATTTATTGACTTACTGTGAATTACAGAATTGGAAAAGAGCTGACTGTGAGGTTATGAGAGTAGATACTGCATTGCACAGTAAAGTGAAAAGTAACTGGAATAAAAAATCCCACCCTGAGCCATTGCTGAATGGTGTTTAGGATCAAGAGTTTGTTTCTGTACAGTACAGCTGTGTTTGACATACCATGTGTAAGGTCAGCATGCACTTCATTTAACGTACAGATGCTACACTTTCCTTTTCTTGCCCTTTCCCATGTTTCAAATCTGGCTTAATCCCTCCCTCAAGAGAGTAGTATAGCCGCAGTAATCACCTAATTTATGCCCACCCACAAGTGACCACAGGGGAAGAACACAAGAAAAACTTTCTATTGCTGTCATGGGGAAATAGGAGAAGAGATTACGTTAGACAAGAAAAGGAGGGGGAGAATGAAAGACATGCACTTTTTTTTTTCATATTGGGGTTGGTATGGATGGCTGACAGAAGAACACAGAGAATTCTCAAGCTTCACTGTACAGAAGAAAAAAGGTGTTTTCACATCTCTGAAGCCTGATAGTTTGCATTTGAAATGCATCTTGCATGTGGTTTGTGCCAACCCCAGCAAAAAAATAGCAAAGTTTCATCTGACAAATCCTTTGTAGCAAAAGTCAGAACCCCTAACTTTTGGCCATTTCCTTTGCTTCTCTTTGCTCTGACCTTCAAAGCCTCCAAAGGCCATTTTCTGAAAACATATTTTTAACTCTGGAACCTTCCAGAATGAAATCTTCCAGGTACCTATAAAAGTGAAGACAGTGTTTACCAGTACATGTCATTGCTCATCTAATGAATTGCTAGGTAAATAAGAGGAAAAATATTCTGAAATATTGGTCATGTCCTATTTTACAGGCAAAATTCATTAGATACAACGCACTGTATTTCCCAGCTGTTGGTTTCTTTTTCTTTCTTTATTTCCCCTTTCTTTTTAATAATAGTTGCTTTTAAAAAGTTATTTACAGATTTTATTTTATTTTTTCTGTCAAAGTCTTGCTCTGGCATCACCAATTTGGAAAGCAGCTGCCACCTAAAAAGCCATCATTTGCAATGACACTGGGACATACAGAGAATTCAAAAACGTGCCTTTCATGGAGATTATTACATCAAAAGAAAAAAACTACAGAAAAGAACCCAAACCACTGAAAGAACTACTTACCTTTTAAAGTTTCACAATAAAAGTGTCCTTGACAAATGCATGGAAGGTAGCGACAAAAGAAGTTACTGTAGCATAGGAAGAACTAAGCTGCAGAAACAAGAGATGCAGCCACCTCAGTACAGGGTGTTGCAAGGGAAATATGGGAAGTTGTTTAGGACCAGCTGTTTCCACTGGCATGTTGTCCTCGAGGTTCCCCATGAAGTTAGGACCTTAAAAGAAGTGGAAACCCATCAGGGAAGAGGTGCTAGCCCAATAATAATGTCTGGGGCAAAAGCCTGATCATGGTTCCCTGCCAGTGCAGCCTTTTGGAGGGAATAAGGTTGCCAGGACCAGAAAATCAGTATGAGATTTTGTGTGTGAATATGAGATTTTGTGACTATATGCCTTGCCTGCAGATAATTTCCTAAAGAAAGATCATGGTTATGAAGGCCTATTTTATGCAATGTCGTGTTGACTGATTACCCCACAGGTGGTGGTGGTGAACATGGGATGGGGAGGAGCGGAAGGAAGCAGGACAAACTATGTCCTGCTCCCCTCACTTAGCAGAAAGCCGGGAGGGGATGTCTCGGGTAACCCTCCTTTGTGGGATCAGAGCTGGGACTGTCCTCCACACCTTTTTTACCAGGCAAACTAATTAGTTTATTCTTTTCCACCTCCAAATACTTTGAGACTTGCCACTTCAGCTTAGCTGAAGGAGAAGCTGAAAGTCACAGCCCATGAGAAGGGTATCAGAGTTTTCTCAGTCCAGCCCGTTTGCTTTCCCTCTCTCAAGTGTTGCATACTTGTGTTCCATTTTAGAATAAGGTTCACAAAGTTGGCTCAAGACAGCAATCAGCTAGCAGAGAACAGCATGAAAACTATCCCAAAGGGCCTTCAAGGGCCAACTTTGCATCCAGGAAAGTGCCAAAAAGCCTTGGAACAATGGCCATGAGCAGCTGCAGTAGATTTCTGCCGCCTCAACGTTTCTCCATAGATGAAGAGGAGCTGAAAAAGGGAGTAACTATTACTGTGACCTTGGTTATAGCTCTAATGTCATAGAATCCTATTTTTTCTTTAACATGGGCCAATTTCACTGAGATTTCAATTGGAAGACACGGTGATGCAACTGAGTAGAAATTAACCCACAGAATGTGTAATTCATCTCGTTCCCAAAGGTTTTATTGCTGGTCCCTTAGGTCCTAAGCATACCCCAGATTGTGTCTGGGATAAGAAATACCTGATTTTTCTTGTTTCTCATCAAATTAGACTAGCACAGCCAGTACTTAGAGGATTGCCGCTCCCCAGAACACTCCATGTGTGGTCCCTGTTTCAGCTCAGCAAAAAATTCAGACATTCTCAGACAAAAATACATAAGGTTATCTTAGTCCCAGGCTCATATCCCCCTAATTTCTTAAGGTAAATTTTTTTCCACCCACTTTGTTACGCAGCTGGAAATAGAAAAAGCCATATAAACAATAGATTCCCATTGCCCATCTATATATGCCCCACATCACTTAGGAGAGAATTATGAATTACTCATGGAATAAGGTAGCAGCTTCATTCTTTCCTCCCAAACTGTGTCATATGCGTGCTTTTTCCTAGGGTGTCTTTCCAAGAATACCTTTCCAAGGCTGACACCTTTTTCTGTGGGCCTGTTACCAGCATGCAAATGTGTGCTACTGTGCAAGGTGTGAGTCTTTCCTTGCCTGTGCTTTTCTGTTATGTGAGCAGAAGAGCAGGTTTGTCCAAGGGGGCAAGAGTCAACTGAGGACTTTCCCCCTCATCAGTCCTCACTGTGGTCATTCATCTCACCATCCTTTTTTTCTCTCAATTCTCTAAAATCATATTTATAAAGTGGCTTTACCCAAGCCTGATTATGTATCTACCTTGCTCCACTCTCTTTTCTTGATCTGGAGCTGAACTTACTGTGCTGATACATTTCTCCTTAGCATGGAGTCTAAAATGCTGGAGCAGGTGGCCTCTGGTCCCATAGTGGCTCATGTTATCTGTCTGTGTCTGCTATCCACCTGTAAAATGGCAGTAATAATCCTTGACTTGCAGGTAGGAGATAAAGTACCCTGTACATTTAAGGCCATGTGAACACAAACTGCTTGCAACACTCCACCTCTAGCAGCAAAGTATCTGAAACCCCAAATACCACAGGTTATGAAGGGCAGCAGAGTGAGTGCAAAATGCTTGTCTCTCAGCATTCAGTGCCGAGGTTTCTCCTAATGTCCTGAGAGCCCTATTGGTGGGAGGGAAATCTTTCCAGGAGAATTATGGATAACAGAATCTTTTTGACACATCAGTGTTGTAGGTCGTGGGTGGAATATCCCAGGCAAGACCTCTCTGCCCATTGCAGCAGTAATTCTGCTCCTGTGTGAGGCAGGAGTCCACAGGTATGGAGAGCACATCTGGGCTTTTCAAAGAAAGATTTGATCCTGTGTACTGGGCTGCAGCCTGCTCTAATTTTCCCAAGCTTAATTTGAAATACAGAGTCAAACCTCTAAATCTGAAAAAGGAGTAAAGGTGGAAAATAAACCTCTAATATGCAGTCTAGCAGCCTAAGTAAGTAAAAATTCAACCTACTAAGCAGTAAAATGAGTCACCCTGTAGGAGTTTTCTTCCTGAACTCATGCTCTCCCTGTTTCTTCGCAGCTCATCAGTCACCTGTGTTGATCAGTCAATTAGATGTTCTGTGAATCTGCCCACCATTTATTTGAATTCATCTTCTTATATACAGCGCTCTTGCTTGTAAAAATTGCTAACCAGTCCAAGCTGATGTTTAAGACAGTCAGTAAACATGTCCTTGCTAGTGGCTGATGAAGGGTGTTTGCAAACACTAGTGAATGAATATACTGAAATGATTTTATCACATCAGGCTTTACACCACTTCCCCTGGGATGAATTTTACAGACACAGGAAGATTTTTACAACATCTGAAAAGACTCAGGTACTAAAAGGTAAATGTTATACACTCTCTAGTTTTACAAATACAGTGTGCAATCAGTGGTGTTCAAAATGACCTCTTTAAAGGATTTTGCCCTTTTAACTGCACAAATATAAGTCCTGAAGAGTTCAGAAATAAAATACACAGCATAATAAGAATTTAAAATGAAAAAAATTAGGTGTTTTATAGTTGGTTGATCATTCTTATAAACTTAATTCTGTTCTTCATTCAAAAGAGGTTTATAGATATAATCAGAGATTGTAGGTGATAGTTTCAATTAATTTCATATCCACTGTATTATGCAGTGTTATTTTTTAGTGACCACAGATAGTTGACTATTAACTTAAATCACTGGTATAATTTAATCTTTTGTAGCTATTTCTAGCTTTCTCAAATGTGTCTTTTGTTGGTCTCTAAATAATGGAAATTTTTTGGGCCTGACTTATTTGCCATCTAAAAAGTACAGATTCAGGTGGATTACCTCTTAAGCCATGGCAACCTTAATTACATGGAAGTATAACTAATGACTGACTTTAATGACCTTTGTACTATCAGGGAAATGAAGAATTAGCCTTTCTAGAATTAAACCAGCCAAATTCTGCTCCACTTTTCCTGTCCATGGGAGCTGAAGTACGTGGGAGGTAAATTTCTGAAACTAATAACAAAATTCCATCCAAGACTTGAGTAATCACTGACTTATCCAGGAGAAGCATAGCAGGCTATTGACAGTTGTAGGTCTGATTTGCCTTCGTGCTCGTAGAATGTTCTGCCTTTAATGGATTCACTTCTGATTTATACTGCTGTAGCCAAAAGGAAAATCTATTTCCAATCAGAAGGGAAGTTTGTTGTGACAAATAACAACTGAGGCTTTCAAAATTCTCTAAACAATTAATTAAGCCACAGCTTCAAAACAGAAATATTCCCTGCACTGTTTTCTAGGACTTACTCCAATATTATTTTCAAGGTCTCAGAGAGCCTTTTCCTGTTCCTGTCAGCAACTGTTGTGCCATCTTAAAGATGGAGTTGTCTGCAAGATACTGTGTCTTCTTCCTTTAAAATGTTCCTTTTCCCAGTCTCATTATGTTTGGAGTCACTGTGGAAAAGGAGCTGTCGTCCACAGCTCCAAGGTGGGACTTGGTGGGTGCAGGCTGTCCTGGGCATCACACCCCCTGGCTACCTGGCTGCAGCAGCATGCCATCCTGACATGCAGAGGGCTCTCCTGATGCCCTTCCTGATCTTGGAATCCTTAACCAGAATGGCAGAAGTAGCTTGGAAAGTTAAATCAGACTGCTTGAAAGTCAGGTGGAAAAAGAACCCACTGCTAAAGCTCTAGAAAGCAAAGCGTGAGCTAGCCATGAACAGGAACGTACGCGACAGGTTTTTGCCTGGGGTCAGGCAGGACCGCCCCAGGCAAAAAACAATTTGGGGTGAACCAAGGGCCTCAGGACCCAAGAGAAGGCGTCATGAACTGCTTTGCACAGAAACAGTGTCCCCTGTCCTCTGACTGGTGGCTTCTTCTGTATCTGAAAGGCAGCATCTCCCGCTTGGTTTCTACATACCACTTAACTTTGTGACAGAAATGTAACTGATGGGTGCATACCCATGGAAGTTTCCTGCCTCCAGTATGGACTGACAGCATTAGTTCTACTGGTGTTTTGCCAGAATGCTGAAGCTAATGTATACTTCATGTACACTATGTCATATAGCCCCTAGAGTAGATGGTATTTGACTGAGGAGGTGTTTTCATGCTTTTGCACTGGATTCTGTTCTCATTTACATATACCCTCTTCTGCTTCTCTGATATTAATGTTGCTCCTACAGCAGGTTTAAAAGTCTGCCTTTCATCTGCCTATTGCTATTTTATCAGTGTTCAGTGCAGGCAAATTCTCACTTGTTCAAGTTCAGAGCCTTGTGAGGCATCCCCATGTCTGTGTCACCAGCCTTTGTGAGGAGGTTTCTACTTCATTAATTATTGCTCTTGGATCTCCCAACATAGCAGAATCTAAGGAAAGAGACCCCTTGCAGGAGTTACCCACAGTTTAGATTTATGTGAGGCACTGGAACAGGTTGCCCAAAGACATGGTAAATGCCCCATCCCTGGCAGTGCTCAAGGCCAGGCTGGACAGAGCCTTGGGTGATATGGTTTAGTGTGAGGTGTCCCTGCCCACAGCAGGGGGGTTGGAACTGGATGATCTTAAGGTCCTTTCCAACCCTAACTAGTCTATGATTCTATGTGCCGTTAAGAGATGTGTTCATCCTGTTGAGTTTTAAGGGCTATATCTATTCTTTCTACAGACCTCCATACCAAAACTGAGCACTTCAAACAATTCAAAACTCTTTGGTCATTTTCAGTCTATTTCTACACATATATATGGGATAAAAGCTCCTCAGATAAAACTATCTGAGAGCTTTAACCGCTTCTTACGCATAGATGTATTTTTCATCCCACTCCTGAAAAACCCGCCTTCACCAGGGCTGAAATTCTGGTCCTGTAAGAGCCAATTAAGCACTTTGCTGCTGAATTCAGTAGAGGCCAGATCTCTGCCCAGATGTTCTTCCTTTGCACTAACATCTTCCTGCACTCCTGGGCTCCTAGTACCACTTTGTTCCACTCCCGTCACACACTTCATTCCTTGTTTTCTCCCTGATTGACAAACAACTATTTCTGGCAAGCAGCGGAAGTGGCAGAGGATGCTTGCTAATATCCTTGCCAGATGATGTTTCCATACAAGTGGGTCAGTGTCGTGACTCGCGCAATCATTCTGGGGCATACTGTGCCTTCATTCATGACAACAATTGGGCTCTCAAAATCCCTCACATAAAAAATAGCTGGCAAAAGCATCCTGTTATCTCCCTTTTTTGACTGTGTTAGCTGGTACAGGCTACCCTGCCTCATCCACTCTGTGCACTGGATACAGCTTTGTGAAGATTTCAATTTAGTTCTTCAGTTGCTTTTTCTGCTGGGTCTGATCTAATTGCTGTCAGGATGCGTAGCTGGCTCTTCAAGTGGTAATGGGAAGGCCCAGGAAATGATTTTGAGCTTTAAAATCTCTTTAGGACAGCTTCTTTCCCTTCCTGGAAAATTTGCTAAGCTTCTAAAACTTGTAAAAATAATTGGTCAGTGTAGAGAGAACTTAGACTGTAATACTAGTGTGCTAAAAATCAATCACTGCACACACTATAGCATCACTTCAATAGGTACAGCTTAGCAAACATTAGATTTACAGCCATGTTTTTGCCAGCTTGGTCTGCAGAGTTAAATTTTTCAGCAGTCCTCAGGACTTTCCTGGACTGTTCTCAGTCAGATAGATGTCATCTGCCTCCTTTTCCAATCACAATAGCCTCTCACATACAGTCCTTTGTCGGTATTTGCCTTCTCTGGTGTTTGGATCTTAGCCCTTTTTAAATTTCCCTGAAAGTTTTGGGTCAACCACTACTTGAAAGACAGAGGGGAAAAAAAACAGTTTTCAGGGAATTGTCCTAAAAATTGATTGGTGGACTTTCAGACAACCTAACCTAATAGTTAATTCAAGCTCAAGAGTTGCAGAGGTGGGAGTAGTTTTTGAGGACTGACAATTCCTGATTAACCTCTTGCATGGTGCTGCTTCTCAAAAGATAAAGGATAATGGTGCTGGCTGTTACTTAGCATCTTGGATTCCTTGGTGTCTCCAAATTGGTGATCCAGACACCTTGTCTGATGACTCTTGTTCAGTCTCTCTGTTCCTTGTTTTGGCAGGGCTGGCAGTATGTTATAGGGCAAACGTCAGAGCAGGTGGGACTTAGATTGCTGTTGTCATTCCCAGTTTGTTTCAATTTGTGGATTGGTATGGCAAGTTAATCTCTTTATTTTGGTACAAAAAGCAATTACGGAGATGCTGTGAGCTCCTAGTTGGACCACTTCATTGTTTCCCTGGGACCAGCTATAGCTGTTACAGGTAATTTGAGTGTGTAATGGTTGTAATTAAACACACAACTCTTAGCAGCTGATTTCTATACCTGGCAAATTTTTGAACTGTGCCAATTAGGAGGCACAATATGTGCTGTACCTCTGGCAGGAGTCAGCAACAAATCTCCAAGGAAACCCTCTGGACACAGTGAGTAAAAATTTCTGGTCATGGACTATTGACACACTCAAAGGTACAATGCTGATGTGATGACCTTGAGTTGAGACCCAATGTGGTGAAATCAGGAATGTGAAATTTAAAAGGAAGATAGCAATTTTCAAGACATAAACATGGAAGGATGCCTTAGAGAGTGATTAATGTGGCATCCCATTAACTTTAAGTACTAAAGAACATCTGGCATATTTCCCCCTTGACTGCAAATTTCTGAGCACTGGTGTTATGTCATCTTACAGTATTCATTTTCTTCCCGACTCTATAAATCATCTCAGCAATTGTTGTTCATATGAAAGTAATTATATAAATGCACTTGATTAAATTAGCTTTCATCTAGTACAGTTTTTTTACATATGGGTATTTCCCTTCAAAAAATAACTCAGAGGAACCTATGTGTTAGGTTTGTGCCATATGACTGAGATTAGAGTCCCTCAGCACTGCTAAGCCAGTACCTTTCAACGTACCTAAGGCCTACATGCTCTACCTGGGGTCAATCCACTGGGCTTTTCTCACGTAGGTACCTTGGCAAAATTTTGTCCATGGGGGCAGCCAACTTAACTGAAATGTTAACGAAATTCTAGAAGCTGGCATTACTTGTTCAGGTTTGCTGATTTGTATTACCCTCAGAGACTTCATCCTTTCAAAACTCAGTCAGAGAATGATAAAGACCAGACTGCACGGCACAGTGACCTTGGGCTCTCTCTTCTGTTACCACATCTTGGTGCTTTAACACTGAGCAGATTGGGTCCAAGTGTAAGAGGATAAAGTCAGAGTGATTAGGGATTTGTCCCATGACTTCAGCATTGTTGGATCCTCTTGAATGCTTTAAAAGCCCTCATGAATTATGGACACAACCGTGTATGCCAACACACACTTTTGAAATGTTAATTTTTTCGATGTCTCGCAGTTGATTAAACAAAACAAAATAACCCATAACCTCTAGGAAAGCAGCAATATAAATTAGGCTCTTTATGACTTTCCCTGGCTCCTGCTGCCACAGCGGGTGTGAGGGGTGGTTCCAGATCCTCACAGCCCTTTTCTGACCATACTCAGCATCCAGCCCTTTGTGTTGCGCTATGGACATTCATATTGGAGCATTACAGAATAAACTTCTCCTACCAAAAATATACCCACCACTTAAAGCATGGCCCTTTCTCCTCAAGCCTGTTTTGAAGAGCAAAAGAAGGAAATGCCTTTTATAAAGGGTTGATCACACATTGCTCCTAACTACCCACTCTCCTTGCTTCAGCATCAGCTGTTTTCCTGTTGCAGGCTGGCCTGCCTTCGCTTGTGTGCTAGACGAATCTCAGCTTGCAAGAGTTTAGATTCTAGCAACTTGCCTGAGGAAATATAAGGTGAAAAGAGATGAACATATCAAACATGGGGTATATTACCACCAGTTCCTCACTGCTGAACACACCAAAGCAAGAGTGACAGAAGGCAGGAGAATAGGGAAGGAACAGTAGCTCATTCTCTCCACAGGCTCTTGAAGTCAGTAGTGCTCTGATGTATTCACAGAGTGGCAATGGTTACAACATTGCATTAAGCAGAAAATAGTCCCACACTGTGTATATTTGAGGGGATCTCTTCTTTTTGAGTGGTAGGAGCTATCTTTGACCATCTCATGCCAAGCATACTTCTTGATAGAAACTGCTCCTGAAGTACCTGAGTTTCAGGTTGTTCCCTCACACAGGCAAGTCTTGATTGCCCATTGAAACTGCAGCTACTTTGACCTCTTTAAGGTTTCAGGAACTTAGAGACCAAGGAGGAGCTGCCCATCCCACAGAGCCACTCGTTGGCCTTAGCAATGTGGTACAACAAGAAAACATGGGAAATGCATCTCAGATAAGCATAGACCATCTGGGGCCTTTGTTCCCTAACTAGCCTGGGCCTACTCCACGTCTCAGCTTCTCACCTGAAATGTGGGGAGAATGGTACTGCACCATCTCCCAGCTGTGCTGTAAGGATGTAAGCATTTCAAGCGTGTGCCATGCTCTGGATACTGGTTAAATATATACCTTAATGTGCACCAGTCAGAGAGGTTTATGGTTTCTGGGTTTTTTTCCCTACAGCTGGAGTCAATGGAAATACCCTGATTTATCTTTGATTTGGGAAATACCCTGATTTATCTTTATGATTTATCTGTGTATCACACCACTTCAAATAACAGATGCAACCTTTGGTATTTCTCAACTTCAAATAGAAATGGCTTTTAACACTGAACAGGTTCTGAGATCCAGAGAAGGAAGAGGTTCTCTTGTTCTTTAAGTCATTTTATACAAATCAAGATCTAGTATCAACAGTGCAATTAAGCCCTGTAAAATTACGGGAGATAAAAGTCGAGATGAATTACACATTTGGAATCCTCAATTAACTTCTTGATCCCTAGGTCATCCAGAGCAGGTCATCCACACCCAAACAAAATACAACACCACCATCCCAAAAAGTCACATGAAATCCTACTGATAGGAGACAAGATTAATAGTTGCGAGCAAACATCATAAGAGGTTTGGTTTGAATAAGCATACACAAAGTTGGCTGCTTATCTGAAATGTATCCAAACTACTTTAGCCAAAAAAACTTGTAGGAATGGGCTTTGTAAGGCGGCTTGCTCCAGCTTTTTGGTTTGAAAGTTGGTCAGAAAGCGAAAAATGGGAAATGCTTCTATAGTGGAGAAAGGTCCAGTGAGGAGATGGCATAGAATTTCATCCTACATCCATTTATTTCTTGAAAATAACTTATTTAGAAGAGACAATGTGCTAGAACAGAGCTGGTTAATGCAGGGGTTTTCACTTAGTCTGCACTATGTTTAGTGCACACAAACCCATCCCATTAAAAATCATTTTCAAGGATGCAAAGCTATGTATACATTTGTACTAGGAAATGCCCTGATTAAAATCATACACATGGCTTCAGTTCATCCCGTTTAGAAGCTAGATTTTGTGGTGGTCCATAATCCCCCAGTGCCATACAGCCTGTGCTGTGCTCGCCCTGCCTGTGATGGATGTGATGGATGGTGCTCACTGTGCTGTTTTGGTGTGTGGTCCCACACCTCATTTACCTCACACAACTGCAGGAAGAACCATTCATTTCTCCATGAGCCTTCCTGTGGACTTTAAAACTGTCAGTAAGCTGCTTCACAAGCATTTACAAATACCTTTTCACAACAACTCTTAAAAATGAAAAGCAATTTAGGCCCTTTCTACGCATGAGGAATATGAAGCAAAAAAGAGATGGAGGTGAAAATGTTTCCCATGGACTACAATTGCAGCTTTAAGTGTTCGGCACTTCTGCCAGTCAGAATGAAGGGTTTATAGACAGAAATCAGAAAATGGAGGGTAAGCAATCCCTAACCCTGCCAGAGCAGAGGGGTTGGGGCTGTAGGGAGGGTGTTTACTCCATTTTTTCTCTTTTTTTTGCATACTCTTTGCTGCTGTGCTGTTGACTTTGTTGCTATTTTTAGTATCTTACAAGGTTGATTTTTTATTTCAACTTCAAGTCTTGATTAAAATTTATTAAAGAACAATAAAAATTAAACTGAAATGAAAAAAAAAAAATGTTATTAGTCCCTATGCCTGTTGACAGCTGTGTGTGAGAAGGCATCACACCGAGGTCCTGGACATGGAGAGGTTGACTGGAATTTCTCCACAGCAGCCCCTAGGTTGTATTTTTCCCAATTCCCTGCCTCACTGGGAACAACTTTTCCAGCTTTCTCAGCCAATGAGGACATTCAGGTGGGGCAATGGGCACACTGCTGGATCCTGCCACAGGAACCTGCTCATGTGGGTTGGTATGAATGAATCCCCTGAAACTCACTGCAGTCCCCTGCTGGCCCTCACGATAGGTTTTGGTCCCCTGAAAACCAAGCAGATGAGGAGCAGGGATAGGTGCAGAGCAACACCTTACCAAAATCATTCACTGGGTCATGGCTGTGGCATGCCCCAAAAGCATACCCAGATTCCCTCCTTCAGGTGAGCATCTGGTGCTCCTAATATAAAAAGGGGCAAATTACCTGATCTTCCAGGCCAAAAATTGCATGAGTTCAGTGCAGGCTTGAGAAGGGGTGCCTGTTCCTCACTCTTCTCCCAGTATGCTGATTATGGCATTTGCCTATGCAGAGACTCTGCTTGCACAAAACTGGGCTTCTAAACTTTGAAATCAGTTCAGGAGAGTTGGGCAGAGCTTTGTTACTCTCTACAGCAGAGGGCATGTTTGTTTGCAAGACTGTCTCAATACCAGTATTTCACACAGTGAATGATGAGACTAGGAAATAAATATGGGAGAGGAAGGGGAAGTTGCCAAGATGAGGCATTTTCTTGAGAAGCTGAAGGCTGGGTTTATACAATTCAGAGCACTCTGTCCCTTTTTTCCAAGGCAAGAAAAATTCCAGGAGAAGGATGGTGACTCTTCCTTTTGGCAGATCTTCCTCCTTCCCAGAACAGTCCGTTTGCAGAGGCCCCATCTCTGTTAAAACAGGTGAAGTGTGTTGGCACTTACTGCAGGAGGTTAATATTTGGCAGCAACACCAGGCGGACTTTGTTCTCAGGGATCAGTGCTGTTGGCAACATGCATGCTCATTCAAGACAGCTGCAAAACAAACCCTGTTCCTGGTAGCTGTTGTTACTATGAGAATGTAAAAGCTGCTCATCTACCACGGGCAGGAACTGGTACTGGAAGGCTTGTGCTAAAAGAGCACTGTGGCAGCATTAGCAACACTGCATGCACAGGCTACTGCTAAAGATGGTTTAGACTTTTTCAGGACGAGCTCTGATTCATTACATGGGTGTAAAGCTTCATAAGTAATAATAAAAACAAATCAAAACAAAACAACATCCTTTTATGTGAAAGATGCTATGTGTTTTACTGCTTTGTAGAGAGGAGTTCTCTAAGTCAGGATGCCTTGCAGCACCATGAAGGTGAGATGAGCTTCAGCCACTCACTGAGCTATCTCACAGTATAACTGCTAGGAAAACATGGCACATCCACCCCTGGTGTCACTTTGCTGTCTGATTGGCAACACTCCTGGGATGAACTTGCCCTGGTGAGTTTAAACAGACTCCTAATTGTGAGTCAGAATAAGATGGATGCAGAGGGGTCCTCTGAGTGCAGTGCTATCCTGGAAGCCACCATAGCACAACACAATATTCCTCTGTGCGATTTTCAGTTACTGCGCCTCAAAGAGAAGAATCAGAAACACAAAATATGTTTATTTCCATATGCAAGTAACAGGATATTGCCTTTCCTTGATATATATATATACAGAGGATATAATGCATGGCAATACAGTATGGTATTATGCAAAATGACTTATACTTGGGAAATGCTGTATCTCTGTTTTTCTCTTTCCTGTATGATTTTTTGTCACGTCATTTCTCTGCAACCAACTGAACAGATCTGCTGTCCGAGCAGCCAGGGGAAACAGAAAACATACATTAATAATGCTGATAATGTCGCCATTAATGTCTATCACTGCCAATCTCTAGCTCAGTGCAGTTATCTAACAACTGATGGATGAGTGATAGCCCAGTGCTATGCAGCATACAGCCTTTAAAAAGCAGTGAGGCAAACCTGGTATATCTGAGGGGAATTAATGGCAAATTGATGGCAGCCAGGAATATTGAAGCAGCAGCTGGAACAGCTGTTGCTGATGTTCTCATGTTTGAATCCATTCTGTCATCCTGCCTATGCCACGCAGAGGATGCCAATGCATCCTGCCCATACAGAGAATCTGGCCACTTTGCTTTGGCTGGCTTATCTGTGGTGGGTTCTTTGCATTGAGCTGTCCCCTTGGGTCTTTGAGGTTTTCTTTGATTTAAGCTGGTAGTTGGCTTTACTATCAGCCTTCTTCCTAGTATCCTCTCTTTTGTCTCCTCATGTCAGGATATAATAAAAGCTATCCATAATCCTTTGCCACAACAGAGTTTAACTTTGCCCCCCCTCCCTCCGCCGTTTCATACCTCCAAAGCAATACTGAAATGGGAAGGGGAGAACAAGGCATAGCTGAGGCATGCCAAACCAATTCTGCCAATCACCCCATGGC
Source organism: Pezoporus wallicus (assembly GCF_028554395.1). Classification (NCBI taxonomy): domain Eukaryota; kingdom Metazoa; phylum Chordata; class Aves; order Psittaciformes; family Psittacidae; genus Pezoporus; species Pezoporus wallicus. The sequence goes on from NW_026637663.1 coordinate 6,111,498, forward strand.
GAGACACTTTTCTGGGGAGGATACAAGTATGTAATCCTAGCAGCAGAGCTACACTTAATGATCCATAGAAAAAAATGGAAAAAAAGAGCAGATTAAAAGGTTTAATGAGTTACACAGGGACAATGTTTTATTGGGAGAGGAGAGGCAAGGAGCAGCTGCAGCCTTCCACCCACATGTTCCTTCATGGTTTCTCTCTCCAGGGAACTGCATGGTTTTGCAGAAACTGCTTTCATGAGGTCAGCGTGTGCACCAGGCTGAAAAGAATTGCCCTCCTCACTGCTTTCCTCAAAAGAGCAGGACTAGCGCTTTCCTCTCATACTCAGGCTGTGTAAATCCAACCTTACGCCACAGAAGGTAATTGAATTCTACAAATACAGGGAAATAGGTTAAAATATCTCAACACTGATGATCACATCATCCTGGAAATAGCTTCAGGAGCAAGGCTGACTACAGAAATCTAATTGCTAAAGTGCAAGGGATGTAATGATGTCCAACAGATACAAAAATACCAGTGGCTTAATGTATAATAGCCATTTTGGTAGCAGAACACAGATTTTTGCATCCCACTGAAACCTCAGCTGACATATAGGAAGCTTTATGACAGGGCTTAGGGGAAATTTTATGGAGAGTTGAAAGTGGATTGTAATTCCCTGTAAAGCAGTGCCCTGATTTGGGAGGTTAGCCTAATTGTCTAGGCGCTCTGTGTGTTTATGCAGCAACATCATGTCATACTGTATCTCTTGTGGTGATGCTAATATCACAAAACCTTTTCTATTAGATTTGCAATTATTGCTGCATTATGATGCTCCTAGAGAGCCCAAGGCTGGGTCAGGGTCCCACTGTCTTAGGCAATATGGAAATGTGTAGTAAATGACCATCCTTGCTCTCAGAATCTTTATAACTGAAATTATATTGTATTTTCAATTTATATTTCATTATAGTATATTGATAGATCAGTTTTCAAAGACTCTGTAAGCAATTCTCATTACATGGTGTAGTCAGTGCAGGGTAGAAGACTGCAAGTGCTAAATATTTATTATGCAGTACAACAGTGAAGAGATTTTAGCTCAAGACAGTTGAGTAAATGTTTTACTTAGGGCGAGTGCTGAGGGAGGATGAATGTCCATACAATCCAAACAAAAGCAGAGTGTTTAATGTCTTGCTTGAAAGATTCATGGGTAATAAACTACACAGTTTCTGGCTTCATCCTACAAATACGGAAATGATCCTGCTTGGTTGTGAACATTAGCTACTGCAGTCACACAGCCACTTGGCCAGCATAACTGAGGAGCATCCCATTCATCCATTTCTCCTTTCCTCTGCCCAAGTACATGACTTCCTTGCTAGCACTGCTGAAGTTAAACAACTCTCAGCATTACCAGTCCAAATCCCTGCTCAGTGGTTTACGTAACTGTGCTTGTAAAAATTGGCTTAAAATGCTTTGTAAGCAGAACCGTTCAAGGTCTATTACGTAGCTCAATGGTAGCATTCTGTATTACAGCAATACAGAATTGTCTTGCAGTCAAAGCTGTCAGGGTTTTGTTGTTCTTATTCCCGCATCTTGAAAATTAGGATGAAAAAGCTCCAAACAATCATTGTAGGTGCCACACACAACTGGTGTGAAAAAACAGCACTGCTGACACTAATGGCATCATTTTCTCAGGTGAGAGGAGAGCATGGGCACTTAGCTGAAATACATTTGAGCTGAGCAGATTGTTTTGTTAGCAGCAATGTTACCAATGGAATCTGCACCATTGCGTACAATGGCCTTCAGCAGAAGATGGAGTTTGGCTTTCATGTTCTGTTTCTCCCATTGTGGAGCAGGAAAAAAAGTAACCCAATTCAGTGTTTCCTTGGAATATTTCAGGATGGCAAACAGATAGAGTTTAGGCTCACACCACTTCTGGAGCTGGTGTGAGGCATTCTGCTTCAGGCCTTAAGTGCCTGATGCTTACGACAAATGTGAAGGTACATGGAAATGTGCATTAAGATTCCCACAACCCCTGCTCCCTTCTGTCTTCTGCCCATCTCTGCTTATGTCAGCATTTTCTCTAGCAGAAAGGCTCATCATGTTAATCTCATCCAGACACATGTGTAATGGTTATAAAAGGCCCAGCAATTTGCAAGTGCAAAGGACATGTACGGTGAGCAGGCATCACTGACCTGACATTTACTATGCCCGCATATGGATTAAATGTCAGTGACACTTCTGTAATAGGGTCAGCAGAGGGAAGTAAGGATGCTTTAAAAGCAATGGCTCTCCTCTCCTTACCCTGACACCTTAAGCAGGTGTGTACTTCAGAGGTGGATGCCTCTGAGCTTACCTTCTAGAATCAGAAATTTCATAATAACACAAGAACTCTGTGGGGATGAGCATACAGAATCATAGAATTGTTTAGGGTGGAAAAGACTCCAAGATCATAGAGTCCAGCCATTGACCTATCACTGACAAATCCACCCTCATACTATGTTCCTAAGTGCCATGTTATGTTCCAGGCCATCAAGTGACCCTGAGCATGAAACCCCCATTTCACAGTCAGAAAACCTCCTTAACTTGCAGTCCTTGAATGGAAATGAGGAGTCTGAATTACAGTAATTGTACAGCCTATTAGGAACAGTGCATTCTCAGATATCCATAGTATCTCACTCTCTTGTTCATTTGCCATCTATTTTCAGGGGGGAAAAAAAGCAATGCCAGCATACCAGATTTCTCATGATGCTTTGTAATGTAATTATATAGTGTATTGTTCCTTAAAAGTTTCATTTACTTATTAACCATCAACACCAAATAGTGTTCTATATGGCACAGTAAATGACAGCTGGTTTTCAAAGAGTTTGAAGAGTTAATGGTGGGGATAGAACAAACAAGGTGAAAAAAAATTAAGACCAGTAGTTGTGTTTAATTTAAATGTAATTTTCCTGCTTTTGTGCCTTCTCTTGGTACATTGGGAATATCCTGTTGCGACTGAAGTGTGTTTTTAAGTGACCTGGTAGCCTACGAACAGAGTAAAGTGTCAGGAGAGGTTGGAAATTATAATCTCTGGGTACAGAGTTTACCAAAGCAGCAGGCTCTTATAAGAGTCAAGATCGTGGAGAAGGAGGCCCAGCAATGTGGCTGGGAGGAGGAACGGCAGGAGAAGACTGTGCTAATGCTTGATCTGACAGCATAAGGCAGACAACCCCACTTCTTTTCATGTCCAGGCTTTCCTTTTCTCTCTGCCCCACCTCCTGCTGATGGTCTTTCTGTTCCTTTTCTTGCTCTTGTTTCTGCAACAACACTTAGATGCAGTTCATGGCTCCTGCCTGTTTGTTTGCTGTGTGGATCATCATTTTGTTCAGGTCTTGTGCAAGTGTGTGACTCTAGGGCTGCATTTACAACGCTGGAACTTTGAAAACACAATGGTAATTACGTGACATTTGGGCTCCAGTTGGCATCAGCTCTGTCTTCCAACAGGAGAAGGGGTCATACTGTGTTGTCAATGCACTTGGGTAAAAAAGGGTTTACCTCTTCCACAACAAATCCTAAAAATCTGTATTTTTCTCTTGCTTTGTGTCAGACCAAAATGTATCAATTTTGATTACAGACAGCCTTCTTCCTTGACATCCCTAAGTCTGAGGCATTCATCTGGGATGGTGAGACACCAAGTGCGCAACCCCTGTGTGTTTTACATAGGTTGTGCTAACTACAACTACAACTTGCTTTTCTGTCTGTGCTAAACCTCGTGCTATGCTGCTGACTGCCCTGGCTAAGACTGCCCTGACTTACTTTCCTGATGAAAACATCAGAAACAGTGAATTTCTGCAGCAATGAGCACAGGGATCAGGGAGCTGGACTAATAGAAAAAACAGTTCATGAAAATAATTTCCTGAAAACAAAAGGTGTCACATTCTTTAAAATAGTTGAATATTAAAAGATTCTAAATGCCAATATTCAAAGTACTGCTTTCCCTCAGAGAGCTCAAATTGAGTAGATGAGCTTGGCTCTGGTCTTATGGTGATGTAATTCAAGTAAGATGTCCGATTGTACCAGCAGCCACTGGAGTTAGCAGATCCTATTTTCTTGATCAGATCTGGGCCAGACGAAATAATATTCATTCTATGTGTGGCAAATGTTTTCCATGCAAAAGGTGGGTCTGCATACTCTTTTAACCCAGCCTGCCCTCTGTATACTGCCAGTTTAGTCCCGATCTCATCCCTCATGCCTGCATTTCCAGCTCTTTACTAAAACCTTTTGCTAAGCCTTTCCTCCTTTGAAGGAGTAATTATCTCCCACCAGGGAGGAAGTCCATCCTGCAATACATTGTTGTTTTCTTCTTCTTTTTTTCTTTTTTTTTCCAGCAGGTACAGCTGTTTTTCAGTCTGATTGAAATGCTGTAAATGGCCCTTCACTCCAGACTGCAGAGAACTTTCTCAGCAGGAGGTAAGGCAGCCAAGCTTGACTGTTTGCTTTGTAAAAAACCTCTAAATCCTTTTGCCTGACTCTGCTTAATTGTTTTGGAGTGCTTGGCAATTGTCTTTGTTGCTGTGTAATTGATGGTTAATGTTGACCCACCAGCTTCTGAGTTAGCCTCATTGCCCAATACCAGGGAAACCCAGCACACTGGTGAGAGGAGCTCCAAGGGTGCTCCTACTGCAAGAGCAGCCCACTGTGACTTTCAGTCAAACAGTCAGAGTTTGGACTCTGTTTTGTTATTTTTCTTTTAGACAACTAGCTTGAATTCAATCCATAGAGAGCATGAGTAAAAATCATTAGCATGTGAGGGCTTTTTAGTGGCCTCACTAAAATCCTAGCTGTGGGATCTCGCCCTGCTGCTGGCAAATAGGTATCATTGGTTTTAAAACTGCTGCTGCAATTTGCACCCTTTGTTGATAAATTCAGAAGACAAGCTAACACTGAATAGATGTGAAGATCAAACTGACTTCACTGTATCAAGGTAAATGGATGCTGGTACAGTGCCAGGGTCCTTCTCATGCACTTTTGAAGCTGGAGCTTCAGTAAATGGAAGACTGCTGAGTTAGTCTCCCATGATGCTAGAATTTATGTCAGTTATTTCAATGAGATGTTTAATGTGCGGTACAGAGATGAAGGCACAACTTTCACTTAGCCTTTCTCCATCAAGGACCAAAATGCAAGGAGAGGGGGCTCATGGTCAGACCTTCAGGTCTCTCCCTGTGTGGGAAAGGCCCTCCCCAGGGCGACCAGTCAAGAGGAGATGAAGTGGCCCTGCTTCCTGCTTCAGACACAGCTGCTAGATGGACCTGTTCATGCTTCCTTTCCAAATCACTTTTTAATTAAGATTTAATAAGCATTGTCAGGTTTAAGAAAAAAATCCAGCCATTTTGGGTGTTTGTCAAGGACCATGGAGCTCTTTCTAGTCCTGTCCCAGTTATGAATTGAGAAAATCATGCTGTGTAAGCAATGCATGTGCCTCCCAGGATGGGGTATTTAAAAGGGTTTTCACTTGGTGCTCAGGCTCACAATGGAGTTGCGGCAGTTCCAGAAATTTCTATACACTGGTTCATACATTCTTTGCCTGCTCGAAGTGACAGTCAGAGCAATTGAGCTTGAGCATCTCTCTGCAACTACTGTAGCTCAGTTGATGCTGCCACTTGATGAGTTGCTGCACTTTGTCTTTATGTCTCAGCCTTCAAGGGTGGTAAAACTTCATCAGATACTTATAGTACAACCGTTCAGGAGTTTATGTCTTCATTACATTTTGCTTAGCAAAACCAGCTAGGTATTACAGGGGTTTTCAAGGTAAAGTTTTATGCAGGAAGTTGGATGAGCCAGCAGGGCAAAATTCCCCTTCAATGCATCATTAATGGTGGCAGAAGCTAACCATATGAATTCATAGCTAAATAGGTTTTTTGCAGGATGAAGGTGGCTTTTTGTGTGTCCCTGGTAATCAGGACACTTGTAAATTATTTTTAATCCAATGAATTATAGGAGAAGAGTAAAACAATCATTATCGGTCTGTTGCCACAGGGAATGACTTGAGAGGGATTGGTAAAAGGATGCTTTTTCACTTTGTAAAGCAAAGTATATCTATAAAGTATTATATCCTGTTATGATCTAGTTGATGCTCTTGCCTCTGAAAGTTGGTAATGCAACCAATGAAATTACAGACTTTGACACTGTTTGGCATTAGCTTATGCTGAGACATTCAACTTACTGATTAGACTACTCCACATTATACTTTGTTAATTATCTCTCATTTCCCTCCCTCTGCTTTGCAAGCAAACAGCTGAGGAGTTGTAGGAGCAAGGACAGTGCTGTTTTATTACCTGTTATCCCTAGTTGTATTATACTTCCTGAAATTATCTTTCCTTCCATTACACATGAAAACCATTTACCAAACAGAATTGCAAACTGAACCACTAAAGTGTTATAGCTGAGACATTTAGGCCCCAGCTTTTATTTTTAAGGGCTTTTACAAATCCTGAAGTAGCTACTAATAACGGTATGGACAGTCACAGTGCCACCGTGGTAAAAACAGCAGTAATGGGCCTTTGTGACTTGCTGACACCAGCAGGATAATCTCTAAACCCCCCAGCGTACCATATTTCCATGTATGAAGCCTGCATGTGCCTCAAAATGACATCATGTGTGTGGAGCTCCAGATTGAAGAGTGCAGTGGGATTTGAGTAAATATAAGGTCTGTACTGTCATTTACGAAATAAAACTGGGACGAGGAGGGAAAGAGGCTGCTCCATTAGCAAACATACCACATGCATGCCCAGTGCCTCCAGACTGACCGCCCATGGAGGCTAGGCTTTTGCCAGCCCTGCCTCCCCCTTGGGAGGACCTGATGCTCCTTGACATGTTCTGCACAACATCTGTGACTCTTGAGTAAAGGGCTAGAAACAGGGTTCTCAGGTTTTATCCCTGTGTGATAGACCCTGCTGGGCAATCACTTTATGTTTAGTGTGAGGAAAAGGAAACCCTTGGGAAAGAAGGTGAGATTGCAGTGTTTCTTTTACCCCAGACCAAACACAATAGGGGCAGCAGTGATGCACAGCTTCCCTTGCAGAACCTCTGTGATTCAGCCACCTGAAAGCATGAGAGGGCAAATCTGGCTCTGCACCACTAGCTCAGCAGCTCCATGAAAAACGTGCTGGAGTTCAGCAGGAAAAGGCAACCTTCACCACAATTTTTCAGACCTCCCAGAGAAACATTTTCTTTTGTGGAACTGTTCTATGTTAACCAGAGAGACCCATTTAAAGCACTTGACACCTGCTCCTTGCCAAAAATAATATCAAAAGGTGGTGGCAAGGATTGTGTGCCAGACTGTTCAAGTGAAGCTTGGCCACTGGCTTAGTTTTGCTCACATCCTTGTCACATGCAGTGGGTACCAAAACAGGCCAACATTGAACCTGTTGAAAATGAATGAAATGGGAAATCTGAGTGAAAAGGGGGAAGGAGTTCTGCTGCAGACATTGGAAATTGTAAAGCACATCCCTGTTTTTGCAGGCTGGTGATGTCAGAGGAATGCTCTGTGACCTGAGGACTAAATAAAATGTCACTGGGCTTCTGAATCTGGCAAAGGAAGCCAGTAACAACTGTTTTCTGAAAACATCTCCTCATGCAATTAAATGCATTTTCTCCAAACTCTTTTTGTGGCAGATCGGCATTGGCATATAAACCAGCTAGCACATTAGTAAACCAAAAAAGCTTACCAGATTGTGTCTGTATATATAAATTTACCTTATCTGATAAGATTAGATGAGTGAGGACTAAATCTTCTCCAAAAAGGAACTGCTGAAAGAGATTATTTTTAAAATTACTCCTTTTATACCCTGCTTTTTGAAATTACTCCTTCTGTACTCTTCCTGCCTTAGCAAATATAAGGGGTCAAGTCTGAATTGCTTTGTTTTTTTTTATTGGCATTGGGTACCATGACTTGCAGAATGGATCCAAGTTCATATAGTTATAACACAACATTAAAACCTTACAATTTCAAATTATACTGATTATATATTCAAAATTCCAGGATGCTTTCCAATGAAACATGAACATGTTACATAAGCTGAATCCCTGAAGCTATAATATTAGGCATCATAAATACCAGCCTCCAAAAGAACTTAAAAACAGGCCACCAAATGTGTTGAAAAAGATGTACTGTATTCCAGAAACCAAATTTTAATTCTGGGTAGATGCCAGTCCTAGAGCTGTCATCCTGCCTGTGAGAGCTGAATTTGCAGTGAGGTGTTTAGATGATGACATTGTTTTAACAGATACATATTGAAATACTGTCTTGACATTATTAACTTGAGTAGAACAACTTGGATCAAACTCAGTCTTGGCTTTGAATGTACTTAATTTAGGCCTGTCTTTGAGTTCTTTTCACCATCTGACAGAACAGAGAAATAAAGTCTTGAGTAGATAAGGGGGCTGTGGTTCAGAGCACTGCACTAGGATGCAGGTGCTGTGAACCAGCAGTAGTGATGGAGAGACAGTGACCCATGTCATGCTGGTCATGCTGTCCAGCCAAAGGGATTCCTTACACCCTTCTCTTCTGCTGGAGGCAGGAGATGCTGGTGGCATTTAATATTCTGTACTGACAGAGAGCTGCTTTCAAATGAGCAGGGAATTCATTTGGACTGTTTTCAAAATCGACTTGAACGTGGTCCTGCAGTTAGGCTTGGTAAGTCATGCAAGCCTTGTTACCTTCAGGAGACTGCCAGAAAAGCAAACTCCTGCAAAGGAATCAAGTGAGAAAATGCAGCTAGTGGAAAAATAATTTCTGAGTAGCTGTGAAAGTGAAGCAAAGAAGGAAGGGAAAAACAAATGGAAGTGCGTGTACAGCCCCTGTACTGCCAAGAGCATCTGCCTGACTAAATTGAGAGCTAATGTTCTACCCCAATGCATATCATCATGCTCTCCTTAACTTGAAGCATGTTTTGATTAACCCCACCCCAAAGGAGAATGTGTGGGTTTAAATTACAAGATGGGAATAAGTTCATGAACTCAGGCAGGTTTTACAGAGAGGCCACGAGGTTAACAAAACTCCATGGGACTCAACCATCCCTTGTACAAACATTAGCTAATTGACAGTGACATGTCTCTCTCACTTCTTATCCCACTTCCAGAGCAAGACTGTCAGGGCTTGGAGCAAGAAACCTTGCCTTGTCAGCTCAGTGGCTCAGCGGGGATGTCACTTCATCCACTAAGTAATGCCAGGAGGTTGTTGGCCATAGAAATGTGGTAGTATAGTGGAAGACATTGAGCAGAAACAGAAGGATGGTAAAAAGCTCACTCCTATGGGACTGTTAGGGCTATGCTTTCAGTGAGCAAAAGGGATCTCTGTCTACAGTCAGCTAGACATGGGCAGTCTTGCAGAGGAGTAAGGCATGGGTATTGCTCTGCGCAACCTGAAGCAGCCCCTCAGACTACTTTTGTCCCATGGACTCTGCTCACCACCCTTCCCAAGGGGCCCATGGAGCCCCACTGCCCTGATCTCCGCGTACTCCCTGGTTTGGCATGACTTGCTCACAGTCAGGGAAAGGCAGCAGGCATTCAGGCAGCCCACATGCTCATTTAGAAACGCTATGCTTGGGCATTTGGTCTCAAAGATAACATCAGACCTCATTAAACACTCTGAGCAAATGTTTTCCTTCAGCCCACTTGTCAGTTTTAGGATGACAGAAGCGCATCTTTCAAGCTTCTTGATAATCCCAATGAGATAACATATGCTGGAGCAGAGGTGGCAGGGGATTTGCAACCCAACACCAGCATGCTTGCTGCTCTTTGAAGAGTGAGCTGTTTTGCTGCAGTGTTTAAAAACGAGAAACACATCCCTGCAACTGGCGACAACCCCTGACATGATCAGGCTCCCAAATCAGATGGCTTTCTCTTTTCCAGATGTTGCAAGGGTAGCTTAGTCACACAGAGGTGTATCCACAACTTCTGGACCTCTGTTTTCCCCCATACCGTCTCTAATGGAGCTTTAAAGCACCATGTTGTGCAGTTGGTTAATTTAGTTAAACATTTAACAAACTCTTTGTGATTGCAGCTGTTTCTTGCTGGTCAAATCCCACAGGCCTTTTGTAGGCAATGTATTCACAGATTTCACTCACTACCCCCTCTGCATTGGAAATGCAAGATTCAAGCCATTATGCAAGCTCCTAAAAGTCTAGTAACTTATGACAAAGACAAATGCCATCTGACCTTTGCTGTCTCACTGATGTGAGCAGAAAGTGTCATCCAGAAAAGCAAGAGAATTTTCTTCTCTTAGGATTTACCCTTCCCCCCCCCCAAAAAAAAAACAAACAACCCCAACCTCTTTAAAAGACCCTGGGAGTGAAATGCAGATACATGTTTTCTTTGCAGAAGACCCCACGGGGCTATAATACAGCTTTTACAAAATAGCTAAACTGCCCAGGGTGCTCACTGGAAGTACTTCAAAGGAAGCCCAACCTACAGAATTTCCCCCCAGACTGCCCTTTGAGAGATTAGACCTCCTGAAAGTACTCTTCCTGGGTCACACACAGAGTGAGTCCAAAGCCTCTGCTTTTGGCTTACAAAAACCGAAAGTCAGCAAGTTCTTGATCCTCAGCCTACGTTTTCGCTTTTCCTTTAACTCCTGTACTCCTATTTGAGACCTCAAGCATCGCAATAAATACTTCTAAATTAGGATTCATTGCCTGTAAAAGATCTGTATACTGTTATATGCTTTATTTAGGGAACATGTAGCTGGAAGTACTTTTTCTTGTTATTCCTCTATTTATAATTCATTTAACTGACCTGTACATATTTATTCTTTTATTCCTATGCGGTCTCTGTTTAGTAAAATAACAGAGCACCTGCCTTACATTAGGCAGACCAGTATTTTTTTCAAAACCAATTGCACTCCTGAGCCTGAGTGTTGCTAACCAATGCATCAATAGCCACTTCCAGTCCCAAATCTTCCTGTCCTGGTGTTTCCAGAATTTCTTCCACTCAATATTGGGCTTTTCTTTTCTTCAGGAATGCGGGGAATGCCAGGGGCAGTCACATAGCAAAGGCAGCCTCTCTTGCTAAGAACCTGAAGTTTTCACCAGCACAGCTGAAATCACAATGGCCTTTTCTGCAGACTTTCACCCTGTAAACCTGCAAGTAATAGAATGTAATTCAGGATTTCCTATAGGTTGCTTTAGTGGTTTTGCTGCTCATATTTCTCCCAGGTTTGAGGGTGCTTTATTTTTCCCCAGACAAATTAATATGACAAAACAGCAATTGTGACTTGAATGCAAGAATGAATTGTCCAGAAAAGATAGAAGGAAAAATGTGTATGGTAACCTAGCAAGTAATATGTGTCAGTGGTGTCATAAGCTGGAGGAAAATGAGAAATAAAGTCCTGGATAAAATGAACTTGCTTTGGTAAAGTCATTTGGAGAAAGAACATCAGAAGAGGCTTTGTAGATAAGTCTTCCACATCCGCATCGAATCTCTAAGCTCTGGGTGGAATACAAATGGAAATGTCTGCACTATTAAAGTGAGAACTATTAACCATGTACAGTATCAAGACAGAAACGTTATCTTTCCAGCAACAGACTACAGTGATAATCATTTGAAGTCTGGTTATTCCTAGAATGACAGCCAAGAACTTTCATTACCAAAAATGTAATCAGGACAAAATAATGACATTTTATATGCAGTTTTTATAACAAGTGAAGATAATACAGACAAGCTTCTCTTAGAAAATAATTGTGGAGCAGCTAATCATGACATACTCATTAAATGGACGAGAAATGAAGCTATGTTGAGGTTTGAAGGTTTTTTTCCAGTCCAAACTCTGAGAAATGTGTGGGAATAAGTTAGCAAAGCCAAATGGCCTGGAATGCTCAGGGACTTAAATGTACAAGTTTATTGTTCCTTAAACCTCCAAAACCTTTAATAATTTGCAGCCTCAGCAAAGGGAAAACAACCACTTGGAAGGACATCTGAACTTAACTGGACTAATGACTCCTTAAAAGAGAGTGTGAGGAATTAGACATGGTTGTGCAAAGAGTAGGAAAATAGTTGTAAGAAGCTCCTTTCCAACTTGTTGCAGTTCTTCTATGGAAGTGGACCGGTCTGATTTAATATTTTCATGGTTGATATTGGTTCAAAATTAATTGGCACAAAACAAAGGAAGTACAGATGAAATTTACAGGTCATCCAAAACTAAGGTCACTGCAAGTATAGTGGAGGACCCAGATATCATATAGAGACATGTAGGTGCTTTTCAGAATAATAATAGCAAAAGGGGCTGAAATTCACTTGTACAAAGCACTGGAGATTAATAACAAAAACTTTTAATCCTGACACATAGGTTCATCACTTGGGAATGGTAACAGGAGGAAACTGTATAATGAAGAGGTAAAAAAGCTAAATTTCACCTTATGTGTCTCCAAGTAAAATATTTCCAAATAGGAAAATATGAATGACAGACTGCAAGATGCTGATAGTACCTTATCTGGACTATCTGCAGTATTCCAGAAGCCAGGCTTGAGGAGACACAGGTTCAAGCAGAAGCATGTGCTGAAAAGGGTTACTAGGATGAGCAGAGAAATGAAAGTCCCATCTTACAGAAGAGAACTTGAAGAACTTTGCTTGTTTTCTTTGCTAAATTAAGCCTGAAAGTGATATGAGTGCTTTCCATAAGCAAGCAAACAGAAGGGAAAAGAGCTGGGCGCTGAACAATACTGGCACAAGAACAAATGTGTATAAATTACCCATGAATAAATTGAGGAAGAAAATCAGAAGATTTCTGTTCATCAGAAGAATGAGGTTCTGCATCTGTCTTCTGGTAGGAATAATTAGAACAAAGAATCTCAGCAGCAGCTTTCAAACACCATGGATAGGAATACAGTGCTCATCATCCTATCAGCAGAATAAAATCAGTAGCCCAAAAGCCCCTCTCTAGTTTGATGCTCTGACTTCTGCTCACATAGCAGAGGTGCTCCTGGGATATTATGCTATTATAGATAGGGAATCGAATATGAAGGAGTGCTAAGGTGAAAACTAAACTCAAGCTTGTTTACCTGTCTTACGAATTACTCCCTCAATTACTGACTCACTTGGATGCATTTATTTCTTGTTCCATTTTGTCTGCTGTCAGCAATCTTTGCCATGGACTCAAGGGGAGTCTTGCTTGATCACAGCAGCGTTTTATACTAGACAGGCAGTATAAACCAGGTCGCTTGCTTTGCGATCACACACTGCAAGCGGATCTCTCATGGTTTCAGATCTAGTACCAACAGGCTCGTTAAGATAAGTAATTTAATATTTCTTATCACCTGATCTGAATCATTGTTATTCAGATGTTGGAGTTGTCTGCAGGAATTAGAGACCATTTTTTTGTGTTGCTGCCCCATTGTTTCTGCCTATGCACCCACTGGGCATTTTCACCCCACAGGGCATTTTTACCCCACAGGGCATTTTTACCCTGGTTCTTTCTGCAGACTTTCCAGGAGTTTGGCTCTCCCCCAAGGCTGTGGTTGCTGGGTACCCCTGATAGCCTTGGCACCTCTGCAAAGAAGCCAGCCTGAGAGAGGAGAAGGACAGAGGAGTCTCAGGAGAGAGGGAGGAATACCTCTCTGTGGGGAAGAGTGACTTGCTTAGGAAATAAACATTTTTCCCAGGTAGAAATGTGTAGATGACAGATACTTCTTTTCTTCACTAACAGTTTTGTTTGTTTTTCTCTTTTAGTGAAACAAACCCAAGTCATTTGCTTTTTAATAGTCACTGAATTGAAGAGAAATAACAGTTTGGTTCAAATTATAGGCTTCATTTGGGAAATCCGTGGGTATTTTCTATAATGAAAGAAACAAGAAAATAAAACACCGCTTTTACAAGGGACATCACTCATGAGTGAGCAAGTGGAGCAGTAAGGTATAATTAGGCAGAAGGAGCATTTGAACTAAATTCTGATTCTATAGTCTTGGACACAAATCTCCAGTATCCCATCTGAGCTCTCTGGAGCACAGAGAGCTGTGCCCAGCTAGTCTGAACTCTGGGCACAGGCACATGAGTGTGTTTGTGTTTCTCATTTATAAACAGTTATACTCTGCAAGACTGCTAAATACAAATTAGAAAAACAGAAAGCTTGAGTGATTTGGGAGCCCTATGGCTCACACAGTGGGATCAGCTGGAGTCTTTGCTCTGATTAGTGCTTACCCACATACACAGACATTTTTATCAAGAGATGCTGAAACGGCCTTTTTGTTAGACCTCTGTATGGCTCAGCTGCTAGGGCACTTCCATGAAAAACAGGGTTGAGAATCCTGAGTTCAGCTTCTGCCTACCTCCTGACACAAAATGAGTTTGAACCATAATGTCTTCTACCCTTGCAGGGTCTGCTGACACCCAATTAGCCAGAGGAAAGCCACTCTTGCCTTGTCTGTTTTGCAAACCCACCCTTGAAGTTAGCTTCAAAACCAAAGCAGCTCCTTCCAAAGCAAGCCATCTTGTGCCTCAGCCTCTTATTTTGACCTAAACTATTGATCACAAACCGAATTCACAGGTATTTTCAACCCTTCCATTTTCTGGTTTGAGGGATTTCGTTTCTGTAAATGTATTTACCACAAACATTTGCCAAGCTCCAGCCTCAGGGTTGTTTGGATGTAGATTCCATTCCCCGTCAGGCCTGCCCTTGTTCCAAGCTCAGATCCCCCCTCCTCCAACTGCTCAAGCTTACGTGGGCTGCCTTTGCTTGCAGAGAGCCTTTTGTTTGTTATCTGCCTGTGGATCCAGAGCTGATGTTCTTTTTCTTTCCATCTCAAAAGAATGTTGTGCAAAGACAGCACTCTGCTGACAAATTAACAGGGGAAAATAGCATTATTTAAGCACAAACATCTCCAACTTTTGTCATGGTGCTCTATAAATACCACACAACAGCATACAGTGTCTGTTCGGATCAAATGTTTGCGATGAAAGGATGTCTGTGAATCTATTTAAAGGGGATTAAGATTTTAGCTGGATAGATTCTGGGTCATTGGTTTAACGTCTATATTATTCAGTACTGTAGTATCTGTCTGCTAGACAGATTGCTTTAACATCTATCCTACGGCATACTGTGCTAATTATGCTTCCCATCCTCTGCAAGGCATTTTCAGATCTGAGCATGAAAAGTCAACACACACACATCCACGTACTGTGCTCCTTTGTGAAGTCCTTGTAGGCACATCCCTCTAACAAGCCATGTTTCTGCTTGCCACGCTAACCTGTCAGAGGATACAGTAGCAGCCAGCAGCAGCAGTACTATAGGTTGCTATTAAACCAGCATGAGCACAAATATACCTAGAACGGGCCCAATAATTTCATTTTTGCTTTAAGGGTCAGTGAGAAAATCAAGGGGGAGAAGATGCTGTAGGAAAGGGAATCGTTTTGTGTCAGAACATTTCAACCAACCAAGTATTTTTTGACCTAAAACTGTGTTTGTGTGTGTGTGTTGAGATAATTTATTTCCTTGCTTTCTCCTTTCAGCTGTAGGTTGATTTGAAGGTGGAAAAAAAATGGAAGCCAGGCAATTCAGTGCAGAGGACACCAGATTTATTCAGCGGGTGGAGGCTGCCCTCCTCACTGGAGGTGAGGAGGCGGGGGGTAAATCTGCATTTGTCAGATGCAGACTGGATTTCCCACTCTTGCAACACCCCTTTCCTACCCGCACACTTGCAAAGGCTTAATTTTCCAGCAAATTTGCTGCAATCACCCCAGCTCTTCCTTTGCCAGCCCTTTTGCATTTCCCACCCCTCTTGTATGAAGATTAGAGGCAGATGTGTCTACAACCAGCACCCAGCAGCTTTGTCTGCTGCTGCAGAAGCCCCCTGCTCCACTCCTGCCCCCATGAGATTTCCCCAGCAGAAAGGCGTGTTCAAAGCACATGAACAGCAGACCTGTGATGACAGAAGTGTGATAAATAGAGAATAATGTGTCCTGCTAGACAGAATAATGAGATTACATATGAGCTGCCATATCATATCAATTAAACCATTGGCCCTTTTAGTCTGGCAAATCCATCCTGCCACAGTGATCAGTGCTTCGGGGAGAAGGGTGGTAGAGAAAGGGAGGGCAGGACTGACATAACCTGCTTAAAATAACCCAGATGCTCTCGTTGCTGCTTGCCCAGGCACGATGGGTTCAGGTCCAGCACAGGGCAGGGGGGTACCATTTGGGCAAGTCTTCCAGCTGCACCAGGGCTCAGCACTGTGCTGAGAGGGTTCGGGGTTTCTGTCCCAAAAGGAAGGGGCAGATACCCCAGCTTCTTCTGTAAGTTGCTTTGATCCTGGAGCCATGCGTGCCAGAAGTCCAGGCAGCATGGTCTTGTCCTTCAGCTTGGGTATCCTGGCTCCAGCTGATAAGATCCTTCATCCCTCCTGGGTGACAGCTGACAGCATCCTGAGCACTCTCCAGGCCCAGTCTCCCTGTGACAAGTTAAGTGCATACAGCTTCTGCTTGCCTGGCCTGCTCTCCACCATGACACAGCTCTTCCCCATGGAAGATTCAGTGCCTGCCTTGTGCAAACCTGTCATGGGAAGACCCAGGAGGCAGAAAGTGTCCCAGCCCCTCACCCTGCTGACCCACCGAAGCTCTGCTGAAACCTCAGCAGCAGCCCCAGGTGCTGATGCAAGGAGAGGAGTACCCCGCTGTATGGGGCAATAGTATCCTCAGAGATGTGGTGTTCTCACAGAGAGACTGTGGGTTTAATTAGGTATGTTTTGGCTATTCATTCAAGTAGCTAAGTAATGTACTGCCTTGTAGATGCTGCTGTTGTCATGTACATGGTCTGAGGAAGAGTTTAAATATAGGCCACTGAAATTAATTTTGTTTATAGGGCAATTTAAGTCTCTCTCCATGAAATCAGGATTGTACTCCATCTGACCTGTGTTGGATGGGTATGAACTGCACTGACTGTCCCCCAGGTGCTTAGCCTAGCAATTGGATGGGATCTCAAACCTTTCTTCTGCCCTTTCTCCAGCTGCTTTCAGCACATCTCTTGTTCAGAAAGGTTTAGCTGACTGTTCCAAAAGCATTTTTTAAAAAAGCGAAGTCTGTTTCCCCATCCTTTTCAATCTTATGGCTGGATTAACTGACACTTAAGAAGACACAAGCTCCACATGATGCTTTCCCTGGGCTTCAAGCAATTTCAGTGTCTCTTTCCTATGCGCGTCCACTAGTGACTCTGGGGTAAGCTGCCGCACCAAATCTCTCCACCAAACTCATCTTCTTGTCCACCTGCTGTGAACTGCCACCAGTTGAAGAGCCTGGGAAGAAGTGAGCAAAGGAAGAAAAAACAGTGGTGCCAGCAGAACTGGTCAAAAGCTCCAGCACATTTGATGAGGTGTCTCCAGATGGGCCACTTGAGAACAGCCCTTACGTCACCCCTGGGCTCCCTGAACCATGATGTGCAGTTCTCCATGCTTTGCCATACAGCAGGTGCCTGTCACTGGCTTCTCCCCTGTAATCATGGGTACACTGGCCATCAAGGTCCTCTCGTCAAGTGAGACATGGGGCCTGGTCCCTGCACCCGTGGTTTTGGGCAGAAATAGGTGTCTAGCAGAGTCAGAGATGCAGAAAGCAGAGGGGAGAGAGGTGTACACAGAAGATAAGGCAGCAGGAAAAGAGCTGGATTATAAACAGATTGGAAGCGACCTGCAGCAAAGGGCGAGAGAAGAAAGATAAAGGGAATCAAAGATAATTCCTAAAGGAAACAGAAGATGAAAAGATCAGCTCTTCCAAAGACAGAAAAGCATTCTGGTCACGTATAGCACCACTTCTCGGTGGGTTGGCTGGTGCCAGGGACAAAGCTCTCACTCCCTAATGCAACATGTAACTGAGCAAAGGTTACCACTACATGGCAAAGATGCAAAAATGACATTGGTTTCTGAGCCAAGGTTTTTTTTTGCTACCTGACAGTATTACTTTAAAATTTCAGTGTTATTTTCTGTGTTGCTTTTTAAACACAATTCATAGAGTTTTAAAGGCAACCACTGATTATAATAAAAACAGAGTTACAATGCATTATCTTTTACCTGGTGAGGGGTGGTGCAATGGAGGGGATTAAAAACTGCAGTGATTGCTTCCTGGAGTGTGGCAATGCTTGCTGGGTTTGGCTGTACCAGTTTATGGAAAGATATCCCATTAACATCAGAGGTAAGAAAAGATATTTGGGTTAGATCAAAAGTTTGCCTCCTTATCCTGCCTCTAACAGCAGCACACAGCAGTGTGGGGAAATAGTGGCCCGAAAGCAGGGATTGTTCACTGGCATTCCTCTTCACCAAATCAACATACTTCTTGTGGTGCAGCTCATAATGTCATCGTTCTTGTTGTGTAACTCAAGAAAAGTAGAGCCAAGGGCTGTGGAGTGGTGAGGACCTGTGACTATGCTTCAATGGAGCCTAGGAATGGGAACCTGGAAAGTCCCTGGCTCTCCTCCATCTGGGCCAGAGGTTCAGCCTCTACAAAGGGCACCTCAGAGCATTACCTCTGCTGGTAATTTATCTCTGAGAACCAGTATCAGTGTGGAGAAAAATCTCTTTTACAGCACATTTCATACAGTGGGGAAAAGATGTTTTAGATCAGGGGTTTGCTGATGTAGCAAAAGGCTGTGTATTAGAAGCAGTCTGTGTCTGGAGGTGAGGCAGAGCGGTGGTGGTGGCCATCAGATGTAAGCTCCTGGGCAGGTGCAGTATCAAGGACGGGGGACCTCCTCAAGACTCAAACAAAAACAAACCAGGGAATGTTTATTTTCCCCTTTGGCAACCAGAGGAACTTGCAATATTTAAGTGCTCAGCAGGAGCAGAAATAAAGGGTTGCATCACACTCTGGGCTCCACGCACAGGGAGCAGATGTTTCAGAGAAGTGCACCTTGCAACAGCCTCCCTCTGATGAACTTTCAAAAGGATTCGTTTTCCCTCAAGGTGGTGATGCCTGTGCAGTTTTAAAACAGACCACCTGTAAGGTAATGAAGGACACCAGAGGAAAAATGACAGCAAGAGACAAGTGATTCGTCTACCATGCTCGCTCTCTCCCCTCTTACTTCCCCCACACCCCCAAATAGAAAGGTCTTCACTCGATTCAGTGTTGTGCATCAAGTCAGAAATGCCTATGACATTTTGGAAATGCTGACAGCTCAGAGAAATGAAGCAACTTGCCATGACCTCAGAGTCCTCTTTGTCCCAGAAGGGATTGAAGCAAAGCCCCATAACATCACTGGAATTGTTAGTACTCCACTGCAAAGGAATCAGCCTGCTGGGCTGTGGCATGTGCTGAGGCACTGGCTGTCTTGGAGGATTGGGCTTGGAGGCACATGAAGGAGGTCCACCTTATGGTGAAAGCGCATATCCCAGCAGCATCCCATCTTAGAGGAAGGTTGCACCACTCCCAGCCGTGGGTGCTCTTACCTGGCTGCTCTGCACACTGAAAGGGAAGAGCTGCATTGAACAAGAGGCTGAGAAACATGTTTCTTTTTGCTCCAAGTCTAAGGCTTACTGCCTAGGGGACAGGATGTGAACTGTTGTTTTATGAAATGGTTGTGTGGATGAATGTGTCTGCATCACTACACTGCCTTGCTTCATTCTGAGTCATACTGCAGGGGGGGCTGACGAAAGATGGGTGAAGGCAACATTGTTCAGATGCAAATCTGAGTGGATTCATAGTGGTTTGAAACATTTGACTAAAGCAAAGTTATTTTAGCTCAAGGCTTTGGTCCCAGGGAAAGACTCATGGCTCTTCATTGCGAATCAGCGTGCCCCAAGGTTAGCAGGTAATACAGGCTTAAATGGAGAGGAAATTGTAGGAACAGAGGCAAGGGCCGCTCTGCTCTCAGCCTGGCAGCAGAGACGCTGGGTCCCACATCTGGGAGGGAGCCATCCCAGCCCCCATTTTATGGGGCTGCTAACTCTATAGGCAGTGAGCGGGGGTGGGAGTTGCAGCTTCAAGCTCCTCACCTGCCTGGTGCAGGTCTGAGGCCTGGGTCTGTCATGTTGCAGGGAGCCTATCTTTCCATTATCTGAGCAGGTCTACAGTGGGAATTGGCTTCAAAAGTGAGTTTTCTAATGAAAAAAGTCTTTCAGAAGGTACCCACAACCAGGTACTTAGCTGGCTTGCCCAGCAGAGGACAGGACACACTCACCTCCCCAGCTTGCTCTGATAAACAAGCCACTCAATCCAGCTTTTCCTTTGTTTGTATCCTTTGACAGATCTGTGTGCTCTGAGGGCCACAGAGGGCTGGCTGGCATGGGTATTCCCATCCCATGGACCCAGAAGGCAGCGCTGGCAGCCCTGGGCTGCACACAGCCAGCATCTAAAGCCGAAGTCCTCAGGGAAAGGGGAAGCTGCATTTGACAGCACTGGTTTGTTTCAGGGGAGTTTTTCTCCATGTGGAGATGGAGACAGGCAGTACATTGAATGATGTATAACAATGGCATTGCATCCATCGGAGCAAATTCCTTCCTTACTGTAAGAAAGGAGTTGTGAAATCCTGCTTCTAAATTTAGGGACAAATTTCTACGTCAACTAGCTTCTCTGTGAGCATGTTATAAATGATTGCCCAAGCTGTGAGCAGAATAAGCAGTGACATTACAAAAGTCAAATGACTGCTGTGTCTTATCTGTCCCTACCTGACCTCCTTAAAATCTCTCTGAGAAATAAAAAAACTTGGGGAATGCATCCAGGACTTCAATGAAATGCTGCACAAATGAAACTGAATGGAGATACCACCTTTGTCCTGGGCCAGCATGGTACCCTGCCATCTTCTCTCTTTTGGGATGCCTTCCAGTTATAGACACAGCAGTGGCCCTGTTAGTTGTATGGGCTTGATGCCATGACAGGACATGCATCTGGAGAAGTGCCCTTAGCTGCAGCTGCTGGGTGCTGACGAGGATGCTCAGGATGTCTGCAGCAGCACCGAGGCTCATCCAGAAGGACCCTCCACCTTGCTTTACTGGGGGCCAGAGTGAGGGGAAACCCCCTGGTGCCTCCGTGACCCCAGTGCAGTTGCCCAGAGCTGGGAGATGTCCTTTGCCAAGGCACCATATCCTCAGTGACAGCTACTGCAAAGGGGCCGGGAATCAGTCTGCTGTATGATTTGATAGAGCAGTCACACCCGTAAGCCACAGGCAGTGAGCATTAACAGCAGGATAGAATAACAGCACATTAAGACTGTTTTTTTTTTTTTAATCTGATTGTTCCGAAGTTCTTTTTTTTTTTTCGGTAATAATTTTTATAACACTGGGGTTGCAACCAGCTTAGCATAAAACCGTTAACTTCTAAGACCTTGATTTACCTATCAGTCTGTTTTGCATAGTATGTAGATTTATACTAGCCTGCTATGTTTCCTTTTTGGAGCAGTTAGGATTTTAACATCATTAGCCTAACATTTAGTCAGAATATATATTTTATGATCCTAATAAAAACTAATTACAGTGAGATACTCACCTCATAATTCTCAATATGTTGGTCCTTCGAGACATTACACATGCTATTAGCAGGCTTGAAGAAAACTAGACACTATAAGATGCAGCACTATGTCAAGCCACAGAATAGATAAAAAACTGAACCTCCCACTCAAATGAGAGATATCGTCTTAATGACAGGCCTTTTGGTGTTGAAGCTTTTGTATATATTAGGAATGGTATGCTATACAGTCCACATTTTTGTATTCCTTTGCACTTTGGGGCCAATTTAAACTTATTCTAGGCAGAAATGAGATTTTCCATTATTTTACCTCTGTTCTCCACCTCTCCTCCTCTCACACTGTGTCTGTGGTGCCCTTCTCCCATCCCCTTCCTGGCCCTAAACATGGGGTTCTACAACTGATGGCTTCCATACAAGGATTCAGCCTTGCCCTGTACTCTGCTAGCACAAAGAAGGGAAGAGGCTACCACACAAGCTCATGTGGGGCTTTTTCTAGGTTTTATTGTGACTGCACTATAAGACAAGGGAAACGGTAATTGCCTTTCATCCCAGAAGTAGATGGCCTCAGAAATTACCCCAAAAGGCCTTGAATCAGTAAACAGCAATTACGTGAGTTCTATGTGAGGGAGATGTCATTGCAATTTTGAATAAATAAAAGCACTTGAAAATTATAAGAGCCCAAGCAATTTTACACTGTCATCCTTTCAAATTTGACTATTCATATGTCGCGTTTCAGCTCATTAAAGCTCTTTCACTGGCAGCTAACTGCAAAGATTCAAGTCCTTAGCCTCCTCCCTGCTGTTAGGTTGTTAGGTCCAACCCTCCATGCATGTCTCTGCCTTTCTCTCAGGCATCTTGCTTGGCCGTAACCCTCTGTCTGCTCAAACTGCCCCATGGCATGCCCAGCTCCCAGGCCTTGCCTTTTCTGCAGGCTTGCCTCTCTTCAAGCAGGTGGCACGCAGCTGCCTCAGTGCAGCTGGTCTCTGCCCCATGGACAGTGGATGCCCTTTGGGTTGGACCTTCTCTGCATGCTTCCGTCTTCCCCACCAGCCCATGCCTCTTGCTGCCAACAGTGCTCCTGCATCCCACAGCACAGCCCCTGGGTTTCCCCAACCTTGATACCACCTGGCTCCCATAGACGATTAACCCAACCACACGCCTAGACAATTGATTCCCACTTTCCTGAAATCCTTCTGATCTCCACCCAAACAGCCTATCTGTCTCCTCCTCATATCTGTCTTCTGCTAAAGGAACACATAAACGTGAGCCTCTTTGGTAATTCATTTCTCTGTGACCATATCACTAGCATTGACAACGGCAGCTAAATTCCTTGATTGCTCATAGATTGTGTAGTTGGATGTGATTGCTGTGACCATCTGGTCTGATCTCCAGTATAATTTAAGCCACAGGTCTTCTCTGAATTATTTCCTGCTGTCTTTTCTATAAATAGACATTCAAAAATGCCAACTCTCATCTCGCTCTTTCCGATGGTGGAGCAGCCACCACAAGTATTAGCTGTTGCTCTGCTTCTTACTATTAAAAATACATGCTTTATTTCTAGACTGAATTTGTCAGCTTCAACTTCCAGCTGTTAAATCCAGTTACATCTTTATCTGAAGAGACCTCTTTCCCATTTCTGTGCCTCAAATAGATGCTATGATTGATTCGCCTCTTAAACTTCACTTTGTTAAAATTAACCATTTGAGCTCCTGCGTATTTCTGTTGTGTTTTCCACTCTCTGGCTTGCTGTGAAATACCTTTAACTAATTTATATTATCCTGGCATTGAGTGCACCATGGAAGGGTCCAGTAATATAACTGTCTAGTCTTAACTGTTATTCTGTGTATTGAAAGACAGTGTTTACTCTTCTGCAGCAAGGATGTTACCACTCCTCAGGGAATACATCCTGCAATATTTAAGAGTGATCAAGCAACCACAGAGAAAGAAAACCTTTTATCTTTGCCCTTGCAAGATGTAAATCACCCTGAAGACTTAAGACACGTATCAGTGAGATATCCTGCTTCCCTTCTTGTTCCCACACTATTTCCTAAATTACAGATTAAAAGGTTTTAAGTTCTATTTTTGACAATCATTCAATACGTAACCATTCTTAACTCATTTTAAAATGAACTATTATTCTGGAAATACAGCCTGTGATCTTTTCCCCCAGATGTAGGACTTTACAGCTGGTAATATTTCAGCAGGTATTTTTCCCTTGCATCCAGCTTACAAATGATCCAAATCAGTCTGTACTTATCACGTTTCCAATTTTCTTACTGTCTCATAAATTTTGTGAGGGATTATTCTGCATTTTCTTCCTGATCAGTGGCAATGGTTTTGAATAGCAGATGTACAAAACCTAAGCTTCATGGAACATTTGCAAAACCATGCCTCTCTGTAAATGATTTTCCATTTACAACTGGATTTTCAGATCTCCAAGTTAACTAGTTTTTCACCTCTCAGCTATTATGAGGATTTTGTTTCTTGCTCAGAGTGTCAAGAGATACCAACCCAAACATCTTTCAGAAGACTGTTATTGAAACCCTATTCTGTATCAGCCAAGCTTGGAACTCAACTGATTTTTAAAGAATAAAATCTTATTCTTTTAATAGAATTCCTTTTTTTTTCTTCCCCCCCCAAAAAGTTTGCACTAATTGTACCTTTCTTATTTCTTTTGTTAGGCAATGAAATCTGTATGATCTATTTGAATATTCTGCAAAGGATCAGTTCACTTTCACAGGCCTGGTACCATGGGATCATCTCATTTACCTTTCTTAATATTGCTGTCTTGCTGGCTTCCTGCCAGTGTCCCAGAACTTCCCTGGTGTTTAAAGATGCACTGAAAATTAGCATTAGTGATGCAGAGAGCCATTCATCAGCTCTTCTGCAGCTGCTGATTACAAGTTTTCCAGATTTTAGAAGGAGCTACAAGGAGAGTAGCTACTGTTTAGCATTATCCTTGGCTAGTTTTGGACTAGCAGGCATTCTACACAGTTTAGAAAATCAGTGTAGTGTCTGCCTTTTTCCAAGTACAGAGCAGATACAACTATTGAATGCTTTTTTTTTTTTTTTTGTATTCTTTCTACCACTGAGCAAGGAAGTGGCTAAGATTCCTTAAAATCTCTGCCCTTGTCTTCATTGTTACCCTCTTTCTGAACAGACCACCCTACAGAAATGGTGTAATATATGTGGCCAAACATCTGGGAGGTACATGCTTGCTCATGAGGGACGATGTTATGTGTCTCATTCTAATGAACTCATGGGTAAGCTTTGTTCTAAAGTTCAGATTATTCCAATTTCGATCCAGAAACCTCCATGGATTTTGATGCACCAATTAACTTTTTGAAAATAATTTCTGATGGTAATTTAAAAAAAAAAATTAAAGAAGGGAGAGAAAAATAACATTTCTTTTACAAAGGATTTTTCTGAAATAGTCTCTTTTGATGGCAACTATGTTGTTGACCTGCCATCGAACCTTTATTCATCTATATTGTATGTTCTGTATGCGTACACCATATAATAGTGACAAGTATTAAGTATTTATCCTCTCTGTGAAGGAAAGCTGTCTGAAAAGACTTTGCCTAAAACTTTGGTCTGCTTAAAGCTTGCACTGGCTCAAAATGAAAATTATAGTTAAGACTAATATAGAATATAGCACCACTGTCATTCTTGGCTACTAAAGGCAAAAAAATACAAGTGGTTCTTTTAAGTGGTTTTTGAATCATTCTGAAGTATTGCAGCATATGTTCACATTAGGAGCAGTGTAAGTCACAGAACAGTCTTTGCTTATGGAAGGTTCACATCTGAATTGCTGGGCCATTTGGATTAAATTGCATTTAGCTGCATAGCAGAGCCAATGAAGGTGCTAAGGGAGTTGCTAAAAACCTTTACTGCAGTAGGAGTTTGCTCCACTGTGTGTTTAAATCACCAGCATCAAAATCCTCACACCACTCATGGAAACATGCCTGGTTAAAAGGAGCTATGGATAATGGGTTTAATGAACAACTACCCCTACTGAGAATAGCTATTTGGTTGCCTAATAGCCATCACACATTTGTTAAAGTAGACCTGTGAGCCATAAGGACTTCCAGCTTTGTGATGAGTAGTAGGAATCAGCAATACAGAGATAAAGCTGGGGAAAAAAAAAAAAATCCTGATTTTTTTTAAATGGATAATATAAAAATATAGAAATATAAAATAATATTCACAGAAAGACACGCAATGGAACTGGAAATTTCGCAAGTTAGTTGAGAGACAGTGTTGAAAAAGCAGATCGTAATGGAAAACCTGTGCAGCTTGACGCGCAGCTCTAATGACAGCTCGAACACTTGTAAGTGTTGCAGAAGTGTGTGCCGGCACACCTGTACTCTGTTAGCATTTCATCTTTATTCTGTTTTCATGCTGGAGCTCCACACAGAAACTCCAGCTGCAATCAGGCTGTATGCTGCGTGCACACACACACAATTGGAGAGAAACTCTGCCATGATGCTAGTAGAACTAAACAGACAACAGAGGAGGGGAGAGGAGATTTAGCCTTAATACAAAGAAGATGAGAAACTGCCCAGTTAGGTTTACCTCTTTGGGCAGAACCAGGAGTTACACTGCACAGACAATGCTGGATGCTAAATGACAGTCAATGAAACGGATCATTACCAGACTGACAGAGTTTCTTGGGAAAAGAGCTCTGACAGAGTTTCTTGGGAAAAGAGCTCTCAGGATAAGAAAGAAAATCTGACTGGATAGAACAGGTTTTTTTCCTTTTTATTTAAGCAGTGTCCAACACAGTGAATCTTCCCTCTGTGGTTTTTGTGCTATGTGACAATGTAAACGTTTACCACCATTGCTGATCATCATAACTCTAAGCCAACACAGTCTGCAGCAACTGAAAGCACACTCCACAAAACAATCTGAGTTTTACACTGCCTGGAGTGCATCGGTTGTTTGCAGGAACATGAAATAATGTGCCTTGGTGGCTTTAAGAAAGATCCAGTCTAAAGGAAGTGGCTTGAGATCAAAATACGAATGCAAATTAAACAGGAAAGCATCTTTCAGAGAGCAAAGTCATAATGTAGGAGTTGTCTGGGTGCTGGGACTCCCTTTGGACACTGTGTTGTGGAATTGTACCTGATAAGAGCAGACCCAGACGCACATGGAAATGAAGAAAATTGAGGCATCAAGCTTACAGACTTGGACTTTGAGCTGGGCACTTGATAGGGCAGAGCTCATCTCTATTGTAACAGTGAAATTAATGTGGACCTCCCAGAGCCCAGATCTGGGAGGAGCACTCCTGGAGGCACACTCTTTATATATGAGAGCTAGATGTGTAAGGTCACCAAATGACACAGAAGTGCAAGATGAAAGATACAAGATCTATGGTGAGAGAGAATACATCAGAATGAGCAGCATCTTAGGGGCATGATGAATTTTGTGACTTAAGTTTTCATTCACTTGTAAGACAGTGAGGAGGTTTCACAAACCAATCATCAGCCTCAAAGCCAAATGGCAATTTCTCAGTATGGTCTTTGCTCAGTCTTGTGCTCCAACCATCAGGATCATCCTTCTTAATCTACACTGGAATGAGTGCTGCTTTCCAAGCATCCAGGTCCTCCTCCTGCAGTCTGGTTGTGCCTGCTTGACTTTCCACTGAGTATTTCTGAAGGCACATTTTCTCATATAGATATTTCTCATTACTCATATACTAGTCTTAAGAACTCAATCACCATCTTTGTACTTATTTGCAGATACCCACATTTGAACATGTTTGCCTTTGGGCCTCAAGTTTTCTCTAAGAGTAAAATAATATTTAATTTGTCATAAAATTGTGGGGCTAAATATCTGCAAATATCCTCAATATTTGAAAATCTGCAGTTTGCAACATTGCAAATATCCCAAATGTTGAAGAGCTGGGATGTTATATTACTATTTAAAGTGTTGAATCACTTAGGACTTCACAGGCTCTTATAGCTTGATTCAGAAGCCTCAACGCTCTGTGTCTCAGACTTGCTGCAAATGAAATGTGAAGGGCTATGAACATGAGTGGGTTAAGCCACCATGTAGTGCTACTGTGGAGATAGCTGCTATTTATCATTGCCTCCCACTGTGAGGTTGAAATAGGCAGCCTGAATGTCACATACACTGTATTTGTAATGCTGTTTTAAGGTCATGTCCATGTGCAGATGCTCTAGACAGAGGAACTTACAAGTACAGATGTGTCTGTTGCAAGGCACTAAATAGATTTTAGATGATTATTTTATAAAAAACATATTTCAGCCAGAAACACTGCTGCAGTCACTCTATCCCTGGCAGCCTTCCAGTCACCAACAGCTGGCAATTAACACTTACACAGATGCCCAAACTTTGTCCATCCAAAGGCTCCAGTGGCGACTTGCCAGGAGCTTTAGGGCTGTACCTATTTTACATAAAATGGAGCAGATTGTGGCTGATTTAATCTTTCCTATGGAGCTATGGCCCACAAAGGCTTTTGCTTCTGGCTTGCTTTGCTGTACCCTGATCAAACCATTGCCCCGTTGTGGAATTCAATGGGCCACATTTAGCCTCAAGGTTGTATTCTGGTTTTCCGTGAATTATGTTAACTACTGACAAAGCCCACAGAGCCTTTCAATCCAAGTGTGGAAACACAGCAGTTAATCACATCTCTTTGTACATGAAAAGGGGAAGAGACTTTGCCAAGATATAATACGAGTTCTGATGATACAATTTTAACAGTAACCATGAACAGACTGCTCATCATTTGTGTTGAGCACTATGCAAGAGAGAAGTTTCTGACCTGAAAATGTGCAGACTCATTATAAGGCAAGGAAAGAGGAATTATAGCCGTAAATATCCTGATGAAGAAGCTTAGGGAAGAGAAGATGCCAGTCAATGTGAAAGACAGATGATAATTTCCATCCCCAACTGGAAAAGGAAGGGATGATCCTTTCTTGGACTGCCTCCAAGCTTAGGGATCAATGGAACTGAACTCACCCTCTCAGGCTGGAGATGGATTGAACCCATGGCTCTTGCTGACCGCATGGGTGGTGTATGGCTCTTCCCCTGCCATATTTGTGAGGTGTGAGCGCTCTACCCCAGCCATATTTTTGTAGGAAAGACTGGCACTCCTCCTCCCTCCTCCAGCTGTCTTGTTGGAAGGGATGCTTAACTATCTAACACAAATGAGAATTACAGGCTGTGAATCCTAGTCTGACAGATTGACTTCCCTGCAGTCTGGAAATAGATGACTGAACTAAGAGGGGTACCAGATAAGAAATGGCCTTTTCCTTAGTGTGTCCCGTTGGCTAGCCTGGACACCTCCTGGTCATGTGCAGGCCGATGGGGAATGCCTCTGTCCCTGCTGGCTCTGTGCAGGGACCTAATTCCGAGGGCTAAGGACTCCATGAAGGGTAGGAGCCCAAGTATGTCAAGACCAGGCTCTCTTTGTGGGGTTAGAGGAGCTCGTACCATGCACAGGGGTATGCCCAGATGTGTAGCTATGTTTAGGAAAGGCTGAATGTTCATGGACTTTCACCAGACTTCTGCTTGCTTTGGTTGATAATGCCATCCCCCAGCTGTGTTTCTGCATACAGGCACTTCACCAGTGTTTTCCTTCTTCCTCTGCTGTGATGAAATATATACAGACACCATACTCAGTGCTGATAATCATAAATAAGTGCATGAGGGAGAGCACACAATCTTAATTCTTCCAATGTGTGCCTTACAATTGACTCCAGAGTATTTTTACATTTGAGGAGTAAGATGTTGAAGACAGAACGCTCCTGAAATGGCAGCTCAATATTTGGAGATGTCAAGGAAGCAAATAGAGCATAAGGAACTAGGATGAAAAGAAAGATATAAGAACTAGTGATCAATTATTATTCACCTGAATAAATCCAGGGTGCACCTGCTTTTTTAAATCTGTGTGCAGCTCTGATGGCCCTATCAGCCATGGCAGAGCAGCAAAGATTGTGGTAGAGGAAGCTGAGATGATCCAGTATATGGACGGGATGTCTGAAGAGATGTTAAATATAAGAAGACTCCTAGCCTAGAAAAGAGGTGGCTGAAGAGGGGACATTACAGAATGCAATTCTGTAAAATCATCAGGTCACTCAAATAGGTCATCTGTGGAACTTGGCACTTCAGGATGTCCTTGACAACAAAACTTTCATGTCAGGTCAAAAAAAACCAATTAGACAAACTTGTGGAAGGTGAGTCTATTGCAGGTTACCAAACACAAGGATAACACTTGTCACTCCTGAAGTCTTGAAGGTGAAGGTCACTGGAGAGATAAGGATGACAAAGCAAGTCTCTAGTTCTCTACATCTGTCCCTTCGTTCTTTCTCTGAGCATCCCTCGCTAGGGCATTGTGATGCTAACAGCAACAGACACAGAGCTGAGCCAAATTTACAGTCTCCAGTTCTCTTTTGTCTTTCTTAAAAAGACTTCAAAGGGGAAAGTAGCAGCCCAGACAGCTGCTTACATCTCTTCCTGCATAATGGAAGAGATTATTCTTCAGATATGTTCACCTTGTCTCGAATTGTTGGCCTTGTGCACTGTTTTCTAAGGTAGATACTTTGTAAAATACTTCAACTTACAAACTTTTCACATTATTTTAATTCTTCCCTCTTGTATTCCTTGCAATAGTTAAATATTTATATGCATCTCACGAAGGATCCTGCAAAAGTTTACCAAAACCAGATCCCCCACCATGTCCTGAGGGGCAGGGTTTTAGGACAAGGAGATAAACTGTGTGACAAAGAGAGTAAAGTACTTGCCCAAGCTTACACAGAGAGCCTCTAGTAGAATAGGCACTTCCAGAAATCCTGGAAGCCAGGGCTCTGTGCTGCATGCCACTGCTGACTTCCCAACCACCAAGGACCATCCACTTACCTTCCACCCCTCTGTTTAGAACAGATCAGCCATTTATTTTATTGCCAGCTGTGAGCACATGTCAGCATGTGTTGAGTCTATCAGCATCTCAGACAGGTCCATGCTATGGCGCAGGTGATACTTGCATAATGGATCCCTCCATATGTTGATGGGCCTGAGCTGGTACCCTGGTGTGAGGAACACTCTCCCCTACCAGTGTGCTTTGCGCACCCTTCCCAGCAGGGGTGGAAAACTTATACCTGAGCACTAGCAGCTGTAGGCATTAAAGCCTCACCTCCCAGTCCTCAGTAGGACATCCAAAATGCCTCTGCAGTGGGAAGAGGTATGAGCCTTTTGTGATCAGTGCTAATTTGACTCTCCTAGACGAAGAAAAACTCACACAGTCAAGTAGAAGGAGATTTTTATCTCTTATGAACCAGTGTGTTTGTGGAAGGAAAAGGAATATTTTAATGAATTATTCACTACCCTTCTCCCCTCTGGAACAGGCTAAGGAGTGGAGATAGGCTTCCTGCTGAACAGGTTGAAAAGAACGCTGTTTTTCAGAAGGACTGAGCCACCTTTCTGCTGAGCACAAGTAATTCAAAGCTGGGATGTTCATTAAAAGGGTAGTGGTAAAAGGTGGAGGAGAAAAGTTAGCTGCGAACACTGCACATCTTAAAGAAAAATAGCAGCCAGATGATGATGCACAGGGGAAAAAAGTGTGGATAGAAATCCCCATACCTTCATGTGCTGTAATTAGTTCATCAATAACTGGATGCATATGCATCACCTTTTCCTGATGAAAGGCAGGAAACCTTCCAAGGACTCCATTCTTCTAGGAAAACTGGTTTTCCCAGTATATAACACTCCTGCTTGTACCACAACTGCGCAGGAACAAGTTGAGGGTGGCAGTGGCTGCACTGCAGAGTGGGAAGGGTGTCATGGATGGACTCGGGAAGCTGAATTCCCAGAGCAGAGACAAACTGCCCAGGCTCAACCTCTTGTACCGAACTGTCACAGTGATCTAATTACTGGAAGTGAAGTGTGTGACATCTGGAGAAGTGCCCAATCTTCAAAGTGACTTAGGCAGCCAGTGAACCATGCCCTGCACCAGCTCACACTGCAGCACACACCTACCCACCCGTCCACTGCCAGGGAGGAGGAGCTGGGTTATCCACTGAGCATCTTAACAGCCACGGATACAAGTTTGGTCACCAGTCGGCAGGGCGGGTGTTGCTTTCAGCTGAAGACATAGTGTCTTATGCTTGTAATGAAAAGCAGCAAGTCCTGTAGGATTTTCCCCTGCATTCCTTTGGGGAGGTATTAATTAATGAAGGGCACGTGCTCTGGTGTGACGTGGCTGGCGACGCCTTCCACGCAGCCAGGAGTGAGACGTTATTAAAACTTGTCAAAGTTACAGGCGATAATTTCCACAGCTCTCAGAAAAGGTATTGCACTCACCATGAGGTAACCCTCTTCTGG
This sequence comes from Pezoporus wallicus, assembly GCF_028554395.1. Classification (NCBI taxonomy): domain Eukaryota; kingdom Metazoa; phylum Chordata; class Aves; order Psittaciformes; family Psittacidae; genus Pezoporus; species Pezoporus wallicus. The sequence continues at coordinate 6,143,221 of NW_026637663.1, forward strand.
ACCTCATTAGCATGGGAGAAGATGAATTAATCGCTTGTCTGGAAGCGCTGGCTGCTGAGGGATCAGCGATCATGACCTGCCTGCGTTCACTGTGGGCAGACAAAAGACCCTTATGGTTTGGCTCTTCAAAAGAGATAGTTTCCTAAAGTTAAAGAAAATTACCAGTAAAATTAATTGGAGGAACCATGTAATGAGGGAAATGGGAGTCCTTTAATAGAACTAATTAGCTGGCCACAGTTTCATACTCAAGAGATAGAGCTCTGGCTAGCAGAACTTGGGGCATCTGCAAAGAGAAAGCAATTAGAAATAACAAAGCAATATATCACACATAGATAGCTATGGGAACAAACAAGTAGCTATTTAAAGCACAAGGCACAATGTGAATAACTAGAAATATATTAGAAAGAAATAGGAGTGCAGACTAGATTTAGGCCACTTGCTAGATAGAGATGGTAAAATTGTTAGTAATAATGTGGAAAAGGCAGAAAGTCTGCAGGGGAAAAAACAGAGCATGAATACATATTACATGCAGCTGAGTCATATAACAGAGTTGTCAGGTGTTGTGTCAACATTTTTTGGCAGATATAGTATTAAAACTTTGGAGGGTGTGACAAAAGGAGCCACAGAAACTACTTGAAGGCTTAGCTACCAGGGCTATTTGATTACAAAATATTTCCTCCTTTCCTCCTTTTGCAGGCATATTTTTTTCTGGCAGAGAACAGTAAAACATGCACCAATGTCTGGAAGCTGAGTCCAAAGTATGTACTTTTAACAGTGAGGGTAATTAACCACTGAGAGAACTAGAGAAAATTAGTGCCACTCTGGAAGGCAAGGCATAGTCACAGCTATGTTTGCTAATTTAGTGCCTGGGCAACACTCACTTGAGATTTAGGGTTGCTTGAGATTTAAGATTGCTTTAGGGTTGGTGGGCAAAAGGAGCCTGCTAGGAGCTTGCCAGGTACAGCAAAGTATCATGGAGGAAATAGCTTTCTCCAGCAGCAGATGGAGAGTGGGTCACAGAGCTCGGCTGTGTGGGGTGAGCTAAAGGTCTCACTGTGCCCAGAAGCAGGGCTGTCAAAGGCTTGATGATATCAATCCCTTTCTGGGTGTTCCTACTGGTCCTAGCTGGTCTTAAGTATCTGGGCTTGGTTGATACACAGTCTGGTTCAGCACAAAAAGCACAAAGCCTACTCCCACTGTTAAGCCAACCAGGCACTAAAAACATTTCCTGCTTCTTGACAACAGGGCATGATGCACCCCAGTCCTTAAATATTTCTTCTCAGTTCCAACAAATGTATGTACTGAATAGGTGCATTGTATGCTTACTACATTCCATCATGAAATGTGGGTTTTTATACCACAGGCATATGAGCAGGCTATGACTACTGATGTCCTCCTCTTTGAGTTGGGTGGGGACAGCAGCAGCTTTGCTCTGGGCAGTACCGTCAGCAACCTGCACCACCTGCACAACCCATGGGACATGATCTTACAACAGACACAGCAAAATTAGGAAACAAACACACCATTATAAGGGAAGAAGAGGAGAAAGAGTCTGTTCTAAATGACATTGATGTTACTGGGAGCTTTTCTAGTCAATTAAGTTGGAAGCAGATAAGGCAAAAGAACAAACAGAGAATGCAAAATAAGAACTCCTCAGCTGAATGAAAGGGGAAACCTGATAAGGAAAGGCAGAGGGTGAAGCATATTAAGTATTAAGCAGTGTGAAAGAAATAGGCTGCCTGTTACCCAAAGGGAGGATGAGAATTTTTTGTTTTGTAATGGAATTTTGTCATTTTATATTGAAGTGTATTTTCACATGAAAGGAGTTTTATACAGCAATGTACAAATATATAAAAAATAAAGTGCCTGCCACTTCTAAAACAGGAATGCAGCCTAGCAAGACTATCTCACAAATGACCCAGGAGTATGACAAACAACTGCTGGTGTTTGAGTGGACCCAGTCTGACCGGGGGTCTTGGACACAGAGATGTGCAAGTATGCCATTAAAAAATGTGCAGGATAGAATTATAACCTTTTCTCTCCTACCCTCTGTACTGCTTAGGTAAGGAAGATGAAAACCTGTCATCACTTTTGCGTGTTTACAAAGACAGGCTTGTACTCAGAGTATTATTTGCACAGCCTCTAGCTCTGATTTCTAAACCAGAAGCGCCTTAGTGCCCTGACATTGGAAGTGTTGCACAGGTTACAGCACAGCAGTGGATTAGAACAACAACTGTGTAGCTTCAAAATGCAAAATGTCAACACAGATCACAATATTTTCCTATACTGACTTCAACTGAAAAGTGTTTTGTAGACCTATATGGCCCAATTATTATTAGCAAATTATTAAAGCCCCTGCTTTATAGATGGGTTACTGACTCCTAGGAAAAGCAAGCCCATGTGTACAGAAACTAGTAATCTGATGGTGACTTGCAGTCTTTTGTTCTAATTGCTAGATCGTGGTTCCTGCTGATGGATGCAGTACAGTGGCAGTATGATGCAATCTATGGTCCTATAATTAGGAAGATGTGTGGCATCCTGGAAAATAGCCACACCTTCTCTGAAGAGATTTCTCTCAGGAGTGTCATGATCTGAAATCATCCTGAGCCCAGCCTGAATTTTAGCCCATGGATGCCTTCATCTGCAGAGGTTTGGACGTTACTCTCATCAGTAGGAGTTATGCAAGGATGTCAGCACTTGGCTGGTGATAAGATGCAGGGTGGAAGTACAATGAGGTGCAGTTATTGGCTGATAACAGGGCTCTTGACAATATATAACTGTGATGTGGCCAAATGAAATATGTTCTGTGAGAACAGGCTACTGTCCAGTACTTAATGTAAATGTTTTTGAAATGCTGGTAGATCTGCTCTCTAAAATACCCAAAGCCTGTGGAAGGAATGCTAATCCGTACTGTCCTCCAAGAGAAAAAAAGGAAATTTAAATAGTAGGAACATTTTATGAGTGTGGGACGAAAAACTGGGTTTTTCCAATATCGTTTCCTAGATTGAGAGTAGTCTACGCTGCCCCTGCAGTTTTCCTCATACTTACAGACTTGACTGCTCCTTCTAGACACGGAATCTGTCATCTCAGGTCAATCCAACATCCATCTTATCATACTGAGCCCCATTTAAAATGGCTCATCAGGGTGTGCAGATGAACAATTTTCTATCGCTGGTCTGTAATGCCTGCAGTAACCTCCCTCTGTTTTGTCAGCCTGACTACTACTATGCCCGCATCCTGACATACATTATAATGGTTCATGTTTAAAGAAGTCACACCAGACCCCTAAAAAGAGTGTGTAGCTGCATATTCTTCATCAAGTTAAGCCCACATGGAACCAGAGACCATGGAGGCTATGAACTGCGTAAAAATAGACATGTTTGCTCTGGCAGGAGGGGGCTTTTCCCTGAGGACCAATAATCGCAACCAAGAGTGAGAAGATTTTGTTTCGTTCAGCCCTTCCAAATTAAGCCATTAAATTAGAAGTCAGGCTAGGCAACATTGCTAACAGACAGCTGCTTTCTCTGGAGTGGGGGCACCATCAGTGGAAAGAAGTCAAGGGCAGTTTCAGGCTTAGAATGCAAGATTTTATTTCATAAAAAGGAATTGGAAAATGCAAATTATTTCAACAATTGCAATTATGTCACAAAACCTGCATTTCTAAATTGCATAGAATCTCAGATACTGTCAGTAATACAAATCTGCTTTCTCCAGCTAGGGTAAACTGAGAGACTTGGATTGCTAGTCCCTTCTGTATCTGTTACACTGGCATAGCTCCATTGGCTGCAGCAATTATTCCTGATTGACATTTAAGTGAGTTAGAAACGTGTGCTGCACATCTTAACTGCACATGAATTATTGCATTGTGCTAAGCAACAAACTTGGAAAGCCCTTTTTTTTCACCCTATGAACCTTTCTGGTCTTTCTTGAATGGCTTTAGACCATGTGCTGAATTTATAAAATCTCATACATGATGTAACATCAGTTGTTGTAGCGTGTAATCAGCAATATTTCATCCAAGACAGCGCATCTCTCATCTGATTTTGCAAGAAAGTGTCATTTAAGTGGATTTTGGCCATATTTTTTGCCCTTTTTTTTTTTTTTTACTTTCTGTATCTGTTCAACCTCTGCTAATATCTGGAAATGGACACTGTGAGCAGACAGTCACAACCCCACAGTTGTGAACACCATATGTTGTGAATCTCATGAGTTCAGATACTTTGCTTTTTTCCTCTGGAGCTGAGCACTGAATCACACAGGTCAGGCCAACTGCATGCCCACATGCTCCTGTGTCTATACAGAGAGGACAGTGCCCTGGACAAAATATGGCAACTCTACATGTGGCCCTGTAGTCTCCAGCACTAGCAGGTCAGGGCTGCAGAGCAGAGCAGTGGTCTGAGGGGAGGAACCAGCTTTCCTACACTGGAGAGTTAACTCAACATTAGCCGCAATGGTGTCCCTCTCTGGAGTCCATCCTAGTGCATGGAATTCCCCCCCTTGGGCTGGGAGGGGGCTATGAGCTGAAGTCAACTGGCTGCTGGAACCCCCCCTCTGGTAGGGTAGTGGTCCCAGCATCCAGCCATGGGGCACCGATCCCTTCCTCAAGCCCAGCTGATAATACTTCCCATCATCTCACCCCATTGCATGGCTAAACACAAGGTTAACTCTCCAGGACAGACCTTATGAGAAAACCCTGCACCAGGGAAGCCTTGACACTGTGAGAGGACCTCATTGCAGGGCTGTGACAAGAGAGTTTGAGCTTGAGGTGGCATTTGTCCTACCAGAGGTACAGCACCAGGTGGTGCCATCTCCTCTGCCACCCCCACCACCACCCCATCCACCTGCTCTGCTCCTTGAAGGAGGACTGGCAAAGGTGGGGAAACCAATGTGCAGATGCTGTGTTGTACCTCTCCTCTGAGCACTTCTGGGTGGCCATGCTAGCTTCTGCTACTCTGAATCCCTCAGGATCAACCTGCCATCATCGTGCTGAGGTCCTGCTCAGCAGCCAGACTCCTTGACTAGGAGCCAAGCTTTGCCCCTGTATATGGGGGCAAATAAAAGGTATTTGTTATCTTGCCATGTTCCATCTGACCCATAATTTGTGATAGATCATAGACAGTTCAGCTGGACCCTTAGGACATCCGAAACCTTTATGGTAAAGAAAATAAATCAAAAATACCATACTGCCCACTGAGGACACTTAAAATTAGCCACAGTGATTTGAAGAAATTTATTTAAACAACAACAGAAAATTTAGCCTCCATTGTTTCTTTGGGATGTTAGCCTGGACTAGGAAAGTAAGAGACTGCACAGCAAGACCATCATTTGAAGGAAGCTTTTGAAAACAGAAATGTTGACAGCATTCTGGATCATTTTCAGACCTTCTTTCACAATATGCCTGTGGAGCCATCATCTCACAAAGAGGTTTTTGTGGTTTATACCTAGATGTGCCACTCAATTCAGTGACGCCACCCAGATTGAAGCTGAGATGTTTTTAAAATGATGTAGACGTGTATTTTAATATGACCTATGTGTAAAACAGGAGCTAAATGATTGAAGTGGCATGCTGAGAGGTCTTGCTCAAAAGGAGTTTTCTCTCTCTGGGAAGAAACATTTAAGGTATTTGCTTCTTTAAGAGCTGATAATAGGGAGTTCAGTTTGGGGAAACATGCCAACCAACTTCAGTTTCTAAATCAAGTTCCAGTCGCTGTGACTTCAGCTCAGCAAATCTATGTCTGAATAACAGTCCCCAACACACTGCACAACCCAAATGGAAATATATTCAAAACTGACAGTTCCTGCTAGTTTACAGCCACGGGCTTGTCATATTGAACTTGAAATCTGACCTCAACACGCTAAAAATTCATCCCAAGTTCTCCTAGTGCTGCCTGATGAATTTTGCCTGGCAGAAGGTTTTATTACAAGGGGATTTCTTGAAGTATGAGAAGTAGCTCCAAGCCATCTCAATAACAGTAATTATTTCAGTTTTTCCTGTTTTCTAGATAGAACCCAGGCCCTTGGAACCATGCAAAAAATGAGTAATTTTGTGTCAAGGCAGTACTGAAATGCTTTGGATTTCTCACAGAAAGGAGCCTTGTGTAAAATATGTTTAAGAATCAATGAAACACTTTGTTCACTCCAAAACAAAATGTTTTGTTTCACGTGGGGGAATTTGTATTGCTGCAGAACAAATGTGAGTCAGTCCTATTTAAGAAATCTTGTTTCCAAAGATGACAGAGTAACTTCCCTTACTTTCCCAAACCTCATCATGGGAGGGGAAGGTGGGAGGGGTGTGTGAAACTTCAACAAATTTGACTTAATTTGTAAATAGTTTCCTTTCATCTGAAACTGGTTTTTAGGTGAATAAATATTTCTACCAAACTGTTTAAGCCAATTCTATTTGGAGTCCGTATAAGGTGCAAGCATTCATCATTCTGCCAATTGCAGTGAAGCCCTGTGACTAATGGCCCTGTGGGGTTAACCTGGGCTATCAGTGATGTGTTTGTGCTGCTGTGCTGGAGGGCTGCTAATTGCTCGACTAAAGATGCTTTCCTGAGATTTGGGTTGAAATGAATGAGCAGATCTGAAAGGCTCATGGTGTAAGGAAAGAAGAGCAAGTTCTCTTAGGGCTTCCTCATGGCCACCTTGTGGACTCATGGATTCATTCCTACAGAGGCTGAGAGGGGAGTGACTATCTAAGGAAAGAAGTACGACTTCAGGCTTTTGCTATTTTTGTTTTGCTTACAATGGACTAGGCCTTATTTCAGGCCAAAATTCTGGCTACGAGGAGCTCACTGTGTCAAGGTCAGCAGTAAATAACTACATGAGATTTCTCTGTCAAGTTTACAGAGTGTCGGGGCATTTCTTGAATGTTATTTAAACAGCTAACTACCTTGTTAGCAGAATAATTTAGCAAGGCACCTCCCATGAGGCCAAACTGCAGAAGAAAATACAAAGCTGCCCTCATTTCAAGTTGAAGGGGCTTTTGGAACAAATTTAGCTCAAGCAGCTGCACTTTGGTGGGGAATAAGGACAGGGTGTTATGGACCACAGCTCTCCTTGGGGCAGAAGGGCTGGAGGCAGCCGACCAGGAATCTGCTCATGGATGGAGAGCAGTTCCCACCGAAGCCACGCAATGTAAAAATGTCCCCACTCTCGGACATATCACTGAGGATCTTCAGTTTCAGCCCATTGCACACAGATGAGCTAAGCTAGGCACCTGGTGCAAAGTGTGTTCAGCTTTATTTTCCAGTTTTGCTGACCTGCATCTTAACAGATTTATCTACATATAAAAGTAATACTGATGCTCAGAAGAATCAGATAAAACTCTCTCAAAGGTTCAAAGTAAACAACATTTCTACCTGCTTTTTCAAATGATTCATTAAACACTGTTTCTGTAGCTTTTTAAGCATCCTGCAAGTCTCTGAGGTTGACAAGGGAAAATGCTGAAAACCAATTCTACCAGAATCTATTCTTGTCTTTCTCTAATGGCTTATAGATCTTGCTATTTCCATAAATGCTCTTTGAAGGGAAACTATGCAGGATTTTAATGGCTTTTTGAGTTCATGTGGGTGTCACTTGCTTTGATGCATGCCAGATACAAAACAACAGTATGACTGAAGGCAGTAATCGATGGGGGTTTAAGGTAAATGGCAAATGCCATGTTTAGGACCCCCAACCTATCCTGGGATTATCGCACCCTGAACACAGCAGTAGCATTGAACTACCACTCTTTTGTGTCTTAAGCCTCTTTATTGCATTTTAGTGGGCATACTAAAGATGCATTATGATTTTATTAAGTAAGGCATTTTTGCCCTTTGGTGATATGTTACTTATTACCTCAAGCTTAAAAGGAGTGTCTGGGGACAGTGATTATATTCAAATATAACTTACAGCCAAATTTTCATAAGCCATTTGACAAGAAAAAGTCATCTGGAGTTATCTGACTAAGGGGTAGAAAGGATCTATCAAAGCATTTTACTGCTGCAATATTCAAGATAAACCTGAGTTGTAACACATGTGGGAGACTCTCTCAGGCAAAATCACATTGGGAATGATTCTTGAAGAATATTCTGTGAGGAAATAATTAGGTTAAGGTTTCTCTTTCAGTCTGCTTCCTGGTGGTGAGGGATTCCAGCTTTTATTTGCAGCCTGTCCCTTTTTCAGTATGTCTCCAACAACTGCATCCCACCCCCAGCCCAGCTGTGCCCAGCACCCCACAGGGCACCACTGCACTGTATAATCGCTTCAGCCTAGATCTGGCTGGTCCATGTGTGTTCATGTCCCTGCACAAAATGCATCTGCTATTTAAATCCAGGCTTATTATTTCATTTTGATATTGCATTTGTGGGTGAGGACTTTGAGGACTGTGCAAGCAGCAGTGCAAAACCAGCCCAAGTCTGGTCTACAGCAAGCTCCCTGACAGATGGTGAAACTTTGGGGAAAATACTATCTTGCTAAAGTTACTATTTTTGTTGCAACATATCTTCCTCTATCAGGTTTCTATCTATCAGGAACATCCGGACTCTGGTTGACAGCCTCAGTACTTTCAAAGTATCCTGCAGCAGTTTTGTCTTTATCAAGGGGTTAGATGTAACAAGATCGGCAGGGTATATATTCCTAATAGGACAAACAGAACAAATGGGAGTGAGAGGAAGAGCACAGTTTTCAGCTGAATGCGCAGTCAGGCTAGGCTTTAAAGGTGGGTGCAAGTAACTACCGAGAAAGCAACTGTTACAGTCACAAACAGCAAATTTCCAAGTCCATTCTTGTGGTTATCTATTGCATGTAATTCCTTTACAAAGTAACAAATGGAGAAATCTATACAGACTGATATGCAGAATTGTAAAATGCTAGCTCAGATCAAATCGCTGAGCCAAAAGAAGGTTTTCCTACCCCTGTTGGAAGGGAAATGTGCCTTACTGCTCTTGGATAAGAATCAAGAAATAGGGTTTTTACATAAGGTTTCTGGCTGTAAGGGAAAGAGCACTGGAAAGCACACTGAAAAGAGCAATATCTGTAATTGGTTTGGGGATACTTGTAGAGACATTCTTGAAGTTTACTTTGACTAGCAAATTATTTGAGTATTTATGGCCTCTTGTTAAAAAGACAACACTGACCTTTTTGTAGAGAGAAGAAAAAGTATTTTGACCCATTTTGTGCAGGTGGCTCATCTGTTACTGTGTCCACTGGAGGATGGGAAAATGCTGTTAACTGGGAGAATTAACTAAATTTGGACTGTGATTTATGACTTCTGACAACGGTCCTAAACAAAGCTGACATGGCATACGACCAAGCTGAACTGATTGATCCATTAGTAACCTGGAACTCTCAACCCAGGGGAAGCGTTGATTACATGAAGAGGAGACTAAAAGGTGCTCCAGTGATTACATCAGCACTCACATCCTTTCCAGCAGATCCCAAGATGTGAACTTTGTCACCTTTACTTGATAGCTTTTTATGCAGGTAGGGCCCAATGCATCCTCCTCCTGTTTACCTGCTGTAAAAGATGCTGCTGGATTCTTGCTGTATCATTTATTCTCGTGAGGCTCTGTACTGCCTGCTTGATTTTCAGTTGCTGAAATGATTACTGGTCCTTGCTTTCTGCCGCAGCTGAGAATTCAATACTGACAGGAAAAATCAGCTCCATATTTCATTTCCATTTCTTTTAATATTCCTTGCCCATTCATAGTTTAATCATGCCACAGTGCTAGGGGCTTGAGGGCAAGAGAGGCGTGAAAAGCAGCCTAGTTGTGAACAGGCGATGGGCAGAAGACCCTTATAGGAAAGAAATGTCCTACTTTTAATCTGTTTTGTGACAACTGTGTTGATTTTGAGCTTTAAGTATGCAGGTTGCTTTTTCCAGACATAACCCAGCATATGTTTGAAGGCTCTGCAGGTGCTGGGCTTCGGGTGAGCTGCCCCAGTGGCTGAGAATGCTGAAGCACCAGAGGACAGCTTCAGGATGAGGCCAGGCATGACAAAGTCTGTTCTCGTGTGGTACGACACAAATTCATTGCACAGGCCCAAACCTGTGTGGCTTTGACATTCAACTTCAGCCGGCAGACAGCGGAAGTGCTGTGACAAGGCATGAGAAAAAAGGGGGTAAGCACTGGCTGCCCTATTAAGGAGAAGAGCACTGAAGTGCCATTAGGAGTGTTCCCTCCCTTATTAAATGAAAAGTTTCCAGGAGGCAGTGCTGGGACCATGATGGCCTGGGATAGTTTGGAAAGAGGGAAACCAGTTGCTGCATTGCAGAGAGATGCCCGCAGACAACACTTGTCTCTGAAGTGTGCAATTTACATGGGACAGCAGAGCTGGACCTGGGAAGTCTGCACCATAACAAACAACTCCAGGTGACTCTAGTGCTTGGATCCGCATGGCTGCAGGGAATAAGGGAATTGAAGCCTCTGACCTCCTTCCTCAGTATGTGCAATACACACTAGATGATGACATCCAAGCTGGGACAGGGCTGAACAAAGCCAAACAGCTCCTAGGAGAGCACATTATGTTTCCCATTGGTATATATGCTTTAGAGAAGTACATTGGCTTGGACAACATTATTAAAGGACAGTCTGTTTTGGTCCTTACATATACCTTGTCCATTAGCAGCAGTTTGGACTCCTGTTTGGAAAGTTTCCACCTTTTAATTTTCATGAAGTCCCACCCACACTTGGGAACTTGCAAGTAGACTTGCAATGGTGCATATGACCAGAAGGACCCGTATCTGAGAAGGGAGGTGTTGGTTGAGCACTGCTGCCAGTTGTACCTACCTCCAGCTGTCTCTGCAGTAGCAAGGACTGCACATGTGCTCTTCCACCACAAGCATATCAATTTTGTACCAGAGACAAAACATTCACTGGAGCATAACAGCGTGTTGTCACTGTTGGTCACTGCAGCAGATTTTAACTGATGAGCCAAGAGGAGAAAGGCTCCATCTTCTGCATCGACATGTAGGCTTAGCACAGGCCACAGACAGGTCTGTGTTAGCTGCTGCAATGATAATTCACATTGCAACGAATCTGAAGTAACTCTGACAAAGATCCTGCAGATTAACTGCTCCTCTGCACGTGTTTGCTGCCAACTACCCATTTGCAACATCAATCCCAGCCGCTATGTGAAAGCCCAGATTTGTGAGACAGCTCCGTGGTAGATGGAGTCAGTATGAACTACTGGCATGCTCCACAAACTGATGTGGATATAGGTGGCATTTATTAGAAGCTCCAGAATAGAGGCCAAAGTGATTCCCTAATACAGAAGTTTCCCAGCCCTTAGCTCAGACAGGCCTTGAAGATTCTGCTGTCACATCCTCTTGTTCCCTTCCCCTGCCAACAACCTGCAGTCCCCAAGCTCTGCACCAGAGAGAGGTGGAGGGAGGAGATGGGGAATCACCTACATGGTAGCACTGCACCTTTTGCTCCCTTACTCTTATCCCCACATCCCACAGCATTGTTTGCATCTCTCAGCACTTGTTTAATGAGAGGCAGCACCCTGAGCCCAGGCTCAACAAATAGAAAATTGTGACAAACAGAAGAGAATCCCATCTACTGTGCTCCTCCTCTCAGTATGAGTTAGGTATGGATGACACACAGCAGTACTGCTGCCTGGGATGAGTGGTTTCCCAGCCACATGTAGCAGGGATCCCCATCACGTCTGTACTCCCTATTCAAGGGAGGAGAGCATACTTTGAGGGTGCTCTGAGATGATAGGAGAACAGACAATAACACAGAGCTGTGCTGCAGCTAATGATTTCATATTAAATAACTGAGATATACTGTTGCAGGTGCTGGAAGGGATCCACACTTACATGCTCTTCTCACAGTGAAGATTATTATTGATGTTCTTTTTATTACTATAGGGATTAGCAGCCCTGGTCATGGCCTGGCCTTGTATTCTGCTATTTTCAATTCAGAATGAAAATGAAGACAGTCCCTGACACAGAGTCATCTGAAACTGTGGCAGAAGCATTTGGTCCTCTTGCTTCCGTGGCATCGCTGCTGAGGAGCCATGGGTCACGCCAGCATAGACCTGGAGCTGGGACTGTTTGGAGAGAGAGAGAACAGAGTTTTGCTGCAGGAAGTGGGCTTGCTCCTGCCCAGGGGTGGAAATTCAGCAGCTGTTCATTCCTTCCTTCCTCTCTCTTTGCCAAGGCAGACACCACGCTCCTCTGGGGAGCTGTAAATGAGTATAATATGATACAGGGCCCTAAGTGAGCAGCAGTACTCTTGGCTTAAAGCTATCCCCTTTACGGTCAGAGGCAGGCATCTGGGATTGGTAAATGGATGATTTGATCTTCTATGGAAATCTCATTGTGTTCCTCTCACAGTGCTCCTCTCCGCTGTAATAAAAAGTAATTTAATCAATATTTTTGCACATTATTCTTCTGTTAGAATAATTATTTGGTGTGTGCCAGCCACAGGAATCCTTGCACCTCTCCCTCTGCAGCAGCTGGGACTGTCTTCTTGCACTCTTCTTCTTCTGGATACTGGAGAGGCACCTGCAGCAGCAACTGCTGTGTTTATGGAGGTAATAGGGGAAAGAAACATTCTTTTCTTTTTCAAGGTGCACATGAGTTAGTTTGTGTTCAAACTTAAAACAGAGAGCACGCAAATAGAAGAAGCCTGAAAATGGTTCTTCCTCCTGTTCTTGCTCACTCTGGGGTACAGAATTCCCTCTGCTCATTTCATATTTAAACTCTGGGATAAATTAAACAGGAGTAAACTAACAAGGGAGCTGCACTTTCCTCACCTTACTCTTCCCCAATGGTTTCATGAGGAAAAGACAAAACTGTGCCTCAGTTAAAATCACCATAAACACTTGTAATATTGAGGATGGATCTGATTTTTATTTTTACCTAACAATACAGTACAGTGCTTACTTTATTTGAAAGTCCAGAGCTTGGGCTCACTGCTGTAGAATGCTTCCTAAATTGAGGTTAGGTTTTTGCCCCCAGCCTTTCCTCCACCCACCCAGAAGGAGAGCACTCCCAAAAAAGGGTGGCCTGTGGTGCAGAGTGATTGTTCCTAATTGCGTGTTGATAGGCAAGGAGCACGAAATGTACTGCATCCCTGTTCCTGCAGCTCATCTCTCTGAAAAAAAAAAAGCTCAAGTTGCTTATCTTGGAGAAGTTTGCTCTTTTTCCCAGAGAGAAAATAATTTATAGTCTAACTGGTTTGAGCACTAAATCCGAATAATGAGGATCCAGCCAGAGATTGCTATTAAAGGGTTAGTATCCATCATAATTGGCTGATGGGGTGTTTTGAAACTCCATTAATCACTATGCTGGCAGCAAGCAAATTAGAAATTCTGTGTTCTGCTGCTGACTTCCCATTTCTCCAAGCGAGTTAAACACAAAGCATGTGTTACTGGCATCAGCGATTTCAAAAGTGGGTGTTTCTCTGGATGTAAATGGTACTTAATAATGTTCCACCTTTGACTGAAACTAGGGCACGCCCTGCCATGAGGTTCTCATCATCTAATTATACTTACTCAATCTGAGCTCAGAGGTATCGTGCAACAAATCGGGCTTGGCCTACCTGACAATGATTAACTCTTCAGCTTGTCTTGGCGGAAAAGCCATACCCCAAGAAAACGGATCTGCCTGGTTCCGCACTGGGGTGAGATAGAATGGGCTGAGGTGGCCATGACGCCTGCTGCTTTGCTGCTGCTCTCTCAGCCGTGTCTCTGTTCTTCCACCCATTGCAGTTATTGTGAAGAAAGGGGGTCAATCACTTGCAGAAACCCTGTGTTTCTGCAGACCTGTTAAGGAGCAGTGCCATGGGGCTGACGGATGTTTGACACCCATCGCTACAGTGGCAGCCCTTGAGCATCATATCTTGGGTTTATACACAGAAGCAGAAGCAAAATGAGGTAAAAGCCTCATTTTGAATAAAAAAGAGACCAGACTGTGCTCCAGACCTGCTCCAGTCACGGTCTCTATGCTCAGACCTTCAGCAGCTCTCTGTACAATAAATAACACTCCTCAGAGACCATTTTTGGACTCTGAGGCTAAGTGAGGTGTCAGTTTGTAACTTGTACTGTGAAGTTTCCTCAGTCCCCAAAACAGAGTGGATCGATGTGCAGCCAGCAGTGCCAGATGTGGCTGGGTTCTCAACCAGCCTCAGTACTCCTGCAGCTGTGGTGATGTTTCCCCAGTGGTGGGCGTGCAGACGAGGTGGGGGCAGAGGCAGTGCCCTCTCCCATGGTGCAAGGTGAAACTCAGCTTCACTTCATTTTGCTTTTGCAGCCATAACCTAAAGTCTCTCCAGGGTGAAGGTATGGCAAGGCACAGGCATGGCTTTTCTTGGTTCCACCTCCAGATGTTCAAGAGGGGCCGTGAGCACACTGCTCTGAGCGGCATTCCCGCCCGAGGACAAGGGGAAGATGTTCCTAATCCACCCACTCCCCCACACACTGCTAACGCTCCTTCCAGAAAGTCCTGCTCTTGCTCTCAACCCTTTTTTTTTCCAGCAGTTTCGGATGGCAGATAGGAGAGAGAAGCCCAAAAGAGACAAATGCATGTCTCATAACCATGGATGATGACATTTTAACTGATAAGGCTCTCCGCTCTGGTCTTCATCTTGTATTTCAGCTGTGATTTATGAAGCTAATGAAAACCGTGGCATGCACAGTGAGCAGGCAGGTTCTCCAGAGATTTCCTGCCCTGTTAATGGTTCTTGGTGAGTAAATGACTTGTCACTGAAAGTCCCCATGCCCTGCTACACAAGAGGAGAGCTTGCTTAGCCACCACCACCCCCCCCTTCCTATCCCCTAAGGAAGTAAAGATCTTGACAGAAAGGTAGAAGGAGAAGTGTCCCTCTTGGATCATTTCAATTTTAGCCACATAATCACCATCATAATACTTCATAATTACATCTTGCATCTTTCATCTCTGTATTTCAGCTGAAGTTAGGAATGTCTAATTGCACAAGTCTCACAAATACCTTTTGGGGCAGGTTGGCATTCGGATGATACCAGTTTTCATGAGGTGTTTTCAGGGACATATAATCACAGGGAAAACGAGCCCTGCAGAGTGGTACAGGAGTAGCTCCAGCTAAGCCAAAGCAGTCTGGTCTGTGCACAGCCTCATCTGCTCTGCAGAGCCTGAACCTGTGCAACTGTACTCAGTGCAGAGGGTAGCCTGCATCTCTTAAAGTGTCATCCCTCTGAGTAGAGGCCAAATTCTGCTTCCCTCAGGATACATCTCAGCTGCCACCCACATTTGGAATACTCAAATGCTGTCTGGCACTCATGGGGTTCTCAAAAGCATAGCAAGAGGAATGTCAGGGACTGCAATGCCACACAAGTGATCTGCCAAGCCTGCTGTGGCTCCAAGGCTCATTGGAGTGTGTTAGCCAAGTACAACACTGAAGGTGGCTCTCCTGCAGGATTATGTCCCTTTTGTTACACAGGAAACCACCCACTGGCCTTTCGTTTTTCCTGCCATTCATATATTTGCAGCAATTTTCGTTATGACAAAGGACTGTCACTGCTGTCACTTTTGTTTTTCTTTTGTTGTTCACCTACCAGTTGAAAAAGAGTTGTTGCTATCCTCATTTCCACTGCCTGGGAAGGTACCATAACTTCAACCATGAAAAATCCATTGCTTGGCATACAGTGCATCCACACTGGTGCAGAGTGGGGCATCACATTACTGTTCATATTAAGTAACTTCAAACTATACAAAGTTATATTACCCTGTATGAGGTGACAAATTCATCTGCCGCCCAGTTGTGATAAGGCAATCTTGATAAACACTGCCCACGGAAAAGCCAGGGCTTACTTCTTAATCTTCTCCTCCCCAATGTTTTTTCGGTCACCTTATTTCCTATATTATAAGTAAAGCTAATGTGGGGAAATACAGTCTATATATTCATTCCAGTTTTGCTAAACCACAGTTTACATACAACTTCTGAAGCCATCTTTAAGTATCTTTAGAAAACAAGTATCTTACCAGGCTTAATCTGCCTTGTGTGTTTAATATACTAAAGCCTCCTGCAAAGATCAAACCACTTTTGTAAGCAGCAATAGAAAACATTTCCTTGATAGAGTCGAAGCCATGAGTAGAAGAGTCAGAGCTGGATGCCTGGCAGCAGGGCCACTTCAGAGACTTAACCCAGAGGTATTGGCTGTGTTCTGTACTCTGAAAAAGCTTATTTCAAGCAGCCCTGCCCCACTGCCAGATGCCTCTTAAACAACAGGAGGCTTTGCAGGCAGCTGGCTGGTTGCCTGGGGTGACATGCCTGAAGGTGCCTTGCTCTGGTAGGCAGGAACTTATGCCCAGGGCCCCTCAGGCTCCCAAGGGCCTCCTGCAATGCCCAAGCCAACATTTTTACCACTGTATTGGCAGTTCTGAGCTCTGTTGCCACACTCAGTGCATTCTTGTTTCCAAACCTACCTCTGAACGTACATTTTTCACACAAACACACAGTAATAACCAAGCCCAGGAAATGCAACAGGAAGTATTTGTGCTGACGTCCTGGTCTCTGTTTTACCAATGCATGAAAATGGCATTTCTGAGATTTGTCCTTACAGTGTGAAACAAGATTATGCTGAGCAATGGCTGGAGTCTCTAGTCATGACAGCGATGCCCATTTCCTTCTCTTTCAATATGAGCATGAACATTTTTAAAAGGAAGGTCAATCCCATACAACATGCTACGGACTTCAAATATTCCTTCACTAGAGCATCTACATCATGCCTCTGTTAGACAGTAGTGAAGGGCAATAGGTAGATCTGCTGGCCTGGACCACTGAGGCTGAGGATTCGGTGATCACAGGCACCCTCATGCGTTTACATAGGGTTACCCTGATGTATACATAGAGGCCCATAGACATTGGCAGTGGGAGTGCATCTTACTGCTTAGTTTTATCTGAAAGAGGTCTCATGTACCCTGAGACCTCTCTGCAATGTAAACCAAAGAGCAAGCAGTGGCCATGATCAGGAGATTTGCCTCAGAAGTACCTGCCTGACCTGGATTAAAAAAATTTAGGAGGACACATTTGTAGATTTAAGCTAAAGCTAGTCTGGAAACCAGGTCATAACCTAAACCTGAACTTTGGCCCATCGCCAGTTTTAGTGTTAAGAGCAAGAAGGTGGCATCAGAAAATGCCTGAGTAGTGTTTTTAGAGTACCTGTGAAATTTACTGTAATATACTGAAAAAAATAGTGCCAGGAGTTTTTCAATAATTTTAGCAAAATGTACCAGCTCTATCCTTATTTGTGGTCTACTAGACAGACTTGATACCTGTTCCCTTCGGTATGAATAACTGGGCTTTGAGTTCAGTTCAAACACATCCTGGGCATAGCCCAGACCTGTGTTCAGTGAGCAGAGAGGTTCAGTCAGAGCTCCTTGTATGACTGTCATGTGCACTCTTACAGCTTCTTCGCTTTCCACCACAACTTGGGTAACTTGACAGATTTTATGAATCCCCAATATTTCTGTTATTGCCCTAATGGATTCCAGCTATTAATTTGAAATTGAATCTTCCTCATCTTAACTCTACTCTTATACTTTTAAGTATACTTCCAAGTTCATTAATGAGCTTCACTAGCTTTAATAAACCCAAGCTGTGCCATAATTACAAATGGCTAAATCACTCATTCTGAGTAGTTCAGATCTTTGCATTCAAGTGCAGATATTCAAAGGCATACTGCTGCATACAGATGCAGCCACACACATTCATACTCATTTCTAGGGATGCTCTCACAGTACTTATGGACAGAATAAATCTGAGCCATGTAGTTGTTTTAGTGGAAATACAGATGAAATCATCTTTCACCTCCAGGTCATGAGTGTGATTCCATCAGAAAACAGCACTGCTGACTGAAAGTTTTTGGTTGGGCACTGAGAGCTTAAGAAACCCCATGATCTCAGCACAGCTGTTAATAGAAAGCAAACCCAGCACTAACTCATGTCACTTTTGGCAGCCGTAGCAGAAAGTCCAAACTCCCAAATCAGCATGGGGTCTGCACGGCTCTTTTAGCCCAGAGGTGGCTCCACGGCAGGCAGTGCATCATCCTGGCAGGGTGGAGATTGGAAAAACTTGTATGGCAGCCCTTTGGACTATCCTTTTCCCTGGGTTAAGAGGAGGTCACTTTTCATCTCAGAGCTCCCTATTTATAGAAAAGGAAAAATACAGGGAAGAGTGGCCAAAAGAGCCACTCACAACTTTTATTGCATGTATTATAACAAGCTGAGTTTTGAAATAAGGGCTTGAACCTCCTGGGGTTGGATCTGAAACTTACTCATTTCATTCAGTCTGTGTTCAGGTAGAAATGACCTGACTAGGAACTGCACCTCTGCAAGAGCTAAGGACTTACAAACGTCTTCAGAGTTTGGACCCTTCTCAGCAAAGTTTGGCTTCCCATCTCACTGATAACGTACCTGAGGCACTTTCTCTCATTCATTGGGCTGATGAGCAAAAGTATTATTCTTTGGACTAATCCAACCGCTTGAAAATCAGGGCAAATATTAAATGACCATTCTTCTGCTTACCAGTGCTGTGCAGAAGGAGAAGAGAGTTGACTGCTCCTGCTGCTCACAGAAGTGTAAAGATGTAAAACTACCAATTCATAATGACAATGCAGGCACAAGGAGCATGAATTTGCAAATCTGGCCTCTCCAAGAGTCTGCACAAGGTGTAGGTGCCAGCAGTTTTCTTCAGCTGGCTGAAAGGTGAAAACAAATGTGACAACTTTGCCCTGACAAGGGAGGGAAGGCAAGGGCTAGAGAGATGCTCTATTCAACAGGGAGTTTATTTTCATGCCACATTCAGATCTGGGCACCTAGCTATCACTGAGTTGACAAAACAAAGGGCGCTGGAACAGGGAAGAAAGGAGCCTGAAAAGAACTCAGTGAGAAGAACTGGAAGAGCTAAATCTAGAGTTGGGGAGTAGGATGGGAGTCAAGGTCTGTAAGAACTCAAATAAGAATATTCTGACTTCCAGAATGAGGAAGGACTGATCTCTTACAGATGTGCAGCTCAAAGCTGGAGATACCCTTGGGTAGCTAACATGCAAGCCACTGAATAATTCTGTTTTCATAACATCTGAAAGACATTTTTCAGCACTATAAGGGCCCTTTCTAAAGTGTAGTCACCGATGGCTAATAGGGAGTGAGCTCAAGCTGCAGCTTTGACTCAGGACTCTTGTCTTTTTCTCAGAAGTACTTTTCAACAAAACCTGTGAAAATTTAATATTTTAATTTGTTAAATGTTGTCAAAACTGGCCAATCCATTCAAAAGTCTGTAGGGACACACACACAAACCAAGGCACAGCCTAAGCCTTTCCTTCTGAAGAAAATGAGGCTAAAAAACTTCAGGATGTGAAAAACAAAATTCTAAGTCATGAAGCACCAAAGTCTTCAATTTTGCTTTTGGGACATTTTGGCCATGCCCTAAGCCATACCAACTTTTTGGTTGCTTCATTCCTTGAGCCAGCACAGCCCTGACTCAGGCAGCGATTCCCATCATGTGGCTAGTAAGGTGCAGCTGAGTTTATTAGGCTTCATACCTTAAAGGAAGGTCTTTTACATCTTAAGAGAGGGAAGGACTTTGTGTGTGAAGCTTGAAGAGATTGTTTAATGGCTAACCTGTTTGATCAATGTGAGTTGTACTATGAGCACATTGTTTGGGGAACTCTTGTGGAGGGAATGCTGCAAACAACTTCTGAAAGACTGGGCTTTAATGTGGGTTAAGGGCTGGTATTCATAGGTGAGCCTGTAATGAATATGCCTGTCTGATGTTGGCCTTGTTGAGGGCCAATTCAGAAGATGAATAACTTTTGCTAAAGTGAATGACAGTGTAATTGCTTCCAGAGGAAAAGTGTTTATGTGGGTGGTGGGAAGGGTGGAGGTGATCTCAAATAGGGCAAGTAAATGGTAGCTCTTGTCTCTTGTCTGATCCAACAGGCTTGCAATGAAGTTAAGAAAGGGTGTAATTGCACTGGTTCCTGTTCCGAAGCTTCCCAACAGTTAGAGACAATGTATTAAAGTGGGAAATCTGCTGATGGTGGTTAGTCTACAGTGCTCAGGTCCCCTGCAGCTGCAGAAAGGCTGGGAGGAAAGAAGTTCCTGACTGCTTAGGGCAGCTGATTTAGTAGGGCTTGTAGTTTTGCCTGTTCATCAACCCAACAGGTACCCAGTGTTTATTGACTCATCTGGGAGAAGCATTAGCAATATGTGGCAGGTAAACAGTAACACCATGTTGCAGTTGAATGCCTTTTTGTCTACATAGTCCCCTGGTGACCTCAAGCAGTGAGAAGTATTCACTAGTATGCTTGCTTTACTAAGTTTTGGTGTTGACTAAGACTAGGGCAGTTAAAGTCATAGTAGCAGCTTCACACCTGAGTGTGCCTTCCTTTCTTATTAGTACATGTTATAAACGGGGCACAAGATCTATAGTAACATTCTTAGCTGCTTCTCTTGGCAAATTGGCTCTTCTGATCTACTATTACTTCCTCCTGCACCCCCTCCATTCTTAGTTCTCTCTACCCTATCTAGACCATTTTAAAGCCATATTCAAGCCCTACTAAGATGAAGGAAAGGAGCTAAGCGGTCATCTATGGAAAGGGCCCAGTACTTTATGGAGGAGTTACCTTATGCAGTACTGGGTTTGGTTTGGGGTTATTTTTAGCTTCTCCCATGGGTGACTATCAAGGGCAAATGGAAGATACTTTCCCGGCAATCAAGCATTTCCCTGTTCCACCATCCTGAGTGTGTTTTGTTCATCTCCTTTCGTGTCAGTCACTTCTGGACTTGAGTGCTCTTTGCTGTCTGACAGGAAATCCTTCAAATACTCCACACAGGCATTGGTGATTCACAAACTGCTTCTTCAAAATGTGGAGAGGGTGAAACTTGGGGAAAGAAAAAATAGGTAATAACTGAGTCTTTACTGAGGTCTTGTCTTACCTGCAGTTGAATAAATTGGAAATGAATGACCTTTGGCCAGCAATTCAAGAAGGGAATCCAAGGCCCTTGTATGCTCTGCTGGTGGCTCTCACATAAATCAATGCCTCTATAAAAGCATTCCGCTTGCTTCTGCCTTCTGTAGACATCATGACTTAGGGCAGCTGTGCTGGAAGAGCATGCACTTTCCACATGCAAGCAAAGCTCTGGCCTCAACTCCCACAGACATACATGGATATATGTTGCTGCTTTCAGTCAGCGAAACACATTCTCAGCCTCACGCACCCAGGGGTACCAAATTGTTGATAGGGTGACTCAGCCCACAAGATACTTGACCAGAAAGCCCAGGTGGACCTAACCCATAGGATAAAGTATGCAAGGTTCCTGCTTGTCATGGCAGTATTTCTTTTGCAATTTTCTTCACTGTCAGTTTGGTAAAAATGCTAACTAAATAGGCTTCAAGCAGACTCCAGCTCATGCAAGGACTGGTAGCTCTGATAACCACACTCACTCTTGCAATTCATATGCAGAAACCCTGTCTCTATATGTTGTACAGTCATTTTCCACTGTAGCCATGCAAGAATAAAGCCTCTGCCATGTTAATCTCCTGGTGTTTGACAGGCAGCTGGCACTGAAGTGTATGTCAGATGTGTGATTGCAAGGACAATGCTGGGTGATAGCAATAAGAAAGATGGAAGTTGTTTTTAGGAACTAGAGAGTAGTGGTGCTGCTGCAGCTCCTGGGAATGCACTGGAATGGAAAACTCATTTCTGGTGTGGGGAGGAGTGTACAGCAGCCTGGGAAGAGAGGGAAGGTCTGTCTGCACCATGCGCTGCTGCTCCAGAGCTGAAAGCAGCAGAGGTACCCATGGTGATGCTTTACCCATGCTGCTGAGGTCTGTGGAGCAAGAAGCCCTTATGTGACTGCATTGCTCCCAGCAATAAGGTTGCTCTCTGCATCCAGCACTTTGCACTTGTGCTGCAAGGGTGCTCTGGAAAAGGTAGTATTGGGAAGGCTGTCAGGTCTGATGTTCTCAGAAGCCTCAACTCATCATAATAAAAACAAAAGATGATGGAGTGTTCATCTGTTCATCCTCTTATCTCCAGTGATAACAGCTCTTTCAAAATACACATGGAGCTCCAGGCTGCTGGCTAAATCCATCCTTTCTCTCCCTCACTCCTGTCTAAGTTTTAACTATGCCCATGTGAAATTATTCTGGGTGAATACTCTGTGACAATGACTCCCTGGCAGGTTGTTAACCAGTGAAAGCCAGCAGTAGCCCATAGTATAGTGGTGTTTGGAGAGGGGTGAAATCATGGCTGACAAAAAAAGTCCCTAGGTAGTCTCCACCAATAAGATGTTTCAGGAAGCTCAAAAGAAGGAAGAGGAGGGTCTGCTTCATGTAGTACCTCAGTGAAGCACATAACACTGCCACAAGTTGTAAACATTTAGCATCTAGTACATAAGTCTAAAAAACAATTGGAGAAACATAGGGGGAAGGGACGATGGGGGGAACCCAAATACAAAGAAATTACTATGAGTTCCTGAAATCCCAGAACCCCAAGCTGAATTTGAGAGACTATGCACAGAAAGTACATCTGCCCCTCTTGTTCCTAGTTAGATATTGGCAATTGCCGTTTAAGATACTGACTGGATGGATATTTGGTTAATCTTATGTTAGTTTTTATGTAAATACAGCTGCCATTGAATGTCAAAATCCACAAAAAGAAGGTGACAGCCTAACTAAAGTGGGTTGTTTCTGTTTTCCCAAAGTATTGAGGATCTGAGCCAGAGGAGGGAGAAAAGCGTAAGCTTTGCTTTACCCTTCGTATGTAACTGCTGGGTATTGTCACCCAATGAAAAGAACCAGTGCAGGAGTTTAAAAGGATAAGCAACCTTAAATGCCACTTACAGTGAACCACGAAATGCTGAAAACTGCAGAGTCTCACCAGAACAGCACATCTGACTTTCCTGGAGGAAACCTCCTGGCCTGTCTGAGAGCAAACCCTGGAAATTCCTGTGTGCTTAACAAACAGGTCTGCTCACAACGTGCCAGCCTGCTCGTTCAGAGGGTGTTGGTGACAGGGAGTGGTAAATACTGAAGTACTGGGTAAAATAACATATCTGGCATTTGGGGTGGGGATGATGCTGCAGCCACTCCCCTTTCCCCAAGCATCCAGGCGAGCGGTGAGCCATAGTCCAACTCAGATACACTGTGCAAGTGGTCTGGCAGCCTGTGTTTGGTGGACCTCTGTGACCCTGATGAGCACATAGTAGGGCTGCCAGGCTTGTACCTAGGGCCTTGGGAAAGCCACCAACACATGGCTGAAACAGTCTTGGACCATCTTCTCATAAATACCAAAGGAGCATGTGTAGAGAGACTGGGACATGCATGTTCTATGCTTCACACTAAGCTTCAAATTCACCTTAGTTTAATGGAAGTCTGAGACACGAGAAAAAAGGTCAGATCCAGAAAAGTATGTTTAGAAATTTAACTGCACCTATTTTTTATTATTGGGTTTTTTTTTTCAAAGTTGTAATCTATTAATTTCAGAATGGAGCCATGCTTGAAGATACTTATCTTTCTGAACTGAGGGCCTGTGTTACCCTGAACATAGAGTGTTAAACTGATATAGCCCCATCTGCTGTGCTCTCTGCTGCCTTCGAGGGGTGGATGGGGAAATAGGCAGAAATCCTCCAGACTGAAAGAGTTTAAAATGAAGGCACAGAGCAAGAAGTTGGTTTGTTTGTACCGTGTTTGTAATCTCTAGGTAATCCCATCACTGCTTGCACAAAAGCAGCAGGCTGACACGCCACATTACCGCAGTAGATGTATGGGAGCTGCAGCATCAGCTGTCACAGCAGAATTATTTTGCGGTTTCGCTGAGACCACAGGCTGTTCAGTGCTCCTTCTGGTTGTTCGTGGGGCCTGAATAGGTAGTCCTAATATATCCTTAGGTGAAGTGAGGAGTTGGAGGAAAGGGGGCAATAAGAACAGCAGAGATCAAAACCAGCTCTGAAACCTGCCCCTGCCTCAAAGAAAAGACCAGTTATCCAAGCTGAGTGGGAGGACGTCCTCAGGAACCTGGAGGAGAGGTCACAGCTGGAGCCTGACTCATCGCAGAAGCAATTCCTTCATCTGTTAGTTGCATTATCTGTAAATGAGGTGTCTCACACAAGCCTTGTACAACACACTAGGGTTTGGGTAATCAGGTATGAGGCACGTCTCATGTTGCATTTGGAGACTATTTATAACAATAATGTGTCTCAGTAAAGCAGTTGGCATATTCTGTGGTTTGTAGGACATGTTTGCTGTCATAGAACCATAATATATTTATCAGAAGGGAGCATATTTTTTGTGTAGCTTTTCTTCTGCGCTATAGCACTGTTCCTGACAGTGTTTAAACCCATTGTGTATGTATCAGAATTCCCAGGGATGAATTTTTCTGCAGTCCATAGAGGAACCAGGACATAAAGCACCAGGTTCTGGAGGCTGCTACAATGGAGCTGTGTGAGAAGAGCAGGAGATTCCTTCAGGGCTTTTACTTGGACTTCTACTGACATCACCACTGAAGGAAGAGGGGTTGAATGCTTTGCTTGTGCTCTCCAGACTAGGTATTCTCAAGTCTAGCCCCATTTTATGGGGCTGCTTTAAGACCAGCTTCTTAATCTTTAAAAGAACCTTTATAAAAATGCTAAGGTCTTTTGACTAAAGGCCCTGGAGGCATAAGGTATTATTATGATGCTGTGTAGTCACAGAGATTTAATTGAAGGTATTTAACTGTAGTGGCTGTGAAACAATTGAAATTATACTTGACCTCCTCTTTGGAGCAGTGCTTTTAGACTGAATAATAAGTTAGATAATGCTTAAATTCTTGGTGTCTTTCCTGAGGTTTTCTCCAATACACCTACTGCAGTTTTCACAATGCAGACAGGTTGGCAGGTGTAAGGAATTCTAGTAATTATACCCCCTAAATTCTTTGTACTTCTTTCCAACTGAATATCTCTAAGATCAGAGTAAACATGGTAAAAACTGTCTGTGAATGATTCTCTGGAATGACGTACAGAGAATCTGGCCTAAAGGAAAATAAAAAAACCAAGTGGTTTTCCCAGTAAACCAGGGGCAAGACAGAGTCCCGATAGACTCTACCTGACAAAACCCTGCATGTGCATGTTTACAGGTTACTTATTCAATCACAGGTGTAGAAATACATGTGGTCTCCCAACTTAAGAATTAACAGCGGGCCAACCATAGAGGCTTGTTAATTTAGTCTAGATGCTAATCTGAACTTCAGTTGAACCTACTTGTTCAAGTAATCTACCAAGCAATCTCCAGGAGAAGAGACTTTTTCTCATGTAGTGCCAGCCTAACAAAAATGTAAACTAACCTCTAACTGAGATGGTTATGGAGTTTTCCCTGTGGGCAGTTTGTGTGGGCAAGTGTGGAGGAGCAAGCAGGCACCTAACCAGTGTCTCTTTGTTAAGAGAGTTCCTGGTCTGGTACCTGTGTCATGGGACAGCAGGCAGCTAGAAGCACCCGGTCACAAGCACATCCCACAGCAAATTGGTGTTCTGAGGTGTCTCCTTTCTCCTGGTCAGTGTGCTTGTGTGCTTCAGCTTCTCTTGGTTTAGACAGTGACTGAGCCAGGATATATGTTTAGACCACCTGTGCCTTGCTCAGTCTCACCAAGGTACCTTTTGGTCCTGACTTAGCTCCCCAAAGCGATTCAGAAATGCTTTCGTATTTGAGGACAACTTGAACTAGATGGAAGTGATGGGATGGCCAAGGTCAGGAGCTAGTCTTTGTGCCCAAAACCTTCCTTCCCTCCTGGTTGCAGTGCTCCTCCTCAAGCAGCAGGTAAACCTAGGAAGTGTTTCTGGAGTTTGTAGCCTTAGAATAGTTTTGATTAATTTTGCAAAGACCTGTTTAAATAAAACATTAGATACACTTTCCCTTAAGGTTTGCAAAAGGGTTGTGATTATTTTTACTATCAGTTCAAAGTCTAAAAATAATCCCTTACTCCGTCATCCTTGGCAGGAAGGGAAGAAACGTACTGGCTTCAGAGGCTGCAGAGTTACCTGTTTATTTTGAAATAAATGTTTATGTGAGCTATTCCTGACAGAGCACCAGCTTTCCTGTTCCACCCTTACCAGTTAATGTAGGAAGGTCATGCACTTTTGTCCCAGTTAACTCAAGTCCTGCAACCATGTAAATTTGTGACATTTTATTCCATGCTTTTTAGGTCAGACCAGCCTCATGTGACTGTTTCAGTAAGCATGCAGCTGACCAAAAGCCACTCACCTTCATGTAGAGCAGGCATGTAAGGCAATGGGAGTTGTTCAGTTGTTTGCCCAGTATTTCTTGTGAAGTAATTGCTGCTTTTCTCCCCTTGTCCACACTCAGAGCTAAACACTGCCTTGTTCCTGACTTGCAAAATGAAAGGAAACAGAGGACAGTATGGGCAGGGGCATGAGTCCTTCCTCATCCCTCTGGCGCAGAGCCATCATCCAGGCTTTCTGCTGTATCATGGTTATGTGAAAGGAAAATGGGAATCAGCTTTATTCCTGACCCTGTCATGGACTCTGGGGACCTATTTTCCAGCTGCCTGGAAACTCATAGGTTCACTGTCACCTTTCTATAGTGAGGTAGCAATGGTAACATCCCAAGGGGCCATGTCACACTTTTTGAGCAATGTTCCCATGAAACGAAGACACCATGTGCTCCCAGAGAGGGGCTTGCAGGCTGCACCACTGTGTTTATAGCCTCTTGCACTGTGCAGCTTCCAAGTCGGCTGGTATTTCTTTATATCCTCTGCTGGAGAGGGCTTTGATTATCTGATGAAACTATGGACAAAGCCTGTACACATACATGTACTTTAAAGCTACATGCTTGAGCAGATGGTAAATGGTCAGGGAAGGAAAAGCTACTTGGTTAGATTCAGATCTGATGACTTGTAAATTATGTTCCCCTTACAATGGTTAACAAGAATGAACTGAAAGTTTCTTCCTGTACACATCCTTCTGGCAAAAGAGCAAGAGTTCAGACATGTTCCCTGGTTCTGCTTGGGATAAAACGAAAAGTTCTCAAGGTATCTTCCCTTCCTAGAATGAGGCAGGAGACTTCTGGCTGGGGCATTAGCAGGAGATGCAGAAGACACAGGCACAACCCATCTGTGTATGTGATTCAGTCAGTTTGAGGCTGCGCTTTCCCACATCTAAGGCGAGTGCCCTAAATACCAAACCTCTTCTGCAGTAGCTGAATTTTGTTTTGGCCTTCTTGCACCCTTGCTGAATATGACCCTGTTGGAGATCTTTCCTTTTGATGACTCCTACTAAACAAATGTTATTAATTTTCCTGATCATGCTTTGCACCAAGTATGTTTGCCCAGCTGGATACTTTCATCACCAGCACATATGTGGCTACATAGGGCATCAGAATCTGCTAGACTCTTCACAGCACTTTGCTCTTGACCATAGATCCACATTGAGAAGCTCTCATCATCCAATCCTTCCCTCTGCTGGTAACAGCCAGGCAGCCTACCCTGTGCAGCTGTCTTTGTTTTCAACATGATATGGCACCACCCAAAACATAACATATTCAGGTAAAGTTTGGGCATTTGAGTTTTGCATCACTAATCCTTGCAATAGGCTTTTGTGCTAGCTCCTGCATGGTGTTCAGTTCCTGACTGCAGCCTAGCACACCAGGTTGGCTCTTGTCTGTCCCATGAGCAACAGGTATCAGTGGCTCACGCCAGCCCATGGTCTGTCATCTACCATATCTTTTGTCATCTTTGCTCTTCAGCTCTCTTGAGTAACAAGCAGCAAGAAGTAACCTCCTTCTTAAAAGCTGCAGTATACAAAGCAGTAAGAAGCGCCAAACCTTCTGATGTTTAACTTATCAGGGAGCAGAGCTTCCTTTCTTTTTTTTCCTTTCCCATTTCCCCCTTTTTCCTGTTTTTCCCTTTTTCCCATTTCCCTTTTTCCCTTTCCCTTAAAAAGGACTTTATCAAATCCCCACTCTAGCTGTGACTGAATTTTAAGTATATCAGGTAGGTCAATGGCTTTTCTAGAAAGTTACCCTTATCAGTTAGTGTCTGCGCTAGCCTTAGCTGAATTGCCTCAACAGCCCTCCCATCATCTAAATTTAGACATCAAAATACATCTAAAGAATGCCTGGTGGCCTAATGAATAGCTAGCCAGTCCTCCTACAGGATCCTGTCTCTGAAAAGTAAATTGCATATGGACACTAATACCACATGTCAAAAACTCATTCAACTGCAAGCTTGGTCAGCTTTAATCTGCTTACATTTGCTTTGGCTATTTTTTTCCCCTGGTCTACTTGTCTCTGAGAGCTTTTTGCAAAATATAACAAGATATCTTGTTGTGAATTGATTTTTAGTTTTGGTTAGGTAAGGATGGCTATACATCCTGGAAGATGATAGTATTATGTAAAAATGAGCATAGGAATTTTCTGTCAAGAGAAAAAAATATTTCACCATCTTTCTGTCTCTTCCTTCCCAAATTAAATTCTAATACATGTCCTCCATATAAATTCATATACAGCAATAAAGAACCTGCTATAGAAAAGAGAGGCATATGTTAATATATTATGGTAAGATTTCTTTCTTTCCCTTATGATTATGGGAGTACATTTAGGTATAGAGTAGGAATCAGAGGTTTATATTGGAAGGAACGTGACAGTTACTTCTGCAGAAATTCAACAGCTAAAACCAAAATGAAATGGAATCTATTGCTGCTTACATTCAGTAGTTTCATTCTTTACCTGTTCTTCAGTAAGTTTCCAAAGAAGTGGGGGCTTGGATTTCTGTGAAATTTATCTTACTAAGATTATGCAGGAGGCCCTAAAGGAAAGAAGGGTGAAAATCAGAGTTTGTCCACAAATAACTCTCCTCGCCCACACACACACCACACAGCAACATGAGATATCAGTGGCAGAAGGTCATGCAGATAATTGCAATAGTATTATCTGCTGTGCCTTGGGAGCTTGGCTTCTCTCAGAGGGAGAGTGATAAATTAGACCTTGTCAAAATTCCGTTCACGGAAAACTCCAGCATTGCTACATCTGGAACCTGGGTGGTAAGCTCCAGAATTTCCCACAGAAAGTAAGTTCTGGAGTTTAAATTTTCACAAGGTGAAATGCTTCTCCCTGACTGAATTCTGCATGTTGGTTGCTTGGGATTTTTTTTTCCCCTTAAAAAATCAGCCAAATTGACTAAGGCCAGAAGAACTTGATTTCTCTCTGAATATTTGCATCTTGCTGTATGTAATGCCAGGCAGTTGAGGCTGCACTTTTCCTGCTGGCTCACATTGGAAAGCTTAGTCTGCAGTCTGTGGCATAAATGTTAAGATATCGTGGACAGGGGTAAAAGTTCATGCCTTACTCAAGAGTCTCTCTGAAGACCTGCTAATTAGTGACTTTGATGCAAATGAACACGGTGTTAGCAGCATCAATCCTCTATAGAAATTAGTGTGCTTTAGTACAGAAAAAAGTCATCCTCGGTGAATTAGCAACTATGGTATACCTTACAACAAAGTATGTTTGTTTTGAATGAAAGATCTGTTTCATTAAATGTGGGCGCTTTCTAGTCTAGGCATATCCTGTGGAACTAGAGATTTGAAACTTTGCCCATTAAAGGAGGATAAACTATGCCCCAACTAAATGAATGCCGGTGTTCAGTGGTAAAAAGATAAACACATTTATCATCAAAACATAATGCTGAAAATGCAGAGAAGTTCCTTGCTGGGAAATAGATTCTCCAATCTGGCATTACCCGAGAAACTGAGGCTCAGGGTATGTATGAGAGAGGGACAACATGGTTGTTTCAGTGGATGTTTGAGGGGGCTTAGAACCCATTAGTGCCTTTGATTAGGTGAAGTGCAAATGTCAGTAGCATTGGCAATTCCTGCTTCTACCAAGAAGCCAGCTGTTCCCCATTCACTCTCAGGATCTATACCAAGTGCTGCCCAACATTACAGTGCTCCAGAGTACTATGCCTTAATGTGTTCTTCTTGAAAGGCCAGTAAACTGAATAGTATTCATGTTAATTACTTTTTTTTCCCTCCCTAAATCCATCGGCAAGGTATCACCATGATAGAAAAATGATACAGCACTTCTTGGACTAGGGCCCAGATGCTTTCTCTGATGGTAAATTGATTGAATTGCATCCATGCTGAAGTTACAGTGGGAAAAATCTCTAAATTCTTTGTGTGATATTGAAGCATATTCCCATAAATTAGCCCCATTGGCAGCCAATTTACCAGTTCAGTTTTAAAGATCAGAATCAAAATGTTGCACTAGACAATGATATTTGGAAAGCAAGACCCTTGAAAGCTGGGTTTGTTAGGCATATTCAACGAATGTGCCTAAAAGGTAGGCAATGTTTTCTAGATATATTAAAATAGATGGGTTTTTTTCCTTGTAAAAAAGTCTTCCTATTTGAATGGTGACATGAAATGCAGTGAATTACATTTGTTGTCCCATCCAGCTTTTGTTGATGAAGGTGTGAGTGGTTCAGTTTGGAGGCAGGTCTCCCGCAGCACTGCTCTGTCAAGTATCTGTATTTCCCCCAGTATCGGCCCTGTCAAGGCAAAATTCCCAGGAGGGCTCACACTCTCCTCCTGGTCACTGCAGCTTTGCATGCTCAGCCCTCACCCTCTTCCTTCAACAAAAAGCTGTATTTACCCCTAGCACTCCCATCTGGCCTTCAGCAATTAATCTGTGTGCCTGTAGCTGCAGCACATTGTGTGATAATTTGTTATGTTAATCCCATGTGCCAATGACCCACTTAAAAGCTTCCTGGGACACAGTTCCCTGCTTCTCTTTTGGAATAAACCCTGGGTTTTCCAATGATACATATAAGAAAACAACCACATTCTGTGGCTTTCAGATACACAAGGCTAAAGTTTGGTTGCCTCTGTGCCTATAGCACACTGTTCTTACCTACTTTCAAATTTTGGCATATTAGAACTAAGGGGACCTAACTGAATCTGCAAGTTCCCCTTTCTCTTTTAAATGCAAATCTTTAGGGCAGAGGCAGTATTCAACATATTTGCAGTATTCAACATATTTACAGTATTACAAGCCACTTTTGTGAGCAGCCGTGCTAATGAAGCCTGGTTTTGCCCTGTTTGCACCCAGCTGCTGACTCTGATGAATCTTTCAGGAAAGCCTTTGAGACTATTACTGCCTTCACTGGTATTTCAGATCATTCAGCAGACTAAAATATTGCTGGGGGGTGGGATGGATGACAGACAGAGAGAAGGGGAGGCAGTGAAATCAATGACACATCCTTTTCTTGTAAAAACAAGCTGGAACCTCTCTAGGCACAGCAAATTCAGCCACCTTGCATTATCAAACCTGCATGCAGCTTCTTTTCCCACTCCTTTTCCACTTACTGGTGTTGTAGTGAGGGTGGGGGCAGTTTATAAGATGGTCTGTTCTGGTGGTGGGCGTTAGAGAGATTTAGGACAGATAAAGCAGTATGGTTTGAAACAGGGCTGTGTTTTCCCCAGCACTGATGGGAAGAGCTTGTTGCTGCTCTTGGCACTCTTCCTATGCAGACAACGCCTCAGTCTCCTGCCGAGTCAGTGCAGATCAAAAGAACATGGTGGTGCTGACCCACATTGGAGCACGCACTTCTGATCCAAAGAAGGAGGGGGGTCCTGAACGCGCATAGAGAACACTTTGTGCCCAGTCCCTCCAACCACATGCTACAGAGGGAAGTAGCTTGGGCTGCTGTTGACTCTGGTGTCCCATGGGTACCAAAGACTGCTTGAAGATCCTGGGGGGCACTTTTCCCAAGCACTGGGCCCCTCTGAATCTCTTAAGTTGGGTTTCAACAGTCCTCAATTGCCTGAGTGCTGCTGAATATCTGTAGTGAAATGCTCACAGAGTTAAGCCAGGCTCAGCCAAAACCTGCAACGAGTCATGGATGTCCTTCAGCTGGGTCACAGTGTCTTTAGTGCACAACTAACAGTGGTTTTCTTGTGGTTCTCTGAGTAGGTGAATGTCACCCCCTCAGGTCTGTGACCAAATGGAAAAAAATAGAGGAAAATTCTGAAGCTGATCCAGGCTATTTTATGCATTTTTAATGTCTTTTTGTTGTTGTTGTTGTTTAGTTTTTTGCTTTCTCTGCTTCAAAAATTTCAATTTAGCTACAAGTAATTTTGAAATAAATTAGGAACATTTGAATGCTGAAATGATGGTTCAGTTTTTCTCCTTTCCATCTAGATTAGTTGGGCCATGTTCAGCCTGAGCTGACGTTTCCAAGTGCTCCAAACTTGCTCTTTTTTTCTTCTTTTTAACGGGATGAAATATTTCTGTGGTGTAGTGTTATCTGAATACAGCTAAGCAATACAACAGCATGTTTCACTTGCCTTCAGCTAGCCGTCGGCATAAAGACACAGTTAAGGATCTCTGTGTAACTGTCTCTGTGTTTTTGTTTTTAAATTACGTTTTCTTCCTTAGGCTATTGCAGCATTGTATTCCTTAGACGGGGAAGAATTGCATGCAGGACTACAAAAAAATTAGAAATTGCAAGGAGGAGCTGTGGGCTGAATAATATGCTCCAAATATGCTCTGTAATACCATAAGGGTAGCATGTTTTTTGGCTTGGAATGAGGAATGGGTTTTCCGAAAGCGCTAAGCTTGGGCCCAAAAGCTGAACTCCAGACAAATTTAAAATAACAGGGCTCTGAGTTTCCTGCAATCTGCCAGCAACCTCAACTGCTCTTAGCTTAATGTCAAGCTTCCCTACCAAGTGTTTACATGTGACTCTGCTAATCATCACAGAGCCTGCAAATGAAAGAGCAGCATCCCTGCTATCAGTGTCTAGCACAATAAATCTGGTCTGTCCACTTCAAATGGCTCTAGGTCTGCTTTCCCAGCCTTACTCTTTGCCTTCTCCCTGGGGCTTCTCAATCTTAATACAAAAGCAGCAATGGCCTATTCCTTAAGGCATGCTTCCTTAGCATATTGTCCCTCCCAACCAAAACGCTGCTTCCCTGGCTTTGTTTTTAAACCAGCAATAGCTGAGGGGACAGAAGGGCTCATTAATTCCAGGGATCGGCTGCGTGCCCAGCAGGGACACAGAGCAAGCTCGGTGGCTCCGTGGTCAGCCTTGATGGGAAGCTTCAAAGACCAAGAGTCCACCAACACAAGCAGGGGTCCCTCTGCACCTGGGGTCAGCTGGAAATGTTGTGTGAAGGCCTTGCTGGCTGACAGGGCTCAACTGCATACAGTGGCAGATGGGGAGAATGACTTGAGAGAGAAGCTTGCTCAGTGTCATCTAAGCATAAGGTGCAAGCAAGCTTCATGAAATATGCACCCTCTGAGCTCTTTCACGTTAAACTAAGGTGGCTGATGAAGCTGAAGGGGAAAGCAAACAGAACCGAGAGCACTTACCTGTACTTCCCTGAGCATGTCCAAACGCTCAGGTAAGCACAGCTTTGAATCCAGTTCTGCCTAAAGCTCTTCCCACAACCTTCTGGCTGGGATCTCCTCAGGGTCTTCCAAGAGGGAACCAGCAGGGACAGGGTTCAACTGGCAGTCATCTAGACCCTGAGCACCCATCCATCCTCAGCCAGATTTCATACCTCTGGTCTGAATCTCTATGGTGGTGTGCACCTTGTTTCAAGAGCAGGTCTAACTTCTGCCAAGGAGCAGCAGTGCCCAGGAGGTGAATACAGACCATTGATGCCATGCTCACATCTAGGCCTGACCCATGTGGCAGGGATGGGCAGAAAGATTGGCTAGTTAGGTTTATTAATCATTAATGAAAACTGTGGACATGATGATGAGCTGAAAAGAGAGTTTTCTTACTTTTTTGGTAAGAAACAGAAGTCATCAAGACATTGCAGTACATGTTGTAAAAGGACCAGTACAAGCCTGCTGTGGGCTTCTTGATGTCCAGCATTTGTAAACACTGCTGACAATGCATCACCTGATTTATGAAGATCAGATGGTTTTGGCATTCTGAACGCTATCTAGACTTTTCTGGCTTTCATGCATGAGAAACTGAAGGCTTGGATCACAACTTCAAGAGGCTGGCAAAAAGCCATAAACCTACGCACATCAATAGATGGTAATGAAGTCATAACTTGTAATGATGCTGAGTATTGCAAGATCTTCCAATCAACAGTTAAAAGAGCATGCTGGAAGGAGGAGATAGTATGGGTATGAATCCCAAGATGGCAACACGGTAAAAATCTGATTTCTAGGACCACAAAAATGTTTGTCTGACAAGGACTCAGTCCTGTCTGCCCTTTCTTGTTTGCTTTTTCTCCCATGTCATGATTTTATTGCATTTGTGGAACAGATTTCAGAGGGGTCTGACACTGCCTCATTGGGAAAACAGGAAGATTTATGCTGACCTTGTTGCAGGCAGCGGTTATGATTTCATTATAGAACACTAAGATTGTAATTTCGTGTGCTTACACAGAATGTTTAATGCACACATTAAGCTAGATGCGTTTTATTTCAG
Source organism: Pezoporus wallicus (assembly GCF_028554395.1). Classification (NCBI taxonomy): domain Eukaryota; kingdom Metazoa; phylum Chordata; class Aves; order Psittaciformes; family Psittacidae; genus Pezoporus; species Pezoporus wallicus. Next base: position 6,177,628 of record NW_026637663.1, read on the forward strand.
TTTGTATAGCAGCCTAAATGGCATAACAGTGTGATAAGCTTGTTTATTTGGCATTAAAGCTCAGATTCGGTGCTTAAGCATCTTGCTGAATTGGGGGGCCATGCTGTGATTTAATGGCTCAAATAAGAGTCTTGTTAGTGATCAAGACTTGGGGATCTGTAAACTCAGAAGATTTTCAGACTGGTGGGAAATAATACTGTACCAGCATGGTAATCTTGCTGACCTTTCCCAGCCAAAAGGCAGAAACTTCAATGAGGCCTTTAGAGAGTTTTCACATGTTGGGTCAGCCTACAGACTGATAATGTGAAGGTTATAGCCTGACTTGTGCAATTTTGAGGGTGGGGTTTGCTGTTACAAACATAACACGCTTAGCTTTCTCCTGTAAACATTTTTTCCCCCCTTCATATTACTTGAAGATGTTTTCCTTCCTATTTACTACTGATTTACTGCAAAAAGTAGATAGTGAAACTGGGTTGTTTCATTCCAAAGTTTACTAAGATATGTGAACTGATGCAGGTTTGGAAATAGAAGAACTGTATCTCTCTAGTTATTATTAACACAGCTGCTATCTGGGCTCAGGAAATACAGCTGGTTAAGCACACAGAAAGGATTCAGCTTTTGATATCTTATATTTCCATAACCCATTAGCATTACATATGATATGGTATATGTCATAATGCTGAGTTTGTATCTAAAAAAGATCCCTGCATTAGGAAGACTTCACTTTTAAGAAAACGAGTTAATTTAGTCTTATGGGGGAAAGCGTGTAACAGGCAAAGCAGATTCTTGCTGTGCATTGGCTGTGTGTTCAAACACCAAGGTTACTGAAATCCCCCGGCTGAAGGCGCAGCTCTCTTCCCCTCCCCCTAGCTATGCAGTGGTGAAGGAAAGGACAGTACTGACAGCAATAAACTCAAATTAAAAAAGGCTGATCCTCTACCCTTTCTCCTCCAGACTGGCTGCCCCACAGGATCAGTAGAAAAATCAGCATCTGAGGACTACAGAAAGTTAACTATTTAATGGAAAGAACTATTCCAGTGTGATGACCCCAACAGGATCAAACCGATTTAGCAGGAAAAAGAATAGTTTTAATAATAGCCAAGGTTTCTTCTTCCTCTTTGTCAGTTGTATTGCAAACAGCTGTTAACAACTGGTTCTCCCTGAAGAGCATACCTGAGGACATAATGGAGGTGGCCTCATCTAGCTCAGAGGCCCACAGTTAAGACTTAACTGTTCTTTTAGATGCTTCAGAAAGGCCTGTTTCCTTATTTAGATATCAATGTTGGCATTATTTAAATATCCTGCATGTACATTTTCCCCTTGTTTACTTTAGGCTGATTTCGCCATCACTGAAGATCTTGCTGTGACTAATGTTCAACAGCTACCTGCAAGATGCAGAGAGTTACCCACTTATCAGAGACTTGGAGATTTGGTTTAAAACCTAGGCTGTGAGACACTTCTGGACCTTTAAAACCTTACCTGATAGCTCTACAGAGAGTAAACTACTCACTGTTCTTGTCTAAGCGATGCTCACCTCACAGGACAGCTTTGTGCCTGCAAAGGGCTGTTGTCAGCCCAGTTGCTTCTACCTTGCTGTGACTGATGGTACCCCCATCCAGCCCTGGTTTTTGGTGGCCGGAAACTTGAAGGAATGGTTGTGTATTGCCCTCAACAGCAGTAAGAGTGCTGGGAAAATACTGAGGATCCCCAAAGCATTGTTTGCTATTGAACCCTGTTCTGCACGGGGAAGGAGGAGAGGTATAACCTGTTCTGCAGGACATTCCTACTCAAATGTCAGGAGATGCCTGTTGGCTTTTTCTCTCTGGACAAGAACAGGATAGAATGATTTAGATGACATTGCTGATTTGATAATGAGTTTTCTTACTTCTCCTTCCCTCTTTTGTGTGAAGAGTGGCATTGAGCCTGGCTGACATTATTTGGCAGTCTCATTCTTGGGGCAAAACCTCACAGCCTGTCTTGTCAACATATCAAAGTACAGCCTGGTTATAACAGCAAGGGCTTCCAGCCTACCTATCCCCACTGCTTCACTTGCTGCTTGCCCCTCAGCTGGCTGGCTCAGGAAACAGGCTGTGCATACATACACAGATGGGAGACAGTACCTAAGGGCATGCACACTATCCAATTTAAAGGGGGATGTCAGGATGTCATCTGTGCCCAGAGCTCAGCTTCCCAGGCTGCTCCTGAACCTGACCTATAACAGCAATAAGGGTTTTTTCCTCTGATTTGAACTATAACTTATAGCTTCTCAGTGGTTTTAGCTCCCTAAGCTCCTATTATATTGTAGCTCTTACCATAATGTAATGAAGTTACTGGATAACTATTTATTATTGTGATTAGCTTTTACACCTGCTCACAAGCTTCTAATTACTGAATTTCCAGCATAGTTCTTTAGTTCAATTGATTTTGACCCTTCAGTTAACAGAGAAATGAAAGAAAGGTGAAATCTGTGTTCTCCCACTGTCTTCTGGCATTCAAAGCAGGGGACAAGGCCTTGGCAGCAGTGAGCTGGGGCACATAGGCTGAGCTGGGAGAGTGTGGCAGGACAAGGGCATTGATCCCCATGCAGAAGATAGAGTATTTTAGCTTCTTAGAGGAGAAGGCTTTGACTCACCTGCTGCCACCCAGTGAAATACATATCTTAGCCAGAGGTACCTTCTGTTTGCATTTTTTCCCCAGAAAGCAGAGGGTTGACACTGAAGTTTTTGCTCTCCCTTTCACTCCACTGCCACCACAGGCAGCCCTAGGTGTGAACACATTCCCCATAAACAGAGCCCTGTGAAAACCTGCCCTACCAGTCAGAGCTGTGGGGCAAGGGACCATGGAAAAAAAACAGGCCCCTGAGACACAGAGAATAAGGAGAGGTTATGCTGATGTTATACAACAACTATCCCTGGCTGTTTGAGGAGCTAGTAATTGGCTTCCCCTTGAGGACAGTCAGTGTGCCGGTCCAGCAATGTCTGTGCCAGCGGATGTTTGGGATTCCACAATGAATATTTGATCCTTGTGCAGCCAACCCTGATGGCTACGTGTCTGCTTGGAGCATTTGCGCTGCAAGGTGCCGGATTAACGATTGGAGAGATTAAAATCTACAAGTGCAGCCTGGGTTGTAGCAGTGAAATCTCCACCTGGCTCTGCCATGAGCTCAAGATGAGTCCAAATGGTCAAGCGAGTCCAGAGGTGCGTATCTAAGGGCCAAGCTGCTGGTTGGCCTCTAGGATGTTCAGCGCTTGTTGAGATTACCAAGAAGATAACACTCAGTGCAGGTTTGGATGGCTGACCTTGGGACTGGTTATGCCGATATAACTCTCATAGACTCTTGGTGCAGAGTGCCAGAAAAGCCTAGGGGAGGACACCAGCAGCAGCAAGACAGCAAGAACAGAGTGGCTTTCTGTGCAGGTCCTTCCTGAGAAAACAAAACCAGCCAAACAGCCTCATTAGTCCTGGTTTATAATGTGCAAATTTTCTAAGCCTTGGCAAAGGGCAGATGGACAGAGGACAGGCCAAGGGTGATTGCCCCCTAAGGGTACGCTGGAAGACTCTGGGCTTGACCGTTGTCACCTTTGGTGACAATTATCACCTTTGGTGACAATGCTGGGGAACTGGATGTATCCTCAATCATGACTACTCAGTGAGGTTTGCTGGCAAGTTCTGCTGGGATCTTGTCTGCTTTGCACTGGTGATTCACCACAAAGCAATTGCAATGAGTCTGATAATGAGGCCAATGGACACTGATAGGAGCAGAGGATCTATTATCATGACTCCAAAGGAGATTTTCTGAAATTAGTCACTTAAAGAGGAATGTGCATCATTCACATGGGTACATTCATTTCACTTGACTCAAATTCCTCCCTTGTCATACAAGCACCCCCTGTCATTAACAGGCTTTCCTATGTTATTTCTTTCCTAAGAAATTCAAATGCAGTAAGTTGCTTTAAAAGAGTTTGGGGCTAGTGATGTTAGATCCATTTTTAAATAAGTGGATCTACACCATAAAGTTTCAGTAAAAATTTGTCCTTAAACAGGAGTCATTCTGTTGTCCAGACTGTATTATTGGGATTTAAACTCATTTTAGTTCTTCCTTAGTATTCTTACAAATTTTGAGCATCTGAAATAGTTTCAATGCGTACCATACCCTAATTCTTTTTTTATGCAGGCGTACAATGTATGAATAATTAACTGAAAAAATTAGAAAGATTCTTAAAATTAATATTAACTCTGGTTTCTCAAATACTGTCCTCCCCTAAGGAGCAGAGAGAGAAAATATTCCAACTCCACGTGACAGAAAAGCTTTAATGCAGAGAACTCTCCACAGGACTGTTTTCATTTAGTAGTATATTTTAAACATATGGACAGGGCAGACTATTAATTATTTCTTCTCCTTTTGGCTCAGTTTCACATAAAACTCAGCAAAAGCAGAGCGCGGCAGACTTCAATGGAAAATAAATGGTTCTGCATTTGCTGAGTGCTGAGCAAAAATGATGAAAGGGTGTTGTGACTAGCTCTCAAGGCACTTGTTGGCCCACAAAAGCATCTTTGCCCCTTATTACCCCAGCTGCTGCCATCTTGCTCCTTCAATGTCAGTTCAGAGGGGAAACATCCTCAGAAGAGTTTAATAATAACTGCACATGATGTTGGAAAAGGTTATTCAATAGGGTGAAAAGAAAGACCTTGCAACTTCTGGGACCAAGTCCTTAAATGATGCAGGATGCAACTAGAGTGCAACATGACATGACCAAAAGGGCATCCATGGCTTCTGAGGGACACACATAGGAAGATCAAGCTGCAAGAGTTTGATGGCTATGCGCACGGCTCTTCACTGTACACTGTCAGCTCTTGAGCAGTGGCATCAGTAGAGGACCTGTGCTGCTGCTCCCTGGTTATTCAGCACAGGCCCAGCTGTGAATAAGGAAGCTGCAAGAGGAGCAGATATACCTATCTGATGCCAGAATTAGGTTACTCTGCACCATGTCTGCAGTGGATGAGTGGTAATGGATGGATGGATGAATGAATGAATGAATGAATGAATGAATGAATGAATGAATGAATGAATGAATGAATGAATATTACTAACAATAATAATTGTAATAGTATCTGTAGTGGAAGGGATGGTGATATCAAAAAACACTAGAGGTAAGCTCTGGCATAGCCCTGGGGATGCTTTTGTCCCTCGTCAGTTGCACGCAAATGGATCAGGCTTTCTGCTGGTCTTTCCCAGCTTGACCTCCCCACGGTGTCTCTCTGGCAACCACTTGTACACCCTCTGTTTCTAAACTCCCAGCAGGCCATGGTGTGTGCTGCAGCAAACTGGTGCTTATCTTTGTGTCAGGGCACCAACTACTGCATCTACTCTTACCACTGGGTCCTAAAATTCAATGAATACTTAATTACTAGTGTTTGTTCTGTTAGCAGCACTTCTATTCTTTGGCAAAATATTTTCAAATATAGAGGGGTCAACTCCTGATGGAGTTTGTAGTTTTGAACATGTAGCTACAACATGGAGGAGAAGGACAAACAGAAATAGTGCTGGAGTGATGGTTTTAAGATGACCTAAAGGAACACTTGGAGGGTTTTGTGCTTGTAACTGGAATGAGAACACATTATCAAGAAGGGGAGTGCCACATATTAGGGAGCTCTTACTTATTATTAGCTGCATATTTTGCACCATTACAATCACTCTGAAATCTAAACCTACCTTGCAAGAAATAACAGATTAAGGTGCATAATGGCCCTTTGGTGTTATTTATGGAAGACCAAGGATTACATACCCCTAGCCAGCATAGACTTTGGTTTGCTTTCAAATAAATGTGGGGAACGTTAACACTAAGTTTAACATAATTGTCCAAATAGACCCATTAGCGTGATGGTGATAAGCATGAGTCACATCACTTAGATCCGCCTCACAGATACCATCCCTTCTCTCTCCTGTTTCAAGACAGAAAGAAGTGGTAGGCATGTCAGCTTCTTTCATGGTAGCTGGAGCTCTAAAAAATACTCTCTGTGGGTTTCTTTGCCGAGCAACTAAATGCGACCTTAAACAAAGCAGAGATGGAGACCATTGCCCTGTCCTCCTCTCAGCTGCTCTAACAATTTGGTTTGGACTGAGCCCCTGCTGATGTGCTGGTGCCTGCTGCTGCTGCCTGCCGCTGCTGCCTGCCAGGTACTCTGGCATGCTGATAGCCAGTTTCCAAGGATCAACCTGTGACCAAGGAGGCAGGACCACGTTCCATAGACATGGGCACCCCCAGCCTCTCCTGCGACACCCCCAGACCACATTGGCCACGACTGGGCACCATGACCCACCGGGAGCAAAAAGCCAAGCTGCAGGGTGATCCCAAACCCGCAGAAAGAGCAACTTCTCTGGAGAGGTGCAGTCAGAGTCCTGGGGCCCTCTCTTAATGCAGCATACCGGCTGCTGACAAAATGGCATTAGAAAGACATTATTTAAAGTGCAAAAGCCCAAGTCCGCAGCCACATTGAGGAGTCTCCTGCACCCCGCCATAGAAGCAGCCTTGGTGGGGCAACAAACATGTATGATCTCATGCATTCCTGCAAATGCCCAGTAGTTCCACACCTAACTAACTGGAAAACTTCCACAGCAGACCTAGAAGAAAGGTTCACATGTTTATTCTGCTTTGCCTCTGAGTCAGACACAACTCCCGAATGCACGAGAGGGTGGATCCCACCACCACTGGGCAGAAGGAGCAGGTTGGCTTCACCTGCACTGAATCACACACTGAGGGATTTAGAAACAAATCCCTCACTTTGCCCAGTGATCTTGGACAGCATATGAAGTATTTCCCAACAGGGATTACAGCGATGGCAATGGGATTTTCACTGCACTTTTCGATCTTCCCTCCCTTTTCCTGCAGGATTTTAGTTTGAAACACCAAATGAGTGGGGTTTGGGAATGGGTTCCTAAACCCATGGGCTGGCTGCAAGGTGGGCTGTGGCCTCCCTGTGCTGGTTAGGTCATGGCTCAGCTCAGCACCCCACAGGACAGCATGGCAGGGCCTGCCAGAGGGGGACACAGATGGGGAAGCACTTGCAGCATCATGCCCTCAGGCATTACAGCCAGGCAGGTGGGTGATTTGCAGTCCCGTTCTTCACACTTGAGTATCTCAGCCCTTGTGGGATCTCAAAAGAAAACAGAAATCCAAAGCTGGAGTGCTGGCAAGTGAAGCTGGCAGTGCTGAGCATCTGCCCACCATTCTGCAGCACTGTCCTTCCCCCAGCTACTGCGAGCTGACGTGCCAGTCTCATTTTGATGTAGCTTGTGTTCTGATTCTGCCTTTATATCCCCCTCCCAGTTTTTTAGCCTGAGGCAAAACTCAGCTCTCACGCCCGCACAGTGCTGCTCTCCCTGCTCCCAGCGCCTGGAGCTCTCACTGACAGGGTGAGCCATCAGCCCCAGGACTGCTGTCACCATCCCTGCCGAGGGGTGATGAGCAAAGTGGCTTCCAGATATGCAGAGCAAGAGATTTGGATCGGTAACAAAAATGTATAAATGCAAGACTGCACGCATATTAGTTCAGAATACTGATTAGATCCAGAAATAAAGGGATAGAGTAGCCAGATGTTTCAGATAGCCAGCATTTTGTATCATTTATCATTGCTCAGCTAGCACGAGTTGGAATAGGAACTGACCAAATGCTTGAGTATCATGCTGTCACATACTGGTACTGTTTGTGTCAGAGGTTTTGGCTTAGGACCTACAAACGATTTGGGAAATAACCAAGCTGGCTAAATCTGACCTTTTTCTAAAAGGGGACCAGGGAGTACCACTAAGGGGATCATAGAATATATGAGGTAAGCTATTCCTTACAGTTTTGATACACTGCTTCAGCTGCACAGTCCTGGCATTTTGTTTGATGGTATTTCTGCAGTTGTTAGGCCCATCCAGTGCAAAAGCATCAGTTGAAAAAGAGCATTGCAAGACCTCCACAAAAGGTTCTGCTAGTTTAAGATGGAGAGACTAAAGCAGGAGACTCTAGTCCATCGAAGGGAATACCCAGGTAGAGGAGGCCCCACGAGCTCACAAGGAAGATGGAGTCACTGGAGAGACAATGTGCCTGATGCAGACCAGTGAGCAACAGCTCCAGAGGCAGAGGCTGGAGATGCAGAAGAGCAGTGACAGCACATACACAAAACTAACCAGAGCCAATTACAAGGAAAGACTCCCCCTCCTTCCTTGTAGGAGTCTGAACCTCTAACACTCGTCTGCCTGTATGATGTTGGGTCAGGAAAAGAGGTCAAGCTCTATGGAGGAAGTTCTCCATGGACAGATTTCTCTGTTAAAGCAGTAGTACAGGTAAAGGCAATGCCTGAAAAGGCCTGGTCTAGATAAAAAATTGCTGCAAGGTTGACTTCTCCCTGGGCTTTGCCTTTCCCCTCTCTCCTCACACACTCCATTGCTCTCTGGGTCTTTCTGAGGATTATCTTTTATCTGCCTCCCCGCCAGCTTCTGCAGAGTCCACCCAGAGCAAGACTGATGTGTCAGTAACTGCTATCACCCATTGGAAGCAAGGGATGCAGGGGACTTTGCTATTTATAGCCAGAGTTTCTAGCTGTGCAGACAGCTTTCTCACCTCTCATAAAAGTGTCGCTGGATGAGCACCAGTGTCACTGTGACACCAGGCCACCTCAGCATGTCAGTCCCAAGTTTTTAGGACACCCTGATGAGAAAAAAGGGTGATGCAACTGGGCCGTGCCTGTCTTGTGGTTTTGCAGTGCAAGTCACCAGAGACAAAACTACTCAGTTTTGGTTTAATTTCTTTTCACTTTCTTAAGGAAGGAAAGATGTTGGTGAACAGCAAGAGTAAACTGTTCACAGATTGAATAAATGGAAGGTGATACCATCTGTATAATGCACTCTGGGATATAATTATTTATGTGATATTAACTTCAGTAGTTTCTGTCCTCTTTAAGACTGTTTCCAGTTAACAGCAAGAAAATCCATCAATAATGGATCCATCTGAACAAATTAGTGGTTTCATGTGTTATGATGTATGTGCACTGCAGTATGCCTACGGGGGCAACATTCCTGCCTGTACTTCACTAGGCATTCATGTAACTAAACCATCACCTTTATTCAGGAAGTTTCAGATGTAAGGTCTCAGCCTTGCAAACTTCAGGATGGTCATTTCCCAGCCAAGACTGGGAAGAGGGTAGTGGGTCCTGACAGAAGTCCATCCTGAACACTGTTGATGCACTGTGACAATTAAATGATACCACTAACATTCCATCTCACTGCCTCTGACTTCTCCAGATCAGTGAAATCACTGTTGGATAGAGCAAACTGAAAGAGACACCTAAGAGGGAAAGACAGCAGAGAAAGGAAGCAGCACAGGCCCTGGCTCTGTGTGGCAAGAAATGAACCTGTACTGTGGTTATAATAGCACATGCATTTAATTTGCTGTACTTAGTACAACCTATTCTTAGTTTGATGTTTTACTCTGATCCAGTTAGCTGGAACAATATACTACTGGTGCATAAGGCAGGTCAGGAGAGTACAGTGAAAAGGAAAATAATTGCTTCTCCTGGCATCTTTGACAAATACAGGGCTTGGCAGAGAAGGTGGTGTGCCACAGAAGAGATTTTGGCATCATTATCTACCTAAAGTTTTATAGCAGCACGTGAAAGTTGTCTCACTGATCACTAATTTATGTCAATGTGGTACCAATAGTTACCATCATGGATTATGAATTCCATTCTGCATAAAAGAAGATTTGCTTTTGACAGTACACATTAGGTAAAATGGTGCAAAATGAATCTTAAGAAGACATTTTTATCACTATATTCTTAATGATACAGAATATGCTTAATGATACACTTGCAGACTGGATGTTTAAAATGTCATATGCAGGCATCTTGCTTTGTGAAACTCTGGAAGATGAATTGGGGCCAGTAGGATGCATAGATATATCTTCTTTAAATTCCTTTTCCAAAGGGCTGGACTAGCCTAGAACAGGGCTTTCAATCTCTGCAATCCTATCTACATCTTTCATTCCTGCAGAAGGCTGACAGATTAAGAGATAAGATATAGACTCTTATGTCATAATAGAAAAGGGTTTATATGGGTTTTGCAATGAAGAGATGATAAAGCTTTAGGAAGGTTGTACAATTTTATGCTAATCCTTGGCAAGCAGATCAATATCAAGGTAAAAGGCATAATGCTTTTGCAAAAGGAGGGATCAGCACAGATATACTCAGATGAGAGGCAGGGCTACAAGCAAGTTGCCAGGTGATGCTTGTAGTACAAAATCAAATAAGGAAAGATTTCTTTTTCCAGTCACAGCAAGGTTGCTTCTGTTCTTCAGGAACCATAAATGTTAAAGCTGGAACAGTCACATTTGATCATCCGGCCTATCTGAATTGTGTAGCACATCAGGTCTCAGAGTAGCTTGCTGCTCAGTGTTGCTGCATGGAAATTTGTATTCCCTGGAGAACACTCATATACACTTATTGACATCATTAAAAAATTAAATAACACTTAATCATGTATCTCATGCAGAATTCATTAGTGACAGTGGGTATTTCACAGACTAGGTTTTCCCCTGCTGTAAATCAGTACACAGCAGTAATATAAAATATGATGAGAATGAGTATCTAATCTAGAGGGAACACAGCAGTTGAAAATGGTGTTTTCTTGACTAAAAACAACCGAACATGCAGGCATGCTCAGAATCTGTTATATGTTTATGTCCTTGAACAACATATTGGTGGGATTACTGACTAATTACAGCTTATAAACTGAGAATATTTTGATCTATTTCACAGGGAAAAAGGAAGGAGCAGAAAAGGGGCCTACAGGTAGGACCTGGTGTGCTGGAAGCACTCCACGTGTTGTGTGATTGCGTAGCCTAGCTTGACAAACAGCGAGAAGAACAGGGACATAGTTTAATATTGGCCTTGATACATCAGCATTCACTTTGTACACACAGTAGGTTATTTTTCTGTGGCCCTGGGCTATACCTTGCCCTCCCTTCCTCCCTCCAAGAGGTCCTGCCCAGGCTGCCTGCAGTCACCAACCTGCACGTGAGAGTTTGCCAAGAGAAATGCAGGGAGCAGTGGGCACAGAACAGCCGGTGGGGCTGGGAAGAGGAGGAGGAGCAGGGTGAGTGGTTGAGCTGAGTGGGAAGGCATCAGCAGGATCCCAAGCTGGGTTTGGGCAGGAGGGAAGGTGAGCTGTGGCCATCTCTGCCCCTGGGGTACTCCAAGGCTGTGTGCTCACTGTCTGCCTCACATTCCCTCACCAGCCCTGCTCGTTTGACAAGTTGAAAGTTGCCTCATAAATCTCCCATCACAGCCCTGTAAGGTCACTGAATGCGAAGCAGGTAATACAGCTATCTCCATCACTGTCAGGGCTGAGACACCTCTGAAGTGCTGCTGTTCTCCAGTTCGCCCTGCAAAGCCACGCCAGCCAAAGGGGTGGGCTGGCTGCTGCTCCTTTTGTTCCTGAGAAAACACTCCCAAGATCATGTCAGATATACATCTGTGAGCACAATTAGACATCCATCACCAGCAACTTAATTTGAAGAGAGCGGAACAGGTGTGTGAGAGAAGCACCTGTAGCCTGCACAATGTTTTTTACTAGATTCAGCAAACACAATTCTCCATTTTCCATGGGAACAGATGGGTCAAGTGCTAAAACGTCTCCCCCCTGTCATACAAGTGCTTCCAGAAGAGTTAAATGCTTTGAATTTAGGGCCCAATGAGTCTGGGCTTATGTGAGCATGCCCTCTTTTTCGTAAAGCATAAAAATTTTCTTCACACTGGGGGGGGAGAAGGAATTTGGACTTTTTCCAGACTTTGCAGATGTCAAATGAATTTTGTCTCATCAGACAGCTTCACACTGACTCCAAAGTCATTGTATATACATACCTACCCTCTTGAACCAACTATGCACAAGGCAGACCTTCCATGGCCATGCTGGCCAACAGACTTCCACTTCCTCAGCAAGTACTAAATGTGGCAGACATTTCTGATTTAACACAATTAGTACAACGCATATGTCACAAGCTCAGTTTGTCCCATACTCTGCAGAGTTACTATATATTGATGTGGGATAAGTGCTAGAGGTCTGAGATACTTAATAGATTCTGCACATGTATATTTTACCCACTTTTCCAATCAGGACTCCCTACCTGGAGGTACAGGGATGCTGCAGTTGTTTCACATAGGCACCAGTGGTACAGCCAGGAGCAGTCTGAGGAGTATCAAGGAGTATTACGGAGCCCTGGGAGCAGCAGTAAAGGACTCTGGAGCACAGGTAGTTTTTTCATCAGTCCTTCTGGTCAAAGGGAAGGGGTTGGAAAGGGCCAGTTGAATGTGGGGGATCAGTGAATGGTTACAGGGCTGGTGCCACAGCCAGGGGTTCGGCTACTTAGACTGAGGGACTTGGTCTGAGAAACCCAGTCTGCCAGGGACTTAATGTGGTCCACCTGTCAGAGAAGAGGAAGAACATCTTCGGTCATAGGCTTCCCAAGCTGATGAAGAGGAATTTAAACTGAAGGAAGGGGAAACTCAGCCTATTCCTCTCCTACAAGTTTGATGCCAGAGCCAGCAAGAGATGCCCAGAGCCTGGAGAGGGATCACAATATAAGGAAGAAATTATTCACCATGAGAGTGATGAGACACTGGCACAGGGTGCCCAGAGAAGCTGTGGCTGCTCCATCCCTGGCAGTGTTCAAGGCCAGGCTGGACGGGGCTTTGAGCAACCTGGTCTAGTGGAAGATGTCCCTGCTCATGGCAGGGGGATGGAACTAGATGAACTTTGAGGTCCCTTCCAACCCAAATCATTCTATGATTCTATGATAGGCACCATTAGTGAATAGCCTGTCTAATTTACATACAAGGCTGACACACTACACAACCTGTTCAATGCAGCTTCAGTTTAGCTGGCAGCAAGCACAGGTGGCCATGCAATCCCACAGTCCCTTCCACGTGGCACAGCCTCTGTGTGCCAGGGCACTGCCAGGGACTCTGGGCAGATCCACAGCTTGTGTTACCAGTTACTGCGAAGTACCCTCATTTCCTGAGGTCTGGAAACTGGAGATGGTAACTGCTCATAAATGAGTGCTTGCTTAATTTCCTCCACCCTTTAAGTTAAAAAGCAAAGGCACAAGCAAAGCAAACAGTGCTAAGTGAATTATGATGGGGTTGGCTAATTGAGCTCTTTGGCAATTTCAGAGGTATGCAACTGCACAGCCCTGGTGGTGGCATTTGCACAACAGCGTGAGGCAGCAGAAAGCTGCCCAGGTTGGAGAAGAGCAGTCTCCAGTAAGACCTTTTGCTGCCCCTCAGTACTTAAAAAGGGCCTATAAGAAAGATGGGAAGTGACTTTTTAGGAAGGGCTGTTGTGACAGGGCAAGGGGTGATGGTTTTAAACTAAAAGAGGGGCGATTCAGGCTGGATATGAGGAAAAAATTCTTTACAATGATCACGGGTGATGAAACACTGGCACAAGTTGCCCTGAGAGGTGGTAGATGTGCCATCCCTAGAGACATTCAAGGCCAAGCTGGATGTGGTTCTGGGCAAGCTGGTCTAGTTGAAGATGTCCCTGCTTATTTCAGAGGGTTGGACTAGATGAACTTTGAAGGTCCCTTCCAAACCAAACTATTCTGTGATTCTGAGAATTTACTTACAGGTCTCATTCCATCAATGAGAAATTTGCTTGGTAATCATGCATACCTCCGAGAGTTTAAACAATGGCTTACAAATTCATTTTTCTTTCCAAGGGAGGCCTGTTTCTGACACCACCATCATGCTTTTCAGGGAGGCTTTTCCCCCAGAAGTCTTCCCTTGGACAGTTCCTGCATTCACAAGCAAAAAACCTCGCATGCATTGTGCCTACTGCTCAGTAATGACTGACCTAAATTAGGCCATGGGTCCATAACTGCTTCAGCACAGCTGGACCTCTAAGTATCCATAACGACCACAGCACACATCTTGCCCTGCAGAATCACTGCCATGAGTAGGGCTTCCAAATCCATCAACTCAGCAGCTAACCTTACAAGAAAATTCAGTTCCCTTGATAAAAGAAAAATGTGCTTTGCGTGATGCTTGTTCTAGCAATTCAGAAAGCAGCTGAGTGAAGTTCTTGTAAAGTTATCCCCCCACATGCCCTCCTGGCTGCAAATTTCCATGCTCAGCTTTAAGGAGGAGGACGTGTATTTTACCCCAGAGAGTAATGGGTGAGCAAAACCAAGATGCTCATAAGGAAGTGCATGCTGCCGTTTTAAATGTAAGGGGTAATGTGGGGAAAGCTATCTATTAGATTTACAGCAGATTTATACCAGAAGTTGGTACAGACAGGAGATGCTAAATTCTAGTACTTCACATTGAAAACCTCATATTGCAGGGGGATCCAGCAACCCTGTTAGTGAAGCTGTGTTCAAAATCTGAGCCATCCCCTCATCTCATCTTTGAAAGAGGCTGTTTGCATCACTGACTGGAGAATGTGGATCTGAACAATGCTGGACACTGAAAAGTCCAAACATAAGGGTTAACATCAAGATTTCTGCTAGTCTGAAGTCTTAATGTGTCACCATTCTCAAGGTCCTTGAGAATTGCCATGGCCTCCTTGACCTTTTGCTGTTGACTCTGTTTTGACAAAACAGTAATTGATGTGTTTCAGAACCACTTTTCCCCTAAGCATTCAATCTGCCTTTGCCTTTCACACAGGGTGTATAAGGCACATGTTGTTTCATTATTGTTATTTCCAAACTATCTCTTCTAGGTGTGTCTACTGCCTTTTGTGAGTGGGAGTGTTATGTCTTGCAAATGAGCAGCTATCTAGATTTTAGGATTTTTCTCTGGTTGCTCATGCAATATGTCAGCCTGCAAGCATGAGGCTCAGCCAGAGAACGGACTCCCTGCTGTCCATTCCCCCTGCAATGCCTCCAATGGTTCTGAAGATAGTGAGAAAATGGTAAATGCAGGATGAATATGTGGGGAAGGGCTAAAAACGGAACTGAGGAGCAGAAGTTAATAGAGAAAATAAAGGAGAACAGGCTCAGAAAAGGCCACGCTCACTTTTTAGGCTGTGACTGGGGATTTTAGTCTGTCTCTGGCCTCTGAAAGATAAATGGCTTTTCATCAGCATAGGCAGGATCCCCCACGTGGAGCGCCCATCCTGGCTGCCCTCTGGGAAGCTGCTGCTCTCCTGGCCTGGACAGAACAGACGAGGTCCCAGCACACCCTGTGACTCTCAGCCTGTTGTCATTCATCTGGGTGCTGAGAAACTTGCTTGGCAAGTTTGGCAGCTCATGGGCTTCCCATAAGATACTAGGTAATTGCTGCTGGATTGTTGTGCGATGAGTAGGTTAGATAACAGGACTATTAAGCACTGTTTCATCACCACCTCCAAACCAGTTTACCAGATACTTCCTCTAAAATTACTGTTTCGCCCTAAATATAATAAACAAATCCATCCTAAATTCCACTTGCTGTTACTCTGTTTAATTAATGGAAAAAATAGTCATTGTTAGATTTGATAGCTCAGGGGTAAGTTATCACGTTGTAGGATCTGTTAATTGCCTGGAAAAAAAAGCAAGAGATAAACACATACTTTGTATTTTCTGTCTGGTCAGATATAGTAATGAGTTTTCCAAACCTTCAAGCCAATTTCCTTAATATTTTCTCCATAATGCCTTAAGACTCCCATTCAGCAAGAAACATAAACACATGCATAATCCCAGTATAGCAATCAGCAGCTGCTTGTATTAACCATAAAACAAATATCTTGCTGAAAGAGGACCTGTGAGACCAAGGAGCAGTGATGCTCAGTAGACTTCTCTTGGCTGGGGGAAGCAGTGTCAGGTCCCTCCTGATTTGGAATGCAAGTGAAATCCCACTTGCCCAGGTCAGTGGGCAGCTTTAGGGTATGTCTTGTGCTCCAGAGGGTCTGCTCCTCCTCTGCAGCAGGGATGCATCCCTGTCATCATCCCCATGGCACTGAGGATAACAGGAGCTGGAAAACACCATTTCAAGGAAGTTTTTGGCTACAGTCCTGAACACCCTTCTGTGTCTTTTGGAAGGACAAACCATATCCTGCTTCAGAGGCAGACAAGGGGAGGTCACATCAGTGGCAGCTAGGGGATCAATGCAAGGATCTCCTGGCCACTTGCCCTGGCTTGGGACAAGATACACAGGGCCAGCAGCCCCCTGTTTCCCCTTGCTCTCCCAGCATTCAGGGCAGGACTTTCCAGGAGTGATCATGAGGCTGCAGCCCCCCCATGCCTCAAGTCTCATGCAGGGTGGGGGTCATGTTAGGCAATGCCGAAAAGGCTGTGCTGCTCCATGGTACCCACCTTGCCATGGCAATTGCACCCTGGGCATAAGAAGCATTTTGGCAGCAGGCTCTGCCACTATCTGTTGTCTCCCAAATTGCTGTCAAGGTGATGAAGGGATGATTATGAGCTGAGATAAAATACATAGGCCACCAAGATCATAATCTTTGATTAGACCACACACTGCCAAAAACATTCACAAAGCACAGCTAGCCAAAAGACTGGAAAGCCACAGTTTCACTTGTGGAAAACCTTCAGAAACCTCTGAGACCTGGTCCGTCTTTGAGTTTTGCCAGCAGTGTGGAAAGTTTGCAAATCAAACTGCTGCAGCTCTGTTAGCTGATGCCCTGTGGCACTTTGCTAAGGGGAAAGTGATTTTGTTGATAAGGTTCATTCCATTTTGGGACTTCCAAGAGAGCTTTTTTTACACATGGTCCCTAGGTTAGTCTGTGCAAAAAACGCAGTGTCCACCTTTCAAGGACAAAAGCATAGTTTAATCTCAATATAGGTCTGTCGGATTATTATCACTTATAATTAGCTCCCTACATGCTGCGACATTCCCTGCTGGCAAACTCTTTTTCATCTGTAAAAATACTGAAGAGTTGTAAGAAGCAGGAGGGCTTGCCAAGACATCTGTATCAAGGCTGCTAGTGTAGACAAGGAATATGTGTCCCACCTGGGAGGTTTGCTGTGTTTAAGCCAGACCCATTCTATCTGCATTATATCCTCTCCAGGGGTATGTACATGCTGTGGCAGCACATACCTTTTTGGCATGAGCTTTAACTCTTTATTTTTTATACAATAATATGTATTTTTAACCCTATTTTTTTTTTTTTTTTTAACTCTGAGTTGGTGAAAGAAAAATGAACTCCCAGAGAAAAAGTGCTTGAGATCAATCCTATAGGTAATTTTCATTTTTAATGGTTTGCCTTGCTTCTTTTTGTACACATCTAAACACCCTTTGAGTCTGGATCAGTTTGTTGCTTCCTGTGTCCTAACACCCAGCACATAAGTTATACTGAGCATTTTGTACCACTTAACAGCAAACATATGCACCATGCTGAACCAGCTGAATTTAAATGTTATGATAAACAAGCTGATGTAAGAACGCCACCAGTTGCCAAGTACTTGGCTTGCTGGGCTGCAAAAGAGGAAAGCGGAGTCTGAGAGCTGTTTAAATTCCTGCACTGTTCTTTACTCATATCACTGATTACTTACACCACATGCTTGACCCACAGTGTACCCTGAGAAGAACTTCACTCTTTACTTGAGCATTGATCAGGTTGGTAGTAAGGCCAGTTGCTCCTCAGAAGCACAGAAGGCCCACATGCTGACATGCAGATATGCACAAGCACATGATGGGGTCACGGTTATGGCTTTGCAATAGAAAAAAGGCTTGATGAATTTGGGGTGAGCTCTGATTTTTATTTTCTGGCAATAATAAAGAGAGAGGAGTGTATGTCCTAGGAAGTGCTGGAATGGGGTCGGGGGGGCTCTGGCCTTCACTGTTTCTTCCCATCCTTCCACTAGTTTGAATGACCAGCATATGCCCTGCCTCACCCTTAGCTGCCATGAACTAGTTGTTCTGTTGCCTAAGACAGAAGTTAATCTAAACTAACATTAGTAACCTTTTCCTGTTAATTTAAATTGCAGGCCACCTCCTTCTAACGCAGAGTATGTTTTCCTCCCTCTTTGCTGCTCCCTGAAAGCAGTGGTCACATTCTACCTACACTGCTGTTCTACTGCTACCAGGATCAGCCTGGACCTGCTGAGATATCTTTACACATTTCTAATGACACATGCATGAAACCTACCCCCTTTTAACCAGACTTATGCAGAAAAGCATACTTTTCAATGGCAGAGTGAATCCTCCAAGGCACTTAATGTCAGGGCAGGTCAGTCAGACTAGTATTAGCTCTAGTCGCCACTCTGCTCTTATATTCTTTACCTGCATCACCTTTCTTGCTTGAGACAGCATAAATAATAAAAATGTTTTCTATCTCTTCACATCAGTTCACTGACTAGCATCCAAGATGGTACATTCAGCAGTAATATCTGTGTCTGAAGTGCAGAGCTTGACCCAGGTGCTGCTCACCAAGTCTGTGATTCAGCATTCATTAATACCAGCTCTGTATCCACCAGATCATCTGGCAGTACAAGTTTAATACAGATCAGAAACAAGCTCTTAACTGCATTTCTATCAGGTTAGTAATTGTGTACTTTAGGGAGTCTGTGTCAGCTTGCGCCATGACCATGAACTGGCAGCCCTGGTGTTACACTCCTGGTGTGAGTGAGGAATGCTGTCACAGTTGCATTGAGGGGATGTTTGGAGGTGGCACTCCAAGGGAACTTGGCCTTCCAATTTTAAGGACAGCTCACGTGTTTCCAATGTGGTCCTGCAAAAGGTTTTCGGGGGAAGCTCAGCATTGTGGCCAGCAAAATATTTCCAAATTGCATTAAGTAGCAGGATTAACCCACACCTAGCTGCATCCTTATATCTGGCAGAGATGACTCACTTAGATTCTGTTAAGTTAAATTTCCTGATCCCTTGCCTGATGAAGAATAGGGCCAGCCTAAGTAGTAAGGAAATACACCACACACTGCCACTGCTTTGGTACAGAAACTGGACAAGCAACTTTGGAGCTGATTTATGCTACCCAGAAGAGATTCTGTTCACACTGTCTGAAGCAGATAAGCACAGATGGACGGTGTGGCAGGGCTTGCCTATATGGGTGTCTCCAGGGTTGGGACTCCTGAGAGGAAGCCAGTTCCTATCCTGTGCCTCTCTCTGTCCTCCCTTCCATGTCAAGACCTTGTTGATGGACATGGATGGCAATTGCTAGTTTGCTCTGCTGTCCTGGTTAAAGCACGCAAAACCATCAAGTGTCCTTCTGTTACAGAGACCAGTGAGGTAGGTGGAAAGTGTACTGTCAGTGCTCTCTCATGCTCTTGCCTCCTCTTCCTTTTCAGAAGAGATCAACTAAAGAAATGGGTTAAGAGATGCTTCCACATAGCATCATTGTCGTATTCAAGGGCTGTGCTTATGTCTCAACTTGTAATGCAGTGCAAATCCTTTGTCCCGAGAGAAGCAAAAAACTTAGTACCATAGCTTATTGTTGTTGGCTTTTTGTAGGGTCATCTGAACAAGATAATCCGAAAGGGCCTGTGCAGGGTCCTGAAATAATCATGTGGGATGGTATGACAGACTGTACTGTTCTGTAGGTTTCCAGTGACAGCTAAGTGCATGGACGTGTCTCTTGACATGTCTCTGTTTTCTTCCAATACCTGTACTTGGGTCCAGTTAGGATGCAGTTAGGACACATGGAAGATGCATTCTGCCTCTGGAGGCATTGAGCAGTGGAGCCACACTGCTCGTGCTGTGCCCAAGTGAGTCCAGGCATTAACATGATTTGGAATGGAGGCACGTTGGCAGCAGGCAAGGAGAAGTGTGGGCACAGTTCATGCTTGATGAGCATGCAAATAGAAGAGGAAGTCTCTGGGTCCAAACCTGCTTATAGAGCAGCACAGCAAAGGCCGGAGACCATGACTTGGCATGTAGATGGCACAAAAAGACTATGGGAGGTCCAGTCAAAGGCCTTCAGACAATAAGTCTTGCGGATCTGCTAGGAAAATGTTGCCAAACATTAACACATCTGGGTTGGCAGAGTCTCTTTAGACTGAAATGGAATAATATCGTGTGGCTGTCATGTTTTTGACACAGTGCCAGGTGCCCAAAATTTCATTTCTGGATCCATGGAACCATGGCCCAGGGGCAATCCAAAACAACTGATTTGGACCCTTTGCAAATAAGTAGACTTTTGTTTTACAAGCAGAGATCAGACATCCCATGCACCCCAAAATCCAAAATGCAGTAATGTAAATGTTAACTGTGAAACAGATAATTAATTTAAATGCTAAGAGTAAGGGATTTAATAATATTACAGAAACCTAGAAAAGGCAAGAAGATTGTTGCTACAGCTGATCAGTAGGAAGAACCAAGTGTTTTCTCACCATTCTTTTTATTTTGGGTGGCTTTCAGAAATAACTCATCAGATCATATATTTAAATGTCAGAAGGAGGCTTCACATCATTCCTCCCACCTCATAAAAAGGCAGAAAATGGACAAGGAAGGGATATGCTGGTAGGATTTGCAAGTTCATCCCTGAGCTGGTGCAGTATAGTTTCTCCATTGTGCTGATTACTGAAGGATGAATCAAAGTAAATGGCTCTTGCCAAGAACTGCAAATGTTCCAGCCACTGAGAGGACAAAAGTATGCAACGAATGCTCATACCTAGCTCTTTGGGTAATGGCATGCCTTGGGTGGAGGAAAGGGGGCTTTAGAAGTCATTTTTCTTCCATGGCCTTTCCACGGAAGACTATTACATACAAATGCACCTCTTCTTTCTCATATAAACCCAGAGACAAAAATCACTGGAAACTGGGAAAGTATTCTAAGAAAATATTATTGTATGCAAGCCCTGCTCTTGCACTGTCCCTAGAAACCTGACTCTAACTCCTGTCCAAGGTGGTGCATTGGGCTGTAGTGACCCCTGGTCTCAGTGTGGCTGCTCTTCTCTTCTTGGAGCAAGGAAATGAAATTAATTTCAGTTTGAGGAAATTTCATGACCTTTATCCTGTTAGGAGTCTGGGTCTCATTTGCTGTCTCTGAAACAACTTTCAGCCTTGCATGTAACCAAAAGCCTGGCAGAAATCGTAACATTTGGACCAGCCAGCAACATGCGGGATTTTCCAACTCGGTCCAGAACCAGCCATTCTTTGCAGGATTTCGCATTGACATTTCTGTGTATTATTTGCTGGCTTGTTTATCCTCAAAAAAAAAAAAAAAAATTAAAAATTAGGTTATCTTTACTTTGCTATGAACTTTTTATTGACCATTGCCCTTCTGTTTGACTCCACTCATTGCACACAAAAGATGGAGTCAGGCTGCAGCTACACAAAGTTTTGGGAGTAGAAAACCAACTGGCACACCTGGCATGGACTTACCAGGAACTCCTGCAGGACTAAATAAAACAGATGTATGAGAAGTGTGCCTTTAAAAAACAAACAAACAAAACCAAACCTCAAACCAAACAAACCGAAACCACTGGTATTGAATAATAAACCCAAGCCATCCTCCAGAAAAACAAGCTTTCACAAATCTAAGTGATTATTCCATTCAGGGAATAAAGACATTGAATTGAGGAAACCAGTTAACGTTCAAGCTAATAAAACAGAGGTAGGAAAGAATTCAAAATTAAAAAGCAGAAAGAAAGGAAGAACAGGGACAACTTGCCAACATCCAGTTAGGCCAGCCTGTCTTACCAGCTGTCTGAAAACATTCAGCAGAGCGTCTACAGGTAAAAGGCTGGTATTTACCATCTTGAGAGATGGGAGTTGGTAGTCTTACTGTGCATACATCAAATTTTGTTGGAGATACGTATGTGTGTATATATACACATATATTCACATACACACTTCTCAGAGCTTTCTGCAAGGTAGCTCTTCTCAAGCTACCTTGTACCTCCACTATCAACACTCTGACCAGCACTCAGATCTTGCCCCACCTGCATTAGTACATTTAAACTAGACAGGTGTTAACACACCAGGTCTTCATAATAATTTCTTTTTTTTCTGACAACTGTAAGAGATGTATCTCAGCCAGGTCAACAAAAAATGGCATCCTGTAGATCGAACCATGAGCAAGACATAATATGCCAAGAGCATTAGGGTTTCAAACAAAGAAAAGAGACATTTCAAAACTCACTGTCTTTAAAATGCCATAGACAGTTTGCTACGCGGTGTCTTTCAGGATCAATCCTTGAGATGGGATGTTCCAGCTAGGATTTTTACTGGGAACAATTTTATTTTCAGAGAAGTTGAAAGATGGAAAATTGGCCTAAAAACTAACCTTAACTACAGAGCAGCTCCTGCTACTCTATAATATTTAGGCCATTTATCTTAGAGCAATCAATAAAGCACCTGCTGGAAGTAAACAGCAAAGCAGGTCATTGAAAGAAGCTATAGCCACTTCTGCAATACCCCCTCCTCTCCCCCATTTTCTTCATTATTCATCTGTCCAAAAGCTAATTCTGAAATCCCTGTATTTTTATTTTTTTATGTATTTATTTTTAGAAAAGCTCCCCATAACTACATAAGAAATACTTATTTCAGAAGATGCCTTGTGGCCAGCTCAACTGCACTATGATGTCTTACGGAATGTCTTTCACGTTCCCATGCAAAGCTTGGGTTTGAAGTAGCTTTTTAAATGTGTATATAATATATATATGAATATTATTTATGTTACATGTGTGTGTATGTATAAGTATATATTCAAAAATGAGTTTACATTTTAGCACCCTTTCTTCTGCCTACAAGACTGCATCACTGACAAATTTTGTAGCACGGGGCTGCCCTCTTGTTCTGCAAAGCTGATGCGTGTTCAGAGGACAGGGAACAAGAGAATTAAAAAACGCAGAATGTCCTCGGGGGCTCACTCCCAGCTATAATTCATGCAGTTTGCTGCAAGCAGAAATGTGAGTAACAGTTCCCATTTTGGCTTCACCCCAAAGGGTAATGACTTTCAGTTTTCATTCCATCCTGACTTAGGCTTCAGACACTGGCAGAGCTGTGGGGAAGGTTTCATTTAACTCGTTCCTAACTCATGTAATGATTTTGGAGAACATCCTCTTCACCAGGAAACACTATTCTTTTCTATGCTGGCTAGACCAAACTTGGGTACAACACTAAGTCTGAGTCATTTCACATCCTTTTTAAAGCCTGTATTCCCCATCTTCATTTAACAACTTACAAAGTTAGTAAATATTCCGATTGTGGTGCATTTGCACTGGGTATATCCACATGCACATGCATGTGCACTATGTGTGTGTATATATGTATATGTGTGTATGTACACACAAAACCCCCTAAGATAAGTAATAAGAAGCATGGCAGCATGCATAAGTGTATTTAAAATCCCTAGTTCTTACACTGGAAATGTAAACCATAACAAAGCCAAGTTTGCATAGTAATTCATATCAAGCAGCGCAATTAAAAGTCATACTTGCTTCCTATGTCCTATAAGAGACTTTTGTTAGTAAAAAGGATTGAAAAATAGCATTTCACTGCCCACACGCAAATCTTTATATATTTGTCAGCCATAAGGTAATATTGGCAAAACAAACCAAACCAAAAGGCATATCTTCTGAAGAAGACTCAAAGGTGAACACAGTTCTGCAGTCAAGGAAAACTGCCAGTGCATGCTTCCCCGTTGTTCCCAAAGTAAGTGAGGTGTCAGTAAAATTCCAGTTCGCACAAGGTCATAATGATTTCTCCCTCCACAAATTACCCTGTGATTTTAAAAGAGGGAAAATAATCCATGTGCTCCTCCTGGCAGTGCCTGCAGTAGTAAGCAGGCACCATGGGTGATGGTCTCCCAGAATACAGACCACTGTAGGCAGTAAGCAGGTTTTTCCTGGTTCAGTCAGGGTTCATACCAGGGAAAGTCAAACCAAGGATTATGTGAAGACCTAAGGAAAATAACCAGCTAGCCCATCTAAAATTGATCCTGCAGCCTGGATAGTTGTAGTGCTGTAATAAATAGGCTGCTTTGTTTTCTCATCCAGACTTTGTGTCCACTGCAAGCTTTGCTGAGCTTTCCGCTATTAGAAGCTTACAAGATTTGCCATCCCACAGGCCCCCATTTGCTTTATTCCTTTGTACGCAGCAAACTGCCTGTAAAATATTAATACACTGAATGTAGAAAATGTGTGAAATAGGCACAGGTGAGACTGCCTTGATAATTGCATATCATTGTAAAGACTCAGTATAATTTAATTTAATGGGATAAGCACGTTAGTCCCAATTTTCCTGACAATCTGGTGTTTCATTTTTATTTTTCTTCATTCTATATTCCTTGAGGTAAAAAAGTTATTTCTATCAGATCCTCTTTGTGTGGATATGATCAATAAAATATACGTACCATTCACAAAAGTGCCAGGCTTCTTTACTTTATTGAAAAATGTAGTAGCGATGTGTAACAAAGAGCATTCTCCCTTTGTGGAGAAAAAAAGGAGGTGGAGAACAGCTAGTAGCATTCCAGAAGGCCTCTTTTTTCTGTACTCCTCTTGCATTTTAAGAAGAGATGACATCCATTCTCACTTGCTTTTCAGTATTGATTGAAGCCAAGAGACACAGACAAGAAATTAAATCTGCATAAATCTGACTTTGTATTGCAAGGTTTGTGTACGTCCTCTGCTTTTCACTAAGGTATGGGAGCTGTCCCTGAATACAAAGTTTGTCTCCTGAGTAGTCACCGTAAATATATCTGTTTTGCATGAATTAATTATGTTTTATTTACTGGATCCTCCTTTCCAACTCTAGCTATTTTATGATTCTATGATTGATTCAGGGTTTTTTTACTGCTACAAAATATGCTAGTCATGTAGCATGTGGCATGCCACACACATAAACATTCCCAAAATTATCTTGCCTTTTGGAAGCTCCTAATCCTGCAGTGCTGGCCCCATTACCTTTGCATTATTTTTTTCACCAACCTTTTCCATTTTAACTAAGCCATCAGTGACTCTATCTGGTCTGGAACAAGCCTCTCTCCAGTCTCTCTTCACCCGGCAGCACATGGAGGCACCGGTTTCCATACACAATAACCTTCAGCTAAATATGAACCTCTTTCACATCCCTATCCACACCTGTGGCACAGGATGCCTGATTTCCCATGTATTTCATGTGGCTGTGCTCAAGCTGAGCTTCCACAGCTCAGCGCCCCTCTCACAGCATCTCCAGGGGCTCTCTGCAACCATTCCTGGCCAAATATCTCTTATTTGGCAGACTTCTTAGAGATGCATCCAGGAAACATTATCTTTAAGCCAAAAAACACTGATGAAATAAGGAAATTAAGGAGACAAGAGCGTGAAATTAATGGCCTGTCATTACAACCACTCTTGGACCCTGCCCTTTCCTAGCCTCAGCACAGGCAAGCCTGTGTGTTTTATTTGCATAGATGGTGAAAAGTGCTGCTGTGCCAGGGGTCAGCACAAAGCCTGTAGATCACTTAAGACCTTAGGCTGGCCTTCTGGGCAGGGTGAATTTTGCTCAGCCAACATCTTTATTATCTTGAAGTAATCTCCAACCTCTGGGTTCAGTGCCATGTGGAAAAATACCTCTGCTGGGAGGAAAAAACCTCCCTGTTTGTTTGAAAAGGTCCAGACTGGATGGAATTTTCTTTTTCCCTAAAATTATTCAGATGATATATGTTGCATTGTAATTTTGATCTATGTCTGTTAAGGTTATACTTCTGCTCCCACTAGAGTCTGTGGCCAACACTCCCCTGATTGTATGGAAAACAAGCCCTAGATCTGGAGGAAGTTAGACCTCCGTGGAAAGAAAATTCTAATTTCATATCTATGGCAATAAGAGAGAACAGATCAGATAAAAATGAATTAAAAGAATGTGAAAGCTTCAGGACTGTAGGCAGTTTATGGAGAATGAATGTGTTGTGTCTTTAACACTCTGTCTTAAATGTTAGACTACGAAATCAAACTTTGATCCAACAGTAAATCAGCTGGTTAGCTCAAAATCTGATGCATTAAAATTTGGCTTCATGAAACTGACATTCGTGGATGCCGTATGGATAGACTGTCCAGCCTGTCAAACACCTTCAAGTAGGTCATCTTTTAGGGATTAGTCTAAGTTGCTATCTGTTGACATTTCACATGTGACATCATAAGCTTCTTAAAATGAATGAAATTCTGTTTCTTTTTTTTCTTACTTTAAGGCAAATGATAGCTGAAATCTTGCAAACAGAAACATTTGCAGAACTGGCTAGTGATTTTGGCTGCCTTGGAGCATCCACTTGAATAGGCTCTAAAAAGCCTGTTTGTCAGAAAGTGAGCGTGCTTTTATTATTATTATTATTATTATTATTATTATTATTTTCTGAAAACTGGACCTTCTGTCTCAAACTGGAACCCAAAACATGAAACTGTAGGAATGAACAGAGTACTCTGAAAATCCATAGCCATCATCTTCCAATTAATTATATATTGCTCTATCATTTGTCGGAAAAATACCAATTAGGAAGACGGATGCGAGTTTGATCCTCTAACTTTCAGCGTCAGTTCTGCTACTGATTTCTTGTGTGTCCTTGAGCAAGTCAGCTGTGTTGGGCTTCTCAGAGGTGCTCACTGCTGGCCTCATCCCTTGGGCATTACAGTCCACCCTAAATGCATCCATGAAGCTTTCTGTGCCTCAGCACTACTGTCTGCACAATTGAGGCTCCTAGTGCAAAGGAGCACTGTGAGCACAATGACTGTGCATATGGTACCATCCACACATAAAATAGACCAGTGAGCCATACACAACAGGACTACGGGGCATTATAATACACAGATTTTTTTTTTTTCCAGATTGTATTTCAAAAACTGGACAAAATAACAGGAATGTCTTTGAGCAGGGTTTCCTAATGGAGTGGCAGAAAAGCACAGAGGGGCTGCAGCTTCTTTTGGTTGCTCCTTTCCTGTTTGCCATCACAGCTAACTATGAGCTCTGTTGTTGAGGACAGTGAGAGAAGTAGAACTACACCAGGAAATGAGGTTGCTCCCTGCCATTTGCAAGTGGAAACCAGGAAAAATTATTGGTTTATCATTAATAAGACTAATAACTCATCTGAATGAGTTAAATTAAAATGACAGACATTATATGAGAATGTTAACTTTTACTGCACTGGAGCAGCATCATTTTATTGTGCATTTTAACTACTTAAAGACATTGTGTTGGCCATCTTGAATACACTTACGGAAAATATCCTTACAGAATGACTTTTTCTAAACATGAACCGGAGAAGAAAGCTAGTATGAATAACATAACATACACTAACTGTACTATTTATAAATGTCATTTATTTATACATCCTTTGTATATTTGTGTATTCATTGAGACCTTAATTTCTCAAGAAACTTATCTCTGTATCTTATTTACTTGTCTGGAGTGACTTCCCCTTTGGTACCAGTAAACTAAACATATAATTGTTTAGAAACTCTTCAGACTTGCCAAAATATGAACTCATGCACATGGAAGAGGGCAGAAGTTCAGATTTCAATCTGGCCATGTAGGGCGGCATGTGCTGTCCTAAGCTACTCTAGTGAAGTCGTTCATCGAAGTTGCTCTCCAGAGGCTCATTTATTGGGAGAGAAAAAGGATCTGACTGCCAAGAAGGAGGACGATGCTGTCTGCAGAGATGTATCGAGGCTCTAATAGGGAAAACAGAGTATTTATTTTTTCTTCTTTCTCCTCCCTCTTCTGAGGGAATCTGGAAGAGAATATAATCCAAGAAATGGCAACTCTTTGCAGGGCCATGCTTTCCACTACAGGCTATGCTCTGGCCTTTCAACTCAGCTTGCTAGGCTACTGCGTGCCCCTTTCTGTTTTCTCTCTTTGCCACTGTAAAGGAGCCTCTAGTTGCTGGGTCACAGCCTTCTTTCCTTCTGTGCTCCTGCAGAGTCTCATCCACTGAGCAGTAACCAGAATCACAATCTGCTTTTCTTGCACCTTAGACATAACTCATGAGCAATATGACATCATACAGCCCTGCAGTGGAACAGGATACAAAACCCCACTACTTTTTCCCTTGGGCACACATCCAAAGGGCTAGCCACCAACAGAAAAAAACTATGGATTCAAGGAGAAATGAAATTTTTCACCTTCCCCCAAAAGCAAGAAAAATTTTGGCTATCAGCTGTATGGAGCAGAAGAAAAGGATTTGCTTCTTTTGGTTTTAATTACTCCCAAACCATGTGAGATCCACATGACCAGAGAGCACCCTATAGCTATCCCATGCCATTCACTGTTTACGAGAATCATGTTTTCAGCAGCCTGTGAGCACCCAGAGGTGGAGATCACATTTTCTCAGTTGCTAGCACAGCTTCCAGGGTTACTCTGTTAGGGTGCTGACCTTTATCTGTGCTGGAAGCTTCCAGGTCTGCCATGTGACATGGGACCACTGTCCCTTCAGGTGAACTACACCCTGCAGTGTAGTGGCAAAACAAAAGGTGGCTGCATTTTTCCTGCCAGGTACACTTTGTATCATCCCAGGGGACACTTGGGGTTAGCAGCAGATACTCTGCCGACTTGTACAGCATAATTTCAGGCTTTCTGTGTCAATCAAGTTGCTCAGTGTAAAATGCCAAAGCACGCTGATGACCAGAGTCATCCAGATCAGGTCATGAGGCAGAAATGCTGTGACTCCTCTGAGCTGGGGTCTTGAGAAGCTGTTCAGCAGCAGATGTTTTGTGCAGCTTCAAGGGCTCATCACAATAAAGAGCATTATAGCTCCTTAGAGGGTGACAGCTTCATTGCCACAGACAGCATTCAGGCAGCATTCCTCAGCACTTCAGAAGTCAACAAACTAAAAACAAGCACTCCTGTGAGCATGCACAAGATGCAAAGGAGCCATGCAATGTGAATGGCACACAAGAAAGGCTCAAGCTAGCCTTCACTCACCCCATCATTTGGATGAGCTGGAATAGGTTGTTGCAAAGAAACCACGCTGTGAGAAGACCACTGCTGCTCCCTTCTGCAGAGGTTTGCTCTTCCCCAGGACACAGCCAAGTGTTATGGCTCATGTGGCAAATGGCTCATTGGATTGACTTTTCTTCCTCTTCTTGGATAATACGTCCCATCCTTTCTTCATTCTTTACGGAGCACAGCACATCTGGCAAGGCTTGGTGCACAGAGGGGTGGTAAGGAGATGGGTGCGCTGTGCTCAGGTGCCTGCCTCTGGGTTGGCACGCTCGTGAAGGCTGCAGGCAAACCCCACAGCATGAAAGCACTGTCTGGGAGGAGGACAGGATGGCATAGGATGCAGGGCTGCTATTGGCATGTTCTATAAAATGCGTGTCTTTCTGACACATTTTATGAGATAGTGCAACCGATACGCATATGCCACCTAGCACACTTCTGGGAGCATGGCAGCAATCCAGCAGTGTTACAGATTAAAGCTAAAATGGGATAGGATGTCATCACTCATTCCAAAGATGTGTATCAGGCACTTAGGGCAGGCCCTCTGGGTAAAATTTGTAACTAAAAAAATTCCTGAAGATGATCTTGTAATTTTTCATGTATTAATGATGACCTGTGTTTTGTCAGATACTTCATCTCAGACTAATGACGTTCTCTCTGTGTTCCATGAAGGACTCCTAGATCCAGACCCAGAAAGAGTCCTGGAGAAGAAGGCCAGCACTTTAAGGGAATAGGTAGCGGAATGATGTGGTAACAGGGAAATGTAGGTTGTGTTTTCTTGTCTGGTGTCAGTTAGATTGATTTTATATGGCAGACATGAACACTTTTTTTGTGGACCAGAGCAGTAAGAACAGTAGTTGCAATTCTCTTCAGATGTACTGGGGGAGTGGAGAAAAGCCCTGAAATTCCAGCCCACAATCCAGACATTTATCAGAGCTACCCCTCTGTCAAAAAGCACTTCAGCCTCTTACCTGCCAATACCTTCTAGAAGAAGAAAACTGTATGGGCAGTTCTCTGCCTTCCTCATCAGTGCGTGGCATGAATTCAAAGCACATCTGACAGAGAATCTCTGTGAGGATCCCGACAGCCATTCCGGTTTTACACGTCTTTGATGTGCAGAAGTACTCCGTCAGCACACTTCCTCTCCTCATGCGTCCGTGACTTCCAGACAAATGCAGATTTACAGTTCTTCTAGGAGCATCCTACTGAGGGCAGTGTGTGTGTTATCCATCTGCTATTAGTATTAGTCCCCATCTTCCATTTCTGCATTGCTGTTGATTGATTTTGTGCTGGCTGGTTGACTCTAATACATAGCTTGTTCACTGCCTTTAATTGATTGCAAGTTCATAATTCTTTGCACAGTACCCTGAGCAATTGCTATTAATTATCATTTACTTATCTCACAGTACTATTTATTGCTATCTTCCTTCTCATTAGCTTTTCTCTTTCCCTTTCCTGTCCTTTTTGCCTCCCCTTTGCCCTCTGCTCTTCCATCTCTCCATCTGCCAGTGGTTCTCTTTTCTTCCTATTACCTCCCTGCTCTCCCACATCATGAACCTATTTTTCACCATGGCCTAGGTGAAACTTTTGCCTGCCATAGTCTCCCTTCTTGCTGACCCCTGCCTTTGCCCTCTCTGTCTTCTGTTCCAGGGGTTAACTGTCCTCACCTCCTGCCCATCCTGCCCTTAGCAGCTCCGAGAAGGAGGAACACATAGGCTGGCACGAAGCACAGCCCAGGGGACTGCATGGACCTGAGCACATGCCAGAGCGATATGCAGTGCTTAGCCCCTCCTCAGGGGCTGCTCAGGAGATGTACAAGTCACGGCGCACCAGATGAAGGAGAGTGAGAAAAGGCAAGAGTTAAAAGCAGGCTTTCCTACAGTACAAAGAATAAGCCAGCCAGTGTCTGCGCTTTGAAGTGGGAGTGTTTTCAACAGCCCCTTTGTTGATCTGCACTGTGGCTGCTTGTGTAGGGACACAAGCCCTAAGGAAAAAAACAACAATAAAAATGAGCAGATGCCTTGTCTGCTGGGGTGACCCTCTTGCTGGTGTGTGTCAACAGTCTTCTCTGCGGTGACAGAGCAAGTGTGTAACCTCAGTGGGTGACAGCCAGGGAGACCATGGGCAGCAGCATGCTGGTGAACACCCACAGCACCCACTGAGAGAGGTAAGCCTGCAGTATGACCTGCTGCACCTGACTAAGTCTGGCCAGAATGCAGCCCAAAACCACACACATCTGTCTTTAGCACCGTGCAGAAAGAGGTACCTCTGCACAGCAAAGTATGGCTATTGAGAAGGATGCTGGGGACAGTGTGCTCAAATATGACCCAGACCCTTATACATTTCATGGATCAGCACCCGGATGGTTAGTGCACCTCCTTGCTTGCTTTCCCCTGCCCAGGCATGCTTGGCAGCCAGAGTGTGTCCCCTCTTCCCAGGCGATGGCTGCACCACAACAACGTGCTGTCTGAGCATTATTTCACAGGCAGGAGGAAAGGGTGAAGGCAACTAGCCTTCAGTCCCCTCTTTGACCCCTTCCCAGGGCAAGTGACATTACAAACCTCAAAGGAAGGCTACTGGGGACACTCAGAATACCCAACAAAAGGCTCATTTTAGACAAATCCATGCCTTTCAATCCCGTATATCTTAGAAGGAGCTCTATTGCTCTTCAATCTGAACCTTTAAAAATAGTCTGTGTTTTGAAATCATCACAGTGCAGATCATCCTTTTCTGGAGGGTTGATAGCAAGGTGTGAAAAAAAGAGCAGACAAGGATCTGGATTCAAAGACAGGGAAGCACATTGAGACGTGTTGATAAGAAGTGCTATATAGTTGCCACATTAAAGGGACTGGCAGATTTCTATCTAAGCTGTTCTTCCACCTGGATGCATACATCTCTCAGAGCAGCACTTCTTTATCCATACTGTCCCTGTGACTGCAATGGTGTCTTTCCAGAAGACCACATTTTGACCACAGGTATGCAGATTTGGCCCCCTTCCCTGTTCTTACGATCTCACCCGAAGCCAGCAAGGTCAGGTCTTCGTCCCTGACCTGTGCAGTGTGGTGATGGTGCAGATGGTATGTGGAGTGCCCGTAGCTCAAACACATAGCTGCAAGACAATGCTTCGGTCTCGTTTTTAGATTAAAAAAATGAAACTGTTCCACCCGCCCAGCACACACCAGAAAAAGCACAAATGAACAGTGCTGGTTTCAGTTCATTCAGAAATTCTTCACTATGAGGGTGGTGAGGCACTGGCTCAGGGTGCCCAGAGAAGCTGTGGCTGCCCCATCCCTGGCAGTGTTCAAGGCCAGGTTGGACTGGGCCTACAGCAACCTGGTCTACTGGAAGGTGTCCCTGCCTGTGCAAGGGGGTTGGAACTTTAAGGTCCATTCCAACTGGAACCGTTCTGTGATTCTACGATTTATTTACCGGACAAATTACACCTAATGAAGAAATGGTGGTGGGGGGACACTACTGAAATGAAGGGTGCGCAGAGGGGAAAACTGTAACAGACGTCAGGGCAGATGCTGAGGCAATCTGTGAGGAGCAGGGAAAGAGGAAAGCCCCCCTGCACTAAGCCCTGCATCTCCCCACTGTGTGTGGGTTCCCAGCACAGGATGGGACAGTGTGGTGGTCCAAGGGATGCTCAGGCCAGGCAGGTTCCACTGGTTTGGGTGAAGGGGCTAATGTGGGTCGCTGCTGGCTGGGGAATGCTGCGGGTCGCTGGCACAGCTGGGTGGACCCGCGGGCACTGATGACTTTGTCAGCCATGTCTCTGTGAGCAGGATGCAAAAGGTAGTAAGAGAACTGAAAATGCATTTCTTAAACTCACCTTGAAAGATATGGTAACATAAATTTCGGTTTCAGACTCTCAGTTCTGACAAATTAAACTTGATCAAAACATGATTCATCATTCTTACTATTTAACACTAGGGGAGAGATGCAAAATTCTCCAGAGAGGAAAGACATGTGTGATACAAAGGTGCTTTAAATAATCCTTCCTTTATCTTCAGTTTTATCTTCCTTTAACTGAAAAGATCATTACTTTTTTTCTTTTTTAAATCAAACCAGTAGAATTTAGGCATTAAGTAGAAGAGAAGGCACGTCCACCATAAACAAAAGATGGTTTGTGGATGTTTGCATTTGACAGCTGTCTTCCAACAGGTAATCAGTTGTGCCAGCTACTCGCTGTTAAGAAAGCTAACAATGACATACAGGAAGATACGACACAGTTGGTTTTAATGGTTTCCCCTGTGGTTTTTACTTCTCCTTTTGGTGAAAGTGAGGCAACTATGATTTCTTTCATTTCCCACCCTCTTCAGAATTTGTGAAAGTATCCTGTCTGTGTTTCTTATTATATCAGCATCTTCATTTTGCTGCCAATTCCGAAGCAAATCCAGTTGTTCAAATGGATTAAGACTAAAATGAAACATAACTGGAAAACCACATTCCTCTCAGTCAGTGTTTTATGCATAAAATCACCAAGTCACAGAATCATCGAACAGTCAAGGCTGAAAGGAACCTCTGGGAACCTCCTAGTCCCCTCCTGCTGCTCAAAGCAGCTGACATATGGGGACTGAAAAATAGGAGTGTGCTCCTCCTGTCACTTCAGTGAAATGCATGCAACAATTTCTGTAAAATACTAACACTTTCTTAGTGCATCTAATGAACAGTCCCTGTTTAGATATTTTGGAATACAAATGGTATTCAGAATTCATAAAGCAGGCCAGAAGCACTCTCCTATTCTTCATCCCAGAAATTAGGATACATAGGAGATGCACAGTCTCCATCAATGTTTACATACAAGAAGCAAGAACAGTGATGTTTTTGAAAGAATGTGCAAAGGCAGCTGCATCCAGTGTTTCTCTATCGGGACACTTGGCAGCAGCACATCGATGTTAGGCACCACCCCATTAAGCATGTGGTCTGCTTGTGTGCTATCCTGAGTCACTGACTCGGGTTTCTCGAGAAAACCAAGCCCCTAAACTTCAGGTTACATGCAAGGAAACATGCAGCATCCTGACTTTAGCCACCTGAACTCTGCTGGATCTAGCTTTTTGTGTCTAGTCCTGTACTACATCACCCTGTAGGAACTGAGGCCACTGAACTCATATGTGCCTGTGCTCACACACAGCTCTGAAGGGAAGCTGTCCATGCTCATTCACTTCAGGGGGCAGGAGGTCTGCAGCAAGGCTCCTCCTCCATACAGGGTTTTTCTCATTTAATCCAGCAGCTGCAGACTTACTTGCAGACTCTTTCTTCAGGTTAAGATTCATTGAGGTCTTTGGTTCATGGTCACTTCACAATTCACTGGGTGATTTTCTTACCCTCTGTTTCTTGCCACCTCTCTGCAGCCATCACCATTCCCATAGCAGAGTCAGGACAATGAGCCCCAGCCTCTGGTTTATGGGTGGACTGTCCTGGGGAATGATGCCTGAAACAGTGATGCTCTAGATGTCTTTCCCATGCCCACTATAGCTGGCCCCGTGCTACTCGTGAATCAGGGCTGTGATTCCAGTTGAGCAGTGGGAAAGCAAACCCTCACTGATTTTGTCTTGCTCAAGATATCCCATTATGAATGGGAGCACCAGAGGGACCACTGCATGAACAGCTCAGATATCTGCATGGCCAATGGGACAGCAGAAGCAGTGAGGAAGAAACTTGGTGAGCCATGCCAAGGTAAGCAGCTAAGCCAACCCCATCCATCCATGCTGGTCCCCAGTGATTTCACTGCCGTGTCAATGGACACATAAATGGGCAGCTGGGGTGCTACCTTCAACCTCTAGTGGGTTTGGCACATCTTGTCTGTCCTCAGCTTAGGTTCAGTTTCAGTCTGTTCCTGAGTGCTTTGGACAAACTTCAGACTCATGCAGAAGATTTAAAATATTTTTAATCATAGCTTTTTGATGCTCTTAAGCAGCTTTAAAATGACAACTACATTCAACCAGCACAACTCAGCAAATGGGAAAGTCCTAGGAAATCATATAGGGATCAGGAAAGGTGGTCTGGAGTTTAAGTTGACCAGTTGACAGGCTCACAGATCCTGAGTGTTGCAAGAAATGAAACTTAGTATCTACACTATTCATTAATTCAAACACCTAAATTATAAAATTAAATATTGTTGTACTCTCACTAATATAATTAATTTAGAATTAATTACGATCGTCATACCAATGCCAGATGATCCTTAATATTATACAGGAATTTAATCAAATTACTTCAAAAATAATCAGTCCTCATGCATTTTAAAAAGAATCTAAGCACAGAGATGTCCTCTGTTTAGAAAGTACAGCCGAAGAATTTTATCCAAACCTGTCAAGTTGTGATTGAAAGCGTTAACCTTCTTAGTGCTGAAATAAAACTACCCTCTGACAATCTGAGTGTCTCAGGGATGATTATTAAGGCTTTCTTCTTAGAATTATATTGCTGAATGGTTGAGTGCTTAAATGGACAGCCTGCTCTGAGGCTTTTGAAAATCATATTGGCAACCCTGCAAATGTACTTGTTATCTTTCCCTGCCTCCAGCCTCAGAGATGCTTATTGATTTGATAAGGAGTTGGAAAACTTTACTTACCTAGAGTTACAGATAATTGATACTTTTCATACTTTCAAATATACAACACACTCCAAAAACCAATTTTATAAAATAATATCTGGACAGTAAAGTCTTCTCTAGATTGACAATACATGTGCTCATATGCATGCATTCGATATGCCTGCTTTCACACAAAAGATTAAGGAACATAAAATGACCTCGGCATTTCACAGCATAGAAGAATAGAGGGGAAAAAAAAAGAATAATAAATCTCTGAAGATAGCTGGAGTCTGAAAACATATCAGCTCTTTCAGGCTTCTGGATTTGTATAAATTAAAAGTTAGGATTGTAGCCAATAGGCCAGATGGTGACCTGCTGGACATCACATCTCTTAGAACAGACTTTTGCTCCATTCAAGACAACTAGCCACATGTTGGTAGAGGGTACTTTTTAGTGCTCTGACTTTTCTCTGGCCAAGGTGGATGGTCATAGAGATTTTGGAACATTAATTTTCCTTATCCTTTTTCTGGGGCTGGTTCTTTTTGCTTTCCAGAGCATCTGTTCAAAGTCTCTGGAAAAATCTGGTATGAAGCCTCTCTCAAAATTACGCAAGTGACTTAAAAACTTTCAGGTTAACTCCTTAACATGAACTTTCAAGAATTCTAGTTCAGAAAGTAATTTAAATACACTCAGTGTTTTGCTTCCCACAGTGCCTCCCTGCCCCAAATATCTACAAAATCCATAGACAGAAGGCCATTTTTGAGGAAGCTGGCGTGGTCTTATCTGGCTGAGAGGTCTTGAGATAACATTGTGTCAACAATTTAGAGAAAGTTCAGCCTAAAATTAGAAGGAACAAAGGAATCATGATAAAAATGAATCACCAAGCATTTGCCCATCAGCGATATTTTGCATGGTTATTCTAAAAGATAAGTTTCACTATGGTGAGCTTTTTTCTCAGAAACAGCTGATACACAGTATTTCTTAGCACACAAATGGGCTCCAAGTCAAGCTGTTTGTCAACTGGAAATTTCATCTCGCAAGGGAAAAGCTATTTTAAAGCCATTCAGGACTGAAAATCATGTAAAGCACTAAACTGTACATATCAGATTTGCATTCCTTAAACTGCTCTTCCTGAGCTTTACAGCTCCCTCTTGTTGGTAGCAGAGAATGTCTGAAATGTATAGAAAATGCCATAGAAGTTTCTTCCATTGTTTTATTTCCATTTGGGGCTGCATCCATGGGAATGTTACCATCTCCCAGTACCACTGGCAGTGGAGAGTATTATTTACATGAATCCACGTAGACATTTATATCATTCTCTCCTAGGATACTGCGTCTGCATGCCATAGCAAGCCACCTTTCGTCTGAAGTCAGAGCAAACAGAAGAAAGTAAACATTGTGCTGGTGAAGAAGACATAAAACATCACACCTGTGACAACTAATTCTTTGTATGTCTTGAAAAACAGCTAATTCATGCTGCTGGCAGAACTACTGTGCCACAGGTACTCTTATAGGAAAACTGTTCCCGTGACTGATGCTCTACAAGGCAGATTTCATCACTTAACCACAAGAGAAGAGCAAAGAGAAAAATATGCTCACAAACTGCCTTTTGCAGCTCCAGTCACTTCTACATGGAAGAAGGCTTGGGAATGGGGTATTAGATACTTCAGGGGTCTGGTACCCCAAGAGGCTCTGACAAGGGCTGCTATTGTGGTCACAACAGAGGGAAGCCTAGGCTGATGGAGTTGGTGGTCATATCTACATCTGGCTACAATCCCACAATACAGAAGGAACACAAGTATTGTGTAAGGACCTCCTTTACGTACAGATGCAGTGGCAGCAGAAGTGGCACTCATAGGGAGTGAGAAGACTCGGGTCACTCAGTTGTATTCCCTTACATTAAACCTGTGACAAACACTGGAGAGTATAATGTGCATTCATACGTTTTTAGTTACACAGCTACATACATATGCATTGCGGCCAAATATTAAAATTCTTAAGTGTCCATCATTTCACACCGACTTTGCGCTGTATTTATATCATTACAAAAGAGGCTTAAAAAAAATTCACCAGATTTTCAGCAAGCATAAATCAGTTTAGCTCCACTGCAATGTGTTGCCGTGACTTTGGTACAATGTAATTCAGGCCTGAAGCACTGAAGGTGCACTGACTTGTGCCAGCTAAAAATATGAATTAAAACCCATCATAAACCAACTAATGTGTTTATCTCCTTGCATCAAAACAAGCTTGGGTGAAAGCAAGCCAATGAGTCTATCTATATACACTACTTTTCATAGGACTGCCAAAATTTTTTTGTTAGGAGATGTGACTGAAATATGAAATTCTCCATGGGAATCAAATACAGAACTGTTAAAATCGCCTCTCTTCTGCTAATGACTTCTTCCAATTCTCATCTATATAACTAAGGTTTTGCTTCTCTGGTAACTAGAGCCAGGATACTATTATGTATTGCTAAATAATTATTTTTGTTAAAATAACTGGCTGCTTTCTTCCTGTCTGAAGGACAGGTCAATTGTATTGAGTTTGTGTTGTTTTTCTTTAAAGCTCTTTAAGAAAAGACATTTTTTCTTAAGGAGCAGTAAAACGAGTTTAAGATGATACCCACTGCCACTATGTAGAAAGCAAGTTGCCAGCACTGCTGACCTATCTGAGTATATAATCTGAGTAACACTCAAAACTCCGAGTCCTGCAATCTATTCTTACGGGTACACTGGTGTTTTGGACTTTGCTCCTAACTCTTCTTCCAGACTCATCGCTCAGGCAAAGCCAAAACTTCTAGGATTTCATCTCTGCTTGGTGCCTTTTTAATTTGATTGTAACACAACTTTTACTGAGCAAGTTACAACAGAGTGGTGGAGTCCTGCCTTCAATGGTTGATCTGAGAAGGGTACAAGCAGAGCCTCTGCTTCTGAGATTCAAACACACTCTCATTGACCTCCCTCTGTAACAAAACTCTTCACCTGCAAGTAGTACACCTTAAGAACAGATTGTGAGTGGGGAGGTCCTCATGCACAGTCCTTTTTGGGAGAATCTGATGACAGAGAGGCAGGTGGCATGCTGAGGCTGCTACTGCTGCCACAACGCATGGGAAAGGAAGGCACTTGCACCTCCACTCCAGCCTCTCCACAGTCCCTGAGGCACAGGAGCCATTTGGACCAGCCTAGGTCCTTGGATCTATCTAGGGTACTTGACAGGTATTCAGCCTAGGGTGGCATTCATGGGCTCCACCCAGGGACAGCTAAGAACAGCTGTGTTTGCTAACACCTCTCACAAATGACAGCCAAGAGCTGCATGACAGGTACCTATGGGAGGTATAGTGGGTGAGGGGGCAGGGAGGAGGTGTAAGAAGCATGTCTCCTCTTTCTGCTTCATCGATTCATTAAGCATCTGCTTCCTCCTCTGTAAAAAGGGAGTTTCTAAGTTCACTCCCAGTTTTGATAGCTGGATGAAAAGAGGTGATGCACATTATGATTAACTTTCATACCATAATTTTCATAGGCAGCTATTAGGCTTGCTCATGATTTTGAGAAGCTCTGTCAAAGAGAAAGTCAGACTGAGATCATGATCTGACTCCTTCCCCAGCTCTAGAAAAACTCAGTGGATACCGAATCTTCTCATGCGGCAGGTTTACACTCTGCTCTTTGAGGTATGGCAGTTTCAAAAACACAGGCAAACTCACCGGTTGGGCATGTCAGAGGAGAGGAATATTCCCACAAGGGAACTTGTCTGCCTGACTTGGATATTCAAATTTTGCCAGACAGGATCTCCCTCTGTGGTAGGTGAATTTCCTTCTGCCCTGTCTAAGGAACAGCACAGGCATTTGCTCAGGAATGCAGTGTCATTAGGTACTTCAGCGCAGGAATAAGATGGGTGCCAAAGCAGGGTAGATTGGGGCACAGCCATGAAAACACCAAGGAATGGAGATCTGCCACAGCACAATGTCTCTGGTACACATAGCTGTGTCTTTTCCCCTTTCTAATTACTCATGTATATGTTTGCTGTGCGTATCCTAAAAGAAAACAGTATGACAAATGTGATGGATTTGTCAATGTCAGTTTTTACCCAGCACTCTCTCCTCAGGAAGGGCCACCAAAGGGTTATTTGCTGTGCCTGGTATCAGTTCTGCATAAGTCGGTGTCCCTCAGCTCCTCAGACTGTGGTAGCAGTGAGCCCAAGGCATGTCACCTGCCACCCCTGCCCTGCACTGGGCTCCTCTGCCTGCTCCTGCCTTCCAGCCCCATGGAAGCCAGAGACAGGCATGGTGTGAACAGCAGAAACAGTGACTGAAGGCCCTTACTCTGAGGCTGGTATGCGAGTTTCCACACACGGGGCAGAGGGTCTGGCACATGATGAGACATGAGGCACGTGGTATGGAAAGGATTTCCTATTGTTGCTCCATAATTAAGGAAGAGAAGCATTTCCAGGGTTTGATTCAGAATAGTGAGGTGAGAATCCTGCCCTGAAGTGCCCTCCACAAGAGCCTTTTTAATGGCAGAGAAGTCACAGTGAGTGTGGCTTTCCCGTGGTAAAAGCAGCTTCTGTGAGCATCTTGTTATTAGCTGGAGAAATCCTTGAAGATCTTAATTAAGGTCTGACTTCACCTAAATGTCTGCAGTCAGGAAAGACAGGTAATCAGATGCATAAGTTAGTATGAGCTGAGTTATGTTCTTCAAAAAGAGGAACTGAGCAAATATGTAAATGCCTTCTAGAATGGATAAGGCAAGGCAAAGAAAGGCAAGGAAGAGAAACGTAAGGAAGAATAAAAGAAGGGGAAAACAGAACATGAAAAGGGAAAAGGTAGAGTGAGAAAGGTGACTTTCTTCTAAAATGGACAACCTTTTCTTTTATTCTCTGTCCCTTCTCTGTGTATCTATTACACGTTCAATGTTGCTTTTGTTTTATCACTGTGCGTGAAGTGTGCCAAATCCCTTTGCAAAGTCTTGAACCACAAATGAGTCTCAGTTTTGGTTTTGCTACAGCCAATAGCAAATCCATTTACATCCATTACATCATTACCAAATGGATTTGCTTTGCTTGAAAAACATTAAATCTGTAGCGAGAAGGTAATTTTAATGTGTTAGGCTGAATTCTTAACTGCTTAATTTAGTTTGGGTCTTGTGTAATTCTATTTTTCCAGCACTGGTGCGAAACACGGAATAACCCTTTTAATTCTCCAGCACACTTAATCCAGCAGGCTGCTGCACAGATATCACAACAAGGCTGGGCCATTGCAGTCTCTTTAAGATATTCCTTCAGGAAAATAATGATATTTAAAAGGAATAATAACTACTGAATACTTTTTTCTTTCTCTCTGCTCAGCCTAATGGAGCCCTTTGAGCTCAAGACTTTACCTGTATATGACAGTATTAAATTATGATATTTCTTTAAACAATTCAATTCCTTACCCTTGCTGAAAGGCTGAGGGCTGTGACACTGGTCTATCTGCTTTCCAGTGACAAACGCAAGTAACTAGGACTTTGGAAGATCTTGTAAATATTTCTGAAAGCACATTTCATATCCCTGCACATTTTCTCTCCTCTTGAAGTGTATGTGCTGCAGCTTGCTCTGAGATGGAACCCCCAACACCGGCCATTGAGCAAAGCTACCGATAGCAGGGATTTTTACCTAACCCTAATGATAACCCCCCCCGACCTGCAGTAATGCTCCTACAGTGTTTCAATAAGTAATAGAGCACTCTATAATCTTTAACAAAAGAAGAGTTATCATATACATACACAGTCTTCAGAGCCATTGTGAGCTATCTGTAATTTACTGAAAACAACCAGCACTGCTTTCATTAAGGATGTCTTAGCATTTTCTCTATAAGCAAGCCATCAGACCATTAGGGGTGAGCTTTAGAGCATCCTGATGAAACACATCACTTCTTGGCCTAGAAGCATAACACAAAGAAAAAGAAAGAAGTATTGACTCTATGTATTTACTCCCATTTAGACAGATTTGTGAAGCTCCTTTGCACTTCCACACATCAAAAAGCCTGGTTCTAAGGAACAAAATTAGTTGTATCACTGCAGACAGAATTTAAATAGATCCTCCTTAAAATACTCTACATTTGTTAAAAGATGTATGGCTGGAAAGAACGCTCTTGTGCACATGAAGGAATGTTGTTGTTATATGTACTTTTTTTTATTAATCTGGTAATGCTTTGTACTTTCAACTGAAACAATACAACACAGGAAGTTCAGGAGGAACTTGATACAAGAAATACGGCCTGATTTATGCAGAGCTAACCTTCATGCCAGGAGGCTCCGAAGGACTCAGTGAGTGCTCTAACTCCTACAGCCAGAAAGACGAATTGTTGTTTGGCTGGATGCTAGTATCCCCTTTCAGAAAAGTCAAGATACACTTGCAAGTGCAGTGAACAGCCTTAGCGCTTACTTTCAAGCTAGAAAAAGTGTGTTACAGTGAGAGAGAGGGTCATCTGTTCAGCCAGTTAAAAAAAAAAAAAGAAAGATGAAGTGGTATCTCTATAAACCAGCAGGTAAGAAAAGAGTGCCTTAAATGGAAGAAAATAGGAAGTACCAAAGGGATACTGAACGAAACACAGAAG
Source organism: Pezoporus wallicus (assembly GCF_028554395.1). Taxonomy (NCBI): domain Eukaryota; kingdom Metazoa; phylum Chordata; class Aves; order Psittaciformes; family Psittacidae; genus Pezoporus; species Pezoporus wallicus. The sequence continues at coordinate 6,219,594 of NW_026637663.1, forward strand.
TATGACATGAGCTAGTGCCTGAAAGTTGAATTTGGACACGCTCAGTATGATATACCTTTTAGCGGTGAGGCTGATTAACAGCTGGAACAAACCCTGTGAAGTGCTTTATCCACTGTCTCTTGCTATCTTCAGTCTAAGTCTTCAGGAAACATAGGACTTCACCAAATGTAAGTTGCTGAATTAATCCAAAGACCAGAGAAATTGAATTTTACAGTTTGTATTAAACAAGCCAGAACAGATCTGCTGCTCATTCTGCTGTATAATCTATTGGAATATAGATGAGTCTTTCCATTGCTCCCTCTGCACTGGAGCACTTGTGTCACAGCTCATACCTGAAGCAAGGCATTTTATATCACATCTCCTTAGTAGGTGATGTTTTCTTAGCCCACTGTCAATCAAAAGTTACAGTGGGAAGAGGCCAAAATCTCACCACGCTGCCTTCTCACATGATAGTAATTCTGATGGTCAGATTAAGGTCAATAACCACAGGAAAATCCAGCGTAGGCTGGGGATTTCAAAACACCCTCCTCAAGATGAAAAGCTGGTGTCTTGGGATGGCTGCCCTGCCCTAGCTTTATGATGTTGCTAGCAGGATAACCCTGACAGCAGAGAGTCCCACCAGACTGACTCCTTGACTCAGCAGCACACTGGGGTAGGTTGGCTGAGCTCCCTACTGCTGTAACACCCTTGCTACCGATACCCAAGGCTGCTAGTGCAGCCCCGTGCAAATACATCATAGAGCGTGCAACATCTCCACTGTGCTCCAGGGACAGGGCTGATCCAGCAGAGCCCCTGGCAGGGAAAACCTGCCCCAGCTGCAAGCCTCCAGACTCCTGTGATTTGTTACTTTAAGCAGTTTACATCCATACATGCCATAACCATGTTGGGTGAAGTTTTTTGTGGAGCCTCCCTGTGGAATGTGCATATTTGGATAGGTGCTACTGGGAGGCAAAAGGCACATTTTTCATGCCTTGTGGTCTAAATTTGTAAATGCAGATTCAAAGGTGCCTTTGATGGCTGGGAATTCATAGCATTTCAAAACCAGGTCATTAATCTAGGTGCCTATTTCTGTGCATGTGTTTCTAACTTTAGTCAGAATGAAAGCGGTGATCTTTCTGTTTTGAAATGTGTAAGTAGTATGATTCAGGAGATCCTTCATCTAGTGAGCTGTACTCCGTAATCTTTGTCTACAACAATCTCTCAGTTCTTGGGTTCTCATTTGATTGGCCTGCAGTGACAGATCTGGATAACCTTCCTTGGAATATATGCCTTGGAAACCGTACTTTGTTTATGTCAGATCTACTCTCAAACTGTTTATGTTTGTTTGTGGGTTTGTTTTTTTTTTTTTTTTTTGTTTGGTAACATCTAAATACACGTACAATGTGAAAACAATGTAAGGAAAACTTTGCACTTAGAAAAACTGCATACAGGAAAGTTTGTCTCGGAGGTGCTGACACTGAAGGTGCTTACAAGGTAGAGTATTCTGTCTTTAAGATTTGCTTAAATAGATCCTGCAGTGCCTTGCTGGGTAACATTAAGGATGCTCTTACACATTTCTTAAATTACCTGTGAGGCTATATGTTGTGCATGACAGGGTCATTAACAACAAACTCTAGCTGACAGTGTTTCAGCCTGCCTGGACTACCAGGAGATGGTCTGTTTTTTTCCATTCCCTGTTGTACAAAATTGCACTCAAGGGGGAAAGAGCCAAGGATACGAAATGCTGATGATTATGGCACCAGGGTCTGGCAGTCACACTTGCTTTCCAGCCAGCTTTAATACATATTACACAGTGACGCATCCTGTCCTACCCTTCTGAGCTGTGCTAACTGCTGCACATGTGCACATGAAGACAGTCCCTGACTCAACATGCAAATCCCAGCTTATCAAACCCTTACTATTAAAACACAGTAAGGAGGAAAGGCACATAATGACCAGACAGGAACATGAAAGATGTGGAAAACATGGTAAAAATGTGAGGCTTGTGTTTAGCAACACAAGCAGAGGTCACAGCACACCAAGAACCTTATCCATAGGCTGGTATTTTACAAGCATCGTGACTAGTGAATTTAGAAAGATCTGAAGGAAGTACCTTTGTGATTTTGGCTGGGTTTCTTCCCACAGTCAAGGAGTGGCATGGGATGAAAGGTGAGGGTGTTTGACAAGAAAAGCGTGCAATCCAGTATTAAAGGTTGGTCTCACACAGAAGAGTCAGGGCTCAGTTATTTCAAAGTGCAATTATTGAATATTCCTATGCTGGCACAGATGCAGCGTTGAGCACAGACATCCCAGCTAGCTGTCTAGGGGGTGAGGCAGGAAAGACTTTCACATGGACAAGTTAAGCTAGCTGAAAAGGACACTGTATCTCTATGTCATGTTCTGCAACGTAAATATATTTCCTAACATGCTTCCCTGTAACTATTCCCTTCAGTTGTGCAGGACTGAGCTGCAATATCCATGAGGTGAAAAACAAGTTCTTCACTGAGTCTGATGCAGTTGGTTTAACACAGGTGGAGGGATTCATTGTCTTTGTATAAATGAAATGACCAATACAGCTGTGTCATGGCTGATACAAAACCAGTGTCATTTGCTAAGTGAAAGTGGGCTTGGAAGGGAAGCCTATGCCATAATCAAAAGACTGAGGCTTTGAAGAAGCTGAAAGATGGCAGCATTACTCTCAAGGAAGGAGTCAACTCACTTCTTCATGGCCATCTAAAAGTTAGGGTTTAATCCTGTCACAAGATAGATGTCAATCACTTGCTGGAAATGGCTGCTTCCCTCCACTACCTATAGAGAGAGGCTATACTCACCCTTCTTGGTCTAACTTTTAGACAATTTCAGGTTAGATAAAATAAATCCAACTGCAGGTTTCCACAGAGGACTTCCCTGTTGCTTTCCGGTGCTTTTCATGTGTACAAACCTCACTTCTACTCCATACTTGTTCTAGAAAAAGATCTCAAGAATGCAGAAGCATTTCTAAGGAAAACTTGCCAAGGGAAGAATTGGCCTTATTTTGCTGAGCAGGCATTTTCATTTCACAGGTTTACACCAATGTTTTAACTTATAAGCTTCCTGAAGTATTTATATCTCCACATACAGGCCTTATGCTTGTTATATGACTCAAAAGATCAAATAATTAAATATCCATTACATTCTTAGCTCAGCAGTAAGATATTTTTAAGTGAAAATCCTTTCAGTACTTTCAGATTGGTTCTAAATAAATGAAATTAAACGAAAAAGCTAATTGCATTACAACTCGGTTTGCTCCCACATCAAATTTTTCTTACAAAAACTGCTCAGATGTTGCCAAATGACTTCTGCTCACAAGTGAAATGTACGCACGAGTTATAGCCATCATGTGAGTGTGAAAACAGATTAAAATTAATGCTCTTTTAATTTTCTGTACAATGTATGGTTTGAATGGTGTTATTTTTTAGACAAGTAATTACAGGGTGGAGAGAATGCATGGCCAATGGCAGCAGGTTAATTACAAGATCAAACACCCACTACATCTTGCTCAAAGAGCCTTGAAACGATTACACATTGTTGTAACTAATAGCCTAGTTAGGACTGCTGATTGGAGAGCTACCCTCAACTTAAAAGAAATGTATAACTTCTACCTAAGCATCTTCACCATTTTTACAAATAATGCTGTATACCATAGAGAAATTAGCGAAATTTCTGGACACAGGGGATATGAGATTATTTACATTGTCCATATGACAATTTTAGATACAGACTACCTTCATCCCTTTGCCTTCTTGTGGTTGGCCAATTTCTTACCCTCTTTCACAACACAGCAGTCTGGTAGAAAATACTTGAGAGATCTGTGATTAAAAGTCAAAACTATCAGAAAGCTTTTGTAGCACCTGCAGCAGCTCTGAACTTTAACTGACTGCATTTTAAATTATATGGGATAAGGCCAGGAGAGATCATCTGATAATGTGTATACCAGCCGTTAAATTTCTCCTCAATACCTCTACATTGAGAACAGCACTCCCTGGATAAAAAGCATTTTCCAGGAAAGCACTCCGTATTCATCTTAGGATGAATCCAGCAAGATTCTAATATTAGGCTAACATTGACTGCTAACCTCTAACTGGGACCTGGCCCTTGTCCCATGTGCTTCTGGTTTCCAGGAGCTGTTCACCTGAAGACAAACATACATGTTGCTGAAGCCAACACAAACACTCACATACTGCAACTGTCATTAAATTCTCATCCACATTGAATATGGATCAAAGAGCACGCTTCACTACAGGACAGAGGCTGTGTGTGCTCTGAACCTACAAACACAGGTATGCCCAAGCACCCTGCCCAGGAAGAGCACCCTGCCTTGAAGACAGCTGTGGAAGAAGAGCTCCAAGGCTCTTTCTCCACTAAGTGACCCACTGGACATTTCAGCATCCAGATCCACTCCTTTGTGCCTGAGCATATGCAAGTTAAATTGTTAGCATGGTCTGGCTATGGACCTGATAGCTCACAGAGTGCTACAGACTAGGAGTCAGTACGTGTTAGGATCCACTCCAGCAGGCAATCTGCATGTGGCCACCCTGTTTTAGAGCTAAAACAATTTAAAACCATGGAGGTGCCCAGGCTAGGTCAGTTGGCTGTAGGGCTAGAGAAAGCCCCTTACACTGTTTACCCCCAAGGGGTCTTGACCCAAGAAGCTTTTATCAGTAAATTGCTCTGAAATATCTTCCATACATAATGCAAAAAATAAACATCTTCTTTGAGGGAATTTTCTTTACAGCTTTCATAATTTAACCATATATAAATCGAAATTAAGATACATTTATTAAGATAGCTGCCATTTATACAGTTTTATGCTTCCCTCTCCCTAAAAATAGAGCAAGGATAATTGAACTGAAAACCTAAGATTTCCAAAACCCAATTACGTAAATTGCCACACCTGCCCTGTTTTCCCCCCTACTTCCCTCCCTCCCCTCCATTTACTTGCATTTTAAAGAGGTCAAGGTTATTAAACTCCTACATTCATACAGCAAGAAACAGGGATCTAAACATAAAGATCTTTCATGCAGCATGAACTTGCCCACAGAGTCTGTATGTACTGTTTGTTTACCAATTAGGCTATGAAATCGATACTTTGATGTACACAGTGCATACAGTTCACACAGCCGAGATAACAGTGCAATGCAAAACTTCTTTTCCCCTCTTGGACTCGTGTTTATAGTGTCCAAAGCTGCAGTTCTTACTCTGGCTGATTTATCTACCTCAGTGGGTGTGTCATCTATGTAAGGACTGGAGTTTGATGACCCAGGTTTGCAATGTTAATGCTACTTTGACATCAGCTTTTGCATTGCGTTATACAAAATTACAGCTCCGTCTCTCCTGCTCTAGAAATGCATGCACACTTGGGAAGCCATGAAGAGGGTTACTTGAACAATTTCAGTCTTATCTATGAATTTATAGCTTCCAATAGTGCACTGATTTATACAGCATGGCACTATACATCAGATATATGCTGCCTCAGAAAATTAATGCTGCATTCTGGCAACCATATGGGCAGCTGGCGAGCAGCCAAGAGACCAGCAGAGCACAACCCTGCCTTCATGCAAACCTTCCCTACACAAGAGAACTGTTTGCATGAACTGCGCTAGCCAAGGAGCAGAAATAAAGGGATTTTGTTGCTGCTTACACCATCAGACCCCCCAGGGGTAGATGTATACCAACATGATTAATGAGAGAAGCTGCAGAGACACAACCACCTTGTGGCACGTAACCACATGGGCACCGCATTTCTCGATGTCTCAAGGAATGGAGAAGATTGCAAAGGTCTCCTCATGTATCTATTTCTTCTCCATGGATGTCTCTTCCAGTTGTTGCTCTCACATGTGAAAAAATTTAGCTTGCAATCTCTACGGGGAAGGGCATTTATCTTATTTGTTCTGTAAAATGTACATTACGTTTTGAGTGCTGAACAAACAATCACAATAATGGCTTACAGTAGCTTAGTTATCTTAAGCACCTTAAAAAAGAACATTGTTCAGGAAGGAAAAAAGTAAAAAAAAAAAACCCAATAAACCCAAACATTTCTTACTGCAAGTAGAACACTTTTTGTTCCCTGTTTTCTCATTTTTCTCACCCTATTATTTCTTATCAAGTACGTGTATGGAGTTAAATCTAACTCTGCCACTGACTTCAGTGGGCTACAGGAATGCTGGGCTGAACTTGAAACTCTTCAAATAGGATTTTGTCTTCTCATTATGTAAATGATAAAAATCTCAGAAAGAAGACAGAGGAAAATTTAATTTAATGGTTTCATGTAACTTTATGCAATACCTTAAATGGAAGATGCCTTGATGATAGCTCAAACACACAATCCTGTTTATAATGTATTTTATGTATATAATGCTTTCCATTCATAAATATCTCTGAATTTTTTTTTACAACTGTTCACAGGAATCATGTCACTTCCTAGGCTTTACAGCAGCTGTTTTACTTCTCATTGCAACAGCCCTGTGGAAAAAAAAAAAAAAAAGGATTGAAAGTGAAGCAGCACACATTTTCCACTATAAACTGGCTGGTATACTATAATTTCATGCTTTGGCTTCCTGTACACTAGCTTTTCCAAGGAGACCAGGGCTTACGCTTTATCTCCTGCAGTACAATCTCCATACGCATACTGTCCTGCTGGTTCACTCAGCCAGCTACATTCTTGTCTACAGTAGGATTTTTCTTAAATCCTGATGCTGTACTAAAGCTTCTGCCATTTGACTGTTTATGGCAACAACTTCTTCTGCAGGTACAAGCAAGCCTGGTTTCTTTTCGTACTGATTCAGCACTGCCCGGTTCAGTGCAGAGCTAATCAGCACAGTTGCTGTTGCTATCTGACCATCAGTAGCATTTCCATTGCTCCTGCCAATACAGAAATACATTGCAGTGACTTGGGATTGCTGAGAAATGACATCTAAGCACTGTTAGCTCGCTCCAATTCTGCTCAGTTTGAAGGATTTGTTTGTATCCAGGCTGGAGGCTAGCTACAGTTTAGAAATGCTGACTAGCCACGGTTAAAATAGAAATAAATACATTCACAGTGGATTATATACACCACATCAGCCCAGCATAGTGATAATTTTATTCCTGGTGCTCCTCGGCATTTGAAAACCCAGGCACGCCTGCAATGCTAAATCAACTACTTGCAGCAACCAGTTTTCCCAGAGCAACTGCCTCTTTTCGCCCAGGAAAAGCAATTTTATCTATGTAGCTTGTAATAGTGAAATGGTGATCTATGCAGACCCTGAAGTCCCCTTCCAAATCATGAAGTAATACAGCCACTGTTCCTCATCCTGTGTCTTGAACAATCCCATTTCACCAATATCCAGACAGAGCCAAGCATCCAAATCAGCAGAGTACTCTGCAGACGTCACCTGTGACAGAGCAAGCAACTATTCACCTGAGTTGCAAACTACCATATCACAGATTTTACATGGTTTCTTGGTCTTTGCAGGACTGCCAGAACATCCAACGTTACCTGGTAACATACTCTTTCTAGATGTGGGGTTAAAAAAACCAAAAAAAACCAGCATAAATTTTTTTTTCTTTTATGTAAGAAGAGTTTGTTCTCTTTTTTCTTCTTCTATCCAAATTACTTCTAAAAAGAATACAATACAGTTTTACGATGATATTACAACAAACTCTCCCCCTTCCCCCCCCCCCCCCCCCCCCCCAAGCTCTCCGAGGACTCTCAGAAGGGCTTTCAACACCTCCCAGGGTTTAGGACCTGAGAAATAGGATCTCTTCCGTCCTTGGAACTGCAAAGCTCTGGTATGGCACAGTTACAGATGTAGGGCAAAAGCATAACTGACCTTCACCTGTAAAACCAGAACTGCTGGTACTTACACAGGAGCTATACTGCTGGATAAAAACAATAATTTAATTGCTTAATGTAGACAAGGTCTCTGAGGGATCCCCTTCTTCAAATAACCCAGCCAATCAAAACTTCACCAGTAAAGCCCACTTGTCTGAACTCCCTCAGTGAAGAGGAACCGTAAATACTCTGCTAGGCTCACTAAAAAGAAACGGTATTTCCCCCTTTTTAACCACCTGAAGAAACCACAGAAAAATGGGCACTTGGGCAACCCAGCTCAAATATGACTGTTCTAGGATGAAGTTCCAGAGTCTGCCCAATGCCAAACAAATGCGACCGAGGATGCGTTACTTCCTCCAGCGGGTTAAAAAACAAAGCAAATCCCCTCCTTGGATTCGAGTCTATACAATGGGCAATGCCTCTTACAGCCAACTGACACGTTTCGTTAGAAACCACACCTAAATTACGTATCTAAAAACCATCAAAACGCATCTGATGCTTTAACTTCACCTCAAGTTCACCTCAAGCTGTAGCGATTTCTGACAATACAGCATTTTCAGGCAATTCCTTTCACGCAGCGACCCAAAGACGCTCCTTAAACATCATTAACCACAGCAGCAGCACCCAGGGAGAGCGCGGGGTGCCGCCGAGACACAGCAAGGCCAGGGGACGAGCCGGCGGCCGCACTGTGAACGGGCAGCACCGCTCCGGCCTTGCCCCGGTGTCCCCCCCACCACCCAGGCCGTGTGCCCTACCCGCGGACACGGAGGGCACTGGGGGGGTGGGCAGCAGGGCCTCCACCCGCGGGGTCTTTGTTCCCGCAGCCGCCCAAGCCCCTTTGTTGGTGTGAGCGCCCGGCGCGAGGCCTGCTGCCAGCAATGCCCCCACGCTCCATTCCGCCTGCCCGCGCCCCTTCACCGCGCGGAGGCACCCGTCACACCTGGCCCCGCCGCGCCCCAGCCCCCCTTCCCGTCCCGGTGGAGCGGCGGGAAGCAAAGGAAGGGGAGGGGAGGGGGCGCCCTCCTGAGGCGCGCGGCCGTCGCCGGGAGGTGACGGCTGCGGGAGCGCGCGCGCGCGCCCCGGGAGGAGGAGGAAGAGGGGGAGGAGGGCGGGCTGTCCGGCGGCCGGGCGGGGGCGCGCATGGGACGGTGTGTGAGGGAGCGAGCGAGGGGAGGGCGATACCGGGGCGGAGAATAGGCGGCCGCGGCGAGTCCGCTCGGCTCAGGGCAGGCAGAACGGCGACAGACGCTGCAGAGCCGGGAGACAGAGCGGCCGCCGCGCCGGCTCGGGGCATCCTTTTTCCTCCTCTCCGCCCCTCCCCCTTTCTTTTTTCTCTCCTTCCTCGCCGTCCTTCGGGGCCGATCGCTATCGGCGGCGCGATCCCGGAGCGTTTCCGCGGCGGCAGTGCCGGCAGCGGCAGCGGGGGGAGCCGGCCCCTCCCCTCCCCAGCCGCGACTGGGGGACCCCCTGCTCCGTCCCCGTCTCCGCCCCTCGCCGGGGCTCGGCGGAGAGGGCCCGGCCTCGGCTCGGCTCGGCTCCCCGGCGGCGGGCTCGGCGAGGATGTCGGGCGGCGGCGGCAGTCGGGAGGAGGAGCGGCGCAAACTCGCCGATATCATCAACCACTGGAACGCGAACCGGCTGGACCTGTTCGAAATCAGCGACCCCACCGAGGTGAGCGACTCCGCCGCTCTCTTCCCCCCGCCGCCCGCGGGCCGCCGGGGAGGTGAGGCACCGCGCCCGGGCCAGGCCGCGCCCGCCTCCGCCCCGCGGCCAGCCTGGCCCCCCGCTTGGCCGGGGGTTTCGGGCATAGGCCTCCTCCCGCTCCCCGGTAACGCTCGGCCCGCTCTGGCCGGGGAGGAGGCGCCGCTCCTCTGCAGGGAGGGCTGGGGAGCGAGTGTCGGGCCCCTTGCCATGTCCGGAGCAGCTCGGGGGAAGGCAGGTTGCAGCAGCCGGGGAAAGAAAGGGAGCGCAGGGCCGGCGCCGTCCCCTCCTCCCTCTCGCAGGCACATGCCGGCCCGACCCTGCGGGACAGACGGCTCCGGGGCAGGAAACCCTCTGGGAGCTAGAGGTGGTGAAAGGAGGCGGTCAAGGGCGGTAATACAGAAGCTACCCCTAATCCCAGGTTATCTCCGTGGGGTTTGTTTTTTTTTGTGTGTTTGCCTGTGAGTTACACAGAACCGAAAGGCGGCTGGTGGAAGAGAAGGGCTGAGAAGACTGATTGTGGGCTTTTATTGTTGTTGCTGCTTGCTTGTTTCTTGAAACACTCGGCTTTGTGCAGAAGGTGCCTCGTCCAAGGCGACCCGCTGTACTTCAGCGGCTGCCCGAGCCGCTGGTGCAGTCTCCGGGGCAGCTTTCCCCGGGGCGTGACGGGCGGACGGAGTGCTTTGGCTCGGTGCAAAGTAAATATCAGGAGCAGGTTCGTAGTCCTGAGTTCACATGTTGTACTGGAAAAACACAGCGGGTAATTCCTTCCTAATGAAATGGGTGTTTCTAATGGCTGAGAGAGGCTGGGTTTTACTCTTCAAAAAAAGCCCTAATAGCCAAACCACACCCTACCGCTACCCCTTGTCGTGTTCCCTGTGGCTGGTTAGTGCTGTGCGTCTGGTTTGAAAGCGGTGGGGGGGGGGGGGGGGGGGGGGGGGGGGGGGGGGGGGGGGAAGGGAGAGGGCTGGAGAGGCAGGTTACAGCCCAGTGTGTGTGTGTGTGTGTGTGTGTGACAGCCCGCTGAAACCCTGCTCGGAGGGTGGAGGCTGGTCATGTGCATGTTCCTGGGGAAAAGTAGGAAACTCACACTTGCTCTTGGCCTGGCCCTGGTCCCGGTTGTTTATTATCAGAAGCCTCTGAGAATTCACGTTGGCTTGGTCTTTGAGCTTGCTGCTGTTTCTGCACCCAGGTGCTGTCTGCTAGTGTAGCCACGAAAGAAGTCTTGAAAGCAATTCTTAAGATTATGATGGCTTGAAGAGAATTGCTTTGGGTATATTCAGTTCTGCTTGCTACATGCTGTTTCGTGAACTCCAAGGCAAGGGCTTTCTGTGATTATTTTGTACATCTTGCAATATTTATCATAATTAGAGCTTCTTGCTTGCGTTGGTTAGGTTTTAACAATATCACTCTTGGCAGACAAGTCGCTTGTTCAGAAAAGCAGGCTGATGCTAGCGTGAAGGAGTACTCCTGTTTGAGAATAGGTACAGTCTGTCTGGAATTGCAGATTGACTGCTGACTGTAGCTCAGTTTTTGTCCATTCCCAGTACATTCTAACTTCAACTTCTTTTCTTTGTGTTTATGGCAGACTGTGCTTCTGTAGTTTTATTGGCAAGTAGTTTAACAAATAATACCATTTTTTAGGTCAGCTTTATGTGTTGATCATAATTAACTAGACTTTGCACAAAAGCTACCAGCTTTATTGTAGTTACTGTAGAAAGAAATAATAATTTTACTTGCATTAGCTCCACACTTTGGCAGTTAAGCCTCTGAACCTGTCTAGGAGCACTTACCACTGTCAATGATGACATTTCAGTTGAACTATGGATAGTAAAATTAAGTGCATGCATATCTCTTTGAACAGTTGAGCTTTTTAGACTACTAGTTCTAAGAATGTTTAGTAAGTCTGCAGGTGCATTTACAGCAAACAGTAGGTAACAGTTTTATAAATATATTTTCAGATAATTACAAATGTTCATGTATTTTTTTCACTGTTACCTTGAGCTGACCCAAATTCAGCAATATTATCAATGCAGATGATGGTGTGATTCATAGGTGAACTATTTATCAGCTTTACTAGGCTGCTCGAGAGCTGACAATCTTCTGTTGTTTTCCCCACTTTTCCAGTCTCAATTTGGCCACAAGGCACATCTTGCTTATTGTAGGGGCTGCATCGAGCATGGCACCTGTGAAGATGCAGTAACGTGGATGTGACTTTTGTTGGCTGTGCCTGAGCTGGGTTGAACTGGGTCATTTTAAACTGTACAGACATGGTTGCAGGCCTGCAGGGTTAGCTTTCCAGCTAGCACATATCCGTACTGCAAGCTGTCACCCAGGAGCTTCTGGTTGTGTTTATCGTGGTTCAGATACCCAGTCTTGATGCGTTAATAGTGATTCTTCGGGCATTTCTTCAGATTAAGTAACTTGTCTTCTAAGTTTCCTACATATATGGAGAGAATTTTCCACTTCCTTAATAGTAGGGTTTCAGGGAGGTATATATTGTCAGCAAAGAAAAGGAATAGTTAAATCTAATGTAAATTGACCAGAGCTGTGACAGCATAGCTTAGACCAAGACAGTGAAAGGTGCTTGCATGTGACCTACTGATGTACCTCGGTGTTAGTTTGAAAAGTCTAATTCTTTGGTGAGACACAATTGCTCTAATTCCATTGGGTCCTCACCACTTACATTGACAGTATAAAATGTAACTTGGCTTTGAATTCATAGGGTAGTATTTTGAAAGCACTCTAAATGTGTGTGTGTTTTTTGTTTGTTTTTCCAGATAAGCGTTTCATGAAATTAATCGGTTGGAATTCCTGTTAATATTTTATTATGTAGACCAGTCCTAAGGAATTAGAGATTTGCATGTCCACTTGCCTCTTCTGAGAGTTAAACACAAATTATTTCTTAAAGTATATTGACAGTAAGATACTGAAAAGCAAATGCCTTAGGTAGGGCATATTGAGTTCTGTTAACTTTTTCCTAGATTGTTGTGTGATGTGAACAGTCAACGAAGTCATTCAGTGTTACTTTTCCCCAGTGAAACAGGGATGAAGGGAACTTTGTTCCATGCTCAAAGTTGAGTGTTCTTCTGTGTCTCCATGTGAGGAAGACTGAAGACTTACTGGGAGTGAGGGTTTCCTATCTTCACTTCTGTTTTTGCTGATGTCACTTGTGGATTCAGGCTTGAGAGCGAAGTGGAAACTTCAACTTTATTAGATATTTACCTATTCTAAAGCTGCTGTTCTGAGAAATCTGGTAATTTGCATCATTTTTGTTCTGAAGATTTTTGGTGTTTTATTTAGAAAATAGCTGAGAGAAGCTCTGCGGCTTGAGAAGCTTAGAAATGAGCAAACCGCAGACTGTGTTTAAAGTGTTATGATTCTATGATGCTAGGTCCAGACCCTTGCTAAATATGTCTGTAATACTGGTACTAATTTAAATTTGATTAAGCTTTCCTGTCTCTATTGTAAATGATGAGGCAGCTATTCACTTTTTCAAGTCTAAGAAAAATCCAGGAGATTTTGGGGAAATATGGGATGAATCATGTTTTTGTTTGTAGATAAATCAACAGTCAGATTCAAAGTGAAACAGTATGGTAACTCTTCTTTAAATCTGTTTCCCTTTTCATTCCACTTTCACATTGCCTTTGTTCCAAGTATTTCCAAGTTTCTGGATGCTCTTAGTATTTGGTATGCCTTCTTTATTTTTCTTGTTTCTTTTATTTTTTTCTTGGGGTCAAGGATAGAAATGCAGTAAAAAGACTTAGATCTTTTGCAGTAGTAGGTAATTGATGTTCTGATCTTGACTTAAGTCTTGGGTGATTACAGTACTCAGTTTTCAAAAAGGAGTAAGTTTGAATTAATGATTAACAAGTGCATAGTTTTTCAGAAGCTTGTATATAAGAAATTATTTGCATTTATGTCCTTTTTTTAAATTAAAGTGTATACATCGGTTGCAGTTTTGTTTTCCGATAGAGAAAGCTGTTCTAAACTGATCTGATATACCTATGTATTAACAAAAGTAGAAAGATCTAATCAGAAAGCTTAGAAAAGCAGCATTGCATTATGGGTGATTCTACTAGTGGAAGTGTAAGTGATAGGGAAACGTCATCTAAGTGGTGGAAATGCTTGTGCCCTCTGAATGTGTCAGATTCCAGTAGTTTTAACTAGTGTGACCCTGCAAACTTGTATAGCTCTCAAGAAGCTGATTAATGTGTCTGAAAATACTATATTTCTGAGTTTGTCAAACCTATGATATGGAAAATACATTCTCTTTGCAGCAAATGTTTAAGCTAATATTTAGGCAGCCAGGAAAGGTGTCTTAGAATCTTAAAAGCTGGTGCCTTTGTGTTTTAGTGAGCAGAATATTTTTCAGTAACTGCTATCACTAAACACAGTTTAAGAGGAGGTAAAAACACTGAAGTGTTACTTTGAGGTTAGCCATTTCTAGTTGCAGATTACTGAGTCTGTTGAGTTCTGGTTTTGCATTGAAATGGCTGGAGGAAAGAAGTCAGGGACTCAGGTCTGCTCATTTGCATCAAAAGAGCTATTTGGAGACTAGTTTTCTTTTACAGAGTAAAAGTGAATATGTCTGTCTCTTTACAAACGAACTATAACCACTGCTATCTAGAGGGCAGTAAGAAATATGAGTTAAGATCTTGACCACAATCTACAGATACCATAATGTCATGAAAATATTTCTAGGAAGAAGCTTTATGCTGTGCTTTTAATATGCCTCATGTAAGATATTTCTTGAGTTAGTGGCTAATTAGGTCCATACAATTCAGGCATACTGGCTTTAAGAATTCCCTCCTGATGTGTGAATATGTTCCCTGCCTAAAATGCGATTGACAAGCATTATTTTTCAGTTGGAAAAAAAACCTGCTAGTACTCTGGACGTGTTAGAGGTTTACTTTGTTTGCACAAGTGTGGTTTTTTTTTTTGTTTTGCTTTCCTGACAAAAATAATTCTCTTTCAGAAAGGTTAAAAGAAAAAAAAACCACCCCATACTTTTATGATTTTTTGGAAGAAAATCTTGCTTTACAATTTGTAAAATCTTGCTTTTGTCTGTAAATGCTTTTGTCATCTAAATGGGGCAAGAGAAACAAGAGCTAAGCTGGGAGGTGTTAAAAGCTGAAGTGAACTGGTGTTTGTGGTAAGGATATAGAACTAAGAAACCGCTCGGAATTTATCTTTCTGTCAATAGTTTCTTGAAAAGTTGCTTTGTTACAAATGAAAGAAAGTAGATTGTGGCAATGCACAATTCCATGTGTGTTGCATGGAGAACAACTTCTTTTGACCAGTGGTTCTGATGAAGGTGGAAATGGAAAACAGGATGTGAAGTGGTAAACTGAATGTTACAATAAACTTAAGTGAAATCAAATTTAGGAGTTATTCCAGATAAGTAATGGATTATTTGTTCTGTCTTCCAAAATTAACTTCACAGTTAATGGAAGCCTCTACTGAAGTGTATTTGAATCAATATATAGGTAATTCTTGATTTTTAGAGATTTTTAGTTAGGAAAACTAATTAAGTATAAGATACATATTTAGTGATGCTTGTTTCGGTGAACAGATAGGTACGGGATTTTGCTTTTAGCTTGTGAAAAGGCCAAAGCCTGTTAATCCTTTCTGTTAAGGTGTTTATGTTGTTTTTGGAGATCTTTTCTCTTTTCACTAAAAAAAACCACAAACCAAAAAACAAACCAAAAAACCCGCAACAAACCCACAGAACCAAACAGCTGCAGTTAAATGCAAAAACATTTTAGGAGGATGGGCTTTTTTTAAACTGGGTATAAAATCGCAACGTATGAATGATTTCAGTAATTGTTAAGCAGCGTATTCACATAATTGCGTACTCACATAATTATGTTTGTTAAGTAGCTGAGATGAAGGCAAGTGGGCAACATGTTGCATTATGTCTAGCTCATAGCAGAGTTAAGAACTGCCATATAGACAGCTGTCATCTAGTTTTGTACGTCAAGATCTGAAATGGTAAAGTTGAGCGCACATTTCCTTGGAACTTTTTTGATATTTTTGTAAAAATATCATGGAATTGTAGAATGGTTTGGGCTGGAAGGGACCTTAAGGGGTCATCTATTTCCAGCCACCCTGCCATGGGCAGGGCACCTTCTACTAATGCAGCACAATATGTTTCTCTTTCTGTATGGAATCAAGATTACTGAAAGTGAAAATCCTCAAGGACCATTGTTTTTTCTGATTTGTTGGCTTTCCTTTGTTCTCTTTTTCTCTTTGCTTGTTCATTTCCTAACCTCCTTCCATACTCCTTTTCAAGGAAGGGAATGTAAACTTGACTGATTTGCATTAAGGTGCGCCTTTTGTTTTTATTACTTGCTAAGCAGTCAAGAATGTGGAAATTTAAGCTAAAATTTACAGTAACAACACTAATTTTAACATTTTCATTGAGTTCAGTGGCCTCTGTAAAGGAAATGTTCATATCTTTTCAAGTGGCGGCTCAGTGTTTTCTGTAGCCAAATATTGGAACCTGACTTTTTTTTCTGCCTTGGTTTATCTTTATGAATAAGGGGCTTAGAAATACTCTTTAGATAACTTTTTTTTTTTCAATGAATATTGTCAAGATAAAGCCTAACTGGGTATTAGGTAGTTCTTTTGGATGCACACATGACTTAGCTCATAATGCTAGTTAAACACTCTGAAGAGATTCTCCCTTCTCTCCTCCCCCTCCCCCTTTAAAAAGGATAAAAATTATCTACTGCTTTTCTGTAACTGTCCCTCTTTAGAACTTTGATATTCTAAGATTAAATCAGGAGACAACAGAGATAAAATTCTGCATTAGTAGTGGTAGTTCAGGTCTAGCAGTAACTTCTGAGCAATCTTCCTGGGCCTTACATTGCCTTGTGAACTTCTTCATGATGAACAAATGTATAAGGTCATAACTACTTTTTGCAGCGGGAAGGTAAACTTTCCATGTGATTGGTTGCCCTCAGTCATCAAACTGCACGTCTGCCTTTCATTGCTGTCTAGTTTGGTTCTCTAGCAAGATTAAAAAAAACCTGCTTTGACACGAAGTCCCATGTTTATTGCTGCTTTTTAATTGTTTAGTACTCCTGTTTTGCTGGTACTTTCTTATTCTAGGTGACTTTTACTTTTTCTCTGTTAGGCGTCTATAACTTGGTAGAACCATTTTTGTGTAATACTTCAGGATTATGGTCATCTACTTCTGTTAAAAGCTGTAGCCTCAAGGTTATCAACAGATTAGTATTATCATATGTTAGATTTCATTGCATTTTCTACAGCTGCTTGGTTTCCTTGTGTGCTCACCTATAAGTTAGACCCTTTGCTCAGCCTCTCTTCAGATCATCTTTTATCTCAGATAGTTTTACGAGGGAGCCATTCTGCTGATACCACCTTTCCTCCTTATGAAGAAGCTGACTAGATACTGCTTTCCACATTTCTCTCCATATTGGGCAGGGCTCTTTATTACCCTGCTTTGTCTTGAACAGTTGTGGTGTAGATTACTAATTACTTATGGAAATGTCTTCAAAGTTTGAGTCCTGAAAGAATCTGCAAATGGGACACTAGGAAATGTAAATAATATTCCAGTACACATACTTATAATCTGTCTTTGAATTTCATTCTATAAATAGAAGAGTTCATGATTGTACTGATGAAATTGTATATACTCTTCTGTAAGTTTGTCCAGTCAAGAGCAGGAATTACACATCATCAACTTTGCAAGTTTTAAGCTTTCACAAGAATAATTATCAATTCATTTCTTTTTACTCATGTATTCCAAGAGTGTAAGGTACACTAGACCTGAAAAAAGTACTCAAGTTTACTGTAGTGATTATTCTCAAGGACATTAGAAAACTGCTGTGATGTAATTGGAAATTGAGTATCTTGTTTGAATACACGACTCCTAATGCCAGGTCAGCTCTTGGGTAAATAGACCAGATTGTGTGATACAGCGCTAGTTGCTATAGAGTGGTGTCACACTGAAACAAAAAGTGGTGTAGATTAATGGCTTCAGGGTGGGTCTTTTAATTTATCTGTCCATTGTTTTTGTTGCTACTTTGATATGTGTTACTCTGTTGTAACTAGAACTATGGTATATGAAAACTCTCACAACAGTTTACTACCTAGTGCTACGTTATGGTTTCCTGATGAATTTTTTTTAAGGCTTGCTCTTGGTGAGTTGTATCCTAGGGCATGGCTTAATTTTTTGTTTTCTCTGTAGTGAAAGCACCTTTATAGTGGGGAAGAAGTGAAAGAATGAGCTGTCTGGCAACTATGTTTGGCAAACAAAGTGTGTTTTCTGTAGCAGTATCTCTGAACTCAAGTTTCAGTGCCTGGATTTTTCAAGCACCCCATGAGCTCTTTAGTAGAGCATTCTCTTTGTCAGATGAGTTGTCTTCTCAGTCCACACTTGAGTACAGGCAGATGCACAACTTAATTGCAGTGTCACGCTTGCAAAACCCAGTGGAAGATCAGAATTCCCCTTAATGAAGTTTAGTGGCTGTTGTATAGCCTGCAGTTGGGCAAAAGAGTTCAAACCACAAAGAAACTCTCACCCAATGAATACGTCAACAAAGGGTCTACTTCTGTCTGCCCTCCCAGAAAGTGCTCTACTTTGAGCAGTACATCAGCTTGAAATTAAAAATGACCCTTTAACTATTTTGGTTTTGTTCTCAATTTTAATAAAAACAATTGTTCCAGGTTCTGAATTCTAAAAATACCAGGACAGTGCTGTCTGTGTTGCAGTGTCCTCCTAGACAGGAAGATATTTATGTGGAAACAAACCAAATTGTTACCAGGTTGCGTTTTAGAAAGTTTTGCATAGATAAAATCATCTTTGTAATGTAATTTCTTTTATGTTGAGAAATCTGGCTTGTATTCACCTTCCATGTATAGTTTGATAATATTTACTGTGCTTGGATCATATCCAAGCATTGCATGCTTCTTGTAGAATGCTGGGTGTTTTATTAGGAAACATGTTATTTCCATTTAAAGTGATAACTGTACTGAACATGAATGCTATTCATTTTCAGTGTAGAATGGAATGACAGAATGGAAGTTTTAAGATTTAACATCTACTGTGTTTATTCTGGCTATTGAAAGACTGGGATAGATTGTTTTCATATCTGGAAAAGGAAAATAATTTGAAAATTGTGTTGGAAAGACAATGTTTACTAATGAAAATATTGCTCAATCCTGCTAATTGGTTTTGGTGGGTTGCCTGTTACGTCTAGCATTTGCTCTATAGTGAGGAAACTAAAAAGTGCAATTACTTAAGATTACTGCATTTTGCAGTCTAATTCTTTAGCTTTGTCAAAGCTTTAACAATAAACGGAGGGGGGAAACAGCTGTTCCCTACTTCAAAAGTTGGTGAAATGCTCTGACAAAGCCCTTCTTTATTTTGTGTATAAGAGATATATTGGAATGCTTTTGATAAAGTCTCCAGAAATACTGAAATTATGTCTAATATTACAAGTTGTTGCCATAGCACAGCAAGAGCTATTTCAATAAATTCAGCTGTAAATGCCTATAGCAAGTTTTTTTCAGGCAAATAAGAATTGACGTGTAGATTAGAAAATGAAGAGACAAATGAAGTAATTTTATGCAGTGACTGTTGGCATATTCACTGGAGCCATTTACAAGCATCTAAAGACCTAACCATTACAAAGTCATGAAATTATTACAGTCCCAGGAAGTGCTCAAGACATGAGGTGGGCTTACAGTCTGTCTCAGGTGTTTTAGACGTTTAACAAGGAAAAAAAAATGTAGAAGAAGAGAGGTATTGTCTCTGTCGTAGAACCTTTGTTAGGGTTTACAGTGAAACATCTGGTTTTCTGTTACCTTCTGATTACTGTCTGTCTGTAGCTTTTGACTGAAGTTGGCCTGTAAGGTAAGATCTGTGATGACCTTACAGTGTCTGAATTTCAGTGTTCAAAATCACTGAAGTAGCTATCAAAAAAGAATACCTTAATGGTAACAATGATCTTAACTGATACTGACTCAGTATCTTGAGTAGTAGTAGTTCTGAAGGAGTAGTTCTCAAGTAATTAGGAGTTATTAATTCCTATTGGAAGTAAATTCTTTGCAGGCTTCTACAGGCTCCAGAATACTTATGTCACACTTCACTTTCCCACCTGCATTAAGATTGAGCATGAACTCAGAAAATCAGGTCATCAAATTTATGAGAGATTAGAGGAATCTGAAAACTTTGCCTTCGCATAGTAATAACCTTCATTATCTTGTGTGATAACTGTCAAGTGCAGTGCAGAATTTGGGCAGCTGTACCAATGTGAGGCAGTCATGTACTAAAGCAGAGTAATGTACAACACTCTGATCGTGGCGGTCTGAAGTTTGTAAAAGCCTGTTGAAATACAGCACTTACCTAAAGTGTCTGTCTTACCTGCAGTGGTTCACAACTGTCACTAGGTCTTTGAGCAGCCCTGTGCGCATGGATGCTCATAAATACCCATATGCATAATTATAAATGCACTGATTTAGCTCTCTCAGTAAACCTGCTTATGTGGAAATCTCCCACGTTTCTCATACAGACACTCTGCCCTCAAAATCTAAAATGCACACCCCTGAACTGGACACCCAATCTTAGGGTGAAAAATGCCAGTTACAACATTTGTACCTGTTTATCTTGCTACACAGGGAGACCCCAGGAACATGGCTTTGTGATTATCCAGCTTTATCAATAGCTTCCCATAAGGTTACTGATCAGCCAGTCTTCTAGCACGTGCCTTATGGACTTTGGAGTTTGGAACGGGCAGACTGTTGCAGTTGAGCTTCTTTATAACCAGCTAGTCCTTGTGCTGATGGTGGCTGAAGCAGTGTTTTTTTTTTTTTTTCTAAGGGGGTGAGGGAAAAAGATGTTTATTTTTTGCTTGCTGTAATATTGTAAGTTTTCAGCTTGAGTGTTACCTATTCTGGGTACCTGCTAGGTAAAGACAGAATGAGTTTTCTTGATTAACCTTGCGCTGAATTCCTTAGCTGCTGCGAAGGGGTTCTTGCACCAAGGGGAAAAATTACTTCCTAACCACCTCAAAGGCTATTACAGTGGTACTCACAGCAGGTAGAACTAAATTTAGCCAAATCCTGAGGATAAACAGGGTGTTTATGGAGCAAAATGGGCAAGGCAGTTGCTCTAATCGTTGATACGTATGCCTTTTTCTTAGTTTCAACTCCCTTCTTCCCAGGGTAGTACCATGGAAATATCAGTGGTAGTAGAAGTCTGCTAGCAGAGTGAAATACCAGCATATTTCTGATACCATTATACCCTGAATTTCTGAGGTAAAATACTGAAGAGCACTGTTCTTTGCCGTGACTGATAGTTGCTTAAATAATCTGAAGCTTTTTCTACCTCAGCAGCTGTAAAAGAGGATGAATAGTTCCATGTGTGTGTACGTATATACCTCTGTTTTGCAGCCACTTCATCAACCACACCTCAGCACTTCTGAAGCACAGTAAGACAGCTGGTAGCATTGACCTTTCTCCCACCACTGCTGATTGCCATCATGGGAGTTCTTCAGCAGGGAGCTGGCCATCTTTAATTCTCTTCCAGCTCTATGGTGGTGATGACGCTGAAAGGCAGCAATGGGGTTTGCCGCTTCTAATGTTTAGCAGTTGCGTTGCGCTGATCCTAAGCACTTTTGCAGCTTCCAGAAGCACTGAATAGTAACAGTTAAATTTGTATGTCGATATTTACTGTGACTTTCAGAAACTTTGGCCAGCCTTTGCTTTATCCTCCACCCCCAATGTCCATCTGACTTTCCTGTTCTTAAAGGTTGTCAGCATTTTAATTGGTGTTTAGTTTATTTCAAAATTTCTTTCCCTGTTTACATGTATGACATTATGTCAAATATGAAAAGATATTGACAAGTTTAAGTTCTGCTAAAGCTTCCTGCATTGGTTGGGAAAAGTTGCTTGCTGTGCACAAGTGGACGTTTTTTGTGTGTTACTGAGCTTTCCTGTTAATACATACCAGCACAAGTGTTAATATTAATCTTTTTCCTTACATTGGCTATTGACCTAAAACAGTTTCGTATCTAGAATGTATATGATGTGATTTTTGTGTAATGAGCAGTGTTGAGTGTAATTCTTGAAAGCAGGCAGTGCTCAACAATAAAAAAAGAAATAAAAATAAATGTTTGGAGACTAGTGATACTACTTGATTTTTATTTATTTATTTTGCTAGAGTGCTTCTGCAAGATGATGTTAATCAAGATGAGATTATTTAGATTGTACTTAACTTCTACGTGTGTGTAGTTGTAGCCTCCTCTAAAAACTGCCTTGTGTTTGTATTAAAGGCGCATCAAGCATTCTCACATTGTTACAAGATTTCCAGGACGTGGAGATAGCAAAACAGTGATGCAGATACATGAAGTAATGCGTTCAAAACTGTGCTGTAAATTTTATTACTTCAGAGCTAGAAGGAGAAGCCAGATTTCCCGTGTGTGTGCAGTTTGCTACTTGCTGGATAATGCAGGGCTGGGCGGGGAGTTATACTTATGATGTTGTATACCACCACCCCATCTCCAATTTAAATCTTAAACTGACTTGTATGGTATAGCAGAGAATGCCTCTTTTCTTTCATTTGGTATCTACACACAGTGAGAAGTAGGTTATTCATTCTTCAAAGAAAACTTGAGTAATTTTAATATTTGGGGGTACTTCATTTTTGTCTCAGAAATACTTAAATATCAAATCTATGTGAGACTGCCCCATTTCAGTAAATATGTAATTTAAGTTTTGAACTGGATGAATAATTTCTTTTTTCCACGTGTGTAACTTTCTGGTATTCAAACTGCTAGGAAGCTTATAAACTGTTGATTGTCTCAATCAAGACAATTCACTGTTAATTAAGACAAGCATAAATGTTGTATTAACATTCTTAAAGTGAATACTGAAGAAAATGCAAGCCCCAGATACTCTGTCATAATAATAATAATCATCTTCATAGAATCACAGCCTGGTTTGCGTTGGAAGGGACCTTAAAGATCATCTAGTTGCAACCCCCTTGCCATGAGCAGGGACACCTTCCACTAGACCAGGTTGCCCAAAGCCCCATTCTTCAACAAGTCACTCAGAAGTACCTAATCCTGAAGAAACCGTGCTTCTCTTTGTGGATAACAGTAAAAAATACACATCCCAGATAATATGGTGTTAACTAACATATGAAATGTGCATGATCTTTTTGCTTGCCTTGGGATTTTGTTTTATGTTTGTTTCTATTTCTGTACAAGTTAAATATTTTTGTACAAATAAGTGTGGAAAAGTTTGTCCTTTTAGTAGAGGAACAAAACTAACTAGCACGTGCATCACACTGAGATTATTGGTTGCTAATTAAATGAGGAAAAGAGGCTGGAGACTTTAAGTCTCTTTCCACTCTCTGTTTCTTCACAGATTGATTCCCCTTCTCGTTTTGATTCATTTTTCATATTCTTGTGACATACTTTCTCACTACTGAGAATGACAGACCTGTCTTTTGGTGTAACTTCAGCTGCCTTAATCCTCATTTGCTGCAAAGATTCTTTGGGTGATATCACCAGTTAAAGCCTAGATTGTTTCACAGTGAGTCAGAATATACTTGAAATCTTGCATGGTAGTATCATTTATGCTTTAATTAACTGTGTTTTAATATCTGAGTAAGCCAAACCAAGTTACTAAATGCTTTTGTAATCTGAGCCTGTTTGAACTTGAAATACTCCTGTTCACAGTTAATCATCTGCATTAATGTTTGTATTGTAACTTGTCCTTGGTCCATGTGCTACTGAAATGACAGCCCCTTGATAAGAATAAATTTAAGGTTATTTGATACAGTTGTATTTTGGAGCAAGAAAATATTTGAAATTGACCAACTAATTCATGTTCTGGTTGTTTTTTGTAATGTAGTGTTGCCAAATGGAATATTAGAGGGAGTTAACTAAACATACAAGCCATGTCACTGGCTGCAAAACTACCTACTGGCGGAAGTGCAAGACTTGATCAAAATAGGAATTCATGCATAAATACACAGGTGAACACTTTCTTCTGATTAACACAGCTGCAGAAACCAGTTTTGTTAACCGCTGCTACATGATGAAAATATTAATTCGTTGTCTCCTAGAAGAAATCCTTAAAATAGAGCTGCTAGTTCTTTTTAAAATGTAGCTCCTTTGGTAATCAAATGTGCTGTTTGAACAGTGAAGTAATCACATTCATGGGTGTATTTCCCAGTGCAGTGTTATTTCCTGACTGGGGAAGTGCTTTTTACTTTGTTATTCTACGTAAAGAAAATAAAAATCATGTATATATTTTCTAAATACCTGAGACAGATTACAGAAAACTTAAATGCTGTGAATTGCAAAATAAGATTTGCTTAAGTATACTGACAGCTTAGATTGTATTTCCAGGCAGAAAAGCATTTTTTCCCAAAGCTGAAGTGTGTTCCAGAGGGTTGGAATTTTTTAAGTAGTGAACAAGTTAAAGTAAAATGAAAAATAATGCTGTGTGTCTGATCTGGGCTCAGTTATTGTCAAAATCTGCTCCTTGGGATCACTTCTTGAAACAATCATGAAAGTGTTCATTGCTTAGTCATGTAAACCTTACTGATGATGTAGAGTGGGTAGCCTCTGGCACAGGGAGGAGTTGTGTCTCTAAACTCAGTAGTTCTTCATCACAGCTTAAAAATGAATGGATACTGGAATTACTGTTTCTGACTCTGATGTTGCATGTTAGTTCATCTCACTTTATTAGCATGCATCTGTCCAAAAAGAACAGCTTGCAAAATGGAAACTATATCCTTTCAGAGAAAATTATACTTGCTGCTTTTTGTTGTTCAGCAGAACCTCTTGAAAAACTTGGCTTTGGGGAAAACATGTTCTCTTTCTGATTGTTTATTTGTGTACCTTTAGCCATTTCAGATATTACATAGCTATAAAATTTAGGGTGAATACCTTGTGGGGGTGACATCATTAGAAATGTCTCAACATCTTGAGAGGGAAGAGTGTTTGTAGTTGCTCAAGACTTCTGTATAGTTAGTGATGTATCTCAGTTTATAAAGGCACAGATGTGTTTTTCACTGTATGGCAGTTGAATTTCAAGATGGAGAACTGCAAATGTGATTCTTGTCTTCTACAATTAATTAATTGAAGTAGTCAATTTCAGTATTCCTGATTTCTGCTGTATATAATTTTAATTAAAAAAAAAATCATAATTGGCTGGACTAACTTTAGGGATCTGAATTAAGTGCTGTCTCTTGGATATGCATTTCAAAGGTTCAGATCAAAAAGACTAACAAAACCAACTGTTCTTCTCCATTTGATATCAGAAACCTTGGAGCTAGTTTTCCTAGTTTTTCACCATTGAGGTAGCTCACTTATCATTAAGGAAAAGCTTATTTCATTATTGTGATAAACTGAAGAGAAACTGATACAGATTGCTTTGGCAATTGACCATCTGCCTTCTGTATTGAAAATTTTGGAACTTGTGATAATGAGAACCATGTTTTTGTAGTGCTGAAATGGGGAGACTTGTCCCTGTGATTTTGTGGACATTAGATATTTTTCAGATAATTATTGATTACCTGACAAGTACTAAATATCCGGTTGCTCTTAGAAGATGAAGAGGTGATGCACATGTTAAAAGTAGTGTCAGTGACATGTTTACCTTGCTCTCAGTGGAGGAGCAGTCCTCTTGCCTGCTCTGGGTAAGTAAATTCCGATTTGGTTACTGCAGGTACAGGCCATCTAGGTTTTACAGTTAATTGTTGTTAGTTTAGTACTGTCAGCAGAGCTGAATATTTACTTGAGAATTTTCAGTCATGAAATTATTGACAATGACAAAGATCTTAATTTTTAGTGTAGTTGTTTTCTAGAAGCAGCGCTGTGACAAATTCACATCGTGCAGATCCTAGACCTGTATCATAAAAACAGTATCTCCATTGTTGTATAGCTGTATTTATACAGTGGTGTCTAGAAAACAATTCTATTATTATGTAAAACTTCAGCTACACACTAGTAGTAAGATCATTTGTCTGCACAAAGTGAAATTAAGGAGAGATAGAAAGATTAATTGGTTGCCTAATATTTTAAGATTGGTAAATTGAACCACAAGGGCAGATTTCTTCTTAGAATAAGACTGTTATTTCCTAATTATTTATCTGTTTGACTTTTTTTTTTTTTATGTGTGAAGGAGGAGCTTTTCATTTAATTTTGGATTTTTGGTTCATGAGACAAAGAGGCTTCCTTTAGTGTATGACTTTCTCGTACTGTTTGGGCCTCTTTCCCTCTTTCTGTGTACTTGTATGAAGTGAGCAACTGAGAATCTTCAAACTAGGTTGTTCATGTAATGAGATCAGTGTTCCTTCATTCTTCTCTTGATCTCTCCTGTCTTGGTCTATCCTACTTTCCTTTCATTCCTGCTCTTGGAGTTTGTTTTCTTCTGGTGTTCTGTTGCTTTGTGGTGTTCTCCTCAAAATCAGTTTATGTTTCTGTGGTTAGTATATGATTATTATTAATAATAATAATAATTCCACCCACTCTTGCCCTCTTGTGCCCTACATACCCTATAGCAGCTAGAGAATAGCAACAAATTGGTATTGATGCTGGTGAATCGCTTTTCCTGTTGTACTCAGATGCTTGTCTGGAGCTTCAGAACTGAACTGTGTTCAAAAGTAACACAACCTGGTCCAGCGGAAGGTGTCCCTGCCCATGGCAGGGGTTGAAACTATATAATGTTTAAGGTCTCTTCCAACCCAAACCATTATATGGGATATATCCTAAGGAAATTTCACTAGTTTGAAGGTATAGGGAGGGCGGGGAATATTGAATTTATTTTTTAAAAGCTGCTGCTTCTAAGGCCTTGCCTAAATTTCTGTGTGTTTTGCTTTTTTTGATCTTTCATTGCTTTTTGGTTGTATAAACTTTCTTGAAGAATGAACTGGACTTCGATGTTAAAAAAATCATCCTGAAAATTCCTGATGACCTATTTATGTTATAAAATACCACTTTGTATTCTTAAAGGAGAAATGAGCTGCTAGTGTTAGTGTTTCACAGTGGTGAATAGAGTAAGCCTATTTAGAGGCACTGTACAGTGGTTTACCTGTTACTATTAAAAACCCCATATTTTCAGGCTTACAGTTCACTTTATCCATCTAGAAGTGAAATCATTGCACACTTGACTAACTACAAATATGTTCTGCAAAATAAAACTTTTCAGGTGCCAGTGAATAGTCAAGTAGTGGGACAGGTTGCACAGGGAAGTTGTGCAGTTTTTGCCCTTGGAGGTTTTTAAGACCAGATTGGGTAAAACTGCAGACAACATGATCTGACTTCAGAGATGACCTTTCTTTCAGCAGGAGGTTGGATTGGAAACTCCTGAGGTTCCTCCCTCCTTGAATTATCCTGTGATCCTACATGGATCGGTGGTGTATGTGCATGTTCCAGTTTATTTCCGTCTGCGATGGATTGCATTGCATTAGTTGGAGAAATTACTCTTGATACGTGTCTAACTTCTATGTTTTATTCCCATTTTCTGCTCCTTTGTTTCTTCATACTCTGGATCAGACACCTCTCAGTTACACAAAAAGATACTTCTAGTGAATTAATTATGCTACATAATTTTTATTGGTATGTCTTTTTGTGAATAATAATCTGCTTTCACTCCTGAATATTACTACCTTTATAATGCTGGGTTTTTCTGCAGTCCAGTGGGTTGACTAGTTAAATTCTTCATACTGAACCTCACGTTCTTTGTGTTTTGAATTCTGCCATTGTGTTATGGGTCTTTGTATGATGTCTAAAAAATGTCTTAAAAACCAGCATGTATTGCTTGGTAAAGTAGTAGCTGTGGAATGTATCTTGCATTTGTGATGTTTAGAAACGAACTGTTTTATCTGAGAAACATTAATTTTAACCTCAGAAAGGTCTTTTGTCATGGTATCAGAACTTCAGAACCTCTGGTATAGGTGGTTACATATGGAGATTACGTCAGTTGCATGGAAATATAGCCATGCTGATAGGGAAACATTTTTGGTGGAAGAAATTCTAAAGTACTAGTTCAGAAGTAGACTATAATCTCATCTGGCCACCTATGTTTAATATTACTATTTGTTCCTTCAATGGGTCATTCATACCATTAAAGTCTGAATTACTACCTTGAAACTTGGGTAGCATTAATCTGTTAATTCTGTAAGTGTTCTAAGGCCAGTATTAACATAGCAGGAATTTAAAGCCAAAATGAGCCAAGCAAGCAAAACCTTAAAACCCCCAAAAACCTTAAAAGTTTATATGTTGATATTAATTTTAAACAAAGCTTTAAATCACTTTTCCTGCATGCTGTATTGAAATCTGTTTTGATAAAACCTTGCTACCCATTCGGAAGTAGCTAAGTTGCCTCTTTAACCATGCCAAGTGCAAGGTCCTGCACCTGGGTCGGAGCAGTCCCAGGCACAGCTACAGGTTGGGCAGAGAAGAGATTCAGAGCAGCCCTGTGGAGAAGAACTTGGGGGTGCTGGTCGATGAGAAAATTAACATGAGCCAGCTTCAGTGTGCACTCACAGCCCAGAAAGCCAACCATATCCTGGGCTGCATCAAAAGGAGCGTGACCAGCAGGTCGAAGGAGGTGATCCTGCCCCTTTACTCTGCTCTTGTGAGACCTCACTTGGAGCATTGTGTGCAGTTCTGGTGTCCTCAACATAAAAAGGGCATGGAACTGTTGGAACAAGTCCAGAGAAGGGCCATGAGGATGATGAGGGAACTGGAGCACCTCCCGTATGAGGACAGGCTGAGAAAGTTGGGGCTGTTCAGCCTGGAGAACAGAAGGCTGCGTGGAGACCGTATAGTATCTGAAATATCAGTGCAGTATCTGACCACAGCAGCCTTCCAGTATCTGAAGAGGGGCTATAGGGGTGCTGGGGAGGGACTGTTTGTTAGGGACTGCAGTGATAGGACAAGGGGTAAGGGGTTAAAACTTGAACAGGGGAAGTTTAGATTGGATATGAGGAAGAAGTTCTTTACTGTGAGAGTGGTGAGACACTGGAATAGGTTGCCCAAGGAAGTTGTGAATGCTCCATGCCTGGAGGTGTTCAGTTCCAGGTTGGACAGAGCCTTGGGTGACATGGTTTAGTGTGAGGTGTCCCTGCCCATGGCAGGAGGGTTGGAACCGCCTGATCTTAAGGTCCTTTCCAGCCCTCACTATTCTATGATTCTATGATGCATCTGATAACCCCATGGTCCAGATGATTGTTCTTGGATTTCCACTTAAAACCCATGGCTAAAAAGGTTTAGTGCACATTCTGAGAAGTCATTAGGTCAGGACTGGTTTGTCCCAGAAGTTAGAGATGACAGTCTGGAGTTCCTCAAGAAAAATACCTTTCCAGAAGACTCTTTTCATAAATATAAGCTGTTCAGCTGAAGACAGCTGCAGCAGTGTGCGGTGGAGGGAGACTGCCTGTGTTATGACAATATGTTGAACGAACAAACTCTCGAAGGAGCTATTGAGTTGTATTCTGGAAGATCTGTAGCCGTCTGCTCTCCCAATTCTGGAGTGAAGCTGCCGCCTAGTCTAAGCAATGTACAAATACAGAAATGTATTGTTTATTTTTAAGTGCATTATTCCAGACTAGGGTGGATAGGGAGGGTGAGAAGAAAGCAGTAATGTGAAGGATGCTTATGTTATGATTAAGCACTCAGCTTTTCAGTTGCCTTTATGTTGTTCCTATCTCCTCCCAACTCCACACACCCAGTCTCATAACTGGTGATGTGATCGACCTGCCCTCTGAAACTTCCTCAGTCTTCTGTAAGCAGCCGCTGGCAGCCCATTGTTGAAGCAAAGAACAAGCCACTGTGAAATGATGGGGCAGTATTGGTTTAGTTGGAGTAGATTTATTCTGATGCTTCAGTAACAAGTGAGCAAGTGACTCTGGCTACTTAAAACTTTGAGCACTTAACCGAATCAGTCTCATACTTACCTTTCAGCACTTCATCATGACTCAGAGTGTAGCCACATTCTTATCTTACCTGGTATCACAACAAAATGGGAATTCAAGATGCTTTATATAATTTCAAAGATGTAATGAAATATCACTATTTATGAGTGGGGAAAAAACCTGCCTTGGTGCTGTTTCGAAGTAGTTTTTCATAAAGCATGAACAGACTTGCATAGAACACTTAATCTAATTAGAGGCTAGAGCCTAGAATATTTAAGAGAGCAGGATTGACAATTATAAAATAATAACTCAAGCTTTTAAAAAAACCTCAAACCTAGGACCTATATCTTTGCTCCATTGTTTGAAACAATTAATGAAATGATGATTTCTAATCAAATTCCTCTTGATAAAAAGATGCAAATTGGCCTTTATGCTTGTACCATATGATACCTCTTCTACATGATTTATGCTATTATGAAGAGAACTGCAAAGGAAACGAGGAGCTTCCTATGTAATCAAGTGGTCAACTGCTGTTTCCTCTATCGGGAATAGGGTTAGTGATTACTCACAGTCGTTGCATTTGCATTGTTGTGTTGAGCATGGAATAAGAGACTCTGAAGCAGTAGGAGGGAAAGAGAAAATAACAGCGGCCATGGCTGAAATCCTGCAATTGTAGAAAGAGAGTAGCTTTCTACTGTTAGGAGGTGTTTTCGAGTGCTTCTTGTTTTAACGACTGCTCGGTGCCACAATTAAGTGTTACCTTTAGCAGGTAAACATGTCTTAAAACATGTTTAACCCACCCCATCTCTGCAATGACTTTCTTAATTATGACTGCTTCAAATCTTGTTTTCTTTTAATTTGCTTGCTTTCCTCTTCTGGATTGTTTTGTTGAAATGATGCTGTTGTGGCCTCTGCAAGACTTCAGAGACTCTCAGGATTGTAAAACTGTTGGTATTTGTGTGTGGACAACATCTGAGAGGATATCTGATGCAGTGTTTTGCAGAAGGTCTCTTGGGACCACTGAGTAATTCCTCCACCATTTATGTTATTCCTACTTTAACCAAATCCTTGTCAGCATTGTCTTTTTATGCCCAGGACATGGAAAAATGTTTCAGAGGCTAGTATTAGCAGACGGTGGTTATAGCTCTAATGTACTATGTATTCAGTGACTCCTGACATTTTGGGGAAAATGTTACTTCCAGTAGAAAATAACGTCACCTTGGTATTTGGTAACTTTAGTTGTTGTTTGGTTTCTTTTGGTAGAAAGAATAGGAAGCAGTATTTATTTTTAGGCTACTCTTAGATGCCATGTCCTGTAGTATTATAAACAAAAACGTGACTTCTGTTTTCCTCTGTTAAATGATTTATTAATTGAAATAAAGCCTATTTTTAATAGCCTTTCTTAGGCCTTTTATACTGAGTTTCAAATACTCTATTACTTTCATAATGTTTTGTTTGTTCAGCCTTAGACAAGTGAAATAGATGTTTAGACAGGAATGACAAAATGCTTAGGTTCCCATGGATAAGCAGCTTACTGGTGCTGGATGCTGTTAAAGCTAGCCTCTAACATACTCTGGTTGGTTGGGGTTCTGGGTCTGCAGGGACATTCCTTACTTCTGTAAACTGTTGATCTTGGTTTTATTTTGAGTGCCAATAACTACACAAGGGAAAAAACTGTGGGGATGAGATTTCATATTCATAGCTTAAGCTAGTAAAATGGCTTTCTAGCAGCAAGAATGCTCCCCTCACCCTTTCTTCAGTTAAGCATTTCTTTTAATACCCTCCTTTATGTTGCCATTGGGGCTTTGCATGACTCCATGGTGAAGTTGTTAGGAAAGCTGGGGGACTATGATTAATTTTCCTTGGGCTTTTCTCTCTGAACTAGCTCATTAAGAGTTCACCTCAATGCTTGTGTTAAAGCAATTGAAATGACACGTAGCTGGGGGGGGGGGAGGGTAAGTAGGGAAAGAGAAAGCCCCTTCAAATTTAACTGCTAGTTGCTGTTGGATTAGCTTAATGTCATACTCTACCCTCACTGCTATGGTCAAACAGGACTCAGGGAGTAACTTTCCTACTGATATAACCTTGCAGCAATTGGCAATTAGGGACTTCTGGGGAATTTACTTCTAGGTCTATGTGAGTATTATATTCTGTGTTGTTCTAATCATAGGTACATGGAGAATACATAAAAGAAGAAAGCATTTAGGTACAGAGATCTTGTTAAATGAACCTCTGTTTACAGAGCAAGACCTTTCAGCCAATGAACTTGTTTTCACTCTGGCAAAATAGACACTGCTGTAAATGGGAGCAAGTGTGGACCCCCCCTAGGGAAAAAGGAAACCAGTAGGGAATTGGAAGAAAGAATGCTGCTTCATGAGAAGGGGGCTAGCTCAAGTATAACATAGCAGGAGTGTATTGTTAATTAAATGCACTAATTAAAGTGTATTGTTATGTTGACAGCTACAAGGTATCTTCTGCTTAAAATTTAAAATCAAATAGAGTGCTGAGGGAGTAAAATTGGAACTAAAGCAGAGTTTTGGTTGTGCAAGTACCTCGGTAAGAAATCCGTTTGAACTAGCTTTTGTGTTGGAATGGAGGAATTTGTAGTCTGAGAATAGTCAAAAGAAAGCTTCACAAAACAGTGGGTGCAAAATCCCTATTGGTCTGAAGATGCTTAGATGGTGTTACTGCAGAGAAAGACTTTTTTTAACTTGTCAGCAGTTGCTTTTAAATGCAACTAACTGAACCTGAATGTCATTCATCAAGCACAGTGCTTGATGAAATTGTTGCCAAAGATTATAAAACAGGATTAAGTAGGATTTGCAGAGAGAAGGCTATCAACGAATAAATTTTACCGAAGTATTGCAACTAATGTAAAGGTTTTTTTCCAAGCTATCTGTGCCCTTGGTAGTCCTGTCAACCAGCATTAAGATCACTAACAGCATTAATAAAAACAAATGACCCAATTCCTTTAAATAAAATCAGAAATGACCCGGTTCCTTTAAATAAAAAAATAAACAAGTCATTCAAAATTATAATTCCTGGAGGAGTTTTTGAGTGACAGAATTTTTCAAAATTCAGTGTCTCCTGTCTGGAAATTTCAATATGGACCTAGTATTTCTTTTAAATGTTCAGCAAGGTTACATTTGATGCTTCTAGTTCCGTTGGTGTTTTCCTGTGTAAATTTGTCTACCTTTATATCTGTAGTGAACACATACCCTTTTTCTGAACACATATCCTTCTAGTTACTTCTACCACACATTCAGAAAAAGGGTGTCTTCTTGTGAGTGTGTGCTCAAGGCAAAGCTGCACATGCATATTGTGGTTGTGCGTCTTTAGTTACGACACAGCTGATCTCACTGAATTTCATTCAACAGTCCAGATTTTGGGTTTTGGGGTAACTTTTTTGGAGCTCTAATGCTGTAGTTATCAATGACCTTATAGCCTGAAGTTGTTTTTTTTCCTTAAAAAGGAAAAGGGAAGGTAAGTATTTCAGGTGTGAAGGGGAAACAGTAATAGTTCATTTGTTACACCAAAATTGTAGTTTAGGCTACATTTTGAAATGGTATTATTCCTTCAAACCTGCTTGACTAATCTAATCGACTAATCTAATCTCTAATCCGGCAAAATGTTGGGTTTCAATCAATACAGCCTGGCATGTATGAATTTAATGATTGTAGACCAAATTCCAAGAAAGTGCAGCAGTAATTGTGCAACTGGAACTAATTTAAATGTTGCACATCAGTGTCTCCTGAGGTAGTAAAATTGGTAATAAGGTTAATGAACCTGCCAACAGTCTGGTGCAATTCCTATGTTATCACATTGCTATTTGGCAAGCTCTTGACCTGCAAAAAACCTTTAGCAATGTCAGTTTGGCAGTGAGCTCCTGACAGTGGTGTAAACAAGAGAACTCGGATTGAGAGGGGTTTCTTTTGCTAGGGACCCCTTTCCCTCCCAGATTTACCTGCACAATCCTCCCTTGTCAACCTGCCTGTTTTGCATTTTGCTCGATAGCATCCTCTGTACATTTTGTTTGGCTATATTAATCTTCATAGCTACAATAAGGTCTTCTCGAAAACAAGTGAATACTCTGCTCTTTTTAAAATGTTTCTAAAGTCAGCCTGCCATTTCTCAGAGGATGTAGTGGGACATTTGGGAACTGGGTCTAGTCAAGAATAGATTCTGTGTGAAGGTAAGGGTCTGAGAACATTTTGCTGTTGTACGGGATTTTGATTTTTCTTTTTTGTTGTTTGGCCTTGAGGTTGTTTTTTTTTTTTTTTTTTTTGCAGGGTTTTTGGGTGTTTAAAGTCTCAAATTTTTTGTTAGTTGTGGGTTGTTTTTTTTTTTTTGTTCCCCCCCCCCCCAAGTAGGTTTCCTCTTGCAGTTTGTCTCCTGTAGGAGAATCAGGTGCTTGTTTCCTAGTTGCCTTGTTAGCATTCCTTCTTTAAACTCCTGGCTAATTAGCCCGGTTGCCAGAGCACTTGCATGCAGAGTATCAGATAGCACCCTTGTTTTTCTAGTTCAGTCAGTGTAGCTGGGTGTCTTAACCCTCTATGGTGCAGATTCCAGCTCATGCCGCTGGAGGAAGAACCTAACGTAACACAAGTTAATCACTGCAGAGTAGACTTTGGAGCAGTCTTTACTGGCTGTGTGAGCAGAAAAATAAATATATGACATGACCCCTGGGTGCATTATGTAAAATGATCCTGTCTTCATGGCTTCTTTTGAAGGCCTGTTGCATCATACTAAAACCTGATAGTGAAATGGTAAAAATGCAGCAGTAGTTGTGAGAAATTAGCCCAGACAGCTGTTTATTTAAAGGAATGTTGTTGTCACATTTTTTGTCATGCAGTGGGAGTTTATGTCCTGTATTTGTAGTGCACAGGTACTGAGAGCAAATAAAAATGAAGTGAGAGTGGTTTCTAAGCTGCTGTGTGTTGGTTGGTGTAAGCCTATGGATGGGTACCAGCTTGGTACCAGCTTGTTAAATTTGGGTTTTGACTGACCTATTGGTTGTTTGAACCTTCAGCCCATGGCAGGAATGTGAAGTTTCCACAGTAGGTGGTCATATAGAGACAAGACATGAGATTTAGTTTGCACTATGTGGTGTGTGTACTTCTGGATACTATAGAATCCACATAGGAGGTAAATGTTAGCAATAATTTGATTTGTGTCACTTGTAGTAAAATTATGATCAGTTTTGGGAAGGACAGCTATAAGAAACAATGCTTGTTCTTTATACCATTCTGCTGGTTTTAGTGGATTTTAGGATTATTCCTAATAAGTTCCTCTACCAAAGTTGTATCACAGAGGAAACAATTCGATTTTTATTTATTCTTTTTTTTTAATTGTAGAGCAGTTGCTGTGTAGCATCAGTATCCAGCAGCTCTTGTAGTATACCTGTTAAGGAAATGCCCTTAAGACTGCAGTATTCTAAGCTTCAGTTTGTGACTTTAAAAAAATACGATTACTCTTCTGGATGTGTTTGTGGAATGAGTCTTAAATGTTTGAGATTTGCCCTTCCTGTAGCAGGCCACAATTAGCTCACTGGAACTATTAGCCTCTGCCAGGCTCCTACATTTCTGCTCCCTTCTGGTCTGGTGCTTGTCTGACCTGTGCAAAGACTTCACAGTATGCTAGGCCAGCATAGCCTGAAACAATAAAAAGAAGCGCTTGCTGGCTTATAATGCTGTAAAATCTCTGTGCAGGGTCTGGTATGTGCTGGTCAGTGCAAACATGCTAATAGTCCAGGTTGGTAGAGACTGCACATTCATGGTTCCTTCAAGTTAATACAAGGTGCCAGAAGAAGGACAGTTTTTCCCAACTGTTAGTATTGCCAGTTTCCTCCACATTGAGTGGAGGAGGGGAAGAAATCCCCACCTTCTGAGTTATTTAACCCGATTCATGTTGCTGTACAACTGCAGGATGCTGGTGTCTGGCATAAGGGAAGAGGTGGGAGTGTCTCGGCATGAGGAAAGGCTTTCTGCAGCAGCTAGAGTTTCTGTTGCTTCGAAGTGCCTACACTTCTAATGTTAAAGTAAGGGCAGTCTTTTTTATGGCCTGATTGATGCTTAAATACAAGGATTGCAGCTCTGCAGGTTGTTGACAAGTAGCAGTGCCAGTGAAAAATCAGACTTACAGTGTTTTCATTCTCCTTCTTACAGTTTTCCTGTGTTTTGGTTTGATGTGGATATAATAAACTGTTCCTCTTCCTCCAAATCAGACTGTTTAAAAGGAACAGTCTTTAACACAGTAAATAATACGGAGAGCTCTGATTTACGTCAGCTTTTTTTCTAAGACATACTTGAAAGATGCCATAGTGGATTGTCTGTACTTCTAATTCTTCCCCTCTTAAGTTTCTGGAGTTGCTCATAAATATTTGGCTCTTAGCTCCACAGCAGTGACAGGTTGTTGGTAAATACTAGAAATGATCTATTCTTGAGGATCATGACTTTTTATTATTTTTCCTCTTGCCTTTAAATATGTCGTGACTAATTCAAAGGAGGATTTGTTTAGGTTTTGACTGGCTTTTTACTTAGTTTCAGATACATTTGAACACTGCATGTATCTCTGTTTTGTTGTTGGAGACTCTATCAGGGTATTTTGATACACTGAATGTATGTCAATGAACTTTTTTTTTCTTTTTTCCTGTCATGTTCCTAGTAATAAAATGATGATCTTTTAAGCATTTTTCGGGGTATGTTTTCAAAGTGTGTATTGACAATGATCACCAGATCCTCAGTATTATGGTATTGTGAGAGTCGCCGAGTTGCACCAGCATCAATAAAGTTTATAAAAGGTGGTATGATTTAACCTATGGGTGTGTTTATTGCATTTTGAATTAAAGCAGTCTAGTTTATAAATGATTAAATAGTTGCAGAACTCTTAGTAGTCCTCATTGTTGAAAATATTTTTGGTTTTATATGTTTTTTAGTTAATTGTAGCAGACATCATTTTGTAAGAACAATAATAACCTTTCACAATTAACCAGAGAAAATGCAAAGTGACTGTCTAGCGCAGCCTAACAAAAAATAGCCTGCAGGTGGCAGACAGTAGCTGTGAGTTGCAGATCGCTTACTGTAGGTTTGAAACTTACTTAGAAGGTTAAGCCTGTAATGCTTTTGGGGATCACCCTTGGCAGATTTTCTTGTAATGGTAGCTGCTTCTGGAGTCATAAATCTTGCTTGAAGACACTTCATGTTGCTTGTATGACAACATCTTTTGTAGAAGGTGATGAAAACTTAAGTGTTTTCAGAATGCAGCATGGGTGATGGCTGCAGACCGAGTCTGGTGGCTTTGGCAAAAATAGGATTCTGAAAACAACTTTATTTTATTTTTTTGTTGTTTTGAAGTCGGCAGGGAATATACTGCTTCATCTACCTCGTGTAAATGGGTCTGTTCTGAAGCTTAATTTTTTGAATTGAGGTGTAACTCACCAGGAAAATACTCAATATTACTGTAATGTTTGTTTCATCCTGACTTACTGTATTAATCAGTCTTGCTATTGATCATTGAAATATGTACATCAGTGATAATTCAAGGTTCACAGGGGCATTCAAGTTGTACTTATGAAAGAATCCTTTTTTAGAGTATGTGGTAGTTATGTTTATAGACATGAATTTTGGCTGTAGTTTAAGATTTTATTTGTGTAGCATTTGTCATGTACCATAGTGGGTTTTGTATTGACTTTGCATTATACTTATATAATGAAAATGTTTGTAGTACCTCTTGGGTTTTGATCTTGAGGCTTTGTTTGATGTCGTAGTGGGCCTGGTTCCTACGGTGCAGTCCCCTTCAGGAACATAGAAGGGATTTCATTTAGTTATGCTCCTTTTGTTGTGGATTATTGATAATTCTCTCTTGACAGCTCATCTGTTGGTCCTGCTTCTGTGAACATTACTGTGTGTGTAAATTGTGGTGGAATGAGTCATTCTGTAGTGGAAAGTCTTTGTTGATCCAGGTGTCAAAGGTTTGGAAGAGGAAATAAAGCTGATGAAAAATATTTTTATAGGAGCTGGTTTTTTTTCATCTCTATTGCTCTTCCTCACTTCTCTTGGAGCCATTTAAGGCATTGTGTTAATCTTGAAGCTGCACTTTTTGAAGGTGTCTGAAAAGCTGTACTTCAGCAAAAGCATTGCTTTTCTCCTCTATGTGTAAAACAGGATATAACAGTTAACACATTTTTTTTCTTTAAAGATTATTCAGAAGTCATTTTGAATAGTTGGCTGTAGAGTCTGTGTACAAAAGTACTGTCTATTCTTTACTTTCAGGTTGAGAATTCATTGCTGAGAATGTATTCTAGAAACCCAAATCTGATGTAATTGCAGTGTTTACTCCCTTAGTGATTTAATATGCTTAGGCTTTTAAAATCTTAGATCTTGTATGATTTATATCTTTTAATTTTGTTTTTTTATCTTTTTTGTTTTTTTATTCATTAGAATTGCATAATTTGCTACATATTTATAGCTTTTGAAGAGGCAAAGGAAGCAATTCCGTTCTATCCTGTAGGCTGACAAAGGATCAGGTACAAAGATGTTAGATGAATTTTTCAGAATATCCTGCAGTGATAATACTGTTATATCTATATATCTATCTATGCTATATCACTATTGTTACCTGAATTCATTTGGAAGCAACATGTATTTGCTATAATTCTAAGTGTTGCGCTGTGAATTGGGTTTATTGTGATTTATATTTTATTAGCAAAACTCCTGAGCAACAAGTACGTGTACCTGAATAATAATTGCAGCTTAGTTTAGGACTTAGTCTTCTGTAGATTTTGCCTGTAGAATTTGAATGGCACAGGAAGAAAGATGTAACATTCCTAGCACTGGGCTTTGGTATTTTCTAGATGCAGTCATGCAGAATGCTGCTTGCAAGGCAAACAGTGTTATCAATGCAGCTAAAAGAGATCAAAGATAGGCTCTTGGAGGGGTTACAGATGAGGTTTTTTGAAGGGAAACTTGTATGTTCTCTACTGTGCAAGAGATTGAATAGTTCACAAAATGAATAGTGTGTAATATGCTTAAGTATTGAAATATGTATTGGTTTATGATTGATGTGTGTGGGATAGTAGTTTAAAAGTCTAGGGGTATTCTTTGCTTGGCTTGTAGGAATAGTGGTCTTGATCTCCTCATTCATTGCTGTGCCCTACACATAGGAATAATGCTCTCATTGCTTCCTCTGACACTTGAAAGGAGGGGTTTCCTTTCTCGTATGTAAGCATGGCTATGGATTACTGCTCCTGGATATAACTGCTTTGTTTGCAGAAGCCTCTCTGATTCTTCAGGAAGTCCAGGTTTGCCTGCTACAAATCCCATTGTGTCATGTTGCAGGCTTTTTCCAGACCTTGCTTACAGCACAGTCTTTTTATTGCTTTCCACTTGTTTTTCATAGTCCTGCTTGACTGTGATTTTCTTGTGTAAAAAGCATGGGACAGTTGGAAGAGAGCTGGTTTTTCTGTGGGGATTTTCAAATAACCAAAGTATTAACTACAACTATTAACACTTTTTGTATATGTATGTAACCAGTCTCCATAGTTGGAGATGGAAGCTGGAGATGCTCTTCTCTTTTTTATGTATTTTCAGTTCTGTATAACATAACTTCAGAGGAGTGATTATCTTGATTATTACTGGTTACTGCTTTAAAGCAGGAATACCTACTTGATAGTAAATAATTGGGAGCAAGTTTTAAAGATCAAACAAGCTATTTTGAGAAACAGGAATCACTGCTGAAGCTCTGTGGAAAACTTTGGTGATCCATTTGAAAACTTGTATGTCACATTTTAAGTTTTAAATGTGGCTTAAGTGATCTGCGTGACCCTATTATGTATTAAAGTTTGTTTGCTTCCTGCTTTTGTAGTACTCTTTCAGCTGATGATGGTCTGAGGTCATCAGGAGGAGTGTCAGAGGAGGGTGATGGCGCTTGAAACCACATGTTTTGTAAGAGTGTTTCATCAAAGCTTTTCACAAGATTCTATAGAATTTTGAATTCTTTTTGTGTTGTCAAAGTGTTGTTTCTAGTGTGCCGTTTTGATGCTTTGATGTGTGTTTATTCCCCCTTCCTCCCCTCCCCAGACACACTTTTGGAACATTTAATCTGTTAGTTTTGAACTTTATGTAGAAAGTCGTAATGAACTAGTTGAATAGTTGAATCACTGGGCTTTGTGCCTGATGAAGAGGTGTCATAATTTTGTTTGTAAAACCAATAAATAGTGGTTAACTGGCAATTTTTTACTATGTAAGTTGGAACCTTCTTTTAAGTAGGGAACACTTCTGAAAACCAATTTCTTATAGGGATAAAAAACCATTTAGGCTTTGTATTTGAGAAAAATGGCCCTACGATTTGAAAGACCTAAAAAGAGCTGACTTCTGCTAGGTTTTCTTTAAAATACATTTTGCAGTCTAGATGATCAGAATTGAAAAATTGTTAACATTGATTGTGCTTGTGTAGCCAAAGACAGTTCTGTGTCCTCACATTCCTACATAAGGAGTCAAGAGACTTGCACAGTAGATACATGAAATATAAAAAATGTGATTAGATGAGAAAGCTAAAATTGCCTGTGATGTGTATCAACTCCCTAGGGGAGCTGAAAGAACTAAATACATACACTTATGTAATTAGTCACTTTTGGAATCCAAAAAACATTTTAACTTCTCTTTGGTAATTTATAAACGGCAGCTCTCATCTTTAGAGAAAGATGGTTTTAAGAGGTTTGTAGATGTTTTGTATAGATTTCTCCACTCACAAGTACATGTTTGGCAGTAACAGATACTTGTATATCTATTTGGTTTAGGACAAGTGTTTTTTATTCTTTAGTCTATTCTCATGAAACAAGTCCATAATACAAGCTGCCGTGAACTGACATGGCAGTCTTGACACAGATATGTAAGAGTGGAGTGAGTTTGGGAATGAAGTGACTCTGAAAAGTGAGCACTTTAATGCAGTTAGAGTGGAGATAACTTGGAACTTGAGTGGCGCCTACCTTATTGTCTTAGTGTGAGTGGTGGCATCAGACTCTGTGTGTGTGTGTGTGTGTTACTGGTCTGCTAAGCCATGGCCAGGAAGTTAAATGTATCTTGAACTGGAGCTATATACTGGAGCTATATATACATGCATAAAAATCATATATAATGATGATGATAATAATAATGAAGACTAGAGGGGGGGGGGATGTGTCTTTTTCTAGTCTCCTACTTTCCTAATTTTTTGAAATGTGAAGTGGTTACTTCCATGTCACCAAACACTTGTATTTAAATAATTTAATACTTCTGTATCTTCTCTGAATGGATCTGTGTTGCACTCCCTTGCTCTTGAATCTCTGCAGTTTTGTTGTGAAGAATTAAAACCTATAGGCATAAAAGCATTGCTAATGGAGAGTATCCTCAGTAAAATAATCTCCTCTCCTTAAAAGGAAGAAAAAAATAAACTAGAACCTTATATGTGTATGGAAATTCTCACAGTGTGTAACACCTTAAAGAGATTTGTAGAGTGCTCATTGTTCTCTCCTAATTCTTGTTTCAGCAGTACCTTGAGATAGTATTGGTGAAGTATAAAGGGAAATAAATGTTATAAATGGGATATGATTGTGCTTCATGACACTTCTGCAGAAAGCTTGTGTGTCGTCGTTTTTTGCAACCATCAAACAAGTGGGTCAAAACCTTAAGTTGCTTATAAAAATAGCTGTGGCTATATTGGAAGCATTTATGGTTAAGGAGTATTTACAAAAGAGGCAACCATTTTAATTGGTCCAAAAGAGCGTGTGGGATGTGGCTCAAAGTGTTACCTGTACTAGAGATTGAAATGTACTTAGATTCACTTTTCTTACAAGAACTACGAGATTTTTCCAGCCTGACTTGAAATACAGCATAGCTA
This sequence comes from Pezoporus wallicus, assembly GCF_028554395.1. Lineage (NCBI taxonomy): Eukaryota > Metazoa > Chordata > Aves > Psittaciformes > Psittacidae > Pezoporus > Pezoporus wallicus. Next base: position 6,260,906 of record NW_026637663.1, read on the forward strand.
CACTAGGGAAGCTTGTTAGAGCTGAAAGAGGCAACTAGTAGTGGCAAAGTACTTGCCACCTGCTGAGAATTAAGATGCCATGCTGGAGGTACAGAGCAAAAGCATGCCGAATATCAAGGGAAGTGCAAAAGGAAGCTGACATGGCTGAACATCAGGCAGATAGTTATTAGAAAGCTGAAGTAGTATCCAAATGAGGAAAGCTGTAAAGATGTAAAAGCTGACAAGCAGAATATAAAAGTGCAAGATAGCACAAACAAATTTGAGTTTTAAATTGTGAAAGTCTTTAATAATAACTGCCTTTCAGCACATTAGTAGTAGTAAAGCTACCACAAGCCATAGGGCTACAGGATGATCACTTTATAAAAGAAAATTTCAGAAGGTAATGTGTTCATTGCTAAAAATCTTGGAAAGGTTGCTGTGCCAGGAACATTCAATGGGTGACTTATTAGAGGAATGCTCTCAAATCAGCATCTGGTAAGAGTTTAGAGAGCAGCTGAACAACATGGAAGTGCATTGGTAGAACCAAGTAGTGTTTGTCCAATTACTCCATAGAAAGTGAGGGATGAAGTAATATTCTTAAGTGGTATGTAATGATTTATTTAGCTAGACACCTTCAAGTAATTGGATATAAATGCAGTGTGAGGCAGGTATTAAAAGAACCTTTACTCAGGCTGTTGTCTGTGCAGACTAGAAGCTACAGCAGTGTACAGAATCCACGAGCACATAGTAATTAGAATAAATTGTAGAAAGATCAACAGAGCTTTGTGAAACAAAGTTGTGCCTTACGCCTTTTGGAGGTCACTGAAGGTGTTAGCAAGAACACATAGTAAGGAAGTTCTAATTTGCTGTGGTGGGTAGCATTTCCAGAAGTCATTTGATAGCCTTCTGCATAAGAGGGGTTAAGTCCTCGTATGGATAATTCATTAATAAGTTGAAATAGATAATTAAAGACAAGAAATGAGGAGAATAGGGTGCTCTCACCCCTAAAGTACTTATCTGAGGATGTGAATTTACAATAGTTGGAATGGATTGATGTTGCAGCTGGTTAACAGTTGCAGTCCCTTTCTTCCCTCCATTTCACCTTGTGTTGAAACTGGAGCTTTTCTTCTCTCCCAGAATATACAGAGGGAGCTGTACCGAGGACTAACCGGCTGTTCTGTATGTTCCTGAACAGGCTGTTTCTGAGACCAGCATGCTAGCATAAGAAGGAGTAGCTCATGCAGGGGGGAAAGAAGAGAGAAAGATGATGCTTTTCTTCTGTGACAGCTGTTTTCTTTGAGACATGTTGCTGTTCCTCGAGCATATTTAGCCTGTGCTCTTAGAGATGTGGAATATAGGGGCCTACTCTGGGTAACAGTATATATTGAGACTAGTGTCAAGACATGTTTCTGGGTAAAAAAAAAAAAGTTTTTTTCCTTTGCTAAACCTGACAATAGTTGTAAATTGGCGTATTTAGAGATCCAAGTTTTAAAATATTTCCACGAATGTACCTGATTTATTTTTACAGAATATCTTTTTTTTTTTTCCCTTTCCAAGTTCTTGGTGTCCTTGTTAGTAAATTCGACTGCCCTCAAAATTTTGAAAATCAGCGTGGTATTTGAATGTCTCATATTTTCATTAAATATTTATAACTAATAAATTACTGGAGGACTCTGAACGCTATTACTGTTAGCCAGCACTCAGATTTGTATTTTTATTTCTTTACAGGATCTAGAGTTTCATGGAGTAATGAGATTCTACTTCCAAGACAAAGCAGCTGGAAATTTTGCAACAAAATGTATCCGTGTGTCTAGTACTGCCACAACTCAAGATGTGATAGAAACTCTCGCAGAGAAGTTTCGACCAGACATGCGAATGTTGTCATCCCCTAAATACTCGCTTTATGAGGTGCACGTCAGCGGAGGTTAGTACTGAGTCATGAAGCCTTGCCTGTATCCACACCACTTTCCTGCCCACCCCAGCCAAAGTATGTTTACCATCAGCTTCTGAACCATATAAGTTGGGTCTTTTTTTTTTTTTGTAGCTGTTCCTAAATATATTGCTACTAAGTGTTATGTGGGGAGAGGTGTTTAGAAATGTAAGTACTCATATCAGGCCTGCAGTTTATGTAAGTTTTGATTATGTTCTATTAAATTCTGTACTTGACATCCTGTTAATTTGTTGCTAGAATTGATATTTTTAGCACTAGTAGGTAAGGGCTAAATTTATAATGGGTTAATAGGAGTGTCAATTTGAGAACATCCTCAGTTCTTTGGTGTTCCTGCACTTTCCTTCTGGGAAAAGTTCAACACAGTATTATTTGAAGACACTGTGTTTCTTAAACAGATCCTTTCATGTTAACTGTGACCAACATAGATATCTAAGCCTGCTAGCATTTGTCTTCCCCCAGTAGTAGAAAGATTCTAGTTGGAAGGTGGTAGTGGTGGGGACAGGAATAGGAGAAACTAGCATGTTGTTTGCACTTTCTTTTTTGTACTTTGGAAGCTTAGACAAGTGGTTTAACTCCCTTGAATTTTGCTTTTGAAAGGCTGAAAATTATTTAATTTGAGATAGCGAATGGAAATTTATTGGCATATGCGTCACTTTCCAGTCTGTGAATGATGACTTGATGCAAACAAATTGCATGGTATTAGGAAAAAGTGCATGTGTCATCACTAATTTAAGCAATTAATAGTATGTGGTTATTCTGTTTAGGTTTCCTTAAAAATCTGGTAGCACCATACCAGTAGTCAAAATGAAATGTTTTCCTTTGCATACCATGTTCCTGATGTTTAAAATGTGGCTTATAAGAGAGGTGCCTCATCCAATAGGAGTGTTTCTCATTAAATAAAATGTAACTGCAAAGATGACACTGTCTTCCTATGTTTATGTAGTGTCACCTACTTCTAGAAGGGAGATAAATGGCAGCATTTGTTTAATTTTTTAAAACATTCTCAGATTTTTTCATATACTTAAAATATGTATAGTGCGCTAAATGAAATATTGTCTAGTAGATGTATGAAATGAAGAAAAAAGCCGTTATGTGGTCTGGTTTATTTTTGTGTAGTCTTTCCTGAACAGCAATTCTTGGGCCACAATCAGGCTGGTTAAATTTAAAATAAGGAAAACAAGAATTTGGAAGTCTCATGAAGTTATAAAGTCTGAAACATTGTAACTGTAGATGTAACTTCTCCTTCTGAGTGATCATCTTATGTTCCCATATTTAGTTCTGACAAAGGAGGTTTGCAAGACAATTTTATGTGGACCTTCAGCTTATGTAGCTAGAGGGAATATACATAGGCTGGTTGCTGGAAAGGGATCATGCATTACTACCTCCCTAGACTTTCTGTCCCTGTACTTGAGGGAAACATCAGCTGATGTGCACTGTTAGCAAGCCTTCTGCTTTTTAAGACCTGTAACTTGTTTCTCAATATCTTTGCTTAGTAACTTACTGCTTGTCATTTTTTTGAAGAAGAAAGAAGATTAGATGTGGATGAGAAGCCTCTTGTTGTGCAATTAAACTGGAACAAAGATGATCGAGAGGGAAGATTTGTTCTCAAGAATGAAAATGATACGCTTCCTCCAAAGGTGAGTATTCTTATGGAGTATGCTAGTGGTAACAGTGGTTTTGAAGTGTGTGGGACTTGCTTATATAGCAAAACATAATTACTGCTTTCCTAATTCCTGAGAATAACTGCTGCTGCTGACCTTTGATATCTGGAGCTAGTCTTTTGAAATACTTAAAATGCACCTTCACAACACAGCATTCAGATGGAACACATCAGCAATGCATCTTTCAAATGGCTTGTGATGTTTTGATCCATATAGCTGTCTAGAACTGGAGCATGTAAAACCCAGAGAATGTACAGCTTGCTTTGTTCTAACATGAATTAAAACTTTCCTGAAATAGTATATGATGCCAATCCTGCCTCTTGCAGAGCCTTTAAAAGGGGGTGCAAGAGGGAGTTAAATAACTAAAAATTGTTACCTCCCTAGGTAACATGGTGTTTCTTAACAAAACTGCTGGGAGACTCTTCCCTTTGGGGGAGGTGTGTTTTGTTTTGTTTGGGGATTTTTTTCCTTCTAAGTGCAAAATGAGGTACATAACATGAGCCATACAAAAGTGTTATGGTTTGGGGGTTTTATATGTTAATAATTGAAATATAAAATTAGATGAGACTTTGGCTTACTGGAGTCAGATAATTATATATATATATATATCTAACTAAGGAGTTTATATCTTTGGAAAATGTGCTGTTGTGTGGGCTATCTTCAGATAAATTTTTCCTCTTGGGCTGAGCACTAAATTCCTTTTGCTCTTGGAATTAGAACTTGTTAATTGTAAAGGTGTGTTGGGTATCGGGACATGAGCTAGCTATTCTTACACTATATTTTTGGCTGCAGGATGCATCCATGTTAGAGGTGAGGAGAGTAAATTAATGATGTCTTCCACTACATCTACCAGACTTGCTCTTCCTATTCATTGAATTAAGTAATCTTCAGTCTTCTGTGTTCTTTACTTCCTGATAGAAAAAAAAACAAACCCTGCATCATCTTTCTCTCATCTTCTATCTTCAGAAGGCAGATGAGCCTAGAATTATAGTTATCTTTTGATGCAGGTGTGTGCAAGGAGCAGGAGTTGGAGAAGAGAACACTGGAAGGACAACTCAGAAAAAATAAACCATAGGGGAAATGTCCTCTCTAATGTTTTTCCTTCTGTAGTTTATTATTTGATGCTCCAGCATGGTTGTCTTGAAAACAGATGAAGTGCAGTGTTGTTTTGTGAAGTATTTTTGCTGGGAGGCAGAAATTTGTTTGCAGCCTCAGTTAATCTTTTAAGGTGAAATAGTAAGCATTATTCAAGTACATTTCTGTTTTTTCTTTGCTTTCTTGCATACAAGATGCTTAATCAGTCCATACCTGCTTTGGAACTTGAAATTATTTTTGCCTTCTGTTTTATTCTGGAGAGTATTAGTTCCATCCCTGTGTAATGGAGTGTTGTTGCCTGAACTATTGTTTTTGTGTTAGTGATACTATGTCTTAATCAGACTTACCTGGAAAGTTGCAACTGATACCGATATTTAATTGGACTAAGAATGATGGAAGTTGTATTAAACTCCTTTATTTCAGAAGGCTCAGAGCAATGGCCCTGAAAAACAAGAAAAAGAGGGAGTAATTCAGAATTTCAAACGAACTCTCTCAAAAAAAGAAAAAAAAGAAAAGAAGAGGCGTGAAAAAGAGGCGTTACGACAAGCATCAGATAAAGATGATAGGCTTCTTCATGGGGATGATATGTAAGTCTGTTAAATTTTGATCAGCTCATGTAACCTGCATCTTACTTTAAAGGATTCATCCTGTCTAACAAATAAGTTGTTTCTTTCAATAGTAGTTGATGTGGGTGCAATATCATGATAAACCAAAATATGTGATGGCAGTTTCTGTGGTTTGTATGTACATTTTGCCACAAGGTTTGTTTTTAAAGCATGAAATAAGCTTTTTCCCACCTATTTGTCCTTGGACAGAAATTGACATGCTTGATGACATGGACTTTTCTTCACTATGTTTATTTTGAGCATTTACTCTAGAGTGGGTTTATTTCTGTGACTGTGTTTGATTGCTTTGTCTTGTGCCAGAAAAATTAGTATATGTAGGTGTTTGCATTTGGCTTATCCCCTGACTATCAGTTTGCTTTTCTCCGAGATGTATTTTGAGACAGGGCAGGACATACATTAGTCCTTGTACAGAAAGCTGGAGTACAAGAGTCAGGCATGAGTAATTGTATTAAGAACTAGAAAGCTGAGAAAGATCTACATTAAGCTTAGTCTCTGTACCAGATTTTGTAGATTTCATATGTAATACACAGTGGGAAAGGGGGAATCATTAATGGTGGATTTTTAATACACCCAGAAAGTCAGTGATGATCGTAATTGAGAACAGATTCTTAGAGATGAAAGAAATTAGTTAACTGGTTGACATGTTTTTCTTACCTGTAGTACTGCTCTGCATGGATATGTGTAGTCTGTTTCAGATGTCAGCATGACCTTTTCAGTATTCTGCTTGATCTTGATTTTTTTTTTTTAATTAAAATAAAATTGTATTTAAGTGCATTAGGAAAAGAAAAAGCATGAGCTGCAAGCACACGCTAACTGCTTCCACAGGATTTGCAGTATTGTAAATCAGAACAAAGTTAGGGGTACAGTATAAAGTTTCTTTAAGGCCTTTCCCCCATGCTCTTCAGGAGTCAAAACGTAGCAACCGTCAATACTTAGAATGGTGGTTGTCTATTTCAGGTGAACGGGGTACATGAACAGTGGTAATCCTAGCAAAAGTAAAGTTCATGTAGAAACCAACTTACAATAATTGATTTCCTATGTGTATGAGTTCTACTTGCCATTTATCTTTTATGAAATGATGAGGATATATGTATTTTAAGATGTTAATAATGATTTTTTTTTTTTTCTGTTTGCTTAAACTAACTTGGCAGTGAGAATTCTCGCCTTGCAGCTGAGGTTTACAAAGATATGCCTGAGACCAGCTTCACTCGCACAATATCAAATCCTGAGGTGGTTATGAAACGGCGGCGACAACAAAAACTGGAGAAGAGAATGCAGGAATTTCGCAGTTCTGATGGCAGACCAGACTCAGGTACTCAGGTTAAGTTCTGAACAGTAAACTGTTTACTGAAAGAGTATTTTTAAGGCAAACAGTGTCTGTAGATTTGATTTCTGCTTTCTCCAGTGTTTTTTGTACTTCATGGCTGATTTAATCTGTGATGTAACTGAATGAAGGATTTGTAGATGTAGCATTCCACAGGAGTGTGTTCTGTGCTGAGCGCACGTCAAAGCTTTCAGTGATGAGCAAATTGATTTAAGAGAATATGCTAGAAATCTTGCTAACCGTGCTAAACTGGGAAAGAATGAAGGACAGAATTAGGCTTATTAAACTGACAAACTGTGGAAGTTTTTGTGAAATAAATGTCATTCATTTTACTAAGAATAAGCTGAATGACCTGAATGTAAAAATGCAATCAGTAGCACAAATGCAGGATGGCAAGGCATGATTGTTCAGGTCTGCACAGAGGGTTCTGGTAGAACTTGTGAATATAGATGATCAAGTATTTCACGTTTTTGGGGGTGATGATACAAAACCAGTGCTTGTGTAAACATCAGTGTTAAATAAATGAAACAATATCAGTACTGATAAAACTTCCAATGATGCATTCTCTCTGTGTAGGGGTAATGAAGAGGGAGTTGCAGGTGTAGAAAACATCACCTGAGGGAAATCTTAAATGGGCTTTTTAAGGAGGGGAGAGGTTCTTGAAAGTCAGGGCAAGCTTGCTGTCAGGTTGGGGAAAGGTCAGTTCTTCATCCAGTCATTGTGTCTCTTTCATTTTAACTTCAGGTAGCATAAAGAATGGTAAAGGACTAGAGAAAAGACTTGCTGGAGAAATTAGGAAAGCATTGGTGGAAATTTTTGCCAATGGCAAAGACATTATTCTAGGGATGTTATGTAACTTTTCTTGTATTAGTGGATTGACTAAATGATTTCTGAAGGGGTTTGTTCTTATGTTCTGCCATTTATTATATTTCTGTCTTTTTATTCTTTGGTAGCATTATTAATTAAATTTTGTTTCCAAGGTGGGACACTGAGAATTTATGCAGACAGTTTAAAACCAAATATACCGTACAAGACAATCCTACTGTCCACTACGGATACTGCAGACTTTGCAGTTATTGAAGCACTGGAAAAATATGGTCTGGAGAAGGAAAATCCAAAGGATTATTGCATTGCTCGTGTAAGTGAAGTTACTGAGTCACAGTCTTCTCGTGCTTCATACTTGATTTTTTTGTTTGTTAATTCTTTTATCATTTTTTCATTAAAAAAATAAATAATTCAGTCTGACAGCCTCAGTTATCCTGAAGTGATTTGTCAGAGGTTTTGCTTTTAAAACCTAAATCTTCCAATATTGCAAAGTTATTACTTGCTACATGGATAAACATTAGGAACGAAAGCAACATATTTCTGAACGGTGCTGTGGTTTTATGCCACTAAGTGTGCTTATGGTTCACAGATGTATAAACTAATAGTTAATCCTGCAGATACCTAAATTAGTGCTGTTTGTGCACAGAACTGTTCCCCTGAATTAAAAGCGAACAGACTAAAGTGCTGAGGCAAGCTCCGTTATAAAAGGTGTATGTTACATGCTGTTGCCTTATGCCTTTCAGTGGTAGCTTACCCTCATTACAGATCAGAAAAGATTAAACATTTAAGTGAAACTTACACCTGTTTTCAGAATTTAATTGGTTTAGAAGTTCTAAAGGAGTTGTATGGAATTGCTGTTTTATTAGAGATACGGCTTTATTCAAGCAGTCCCATGGACAGTACTGACTAAAGGTTATAAACGTCTGTCCATATCTTCTGAAGAATAATAGTGAGACTTGAAAACATTTGATCCTTGTTTGAGTCCAGTCTTTGATTACATTACCAGTTATTTTTTGTTCAATGAAATTGGATGTATTACTCCTTAAAATGATGAAAGGAAAGGGAAAAATCTTTGTCTCTCGTGATACTGTGCTCTCTTCATCTGCCCCTTCTCCAGTGCTTGAAATGACACTGGAAAAGTAAAGAAGGTTATATTATGTTCTATTCCCACACGTTCTAGCTGCTCTAAGGGTGTGGATATATCTTTGGTCTTAAAGTTGCTTTCCAATTTGTGTTTTATGATATGTTTGAGTAACCTTAGTATCTAATTTCTCTGTGCTTACAGCCTCTAGTGGTAGAATCAGCTGGGAATTGTCATGTTGCTCTAATGTTCTGATTAGTAATAAGGGAACTGTACAGTAGTAGTGCTTTTGTACTTTCGTAACAGTGGACTGTTCTTAGTTTTTATTGTTTCAACAGTTTTGTCTTAGTTGTAGACATACTTTTAATGAAGTTCTGGACTTTTTATCCTTGTCTTCATTAACCCATAATTGGGGTCCCAACTGTGAAAGTTAATTTTACTTAACTTCAGAAAAAATGTTACATAGGTTTTTATTATAGAGAGGAAGAATTTTCTAAGTAATAGGTTTTTTTTTCATGACACAGCATATTAAAATTGTTTTACTCTTGCCTGCAAAGTGTTTTTATGTGTAGTTTTAATTATGACAGTTATCTTCATATTGTGGGTTCTGTAATTGAAATTAACGATTCTCAGGCATTGATCTTATCAAACAGGCTGCTGAATTGGCACGCTTTTCTTTCTGCTGGTTTGAGAGAATTCTGGGTTACAGCAAAGATGTGACTGAATTTGGAAGATAGTTTTGTATCAGTATTTAGTTAGAGGGTATTATGATGTATTACGAAATATTTAGATTTTATAGAATTTAGTGAACTGATTGCACACTTAACGAGGAAGCTATTGCAAGTCACTGTGGTTCTGGTGATTCTATCTTCTCTCCTATGTTCTCTAATTTTGTGTGAGGATGTTTAATGTAGAAAATAGTCTGAGGAATGTTGCTTTGATCTTGAGAAAGATTAACAAAATCTTTGCTGTGAAGCAAATTGATTTAAATTAGCTTTCTGGAAAGCACTTCCGGAAAATACTTTGTCTTTTCTGAGTGGCACATCTTCTTAATGTAGTAAGCTTCTATACTGACATGAGTTGTATGCTTATGTTTACATTTGAAATACGTGGGTGATCTTCACAGGCTAATAGCAGATCTGTTTTATACCCTTAAGTGCAGAAGACGTAACTCTTTTGCTTACCGTAAGCCATTGCAGTTGGTTGAAATCTACTTGGCCTTTCTCTTGCTTCTGCTGATAGAGAGCTTGGGTTTTCAGTATGATAATCCTTCCTTTATTAATCAAGTTTAATATTTGTAACCTAACTTTTAAAATCCACTTTTTATCAGATATTTTATGGAGTTGCTTTTCTTGCTCAAAACATTATGGTATCCTAGCTTTAGCTTTATGTCTTTCATCACTGTTTGTCCTTTTTTGAAACTCACAAATACATTGCTAAATAGGTGTCATGGCCATTGGTACTCCTTTACACTGAAGTCTCATAGCTGTTCGTTACCCCTGGTGGGGCTTTTGCCTGTGTTCTTCTGGCACTTCACAATTTTCCACAGAAGACAGATTTGTTTTGCACGTGTTCCTATTTTCTTATTTGTTGGGTTTAAAACAGTGTTCAGTGGAGTGTGTAAGTTCAGTTTCCTGCAGTTTGGGATTTTTAAATATTTTGTTCTCTTCGGGTAGCAGGTGAAGTGTCTTTAAATAAGACTTAAACAGTTGGCATTTACTTAACTGTTAAGATAGATAGTTATATGACAAAACCTTTATAAGGTTGCGTAAGTTCCTCTAATAAAGTTCACTCACTTTTGAAGTTTCAGCTGAAAGATGAGCACTGTAAGAATTTTTCTTAACACTTACCATTGACAACTGTAATGGTAAATGGCAGTTTCCTGTTAGTTGCTTGTCTTCGTACCCTGGTTTGCAGTGTACCAGGCTGTACCTTTATGCCTACCTGTAAAATGCTTTTCTATGTAATCAAGTAAATACAGGTTTGTTACAATACATATTTTGTTTGTTTCAGTTTGCTTAGCTTGGGTTTTCCTGAATAATAGGGAGTTCACTGCACATATCTCAAGTTGTCAAATTAATTAGACAGTCTTTCAAGCAATCTGTACATATTCACTTAGGGCTAAGCCTTGATCACACAGCAAACTAGTTAACTCTTAAATGTAGAGTTTTGATTGGACTTTTGATTTAGCATAGTCTTACTCTTGAGAATAAGGCATAAAGAACCTTTTGTAATGTCAAGCAAAACCATACAGTTCATAGCAGTTGCAGTTAGTTTTGGGTGTGTTTGCTTAAGAAATAAAGATTACAGACATGAGATTTTAAATATTTTTTGTAGCAAGTTCAATTTTTTGGTTGTTTTGGATTTTTTTGATTTGGTTTGGTTTGTTTGGTGTTTTCTTTTTTTTTTTCCTTTTGGGTGTTCCCCCCCCCTTTTTTTTTCCCAAGGGCATGTGCAGAGCCTGTATTCCCAATTTCTAAGGGATATTGAGGATTCGTTCATTTGAAGGAGTCAATATATTAAAACATAAAATGAATCTAAGTTTTTCATTTAAAAAATGGTGGAATAGCTTATTGAAGACATGTTATAGCATGGGTTCTTTTTTTTGTGTGTGTGTGTGCAATTTTTGTGTGTTTGTGTAACTTTGCTATGGGTCAGTCTGATAACTTGATCTATAGTTAATACTGACCACAGGAAGGCTAAGTATTTGAGTATTATCTTCTCTTGTTTATCCCAGCAAACACCTTGGAAGTTAGGTCCTGAGTTGCTATGGACTTCATTTAAATTTCTTAGGTTGTATTTCATGCATGTTTCACTGCATTTTTAGCTGAATAAAGATTGGAATGACTTTATAAGTATATGCTAATTAGTGCAATTATGAGGAAGCAGAGTATGTTCTTCTGAATCATCTGTTATGCATTTGTTTCAGTTGGTAGACTGAAGAGACTTCAAGTCTCTTCCAGGACTTGTGATCCTAAGCCGGTTTTACCAATCTCCATTTCCTGTGTTGTCGCAGAAATCAGTAAAGTGTGTGTTCCTGGCCTCAGCAGTCTGCATGGATTTAAATTCATGAAAGGATATTTTGCTGCATCTTCTGTTTCTCAACATTAAAGCAATTTTCTACCTATGAGCCAAAACCCAATCATAATATAAACTTGTTCCCATGTTTTATTCTAAAATGTAGGAAATTCAGCTTTGTGGGTGAAACTGAGACAGCATTTGCCTGAAACAGATGTTTTCAAAAACGACTTTTTCACAGCTAGAACTCTCTTCGCCTGCAGGAGCTCACATGTGGTGGTTTGTGTCTTTCCACAGGTTAGGTCACACACTTTTTAAAGTGAGGTATGGCTGAGTTACCAGCTTACGCCTCCTGAGAGTCAGGGAGGAATGCAACTGTCTGAGAGGACAAGGGGCTGCCCTTGAGACCAGTACCCAAGTACAGATGCTCATCCAAGTTCCAAGGCAAAAGTAGTAACAGGGTCAAGTAGTAGCACTGCATGTATTTCATCTGTCCTTTTACTTCACTGTGTTTGGCTTTTCTTTGGTTTGCTCCCCAGTCCAGTGTTGATCAGCCCTGGTACACATACATAGAATGTAGTTCTTGTGTAGCAACTGGTTGCCTTCTGTCACTAGGGTTTTGGAATTTAAAAATCGTTGCTTTTTGAGTAAGGCTTGAAACACTGTTACTTTAATTAGCTAGTCAAAATTGTCCTGTAGGTATAATTGATTTTAAAATTGGAGACACAAAATAGAAAAGAGTGGTTTGGCAAGATTAGATTTGAGTATAGATGTGTTTCCGTTTCCCTTTGGCTTATATATTTTAATGTTTTCCTTATTTTATAATATCTTGTCTACTTGAAAATCTAATTAAAGGTAATTTAATTAGTCCTATGTTTAGCCAGGGTTTGCATAGAAAATGTTTTAGGGAAAGGCAAATGACTCTATTACATACTTTAGATCTTACATGTACTTGTTTCCTTGCTTGGGAGAAGATGAAAGGATGTTTGAGGTGGATCTGTGAGAACTTGATTAAGACTAAAATGGGTGTGGAAAGGAGGTGATAAATAAGAGTGGAAAGTCTCTTGAGTGCTGCAGCACAGAAGGGTGCAGCAGCCAACAGTGCATCACTCCAGAAGGTGCTACCTGGGTCATAGTTCAGAGATGGGAATAATTTTGAGTAGCTTGTTTAAAATAGAACTGTCTGTGAATTTAAGTAGTATCGTTGGGTTCACAAATGCAGTATAAAAAAACACCCTATTTTATTATTTTAGTCACCTTTGAAAGATCTATCTTTAACTTGGAAGATACTCATGCAGTGTAATACTGGCTATCATCGTTTTTCATGCTTGATCACCGTGGGGAGCAGTAATGCAAATGTGCATGAAATCACAGGTTATGTCTCCTTTAGAGTCAGAACTCATGAACCAAGGTTTCTCCCTTCCACTGTCTTGTCAGGATATAGCTGTAAAAGGTATGAGCAGTCTGTTTTTCTGTTCCAAAAGTATACTTGGTTTTGGTTCTTTAGACAGCTTGTCTATGTTACATGTAACTTGCTTTCCTTCCCTTTTTAAATATATCTGGTGTTCTGGGAAGTGTGATTTAACTGTGGCAAGAGAGATGGTTGGAAAAACTCTTTGAAGGCAAAATGCTTTTCAAGTAACTCAATCCTTTTACTTTATCTTTTGTTATAAGCAAGCAAACAAGAAAAAAATCAGAAGTTATATCAGTTCTCTGTTCTAATTGTCTGCTAACAGCTCTAAAAACTGGTAATGGTTCTTTTCTAGGTCACGCTTCCTCCTGGTGCTCAGCACTGTGATGATAAAGGTGCTAAAGAAACTATTCTTGATGATGATGAGTGTCCCCTGCAGATATTCAGGGAGTGGCCTAGTGATAAAGGTAAGTATAAAAATCTTTTAAGAGTTTTTTGTGCCGTGGGTGTTGTAAGCCTTGGTATGGAACCCCTGTAAAGTAAGAAATGGGAATGTAAGAATCATAGAATAGTTAGGGTTGGAAAGAGTTTAAAGTGTTTTGTTTTCAGGCACTTGTAATACTAGGTGTTTTTAGAGTTATTTACTGTTTGATTCAGCACAGTTTATAGTACTACATCTTTAATCAATAGAAGAGTTTTACATTTTATCCTAAAGTTTTTAGATTACATACTGTGGAGGAGTCTGCTACTAATCTTTTCATTAGTTTTAACTTAAAAATAACTACATAAAGAAATGTCAGGAACTTAGTAAGCCGAAAGTAATCCTGTGGAACATTTATAAATTAGTAAATGTTTGGTGTGTGCTTGTTCACTGATAGTGAGATTCAAAGGATGTATAATACTGTGTTTTAGGAATACTAGTCTTTCAGTTGAAAAGGCGGCCTCCTGATTATATCCCAAAGAAATCCAAGAAAATAGCTGATGGAAAGCCATTAAAGGGGAAGGAAAGAGTTGACGGGTCTGGCTATGGCTCTTGCCTTCCTCCTGAGAAACTACCATACCTGGTAGAATTAAGCCCAGGTAAGAATTCTAGTTATCTAATAATCTAAAATACATTATTAGATAGGTATTTAGATTTTCAAAGATAAAACTTTCACTGGAAGACCAAGAAAGGATGATAAAACACATGCAACTTCTATTCTGAAACATATGAAGACAATAGAAATGAAAGTTTTGGATATGGACTTCTAGTTGTGGTGATTTATTTATTTGCAGCTCTTTTTCCTATTAAGTGTAACTTGAGTACACTCAGGTACCCTAAGAGGTGATTTACAATTTGAAGTCTGGTTGTTCACCATTTGGGAAACCAGGCTGGAAGTTAGAGCTGACAACTTTTGTTCAGAACTGCAACAAAAAAGGGAAAAGGTTAAAAATCCAAGTCGTGTGGTGTGTTTAGTTCGTGTTTGGTTGGGTTTTTTCCTTGTTTGTTTTTGGTTTTTTTTGTTGTTTTGTTTTTTAGCCAGATGAAATTAGTACTACACAGAATGTATTATTAAATTTATTTTATACTGTGTTCTGTATGCTGAGGTTTGATTTGCATAGTGGTACTTTGGGTTCTTCTAATAGTGCTTTTGATTTCTTTTCTTGTGCTCTAAACTCTTCATGGAGCCTAGTCGCTTTAGTATTAAAATGTTGTGCTTGAACAGTGGAGCAAGACATCCATTAACTGGGAGAGGAAAAACAATCTGAAATGCCACAGGTGGCAACACTGTGTACTAGGCCTTTGCCATGGTGCCCATGGGACTGATCTATTGTTCATGTTTTTCTTCTAACAGCTTGTTGTCGCTTTTCTAAACAATAGGGATTGTTTCATTCAGTAGCTTGGTAGTACTGATGTCTTTATATTCTGTGCAGTTTCTAAAGTTGAAAGAGTTTAATACACTTCATCCTTATAAATTGAATAAGTGTTGTCTGGCTACAGTTTCACCCTTTCCTGTCTTTTCTTTTCCTGCCCTCTTCCGCATGTTCTGCATGGTATCTGTCCTGCTGGTGCTGCCTTCACCTGGGTCCTCTGCATGTGTTTCTAACCCCAGGGAGAAGGAATCACTTTGCCTACTACAACTATCACGCTTACGA
This sequence comes from Pezoporus wallicus, assembly GCF_028554395.1. Classification (NCBI taxonomy): domain Eukaryota; kingdom Metazoa; phylum Chordata; class Aves; order Psittaciformes; family Psittacidae; genus Pezoporus; species Pezoporus wallicus. The sequence continues at coordinate 6,276,013 of NW_026637663.1, forward strand.
AGGTAACCCTTTATTTAATACTGTTCTCTCATTGGTCACTAAAAACATCACTGGCTGTAAGTCTTCTGATTCTTTTTGACGAATGAAAGGCTGTCTTGCTTGTCTTACTATTTTTCAAGGGATTACTTCTGTGAAGTAGTTATTTGGCTTGTCAGCTGCCATTTAATTATTCAGTCTGTGAACAACTATCAAATAGATGATACCATCCAGAAAGTTCAAAATTCCAGCTAAAGGTTAATGGCTAAATTTCATAGGGTGGTTTGCAGGCAGTGTTGTAGAAAGAAAAACGTTCTTTGATCCATCTACTTGCTGAATTCATTGTTCTAAAGTGAATTGGGTAAATAGTATGGAACTTAACTGTGCTTTGCAGTGCTTTACCATGTGGATTCAGAGGATGAAATTGATGACTTTTATGTGAAATAGTGTTTGGACCACTGGTGAAGTGACCTCACTTTCTGCTGTTTTGTGTTTCATAGCATCCTCTGCTATTTTTACTGCCTGATTTGTGGTGTTGTGTAACATTTATGGTGTGTGTCAAAGAGTTTAGCCATGCTAGGCAGTACAGTTTCACTCCGTTTTATCTGTAGTAGTTGAAAATGATAATGTAATTATGGATTTTGATACTCCTTGGAGCTTGATCAGTAAGCAGGTATGTCCTGGTGTGGCTAAATAGACAAGGATACAAAGCCACTTTATCATGAAATGTCTGTCAAGATACTTTTTTTTTTCTATTTTTTGGGGTGGGGGGGGCATCTGTTTTCTCTTTTTTTTTTTTCCAGACTACTATAACGCTACTAGACCCATCTGATGGTGTTGCTCACCCTTTTCATGGCTATAGAGTACAGTACTGGGGTTTAAAGAACTCTGTTCAAACTTACGCCTGCAGTGATCAACTCTTTGGTGAATTCAACTTCCATTTCATTAATATCATTATTCCAGAGAGCAGAACTGATAAGCATAGAGGAGCTCTGCAAGAGCACCTGACCATTGAGTAGAAAGCTTGAAATTTGGTTGCATCTCACTGGGGGGAAGAAAAAATTACTTTCTTAAATCTTTGTCTCAGAATGTGTAAAAGAGGTCTTAGTACAATAGAGTCCAGTCTGTCTCTTTGGAACAATGCATTTTGGCATATTTGTATTTAGAAATAACTTTGTAGAAGTGTCCTTCTGTCAAAACATTGGCTGTTTATGTTCTTGCAGAAGAACCTGGCAGATTTCAATTTCAATTTCATGTCCTGAGCAATTGCACAAATTCAGTCAGTTTGCTACTGGAAGTTTGTCCTGTTCTTCTGCTTCTCCACAACTGACATTGCTGGTTGTGGACTGGTTGGAGCTTTATGGACTGAAGATCAAATTCTGCACAGTGTGGTAGAGGATGCACTTCAGTGGCTTGTGGCTGCAAATGTGGTAGTCAGCAATTGTCTCTGACTTCCAAGTCCTGTAAATGAACCAATAAATAGAGATGAATCTGATAGTAGCAGAAATAGACTGAATAGATTGAAGTGTATTATGATGGCACTTGAACGGCTGGCACTATCGATGTTATCTGAATATGACTGCTGATGAGTTCAGGGATGTTACTATCTTCAGGCTGAGAAAAATGACAGACTTTTTTTTAGGATATGAGCTCTGAGATTTATTTACAAGCCTGAAGTAAAAATTACAAAGCATTACATAAATAAATTCAAAAAAGGAGGCAAAACCTTAAGGCTTTTTTTCTCCCTGCTTCTTCACAAAAAAAAAAAAAGCAATACTGAACTGTAGAATTGACAGCAATGGAAGATGCTGAAAACATGCAGGTACAAAACCTTGCAAAGAATTGCAGGAGGTTGAAGAAGGTTAAAAGTCTTGGGCAGGGCTGTTTCCCTGGCCAACTTTCTGAGAACAGAACTGCGGTGTGGTATGTGGTAACACTTTTTACACTTTCATGTGAAGGATCTTTGTCATCTGAAACATGTTTACTGTTGGCTGTTTCGGCTGGAAGTGCGCATCTTGTCTGAAATTTAGTAGTGAATTATCTTAATTTGTTATCATATTTCAAATCTGCTCAACCAGTCTCTTAAACTTCCTACTGTTTAAACTATTAGCACTCAGGAATTTGTACAGGAAATCTGCTGTTCCTCAAGCGTGGATTTGAATGATTTTAAGTCAATAGGTGCAGTCCCTTATATGGATGTTTTTGTTCAACTTTGAGGCTTGCTTTCTGTGGTCTGATCTTCATTTGGTTTAGTCTGGCTTTAAGTCTGTACTATTTCCCAGCATTGCTTCAAGCACCGGGCTAACAAAATCAATTGAAATTGCCATCTCCAGAGTGGTGCAGTGCTCACCTTTTAGTGGTGAAGTAGTGTGTTTAAAATACATATCCGTGAAGGCAGGCCTGTCTTTTTTTTTTTTTTTTTTTTGTATTAATCAAAAAATCTACTTTTGTATTAGGAATTACTGGGTTGATGTGCTTAGAGTGACTGTTCAATTCTGTTCACTACATAGTTTGGTGGTTTTGTTGGTTGCGTGTTTTTTTGTTTGATTGGGTTTTTTTTTTCAAATAACACTGCTGTTTGAAGCATGAATGTTGACTTGTAACTGCATAAACCCAGACACAGGTTCTATTTGTGTTGCGTCCTTAGCTTAAAACGGCCTTCTTGGACTGTCATGGTGTGGGGAGCCAGGGAATTTGTCATAGGTATGGCAAAACTTGTGTCCCGGTGTAGTGAGTTATGGGGAATGCATTCCAAACAGCATTTAGGTGAGCTTACAGCTGTTGAAAAACAGGAAATATAAGACTTTGTACTGCAGCATAATGCAACCTTCCTTCCCTCCTGCATCCCTCCCTCCCCTAAAACAAAAAGGCTTTTCATCTTTTTTAGAATTTGTAGTAATTCTCTTCAAGATAACCTTTTTACTGTAGAAATGGGCTTTTAATGATGGATGATTACATGTGTGCTCCAAGTAACTTTCAGCTTAAATTTTTCTCATTTTCCTTGGGGGGGGGGGGGGGGGAGTGTTTAGTGCTGTGGTTTAAACTGTTTACTTGTTACACTGGACACTCCAGAGAAACAGGGCAGTCTTGATTTGCCTCAGCAGAAACGTTGTGTTGCTAAAATACGTTTCTTGTGTGAAAGCATGACACGCATTTATACTAAGGATATATGGTGGTGTGACATAAATGTTGAACTCAGGAATGAAATCCGTAAGTTCTCTTAAATGAGCATTTGGAAAACATATTTTACCATCTATTCCACAGAATACTTCAGAAATATGTAGAACTGTCTTTTTTTGTTTTTCGTTTTAAAATGTCAAAAATTAAATGGGGAGGGGGGAAGTGTGTTTAACGTGGAGTGAAATCACTGGACTGTAAAGACTGCTCTCTAATCTGTGCCTAAAGGGATTAGGAGAAGGTGCTGTAAGAAATCAAAAACAAAAGCCCTAGATAACTGGCTCTGACTTTTATGTCACTGACTTCTGAAATTCCAGTAATTTTGCCTGTTGAATAAGAGTCCCTGCCCCCGAACTAGATCTTGTATTTTTTGGGTGCCAGTTTTAACAAACTGGGATGTGCGTAGGAGGAGGAAATGTCTGACTTTGGGATTCATAAGTAAATAAATGAAGGAGCTACTCTAGGTTTTCATGTGTAAATTGTGGGGAGACATAATAACAATTGAGAGAATTTGGGGTAAGCAGCCAAATGAATGTCTGCATTTGGTGACATTGAAGATGCAGCTGTATAATTTCTGATTAACATTGTTAAGTATGAAAAACTGCATACAGTCTAAGTTGCTGAAGATACTCCTATTAGCATTGCTTTTTTATAGTACAGTGATACTAGTTGTATGTCTCTATAGAGTCAAGTATTGAGATTTAATAAAAGGCTATCCCCGTGCCTGCAAAATGTTCATAGGACTGAGTGCTCTTGTGTTGAATGCTTTTTCTGTGATGGGTGGCACGCAACTTAGTTCCTAACAAATCTCGAAAGAATGTCACTCAGTTAATTTTGGTGAACATTGCTATTCTGAACTAAATTGCAACAACATAGAAATTTTGTGCATTTGAAATTTAACTTGCAAATTAATTTTTTTCACTTGCTGTACAGATGGTTCTGACTCCAGAGATAAGCCAAAGCTCTATCGTCTACAGTTAAGTGTCACTGAAGTTGGAACTGAAAAATTTGATGAAAATTCCATTCAGGTATGGAAAAAAGCAGGCTCAGATGACAGAACTTATCCACTCTTTGGTCAGTTATGTGTAAATGTAGTAACTGGGTAAGTAAAATATTCTGTAGATACCCTACAAAGCTAGAAGGGTTAAATATTGCTGCAGTTTCATGTTAATGGTCATAACTCTGACTTTATTTCCTCTCTTGTAATCTTAGAGGAAAGTAAAGGTTTCATTATTTAAAATGGGGTTTTCTTTTCTTTGACTGGACGCTGGGTCCACTGGTACTTACCAGTGTTATTGTGACTGCTTAATGGCTTCCAACCCCTTTGAGCGAGGCTGGATTTTGTAAATGTATTAAACGAGCATGGCTGCATGAAGTTCATGCCAGAGAGTCTCTTACCAGCACCCTGGGTCCCCGTCAGTGCAGGTGGCTGACTTGCAAAAACTTGCATTGTGAGATTCTACATCAAAACAGCAAGTGGAAGAAAACAGTTCTGAACAGCATATGACCAAAAAAGGGAAAACCTTTTTATTAAGGGATTTCTGCTGCATGTTTTAGTTGTGTGTTTTATTATCTCTGTTGCAAGGAAAATTGGAGTGAAACTCAACTAATTTTAGTACCACTCACCTGTGTTAAATTCATAAGCAAGTGAAGTTACTAGTCTGTAAAAATGGTAAACTGCTCATTTTGTTTTAATTTCTGCTGCTGTATAATTTAGCTTATTCTGTGTTAATTAATTCTATTCCTAGTTATTTGGTCCAGGAATTCAGCCTCATCACTGTGACCTCACTAATATGGATGGGGTTGTCACTGTAACTCCAAGAAGCATTGATGCTGAAACCTATGTGGAAGGTCAGCGTATTTCAGAAACCACTATGCTGCAAAGTGGAATGAAGGTTCAGTTTGGGTCATCTCATGTATTTAAGTTTGTGGATCCCACTCAAGACCATATTATTTCTAAAAGACCTATTGATGCAAGTCTTATGGTCAAAGGTCCTAGACACAAAACTGGGTAAGTAAACTTGGAGCTCTCGAAAAAATAATGAGGGTGTTATAAATGTCCTGTGTCTAGAGTATGACTTCAAATGAGTTCCGAGTAGCTTCTTGAAGTGTTAAATATATAACTATTTTAATACTTGAGCTCCACCTTGTGATTTTTTCTAGGATTAGCAAGTGTCTTTCTCATTGTGAAGTATTCAGACAAGTTTTCCTGATGCTCACTTCTGTGTTAAAAACAGTGGAACACCTTATTTTAATAAATTTCAGAGTTCATCCAATCTCCAGGGAAAGTAAAGAAGTCACTGAATGTTTTCAGATAGCCTGGTTCTTGTTTTTTTTTGTCAGATAGTAACTTCTAAAATTCCCCCAGAAGGATTTGGAAATCAAGCAGCATAGTCACGAACTGAGACAGTCAGGATAGGGACTTAGATGTCTCAATATAGCAACAACTTTTTGCAGTGTGATTACTGTTTTTCAAAGACCAGCAGTCCTAGAGTCCATCCTGTTGTTTCTCTGTATATTCACATTATTGATAGGTGTGTAATAAAAACACTGGTTATAGGTTTAGTGACTTGCAGGGGCTCAGGTATTCTATTCAGTGGCTATAGAAGTTCACAGGAGAAACAATTTTAGTTAGTAAGGCTTAATATAGGTGTATGTTTTAACTATAATTTTTTCTCAAGTTCATTTTAATGTGGAAGTACGCTGCGTGCTTGTTGTAGGACCAGTCTGCTGGAAGGCCTCCAGGAATTTAGCTGTCCTGTAATATTTCTCCTTAAATCTTGAGTTCACTCTACATCAAGCTTGCAGATCAATAAACAAATGATCTCTCAGGTTTATGTAGTCAACTGCAAAGCACGGTACTACTGCAGAACTTTACACCTGGACAGCAAAATCACTGGCAAAGGGTTACTGCAGTTTGAAAAATCAAATATTTTTCAAACTCTTTAGAATCAGCAGATAATAAAATTTATTGCTATGATTTATGAATTATTTACATTATCAAGAAGGTATGTTTGGTACTGAAGGATTGGGCAAAAAACTGTAGCAAGTTTACTACAAGGGAACATAATACCTTGAACATATTTTTATGTGGTTTTATCTTTATGTCGTTTATGTGTATTTCTATTTTTCTCATTTAACTGGGAAAAAAGTTATCAAGAATCTGTTTCTCCAAAGAAAATTACCTGTATAGATACCTGTAGGTGTTTTTATATACTGAATCGATACAGTGTTTTAAAAAGTGAGTATTAACTGGACTTATGGTATACCTCTTGAATTTTAATTTACTGGTTTTAGCTACTCTGTTCCTTATTTGTTAAATGTTTAATGATGTAGTTTCCAAGACTTACTTGAAATGTTATCTTGCTTGTAGAGCTGTTCAGGAAACCACATTTGATCTGGAGGGAGATGTTCACAGTGGAACAGCATTACCAGCAAGCAAGGTATTGTATTATGACTAAATTAGCAGTAAATAATGGAAGATCATGTATAAGGTCAAAATTAAAACATCAGTAGTATTTGGTGAAGTGCAGCTGGTTCATCCTTCTCCCCAGCCATTTCCTGCTGTGGGTGGGCTTTGGTATCATGTGCGTTGTCTTCCCTCCCCACAAAACTGTTCTGTTTAGGCATTTGGCATGTGTTCCATGCCAATAATACTAATTTTTTTTTAGAAAGGGAAATTTCTCCAGCCTGGGATAGTTTCTCCCCAAGCTGACCTTTTGAAGGCAGATTTCATGCAGGTAGACATTCATGTTAGAAATGGTATAAGTCATACATCATTATTTCCTGTATGTAGCCTATGACTGTCATCTGCAGTAGGGTAAATAAATGTTTTATATAAAATTTTAAAGGGCATTTGATTTTAATTTAACTAGGCTTTTAAAATTTAATGAATGTGACTTTTGACTTCAGTACAGCTTCTGTGTACACGCTGACTAAACAGTCTCTGCAGTCAGAATTTTAAACTCTTTATGAGGTGATAATCTTTTCTTGCTTTCTTTCTGCATTGTCTTTCTGTTAATAATTTCTGTGCCAGAGTTACATATTCTAAAAGCAGAGTAAAATGACACCCTGGTTAATCCCTTTCTTGGTGCTTTGGTCACATGCCTCAGATGAAATGAGAGAATGAATTATTTCAACAACATGAAATATAGTAGTCCTCCCAGAAAGTTATTTCTTTTTATGTTTTATTACTACTATTATCAAATTGAAGTACTTGTAAAGAAATTTTGTGATACTGGAATGGCAGTGTAGGTATTAATAATACTTTGATAGCTTCTGAATATGTTAGTCTTATTTTTTTTTCTTGCCACAGACTTCAGTTTCAGTTTTTCTCCTTTCTTGTAGCTTTGTTTGTGACAGTGCTTTATTTTATCCTCGTTGCACTCTTTACCTCAGATAGGTATTTATTTAGTGACATTATGGCAAAAAAAACTCCAAGGAACACTGCAAACTTAAAATACTTCAAAATTGCTGAGAGGTGGAGTTTGTGACATTGTTATATAGCATAGCTCATAGTCCTTTCAGACTCATGAGAAGAATACTTCTAGTGGACTTAGGAAAGCTTGAGAAACTTTTTTTTTTAATTTGTTTTTTTTTTTTTTTGTTATTTGAGAATGTACATTACATCTTGTTAAATTGCTGGTTGAATCACTTGTTTTCTGATGGTTGCTCTTAAGAGTTTGCTGCTTCTATATGGTAAAGGGGTAACAATAGCTTTGTTCAAACTCTTGCTTTGAAGTGCATTTTTTGGTAGGTTTTCTTGTGTCAAAGCAAATTATTTAGTCCTAAAAATTTCTTGGGAAATGTGGTAACGCTTTATTTTACTAATGGTTTATTTTCAACTGTTACACTGAAAAATAATTGCTATATATTTTGCTGCTTAAAGCAGCATGTTTTTTCCTTTCCTGGTAGGGTTTGATGTAATTGGAAGTGATAAATTTAAAGCTTCTTACTAAGGAGCTTGTGACACTGACAGAAAACAACTCATGGAATTGTACATTAAAAATGGCATTGTTTGAATTGCCACTTCTTGCCCTGGAAAATTATGTACTGTCTAGCAGCTCAGCCTTTCCTTAAGAGCAGGATAAATGGTGGCATGGATTAGAAATGTAAGTGCTTGGAAACTATTGCAGAGGCAGAGTAGGGGAGCATAGCCAGTTTTAATTGTGTTAATATATTTCACTTTGTCTCTTAGCTAAAGTTTTCATTAATAATTCATTCTTACTTTTTATTGATAACCACACAACTTTTAAATAAATAAGTTTTACAGTTTCATTATCTGTTCTTGCAGTGCATTAACAAATAGCTGCTTCTCACTGACCACTGTCATCTTTTGACTTTCAAGTGTACTCTTCAAAATTCTTCATTGTGGTAAAAACACCTGCTGAGCTGCTTGGGTTCTGTGCTGTACTCTTCTGTTTTGTTTTCTCATCTCTTTTAAAGCCTCAGATTGACACTTCATTTTAATACTGCCAAGCACAAATACTGGCTAATCCAATGTTTGCATGCTAAGCACCTGTCCTGCTGTTTTGAATTAGAGCACCAGCAGGCTTGATGGTGACAGGACATCATCAGCATCCAGCACAGCCGAACGAGGAATGGTGAAGCCGATGGTTAGAATAGAACAGCAGCAAGATTACCGCAGACAGGAAAGGTAGGAAACGTGTAATCCATTACTTCTCATAATGGAAAAAAACAGGTACATTTTTCTGATAGATAAAGCGGTATGTGAAAATAGTTTAAACTCTGATTTTCCTAATGGAAGATGAGATTTCCTTTCAGGTCATAGAATCATAGCATGATTTGGGTTGGAAGGGACTGATCATCTAGTTGGAATGATCATCTAGTTCCGACCCCCCTGCCACAGTCAAGGACAGCTTCTACTAGGGAAGGTTGCTCAAGGCTCTGTCCAAGCTGGCCTTGAACACTGCCAGCGATGAGGCAGCCACAGCTTCTCTGGGCAAGCTCTATCAGCACCTCATCACTTTAATAGTGAATAATTTATTTCTTATATCTAATATAAATTTATTGTTTGGAGTTTAAAGCAGTTACCCTTGCCCTGTCACTACATACCCTTGTAAACATGTCCTGTCACTACCCACCTTCCCTCCAAATAAAACCTAGGATTAACAACTAAAGCAAAAAAACTTCAGAATATTAAAAAAAATAATTATTTTCCTTCAATATTCTATTATTTGTAGTTCTCTTTTTGTAAAGCCAAGCTGATAGTCATGTCACAATGATTTGTAGTTAGGAATGTCATATGAAATAACTTTAATAATGTTGGTGGCAAGATGATGTGGTTTACTCAGGAGAGGAAAAAGGTCATTCCCATTTCTACGGTAGTCTTGTTGGCAAGTCATGTGAGCAAGAATTTTAGCTACCTCTGAATGCTTGTAATACCTCTGAATGTTACGTAATTTATAAATGCATGTAATACTTCTTGATTTTTGCTTTTATGATGTAGTGCCTGTGATTAGGTAGATAAATGGTATCCCATTTTGCTCATAAGCCCTTTTATGAAGTACAGAACAACATTTTTCGTGTCTTGCATATTCACTTGGTTTCCAAAGTTATAATGAAAAACACTGACTTCCAGTCATGTGCCATTTTCTTGCTATTCGGTATCTGTGTATTCATAATACCATGTTCAATTTCAACTTGCTCCTATCCAAAAGATCTCAATTCCTTGTTAGACAATTTTTTTTAAATATTAGCATTGCTTCAAAAATTGTCTCTATTTCCTGTCATAAATGGAGAAGACCTGGTGGGATACATCCAAAGATGCTGGTAGTTGGCTGACATCACTGCAACCACACAGGGAGAGAATATATTTTATTTTTTTAATGCATTTTATCATAGACAATCTAAGAGAATCCAGAAATACCTCAAGAATGTTTCTGTTTTTAGCGCAATTTAGAAGTGTAATATTACCTGACACTATAGAGAGGAGGCAACCCCTAATCAGTATTTTATGGCCTTGCTAGACATATCCTAACTAGACTTTCAGACTGGTTTAGCTCAGAGAATTTCATCGCTACAGAGAGGATTTTTCTATAAAAGCAATATCAAAAGACAACATATATTTAAAATGCACGGATTAACAAAGCAGGTTGAGTGGGTGCTATCATATTGGAAGCACAGAGAGAATTATTTTATCTAAATTTCCAATTTGCAAAGCTGATTTAGAGAGTATTTCTTTTGTGTGTGATTAGGAAAGGCAGAAAATGGCATATTAATTAAAGGAAATACTTAACCAAGTTAGCTGAAATAATTGACTTACTGCATCTGTTCTTAGAGTATTAATTTACTGGCAAAACTAACTTTTTTTAAGAAGTCTTACCTCTTTCTACTTCATATTAATTTTTCTCTTAAAGCCAATTTTCGAAATTCTCTAAGCAATTACACTAATCCATACCACGTTTCATATCTTCATGCTGCTTTCTCTTCCACTGGAGGGAAGACTGAGAATCCTGTTCCTGTGTGCTGAAAGGGATCACTATCTTTTTGTTCAAAAGAGAAGGAGATAAATCATCAGCTGAAATTTGTACTGGTTCACCAACCAGTTATTTCTTTGTCTGTTACAATTCCTGTAGGGAGAGATTAAGAATTTCTCTGGAGTTGTCACTGTAGTTCTGTTTAGATAATGCTGTGTGAATATTAGTTATTCTTCGCTGAAAGTAATTAAGTTCTTTGTGAAGATGATGCATTTTTGACAGCGTGCAGGTGGTGAGAAATTAGTTAATCTTAAATTTATAGCAATAAAACCTGAGGAAATGCTACAGTTTACACACCAGCTGAGTGTTCTTCATAGAGTGCTGTCATTTTTGAAATATAACCAAACTGGCAGAAATTACCGCATGCATTGCAGTACTGTGCTGCTCCTTCACTTTCAGCTCCCAAAACTTCATTTTGCTGAGTGCTGTTTATAATAAAGCATTACCTGAATGGCTTAACTGAGATATCTGTTGGTTTAATTTTTTGCAAGTTAAAAAAAAACAAACAAACAAAAAACAACCAAAATAACCCAAACAAACAAAACCAATAATAAAAAACCTCAACAACCCACAACACCAAACCCCAAAGGTATTTTTAGTTTTTTGATTAAATCTATTAAAATTTAATTTTAGATTTTCTGACATCAGCCTTCAAAGTTATCTTGCGGATTTTTACTATAGGAGGTAGTTGAATAAAGGCTTTTGGTGTCCTATCTTTGCTTCCTGGAATAACTCGTAATTCTCAGGAGAATGAGGCTTACATAATTGTATTACCTGCCTTTTTTTATCAAAGTTGCTGGGGGAAGTAGAAGAGCTCTACCTATTGTGTTACATGTGATTAAAAATGACTGTTGCATGCAGAAGACACTGAGCTTTTACATGTTCCCTAAAAATAGGTGCCTAACTACAGAGAACAGTTCTGTTAATGATTTTTCTTAAGGGAGTAATGAAATATGTGCTTAACATTTTGCAGATGCCATAAAAATCAATTTTCTGTTCATTTTTCTCCTTTGTGAATTCTCTGATAGGTAGTGATAAGCAAGAGTGCTGCAGTCAGTTTAAGTCAGGGCATAGTTCTCGGGCTCGTGGAATGACTGCTGTTTCTTAATAGCGTAGCAACAGACAAGTGAGGGCAGAGGCTAGATTTTACCTGCTCATCAGAAGAAAGGTAAAATAAATTGACTAAGTTCTCACCAATTTTAGGGCTCTTGCTATTAAAGATGGGAAAGAGTATTTGTTGTAACCAAGCTGATGTTTCAGGTGAAGCTTCATTCACTTTCTTTCATGCATCCATGAGTAATTTGTTACTTGAATCCTGTCAATGGCAGATGGCAAACTGATCCTATCAGTCTGCCATACAGTGCAGAGGAGGATGTTCATTAATATCACAGACTCCACAGTTGAAGAGTCTGTATTTTGATCTGTTGTGTTGCAGGCAAATCTAGCTTGAATGATTCTAGAGGAAAGGTAACAAAAGGATAATTTTGGGGAAGGCTATTGTGTCAGCCGTTTGGAACCAGTGTATTTAGAGAAATCTGTCATTTTACAGTGAAATTGATATCACCCGTGTGGATTGTTTCAGTTTTTGTCATCTTTCTTTAGATCTCAGGATACCCATGGACCAGAACTGATACTGCCTGCCAGTATTGAATTCAGGGAAAGCTGTGAGTAAATTGTGAAGTTACAAAGCTAACCTGTTAACATGTTTTTCTGTAGTGTAGTACATTCAGTTTGAAAACTTAAGGATAACAAACATTGAAAAGAATAATGATTGAATAGATGATAGCTAATCCAGCAATGTAATTTATTTTGTTGGGGAGGGGGAACAGACATTTTGGATATTGAGGCAAGTTCATGCATATCTAATTCTAATTGTATTTCAACTCATTTATCTTCAGATACAAATTTAACTGTGAAAAAATTGTTAGTCCCACCTTTCTACATGGAATTCATTCTCTTCTATACAGTTCTCCATGGCTTGGATAATAGATTGCATCTTGGTCAAAAATCCACTTTATATAAAATCTGATTTGGTTTAAATTTTCATTTAGTGTTCTGTTTTTTGTTGTTTTTTTTGGTTTGTTTTTTTTTTTTTGTTATCTTGGTCTCCAGGTTTTTAAAGTCTCAGATCTAGTAGAAAAATACCATACCAGAGATTGTCCAGAATTCAAATATTTGAAACAAAATAGATTTGTGAGCAAGCAAAGACATTTTTTTATTAGTATAAAATTCCTTTTAATAGGGGAGCTTTGTAGAAAGAGAATGGACAAGAGAAATCTTCCGTTTTCCTGTTCCCCTTGAAGATGCAAATTTTTAGCAAAGAGATAGGAAGTAGCACAGAAATGTTTCCTGATGATCAGATTTTTTAACTTTATATAGGAATGTGTTGTTAGTGTGCCTAAGTAACTGTAGTACACAGTAGAAAATATATAGAGTTCAAATTCCTGTGAATTGCCCCTCCCCCCCAAGAATTCCTCTATTCCCCCAAGTTATAGAATTGTTCTGTTTCATTTTCTTTCTGTCTTTGACTTTATGACATGCAGGGTTTTTTTCTCTTTCTCTACAGCTGAAGATGCCTTTTTATCTGCCATTATAAATTACACAAATAGCTCGACAGTTCATTTTAAGCTGTCACCTACATATGTTTTATATATGACATGTCGGTATGTATTGTCAAGCCAGTACAGACCTGATATCACTCCTGCTGAGCGTACTCATAAAGTCATTGCAATAGTCAACAAGATGGTGAACATGATGGAAGGAGTTATACAGGTGAGTTTCTCTGCAAAAACATGTAAAGGGATTTAAATACATGTTGTAGGTTATCTGATGAAAACCTTAGTCTTTTTCTTAGTGTTTAACCGACTTTTGTTGAGGGTCAGACCAATACCTGTATTGATTGCCCATGTGAAAGGTTTGCTTTTGTGTCAATGGATGATGTCAGTGGTAAGAAACCCTCTCTTGAGTAGTGTGGGAGGTTAGGGACAATCTGTTGCTCTGAAGATACATTATCTGACAGGAAGTTACTCTTCTGTTCTGTAGAAGGTAAGAGCCCTTGTAAAACAAGTTGGGTGGCTTATTAAAGAATATTGTACACTTAGCAGTTATTTTTACTGATTGATGCTTGAAGTGAACATATTAAAAAGAAACGACTTTAATTTTGATCCTGTTACTTTTACAACTTCTGTAACCACAAAAATGGTAATAAACAATGGTAATAAAACTGTACTTTTTGCACCAAGCTAAACCAATTACCCTGTAAAGAGAAACGTAAGTTCTCAGATGTTCCAGCGTCTTATATGTAGTCTGATGCTATTGCTGTCACATGTGTAAGACTTCTACAGAAGCACAGGGGGAGTTCAGTTTTGTCTGGGAATGCACATAAGATCCACTGGGTTGTCTGTGAAATTAAGACAATAACCTTGCAGTGTGTAACGTGATGAACTGTAATGGTCACTTCCTGAAAAAGGGGTGCTAGTGCAGGTATCCTCACTAATTAATTATTGTAACTTCTTTGTCTGCAGATTTTTCTAAGAGGAAAAATCAAAATATATTTCTATATTTACTTAAGACACATGCATATATTGCAGAAATGCTGCCATGGTAGCCCGTACAGAGAAAGGACCCGGTTGTGCTAGGAACCGAACAAGCATAACAAGACACATCAGTCCTGCTTTAGAGAATTTACGATCCAAGTATTACTCACCAGGTTGATTAAGGAAGAAGAGGAATGTAAACAAATGACAGTGGCATCAAAGTCACAGCAGACCACGACTGTTCACCTTTTATTCAGGTTTTGGAAAGATTTAGTGGAGTTTTCAGCAAGGAGAATGTTACAATTAGACAGCTTTGTATCAGTTATAACAGGCTCCTACTTTTCCCAAGAAAGAGTGGGAGAAGATGCAAGTGTTGAAGACGCTTTAAGAAAACAAATACTAGCCTTTCATGTACATTCTGAAGCTGATGAGAGGTTGAAAGGTGTCTTCCATCTGAAGAACTACTGCATTGCTTTGAGGTGGATGGATACTTGACAAAATCAAAATGGTATCAAAAGTTAAATATTCAGATTCCGCTATTAAAAAAATAAATATGGCTGTGGAAGAGGGAGTTTGTTAAAGTCAGAGATTAGACTGTGGCAGTAGTGGAGAAGATTAAATGCAAAGAGCCTGAATATAAACGATGTAATTGGGAGAATGGAAATTGAACAGTGAAAGGGTAGGCGTCAAATCTGAAATTGACAGGGCTTAATCAGTCACTCAGTTTATATAACTAATATAAACCAGTAACAGTAACCCCTAAAAGACTTGGGGTGACAAAGATGGGAACAGTGAGAAAGCAAAGATAAAGTGCTGCATTCTTTATGTTAAACTAAAATGGATAAGCATGAAACAAAGAGAGAAAAAGATTGTCTTGTGAAAACATTCATTTACAGCACCCAGAAGGGCTTCCCAAGTCAAGTCCAGCTTTGTGGTTGTTGCAAGCAAGTATATTTTATATAATCTTGCTAATAGCATTCCCAGGCTGTTAAAAACAAGTGTTTTTCTGGACTGTCCTTTGTGGAAGGCTGTTTTTACATTACTGCAACTCTGTAGTTTGAATCTAATCTCCAACCTATAACTTAAGGAAGTGGTAGCTGTATTTGTGGTTTGTGAAAGATGTTACCTAGTTGCAAGAACTGAACTGATGAGTGTTGGAGGTTGAAGAAAATTGGAAGGAGGTTCTTTGAGATGTCATGCTGAAGAAACAGGAGGAGAGGGGGAAAGCAACAAATTTGATAAAAGAGTGGAACTTCAGTGAATTTGAAGGTTAGTGGGCTGGAGACAAAGAAATGCTTTGGTTCTAAAGCTTGACCAGGAAAAAAAATTCATTAGCTTGGACTTGTCTTAGTAGAGTATAAATAGTACTAGGTAAATTAAGTCAAATTACTTCATCTGAGCTGTAGAATGAGTGGTTACATTGATGGCTGTCAAAGTTAAATTGCCACCCTAGTCCTCACTGTATAACAGCAGATTTGTGTCTTGACTGCAAAGCATACCTGCACTGAAAAGGGTCTGAAAGGTGTGAAAGACAAAGACAGGGAGGCAAGCAGAGACAAAAGTAGGGGGAAGGTGCACAACTTAATGCTGTACTGTGGGAGTAAAATAAATTTAGATCCTGATTTTGCCTGCCTAGATTATAAAGAGACTTTCTGGAGTTACTCAAGATGTACTTGCTGATAAATCTGTGACTTTCAGTAGTCTTTGCATTAGTGTATGCAAATATCATAGAATACTTCATATGAGATAGGGATAAAATTGGAGAGATCTGTGAGAAGGGTCAGTGCTTTCAGTGAAAATCTAGGCATGGAAACTTCATCATATAAAAAAGCCTTTTTTAGCCTGATTTTTATTTTTCCCTTCTCCCCCTCCACCTTCAAATAATTTCTGATACTCTGAAAATTTTAATGTGTCGATTGAAGGAGCATCTCCTTTTGTTCTCTGACTGCACATCTTCAGTCAGTTCAAGACCCTGTAGTTGGAAAGGGAAAAGAAACAAAAGCAATGGCAATTTGGTTTCGTTTTTGAGCTCTAACTAAAATTCTAATAGTAACAGCAAACACACCTCAAATTACTGCTTCTGTCCTGGGTTCAGCAGTGAGCTTCTGTGTTGCTGGTGAGGGAGAGTGGTCTGAGTAGAAAGCCAAAATGTATTAAGTAAGAGCTCAGTTTCAAGTAATCAGCCAGATATATATGGTGATTAGGTGTTGGTTTTGTTTGGTTTTATGTTTTTGATTACACAGTGTAACTTTTGTACCAGCATTTAAGAAGCTTAGTGTGGTATTTCATTTGACTCTTTTGTTGTTTTTTTTTATTCAAATATCACGTATTAAATCTGTCCTAGGTGTGTTATGTTTCCCATTTGTTTTTTTTTTTTTTTTTTTTTTGTGGGTTATTTTTTTCTGGTGGGGATTTTCTGTCCACCTTTGTGTGTTTGTACACTGTCTTCATTGCAGCAGTGTGGACAAATAGATCCCTGGATCTGCCACTGGGATGTCTAGTTACCCCATTGTCCACAAGCAATTCTGTGGGGTTTTAGTGGCACACTGAACTAATAACCACCTATTCTGGGATGTCAACTAGTACAGGGCATTCCTGGAATTAAATGTAACATGTGGGCACTTCAGTTCTTAGCTGTTGTGCTACTAGTCCTGTTAAAGTAATTAATTTTTTAAAAGGGGCTCAGTTGCATCGTAGCTACTGATTAATGCATCTGTGTGTAACTGTGAACATAAGTGTTGTACCTTCATATTTAGTGTTTGATTTCTAAAGCTATCATGATTGTTCACAAGTTTCTTTCTTCTATTCTGTTTGATTTCCTTCGTCCGTTTTACTCCAGGAGGTAGACCAGGTTGATCAGGTAGGATATATTGCTGGGAACTGATCCTAGCTATGTTGGCTTAGCTCAGTTTCTCATGCTGCTTCCATATCAAAAAAACAATACTCAAACAGCTGGACTTGAACAGTTCATAACACTCATTCAGCAACTGGAACATGCAGTACTAAAATCCTTTTTTGACTTTGCAACTTTTACGGCATTCCATAATTTCTGCTTAACGCACTTCAGTGTGGATATGAAATGACCAAAGTTCTTTTTTCTTCCCTTTATTTTCTTTTTTTGTTGTTTGTGGTTCCTATTCTTTGGATTTCATCTGAGGTTGCCTGGCCTGGCATTTGTGGTCGGGAGATGGTGAGATAGATCAGTACTTGATACTGAATCACCTGGTATCAAAGCCAGTGAGCGCAGTATCAGAGTGGCAGTGGGCAGTAGTGAATATGCGCTTAACAGTGCACAGATTACCAGATACTGCATTCCACTAAACTCTTAGCACTTTGTAACTAGGTGCTTATGCAGTGACTTTATTGATGTGGCTATTGGCAATTTAACAGAATTTCGTATGTTCCGTGGATGTGTTAAAATTGGACTTAATCAGTCACAACAATTGCTATGTTGCATATAAACATTTTGCAAATATCTGGTATCTGGGATATGTTTGGTGAAATGGGCAAAGGTACTGGTCTATCTTTTGGAGCCTTTATAAGCTGCCATGCTTTATCAGAATACCATTTCCCTGTATTATTTCTTGTTTCTTTCTACTTACAGAAACAGAAGAATATTGCTGGGGCACTTGCCTTTTGGATGGCAAATGCATCTGAATTACTGAATTTCATAAAGCAAGACAGAGATCTTAGCCGAATTACTGTTGATGCGCAAGATGTTTTAGCACACTTGGTTCAAATGGCATTCAAGTAAGGCTATCAAACATTTGTTTCACTTAACACATTCTGTGTTTCTTTGGGTTTTAGAATAACTTCACATCTCTGCCAAATTTTAGGTATAGCAGTAATGTCTTTTGTATGTTATTAAATATCTGAGAGGAGGACTTCTGAAAGAGGCCAGACTTCCTTCTTTAGACATACTCTGCTTTATGAGAATGGATCACTGGGCTACGCAAGGAGTTTCACCTGTTAGCTGTTCTTATGCTAGTTGAGGCTGCAGTGAAAATTAAGGGAAATGTTATTTAAGTGTAGTTTATGTTGATTGCTTTCTTTTAATTAATATTTTTTATGGAGATGTGAGGAAAAGTTATCTTTCCTGTTAATATGTAAATACATAGGCTTAAATATTATGGGCTTCTAATGAACTTTGTGCACTTTAAGGGCTGCTAATTATAAATCCACTTTCATAATTTGCACAAATAGCAATTTGCACAGTGATTTTTTTTTTTTTTTGCAGTTTTTTCCTTAAAAACGTAAGGGCAGGTTTTAGCTTGAGTTAAAATCAACCTGTGCTCATCAGCTCAGGCAGTTACAATACTTATTAAAAGAAAAATTGAATGAAGCATCCAATGGAAAGGGAAGTCCAGTGAGGAAAAGGGTCCTCAAAGAAAGATGACATGTAGAGAGCACAGCACTAAGCAACGAAAAGGGCTTATTTTTTGTTCATATTTAGATTATTTTTTTCCCAAGTGACAATTGAACAAGTATTTCTCAGCAAATCTGTGTCTCTGAAACTAATGTATAGAGAAGTCACAGTATATCTTGGGTTACTTATACCCACCCTTTCCCCACTCTCCAGGATGTCTTTTCATACGTCTCTAATAATAATCTTATACCATGACAGGCTTGGGAGACTTAAACATGGTTTGTTTAGTTTTTTAAGGGGGGCTGTATTGCTCTGAAGAGCAATATGCAGTATGTGAAACCTTATCATTGCTTTCTGAAATTCCGAAAGGTTTCAGAGAGGCACCAAACCAGTTTGTATGTACTCCCACAGACTTCCCCGCCTCTCTTGGTGAATTACGGGCAGATAGGGTATAGCAAGTAGCTATTTTGACAGGTCTTTCCACTTACATAGCACCTCTAAATTCATAAGTGTTAATGAAACTGTGCCTTTTTGCCATAGGTCAGTGTTTTAGATTTGTGTGTCAAAAAACTCTTCGCTACTTCAATTTATTAGATAGTCACTGAAGACACAACATTGCTGAGGGTAGAAGAAAAAGGACTGTGTTTTTCCCTGTACGTTATGAGCAGGCTGGATGCGGAAGTGTATTTCTGAATGTCAGCTGCATGAATTCTCCCCTAAGTACACTAAACATGAGAGAGTCCAAATGGATGTATTAAACTTTTGAAGAACTATGGAATACATATTTAGAAGGCAAATAAAAAAGCAAAACAGAAGCATGAAAGGATTCTGCTGTGAAAATGTTATTTAATGGTAACAACTGGCATACAAGAATTGGTTGAAAATGTCATGGCTTTTGTTTTCTAGTGGAAGATATTTCATTAAAAATGTTACCAGTGAAACAGAAGGGGGAGTTGTAGAAAGCCATGAAAAATTTCGTGTTAATGTTACTACAGTTTGATTTCCTTTTAGTTTCAGTGCTCAACAGTAAATGTATAAATGAATTATCAAAAAATGCTGTTAAAACATTTATTAGAATACTAAACCAGGCCTTTCGTTTCACTCTTAAGGTTAAGAGAAATACAAGAAACAAAATTGCCTACAGAAACTAATAGGACTATTTCAGGTTCTGTGCACTGGTTAAGAATAGAAAATTTTCAATTTTGTAAGTATTGCTCTTGGTAGATTTTAAAACAGAGAAAAGTGTATTTCTGTTTTTAAAAAAATTCCCAATCTTGCAGAATCAAAGTATGGCCTGGTAGCGTCTCTTTTTGTAGCGTATGACCTTTGCTTACAAGTGTGGTTGTGATACTGCATTTACTTTGCTCCCTGACTACATTTTTCCAGCATTTTTAGGAAAGGTAAGGGAGAACTGGTCTCCCTGGCTTTTTAAAAAGTGTTACTTGGTTCCCTGTAGTCACATACCAGACACTGCAATTTCAGGCTCCTTGTAACTTAATAATTTCTTTTCTTCAGAAACATTCATAGCAAGCACATAAAGAATTTTAAAATGTCTTTTTTTTTTTTTTAACTCTTCCTTCCAGGTACTTGGTTCATTGTCTGCAATCAGAGCTTAATAACTACATGCCAGCATTCATCGATGATCCAGAGGAGAATAATCCTCAGAGGCCTAAAATAGGTTAGACTGCTTGATCTTTCCTTGTTTATCTTCTAAATGAAAAAAAAGAAAAATAATTTGATTTTTTTCTTAACAGTGATATGACATTTTAAAGTTTTCCTAACCCCTGTTCAGATAAGTTTTGTATGGATAAGAAAGGACAGAAGTAGCATTCAGATGATGTCTGTTGAGTTTAAAAATCATGGAATAACGTAGTGTGAAGGGTAACATCTGCATGTCATGTGGTGCAGCATCTTGCTCAAGGCAGGTGCAACTGGATCAGGTTGTTCAGAGTATTACCCAGTTTACTTTTGAATCTCCACTGATGGATGAAGCTGCCACAACATCTCTTAGTAACCTGTTCCAATGTTAGACTACCCCTCACAGAGAAAATAGCTATATATGCATGGAATACCTCATGTTACAACTTTTGTGTTGGTTTCAGTAGTTTCACTGTAAGGACGCTATGGGCGAATCTGGTAAAGTACTTCCCAAGTACTAAGGTTAAGCTGACTGGCCTTGTAGATTCCTGCCAAGGATCCTTGCCACAATATTTTAAATATGGTGCTGCTTCATAGCAGTGTCAGCCTTCCTGGGTTGTCCCTGTCCATGACAGCACTCTGGTCATGTGTGCTATCCCACTGTATCTGTAATCCCAACTCAGCAACAGTGATCAGACTTCTAATGCCCCTTGCTGTTTTCCATGCTGAACGCATTCATGTACAGGCCCCTGAGGCAGGACCCCATGTTGTTCTTTTCATGGGGAAAGTGTGAAAGCCTTTTTTGTAGCCTGATGACTAAAGAAGAAAATGGAACATGTAAAAAATACTCAAGTTTGGAGGGATTAACTGCGGATAAAATGTTAGAAAAATTAATAAAATAGTGACATTCTCAATAATTGAAGTAAAGATGATCTGCAGAGCTATTACATACGGTCACTCTGTTCAACTGTGAAGAGTATTTATCCAAAATTCATATGTAATTCCTGGTCTTTTGAATATTAAACTTTCTGCACTTGGTTTTCCCTGTGCTGAACACTGAAGGAAGAATGTAAAGATGTACTCTTTAAGTTTTTTAATGCCCTGTACTGTGAAAGAGAGTACATTCTGGGAGACAGATGCTGAAAAAGTAGCAAACTGATATTGGAATAAAGGCAGATGACCATTATTTCAGACATTTATGAACTGCTGTATATATTTCTCTCTTGCAACATACAGATAATGCTTTTCAAGTTAGAATCCTGTGTTTCAATTCTAAAGAAATTACTTTGGTGTTCTCTTGAAGAGAGATTTCAGATAGAAGTATTGACTTAAATATTCCACTTCCACCAGGAAGCATATAAAGATGTTTGCTCTTGGTGAAGTTAATAAGAAGTCACTATTGCTTCAAATACAATATCACAGTGAACTAATGGGCAAAAGGAAATGATGTTTTAAAAACCTTTAATGTGTAAACAGAAGGTACGTTCTGCAGCTCAAGTGCATCATGCAATGCAAAAAGTTTCTGCTGAAATTTTTGAGTATTGTTTGATACTCGACTGGATTCAGCATTTATGAGACTGCAGTTGGAGCACTGCATCCAGTTTTAGACTCCCCAGCACAAGCTGGAGCTATGGAATAATCGCGGTGTGCATTTGAAACAGTAGAATATAAAGTTTTTCACTTGTTATTAAAAATAGCAGAAAAATGAGTTTGCCCAAGTGAGGACGTAAGTGTCAGATACAACCAGTGAAGTACTTGCATACTAAATAGTTCTCCAGAAGAGTTTTCTTTGATATCAGCAGTTAAGAAATATATTTCAGCTGTCAGTTTAATGTTGCTCAATCTTGAAAACCATGGAGCAATAAATTTATTTCTGAAAGTCTTTATAACTTAAATACATGTAGGTTCCACCTATCATTCACCAGCCTGTTGTGGGTGTCTTTGTATTATGTTTTTTATGGCCTGCACCAGTTGTACGTTGCAGTCTATGAATGTGGTTTACTTTTCATTCTATCTCTGTAGATGATGTGCTGCATACATTGACTGGAGCTATGTCTCTGTTGCGACGATGTAGAGTGAATGCTGCTCTGACCATACAGCTCTTCTCCCAGTTGTTTCACTTCATCAACATGTGGCTTTTTAACAGATTAGTTACTGCACCGGATTCAGGGTTATGTTCACATTACTGGGGAGCTATTGTTCGTCAACAGTTGGGCCACATTGAAGCCTGGGCAGAAAAACAGGGTTTAGAATTGGCTGCTGATTGCCACCTGAGCAGAATAGTGCAGGTGAGTATGTGTATTGCTGATTGAACACTTCTCACATGATTGTATATTCAGAGAGAACATTTGTATATTCTGTGTCTCCAGAGAATAGCATGAGGACAAGTGTAGTTTGTGTGTAACATTTGTAACATTGAGATAGCATGCAAAGACATAAAATATGCTTTCAGCATCATAAATATTTAAGTTACAAGTGAAATTAATAGTGATTTTTAGCCAACATGCTGTTCAATTTGTTTATATGATTGAGGGATAATTCTGTTGACAGGGACAAGAAGAATAGGTGAAAATTTGATATGCCTCATTTAGGATAGGTTTCCTATTAATTTGCCTTTTATGTACAGGAGGTGTATTTAGTGGTCGTTTGGGGGATATTTATGTAGCTTTTGTTAACAAATCTGGCTTCTTGATTTGTCCTACCTCTTACCTGAAGAACATTCAGAAACAAGGCTTAGGATTTCATTCTGGTTTGGATTTGTCTCTTATGACTATTTTTCCTTCTCCCCAGGCAACCACATTGCTTACTATGGACAAATATTCACATGCAGATGTTCCAAATATTAACAGTACTTGCTTTAAGCTGAATTCTCTGCAGCTACAAGCTTTGTTGCAGAATTATCACTGTGCTCCAGATGAACCACTCATCCCGACAGTAAGTCTCTTCTGTCACTTACTGTGCTGTTTTAACATACCTGAGCCATTGGCCTTCTGTGGATATATGTGTCATGGTGGAGCTGAAAGTCCTGGTTTACACAGGTTGTCAGTTTCTTTTCTTTTTATTTAGACATAGCAGAAGTCTATATGCATTCAACAGAATGTCAGAACTTTAAAGCTGCTGTGATTCCACCTCTGCACATGCATGTTCTCTGTTACATATTTTTAAATATAGTTCTCATTTTCAGTAAAAAACGCACCACAGATTTCGGAAATGTTCAAGTAAATGCTTCTGTTATATTCTCTACATAATTTGTGATTTAATCTAATAAAGCAATATGGTGTACTGACTATACATAGTGGAGCTAAAGAAGTTTTATATCTGATAATTTATTATCAGAATTCCTTTTTCTTGCAGTCTTACTATTTTCTTAATGTTAGGGTTTCAAAATTATCCCTTAATAGTAACAATGTCTTTCTGCCTTCTGTCCAGGAGTTGATAGAGAATGTAGTAACTGTTGCAGAAAATACAGCTGATGAACTTGCTCGCAGTGATGGCCGAGAAGTCCAACTGGAAGAGGATCCTGACTTACAGCTGCCTTTTCTTTTACCAGAAGATGGCTATTCCTGTGATGTTGTCAGAAATGTTCCAAGTGGTTTACAAGAATTTTTAGATCCGCTTTGTCAGAGAGGTTAGTTCTTGTGTTGTTTTATAATTATCTCCTTTTTTTAGTGTAGTGAACACAGATTGCAAATTACATTCTAGTTAAATGTAAACCGCTTTATGTATGTATGTTTCAGTCTTTTTATACTGTGTTCTTCAATTGCTTATTTTTGCAACCCATAGGAAGTATGCAGGATTTTTAATTTCCTACCCTTTTTCCAAGTCCCTGTAATTGAATTTCAGGGTTCTAAATAAGCAGTGCTGAGTTAACTAGTGCCTACTGAAACTTTGTTTTGCCTTTCCTCCAGAGCCTCTTTGGATTTTGGTGCTAGAGCAGCAAAAAAATCATATAAATGTAAATTTTGTAATACTGAAATACTTTCACAGTTAATATACTTTTAAAATGAATGTGAATTAAATCGGCCACTTTTTCTACTCATCAGCTGCTTCAATATAATGTTAAAACCCCACAGTCTTAAAATAGTTCTTTTTATGTTCATCAGAATAAGAATGTATGTTCAGTGAGTTGCAGAGGATGTAGTCTTTAGCCTAAAGGAGACTAGTAGAATTAAATCTTTAACTAAGTATAGTTCATTTGCCATACAAACATCTGTACAGTTATTACAAGTAAGGGCTTTTTAATGCATACTTTCAACATTTTACTTTTTACGTATCTCTTAAGTTATACTGAGGGCCTGGTTTGAGTAAATTAGTGTAAACTGAATTGCTGAAAGATGTCTTCGTGAGGAGGAGAATCTCGGTTATTTTGATGGAGTGCTTTGTAATTTTAATGTGATGTGGATAGTCACTGACCCTGATGTAGGAGTCAGTGTTGGATACCTCTCAGCTGCTGTGGCTCATTTTTTCAAAATTCTAGGAGTTACTCGATTAAGAGGGGAAAAAATATCAAACAAACCCTCCACTTTTAATTGCACAGTTGCATTAAAAAAGGTAATGACTCCAGGTGAAGCTTCATCTCTGCCAAATCTGTGGTAAGACCACTAGAAGCAAAGTTACTTAGCAAAGCAGAAGACTTACTTGGTGCTGTCTCATAGTTCTGGTGATTCGTATTATAAAGATGACTTGGTGTTTAAGGACTTTTCTGAGCCTGTTTGGCACAAGCAATATTTTGCAGCCTAAGAGTTTTCTGTGAGCTTATAGTGTTTGTAAATACATGTTTCTCAGGAGCAATAGCTATAGAACAGTAGGGCTTTGTAGATAACATAAAATTGCAGTGAAGCATATAATGGCATTTGAGATGCCAGATTCAGCATACTAATGAATATAAGAAGATAAATACTGCTATTTGGGGTTTCCTTGTGGCAGTCCATTTGATTTTAATTTGTTGAGAGAATACCATGACTGTGGTGATGTTACTGTCTCTTTTAGGTTTTTGTAGACTAACGCCTCACCCACGATCACCAGGCACGTGGACAATATACTTTGAAGGTGCAGACTATGAAAGTCACCTATCACATGAGAATGCTGAGCTAGTAAGTACTGATTCAGTGAACAATTTACCACTGTGTTTCATGTGATTAGCAAGAACAGGATTCATCATTAAACTTAGTAAACATCAGTGATTTGGTAAATTTAAGGAACTGGTTTTTTTTAGATTTTTTTTAAGTGAGTGTGTTTCTAGGCTGTTGCCTAAATGATAAAGGTTCTCACATAAGCAAACTTTGACTGTTGTGTTCCCCCACCCTGGGGCTAAACAGTGGAGTAATTGCATTTAAACACAAGCAAAAATATATATGGACATGTGTCTGTAAATAACTTGTAATATGAATGCAGCTACTGCTTTTATTTATAAACTGGCAGTTATCAACTGAATGTTTAGTATTAAGTTGTGATCTGATACTTTTTTTCTGCTAGATTTTCAGGAAAAAGTTTTGATTTTTCTTTTTCATTATACTTGTTAAAGAAGGGTTTCACTTCAGTGTGAGATGGTGTTTTTTTTCTGGTTTGGGTGGGGTGGGGGGATTGTTTGGTTATTTTTTTTAATTTGTAGTTATTTGGGTTTGTTTCTGTGGTTTTTTTTTTTAATATCCAGTAGCCAAGAATCTCAGAGTTACAGAACAGCTCAGTTTTGGAAGATGGTGACTTGCTGTATAAAATAGGTAAACAGAAATAGCTTCATGCTTGTAATTAATATTTCAGTGAAATCGGGAAGGTCAACCTGAAACTAGAAATGCGTTTCTAAGGCTTTCTGTGGAAAATACTTGCCCCTCACTGTTCAAAGGGACTTGAAATCTTCATTTACTCTGTTCGGAACCTGGCATTTGTGAGATGACTTCATGCAGTCTTGCTGCAGGAGCATAAAGAACATGTTTACTTTACAGAAGATAGCATCTCCTAAATCTGTGTGACTGGTGTAGCAGAGCCCAGTGCTGAACCACTAAGTCAGGTTCTGCAAACTTGCTATCTTGATAAACGGGCATTTGACTGAGGAAGGTATTGCAGAGACATTCTTGACACATAATGCATCACTATATTGGTCTGAAGAAATGCGTTTTTTAGAGCTAGAGGAAACAGGAATCATCTGACGTTATACTAGGTACTTTCTGTTCTTCATACCAAAAAGAAAAAGTTCTGGCCAGCCTTCCTTGTAAAGGCTTGATAAAGAAATGCAGGATGAGTGGGTGCTACTGTTTGATTCTTCCGTGGAAATGAATACCATGTAAGACTGTTCAAATAACCTGATCTAGTAATTCTTCTGTCTTTTGTATGTGTCTTAGCTGAATGTGGTAGGCTTCCGAGTTCTGAAAGTCATTAGTCTTGGTGCCTGAGCAGTGCTCTAAATCACCTCTTGGTGCAACATGCCTATATAATCTAAATACTATATAAATGTTCCATTTTATAGCTATGAGGTCAGGTTGTTTTGCTTGGTTTTTTTTTTTATTTGGTTTGATGTGTTAAGGGTTTTTCTGTTTTGGGTTGTCTTTTCCCACACCCCAAGCCAAAACCGTTCTCTCAGTTGCGCTTCTGTTGGTAGTCTGTCGAATTGGCCACACTAGGCAGTCCTCCTCAGATTTTCATTGAAGAATTTCTTTTATTCTTAGACCGAGAGAGAAATTCAATATAGACTAACTAATAGCAAAGTTATCTTCACAGTGGCTTACCTTTTCCAGTGTGTATGGGATTTTTGTTGATTTAGTTTAATAATGTTTATATTTTAAATTAATGTAAAAACTCCTCAATAAAGTAGAAACAGATTTTGTTCTTTTGCCGTCCTTGGCACAGGAGTGCTAGAATACTCCTGGCTAAAAATATGCTTTCTTTTCTAATACATGAATTTAAAATTTTTTTGAATTAACTTCCTTTGCTTGTGTTTTTATTTTGTCATGGGTCTTGTGGAACTTGCAGTTAGGTTTGAATATGAATACAAGCTTGGGTGCTTTAACTTACGTGCTTCACCTAATGAAGACTGGGATGGCAACTTTTTGAGTAGGGGGAACTGACAGTGTTGAAAGGTAAAAAAAAAAAATGCTGAGCATGTTCAGGGGCTTGGGCTGCATTTGAGTTAACAGTTTTCAGAAGTGAAATCTTTTTGAACTTCCAGGATTTTAACACTTTGTTTGAAATTAGTTAGATTCTTTATATCTTTGCAGAATTATTACCCCCCAGATGCAGCACTAAATCCTGAGCTCTGTTCATCACCCTCACCTTTCTAATAGGAGCCTACTGAGTCTGAACTTCAGTTTTTATTCAAAGTTCCTGCAGTCTTATAGACCTGTTAAGATTCAAATTATGAATCATTAATAATCTCTGCTGAATTAGAGAAGGAAGAACAGTGGATAGACTTAAAAGCTTAGCAGTGTTCATAACACAGGTGTAGTACTTGATAATATGAATCCATATTAATCAAAGGTTGGAGATACTACCTTGAAAATGGAGTATGAGACATATTATTTAGGATGTGAGATCTGCTGCTGTATTAACAACTTGGTTTTGACTGTAGGTGAAATACTTTGCACAGTAATTTTCCTAGCTTAGCAGTGAATATGAACTCTTTTTTCTTATTTCCCTTTCCCTGTTTGATAGGCTCAGCCTTTGAGGAAAGAACCTGAAATTATCACTGTAACACTAAAAAAACAGAATGGAATGGGCCTCAGCATTGTTGCTGCCAAGGTATGGAAGTTAGTTTATTTAAATGTTACTGGAAAAAGCTTGCTTTTCTAAAATCAGCCGACTATGGAAAATGTTAATGGAAAAATCTATTTCCCTGAAGTTTGTTGTGCACATCACGTTGATCATACTTCTGTTCTGGCTGGGGAATGTTTCTGTAAAATACACAGATGTGAACAGTACAAGAAAACATAATATAGATGTAGTAAAGACCTCTACTACAGGTTTATTCATTTTCCAAGCCAAAAATTGTCAGTGTTATTAAATGGAGTTAATAAACAGGCATGTTTAACACTTCTGCTGAGAAAACCCCAGAATTATCTAGAAAAGAAAAGCAGTGAATATAAAGAATGTATTTTTTTGAGAGGTAAATAAACCAATCCAAATACATACATTAAAGTCTGTATACTTTCTGTATGAAGACAACACCTTATCTTTTGCGCAGTGTACAGATACATGTGTTACTTCAGTTTTGCTTCTTTAGAGTGCTACAGCCTATTAAGTAGCCTGGCGAAGGAAGGCATATTCTCTTGCTCTGACTTGCCAAGATTGTGGGTGTATGCTACTCTTAGTAGTACTTGATAGTAGTGTATAGAATGCACATACGACTCCAGCCACCAGATGGAGGACTCCACTAGTTGGTTGGTTTTGCTTTATTAACTGGGTCACATAGCAGACATAATCTTCTGAGTTTTAAGCATGTTATAAATTATGCAACGGTGATATCAAAAAGCCCTTGTTGTGGTTGTGTGGTTTACTACAGACAGAACAAGTCCAGTGTCTCTCCACTGTGTAGCACATGAAACTTCCGAATGCTGTAGTCCTCCTTGGTACTTGGTGCATGGGCTGAAAACACGATTGTTTTACTGCTTTTAAGTTCTCTCACACAGTTAATTGCTTCTAAAAAGTGCTGTTTTTTTTCCTGTGACTGCTCATTTCACAGTTTGTACTAGAAACAGTATCTTGCATGGTATCAGCTTTTAAGATTTATATCTGGCATCTGTAAAGGAATACCAGGTATCAGGTGTATGTTGCTAACAGTCAGCAGTTATTGGGGAAGCTATTCAGGGTCTGTAAAATGTAACTCAATATTCTACTCTTATTTTGGTAGAGTGGGTTAATAATTTGACAAGTAAATATTAGATCTTCAGATAACGCCAGATTATGTATTAGACTTCTGACATCTGCATTTCTGTTTAATGTTTCAAAATGCACAGTGGAAATTTTATTTTTCTTTTTCACTTTAAGCTGTGAAATCAGAATTCTCATGTAGAGAGAAGCAGGCTATAACAGGAGGGAAAAGTTTCTGTTTTCACTGGAGCTGGCTGGTTTCTGTACACTGTTTTAACAACTGACACTTTATCTCCATTATCAGTATGTAGCGGTGCCACTGGTCAGTGTATAAGCTTGATTTGAAAGGGTTTTAGAAGTTGTTTAACCTATTTCATGGTTTCTTTAACATCATCAGTGACATCAAGACATGAGCAGTCTCCATCTCAGCTCAGTTGCAGAAACACTGGTTCAGGCAGTGATTTCGTTTTGTTTTGCTGCTATGTGCCTGCCACAGTAGTGTAATTCTGATATTTTAAAATGATTATCTTAAATCTCAATCTGAAATAAGTGAGGGGCAAATTTTTCTTTTAGTTTCAGTGTACATAAACGGAAACTTGTTTAACTGAAGAAATTCAGATAGAAATACTCATCTTGCATTAAGTGTTGAAACAAGTTGCTGTAGTAGCTAAATATGATTATTTTCAAGAGGTTATTTCAAAGGGTTCGAAGTTGTCTGTTGTAAGTAATTAATAGCATGTTGTTACTGTAATAGGCATTAGAAAAAAAAAGAGTAAGAAAGAATAACAGTCATTAATTTTCTCAATCTGGCCAGAGCAGAACAGATTAGAGAACTAAGTAACTGTGACTGAGAAGCTAGCAGTAGTGGGTGGATTTTTATTTTGGTTTATCTTGTTGGCTTTTACTAAGAATTTTTTCAACATGTCTAAAGTTGGGTATCTTTTACCAGCGTAAAAATGAAAATTCTTATTTTTTTTCCTTTGACTGGGGAAAATGGAAGAAGAAGTTCAGCAGACTGCTAAATTTTTCTAAATGCTAATTGGATAAAATACCTGAAATGAGAGGGAGGCACAAGTGTGAGAACAGATTCAGTTTTTACTGACTTTTTAAATAGTAAAATGTTGGCTATCACATGCTTACATGAAAGTACCTTGTAGTTGAAGAAGTGAAAGCTTATACTGAGTTTCAGAAATACACAGTTACTGCTGCTACAGTTTGATTGCTGACCCAGTTACAGTGATTGAGCTGGTTTCCAGAGTGCTTCAAAAGTGCTGTAATAAAAGAAAATGCAGCATATGGTCAATAGGTGGCCCTGCTCCAAGCAGTGAAAGACAACCCTGAATCTAGTCAGTTTGCTTAGAAAAATAGTTGTTTTTTCCCTGGGATGTGACAAAATAGTTGCTCTCAGTAACATGTTGTGACAGTGCCTTTGCATGTCAGTGCAGACCTGACTTTGTTGTGAAGTCTTAATGGAATCCTGGTACTTGTCACTGGCTTTGGATTAACATGTAGGTTGGTGATATTCTAGAGATGGATGAAATGGGCAGATTCTTAGAGATCATTTTGAAAGATAAGTCTACCGACTTGCTTTTCTTCCTTCTACCCACTGGAAAAAATCTGTGCTTTCCTAGTAATCTGTGCTCATCTCTGAGGAAACATCTAACAGATTCATCATTTAGTAATTACTTGAATTTTGATTAGCTTGCTGGGTTTTGTAGATCAGTAAAGTCCCTTACACACCAAATGTGTTTAATTACCAAGCGATTGTCACACCTTCCCTGCTGCAGTTGCAAAAGGTGACTGGAGTTGAAGCAATGATTATACAAGCAGAGAAGTGACGCAAGTTGCGCTGAAATGTTGTGCACCTGCTTTTTTTTTTACGATAGGTGGTTTCAGTTTGTGATACTAGGTGATTGCAACCTCATTGACGTTAATGTGAGAACAAAACAAAAACCAAAGGAGATGAGTCAAGGAGTGTATGAAAGTGTTAGGTCCCTGGGGAATCTTGTATTTGTACCTTTTTCTACCTAAGGACAGGTAAAATGTTTAGGTGTGTTATTTCTAATTAGATAAAATACGAATCGCTGTGAAATAGAAGTTTTAGAGGCCTGCCAGGAGTGCCAGAGAGCAGAAATGCTGTACATTCACTTCATTTTGCTGTGAGGGCGTTTCTGAGCCAGGACAGCCCCTTTGAGCAACCATTTAGTAAGCATGTATGCTATATGCGTACATACCAGAGAAAACAAGTTTAGTTATGAAGCAACTGTTAGCTGCCAGAGCACTGTAAACATTGTTGTGTGTGTTAGGAGATCGGTTAGCTTTTTTAAAAAATTGGGAAAATACCTAATAGCATTTCTTAAACTGAATACTTTGCATAGATTTTTATTTAAAGTCAAATTGTATAGCTTCAGATGTGATCCAAAAAGGTAACTTGTTCTACCCTTTTGTAGGTGTTGCATGTTTTCTTACAGTAATACTCCTGTATCTTTATTAGCAGTAGCTTTTATAATAGGTGTATGGAAAAGTAGTTAGTAGGAGTGGTTGGGCAGCAGGAACAGTATTGCTTTTTGAGGTTGTGTGCAGACTTTGGTTGCTGTAACCCTGAAAGATATTTTGATGTTAAAAGCTGCCAGACTCCCAACCACATTGTGGTTAAGTTTTTATGAAATCCAGATGATTTGGAAGCAGTGTGTGCATGCAGTTTACTTTAAAAATATATCGCTTTTTGGGGGCTTTTGCATGTGACTTCTTAGCCATCTGTGGGCCAGCACATTACTTCCTGTTTAATTTGGAGGAGGTTTTGTCTTTTGTACAAAAGGGCTCCCTTTTTGTTTTTCTTTTTTCTTTTTTTTTTTTCCTAGCAGTTTTCGAAGTTTAATAAAGCTTCTAAAGTAAATGGAAGTCAGAAACAGCATAACTGATTACGTAAGAGCCTGAATATTGTATTGGTTATAGCTGGTGTTGATAAACGCTACCCTGTGTCATAGCATCCAGCTCCGAGTTATCTTGATGGGTATCTTGGAAAATCAAGCAGACTAGAGCGGTGGTTGCTGTTGAGGGCTGGAAGAGAAGTGGAGAATTGTTTTTTTTTCTTTCAAGGATCTGTAGTCCCGGAGATCAAAATGTGGTTTTCTGTTGTTGGAAGAACAGAATCCATGGTAAGTCTGTTCAGGTTTCTGTTGGGACTTTTCTCTGAAGTTTTAAATACTCTCCCTGTACTTTTTCCTGCTCTCTTGCTTGTTTAAACCTGCCAGTAGTTATTTGTTCGTGTAGCAACGATGTAATACAGCATGCAGTTAAATATAGTCAGATGTTAGTAGCTAACTTCCTAAAGTCTAGAAAGAAAAAACTAATTTTTTAGCTTATTCTTCACATGCACTTCTCACATTTGTGGAAGTGTCTATTAATATTTAAAGTTTCAGGTGTGATAACTACTGTTTTACTGTGGCAGAGCATGAATAGCATGACCTGTGATCTGTTTACTTGTCATATTTAGTTGGCTTTAATCCAGGTTCCTCTAGAAGTCTGGTTTTCCCTTATAAAATCTCAGAATAATTGAAAATGAATTCCCAAACAGTATATACATAAGATTTTTAATACTCTCTAGACCCTTCTGAAAAGACCAGAACATGCAAATACATTGCAGTTAGGATATCTTATGTTCAACACATTCCCAGAGTACTGGCATTTAAATTCACTTTAGATTGCTGCTGGACCAAAGAAAGCATCCCTGTGTTCTGCGAGAATGACAGAGAAGGTTTTGTTGATTAATCTTTGCATGCTGGTTATATTCATTAGTATGCTACGATTTAATTCTTTAAAGTATGACACACTTCAACTTCTTGCTCAGTCACCTTCTATTAGTATAACAGGAAAAGTTATCTTAAAATATATATAAGCGCTTCAAAATGCAGATGTATATGCCCCTGCTGGCATATAAATCAGTGTATTTTCTAGAGGGGTTTAACACCTGGTCAGATTAAATATTTTCAGAGCGCTAGCTAAAGTAGGGTGAAATGGTGATGAGGTGTTTCTTTTTTAATAAAAGCATTTCAAGCAGTGTGACATTTCGTCAATAAATACTCTGGGGAAGAGACTTTTCTAAAAGAAAGTGTGTGGCATCTTAATGTATTATTATTTGGCAAGCTTGTGTGTTTTTGAAGGTTTAATTAAATCATTCAGAGTTACTTTATTTTCTAAACTGTTGCTCATCACTTTAACAGTCAGTTTAAGGTGTTAAATTTAAGGGGGGTTTCAGGCTATTGGGAATATTACTTTTGATGTGAATTTTTTGTGCAAGTTTGTTCTACAAATATCTTGTAGGAGTTCTGTGTAGAAGGAACAGGCTTAAACATTCAGGTAGAAATTTTTCTCCCTGTCCCCCCCCCCCAGTCCCCCAAGTTGATGATAACACTGGTAACAGAATATACAAATATGATTCTCTTTACTCTGTGTCTGCAAATATAAACAGTTGATGGGAATATTTTTTAACTGTTTGTTAGCTCCTTACTTGTATTCCAGGTTTTAGGATTTCTTAAGATTCAGATACCTTGGTGTCTGAAGTCTTCTTGTGTCTGTGCTTTCTAAGTATTTAAGGAAAATTTTTGCCCTTTCCTCTCAGCATAGATGAATCGAAATGTTGGGAGTAAGATGTAGAAGTTTTGTTGTGGTTTTAATCTTTGATACTAATTCACATCAGCAGTCTGAACTACTGATGTTGCCTTAACAGGCTTCTTAGACAGAACTTAAAGTAAAAATAATTGTTGTTTTGAACACAGATTTCTCAGTCTTGCAGGAGCAAGATGGTGTGCAAGTTGACAGTTTAGTCTTCACTGTGAACAAATAAGTAGCTGTGTGTTAGCAACTTGCCTGTCTCTTGTCAATTCATAACTTCTGGCGGGGTTTTTGGTTAAATTTTGGTACCCTGTAAATGTACTGTAAAACTTCGCTAATGCTTTCATATGTTGCGTAAAAACTGAAGCTTATGCCAGCACAGCGTGATTTTTCTTCTTGCTATCTGTGAAACCGCAGCTCTGCTCAAGTAGAGTATTTTTGTCTTTTTCATTTGTTTATGTTTAGCTTGATACTGCAGATGGGTGACCCAGACCCTTAATGCCTTCCAGAATGGAGTGGGGTTTGGAATTCAAGTGCCAGTTTTTCCTTGCACTAATACCTTCTGCATGCGGGCACTAGCTAGCAAGCATGAAAAAGTTATAGTGCACTTATGCTTTAGCTAGAATTCTTCTACCAGACTTCATTCAGTTCTGGCATTCAAATAACTTCCAAAATTTTGCTTACATATATGTTAATACAGCATTTTAATTTTAAAGTTTTTACTCCTGTTGATGTAGGAGGCTTTCAGAAGTGAACAATTTCTGTGTAGACTTATACCTGTTGAATAATACTGTCAGCTGGAGTAGAAATTGGGGTGTTTAATAGTACATGGCCATGTATGTACTGATACTGGATTAAGCTGTATCCATGTGAAACTGTAGAGCAGCATTATGAGGAAGACTCTGCTGGGGAGGGGGGCTGTGTTTGATTGTAAGTCATGCGCAGCTATAGAGCCAAGAGCCATATCTTCAAAGAAGTGCAGAGATGCAGGGTGGTTTATTTTCCAAAATAGATTACCTGGTATGTCTTGCCTGTAAAGCTCTATCCATAGACCTAATTAAACTGAGGCATTAGTTCAGAGTTGCCTTAGCAGGGAAGAGCATCACAGAACCTGTGATTGATACAATTTGTAGGTTCATATGTAACTCTGAATAGCCCTTAGCATGTCACTGCTCATAGAGTATTTATAGCAAATGTATGTTAAAAAAGTTGACTCTTGTTTGGGGAAGTAGAGCTCAAGCAGTGTATTTTCCTTGAGCTCAAACCCAGGTTTTTCCTTTAAAACAAGAGAGAAACAAATGAGAAAACAGGCTTGTTTATTTAGTTTCTTTAGTTAAAAATGAAGAGTGCTTTTATGCATTTGTAGAATATCATATGAATCTGAAGTTGCAGTGTTTATATTGAAGCTTCCTTTTCAGAAAGATTAAGAAAGACTAATAAAACTTCAGTCTTTTATGAATGTTGCATATTAATCATTTCCCCTTTACTTGCCACTTTTCATATTTCATGAGAGCAGGAGTTAGGTAGGAACTGTTGAATACTTGATTCCAGTCTCAGAATGAGACTTCAGGCCAGTTGCTTTAGCTAGTTTGTTTAGTTGCTTTGTTTTTTGTAGAATGGAGACCATCTTTTAGAAGCACACAGTTTCCAGAGTGTGAGAGAAATCACATGGTTAACAAATATATATACTTCAGTTCAGCACACAGCCACAGCTATTTTCTGTCAGCATGCCTGCTTTCCGTGTTAATCTAATTGCCTTATTGAGGTTTCTGAATACCATGATTTGATAAAATAACCCAACAAATGAAAACCAAAAATCAGTGCTATTTCAGGGAGCCCATTACAGAACATCCTGGTTTCTTTGGTCTTTTTATCTCCTGGGAGAAGCACGCTTTAGTAAGATCAAGAACATGTTATTAACTTGCTTACTTTGTGTGTAGGTCAATTTTGATTGCAAACATCTTTCTATTAAAAAAAAATAAAAATTAACAGGTAAATCTAGTTCCTTTAAAGAGAAGAACAGAACTTTTCAGTCTTCTTTTGGGACTATTTATAAATAGAGCTTCTGGATACATTAGATGTAAAGCTTCTAAGTTGTCAGATGCTACAGTCCTATGGTCCTGTACTGTGTGCAATCTAGCTTTTTTTATCCTCTAAATAGTAAGGCACTTGTTTTTCATCTATTTTTCCACTTAAAGGGGAATTGGTCATAGATGTTAAATGTTTCTTTACCAGTGAATAATGCTGATGGTCAGCGAAGTTTGAATCTCCGCCTGTTTTAATTGGATGTGTTTTGCGCAATACTGACTGCACTGCCTCCATCTCCAAAAAAGTTCTGTGTTTTCCTCCACCACCATGGAGGAGGATTTGTGAGGGGAAAGCTGAAGTTTACATATGTGGAGCATGGGTCACTTCTAAATTCCTTTTAAGTCAGGGTACAACGTGACTCAGAGCAGCTGTAGCCACAACTAACAGACCATTTTTACATACGGTAGGCTGGTTCACCTCATTTATATACGGAAATTATATGGGGCATGCTAGGAAGTATTTTGTCTAACAGTGACAGATTTCCACAGTTTCTGTATTGGTCTCAAGTCATCTGAGTCCTCTGACAAAATGGGGGGGGGGGGCATTTCTTATCTGCAAGTCCAGAGAAGTTTGCCCTCGTTGGAGGTGGGACCAGTACCTACAAAGTTGTCCTTTCTTATTCCTCAGAGCTGACAGCAAGTAGCTTAATGAGATGTAGATGTAGTATGTTCAGTACGTGCAGTAGGTAAATATGTATTCATCCAGATACAACCTAAAAAAAATGGATGCAGCTTCAGGGAATGTGAGTGTTTGGGTGACCAGAAACCATTCGGGTTTGCCTCTTAGACAGTACATTTGTAAACCGACTGCATAGTTTAGTAAACTGATATTCTTTAAAATACTTACAAGCTTGGGTTATGTAAATGCTTCTAGACTAATTACTTGCCAGGGAGGTCAGACTGAGACTTGATTCTGTTGCATAAACTTGCCTTTAAGGATGTTTATAAGAACTTAGAGATCTTCTGTGTCAACTTAAAAGTCTGGAATCAGAGAATTAGATAAAAATCAGTGAATTCTACTCTGGGCGTAGGCAGATAAAAGATTTCAGGCCTTATAGCTGGTATCAGGCTTGATAGCTACATTTGTGTCTTAATGTTTTTGTAGGCGTTTTAGTTGCAGGGTGGATTCATTCTGGTTTTGAACTGTTTCATTTTTATACAGTACAACAGAAGCGTAACAAAAAAAGAGTGCTGAGACACTGGAAAAGGCTGCACAGGGAACCTGTGGCTGCCCCCTCCCTGGCAGTGTTCAAGGCCAGATTGGACAGGGCTTGAAGCCACCTGGTCTAGTGGAAGGTGCCCCTGCCTGTGGTAGAGGATTGGAACTACACTGAGCTTTAAGGTCCCTTCCAGCCCAAACCATTCTATGATTCTATGACTGACTTGGGTAAACAGTGCAATCCTTGAAATGTAATGAGAGATACCAGATCCTAATAATTCAACAAGTTGTATTTGCTTATGCTTATACATAGATGCGTATGTGATATCTACGTTATTAAAATGAAGTATTTTTAAATGGTTGAGTATTTGGGCAAAATCCAAGAAAGTCCTGAAAATATTTTAAAAGAATCTCTGATGGTTTATGTGAACCGGAGTGTTTTGCCATGTAGTCTTGGCCTCTGAAGCTGCTTAAATTGGAATGTTACTTTGAACAGGTTTGTAACCATGACACTTTCTTGTGGATTCAGTCAAACTATAACTAGACAGTGAAGATATCTTCACTTTCGGACTGCTCTTTCTTGTTGCTGTTTATGTGAAGCTTGAAAACATTTAAATGTTCATGTATTTAAGACCGAAATCTTTGGTACTGAAAGTTCATTGGGAACTTTTTTGCATTTTACGTAAAGTACTTTTTGATACGTGTAATGTATTTTTAAAAAATGTTATTGAAGTGTATTCCTTTCTTTAATTAAATGTGATTCTGCCAGTCTTTACTGGAAGCTGTTCCTTGCTCCAGTTTTATTGCAGTGATAAACAAAGTATGGGAAGCTAAGCAGGTATGGACAAGTGATGGTTTAGAACAAGTAATGACAAGACTTTCCTGTTAACTGGCAGGAGCGTTACCAGTTTGGGTAGGTGCTGTACCTACAGATATGTTTTGCAGAGGCATAGTTTTTCCTTAATTACTTAATACTAGATCTTGCTGTTGTTCCTAACAGCTGGAAAGATGTTTTTGTAATAGTTTTCATAGTTTTAATTCTAATTATAGGTAGTGACAGAACTAGGTAATCCTACAGATCTAAAACTTACAAGAATATGACTAACCTCACAGAAAGTACATCTAGTTCGTGATCCACCTAAGCTAGTTGCGGAGCATGATGTTTGAGTAGCATAATGTTTGAGGATGGGAATAGCTTAATTGTTCAGAGGTTATAACCTCATCAACAGATAGACTTTCGTTCCTACTCTGATACCTTTAGATTGGGGTACTGGTAGGGCTGCATGGTGTCTCAGCACCTCCAGCCCATCACTTTGTGACAGGTCCTCACGTGGTGTGGCGTGGCATAGCATTGGTGGCTTACCTGGGAACCCAGCAGTGTGTTGATGCTCACCGGATGAATTTACCTGTTGTTTCCACCATGCAGTTACAGCTGCTTGTGCTGGCAAATACCAAATGGAAGGGAGGAGAAGGCGGCATTTTTTCTGCCTGCTCTTAATGCTTCCATGGTGATTGAGTCACCAGCTTGTGGGCCAGCTGCAATGCTGCCATTAGGAAGACTGTATCTGATGATCCTGTTATTCAAACTGCTACTTTATCTACAGTTGTGCTATATGGCATGTTCTGATTTTATGGCTGATATAATTTATGTGAGCCAAAGTTTCCTCTGTTACTGACAAGGAAGTCTTGAGTTATAGATCTTGTGACATAGCAATAAAATATGTTCTCCTCCTGTCATTTTTGATAATTCACCACTACTGTGGTCTTGCACATCCTCAATTTTATATACTTCTGGTGTAGAAGTAATTGCTTCTTTTTTTCAGATCACTGTAGTTTATCTGCTTCTTGTCTTCATTGGTCTGACTACTCCATAGAAGTAGCTGTAATTTTTTTTTCTTTTAATGCTACCTCTTCTACAGTAACTTTTAAAGTGAATGCCGTATTTTGAGCTCAATCCTGTTAGAGCAAGGAGAGGCTTGCAAAAGAACTCTTAATTGTAAAACAAGTATGGACTACTGCACACTGATGCGTTGCTTGATAGATGGCCCAGATGATAAGCGGATGTGATGGAAAGTGACTAGTTTCTTGTTAGGCTGTCTCAAAAGCTAAGGTTAGATTGTTAATATCCAACTCATTCCTTTGCCTTATTTAGCATCTAAAAATCTTGTAGTCAAGCAGAGAATTGTGCCGAACTTAAAAGGGGCAAACAGTTTTGGGTGTTTTCTAGTTGGCTGTGTGAATATGAGAAAATGTGCTGTAGGTTCCGGTATGTTAACTGGGGCAGGGAATAAGCCATCATTTCATACTGCCTACATTCTTGCTTTCCACAGTCATCTAACTTCTCTACAGTTCCATTCTTCTGTTTGGATTAACAGCTTTGCAAATACATATACTTTTGGTATTCAGAATTGGAGAAAATAAAGTGAGTGAAAAGAATGTCTACCATGTTTTGTTACTGATACACACGTCATTGTTCTGTCTTGTTTACAATAGTTTGTTATGTTGAACTTTGTTCCTTTGAAAAACAGAAGGTTAATAAGCAGTTTACGAAGAAACCTGTTTTATTGTAATGTTGGTACATGATGGGAGAAAAATCCACGTGCTTTGTATGAGAGTTTTGCTTACTTTGGAGATCAGTATGTGTGTCTAACTACATATTAACATCCTTGTTGTGTTCTTACTTACTGTACATTTACTTCTAATGCAGTTTCTTCTCTTTCAATAGATCTTAAGAGTTTTGATTCAAACGACTATAAATCTTAGGGTAAAAGTTGGAGGAAGATGATGAGTTAACTTTGAGGATGCTTAAGTGAGAAGTCTTCCCAAGCGTGAGAGCACTGGCATGTTGATACAAACATGTTAAATGGCATGTGAATTAGGCAGAGGAGGAACTCATTTGTCCTAATAATATATGAGTAGATGTGGTAGCCGATAATGACTTTTTACATAATCTGTAGAGATTTATTTTTAAATGATTTTTTTATGCTTTCAGAATTCATTAGTTTTGTATTAAGTGAGATGACTTGGAGCTAACACATCTGCTGATAACATCTCTTAAAAAACAGGAAACGGATTGACAAACTGTATAAGCTTCATAAGAAACATCAAAGAAGAAGGGGCAAGGAATAAAATGCCAGCTCTTTCAAATCATAATGAAGAATTACTATACAGCTTTACAGTACAGGAACAGTTACAGCATAACTCCATCTGAGCTGGTATCCTCCAGCTGTGGGGTATTTAGCCAAAGAAAATAGCAGAAAGTACAAGATGGTTCCTCCTGGTTTCTAGCTTTCTGTAGTTGCAGAATTTCTTCCAGAGTGCGTTGTATCTGTGTGGGGTTTTTCTCTGGTGTTTTTGTTTCTGAAAGCCCTTGAAGGGCTCAACACCACCATGAATTTGTGATTTTTTTTGTCTATGCTTATACTTTGGTATCTACAGCAGTCTTGTTCCTGGCAGTTTCCCAATTTAATTATGAAATCCTATGAAAAATGTTTTGGGTGGGTTTCCTTGTTGTTGCTGTGTTTTGTTTGGTTTTGGTTTTTACTCTTTAAAATATGCTAGCTATGATGGCATGAGTAAGAAAGGTTTCTTTTTAGGCTGATTAGAAAGATGATAAATAATCCGATTTATGCCACTCGTAATATCGTAGACCTTCACTTCTTTGCTGCAAAGCTGAGGAGTCCATATCTAGTTTGTTCTCTCAAGAAATCTGTTCCTTGTTGCTGATCACCTTTGTTGCCCTCTGAGCCTCATGGTTCTGCTGGTGTCATTTTGTAATGGAGTAATCAGAATTATGAACAGTTTTCTAAATGTGAACCTTTTAAATGTGACCATGGTGGTTTCTGTTTTGTTTGTTCTTTTCTATTAGTTCTGTTGGCTTCCAGGTATTTGAGCTGGCACGCAAAGATAGCTTTGAAAAGAACTTTCTCAAGGAGTTAAAGCTAGTTTAAAAATTATTATATGGGTATTTGTGCAATTGCAAATGCTTCTCTCATCACTGTCTGCAAACCAGTGTACATATCGTGGGCATAAACAGAAGGTTTCACCTTCATTTAGTGTGTACTAACAATCATAATCAAGCTAGCATCTTTTGAAGCTAGGACTGGCTAAAAGCAGTGTCAATCCTGGGTGGCTTCAGAGGCTTCTGGTTAGTCTTGGTCTGTCTGACCACTAAGAAAAGCAGCTGTTTGGTCCCTCCAGTTACATATAACTACATGATGTATAATGTTATAACTACAAGGGTGGGTGGGTGAGTTGCTGTTGACTGTCTTGCCCTTTGGAACTGAAGGAGCTTGCCTATAGGTATGTTTAGTGGTTGGAGGCAGAGGAAGGAGCATATAAACCCAGTCATCTTAATTTTCAGTTCTCAACAAGGGAGGTGGTAATTGGTTCTGCTGACAGTGCCCTGATGGGGCCTGATCCTTTTTAAGGTTGGAGCATTACTTCACATTTGAAACAGTGAAATACATTCTCCCACCCCCCCCCCCTTATTGCTCCAGTGGTCAGCATCATGTGATCCTTCTCCAACTCTTGGTTTTCACTTGATAAATATTCTATACGGTAAATTTAGTTACATTATTGTTTGCCCTCTTTCTGGAAGATTTACAAGCATGGTGAACAACACATTCATTTAGGGCTTCTCTGAAAACTACCATTCCTTGTGAAAACTAATAACTTCCTATCCAATGCTGATCCAGTTATTCATATATAAGGACAAATTCCTTCTTATCCCATGTCACCCTCAAGTCATGAAGCATTCCTGGCTTTACAGCTTTGCCAGATCTGTCTTGGAAGAGTAGGTATTCTGGCAACTAGATCAACCCTCCCTATGCTTCTTGGTTGCTTGGGGAAGAGATTTTTGAAGGTTGATTTAATTTTTCATTGTATTTATCTGTCTGTCTTCTGACTTGTGTTTCCTCACAACTTTAACCAGTTTTTCTGGTATAAAGCTAAAAATATTCTGTAGTTACCTTGTTGTTTAAGAGTCTTTTAAAAACAAAAAAAGTAACTAAATTTTAATTGCCTTTATAGTCCTTCCATACAAAGAAAGTGTCCTTATTTCAGTTATTTTTTGCATATTTTCCCTCCTTTATTCCTGTAAGTATGGCTTAAGCAATTATTATGAAAAATGTGGACATGTAGAATGTTAATCTGGAATCATGGGACTCGAAGGAATTCCTTTTCTGTGGCTTTTGAGCAAACTTTTGGGATTAACTCAAGATATAATGAATAAAAATAGGTCTTTCACTTGCTTAGAAAACAGTGTGCAGCATTAGCTTTTGAATAATTTGGTTTTTAGTTTACTTTATTGTAACAGTGGGAGCAATTGCTGCCAAAAGAGTTCGGGAAGCTGGGTGGGGAAAGATTCAGGAAGTTGCACATTCAGTATTAAAGCAACTTGGGGGTTTATTTTAGAAAGAAACATTACATTAAAAACCGCTCTGTTGAAAACGTGGCACTCCCAAGCAACTTGCAGAGTAAAATGGTACTGTTTGCTATAGCAGATAATGAAATCACAAGTCATTGTGTTACATTGTAAGTGGCAATTTAAAGGTCTGTTGTACTAACATTTAGACTGATCTGTGTGGTGTCTTGTAAATTGGAGCATGTGGATGACGCAACAGCATGGCTTGAATAGATGCTTATGTTCTCTTGTCTTGAATGCGTTGGTTGCCTCTCAGTGAGTTCACTGTTAACAGTCCTTTCAAAGTTTAGCATAATACTTTGTGGCAGATGTTTTATGAACAAAATTGCATGGTTTTGCATAAACTTAAATATCTGTCAACTCTAGAAGACTTAGTAAATATAATATCTACTTGTTTATTATAAAGCTGGCAGCACTGTTCCTTTACAGTAGCTTCTATACAGTCCTTTTACAAGTCAATGTAAAAAGCATTTCTAATTATTCTAATTGTAATCTGCAATTTACCTTGTTTCATTTGGTTATTAGCAAGGGAAACTTAAGTTTTTGGAACATAATACATAGAGGTATAAAAATAATAGTGCGTGTAAAAGTGCAAATAAGTCTTATTAGAAGGGGATTGGAACAAACTTATGAAGTGTGGATTTTAGTTTATGTATTTTCTTTCTTATTCAAGCTTGCATTGAGAGTAAATATTCTTCTAATAATGCTTGCAGGCTTAATAGGTGTAACATTAAAATTTTCATTTGACTTTAAATGAATAACTCTTCTGTATAATTGTTTTTTTTTTCCAGTTTGGGGATATATAAAAGCAATTAAAACTTAGCAGTGTAAAATTCTGATTAACACTTGTGGAATGCTTAATACAAATGTAATGTATTAATGCCTCTTTCTCTGTAGGGTGCTGGTCAAGATAAACTTGGAATATATGTCAAGTCTGTTGTGAAGGGAGGTGCTGCAGACGTGGTTAGTAATATTCTTAAAATCAGGAGTTCAAAGGTAGAAAGATCCTTTGGAAATGCTTTCAGATTCTTTTTTTACTAGTATGTGTGAACAATTGTTTTAATTTAGACCATGTTGGCATTGATGTATTGAAAATTTTCTTCTCCCTTGAATATGTATTTAGGATGGTCGTTTGGCTGCAGGAGATCAGTTGCTCAGTGTTGACGGTCGAAGTTTGGTGGGCCTGTCCCAGGAAAGGTACGGAATGCTTTCCTTGGGTGTCTTTACATGAAAAAAATGCCAGAGAAATAATTTATTCCAAAGGGATGGGGTTTTTTTTTTTGTATTTGGTTCTGTTTTGTTTTTTATTTTTTAATGTTAGGCTTTTTATAACTACTACTTTGTGAAATATTTTCCATATATGATACCGTTACCTATCTAGAAGAGATATATTGCATGTTTGGGCTTTAGTTTTAAGCAAACTTTATTTAGCTCTGATTTTAAATATTGTGGCTTCTGACCTTAATTGTAGAAATTGGGAATAGTACTTGCTTGTAGTTGTTGTCTGCTTAATAAGCTTATCTTCCAGTCAACATCTTCTAATTTTTTTCAAAGTGACTTTAATATTAATCAGAAAAAGTGTGTTTTGTCAAACAAAAGATTACTAGAATAAATGTGAATAATCATGACATACAAACTGGTAGTAAGAAAAACTAAGTAATACTAGCCTAAGTAAGCCTAATTTTATTTTGTTTTGTTTGCTTTGGCTTTTATTGCAGGGCAGCAGAACTTATGACTAGGACAGGTTCTGTAGTAACATTAGAAGTAGCAAAACAAGGAGCAATATACCATGGTCTTGCAACCCTGCTTAATCAGCCATCCCCAATGATGCAAAGAGGTAAAAATGATAATATTATTTATGTCAGTAGCAGGTTTATAAGTCTTAGAACACAGAAAATATAGTAAGTCACAGTAGCTTGCCAAATATCACCAAATACAAATGAGAAAAGAAACATCATTGCACAGAAAAGAGAAGAGTTTCCTTTTTTATGAAAAGTTCATCTGATTTTCAGTATTGTTTGAAATGGTGCTAGCCTAATCATGAATAAAGGCTTTGCATGTGTACCTTTTAAAAATCGCGCATTTAAACACAGTTCTAGTTTGTCCATTTTAACAAATGGAATATAATGAATACAAAGGGCATTAAGCTTCAATGGCTTTTCTTTTTTTTTTTTTTTATTCCTTTCATAAAAGCTTCTCTCGTCCTCTCAGAATATGACTTCCTTGTAACCACAAAGCGCAGTGTAATTACTAAGAGAGAAATAAATAGAAACAGAAGCCCATGGAACATGTTTCACCATTGAATTTTTTTTTACTTTTTTTTTAACTAGAAATATTGAAACATATCTTCTTAGGTTTCTGTGTCTGATAATAAGTTCTCAGATGTTTCTCCAGTGTTATATTTTATCATCCTACTTAATTGACCTAACAAAAGACATACTCAAGTCTTATGTAAAATAATGTTGTAAAGAATGTAATTTTGTGAAGGAAGATGTTTTCTACATATGGGGTAGTATTACAGTGTAGAGAAGA
Source organism: Pezoporus wallicus (assembly GCF_028554395.1). Taxonomy (NCBI): domain Eukaryota; kingdom Metazoa; phylum Chordata; class Aves; order Psittaciformes; family Psittacidae; genus Pezoporus; species Pezoporus wallicus. Next base: position 6,320,821 of record NW_026637663.1, read on the forward strand.
ATGGGTTAAAAGAATAAATCCTTATTATCAGAGTTTACACCATCCCAGCTGCCATATGCCTCCGAGAGTCAGCAAGAGACTGCTCAGTAAAGCACATTTGGCTTTTCCAAATATTGTTGTACCTTTTCAAAAGCTCTTTTGAAGCATGCAAATCGAAGGAATCCCATATAGTTGGTACAAGAGTAGGATTGTATATCTGAAGAATTAAAGATTTTAAAATCTAGCATTTGCTTTGCTGGAAACTCATTTTTAATTATAAATGCAAGATAGCTCCGGTTTGGAAAAGAATATTCTAGACAGTAGTTAATGTAAAGTGAAAGGGGGAAAATACATATCCAACTATTACAGTTTCTGACCGCCGTGGCTCAGGTAAACCTCGACCAAAGAGTGAAGGTTTTGAGCTGTACAACAACTCCACTCAAAATGGGTCACCTGAGAGCCCTCAGCTGCCATGGACGGAGTACAGTGAACCAAAGAAGCTGCCAGGGGATGATAGGTTAATGAAGAACAGAGCCGATCATCGCTCCAGTCCCAATGTAGCAAGTAAGTAAGGTTATGCTTCTTTAAGGGGAGATGCCTCCTCCACTAGTTTTAGAGGGTGTTGAATTGAAAAAAGGAGTTACTGTTTTTAAGAATGGATTAAGATGCCAATGTAATAGTAACATTTGCAGCAAGCCTCTTGTTAAAACTATTCAGAGGAAAAATCATAGTTATTTTGTGAATAATACTATTTTATTAAGTTATGTAAATCATCATTTAGTCATATAAATGCTTCCTTTAACTTTCCAACAGATCAGCCTCCAAGCCCTGGGGGAAAGAATGCTTATGCATCTGGAACTACCACCAAAATAACCTCGGTCTCCACTGGAAATCTTTGTACAGAGGTCAGAAGTGGCAAGCAAAATGTTGGCTATTAAACTTTCCTTGACTATCAATAGCGTCAGTGTGCTTTAGTCAAACCAGCATCTCGCTTAACTATTTGAACATAATGCTGGTGTTAGTGACTGGGTGGGAGTTTTGCTTATTACTGCTTATGAAAGACTGAAGCAGCTTTGATTACATTAAGTCTTGTTCATGAAGTTGTTCTTGTGGTTTCTTAGGTTTGTACAACATTCTGTACTTGTTTTCAGATCATAAAAACATGACTCATAACCACAACTGTATTTGATACTAGACAACCTCTTTATCTCCTGCTCCTGACGAGTAATGTTCTTAGGAGCCAAAACAAAAAAAAACATTTGGAAAATGCATGTTTAGAACAATATTCTGTGCTGATCTGTTTGATGAGAAACTTGTACCTTACGTTCTTTCTACCTTTTTCAGGAGCAGACTCTGCCCCCACGACCTGAAGCTTATCCCATCCCAACACAGACATATACTAGGGAATATTTCACATTCCCAGCTTCAAAGTCCCAGGATCGAATGGGTCCAGCTCCGAGCCAGTGGCCAAGTTACGAAGAAAAACCACAGGTCCAGGCAGAAAGTAATCATTCGATCAATAGTACAATGCAGGTGAGAAGTAACTTCTTTCAGTATGAGAGAAAAGCAGAAACAAAATGCTTTCCTTCCACTCCCAGGCTGCTGGAGATGTTTTTGCAGAACACTAAACTCTCTGTAATCTCTGACAAACTACCACACAGGGGAGTGCAGGAGAACAGCAGTTACACTTTTGCGAAGATTGGCTTAGGTTCAGAAACCCTACTCTTTTCCCTCTCTGCTTCCCATAGAATTTATGTTACCATGTTCTGCAGACCTTCTTATCTGGGATGTTTTAATCCCCTGTTAGAGATAATGGGGTGTAGGCTGTAGTAGGGTTTGTCTTGTAAAATGCTTTGTGGTTTTCTGAAAAGCAAAATAAATCTTTCATTCTTCCAAGAAGGTTTATGTGGAAAAATCTCTTTGCCTGCGGGATGCGTGGTTTAAGTGACAAAGCAAGGTGTTAAAAATTAAATAAATGGGTACTTTGAGATCTATCCAGGGTTTTCACTGAAGCACATTCCTCACTCTCAGTTAAAAAATACATCCAAGTTGCATTTGTTATCAACGTGCAGATGCATCTTGACCGGAAATGCATTTACCCCACTGTACCTTTATAATTTAAAAAAATAATGTTGTTCTGCTCTTTGTAAATGAAGACTTTACTCAAATCCACATGGGAAATTAAATCCAGATCTACTAAATCCAGTCACTGAATCATCCTTTTCTCTAACCTGCCAGAGACTTAAAAATGTAGAGAAAAAAAAATATTATTCTTACTATTTTTTTTTATTTTATTTCTTCTTAATTTGGGATAAAAGCAGAGCCTTGCAGCAGGCTCAGTATTTTGGAAAAGCAAAGACATGTAAATTGTCTTGAGATTGTCAAAGACATAAAGTAAGGATTGGGTATTGATTCCTCATGTGTGTTTTGGCAAGTGAATTCAGTCAAAAGCCAGTTGAACAAAAGCTTAGTGCTTTTTTTTTTTTTTTTTTCTGGTGTTAGAGATCATAGAATCAATAGATATAAAATCCTAATTATTTCAGCTGTTATGACAATAGATGTTACACCCGAGGTAAGATCTTAATTTTGATGGAGAATGCTACAAGTTAAATAACCGTGGCAAAAAGCTATGGAAATATTTTGATGAATTTTCGTGCTTAACTCCTTCACATTTTGTGATTTGGTATCACCTAACCTTATCCGCGTAGTTAGTGTCTAGGCATTTCTGCCAGTGATGGGACAGGGGGAGGCTGATACCTGCAGAGAATGGTTCCTACCCATTTGTCTTAATGGGATGAAGGCATTTCTGCCAGTGATGGGACAGGGGGAGGCTAATACCTGCAGAGAATGGGATGAACAGCTGTGTGGTCGTGCATCTCTCCCCTGCTTAAGAAAAGCTTAAGTGAGTAGCTTAAATGAGGTGGGTAAAACTGTTGAGATGAGCCCCATCTGTTAAAGCTGTTGACAGATACTGAATTTGAGCTGTTGTCTTGTGGCTGAATGCAGAACTTGAAAGTGTTTTCATAGAGCGAATGTCTAGAAGCTTTAGCTCCTTATAAGCATTGAAAGTGTACAGTTTTCCTTGCCATACAATAGTTCCTTTACGTTGAAAATTAGAGAAAAACAGACTTTAAAAAAAGATTATAAAAATACCCTTTTCATCTTTACAGCAAGAACTGGGCTTATAAAAAAAGCTGCCACAAGCAACTGGCTGTGAAATGAAATGCCTGTTTTCTGTTCTGCAGGCATTAGCAAACTGTTCGGCTAGGTGCATCCTTACAGCAAATCTAACACAAATAGCTGTGTGTTCAGCTCTGCTGGACTAATAGAGCATGAAAAATACACTTGTTCATCTCAAAGGAGGCATTCTTTAGAGGTCATGCTTAAGGTCATTGATGGAGGAAAAAGAAGAGTTTGCTTTGTTAGTCTTCTCTCAGTTGTTGATAATTGGTACATTGTTATTGAGTGTTTAGTAAATGCCTAACATTCGAAGTATGAGTATGTACTTCAAGAAAACCATTAACAGATTTGATAAACCTGATTTTTGGTATTCCTTTAGAGGTGGTTGTACAGTGCAGTGAGACCCTGAGCTTGTATAAAGAAAAAAAACCTTGGTGTTTGTTGCACTAAAATAGGGACAAAAAGTGCAGACCATGCCCCAAGAATAGGTAAAATTACACCCAACTGTGGAGATGCCATACTTGTGAATGGTGCTGAAGTAACAAGAGCTTCCCAAGGGTCATCTAGCCTGCTGATGGAGGAGAGTGAGCAGAGATTCCCTTGTCTCTCCCTCAGCAGCCTTTCTGTTTGCCTTCCCAATAACAAAAATGTTCAGTCAAGCACGCTGAAGCCTGAATGGCAGAGCTGGTAAAGCTGGAGCTTACTGTTTGGGCTGCCAGGACTCCCATACTCCCATACTCATATGTGGGGGAAGGGGTGTCAGTTATAGTCCTGAGAAATTGTGTGAGCTGTGGAGGTTTTCAGCTTAAACTCAGTCCTGTGTTCAGTCTTCCTCCCAGTCTGGGTTTCCAGGCATTTCAGAGGTTGGTACATCTTCCATCACTTGAACGAGTTAAAAAGAGTGAGAAGAACATTTTATTGTAGGTTTTGGGATTCTTACTAAGCATGGAAATGCTGAAATTCACTAAAAGTAATTACCATCAGTAATAAGAATGTGGTTTGTGAGCCATTTTCAAATATGGTTTCATATAGATGGAATATGAAATACATGCCTTGTTTAATTTTTTCCAGCGTGTAGCTCGTTCCCAGGAAGAACTCCGAGATAAAGTTTTCCAGCCAGAGAAGAATCGTTTGGAAGTTGTTATACGGAAGGATGTAGAGTACATCGATCGGAAGTCAGACAGCGATCAGTGGATGAATTCATCTGTGGATTCTAGCACATCTAGCCAAGAACACCTGAATCATTTAGCCAAACCAGTCTCTCCTGGTTCTTGCTTAACTAAAAGTGGACCTGGCCGTTGGAAAACTCCAGCCAGTAGCCAGCCAACTCCAGTGGCCATTTCCCAGCCCATCAGAACAGATCTTCCCCCTCCACCACCGCCTCCTCCAGTGCATTATGCATCTGAATTTGATGAACTACAAATGGATTTGCCTCTGCCTCCCCCTCCTCCTCCAAATCAGATAGGAGCACAAGCATCCTCTCAGGTAGCTGCTGCTGAGCGTAAAAAAAGAGAAGAGCATCAGAGGTGGTATGAAAAGGAAAAGGCACGTTTGGAAGAAGAGCGAGAAAGGAAACGTCGTGAGCAGGAGAGAAAACTGGGCCAAATGCGTTCTCAGCCACTAATTCCTGCTCAGCCGGTGGTTCCTCCGGTTTCCCTTCAGCAAGTGAAATCAGAAAAACCGTCAACTTTGCAGAGGCCTCAAGAAACAGTCATTCGAGAGCTGCAACCCCAACAGCAGCCTCGGACTATAGAGCGGAGAGATCTGCAGTACATCACTATTAGTAAAGAAGAACTGTCCTCTAGTGACAGCCTCTCTCCTGATCCCTGGAAACGGGATGCTAAGGAGAAGCTGGAGAAGCAGCAACAGATGCACATTGTGGACATGCTGAGTAAAGAGATTCAGGAACTTCAGAACAAGCCTGATCGTACAGCAGAAGAAAATGACCGTCTCCGCAAGCTCATGCTTGAGTGGCAGTTCCAAAAGCGACTTCAGGAATCAAAGCAAAAGGATGAAGATGATGATGAAGAGGAGGATGATGACGTGGATACTATGCTCATCATGCAGCGACTGGAGGCAGAAAGAAGAGCAAGGGTAAAAAGGGATAATTTTTTCTAGACAAAAGTATTGTAAATCTGTATCTTGGTTGGTTCTTTGGCTTTGAGTATTTTGATGTTCTTACAGGGTAAAGGAGGATGAAGCTTTCTTAAATACCTTGAATTTTAATATTGCTAACTTACAGTGGCTTCACCAGTTAACTGATGTATTATGAAAGTATCATAGCTACTTGTTAGGTTAGCAGTTGAATTTACTTTTCTGCTTGTGGGGAAAGAAACTCCCTTTGGATAAAGGGATTTTGCCATGTACCTGGACTAGGATTAGAAGGTTAAATATAGCAGGATTTTGCTTACATGAAGGTAAACAAAAACATTTGAAATGAAACTCTGTAAGAGAATCAGTAGTGTGATTCCCATTCCACCTCCTCCATTCCTTCTCCCCTTCTGTGTATTTACCCCTAAGAGTTCTTACTTACAGTCTCAGACCTGAACGCAGGTACTGAATGCATGCTGTTCCCAGTGAACTGAACTGAGATTACACTTGCTGGTCTGCTCCAGGTAAAGGCATATGGCAGCTGCTACCTCTGCCTTTACTACCACCTCAGTGATGACCCCAGCAGCGCTGGAGGGGAAGCATCAGGTTGAGACATGTGGTTTGGGTGTTGTAACAACTAATATACCCCGTCTAGGGCTCCAGCTCATACATACCTGGATTTTGCTTGGTGTTCAGTTTCATCAGTACTGACAAGTTTTGCTTACTTTGCCTTCAGTACTGTGAAAGCTCATAATATACATAATAAGATAACACAACTGAATAGTGTGATGGAGTTTTTATCACTCTGCTGGTGGCTGTTGTCTCAAATCTGTTGTTACTGAGAAACAATACAGGAAAACCTGTTTTTCTTTTCTAAATAACAGCATGGATACCAAAGTTACATACCAGTAGCTGTGCTTTCTCAGGCTTAAAATCTATCTCTCTAATATGCTGAGTGTCTTCTGTTTGTTTATCTTGAAGAGTTGACTCACTTCTGTGGTATGCAGTTTTTAATTCTTGAGAAATGTATGGACATGCTTATTTTGACATTCAGAAATGGTGATGGGCTTCAGTCGTGTTTGAGTTCAGGATTGTTTTGGCAGCTTGATTTCCTAAACTTGCTCTTCTTGTATTTGCTGCAGTCTGTATTGCTTTCCTTTTTTTCTTGTGGCTAACTTTATTACTGTGTAAAACAATGGATACCTCAGAGTTGGAAACTGAACAAAGGAAAAGCTAAATATATCTTTGGCAAGCAGGTTGCGCTAAAGCCCAGCATCACTAACGTCTAATTTGTAGCACATAGGCAGTTACCTATGGGCATAAAAAAATCCATGCAAAACTGCCATTTTAACAGTGTCTTTAAAATTTCACTGTAGCAAGGCTTAAAAAGCCATGTGTCATGAATAGAAAACCAGTTGTGTTGCATAACATTTTATCAGTCTTCTCCCCAAATGCTGGATTTAATATGCTATTTGTGCTTAAAGTTCTTCCAGCGTTTTGGAACATTTTGGAACTAAGAAAGTTGTCTTGAACTGAAGCAATGTTTGCATTTGGTAACATTCACTGTCTGTACTACTAGAGATGCAGTAACTCACATCTCTGGAGAGTCACCAAGGTGCTGAATGAGTCAAATCAGTGCTTATAAAAAAGCTGGATTATTGATTGTTCTGATTTCTGTATTTCAGGATGATGTCAATTCAGTTCCTCATTCTAAAGCAGCTGACTTAACAAATAAAAGAAAATGCTTTGAAAATGGCACAAGTCTAACCTATCTTTATTTTCACTGTGCATCTTTCTTTTTTTCCCCTTTCTTACTACCTGCAGCAGACTGCTGTGCCAGCAATCTCTGTTCTAGATTTGGTATGTTTGTTTCTTTCTCTTCAATATCTCTTTCCCGTTTCAATTCCTGATGTTACTAATAACCACCCTATGTGCTTTGGATGATGATTTGGCATTTTTGGGTGTTCAAAAATCATTGTGATACAATCAGCAGTAAGTTAACTGTATGCATGCATTTGAATGTTTCCAGATGTGGTGACTGCTTTCCCTGTGTTTCCTTCCTTTTAGATGTTGTGTTCTGCTTGCAGGCTTGATTTGTTGTAGCAGTGATCTAATTTCAAACTTTGATGTTTTGTGCAATGGTGTTTATAAAAATCTTACTAACAACTTCGAATGAACATGCTGTGAGGCAAGATTTCCTTCCTTCCCCACCCTGGCAGATTTTAGAATAGCTCTAGCAACACCATTCCTTTCCAATTTGAAGTGAAGTTGTCCTGAGAGCCTAATAGGGCACACTGTTACAGCACATGCTGAAACACTGGTGTTTACAGGTGTCACAATTTTCTCATTAAAGGGAAAAAATGGATTGTAAACTCTGAAATTGCTTCTGAACTAGTATCTCCAAGTAGGTCACATAAACGTGCAATTATTAAGTTACCATATAATTTCAGTTTCAATTGGTTAATACCATTCTCTTGTGTCTAAAACATGACAGGCTTTCAGATTGGAGCAGTAATTGCTATGACTCTGGCGAATTGTGTATTTTATTGCTCTCATTGGAAATGGGTGCATGGGAAAAGAGTTCTGTAGTCTTCTAGAGAAGAAATACATCCCTTTCAAAGAGTATTTCTATGTAATTACTGTACCAATTTGAAAGAAAGGTAATGCTTGCAAGTCCTGTTAGTATAATTAACTTGTTCTGCTGGAAAGAACTGTAAACGTGACTGTTCAAAATATGGTTTTGAACATTCAGCACTGCTTTATTTGAACAAAAAAATAATCCTCTTTTAAAATGCATACCTCGTATGATTTGCTAAGTCTGTCTGAAGTGGTTGGTTTTGTATGTGTGGTAGATGTGTGTTAAGCAGATGACAGCAGTGAAACAGGTGAAGCATGTCAGCTTTCTGCTTTAATGGACAAGCCAAGCGTCACGGATTTCTCAGACTTGGTATCTATCAATATTTTTTCTTATTACTACTCTTATTTTTTTTTGCTTAAGCCCTGGTCCCTTGTGCTGTGACTGTACAGATAAAGTACTGTGCTAAGCTGGCTGTAAACTTCTGTATCTTTCTGCTTGTGAAGGCAGACAGTACCGTCAGCTTTAAAAATGGATTAGACAAAGTCATAGACATCACGCCTGTAAACTGCTGCTCAAAGGATTAACAAGGCTGCACCAGCTGACATCTCTAGTACCGTGCTGGGGAAATACTAGCAGAAACGTTCAGGATCGTGTGCAGCTTCTTGCTGTGGTCAGAGACGGAATACTGCACTAGATGGGTCCATGGCCTGAATCAGTTGAGGATTTATTATGTACATAAATTTAGCTTTAAAAACAAGAAAGAAATTAATTCTGAAATAGGTGGTGTTGAGCACTGTACTCGGAAAATACCTCTGTTTTCCTAATTTCATACTGTTCACATGACTTTCTGGGCATAGCGGCGTCTATCCTTTGCCACTTCACATACCCAAGTAGTTACTGCTTTGTTTCTAGAAGAAAAATCCGATGCTCAGTGCTTCTTATATATGTGTAAGTGAGCACTGGTGATAGCTGCTGTGCTAATTAGGGGGCTGGTGAAAGATGACAAATGTATGAATGAATGAATTGTGAGCTTGGCTAGTGTGTATCTTTTTAAATTCCCTATGCCACTAACAGATCTGACCCAGCTTTAGTCAAAAATAAATAGGTATACATTTAAGGTTCTTCTGGATCATCTTTTAAAACGTTCAGAGCAGTGCTCGGAGAAATGAATTTTGTCTGGAATCTGAGCCTTCCTGGATGCCTGCCAGTGCCCTTGATATCTTAACGTTGCTGATACGGATCAGCGCATCAGCTCCTGTATGAGGAGCCAATAGCTCAGAAGAAAAGAGGCCTTTTTTGCCATCCTAGGTAGAAGTAGTGCTGGAAGCATATGTGGTGGTGGTAGGGAGGACAGAGCTGTGCAGCTGAGCAAACTGTTGGTAGTTTGCAGTAGAACTGGGACAGAGCAGGGGGCAAGAATAAGTGCTTTGTGCTAAGCTGCTTCATGCAGTCACAGCTGGAAGAATGCTCCTCTCTGTCACGAATCAGTCATTTCTACCTGGTATAATACAAATGCGCTGCTTTGGAGAAACCCTGGAAGTACAGTAAATCAGATGAGAATGTGACTTTCTAAGTAGAGAAAAGCTAATTGGGATAGAGAAGTATCAAATCAAAATATTCAACCTGGGAATCTAATAGCCGTCTTACTAGAAATGGGACATGAAGCTAGTTTTCCTTCGTGTCTTGAAATTTTGGGATAAAGTTTGAAGTGAGTAGTGTGATAAATACAATTAAAAACACGTGCCTGCAAAGTACTTTGGCATGCTTCACCATCTTACCGCTCCCTGCCTTGGTGTAATAATGCTCCAAAGCAGGAACTAGTTACTAATGGTAAAGAAGTGGAATGTCACTCTTAATAGTTGCTCTATTCCTGCTTCTGTCTTACTTAGTAAAAAGGCCAATAATTATACGTATATGTTATGTTTAGCATAGCCTCTGACCTGGATACAGTCGTCTTAGCAATCATTCTGGTTCAGATGTTGACAGCAGTTCCCAGGTGGGCACCCTGCCCAGTTTTCCCTTCTATCTGTTAGTTAAGGTCACAAGAAAGTAAGTCAGTCCTACTCCCCCTTTAACTTAACTTGAAAAATTTTCTTGTTCAAGTGCACTTGAACAGAATATGTGCTGCTAAGCAAAAAGGCATCCGTGTTGTAATCTGGGATCTGGGATCAGGAACTGCCGAGTTTTTCTCCTAATGCAATTGGGCCAGAGTTAGGGAATGTTTCTGTATTTTTTCACTGTGCAGTTCCCTCCCTCCCCTTCACCCTTTCTGGGTTTTTGGTTTTCTTTGAGAGGAAATTACTTCTCTTCTATAAGCCCTTCTGAGTTACTGCCTGTCTTTCCTTTTGACAGCAATATTATCTCTTTTGCTAAAATAATGTCTTTTTAATAACCCAGACAAGAAGAGGTCATAATCCACATAGGGAATTTGTTAACTGCTCTACTGTATATGCTGAGCTTCATCACTATATTTATGTTGGGCTTGGTTAGGAATGATAAAAGTTTTAGCCCTAAATAAGGGAAATTTACTCAGAGGTACCATCCTCTAGTATACATTTGCCAAATGAGTGCCTAAACGAAATGAATTAATTTTGTTCTTTAGCTTTCATGCTCCAAAATAGTGGGTTTTAACACTTGAAATGAGAGGTGTTTTCACTGCAGTGAGTCCGTACAGCAGCTTGAAGATACAGAAGGCAAATGTTTTCAAAACTACCTGTTGTACAAAGTCATAAGATGCCCATAACAGAAATACTGCATGAACAGTGGGGGCAAATTATTACCAGATTAGTAAAAATAAAAACCCAGAACAAAACAACCTTCATTTTTTAGAATTGATTGGAAAATTGATTAGAAAACCTAAAGTTTCTAAAAAGACCCACCACATTTCCTGTTGATTAGCGGGCGGGAAGAGATACCTACATGAAGGTTGTCCTCACAGAGTCTATTAAAGCTCAACTTCTTTTCCTATATCCTTACTGCTTTGTGTCTTAAGGTCCTTTCTCTGTAAATGAAACCAGAGTGTAAAAACAAATCCAGAGGCAGAGAAGTATCTAGGCTGCATGCAGCTTATAACAAGATCCAATGATTTATTGATTTATAGCAGTTGATGTAAAAGGTGGGGGGCGGGGAGGGGTGTCACTTTAAAGCATATGCTGCAGTAAGAAATAACAGCATGTTGTCCATTTAATTTCTGCTTGTGACTGTTATTGTACTAGTAAATATTCCTGTCCATCAAGGGCTTAGATAGCCTTAGCTTTAGAGAATCATGCAAAGTTTAGATTGTTGCTCAGTTTCATCGGTGCAGTGTTTATCATAAGCATTTATAAAACAGTACTGTTTGTTGGACAACAGTTGTTCATGTGAGCTGTTCAATCTCGATGGTCAAAGATTTTGTTGCCTTGTGCTCTCCTTTTTCCAAAACACATCTGTTTGCAGATACAGATGGGAGATTTTATTTATCTCCTGAGACTATTTGCAGACTTGTTGAATGAGCCTGTTACTTTAAATGGATTGACCCTTTGACTAATGAGTCAGGATTTTCCGGTGCTTAAATACTAATGCAGAATGAAAAACCAATTGGCTACTTGAGCTGTGGGCTGTAGGTTCCAAGTATTTAATTTCACTTTACTGTACCTATGAGACCATGATTGCTGAAGCTGTCTGGAACTCGAGTCTCCTCAGTCTTCTGCTAGGGGTTCATGTAGGACTGCTAAAAATGTCAGAAATGTCTCTCTGTGTGTTTTGTGGTTTTATGTATGTAGTTCTGTGCATCTCTTCCCTTCCCACCCTCTTCTTATTGATTTTAGAGAAACCAGCGTAACAAAGTGTACTCTTAACAGCTGGAAATGATACTGGTTTATCCGTAGTAAAGTGTTTTCTATAGATGGGGTTATTTTTAGATGGAAATACTTGGGTTAAATTTGTTTTGACCCGTGTTACTCACAAACAACCAAACAATTGAAGATGCATCTCCATTAGTTACAGGATGAAGAGCGCAGACGGCAGCAGCAGTTGGAAGAAATGCGCAAACGAGAAGCAGAAGACAGGGCCAGGCAGGAAGAAGAGCGCCGACAGCAAGAGGAGGAGCGGACCAGGAGAGAGGCTGAAGAAAAGGTTGTGGTCTTCCAAGTGCTGCAAGGGTTCTGACAGGCCTCTCCTCTTTAGCCCAGCCAGTAACACTTGGGTCAGCAGGGGTTAAATGCACCAGCCCCATTAATAAGGGTCATGACCCAAGGCTTCGATTTATCCAGTATAAGACAAAAAGTAATTAAACAGCCCATTCATGGAGGCTGGAGGATGCAGAAATAGTACTGTAGGTTCACCATTTGTAGGTGCTCAGTGGTGTCGAGGGCTTTCCTTCAGAGTCTTCTCTGGAAGTTATGACAGAAATCAGTTACCTCCTGGTTTCCTTCAGCCCCCAACATAACTTGGCTACCCTCTTTATTATACTACCTTAGTTAATGGTGTTGGGGTTTGCTGTGTCTCAGAGATGGCACTTAAATTCTGCAGTAATTGTTTGATGCACATACAGAGAGAAATGCAAAACACAGTGTAGTGAAGATGGCTACTCCACATTGTCTTCCACGTCTGGACTATGGGAGGAAAGGAATTGGTTGGTTTCTAGAAAGAAAGTAAATAATTCCAGCAGTTAGGTCACTGTGCAGTCAAGCAGATTCTAAAGATTCAGGCTTCTAGGTTCCTTCAGAACATTTGAGAAGCTTAATTGTTCAAAACTGGGCAACAGTAAAACCAACCAAGGCTTTCTTAATTTTGGGCAGTGACACAGCCAGATGACATTTGGATCACCTGCTTGGAAGGGTTCTCACTGTCAGATCTTGACTGACACACTCATGTATCTACCAGCTCAGAACTTGGTACTATCTGACCACTACTGTTGTTTTAGAGAGTAGTACAAGGCAATGAGTTTCATGTCTTTGCTCTAGATGAATAAGATCAGATTTACTTATGATTTTTCTAGGATAACTGACTCACAGAGCTGAGCGGATAAGCAGATATGGTGGAATTCTTTTTTTTAGACACATGGATAAAAAGCAGAAAGGATGGTTGTTTGAAATGCCATCATACTCCCAGCAGAAGTTACACCATGCTTAGGCAGAAGGTTTCTTGTAGCATACAGTTTCCAAACATTTTCGTTATCAAACTAACCCCTGAGTAGACCTTTGTATTAATTTATGATGTGGTGTAGACTAAAGAGCTGAACAGAATTAAATGCTATTTAGTTCAAAGCCAATAAAAATCAAACTGGAAAAATACATAGAAGATATTTCATGGCCTTTTAAATGGTGAATAGGCTGATATAAGTATCACTAGCATAGCTTTTTAAATTTTTAATATTTTTTATTTAAAAACATTTATCTGTAGAAAAGTTCTTTGTAATTTGACTTCTGTAAGTACCAGTTTCCCTCGTACTTGTATGAGAAGCTTTTGTTAGGAGTCATCTATTCCAAGGCTCTATTGATTAATTTACTTTGTATAGGCATGCAGCAAAATGACAAAGTTCCTTTTTTTAAAGGCTGTAGTTAATTTTAGTTCTTTTCCTCTCCCACAGATTCTTTACAGCTTTATTAAATCTGCCTCTTATTAACTGTGGTTACATTTTGAGCAATAAAAGCTGGAATCGCCCTTAGTTCGCACAGGCAGTTAGTTGCCTTAGTTACTGCAGGTAGAGGTAAATGTGGAAATAAAAGCAACGCTGTGTTGCAGGACAGCTGCCCTGGTTTTCGTAGTAAATATTCTTTGTGTGAGTCCATATGGATGCCCTGCTGATTGCCAGAAAAGGAGACAAAAAAAGGTGTTTGTAGCTTGGTGCTGGAGTGCTTAAATTGCTCTTAGATAGAAATGTCTGTGTTTCTGACCACTGTGTTTCTGTTTCCTCTGGACTTGCAGAGGCGACAGGAAGAGGAGTATTACAGTCGCTTAGAGGCTGAAAGGCGCAGGCAACACGATGAAGCAGAACGAAGATTACTGGAGCCTGATGAGCCTGGTCTGTACAGACCTCCGCTTCCACGGGAATATGAACTCCCATCCCCAACCCCTTCATCTAACGCTCCTCCTCCCCCACCTCAGCGAAACACCTCTTACCTCAAAACACAGGTCCTCTCCCCTGACACGATTTATACTGCCAAGTTTGTTGCATACAATGATGATGATGAGGAGGAGGAGGATTCCAATCTAGCAGGTCAGGATAAGTACTCCAGCACACGAAAATCTTATGGTGACTTTCCTCCTGCCACCCTTAAGCCACAGCAGCCCTCCCGCCAGCCTCGCCCAGTTTCAGATGGCCTCTTTCTTTCAAACTCATTCCAGTCATCTCCAGTCAATGCCAACAGTACTACTGCCAAAAAAAGCCAGCCCCCGCCCCCACCAAACAAACCAAGTGTCATCCATGCCAGCAGCTCTAAAGGTAGACACCATGACCTCAACCGTCTCTGCAGAACTGTCCTCGTGTTTTCAACTCTGGTGTTGTGGATTGATCTCTTACTTTGTGATTTATTTTCCTCCCCACTTAATCACTATTTTCACTGTGGTGATCTGATTTAAATCCTGATCTTAATATCAGTTCTCCAATTTTTAATTATTTTGATCTCTCAAATTTCCTTGTTCTTTACCCAAACTCTTCAAAAGCAAAAAATTCCATCTTTCACACAATGAATCAGAAGTGATTTTAACTGTTACTCAACCAATTCAAAGTACTGTTGGTTTTGGCTTTCACTCTGTATCTTTCAGTGATTTGTTTTATATGACTGACCACTGTTTACTCAGGGCATCTGGAAGTGCACCTTTCTTGAACACAGGAAACCTTTTCATATGGGTTCATGGACAGAGCTTATCTTCTGCTTTCATTATTGGTACCAGGGTTCTGTCTTCCAATGGTGTGTGCAAATGGCTTTAAAAATGACCTGTGTAGATGCAGTTCTTAAATACACAAGCATCAAGAGGCATATAGGAACATGCAGTTAGTTTCACGTATTAGACACTATTCCTGTACTTCTGGCTTGTACAGTGCAGTTCTCTTGCAAAAAGAGACAAAACCCTAAATTTCATCTTAGTGCTTTTTGTCTTTGTCGTTCCCTTCCCTTCTACGTCCTGTATTTCTTTGTCACCTCATCTTGTTTCTTTTACAGCTCCAGGTGGGCAACCATAATGGAGTTTAATTTCAAGTAGAGCTCTAGCTGCTGGTAACTTCAGCAAGGTGTTTTATCTGCAGAGTACTACTTTAGTTAGACTCATGAATTCAAAGCTAGCTCAGTCCAAAGTTCCATGCTAAATTTGTTTAAACCACTGCTCTGCAGGAGGAATCTTAAATACTTTACTCTTGGAGTACGTGTCTGTGTAGATCTCACTCTTACAAATTTGCACTTTATTAGTACAGTATTTCGTCTTTAAATAGCAGCATCGGCCACTGCTTCCCTGACATTTTTTCTCTGCTTCTGTATCCTTCTGAGGGGAATGGTGGCAATGACATTTCCCTAGTTTGTTCCTTTTACTTATGCTGGAAGTCAACAAGTGCCTGATGGTGAACTCCAGCTGATCAAACCATCCTTCTAAAACACAAAGGTTAGCAAAGTCACCTGTGAGGTAGCAATAGAAAGTGTTTATGCTGGCTTCTAGCCAAATGGCTAACTTGTTTACTGGATTCAAGGCTCAGTGACAAATGTGGAAACCTACAATATGGTATATCCCTGATCAACTTTTTGGCCACCTAACAAGTTAGAAAAGTCACTGTTAATCAGAGGTGTGGCGTGTGCCCTGATCATAGGGAGCATATGAGCCTCAGAATGGGTTCAGTCTATCAGAAGCACTTCTAATCCAGATGCAGTAGTGTATGAATCTGAATTAGGGTATGGATCAGGCCAAGCAGGTACATGATACTCTGAGCTTCCTGTGCATCCTTTTTAATTGAGGCTCCAGTCATTGTTTCTGAGCAAGGCATCTTTTCCTTTGCATGGCAGATTAGCTTCTGCTACAGTTGGGCTGCGTTCAGTGCCACGGTGTAGCTCTGCACAGTACTGTGTAGTTTTAATGTTGCTGAAAGAACAGTAGTTCAGCTGTTAAAATTGCTGTCCAACTGGTAACAGCTGATGCTTAGCAGTTTCATTCTTTGGGGTCAGTACAGCACCCAAGTTGCACAAGATACTTGTTTAAAGATAAAAAAACCAACTTTTTATTTACTGTGGTGTTGCCGCATGATGATCTTGTGATGTAGTAGTCCCTATGGATCTTGCAAGCCCGTCTGTCACTCCTGTCTGGCTATGTCATAGGTTCTAAATCTTAAAGGACGGTGAGGGAAGGTTTTAGCTTTTCAGGGTGTTGTCGCTAGACTGTAAATAAGACACACTGCATGCTACCTGCGATGTACTGTCATTACAATGGAAATACTGCCATTATGCCTGCCTCCCATGCATGTTAGCCCTCAGCCAGTGAACCCGAATCACGGTTTTGTATCAGAAGGGCTCTAGCTTTTGAGCGCCTTAAGTCACAAAGAATTAATGAGTTAAAAAATAAGATTAAAGACAGGAAATAAGCAGAAGAGATTCTCTTTAAACACTATGACTATGTTCTTAGCTTGCTCTTAGGAATATTCTGACATGAAACTTTTGGACTGTATGTCTGTACTGAGTTTGTGTTCATTCAGAGGACTATCTTTTTCTAGAAATTCTTATTTGAAACCAACTGTAATAGAACACAAACTGTACCTACCATCACAACACATAGGCTCCCAAAGGCCCTTGCTTCCCTTCCTGTTTTGGCACGTTGAAGTCTGTACATGTAATAAATTAAGTAACTCTGGAACCATCAGTCACTGATTGTCACCTCTAGTCTTCTTGCCTCCCATCGTCCATAACCCAGAATGCCATCTCATATGTAACTGCATTTCCCAGTCCTGTTTTTTGTTAACTTCAATGGAAAAATGAATCTCAGGAAAGTGAAATGTTCAGTGATATTTTTTGCGTGCACGCGTTTGTTTTTCCTGGAAAACAATCAGCAGGACAATCTACAGAGATCTGGTTAGGGGTTTGGTAACAATTAAGGAATATTGTAGTATGATGCTTCGCCTTTAATAACCTAATTCATAAACCATACAACTAATTCTGAATACTCTTATTTCATAATTTTCAAAATAGCCATGAGAACAGGTTAACTTCACCTGATTGCTCAAGCTTCTAAGAAGACTGCCTGCGTAACGTACAAAGCCGTTTGCACAAAATGCAGAATTCACTGTGCAATTTACCATCTCCCATCTCGCTGACTCTCTTACATTCCTTTCCTTTATGGCTCTCTTCTGTTCTCAACGTTAACTCCAGTAAACCACGCTTCTGCAAATTTTGCTCTCGTACCTTCTTCCACTGGGTCTCTTAAGACCATTTGGTCTGTCAACTAACCCAGAGAAAAATCAACACCCAAATCAAAACTGCCAAGCAGGTGGAAGTGTGAACCACAGCATGTGGGCCCGTTCAAAGTAGGGACACGCATGTAAGATACATTTCTGAAATGAAAAAACCTTTTATATGCCTGGCATACCTTGTATGATTTGGTCTGCTGCAAAGTTTTGGTGGAAAAAAAACAGCTTATCACACATTAGCTGAACTTGCTTGTGTGTGCCATATGTCTTACTGAGTATTTATAAGTTACATATACCAGTGGAAGAAGCAAACATTTCCTTTTGTACCAAAGAAGGTTCACAAGACATAACACATACAATATTGACACTAGAACTGTCTGCAGACAAATCTGAGTATTGTGCTGACACTTTTTACTCTTTTCCTGACAGTTACTAAGATAATATGGTCCTAAATATCAATTAAATTGATAAACTTTTTGATTGGAAAGAAAATGTTTTGTCTTGTGGCCTTTAGAAACAATTAATATAATGTGTAAAACCTGTGTGTTAGATCAAGTTAAACTAAAGGTGCAGTGCTGCAAGATAACTTGCTTGAAATTTAAATTCAAGGGAGGGGGGTGCATTTTCTGAGTGATAGTTTACTTAATGAGACTAAACAGAGACAAAAAGTGTGACTGCTGAATTGCAAAGATGGTATATCCTAATCCTGGCTTACTTACAGCCTTGTAAAGAGCAGTGGCAGCTAACCTGTTCCTTTGGAGCTTGTTGCAGGATATTTAGTGTGCTGCTCTTTCTGTCAATCTTGAACAACCTCTAATGTCTCTCAGAGTAAGCCATTTTACGATAGAGACTGTGAATCAATATGTGCTGGATAAGCTATACAAAATGAGTTCTGGCTCAAAATTAGGAGTAACAAAACTATAGCTGTTTGGGAGGGGGATGGAATTTAGTAGTACTGGTTTTAAATATTAATGGCCTTCGAAATTTATTTCTGATTCTAGTTTGAGATTAGTTCTTGAAAGAAGCACTGCACCTTTTTGAAGAAATATAAAACTTTCATGTTGTAACTGCAGTCTTTCAACTTTTACTTTTGCATAAGGAGTAAATTCATACACTGGATCTACAGGAGCAGCTGTTGGGGCCCATGAAGTGTATCGGGATCCAAGAGACAAACGATCTAAAAGGTGAAGTCCAAGAGTCAGTTAACTTTTATATACCTGGCTTGGCTGTTTTTTATTTCTGTGGGCTATTCAAGAGTTCTTCATCTGGCTCTGGAGTACCTTGGGTTACTATAATATACAACTGAGTTCTCCACAAGTCTTTCGGTGATCTGAAGTACTACATGACAGCAGCAAATTTCAGTGCTACAGCTGAATAAATGGAATGATCAGTGTAAATGAACAACTTCAACCAGTTTAAGTACATTTGTAAATCAGAAGAGTACCTCTCTAGTGGAATTCTTACCAAATTGCTGATAAGCATAAATAATACAGGCTGTATCTTATATGTGAATGGCAGCTTTACTGTGTAGCATACTGAAGCTGTGACTTGGGCTCAGCTAGGATTCTGTAGAAGCTAATTAGCCCAGTTCCTGCGTTTTAACATGTAGTCAGTGATTCTCTGCAGAGCAGACACCTTGGAGCTAAAGTGAAAGTTCTGATCAAGAAATTTAAATATATAGTAAAGCTTTGTTATATGAGGGTTAATCACATATGTAGAGATTAGTCCAGAATGATTTGAGACCTTCACTGTGGTAAAACATAATGCAAAAATCTGTTTGCTACAGGGATAAGAGATCAGTGCAAGAGCTGAGGCAATGATTGCACTTGTAAGCTTTGCCAGTACAGAACGAGATACAGGGGTGTTGCAGCCGCTGCAGTGTACTTCAGTACTGGTAGCTTCCTTTGCTGAGACCTAAAAGCTTTGTCATGAGCCCTTAATTTGTCAAAATGATAGCACAATGTCAGAATTAAAGGTACATGTGGGGAGCAACACCTTGTGAAACACTAAACAGAATCTTTTGCTGTATCAGTCCATACATGTCACCAAGAATTATTATATTTAGGATTATTATAGATAAGAATTATAAAGACTTTTTTTTTCTTCCCATTTCCAGTCAAGATACAGATTTACCTGGAGCACCAGAAAACTTGACATTCAGGGAACGCCAGCGACTTTTTTCACAGGGTCAGGATGTATCCAATAAAGTAAAAGCTTCTAGGAAATTAATGGAACTGGAAAATGAGTTGAACACAAAATAAAGCACCTTATCAGATGTAACTGAAGATCTCTGAATTGAGGGATTGAGATGGGGGGGCACACTACTAATGAACAGAAAATGAATGTTTTCTGAAAGGAGTGACTTTGATTCCTCTATATCTAAGACTGTTAATTAAGATTTAGAGATGTTGCAATAGCAAGAAAACTGATTACTTTGCCAGGAGCTTGTGGTTTATACAATGAAAGCACTGTAAAATTTTAAAGATATGAATCACGTGAAGGTAACTTTTTTCCTTTCTGTTTTGGGGGTTAAGTTCTTGTGCACCAGACCAAGTAGCACTTGTCAAAGTTCTGTTTCCTGGTGTTCTACAGACACACTTTTGTTTTAGCTGCTGAGCAGAGAGAGTGAGAATAGCTTGAACTGCCTAAACTAAACTGTGCACTAGAAATTAGTAGTTTAGGTTGGTAAGAAGGCAATGTCTGTGCCACCTTGAATAAGACTTCATATGCAAGTCTGACTATGGTGTTCATAGAATGATCAGCATATCAACGCATTTTACTATTATTTAGTACTGGATAACACACATCCTGTAGGTAGAACCTTGGAATAAAAATATTTCTAGTCCTATGTATTTTTGGGGTCCAAAAGGGTTGCCTGTCTGTTATTACAGAAGTCTGTATGCTGATGCATCCCCACTGTAAGTGCTTCAGACTTTTGAAAACGTGAAGATACGACCTTTGGATGGTTGATTTATTAAACATTACGTAAGCAATAGCTAGTAGGCTACAGTAATGGCCCTTCATCAGCTAGGACCAAAATGTTAGGAATGTGTAAAAGACAAGGAGTAATGATTCCTGTTCCAAGGTGAGCAGAACAGATAGGTATGTCTCCTGAGGAAGGTAGATTAGAAGTTACGAGGCGATTAGGCATGGAACAGTACTGCTAAGTCTGCTATTATCAGTTCAGCAATATCTTTATTTTTTTTCTATGGAGAAGTGAACTGGCATATTAGAGACAGAGACTGAAGTGTGAAGCATCAAATACAGTACTGCTGGTTGGGATTGGGAGTGTTTGTAAGGTCGTTAACAGAGCTGGTGTGCTAGCAATGGACCATCTCTGCTTATGCTGAGGAAGCAGTGCTAGTGAGCTGCTCCTTAGTCTACCTGGCTTTACTGGCATTCCATTACTGTTGTCCTGAAAATCTTGTTGGCAGTTCAAGCTATTTTTCCACACTGTAATAGCCTTATTTAATTTTAAATTGTTAATTTTTTTCCTCCCACCATTTCTTCAGCTGTGCTTATGTGGCTGATGATGTTGGGAATAAGGACCTCATCAGAGTTTTTCTCATTGTGTGATGTTAAGACAATATATATTGTGATTCCAAACAAATTTTCTATTTGACAAAGCCCTTTACTGGCTTTAGATGATTTTTTTTTTTCTGTATCATATTGTTCTCTTATAAATATATATTTAGGAAATTGTGCACACTTCCAAATACAAAGGGGTAGACTTTCACTGCCTTGGGAAAGAAATCACTTTTAATAAGAGTTGTATGATAAATAAATGCAAGTTAATGAAAATTGGAGTGTAAATATTTTTTACGTATTTCAGGTTTCTTATTTGAAAGTGTGCTTTTACCGTTTCACCTGTTAAATATGAAGTAGAAGATTAAACTGGTTCAAAGTGTTAATGAAGGATCTGCATGCTTGCTCTGTCTGTTAATCAGGAAAAGCAAGCCTCTCCCAATTTATCTTGAGAACACTAGCAGCCTTACAGTGACAAATTTTTCTTAAGGAAAAAAACTTATGCTGTGGCTGAATTACTGTTGCTGCTAGAATCTGAAAAAGGCTTAGCAAAAAAATACCTATAACCTTCAGTTGAGTGGATTTGGCCGCTATTGGGCATTCGGGTCAAGTGTGAATATGTGTAAAAGTGCTTTTCGTATTTGTCTGTGCATTATTATGAAAAACATCAAAACTGCTGTAGTTTCCCATTTCTACTGTATTTCACTTGCAACCTATTTTTAATAAAGTTTGTATTGTATTTAACTTTGCATTAAATGTTTTTTTGTGCTGTTTGTTATTTGATTCTGCGTAACAGCATTATTGTAAACCAGAGGGACTCCCATTATTATGTTTTGCCTTACCTGTCCTTTTAAAATACCCTGGCAAACAAAGTCAGTGTATTCATAATGAACAGACTAAAACCTCAAATTAATTCTACATGGAGAAGTCACTTGCAGAGAAGGCTAATTCTTAACTGATCGGAGAGGAGAATTTCTTGGCCTGATGTTCAAGATCTGCAGCAGGGACTTGAAAGAATAACTAATTTTTACAGCTTAACCAGCAACTTAGGAAATAGTGAATATTGGCAGGATGAGTTGCGCTGTATTTGTATCCTCCTCAAGTGCAAAGTTGTATTTTCTAACAGTGAAGAGGAACCTGGAATGCAGCTTCTTTCAGAAAAGTAAATAGTATGACAACTGGAGTCTCCAGTGTGATTGCTGTGGTTAAAAAGTCATTTGATCTCTTTATTTTGAACACAAATGCAGGATAACTTTTGTCAAATCTCTGGAGGGTGGAAACTGTTTGGCTGACTTGGAAATTTTGAGGGGTGGGCTCAAATTCAGTGTGTAGTTTTGAATGAAGGTTGAGCTAAATGGTGGTGCTCCTCTTTTATTGTTAGATTGATAAGGCTGGATGATTTGACTCTTGGGAGACACCAGTTAAAGCTTTGCATGGGAAGGATGCAGGAGGGAACTAGGCCAGTAGCTGCCTACTGCTGTTGCTGAATATCCTCTAGAGCTGGGATAGGCACCTTGTGTCTTTCCAGGTGAGTACCTTGATCTCTTGAGTTGTGGGATCTCCATGCTGGAACTTTTAAAATCAATGATGAAGATATTCTAGTTTTTTAGTGTAATAAATGTGTGTGCAAAGGCAGGGAAAGCGCTAAAGGAACCACAGAATGTCAGAAATGCTGTTTAGTATGTTTCAATGAAATGACTGCCAGGACCTCAGGGTAGGGCTGAGGGGAGTCTTTCATCCATGTTTTGAGGATAGCTTTTGACTGTGAGAACAGCCTAAAGAAAAATAACTTTTGAATACAGAATGTGTAGTCTAGAAGAGAAACGATCCATTCTCCTCCTGTATGTCAGCCCCTTAGTATAAGCAAGAGCAAAGAACCAGTACAAAAGCAAAAAGTGATATATTTGATGAGACTATGGTTGTTGCAGCTGTGAACTGTCATGGAAACATTTATACATTTATTTCCAGACTAAAGTAATCCAGGGGTTGGGGGGGGGGGGGGGGGGGGGTGGGGGGGTGGTGGAGGCGGGGAAGGAGCTGTGCACTGTACAACAGTGGTAATGCATTCTCAGTGAGAAAACAAGTTTTGAGCTATGCTTTGCAAAGTTCAGGTCAGGTTTGCCAAAGGATCAAACCAGTATGGTGGGAGTTGAACAGTGATGTGGTTTGCTTTGCATTAGGGACATGAGTTGTCATCCTTCGTAGCACAGCTCTTGCTACTTTAATTGATGATGACCTTTGTGATAACTGTATGAAATTATATTTGCATATGCAGCCAGGTCTGCTGCTCTGAGCAGCCCTCCTGATCTGGTGGTCTGCAACAGACCCCCACAGTAATGTACAGCATCACATTCTCCCTTCAGCCCTTACCTACAGCCTCTCAGTTGGCCCATCACCTGTCCCCAGGCAGAGTTCCAAACTCTCCAGCCTATCCTTGACATAAATAGCTATACCCCCTGCCCACCTGCCCAGCCTGTCTTTCCTAAAGAGCCTATAACCTTCCATTCCAACTTTCCAGTCACAGGAGCCACCCCACCATGTTTCTGTGATGCCAATGATATCATGCGCTTGTATGCACACATCTCTAATTCCTCTTGTTTAGTCCCCATATTAAAGGCATTTGTATAGAGGCATCTCAGCCAAACTCCACTGGAGCTGTTCTGCATCACTCTGAGCATTCATTACAGGTGCTGGCATCCAACTGGTAGAGTTGGGATGGATCAGTGCCACCCCTACAACAAATCTAGTTTAAAGCTGCCTTGACCAGTCTGGTAAATCTCTGACCAAAAATGTATCAGAAGTGTTCAACACAATGCTTCCTCAGTGGTATCTTAAGCTTTATAATCCACCACTGATGCTAAAATTAAAAATGGATTGAGCCATTTTCATTATATATCTGGCCCTCTGGTTCCTCAGAAAGATCTGTACCAAGGAGGGCTCTGCATTTGCAGGGGGATGATGGGATCAAGGTGGTAGAAGTTGGGGGGGGAACCAGAGATTCTTCAAAATTCTTCAAAGTAGAGAATCAGTGTAGACAGGCATGCTTGGAACACAGCCTTGCAGCATTTCCAGCAGATAGCTGGATTTTGTATTCCTTTCTTGCCTAGATCTCACTGACAGACTTTTTTTGTTCCCCATACATCAAGCAACTTCCCCTTTGCTTTGGAAATAGAAGGAAAATGCTATTATGGTGAGTGACAACATACTGTAATTGGGGGGGGGGGGGGGGTTTATTGGTTGTTTTGCTTTTTTTTTATACAGAAGGGACTGATTTTTCAGCACTATGTAACCTGCTGTGTACAGAGGAATGACTAAATAAGAGCAGTCTGGGGCTGCTCAGTTTTAGGTTGCTAGTTTAAAGTCAGAATGATAGCGAATTAAGTCTTCTCTGTTACAGCCTACAGAAACCAGATTCTTAATATCATTCGATCAACCATTACACTTCAGAGGTGATCTTTCTGAGATGAAGCTGAGTTCTGTTGGAACTGTTCTGATTTGATTCCTGCTGCTAGAGGATAAACATGACATCTAAAAATCACAGCTCAGTGTCAAGAATTGTGAATCATACCCCTCAAGCTACTAAACTTCCAAAAATAGCTGATGTTGATAAAAACCTGTCTGCTTTACTTAGTGCCAACATCTCCAAAAATCCACAGTATCACAGTACTTTGGGACTCTTTTTTGAAGCCTGTATCCATTTGTCAGTTCTCATTTTTCCACCGATATAGAACTAGTTGCAAGGATGAACTGTTGAGGAGCTGCCAGTCAGTTTGTTGAGGGGTTTTGGTTTTAGACTGAGGCTACAGTTTGTGGATGTTACAGTACCACCAAGACAGTTGATAGAGCTGCACAGGAATGTTTGGTTTGGTATGTGATAGGTGGGCTTCATCTGGGTTCCTCTGTGAAGCATTGCTATCCCTTTTGTGCCAGACATGGAGAAGTCCACTGCTGCATGCCTTTGGATTTTCTACTGCCTGTGTGAGAGCGCATTCACCATGTTCAGTAGACAGTAAATTGAGACTGCTGTTATGCAGAACTGGATTCCTCTGTAATTATGATGCTGGCTTTGGTTTCAAAAACAAAACAAAACAACAACCCCAAACTCTAGTGCAAAAATAGCATTATTTCCCACTTCCGAGAAGCTGGCATGTTTGTATCTGGTGTATGTTCACATTTAATAGCCAAATAGTATTGCGACTCTTTTTAAGATGTTAATCTTTCAGTGCAATACAGTTGAGCACTACGTAGTATTACTAATGTGTATAGCATTCACCTTAGTGTGAGACCCCCTGCCATAGCCTGAATGAATAGCTTCCACCTGGGGCAGCCAATTAGGGCTCCTACAGCAGCTGGACCCGCAGGCTTTGTCCATCCCCTAAGACTAGCACTGGCTTTGTTCACAGGGTAACTAAACAGTTGCAGTTTAAGGGACCTCTGTGTATCATACAGCCCAAGGTCAGAGCTCTGCTTAATTGGGGTTTGATTATCTCCAAGGACGGAGGCATGGAGACTCAACCTCTCTGAGCAACCTATGCTGGCCTTTGACTACTCTCACAATAAGAAGTATTTAAAGTTCAGATGAAGTTTCACATCTCAGTTTGTACCTGCTGCCTCTTGTACTGTCATTGGGCTCTCTTGTTTTTATAGCCTTCCATCAGGTGCTTACAGACAGTGACCAGATTTCCCCTCAGCCGCCTTTCCCCCAGCCCCAACAACGGATGTTCTTATCCTTTAATCTTCTTTGTGGCCTTTCCAGCCTTAGCCCATAGTACACATCACCAACTGCTCAGGAAGGAAATCCTGTACCCAGTATAGGAGCTCTAAGCTCTATCCTCCTCCTCCCCCTTTGTTGCCGCCACTGACCCTCAACACGAGGCTTGCACACCCAAGAACTAGTGTTCTGAGGAGGAATCTTTCCGTACCTTAGACCTTTGGAGTGCTAGGCTTCCCTTTATCCCTTCCCTACCCTAACTTAAGGATACTCCCACTCAGAGACCGAGGCCACTTATCCCAAGTGACCCAGGCGAAGGAGGGATACTTCCATCCCCTATGGAGCGCCTAAAGGCCGCAGCTGGCGCCCGCTGCTGGGCGGGGAAGGAGGCGGGCCCTGTCACCGTGGCGGCCACGCCAGCTGCGTCCCGCATTGGCCGGTTTAAATCCCCTTGGGGCCTTGCTCGGCCCTGCTGTGCCGCGGCGCCGGAGCGGGGAGGACGATGCGGCCGCGGAGCGGGCTCGATCCGGGCTCCGTGTGGGCGCAGCGCCTCCGGCAGCTGGAGCAGCGGTTGCGAGTGAGCCCCGCGCCGCCGCGGCGAGAAGGGAGGCGATGGGCGGGCACTGGGGCGGGCTCTGGAGCGGCAGGGCGGGGCACCTGGAGGGGCCTTGGGCCGCTGGGAGAGGGGGTGAGGCCCCTCCGGCCCCTTCTGTTAAAAACGTGTGTTCTAGCCCTAACATTTGGGCGAGAATCCTCAATACAGCAGCCTATAGGGGTGTGGCAGGGGAGAGACTGCTTCACCTCGGGCTGGGCTGGAAACGGGGCTTCAGAACTGTGAGGAGCCCTCCTCGGCAGAGCGGGCATGCCCCTGTGAGACAGCACCTGCACCGAGAAATAGTCTTGCTGCCGCACTGTTGGAGGTGTCCAGCAGTGCAGCCTTGGAAATGGACATCTGTGTGGTTGTTTATAAACAAATGAGAATGTTCTGAGCTGGTCAGGGTGTTGGGACATCAGGTCCAAGTCATGCTTTGCCTAGAAAGGTTGTACCAGAGGATCCTCGGGGGCCCTTCCAACCTCCTTTTCTATGACTAGAATTTCTCTAAAGGCCATACATCTGAAAAATGTCAGGAGATGGTTTTATAAAGCAAAAGCAGTTGAAACCTTGTACATATGTATTTCTGTGCAAGCAGGCAAAATGACAAGAGTACAGGAAATAAAGAGGTGTTAAATATTACTGTGCTGAGGAGATTGGGGGTAGGTAGTCCTGTCATTTCAGAAGGCTGAGAAACCTGAGAAACAGAGCAATGCAATAATGAAAGCGATCATAATAGTACCATCAAACTCATGGTTCCGTCATTTTTAGTTTTTGGTGGGTTTTGTTCCTTAGGCCAAAGAAGAAAGAATAGTTGTCCTGGAAACTGAAAATGCTGCTCTCCATCTAAAGCTTGCAGAGGTAATTATTGTTTGTTTGTCCAGGAAGAATTCTCATGAAAATAAGATATACGCTGAAATCTGCCTCCTGTTTTCAGGGTTTGAACTCATCACCTGTTGGGGAAATCTATGAAGGGATCAAGGCTCAGCATTTCTGTGTTTCTGTTTGTTTACATATGAATCATAAATGGTAGCAGTAACAATAGACTCCTTAACTAGAAGTTGGCATGCATTTAAGTAATTGCTGTTGGTTTAAATCTATAAAAGTGAACTGAGGGAATGGCTCTGCTATTGTTAAATGCAGCATACTGCTTTCTGCTTGCAGGGAAATGTATGAAAGTCAAAGGTAGGTTTTGAAGGAATACTTTTTAGACATAATTAGGATCATGCTTAAAAAGGACTGTTCTTAGAGTGCAGAAAAGACATTTTGTTAACAGTACACTTACCAGAGATGCCCTTTTGCATGTCTTCATAGCACTGGTGTTACACTTGTGTAAAAATTGCAAGGTACTGTTGCAGAACTTGATCACAGAGCGCACAGCAACAACTGGATGCCCTCATTTCCTTATCTCATTCTACAGAAACATATGTTGTTCTTAGACCATTACTGAAACAAGAAACAGTCTGTGATAATGTTTGGGGTCTTCAAAGGTAGGATTTCCGAGATCTAGAGAATTTTGAGTATTGATCTGCGCTGCTGGAGTAGAGCCAGCTGTGAATATTAGTTGTGATATGGACTGTTGGCCAAGAGTTTCTAATCTGGGCTGAAACATTAGATGGTTGGGTGACCTCAGGAAAGCCATTTGCCTTCCGTGTGGGTCTGTTAACACCTGTGGATAAAAGTGGATTTAACGTTTTTCAAAGCCTGACTGGAAGCAGATGGTACATCTGAAATGAGTTTTGGTAGGTATACAGAATAATACTGTCATTTATTCTGAGAAAATGTTGCTGTTATTTTTGTTCTGCTTTATAATATTTACCAAAGACCTTAAATATGTCAACTGATTTTTATTTATTTTATTCTCACAAGCACAAGAAATAGATTTTTCTCATCAGTCAGGTGCATTAGATGTAGGAAGAAGTTATATGAATATTAGATAATGAAACCTTGTTTTCCAGGGTTTCATTTTCAAGCACTGTTTCAGTTTAGTGAAAGATGTGCTGAAAGATACGAGCACCTACAGACACATGAGGAGCATGGCAGTGTTACCACCAACAAGGTCAAATGATCCATGGAAATACTCTGCAGTTAACTTTCTGCTGATGTTTCTAATCAGATAGTTATTAAATAGATTTTCACTTCTTGGTTAATTTGCCCCAGCAATGTGAAAGCATGAGCTAAACTGACATCTGCAAAATAGTTCTACCTCAATGAAGAGTCTCTATTAAAAAGAACACTAATTTTAAATAGATGAATTTAAGGTTGTGCTATGTTGCACCGTATCTCCTGGTATTTCATCAGTTATGTTGGCAAAAAAAAAAGCACTTGCCCTCAGCTATCAATCACTGATCCTTCAGATCTGCTGGTGAAGTTGCCTGAACGATTGAGCTGTAACAAGTTCATTCACAGTGACCAGGGTTAACAGAGGTCTTATTCTTAACTTGTAAAAGCTAATTGGATTCATTTTGGATGAAGGGAGTTAGGGAGCTGTGAAGACAAACTTCTGATGATAGCTATAAATTAGGATTTGCAGTGTAAATGTTTGCCTATGGGTTGTATCAGGCTAATAAAAATGTTACCTCTTGCTGTAGACCTTCCCTTCCTTGTATACTTGAGACAATCACAGATACCAGCACTGCCACTGTTTTCTGCAGCCTAGTATGTTTTAATCTTGACAGCATACTGTAAGGGTTATTACTGAACATAAGAAGTCAGATTCTTTCTCTGTATATTTGCTTTTGCCCATTTGGAAATGTGTTTGTCTACCGGCATGCCCCCTGCTTTTGTTAGCAGTCTTTGAGGTCGATCCTGCAGCCTTCCTGTCTTTCCATTCCTGATCCTGCAGCCTTCCATACATAAAGCCAAGTCTGCCAGAAAGGATCCAATTGCAGAACTGATATTTTACTTTGGAGAATGCTATTAAGTAGTTCAGTTTCACTTCTGTTTATAATAAAGCTGACTATAAAAAGTTTTATAGTAGTTTTTTTTTGCCTCTTATGCGTGAGCACAGATTTGCAAGTTGTGACCTTGGAACAAGTCTGATGAAAGCTAAAACTATTTTAATGGAGAAAACCTCAAAACCAAGGCAGGATTTGCAATAAAGATAAACATTATAGTGGAAGTGATGAGAGGTTAACTGCAATGACAGTAGGATAGACCATTCCACTTTTATTGTTCATGTTGAGCAAAATGTGGGGTCAGGGGAACCCTGTGCAGATGGTGGAAAATGTATTAGATATTAAAAGTAGGTTTTAACTAGCTTAAGCTTATTTAACAGTAAGGCTTGAGTACTGCAATTGCTTATATATATGCTTAACTTTTCACATGTGATTAGACCTACTAATTCTGGTGTGCTACTTGTATGCATTTTTGTCAAGTATATATGTAAATACTGTTTCAGAGTAACTGCACTCCTGAAAATCCTTGAAGGAAAAGAGCGTGTGAACACTCTATAGAATCACTCCCAATGTCTGGGAGCTTAAAGCCTGTAAGAAAACAAAACAAAACAAAAAAATAGAGGAGTTGTTGTTTTGGAGTTTTGTTTTTTTTGTCTGGGCTTTTTTGTGTGTGTGTGTGTTTTGGTTTTTGTTGGTTTTGGTTTTTTTTAATAATCTTTTTCTGCTATTTCATTGCCACAAAACAATTATTTATATTAGTGCTAAGGTGTGTAGTTGTGCAGGATCTCCAGTTGCACTTAGAAAATGCATGCTTTGTGAATGTGAAAAAAGCCACATGAAAAGATTGGTTTAGATAAGTGAAGTACTTTTCTTGGAAAAGATAATCTATCTCTATTTTAACAGCTCCACGATGTTGTATTGTTGTTTTTGCAGGTATCATCTGTAGTTAAACTGCAATTAAATGTTTACTTTTTACCTACCATTATCAGATGTTGTAAGTACATTTAGCACTTTTATGTTGTACTCTTCTATGCTTTGTTAATTTAAATAACAGGGAAATGCAGGCATAGAATTTATGGTCTCAATAAAGTAGGAAATAAGTCTGTGCTAAAGACAAGGGCATTCCAAAAATAAAGGAAGAGGCTGTTAGTACTAGCTAAGGATAGATGTCAACAGGTGGCAGGGAAAAGTAGGTGAAGAAGTTGCAGCTCATTTTAAGCACATGGACTGTCAGTAAATGATGAAAATACAGTTTGTCATATAATATAGATTTTGTCATATTACAGCAGTTTGTCATATAATACAGATTCTGTCATATTACAGAATTTCACAAGTACTCTACAGAGATCTTTTTTGTGTTCATGACCTTCAGTATTTAAAGTTGCACTATTTCTTTTTATTTCAACATCTCAAAAAATTTGCCATAAGAATTGCTTTTGCATAATAAGTAATTTTAGATTATTAGAAAGCATTTTTCTCCACATCCTTTAAAAGTTGCTTTGGTTGCTTTGATCACTGAAGACACAGCTTAGTGCTTTATTAGTACCATTTTGCACCACTGCAACTCTACAGAATGTAATGGAATTGGTGTTAGCAGAAAGCTAGAGCAATGAGCACTAAGTTGGGGGCTGTGTATTACCACCTTCTTCAGGACTTTAGCAGCAAAAACGTGTTTATGTGTGTCCTTGTTCTATTTCATGTCCTTTCAGAGACCTTCCTGCACTGAATGTAGTTACCAGAAGACATTTAAACCAGCTGTGTAACCAGCCCTTTCCCCTAAGTGAAGGCAGAATTTTAACCATTCATATCCACCTCACACATAAGTAAGAGGTCTTAGGTACTGCAAACGCGTATTAGTAATCTGCTGCTGAGGTTTGCCACCCTAAGGAAGTAGAATGTTCTGATGTTAGCCAGTTGCCTCAAGGTGATCCTTCACATGACTCAGAAAAAGGTAAAAGCAAAGAAATTACGTGTTTACAACATCATATGTGATCAGATAGTTGAATTAAAAATGTTTACAGGGACAAAGGGGACAGAATGCAACAGAAAACATGAGCGCTTTAAGGTGATTATTAGCTGATTTGGGTGTTTTTTATTTAAACAGTATCAAGGGTTGGCTGGAAGAAGCACTAATGAAGTATTGCAGCTCTACTCTGCTCATAGCCAGCAGCAGAAATTGCAGAAGAGTTCTGTTGTAATCCAGATGTATGGAGCAATAAAGGTAAAGACATTTCGTAATCATGCAGGCATGATCTATGTCCTGAACATTTACGTGCTTATCAAATATAGTAAAACGCAGGAAATAGATATGAACATGATCTATGGTTTTACTGTGTTCACAGCAGTGCTTGCAGTAATGTGTGGTCATGCCTGAGTTGGCTTAAAATTTGTAGTGGTTTTGCTGCAATAGGTTGCAGGATCACCTGAGAAGCTGGTAGAAGTGGCTGCTTCTGAGCTCCAGGATCTTTATATAGGTGCTGTCAATATCCAAGCTAGATATTTGTGTACTCAAAACCTTGCAGTCCCTGATTTGACTATCATATGGACATCCCCTAAAAAACGGTGATTGTGATATATTTTAACCAGATCCTTTGTAAAAGCATTGGAGAGCTCCATTGATTTCACTGGGAGTTTTGCTCTGGCAGACCTCACCAGAGGGAGTAGTTCGCTCTATGCTCACTCGTCTCAATTTTGCATGAAAGAGACTGGAACTGTTCTGCCAGTGCCATAATATTTTCTTTTTTTAAAGTACTTATTCCTTAAGTTACCCTGTAGAATAGTGAATTCATTTTAGAGACACTCACAAATGACAGCTTTTCTCAAGGCAGCACTGAATGTCTGTGTAAAATAACTGAAAGTACCTAGGGAAAGAAAGCTGATTCTTAACAGGCAGAAGGATGTTGTGTAATTGTAGCATAGTTGAACTAGATGATTGTTGTAGTTCCCTTCCAACTGAACTGTTCTGTTCTAATTACAGTGATTCTGTTCAGTAAATTTTGTGGTGGTGTTTCACATTTTAGGTTAGTTAGAGCAGCAGAACTTCTTGTGATGCAATAACAGTGGACTGAGATGATTTGCTATCAAATATCAGTACTTGTTAGGTGAGAAAGCAGAGCTCTCCAAATAAAAGTCTAGATTAATGGTAATCCCATACCCGTAGTAAAAAACAAAACAAAAAGCTAAAACTTCTTCCCAGTTCTACTTTGTGGCTTTTAAGAGTGAGAAATGCAGTGATTTTTTTCCTTTTAGTTTAGATTATGTTTTATTATTGAAACTAGTCTATTAACACAAGCTCTGTACCCCCACTGGAAAAACAAAATGTCACAGAATACAGCTATTCTCATAGAAAGGCCTCAAACTGGCTTATTTAAGAAATGACTTAGAGTGAAGCTTAGCAAGTACCTCCCAATTAAAGTGTGGAAACTGAATGCCGTAATGGATATATGGATCACAATTTTTCATTGGTAATTCTGGATATGTCTTGTAAGTGGACAGAATGCACACATGCTCACACACACTTATTTTTATTTGATGAAATAAGAAAGTCTTTGTTATAACTGAAGCTTTGTTATGGTCGAAGCATGTACCACAACATGGTAAGGATTCATAAAGCCTTTTTAGGAAATGCCATTGCTAAATATCTTGCAGGATCGTTCTCTAAACATGCTTAAAGATATACCGAAGACTTTCCTTCACCAACTAGAGGGTCGTTCCTGATGCTGAGATCTCACCATAATTATCTGTGGTGGTGTTATGTTGATTCTTCTTTAACTGCTGCTGTTGTGTCTTAATATTTTTTGTTCTTGCTGAGAAGAGGCTTAAGCGCGACCTGAAGAGCCTCCATTCATTCGTTCTTGAACTTTCAAAAGACTTTCAGCGTCAAAGCAAGACTTATCTTTACCAAGTTTTGACAGCAGTCCAAGGGATACAGCTGCAAAATGAAGCAGTGCAAAGTAAGGCTCATTACACTTATATTTCAAACATGTAACACCAACAATGTCATTGTTAAATGTTACTAACGTTAAAAGGTCGAGTTTGATTTTTGAGAGTCATTTAAATTGTAGTACTTGTTTTTTTTGTTTGACATTAGATCAGCAAGGAGTTATGATGCATTAGAGTACAAATAAATCTGCAGAGGTTGTGACTAATAATTTGGATTTAGCTTTTGTGTTGATTGCAGCTGCTACTAGACTGCTGCTGAGCTGGCTCAGCTGTAACATTGTAAATCTGAAATTCTCAGCCTTGTTATCTGGACTATTTTAGAATAGCTGAAGAAAGAATGTGTTGCTTTAGTTGAAATTTGTCTGCTTTTGACTGTACCAGAAAAGGACTCCAGTGACTTCAGAGATTTCTGAAAATACTGTCTGAAATTAGAACAGACTGGATTCTTAATATTTCAGTGTATCATAGAGAAATTTTTTCTTGCAAATCAAAATCTGCTCACTAGATTTTCCATTATACTGATGTAACTGTTTGTGTGACCACACACAGATCAGGGAGCTAATCCAGGACAGAGGTTCACCTGGCTCTGGAAGCAGTTGTGTGAGCACAGCAGGAGGTTTGGTGGAGCACTGAATGGGAGGGGATGAAAGGCTCCTTAACCAGGACTGTCAATTAAAGAAACATAACAATTCTGAACATGTTTGCAAGCCATCACTCTTCTACAGCTGTTAGTCTAATTATTGATGAAGAGTCTAACTGTGCTCAGTGATGCTTAAACAAAAAAATCATCATTCCCAGTTCCCCAAAGGCTTCCATATAGGTCAATGAGATGGGCAAAGTGTGGGGGAAAGAGATGTCTATAATGGCTGCAGGCATGTAGTGGCTACTTCTCTTGAATAATGAAGAGCAGGTTATTAGTATTAAAAACAGATGAACCCAGTGGCTGCCTCTAGGTTATGGACCAAAGTACAATTTCTGAATAGCTTGCAGCTGATGTCAAGCAGAAAACTAGAAAAATGTTAAGTCTTTATAACTATGTAACTGTACTTTCAGAAAAATTAGAAGTTCAGAAATAATTGGTGCATCAGAAAATTTGCGGAGCTTCTGTTAAAGAAATTTTTCTGTGCTTCATGTAAAGCTTTACAGAAGATGGACATTAAAACTAATGGTTCACTCTTACAAATATCAATATGCCATCTGCTAAATGCAGCAACTTGACTCATTCTCTGCAGATTGCTGTCCTTCACCTCTCTGCTTAAAAGCCCTGGTGTCAAATTAGGAAACCCCAAGGCTGATTTCTGTTTTCATAGTCATCTTCACCATAGGGGGGCCTGGTTAGAAAAAAATATTGAGTAATTAGGGCTTAAGTTAACTAAAACTGGATGTGCAATGTCCAGTGGGTTTCTCAGAGTCCTCATTAAGAGACCATTTAAGTACTGAAACAGAGTAGGTTTTGTTTTTTTCTTTCAAGACTCAAGAATGGCAGAGTACCCTTAGCACCTGTTGCTTTACTGCTTCTTCAAGAGACTTCAAAATGTGTGTACACAAATTTATAAATGAAGATGCATATTATGGAGATTACTTAATCAATGGATTCCAACCTCCTGTTTTGAAAAATACTGTATGATTAGGGGTCAGTGACTGTACAGATCACTTTGACAGTTTATTGTAACATATTCACGTGTGATTCTCCAAACAAAGACATACTAGTGTTACTCCACATTTTTCTTGTTAATTTTCTCAGTGAAACTCCTAGATTTTGATTCTCCAACTATTGACAGCATGTATATTACAAAAATAAGATCTGTGAAATCTCAAATGTAGACAGATGTCCCTTGAATTTGTCAGATTTTTAGTTACACCAGCGACCATAAATCATAGCTGTGACATGCTGAGATTTTAAGTCTGTTCCTTTGTTTGAAAGGTGCATACTGAGACTGGTGGCCATCCTGCTAACTCAGCTCTCAGGCTATGGTTTTGACTGATACTCTACATCTTCAAACTGCTCACCAATTAATGCTGGAGGAATTGATATCCTGCTGGGGTTCCTAAAAGCTTTCTTTTTATGCAAGTTTGCAGTCACATTGTGTGCCTTTGGGCTAAGTGTTCATTTTAGGCCTGCTCAGTGTTCATGTAATTGTAATGAAATACAACTATTTGTGAAGTTAGAAGGATTTTGTAATGACCATATTGCTCTCCCCGGTTTTGTGAAGCAGACTCCCTGGGGTTCAAAAGATCAATCTTTTTAATGAAATCCTACCCATGAAGTGAGTGCACCTATCTCGAAGGGGATCCTTATAGCTGTTTTACAGGATTAGTAGCACTGTAAATGAGGATAAATGATAGGTTAACTTCTTGTAAAGGTAGCTGGCATGAATCTAATAATCTGCAAATATGTCATGAGCCTTGCAAGTGACAGCCCCATTTAGAAGCAGGTTGCTTCAAGTTTAGGTTTCAGGCTTCACTGACACATAACATTAACTAAATCAGCACATTTGAACTGCCTTTAAATATTTTGTATTTTTGATTGTTTTTCAAGATTTCATATGTATACCTTTGGTAATTATCTGTAATTTCACACAGCAAGAAGTATGATGGGATTTTTCAGGTGTCTAGTAAATCCGGAACTAACCCTCCTAATTAAAGTTTGGTAGAAGTTAAAAAGGTTCATGCTCGTATTTCATGAGGTGCTACTGGAAAGTTCATTTTGTGAAGTAAGAGTTCAGTTCTTTGAAACTG
Source organism: Pezoporus wallicus (assembly GCF_028554395.1). NCBI lineage: Eukaryota > Metazoa > Chordata > Aves > Psittaciformes > Psittacidae > Pezoporus > Pezoporus wallicus. The sequence continues at coordinate 6,356,419 of NW_026637663.1, forward strand.
CTTTCTTCTAGTGTTTCAGATAAAAGCTTTTGATCTTGAGCAGTCTCTACAAGAGCTGACAGAGAGATACGAGAAAGAAAAGCAAAAGAGGAGAGCTCTACATAACAGCTTAGTTGTAAGTATATTTAATGACAGATCATTTTCTTATTTTGTTGTGATCACCATTTCCTCGCCAATAAAACTAATGAATATACTTTAAATGAATATATCACCTGCCCCAGCTATCATATATAATACATTTCTTTGCTGAGGCCCATTTGTCTTACAATAAATCCCATTCTTTTTACACAAGTATCTTCCAAATGCACTAGTACAACATTTTGCCTTAAGGAGTATCATCCATTTTGAATAGTGGACAAAACTTGAGTTTCTTCATCCTCTTCTCTAAATTGCTTCTGAAATTGTTTCAGAATTCATAAAATGATCAACTTGAAATTACAAAAATATCGTGTGTTATTTTTCCAGGTATGCCTCTCTGTATCCTGCTCTGCCATAGCTGTATCCTGCTCTGCTGTTAGTGATGGTTCATTTGGAATTAATATTTTCCTTTTTGCCCTTTAACTTTGCTCTTCCTCTCTACCCCACAAATGTCTAGTTTTGGGTTGCCTGATTCAGGACCTGATTTTTAGAAACACAAGCCACTCCCAAACAAAATTCTTTTAAGTTCTTCTTTCTGGGAAAGTGAATGTCTGTTAAAAAGTACTTACTTTCCAAACTCTGCCTTGTGTTGCAGTTTACAGAAAGGCTGTTCCTCTAAGGCAGTGGGGAGTTAATGCCAGTGATCACTAGCCATTACAGGCAAGCTGTTTTAACTGATATAAAATGAGAAGAACTGATCACCAACACAAAGGAAGAAAAAACACCAGGTCAGATAAACTGAAGTCTGAAATAGCCTGCAGAGAAAAATTACTTAATGGCTTTTTAGTCATGTAAGAACACACCGTGGAGAGGAAAAGGTACAAAATGTTTTATATTCTACATCTTCCTCAGGGGTGATGGAAGAGAAATGGAGTGTGTAATCTTGTATGTTGAGTTAATAGAAGAAGCTCAAGTAAAAAGGAGACTGAAGAAATGGCTCATATTGAAAGCCCTTTTCTTGTTTGTTTGTTGTTTTTTTTTTTGCCACATAGACTGGAGAGGGCTGCACCATTCCAGAGCTCTAAAGAGCCTATAATTCCTCAAGTGTTTTTTCCTAACTTCTCAAGGCAAATGATATTGATGCTACTTTTCTCTCCGCAGAGACTAAAGCTGTGATGTTGTACACGCCTGATTTCCTTAACATGTTCCTGTCTGCTTCACAAATCCAGTGTATTTACTCTCTCCAGTAGCTTGTGTTAAATACATCTTAATATTCTAACCCTAGGAACTGAGAGGAAATATCAGAGTCCACTGCAGGATCAGACCTTTGCTACCTTTTGATACCGCTGCTGGGCATTTGGTATCACAAGACAGGTAATTTATTTTGGCTGTTAGATCTTAGCTGACTTGTAATTAATATACAGAGAAAATAATATGTATGTGAGAACAACTGTCTTACTGATTTTTCTGGTTTTATGCATGTGGGGAGATGATGATGGTATCATAAATACTAACTAACTGCATTTTCCTTTTCTTTCTCCTGCTAAATTGGCTTTAGCCAATCTCATCCCCTTGTCTAAAAGTATGTCCATCTGCATAGAAACCCATAGCCATTCTGCCAAGCCAAGATTACCCCTGGCTTTGCAGAAGTAGCACAGCTGCAATCAGTTTAGAGTATATTCACAATCCTATACAAATTCTGGGATACAATAATGGAATAACTGTCAGAAGACATGGGTAAAGAAACACACTTGGTATTACAGTTGTTTTGTTATGCTGTAGAACAGGTTTTCTGTCTGTACAAACACTGGTAGTTCTATTTCAGTGTAATTTGGCTCTGCATCCCTAATTCATAATACACTTACTGAAGTGTCAAAACAAAACATTCCAAGATCCAAAAAGAGAAGAGGGATTAGATGCAAGTATGTGCTATAACAAGCCAAATTCCCCATAGATGACCAACATGAAAGGGTGAAGGGACTGAAACACAGAGAAAGAGAAAAAGGGCAAATCTAGGTGGGTGGCTAGAAACCAGTAACACTGTCATTTGCTGTATCAGTAAATAACTGATTTCGGGTTTTATTTTACTTTTGCTGGCTGGTAATTCTGAAAGAGTACATTCAGTGTATTAAAGTTTATTAATTTCTGGAAAATCTTAACAGAAATATAGAATTGTTTTAATTAAAACAACATCAAAAAGAGTAGACAGAAATTTCAAGGATCCTGAAGGGGAAACTTGCATTGATCTGTGCTTGCTATAGCTGGGAAGGAATCCACTTACTGTTTTTGTTGCTCTATGGACTAGTGCAGTCAGATTCTGAATGCAATGTCAAACAGGATGGACTAGGACAAACAAACAATCACTAAGACTAACTCTTCTTAATATATCAAAAAGTAATAGAACTAAAACTTAATTGTAAAACTAAGGACTGATTCTCAAAACACTTGCTCACATGAATGCATTTATACACCTCAGCTATCCCAGTCAGTTTTGGGGCTAGTAATAGATGCAAGAACAGGGACAAATATCTAAAAAGAGGGTGTTTTCACTTTAATGTTCTAAAGTGAAAGCCACTTGTTACAAGCTCACATTACAATCTCAACACAAAAGCATGGCTTGCATGTGATTTAGTCTTAATTGGGTTTGTTCTATATTTCTTTTTTTAAAGCAGATTATTTTGCTTGGTTGCACATTAATTTGTTTTTTTATTCACAATGAACTGTGGTGTTAGTATGTACTTTGGGACGGTGTGTAGCTCACAGACATTTTGAGTGTTGACTTACCTAAATGTAATGCTTATCTTGAAAGGTGCTGGTCTTTTCCTTACTGGCTTTTTTTCCCTTTACAGGCAAAGAAACTTTTCAGAAGAAGTGGCATATGCAACTGATGATGTGAGTATTTGATGGTAAAATTTAAAAGCACATTCACAGACACTAGGACAGAGAAACAAGAGGGACACATGAGCCATGGGTACTTTGTTGTCAGGCGTTGCCCAGCTTTCATTACCCACGGGTGCAATAGCAGGTGATTCATGCTATTTTCATCCTCACTCTTTGTAATAGTAATACCTTGGTGCTTCTGCTGGTGCAGTCACCCATGAAGTGGAGGTTGTGTGTTTGCAGTAGTCAAACCGCCGCAGGCTTCCTGCAGTCAGTTCCTTGGAGACACTTGTGTTTGCTGTAATGATTTCTAAAATTAAGTCAGGCTTTTTTCATTTTATTATTGCAACACACCTCATGCATTAGGAGAGAAACACGGTATCTCATGGGTCACAACAGCCTACGTGGTACTGTAGTCAAGCATATTAAAGTGTTCTGGCTTAGATCTATCGAAGGAGAATGAACACTGAGGTTGCAAATCCAGATGACATTCCAGCATTAATGGAGGCCATTACCAAGATATAAAACTTAAACAGGCACAGTAGCGTGAGCTAAGGTCAAAATATTAACTTAGGATTTAATTTTCTTTGCTGCCAGTGTTCTTAGTTACTGCTCACTGTTACTTACATGGTGATTAGCTAAAATCTCCTCAATAGTATCATGATTAAAATATTGCTAAAGTGACCTACAATGCTCTATGCATTTAAATCTTCTAAATTGCAGCTTCATTAGGCAGATCACTCTTGCATAAAGTAGATACTTATATGTGTATATATATATATATATGCAATTAGGAAACTAATGGAGCACATGAAGTCTCAGCTAAGAAACAGTAGATATGCCAGGAGATTTAAAATCAGGGATCTGTAATGATAGATGTATTCTGGATGTCATGACCCATTTATTGTACTATAAAATGCCATGACCATTTCTGACCTGTTAAATTTTATTCATAAAGATTAAATTAGATAGTATTTAGGTTTTGGATTCTTTAATATAGATAACTGATATATTACAGTACCTATATACTTACAGGCAAAGCAGTGTATGCTTGCTGATGCCAGTTCGTGAATTCCAGTTTGTATGAAATAGTGATCTGGTAACCTTCAGTATGCTAACCTGTTCTCATGTTTAAAAATCCTTATGGAATATTGCAGGAAAATACATGTATGCATGGACTTGTCTGTAAAACAAAATTTGCAAGGTACTAACTTCCTGTATTTGGAAAACACCACAATGACTTAAAATATTTTGTTGGTTTGCATTGGCATTTGGCTAAATTGCTTTCTTGTTTTGATCAAACACCTTAAGTCTTTGTGTTAATTTCTTAGTATAATTTTTTTGATATTTTTTAAGAAAAAAAATTGTTAGAAGCACCCAAGTTCATGAGGGAGGATAAAAGTGCACTGACTTTACAAAAAGAAGTCAATTTAGACCAATCTAACAAAAGTAAACAGTGTTTATTGCCTGCTTATTTTGCTTTTAATACCTCACAGTGTTATTGTTTTGGCTAGGATAAATATGCAATTTTTAGATAAAATTATGGGGCTTGTCTTGTTATTGAGATTTTAGTTGCAACGGAGTCAAAGCTCATATTTCTGGAAACAAATTAACCATTTCTCAGACAATTATTTATGATTTAAAGAAAACTTTAGATCAAGGTGAAGGAAAGATGTGTTGGAGGTGCTGAGTTTATTAGTTTTGCTTTTTAGATCATGGCTGTCTTTCCAGATTTTTCCCTGAAAATACTGTATACATGTAATATAACCAGGCAGTTATATGCCATGATCACTTTAGAACTAATGTGTGTTAGAAAGCAGAGCGGTATTTGAGAACCAGTCACAATGCAGTCCAGCATACATACAGGAAACTATGGTTGGATCTTCTGGACAAGCTTCAGCTTGACATTACTCCTGAATTGGATGGTAGCTCTGGTAATCTGCTGATCTGTTTCATCTGTGCTACAACTTTGTCATGTTATAACTAGAATTGAAAGACCACAACAGAAATGGCAGTATAAAGCAGCTTTGCTTCTCTTCTGCCATGAGCTGTGTTAGGTCTTCAAATTGACTATAGATGGGCAGAACTGATACTTGGACAGAATAGTTGAGTATCTATTTGTGAGACTGAGACTACTTGAATTCCATTTAGTCTTTGAGTGTTTTTTCTTTTGTTTAGAGATTCATATCATTCTTCAAAACACATATGTGATCTTTACTATAATCTTGCTTATCTTGTCTAGAGAATCATTATTCTCATTCTAAGTCTAAAAAGAGAAAAGTATTTCATTTCAGGCTTTGAGCTACTTTAAGATTTGTGAAGTTTTCTTTTTACTTTCCCATGTATGCCCAACTCAACATTTCCAACGGTCTGAGCCTTTCTCCTATAGTTTATTGTACTATAATGGTGGAAAGTAAGTACATAGTGCGCATCAGGTTGAACTGCTCCACATGGATTAGGGAGCAAGCTTGGATGTCAGGACAGATTGTGGATATTTATGAAGTATACTTTTGTCATTTCAAGGATTCATATTGCCCTGAAAGAACTCAGACTAGGAGTATTCCGTGACTCTGGGGTGAAAAAGAGATTTTTCAGTGTTCTTGTGAGACACCTGTCATAAGCACTATTGACAGGGAAACTTGATGAGATTTTGTAGGCCAGTAGCAGTAGTGGATATATTTTAGCCTGTACTGATCTCCTGAGAAAGGAAGGTCATTACAAATGCTCATATGGAGCTTCAGCCTATTAACAATTCTTCTGTTACTGTGTCATCCAGATAGCTTTTTATGTTCCATTTCTCACCTTATGGAAAGCTGGTCTGCAAGTACATCGATCTCTGAATCAGAAATGTGTTCCATAACAATATAATTCTTTTCCTTTTTTTTAATTTTCTTTTTTTCTCCTTCCCCCAGTGCCTGTTGGTTACTGATCCTATTAGAATTTTGGTGTCAGGCCATTCTGTAGCAAAGTGTTGTACTTACATCTGCACTGCGGCTAAATTTGCCAGTATTGGGATGGGTAACAGCTCATTCTGTAGAGTGAGTGTAGTCATCATTAGTTTGATAATGGTTGGCCTTCTCCAAAGGAGAGAAATACTTGTAAACTCAAACCAAGAAATTTGGTTTTTATTAGCCATTTGCATGCTGGACATAGTGTTACGCAATTGTTATTTGCTCAGTTGTTTACAACTTCAGTCTGTAGCAATGCTAATTTGAAGGCCATTAGTTTAGTACTCCAATCTACTTGTCTGAAGCACAGTAGGAATTTCAGCACTCCCATCAAATGCAGTAATGTTACCCCAGGTTAGTAAACTAGGAAACCTCCTTGGATTAGATGAAGTATTTTCTGTGCTTTTCTCTGCACTTAAGCAACATTTGCCAGAAGGAACAGACGGGCACAGAAGTTGCTATGTAAGGAATGTCAGGCTGCTGTGACTGTACTCTGGTAATAGTTTAAAAGAGTTACTTACTTACTGTCAGAAAACTACTATGTAATCCATCCGGAAAGTGGATTTCACTATAAACTCATGTAATTCCGGCTATTGTGCTAGTGCAGATCTTTCTCACAGTGGTGGTCTAGCGTGTTACTCTATAAAGTGCACATCTTCTGCTCAGTTCTAGGCACAAATGTACATAAAATCAGTCTGAAAAGATACTGTGAAAACTGGCTCTATAACAAAAAAGAGTTTTTTGCCTTTTTTTTTCTACCTGTGGTGGCAGTTAGGGAGGTTGGATTTACTTGCCTGTGGCTTTCTACGCACATAAGTTCAGGTAAGGGTTTGAATCATCCTCATGAACTTAAGTGTGCATATTTTGTGTTGGTTGGTCTTTAATAATCCATGTCTTGAGATCATGTCTTGTAGTCTTGCTGGTTTCACTGCAGTGTACAGACTGTACAGACTCACATGTTGGTGACTGCTGGAGAAGGACCTTGGACTTCATGATCCTTTATTACTGCTGTCAGCTCAAATGTTAGAATTGATAAATATTTCTTTGTGTTTCTGTGTGAGCCTATGATATTAACTATGACTATTTTGGTTTTGTCTTAGGAAACTGTCCTTGTAAAGTGTAGCCGTCCTGGTCATGCATCAATAAACAAGACTTTTCAGTTTGAAAGGTAGGTAGTCGTATGCAGCAATCTGGATTGCTGGAAGTTCTATATAATCAGAGAATCACAGAATAGTTAGGGTTGGAAAGGACCTTAAGATCACCTGTCTGACCCTCCAAAAGATATCATGATGGTTGAAGTCCCTCATGAGGACAAGGGCCTGCGAGCGTGAGGCTGCTCCTATCTTTCTGTTGTGAGCTACATGCCTGCTACATGTTGTGAGATAGTAAAATGTTATCCCCATTTTAAAGGTAAGGAAGTGATGTTTGCTTTTCAGTACTTAAAGGGTGCTTGTAAGAAAAATGGGGACAAACTTTTTAGCAGGGCCTGTTGAAACAGGACAAGGGGTAATGGGTTTAAACTAAAATAGTGTAGATTAGGACTAGATATAAGTAAGACAGTTTTTACAATGAGGGTGGTGAAGCACTGGAACAGGTTAATAGGTAATCCCTGGAAACATGGGTGGGGGTCTGGCTGGATGGGGCTCTGAGCAACCTGATCTAGTTGAAGATGTTCCTGCTCATTGCAGGGGTTGTGGACTAGATGAACTTTAAAGGTCCCTTTCAACTCAGACTATTCTGATTCTATGAACTGAGGTGGATTGCATGACTTCAGCATTAGACATACAGCATGACTGAGCAAAAAACTGGACTAAGGACTTGTAAGACTTTGTCGAGGTTTAAACCCAGTCAGACAGCTTGTTCACTCACTTCCCCCCCCTTCTTGCCCTCCCCCTACTCTGCAGCTTGTTGCTGGGGACTCCATACAGCTGCCTTCCATCTCCGACTCTTCCAAAGCACTGGAGGGGCCCAGTGGACTAGATACTTGCCCATACTGTCCCACACACCCTGCCACTCATGACTGTCCAGCTTTGGGGAAAATCTCCTGGTCCTCCTATATCATCGTCTAACCCCAGACAAGACCCAAACCTGACTCTGCTTAACTTTTGAGATCAGACAAAATGGTTGTGGGTAGAACACAGCCTGTGTGTGTGCCAACATGCTGATCCCCATCACAATCAGCAGGCAGGTCCCAAGGATACCCAAAGGCCATTCAAAACCTTCAGAACTCTCACACGATGCTGCTGTACTTGTCACTGGGGCTGGGGTAGCTGCTGTGCTTGCCGGCTCTCCCACCACCAGCTTCTCTTCTGAGTCCAGCTCTTCCTCCTCTGCCCTGCTGGGAAATGCTGCGTGGTCTCCTGCATCCTCCTGGGGCTCGGCGGGCGGCTTCCGGGGAATGCTCTCGGCCGTCGCGGGGCTGGGCTCGGCCGCGGGGCTCGGCTCCTCCGCCGCGTTCTACCGCTGCTTTGCAGCCGCCTCCTTCCTCTCCTCGACCGCCCCGACCTCCTCCACCGGCAGCCGTCCCCTCGCGGCCTCCGGCCCTGCTCCCGCCGCCGCTTGGTCCCCGGGGCCACTCTCCCGGGCCGCTTCAGCAGCCGCCGGCTCCCGGGGCCGCTCCCCCGCGGCTCCCCGCGGCCTCACCAAGACGGAGGCGAGGGCGAGGGCCAGGCCGGTGAAGAGCAGCCGGACGGCCAGGTACAAGTCCACGGCTGCGTCCGTCCCGCCCTGCTGCTGGAGCCCACCCGTGTTACAAGTCATTGCCATAAAGTACAGTGAGACAAGAACCTTAGCCCAAGCCCCACACTTGATAAACACTAACACAGCGAATACCGGCTGTAAGTAATGTACTGCATTCTGAAACTGTGAGATCAAGAGGAACAACTCTGAGAGCCAATAAATCAGCATTGTGACAAGTGACTATTAATCTGGTCAGATCTGTCGTTATCTCAACCCTTCGAGCCCCACGTTGGGTGCCAAAAGAACTGTCGTGGTTTAAACCCAGTCAGGCAATTAGTTCACTCCCCCTGCCTTCTTGCCCTCCCCCTGCCCCCGGGGGGACAGAGAGGAGAATCGAAAAGAATGCAACTCCCACGGGCTGAGATAAGAACAGTTTAGTAACTAAGGTATAACACAGATCACTACTGCTACCACCAATGATAATAATGATAAAGGAAATAACAAGGGAAGAGAATACAACACCTCACCACCAGCTGACCAATAACTTGCCCCCCCCTCCCCCAGCCCGACCAAGCACCGACCCATACTTCCTCCAACCCCGCAGTCTCCCAGCCCTTCCAGGTAACTCTCCGTTACCTCCTGGGCATGACGTGCTGTGGTATGGAATACCTCTTTGGTCAGTTTGGGTCAGGTGTCTTGTCCCCGCTTCCTCCCGGCTTCCCCTCCTCCCTGGCAGAGCATGAGGCTCACAAAATCCTTGGCCAAACCAAAACATCATTGTTATCAGCTCTGTTCCCAGGCCAAAAGTCAAAACACTGCACTGCACCAGCTACCAAGAAGGAGAAAAATGACTGCTACTGTTGAACCCAGGACAGACTTGAAGATGAGTTGTGTTCCTTTTAAGTTAGAGTTAAAATAGCCTGAACATGGACAGCAGGGTAGAGTAGTGGCATGTAAATCAGTGCTCTCCAAGGGAAAGGCTGTGGTGTGACCACTTACCTTATTAGATGCTCAATAATCCAAATAAACGAGAGATTTTGAATGCACTGGCTGTGGTAAGGGTTTTAGTTAGTGTTTGTGCCTTATGGGCCACCAGAGAGTCAGTCCACAAGACAGAAAACTGCAGGGAATCAGGCTGAAAAATGCCTTATGTACTTTCAGAATGGAGCTGATCTGAACTTCTGAAAATAGGAATGAAGGATTAAATTAATACAAATGAGATTGCTGTCAATGAAGAAATAGCGAAATTTGCCCTATGCCTTTTTCTAGTGCAAACTTTGTGTCTGTACCTCACAATGCCTCATACAGTAGGCTCTCTACCCTGAACCATGCCTCAGAACCCTCTGGAAACATAACACATAAGGACAATTTCATGCTTCCTTGCTCGGAGACAAAGCTTGATTTAAAGTCAGATTTATCCAGCATGAATTATCTGTCCTGGTTTAAACTTAAGTTCTGAGCCTGCTCAGCCTGAACTGCTGTAGGTTTGTTAAATGTTGCCAGTCATTCACCCTTTCCTTGTAGAATCCTTCTAAGATGCTGCCTTTTTCTGCTTATGAAGACTGGGGACTGCTGTTTTATAGGCCACCAAAACCTGAAAATTCCCAAGATAATGCAAATCTTGGGGAAGCTTTAATGACCCCATAGGTTATAGGACTCCTTTGATACCAGGCATAAGAGATTTGTCAAGGTACATGGCCTCATCGCATGTATGCTAAGCTACTCAAAGTAATTTCTTTCACTCTCCAGCTATACCTAATACAGCCGTGCCAGTTGAAGTAAATGCAGAATTAACTCCGTAGAGCAACACCACTAATAGTGTTGACACAGAACTCCAGAGATGCTGTGACTCTGGACATGTGGTGGAGATCCTGATAATCAGGAAAAGGGTTAAAAAAATGTAAATCCCCCAAAGAATGCAGTTCTTGGGGAATGTTTTTCTAGTGTCCCAGCACAGCTCTTTTCTATAAACAGAAGAGCATATGGTTCTTATGAACTCAAAAATGTTTATTTTTTTAGCAACGTTTATGGAACTAATAAATGTCAAAATATTTGATTTCAGCTCACGAAGAAAATTCCAGCTTTCAGCATGTTATGCTTTTATAGTTTTATTGGCAAATCAGTTAGCAAAATAAAAAAGATGATCAAAATTTCAAGGCAAAATTAACATTTATCACTGCACAGGCACAAATCTATCATCGTTCTGGTAAAAATACATGGGCTTATAGAAAGAGATTCCCTGGGTTTGCTGCATCTTCCATGGTCTCAGATTAATTAAGTGGGTGTCCATGCCTCAGCTAGTGATGTGATTACAGCATAGCATAAACTAGTTGAAGACAATTTTAAGCTACTTCATTTGGGTACCAGTAGCATATGAATCACAGCACCTAAGCAGTGGCAATAAAACCTCTTTAGGAAGTTGAGTAAACATTTGGAGTAGTTACTGTAACATGGAGCCCTGTGTCTTTCCTCTATAGAGCTACTAGAAACTGAACCTGACATAGTTAGCTACTGCTGTAGTTCTTCACAGTGCAAACAGACTACTAAGACTGGTTTATTCTACCTGGTAACGGTTGGTAGCAAGACAGTATGAATGTTCTCATTCCTAAAATAACTAAGTTGTAGGGTTTTTTTAATGTAGTAGCTCTGAGATGTTTTGATATGTCACGAAAAATAACATCATTTCAACACGTACCGAGTTAGAGACCTAGCTGGTTAAAATGGAGGGCTCAGTGCTAATAAGTATTTTATGAATTGTAGATGATAAATTAAGCAGAGAAAAGTGTTTGGAAGTGCTTTTTGCTCTCTTATATGGACCTTGCAGATTTGATGTGCAAAGTTTACTGAAGCATATGCGTCTATGCATGCAAAACAAGGATAGGGGATTGCTATTCAGTGTCTATGTCCTCCTAGTACAGGCTGTGCCACATCTCTGCATATTTGTTGGTTTCTCAGTGTAGTGTGACAGCACATCAGTGGAATGGCAAGACAAGCAGTATTTGTCCATCAAGCCAGACAAGTGCTTCTTTCCTGATTAAAGAGAGTACGTTTTCATGCAACTTATAATTAGTCTGTGGAATACACTGCCACAGGATGTTACTCTAGGCCAAGAATTCAGCAAGATGTAAAAAGAAATTGAATGCTAATTCTAATAATATTTTCTTTGAAACAGAGATTCAACTCATATTACAGTTTTGAGGCCAGTTTACGTATTTTAAGGATTAGGATGTGGCACAGAGTTACAGTGTTTCCAGCCACCAGTGTTTCTTGCTCCTTCCTCTGGCTATTGTCAGGAACAAAATGCTGAATTAAGTGGGTTGGCTCCAATACTATATCTGTTTATCAGTGATCCATCTGTAAAGTCTTTTTTTTATGGAGAACATGAATGCAAAATCTGCATTTGTGCAAGCTATAGACTGTAGTGGCCAAACCGTGGTCAAATATAGTAGAGCTTGAGCAAATGCTAAAGTGCACAATATGTCTTCATTCAGTTACACTTGTAGTATAATACACAAGCTGTGGGATACACTGCTAAGTGAAGTGTACTAGTATACTACATACACAGGGAAGTGACTATGCTTTGTAATGTTTGTTGCTACCCAAAATTCCTGTTTCTAGTTAGTCATTTTGCTATAAGCCATAAAGAACACATATCACTCATTGTTAAACAGAGCTAAACAAAACAAAAATCACAACAGAAAGATATCAGAAAAGGAAGCTTTTTCCAAAGATAAACATCCATACCTCAAATACTTAAATGTGGCTAATGACATTCGTGTTTTATATTCTGTTCATCTTGTATAAACAGCGCTTGCTGCAGGCTGTAATCTTGGGGAGGATATATTTTTGGTGTGCTACGGAAGAAATGAGAGAGTTAGAAGTCCATGTTTTATGATCAAAATTATCCTCCCTTTGATGATTTCCTATTTTCAGGTCTTGATTTTATGTTGTACAAACTTGAAAGGATCAGAGGAAATATTTCTTTGAAGGGTCCTGTGTTAGTTTGGGTTTTTTCCTTGGATTTGAAAAACATACACAGTTGCTTTAGATGTTGTTCTGGCCCAAGGATTGTACTGTCCTTGTTTTCTGAAAGGTAGAAGAGCATTCAATTTCATTGTCTTTCCTTCGGTTTAAAAATTAGTTTGAATCCACATCACAATGTAAAAGACAGTCTTCTCTCCAGTGAGAAGGGTTTATTTCAGAGCAGATAGTTCAGTTGGGATGGGGATGGATGTACCTTAGACTGATGCTGTCCACAAAGACAGTGCATTCTTAAGCAAGATCCTCAGGGCCTTCTTATTTCCTCTGTGTCACTGACTCTTGTTAGACAAGCCACGTGGCAAGTCTGCAGCCTCTGTACCCCAAAGCCTTACCTGCATCTAAAGGGAAGCACAATGTGACCACTCCCTTTCTTAGGGATGCAAAGGAGACACGGGAGGCAGGGATATTTCAGTTTGGTAGGTGGGAGAAAGTAACAGGGATCCAGTACAGCCTGAAAAAGTAGAGTCTGTCTGTCAGAGAGGCAGGCAGAAGGATTAGGATAAGCTCAGAGAGTCACAAGTGTACACCTGTGGGTTGTTCCCTCCAGCACACACAACAGCCGCTCTCCAAAAATGGGCGAGAACCTTGGAGTTCTAATTTTTAGCTCTCTGACACAGAATCATAGAATCCCAGACTGGTTTGGGTTGGAAAGGACCTTAAAGATCTTGTTCCAACCCCCTGCAACAGACAGGGACACCTTCTACCAGGTTGCTCAAAGCCCTGTCCAACCGGGCCTTGAACACTGCCAGGGATGGGGCAGTCACAGCTTCTCCGGGCAACCTGTGCAAGTGTTAAAATGTCAGCAGGTCACAAGTTTTATGTCACTTGCCTTCATTTCCCCTAGTTTATGTTCTTGAATTGTGACAACATAGTTATTTTTTTTCTTCAGTTAATCATTGCACTTTTCTCCTCAGAGTTTACAGTGCTTCGGAGTCACAAGATGCAGTATTTGCAGATGTGGCCCCTTTGCTAACATCTCTCCTGGATGGGTAAGTTAAAAGGTGGAAGTAAGAAAGCTAAAGCAGAATAATCTACTTAAATACATCAATTGAAAAAAAACCTCAACATTTAGTTAATATCCTGTTAAGTTTTGTAGCTTTGCAGTTCCATTTTCCTGTCTTCTTTCTACTGAACACCAAGTAAATGTTTCTGCATAAGGACAGTGAAAACACTGTTTGCAAAATTTAATGGAGCAAATTTGGAAATTAAAAAGTGTGTTGGTTTTTGTGTTTTTTTTTTTTTCTGGTCTCCTAACTGGTGAAGTGAAGCATCTGTTCTGTTGTTGTGTACAGCACAGGCCATATGAAGATGAACCAGGAATCAGTTCCTGGTTGAACCAGAACTGAGCATTCTCAGTCATAGTTCTAATGTTCCTTCAGGCACTGGATTTAAAACAGAATTCTGGTTTGAATACAAAACTGATTAGTAAGAAGGACTAACAAATATATGTAATTATTTCTAGCCAGTGAAGTTCATAAGTGTGATTTTTCGTTTATACTAGAGCCAACTTAAGCTACTTTTGCAAAGTAGTCTTGATGTGCATATTGAATCTTTGAATTGTGCGTATTTGAATTGTGCAATTCATGTGAATATTGAATCTATTGAATCTTTGAGTCTTGAACTGAGATTTATACAAAACTTAACTTCTCCTTTCTCAACCCCGCTCCAGTTCCACTCAACTATAGACGGTGGTTGTAGAGTTGTCATGGACCTTTCCCTCCCTGTAGAGGTAAAGACAGTCCATTTCTGTCCACAGTGGCATAATTGGACAGTAGCAATCCTTGTTCCTGTCAGCCTGCGCACTGAGGTGTCCAAGTCTTCTTTTCTTAAAAGCAGCTTTGAAGAGGAAATCAGGATATTGTGAATACTGGGAAAGCCCAGCCATCCCTTTACACGTGTCACAGTGAGGCCCACAGTGGCTACCTGGTCTAAAGATCCTATATGACATTATTCTCGTTTACCAAAGATGAGTAAGTACAGTTTCCACAGCTGAGCAACCTAGGGACCTAGGTTGGAGGAGCCTGAAGAAATCCTTATAACCACTGTTTTCTCTCTCTACTTTATTTAGCCATAACCGTTAAGTTTTCTTTGGCTTAATATGTCATTTCTGTATCTTCAGACATACCTGATCTGTACTTGATCTGCTGTACTTCCCACTTTCTAATTCCCATGTTGGGAGAATCCTGCCCTAAAAGCTAGGGTTTTATGTTCAGTTAGGAAATGCTCTGCTACTGAAAACAAAAGACCTGTCTTGTTCTTCCAGAAGTGTCATTTAAACAGAAGCAGATTTTCAGGGAAGGCAAGGCTGTGCATACAAGCCCTGTTTCTCAGCAGCTTTGCCATTGTAAATGGGAAACAGACATACATAGTCTGAACTTTGAACCTCTTTGCTGCTCCTGGTTGTTTTAGTCTGGACTCCAAAGTGGTCTGTAACAACTTTTAGCTTAAGTAGAAAGGTGTGTTCCACTCCCTTTCTTTATTTTTCTTCCCTAATGAATTGTTTCACTTTTCAGATTATTCCATATGCAAAAGAGACAAAGTACAGCAAGCTTCAAAGTTTAAAGTTAGATATACAGGGCCAGCAAGGGAGGAAGATAACATTTCTTTTCTTTACAGCATTGAGGAATCCAACTTTTTATTTTAAAGAAGAATACAATTCTCTGCCTTTGATTTCCTTTAATAGTGTTCTCTCCTAGTGATAACTTTGCTGGACTGAATACCCATACTCTTTTTAGGAGAGAAATACTATGAAACTATTTTATATCATAGCAGCCTTCCAGTATCTGAAGGGGGCCTACAAGGATGCCAGAGAGGGACTCTTCATCAGGACTGTAGTGATGGAACAAGGGCCAATGGAATCAAACTTAAACAGGGGAGATTTAGGTTAGATATAAAGAAGCAATTCTTTATTGTGAAGGTGGTGAAGCACTGAAACAGGTTGCCCAAGGCAGTTGTGAATGATCCATCCCTGGCAGTGTTCAAGGCCAGGTTGGACAGGCTTTGAGCAGGCTGGTCTAGTGAAAGGTGTCCCTGCCCAGGGGAGGGGGGTTGGAATTAGATGATCTTAAGGTCCCTTCCAACCCAAAGCATTCTATAATTCTATGATTCTATTGATATTCTAGCTTGACAATAAGAACTTTTCTACTCAAGAATATAACTAAAGAAGCAGAGAGTAGAAGGAGAAATATCAGGGCACATAGATGAATCATAGTCTGAAATTTTCAGATTGCTCTATTTCTAACCCTTTTGTTGGAACCGGAACACCAATGAAGTAAACTAGTTAAATACAAACTAGTCTGCTGTTTGTCATCTTGTTGCATCTGTCAACAGTTCATTCTCTCCTGTGCCTATTTAGATGTGATACCACTTTATCATTTTAGGTCATTTGGGCTTACTGTTTTTGCTTTGGTGGAGAAGTTATCACTGATTGATACTTGAAGATTTGAATATCTTCAATGTTACAAGCACCTGTCTACTTAGCTTCTAATCTGACCATCTGTATCTTGTCAGAGCTATTTTGTACATAATGCTTACTTTCTAACAACTAGCAATGAAGGAAAACTTGAATAGCTGGACTATATGAAAGTTTGAAGGACTTCTAAAAAGGCTTCCATTCTGGTTTTCCTAAGGAAAACTACTACTTGCAAAGTTCTGGCTCTCTTTTTGGTTCCAACGTTCTCTTTAATTTTGGAGCAGGGCTGGAAATCTCAAAAAGCTATGGGCTGGCCACGCAGTGTGTGTTAGGATGGAATTGTGAAAATGGCTCATTGTAAGCCTAGTTAAAAACTACCAAACTTAGTAGGAGCTCTTCCACTAACATATATGGAAGCAGAGTTATGTCAGCAGTGAACTCTTAGAGAAATCATTCATTTCAGATTTACAGCTCTAATGTCTAGCCCATTTCATTTTGCTGCAGTGCTATTTTCAGTTAATCCCCTTTACTTCACCAAATCTATGACTAGACTTCTATTTTATACTCTGCATCCCGTGAGAGGACCTCACTGTAGGTTCACTGGCTGCAACTTTGATTTCGCATCCCCAGAAGAGGTACCCAGATATTTGCTGTGTTGCTTATCAGCCATTTTTTTCTAGCAAGAGAAAGCTTGCTAAATACTTCTCCAAAAAATAAATGCTTCTAGGCATGTTTAATATGCAAAAAATCACTGCAAATATTTTTCTCTGCATTGGCCATTTAAGTATTTCATGACTTGAAACCATAAATTTGAAATAATTATATGAGGGGTGTTCATTGAAATACGCTGGCATGGGCTTGAAACAACATTTTTGATACGAGGAAAAGCATCGGATAACCAGAAGCAGCTGTTCAGGTCTGCCCACAGAGGAGGTAGCTTAAGCAGTGAAATTTTACTCCCTGGCAGAACAGGAGCAAGCCCATTGCTTGCAGCCTCCAGTAGAATAGAAATTTCAGCATACTGCAAAGCAGTCCTTGAGATTCTGCTCATGGTGTGCCTCTGAGCAAACAAGATGATAGTCCAGGGAAGGAGCAGTCCTGTCAGCATAACTGCGTATCTTCCAGGAGTGTTTACTGGCACAGTTCTGTGGTCAATACCAAAGTGATGGCAGATGCTGCAGGGCAGATGCGGCTGAGTATGGACCAGCCTTCAGCCATACAGTACAGTATTGGTCCTCAACACAAAGTAGTACTGTGGCTGGATAAATCACACTTTCTGGATAGGACTCTTACATCTAAATTCAGATCCCTGCTGCACAGACATCCACAACAGAGCTCATAGCTATGGACTTTATTTATTATTTTCAGTGCAGAGAGATGGGCATTTTCAGAGTCCTGTTCGTGAGATGTACTTTACCTGTCTACTTCAGAAGATGATGAATTGGGTTTCGTGGGTGCCTGTACCTCTGCAATGACAGTGCATATTTTCACCTTCTACAAGTCCGTATCAGAACAGTTCCTAACGCCTTTATTCCAGAGTATTCTTTGTGTGCATGCTTATACTGACCTAATGCATTTGGTTTAAAATGTATGCCTCTTACTATTAAGGCAGTCTTATCTCTTCCAAGTGGCTATGACTGATGAGCCTGCCTGAAAAAGACTATGAAAGCTGAAGAGTTCCCAGCTGTTAAGCTGTTCCCAGCTGTTAAGATATTAGTGCTGTGGTTTGTAGTGTAGTGCTGTTAAGACAAATCAAACCCAGCAATGGTTTACTTTAAAATGCTGTTCTTTAAACTGCAGTGGTTCGGGAGCTGATTAACAAGCAGCTCAGTAGTGCATGAACTGGAAGTTGGGCAGACAGGAGGTTTAACCTCGTCAGTCATTCCAAGCTAAGCATCCCTTAAACTCTGCTTAAAAGCATCCATTCAATTCTGTTTAAAAAATAAAATCTGTTTAGGCAATGATGTGAGCAGTACTTTAATTTCTGTCAGACTTTAAGATCTCCAGCAAGAAATCTGCAGGGGCGCTGTATTTATTTTTTGTTTCAGTTTTTGTTCCCTGTTGTGAATTAAGTTTAGTTAGCGGACCAAAATTCACCAATGCACCAAGAGATGCGTGAACAGTGTGTGATGGTTGGGTGCATAGAATGTAAGGGTATAAAACCCCAGGAATTTCTTTGTTCTGGATCCCTCCCCAGAGGCACCCAGTTCGAGCTACTCCTACCACTCAATTATTAAATTATTTCTCTAAGAATCAGATATGTCTGAGATTCTGCTCTGAAAAACCTAGGGTGACGCGTTTTCTTTAACATTCCCAAACTGTTTGGGGTTTGACTTGCTACCTAACAAACAAATTTGGTAATGGTAAAGAAAATGAAGGCCCTTTTAACTTTCAGGTACAATGTGTGCATCATGGCTTACGGGCAAACCGGAAGCGGGAAGACATACACAATGTTGGGACCGCAGTCAGAGGAGAACCTTGTGTTTGCCATAGAAGATGAATCAGAACTTGGAATTATTCCTCGAGCTACCCAAGAAGTGTTCAGGTAACAACCAAGTGGCAGTGGCAGTTATCTTAAACTTTACAGAAAAGATGAAATTATGTTTGTAATGTATTTACCATAACAGATTCCAGCTTCATAGTGATTAATATTTATAGTTTCTCTGACTGCCATTCAATATTTGATTTTTGATACAGATTTCTAGACTCTCTCCTGCTTAGTCTGATTTTCTAAGAAAATAAATAAGATTACGCAGTCTTGCTGTGTGTGATCTGCCTGTCTGTCCTTCAGACTCCTAATTAACTTTTGAAAATACTTCAACCATAGTTTTAGGAGTCCAAAGATTAATTAAGTGCCTACATGTTTTGTGAAGACTGGTGATGGGAATAGATTGAAAGGATCCAGATTAGAACCTGGTCCCCAGGAAGAATGATAGTAGAGGTTTTAATCACAATCTGTTCTTACTTTGAGAATTCTTAGATTTTTTAGTTTAAACTAATGCATGATTTCAATTGATACACTGCTGTGTTATAGTAGAAGAGCCATTAGAGCTTTTCCAGCTAAGCTTTTTCTTTTGGAGAAGGGTATAAGCTAAATCAAAGATCCAATTTTGTATCAGATAACTATATCTAACTGTAAATACTCTCCTTAATTAAAGGAGAGCTATGGACTCTGAGGCTATGGACTGGCAGTCTCTCTTACAGATCTAGCTGTGCAGTTTACCCTCTCTACCTGTTCATTGCTTGCACTCTGTTTATCATACCTTGAGCTCTGAATGCAATGTCTAGCAAAGAAATGGTATAAAAAAATCTTAAGGAAGGAGGGAGGCTGGTAGCAAAAACCAGTTTAAGCTGGAACAGCTGTTTGGAAAATGAAGTTTTATTTACTGCTTCATGTGTAATTTAACTGTATATTCTGATTCTTCAGCTTAATCTTAGTGTATGGGTGAGGCAAAGCCATGGCTGCAGATACTTAATAAACAATTTTATCAGACTGTAATTAGATTACAGTTAACGAATAGTTCTTTATTTACAGACTGGGGCTTGACTTCAACATCGTTTAGCTTTTTTCTTCCTTTTTTTTCCCCTATTTTCATTCTCCAGGCTTATTTCAGAAAAGCCACCAGGAAGTTACTGGGTTGAGGTTTCTGTTGTAGAAGTGTATAATAATGAAATTTTTGATCTTCTGGCCAAAGATAGTTGTGGAAAAGGATCTGGCGTCAAACGTGATGTTGTCACAACCAGAGAAGGAAAGAGCGACGTTCCATTGCTTACACATGAGTAAGTACATGATTTGACCCTTATCATCTGACCGTGATCTGGTGTCAGTGCAATGTATAGCTGTCACAAAACTGCATTACAGGCACCAGTTATCACTTCTAAACAATGAGTCCTTGCCATATGCAAAATAACACATGGCAAACTCTCACTGTTTCCATTAGCTCAGTCTATTAGACTGCAGTGGGCTGCAACTGTCAAAATACTTTCAGAAACAACAGTACAGTTAATTTGGGTCATAATCCTGTATTAAGCATCTTCTGCTCAGAATGCCTGAAGATAGCTGTGTGTTTTGTTGTTGTAAGATCTATGGCCTCTCATAAGCTGTAGAAAAAGGGGTAACCTGTTACAAAGCACTTTCTCTTCAGTCTTACTAGATTATAAAATTTACATCTTATAACAGTAATGTATGTAGTTGTAGATTTTTAAGCAGCTGTAGAGTATTAGCTTTCCCTACATGCATTGGGGTTAAAAAAAATACCTTAGAAAGAATAAGATTTGAAGGGATCTTTTAATATAAATACCCTTCTTAAATGCTTAGTGTTCTATTTTCATAACTGGAGGCATTTGAACTCATAGTTCTTGAAAATCCAGGTTCTTCAAACTAAAAGCTAAGAAGTAGCTAAACTTCTACCCATTCAGTGTTAAGATATATACCTTCCCCACATCAGTTCATGGTCAACTGGATTCTTATTCACACATCTTGATGGTATAGGGACTGCTAAGGTATTTAAGACTACCGCTATACTTATTTTAATGTTTTCTTGTACTTATTAATCATTATAAAGGCTTGTCCTAGTTCACATGGGAATAATTCCTGGTTTTACATATGTGTAGAATACAAAGCAAATGTATACTACTTTCTTGTTATACATAAAACACTTGGCTGATCAGACTGTAAAAACCACATGTTCATAAAAATTCAACTATTAAGAAGAGTGAATATGTTTCAGATTTTAGTAATGGCTGTTTTATTTATGCCAGTATTAAATCAATGTTAGCAAATAAAAATTATGACAAGCAGTACTAGTGCCACCAGAGGAGTGATGCTACCCAGTGGAGTTAAGCTACTGGACATCTCCATGTGAGCACCCAGCATGTGAACACATTCCAGAAGGGGACATCTTTCTTGTGTACTACAGAGAGCTCTAGAAACTTTAAAATATTATATTCTGCTCCTAAGCCAAATTATGTTTGTGAAAAGAAACATCTTGCCCTATTGAAATGTTTAGCACGGTATTATGGTTTTTTATATTTCTGAGGAAAACACAATGGTTTTCTTCGCTTCTTATAATAATTGTTTATCATGGTCTAATCTGTACTTTTCCAGAAGGAATTAGAAGTTAGATATGAAAAGCATCCCTCCTTCCCCCCCCCCTTCCCTTAAAATAAAATACACCCTCAGTGGAAATAATTGAAGGCAGTATTTTGTCTTGTGGGACTTAGTCACATAAGCAGACTCATAGTTGTTTGCTCATGTGGGTTTATGCTATTGCCAGCAAGCCTTGATAAAAATACAAGGAAATACTGGAGGACTGCACGAACATACTTTCATTCTACCTAGTTATACTTATTCATTGATTTCTATTTTCTAGCCCTTGAACTGCTCATAGAAAAGTGGGAGCCCAGAGAAATGGTGAAGTGCCTTTTTTCACCATGGGGGCTATGTAACTGTCCTTTCTTTCTATGAAATAATAATCACTGCAATATTCTAGGATGAATTAACATTTGTATCTAGGGTATGCCTGCTTTTCAGTCTTGAGGTTAAATATGATTTCCAGAGAAATTCTGCATCCTTGATTGCACTCTGCATGCTCTATATAGAGCATGGAATGAATTAAAAATGACTGGAGCTTGAAGTGATGAATCCTTTTGCCCTGTCTGTATTATGCTGACTTGTAGGTTTCTCAGTCTCTGTTCTTGGATTTTGCCAACTGTGACTCTACTCCAGCTTTTAGCGTCTCGTAAAGGTTCTGCTGTCAAGGGAATGAAAAACTTCAGAAGAGGTTGGGAGCAGAGCCTAACCTTTGTGTGCCAAATCTTTCTTGAAGGAGCTAATCTTTTTCTTTTGACTGGAGAAAAAGGAACCATATGACTTAGAAAATTAAGACAGGTACATATAGTGTGGGTATGATGGGAGTTAAACTTTTCCTGCTTCATCAGAACCTCCAAGTAATTTTTAAGTATAGTATTTAAGCTGGTTTCATTCCTGAAAAGTGCCTACTTGCCTTCCCAAGGGATCTTTGTGTAGTTAGTGGGTGACCCATCTCTTTTCCTAGGCTTTCGGGAAGGACAAGATGTAGCTTGTGCCACACAGACAAGAACTAGAAGCTACAATAAGGTTTCATTTGTACTTCTAGTTAACAAAATGGCTGCTTTCTTTATTTCTGTAATTTTTAATTTGTGGTAAAGGAACCTGGAGCCTTGAACTAAGCACCTCTTAAAACCCACTTAATTGATAAATACTGAATTGTAATGCAAATACAAGTAAGAATATGGATTTGTATCTCAATTACAATGCAAGCAGCAAAAAAAGTCCAATTCATAAACAGGTTATAGTAATAATTACACAGAAAGGTTAATAAGAAAAAGCAAACCCAAGCAAAGTAAGGGAATCATTGAAGGAGGCTACCCAGCTGCCCAAAATCTAAAGTAAATAGCTGGTGCTTTGAATAAAAACACATCCTCATTTGTGATAATATTTCATCTAGAATATATTGGCCTGCTAGGTCTCATTGGCTTCTCCATATATCCAATAATGTCAGTAGTCTCTTCTGCTAGCATGTACATCTTACTGAATCACAAAAACCTCAGTCTCTTTCTTCTTTTATGGCTTGGTTGACTTTGGAGAACATTCAGCATCAAATTTTTAACCTAACCACAACAGGGCTTCTCTTTGTAGGATCTGGTCCTGGAACATGCAGTATGTACAGCATGATAAAGTTGTAGAGATTATACTAAAAAATCATTACTGTCAGTCCTGCTGAGAGGTTGTTGCGCCAGGTTTGCAGCACTGGGCTGGGGATGCTGTTTCTCTCCAAAGTCAACTGCAGTTTCCCTGTAGGAGACTAGCACTGACAGCTTAGTCCAAGGCCTATATTCTGCAGACACTAGTTAAAGGACAGTGGCTTGTAGCACTGACCCCTTGCCAATGCACAGCAGCAGCCTGCAGAAGCCAACAGCTTGTTGCTGCATCCTAGGAAAGGCTGCTTACCTCTCAAACTTTTCAGTCCTGGCTGACAGCTACTGGAAAATGCAGTTCAAAACTCAGGAAGGTAGGATTTGCCTCCTTGGACTTGAGGCAACTGTCAGATCACTCCAGTGTGCGGCTCTGTCTTCTCTGCCAGTAGGAACTAAAGCCACTGGTTACCTCCTGGTGGCAGGTCAAACAACCGGGGAGACATTACCAGTGGCTGTACAGAGGTAAGAGTTATTACAGGGGAGGCCAGCATGTGGATTGACAGGCAAAGTCTGTAGTGATCGTTTAGTTCCTGCAGCCCTGGTTACACAAGGAACTGCTTTTAGGTGGCTGCTTCTCTTCTTACTTGTCTATAAGGATGGTGTGGCTAAGTGGTATTCTGTTCTTCAGATGCCCTTGCTTTGTTTTCAAAGGAAATTGTTTTACTTGGATACAGCTCTTTTGTCTTCAAGTATGGCTGCTCTTAGCATAAAATAAGTCTGTGCCCAATGTGACTTTCATTGAAATCAGCCAAATCTAAGTCACTAAGCCCTCACTTTATATCACACGACTGCTTTTGCTGACTGCAGTGATGTGGAACCAAGCCTGCAGCCTGTCAGGAGAGTTATTAATGGTGCTGGTGTTACAGGGCATTCAGTAACCAGGCTGTGATATGCAGGCATAGCAATTTATATCCCCATCTAGAAACTAATGTTTAGATGATGTAACTTGTATGGTCTTTGAAGAAGGCAGTGCACTGACAGGAAAGGGTAGGCAATCTTACCTTGTTTGTTTTAAACACTGCAAACCTGGAGGGAATCATAGTGGTTTTCTTCCTTACCAAATCCCTTTATTTCACTTTCTGTGTTAGGTTTTTGCCCTTCGATTGGTCATATTTGCATATCTCTGGAAAAGCAGATGGATAGTATGAGATAATATCGTCTGTAGAAACTTATGTCTCTGTATTCTGACGCTGTGGTGGAGTCCCTGCTCATTGAACAGTGTTACTAACCTTTTTACCAAGAATTTTGGACTTAAAGGCAAAATATGATTTCCAAAGGCTCAGAGATACCTTTTTCCCCTGATTCTGTACCTCCCACAGAACAGGAGCTACCTTAGCATAAACTGGAAAACTCCACTTCTGTAAGACCAGATTCTAGGAGTGTCTAAATCTGTGCCTTCTCTTCCAAAGTGTAGAGGTATAGGAATTTTAGTCACTTCTAGAGCTGAGCTACAGTACCTATACAAGGCTGGAAGGCCAATTCTTCACTTTCAGTACTACAGCTCAGCTTTTGTCTTGAATTTTCATCTTGACTATATCCCATCTGAAAAAGTCTGCAATACAGTTGTTTTCTAGCTCATTACACTATTCTCAGTTTTGAGCTGCACAGAGTGAGGAAGTGGAAATGCTCAGATTCACGTCTAAGTTGTCAGCTTTCTTGTGATTTTTACTGTGAGTCAGTTAACTCTTCTGCTTTTTTTACTTCCTAGGACTGTTGAAAGTGCATCTGAATTTTTGCATCTAGTCAAAAAAGGCCTGCAGCTGAGAGTCAGGCACCCAACACTGGTGCATGCTCATTCCTCTCGTTCTCATCTGATAGTTACACTGACCATAACCACAGTTGTCTCTGGAGATAGCTTTGGTAAGTAGGATGTTACTGAAATAACATCTAGAGCCAGATGGTTTTTGAAAAACAGTCTGTGGCCTGAGAGATTCTCATATTGTTTTTTCTCCTTTTTCCAATGTTTAATCCATTTCCTCAGTTCTTATTCATTTTTTAACTGCTACTTACCTTCTTAAATAACAAACCAGTTTGATGTTTGGATGCTACTGAAACTTTTACTTTCATAAAAACTTTTCATTTTCCTTTATGTATCTTTATGTATGTAAAGAAGTCCTTGAAGTTTTATAGTATAGTTCATAGTAAGTTTGTTGTAAGGTAACCATGCATTTTAGGGATCATCATATGCTTCTGGTTGAGAAAAAATGATTTTCTTAGTGGCTGTCTTGCAAAAACATCCATTAAATTGAGTTTCTTGAACTGCTAATAAAAGGCCATTGGAGGAACAGACAGCAGAGTTATTTTTATTTACTATGCCAAAACCTTTATTTCTACTTTTCATTACCACACCACGACTTACCAGTTTATTGCTTTAGGAGTAACTTTGGCTGTGGGGGGTTAACTTTGTTTTCTTTTGCTCATGTTGTAATTAGGCTCTGTGCTTTCAGTGCCGTGGTCCATCTCCTTCATGCTCTACAACAACAGTATGGGTTTAGAAAGTGGTAAATACTTAACATTTTTTCCCTTAGATTGCTATCAGAAATTAAACCAACAATATTAGCAAAACAGAACAAACAGTGCCCTCACTTATCCATGGGCCTTGCCAAAAGACACAGTTATTTCATGAGTTGCAGCTCCAGTGTTCCAGGTGTTAGCTCTTGCCAGTTCCAGATTCGTGTCAATCAGACAGGAGGCACTTTTCAAAACAGTGTTTGCACCAATAGGGCACCAGTCATCTTGTCTAGTCCAGACTTCCCTTTGCCACTTCTCATTGCAGTCACTCTTCTATGCCATATTTTCTGGTAGCAAAGCTTCACAGAAATGTCTGATTTATGCTGAATGCAGACTAAGGCTTCCAGCTTATAGCACATGGATGAAGATGTGCAATATGGTGGGTAGAGCAGCACTGGAAATGGGACCTCACTATAGCAGTGTGACAGCATATCCTGTCTTGTTTAAAAGGAGAAAATCCTGATTTAAAAGCTAGGTGCAATTGTCAAGTATCTCAGCACCGGAGACTTAAGGTGACTAAGTTAAAGAGTTGTAACATCTGTGACGAATTCTGTAGCTAAAGCCAGAGCTGACCAGCCAGTGCTTTTTCAGGTTTGATTAAAGTCTTTTAGAATTTTGTTTCAGCATTACCAGTTTGAGGAGAGCAGTTTCTTAATTTCCTCATCTAAAACTGAAGAGGAGTGAGAACACTTATTTTTACACACTATGGCCTAAAGCCACTTTTTCTGTATATACTAACACAGCTGCTCTGTCTACACTGCAAGCAGCTAGCTTGGGTTTTAGCAACAGCCTAGCTTGAGAAGTTGAGAGCTCTACAACGCAATTTAGTCTGCTCCTTACTCAAGTTTTGCAGCTGGGAGCCTATTGCAACTAGGCTCTTTAAGTCTCCAAGTCTATTGTTTCTACTACATGTAGCAGAGTATGTGCCTTTTACTCTTTCACGTCTGTCAGAGAGATGGATGAAAACCAAAACACTGAGGGGGAGAAAAAAGAAAAGCTGCTTTGGGAAAATGCTTTTGCATATACTCCCGCTAAGCTAATGTGAAAGTGGCTTTCCCAGAGAATCTGTCTTCCTCTTCCTTCCCAGCAGAGAGTGAAAGACAGATGCTGCTGGTCAGGAAAAGGAAGGATATGAAGCAGTCTAGCGCAACTACAGAACTACCAGCAGTAACCAACCTAAACAACTGGGACTTGTGTTACTGAGGATATTAGCTCATCATGGGGGATGCAGCAGTGGGATATGAGAGCTGAAGGAAGTCTAGAGGGAAAAGCAGCAAAGGGCAAAACTGCAGAGGCCCGGTGAGGATTTCTTTTTTTGCCCATAGCACCAGCAGGTGATGACATTTCAAAGATCTAAAAACAGACTTCAAAGCTTACTGCTCCCAAACACCCAGTATTCACTTTGAGTGAACAGAAGTGTGAACAATGTGGATAATTGGATAAACCACAACCTATACCAAGTCTTGTTACCAAGTGGTACAATCGGTTTGATGAGCAAAACCTTAAATAAAAAAGTGATTCAGCCAGCCTATGGCATTGATTCTGACTTGTATATTGCTTCTGTCAGAATAGGTTGAAACAACATATATTGTACTTCCTCTGTCGATGCCCCATTTTTCCTCATCTCAATTTCCATTGTCAGTGAGAAACTTTTTTCCACTAACCAGGTACTTCATGGGAAGATGAACAAACGAGTCAGAGACTACACAAAGAGGTTTCCTGCACCTTCCCACAAAAAATGAAAGAAAGTAAATCTACCTCTTCTTCCAGAGCCTCTTCACCAGCACAGCTTGAAGCAACTGAGAAAATGAAGCAAGTCAAAGCTAGATTGCAACTGGTGGACCTGGCTGGTAGTGAGTGTGTCGGTAAGCAAACACATCTGTATGGGCTTGGATCCTCCCAGATCCAGGTTACAATAGTAGCCTTTACTCTTTATGTATGCATACATGCTACCCTGCTTTCACACATGGGGCATAAACACACATCCTGGCATAAACAGAGTTTTGGGGGCGGATTGTTCTAGCTTTAAATCTGACTGCACAAGCTTGAAATAAGCCTGGGGCGGTTACCCATATCATAGGTATGTTATTTGTTCAGACTGGTTTTATTAAGCCTGTTTTTCTACTCTGAGAATTAGCATATCTTTGCACAGAAATATTTAAAGTGCATAAATTACTTAAATAGTACACATATCTGTAATAATTGGTATCATCATGTGTGGGGTTTTCTGCCTTATTATAGAAAAAGTCTTGGAGGAAGTTGATGTTGAAAAGATAATATTGTTTTCATTGTTTCTTCAAAGCATTTTCCTCCTCCTGCCTCCTGTATGCACACAATAATTTCAAAAACTTGATTATTTCCTAAAGGACAAGCTTTTTTACCAAGAAAAGCCATGCAGCCAAACGTACCATTCCAGAAATAATGTTTTGAAAACTGAACGAGTATTATGAAAGAGTCTTTTACTTTACTGCCAAGAATTCTTGCTGTTGCTCGCTGCTAAACTTTTGTTCTAAAGAAACCTAATATAATTCATCCTTTTTCTCATTTGCTCTGAGTGCTGGAAACTGTTTGGTAAACACATAATTGAGCAACAGGGTGTGTGTTTGCTCTCTCAACCGGGACAAACATTTGCCTGGTCTGGGGCTCAGTGGGCCAGGTCCTCAAGTGAAGCCTGAAGAGCTGTGCTCACATTGGTGTTAGATGTGGCCCAGCACATGCAGCAGACTAACCTCTGCCACTAGCTACACTGGTGGACTTACTCTGATAAGTGAGGGCAGCTGGTAACTCGTAATTGTGCTAAAATGTGAACAGGTCTAAGCAAGCAACAGTACAGGAGGCTTCTCACACACTTCGGCACCCTGCCTTCCTAGCTCTACAGCCATCCCGGATCATGTACAGCATTTACAAGATAAGTGGTCCCTTTTTAGCAAACCAGGTTTCAGTTTGAAAACTCAGCCAAATGCTTTGTGGAAGTTTATCTAACCAAATGTAGATAATCAGCAGTTTAAACATGTACCCCATCACCTATTTGCAGTTTTCTGCTTTAGGGTGATACCCATTGTCTCAGGAGTCCATTTTTACTTGCAGTCTGGGGATGGCTACATACACAATGACCCCAGTAAAGTTAGTCTGAGATACAGACCATGACAGGGTCTTCCAAACTGTTTTGCTCTGTGCCTGTCAAGAGACTTTACCACTCCAGCCCCATCCCCTTCCACAGTCACATTTCTCCAGCCCTCACTGTCCAGACTGTTGGGGGTTTTGCTATTACTGAACCTTTTCACATTTGCCTCTTGAACACCTCTCTTGTTCTCACAGTTTGGAAAGTGCTGTATTCCTGAAATGGAAGAGGTAAAGACAGGAGGAACTCTTAACTGCGTGCTCACTGAGACCAGTCAAAGAGCTGAGCTTGCAGCATCTCTTAAAGCGGTGCAATGTGATGCGTAGACCAAACCTTTCCAGTTGTTCAAGGGTAGCACAGCTGCATACCATCATGCTGGGTGGATGGTAGAAGGGCATCATTTTTCTTTATCAGTTTCCTTGCAGCGAATCATACCACAGATCAGCACCTTGCAGACTCTGGTGAACATAAACCCCTCACATTTATAGCTGCTGTGCAGTTTTGTCTCTGGAGCTTGTGCCGTCACTGTCACTTCTATTTTTCCTAAGGAATACAAATGGGACAGTTAGTTAACTACTATAAAAAGTGGTGGACCACAACAGGCTCCTCTGTGGGGGACCCTGTGGACTCATGTTTTCAAAAGCAGCATTGTCTTGTCTGATCTTATGGTGTTCCTACTTTCTCAGTTCCCTGTTCTTAATACATGTGGAGACAAGATGAATTGTACAGCTAAAGAGAGCAAATTTAACATGAGACACTTCATGCAGACCATCTGCTGGCACTGAACCTTCTTTAACCTTCCTTCAAGAGAGCAGAAGCACTGAACAATGTACTAGCAGTCCAGAGTGAAAAAACGCTGTGTCTTGCTTTTGGCATGGGTGGACTGGAAGTCATGGTTCAGACCTTGTATTTAAAAATGTTGCATCAGAAGGAGATGATACAGCAACAGAATTTTTCACATATTACAGTTGAAGCAGCCTTTGCTTTATCTTACCCTTGTTTTTATCTACACTGTTGTAGGTATGTCTGGAGTGACGGGTACAGCACTGAGAGAGACCTCATTTATTAACCGCAGCTTGTCTGCCTTAGCAGACGTTCTTGGAGCAATAGCAGAACAGCGATCTCATGTACCATATCGAAACAGCAAACTCACACATCTCCTGCAGGACTCTGTAGGTGAGGGATGAATTTTTCCTGTCTTTTGTTTAACAATGTAGATTTCCCAATATTTCCCTTCCTTTGTTATATAAAACTAGAGGATGATCTTGTACTCATCCCTTGTATGTGGGCCTCTGTTCAAAGACTCTGGCTTTGGAGCATTGTGAGTACAGTGAGAGTTCTGAACTGCTCCTGAATTTGGCTAAGCCTTGCTGTTCCCAAGGTTCAGTTTAGGAATGCACTTGTAAAAAACCACAACATCTCTAATAGGATCATGTAAAGGGTAACAATTGCATTTCACTAATGTTTCATGTCAGGTACAGTTTGCAAGTTAAGCTTCAATCTTTATCACTACAGGGTGTAGTCACATATTTACACATTCCTTAATAC
The DNA here is from genome assembly GCF_028554395.1 of Pezoporus wallicus. Lineage (NCBI taxonomy): Eukaryota > Metazoa > Chordata > Aves > Psittaciformes > Psittacidae > Pezoporus > Pezoporus wallicus. The sequence continues at coordinate 6,386,375 of NW_026637663.1, forward strand.
TATGTTTGGGTCACTTGAAGGAGCTGTCTGTTGTCAACAGCCCTTCTTATGGGCAGTCTTCTGCTTCATAAAAGCAACAGCAGGAAGCCTATGCTTGCTGTTCTGTAGATCAGTACATTATCAATGTATAACTTCCAGAAAATAATGAGGTAATTGTGTTTTGTCTGTTTTCTTCTTTTAGGGGGTGATGCTAAGCTGTTGGTGATGCTGTGCATCTCTCCTGACCAGAAGTACTTAACAGAATCAATGCAGTCTCTGGGCTTTGGAACTCGTGCTCGGCAAGTTCAGAGAGGACAAGTCAAGAAAAAGAATTTCCCTGTGCTAAGTAAAATAAAACCTAAGACTCCTGTGGATTAAAGTATTATTAATGAGTTCCTCAGACTGAAATGTATATTGCTGTCCTAAACCCATTCTTTTAGGTATCAACTGCCAGATAAAATAAACAATCCTCAACATGGCATTAGTAAGTCATAAACCTGCTGATAATGTTCTTGCTCCAAAGATAATAGCAAGTATTGACAACAGCTACCAAACATGGTGGAACGGCAGAGAATAAATCAGGCTGTTTTAGGAAAGCTACTTCAAGATGTGGTTTTGGCAATGTCTTTTCTTTGGGCAAGTAGAACTAAATCAACAGAGCCCTGATTTAGGATGGCTTCTGAAAGGCCAAGGGTGCATTCTGTTTTCTCAGTAGAAGACAGAGGTCTAAATATCATTCCAGTGCTTCAAAGCAGCAAGTGAAATACTTCCTTCCAGCTTGGATTAAAACAAGACACATCACTGTAGCTTGCTTTTCTGTCTAGCATAGATAGGGTCATTCCTGATGCACTACCAACAGGTAGGAGTGTAAATGAATCCATCATTTGTAATGAGTGGAGTTCTCTTCTCTGGTTTTAAGTAAAAAAGTAATGGCACTAATAAGAAGGAGAAAAAAGGAGTAAGGCTCTATGCATCCCTCTGGAAAACAGCTTAGGAAGCTTTTTGAAAATGCTCAGGTTAAATAGTTGGAGTGAATGCCAATGCTGCCAAGTTCAGCTTTGCCTATTTTGGGGTGGGTTTTTTGCTTTATGAGTGATAAAAGGCCCTGAACTACAGATCTTAACAGGACCTAACTTGCACAGCTGCTTTAGTAGTAGTCTGGCTTGTTGTTTCCTTGTACTTCTGATGCAAGTTAACCACAGCAGAACCTTGAAGATGTGCCTGCACATTAGGAAAGGATAGCTAATTGCTTCCCATCCACCACATGAACACAAACACCAAAAACTCAGCTTGTAATACGATGTTTGTCATCTTCAAGAGGCTTTCACTCTCTTACACCAATGTTGAGACACCATCATGCAGGGTTTGCGAATGAAGTTGCACTGGGAGAAGTTTGAAGGAAATTCAAGCATGAATTCTCATTTCAAGTCAGAGATGAGAAGCAGTTCCAAGATGAGTAGCTGGGTTCAAGTAACACCTAATGTGCTTCATGCACTATGTTACTGCTCAGCAGAGACCTCAGGATCTGCTGAATTTTTACCTCCAGCACTCACTCTGCCTCTAGACTGAGAGAAAGGTCATTGGTAAGTCACTGCAAGAAGGCTTAAATTGCCATGGCCTGTCCAAAAGGCTGGAGTTAATAGTACTCCAAGTCACTTAACCTTCACAAGCATAAATATTTATCCAGAGATTATATAGCATCCTATTATTGGAATTTCACCCTTGAATATGTAACAGCTGCTATTTTGCAAGCAGTGCTCTACTGCTCAGAACATCAGCATTGCAACCAGAGCTGCAATACTACTTGTCTTCTCAAATAATGCTGTGAGGGTAAAAATGCCTTAATTTTACCCGATTCCAGCAGTAACATATGGGTAGAAAAAGAATCTGGATGCAGGACCTTAGGAAGCTGAATGGTCACTAAAGCCATCTTGGGTCAGAAAGTGTCAGAGCAAGGGATGTTAGTCTGAAAACAAAAGGCAGGATCAGACCACGTTCACCTCAGTCTCCTGAGAGGTATGCTACTAAAGCAGCCTGGATTACAGCTCCTGGGGAGGTTAATTGACAAGGAAGGGCTAGAGATCCTCCAGCATTTTTAAGTAAGTTCCTTAAATATTTTTAAGGATTTGGCATTTCCTAAGTGTTACACAGAAATGTAACTTGTCAGGAACTGCGCTTTCTTTTCTGGAGCTGCTCTTCAAAACTTGGCATTTATTTACAATCTGTGTGGTAGTGGAAAAGCAGCAATACTGACTGTTAAAGCTGAAAACTAAACCCCTGAAGTATCAGCAAATATACTTGCAGCATTCCCTATTCCTGTTTTCCTTGTCAGCATGGCGTATCACTCACTGTTTGGCCTGCACAATGAGGTGTATGAGATATGCAAGGCAGCAAAGTTAACATCTTGGTCTAAGAACTTTCAGTCTTGGAATTTCTTGGGTTATGGAGACATGATTGCTCAATCCCAGTGTCAGATGTGACGCACCAAAGGACTGACAAGAAAGTTGAAAGGGTAAAATGGCTTTACTCTGGTGTCTAACCTGAGTTGTCTTCTGCCTGAACATTCACTCAGACCTGCTACAGGAGAGGCAAGGGTCTTCAGACCCTTTGAACTGATGCCCTGTGTAAGGCCTTATACCTCTCTGCTGTATTTCTTTTAGTTTTCAGATCTTTCATGCTCTGAAATAACAGCTATGTTAGAAAAGCAGGTGTGACATATCCACACATGTAAGTCTTCCTTTGTGCCCGCAGGGAGAAACTTTGTGCAGAGCAGCTTACTCCGAGAGCACCTGACATGCTGTAAATGCACAGTGCAGTTCGCAGCACCATGCACCCCCTGCAGATAGGTATTAATCTTCCCCACCACTGAGGAGTATACCTTTAACCAGAGCCCAAGGAGGTGATATGATCCACAGTTGCTTAACAGTGCTGCATCTCATCACAGGGTTAAAAAAAGCAGTAATTAAACCAGGCAGCGCCTTTGGCCCATTCTTAAACCAAACCTTGACCTATGCTGATGTTTGAAAATTATATATTTAATTTCCACATGTGGCCTCATGCCTTGGCAGCAGCTACACCACAAAGAGAGGCTGCTCTTGGGTTTAGGCAGGCTAGGGAAAACCATAATCAACGTTGGAATGTTCACAAAAATGTTTAATTTGTTATTAAATTGCCGATTCCACTTTATGAAGCACTTTTCCAAACCTTTGCAAAATGGGAGGACCAGGCAGAATGAAGTGGTTACTGGAAAAGCCTTTTGGCTCCTGCTGTGGACAAGCAGTTGCAAGCTGATGGGCTTGCAAGCGTCTTCCAACCAGGGGGAGAAGCAACAGCATCTGCTCATGGAGGAACAGAGGGACTCAGAGTGCAGGAACATCAAACATACCACTGTCTTTCACAAAACCAACTTGGTATTTTAGCAACAACAATCACAGCCCAGCCAGATATAAACGCAAGCCACGTACCATACAAAGGAGGACACAGGGTGATCTAATTGAAGGGCACAAGCGAGGGGAAACACTGCCTATAATTCTGATTTTTCTGGCATCCATTTTATCAAATCAGGTTTTATCTCACAACACATTCGCCCCTATTTTGTTTATATAGGGGAGAGAAAAAAAATCTGAGATAAAATCTGAGCCCTCCTGAATTCCTGCAAGTATCTCTCGAGAGGCGAGAGCAGTGGTCAGCTGCATTAGTTTCATTTACTTGAGCTCATCTTGAATAAGTGGAAAGGTGCCTGTGGTCTTGGTTGGCAACATGTCCAAACGATAACCATCCTAAAGTGGTGTTCAATTATACCCTAGTGACATTTTGAAGCAAGCATTTCCCAGAATGCCCTGGGGTCAGGAGAGCAAACACAGTAGCAAACGTGGGCACTGCAGTGCCCAAAAGCCTCAGCCTGTGCCAGGCAATAGGCTGGTGCCTGGGACTAAGGCCTATGGCTACAAAGGCACATAGGTGCTATTGATGTGGGGTATAACCTGTGGCCTCTCTGATGGCACAGAGCATGCTGAAGCCACTGGGTAATGCACCTTTATGAGCATTCCTCTCTGAACTCTTGGGCTGTGAAAGTGTTTCCAAGAGATAATCTTAACGACCCCTTCCTTCACAACAACGCTCTCCTCTGCCTATATTTTTACCCAAGATCTCAGATTTTTAAAACAGGGATGATCCTTCCTTTACTTAACCAAGGATTTGGGATTTATCAAAGTATTTGGAAGGGGGGTCCAAACCCAATACTTGAATAACATGATGCGATGCTCCAAATTCACCTCTTGTTTGTTCAGTATATGACATGTCTCCAACAACTTTGGGATCTGCCCCAGAAAACCTGCTGAAATGCTGGTCAAGATACCAAACACATTCAGGTGTCAGTCCTACCTGTTCAAACACCAGGGCCTAAATTCAGCAATAACAGAAGGGAACTGCAGTGCTCCAGCTCTCAGGACCAAGTATTTAACATCTGCTTTAATGGAAACAATGTGGGAAAAAACAAAAGAAACAACACAGATGTCAAACTCCAGGAACATGAGGTTTGCACATTTTATCCATAGACTGGCAGGCTTAAAGTTGCACCTCTGCTCTTTTCCCTGGGGATCCACAGCTAAGCTATCACCCCATTGTTCTTTCAGCTCCTCTAGCTCCATGCTTGCAAGTACCTCCTCCAATACATGTCTCCTCTTAGTCTCTCTCTTACATGAAATTACTATCCTGGCTGAGTCACTGCCCAGCAGATCACTTAAAGGCAAGCACCAGAAGCAGTCATTTTCCCTCTCTTTTTCCTCTGGACTTTGCTAATCAGTTCCTTCCCTCTTCTAAACAAAAAGAACAGAAAACAGCAACAACAAAACCCATCCCACTACCATAAAAGGTTTTGGAAGCCACACCAGAAGCTTTGAAGATCCAAGAGGCAGAAGATGGTATTTCCTCCCTCACTTCAGATGTTTGGATTTCTGCAGTGTGAGCATCCTCTACCTCTTTTTGAGCACACATAGACTCTGCCCACTATACGCTGTGAGCTGTTTTTGAATTACATAAGCTCCAGGTTAAACACATGGCTAGATTAAGAGGTGTGAGCATTTAGCACGGCAGCCCATGCATTAGCAAGCAGTCCTTCTTCACACTTTAGCCACAGGCCTCTAATACTTCCAGCCCTACGTGCTTTGGCCAGGCAGCCCCAACGCTCCCAACACAATGTGCAATACATACGCTCTGATGAGTCTCATCTGCATTTGAGGTCCACCTGCCCGCACTCCTTTTCCCCACACGCATTTCTCAGGGTAGGTGGCTCAGCATGGGCAGAGGCACACACTCATCCACGTGTGACTTAGAAAGTACCCATGCTCACTCACGGGTTTGCTCCTACTGCATCCATCCTGAAGTGAGCCATGCACCGCCACAGGACAGTGAGGTGGTCCCTCTGCAGAACAGACCAAGCCCAAGGAAGGGGAAGTGTCACTGGGGACACCTCTGCCTGTTTGCTGGCAAGTGTGGTGCTGCACAAGGAAGCACCAAACTGCCTTCAGCCAGGACACCTTTCTGGAGACCCCAGACAAGCACTCAAATACAACACAGTATATAGTGACCCCAAATGCACTGTGAGACCCAGAGAGGGTTCCACACCATCATCAGACCCTACCAGGGCTGCCAGGGACACGGCCAGGCACAGAAGGCACACACAAGATGCCTTCAGGCAGCTGAGCTCTGGGTCACACACAGTGCTGCCATCACAGGGTAGCCTGAAGGCAAAGAGACACCTCATCACGGGCACAACAGCACAAAAGTACCCAGCCTCAAAGAACACCACCTACCTCCCATAAGGGCTGGAAAGGGAAGCAGAGAAAAAATGCAGAGTCCTGAGCGAGGCCTGCTGAGGTTCCAGCAAGCATAAGATACCAGAGAGACTGTGACACTAACTCATACAACATTAACTAAGGCCCCAAAACCAACCCTGGGAGTTCAGATTTCCTCAGCACTTTGCAGCCAGATGAAGTCCCTGAAAAACCTCAGTCAGGGCAGAGGTTTTGCCAGACCCTGGCCAAAGCCTCAGTTTAGGCACCTGCTTTTAACAGAGCAGGTCTAAGAGTCCCTTGGAGAAGACTGATAGTGCCCCCCACCCATTCGCTCCAAGCAGCACTGCCTGCCACCAGGCAAGTCCTTGCAGTGTCCCACCACCATGTCCCAAGCTGACACCTTCACCTGGCTCCTCATACTGCCAGGTATGTGGGGTCTGCAGATGCAAAAGGCTGTTCCCAGGAGGTCAGACTCAGCAGCCACATGTGCCCTGGGAGATGACACTGCTGGACTATCAACACATGTGAGGCCAAGGTCCTCTGCAACCCAAGACACTAGAACTGCAGAGCCCTTCTCTTAGGAGAGCCTCAAGCTCCAGATAAGACAAGAGCCACAAACAAGATAAAATAAGGACAGCCAGACATAAAATAAGCCCTGGCCTACTGATGCAATAATCACAAGAGTCTCTTACCAAGGCCCTGCCAAGTTACTGCTGCCCTCACCCGTGCCATCACTGACTGCAGTCCTTGAAAGTTACTCCTTACACCAGTGCATGCCGTCAGCAGCTTCACCACTAGGACACACCTGACATGGGGGAAGAAGAGGCAGTTTCCAGGCCCCATCCCAGCAACTGCTTAGGACTTCTACAGTGAACAACATTTAGACAAGATGGAGAAGCAAGCCCTACCCCACCACACCAGCAGAGCTCTCCTTACTTCTTCCCGGGGCAGCTCCTCCATAATACCATGACACCACAGCCTGCTGATAACTTCTCCCAGAAGATACACAAAGACCTCCTCTTTTCCCTGGCCCTTCTCCTCAGAAGACAGCTGATTTCCTGTGCCTTGATTGCCTTTATCTGGAGGCATCGCCACCTGGACCTGCTACCAGCTGCAGCAAGGTAAACACTTGAGCCAAAGAGCCCTTTCTTTCCAGCCCACTGCCTTGGGAGCTTAGGGACGCCGGAAACCACCTTGTGCTCCTCCACACCTGGGATGTCACCGCTGAAGCAGCTGTCCCTGTGCCTCAAGGGGCTGTGTGTTTTATTCATACATCCTTTACATGGGAAGGAATTGTATTTGAAGCTCTGTGGACACCTGCCTGACACTACAGAGGCAGCTCTGAGCCTGCAGGATAGCATCAACAAAGCAGGGTTGGAGTGGTGGTAGCAGCAGACATGGGGAGCAGCTTTGGGAAGTCACTAAAGCTTGTTAACCTTAAAGGTGGAGGGCTGTCTGAAAGATCAGCTGATGCTCTGGCAACGCCCTTGGGAAAGGCAGCCTTCAAGAGCTCTTGCCCTCCTCTGTTTATTCTGAAAATAGGATAAAATCAGCACCGTGGCTGTAGAGCTCTCCCTCAGCATACTACCCTATATTTTTCAGCAGTAATCCTTCTTTGGATCTCAAAGCGGTTTGTGTTGACACAGATTGAAAAGCACTGGTTTGTACCCTCTCTATTATTTGCAGGGCACGTGTTGAGCTAAATGGTGCCCAGCTGCTCCCACAGCAAACCCTGCTGCTCATCTCTGCTGCAGGATGTGGTGAGTGGAATGCCAGTGCTGGCAGGGGCACTGCCACTCAGAGGAAGGCCTCACATCTGCACTCCCAGCCTTAAAGCATTTCTTAAGTGTGAGTCTGGATCTACATGTTCAAATACATACCCGTACTTGGGGCTTCCTTTATTGACCTTCTGGCATGGGCCCTTGGAGCAGTCCTATTGCCAAACTTTCACTTCAGCCAGGTATGCTGGGAAGGGTTCCTTGTTTTTCTCATTACAAGCTGTTAGCCTTGGGCAAAAGTGTGACTCAGGGAGCTGAGGCTTTGAAAAGAAAACGTAGAGCACTGCAACACCTGCAAGAAATGTGGTCAAAGCTGGCAATACTAATAGTGTCACCCTGGCCCAAGTACCTCACCTGCCTTAATGTACCCACTCTGGTGACTGGCATCTCCTTCTGAGCCATCCCAAGAATGGGAGCTCACCAAAATGTATCTCATAACCCATTAGCACTTTAACAGAGGGATTATGGAGCCCTCTCTTCATGTCTAACTAAAAAGACCGTAGTAGAAAATTTGCTTTAGCTACAGAAAGATCATATGAGCAGAAACCCCTCCTTGATCCCAGCTGTTCTTGCATACCAGAGGAGAGGAGGGGGCATTGCTGTTCCTGCAAACATAGAGAGCTCAGAATCCACTTCAGGGGATGCTACAGCCAAAAGCCAGTCTGGCTTCCCATGCTCCGCCCCTACACACACCCTAAATATAGGAGCACAGCCCACAAGCCAGACAAGAAAGATTTCAATACCACCACCAGGAACAACAATAAACTGCAATACAGACCTTATTTCTAGCAGTGGACAAGCAGAGATACCTCAGAACAGGTCAAAAAGCCCCCTTGCTGTCATCCCCCAAACTTAGGCATCAAGGAGAGAAAAGTACCTGGCTTCCTATAGCATATGTTTTTGCTCAGAGGTCTCCATCTAGATAGCCAGAGCTCTTTTGAACACACTTGGGTCTGAGGTGGTATGAGGGGAGGGTAACTCCAAAGGCTGCATCCAGCAGAAGAGCAGGGAGCCAGTCTGAAACCCCTGGTTAAGAGACCGAGCCACATTCAAAGCTTCATTTCCTACAAGGGTGGTGAAATCAGTCCGTGGGAATCAGTCTCTGTTGCCACAGCCCTCAAATAGCTTGGGCTATTTGTCAGCTGGTCATAGCAAAGAGGCTGAGTATGTTATGTGGCTAATGCAAACTAATTTTTCCTACACTGCTGCTAAAGCATTCAGAGGTATTTTCCACTTAGTAGCTTGAGAATTGAGGCTTCTAGCACATGCCATACTTAATTCTCTAACTGAATATTGAGAAGAGCAGTGATTTGAGAAAGAAAAACAAAGACTGGCATAAATACATTTATGAGATTTTAGATTAAAATGTGAGTCTGATATTTCCAGGAAAAATATAAAGCAGAATTTTTAAATACCACAGCTATGCTTGTCAATAGCCCATATTCAGCTCCTCCCGCAGTCTACCAGAAAGGATGAATATGATTTTTGCTCATTACATCTCTGTGGTAGAACAACAGACTTCCAATGCACGGGTCGCTATCTGGATCTTACACTAACAGCTACAATCTCCGCCATGCAAAGCCAAAGTCAGGCTTCAGAAGGACAGACGCAGCTGGTACCTGGCTGACCAGCAGTGTGAAAATGCAGCACGGCCATGGGCTGGAGTATGCCCCCCAGAAACAAGGTGCAGGGATGCAAAATGCCAGCAAAGGAGAGGTGAGAATTATTCTGAGGTGGGTTTACTTTATAGAATGTCGTTTGGATGCAAGAAGTGAAATAATCCGTGGGGGAAGAAGTCCTTCCCATTCATTTCCCCATCATCCCATCCCAGCGGTTATATTGCACAGAATCACAGAATGGTTTGGGTTGGAAGGGACCCTCGGAGATCATCTGGTCCAACCCCCCTGCCAAGGCAGGGCCACCTAACAGCAGGTTACACAGGAACATGTCCAGATGAGTTTTGAATGTCTCCAGAAGGGGAGACTCCCCAGCCCCGCTGGGCAGCCTGTTCCAGTGCTCTGCCACCCTCAGTGTAAACTTCTTCCTCATGTTGAGGTGAAACTTTTTGCGGTTTAGTTTATGGCCACTGTTCCTCATTGGGCTTGTCCTCCATACACTGACTTACTGGAGGGAGTTTGTGAACTAGTGTCACCATTTCACAAACCAGCATCCCCACGCCAAGATTCCCAGAGACCGAGAAGCAAGAGCTTTGTCCCCAGTGTAGCTGGGGCATACAACCCCCCCTGCAAGAACCGGACATGCTCCTCTGGGCCCAAGGGATGCTGCCCCATGACCTGGGACCGCGTTTTGTACACGGTTCGGCGAGCTCCCGATGGGCACCGCAGGTCTTGGGGTCTGCTCGCTCAAACACAGCGCCTTGTCCTGCGCGGGCCCTCCGGCCCACCCCCGTTTCACAGCCCGCCGTGCGCCCGCGTCCTGCGGGCAGCCTGGTCTCCCGCCACGTGTCGACGGCAGCTCGGGGCGTCCCCTCTGGCTCCGACACGGCCCGGGCCCGCCGCCAGCTGCGTGAGACCGCCCGGGACAGCCGGGGCCCGCGGGATAGCGGCCGCCGTGCTCCTCGAGCGCCCCCTCGCGCCCCGGCCCGGCACTGCCGCCACAAGGCGGGTGCGTGGCGCGCCGCGTCGACCTCTGTCTCCCGCCCCGCGCCGGCCCTTCAGCGCCAGCCCGGGGCCCGCTGTTAGTGCAGGGGGCGCTGCGGGAGGGGCGGTCGGAGGGGCCGCTCGGGCGTGCCGGCTGCACCCAGCTTCTCCGGAAGCAACCCCCACCAGCTTGGGAAGACGTGGAAGGGGTGTGACGGGAGACGTTGTGACCGGTTGTTGTTGCTCGAAAGCGCTCAGGCTCCTAAAACGCCGTGCCAGCCAGCCTTCGGTGTCTCAGACCTCACTGCCAAGAGCCGCACTGAGGAACTGCTCTCGCTTCAAGCAGAATTCCTGGGTGTTTCATACATCAGCTTGAGCACGCACCTCCAGACCTTACCTCTGCATATAGCTCCGGCAGTTGGTGCATCTCACCACAGACCTGGGGCAGTACCATTCCCCCCTGCCCACACTGTATCACTTTATTTAACCCACACAGGATTTGGTGGTGCCACGAGAGGTCCCATCCTCAGAGACAAAACCATCCTATATATTATGGTCAGCAGCAGTGCACTCCAACAGGCCAGGTGCTATTACTTGCCAAGCAAGGAAACAAAACAAAGTGACAAAGCCATTCAGGTATAGGTGACTTCGTATTTGCCTATTATTTAATTTTACCTCCATAGAAAGCTCGATGTGTAACCTAGCCACCTCCTTCCAGCATCCCCAAAACTCCCCCCCCCCCCCCAATTTACAAGGGAACCCCAGTCAACAAGCTTCTTTGGGATGGGGATAGTTATACTATGGCACTCCTTCATAGGTCCATGTGTCATGCCTGGCCTCAGATGCAGCCACCGGGAGGATGCTGGTATATCTCTCTGCATCCCTGGGAGTGCCCACACTCAGTTTTCTTGACCAGCTGCCACGAGCAGCTCAGCTTGTCTCTTCAGTCAGATTCATCTCCCATCACTGATCTCACTGACTCCAACCTGACTTGAGTGGGTCCTCGGTGCCCGACAGCAGCCTGATGCCAAAGCAGCCTCCAAGAGTGGTAGGGAAGAAAAAGACTTGTTCCAGTGACTACAGTGCCTCTGGGGTTGCCATCACAAGCCAAGATCATATGGGTTAGAGCCTGGCAGCAATTTCATTTCTACAACATGCCTATCACACAAGGAATATGTCACTGACATGCACCGCTTAAAGGGAAAAAAATAATGAAGATAGACAATTACCTTTTTCTATCCATACTTTATTGCAGGTATACATATAATTATTTATATTTTATTTTAACAAGAAATTCCTTTCATGGAAAGGAGAAACTTTTACCATTAAAATAGAGTGATTATACCATGAGTATTTTACAAATATATACAAATATTGGCAGCTAGTTTCTAACATGAGCTAATAAATGCTTACACATTACCCTCTACCAAACTAATCCAAAATGAAAATAGCAAGAGACCTTCTAAATCTAAAGACAAACAAAAAATAGACCTATTACTAGAAGGAACAGGGTTGTGGTGTTGTTTGTTTTGTTTTTTCATATGAATACAAAAACTTGCATAATAGATATTCACAGTGCTTTTAAGATATTCATTCATTATCAGTTGATACACAAAAGCGTCCAGTCTCCCCTTCATACACATATGTAACTTGCAGTTCTGGAGGAAGCTGCATAAACCACAGAGATAAGACAGTCAGACCTGGAGAGTCTGCCTTCCCCACCAGCCATGAATAAATACAAGAAACCCTTATGTACATACAAGGCAGTGGATGCTCATGCAAGAGCCAATTATACTGGTTTTGGGCATTGGTATGCTTTACAACCAGTGACAGCAGGATTACAGGTGGATTTCACCAAATCCATTGAGTGCTTAGTCATTGCAACAAGAAACTACCAATCTGCCTTGTGGCAATCACCACTTCAGTAAGGTGGTTAGGCTGAAGCAGGTATGAATGTGATTGTCTTTTGAGACAAGTGTGCACAGATGTGAGCACGTGATGCACACACACGTTTTATGATATTTCTCCAAACAACTATACCCACTGAATTTTGAGCTTCTTTCCTGTTAACAGCCATTGCCACAACCACAAGTAACTGTATGCCTGCATGGTTGGAGAGCAAGTTTAGCAGGACTGGTGCTCCAGACCCCTCACCTTTCCCTTGGACAGACAGGCACCACTGCTGTAAAAACCATACCTCTAGCTGTGATGCTGCAGAACTAAGGCTGCTCCCTGCAGCACAGCCCCGGGCCTCCTGGATCTGGGTTGTGTCTGTCTCCCATGGCTTATGGCTAAACAGAGCCCAGGTAACAAGGAGCAACCAACAGCAGGATACTTGACTGTTTGTCCATTTAGATCCATTTAGGGGAGTATTTTGGATGACGTAAATACACCTCAGGTACTCTGTAAAGGTGTTTTGGCTTTGCTTAGAATAAAAGAGGTTATGGTGAATACACAGCTCCTAATTATTCATTACAAAAAGGAAGAGTAGTGTGATCAAAGCGGTCACAGTCAAATAAGTCATGACTATGGTGAGCTTGTGCTCATTCATTCCTCAAACACCCAGCTAGGGTTCATCTCAGGGGATGTACAACCACAGATGCCACTTTAGTAAATGCAGATGAACCTGCACACACTGTCTCTACACCTCACTCACTTGGATAGGCACAGCGAGATGAAAAACTTCATAGATCTGCTATTTTAATAAGTTATGGGAACACAATTAAGCCTGCAAGCCCACTGTCAAAGCAGCAGCTCCAACCCTCCTCATTGTGGTCCTCTTTTCCTTTCCTGAATCTGGCTATCTTCAGCTTTTGAGTGATGGACACTGTACAACACACACTTCCTCAACCAGAACAGTATCAGTCTGTTTCTAGAGTTCACAAAAGAATTATTAGCTTCCACCTGCAAGGCTGTCAAAACCTGGGCACAGGTTACACATGCCTGTAAGTACAAGCTTCCCAAATGCTGGGAATTGATATGGGAAGGAGGTACTGGGGGAAGGCAGGGAAGGAAATCAAATGAACATAGGCTTATTTGGATCTAACAAGGTAGCAGGATGCTTTCCACACCAAGTGTTTCCATCAGATGGCATAATTAACATTATTTTCCTAGTGAGAGCCAGCACAGCCAGCTCCACCACTCAAAATCACCAAACAAGTACCCTTTGTTTGACACACAAACATCCTATGCTTCCACCACTGCCAGCCCTGCAGCACCACACACACATTTGCATGACCTATCCATGACTAGGTAGGACACAGTCACTCCGTCTGTCCTTCCAAAGTGACTTTTCTCTGGTCCATACTTGCCTCCTAAGCAGAGGGAAAGATTTCTAAGGAACAGATTTATTAAAAACAAAGGAAAGAACAACATTAAAGTATGATTCAGCGTTAAGGGGTGATCATGCCTGGGCAAATTCTCCAGTCACACTCCTGTCTTCAAGAGCCAGTCAATTAACTTGGCCGCTTCTGAGAGCACAGAAGACAAGTCACTTGTTTTATTCCCTGTCCCATCTCCCCAAAGATATAAGCATTTATTTACCAATCTGCATCACAGCAGTAGTAGTAAACAGCTGAGAGACGGTTCAATTTGTTGCATTAAAGAAAAAAGGAAAAAAGAACACATAATGTATTTGGCTGGATGCTTACAATAAAACAAAAGAAAGAAAAAAAATGAAAGAAGAGCTTCTGGCAGAGCAGGTCTTGCTCCCAGTAAAGTGAACAGGCAACTTGTGTTCATTACAACAGCAACAGGCTAGACACTTTCAATACACGGCTCTTCAAATGTGCTCAGAGTATATCCTGGCCTGACAGCTGTTGGCAGTGGTGTAGCAGCACAAACTCAAGACAATGCTAGTGTACAGATAGTTTGGTTAACTTAAGTGAACCACAAAAGAAAGGCAGGAAGATAAACTGACACAGACTTTAAATTTCTTTCTGATAAATCCATTTAAGACACAGTGTTTGCTTTACTAGCTCAGTGCCAGTTTTGGTCCAGGGTTTTTTGGTTTTCATGTTGGTTTTGTGACTGCTAATGGTGCAGGCCACTTATATTTTCTGCTCAGACAGACACTTCAAATGCAAACATTAAGTGCTACACTCCAGTTGATTTGCCCTTTAGTCAGGTCTGCAGAAGTGATGCCACTTACTGATTATGGAGCTGAATAAACAAAGCTGCTCACAATCTCCTGCAAGAACCAGAGTGACATCACACGTGTTAATGAGGTATATATTTCCATGACGAGCTGTTTCCTGGTATGGAAGAACTCCAATCTCATTACACCACAAATTCCTCTGGGAGCTGGTCTTCTCCAAGAAGATCCAAGGAGAGGCAGTTCATGGATCGCTTCCCATAAAGAGCAGACTTGGTTTTGCAGTCTGCTGTGGAATAAACGCAGCCATAGATAGACAGCTTATCCTCCAGGCTGCAGCCAAATGTGTAGCTGTGGGACGTGTCTGAAGACAGCGTGGCACTTAGTGGTGGGTGCCGATGCTTGTAAAGGCGGATGTCATCCAAACTCTGGCTGTGCTGGTCTGTGCAGCTCCTGTTTTTGAGCGATCTGACCTGTCAGTTCAGTCACACACACAGGAATAAGACCAATGAGCTCAGACACAGCCTGAGGTTGCTGGCTATGCATGCTACAAGTTTCCCAAAATTGTTCTTCTACTCCTTCAAAAGAGCCCCACCAGCCTGAAGGATGTTGGCTTAATGAAGAAGCTGTGAACCATTGAGAAATTACAAGTGCATTAAGCTGCCCTGCCACATTCAGCCAGATCCTGATCTGTCTGCACAGTGTCCTCAGTGTCCAGTACAATGTACCAAATACTTGACAGGTATTGACACCTGACTGACCTGGTACTTCTTGGGAGATCCATGCAGTCATCCTCAAACGGAGGAAGTGCACGTGACAAAAAATTACTCCAACAGCAGATGAATATGCCGAGTTAGTGAAAATCTAATAAGCTCAAAAGAAGGTTCAAGAAGGCAACCATGCAAACTGGTAAGTGTCCAAAATGGTGTAACACCTAATGGTGCTACTGTGTCCAAAATTAACTAAGTGTGACATACAGTTTCATCTACATAACTTTGTTTAGCAACGAAGAAAACAGGAGTGACATACCAGCAGTAATTCCCAGAGGCAGCATCTTACTACACAAGCTGTAGTGACTCAGCCTCTGTGGAGAAATTACTGACCATTCCAGACATTTCCAACTTCCCCACCTGTTTTTTCTTACTCTGTCTCTTAAATTATCAGCTTTTAAATGCTAACATTAAGGCTGATTTCAGGAATGTAATTTTTAAACAAGATACTTCTGTCAGAAACGCAGAAAACTTCCTCCCAGTATCATTTCTCTCACCTCCACAGGATGGGAATTAAAAACTACCCTGAGGAAATCCTGTGCTGGCTCAGCCGTGCTCCCAGAAACAGGCACATGCTGTATAGTCTAGTCAATGCTAAGGAAATCCAGTCCTGCAGCATGGCCTTGTAAGGAAGTTTGTGAGGTTTTTGAAGTACCAAAGTGGCAGCCAGGTCTTTGCAATTGCTTAGGCAGTCCTATGTTGATCAGAAACATTCTTATAAAGCAGATGCCTCCTGATCAATTAACAGTACAAAGCATGTGCTCGTAAAAGCATTAACATCAAAAGCATTACTTTAAGCAAAATGCCCGCTCCCTGCCTTGCAGTCTGTGAGTCACTCCACTCATATAGGAATAAGTTCATTAGGATTTGTTCAGCTTTGGAGAAAAAAGTTAAAAACCTAAATCATTCTTTTAGCAGATAAGGCTAATTTGGATTCAGAAAGGAAAGAAATGGTGGAGACTTGGCTTTGGTTTTGTTTTTATCTACCCCAGTGGGTACAGCTATACTTTGAAAAGAAATATTGTTTGGCCTTAGAAAGGCATTTTAATAGGCTTTTTCCAAGCACAACTTACGATATAACATATTTTACCATATATAGTTGTCTTTTCTCAAGGGCTTGATGAAAAGAAAATGTTGACAACAAAGACTTAAGCACACACATAGTATAATCACACAAATAATAGTAATTAGGAGCTTGAGCATCTGGTTTTGCTCTGATGTGAGCTCCTTTTGGCTTCAGGAACAGGAAGATTATCAAGTTTGCAATGCACATCCAAACTGCATGGATGTGTGGCTATGACTTGGCTCTATCTTGCACTGAAAATTTGGAAGTGGGTTATTTTCCATTTCCCATTTCTGGAAGGCAGACAGAGCTGGACTGCAAGATTTTCCCACCGATGGCTCCAAACCCCTTTATGCTATTCTGGGCCCAAAGGCTGCTCTCATCCTACTCCTAGTGAGCAGTAGCTGGCCAGCAGCTGGTTTTGGTTACACCATTTAAAAATCAGTCAAATCCAGACTAGTTAAGGTCATCTGATTTACTGCTGTCTCCATTGCACTAGACCTTGGTTCAATGCCCACACACCGACCCTCCTGCAAAGCACCCCCTTACCTGATGAAGGGATTCCACACTTTGGCCTCTCATTTTTATTAGCGTGACTTGGACCACAGACAACGATTCCTGATTTATAGCTACAAAGGAAAAGGAAGAAGTGAGAAGCATTGCAGATTTGAGGTTTTGTGGGCTGCAGAAAAGGGAAGTCGTTCTCACAGGCCACATTCAAGCAGTGCTGGCTTATAGGTATAAATATACATCAGTAAGCACCCTCAGCGCTCTGGAAGGTTTGCTCACAAGTAATTCTTTTCGCCCCTAAGGATTAATGTTTAAAAACCTCAAGAATACAGCTTCTCACCAATGTGTCCCATATTCACCCATCTTGTTTTGCTATAAAGGCTGCGTGTCTTATGGCCAGACAGCTTCTGTGTGACTCCATTCTCTGGCATTCCCTGTATTATAAGCCACAGACCTTTACCTCTTCATCCCTGTGACTAGCCTGTTAATCTGTGGTTGAACACCTCGTCTGTTTTGTGGTATACAAGATTTTACAGCAAATTCTTTCATGACAAAAGGTTATCTGTTCATCATTAACCGAGTATAACCTTGGCAAATTTGGAGAAGGGAGACCTTGAGGAGGACAGAGAAGAGCAGCATAGTATAATACAGGGTGCTCGCCTTTAACTGCTAGATGAGCTGACTTCAAACCATGTTGCAGTAGGGCAATAAGTAGTACTGGCAGTAGTTTGGAAGAAGATACAGCTTTCTTACATCCCCTCAGATTACGTCTGGTGCTAAAGCCTAAAGAAAAGCATTGAGCAGTAGCAGAAAGCCGTCTCACCTTGGCAGCTAGCAGCATCTAGAGGAAGAGATTCAACAGATTCTCCCACAGTGGCCTCCTCTAACTGGTCTCCCTCTAAAGGCTCATCTACAGGCACCTCCTCTGGCTCATCTACTGCCAGCTCAAGCTCTAGGAGGAAGAGAGCAGCAGGAGGAGGGTTAGCATTACACTTCCGCTCCAAGCTGCTTCACATTCTCTTACTCCCCGTTTTCCTGCAGGAGTAGAAAAGAGCAGGTTTAGAAGTTGATCTGCATCTCCAAAGCCTTTACCATCATCCTGAGATTCGTCTTCAGCCCGCCCTTTGCTGCCACTGTCAATGCCTGAGCTGCCGTAGCTGATGGTTGAGCTGCACGATTTCTCTTTCTTGTGCACCCGGTCGATGCTGAAGGGCTCATCCACCGACATTTCCACTGACACCCGGTGCCTGGAGTCAGCCTCGATGCCTGATGTGTGGGAGCTGCCGTGACTCCCCGTGGACTGGCGTGAGAGGCGGTTGTCTCTCCGGCTGCCCCCGCTGCTCCCGCTGCCACGCGAATTCTTATCGCATGGG
Organism: Pezoporus wallicus; assembly: GCF_028554395.1. Classification (NCBI taxonomy): domain Eukaryota; kingdom Metazoa; phylum Chordata; class Aves; order Psittaciformes; family Psittacidae; genus Pezoporus; species Pezoporus wallicus. The sequence continues at coordinate 6,404,336 of NW_026637663.1, forward strand.
TCTAGGTCCATGTCCAGTGTGTCACTGATATAGGACTCCCGGTAGCGCTTCTTCTCTGAGGAAGAGAGGCGAGAGAAACCAGTGGGAATTTTAAGCAGGACTGATGGAAGAGTAGCAAAAACAACATGGGCTGGGACAAACCAACCATTAAACAACAGCTGCAGCTACTGAACAGGTACAGAGACAGCTTTGTATTTTGCTTCCTCAGCAGATACCAGGATGCTCAGCTAGTTGTAAAAGAATTAGTGAGTCATGCTTGCAGTAAACCCAGCATCTCCTGAATTAGAACAGGCAGGTAGAGGCAGTTATGATACAGAAAACAGTAGCTTCCAAACTGAAGGAAAGGTAAAAAAAAAAGGGGGGGGGAGGGGAGATTACTCAGCTAACCCAAGTGCTCAGGTTTTAAGAACCGAGTGCAATGATACCTTCTTGAAACAGTCAATAACGTGTGGAGACAGCCAAGAACAGGATCCCTGTGGCTGGCATTTATTAATGATTTATTAATTATTTTCCGATGGCTTGTACCTGTTACCTACAGAGAGGTGTGCTGAGGGTGGTCAAGAAATCCATGAGACACTAGTAGACACAAACCAATCAAAGGCCTTTTGCACGCACACTTGATTAGTGAGCCTTTCTACAGGCAACTGGCACGTGCCACTGGCTGCACCCACACAGCTCAAGGCCACTTTTATAACCCCACTGAAGAGAAAGACAACCAAGCTAGATGAGACCAAGCCCTGCCTTGCCCTATACACTGATTCCACGCAACCGGTGATCACCACTTACACTCCTTAGAGCTAGTTGAGATGGGACGTAACCAGAAATAAGTTTCCAACCAGAAACAAGTTACCGACTACTGCTGGCTGACTTCTACTGACCTTGAGCATAACAACACAACTCTTACAAACCCCAGTGAAAAGAGAGAGAGCATGAATGGAGAATGCAGGGAACAGCAGTTAGGAAAGAAGTGGGGCAAAAAAGGCACTCAGGAGAAGGCTAGAGGGAAAGGACACAATCCTCTGAACGAAAACCTATGCAATGTGTTAAAAACAGTCACCAGGTAGAGGCAGGCTGAGAAGTTGTAGGAGATCCTGCTTGCAGAGTTGGAAAATGGAACAGCACAAGCTGGGAGGTAATGAAACAACTGAAATTTGTCTGGAACAATACTAGGGACTGTCAGTTCACATCACTGTTGCTACAGAGAGGGGACCCCATCAGAAGAGACAAATTCTGGGAGTTCTGATCTCCTCTTGGGCTTTACCACCTGCAACTCCTAGCTCTTAACTGTCAGACACTATAGACTAAATTGTGTGCAGTCTTTAGCAAAGGGCACTAAAAAATAAAGACACAGGCTCACAACTTGTACTGCTGCTTGAACACAATAAGATCTAATCCCAGTGGAAAGCTTTTTATTCAAAATTACTTCCACTTAGAAACATGTGTCAAATGTGCACAAATTGGGAGCATAAAGAGCAAAGATCTCCTCACTTAAAGTAAGATATTACTCTTCTACTGCACTCACACTTTCTGACCAGAGTCTAGCAATGTGAGAACCATAAACACTTCCCAGTAATGGAATTGAAACATACCTAACACCTCTGTTTCTCTCACTGGCTTCCTGATAAGGCAGAAACACCATTAATTAGGTAGAGAGCAGCCAGCATGAAGCAACAGCAGAGCCTAACTCTTCCCCTTACCAAAGTCACCTACTCTTCCATCACATACCTTCAGCCTCCTCCAGTTTTTGGATTTGCTTCAGCACCGGTTGGATATTGAGAAAGAGCCGGTGGCTATTGCTGAGGAGCTGCAGCAAGTGCCGTGACCTGAAGGGGCAACCCGTGTAGTAAACCAGTTTCCGTGCAGAGGGCAAACCATCTGGCTGGATCTCAAATTTTTTCCCCTGCATAAAGAGGAGAGATGCCAGTGAAATGAGCATGTTTCCAGCCACAAACCTACCAGAGATAGCTGCAGTCTTGTGTGTATGAGTAACAGGACTTGACATGGCAGAATGGGCTTTGCCAGGTCCCAGGTTGACAGCCCAATGCCAGATGGCCTCTGTTCCGTCATACTCACCAGAAACGCCAGCTTCCCAATGTGTGACCAGGGAAAGTCGTAGAGGAGCTGTCGAACGTGGTTCACCTCCTGCAACACATCAAGCTCAGATTGACACAGGGACTGGCAGGTACAGGGTGGAGTCAGCGATGTGCAAAGAATTTGCAAACAACCAAGAATGTGAGATATGTGGGTCCTGGTGCTCGCAGGGGAGGCAGAGGAGCCGCGGCTGGGGGGAGGACAGGGAGCTGGGCAGAGTTAATGCTACACCAGAAAGCTTTCAGAGCAGTCTGTTACCTGATAGATGTGCATTCCTCTGAGGGTCAGGCCCAGGATAACTGTCGGGCGATCTTCCTTCTTATCCTGAAAGAACAGAAGAGCTCAGAGTAAAAGGTTAATCTATAAAGACCACACTCTTGTTCTAGCACCTACTGCAGGAGAGGTAGCAGGACTCCTCTATCAGGCAGATTCCATCAGCTCATTCAGTTTTTATTGTGCTTGTAAAAGGCACCTTGCCTTGTTGACCCCTGAAATATCTACACCTAAAATCCCCTCTTGCTGGGCAACTCAAGCATTTCACCAGCAAATGAACACCCTAGCTACCCTGGCCAGGCAATCCAGCTTTAGTGATCTGAGAGCATGGACTCATCTGAGAGCATGACTGCTCTTAGAGGTACCTTGTAACCTCTCATGCTGCTATGTGCCATGTTTGCTGTAACCATGAACATGCACCACTCACTCTGCAGGTGACAGGGAGCCCAAAACAGAAGGGACACATGTCCCCTTCACCTTGCCACAGCACTGCTGCTAGAACCCAGGGACTTGCTGGACCTTAGGTGTCCCTTGGCAGGGAGAGGGCTAATCAATGTCCAGAGTTACAGAAACTTTCTTTATAACCTTTTGACCTCAGTGTTTGGAGCAGGTGATCTTAAATGTTTGCAGCTCTGCTGGAATACTGCCTTGTTTTTCCTCATACCGTGTCTTGGTATGATATACTGTCTCTAATGAGATTCCTCTGCTTGAAGACCAAAAAAATATCATAAACCAGTTCTTTCAGTCCTTCCTGGCATGGCAGACTAAGGGAGGGGAACACATACTTTTCTTGCTAGGAGGAAGAAGAACATTTTGGGGTAAAGATTTATGGGGCACAGAACTCAAACTTGCTATCAAAATTTTGCCTCCTCATCTGGCATGTAAGATACAAGCCTCATGCTTATATCATCCCATTACTTCCCCCTTTGCCCCAGTACCATCTACGTCTCCAGTCTGAAGTCATTAGGAAATGCTTTCTGCCTCCTAAGAGCTTTGTAAATCAGTATTGGTCTGGAGGGAAGACATGGTGCTCAGTGCTGTGTTTTCCTTCAGAGTTCCCAACCTCAGTAGCAGGCATGAGGAGGGCGTAAGACAAAAGTAACTGCTACTGAAATCTCAGGGCAGCCAGCACACCAACACATTCACCTGGCACCCCTGCGTGTGACCCAGGTATCACCTAGGAGGAGGAAATCTCCTCATAAGATGAGATAACTGTGTCACACAGCAGGAAGAAGAGCACATTGTAGATCAAACAACACATGAAAGAGTCAGCAATGAATAAAATATAAATTCAAGTTAGACAGGAATTTGGATATTAAGAACAACTATTTCACAGCCCCAGTGTTTTCAGATATAAATTATATCCTGTCCTGCCAGGTGGATTTCTTATGGCATTCAAGTATAACCAAAAATCTTACGACTGCATCATTAACAGTACTGGAATCAAAACTGTGAGGACAGAGGAGAGGTAGGGGGAGCATCTACAGTTTGCAAGGAACTGAAACTAAGCCTGGACTGTAGACCTGGACTGTAGAACAAACTGGAACTTATTTCTTCCAGAAAAATGCTCCAGTAACCAGAACTGCTAGATCTGGTCAAAGGACATGGTTACCTCCCAGACATAATTCCCACTGAGCACAACCAATCAAGATACTTAATTATGAGTCTGACAAATTAGAATATCTCCATTTGGAAAAAAGAGGTCCAAGGCATTCCTAATTGCATGAGCAGGTTTCACTCGCTTTAAGCTGAACAGAAAACTTCTAATTCTAGACCTAAACTCTCTTAGCATGTGAAAATGAAGTACATTCTGTTTAAGCCTGCTTGGGTAAGGAGTCTAAAACTCAGGGACAAACAACACAGGAATCCAAAAACTGACAGCTGAAAAAACACCAACCACTCTAACAGGGTTGGAGGCGTAAGGGAATAAGAAAGTCAGGATGACTCAGTGTCACCTCAGTTATTACATGGCATTTATGTGAAAGCTGGCCAACCTCTTGTCACCATTTCAACTGACTGTACAACAACAAAAAAAAGGCTTCTCTGTGATTCCTGATGCAAGTCCATTGACAGGCAGGGACAAAAATCAAGTTTTGCCATTCTGCTGCCAGTTTCTTGGCCAAGGAACAAAACCAGGTTGCAGCTATACCTGTGTATCGACAACAGATTTGTCTGCGGGGACAGGCCTTGTAGGCTGAAAGTTTTAGACTTGTTTTGCACGTTCAGTGGTGCACCCAGTTAATGATGGGAGGGAAGGTCAAAATAAGAAGGAATTTGTTTAACCTTCTGCAGCCTGTAGAAGTGGACAGGCACATCTTCCAGCAGGCAGGACTCCTTAATGAACTTCAGCACTGCTTCCTTAGCACTCAGCCCTTGCTGTTCTCGGTGCATCTCTGGGGCATGTTTCAAGATATAGTCGCTCCCCCTCTTTGCAATTATCTAAACCACAAGGAAAACAAACAGGTCAGCAACTCTTCAGCAATCCCCACAGGAGGCAGCAAAGCAGAGACTGGAGATGGAGGAGGTTCATACAGTCCCTCAAGATGTTAATCCACATTCACCTCTGCCTCCCTGGAAGACAAGCGTTTAAAGTAGATGGTACCAATGTCTACAAACAGATCCTAGATGGCAAAATCGTAACAGACCACGACTACAGAGGTCGTGTCAGCTCTTTTCATTTTAATTACTGGAATTAGCTTTTCTAACCCCTGGCATCCATAAATGCTTGTAGGCAGATAACAAATACTGCTCTGCATGCCAACACAATCAACAGCAACATCTCTAAACACTGCAGAAATGCTAGGTGGTCCTTTGAAGACCAGAAACTACACATTACCTTGTTTAGCATTTCCATCCTCAAAGGGGTGGATAACACTATCTCAAGGTATTTTTTTATCTGTTAGGAGTAGCTGGCTGGCATGTGGCTTTGCTAAGCAGTATTAAAACCCACACTGGGCCATTTGCTCTTTGCCTTGCAAGTGCCCAGTTTCCATGCTTGCCCACATGCCCTCTCCATAGGAGGCTACAGGGCAGCCTAGCCCCATCTCAGACCACAAGCAGCGGTGACAAACAAGAGGGGCATTGGCTGAATTCACTTCATAAAATCCCTCACCAGTGGGGGCATTTAAAACTGGATCCCACTGGATACCTGAGAACATCCTGCCAGGAACAACCTGCCTAGGCTCAAAACAACCAGACCCCATCACCACCTGGTTTATATTAAGCCCCCTATTTACTCTGCTTGGTAACACCTCTGCCCTCCCCAGCATGCCTTGCCAGATGATTTTGCCCTCCCATGAGAAAGGCTGGGCTTGGTGGAGGACAACACCGATGCCATCAGCTGTGCCATGTTAGCAGAGAGAGATGCACTAAAACCACAGTTCAAAGTCAGGCTGATCACTCCAGGGCATCACCACCTCTCCTCACCAGCACAGGGCTTGGGGCAGCCCTTGGCCAAATTATCTGAAGCACGTGTTGGAGGAAGAGTTCATGTTGGAAGAGATCACTCAGTATCTCCCCATGGAAGCCCAGGGGCAGGGAGAGAAGCGTCCCCATGCCTGCCAGATTTTGCTCTTTGTAATGATGTAATAAATCACCCACATACCTCCTTGGGGTTGTGGCTCAGTGCAGGTGAGCCAGGATTTGCCTTGGCCTTTGCAATGTTTGCCAGATGAGCAATAGTCTGTGATAAGACTTTTAACGGCCCCAGAAGTGGCACAAATGAGACCCACCTTTTCCAGCCCTTTGTTAGCTACCTTCTGCCAGGCAACATATAACAAGGAACAGCAAGGGAGGAAGGCTTCTTGCCTGGGAGAAAGGCTCATTTCTGCACAGCAAGGCAGGCAGGCTGGGACTTGTGCATGAAGGAGGCTCTACCAGCCTTGCCTCCCCAGTACAACTTCTGTCACTGCTCTGAACCTTCTCCCCAAAGCAGGGGACAGTGCCACCAATCAAGGGAGACACAACTTGGTTGAGGACCAACTACCTGAGGTTGTTTGAAGCCCAAGCATCTGGGCTTGAAATCTGCTGTCACAGCAGAGAAGGGGGCTCCAGAACTAAATCAGGTTGCAGAGAAGGTTCTGTCCAGGTCACAGGGAACATCCCGCTCCACCAGACATCCTCAGACATTACAAGGATGTGCCTGTAGCAAAGCTAGCTTCCCCTTCTATTTTTATGGAAGCTAAAGTGTTTATCAAGTTTCCTTGACACTTACCACTAGAGGTGAACTCTCTGTAGGTAACCAGCTCTGTCAGCGTCTTAGCTAATTCACCTTCATTTGATAACTAAACCAACTCTTAGATTTCTAAGTCCTGAAGGTCACAGCCCATGCGCACATGCTTGTAAACAAACATGCAAACCCATTTCCAGGCTCTTCCTTTTCCTCTTACTGCAGTTGAGCTAGAGGTTAATGACAAAGCAAGCACTAGAGGTATTGCACAGCAGTATTACCCCTTAGAGTTTGGGTCTAACCATCCCATTGATTGGGACAAAGGGCAGTGGACTTGGCTTCAAGGCACTAAGGTTTTCTGTAGAGCTTAGGTTGTGCAGATCTTGCTGATGTACCACTGCAAACATGCAACCCTTTGAGCCACAGAAGAATTAAATTAAGACAGCTGCACTGTCAGAGTTCTTAATTTGACACCAATACAGTCCCTCACCAAGGAAGGTTACACACCTCACTGATGAGTAAGCCCAGGAGAAATGGGCACCTACATCCAGTGGAAAGAGATGTCGTCTCCTGCGGGAATTCAGGGTCCCACTTTACCATTACGCCTGATCATTGCAGTGGGAGTTGTGGATATTGTGTGGCTGCAGTTAGGTACCACCTTGACATAGCTCCTGCTGCACATGCAGTCTGTTGACAGAAGGATGCCCTGAAACTCACCCATTGCGGGAAATAAGCCTGAGGTTCAAAATATTTGCCAGTGTGGACCTTTTCTCTGTAGTTGCCCAAGTCTGCCTGTAAGCTGTAGGCCGCCAGCAAGAAGTAGATTTCTTCTTTGTGGTTGCACCGAGACATCAGAACTTGCTCTTTGAGATGGCAGTAGTAGAGCTGCCGTGCTACCTTATCACTGCAAGACACAAAGGCAGATTTACTTGAAGCAGAAAGTCTGGGCTCAGACAAGGCCCCTTAAACACATCTGTTTTGGAGAGGAGGGGTTAAACTTTGACATCCCTGATGTGTGCCAATGCCACCCTGATATAGCTGTGTGTAGGGGGCACCAAGCCAAGATCAAGGTGTTCTCCCACTGAGTGCTGTACAAACATGGGAAATAGTAGCTCCTATCTTGCCGAGCATGAGATCTAAGAAGTTAGGGTAGGGGGTAGATGAAAGAAAATCACGTCACACCTGTTTTGGAGACTGACTACATTAAGCACTCTGTTTCTCTGGGAAGCCTGTAGCAATCAGGAGAGCCAACCCCCTTGAATCCCAGTCCTGTTCTTGCACACCTGTCCTCCTTTCCCCTCTAAACCCAGCACTGCTTTTTCATTTCACCTTGCCTTAGGCGCAAGGCACTTTTCAACAGCCAATTCCTTGCAAGGTAGATCAAAAGACACTGGAGCCTTGGGCTTGTTTTTGTCTTCTTCCTCAAGCTGCTAAACAGGGATAGTCTGATAAGGCATAACTATCGCATAGCATTGATAACCCACACAGCCCCCGCTGTAAGAGCTCATGGGAAGCAGGCTGCTGACGTGTGCATGTACAGATGAGGTGCTGGACACTATGGTCTGGTTAGAAAAGTGTGTCTGTGTATAGTCTGAAGGGGGCATGCAGCTACCTCTCCAATTAAATTACTAGTGCAAGAGAAAGTTGTTTGTGATGCTAAAGGATATGTATGTCAGGGGTGGTAGAATGATATGCAATCTCCCTTTGTACCTATAAGCAAAACTAAGTTAAACACACCTAACAGCCAAACAGACTCCAGAAGAAAGACTCCCCTGTATCCAAAATGAAAGACTATGGTGAGAGAAAAACAAAACAAAAAAAAACCACCAAGCTTTGTTCAAGATGAGAACAAATGCCAAAAATTTGGTAAAGATTTTAATCCACCCAAATGATCCCAGCTCTTGGATTGCCCTGAGGTCACAGCGATGCCAGAAGTGCTGATGCAAATTAACTCTGTCAGTTGTTCATTTTTAACTACCTCATCCTTTGTTCTGTACCAGGGGTGAGGGTGGTGGTGTTTTGAGTGCAGCCCATATTCCATGTGAATAGACTGCAAATGCAAAACTTATGAAGTAATTTCTTTTGTCTGCTTACAAAAGTCCATTTCCAGGAACAGACTGCACAGGGCACTGCTCAGATACAAAAAAACAGATTCAAAATTATTAGCACGTGCTCTGGAGTATAGACAGATATTTTTGGTATATTCATCTGATGCTTTTCATACAACCAAAAGACGCAAGCAGAAGAGTATTAACTGTGCTTTGGATACTGTCGTCATTCAACCTGCTCTCTAAATACAGATGGAAAAGCAGTCACTATTTTCACAAGGATAAGGAGTATGATTCAAGGGCAAAATATTCATGGCTGGATGAGGAACTCTGTGACAGATAAAAAAAAATAAAGCAAATCTTTTGAGCTTATTTCTGAGACCTCACAGAGATAAACTCAACAAATAAATGTTATTTTACTTGCCTCCTAAGAAAACAGTGACTAATTCAAAACATAGTAACAGCCACAGAGGGGAACTTACCTTATTACTCTTCCATTTTCTACGTAGTATTGTACTCTGAAGAATGCAACAAAAGGAGGGCTGAATTTTTCTGTTCCCTAGAGCAGAGATAGAAGACAGATTAAGTAACTTTCAGCATCCAAAATTCCTGTTACCCATCTGGTAACTCTCTCTTCTCCTTAACTCCCTCTCTCCATACTGCTTTTCATTTTCTGCTCTTAGCTCTTGGCAAGTTTTAGGGAGGAGATCCAACCGTCTTGCAGGCTCACAACAGTGAGACATCATAAAACATAAAACAGGCTGAATGTCAAAACATCCCAGGGAGGGTAGAAGGTTTTGGATGGGGGCAATGAAATAATAAATAACATAAAGGAGTCCCAGTGTAGCCTGGGGATGCCCAGCCTGGCCCAGAGTAACCCAGCTCAGCACCTGGCAGCACATTAGTGCTGAATGCAGCAGGTTGAACACAGCCTCCCTAGAGCACCAGGCAAGGCGGCAGGGCAGCGTGCCACACTGGCACACCTAGGAGTAACCAGCTACCATAGTGCCGCACCACATCACTCAGCACGGACACACGCGCTGCTGCATGCAGCATCTACTGCCTCGGGCTCAGGTGCACCAGCCTGATATTAGCTCCTTGCCTGTTGTTTGGCAGGGCTAATGGTTAGTTATCCACACCTTCCTGCAGCCACAGACCAAAGGGAGACATTGATGTCTGCTTCACACTGAAGAAGTCTGTTAGAAGAAAGCCAGCAAGAGTTCTGCTGTTGCTTTAACTCCAGCCTTCCTTTCAGACTTAGAGGTTTGTTTAAACAGGAGAAAAAAAAAATATATGTCTATGAGAAGGGAGGGAAAAAAAGGAACAGCTTATGTCACTAGCTCATTCTCTCATCTTTCCTACTTTGCCACTCACTTCTTTAGCATTCATACAGGTAACTTAGCTCACACAGCCAGTTTCAAGGTTTTGCTGGTCAGACCATCTCACTGGGACAAGGTATATGGCATGCTGTGCACATCTGATGTAGACAGTGATTTCTTGATCGAGTATTTACATGTTATTTTTCTGGAACTTGTTCATAGTCACCCTATATTGTCAGCTGGATGGGGCTTTCCACCTGAAACCTCTCAATAGGAATTAAATCCCTGTCTGCTAACCCAGTCCAACAGCCCAGCTCCTCTCAGACTTCAGTACTGCCAATGGCAACTCATCCAGCCTTTTACGATTCACCTTGCACCAAGGGTTTGACACTTGTCCCAACTTAAAAAGTGTTGCAAGAATCCAGCCTCAAAGCAACCACAAAGCATACCACATTCTGAGGTGACCAGAAACACTTGCCTCAGAAAAACCTCACTGGCTGGATAGACAGCCCTCTGCACAAGTGGTAGCTATCTTTGGAGTAACCCTCATGTATTTGGGAGAAGCAGTGTGGGATAAGATTGATCCCCAAACCTCAACAGTCACCTGCAAAGTTCTCTAAGCAGCAGAAACGGCAAGCAAAAACCCTTAAGGAAGGCGGAAAAAGTCATGATGAGCTAATTAAGATATTTGAATGTAATTGCACACTACACTGTGTTCTAGACTGTGGCTCCTCTAATAATGACACATGCAAACAGGCACTATCATGTCTGAACGACCAGCACTACACAATTATGTAGGCTTGTCTTTATTTCACATAGCTTTCCTCTCCCTTGACAGGCCTGGGTAGCCTTAAAGAATTAAAACTCTTCTCAAGCAAAATATTCTTCTCACTGCACTGTCCTTCTGCACATACTCTGAAGGAGTCAGAGCTCCAGCCTCTTCCTCATACCAGGTTCAAGTCACAAAATGTCATTTAAGCTCTTCTGCTTAACCACAGTGAAATCTCCAGACTCTTTGTGGGCTCGGATAAGTTCAAATGGAATACTGACCAAGTGACCTTCTCTACTCTTGTAGCAACTAAACAGCAACCATGCAGCTACTATTGCTCAGGTACAGTTGTGTAAGGGGCTGGTTTAGATCTTTTAGTTGTACCACCATGCACAAAACATTGCACTTTGCTACCAAACAGCATTCTGCAGACCTTCTTCAAGAAATGCTCTATGGACCTTAGCTTAAGAGCTTTAGTTTCACTGTCTAGTCCAATACAAAAGCAGTAGCCTCCAAAACCAAGCATTTGTCTTACTTTTGTGGTCTCTTTCTTCCATTCTTTTGAGAAGTATTTGCTAAGCTTCTGTTCCAGGTCTATAAAAACATACTCATTATCTGAAAGACAAGAGGAAAAGGAATTCAGTGTTAAAGAATTTCTAATTCTTATTCATTAAGTACTTAGATGACTATACAAGTTGTTTCCAAGCAATGGACTTTGAAACAAAGCTGACCAGGGAATAGACAAGGCAGGGAAAAGAGAGGGCACCAAGTCTCTTTGGTATGTATGCTTCTGAGACAGTATGGAAGGAAGGTCAGCTATGCCTCAGTTCGAGAGAGCCAAGGTTTCCCAAACACCCTCATCAGAAATGCAGAATTCCTGCTTCATAAGGAAGGAGCCACTTACAGAGGGGAAACATCACCTTACCAAGCTAATTGTACTGCCACAGTTTAGCAGATTCAGCTTTTTATTATAATTATTTAACAAGTAATCCCTACCCAAACTTACATTCTGCCATCACACATTGCCACAGCCCAACATGGCATAAGCAAGTGGAGAGTCAGGTATTTGACAGGTTTCATCCTCTATATATGAACTGGGTCCTCCAAAATGGTGAGGAGGACAACAACCAAACCCAAATGTCCACCTCAGAAGGTGTGGTATCTCCTGCTCACTTCTTTCGTAGAAGAAAGAGATGAATAAAAGGAAGGGAAACCTGGCCTCTCACAAGACCAGGACTTGCTCTCCACCCAGGTGAGTGTGAACAAGAGACAGCCTGAACAGCACATCACCTTCAAAGAGCTTTGTGCTGCTTTCAAAGGCAATGCTTTGTTTCACTGCTTACCAATTATCAAATCCAAAATAACTCTGACAGTAAACAATTGTTTCCAGTCTGCACAAGTCTCTTTAATAATAATTTTTAATAATAAATAAATAATAATAATAGTAAAACCTGATGGGTGTTTCAGGCTTCAGCAGCAATGCCACCTGAGCATTCACTTGACCAGTCCCTCTACTCTTTGGTCTTGCCCAATAAAGTGCTTTGACAGGTGACACAAGTACCAAGTTGAAGAACTTGTTCCTTAGACATGAAAAGAGCAGGAAAAAGGAGGGGGGGGGGGGAAAAAAAAAATCCCAAAACAGGAAAACCAAAGGAGAAAAAAAAGAACCCTTCACAAAACAACCTTCCACCCCTGATGACCAGCCCAGACGAGAGCCTGCACTTCTGTCTGTACAGCAGATGGAAGATCCGGTAGAGGCCACGGTTCCAGTTACAGCAGGTATTCAAGGGAGCTCTGAGCTACCTCACAGCCATCCTCCCAGAGCATTCTAGTTCCTTACAGGGGCAGATACAGCAAATACTTCTTTTGCAACCTTTTAAAAAACAAGCAAGCAAAACAACCCCCTATTGCCTCCTCCTTCAATTCCCATCTCAAGTCAAAGAAACCACATGGGTCCATATGCCACACTAACAGGAAGCCTTACATAAAATACCAGTAACACTGGACAAAAACAAAGAGGACAGTCCCCCAAAAGTCCCTTTTCTGCCTCTATGGTCTTCCTTGCATTGTACTGATTGCAGCTGTAGTTTTAATACAATTACACTTGTTTACCACATTGCTTGATATGTTACATACATATACATACAACAGTACTTAACAGAAGTGTTGAAACTGTACAGAAATCCTGAAAATTTTAGTGGTGGGAATCTAAGTGCCGCAGCACACAAGGTGATACAGAAATTGCTTTGCTATTTTGACAAGGAGAGGAAGGTTTTAGCACCACAGAGACTACATCTTGTACCTGCCTTTTCACTTATGCCTGTACAACTGGGCAGCTGGGGGCCTGTGCTGGCACCAACCCTTGATTCTCTAAATCCATTTGGATCAGATAACGCTGCCTTAAGAAGGTTGATAGAAGCCCCAGTCAATGACAGAGATGGGTTTGGTGTATCTCTTGGACTTGTCTCTGCCGCTTGTCAGCTGTCAAGCTGATAAGCATCTCACTGTAAAGCTTTTTCTTAAAAAGTAAGTAAAATCTCATTTAGGAAGTGACTGTACAGCAAGCAAGAGGAGTGGGATAACACAAGCACAGCACGCAATCCCTGCCTGGGCTTTGGCAGTCCCAGGTCAAGGGTACTTGTGCATGATAGGCTCCTGCAGTGGGACTGAGGCTGCTCCTGGCACAGGAGTGTTGGGTGAAGCCTGTACTGGTTCTGCCAGCGCCCGTGTTTAGCTGCTACCTTGTAAAGAGGGTAGGGTACCTACATGGTTGTACAAGCCGAGGGGTCAGTTTTCCCTTCTTGCTCAGGAAATGATGGATACATATATACACAATGAATCAAGCCACAAGGGAAAGACAGCAACAGAAAGTGCAGTGATATACCCTGAGCCATCCCAACATACAAGGATACTGGGACAGAAAGGGGAAAAGGATGACAGAGTAGTTACACCATAATAAAGCCATTTGTTACCTACAGTCCCTATTTACCTCTGTCATGTTGATTAGGTTACATGTGGCCCCTAGCACGGCCCACATGCCAAGCCTGAGGTCTCCAGGTCACTATCATGCCTACTGAGAGGTGCACACAAACCCCAAGAATAAGCCAAGATGAAGGAGGAGGACAACCTGATGTATCAGCTCTCCCTGGGGGTCCTGCTCCTTCCCAGCCCAGCATCCTCCTCACCCTTCCTCCCTCCCATGCAAGAATGCAGCACTGCATTCCTGCCTTAATGAAGTTAATATTGCTGGAATGTCAACCTGCAGTGTAAGACTCTATCTACAAAAACAAAGAGGTATTTCCCTCCCCAGCCTTATGTGGGTTGTGGTTTTTCTTTTCTCCCCTTAAACTGGATTAGCAGTGAAATTTTGCTATCTTTTGCCAGATGCCAAAACTGTCTGCGGCTTGAAAACAGCATCTCTAACAGAGATGAGGGCACCAAATTGCAGCACTCCAGAGCAGTGCTGTAAAGTACTGCATAGAAACACACAGATGGCTGCCGGCCCAGGGAAGAACATGTCTGATCTATGGATCAAAACAGTGCTGGATACTCAGCAGGTACAAACTGTCATTGCTTCACAGGCTTCAGCTGAAGGACAACTGAAAGGTAGTAAGAAGCTGGCTTACAAGTTGCATGCAAATATGCACACGTCCACCTGCAGCTACTGACACTGCATTCATGAATCTCGTCTCAGCACTGTCAGTGAGCTTAAAAATAACATATCAGCTTCTCTTAAAAGGTTCCCTCATGTATGTGTGTACAATACCAGACCTGGCACAACACACCCATGCGTTGCACAGCATCTGGATACCCAGCCAGTTTCCAGTAACATAATTTACTTTTAAGAGCCCTCAAATGAAATGCGAGGTTTATGCTGTAAAAATCTCACTTCAAATGAAGCACTCACCAGAAATGCAAACATTCAAGTGCTCCAGCTCTGCAAAGCTAGCTCAGTACATTTACATATTTAAGCAAATATAGGACAAGCATTGTTGTGGAAAAATAATGGGCCAGGTCTCCAGTCAGAAAAAAGTGACAGTTTCAGGGAGTGATGCGGATTTACAATAGGAATTATTTACACTGCAGGGAAAATGGGAATAGAAAATTATGGCTGTAATACAGGGTCAAATAAATTTTGAATCATTGTTAACTCTAAAAGCCAATGTTATGCATTAACCAGTGCCTCCCCATTAAATTTTTTATAAAAGGTAAGTTTCCCTGCAGAGAAAGTAAGTAATGGTGAATGCCAATAACTTATTCTCCTCCTGTGCCCATTTTGGGCTAGGAGCACTGAGAAATTCCAGAGGGCTAAGTCCTGTCCTACCAAGAGGCAGAGCTCAGGCCCCACTGGCTGCCAAGAACATCCCTTTAACTCCTTTGGTTGAGTGAAGTATATTTTAGTGTAACTATTTAGACAGTCCAGAAAATTAGGATTCAAATAAAATATGAATTAGTGCAAAGCCAAACACAGTGAGCATTTTCTGCCTTAAAGGGGAAAACCCCCAACACTTGGCTATAGCGCTTAACTTCTCCTCACAACACACACTGTAGACCTCACATAACCTGTTTAACTTCCCTGCATACCAGCATGGATTTTTTTGTTTGTATTGAAGAAGAGCTGACTACACACAGGCATGTGGAGTTCCCCAGGTTTCCAAGTTCTGGTGGCCTGGGAACATTACCACCTGTACATAATCTCTTGATGCTCCTGGTGTTACCTTTCAAGCCAACAGAGAGCAACCTTGTCCATTTTTCAGTACCTGGCTGATTAGTTTACTAAGTGATCTAGAAGAACTTGGTTCAGGTCATCAAGCAGGCTTGTGCGTTTAGTTTCAGCTGGAAAGTACATGTACACCAAGTGAAGAAAGAAAGAAACACAACAGACTGAGAGTAAAGCAAGGGAGGCCCTGACCGAGATTGATTTACCTGGGATGGGCAGAATGTATATGGAGGAAAGAATGAAAGGAGGCAATATCAAGAAGCCCAAGGCTGTGTGGCTGTTAGTAACTGTTGAGGTCTGAAGACCAAGATAAAGGTTCAATCATTCCTGATGATGGATAGGTACTGCAGGAATTTTATGTTGGCATCTTACAGTTAGCAACAAGGCATGCCCAGGCACAGATCTTCAGACTTTTGGCACTGTCACAAGGGATTCTTCTGCACAAGCAGAGCTGCAGAACCATTTCCAGCACTGCTCATCCAGGAGCAAACAAACTCCTTGCAATTCTCAGGCAGGAGAGCACTTGGTTAGGCAAAAAACCCATCCAAAGAGTATTACATACTTTTTGAACACCTGAATCCCTGCAGTTCCCTCTAGGTGGCACATTTCTGCACGTTTTTCTTGCATCACATTTAACTCATTTGAACTATCAAAGTCGTTATAATAGAGGTGTATCTTACGTTAGCATGCAGAAGAAATTCATAAGACAGATGTAACTATCCAAGCGGATTTAAGGGAGAAGAGGCAGAAGAAGGGATAGAGGGAAAAGGACTAGGGTGTAGAAGTCAAAGCGTATTTTGGAGAAATTCTGTTGTCTCTTAAGAGAACTTTTGTTGTAATAATAATATAAAGATAACATACTAGCATATTCCATCCATGAACTTCAGTACTGGAGGATACACAGATGCAGGGAGTTAACTGGAAGTGGAATGGCCCAGTTAAACACCAAGTTGCTTGCTAAGAACGTGCTGGGAGGCATAGGTCTGGCAAGGTGAACAGCACAGCTGTAATAACTAGAGGATGATCCTTGAGGCAGGGGAGCTGAAGTGAAGGGATCTGGTTTTGTTAGAAAGCCAGCCTAACAAACTGGTAAGAAGACACAGAGACAGCAGCAGGGTGTAGGAGCTGCAGGCTTGCTTGCTCCCTCTCAGTCAAAGGCTTCCATCTGCTTGGGTCAAGCAAGGTTTGCTCCTGGAAAGGAGAAGCCCAAGATTCAAGATCGGAGGGATCTAGGTTATAACAACAAAGGAGGCCTGGCTGTTCTTTGTCTGCTGACAATCAGTTTTGTTTTAGAAGACTGAATTGTGTCACTGCATATGCTTTCTGATAACAAGGGGGAAACCTCCTGTAAGCTACTAGATAAGATTGACCCTGCAAGAAGAGCTGCAACATAAGACCCATCTGCTGAAGCTTATGGAGCCAGCTTGAAGCTGGCAGGTTTGCACGGTCTTTCACTAAGCAAACTACAGGAAAGGATGCACTGCAAGCAGCAGCACACAAGGTACAGCCTGCTTGATTATCTGTGTCAAAACTAGAGGAGCAGCATGTCCCAGGCTTTGTGGTGGTGAGACCTCCTATTAATATATACTCCTGACCTCAATTTTCAAAGTGATCAGCTAGCTTCTTACAGATGCAAGTTTTCTTCCTCCCAAATACAGTCGGTTGGAGTGGTCTGCTCAAGAGC
The DNA here is from genome assembly GCF_028554395.1 of Pezoporus wallicus. NCBI lineage: Eukaryota > Metazoa > Chordata > Aves > Psittaciformes > Psittacidae > Pezoporus > Pezoporus wallicus. Next base: position 6,421,408 of record NW_026637663.1, read on the forward strand.
AGAAAAGGTGAAAAACTCTGTCCTGCCACCATTACTGACAACTTAAATCCTGAACCTTGCCCTCAGCATCTGTAACAGTCAGAAGTGAAGGCAACAAATTTGGACAATAAATGCCGGAAGACAGGCTCCATAACATACATCTTACATCTCACAGCATTCGTGGTTCCCAGTTTGCATGGTGCCGTTTTCATTTTTGCAACACTTAGGGGTTAAACTTATGTTTATGATTAAGGACCCCAACCTTCCCCCCCCCCCATGCTTACTATGAAACCAACTGAGCATTAGTGTATCTGTACAGTGTCTGCAGGTCAAATGGGCTCCTAATCCAGATAATCCACCCAGTGTGATTGGTTACAGTTCTGTAGAAATCCTTTAATTTTCATTCTCTTGCCACTGCTGACAGTCAGGGTTTCGCTGACAAATTAGCAGCAAGGTAATGGATATAGGTGGATTAAAATACCTTGTTTTGCATGTGGCAGCATCAGACTGCCAAAACCAAATGCATGTTAAGAAACTGGGAAATCTACCCTTATTAAAACAGGACAGTTGTATCTTTGAAAATGACATCTTAGAGCTGCAGCACAGAGGTGAAAGCATGATGCAGAAGAGGAATACTTTGGTCCAAAACACAGGTGCTTTCTCTCCAGTGTTTGGAGCTCTAACCTGCCCCTGCCTCACTGACCAGCCCCATGCCTTCCCTTCACAGCCTCTGCAGGAGACACACCGACTTGCTGTCTGGCCAAGGCAGTTGATTTAAGTACCCACATGACAACCCTGGGCAATGCAAAACTTACCCAGGCCTCCCCCACAGCCTGACTGGATTGCTTCCCTTTCTTGACATGACAGCTTGCCATGAAACCAAAAAACCCCGAGAAGCAGGCCCTGAAAGGCTACTTCCCAATGCCAGAGATGGAGAGTGTTACATTTGCAAGAGAAGGAAAACCGCTTACCACTGGCAGCAAGGGTGATCACCAGCCTGCTGGCCAAAACGGGGTGGGGGTGGAATTCAAGTTGGGGAACAGAAAACAAAGTATTTCCTTCTCTACAGTAGTAAACATGAAACTATTTTGAGAACAAAATAAAGATGACACTTAAAACTACTCCACAAGACTCCGGTCAGCAGCTTACTGAATTTTTACAGTAAGGACCATAGGAAGCAATAACAAACAGACCATGTTGGCTCCCTCACTCAAGAGTGGGATGCAACCTTCCTTTGGGCTAAAATCTTTCAGGCTGAGAAACTCACTGCTGATGCTTTCCTGTTGGCCAACCCCAACAGTTTCTTAAACAGAGGCACAAACAACAATAAATCTGGTCCTCTGTCCAAAATACTGACACTTGCCTGGGTGGTGGAAGGAGATGGCTGTCTGGAGGAGCCAGGGCGAGCATGAGGAGCTTTCAATTAAGCAGCTTTACAAACTGAGCTACAGCAAGGATAAACGAAGAGCCGTAAAGAAGAGAACAAACCAAAAAGGTTAATTCAGTCTGCTGGGCTCCTGCAACTCTTTTCCTTGATGTTTTTCTGAGAGCTGTGCAGAGAATTAGCTGCTCTAAAAAGGAAGAACACTTTTGTGAAGAGAGAAGATTGTTTATGTTTAAAGCCATGGGTAATATTCTTTAAGGTCTAGTCAGCACAGCTTTATTGTGCTCTTTGGGTTGAGTAATTATACTGCATTTCCAACAGGCTGAAAGGCATTTGCCACAATAGGGTATTCTGGGGCCCGAGTCCCTGTGCTTGACATGTTCAACTGCCGCATGCAAAAGGTGGGAGAAGTTAAAAACAGGGTACAGAAAATATGAAAAAAGGAAGATGGGGGGGGGGGGGGGGTGTGAAAGAAACATGAGGAGAACAGGAGAAGAGCACTTAATTCAAAGAAAATGGTAATGAAATTGCCCTGTCTTACATGGGAGGTCAGGTGCTCCAGTTTCACCGAAGATGTTCTGCAAGTGTAATAGGTGAAAACTGGTGTTAAAAAAGGCAGTGAGGAGGGGTGGCTCACAGGTACACAGCTGGTTCATGAAAAGAGTTAAGAGCATTCAGGTCTTCCTCACCTTAAAAAAAAACCCCAAACCTTTGCTGGTTTAAGCACAGAGATATAGTTCTTAGCTACTGTTGTAGTTACACTGATGGAATTTCCTGGAGACTCTACACACCTTATGGAGATAAAGAGCTTATGCCTGTCTTAGTTTGAGGACTATGCTCAAAAAAAGTGCAAAAGTTCTCAGAGAATAAGAGCAGAAAGGAAATGAGACAAGCAAACTTAAAGGGAACTATTTTATCCCATGTAATCATTAGAAGGCAAAAGAAACCTTATTTGGAAGGACGCATAAAAGACTACTCTCATTTCAATGTAACAATATCTAGAGTTGCAGTAGTAAATAACACACTTGAGAAAACTTGGAGGGAAGTCCTTTCTGTGCTTTTGGAAATGGGGGGAGGCAGGATAAGGAGGACAACAGATCCGTTTCTTATTACTAAGAGTTGGGGACAGAGGGGGTGCCAATGCACACACCATCCTAGAAATGCAATATCTCGTATCAGTTTGCTCATTTAAGGCATCAGCTTACACTGTTACCTGGTCAATACTGAGCTGTAGGACCAAGACTGGACTTCAACCCACGGACTAAGAAGTTTTGTATTTCCCATGCAACATTTCAAAACCCAGTGTCCCCAACACATGCATTCAGTCCCCCCAAACCATTTGGGTTTCCTCCCCCTGCTGCCACATTCTTTTCCTGTGACTTCAGAAGTAACACTTTCAGCCCCAAGGTCCTTTTAAAATTCACCTCTTGTTCAAATATGGACAGTTCTGAATTCAGTGACAAACATGTTGGCTAGCAACTTGGCTACAGGAGAGAAAGAAAACCCCACGAAGAGGTGGAATGTGAGAACAAAGGTGGAGAACAAAAGCCCCCCCCCTTCTCCCAATTTGTCTGCCCACATACCAAAGATCAAAAGAGCTTGAGAAGCCCATGCATAATCTACATACTTTGTGACCTTACTACAATCAAGTTCCCTGCAGGCACGGCTGCTGTGTATATATGCACACACTGTAAATACACAAGCGGGTCTGTGGACGTTTGCCAAGTCATTTGCTCCGCGTATTGAGTTTGCTTACTTTTAACAATGCTGAGGCCAAAGAAGTGAGGCTCCTTAATCTTCACTAAATCACAAACTTGCTGAAAGAGCTCCTGTCCAGTGGCTTTGACCTGAAAGAAACAACCAATCCAACATTACAGAGGGCTCACACACCTGGATGGAGCAATTCTACTTCACATTGGCCAGTATATTTTGAGGTACCATAGCAAAAAAAAAAACCAACCCTGAAACAGCCAAATAAACCCCCAAATTCTCCCAAAACAACCAAAAAAAAAAACCAAAACAAAACCCCAAAACAGAGCAAGGTTTGTTTTCAGTATTACTGCTGTTATCACAGAATAGTAATTAATGCGTCATTCTCCTTCCTTCACAGCGCAGCGTTGCTCAGTTTAGCGAGATGAATTTAAAAGGTTTCCTACCTATTGGCATCTCTGTGTAAGAATCTGGAGCGCTGCTGGAGCCCTGGTTTTGTTCAGTACTGACCAGACTATTTATAGGTGCTCTTACAAAAACGTGCTTGTAATTACAAAAATGAAAATACGAATTTCTTGAAGAAATTTTCTTTTAAGAAAGAGAGGTTAAGAGCAAACAACAAAACCAAAAGGCTTTTATTCAGGAGAACTAAAAACAAAAGTACAAAACTAAACTCATAACTGCATGGTTTGAGAGCAGAAATAGATCGTGGGTTAGAGATGAGGTTGCTCGGTACTGCCACAGAAGAGCTTATTCTGTCCCCTGCTGACTCCTGGTCACAGAGCAATTAACATCTTCATCTTCTGAAGCTGCCACCAATGGCCAATAAGCTCTTTCCTATTTCCATGAGACACAGAGATCTTCCAATACCCTTGCTTCCCATAACACTGTGCATGCTCTGAGGAAGCACTGGGAAAAGCAGAGCTGCCAGCATACCCTCCTGCGTGGGATCAGAGGCTGGGGGGAATTTGCAAGCATGGTACAAGGGCAAGAGAGCACCGTAACACTGTGGCACAGATACTGAACGCACCACTAGCAAGGTGGCTCAGAGTACAGGCTCCCCCAGTAAGAATGTGATGCTGGCTACCTGCATATGCAGGCCTGGATGTGTACTGTGATCACAAGATTCCTCCACTAAATGCTCCCCACCTACAGCCTCATTTCCTTCTGCCCCATTGCACCACCCCAGAAGCACAGACAGATAACCACAGGCACAATCAAAAACCCTCAGAGGCACAGGGGCAAGAGCAGATGGGGAAAACAGTACAACAGTGACACAGATAAGCTCAGTTCTGCACAGGGTGCAGCCAGCTGCAGACATGAAATGGGCCAGAAGCTCTGAATTTCACTGCATTGCTGCTGGATGATGCAATTAGCAGCAGCAGAAGCAGCCTTCCCGAGGGGACACAGTGCAGCACTACCTTCACAGCAGCAAAGATAACTGGGCAGAAGCCAACTGCTGAACTCTCCTACAAACTAATCACCACCAACAACTAACTGCCACTGCAATTCTTCAAACCCTTTTAGTGCCACACTCCCCAGAAACTGGCTGCGCTCCCCTCCCTGCCCCAGTCTATGCCATGTCACTAGACATGGACAATGGGAACAGGAGGTCATTTAATTACTCGTTTTCTTCTACTTGCCAAGCATCGCTAGCCAAACACTCACTACTGTTTTATTGGGAGCTTTGAAACCTGTGCTACACCCATACATACACGCATGTGCATGTATGTGCTTTGGGAAGAAAGGAGGTGATGCACAGTTCTGGTAAAACCCAAAACCACAGCCAGGTCTTAATATGGGTCTCCATGTGAGACTGCACCCTTACAGTCTCTCAAATAAATGCGGTATTTACTCAGCTGCCAGGAATACACAGGTGGAAGGGAAAGTTAGGCACAGATTGACCTCCTTCCTGAAGGAAGCTCTAAGCCTGTTCTCCTACCTGGGAAGGACTAAGGAAGAGGTGACCTGCCCCTAGCCAGAATGGTGACATGAGTCACTAGCAGCACAGGACTTTATGGAAAAGTTGAAATCAGATGAATTTTGTAAGTGGCACACTTTCACACCTAAGGGAAGAAAAACCTGCTTTAAGACACTTAGTTCCAGGGAGCTGAGCACTTTAGTGTTTTGTGACACTCTAAAGTACTGACTTAATCATATTTCTTGCACAGCAGGTATGTGAACTACCATTTTGTCCATTCTCCTTTTGGCACTTCCCTTTTGTATCAAGTTTTACTCCCAGCCTTCAAGGCTATGCAATACCAGCGACACTTGCAATGGCTATTCCCTCTTCCTGCCTTCCCCTATGCTCAAAACAACCAACATTTCCCTTTTCATTTTTAATCCGTGCACTTCTCTTTGGCCTTTCCTCCCTTTGCATATGATTCCTGTGCCAAGCTCCATCCCAGACATGCCATGAATCATTCCTTCCACTGATCCTCAGCTTTGCCCCACATCAGACTCAGGGCTTCTTTACATGTGGAATTTAGTCCAAAGCGAAGTCAAGTGCAAGCTTACAGAAGGTACTGCTACTCCAGGGTCATTCTGTATACAAATATTCACATATATTGGTTACCCATCTCTATTTTAACTCAATCCATATGCTTTAAAACATCAGCTCTCCTGCTCACAGAACAACTGAAAGACTCGAGACCTACGCTTGCCATTCACCAACACACAAAATCTGCTCATAGGACTTCCTCATGGCAGAAATTCCTGCTCATGGTCCCATGGTTTCTCCAGATTCTAGGCAAGGAGCAATATCTGCTGTGGCTTCTTCTGAGACCTAAACACAGGTAGGGTGGCTGCCTGCCCTGCTACCCTCCTTGGCAGCCAGACCTTCCCTAGCATAGGGGTCTTTACTTTATTCAGCTGCTACCAGCCCAGAAAAGTTTTAGAAACCTAGTTGATCAACAGGTTCAACACCACCAGGAAGATAAGCCACAATGCTGGCAGACAAACAAAACTGAGCAAATTGGATACCACTCCAACATCTCTGGTGCAAGCAATACAATTTTTAGTTACCCCATTCTCACTCAAGCCCACTTAAGCTCTCTGGTGCTCATACTCCACCTCCCAGCTTGGGCTGCCTGGAGCAAGGCAGATGGCTTTGCTCTGTGCTCAGAGGTCCACTCTTCCCCTTTGCCTCACTGTCCTCAGGGCAGCTGGTGGAGCTGCAGCTCCCACTAGTTCTCCTCACTGCTTTGCTTCTCATGCTCACAGCTGCATCCTGGAAAGATAACCTTCCTCCTCACCATCCCCTCAAATTCACCTATACATGCAGAAAGGTGGACACCAAAGTTAATTAAGAGATACCCAATTATGAGGGAAGAAACTTTAAAATGCCTCCTGCTGTTCCCTCTTCAACAGCACTGTCTGTTAAGGACATAAATCCATTTTAAAGAGCAGAATTTAATCTACCTGTGACCACATAAAACATATAGGTAAACTCTTATCTGGAAGGGTGGAATTTATATGGGAGGGAGGAGAAAGGAATTACCTGCATAAACACTGTGCTTATCATGGGAAGGATCTATAGTTTATTCTGCTGCAAGGATAACCATTCCTACCTACCTCACTGAGCTGCAAGCTTGTTTAGTATTTGCATTCCACACTGAAGAGGTTAAAAGGCTTTGAAAATCATAAGTAGTGGCATTATCATTCTAATAAATGCACAAAGTATCATCTGCGGTTGTACTAATTGAATTTGAGTTCAACATCATTAGAAAATTGCCTTGATGTTCCTTTTAAAAATATATATAGATCTCCAGGCGTGAAACCTTATTTTTTGTTGCTGTTTTGAAGGGGTGTTGTGGTAAAGACAGAAGCCAAACGAAAAGCTAGTTTTGGTGACTTGCCCAGTTTTAACAGGTCATGTTTCACCCTCTATGCAATTAGGACACAACTGCACATTAAGGTCTCATGTTTTGGCCCAGGCAGCTATTCCGTTTCACACAAAAGCATCTCCACATATATATTTTCTCCAGTTTTCCAGCCACCAAAGCAAGCAGCAGCAGAAGCAAGGAAGGGCAATGTCTTTAGAATCATAGACTAGTTTGGGTTGGAAGGCACATTTAAAGGTCATACAGTTCAACCCACCTGTGATGAGCAGGGACATCTTCAACTCAAGATCAGGTTTGCTCAGAACCACAAAAAAGAAGGCTGCTGGGAGGTGCTGTGACAGGGACACCCCTGCGGGACAAGGCAGCAATGCTCAAGGCACCCCAACTCTTTGGAGGGGCAGCAGGCAGGACATGGCACCTTCCTTCTGTCTCTGCCAGCACTCAATACAAAGGTCCATTTCTTATGCTTATTAAATACCCCAGAGGTATTTAAAAGATGTATAGATGTGGCACTTAGGGACATAGTTTAGTGGTGGACTTGGAAGTGTTCGGTTTATGGCTGGATTCAATCTAAAGGGTCTTTTCCAACCTAAATGATTCTATGATTTTAGGATAAACTGCAGGTATCCAGGATTTACTGTAGAGTCTAAAAACTGCCTGAACTTAATATGGTGGAGCGTGACCCAGCAGTGGAGGAACAGCCATGTGCCCAGGAAGGAGCAATGACAGCACCAGCCCTGTTGATACACTGCCCTGCTACACACCAGCCTGCACTTTCCCCACGGCAGTGGCCTCCACTATCTCAGATCATCATTCTCCCTGATAAAAGCTATAAGAAGGTGAGATTTAGGGTCAGCTTCAACAGACCATTCCCAGGCCTGTGCACCTGCCACCAAGAACTTAATTAAATTGTCATTCTGAGGCTTGCACAAAAGCCAGCAGATTGCAAAACCCCTCTGGGGCAGTAGCTGGGCTGGGTTTGAACGGGTAACCTAGAAGCAGAGTGCCCCAGATTTTGTTGTTAAAGCCCTATTCCATCCAGCCCTGGTGGCTGTTTCAGTTAATGATGCCACACAGGCACAGCAGGTAGGAAAATTCCTACATGGATTTTGAAGATTACCATGCAGAGTTTCAAAAGCCACCAGCTCAAATCAAGTGCTTGAAATAACAGTTCACCTCAACTGTCTTCTCCCCCTCCCCATCCCAGAGGGGGGGAAAAACCCACGCAAAACAGAGCAAAACCTTCCCAGCCTACACATGAGTGCATGTACACACAGGAGAGTGCTTATCTTGCAGGCTGGCTTGTCTTCTGAATGTGAAGTGCCTCTGTCAGCTCCGTTTCTCACAAGTTCAAGGAGCAGCCGGCATTGCACAAAGAGGCACCATGCCCTGGTGGACACTGTGCCACTCTGGGCTGCCAGCTGACCTGCTCTGCTGTCACTCATGCACACACTCTTGGGCATTTGAAGTGGTGATCAAAGGAATGAAGTGACTTACCTCTAGTTTTTGTGTGTACACGTACTCAAAGAATGGAGAAAACCCTACCTGCAGTGGCTGTTTCCCTTAAGACTCTGAAGCAATCTGCAGACTATCAAAACCAGAAATAGCTAAAAGTCGGAGCAAATAGTCATGTGTTGGTTACAGCTGCCAAGTCATCAAGGCATTTCAGGCTCAGCCCTTAAAAACTGCTAGATTATTAGCAGTGACAAAAAGACTCTGAGAAAATAAAAAAGAGCAGGGGGGACCCTCTGTCCAAAACCACCACAGAGACCTTTAAGGAACTCTGCAAATGAGTTGAAGCTGCCCAATAGAAAATGGAGCACCAATTACCCTAAGCTGGCTAATAGCCTTTTGGTCAGCAGACCCACACCAGGCTCTTGGGAGAACAATGGGAGCTAACAAAACTGAACCACAGCCCTAAAGCAGAGACCTCCCGTCCTCCCTCCAACCACTCACCCCAACGACGAGGCTGAGCTGCTCGCGGGTGGGCAGGAACACACAGACGCTGCGGCTCTCTGGCTGCATCCTGCCTGCCAGCAGCACCCTGCTCATGGTGGGCAGCTCTGTGGGGACAGGGTCTCCTCTCTGAGCAGGCGTCAGGCTCAGTTCATCCCACGCACCTGTAGAGAAGGTGAGAGCATCAGTGCCATGCTCCAGCCAGCACTGGGAGCAGCCCATGGAGTGCATTTGATGGGAGGTTATCCTCCTTGCTGTTTAAAACAGAACAATAAACAAGCCACGCACATTTTACAGTGCCATTGTCAATGTTTTCACCAGCATCACAGCACAAACTGGGAAAAAAACAACCTTTAAATAGCTTGTGAGTCCTAAAAGAGTGCCATAAAGTGATGAGGTCTCCCTGAAATAACCAGACTCAAGGTTTTGAGGCATATTAAGTGATAAGGGAGATGACACCATGGACTGCTCCCCAGAAATGCCCACAAGAGAGGGAGGAGTGCCTGTCTTTCAACCAAGTACCTCACTCTCACCCAAAGCAGATATGTCAATGAGCCACCCAGCAGGCATGTGTCAGTGCACAAGACTTCATCTGAGCTGCTTTCTCCCTGACCTCACCCCTAGTCCTTAGGAAACCACTCCCACAAATCCTCTATACCTCAAGGTAGAAAAGCATCAACTCACAAGGCTGAGTTGCTGTATCATACTTTTTGTGAGGTGAGCACTGCCAGCATCCTTCCTAAGATTGATCCCAAGCTACACAGGCCTCTTAGGAGCTTAAGTTATGATAACAACAGAAATAAGAGACAGAAACTCTGCTCGCACCCAGAAGCGCAGTAGACAACATCATCTTCATGTTATAGCTAGGCTACACACAGTTCCCGCAGCAACTTGTGACATTTTACAGCCCTCTCTACTCTGATGCTCTCCAGAGCAAGGAAGGCTCCTCCAGGCCCTGAGGAATCCATTGCTCATTGAGGGCAAATCAGGGATGAACACCAGCAGACACCTGAACCAGCAAGATACCAACCAGTTCTGGGGTCCACATCATCCCTGTGCAAGATGTAATGCAAATCAAACCCTGGCTGCCTCAAAGTCACCCTGGCATGACTCCCTTCCAGCAGCAACACCAGGTGCTGCTGGCTGATGCCTGCCTGCAAAGCCCCCAGAATTGGATTTACCCCTCTCCCTTCAGTTCTGCACTCAAGCATTTTATTTTTTTCTTCATCAAATGCAAGAAAGAGATCTATAAGTGTCCTTTTGCAAGTACAAAAGCTGTTCTGTGCACCTCCTTCCCTGAGCTGGAATATATAATGCTTCTTAATAAAGCATTTTGATACAATTTCTTTATGTAGAGCACCTCTTATGAGGCAAGTGCATAAAAATTGCATTTACTGTAGTAATGAAAAGAAGGGGTTAATAAAGGGTGCTATTATTACCTTTTTTCAAAAAAAATTTAAACAGGAATGAGGAGTTTTAAAAAGGATATTACTCTAAATTATTAGCAAGCGGGAAAAACATTTGATTCCCTGAGAAAGATAAGAGGTTCTATTAAATATTAAGAGAAAAACTATGATTTATCCTCTCTTATTGATATAATTATACTGATGAGCCCTCTTGAGCTCCAGGCTACACACTACTAACAGTTGTATATAAATTACAGATGTCTACTGAATGACTCAGGGGCAACAGATCACCATCATTATTGCCAGCTGATGTCATATGCACTATAAACTTTATCAACAGCATAAAGGCCTCAGAGTACGAGCTCAAGCTTTCCAGTGCAAGGAGACTTGTCAAACTGTTGCACTGGCCTGTACATATTCCCACTCACACAAGGAGATCATGACCTGCAAAGATATTAATTTGGCTTCTAACAGAACTGAAAATAGAAGGAAGAAGTGACCATTAAAAACACAGCCACAGAAAACTGTGTGCACGACCGGAGAAGAAGAATCCCACTTCCCCATAGTCTCTATAAAACAAAGCTTCTGGAAAGATTTTTCTCTGGTCTCACACCTGCTTTGTCCGTTTGGATTTTTATGAGAAAAAGTGTGGACCCTGGGAGCAAGGAAATGAGAAAGGAAGGGGAGAAAGTGTTGTCCTCCCTATGTTTTTAAACCAATGATCTTGTGGACCCAGCCACAGCAGGCAAGAGGTTAAAGAGGCAACATCCTTAATCTGAAGGGGGAGGTCAAACACAAGCCCAGCTCAGCCTTCTCCAGAGGTATGTTAGGATGTGATAAACCATAGTGAACCATTAACTTGCTAGCATTACATGCTTACACCTTTAAAAAGAAAAAAGTTGCGTGCCAGGAGTAGCTGCCCAATGAAAACAAGTGGCCAGAAGGAATGCTCTTACTTAAACATACACAATTTCAGACTGCCCATATGCCATTCTTTTGTTTACCACAGATTCCAACCTCTTAACCTCAATTAAACCCTGAAAGCTTCAGCAAATGCACTGCAGATGAATTAATAAAAGCTGAAGTCAATCACTGGCCTCTGAGACACCCTACAAGGTGTTTGGGTTTGTTTGTGGTTTTTTTGTTTGGTTGGTTTTGGTTGCTTTTTAATTATTATTTCATTTATTTAGAAATAATATCACAGCATGTTTTAGCTCCTGTAGAAGTGCATTTCAAGATGTAATTGCTTGGTCAAAGGCCCGGAAGTCTATCAATGAAACAGTCAAAGGCACTATTTATTTGTATTCTTCTGGTACCCGTCAGGAAGCTTATTAGTGCCAAGAGAGGTGTCACAGCTTATTTAACACTGTTTACCTTACCTGAACACACATACAGCGGAGCTTTGGAAAACCTGTCATTAATTTCAAGACTCTTCCAATTAAACAGTTCTTACATGGCTGCAAAAACTCATTAAGCCCCCCAGTCATCCCCTCTTCTCTCTACAGCCCTTTGAGCTGCCTTCCAGCACTGGTCCAGAACCTCAGCACTTCCTGGGTCCAAGGAGGAATGGTTGAGGTTTGCCCCAGCAAGAGGGATAAGAGTGATAGAGACAAGGAGGATGAGTAAGGAGACTGCTTTGGATTTCAATGGAACAGCTGACTAAACCACCTCACACAGCCCATATACACAATGGCACAAGGATGACCTGCCACCACTGAATTTGGGGACCCAGTGCAGCCACAGCCTGTCTGGAAGCAGATCCCATCCAAACAGCACATGGGCTCACACAGCCTTATAAGCACTGCTGTATTTTACACAACAGTTCATGGGACCACAGTGAACTGGGTCCCGATCCTGACTTCAGCCTCTAGGTACTATCACAACTACATCTTAAGGGGACAAAGCAGTCACCTACCAACTCATAGCAGAAAACCAGAATGAAGTCATCTTCTATTGAGAGAAAAGCACAGGTAATTCCATGCTTCTCGGGAACACCTGGAAACATGCTTTGTAAGGTTTATTACAGTAAAAACAACTTGGGAAAGCTGGTTTTGCTACAGCTGACAGAAAGTGAGCATTGAGCATCCTTCCCAATTAAACCCTAACAGAGTGACCCTATGAAGTCCCATGAAAAACTGTCCAGAAACATTAAGACTCTTCTGAACATTTCCCAGACATTATCCAGAGATGTCTTCGGCTTCTAAGACAACCAGACTCTTAGACTGCAGTTTCACAATCAGCTTAATCAGCTTTAATCAAGGCAGTCCTGCAGCAAGACAGACACACAACTGCCTGGAAACAAATCTGTCTTTGGCAACAACCCACACTCAGGCTGCCTCATAGTCATGAGGAAACACAGCCTTAAAACTGAGAACTCCCCTCACCTTCCTGGTATTTCGTCTCTTCAGAGGCATAATGTATGGCACCTACAGAACAGTAATAAAGAGCTCAAGCGAATGAAAGATGTAATGATGGCATGCATTAACCATTCCCAGCAACCTTAACTCCCCACCTACCTCCTTTGACTATCACCTGAGATGATGAAAACTTCTCCAGAAAGATGCATCAATCAGGAGGGAGGGAAAAAAGGTTGCTTGTCAGGCCAGAAAAGAAGACTGAAGCTAAACAGCTTTGTGTCACAGGTGAAGATGATATGAAAAGTGCCACCTACAACCAACAGCCAAGACAACTAGGCTTCCCTGCAGCAAATTCCCAGAAGCACACTGACTTTTCAAATGTATCTGCCTCAGCATCACTTCAGGGCTAGCATGACACATCCAAGGCCACGGATGCCATAAGGAGGTAATGTGCTGAATTTTGTGTGCAGACACTGCTTTTAGGGTGGACTGCACACCTGCCTTCAAACACCGAGCACTACTTAGTAGGAAGTCCCTATTCAAAGCCATTCATTGAGGAATACTGATATACCTCCCAGTTACTTGCGTGCTCTGAAGGACTGGATCCCAAACCAATGTAGCTTGGTTACAGGACAGACGCAACACTGGCAGCAAAGACAAATATCTTTCAGTCCACAGTATGGGAGATGCAACTCCAGTAGGCCTTCTGCATCTGCAAGCAACACTGGTTAGATCTGAGTGCAGTCTTCTTGCAGGAATGGGATGTATGCCTGGCTCCCACATTTCCTTTAGGATTTTCAAAAGGTACCATGCAAGATGTTTCCACATACTACAGCACTGTGGAGCCCTAGAAGGCTTAACCATCACCCTGTACCTTTTGAGACATATGGAGAAATCACTGAGCATTGGTCTCAGATAGCAACCAGCATCCTTTTTCCTTTCTTCTTGTACAAGCAGCACACCCTGGTGACACCGAGCTTTAACAATAAAGAGGAAAATGCTCTCTCAGTCTTCATTGCAGGATTAGACACAGCTCTTAGCGAGGCATCACCACCCACACCTTTGTGCTGTGAAGTTTTCCTGCCTCATGTCAAACAGCATAAGTGACTACTAGAACACAAAACACGCTCTTGAGTTTGTAACTCTTCTGCTCTGCACCCCTACAACATGGCCAGTGTGCTCAGGAAGAAGGGATCTCCCAAAATTCCCAGGGACATCCATTCCTAACCTGGGACTGAGACGCTGTGCTACTTAGTCTGTAGGCTGCACCAGCCCTTAAGCTCAAAGACGGGGACAACTCTTCTACCCAGGGCTGGTTGTGTTGTCTGGTAGTCATGTAAAAGTGACTCTCACTTCTGGGCACACATCAGACCTTACTGCTGCTAACTAGTCTTCGAAGAGAGGAAGAAGTCTTAGCTGACACAGAGTACCAAAGGACATGACATCCTACAGCACATGGAAGCACAGCAGCAGGGCAGTGGTGGCAGGACTATGCAGGGTGGCTGCCACACTTCCATCTGGCTCTCCCATGGGATGAACAAAGCTCCTCAGCAGTTTACTCCCTGTGAGGAGAGCCCAGCATGAATCATCTGGGCTTAATCTTTCCCTGAAACCAAAACTGAATCCAAAGCCTTCTGAGAGAAACAGACAATGAGTATTAAAGGCTCCAGGCAAAGGGACAGAATCAGGATCTCACAGGGACTACATCTTTCCATCACTGCTAAGTGATGGAAAGTGCTTTTGAATTTTTGTACACAAAACCATGCAGCCTTTAAAAACACATTTTATCAGAAGCATATGTAAAACTTAGCAATATACATGCTTTAAACAATACCCAAACAGTAAAGACTGCAGTTAGAGCATGCAATTCCTTGCTAGCAAGCCCTTTCCCTGGGAGGACAAACATTCTCTTGCCAACAGGGGAACAGGAACGAATCAACTGATCCTGCCTTTTCATTGATTGGTAAAAGTAGCAGCATGTACCCTATCATGCCTATCTATCAACATGAAGTTTCTCATTACAATGAATTTGTTTACTTCTGCATAATCTATTAATGGACTTGTTTATTATTGATTACCAATCATTTATAGGGCTTCCTCATACTTCATAAGCCAAGCATATTAAAGTTCATGAGTAAGTAGCAACTGAAGGTGTCGATTGGCCTAAGTAAATGCAGACGCATTAAGAAAGAACCAGCAAAATATGGGACAAGGCATGAGGCAGCCTCAGTGCCCATTACACCTTGCATAAAGCAGCTGCAAAGGAAGCCTGCTCACAAGTGCAAAGCTCTGTTTTCTAAGCTGGATGACAAGACAGCATTGCATGAGAACTTCCAAAGGTTAAGGGAAGTGAATTACTTGAATAGCCACTCAGTAACACAAGCTTGCCTCCACTAAAACCCATAGACACATCTTTTCCAAGATGCCTACAGAAAGCTTAATCATGAGCATACATATAGAGAGCCAGGAAATGCAACTGGAAACACATTCCTGTTAAGTTTACTAAGGCTATAAACAGGATTACATTGAATGGTTTGGGTTGGAAGGAACCTTAAAGACCATCCAGTTCCAACCCCCCTGCCATGGGCAGGGACATTTTCCACTAGACCAGGCTGCTCAAAGCCCCATCCATTCCACCTGGCCTTGATTCTCCCAAGCAAATCTACTGTACTCTTGGCCTTAAGCACAACAGGTGAGAGACACTACTGTCTTTGAAGAAGTTATTCCACAGCTGCACTGAATTGGGACAGGTCACTAAGCCTTCTGAAATACCTTCCAGAGCTACCCAAAAAAGTGTGAATAAACTCTTCCTTCATTTTCTATTCTCACCAAGATCTTGTAACAGAACTATTAGTAAGCAGACTATGAAGTCTTTAAAAAGGAAAAAGCATCATTATAATCTCACAAGCAACACCTGGAGCTGCAGCACAAATAAGAACAGACAGGCTTTCACCAATATATCATGTAAAGAACTCTTCTGAGCAGGAATAGCTTTGCTACCAGTAATAACCAGGTAAAAAAAACAAACTAACTTGGCTTACTTCCCCAGAGGAAGGAGAAAGTCCACTGCTGATCTCCCGCATCTGAATCACCATCTAAATATTCAGACCAATTAGGCAGCTTACGCATCAGCTTGCTTCTACCTTTTTTCCTCCTAAAGTGTCCAGCTAGCCCTGATAATATTCAGAGCAGATAGGAATATTGATCTATGTAAAGTGGCCAGACATCCAGAAAGAATAAATAAAACTCCGCCTGGAACACAGCTTGCCTCTATTACAAGTGTGAAAATGCCAGTCTGCTGATACCTTGACAAAATTAACACAAACAGCAGGATCTTTATGATTAGATGCAGCTTCAGAGACTGCAAGCAGTACTGCCAGGCATCAGCATTAGGGAAATGGGAAAACATGGCCCAAAAAAGAAACAGAACAGAAAAAAACAAAAATACAAAACCCCAAAACAAGAGTGCTGCATTTTCTGAGGTGATGCCAAATTCTGCAAAATGATGAAAGAGAGGGAAGCAAAAAAAAGGGCAAGCATAAGGCATGGTTTAACAAGAAGCAAATTACTTCCTCCTGCAAATCTCCAAGGAGCAGCTCCTCCTTGTCAGAGAACCTCTCTTGGGCTGAAACCACCATTTGCCCATGCTCAGTTACTAACCACAAACCATGAATTAAGGTACCATTGATAAAAATCACCAAGATAACCAAGCAGCAGTGCAGTAATACAGGACTTTCTGCAAGAAAAGAAGTGTAACCCTGGAGCACAGAAGCATGCAAGCAATTCACATTGTCTTGCATTGGATGAACAGTAGGGCAGCCACTTTACTACAAAAGCTAACTGATGCAGTTAATCACTGGATTCAAAGACTTTTACCTGCAATGTTGGGAGCAGAAAAATGTGCTATAGCTTTAAAGCCCTATCGGTTTCACTTTTCTTAACAAAAACAAAACAAAAACCACTTTAAAACCTACGAACACTCCCCCCTCCAAAATGAAATTACATAGTTCATACCTGTTATCAAAAAACTTCCTCTATCAAGAAAAGACTTAAATCAGAAACACACATGTAAATACAATTTATTTCAGGGGATTTAAGATTTTTTAGTAGAGGGAAAAAAAAAACAACAGGTGAAAAGTTTGACACTGCTGTTTAGCACTATACAAAATTCCACATAAAAAAGTCTTTAGAGAAAAAGACCTGTCCAAAGAGCAGAGACAATATTTTTTTGGTAAACCACTGAAAAATAAAAATCACTACACCTCAGGGTCTCCAATAGCATTTTGTAGATGTATTTTTGCTTATACTTGTCTTACTCTTCTTTTTTTTTTTTTCCCTTAAGGTAATCTTTGCAAGAAACCATTTTTCCCCCCCTTTTGGATTCCATTTTGTTCTGATTTGGCATTCCTCATGTGAGGCCAAAACACTGGCTACTACACAGACTCTCGGCATCGCCAGTACTGAAAATAGGACACTGATTAAAAGTGCACAATATTTAAAAGGGAGGAATAAACAACCATGTAAGGCCAAGGCATTCTATTGCATGCCACGTTTTTCCAGGAATAAGAAAAAATCGTAATAATAATATAAAACATTATTTTATAATATTAAAAAATATACTAAAATATACTAAAAAATATAAAAGCTGAACAAATGAATGGGACACCAATACATATATATCTGGTTTTTTTTTCCTCCTTTTTTGACATCACAGGTGCTAGAAATAAACCCTCATTATTTTCTCTGGGAAAGTGCCCTATGCTTTTGAAGTATTTACTGTGACGGCCTGTGCATCACAGCAGTTCTCTGGAGAAGGGACAAGGTTCAGACAGCACATTGCAGTGGAAAAAACCAGATGTGCATTTTAAATGCCACAGGGGAGTTAACCTGAGAGCCCGTCACTGCCGAGCAGGAGGAGAAACATCTCTCGATGCAG
The DNA here is from genome assembly GCF_028554395.1 of Pezoporus wallicus. Classification (NCBI taxonomy): domain Eukaryota; kingdom Metazoa; phylum Chordata; class Aves; order Psittaciformes; family Psittacidae; genus Pezoporus; species Pezoporus wallicus. The sequence goes on from NW_026637663.1 coordinate 6,438,978, forward strand.
AGGAGGATGACTTCCCACCACAGGAAACCCAGAACCTTTCCCTGCAAATCATTACCAAGAAGAAACTTAAGAGGTGCAGAAAGAACGAAGTATGGAGACTTTTTCCTTCTTGACACCCATCCCTTCCCCTGCTGGGACACTCCTGCCCTATCCTGTCCCATGCCGGCAGATGGATGTCTGTCCTCACAGTCAGACCAGCCTCACAGGATGCCTCCAGCCCCTCAGCCCTAAGGCCCTAGAGGAGTCCCAGACGCTCAGCTACTTGCCCCACACTGCTCACACTGCCTGAGATGCTAAAGCATGGGGGGCAACCCGCACCCCACCGGCCCCACAGCTGTCCTGAACCTTCCGACTATGGCCGTGTTACTCTCCATCAGCACCTGCTCGACAGGTACCAGCTGACTATACGGCTACTGGGAAGCGTCCAGACTTTATCCCACGGGAGCCCTTTGGGACATAACCAGCTGCCTCGGGACATGCCGGAGGTGTCTCTCAAGGAACGTGTACAGGTATCACCTCTTCGTCTAGCACCGGCGAGACCCACCGGTGGCAGAGGATGACGGCGGAGTTGCCACGACTCCAGAGCCCCATTCCCTCCCGTTCCCAGCCGGTACTGCCCACCCTCGCTGTCTCCAGGAGTCCAACATAGGTGCAGGAGGCATCGACAGCCTCAGCCCTCCGCTCACCGCCGCTTTAACGGCAAAGTTCCCTGATAACATAACAGCAACACGAGAAACCGGTGCAGCGCTCCAGCCGAAACTCAGACCTCCCTTTACCTACCAAGTTGCAAACGTACTCCTGCAGCGTGCAGCGCACGGGTACGCGGCCGGCTGCACGCTGGGGGGGAGCACCGAACACACACCGCTCACCGAGCCCTCCCCTCGCGGTGCAAAGGGCTCCCTCGCACACCCCGGCAGGCGAGCGCAGCCGGGCGCTTCTCAGGTCTCCTCGTTCAAAGCAGCCGCACCGTCCTCCGAGGTGACCGCTCCCCACAGCCAGATGGGACAGGTGCCCGTGCCCCTCCCGCCCCGCACTTGGGACCCGTCCCACGTCCTTTGTCCCCGGCAGCTCACCGGGGCCTCGCCTGCCCCACCCGCTGCCAGAGGAGCTGCAGGCGGACACGCACTCACCGCGGGTCTCCGCAGCGCTCTCCGGGGCAGCATCCAACACCAGCAGAGCAGAGCTGAGCGGAGTAAAGCACTGGTGCGGGCGGGGTGCCCTGAGGGGGACCGGTGGTGGGGCGGGGCCGGGCGGGGCCAGGCGGGGCGAGACACGTCCCCAGCCCCGGGCCCGCCCCGCCACTGCACTCCGACACCCGCGGCAGCCCCGCGCGGGGTTCTCCCACCCCCTCCCCGCCGCCGCCTCAGCGGATTGGTAGAGCAGCGCAGCGGTGGGCGGGGCGGGTTGCGACATGGTCTCTGGTTGGCCAGCGCGGTGACGATCGGCGCCGCGGTCGGTGCCGAGGGAAGGGGAGCGGGACCGTCGCGGTCGGTGGTGGGTTCGGGTCTTAGTGACCCTGCTGAGGGGAAAAAGGGGGCGGCGGGAAGGTGATGTGTGCGATGGGGAGACCCCAGCAGCTGCCTGCGGCGGCTGGCGCGGGTTTGCCCCGTTTGGGATCGGTTTTATTTCTGGCAGGGTAGTCCGTGCTCCGCGGTGGCAGTGATGAAGCCTCTGTAGGCTTCTGAAGTTAACTCTGCGTTAAGAGTGATGAAGGCAAAGCACGATCAGTTCAGACCGGGTCGCCCTGCCGTAACCGGGTTGGCCGGGCAGAAGAAATAGTACAACGTGTAAAGAGATGCTGTCGGAGAGTCGGGGTCAGATACGGAAATACGGAGTGCCTGGTGGGATCCTGGAGCCTGCGTGTGCAGGAGGCAACGTGCTTGGGAAGGAGATACTGAAAATCTTCCTGCCTCCTTCCTTCTTCTATGTTATAATTCACTTTTTAATGCGATTTTCCCAAAGAAGGCTAACGTCATAGAATAGTTTGAGTTGCAAGGGTCCTTCAAAGGTCATCTAGTCCAGCCCTCCTGCAATGAGGAGGGACATCTTCAAATACATCAGGTTGCCCAGAAGCACATCCAGCCTGGCCCTAAATATCTCCAGGGATGGTGCATCTGCCACCTTTCTGGGCATCATCTCAAGTTCTGTAGTGTAGCTCCCTCTCCCTCATAAGTAGATTGTTGTTTAATTTCCCCGCGTACCCAGCTTGTTTAAAGGTGCAGCCCGCAGGGGAGCTGGGATGGCAGCAAGCTCTAAGTCGAGCAGGTGGGAAGGCTTTTGTAGTGTTGTGCTGCTCTGCAGAAAACAGATGAAATTTGCCAGGAGGGACCACAGGAGTGAGCCTGACTCGCTGGTGTGACATGGGCATCTGGCAGGGTGAGGGAAGCAGGGCATCCCTCTCCTTCCTCCCAGGTTTTTCTGTGTTTCAGGTTGAGCATGAGACTGGATAAAAACTCAATGTGGATGACAATTCTGCTTCTTCCCAGCTGGATTGTAATAGTGAGGCTCCTCTGAGTTCAGGGGACATCTCCCCACCAACCCTTTCTCTTCCCACAATAGTCTTCTGAGAGAAAATATTGGCATCTTACTCATGATCTGAGGAAATGTGTAAGCACCACATTTCAGGAGTAGTTCCAGGGCTGTGGGTCCTCAGTGAACAGATGGGATCCCCACTGTCTAAGGTTAAGTCCTTCATGGCTTGTTCTTTTGTTAAGCCTATGCTGATGTGTAGTACCATCTCCACATGCCAGATGTTTCTAAATCTGAGGTGCCTAACATGGGGTTTCACAGGCAGCTGAGCTGGCATGACAGCTCCCCTCTCTGTAGAAAGATGACTCACTGTCTTCTTTTTACTTCTTCCCATCTTCAGTCTTCTGTCTCCTTCGCTCCCTTTGCTCACTGTAGGAGCACTGAAGGCTGTATCATCTTCCTTGTGACAGCACTGAAGGTAGCACTTCAGACTGCTGGTCAAACTGGTCAAACTCACTAAAGGGACAGAAAAGAGCAGCTTCTTTTTTTTTGCTGGAAGAGTGTTCTGTCATGTTGGTGAATTAGATTGTCCCACGGAGTGATCCACTCAGTGCTGGAGTCAGTGTCTTGTAATATCACCACCAACATCTCCAGTGAGCCACTGGAATGGGTTGCCCAGGGAAGTTGTGAACGCCTGGTGGTGTTCAAGGCCAGGTTGGACAGAGGTTTGGGTGGCATGATTTAGTGTGAGGTGTTGGAACTAGGTGATCTTAAGGTCCTTTCCAACTCTAACTATTCTATAATTCTATGATTCTATGCCTTACTTTATAGCATGGATTGCAGGATTGAATGGGAATCAGTCAGGCAGGGAATCTGATGCCCAAGTTTAGGCTCTATTTTCAAACTTGTTCTTATTAAACCTGCCCAATACCACATATGTAGCCTGCTTCAGAGCCAGTTCACCGTAGGACTTTCTGTCATGCCTTGACAGATAGTGGAGAGCTTGAAAAGTCAGCAAACAGCTCTGAGCAGTTGCTGCATGCTTCTGGGTTTTGATCATTTGAAAATAAAATGTTATACTTGCTTACAAACTCAGCTTGGGTTTCTGTGGCAGAGTCCTTTATCTATCACAGGAACAAAGGGCTGCATCTAGGCTTTTGGGACTGTGGTGTGCTTCATGGCACCTCATGTTAACCTGCTGTCCTCATTCCCACCAGAATGCAGTATCATACAGTTTGTCAGGTATGACTACTTTAATTAGAAGTATAGTCATTATCTTGCATAGCTGGTCTCTTAGGGTTGGCAGATGTTGCTTGTCACCCTAGAGAAAACAAGCTGCATTTTGAGAAACATCAGAACTGCAGGAAAATTGAGATAGTGTTAGCCTGTTTGTTTTTGGAGGAGACATCAAAGTGTTAGAGGCTGTAGATATCTGTGCTCAAGGAAATACCACTGCACATTTTCAAAGCGTGAATTCCAGCTCTCCTTCTTGCAGTGCAGATAAGCCATTTCATCCAGCTTGCTCTGTGAAGTGTATGCTGGAGAGGGGGATTTGTGGAAGGGTTCTTACAAACCAGTGTCTTGATTCAGAAAATTCAGAAAATAGAGCTCCTTTTGTAAGCCTGTATCTCATGCAGAGTCGTACTGAAGTCAGAGGGACCCAATGCAAAAGTTTGCATAAGCAGATGTCTGCTTATGGTCTTGGTCTATGTTGCATGTAGACAAAGAAATCTCCCAGTGCAAAAGGGAAAGCTGAGGTTTGCCTTCAGTCTTGGAAACTTATCCCTTTCCTTTTCTTACCACAATTTTAGCAATGAATATAGGGGTTAATTTTGTTGCTACTATTTATTATCTAGTTCACAAACAACACCTAAACTTGGAAAGAAATGGATTGTTTGTAAGAGTCTAGAAACAAAAGGAGTTCTCACTAATGATCTCAGGGAGCTGAAGCTGGCTTCAAGCTGTTCAAGTCATGAGAGGATGACTCAGAAGTCAGAAATTTGAGGCATTCTTATGTCCAGCATTTAATCAACAGGCAAAGCGTTGGGAGGTAAGCAGAGGAAATCAATGGCAAATCAAAGAAGAATAGGTCAGCTATTCATTAGAGAAAGGTTTGATCTGGGGGATATTAACAGAAAGGAGAGCATGAAATGAAACCTAAAAAAGTTTGAAGTAGCTGTGGCTGCAGTGAGCTGACAGTCAGGGAACCTTAAAGAAAAATTACTTTTCTGACTTGCATGAAAAAGATTATTTGCAGAACTCTGTGTTCTCAGTTTAAACTGGTCAGATTTAACTAGCTGCAAACGTTACAGACACCTTCCAACCATAATGCAGCTCTTGCAGGAGTAATAATTCTTTGCATATATTCATTGTGCATACAGTCATCATAGGCATTACACATGAAATTATGATAATCATCTACTTTCTGTTAGCATACATGCTGAAGCCAAATCTTATTTTGCGATGTTTTCAAACATGTTAGAACTTGAGTGTGCTGGCTCTTGCCTTATTCCTAGAAAATCATCGATAGCTCCAGTGGGACTATTAATGATTAGCATGTTGCAAAATCGCGTTTAGTTTTGAGCTCTGGGACAGGGGGTTGGTGTTGTTTTTTTTCACCAGTAAAATATGAAATTTTTCTATGATAGCATGCAAACAGTAAAAAATATTTGTAAAGTTGCAGGGTGGCTTATATGCCAAAAACATTATTAGTAATAACTACTCTGTTATACCAAAAGCTGTGTACAAGGTATAGCTATAATTGGTGAGGTTTGAAATGACAGTTTACATTAAATAAAAATCAAATCCTTGTTGCAATGATCATTGAGCACACTACACTGCAAGTGAGGCCAAGGTACAGATCTGGTGCCATAAACTGCTTGTGGGCAATTGAGGTATGGCTTGCGAGCCAGGGACGTGCCATGTGACTGTGCAGGCATAGGTGACATTGCAGTGTATCTACTGGGTCTGGTGTCTTATAGGCACTGTGTACTGGACCTTTCATCCCAGCGGATCCTGATGTGCTTCCTCCATAAGCTTTTTCATTTGCCATTGAAAGAGAGGCACCTGCAGGTAGTTAGGGAATAGCTCTTTAACACTGCTCCATCGACAAACTTTGGAAACCATGTGAGTAACCTGGGTAGGGAGAATGGATTCATAAATTTGGCCCTAAGGCACAAGAGGCTGTAACTCTTGCCCTTGGCAGCCTCCGGGACTGCATTTATTAAATGGTCATGAGCTTCATTTCACTTCTAAAGTGAAACAGAGAAATAGTCTTTCAGTAACATTAAATCATTTAACATCATTACAGGCTCATGCTTTTCTTCTAACTCAGACCAAATTCCCAGGACCCTTTGTTTCAAGATTTCCTAACCCAAGCTCTAATCAAGCCCAAACCTGTATTCTTTACACAGTCTTCTGAGATCACAGCTAGTGATGGTGTGGCCGCTGGCTATGGGGAGTTTAAATCGCTTTCTCTCTCTGATAGGACCCGTTTGACATATGTGTGCTTGTACAGGAGCTCTAGGAAGTTGGTATCATCTGTAGCTAAATACACACAAGGTGCATAAGCTGCTGGTGTAAGTCCCTTTCTGGGGACAGGAGTTGTCAACGTATTTAACCATATGCTGCTGTTTGATCTGTGAAGTTTTGGTTACTTTTTAGAGGATATTGAAACCACACCAGAACTGTTAAATCCCTGCTTATGGTTTCTCAGTGCTGATCACGTCTGTGCTAGGCTTCGATCACAACGCTAAAATAATTATATGCCCCTGCATGGCAAACGTACACACACATTGTCAGTTGCTGCTTAATAAAATATTCTTTCCTGCTGTCTGTTCCCTGCAAGTTTTCCTCTCTCAGCCCCTAAAGCACAACAGTAATCCTACAAAAGCCATACCTCCCAAAGAAGTAAATGCTGTCTCTGGAGAGGGGTGTCACAAGGGCTTTTCTCTGCTTGTATTTTATTTCAGATACATGTTTATTTTGGCTCTGATTAGAATACTTTCTGTAATATTATTTTCCTATATTTTCTCTTTTTCTCCCTTACTTAACTATTTTTATCCAAAAGGAAGAATAACGCCACTGGATGATGGGGAACGGTAGGTCTTGGTTACAAAAACGGATCAATTTTTGAAGTATTTGGAACAATATTCCCTGGTTAAACTTTTTTTTTTTTTATATATATATGAGATGCAGATTTTATTTTTCATCTGAATTTCAGTGTTTTACCTTCTTCAGATTTTTCATCTGCATTTCTCTGTTGTTCCCCAGATCAAATAATGGAAATGTCTGCAATTACAGAGTGTTGCAGTATTATTGAGAGGCAGGAGAAGAGAAAGATTCTTCTGCAAAATCACTGTGGTTTTTAAAAGTGCTGCCCTTTCCTGTGTTTTTGGAAATGCTGTGTGTGTTCCCTCTGATCCACCCCGCTAGCAAATTGAGATGTGGAAGAAATGTAATCTTGGCTACTGGAGTCCTGCCTGCAGCCTCCTGCCTGTGGAGCACCTTGCGCTTTCACACAAAGGAGAGCTGGTGTTCCCGGTGGGGGAGTGGGGAGGGGGGCTGGAGGGCAATGGGGAGTGAAACGTGCCTGGGAGCAGCTCCACATGCTCCAAAATCCTATAGGCAGGAAACAATTGGATGAACAGAGGCCGCCACTTGCAAATGCCTCAGCCCCTTCTCTACCCCCTGCTAGCAGGCAGTGTTGCGGATTCCCCCACCTTGTGCCTAGATGAGAAAACACTGGAAAAAGTGGGGAGAAAGCCAAAAAAGAGGCTACAATACTACAAATTTAAGGGAAGAGACTAGACATCCTTATGAGCTGTGTCATCCTGCTGCTTAAATAAGAAATAGGGGATGCAAGTTAAAAGAAAAGGCTACATTTAGGCTGAACCTTTCCATGAAGTAATGGCACTAAGACAATTTGAATTACCCACAGGATGAATTCAGCCTGACATGTAAAATCTATTTCTACCATTATCACTGCTAACCTAAGCCTATTTACAGATAATTACAGTCAAGTACTTACCCTACTCTTGCTCATCTCTTTTTCCTTTCTGCCCATTTAGTAAATGCATCAGTTATGTATTAAGACTGATATGCTGTGTCAAAGTAGCAAGAGCTTTGAAATTAGGCAGCAGGAGTGGAACATCAGGAAAGAACCAGTGAAATCTGTAAACAAAGGGTTGTAAAAATGATAATTACAAGTCAGACTATGTTCTAACAAATTAAGATCTTAGAGTGAAATAATTTGAATTTACATCAGTGTCAATGCAAATGCAGGCCAAATGTAGTAACTTCGGCTAAAGCATTTTTGCATTGCTTGGGGCAAAACAGTTCCAAGCATAAAGAAAAGGCATTGCCTGTACCTGACTTAAAAACTAGTGGAATTCACAAGTTATCTTATGCTGTACTGTGTTCATTTTCTGCACGGATAAATTCCATAGATATTCTTCTTTTCTCCAGCATGTTCTGGGTAAAATTACCAATGTGTAGGTCCCATCTGCTTCCCTCCTCATCACATTATCTGGGCACTGTGCAAGGGGTTTGGGTGAATTCCCAGCTCCTGTGCAAAGCTGAGAGAGGTCACTGGAAAGAGTGCTGTGATACCTGTCCGTACAGGAGGTGACATTAGGAAAAGTGACTGGAATACGAGGTTTATTCCACCTAGAGAGTGTATTTTGAAGTCAATGAGTAAAGAGGCAACTAGATCTCCCTTCATTGCTGGTAAATGTTGGTCAGATAGGTGCCCCAGGATGGAGTTAGTCAGGCTTTGCTCTCACCTCTGAAAATGGGGGTCGGGATTAAAGGAGCTCCAGAAGCTCCACACAGCCCCCTTCTTACTTACAGGTAGGGCTCTGCCCCTACCCATTGTGAGTAACACTGCTCCAGTCAGAGGCTCAGCTGCCTGTAGCAATATCTCCTGCCTATTTGTGGTTTTGCCTCTGAAGAGGATGATGGGTCTTTAAGTGAACAAAACCATTTACCCAGAGTTGAGTATTTCAACCTGACATTCTCCGGGAAGAAAAATGGCATGCTCCTGAAAAAGAAATCAGAGCTGATTTCAAAGCTTGTATCAAGAAATATAATCACATTTCACCAAACTCTCATAGTTTTAGAGGCTGCCTGGAGGTGTTAAAATGTCTGCTGCAACTCTCCTCATTGAAGTACTTTTGACTTGAAAGCTATTTTGTCACATTATAAACGTTTCATCAAGTTATAAAAAACAACTGATGTGTCTTACAAGTATAAAAAGTCTCGAGCACTGAAACCACCTTGTAAATAAAGAATGTGGCTGTGAAATATAATCCTTGGTGGGATTGGTTTCTGTCCTTTAAAAAGGACATTACTTTGAGATAGGCAAAGACAAAGTAAAAGCTGGAGATGAAGGGTGGGAAAGGGAGAAAAGCCTAAAGTGATAAAAAATGTACACACAAGGGTTACTAATCTGCAATAACTGCAAGCATGTCTCACTGACTTCAGTTCTGAATAAATCATGCTGTCTATACCAAGGTTATCTCCTTTTGTCATCATACATCAAGTAAAGATGAGAAACACAAGTCAGCCTACTTCACTTAAGGTTGCTTCCAAATTGTATTCTAAAACTTTAAAAGGTAAGAACTGTTTTCTGATTCTTTCTACGTATCAGTTATGTCTCGTGAAAACACTTACTGTTATTGATTGTTTTTAATCTTCTAGTTCAAAGTTGAGGGTTGAGTTTTGGTTGGTTTGTTTTGGGGGTTTGGTTTGCTTGGTTGTTTTTCCCCATGGGGAAGACGTCCACAGCCTCTAAAAATGATCCCATAAAGAACTAAGACCTACTTTTTAAAAATAGCTGGTTTTATTCCTTCCATTAAAATGACAGAAGAAATGCTTATCTGATAGCAGTGAAACCAGTTTTTAGAGCTAGCCCTTGCCATCTTCAGTAGTAAAGCTGAACTCCAGCAGAGGGAGGCCCTGCTAGCACTGACGAGAGTCCCTTGGGCATGGGTCTCATTCTTAGCGGATGCAGTGGGCTCTGGATGCTCATGGAAATGTAGCACTTTGTCGTGTTGATACAAGCAAGTAAGTGAGCTGCTGGAAGAGCTTGCTTCAGCAAAGGTCAAAGCATGTTCAACCAGGCATCTTAGGTTGTAGGTTTCTCCTTTTTCAAGTTAGTGAGAAATTTTGTATTAAGGTACATAGCACATTATAATGCCCACCCCATATTTCTTTCAGTCGTTTGACTTGCTTTTAGATGACCAAAACCTTTTTTCAGCAGATTTTGTGTTGAGAAAAATTATAAGAAAAGTAGAAACAGCTTTCCAGTTACCATACATGTCCCAGTTATGTGGCCATCTGTGATCATCAGGTTTTTATTGACTGCACTGCGGCATTATAGGGGTGAAAATAAGTAGGGTAAGTAAGTACTTTTAAGTAAATAGAGGTACCTTTGTCATGCTCTTAATTAGATGTCAGATATAGAAAGCCAGTTCCTGCACGAACAGGTATAAAGTACTTTCAGAAGAGAAGGCTGCTTGGAGACCTCATAGCAGCCTTCCAGTATCTGAAGGTGGCCTACAAGGATGCTGGGGAGGGACTCTTCATTAGGGACTGTAGTGATAGGACAAGGGGTAATGGGTTCAAACTTAAATAGGGAAAATTTAGATTGGCTATAAGGAAGAAGTTCTTTACTGTAAGGGTGGTGAGGCACTGGAATGGGTTGCTCAAGGAAGCTGTGAATGCTCCATCCCTGGTGGTGTTCAAGGCCAGATTGGACAGAGCCTTGGGTGAGATGGTGGAGTGTGAGGTGTCCTTGCCCATGGCAGGGGGGTTGGAACTAGATGATCTTAAGTCCTTTCCTAACCCTAACCATTCTATGATTGTGTGATACGTACAACATTTTTGCTATCTAGATACTTAGCATTCCGCCCTGCAAGCTCACCTCTGAAGCAGGTAATAGCATTTCCAAATAATTTGGGCTTGATCACCTCATTTTACTTCATCCATAAATGCCTCTATGCATGCATCCAGGCATATCCTACATTTCAAAGGAGGAGGGGAGCATCACTGATACCCATGTACTGGGGATGCCCATGGTAGAGATTGCTCTTCTGTGTTGCCCACACATGACCTGAAAACAGGGATGTCATGACCTGCTGAGGAAGTAAAGAGATAGCATGGTTTCCTGATGACTGCATTAATGGCATGTGGCCTGAGCATTGCTCCTGGGTGGCAAGGGGGCAAATTCCTGCTCTCTGTGTTTGAGGCACCTCATTTATGGCATGGTTTCGAGTTACAGCTAAACTGGTTTGGACAAAAGGAAGGCGGGGAGGGGAGTTGCCCTTTATTTTAGGGATAGGCTGGAGTGTATGGAACCCTGTCTGGGGACAGGTGAGCAGTCCACAGAGAGTTTGTGGGTCAGGGTTAAGGGGAATATAGCTATGGGAGACATTACTGCGGGGATCTGTTACAGACAGCCTGATCAAGGAGAACCTGTGGATGAAGCGCTCCATAGGCAGATAGGAAAAGCCTCACGCTCACAGGCCCTTGTTCTCATGGGTGACTTCAACCACCCTGACACCTGTTGGAAGGGCAGTACGGCCCGGCACAATCAATCCAGGAGGTTCCTCGATTGTGTGGAAGACAACTTCCTTCTTCCTTCTGCAAGTAATAGAGGAGCCGACAAGGAGAGGTGCCATGCTTGACCTCGTGCTCACCAACAGGGAAGGGCTGGTTGGAAATGTGACTCTCCAGGACAACCTTGGGTGCAGTGATCATGAGATGCTCGAATTTGAGATCCTCAGGACAGTGAGAAGTGCGTGCAGTGAGCTCACTGCCCTGGACTTCAAAAGAGCAGACTTTGGCCTCTTCAGGAACCTGCTTAGTAACGTTCTGTGGGATATAGCCCTAGAGGGCAGGGGGGCCCAAGACTGTTGGTTGATATTCAAGGATCACCTGCTACAAGCTCAGGAGTGTTGCATCCCAACTAGAAGGAAATGCAGCAGGAGGGCCAGGAGACCTCGTTGGATTGATAAGGGGGTCATGAGGAAAATTCAAATTAAAAAAAGCCTTATAAAATGTGAAAGGAAGTACAGGTGGCCTGGGAAGAGTACAGGGATGTTGTCTGGGAAGCTAGGGACCAGGTTAGGACAGCTAAGGCCCAGTTAGAATTAAACTTGGCTAGGGATGTTAAAAGGAAGGGATTCTACAGGTACATAGCAAATAAAAAACTGACTAGGGAGAACGTAGGCCCCCTCAGGAAGCTCTCGGGAGAACTGGCTACACAGGATTTGGAGAAGGCTGAGGTTCTGAATGACTTCTTTGCCTCGGTCTTCACTGGCAAAGGCTCTGACCACACCACCCAAGTCTTGGAAGGCAGATGCAGGGACTGTGAGAATGAAGACCTTGCACCCACTGTAGGAGAGGAACTGGTTCGAGACCATCTTAAAAATCTGAATGTGTCCATGGGTCCTGATGAGATCCATCCGCAGGTCCTGAAGGAGCTGGCAAATGAAGTTGCAAAGCCGCTGGCCATCATATTTGAGAAATCATGGCAGTCAGGTGAAGTTCCCAACGACTGGAAAAAGGGAAATATAACCCCCATTTTCAAGAAGGGGAAAATGGATGACCTGGGGAATTACAGACCAGTCAGTCTCACCTTTGTGCCTGGAGCAGATTCTCCTGGAATGCATGCTAAGGCACATGAAGAACAACAAGGTGCTTGGTGACAGCCAACATGGCTTCACTGAGGGGAAATCCTGCCTGACCAATCTGGTGGCCTTCTATGATGGGGCTATGGAACTGATGGATGGGATAGAACAGTTGATGTCATCTACCTGGACTTGGTGGAAAGCGTTCAACACTGTCCCACACAACATCCTTGTCTCTAAACTGAAGAGACATCAATTTGATGGATGGACCACTCGGTGGATAAAGAACTGGCTGGATGGCCGCACACAAAGAGTTGTGGTCAATGGCTCAGTGTCCGGCTGGAGACCAGTAACGAGTGGTGTCCCTCAGGGATCGGTGTTGGGACCGGTCTTGTTCAACATCTTTGTTGCTGACATGGACAGTGGGATTGAGTGCGCCCTCAGCAAGTTTGCCGATGACACCAAGCTGTGTGGTTCGGTTGATACGCTGGAGGGAAGGAATGCCATCCAGAGGGACCTTGACACGCTTGTGAGGTGGGCTGATGCCAACCTCATGAAGTTTAACCATGCCAAGTGCAAGGTCCTACACCTGGGACGGAGCAATCCCAGGCACAGCTGCAGGTTGGGCAGAGAAGAGATTCAGAGCAGCCCTGCAGAGAAGGACTTGGGGGTGTTGGTCGATGAGAAAATGAACATGAGCCGGCTTCAGTGTGCGCTTGCAGCCCAGAAAGCCAACCGTATCCTGGGCTGCATCAAAAGGAGCGTGACCAGCAGGTCAAAGGAGGTGATCCTGCCCCTCTACTCTGCTCTTGTGAGACCTCACCTGGAGTATTGTGTGCAGTTCTGGTGTCTTCAACATAAAAAGGACATGGAACTGTTGGGGCAAGTCCAGAGGAGGGCCACGAGGATGATCAGGGGAATGGAGCACCTCCTGTATGAAGACAGGCTGAGGAAGTTGGGTCTGTTCAGCCTGGAGAAGAGAAGGCTGCGTGGAGACCTCATAGCAGCCTTCCAGTATCTGAAGGGGGCCTACAAGGGTGCTGGAGAGGGACTCTTCATTAGAGACTGTAATGATAGGACAAGGGGTAACGGGTTAAAACTTAAACAGGGGAAGTTCAAATTGGATATAAGGAGGAAGTTCTTTACTGTGAGGGTGGTGAGGCACTGGAATGGGTTGCCCAGGGAGGTTGTGAATGCTCCATCCCTGGCAGTGTTCAATACCAGGTTGGACGAGGCCTTGGGTGATATTTTTTAGCGTAAGGTGTCCCTACCCATGGCAGGGGGGTTGGAACTAGATGATCTTAAGGTCCTTTCCAACCCTAATTATTCTATGATTCTATGAATGCTCTGCTCCTCTTCCTCTCTCTAGTGCTTCTTTAGGGTGCAGCCTAGTGATCCTACAGCTGCAGGGGGAACTGGTCCATTTGGCCAACTCCAGAAGACTAATACTGTCCAAAAATGAGCCAGCTGAATTGAAGCACTAATTGGTGCTTCAATTTCCAAGAGGATATGGGGAGGGATGGGAGGGACGCTGCAGTTGGAGACTTTGCAGCAGCAAACAACCTTCTCAGCAGAAACACACTGTTTAATCAGGTTCACTAAAATGTGAAGTGGTACCTAACCCACAGAAAGAAAGGGCCTACGTCTTGGCAATTGCATGCTTGCTACATTTGAAGTTAAGCAGGAGAGTGGGAGTGGATAGTCGAGGCAGTTGCAACCGGAAGATGAGTCTATTTGTGTTCCTAACAGAGAAAACAGAGATGCTACTTAGCAGAGTGTATTCTCAAACTTTTCATGCTATGCCTCTTCTGGAAGAGTTTTGGGGCTCCTTATATACCTGGCACATATTCTCTTTTCGTTTTCTTTTCTGGATGGGGCACATCACATCAGCCAGTTTAAGAAAAACAAAATCCCTACCTCTGACTGACTTTGGGAGGCCTCTCTTCTTTCTGTGACTGTACAGGTTGCCTCACTAAAATTAGGCAGCATAAATAGCCCTCAGTAGTCCAAGTCTGCATTACTGTGTGGTCACCTAATTTCAGTAACTTGAATGAATTCAGGCATGTAAATAAGGCCACAGTGTTTTCAGAACTGGACATTTAAGTATGTGGTCTGTACTGCTAGCAAGGAAAATCCTGAGTTTGGTTAATTTAGGTTGGATTAGAGAGAGGTTTGGACGTGAAACCCTGACCATGACACCTTCAATCTGGGGGACAAGAAGCTTGCCTGAGTCCAAGAAGACACGCTAAGCCATGTATACATTTGTATAAGACTTGGGTCTGCAGATAGCACTTGCAGATGATTGCAAGGACCGAGGGTAGGGATCCCTCTATTGAGCCTGAATACTTTGACTGAAAGAATTCCTGCTGCATGTGATACAAGTCTTCATGAGGACAGGTAGATCCCTTACTGAAACGATCAGTAACTGGTTGTTCATGCTGACTTACTAAAGGGTAGTATTGCACCGCCACTGTAGGTGATCAAGCAAAGCGTGACCTCCTCTTTGTTGGGACATAAGCTAAATGGCATCATCTATCCTGTATTAACTTACCCTTAGTCTTTCATGGGGATAAACTGATGAATGAAGCCAAAATACGATGAGATAGTGAACAAAAAACAATGTCAAGATTTATTTGTGTTTAGTCAGTAGCTCAGGAATGAGAGTTGTGGTGGTTGTGGTGATGAGCCAGAGGAATGCTGCTTGTATTGAGAGCTCTTTGCTGTGTCACACATTCCTGTATTTTGCAGTCACATTAGGATCTGAAGGAATTAGCCTCAGGAGAGCTCAGGGTTTATTTCAGGTGGGTAAGCTCTGTTTTCTGGTCTTTCGGTCAGTGGTGGGAAACATTCATCGCGATTGAAGAAAAGATCAACGGGCTAGATAAGAGTTTGTTATCTTCCAGATGGCAGGTTATGAAAGCAGAGGAGAGGGCTGTGTCTGTCAGGTGAAGGCTAGGAATGACAAAGAAATTTAACTCCGTTCCAAAAATGTTAACCATATTGTTCACGCTCAGCAGTAACGGGGCCTGTGGCTGCTGTGAGATTAACCTTGTGACCCCGACAAGAGTTTAGACCAGCCTGTCAAAAGCATTATGCTTGAAGGCAGTAATCATTCTTTATTAAAACAGTTACTTTGCCTGGTTTCTGCTGCCCACCTATGGATTGCAATTTGGCTGCAGCACCACCTTTAGGAAATGGTGTGTAGTTTAATCATTAACGACAGTGGATTCCTAAAGGCTGTGCACAGCCGCTTCAGTGTGGTTTAAGTCACCCTTAAAAAGCAGCCCAGTATAACAATATATGGTATAACAATGATTTTCCATGTTATGGGGTTGGTAGTAGTCCGTAAATTATTTTGGATAGTGTAAATATTTTTGTTAAAAGAATTTGGGAAAGTTTGAGCTTGTTTTTAGGCAGACTTAAAAGCTATGTTTTTAGAATGGCTGTGCTTCCCTTTATGGCCATCAATTTTGGATCAGGCTGTTGATACATCCTGTGAAAGACACTGGTCTGTCTGAAGACTTGCAGCACTGAAATCATTGCAGCCTCGGTGGTCCAGAGAAATGCTATTAGGAGGCAGTAACTGCTCATACAGCTGTAAAAAGTGAGTGAGCTTTGGGGCCCATAGGCTCTTCAGTAGGTTTGCAGGGAGTCATCGTCTGCTCCTGAGTGCTCAGCTTCTATAGCTTGGTGGAGCTGTGGCTGCCCTGCCAAGTTTCCCAATAAAAGTTAAAATTGCTATCGTTTCCCAGAGTTGTTTCGCATTCTCTGTTGATGAGTTCTCTGTAAGATAAAGTGTGAAGCAATTTAGTTTCTCATTCAGTTGGCTGATTCACTCAGTATTGCTTTGTAGTGGTTCAGATATTCTCTCACAACTGTATTACAGCATGTATTTGTAATAAAAATGCACTGAACACTTGTGAGCAAGAAAATAACTAATGTAAGCCACAGGATATATGCATTGTGGCCATAAAATCCAGTATCAAAATACATGAAAAGCATCGTCATCCCTATAATAATATAATTTCACCCCTTTAATAACATAATTTCATATGGAAACTGCTGCAGGAACTTTAAAGCCACAGCAAATTACTTACAGAATTTCCTGTAAATGTCTGGGTCCTTACTGCATCCACTTGTCTAACTTTTAGTCTTTCTGTCCCCACATGCTGTGTGGATGCTGAGAGTTACATTGGGAGCATTGTTATCAAATGCACCTCATGCTCTTTTTCCTACCTTTATAACATAAAATTTGTTATATTGGAGAATATATAAGGAGAAATATATAGGAGAATATATGAGGAGAAAAACAAAGTATGTAATTTCTACTTCTCAGGAGCGCTGAGTCTGTTCACACTAGTAAAACACCCGAAATAACAACTCCTACTGTTGCTAACTACTTATACCCCAGGAGAATCTAAACCAGTGATATTCCTTTAAATTCCCCTTTCCCGGTTTCCATTCTGTCCATTTGGAGGTGCTTGATTTATCCCTGTGTTTATTTTGATGGGGATGCTGTCACCTGTTTTTTGCAATCAATAGATGCTGCCAGCGATCGTAATAGGGCACTTTCAGCTGCAATCTCCCTTGGGACTGGTGAGTGTCTCTCCTAGCCTTTGAGGACAAAAAGCTGCAGCAAAGCCATTCATCCCAGGGCACAGACATTACACCACAGGGGGAGGTGCGGAGTTTTTAATGCATGAAGTCACTGCCATTCACAGTGAACTAATGAAAACACTGTCTTCGCTATGTTTAAAATCCCTTGGATGCCTCTGTGTGTGAGTGTGCACTGAGGGACAGACGAATGATACTGTGAGGTCTTTGATACCTTTTTCAATGAGACTAATTGTCTCTGCATAATTTTCGGACAAGCCTGCAATAATGATGTTTGGTTGCTGTGCAGGATTAGCATGTTTAGCAATAGGAGAAGAAGGGAGAGATGGCATCCAGTACCTAGGTGATGGGCCTGGCTCAGTGACATGCATCTGAATGAGACATGCCTATTTAACCCTAGAATCATTTTTCTAGCTAATCATGGAATGTGCATGACATTTGTTATTACTGACATTATAATGCATCTATTCACACTACTAGAACTGCTAAGCTGTTCCCACTACTGAAAGTAATGGGAGCTTTGTATAAGCTGAAGGGAAACAGAATTGGGTCTCACTGGAACAGGTCAGTAAGTTTCTCTACTCAGCTTCATTTTTAGGAAGCTGCACAACTGAAGCACCAGCCCTCCCGCTGCAGTTTTGGTAGGTACACATGGACAGACTTAAGCCTATATGCTTTGTGTTCATCTCTATTTCCACATTATAAGGTTGTTTTAAGAGTATCTCTGAATTTATTGGCCTTCAAGCATGTTGTTTTATTTGATTATGCTTTATATTTGCTATGGAGGACACTGTAGTTCAGTTTTCCTTCCCATCAGAAACACTGTGTGATCATGAGATCGCCTCAATGCATGGCAGTTGAGCTAGGATCCTGAGGGAGCAGCCTTGGCCCTGGCCTTCCTGAAATCCAGAGGAGTTCTTCCATCTGCATCCATCAGCTTCTTGTCCCGGTTTTGTCACTGACAGTGACCAAAATGCTAGCCATTTTGCTTACTGATTTTGCACTGGGTAGTAACATCATTGCTGCGCTTGACTTGCCTGCCTCTCAGAAGTGCTACAGGAAATGTCTGAGATCATTTAATGAGTTCCCAGTACTGAAAGACACAAATAGAAAAGAAGCATGGGCCAAAACTTTAGACAGTTATATACTGATGCCTATATGCATCTTCTGGCATTATATATATGTCTTTGAAAAACTGGGCCAAAATGTTCTAGGACAAGATGTCAGTATTAAAGCACTCCGCAGTCTGCAAATAGGTGTGTAACTGGGATGCCTTTGGTTCCCAGGCAGAAGTTTTCTCAGTCCTAGCTGGAGTTACGTATCGGTTTGCTGTTGCACAACCAAAGAGCACTACGAAGATTTTTTTGAACGCTGCATATTTTCCACCTTTTTTTTCAATATCCTTTGAAATACCTCTGCCACTTCTTGTTGAAAACAGAAACCAGGCTCACAGAACAGGCATACTTCCATTGTTTCTCAATCAATCTGGCATGTAAGAGGTCTGATGCTGAGATTTTCATTAATCTCAAGGTGTTGTTAAGGAACTGATCAGCCCCCACAATGCCCTGATGTGTTCTATTTCTGCATTTTATGTAACTGAATTTAGACAGTAGTCGAATAAATGGATTTTAAATGTAACAAAAACATTGCTCTCTCTTTTTGAAGCTGGTGACAAACCTCCAATTGCCTTCTTAATATTCATTACCTGTAGAACCCAGCAAAGCTTCAGGGACAAGAATAATGTTTTTTAAACATTTACACAGCATTAGTTCTACATCAAGTCATGGCTCCCTGGAGCCTAAGCCGCTAATCAATATGGAGCCATATCTCTTGAGGATACAGTGCTGTAGAATTAGTTGAATTATTGAAGGTGATGGGTAGCAATTCAGCTGTGTCCTTTCAGCCAGGATATGGATCTGAGCGGACAATTCTTCTTTCTTACTGTGCAGCACTTTTCTCAGTCCCAAGCTTCAAGAAGGAATAATATTCTGGAAAAAAGCTTCCTGACTGTACCCCAGAGGTCCATGTGGGGACAGGTGTGTGAGCAAGTTAGGCTGACATACTGATAGCAACACCTGAGTCCCTTCCACTGCAGAGCTCCTGCTATGCTTCTTCCAGGGCTATCACTGCGGTATTAATGAAGGAGTGGGAGAATGGGTGAAATACAGCTGTGAAGGTGCAGGCCTGAGCAAGGCAGCTTTAGTGAGAGTCAGGCAGCCTGCCCTTTGAAGTGAGGGAACAGTTTCCAAGTGCCATTTGTGCCCCTGGCTTAGTTTGCATACATGGCATTACATCACCCAACAAAGCCGCCTTCAGCCAAGACGCACAATGGTGGGGGGCTGGCTGTGCTCAATGGGGGGCCAGCAGTTGCCCTGGGAACGCCGCATTCCAGCATCAGCTGCTAATGTGCAAAGCATGCTGCTGGGGGCTGGCCCGAGCAGAGCATGGGAACATTCTTGCATACTTTATGAGACAGAAACAAACCGACTTTCAACAGAACAACAGCCAGGCATAATCCCCACCACCACCCCTCGCCCCGCTGCCTTCACCCACCCCTCCGAAACCAAAGCACTCCGGACCTTTGTGTGAGGGCTGGCAGGTTCATACTCCAGGGTATTTTGCCAATAAAACAAACCGTAGATATATTCTGATCCAAGAGTGAATTTTCCACATCTTGGGAGATGAATGGCCTTAGTGTTAAATGTCTTAAGTGTAATTTCATGCAGTCTTTTACAGTGCATCCAGACAGTCTTGGCTCGGCTTCCTGTGGAAGGTTAACACCTGGGACAAGTGGAGCGGGAGCTGACCTAACATCATGAAACAACCATTTGTCTCTCAAGCCTTCTTTCTCTCTTCTTGTGCACTGGCAGCTTACTGCTCCAATAATAGCACCACATTAGTCTGTTGCCCCCATCCATGCTGAAGCAGCCTGCCCGTTTACCACAGGCTGGTAGTTCTGTATACCACCACTAGGCTTTTGTGGGGAAAAAGTGAGACCAAGGAAGGCAAAATGGCACAGAGGACAACTTCTCATTTCAGGGTTTAATAAGTGTGAGTGCATCAATACAATGCATGCTTGGGTTCTCACATTACCCCCGTTACGGACAGAGCTGGCTTCAGCAGAGGCAAAACTGGTTCATCTTTGATTAAGAAGAGGCTAAACAGTAACTTTATGAAGTAATTCAAAGCGTAGCATCTATGTAGCAGAAGGATCAGTGGTGTGGAGATCCTGTCAGCAGGATGCATCAGCAAGCCCAGTTTTAATACTACTGTTCATGGTCCTCTAATTAATTGTACAAGGTTTCCACGTGCAGCAGTTACTTGCTTTTTATTTCTACATACAGAAAAACGTACAGCATCACCTGCATAAAGCAAGCTGCAGTTGCACAAGGCAGCTTGCATCCTTTCGTAGGTGCTTTTGGCAAGGAGTAGAGCACTTGTACTCCAAACCCCTGCAATGTTTGCTTCAGAAAGTGTCTCTAGGAGAAATGTCAGACAGGGTTTGTGTAGCTGGTTTGCAGTTGTTGGCCACTGGGCTGCCAGTCCAGTGTGCACTGACAGTGGTTCTCAGATACTGCAACTTGGTGCCCCTTGATGCGACTACTGGAAATGAATTTGGTGACAAGCCTTTGCCTGCTGGTAATCCAGTAAATACTGTTTGTTCCTAAACCAGGATTTTAAGAGACAGCTAATGCTGCAGCAGCAGCACATGACAAACTCTTTAAAGGAACACTGGTTTCAAACCTGTCTCATCTGTGCTGTGCTGCGCTAATAGCTGTGTGCTGTACACAAGGCTCTTTTAACTAAAGATTTGAGAGAAGAAAGTTCGCTTTTGTTTCCCCCGTTTGTTTACTTTGTAAACATGATGTTATGCATTGTCAGTTCAGTTATTTCTGAACTGCAGTCTTGTCATAGAGATTCTTTATATCTTGCTTTCACACAGCATCTGGGGAGAGAAATTACTTGCCGTGTGCCTGTGAAACTGTAACAGTGAATTGTTCTGGACAATAGTCGATGCAGCACTTACTGCTACTTTAAAATTAGATCTTTTAACTCCTGTGGCATGAGGATGCAGCATTTTTGGTCTAATAAGTGCCCTTGAGTTGGATTTACAACATCATTGAGCTATGGCCTGGGTTCTTCTTGGGAGCCTGAATAACCTGGGACACATCTGTAGTAAATCCCTTCCATCACTAGTTCAGTGCCTCCAAACCATGTTGATTATGACTGAATACTGCTATTGTTCTCGCCTTCTAACATGTCTCTTCATCCAGTTGCTCCTCAGTTGAGTGGTTGCACATGTCTTTGCAGGCTGCCTTCCCCATGATGGAAGGATTCCTGAGCTGTGAGAGACCAAGCCTGGCCATTTGCAGCCCTACACAGATGTCCCACAACAAGTGTGGAAGCAGTCCAGCAGTGTTTACACCATACTGAATCTGAGTTAACAGTTTCAGATGTCTCTGCATTACGTTCCCCATCGTGTCTGGTTCTGTTCCCACGTGAAAGCAGACCCAAAGTGTATCTTGCAGTGTTCACAGCGCTCCCCAGAGGAAAAGGCCAAGTAGCATGCAAAGTGAGACTGCCCTCCAGGAGCCTCCTCAAGCACCTGCAGCACAGAGGGGTTTAACCTCTTCAAAGTACAGTCAGAAAGCAAAGTCTCCAGCTGCCAGTCCCACTCCCTGCCTCCTTGAGATGTCTCCACACCACCACCTAAGCCGCAATCAGTAAAAGCATGGTGTCCTTCAAAGAATCAGCACGTCTGCGTTAGGCAAAAGCAATGCCTGGAGACATGTGCCTGAATGTAATCATCAGGCAAAATATGCTCCTAAGCCAGACAAGAGGGAAATACACTGAAAAACATTTTCTCCACAAAAAAAAACTTTTCTGAAGAGCACCATTCCGCAGTGAAAGCACACTTCCAGCTGGAGGTCCTTCTGTTCACCACAGCCTTTTTGGCTGCCCATTGCTGCAACAACAGCTACTACTATCCAGAGCTGACTAAACTGTGCAGTCCACCTCAGGGCTGCTGGCTGCGGTGGCCCTTGCATTTGTGAAGCCCAGCTCTGGCTCCGGTGCTGCAGTAGAGGCACATAGCGCAGAGAAAGCCCATCAAAATTTAGAAACAAAATTCAGTGCAGAATTTAGAAGCTGTTTTGCTTAACTGTGTAAATGAACTGCTCCAGTTCCAGCACTTCTCTGCATGGAGAGGTTGGGCTGGGCCATCTCTGAGCTTTGCTTTATGGGAAAGTTATTGCTAAGGAATTCTGCACTGGCCTGAAGGCCTGAGTAAAGGCGGCAATCCCACCAGGTCTGGGAGAAATACCACTCCCTCGGTGAGTGTAAATGCACCATTGCTGTGAACATTGCACAAGCACATCCCCTCTTGGCAAATAAAAGTACATCTTTATCACGCTTTCTGGAATTCTGTAGTATTTAAATCTCCAGTTCATGTAGTAGGGTCTCTGATATTCCCAAGCTGCTGACTAAAGTAAGTCCCAAACCAGAGTTTGTTTGGCTTTCCCATGCCTCAGTAGTCCCCAAAAGGTGTTTTTATTATCTTAAGTATTAGGCATGTGCATGGGAAAGTATTTTGTTAGTTCAGCTCGACCACTCCCTAGCAGTTTTCATGTCTCTCTCAGCGTCTCCTTACCTTAGGCTGCTCACGTCTTTCAGCAGATCTCACTACTGGACTCAGCAGCTCTCCTCTCCTTTTCCTGACTTTCAGTGCAAATCTCAGCAGGGCTGGGCACCCACCGCCCTCACCAGGCAGGGGGAACCCATGGTCTTTCACAGGCAGAGGTCTGCTCCTGTTAGGGGCAGAGACTGTAAGGGTGAAATGTTTGGTCCAGTGTAAAAGCTAGTAAAGTCTGTACACTGCTTAGATCCCTGACAGGTTTCAGAGTCCAGTATGAAATTAATGTATAAGACGTGTGCTGGCTTTCTGCATACTAATGAAATCCACTGCTTGTCCTTTACTCAAATTCAATGTTTTTTGCTTATTCTGTCTCTGAATAACAATAGTGCAGTGATAGTGCTTTTCTCTGGCTAAACAGCAAGGCGACCATGCTGAATTTTACACCATAGGATTTTTTTTTTTTTTCCCAGTTTCTAAATACTGAGCAGTGGGCGAGCCACGGTGGAAGGGTCAAGTAAATAAATTCAAATAGGAAATAAAGAGCATGCTTGAACATTCAAGCCCATTCAGGATAAAGCTACCAAGTACTTTTGGAGCAGAAGAGCTAAAATGTTTAGTAGTTTCTTAAGGTCTGCATGAGTCTAATCCACTGAAATTGGTTGTGAATAATGCAAGAAGAGGTGCTGTAGGCAAACAGAATATTGCAAAGCAATTCCTCCTATTTGTATTTCATATGGTTCGTATTACCGGAGTGATACGCCTCAGTTCAGCAGAAAGCATCATGCTGAGTTTTCTCCTGGGCTCCATTAGCTTGTCAGTCACCAAACAGGAAGCCCCAAGCTGCCCTCATTCGAGCTGTTCTTTGTTGGAGCTGATGGGGCTCACAACATGGTCACAAAGATGAGGCAACCCTGTTTTGTTGCGCATGTCCAGGTGCTCTTTGCTCTCCAGACTCCTGCTGTGACTTTGTCTTTTGTTAGCTCAAAGCCTGGGCTCTCACAAGGCTGGGCTGATCAGGTCAGGCAGGACAAAGAATAAATGTGGGTTAAGTGATGAGATGCAAGAGTGGGTACAAAAGCTGGTGGGTCTGTGGAAGCATTGGTCCTCCGGTGTCAGCACGGACAGTGTCTGGAAGACTATTTGCAATGGGTAAAAGAGGCAATGAAAGAAAATGCCAAGTGGTGTGGTGTTACTGGCAAAGCAGTCTCAGCTCAGGGAATTTTTACTTTATTTTATTTCCAGTTAACACAAGCTTCTAGTCATTGATTTGGATATTGAGGAAAAGAAAACATGAGCAATTAAACAAACACTTGGGTAATCATGTTTCTTTATTCCTCCCCAGGCACAGCTTCAGTTAAACACCTCTCCTTCATCCTTTCTAGTCTCATCTCCCTGTGTTTTTGCTGCATGTTACACTTACCCCAGAGGCTGGGGCCATGTATGTAATG
The DNA here is from genome assembly GCF_028554395.1 of Pezoporus wallicus. Lineage (NCBI taxonomy): Eukaryota > Metazoa > Chordata > Aves > Psittaciformes > Psittacidae > Pezoporus > Pezoporus wallicus. The sequence continues at coordinate 6,462,776 of NW_026637663.1, forward strand.
GGTTTGGTCTGCTGCTCTTTCATGCTTCTTACTGGGGTTCCTTTGGTCATATGTCATTCTTACTGGATTTTCTCACTCCTTCACACTTCTCACTGGCTCACCTGATTTTCACAGTCCCTCAGGGTTGCCGGTTCCCTGGTGTTGGTCACCCACAGTCCGACAACAGTGTCCCTGCCTAGGCTGGGTTGCCCATGCAGGGGGAAACATATCTCAAGTGAGGCTGAGAGATAAGGAAACTATTTTTTCAGGGACTAGGTAGACAGTTGAAAAGGAATGCAGCATGCAAGGAAAGCATGGTAGGAGTGAAGGCATAGCTGAAATTCATCTCTCCTTCTACAGATAAACCTTTACTCATTCTTGTGTAATACTGGAATATTTAGTGAAATGGAAAAGCAGCATTTTGAAAAGGTGACCCCAAAATTCCTGCTGTAAAGTAAAAGGTTTAGGTCTTCATCCATGCATGAAAGGTCCCTATCATCAAAGCCAAAGTATTGACAATGAAGTGGCTACAGCAACCCCAGCTGATATGGTAGAGGGTTCTTGCAATAATGCTTCCACTAATCTCTCCCACATTTCACCACTCCCATATCAGCTTGTGACAAATAGTCCATGCCAGCCTAAAAGCCTTTCCTACATCACAGAATTGCTTTTTCTTTTTTTCTTTTTTAATGAATAATGTAAGAAGTTGCCTATAGATGCCATAAAAATAATGGAGTAAGAGAAAGATGTTGTTACCTTGGCTGCAAATCATCCTGGAGATCCTGATGCAATCACCTACCTCTCAGACTCCCTTTCCATTTGTGATATAATCAGAGGGCTTGGACTTGCTCTGTCTCCTCCTGGTACAACCTAGCTATGCCTGGTTGTGATTTGGTTGGTGTAACACCAGTCCACCTCAGTGCAAAGCTGCAAATCATAGACTCAAGCTGCAATTGCATTCTGTGTTGGGAACAGAAAACATAAAGCCTCAGACAGCCTGACAGAGCCCTGGGAAGGGCTTTCAATGAGGTCTGCAAAGTGCAGAGCAAGGATCAGAAATGCCCAAGGAGTTTGGGTGCTTAGCTTGGGCTGAAAATTACATTGCAAGCTGAGCCCTTGGCAAATGTACCCATGAAAGCCACGACTGCTCTTTCTTCAGTCTCAGATCAGGAAGGGTAGCATCAAACAAATTAATCTTTGCAATTGCTTTGGAATTTTTTTATACCTCATGTATTTAATCTGTCCCTCTTTATAGGGACTCTTCTCTGCATCTTCCCTCAGGTAACAAAATGAGGATCTCATGAGGGATGAGATTTACCTATCTTTTACTCTCTAAATTAAAAAGCCTGTGCTAATTGCCTGCCTTTTTAATCAATGAAGAAAAAAACCTCTTCCAGAGAGCAACTGATCCTACGTTAAAGTAGATGTCTAACACATGTGGGAAGAACTGTCCTTTTGAGGTGCCTTTAACACTATCTATCTCCATCATCTGTAGATGGAGCTCAGTCTTGATAACTAGATTAACACCCAGATTTTAGATGGCTAAGGAACTGTTGGTGACTGGAAAGAAGGCAGAAGGTGCTTTTCATACTCCGACTGAGGAAGCAGCAAGATTGTTCATCAATCTTTTTTTACATGACACTTTCCTGGGCTTTTGTGAGGGTGGAAGAAAAGTCCCAGAGGAAGTGAAGGGCATTCCTGGAGCCTGGCCAATACCACAGGCAGTGCTGGGTGTCTTCAGGCTCAGTCAATGGCTGGGTCTCATATGAAACTGAAAGGGAGGGTCCAACAGCATGCATATCCTATCACATGCCACAGAGGAGGTGAAGGGTGCTTAGGGATATGGTAACACTTAAAATCAAGTATTTCACCTTATATAAAGCATTTCTTTCATGCCTTGTGCTTAGTACTTGTCAAAACTTTATTAGTTTATGGAGTTTAACAAGCCAAGATGACTCAGTTCTGTTTTAAAGATTATTGCCTAAAGTTTAGATTTTGCAGAGGTGGGAGAAAACATTTATTTTTATAGTCGCAGACCTCAAAATCAGCCAGGTAGGGTTTTCTTGCTGCTTCATGATGATTCATACTTTATCAGAGGAGCTGAAGAGAGTCACAACTGTTCCTGGCTGTGCCGGAGAGAGTATCTGTTGTGCAAAGCCCAGACTGTGATTTGTGTATTATTTATGTATTCACATACTTGAGCTGTAGGTAAGCTCTAATGAATTAAAGAAATACCTGTGGTTTGACCATGGGGAGTACAGTGAATGTCCATACACAACGTGCCCCTCCCTACCTCTTTTTGCATTTAACGTAACCCCTTCTTACCTCAGACCGAGAGATAAATATTAAGCTACAGATCCTGTTTAAGGGAGAAGTTTCAAGGCTTTCTGTTCCCCGGTCTTTTGTTTGCTCTTCAAAGCCTAAGATGAAAGCCTCCAGCACAAGCTGCCTGCTGTGTTCAGCCCCGATGCCTGTTTGGTGAGGTCAGGGCTACGTGCGGTCAGGAGCAGTGCAGTTGGCACTGACATCCCGCCAGCAGAGAATGGATGTATCCCAAGCAAGCCGAGTGCGAGAGCCTTTGGCATGGCTCTGGGATGACCCCTAGGTGAAATCCTGCCTCATTGAGCCTACAGAAAATGATGGCTGAAGGGCCAGTGAAGCCCAGTGAAGACTTCAGGGACACAATTGCTCTTGCAAATTCAGGGTGCGCAGGGCTGTCTTCTGCCTCTGAAACTGACTGTCACAGCCAAACTGCTCAACTCCTTGCATCCAGAACAGGGTGCTCTCAAACCTGGGCTTAGAAGGTGCCTGGAAGAGTGTTCATAGGCTTCAGCTGGGCCCTGCCAAGATCTCATTGTGCAGGCAGCTTGTGGAAGAGCAGTTGGGCATCAACTGGGCAAATCAAACTGAGCTGCAGCATGAAGATTTGCACCAGTGTTGGTGTAGGCTGGCTAAAGCTGACATTTTAAGATAATACTTTAAAATAGGATGTTTAAAGGTGTTAAGAAAGTCACACAATGTAGAAGCCAGCGATAGGGCTGTCTTTAATCTTTGGCTGCTGAGGAAACTGCACTACTAAATCCCTCTAGGAGTCTTACAAGTGTAAGACATGGTCACCTGCAGATGAAGCTCTGACCCAAATTTTGTCATGATAGATTTCCTTATTTTATTTTATTTTATTTTATTTTATTTTATTTTATTTTATTTTATTTTATTTTATTATTTTATTTTATTTTTATTTTACAGCACAGTTGAAGATACTAATAAATATTTTTTCCAGCGCTTCTGTTTTGTTTTGTGCTTCTGTTTTGTTTTGTTTTGTTTCTTCCCAATGTTTTTCTATTCAGCTGCTCTCCACAGCTCTCTGTGATTTGTGCCTGGCACAGGGCTGGTTCATTTCACACTGAGCAATGCTCCCTGGGGCTGCAGTGGAAGTGGAGAGGAAAGAGCATCTTTTGCAGAATGAGGGGAGGTTGCTGACAGCTGGTGACATCTGTGTGAGTGAGGACTGGCCTTTGCAAACCCACAAGCCAGCAAGCTGCCTCGAAGCAAGTGCGTGGCTCCATGCATGTGCCTGTGCATGCTGTCAAGGGTGTACAGACTCAGAAGCACACCCTGCCTTTGGTGCCATCCCAGTTTCTCACCTAGGACTCCCCTCTCTCCATTCCCACAGATGTCTGCCCAGCACAAGCACAAATGCTTTCTCTTCCTATGAAGGCTCACAGGGAGAAGCAGGGCGGCTGAACTTCCCACCTTTCCACCATGCCCATTCCCAGACTTGCTGTAGGAGTTAACAGCATTGTGCCAGGGGTAACCCCGCACTCTGGTGGCACTGCACTGGGGTGACAGATCCCAAGCAGCCCACCAAGTAAATCCACTGATGAAACCAGCACTTTCAAGCACTAATACATGTCCAGTTTTGTCAGAAACTCTGTGGTTAGAATCAAAGAGACAAAGCACAGATCTGGTGATACAGCCAGGCCCACCTAGGAGCTCTTCCCCAGCACAGTTATGTTTGTGAGGGAGAACTGTTCTTCACACCTTTGACAGATTCAGCTTTGCCAAGCAGAAGTCTGCGCTGCAGTCCTGGCCTCGCTCTGTCCTGTGTGTTTGAAATGTGCTCTGAGAACCACAGGTATTTTTCACACAAGATAAGAAAGCAGAGGAGGAGGCTGAAACAAGGAACAGTTGTTTTCCACTCAGGACAGTATTGTTCAGCAAGTTTATCTTATTTGTATTTTTATCACATCACCTCTCAAATGTATCTGTACTACCTGCAGTATCTCAGGAAAAGATAGGAGAACTTGGAAAAGACAAGGTTTGGAGTCATTTAACCCATTCAACAAAAGGGTCCGGGCAGTCCAGTGCTTATACAGCAACCCTGTTCTCACCAAGAGACTTCCCAGCTTTGGTTAAGCAATGGGCAGATGAGCCATGCTTCAGTGCTGGTGATGGCAGGGAGTGTCCTGCAGCTGTGTTCCAGCCCTGGCAACAGCCAGTGTCTGCAGAGCAATGGGACAAACATACCTCTCACTGGCACTGTGAACACGTGTGAACACTGTTCCATGCTTAAATAACTGGCAGACTGACAAGGGAAGATAGAAATGCCATTTACTGTGCATTGCCTTTGCTCTCTGTGCTGTGTACCTGATATCCACTGCAGCTATGGAGGTGGAAAGAATGAAGAAGATAATAAGGAATAAAGAAGTGTAACAAAACCTTAAACAGGCACATTGCTGAAAGAGAACAGCAAAGGAATAGCCATCTTGGGTACAATAAATCTTATCTTTAAATACTTTAGCGGTTTCTCACAATGACATACCCCTTTGAGAGACTTCAACTAGAATAGTTAAGGAGCTAAAGTCCTCATTTGAAATCAACTCTCAAAAGCAGAGCTAAAGCTCTCTCTGTATTAAAATTCAAATTGAACCTGGCTAGGCAATAACTTGTCTCCAGGGTGACTTTGTCGCTATATATATTTCCAACAATACCACAAGCAGCAGAAAGTTAGAATGGAGGAGCCTCTGATGTTAGCATGGTGGCATGGATAAAGTTACAGGCAACCTGAGGTTAACACTTGTCAGACTTTGAGAGCAAATCATAAAATATACTTTCAGTCACAAAAACCCCACAAACAAACCAAAACCACCACCACCAACAAAATCAGAGAGGAAACATCTAATAGACACAGTAGACAGTCTCATACTTCTCTGATATGAATTCTGATACAGAATACACTATCTAGTTTACATATACACACCCGTAATGCTCAGGCTGTGTTTGTGTCCGATTAGAAGTTGTAACCTTTCCTATTCCAGTAGCAAACTTAAAGAAAAACAATGAAGATTGAACAGGAGAGCCAGCACACTGCCATTCCAGGAGAAACAATCTCTGCAGTTAATAAATAACATGGAGCCAATAGTTCTCTCTGTGAGACCTGGGCTGGGTCTGACCAGAGGAGCCCAAATTCAACATGCCCATCAGCAATGGCCCCTGATGAAGCTGTTCCTACCTCCAGCTGTCTCCTACTCCTTTTGCTAGGGAGCATCCCTCCCTCCAGGGCAGTGGCAGGACAGATGCTGTGCTTGCTCCTCAGCTGTGTTGTGCTATTTTAATGATGATTGACTGAACTAATGTATTAAATTAGTGTTTTGAGTGGTGAATGGGGCAGTTCAGCAGAGGACAGGCTGCCTGTTCTGCCAGCTCTGCTTCTTTGGGAACATTGATCTCGAAGAGATTGGGACAGGCATGGACAGCTTGTACTGTTATATCTGACAGCAGCTCTCTGAATCAGAGCACTGAGATCAAGCCACTGTGGGCAGCATTGATCCAACTGTCTGGACAACATGTGATTACAGAAGTGGGGCAGGGAAACAAATACAGGTGTTTACATCTTGAACTGGAGCAGCTTTATCCGACAATGACTGAAGATCAAAGCTGTAAGTCCCACTACAGGCAATGCATATTTTGCCATAGGTTTTAACTGAGATATGAGTAAGACTCAAGGTGTGTAGGTTTTGAAAGTTTAAAAATCATTTCCTTCTTAAAATATCCATCAAAAGGAAAATTGTATGTGTGCAGTAGCTATTTTTTCCAGGAACGACTTAAAGCTTTCTATGAGAACTGCATCAGGTGTCACAGGTGCTGGCTTGCATGGGGACTTTAGTTGGTTCACAGTTCAAACACATATAGTTCTCTTTTACAACTATATGAGAAGTTTGTAAAGTCTCTATCTGGGGCTCAGGATGTGTTATTGCCACAGTGCAGGATGTCATGATACCATGGTACTCGTTACTTTTCCACCACTCCTCCCTTCACCTCTGTATAGGCATTGCATGTGCATCTGTGAGGGATCTCTCACTATAAAATGTAATAGGTTCAGAGTTTAGTGAACTACAGTAGCACGTGCTCTGAGGCACAGAACACCTGCTGAAACGGTACTTGTGCTCATGTCTCTAATTCAGCTGCCTGATAACCGTGAACACTGCAATAAGACTGGTTTATCCCATGCACAAATAGATATCCATTTGTCCAACCTGGCTACATGGCACATACATGTGGAGCTACTGTGTGAGCACATTATGCAATTCACATGGCTGACTTGGTAAAGCAAACACAGCAGCCCTTTTGTACATATTAATGTAGTTATTTTTACTAATATTTTATATGTCTTAACAATGACATCTCTGATTAATTATGGAGTAGGATTGACCAGGAACTTTAAAACATTACCTCCCACCCCCATGACAGTGGCTGCTGAATGAAGCTGAGTGACTAAAATTAGGTGCATTAATAGAGGAATCCTGACTTGTTATTTGCCTCCAGAAATCAAAATAAAATGCTCTGTATTTTGTTGCAATGGCAAAATCTAGTCATTGTGCCTTCCAGTGCTGTGTGGCTACTGCACAAAGGGCTCTGCTATGGGGTTCTACTTTCCTGGTATGACAGTAGCTCACCCAGAGTTAATAACATCAGGTTTGTTCAAAGATGCCACCTGCACACAGAATGGTGTGAGGCTTTTTCCACCAAAGAAAACTGGAACTCAAAAATTTGGAGCAATAACATGCAAGAGCAGCTTGGTTCAAGTGGGTTTGATCTGGTTTTTGCCCTTTCTTAGGCAAGATGAGTTAGTTCAGAAATAAACTTTGTTATTACTGCAGGTTGGCGGCCAAATGTGCTAGAGGTGTACTTATTTGTTAAATAAATACAGGGAGTATGCTTCACTGATTCACCGCACCCACATGAAGCTCTGCATAATTACAGGCTTGTTGCCAGGCAAGCTAGAATTGTTGGGTTTTTGTGGTTTTTTTTGCAAACAGAGGTGTTATTCATAAGTCATAAATAACTGGCTTTGGTGAAGGAGATAAGTTCTCACAGAAATGCTAAATGATTGTTCTGAGTGGACTTCTGCAACCAGAATGGGGGTTGTATTTAGTTATTGCTAATAATCATTCACTGCTAAACCTCAAAAGACAGGTGCAAACCAAACTGAGAAAGCAGAGCATTATGTAGGGTAGGGATGCTCTCTCCAACCTTCATTGCGCTTACGAAAATTTGACTTCAGTAATTTTAAAATGCTTATTATAGGTGCCAAACATATACACCTCAGTGTGTCTAACTCCTGTCTAAGAAACTCTCAGAATTACATCTTGGAGAGCACATTTTGACATATAGGAATGTATCAGTCCAACGCCGTGGAGTTCTGGCCCCACGTATCTTCATGTTCTGATGGCTGTCAATAGTCAGTGATCTGTCTTGCTCTCTGGCCCCCCTGATTGCATCCATTCCTTATAGACATGTGAGCAGATGAGTGCGAGTCACTGCTCTTTAGACCTGGTCACTTGCTGGCACAGGGGGAGAACAATATGGGGAGTCAAATCTCCGCAGCTTTCCAGCTGACATCTTTCACCATGTTTATGCAAAAACTGAAGGAAAGGGAAGGATTGCTTACTCTAAATATCCTTTTCCAGTTAATGTTTTCAGTCTCATCTGAAGTTGTTCACATTGGCTGGTCAGCAGTAAGAACCTCAGCTAACAGCAGAACTCCAAACATCATGTGGCCATGCTGCTATGCAGATTGCCCCACAGCTAGTGGCCAACAAGCTGGTTAAAGGGTATTGTGTACAACTAGTGGTCACCTTCAACTTGCTTACCTCCTGCGTCCAACAAATCTGCAGGAATGAGGCCTTGTGGTAAGAATGGGAGAAGGATCATGTTGTACACTGCCTGGGAGGACACATGGTGGGCATCCACTGCTGATCAGATACCCTCTGTACTGTGGGACTGCAACTGAGAACTGTAGCAATATCCACCCAGTTCTTCCGTCTTATGTTTCCTTTTTACCTTTCATTGCTCTTGCTTAGAATTCATCCAAATCACAAAGTCTTGGCAACTCTCTATCAATACCATGGGATCTATGCAGATCTGCCCACATATTGATAGTGCTGGCGGGAATAACTAAAGCTAACAGGCCTTGACTATAAAACCAGCATATTAACTGAGTGGGGCAGAGTATTTCTTTCTGTGATAAATGGACCCTTTGGGAATCAAAAAGATCATTTATTATCTCTTAATCCTTTTTATTCTTTCATACTATTTTTGTTTTTCTCCTATTCATCTTTTTCCCCATTTTGATAAAAGAGGCACATAACATATGACACATTTTAAAATATTAATACATTTTTGCACAAATCATCACCTTCAACTCTGCCAAGGATGGATGCACTGTGTAGTGACTCTGAATCTCATAAACATTCCCTTCTGCCTGCATCTTGTTTCAGAAGTTCTCCAGGCTTTTTGATTGGGATTTATTCCTCCTGTAGTTTCATTATTCTCAGTCTACTCTTTCTGACATTTCAGTAGGGTAAGTAAGAAAAGACTGTCACTATTGTACAATGATTATCGTTTCAAGCACTCTTTATCTCTAGCTGATTTATATTTCGCAAAGTTGGGGCAAGGAAGAATGGTTGCAACAATGTGCGAGAAACAATGGCATCCTCTGTCTTACAGAGAGATTCCAGATCACAGTTAAGACTTGGAGGTAAGCCACTCACTAGATTAGAGTTGCAAAGTCTACAGTAGGTTGAATGGGAGAGGAGAAGGGGAAGCTGTGAAGAAATCTTTTTCAAAACCTTTAATGCGTGGCATTTTTGTGGCTTTCCCTCTCCAGGAGCTGATATTGCTAATCCCTTTCTAAATGGTGCTTGAACACCACTGTCCTCAGGGGTCCACCCGTCTCCCAGCTCCACCTCCTTATTCCCTGCTCCTTTGTTTATGCATCCTGGTCTAAATCCTTATGAGATTGATAAGAAAAATAACTGCCTTGGCATTGCACACTATGGTACCAGAATGGTTGCCCAAGTTGATTAACACCAGTCAAAGAATATTTTAGGTTGACTAATTACTTGCCAGGCTCTGGAATTAGGTTGACGAAGTTTGCACTAGAAATGAAGGTATTCCTTTTCACTCCCCTCAGAAACTGGTCTAGGGAAACTTTTGGGGGGAAGACCCTGGAAAAGACTGGAAAATATGGTGCTTGTCATAGCACAGCTCTACTATTCACAGATTAGTGAGGGTCCTTCTTTTTGAAGGAATGGTTGGGAAAGACTGATCATAACCCATGGTGTTATCCAGCTGTTGAGGGTCAGAGATCTGCAGGCTGATGTAAGTGTTCTGCTGCTGGAAGTGACCTTTTTTTCAAGGGGACAGTGGTTCATCCTTTTGTGTGGGATAACACAGCTTTGCTCAAGTTGGTAGAGCTGACCCCAGCTGAAGATGCAGCTTAAAGGCTGTACTCTGAAAATCTATCCTGATTTTTTCCTGTTGCTTTTACTTTCCTAGTGGAAATGCAATCCTCAATCAGATCTAAACATTGTGTTGATAAAAATCACCATGAAACTTCAATGGGATGTGATGTTCCCCTTCTCATTCTTGTAAACCGTTCTACTGTGCACCCTAGTTTGTTGTAGATTGGTTTAGTATCCTTTTGTCAAGGCGCTAACGTGCTTTAAATGCAGACAGGTTATTTCTGATCCTTCTTTTAATACATTTGAGAGATCATTAACCAAATACACATTGTCCACCTTCAGCAGAGAATAAACACAAATAAATAAATGGATATCTAATTATCTGCTTTATATCATCATTTTATTGCTCTTTACAAGTTTTGTTTACTAAATGGAAACATGTTTAGTGTGTTAATATTAATATGATACAGCAACATGGTGGAAATCAGGCAAGTCAGATAACAAATATGTTTGGTTTGTGATAACCTGTGGAAGCATATTGTGGAGGTGAGAAGACTGCTCTTCAAAACAGGATATGGGCACCTCCAGAGATTTACTGAAGGAGTAGCCAGATGTTGGACCATTCTTCTTAGCTGTAAAGAGGTTTTAAAGGCATACATTCATTATAGCTTCCTTTTATTTTATAGCCTCACTCAGCGAAGTGATAAGATAGCAAATAGCACAATGTGCATTCATCTCACTAGCAAACAACATGGGGTAAAGTCAGTCAATAAAGCTAATTGTACCTGCACAATCCAGTTAAAAGCATCATTAGCCAGTTGTCAGGTCTACTCCTGCTTCAGTCAACAGGCACTAGATACTTTGCACTCCGACATTTCTGAAGTCTAGGATTAGGTCTGGCCCTTCAAACCGAAACTGCAGGCCTCTTTCAAACAAACAAAAGCAGGCTGGCTTTTGCTGTTTGCAGATGTGTGCTCTATCTGGATAGGCACCCTCATTCAAACTACAGACAGTAACAATGGTGATGTTAATAACAGTAGTACTAGCATATTGAAATGTGAAGTAACAGACCCCTAAGGAAACAGTTACTGTGGTCAGACAAGTTTGTACTGGATACGGTTTTCTTTGCAACGGGGAGCCAGGTCCAGACATTGCTAAACACTTTTGAAATACTCCTCACTGGACATAAGCTGGCATTTTTATCTCATTAAGGCCTGTGTGAAAATGGAGGGACTGATCATGTCTAATAACACTGTTGAGGGTTATGGATATTGATAATGAGTGTTTCAGAAGAGATACGTTGAAAAAGATGTATATGCATCAGGGGATGCTAATTCTTCAGCCCAAAGTTGGATGGGAAAGAAAGGCAACATGTCTGCCTACTGAGGTATCCCACAGGCTGCTGTGGGATGTCTTCTTCTGGGTCATCTCTGAGGTGCCACTGAGCTCTGCATCTGCAGCCTGATTTAGTTAGTCCCTATGTCCCTATACTACTAGTAAACTGCTGAAGCTGTTTCCTTCAGGCTTGGCTTTGACTTCATAGTCTGTTTAAAGAGTTGAAAAGGAGGGAAGACAGAGAAGCAGAGCAGCACTAAACCAGAGAAGCTGTCAACCACACCAGATAAAGTCATCTGCTGCTCTGGGATGCAGCACAACTGCATGGTTTCAGACTCAGGCTGGTCTGGGGGGTCGGCTGCTGCCACCTTTCTCTTGCAGGCAAATACTGAAACCTTTCCCTTTGGAGGTCTGCCGAAGGGCTCAGAAAGGATCCAGTGAATGTGTAATCAGGGCTGCTGTCTGACTGTCACAGCTCTTGTGGCTGGGGACACAGCAGTGAAGCAGAGCATGGTATGCTGGCGCTCAGCCCGGCATCTGGGGCTGACACTAGTTGTGCTTGGAGGCTGGAGGAAATTTTAAGTAAATACTCTGTTCAGGAGGGCAAATGTCGAGGCTGGGATTTAATGGAAAGATTAATCCCCGAGGGAAGCGTGCATGATGTGAGGCTCTCACAAGAAGATGCAGACTTTTGAAGATGTCTCTTAATGACATTATTTATGTTTATTTTTCAGTGCTGTGGTAGCTCCCAGGAGCTATGAACCAAGTGCCTCTTAACCTTGGGACTCTATAAACACAGGCTACAAGAGTGATCCTGCTCCGGAAAGCTTTCTGTCTTTGGCAAGCTGACATTTGAGCTGATACTGTTTTGCTTAAATCGAGCTAGTAAAATATGCAGTGAGTGCCTGTTTTTCTGGCTGTCTGCTTACCTGACTCTCTATGCTTCGCTTAGTCACGTTTCTTTCACCTTTATACACTGTGGCATTTCTTGTGGGGCTTCATCATTGTCATTTTCAAGTGTGTGCTCTGATTCACTCATGCCTGATAGTTACTTGGGATAGTGTAAATAATTTAAAAAATTAAAAAAAAAGAGGAAGAGATGCATCTTTTTCCCAATTTTCCTGGCTTTATTTCATCATTTTAGGAGCTTTCTGTCAGGGAGAATGATGGTCTGTGAAGGAAGGTATAAAACACCACTCGGAGCCCTGCTCAGCACAGTCCCTGTCCTAATTTGCAATGGGGCAAAAATGAGGTGCCGAAAGAGGATCTTATTCTGGCCTGGACATATCTTGCTTAGGTTCTAGTCTGCTTTACACATAGATTAATACCCATTTGCCCTGCTACACACAGTAAAATATATGAGCACAATTAAGAGTCAACTTCTGCTTTGTTCAAAATTGCATCCAAGTGTAATTTAATATTCCTTAGGGAAACAAAAAGCCACACAATTTTGATGAAATTAGGTTCCCTTTCTATATAAATTCTGTCCAAACTATTTTTCATGGTGGCTGAAAGCACCATTGTCACTAATAGAGACAGCTCATAGAGAAAAGGTATTTCATTTCTTCCAGTTTGTTATGTACAGAATCGCTATAGCCTAGTTTAGCTTGTTAAAGTTGACCTGGAATTAGCGCCTTAGATGCTAGGCTCTAAATGAATAGTTTGACAGCTGTTTCTTGACTGTCTGGGCAGTGCTTGTGGCTCAGCTGATGCTTTTAAAGCAGAGCTGGGGCTGAGTGTTAAAGGCAGGGACTGTTTCAGCAGTTCCCAGCAAACCAGATCCTCCTGGAAGTATGAAGGGCTCCCAACAGCAGGTCTGTGAGGACCACTATAGTCCTGCCCTTCCTACTGCCCATCTACCTCCCTGCATCCCTGACCTCCCCACTGGTGCTTCTCTGCCCCTTAGCGCATTAGTTGGGAAACCTGAACAGGCTAAAAACCAAATCCACAAATAAAAGCAAAAAGTCTGCAATGAGCAGGGAGTGTGGCCTCATGATGAGGGAATAGCAAAAGAAAGCTAGTGATAGAAGGATTACACCAGGGCAGAAATGTAACAGCTGCAAGTGCTGTGGAACAATGCCAACAGAGAGCCAGGACAGGGATGAGAAATATGGAGAAGAAAGACTGCATTGCAGCAAAAATTAGAAGAAAAATCTTTATAAATCATAGCATACTTCAGCTCAAAGCAGGGCCAACAGTGATGCTAAGTTATGTTGTTACATGATCAAGTAATTTCAATGTCCATGTGGTATTCAGAAAGAAGCTGGTCTAGTTGTGCATGGACTACTTTTGTTCTCACTTTTGCTAACTTCTGAGTACTTGACTTGTTAACAGTGTTCTTTCACTAGATGAGTACTTTCTGGTGCTAGCCTTGCAGAAGGAGTTGGGTAGCTTGCTGTGTAAGAGTTACAACTTGTTCTAGCAATTATAAACCCCACCTGCAATTATTTTTAGGCATAAAAGGGTAAGCTAGCTTTAAAAACCATGTCTTAAGAGCTGTATGAATCTAGCAAAATTGCAACATTGCCATGAAGAAATGTGCTGAGGCATGTAAGCCTTGGGCAGATTTAGTCTGCTGACAGGCTGAATCTTGAGTGGCACCATCTTAGTGAGCCAATTAAATAACGGGCGCTAGTTTCCTAAGGCTATGACCCAAGGGAATTTTGCCTTGTTCAGCTGAAAGTTGGAATTAGTGAGTCAAAGTCTTCCCTGAATAACACTAGTTAAACAGTGACCTCAAGCTTTGTTACCCCAGATTTACATTCACCAGACACAGGGCCTTATACTGCAAATGTACAGTAGAAGGCATTAAATTTCCATCCAGCTTTGGAATGAAATCTTTCTCGTTTTCTCTAAAACGAAGTGGCTACAGTGAGTGTCAAGAATATGATGAGGAAAAAAGTTTGGTTTAATTGGGAATAAAAGGGGAAAGAGGGGAGAGGATAGACTTCATGGAGGAATGATTAGGCACGAAGCTTCAAACTTGAGAAGGTTTGCAGCTATGAGCTCATGAACAAGCAGGAAGGTAAAATGGGATGCAAACTTACAGCTCAGTCTCTGACCTATGTTCAGATTCACAGGCTGAGGGATGGGGGTGCATGTGAAACGCTACACCCTACCTGTCAGCAGCACTGACCAGGATGGTGGGTGACACCTTCACAGACTTATGACAAAGCCCATGTTCATCTGGGAGCTCTGGGAGCTCCAGAGGTCTTGTGCACTGTCTGTGTAAGTGCTGGGACCCTGAGGTCTTTACAAGGCAGTCTGTCACAGCAGGAAAGAGGGATATATTGAGGAAGGACTTCAGTGAGCACAGCCTTGTAGTGCAGAACAGGGTAAATGGGATCAAAAGGAACCAGGAGGAAGAAGAGACATAAGTCAATGCAAGCTGGCTATGGAAAACAATGCTTGAGCTGTGTAAAGCAGTGCAGTGATGAAGTGCAAACAGCAGAATGAAACTTTACAGCTTTGTACAGGCCAGAAAAAAACAGTGCCATCTTAATGGAAGGAACAGCATGGTCATAGTTCATCTCCATGAAGGGTATACTCTGGTGGGCACCCACTGAGAAGCTGCTATCAGGTAGCAGAAGGTTTGCATTGTAGTGTCTGGGAGAACTTACATGCTATGTTGAGGCCACAAACTGCCTATGAATTCATATGTTTCAGCAGTAAATCATGTGAAGGAAAGATGCTTCCCCATGAGGCTCACAAAGCAATGACAATACTGAATCAGAAGTGCAGTCAAGGAAGGGTTTCACAGCAAAAGCAAAGCAACGATATTTTCCTGCCAGTGTTGCTCCAGTGCTGTCGGCTATGTGTAATATCCTATCACCTTGTCATCTACTAGGCTTTTATGGGATGGGTGGTAAAGATGACTGCTTTCTTTCAATAAGCTTGCCTGCTGCAGTCTTCAGGAAATGACCTCACATAGGACCCAGAAGCCAAGAGACCACCAGTCTTGGGCCAGGAGCAAAGGAGAGGAAGAATGGAGTCTGGAGACCGATGAAGAGGTCAAAGTCCCTCTGGCTATCAACCCAGTCAGGCAAAAACAAAAAGCAGGAGCCTCAATGAAACACAGATCACAGGAGATAGCAAGGGTTTGGGAACAATGGTGGCGGTAAGATCAGTAGCACAGTGGCGTCTGCTAGCCAGAAACTTGGAAAAGGTCCAGAATATGAAGAACCTCAAGTTATCTGCTGATGAAGAAGAGCCGTAAGTAACATAGACGGATAACGAGAAGGGACAGCTGGACCCTGCTCTGCAGAAGGAAAGCAGTTTGAAGGCAAAACACCAAAACATGAAGGGTGTTCAGTAGGCACCCTAGGGCTGTGAGGCTTATCCTTCTGCAGTGGGAGTTCATTGAAAGACATATTCTCAGGAAGAGTTACATATCAGGAAAATCCTGCCAGTGAGTCAGAAAATTCAGAACACAGAAAGGAAGACTTGGAGAAATTCCACAGAGGCTGGGGAAGGAGGAGTTTGGATGCAGCAGCATGACACTAGTTTCTGCATATCAGGTCAGAGTCTACAAGGATAAAATGTCTGTAGGGAGTCACTGAGCCGCTCTGGTTTCACTGCCTGGAAACCTTTCATATTGAGGGCTACAAGGTGAAATAGCAGCACCCTGTTACTGAAGTTAATTAGTTTTGAAGCTGATGCTGGCATTATTGGTGCCCTGTTGGATTCTTGCTTTCACCACAAATGAAGAAGGAAAAGCTCCTAACCAGCCTAAATTCTTCACCTGAGGATTTTGGGTTTTATCTCTGTGTCTCTGCTGGGGAAAAGAAAGTAAACCTGAAAGTGTTCTCATTTTACAGTGGGGTTCATTAGCTTTGAAATTAGCAGGAAAAAGACTGTCCTTCTGCCCTCAGAGGAGGCCTTCACAGCTCGCCCGGTAGCTTCAGAACACGTCTGGGTGATGTCCCCATGACACGCGAAGCAGCTCTTTAGTGGAGAGGCATACCCTCTGCTCGCCGGAGAGGGTCCCCCTGCGCGGAGCCGCAGTGCCACCTCCCGGCTTGTGCACCTCTCCGCCGCCGGCCTCCTCCACCGGCAACGTGGTTTTCCACACATCGCTAAATGTGATGGGCAATCCCCCCGGCGCTGGTGCATCCCATAAATAACGGTAAATGCTCGTTTACAAGTCTGCCAGAAAGTTTTACTGCGTGCCCGTAATGATGCCTTCAATTACTTTCTATTTGAAGTGCTGTTGTTATTTTACTTTCACTAGCACACCTCTTTGGAAGAAATACAGTTTGGTTTCTCTGATACACTTCATAATGTAAATTTGGTTTGTAGATTAAGAGAAGATGGGGTATGTGACAAATTTCTCCCATATTACCCGTCTTGGTTGCTGAATTTAATTAAGCTTTGGCAGTTCCTTGTTAATCCTTGGTTTGTATATAGCTGTTTTTCTACCTTTCAGGTCCAATCAGATCCTAATGAGGCAGAAGGAAGATCTTAATCCATAAATTAGTCACTTCATAATCCTAATGATCCAGAGTGTTAATGTGCTGGAGCCACATTTATTTATTTATGTCTTTATTTATCTACTTATTTCTTTTTAAATATCCTGCTTTTATCCCCATTTCTATAATCATTGGAGACATAGACATCAGTCCACCTGGGAAAGAGCTCCAGGGCACTACCTCATTCTCTGCTCAGACACATTCATTCCAGTCTTGCTTGGACTGGGACAGGCCTTGTGTGATTACAGGTCCAATCTCCTGCAACGGCAGGCAACCGTGACCATGTAATTGCTTTCCTTTGATGATGTGGTCAGGGAGATCTGGAAAATCAGTGGTTAGGATAAAAGCTCCTAAGAAAGCAATATTTCAAAGCTAAGTAACCTGATGACCTGGGGATTTATTTGCCCAGAGTTGTGAGTTTTGATTTATTTGCCTCTACTGAACATGCTGAACACCACTGAATTATTTTTTTCAAATAATTTCAACAGTGTTGGAAAGTTTTTGAACAAAATACACGCACTCCTCCTCCCAGCTGGTTTGAGAAAGACAGGATTTGAAGTCTCATCTGTCCTCAGGACTTGCTCTGGATTGTTTATGTTTTACTACATCAGATGATATGGACAGCTTCATTATTTAGGGTGGTAGATTTATATCCTATAAATTGCTGTAAACTGACACATCCTCTCCTCTCTTTAGTTTAAAATGTATCCCAAGTGGAAGAGTACTGAATACTAGTGCTGGTCACTGATTTCCCTCATCACTGGGTCTTTCTAGGAAGCACAAGCTTCCTTTTCTAGGAAGCACCCAGGTCTGATTGCAATCTGTATGCCTGTGTGCAGCAATGCCTCCTGCAGGATGCTTTGAGCTCTGTCCTCATCTAAGCTGACAGTTCAAACCCAAAATCTTTCATGTGTTTCTGGAGACATTCTGCTAAAAGTGAAGTGTTTCATAATGAATCAGTTCAGGCCATAACTCTGCTTGGAATAACTCAGACTCTGAACTAGGTTTGCAGATGCCTGACTTCCTGCAAGCCTCTTGAGGGGATCTGAGCCAGCCTTTAAATTTTTCTGACTGCAAGTTTTAGGAGCCAATATCTTTTTAATGTCACTTTTATGCATATTATAATGGCTTTGCCATATACCACGTTTCTGAAACCATATAAAAATAACAGTCTGAGTGCTACGTGGACTTCAAATTCTGAATGCTTCACACAAATGTTTACAACTACTAATCCCTTTTCCTGCAGCTGCCCTCACAAAAATACTTTGTGTCATTGATGGTGTTTCTAGCAACTGTAATCAGAATGCCTGAAAATTATTTGAACACAATAGCTATACCCATATGTGCAAAAATTATGTGTACGTATATGTAGGTGTACACACAGATGCACTTACAAGTCAGGAGCAGACAAGTGGTATATGTTTTTGAGGCCAGCTTTTCTGATGAGCTGAGTCTCACCATGTCAGCTTTTTGAATCTATAAAAGCCAATCTCAGTGCAATTTCCACCCACTGCATTTTCCAACCCTGAGGCTTGCTCCACGTCTCAGAGCTTGACTAGTAGAAATACTTTTATTAAAGGTCTAATTGCTAAAATAACCCCAAAAAGCTTAGATTGGTAAAAGCTCAAGCCCTGCTACAGTTTTACCAAGATATTGGGTATATATACTGAGAATTTTATTAGCATGGATTAATTAGTTATCTTGTGTTTTTTTATGCGCAGGAACATGAGTGAGTTCTGGACAATTTCACCTTCCAAGCTCACCTTTTTCTCCAAGTTTGTAGCCAGCACATATGTGGGGATCCTGTATACTTCTGCGTCCTTTATAACCAGACCACTGTGATTTTTTCTTCCTGGTTGAGGGTTACAGTATGTTTAGCAAACTAACACATAAATGCATCCAAGCTCTATCTGTGTATGTGGTGGGGTACGGGTGGGTGGGTATGCAAGGGAAAGTTAATCACTTTGGTTGTGTAAACATAGTTAGCTAAATGTCATCAGTAGAAACTGGTTCTGGTCAGGTCTGCCAAAATGGTGTATTCAGAATCCATAAAACATGCAAATAGGAAACAAAAGTCAATACTGTGACAGAATTTGCCGTGCATCTTGCTGTCTCTGTTGGATAAATGGCCCTAGTAATTGCTTAATGTGTTAAGCTATCCTAGGCTGTATTCTGCAGGGTGGAGGGAGTGCTTGGATATCTGTTGCCATCTACTTCCAGTGGTGGCTGTGGGCAACAGGATGGAGAACCTGGTCTTCTTTGTAGCCACAATTTCCAGAAATTAGCACATTGATGAGGAACTTTTGGTGAAGTGCTTCATTTGTTGGAGCATGTTATCCTTTGAAAAGCTC
This sequence comes from Pezoporus wallicus, assembly GCF_028554395.1. Lineage (NCBI taxonomy): Eukaryota > Metazoa > Chordata > Aves > Psittaciformes > Psittacidae > Pezoporus > Pezoporus wallicus. The sequence goes on from NW_026637663.1 coordinate 6,481,655, forward strand.
ACTCTGGGTTCTGATGGGTAGTGGAGGTGCTTGTTGATAAGTGGGATATACAAAATGGAGCAATGATAATAAGCCATTTAAAATATTGTAAAGTACTATTAGTGTACTTTCTGTCACTTCAGGCATCAGTGCATACAGGTCAAACAAGTGGTGATGAAGGGTGTGCATTTTATTTGTGCTCATATATAATGACTCATGTTGTTCAATTGAGATTTCTGTGCTTGTGAGTCATGTAGACTTTTAGAGCAATTATTCCTAAAGCTTTGACAAGTTGTAGTGATATTGCTAAGCCTAGGAAGACCCTGAACAGCAGGTTCATTTAATCCAGGGTGACACACTGATCCATGTATTCATGTAGCAGTTTTACTAAAAAACAAAATGAAACCCAACAAAAACCCTAGAGTTTAAATGCTGTGCTTTTGGAAATGAGCTGCTCTATCACATGACTTATTTAGGAAAACACATTAAAGTTCTCTTAATGCCAATTTTCTAATGTCAGTTAACTGGCTACGCCAAAGACTTCTAAACTGTGACTGCTTGGCTGAGCTGACTACTCGAAACCTGTAAAGCTCAGAGTGGTAATCCACACTAATCTGAGTCATGGCTTGAAGTTGCCATCAGTCATCCACATCATCCAGGCTTGTGCAGGTCATTTGCCTTAGACTCACACACATCATATGGCATGCTCATTTGTATTCAGCAGGGCAGATTTATCAAGGCTCCTGCAGGAGAAGGGAGTTTAAATCATTCTGCTTTCACAGGTCTTCCTACTTTGCTCAGAATGAAACTCAGACCTTTCTATCAGGATTTAACTTGGGCTCTGAGTCAGTTCCTGAAGCATTTCCCAGGAAAATGTTGCCATGTGAAGCACAGACAGGAGTATCAACTGAGCCTCCAGAAACAGAAGGTGGCTGACATAGTGTGTGGTTGTCCCTGTTCAAAGGACACACTGGGTAGAAGGTATATTTTCTGTCAGGTTAAGTCTTTTCCAGACTTATCTTGCAGAAGGGCAGCAGAAGGTGCTAGGGAGACATAAAGACAGAAGGAGCCTGCCTCCCACCTAGCCAGCCTACAATACTACTCTTTAATTTAGAAATGCCTTCAGGTGCACATAGGGCTGAGAAGTTAAATTTTTCTTAATTTAATGCTCATTTCTGGGACAGACATTCACTAAAATATATGGAACTCAAGAGAATCTGCACAGGCTGAATGGAGGCCATAGCTGTTCTGTTGTGTATTAAGCCATTGATCTTATGTCATGTACATACTGCATCACAGATGAAATTAAGACAGTAAGCGACTCTACCATATGGGCATACCCACAGTAGGTAGGGAACACCAACAGAATGGAAAATAGGTGTTTCAGTTAGATGCAGAGATTTCCAGTATATGTTTTGGCATTCTCAGGGGTTGAACTGGTTCAACAGGCAGGATTTTGTCTGAGTTCAAAGAATCTAATAAGTGAAGTCATATGTGTCAAGGCCTTTTTTTTCTTCCAAACAGCTGCTGTGAATCAATGCACTGGAGATAACATCCTTGAACAAGACTAGTTGAAGCAAGGGTTGTTTTGATAGTTATAAATTCAGTACTTAGGCTCATGAACTTCTCCTTCAGCAACACTTTGACTCAAAGCCGAAATATGCTTGGTGACTGGAACAGTAGATCACAGAAATGGGGAAGGAGAGAGGGAGGGAGTCGCAAACGAAAGGAGGGAGCAGGCAGAAGGCCACAGGTCACAACAGGAAGTGCACAACGCCGACAGGATTAAATTTCCACCTGTTGAAGCCGCTTTCCTTGTTCCAATGAGATCTTTCCTAGATCACAGAGCAGAGCACAACTGTTATTTTCCATTGTGGTCAAGAAACCCCAACTGTCTATCCTTACCAGAATGGGCCATTTTTTTCACCTGTTCTTCTCTTCCTGTCATGTTTGTTACAGACCAGAAAGAGCTACTGAGAACACCACTTACTAGAAGTATGAAAAAAGTCATCAGAAGAGGAGTGGGATTATTTCCTAAACTTGATAAGTGAAAGGTGAAATTGGCCTAAAATAGCACATCTTGACTAGATCTTCCTTGTGAATTATCAACCTTGTTACTCAGGAAACAGGACTATTTCCGTCTAATAAAGACTTCACTACAAAGAGATCTACAGATGACATCTGTGTAACAGGTTGTCAAGACCTCAGGAGCTGGGAAGACAGATAACAGTCTAGATAACTTTTCTAACTGAGGTTGCTGGTTCCAATCCAGATGTTGACATAGTTGAGTCTCCCAAGTGTAGACCGGCATACATTCCTGATGCCTCTATTATGTGATATGATGGTTTGACTCTGGTCTCCAAATGACCTCCCAGACATGGAAAAGAGTCTTTATCTGTGGAAGAATCAGCATGGAAAATGGTAGCTGGGACAATGGGTGACTTTCAACCATTGTATAGCTCCCACAGCTCAGCATAGCAGCTGAGACAGAAGTTGCCAGTAGCATTTCCAAGTGCTTTGGAAAGGGGTGTGCTTATTTCTTTGAAAACTTCTACAAGTGCTAAAGAAGAAAAAAGGGAAGAAAGCTAGAGAGGTAGCTGGTGTTTATAGCAAAGAGGTCATTCTTCTGTTAGAAGGATTTGGGTAGACCTGGTTCTTCAGACTGGCAACAAGCAAAGGAAGGATGATGTATTTGCGGCTGATGGCCCTCTCTCCTGCTGAACTAATTCCTGTGAGTTAATACAAACAGTTTTTGCCAACATCCTTGTTTTCACTGTAACTTTTGCTCAGACAAGAAGGAAAAATGTGATAAACAGCATAAAAACTGTTCAAAGTATACAAAAGCATTTCATGCTAGCAGGAGATCAATGTAACTTTTCCTTTCTCTAAAAGCTTTCTGGAAGACATCCAGCAGCCTTTTATTCCAGCAGTTATATATCTGTACGTTCAGGCATTTCTATTCTAATGGTTCTTTAGCTTTATTTTTTTTCCTGAACTAATGCTATTGCTGGATATATGTTTAATTGACCCTTCAGGGCATTAAACTAACTGTCTGAACATTTAGGAAAAGCAGCCAAGTCTGACATTGTGTCATAAATAAGGGAGCTTGCCAGAGCCTGGACATAGAAGCCTTGTGCATGAGTGTTTGGCCGAAGCACAAGCAGAAATGTGATAGCTGGGGAAATACTCTGTAGTTAATGGGCACGTAAACCGTAAAGCAAGGAACCGCTGTGAGATTAAGTATCAGGTACTAATACACTCTGAGGCACTAGGACATCTTTTTGGTTCAAAGACCTATTTATATAGAGCCCTTTACTATGCCTGAGTTGAGTGTATAAATGCAGGCCCTCTCTACATATAAGGAGTCCTTTATTTTCTTGTAGGGAAATAGAGGTTCAGCTATGACCTTTGCTGGCCCCAAGTCCCACCTCTTCCTAGGGCTCTCCTCAACCGACTAAGTGACTGTTTGAAGTTGGGGAGACCAGAAACAAGGGGAATTTGTATTTGGTTCCACTGAGGCTTAATGAGACCTTTATTATTGCTTGTCTCTGCCCCTACTGATGCTGGAGCTCAGGGAGCTTTTTAAACAGATCAAGGCACATTTTAAACTCTTAGCCCAAGGCAAATTGGCCACTTTGTCTGATCGCAGCCTCTGCGCTGATATAAAGGTCCATCTGTGAGACTGTACAGACAGCTCTTGTAAAAGCCCCACTGACCTTGGTACATACTTCAAATGTTATGTACTTGGTATTAGTCAATATCTTCTCAGCTGCTAGGGTATTGTTAGAGCTCTGTGTGTGTGTCTGTCACTACAAGGGCAATGTTTAGCCTTTGAAACAGTTAAGTAGCTTTTAACAAAATATTGGAAAAGTGAGGTGGTAATAATAGCTGCAGAGTGGCCTTCCTTGTTAGCCAAAGTGCTATTTAAAGGATATTAGCATTTTACACCATACAACTGCTGTGTTTGGAATAGGAGGGCTTAGAAACCTTGAGGTGCTAAGTCTGCAGTAAAACTGTACAAAAAAGTGATTTGTTTACTGGCTGTGCTAAAAAAAAATCCAAACTAGGAAAGCAAACATCTTAAGTTAATCTGTCTTTAAAAACATTTGAAAGTCAGCAAATATTTTTGTATAATTGTCAAAATTGCTTTTATCTTTTTCAAGCAAGAAAGCATTTAGGTACATTGTCTAACAAAGTTGGTTTGAAATAAAAGGCAAAATAATGGTTTTGAAAAGTTAGTTCATAATTGTAGAAGCTAAGGCTGTTGGGTATTTGTAGTTGCATAATAATAAAAGCAATAGCATGTCCTTGTTTATCACTTCACATCTTTCAGTAGGTGGATCAGTATTTGTTGGGATTTTGTTTAATAACACTAAAAAAATGTTCTGGTCATGGTACATTGCTTTGGGAGAAGTGGTTTTGATTTTCCATTTTAAATTCTTTTTCACTCATGTGTGTTTAGAACTACATTCAGGTTGCATGTTTTTGCAGAGCTAGGCATATCACTTGTGTCTGTATACTCCACCAGCTACTGTGTTCTATAGCTTGTGGCCCTTAAGTAACGTAACGTTTAGGAGGCCATAGTTTGAATACACTTAAATCTCCAGGTCATTCAGAAACTTTGATTTTTACCCAAACACATCTGTTTACAGACAGAAAAATAAAATTGTAAAGTAATGTTCAAACATCAACAACTGAAATAAAAGAATGTTCATTCAAATTGTGTGAAATGTCAGAAATCATTCATGGAGGCAAGGTAGTAGGGAATAGCTCTGATATGCATTGGCTGTGTATTTTGATAGTGTTTCTTTATGTTTTAATTCTGGTTTTGCCAATAGTTTCCCACCTTTGTAAAATGCTTTGAGCTTTAGGTAAAAGCATATGAAAGTAGGGCAATAATATCTTGCTACCACCAACAACAGTGTTACTGCAAGAGACACATATTTTGCTGTTTCTGAACCTAAACATCCTTTATCTTCTGCCTTCATTGCGTATGAAAGATCACTTCTTCCTCCTGGAAACACTTTGCTGTGAGGACAGTTAAATACCAGCTGAAGCATGTGCATTGCAGGCATACTGCAAATTTTAACTTCCTGGCATTGAGATGCTGGCATTGAGCTACGCTTTGGTATGAAGTGCATGCACTAGTGGATATAAAAGAAATGGAGCAGCTGCTTTCTGTTCTTAGCCTGAATTCTTTTTCAAAACTGCTGTAGCATTTTGAGGTTGTAAATGAAAGCAAATCACAGCCCAAGCTGCTGCTTTTTAAAGTTCAATCATTTTACTTTTTGAAGTCCATCTTGTTGCTGTGGATTTTTTTCTTATTTCTCAAGGCTCCCATTACAGTAAGACATCTGTCCAGCTAGAGTCCTGTGCACTTAACAGCCTGAAACATTTTGGGGTTTGGACCTTTGCAGATGGGGTAAACTAAAACTGTTTGTGCATCAAAAGCAGTTCCCGTGTTATCCTGTGATCTCAATGACCCTTGGCTGGGATCTTACATCCTCAGGAAGGGACACCACCATCACTGTCATTTGGTGGGTTCGTCTGTTTGATTTGCACCAAGAACCCTGATTTCAAAAGCAAACCAGCACATTAAAAAGTGAGTAAATTGAAATAAAATGTTCACACCTTATTTTTTTTATTAGTTTTTTCTTTTTTTTAAACAAACTCTTTCTTACATCTGCCAGTGGTCTAAGCAGTGTTGCATATCTGTACCTCAGGGTACAATAGCACAGCAGCTGTCATCAAGAAGCAATTTTCCCTCTAGCTATGAGGGCAAGGTCCCCTTCAGCCCTCCTGGCATGATAAGCAGTGAAGGACAAGAGTGAATAGTTCCTTCTTTCCCAAACAGGCCTAATGAATGATTCATTGCATATAAAATATATAAAAATAAAATATAAAATGTTTTAAATATATAAAGATAATACATATAAAAATTAGCCGAAATGTCAGCTGCTGTACTTAGTGGGGATAGGGTTACTTATGTGATGCTGTAGTGGGCTAGGTCTTCAAAGGACTGTGTTGAAGGGTGAGGGATTTGTATGAGCTTGTAAACAGATTTGGTTTCTAACATCCATTGTCTGCTTTAGGAGATTTTAAACGTCTTGATGAGCATCTCTTGCAGCTTTCAACCTCCTAAATAACTCTGAAAACCCTCTTCCTCATGTCTGTGAAAGGCTGAAAGTACATGGAGGACTGGCAGTGTACTTTAGACTCCACCTTTTCTCCAACAGGGTGACCAGGCTCCTGTCATGAGGAGCAGCTTTTTGTGCACTCTCAACCATGTAGGCTGAGCATTCCCCCCAGTGTCTTGTATCAGCCCCTTCATGAGACAAATCTGGCATAAGAGATCAGTATTCATGGGAGTACCAGCTTATTATCCCAAGAACCAGTTTGGAAGGGGCTTTGAGCAACCTGGTCTAGTGGAAGGTAACCCTGCCCATGGCAGAGGTGTTGGAAATAAATGGTCCCTTCCAACTCAAACCATTCTATGATTCTACAATTACTAGTTTCATTCTGACAGAATCCTATTACCATTAAGGGACTGATGTGATAGCCATTCTTACGGTGTTCTGGGGAGGTTTTTTGCTGGGGAATACCTGGCTTTTTAGCATGAATGAGAACAGCAGAATTAGGCCTTACATTTTGCATTTAGGCTTAATTTTTAATTAGCCAGGGCTGGGGCTCTGCTGTCTCCAGTGGGAGTGGCAGAAGAAAACCTTATTTACCTCCATATTTGCATGAATTTCCCATCAATGTCTGTTTTATTTTTCCAATAGAGATGTCCCATCAGGGAGCAGAGAGCAAATATGTGAACTTATCTCAAGTTATCAGAAGCCTGGAAGAGTTAGGCTGGGTAATGGGGACAGGGAAAAGACATTTACTTTTCAGAGAGGAGTGATGTCATGGTTCATCCTGACAGTGTCCGGGTGCTCGGATGCAGTGGGACCTGCTGCAGCTGCTACAGGGGAACATGTCTTTTCAAGGCATGGTGCAGCTATTGAAGTATAACACCTCCCTCCTGATATGGGGCTCTGCACATGGGGTGGTTGTCTGCTCTGGCATACAGGTGCTGCAGAGGGTCAGGCACTGATGCTGCTCTGAAAGGACAGGGGAGAGCTGCCCAGCAGGGTGGCAATGATGGGAAGAGGAGACTAACTCAGGGTCTTGTACTCAGACCTGACTTGACAGACATGGATCCGGGATTTTTCCATGAAAAGGTATTGAGATCTCTGCAGCTTAGGGGTGGTGTTGGGATACCTTCTCATTAGTTTTGTCAGTCACAGCTGGTAACTGAGGATGGTAACACCTGAAAGTGACAGGTCCATTTCCCCTTTCCTTCTGGCAAGGGAGTCTCTAAAGTCCTGGCTGAAACAGCATTTTGTTTAACAATCAAAAAGTCTGAGCAGTAGGCTTATGGATATTTTCAACAGTAACAAATGAGCACATAGGTGGCCAAGGTGAACTCTGACGCTCCAGCTAAAAATGTGAATGAGAGCTGAAATAGGCATTAAGTTATTCTTTTATTTCTGTTCATGGTGAGACAACAAATAGATCTGGAGTTCTTCCAGTGTATCTGTGATTCAGAATAGTTCATGGGATTTCTTCAAACAATTGACATTGCAAATCTTTGCATGCTCACAATAGCACAGTTGCACGTCACAGTTCATGCTGCGATAGTTAATAGAGATAAGGCGCTGATCCTACTGAGTATGAAATCCTGGCATTAGTGAAATCAAGCAGGAGTTTTGACATTAATTTAATCGAGACTAGGATTGAATCCTGATGCAGTCCTACCAAAGCCTTCTTTTACACTCTGGTATTCATTCCAGAGATGAAGTTCAAATATGTATGTTGAGTGAGTAATACATGCAGCCAGCTCTGTTTGGAGGAGAAGTAAATCATCTGCGGCACATCTGTTGATTAGTGAATGTTAAGAACTTGCACATAAATTAGTAAATTAGAAGATTAAGCCTCCTTTCCTGCTAACAGGTAACTGAAGGCATTTTCACTGAACCACACGTAACTGACAAGGTTTGGCAGATGATGAATGATTTTGCTCTTCATGAATGCTGATTGACAGCTGACTGGCATTTTTTCCTTAGACGACAATAAGTCAATTTCCCCCATCATTCTATTTAAGGAGGCACTGCCCACTTTGTTTCCAAATGTGACATGGGCTTATATGGTCTGGACCCGCTCCAAAAGCCCAGTACAGGAGGCTCACACTCACACAATTACAGGTGTGGCTTTGCAGGGCTGGGGGTGCACAGGGTCCTGGGCTTGTGGCTACCAGGATTACCACAACACAAATGAAAGCCAGGCACGAAAATGCAGGTTCCTGTCGGCGTTTTAATATTTACACAGGCCAAAACCGATGCTATTGGGCTCTGCACCAGGAGATGGCAGGGTCGCGCTGTTCACGCAGCCTTTACCGGCATTATATACCGATACCGCGCCTTTCTAGGGAGGGATTTTAAAGCTCGCCCAGGAGCTGCTATATCTTGTTTAAAAGATACCAAACCTGTGCCTCGCATTCACGGAAAATATACTGAGCTCAGCAGTTTATTTAAAGAGCTATCACTCCTGACTTGAGACTGACCTGAGTTAAACTCCCCAAACAGCCGCAGTCTTTATGAAAGTGCAGAGGAAGGACAGAAATTTCAATCGAATCTGTCTTTTCTCCAGATGCTTCTGTTTCACTGGTGGTTCCTCAGGCACCTAGAAAATGATGCAATAGGTGATGCCAACCCGAGTCTTCCAGCTTACCTTTTCTCTCTCCCTATGGGTTTTCTTTTATTAAGTGTATGCTGAAAGTGAGTTTGTTTGGTTTTTTTGCAGTTATGCTTCTCTTCAGCACATTTCAATCTCTAAAAGACAAGAGGGATGATGGTTTCATGCACCACACAGAGAGGGAATCCTTAACTTATTCTACCTATTAAACCCACCATCTGTTTCAGCAAGTCACAAAATCATACAGAGAGAGAAAATGTCACTGACTGTTACCATTAAGGGAAAAGCCTACTTTGTCTGGATCAAGTTAAAAAACCCAGGTAATTTGTGCTGACCTCTTGGTAAATATAATAGCTTTCCCCTGCTAAATTTATAGCCCTACCTAAAAAAATAACTTATGTACTGCAGTGACTTTCCAACCACAGACTAAGTGTGAGGTTTGTGGTAGGGGATATTTGGACTTGTTTTGGTTGAGGCCATGCAAGCTACCTGGAAAGCTGTATTTTTTGCTATTCTATTATGTATGCATAAGTGGAATTGCCATAAAAATGGAATTGTATTTTGCAGTAAATTGTTAATCACAGTAATAGCAGTGGTGGTGATTAGCTGATCAGACAGGACACATGGCAGTCCATGGCAGTCACTGAAAAGGGGGTGCTTTTTAGTCAGTGGCAACTTGTTGCTTTAAGTCTGGGAGATCACAGTCCCTACCACCTCTGTGGACAGTGCCCAGGTTAACACACAGTGCTGACTTTCCTGCCTGCCTCCCGTGTGTCTGTGTGGTGTTTCAGCATGAGACAACTCAGGTTCACCAGTATATCCCACTGCCAGACCAGATCCTGCTGCCATTTGTGCTCCCACTGGCTGCCTGTATTGTGTCGGAGAGACCACGGGGAAAGACCAGCAGCCCCAAATGTGCCTGGACATTGTTTGGAGAGAGAAAAAAGCATGCCAGAAACTAGGCTTACTCTTTCATGTTACAGAGGGCCAGGGCCAGTGCATGGACCTCTGCCAGGGGAGTGCCATTGCAGAGTGAGGTGGGAAAGTATGGTGTGCCTGGGGCTCATGTCCTGGAAGAACACTGTGTGTCTCCAAGATCTGCTGGGTGGTGTGTTGAGGACTGGGGGAGTTTTGGCTAGAGGCTGCTGTGCCCCCATTGTACCCATCCTGCTTGGAAGGGTTCAGTGTCAAACCAAGCCAGTAACTGATGCACGCAGGAGGCCCAGCCTGGCTTGTGCCAGCCATGTCCCCTTACCAAACCCACCGTGCAAGCAGCGCAGCTGGCCACAGGGTGCAAAGCAGGTGATGAGCTCAGGCACAGGCAGCCTTTGGGGCCTTTGGTTCTTCTTGGGCTCATGTCCTCAGGTAACAAATGTGCCTTTCAGGGAATTAGTGGAACATCATCATATTTTTCTGCAGTTCAGTCACTTTGTGGCTGGGGCAGGCTTCCTGCCCGTTCCCTCCCATTTGGTGCCGGAGGGCTTTAATGGTCTCATAGTTTGGCTGTACAGCAGTTGTGTGGAAAACATAACACTGTCAGGAGAGGAACAGCGAGTGGGCAGCATTAAATCTCTCTTTGTCAAGAGCGCTGGGTTGTTATTACAGTACACGCTCTGATTCTGGCATGGTTCACTGGGCACAAGCAGGACTTTGGTCCTGAGCAGTATGCATGATTTACGGCTGTCACCTTCATATTATCCTCCTGCCAGAGCAGTACCCAGAGGTGCTTCAAGCCACACTGCGTTAGGGCAGTGGTGATTGTGTCAGATTAAATGGAGGGCACGGCTGACCTGCTCTGCAGTGTGACAGAGACCAGGAAAAGAGATCTGTGTTGACGTTAAAAGCAGATGGATTCCTTAGATTGAAGACTGTTCTGAAACAGCCTGCCCAGCCAGGTTTACTCTGTTACCACCAAAGGCATTGCTCAAGGGAGACAACTCACAGCATGGGGAAAAATGTGTTTTCAGTCACGTTTTCCCATCTCAGAAGTCTTCTTCAGAAGTTCCTGTGTAAAATAGTGCTTTAGTATCATGGGACTCAGGCACACTTGGCCACAGTTATGGCTCTCTTGCTTTCTAGTTACTGTTTGAGATGCCTTGAAAAACCCATAATTCACTGCTTTTTGTAGCCAGACCACCTCAGGAAGGGGTCAGGGTTGGTGTCCATTGCTTGATCTATTTGTGCTGACATGCAAAGAAGAGGACCATATTCCACACCAGGAATTCATTAACATCATCTCTGACTTCTTTTCTCAGCTGCCATTTCTTTTGCTCCAGTGTAGATCCCTTTTTGTCAGATTGTTCCCATCTATTTCAGAGGACCAGCTGGTCTCTGTGCTTCTGAAAAGGGCCTTGCAGCATTCTCTAGTAATTGCTCAGCTCAACCTTGCGTACAGCTGGGAGAAGGCGTTGCTCCAGTCATTGTAAGACACATTTGTGTTTTCCACAAAGTGGGGGAAGTTTCAGGGAGTCTGTAGCGTGCAGAGGCAACCTGCTTTCATTTGGTTGCATAATCATTTTATAAATGCTTTCGGTTGAATGAATAGGAGGAGGAAGTTTTTGCATGTATAGGTCTTAATGGGCAAAGGTAGCTAAACAGGGAACTGTGCTCTTCATCCCTTGGATGCATTTGGCAGCCGCTGCTTCTGCATCGCAGTGGTTCCCAGAAGGTGGTTTACCGGTGCAGGCTCACCCTGGTCATGCATGGCTCACGGCAGTCTGTGCGTGAGGAGTGCTACAGAACTACGCCGTAGGCTTGCTTGCGCATCATAAAGCTATTGTTTCAAACAACTTCTCAAGCCTTTTAAGTTTGTTTTAATTTCTTAAAGTTTAATATTTTCAAATTTTCCCTTAGATTTTGAAGACCATGACTCCACTGTCTCATGTATCTGTATAAATCTGGAGTGACTGTTCTAAAGAAAATATCACGAGAGCACTGTCTATGTAGAATATAGATATGGGTCAGAAAGGCCAGGTCAGCTTGGGGGCTGGCATTGCCAAGCATCAGGGCACAGAGAAAATCTGAGTGTTGTGAGCACTTTGGTAAGGGACTAACAATGGTGGGTCAGCTAGTGGCATCCTGTCACAGGTCTGTAAGCCAACATCCAAGTGCTTCCCAAATCTTACAGGAATTAAAACTGCTTTCTACCTCACAGAATATCCAGGCAAACAGTTTCAGAAGGAATTTCAGGTAAGAACTTTCCCTTTGCCCCCATTGAAGCTGTTGGACACTAAAATACTTTAAAAAGTGTTCTCATCTAAAACACAAAGCTTATGCCAAGCTCTTAGAATTTCTGGTGACTAACCTGACCAGCTCCTTGGCATGCAGCTTCTGCGATTTGAATTAGGTGCCTCCGCTGTTCATGAGCCTAAACCCAAACCTTGCTGCCTAGTTTCCTTTGTGCACCTCATCCTCAGTATTATTTACCCCAGCCATTGCCAGGCCATCTCCATAGCTGCTGCCAGTGTGGCATTTGTTCAGAGCCTGCTCCCTTGCTCCTCAAGCCTAGGATTCAGGAGACTGCTGGGGAGGAAGAAAGCGAGTTTCAGTGCTGCGAGGTTCAGGATTTGTTTTCCTTTTGCAACCCAGCCATGACATGCCCCCGGGAAGCTTGGGGATCAGGGACACCAAATGCCAACAGGCCATGGGGAGACCAGGGCTGTGAGCCCAGACAGGTCATGTCCACAGGGTCCTGAGCCAAGGTCCCACAGCAGGACTCTGCCAGCGCTGGAGTGTCTCCATGAAACGTCTCTGCTTCAGTGTCTCTGATGGCATCCTGGTAAAGCCAAAAAGAGATCCTTTTGGACTACATCTGTAAGGCAGGTCTGGGAAGCTGGTAAAATCCTTCTGGCTGCACAAGGGAATTTTACTGCTAATTTGGCAATATTTCATTTCTAGAGGCTCCTCTCTCATAAACACCTGTCCTCCATGTCCTCCTTGGCTATTTTTGTCATTTCTTCACTGCAGCCAAAACATCATTCATTTTTGAAGGATTAAGAGCTGCAGCCTCCAAGCAACGTCTGGAAAAAATTACTTCAATTGCAAAAGATCCTTTAACAGAAATGCTGGAAACATCGTCTCCCAGCAACCTCAGACACAACTCGACATAACAGAGGTGCTCACAGTGCAGCCTTAAGGCAGAATGTAACTGTAATGTCCTGTAGTGTGGCCCAGGGCTGCCTTCCTACTGATTGGGGTCTGGGAATGCAGGTCTGATGGTGCTGCAGGTTTTCCATGGCAGGTGGTGTTAAGCGAGCCTGTCTGCTATCTGGGAAGACAGAAGATACTGTGCCTGCCTCTATTTCAAGGTAATAACTTTTGAAGTTATTTAAAGAACGGTTGCTGCCTTTGAACACTCCCTGTATGCAGTAAAGAAGCAGGTAGGAGCACAGATAACACCAAGTTTCCCAATTTTTTACTTAGAAGTCCTTTTTTTCACCAGATAACCATCCCTTCAAAAACAGATCTTGAAACGGGGCCTCAATTTGTCCCACTTGCTTAATTACTTAAAATAACATCTTAATTTCAGAGTAGTTGTTTCCTTATACTGCTACATGGATTTCAATTTTGGAAACTATGCTGTTCATGAAAGCACTTGAATGTATGGGATGAGATTTATCAGATCACCTTTGTGACACAGGAACACAGGGTTCCGCAGTCCTGTCTCAGTTAGCAGTTCTCTCCTGTGTTTTACGTTAAGCACATGCTGAAGTTTCATCCCATCTGCATGATGACAGCAGGGAAATGATGAGTACAGCTAATCTCTGCCAGATTCAAAAGGATATACTGGGTCTACTTCTACCACACATGCTAAACCCTGACTCCCAAGATGAAGCATCAAGCACAAGACAATAGGTGTGAAGGACTAATGATACTAAGGAGACTTTCTTGAGAGACAGTACAAATTAGTTACTCTTCCCAGAAAAGCAGGTGAAGCCATCTGGAAATCACAGGAGGAGAAAGGAGAAACAATAAAGTTAGACTGGGAAAGGTGATGTGAAGTTCCATGCAAGTAAAGAAGAGAAAACGTGCTTAGTGCTATCTTGGATGTGGTCCAAAAAGTCTTACAAGCATGCAGCCAACAAAGAGTAGTCAGGATCTATTCTGCTTTGATTCTGGTATATCATGTTAAAATTAGTGTTCTAGCTTGCTTCAGGTACGTGTTTTCATAGAATCATAGAATAGTTAAGTTTTGGAATGACCTTTTATTTTGTGAGAAAGCAATTTAAAAAATGAACTGGTTATAGTTCAGAAACTCAACTTTGTTGACAAAGATGGTTTCGGTTAATGAAAGGCTAAATTGGATGCATTAAAACTGAAAGGAATATGAACCATATGCTGTTATGTTTGATGAACTAAAAACGATACTTCTCTCTACCGGATTCCCTGGGGCTGTTTTCAAACTGGGGGCAATATATGTCTTTCATTTGGTGGTTTAACACTAGATAACCCAGTTAGGTACAAACTGGAAGAATTGGATATTCTTGGTCCACTTTCTGCTGGGAAAACTGAGGGTACCAATTCTGAATGTCTCATTCTTCACACGTCAAACCCTAAGACTAGAATAGTTGCTTTTCAAGATTGAAACTTGCTCTGTCTTGCTGCTTTTCTGCTTTTCAACTGAGATTGAAGGACTGTATCAAGCCTAAAGTGCATCTTTTTGAACAAAGAACATCTTGTATTTTACACTGGAGGCTTTGGTATTCTTTTCACTGAAGACTGCAAACTGCTCTTTGGAAGGAGAGTTTGTTTCACTTTCAGAAGTTGTCTATTTACAAGAAGTTGAAGATATTCAACAAACTGCATGACCATGTCTCTCATAAACAATTTTAATACTTTCATTTTAGGATCTTTGAATTTAACAACAAATGTTAACCTTGGCTCCAAGAACCACCATCCTTTGAAAGCTAAATTATCAGATGCAGCGACTACATATGGTTACAATAAAAACAAATATTCACAAACATTACTGTAAGTAAAAGCATGCAATTCATACTGATATTATTCTTATTCTGGTTGTGCTGCTGATATTTATGAGAGTTTGGACAAGTGATGTGTAGTTGTGAATATATTTATGAATCCCAAACAGCTCTTGTATTTTGGCAGGTAAAACTGTCTATAAAGACTTGTCTTATACAGAGACTATAAAGACTGCTTGTGTTTCAGGTGCATTATATGTCCCCCTCCTCTAGAAAGGCTTTGAGCAACCACACTGGGAGGATTGCTGTCTTCGGTATGGTATCTTCTTGCCTGACTATTAAAATCAATATTGAATTTCTTGTAAAGCTTGTAATAAGTGCAATCCTGTTTCTGTTTGAAATAGTGGGAGTATTTTCATCAACTTCAATGGGAATTTTTATGTATGTTAATGGAACAAATTAATTCAGGCAAATACATTACACAGTATCTACTGCTTTAAAATACATTATTTTTATTGAGAGCACTGCTCTGTTACAGTTATGAACCCCCCAAAATGTATCTGTCTATGAAAAGACATTTCAGAATGGTTAACGTATCTAAGTAAAATGAGAAGGAAGCAAATCGTCATAAGAAAAGTGCCTTTGTTCAGCAGGTGGTATATGCCTGGTGGTGATATTCCCCGCTTCCAAAAGACACAGTGCAACAGGCATCCCTCCAACTGCCAGTAACTTATAGATTGATTGGTACTTGAGTTTTTACTCGTTTTGTGATTGTTTCGAATGCAGAACAGCCACTAGAAAGGGAGCATTTTGTCATTTGGCAGGCCTCCAAACCGCACTAGCAAGTGACCATACCTTTCCAGCCTAAACTAGTCTTCATGTGGTAGCAGTCAGGCTGGTGTTCATACATGATTTTATGAATAGTGAAGCTACTCATAGTAATAGCTAGTATCACCCAGAGCAGACACAAGATAATTGTACAATTGAGGAAAAGTATCAAGCATCCTTTCCCCTAAAATTATGTATTTCTTTTTTAGAAAAATTGATCTTAATCTAATTAAACAATAAATGAGATGTCTCAATTGGTAAAAGTGGTTAGATTTTTATTTCAGGGGATAATATCTGCTCCCCTTTGACAGTATCACTTTCTCCATTGGCAGCATCAGTCTTTGGGATTAAATAAATTTCTGAGTCACATGATGTTGATGATTTGACTTCGATATATTGGTGCATAGATGACAATATATTTCCTTTTATATAATTAGCATCTTTTAGTAGAATCTGCAAAATTGCTTATCTTTCTTGGTTCAATTTTTCTGCTCTAAAAGTTAACTGCTTTCTTTGCTTCAGTAATTGTATTTATTTGTGTTTGGTTTTAGTTTTGTGGGCTTGTATCAGAAAATAAAAAATGATATAATAATGGTTTTAAATTAAAAAAAAACCCAAGTATGACCTCTGAATACATTAATAT
Organism: Pezoporus wallicus; assembly: GCF_028554395.1. Classification (NCBI taxonomy): domain Eukaryota; kingdom Metazoa; phylum Chordata; class Aves; order Psittaciformes; family Psittacidae; genus Pezoporus; species Pezoporus wallicus. Next base: position 6,497,759 of record NW_026637663.1, read on the forward strand.
TCACCTGTATTCTTGCGTGGAACTACTTAACCAACTACTATCGGACTAACATCTGTTAAAGAAGGAGGTCATGTATTGTTTTATAATTTCTAGCAGAAAGTTCTAATAATGTTCCTAGGATGTCATATTTTGGAACAGTTAAATAAAACATTCTTATGTGGGGAAAGCAGAAAAACAGTCTTTTTTTTTTTTCCAGGTATAAAGAATTTTTCTTTAAGATTTTTAACAAAAATTCAGTTCATGCTCTGTTTTATTTCCCACTACATACCTAAGTCAGAAACAGAACTTAGCCTTTAACTTGTTATCATTTGAAAGGCCAGAAGCTACAGCTACAGGTACATTTTGGGTTCACATGCTGTGTTTTCAAGGGACTGCTATCAGTGATGTCTTTTACGACCCTTTATATAGCCATAGCATTTGGGGACTTGTTTGAGGCTTACATAGCGTTTGGGGACTTGGTTGATGCTTGCAATATGCAATGCAGCCCAGTCCTTCCACCACAGCTGCTGTACCACTGTTGTTGTACCACCCCCAGATCCTGGACAAGTGAAGAAAGTTGTTTGCTTAGTTAGTCATAGAAGAAGCTCTAAATATTCCTCTGACATATGTTTGTTTTAACTACAGGCTCTAAATTACTTTTTCTTTGCATGGGTATGATTAGCTCAGGAAACACAAGGGCTGGTCTAAACATATGTACAGGAAAATACTGCCATACAGAAATGACAAGGTGAGGGACACATCTTTTTAAACAGAACTTGTGAGTTTTCTCAAGCCCAGTCACTTTCCATTCTTAAGAGCTTGAAATAGAAACAACCCAGCACTCAGCAAATCGTTCCCTCAGCCACTATCTTCCCTCCCTCCAGCTAAAAACATAGCTCATGATCTGAAATGTATTAATATATATGTGTAAAAATGGAATTGGAATGATAAACATTTAGGTATTAACCATTTAACTATATCACCATGTAATGCCAGTGCCCTTTGAGGTTGCTATTTGAAATTCAAAGTATCTAACAAATGTGGGCATTATTGGTCCATTTCAGGGAAAAACTGTCTCTAACATATGCGCACTTGTATACTTTTTATTTTAACACTATGTAGGAAGATGAAAACAGGGGTAATGGTAGATAAAGCACCTTTTCTTCTTCAGATGTAGACTAAACAGTTTCATAACAGTTGCTTCTAAATATTGCAGAAACGCCATGGTGGCATGCTAAAAATCTCACCGAGAAGAAGACTCCTCATGTAATAAACTAAAAGCACCGAGTCCTGAGGCAGGGGAGTTTGGTTCCTGTGCAGCACACCTAGTAACGTCCCCTGCTCTCAAGTGGGGAGTCGGGGTCTAACAGAGACAGCAGATGTAGCTCTAGCTAGCAGCATTTTTGCTTTTAGCAAGTCTCTTAATAGATCAGCAGTCACCCAGTGGTTGTGTGTTGTGTGGTGTGGACCTGTCTAATGTTTCTTTCCAGAATCACTCATGAGCACAGCTGGAAGGGATGGGGGCCCTCAGGGCAGAAGACCTACAAGCAGCAATCCTTACCTACCAACACATGTGGAAGGCAGCATCCTTCTCTGAGGTACCAGGGAAAAACAGCTGATACATAAATGAGGGAGAGCCTACGGATCTGGGATACTGAGAAATGAGAAAGGAACAGAATAGTCAGCTCCTTCTTTGAGAGATGGAGGGGAAGACAGATAGAATTGCTGAAGGTTTTATTGGGTTATTATTTTTATGATCTCCAGGAGCAGACAATCAGGGTTTGAGGTGAGAAGCTCAGTGAGTGATTAGCTGTCTCCTCGGATACCCAGGCTCTGGTCCTCCTGAGTTTTGTACTTCTTAAGAATGATAACCTTCTGGCCCAATCAGAAGAAAATGAATATAATGTATCTCTGTAGAAAGGCTTTAGGAGATCAAAGTCATACACAGACCTTCACTTTCAAGATCCAAAGCATTCTAAGTGTACTTACTCAAGGGGCTACTTAAAAAGTCTTAATATTATGAATAAGTGGTGCTGCTCAACTGCAGTTTTGAAATGTAAATCCCTTTCAGAAAATGAATGTACGTGTAAAAGAAAGCAGAATAGGTCTTGGAGAAAGTCATCCCTGAGGCTGATTAGTGAGTACAATCAAAAAGCAACTTTCTTCCTCCTTTTCCAAGCCAACAGTGTTTTTACCCCATTTTTGATGGCGGTCTTCAGCCTCCAAAGATCTCCTATAGCAAATTAGTTATTTTGCTTTCCTTTTCTCTAAAGGTATTTTGGGTATTTTATACCCAAACCTGCATCTGGTGTATTCTGCTTACAGGCAAGCCCGTATCTCTTCCCTCAATGTTTTTTTCACAGACTTTTTTCTTGCTATGGTTTCCCTTCTCATACAAAATAGAGAAGGTTTTGGGACAATATGGTCCATGAATTAGTCCACAAATTACAAAACCAGCATTTTACCAGTCACATTCACAGGAATACCTCTTAATTTCCCTGCAAAAATATCATCAAATAAGCAATATTTGTGATATGCAGGCCTTCCCGCTGGATTATTCTAAAGGAGCATGGAGTACATGTTTTCCTGCTAGGACTCGCCTTCTTCCATTTCAGTTAAGGGAATATCCATTTTGAAGTTTCACCAGCTAAAGCTATGGCCATCTGTCTGAAAGGGTGCATGCCTTTCTTCTTGCTGCATCTGTCCTCACTCTTCCCACTCTTCATATTTACTTACAAACACTTCCCCTGACTTCTTTTTTTGCTCTTCATGTGGCTGGCATTTATAGCCTGTCTCTATTACTGTTAAGTATTTTTCTTCTTTGGCTTTGGTGCCTGTCTCCTCTTCCATCTCTTTCGAGAATATTTTTCCCCACATCTCACAGCAATGATGTGTTTGATCCTACTCCACTCTTAAAACTTATGCTACTGATCAGTCCATGAGAATGCACAAGGGTGAAATTTTTTGGGAGGCCAGAGTTTGCTGTTACCCCTGGTAGAATAGAGAGCCGAATTTATTATGGTATATGATACAAACCTTAGAATGTGAGTCAAAGGAATAGGGCACACAATGCATGTAGAGAAGTCAGTGACGGAATGGATGCTGGAGACATCCTCTAGTATACAACAGCATTGGGTTTACATAAAAACCTTTTAGCACATTACTGCACCTGGGGCATTAGTACAAGTGTTTCCTATTAGTATCCATTTTAGAGTAGTGTACCAATTGACTTTTTTTTCTGACCTGACTGAAGAAACCCCCCCAAAAAAAACCCAGTTTGTATTTTCCTGCAGAAAATGTGTTTAGTTTTCTTGGGGAATTGAAGTAGAAGCAAAAATAAATTACCTAGGTAGGATTAACATATTTCTCTCATTCCTAGATACTACTTTTTGTATAGCGTTTAGGCTTGGAGGCTAAAAATTAAAAAGGAAAATACCCTTCCTAGTCTGTATAACAATATTACATGGTTCTGAACTTTCAAATTGGATAGTTCAAGATAAATGTTTCAGATTTGTATTTTGCTTTGCTTACAGTATGTATGGACAGTGCTGAAACAATATTTCTCAAGAAAATATTCTCTGAAAAAAAAACCCTCATTTAGCTCTTTCAATAGAACATAACAGCACCATATCCTCCCATCTTGCTCTCCTGTTAGAGCCTGACTCATGAACAATGCCTTACCCTTTCAATGTGACCATGTGCTTGAGAGGGGGCTGCAGATTTAAATCAGGCAATTTAAAATGTTTCCAATTATAGTAAATGCCTTTGGGAGGATGCCAAAATGCTAAATAGCTTGATAAAAATGAAAGGTTCTTTGTTTCAATTATTTCTTACTGCGCTACATGCTTCCCCTGCCACCACTTAATTAGAGACAAGAACTCCACAGGAGATCCTGTTCTTTATTAATTTATTTTGAAGTTATTAACTGTACTCTCAACAGCAACACCAAAACCTGAATTCAATGGCGCTCTGGATAAGGAAAGACAGTCCAGTGGGTTATGCCATTAGCATGGGGCTGGAAATGAGAGACCATAATTCTCACTCCTGACAAAAGCTCCTCATGCAATCAAATCACTTGGACCCAGATGATTAGAGGTGTTTCATTTTACTCCTGTGGAAAATCATGCAAGCCAGGAACCTCTAATGATGTGTTGTGTCATCTCTGTCTGTGACAATGTCTGCTTTCAGAAGGGTTTGTGAGGGTATCTAGCTCAAGAAATGCTCAGTGATTACTTAAAAAGTCCTGAAAAAATGTAACAAACACATGCATTTTGGAGCTTCATGAACACACATTATTTCACCTTGTACTAGCCTGTACGAATGGGATTAACTTTGCACCCTGTTGCATATCAGAACTTTGGCCAGGTGGCAAGCAAACAACCCCTCCTCCAGGCTGAAATGGGCCATATTGTTTTCTGTAGCTCCTATGTTCTTCCTGATCTAGGAATCAATGAGAATGGCAACAGGAAGCTGAAATTGGGATTTTCAGTCTCCCAGTTCTAATTAAAAAAGAGGCCCCATGAGCTAATACAGCAGAGGAGTTTTCTGCTCCCCTAAGGATTATGGAGTTTAAAGGGTCACAGCTTCTTGTAGCAACTACTTGATAACATGAGGAGCTTAACACTTGTTTGGACTTTGCCAACAAAATGTAGGTGAGATAAGAAAAAAGAACCTACAGCAAAATTTACAAACTAATTAGTCAGCATTAAAACAAGTCACTTCACAGGTGAGGACACAAATAGAAATGTTTATGTTGGGGATTTGTCTAGCCCTTGGAGCTATCTTGTTTCTGGTTTAAAATACTTGGGTTTACTCACTGAACTGTTCTGCTTGCAACAGCATTGGGTTAAATACAATAGAACAACATGTTAAATTGTTTGTATAACAGCTTGTAGGACAGGTCCTCACTCCTCACTTGGTGCAATTTGGCAGGGATTATATGAGCTCAAGGGCTGTCTCTACATAATTAGTTGTCAACTAATTTGTTCTAAGGTGTGATTACTTGAAGAAAATTTTCACTAGTGATAGTTACTGAAACATGTATTTTGCTGCCTGTATTATCCTGTTGCTGGCATACATATTTTTCCTTGGAGCACATGCTAGTGAACTTTATAGACCACAGCATCCTTATTACTTTGTGGCTCTGAATGTTTATGTTGCTACCTAGGACATCTGTGACCCAGCTGTCTGTCTGTCCTGCACTGCTTTCTGTGTAATGTACCCAATTCTCCTAGGAAAAATGTAGCCTATGTTGGCCATTTAACTACATTGCACAGAATGGTGAGATGAGTCTTGATGGAGCTGGGTTGAGCAAACCTGGCCATACGTGCACCATGCCAGCATGTTGGATTATCCCAGAGCTCACAGAAAATCCTATTCAGGTTCATGATTCTTTTCCTTGCAGTGCCTCAGATGAACATAGCATCACATAGGTTTAGCCCTTTTCAGATATGCTAAGTATCTGCAGACCTCACCACTTCTGAGGGTGTTCATTACTTTTGAGTCCCAGGTCAACCTCTTGAGCTGAGGAGACAAGACTGGGTTTCTCAAGGAAACTAGTGGTCTAGGTGAATTCAGTTTGTGTGCCTGGGACTGAATCTAGCACAGAATTCCTTGGCAGAGGTGGGGGAGGGCAGAAAAACAGAATTGGCTTTCAAAGGACTGTTGCTACAAATACAGCAATATTGTCAGAAATCCTGAAGTATTTGACCTAATTTTCAATTAAATAGTCATCACTATAAAATATTACACTGCTCACTTGTATTTACATGCAACAATTGCGTTTCATTGTTTTTACTAACCATCTAGTAGTTACAAAGACTCATTTATGACCACTTAATAGCCAGACTCTTAATATTTGTAGTGCAATTAGCCTGAAACAGTCTTGAATAATGTCCTGTTTACAACTGAAGTAATAAACCAAGAGCACCAGGGGACAGAAAGGCTAATTAAAGGGGACAATTGGAGGAACAATCCAGTGTTGGATGGCTGGAAACACGCTGTTATTCTTCTGTATGGGGGAGATTTATGCTGAAGGTGATTAAACCTTAAAAGTATTTGGTTTCTTTTTGCATTTCTGTTTGGACTCACTGGACCTGATTCTCATTTACAGCCAGACTTCTTTACACATCCAGTGGCAGTGTAAAAAGTCTTTAAGAGGGTATTTACTGCCAAAGTGGACTAAAGAGGGCCTAGCATAAAAAGGCAGTTAAAATCAGACTGGACTAAAAAGTTAACAGGAACAGTTTTCCTACCTCTAAGTGCTCAGTGTTTTATAAAGGCTGTGGGATCTTAGGAAATTAATATCATTGCTATATAATGAACACAGACTGTATCCAGATAAGCTGTGTAATTACTGCTAACATGCAAACCCTCCTAAAGTCTGCTGGAGTGCTTGGCCACCACTCCTTAACTATATTGGGTAGTAGTGATAAGGGCACTCGTCATGCTTCCAAAATCTGCTTTTTATTGGGAAAACTATTTACTGAGCATCTGCTACACATGTTTTCATTAGGAGCATAGTTTTGTAGTTCTACATGTAGGCTTTTAATGAGACAGAGCTAAAAAATCAAGACATCTGAGGCATAAGACGTTTTAAGACTTTTGTTAATAAGTTTGGAGTCTCATGTTTCCTAGCTTTCCTCTGCAGTCTGAAAAGCCAAGATTATTTACCTATTTATTTTTCTAAACAAAGCTGATCTCCTCTTCTGATCACAGGAGTCTAAGAGCTTTATCTTTCTTTCCTAAACATATTGAGATTTGCAATAGGGATGCAAGAGTTGGTAATGCTGTAAATTTGAGACAAGCAGTGTAGCTTTATTCATGGGCCTTTTAAGTACATTGTGCTTTCAGCTAAAATTAGCAGGAGTTTTGCTACTGTTGGCTTCACTGGGGAAAAAATCAGACCTGAGTAACACCGTCATGTTCATTACTGAAGAACTATCAGATTAGAAAATGTAGTATGGATTGTAATGACTTGGTAATCAACATTATGTCCATGGTTGTCTTATACATGGTGCATTTGTCCCATATTTGACATAGATAAAGGTGCTTAAAAAGGTTATAAGGGTAGTATAAGTGGCTATATTTTTTACCCCAGATTAGTGGTTATGCACATACCTAGGAACTCAGGAGGATCCTGGAGATGCTGCTCTTCCATGAAGCAAAACCCTACTCTCAGCTTCTTGGAAGTAGCTTGCTTCTGTGCAAGGTCTGAGCTCCCGCCTCCTGTTGAGTGTGAACTCATGTCAATGCACACTGCAGGATTCTATGGCCCCCAGCTCCTAGCTCTGGGCTAGCAGCATCTTAAGTAGCTTGTGTACCACCTTTGCTGTGCATGTTGTATGTAATAGGTAGTCAGTGTGAAAAAGGTCCTGCAGGATTAACTATAATCAGTAAAGACACTACAGATATTTTTTGTAATATAACCTGTCTATGTGGGCTGGTACTTTGGGTCGTGTCTAACACTTCCATTACAACACTTGTTTTTTTTCTTCTCCTTATTTTTATCAGCTAAATGCAATGTAGAAGATGAGCTGCACCAGCTCCACTCCTATGCAGGTCAGCCTCACACCAGGTATTAGTGGTATACACTAATGCATATACCCACCAGTTCATTTCTAATGTGACTCTGTTAAAGCTAGACTGGAATACTCAGGGAAAATCTAACTGCAGAGCTTTCCAAGATTTCTCTCCAACCCTTCCAACTCAATAATCAGCTTGGGGAATAATGTGACAAATGTTGCTTTGTCTGCATTTCAGAGGCATATGTCAGGCCACATCATTCAGGGTATTTTGAGAAGATACACTATCTGGAGAAAAGGTCTTTGAAAGCTTGGAAGTTTCTAGTTACCAAAGGACTGCAGTTCAGGTGAGGTGGGGAGTCCATAGGGGAATGGAGATGGGTCTGCAGATGTGTAAAGGGATACTAAGCCTTCAGATAACATTATTCAGCATGCTGATTAGGGACTTGACAGTGATAGTATAAAGTTGAGATGTATGGCAAAAAGAAGAAAAAGAAAGAATCAGGTGATCAGCCTGATCAACCAGGCTACTAGAAGCCTTGGCTGAGCTAATGAAAGAGTATTTTATGGGGAACGATCATGTCAGAAGAGATTTATAGGCAATGATCAGACTCAAATTGACTATAAATTCCTGGTACATTTTTTCCATAATAAGTCAATGCTCCTCTAAGCAAGTTATGCATAAAGAGAAGGGCAGGAAAAGTCATATTATTTATTCATAATTTAACAGTAAGAACTATATAATTTTTTAAAGGATGTCTAAGTGACAGAAAGTTGAAATGAGAAGGGAAGCTAGGAAGTAGCCTGTCTTCTGAGGAAACTGGAGTGCAGAATTTATACATTGCTTGTGAGGGATCTCATTCCCAATGCCTTTCCTACCCAAGGTCTTTGGAGCTGGGAATTATCTTACGATATTTATTGGTCTCAAGGTCCAGATTCCAAGCTTGTCAGTAGTGTAAGCACGAAAGAATTGTGGGTTTGAGTGAAACTCACTTACGGGTAAGGGTAGCTTGTTAAAAATGCTTCCCATCATACTTTCCTCTATTTGCTTTCAATTTCAAGGTGATAAAGAGGCTGGTTAAATAGGGCAGGATGTTATGGGAAATGTCTGTCTTTAGAGGCTGGCAAATTGCCTCTACATAAGCAGCACTAAATGCCTTTCCTTTTTTTTTTTCAGCGAAACCCTGTGGAAGCTGTGCCTGAGGAAAGCCCATGAAAAACACCAGAGGCACAACACTTTAAAAACTCATTTAGGAATGGAGCAATACACAAGAAGTAGTGTGAAATGCTCATAGTACCAGGCTTGGATAGCTGGCAAAACTTCACAGGCGACCGTGTCATCTGGGGACTCAATGGTATAAATTAGGAGAGCATTTTATCACAGGCTAGATTTATGAATGTAATATTTATGTCAGGGAGGGAGAGGAGAGAAGAAATATAGATTTTTAAAATGGTTTTAAATATTTTTTGCTTAAAAAAATCTCATTATTTTTTATCTTTCTAAGCCAGCTGGATAAATCAATAGAAAGCAAATTTAACTATTGTAAGATTTTGGGAAAGACACTTGCATTTTCTTTTCTTTTAGTGGATGCATTCATTTGCCTGTTTCTGGAAACCCCTGGGAATGGGATTTTTTGAGCCTTTTCTCCATACATTAATGCCTGGGCTTATGCAGGTCAACACAGTTCTTTGCATCCCAAGACTTTCTGGGTATTCACATGTGGGAACAATATTGAATCATAGTGTTTATAAAGAGGCATTGGATGTTCAGAAAATAAGTATTAGGCCCCAAATATTTTCACCTTAAAATCACTGTGGAGAACCCAAATTTTAAGTGACAAAGAAAAGTGTTAGCATTTGTACCTCTGTCTCCTGAAATATTGAAATTTTCATGTAATGTGTCCCTTTCCCTTGTGTCCCCAAGGCTGGCCTTCAACCACAGTGTCTCTGGATCTTGAAACATAAGTCTTTGACAACTGCTCTATGCTGATTATTTTCCTCCACCCCTTTAAAGAAAATTAGAGATGCAGTTTCTAAACCATATGGCTCTATGTTCTAGCTGCTCAGGAAGGAGTTCTTGTCTTCAGGTCCCTAGTCTATGGAACAACCATTGAGATGGTTTGGCCCCTCGGGGTTGTTCATTGAGGAAGTTTGCATCTCAGGAGACTGTTGTCCCCATGAGCTTTTCTCTGCTACAAGGAGAAGAAAGAGGGTTGTCCTCCCACCCCTCCTCACAGCCAGCAGGGTCAAGCTCCTTCCCTCGAGAAGTTATTTCTCCTCCTGCCTTGCTTCCGTAGAGACAGAGGCAGGGACAAATATGGCTTATGACCCAAAGCTGATGGTTACTGGTCAAATGCACAGGAAGTCTGGTGTATAGTCTGTGGTGGTGATTACATCATGTTGTCATTTGCCAATAAGCAGTGCTTGAAGTTCCTTTAGGAGCTTTCTTTAAGTGTCTTAAAGGCTTGCCCATCAACTCCATCTTAGGACCACATGATCCTTGAGGTCCTTTACAACCTGGTATTCTATGACTCTATGCTTGATATGTCACGGGGTTGAAATTAGGGCTCTAATAACTTCACGCCTCATTGAATTTTCGGGATAAAACCCTTCCTGCAGGAAAGCATGGGATGTAGCTGTCCAAGCGGCCTCTCCTCATGCAGCATGCAAGTGACAGCAGTGTGGTTGCTTGTTTGATGTCTTTCTCTGCAGCAGAGCAGTACCGACGCTTTCTAATTTTTCTGTTAGCAACAGGAGCCACTAGCACTGTTCACCAGGGAAAATCTGGCCCATGAGGGGCATTGTCTATGCTATTATGAAATACATCAGCATGTCTGCCCATAAAGACATTTATGATTCATGTCAGTGCAGTGGATAGCAGGGTAGGTATAATTAGGCCAATAAGAGAAGATCCACCTGGGGTGTGGAGGATTGTCTAATGTTGCTAGTTCCAAGGGGTTGCAATGACGTACTAGTCCAAGTCCAGACATGCTTTAATAAGCACCATCCAGCTAGGTCCATTTTGGGTATGAAAGGGGGCAAAGCCCACAGATGAACCTTTCCATCACAGATAGGATGGTTGCCGCCAGGGCAAGGCACTTGCCACAGCTTTCAGTGCTGGTATAAACAAGATCTTTGGGGACAAGTGGAGCTTGCAGAATGGCAGAGATTAGCATCAATAGTGAATCAGCTTTCACCAACCTCTTCTTATTAACGTTACTCCTTAAGATGAGGTATTAATAACTGAATTAAGTGGTGGAGTTGAAGACTAGGACCAGGGAGCCTCACCAGAGACTGAGCACAGCGCTGCCGAAGTGCCTCTCAGGGTCTGGGAAAGTGTCACCTACTGATGACAAACTGTGAATAGGGAAGGTGATATGATAGAGGTGTATTTGTCTGTGAAATGCTTGCACTGGTGGACAGGAAGGGAACTGTTAGAGATAGTGGATGCAAAGGCAAAGGAAGGGGGAGGAGAAAAAAGCATTTGGTAGTCCTGCTGTGGGTAGGTTGGTACTGTGTTTTTTCCAAATGGTCATGAGCTTCCCACATTTCCTAATGACCCTCTGCCTATGCTGTTCCCTTGTGTTCAGGGGAGCATCACTGTAAGTGGTCCCAGGCAATAAAGTTCCTCATCAAATATTTCAAATCGGGAAGTAAGAGAGATGAGTTCAGCAATGTTGGTTAGTTTTAGGAAAAATCTCTTAGATTAGAATCACTTAGCACCTATCCCTGGCAGTTACTGACGGTATCTGATAAGCCAGGATGCTCTTGTGGATACTGCCTGTGGAAGGAAGAGTGTGATACAGATCATTCATAAGACTTCCTTGGTTGCTCTGCCTTCCTCTGTAGGAGAAGCTGCAGCCTTGCTGCAGCCTTACTGCAGCACCTCTGTGTCTTAAATGCTTTTCACACAGCCTGATGTGGTGTACTGGTGTGGCTGTCCAATAGCCCATTGCAAACCTGTATGTTGAGACCTCTACAGGTTAAAAAACATGAAAATAACCCATCTTTCTTGGAAAGTCTGGCTGCAATATCAAAGAGCTTGCAGTCTGAGCAAAACAAACTGGAGATAAGGTGGGAGAACAGGGACATAATGTTAAAGAAATGCCATTTACTATGATAAATGACTAGCAGTGATTTAAGATATTGAAGTATTATCATACAAATAAACACTTGATGAAAGCAGAAAGAGAAGTGCCTGAGGTAATAAAGATTTATGGATTCCTGGTTGAACCACAAGGATTTAGACCAAGATGGGAGTGAGAAAAAACCCAAGCTTGTTGAAGTGAAAATCACTTTTGAAAGGAACTAACGCCTGCCTAGGTGAAGGGAAACAGCAGCTGCTGGGGGTTCAAAGGATTTTTTTGCTTGTAGCCATTATTTTTCTAATCAGAATAAATTACTCCTCAGAAAAAGGCAACTGTTGCCCCATTTGATCTGTTGATATTGGTATGGTGGTGGTGAGAGCAGTGGTGAAAGAAACACAAAGCTGAGAAACAGGGCTGTCATGTCAAGATGTCACTGAAGGAGTGTTGGGAACACCTGCACCCAGGTGGGAGGAAGTCAATGTCCTTAAGAGAAAATTGTAGCTCAGAATGATGTCATGCAAGTGCTGTATTTTTTTTCACACTGATGGTGAGCCACAGATGGAGAAGAAAGGGAATGAAGAGGTAAAATATTAAGCAGACAGCAGAAAATAGACAAGAAAGTGCCACTAATCAAAGGAGATACTCTTATGGGAAAAAACAAGGTAACAAGAAAGGAAATAAACTCCCATAATACAAACTAATCAAGTACAAAAAGGAGGACTTTTCTGGCTCACTACCTGACTGACATGGTGAATTGCAAATGCACAAAGCAAAACTGGTCTTCAAAATAATTGAAAACATCTTTAAAGCTCTTGCCTATATGCATTAGATAAAATGCACTGAAGGATAAATTGATTCACTGAATGTATTGCATAAACAGTACTAAGTAATTCCTTCAGGGTGAAATTTTTCACTTTACTATGTAACTACACAAATTCCAGGCATTATCCAAATTCTCCATCATCCCTGAAGTAAGATTAAAGAGGATGTCAGCCATTCACAGACATCATCCATGCAGGATTATTTGAATGCATACATACAGAGGATACTGAGGTAACTAAACACAAGAACCACGTTAAGCACATTTGCTTGAGAGGAAGGTAATAAACTGACTTAGATGTAGTTCTTAGTAAGGAAGATCTGTGTAGAAAGGCTAATATATAGTGTGCACTCTCCAGAGCTTAGCAAAATGGGTCTGTGATCATGACTCCCCAGGCATGACCTAAATGATCACATTAGTGTTATGTATAGGCAGATATATAACAGCTCATTGTCAGTACTAACTGCAAAGGTGGTGCGAGCCTGGTGGCAGCTCCAGAAATACCATGAAGAATCAGACTCTTCTGTGCCTTCCAGCTGAAATGATGCTTGACGTCATATTAGAAATTTGAGCTCCTGTGGAACAGGAATAAGATTGGGCGCACAGCTATTTTCCTCCTTGCTTACTCTGGTGGATAGTGAGCTATTTCCTCTCAGTGTCCAGTGTTCCCAGAATATTACCTATCATTTACCGTGAAGGGTTTTCTTAATTCATCACCAAGACATGGTTTCAGGGTCCTTCTCCCCAGTCACAAGTGTACAGCATCTGTTCCTGTAACTGTCATGAAGCTTACCTGTTATCACTGATATTAGAAAATCAGATTGATTCACTGACAAAATAAGCATGCAGAACAAGGTCCAGTCAGGATGTAATCAATTACATGGACTGGTGAATGTAAGTTATTAGTAACAGGAGAACCCATTACATTTTTCAATGGCCTGGCAATTATCTCAGGCCATGTCTGACCACAACCAAAACAGCTGACACTAGTCTCCTTCTTACCCACTAGATGTTTTTCTTTTGTGGGGAAGAGACTAAAAGTCCAACCCTATCCTCGAGCACTTTCAGTGGGGGAGCTACCATGCCTGTAGTGTTTTCTGCTTGATTATGCAGCCTTCAGTAAGCTACAGTCTCATGGCTGCTGATTTGGCCTGGTGTTGTGAGCTTTGATTTTATAGCCCACTATAAAACTTAACAGTTTTGGCAGATATCATATTGGTGGCAACATTAAACATTTTCAATATTATCTACCAACTTTTTTTAGTGGAGACTGTTCTGACTGGGTCACGTTTATTCTTTGCTTAATCTCACAGCCCGAGGCTTTCATGGGGTAGTAAATGCCTTGGTGCTTTCACCTTCCTGACATTCAGATCTAGGCATGACTGAGCAGTAGAAATACACTCTGGCAGACAGGTCTAGGAGCAGATACTTCAGCTCAGCTTCTTTTTTATTCTTTCAGAGGCAATCTATAACAGATAAAAAATCAAAGAGAACATGGTAGCTCCAGGGAACTTGTTTCCTGGATCCATTAATCCTATGTCTCACCTTCCCAAGGTGCTAGCGCCACTGCCCAGGTGTTTCACTGGGAGTTTGTATGGTGTCAAAGCTGTGGAAGTGAAGAGGGGTATGGAAAGTGGGATGGAAGATAAATCTGTGGCTCTCCACAGCTCCAGTGACCACTGTGTTGTCCCTGCCAGGACCATGGGGTGAGCTGGAGACCCTGCTACCCTGGTGATGTGAAAACCAGCCTCAGTGCACAGCTCATGCACAAGGGAGGGTTCAATTCAAATTAAGGTAATTGAATTACAGTAAATGAATTAATTAGATAATCCTTGACACAGAGTGGGAAGAGTCTAGGAATCTTTTTGTTACTTCTTTGGCCGAGTTTGGGAGAAACTCTGGTTCAGCACTCCTGAAGCAATCACAGCTGTTTCTGCATAGGGAACATACTGATTTCCTTAAACAAACCTCAACATGCTTCAGCCTTTATGCCAATCTTTTTCAAACTCAGATGCCTACAGTTATGTTCCTCAGACTGAACTGAGATACTTTAAAAGAAGTCAGTTATTTCAGTCATATATGTGCTAATCAGAAGTGGAGACAAGCCCAGAATTGGAAGAATCCTCCAAGGAAGTACAGTGGAAACAAGTCTGGACAATTGATTAATGTGGAAAAGCTGATGCAGAAATGAGAACCAGACTTTCATAGCATGCACTGCTTAAGTTTGCATTTTTCAAGCTTCATAAACAGCAGAAGTTTCATCTGAAGGGGAATTCAAGTTGAACCATGCACTAAGTATCAGCTGCATTTGTTTTCAACATGGTCATATATTCTATTCATAATATATATGCACATATGTGATTTTTTTTATTACACTATTATTTTATGATAGTTACATATTTTGAACAGTGTCCCAGGATGTAACTTCATCATTTATGAATTCTTTAGCTTCATTACAAAAACATTAACAACTAGAAAAGACCCCAGCATAGGGGAGAAGAATCAGTAAGAATTCTGTAGAATATGAAGACAGAACTGAGCTCACAAAGCTTATAAGTTGTACTTTATGTGATTCACAGGCTAGTCAAACATTGTGATTTTCACTTTTTATAGGTGAAAAGCTGAGGTTGCCTTTTGAAAAGTTTCACACTGCAAAAATAGGACAATAATTGACTTCCTTACCTGCATTCTTCTTGACTTCTCCCACTGTACCATGACCCTGATGTAGGCAAGACCCCTATGTGGTTAAGAAGGTGGGGTCTGGCTCACTGTCTAAAGCCATATTGGCTGTTGGGGTAAATTGGCTAGCTTCCTCACCTGTAGAATCAGGCTCACACTACTTGACAGGCAAGGGTGCTATGAAGACCTGTTCATGTCTTCATCCCAGTTACAACACGCAAAACACTGTCATAAAGAAAGAGGGTTAATTATGATTGTTATGACTAAGACTGGTTTGCCAAGAGCAGTGAAATAACACTGGAGCTGGTAGTAGCTATTCACCTTCACCTGTGCCTATGAAAAAGTAGCTTGGATAGAGCAGGAAAATGCCTTGAGGGTTTGTCAAGGTTTATCTTTTAACCTGCACATTTTAAAGGTCACTTAAAAATGAAAATTTGTTTCATGGATGTGCAGCATTGATCTGTTAATGATAATAATGTAGTTTATTGTTTCTGTTTGGTTGTGGTTTTAATCTGAATCAAGATGTCACCATGGGCTATGGGTAAGCATCCTCTGGACTGCTTGTCAGCATCAAAAGAAAAGACTTATTTCTGGCCCCACCTCCTGCTGCTCCCGACTGGGCTCTCTGGCTGGACCCTGGACCTGGCACATGTCCTCATTGTTGTTGCTGCCTGACAGACGTGAGAAAGATGAGTAGCACATGGCAGTTTATTGGATCTGCCAGTATGGTAGATGTATGGTCTGCCTTGGCCTCTGCACCCAGGTGGATTATTAGTTTTGATGTAATGCAGAAACACCCTGCTGGGAAAGTTCAGCCAAAAATAAAGTCACACATCTGTGGCCTTCCTTTTAATTCCCAGTCAGCCTTCGTTGTTGGGCTGACCTAATCATGCCCACTAGTTTCTTAAATTAGCTTCGTGGATCTAAAAGACGCTGTACTTGTTTCAAGAACATTTTTTATTGGGCTAAGCTGTAATTACCTGACGTAAAACTCTCTCAGGTCGAAAGAGTGTATAAATTCATCGGTATGTATGTACGTACGTATCTGAAAGTATGCAAAATGAACTCATGAATTTGTCAACTACAAGAAGAATCACGTTGCTTATACTGTTGATTACATATAATTAGGATTTAAAAGATATGCAGATGGAAAGGAAAACTAGCTAGGAACTCAGCTTGGGTTGAAATTACTCATTGCTCTCAGTCATTTTCACAGCAAGCATCAATTGTCAAGGGTTGCTTTTTATTTTTTTTAAAATGCTCACTCAGACCTGAGAATTATTTTAATTAGATTAGATTATGGCAACACATCTCCCTCGGTGCAGTCTTGTCCATGCAGAACCAATTAGTGCATCATTTGACCACAGCTAGGGCGACTAGAAGGGTGTGGATGTGTGAAGAGAGGGAGAAAAGGGAAAGCAGATGTGGTTCAGAGATTTTTTCCGTCTGATTTTCAAAATAATTACCCACTACCCTAATTCTGCTCCCACTGGCGTCAATCTGAGCTCGGTTGTAGATTGCAGTGGGAGTAGGTCTAGGTCAGTGCATGTCCCTTTTGAAACAACATCCTCATTTGTTACATAAATGGCAGCTCTGTGAATCATTTTGTGCTCACTGGGTTAGTTTTTGAAATTGAGAACTCTCAGGGATGGGGGAACATCACTGACTTTGAAGTGGACAGCAGAGATCTCAGTACAGGTATCTTTTGGAGTTGCTTCTTCAGATCCTGGGTTTGTTTTTCCATGCACAGAGTTGTGAGGCTCATGCTGTGTCACCAGGGTCCTTCTTTCACAGTGCTGAGACACCCCCAGTCCTTCAGTCTGTAACATGGTGAGGTCAAAAGACCTCAGAAAGCCATAAGCAAGTACTAGTAATTGGCTAGATAGAGACTGAGTTGTCCTTTGTGCCTGAACCATCTAACAAACCAGGCCATTCTTGGGAACAGACGAGTTTTCTTTGCTCCCAGCTAGCATAAACACCCTCACTGGAAGTCAGAGAGGGACATCTTTCATTCCTTTTGCTTTGATTTTGTTCCATGAGAGGTGAGCATGGCACAACAGGAGGATGAAGGAAGATGAGTCAAGTGGGTAAGAAAGCCGGGTAGCTCTTCTTGATTCTTTGAGACAGGGGTATTTGGCCAGACAGGACAGAGCTGTTTAGAACCCTCTTTAATGATTTTTTGTACCCAATGGTTATATGATTTCCTTCCCAAGTCTAGGTGCTGAACAATAAGTGCCACTGTGGATTCTGTGATAGTGCAGCTTCCTAAGGACATACTCAGTGCAGACCTTGTATTAAAGCTTAACTCAGAAACACAGTCCTTGCATGCTTCCTTGGCTTGTTATGTACAAGTGCAGGCAAATGTTAAGATCAAATAACTATCTTTCATGACTGCTTCTTAGTTAAAGAGGTGGTTTTCTACATATATATAAAATGTAAACATGCATGTATATGTCCTGAGGCCACTGGTGAATCTTTCTGGATTATTGCCCTGAATTTCTGCATTTTATGTAACACTGTTTTCACCAATAATATTCTCAACATCTTGGGGGTTTCACTGGACTATAATTTGCTCAGTGAGATACAGCTTTTTGCATTGATAGACTTTTATCTGTGAGTAATTCCTGAGGAGAATTTCTTTAGATAAATTAATTAATAAAAAAGGTTTATGTTCACATGAAGGAAACAAATACCTTGTATCACAAACATGACAGTGAATTTCCATTATTAAAGGACACCCCTGCCCCAAACCATGTTATCTATGAGCAAAATAGTTAAACGGGTGGCTTACCAACACATGTTTTTAAAATCCCCAGGCATACTGTATAGATGGCAGGTATAATCCATGATGAAAAAAACTCAAACAACTTTAGAATTTAACCCATTGAGATCAGTGAAATTATTATCTTGGGCTTTATCCTGTAGTGGAGGTATTAGACTGGGACTCCTGGCTTTTCCCTCTGTCTCAGACCTGATCCCTGTTCTAAAGGAGATAGTGGAAATCATTTAGCTGCACCACAGCCTTGTTCTTTTATCTGTGCCACTAAAAGCATAATTTCTTAACATTAATTAATAATTGCTGTGAGATCCTCAAGCAGAAGATGCTGAGATAAGCAGAGTATAATTTTGTTGCGAGGCATAGAAGAATTTATAGAGTAAAAGGTAGAAGGGTTTATCATTTGGTTCAAAACTGAGTTTTCCCACAGGGAGTTCCTTGGAAACAGGACTTCAGAAGTACTAGAAGAGATATTAAACTTAATACTCTGTGATCATCTCAAAGTGCTGGGTATTGAAAGGAAGAGCTGAAGAAGCCAGAATTTTGCCCCAAAATAGATTGGTTATCTGCACAGAGACTTGAAAACAAATTGATCGCAGTAGTTCATCTTTACTGGGGTGCTCCTTATGACAAGAATATGTGGCAATTATAGGACACTGTACATAGTGTGAGATAGGTAATGTTGTGTTTGCTGCTACAGCTCATTTATCGGAACATCCTAGAATCCTGTTTTTGAAGAAGGCAACACATTTTAAGTGATTGATTTCAGTAACTGCTTTGACTGTTTTGAGGTGCACGGGAACCTGACACATGGAAAGATATTTCAGTCTGAAAATTTCCTCCAGCGTGGTTGTGATGTGCCAATTTGCATGCCAAGTTAATACATGATGTCTCAATAATACATGGCCTCAGGAGTTTGAAAGACAGTGTGTAATTCTACTAGGTCCTAGCTTTGGAGCCCATACGGAAATTGGTGGGCCCCTTCTCTCAGATTTCAAGGACACGGGTAAAGTTTCTGTGAAGCAGAATCAAGTCTGTAGAAATCTCAAAACAATATTCTTGAAATAGCATTGCCATATGCTAAGAAAAAGGCAGTGTTTGCTGATATCTACCACTTTATGTAGTGAATCATGAATAGCAGACAAAAATTACATTTCATATTATCCGGGAGCATATTAGACTTCTTAGGTGGCATGTTGCTTTATTGCTGTAATGTCTGCCTCAAAAGAAGGTGCTTCCTTTGTAGGTGTACACACTCAAAAATTACAATATAAACTAGAGGACTTACTAGTACAGATGTTTTTTTCTCTGCCTGGCCTTGGCCATTCAATGCTTCTGGAAGGCACTGAATGGGCAGGGCAAGGAGCTCAGCTTTGGCAGAGGCAGGGAAGCTGTTTCATCGATCGTCATGGGCTGTCAAGAGCTTAATGAAGATGTGGCATGGAAACAAATCAGGCCATCACAAACTGTTTTGTATTGATCCACTTTCAAGCCCTGACAACAAGGGCATGCCAGAGATGGGCAGGGCTGCATTCATGATGTTTTCAACTTCGGGAGCTCTCTGATGTTGCTGTGTTTATAGATAATCTGCAAACAAGATCTGCAGTGTTTGGATGGGGTGGTTTATTCCCTGGTCATGTCATATTCTGGAGGTGTCCCAAATCCATGAGACATGACGGTAGATGAAAACCGCTGTTTCTTCCCTCTTTATGGGTGGTTACTTTTGTGTTTCTGGGACCACAGAAGAAAGCCCAACACAGATGCTTAGATACTTATGTCATTAAAAAAGTATTTTGAATACATCCTCAACTTCTCCCCCTCCCCCTTCCTTTTTTTTTTAGGCAAGGAACAACAGCTAAGTCATAAAAATATTTTTTTTTTAGAAAAAGAGTACAAGAGGGGAAAAAAAAGAACAGTAAAAGCTACTGGAAGAAGGAAGCAACAGTGCATAATCACACTCTAGCTTTCTCATGGGGCTGTTTAATTAATTATCGTTTACTCTTACCAGTTCATTTCTACTCAAAGATTTTCTTTTGTTAGCTCTAAGCAGGATCTGCACCCCAGCGGAAATTTGTGTGAAAGAGATTAAACCTGTAAACATCACTTCCATCCTAACTGGGAGCACGGGCATTATTATAAAACAACTTTAATTATAGGCAACTTAAAAAAGATACCATCAGTTCAACAGCAGTTACTGTGTACTCAACAAGATGAAACTCAATCCCTTGCAACCAAAACAAACAGGCTATCACAAGACATTAAGGTTTTGAAACCTGGTGCTTTGGCTTAGGAGGGAACTGCCAGGAAATCTGATACCAAAAAAGCTTTTTCTGGGTCACTCACCAAACCTGAAGGTTTTTAAAGGGTCTGGGGTCTAGTAAGTCCCTAGCTTATTATATGAATAATACGAATCTTGTCAAAAGTTGCAGGTGTTTCGTGCTTTTCCCTCCCCTCACAAGCAAGAGAGTCTTATCTCAAAGCTTTAATAGCTGAAATCCCAGAACCCCAAGGAAGTTTGGGTTCAGCTGCACTTTCCTTCTGTTATTTATTACCCCCTGTTGTGAAAGTGCTGACTTGCTGTAGTGATTGACCAGGTCTGATGCTGCTCCAAGTGCTCTGTGGGCAGCAGAACACTGTCTCCACCCTATGGGTTTACAATGTAATTTGGAACAGAAAGCAATGGACAAGATCATCAAAACTGGGGGACAAAAGGAGAAATAAGACAAAAGAGCCATAGTGCAATCATGTGAGCAACTAATTAGGTAGGTAAATGCATGTATGCGCTACAACCCCAATAAGCACAGACAGTTCTGGCCAAAGTCAGGAGTCAGTAGCTGTACTTGGAAATGAGTGGAAAGAACTACAGCAAAACTTCAGTTTGGCCTGGCTAGATTGTTTCAGCAAAGATGCCACTAGTGTATGCTTGCACTTCTGAATCCTGTGGCTTCTATAAAGAGATGAAGTGAGCAGGAAGACAGATGGACCCATCCTCTATCATCTCTCTCACAGCCCTAATTCTGCATATACTGTATGCCTGCTGGGAGAGAGTCCCCATGAGGTGTTTAGGTTTTGCTGTTGATGTGAATAGTACTTAATTCTGATTGTGCTCCTTTAATGGAATTCAAAATTTGCCCTTGAAGTTAAGACAAATATTAGGATAAATTAATCCCAAGGCACAATTTTAAGTGGCTTTGGTAGTGTTACACCAAACTTACCTCTGGATCTTGAAGCTTACTAGTCTTGAAAAAACCTCTACCAACTGCCTTGCAACACATTTTTGATTTCAAGATTTAAAAACCACCAGGGAAACATGTGATGCCTGCAAGACTTAGGAAGATCTCTGTTTTTTTTGCACTGTCCCATTCAATTGACTGTGTGCTTGTCAGGGAACTGAAAATTGAGAACTGGCATTGGGAATAGCTTGCAATAAGAGAGGATGATAAGTACATGCTGAATAGGGGCAAGTAAGCCAGTTTCACTCCTAAACTGGAAGCCTTTGACGGAGATCGGAAAAGAACTTGTCAGTCCTGTGTAGCACCTTGAATAATGGATCCAAATCTAATTATTTTTACTACACAGAATTGAGTGTGAGGGCATGGACTAAAATGCGATGATGATGGCATGTAAGTGTCGTGCTAACGCTCAGAGTAAGATGCAAAGATTTTTTGCCTTGGAAATTACAAATCTGGATGGCAGGATTTGTCCAGGAGCAGCGAAGGCCAGCCCCCATGAAAGCTGCCAGGGCAGGACATGTCAGCTAGGGCTCGTCCCACTGCTCCAGCAGCCACAAGGCAGCCAATGCTGCTGATCATCAGCATAATTGCAGTGATGGTGGGGCAGGGCTGAGGTGCATATGGGAAGTCAGTCTGGTCAGGGTGAGCAAGGTACGTGGTCAGTTGTAAGCACGTTTGCAGTGTAGCTCAGGAAGCACTGAGGGTGAAGTGAGCTAAAACCAACTCTGAAGCAAATAGGTAAAAGCTCTGACAATCCTCCTCAGAGCCCTTCCTCAGCAGCTCTTCTCTGAGTAGCTTGATCAGATGTCCTAGAGCTGTACTATTCTGCCAGGCAGAATCATAGGGATGCAGAAGAGTGCTCAGGGCTGTGATGGGATATTTAGGAAGAGAATGAGCACATGTTGGTTCTGCTGAAACAAAATACCAGTGAGCAGCATCCCTCATTACAAAAACCTCATTTCAACCTCCAAACCCATTCATTTATGACTCTGTTTATTTACTGGCACATAATGCTTCATAGGCTTGGTCTATTTTAAATGCAGCTCCTGCCTATCAATCTTCCAGGAACTGATTTAACAAGTTATGCCTATCTTGCTTAATTTCCTTCAGCTTTGCTTAAACAATTTGATGAATTTGCTGCAGCAAAACTGGTGCCTCTAAGGATGCTGCAACTTCCACAGCAGGGCCTATATGCTGAGTTTAAAGTCTTCCTCCCTCCCAAGTGGACTTGCATTAAACTTGCATTCTGTGAGATAAGCAGTATGGCTCTGGTCTTTCTGGTGCCCAGGCACGGCAGGCTGCAGCACAAAAGTGGCTATTTTTGGAAGAAAGAAGGCTGCTGGGAAGTTTGACCTTGCTGGACTGGGACATGGCCATTGCAGAGCAGTGGGATGAAGTGTGGAACTCCCATTTGATAGGGTGCACACACCTGCATGCTCTTTGGATCCATCTTATCTCTCTTTTTCTTCTCTTTCCCAAACTCTTCTTTGTTTTTGTTCTGGAAAATAAAAGCACCCACAATTTTTATTAGAGGAAGGTGGCAATTGCACACACTTTGTAGTGGCTGTGGAGTTCAGGATTACAGAAACAATCAACCATGGGAAGGGTGTGATGCTGTGAAGCACACTCATCCTCTGAAGCAGTTCCAGCATTGGTTAATTTTCCTTTCATATCAAATAACCTGCATTTTGATTTCTTGCCTTTGTGTGCAGATGCAAGTACATGCATGTTGTGGCACACAGAGGGTCAAATCAGTCACTGGATCCAATCCATTTCTCAATGGCATTATCCTGAGAATGATCTTTGCTCACAGTACGTAGTAGGAACACTAGCTATATGTCTGTGTTTCAATAATAAGCAAGCCTACAAAACGATCACTCTAGATCTTACTGGTTTTAGTCTTTGTGCTGTGTGACTGTATACTTAATTGTGGATCTATTGATTTGGTGACAACCATTTAGAAGACTTGTCTGAAGATTAAATTATTCGAGGATACATTTGCTTTTCTTTCCCTTTTCCTGTTTAGATCCAATTTTTATCTCTGTAACTGCTGATCACATACCAATTGCAGTTGCTTTCATGAGCTAAGAAGAAAGGAGCTTTAAATGTACTATTTATCAAGTTGATATTTTCCATTTGATAAGTTTTCCCGTTACACTGCAAATCTTATATAGCTCACTGGATTTATCCTTCTTCAATTAGCAATCAAGCTTCTCCATATGTATGAGTGTAGCAAATCAATACTCACTGAGCCAATTGCTCTTTATAGTGATAAGAATAAAATAACTGACAGAGGAAGAAGTAGCTGTAGGAGTTCACTTTGAAAGATTCATATGCGAGAGGAAGAGGCATGACTGAAGACTAGCTATCAATCTGTGTGCTGATAAAACCTGGGTAAGGCCACTCTGAAGGGTTTGGTGCTGGACCAGCCCAGTACGTGTACCAGAAGAGCATATAGGATCACACTGAAGGGGGCTGGCACCATCTGTGTAAACAAGACTTATTGCAGCCCTCAGCTCTTCCTGTTGACCCAGCAGCAGCTGTTGCTACAACTCTTCTGTGGGCAAAACTCAGCAGGGCCTTCCTCTCAAAAATGTATCTCACTTCGTGCTCACGTGTGCTGATTTAAGATTTCATGAGAAAGAATCTTTCATTTTCAAAGCCACATATTGATTTCAGGGTCTCTTTTTCCACATGATAGATATAATATTGCCAGAATTTCTGCCTCCTTGCTCTTTACAGTCAAGGTCTGTGTTTCTGAGTCCATTTTTTCAACCAGAAAGTATCTTACCTCTTCCAGCCCACTCATCAGGAAGCAGAAATCCATTTCCTTGAAAGGTTTGAATCTCATCTTGACTAGTGCCTTGGGCTTGCTTATATTAAATGTTTCAGTGTGTTTCACTGACTCTGCGTGATGGCAAAGCAGAATGATCACCTACCTGCCTTTCAGAGTGGGGTTATAATGGATAAACCCTGGAATTAACGGAACTGCTATGCCTGATCACAGCTGGTCAAGCAGGCTGGTATGTTCAACTCTCCTTGTGCTTTTATTGCACAGAATAAGATAAATCATGCAAGGCTTGTGAATTTCTTGGCCAGGTCTGTTGAATAGTTAACTCTTGCCAGTGAACTCCTTAACTTTCTGAGCTATTCACAGCTATTAAAGAGAAGTAAACACATGGGTGTTCAAAGGCTTTCCCTTCCCTCCGTGGCTCTTCCCATGTTGTTCCTAACTGGAGATGAAAAGGAGAGGGCAAAGATTTCTCTGTCCCAACATGAATTCCAGCTAATGAAATAATTATCTGACAATGTGGCTGAGTATGGAGTAATTGGAAAAGCAAGCTGCTTGGCAGTGTGCCTCGGGGTGAGCTGCTTCCGTGATGTTTCCACACCTTCACCCAGGGAAAAGCTCGGCAGGAGTGATAGGATTATGAAACACAGCATGTTTTGGAAGTCCCATCACTGAGCTTTGCACAGGGTGGTGCTCATATGGGCTTTTCAAGCCTGCAGTTTGTTTCCCAAATCTGCAAAGACCTGGGGAGTAGCCAGCACTCCATCTTCTTCAGCAGGTAAATTAAAATTCCATTAAAATGCTTAGCCTGCCTCATATATAACACATTCAAATCCAGTACCGTTTTGGCAGTCTCTGAATGAATGCCCAGGACAGAGACTGAGCTGTTCCCTTGCACACTTTAAAAATGAGTCACTCCAGAGCAAGGCAGAGAATTGATGGCAAAGGAAGCCTATGTGAGCCCTGCCAACACGTCACATATATTCTCTTAGGACTGACAGTCTAAAAACTGACTGTCTCCAGGCACAATAGCATCAAATTGGAAAGAATAGACTAGGAAGCAGCCCAAATGTCGCTTGACTGTTCATCAGACCCATGTATTTGTCCCCTTTTTGATGTGATCGTCACTTCTGTTTTAGGCAACGCGAGAGATGCAGTGGAGGAGAGTGTCCTGATCTTACTGCAGGCTTCGTGAAGGCACATTTATAACGATGAAGAGTGAACTGAGCAGGGACAAGTGTGCTGTTAGTATATGAATTCTGAAAGGCTTATAAATCACGCACCACAAGCCAGGCAAACTGTTTATGCTATCCCTTAGACAATGTTATAAAAGCATAGGATACTTGGCAAATGCTGTATCTCTTGTCTGAAGACGCTTGCAGCTGCAAGTTGTGAGAAAAATGTTTTGCAACTCCAGGGAAAGAATTGTCCCTTAGAAATGGAAGACTATAATCACAGAGGGAGGAAATAATGTAGCCTGACCTATCAGGAATTCAGGCTCCCAGATTTACTCACGTGTTTGAAAAATAGGGATTGAAACAAAAATTGACGGGTCTGCATAAAAGTTGGCTCTGATTAGCTCAGTCTCAATGCACGGCTTTGTAAGATGCAAACAAAATATTGAAAATCAGTATGGTAAGAGGCATGGTCCAGGGCTTGACTATACAGAAACCATTTCAGTTTGATCGTTCTGACATTTTTTTCCAGCACAGCTCTGAATGCCATTCCTGGCAATGTTCAAGGCCAGGTTGGATGGGGCTTTGAGCAACCTGGTCTAGGGGGAGGTGTCCGTGGCAGGGGGGTTGGAAATGGGTGATGTTTAAGGTCCCTTCCAATATGATTCTATGATATTATTAAAAAGATAGGCTTGGTAAACAGTACCCCAGAAAAGTCTCAATTTGTCTGCACAGCGCTTGGCAACACTATTGATCTCATATTCCGCTCCCCCCCCATCTTTGTGTAAAAGGCTGTGTCAGAGTACCCCAGTTGGCTGCAGCTGCAGTGAAGCCAGGGTGCTGCTCCTCACCCAGCCCCAGCCCATGGCTGGCCCCATGGTGCTCCTGCTGTGGCTGGACCCCAGACCCCCGGGGGGCAGCTATGGGGACCTGGATGAGGGCTGTGGCTGCTTCAGGCGGAGCTGGATGCGCATTGTTGACAACCCAACTGACAGCTTATTTTCAGCACAAGTGATTCTAGTAGATGTCAGTATCCTGAAGTATTGCTTATTCAAAATACTCTGTAAGAAAAAACAAACCCAGCTTGTAAAATGCAATTGACCTATGTGGGGTGGGGGAAAAGGGAGCAGGTTTCTGACCTGAGGTCCCTTGACACAAGCCAGAACCAAGCTGCTTTATGCTGTGAAGGAATCACTCAGGTTGGTGGGTGCAATTGCTTATTAGGAAAATACGTCTCCCTGCATAACCTGATATGGTTCATTCTGAACCCAAATACATCACTAGATGGGTCATTAATCTTATTCAGTCTGACTGTTCCTGTCTGTCACTGTGTACCTGCATCCTGTGCGCCTGCTCTGTTAGTGGGTTTCAAATCTTCTGGAAATAACTACAGGGAGCAGTATACCAGGCTCAGTAGAGCAATAATTTGATATATTATGAAGAATCCCACACTCTTGTGAGGCACACTGGATATAAGGAGAGGGCATCTGCTGTAGTTCTTTCCCCAGCATGAAAATTTTAGAGGACATGTATTGCGTATCAGAGCTTGAAAGTGCAGTTTTTTTAAAGAATTAAGCCATTCTTCAACCTCCCTTTGTCTTCTTTTTTTTTTCCCAAGTTGCAAAAGTGTTTTTTTATAAAGGCCTGAAGCCATTCTGAGATAAGGAAATGCTGGTTGATACAAACAAAAAAATCACAGTTACCCTCTAAGTGTATGTTTTTCTGCAAAGAAAAACATCCGTCACTAATGCATAATGAAAGATGAACCTGAAATGAAACACCACGTTTCTATTGAAGATCCAGGTGGGCCGGAAGATCTGTTTAACGTACCCAGCAATGAAGGTACCCATTGTCTCTACACTCCAATATTGACATAATATATTTTCCTTTAGTCTTTAAGGTTCTAGAAATGCCAACATAAAAGTCAATATTTAACACTGACTTTTTATGGGAGTTCCCCATCTTTGCCAGGCTCCACTGCCTTCTCTTTTTCAGACTAGACTTGATAAAGGCTGCTGAGATGCTGTTGACCAAAGAGCCCCCAAGGAAATGTTAGGCCTCGTGTCTGTGTAATCATCCCTTCAGTGTTCAGCACAGTAAAAGAGCTATGCTACTTATTTAAACTTTCAGATACGAACTTAGTGTGAGATGCTCATTAATTTCACCCATGCTGGCACCGTATCCTTCCAGTCCCAGCAGCACACCAGCTGAGGGGCTGTAGTGACTGTCCAGCCCATGAGTGAATCCAGGAAGCAGATCAGGCTGATAGGTTCAGAGCCACAGGCAGAGCCTCAGGGCTGCATCTGCTGACAGCAGCCAAGCCATTCAGCAGAGCTGCTGGATTTTTATGACGAGAGTGTGTAAAAGCCCTGGATCATTGTTCTGACAGGGAAGCTGTCCAATTTACCAGGTAAGTGCAGTGTTCAGGGCACAGCACCACAGAAAACAATGAGGCAGCTAAGCTGGGTGTCTTCCTTGTGCAATTCCTCTGCACGAAGCAATTGGCACAAGGCGTCCATCGCAAAGATGGGCTCATGCTTGTTTTTCCTTCTACTGCCAAATGGATGCTGAGAAATTCATGCTGTGGTCAACCCTAATCCTATACCCTGGCCAAAACAGTGACCGTGGTCGCTGCTAATGCCAGAGAGCTGTACAAAAGGGTGACTTAATGCCTAGAAGCGATATTGTGAACATGAAGTTCAACAATTACATGGATGCCATGCCAGTTAAAGTACTAAGATCTAATGGAGAATCCAGTCCTTTTAAAAACAGAAGACACTTCAGAGGAAAACTGAACTGAGATTTTGTCTTTGAATTTAACCAAACCCTAAATAAACAGAAAGAAACATTTCTACACGTTGTTTAAGTAAGAACAGGCTCAACAAGCAAATAAATGAGAGCAGGGCAGCTTTGAGACAGGTGACAGCTGAGAACTGCACAGGGGCCTGGGCCAGGACATCATGTGCAAAGTTTCAAAATTTTTTTTTAAGGATTTATTTTATTTAAGGATCAGCATTTTTTTTTCGTTCAACAAAACTGTTGCAGTTTATTAGCTTTGCTGCAGCCGTGCTTTTGGTCACCTCTTTCTCTTCAGTCACTAAACTGTACATTAGAGATGATGATAGTGAATAAAAACTGTTTTTTAAGACTAAATTCTGCCTTAACTGTGTCTGAGCCTTATTTTGCTACATTGTTCATATAAATGTTTACTGAAAGTACATTTTAGGATCTCAAAACAGACTTACTTTCTACTAATCTTGTCTTTAAGAAAAAAAGGAATTAAACCAAAGCATTAGAATTGGTTTTGCAAACCAGAGCTTAACGTTTCTTCTCTTGAAACTGAAAATTCGTAGAAAATATAAATTAAATTAATTTTTAACATATTTAATTTTCTGTGTAGCATAAGTGAACCACGAGGCACATAAGAGTGTGAGTTGTGACTGTCTAGTGCTGAAAGGAGTGTATATAGAAGATAATTTATAAGCAAATGGACCATTCAGGTTTTGTAAAACATTAGACCAATTTGGAAAATTTAATACTCCCCACTGTGTTTTGTTCTTAGTATTCACAAAAAGGAGCAAAATTTAAATTAATCATTTGTACTTTCAGCTATTTTTTTGTTGTTCCTGGTGTAGCAGGACTTTGAATCCCTAGTCATGAACCACTTTCACGAGGGACTGTTCACGTGAGGAGAATCCATCCTTGACCAGAGTGCTTGGAAGTCTCTATTTCTCAGAGCTGACATTACGCAGGGACTGGACAGAGCGCTCATGTTACAGAACTGGAAACAGGGGTTGACAAGGCAAGGAAACAATAAAAGAACAATTTCTGCTGAAAGCAGCACTCTAGAAACAGGCAGAATTGGAGGCGCTACAGTGAGTTACATGTTAACCCATATGCATATATTAACCCAAGAACTGGCTCTCACCAGTCCTGAGGATGTTGAAAATGCAGGGAAACATCTGAAATCAGGCTCATGTGACCAACTGGAAACAAAAGATAATGCAAGAAGTTGTCCCCTGAACGGGGGGACATGTACAAATCATAGGACTGAGAGCATCATCCAGAATCTTTTTAGATGCTGCACAGATGCTTCTTTGTATCTTACCTCTTTTAATGACTGAATCCTTACTCTATAGGATTATTGGTCTTTCTGTGAGATCAGAGAAGGCTGTCACAGCCCCTCAGGCCCACAATGGTGGTGTTAGCCCTTCCAAGACCACAGATGTAGGAACAAAGATACGTGAGATTGGTGTTCTTTAATTATTACTGGAGCAAAATAACTGATAAATACTTGTCAATAGTTTCTTTTATCCCATATACTCTATGCTTTTTACAGATTTGTAGTTGTTGGAAAACATTTAAGATGGGCAAATAATTTTTGCAGGGAAGCTTTGGACCATTTTGGCCATTATTTTAATGGCATATCTTGGAGTGTATGTTGATGACTCCCCTGAGTGTACTCATTATTCACTCAATACATTTCCACGAATCAGTTATTTGTAGCCAGTATTCATACTCCAGTGCCACCAATGCCAAGATGTTATTGTGAAACTCGTTATGAAATGATTTGCATAAATCTTCAACTGAAGTAATCAAATGATTGTAAGATGCTTACCATTCAGTAAACCCCTGCAGTTCTCCCAGCTGTGGAACAAATATTTTTAAAGGACCTTTAAAGGGCTAGGAACAAAAAGAAACTGGGGCTCCAAACACCTTGCCTAAAATATTTTGAGATTTTGAAGTCATAATTCAATATTTAAGCCAATATTTAGTATTTAAAACAATACAGATTTTAAAATCTGCTTTGCATAGTGGGTTTTGCACTTCATAGTCAGAAAATGTTAGTAGTCATGACATTTGAAAGCTTGAATCTTTACCTGAAAGTTAACCAAAGATGGCAAAACTTATTTCAGCAAAGGCCAGAATAATGTTCTTATCTGCTTGATGAAAATTCTTTACAGTGTTTGTTTGAAGATATTTGAACTAAAAATGTCATTCAATTACATCAAAAAGGACTGAAACTGTTTTAAGTTGGTCACTCAGAAGTGAGCGACTCATCTTGATATTTAAATATTCATAGTCAATTAGATGGGGAAGCTGAAGGACAGGGTGAAAAACATGCATGAGAGTAGGGTAAGTTTTGGAATAGCGAGAAAATACCCCAAAATAAAATTGAATCTCAGTACTGCTGTTCAGGCTTCACTGACATTTATAAATGCAGCCTCGACTGTCAGTGTAGAAAAGGATGAGTAAAACAATCCAGAGAAAAAGGTATCATCAAGCACATTAAGCCCAGCCATGTGAACCTGGCTTTACTGCTCTCCCAGTCCAGTTGGCTTGCTGTCTGCATGCAGCCTGACTCATCTGCTGATGCTTGTGAAGCCATTTGTTAAAATAATGGCTGACCTAATTACGTAGCATGGATCTTCACCCTAAATATATATGGTGCCTCTGTACATTAAATGCATACTGGATATTTTGTAAGGCAGTACCTAAATCCGGCATAATTTCATTTCACATCTCATCCTGTCTTCCTTCACAGAGTACAGTTAAAGTAGATGTGTATTTATGCAACAGACACTAGAACATGGATTTAGAAAGCAGCCAGTGTTAAACTGACTGCTTTTTACTAGTAGTCACTGAGGAGGTGGATAAAGGGGGTGGAATAGTGATAGTGTCATTATCTGCTTTTAGTAGCTTCTCTGACACAGGATAGAAAGTTCGTAGACAGGTAAAATTGTCTGTGCAGTAATACTAACAAGCGGAGACATGTTTTGATTATTGTGCTCATTATGTAGCGTCCTAGGTTTTAGATGAGAGATACTAATTATTGTGGAGGTGTTAGGCATTGCATGGATTCTCTTGATCTGGAGTCTATTTAGCATCTTCTCTATTACAATGAAAAAGTGACATATTTTACAGGTGAAATCACTGGGGACAAACTAATTACCCACCACAACAGATTAATAGGTTGCAGGGCGAAATTATGATCAGTCCTAGAAAGAGATTTGAAAATGGGCTTTACTTACTTTCTCTGTATGGAAAGTTGGTTCATAGGCTATAGACAGTAGCTGCATGCTATTGTTACAGATGGTTTCTCCAGCTCTTGTTCCCCACTCTTTATTGCAGGCACCTTAGATGTTTCTACAAAAGCTATAGTCATAGCTTCAAATACATTGCAGATGTGGTTAAATCAAGGATTGGACTTTCCCCTATCCTTATCCCTTATTATTATTCCCTTATCTTTACCCCTTATCCTGGGGCTTTTTTTGGACCACTTATTGCAGAATTGGTTTTAAATGATGCTGAAAAAAACAATGAACTTCCTTTCAAATGTCTGCATCTTTATCTAGAGTGTTTGAACCTAAAGATACTTAAACAGGTTGCATCAGTATTTTAATAATGAGAGTTCAGATTTTAATTTTGAAATTGTATTCTTCAACTAAGCTTGACCAAGTGTTACTAAGAGAATAAATTAAATATTGTAAGGTAATTCAATAGTCTGAAAATGAACTAAATTCACTCAAACAGAATGTTTGGATTAACTCAAACTATTTTTCTTCTAAAAATCCTCTGAAAGTTTTATATTGCATTACTGTAAGACATTCCTCCCAGATTTTTGTTTGTTTGTTTGTTATTCAGCTCTCAATTAAACAACCAAAGACTTTATTTATCCAGGATAGTCTACCTGTGATGTTCCTTAGGCTTTCCACCTTCCCTGACCTTATGTACCTTGTTAAATCTGAAAAGAGCACAAGTCAACTGTAGTAAAATGATACAGCTGGAGGCTATAGTTAGTTATTGGTATTACAGATGTTGTGATGGGCAACCGATGTATGTGGAGACCCATGTATAGAAGGAACACAAGGGAAGTATCCTGAGTATCATATGCTTTTGTCCTTTCTCTATATGAGAGGTGACAAGACCAGTGCAGGGCCACCTTACACCCTCAAAATGAGGTAAGATAAGAAAACTGTGAAATTTCAGTATCAGGGAAAAGAACTTGAGGGTAAAAGTTACTTCCATAAGTAACAAAGAAGCAAACAAACCCCAGGAGCTCCACAGAAACCATTTCCAGGGGGATGAATTTGTCTCATAGGTTTACATTAGCATGTGCACAGCTGATTCCACCCATCAGCCAAGTCAACGATGAGTCCTCGCAGGAGAGTCATCAGTACTGTTTGTCTGCAGCTCCGGTGCCTGCTGTGCCTGTGCACATGGTGGGATTAGATATTTCTTTCTGAGCTTCACAGGTAATTAATTCTCTGATGTGGCCCTGCAGTTTGATTGGAAGGAATGGAAAAGGCCTAGTTTCAAGCCATTCCCTGTGGTAGGAAATCAGTCTCTTCCCTCATGTGATGGTTGGCTCATGTTGCACCCACAAGGTTGCCAAAGTGGGAGAGAAACTGGGCTAGGATATAGCTACTAAGTGTTCCTCAACCTCTGATGCCAGTACAAAACCCACGAAATCAGAAGGGTTGTTTCTACTGATTTAGCCTGGCTTCCAGTCTTGCAAACTGGATTGATTCCTCATGACCTTTTCACAGATTAA
The DNA here is from genome assembly GCF_028554395.1 of Pezoporus wallicus. Lineage (NCBI taxonomy): Eukaryota > Metazoa > Chordata > Aves > Psittaciformes > Psittacidae > Pezoporus > Pezoporus wallicus. The sequence continues at coordinate 6,530,378 of NW_026637663.1, forward strand.
AGCCCTGGGAAGGGGCAGGAGGGTGAGGGGAGCTGGAAAGCTCAGATTATGTTTTTCCCACAATTACAATAGGTTAGTCCACTCCAAAAAGACAGAATCATAGAATAGTTTCTAGAATCATAGATAGTTCCTAGATTTTCCACGGTGGATATATCTGACACAAAAGAACAGAGTTTTTATCTCACGTTTATAACATAAGACTTAAATGCAGTACTCCAGTGGTTCCAAGTTTATAGTGTTCATAAAGGTACCAAATATACTGTGCCTAGCAATAACCTGGACATAAGTGAATATATTCAAACACCTACTTTTCATGATGTTATGCCAAAAAGGATTTAAATGAGATAATTAGTGGTGAAAAAATACCCGAATTACCTGAGCTGGTCTTCAAAGGCAGATATCTATGCTTGAAAGAATTAAATATCCTGTCTCTGGATGACTGGCAGTCTGAGACTTAAGGCTAAAAAACCCAAAAGTGTCACTCGCAGGGTTTTTGAAACTTTGTTTTTATTAATGATACAAGTGACTAACAATTTTCATGGGTGGCAGAGTAGCTCATGCATTCATGAGGTTTATTCTTTCTCATGTCAAAGGGGCTAGCTTCTATCTAGCTTTTTCTTTCCCTCTTTGAAGGAGCTTCCCAGCTTGGTGAAGCACTTAGGCATGTAACTTGGATCCCTAAGATGAACTTGATTTCATTGGAGTTTGGAAACATGCTTAAATTATCTGCTGAACTGGGGACTCTGGAGAAGCAACTTTATAGGGTCTAGAGTTAATACCAAGGTGTCACAGCAGCAGGACACAATCACTGCCAACAGTCGTATAACACTGAGGATGCGTGTAGCTGTATCCATGTCAGGCAACACAATGAGAAGCTAAATGAGATGTCAGATGTGTACTAGCCACTCCTGCATTTGCATGCTCTAGAGGAGTGTTGATGAAGAGCAGTATATTTTGCCATAACTTTTAAGACTGTTTGCTGTTGTGTACTTACTGCCTGCTCAGTGGCTGAGGAACTGCTGAACTCCTTACAGCTATCTTCCAGCCTTGCTCCAGGCAATTGATCAAAAATAATGTGGGAAAGTTCAGCAAAGCACTCTGTACCACATAAAATTGAACTTACTTAGATAAATTCTCTACAAAACTGAGCAGATGTTAGTGAGGGGCTTCAGTTTGGGGTCAGTTTTCTTTTTTTTTTTTTTTTTTGTGCCTTTTTCTTTCTTTATTTTTGTGCTTTCTGCTGAGACAAGATTTTTTTCACCAGTGTGCACATTTCATCAGATTGTCCAGACTATTTAAAATGAATAGGCAATGGACTTCCCACATTTCCCTCAGGAGGCTATTCCACAGCCTAATAGATCTGACCCTTCCATTTCTGTTCCAGCTGACATGGAGCCAATGTTTTCTTTTTTCTACTTCAACCCAGCACTGCTAGCTATGCTCCACACTGAGTAGTCTTTTGGCTGTTTTATGCTCTGAAAAGAATAAGAGTTTTATTATCCTCTTTCTTTCTCACTTAGCCACTCTAAACATATTTAATTCCTGTAGTCTCTTTTCATGAGCTGCCTTCAGTCCTTTCAGATGTTTTAAATTCACTTCATTGACTCCTCTCCCAGACTGTGTTCCTTAAGTCATTCCTTCATCTTAAGTACTGCTAACAACCATAACAGAATATACAACCCATGGCATAGCCCATGATCATTGCTTAAAGGACAATAGGTGTCCTCACTCCGCTGGCTGTTTCTGTATTATTGAGGATTGTGATAAGGAAGAAAGGCATTGTGATCTGTGAAGCCCAATGTGCAATTGCTTAGACAAGATCCTGAATTGCTACTCCTAACATTTCCCACACTGCAATGACATTTTTAGTTATCTTTTCCCTTCTGCACCATGCACTGGAGGCACAAATAAGCCCGTTCCTTTCCTTTCCCTTGATATAAGCCATAAACTGGTGAGAAAAAGCTAGATAGCTTTTCTTTCGTACAAGAGTAAGCAGTGCCGTATCTGGAAATGGCTGACACATTTCTAACAAGAAGAAGTATGTTGCCCAATCCTGAAGCCCCACTTCACTAGGCAGCTGGTCTCTGAAGATGGCCTAAACTGTTCTAATCTGTGCTCTCCTGAAGTGCTGCTCTGTGGATGGCTGCCCGCTATGGACTCTGGATTGCTTTGGTTTTGGAAATAATCCCAGAGATTAACAAACACTTCAGCTACATGTATGACTAGATCTGCCTTACTTTATGCTTTGCAATTGCATTTGTCAGGCATTAGGATGAAAAAAACTTGTTTGCATCTTCAGTGTGCCTATAGTCCATTCAGGGGGCCCTATCTAGAGAGACAGAAGTGCTGATTCCAATCCAGAATGTCTGTGCTTCCTAAAACCATGCAGGGTAAATCCACTGACAAATTAACTTGGCACTCAGAGATCTCAGAGGCTTTCAGATTTAGACTGCAGCAGAGCAGAGATGTTGAAAGGCAACACTTTGGCCATAGACTGTCTCCATTCTCTGCTGAATATGGTGCAAAGCTTCATAAATACTTGTGCTGGGACGGTGCAGGGAGTAAGATATTGCAGCGTCAGAGTAAGAAATCCACAGCTGGAGAAGGCAACTAGAGGGGTGGAAGATGCCATCTAAGCCTGATTAAACAGCCCAGCTGCTGAAAGAGGCAGTTTGTGGGTGAAGTTTCACAGGTCTTTAATGCAATTCTCTCACTCCTCCTCCTCATCTCTCTTATGGCAGAGCTTAGGAGATGCTTGACATTTTTCACAAGCAGAAAAAGATACTTTAGACAACAATCAGAAACCTAACTCTGAACCACTGCAGGGCTCTCTGGAGCTGGCAGCAGTGGGTGCAGCAGCATACCCTGCATCTCTCTATGGACAGGGGAGGGATGGAAGGCACCCGTCAGAATCAATGAAGCTGATTTAAGGGTGACATAAAAGTGGTGGTGTTTCGGTTGCAATATGATCGTGAGTGCAAAGGGAGAAGGGAGGCAGCATTATTTAATGATAATAAATTTTTAATATAAGAGACCAACATTTAAATGAGCCCAAAATCCAAGCCTTGGACATGGTCTCTGGAGGTGCAGTGGAGAGACAGGAAGGGAGAAGCCTGAACTATTGTTAACTGTGCTTTTCTACGTCCAAGCAGGAGATACAACCCCACTTCTAGAACTTTCCAGAGACTCAGTTCATTCAAGGTAATACATTTCTACATTTCTAGTGTCTGACTAGCAGAGAATTCAGTGTCCCATGTACCTCCCAACCAAATAAAGTGTTTTCTCTTTCTGTCAGAGGTGCCAGTTTCCAGGGGCTAGCTAGCTTTGTGGCTGTTGGTGCTCTCGTAGCTGGGACTCATCACTTTCACCAGGATTCTGCAGAAGGAATTACTCTGCACAGGCATATTCCTGCTGCTGTTTGTCTCCAGGCTGCTGTGTTAGCCACCCTTCCAACACCCTGATCCTGCTTTCTCTCAAACTTCCCGTAAACAAGCACCACAGAGGGCTGAAACAGTTCAGTGGGTCAACACAACAGCAGGGAAAATAAAGAGTCTCATGGGTGTCCAGATTCTCTGACACATGGTAATGCAATTACCAGCTGATCAAACAGCTGTATATCACTGAGGGCAAGAAGCATAGGAGGCAGCAGGCATCTTGTCACCAACCTCTTGTCACAGCTTCTGTCTGACCCTCCCCATGACCGAGCCAGAATTAGTGCTGCCGGGGCACGGAGAGGGTGTGAGTGTCCCTGCCTTTGACTGGACATGCAGCCTTGCCCTTCGAAATTTGCACTGAAAACCTTGTCTGACTTTTCCCTTTGTGGAAGTGTCAGAGGGGCAGACTGAAGAGTAAGTGAAACGGGAGGCAGGAGAGGCAGCCTCCCATGCCCTCTTGCTGCTGCTGGGGATGGTATCTCCCATCGGGGAGAGGGGGTTGAAAGACATCCATCAAAACAGGACAGGCTTCACGGAGTCTCTGGAACAAAGGCAACAGCATCAGGGGTCACTGTTGTGAGCTGTAAAACTGACACACTGGGGGATGCAGGAAGACATATCATGTATTGTGTTTGTGCCCTTGCCAGGTCCAGCTGGTGTCTTCTGGAACAAACAGCTTGCTTAAATTAGTGATGGTCTTCACTGAGGGCTTGGGATAACAGTGTACCATGATAGACCTCCACTCATCTCAACACACCTGGCAGACAGAGTGCAGGGTGTTTTGGCTGGGGAGGGAAATCCCTTGCTGCTGGGTGGATGGGAGGTGGAGAGAAGGGCAGAAGCCAGAGCCAGAGCTGGGGTCCCCAGTGCTGAGGCTGAGGCTAACCCACCCCTCATCACACAGCTAGGGAACAACTTGCCCTCTGGGCTGCAAGTGATAAGGGAGAGGGTAAATGGTTTTAGGGGAGAGAGGGACAAACCTACTGTCAGAGCAGGAAAAACTGTTTGATAGTGAAAGTGCTACAAGGGTAAAGCAATCCTGCTGGAGAAGCAATTGTGCCCTATCTTCAGAGGGAAGTGTTGAGCAGAAGTGGCTGAAGCAGAGTGATGTCATTCAAGCATTTGAACCTAAGATAAAAAGATAGGGTTTCCTCAGTACCTTCAGTATGCCCTCGTTCAGCACTTCCCTGTATTTACTGTAGGAAATACTTCCAATATCTCAAATAGTGAGGTTATCTGACTGCAAACACTTATTTGGTCATCTAAGTAACTTGCACAAGGGCAGAAAATAAGTAGTTTCTGTAATGTTGGTCCCTCAGCCCCCAAGGGGCTGGATTACATTTGCTGACAGGTTCAGTCCTGTGCACCTTTGCACTATTTGCCCCTTAGTCCTTTGCTTGTGATCCCAAACACTACCGGGATTCACCGAAATCCCTACTCTGTTCACTTCCTTTCCATGCTGTGGGGTTTTAGAGTCAACTACTTTAAGCAGAGACCTAACCTAACACCGCTTTTGAGTGGCTTTTACCTTCAGCCTTATCACATGGCCCTTGAAATGTTGCCTTTTTATTCTTTACTACCAAGGCAAAAAGGCATCAGAAGTGCCATAGTACCTAGATGGCTCAAAAAGCTGCATCTTTAGCAAAGTGTTTTAGGAAGCGCAGATGTCTCCAACCCGTAGCTGGCTGCTGAACACACAGTCTCGGAGCCTGAAATACCTGCAAGCTGGAGACATAAGTCAGAGGAGGGCACAGAAGCGGTGACTGCCCAGCACAGCTCTTCTAGGCAAAGAGCTCACCACGGTGCCTGGGACAAGAGGTGCAGCAACGGCCAGACACCTTGGTGTAGAGCCTGGTGAGGGAAAAGTACGGCACTGACAGATGCAGTTGTTGCAGAAATGTCTCAATTTGTTTTGCCTCAGACCTGAACTAAAAATTTCTCTCTCTCCTCTTATAATATGGGTCTAAAACACCAACAGCATTTTGGGAAATAGCTACTTTATTCTGAGAACTGTTGCCACAGCATAGTGCTAATCGTGGCATTAGAAGTGTCTTAATGACATTACAGCAGCACTGTTCGATCCAGACATTTTAACTAGCGGGAAATGATCCTGCTCAGGGTTCTCTGCAGCAAGACAAGTCATAATGTCTATTACAAATGTGTTCAAAATGTCAATAATGCTCCATATCCACTAGAAAAAAGGAGGAGAATCTCTCTGGTCAGACAAATTGTGAACAAACTAATTATAAAAAATTAATGATTGAACAATGCTGTTAAATTTCTGCCTTTTATTTAATAAATAAAATGCACACAGGGGTAACAGTTTACAGTTCAGGAAGGACACAGCTATCCCCTGTGCTGACAACCACTTATGCTCTATTTAACACTTGGAATTTAAGTGGTGCAGAAAGTACACTTGGCCAGCAATTGCTGTCTGAAAGCCTTTGCAAAGTAAAATGCGTTTACTGCCAAAAATTAGGTTTCAGTAGTAAATTTCTTAGTATTCTGCAGAGTCACGACTTTTCTCCTCTTCTGTAATTAGACATCAAAGGAAAGTCTGTCATTTAAATTAAAAGATACCGATTGAGATCCTTTGAAAGAAGTAGCATGTTGTATATACATAATTAGTCATATTTCTGTTTACTTTAATCTCATGAATCTACAGTTGAAAGCCATTGTTAAGCATGAAGTCTGACATTAGAAAGACTCCTATTAACTTTCACAGGCTCTGGGACAGGTTCCAGTGCTTAAAAGGTTGTGCAGATGAAATAACACCCGTGATCTGAATTACTTGCATTTGTCCACAGCAAGGTCAGACAGGTTATATTTATTTTGCTTTATGTGGTGACTGGGTAAAAATGAATGGCTTTTACCAAGCGGGAGGTCAGAGTAGATAGCTTAATTATGCCTCCCAGACTTGTGGTCTGTGCATGGACAGATTAGTGTAGGGTATGCACACAGGGTGGTGGAGTCTGGGAGACCCTTGTCAAGGAAGAGATGCTAGTTAGTGCTGGGGGCACATGACACACTGTCAGTTCTCTTGTGTTTTCTTCCCCAGCTTTCCAAAAGGAAGTAATGAATCAAGGAGGTGTAATGACCAGCTAGGTAATGTACATTGCCCAAGGCATATTTGCTTGTGTAAGGGAGATCGCACAAAGCAAATGCCACTTCAGATGGAGCAGCAGCATGATATTTCAGAAAGGATGGGCACAGCTCTAGGAGTGTCATATTCGAGGACAAATCCATGTGCATACTGACAAAAGTTTATCTCAGTGTCTACCTGGACATCTTTACCACTCCTTAGGAAGAAATAAGCTCAGGTCAGTGATAAACATGGAGTTGGCAATTCAGGACCTTTATAGCCTAACCATTGTTATTTTGGGGTTCATCTGTTTAATGATTCTTGGTACAGGAAGACCAACAATAAAAATGGTTGAGAGAAAAAGAACCCAAACCAAACCAAACAAATAAAAGAAGGGACAATGCTTAACTAGTAAGCAGGGATGTGGTAACTGGATGCAGATAAAGCAAAAAATGACGAGCAATGTGTAAGTCCAAGGTATTGTTATCCAGACTGTTTTCCATTTAAACAAGATTGTCTAACAAATATAGAGCGTAAAGTATAATAGCCTACTTTGCTATGACTGAATATATCATTAAAAGAATTCCAGCTGCAATAAGGAAACCCTTCAGACACTATTTTTTGCTGTTATTTGTATTTGGCATTGAATTGACATCAATTGTTCACACAGTTCAGTGCTGGGTGTTTGATGTGTATAGTAAAAAAAACCCAACTATAGAATAGTCTGTTTGTTACTGACACTCCTACTCAGAAGATGATAACAGAAGGTTTTTCCTGATACTTTGCCTTTCTTTCACCTTGTCACTTGACCAAGATCAACAGAACAAAGTCAAAATTAAAGGTAGTAAAAGGAAAGTTTCTGTTCTGCTTGATTTTTATCTAGTATGACAATCTTGAAGTCGCATGAAAAAAGTAAAACAGTACAAATATCTATGTGTTTGCTCAGTCACTCAGAACTACAGAAAGTGGTTCCTAAACACCCTTTGATATTTCTTGCTGTTTCTTTGTGTTACAGTAGCAGTAGGACACCAGGGCCCTACTTTTGCTTAGCCCTGAAGAAAAATCAACAAAAAACCAGGGCAAAGTCTATTTCTACTAAAAATGCTTCTGATACAAACTTCATCTAAGAGTTGCCAGATGAACGTAACAACAAGCTACAGGGTATTGAAACAGCTAATTTGCAGAAATCATATTGCCTTTTTAGACAGAATCCATGCTCCTGACAGTCATATTAACTGACCGCTTGTCAACAGTGGATTCTCCAGAGGTTTTGTCATTTAAGATTTTCTCCATTTACCAGCACTTAAAAAAAAAACCCAATAGGATTTCAAAAGCTCACTCACTGTTCTGTCTCTTTGACACAATCTTCTATGCTGGCTTTGCTAAAAACTTAATATACCAAGTTCCCCATACCTGTGCACTCACAAAGCAGTGCAAACTGGCTATATCAACACCAGAATCAGGTTCTCTTGGAGTGTTTTTGATTGTAAAAATCATCAGTTAATTCTGTGAATGTGTTTTTAAATGAAATACTACTCTACCCATTTTCTTATCAATCTCGCTGTAGAAATCTTGAAAAAAGGAATGACACATATAATATGCAGTAACTGTCAATTATTTCAACATGCCTTGATCATCAAAGTCCTGAGATGAAATCTGTCATGACTGGAGTCTCTGTTTCTGAGGCTGTAAATGCTGTTACTCCCATGCTGAGGATGGAAAGTGGGATTTCACCTGTCATCACTCTTTTGCTGTGATTTACCCGAGGCAGTGGCCAGCCTCTTACCACTCTCCTGCAAGGATATGCATCAACCCCACTGTGCCTATGGTGAACTCTCTGTTTGGGAGCCATGAGTGAGCTCTCTTTCAGTTGATTCTAACCCTTACTTCCCTTCTCACGTGAACACCTTCCAAAACATAGGGTGGAAAACTCCAGCCAGGCTATGGGCTTTGCTCTGAGATGGTTATTCTGCATTAAGCTATACTCAACACATGCTCAAATAATGCAGCTAACTCTGCAAACCAGGCTACTCTGTGATTCTGCCCTGTCGTTGGCTATATTTAACCAGTGTTTGCAATCAGGCAGACTTTTATCAGGCAGACTTTTGCCACAGAGCCTGGATTTGAAAGTTGTGCCTTTCTCAGGCATAAAATCTGGATGAAGTTGTTGGTTTTGAAAAGCTAATGTTGTCTCCCCATGCCACTGCAACAACGTAGTGACACCTCAGGAGACATGTAATGCTAATTTCTCCCATATAAGACCCAGAAGTTAGCTGCCAAGAGCAAGCTGGTTACAGCCCGGCTTTAATCTGTGATGAGCATAATGAATCCTTAACAGTAGAGCCAAGCAGTGCTTAAAGGTGCTGCTGGACCATGGTCTCCCACCCTACACATTGCACTCAGAAGGGCCCAGGTGTGGGAGGTACTGCAGTTGTTCTTCCATCTCTTTGCTGTTTTTTTCATGTCAGGCCCTCAGATAAGCTGGCTTTTGTCCCTCTTTTGTGACTTAAACCCTGCAGAGCAAGGATATGCTTACTTCTGTGATGAGTTCCTTATCCTGAGCAAGCCTTTAGGCATTGTTATATAGTAGAGGCAGTTTTAGTCTTTACTATGTACCAGTGCAAACGAGGGGGTGTAAATGCAATGGCTTCTTACTGAAGGAGGCCAGATGATGATTAGCAGTGATACTCACCTCATGAAGACATGTTAGAGACCAAGGGACTGGTGCTTCTCTAATATTTGGCTGAGTTTCTCTACACAGATGTGTACATATATCTCACTATTTTCAGTATGAGTTGAGAGAAGGAGGTTGAAACGTATCAAAAATGATACAATTACACTTTGAGATTTGAACTATTCAACCTTAAACTTAGATTACCAGCTGCTTTCTAACCTGCAGTTCAAGTTCCTATTTGGTGTCAGGGTAGCTCTGCAACAGTTGAGACTCATTGTCAGTGATGGCCTTTATATTTCATTCTGAATTTGCACAAAGAAGAGGCTTCAAAAGGCACAGCACTGAAGCACAAAAACTGAGACAATCTTTTGTATTTTTGGGGGGAGTGGACGTTGACGTGATTTACAACAAGTGACTCACTGGGATTTTTGGAACTGGCCTGCTTGGATGAGTGCAAACAGGTCCAAGTTCCTTTGCTCTGCCTACATCTGGTTCAGAAACCATGGAGCTGTGTTAATGCTATGTTCAATTGGGCTTATCTTGCTAGGAAGCTAATACAATTGTGTTGCTTTCAAATCAAAGATGGCTCATGGCCAACCAGCCTGGAGCACAGGTATAGTGAGCTCATATCTGCTTGCATCTACCCATGGAGATGGGACCATGAAGGTTGTGTTTAACATAACTGCAAGGATACTGCTTCTACATATTCCAGACCTCACACTTACGAACCAGAACTCTGGGTTTGCCTTGATCAGGAAGAACAAGTGATGTGTGGGATATTCCAGGCAATGTGAGCTGAAGGCAGTGGAGGAAAAGAGGGCACTTGAATTTCTGAGGCATTTTGCTGGAGTAAATACTTTTTAAGTTATGATTTATTGGATGGCAGTGCGGTGTAGCAGCAGATACAATCTTGTTCAAGTTTTAAATGTCATGAATTTTTCAAAAATTAAATATGTTCCAGAATTGTTCTGTTTTCTTCCAGTATCTTCTGCTTTTATTACTGTATCTCATGCCAAAGGTGAGTGTTCTAAATGGAGTTTCAGACATTTCAAAATCTGTCACTTAAGTCTTTGTAAAATCAAGCTGGGTAGACAAGAGCCTATTTTTATACACCCAGGCAGCCATTCCAGCTTGCTATAGTTCTAACATTACAAACAAGAAATTCAAAGGAATAATTACTTTCTATATTATGTTAGCTTTAATAAAGCAGCCAAGGAACAAACTGGCATCTGTTTCCTAGCATTTTTTTCCATTATTTAGCCATAATCTCTTTTGAAATCATGAAGATCCTCTCAAAATACTGAAGTGTGATTAGGTTGTGAAATCTGAATCTAATTAAAGAAGATCATGTGCTTGAAGCATGCATCACTGTCATGAGGTCCCACTAGGATTTCAAAAAAAATTGTTTAAAAATTGTCAATTAAAAAAATTGACACTTTACTGTCAGTTTTTCATGTAATTTGATTGACTACATTAGCCTTGTATACACAGATACTATCTGGTTAACAAATTCAGGGTATTCCATTGTATACGTACATATGTCAACACCTCCTTCAGGCAGCTGTGATTAGCATTATAGGTCAGAGCAAGCATCTTACATCTAAGATCAGGCATAAGGTTTCACAGTAATAATAGCAGGTCTCCACTGTCTTTTTCTGGGTTAAGACAGATTTGGTCTTGGATGTTGGAACAGGGCAAAAGGATGGAAGATCAGCAGCCTTTACCAAGGTCTGTTGCTAAGTACAGAGGGCAGTTTGAGCTGCCTAAAAAGGTATGGCTCACTTGCAGATGGTTCCTGGGTATGCACTGGAAAATTGAACTTACCCTATGTATGCGGATTACCCCATTAGCATGGAAGAAGAACAAACAGGCATCAATACAGGGGAAACAGCTCCAAGAAAGGGAGCTCCAGCATCAACTAAGCCTGGTCAGTAAGAGGGACAGCCTCCCTCCCGTATGACTAAAAAAATCATGCTTTCGTGGCATGTGATAATATCCAAGCTCCTGGCAGGCACCACAAACAACTAAAAGCTAAGGGCTGACAATGTACTTAAGGTCTGTCTTTGAAGATTAACATTAGGCAGTGGCTGCCTTGCAGGAAAGACAGTAAAGAGTGTGCACCCAGACAGCTCCTGGGATTCTTCCAAGGAGTCACCTTGGAGGTCTGCCACTCTAGGAGCTGGCAGAAGCACAGGCAGATGGCACAGTGCTTCACTCAGGTCTACCCAAGAATCTATGCGATGCTCAGGCATCAAGGGCTTGCTCCCTTATCATGCTGGTGGACTCCGGTGGAAAGCACCCTCAAAGGTATGGAGGTCTGTCTATCTCCCCTACTTTTATTGCCCAGACATTTCTCTGCTTCTTCTGATGCCTCTTTCAGTTACTGTGCAGACCCCTGTCCTTGAGTTAAGCCTCCACAGCCCTGAGAGTGGCTCTGTTGCTGGCCTGAGTATCTCCTGGTTAATCTGACAGAAACTTTATACTCTGCTATATTCTCCAGCAGCACTGAAAATATTTGAGAGGACCAAGAAAAGATGATCCACAACCCTGTTATGTCCAATGAGATAAACTAGTCTAATCAAAAATTTCTAGACTGCCTTCGGAGGTTTTGTCCTTGTAATGCCTGTCTTAACTATAAAGGAGATGTGATTGTGCTGACATAGCTGTTAGCACTGTAACTTGGAAACTGTGGTCTCATTTGGCCATTGGATAGTGTCATACTGAAAAAAGGGTATTTAAATGGTGAAAACATTTATAGGAGAACATCTATATGTGTCAGGCCTTTTCTTCTTAACTCTACTCATAATCCACCCATTAGTTCAACACAACGACCAAAATTAATGTGCTTTTGGATTGGTGATTTTAAAAGGGGTGTGGTTACAGGGGGCTGACAGGGCACTTAGGATGTATTCAAGGATTTTATGAGTACTTTATTTTCCTCTGTACCCCTGAAAGAGAGTTTGCGACTGCACTTTTGAATAACAGAGATCTACATGGGCAGTGACATGTCACTATTGCTTTATTTCCATAGATGAAAACTAACTCTAATTTTAGAATTGCCACCTGCCCAGCGAAATATCAATATTACATGGTAACTCTTAGAGAAATGCTGTTAGCATTGAAGTAGGCAGAAATGACAGAAAAAATAGGCAACAGCTGTTTTCTCTGGCATCGCACAAAGTGAATTTTGTGCCTAATTTCTTGTTGAAAAAAGCATGTGACATTGTCTGGTAACAGGAGCTAGCTTGACTAAGAAGTGCCTGAGCTTCCAGTAGGAAAGCTGGAGTTAAAAAATCTGAAATGAAAGATAGGCTACTGCAACGATCACAGAGCTACAGAATATAAGACTATCTCAGTTTCAAGCTCCCAGATGTGGGTTTATGAAGTGAAGGACAAAAGTGACAGCTGACAAGGAGTGGAAAGCAGGGAAAAAGTGTGATCTGGAAAAGAATGGGCAGAGCTACAGTGTGGTTCAGCAGACACTCAAAAGGAAGGGATAGTCTGAGGCATGCTATAAGGATGGTACTAAAAAGTCATGTAAAAAGCAGTACTGGGCTACATCAGATGTCAGTATCTCCTGTGTGGCCAACAGGAGCCAGGAACACAGGTAAGAATATGACAAGCATCTGCAGTTTGCTCCCTACTGTCCCCCCAGCCTCCAGCTAATCTTTTCTCAGGCATTTTCCCGGTTTGATTCCAGGCAGGGAATCTGGTCCACTATAGAGGTGTATTCTCTTTTAGTTCTTCTTTAATAATTTTTTGCCTGTCTTAAGTTGTGATCGTAGGTATTGTTTAAAGTTAGATTTAATTGATAATGTTTCATCCTGCTCTGGTTTTGTGTATGTAGCATAATGTCTACACCTAAAACTAGATAGGCATAGATATGCATATATACTTATGGAGATAAATATATGCTACAAAGTAACTAATTTTAAAATGCCATTAAATAAATTTCCTTGAGCAGCCTATTACTGAGTTAAAAAAATACTAATTCAGAAGAACAAAATCAAATAATATTTAAGTCAAGGCTCAAACTAAACAGGGTCAAAGATGTCAGAATTTAAAATCTTTTCCTGAACATTCACTTGTCTGTGAGTATACAGCTGGGGAGAGTCAAAGAATGCCAACTAAAATTATTGCTATTTATATAATGCAATATTGAATACATTTACATTACAGATGATTACTATTGTTGCAGAATGCAAGTAATCATGTTAGGTTCAATAACATCCAGAAGCACAGACCTGCATAAGGGAGGATTTTAATTTCCTTAGGAGAATGAATTCATTGATTTTCCACATTTGATTGCCACTATTAAGAAATCAAAGTTTTTCCAGACCCTCAGCATATCCTTCTTCTTACATTGATTTGCTCTTTTCTGTAAGCCAGGAAGATGCAAAACATTTTTAAAACCCTTTTTTTCCATATTCCCATTAGTGAATAAAAAATTAAATCTGCAGATTGAATTACAGACATAAGGCAAAGAAACACAGCACATGTCAGTTTAGAAGATGGGTGGGTACTTCAGTTCAAAGTGCCTCCTTCCTGAGTGGATTCAACAAGTTTACACAGTCACGAATTATTTGTGTTCAAAGTCTCTTCGCCTAGGAATACCATGTCTCTAAAGGTTTTTGATGGCATTTGGAAGACATGTAATTTCAACGAGAAAAATTTCAGCAGATTACAATGAGTTTGCACATGAAATGGCCAGAAAATGTCACCAAGAGACAAACCCAGGGTATTAGCCATGGGTTCATGTATAGAGATGCAACAGAAAAATCTCACTTTCACAGTTTAAAATACCCATGAATTAAATGCAGTGACCCCTTACAGAAGCCGTGCTTAGGCAAATTAAAGCAATTAGAATATATGTTAAAGTATTCATAATCTTTCTGGACAAGAAGATTCATTTTTTCTACATACAATGTAACAGGGTACTGATATGAATGACAGCAAGTTAAAATTTTGTGGCATCTCCAGTCACTGATTAGATTCTCATCTGAAAGGTGTTAGGTCAGCAGTAAATGGGGCCATTTTCAACCCTGGGAGAACCAATGTCAACCTCACATTAAAAAAAGATCAGGCAATGAAACAGTTGCAGAGACCAGCTGAGGATGGCGTACAAGAACTAAAGAAAGAATGACTCATTTATAATGTATGAAGCCCCTTGGCCTTCATTAAAGGCTAAGTATGCTGTTTTGGATATTGTTTTACTTTATCCCAGCATCTGAAGTCCTTGGTTTTGGAAAATGTCCAGATGAAAGCCATAACGATATCTAAGAATAAAAGGGAATATGATAATGGCATTGAAGTTGTAACTTGCTCAGCCTACAGGATGTGTAAAGGGAATCCAGTTGGGAAGTGCAAGCACCCATGAGAGAAGTAAACACTGAAATGTCCTGAAGGTTACATCAGTTGCTGCCACCACAAAGCCCATGGTGCATGTGTGTGTGCAGTCAGCTTTGAAGGTGACCGAGGACAGAAGAATTTGATCTGACAGGAAAGCAATGCCAGGAAAAGAGATGGTGCTCAGACAGAGTCATTGCTCAGGGCTATGCAACAGGGATGTTAAAAAGCAGTTTTTGGCTAATATGTGTGTCCCTACAGAAGGGTTTTGAGGTGAAAACCCTGGAGAACATCTGGCTAGCTGGTTGGCTTTGCTGCCTGACTGCTCATTGCAAGGTCGAGGGTAGCGAAAAGACAAAAAGAAAATGATAAAACTCACTGTTTTGAGCCAAACCTGAAAATTCTTATATAGGAAAAGTCAAAGGAAGTCAAAACTGAATCTGTCAGAACCTAAGGCCTGACCCAAAGCCAGCTGAAGTCTGTCATAGAATCATAGAATAGTTAGGGTTGGAAAGGATCTTAAGATCATCTAGTTCCAACCCCCTGCCACAGGCAGGTACAGCTTATGCTAAATCATATCACCCAAGGCTTCGTCCAACCTGGTCTTGAACACTGCCAGGGATGGAGCATTCACAACCTCCCTGGGCAACCCATTCCAGTGCCTCACCACCCTAACAGGAAAGAATTTCCTTCTTATATCCAATCTAAACTTCCCCTGTTTAAGTTTGAACCCATTACCCCTTGTCCTGTCACTACAGTCCCTAATGAAGAGCCCCTCCCCAGCATCCCTATAGGCCCCCTTCAGATACTGGAAGGCTGCTATGAGGTCTCCACGCAGCCTTCTCTTCTCCAGGCTGAACAGACCCAACTTCCTCAGCCTATCTTCATACGAGAGGTGCTCCAGTCCCCTGATCATCCTCGTGGCCCTCTCTGGACTTGTTCCAACAGTTCCATGTCCTTTTTATGTTGAGGACACCAGAACTGCACACAATGCTCCAAGCGAGGTCTCACGAGAGCAGAGCAGAGGGGCAGGATCACCTCCTTCGACCTGCTGGTCACGCTCCTTTCGATGCAGCCCAGGATACAGTTGGCTTTCTGGGCTGCAAGCACACACTGCTGGCTCATGTTCATTTTCTCATCGACCAGCACCCCCAAGTCCTTCTCCACAGGGCTGTTCTGAATCTCTTCTCTACCCAACCTGCAGCTGTGCCTGGGATTGCTCCAACCCAGGTGTAGGACCTTGCACTTGGCATGGTTAAACTTCATGAGGCTGGCATCAGCCCACCTCACAAGCATGCTGAGGTCCCTCTGGATGGCATTCCTTCCCTCCAGCGTATCAACCGAACCACACAGCTTGGTGTCATCAAGCTTGCTGAGGGCGCACTCAATCCCACTGTCCAAGTCAGCGACGAAGAAGTTAAACAAGATCAGTCCCCACACCCATCCCTGAGGGACACCGCTCGTTACTGGTCTCCAACTGGACATTGAGCCATTGACCACAACTCTTTGCGTGCGGCCATCCAGGCAGTTCTTTATCCACCAAGTGGTCCATCCGTCAAATTGATGTCTCTCCAATATAGAGACAAGGATGTTATGTGGGACAGTGTCGAACGCTTTGCACAAGTCCAGGTAGATGACATCAACTACTCTACCCCATCCATCAGTTTCGTAGCCCCATCATAGAAGGCCACCAAATTGGTCAGGCAGGATTTCCCCTTAGTGAAGCCATGCTGGCTGTCACCAAGCACCTTGTTGATTTTCATGTGCCTTAGCATGCCATCCAGGAGGATCTGCCCCAAGATTTTGCCAGGCACAGAGGTGAAACTGACTGGTCTGTAATTCCCCGGGTCATCCATTTTCCCCTTCTTGAAAATGGGGGTTATATTTCCCTTTATTCCAGTCGTCGGGAACTTCACCTGACTGCCATGATTTCTCAAATATGATGGACAGTGGCTTCGCAACTTCATTTGCCAGCTCCTTCAGGACGCGCAGATGGATTTCATCAGGACCCATGGACTTGTGCACATTCAGATTTTTAAGATGGTCTCAAACCAGTTCCGCTCCTACAGTGGGCCCAAGGTCTTCATTCTCACAGTTCCTGCATCTGCCTTCCAAGACTTGGTTGGTGTGGTCAGAGCCTTTGCCAGTGAAGACCGAGGCAAAGAAGTCATTAAGAACCTCAGCCTTCTCCAAATCCTGTGTAGCCAGTTCTCCCGAGAGCTTCCTGAGGGGGCCTACATTGTCCCTAGTCTGCCTTTTGTTTGCTACGTACCTATAGAATCCCTTCCTGTTGTCCTTAACATGCCTAGCAAAGTTTAATTCTAACTGGGCCTTAGCTGTCCTAACCTGGTCCCTAGCTTCCCAGACAACATCCCTGTACTCTTCCCATGCCACCTGTACTTGCTTCCACTTACTATAAGCCTCTTTTTTCATTTGAATTTTCCTCAGGAGCTCCTTATCCATCCAAGGAGGTCTCCTGGCCTTCCTGCTGCACTTCTTTCTGGTTGGGATGCAACACTCCTGAGCTTGTAGCAGGTGATCCTTGAATATCAACCAAGAGTCTTGGGCCCCTCTGCCCTCTAGGGCTGTATCCCACAGAACCTTACTAAGCAGGTTCCTGAAGAGGCCAAAGTCTGCTCTTTTGAAGTCCAGGGCAGTGAGTTTGCTGCACGCTCTTCTCACTGTCCTGAGGATCTCAAATTCGAGCATCTCATGATCACTGCATCCAAGGCTGCCCTTGAGAGTCACACTTCCAACGAGCCCTTCCCTGTTGGTGAACACGAGGTCAAGCATGGCAGCTCTCCTTGTCAGCTCCTCTATTACTTGCAGAAGGAAGTTGTCTTCTACACAATCGAGGAACCTCCTGGATTGCTTGTGCCGGGCCGCACCGTCCTTCCAACAGGTGTCAGGGCGGTTGAAGTCACCCATGAGAACAAGGGCCTGCGAGCGTGAGGCTTTTCCTATCTGTCTATGGAGTGCTTCATCTGCAGGTTTTTTAGGTCCTCCCCAGTATCCTGGAGAATTGATGAAAAGACAGTCTGAGCTCCAGAGCCCCTAACCACCTCTCCCAGGGCTCTGTAGTCCTTCTTTATGTTCCCCAGGTTACTACTATCTATATCCCTAGCACTCACATGTATCACCAGGAGTGGGTAATAGTCCGTGGGACTTACTAGAGCAGGCAGCCTCTCTGCCACATCCCTGATCCGTGCCCCCCGTAGGCAACACATCTCCCTTGAGACGGGGTCTGGCTGGCAGATGAGTGCTTCTGTCCCTTTCAGTGTAGAATCCCCTACTACTACGACCTGCCGCTTTTTCCTAGCAGCACCAGTAGAGATCTTCTTTAGCAGTGCATCAGCCGGCTGTTTCTGGCTCGAGTGCGCTTCCTCATTAGCCCCTGCAGGTCAGCAAAGCTGTTCTGCGTGGGGACAGGGGATTTAGGGGGAAGCCCCTTGCTTTTGGTTGTCCTTTTCCTTCTTTTTTTTGTTGTTTTTTTTTTTTTTTGTCACTAATTCCCAGCTTCCCAGGTTAACGGCCTCCTTCTTTCCTTCATGAGCTAGAGGTGAAGCTCGAGGCCCCTGCATTCCTGCTTCCTCTCAGCTTCCCTGACATCTGGCAGCCTATTGACAGCATCCCGCAGCTCAGCCCCTGCTGCAGGAGGACCTCCACCAGGGAGCACCGAGTGTAGCCCTGCCCATTGTGCACCCTCCCCTCACCAGACCAGTGCAGGCACTCTCCTCTCTACACCCCGAGCTCTGCACTGCAGCCTCCCCTCTCATCGGCTCTGTCTGGGGGCCTACGCTGCCACCGCCGGGGCAGTCAGAGCAGAGCTCCCGGACCGGGCCCTGCTCACACGCCGAGTGCTCACCACTGTGCTCACCACTGCGCTCACCACTGCGCTCACCACTGCGCTCACCACTGCGCTCACCACTGCGCTCACCACTGCGCTCACCACTGCGCTCACCATCCCGCTCCCCTGCCCGCTCTGTTTCCTCGGCCGCCTCTGGTCGCCGCGGTCCCTGGGGCAGGTTTTTACCCAGTCAGGGCTGGTGCCGCTGCTCCAGGCTCCGCCCCGTGTGAGTCATCTGCTCGCTCTCGTCAGCTGAGCTGCCGGCTCCCGGGCAGGTCCTGTCGAGGACTTGAGGCTCCCTCGGTGGCTGTTGCCGCTCTGAGTTGAGGCTCCTGGACGCTGATCTCCCCCCCCGGCTCCGGTGTTGAAGGCGTCCTCTCTCGAGCTACTCACCTCAGCAACTGACCCAAATTATGTCAATTATGGACTGTATGTGCTGTTGTAAGCAACAAACTGGATGTAGGGTTGCAGAAACTGAATATTAAACTGGAAGAAATATCTTAGCTCATCACTTCTCATCCCCTCTTTATCATAGTCAGCCATGAAATATAAATCCATTTATAAATGCATCAAAGGAGTTTTTATGCTGCTTGGTAACTTCATTGCTATGCACAGTATAAAAACAGCTGAGCTGTATTGAAGGGTGGTGGAGATAAAGTTAAACTGAATTAGAGAAAAAGACACTAGGTGTAACTGACAGCCAGTTACAAAGTTAAGATAGAAGGTGTTCAATTAGTTATTGAGGATATTTTTTTCAGTTTCCAGTTGACTGTGCATGGATATTGCATTGAATACATTGGATTTTCTGAGAATTTCCACGCATCGATGCATACATGACAAAACAGCATTGTGCAGGATACGAGTTAAATTCTTATACTGACAAGCTGAAACTAATGTGACCAGAAATATAATCATCCACAAATGCAGAGGATGCTGCAAAAGAAGTTGTTAAGCTTCTAAAAAAGCCCAAACATTAAAACCAATTGCTGAACTGCAGGTCTGGAGAGTAGTGAATTTAAAATTGAAATTTGTGGGATAGTAATAAGACTGATGAGCTTTCAGTGGGAAGTGTGCTATTTTAAGCAGCTGTTATAAAACCACCTAGATGAAAATTAGATGATTGCAGAAATGGAGCTGATTTATGCCAAAGGAAAACCTTGCTCCCACCTATAAGGATTCGCTTAAGTGTCAACAAATTAGTGGTAAGGAAGCACTGGCAGGTATAATTATTCAGATTTTTCTTGAAGTCACTAAAATAGGCTGTTAAAGAAAACCAGGCACCTAGAAGGTGAAAGGAAATGTTCTGCTGTGCAGTGAAACCGGGCTGGGAGACAGCAAGTACAAAGAATAAAGAACCAGCTTTCATTTAGAAATGAGGTTAATAGTAAGTGTTTGCAATGCATCTGCTGGGACTGAGGCTGTTTATTAATAGTCCGGCAGCAGGGCAAAGCAACAAAATTTGCAGATGACGCTAAATGATTGAGATCAGGCAGGGATTAAGACATGCAGACATGACAAAACTAAGCCATTGGGTGATGTATTACGAGTTTGATTCTTGTTCTGGTTTTCTCTTTTTGCTATGAGCAAAAACAAAGTCATAAGCATTGAAAGAAATAATGAAATGCCTTGCAGCACTGGACTGTATTCTAAATAAAGCGATAACAGTTTCAGAGCAAGATTTGCAAGTTATTACAGATGGTCCAGAAGAAACCTTTGCTTAATACCAATGAAAGCAAAAGGGTTTTGATGGTATTAAGGGGCAGCAAGAACAGGGCAGAATACTATAAGGCTGTTGTACCTCAGGCTCTTGACATCACCCCCTGACATTTAATGGTGTTTGCAGCTGTAGTCAGCCAGTCCTTATCAAAATGTAGCCAGAGGAGAAAAACAGTTCTTCCTAAAAGCAATCAATATGATTTCCAACAAGGAAATCTTTTCAGATACCAAGAAAGATCAATGGAGACTTTAATAGGAAGGAACAAAAGTTGAGAGGCTCATGAGAAATAAAGAAATGCCCATCAGTTTTTATACAGCTTTAATACAAGAAAGAGCAGAATCTGGTAAAGACTAACAATCCTGAGACAGAAAAATAGCTATTCATGCACAGCACATAATGAACTTGCAGAATCTGCTGCAGGAAGTATTTATTGTTAAAGCAAACCATTCAGGAAGACTGTCAAAATGAAAAATATGTGTAGCATCAATACTCACAGTAGATGGATGAAAATTTGGGAAGAACTGCATTTTTGCAACAGTGCTGACTCTGAGACGTGAGCTAAGCACCATGCTAACTCTTGTATAATGTTAGGAAAATTATTTCCACTGTAAAGCTTTTTAACGTCTTGTAGTATATGTCATTACAGCAGCAGTAAGGGGCTCATTTTGTTATAATCCTGTATTGCACCTTTTTTTCCTCCTCTGTTAAAAGAATTAGAGAGCTGTTGTACCTTCCAGCCTTGGAGAGCTATGTTTTTATTTAATTATTTTAGAAACAATTCAAGGAAACAATTGATTCTTATTAACGTTCAAAAGCTTTGCATTAAATATGCTCTCAGAATGGCAGTCAAGCTGTCATCTCCTTCCTTGGCAGAGGTAATTTTGGAAAGACTAAATGGGACTTAATATGGGAACATTATTTCTACTGTGTTATTAGCATCAGTAACTCAGAATTAAATGAGAAGGAAAATAAATGTAGAGAAGCTCCAAAGAACCACAGAGGAATGTATGCATCCTGAAGACACAAAATTAATAAAAAGGCCAACAGGATTAAGATTAAACATTTGGAAATTAAGGAACTCCTTGTTTTAATGGATTATCACAAGTTCCCATTGCCAATCCAGTCAGCTGTTCTTTCTGCCTTCCTCCCCCTTCTTCATTCCTCTTCCACCCCTGCCTGGTGGCTTATGTGCACATTCAGATGCAAATCATAATTTCGTAGGTCTTGCACACAAAACAAATGCCATTGTTGTCACCCTCAAATGTATTTATCTGTCCATTATCTCTGTTTAAACATAACATTACAGAAACTGAGTCTAAACTCCCATATTCTTGACATAATAGACCTACCTTAAGGATCAATGAATGGATAAATATAAAATTGAAGTTTCATGTCACTCATTATTTGTGTACAGATTGTACTGCATTTTACAATCCAATGTAGGTGTCTTAGTAAAGATTTTCAGAGGAATGAGAACATATGGTACTGGTCCAGGTATTTCTTGTGGTGAGCTGGGGCTCTGCTGAGCTGGGCTCCTTTTCCTCTCCCTCCGCTATCCTGCCACCCCAATTTTGCAGCCCCTTGTCATCAGAGAAGGACTCACAGAGGCTGCCTGGTGACCTCACAGTTGAAAACACGGTGGAGCTCTCCCTGCTAATTAAAGGCTGCCCTGTAGGTGCCAGCCCTGCCAACCCAGGCTGGTTATTGCTTTGAGTTGCCCCTGCTACCATCAAGACTGTGCCCCCTTGCAGAGACAAGCACATGGGATGATCCATGTGCAAGGCTAATAACAGATGAGATAGAAAATTATTAGCTGGTACAGCCCTGCTTTAAGTGGAAAACACCCTTGTTAGCCTGCCACCACTTACCAGGATGACAGGCATCCTCTCCCTTGGCAAAAAGACTTTGTGTTTTCAAAGCAACTGACTTCAAATTATCTACAAACGGCCACACATTTCTATGTGATCCCTCTTCCTTACTGGTCCAGGAAAGCTCACACTCCACTAAAAGTAGTAGTAGGCATCCTGCACTGCATCTGCTGCTTTTGATGGCCATGCGATGCCTCTAAGGAAGAAGAATCAGATGCTCTTTTTTTCACCCCAGTGTCTTGCACCCTTATTTATAGAGGTGGAGGCTACATCTAGAGGTGGTCACTATAATTTCCATTTTGCAGACAGAGACCCAGAATTGAGGTGACTTTCCTAACATGATACAGTCTGCAGAAGTGAAGGCTTCAAACCAGATGTCTGATGCTTAGGGTCAGGCTCAGCTGTTGCATGCTTGAAGAGGTACCTGAGTTTGAGTGGGAGAGAGAGAGAAGGGATGGTCGTGCTGCCGAGCCAGAGTTGTTTTGCCCTCTTCATCTCTCTGCATTAAAAGCAGGGGAAGAAGGAATGATGGTACGCCAGTTATAGCATGGATAGAGCTTGCTTATCTCACTGAAACTGAGGGATTTTCAGCTGATCCTGTATTACTTTACACTTTTTTAATTAATACAATGCAGTATCTACCATTTTAAAGAATTTATGAACTGGAATGGCACTTATAAACTGAACCAGGGGATTTATAAACTGAGGTACATAACACTCTGCTCTGAATACACAGTAATGAAGGTAGCAAGGGACAAGACAAAGGGGTTGACCGAGATAAACAACTCTGACTAAATAACCTGGCAAATAAGGGAGTGTTCCTAGTGCCTAGGTGCAGGCAGTCATACATGGATGTGTCCCACTCCCTTCCTAGGGCAGGTCGAGATACATCTCATCTCTCCCTTTACTTTCCCTTCTCCCCAGCCCACCTTTTGCATGCCGAAGAACCTGGCTATGCCTGGGATGCAGGGATGGCAGCGCATTCTAATCTGTCCCCACATCTGAATGGCCAGCAGCACAGAACCCCATGGCACAACCCAGCAAGCCCCTTGACCTCAGTAAATCAATGTTTGCAATTCAAGAGAACCTCGAATAGGCACAATGCATTAATTTTCCATTAATTAGGGCTGTTTCCTGCTTTCTGAAATCTAAATGGAAGGCAGACTATGGGATACCTGAGAGAAACATGGTTTTGAGAGGTCATGCTGGGTGCACACTTGAGCTGTGTCATTTATTCTCCCTATCTCTTAGTTTTCCACTGTAGAATCATAAAATAGTTAGGGTGGTAAAGGACCTCAAGATCATCAAGTTCCAGCCCCTGCCATGGGCAGGGACACCTCACACTAAACTGTCATCCAAGGCTCTGTCCAACCTGGCCTTGAACACCACAAGGAGTGGAGCATTCATAACTTCCCTGAGCAACCCATTCCAGTGCCTCACCACCCTTACAGTAAAGAACTTCCTCCTCTCCTTATAGCCAATCTAAACTTCCCCTGCTTGAGTTTTAACCCATTACCCCTTTTCCTATCACTACAGTCCCTAATGAAGAGTCTCTCCTCAGCATCCTTATAGGCCCCCTTCAGAAGACCTTGCCTAATGCTTCATTTTACACAAAGGTTGCTCTGAAGGCGCTTAACCAGCACAGTCTGCCTGGAGTAGTACCAGGGCTTGGGGAGGTTATGCCAGAGGCCATGTCCCCCGTGGCAGCAGCAGGGGAAGGGAGCACATATTAGACGTTTCCCTTCACAAGCTCTCGCTCTCCAGAGCTGCCTTGCGACACCACGCTCCAGAGAGAAGTGAGCTGTTCCCTCGGGGAGCAAGGTGAGAATACAGCTTTGAGTGCCCTCCTAATGCGGTTTTGATTTATCCACTGAGCCACCATCAGGCTCCGTTCAGGTGAAGCCAGCTTTATGGGTATTTATGAGCAGGCTTTTGAAAACAAAAGTTTTTTCTTTAAATGGCTGTTACTGAGCTTTTAAAAGTCTATAAGGCCCTTTGAAGCTACCAAACAGGATAATATAATCACCCAATAATACTTGCCTGCAGATTCATTGTGGTTTTCAAATGTCCTCATTCCTCATTTACACCTATTTAGATTCAAGAGAGACAGCCAGGTTCAGATGTCACCGACAGAGCCATCACTAGGGAATCTGGGTGATAGGAGAAGCAGGATCAATCTCCCAGACTTCAGCAGGGTTTTAACATTTTAATGATCATTAAAGGAGACAGAGTCATATTCTGAACTGTGGCAAATTGGGACAGTTCTTCATATTTCTGAACAGTTATGACAATTTATGCTACCTACCTGGTTTTATACTAGCTGAAGGTGTAAGGTAAGGCTGTAATTCAATAAAAACAATATGAATTTTGCTGTTGAGGTCAATGGGATGCCACCTTCAAAACTTTAAAGCAACCAAGTAGCACAGAATTTATTTCAATGCATCATTTTCTTCTTCCTAAGGACATTTCATTTCTTTGATGACATACTTGAAGTGTTAGAAGAAACCCGCAGGGAGCAGAAAAATCGAAGTTTGGGGTGTGCTGTATTTTGACCTCATCATGATGACAGAAAAGTTACTGTGAGGAAAATCAGTAGAATTCTGCAACCCAAATGACAACTAACTTACTTTTCTGAGTTAAAGGTACCAGGAACATGAGTCTGGCTGGCCTTTCTGGCAACGCTTCCAGGGAAAAGACTGCGCTACCACCACAGAGAGTCAGAGTTATGTCCTAAAATAGATTAAAATTTCCTTTTGTATTAGCAACTGGCTAGCACTGAAGCTCTGGAGAGAATGAAACTGAACGCAGCTGATCAATACACAAAGCTTATGCAACCACGTTTTCTTCTGGGTGGGGGAAATTCTTCGACCCATCATTGTTCAGCTTCATTCTTCAGTGAATTAGCATCTCAAATGACTATTCAGGTCACATAGGTTCAAGTCGCTAAGGCAGAAGCAGCTTCGCCTCTGGAGGACTATCAGGCAACAGGGAAGGTAAATAAAAGGGTTTGTTTAATGGTTTAAAGAGCATACTAATGGACAATTAGCAAGGGGATTTGGAAATAGTTTTTAAATCCACAAACCAGCAAAGCTTCAAATACTCAGCAAATGATGCCATTCAAGCTCTCTGTTTTGGGTTAACACCACAGTACGCATTTTAGAAAGGCAGCGTTGATGGTGACCGTAACTCCTGATTGCAACAGCTTCTGCCGGGAAGGGGTGAACAAAGGTTGCAGGTGTCTCGAAGAGAGCAGATAATCTTAAGCAAAGTAAGCTTGCAGGACAAGAAAACATCTAAAGTGTTTGCCCCAAACTTCAGACTTTGACTGCCGACCATGGCTGAGATGTAGCTGTTTGTAGTACAGATGATGTGGGAAGAAAAACTGACTCATCTGGTGCTATGAAATCAATACAGTCATGCAGTACTTTGGGTGCTGTTAAGCTCTTCAGAGAGAGTAGATTCTATTTCAGAGAACATGGCTCGTAGTTATTTCATTTCTTTTTTACAGTGGGTTGAGGAACAATCCACATAGTTATGCTGCATATTGGTCACAGCATCCCTGCTGTGAATAAATAAATTGTAAAGAAGAAAATGCAATTTTAGAGAAACTGCTTATTTCTGAGGTGTTTCAGTGAAATTCTGCCTCTGGAAAGAAGATTAGGTATTACAATAGGACTGGCTTTTCACTGTGTCCAACTTTAGGTAGTTGCCTCAATATTGAAATGAAAAGCAGAAGGAAAAATAGAAACAGGTGGAACATGTGCTTGAAAAAAAAGAAAGAAAGAAAAAGCAACTATGTTTTTCAGTTTTAAGTTTCTTGTACAAGTCAGGCTATTGGAGTTTGTAGCTCTTTTGCAGAAGCATTTCTTGTTCTTAAAATGAGGTTCTTCATCTCTGTAGGAAGCTTCATTTAAAAGCAATCTTTCCACAGTGCCATTGCCTCCTGAGTCACCATCAGTGAGAGGAACTCACTTGCTTTTGAGCAGTAACATTTTATGTTTGTTTCCTAGTCAACTGATGCTTTCTAAGTCTACAAGCAACAGCTGAAGTCCTCACATATGAGAGATTGCTGATGAATTCCTGGACAGAGATGACTGAGTATAAACATATCATGAATTTAAAAAAAAAAAAAGGCAAAGAAAAAAAGCAAAACAAACAAACAAAAAAACCCCAACAAAATAACCAACCCAAAACCACAAAAGTAACCAGCAATGAACTAAATTACAGGTTTTGTGTCATAAGTATCACATCATTTCTCAATTTTCTCATTTGCAAGTGGGTTACTTGTTTCTCTGATTAAACAGGATAACAAGATAAGAGGATAAATATATTTTCTCATCTGGGAGACAGAAACAACCCAAACAATCAACATTACTGTTATGAACCTTCAAGTGAAAGGCGTGATAAATATAAAATTTAATAAAGGACTAAATTAGTCATATAACTGATCTGAGACAAAGCTCCTTCCAAATTATATGTGTCAAGTATCTGAGACATTCATTTGACCATCAGTCTGTTAAAAGAAATGTGAAAAGAAGTCTTAAGCATCTTGGCTGATACTATCATGTCAATGAATTATTCGGCTGCTTTGGAAAGCAGAGCATCCAGTGGTGCCTGTCAGTGATAGTAGCTGCTAATTAGCAATTTTACTTCCTCCCAGATTGCAATTTCCTAAGTCATAATCATCAACGTTGGAGAAGTACCTTGCTACAGTAGCATGTTAATGTTTTCAAGACGCTGGGTCAGTTCTTGCTTTCTATACACAACTAGACACAACTAAGTTCCTAGGCTGGATCAGACTGCGACAAGGATGTCAACAGAATGAAGCCTTCTCAGAAAGCTACAGAAATGCAACTAACAGACATTTCCTGAAAAGCTCAAATTTATCAAATTGAGTAAGTAAGCCAGTTTCCAGGAGAGGTTAGCTCATACTCTGCACTGACAAAGCTTGGAGTTGTGTGTACATTGTATTTCTGTACATAAAATGGGCTGCAAGTAATTTCCCATTGTGTCCATGTCAAACCCAACCAAACAACTAATTAAACCAAGATAAAGCCCTTACTAACCTTTATTAAAAACAGAGGTGTCAAACAGGAAAAGTTACAGTATGTGTTCAAGTCATTATCTGAGCACATCTTACTACATTATTTTCTTTCAGATTTACAAAGAAAATATCATGATTATTCCTGCACATTCTACAGTGGAGCTAGAACAGTAGAAACATGATGTGTGTAGTCATCTCCAGACACAGCACACATGATCTGTGAATGCACGATTTTTTCCTATCTGGGAACATCTTTGAAATCTAAGGATAAAAAGGGGACAATTGTAAACTAAATACTCTTAGTGCTGCAAGAAATTAAATTATCAGTGAAAATACTATTCAGTACTATAAACCACCTGACACTGCTTCAACTAGAATCCTCTGTAGATACATGTAGTTTTATGGGATCTGTGTCTGATGCTGGAATTAAATTCTGATTTGTCAAAATACCTGTGAAACCAGGCTCTTTCTTGAATCTGTAGCCATGTTTTCAAAGGACTTATGTTTTCAAAAATGTTTCTTCTGCAAGCACTTCAGTAACAATACCAGCCCTGAATTGTGCTGGAAGTTACTGCATAACTGAGATTACTGCATCTGCGCTTAAGGGGCTGTATGACAGGTGACATTAACATGACAGTCCAGTCATGCAGCCATTCCTGACAGCCCACACATAGGGCAAAGAGCAAGACACAGCTTTGAAATGTTCATAGGTATGACAGATTGATTGACCTCTGACAGATACGTAGCTTAGGAAAGCAGTAGTGATTACAGTCTCAGTGATCCTGTCCCCCACCTCCCTTCCTTGTCCTTCTCCAGGGCTGTGTATCTCTCAGTCAGGAGTGCTCTAGTCCTTGGGACTTGATATCTCAGCCCATACGTCCTTCAAAGGGTCCAGGGGCTGTACCAATCAACATTGTTCCCAGGCTCAGTTCAGGCATTAGCATGGGGCTGGGGATGGTGCCTGCCATGTAGCTCAGCTGCAGCCCCCTGTGCTGGGATGGTTCAGTGACACAGACCCAGGCTGCTCTGTGCTTACTGGGTCAGGGCAGGGGACAGCAGAAGCTGTGCCTCAGGTGAAATCTTCTGTCGCCTTGAGACTTAAAACTGAGAGGAGTCTGCAGGCAGCAGGAAGGCAGCAGGAGTAGGGTGCAGATAAGGTAATGCTTTGGCCCAAGAGAGTGCAGCTAGTGCCAGGAATGCACCCATAACCTGATTTTTTCCACTTCATCTTCCTTGGGTGGGAAGAGTGATGAGCTCATGCTGCTGAACTTCTCAGCTGCCACTGCACTTAGAGAATGCAATGCATCCTCTCTTGTCTAACACTTAATTTTCTATAATCCACTCCAACTGCCACTTAATCAGAACAAACCTGTGAATTGTAACATAGGCAGGAGCAGAGCAGATGTTTGGAAGCAGGTTTTTCTCCAAATGAGCTGTGGCTGTGCCTCAGACAGTCTTAACACAACATTTTTCATTCTTTCTGTTTTTTGGTATGGTGGTAGCCAGGTGCAAATGGATGCTTTAAATCTGTAGAGCTTCTAACTCTCTCGTGGTCCATGAATGCCTTTTCTAGGCTGAAAAGTCATATTTATTCCAAGGGTGACTTGAAGCTCCTGAGGGAGACAGAACACTCCTATGATCAGTGCTCTGCCCTGGAGACAGAGGCAGTGTCATGCGGAAAGAGTAGTCAGCCTTACTTAAAGCCAGTAGGTGGATAACAAGAGAGAAGCCATTAAGTCATTTCTGGTGACTTCAGTAAAAAATATCAGCAAGCCAGTTGCTATATTATTGTTAAGACATAGACTTTTCAGCAAAGTTATCTCAGTGCCTGATGCTCAGAGAACAGCACAAGACTAAAGTAAGGTCCTTTTCAAAGAACTAGTGGTTAAAGTATTACAAATAATTAAAATTAAGTTAAAAATAATTAAAATTAAGTATTACAAATTGATAAAATTAAGAAGGTTCAGTGCCTGTGTAGCCTTGGAAAACTCATTTGTCGCCTGGAATGTTCTGGGAAATAAAAACTGTTCAGACTCTAAAGAATGCTGCGATTAAACCCGAGTTGACAAACTGGAGTTACAAACTGGAAGTGAAGGTTTCCAGCACACAGAACCTTGGGCCAAGGGCTTAGCTGGCCTATAGGCATGCAAGTCAATTAACGTCTTTATCACTTTTTTACACCTGATAATTTGCCTTTCTATGTAGCTATGTACCTTACTCATTCAAAGAGTACTTGAGAGTTAAGGAAGTTTGCGGGTTTGGAGGGTTTCAATTCCACTATTATCTTGCTTCGTTTACACTTCCTTCCTTTATCCCTGAGCTGATCTGAGTGTCTACTTTCTATCTTGCAGGGGTACTTTCGTCACTAAGTTCAGTTTTTTTTGCCTCACACACTGTGAGCCAGCATTATCCCTATTGCATACATGCAGGATAAGGGACAAACACATCAAAATAATCTGCCTGGAGTCATCTTGGAAACCTGCCTCAGATCGGGCAGAAAACTTGAAGTGCCAGGCATAGGGATGAGCCACAGAGGGTTAGCATTTGTAAAGCCTTGAAACATAAGCTCTGAGGAAGAGGAAGGATCCAGGCTAAAACACTTCACTATGGAGACATCAGACAAGCTCTCTGCTCTAATGTCTGAAGTGACGCCTGGCCAGTATATTAGATGCTCTGCAGCCACATCTGTTGTATGGTGTGTAGGAAATGGCTGTGGCTACTACCCATCTCTTAACTGCAGCAGTACCAAACAGTATAAAATGGCCTTAGGGTGACTGTAGTTCTTGCAAGCTCCCAGGCTGTCCTGCCACAGCCCACCCTCTGTCTCCCTGATTGGCCTTCCCAGAACAAGGCTACATTATACCAGTAAGTCTCACAGGTCCACAGCTTGTCTGAGTCTTCATCCCTCCCAACCTTAGAAAAGAGAAGAAAAACTGTTTTTTAGGAAAGTCTGGAATCTTTCATAAGAAAACCTCTCTACCTGCCAATAGACTTCTTTTAATTTTAAAATTAATCACAACTGAGAGTATTACATAGCTTAGAAGCCCTCTGTGCCTGTAATTCACAGAAGACAGGTTAATATTTCAATACTCTGAAAGAAGAAGATCTGTGGAGTAGTGTATAAAATGGGCAAAACCTCATTTTTTCCAAAGATATAGCTGCTGACCAATACGGCAGAAGCAGTCTCATCCTCTGATGTTCAGATTTGTGTCAAAAAGAGGGGAGCAGTAGAATCACAGTTTCAGATGATAAAACTCCTTTAAGCTGTTGGATTTTAGAGAAGTTTTTGTTCTTCTTTTCCCTTGTTGAAGAAGCACATCTACCCAATGACAACTGGGATTGAAGATGTGGTCTGAAGCAGTACAGTCGTGCCATCTAGGTGAGGTGGGCAGGGCAGTGACTAGTTATCTGCTTCCTGATTGCAAACTTGTGTCTCCATCAAGTCAGGACTGGGCTGAGTAAACCTGTCCCATGGGCTGGGTTTTACTCACTGTCAGTAGTACAGGGCAGGACCTCTACAGTTAGTGAGGAGGCTTGTAGAGAAGCAATTATATGGCTTAGTGGTGGTCTTGGCAGTCCTGGGGTAATGGTTGCACTTGATGATCTTAAAGGTCTTTTCCAACCTAGCTGATTCCATGATTCTCTGATTCTACGATTCTGTGATTCTATGTTACTTGTTATGGGCCTTTGCCTTTTGTTTAACATGTTTGTTCAATCCTGAGGGATATAGCCTCTCACTGAAAAATCTAATATATGAGATTCTAGTTTAAAAAATACAGCACTGCTTTCTGTAAATTCTAGCCAGGTGTATTTGGCTACACTTCATTCACTATTCCCTATGAGAATTTTCTTTCAATCTTCCGCAAGCAAAAACGTGAGTGATTAGTCTACTGTTTTGCTCTAATGTACGTTTCTGGGAAAGCTTGAAGGAATGTGATCATCACAAAACAGGAAACATTTCTCAGAACTCAGACAGATTTCACTACGAGAAAAATGTTATGGAAAAAAAACGAAAAGGCCTGCAATGCAGACTTTAAACCTGCAGCTGGCCCAATGGAAGGAGGTTACTGAGACACGCCTAGAACCCTCTTTTCCATGTGCACTGGTCATCAGTTGATGTTGTTTAATTATTCCTTCTGCTACTACAGTATTTATTTTCTGGATTATTATCACACATTTTTGGTGGTTTAGATCTTTTTCTTTGTCTTCACAGTGACAAGATGCTAGAAAATAGTATTCCTATTCCTTTATACTCAAAGGGGTATTGACTTCTAAGGAACTTTTTGATAGCTGACAGTTTCTGCCTGGTGCTAGATGTAGCTGAAGAATCAGCTGCTGACTGCTGGACTAGTGTTTATTTTTAGAGTCTACAACATAAAGACGTCCATGATTCACAATTAGGAATTTTCAAAAAGAAAGACTTTTCATTCTGAAAAACATGATGAGTCAGATGTTGATGTGAGAAAACTGATTAAAACATAGATAGACTAAAAAAAACAAATGGGCAAGCTATGTCAGTTTGATACTTGTTCTCTGGAAAGACTGAATTGCTATTAGTCAGTTATTATCTGTGCAAACACATGGCTTTCCCCATGTATTTATATGCTAGATTTTATTCTCGCAAGAAGGAACACTTAAGCTCCAAACTGGAGCCTCAGGATACCTGCCTCTGAATATATATGGCAAAAATAATATGGTTCAGCTCTTGTACTGAAGTAGATCAATACCTGCACTCCCATTTCATGCTGCCAGTGAAGAACAAAGTTTACAGTCCACAAAGGAGCCAAACGTGCACCTCCTGATCTTGGACCACATTGACCTTTCCAGCTTCTTAACATGTAGAAGTGGAAGCCAGGGATCTTCTGCATCCCTAGACAAGAATCTTCCCCAAGCTGA
Organism: Pezoporus wallicus; assembly: GCF_028554395.1. Taxonomy (NCBI): domain Eukaryota; kingdom Metazoa; phylum Chordata; class Aves; order Psittaciformes; family Psittacidae; genus Pezoporus; species Pezoporus wallicus. The sequence continues at coordinate 6,562,286 of NW_026637663.1, forward strand.
TCCCTGGCTGTGGCTTAGATAAACTAATCCTATGAGAAACTTGCTGTGATGGAGAGGGGAGTTTTTATTCCCCCGTTCCCTCCTCCTCTTCATATCACACAATGTTGTAAATTCAGAGATTGAGGGATGCTATTGTAGCCTTGATTGCACTACAGATATGTACCAAAACTTTTACAAAGAACAACCAGAAATGTATGTGGATGCACTCTGCTTACAGACTGCATGGATTCGTCACCTGGAGTTACAGAAGAAAGTAACCTCTGTGGCCTTTTGTGACTGGGAACAAACAATTTAAATAGCAGTACTTGAAGAAGAAAAAGGAAATAGCTCTTTGTCACTGGTGTTTCATTTTCATAAATTAAGATATTATGTTGAAGTGCTGGCATGAAAAACTGGTGTCCTGGGTTTAGCAGTAGCAGTCAATTTTTCTCCTTAGTAGCTGGTGCAGTGCTGCGTTCTGACTTTCAGCCTGGGAACAGAGCTGATAACACTGATGTTTACTCTGACCAAGGACTTTGTGAGTCTCATGCTCTGCCAGGGAAAAGGGGAGGCCGGGAGGAAGCAGAGACAGGACACCTGACCCAAACTGACCAAAGAGGTATTCCATACCACAGCACGTTATGCCCGGGGAGGTAACTAGGAGCTACCTGGAAGGGCACTCTCTTCTCGGTCAGGCTCATTTCGGCGGGTGGTATTGTATTCTCTCCCCTTGTTACTTCCCTTATCATTATTATTATTATTGGTGGTAGCAGTAGTGATTTGTGTTATACCTTAGTTATGCTGCTCATTCCTACAGTACCTTCCAGAGCAGCAACCGTAATGACGGAGAATTAAGCATACACATGGTTCACAGTGACCCAGTTTCATCTTATACCTCTAATGAGGACTCTTCACAAGATAATTTTTGAATGAAGTGCTAAACTCAGTACTTACATATCACACTTTTTAATCCTGAGAGCTTCAATGTTCTTAGAAGACAAGTAAATCCCTTTACCTGAGTACCTGGCCTGTTGAGAGCACGCAGGAAGTGCATTGATGCTCAGCACTAACCCCCTCAAACATCAGAACAATGCCAGTCTTGCATAGTGTTGTTGCTGACAGAAAAAGATGCTCTCTTCATGTACATTAGCAGTCCTTGACTGGTGAATAAAAAACATCTCTGGTACTGAATGAACAACCCAAGTGGCCAAGTGATTTTTCCTGGCTGTTGTGTGCTTTCTCTTTGCTCAGCTCTAGGTAGCCTCCATGTTTTATTCTAAGAAACACTGTAAAATAATGCCCTACTGCTCTTTGCAGTTCACAGAGAGCCCGGGGACTTCTCTAACAATTTAACATTCTGAATGGTTGAATTACATTACTCAGCCATGTCCCCTGGCACTGTTTAATTGACTATTGTAGATATAGCCCAAGTCTCTCTTTGAGGACAGACCTTGAAAGACAGCATAGCTATAAGTGTAAATACTGAGCAGGATGGAGTGCTGTGGTACATGTAGGTGAAGGGGATGCCCTCTGCCACTCTTGGGCTGACCTACCAGTCATTGTAAGTGTTCACTGGTTGTTTCCACTGCAAAAAAGAGATGGCTAAATCTTTCTGCACACACACACAAGATGCCATGTCTTGTGGCATCTTTTTTCTTTTCATTTTCACTCTTTGCATATGGAAGCCTTTCTTGAAGCTAACCCTGTTCAGAAAGACTCATAGAGGTGGCTGAAAAGAAATGTGCCTGAGAATTCTGTTTTCTGATTTCTGATATTGAAAAAATTCCCACTGATGTGAACGAACTTCTACCACTGTACATTTAATGTAAACTCTTTATCCCAACTGCCCTGAGGCAAGACATCCACAAAGACTTGCATGTTCTCCTTTTCCTAACAAATAATCCCTTTTCTGATTTAAAAGCAGAAATCTGCAATGAATGACTTTTTGAACCAATTCAGCTGAAGAGAATGCTTTTCTTGGCTTTCATGCAGATCCAAGTTCCAAAAGCACTGCGCTGTTTTTTTATTAATATTCAGCTCTTGCTTTTATCAATCTCCTTTCTAGCACAAAAACTCACCTGCAAACTATTAACGTCCCACCTTTGGAGGTCAGATCAACACATCCTCTGCTTATAAGTGGGGTTTGATATCAGTGAGAGATGATTCCATCATCCACCAGATTTATTGTTTTATCGTTGAGGGGGGAACCAGCCCAGCTGAATATGCTGCTAGAAACATGTCCCTTAAGTAAATAGATCTCTGTTTGAATTTCCTATTGGTCTGGAGACAGACTAAATAAAAATCATGGGCTTTAATTGCTACCAATAAATCTACATGCACTGCTGTTGTCAAGGTCAGCAGGTATTATAAATTCAATGCTTCCAAAAGGGCTATACTGAAGGAAAACGCCTTTTTTGCATCTTTTCAGTCAGCATGTGATTCTCTCCTGCAATTTGACTCAATATTAAAGCATATTACAGTTTGGTTTAGCATTCATTTCAAACTTAAGACTATCCATTCTGGGTAATGTATTAGGCATGTTCTTCTGCGTTATGTTGCATTATACCGATTCTTTGTTGCAGAATTGGTTTGGTGAGAATACTTGGTGTTCACAGGTAAGAATCTGCCCGCCAGGAAATATTTTTGGAAATGAGTAAATAGGCATTGATGTCACTTGCCACAAGTTTTGTTCCCTTTCCACTTGTAGGAATAGGTTATGTTTGTTACAACAGCAGATGGTCACTGAAAAAATACAGTGCCAAGTACTTCTTCAGGTAAAGAGTGCCAAGACTTTATTCAAGAAAGCAAGTAGAAGCCCCAGTTTCACAATCCTAGCAGTCTTGATAGCATAGACAAGGACATAACTGCTCACAAAAAATCTTCCCAGTCCTTCCAAGATGTTTAGAAATGTTGCAAGCAGTTGTGTAGACACACTTGACAGAAGCTGACTAGCCGAAGTCCTTTGCTTTTAAAAGTGCTTGGTATTTTGTGGCCAAAATATCAGTCTTGCTTGTCAGCTTGCTCCAGTTTGGCACATGAGATGAGCCTGGCTAGGGATGTCCAGCCTCACAGCCAGGCTTTCGAGCCCTGGCTCGCTGTGCTACCAGCATTTCTAAGCTTCTGCTCAGCTGGAAGCAGCTTTCACTTACTCTTGGCTTCAGGAAACACTGCAGATGATAGCCTCAAAAAAAAAACCCAATTGGCAGCAAAATTTACTCGGCTTCAATAACTGGGCAACACTAGATTCTGGACAACAGTGAAAATGACTGAAGAACTTACTTGCTTCATTGCTTGCAAGTTATTGACTGAACTTGTTCTGCATGAAAAGGAACTCAAGTCAGGTTTTATCAGTTTCCACACACAAACAGTAGGGGCTGTTTTCATACAATTTATTAGAGGAATAAGCTAGAATTGTTAAAGCAGTTATTGCAAATACAGCATTAAGCTTACTTAGTTCTTTCAGAACTGGTGAAATCAAGAGAAATGGAGACAAAAATAGGAAAACAGCTATTTTGCAGGCATGGTGAAGATGTATGGCTTTCTCACAGTCAAAATCTCCCTCCACTTTAGGGAAGGATTGCTCTGAGGTAGAAGAATATGCAGTACATTGTTTGAACATGCACCCATGAAGCCCAAACCCAACCAATCTCTGCTTCAGTGATTAGAAGATAGATAAAACGGGATCCTCATATTCATACCTCAGTAGTGTCTATTCAGGGATTGACTGACTAGAGACCAAAGAAGGTTTGTGGCAACAATTCTTTTATCTGCTTGCCCTGATGTATAGGAGAAGTGTGTACTCAAGAATTCTCTATTATGCCTAGTATGCTAACTAACTTAAGGAAAACACAATTTTCCCTTGCAAACCTTGTCTTGTTTCAGACTTTGTACCCTGAAAAAAGGTACAGAGGGAAAAATAAGTTGTAAGAATTAAAACAAGCATAACTATTGAGAATGACATAGCATAAGTACCCAATAGAGGCCCGTTACACCTTTGTGTGAACTGTTAGCACAATGTCTTCTTTCATTCATGAAAAGAAACAAACTTAGGTACCTCAGTTATTGCTCTTCAGTAACTGATTAATTTGCAATATAAAATAAGTGCAGCTCTTGGGATGCTTTGTTCTGACTGCTCCCATCATGCTTTCACTTCTATTTTCACTGCAACATGTTCTTTTTACTTGTCATTACAGATGAATGAAAGCTCAGTTATCAGCACAGGAGTTACCTCTGGTGAAGGAAACACACTCAGAATAGAAGTATTGTGCCACCAGCTGTGTTAAATTGCTGCCTCTAAGCTATTGCGGGACAATTCAAGCCTGTTGTAAAATAGATAGCAGGAAGGCGTGTGTGTTGCCAAGGAAACCCTTGGCTGCAAGTTTATTGTATAAATAACACCGGGGTGGGGAGGAGGTGGCTAACAGAAGAGTGGAGAAAAATGAAGAAGTGCCTGGCATGTCTCTGTTCCTGGGGGAGGGTCAGAAGCAGAAGCAGTGAATCAGATTTACCACTTCAAGTATCTGACCTTTCTTCAGCTAGGGAAAGCAAGGAAAGTAGGTCCATCATTCATAAATGATTGGGGAAGCAAATAGAGGATGGAGGGTAGAAATATAACCACACTGGGCAAGTCCATGCATTGTGGAGTATAGAAATGAGAGTGACTCCTACACCTTCTCATACTCACTAGAGGAAGGAAGGCTGGTGTAAACTGCTGATGGATTTGCCCAGAGCTACACAAGAGAAGTTGCAGATGAGAACTAAGATAAGGGTTGTAGTGCCAAGCAAGGAGGTAAGGGAAATAAGGAAGAGGGGAGCCAGCACAGTAATCCATGTAAATGTTGGGAGAGGTTAAAACCCAAGAGCAATACATTTATGTTCTCCAAAGATTATATATATATAATTTCTCTAAGGTTTGTGGGCAAGATGCTACTAGAATTCAAAGCAAAGAAGCGGGCAATGAGTTCAACTCACTGCGGCAAGTCACACATATGCCATGACAACATGAGTATGTGCCAAAAACTTGTCTCTTCCTCTAGACCTTACAGATAGTGTCTGTAATTCATCAGTGGCTTCAGCAGTCAGTAGTAAAGTGGTCACATTAGCTTTCATCCATTTTATATGCTTTACTGCTTTATAGCTGGAACCTGAGCACTGCAGTGTTGTGAGAAGTACAGCTGGGGGAGTGTGGTCTATCAGAGAAAGGGCTTACAGCTCAGGAGAAGGGCTGATTTTGTCCCTGCCAGTGATGGGAACAGGTAATTTCAGCTCCTCATACCCTATATGCCTCATTCAGTAAAATACAATAGCATTGCTTTAACTATAAAGCAGCTTGAGTTATGGGTCAGAAGAGTGCTCTGTAAGTGCTGACGGTATTAACTTCAGGCATCTATGTAAAGAGCCAATCAGTGCATACGCATGAGCAGATGAGCAGCAAAAGTGCCACTGGGCTATGACAACTGGCATGCTTCAGCACGTGCCTTCACAGTGACCAGAAAGATCTTGCTGACCTGGACTCCTTCTTTCTGACTGCATATGGTTAGAGTAAAGCCAGACTGAATGGGAGGCAGCAAACATTTGACACTTGGGATCATTGCTGCTCACCTTAGGCAACTAGTTTTGGCCACTGAGGGAGCCTGGCATCACTTGTACCTGAACTATCTGCCCAGGTCTGCTAGCAAACACTTGCTCTTAGTGAAAACCCACTGCCCTTCTGTTTTGGTGATCTGCCAGATTCTGTTTTGGTGATCTGCCAGATTCTGTTTTGGTGATCTGCCAGATTCCCAGACATCTGGCTATTATGAATGATAGACATCCAACAGTCCTGGACTGATGAACACAGTATGAGCAACGTGGTGCTGCTCTCTATGCATGATCAAGCTGTGCCAGTTTGGGTATGTACCACCCAGCTGCCACAGGATGCAGATCCACCACTGCTGGACTCACTGGTAAAAGGGAGAGATAGGAGCTCCTGCAGGGATAAAAGCCCACTTGGCTGATCTCTTCTGGAGTTTGGTCTCACCACTGAGCAGAAAGGCTCAGGAAAGGTAAGAAACCAGTCCAGTCTGCAATATCAGCCCTTAACAGGAATGTAGCCATGAACTGTGATCACAGTTCACACCCCAATGCATTCATACTTATACTGATTCATACTCATACTGCAATTCCTATTTATTTATATATATATCTCCATCTATATATATTAACTTAATCAATACTTCTGTTTTCTCCTGTACTTTTCTATATCATTAGAGTTCACAGTTGTAATTGCCCATTTAGCATTATTATGTGAGAGTTGATTGTCCCTTTGGAAGCATTACAGAACTAGACCTTAGCTTGGGTAAACCTCATCTGACTGCGGAAGGACTATCTCTGCAACTTGCAGGGTTGGACCTATGGTTTCTACCTGCACTGACAAATACAAATATTGTGAAACTAAGGCCAGGCATTTGGAAACATCTGCCAAATGGTTCAAACCAAGATAGAAAACATCTGTGTTAACAAAAGTGGTCAAAAATACAATCTCCCCTTCAGGTTTGTCTCCACAGAGTCCACGGCAAACAGATGAGCCCTTAGGGTATTTGCTTTTGGAAGCTGCTGTGCATTATTCAGTGCCATCATGTTTAGTGCTTATACAGTAGTGTTTCCTTGAACTGGAAGTTGCAGTTGCTGGATTTGCTAAACAATTTCACAAACTGGGCAAGCTTCAAAACATATTTTAAAGTGACTTGGGGAGAAAAATAATCTTTCTTTCTTGACTTATTAAGTGAATTACAAACTAACTTAGTATCTTTCTGCACTGTTGTTTTAATTTTTCAGTTAACCTGAAAATCGTTAATCCAATTTTACCTTAATGATTGAACATCTCAAGTTAGCATCTGTTTTAGAATAAATATTTCAGAGTGAGTTATTGTTGCTAAAAGAGATGGTGGCTTTTTTCCACTTTCACGCATGCCATTGATCTCAGAGGTATAAGATGGAGAATCTAGGATGAAATAGATACTGTAATTAAAAGTATATTTCATTGCCAGATGATCTTGAAGGATTTTTTCCCTTTCCAGGCTATATTTTTTTTCACAGAATACTTATGTCTAGGTGATACTATACTATTCCATCCATGTCTCTGTAATACATACTTTTTCCATTTCGTTTCAGTTCTCAATACTGTCAGACTGTAAAGCATGAAGTTGAACTTTGCTAAGAAATCCTGTATTCTTTAATGTTAGACCCAACTCTTCCCTTAATTCAGTTCTGTTTTCCTGTCTCTATACAGGCAATAAATATAAGGTTCACAGGAAGGCTCCTTTTATCTAGTAATTTATAGACATATGTGATTTCAGGCTTTGCTGTGTTTTAGATTCCTCAGATGAAAAAGTAGTAGAATACTTCTCAATGGAGAATCTAGTAGGTCTGATATATTTGCTGGGCATTAAAAATTCAATTTTTTTTCATTTTCAGTAGGGTGAAAAGAAGCAGGTGTTTTTTGCAGTTTATGTGGATTTCTGCCTCATAAGAATTGTAATATTTCAGACAAATCACTGCCCTTTATTTCCCTATAAAACACATTCCAATTTTTAGTACCAATTTTGTTAAGGTTTCAGATATTAAATTCCAAACAACAGGAAGGCTAGACATTTCATATGTTTTCTCCCCTAAATCAGTGATTCATATTTACTTCCTTTAATATCAGCAAACCTGTCAAAGCTGAGCTTTTAGACTCTTAGGAATTTTATCCCTGCTATGGTGATTGATCTGAGTGGTAAAGTGCAACCTGATTTATGACACAGGATTGGCAGTCAGGAAAGCCGGATGCTGAATGAAAACCTGGTCATGTGCTACCCTGTTTTGTTGTTGATTTGAGTGGGATCAGGACTTCACTTCTGTTCTCAACTCTAAGTTTCATCTTAATTCATGGAAAGGGTTCTGCTATGGTTTAGTTTTAGATAGTCCTGCAATGACCAGGGAGTTGGACTCGATGATCCTTATGGGTCCTTTCCAACTTGAAATAGTCTATGATTCTATGAATTACAATGTGTGAGGTTGCAATCAGGTACTTCGACTTAAAAGACTTGTAACCAGAACTGCCGCTCAATCCTAAAATAATTTGGCTGCAGAAATGGAGATAGTGCAATGTGCTTAAGCACTTAGTTCTGTGCCATTTTTATGCTATATCTGTATCCTTGGACTGGTGGAGAGAGATCAGAAGACTTTGGTTCCTCCTTTCAGAGCATTTGGCATTGATTGTGGTACACATGAACAACCTGAAAAGGGCAAAAGGAACGCTTATACATGAAGAGGACAACTCCTTCTTATTGGCTTTGTCCTGTGTTAGCTGTTTTTAGAGACTACTTGCTCTGAAACAGGGGCCAAAATATCAAATTAAAGGTTGCTAGTGGGATTCATGGAGTGACATCAGTTATTCATGATGTTTTCATTTTCTCATGACATGCTGAAAAACACCCTTCTGAAGTTAAAATAAATCAAATAATGCTTGTGGAAAAGCAAGAGGGAAAACAGAATTATCAGATATGCAAACAAAGCCCTAACAAATTCTTAACGACTCTTGTTATCAAAGACAATTACAAAACATGAAGAGATCAGTGCTGTGGTTTGCCAACTGCCAGAGGTCTCCCCCACCAAAGAGGCATAGCCAAATTCCTGGTTTATTTGTGAAGTCAGTCTTTGTATCATTTCTGAAAAGCATTCACAAGTGCATCTCCAAAAATCATTTCAGGCAGCTGCCCCAGCTTTCTCTTGCCTATCAGCGGTTGTGCCGACACATTAGCCTGCTTGCCTTCAGAAGAAGTGAAAGGCCAAAAGTCCACAGAATAAACTGCAGATGAGGCAGACTAATTGGCCTCAGAATTGAAACATATGGCTTCTTTCAGGATCTTGACTTTTTAAATACTTGTTTAAAGTAAACATTTGCAGTTCCTCATGAAAGGCACTTTCTTCACTGAATCCTCTTGACCCTCAGTGACCTTTCTTGCCAATTGCACATTGCTTTACCCTTGGGATGATTAAATCTTGAGAGGCTTTTTTTTTTTTTCTTCTTTTTTTTCTTCTTTTATTCCCCACATTTGTCTCCAAGGACTAACTTAAGAACTGGATTGAAGAAAGCTAACCTGGGTCAGAAGGAGAGAAACATGCCAGATGCCCACCTGCACACCCCACATGGGTGTCTGAGGCTGGGGCCGGAGGGGAAGGTTCATACATGTCATCGCAGCACTTTGTATTCAAAAAAATGGACCACAGAAAATAAGCACCAAACACTGGCTCACCAAAGCTAGGTTTTCGAGCTAATCCTCGAACTGAAAGGCAGCTGGAATGCCTTGTGTCCCCCGGACAGAGGGGGAGCACAGGGAGGGAAAGGTGGCCTGAGGCAAAGTCATCACTGAAATCATTTTAAAACTATGGCCTGTGGCTGTTGTCTCTGACAGAAAAGTCTGACAAAAGTGATTGACTCCAGGCTGTAATCGCTGGCTAAGGCAGGCAGACCCTCCCAGTTTATCTCCAGGGTGTCAGTACACGAAAGATGATTGAAGTCTCTCTGAAGTCACTTTATTCTTAATTTGTGGTCTGGGCTTGAGGCACTCCCAAACCCTCGTGTAATTGCTAGTCACTGTCAGAGCTTGTGTGAGGGCTGGGCATTGCAGAGCCACTCACACCCCAGCACAGAGGGACCGATGCTTGCTTACGGGACTAGGAGGAGTTGTCTGTTCCAGCCTTTCTTTTCACTCTTGTTTGCTGAGATGCTAGGAAGAAGATTAGTGCTTGTAAAGCACTTCATTTTCAAAAGCTCTGCTGTCTAATAATGCCCCTGTCTGTCGAGTTAGATGTCAGCCTGCTCCTCCCATCCTCAATGCACAAACAGAAACGTGCCCACAGGGTTGCAGCATGTGGCAGGTAGCACACGCTGTCTGGAGAGGTTCAGAGGCAGCAGGAGCATCTCATGTCCCTGCGTGCAGACAAGTAAGAGTCATGGAGGCAAAGAGACACAGTGGTGTAATGCACAAATTAGCCATGTGGAGAAGCAGGCTGGTAAGTCAGCTGCACACAGCTCCACTGTTGCTGGAGATACCTTCTTTTGCAGTCAGTTCTCAGCCCTGTGTGACACTGTGGTGCTTCATGCCTGACACCCTGGGACATGCCTAGCCCTGTACCTCCCCCTATGCTGTACAGAGGAAAATGAGTTGTCTATACTGCACTTACCGTTGCAACAACACACACACTTACCTGAGCTGGCTTCAACCTGCCTGCTGAGCAGCTTTATGCAGACTGAATAGATACCTTGTCTAAATGAACGGTATTTTGCTGTTTTTCATCCTCACTGTAGCTTGACTGCTTTTGCTGTCCATGGTCTTCCAGAGATATCTGTACCAGAGCAGAAAGTCCTACTCTGAGACCACAGCAAGTTGGCAAGGACCTGCAAAGCTAGGCAGGAAGGTCTGTAAGAGGGCAATCTGTGCCACCAGCGATTCCTCAAAACCCAGCTCTAGTGAAGGATCCAAAGGGAATGTTGGTGCCAGGAGGATGGTGCCAGCCTCTTTTCAGTTGTGCCCAGTGACAGAATGAGGAGCAATGGCTATAAATTAAAACACAAGAAGTTTCACTTCAGCATGAGGGAGAACTTAGAATCACAGAATCATAGAAGAGTTAGGGTTGGAAAGGACCTTAAGATCATCTAGTTCCAACCCCCTGACACAGGCAGGGACACCTCCCATTAAACCATGCCACCCAAGGCTCTGTCCAACCGGGCCTTGAATGCTGCCAAGGATGGAGCATTCACAACTTCTCTGAGCAACACATTCCAGTGCCTCACCACCCTAACAGGAAAGAATTTCTTCCTTATATCCAATCTAAACTTCCCCTGTTAAAGTTTGAACCCATTGCCCCTTGTCCTGTCACTATAGTCGCTAATGAAGAGTCCCTCCCCAGCATCCCTATAGGCCCCCTTCAGATACTGGAAGGCTGCTATGAGGTCTCCACACAGTCTTCTCTTCTCCAGGCTGAACAGACCCAACTTCCTCAGCCTGTCTTCATACGGGAGGTGCTCCAGCCCCCTGATCATCCTCGTGGCCCTCTCTGGACTTGTTCCAATAGTTCCATGTCCTTTTTATGTTGAAGACACCAGAACTGCACACAATGCTCCAAGCGAGGTCTCACGGGAGCAGAGCAGAGGGGCAGGATCACCTCCTTTGACCTGCTGGTCACGCTCCTTTCGATGCAGCCCAGGATACGGTTGGCTTTCTGGGCTGCAAGCGCACACTGAAGCCGGCTCATGTTCATTTTCTCATCAACCAACACCCCCAAATCCTTCTCCACAGGGCTGTTCTGAATCTCTTCTCTGCCCAACCTGCAGCTGTGCCTGGGATTGCTCCGACCCAGGTGTAGGACCTTGCACTTGGCATGGTTAAACTTCATGAGGTTGGCATCAGCCCACCTCACAAGTGTGTCAAGGTCCCTCTGGATGGCATTCCTTCCCTCCAGCGTATCAACCGAACCACACAGCTTGGTGTCATTGGCAAACTTGCTGAGGGCGCACTCAATCCCACTGTCCATGTCAGAAACGGAGATGTTAAACAAGACTGGTCCCAACACCAGTCCCTGAGGATCACCACTCATTACTGGTCTCCAGCTGGACGCTGAGCCATTGACCACAACGCTTTACTAAAGTCCAGGTAGATGACATCAACTGCTCTACCCCTGTCCATCAGTTCTGTAGCCCCATCATAGAAGGCCACCAAATTGGTCAGGCAGGATTTCCCCTTAGTGAAGCCATGCTGGCTGTCACCAAGCACCTTGTTGTTTTTCATGTGCCCTAGCATTGCCTTCCAGGAGAATCTGCTCCAAGATTTTGCCAGTCTCAGAGGTGAGACTGACTGGTCTGTAATTCCCCGGGTCATCCATTTTCCCGTTCTTGAAAATGGGGGTTATATTTCCCTTTTTCCAGTCATCGGGAACTTCACCTGACTGCCATGATTTCTCAAATATGATGGACAGTGGCTTCGCAACTTCATTCACCAGCTCCTTCAGGACGCGCAGATGGATTTCATCAGGACCCATGGACTTGTGCTAATTCAGATTTTTAAGATGGTCTCAAACCAATTCCTCTCCTACAGTGGGTCCAAGGTCTTCATTCTCACAGTTCCTGCATCTATCTTCCAAGTCTTGGGTGGTGTGGTCAGAGCCTTTGCCAGTGAAGACCGAGGCAAAGAAGTCATTCAGAACCTCAGCCTTCTCCAAATCCTGTGTAGCCAGTTCTCCTGAGAGCTTCCGGAGGGGGCCTACATTGTCCCTAGTCTGCCTTTTGTTTGCTACGTACCTATAGAATCCCTTCCTGTTGTCCTTAACATGCTTAGCAAAGTTTAATTGTAACTGGGCCTCAGCTTTCCTAACCTGGTCCCTAGCTTCCCAGACAACATGCTTGTATTATTCCCATGCCACCTGTCCTTGCTTCCACCTTTTATAAGCCTCTTTTTTCGTTTGAATTTTCCCCAGGAGCTCCTTATCCATCCAAGGAGGTCTCCTGGCCCTCCTGCTGCACTTCCTTCTAGTTGGGATGCAACACTCCTGAGCTTGTAGCAGGTGATCCTTGAATATCAACCAAGAGTCTTGGGCCCCTCTGCCCTCTAGGGCTGTATCCCATGGAACCTTGCTAAGCAGGTTCCTGAAGAGGCCATAGTCTGCTCTCTTGAAGTCCAGGGCAGTGAGCTTGCTGCACGCACTTCTCACTGTCCTGAGGATCTCGAATTCGAGCATCTCATGATTGCTGCAAGCAAGGTTGCCCTGGAAGATCACATTTCTAACGAGTCCTTCCATGTTGGTGAGCACGAGGTCAAGCATGGCACCTCTCCTCTATTACTTGCAGACTGAAGTTGTCTTCCACACAAGCGAGGAACCTCATGGATTGCTTGTGCCAGGCCGTACCACCACTCCAACAGCTATCAGGGTGGTTGAAGGCCCCCATGAGAGCAAGGGCCTGCAAGTGTGAGGCTGTTCTCATCTGTCTATAGTGCACTTCATCTGCAGATTACTCTTGGTCAGGCGGTCTGTAACAGATCCCCACAATAATGTTCCCCATAGGTGTTCTCCCTTTAACTCTGACCCACAAACTCTCTGTGGACTGCTCACCTGTCCCCAGACAGAGTTCCATACTCTCCAGCCTATCCCTAACATAAAGGGCAACTCCCCCTCCCCGCCTGCCAGGCCTGTCTTTTCTAAAGAGCCTGTAACCTTCCATTCCAACACTCCAGTCATAGGAGCCATCCCACCATGTTTCTGTGATGCCTATTATATCATACCCCCGTAGATGTGCACACATCTCCAATTCCTCTTGTTTGTTCCCCATGCTACGGGCACTTGTATAGAGGCATCTGAGCCGAGCTCCAAATGAAGCCAGCTCATTGGCTGGAGCAGCTGGGATACCTCTACGTTGCTCAGAGCATTTATTATAGGTTCTGGCAACTGACTGGGTGTGTTGGGATGGAATGATGCTCCCCTCCCCCAACACATCTAGTTTAAAGCCTCCTTGACCAGTGTGGCAAGCCTCCTACCAAAACTGCTCTTTCCCTTCTTTATCAGACCAGCTCCACCAGCCCCCACTAGACCTGGCCTACAAACTTGGGTCCCGTGTTCAAGACACCCAAACCCCTGACTATGACACCACCCTTTTGACCATTTATTAACCTGGCAAATCCTCCTAGCTTTTTTTAGGTCCTCCCCAGTATCCTGGAGAATTGATGAAAAGACAATCTGAGCTCCAGAGCCCCTAACCACCTCCCCCAGGGCTCTGTAGTCTTTCCTTATGTTCCCCAGGCTACTACTATCTATATCCCTAGCACCCACATGTATCACCAGGAGTGGGTAATAGTCCGTGGGACTTACTAGAGCAGGCAGCCTCTCTGCCACATCCCTGATCCATGCCCCCGGTAGGCAACACACCTCCCTTGAGACGAGGTCAGGCTGACAGACGAGTGCTTCTGTCCCTTTCAAAGTAGAGTCCCCTACTAGTACGACCTGCTGTTTTTTCCTAGCAGCACCAGTAGAGATCTTCTTTAGCAGTGCATCAGCCGGCTGTTTCTGGTGTGAGTGTGTTTCCTCATCAGCCCCCTGCAGGACAGCAAAACGGTTCTGGGTGGGGACAACAGTTTTAGGAGGAAACCCCTTGCTTTTAATTGTCCTCTTCCTCCATTTTTTTTTTTTTTTGTAACTATTTCCCAGCTGCCTGGGTTAGTGGCATCCTTCTTTCCTCCATGAAGTACAGGTGATGCTTGAGGCCCCTGCACAGTTTGGGCCTGGAGCAAGCATTCCTGCTTGCTTTACATTGAGGGTGCAGAGCACTGGAACAGGCTGCCCAGGGGTATCATGGCATCTCCCTCTCTGGAGACATTCAAAACTCATCTGGACATGTTCCTGTGTGACCTACTGTAGGTGTCCCTGCCTTGACAGGGGGGTCGAACCAGATGGTCTCCAGAATTCCCTTCCAGCCCTAATGATTCTGTGATTCTGTGATCCCTATTACAGGGTGAAGGCTCTCCTTCACAAAGACCTGGGCTGTGCAGGAATTCCCATTTCACATACTTTGAATCAGGACCTTGAGTCCATATTTTTCATGTTGATAGGGAGTACCCTCACTCCTGCATTTCTTTTGCCTGAACCTGTTCCAAGTCTGTGTAACTCAAAATTCAGGGAAGGTGCTTGTCTTGTCTTGTTGCAACTGTGCTAAGTGCATTAAATATTGTACTATGGAGTCGCAGGTTTCTGATCTCACTGATCTTTATTTATTTTTGATGAGTGGACTTACTTCAAAGGAAGAGCTCACTTCTGATTCCCACACACTAAATGCTACATCTCCTACCAGATCTGGCTGCTGGCCCCTTTCTGAGCAAGGTGAAATAGGCTTTTAATGCTGGGTCTCCTAGACTGTAGGAGAATGCACTAAGCTAGCAAGGAAGAACAATGAAAACAGCTTCTTTGTTATTAAGAGCCCTCTAAGAAGATAAAGTAGAGCTTGTCCTTCAAGCAAGAGATGGAAAACCAGTGTCTGAGCATCCTTTCAGGCCTTGTCTGGTCTCTTTGTGGTGTCTGAAGAGCTTGGTGGTGTCAGAATGAAACTTGTCCATGCCTATGGACAAAGTCTTGGGTGTTTAGGGGTATTCAGGTGTCAATTTGCTATATACCACCTGAGCAGATGTCGAAAGCTAGATCAAGCAGAGATACTGATATAAGGTATAAAAGTGACTTTATTGCGGACCTACTCTTTCATAGCAGCAGGTCTGTTTTTCTTCTAGAAACACACTCATTTCTGTCTTCTCTCATTCTGAAGTAATCTTACTTTTCAGTCCTAGATTATCAAGAGAATCTTACATCAAGAATCACATTTGTAGATGAAGGGATAGCCTTATATTAGATTGCTGACACTAGAAGACTTTAAATTAATGTGATCTTGAAATTATTTAAGTCTTCAGAAAAAATACTATTTAGGTGTTCATTTGATTAATCAGTGAACAATTAGGACATAGTTCAGTGAGTAGTGTCTCGCTATAAGATTGGAGCTAGAGACTGAACCCATATATATGAGACTCCTTCAGGATATGCGTCATTTCTCCTTCTGTGTAATGAGGGATTCTCGCCCATCTGTGCCCTGCATCAGAGATCTAGGTGTGATATAATCAATCTATCTGATATGAGACAGGATTTTAGCTTATCTTAAATCAAGAGTCAATGCCAACCAGGCTGAACAAGACTTCTGAAGTAGGAGCATGACCAAATGAGAAGTCTTGCTATGGCTTAACTGAATGTTTTCATAAGCTTATTTGTCAGTTTCTTTCATATGCAAGGTCTCAAATCTAATGCATATGGCCATACAGACTAGCAAATGTATGTGAAGTGTTCAACTTCATGTGCCAGCAGGCTGCACAGCCATTTTATAGGGAACATTCCTTCACAGAGATGAATGCACATCATCTTTGCTGATGGAATGATCCCTTCAACTATTTCTTTTCCTTAAATATACACATTTTATCTCACTTTAACATAGCTCCTGGAACTAGGTGGGGAATTTTTTTTCCTGCTTGTTGAAAATGAGGCCTCACAATTCTCATGTTTAGTGCAGGTGGGATGGAGCTATGCATGAACTTGCCTTTGACTACATCTAAACTGTGGGCCTGTCTTAGTCCTTTATCTACATCTTGGTCTGGCTTCAGTGTGCTGTAATTCCTTGAATGCCTGGGTTTCCTTCTCAGACATCTGAGAAACTTGTATGTGCCCAAGGCCTTTTCAGCAAGGAGCCTGTGTGAGGCTGGGGCATCCTTTCATAGCCATGTCGGGGGTTCAGAGTAGAAGCTGCTGAAGAGCTACACAGCAAGAACATTCTGGAGCTCTACTGGACGGTAGAAGGGAGAATTAACTATTCTGAAGGTTTTTACAGAAAAGACTAAGTTTTGGATCTAAATGGAGGTTGCTTTACTCATTCAGATATTGAGGCTGCCACTGTATCTGTTGGATGAAGAACCTGTAAAAGTAAATTACAAACTACCTTGGAAAGAACACACTAAAGATGTTCATCTAAGTTATCTCTTTAGGTGCAGATAAGAAATTCCTCCTTGGCCACTCCCACCCCAAATGTCATCATGAGCCCTCAGAGAAAACAACTCTCCCAGTATCCCAAGAGGTGAGGCAACTCCCTGCACTCCACTTGCTAGCAGTGACACTAACATATTTATACACATATTGTTAAATCAGTATGGTTCAGGCAATGCTGAATGAGGAGAACACCCATGTCTGGGGCTGTCACTGAGACGCCAGGCTGCCCTGTGGTCATACGCCTGACCTTTAAGAGAATTCTTTTTAACCACAGAGGACCATGTTGGGAGGAGGCTGTCCTGATCAATGTCAGAGACATACAACTTTTCTGACATAATTTGGCAATACAATGTAAACAAAGGACATACTTCATGGAAAAGGCATGAGGCACACCCTGACCCAGTTGCTCTGCACACTCACCACCCAACACACGAAAAGGCTGCATTAGCTAGGCTATTCCCATTAGCTGAAGTAAACACCACTTGAATGAAAGTAGGAGGGAGACATACTTTCTATTGAAATATTTGAGTCCTTTATGAAATTGAGATATTTCAAATGTTTACTGTCTTTTTCCTTAGACCCTGCTTATAGTTACTATTAGTGCCATACAGTAGCAGTGTCACCCAGCGGTCTCATGAAGTTTCTCTTGTGAATGACATTTTGGATGAATTGGTTCAGATTCTCTTCTTGTGGAAATGTACCTCATGGAGAAGACAAAAAACAAAGTTATGTTCATAACCTGTGAATATTTTATTTTAGTGGTAAAACCCCTTCTTGCTGAGTTTTAAAATCGATCTTGTTATAGTTTTCCATTTGTCTTACTTTTTAAATCTCTCTTAAAATAACTGTAAAATGAAACATATTTTGGCTATTCTGATAATCAGGGAATCAACATACGAAGAAGACTGGTACAAAGAGTGTATCACCTGTAGCTCAAGGGCTGATTCCTGGGCTGAGGAAGAGATGTCTAGGAGCTGCCATCACACCTTTCATTACCCTTTGAAATTCCAGCCCCTGCTGTTATCTGTGACACTGACTGCAGCTGATAAACCTCTGTGCAGAATGGGATTAGCAGGAATACTCACTACCTCTCACTTTTTTTTAAAGTAAGGTGGGAAGAACATGCAGAGGGCCTAGAGCCCATGCTCTGCTAAGCTGATACAGAGCCAATGATGTTACCTTATGGAGCACATCTGTAGAAGCTTTTCCAGCAGTCAGTGGCGGGTGTTCCTGTAGCTGAGCTTTTGGCTCTGAAGGCTGCAGTGTGGCAGAGCTGGTATAAATGAAGTGAACAATGCTGCTGCAGGCAATTCACAGTAAGAATTTCTCCATATGGAAATTCAACTGTGAGTAGTCTTGGGTATAATATCATCTCTATTAAAAGAAGTCTGCCTGAAATTGCAGTTAAACAATACTCATTTTACAGACTGACTTTCAGATAGTTGTTAGGTGCTCAGGCACTGCAGCATCTCACTGACAAGTAAAGCAGCCCAGAGAGCCTGTGTTTTTCTGTACCAGCTCTATGTGCAGGTGTGCTTAACTCTGCACTCTGCAGGGCACTGGATCAAGGCTTTGCCCAGGCCAGGGTGGGCTTTACTACAGCAAGGACAGGATGCTGAGGGGAAGGGACAGTGAGGAACAGGACCTTCAGGTGTTTCCCCAACCTCCTGGCTGTGCTCTGCTCTCAGCAAGCAGAGAGGCTGCTGTGGGTTTCTGAGCTGAGCAATAACAGCTTTGCTCCTGGATGCTTTTTACAGCCAACAGACTCTGCTGTCATTTTAACTCACAGGTCTGCTCCCACAATACTCACATGCTTTCCACTTCGTTGACATATAGCAAACATCCATTTCTGGATGACTGAATATACCAAGCTCTGCTTTGATATTCTAGACATCTGCAGCCAATGTTACCCCCAGCTATGCACAAATGGAGTAGCTGCTTCCTCCCACTCCACAAACTGACCCTATCTTTCCTCTGTTTGTCTGTGCTATGCTTTCAGTCCATAACAACAGCCCTGAGCTTAATGGAATACAAAACCTATATTTACAAGGCCTTTTTTCTGGGAGGGGGAAGCCTCCTAAACCTGGAGCTGCAGACATGCAGATAGGATGCCTGTGAGGGCACCCCAAATTGTTCACATCCCTTTTGAATGACAGGCTATTAAAACTGGGCCTGGAGCTATGCAACTGTGCAGCATTGGTCTGGTTTGTAGTGTGGACACAGTGAATCTTCTCCGGCTGGCCAAACACTGCGAACATGCCTCAGGGCATTTTCTCTCTAAACCAGGAAGGATAATACCTCCCCGAAAATTGAGATGTTGCACAGCAAAGTTTGCAAGGCTCTCAGATGCAGTTGTGATTGGGGGCCAAATAGATGTCAGCAACAATATTCCAGAGAGGTAATTACAAGATAAGGACTGATTTTGTGAGCTTCTAGCTTACTTTAACTATTCTGTAAATGAGAAGAACTAGAGAGTTTTGCTGCTGAAAGTTTGCAAGAACATTCATCTCAAATAAAGTTCTATCTTGAGGAAAAGCATTTTAAATTGAAGAATGACTGATTTCACCAGGACAAGCACAAGCTATTGCTGTGTGCTGTGCAACTGGCAGCAAAATTCAGCAGAGTGAAGGGATCAATGGGAGAAGATGGGATAAAGCAGACAAAATCTAGACCAATAAGGGTGTGTACTGCAAATTCACACACATGAAATATATGGTGCCATGAGCAGCCACTGAGAATTTCAGCCATAATCAATCAGCTTTGAGTGGTTCTAAATGAAGTATAAAACAAGAAAAGAACCAAAAATTTGCAATCGTATTTCATATGAGTTTCTCTAAATATATATACACTTTAAAAGAACATGAGTGTTATTAGAAATAGAAGAAGGAAAAGAGATTTTATGCTGTCTGCAGTGGTGTGAAGAATAATTTTGGCTGAAGATGTTAACTACTCACTGTTGTTTTAAATTTGCCTCTGACCTGTCTGCTCATCATTGCAGCCTCAGGACTGTAACATGGCCTGCTTTGTTTTTTTACAGGTTTACATAGCACAAGGAGGCAGTACACTGCAGAGTGACCTCTGCAAATAGCTTTTCAAATTCATGTTCCAATCTCTGCCTGCAATTAGACAGCAGTGACCACACATTAACCTTTCAGGGCAATTTTGTACTTCTTTGGAAAACTCAGATGGTTGCAGAAGTGATATGTCCAAGCAATAAACACATTTCTGTCATTCATAGACAGCTGCAGCTGTTGAGTGAGGCAGCTGTGTTCAAGACTTTGGTCACAAATGAGAAAAGAATGGTTTTCTTAGCTGATGCAACAAATGTTAACTCTGTTGAATGTAGTAGCTATAGTTCAAAGGTGAATTAACCAGATCAGGAAAGGGCACGTTGCTTGGGGCCATACGGTTAAACTCTTCTATCCTTAAACAAATTGTCCAGGTCTAAATTGCCTATTTGGAACAGCCCCTGGCCCATGCCCTTTCCCCAAAATGTGTTCTTCCCTTTTCTGGGAGAGGCTGGTCACCAGCCCTGGCTGGGAGGCCTGATAGAAACACGTGCCACTGCCTGAGCCGGTACCCTGCTCCTGCTGTGCTCACTGATGTAAATGCAGGCACCGGTGGCATGAGATGATGCAATAGCCAATCATGGCTGCATCACAAGGCTTCAGCAACATGAGGCATCAGTGTGATGGTGTCAGGAAGCCTAAGCCTGCCTATAAAACGGTCTGTTATAGAGCAGCACAGGCTATATAAGGAAACTATCTTAATGCTGTTCCTTCTTTCCTTCCACTGACTTACTTTAAAAGGGAGAAAGAGGAAGAAAAGGCACTGCATCACATAACAGCTGAAACACTGACCTTGCATAGGTTTACACACAACCTTAACTTAGTGTACTAGGGTGTAGTCTGACTTGACCACAAATGTGTCTCAGAAACACTTTAGCAGCTATGTAAGAGTTTATCATTGATGCAGGAAAGTCTCCTTCCTTGTGTGCATAGAAGATAATCATGGTATTGATCCAGGCTGTTCTTTATGAGACTTTCACAGTCAGGGTTTGGTTTTTTTTTTTGTTTGTTTTTTTTTTTTTCAAAGAAAGGTGAAAGACTGACCAAATCTTAGAAATAATCCCCCGAAGCCTTTAAACAAAAAGGCAATATTGACACAAGGACATGTATGTACAAACCAAGTAAGTAATGATAAGGGGGTACCCAAGGTGGAACAGGTTTGTGTGGAAGTAGCAGGGCAAAACACTGCACTGTAATAAGGGATGATATGATGGTGGTGGCTGCAATAGCTAGGGACTAGACTCTGAATCCAGGGAAAACTCCTGTGAGAATACTCTATAAGTAAATTTAAATTCCACACACAATTTTTTCCTGTCATGAGGCCTTAGACTGCCCAATCTTTGCTCCTCTGCATCTTCCCTGCGCAGAGAAGGAAGGAAATAAGAAAGAACACTCTCTAAAAGCTTTAGTGCTACCATAGGAAAGACAAGTTACTCTGTGTATATATTCAGTCTCACAGTGGTCTGGTAGGTTGATATGAAATATAGAGAACTAATATCATAGTTATTTAAATGACAGGTAGGAGGTGGCAATTGCAATTTCCCCTCACTAAATACTTGTAGCAGAAAGAAAAAAAAAGGGAAGTAAGTAAATATAAAACATGTAAACTCCTAAGGAGAAAAAAAGAAATGTCACAAAAGACACAGCTGCTATGCTCCCTCCCAGCAAGCTCTCTGGCTGCAGATCATAGATTTCTCAAGGTCTGAGGCTATTACTGAAGGTAGCCTGAATATATCAGGAACATTTCTCATTTTTATAATATCTTAATAACAGGTTACATTCTCATAAGGACATTAACTTCTGCTATAAATTGCAGGAATTACATGGTTGTTTTCTTGTGCCCTGAGTACTTAAATACGTCCAAGGAGGAAGATGAGAGCCATCCATGGTCAGTGAGAGCAGAAGTATTTGAATCTATGTAGGTCAGCTTAGAAAACATTATTAAAAAGAAGCATAAAACCTGGCATTTTAATTGCAGGGGTTCCTGAGGTTAAGAACCTTTCAAAACACACAGACAGCTCCATTAATGAGATAGGATGCAAAGGAAGCACAGTACTGCTGTAAAATGTACAGCATGCTCCCTCGAAGTGACCAGCCCATCTGAAAAACAACTGAGTCTAGCCCCATTTAGGTAGAATTAAAACAATCATCTGCTCAAAGACAATTACTGCTGTAGGCAAGAAAAATATGGTCAAGCCACAGAAAACAGTTTATATGGATCCTAGCAGAGCCTCAAGTCTGCAGTCAGGATCAAAAGAGGGTACGAAAGCCAAGGAAGAGCATTGCAACAGTATTTTGTGGGGCCCATACTTACATGGGGAAACAAGTTCCCTCCTCACCATAAATGATGATGACACTTTTTTCCACTGGAAAATGCCCCCTTATTGAAACAGACTTTCTGTTGTAGCCCACTCATTTTAGCTACATTTCTTCAGGACAGGGGTTACAGAAAAGCACTTCCATCTCAAACAGAAAAGAGAGGAGAATCACTCCAGAAGTGCTCACCTTGGCCAAGAGCAGAGTGGTTCAGTGGATTAAATTAACTGAAACCAACAATAATTGGTCTTTGCCCTGGGCTTGAGTACTCTCTGCAGCAGGATGTGGCTGGACAGGAGGAGCCAAGAGGAGAAGCAACACAGACAGTATTCCGCTAGCAAATGAGAGCAGCCTTGTGTAGCCTTCTCCAAAACGGTTTGCTCCAGGGATAACCTTAGTTGAGTTTTTCAGGAGGAGGATTGCAGCCAGAGAATGCAAACTAAAGTGAGGTTATTTGTTTACAGAAGAAAAGCATCTGATTGATCTAGGAGAGGAATTTCAGAAAGAATAGGCTAAGGCACAAGTCCCTTGTGACCTTCGGAACAGCCTAGCACAGGTGTCTTGTTACACTAGATTAAAAAAATGAGAGCAGTGTGAATTTAATATTATATTAATCAACAAAAATAATTCATTCTAAATTCAGGAGCCCTACCTAATGTAACGATCATAATGATCTCTCAATAGGCTTGTTCAAAACCCATAATCTGCTTTTCTGGTCCTTACCTATTTCCTTTCAACTGCCTAATGGCTTCCTCTCAAAAGGAGTGACAACATCTTCCCTTCCTACTTCAAAAACTGTTTTTCGTTTATTAGTTAATAATTTACTAGGAGCTTAAGGTACTTCTCCTTTGTAAAAAATGCACAGGCAATCCCAGCTGCAAAGTCAGCCTTGGCATTGTTACACCTGCACATCATCATCAAATAACCTTATAGCTGTTCAGCACAAGGTAAAGAGCCTGGCCGCTGCTGCACCCCTGCTTCATCAGCACTTGTGATTAAAATAGCTGCCTCCATTTGCAGGCATCCTAAGGGGCGTAAACCGCACATGTTAATTTTTCTCCAGGACATGAAAGCAGGTCTAAAGTTGTCTGGGGCCTCTCTGCTTTTGCAGCTTCATGGGATCCACAACTGGTAGGAAAAATAGACCTTGGTGTATTTACCACCAAAGCATGTAGGAATACAAGTGGACATGCCCCTGCCAGGCTGTGTGGATGAGAGGTGGGGATGTGCTGTTGTATCATATACCCATGAAAAAGGCAGGCTGAAGCCCTGGTGAGGCATCTTGCTGAGTGAGGTCTTGAGGGTTTTCAGTGTGGGGATTAAAAGAGGCAAATTTGCAGAGGTTTACAGCCACACTTACCTGGCAGTGCTGGCACGCCCCAAGGTGCTTAAATCCCACGGGGAACACATAAAAATTTTCTCCCATTAAAAAATGCATGTCTGTGATGGGCCAAAGAGGAGGAATGTGAATCTGTTGGACAGCTGAAAAGAAATAGCTGGGGAATGGTAAGGAAATGGATGAAGATGGTTGTAGGTAAGGACTGGATACCTATTTCATCTGAAGATTTGCTGATGCCATTTAAACATTAATTCTTTTGAAGGCCAAGTCCTCTGCTCTCCAGAATTGGCATACTGATATTGATTTAGTAGTTTATTTGCATGTCTGAAGCAGATCAAGCATTTTCTCTTCAAGCTGAAATTTTACTTAATGATAGAATTCTTGGCTTCGGTAAGTTTTACTGAAGCATAATCAGAAAGGATATTCTTTGTGGAGTACTTTGTGTAGGAAGCCTGACTATTAATATATCATACTATGCATGACTGAAAGGCCTATTACTGAGGATTAGGTAGGAAAAATCTTATTTACTTGATTTACGTATTCAAATAGTAGAGGCAAAACATGATAAATGAAAACAAATTCACATGCAACTTATACTGAATCAAAGATTTTGGTATGAAGCATGCCATTTGAATGTTCTAAACATTCAATTTGTCTTCATAATTATGTAAAACACTTTCTCCCCTGTGTCTACCACACAGAGAGAACAAACTTCGTGTAAATAAAATTTAGTTTGTGTCTATAAACTTGACTTACATATACAAATACTTAAAAAACTATGAATAATGTAATACAAAATTTGCATGGATTATTGAATAGTAAGTATTAAAATACAGAACTCACATACAGCTGTTCCAAGCTGAAAAATGAGGGATGGCTCTGGCCCATGATAAACAGTATATCTAGAGGAGAGTTTGTGTTTAATAAAAACTTTACTCTGTCAAGTTGATTTAAAAACTGAAGCTGCTTTCTGAAGCTGCTGTATTTCTTGGAAACTCACTATAATCCCAACAGAGTGTTTTATATCTGAACAGTAGCAGTGTCTTCTAATTTTTTTTTGCTTCTATGAGCATTACATAGAAAACATCAGATATTTGGTAGAATTTGAACCCATAAAAAGGGGAAGATGTCCCAAAGAACTTTGCAGGTTTTATGTGAAACATTTTTTAATTTCCTTAATAAACTATATTTTTGTGCAATGCTGTCACGAAAGGCAGATTTTGTAATGGTCTCAGTTGGTAGAGCTTTAGATGAGTCACACCAGTCTTATAGATATGTATAAGCCCTGAACCAGATTTCCAAAGGTTGTTTTCCACAAATTAGTATTTTTGTAGCTATTTTTGCAGCTATTTTTGCAGGTCATCATGAAAGTAAAAAATAAAGTTGATGTGACTGTTTTTTGATTTTGACAAGTTCTTGGATATAATGTTTTCCAAATTGAAAGATGTCTTTCCTCCTCTACTTTTTTCTTCTCCACCTTCCTACTGTTTCTTTTTTTACCAGCTGTAATACACTAATTGACATCTTCATGAAATTTTCCTGTTACTTGTCCTTAGTGTTGTTGTTTATGCCTTTTCACTTTAATTACACCCTCAATGCAAACACTTTACTCACACATTTATCACAGCACAAGTATAATGCAGTGAGAGAAAAAGAAAAAGAAGCCTACTCTTTCTGTCCAAGCCCTCACCAGCTCCACTCAGGCCCAGACATCTGGTACAAATTTAAGCTTTCACAAAATAAGAGGCTCTTTAAAGATAGAATTACAGGTTGTATAATCTATATTTTGCCATACACAAAACCCAATATATCCTGTCGTCATAGCTGATGGAAATGAGAAGCTGTAATGCTGCACATAAACTAGTAATATAAATAGAACTGCTTTGACAGATGTAGCCTTAAATTGCATTTTTTAATGCACTCAAATAAGCCATACATAATTAAGATTAACATTGCTATCCCCTGACGGATTCATGATTAGTATGTGCAGGCTTCAGTATCGCTTAGGAGAAGGATCAAGTGACCTTAATTGTATCCAGTTTGTCCATTTAAGTGCTTGACTTTTTTCTAAAAGAGTTTGTGCAAATAACACATCTTGGTAAAGAGAAATGAATCTTGTTGTGGTTAAGTTTCTTTTAAAATGGTGTAAATTACTATTTCAGTTTTTCATGTCTTTTGTAGAACTGTACTTCAAAACATTTCACATTAAAACTAATAGAGATGAGGAGGCAATGCAGGAAAAAAGTAGGAAATGAGGTTTTGAAACCTTATTTATATGCATCAGAATAATTACTCTGGCATGTAGAAGTGTTTCTTTCTCTTTGAGCTAAATATTTTCCTTTCCAATTCACTGTTAAAGCAAACAGAATATGTATGGTTTTGATCTTATTGTTGATTAAGAAAAACCTCCTGAAACCCTGAACCAGACCTCAGAAGCATCATTGTGCAGCCACAAAAGCTTTTTATTGCTAATTGTAAAAGCAGGGCAGTCTCCAGCAGAGAGTTGCTGGGTTGCTGACTGATGCCTTGACAGATAACAGACAATCAGTGCGACACTCCAAGATTCCCGGTGGAAAAACAAAAGATGCTTAATTTACGAACAACAACCAGGCATCCACTTAGCAATACCATTATGCCCTGGAAAAGACTCTGTGCCCTGCAGACGTACAATGAGCTTGCCAGAAAGTAGGAAAGGAGCTGGGTTTGTCCCTGAGTGGGCAAATAATGGAGGAAGGGCCATGGCACTCATTAAGAGCCCCAAACCTTTCTTTCCCAGCTTGGGTGGGGCCGTCCAGTGTTTGTACAGCAGGTCTTGGCGACAGTGTAGAGGTGAACTGTGTCCACTTGGAGATCCAGACTTATTTCAAGGGGGTTTCTCTCCCTCTGCTCGTCAAAATGGGACTGTCAGGGATTTCAGTCCTCTGCTACACTGGGCAGGGGGTGACTGCAAATAAAGCTGCCAGAGGACTTCATAGGTGAGGCATGAGCCACAGGGACACTAGGGACACAGAACAAAGGTCCAGTGGTTAACTCGGTTTCCGAAGCTTCTCAGTAGCTTATTACAGACAAGCTGCAGCTGGACTCTTATTGCCTTGAATTTAAATATGCACTACAGGCGCATGAGTGTGAAAGACAGGATTGTGTCACCTGCAAAGGGCAAGTTTTCCTGAAGCAGCAAGGCAGATCTAAGCTTGTTATGTTTGCTTATGCCATTAGCATCCCATTTTCACCCTTCATCAAATCCCCGTTGTTATTGTTGTTGTTATTATTACATGGATGTTTACTGGGAGGACATGAATGTGCTAGCCGCAGGCAAGACCCTGCAGAGGCAGGTGCAGGCAAAGAGGCAGAGGGGGATTCTGCCCCACAGCGCTTACCAGGAGTGACAGAAGGACTTGGGCAGATGCCAGGGAAATTTATGACAAAAACTGAGGCTGGTAAAAGTTTAGCAAACAGCTGAGGGACACTGGGATCCACAGGTGTTTCAGAGCAGGAGCTGGCTCATCCATAGTGCATGAGAAATGCTGGGTAGGGCAGAGCTATCGGAGCAGCCCTGAAAATGCAGGGTCTCCATGCACAGCAATTCAGCTGCTCTCATTTGTTTTATTAGGTCTTTTGCTTTTATAGTCACTCCAGCCTCTCCAGATTGTGTGGTCTCGGGGAGTGCTGAGGTTGGGTGTGGAGATGTTTGCCTTGTGGAGTTATTTGCAGCTACAGAACACGGGAAGGGGAAGAGATGGATAAAGTGCACATAAAACCCGGTTTGTTACAGGAAAGATAACACAGGTTGCTTGTACACTTGTTGACTACGTGATTAAGGCCACACATAATCTGTCAGTGCCTCATGGAGCGCTTTGATGGAGACTGGCATATCCAACATCTTGTAATGAAACCAAAGGTAGGTTTATCCATACAGGTGAAAGGGTGTGTGTGGGGAAACAAACCTGGCAGACCCTCAGTATGAAATCACATGGGAAATCTCTGGAGAGCAGGAGCTTGGCCAACAGATAACCAAAAAGCCATACGAGGAATAATAACATGGTAATAAATTACTGTCCGGGCTGAGGTTTGGTTATCTCAGCTACCCTGCATCTAGTGCTATGGCAAAGCTGACCAAAACCCTGCTCCTCCCCATCAGTCCCATGCAAGCATCTGTAGCTCCTTTACTGTGATTTAGATGCTTTGCAGGGTACTTGAGAGAAATGGCAGGTTTTGGACAGTCCTTAGAGCAGAGCTAAGGTACAAGCAGTGACCTTTTGACCATGTTTGGTATTTTTTAACTCTGTGCTGGAATGTACACTGAACAAAGAGAGCAGTTTCTATGAAAACAGGTGCATTTGAACTGGTCAACCAAATACAGACTGCTGAACAAAATGGAAATGCTTCTGAGATTCCTGCCAGACCCCCTGGGTGGGGATCTTTCAGTCAAGACCAGAGGAAGCTATCTCTTGCATAAGATACAGTTAAGTCCTGTGGCACCCTATAGATGAATGACCTGCCATCAAAAGCTACCCTTCTCTGGCATGCAGGAAAATTGTCCCTTCCCATTCATATGTACACGAAGAGCTCATGGAGCTTAGGGGAACTTGCTCTGAAGTTTGTTGTTATTTTTTGTCTTAACAGTGTCTGAATTACATTCCAGAGCTGAAACAAACACAGCAGTGCAACAGGCAAAACTATTCAGCAATTTCCCTTATGGGTTACGAAACTGCGCCTCTTACTAAAGTAAAAAGAATGCACGCTACCTTTATTCAGCCCACCCAACAGAGTATCCTGCTGGGAAAATCCCTGGCTCTGGGGCCATCAGCTTTTCTCCTTTAAACTTCTTTTCTTTAAAGTTTGCTTTTTTGTTTTTACTGTAAATTAATTAGAAAAGTCACAAGGTTTCAAAAACTGAGTATGTGTGCATGCCTGAGCTGAAGTCATTTATTTACTTATTCATTTAGTATCAGCAAATGAAATGAGATGCAATACTGTATAGTCCCTTTTTCACAGGGATATTTGTGATAGGAGTTCTGGGTTTGTTACATGAAATTGTGCAATGTAAATCTACAGACGTTTGAGGGCTTGATTCTTTCTTATCCTGCATCTAGTAATTTGGAATACTGCAAACTCTATTAAAGCGGGTCAGAAATATGAGGAATCAGGATAGTCGTAGTTGTGGAGATGTCCCTGTGAAACAAGCACTTTTTCTGCTAACAGAGTATGTCTAGAGCTAGCGGGCATCCAGGCTATCAAAGACGTACTCTATTTCCACTGAACAGTTTTATACAAGTAGGGAGAAAGCTTTGGTCATACCTTGGATTTTGGTTTTGGGCAGCCTTGACAGAGATGGAGAATTTCTTTTGTTCTTGTTTCAGGTTTTTGGTTGTTTTTTTTTTTTTTTCTTTTTTACTCTGAATTAAAGTTTTTTTTTTTGTCATTTAACTGTTTTTCAGACAGGAAGTCACTGTTTTAACCTATTTATTTATTGTCTATGGAAAGAATGGAAGTTTTAATTCTTTTGCCTTTAGAACAATGTGAAGCCATATGAAAAATAGCCATTTTAAAAATCAGCTGAGCTTTTCAAACCCTGTAAAAACCAAATCTGTGTAAATTCCGTTTGATTTGATTTAAGTGACTATACGAAGTGCATAGGAATGGTAATCTGGCCTCATTGCTTCTTAAACATATTATTGAACAGGGAAAAACAACTAAAGCTCCAAACAGAGACACAGCATTACATGCTAATTTTTAAAAAGGTAGATGCTGCAACTTTCCAGACATTATTAGATATTGCTGACCTTTTGCAAGTCTGTTCGAGCTTTGGTGTCCTCGGGACTGAAAAAAGAATCATCATCTCTGCAGAAAAAGAAAAAGCACAGGTCTAAGGGATTTTTAATGTAACAATTTTTGATTGATAGGGTCCTGTTTTATTTCTTTATTTTTAGATTAATCCAAGGTTTGAATGTAATTTACAACAACATCACAGCTCTCTCCTGTGCATGTGCTGTTGCTTGCCTTTACTTGTATCATATGTATGTTAATGTGCCGTGCCTACCCTGAAACCTATTGCCAGCGTTGGCAGTACTGTCTAAAATAACTCCTTTATAAAACACACAAAATGTATTAATCCCCTTCCATTTCTTCTAACAATTCCTTAGATATCTCACTGACAGCTGTATAATACAATCAAGAGCAGTTACCCACACCCTCAGAAATCAAAAGTGTCTAATCTGATGTTACATACTCAAAAGTCAGGTATTGCTGAACTGAGACATTTTGGCTCCTTAGAGTCAGTACTTCCCGAAAATGATTCAGCCCACCTATCTGGGAGACCTTGTTTGGAATGAGATAATTTCCCTTCTGGCAGTGGTGTCACTCACTCTCCACTGGCCATACAAGGTGCCAGGGGAGACTGGTTTAGCCCAGATTCCTAAATTTTAGATGCCTTAAGATAAACGTAACAAATTCCATCCGAAACCCACTGATATTTGCCTTTAAGGCGTTGAAAGAGATTTTTTTTCCCCTAGCTTGCTGGGAAATTTTGCAATTGCTTTGTCATCTAAGGGGTCACTCTGCCCTTAAAACAGAAATACAGTATAGGAACCAGTATAAAAGTTAATACAGTCTAAAGCTCTAAAGTATTACAGGGGGATTTAGTTTGACCTCCTGCACATTACGAACAACAGAGTACAGATGAGATGATAGAGAAGGATTTATTTTTTTTTTTTATAATGACAGCATGGAAAGTGTTACTTTTATAGTAGGAAAGGGCTTTTAATGAAATAATGGAATAATTTCAATTGAAAACAAATTCCTGGCAAAACACAACTTCACTTTATAATCTTCTTCCTAATGTTTAATTAGAAAAAGCATTGTATTCTAGAGATTTGGTTTAATCTGTCTTGAACTCACAAATGCTTATTGAAGTGTTAGACACGAATTTAAAACACAGAGCTAATTTTGGCTCTGAGTTTCTTTAAGAATCAGGTTTATTTTGGGAAGGATTTAATTACCTGTTTGCTTCTTTAAACATGATTCTGTATTTTTTTCTGATAAATATTCAAAACAAACCACAATCATTACCCAGAGTTTTTTATTAAAGGAAGAACAGAATGTCTGTTAATACAGGAAGCCAAATAAACCACAGACAGGAGGCTTTGTATCCCAGAGAAAGACCTTTAGCTTTACGGGAACAAGATGCTTTTCCTGCTGGTGTTTGAGTAAATGAGAGCGATTAAAACTGACATACCATTGTGCAGCCAGCCAAGCAGACCCAACACACAATGACTGTATTATATATTACAAGAGATACTTTATTGTTTTCATGCTGTGGATTTCTCTTAGCAATATGTGTCTAGTAAAGACAATAATTATCCTAGCTGTCTTCGTTATAGTCTTTTATAAGTCTGTCTACTTATAGCATACACAGTATATACAGTATATATAGTATAGTCTTTATAGTCTGGAGACAGACTTGGCCTTCTTATACATGGGAAGCTGAAGTGAAC
The DNA here is from genome assembly GCF_028554395.1 of Pezoporus wallicus. Classification (NCBI taxonomy): domain Eukaryota; kingdom Metazoa; phylum Chordata; class Aves; order Psittaciformes; family Psittacidae; genus Pezoporus; species Pezoporus wallicus. The sequence goes on from NW_026637663.1 coordinate 6,593,065, forward strand.
TTAATCCATAGGGAAATAAAAACATTGGCCCCTTGTTGCAAACCACATTATTACACTGAGTTTTGTTATAAACCACAATTTTATTAAGAGCGATTTGTGCTGAAATTGGTCTTGCAATATGCAAAGACTAGTATTTTTCATCAGACAATCAGGCAGTGTAACTTCAGATTTAAAGAGAGGCAGCTCATGAAGCAAAGTTTGCTGTGATAAAAGAAACTGCAGTTCATGTCTCTCCTTCTTAGCTCATGCTAAGAGAGACGGACACCAAAAGCTGTGGATCCCGGCTTCCACAGGGCATATACTTACCTCTGCAGGCTGGGGTGGCAATCTTGGAAAAGCCAAGTAAAGAATTGTGTAAAGGGGAAAATGGGAGAAATTAGCTCTGTGGTTACAGTGTCTAATTATCGATGATGATGGGTGGCTGCATGCAAAGAGTTGTGGTCAATGGCTCAGTGTCCAGCTGGAGACCAGTAATGAGTGGTGTCCCTCAAGGAATGGTGTTGGGACCAATCTTGTTCAACATCTTTGTTGCTGACATGGACAGTGGGATTGAGTGCGCCCTCAGCAAGTTTGCCGATGACACCAAGTTGTGTGGTTGGGTTGGTACGCTGGAGGGAAGGAATGCCATCCAGAGGGACCTTGACACGCTTGTGGGCTGGGCTGATGCCAACCTCATGAAGTTTAACCATGCCAAGTGCAAGGTCCTACACCTGGGTTGGAGCAATCCCAGGCACAGCTGCAGGTTGGGCAGAGAAGAGATTCAGAGCAGCCCTGTGGAGAAGGACTTGGGGGTGTTGGTTGATGAGAAAATGAACATGAGCCGGCTTCAGTGTGCGCTTGCAGCCCAGAAAGCCAACCGTATCCTGGGCTGCATCAAAAGGAGCGTGACCAGCAGGTCGAAGGAGGTGATCCTGCCCCTCTGCGCTGCTCTTGTGAGACCTCGCTTGGAGTATTGTGTGCAGTTCTGGTGTCTTCAACATAAAAAGGACATGGAACTGTTGGAACAAGTCCAGAGGAGGGCCACAAGGATGATCAGGGGACTGGAGCACCTCCTGTATGAAGATAGGCTGAGGAAGTTTTGATTTCTAGACCAGGCTGCATCTTTCTCTGTAGTAGCTTCCCTCACTACCTATGGTAGCTAACCTCCAGTGTCCCCAAATTACATATCCCACAGATGTATGACTTGACAGGAGCCATGAGGAGTATATTTCTGCAGGATGGTTGTGGAGAGATGGCCAAATATTTTCTTGTTAAAAGTCCTCTGAGGTTAATCTTTATAGCTGTATGAGTCTTCTGAGCAAAAGAGGAATTCCTCTGGAGAAAGGTTTCCAGCTACAAACATGGGACATAGCAGCTAGGGAAGTGACAGAGGCTGAGTAGAAGGGTTAGGGTGCAGGAGCAGCCGGGCACTAAGGTGACCCCCAGGTAGCTGGCACCACAGACTGGGCTTGTGAGGGAGCCTTCACCTGTGGTTGAAGCAAACTCATGTGGGATACTTGACTGCTAACCACGGAGTGTTTCTGTGGCACACACACCTCCCTGACAACCACACTGATATTACCTAATGTGGGAGGCCGCTGTGATTGTATACTAACCACACTGCTAGGAAATTATTAACCCTCCTATAATAACAGAGCTTTAAAGTGTTGCTTTTTATCACTCTCCCTGCCTACCTTGCAGCCTGTTTCAGTCCTCTGTACTCATTTAACACCATCTGTGGAGAGCTTTTCCCCTTGATTTGCAGTAACTTATTATCAGACTGTGAAATTGCTTTTTTCTCATTTCAGCTCTCCTGGATTTTTTCCTGTTTCTGGCTTTATGGATTCCTTGTTCTGAAGTTCTCTTCATCTCGGGTACCTAGAAGACAATATGTCTTTTTTCAGCCTTTTCTTTTTTTTTTTTTTTGATTTGTGAGCTCCTAAAAATTTGAAATGAAAGTCCATACTGTGGTACAGTGTAGTTAAGCCTGCTGGCATTAGGCTTTCTATTCATAGTTACCTTTCTCTGACCTCCTAGAAACAGTCTGCACTCTATAAATACTGGTTATAAAGCTGTGGTTTTAGGCATACAAGTATTATATCAATTCCTGTGCCCCAGTGACAACAAAGGAGACCCAGGATGCAAACATAATCAAAACCACAGAATCTAAATGCAGCATGAAGAGCTAGAAAAGCCATTCTGACAATCATGCTCATTTTATTAGAGGCACTTTGTACATATGTAACATATGTCTACTTTTTGGGGAAAGGGAGAATTTTCTAATAGAGAGTTATGACTACTTTTCGGATGAGTCAGAATTCAGGTGCAAATCAGGTAAGTACATATGAAGCTTCCCGGAACATCTTGGTTTACATCACAGAATTATTTTCAAGAAATTCAACCCACTCCAAAGTCAGATTTGATAGAACCATCCCCAAACTCGTTAGCTTCAGTAGATGCGGTTAAAGCAAAATAAGAGAAATGTTCACAGTACTAATTTTAATCACCAGCACCTCGTTCTCAGTATCTCTCCAGTACTGAGACCTATTTCCCTCAGAAATTAGTCAGTGACAAGTTGCAATGTAGTCCAAAACCCTTTCTACTTTGCTCCAAAGCAATGTCTGTGGATATAATGACATTCACCGGTTCACTGTACTGACTCTTCCCAAATATCTGTATATACGTTTAATGCGATGACAATGTGGGGCAATTTTACATTCCAAGAAATAACTTCATAGCCCTCAGTCCTTACAGAGTATGGAGAGTTCAATGCCAAGGTGAAATTCTCAGCAATCAGAGGCCACAGTGCAGGCAATAAGCACTCTGTTCTTTCACTAATGCTACAGTGAAATATCAATATTGGGGAGACAAATATTGATTTGGTTAGGCATAGAAGGATGGTGAGCAACACAGCAAGCACATGTAGCTTATAATCAGGAAAATCTCCTTCCCTTTGCAAATAATTTCTGTCCACATAGCCCTTTCTTTGCCATACATTTCATCTTATATAAGGAATCTATTTCATTTCAATGATCTCAGCATAGGAGACTTTGGGTATGCCCTGCCCTTAATTTCTTCCACTTCCTTCCCATTGAATAGGTTGAAAAATGGTTTCTACACTGCATGTTAAAGATATAAACAATTTCCACCCTGATTGCAGCTGTCTCTGTTGTTGCCCTTTTGCATGTCCAAGTGCATCAAGGGAGGCTCAAGTCAGATGACCCGCCTAATGGAGAGGATGAAAATGAACTTCTGCTTTTATTCCTTTGATTTTATTCTTTAGGGAAGGTCAAGTAGAAAATTAAAATAATAATAAAAAAATCATAAAAAGCCATACTACTGGCATTTTCTAACAAATTCTGTACACCCAGATAGGGGTCAAAGACTGTTTTCCTCATTGAACTTCTTCGCTTTCATTAGTGAATAAGCCAATAATCTTAGTAGATTTAAGTTTTCATTTGTGTTTTAGCATTGCAGTGATCCAGACAGTCTTGAACTTCTATATGTTAAATAGTAAAACTCTTGATAATGCTACAACTTGTCATGTGGGTTCAAGATTACCACTGAAAGATACTTCCTGATGTCTCAAGAGTCAATGTATCTGTATCATTCCGTCTGGAAGTTGTAGAAGAGTTTGCTAGATTCTTAATAGTAATAATGCATTGAGTAAATTCGAACCTTTGGCTTTTAGACTCATTTTTGGGACACTAGGAATGGACAGAAAATATTGCATATAGGAGTGAAAGTTTGCACATTTTTCAGAGCAACTTGTTAGCCTGTTGTCTCTATCTTGGATGATGAAGACTGGGAACCCAGAGTGATTTCACAGAGCTTTTCAGTACATCCATCTGCTCAAGTCTGCTGAAACTGAGATTCTTCATTTGGTGTTTGTAAGCCTGCCTAGACAACCCTGCTTGGTCAATTTGATCTCTGGGCTTTCTCCTCTCTTGGTTTGTAGCTTTACAGGATAACCAGACTGCTGATACTTTCATCTTTTGAAAGCCAGAATAAACATGAAATGCCATCACCATGCACAGCCCTAACCATCTCCCCTGCTCTTCCACTAACACAGATGTGACACAGCAGCAGGATTCTCCCCAGGCAAACCAGTCATAAACACAGTAACTTCCACTTCCTGCAGTGCAATCAAGAATGAAAGTGAGTTCTGAAATCCTCCTTATTTTCCATCTGTCATGCCAATCATCCCACTTCCTGACATCTTGAGAACAGCATGAAGGGATAAATGAATCTGTGGGGTAGCTCCAGTGAATTCCCAGGAATTATGGCATGGGTGAATTTGATGCACTGATCTTTAGTTACAAATGCTGATCCTGGAAAAGAAAGGAAAACCACTGGAATGTTTGAAAAAAAAAACAGTATTAGCTAATAATAATCTCCCAGCTTCATTATAATGGTAACACATGGAATTAATAGAACTGATGGTGGTTGGATTTAAGCTCATTTCAGCTGTTATTCTGCTGACATTCTGCATTGCGATAGAATTGGACATACTGTGATGGTTTTAAAGCTAAGTACAAACATCAAAAAACAGCCATTAGCTGAGCATTTTCCTGTTGATCACTCTTCACCTGTATCACAGTATCACAGTAGCTGTCTGTACAGAGTAGCAGCTAATGGTAGAATCCCATGTCTCCTTCACATCTATATGGGAGATATGGGAGACTGCCTAGGTGCTGTATTTGTATTATTGTATGTTTGTGTTCCTCACAGGCAAGTTTCAGACATAGGACTCCTTGTTTTCCGGATTAATGTTTATTCCTTCCTTTGCTCTTCATCTCATGGCAGCTTCCTGGGGACCACATTCAGCAAGGAGTGTTAAGTTCATAGTTAGGAAGAAATAGGTGCTGCACCTCCCTGAGGGAGCCGAAGGATTTGCTGAGGTGTGGAGGGCAAAGGGGCTGCTGTAGTTAAAAGATGAGCTACTCTCTTCCACTGAGGATAACTGGGGTGACCCCTTCAGTCTCTGGATGGTTGAGGAGGGCTCAAAAGGGGCTTGGACATGAAAGTTGCTGCTATTGCTTCAGGGTTGCAATTTGGCAATACTTCCCTGGCACGCTGTTGCCTTGCACTGCGTCTGGGGCAGCAGTCACAGATGCCTTGATTTGCTGCACAGTTCCTTTGAACAACTCTTACCTAACTGGGGTTTATTGAATGCTCTGAGCTGGGGTGCTCCCTGCCCTTGTAGCTCAGGACTGATTGGTCTGCGGCTTTGGGTGTAGATAGCCTGTGATTATCTCAAGTGCAGCATCCAAATCTCAACACTGCCACATGAGCAGTAGAGGGCCCGAGTTAGAATCCTAGGAGCGATAAAGAAGGGACCAAGGCTGTTGGGGCCCTCTGGGGCCATGCTCAGCTTGCCTTGTCCTGCAGGCAGTGACTTGCTTCCCAAAAAATGCCGCTGTCACCTGCCTTTCAGCTGCACCTCTTGCCTTCAGCTCTCACCCCTTCAGAGCTTTGGATCAGAATGGGTAAGCAAACACAAAACAGATGCCAGCACAGCTTACAATGTCCATTGGACTCAAACTCACCACCATGAGAATCATCCATAGCTGCTTTTTTTTTTGACCAGTGCCCTGCCTGGCCAGAAGTCACTTCAAATGAAGGTCTGCTCTGAGGGATGGTGACTCCAACAAAACATTAGCTCTCTGTCCCATGGTTTGAGTACTGGATGCGGACTTGATAAACTAAGATTGTGTCAAGGCCAGCAAGGCTGGTAATTATCCAGTTCCAAAATATTAAAGCAATAAAAGGATTAATGTTATGAATTTTAAAATCATAATTATGATCTGTTCTGCAAATTGCTTTTAAAGCTTCCTTAATTCCTTGCTATTCTCTCTTCTTGTTTTTTTTTTTTTTTCCCTTTCTTTCCTTTCCGTTGTGGTTTAGGAGCAATTTGCTTCTACGCCAACATGTAAATGTCTGCCTTTGACAAAGGAAACTGCTGATCTGGTGCACAGATTTCAGCTGTGGATGATTTTGATTCACAAGAGTTTGGAGGAATGATGACAGATGTTAGCTCCTGTAACAGAGACACTGCCTAAAGCTGCTCTGAAATAGCGGTCAGACCTATACACTTGCTAATCAAGTCACAGTGAAAGTGTTGAACTTCTCACTCCTAAAGTGTATTAGGCTTGGTGCTAGACTTCTAATTGTATCACCAGTTGACATTTTTCTCATTCTTTTAGGCCTTTATAGTACAAGACATTGCAAGGTAAAAAAGACCTTGTGGATTCCTTCTGGAGGGGAAACAGACAATGAATATTTCTATTTCGCAATGCTACAACCGTGAGCAAAGCTGGGCACCCCTTATTTTCACAGCAAGGCTTCATATGGAGCTGAAGGCTGTTTTTACAATGTGTAGCATTTACATTTAATAGTGTATTACAGTATTTACTGGTATTTGTTGATTTAAAATATGTTTATGATCTGTTTGCTTAAGAGGCAGGTATTCCTGAGTGCTGTTTGCAGAGCTAGCCCTTAGTCTGTGATGGTCAGACCACTGACAAGTGTCACACTCATAGCCAATTGTTATCAAAATTCTCAGTTGTAATGCCAACAAAATGCACTGATTTTTACCAGTGCAATGAATTGCAATCATATTTTTGGTGACAATACTGATGGACTATTGGCCACCTGAGCCTCCTGCTCTGCTTTGCACTGTCTTCTTCAGTGCTTTGGTCCCAGTGCAGTTTTTGCTTCAGCAGAAGAGCATTTCCAGAGGGCAGTGCTAGGGAGAAAGTCTAATATACCGGAATAAGAAGGGGTGGCACCACCCAGTCTGCCCTCCCCAAAAAGTCAGACCTCAGTAGCATCACTGCATATGGTGATACTCCGACACTTGGCAGTAGGTTCTCTGCATTGCTGAGGCTCTCCAGCATCACAGGTTTCCCCTGGATCAAGTGTGGGCACATAATCATATATCTATCAAATCAACCGAGGCATAGGATGATGACATTTGTGCCAGCTTTATGCTTTTGTGTTGGCTTTATACCGGCTCTGGGAGGAGAGACGTTACCTGACCTGGCACAAAGTGTGAGCAGTAGAGGTAGTGATACCTCATCTGGCATAAAACCTGTTGGTACAAAATGAAGCCATCATTTTTCTTTATTTGAATTGGCAGCATGAGTTCATTTTGGATCAGCACTGTCATCATGTCTGGCAACATTTCTGACAGAGCATTAACAGCCCTAAAGCGGGATTTACTGAGTTGTGGGACCACAAACTTACTGTTAAGAGCTTGCTTTGATAAAAATGCAGGGAGCTACTGGGTGGTAGTTTTTACCAGGTTTCAGAATGCTCCTACCCAAAGCAGTTTTCTAGTTAGGAACAATTTCCTCTCTGAGGAAACAAACACTCTTAAAATTCCTTTCTAACCAATAAACCCCTCCCCAGTACAGAAAATCCACAGATTAAAGGTTCATATGTAACTTTTGACACACTCCCCCTAATGAAGCCTTTTGTGTTAATGGGAAAAAGAATCCTTTTGTCGTGTAGAAAGTTAACAAGGCATAAATCACCGTTTTGTTTGTTCTGTTGCTAGACATGCTGAACAAGAAACCACCACTGGACCTGTGAAATTAATCCTACTGGAGTGATTATGCTCAATCCTCTAGGAACCATGAAAAAAGTTTGAACATATTCTACTGTCTAATATGTACTATTTTCCTAGTTGCAGTAATGATGGTGTTATGCACTAGATCAAATATTTGAATTAAATGACTTTATGTTAACTTTTACCTTATTTTCCAAAAAGGATTTGAAAACCGAGTGATTTAAAAACATAACATAGCTTCCGAGGAGTAGAAGGCGCTGGGTAAAAGTTTAGACTTTCAATACTTCTGTTTGCTAATGAATCCTTGGAGTAAACAAGCACTCTTTTACCCAGTTTCTGCAAAGCACTTGCCTTTTGTTTCAGACCCAACACACTTGGCTGAATGAGGTAATGCCTACATCTCCTAGGCCAGGAATGTATTCAGATTGGGCGCTGAAACAGGGTAGAAGGATAATACCTGCTCTTTGGTAAACACAGGGTGAACTTCAGCTCAGCTTCCAGATTACTGTGCTTAGAGGAAAGAATCCAGAGTGTTTGTCTGAACACAAAAAAATCACTTCATCAGTTGAGAAACCAGTTCAAAGCTTCACATAGGTGTTCTCAAATGCATTCAAAACACATTATGTATACATAAGTATACGTTTTAAAATAAGTGTCTGTGACAAAATTGCATCAATTTAAGTGAGTCAGTTAAACACCACCCCACCCTCAATACAAGTACTGATTTTAAATTCACGCACTTAGAAGCAGGTGATGAAGTAGGTTTCCTGAGGTAAAGGCTGGAAGGACCCTGGTTCTGACCAAGCCATAGCAACCCTCCTTAAAATAAGAAAGAACCCCTCTTCACAGTGATCATGAAAAGAGGTCTGTTTTCACCAAAGAAAGATCCTCTGCATTCTTGATATGACATTAGAATTCAGAATAATTTTCTTTAGACATCAAGTCAGACAAACACAATTTTCAGAAGTACATTAAATAGTATTTATTGAGTTTGAAATTTCAGGGGCAAAGCTGTAATCTCAGTCCCAGCTATTGACACATTGTGGCACTGAGCCCTCGTGTTCTTTCACCCATTCAACAAATGAACAGTAACATGGAACATCATAAAGAGTTAAAAAAAGAAACCAACCATATACCCTCAGTTTTGAACGTAAGAAACAAACTGAAGTCTTGTTCTCATTCACAAAGGCATTTGCCTTCTTGTAGTAAGTTTTTACAGAAGAACAGACTTATCCTGCTGATGCCTGGGAAAAGGTATGGAATGGTTGATGTGAAAGAAAATAAAACTATGGAGAATACTGAGAGCTCTTCCATAAGAGCACAGTGACAGCTGGATGGGTAATGCAGAATTCAGACTGCAAAGAATTCCTCCCAAGAGAGAGGGATGTTACCAAATATCCACTTGGGAAGAGTCCCTCTTCTTGTGAAGCCTTTGTGTCTGGCACTGATTCTGCGGGTGCATACAGTCAACAATCCATTAAGAGCTCACCTGTAAAATCTTATGGTAGAGGTTGCATTCATTTTCACCATGGTGACCCTTCTGCATAGTAAAAAAAAAGGCATCACACAATATACACAGATCCATATCTACAGAATAAATGGCAAAAGAGGAAATTAGATACAGTGACATTTATGTCCAAGCACTAACAAACAAGATCCCTTGTGTTGATTCAGGGGTTATTCACAGCTCATTTAAGCAAGTCCTTTTCTCTGCACGTGGGTTCTCTTGTTTTGCAAATGAGAGCCAGCAGGATGTCTCACTGTAAGAAACAGATGCTTGCTCTCCCTCAAACCATAGTCATGACCTTCAGGGAGGCAGGTTGGAATCTCCTAATCTTCTTCTTTAGTGCCTTTGAAGCTTTGATGCGACAGATTTTGGGCACTGGGGGAAGAGGCCTGGAAGAGGCTTGGGCAGCCCCTGATTGTCTGACTGAACCTTCAGGCCAAATCAGCTCACTTTCATCCCCCTCATCATAGTCAAGGGTAAGGCTGCTACTATTACTGCTGCCTTCCGAGTCACTTTCACTGGACTCACTGTCCCCAAAACGGTTAGTTGTGAAATCACTGACCTCCCCTTCGCTGGTCTCTGCAATGGTGGAGTGAAAGAGGGACGCGCACTCTGCAGAGTACTCAGAGTGGTCTGACTCACTTTTGGCATAAGTTCCATGGCGCTGACTCTTGGAGCGAGCCCTCATACTGACAGTGCGCAGGACACCAGCTCTCCTTGCTGACTGCCTTGGTGCTCCCAGGCCAAAGCTACTAGAGAGGCCAGCTAGATGAGCCTTGGCAGAGATCTCCACTGTGGACTGCCACTTCCGCTGCTTCTTCTTGCTGGCTGTGTCTGCGCTACCTGCTTCAAGGGAATACAATTCTGCACTGGCAGAAGTTCTGCAGAGCTCTGGCCTGGATGGCACAGTGGGGAGCCTCACCTGCACAGGCAACAGGCTAGACTCTGAGCACGACCTGCCAGTCATGTCCCCAGAATATGAAGGTCTCCGCACGAGGCTCTTCGCTCCGTGTGGTTTTTGGGGCTGATTCCATTCAGCAGGCATCCTGGCAGCCCCATGGGACCCTCTCGCCTTCTCCATGCCAAAGGCTTGCTTCCCAGGCCGTAGTACCTTTTCACTGTTCCTCCTTTTTATCTTTACTGCCTTTGTTTTGGAGCTGGCAAACTTGACCCGGACCTGGTGGGATTCTGCAGGGACGAACTGTGCATGAACGAACTCACTCCGTGCCACTCGCTCGTGACCTCCGGCATTAGCCGATTTGGCATTGCCACACCTTTTGAAGGGCAGCTTTCTGGGTGGGACAGCTTTAGTGCTCCAAATGCTGGGGCTGGACTCCTCCTGGCACAGCTGCGAGCTGGATGAACTGTGCTCCGTGCTGCTCTCCGTTGCTTCTGCCAGAGGAGAGCCCCTTGCTGCTGACTTGGCAGGGTAACAACTATTCACAGCTGATGGCCCTGTGTCAGGCAGAGTGGATGGCTGTTCTTCATTCACACAGTGCATGGTCTCCTGCTGCTTGGCACATTCCCCCTCCGGCACCTCTCTCTGCAGCTTCCCTTCAGCTTTGTTACTTTCCAGAGAACTCGCTTGTTTTTCCAGCTGGCTACTGCTGCTGTTAATTTTCACTCCACCGGTGCTGGGGGTTATAATGAGTCTCTGGTGCATAGTGGCTGGCTGGCTCTTTGTTGAAACCCACTCACTGGCATCAGCCCGATTGTTCCCTTTGCATCTCGTCAGCTGCAGCAATTTATTGATATAACCCCCTGGCTTGGCCTCAGTGGTTGGCCTAGTCCTAATCAAGCTGGGACCTGTGGCACTAGGCATGGGTTTGCTGGGAAGAGCGTGGAGGTCTGCTTCTGGGGATGTCCCCACTAGGGAGAAAAGGGGACTTTGTAAAGCCACTGCATGAAGGGGGCTTGGGTAAGGATACACATCAATGCCATTCTTGGAGATCAAGTCGTTCTGGAATTTGGGGTCCACGCTTAGCAAGTGCATGTCTCCAGCATGGCAGAGAGGCAACATGGATTTGGGATCTGTCTCTTTCTGAAATCTAGCATCTGCTGGAATGAGTCTTTCCAAGTCACCTACACAGTGGATGAAAATAAATAACCTAATTACATCAGAGACAATTACATTCAAACTGGCTTATGCTAAAAGTGCTGTTTCAGAGGGATGTGCTAGCTTTTACTAAAATCAGGAGCATGAAGGAAGACAATAGTTTCAGTCCTCCAAGACCACTGAATAACCTCAAGGCTTTTATTCACCTGAGCATGATGGAGATTAGAATGCCTTTTAATGCCAATAAAAAAACTCATGCCTTTGCAGCAAATTTAAATTGTGCTACTTGGATGAAAGTAAATCTGTGCGTATATAAATGTTTTAGAATGTCACAGACTAACAGGAACTCAACCAACTAAACAAAAATAAGGGCTTATTTTTATTTCTTAGCAGAGATAAAAGGTGAATCCAACAACCAGAAAGCCTGAAGCTGAATGTCATGTAAAATTATCCAGCACAACAGATACAGTTTTTGAACACAGTTCAAAGAGGTTTTTATTCCAGGATAGGATAAAGACTTCCTCTGGATATGTGACTGTAACTCAGAAATTCCTGAGATTTCCAGCATGCAGAATTGAAGGTATTTTTTTTTTTTTTAAGTTGGCTAAATTTGATTTCCAGCTTTTCCTCCAACCCTTTTATATCATGTATCTTGGAAAGATCTATAGTACTCAATCATCTGCTTTAAGAGGACTTAAGCAGACATAGATTGTAGTGTTTCTTAACCTTGTAAATGCTGGAAGCTGTAGTTGTTTATTCTTTTGCATTCTGCTTTAGTAAAGCATGAGTAAAGAGAAGCACCCAACCCAACACTAAGACTCCTGTGTCCCATAGGTCACAGTGATGTGATTCTGATTTTCTTTAACCCGAATCCAACAAAACCTCCTAACTGGATCTCTCATTTCATTTGATAACAACGTTACGAGTCTCATGCTTTTCTCAAGTTAGTAATTTTTAGAGTATTTGACTCCAGAAATAAATAGTCAGAGGTTTTATTAAAAGGTAGAAAATCTGGAATGCCATAATCCTATGTGTGGGTTTTTTAAAAGTCAACCTTAAGGACACAGAAAAATGGACTAAAGAACCTTTACTTTTACAGGGAAAAAAAAAAACAAAACTAAGGATAATGACTCAGGCAGATGGGAGGCTGATGGCATTTACATCCACCAATTCAGATCTCTTAAATTTTGGAGTACTGTCAAGGTTGCTGTAAGTTACCCTTGACTGCTGCACCTTGCAGGAGCATCTCCTGTGCGCCAAGAAGACAGGCTGTATTCTTGTGTGAAGCAAGGCTGTTCCATCCAGTCAAGTCACCTCTTAGAGCATTATGGTGCTGTATTACCTCTGGTACCAAGAGTACTGGAACCATCTGCAGTTGGATATTTCTGTATAACAGTGCAAACTTCAGTGCCAACAAATCCTCAGCTAACGGATTTCCTGGCTGCTTCATGCTAACAGGAAATCCAACCATCAAATCCAACCTTATATTTCACTTACAGGGACTATTTCTGTCCTGTGACTGGAAGCTTTTGAAAGACTTTTGGCATTGTCTGCAGTGTCCTACCCAAGACACTTACAAACCTGCTACAACAAAGGTTAGGATGATGATGATTCCTCAAACAACGTATGTTCATAATGAAAATTCTTTAGGAAATTGTTGGCAGTGTGTAGTGGTACTCTCTTGTGCAAACAAACCAGGAAGGTGTCAAAAGAATGCTGTGCTTGCAGTATTCCAGCAAGCTTTCTGCTTGTCACTGAAAGAAAATGCAATTGGCTTGTACCTGCAGTTACCTGTGGATACAAGCTATGGAGAGGAAAAGAGGAATTTCTTCCCCTTTCCAAATGATGCTTTTCTGAATTAACAACTTGCCTTGCTTCTTGCAATGTGTTCAACTTCGCAAGAATTGTTTCTTCCAAGACTATACCCACTACTACTCCACTACTTACTTTTCTCACACTGAAGGAAGTAAGAGGTTTTAATCAGGAAGAAGGGAGTTGGTGGTGGAAAAAGGAAGGAGAGCTGTAGGAGGTCTGTATCCTCACTCCCACACCCTACTTATCATCTGTCCCTTTTTCTGCTAGTCTACCTCCATATCCAAAAAAACACAAAGCCCCCGCAGTCTTAGCAAAATGTTGCAAGGCAGGAAAGCTTCTGACAGAACACTAAATCTGTAATCTGAACATGGAAGCCATGGATTATTAAACTCAGCTCCATCCCCAGCCTCTGAGAAGTCTTGAGAAGACTTTGCTTTTATGCTATAATTTACCACCACAGTTTCAGGTGTGTCTGCACAGCTAGGTACAGAACAGATGGTCTTTGCTACTGTTCAAAGAAAGCCAGAGGTGAATTAGCTCAGGTCAAGAAGCTGTGCGAATGACTCCAGAGTGACATGGTACTTGAATTGATGTTCCCCATGACTTTCTTGTGTCTATAATGCAACCATGACGAATCTGGCTGGGTCGCCATCAGAGCTGCACTAACACAAGGTTGCTCTGAGGCCATGGAAGGACCCAAAATAAGAAATAGTATGATGTCACTTCACAGGTGGGTAAACAAGAAATTTGGAACATTTGTCCATTTTGTCTAAAGGTATGATGTATACTCATGATTGATCATGACTGGTTCCTAGATAGTCAATTAACCTTTGCTGTCTGTTATCCTTAACTTAATAATAATGAAAAAGAGAGTAATTTGAGTCCACATTAATTTGAATAAACAGGACAGGGTATATATGGGTATTATCGTACTCATTTTATAACAGGTTGAGAAAACAGGCACTAAGTCTGTAAGTGTCTCTCCTTAGATTTCTGTAAAATCTTTCTCAGTAAAATTCATCACCTCTAATTCTGAATTCACCTTATATTTTTCATACATCCTGGCTCCTTCTTAAAAGGTATTTCAAATCCTGCAATCTTTCTGATTTCACAAGCAAGTAAAAAAAAACATAAAATTATCCCATCATTCAGTACAATTTTATCTCCTGCACTTAATGTTTTTCCCACTTCTAAATTCGTATGTCCTTGTATTTGTTATTGTTTAAAAGTATCTGAGTATGGAGACAAGTTAAATTTGGACAGTAAATGGTTTGGCTCTGGGGTTTTTATTAATTCTTACTTTTTTATATTGAAAATGAGTGCCATATATTGATTATGCATTGGTATATTAGGTCCTAAAAGTAATAACCAGGATTCTGCTCTTCTGAATGAGTATCCAGTTCTGCAGTCAATTACCTGTGGAAACTGGTCTTGGTCGGGACCTGGCAGGAGTCCCAGAAACATCTGTGCTAGCTGTAATCCGACATCCATCGCTGACATAAGCTCCCTGCTGCTGGAAGCTGGTGGTGTGCACAGTAGTTTCATCTGCAGACTTGGGTCGGTAATCAAACACACTGAGCCTTGCTCTAGGGTGTTGAGAGCTGGGCAACAGACTGGTGTGGGAGGAGGAGATGCACTCGCTGTACACAGAGGTACAAGAATTGGAGAGCGAGCAAGAACCACCATCACTCAGGTCATAGAAGCCTGCAGAGTTAAAATAAAGAGGAAGATATTCCTTATTTGCAGTAACTAAACACGCTCTGTAGAAGAAAAATGCAGAGAATAAAATAAGTCTTCATTTGCTATGTGCCACAGGCCTAACTTTATGATCATAGCACAGGTATACTCTAATTCAAACACCTTTTATTGGGCTTTTGCATATTTACTTAGGCCCTGAACCAGCTTGGCACGCACATGCATGCCTAGTTCTGAGGGTGGGATGGGGTGAAGTGCAGCACCATCATGCCCAGTTCTTCACTGGAGAACGTCTTTGAGAACTATTATGTCTTACGTTGTTGTAACTTGTGCTAGGTGCGTACAGGCACAGCTTGGATGGAAAAGTAGAATAAAACTAGTCTGTGATCAGAGCTGCCAAGTGTATGATACCTCTAAGGGCAGAGAACAGAGGCCAGTTTTCCTCTCCAGGTCTTGCAGTCATTGCCAATTAATTACAGAAGCAATTTGCACACAAATCCTGAACTTAAGCACTCAACAGAAACCTGTGCTTTTATACCCACTTTAAGTACCAGCTGCAAATGCGCTGTAAATAACCCCCCCTCCCAAACATTTCCTTGTCTCACTGAAGACTTAAGGCTTTTCAAAATTCTATTTAAGTATCCCCATTGTTCCAGACTAGGTAACAGAAACTAGTCTTAACAGACAACCTAGTTATACAAGTCTGCAGTACAGCACACCCTGTGAATCAGACCAGGAACCTGAAACCCACTCTGTGAGAGCTTTAGTCAGCAAATTGTTGGGGTGGCTTTTCCCAGTGTCTTTTGATAGTGTTGTTTCATTTTTATATAAGTGATCAAACATTCAATTGGCCAGAGCACTGCAGTGATAATAATCTTCAAAGCCTTAATGAGGTTCAGGACCCTTCTTGGATTTAAGCAGAGCATTAACATTAATTGGTCTACTTCTCTTCTAATAAACCACTTTGCCCAATGGTCATTCTGCACTGGACAAGGTAATTCATAAAACTATCTTCTCCTCCTGCCATTTGTGGCTAAAATATCCATTTTAAAATAAAAATAAAAAAATAATCCAGAAATAATACTGTTTGAGTGTATTTTCCAACTAAATCAATTTAGCAGGAAAATTCCCACCAGCTCTGTGTGCTCTGTGCCAGATGACTATTCTCCACCTCAGTCATGGGGCACTGTTTCTGACCAAACAATACACTGGGTTTTGCTTAGCAGTTGACACCCTTCAGTTCTCCTAGCACCGCACCCCTGGGAATAAACAACCAAGCACACATTACCTGAGCTGGGCCGGCTGTCACTATCCAAGTATTCACTGGAGGTTTTACTGACATCCAATTTCAGCTCACTTATCCGCTGGTCTAGCTGATCCAGGTGGCTTTTCAACCCGACATCCTGTCTCCTCAAACGAGACTAATTCACAAGTCGAGGGAAGAAGGAGGAAATGAATAATAATCACAGTTAGAATCTCAGTGGCAATACATGAATTCAGGCCATCTGTGCTGGACAGATTCTGCTCTCATTAAATGTTTTGCTTAGCTAGGGACTGTTGCAACTCACTCTCTGTAATGAGACTGACATAATGGACAAGTACAAAACATTCTGTTTCTCAGTATATATCGTCTTCTGTCCAGTTGAACTTGTTCTCAAAACTCTTCATACTGAATATACTTATTTTAACCTCTGGGTTTTTTGTTATACCTACAGCAGGAACTGCATCTCTAAAGAGGATGGCAATCTTTTCACTAATTAGCGTATTATTGTATATTCACTGTATTTTGCCATACAGTGCCTCTGTGCAGAGGATGAGATAATGTTATGGAATGTCTGCATGAACTCAAGATACCACCTGATGAAAGGAAACCGCTATATGTAAAGGTATCTTATTGCCACACAAAGTAAAAGCAGCATACTCATTTCTGTAAAACCCTTGGCTTTGATGACATATTTTTATAGTTGAAAGCACAAACTATGACATCTATTTTGCTGAAGGTTTTCCTTGTATGTCTCGTGGCAGGATATTCCCACACATTTTATGCAGGGAGAAGGTGGCATCTGAATACTTCTGCTGTGAAAATGACTTTGTTTAAAATAAATGGTGTCTCAACCTTGTGAGCAATCCTTCAGAAGCCAGCAACAAGGTCCTTTGCCTTCTGTGATCACTGACCACGCTGACCTGAGGTAACAACTCCCACAGTTGGTCTCCCAATACTTATGCCGTCAGCTTGGCAAGGCAGATGGCCAGGCGATAGGTATCAGCCAAAGAACCACAGTTGGTTTCTGTCATGGACTTCTCATGTGGGACTTGGCAAATTATCTAGGCTCTGTTGCTATTTAGGCAGCTTCTAATTATATCATACCTCACTATCCATCCAACAGTACTTTACAGAAAGGTGGTCTCTTGAAGTTGGTTGTAAAGTTGTGCTCACCGACCTTGAGGGGACAGGTTTCCACTCAGTGATGGCAAGAAAAACACGAGTAAGATTCTTCTTTATGTGTATGTTTCAGGTTTAAAAATACAAGTGGCAGTTCTAGCAGCATTTCCAACCCCAAATCCGCAAAAAATATAATCTAGGTCCCTTAAACTAATTAAAGTATCTGCAAATCAAATGACATAAGAAAATCAAAATCAGTATGAACACATTTTTTCACTCTGCTTTCCCTGTGTTTGGATTATTGAGGTTTTGGTATTTGCATTTTTAGGCTTCTCCATAACTATAAACACTAAAAGCAAGGAAAGCTAAGATCCTGAGGTAATCGGTAAATGATTAGAAACTGGAATTTGAGGAAAAGAGGAAAAAGACAGATGTCCTGAATCTCACAAGACAACTGTTACAGCTGGTGATGCTGCTAAGAATAATAAAAAAGTAATTCTAGCATGCTGTTATGGAGAACTGGAAGAACATATAAGACACAAGAAATAAAGCCCTTTTTGTTAGTGTCACACACATAGAAAGGTTTAAGCTCAAGAGGCTCATTACTGCTTCCTAGGAAAAACTGTGGTGATTTTCTCTTTTCCTGTTTCATATAAACAAAAAGGAAGTGAAGAACTGGATAATAAAGGAGATTTTCTATCCCATCTGAATGATGAATGCATGACCTCCTCAGTACTTCTTTATTTCCATTATAGTGAAAAAGCAAAAACATGCCATGCCTCCTCCAATCCCACCTACTCAGGAAATCACACAGTTTTGTTTTCACGGCTGGAATTAATTGCTTAATGATTAATGTTTTGCCAGCCAATCCCTCAGTCTGTGGTTTCTGATTAATGACAGAGAGGCCACAAGGCTCTCAGGTATTCAAAGATTATTTATTATACCTTCAGGTTCTGTCTACGCTTTCACAGCATTTTAAGCAACACACATGATTTACATCATCGTTTTTAACCCTTTTATGATGTCTCACACCACTGGGTTTTCGTGTTTCCGGCAGACTTTGTAGCTTTGATCTTTCAGTTAACTCCTTCTGCATTCCAAGACAAGAGGCATTCCTCAAACCATTTGGATAAGGATGACTTTTCCGGTGTGTTTGCTTGAGGTTGTTACTGCTCTAATAACCATGCTAAGCAGCACCCAGAACAATAAACCCTAAACACACTCCTTCTTAATTCACAACATGAATTTTACATGAGACAAAACCTTGCAGGTGAAACCATCTGTTTGCTTTGGGCAATGCAGCTGTGAAGACTTCTGCACAATGCAGGACCAGGCTTTCCAAATCAACTTGTGCTATCAATGGCCTACAATTTTGGGACACAAACCTGGATATCATCATTCATTTTTCAGAAGGAAAAATACTCTCTAAAAAGCAGGGTTATTTTTTTGGTCAAATTGGACCCCAAATCAAGGCATCAAAACCCACTGCTCATACTCCACTATTCTTCTCAACTATTAAAGGGAGGGGCTGACATTTATTTGTCATAGATTAGCACCTGGTAATTTTATTAATCCAATTGTATTTTGGAATGGAGAAATGATAGCATTAAACTTATTTAGTTTTGCACATCTAAAATCTATTGTCTTTTTGTAACCGATGGTGCAAAGCTGCCAGTTTCAGAGGAGTAAGGTGAATTCCTTTCCGAAGCACCTCTTTCTTGCAGTTACACAAACATTAAATTAGTTTAATATATTAAAAAAAAAAAGTAAAACCCAAGTTTAAAAGATGTTTTCTTCAATTTAAAACTACCTAAAGGGGGTGTGTGTGCGAATCTGTACAGGGCACTGAGTGGTTCATTTGCTTGGTCTTTTTTCAGCCTAATGTGTTCCTTCTCACGTATTTATAACATCATAAGCCACCTGAAAGCTTGCAAAACAAAATAATCAGATTCAAATCATCCGATTTTTATAAACTTGCTCTCTGAGGAAACAGCTGAGAAAATACTGGGTGCTGCAGCCTTAGGTATCTATTTACTTTGACAGTGAAAGTATCATAGATATCTTTCTATTTGTTTGAATTTGCACCCTTCTATTTCCTCTGTGTCATATTGTTTGGCACCTTTGGGATCACTGACAGTAGATGGCATCACTTAATGCTGTTTCTCTTCTGCTACAGAGAGTTGATCCTGCCTGCACCATATAACTTGCAGCTGCCAGAAGAGCCCCTGGCCACCAAAAAGAGCCACTGTCTGGGGCAAAAAAGGCTATGACTGCCAGAGGCAGCAGAAAGCCTGCAGCCTTGCTGCCTACAGCAGGCTGCTGGAAAGGCCAGCTGCTGGCTGCCAGTGGTACTTGTTGAGGAACAGACAAGGATTCTGGAAAGGTATTTGATGGCTCTGCTCCACCCAGT
Organism: Pezoporus wallicus; assembly: GCF_028554395.1. NCBI lineage: Eukaryota > Metazoa > Chordata > Aves > Psittaciformes > Psittacidae > Pezoporus > Pezoporus wallicus. The sequence continues at coordinate 6,612,483 of NW_026637663.1, forward strand.
CCCACCAGTAGCACTTGGCTCCTTAAGGGTGCTACCCCTGCTCTTCTGTTATCACCTTACCATTATAGGAGAAGCCCAGCTTGAGCCTTAATCTGCCTTGTTTTCACTGCTGAGATGCCCTAAGCCAGCTCCAGCTGATATAGCTTCCCCATTTTATGTTGCAAGGACCAAACTTTATGAATTAAACCGTGACCATGCTAAAGCCCAGGGCTATAGCCCTGCTTGAAGCTTGGATCAAGATACACTGCGAGGCAAAGCGACATTTACATTGTTAATGAGTTTCTCAATCTTAAAGCTTATAGAACAGCAATCACATACTTTATCATCCACCGGCCAAGAACAACAACAACGAAGACATAACACTCCCTCAACAATGCTGTGCTTTGCATTTTCTGTTGGTTTTAGTTTTAACTTAACTTCCTGTGATCATGAACAGAATTTTAAAGGGTTTTGAGTGCAATATGCTGCTCATGAGCCACTGAGAAACAGTTTTCAGACTGTGACAGCTGAGTTACTAGGATCTGTGGGCTACTTCTAACAGGACTGTGAAACAGCCTGTTTTCAACTGGGTCTACTTTGTTGTTTAGCAGCTTTGAGGTATGCACCTCTGCTCAATTACATGGTTGCAATTGCAGTGATAAAAAACAATGAAGGTACCAGGTATGCCAGCCTGAAAAGCTTCCATCAGCCATGGGTCAATCAGAAGAGCTTTGTGTCACTTCTTTAAGTACAACTGTGTTTTTTCTGAAGAACCTGCCCATGGATTAACGTAGGTCTGAGTCATCCCTCTCATGCTTTATCAACACTTCCCTACCAGCCACCCCCAGAAGCCACTTTTCCCATACCTGCACTGGCACCTACTGGCGAAATCCATCCCACCCCGGTGGTATGTGCTCTGTTACACTCATCTGCTCAAGTCCTGCGTTTCTAAGGGCAGCAATTAAAGGCCATCTTTTTCTTCCATTTTAATGGCTACTTTGGTGCTACTGGTGCCTTGAAAGCCTTATAAGGTACCAGTAAAGTCCTGACAAGCTAATTTTATATTTGCATGTTTGAAAAATGTACAAACAAATGAGTAATTAAAGCACAACAACTGACATGAAAAAAGAACAGTCACTATGGTCAGAGGTCGTTGGGTGTTTCTGTTAACCCAGTGGCCCCAGACAGGCAATAAATGCCTTCAGTTCTTTCATTTAGTTAAAAAAAAAAAAAAAATAACAGTAGAGCCATTAGTTAAAATTATCAGTGACAGGTAATCAAGTTGTTGGCAGTCCACTTGTCCTGCATTTCTTACTTTAATCAAGATATGCCCACTGCTGTGTTTTCACATGTGGTGGCTAGGTTTCCCTGAAGGTTCAAGCCAATTTTATTCCAAGATACTGCTTGATAAAGCTGTCTAAGGGAAGTGAATAACGTTACTGTTTTCACACTTGATTGGTAACTGATGGCCAAGCCTTGCACCAGTACAGGGAGTGAAAAGGCTCTGAATTAAGTCTGAGTTAACCGAAGTGTGTAATTGTTCATACTAGAGATTAAAGCCCTTTACCCTTTGATTGTTGTCTCACCTACGAAACTCATTTCAGTCACAATTCAGAATGCGTTTTTTTCCTTCGCAAAACCCCCGTGTGAGCAGTCGGGGTGACACTTCAAATACAAGGCCTGGCATTCATTTCTTCTCTTTTGATCACCCAGTCCGTGGCAAGAACAAAGTGCTCTTGGCCCACAAAGCCCTCCCTCACAGACTGACTCTCACCGGCACATAGCTGCGAGAAGCACATAGGTGTACGCACGCACACCCGTACCAAAACGCTGAGCGCTTAATCTGTCCCACTCTGTGCGTCTTTCGATCCCTTACTGAAGCAGCTGCTGCAGTTAAAGAGCCGAGCGCCCACAAGCGTGACACATGTATTGCTGAAGTTAATCATCGGCTCCTCGGCTCCGATGAATGAGCGACGCCGAGCAGCAACTTCTCCCCAGCGCTCCTCCTGGCACAGAGCCCTCTACCAACGCCACGCATTTCGGGGCGATGAAGACGAGCTCAGGTGAGGTTTTCCCTGAGGAAAACAAGCGACCGTTATAGCGGCTGCGACGGGGACAGGCGCGGTGGCCGCAACTCGCCCTAGCAAGCTCCCCCGGGCCCCGCCGCTTTCACCTCCCGGCGAAGCAGGAGGAGAGGCAAGGACGCCGGGGCTCCAGCGCCCTGCCTGCTCTCGGCTCCGGAACAGCGCCGGCATCTCCCGAGCCGGGTTGTTGGGCAGCTCGGTGCGGGACAGCCCGCCCGCCCGCGCTCAGCACCGCGGCCCCACAGGATAGCCCGAGCCAGGTAACGAGCCTCGGGGGCAGCGGGGCGTCCCGTCTCTTACCAGCTGCTCCTTCAGAGCGGTGAGGGTGGCCTCCAATCGGTGCTCCTTGCTGTGTGCGGACAGGGGCTGGTCTGCTCCGCACGCCGCCGGCCGCTGCGGCATGGCCAGGGCAGCCCGCACCAGCTCCCGCTGCTTCTCCCGCAGCACCTGGAGCTCCTGGAGGCCGGCCAGGGCCGCCTGCAGCCTCTCGCCCACCCGGCCGCGGTCCCAGCCGCCCGCCCGCGGGGCGCCCAGCAGCATCGTCAACGCTGTGCCGCGACACCGGCCATGACAGCGAGGCGGAGGGGATGCGGCGGGGCTGTGCCCGCCCCAGGCCGTGCCTGCGGCCAGGTCCACCCACTCCGCGTCCGGCACCGGAGCGAGTGAAGCGAGGCCGCCGCGGCTCCTGCGGTTTTGGAGGAGAGGTGGGGATGGGGGAGGGTGAGAGGGAGGGGGGGGAGGGTGAGAGGGAGGGAGGGGAGGGAAGTGCCGGGCCACCTCCCGGGGTGGATACGCGCGGAGTGCAGCCAGTGCCTGTGCGCTCCCTCCCCCCCGTGCGGGGCGGCCCCTACCCGGAGGCAGCCCTCGCCCGTACCCCACCCCGCGGAGGGCCGGGGTGCCCGCGGTGCCCACCCTCCCCTGCAGAGGCAGAAGGCAGCGCCGGGCGAGGGTGCCAGTCCCGGCCGGGAGCCAGCTCCGAGGATGCTGCGGATATAGGAGCCGAGCCCGCCGCCGTGCTGCCGCCGTGCGCAAATGGGGATGATGCGAGGATGTGGTGCGGAGAGCGCTCCCAGGTATAAACATTGCCATCACCAAAACGTGGTGCTTGTGACTCCATCCCTTCCCTTCTTTGCTGATGTCTCGTGTCAGGCACAGCACTGGCATTCCTCGCCTTGCTTTCCAGAAACCGACCCAACAGGGATCTAGTTGCAAAAATTTGCTTTCTTGTACTGAACTGTTGTCAACGTGTGACTCAGCCCCTCAAAAAGTCTTTTGAAGGGCTCAGGATTTGCTTTAAAGGGGACCTGAAAACACAGTTGGTGACAGAAATCCAAGCCTATGGTACTTTTGCTACCAAGAAATACCTGTGTTTAAAGCTCCCAAGACAGGCAGCTTCAGCTTCTTAGGAGGTCAGCAGGCAGCAAAGCCAGTATATATGGTCTGTAGTGATGCGAAGGAGTAGAAGCAGCTCTGATAGCAAAAGCCTGATGGACACAGTGGAGACCATGCTACAGGAGACTAATTTTCTGCTGCCTGCACTGAACTAGGAAGCGTTTGCATCCCACAGATCTTGAGATCACTGTGTACCATACTTGAGAGACTGAAAGAATTTCAGGAAGAGATTGCAATTCTCCATGAAGCAGTGAGCACACACACCCCCCCCCCCCCCAATCTGTCCATGGCTATCTTTTCTTCACCCTGTGGTGTATCTTTAAAAACTAGCATAGTTTAATTTGACTTTGTGCTGGGATACACAAGTTGGGTGAGTGGGGACAAGTTGCTCTGTCATCTGTTCTTCGAGTAGCATTCTTTCAACACCCTGTGTGGTGCCATTTCTGCCACGGAGAAAGCCCTATATGTAGGAATGTCAGAAGCACTTGAGTGATGTCAAATCCAGCTTCTGCTGAGGGCTCGGGGGCAAATTATTCACGTTTGTTCATTGAGACCATTGGTGGTATCAGCAGGACCAGGTCTTGCTTTCACCATGTTACAGCTTTCGTGTAGTTTGAAGATTTGAGAACAGTATTTACCCAGCAAGGTTCAACTATGTTGGAAGGGGTCCAGAGAGGTCCTATTCTGAAAAGTCAGGCACAAATATTCACAAATGTCTCTAGCTACAGATGGAACTGCAGGAACTGGAGTAGCCAAGGGTCACAGCACTACAGTGCTTAGTTAAAGTGTGTATGAGGTATGACATGAATGACACCATCTAAAGCATGTTTTATTTTGTTTTCCTTTCTCTTTAATGAATATGCCTCTGCACTTCTTCCCCATTCATCTCAGTAAACTTCCCTGTACAGAGCTATACCTGCCTCAGTGCCAGGTTGACACTGGCATCTACAAGGTGAAAAGAAAAAGAGCTCAAAACTGAGATGCTTTTGAAAATGCTGACAAAAGACAACATGAAATGTTATCTGTCACCTCTCCCATGGAGGGTGGCAAACAACCATGGCATGTGCGGCACATGACAAGAATCTTGCAAAATGCTATTGCAGGTATGAGGAGCTGAAGTGTTTTTGTAAACCACTTGGCTTGGCACTTGTTAAAACAGACATACAGCACAGTTCCTTATTTTATTCAAACCATGTTCTAACATGACCAAATACAAGGCGCTGACACAAATGCCAGTTAGTAAATTCTTGCTAGTAGAATTAGATAATATAAGGTCATATATCTTTTTTTCTTTCCCTCCTTCTTTTACAAGGACCTGTTATCCTTTGCTCTTTGTTCTTCCTCTTCTTTCATCTTTTTTTCTTTTCGTACATTAAATCCCAAATGGGCTATATCACAGCAGTTTTTTTTATTCTAATCAGCTTCCTGATTATCCCCTCTGTTGAATTGATTACTTTCTTCCCCAGAACCTTTGTGATGTCACTTAATCTTTTCTGATAACTCAACAAATAGCTTGTGTTATCTGATTTCTGGAGAAGAGAATAAAAGGTGTGAATCACCTCCAAATTTGAAACTATGAGATTACATATGATAGTAGTAGCGGTAAAGGTGAAAGCTTCATGTTAGGGACTTACAAAATTCCTGTTATCCTTAATGTCTGACAGAGAAAAATGTTGATATTTGTGCTCTGTAAAGTTTCATTAGATTTTAAGAATGACTTAAAAAAATACAGAGCAGTCTATGGCTAATATCCCATTTTGCTGTTTAGTATAGTGAATCCTAATTCTGACCTGTAGCTTGTGCTTTGCAGGGAACAAAAGGTTTGACTATTCACTTCTGTTACTTTAATTCAGTTAATTTTAAAGATGCTGTTCTTGATTTTTGCAACAGTCAGAATAAGATTTCTGTTTTCCATCTACAGATTCTGGGGTAAATTACATTTTACAAAAAAGCTGTAATAAAGGAATGGTATGGTTGCAAAGTTAGACACCAAAACAGTAGGAAATAAAACAATTTGTCTACAAAACCTAGTTTTAGGACCTGATTTGTATGAAGTGATCACACAGTGTTCTTCCACATGTCTGCTCGTCAGTAAGCATATACAATGAAAGACGAGTGTCAGTGGGCAGCTACTCAATATCCTCTGTCCTCATGCTCCAGCCCACGCCTTACTTACTGCAGATCATTTAAGCTGTGCACTGTTGATAGAATTTCCTTTTGTTTTTAAAAATATACTTAGAATTCTAGCTTTTAATTGCCTTAGTGTATGAATAAACAATGTCTTTACAGCGTCCCAAAGGCTATAAAGCTGGTTTTGTTTCCTAGGAGGGGACCGAGGCACTGAGTTTCCTTTCAGACATGCTTATGCATTTTAGGTACCCATTGGAGTTGCCTTTGGCCTGACTTTTCCTGCGTATTTAGAATTATACTGTTAATATATGTCTATTTGATTGTTCCAAGTAGAGTTCCCTTTGACTTCAGTTGCAGTTCTGAACACTCAGCATTTTGGTAGATTGAATACTGGGCATTTTAATTTGAATCCCTATAAAAATGAGGAGCACAATTAGTGCTCCTCATATGGAGCCAGCTTGGGTGTGCCTGCACCTGTGGTAGAGACATGCCCTCAGAGCCTCATAAACTACCAGAACAGAGGCAGGTGTTATTTACATTGTATGGCAGATAGAGATGTACAAAGAGTTTAACCCTTTTATGCAGGATCGAACAGGAAGTCTGTGGTAGGACTTGAAAGTGAAGCCATGTGACCACAGAAATGACTTTACACCCTGTTTTGTGGATGCATATTAGCCAGTTTGTGTGGTACTAAAGTTAAGAGTAGGACAATTTGTATTGACTTCCAGATGTGCTTAAAAGAAAAGTAGTTGAATGTCTGCTTTGGATGAAGTCCAGAGTAAACAAAATGCTTTTGTATACCAGACAACTTCAAGAGCTAAACTGCAGTTTGCTTTCCACTTTTGCTTATGTATTGTGAAAAATAATTCAGAGGGTTTTTTGGTAGCATCACCTTGTGGAGGGATATAAAGTCTCCCCATGTAGGCTTCAGCCTGTATTTCAGTTGTGTCTTTAGCCTGTACTGACATTGCCATGTGTAGCGATAGTTGAGGAAGCATCTGTTTGTTTAGAACTATATCTTGACATGACAGAAACTCAGTGCATGCACCAGCATCTTCTCTTTGCCAGCCAGCCTCTCTGTTCTCTGTGCTGTCCTATTGTTCCTGGGATCCTCTAAAGCCTTTTGCCATCAATCCCACTGAGAGTATATTGCAGAAATACTGTCTAAGGGAATCTTCTGAGCTGTTGACATCTGGAAGATGTGTAGAAGGTTAGTTGGAGGATGCAGAGCGGTCACATGTGGATTGAACCAAGCCTAACACAAGACTCAAGACAAGGTAATGCAATTCTTGTTCCTGCCACTCCTGTTAGTTGCATGCCCAAGAAGATGTGTACTGAGCATATCCTTGCATGTAAAAGGACTGAGGCATTGCTTAGTGGTAAAAGGTTCTGCTGCAATGTGGGATGGAGCCACCTGCCATTTTTTGGAAATGTTAAGTTCAGCCTTTAAGAATATCCTGAAAATGGACTAAACCATTATGTTGTCCACAGTGGGTAGTGTTAGTTCTGAGCTAGCACTGTTTCTCAGAGAATATATAGTATTGTATGTCTCTCTGTGAGGTAACTGTAAGTAAATTTTCATCACCCAGGCTTTCCTTCTAATTAGCAGAAAGGCTGCCTTTGAAAACATTCTTCTTAAGGGCTGATGTCCTAAGGATCACTATATTTTATTAGTAAGAAGCAAAACACTGGTGGGAAGATTTCTTTCTAGAGTTTAGAAAATTAGTTTTAAATTTAAAAAGATGACATTTTGAACTCTAGTTTACATGTTAATGGATAGGGAAAAAGAAGTGAGAGTGCAGCTGACTGATACAGCTTCTGCTACAAAACCAGATTTGAGTTGATGGAGGTCTTTAGAAAGGAATCTTCTAAAAACGCAGTAAAATCCTGCCTTCAGCTACCAGGGATTAGGAGATGTCCATCTGTTTTTGTGCTTATTTCTGTTTATTTTTCGCAGGGTTGCAGATTGATTCTCTTGTGACACTCCCAGCACAATGGTGGGGGTTGCGGGGAAGGGAGGAGGCTTTGCTGAGGATTTTTACAAGGTTAGCATGAAAGTGCTCATTCTTTTCTCTTTTCAATTTATGCCCTCCAACTGAAATATTTGTAACAAAAGCTCATATTCTGTGCCATGTGAAAATGTGCATATATCCATTAATCTGCGAATAGATAGGCAAACTGTGGAGGGGGGGGGGTGGCACAGGTGGGGAACTCAGGAAGCACAGAATATACAGGAAAATGGAGAAAGTGGTGGGGACCAGAAATCCAGATAGGCAGAAAGAGTGGCACACAGTAGCCAGGATGAATCTGGGGACAGAGCCCTGAGAGTTAAGCCAGAAAACAGAGTCAAGGGCATCTTCAGAAAGAATGGGAGATGAACCTAATAGAGAATGGAAAAAAAAGATGCAATTTGGTGTGGCTATAATGGCTTCTTGACAGGGATTGTGAAAGCATTTCCACCCTAAATTAACAGGAAAGAAGTCAAAGCACAAAGAAATTGTTTGAACTGAAAGAGTTCTAAGTTTACAACAGATTGTAACCAGAGGTTCCTGGGGGGCACATGCAGTGAGTACAATTGGCCTAGGGCCAGCTCTCAGAGAGTTCCTGTACCTCCTCATGGTCATTGACACAAAGTTGGTGTAAAACTCTTTGGAAATAAAGGAAATTTTATTTTGGCTTCTCTAAGAACGAGATGCCAAAAGTGTATGTTGGGTACTTCTGCCATGGGAGCTGGGTCAGAAGGCTGTCCCATGGATATAGGAGTAAGGCCACTTTTGAAGAGGAGCTATCAGTAACTTGCTGCCAAGAGGGGCAACAGACCTTCCACATCATTCCGAAGCCTCTTCTCTGTTCTTATGGAAGGAGCCAGGCTGGCTGCTTGGGCTGGGGCACAGGCAAAATAGAAATGCAAGTGCAGTCATTCTGCTGCCCCTGGTAGGGAAAGGCATGTTGTGTCCACACTGGCACTAGCCTTCCTCTGATATGGCTTGTAGGCTTGTACTGCGTTGTGCACACTTGGTGCTGATTGCCCTTTTTCACCTCAGCTCCTGCTAAGAAGAATTTGCGTTCATAATGCTTAGCAAGTGCACATCACCTGGAGATTTCATTACAATATTGTTTAAAGCCTTCTTCATTAGTGTCTCATAAAACCCTTCTGACATTAATGTTAAGCACAAATTCCAGCAACACTGAAGTACGGTTCCAGACACTCCTCTCTGGGACTTGCTCTTCTTACTGCTTTCCCTTTACTTTTTTCCCTTCAATAGCTTTTCAATGTATGTGATCATGTTTGCATATCTAAGATGCCACCTTTTCTGTTGGTATGCCAGATTGCTCCAAGTGATTTGTAATCCCTCATTCCAGGGTCTGCTCTAATTCTTACATACACATTTTTACTTATGGGCTTTTGTGCTAATATTGAGAATACATTTTGATTGCACAGCTGTCTTCTAAAAATATTTGGAATGAGAGTCTCTGCTATTTTGTTGATGTAATCATTTATCACATTTCTTTTCCTCCAGTATAAGGGATCCCAGTTTTCTTCTTTCTCTTGTTCAGCATTAATAAAAAATAAATCCATCACAGACTTTAAAGTTGCACTGGTCAGAGAATTGTTCTGTTGCTTCACATTGTACGCTACACATCAGATTCTTAACTAGCATTTGCATGTGGATTTGTCTTTTCACAGGTCTTTGTGTGTGTGTAACTCTTTATCTTCTCCTGTTTCCAAAGTTCCATAGTTCTCTGACAAAACAAAGCAAAACTTGGTGTGTGTAAGGTCTGAGTCTACTTCTTTGAAAAAGGAATGCATTTCCAACAGGCAAAGCTACACACCAGTGTGTAGTTCCAGATGAAAAAGTATTCCACCTACCCTACTGCAGATTCCACTGGTTAACTTGAGCTCTTATAGAGGAAGGGCACTATGTTTTTTCTGGATAGATGTAGTTTAAAGTTTAGTTAGTGCAAAAGGACCTCGAATAGTTTTCCCAATGAGAATGGAACAGAATGCCAGAAAAAAAAGAGGGAGGAAGAAAAGTCCTTTAGTGGTTGATGTATCTATGAGCTTAGTTAAGGATGGCAAAAATTTTCAGGGTATATGGTTAGAAATCCCCAAGGTACTTATTTAGCAAAATATGTAAACACTCACCTAACTCAAAATAGGTGAGTGGCCCCACTGAATTCAAAAGCACTGCTTCTGTGCTTAAGTCAGGCACATGCTTTAATATCTTGCTAAACTGAAGCCTAAGGACCCACTAATTTTAACCTTGCCAAATACTTCTGCAAATTCTGGGTGAGGGCATTCAGAACAAACCATCTTTTATTAAAATAATTAGCTTAAGGATATCCGGGAGGAACATGGAATGAAAGAGGAATTCCCCTTATAGTTTCACAGCATGCTGATTTAGCTGTGGTTCATATATATTTGCATTGGAGATCTGTGCAGGTAGTGGGGGTTAGACTGCAATGCGGAGGATGACATGGTGATGTACTTTTATTGACTAACAGGCGTTGAATGCATTCAGATAATGCACCTTTAGCTTGCTGGATGCTCAAAGGCCTCCTCCTTTTGGATTCTTTCTCTAAAAAGCAGAAAAAACAAGCCAACAACCTGCTGATTTGTAGAAAGTGTGGTTTTATTTGATATGCTTTAAAATGCACTCCCCTTTCTAGGAAAGATTAAATGGGGCAGATCCAGTTTTCTCCATTGACCTGAATGGCTAGTGGGAATATTTCTGTGAGTTCTGTGAGCTAATAAGATTTATTTGATGGTGTATAAGAATCACACTGAGCACTGTGGCAACTGGGAAATGTTTTCACGTAAATGGCTTTTAAATGGGTGCATCCCTACAGAAGCACTTCAATGACAGCAACATCTGAGATGGGAGAAGAAGCCTTTATCAAATTCTTCATTTCTTTCCCATAATGTTAACTCCTTGCCTTTCACTAGGACGGATGTGTGTGAAAACACATATACTGAATCCTTTTTTTTCTACTATTGCTTTGCCCCTGTTTATATGAAGGAAGAGACATATGCAAAACATGCCTTGGGGAGCATGCTTTCCTGCTGAGTCTACCCTGAAAGAATTAATCACAGAACTCCAATTGCGTCTCCATTTCCCAAAACTGGAGCCTGTTGGAGCCCCAGAGTGAGGTCACTGATAAAATTATAGCAGAGATTACTTCAGCATCATAAATTAGCAAAATTTACTGGTGTACATCACACCACTGCAGAATTGCATCAGTGGAGCAATATGGCAAACGTTTCTCATCAACAAAGCCTTTGCTTCATTTTTTCATGTCTAAAAAGAGCAGTGGCAAACTAAAATAGTGTTATTTCTTTCTTTTTCACTTCTTTCTTTCCTATAAAGGTTAACTACACTAGCTAAGAAAGAAAATTGAATTACTTTACAGACAATGGTTCTTTGCTCTAAGGCATATCGCAGAAGAGCTATGCTAGCAGGAAGATGGTGCTTATTCTGAGAGATTATTTTCTCAGTGTGTTTTCAGGTTTGCAAACCTCCAGTTGCGTATCAGTACCAACAGTTAGTGCTTGCTTTGCCATCTGCATATAGTGTCTGCTGAACTCATCATGGTCTTTACAGCAGCGTGGTGATTGAGGCATTTATAAGTTGTTAGTGAGCTGTGGAAAAACAAATGGAAAACTTACAGGCACACTGAGACACTGTGTGCTCAGCAATGGGATGGGCTAAAGCACATATTGCACGTTCCAGGATGGGGAAGATGAATGGGAGATGCATAGCTGATCTCTAATTCTGCTACTGAGGCTGTGGAGTTTGTGCATTTCTCTTTCCAATTTTTTTTTTTTTTTGTGTGTGAATAGTCTGTGAACAAATGTACACACATATACATTATCTGTGCACTGGCTTTGCCGAGTCATCCTCTCCTCAAATTATTCCTCTTCAGCAAATTCGTGTTTATTGTCAGATGCCTGTGAAGATTCCCTGGTTACCCTCTTAATTCGATTTTTTATTAAGCTAGTCTGACTCTAAAGTATGTTGCCATGTGAATACCTGGGAAAGACAGGGGACAGGAAATTGTATAGAGCTTTTTATAAAATAATGGGTTCTTAAAATCACTTATTGTAAATTAGTATCAGCAAGCCATGGCCAAGTAACCCTTAATCATAATTTGATTGCACAAAGACATGTAACACAGTTAACTGGACATGAGATGGTTTGGGATTGTGTGAAATACATGGTACTATGCTCTGTACATGCTACAATTACATAATATCTCATCCCTTACAACAGGAGACCCACATGACCTCATTCTCTTTCCATGTCCTTCTGATGTGAGCATACAAAGCATCTCTTACTTGCCTTGCTGTCCTTTTGGCTGCAGCAATACCAGGTACTTTTCCCACCTGTGCTAAGCTATAAAATAAGCATCTTGAGTCTTATCTCCTGCTGAAAATTCTTATATTCAGCTTCAGAGGTTTTGTGGAGGGCTTGCTTGAATGGACCAGGAGTAGAGGAGCTTGCAGAACTGTCTGAGGCTTATGTTAAGAGGGTGCTGGGTTAAAACTGCATCAAGACTGAGACAGCAGAGAAATTCTCCCAAATGATGCCACCTATTTACTAGAGAAGCACAAGTAACACTAGAGTGTATTTCAGTTATGGCTCTGCTAGGAAATTTTGCATGGTGATGACTCACTACTCTCTAAATATGAATTGTTTATCTATTAAAGCTGTTCAGCCAGGTCCACTTTGGACGTACCTGAATCCAGCTTGAAAAATATCCAGGGAATTAAGTTTGTTCTGAGCTTGACCGATTGCCTCTGAAACAGTCTGTAGTGATTTTCTGGACAACAGACATGCTGCCCTTGGGAGTGGGTGCAGCACAACTGCAGGAAATTGCTAGTGCTCTTGTTCCACTGACTGAGATAATTGTGCATGGTGGTGTGGGCACATATGTTCTCCGAAATACCAATGCCAAAGAGTTGGCAAAGGAATTTCAGAGGAGCATTTGCCCCAGAGGAGCATTTGACTTTTGTAATTATTGTATTTATACAACACTGTAGAACATGGTGCGCTGATACACAGTTACTGCCAAATGTATTGGTATGACAACCAGAAAAGTACAGCACTGCCACAAAGTAAGCATGAGTTTTATGTCAGCGAGGGGCAGGCATTTCTACATCTCAGTCAAAGCTTTGCCTGACTGCCTGCTCCACTACATTAATTTAACTTGGAGCTTGGAGAAGGGGTTTGAAGTTATAGCATCTATTTGGAAGTGTTTCCACAAGTAGATATTTAAAAATTATTATAGAAAAAAATAACAACACCATCAGGAATCCTTAATGGCATGGAGAGAAATAGAGGAAATCAGAAGTCACTTAAGGATTAACTGAACATTCAAAAATTATTCAAGTCATGTTTTGATTTGGTGGCTTGTCCTCCTATTTGCACGTTTGCTCATCATCTCTCAGATCTGACATTCTTCACTCTCATGAGAGATTGCTCCTGTTTCTGTTCTCAATGACCATGTGCTGGTTTGGATATCTGAAGGGAGCTGCTACATCAGTGCAGTATTTGTCCAGAGTTACTCCTTCAGGTCCTGGCAGGACTGTGTGAGTGTCCTTGTGTTAGTGTCCCCTAGCATTTCTGTGCCTCAAGCACTACTCTAACACAGCCACATTGTTTGTAATTGTGGTGCTGACTTGGGCATCCCCTGAGAGCATTGTGCAAGCCTGCTGGAGAGATGCCATAGCTCTCACATCCATGCCTTCTGCAGAAACTTGAGTAAAGTATGACCAAGTAGCACAGACTCTTTTCTTTACTTTCACCGAACTGAAATTGTCCATTAGGTCATTTCCATTCCTGCTTCCTGGATTCCTGCAGCACTGATAAATTTCCTCTCTCTTCTGTATAGATGTCCTGGGTTCAGCAGTAGCAGTCATGTTTCTCCTTCTTGGTAGCTGGTGCAGTGCAGTGTTTTGACTTTCAGCCTGGGAACAGAACTGATAGCGATGTTTTGGTTTGGCCAAGGACTTTGTGAGCCTCATGCTCTGCCAGGGAGGAAGGGAAGCCAGGAGGAAGCAGAGACAGGACACCTGACCCAAACTGACCAGAGATGTATTCCATACCACAGCACGTCATGCCCAGGATGTAACTGGGAGTCAGCCGGAAGGGCTGGGAGATGGCAGGGTTGGAGGAGGTATCGGTCAGAGCTTGGTCGGGCTTGGGGGGTGAGTTATTGGTTGGCTGGTGGTGAGGTGTTGTATTCTCTTCCCTTGTTATTTCCTTTATCATTATTATCATTGGTGGTAGCAGTAGTGATTTGTGTTATACCTTAGTTACTAAACTGTTCTTATCTCAACCCATGGGAGTTGCATTCTTTTCGATTCTCCTCTCTGTCCCTCTGGGAGTAGGGGGAGGGAAAGAAGGGGGGGGAGTGAGTGAACGAGTTACCTGACTGGGTTTAAACCATGACAATAGATAAAGTTTTTCAAAAGCTCTTTCTCAACAGACCTGATACATGGCAGAAATCCTTACCTAGAATTCGCCTTGCAAAGGTGGAGAAGTTAGTGCCCAGACCCACATTAGCAGCAAGGTAGACCTTTTGTCCTCTTCTTCTGACCTTAAGTGGGACATTAGTGCTTTTTAATACTTTGTTAGCTATGTCAGAAGCCCTAAGACCAAACATCAAGCCCTCTCCAAACATCAGTGTGGATCAAGTTTTCTCCATTCTCACTTCCAAAACAGAGGCAGCTGCTATCCTCGTTGCTACCGGGAAGAACATCTGCCATTTGTTATCAAGAGTCTGAAACCTCAGCTAGCAGCTACCCCACTGTATGCTTTTAATACCTGTAAAATAACACTGATGCACCAGCTGCAGTACAGATTAAGGAAGAACACAGAAACACTTGGAAAAAACAAAGCATCTCTGCATGTGTGGGAACCCAAATAAATATTCCATCTTCACAGAACAGGATGTTTTAAATTAGATGCTCAAATCTCCTTCCCTGCAAGCATATTCTTGGGTAAATCCTGTGAAGTTATTCCTAGAGAAAATTTGGAGGGTTAGATTTGCTTTATGCACATTTTTTGTTTGCTAGCCAATGTATTCCATTGCAGATCCATCCTGACTAGAAGACAGTAATCCACTCCTCTCAGGATATCAAATTAAGATAACATCAAGAAATCTTTGTCTTTATAGGCCTCTGGAAGCCATGTTGAAATGCGTATAGTTGTCTGTTCTCTCCATCACTGCAGGTGAAATGCAGAGGCAAGCATTACTTTACTATCTATCCTATGACAGAGATTTGGGATGAGGTTCTGGTTGTCCCCTGAATAAATATAGGAAAATGAGGAAGGAAGATGAGACTTAAGGTGTAACAGAGGAGGAGATGTTCACTTCCCTTTCTAACGTTGCCAAAGAGAATGAAAGCATGACAAAAAGACACTCTTTGCTGTCTTGCAGGTTTTCTGCAGAACAGTTGCAGTGCAACTTCAGCTATCCTTTTTCCAGCAGCTTGCCCCTTGTAATGGTGAAGGTGATGGTGACAGAAGTTCCTGCTGGAAAATGGGCCACCTCAGTTTGAAATGCTTTACTCCTACCCTGAAGAACACTCTTCCCCACCTGATGCGGATATCAAGTCAATATTTACACACCAGCTGGACTTGGAACATTGGCTGAGTTCTCCAATGAAGGCTGACATTTCTGGTATGTGAGCTCTCAGCCTGACAACACTGTGCTTCTCACTTGATTCAAAGTGAACTTTACTTATATGGCTACCAGGGCTTATACCCACACTCCCCATTCTTTTGGTTTTCCACCTGTATGTATGTATGCAGTGTGGCTTCTGAGAGGTTAGAATGCCTCTGCTGTCAGAAAGCAGAACCTCTGGGGTTTTCTAATCCTTTATTTAATTTCATTTCCTTTGAAATGAATTCAGTCCTGTCTTGCTGTGACATATGAGGTGCTCTGTCTAAAAAGACATAAATAAATGTGATTGGACTACAAGGTATTTCAAAGGTGTCCCATCTTCAGTTGTTTGTGAGCTGCTTATAATTAGTGGAAATAAGTCCAAAGCCTTAACCCAAGCAGGACTTTGGCTGAAATTCCAGGATGTGCCCAAAAATCCATAGCTGTTGTGTGCAATAGTCATGTCAGTATGAAATCTGGGGACTTTAAAATTTGTCCTGTTTTGACATGGCAGCTCTGCTCCGCAGTTTATATGTAAAAATGCATAACACTCCGTGATGCCCTAGACTGGCAGGTTTGGAATTTAATGAACACCACACATGCAGCTGGACTCTGATCCTGCTTCCATGAGAAGTCAATATGTGTTTTTCCCCCCCCAGGATTTTAGCATCAGCAGAATCCACTCAGCAGATGTGGGAGTGCCTCACCTTGCCGCTGCTATTGCTTCCTCTGAGATCAAAGTTACCATCACTTCCCCCTTCTTCTGGGGAAGGTGCAACAAATGATGAAATGCTTCACTGGGAACAATTCAGTCAGGAGAAAACTATAATCAAACAAACCAAACAACTAACCAAAGATACTAAAGGAAGCAGAACCCATAAGAAGCAATGCAGGAATAGAGTGATTAGTCATTTGGCTTCAGATCCAAACCACCAAACATCTCATTAGCTGGATTATTTGCTCTAAGCTCAGGCACCATGCTCAGCATTGCCCTTCGGCCCTCCCAGAGGCACCCCACAGCTGTGTTTTTTTCATGGTCTCTCCACGTGATTGAAAACTACAGACCTTAGAAAGTGTTCTTTCGTGAAAGACCTGATTTCCAGTGTGTACTGTTGTGTCAACACAGCCAGTAGCCACAGAGGAACGTGGAGGTGGAGGAAAGGGTGTCCATATTAGAGAAGGCAGACGGGTAAGGTGCCGTCTTGGAAGATGTATCTCCTGTTTTGAAACTGGCGTTATTCGCTTGTGGGAAGATGCTAGCTGGAGCTTTGATCTTTTGCATGGTCCAGAGTGACATCTAATGGCATGGTACCAGACTGCACCACATCTGTGGAGAGCTAAGTGGACAAAAAGCTATAGTTGCAAACCAGTTACCAAGGCAAGGTAAATTGTGTCGGGCTGAAAGAGCAAGTAAACTGTATTAAACTTAACACTGTTTGTAGCCATACTTCGGTATATATTACCTGAATAAAGCAGGGAAATTAAGTAGTCTAAAGGTAGGAAGTGGCCAAGTTAAACTGCCTGTAAAAATGTAAAATGTTTCACATAATATTTTAGGTTAATAAAATATCAGTGAGTTCGAACAATATGAAAGGAAGAAGTCAGGACAATATTCCAGAAAGGAGTCAATTTCATATATTCTATTTTTAGTTTGAGGTGAGGTACATCTTTCATTCATGTAATATATATAGCATATGTAATTCCTTTAATGAAAAACTACAAGATCCTACCAAATTGTTTTGCCAGAAACAGCACACTGTAATAAAGTATGCTCCATCAAATATTTTCAACCAGTGCTCTGTTGTGGCATCGTTGGTTCGAACTATGCAAATTGTAGATCACAGATCTGTCCAATCTTACCAACACGGAAATATATATATATATATATATATATATATATATATATACACACATAGTATGAGTTCCCTTTTAGGCACCAGCAAAGGCAATTTTGCACCATTAATTAATGTTGCAAGAAAAATACTGTATGTGTTGTGTTCAATTGTAGAATGCCAACATTTAAAACATGTAATCCTAAATAAGGGATAACAATAGCAACAAAAGCTTTGGAATTCTTCAGGTTAACTTTTCAGGGAAGTAATACTTTTTTTGTTTACCCTAAATTGATTTATTGATTATCTGCAGTAATGGGCATTGAATGATATTCCATTTAGAATAGTTTCAGAATTGCCAAATTAAAAGGAGAAATCTAACTGTATTATATCTATATACATATGTGTGTGTGTGTTGGTATATAAAACACAGTAGGCTCTGCGTAGTACACTTATAAGAGTGTCAATGCCTGAATTATATCCCACACAGTTTTAATGTAAGTTCTTAATTTCCTGTATGTATCCAAGAAGCAAAACCATACCTAGTAATACTTAAGACATGTAAATAACTATTGGTTCTGTCCTTAAGAAGGCTGAGCAGCATATGGCGAATCCAGGGAGAAGGTGGCTTTGGTGCGTTTTGCATACTTGCTGGTATCATGTTCCTCCTCTAATCCTTTAGACTTGCATGCTCTATTATAACGATAACACGTCAAGGGAAAAGGAATTCAGTTTTACCTTTTAAAAGGTGGTTTCTAAAATGCATATATATTATTTTCAAAGAATTATTTTCTTCATGGGCTTTTACATTAGGAAGTTGAGTTTCTACTACCTTTTTACCCAGAAGTCTTTATAGGGTGACTGAAATATTATCATGCTTGTGACAGTCAAGGAGCAGGAAAAAAGAAATAAATTCCTTTTTGCATAACACTAAATTCAGTTGGGGAACTCACTGCTACAGGATGCTGTGGAGACTAAAGTTCACATAGCTAGACAAAAGAAGATTGGGAAGATCATGAAGGATTGTTCCACTGGTGCCTATTAAATGTAGTTGGAGTACGTCCATCACCTCAGGAACTCACAGCTGCTGATTTTTGAAGAATGGGTGTATAAACAGGGGAAAAGAATTACTTTCTGACTGTGCCATTACATGTATTATTTCTCTTAGCATCCAGTATTAGTTACTGTCAGAAATGCACTTCAGCTAGCTGCACTTTTGCTCCCTCCCCTATGGCTGTTCTAATGGCTGATTTTTTGTTCCATGAAACTCCAGTAACAGCTTTCCTTGGCTTTATTGTTTATCCCACCAGAAACAATCTGAACTTTTGTTTTGTTGTGTTGAAGTATCAAGTATATTAATTCAGACTGGAAAAGCATTTGCTTACCTTAAAGTGTAAGGGGGCTGTAGTTTTAAAGATAAATCAGTTACTGTTATAGCCATGTCACCTTAACCCAATATCCAGTATCTTACACAATTATTAAGCTGACAGTTCTGGAAATGTAATGGGTTTGATAACCTTAAGCTTTCTTTTGCTGTATATTGGTTCAGCTGAACATCTCCAGCCTTCAGGCAAGGAGCCTTTCTCTCACAAAACATTTGGTATCCAGCAGCTGGAGGTGATGTTTTTAGACACTGGTCCTTTCTTCAGCTCTGAGGAAGGTGTTTAATTATATATCGTTTCACATGCAGGAAGTAGCCTGGGAATACAAGGAGTACCCTGTGGGCTTTCTTTGTGGGAAACCAAAGAATGTTATCTTTTCATTGTGTTGGCTTCTTAAAGAACCTTTTCCTTCTCAGGGGAAAAACAGTACATTATTTGGGGATAAAAGCCATTAGAAAGAAGGCATACTTTTTTTTTTGAATCAGGGGAAATTAAGCACTGGAACATTTTAAAACCAAAGGGAGGTGACACAGTAAATGGTTGGAAATAATTTGGAGATATCCTGAATAGACTTGTTGGAGGTCAATCTGACTGTGATAAGGGGTGAGGGGGGTGGGGGGGTGGGGGGTGGGGGGGGTGGTGCGGAGAGGGAAAGAAACCAGTGAGTTTGTGTTCTGAGCAACTATCACCTCTCAGGAACAAGGCCATATAATTATAAAAGATATTTCTATGAAAGTTAATCAGTTCCTTGTGCAGTCATGCATAAATTGCATGCTAAGATCTGTGGAAGACAGCAGATGGCGCAAAGACGCCGGACAACCTCCCGCGTTTTCGTTGTGGTTGGTTATCACACTCCAAGAGGTTTTAGGGTGAGCATGCCAAGAGGAAGAGGATTCTAACAGGTATGCATCGGCTTTATTGCTCAAAATCCAACAAGGGTCATGTGTGGGAGGAACTGAAGGAAATGCACTCTCCAAGTGCCACACATCGCAGCTTTAAAGTGAATTGTCTGCAAATGCTATGTGCTAAAATATTTTGATGAGTGTTTTACAAACATTACGCCCCCGCCTACACTTCTGTAGCTTTTTCCAGTGTGTCTATTTTTAGCTGTTGTGTCATTCAAGTTCGCAGTTTCCTTCTCTGCTTTGAGATGAAACAAAGCCATCAGAGCTTTCCAAAATAATGAACTAACATGCAGTGCTCCCACACACCCAGGTTATAGGAGAGGCACATTTAACTCCTTTGTTCCAATCTCCCCTATGTCCTTATTCCAGGCTCTGTACACTGGATGCCTTAGTTATTAGCCAGTTTGAGGTGGGCTAGTCTCTTTCCATTTCTCCCCACTTAAAGTTTCATTCTGGAGCTGAGAAACTTTCCCTAACAAAAACTAGGTGTGAATGTCTTGGTGGAGTAAGTGAATCCTTATGAAAAGCAATGATGATCCAGCACTTCCTGACAAAACCTCTCCTGGCAGCTTTCAGAGCACTGTGACATTTCCCTGCTTTGGTGGTATATGGGAGTCAGCACTCCAGCACCGCTTCAGCCCCTGGCTTTATGTTCATGGAGTTACGGGTAAGCAGAAGTCACACAGAGTCTACTCATGGCTGGAGTACGTAGAGCTGGTGAGTTTGCCAGTTACTATTTGCCCTGGCATCTCCATAGCTCTCCACAGAGCTGCTGCCATCTTCACAGCCTTACACGCATGTCAGTCTGAAGGAATCATCACCAGGCTCCCCACATGGTTTCCCACTACCGCGTGGCTGGGAGAAGAAAACTGCTTAAATGAAGAGGAATAGAAATTTTCTCCTCTAGGTCAAAACACTCTCCTCAAATTCATCCTAGCACTTTCTTCTTCATGCTCTGCAATCACTTAGCATCCTCTACTCTGAGGGGTTGGCAACAGCTCCTTATGCTACTGCTCTGAGTCAGGAGACAGTGAAACACAAGGGCAGTTGTACTACGTGCAGGGCTTTTCTGGGGTGCAGGAGGGGAAGTAGGGAAGGGATGGTATGATGATGGTGAGTGGCAGAAATCAGGGAAAATCTGTACCTATATGTAAGGCCAGCTTGGGATGAGGCGAAGAGAGGGAAGTCATCTCCCTTAGAAAGCCAAGAGTAGGCAGCATGTCAGGGATAGACGGAAGTGTTTCCAGAAAAAGCAGCTCTGGAAATTGTGGGGTGCTCAAAATTGAGCCAAGGTAGGAAGCAGATGTGAGTATAGCTGGAAAGAGCTGGAAAGACAGGTTTCCTACAGAGGAAGAAGGGAACTTGGCAGTAAATAGCAGCTATGGAAGGATGATTAGGCATGCGAGGGATGTTGCCTGCACACTGACAGTGGTTGCCTTTTAGAGTGATGGTTCTTTAAAAGGGGAGGACCAAGGAGATGCCAAACACTGTAAGGAGTGTTAGTGTGTTTGTACATCAGGAACTAGCTGGGAGTGAGAAAACACAGTTCAACAATCTTGAATATGCTGGGCTGCAGAAAGACATGGGAAGAAGAAAGGCTTGAAGAAGTGGATGCCTGCCTGGTACATTGACAAAGGCCCTGAGTAATGGCCAGAAGCAGAAAGGTTCTTTGAAGAAATAAATTTTATATGGAAACCGTTTTCCAGTGGAAACGTTTTCTAATAATGTGTTGGCTTCAACAAACTTGTGGTAAAATGGAGGTAGTTTCTTTCCAGGCTACCTGGAGGCAAACTCAAGCTTCTGGAATTTATGGCTGTTGGACAGCCCTGCTATCCAGATGTTTTCAGAGCTTTTAGGTTTCTACTTAGCATATCCACAATATGTCATTTCTTGATTCCAGACTCATTTACATTGAGTAACAGAAGTCTGTGGAAAGAAACTCTAACTAGTGCTAATCCAAGCTAGCTCATCCACCTGATAGTGTGATGCTATGCAGAGACAACAGACTGTGGCCAAAATCATTAGTACAGGATCATATCTGAGATGATAAATCCACGCTTTGGTTCTCCTGCTTCCACAGCTGGTCAGGGAGTCACTGCACCCTGCTCCATTAAGTGAGATAGATTCCTTGCTCAGCATTTGCTGACATTTGTTTGTATGGCCACATAGAAACAGTACAAGGAGATGAGTTGTGTCATTGCCAGCACTCCTGCTACAGGGGTCAAAGCCATAAAAAATTGTTGCAAGTCCTCAAAACTATCCACCAGTTATTAGTGTTATCTTTATAAACATACAAGTTTTCTAGTTAATTGCCAAGAAATAATCCAGCTACCTCTCCATGTCACTGCTTGTGCAGATTTACACAACCATAGAAAAAAAGCCTGGCCAAGAAGTCCATTGACGTGCTGGTCGAGATTATATCTGCCCCTGATAATCTGTACCCAGAGAAGCTGATACTCTTCTTCCAGGGTCTTTTGTATCCTGTGATAAGAAGCCAGAAATTTTTAAAGCTCTTAAATCTTTTAAAGTCAGGAATGATGATGTGTTATTAGCAAAATATACTCAATCTGCTGAATATGCATTTTTTTCTCAGCTCGAAATGACAGTATTATAAAATTATCAGGAAGCATTTTAAGTGGAATTGAAAGGAGTGGAATGAAAAATGAAATCAAATAAAACTAAACAGAAGAGATATCTTTATCTGCTGCTAAGTGAATACTAAGAAGAAGTATGCTCAATGAACTCGTGTGTGTGTGTGTGTTTGGATAATATCTTTTCTTTAATTCATAACTGAGGTAATGCAAAGTTAAAAATAAGCAATGAAAAGTTAATGTGTCCGAAGCATTTTTAGACTGTCATGGTGTATGTGGTACTCAATGGCTTTTTCCTCTTTCCATTTAATATGGGCCAAATTCACTACCTCTTCCACTGAAGGGGGAGAGCTTTGTGGTTGGAAGGGGTGTGAGGGGCATGGCCACTGAGTAGCTCAATTCTTCTTTTCCACTACACCATCGTGTGCCAGGGCCATGTCAGGACGAGTTTCCTCTGACAACTGAACCTGTTCATCTTTCCTTTGTACCAGATTTCTGAGCAGGGAGAGCTAGAACAGTGATGGACTAGTCAGGTAACATTGCTGTGGGCTGTGAATGTAAGATAATGAGATGTCACCACTGTCCTTGACACAGTTCCATGGTTTGTGTCATTTGGATTTTATTATTAATTAGTGGTCATAGGTGAATAAATTTATCTGCCAAATGTAGACTCAAATAAGGAATGTAGAAGCCTCCTCATGATATTTCTTTCAACAAAGGATTTTACTGAGTTGCATTTTTTTCCATTGGTATTGCATGGTTCTGTTTTAAATAAACTTTGCATCAAGGGTTTGTTGTTGTTTTTTTTTTTTTTTAAAACTATTAGAAGGAAATGTGAATAATTTAGCTGCTTGCAACCAACAGTTTACTGTATACTACACTTAAAAACCAGAAAGAAGGCAGAATTATGTGTACTTTCATTACAAGCGCATCCACCCTCAGGGAATCAGCTAGAGCCTCCTCTCAAGCACTGGTACAGAACTGCCAAATAAGGGAAGAGAGTAATTAAAATACAGTGCAGTGAAGTCCAGAAATAGATCTCGACAACTGTACTTTGGTGAAACAAAATTAGAAGCAGGTGATCACTGCTGGTAGCTCAGATCAAAGCAAGTTGTTGGTCTGTAGTTGTAGGGAACTGGGTAAATGTTCTGTACATGTGGTCAGACCAGATACTTAATTGCTACTTTTGGACTTCAAAAGAAATCTTTTGGATACTGGTGGAACTAGATTGATTGTGGAAATGCTTTCTGCAGAAGATGGGTAGGGAACAGGGTGCCTCCATACGCATAAACAGACTTGATAGGAATAAGGGAGAGTAAATCATACCTGTGGCAGTGGAAGGTCTGGGAGGAAATTAAGGGTAGGGCTACACTAAATGCAGTCAGGGATATGGTCTTCATTGAGTGACAGAGTTACCTCGTTTATGTACTCATGCATGTGACCCCTTACACTATTGAATTAAGCATTGTGGACTTAAATGCTTAATCTCCATGGGTGCAGGGCTGTTTGCCCTGTGCTTCATTGCACACTGAGATTTGCTCCAAAGACATATGCTTGAAGAATTTCCCAGCACTTCTCTCCTCAGTGACCACTGCTGCTGGTTGAAAAATAGTGGTGAACCAGAACTTTTATTGCTCACTTAGTGAATAAAATTATTTAACAATTGTCACTTTGCACATAATGGGGCTTTTTCAGTAGTAGTTATGAATATGCCATAATTCTCCCTATTAAAACCAGTTGTTAGGACAACTGCACATAAGTGTAGAAGGCAGCAGTTTCATTTCAAAATGCTTATATGACTGGAGTGAAGAGCATTTTTCACCCTTTGTAGTACTTACAGAGATGGAGTCTTCTTGAAATTTCATGTAACATAGGGAAGGCTTCAAATACTACTGCTTACTTACTGCAACTTTAAAATTAATACTAAACATTAACTTGTCCAGATTGTTAGGTAACAACACAAACATTAACGATCTTCTTTCTTGTTAGAAGAAAATATCATGATGTCAGGTGTTAACAATGGTCGAAATATGGATTATCCATTGTGACACAAAACTGGAAGAAGAAGAAACTGGAAGAACGACAAGTTATAAAGAAAAAACACAGAGAAAGCCATGTGGCCAATCAGATGTACATTTCTATTTAATTTTCTCTCCAGAAGAAAAACTGAAAGAAAAGAAAAAGCTTTGTTAGTATAATGCTGTGATTATGAATTTGTACACCTAAATGGCTTAAGAGAGGAACAAGCAAATCCAGTAGTAAAAGTAATGTGAAATAACTCTCATTATACAACATTTACATAACTGGGGAAGATTACATAGTCCATAAAATGGGAGATTCATGCTTCTCTGTTTTTCTTTTTTTTACAGGAGTTTTTCACCCTGGGTTTTACAGGGTTTTTCAAAATTATTTCTTCTGGGGTGCTACATCTAACAACCAGTTGTCAGCAAGAGGATAAGGGCTGTTCTCTGGGTCTCATGCTATGCCTCTTGGCATGATAAGTAAGTGTTCTGCAAAATGCACGATAAAGGAGGTAACTAATAACAGTTGTTTTAGGGTTTTTCTCATTACCATCTGGAG
Source organism: Pezoporus wallicus (assembly GCF_028554395.1). NCBI lineage: Eukaryota > Metazoa > Chordata > Aves > Psittaciformes > Psittacidae > Pezoporus > Pezoporus wallicus. Next base: position 6,637,027 of record NW_026637663.1, read on the forward strand.
AGGAAATGTTGGGTGTGTGCTGATTATAAAGAAAATCCGTATGCTAAACAGCACAATGTGCATCTGAACATCAAAACAACAGCCCCCAGATATTTGGCTTGTGTCCATATGTAAAGTTTAAAAAAAACATAAATCTAGCTTTGTATTCCAGGCTTAAATACAATTAGAGCTCTGAGCATAAAGGACTAGAGCTGGGGACTGATGCAATTGTAACAGTCAGTCATAAAGCTCTGAAAGGCATTTTCTGCGTGACAGCTTGTACCGTAATTCCCATGTAAGATCATGGGGTATATGAACGTCACTTTTGAGATTAATCTTATGGTGTTCATTTTTGGTTTGATTGTTTTTGAAAATTATTCTCCTCACATTTGAAGACCCTGCTTTCCAGGACCCTCAAATGTTGCGTCTGAACCTGCTTTATAAAGACTTATTCAGAGGGGGAAAGACCAGAAACAGTTTTCCACTCCAGGCAGCAGCAGCAGATACAGAAATGTAATGTTAGCCAGAGCACTGTGCCATAATGTAGCAAGAAATTCAGAAAAACGAGGTGGGAGACAGTAGAAAGTAGAAAGAATAATGCAAAAATTGGAAACTTTGATGTATGACATTGTCTTTGAAGGCATTCTACATTTGACAGAACAGAGTTCTCCTCTATTGTGCAGCCACTGTTAATAATACAAAATTCAGCCTCCTTGTGTATTTGGTACACAGTGGAAAGTTTGCTGATAGGAAGTTCATTAATTCCAAAGAAGGGCAAGTGCTCTCTTCAGGTACTTACCTGTAGCTGTGCTGCACATCAGGAGGAAAGAAATTCTCAGCAGACACACGCATCATCATAGAGTAAATATCCAATCTGTAAGCTTCAGCGTGATTGTCTCCATCACAAAGACTCAAAATCTCTTCCAGTGTTATCCACAGTTTTTGAGAGGGATCAGAATTATACACTCCAGGTAACAACAGCAAAGACCATTCTTTCCACCACTTTTTTTATACTTCTTTCATAATTTATTCTTTCTCCATTTTTTGTCCATAACCCATTTATATAGAAAAAAATGTCAGATATTCTTCTTTTCCCTTTGGAGACTCTTCAGAAAGCTCAGCACAAGGTGATGCAGTTGCTCACTGGTGTTTTTATTAAAGCCATTTCTTATCTCTTATACTGAATCATCATATTTTCCAGATATTGTAGTACATAGTCTCAATAGATGCAAAGATAAACAAAGATGTGACAGCTGAAAAATGCAGAAAAGACAGGGTATTCATATCTTGAAGTAGGGACATCCAGGGAAGACCCACATTATTACAAGCACTCTAACTTTTTTGAACCTCCCCATCCACTACACTGCCAAGAATGAAAGCTGCTTTTGCACTCCTTGAGTGCAAACTACAGGAACCGTGCCCCTTTGCTAGCCTGATACAGGCTGATGGTGGTGGCTGAAAGCTCTTCAGATAAACACATGCTCCTGAGTGGTTAAGGGTTATTCTGTTCCACAAGTGGGCCAAGAGACATTGGTGCTTCAGGGAGGCAATTCATGTGACTCAGCTAAGTTATGTGTTTCAGGATGAGAAGAATGATGCCCTGGCAGTGATTACATCTCTTCACTGATGATAATGGAGGCCTTGGGGAATTAACTCATATATAGAGCTGTGTCTATGCTATAGCTCTTTGTTAAGAACACTAGCTGAAATGGATCCCAGTGCCTGCTTCTTAAACCTGGAATAAATAGCAACTTTATTGTACAAAAAAAAAAGCCTTGAGTTTAATGAGCCGAGCTCAGTGTGGAGGGAAAACATGCACTTGTGTGGTAGCTCTGGCCTATCAGAGGTCTCACAGCCTGAAAGAACTACAATAATTTATTCACAGACTGCTAGATACAGTAGTATTAACTAATGGATGTATCCCATAGAGCAACATAGCCTTTTTTTTGTGATAGCAAAATCTGCATTAAGATGTTGCTTTACCGCTCCCATCCTATTTCTTCTTTCCTGCAGTCACCTGCCTAGGTGTTTGCTCCACAATATCTGTGTTTTCCCAGGCTGCTCATAAAACTCACCGTCTCTGTCTCCATTGCTACTGTCAGCTATCCTCTTCCTCCCCTCATTTCTTCAGTTCAGTTTCACAAATGCTGTTCTCTGCACCCTTTTAACTCTGAGACCAGCCCCTTTTTCCACTCCCAACTTAGGTGATACCAGAACATTAGAAAAAGTCAAGGCAGTTGTTCATTTAATTATGGAAAGAAAGAGGAGACCAAAGTTTCTCTGGATGTCCTGTGTGTGTTTTCTTCTCTGCTGTTTGAAAAACTTGTTTTGTTCCTGAATAAGTTGGGGTACAGTGGGATAAGCTGTGAAAATTCTGGAATGGCTGCTTTGGTCTAAAAAAAATATGTAGTGGACAAGCAACTATTTAGAAAGCACTTTACACAATATAAAGGAGTGTCAACCTTGCTAAAATTCTGTCATTCATGAGACATTAGTGAGAGCTGTACTGGCACTCTGTGATTTCCACCGAAGCAAACAAACACTCCGTGTGCCCCACGCTTCCAAACTGCAGTCTGGTTAATATCTTGGAGCTTCAATTTACACAATTATGAAAGCGGGGATATCAAATAAGAGCATTCAAGCTACTTGAAAATGTTTTGGGGAATCTATCTGAATTTCTCATAACTTTGTTAAAGCTATTTCCAGCTGGTCTGTAGACTGAGAGAAGATATTTTCAATGCCAGTAATTTGCAGTGTATCACCTATCACATTTCAGAACCAGATTCTGGATGTCAAAAAAATAGTTGAATTTTTTTAGCTCTTAATAACAGGGAAAAGTGTTCAAATCATTGTCGTAAATAGTAACTTCCAGACTTGGAAAATGATGCCAAGAAAAGCATGGAGAATGAGAATATTCTTTCTTCAGCAAAGGCAAATTGCCAAAGATAAAACTGTTCATGCATACTAGTAAAATGTCTTCTTGAACATGTGAATATGTTAATATGTTAATGAAATTCATGTTTTTTGGATAGTATTTATTTTATAGATGTGAAATTCTAAAAAGACCAATAGTAGCTTTGTTATTATGGTGTTCTACATACATAGATGAAGAATATTTTTTAGAAAAAGGTCTTGTATTGGATCACCATAAAAAGCGGATAAACTTTTGGCCTCAGGGCAAAAATGATAAAGAAAGAAAAGAAGCTAAAATCCTTTATTTACTTAATACTAAAGCAGTTGGGTTTTTCAGAAATACTTTGTCCTTGATTTCCTCAATATCAGCTTCAGGGCAATAATGGGTTCAAACAAAGCAATTCAGCTGATTTGGTTTCCAGAATACACTTCAGTGAGTTAAAGAATTCTAAGCCTAATTATATCAGCAGGGTCTAATAAAATTGTTCAATTCCCATAAAAATACATTCATTAGCATTTGTCTTTGGAAGCAGAGCATTCTCAGTCCTATTCTATTTCACTTTTTTAAAAAATCAAAGTGCCTGAAACTTTCTCCAGCCTCACAGTCTTCACTATAGAGGACGGCAGGTAGATCTGCCCTCTCAGAATACAACATTCATGTCGTGTGTCTTCCATAATCTGCTTTTTTCTTTAAGGTTTCAACAGTACAACTGATGAGAACTTTCCTGATGAAACAAATTTTGATCAGAAAATACTCTAAAATCCTCCAGAGCTGCCTTGTAATAGTAGTATTTCTTCTGTATCTTTGCATACAAATGTTGTTTTACTCTTTTTAGCGTGCAGAAGAAAATAGAAGTGGATAAAGCTTATATGACTTGTATTATGTCCATTAAAGCTCCAACTAGGGTAAGGCTTGAAAATTTTTATCTTACTCTTTTGAGCATGCAGAATGAAATGTAAGTGGATAAAACTCATATGAATTATACCATGCCTATTAAAGCTCTAACTAAAACAAGGCTTGAGTTATGACTTCACTAAGTTCTAATCATAATGGCCATAAAAAGGAGAGAAGAACTATTTTCCCAACCATTTTTTTCATACTTAAAAGTGGCAAGATCATTTTCACTCAAATTCTCATAAAAATATAGTCTTTGGCAACAAGTCAGATTCTGAGTCTGAAAGATGATTGACAGAATTGACATGATTCATTCTTGATAAAATAATACAAAACCATACTCACAGACCCTACAAGTACATCCATCAGGAATAGGCTAAACCCCTCTATTTTTAAATAATCAGCTAAGTGTCAGCTAAGCAAACAAAACACTGAAATGAAAGACTGAAAACTTATCCTTTTGACAACTGTAACCTGATAACAAGCTTAACTGTGTACTTTAAATAAACATTGCATCATATAACATATATAGACACTCAAGCCTTATTTTAGATCAGATATTTTATTTATCCATTACAGGATAAATATTGATTCTATCTAGACTCCTGCGACATGAGGCCAAGTTAAGTCTTTAAGGAATATGAGACCCTAATGTCCTACCCTAGAATGGACCAAAGTTGAATTTAGCTATGCATCCTATGTACAAGTGTGCCTAACAGAATATCCAGCATATAATGATAATTCCTCAAAATAGTTTCCGAGTGTCCAACTGTCTGTGACCTAAGGACTTCCTGAATCTGGAAATACTTGTATTTAACAGCCCTCAGAATTTCTCTTTCATGAAGTTGTTGCTGCCCTTTGTAAGCTTCTTAGCTTTCTGTACCACAGTTGCCTGCAGCAGGGTTTTGCTTAAACTGGTTAGAAACTTTTAGGGTGAATCGAGAACAAAGAACTATGGCTCTTCTTGCTTCTAGTGTGGCAGTTCATCATTTATGTAACACTTGGAATGATTCCAAGTCTAAATTGTTAGCTCACCATTTAAAACACTTACGTAGGGACCACTGTTTACAGAATGTAAACATTTTAGTTTACCTTTGGGATCAAAGCACTGACGATACACTTCAATCCTTTGAATCAGCACAGGGTTTCAAAAGACAAATGTTATGTCAATTAGGCTTTCTACGTTCTCTCTTTTCTGAATTTTATTGATGTGGGTGAAGAAATCGCCCCCAAGAAAACTTATATGTATCTATGTGGCTTCTCAAAATTTACCTTAGTCAACTTTCAAGAAAAAAACTAAAGTGAGTGCTTTTTATAAGATTTATAGATGTACTGACTTCAGTGGATTTTCACGCCAGTTTAGATTTTTCAAAATAGTCTCCAATTGGGATCATTTTCTTGTGGTGTTGCAAGAGGCTGGACTTTGAGTTCAAGTCATCCTGCAAAGAATACTAGCATTTTACCCAAATGTCACCCTCCTTGTTAATTATATTTCTTTACCTGATCTATTTTAGTAAAACAACTCTTCACCATAAATATCTGAAACACTTCATGCCAAGCAAAACATACTTAGGTTCTATATAGTTGATTTACATGTGCCCAATAAATATGCTTTAAAAACTTTCCTCAAGGTAATGGATAGTGAAATAATCTGAATTCTGCTTATAAGATGAAATCAGTATTTCAAGATTAATGTACATGGTCCAAGAACTCTTTGCAGTGGTAGTTAAAATGAACATTGTTATTTTTCCATTACAGGCCTTTTCTAATACCTGTGTATGTATTTTGGTTTATATCTTTCAGTTACTGCTATTGCTCTGAAATCTACAAGATTTAGTGATATTTTATTATGATTATTCCCTAGTATTTTCTTTTTCCATCTTACGGATCCTGGGATAGTTTCTTCAAAGACTTCTCAGCTGGAAGAGGTATTATATTCTTTCTTAATGGATACATTCACTCATGGTTAGTGGTGTTTTACTCTCACTGTTTTACTCTTGACCACCAATGTAGAACAGTCCCTAACACAAACACTGTCTTGCCTTCAAAATGGCCTTCTCATAAATTGCTCTTCAATTGCCTTAGCTGACTGGGAATGATTACTAGAGGGATGTTGCACATACATGTGCACAATCAAATGCCTACTGCAATGCTCTCCAGAGCCAGTAAGAGAAATGGATTTTCTCCAATGATGCTCTCATTTTGGCTAGGCTCTTCCCACTTCTGAGGACCTCCTGCACTTCACTCAACTCAGCTGAGCAGTGAAGACATACCTTTGGTAAAATTTTAGAGTCAGTAATGGAGTTTTCACTACTCACCATGGCTTTTGGTTACTAAAGGGTATTTGTCCATTATTTTCAAACATGAAGGTAATATATGGTTAAGGATAAGAAAGCAATGATAACAGCAGTTATAACAAAAACTCTGTTAAACCACAAGTATTTGCATGTCTAACGCCTAACTATTTTATGGCTGAAATGTGAGAGTATTTCCAGAACAACGTATCTACTGAATCAAATAAAACAGTTATTTCTTAGAACAATGTCCTGAGTTTATCATCTTGTCTGTATTTCTTAGGCAGTTAAGATGTATTAATTTCTAAAGCTTTTTCTTGTAGAAGCAGTGCAATATTTTACCTGGAAAGAAGCTCTATCTGTAGTTACAACATGGAAAGCTGGCCACAGATTGACCTCAGCCAGTGGATCTCTGCAGACTAGCAGAACTGCTCAGGTTTGGAAAGGAATCAAATCCAATAATAATTTAAAAAAGTAAGGAATAGAGAGGGTTATAAATAATGCTTCCTGAGAAAATAAATACACTGAATATGAAAACCTGCCCATGACATCTTACAGTGTCAGTGAGGGTTCTTTGTAGGTGATGTTAGCAACTGGAGAAATCTTTTTTGAGGAAAAGCAATTTGGAAATGGAGAAAATGTACAAGGAACACTATTCAGCCACCACTCCAAGTTAACATATGATGTGTATTGTCAAGCCAGAGGAATAAAACAGAGCTGTTCAAGCAATCATTCCCTGAACTCTGAACCGGAATGCAGTTGCATGATACACGGCACAAAAGTCAGTGTTGCAAGTAAGTGGTGTAATATTCAGCCTACAGCTGCCCTTATAGTGACTGCAGTGTATATCAGATGTTAATGCTAAATGTAAGACCTTTGGCATCCTCAGAAGTTTTTCAATTACTGAGCAGCGTTATAATTAATCACATACAGAAGAACCTAACAACTCTGCTTCACAATATGCCCTCTTGATGGAATATTCTATTTCCCCTTTTATTAATGAATTCTCACAGTCCTTCTAGAGTGCTTAAGTGTATTTTATACCTAGAGACCTTTCTGAAGACTGCCAATTCAGGTCACTTCTTGCCAAAAGGATTTTTACCATAGTTGAGCTTTCATCCAATTATGATTCAAATAAATGGATTTTTTTTTTTATTGGCTTAATTGGAATTTAAATTAAATCGGCGTTAAACACTGAGAAGAAAGAAGCTTTTAATACATCAGTAGCTCAACCTGTTTAAAGTATAGTTATCTGTTTATAGGCAGAATATCAGTCTCCACAGCTTTGGGTAATTTTAATGCATATCTACTAGCAAAGTTTGCTCTGTAAATTCTCTGCCAGGCCTTGTGTTTTTTTGCAAGTCTGCATCAGCAGAAATCTGAATCTCATTGACACATAATATAACAGCTTAAGCCTCCTGATTTCTTTTTTTTTTTTTAGCCTAATAAAAATTGTTGTCACAAACCAAACAAATCATGTTTATGTGTGTCATTCCTAGATGCTGTTTTTATTGTTGGTTTCATCAGAATGCAATAAAACTAAAGTTTACAGCTGCCTTTGACTTTGCTTAATGGATTTCTAACATTTCCCAGACCTGCCTTGCTGTGAGGTTTGTTTCTGGTCAGAGAAGCAAGAGATGGATCCTTAGCCATAATTGCACTGGTTACATCACTGGGTGGTGTTATTTAGTTACTCACAGGCAGCATCTTTTCTGATAATGTTGGAGATATTTGTAATCACTAGTAGTTGCTTTATACATCAATCAACTGCTGTAGGGAACAGACTGGCATGAATGTGGAAATGTGATGGGTAGATGTTCCAGCCCTGAATTTGAGTCTTGGTTACTTTTTCTCTCCATTGAGGTCTGCTTTGCAGTCAAAAGTAGAGCACTGGTCCGAAATGCTGAGACTATCACTTGGGAGTCCTGGGACTCAAGGCACTAAGCTGTGTCTGTGGTAGATAATTATCTGTGGGAGGGATGTTTCTTAGCTCTGACTGTGGAAGTCTGCTGAGGTCTGTTCAGGGTGTTTACTTCTGGGGCTTTCATAGAAGCTCAGAAGAAACTTTCCAGTTAAACTTCAGCTATTCTTCCATAAGCACACTCTGCCTGACCACAGGAAGGCTTATAACAGCTGCTTGTGCCATGAAGTCAGTGCACTGACCTAAAGGACACCTGTACAGTCACTTGGTTTTCTGAGATCTGCATGCACATGAGAGTCAATGTGCATGCCTTCCCTGGTGAGTGAAGGAGCATCTCTGCAGCCTTATGCACTTGACAGAACTCAACATGTCCCATGATCATGCAGAGACTGAGCAGCATCATTTTCCTCCAGACCAGGATTAAAGACTCTGAGACAGATTCTTTTCCCTGCTACTGGCTGCTACAGACCCTGGTAAGACAAAGCTCTGACCCTGTCTGTCTTGCCTGTGGTTGCAGAAATGCTTTTCTCTTGCTGGTTCCCAAGCAGTGAGAGAGGAAACTCAGGTTTGGAAAAAAGGACATTTTTTTTTGCATTTCTACCCCTTTTTCCTCCACAGTTTGCTTTTACTTGGTGTGTGCCACCTTAGCTAGAGATTACTCTGCTCTTTCCAAAGTCAGCAGCTACCAAAGGTTAGTATGAACTCAGCTGGGAAGAAAGGTAATTGTGAGGATTAAAACCTAATGAGTGAAATGGTAGTTTCCCACAACATGATCTGGTCTGTTTATAATAAAGCCTTCACTAAAGAGTTATGCTATTCAGTCTAAAATTCTTTGTATGATTTAGTTTGATTCTTATTCTATGTCTCTTTCAAATAAAATTCATTTATAACCTTAAATCTTAAACATCATCAATCCAATAGGGTGAACCAGCAAAACTAGTCTTTGTGGCCTCTGCTTAGTGGTCTCACTTCTTTCTGTAGGGATTCAAGGATCCCAGTTACCAAACAGCTTCTGCTGCTGATCACAAGACAGAGACTACGTGTGGGAACAGCACTGGAACTAATCAGGAGTGAAAAATAATTTACTGACTTGGCACTATATACTAGCAGGAGCCTTTTTGTTGTCTTGTTGCACTGACTTTTAAAACCCAGCAATTCTGATAAAGTCTGCAGTTACAGCTGTTATAAAATTGCTATTAAAAATGGGAAACATGGGTTTCAAGCCATATGGTGAGTTAGATTTGAAACTGAACTAGTCCTATCTTACCATTATGAAAGACTCCACCATCTCTGGCTGGAGGTAGTGAGGGAGACAAAGTACGGCCTGGAGGACTGAGCTTCAGAAGCAGTTCCTGACTGGTATCCCTGGTGCATCTAGGAAAATACCATCAGTTTAAGCAAACTTTAAATCAGGACGGTAAAAGCTGCAGGTATTTAGGAGTTTTGTCATTAACTACCTGTTTTCACTCTTCAAAGGCAGCAACTATGGGGTTACTATGATATAGAACAGCCGTAACTATTGGCAGAAAAAGATCTCAGTAAGTTAAATTACCCACCTAAAAAAAAAAACTCACAGAAGTTTTGCCTTATCGGAACCACATGTGGACATATATTTCATGGACTGGTTAGTAGAGCTGTGCCACTGCTGACTATTTTTATCTTGTTTTGGATGTAAAATCCCTTCATCTTTACACAATTAAGCAAAACTCAATATAAAGAACGGACTTGACCTAGGGAATGTATAAAAAAACGTGAATGATGAGGAATTGTGTTAGGATCAAAAAAGGGAGTGGTGAAGATGAGGAAGCCTTGAGACTAAGGAGTAGGGTAGAACAGAAAGAGGGAGAAGCTTTTGTGGTTTTGTATCTGTGTTTTTTGTGAGATCAAAGGGGATTTTGATTATCTCTAAGCTATAAAAGTTCCTCAGACTGGAGATTTGAAAAGACAATAGTCAAATATCAGGTACATCAAGTGAAATATGAGTTCACCTTTCCACTCTAGGAATGAATCTGGAGCATTGAATGGAATCTAATTAGGGAAGATGAAAGTCAAGCAGTCCTGCTGGAGCTCAAAAAAATTAAGTAGCAAAGTGAATCAAACCTGCTGACCATATGAAAAAAAGGTAGAGAAAATCATGAGGAGACCATGAAAAAAGGAGGATTGGTAGAAACTTTATGGTGAGCACTTGACATCTGGCCCATTGTGAAAGCTCTTCAGCAGAGTCCCTCAGTAGAAAGTAGCAGAGCACTCCTGGGAGGTAGGCCAAGAGATGAGCAGCCACAAGAGTGGACTCACTGCTTGGCTGTAGTGTTTACCCTCTGGTTACAACTGATGCAGATTGCCTGGACATTGAAGGGGAATGTCAGCTACTTTGGCACATGCCTTTGCAGAAATAATTCCTTATTCATGAGCACTAGGTTTGCTTGGGAAGAAAATACAATGCAGGAATTTTGTCATTTGTAAACAGTGAGATGCTGTGTGCAGCAGAGCAGTGCTCAAGGACAGGTTGAACAGAGCCTTGAGTGACATGGTTTAGTGTGAGGTGTCCCTGCCCATGGCAGGGGGGTTATAGCTAGATGTTCATAAGGTCCGTTCTAGTCCAAACCATTCTATGATTCTATGAAACAGGCAGTTATTAGATTTTTGTGTTCACACTGGGGAAGTCTGATTATATGGCTACCAGAAGACATTCTGAGAAGCCCAATACTGATACAGTGACTTTGTCAGACTGTGTCTTGCAGGGCTTGAATTGCCTGTTTGGCATCATCTTGGTCCCTGAAGAAGTGATTAGGTATCTCTGCACTTGGGTATCCATGTGCTTCTTCTAGGAAAAACTGTTTGCTAAAGCTCAGTGCAGCACAAATGCTGGAACCAGGCTGGGTCCGGCACTGCACTCAGAGGACAAGGAAATGCAGCACAGACATCTGGAGAAGCTCTGCATGGAACCATCTCATGTTTCTCAGTGTTTGTTAGAGGTGACGTTACCAAAAAGAGCTATGCTTCTAAGTTTACCTTGAAGCAGCAGAAAAGTACTTATCACACAGTGATGTCTGAGCTTTTAACTCTTGTTCCTGCACTAGCTACCATTAATCTTCAGTCTGGCTAAACTGCCTATAGATAGTTGTGAACTGTGTTTTTCTAGGGAAGATATGCTCAAATTATTGTTTCCCTCTCTATTTCTTTACATCAATTAATCTCTCCTGTACCCTCCCCTCCACACCCTATAAGTGTAGGAGGGTACAGATACAAAGCCTTATGTCCTCCTCCCATGTCCCAATTTTGCTTCCACCAGTACACGCTACAGCCCTTCTCCTCCTCCTCAACACACCATGTGGAGCACAGGAAGCTTGCCTAGTCCTTCAGAGGACAATAGAAGGTGAAAGAAAGCAGTATATCATAGGCCAAGAGTAAATAGGTGGTTATTTGTCCTGGTTTCAGCTGGGATAGAGTTAATTTTCTTCCTAGTAGCTGATGCAGTGCTGTATTTTGGCTTCGGTCTGAGAACAACACTGTCAAGGCACCAATGTTTTAATTTTTGCTAAGTTAATGCTTACCCTGATCAAGGACTTTTCAGTCTCATGCTCTGCCAGGGAAAGGGGGCACAAGAAGCCGTAAGGCAGCAGAGGCCACATGACCTGAACTAGGCAAAGGGGAATACCGTATCACAGCGCATCATGTATAAAACTGTATATAAACATGTATATAAACTGGGGGTGTCACCTGAAGAGAATGATTGCTACTTGGGTAGGCTGGGTATCGGTCAGTAAGTGGTGAGTAATTGTATTGTGCATCACTTGTGTTTATTGGTTTTTTTTTAACTTTCCCCTGTTAGTTATTTCCATTATTGTTATTATTATTATTATATTGTACTTTAGTTACTGGACTGTTCTGATCTCAACCCATGGGATTTATATTCTTTCGATTCTCTTCCCCATCCTGCCCGGGAAGGGGAGGGAAGGGGGAGAGTGACGGAGCAGCTGTGTGGTTCTAAGTTACTGGCTGGGTTTAAACCACAACATTGTAGTTGTTGCCCACATTGGCCTGGTAGCCAACTAGTCAGCATCTGAATTAGCCCACAGGCTATTAGCTGCAGTTCTTCTTTAAACTTTCTAGAAGATTAATTAACAGTATCATAACTGGGACTCAACAAAATCCATGGAGAAATACATTAAAAAAAAAAAATCAGAGAAAACTACTCTGTTTCGTTTTTTTTTATTTGGTTCTTTTTGTATGACTTTCCAGTCCTGATGCTACAATATTTGAATACAATTAGAGGTCTTTGATAAGTTAAGTGAAAAAACAGTTAAAGTACAATCTTCAGACAAGGAATTAAATTGTCTTCTTCCTGTGAAATGCACTATTTTAGCTTTATGCTTAAGACTGAATCTACACACTTCCAGTCTTCTAGGAATATATCCACTGATGTCTCATATGCCCTCCTGAGCAAGTTGCATTTGCTTTGATGATCTCAATTTGTGCATTCAAATTCATGTACTTTAAAATTGTGGTTTTGTTTCTTTTTTTTCTCAAAGAATGTGACAGCACTAATTTTTTTAGTGCATCTGGATGACCTGTTTCAAGATACATCTTTAATCAGCTTTATTTAGCACACTTTACTTTTGCATTTTGTATTTAGCCTCATTTGTATCACCGCATTACACTTTGCTTGTATGACAGAACTACTTCTGTGCTAAGGGCTCGAGAGCATTGACTATTTGAGGGGCACAGACCATGACGGGATTAATGACAGGTTTACACCACATAGGACACTCAGTGCATTAGCAAGAATCAAAAAGTCCTCCATAACACCAGTGAGTGTTTTTTAATGTTCTTCTTTGTTCCCTCCTTCCTATTTCTTTCACTTCCTCTTGTAATGTCAGGTTGTATAGACCCACAGTAAAGCAGCAGGTGACTTGAGGTCACTGGCCTGACTCCTCCATTTGCACATCTATTTGGTAACAAAGTTCTCATCAGAGGCTTCCAACTTTTAAAATTAATTTCACTCTTAAGGTTGGGAAAGATCAGATAAACAAGAAAGGAAATAAATCCTTTGGTGATTTGAGGTTTGAGGAGTCTGTTGACATACAACTGACATCTTCAGATTAGTATAAGAAGATTATTTCTCCAGCATTGTGTGTCATGAAATTTTCTGATTTACTGGCATAATCTTTCTTATTACCTAGTGGAGTATTAACACGAGGGAGAGGGCAGTTAACCTTTGCATCTGTACTTTGGCAACCAGCCAATACATTAATAGGGATGATGAAAGCTGTGTAAAATTGCTTATTTCCTACCTTGTTCCAGAGGGGGGATTACGCGAGTGGAAACTCTGAAGAGACAGCAAAGCTGAGGCTGAAAAAAAAACTGCAAGAGGAAAAGTTTAGAAAAGACACTTGGGAAATTTTAAGTAGTGACAAAACAAGAGCTGCATATACTTCTGTATCCAAGGGACAGTGTTCTAATCTGATGTTTTGACCATATTTGTGGTCAGGGAAAGGGGCCATCACGAGTAAGACTCTACAATTCGAGAGGAAAACAAAAGATGAAAGAGGATCCTAGAAAATGTTGCAATAGATTGGATCCCAGCTCAAACAGGTTTTTAGAGTAGTCAAGAAACAAAGCCCAGATATTGTACTGAGGATTAATTATTTTTCATCTCTGTTCCAGTATTTCCTTTATTTTTAAGTAAATAGTAATAGTGTCATGCAGGCTGGTAAATAATTTTTGTGGCCTTTGTCTCACAGCTGTCATGTACTCCTGATAAGTCCTGTCCCTTTAATGTGCCTATGCCCCCAGGTAGCAGCTTTGCCAATCATCAAAAGGTACTCCAGCACTGTTCATCTTAATGGATTGTCTTCAAACCAGGACACTGGGGCTGATGCTTTCCTGGAACAAGACTAGAAGGACTGCCTGACTTTGTCTTCGTGTGCTCCTCTGAGCCTTTGGCAAGCTGATGGCTACTTTGATGAGTCTGGGATTATCCGTGCAGGGTATTGTTTGGGCTTACCCTCTATAGTTTCTGCTAAATTATTCAAAGGGAAAAAATGCCACATATACATTTCCAGCATAGAGCCAATTTTACTTTAAGATGTACTTTTCAAGGACTCATTCATAGGATCCCAGGGAATGTCCCCCTCCTGAAGTTTGTGGGGTTTTTTTTTGCAGATGGATGATCAGGGGGATCTTAGAGTACCTTCATGAATGGATCAATCTTAATGGATCCATCTTGACCCTTATTAGGTCATTTTGGAGGACTAATTTATGAAATCCTTCTCCAGAGTTTTACTGAGACTAATACAACTCATGGGAATACTTACAAACCCCCACCACTTCTCATTTACCACCCAAGATCAGAAGTTTTGAGGGTATTGCTTTGTTGCTTCATTTAATAGGGAATGGATCTGCATAAACAGATCAGTTCACTAGGCAACTGCCAGCTGACAGTGTTCTGCTGCTAGCACATTAAAGGCCACAAGCCTCTTTCTGCAAAGCTCCACAGTCATGAAAGACGAGGTCTGATAAGTATGGGAAGTCAGGAACTTTCAGAGGCACTGAACAATAAATACCATTAATCTGGAGATTACCAAATACTTTAAACTGTTTTTAATCTCCATGTTTTTAAAGCTGCTTCTTAGAAACTTTAAATCAACTGATGTTTTCCATCAGTCTCCTGGTTCAGTATTTGGCAGATCCGAGGGTCTTCTTGTGTAACATGCATGGTGCAAGGTACACTCCTCCCATCTCCTGGCTCAGGTGTAGTGACAGATGGCTGTATCAAAGGTTCAAATCACTGAACCAAGAAATTTAACTCCCCTCAAAATCTCTCACCATGACTTACGTTTTCTAATTGGTTTTTCTCCACTAATACTCTTTTTTTTTTTTTGTGTGTGTGTGTTTTTTTTTTCTTGTTCCTAAGGGTAAAACATCGTCCAAGGAAAAATTGGTCTGACTACCCTCTCTGGCAAAAATACACTGGAAATCTGGGTTTTCTCTATCAAAGTTTCTTTGGATTATTCTATGATGAGTGAAGTGTAGGACTGAAATGAGCTGTCTTTCTATCATGGAAATCCCATTCCAATGCTGTGCTACTGCATGAAATGCATCAATAATTTACATACCATTTCCCCCTTTTTTCCTTCCTTAGGGAATGTTTACTATCCCAGCCCCCCCCCCTTCTTTTTTCTCACAAGTAAAAATACCAATTAAACACATTTTCTTAGATTCAATCCATAACAGTTTCATACAAAGGGAAGGTAAAGGGAAAACATTAAGGCAGGCTGCTTTTTTATTTTGCTAGTGTTGCTGGTTACACTTCAAAAACCAATAAAGATGCTATCTTATCGTATAGCAATTTTTAGATAACATCAAGGCAGTGATGCAGGTAGTGCTAACTGGCTGTGCTTTGGCACAGATGTCATTCAACAAATGGATTGAGGAGGAGCTGTACGATGTCCACTTTTTCGGGTGGTCTTTGTATATTGACAGAGTTTTCCAGAAAAGAGGACATGAAGAGAAAAGCAAAAGATTTCTATGGGCTGAACAAAACTGATGTCAAGATGTAGGGCTAGTTCACCCTGTGGGCACTGCAGTACACCTCAGGTACCAGGCATGAATCTATCCGGGTGAGTAAATGGCAAAAGTATACAGGTATGCAACTGCTGGTCCTCCTGCTCCTCCTGCGCAATGAACAGTTTTTCTCTCAGTTCCAATACATTTGATCCCATTTTGCTGAGAATGATCAGTGGTATAACAAAAAAAAAAAAGAAATCCCAGCAGACTGAGCACTGGAAAGAGCACAATTCCATAAGGAATGTGGTTGTGCTATTTAAACCCCAGCCTGCAGTTCACAATGCTCTATTTTGAAATATTTTGCTTATAAACTCTGTGTTGTAATTACAGATTTTTTTTTTTTTTGGCATCTTTTGAAGTTAGTTAAGCCCTATAAACTAGAATGAAATCACATTTTCTTGTTTTATCTTATTTGTTTATATTCAACTTCTGTTAATTTCAAACTGTTCAAATGAACTAAGGTCTTTGACTGGAGTTGCGTATTTCTTTATAGTTTCAGAAAGAGCAGTAAATTATTGCTCACAGAGTCAAAAACCCAAACAATCAACTCCCTATTAAAAGGTAATCTCTGTCTCTTTTTCTGCGTAGTACTTCACACTGTGAGGATGCCTGTGTGCGTGACAGAGATTGAAGAATGGAGAAGTCCAGGAAAACATTTGCTGATATCATAAATGAGGCAATGGTGGCTGCTAACACAATGGATCGTGACAAACTGCTTTTTTCTTACAAGGGGATTCTCTACCCTGCTACTTTTTGCAGTGCTGAAGTATTCAGAGCCATGGACTTCCTTGAAGCCAGAAGCGATGATATAATTTTGGCAGGATACCCTAAATCTGGTGAATATAGGTTGCTTTCTTCATAAATAAAGTTATGTAACGACAAATAAGTAGGTTTGTACTAAATATATAAAATACATATTATATGGTTTATAATAGTATATATTATACTAGATAACATCATTTAGAAATTTCACAAAATTTTGTAGAACTAATTTTGTTCTCAAAAAGCACAGCAAAATTAGTTATGAAGATTTTATATATGGAATTGTTCAAATGACTAAGACATTTGATTTGTTTTTCTATAGCATGTAAAAGCTTTTGTTATCTTTACCTTTTATAGTTATCAGTTAAATGCACAAATTAGAGAGAATTAAAATACAGTTCTCATACCAGAAGTAACTAGATCTCCTGATATTGCAGGAACTCTAACATTTATATTTGTAACGCTAATAGCTTTATATTTTTGTACAAAATGGAGCTTTTGGTACCTTCACATGCTGTGCTGTATATTCCTTAGTTTTGCTTGTTTGTTTGTTTCTTTGTTTTAGTTTTATAGAGGTCAAGAATATCTAAATTTTTTTAAACATTTCAAGTGATCACACTGATCTTTGGCTATTGGAAAATCAAGAGGAGATCTTTGCTAGGGTTGCAAGTTTACTGTACATCTTTGCTCCTTCTTCCTGAAAGCACCCTGTATCAGCCCACATCAGAGCTACAGGTTTGGATTAGATTGTTTCATACCCATTTTAATGTAGCTGTTTCTCTCCTCCATCAATTGGGTTCACGCTGTCTTCCAGTCACAGTTGACAGGATTGTAAGATTTTTGCTTATCTTTTTTTTTTTTTAAGAAATGTTATGTAACAGAACACAGTTGTTGAGACTGTAGTGAAAAGATGTAGGAACCCGTGTCTAAAAGTCAGGAAATAATAAATTAAAGATGTTTTGAATAAAAATATAGTAAATGTGTATAGGAAATGTCACTTTAGAGAATTTTTATTAATTGGTAAAGAAAATGAGCACATACAGCATGATATTCAGATCTGGTTCTGCTCTTATGTTCAAGTTCAGTTACCCACCACTCATCCCAAAATAATCCTATGCAGCATGCCAGAAAACATATATACTATACTAGGTATTGAGGTACAGGTTAGCCACTCCAAATCCCATTATATTTGTCACAATAAAAATGTATAACATTATTGCATGTTTTCCTATTTGAATCATAGGTGATTCTTCTCCTGTATTAGTTGATTTACAACATACAAGTTAATTTACAATACACAAGTTAACTTACAATATACTGAGCCATTTGAGTTGGAGAAATCTGCTCTTATAAATAATAAAGGTAAGAGACTGACAGGTGATTGTTCAGATAGTCAAATATGATTCTATCCCATGACAGGAGACCAAGCAACTCACCTGGTAGTACTATCTACTTCTTGGCTTTGCTGGCAAATCCATTTCTGTTTATTCTAAAGGTTTTACAAACAATTCTGTATTTTTCCCCTTTCAGGCACAAACTGGCTGGGTCAAGTCTTAAATGATCTGGTAGCCATATTTGAAAAGAAAGCGCAGAATAAAGAAAGCAGCGTGAATTATGAAGAAATGCAAGAATTCCCCTACCTTGAAATGGGAGGTACTGGGAAATACGAGGTGGGCACAGAATACATGTGTAAGTTGTCAAAATGTTGTGCTGCAAATACTGAATATATGTTGTGTGAAATAGTCCAATTTGATAAGAACTTTCCCACTTCTCTGTATGTGGCATCTGGTCAGGATGAATTTCATCTGCATTGCCATATGCTGAAGTGATAAATGGACACTTCAGAGGGCTTTAAAGGAGTACATACTCATTCGATACACAACAAATGCAGAAATTCAGTGATGTGGCTTGTTTAGTATTTGAGAAGAGTTTAATGAAATTTCAAGTATTAAAATAGTGGCTTTTGTCTCTTTTACAAATTCTTCTTCCTTACCCCTTCTCTCTGTCCTTGAGATCCTTCAGGTTTCACATACCACCAGTTAGAGCTTGAATCTTACCTTTAGATTTGATCCCTTGTCTAACAGAACACATTAAATTAATTATCACTGAAGAGAATTAGCAATGGTTAATCTTTTTCCAAGCACCTATTCTCAGGCGTTATTGAAAGTTAGAGCTACTCGGAGCAGTCTACTGAGATCCCAGGATAACACTCACAAAAAATAAGTACTTCTATCAACCAATAACTTGATACGTTCAACAAGACAATATTTTATCATAGGCTGATGAAACGAATACTTGTACTGAATTGTCCATTTTCTTCCTTCCAATTTTTAAAGTAGATGCAAATTTCCCTTTTGAAGAGTTATGGTTAATCATCTCCTTCCTGAAAAATTTCCCAGTTCTATCTTCAGAAATAAAGCCAAGGTGAGCGTTGATTTTAAAATCTTGAAAGCAAACACTCCAACAGATTCTTTTTAAAGACAATTTAGTATTTTTCTGTAAAATCACTCTTATTCTTAAGTGTTTAGCCTGGTTTAATTTCTGCCATTCATCTCACTTAATCTCAGTTCATCCTTATTGACACATTTGTGTCAGTCTTCACAAGCGAGATGGTGGAACAAAGCAGTAAAATGTATTTTGACACAATTTCTTATGGGATGCATCTTTTGGTGTTGCCACAAGTGAAGGCTTCAGCGTGTCAAGAATTTGTATTTTTGTGATTTTTCCCCACTACCTAAAGGACGAATGATATTTGTATCGAGCAAAACATACATAGATTTTGCATAATTAATTTAATTAATCTGTAAAAGATATTTTAATAATGATGGGCAATCATCTTCACAAGGTACTGAAGCAAAGTAAAATTCTTCACTTTCTGAATTTAGAATGAAATTATTACTTTTGCAAGTAGTATACAAGATATTAGAAATTGCAATTATAAATTTATAAATTGTACATTATTCTTTTCTTCATATTATAGTCTGTTATGTCTTTCTCTACAAATAAAATATTTTATTTTATTCTAGATATTGTTGCTGATCCACAATTCAAAAGATGTAGCTACAGCTTTTTACCATTTTTCCAACGGCATGTCTCATCTTCCCTCTTAATGAGACCTGGGATGATTTCTTCATAGCTTTCATGACAAAGAAAAGTACAGTATATTATTCTGGCTGTGTCAATTATTCAGTGCTTTTACTTTGTCTAAAAACCTTGCACTTTGTAAATCAACATCAGGATTTTGGGTTTACAGTGCAAAAGCAGATTAAAGACAGAAAGTTAGATATTTGAACTGAAGTTTACAGTGCCTGTCTTATGCCTGCAGATAAATCCTTATCAAAACTTCACTTCCACAAACTGCTTCAACTTGCACAATTTGATGTTTTTTTTTTGGAAGAAGCAGTTCCTCCTTATCTCTATCTTGTATCTCCTTTACCCCTCCTCTCCAATATCCATCATCTTGTGCACCCACAGACATCTAAACACCTTGCCAAGCTGGACCAGACGAATGATTTGTTTTAAGTTTTTTGCATTAAGTAAGAAAGAAAATAATCCCACTTGTTTAAAATTGCATGAATTCTTCAGTCTGGCATGTCACATGCCCTCTTTCTGCCACATGAAGCAGAAGTTAAACAAGGTTTTAAACTGGATTAAAGGAGTCTACAAGATGGTTATAGCTCTTTAGTGGACTCACACTTGTATTAGAATACTAAGAAGTTTACCAAGACCTGTACATGTGTCAGAACAGCCTGGAGCAAAACCCCATTAATTCCCACAGAAGGGTGTAAACTCTGGTATAGACATTATTAATAATGACCATGGCTAAGTGATCAACTTAAGGAGTAAAAATTGGTTTATTTAATAAGGACTTTGTCTAATTTTCATTTATGCTTCATCTTAGGAATTTTTTGTTTTACTTAGTGCCCTGGGGATGCTACTTTGAGTACCTTTCCAAATGGAACAAATATGCTGATTATGAAAATGTTATAACTTATGAAGAGCTAAAAGAGATTAGGTTACCAATAGTTACAAGTATTTTATGCTTCAAAGGGTGTTTGCTCCTAAACCAACTAACCATTATATTCATGTAGTGTATTCAAACTGCTGTATGAAATAGATAGATTATTGCTTTAAGGGAAAGAAATGAAATTCAAACTTGAAAGTCTTTAAAAAATTTTGTTTGTGAAAATGATTCTTGTTTTCTCTGTAAATCACTGTGAATCAAAAGCACCAGTAATTTTCTGGGGGAGCTTTACATATTTAAGAGTGTAGATTTTGCTCAACTGTAAATCACACACAAACTTTTGTGATCTATAGGATGACAACCCACATCTCCTCTGAAATAATTATGGAGGAGAGAAACACTATGTACTACTCCAGTCCTACTGAATTCTATGAATATTCTATATATGTAGCCAGCAGAGAGATGTAGGGAAGTGCAAACAACTCAGAAAGCAGTGTAATTTGTTCGAATGTCATGTAGTACGTTACAGTCCTCTTTTCAGAATCTGGTCCTGGGCGTGAAAAACATACCTGCTTTCTTTGGGGTTTCCCTGACTGAGAAAGAGCTTCAGAGTGTGGTAGAGAGGAGCAGCTTCTAGTCAATGAAGAAGAACACACTGAAGACCCATTGGAAACCCGGTGATGTTTTCTTTTGCAAAGTTAGGAAGCTCCAAGAGGTCCAGAGGTAGAAATACCACGCTCACAGGAGCTTGGGCCACCCATCATTTGATTCTTTTTTGCACACATATTAGCATTACAGATGAATATCAAACAGGTTATCACTGTTATGCTTGAGAAACACTATTGAGGAAGAGGCCCAGCAAGATTCTGGCAGCAGGTAGCTTTCAGAGGCCCAAAAATGACTGTCAGGAAGGAGGAACTTTCTGTCATGTGTCTGAACTCCTCTCCATCTCTGTTCCAAGACCACTAATTCTTCAGCCATTAGACGCTTACCTGAGCAGGAAAAACTGAGTGAAACTCAGTCTGAGTAGCAGTATAACACTTTTTAGAAGAGTGTAGGATCTCCTGAAATCTCCTGAAAAGGCCACAACCAAGCCTCTGTTCATACTCACAGTTAAGAAGTGAGCCAAGCATGCAATAATCATGTATACAGAGAAGGGGAAACAAAAGAGAACTACTTCTGTGGTGTGATTTGGGAGACACTGATATGAGAGGGCCAATCTAGCTATCAGAATCTATTTCTGCATTTTACATTAAAGAAATCACTGAATAAAATCTCAACCTGCCAAGGGAGCAAAACTCCAGCTCTGCCTCCTGCCACATGATTCTTAATCAAGCCTTCATGATCTTCCACCTTGTCAGTCATAATTGACTGGAGTAGAGAGTTGCAGGGAGACAGGATTTTAGGCTGGTTTTTTTTGAACGGGGTCATCTGAAGAGAAGAACATTCTTTTGCATTATAGCAGTTTCACAGATCTGTAGCTCAACTGACATCACAAAATTATACTGGTGCAAAAATGAGTGAAGCTTTATCTTGACAAACTGATCAACTCCATTTAGTGTACAATGGAAAAAGAATGACAGGTCTGTAGAACAAAAAATAATACAATTTCTTAATACAGTTTCTTTGCCTCTTTGAAGGTGGTGTAAATGGAAGAATCTTTTCAGTGAAGATCAGAATAAGAAAATGGACAAAGCATTTGAAGGACATATAAAGGGAACTAAACTGGGAACAAAGTTAAAGTATGAAGTGTACTGCAAAGTCTGAAAATTAATGAAATGTGGCAAGAGCTTCCCAATGCACTCTCAGATCATCTGATTGCCATATACTAGAAAACTAGATAAAATGTTTCAAGCACCTTAGAATTACTGTAGTAGTCACATTGCAGCAGCCTTTACAGTGATAGTGATGAATAGTTGGCTTTTGTTTTAAAGGTGAGGTCTTTTGCTTACTTTGGCTACACTCATATGTTGAAGAAGGTGACAACTAACTATATTCAAATAAACTTAACAGCCATATTTCAGTAGCTGTCACTCAAAAGGAAATGCTCCTTTTCTCTTTCTAGCCAAACCCAGTCTTTCTGGGTTACTTACAGTTATTTAATACTTAGAATTTTAAAAAAAAGGTTTCAAATCAGGCAATACCTTCACAGAAAAGGTCACTAGTTAAAATATGGCTTTGACAAAACCTTTATTAATGACAAAGGATACCTTCCTCGTGACTTCAGCAAGAACTAGTGGGAGGAGAATGAAGGAGAAGAGGAATCAACCTTCTTAGGGACTTGAATGTCTCTGAATGCAAAATTTCAAGATGGATTTCAGAATATGTGTTGGTGTTAACATGAAAAATCCACTCGGAGGCACCGCTTTTATAGAACCGTAGAACAATGCAGGTTAGAAGGGACTTTGAATGATCATCTGATCCAACCTTCAACGGGAAAGGGGACTAGATGAGATTATTGCATTTTGAAAATCTCCCGTGATGATGACTTTACCACATTCCTGGGACAGAATTTATTTCTTATATCAAGATGAAACCTCTCCAGGTGCATGACATGTATCCACTGCTCTTTATCTACTCCATGTGGTTCCTCGTGAATAGAGAGCTTCTGTCTTCTTTGTAGATGCCTGTTAAGTATTAGAATACTCTAATGAGGCTTATCATCTTCATGGCCCTCCTGTGGACCCCCTCCAGACTGTGTTTTTCCTGAACTGTGGTTACCAGAACTGGTAAACAGTACTCCAAGTGTGACCTGAGAAGTGCAGAGTTATAGAATCATAGATCATTTGACATCATGAAGAAAAACAGTTAGCCTAGCACTGCCAAGTCTACCACTAAACCATGTCCCTAACCACTACACAGCTTTTTAATACCTCCAGGGATGATGCCACAACCACTTCCCTGGGCAGCCTGTGCTAGTGCTTGACAACCCTTCTGGTGAAGAAATGCTTCCTAATATACAATCTAGAACCCTTGGTGCAACTTGAGACCATTTCCTCTTGTCTTATTGCTTGTTGCATGGAAGAAGAGACAGACACCCACTCTGTGACAACCTCCTTTCAGGTAGTTGTAGAGAGTGATAAGGTTTCTCCAGAGCATCTGTTTTTCCAGGCTAAACAAGCTCAGTTCCCTCAGTTGCTCCTTGTAAGATTTGTTCTCCAGGCCCTTCACCAGCTTTGTTGTCCTTCTCTGGACCCACTCCAGCACCTCAATGTCTTTCTTGTAGTGACCAGCCCAAAAACGAAACACAGTATTCAAGGTGCAGTGTTACCAGTTCCAAGTACAGGGGGATGATCACTTACCTTGTCCTTCTGGCCACATTATATATGATACAAGCCAGATGCTCTTGGCCTTCTTGGCCACCTCGACACAAGCTGGCTCATATTCAGGCAGCTGTTGACCCAGGTCCTTTTCCTCTGAGCAGATTTCCAGCCACTCTTCCCCAAGCCTGTGCTGTTAGATGGGGTTGTTGTGACTCAGGTGGAGGACCTCTTACTGAGCTGTGTTGAATATCATATGGTTGTCCTCATCCTGTTGATCCAGCCTGTCCAAATCTCTATGTAGCGCCTTCCTACCGTCCAGCAGATCAACACTTTTACCCAAATTGGTGTCATCTGCAAAGTTACTGAGGGTGAACTTGACCTCCCCATCCAGATCGTTGATAAAGATATTAAAGGGAACTGGCCCCAGCACTGTGCCCTGGGGAACATCACTTGTGACTGGCTACCAACTGGATTTAACTCCACACACCACCACCCTTTGGGGTCAGCCACCCAGCCAGTCTTACCCAGCAAACAGTACATGCATCCAGGACACAAGCAGCCAGTTTCTCCAGAAGAATGCTGTGGGAAATGGTGCCAAAGGCTTTATCAAAGTCTATGTAGACAGCATCCACAGACTTTCCCTCATCCACTAGGCAAACTACCTTATCGTAGAAGATCAGGTTAGTCAAGAAGGACTTGGCTTGCATAAACCCATGCTGACTAGGCCTACTTGCCTGGTTGTCCTGTATGTGCCACTTGATGTCACTTGAGCTGATCTGCTCCATAACCTTCCCCAGCACAGAGGTCAGACTGACAGCCCTGTAGTTCCCCACATCCTTCTAGCCCTTCTGTACATGGGCATTACACTTGCTAACTTCCAGTCAACTGAGACCTCACCACTTAACCAGGACTGCTGATACACGATTGAAAGTGGCTTAGTGAGCACTTCTGCCAGATCCCTCAGTATGCTTGGGTGGATTCTATCTGGTGGTGCAGCAGGTCACTAGCCATTCCCCATTGGATTACAGGAGCTTCATCCTGCTCCCCGTCCCTGTCTTCCACCTCAGGGGGCTGTGTACCCAGAGAAAACCTGGTCTTACTATTACAGACTGAGGCAAAGGAAGCATTAAATACCTCATCCTTATCCTTTGTCACTGTTTTCCCCTGCATTCAGTAAAGGATGGAGATTCTCCTTAGCCCTCCTTTTGTTGCTAATGTATTCATAGAAACATTTTTTATTGTCTTTTACTGCAGTAGCAGGATTAAATTCTAGCTGGGCTTTATCCTTCTGATTTTCTTCCTGCATAATCTCACTACATCCTTGTAGTCCTCCTGAGTTGCCTGCCCCTTCTTCCAAAGGCCATAAACTCTCCTTTTTTTCCTGAGTTCCAGCCAAAGCTTTCTGTTCAGCACATGGGGACAGCTTCTATGCCTTTAAGATTTTCTTCTTGAAGAATGTCCAGCCTTCCTGGACTCTTGCCCTTCAGGACTGCCTCCCAAGGAACTCAGTCAACAAGGCTTTTAAAGAAGTCAAAGTCTGCGCTCTGAAAGTCTAGGGTGGCAATTCTGCTGAGCTGCCTCCTTACTTCTCCAAGAATCCCAGGAATCAAATACTCTATTATTGTGTGTAACTATGAATAATTCTCTCTTTTTATCATAAAAGTCTCAGATAATTTTCTTTTTAATATCATATAAATGTGTACTTGTTCCACTAAAGACCATGTTTCTGCCTGTATAAAGGTTAGTCAAAAGCAAAATCATGAATTAATGTCTTTTTCTTGTGTTTGAAGAGACTTCTTAATCTGTACTGCTTGCTATTTGCTACTTCTAAGCACTGCTTTTATGTTTTCTATGCTCCAGCCATAAAACAGGAAAAGGAAATGTAGTGAATACAGAAGATATTCCCCACCATTAATGCCAGCAAAGTGCTCTTACCACAAAACTATACTTATTGTTCCTTGCATTCATTCTTCATTTAAGTGTGCACCTATAGTTAAGCTTTACCTTAAATTAATACTTAAACACTGAAAGAAATTACTTTCCATAACTGGAAATTCTCTGAAATTGATGGTGCCAAAATTTACTGAAACTGGCTTTATTGGAAAATGGGCTTGTCAATAGTAATGGTGTGAGATATTACTATATTCGGGTATTTTGTACTTGCATTGTTATTTGCCCCTGTGGACATAGCATTTTAGACCTGTCCAGAGACAAATAGCACTTCAGTCACCTGTTCTGGAAAACAGCAATATAAGACTCTTTAAGTCTAGTTGAATTACAAATAGGAAAAAATCAGACCCAATTTATAGATCCCTCACCTAAGCAGATAAGAAGTAAAACCAGAAGATACACTAGGAAAGAATAAAATATTCAATGACTTTTTGCTTCATTCTTCTAAAGCTGGTTAATTCTGCCTGGACATGTAGACATGCAGAGTTTTGCATAGAAATAATACTTAAAATATTCAGAAAAAAGTCAGTGGCTTCAAAAGCAGATTATGTGAAAGTACTGACACAAGCCATCTTTGAACAACTAGAAATTATCTGGTACCCAGAAAGGTACCAAATGCATGGAGGAGGACATACATAAATTTAAAAATAAATAATAAATTTAAAAAATTGAGAATAAAGAATCAAAATAAAGCAGTCATCTTAACTTGATACCTGGACATTTACTAGCAAAAACAAGTAACTAACTAACCAAGAAATAAGTATAAACTATGTCAAAGCTGTTTGCATTCTTTCTTTAAAAGAAAACTTATCTCTTGAATAAGCCATAGACAGAAGATACAATAGATGACAGCATCAGAAAGGCTCTGAAATTATATGACAACATATAATCTAGATCAACAAATTTATGGCTTCATATGTGGAAGTGGTAACTTAGGAATGTGGTTTTTAATGAAATTAATGTACTGAAAGTAGATTTCTGTTCCTAGAAACTCATGCAACAATGATAAAAGACACCTAGAAGCAAGGTCATCAGCAGCAATACTTTCAGGAATATCTACTTCTTTACATGGTTATTGTGAACTTGGTTTCAATAGTGTGCTCATGATCAGACTGCGTATACTGGATGACAACAAAATTGGGAGGACAATTAAACCAATATCTGTTCGTGGTGAACATGGAGTTCAGTAAAAGTAAGTGTAAAACACTACATGTAGAAAAGAGAAACCTGAGGCACAAGTACTTAATGGGTGAAAACCAATCAAGCAGCAGCTGGCTGCAGCAAAGACCTTATGTCCCTATCGTTAGCCTCCAGTCCTGTAATTTCAAAAGGAGTCAACAGAGTACAGAATTAATCAGTGACTTGTACTTTCATTCCTGAGTAAACACCCTACCTGCTTTGCTAATACGTTGCATAAATGTTTTCTGCATTGGGAAAGCAGCCTATCTGTTTCTTTGGAAAGAGCTCCACAAGGAAACAAACATGAACAGAAATAGGGGAAGAGTCATTGAAATAGTGGACAACTATTCGCTTCACAGAGCGAAAAGGTTCCCCCAGAAAGCATACTGTTTGCTATAGAGGTATTCTACACTTCTACACTTACTAGTTCAGAAACTTTGGAAGCTCTGAAATCTTTTGAAATCCAGAGAGACGACATGATTCTAGGAAGCTATCCTAAAACCGGTGAGTGTTGTTTTCTTGATAAGTAGTAAAGTACAAAATTCTGAAATCCAGAAGATTGTGTCATCATTTTACACTGCAGTAATACATAGAAGTAAAATACAAATAAACAAACAAACCCAAAACTACAGTGGGAAAACACTGCAAGAGATTTCCAGTGGGTGGTGAATTTCCACTTCCACCCTCAAAGTTTTAAAACTTTTCTGGACAAAACCTTGAGACACAAAACTTGAAGGTTAGGTCTTCCCCCTGCTTTGAGAAAGATCATCTAGTTCCAACCCCAGGTTTTCCTTGTGCCTTAGCATGGTTTCCAGGAGAATCTGTTCCAAGATTTTGCCAGGCACAGAGGTGAGACTGACTGGTCTGTAGTTTCCCAGGTTTTTCATTTTCCCCTTCATGAAAGTGGGGGTTATATTACCCTTTTCCAGTCATTGGGAACTTCACCTGACTGCCATGATTTTTCAAATACAATGGACAGTGTCTTAGCAACTTCATTCGCCAGCTCCTTCAGGACTCACGGTTGGATTTCACCAGGTCCCATGGACTTGTGCACATTCAGATTCTTAAGATGATCTCCAACCTGATCCCTTCCTACAGTGGGCTTAAGGTTGTCTTTCTTACAGTCCCTGCCTGTGCCTTCCAAGATTGGATGGTGTGGTCAGAGCATTTGCCAGTGAAGACTGAAGCAAAGAAGTTGTTGAGAACCTCAGCCTTCTCCAAATCCAGGGTAGCCAGCTCTCCATTAGCATCTGGAGAGGGCCCACAATATCCCTAGTCTGTCTTTTGTTTGCAATATACCCATAGAAGTCCTTCCTGTTAACTTTGACATCCTTAGACAGACTTAATTCTAATTGGGCCTTAGTTTTACTGACTCGATCCCTAGCTTGCTGAACAATATTCCTGTATTCTTCCCAGGCCACCTGTCTTCACTTCACCTAAGCTTCCTTTTTCCGTCTGAAAATGAGGAATTACTGATCCTTATCCCTTTGTGTGCAGTCTGTAGAGCTGTGCACAGGCAAATATGGTTTCAAGTTACAATGATCCACCTCATAATCACTGGACCCAGTGGCTTTTATCAGTAAGACGTTTTTCAGGATGCCCTGTCCTGAAGCCTGTCTCATGTGAAATGGTTCTCTGTGGCAGAGGCTGACAGAAGCCTACACCACCAGTGCATCCCTGTGGGTTTTCCAGGGGTTAAGATACTTCTTTGGGCTCACCTTTTTTTATTACCCATAATTCCTGAAAAGGCACATGTCACTGAATAAGCTACTTTTGTCCTATTACATTTCTTCCCACTTGCTTTAAAGAGAATGAACAAACCGCCTTCAAGAAGAATTATACAAATCCATCTGCCACCTCATCACCTTCCACCATCCATGCTCCAAAGCAAGGCTAAGGTGAGTCTTCTCATTGCATTGCACTGCAAAGGCTTTTTCACTCCAAATTAGCTTTCCTGTGTCTGAGTGAAATGTGTTTTCTGCACTTTCACCTGGGCTGGTCAATGCATGGGCACATTTCCAAAGTTGAAGAGGCAGAGTGCTTGTGGTGAGGCTCTCATCCTCTCTCAGTAGCAGCTTTGCTAACATAAGAGGTGGGCTGAGTGTCACTGTCCCTTCTGATCTCTGTCAGAAAGATGCTTACAGGTTTTCATCAGAAAATGCAGCAAAGGCAAGCAGTTATTCTCTTTGCTTCAACTTGCCTCCAAGACAACAGTACCTGTGGAAAGCTCATTACAGGCTGGGGTTAAGATCGTCTTTAATGGGAATTGCTGCAGAAAGATGCAAGCCTGATTGTAGCTTTCCTGTTCAGTAGCCCATGAGCCCATTTCTCAGAAATGGAACTATCTCAGAAGTATGTCTCAAGGGCATCACTAAAAAGCTTCTTGCTTTCAGCCTGAAGTTCACATTAGCAGCAAGTGGACTGTGAATGCTTTGATTTCTTACTCAAGAAAAGGAATTAGACCAGCATTGTATGGTCTGGTGTGTGTTAGGGGACAAGAAAGTTTGCAGACAACACCAAGTTGGGCAGAAGTGTTGATCTGCTAGAGGGTAGGAAGGCTTTACAGAGGGATCTGGACAGGCTGCATCAACGGGCTGAGGCCAACTGTATGATTTTCAATGAGGCCCAGTGCCTGGTCCTGCACATGGGTCACCACAACTCCATGCAACACTACAGGCTTGAGGAAGAGTGCCTGGAAAGACGCCCAGAAGAAAAGGTCCTGGGAATGCTGGTCAACAGCTGCCTGAATATGAGCCAGCTTGTGTCGAGGTGGCCAAGAAGGCCAAGAGCATCCTGGCTTGTAACAGAAATAGTGTTGCCAGAAGGATTAGGGATGTGATTGTCCTGTACTCAGCACAGGTGACATCACACCTCGAATTCTATATTCAGTTTTGGACCCCTCACTACAAGAAAGACATTGAGGTGCTGGAGCGGGTCCAGAGAAGGGCAACAAAGCTGGTAAAGGGCCTGGAGCAAAAGCTTTACGAGGGTCAACTGAGGGATCTGGGATTGTTTAGCCTGGAGAAAAGGAGGCTCAGGGGAGATCTTACAGCTCTCTACAGCTACTTGAAAGGAGGATGGAGTGAGCTGGGTGTCAGTTTCTTTTCTCATGTAACAAGCAATAGGACAAGAAGAAATGGCCTCAAGTTGCACCAAGGGTTCTAGATTAGATTTTAGGATGCATTTCTTCACCAGAAGGGTTGTCAAGCACTAGCACAGTCTGCCAGGGAAGTGGTTGTGGCATCATCCCTGGAGGTATTTAAAAGTTGTGTAGAAGTGGGGGTTAGGGACATGGTTTAGTGGTAGACTTGACAGTGCTAGACTTGGGATTGGACTTGATGATCTCAAAGGGTTTTTCAAATCTAAACAATTCTATGATTCTTTGATTCTGTGTGATGTGTTGAAAAGATGACATTTTTGTCAGTCACTAAATTATAACCACATTATGTGCTTTCTTCCTCTAGATTCTTGTGTTACTTCGGAACCCCAAAGACACAGATGTCTCCTATTAGCGCTTCTACAACAACATGCTAGTGATGCTGTCCTTTATCTCCTGGGATGAGTACTTTGCAGCCTTCATGAAGGGAAAATATAATTTGTCCTGCATCCTCTGGCACTCCTCCTTACATGAGGGGCCTACACAGGACGCTGTGCGTGACAATCTTTCTCCAACATACCTTTCAAGGCATTCTGAGGACAGGCAGAAAGGCCCATGTTATGGCAGAATCAGGGAGTAACAGAGAATCAGAGTTTCTTTTGTCTCTAATTCAGAACGGGAAGATACCACTAGAAAGCTTTAGCCTGAGTTCCATTCCCACACCAAAGCTTGTGGTTCGGTGCTACCTAGTGGTCAGAGCTGGGGGATCCTGTGCTGACCTCAGCCAAAGAACAGACATGTTGAGCTCGTCACGTCATCATCCTGATGTCACACTTAGAGAGCTGTCTAGGCTGACTCCTCTGATTCGATAAGGGCCTGTTTTGAGGAATACTCTACACAGCTTTGTCCCTTTGTCTGCAGTGACCTGAGGATCCTATTTTGACCATTTAGTGGAACGGAACAAATACATTGACCACGAGAGGATCATGATGATAAGCTGCAAGGAACTCAAAGAGGTGCAGCATCTCACCCAGCTCTTCCTTGATGAGTGCACTGTGCACCCCTCCTGATACGTATGACTGTAGGGAAAAAGAAACACTTGGATCAATCCTGTCTGCCCCTTCAGACTTTCTGAGCTACTTGTTTATATCTAGGGGAGGCTCATGGGGGTTAGGAGGAGGATAGACTTGCCCCT
The DNA here is from genome assembly GCF_028554395.1 of Pezoporus wallicus. Lineage (NCBI taxonomy): Eukaryota > Metazoa > Chordata > Aves > Psittaciformes > Psittacidae > Pezoporus > Pezoporus wallicus. The sequence goes on from NW_026637663.1 coordinate 6,668,008, forward strand.
TTATGGAAGGAGTCATATCTGGCACAGGCACAGTTGCTTTTGGGAGAAACGAAAAGACCTTGAAGCTGAGGCCACCATGTTTGGGTTCCCTCTCTGACAGAGCTCCTAGAATCCCTTGGTGACAGTGTGGGAGACAACCTCCTCTGCTAGGCTTCCCGCCTGCTGCTGGTTTCATGCCACAGCCACAGGGTCAAGTATTTTGGTTTCATCTCTGCTATGTTCCTTTGGCCAGGACCAGGTGCTGGGAATTATAAAGATTTCTGCCTTCTTTGGATTCTCCCTGTGTGAGGCAGATTTTCACAGAATTGCCAAGAAAACTGGTTTCCAAGCTATGAAAGAAAAATCCAAGGAAATGCATGGAAAGTCTGGGGATATCCTCTTCTAGAAGGGTAGGTCTCTGCAAATGGAGACTTAACCTTTTAGAGTAGAACCACAGGAAGAATTCTCAATAGGTTTCCTCACTTAGCCATGGTCGCTGGGCTGTCTAGGAAGGAAAGGTGTGGGTGCATTCTCCCCTGTTGCATCCTGTATAAAAAGCTCCTGCAATTGGTGGGATTTGGAGACTGTGTGAAAATATGCCACAGTGCCAGGCTTAAGGTCTTCAGCCATTGCTTCCATGTTGCTCTATTTCCCTGTGGCACTCCTATTTAGTTAGGCAAGTGAGGTGTGAAAGTGGAGCAAACACTGGCGTAGGTTACGCTAACAATTATACATCAGATCTGCTTAGGCTGGATGGTTATTCTTTACAGCGAGGTTGTGGTGTGGCTGCTGCCTGGTGGTAAAATGATGAGGCTGATCCTGGATCATAGTTCCAGGCTGTATGTATCACTTCATGAACTTCCCCTTCGGGAAGAGGTGTGCTAATGGGGCAAGTGGCTCTTGAACCTCTAGGAAATACATTGCTGACTACTGAGCTGGCCTCACAGGCACCTTCTTGTTATGTACTCTATGACAGCTAACGAACAGTCTTGATATGGTTAACTCTTACTTGATGTGTTAGTGGTGGTCCCAGAGATGGTCAGACCTGGAGCCAGGGTCAGTGTTCTGGCAGCCCAGCTTCTCCCCATATCATCAAGAGTCTTGAGTTTCTTACTACTGTGAGCACGGGCTTGCTTTAATCCCTTTTCTTCACCACTCCTTGAAGGAAGACTCTACCATCTACCACACAACCCTAAATAGCTTCCCCCTTCAGAGGGAGACATTGGAAACCCCCTATAGGAAGGGAAGGCATGAGGCAGCCCACCAGCAATGTTCCCTGAGGCCTGCCTGCAGTTTTTACTTCTCATCTATGCTATGTTGCCTCTCCCAGGCAATCAGACCTCTCTGAGGCATAGATTAGATCCTTCCCGCCTCATGTGGGCAATGATTCTGCACCATTGCTGCCTAGGTATTATTTTCTCTTAGGAGTGACTGCCCTCAGTTTTCAGTACTTCTTGTTGTACGCAGGGGTTGTTGGAAACTGGAGAGACCTCTCCTCTAAAGCTCAGAATGAAGAAATGGGCCAAAAAATCTGAAGATTCTTTAGGGAGGAGCAAAGCTGGCAGCAAGGTTGAAATATGATGTGTACTGCAAGGCTTGAAAATGAGCAGATGAGATGCATGACAGCAAGTCATGATCCAAAGATGACAGCAAGTCATGATCCAAAGATGATTCTCCAAAGGTGGACTGTCCCCATGTTTCCTTTCCATGAGAAAAGAGAGAAACCCCTCAGAGATCTACCTGGAATCTCCAAGTATTTGGGTTGTAATTCTTAAGGATGTGCTTTGCTTGATGCAACCAAAAAAATGTGTGAATGCCTCAAGTGACTGCCTGGCACCCTTCCAGGAGGGACACATTACACACGCATCATGGCACCAGTCTGGTGGTGTCCCTGTGCTGCTTCAGATGGTGAATGAGGCTCCTGAGGTGCTCAACGGTGAAGCAGAGGGACCAACACAGGGCTCCTTCTCCTGGCACACAATGGGCTTGATGCAGTTTCATTGTGGGTCTGAGCCCCCAGAATGTCTGTGTACTGGGTTTAGATTTACCATGGCTACCCTGGTATTGACATTGTGCAGCGAGGTCAGAAAGGCTTTTGACATGTTGGCAAACTCCTTCCTTTGATGCAGGGTGGAACTTCTCAATCTCTTACTGCCATGAATTCTTAAGTAATGAACAGCTATATGTTTTCTGGAGTGTTTGCTCCCATTGGCCTCCCTGGGAACAGTTAGGTAAGTGGCAAATGGGGAAAACTACTACTTCTGAATGGAAGGATCAGGGGAAAGATGCCCCTTGATGACCCTGTTGCTGAACTATTAAAGCTGCATCCATTTATGCTACCTAGGTATGATTTCCACAGCCTTCTTGCTGGTGTAGATGTTCTTGCTGCCGGAACATGCTGCATGACCTCTTGTCACAACCACTCTTGAAATACAGAAAAGATAAGAAAGTGCTGAGTCTGTCTGCAAAGGGAATTCAGTTCTTTGGAAGAGCGGATCCTCTGCCATGTTCCCAGACAGATATATTTGCAGGACTCTCACACCTGACTAAGATTAAAATTCAACAACCTGCAATCAAAAGTGTAATTAACAAAGCTGAGAAACCAGGAGCCCCTCAGGGCTCCCCTCACCCTGGCCATGGCCCAAGACCCCGTGTTAGTCCCTGGGGCCATCAGTCCCTGCCTCAGCAATGCTGAAGCAGGTTGGTCACCAGCTCCTCGCAGCCTGCCTTGTCTGGCCACAGGCCCTGCCAAGTTGGACCCATATATGAGTGCATGTTATAGCCCATCCTCAGCCCATCACCTTCTCTGTGGAGGTGTCTGACACACAGGGCTGGGGCTATGCCAGTGCCCCTGGCTGCCCTGCTGCTGGCTGGGGTGGTGGGACAGGCCCTGGCTTCCAGGCCCTGCCTCATATCTCCCTGACATGAGTAATTAGGGAGGTTGCAGATTTGGATCTGATGGGCCACTCACAGCCTGCTTCTCAGTCAGTGTTTCTGAGCTTCTGTGCAAGAGCTGCCCACGTGAAATTGCTCTGCTTGAAGAAAGGTGTGTTTGTTTGAACCTATTAATTCCCGGAAGAGTAGGACTTCATCTAACTCTGGGTTTCCATGGATGAAAAGAGACAAGCCACCATGCCCCATAACATTTTAATCTATTCCTTAATACACGCCCTTTACTGCTTCCTACATGGTGATATCAAAAGCAAGGAGTTGACCGGGGAACATGCCTGACCAGAAATGGGGAAACAGTCACTGAAATATTCCAAAGTGTTGCAGAATGACTCTAAGAGCAGAACCATAGAGCCCTGGAGGACTGTGCGAGCAAGGCAGGGGGTGGCCCCCACAGGTAACCGGAGACCGGACCTGGGAGGAGACTGTGGAGGAAGCTGTGTGGGGCTAACCAATACTGTTGTGCCAAGGAGGAGTGGCTGAATACCACTCCTATATATATGTGAACTGCATCACAAATAAACTAGAAGTTTGCTTATCACCCATATTGGGTTGGCCTGCCTGCTTCTCCTCGCCACTTACACAAAAGGCTTTTACGAAGATAAAAAGATGGCATCTCCAGATTTTATTTTCTTTTTCCTGCAAGGCATTTTGTAGCCTAAGGGCTCTTAGCCCAGACACTTTGGAAGCTCTGAAATCCTTTGAAACTAGGAGTGATGATGTGAGTCTCACCATCTTTCCTAAAACTGCTGAGGTTTTCTTCCTTGATGAAGAAGCCTCTGCTGCAGTTCAGATGTGTGTGACTGCATGTAACACAGCAATAATGGCCATGACAGGTTAATGATGACTTCAGCCTGATGTGGAGGCACAGCAGCAGGGGCTGTTCCATGGAGGAGGGCAGGAGGACTGGTGTTTCCATAGACTTCCTCCACAGCAGGACATGTTATTCCTGGGTGCTGGGTGGAGGTACAGGCCCACCTGCCACCCAAATTCATGGACCTTTTGCCCTTCTCTTCCCATGCGTTTTAATCCAGAATTTGGAATAACTGGATGCCTTCACATTTTCTCCTAACCACTTAGAGAAATATCTTGACAGATCACTTGAGGAAAAAAAAAGGAAGAGGTGATGTTTCATCTGCATTACATCTTCATGCTCAACTTGCCTTTATTTTCTTTTCTCAGAAAGGAAAGGTATTAAATTGTGAGGTCTCATGTAAATATCAAAAGTATTTAAGATATCATTTGATTTTCACACTGTAACATCTCAAAATTCCAGACATTCTTAAAAGAATTGTGTTAGAAAATGCTTTATATGACTTATTTTCAATGCAATGTGGCCAAGAATTAACCCACTTAATTAGATGGTGTGGTGGTGAATGATGAGTAAACTGAGAGAGACGCAGCCTAACTTTCAGCTTGACAGCAGGAAAGGATTTCTGGCGTATAAAACAACATTTCTTACAGAAATTATAGCAATATGACTTGGAGAGATGAACACAGACTCTCCTGCTGGTTAAAAGGCTGAAACTGGATTTGGACATTAGGAAGTAAGGTAGTGATTGCACAGTTACACCTCTGAAAAGCAGTAAAAATCTTGAATATGACCTAAATTACTTTAATCTGTGAAGACTGTTCCTTCTGACTGGCTCCTCCAATTTTTCTTACTTTCTTTTCAGAAACTGATGAATTACATTCCCTTTTGATTAAGTGGTCATTGCAGGCTGGTTTACATTTGTTTCTATAGATATACTCATCAATCTTTTCTGACTTGTGATATCTTATAATTTCCCAGCTGATGTTACCCAACCCTACTTAAAGGATTTCCTTCTCCAGACTCTCAGTCTATGTATGCTTATGGTTGTACAGGCTGGAAATATTGGCTATAATAAAACTGCCCCTTCTCAAGACACACAGCTCTTAGTATTTTTTCTTGGGGTATTTTTTTTTTTTAGCTTTATCATTAGTCCAATGAACTTGATATTTCTAGTAAAATATTTATTTGTATTTGTTTACAATCCCGTTAGAGAATTAAAAATTTCTGTTCCAGAAGAACAATATCAACCTCATGTTCTGCCCCACTCGTGCTTTTTCAAAGCAAGGCTAAGCTGAATCTTCCTCTTTATTCAACCTGAAAGTGCTGTCATGAATAGCATTTTCATACAGATTAGTTTTTCATTTTCTGCACAAGGAGTCTCTTCTGAGATTGTGTGTAGGCTTTAATTATATACCTCTGAATGTGAAGTGCTGTTTACAGAGACTGTGGACACATTTTCTCTTGCAGCTGCAGCTATAATGGCTCCATAGCTTATTGCTGCCTTCAGCTTATCCCTGCCAAAGACAACTGCTCCCTCAAATTTCCTTGGGGAGCTGCTCCCTGACCTCTTTCAACCCCAATAATCCAAACTAGGATCTCTTTAAACTAACTTTGAAAAGACCTCGAGTTGTCCAAAGCTTAGTGCTGTCTACCTGGATATACCATGTCCCTTTAGAGTGGACACACCATAATCACCCAGAAGGCTGTAAACTCCTAAAGGTCACATTTAAGTTTAGCTAAACAAGGAAAATCAACATTTAAAATATGAAAACTCAGTTTCTTCTAAGTGAGAACAAAATATAACAGACCTTTTAAGCCATTCTGCTTTCTCCTCATAGCTTTTTGTCTCAGTTCAACAACATTTAATGGCATTTTGGGCTGCAGCAGGCTCCAGACAGGCTGAATATTCCTGAGAAATTTGAGCTAGTGGCTGCCCCAAAGGCTAGGCTTACTTCCCTCTTCTGACTGTAGTTGTCTGCTCCTTCTTTTGCATGAGCTCTTGTGTTTGTCTGACATCCCCAGCTTTTTGAAGCGGCATGAAACACTCAGCTTTGGTGGCAGCAAGCTGTCAGATTGTCCCAGCTATCTTGCGCAAACCTCACCCCCGGTGCCTCTGGGTCTCCAAGAAAGAATTTTTCTGTTGCTTCAGAAGCTTTGCTCTGTCATTTTCAGCTTCTTTCAGACATCTCCTAATATCTGCCCTTGCTGCAGGCTTCCTGCTTGCTGGGTCATGCACCCGCACTCCAGACGGCTTTCCCAGCTCAGGGCTCTCTTTCACCCAGAGTACAGCAGGCACAGCAAGGCAAACAAGCAACCCAGCCACTGAAAGTGAACAAGGTAGGCACAACATTGTGTGCATGCACCTCTTAGTATCCCCCTGCTTTGCAGAAAACATTTCTTCCAGATTACTTCTCCATAGTCAGTTTATTGCAAAGAAAAATAAATACAGTAAAGGTGACAGGAAGAATTCAAAATTCAATCTGTTATTCAACCCAGCTAGTGCCAGGACATTATGCTTCAGTGCTCCTCTGTTCATTATTCCTTGCTTCATTACCCAGGTCCCACAGCTGAATATAAACCCAAGGTCATGAAAGGAAGGTGGTGGTGGTGAAGAAGAAACCTTTCTTCTTTGCATAATATAGCTTTATTTTTGTAGTTGCCGAATACTTTTTTCTTCTCAACAGTGACTTGGGAATTATCTTGACTGCAGTTGATGAAATAGTCATTTCAGTGGTGAACATCTGAAGTCAATAAGCTATGAGGAATCAAAGAAGGTGGGGTTAATGTTATTTAAAGTAAAAAATCTGTCAGCTTTTAGTTAGTGTATTACTGAAATCATGTGCAACAGGTCATAATGACCCATTAAGATCAAATCAACGATGCTTCAAAACAGAAATGGTCAGGAGATTGCTGTTCCTGCAAGTTAATTTCGAAGAATGTATATTTATGCTGTCCTGTTGTGGGATTTTATTGAAACCTGAGGTAACAAAACACATTATTGGAAAAAAAAAGCAAAATTTCACAAAAAATTTTCTATTCAGACCAAAAGCCCTTTTTTTCTTGGAAAACATTTTGGTAGGAGCTCTTACCATATACATAGAAATGTATTTTGAAAGACTTGAAAATTGGGTTTGGCCATGACATAATTCTAATGAAATATTTTTGCAAAGGAGAAATTTTTCCAGCTTCAAACAAAAATGTCTAAAGAAAGTAGTTTTCACAAACAGAAGTACTTACAAAAGGAACCTCTGCCCACTGGTTCCCTACCTATTCTACCTCCTAGTTTTCCTTAGTGGAGCTGGGACCCAAAGACTTTTCACAGCAAGCTCACTCAGTGACAGCTGTGAAGCCTACAGAAACACCACTGTAACTCTGCTAAAGGTACAGCCAAAATATAGTTCTGTACAAATTCTGTATCACAATTAGATGCTGCTAATAAGAAAAGCAGCTGAATTCCCTGGGTCTCCTTGACTGGTGGAGATTGAGGCAGCTGCAAAGACCAGTTTCAAAGCTATGAAAGAGAAACCCTCAGAAACCCCCAAATACTTGGGATATTTTATTTTCGGACAAGGTGAGCTGAGAAGTATTTGTAGACATCTGTAAAAAAAATCTGCTCTAGTTCTTAGTACTAATAATATCTATCAAATGATATCTGTCACAATCATGCCTTGATAGCTCCTTTTAAATAGAAAAACGTGTGGACGCATTTGCAGAATGATACAAAGTAGCACTGAAGTTACATAGGTTCAGCTACCTAAAAGTTAGATATCTAAATTAGATCTAAGTATTATTCTAAGGGAAAGAGGTAAGTACTTGCAGTGGAAAGGTCATTAGTCTACCAGACTTCTGTCTTGATGCATTATTTTCCGGGGGTATCCATTCTTTCCTGAGTTTTTTTTTACTCTCTGAAGAAACCTCATTCAAAAATGAAACTATTTATTTATCACTTATTTGAGAATAATTGTTGAAGAGTTATAGGAAAATAGGCTGTATTTTTAAAAAAAAGATATTGTGAATCACAGCTTGTCAGCTGAGCAATACTGATCAGTTATTGCACACTCCTCATGATAACAGTCCTATGTTTTCCTCACAAGGCTAAGCAAATGGGTGACCTGCTGTATTTGAACTCGGCAGAATAAGCTGTATTCTTATTATTTTGTCTGCTGGTAAATATGACACAAATTTTCTATGAAGAAAAAAAAAATCATTTGAAGTTTTATATCCTGGTGAGAAATTCCATTAACTTCATGAATGTTATATTTGCTTTTAGATGAAGCTGTATGTGACTCACTGGACATGAGGAAGGATTTAATGTCATAAATTGAGTTTAAGCAAGAATTAAAGTACACAGATGAAACATTTTTCATTGTGTAAATCACGGCTCAGGTGCTGCCTAATCCCGGAGGTGAAATGACTCCATTTTTGTCTTAAAGGTCTCTAGACATCCAAACTCTTCTTCAAGACATGTCCAAGAACTCTTCTGTCTTAACAGGCTCTGAGCCCTGGGGCTTCTTCAAACTATGTACAGCTCATTTGAACTTCACAGTTAGATCTCATCTTTCCTTCATACTCAGCACTTTTGGATTATGAGGGCTTTTTATGAGCCTCCATCTGGGCCTCTCCAGATGGAAACAGCTGAAAATGCTAATAATTTTTAAACCTTTTTTGCAAAGCATGTCGTGTTGGTTCTCCAAGACAGCATTCAGTACAACCAAATACTTGCTAATACTGGTCTGCCTACACAAGCCCAGAAGAACAATCTTGATTTTACTAACATTATATTTTTAGCCTGCCACTTTTAAAATGCTTTCTTCACCTCTGAATTACTTGCAGGCTGAATGGCTCACAACAGCTCTTCTGGTGATTGCAACCTGGCTCAAAATTCCTGGCATTGGTCTGAGGAGAAATGTGCCAGCCTGGGAAGCTGGGTCTTCTGGCGGCCTGAGGGAAACATTGGCAGGAGGCTAAGGCACTGTTGGGAAAGCATTTGAAAGCTAATGACATATAAAATAGTGTATATGTGCATATAAAATAGTGTATAAGTTTTGGTTAATATAGCACAGTGTAATCATCTGTGATTTCTGCAGAAAGAATCAGGAAAATAAAAAAAAATCCCATCTTTAGCAGTTTCTCTTCCCTGAATCTAAGTTTACAGACTTCCTGCAGAAACTTAATTTAAAGGCCACTTAAATCTTTATGACATTTTGGAAGCCAAACTACATTTTACACTGAGATGTAATTTTTCAGCTGCTCCTTGTCTGGAATGCCAAGAAGTTCTGGGCAGTTCCACACAGGAGTTCCAGTTTCACCCCATTCAAAAATTATCTGAGTAATATACACTTGGAGCAGCATCATAAGCTGCTAGGAATAATTCCTATAGTTCCTAGAAAGTAATAAATCCCCCTAAGTAGCAAAGTTTGAGTCTGATTCTAGATGGGTTGAATCAAGTTGTAGTCTTCACTTACACTACAGCAGCTGTGTTCCTACTTGAGATGCTGCAGATGCAGATGAGGATGGGGATGAATTGTATCAAACTGTGTCCAGTACCAGCACTTGATTTGCCTTATCTTCATCCTGTTAGGAATGAGTGGTTCTAAAGTGAGTGGGTTTGAACTGCTGGGCAATTGTCAAGGGAAAGCAATCAGGCCCCACATATCTAAGGGGGGCAGTTCACTAGGATTTTGTTGTCTGATCAGAAGTCCAAGCTATATTTCTAGCTGTAAAGGCTACACTCCTTATAGGTCTTTGTTTTTCCATTTTCCTGTGTGCCTTTTACTGCAACTTACTTCTAAGAATACATCACTTAGAGCAAATCTTATAATTCATGTCCTTATTCTCATCTTCTCAGGCAGTATGGATCTGTCTGTGCACAGAGTCACTTCACCATCCATAAGATATATTCAGTTTACCATTAGAAACAATCTTGCCTAGCTTTCTGCCATTCTGGGAGGAAGAAAGGAACAGGTGAAATATCCTTCAGGTTTCAGCAGATGCTCAACAATGTCTTCAGCTGCATAGCAGATCAGGGGAAGTCACACAGTTCAGGCTATGTGATATACATACACACATGCATGGAGCAAGAAGACTGTCAACGGCAAGTAAACTTATCTGAAGAATCAGCTGGAATGCATTTCCTCAAGAATCTTTCTTTTAAAACGGGCAGTGCAGTGCAATGCCACCCCTGGTAAACTGTCCTTGAAAATACACAGTGTACATCCAGCTGCATATGTATTTCAGGCACTGCAGCTCATCTGTGTTTCATTCTACTTTAGGGGCACTTAATCTATACATCCTCTGAAAGTTTGCTTGTCATGCATTCCCATGCTTCTAGCTAACAGGGGTCATGAGGGCCTTACAGAAAGCGTATTCTGCAGCGAAGGGCTTGTTCACTGCTTTAGACACAGAAAATCTTTATTGTTATAGCATCACTATGTCATGAGCAAGATAACTCACGCCAAGACATGTACGTCCCTGAACATTACTGAATACTATCTGGCAAGGTATTGAATTGTGCTGGAGCTTGTGCTGGAGCCAGCTTCATAACTTAAACTGTTGAAGATGTCACTTTGGACTCCCATCTAGAATCAAAGGCTGAGAAGACTTTCCAAGCCCCACATGACTTTTAAAACCTGTTCTGCAGTCCTACACAGGTGTAGGCAGAATAGTAACACAGTCTCTACCCACAAGGACTGTGGTATTAACATCTCTAAACTAATTTTGAAAATACCTCTGAAAATACTGTATCTTTCCAGGTGGATTATGTTTTGTTGGTGCTATAACTAAGCTTATCAGTTGATAGCTTTCATGGTACTACTACATCCATTTATTAGCAGAGATGGATGGAATACTTAGGCAATGCAGTTTTCATTTTATTCTGCTTTTAAAAGATGATGGTATTGACTGAACATAGAAACCATTCATAGAATTTGATAGGGATGAAACTAAATGAGAGAGTTATAGGAGTTATTGTAAACACGTAGGGAAATACATCCTCTCAAGAGTATTTTTGAAAGTCAACCCTGTTGAATTTTGTAACAAGAACAGAATTTCGTCTTAAATACTTGCAGGAAAAAAAAGCTTTAGGACTTTCTTCAGTTAGACAAAACACAGAAAAGTAGAAGATTTTTAGCTGTGCTGGGCATATACAGTTCCCACCAAAACTAACAGTGATGAGGGCACAAGAATGCTGGGGAGATGAGTCCCTTAAATGGCTAGCTCAAGCTTCCAGTCAGGTGGTAGTTACTGAATCTAGTGGATATGACTGGTTTCTACTCTACTCTTGACAATACTCATTTTTATCTCAAGAATCTGTATTTCGTTCAAAAAGGCAGAGGCCTTTCCAGATGCTTTGGTAAACTGCTGGCATTTTGATTTCAGTAAAGCCTTGACTTTGCTGTGCTCTAGTAGTAGCAAATTAATCATGCATAGTTGCCGATGCTTTGAAGGGAGATTCCTGTGCTCTTAAATAGTGTGCTGCAATGTCCTAAAAAGGACGCCAGAGGGCAAAAAATTATTAGGTGCTTTTGGGAGTCATGCTAGCGGGAGCGGGGATGCAGAGCCCTGCGTGTCCCTTGCCCCTATGTCACCTGTGTTTTGGGGGATGCTGATGGGGTCAGTATCACAGTATCACAGTATCACAGTATGTTAGAGATTGGAAGGGACCTCGAAAGATCATCTAGTCCAATCCCCCTGCCGGAGCAGGAACACCTAGATAATGTTACACAGGAATGCGTCCAGGCGGGTTTTGAATGTCTCCAGGGAAGGAGACTCCACAGCCTCCCTGGGCAGCCTGTTCCAGTGTTCCGTCACCCTCACTGAGAAGAAGTTTCTTCTCAAGTTTAAGTGGAACCTCTTGTGTTCCAGTTTGTACCCATTACCCCTTGTCCTATCATTGTTTGCCACTGAGTAGAGCCTGGCTCCGTCCTCGTGACACTCCCCCTTTATATATTTATAGACACTGATAAGGTCACCCCTCAGTCTCCTCTTCTCCAAACTATAGAGACCCAGCTCCCTCAGTCTTTCCTCATAAGGGAGATGCTCCACTCCCTTAATCATCTTAGTTGCCCTGCGCTGGACAGGTTGCTTTGCATAGACAGGCTTCAGCCAAGATGATGCTCTGGGCTTCTTCTGTACCATTGCACTGGAGACTGCTGCTCATCCTCCTACTGACTAAACTCGAACCAGATGGTACCTCCCAAAGTGAACAAATGCTTATTTCTTTATTTAGTGCAAGGGGAACCCATAATGCAAAAAGTGGCCTGACAAATGTAGCTCCATGGCACAGAAGTCACATGACTATGAAAAAGCTTGTTAGACACATCTTGATAAACAGGCAGGCAGCTTTAAATATCCTCACCATGAAAAAAGAAATAAGGAGTAAATTTCCCTTTGAAGCTCTGTCAAGTGTAGCAATCACAGCTGTGCTGGTTTTATTAATCTAAGTATTTAACATACCTCTTTTCCAAATGTTTTATCCTCAAGACAGCTGTGAACAGACAACAATAGCTACTCACACTTTGGGGTACCCTGCAAAAAGTAATGTTGGAGAAGCTTTTGGGTATATTCTTCCATTGTCTTCTGCATCGCAGTGCAACATGTAGGTAGGATTTCCTGTGCCAAGAGAACCGAGAGGACTTTTTTGTGCTATTGTTATCACTAAGTATGACTGATCCTGTTGTAGCAATGGAAAATGTAAAATATCAGCCATAATGGGTCTGATTTTTCAATGTCATACTGGAGGGTGCTTGTGAGGTCAAAAGAAAATATCTTATGTAGCATTAGATGACAGAAAATGCAGTGCTTTATAAATCAAAAGTACTTAAACCAGATTTTTTTTCGGGGTGAAACCAGTTTCTTCCAGTTCAGGCCTGTACCCTTGGCAGCCAGTGTCTGTCACCCCATAGATGGAGACTGACATTTGTACAGCCTGTTCAGCCAAGAGCTGAGAAAGAACATCATGGTTGTTGTTTCACCTCCAGATGTTCTGTGTGACAAGTGTTGCCACAGATCAAATGAAGCCTTTGAGGCCAAAGGATGACAATCTAAAAGAATGCTGCCAAATGTATGAAAATGTTCAACATATTTTACACAAATTTGAACATCTGTGGTGCTCAAGGAAGATTTCATGGAGCTCTATAAATATTGTTATATGTAATTAGCTTCACAGCATGGGTGCATTATTATCCTTAGTTTATGGCTAGGGAGACTGGCACAGAAAAGATAAGCAATTAGCCCTTGGGAAACAAAGATATTTTATGCCCCAGAGGGAAGCAGAACCAAATCAAGTCAAGCAGTAAACCTATCCATCTTTTATTTTCCGTACACCATTTTGTGGAACTACTGTTTCTAATTTGGTGGAGATGGCAAGCAACTGTTCATGGTTATAAAGCAGTGTTGTGTTTTAATGAAATAAATTGAGAAGGTAAACACATTTCAGATATCCTTCTCATAGATATCTAATTTAGATAGGTTGCCAATTCTGAAAACATAAGGCATAAATTAATGTAAATCATTATTTGAGCTTCATAAAGGAGATAATTTTAAAGGCTGTGTCCTTACTTTTAGAAGGGTATTTCTTTTTCCTTGTAGTTTCTGATTATGTATTGTACACTTACAATATATTGTTGGCTCTTTTTCCACAACCACTGGAATTAGAAGTATCATTATTGTTGAAAATGAAAGCTGAAATCCCTTACAGAAAGGAGCTGGGGTTTTCTGGAAAAGGTGATTTCTATGAGGCTCATCAAGCCACCTGGCTCAGAATCATTTTTGTTTCCTTTGGTTAGCAGGATAAAGTTTTAAAACGTCCATATCCCTTCTGAGCAACATGGAAAAAGAAAGTGGATGGGATCTTTCTGCTACTCTTAGATCACATAGCTGTTAACACTTCCAGCTAGGATGTTCAATACAGGTGTCTGGGTTGGCATCTGCTGACTGATCATGTTGAAGACATCTCCCATGTCTTGGTCCTGGCAGGCATTGCAATGCTCTGATGGCTGGATGAGATTTCTCTCTGATATGTCTTGAGGACCCCATTCAGAAGTTTCCAGGCTCCACAATACCACCATTTCAATGAAGCTGATGTGACTTCAGTGAAGAGAAATCTGTGCTGCCTCTGCATTTATAAGTTTTGCCTTATCACACCTGTGTAACTCTCTGTTGCCTGAGGATGCAACCAGACACTGAGGAACACTGGTAAACACAAGAGCAGCAAGTGCCCTGCCAAACATTTAAGGAGAGTCCCAGGCTCAGGGGAATGCAGCTTAGCTTCTGGGTCTGGGCCTGAGCTTTGAGGCTGTTAAAAAGAAACAGATTTTTTTTTAAAGTGTCATGATTTTTATTAGGTTGTCAAATATTTTTTTTAAACTTTTGATACTTTAAACAGTGTAAAATGTGTTTTACATGGACAGATGTGTTGGTCTTCCTGCATGGGAAGGAGCAGTCCCATGGATGTGTCAAGATGGTTTATCTGTTGAACGTGAAAGACGTGGAGTATCTGCGTACTTCACACAGACATGTTCAATTTCACCCTTCTTGAAAGAATGAAAAGTGATGGAACAGAACAGTGGGGATTTCTGTCTGAATCCAGATACATCTCCACACATGCGGGGTGTGGGAATGGACTGGGGGGCAGGAGGTCCTACAGCTGGGGCCAGGAGGATCATGGCAGTGGTGGATAGGCTCTAAGGTCCCTCTGAAACCACAGAATTGCCATGATGGACCAACAGCTGCTCTGGTCCTTGTTAGTCCCACCACCAGCAAACAGTACAGTCCCAAACTGGCTGAGAGTAGAAGGTGGTTACAAACCCAGAACAGCTTTCTGAAGCCTGTGGTGAAAGGATGTGGGGCAAAAAAGTTCCTCCTGAAGGGCTGATTTAGATGTGGGTTGGTCTGTGCCCTTCTGACAGAGTTAGGGATGTGAGCAAATGATCTGAGCACAGGTGAGTGAGTTTTACAAAAAAATGTCTGGAAACAGGCAAGCATGGCTGCTCCTGTGAAGTCTGGGCAGGTAACATTAAGAGCAAATATTAGGTTCACAATCCATTTGAAGTGTTACTACCCAATTTCTATATACTACTGTGTTATTGTAATATTGCTGCGTGGAGACCTCGTAGAAGCCTTCCAGTATCTGAAGGAGGCCTATAAGGATGCTGGGGAGGGACTCTTCATTAGGGACTGCAGTGATAGGACAAGGGGTAACGGGTTAAAACTTAAACAGAGGAAGTTTAGATTGGATATAAGGAAGAAGTTCTTTACTGTAAGAGTAGTGAGGCACTGGAATGGGTTGCCGAAGGAAGTTATGAATGCTCCATCCCTGGTGGTGTTCAAGGCCAGGTTGGACAGAGCCTTGGGTGGCATGGTTTAGTGTGAGGTGTCCCTGCCCATGGCAGGGGTGTTGGAACTAGATGATCTTAAGGTCCTTTCCAACCCTAACTAATCTATGATTCTATGATTATCAAAAATTACTAATTACCAGTTACACCAATTTTTTCAAGGTGAGTTGTGTGAGACAGAAGTGTTTGCCATCCCAGACCCAAAAGGATCATAGGAAATGGCACCTAACCAATTGGAGATAAGGTTACACTGTGATTTTGTTTCTATGGAAGGGAAAAAGGCAGAAATTGGTGAGGTAAATGCCTGAAGTCCCACTGTACCGAGGGCTGTGGTTGCAAACTCAGCAGCACTTGTGCATTACAGACATACAAGGTAGAGGAGACCAACTGGTTAGTGGTGTCCTGCTTTTTGTGAGGCTCCTTTTGCTGGCCAGTGTCTGACATATGTCAGTGTCAACAAAGTCATGATCAAGCACACAGTGAATCCCACTAGAGCTACTACTTTGTAAACTACATAATAAACTGAATTAGAGGTCCTCCAAACACTGAATTTTATATTATTAGCGATTGGGTACTCCTTCAGATGTGGCAGTCTGAAATATATTGAACATCATAAGCCTGCATTCAGGGCTCTATATGTAGCCATTTGGAAGGCTAGACTTTGTCAATGCTGTTTGAAAAGACTCCCTAAGCCAGGAATCCAAACCATGCTTTCATGTTCAGCTGAGACATGGGAACATCCCGGCTGTGTGACAAAACTGCTGTTGCTCCTGGCCCCCCTTAGGCTAGCACTGCCTCAACAGAGACTATCATACAAATGTTCACATTAAAGGGACTCCCCCCTGGGTCCTGAAAATTCAAAACACTATAAATACAGTGCTATGACTACATTAACGATCTTGGCACTGCTATTTGTCATTGCATAATGATGAGAAAATACTAAAAACCTAAGAAGTTGAAAGCACTCTGTTCTTTGCTTTAAGGATGTGAGCACTAGGTGTCACTGCAGTCCCAGGAAAAGGTACCCTCTCAAGGGTCCCACCAATTACCCAGGAAAAAATAATTTTCGTTTTCCCGCTTGAGAAAAACTAGGTTTTAATGGTGTCAGGGAAATAAGAGAAGAAGACAACCATGTTATAAATACGGATATAGGTATAAATGTACAATATAAATTTTATGTAGATAACGTCTTTTATTTAGAAGGGAAACATAATTTGCACAGCAAATTGCAGTCTATGCCAGGATCATCTCTTTTAACACTCACTGATAGAGCTCTAGAGTGACAGTTTCAGATGAAGACTCCCATCTTGAAATGGTCTGCTGTACTGAAGCTCCTCAATGGTATTTCCCTAGTTCACAACAATTTTAGATTACTGATATAACATGACTTCAGACAAGTGGGGAACGAAAAATTAGGGAACACAAATACACAAGTACAGAGAATACTAAAACAGAAACAAGACTGTAGGAAAACATTCATACTTCTCCAGCACTTCAGATTTCCCTGTTTATTCATCTTTCTTAAACTTTTAAACCTTTTCTCCCTATTAATTTCCCTCTGGGGCCTAAACATTCTTATCTCCTTTACTCTTCCAAATGTGTTCTGAAATAACTGCAGACACTGTAAGTTGGAAAAATGAGAGTGACAAGTAAGAAATACAAATTTATACTCAGAGCCAATGAATACTTTTATTTTTTCATATCTGGATTTCATCATTTGTTGAGTTGTTATGTAGAAGAGCAGCATGAATGAGAAACAAAGTTATGGCAATTTTGTTTTGTTTTTTTTTTTTTCTGTCTCTTAACAAATGTTGAAATAACCCCCATAAAACCTTACATAGCTCCCTTGTGAGTTCTTCCTATGCCAATTAAGCTCAAATGAAATGTAGTGGCTTTTATTTACTTTTTTATTTATTAAATGTGTCCAGATAGCTTCTGGCTACCATTAGAAATTTGCAAATAAAACAGATGCCTTATTGATCTGTGTCAACTCAGCTCAGAGTCCACTCCAGGATAAACTGGACATGTTCTCCACCAGGTTCTCAGGAAAGCAGGGCCTGAGTAAACAGATGAGCCAAGAGTACTGCCCCAAATAGCAACAGGCTGGAATACTGTCAAACCAATGGAGGAAATTAAGTTCACATGTAAATAGACCTCCTACTGGTGAATAGGTAGGAAGCATTTCCATGCTGAAATGCCCCTGCTAAGAATGACAGGTAAAAGAGGATACTGCAAAGACAAAGAGAAATATCAAGAGGTACTTTGGTGTCTGCCACGCCTTCTCAAAGCAGTGGGCTCAAAGCCAAGTTCTGCAATTGCCCACTGACAGAAAAGTACCTTCCACCAAAATGGATGGATGATTATACATCCACAAAGGTCCTTTCCGAGGGTGAAGCTCAAGGCATGGGGCTGTTGATTTGCAGTTGCAAGAAAAGGATACAGATTCAAGGCCCCAAGTGAGCTGCTCTTGACCCTGGTTTGAGTAGGGGGGCTGAACTACAGACATCTAGAGGTCCCCTTTCTACCTCAGCTATGCTGTGATCCAGAAAGTCTTTTCCATTTCTAATTCTTAAGTTCATAGGTTATGTTACAGAGAAAAGAGAGAGAAGTTTTGATTCTAGTTCACACCTTTGCAGAGGAGGAAAAACAGTGAGTTCAAAGATGTAGTAGGATCAAAGAATTTTAGGGAAAGAATGTGACCTCATGGTGGCCTACCAATTTGCTCTAGTTTAGTTTAGAAACTTCATTTTTTCACCCAGTTACTTCAAGTGCAAAATTATCCTGTTAAGAATGGGTGTTAGGAGGTTAAAGAGCTGTGGACTGATAAATGCACATCTCCTCAGTCAAGCCTGATGAGAGGCACTTACATGCTACATGGGCTGCCAACAGGACAATATATCAACTCTGTGGGTGTCCAGACCATAACTGAGGTAAGCCAGCAGATGACAGGCAATCATTCATAAGCTGTGAATAATGAGATGTGAGATACACAACCAGTATCAGATGAAGTCTTTTCCTTATTGATGTTGTAAAAATAATGATTTAAAGGTCAGCTGAAGTAAATTGGAAAGTTTTGGGTTGATGGATTTTTTAGGATTTAACAACTGCGTACAAAATTACTAAGAGAGAAGATCATGTAGTTAACATGAATTTAGCTAAAAATAAGGTTTCTGAAAATTGATTGTGCTGTTTTATGTCAAGGCCTATATTCAGGGTCCAATTCCCTGAGTAAGAGGGATGTCTCACAAACAACTTGAAACACAACATTTTGGCGAATTCTCCTTCTGACATCATTACTTCAGAGTATAGCTATGCTACTTACTTCTGACTACATTAATGATAGCAAGGTGCACTGTTTTTTTATCAGTCCTCATGCTCTTGGTATGTTTGGTCCTATCCCATCATTCCCCTTTCTTCTCTTGGCTTCTGTCTTGTACTTCCTCTCTTCTCTGCTTATTTTCTTTCATCTGGTCCTGTTCTTGTCTTTTCCATAAATTTCGTGTGCTTTCCTTATTTTTCTCCTCTCCTTAAACATAAAACTCTCTTTTACTAGGACCAATTCTGTAAATATCTGAGTCTTGTTGAATCAGTTGTTAATATCATCCCCACAGACTTCTCTTGAAAAAACATTTCCAATAGCACATCAGCACATCATGACTGCCAAAGAAGGCACTCAAAGGGAAACAAACTTCCACTCAACATGCCCAGCATGACACCAAACACATCTGATGTCATTCCACAACCACAGGATTTACTGTTATTTTGTTTTGATTTTCCCCAGCCACTGGTACTGGATGAGCAACTTCACAAAGAACAGTTATTTGATGGCAGCTATACAAGCTAGAGAGTTAGAGCTAGTAGCTTTAGAAAACCATGATTTGATTTTACCCTGGCCAGCCTGAAAGTCAGTGTCAAAGGACCTGACATTAAACAGGCCTAGACAAAAGAGAAGACGTAAGACGGTGATTTCATAAGAGGAACTGAGCTTTTATAATAACTTTAGGGACCAAAAAATGAACAGTAAAGATTAATGAGAGCATGTGGAAAGACACTGCTTACTTCTCTTCCAGGATAAGAGGAAAAATAGTTGTCTTCTCTATCTTGGAGCACAACAGAACTCTGTTCTTTCTCATTAGGTAGGAGGATCATATGATGAATCAAAATATGGAGCTTGATTTTGGATGTAAAGTAATAATCCAGATGTATAGTCTTTCTAGCCCTCACCCAGCAGTCACTTGAGCACTATCGTGCACTCTATATGGCAGAGTATTTAACCTATGCCTTTTCAATAACACAGCACAGCAGCTCAGAAGAGATCAAGTGGAGTGAGGTAGATATGGGCCTGTAATGACTTCTTCTCTAAAAGAAGGAATGAACAGAACTTGCCATGCTAAATTTCCCAAGGAAAAAAAAAAAAAAAGACAGCCATCAGTATTACCTGCTTGAGCTACAGGTCAGAGGAAATAAAATTGCTATCTCAGCACATTCTTCTTTGTGGCTTTCCATAAAGGAGAGGCGCTAGAGAGACCAATGAGCTCCAAAAAGAGTAGGAACTAGCACATGCATGTACCATTTTCCCACTGACTTCCGGTCAGGATACATTTCCTTCCAGACACATCCCTGTCTCTTTTTTTCTCTACCCATCAGTTCAGCAGACCTATATCTTTGTTGTGCTTATTTGAATCCTTTTTAAACAACACATGGAAATTTTCTTCTCAGGTACTTGGTCAACAAAAGGAGTTCAAGTAAGACTCATCTTATGAAAATATGTCAGGAAGCATTTAGCTTCCCTTTATCCATCAAATCCTAGTCCTCCCTAAAAGGCACAAAAGCTTTATTTGTTGTCCATGCTGTGCCATAAGGCTTCCTCTGCTTTTAGTAATGCAAATTCTATCTGTTTCCTTGTTTTGCCGTGGTACTTTGTGATGATGCTGCTGGGAGAGGTTAAGCATGTGTGCCAATCCCATGCCTCTGTCATGGCCAAACATGATATTTACAGTGTTTATGATAGATTGAAACTACAGTGACACAAGTCATATGCTCCAGACATGCATGTGCACGCATCATGGAAAGGCTCAAAGAAAAATTCCTATTGTTTCCTCTGAGACTCTCTGGCTTTATACCTTTGCTAACAATTCAAGATATAAAGCATTTATGGCTGCGGACATCCGCTCCAATTCTCAGACAATCCACAGAAATACCAAAGCTTTCACACAGATACTTTTCCCTAAATACACTTTATTTAAAATTTCTATATCATAAATTGCCCATATGCAAAACTTGAGCCTGGTTGTGACAGGCTTGTGGCATCATATGATATCATTTTTGTCATCTGGGCTTGGAAAACAGGAAAGCATTTCCTGCAAGAATTGTTGCGCATGCATTTTTTGTAATAGTCTTATGGGAGAATATTCAACTAACTCTACTAATTCCTTTGCTCTGGGCATTTGTGCCAGTGAAATGAGATCACTTCAATGTTTAGGAAAGGTTGTGATGTTAACAGAAATAGACAAAAGCATAAGCATATATATTTCATTGCATTTATAGAAGATTCCTGGATTCATTTTTCTCCAATTCTGATCTTCTGGAATTTTAAATGCAGTCATGATTTTGTATATGCTTGCAAAGAACAAAATCTCGTTTTAGTTGCTCACAGAAATGTAATTTATCCTCACAGATTTCATCGGAGCTTCATATTTCAACTCAAGTTATCAGCACTAGTATCTGCAGAACAGAGATAGGAATGCCATGTTTTTTTTAAAGACCAATTGGTTTTCTGCTGATTTTACTAGATGTACAAAGAAATATGCATAACATTACTAGATTTTAACTACACATTTGCATTTTAGCATTGCCTCATTCCAATTTGATTATTTCTCTTTCTCTTTTTTTGTATAGGACAAATGAAAATGTTCTCTTATAAAGAAAACATGCTTCTCACCAGAATCTTTTAAAAGCCATAAAAAGGAAGAATTATAATGATAGGTAAAAAGTACCTGCTTTGGTTAGAGAATGGACTATCATCCATGAACAAGATATACATTAAATTATTAAACATTATATATACAATAACATAAATAATATTATATTATTTTTAGAATAAAATGGAAAACATATAATATTAAATACTATAACATTAATATTTCTTATAATATAAAATATTATATATAAATAATTAATAAAATATGTTTTAAAGGCTCACCCAAATTTGATAGCAATTTTCTATATACTTCAACAAGTGGTCAACATTACCACCCTTGTAATATTGCCAGTTCACATAATTTCAAAAGTAGGTGTTCTGCTGTGAAGCTTGAAATCAGCCCATTTGCAAGTCTTGGGCTGAAATATCACCATCATGTTGAGAAGTGTCCATTGTGTGCAGAAGTGCAAATTATTCAACTTCTTCAGGAACACAAATCACCCAGCTGAGAATAGAAATGGTATCAGATGACTCAGATCAAACCAAAGTAACCCAACAGAAAACATTTACACATTCCTAAATGGAGAACATTCAGCATGCTAACACTGAAAGCAGGAGTGTTAACATTCCTAATTACAGCATTTGCCACAAGCAACATGGAGGACTGTTGCATAAAAGACTTAAAAAACCTCTCGGGAAAGATTGCTTCAGAAAAGTGTGTGTGATCTATCTTTTTTCCCTCTGCAAGTCATAGCGAAGGGAAGAAGGAAGCTAGCACAGGGCTATTGCTATCCTTTAGCATAAAGACACCCATCGCTCTTTCCCACAGAAGGTATATTACTAGAGCATGATAACAGTTAATGCACCTATACATTGGATGTTGTGTTATTAATGGCCCTGCTAATAGCTGGTGACAGTGAGAGAGTGAATTTCCACAGTTCACAGACCTTTGTGAGGCTTCTTCTGGAACATTTCTCTTCACTATCATCACCTAGACTCCCCCTCTGACCTCTTTATCAGTCAGTGAGTGGTACCAGAGGCTTAAGACACATAATCATAGCAGTGTGCCATGTGCGCTCTGCAGAGCAGCACAATGCAGTGGGGAAAATTAGAAAAAAAAAAAAAAAAAAAGCACTGCATTAAAAAATACAAGTTCTTGTTAATACCTTATGAGGTAATGATAATGCCATTTGGTTTCACCTTCTCCTTTGAGCTTACTAACTTTACCTGAATTGTCATATTTAGTTTTCATACTTACAGCTAGGCAACCTGATCTAAAATTCACTGTGGGCAGGGAAAATGCCCTTTGAAAATTGACTTCAGTGGACTTTGGATCAAATCTGTACCAACCTTATAGCTTTGGCTCCCTTGGCTCCTAGCCATGAAACCAGAGTCTGAATGTGTCTTATCTGTTTAGTGGAGGAATTTAAAAGTAACATTAAAAGAAAACACTATTAAGTTTGCTTCCACTTCTGTCTCCCTTTCAAGAGAAAGAGAAGTAGCTGCTCATTTCAGTACATCTCCAATTAAAGGTAAGATAAACAGCTACAGGTCACAGGTTATTTCAAGCACCCTTTGTGCTCATCAAACCTTAGTCTTTTGTTCCTGTGTTTTTGCTCCACAGACCAAGTGGCTGAGTGAATGTTCACAGAAGTTGCTGAAGCACAGTATTGGCTCCTGGGCTGCACTTGGTCCAGGAGCACCCAGAGGTGTCTTCCAGGACCTTCAAAGCCTTGCACTTGGCCTTTCACAGAAATGTGTCAAAACATATTGATGCTGCTGGTGGCTGTAGCAGAAAGGGTGGCGGTAATGTACAACTCCATGTGAAACAGAGGAGGCATCAAATCTCACCACTCCATCTCTTGAAATTGCCAAAGCTTCTTTGAGACATTTTGTTTACTGTTTACACTATTAAAGGTTTTGAAAGCCTAAATTGTAAGGTGGGCAAAACCATCCTGAGTACCTTTAACAAGGAACATGGGAGAACATATGAGAAGGAACATATGAGAAGCAATGTAAGTACTTGACTGTCAATTTACAGCAATTCAGACTCTGAGTTTTCATTTGAACTGTTCAAAGGGTTTAAAATACTCCCTTTTCTTCAGGAGCACTAAGGAGTTTGTATTGCACAGCAACTTCCACAATTAAAAGATCAGTGAAGCTATTTCCAAGTCTGCTTTACAGTAGAAGTAACTTCAATCTTTCTGTTATTCCTGGTGCTTTTCAGCCTGCTAGAAGAGCACTTGGGTTAACTATTTAGGGTATGGTCCATTTTTTAAATATGCTCTTAAAGGAACCTTTTAGTTGGCTTATTTCTTTAACACAAAATATGTCTTACTCAAAACTCAGAAAAGCTGCTCAGGTAGCATAATGCAAAGAACTGTCTTGGTTTGCACAATATTGCTAAGGGCAGGTCAAACAGGAAGAATTTATATACTCTCCCTTCCCTTTGTTTTGCTTTGCTTTGCTTACTATTACCAGTGGTACCTTCCAGCATTATTGGAAGTCTTAGGGAATTGAGGCAGTACCTTTTTCTTAGTTTGCTTTCCCAGAAGCCCCAGCTCTAAGAGTCAGGTCAATATATGATGCACTCTGCTTAAAGGTCCACAGGACCTAGAAGTTATTCTGGAAGCACTAAGGCTAATACTGACTGCCTCCCGTGTCATACCACTGAAGACGATTTTGATATTTCAGCATCTGGATGATCTCTTGGCACTTTCTGTGTCTTACTATCTATTTCTGGCCGCCTGCTTTAATGAAATTTGGAGGATCTGAAATTTCTTAGAGATTACTATTCCTTTATCAAATTGATCAATGGATTTCAAAGGAGTCAGGTCAGGAGGAGTGGTGGGACACAACCAGACGTATGAGATCATGATAACTGTCTCATATCTTTATTAAATCAGAAAGAAAACCAGCTATCATGTTGTACTTTAAAAGAGTTTGGATTTCTACAGATTTTTCATTGGTAGCATACATCTCCCTGGGCTGGGCTGGCAGGGAGAAGCCCAATGTATATGGTGGGTTTCAAGCCCAGGTTTTCAGCAGCTTCATAGAATCATAGAATAATAGAATAGTTAGGTTTGGAAAGGATCTTCATGGGGAGATATGGGCAGCTGCTCAGAACCAACCCCTCCTTTGCCCGGGACTAGACCTTGCCAGGTGCTGCACATGCTGGCCCCACTCCAGCAGAGCACTTAAGCTCATGCTTAACTTTCAACACATCAATTACTCATGGAGAAGTCAAGCCCGGAGAAGCTGCTGCTGCAGAGATAGCAGTGAAAAGGAAATGGGGAGGTGGTGACCTTATTGCTTCCCTTTCCCAATGGACCTGTCTGCAGACATCATTCAGGGCCTGGGGTAAAATGATCACACAGGCTAATAGGTCAATGACCTGCTACCCTGTTGTTGGCCTAGCCCCAGCCTTTGCAAAAGAGAGGGGAAGAGAGAAAGGAAGATCTGTGCAGTTTGTCAGATGTTATCATACTTGATAAGACAAAGCTTCGCTTTCAGGAATTTCTCTTTCCTAGTTTGCTATGAGAAAAAATGGCAATCCAGAGATCTGTGGTGGCAAAAAGGAAACTCACAATCTTTTGTTCTTGCTCTGCCACTCACATTCATGACAGGTTTCCTTTCTCCCTTAAGCTATTTCAATTTCTGGCTCTTCATGTGTCAAAATAAGTTTCCAAAGCAAATCACAAATGCTTCGGGTAATTAGAGCTGTCATTTTGATGTTGGGGAAAAGCGCTTCTCTTCTTAAGAAGAAGGCACCTCCTGGTCGACAGCGTATTGTGGTGATGATGAAAAAATTGGCATTTGCCTTTTTAGGGTTTTTGTTTGCTTAGTACGTTTTTGGTTTTTTTGTGGATGGTTGGTTTGTTTGTTTGTTTGTTTGACTTGGGGGATTAAATAAGGGAAAAGAGGAGATTGCCTTCTGCTGCTGCCATATGAATCCTCCTCTATTCAAAAACTCTCAGAAAATGCAGCTGACAGGTATACAACTATGCACAACAACCGTGATGCAAGAGTAGCCTCTTCAGAAGTGTGGACATCCAGCTGAATGTAAAGAAAGTTTTAAAAAATATATATTAAAAAATAACAATGAGAAAAATTGAACCACAGGAAAGGTAAGATCCGTTCCTTCAGATCTCCAGCATCATGAAAAGCTTTTCTCTATTCTAAATGTCTGTAGGAGTATCTTTAAAAAGTACTGTGACAAACAGGCATGAAGCCCAGATCCTCTCTCTTCCAGAGAGACCCTCAGGGACACATATGAAGCTCCCTTCATAAGACCGACACAATAATGACATTCTCACCAGGAGTCTACTCTCAACAGCTCTCATAGTTTGTTTTTAATGTGAGCATTTTGTAATAATGGCAACATATATGGATATAATTATTTCAAAGACTCCTTGTTCTCTTTGTGGGAGTTTAATAGCACAGAAATTCTTTTCCAAGCAAACTGCCCTGCTCCGGTTGCACACTCCTGCACCATGCATGACTCCCTGATCTCTGTAAAATTACAGATTGCTCCCAGTCTTCTCTAGGGCACCTGCAGCACCTCAGTCACAGGAAATTTCAATCAGAATGGAACCAAAGCTATGTTTTAGATGTGGATAGAGTGAAAATAGTTGGAAAACTATCTAAAATGTGTACTGCAGGATGGGAAGAAGAATGGGCTTTCTAATCAAGATGCAGGGCACTTGCACTCAGATTTGCTCTTTTATTGCCGTTCAATCCACTTCTGGTGACTCATTTACTTTCAGTGCCCCTAGGCCCCCTGATCCGCAAAGGGAATCACTATGATTACTTTTTCCCATCTTTCATGCATACTTTGCAATGTGTCATTTTTTTAGTGTGCAGGGAAGTACTACTGTGAAGCACTGAGCACAGTAAGGGGGCCTCTCTGAAGTGCAGTTCACTGAAGTGGTTTGCTGGTGACATCAGTTTAAGAGCTAGTTTAAGGGCTTCCGCCTATCCCGTCTGCTTGTCCCTGCCTGTGTACTGCAATTCACCGCCCTGTCAGTTCAACTCTGAATTTTTCTGGAAGATGCTGAAAGAAGATCAGGAAACTCATCTGGTTAAAAATAAGTCTCCCCTCACCAACATAATTTCTCATTCAGGTCAAAATAGTGATAAGTACAGTGTGGTCCTATCAGCAGATGCTAGCACAAACAAGTGGGCTGTGAGATGTAGAACAGGGATGAGAACAAAGACTCTGATTTCCTTACATTAGCTTAGCCAGTTTTTCATTTCACCGCAGCCTGAGTAAAACTTTTTAAGCTGGAGAAACATCAAGTACGGTTATATCAGTCTCTGCTGCAACTCCATTATGAAACTTTGCCCTTCTGCAGGATTTCTATTCAAGTACCACAGCAGCTCTTTGCAAACATTAAGTGCTGTGTCCCTACAACACACCTGGCAGGCAGATACGGTATCCTCTTATCAGATGGGCAAAATGAGCTGCACAGGGATCATGACTGGTTCAGCTGCGCAGCACGAGCCATTGCGAAAGGCAGCAAGAAGCAGAAAACTCCTAATTGCTGGACTGATGTTTTAACTACTAGGCTTCTGCTGGAAATCAGTGGCTTCTGATAGAAACTGCCAATACAAAGATACTTCAAGCAGCAATAAGAATGGAGTGAGGAGTAACAATGATATGACTTACAGATGGCTTTCATTAAATAGAGTTTTTATTGGATTAAAGACACAGTTTAGAGTCTACAGTAGAACTGCTTGAAATACTTTAATCTAATCTTGAAGAGGCTTTCTGACCAAATCAAACATTTAGCTGGGAATTTTTCAACTCCACTGAAATTTCCTGAGGGATCTTGGTTTGAAACAAACAAAAAAGTAATTTCAAAATGCTCATGTTTGTTAGCTTTAGCAAAGAAGATGAGATATATTTTATAGAAAATATATGTTAAAATTTGTAAGAATAATTATTTTTGCCAGCTCTTGCCAGGAGAAGCTTTGTCGTGGATTATCATGAGTGACTGACTGGGCTACAAATACTGTAAAAACCTAAATGGTTTTGTATGCTATAATAGTAAGAAGGAAATATTTATTCCAGTGACAAAACTAGTATTGATTAACCCTTCCTGAAAGAAAGCTTCTTTCGTGTTATGTTTGGTGTTTATCTTCAACCTATCTAAACCCTGTTTTTATAGTAAAAATTATTATCTTGTGGCATCATTTTGGCTCAGAGGTTTTGGGAGCAGGGCCTTAATAGTCAAAAAAGAATCGCATTAAGCCAAATGCTAGCATTTTCATATACAGCCATATCCTATAAATCCCATCAAGGCACAGATTATCCTGTTTTGCAGTGTAAAATCCAAATAAAATTATATAAATGCTTGCAACTCTATTTCCTGCTATATTCTCAGATGTTAACATAAGCTTTCTGAATCTTTTCTTTTTGAGGAAAAACCCACATATGTAAGTTCATGGTTAGACAATGAACAAGGTAAATAAAAGTCTGCCTTCTCTGAATAGAAGTAAAGGAGTGGCCTTACTAGGTTTCTGGGCCTATCCATGATTGCTTCAAAAACTAAACCAACTGAAACTTCAGCTGCACTTTCCTTCTAATTTTCAACTGTTTAAAATTAGCTATGGACCTCAGGCTCCAGTACAGAGACTCAAATCCCACCTAGGCTGACTCCTCAAAGTCAAGAGAAATGCCTTCTGATTATGGTTCATAAAAAGAAAAATCATTTACAAGCATGGAAAATAACATTCATATTTTCATAAATAACGCGAACAAGTGGTGAGGGAGGTTAAAGGAAGGGATAAAGCTTGCAATTCTAAACCAAAGGAACAGAAAACAAAGCCAACAACCCCCCAAAAGATTCAGAAGTCCCATCAGACCAAAACCAAATGCTTTCAAAATCTGAAAAAAACCTTCTGGTGTGAAATAATTTCAAGTTTCAATGAGAGCGCGGTTAGCAATAAACTATAAATCACTGCAAATAGAAGTTTCTAACCGACAAGAGGCAAACACATGAAGGCTGTTTCTCCATACTTTTGGCTCATTTGAATACAATTTTTTGAAGTCGTTCATAAAGAAACAAGATTTATATAATCACTGTATTTCCCAGCTCTTTCAATTGCTCTGATCCCTTCTGGCTAACTCCAGCCCAAACTGAGGGCACTAGAGGCTTGGAGAGATTGTAGTCCAAAATATCCCATGAATGTCACTACCCAAGGATACAGGGAGGCTCAAACAGAGGCACCCAAAAGCTCTGGTGAGAGACTGATGACTCACCTGACACCACAGACACTAAAGAGGTGAGACCCATGGTGCATGTACTGACAACACTGAAAGCTGTGGTGGGAGCTCACACCTTACCAGCCATGGGGTGCTTCAGCTGCAGAATTGAGGCCATTGGCAGTCTGCTGCTCACAGAAGAGATTCAGCGTATCATTGACAATATCTGGGGAAAGAACCTCTGCTCACCCTCGGCTCTCACAATATTTTTTTCCACTTTTCTCTCATTTATCTTCAGAGAAAAGTTAAAGAACAGGAGCTGAGCTAATGCCCCTGTGTAAGCAGGGATTTGGGCAGCCAGATGGTTTTGTAACAGCTGCTGCAGTACTTTCTCTGTCCAGAAATTCTTTATTTCACAGTATTTCCACCCACGAAGTAAAAGCATATATGAATGTCTGCAGCAGTCACTGCTCCAATAATGTCATGTAAGCCTGTATGTAGTAAGGCTGAGCACCTCTCCAAGATTCACTGATTCCTTCTGGGGTCCAGAAGGCTCCTGGCAAAATGCTTTTCATAATCTTCCTCTCTGGTAATCTCCTGTGAACATTTCAGTCACAGGCAGGAAAAGACTTGTCTTCCAGCAGTGGATCCATACCCAATAGTGGCAGGAATGGAGAAAGCTGAATGCATGAAGAGCAGTAATTACCTGCATTATATGAGCCTCTGATGACTCTTTCAGAAGGGCCCATGAATGTAGGAGTTCTCCTCTAATACTTACTGAATCAATTTTCAGACACAACCTGTAGATCTGTGTGACTGACACTTCAAAGCTGTTTCGGTTGCTACCTGCATATGGTGCAGACAGGACAGCATTCAGGACTGGCTAGCCATGTGAGTGTATAATAGCTTCTCAGCAGGTTGTGAAAGTTTTATACTGGCTCAGGTTCAGCCTGCAACTAGTGATATGCCTCTTAACTCCTGACTCCAGCTGGTCAGGAATCAGGAACCCCCTGAAATCTCACTGCCACATGCTATGGGTATGACTATACAGGCAGGTGTGACTTTGAGATGCTGGTAGTTGCGGGCAGGCATGGCAAAGCCCAGGAGCCTGAATCCTGGTTCACCACACAGTGACCTTAAGATGCTGTTCAGAAAAGGTCTTTGTTGTTTTAGAGTGGGAATTGTCTGCACAAAGAAAAAAGAATGACTCTGTACACTGATGCAGAATTAAATGCAGAGACAGGCAAGAGAGAAGGGATACTCCCTGAGAGCATTCAACTGCAGCTCTGTACTGGGGGACAGAAAATAAATTAGCCAGCTGAGATTGATGTTGGAGAATGAATGTGATTTGTATTTTATTAATAAAGAGGTCTCCCCACAAAGGAAATTCCCATCTTGGCCTGGTGATGTAGCACTAAGTGGAAATTGATATATGAAATGCCAAAGCCGGTAGATCTCTAGTTACACTGAAGTAGACACTCTTTGGGGCTTGTAATTACAGGGAGTTGGCAGACATACAGATTTCATCTTTGAGAGAGAAAAGGACTTTCTGCTCTCCGGCCAACTGAGATGACTAAGCTCAGTGCCAAGTTGGACATACCTTCCAAAGCATTTGCAAAGCAGCATTCAGTTCTACCTTAGATTCTTTCACTCTCCAGGTTTCTGAAAATTAACTCATAAAATATTTGTAATGGCACCTGCAGCAGTGAGGCATCTCAGAGAGAAAAGCCAAGTCCTGACTCTCAGCCAGAGGAAGGCACAGTCGAGTAAAAGCAACAGCTCAGAGCTGAGCAGGAGGGAAACAGGAAAAGTTTCGTAACGGCTGGGGCACAAAGGATGGCTCAAGGACAGCTGATACTCCTGGACACTGCCCTGACTGTGAGCAGGAGTTTGCTTTCTCAAGCCATCCTAATGGTGTGGATTAGTTACTGAACCATGGGGCAAACATTCTTCCTCAGGCACCCCACTGAAGGCAAGCTGCCCAAGCTGCCAGGGGATATCCGTGTAGTCCAGACCTGTTGTAACGAAACCTGGAAAGCCAGACCTGCTCTCTGTTGCTCTCTTCAGATTATTTCTCCACATTTTCCCTCTGATTTGTGGTACTGAGATCAACAACACCAAGCCTGCTCTTGGTGATCTGTGCTGACTGCCAAGGTGGCAGATGATCAGCTATCTGATATTTAGTTGGACATTTCCACATGAACAATATAAAACCTGTGAGCAAAAGAGCAGTACTAATATTTTTTGGCCAAATTCTGCTCTCAGTTACACCAGGAATGCAACTGAAGTCAATATAATTTACAGGCATTAAGGACAGCACATGGTTTGGTTGTTTTTTTTTTTGAGATGACATTTAGATTCTAGTTGCAGCAAATAGGGCTGGCCACAGATAAATCTCAAAGAAAAGTAACTCTGTTGTTTGTTTTATTTTTCCTAACTCCAATGTCAGCCCCAGTCTAACAAAGCACCCTACAATATTTGCTTAGGCATTGAATTTTTTAGCCTAACTTATTTTAATGTGTTTATCCCACATTTCTGTATAAATGTGTAAAACAAATAAAATCTGTTAATGCCAAATTTTCTCAAATATTCTTTTTCACAGGCACAGTGTACACTAGGAAAAGCTTGCAAGTATAGCTATGCTGGAATATTTATATCAATAAACCCCTGAGGGGCGGTGCAACTCCCAGCAGCACACTGGTTCCAAGGATGAAATAACATACCCTGGCAACCCGAGTGATTTTTGCCAACAGAGCTGCAAGGCATTTCTTTCACTGAGACAGAAAACCAGCAAAACCTTCTCCTGAGAAACCAAGCAGGGACTCTACGCTAGACAGCTGCTTGGGACATTCACCTAGCATACAGGAGACAGAGGTGTGCACCCCGGCTCTGCTCACATCAGCTGCACCAGATCTGAGTCCTCCTCCTACTGAAACACCTCCCCAGCCCTGCCCCGGCTCACTGCCCAAAGATCCCTTCATCCCTCTGCACTCATCTGGCACAGCTACCATAGGACATAGAACTGGTGGTTAGAATGGAAAGTGGGAGAGCTGAGCATCGGTCAGGCAGCACAGGAGCTCAAAGAGGGGTCTCCTTGCACCTTTGACATAGCAAATGCCAGCCTTGTCGCCAGCCTCAGAAGCAGAGCTGTGTCTGTTTTTCAGCAGAATCACTTGTTGGGGTCCAAGAAATCTTTCTTGACAAGGATTATGTTGCAACTGATGTGCCTCCACAAAGAGCATAGCTTTTTAAAAGTTGCTGTTGTCTGACACACGCACATGCGTAATCGTATTTCACTGAAGAATTTCTGACCAACTCTTGTTGTGAGCTCAGGAAAGGCCAAATGACCTAAGGGTTATAAGGTGCCAGTTACAGATAGTGTTTCACATTCTTTCTTAGAAAAATAGTTACGAAACTACTGGATTTTCTTTCCCTGCTTTTTTTTTTTTTCTGTATCTCTTCCAATGCAAAATACTTTGTTCTCCCAGTGGAAGTCAATCATTTACTAAATATTTAGTGTAATTCATATCTGTGTCTCTCAAGTGGGCCAGTGTTTACAGTTCAAAAGCAAGAATCTTTCTTCTCATGCCACAGTCACTCCATAGAAATAAATACAAACCGCAGAACCTGCACAAATCTTTGCTGAGGCAAAAAATTTTAAACACCTTATGGATTAATGTTTATGGAGCCTGTCAGAGATTTAAAACCACAGCGAGAAGGAAAGGTTTTCTTCAGCTCTGAGAAATTAACGTTTTGTCTAACATCAACCCTACACTGAAAAAGCCTTGGTAGGTTGTTTGCCTAAGCAGATAGGTCCTTATTCAATTGTTCATGATGTCTTTCCACATAGTTCTTGCTATAAATTTGTCTCTTTGCCACCCTCTTTACACTTTTCCTCCGCGTGCCTCAGAGACATGCAGAGCCAGGAGCTCACCACTAAGTCAGCCTAAGGGGAAATGCTAGCAACAAAGACCAGCCTGCCAAAACCCATAAAACTTGCTGCTTTTTGCCTCACTTTAAAACAAAAAAATAATATTGTCTTTTCTCTAAAGTGGTAAAGCAACACATGCCCAAATGAGTTCTTGACATTACACTACGGGATTTTTTAAAGGTTTTGAAGAAACCTTGGCACTCAGCAACATGTTCTCCAAAATGTATGGTTGTTAATTAATTTAGTAGTCAACAAAAGTGAAAAAAAAACCCTCTGGCGGCACAAGCAGCTTTTAGTAAGTCCATGAAAATCACAGTCTCTGAAATACTGAATAAAACCAAAGGGAAAAAGTGACTAGAAGCAGAAACACAGTCATGTCCACTGCCATGTCCACCGCCATGACTATGAGAATGCGCCTGACCTCACCAGCTGGGCAAAAGCAGCTAAGAAAAATAATAAATATGAAAAGAAATGGACATTCCCCCAAACTGTAGCATTTTTTTCTTGAAAGTTAAACTGAGCTTCTTTCATTATTTGTCATTTTTTGACTCTCAATGGACTAAAAGCCACTGGTACCCATTGCAGATCAGAATTTGGCTAGGTCACACAGAGCAATTTTCGCACAGACCACAGCATCCTGATAGTGCCACTTTCCCACCAGAAGCGCTTACCCCTCTGCCTAACCTCAGAAGAATTTAAAAACTGGCTGAGGGCAACTGCTGCAGACCCGCACCCCTGTAAGGCCTGTTGGGCAGCTGTTGCCGTTTTCCCCAAATTATAGGGTCCTCTCCACCCTCCTCCTCACATCTCCAGTATTTCATGCCTGCAGATAAGGCTGTGTTTGTAGTAATGAGTTGTTTTCCCACCTGGCACAGAAAACTGGTTTTGTCTTTTCTTGGACAGTCACTGAGGGCAGAAAAGAGAAAAAACACTTTTCTTCCCTGTGCGCTTATTATTGGGAGAGGGTGGGAAAGAAAAGGAGAAGAGGTGAGGAAAAAACAGCTTATGCACGTTTGCTTTCTACTTCTTAATTTCTTAAAAGGCATTAATCTCTGTCAATGTTTGTGCAAGGTGCCACAGTAACAGCCCTGAAGACCAAAGCCCTCTGTTTACATATGAAGCAGGAACAGCGTGGGATGGAACAAGGATGGCTGCCCTGCATGTTTAGGCAGCTTTGCCTCCATCTCGTCCTGGGTTAATCTCTGTCATTGGTGATGGTGTGGCTCTAGGCCCGCTTAGGCTTTGGCATCTGGGCTGAGATTGCTCGGTGTGGTGAAGGCTTTGCAAACACCTCCTGCCCACAGGTGGCTGGCTTGGGACCACAGAGCTCACTTTACACAGGGCTGAGGAAAAGGCATGTGAATGTAATGGATTTTGGGTTAGTGTGGGGTTACAAATCTGAAATAGCAACCTGGTACACAATACAAATGTCAGTGCTGGGATCTGGAAATAAAATATTCATGCACTTTACCTAGGTTTTTATTCCACATTTAGGACTGCATGAAATTTCCACTGGTAAGATACCACACTTCTGTGAAAGCATTTCCATCTAATCCAACAACAAATCTCTTCCTATTCTTCTGAGGAGCAGTACACATGGGATCCTGAAGTAGCACACCTCTGACAACTGCCCAGGATCTTCCCAGTAAGAAGACTTCCTACATCTTCACATTCACACTGCTTTCTCCTTCTTTTGTTTGCAGGTATAAAGGGCTTCCTCTGGAACATGATATAGCAAACAGGTAGTGATAGCAAAAGAAGTCTGGCCAAGGAAAGGGAAAAGTAATAACATGAGATAAGCACATTCTACTTTTATGTCCAATGATTTTGAAGCTATTTCATGGCTTCCACCTTCTGGTTTGTTTCCAGACAACATTATGGTTTGTTTCCAAGGCTCTGAGAACTGTGCAGAATGCTGTGGATGTTTCTAGATGATCAGCAGCAGATTGAGTTTGTGAACAACATTATCAAAAGGATATATTTTTTTCTTCTTTTTTTTTTTTGTTTCCTCCCTCTGCTAGTACTCACATTCTTCTTGACATCCCAGGTGCTCCTTTAACTCCAGGAGCCAGCTGTTTTTTCAGGGTTTGGTCCTTATCCCAACCACACCATCCTTAAGTTTCGCACTTGGACGAAGGGGGAGTGCCTGTGGCCACAGAGTCGTGGCAATCCAGGAGGGTGATTTAGGGCAATGTGAGTGAGTGAGCAGCAATGCTTTTCTCTGTGTTGCAACAAGCAACCTTCTGAGAAGTGTAGAGTTTGCTGGAGCTGGGTGATGGGGAGAGTATAGCAGAACCGTGTCTCTGGCAGATTGGAAAGGTATTAGCACTGCGCTCACCCTGCAAGATGCAAAGCAAGTTGCTGTTGTTGCCCTGAAGCACTATGTCCTCTTCCTCACACTGACCACTCACTAAAGTGTGATAAAACTACACACACTAATCTAATAATGAAAAGTTCTAATAATGAAAAATGCAACATGCTGAAAATGGAAAGTCTAACAGAAGGATGATGTGTTTCCACACTATCTGTTTTTCCCAATGACAACTAGACACACACAGGCCTGCTCCTCCACAATGTTCACTTGATTTCCACATTCTGTCCCCTTTCTAAAAGGCTGGTTTGATGACTTGATTTTTGAAGAAAAATAATGGGTGGACCTTGGTGTTTTGGAACGAGGATGTGCAGCTCTCAGAAAATAGGATCTCAGCTGCTGTTCCCATAAACACCTTAAAATTTCACCCCACATTTCACATGGCACAGAGCACAGCTCAGTCATCATCAGCTGCTTACTCATAGTTGTGTTAAAACAAGTGCTTGTTAAAGACGTTTACAGACCATTTCCTGCTTAAAAAAAAAATTAAATGAATGGATAATTTTTTAAATTTTTGCTTAAGAAGTCCCACAAACTCCTACTTATCTCTTGGACTCCATCTTCTTGCTGTTTGTGAGCTTTGAATGTTCATATTCACAGAATGGGGGACTCTCCATTGACGTCATTTGGCTTTGATTTAGTGTCTTTGTTTATAAGAAGCTAAGTGATAATGTTTTACAAGAAAAAAAAAACAACAAACAAAACAACAAACAACTACTTCTGTTTTATTACTATTTGCTACATGCTCAATTGGTCTCTGTCATTGACCAGGAATTCATGATGCTCAGTAATGTAGAAACATAGGAGAGAAAGATGGGCTTTAGCCACACAGCATAGAAATAACTGCTCTCGACTTGCTTGCATGTCTGTAAGCGCTCATATATTCTCTAAGTATTGCAAGAACTGTTTGCATAACCTTTAATATT
This sequence comes from Pezoporus wallicus, assembly GCF_028554395.1. Lineage (NCBI taxonomy): Eukaryota > Metazoa > Chordata > Aves > Psittaciformes > Psittacidae > Pezoporus > Pezoporus wallicus. The sequence goes on from NW_026637663.1 coordinate 6,703,438, forward strand.
ATTTCCCATTATTTTTCCAAATTTTAAAAATTAAGCATTTCATATACTGCAAGCCAAGCTGCAGAATGCATTTGCAGCGTGAGAAACAGCAACCTTGAAAAGCAGGTGAGAGTACAGGGTTGCTCAGTAATTCTTTGAAGGAGGTTGCCAGAAATCCATAGGAGAGAAAGAAGCTCTTTCTGAAGTTCTTTCTAAGAACACCATTATCCTCTGCCAGACAACACCTGATCCCACTACAAGAAACAGACTCCTGAACTCTTATATACCCCAGCCAAGTAGTGGTCCACCCCTGTCGTTCCAGAACTACATTGAAACCGAAGGGAATTCCTTTTTTGTAGCCTTGATAGATAAGAACCAGATAATTCTTCCTTTCTGACAGAATTTTCAAGATCCTTATTGGAACAATCTTGTTGAACGCAATGCCAGGATGGTCAACTGCTCACAGGGTTTTAAAGCAGCCTGCACAATTCTATAGCAAAGAGATAATTCCCTTTTGTTTTTTCTAACATTAGTGAAAGCATGAAAAGAAAGCATTCATGCCCTAGTAATGCTACCAAAACATTTCCTTTATATTTGGATCCACTGCTGTTAAACTGTACAGGATTTCTCCATGAAGCTCACTCATTTGAGCAATCTGAGTCGCTTTCTACAACAGTTCTACAAAGACTTGGAGGAAGAGGAGAAAACATGGGCCTCATAATGACAGCAGAAGTGTAGGACCTCAGGAAACTTGGGAACAATTCCTAATGTAGCACAGATCAAGTCTGGACACGGTCCTGGTGTGTGGTGGCAGCTAAGTCAAAATTGACCCTGACATGACCCAGAACACATCTGGCCATGGCAGCTGGGAGATGTGCTCAGGATACACCCACCATTGATGAGCTACAGCAAGTAATGTAACCCAAAATTTTCCTTCAGTGCCATCTATGCAGAGGGGACACTCACCATGTATTGTGAATGGACCCGTGGGCTCTCTGGAAATCTGTCTCTTTTTAAATGGGATATTAACTCCTGTAAGGAAGTCACTGATGTGACTCCCTTATAGTCCTTCCCCAGACGTAATGAGGAAAAACATTTATTTTTTTATATTCCTTATCTAATTAGACTAGAAGTCCTTGGAGGCAAATTTCTTACCACCAACAAGCTCTGCCTGTTAAAATCACTCTATCTTTTTACATTATAAACCACTATTTTCAGTTGCTTAAACTTTGCCAGATTTTTATCATTTGGTCTCACATTTTCCTTTAAAAAGCTTACTTTAGTTTAGGCTGCATTATCTTCTGGTATGAGGGGCAAAGAAAGGGAAGAAGAAATGTTAAGCGGTACAGTCAAGACTTTTAAGAAAAAAGCTGGGGGAATGACAGTAGACAAATAGTGTATACTTTGGCAAGGCATCTTTATTTTAAAGCCATAATGCCACTAGTTCTGGACTCTAGCATTCCCTTTTTGCAGAGTTCTGGCCTCTTGACTATTGCCAGCTCTGTGGAAATCCACTCAAATTTGACTAAATTCTAAACCCTCAAAAACTTGCAGCTTGTTTTTGTTCGATTTCTCATCTATTCTGAGCAAGGATTTTTTTCCTGCAATGTCAAATCTGAGCTGCTGTGCTGTTTAGTAGGTCCTGACAGACCTACAGACTGAGAACAATGTGACTATTTGCTGTGAATCCACTTTGCCGGCTTCACACCGGCAGTGCACAGGAGAACACTGAGCTTAAGGTGAAGGGGCTGTGGGACTAGCAAGCTACAAAGAGTGTGGCAGAAGGGAAAGTAGGCATAGAGCTATAGGTTACTTGGTGACGAAGGGCACCTAAGCCTGAACTGGGAAGCCGACTGGGACAGGAGATGGAAGTGGACTGGGAAGAGAGGTGGTACTGACTCAATGGACAAGGCAATGGGAATGGCAGGTTTGATAAGGGGAAAACAGGACTAAGTGCATATGAAAAGTAATCATGATGTATGAAAGAGGCTGGGGTCATGGTCACAAGAAAAAAAGCTCTTTCTGTCTCTGACAGACATCAACATTGCCAAGTGTCACCACCTCACAGCTGAGAGAAAAGGGCTGTGAAGCCCACACTGGCAAAATGTCCTGCACTGCCTACTGCAGCAAGTGGAAATTTGTTACCTCTGTGTGAGACGCAGCTAGTTTGAGAGTGATGGAAGAGGTCTGCGTCATGCAGTGAAGGGTCTCAAACATGCTCTGAGCTGTGCAATGACATCATAGCTTTCTTTTCTTTCTCCCATTTAAAAAGCTCAGGAGATATTAGTGGCCACGCAAACACACATGCAGGCACATAATTTGTGTAAATAATTGAGTTGTTCAAAACCAAACTTTTTGAAAGGGGGGGCTTTCCAAATTCTTATGTCTCTGGGTGCCCACTGGAGATCTGAAGCTGTGACTATTTTGTTGGCTGTATGCCTCAAACATCTTAGGATCTGGAAAAATCAGCACTAGATGCCTCACGTAAGGCACACAGAGTTTGCCTGTAATTAATATCTACTAGAGAAGTAGATGCCTTGCTTCGCCATGCATGCAGCTGCTGCTCCAAAGAGTGCACTCGGCCCTGACTGAGGCGTGTGACTGCCGGGCTGTGGCAAGCCTGCAAGGTTGGATCTGGACCCCTGGGGAAACTGTCCCCTCTTTGCTGGGAGCGTGCCACTTCGCAGCCTCCCTAAAGCGCTTTCACACCCCGGTCCTCTCCCACAGATGCATACCCCTTGAGAGCAAATCAAGTCCTGATACCTTCGGACTCCCTGGTATCACCGCTGAACCGTGGGGATCTACCTCTGCAGGCTGGCAGCGAGTCGCGGGTCTCAAGGGAGGAACGGGGAACTCTTCCATTGACAAAATTGCAGTATAAGGGTTTCTTTCAGGCAGCCGAGGGGAGGAAATCCTCTGGCAGTTCTCAGTAAGGAAATAATAAGCCACCTCTATTTGGCTCCTGAAAGATAAGTGGGAAAAGCGCAAAACCGTCGGAAGGTTTCACCTAGCATTTACTGCACGTATAGCGGCAGCCCTGCTGCGACATGCATCTCTCCGGTTCACCCAGCTCCGGGCAGGGGCAGGCAAATGCCCTCCGGCCGAGCCAGTAGACCTGGCAGCCCACTGCGATGTCCTGCTGCTGGCCCTGCCCCTCAGGGCGCTGTTCTTCGGGTTTTGCCCCGCCAGAAACCTGGCTGCCTTGGTCCTTGCTCCTCTCCCTACCCCGATGGTGCACCGGCTGGGCGCAGCGGGCGGGCGGCGGTGCCACGGTCGGGGCTCAACGAGAGTGTGTCGGGGTGCATAGGGGGACCTCCCATCTCCTCCGCCCCGCGCCAGGGGCTGTCAGTATCTGCACATGTTGATTCAGCAGGAGACGTGGGAGGAATGAACCCTGCGGGGGGAGCAAACCGGCGCCCCCCCGGGAGCACCGGGGAGGGTTAATCGTCGAGGACCTGTGGGTCTGGGAGGAGAAAGCGGAGGCCGGGCTGGGGAGGGGGGAGGATAAGAGGAAAAGGGGAAGAGCGGCTCGGTGAGGTCGCACACCGCCAGCCTCCGCAGCTGCGGCAGTGCCCTCTCCGGGCTCCCGCCGGCGCGGATGCTGGAGGGGTAGTGTGAGAGGATTCTCCTTTCCCTTCCCAATCTTTTCCTCCCGTACTCCCGCCACCGGGGAGAGGAAGCGGCAAGGGAAAGACAGCGATTCCCAAGGCTAGGCAGCAGCCCGTGTGAGGCAGAGGGAGGCGCGGCGCCCCGAGGGAGGCGGCGGGGTCCGGCGGATCCCCCTGGCAGTGCCTGCTCGGCAAGACGGCGAAAGGGGAGAGGCTGTCTCGGGAGCATCTCGGAGCCGGGGCTGGCTCTTGAGTAGCGAGGGAGGGACACGGAGAGAGGGAGAAACTGCCGCCTCCCTGCTATACACCCGTCCCCAAATTACAAGGGCTGCGGTGGGGAAAAGAAAATAGAAGACCTAAGCTGGGACCTCCCAGCCGGAGCGATTGAAAAGGAGCCAGAGTAGGCGTCGGGGAGGGGGAGCGACACCCCAAGGAGAGTCCCCCTCCTCCGCTTCCCGGAGCGGCTTCGTGCCCACCGGCCCTGCCTCAGGATGTGGGTGCCGCTGCTGCTGCTGCTGCCGGAGCTGCTGCCCGCAGTGCCGGCCCAGAAGCTCTCCGCCCTCACGGTAAGCCCCCCCCTCCCACCGCCGGGCGCTGCTCCCCCGGGGCGCACCTGAGCGGGCCGGTGCGTTTCTCCGGGCGGCGTGCGCTTCGGCTGCCGGGAGACAGGCAGAGGACGGAGCCCGCAGCCCGGCGGGGAGCCCTGCCGCCGCTTGTCCCGCACCGTGGGGCTCAGATTGCGGCTGGCACCGCCGCCCCTGCGCGTCTGTCCCGGGGAGCACACGGCCCGTGGCAGCTAAGTGAAAGTTTACTGTGGGTCTCCGCAGAGCTTCGGGCCAATGTTAATGTCCGCGTTAGTGCTTTTATTTTCCCGAAGCGGAATAGTGCTGCAGTGAGGTCTGCTTTTGGACCGTCTTGGGTTGACCGATTTGGCTTTATTTTTAATTATAAAGCGAAGTGAAACAAGCCTCTTTGGCTATTCCAGGCTCCGTGGTGCTAAACATGGAACTCTGCTTAGAGATGGGTGAGCCAATTCATTAGGCTTGCTAAATAAGCCATAAGCACTTCTCTAGCCAAGACTTGAGGTTTGCAGCTAATAGCTCGGTTCAGTCTTCTTGTAGAGCTTGCAGTGTTTGCAAAGCTATAATTAATGCAATCTGTAGAAATAAAAACATTTTCCTTAAATGTGTTTTTAAACAAGTGCTTGAGTAAACATAACGGACAGCTAGTACCTCTTTCAAGCTGTTTTTAAGTGTTTTGGTGAAGGCTCTGCCCTTTGGAGTTTATTATGCTAAAGTTACAGGCAGTTGCAAAGTGAAGTAGACCCTATTTTTCTCTAAGTCTTTCATAAAATTTCTGTAAAATACTGAAAGGTGGTTTCTTCTTGTCTTTTTTTTTAAAATTTTTCTTTTCTTTTTTTTTTTTTCCTTTTTTTTTCCTTTTCGAGTGAAGGGGGATAGAGAAAGCTCAAGGACACATGGCAGTGGGGGATGGCTGAGCTGATCATACCTGAAATTCTTGAGAAAAAGTTTTGCTCCTTATCTATTTTTTTTTGAAAAATGATTTGTAGATTCGAAGCTGCTAACTGGAACCTTGAAGGAATGAGTTTGCTCCATGAATTTTGTTTTGTGTGGCATTTGAAAGTGTGGGACAGATGGAGTCAAGTGATTCTCATCTCTTTAAACATCTCATTTGACGCACCCTTAGGCTGTCAGGTGATATGTACTATTATAGTTAACGGGTTAACATTGCGATTTAATTCCAAGCTCACTTTCACAAACGTGCAAGCAGCATTCACAAGAGATTAAATGTTCTATTCTTTCTTCTGCACATAAAAAAGTTCCAAATATCAGTGTGGAAGTAAACTGGAAATGCTACCAAAACTTAATTTGTCCAAGTGTGAAATAAGACTGATTGTGACTGTTTTATCATCTTTAAATGTTCCATGACCCAAATGATGCCAAAGTCTTTTAACAGATATATATAAATCACTGCTGAATCTAACTATCATTAGGCGAGTGGTTGCCTGCCTCACAAAAGGGAAGAAAAATCTGGCCAAGGGCAGTTGCGCAAACTCTTTAAAAAGTAAATGTCATAGACTTATTCAGATGTATTTGACTTCGGTGTAACCTGAGAGATGTCCGAAGTCCCTCTGTTACCTCTTTCACCCATTCAGAGTATGTGTTGTTCATCTCTGTACCATGTAGTAGTGTGCATCTTTATGAGCCATGCCCAGAAAAGTGAATCCTGGTGGATTCTCTTCCTGCTGCCAAAAAGTTAATGGTTTTGGAGATGTTATGCTTTTGGGCTGAATTAAGATTGAACATGTTGATAGGGGTAGCTAGCTTTGTTAGTCAAGAACTCTAGGTTCTCCTGGTTTTTTTTTTGCTGCCTGCACTCTTCTTTCAGAGATGGCTAGCCTGCATGAATACTAGCCAACATTAGAAATGCTTCCATAAATTGGATAATGAACAGACACCCGAGGAAGAAAACAGCACACATCATACACTACACTCATACGCACATATTTTTTTCATCTTCTGGCAAGACTAAACTTTGAATGAGGCAGGTTTATTTCTACTCTTTGTATACTTCCCTGTTTAAACAACAACAACAAAAAAGCAATGCTATTACAGCAACAAATACCATAGCAGTAAATCATTCTTTACTCCTTCTGTCATTTTGCTTACAGCTCGCAGACTGCATAACCCCTTCCTTCATATACCTTTCTTAATATTCACGGATAGTATCTGTATAAATAACCCAAGGCTGTGTAGAAAGACCAAGAAACTATGACTTTTATCACCTGCTGTGCCACTGTGTGGTGACAGAGAATTACCATTCTTTTCTGCACAACAGATAAAGATTTTGTTTTTATTTGTGGTGAGAAGAATAACAGAGAATGACTGGTATTTTCACAAGTAACTAGAGGCCATGGAGACAAAGCATGTTTCACTGTGGACCTGAGTTTCATGAAAGCTGCAGGATGATATGAGGAGGGTGAGCACATCCCTGATGGTATCTCACTGTCACGAGTATATGCACCTTGCTTGCCAAGCGGTGGAAATATTAGGGGCGCAGTCTCCTTAACTGCAGTGGTAAATCTGCTATAAGGTGAACCGTAGTGATGACACAATAATAAATTTAGACTGCATGAATCAGAGGTCTTTTTCCTTGGCTGGGTGTTGAACAGCTCTGGGTTCTAAGTGATAAACTGCACGATGGCTGGAGAGGGAGCAGGGTGTCAATGTCTGTCTTTATACATATTCTCATCTGTCTGAACAGATTTCTGTGCTGTTTCAACTTTTATGTCCTCACTGTTTTCAGACACAGAGCAAGTATTTGCTGTGGTTTAACCCTAGCTGGCAACTAAGCACCATGCAGCTGCTCACTCAGTCCCCCTTCTCTGCCAGTACACACTCTCAGTGTTGTAAACCATGACATGTAACTTCCGGAGAAGACTTTCAGTAGTTTACAGAGCTACTTTGTCAGGAATAATATTTTTGCATTTCACTGGGGCAGAAATACTCAGAACAGCCACCCATGTCTGTATTTCAGGTAAATGCATGATTGTCAGATGTTGGAAGTTTTGTGGTAGTCCACTAGCAAGACATTAATTTTCATACAAATAACACCTCCAAGAGACTCCTGATTGCCTAACTTGTGACTGCAGATCTGCAGGGACTGATGGGCATATAGCTTCCTATAACCTTGATGATAGCCATCAGGACAATTTAAGAGAGGTGGATTCATCAGAGTAGTCAGCAAGTAGTTGTGATGCACCAGGCAGTCTAGAGTCTGGTCCCCTGGTCTTTACAGCTATATCTAAAGTGAGTGTATGAGTGTTGTAACAGTTCTTTCTCTGCTCAAACTGTGGACTCAGTCAGCACTCACTTGGGTCCCTGTCTGTGTGCCAGGGTAGAGGAGGAACATGAGGGATGGGCTGATGCACACCTGAATCTTCATTTTGGAGCCAGGATGTGCATCACGGTCCATGAGTTTAGAAGTTCTTATGGGCTCACTCGGTTAGAGAAAGCCCAGGGCGACTTTGAGTTTGTACCAGTCTTGGCCTCTTGTCATCAGAAAATACTCTTTGCTAAAGTTGCTCCTAGACTCTGATGTTCTGAGTAGGAGCATATTGCAATGATAAACAAAGTGAGGGGAAACAATATTCCACTTCTGAATTGCTAACTGAGCCACAGTTACAAATATACAGCCAAAGAGCATTACTTAGTATTGTATTTATTGTTATTTCAAATAAACAAACATTGGCAACAGAATAATGGCTTTCATTCTGGGAAGGTAGGCTGAGAGCATTCTCATAAGAAACGGTAAGATCTGGAGGGACTCTAGCCAATTTGGCTGCTCCTGGTTTTTCCTCCCCTTGCGTCAAATACTAATTTAAAACATTCTTACATTCCAAAAAATACCTTAAGTATCCTGTCCTTTTGCCTTGTTTATGGAAAGGCAGGTAATAGTCTGCAATACTTGTAAAGTGTTAGAATGTTTTTGCAATGCTGAATTTTTATTCTGATCTGTTAGGTGCACGGTTTACTTCTGGATGTGTGAAACCGATGAGAGCTGAGCCTTATTGACGTATTAGAGGAATAGTCATATCTTGAAGATATACGTACTTTTGTTTTGAAACACTGTTTTAAAGAAAGCCCATTTTGTTGTTCAAATAAGTAAGTTTATGATCACTTACCAACACACTTTGTTTATGCTGTATTTTTGGAACCATCAGCTTATCTTGTATCTCAGTTGCCGTGTTGTGTGTGTGCATGTACTTGTACAAACAATAGTGCTGCTTATTTTAAAATCTTGATGACTTAATCTACAAACTCTAATTTTATTCTTTCAAAGCCTTGTCCTTCTCAATACTGTTTTGATCCTAGATCTTACAAAGGAAGAAAGTTCACTTGAAATCGCTTCTTGAAATGAACACCTCTGCCTGTTAAAAGTTCCTTTCATCAGAGGCTGAAAATTTCAGGGAACAATTGTTTCCTTTTTTTCCCTTGGCACAGGCTTTGTGAGTATTCAATAGCATTTAATGCACTAGATAGCTTCCACAACACTCACCAATATAAGATGGACCACTAAGGTAGTTCAGTAAAGCGAAGCTAAACACAATCAAAGCTTTCCAAGTTAAGGACCTATTTGGATGGCGTCTGCAAACACAAACATTTGGAAAAGTTACTCTAATTGTGACTGAAAAACCAAGACCATAAATAAAACTGTAAGTGGCTCCAGATCCTACCAGCATTGTTACTGCAAATGGGCATTGGTACAACCAAGGGTACATCAGCTCCGAAAATAAAACACTTTCAACAATGCTTCCTTCCAATAAACTCTCAAGACACTTCCCACTAAAAAAACAAAACCAAAACCTGGGAGAGTTATTATTGAAAGAGTCAGCAAATCTTTTGATCAGGGGTTAGAAGTAATTTTTCTGCATGCAGCCAACATAAACTGTACCTTATAATGTGAAAGATGTAATGGAGATGGCAGGTTGACTGCACAACCATAAGATTTTAAAACTGGAATTCAATAGGAGAAATGAAAGTGGGTGGGGAGGCAAGAGAAGGACAGAGGAAACAAACAAAAGTGTAGACCATGCGTGTTTTGGCCAGTTGTGGTGCTTTCATCCATCCCCTATTGCCCACTGAATACCTCGAGGAACAGCTGTATGTATTCCTTGAGAGCTGGTAAACCTCAAGGTTTGGTTCATTTTGAGAAGCCTCCAAAGGTTTAGCTGCTATCCAAAACCTATCTGAACCCTGTTCATTTGGAAATTGGGCTACAAATCTTTTCAAGACCTGGCTCACTCAGGACTTCGCTAGTGTTTCCATTTCTTCGGCCAGACCAGCCTCACCACAGGCACAGCCATTTTCATGGTATTTTGGTACTTCCATTTCCTGTCAGGCCTGAGACCAGGAAGTGCAGAGGCGCCTGAAAATTAAAAACTGAGTAAGAAAGAGTTGGGATCAAAGGCCTATTTTTGAACGGCAAATGAAGGTCTGAGTTTGGTTTAAGAATGGCATTTTGTATCTGAACAAATTCATATGTTCTTGGGGAAGCTGCAGGATGAATGGAGGTTACATTTTGCAATGGATTCAGGGGTTTCCAAACATTTAGTGTTTTCTTTAGGATCAAACCCCAAATGCTTCGTAATTTTCTGGTTGATTCAATATCGTGTTTTGAGGTAGATTTTAAAATGTTCTGATGAAAGATTCACAATGAAGATCATTTCACGGTGAAGAGTTGGAATGCTTTCTTCAGAAATAACATAGCCAGAATGGTTTTTGACTGTGTGAATAATGCCTCCCCTCCTCTGCCCCTCTACTGTCTTCTACAACAAAATCCTGGCAATGCCAATCATTTTGATCTCTATGGCCCCGTGTAGTCTAATGGGATATGCTTCTGTTGATGTTTCTCTAGCCAGTTCTGGTTGTCAATTGATAATCGCTGCCTTCATACTTTTTTATAGGGATAGATAAAACACTTTCCAGTGCAACACTAGCCATGAGCCTGAAAAGAGGAAACGCTTCAGGAAAAAACTTGAAGTTTGCAATTGTAATATTACATAGAATAATTTATGCTGATGGAAAAGGAAGGATAACTTAAGATGTAGCAAGAAATTTGCCATGAGCAAAGAACTGAGCAGAGAAGAGCAGGTATAGCTTTTTTTCCCAGCACTTTTCAGATCTTTGCCTAGTTGCCCCATTACATAGCATATTGGTCTGAATTGTAGCCATTGGTGTTGTGCAATGGTGTGCATGAAATACAAGGGTACAAATTGGTTATGGAGAGGTGAAAGCTACCCAAAAGCATATGGTTTGGTATTAGATTGATGTGGTAACACTTAGCAGCAGAGGGTTTCTTAATATGACTTTACCAAATTATGAATGGTCTTCAAAGAAGCAAAGTTAATGTAGCGTCACATCTTAACCACAGAACTTGCGAAGTAAAGTTTGTGTGGAATCAGTCCCCTAAACACAAATTTTAGCCAGTTCTTGCAGAAGAAATTGCATTGGTGAGTTAGTAACTGCCCTTCAGTGTTTGTTTTTTTTTTCTCCCCTAATTTATTAGCTTTTAAAAATGGTCACTAAGTATTTCATCAGCTGCTGAGAAGCCAGGCTAATAGAGAATATATCCTAGAATTCTTGTTGGGATGGAAAGAGAAAACGTTTTCTGGCGATCCTTTCCGGCTCTCTTCCTGGCTTGCTCAGTGTGCTGCTAGGAAACTTGCTCAAGAATGTTTGCCTCATACCTACCCCAAACCTAGGATTTTGTTTTCTTTCATTTTCTTTAAGCTGCTTGTTCTGTCATCTTCTGAGTCACCGAGTAAAGATCTTTTTTACTTCTGTGTTACCTTAAATTTGTTTTGATGATGTAATAGTATACTTTCCGGTCCTTTAGGTGTTTGTTTTTAAACTGTATACAAATTAGCTGTTATACATATGCTATAAATCTTTGACTATCTGTCTTAGAGCACCTAAAGAGTACTTAAAGAAAAACTCCATTGTTCTGGAATGCTCCTTTTATTTATGCCATAGCTTCATGCTGTATTTTACAGATTTTTAGGATACAACTGCTGCTGTAAAATGCTCACAGTTTTTTGTTCAGGCTAGGTTTATCATACGTTTATCTATATTCTGACCTTTGTTCAGTATTAAAGCAAGATACTGTCACTGAATAAGCAGTGTAAATGGTCAGGAGCGGTCTGCACATTTTTTGAAGTGAAAGTAATGTCAGATAAAGAAACATTTTAATGCTAATCAGGATGGACTCACCACAGTCCTTGTAGCAAGCTGCAGTACAGAGAAAACGTGCAGACTGCAGGCATGCGTGGATGCCAGGGAGGAAAGGCAATGGCTCAGTTTCATTACTTTTCTCTTGCTCTTGGCTGGAATGAAGTGGAGGAGTGGTGGAGTTTAGTCTGAGTGAAGGTCTGCCATTGAGTCTCATTACTACTTTGAAGGAGGGCCAGAAAGGAGGGTGACATTTTGGTGGACACACAAACCATTTAACTGTATTTTCACCATAACATGACCATGTGAACAGAAATGTTAAGCCAGATCAAGTGTCCTGAAGCATCACAGAGCTCAAAGTGTGATCTGCCTTGGATCTAAATCATACAATCTAGAGAACCTTTTTCTTTGAAGGTGCTGCTCTTTACAGTGGCATCTTTCTGCTAATGGTAAAGCTTAGGGTCTGGGACCTCCTTCTGGAGAATACAAGGTGGAAATATGGCACTGGTGTCATACCAGAAAGGCTGAGTTACTAAAATGTGAGAGCTGATACATGCATGAGGCTGTGAGGCTGATACATGTGTGCCATGCTGGCTGCAGTGCACTTGCCTTCGTCTTGACTTCCTATAGTCATCCAAACACCCTGGGTTCCCTTTTGGCATGACGAGGTGAACCTAATGGTCATAAAAGGAGTGTTATTATCAGAGGCAGGTATTCTAAGGACATGTTGAACATGGTTTCCGAACTAGCTTTAGTTCAGTTGCCCCAGTAAATATATTTGTCCTCATGTCCATCTGTATAGCTAAAGAATTATTTAATGCATTTAATCACAGTTTTTAAATCAGTTCTTATTTGCTTTAGCACCAACATTGATGCTACTTAGTGCAGCCAAAGGGGTGCCAATGAAGCTGATCTATGCTCTGTAAGGTTGGTCACTGCCAACTTTTTATACCAGTAGTGCTGTATAGCACTGCTCAAGACTGGTGAGTAGCCTTCCTATGGACTGATGTGCCTGTTAAGAGTGAAAAAATAACTTTTTTAAAGTAAAAATTTTTATCAAATAAATCATGTAAGTAAAACCTGGTCCCAAGTGACCTACCTTGTAACAGAAGAGAGTATATATTCTAAAGGTGCCTTTGTCCCTGCAACTGGATTCAGAAATAAAAAAGACTAGCAACAAAGAGACTAAAGAAAGCTTTGACTTGACCATACATTTATTTGTTTAGTAAATTATCTCCTATTTTTGAGAGGTAGCCGTCAGAGACTTCAGAGACATGAGTTTAAAAATCAGAGAGGGGAGTCTATACAGGTCTTTCTGCTTCTCTGCTCCTGTCCATTCCGTTGCAAATACAGCCTTGCGGCATCACATGCGCCGCATCCTCAGTGTCAGGGAGGTCACCTGTCTTCTGTGACACTTTAGGGATCCACCACGGGAGGGGGTACAAGAGCAGCACGGTCTGTTCGGTCCCGGCTGGAACGGAAATCTGAAATGGGAAACAAATCTCAACAGAAACTCTTAGAAGGTAGAATACCGTCTGTGGAAAGAAAATGTCTTTAATGGCATGGCTTGCCATGACATTAACTAACCATTAGACTCGTGAGAGCTCAGAGCAGGCTGGTGTGGACTATAGGGAAAATATGGCCTAACATATGAGCTACTCTTGACTGGGGGACACCAGGAGGGGTTCAAACTGCAGAAAGTGTATGACCTGTTCATTTCATTGCATTTATCCATACTGTTTCTTTTTGCGGCATTTATTACATGAATTCTGGTGAGAAAGACAAAACAAAGTGGACAACTTATTTTCCACACTGTATTTAATGGGATTACGTTTCCGACTGCGCCCTCCTGGGAAGGCAGTTTTCAAGCATGTCAAATTTTTGATAGATTTCAGCCTAAGTGGATTTAGTGGCAAATCTGAACTTTGAACAGGAGGTTTTATCTTTCCATTTTGTTTCCTCCTTGAAAGGTTCCATAAATTATGTTTCTGAGAGGAAGGGAAAGATTTTTTGAAAGAAGTGTTCATTTGGTAAATTGCTCTTCTGTTTAAGTTTCCCCTTTCCAGGTGCTGAGTGACCCCCAGAGCAAAAGTTCTGTCATTGCTTGGTGATGGACTTCCATTAGTTTGCAATAAAATCACAAGGCAATATTAATGCACTGATAATTGATTTCTTTCTCAAGGAAAAATGGCAAAAAGCACAGTTTAAATGTCTGTTTGTCTGCATCTAGTGCACTAATTTTCTCTAGTCCAGGATGGGTGCCAGTACTGCTCTTCTGAAATGTCTGTGTTTGTGTATGTTTATGGATGCAAGACCAGATGAGATCCAAGGTAATGAGAGAGTCAGAATTATTTCCTACTAGATGGCAAAGACAGATCTGACACCCAGATGGAATGGCTGATAGAGATTGCTTTCTGCATCTCAGTGGCTGCTGAAAACCCCACAGAAGAAGGATAGACACAGCACTGCTGCGCTAACTAGTGAGAGACTCACCGATTCACAATAAATGTAGTGTTGAGGTAAAACCAAAGAAAAGAGCTGGCAGAAACTGATGGTAGGAGCAAGGCCAGAGGAGCTCAAAGTTGCCCTCCTTTGTGACTCATGGTTTTGACTGGGCTGTCTCTGGCCTCTGCAGATCTTTCTCCAACCTTCTGCTTCCCCATACAGTTGATCTTCCTTCCATAGTACATCTTCTTCTTCAGTATTTATATGTCTTGCCTATTTGTAGACTGTAAGCTCTTTGTACCATGTTTTGGGCAAAAGAGTCTCATTCTTGGTTGGCCCTCTTGGTATATCATCATTATCAGGTTCAGTAATAAATAAGAGTAAATCTTGAATGACACTTGTTTACAGATGATGCTGAACACAAATAATAGAGGGTATATAAATTACGTCAGGCAAGCAGTTGTGGCCACAGTCTGCTTCTTTACATCCTCTACAGAGTATTCAGGCTGCTACTTCATTTTTCTTTCTTTTTTTTTTTTTTAAACTAATCTACCTTTTGTAAAGAATTGGAGCACTTAATTCAGCAATACAAGATGAATGAGCAAAAGGGTCTATTCCCTAGTCTTGTCATTCTGCTGGCCAAAGGGTTCTGCATAGCGCAGTGGGCCAAGCCTCATCTGCTTGGTATTTCCTGACTTGTACGAGCTTAGCGTTTCAACCTTATCATTGCCCTGAAGCTGGGGTTCTCAGGCTGTGGTATGTGTTTCCTTTCATGGTGCAAAATTCTTTCTGCCCTAAAGAAAAAAAATCCAAAAAATCCCTGAACCAATGCAGCCTGGTCTTTCCTTCAAAGAATAAAGGGAATGTTGGGATCTTTCTTTCTACTTTGGCATCTACTTCATCATGGAGCTGGAAATTTCTTTAACCACTGCTCTTCACTACCTTTTCTTGAGGGAGAAAACAAGATTGGTCTGGATGCAAGATACTAACATCCTGTGGTTGCAGATCAAAGAGCTGAGAACTGTTCTTGCTGCTGCATTCACCACCTCTTGAGTATGCTCTCTTCTTCTATAGCAGCAGCACGAAGAACACTCTGGGAAAAGGCTCTCTTGACAACCTCAAAATGTTGTTGAGCATTATCGAGGAGCACAGATCTTCCTATAGGCTACCAGGGGCTTCAAAAGATTACCCATCATCTGCAGTAAATTCCCTAGATTGCCATCTCCTAACTTAAGACTACCCATGTCAGATATATATGTGTATGCAGGGGTCTACTACATACATTCCCATGTAATGCTTTTCTTTCTTTTGTTTTCCAGCAAGGGGAAAAGCCACTTTTTATGTGGTTTAAAATTCCCATATGGGGAATTTAAATGGGATTAATAACCAGGATTTCATATTTTTTTTTCCCCTGGAGTTTGTGCAATTTGATATGCCCACTTTGATCTGAATTATTTTTGTTTGTGTGTTCTGGTCTAAAGAAAGGGATGATGCATAGGAGATTAGTATTAGTTTTCATTTGACAAGCTTTCTAAGTTGTTAAGTTTTGATTGTGTTGGAGATGCTGCAGTGCAGCTGTGTTTGGTAGCTGATAAATTTGTGTTACCTAAAGACTGAAGAGAACACAATCTCCCTTAAAATCTCAGATCAAGTCCACTTCAGGAACTGCCTCAGGCCATAGTTTGTTTTATTTTAGTAGCTCCTCTCTTGACCATTATCCTAAATGAAGAGAGAGGGCTTTTACTGCTTGAATTGTTTATTATGACAGAAGCAATCAAAAAGTTACACAGTTTCTCTCCTTGACACAAAACCAAATAATTTCTTAAAAACCTGCTATCCCGAGTCTTCTCTGCACTGCTGGGGGTGAGGACACTCCAAAGTGAGATTCATTTTACAACCGTGTCAGGAAATCACACTCATTTCATACAAGTAAGGAGCACCCAGAAGTGTTCAATGAAATTCGGTGGTTACAACTAGGACTAGTCCCATGTAAAAATTCACTGTTTCCACCTGACTGCAGTTAAAGCAGCGTCAAAGGTGCAGTGAAATTCCCTGGAGGGATTTTCATATATATGAGTTAAACATTAGAAAGAGTGTGCATGATGGATGGAAAAGCCTGAGAGAAATGACAAATCTATCAAAGCTGCAGAGGGTCAAAGTTCATATTCGACAGCTATTTTGTGGTATGCAGGATGTCTCTCAGGAAGAGCCCCGCAGCTATCTGCTGTCAGCAACAGCAAAGCAGGTGTGCGCTCGTGTCTGAGAGAGGCAGAGATAGATGCTTTCTGTTTCTCATACCTGGTGTTTCTTGTTTGAATGCAGGTCAACACCTTTTGAAACTCTATGATTATTTTTTTAATGTTTCTGGTTTTGCTAGAGCACTACTGTTTAGAGGAGTGAGATTTAGATGTTGTTAATAAAGTACAATTGGAGCTGATTACTTAATTTCGTATCAGTTCTTTGTGACTGGAAAACGGCCTGAGGGCTGTGTATGTCATATGCACACATTCTGTGTCCTGCATTGTTTAAAAAGAGGTGGGATGTGTGCCAGGTGTCTGCAAGGCAGCTCAAATAGTGGAACAGCGTGGGTGAGGGGAAGTGAGACAGTTTGCCCCCTTGTACGCTGTTTTTAGAGCTCAGAAATGGTTCTGACTCACCATGATGCAGACCTTTCTGATAAAGCTCCAGCTTCTGTCGTGGCCCTCTGGAATATCAGTTTGCTTTTGTATGCCTCATGTGATTTGAAGAGTAGAAATGTCTGAGACAAACACTCA
Organism: Pezoporus wallicus; assembly: GCF_028554395.1. Taxonomy (NCBI): domain Eukaryota; kingdom Metazoa; phylum Chordata; class Aves; order Psittaciformes; family Psittacidae; genus Pezoporus; species Pezoporus wallicus. The sequence continues at coordinate 6,719,995 of NW_026637663.1, forward strand.
ACATAAGTAAGTTTGGAGCTCTCAGATCGTGTCCTGTGAGTCATGGATAGAGCTGCTGCAGGTGTAGCTGTACACATGTGCCAGAGGGTTTGTATGATGGCAATTCAAATATTCCACACTCTTTATAATGGATGTGTCCAAACTCCTCCACTACAGGACTAGTAGAATACCAAGTAGAATTGCAACCCTGGACTTTAGCAGGGCAAACTTTGGCCTTTTCAAGCAATTGCTAGGGGAAATCCCATGGGCAGGGCTGCTTGAAGGTAAAGGGGCCCAAGATAGTTGGTTGACATTCAAGGACTGCTTTTTCCGTGCTCAAGATCGGAGCATCCCGACACGTAGGAAGTCAAGGAAGAGGGCCAAGAGACCTGCGTGGCTAAACAGGGAATTGCTGGGTATGCTCAAGTGGAAGAGGAGAGTTTACAGGTCATGGAAGGAGGGGCTGGCCACTTGGGAGGAATATAAGGCTGCTGCTAGAGGATGTAGGAAGGCAGCTAGGAGGACTAAGGCATCCTTAGAATTAAACCTGGCAAGAAGGGTCAAGGACAGCAAAAAGAGCTTTTTTAAATACATGGCAGACAAAACTAACACCAGAGGCAATGTAGGCCCACTGATGAACGGGATGGGTGCCCTGGTGACAGAAGATAAAGAGATGGCAGAGTTACTGAATGCCTTCTTTGTCTCTGTCTACTCTGCTGCGGGCAGTCCTGAAGAGCCCTGTACCCCTGAGACCTTAGATGAAGTCAGGTCGACGGAGCGGTTTGCCTTAGTTGATGAGGAATGGGTTAGAGACCAGTTGAGCAATCTGGACATCCATAAATCCATGGGTCCAGATGGGATGCACCCGCGGGTGCTGAGGGAACTGGCGGAAGTCATTGCTAGACCACTCTCCATCATCTTTACCAAGTCTTGGGAAACGGGAGAGGTGCCTGAGGACTGGAGGAAAGCAAATGTCACTCCAGTCTTCAAAAAGGGCAAGAAGGAGGACCCGGGTAACTACAGACCGGTCAGCCTCACCTCCATCCCTGGGAAAGTGATGGAACACCTTATCCTTGATACCATCTTAAGGCATATCAAGGATAAGAAGGTTATGAGGGGCAGTCAACATGGCTTCACCAGGGGGAAATCATGTTTGACCAATCTCTTAGCCTTTTATGAGGAAATAACACGGTGGATGGATGATGGCAGAGCGGTGGATGTGGTCTACCTTGACCTCAGCAAAGCATTTGACACAGTCTCCCACAGCATCCTCGCGGCTAAAATGAGGAAGTGTGGACTGGATGATCAGGTAGTGAGGTGGACTGCGAACTGGCTGAAGGAGAGAAGCCAGAGAGTTGTAGTCTATGGGGCTGAGTCTAGTTGGAGGCCTGTAACTAGTGGAGTGCCTCAAGGGTCAGTACTGGGACCGGTATTATTTAATATATTCATCAATGATTTAGATGAGGGAATTGAGTGTACTATCAGCAAGTTTGCTGATGACACTAAGCTGGGAGGAGTGGCTGATACGCCAGAAGGCTGTGCTGCCATCCAGCGAGACCTGGATAGGCTGGAGAGTTGGGCAGGGAGTAACTTGATGAAATATAACAAGGGAAAGTGTAGAGTCCTGCATCTGGGCAGGAACAACCCCAGGTTCCAGTATAGGTTGGGAAACGACCTGTTAGAGAGCAGTGTAGGGGAGAGGGACCTGGGGGTACTAGTGGACAACAGGATGACCATGAGCCAACACTGTGCCCTTGTGGCTAAGAAGGCCAATGGCATCCTGGGGTGTATTAGAAGGGCGGTGGTTAGTAGGTCGAGAGAGGTCCTCCTTCCCCTCTACTCTGCCCTGGTGAGACCACATCTGGAGTATTGTGTCCAGTTCTGGGCCCCTCAGTTCAAGAAGGACAGGGAGCTGCTGGAGAGAGTCCAGCGCAGGGCAACAAAGATGATTAAGGGAGTGGAACATCTCCCTTATGAGGAAAGACTGAGGGAGCTGGGTCTCTATAGTTTGGAGAAGAGGAGACTGAGAGGTGACCTTATCAGTGTCTATAAATATATAAAGGGGGAGTGTCACGAGGACGGAGCCAGGCTCTACTCAGTGGCAAACAATGATAGGACAAGGGGTAATGGGTACAAACTGGACCACAAGAGGTTCCACTTAAACTTGAGAAGTAACTTCTTCTCAGTGAGGGTGACGGAACACTGGAACAGGCTGCCCAGGGAGGTTGTGGAGTCTCCTTCCCTGGAGACATTCAAAACCCGCCTGGACACATTTCTGTGTAACATTATCTAGGTGTTCCTGCTCCGGCAGGGGGATTGGACTAGATGATCTTTCGAGGTCCCTTCCAATCTCTAACATACTGTGATACTGTGATACTGTGTGATACATCCCCCTGAGTCCAGTGGGAGTTTGAGCAAGTCAAAGTTGAACATGACTCTGTCCTCTTGACTCTGGAACAAGGGAACCTTTATTTGCTTTCTAGAAAGGAATGAAGGAGAATAAACTTGACTATGGGTCTCCCATGTAAGGGCAGAAGTGTGAAGAGGAGCTTGGAGATGATTGCAATACCTGAAGCTGAAACTGTCAGTGAGCATATTTGAATGTGAAACCTCAGACACGTGACAAAATTGGTTGGTCTGGATGGTGGGACTGTTCATAGCCTTGCCCTCAAATAAAACAAATGTGTTGGCAGCTTTTTATGCATATAGGTAGAAGATGATCAACAGAAGGATACGACTGGGCATATACTGTACAGTGGAATGGCACAATATCACCTCTCTCTACTCTCTGTTGCTACTGAGTGTTACTTTCTTGAATCAACCTTGTCGTCATGTTTGTGTTTTTTATATATTGTTGACAAATGCGTGTGGCTACAGAACTTAAAGTTCCACTGAAATAGCCACTAATCTGTGAAATAAAACTTGATAAAATCCTGTCTGCCTTTCACTGCAGGGCAAATACAGCTCACTCTCTTGACAGGAGGTTGGTAAGTTGGAGCTAAATCCGGCATCCATGAAAACCATTATTACAAGACTGTTGGTTCAGGATTTTTTTTTGGTGAAAATCATGGTTTTGATCATGGCAGCAAGGAGAAAACCTCTTCCAAGACACAGCCATTCTTCAATGACATGCTGCAGGAAAGCTCCAGAGACAGTTCTGGGAGCCAAAGACTGGCTGAAAGATAATACCTGAATGTGGTGGAGGCACTGGCTCAGGTGAAAAAAGAAGCAAGCACAACCTGGAAGAGACAGTAATCAAGGTCAACAGAATGGGGAGCTGTACTCAATGCAAAAGCATGGGGAGAAAAAAATTCAAGTCTCAGTATTTTTTGGTTTTAGTTTTTTTTTTCTTCAAAGTGTCCCATTTGTTCCAAAATAAAGTGGGCTATAAATAAAATGGACACGTTTTTACAAACTTCATGGCCTACAAGCAAGCTGTAAGGCAATCTCTAAAAGTTTTCATGTTACAGCTGTTATCTCCACATGCAACTCTGTTAAATTAGAGCTAAAGCCATGTATGTGTGTTGTTCATCAACACAATCATTAAGAAAAGATCATGAAACCTGGGAGTAGTGAGATACCTGTTATCCATTCTGACCACATTATATAGGCAAACCCATACAGTGTGTATTGGTTTCACAATGCACTTTGTTTTCCAAGCTCACACCTCTCCCATCAGTCCTGCTGTCCCCCTATGGCTTGGAATCCTGCCTGAGCTTGATTGCAATATATAAGGTGAGGCTCCTGCTGCTTACCTGCTGCTGCCTTAGCTAAGAATCTGCTTTGTTGTCCAGAAGTGTTTGCAGATTGTGTTAAAACTCCTCCTGCAGATTGCATATGAAAGCATGAAATGTGGGGGTTTTATTTTCAACAGCCAGCCTCCGTTTTAGTAAACGTATGATGCATGAAATTGGCTAATGCTGCTATTTCAGTTAATGTGGCCAGTATTCCCTCATGTCCATTAACTTAAAGCTGTGAACGGTGCTAGGAAATGAAGGGTTGGACTTTCAGTGTGCAGATCACTTGCATTGTTTTTGCAGCGCATTGATCAAGGTTTTAAGCTTTTTCTACCACAGAAATCTCTGCTGCTCACTGTTTTGCTTTCTCAAACAGCTGTTGACTATATGATGTCTCTCAGATAGACTTTTTTATTCATCACGCTTTTCATGTCAAAGGTGAAACCCATTGCACTATTGCTATTTCATTTTCCAAATTACATTAGGATGTGTGCCATGGGAATCCATTTAACTGTCATGGTGTTGTTCAAATACACTGTAACTTGAATCGAACACTTGGCAGATTTAGCCTGATGGACTGTGAATCCAGATGTTATCCTTCTTCTGCTCATCACCTAATAAAATACATACCCATTGCATTTTTACCCTAGGGATAATTTATCAGCAGCACTCAGTTTCATTATGGATTCTTCCCTTACTCTGCAAAGGGTGGCAGATCTGTCCAGTGGAGAAGTGCAGTTCTAATGTACATAGGAAGTAATTTTGGAGTTTGTATGGTGACCCCTTCCTCCTATAAAGCATATATTGGAACCTAGTCGTCAAGCTCTGGTAATGCTTAACTTAGTGACAGTGTCTCTCAGAACCAGAGAAGACACAAAAATTGGTTCAAAAAATTTGGACAAGTATTTCTGTTTTATTCCTAGGTGACTAATAAATGACTTTGGAGTTTCCAGTAGATGGCTGTGTCTAAGGACAAGCTCACACGTGATGCACAGTACAGCTGCCCAGTTGTTTACCATCATCTCTAAAGCTTAGTTCTTCAGGAGCCTGTGGAAACTGAGCTAATGAAAAGGATGGCTTCCTCACCTACTAAAAGAGATTTGTGAAAGGCCAGAAAAGATAACAGCTATAAGGTGGGCTGAAAAATTAGGGAGAGAAGAGTCACGTATATCCACAGATAGGTGTATATATATGTGAAGGATCAAAAAAGAAAAGCACAAGAGAAGAAAGTTTTAATATCACCACCCTAACAGTAAATAATTTCTTCCTTATATCCAATCTAAACTTCCCTTGTTTAAGTTTTAACCCGTTACCCCTTGTCCTGTCACTACAGTCCCTAATGAAGAGTCCCTCCCCAGCATCCTTATAGGCCCCCTTCAGATACTGGAAGGCTGCTATGAAGTCTCCATGCAGCTTCTCTTTTCCAGGCTGAACAGCCCCAACTTCCTCAGCCTGTCTTCATATGGGAGGTGCTCCAGTCCCCTGACCGTCCTTGTGGCCCTCTCTGGACTTGCTCCAACAGTTCCATGTCCTTTTTATGTTGAGTACACCGGAACTGCACACAATACTCCAAGTGAGGTCTCACGAGAGCAGAGTAGAGGGGCAGGATCACCTCCTTTGACCTGCTGGTTGTGCTTCTTTTGATGCAGCCCAGGATACGGTTGGCTTTCTGGACTGTGAGCGCACACTGCTGGCTTGTGAGGCACTGGAATGGGTTGTCCAGGGAAGTTGTGAATGCTCGATCCCTGGTGGTGTTCAAGGCCAGGCTGGACAGAGCCTTGGGTGACCTGGTTTAGTGTGAGGTGTCCCTGCCCATGGCAAGGGGGGTTGGAACTAGATGATCTTAAGGTCCTTTCCAATCCTAACTATTCTATGATTCTATATAACCATCTAGGTAGCCATCTAGCTCCAGGCAGTGTAGAGAAAATACTTCCCTCTTACCTAAGACATTTACATGCACGTACTGACTCCTTTGGCTTTTTCTTTTTAACTGATTTCCTTCTCTTTGTGGGTAGATGGCTTTTGGTTATCCGAGATTTAAAAATAATTGTTATCAGAAACAAAACGAGTGAAACCTCTGCTGGCCAATCTGATTAGCTGAGTGGCTAAATGTTTTCTTTTGTGATAAGTATTATGTAAGCAAAGCTACAAGTGATTAAAAATGATTTTAGCATAAAAAGGGGAAGGATGGAGAAATTTGAGCAAATTTTTAATAAGTTTTTTTAAAATGCAATTTGTCTGTGAGATGTTGCATTTTTAAACAGAGCATTTTTTAACAAATAGCTCTTCTGTTTGAATGTCTTCTCTAAACTTTATGTATTTTACTGAAATCCTGGTTTTATAGTGCTGATGTTCTTAAAGAGATGGAGAAGTAGTCATTATACTGTACTCTAGAAACGTGTAGAAATGCAAAGGAGTTTTGTTCCCTGAAAGACCAGATGGATGAAAAAAGTGCAGGAAGTCTAGAATTTTTTTAGGTAAGTTTTTAATTGGAAGGAACTTCAAGCAGCAGTAGTATTTCATGTGTAATGTAACATGTATGCAACTATAGGTTGCTATAGTTACGTATATAGTTTTGTGGTGTATCAGTAACAGGATATCAGATAAACAGGAGCTAATACAGTTTTAAGTTTCGTGAACTCAGTCCACTTCTGGAAATCTTTTCTAATCTGAAAGGCATTCTGCCGAATTTGCAAACTTCTCTGACATAGCTTTTTGTTAGCGATCACACCATCTTATTTCAACGCTGAAGACAATATAGCAGTATTCAGTTGCCTATTTTTGGAATTGCATTTTCTCCTTTTGAGAGTTCCTCTGTTGTTTTTAATAGGAGAATATAAATTTCTGATAAAAGATTTGGCATATATCAAAGATGTGGCTTATTTAAAATTAAGTCTATGAAGCCCTCTGTGCATAAACCCATAGCTTCAATACAAAGTGGCACAAGTATCCAAATATTCTGCATGTTTTACTTAATATTTTTCAGCTTTGAAATAGCCTATAAAACCAGGCCATATTTATGAAACATTTGAAGGCATAATAAATACTGCACAAGTTAAACATTTGAATAGTAAATACTGTCTAATTGTTGTGTCAGTACAGGTATATCACAGAGGTATATCTGATGTTTGGGTTTTGGCAGTTGAATTTTGAATCATTGTTTAGTATTAAAAAAGACTGAGATAAGACAGCTCAAGATGTTGATTGTTACTTTTGCTAACTTTGCGACCAGGCTTATTAAAGCATTCACAGAGAGCTTCACATTTATCCCTGCAGAAATAGGGGAATTAACCAGCATCCTTGTACAACTATAATCAAAGACAAACTCTAATAAATTAATAAAAAAATAAGACCCAACCTCACAGGTTTTTTTATGTTTCGTACTCACAGTCTTTTATGCATATCCGACAATATCATCTGTAGAAGTTTAAAGATGTGATTTGGGAGATGTCTCCAAAGATCCATTCTTCAAACATGCCTTTGAAATCCCAAGCTATTTCATTTATGTATTTTTTAAAGATGTCTTTAGTATTATGTAGAAAATTACTTTTCAGGTTGCTTGTTTCACTGGGTAAGCCACAATTGCCTTATATTTATATCACTTGCATGATCTTAGTGTCACAGTGACCTTACCCATATCAAAATCTTTAGTGTCATAATAGCCCAAACTTGCAACCGTATTGTCTAATTACCCTGATTACCCAATGTCAAAACACCCCTGTAACCCAGTCTAAATACATTTGAATCCAACAAATTAGCATATGTAAGACCTTTTTCTCATATTATTCAATTAAAAATTATTTCTCCTTCTTCAGTCCAAAGCAAATCATTACACATCCCTCTCAGGGGACTAGTTTTCTTCTACTTGAACCACTGTGACTGCCAAAAACTCTTAATATGGTAAAAAATGTAATGAAAAAAGGCAAGCACTCTACATTACAGCATCAGGCACTGTGAGGACCAGGGAGTGGGAACAGCAAGGGTTCCCCATGGGCAGCCAGAGCTCATCCCACCCCACAGTCAGGGGCAGGGTAGAGGTGGGGGCCTTGGGCAGCCCCAGCCCTGAGCATTGGGCATCTCCTTGGGTATAGGCTGGTGTCAATGTGGGAAGTCATCCGTAGGCTGTGCCCTGGGCCTGGGTGAGCAGAGCCATAGTGAAGCTGCAGTGTGGTGGGAGCAGTGGATCTTGCTGAAGCCAAGCAGCGAGAACTTAGCTGAGAAGCAGATACCACAGGTGGGGGAAGACCCAGGTGGGTTGTCCCTTCTCCAGCATTGCCTGGGAACTTCTCTGTAGTGACTGCAGGGCAAAGAGGTGGCCCACAGCTGTGCTGCCTCCCCATTGACCCTGAGCCCAGGCAGCCAGATCTTCATGAAAAGCACACTGTCAAGACCTGTACACAGAGATCCAGAATCATGTTTAAACCCTACAATCCAGAATGCACCCTAAAAAATAGCTATGTAATCTGCAAAGTAATTCTTCCATTGAAGAATTGTAGCAACCGGAGTTTTGTTCTGGAAAAGGTGGCAGAAATCAGCTTAAGGGAAGCAAAAGCCAAGCTGCTTCTAGCAGTTTTACAGGACAGAAAGTGTTGGTTGGTGGCAGCGTAATAACACCAGTAAACCACCTCTGCATTCCATTTGATGTGTAGCATTCATTGTACTTTGCATAATACAGATTTTATAGTTTTAAATTGCTATGAAATGTGCAGGCCATGGAGGAAATGGACCTCTGACTTGATCACTTATGTTGAAGCTGCTTTGTTATTCATGAGTGAAGACTTTTCCTTGGAGAAGAATTAAAGACAAGCTAGCATAATACTTAACCTAAGGATCTCATCATCCCCTAAGTCATGAAAACAGAGACCAGTCTGAAGGGAGAATCTAGGGAAAGCTAGAAAAATGCAACCATCTGTATAGAGGATTGTCTCAGATGGACTGTGGAAGCAATATGTATCCCACGGCCTGAAAGCTAATCACCCATTATGTCTAGGGATCACTAGTCTTTGTAGGTTCCCACATTACTGAATATTTTTTGCAAGACAGCAGTTACTAGACTGTTGACCACTCATGTTAATACATCTGACATGATCACCAGCATGCAGATAAAGTTCTCCGTCCATAAACTCCTCGGGTGTGAGCTGGAATAAGCTATAACAGGAAATGAATAAATTGCTTTCTGCATTGCTTTCCCTGCTTTCCACACTATATAAACAGAGAAGTTCAAGGAAACCTTGTGAAAGCATGGGTAGGCTGCCAGGGACAGAAGCTGCAGAGGGGATATGTCCACCTCTGTCTGTGTGCATGCCTGTGTACATGCATACGGGTGAAGGAAGCAGGACAGGTGCTCTGTAACTTTCTCCAGTGCATAGCTAAGTATTGTGTTGTAGGAAACCTCATAGCGCTGTGTAAGTGTGTTATCATGGCACAGTGCCCAGGCCACTATGGTTTTCAGAGCCAAGCAACACTGAGTAAACATAGACACCTATATCAACACTAATGTGGCAGTACAGTTCTCCACCAGGTAGTGAAGGGGTGCTATAGATTACTATGTTTGTAGTCATCAGATACATTTTTCACTGTTTTCAAACTTCAGAAGACTAAACTGAATCAACAAGTTGTAGGTACTAACAAACGTGACTTGCCTTCAAATGTTCAGCCCAGAAATGCCTTGATGAAATCAGTTTCTATTATCTTGCAAAGTCTGGTCAGAAATAGCTGTGGGCCCACAAAAACTGATCTCATGTTGACAAAAGATCAAATTTCATGCCTTATCTTTGCAGTTATGAAACTAAAGGTGCTTGCCAACATCAGGTTTTCTGAGACAAAAAGAAAACTCTTGCTCTAACAGAAATGGTGCTTCTAGCTTTGCATTCTTTCTTCATACCAGGATTTTCTCTGAAAAAGCATCTACACTGAAAGTATTTGCAAAGCAAATTATGTTACTGTCATATCTGACAGTAAGTTTGGACACTAAATCAAGCAGTTTCAGGATTTGTAGAAGATTTTCTAATCATAATCTCTTCAATCACCTTGAATGAATAAAATAATAGGAAGAAATCTTACAGTTGTCTCTGAAATTTCCATTTCTAGCTGAATTTTTTAGGCAAAAGGCTTGTTTGACCTCCTTTAATGCCTTTCTTGGGAACATGCTTTAGCTCAAGAAATGATTAAAAGTTTAATACAGGAGCTACTTGGTAAGAGTATGTGCGGGGGTAAAATCACATAGAATCATAGAATCATAGAATAGTTAGGGTTGGAAAGGACCTTAAGATCACCTAGTTCCAACCCCCCTGCTATGGGCAGGGACACCTCACACTAAACCAGGTCACCCAAGGCTTTGTCCAACCTGGACTTGAACACCTCCAGGGATGGAGCATTCACAACTTCCCTGGGCAGCCTATTCCAGTACCTCACCACCCTTACAGTAAAGAACTTCTTCCTCATATCCAATCTAAACTTCCCCTGTTTAAGTTTGAACCCGTTCCCCTTGTCCTATCACTACAGTCCCTGCTGGTCACGCTCCTTTTGATGCAGCCCAGGATATGGTTGGCTTTCTGGGCTGCGAGCACACACTGAAGCCAGCTCATGTTCATTTTCTCATTGGCCAACACCCCCAAGTCCTTCTCCACAGGGCTGCTCTGAATCTCTTCTCTGCCCAACCTGTAGCTGTGCCTGGGATTGCTCTGACCCAGGTGTAGCACCTTGCACTTGGCATGGTTAAACTTCATGAGGTTGGCATTACCCCACCTCACAAGTGTGTCAAGGTCCCTCTGGATGGCATTCCTTCCCTCCAGCGTATCAACCGAACCACACAACTTGGTGTCATCGGCAAACTTGCTGAGGGCGCACTCAATCCCACTGTCCATGTCAGTGACAAAGATGTTGAACAAGACCGGTCCCAACACCGATCCCTGAGGGACACCACTTGTTACTGGTCTCCAGCTGGACATTGAGCCATTGACCACAACTCTTTGCGTTTGGCCATCCATCCAGTTCTTTATCCACCGAGTGGTCCATCCATCAAATTGATGTCTCTCCAATTTAGAGACAAGGATGTCACCAGTAAGTCCTGTCTGCCTTCACAATCGATGTATTAGCCATAAGTGATCCATCTAGTTCCTTCACTGAGACTCACTTTAAGTAGTGAAGATTTTGTCACCTCATTGCAGTAGCCTCCTCTTTTTTTTTAACATATCTAGAGCTATACCTTTTTATCAACACATGCTTTTGAGTAGCATATCAAATGGAGTGATGATATGGAATTAAGTGGCATATCAAATGGAGTGATGATATGGCTTTAATGGGAAAAGAGGGGAATAAAACCTACTTCCCCATTACAGCACTTCCATTACATGAAGATCTGCTGCAGCTGTGCAACTAGCCAGCTGCCTCCCTGACCTTTCTATGCTGGTGGTGGCAGAGAGACTGATATATTAGCTTAGGAGGGGTCTGGGTGAGATGTTGCTAGAGCTATGGTGTAGAAAAAGAGCTAGTATGTATGTGCTAGTACACGTTTGTCTAAATACTGTGTGGGTTATTGTCTCTTAGCTGGTGTTTTGCATAGTACTGTTGCTGACAGAACAGCCTGGGATTTCTCAGGTGGGTTGTTTATCTGTGCATGATAGCTTCTACCTGCTAGGGGAATAGCTAATTTTTGCCAATATCAGTAGGTACTGCTTGTTATTTAAATAATCAAAGCAATATTTGATATGCTCTGGGCTGAACTAACTGTTCAGGCTTGAAACAAAATCTAGTAGAGAGACCATACTTAATGAAGGCTGATTTTAAGATGGTGATTTTTCTCAAGGTGACTAAAGTAATTCTTTACCTAATAGGAAGGAGAGGAGCATGCGCTCCCTCTGCTCTTCAGAGCCGGGAGCAACCTGGATACTGTAGCTTGGAATAAGAGTAGTCTCCTGTGCCTCCCATACTTCTTATGCCTTCTGTAGCTGCTGTCTGCGATCTCTTGTACAGCACTAACAAACAGGAAACAGTTCAGGAAACAGTTTAGATCATCAGCTCAAGGTGGCAACAGGGAGGGAATTTAGGGGTTCAGAAAAGCCTAATGTTTCTATCCTGTGGGAGTCTTGAAAATATAGATTGATATTCTGTCTGGGAATTAAACCCTTTCTTATGGTGCCACCCAGTGTCATTCAGGCTCATTATGGTGTGATAGTCTCTCCAAAGAGCATGTATGTTTTGGTGACCCTTCTCTGCTGGTATTACTGCACAAGCGTTGAGTAGTTATTTGAGCATTTGGCTAAAGCCTTAGTCCTATGTTTGTGCTACCTAGAGGGAAGGCCTGCCATGCAATGAGGCTTTAGAAAGGGGACAGCTCCCTCTGCAGAGCCATTGCAGCTACCTCCATGCCTTGTCCTTTCACATGTAATGTCTTCAGGACAAAGATCTCTGTGTATATGTGCAAGGTAAAGCTTTCTCAAGTGTGAAGCTGTTTTGGCCTAAGGGCCAGCTGAGAATTTCTCTGCCTCTTTGTCCAGAGGAGATTGAAATTCAACCTCATCTTTTTGGTTTAAATAGTTTGAGTCTAAAGCTCTGCTGCCCATGTAGTTCTCCCTCAGGGTGAACAATGGGATGGCAAAGAGGGTTTGTTAGGTAGGTAATTTTGTCACAATTTGAGCAACCACCAGGAAAATCTTGTGGTGAGGTGAAAAGACCATGGAGCTGAACTTTAGGATGGTCTTGATGTCACCTTGCATGCCATAATGTAACCTTAAGTTATATTATGTGCTCAGAGCTTTGTGATTGCTCTCAGAGGATGGAATTTTCCTGCCCTAGTTCTGTGTGGGATTTGTTCCACAACTTCATGGTTGGAGGACTAAATGTCACCCCCCATTTCTGGGAATGGTGGAAAGGGGAGCATGAGAAGAATGTTGAAGAGATGTTCCCTAAACCACATAATAGAGACAATGGAAAAAGGAAGAGTAACAGCTCCAGCTATTATATCCCCTGTGTATGTTTGTGTGAGTTTACCCACAATTGCTGTGGGTACAACGCCAATATTCTTAGCTGAAGCTACTGCTGTGCATTTAAGTTATATCGTTCTCATTGAATGCTGTGGGATCCTCTATCAGTGAATTTGCAGCACATTTCCCCAAAGAGAGCTCTGAGAAATTCTGCTGAATGATGGGACCCCTATACCCCTCAAGCCTTTTAGCTTTCTTTTCATTGTTATGATAAAAGCTGTTCTATACGTACATTAGATAACATGAGGAAAATTATTCCCTCTCACAGCAGTGAATATTTATTCAAATGGAAGTGGTTGCACAGCTGCAACTTAGAAGAGTTTGACCTATAATATTTACAGATAGGATCACAGTGATAGCTTAGTGACATCTGCTCTTTTTTTTCTGTGAGATCTTTTGTGAGATGATCCTATGTTCAGTGATGGTAGGCACCCTTCCTCAGTAATTCTTGATGTGCCCATGTTACTCAGTTAGTAGTCAAGTTCTTCTGCTAGCAGAATGAAACTGAAATAATTAAAACAACCTAGAAACCCCTATATTGAATAGGGACTTTCACCACAGGAAAAAAATTACAATATTCTAAGGTGTCTGTGTATGAAGCATGCACCTTCCCTGAAGGGAAAAGACAGATAATGCTTTCCAGTCTGTTCATTTTAGGATTGGGAAAACAAATCCTTCTGAGGTTGTGTTACAAATGGGTCCTTGCAAGAGTTCGTCATCATCTTCAGTTTTCTTGTCTGTTAATAATAGAGGAGATCTACATCCAAGTTTCTTCTGAAACCATGAGGATCTTAACCTATTTGAGAAGAAAGGCACTATTGTTAGCAGCACTTTACTGAATCCTTTAAACTGGATTGAGTTTGCTAGTTCAAAAAAACGCTATGATTGTGACCATAGAGCTTTTTTCCTAATAGAATCTAAAAAGGATAAAGAACAGGATAAAAGAGTAAATTGTTCCTTAGTCTCTTAAGCTGCTAGGAAAATTCCTGAAGCTGAGCATTTTCAACACAAATTCTATTACTGCACTAAAACACACCAGCTGAAATGCTGCAATGCAGTTTAAGTAATTTACAGCTTTCCTGCGTAGGCTTATAGGCCATAAAAATCCCAGGTGATGCCTGGCTCTTAGAAATAACAAATTGCAAAATAAAGACAAAGAGGATTTTATTACGAGTTATTAGAAGAGCAACCAAATGTAGATAGGGAGGGATGCCCTTCTGTGCTGAATCTACAGCTCAGAGAAGGTTTAATATCTAAGTAAAATGATGTATAATTATCATTTTGTTCAGGTCTGGTTTTCTGTAGCTGCAGTGTGTGCTGCTAACACTTATCCCTATTAACTATGATGTGTAGTCATTGATTGGGCCAAAGTGCCTTGGACATTGATCTCACTTGTAAACTTCAAACTGCTAATTAAAATAATTTGAATCTTGAGTTACCAGGTGCTGAAAAAGGGATGCTTATTTATCTTTTGTTTATCCCAGTTAATGTGTCCTATGAACAAATGATCAATCTAGCTAATGACTTCCACTTTAGGAATTGAAATGAGTTTAAAACAGAAGCCTCAAATCTCTTGCTGTAACTGGTAGGTGGTAATATTTCCATTGCGACAACAGTACAGTGTGGGGAAGATTGTCAGTGTGCTAAGGAAAATAATGCTCTGGGCCTGAGCATTTTAAGTAGTGCTGATCTGAATTATGTAACTTGCTAGAAAAAGCATATGCCAGTGTAGCTTACAATGGCTTCGTAGAGACCAAAAACCAGAACTAAAACAAAACCTGAAATTAATCACTTACTTGGGAAAATACTTTCTGAGTGTATTAAATCCTTTCACTTGAACAAGTTATTTTCTCTAATGATAAACAGCCAAAAAGATCATTGATGTTTAGCTAGACATGGGTCTTCTGAGTCTAGCAGGCAGCTGTGTGATGCATAAAAATCTTCAAGCAGGGCAGTGCAAACGGACTATTCCAGTTTACAGTTCTGGTTTTTGAAGATGGAACACTGGTTTTGGAAAAATTGCGTATGGTGCCCACCAGTTACAGACATAGCTGGGACTCCAATTCCCTGATCCTCTGAGCCACAATAAGAGACCATAGATATTTTTCTGCAGCCAGTTACTGTTACAGTGTGAGTTCATCACTATCTTTATTCACCCAAATGCAGTTAAGAGTCTCCTGTCTATGCCAGAGTGAAGAATCATTGCAGACAGCCTTGGCTTTTAATAATGAATGCTTATCACCCTTAAAAGTAGAAAGAAAATTCCAAGCATCCAGAGGTCAGAAAACTCAAAATCAACTATTTCCAGAAGCCTGTATTTTATCTGTGTGTTTTCTCTTAAGATACAGCTCTGGCTGACAAAGAGTCGCCTGGTTTTCTTGGAAACAGTTGAAATTTTCCCAGTTATTTTGGTATTGACTTCAAGTGTTTAATCAAGCTCAAAGTGTTACTTGCAGCTGGGAATCAAATATAGGTGAATTTTCCCACTCCTGCTTAATAGAAACAAAGTTGTTCCCTCCTTTCTAACTATGCGTTTGGAGAAAGATCCCGATGATTGAGTTTATTGAATGTAAAACAATACTTCCCCTAGGCTCCGATAGTAAACAATTTTTCTTTACTGGAGCTGAACAACAGTGTACCTAAGTCACTGAAATAACCTGTTTTTTTCCTGTAAACCTGACTTTCTGTGTTCTTCTTGCATTTAATACAAGAATCACAGTAGTAAAGCCAATTCCCCTGTACTTGCTTGGTAATGTGGCCTTGATTTAGGTACCCTTTAACTGAAATAGCTCAATTCTCCAATATGGGCACAGTTTGTATAAAAAAAAAAAAAAGAAAAAAAAAACCAACCCAAAATCAAAACAACCCCAAAACCCAACCAACTAACCCCCAACCTTCTTATTTCACATGTAAGCTAATTCTAAAAAGGTAGATAAGTGTGCCGATACACACATAAACAGGCTGATGTATCCAAATCCCTTGCTTAAACAAAACCACTGAAACAGTCTTCCCAACTTGTGAAAACATTGAGTTTGCTTCTATAAAAGCAAACAAAACATGGTTGTGACAGGTGTTGCAGTGTGGATCACTCAGGCACTGGAGTTAATTTATGGATGTTTGCAAGAAAGTACAGCTTTAGGAGTTTTCTTCTAATGAATGGTGTCATTGTTCTTGTGGAGACTCTAGAAACCATATTTCTGTTCACCCTATTCACATTTAGTGCTCAGATGACAGTAAGGACCGAAGCACTACTTGGTTTTGATTTAAATACATAGTTTTGTCATATAAGATTGTCCAGCTGAGGCTGACAAAATCAGTTCATGTTTTTGTGGGGTTTTCTGGCTAGCATGATGTTAGGGATCTGTGATCTTCTTTGGATGTAGTTGTCTTACCCCTAGACCCTTGTTTATTATGCTGCTCCAGGGAAATCTATGGAAATGGTGTAAGCAACTGGGTAGGAGCAAATGGGCAGGATATTCTTACATTGGGAATGATGGAATACTGATTATTTGTGGAAAGTTATGTTGATAAAAAGACAGGCATCTAGTAACTGCAAGTATTAACATCCAGCCTAAAGCTTCAGTTTTGCAGTTTTGTTCTTCAGTACTGCTTGCTGAAGAAGAGGATCTGAAGCTGACTACAGTAATATGAAAACTCTTCAAGTGACTGGATTGTCATAGCCCAGAGTGAAAGGGGAAATGAAGGCTTATTCTGCATATGCTCAATACTTCTGAATTGTCAACTTGGTTGGCTGCATATGCCACCTCTGAGAGAAAACATCTGTGGCTGGAGTCAGCAGACCTTTAACTTAATTTGAAAGCACTTTCTCAAACTTGGGATTCCCGGCCTAGACTCTAGGAAAGAAACCTCTTTCCCACAACTAACTGCATAGTTGACATATTTTGGTTTGGATGCTGATTCTCCAGAGTGGGAAGATGGGTTCATTTTATTACTGAGTTAATTCTGTCTTATACAACCAGTTTCAGTATATACATTTTAAAAATGCATACTTTCAAATTTGGAAAAACATTTGGCTATTAGGGAAGGAAATATTAAGTATATACATATTCATAGATGGGTCAATCCTGTTCTTATTCATACTGATGAGTGTGTAAGTCCATCTGATAAACTGCCTTTCCTTTTAAAAGCTGAATCTTATTTATGTTTTGAATTTTTCTAACTTCAGCATTAAGTAATTGGAACTTTGCCTTTGCTGGTAGTTAAAACAGACCCCTTGAACAAGAAAGGTATTTTCCTTGTTTAATAATTTCTGTAAATTTTGTGTACATTTCAAATGTTTTCAGAATAGGTAAGTTCTGTTTTCTAATGTGGAAGTGATCAATGGCTTGTCCTATGGAAGGAAATGAGATTGTTGCTGTTAATATTAACAGAGTTTGATCCCTCCCACAAATATTTGAGCAAGGAACAGCTGAGGTTGATGGATAATCTTATTAGAAATAGAGTTCTAATTAGTTTCAGAGCCATATCAATTTTTTCATGCTGGAAATTGTTGGGTTCTCTCATAGGTGTCCCTACTGTTTAACTCTGGAGTGAGTTGTTCTAATTATCACTTGTTTGATGGTACAGCAAATTAGTGCTCACATCTGAGTCCTGAACAATGGAAATCATAATTTCAGTGGAACATCAAGTTGGCTCTTGGCTGTTAACATGTTTATTTTCCATGTTTCTCTTTTGTTCTAGACCAGCAATCATTACTGTTCATGTTCCACAACTTAATTTACCAATTACCACAAAGCCTGTAAAATCCAAAGTAGGTGCTGATCTATTCACATGATATATTAGTTAAAATCACAGCAAATTGTAAATTGCTACAATTTATATAGACAAGGGTCTGAATCAAAATCTTGGATCTAAAACACACCAAGCATGAGGAGGATTTGGATTCAGATCTGAACTCTGTGGTTTGGGTTTTTCTTTAATCACATGGTGTTACAAACATCTATTTCATCTGTCTAAACTGTCCCAGCTGTGCAGAGTATTTCCTTGAACACATTAGACTTACTCCTGATTTACATCTGGGTAAAAGTAACTTTGCTAAAGTCAGTGCAACTGGTGCCAGTAGATGATGTGTGAGGAAACGTCTGTACTTTCCATATGATGTCTCTGTATGTTAATAATACAAAAAATTAAATGTATTCTTTGCATTGGCTTTGGGAAAAATCAGTCTGCAAGTCTTTGCGCGCACATGAGCATCATGCAGATATGCTAGCAAACATGGAATATAAAGGAGTTGGAATGGTAGTTCTGTGCAGTGGTTGTTCGAGACCTTTCTTTTAAGGTAGGCCTTGGTGACACTCCTGTATCCTCCTTGCTGTCTTCCCCTCACCTCACTGGTTTCTTCCAGGTTCTGCTACTACCACTGCCTTTTCACAGTTTCTATTAGCTGTGTCCTACTGCCTCCTGTCAGGGCACTGGGTTTGTCATTGAACTGTTTGCCTCTCACCTTTAAGGCTATCACTCATCAGCTATTAGTAACCAACATTATATACATATTTGAAGTAAAGAGAATATTACAGCTGGATTAAGCATTGATTTCCACTCTAGCTTTTCATATTTAATTATATAAAGGTTTCAACTGAACTTGAGCTGTAAGGAAACCCAAGCTTTTCTTTAGATTGGACAGAGTTTGCAAAAGTTCGGGTTTTGTGTCTGACATTCTCATGTCCATTGTTCTGGATTGAACTGTGACTGTTCTTTGGTATTTCTTGTCCTGGCTAGAGGCAGGAACTCGTGGAAGCATTGCTGCAAAATCCTTTTGTTGAGCGTTCCTGTGTAGCTTTCCAGGCTTGCTGAATCTTACCATTGTGTGTTTTCAGATTCACACTGGAAGAAAATAAATTGCCATTCCTTTAATTGTGACTTTATTGGGATGCAACTGCAATTTTTCTGTTTCATCAAAGGAGGGGGTGTGACTTATCTGTCCTACCGAAAGTGGTCTGACTTGCACCGTATTATGCCAGCAAGGAGAAACTGCCTTACAGATTTTTATTTTTCCAAAGATGATACGTGGTCTCTGTGCAGCTGCAATTTCCCTGGAGGAAGATGGTCGGACTTCTCATTGGGGGTTGTTCATTCTTACCTCTTCTAGCCAAGAACAATATAAACCAGGGTGAATCAAGGGTAAGATGCGTGTAGTTACCAGTTCAGTGCGTACTTAGCATAAAAATACAATACACTAAGGGAGCAAGAGAGAAAACAGTGAGGCCCATGAAACATCATGTTGCGTACTATATCAGACAGAAGAAACGGATACTTCAGATAGCTCTGGGCCAGTAATAAAATAGAGTGCAAGAAGATGATTAGATCTGTAAGCCCTTCTTTAGCTAAGTATTCAGTTTTTGCTAAGGAATATACAAATCTTGACACCTCCTTTGAAGGTATCAGTCAAGTTTGTAACTTTGAGGCAGGCAAGGATGTGCAGTCATAGGTGCCCTCCCCTTGGGAACACCAGTATTTCAGAGCTTGCAGACAGTGTGAATCCTTTAAGGAACAGCAGGGATCTTCTTTTTGTGTACATAAAATAAATGACTGGTTAAAAGCCTTTTGAGGACATAAGCAAATTTTGTAGCAGTTATCAGTTATTTTATCAATCTCTTAAGCGCATCTTAAGCAGATATAGAAAAAGCAAATCTGCTTTGGCTCTAGTTTATGATATCCATGATATGTCGTATGTGATTAATCAGAGGTGGATCACATTCAAACTGATAACCTGTTTATGCTGTGCAAGAACACAAGTTTATATGAAAAGTGTTCAGCTTTCATAAATGGAGAACAGAACTGGAGAAAACTCAAAGGTAAAAGGCAACCTACAGAGTGATTATTGAAACACAACACTAAAATTTTAAAGCTAGGCACTTTTACAGTGGTTAGATAACGGTGTATATTCTCTCACACTGACAACTAAGGAAATCCAAGTTACAGCTTAAAGGTTTAAATTAGCAGACTGTTCATTGCTGAGAATCATGTTTCTCCCACACTTATCAGTCTTTCTCTCTACTGGAATTTTATATATGCTTAACAGTAGATAACTTCTGGAATCCATGTCATTTCTATTGGCGGCACCAGGTCACCTGCTCCTTTATCTGGAGTTCAAGATTCAGCTTAAAACATTATGCTTGTCTGTGTTGCTTCTGCAGGGATTGTTAGATATAGTCTTAAAATCTAGTGTTTAGCATTTTTCTATATTTTAAGTAGTTCTCTATTACTTCCAGAGTTTAAGTTTTAATATTTTCTGGGTGGACTTTTTACTTTACATCCAAAGAACAAAATCTTGGTTGGATTCTTATACAAGGTTATGTCAGCCTTGCTAAAAAAGCTTGGAATATCTCTTGGTTGACATGATTTTTAGGCTTAGAAATAGGAAGAAGGAAGAAGAATAGTTAGTAATGGGCAGCAACAATTTACAAAGCTCTGTATGCAATATAGCTACCATATGAAAAAATATTGCATTTGTCTGTTCTTTCGTTGGGTGTTCCATAAACGTGAAAACACGGTATTTTGTTTGATTTCCATCTGTACAAGGCTCTTAGGCTTTTGAACTAGGGAGAAAGGAAATGTATGATAAATGGAGTTAGCTATGCCTCATTGTATTTGATTTTTCTCAAAGGTTGGGACTGGAACACTGTTGCAAGAAACAAAGCTTTGACTGGACTTAAGCAGTAAGAGTGAGCTGTCCTTTATCATATTAATTTCAGTTGACTCATGTCATTTCACCTCCCAAAACCAATGATGCTGGGTTAAGATTATATCCAAACCAGTCATAAGTTACCAATGAATCAGTAACAGAATATTTTGGGCTGGTATACAAAAACATCTCTTGCTTTGTATTTAGTGAGCTTGGATTCTCTTGTGGTTCAACAATATTTTACAGAAACAAAACATTCTCAACTTCAAGCAGAGTACAGAATCCTCAAACTTTCAGTGCAAGGAGGGCAAAATCCAATTTACAGCTTCATTCCTCTTGGACTAGCTAACAGACATATATCTTGCATAGTCTGTGTTCAAAATTTCCACTGTCACTTATTTTGATTATCTGATAGATGCTGTGATATTAAAAGCATGGTATGCAGCAGATAAATCATAGCATCAACTCCTTGTTGTGCTAACCCTCTTTACTTTTCCAAATAGGAGGAAAAAGATTGAAGTGTTTGGGTATGGAAGCCATGATAATGAACATATCCTTCATGGTTGGAGTAATTTTGTTTTTCTCAGGTAGACCTGTAATTTGTTTGAAACATTGCTGTTGAGCAGCACTATGGTACAGCTTTTAGAGAAATTTTTGGTAAGAAACAATGTTTAGAAAAAACTTGAAAAATATCCTTTGCCTTAACAGTATCAATTTGCTTTAGAAATGTTAATGTATCTTATCTATTTTGTGTTTTAATGCATATGTCAACAATGCTGTCATTGTTTCTATGTGTCTGACAGCTATATCAAAGAAGTATCTGAAAAACTGAAATTTTCTTAAAGCTAAAACCCCATAACTAAATAAAACACTCCTAAGCTGTCATAGAAAACCCAAGTAATCCATGGTCAGCAATAAATAAAACCAAGAGAGCTAAAGTGAAGGTCAAATCTGTGGCATTTTTCAGAGCATGACCTTTTGGCTTTAGCATTTTACTTAATGTTTTGCTCTTATATTGTATTTTTCATTCATGGCTTATGAATTGCTTTACAAAGACAAGTAGTAATAGTCTTATTTTTTGGGTGAGGACTAAAGAAGCACCAAGAGATAAAATGACTTGTCTGTTTAGTCAGTTCATTAGAGCTATAAAGGCTTCCGATGCCAAATATTGCCTTAATTTTTAGGTAGATTTGGTTCTTTTAAGGAAGGTACATTACAGGTATATATCTCTTGCAAACTAAATGTATTGTTCTCCTCCTTCTAGGAGGAGATACTAGGTACTTCTGGGCTCAGAAGTAGATGAGAACTGTGTGAGACTTCAAATTTTGGACTTACCCTGAAAGAGCTAAAAACCCAATCAGTACCACACTGTTTCTCAAAACTTGTGAGAATTAATGGCATGCTGAGCCAGAACAGCTCAACCCATGCTTTTCCCTTGGAACACCATTCTAGATGCCATTAAAAATGACCTTTAGTGAAGATTTTTGTTTTAATGGAAACAAAGAAGGTCATAATTTAGTTTACAAAATATCCTCAAATGCTTTTAACAAGAAAACCCATATGCCAGTTTTGAAGGATTCATACAGCTTCTCTTGCTCTGTCCTTGCTTTGTTAAATAGCCAGGCTTGTTTCAGCCATGACTTAATGTTTGTAGGAAAGAACGTTTTGAAGGATGACACATGTGGTTAAAAAACAGGAATTAGTTTCTGGCGTTTAATTCCCCGCATTGCCACAAACTTCCTCTGTGACTTTGGACAGGCCACCACATCTCTGTGACTAAATTCACTGGCTGTAAACTGATGCTAGTGGAATTTCTCCTCTTTAGAGGCAAGTTGTGAGGAGGACATGCATCTGGGTCTGAACTGCAGCTGTGAAGGACTTAGATTTTTAACTTTCTAAAGTGTGTGAATCCAAAATAATTATTTAAAAGTGTGGCCATTTTCTATGGATTTTCTCAGTAATGGGAAAATGCCACAAAGTAATTGGAGTAATTTGTCTGTGGTACTTTGGCACCTCTTTCTGTCAGACAGTTTTGCAGCTGACCATACTTCCCTACTTGAGAGGCTGAGTGCAAGCCAGTGACAGCACGCCCGTGGCAAATGTGTCAGAATTGGCTATTGATGCTGCTGCTTTAGGTTTGATGTAGATTAGAGTAGTGGTGGACTTCGGGGAGCTTTAATAAATCAGGAAGGCCTGACCATCAGGTGCTGAAAGAGGTGGCTAGGGATATCAGCCTAGTGGATGACATCCAAAAGGTCAACTGTCAGACTGTACGATGACAGAAGTCAGGTCCAACTACCGAAGGCAACCTGTGCTAGATCTGACTGGGGAAGTTTTTTAGGTCCCCAAGCCTTAATCTCAACTAGAAGAAGGCTTCTTCAATAGTAAGTGGGAATGCTGAATTTACATAAAATCTTTGCTCCTTTGGTTTCTGAGCAGTTAAACAGTGAGCTACATCTGCCAAGGAGCCTGAAAAACCCTCTTGTTCATCTAGCCCAAGCCATATTCATGGCTGAATGTTTAGACTGACATTTGTCATATTTATCCAGATTGTTTTTTAATGGTGATCAAGCATTATCTACAGAGATATTCCATCGCCTGTGGTGGGCAGTTTATAATTCTGCTTAGGTGCTTGGCTAACCTCTCCCTGTAGGAAAGAGAGGTGAATGAGCAGTTGCCCTTAGACCAGTCACCTAATCGTCCTTTTCCTTGGGCAGCAAAGCAAGGGGAGGTGAGAATGCCTCAGCATCCGCTGTGGTATCTATTCTTTGTGAGGCAGAGGGCAGGGAACAATATTTGGGCTTCTTTAACAATGGCTTCAGTATCACTTTTCTTCCTCTTCTGGAAAGCTGCTGTCTTTCCAGGGCACTACACACAGCAGAGAAACAAAGCTGTGCCTATGGTTGCTCTGCTTGAGATCACAAGCTCCAAAAGACAAAATATGGTTTGTGAAAGCTGGGTCACAGACTCCAAGAAAGACAACTTTTACACAGGAAAAGGATATGGAATTGGTGGGGAGGGTATATCTGTTAAAAAGGGGATGGGCTCTGTTAAATATTCTTCCAAATGCATGCAATGAATCCATGCAGAACTCTATCAGTGAGCTATTTTCCGCAATGAAATAGGAAAACATTTCATAGGTGCCACCCTGTCCATATTTTGTTGGTCAGTTCTACTGTATATAAACAATATCTGTAACATGGAGTAATTATATGCTTCCAACAAAAACAAACTAAGAGGATAAGATTCTCAGATTGTTTTAGTGTGATTAGAAGCCACAAATACAAAATATTGCATCAGAGACTTTGGACTCCAGAAATCTTTAGTCTTGGGTTGTAGAAATACGATGTTTAGATAAGTTCTTGGCAAGAGCTGGAATTTGCTGGACTTCAATTTTTTCACTTTGTGAGGTACAAGAAAGTCTGATTAGAATGAAATACCTGTTCTTTAGAGCTGTTTTTTTCTTTAAATCTGTTGTATTTTCTAAGTATTTAGGAAAGTTTTATCACTAAACAGTGTCTAGTCTTCCCTAGGTGTGTAGAATTGGTTCTGTTTACATCCCATTTCAAAAACACCCTCAAAATCGGTGATATAGATGATTTTTATCCAAGGATTTAAATTGACTGATATAATCTTCTTTGTGTTCTCAGCTCCACTGTATTTAGAAACAACACTGTTTTTTTTTTTACTTCCGCAGTGCAGGATTCTCTTCCATTGTTGATTCTCCATCCACAATACAGTACGTGTGACTGTCAATACAGCTTCTTTGGGGACTTTTTTTTTTTTTTTTTGATGTAGCACATACTGTGGTGGGGCCTTTGCTCATGAAGTCAAATAGAAACTCTGCAACTTCTCCATCAGATCTTTTATCCCTAACAATTCCTCTTGCTATCAAGACATCTCACATGTAAGTGTCCACAATGGAAAGTGACTAATGTGTTTTACTGCCAATATGATGATTCTTTAACATTCTCTGGTATTGCTGGGTAATCCTTTAGGACAGATTTAAAAGCTACTGGTCAGCTGGTGTGTAGAAGGCAAAGAACAGCAAGGTAGATTTGTTCTGCTACAAAGAAGGCAGAGGCCACTCAAGATGTGACACAGAACTTGGAAAAACTTACTTTTTTTTTCTGGTAAATTGCCTGGTTTGGATCATGGTTTCTTGAACTCTTCCATCCACTTCTAGATACAGATGAAAAATTTTGTTTTTCACGTTTTAAGGATTTTTCTTTTGTAAATATCTTCATAATAATTAGAAATAAATGGCTTCCTAGTGACTTTTTTTCCTTGGAAAACAATGGTTTAAATTAAAGAAAAAAGGGTTTTGCCCAACATGTAAACAAACATACAAGAGTTCCAAAAAAACCCAAAGTTGGAGAAAGTAGAACTGCCAGTGGTTTGAGAAAACCACAGGCAGGTTCTTGTGTCCCTATGGAAATGTTTGATTTTTGGTTTTTTCTTTTTTTCTGGCTGGCTTGTTAAACCCTGCATGTTCCAAATGTGTACTGTTTAACTGTTTGCTTTTAGCATGATTTCTCCTTTTAAAAGACGACAGTATTTAAACCTAGCAAGATGTTGTTTTAAGATCAACAATTTAACAAGAGCAAAATCTGCCTCCCAGACTCAGCTGCCTGCCTTCTTTCCAAGATACTTTGTTCTGAAGAAGCTGATGGCAGTGATAAATGTAAGAGAGTTAGAGCTCTGTGGTTATTGTCAGCAAGTTAGCTTTATGGGTTGGGGATTAGACCTTTGATGTCTTATCGAGTTTCTGCCCTGCGTGAATCAGTTACTTACTTGATTTAAATTATAAAAAGAAATGCTCTGTTGTGATATTGTCTCATACTGTGTCTTCGTCATTTGAGATGCCCTCAGTGTTCTTCAGTCCCCAGAAAGGGAAGGCAACCAGCCATATGGAGAGTGGCCAGTTGCCTGCTGATCGTGATAGGCATTAGAGGTGCATAGAAACTCAGATATAGAAAAGCCCTGTTCAGCAAGCCTTTCTGTCCCCCCACAAAGAGAGATTGTTCCCAAAAAGTCTGTAACACAGCATCCAATACTGTTTCACTTTAGCTTTTGAGGGGGTCTCCCTATTCCTTTAATAAATTACTTCCTTTTCACTGAGGTAAGAGGTTCTTTATGAAGTTGTCTTTATAACAGCCCCCAGTGTAATTGATGCTAGACTGGTATGGAGAGCTGGTGGCTGCTTGGACATGTGGTGTAAAGAGAGCAGAGGTGAGCTGAGAAAATCCTTTCATGATTCCAGGGAACAATGAGGATGGCAATACCTTACCCTGGAGACAACTGAGAGTATCTAGAAGCTCATTTCACAGGTTTCGCATGTGCTGCACCAGTGGGTGAAGACATTTCTGGCCTTTGTGACAAAGGTCCAACCTAATGCATCTTATTTTGAGTTATACATTATTGCTCTTAGTTTTATCTTGTTAAGCTACGCCAGGCACTTTAAGGGTATGTGTTACTATTCTTTAATCCTAAAATAGATATAGAAATGTTGATCTGGATTAGATTTTATTTGTATTTTAAAATATCATTTCAACATTTTAGAAGCCAAAATATTTTTCATGTGAGCAGCCTTTGAACAAGATTAAAAAGTAAAATGTATCCGTTCCCAAATCATAGCTGTGGTTATTAAAGACACCAACCAGACAGATTAGCTGTGTGTGAGGAAACTGGCTAACAGGACAGTTGTGCTAGCCCGCTTGTATTCTGAAAGCTGGGTCAGTACTCATGAAAAGCTTAAGTAAACTAAAGGATAATTCAATACATAGACAATGCATCCCACTGTTTCTCTGTTTATTTTCTCCCTGTGTGACTTCTGGCAACTGAGAAGAAACACTATAAATGACAGTAACCCGCCAAAGAAAAGATTATGAATAACAATACCACAAGAATGAAGGGCATAAAGTTACCAGTGACTTGGGAAAAATGCAGAACGTTGGACGCGTGACACGTGTAGAAACTAGTGGATTGTAGTATATGCAGTACAGAACACTTTCAGATAAGAAACCCTTTCAGTTTGAGTTTCAGTATAAATTTATGGTAGATTGTTTCGTACATGCATACGAAAGACAACACGTTCCTAATAAGAGTTGTCTTTTTTTGTTTTCTTAACCACATTTTTATCAGTGCTGCTTTCAGCACTCTATTTAAGAATGTCATGTTTTATATCTCAATCTGCAGTTTTATGTTCAGGCAACACATACAGCAAGCTGATACCCAAAGTTTGGACACCATTAAAGTTTTTTGATGGTACAAAATGAAAAAAAAAAGAAACCCAGCTGTTAAACTAGAATTCAAAATAATTATAATAAAAATCACAGGAACTTTTTTTTTATCCCTGAAAAGCCAGGTAAACTTTTTTTTATGAGAGGGAAAATGTTGCAGTTTATTTGTCCTTGCTGTGGTACACTTTTATTACTTCTATATATCTACAGTATTAAATACGTGGGCTGTTTTCACCTATAGTGAATTTGTTAGGTTCAGTTTGCTAGTGTCATTGACAGTCTTTATCATGTCTTGAAAGTTAAGACCATTAGTTCATTTTTAGCTATATGGGGTGATTGCCAACAAGTTTTTCACACATTGTTTTTGATGCTTAGACTTTACAGCTTCTGGCATGACTCATTTAGAGTAAGTGTTTTGTGCTTCCAAAAACTATATTGTAGGAGCATTCAAATGAATCATGAAAGCTTCTTCTGAAAGGATAGTTCTCTAGGCCTGAGTGCTACTCAATAGGAGCCCAAACCTGCTCCTATTGAAATCTATGTATTTACGTTAGTAGGTATTGAACCAGATCCTAGAATGCTATTTAAGAAAGCAGCCCTTCAAGAGGTATGACTGCACTTCAATGAAGCAGTGTCTCAGTGGGCATTAGAGACAGCTCTCCTGTGTGCCCCTGTAGGCGCACAGATGCTTACTGGAGATCTTTCATAAGATTATTTTTGAAATCTAGACCTGGCTTCTGTTTCAGTTGTTTGGCACTTAGAATGTTTCTTCCTCTTTCTTTTTCTTTGATACTATGGGCTGGGTTAATCTCATAGGACTTCAATCATTTGCTGGAGAGCTGTTGAGTCTCCAGTTCATAATGTGGAAGATACATTACTAGGATGCAATCCATCTTCTCCTAAGTCAAGTGAATCTTACCCTAAAGGTGCCAGTTTTTAGTTTCTCTAATCTGTGCAGCTAGCCCCACATTATGAAATCATGATCATGGCTTGCTGCCCTGGAGAGTTCTGCAGTATTGTGGCTGGAATATTTACTATTTTGTGTGAACAGGGACAAATAAACTTTCAAGAACAAATGTTAATTTTCAGATGACTGAGATAACCTCACTGAAGTCAGTAGACTGCTCATTTATCTGCTAGTGAAATATAATGGAACAATTCTGATTTACACCAAGAACATTTATCATTGAGAAGAGGCACAGAAATGTTTTGAGGTTCTTGTAAGTGCAAACTGCCTTGCCCACTACAGTAGCGGGAGTGGGCACATTCTAGCTCATCAGTATACTACTTACTTAGTCCTGTGTGTGATGTCTTTCTGTATAAATGCTTCCATGCAAACTTAACTTTAATAGTGATGTCTGGTATGTCTGGACAAAGGAGCAGGTTACAGTTTGAAGTAAATGGCTCTGGGCTTGTCCTGGAACAGTCGTGAAAGACTGGTTTGCTTCAGTGGCACAGCACAAGGTGAACTAATCTGTTAAAGATAGGTTAAGTACACTAGTTAATGCAGGCTTTTCATTTTTAATGTATCTATTGGACTGTCCTAAGTAAGCCAGTAACAAGGATAAGGAAAAATTAGGTTTTCCATATATTTCAGCACTACGGTTGAATGCTTTTCATGGCATTGGGATGAGAATAGGGTTTGTTGTATAAATGTACCTTCTGGTTCATTCCTTGGCAGAAGAGTGATGAAATAAATACTGAAAAAATGAGTGGTGTTTTAATAAAGCACTTTAACTGAGACAGATTAGCTGGTTAGAGTACTCTAAGGCAGACTGTAACATGTTCATGTTTAAACATCGTTGCCTTTGAAATATGCATGGGAATATGACTTTACAAATTATAGCCTGCATGTGTGGATATGTATACGTAATGGCGTGTGTTTGTGCATATATATGCATGAATATATATATATATATATACACACACACATTACTATTGTCTAACTCATTTTCCCATTGTAGACAAGCCTGGAAGGAACAAAATATTCCTAGCTTGGAGACTTTCACATCTGCACTTCAGGCAGCTATCAGAAAGAAGGAGCATGCCTACATAAATCACTGTAAATCAGCACATTTTTCAACAGCATGAAGCCCTAAGCGCAGAGCCACTTTAGAGAGCACTTCTCCATAGTTTGTTCACAGACCTCCCATGCCAGCAGCGGGGAAGTCAGACCATTCTATTCAACATCTTACAGTAACCACATGCAGGATAAAGAAATTGCCTTTCAAAGCTATGGTCTGCACTAAGCTTTTCCAAGCAAAACAGCAATGTCTAGTATCCGTCTTTTCTCTTCTGCCTGTTTTTCAGGACTTTTTGGCCCTTAGCCCCCCAGGATGAGTTGTTACTCTTCTGTTCTGAGAGCAGGCTTGAGCTTACTTAATTTTAGATTCTGAAGCAGTAGTTTTCACCAGTTATAAGGGGTTCACAAAAATTAACAGAATAAAAGCCTATTGTCATATGTTTCAATATCTAGTTTCAGTGGAGGATATATAGCACTGAAAGGAAAACTGAAAGGTCCAATAAATTGAAGAAAGGTTGAAAACTTCAAACAATCCAAATCCATGAGCTTGAAGGTTTTTGTTTCCCTAGTGCACAGACTCCAACCTGATCTTACAAAGTAGGACGCAGTTTCTGTTCATAGAAGAGAAGCAGTTTATGAGTCTTCAGCTGTAGTTGGAAAAGTTATAGTAGAGCAAAGTAAAAATAGGCTTTGCATAGTTATGAGTTACGGTTTAGAGTGCAGCCTGTTTGTTAAGGATGTCTCTGCAGGACTGCAAGGAAACTTTCCTAGTTTTAAACGCCCAAATAAAAAGTAATAAGAGAGACTGGGGATCACTCCTATGCCTTGCTCAGATTAATCAGACAGTGGCTTTTGACCAAAGACAATCCACAGCTGTTCACTGTATTGTGAAATGTAGAGTAGAGCATTTCCCATTAGTGTTTAAAAGGCTGTGAGCCAGATTCAATAATTAATCTTTATGCCTC
The DNA here is from genome assembly GCF_028554395.1 of Pezoporus wallicus. Taxonomy (NCBI): domain Eukaryota; kingdom Metazoa; phylum Chordata; class Aves; order Psittaciformes; family Psittacidae; genus Pezoporus; species Pezoporus wallicus. Next base: position 6,749,570 of record NW_026637663.1, read on the forward strand.
AGCCTAAGTACATCTGTTGTCAGCTTTTCCTCCAATGGGGCGTTCCCTATGACCAGACTGTGACACTGTTCTCAACTCTTCTGCTTTCTTGCACTGGCAGTTTGGCTTGTAGATGTATGTAGTTGTTGATTGTCTACCCATACACCATTTTTCTCCCAGTATACTCTGCGATCTGCTTAGGTGAAGGGAGAGTTGCTCTGCACTATACATAATGGGATCACAGATTTGTGCACTGGAAATGCACAAATGTGTATGTGACTTTTCTGAAGAGCCTTTCTGCCCTAGTGGTGATGTGGTGGCAGGATGTAGGCCAGAGGGAATGACCCTGAATCCCTGGGTAAGAGTGGATAGTGTAAAGTAAAGAGGAGATGTGTGTTATGCTATAGCAGTGAAGAAGTTAATGGTCATATTATCTTGATAAATGGTTCATTAGCACAGTAAAGAAACCATTGAATACCTGCTCTTGAGATACTGGAAAAACTCTCTTGCATCCGGACTGTCCACGGCCCAGATGTGGGACCAGGGACAAAAATGAAGCTGAAAGATACGACAGAGCAGAGAACAGAAAACTGTAGAAATAATTTTCTCCAGTATAAGCAAGGTTTCAGGTATCTGCTACTTCACATTGACAGTTCTAGTGTTAGCAAACTCCAGTAACAGAGGGATGAAAGATCACTGCGACAGCTTGTGATATAGAGGCCACATTTCAACCAGTATCAAGAGTCTTTGTTGTGTGAGATAGTGAAAGAAAATACTGTAATTCCATGATGCCTGAAACGCATGACAGTAAATAATATTTTATCATTGCTTGTATCTGTCAAGTGGGTGCATGCAGCTTATAGTGACTTTGGTTTTATTAACTGAGGTAAACTTAATAATAAAGAATTTTCCTGATATAGTTCTATTATTTTTTCTTCTCAGAAGCAGTACCTGAGAATTTAAAGCAGCGCCTAGTACGGAATAGTAGTCCTCTTGGAAATTGGGTGTTGTAAAAGTATAATGTTCTGGAAAGGCTGAAATAAATTGGAAGGTGTAAAAGTTTTTTATTATATTAAAATGTAAAGCAATTCCAGCTGAGGAGTTGTGCCTGCTAATCTGTAGCATAAGCTTCAATTTGTAGTTGAAACCAATTTTCTGAAACTTGACTAGGCTGGTTTCTGTGTTATTAGGGGCAGGAACACCTCTTTGTTAAAAGTGGTTTGCTTTTTAATAGGGTTTAGCCATAATTGTCAGTTTTTTTGGTGGTGATTCAAAATAGTTCCACCTTAGGTTGGTCAATTTTTGTTGGCTCAATATCAGTTGCTACTAGCTTTCAACAGAAATGCTGCTTTAAGCTTGCCTTTCAGTGAATCACACGTTTGTACAATAACAGACTTGTTTGTTAAATGAACATAAGGACAGAAATAGATGAGCCTGTTTCAGGGTGAGTCACCTTCTGGTACATCTAGAGTCACCTTTCTCTCTAAACTGTCCTATTTTAATCAAAAGGAGTATTTTCACAGGGAAGTGCAGCTCTAAGATATGCATCAGTATCGTCCTAGTGTCACTGACTCGGCTTGTTCCTGTTTAAACAAACAGCAGATCGTGTGAGGAATCCCTTAGCCCTAGCTTGTTTCAACATTTCTATTAGTTTTGACATTTATCAATTCCTTTGGCTATATACTTTGTCTTTATAAGTACATTTGCTAGTCAGTCTTGTATGCTGTCTTTTCTTGCAGTTTCTTGCCTTTTTATCCTTCCTGCTCCTAAATTCCTCAGTTACATAAGGTTGGTGGAAATTGTTTAAATGTACATCCCAAATTCTCCAGTGAGGTTTGGCTAACCAACAAGCTATTTAAGTGGTTTTGTCTCCTGGGTATGTCTTCATCCTCTGCTTTTCCAGGTTGCTTGAATATCCTTGAACCCATAATTTACCCTAATAACCTCTAAGGTTTTGAAATAATAAAATACTTAAATAACATTCTTTGGATAAATGCCCATTAAAATATAGCTTTATCTGTGAACTATCACACTCTCAAGAGAGTGGATTTTGCTCCTCAGATGATTAAGGGGATTTGCTGTCTGCTGTGTTATTGTGGTTTGTCCACTGTGAGCAGGCATACCCATCTTAACTCAAGCAGCAACTCGAAACAGAAAAGATGAAGAAAGTCTGTGAGAAAAATGGGACAAAGGGTAGGCTGTTGCTGTGTGTAATTCTCCCCCCACCCCATGCCTGGGTTCAGTTCTCTGGTCTACCATGTGATTTTCTGTGGGTTATGAAGCCTTCCTGTACTTTTGAAAAATAATTCTCTGCTCAACAGGGGTGTTGCTGGGGATAAATTAAGGGTGGTAAAGTGCCTAGCCATTACACAGGGGTAGTCTCATGCACGCAGGAAGGCTGTACTCAGATCCTTACTTCACAAGATAGGAAGAGGGAGATCACTTGATGTGCCATCACCAAATCCACAGGGCATATCTGTGGCAGAACAGGGGACTGGATCCAGTTTCACTGCCAGAGGCCCCATGTGGTCTATTTTTCCTTGAAAAGTACTTTTCATAGTCTAAACCCTGACTCCTGCAGATGCCTCCAAAACAAGAAAGGGAGGCTTGGAGGACCTCGTTTGGAGGACCTCACTTGCAGGACCCCCCAACACTGCAGCTCATCAGGGCACCCTGGCATACCCTGGAGACCAACATAATGTCAAGATTGGTCACAGTTATTGAAACCTGTCTTCCCTGTTGCTCGTTTTGCAGGTAAAGGGAGATGACTTCAGTTTTGTTCTCTTCTCACTCAGACCAGCTAATTATTAATTTCTGTTAGGAAAAATGACCTGAAAAATAGCTCCAAAATGGGAAAGAGAATGTCTCTTTTGGAGCTGTATAGCTACATGCCAGGATGAAAGTTTTGGGGTTTGTGTGTAATTTGAGTAATTTGTGAGTTATTTGCTTCTGAAACTAATTATTGTTAAAAATGAAAAATTACTAAATATGTCAGGAAAAGGAAACTTTCCTTTTTATGTTACTGCACCAGTAAAATATAAAAATTCTGGTCAAAATCCAACCATATGACTATCATTTTAAAATGATACCTTTGAGATTGTCGCTTCAATTTTAGACATGCTCTTCAGAAAGACATCTGTATTGTCTCACGTCAAGTGATAGGAAATGCAAATAGACCACAGTTTAAGTACGAAGATTACAGAGATTTATGCCTCTCTTTATACTTTATTTTTCTTTTTTTTTCCCCTAATAACATGCAGGGAAACTATAGCAAATGTTTTCTTACTTTTTTTTAACTTACACTACTCTTTCCTGCTCAAATACTGATCTTTGTCCTCTTTTTTTTGCTTCAGTTTCTAACATGAAGTTCAAAATTTTCTGTAGCCGAGGTTTATGGTAATGAACAGCAGCAATAAAACATGTGCTTCAACTGGATGATGACCTTTTCTTAAATACCTCTTAATGTTTAGGAGAACTGTTATCTCCTGGTGTAAGCTATATACCTTACTTAATTTTGTGCTTATTCAGAAACAGTAAAATGATAGAGAAATTTATCTGATGACAGGGGAAGTTTAGATTGGATATAAGGAGGAAATTCTTTCCTGTTAGGGTGGTGAGGCACTGGAATAGGTTGCCCAGGGAGGTTGTGAACGCTCCATCCCTGGCAGTGTTCAAGACCAGATTGGACGAAGCCTTGGGTGATACGATTTAGTGTGAGGTGTCCCTGGCCATGGCAGGGTGGTTGGAACTTGATGATCTTAAAGTCCTTTCCAACCCTAACTATTCTACGATTCTATGATTCTATGACTTGAGTTCATCTCCTCCCAAGTTCCCACTTTTCAGGAGCTCAGAAGATAAAGTACTATCTTTGTTTTTGGCTGGCAAGCAGAGACATCAGAACCAATTATGGTTTTGGCAGTATGTTTCCGGGTAAGTAGCTCCTGCTTTTCACAGTGCCAAAAAAGATGCCAAAATCATGAGCCTTGCCTGCAGTCGTGGGGGTGGAGAGATGAATAGTTAGAGCAAGTTCAGTGTGACTTTGCGGCACAACTAGAAAGGGGAGCATCTTTTGATGGCAACAGATTACTTCTGTCTTCCTATACACACTTACTGGATTCTGGAGGAGATGAAATGGAATTTCTGAGAAAGAGAGAAAACTGTTTCTGATACAAGAAGGCCAGTTCTTGGCCACCTGGGCACAAGTTGGTTCACATTCAGGTGGCTGTTGACCAACACACCCATGTCCTTTTTTGCCAGGCAGCTTTCCAGCTGCTCTTTCCCCAAATTCTATAGATTTGCATGTGATTGTTGAGATCTACATACAGGACACCATCCTGCATGTTGTAAGAATGGTCTCACAGGAAAAACTGCAAGCTTATAACCTTTCCCTCTTCAATCTTGGCATGTATTTTTATAGACAAACATATGCACAAGTACAAATATTTCTATAAAATATATCTGAAAACTTTTTTTTTTAGTTTTGTTGAGGAGTCTTTAGATTTTAAATATAAGCATTGCAAGAATAAATAATCTGTTGTGTTTCACAAGGTGCTTACATGCTTACGTCTTACATCACTGTTTTTTTTCTTCAGACCTTTTACACTGAGGCCACTGGAGACATTATGGGTATAATTTTAGATAAGTAATCATGTCCAAAATCCCATTTGGATCTTAGAACATATTTTTCAGCTTGTTATTATAGACTTATTAATGCATAACAACTAATAAAATAGTCAAGTTTCCATTGCTCTCATTTTTGTTGTGGAGAATGTTTCTGCCATCACCATTTTTACTCTAAAGACTCCAAGCTGCTGTTTCCAGCTTCATAATGGGTGAAGAAGATTCAGATATTTCCTAAGTGCAATAGTGGTTTTAGTATATGTTAGAGAAATGTTGCAGTCACTGAATTCAGTGCAGCAGCTGAATAATCAGAGGTGTGAACTAGCTAGTATTTGAATAGGCTAAAAAGGCTGAGCTTTCTTTTCAGTTTTGGGTAATATTTGTATGTCTTCCTTGGGGAAGGGGATCACAGAGCACTCTTCACACGGGAATAGCATTCCTACAGCTTTTTTTTCTTTTTTGTTTTTTCTTCCAGTTTTTGAGAGTGGACCAAGACAAAGACAGAGAGTGCAGCCTGGACTGTGCAGGTTCCCCTCAGAAATCACTCTGTGCATCTGATGGAAGAACTTTCCTGTCCCGGTGTGAATTTCAGAGAGCAAAATGCAAAGACCCTCAGCTGGAAATAGCCTACCGGGGCAACTGCAAAGGTGAGCAAATCAAAGTTTCTCTTGACCATAATGAAAAATAATAGACTTAAAATAGTTTCTGAAAATATTTGTATATTGCAAACTAGGAGTGCTGTGCGGGAAAAACTTTCTAAAAGGAAGTAGGTTGAAATCCATCCTGTTGATTTACATAAAGGTAAATTGACCTTTATCAATCAGAAAAAATACTACTTCCCCACCCCTTTACAGTATAAAAAGTCCCTTTTAAGGAAATTTCAAGTTTAGGTCCTTCTTCTAAAGGACCATTGTCATTAGGAGACTTAGAGTAACTCGTACAGTTATCTGCAGAGGTTTCTTGTCTGTTGCAGTTCGGTATTTGGAGATGCTTAGATTCAGTCTTGTGTTTTCTAACTGCAACCATTTAGTTTGTGAGGGGTAAAAAAAAAAGAAAGTTTTTTAATACTTAGAGCCCTTACAGGCCATTTCTGCCTACATAATCTACTCTTTTACTTCTGATGTCTGTTTGGAGAAACTGTGTGATATGCAACCCTGGCACTTCAGATCCAATATTTGTAAAGTATTCATAGTTAAATCTTTTCACTTTTCAAGTAGCCTGGTGCTAGAGAACACAGTTCCTTGCTGAAGTGTAGGGTGATTCACAACACAATGATCTTCTTTCTAAAATGTAAGAATAGCAGTGGTCATAAAGATTTACTTTCCCTTTCTTTCTTTCCAAAAGAGGGGCGGGATGGGTTGCGAGAAAACACCAGGGACCACACATATTCGACCTCTAGGAGGCAATTTTCCACATCATCTCTCTCCAGCTCCAGCAAACCTCTGAAGCATCAAGACTGCTTCAAAGAGATGTTCTGTCTTTGCCTAGATGAAACACTATGCTCATTCTTCAGCCCTTTCATAATAAGCCATTGTATTACCTGATGGATCTATTTACTTTTGCAGACAAGGATAGCGTAGTGAAGCTACCTGAGCCAAAGCTTTTGTTACACTCATGAACAACAGAGAGAATTCTTGTGCACTCTGCATTTGTTAATTTTATGCATGAGAGCATTATACACTTTTACAGAAATTAGTTTAACTGTTTTTCTTTATTGCTTTTTCCTCTTACCATACTGACAATATCATCTGCAAGAAATTTTTTCTATAAAGATACATTGAATTCCCTTACTGAAGGTGTCCTTGGTGATGGTGGCAAATTTTTCTGCAATATACAACTAGTATTTGGAGAGCTGCTCATTAGCTGTTTACTAATAGTATGTTGATACAATTGCAGACTTGGAATTGGACACCTTAAGCAACATAAGTGTTGCTAATAGCAAGTATACATCATGCCCTCATCAGTCAGATGTTTTTAACCTTTCAATTAAATGAAGGGAAGCATCACTCTAGTATTTAAAGATGTTTTTTCTTTTGATTTATAGACACATGATTGCCCATAATATACTTGGTCAATACCAGCAAGAGACCAGTGCTCTTTCATAGTATTTCTTACTCAATCAAAGCATCCTTAAATTTTGAAGTGACCAGTGTCTTAATTCCTACCTATGGCTCAAATCACCAGAAATATTTCAGGCTGTAAAAACAAGGTTTAGAGAATAAAAAGACGATTTGTTGGCCTAGCTGCAAGTCTCAGTTTTAGCATTTCTAGGGCTACTTTTGATAGTCCTATCAAATATTCTTCTTGAAAGAGCTAAGAAAGTCCTCAGATTAAGACCTCTTTTTAGTCAGCTGCTTTTGAGTGGTGAAATTTGTTGTTACAGGTGATATTTGAAGAAAGAGCAGAGGTTTATTTTAGTAGGGCTAGCCAAAAAGTGATGGTTCCATTTCAGGGCAACTTTCAAGGTTTAAGAATTTGCTTTCTTTAGCAAATCCTTTTGGAAGTGTTCATCTGTCCCCCTAAAAAAAAACAGACTTTGCTCCATCAAAACACTGGATTTAAAGCAAGTTTTGATGTTGCTAATCCAAGAAAAAGGGAAAGAAATATTCATGTTTGCATGCAGAAGTTATGAAGGGGAAAAAGAAATAATTCCTGGTACAGGATTCACAACTTCAAATCTGTGCCTGATAGTCATCAACCATTGATCAGAAAGGGCATTCTTAAGTCTGTGTCTGTCTTGCTCTGTCTTCTTCACAGGTAAAAATCCCTCTTCACAAAAATCTTGTATGAAAATTAAATACTTCCATGTATCTTTTTAATTAGTTGAAAACAGCGACCAACTTCTTGTTCGATTCAGTCTATTTGCTAGAAATCTAAACACTGACAGTTTATGTCAATGACTTTTTGGAATAACTGAGTCAATTTCTTCATATATTTTTTCTGTTTATATATTAAATTTTCTGTATTTTATATAGAAATTATATATAATTTTCTATCATTTTATCTTTGTTGTTTATATATTCAGAGCTATGTTTTCTTTTTACATCCATAGGGGTGTTTGAAACACCACCAGACAGACGGCTTCTTTCCTTTTTTTTTCTGAGAAAGCCAAATTTAGCTTGACTATCTTTTCTCCTCCTCACCTATACTGAGCATTTGTCTCACTTGTTTGATTATGATCACTTAAATACTAAAATTAAAAGGGGATAATTTGCCTTAAATATGCTTGCTTTCCTTTCTTAATTCAAGTTTGATTCACAGCAATAATGCTCAGCCCAGGTAATTCTTTAGCATTGCAAAGGAAACCACTTGACGATCTTGGATCTTGACAGCTAACTGGCAGAACTTAAACTGTTTTATTTTTCTCACACTCATTTTTTTTTATATAATCCATTGCTAAGATTGGAAATGTTGTGAGAAGCTACAATCTCATAAAATTTCCAGCCTCTTTTTGCAGTTCCCAAATAATCTGTGTGTACTGTAGGTGAGCATCCAAACTTTGAATGCTTTTCCAAACAAAATCTAAACTGGAGATTTGCCACTTGGTTGACACAGATGTTTACTGTGCAACAAGGTTATGAATCTAATAAATAATATTTCTCAACTGTCAACATACATTTATTTGTGTTAGGGGAACTGTTAAAATATCACCTGTGATGGGGATCCACTACACACATGCAAATGCTTCACAGTAAATCTGGCCCAGCATAGCCAAACAAACAAAGCATACGAGAAGTGGAAAAGCAATGTGATTGCTTTTAAACTGGCCAGAAAGACACAGAGGCTATGTCTGTGCTAATTAATTAAGAAGTGCCAGAGCACAGTGTGACTGCGTACACCTGTAAGCTGGTAGATTGCACAAAGCCATCTTCTTTTAGGGATTTAAGGCAGTTCAACCTGAGAACTGAACCTACCTGCTCTTACAGTACTGCCCTTATACATGCCAGGATCAGTCTATTCCTATGACTAGTACAAACTCATGTATGAGGCCTTTAGCACTTAGCCTTGTTCCCTAAACTACAGCGGGTGAGAACGGGATGGGAGAGCTTTAGATGTCACACAGGAAGCCTTTGCAAGCTACAGAACTGACCCTTTGATACTCTTTGTTAGTGCATGCAAAAAGTACAGTTTGAAATTTCTAATTCTTGAAAATAGGACCAACCATGCGGAAGAAACGTGTCTACAAAAAATAAAAAAAAAGAAAATAAAAAGAAGGAAAAACCTTATTCTAAAAAGTAAAGAACCTTCTTCTAATTTATATACCTGAACGATGCATTTGCCCATTATGAGTAGGAAGTATTGCTCAGCACTGCAGTTTCCTGTAGGGCCAGTAGCTGTGGTTTTACACTTAATAGGGATTTTACATGATTTGGAAGATGGTATGGGTTACTCGAAAAGGCTTGTATGAAAACTGAAATGCACAAAACATCATCTAAAAGTGTCTTCCCCAGCAGAAATGGGAGAGGCATTGGTAAGTGAAGATCTTGTTTATCTTAGAAATGTGACACTGAATGTCTGTCACAAATCATGACAGATGTGATTATCTGAAACAAGTTATTTTGCTTTTTCTTATGGAGCACCTTGTACATATCAAATGAAGAATTCTGCCATTTTTTTTTAACTGTTCAGAATTGCTCTGTAAAATTCAGTCTTCTTGCTATAGAATGAGGTTGCACAAAGAATATTCAAATTTTCTATTGCCATGAAAATACTACATTATTAAAAAAAACAAAACACCAAAAACAAACCAGAAAGAGAATGCTTCAACTCATTTCTGCAGACTTCTGTAAATTTTACTGCTGCTGAAATCTGTCAGGTTTGTTACCTGACACTTCACTACTCAGCCAGTACCTTCACTACTCAGCCAGGTTTTTCACATGAACTTTGAAAATATAAATTCATATTTTTCCTGTAGCAGCTTTCAAACAATTTTAAGCTTTTAAGCATAGTTTACTGTGACAATAAATAACATGTATTAGCTTTGAAAGATAAAATGATGATGCTGGGTGTTGCTGAGTGGGATCGAAGGATTTTTCAATGAAACCATGCATTGTTTTTGAAATGACAGTGAGCCTTAGTCCTAGCTAGGTTAGTGGAGGATTTGGGAAGATTATGGGACTAATGGATTTTTTTTTCGGAATCTAATATCTTTGAATAACTCCATTCTCATTGGACAGGTTTTTTTCTCTCATCTCAGTAACTTCAGGTCTCTAGTGTAGAAAGTCTGCTAGCAGATTGCGTCTTGTTCAATGTGAGCAATATCTGGAATGGGAATGTCTAGTGGAGGGAACACAGGTTTTCTGTAGTGCATCACAAAGCAGACAGTGTCTGGTGGACCGTAGCAATTAATTTGCAGTTTTGCTAATGGTGTACGGGTGAATTGGAAGAGGTGGCACTGTTGTTCATCTGGGGTAGTCTGAACTTCATTTAAGTATTTGAACTCCTTGTGAATGCTGAGATTTAAGTAACTTCTCAGGAGGAAGCTGAAGAGCGTGTGCAATTCTGTGACTGAATTTTGGCTTTCTGGCTACTGGGAATGTTTCATCTGAACTACAAAGCCTCTGTTTCCCATGAAGGTGTCCTACGTAGAGGAGGAGTTTCTATTAATGTAACTAAAGTTTGCCTTGAAAGTGGTCTGCAAGTTTTGCAGAGTAATACACTTGAAAATAACCATTTTTTAGTATTTGCAGAAGTCGCCCCATCAGGGACTTGCTGCTTCATGAACTCACCAAGAAGAGCTGTCACACAGAGTAGTGTCATTGCTATTCTACAACGACGTAAATCCCTTTTCTCCATTGGAAACCCTAGATAGTTCATGTTTAGCTTAATTCATTTACAGTATCTTAAAGACCCTGGCTGTTTAAAAATGTCATTCTTTTATAGGCTATCATAGACATAACAAAAAGTGCTATCTTCATTCTCACAATTCACATAAGGAACTGAACTACATTAAAATATGAGTGGAATTTCCCATAAAGAGGTATTTTGCTGTTTGCTATTTACTTTCCTTAGAAAAGAAACGCTCAGCATTTCTTTCATTAAAATGGGGCTTTTGGCAATAGTGAAAATTTCACTAATTTGAATGATTAGTACAATGAGATAATGAATTAATTAAGGACATGTTTAAATAATTTGAAACAATATGAATTAAGCTACCTTTCTGCCCTTGGAGAAACACGCTGATGTCATTTTTCCTTTTGTGCAGAGAAAGGAGGTACCACTGTGCAGTAGTTCTTTTGGGCTGGTAAATTAATCTCCATCCTGTAATCTATCCATCTAAGCATCTTCTGGGGAAATGTTGCTTTCACCTTTTAGCTACAGCACTGGGTTGTAAATGCTGGACATATTTTCCGAGTGCACACCTTATCCTGTATTCTTAAGGCTTGAGGTTTCCCTCAAGCTCAGGTTTGCCTGTGAGCTGGGTGTGAGCTCAATGTATGGTCGCACTGCCTGAGCATGTCCCTTAGGTCAATGTATATGGGCAGGGCTATTGGCTTGGCCAGGCCACCTGCTGCCTGGCAGAATATGCTCCCGAGATGTTTCCTTTGGAGAGAGAAAGATGTAGTGAGTAGGTTTGGTACTTTTCCTAGCTGAAAGGAGTGAAAGTGGGACTGGACCAAGGTATCAGTTTATAAAGTAATCCTGAACACACTGAGAGCTTGCAAAATCTGCAGACTGAAAGAAGAACGTTTTTACTTGTCCTCACTCTTATGAGGAAAAAGAAAATGTAAAAGCAAACCCAAACCAAAAACAAAAAGAAAGGGATGCTGGGAAAAAAATGATTACTTTTTATGAAAAAAAAAAATCTGGGAGCTGTCTCCTTTTTCAGACATATTTTCTTGCTGCAGACACTATGTTTAATCTGTAGGATGACTGCACATTTCCCCACTGTAATTCTGGCAATCCTGATAAAAACACTGTTCAGTCTCACCCTCAGTTTGGTTTTGAGTTTTCATTTATACTATGTGTCAAGCTGTTATGTATCAAGCCACTGTAGTAAAAATGTTAATTTGAGGAAGAAGATACTCAAAATCTTGGTGAACAAAAGATATCTCTATATGGAGATTATAATTTATGTAGTCTCTGAAAGCAAGAGGAGTTGGTTTCTGATTATACTTTCTGGTAGGAATTTGTTGCAGGTAGACATAGTTTGTTTGGAATATTTTTGTGGAATATCCTTTGCTCTTTTTAATGTATCTACTGGAACATAGGACAACTAACACTGAAATAGCATCCACAGTTTGCTGGAGGTGAAATTTATCTCTCTTTAAAATACTTAATTTTTCTTTATAATATTTCTTCAAGCATAATATACCAAAGCTAGGCTGCAGAGAAACAAAGCATATAGGATCATTTTTAGGTAAAAAAAAAAAAGGTATCTTTTTAGAATCAGATATGCAGTACTGTGATTGTATGAAAGTAATCTTGCTCTGCTCAGAAAGCCTGGTTTGGCCTTTGGTATGTAAAAAGTCAGAAAGCTGTAGCTTTAGTTTTTCTTGCAAATATTTGATTCAGTTCTAGTCAGACTGTATCTCTCCAAATATGACTCTTAGCAAATAGAGAGAAATATTATTGTGCCAAGAAGGAATTCAGCACAACATTCTTTATTTTATCTTAAAGCTTAGCTATCTAAATTGCTGGGTGGTTGCAAAATGGGTGTGTGTGGGGGGGGTGGTGAACCAAAAAAACAACAAAGAAACCCCACACTGCTTGTTAGATGCCAGTAGAGGAGAGTTGAGGCTAAGATTGTTCTGTTGTTTTGTTTGAATCCAGAAAGCAGCAATAAAAATAAATAGTGAAAGAGTTGGCCAGCCCTTGTCATGAAGCAGCAAGTCTATTTTATGGCTGGCAGGCTAAATGTCTGCACTGACATCCTTTCCAGCCCAAGAGGCTAATGATCTCTGCATCTTTGAAACTGAAACTGTGAGCATGTATATCTCGCTATGTGTTTCCTAGCTAGAAACTACAGCTATTTACATGCTTTGTTGGTAATCATGATCAATTCTTTGGAATATAGACAGACCTAGGTCAAATATTATAGAAAATTTTCATGTTATGTGTAGTTTGTCATGTAAACCAAATGGTGTGCTCATCTCCAAAACAGATGGTGTGCTGAATAAAACAATTTTGTGTTAAACTAACTACAAATGAAGACCATTTGATTTCATCGTATGAGTTGTAAAAAGGATATAGCATTGGGAAAGAAACACAGAAGTAGAAAAAAACTCCAGATCATCGTTAGGACAATTCAGTAAAATGCTAACTTCAAACAGCTTGTTGCATTGTATGTTCCTAAATTTAAGAGCAGGTAAGTTTATATAGGTATTCTGGCATAATGGAGCAGTAATAAGGGAAACCTACAGAGAAGCAGTGAGAGATACGTAAATATCTGTGACTGTACTAGGGCTGCTTGTTCTCATCTATGTGACTTTAGAAAGGCTTTCTCTCAAGCATAAGAACAGCTAAGTATCTGTGGGAAGTCCTCAAGGGAACTTTTTCTTCAAATGATTAAGTTTAACCACTTTATTAATAGTTTTAACAAAGTGGTAAATGTTTCTGATCTGTTCAGCAGGATATTTCATCTATAATAAAATAACTCAATAAACTGTGAAGTGTATTTTATGCATAAATACATAACAAACTTGTGTCACACACAAGAATCTCTTTGAGAGCAAGCAAAGTCTGCTCAGTGTACTGGGACTGGGAAAGGTACTTTTATTCTCACTGAAATATATAGCAAACAAAGAAATACCGGATGAACTAAATCAAAACCTTTGCAGGAGATTTATCTATTCTTTTGGCAAGCTGTTTACTTTTCCATGAGAGAATCTGGGTTAGATCTCCCTGTGGAGCCCCAAAGTTGCTGTAAATTCAATTGTATTAAATGTCACTTTAGAGATGGTGTTTACACCCTCAATGAGTTTGTGTCATTGTTTTAAAGATAAACTTCTACTTTCCAGTCATAAACTTCTCTGAGTGATATATTATTCAAGGATTAGCCAGCAGAGTTGAAACTGATAAATGTTTGGTGTTTTTTTTGGTTTGGTTCTCCCCTCCCTGCCCCCGCCCTCAAAGCTCAGTGGTTTTGGTGCTGTACTGTTGGAAATAAGGCATAAAATAAAATTAGTTCCAAGTCAGCCCTGTTCTGCTTGTGAGGCTGATTCTGTTTCCAGAATTTACTTAGGTACTGCAATTTCCTATTGACTTCAATGCTACCTCAGGAAATCCTGTGCTCCCAGGTGTCATGCTTGACAGCATCTGGTTCTGGACCTTGCAGCAGTATATCAGCGCCACTTCACTTAGTAGGTGAAATTCTTCTCTGTTACATATGGAAGCTTAGCACAAAATCAAGATGGCTCCTTATTTCATCTGTGCCTTACAGACACTGGTCTCCTCAGGAATTGTCACTAGGGCAATTCAGAAAGTCCTCCCCAGACAGCTACAGCTCTGTAATCCAGTTCTGTGTATTCCTGTCCACTCTCATGCACCCCTTTCTGTCTTTAGTTATACACCCCAGGATGTATTTGTCTTCTTAAACCTTTAGCAGCCTTTGCAGTGCTAGAGCTGAATCACAGTTGTACGATCAAACATTGGCCAACGTACTGTACTAAAATGCCTCAAGCTCTGTACCAACCCAATTTGGCAGCTTTTTACAGTCTAAGTGAGCTTATTTAAGGCACACTGGTGCATCTTCATGCTTAGTTTCTATGCTAGGAGATTTCCAGCAATCTTCTGGAATGCAAAAGCCGCTGGAGTTGAGAAGGTAAAATCTCACTGAGTCAGTCACTGACATAATTCCCAATTACTTCTAGGCATACATAGCTGCAAAATAGTTTTTTCCCATTGTCTGAGTGTAGGCAAATAAAGCCTCATTTCAGCCAGCTTTTTACATCACTTATAGTCAAATGGTTGTTTCACCAGGTCATATACCAGATTCTGTCTTGAGCCTGCTGGGTCCCTTAGTAATACTTAAGCTAGGAAGAAAAATAAAGTATAGTGGGAATTCTAGTCAGAAACGAGTAACCATTTAAAGCCCCTTATTTTTCAGCTGGATGGTTCCAAAATTTTAAACAAAAGCAGATTTTTTTTTTTTTTTAGAGCTAAAAATCCGATATAACAAGAGTGAAACACGGCTGAATTGTTCCAGTGATGCACAGCATTGCATAGTTCTTTTCATCCTTCCAACATCTTGCAGATTTGGAGTCCCCTCTGCTCTTAGGTTGTTTGTCACCAGTGTGAATGCCATTCACTTGAAAAGAGTTTAGCCTGCTTTGGTCAGGGTACGGTACATGATCATCAAAATCAAGGATGTGGGCTGATAAATCAGCAGAGAGCTACCAGGTATGTTCCACTACTTTTCATTCTCAGTCTTTATATCAAAATAATCAGAGTCCATCCTGATCTGAGTGATTCCTGTTCTAGAGAAAAAGGAAAGTTGAATCTGTATATGTGCGACTTAACTGGTATCTCCTTAGATGCCAGTATTCCAATAAACCTTCTGTCAATCCACTTAAGCCTAGGCTCATGCACTTTGAGATTTGTGTGAGCTGATTGACATGAATTGTCTGGGTGCACTCACATGACTTTGCAGAATGAGTCCCAGATTTGGCTTTGTTGAGTGAGCAGAAGCAATGACAATGTAAAAAGTTTGTTTGCCTATGGATTAAGATCTTCCCTATCACAGACTTTCCGGTTAGGAGCTGCAAAATGTCCCTACATCCATCTCTTGTCTGATAAGTGATGTGAGCTCATGTTTCAGTCTTTTTCCCAGTCATGGCAAGAATTAATCTTCTCATCCTTTTTCAGCTGCTATTTTGCATAGATGTCTAGTACATAAATATCTTGAATTCTTCTTTTCCTTCTGAAAATATGTTTGAAATCATGCAGTAGATTTAGAAGGTATTGCAATCAGGACACAGAGACAGATTCTCAGGTGGTGTAAATTCTGCAAATTTATTGCAAAAAGTATTATGACTTGTTTTGGATTCAGTGATGTTTTATTTGAAAGGAATTTGGCTCTTTTGAAGTATTAATTTAATGTTGATTAATATTCTGAGGAGGAATGTTTTTGTATGTCTTCTTTTTATCTTGACCATCCTAATACATTTCTTCTATCAGGTTTAGACTGTATCTGTGTGTCACAGTTATTCCCTTGTGGTAATACTTTGGTGAAATGAAAAAAAAAGAACTGGAAATAATATTTTGACAATACACGGTTTCAGATACTTAACTTGATAAGAAATCTTCATGGGTTTATTTTGGGTATACTGAAGCACAACGATGCCCACAGCTTTAAAATGTTTCCATGGTTATATAATGCAAAATAAGGCTTCAGATGGGAATTTTGTATTCCACTAAATTTGGTCATTGTTGATTTTTTAAGCATATTAGATCATCCAGAAACAGGAGGCCTTTAGAGCATCAGGCTGTTTAGGAACAAGTGGTGGACGGTTTTGGAGAACTTCTCTTTCTCCTTAGCATGTTTTTTATGATAATTCAAATATTGGAGATAATTTACAACCCTACTGGTACTATACCAGAGACCTTATGTGATGGAATTTATATCACTTTTCCTTTTAGACATTTAAACCACATGTCATTCTAGAAAAACGAGGACAGAGGGCCAACAAAGGAGTGATTTATTTTCAGTTAAAATACTAGCTACATTAAAACCACATGTTATTAAGTACTGTATAACCAAACCATGCTCAGAAGAAGGCTTATGACACCAAAGCTTGCTTAAAAATCTTCCTTTTTTTTTTTTTCCCCCAAAAAGTTTGGCAGTGCATACATTAACAGGCTTCACTTGAACTGCACAGTACATTGACTATAATTTTCCCTTGAAGAAACAGGTTATTAAAGGACCAGAGTACAAATTAATTCAGTTCCTTGTTATTTTTCTCACGTTTCTGGATGGTTGAATTTTTCTGTCCATTTTAGGTAACATTGCATCCCTGTGAATATGCCTCCTGCAATAACACGATATAATTAAGGTTGTTAAGACTGAAACACAGTTTTTCAAAGTGAAACGTATTTTGGTCATATTATCAACATGAATTCTCATAATGCTCCTGTGAGAAGAGTAAACTAATGCACAGAAGTAGTGCACATGAATCCAAGACCAGAAGGGAAATCAATACAAAGATTAGAATTAAAGGGCTCCAATTTTGTTTCCCAGATGCAGATGCTGAGGACCAGTTTCTGTCCTCATTAAGCTGCACTTCCACACCAGATTACCCAGGGCTTGAAGGGAATTTTTTATGCTAATGTTGACATGTGAGTTGTCCAAAGCTTGGTGGAGATGACCAGTGAAAGATTCATCCTGTACCCAGGACTTCCGCAGTTGTGCTAAGCTTCCATGGTGGTTCTGTGCATGTGTGTCCGGCTGACACTGGCACAGAGAGGGTGCTTGGGGAACTGGGAACTTAGCTGGCTCACCTGTATGCTCCTGAGGACTTTTAGATGCCAAAACCCTGTCAAGATATGATGATATCAAATGGGGAAGTGGAAGTGGTTTTGCCTCACTGTTCAGATTCTGTTCAGTGTGCAACCTGCATGGACTGGAAGGTCTGTCCTTGTGCTTTCTAATAACTGCATGAACATTCATGGATCACCACAACACTCCTGTCTCACAGGTAATCACTTGACAGTTTTAGCCCCAAAAGCGATCTAGCCAGTTGCTGTGAAACAGTTAACAGTCAAAACAGGATCAGAAGCAACATTTTTTTCTGCGTGTGTGTGTTTGAGATCATTCTAATTCAGATGTTACACTCACATCTTGAAATCATTAATACTACCTTAAGCTTGCCTGGTATTCTCATTTCTTCTGAAATTGCGCAGCTCAAGTAGATCCTAAAGTATTGATTCTGCATCAGCAAAATGCTAAAATTTGTAGCAGCTTTAAACAAAGAAAGGTACAACAGTGTATGTTATGTGTCTTTTCTCAGTCCTTGTCTGCCTAATTGAAAGTATATATAGTAGACAATATAATTTATTAGACAATAGAAAGTTAACTGAATTAAAGCTGTCTAGTTTTCTACCTTGTCTTGGAAGGAAAACTAGTACCAAGTAACTTAGGAGATGGTGCTATTAACCACGGGCAAAAGAAGGACCATGTGGTAGACTTGACTTATGCCATGTCTAAATCATAAACTTACACTAAATTTTACCATAGTATGAATTAATGTCCAAAATTATTAGAATCACCTCCCCAGTGAACCCCTATAGTGTACAATATATTTTATTTCATTTATTTTACCAGCCTGGTAGGCACACCTGTACTCACAGCTGAGATTGCTGCCTAACTGCAGTAGATAGTGTGTAAAATCACAGTAGGAAATACAAGGCTCCTGCTGCCTGCTTTGCCTTTCCTGAAGCTCTGGAAGGCTTGTGCTGCCACCAGCATTGAAAGAATATTGTGGGGCACAATATAGTATCTATTGCTGTGCTAAATTCATAGGAGAAACCCCCTTTGGACTTCTACCATTTCGCAGCAGTTGGAGCAGCAAGGTTGTCTTTCCAGGCATCTCTCCATCTCATTTCCCAGTTCTGAATTATTGCCTAGAAATTGTCTTCTACTGGTTTTCTTTCCTAAAAACATTGCAAGTGATTGTACGTTTTCACTGATTATAATTCTGATTCTCTTTATGTGTCTCAGATCTTTCCTTATTTTTCCTAATTTAGATTATCACTTATCATTTCTTCGTATTGCATCATCCAACTGACTTGTCTTCTCCCTCTCTCTAGATGTTTCCAGATGTGTGGCTGAGAGGAAGTACACCCAGGAACAAGCTCGCAAGGAATTTCAACAAGTGTTTATCCCAGAATGCAATGACGATGGCACATATAGTCAGGTTGAAATATTTTCATTCAGTATCTTGCATGGCTGGAAAGTCCGAATATGTGTGTTTGCAGAAAATGAAGAAGAGACAAATATAATGAAGGGAAACATGATTTCAAAATGTAATTTCTGCTAAGGCTGATGTTAAAATATGGAAGGAAAATTCATGTTTTGTGCCAAGTCCTTGTTCTTTTTTTTCAGAGTTGGCCAGGAAGAGAGCCAGACATTATCATTTTTCATGCAATGCACTCCATGTTCTTCTAGGCTGAGGCATCTGAGTCATTCTTATAGCCCCCTGAATCCTCCTCATCAGATGGTAAAATGCTTGGAGTTTCTGATCTGTTCCTCATTTGGACCAGGAATCTTGAAACCAGAGTCCATATCTTAAGTGCTAATTCTTCCCTATTCTCAGCTGAATTTTTGCACAATCGTATAGTCTAAGACTACTTTGCTTAGGTTAGATCATGGAATTCAGAAGGGATGC
This sequence comes from Pezoporus wallicus, assembly GCF_028554395.1. Classification (NCBI taxonomy): domain Eukaryota; kingdom Metazoa; phylum Chordata; class Aves; order Psittaciformes; family Psittacidae; genus Pezoporus; species Pezoporus wallicus. The sequence continues at coordinate 6,768,493 of NW_026637663.1, forward strand.
AGTTAGAAGCTTACTCTGATAAGTATTCCAATCAACATCACCTTCTGCTGCCTCTGTACTGCATTTCTGTTGTGAAGTTGTGCTGAAGACAATCCTTCTTAGTTCAAACATGGTGAGGGAAGTGATATTGGCCTTCAGGAATTACAATGCAATTGATTTCTAAACAGGAATTCCAGGAGTTTCCTTTCTGACAGCTTGGGATATGAATAATGCTGGCAGAAGCACTCTGTCCTGCTTCTTCAGTGGGTGGAACCATATGTTCTCTATGTGGAAAAAAAATCAAGATTGCTTGCTTCAGTAACAGTTTATCTGTCTCTTGAGGAACTTCATTGTGAGGTTTTCATAACACCTGCACCCCAGTCTTCTGAAATAGGGTGTAAACAACCACATATTTCAGTAGTTTTCACTCAGTTCTGAAGGATTACCACACTTTGCTTGAAATAAACATTATGCTATATGTAGGACTGAGATTAGGTCCATTATGGTTTATTGTTCTAGGTTGTAGTTTGCTGGACTAGTGTTTCATACTCATGTCATGAATGCTGTGGGATAACAGACATATGTCTGACAAACTGCACATGGTTCATGTCATTCCTGACAGGTTCAGTGCCATAGTTATACTGGATACTGCTGGTGTGTCACTCCCAATGGTCGTCCTATCAGTGGTACTGCTGTGGCCCACAAAACTCCCCGGTGCCCAGGTAAGACTTGTTACAACATTGTCTCATGAATAGTAGATTTATGTGGCATGTGATTAGACTTAAAGAGGAAAATTCTTCATTGGAAAAGTGGTTCAGCTCACAGACAGGTGTTGGCGAAAGTTGCGGGTGCTCCATCCTTGGGGATTTGCAAATCTCAACCGGACAAGGCTTTGAGAAAGTTGGTCTAACTTTTAAGCTAGCCCTGAACTCACTGCCACCCTAATCCTCCCTGTGATTCTATGACCCATCTACTTTAATTGTAGTAGTATAAGCTAGGTATTGAAGGGGGTTTCCACAGTCATACTCATTTGTCATGTGTCTTTCTTTTGTCTTTCATCAGGACAATTAACAGGTTCACTGTTTTTTTAGGTATTTGCTTCTGACCATCTTTCATTGACATATAAATCCCAAGTGTATGAGCAGTTGCCAGAATTGCTATTCACCTTCCTCGAGGCTGAGAGAATTGCACGGACATAGCTCTAAAAATACTTTAAAACTATGTACTGTATGCCCGTTTGTGCCGCAGCACCATTCTCTGTCAGAAACAGGAAAACAGCGTTAAAAAGCTAACCTGATAATGTAAGTGAAGCTGAAAAAGAAAGTAGATTGGAGCCTTTGAGGGAATTCACCTGGTCCCATCTACTTCAGTTGTTCAAGCACAATATTGATGTTTTAATAAATAGAGGGAGGAAGGAAGAGACTACTGAGAAAGTTTCAACAAAGATATGGATAGTTAATTCAGCTTCTAAGGTCTGTCATGTTTAAATGATTTGGAGAATCTCCCATGTATCTTGTCTGTAGGTGAGCTTTAGCCAGAAAGAATATATTTCAGACTAATCCTTTTGATCCAGTATGAAAAGTCTCTGTAGAATGACAGTCAGTTATGAAAAATAATATAAAATGTTCAGAAGCCTTAAAATAGAGAAAAGTGTACATTCATTTTAGTGTAATCATAAATGAATGACATTTTCAGAAGACTGGTTAAAATTGCGGTTTTATGCTTCACTGACATCAGTGAAAAAGGGGTTGTGCTTAGAAATTTGCTTCTGTCTTTCATTGACATTGATAATAAATATAAATCTAGAGTGATGAACAGTCCCAGAACAAATGGCATTATTTTTGGCTCAAGATGTTGTTGAGTTAGTCGCTTTCACTTATAATAGTTGCTTCACCTCAGTAATACCAAATATAAATAGAACAAGTTCACTTTTTCTATTTATATTCAGTATTATTGAGAAGTTTCAGTTTAGTTCTAGGTTAGTTAATAGATTATTATAAGAATTACTCTATCATTACAGGAACCAGACCTTAGTTCCTCTCAAAGCTATATTCATGTGTCTGTCAGATAAAATTCCAGACTGCTTCAGTTTGTTTTTGGAGGGCTGGGAAATTTTTTACAGAAATGCTAAGGAGAAGGTGATAGTAGCACTTGATCTTAATTTAGTAGCTCAGAGATAAAGAGACTGCTCCAGAGCCCAGGTGACTATGCAGAGTATGCTTTTGCTTCATGGAAGATCATGGGTGATTTTCCAACTGTTATGAGACCCCTTGGGATCATCTCTGCACATTTCCTCCCCTGCTTGTATCAGTGCTCTCACATTTGATGTTGTATATTGTCAAAGGACAATATACCCCTTTGTCCCTCAGGAAGGAAGTCCAGCTACAGCAGTGTTTGGAAATAAATTTGGAATGCTAGGGGATTTTGCAGTGGTAACAGCTAAGGTCTTAGCCTTAAGAGGTCTGGAGAAATCTCATTCAGCAGAGAAGGCAGCTACAGATTTTCTTAGAACTTGATGTGGTATAATAAGGCAAAACTTTGCTCTTATATTGCAGAATGAAAGCCTGAAGCACGACTGCACCCTTCTCCCATTTCGCACTATATATTCAAAATTGCCATCTGTTTAGGATAACAGAGGGTTTTCTTTTTTTTCCCCCAGGACTGTTGATATGTTCCAGATCACTGTTGATTCCCTTTTGTACATTTTTCTTTAGTACCACTATGCACAGGAATTACAATCAAAATATTAGTGTGTATGCTGAAGTTGAGTAGATGCACTTCTGTTCTAACTAATATTTCAGGGGTGCCATTTCTTCTGTCACTATTGTCCCTATTCAGTCTAATACATGTTGTTGTTTCTAGCCTTGATGTAGGCATTGCCTTGCTACTTTCTGACATTGCAGGCAGGTCTCCTGTAGCAGTGTCAGGCTGACACCAGCATGTTTATGTATTTTCATTTGCTTCTGAATATTTTGCAGGCATGATGCTATAGCTATTTCAAAGACATTTATGCAAATTTCTCAGTTTGCACTTACTAGACTTTTTTTGAACGGGATCACTTTTGCCACCTTTTTCATCTAGAGGAGAATGTGCACAGACAACCAAGATGGCAGGTAGAGTTAATTGTGAATGTGCTTTCATAATGATTTTCTCAGAGGAAATGTAATACCATGGAATGTGTAAAATTTTCTTATTTTAATGAAATTGTTCAGCGTTTCTTTTCAATTTTATGTTAGTTCTTCAGTAACTTCAGATAAGTTTTGAATACATGTCTAATCAACTGTGCTTAAGTTATGGGATAATTTCTTGCCTTTCGTTTTCTCCCAGTAGAACCACCTTTGACTTTGGTGAATATCCAGAAATAGGAAAGAAGAGCATGGCAGCCTGGAAGAACTTGGATTTTAATAGAGGAAATATGGAGCAGAATTTAGGATGGGCAGATAGGAGTTTGGCTAGCCAATCCCATCCCCTATCCATGTTTCACATTTACTGCGTGATATTAGATATGTGAAACAACCCCTAAGTTTATCTAACTGTTAATATTGGTTGGATGCAAAACATGATGCTTCCTAAAGCTACCTCAAGTTCTGGGACAGAAAAGTGTCATGTGAATATTCTTTATGTATCTACAGTAGCTGTATGAGCTATTTTTTGCTCAGTGTGTTGTTCTGGTTACTCTTCCTGAAGTTGTCTTTTTTGGTAGACACAAGGTGTGGAAAGATGAAGGTTATGAACAGCATTAAAAAATGCAGGACTCTACAGCTAATTTATAGAAAACCTTTGTTTAATTACTGCGTGTTTACCTGAAAGAAGCTTTTATTCCTTCCTTTCCAGTTATTCCTGCACAACACTTGGTATTGGTAAAACACACTTGATAAATCTCAGAATGTCATTTCACACCATGGAGGTAATCCCCACTGTTGCAGGAGCAGTGGTGAGAAGGAGAGTAAATCAAACACATTCCCATGACAGCATTAAAAAGAAAGCTCCTTAAAAATGATGAATGTCCCCCAATACTTTCACTAAAGAACACCAGACATAAAACAGACATTTTTACAACTCCCCATCTCTGTTATCAGCACTGCAGGGAACTGCAGAAATTCCACAGGTACGGAGTCCTGGGAAATGGGGCAGAAACTGAGAAGCAGGTGTTAAATTATCATTGAAAAATACAATGTTTGCCTATTGTAGGGTTTTTATGCCCTATTAAGTATTCTAGGCTTCTGCTAGTGAGATTGCAGAGGTATGGAGACATGGGGTTGTTTTGTTAAGTAGTTTTGCTACCTTACAATTAAGATGGCCTGATCATTTTTAAGGCCAAAATACAAGTACCATTAAAAATTCAGAAATGATGAAAACAAACATGTGGGAAGGCAATGAACCTTTAAAAATTTACATTACATTACTTTTGTTAGCTGGTAAAAATACCCATCCTTGAATCACGTATATCTTCTGCCCCCATACAGAGTACTTTCCCTATACATACACAGCCAGACACGTCCATATGTGAGGAAAAAACAACATGGGAAGATAACATACCTGTTTCTTGATATCTGCATTCAGTTATTCGATAACAAATATTCCATATCATAAATCATTATATATATTAAATAACAGTAGATTCTCACATTCACTTTTGAAGGCCAGTTGCATATGACCATATCTGTAGGAAATAGGTATTCATAAAATTACAAACCACAAAACTCACATCACATTCCCTGAAAGGTTTATTGTGCCTCAGGAGTTGCTATAGTGAAACTCACTGGAATTCTGGGGTTTGCAGTAAAGTAAGGCATTAATATTTCTGTTTGTTTGGGTTTTGTTTTGGTTTTGTTTTGTTTTTATTCATCAGAATCATAAAGGGATAGATGGCTAAGCTAGAACAGTACTGCATTCTTCTTGTTAAAATAATGCTCCTGAATCTAATATCCCTCCTTGCCGTCTCTCATTCCATAAATATTTTTATGTGGTGTTTTGGTGGCTTACAGTGCACTGAAAACTTGGAAGCTGGTTGTATTGCCTAACTTTTATCGAAGTTATAAGTTGCTATTTCTCTTTGTTGCCCTGCTGAAAATGTGAGCATTTGTTGTGAGTATTGAAGATACAATTTTCTAGAAACTTGCAAATGCAACTTCCTTCCACAATTTTAGATAGTAGTACTTAAATATATTCAGAAAATGGTAGAAAAAAAATGATAGAAGCTCAATAAACCTTCTCCACTTGAATGTTGAGACAAGAAAATTTTCTGCTGCATAAATTGAAAACTGCAGGTCAATCTATGTGGGGGCACAGAATTTTCTTTGTAGGAAATTCTGTGAATATTTTTGTTAGCTTTTCAAGACTATTAAAAATTTCATTTTAGCCCGGTGAACTTAATTTTCCTAGCATTCACTGAGGAAAATCCTAGCATTTTAGTGAAATAAATTTCCTAGCATTCATAGTGAATTAAATTTGCTGCGATAAAGTTAGCCTTTGTGAATGCCACTCTCTTCCTTCATGCATCAAATTTCCATCAAAATTTAGGGTAAAAAAAGAAAACAAAGCATAGAGAGAGTAATCAATTTTCCCTGACCTTGCATGTATATTATATAGTCATTATTTCTCACTATTTCACATACAGATGGAGTAATCTGAAGGCATTTTGGTGTTCATGAAATCTGGAAAGATTTTTCTGATATAAGATGTGGAATGTTATATAAATTTCACCAATGCATTAAATTACTTGGCTATAAGCTGAATTTTAAGTTCAATTTGTAATAATGATTCTGAATGTACGTAGAGAGACAACACTGGTGTCAGACTGAGGCTTTACTTAATACTCTTTAGCACAAAAGGGGCTATCTGTGACAGTTCGTCACACACATTCCCCATGCTGAGACCTCATTTCTATTCACAAATCGGTGTAAAACGCTTTAGTATGGGTGAGAGTCAAACCTAAAATTGTTGCATTTGCAAGGGAATTGTAATTATATGCTGAGCTTCAAAATTCAATTGAGAAACTACAGAGTTAATTGTAACTGGATGAAAGTTGAGGAAAGATTAGATGACTGGTATTTAGTGCAATTAGAAAAACCTGTAATTTTGTATGCAGTACTTCCTAAAACTGGAACATCGTATTTGAGTTCAGGCTAAGCCTTTTACCAAATTCAAGCCAAGCAACAAAAAGCTCAGATCTTTGGGCTTCATCTAGTGTAAATGCAAAAATCTTCCTCCTCTTCAGAGTGAGCACATGGATTAGTATTGCAGTCTGTTTAGAGCAAACTGTCCCAAACACCCTTGGATATAATTCCTGTAATTATAATGACTTTATTTTTCCTGTCCGCATTAACACTGACTCATCATTAAGCGTATTGATTTTCTGTTGATTCAAACATAATACAATAAAAATACACTACCACCAAAAAAAGAAGTGTCTAAACTGGACTATTTCTGTTATGGGTATGTAAAAGCTGTATTAAAAGCTGAATTCTTCATAAGGTAGTACCAGCTTGGCTGCACTGTCATATATTCTTTTATGGAGGCTTTAAAATCAGCCTGCCAGATTTGTGATTTGAGCTGTCTTCCCTCTGGCAGACTCCTGTGTCTAAACTTGATGTTGAAGTAACTATCAAGTAACAGTGCCTGTGATTTAGTGGGTTCTCTTATTTAAATTGTCCTTTTAGAACAGATTTATTGTGCTGCAAGGTTTGGTTTTTTTTTGTTTGTTTTGTTTTGTTTTAAACCCAGTGATTTTAGTTATTCCAGAGGGAAATAAACTAGGAAAATGAAGGCAACCATATTATTTCACACACTTCAGAGCGTCTGTTAGATGTGGTTTTTTTGTTGTTTTTTTTTTTTTTCGGTTGGGGTTTGTTAGTTTTTTGGGGGTTTGTTGTTTTTTTTTTTTTCCAATAAAGCAGGTGTATATAAGAAGACTGTGGTGAGGATTGATAGACATTATGCTTTTTAATTTTTGATTTCTATGTAGGTCTTCAGAGAGGAAGCTACCACTTCCGAAGGTGCTTTTTTAAAGCAGCAGAGATAGATCTGTTAATAAGAAGTGGCTAGGAGTTAGAGTCATGCCAGTGACTGTAATAATGAGACATAAGCAAGAAATAAGTATTTCTACTTTAAAGCCTAAGGGCAACCACCTCCTGTAAAACCTACTAAAGAAACCAGTAGATTCTTCATTTCTTGACAAGTTGAAATCAAGACTGTATGCTGGGTTAGAGTCCAGCCTGGTAAGATAAGCTATTAAACCCCATCTCCTGCAAGCTTCTTGATACTATTTCCACCACTGCTGTCTCTTTTTGTAAGGTACAGGACTCTAGGGATGTCTCCTGCAACTAACTCAGGCTCAAACTCAGAATAATGCTGTGTCTCTGCCTCCACCAACACACACACTTTTCACACAGTATCACAGTATCACAGTATGCTAGAGATTGGAAGGGACCTCGAAAGATCATCTAGTCCAATCCCCCTGCCGGAGCAGGAACACCTAGATAATGTTACACAGAAATGTGTCCAGGCGGGTTTTGAATGTCTCCAGGGAAGGAGACTCCACAACCTCCCTGGGCAGCCGGTTCCAGTGTTCCGTCACCCTCACTGAGAAGAAGTTTCTTCTCAAGTTTAAGTGGAACCTCTTGTGTTCCAGTTTGTACCCATTACCCCTTGTCCTATCATTGTTTGCCACTGAGTAGAGCCTGGCTCCGTCCTCGTGACACTCCCCCTTTATATATTTATAGACACTGATAAGGTCACCTCTCAGTCTCCTCTTCTCCAAACTATAGAGACCCAGCTCCCTCAGTCTTTCCTCATAAGGGAGATGTTCCACTCCCTTAATCATCTTTGTTGCCCTGCGCTGGACTCTCTCCAGCAGCTCCCTGTCCTTCTTGAACTGAGGGGCCCAGAACTGGACACAATACTCCAGATGCGGTCACACTATCATAGGATTTTCACAGGGCTTTGTGTGAGGCGTTTAAAGCAGAAAGGCTTCAATGACTATTAAATCTGTACTATTTTTCTTAGAAGACATATTAAAAATAATATTTTTCTGGTTAATTCCTTTTTCCATTGCAGGTTCAGTGAGTGAGAAGCTGCCACAACGAGAAGGTGCCGGAAAAACAGGTAAATATCTTAGCTGGCCTTTAAATAGAAACTAAAGTATCTGTGGAATACACCACTGTAATTTTCCATAGGTTTAAATTATGAATAGTTTTTCATCATGTATTACAGCTACATGTATACTATGTATACATGCATATATGCTATTAATTTCATGTCTGCATTTTAGTTATTTAGTAAACGTATAAGTATAAATGTATGCATATATGTATGCATGTATTTGTCTATATATGCATAGACAGTATGCTTTTCCAGTCTCAGCCCTGCAAACTTTGCTATTCTGTGCTGTTTGGAAGATAGCTTTTATTCCCATAGCTACTCTGAAATACTTTCCCATACTGTTTGCTTGCCCTGGAGGACAGATTATTCTGTCTGTTAGATAAAGACAGCATTCTGCTGTCCCAAAATCTCAGGAACTGGAGTCCTCACTTTATTTCCATAGCAATCAGTGCTTGAGTCATCTTGGACCCAGCACTTTGCTCTATATTGTGTTTAATTCATCTAATGGCTTACAGTCATGGTCAGATGATTGTTATTAGAGATAGATCATGGTGTATATCTTGTTGGCAGGGCAAAATCTGATGAGGCTCCAACATAGCTGGTAGATTTAAGTGAGGGAGATGTCTGTGCTTTAAACAAAATCAAAGCTTATGTTCTCCAAACACCTAAAAGAATTTCAAATTCAACTGAAAATAGCATATTAAATGTAGCTGTCAGTTACAATGGCATAAATTAATTTTAAAGAAGTTACTCATTTGCGTTAATGACTGTTTGGTGCACTGTAAATACAATTGAAATGTTTTTTTTACAGGAACTTTTACAGCATTGTAGTATACCCAACATTTAAATAAACTATTGTGCAGTTAGGTTAAGAAAATCACTACTTTAAAGGCTAATAGTTACAAAGAACTGGAAAATTGTTCCTTCATGTGTTTCCAGGCAATTGTGGGTTCCACTAACCTTAAGTTACCCATTTGCTTTAGGTCAGGACTTTCATTTTCAGCTTTGAAGTGAATGAACTGTCCCATGTATGAAACTTGTCTGGAATCCTTTATTTTTGTTTGTGACCATGTCAGTTGAGCTGCTGAACCATAAATGATCAATCATAGAACAAGGAACAGGAATGAACACTATTTATCAAGTCTTCCTTCACATCATACATATTTGTGTCTAGAGTCATACAGCTGCATTTTGATCACACCCTGTTTTTATGCTCCAGCACAAGTCTGCAGCATGGACAGCCACTGACCAGGTTCCCAGGCAGTCCTTGGCTCTTCTCAGATGCAGCTAATTTCCTGTCCCCACCCTTTTTCCAGTCGGTCTTTAAAGTCAGTCTTTAAGCGTGCTTCAAAGAAAGTGATGTTGTCAGAGATGTCACAACATCTTTAGGGACCATCATGGAGCAGTGAACAGGATCAGCTGAGCGAGACCTGTGCTTCAGTTTCACAGTCAGTGTAGTAAAAAGTATTCTGTAGCTTGGCTTGAAAAGGCACAGCAGTAGTCTTTGAAATAGCCATAAAACTCCCTGTTCATCTTTCTTGTGCATGTTCCTGTGGACTAATCAGAGGTGTCTGGATGGCGGTACCTTGACTGTATTATAACCTACCAAGCTTAGGCAGGTTCACAATGTTCTCACTGCTGCAGAGGACATGTTCCAGACCTTCAAGTGTGAGGACTTTACTCAAGAGACAGCATAGACTTAGCCTGAGGCAGTCTCTTCTTCCAAGATGTCACACAGAGACTCAGAGGAGAAGATGACCTGGTGGGCTATATCTTTTGCAGTTGTTAACTTTTCTTTCTCTATTTCAATACTGAAAGAAAATTTCAGGCTGCAGATTTTGGAGGTCATTTTGCATGTTTGTGAATTTTCACATTAAACCGAGCAGGAGTAAAACTTAAAAGATAATTCCTAAAGTATCTTCCCTGGCCCCAAAGTTTCGTCCTCTAATCAAGGAAAATATTCAGACAATCTGAAAAGCACAGGTATCAGAGGTGGGATCACATCCCTTTTTTCTGATTATTAACTGACTGCAGGGCTATGTTCTTGGTAACTGAACTCTTGACAGCAAACAGATGGTTTCTGTTTAAATATATGCACATATAGACTGGTATGCCTGTGCCAGCCACAAAGACCTATAAAATTAACCTGTGAGATATCCAGTTAACATGAAGATGAACTGTGACTCTTTTGAATGTTGTTTTGAACAATGGAATGCCATGTGCATTGTCATTCTTAAAGGGGTTTTCTGTGAAAAGATGATGTACATGACAGAGTGCTAACAGAAAATTAATGTGGTCATCTTCCAGCAGATTAAGGGTAGTTCAGGACCTGAGGGAGTTAGTTATGGAGTGAATTTAATGCCTTGTAGATTATACAGTTATCTTGTACCAAGTGTTTTGTCCATTGATGATCAGAAGCAAACCTCTTTATTCTTTTTGGGGGTGGGGAGTGACATGACACCAGTTTTATGATTCAGTCATTAAACATCTGTTGAGTTTTTAAAAATGAAAATTGATAAACTGTTTTAAATGTTGCTTGAACAGAGTTCAAAGGGCTAACTTTGATTTGGCTGAAAATCACCAAAGTTACAGCATTATATCTGAATTTCAGGTAATAACATAAGATCAGATGTGTCGCAAGCTGAACCTGTGTAGCAAAAGAGGATTAGAGAAATGTCATTTAAACTAAAACCTGAGTTTCTGGCTGGGGTCTTGGGAATATTTGCCTACTATAAGCTACCCTCTGAAATTCTGTGTTTTCTACATCATGTGCTGATTGATGTTCTAAATATATATCTTGATTTTCAGTACACTAGGATACTTGATGGCCTCTCTGAAATTAATTGTCTTATTCCACCACCCAGAGGACACCACAAAAATGCCAGCAAAACTAATGAAAAATGACAGTCTATTAAGGCATTGGAGCAAAGTAGCCTGTCACTGCATGGACGTGAAGAATAAGCACTCTTAAAAGACGTCTCTTCAGCTTTGGTTAGAACATTTTGCAGTGAAAATAAGTTTCTATTGCTGCTGCTTTGGTTTTATGAAAAGCATAGAGGTTAGTGTGCCATGGCCGAAAATTTGGTTTTACCTGGTAACTCTATTTGCTCTGAACTAGGCTGTGGCTTCCAGAGTCCTCTGCATGATCTGCATAAAGAAAATAAAGATTTACAAAAAAATTCCTGGGGTGATGACATCAAAGAGAGCAGGGAAAAGGCTATTCTGACTTGTAGTAGCAAGAAGAAATGGAAACAGGTGGTGTGTTAGCATTAAAGCTGCTCCTCACTATTACTGTGGTAGGGCTACGTGCAAGAGGAAGCTTCTCAGTTAACTTTGGTCTAGCTTACATGAAAAAGCCAGGAGAACAACCTGGAAACTATGCTGGTCAGAGATCCAGTTGTGAATCTGCAAGAAATAAAACCCTTGCATAGAAGATGCTGTCTACTGATGGACACCTGGTGCTGGAGTAAGCGCTATGCTACAGGAAACAGCAATGACTGGAAAGTATGTACTAGCAAGTCCTACAGGTCATGTTTAACCAATATCTGCAGTAATTTTAAATAGCAAAAACATAATAAGGTAAAGATGGGTCTCTGAGTACTGCAGTCTCTCACAGCAAGCTAACTTAAATATTTTTTCATATTGAAGTTTTCTTTTGCAGCACTACTTCCACTGTGCTTTAGTGAACCTAAATTTACTCAACTCCTCTTACAATTTCTGTAAAATTTCCTCTCTCTTTTCTTGCAGTAATGGTTGGTAGCAGGTGGATGGAGATGGCTGACTGGAGGATAAGAATTATGCAATGATATTCTGATCCTTTAATCTGTGAATCTTGCTTATAAGATCAGTTGACTGTTAAATATATCCTGCTGGGTCGAAAGAAACTTTACTTTCATTTTAAGGTGTCAACATGTCTGCAGCCACTCATTCGCCCCAGACTGCTTTTGCTTTCACAGGTCTTACTCCTTCTATATATTATCCAATTACTGACAGAAATGCTGATTTTTCTCAGTTATATCTATAGGTATCAATGTACAGCTTTAAAAATGAAGAATTACTGTCCAGGGAGCAGCGTGATCACTTCATGCCTCATCAAAGACCCTGCAGTCATTTCACCAGCCATAACCTCAAAAGCCAGCCATTTATACTCCAAAGTCTGTAGATGTGATATATCTATTCTGTGTAGTACCTATAAATAATATTTAAATTATTGTTCGTTTACCGGCCGGGGCTATGTGCAAATCATTAGTATCAATCACGTATGTACACTTATTTAGCTTACTCTCATAATTGTAGTCTCCTTGCAAATCTTTTCCATTCTGAATTCAGATGATGCCTCAGCTCCCGCGCTGGAGACTCAGCCTCAAGGTGATGAAGAAGGTGAGCATGGACAGGAACTTAACAGTATGGTTTTAAACTATGCAGTACAGACTGCATATTGTAATATCAAATGCTACCTTAAGAGTTTGGGTAACTACCTCTTAAGCAACTGCCTCTTAACTAACTCTTTAAGAGTTAGTTAAGACATGAATTAACATGTGAAGACATGAATTAACTAACTCTTTAAGAGTTAGTTAGCTGCAAGAAAGTGCAAACATCTGTACATTTTTCCAAATGAAGACAGTAAACACAACAGAGTCTTATTTTCATGTGATAGTTTTGAGATGACACTGCAGTCCGACATCAGCAATTTTAGTTGTCACTACACAATGCAGAGACAGGTATTAAACTTGAGGCAGAGTGCAGATCTAAACTGAGTGGCCAAGTGAGGATGTTAAAGGGTAAATTCTGTCCACAACATATTGCCTAGTAATATTAAGGTTGATATTTTGTCAGGCTTACATGTGTCTGGAGAAATTTGGTGCTCTGTAAATTGAAAGCTCAAGTGATTGTCCTGTGTTGTGGCTGCAAATCTCACAGAATCTGATCTGAAGTTATTACATACTTTGTGTCCACACTGGGAGATTTTTATTCTGATTAAACATAATTTTAGTCCGAAAGTATTGCTTTCAACCTTTTGTATGAATTGGATAAGGAAGAAACTATTCATGCCTTTGTATGAATAAAGGTTTTAACTGGTCCAATACAAACCAGTGTGTCCCTTTGTTTTTAGATCCATGTGTATTTAAAATCAGCTGGTTACAATTCAGCTGCTAGTAACTGGAAAAAAAAAAGTAATATTTAAAATTATTTTTCTTTTTCCCTAGATATAGCTTCTCGTTATCCTACATTATGGACCGAGCAAGTAAAGAGTAGACAAAACAAAACCAATAAAAGCTCAGGTAAGAAATTTAAATTGTCCTTACTTTGCAAAGCTCCCGTGAAGACATGAATTAAGCCTTGTTAAGCCATTTAAGTGAAAGCCATTTTAATAACCATTATGCTTCCACTCTTTATCATATGAAATAAACTTTATGATGGGCATTGTAATGATTTTGTAGGCTCACGCATCATACGTTCCTTTTATATGGAGGTATTTTTGGCCAGGCTTTACTACGTGTAAATTGATATTACTCCATTGAATTTTCTGGCTCACATCTGTGTACATCTGTGAGTGGATCTGACATTTGTTTTTTTCATTTACTTTAATTCTCTGCCTCTTTGTTGTCTACTTTTATTTTTGTAGGGTGATATGTAGCAAGAAGGTGATTGAAAAATGACTGTGTGGGTTACAAGTATTTGGTGGTATATCTTAGGAGGCAAACCCATCAGAAACCAGTCATCTGTTAACAGGAAAGAGGAAAGACAGTGGTTTTGGTTTTTTTTTGCTACATCATCCATCTGTTATTTACAGCCTGATCACCAGTTTAGTGTGAATTAATGATGTTGCCTTGTTTTGTAATTGCTGAATTTTGGCTTTATTTTTTTCACCACTCTTCAGAATTGAGCTTTGTAAACCTGGAGTAGGAATGTCAGGTGAATGTCCTGAGACAGAAGCCTCTTAAAATATTTGGATAGATTCAGTACTTTGGTGGATTACAAGTTTTGATGCCTTCCTTGCAGCTCCTTCCTTTCAATGGAACAAACTTCAGAGAATCTGGGTTTCCTGGTGTCTTTTTCTCTGAAAAAACATTTAATTCAGATAGAAACATTAATGATACAGGCTATGATTCAGTAAACTGCCCAAAAGTACGCTTCAGATCCAGTGGAAACTGAAGTTGCGTTTTACATAAAGTACTGTGTTTAAGTATTTTACTGAATTGAGGCCCAAAAGGATTTTAAAAGAGAAGCAATTATCATAAGACAGACTGACATATCTTTACTAACAGGTTTATAGATTTTTAACATCAAAGCAATCGTTATTAATGCTTTTTCCTCTCCTTGATTCTCCAGTAGGTGCTCAGGGGAAGGACCTTAAACAGAGTGTAGGCAAGAGTTTGAAGCAAACACTTTCTGTGCTGGACATTTATTCTGCCCTTTCTTCATTCAGTGTTAGCAAGAACAGAATTCCTTTGGTATTTCTGTTGTGTAAAATATATGTATAGAAATAAGTCACTTTTAGGGGTGTTAATTTAGTTTTTATGGTGCTAGAGACTAGAATTAAAGCAAGAACTCTTGAGTTTGCAGTGGAGCTGCTGGAAGCCAGTTTCAACACACACACGCACATAAATAAATCAGAAAAACAGCAAAGAAAAGTTGGGTTTATTACTATGAACTTGTAACCTTCAGTCCATCTAAAGACATATTTACAAAGGAAGAGAAGCCAGAAACATAATCTGTCTTATGATTGTTAGCTCATGGTGCATAGCAACAAAAGCATGGTTATGTTGGATTTGCTAACAGGACTTGCTCACAACTGTACATGTATGTATGTATCTTTGGAGGGCTAGCAGTTGCTGCAGTCTTTGGTGCCATACCTGAACTAGCAGAAGTCAGCAGACACTTTGTAGCCAGCCTTGCTTTTATTTGTTGGCATACCTGATGTGCCAGAAGCAGCTACTAGTTGCTCTTCTGAACTTCTCTTGTATATGTAATGTAATATGACATAATCAAGTTGAATCTAGGTGCTAAAAACAGTGTCCTCACCAGTTCTGCTGGGCAGCATCTCTCTTCCAGACTCCAAAGTATAATGTGTGTCAGTGACTGTATTTTATAAGTTGTTTTGATGGCTAAGCCTCACTGATATTCAGAAAACAGGTCTTTTCAGGTCTAGGTTAGATTTTCCCCTTCTGAGTGGTGCCGAGGCTTTTGGGAACATCCACAGAGAATGAACTCTGCGCTGCTATGTGTATGGAGAGACCTCATGACTGAATCCACGGGTTGTAAACTAAACACCTTTGGACACTCAGGTTTCAATATAAGGGATAAAGTTGTCTTCTTTACTCAGTTTGCTTAGCAAACTCTGATTCAGACTTTGTCATACAAAATCCAGAAATCCAGATACTGGAATGTGTTTGTTGGAGTAAAATGAGGAGAATTTATGTCTCCTTGTAAACTGCCTTTATAAAGATGAAACCCAATTTATTCATAGTGGATTAAGTTTTCCTTTGTTGTTCTATAGTAACCCAAGTGCTTTCAAAGAAATTCTTCAGGTACCAATAACACTATGACCTAGCCCTGCCTGCAGAAAGAAAGAAAAATAATAATGCTAAAAATTTCAGGCAAAGTCCAAATATCCTACTTAAAACTATTTTAGTCTTTATTGCTATTATCTTTTCTATTTTTTGCCTGTCCTAATATGTCATGGTCAACAAAATCATGAACATAAATAAACTTGTCTTGACCTGAGAAGTCCATCTCCTTACAAGAATGCTTTTGTGACTTAAGGATCATAAATTAATACATTAAATCTACTGTACTCATCCTGAAGAGGTTTGCTTTAGCTTCTCTGCAAATGACCTGCCAGTTACAGTTAGCCAGTAAAGTCAGCATAAGCTTTTAGGTTTTGGAACATGGAAAATAATGGCTTATGAAATTCTAGTTTATATTAGTTATCCAATACTTTCATTTAATTAAATCAGACTAAATTAGTTTAGCACAAAGTAATGGTGTTTGGGAGATGCAGGGCATGAAATTACTGGATTATGTATCCATGTTCTATAATGATTTATAGTGCATATACTTTTTGTTGAGTCAGAAAAATAGGCCTTTGCTGCTCACTAAAGACAATTGGAGAGTGCAATTGAACATACTAACTTTTGAGGATCAAATGTTACTGGTGGCAAACCCCCCCATTGATGCTGGGTCATGTAACAATAGCTCTGTTTAGAGTGGTGGATTTGAGCTCCCCCTCTACTTGAACCTGGTAAGGCCACATCTGTCCACTTCTGGGCTCCTCAGAACAAGAAAGACAGGGAGCTACTGAGAAGGGTGCAGCAGAGGGCCACAAGGGTGATCAGAGGTTTAAAGCATCTTTCTTATGGAGAGATTCTGGAAGGTGGACCTGTTAAGTCTAGAGAAGAGAAGACAGAGGGGATCTCATTAATGCAGGTCAATATCTCAAAGGCTGGTGCCAGGAGGATGGTGCCAGACTCTTTTCAGTGGTGCCCAGTGACAGGATGAGGAGCAATGGCCATAAACTAAAGAACAAGAAGTTTCACCTCAACATGAGGAAGAACTTCTTTATTTTGAGGGTGGCACAGTGCTGGAACAGACTGCCCAGGGAGGTTGTGGAGTCTCCCTCTCTGGAGACATTCCATGTCCACCTGGGCATGTTCTGTATAACCTTCTCTAGGTGGCTCTGCCTTGGCAGGGGAGTTGGACTAGGTGATCTCTAAAAAGTCCCTTCCAATCCTAATGATTCTGTGATTCTGGCATGGTTTAGTGTGAGGTGTCCCTGCCCATGGCATTGGGGTTTGAACTAGATGATCTTAAGGGCCTTTCCAACCCTAACTATTCTATTATTCTATGATTTTCTGATCTCCATTTTAGCTCTTTTTGTATGTTGAAGATGACTTTCAGAATTTTTAAAAGACTTTTTCTTTTCAGAGTTAGGAAAAAAGTATGCATCTGGTTGCTAAAATAGCATAGTGTTTGCTGAAATTGTTTTATACATGTGCCTTGGTGCCTTTGCAGGGATTTTCCTTGTTTATTTGTTTTTTGTTTTTTGTTTCTTTCAGATTCTTTTTTAAGCCCACATTCCTAATTTCTTCTTCAATTTCACAGAAAATAGTGTAGGTTTGCCTCGTCATATTGACAGAAATAGAATTAAAGCAATAGCTGTCAAACACAGAAAAGTGCATTAAAAACACTCAGCATGGGACTCTATGGCTTCTGATTAAGACATTATAGCAGCCAACACACTGCTGCCTTCATATGGACTTGGTGTCTAAACTCATGCTGTAGTTTGTAGAGGTGAGGTCAAGTGGAGCCTAGAGAGCAGCCCACCTCATTGTAAAGTCAACACCTGCACTTGGCCAGCTAACTAGATAGCTAGACCTCACTGAGTGTGGTGACTTGTTTAGATCTCTAGCTGATGTGAAGGTATCTATCCTGTAGATAGATAAACTTTATCCCACCCAGCATCAGTCAAAAGTCCAGGTAGTATTCTTTTAAAGCTTGTCTATTTTACAAAGACCAGAGGACAGAAGGTTTTTTCCTTGAAGAAACTGTGTATCTTGGACTATGTACTCTGTAGTTGCCTGTTATTGTGGCTTCAGGGCTAGGTGTAACTTTCATGTGAGTGGAGAGCACAACATGACAGTACAGATACTTGACTTTGATTCGTGTGTTAAACTTTAAACACATGAAATGAGTGGGTAGAAACTTAAGGCCCCTTGCAGTCAATGGCAGAACTCCCAGACAGTGTTTGAACAGCCATTCATACTCTGACTACATGCTACTAGTTCACGCAATAGTTCACATTTCATCTGGATCAAGCACAGGCACATGATGTAGTGCTTTGTGCCAGCTTTGTGCTCTGTGCCAGCTTTATGCTTTAAGCAGGTGCTGGAGGACAAGCTATACATGATCCAGCAAATAATAGGGTTGGCCCAGAGGAAGACTTTCTGGCATAAAGGCTGCTGAGGCAGGGTCAAATTGTCAAAACGCTTAACTCATCCATGCCAAAAGTAGTGGATTATGTGATTATGACAAAGAATCCTAAATCAGAATTCATTGTCTCCTCAAGCTATGGCTTTAGTGACTTTGAGAGTGCCCAGACTTCAGCCAATTCTGGTAATGTAGAATCATCTTCACTGTCATTTTTTGCTTTGGCTGCGCACACACAAAAGGAACATGTAGCTTTTTATTTCATTTTCTGACACAACAGAGTAGTGGTTTATTGCTGCCGTTTTTGTACATATCATCAGTTTCAGGGCTTTAAAACTGTTACAAGATTTTATCAATTAGCCGCAGAGGGCTCAATCTAACAGGAGTTTCATTCTCAAAACCCCATCTGGGAGAATACTGAAGTGTGCATACTGTAATGTAGTACAGACTGCCTGCAAATGCAAATGAAAACAGCGTAATATCCACTGTGAATACATTCTTAATAGACTAAAATAGCAAATTTAAGGTAATAATGTAACTGGCAATTACCTGTCTGTATCTGTATGAAATAGCTGCTTGCATTCATCTGCCCATACAGACTGACCCTGTTGGCGAAGTCTGCCAGTGAGACTGACTAATATGACAGAGTGACATTCTAAGATTTTAATACGGTTTTTATTGCCTTGTCATCTGACTCCTTTAAAGCCTTTGTACATGTGAGTTTTTCTCACATGGAAACTATGTTGGTTGTCAGTGAGGTTTCTGTTTTGTTAGCTTTGTTTTCTTTCTCAGAGTCAATTGTTCGGTGGGATCCTGGGATCCCTGTGCGCTGATGATTCCCTGAAAGTCACCTTCTTACAGAGAACCAATACAAAACCTGTTCCATACTCCAAAGCTCATGTTCATTCCAGACTGAACCTGGCTAACATCCTCCTGCTATGCCTATCCTGGCAAAACTCAGCTCTGAAGTTAAAAAGGCCTGCATGAAAGAAACAAAAAGTTTTTTATTTTTTTTTTTCCAGAGGAAATAAATGTAAGAGTTGGTGTGTTTGCCCAATCATATAAATTCTAATAGCTGTTCCTTTCTAAGCATGGCAAAATGAGAAACTTATAGGCAGGAAAATGAGTAACAGCTCAGTGACTTTGTATTTATTCTCATAAATGGTTGCATTTGCCAGATGTTGCTTTTAATATCGACTGAAGATAAATTACCTGCAGTTGAAAGTGTTTGAACTAGCAAGAAAAAAGTAAGATCCCAAACTTGTGTTGTAAATACAGCCATTAGCTGTAGCTGGAGAAATCAAAAGCATGGAAATAAGTTGCTGAAATATAGGCATCTCATGCCTTCATATGGCTTAGGGTATCTGATATGTGCATGGGCCAGAGTTATGACAGCCTACTGGAAATCAGTGATGTTCTGGCATGCAGGACTGATGATAGTCCAGAGTACCTAAAATGGCATTGAACTGACCCTAAGAACCTGAATTCAAACCATGAAAGTACGTAGAAGGCAGAACTATTGATTTTAAATAAGTCTTCAAACCTACAAACTGGTTATTAAATCTATACATGCATTCTGTCAGTGGGAGCTCAGTCCATTACAAATGGGCAGTTAGTCTCTGCCAAATTCAAGACAAGTTAAAATATAGATATTACTGTGAATTTTATAGCTTGGGTTCATCTGCAAGTCAGTTCACAAGAAAAGGTACTAGCATTTTTTTGTGACATCTACAGCTAAAATCTGAAAGTTTTGTGATGCCACAGATCTGGCTTTGGGGCCTTGTAAAATCTGTGGGTGATGGAAGACATCAGCTGGTAGAACATTTGCTAATTGGTCTATTATCTCAGAAATTTGGATATGAAACATAAAGAAAAAAGCATTGTTGAGGAAGTTAAGTACAAAAAACTGATACAGAGGAGGACTGGAAGCTTCCAGGCCAACAGTCTTGTGGCCTTCTCAGACTCCTTAAGTTAGCTCTGGTTGCTAACTCACTAAAATATTCCCTTTAGAATTCTTGAATGAGTGAACTATTTGGAGTGAACTATAATTTGTGATTTATGTTTTACTATAAGAACAGTATTGTTAAGAAACTCTGGGGAAGGGAGATGTGTGAGGCATTGTCATATCTTGTTATATCCCCTACTGTTTTATTTTAAATATTTTGAAGAGTAGGATGTAGCGCTCTTCCCATTTTTTTGTTGGTTTGGGGTTTGTTTTTGGATTTTGGGTTTGTTGGTTTTTTTTTTTTTTTCTGTCAAGAATCAAGAGTTTCAGTGTAGTATTCTTTTAGAACACTGGTTTCAAGATACTCCTTGACAGCTGGAAAACTGTTCTTTTTGAAACTGCTGATTGTTCACACAATTAGGGCCAATTAGTAAATGGTTGACTTAGTTCCTAATGCAAAAGTTTGTCTTACTTTTCAGTAGCAATTTTTAATGATATAGTAGTGTTGACTGAGCTATTATGCAGAGGGAACAGTACTCTTCACTCTCTTCACCTATGAAGAAGATTACTCTTTATAGTCTTTGGTTGTTTTGCCATGCCTTCACCTCACTTTACTTGCCTTGCCTTGTCTGTCCTAAATTGGTAAAGGAAAACTACAGTTTTCTTTCAGCTCTTTCAGCCTCTTCCAAGAAGATAAAACTTTCCAGACCTCCTCACAGTGCTAGTTTATTATGATACATTCTTAATTTGCAAGCTGCTGGATCATGTTTATTACTGTCCTTTTTTTAATAACCCTTTTCACAAGCATTTTCATTTATCTTCATTTTAATTTTACATATTAGTCCAAAACCTTTATAAAGATCAGGCACTGACATTTTCATTTTTTTCCTCCCACTACAGAGGAAGATCCTCCCATCCTAAGCCATTAAAAAAAGAGTTCTGTTTTACATCCTGTTGACGTTCTTTATGCTCAGGATGTTCCAGGGTTTTATTGGATACTCACTGTGGGACAAATTAAAAAAAAAAAAAAAAAAAGAAGGGAAAAAAATAATAAAATATCTGTTTTATACAAGGTTGATAATTCTGTTTTATTGTGTATGTTAAAATTTGATGCCAAAAGATAGTAATCTTTCCTGACCATTTTTAGTTATATCACATTGCTTTCTGCAGCAAGAAAATGACATAATAGTCCTGCTTGAAGTTCCCCTTCAGCTTTTAGACATGCACTCCCCCATCTACCAGTAGGTTACCACCGTTTACCAGACATCAGATTATATAATCATAAAAGCGTCAATAAGTTTTATAAATCCCAAGAGGGATGTCAGGCTACCAGTTTATATTTTAATAATAGATGCAAAAAAAGTCATGTAAGTCACATTAATGCACAGAGACATACTGGACTGAATCATATCTAAAAACATTATCTTTATGGGAAATAGATAAATCTTTCAGTCAGTATAGTCTGAATCTGGCTATGGCTGTACTATGATTCCTGGGTGATATATAGAAGATCTTCCAAATATATAGCAGGTCTTCCAAATTAGAAGTCCAGCAGGATCGACAGGAAGAACTGCAAGGCCCTCCATCATCATCATCATCCCAGTGATCTGATAGTTAGGAGAAAATATCCACACTCATGCAAAAATGCCTTCCTTTCCCTGCTTCCTCCATGCCCACAGTTAACAAACCTAAAGGCAATGAACACAGATGCAAAAATGCTAATGTTAAGAAAATGATAATTTCAACTCTTGCTCTTAATTTTAATCAAAGTCATCTAGTGAGCTGCTCTGGCAAGATTGTTCCCGTTAGATAAAACAGACTAGACTGTTCTGAGGAAAGTAATTGTCTCTTTCTTCCATGGGGATAAGTCAAATGACCAACTTTCCACCTTTCCAATAACTAAGAAGCTTTTTAAAAAGTCAAACCCAGTTATAGTAAAATACTCCCCTGTTAATATCTTATGTGAAGTATGGAATTCTGCTGCTTGATCTGGCCACATTCTACGCAAAAAAACTCTTCTGTTGATGGAAATACGGACCATGGAAGGACTGGTAGCCATGTAACATGAATCAGTTCTGGTGGCTGAAAGTCAGTTTTGCCTCAGTTTCCTGAATGTACATTTCTGACAGTCTGAATTAATTTCTACATGTTCCTGGGTAGATGAGGTTATAAGCAATCACAGTGGTTTAAATTTGGAGGGATTTTTAATGAGATGATTTATCACATCTGACTTCCAACTTTCTTATTTGCCAAACCATGTATCTCTGAACAAACTTCCTGAAAAGACTGACAGCTCATGCTGCAGTTCATGCATTGCTTAATTGTTTTCCAAAAGCCAATTCTTGACTTTTTCCTTATTTCTTGAAAAAATTGACATGTGATGCAGGAACTTTTTGAGGCTTCATCAATACTGTTAACATTTTCCATTTGATACAAAAGCAAGAGAAATTTGACTTCTACAGGGATTTTTTTGTGGGAGGAGTGGAATTCTCCCCAAAACCTTAGTGTTGGCCATATGTCTGCAATGCAGATAATGCAGCATTTGTTTTTATGGACTGTTAAGGTCCCAGGTCAATAGTATCATCCAGGGATCCTTTCCCCTAGCCTGCCCTTGATGCAGTACACTGGCTTGGGACCAGATTAGAGCCTCCTTTCCATGAAAAGCCACACCAAGGGTCATAATTGGTACAAGGGAACTTGTTCTAGTCAAATTACATTTCTAAAGTATGTAAAACCATTTTGAGATCTTTTCATCTGCAAGATGCTGTATATACCCCAAGTATTGTATTATTACTGGCTTGTTTTCTGCTTCACTCCACTCTGTCCATCATGCTCTGTCTAGATAAATGGTAGACACTGTTTTCCCTGAAGTCTACACTGCCTAGAAAAAACATTAACTATTGTTGCCATAATGCACTAGATTTCTATGTTACTGGAGAAGAAGCAGTGGTTGATGAGACAGACCACTGTTTTTCATTAAGCTATTTTTAATACCTGTTTCAGTTTAAGAACAGCAGGCCAAGTATCTACATTCAACCACAAATAAAACTATATTTAAATAAGATTAAGGTTGTAAATTAAATTTCAGATCTTAAATTCTCTTGGTACATTGCAAAACACAAGAGAAAAGAGAAGGCAAAACTTAATATACCAAAGTAGTTGAAAATGCAGCCTTCTATGGAAAGAATGACTTCTTAAAAAACTTCTTTTGAGAAGATCTGCATTTTCAGCTAAAAAAATTGTATTTTCAAAATGAAAATTCAAATACACAAAAACCCTTCAAAAAGCTGAACACTTTTGTCTCAAAACTCAGAATCTTGATTCATCATTGTAATGCTTTGTGGCAGTTGTAATTTTGAAACTTCATTAGCTTCTCCTTTTTCAGGGGCCAGGGTCCTTAGCCTGACTATACATGCAGGATACAGTGGTCTCCTCATTTTAAAAACTCAGAGATACCTCAGGAAACTTTTAGGCATCTTTGAGTTTTTTGGTTGCCTGGGAAGCTCAGCACAAAGAAACAACTCGTTCTGGGTTTCATTTTGTTCTCATTAAAAATCAGATATTTATAAAAAATAAACACTCTAAGTGAAAAACATCTTTTCATTTAAAGACCTGATTTTCCACTAGAGACCGTCACAGCAAAATTTTTCAACAACCCCCATTACAGTCATAATGAGGTATGAAAAAATCTGTATTAAACAGTGGAGTTACCTCTTCCTATTGTTTCTCCAGTGAGATTGTAGTGTTATTCAAACTTAACACTTCTGTTGTCCTTCCGTGAGTAAAGACAATGTAGCAAAATGAAAAGACTTACTGTCCCATATTTGAACGACTTATTGGATGCAGTTTTTGTTGGACTAGAATGCATTATAAATGAATAAATCCCTCAAATTTTGGTGACCTGTAATGCCCTTGAAGTGTTTTCCAGTGCACCCAGTTAGATCATGGCAACAGAAAATAGTTCAGGATTGTATGATCTGTTCTGGTTCAAATTGTAGGAACGGTTGAGTGTCTCACCAACCAGAAGTGTAAGTAACTTGTGATCTTGGATGTTTCTTCTCTTTCTTCAAATTCCCACCATGTACCTAAAGCCATAATCTCCATAGACCTTACTGCCTGAAGGTAATGAGAGATTCCTTATTCTTGTTGCTTTCCTATTTAGCTCAATAAAGGCTATATCCTGCCTAGCTTCAGGGGCCTACAATTTTAGTGTCTTGCAGGGCCTAATCATGTTTAAAAAGCAATCTAAGATCATTTTTGGGACAAGATTTTTAGTTCCTTTGAGTTGATACAACAAGGAATCAGCAAAGCCAAAAATATCGATATAAATGTCAGTGGTTTGAAAGGTCCCTTCTGCCCCTTTCCCTACTAACATCCCAAGTATGAAACAGGGACTTTTAATGTAGTCACACATCCTGTAGTTCATCCCTTTAACTAAACAATCTCATACAATAATAGCAAATGACTGTAGGAGGAGATGGTTTAGTTTCAGCAGGCATGAAGCCTCATGTTACTCAAAGCAGTGTAAATAGAAGTGACTCCACTGCAATTAGACGAGTAATGCCACAGGAAGCCTTATGAAGAGAGAAGAGAATAAGACCTGGAGGAGGTTTTTTTTAATATTTAAATTTTCTTCTAAATGGGGACATTAGTGGTACAGGACTGATGATGGTGTTGTTGTCTCTCTTGGAAACACACTGAACACTCATTTCTTTAACATCTAGAATGTGGTGTATCAGTCTACTGGATCAGTAATAATAGGACTGTCCACCCCAATCCTGCTGCTATTGCATAGCTGGAATTCCTCTTGACTTTAATGGATGTGCCCTCAACACAAGGGCTCAGCTGCTCCTCTTGTATTGCCAGATGAAAGAGTGAACAAAGTATTATCTCTTTATTAACTTTCTGTAAAATTTCGTTCTCTCCAGATGAGATGATGAGTTTTGCACATTGAAACATGTTCATATTCAGAAGCATTGAATATTCATGCATACTTTCATGTATGTCTAGGAATGTAATCTCACACAACTAACCATATGCTAGCCTCAGGGATGTCATGGTGCAGTCACCTTTTCAATATGCTTGTCAAAATGAGCCTGTATGACTTTTATATGGAGCATCCCCTGTCTACAGCAAGGCTAGAGGAAAAATTACTGGCTTCAGATCTTTTTGTCTCCTGTATAATTGAGTAAGAGAGTTAGTGGGTCAGAATACTATCTTTAAGCTTTATTTTTTTTGCATACCTTCATTTGTTGGAGCCTTATTTAATTTTATTATAGTCTTTCTTATCTGTAACATAATCAATCATCCTCACAGTTGGTGGCACACACAGAATTCCCTGTTCTGAGTCTTTTCTTTGCAGTCTGCTTTCCCTTCTGTCAATAGTGACTTCACTGCATGTTTCTTGATTTTTGCCTTCAGTCTCAAATGCTGATGGTTTAAGCATTTTCTACATAAACCATTTCTGGGATACCTTGTCCAGCTGTGGTATCCATACTGAAGGACACAGGAGGGTACCAAACTGCAGGAGCAGCTAGGTGTTTGATCCTAAAGCTAGTGGAGTATATTTTCAGCATTAATCCAGTAAGTAAGAATGTGTCCACAGTCAAGGCTGTGTGTTTTTTGTGAAGTTAATTGTATTTTGCAAATAAAACTCAATGTGTCATAACATCAACATTGTTCATCTGAATGAGCAATGCTCAGAGTCTTGGCCTATACTTTGTGCCAGTCTTACTTCCTCAGGATGTCACTGGGGAGACTTAAGCAGTCTACAGAGTATAGTGTGCAAAAGCATCTGACGTCAGCTAGTGCAAGGAGACAGCATGGTTTCATTGCTTACATTCAGGGCAGCCAGCCAGGAACTCCTGGCCTCTAACCCTGGCTCTGCTTCTGGGAGGGCTGCTGCAGTCTGGACAAATTAGTGCAAACTAAAGCAGAAGTTTCAGCAGAGAGATGGTTTATACAGCTTCTAGTATAGGACTATTGAATACAGTAAAGAACTTTACAGACTCTTACGGTATAGGAGGTGGAAGTGAAGAAAAAGATTTTGTATTGACCAGTTGAAATAGTTGAATTTCTCCAAGTGAAGAGGCACAACCTAAACCCTTTCTCTCAGTATCAATTTTGCATCTATGCTTCTTGCTTTTTGTTTGATGGTTTCTTTGTTTCATTAATGTAAATGATGACATTAGATTTTCACTCTTTTTCCTTGCAATTGATTGATAACTTCAAAGATTCCTCCCTGCTTTTCTGCAAACTCTACCTGCCATAGGATGACTGCAGTAACTGTATAAGTAGAACAGAAGTGAAAAGAGGATGCCTATGACTTTGGTGCAAGGGAGAGCCTGTGTCTTGACTTCCATTTTATCTTTGTCTAAATGACTCTACTGTAGTTATTCACAAGCATGACCCAAGGAAAGCAGGTTTGTAAAAGTGCAGGCTTTTCCAGTCTTATTTAGCCTGTGTTTGAGCCTTCTGATTGATGAAAACAAGTCCCATTAAAGGCCCTTGTGGACTTCATTAATTACGATAGTGGTTGATTGGTTTGGCAGAAATTTGTTTTATAACAATAGACATATTTAATTAGCAACAGCTCCAGTTATGACAGCTTCAAAACCTCCTGGGAGCATCATGCACCAGGCTTCCTTTTGTGTTATTTTCAAGCCATCAAACAGCCTTTAATCTTCCCTAATTAAAAAGAAAACAAAGCATACAATGTATAATATGTAGAAAGAATAACAGAACTGTCTTCACATAAGCGATAATAAAAACTTCTCCTTATTAGGTGACTGAATGCCAACATTGCTGTTTCCTGTGATGCTTGTTATCTGGAAAAGTTAAATATTTAGAATCTGTTATTTGAACAGTACTGCTAAAACCAGTCCTTTGGATTTTCTCTTGTTGGTTGCAGAGTGCCTCAAAATAAATGAGGTATATATGTGTGGGGAGACAGGATGGGAGCAGGTCTGAAAGGGTTGAAACTATTTGTGGGAAACAAGCTAAGGAAACACTGAAAAATAACACTTTCTAAAAGCTGTTTTTTACTCTCACACAGAATGGATTGTTGGACAATACTTATGTAATGCTTGTTCTATTAGTACAGGTCATTTATGTGGTAGGTTAAACACACTTTAATAATCTTCTGAGAACTTAAAGTAACCATGGCTTGTAAAGTATCAAGGATCATTAGTCACACTTTAAAACTCTAATTTTACTGGTTCAGAAAAATCTTTGACTTTACTACTGTGCATCATCAAAGAAGCCTTTAAAACTGTTCTGGGTATGCAAGGGACCAAATTTTCTGTTAGTGATCCTTACTGTGTACAGTGGAATGGCTCCAGTTTACAGGAGCAGAAATTGTAGCCTGGAATTTTCAATATGATAGGGGTCTTCCATTCTTTTATAGCATAGGGATGTTTCACTATCACACCATATTTAACATTATCTAAATTTCAGAGTACTATTCCTTTTTAAAAACAGATATGAAAGTGGGGTGGAACTAGCATTTTTATTTTTAATTCAGATTGCCCTTGTTTTTCTCCAAAGTTTGAAGTTTCTCCAAAGCCACGCCAAGGATTTGGCATTGGTTTTGAAACCAAAGCACAAGCTGAGCTGTTTAACCACGGCCATATGAAAAAAAAAGAAAAGAACTACATAAAACTATATTAAAAAGTTGGAGCTGAAAGAAATAATATTAGGGTATTCTTACTGGCTTTTATTCTTCTGTGGGTCATCCTCTTTATTGCATACAAAACTTTGCTGAAATCAGTAAACAATCTTCTATCTGAATCCTGCACCTCTCCTGTTATGAATACTGACTTCCTACATGCAAGATAAATAGTCCATTTTGGATATACATGTGCTGTGGGGAAAGACTTGGAAGGCTTTTAATCTAAGATGAGCCTTGGATTTGTGCAGGGTTAAAGCAATGAAGCTACCTTTTGACCAGGCTTCATGTTCATGTTGTTTGTTGAATCTCATACCGAGTACAAGAGTTAATACATCCCGGGAGCAATGTGACTCAGCAGATGATAGAACTTTACAGTATTTGCCTCTTGCTCTGTTAAAAGACTTCATTGCACAACATAGTTTTTGTAATTAGAGACACGAGCAATAATATGCATGCTCATTTTCCACCTGCTTCCTGCCTTCTCTTTGACAAGATGAAGAAGAGCAAGTCAGTATAAAAGTGGCCAGTTTTTGATTCATCTGTCATTAATTAACTTTTCAGGGTGCAGATATGTTCTCAGCATGAATAGAAGTTTTATCTATTGGATTTTTTTAAATCAAGTAGGTTTGCAGGGTACATATCTGAGAGCCCTGGAGGTGGAATCGTTCTGCTCAGTCACTGAAGAGGCAGTAGGAATGATGGAAGCTTAAACTTTTGCATTATGGCTGTCAAAGTAACACTCACTGAAACACTGAGGGAGAGGAGGATTTCTGTTTCAACAGCTTGTTTAATTGCTGTACTCCTGCTCAGTGGCAGAGGGCCAAATCTGTACAATTTTGTGATGCCCACGCAGGCTGCTGTGGATGAGACAGAGGTGCATATTATATTGACCATTTTGTAAGATACTCTGAGACATGAAAAGGAGAACTACATAAATGCAAAACAGTATTCTCTTATTTTCTGAATATGTCTGCATGTTTTTTAGCTCGCACCTTGGATCATGTTCCCACAAACTACCTGGAAGTCCTCCTACCTGCTGGCTTCTGCAACAGTAGTCAGGGTTCTCTCTGTAAGGCGGTTGCAAATAAGTTCATGCTTAGAAAACAAAGTGTAGGTGGAGAGCAGCCACCTCAGACAGGAGTTAACCAATAAGACTGAAAAACACTGAATGATGCCAACAGCATTAGCAGTGTGGACCAGTGGCAGGAACACGTCACAAACTGCAGCCACAGATGCCAGTGTACACTTCTGAAAATAAAATTACTTGTGTGCCTAAGGTCAAGTATCCAAAGTCATGCCCAGGCACTGATGTAAGTATCTCAGTTTCTGAAATGGTGAATAGAAACAACCCCTGTTTCACTGAGGAGAAGTGCTGGGTTGATAAACATTCCTGTAAGTTGGCTGGCTTATTTAAGTGCCAAAGTATGAATTTAGGTACCCCAGTTTGCACATTTTGTTTTGTAATTTCTAGTAGAGCTGTTCAAACAAATACTTACCCTCAGCTCACCTGGCAAAGACTTTCATTTTCACAGCTCTGTGGAAAAAGTGAACCAGCTTTATTTTCATTTCAAGTAATTATTAAAAAATGAGAGGTTTTTCCACTGGCAGAAGACTAACATTTGCTGGTCAATATACTCATAAAGCAAGAATGGTAGCTTTGCGCAATTTTGTTTAATGAATGAGCCTTTAGATTGCTAGAGCAAATTGGCCAGCAAGCCACTGTGTCTGGGAAAAGTCAGTGATTTTCAATTGCTGTAATTTTGGGCAGTGGCTTTCTTGTTTAATTGGTTTTGCAGTTTGAATGCTATGGCACTCTCTGCTTTGGCAGGATGAGGCAGCCATAGCTAGCAATAATAGGAACTGATATTTCCTCTTAAGTAGAACAAGAAGTTTTCAGCCCATTTGGCAAATAATTGCCTTCAGGTGTATCCTTGCAGGACAGGGCAGTCTTCTGCACAGTATTCTCTCTCATTTTAGGGTAGCCAAGTTAGCAAAGTTGAGCAAGAGCACCTGGAGATGATAATCTATCTTCTCTCCAGTTTGCAATGAGTAATTTCAATCTAGGTGAATACCCATGGCTCATTGAGTAAAAGGGGATGAGGGACCTCATTTCCTCAGAAGATTTTTCACTCTCCTTGTGAAGATTGTTGCCTTGTGATTCACCAGCTGGCTTAAAAGAACTTTTGATTTGTGTTAAGGTTGGATTCAAAGATCCATTGTAGAAGGCAGGGTGTAAACTTGGTCCTTGGATCAAGTCTGGCTAATGCTTGCTGTCACTTCCTTGCATTGCTGTTAATAATTTAACAAAAATGTGCTACTCTTGGTTCACTGCTCTCACACATTTCATAGATGGTATAATAAACATTTGAATCAGGATGTTTAGGATATACATTTTGGCTCTAATGCAAAATGCATCTTTGAAATAACTCAGATTTATAGTCTAGTGTGCACTGATTTTTTTTCTGTCATTTATCTACAGCAGGAGTAAATGCTAATACTTAAACATTTAAAGCCAGATTCTGTCATGCTTGTAGATGGAACACTAGATTCTTTGTGAGTGGACAGATCTCACACTACTGTTTTACTCAATTTAAATAACAATGGGAAACTATAGAGTTACATTTTGTTTAAAAACAGCAGCTAATTTGACTCCTCATAATCTGTACGATGGCAGTGGAAGAACTCAGTGAAGGAGTAAAGAAAGATTATAGGTGAATAATTAAGTAATTGAAATTAGTAATAAATAAGGAGGAGAAGTTTGAATACTTACATAATATTCCTCATCTCTAGCCAATAAGTTGGGCTAAAAATTAAACAAACAAGAAAGCAAGCAAACAAATAAACAATGCCAAAATAGCAGGCTTTTGAGGCAATACAGTTAATTTTCTTTTACAGTGTTGTGGTTACAATTTTTCTCATGGTACTCTTAGTGTCTCAATTTCTAAGAAAAATAAAAAATTTCAGAGGTACGTGTAAAACCTTTCCTAAACCAGAAACTCTTTCAAAAGCTCCAATAGACAAGTGGGTTTGGATTTTAGTTAGAGAGCAAGTCATCCTATTTTCATGTGACATATTTGTCTTGTGGGATCACTAACTTGTGTCTGTTGATGGAACCAGAATTTGTGTATTGCAGAAATCCTGATCTGACATACTGCTACTTGCCTGCTTAAACCCAGGGTAAGAGTTGAGAAAATCATGGTGTATACACATAGATTAGATTGGTTGTGATCCTGTTCTTTTCAGGTAAGCTAAATGGGGGCTGGTGGTCTCTGTGGTTTAGATCTCTGTTTTGATGGGCTTAATGTGTTTCCAGATGGTTCTCCTTGAGTATTGCAGTGCCTACATAGATAAATGAGAGCATCTGTCTGTGATTTATCCTGCTTTGTTCAGTGGAGTAAACTACATAAATTAATTTTTCGGGCTGCGTTGAAGCCATGAGCTTTGTGTTTAGCCAAAATCATTCACCCAAGCTCTAGAAGTGCAAAATAGTGATCAACTGTACATTGAGAGCATTCTGCAAATGCACACAAGGGGCCTGAAATATTTGGTTCCAACAAGTTTTCACAAACAAGGAAAAATATGGGTAGGAATGTTGCCAGCTTTCTCCAGGCCTTGAGAACCCTTATGCTGATGCATATCTAAACCTAATGTAAATCAAAACATGTGGTGCCAGATGAGCATTAATAGTGTAATTTAGTCTTAGGTTTTCATTGCCATCTTGATGTTGGGACTAAGGTTGAGTGTTTATTAATGTTACCTATTCCTGACAATCAGTACTTGGTCCGCGAGCAAATGTTAGCCTTAATTGCAAACATACTTACATGTGAAAATGTCCAGCTGAGGTCTGATGTATTGTCCATTGAATTTAGTAGGTATTTTTCCGTGGATTTCTGCTGGAGGAAGATTGGGCCACATAAATACTTTTTATTTGATTTTAGGTTAATGAATAGTCTTTATAGAAGTTAGCCACATAAGCACATGAATTCCTGCATTTGTTTATAGCCTTGAGCTGCACTTAATTTCTGTTAGAGTTGAGTTTATTTGAAACTGTCAAGAGAGGGCAGGCAGACAAATTCTTGTAAGAACAGGTCTTCTTAAGAAAGATTGGTATGAGATGCCCATACAGTGGCCATGGAGGATGAGGAGAAATAACTTTGTGTACGTAAAAAGTATGAAGTTGGCCTTTTAAACCGCATTATATCAAAACATCCACTTCAGAGAAGGAATCTGCCATGCTAGAGAAGGTCTAAATGAAAGCTGGAAACCCTTAAAGAATAGGTAGCCATAGAGTTAACACCTCTCCTTCACCAGAATGAAATAATTTAAGGACAATTTTTGCCATTTGTATTGGCTGTGTTTCTAGCAGGAGCAGACACGGTGGATTCTGGGTGATGAAATTGGTCAGCTACAGATAAGGAACCTGCTAATTTGCCTTGAAGATGCATATTTGCTGGTTAGGAATAACACAGCCACTGTTGTAATGGATCATTTTGCCATCCAGTCAACATACACTCCTCTGCAGGGAAAGCATAGCTTGAATAGAAATTATCCTACTTCCCATTGCCTTTCTAAAGTGAACATTTTGGTCATATGTGGAAATACAATTTGCTGTAATGTAAGTGGAAATCCATTCAATGAAATTCGAAGACTATGACAACTAGTTGAAAATTTAAAAACGTATCGGAATCAGTTTTCTTGAAGCCTGTTAACTGCACTGGTTCAAGGAGGGTTCATCCTAAGCAAATAGATCAAATTCTTTCCCTGTGAGATATGAACTCATTGGAGCATTTCATGGGTGACAATAGGATGACTATTTATGCATCCTAATTATTATGGTTGTGAAATAAACTAGCATAAAACTTGTGTAATTAAGTATTTGAAGTGTTTTAAAGGGGTGCCTAAATTAGGCTTATTAACTAGGACAGACAGATGATTTGATTAACAGAAATTGTCATAGAATTTAAATCCCTACATACTGAAATTTGGACATGAATATATTCTGTCTCTATATCCTCTCAGAAACATGGGACAACTGCAATATTAACTGTCTCTAATGTTACACTGCACTCCTAGAGCATGTGGATCACTTTTTGGAGTATTTTTGTTCACAGGTTTCTTGTTTCCTGCTTTCTATAGATGACACTGAGCTTCAAGCCCTATAAAAGATCCCTTTACCCTGGAAACCAGGCTGTCTAAATTGTCCTTTCATGGCCCATTATGATAATGAGAAAAGGAGAGAGCAGGAACCAACCGAAACCAAAATTTCTTGGAATGGATTCTGTTTGTCATATACACATTGTAGGGTTAAGGAAATTGGAGGGAAATGTTTGTATAGTGGCAGGAAATGTTAAAGTAGCATACAGATGCCTTTGTAATTTTATGCAGATTTGGCAACTTGTTTCTGCATAATATACTGAAATTTAGACGTACATATAATGATTTACATTCAAGCAAAAAAAAAAACCACTCCCAAATTGTTTGTAATCATGAAATTCCACGCTGGGAGAAACTGTGATAAGACACAGCACAACAACTGCCAGAATTTCTGAAACAAGGGGCTAAAACATCTCCTCTTACAAGACCAACAAGGTGATAATCATAACTTATATAGTAAGTGATCAGTGGTTTAGATGTGCTACAAACAAATGCAGAGTTATGTAGTTTCTTCAGAATGACTTTTCCAGAAATGCCACCTCTTTTCTCCTCTATGACATCCCCATATAAACATTAATTAACAGTCTAAGTAACCCATCAGAGATGAATAAATGGAGTCTTTCACAAATAAAGATTCACAGTGTTATACCTTACTACTGCTGAGGTATTTTTCTGTTCACGTAAAATAACTTATTTCATTGAAATCCAGACTGTTTTCTTAAGGGTAACTGGCAACAAGAATTGGCTGAATATTTTATATGAAACATGAAACTTGTCCACAGAATTTGTCATTAGCTGGAGTATCTTTTACGTTGACAAAAAGATGCAACATTTTAGCTAATTGTTTTTAGTGGACTATGAAGGCATCTTGAACCGGAACAGGGAAAAGTATATTTAGTAACTACCATTTAAACTGTAAAGGGAAGAAATAGAATAGCAATATGACATAAGAAGTTCAATATACATTATATTTAATCAGGTTTTTAAACTCAGTGAGCAGCAGTTTTACTTAATCAGTCAGAAAGTCCTTGTTCAGAGTAAATCATAGGGTGGTGCAAAGGCTCTTGGTGTAAAACTGTGCTTACATGACAAATGTGTGTGTTGATTCACTCACGAACCTGGAATAAAATAGTTTTGTCTAGAAATTGCAAGAAGATCTATCAACCTGAAATTAAGGATCGCAACTGAGTCATAGTGTGGCTGGCTAACATTGTAGACTATGTCGAAAGGATTTTTCAGCCATCTAATTATTTTATTGAACTAAGATGCTTGGAAAAACAAACACTTTTTCCAGCAAGATCAAACTGAAGGAAATAAGTGAAATAATAACAACATAAGCATATTCCATGAAAAGAAGCTAGAATGTCAGTGCTTTTCTCTTTCCAGAATGAGTATTATTGTAGTAACTCATTCCATAGAAAATTTGATGCATTTTAATGATTAAGATATTTATCCTACTTGTATTGTGGCATACATCTTATTCTGTACTGTTAATTTTATGAACTTCTGGCATCCATCTGTTATGGTTCCAGATCTTTGTAGTTGTCAGATTGTTTGGAGAAACTGTCAGACATTTTCTAAGTTAATGACATTTATCACTGGTTCTCCTGGCAAATGAATGTTTGTTGACCATGAATCTTCTGACATTACAAAGGCAATTATTTTTGGCATGGTAGTGCTGTGATAAGAGCTCTTAGTCATCCCAGAGCTACAGTTGCATCTTTCTAGCACTCCTGTTGTAAATAATTGAAAGAGAAGTGTGAAAGTGAATGAATGGTTCCCTCAGAGAGGAAATTACAAAGAAAGCTAATATTCTGGTTCTGGGAACAGCAGGCAATATTATAGGTAAGCCTGATAGTTGATCTGAAGCTTGTTAGCCATTCTGTAGGGCAAGAAAATGATATACTTTTCTGCACTTTTGGTGAATAAAATGGATGAACTGGATTCAGCAGATTTGTAATGAAGCTCAGTCATTTGTCATACAGCAACCTGACAGACTCAGTGACCAGTCCATTACACTAATTTATATTTTTTCCAATTTGTCAAAAATAATCCATATTTTTCCAACACCTAATTTAGGACTAATGATAAATTCCTCCTCTTGTTACAAATTAACATCTGTAAGAGAAGAGTAAGAGATTAAAGGTTCCAACAAGAGGAAGATACTTCCTGAAAATATCATCGTTTCTTTTATATATGGGGTTTTTCTTGCCTTGAATGCCTCTGCTGATGCTGCTCTTCAAAGACAGACTTTTCATCACTACAGTCCTCCCAGGTACAGAAGTTTTACCTTGGTGTTTTGTATGACACCTGGGCTTTTTGGTCTGTTTTTTCATAGACTTCTACAAGTAAGAACATTCCTTTTAATGTTTAAACCACCCTTTGATTGTTGTTACTGGCTGTCCTGTTTCTAATCTCACTTGCAGTGTTAAGTTCCATGGGTCTTCTGACGGTTCCTCCTAAAGCTGTAAGCTACATTTACAACCCTCCTTTAACATCTCTCCCATAATACTGCTTTTTCTGTATCTCTAAAGCTTCAAACCAGACATATAGGAAAAAGAGGACCAGAACCAACCTGACCTAGTGCAAGAGAGAAATTTCTAGCTTGAGCAGCACCTTGCAAAAAACCTTGCCTAGGCAAGTCAATCAGGAGAGTAAGACAATTTAGCTAGATCTGTAACACCTGCTCTAAAATCACCCCATCACACATGTCTGCACTGGTCCTCTACTCCAGTGGTTTTGAGTTGGCAATGCAGTCTTTCTCTGGTTGTTTCAATCAGTGGAAACTAGAGCTTCCAAGAAATTAGGTGGTGTAGCTTATGCTAGCGGCTGAACAGTCTGTATCTGCTTCTGCGCTGGGAATTCTCCACCACAGCCCCTCAATGCTGTTACATTTTGTCTGTCTGGATGACCTGACTGTGAAGTCTCTATACACCAGTGTGTTTTCTAAACAAAGCTGAGAGCACGAAAATGTATTGCTCCTCTGGGTTTATGAGAGATAATAATACCTGCACATCTGCCAGATTGTGTTGCTAGTTACAAGGATGCAAAATGAAAGAAGGTCGCAGTAGCTAAGGGAATGTTCCCAAGGTTTATCAGTATGAAAGAGAAAAGAATTCAGTGGTGTTTAAGGAGGAGTAATGGTTTCCAACCTTTCATTGCAGCTGCTTCACCCCATTTGCTCCTTTTTGCTTGATTATATACAAAACATAAGAAGTGAACAACTAAGCCAACTAATGTATTTTCCAGGGTTGTCATGCCTCGTAACTTGATAATCATCATAATCCTGATTCAGCAAGGGGAAGATTTATTTTGGTTACTTGAAGAGGGTCTTGGTGACAGATTTCTAATTTGTGAAACCATAGCTATTTCTGTGAAGGTTTTAACATGCAAATAATTACCTATTTCCCTTTTTTAAAGGATTCTTTCTGTCCTCACTACACTGTTTTGCTGCATAAAGTTTATTATCTAAACACTGGTGCTTTGAGAGCTATTCAGTCTCAGCTTGTCAGCGGGTAGATCAAGACAGAAACATGCAAAATCAGTTTAGCGGTTCTGCTCAAATACTGTGTGAAACAAAAGAGGAACAGAAAAATATCAACCAAAGAACCGAAAAAGCATGCTCAGCGCTCAGTCTGTGCCTTGTAATTGTGCTAGCAAGTGATAGCTTGTTTTTTAAACCTTTTACATGGATTGGAACAAAACACACTGTTTTGGAAACCAGGGTATTGCATCAATGGAATTTTTTCCCATTTAAAGTATGAAGGTGTTTAACTTCCTGCCACCTTTTCAGAAGACTTACTGGTTTTGGTCATCTGCATTAGCAAAAAGCTGGCAAGGAGCAGTAGCATTCTGGACATAAATAATACTAATACTTTCTGTTAGGTTTTGTCTACAATTAGCAAAGCATTTTCTGAACCCTGTAGATAAAGTGTAAATGAGATTAGATTGAAGCTGAAACTCACTAGAAAATCCGGTCAGGATTCAACTTATCCTTCTGTTGGTTAACAGTGAAAAATCAAGACTTGTGACAGATTCAGAGAATAAGTATGCCACTAGTCTTTGACTGAGGAGAAGCTTTTATTGATTGAAATTCTAGTAACTTGAATTTTTTTCTGTCAATAATCTGTGTCTATAGAGTGCTTAACATTCTTGGTTTTCAAATATTTAATTTTGTTCACTGCGTTAATTTGGGAATTAGACAAAAGCTGTTTTATTAACCTATATAAATTTCACATGATAGGAGACTGACTTTAAGGCTCCTGAAGAAATAATGGCTTGAGTAAATAGACAGTGATTTGTTATGACTGCAGTGCCACGTATACCAATTAGCAGTGATCAGAACCTCCTCAGCAGAGGGTTTTTTTTCCGCTCAGTGTGAACTGACTGGCATTCTCAGGCCCTGGCATTTCTGCTCTTTGCCTCCTGATTCATAGTTTCACATAAAGGCTAGGAATGTGTAGTTATGTAAGGTTTTCTAATATCCAGAAAAGATCTGGAACATATTGTTAATGAAGATATAAAAATTATTACTTTTTCTCATGGGTCTTTGGTTTCTAGAGGAAATTATACATCACCACTACCAGAATTGCCAGAAAAGAAGCGGAAGGCTTTTCTCAATGTATTAAGATGTTGTTCCAAAACTGAAAAGAGCAGAATATAAATATCTAAATGACTATCTAGATGAATTTGTGTAAGGAATTCTAAGAAGTTGGATTTTTTTCTGTTCCCTTGGAAAACAGTCAGTGGTTTAGGGGCTGTGGAGTAGGTCAGGATGTTTTTTAAGGTGGCAGAGAAGGTATTTGGTTAACCATAGACTACATCTAGTATGGGAAAGAGGGTGTCCAGGTGTTATTAGGACTGTATTATGAAGCAGCTGTATGAAAAGGAAGCTAAAGTGGCTGGCAGTAGACAGCATAAACCAATGTGGCTGTTATTTGAGCTGTAGTGAGCCACTTAGAATTCAATCCTTAAAAGCAAACTCAAAAAAAGTGTTTGATAAATCTAGCAAGCCCTTTCCGTATACCTTCTTCAGTATTTTTTCTTTTCCTTTCAAAAGCATCATCATGTGATCAAGAACTTCAGTCAGCCCTAGAGGAAGCTAAACAGCCCCAGAAAGACAATGTGTTCATTCCAGAGTGTGCTCAGGGCGGCCTCTACAAACCAGTGCAGTGTCATCCTTCCACAGGCTACTGCTGGTGTGTGCTGGTGGATACGGGGCGTCCTATCCCAGGTACATCAACCAGGTAAGTGAATACACATTCATTGCTCTAAATTTGTAGTGAGAAGATGCCTTAGTGTGCATGTACTAACTAGCATGTAGATTTCTATTGCTGGTGGCATTATAGTTTTCTTCCACTATGAAGTGAAATACATATATAAGAGACATCAAAAGTTAAGGTCATGTGGCCACAGACTTTCACTGCAATGTCACAGGCAGTTTGCTTCACTAGTCCTTTTACTTTTACTGTGTCCTGAGAAGCCAAGTCTTGGAGCAGATGAGTAAGCCCAGAGGAAACCTCACACTCCTTAGCTTGAATGTAGAAGAACTAAGTAAGATGGTCTATAACAGAAACCATGTCCAACCTCAGAAACATACAGTTATTTTTCCAGCATCCTCCTCAACTATTTCATATGACTGTTTTTGATGGAACGATTGCTTGAGAACCCATAAAGGGGAAATATCATTTTAGTGTGTTATTAATAGAAGCTTGGAGTTAAGTCGTCTCAGCTGAGCCGGATACATGGTAAAGTGTTGTGAGCCACATACAGCAGATGCAGGCAAGGCAAGTATCAGGTTCCAAAGGATGTTATTTAGGCTGGTTATTGAGGTTTGGCCCTTATAGGAATGCTATAGAAGCTCATGTAAAGCTGGCGAGCAGTATGGGTATCTTGATGCAATCATAAATATTTTCAAGCTTAAGCAAAGTGTTTTTTTATCATTTGCGTAGGGTTTGTGAAGAAACATTATAAGCCACTTGCCATAAAGTATTATATTCTTGGGGAGTGTTTTTCACATGTTCTTCAAGTGCTGATTTAATGACTGCTGCTTATGCCATATTCTAGACCATGCCAACTACAGTACCAGCTGAAGTGAGCATGACTCAAAGTTACTGTCGATCTGCTGTTTCTGGCAAGTTGAGATCCATAAACTGTCAGAATAATTTAAGTTTGATCCTGAAACTGTAGGGTCACTGTGCATATTGTTTGAGGACTTAGACATGTCCTCTAGAGATTCCAGAGGCTCCTTTTGTTGCTAGTTCTCCATTCTCTACTTCTAGGTTTGTTCACTGATTCTAATTTTTAGTGCTAATCCTTCTTTGAATTATACTTTAAATCATTTTATGGAACCTGTTCTCTAATTTGAGTCCAAATCCATTTTTTTTTGCCTCCATCCTGTGCTGTTGCAGAGGATTACTCTTTCCCAGGTGTGGAATTTTTGCATTTGCCTTTTCTTAACTTTATGAGATTCCCGCCAACCCATTTGTCCAGCCTGCTAAGGTCTCTCTGAATGGCAGCACTAAACTCTGGTGTATCAGCAGCTCCTCCCAGTGTTGTATCATCGACAAACTTGCTACTGTTTTTCTCTGTTCCAGGATTCTGTTCATTAGTGAATAAGCTAAACAATCCTGGCCCTAGTATTGATCTCTGGGGCACTCCACTGGTGACTGGCTTTGAGCTGAAATTTGTGCTGCTGATCCCAGTTCTTTGAGACTGGCAGTTCAGCCAGTTTTCAGCACACTTCAATGTTCATTTATCTAGCACATACTTCAGCAGTTTGTCTGTGAGAACGTAATCAGGGACAGTGTCAAAACCCATGCTAAATTTAAGATGGCATCTGCTCATCTCTTTTTATCCACTGAGCCATCCATCTCACCATAGAAGGCTTGCAGGGCCAAGCATGATTTCCTCTTCATAAATCTATGCTGACTACTCGGGACTTGTTCCAAGAGTTCCATGTCCTTTTTATGTTGAGGGCACCAGATCTGCACACAATACTCCAAGTGAGGTCTCATGAGAGCAGAGTAGAGGGGCAGGATCACCTCCTTCGACCTGCTGGTCACACTCCTTTCGATGCAGCCCAGGTTGGCTTTCTTTGCTGCAAGCACACACTGCCTTAACCATTTCTAATTTGTTCAGCTTTGCTGGACTTAACAGGCAGTTCTCAGTGGAGCTTTGAGGAAGTAATGTTTAGTAATGTCCCTGGAGAGGACATTTCTGAGCACAGATGGGTAAGCAGAGTACTGAATTTTAAGTTTCATACTAAGTAAAGAATGACTGGTGTATTTAGGAATCTGGTAAACAAGCAGGTGGGATTACTGCCTGGAGTTTAAAAGGAGCTTCTAGACCTCATTTCTGAGAAAGATTTAGGTGGGCTGGAATCCCAACTTTTTTTTTTTTCCTCCCCTGTATTGGTAAACTTTTTTTTTCGTCTGGCAGATGGAAGGGGTCAGAGTATGGTAAGGATGCAGTTGTCTTTTTGTAATTCTTTCTTACAGAGTGAAAAGAGTGAACATGTGTGTCTTTCACAGTTTAAAGAGCCAGATGCTCGTGAAAAATAGTGTATGCTATCTTCCAGCTTCCCATTGCCAAATACAAATTGGAAGACTAGCTGTTAAAATGCTGCTGCAGGAACCACTGGCATTAGTACTCCTGGTAGCAAGATGGATGCATTGAATCCTGGAATCTCTGTTGTGCAAATCTGGATCATGCCATTAGGGGACAACAGAGAAAGGACAGGCAGATCTGGGAAGCTGTAGCCAGAATAGCATAGCATTTTAGATGTTGTTGATTTTTAATACATCCATAACGATGAAATTTGTTATATCAGCAGGCTGTGAATACCACAATAAATAAATAGTAGTTGCAAAATGAAGGGAAGTTATTAATGTTCATTTACCTTCTAATATTCCATCATCTGAAAAAAAGATAAATAATTTGTTAGTGAAAGCATTCCAGGGCAAAAAAAATAATCTCATTCCAGAGTTAAAATAAAGATATGTGAATGAAGAACCACTGTAGGTCATTCATGACAGTAAAATGCACAAGAAATAGGTGAGATTGTGGTATAAAGCTGGAAACATCTGTGTGACTAAAAGTAAATAATTCATTTAAAGGTTTAAATCAACCATTACCCCAAGTCTATCAGTATGGTCCTCACCAGCTGGCTCTCAATGCCTCTTGAACATCACAGTGTGACTCAGCCTTTTTTGCTTAGCAGAGCCATGAGTCTGTGTTCTCACATGTGACTTTTTAGCAGCTAGGATCATGGGCAAAGTAATCTCCAATCCACTTCCACAGGAAACTCTAAACTTAAAAAAGTATATAAATCAGCTGTTTCATGAGGCTGCTGACACTGTAGAATCCCTGTGAAAGCCTCCATCCCACACTGCTTTGTACACCTCAGTAAATCTCAGTGCTTCCCAGCAGACTGCTCAGAGGTATAAAGTAGGCTTCATAAGCCCTTGCCAAATCCAGACATACATTCGCTGCTAGGGATTCTTTCCTCTTTAAAATTCAAAAGAGTAACTTGAGATGTCTTTTGACTACATTAATTTTAACCTAACAGTGCTCCATTCTGACATACTATCCCTTTCCCACTCTTTCCCCATGAAAACTGAGTCAAGTGTGTTTTTCTTATCAGTTCTTAGCATGGCTGATCCTGTACGGTAAATTTCTAATGATTCATTTTCTCTCTTCAGTTGCTTTTAAGAGTTAGACATAGAGTTTTCATATTGCAGCATTTTAACACTTACTGGTCTTTAGTAGATTTAGTTTGTCTATGATTAACTACATGTGTCTTTAACAAAAAAGCCAAAACGGTAGAAAAGTAGGGGCCAAAAAGAAAGCGTAGGCACAGAACAGTAACAGTAACGGAAGAGGACGAGGGGAATGCAGAGTCAGGTATCAGATTAATTGGGGACCAGGCTGGTTGCCAGATAATGCATTAGTGAGTACTGCTCAGAGATTTCCCTTTCACTCTGTTCTTGGCTGATTGAAGTGGTCATCCATCAGGTATCTGAATCCAACCCATGCTATCAAAGCAGCTTCTATTCCTGCCGTTCTTTAGGGGAAAAAAAGGGCCTGTAGTTCTCCCATGTCCATGAAAAAAACACTGTATCTTCTTGCAGCAGCCAGAATTTGATGGGACAGTGGGCAGTTTCATCAGATGATGTGAAAATACATTAAGCACTCAAAATAAAAGTGATATTGTTTTTTAATTTTTTCTAGATAATTAAGATCAGAATACTGAAGTATTGTTCTGAAGGGCAGTCTGGCCTGGGCTTACCGTTATTAATTGCCGCCTGGATGTAGCCACCATCTACACCAAGAATATTTTGGTTTAAAAATTTGTATTAGTATACTTAAATTAGACATTTTAGTGTGCCATACAGTAAATGTAGTTTGGGGAGCTCAAAATTTCAAAGAAAGATGTATAAAATATAAAAGTGTGTGAAAAACTACCATGTGTCTGTAGTGGAATATAACAAAAAAGGAGAGATTCGGCAGCAGATGCTCCCATGTCTCCCAGACTCTCATAAAAAAAATACTGCTGGTGATGCTGCCAGTGTTTGTTGAAAGTACAGGTAGAATCGTATCATGTCATAGGATCATCAAATGGTTTGGGTTGGAAGGGACCTAAAAGATTATCTAGTTCCAACCCTTCTGCCATGGGCAGGGACACCTTCCACTAGACCAGGTTGCTCAAAGCCTTATCCAGTTTGGCCTTGAGCACTGCCAGCGATGGGGCAGCCACAGCTTCTCTGGGAAACCTAGATTTTGGAACAGAAAATGATTTTTTAGTTTTGTATCAACCCCAGAAGAATAAAGATATACTAACTTCTCTGAGTAAGTGGAAAATAGGCAGATGAATTTGCATTGCCCCTTCTGAATGAAAAACAATCCTATTCTATGATTCCCTGAATAAAAGAAGGTACATGTTTATTTTGGACTAGATAATTAGAAATAAATTAGTCCTAAATCAAATTAACCTTCACTGTTTTTATTCTCTCCTTGTTTGTTCCTTAGGTATGAACAACCAAAGTGTGATAATGGTGCCAGAGCACACCCAACCAAAACAAAGGATTTGTACAAAGGACGCCAGCTTCAAGGTCAGTGAAATAGATAAATTGGGTTTCATACATTTCAATGCTTTGTTTATTCACTGCAGTAAATTAGAAAGCACTTTGTTACCCTATACCAAAACAATGTATCTTCTAGATATTGCTGTATTGATTTGCCACTGACTATAGTCTTTGACTTTGGAACAATACATGTAAATATGGGTCTTAGAATGTTGTCAGAGAAAGTAAGGTTCAGTTTTCTCAGTAGTTTAAAGGCATTAACATTTACTAACTGGAATTATTCCTTGCTATTGTCATACCGCAGAAGTCAGAAACTATGTCTAGAATAATTTGGCCCATACTTCGTAATCCTTGTTCTAGCAAAATCTATGGGAAAATTCCCTCCATCTTCGAATCAGTCTGAAATATGTATCATGTAATTACTTTTTTCCAAAAGTACCCTTGACAGTTTACCACAGAATATTCCTTTCTTACCTGTTGCGGGAACAAACCTTGGCGTTTGTTAGATTTTTCATTTTTTCAAACCTTTTATAAGCATGTGAGAGGTCTTATCTCCGGATAGTTGTGGTACACAGAGGTCAGTAGACTTGCTTAATTTTTTAAATGGCATGTTAATTTGTTTGAATGACTTGACTTGTAGCAGGTTTAGTGAATTATGAATTAAAATTATGAATCATTGTCAGCTACTGTAAAGAACCAGAAACAAGGTAATTGTGTGAGCAGATTTTTTGTGTCATAAAAAATATTTCAGTTTAGCCACCCACAGAAACATTTAGACAAGAATTCTAAACTAAACATACCCATATCTTATATTCCTTAATCGTTGTCTTTCAAATGGTTTATGTTATTTTAAAATAAGCCAAATACCAATATTTTCTAACATTTCCTAAATTCTTACGGGTTAACTAGGAGAACCTCCCTCTTCTGCTCTGCAGCAGCATGGAGTAAATATGT
Organism: Pezoporus wallicus; assembly: GCF_028554395.1. NCBI lineage: Eukaryota > Metazoa > Chordata > Aves > Psittaciformes > Psittacidae > Pezoporus > Pezoporus wallicus. The sequence continues at coordinate 6,812,312 of NW_026637663.1, forward strand.
CTATAGAAGTCACAGGGGGAAGAGGTTACTTAACAGTTGCAATTGTGTTAATTGTTTCTCTTAAGGCTATGTCTTTTCTTTCTCTTAACTAGTCTATTAAATGCCAGAATCCTCAACTGGCAAATTTCTTTTTTATCATGCAAACACTACATTAAGTAAAAATGGATTGAGATTTTCTTATTTTATTATTTCTTAAAAAGGAGGTTAAAGGAGGATCTTGCACAGTTGTTGCTAGTTGTCAACAACTAGCATAAAGAATTGCACACAAACGGCTAATGTGAAGCAACTTTTTAGTAGAAATGAATCACTGTTGCTCAAAGTTTTCTCTATTGTAAGCAGTGCTGCAAAGGCATGTTTACATTTGTGTTGCCTAAATTTAAATACAGCACCTGGTTACTCAGTGGTGCCAGGACTGAATGAAAAACGTAGGTTAATTGTGTACTTATTTTCAAGGAATAATGCATTTTTGGAAAGACGGGTGTGTTCGATTTGCAGATTATACCCACAAAAATGCAGTAGCCCTGGGTGAAACCACGTCACTGTCTGATGTATAAGACCAGGAAGATTTTAAAACAACTACTTTACTACTGTGAATGATCTTAAAGAGGATAAAACTCACTGGTACATCCTCAGGTGGATTAAACTGACATAGTTCTTCTGTTAAGCTGATTTATACCACCTGAAAATTTAAACCCATTGCATGTTAAGCCAATACTTTTAGCAATAATTTACAAATAAATCAAGATGCAGTTTTTGGCATACACAGATACCTTGTTAAGGCAAAACTGCAGAAGATAAAGGCCCGTTGGAGTCTATGTCAAAATTCCCACTGATCTAAACCAAGCTAAAAATATATCCTCACATCCTAAGGGTAACTTAAAATAAAGCACCTGAAATTGAATGCTAATCTAATGTTTGTAAGAATGATCCAAGCCGCCTGTATCTGTTAGATTGTCTGGAAGCTATATAATAATAATTCTTCCCATTAGGTTTCTGTTCCTTTTTTAAAAACTAAAGTATTTTTCTGCTAATGATTTTGATCTTTCTCAGAAACTAGTTATTGCAAGATAATGAGAATCAACACAGAAAGGAGTCTAGAGAAATAGACTGGAGTCTGGGGAAATCGAAGGGTTTTCTTCTTTTCTTACGATCAGTTTTCTAAGGTTTATATTTTGACCTTTTGTTCTCCTCTGAGTTACACAGTAAAATGGAAGGCCCTGATAAACTGACATATTCTGTAAAGAGTCTCAAATGGTTAATTTCAGACTTTTGGATAATTGGTGTGTTAAATAGAAATTCTGTTTTCTGCACAAGCTGGTCAAGACCATTTAAAAGTTTACAGCATGAAGGATAGTTAAGCTAAACCTGTAGTATGGTGGAATAAGGTGTAGGTGCCCCTGTATTTTCATAAAATCATGAGTGGTAATAGGTCAAATTCAGCCAAGGTGAAGAAATATAAGTTCCTGAAACTGTATTTTTTCAGTCTGGGCCTACAGGTGAAGATATTTTCAAGCATTATATGTATTCACTAGTTTTTAATAATCAGTAAAATATTTTTCAGCATACACCCTCAATACATGTATATTTATTTATAAACAATATAGATATGCTACTGTCCTAATATATTAAGGACATTGTAAAATGTAACCAAATATAGAAAGTAAAAAAGGATAAAATAAAAATTAAATAAGCACAATTTTTATTTGTTAATAGTACAAAAAATATTCTCTTCCTGCGGTCCAGTTGATTGTCTTGTGCCCCCCCTGGGGTATGTGTACCCCATTTTCGAGACCAGTGCCTTATACTATGGATAAGCTGCCTATTCATGAAGCTAGTCTTGCCCCTGCTCTCGGCAACCTGGAAGAAAGGAACTTGGATATGTAAGAGAGCAAGACATGATAGCATACTGAGACAGTGCCAGACCACTCAGTTAATTTGCCTCGAGGGCAAATCTTTTTCTTATTTAAAAAATATGCATTGAATTCGAGAAGACTCTGGTTTAGGCTCTGCTGTGTGTGAGGGCTGGATAAACTTTGGATAATCCTTTGTATAGTTTAAGATTTTTGTATTCTTACTTGACCTGGGAACTTATCTGGATTTTGTGTAATATTATTTCCATTACCAAGACCTGAAATTTGAAAAGTAACTGGAAAAATTTGAAAAGTATTACAGGAAATGTGATTTTCTTACACAACATTCTTTAATCAGATTTACCCTTATCTTTTGTGCAGAGGGGGTGGGGAAGAAAAAGAAATCCAAATGAGTAAAAGGCACACAAGCTTGAGAGAGGGAGACCACAATGTCAAGCTGGATTTTCAGCCTTTACTGGGTTTCTAAGGTTTTGTGGCTTTAAGTATGACCATTAATGTTGTTTACATTTCATTTTGGTTGTTTTAATTTTTCCTTTTATTTAACAGAGTATGTTTTTTGAGGTTCCTGCAGTTGTGATACTTCCTCTCATACAAAAACATAATTTTGGAGGGGAAACTGTAGTTTGGAAATGACAGTGCCTTGTAAACTGTAACAGTAATACAATCTCTTGACTTGCGTGAATGTGCAGATTCAGTAAGTCTATCTACTGAAAGCCCTGAAAGCCTCCCTTTTCTATTTTCTAAGACTAGCATAGCTCTTCACTACTGAATATTTCCTTTTCCCAAAATGCTGATCTCAATTACCCCAGCTGGAATCCAGCAGAATGTATCAGTTGCATTGAAGTTACTGTAGGTTTCTACTGGTGAAATAAGATCAGCATTTCACTCTTATTTTCGTCCTTCCTGGCAATCCCACTGCTCTCTGAAAAGCCTCACTTCAGATGTTTCTCATTAAAATTTTCAATCCTAGAGCATTTTTACAAAAAAATGAGTATTTTGGGGTTTTGATAGCACTGAGGTAATAAGCATCTGAAAGGTTTGCATGTTTAATCTCTAGGGTTTATTCAGTGGCGCAAGAAGGATTCAAATTAGAAAATTTGGCATCTTTGCTCAGCGTCTGAGACAGATATCAAAATCTCAGGTTGGACAAGAGTGTAGACCACTGCCCCCTCCTTCCTGCAACCAAAACCCCAGAGCTAGCGCTTTCCATCCAGAGCCTAAGTTCTGCTGATCACTGTGTTGGTACTGTGATGGTCTACAGTTTAAGTCAAGCTAAAAATCTTAAAACATTACTTAATCAAAATGTCTTGATTCATGTCCCTTGTATAGTCAATCAGCTTATGTAATAACAACAACAGAAAAATAATCCCTCAAAACTCTTCCTTATATATGGCTATGTTGAACTACAGGTTGTTTTTGGATTTCACAGTCTGCTAGTGACTGTCCTCAGCTGTTTTGTGCTATGGATCTTCATAATCTTAGTTTAACCTTGACATTCAAATAGTTAATATTTTCTCTTGAAAAATCATGCATGAGAGCTGTTTAACTCATTTGTTTATTTCACATTTGCATTACTTAAGAGGAACAAAAGCATTCTAACTGCCCAATTTTCTTCCTATTGTAATGGCTTTATTTACTGTGATTCTGATGGGATAATCCATCACTGACCCTGAACAGTTTATATTTTGTGGATCAAAACTCATGATTAAGTTATGGGCGAATTATGTGTGGATAAATACAGTTTGCTTTTGGTTGTTGGCAGTGCATCTTCTTTTTCCAAAGTTAAAGAGTAATAATCAGAAACTCTCAAACCACAATGATGCAAGACTGTCCCGGGTTCAGCTGTAACAGCCAAAGAGGTGTGTCTTACTCCAAAGGCATCTTTAAAATAAAAAGAAAGTGATAGAGACTTAACTACTTTTCCTTTTGAGCTGTATTCCATTATATTTTTACAGTTGCTCCACTTCTGATCAGGAGCACATCAGATTTCATGAGGTACTGGGCTCAGCTAAGATGATGAGGTACCACCATTGGTCTACCTTATCTTGCTTACCATAGTTTCACGAAGTTCTTAATTTCCTCTGTGTAGTCTGATGCTGTTCTTAATTTCCTCTGTGTAGTCTGATGCTGGCAGTGAGTAGAAAATAATCTGACCTTACTTCACACCCTTAAATGTTTGAATGACTAAAAATTTGATTGTTTTTAAAAGTTTCAGTTAAGTAACAGAGTATTTCTGATAGTGATGCAGATTATATACATATGCCTGCCTTTCCATGAGCTTCAGTGTTAAGTCAATTAATATGTAACTTTCTCCACTGAGTGTGATTTAAAAGGATTATATTTTTATGATGTAACAAGATTTTAAGTTGCATGAGCTAATATTTAAAATATCCCTTTCTGCCATTGAATCTTAAAGGTCCAAAATGTCAAACAATCATTTCAAGTTTCTGGCTGTTTTGAATGAGTCTATAACTATCGTCCTGTGCCCTAACACTGCTTTATTTACCAAGAGACACTTGGCAAAAAAGCTCTGTATGAAGCAGACCTGGCTAGTTAAGAGTTTGAACTATGAACAGGAAATATTTGTGCAAAGCTGGTGTTAACCTTCATGACAGTGATGGCAAAAGTGAATAGCTGCATGGCAAGGATGAAGGAGGGAGCCTGCCCAGAGCCTGGCAGTGGCAGGTCTGCAGGGTAGATGGGAGGGCTGAGGCTCAACAGTGAGGTGCAGAGGGGTGCTGGAGGGCCAGGCATGTTCCTCCTCAGCCCAATAGTGCTAGGGGAGGCAGGGGCATGGCTGCTTTTCCTTCCAAAGCAGTAGCTGCTTTCTCTAATATATGGGGCTGCAGGAGGATGCCTGACTTCCCAGGCCTCTGCAATCCTGAGCAGCTGGATGCCGCTCCACTACCGTAGGCCACGTGTAGGTTAGTGACAGCTCAGTGAAGGATGTTTTCTGCAATGTCATGTCCACTACAAGTATCCTGTGCTGGCAGCCTGAAACAGAGGCGGTGGGGATACTGACTGGGTGAAGATGTGGCCATCAGCAAGGAGATCTGTGTGTCTCGAGTGCAGTAAGGTTAATGCAATGCCAGTGTGCTTGGTGGGTGGGAAAAGGATATGCAGCACACAAGCTGGTATCACAAGCACTGGCTCAGTCAGAATGCCCACACTGTAACACAAAAGCTTATTTGAGTATGGAGTAGTGGTGGCCTGGACAGGACGTAGCATAAGGCCGTACTCCTCATGACTACATAGGTCTACTGGTCAAACCTCCGTATAAAGAGGGAGTTTTGCAGCACTAAATCCCAAGGCCACTACTATGGCTTCAGGGCAGCTGAACCTCCAAAGAGAACTCTGTTTAACCTAAAACAATTTCCTTGGGCCTTTGGTTTTGGTAGCTTCAATATTATTACCCTATTGTCTTGCTACATAATTATATTGTACTCTCCCAGTGGGCAGTTCTGCTTCAGAGAAAGGGAGGCCTGCAAGTTATTTTTGAAGGCTCAGCAGATCATGTTTATTTCCTGCTCACCGTCTTCTCTCCATCTCCCCATCCTGTCTTTAATTGTCAATGGTCTGACCACAGTTCTTCGTGTTGCTTTATTTCTTCCTCAATTTGTAGTCATTTCTTAACAAAACAATGTCTTTTCCCAACCTAAAGCAGAAATACTGATATCTGAAACAAACAAAAAAATTTGCTCAAATGCGTAAGAGCTGTTGTAATTTCCGGTTATGTGTGAATTTGTCTAAAAGAATTACAGTGAAAGAATTTGAGCTACTCGTAAAGTGCTAGTGAAAGACGTAGCTGTGACACAAGTAACAAAAGAGAAAAGCGGGCTAATTAAAGGTGATGCTGCTGGATCAGCAATAGAATTTAATTCATTGCTCTATTTAATATTAACCTCTAATTTTGTGTTTATTTTAAAGGGTTATATTAAGAGTAATAAACACTAACTTCATTTGCTGGAGGTTATGCCAAAGAATATAAATTCTGCTTCTCACCTTACTTGTTGCTATCCTCCCTTTTCAGATAAATCCCTTGTTATGTAGAGCCGCCTTGCCAGCTCCGATGCTCTGTGCCAGTGGGTCCTGTTCTCAGTGGGACATCTCCAGGGATTGCATGCCAGAAAGGGAGAATGTTCTCCTGTACCTGGTTGGCTTCCCGGGAGGTTGTCACCCAGCAGCTCTACAGTCACTGTCTCTGCACCAGCACTATCCAGTTAGGTTTCTGAGTGTTTTTTTTTGCCTTCTGAGCCAAAGAATGATTAAGTGGGACAATGCTTTCCCCCAGAAATGCCTTTTCTAAGTCTGAGTTGACATCAGAAAAGTTCCACTGACAGTCATGAAGCTGTTTTGGTTTACTTATCAATGTTGTAAATATGGAGGCAAATGCTGCCCTCTGCACTTGATGATTTTGGTATCGATTCTGATAAAGTTGAACTTTTTTTTCCCGTCTCTACTAGGAGCATTTTTATTTTGGACTGAATGTCTGTATACATAAATGAATTAATATATAAATACACATGCAGTAAAAATATTTGTGTTCCCCTCAGTGAGAAGTAATAAACTGAGACCTGTTCCACCATAAAACTTCACTAAAGCAGAAAAAAGACATTTAAGAAAGATATTTTAATTTCTAGCTTTAATTTATCTCTACATTTTAATCCATACATTTAATCCATAATTTAGTACATATGGTATTCTAAATCCATTAGTGAAAAAGCTTTGGTTGAACACATTTGTTTTTCTTTTTCTTTTAAAATAGAAAGAACAGCATCATGGATAACGATCTCATTATTATTAGTATTATTAACTTGTGGAGCCAATTTAGAGAAGCTTGTTCTGTTTTTTTTGTTTGTTTTTTTTGTTTTTTTTTTGTCTTTTACTGAAAAGTTTCTAACTACTTTATAAATCTGTGCTTATATTTAGCAGTTTCCTACCTCTATATGGTGTAATTTTGTTTTGAGTCATGTCTGAACTGCCTATAGGAAGGAAAACACATATTAAAAGTGGTGAAAACAGTGAATTTCCTACCTAAAAACAAAGGTAGTCTTGCAAGAAAGTGAAAGTTTGGGCAGACTTTTTAATGCCATGGCAGGTTAGCCTGTATCAGGAAGTAATACGCTGCCTTTCTGGATGAAACTCAGAGTGCATTACTAGTCAAACCACACTCAGCAGAGTAGGAATATCTGTCGTGGATTTGCAGTCATCACATCAAAGAGAGGGGAAAAATCCACAAGGCATTCATTCTTACCTATTCAAGCAAATGGTCATTTTTGTAACAACTAAAGGTAGAATAGAGAATTGTGTCTGTGTGTCCCATGGGTATCTGGGATCTTTTTCTGAAAGTGCCTGTCTCCATTGACTGTAGATGGAGCAAGTATGACTAACATCAGTGGTTGAATATATTTGGATTGCTTAAGTTGAATGATGTAATTGCCATCTTACCTGAACAGATCATGAGAATGAACAGTTGTGGTATTCCACAAGCAGTGAGAATACAGCCTGGCTTTTTCTCTGCTGTGGTTGAGAATATTCAGCTGATATGGGATCACACAGCAACATTTGTTCTTGCAGTGTTTCACTCCAAAGTGCTTTTAGCAGGGGAATAACTCTGACAATGCTAATAAGGTATGAGAGCATCTGTTTGAAAAATTGCATTTTTTTTCAGATACTCATTTATTTCACTTAAGTATTTGGAATATTGCCTATGCTTTGGATATCAGGTCAGTGGGAGGGGGAGAGGAATGACTGATGGCTCCCTGAAGCCAGTTTAGTCTAATGATACTTTAAATTTAATTCTCCTTAAACTGTCACTTGATGTAGGCTGCTCAGCCCTACTTATGGATGATAAGCCCCAAGCTTCTGTGAATGGACCAATACTCTGCTCTTCAAGAGATTTCTATTGGTCAGTATTGAGCCGTCAGAGCCCTCACTGGGGATTTAGAGAGATGGTTTGGAACTGAGAGCCCTTCCGTTCTACTGAACATTATATTTACTCACCTTTTATCTTTATTCTTTTTTTTCTAATACCATAAGGACAGAGCATAAGCAGAGTGAAACTGTGAAACTTTGATCACATTGAAACCTAAAAAGGATTAAAATATTTGCCCTCATAGAACACATTTTGATGCTGTATTCCTAAAGCTACTAATCTTCAGGAAATATACTTAAAATATCTTGAAATAATTCCTGGTACAGTGAAGACAAGGGAGGTGTATCTCATAATAACTTGGGGCAACTGGATTGCAGTTTTTGGGTGAGGAGTAGAGAAAATAGCACAAGGAGAGGGGAAGATTGATGTGGAATAAGCTCAGTGTTTTCTGCCAGAATGCCTGCAGTCATTATCAACTCAGAATCTGAAAGATGGCAGGAAAAACTCATATAACTGAATGGAAAAGGCAAAAACCCTTTAGTCTGCCAGGGCTGTAATCATAATGAAAAATGACACCTGAACCTTATCATGACAGTGGGTGGGAGTCGCATAATAAACTATTTCCTCTGAGACGCATGGTATGGCGCTTCTCCTTTTTCATCTGATAAGAGTATAAACTGAATAAAACCATGCCATCGATTTGTAAGGCCATTCCCTACAAAATGGCTATCTTGCTGTGTTGTGTTTTCATACTTGGATACAAATTCTCCTTGATTATCTGGCAGAAACAGCTCTTGTGTTTAATCTGTGGACAGGGAAAAATAAATATTTTCATTTCTGAATGGATGTATATCTGCAGCTATATTTTGAAGAGGGAGCAACAATGGTTAGGTGTTTACTCTTTGCATTTAGTGACTTGGAGAAATGTTCCACTTTTCAAATAAAATGAGCACTTGGTTCCCAGTGACTTCAAGGGGATTTTCAGTTCTCAGCAACTTTGAAAATACCCTGTACTGGTAATAAACCACTCTAGAAATTTTGTGTTTTGTATCAAACAGCAACTTTTTGAAATCCAGGCATAGTTATGAGGTTAGGGTTTGTGAAAATGTAAGCCAGTGCAAGAATTCCCACTTCCTAATGTTTTGAGTAAGTTAACATATAATACAGAAATAACATCAGTTTTGGCTGATGAGTAATGACTGAAAAGGTCAAGCAGTAAGCTTAGCTCACTTGTCAAGGAGAATGAACAAGATGTAGCCAAAGTTGTTTATACTCTGATCTCACATCTGTAGGTATACTTCTCTGAAGAAAAATATTTTGATTTTAGCCTGCTGCATTTATCTTTCTCTTCACTTTTGAGAAAAAGTCTGCCTCTGACAGTTGGAGAGCGTATTAGATGCTTGCATTTTCTACATACTAGCATGGCTTACCTGAAAAGACTGGTCACTGATGTAGGAGGCAAAATTAGTGTTGCATGCTGTCCCTGAGGTTGGATTTATTTTAGAAAGTAAAGTATCAGCATTAAGCAGAGTTTCCAGCTGAGACTCAAAGGTAGCGCCAGATGATGTCCTACTAGTCATGCAGGGTCAAAGACAGGATTAACTACACGTGCTATGTTTTGGTAAGGAGGTGCTCCAACCTTGTCTCAGCTGCAGACAGAGGACAGCATACCTCCTACATTATGGAGAACCTGGGACCAGAGATGAGCTTGGGAAGTCTCCATGGTTGGTATAGTTAACTGTTTGTATGACAGTAGTTTATAGTCTGGGATCCCAGTGGTTTAGGCGCTGTGCAAACACAGAATGACAAGATGATGCCTGGAAAATTTGCAGTCCAGCTCATTGCAAAGCCACTTGGGCAATGGGTGGACAGATGCCATCAACTGAAGAGGCAGTGAAAGTTCCTGCCAATTCTTCAAAGTGCTTCAGTCTGCCAACATGTGTCACCTCTGTTTCACACTGGCTGAGCTTAAGCCAGCTGGCTTTCCTCCAGGTCCCTTTTTGCATCAGATATGTAGACATTGGAGAATGCATTTCTCTGGGCTCAGTGAAGTAGAACAAGTTTTCTTGTTCTCAAATATGACAGTGAATACAAGACTATCTCAGTGGTTTTCAAATACATGATGTTTTTCCTTGGGTTCAATACAACTTGTAGGCCTCCACAACTGAGAGCCCTCGAGGAAGAAATGAAATTACTCCATAGAAACATCTGGGAATTCTTTCAAAGGATTCAGAATGCTTCACAAAGATTCAGAAATTTGCTTCTCTGTAGCTCAGCAGGAGTGCTACTGTTCATAGGTTCCTGATGTTAGCATATGGCAAAAAACCCATGAATAATTTTGGGAAATAAATTACTTAAATTTTGCCCTTTATGCTTGCGAAGTTCTTGAATTTGTTTGCTATCTAGAAATGTCTTCTGGTAAAACCTCTTGCTCTGTAAGTCATCCACAAGCAATTCATTGTAAATATTTCTAAAACACAATTCATGACCTACTGAACCCCTATCCTGCAAACACTTACCCACATTCTTCTTGTGATTAGTTCCATTAAAATCAAAGGAACCTTTACATGTGGTTGTAAAGTTAAGACCAGGCATAAGTGTTTGTAGGATGAAGGTTTAGGTTGGTTCCATAACCCTTGATAGTCTACGTGCTATGTAGTCTCCTTTTGCTAAATAAATTAGATGCAGGCATTCAGAACCAGTGGAAAGGCAGAGTTATTCAGTCCCAGGCTATTACTCCTATTCCCTAACTGGTGAGTTATGGAATCCATCCTTAACAGTCAGAATTTTTGGTTCTTTGAGTACAGAATCCAGATTTGCTGAGAGTGATCCAACTTGGAATTAACTCTGAAACACGGTTAAATGCAAAACAAAGTTTATTGAACCAAAATCATGTAAGAATCAGAGTGAATATTCATCAGCTTTTTTTATGACATATTCATCACTACAGATCCTTCTGTGCTGTGAACTTTATAATGGGGAAAAGTACCAATAAGCAAAGAGTTCATAGGTTTTGTAGCCATCCATATTTATAACAGAAAATGGGCAGATTTTCAGATAGCAGATAACAGAAAACAGAGCAGGGAGGTTTGTTCACAGAAAATAAACCTGGATTTTGAAAAATTTAGCTAGCTCTGTGAACAGAAAAGTAGAATCTAGGCAGAGCTATTGATTGTCATATTCAACTATGTAAGAGCTGTATTATATCTATGACATATCTGGTGGTGAAAAGAATATACCGCATTTTGGATTTAACACTTTAATTGCATTTGGCATTCAGTTCTGCAATCTCATTTGCCATTATTCCTATGTGTCTCTCATTTTCCAGATTTCAAGCTGGAAGGCATCATAAAAAGCTGTGTATGTATGTGTATATGTGTGCATCTGAATAATCACAAATGACTAAAAAGAGTTACTCCATGTACTCTGGAGATTTCCATCCCCTTATTTCAGTTGAATTTCAGTTCAGAGAAGTAATATTTTAAGGGCCATGAAACAAGATCTCTGAACCACTGAAAAGAGAAGACTCCTCTTTTTCCATTAAGATATGTAGCACATATTTCCACCCCTGGAAATTTTTCAGTATATCTGGTGCTTGATCCCTTAGGCTCTAAAAGCAGAAAGTAAATTTTCAGTTATTTAGAGAAGCATTTTATTAGAATGTTTCTCCCTTTGAGATCTGTATAGCTGAATTAAAGTATCCAAGAAAGAGCTGGAAGGATACAAAAAATATTCCTGATAAAATGTTTTAAACCTCTCTAAAATATTTATACAAGAGACTTTGGGATTCTGTTTTCCCAAAATAACATGCGCTTGTACAGGTCTTGTGAAAGTGCATTGGAGTGTAGTTTCTACTGGTGTTCTGTTGGGGTGATGTGTACTTGTAATTTCACCATGCAGAAATAATGTGTTTCTGATTTATGAGATTAAAGGCTTTTATGTGATAGCTTACATAGCTGTAAATTTAAATCTGTCTATAGTAACATGCATGTGTACACACAGAGATTCTCTTACGCATCTCAACTCACCCTCCTATGAAAGGGTCTTAAACAGGTTCTACTTATGTATATATTGAAGCCAGCTCAGTAAAGAGTTTTCTCACATACTGAGTCGAACTGAACCCATTGTGTGAGCTTTATCCTCATCTCTTGTTTGTAATAAACTTCTAATTCATTGCTTTGAATTGAAAATAATCTCATTGTAACCAGTTCTGTCAGGGTTTAAAGCAACATAAATGACACTAATAGTCAAGACAGTATACTTACCAAACTCTACAAGGAGCTCAGTGTAGAGAACATTGATATTTTCATTAGCATTTTTATTTCACAAAAGGGAAAAAAAAAAAAGGTGTTACAAGGTTTCAAGAAGTGTCAGTGGTACAGTCAGGTATCTCTCAGAAGTACTGACTCTTCCTGGAAACTGATGTCATGTCTTCTGCCCTCCAAACATCTGAGTGGATGCTCATTCCTCTGCTTCTGCTCTCCTGCTTTGGAGTGAGGCAGCTCAGATGCTGCATTCTTACAGGGGCTGTGGGAAGTGAGTTTGTGGTGACACCAGCTTTGGGCACACCTGTGCTGAGATGAGTTGGGACAATCAACTCCTTCCACATATGGTAGCAGCCAGCTTGCTCAGGCATGAGTCTGGGCTAGGGGCAAGATGTGATGAATCAGCTCTTTGTATCTTTTCCTGTCAGTGAGACCTGCCAGTGATTTTGAACTATTTCTTCTACCAGAAGTGGGATGAACTGCCCTGGCCAACCCACCTTTCCTGTAGGCACATGTAGGTGCCTACGTTGTTTGCCTAGAGGTTGATGTGTGACACATTTCTCCAGGGAATCATAGTTATTCTGTGCTGTGTCCTCAAAAGCCTCAGGCGATGTCAGGTTCACTGCACATACAATGTGCCTTCTTGGGCATATCCGTACTCTCCATTTATCAGTGATTTCCATGCATCTGAAAGCTACCGAGTGGTAGGTTACTATGTACAGCACTAGAAATGGCCACATTTTCCACCCCTTTGTATCTGCTCTGTGTAGTTATCTTTCAGATTTCTTTTGCTGACCTATGAACAAATTGGAGTCTACTTAGGCATGAGAGAATATTTAACTTTCCAGCTCTTACAACTACGAATCAACATCTTTTCTCTTAGAAAAGCAGAAAGAGTGTTTCTGAAAAAACACGATGCATCTTATGCTGTACATATATCAAATTACTACTTTCTGTATAAAGTATGAGGGGTTTGGTTTTTTTTTCCCAGGCAAGCTAGGACACTTGGTTAATTAAGAACTTTTGGTAAATATCTCTCCTGCTCCTTAATGGTTTAGGGGAATCCAAGTTTTCCTATCTGCTTTTGTAAAGCATACTTCAGCTTAATTAGAACACCAGCTGGGTTGTAGAGCTTGGGATTATCTAAAAAACGTAAAGAGCACCTACAGAGAATTCATGTTCTAGATGTCGTTGACATTGCCATATCAATTTGAACCAGAGTCATGGATAAAACTAATTAATATTAGGTATACAATCCCAATGTCAGATTTTCAAAGGAATTGTGTTTCTCTGACAGATCTTAGTCTGGCTCCTAATGAATCACAGGAAGGCAGTCTCTCTTATTAAAAAAATACATTATTTCCTGGATTACTTTAATTTTTAATGTTTTCTTTCATGAAACTCCAATGTTCTCCTATTGCAAGCTGAGCTAAGTTTATTTTTTTGCTGACACTAAAATGCCAGTCTGTTATGAGCTGTTTGAAATCATGTTCTCTGTTTTGACTCTCCACTTTGTTTGACACAATGCTGATTTCATCTTTTGTCTTCTGTGTTTCTTTTTCCCTTGTTCTTGCTTCTTTGATTAAAAAAACCCGAAGGCAAACAGAAACGTAACATCTGTCTCTCACATGTTTGCAAATCTATTTAACTAATTCTATGAGCTGTCCAGGATTTATACGAAGCATTTTTTCATTAGATACGTTTGTCAGTATGAAAAATCTAATCCAGTAGGGATTACAAAGAAAATCACTCATTTAAAGATCCTATTAAAAATCAATTTCTTAAGACAGGTATCTTGACCCCTGTATTAACAGAGTGCACAGTGGTCTCAGAGCCAGCTACATGGTTCAAGGCGTGGATCACACAGACTTATTGCAAACTTGGCAGCTGAGTCAAGGAAAGAGATTAATGTGCAGTGGAGTGACTGGACATGTAGGGTTCAGGAATCGGGTTTTAATTTACAGCTCTCTGTATGGCTTGGTGAAAAGAAGGCACACTGCTGTGGTGCTGGCATTTCCAGTGTTTAGAAAAACAGGGCTCGCTGTTCATCGCAAGTTGTTTTTACTTTCGAACTTCATTAATTACCCTGACATAGGCAGGTGTCTTGGTGAAACTAGGGTTATTTGGGAAAGCAAGACTCTTCTGGTAGAGTAAAAAGTGTATGGTTTCTTCTACAGTGAAGCCTTGTTTTGTCAAATTCCTCAGCTGCCTGAGCCTTAAGCTTGGAGACCTAGCTAAGCGTTCGGGTGAATGCTTTGTTGTTGCTAGCGCTCAGTCATATCTGGCTGTGGGGTATCTTGCGGGCAGGCTTCATTTGATAGCAGCTTCGTGTGAAAGGCTGGGGGAAGAAGGAGGAATGTGAACAGATACACACTGTTCTGATTCTTTACCATCTGCTCAAGGAAAGTCGCCCTTGGAAGTAGGTCAGAAAACCGGTTTATGTGAGAGGAGACATGTGCATTTCTTACCATAAAACTGCATGTGTTTTTCTGATGCATTTATTTACAAGTATATTTAATATTAAAGTAAGGATTCATATAAGGATTCATAACTTGTGCATAAGTTCAGGTCAATTTTCCCCTCTCAGTTTTGTATGGTTTTTTTTTTCTCTCATTTGTTTAGCTTCAGCACTTTCCCTAAGTAACATTTGTAGTTTGGAGGCCAATGGAAATTAATTGGGTTAATTTGCTTGTAACCAAACCAAAATTTGAACTCCCTTCTTCAACAGCAAAAGATTCATTCCGCATCCCCTCTACTGCCAGTTGCCTTCTTTGTGATTTATCTCTGTTTACAGATAAAGCAGAACACTAACACAGGACAGATAAAGTGAGGACATTCTATACTCATCATATTTTCAGCAAAGACTACAGATAAATGCCTGTCATAAAAGAAGATCAGTTTATTCTTAAAACATGCCTTGATAGCAAGGCAGTTATATTCTTTTTCAGTGTTCCCTGGTAACCATTTCAAAACACATCAGCAGCATTACTGGAGTCTCAAATACTTGAAAGATGAAAAGTGATCCTTTTCATACAGAAAAAAACAAAAACCAGAAAACCTAAAGGTCACTAAAAAATTGTTTTAAAACTTGAGTTTGGAACTTCCAGCCTCTCCCCTTGTCTTAGTAGATGTTTCTATTGTTACAAATCCCTGAAATTCCTAGACCATACTGATGCTGCTCCAGCAGACCACAGGCATCAGAACAACCCAAGATACATTTAGTATTAAAGACAACCCTAGGTACTTTGCTAAGTTATGTCATTAAGCATAAAATTTGGTGATGTTTGAAGGTACTGTGTGAGAACCCCAAGTTCCACTGTACTCTGAATTCAGCTTTATCCTACTGGATGTTGTATTGTCTACCCTCTTTGTCTCCTAAGAGAAACATTTATCTTACACAATAGACAAATTAAATGCCTAATTTTAAATAGAATGGATTTAAAAAGAAAATAAAATCCAACAGACTTAATGAATTCCTGTATCAAGCAACAGGCTTCTCTTGTGCATGTGCCCTGCTGAAAGAAAATTTAAACAGTGGCTTATACTAAGGCAGAAAGATAAAGTGCTGCTTAAACACCAGTTCCCATAACTCTGTTGTTTGGTAAGGCAGAAAACCTTGAGTCCAAGACATGAAAGGCAAAAAATTTATTTACTGAGAATTTGACTCTTCAGCGTGAAAAGTGCAGTGGCCTTGATCCAGCAAAACACTGAAGCCAATGCTTTCCTTTAAGCTCATAAATTCATTTGATCTAGTGAGGGCACTATATTTGTTGACCTACTTGCCAGGCTTTTTGGAGGATGTTGGTTGTATTTCTTTACAGCATGCAGGATTAAGCCCTAATTTAAAGAACATTCTGTCCAGTCTGATACTATTGTTATTTTTCTGAAGGAAATGTTTTAATGTAGCAATAGAAGTTTCTGATATTCTCTTTGTTCTGGAGAGTTTGCTCACAACAAAAGGATCCCTTCTGTAGACACACAATAGCATGATGATTAGAGCACTCAGCTGAAGAGGAATGGACCCAGGTTCAAGTCCCTGATCCAAACCAGACAGAGCAGGGAATTGAACCTGGTTCTCTAGTGTCAGAGATTAGGGTACTCCAGTGGGATATCAGCAAGCCAGGTTTCAACTCCCTGTTCTGTCTGGCTTGGATTAGGGAGTTGAACCTCAGTCTCCTTCATCTCAGCTGCGTGCCCTCATCACCAAGCTATTTGGCCAAGATGGGATGGAGTGTTTCGTTCTCAAAAAAAAAAAAAAAAAAGAGAGAGAATATAAAAAAGCCCAAAGCCCATTCTGCTGCACTGGCGTAAAATCTAAATTACCCAATCCTGACACTTTCCACATGATGGAATTGTTTCATGGCCAGGCCTGGAGAGAGCTACTTCATGGTCACATACCGAGAGCGCCAGAAGCAATAGGAAGATATAAAATCCCTCTGTCTCTGCAAATGCAGCTAAAGATGCAGAGATTCAGCTATGTTATCCACATGGCTTTGGCAGAAGCAGAGAAAACAAAACCAGCAGAAGCCTACTGATATGAACAGCAGAGCTATCCCAGTGAACTAGTTTTGTTTAGAGGAGAATGGGTGGGAGGAAGATTAATATTCTGTCAGTGTTGGTGCTGTCTGAGGTGTCTGTGTCAGAGCACAGACTGTCCATGTGAGGCTCACTTGAAACAAGCAGCTTTTTTCCCCCACTGGTTTCCATACTTTTCTCCCTTGGCTTTCCACCTGGTTCTCTCTAATTTCCATACTTGTATCTTTTCATTACCGTTACCGTGTCCTCCTGCTTCCCATAAAGAAATTGTTCTGGCTTAAGCTTTTGTCTTTGTGGTGGTATGCTTAGTTGAACAGTGGTGTAAAACTCTCTGTGAATGTGCTGATGCCAGTTGACAGAAATAGATGGGTTTCAACTGTTTATCTTGCCCTCGTAATCCACACACATATGTTGTATTTCTTAATCTAATCCCAGGCATTTTTAAAGGTTTAAGGATCTTTTCCTATTACTTTCTCTTCTGCTTTCTGTTTTTTAACCAGCAGTAGAACACATACTGATTTTTGACAATCTAGCATGTGGAGTCTTTTATAGTCATTTGCAGAGTTCTTAGTTTACTCTAGTCATATGAAGATCATGGACTGAAGGTCTTTGTCTGTTGGAATTTCCATTGCTGGGTATCTCCAGGTATGAAGTGTGGACCTCTAATTTTGCATGAGTGCTTTTACATTCATTCCCTTGAGATGGAAAATGACTTGTTTGCCAAGTCAACTTTAAAGTATGCATATTTTTATCAAAGTATTCACAGGAGAGTTAGAATGGAAATGGGTTTATGAATTTTAATCAGAGTCATTATTTCCATTCACCAACAGGCAAGCACTTGCTGTTGCAAAATGCATGGCTGCAAATCAGGTTATTATGCATGCACAAGAGGGACTCAGTTTTGCTGGGTATGGACATTTGAGATGCTGCAGTTGTACATTCAGATTGTATTTTCGCCCACCCCCTGCAGTGCCCAGGGCACAAAAATATAAAGTGATGTCTTTATTCCATCTCTCTCCATTTGTGCAGCAGCAGACGTCAAGATGCATGAGAACCTCCTTCGTGTGTTGCTGTTGCCGTGTTAACAAATAGCCTGCTCCAGAAATGGGACATGCACGCTCCTATAATTGTGTGCACATGCTCAGTCTTGGAGCATGCCATGTCATGTCAGCCTGGGGTCATGTTTTATTGCAGACCAAGCCTGACTGCTGGAGGGGTATGATAGGGTTCTTCTCTGTTTCCTCTCGAGCCTCATGGTCAGTAAGCCTGAGACAGTTTTCGCTTTTCAATAGCCTCTCTCGTCAGCCCTGTCAGTGATAATAGCTAGTGACTGACCTGCTGACCCTGGGCAACCTGATTAACACTGAAGTCCACAACCTTTCCTGAAGTCGCCACAATGGGCTTCTGCACAAATGCAGGGAAATCCAGGCCTTGGCATGGCTGCAGGATATTCCTAGGTGGGTTTCTGACCAAATACAGGACATGCAGCACATGAGGGAAACAGACCACAGTGTACATGGCAAAACTAGCATACAGTGTAGTGGTCCAGCAAGGAAATCATCCTCATAATCCATAATGGAGTGTTATCATGTAATTGGATCTCCCTGCTGTAAAACGACCCAAGGCACTTTGTAATCAAGCCACATGCTGTAAACTATTTTACATGAAGTCAGCTGTGTTGCATTCTTCCTGGCAGACACTTTAGAACCTTAATTACATTCATCTCCATCTTTAGTTTACTCCATTGTGCTGCTGTCATTGCAGGATCTTTGCAACCAAGTGCTATGTGTTAATTTCCTCGGTGTTTACTGTAAATTGCAAATTAAGGGTGGCATGATTAACGCTGAATTGTCCTTTTTGTGGAATGAAGTCAAGCTCTTCATTACTTGAACATCAGTTTATTGTGGTTTAATGAGGTACACAGTGTTATTTGTAGCTTGGGGTATCCATTCCAAATAGAGGTCAGTTTGCAAAGAAAGTTGGTTCAGAAACCTGCTGTAGCTACAGAGGTACTCCTCTGTGAACCATGGAGAAGTGAGCTGAGTAATGGTGAATTGGGACTGGGTCTTAATTCTTAAATTAAATGAATAGTAACTATTTATTAAGGCCTGAGCCTTCAGTCTGTCATAGGATGCTCACTTCCTTCAGTAGGAGCTGAGGGTATTTCATCCTTGCATAATATCGTACCTTGTAAAAGTTTCACAGTAAACAATTGTAAGGCTATATTTATGCTTTTGTATTAGTAAATTTACAGCTTTCTTTTATTTAGCAAAGGATGAGCCAGTGAGATTTGAAATGGAATTTGCAGAAGAATTCTGTCATGTTTAATGGAAAGTGTCCAGAAAGGTAACACAACTGCCAATCCCAAATTAAATATTACATAAAGAGAGAGATTTTCGTGATGCCAGGTTTCCAAGGATTGGTTCATTCCATAGTGTTCAAGTAATGCTTTAGTTGTTCTTGATGACTCTTGTTTCACTTCAGTTGCTTGTAGGATTTCCATTTTATAAACCTCTTCTAATCACTGCTGTAAAAACTCACTCTAAGTTACATAGTATATAGTTGATGTTCCAAGAAATAGCCATGCCTGACTCCCTGTATTCTCAGCTGCAATTTGTGTCAGAAATCCAATTTTCCAGTTATGGGAGGGAGGGGGAAAAAAAAAATCAGGTAACATTGATGAAAATTTGTCCTAATTCAAATTCAGTACTTGTAATTACCTGTATAAGCAAACTAAAGCATGGGTAAAGTGTTGAAGGCCAGGCTGGACAAAGCCTTGGGTGACCTGGTTTAGTGTGAGGTGTCCCTGCCCATGGCAGGGGGGTTGGAACTAGATGATCTTAAAGTCCTTTCCAACCCAAACCATTCTATGATTCTATGATTCTGATACTTGACTGCTTGCAATATAGCTAGATCTTCTTCCTCTTTGCTTTTCCCTTCCCCATACAGTTTTCCAGCTCACCCTGCACCATCCAACAATATGTTTTCTGAAAATAAAATGGTTTTCTGAAGCAGTTACCTTCATAATTCACAGTTCTGCCACTGCTTTCATTTCAAGGATAGGCAGACACCAGGTCATTGCTCTGTACAATCCACATTTGGGTTAAAAAGAAAAATAAATTAAGAACCACAGACTGGCATGAAGGTTCTGCTCTTCTCTCTGAAAACCTGGTACCACTCTGTGGGGAGGGACTCTTTGAAAATAGCTCTCACATGAATCTGTGCTGCTGGGCCAACAGTTTTTAACTCAGCTCTGAATTTCCTTCATCTTTTTACTTTTAATGACCACTGTTTCTCAGTATTTGAATAGAGATCTTTTTTTCTGGCTTTTGCTGAGAGTGAATGCTTTTGGGATTTTCAGCTGATGCCTCCAGTGGTAAGTGTCTCAGTAAGAGATATCCAGGAAGGTTAAAATCAACATCAGGTTGTAGAAAAGGCTGGTTTTCATGCGTGTTCCCAAGGAGCAGGCTGCTCAGATCAATTAAGTAATGTAGAAACCATCGCCAGTAAGCAAGTCCCTGTAGTTTAATTTTTCCAGCAGGAGACCAGAATTATACACCTTATTTCTGAGGTCACTTCCATAATTGCAACAACATACATTTTTTATAATAGCTTTTCCTTTTTAATGGATATTTAAATGGAGGTAATTAAATACGGTTATTTCATACCCACCTCCTGAGAGTAAACATAACAGCATGATGAAAATACAAGTGAATTGAAAGTAATAAATGTCTACTAAAAACGACTACATTTTGACTCCCTAAGTAATGTTGGTTGTTAATTGTTAGGACTCTCAGAGTGATAATATGGAGATTCGGATGCCTGCCATACTATAGAAAACTGGATTCCAAAACATTTCCATTAATAAGCTGTTGTTGAAAGTGTTACTGCAGTCAGAAGTACCAGCTGTATATCTCAGGGACAGGCAGTCATGAAATATGGTAGGTAAAGCAGAAGTATAGCCTTTTGCAAATTGGATCCAGTTGCTTTTCTCTTCTGGACTTTTTGGGGCCCTTTTGTAATCCTTAAACTCATCTCTCTGTGCCCTAATCAGTAGACTGATTGACTTGTATTACTGTGACAATACTTCAGCCATATACTTTGTGTTTCTTACACTGGAGCTGGATGGACATAAGGCAACCATTCTCTAAAGGTTAGGAGTTTGGATTGGCACAGGCTGACCCTAAATGCTCAGAATTTCAGATTCTTCTCAACATACTAAAATGTCTTTGGCCTCCCAGACCAGTGCAGATACTGTGTAGGCTGTGACTACCTAATAAAAACATCAGCTGCATTGAGTCCAGTTATGCAAGACCTTATCATAAGAGTTTTCAAACCTTTTTCCTGTTCCCAGTCAAAACTAGAAAGGTAAAAGTCTACAAGAGAATGTTTAAAAAAAGGCAGATAAGGTCCACAGACCTTCTGAAGTTCTGTTTTGAGTTTTGGATGGCATCTGAGAAGATTAGAGTGTTCTAGTTGGTTCACCCCCTGCCTGTTCTCACAGTGACATCTCAGAACTGTTAGCAGCAAGAAATTTAAAAGGTCTTTCAAATTCTCATGAAGAAAAAAACAAACTAAAAAGCGGTAGTCAAAACTTCGTAATTTCACATTGTCTCTGTTATGCTGTTATGTTCTGATTCTCTTTTTGTCATTTAGTAATTAATATTACAAGAACTGATATAAAAGTAATGAACTGCTTTTCCTATTAACAAATGCCTTAGCCTAACTTTGTCACTCAGCTTCCTGTGAAAACTGTTTATAAGATCATATGTGTTTCTGCTATGAACATTATCCCTTCTTTCTACCATATTTACCCACAGCATAAAAAAGTAGTCTGAACCTAAATGAACTTATAAAACAGATACATACAGAACCCATCACAAGCAGTTTTACACCATCTGGGAGTGTAAGTTAGCTGTCCGGGCTTCCTCAGAAGTTAATGGGAAAGAAGAGACACATTTTAAAGGAGATCTTATCCTACTCTAAGGAAAAGTGTAAGGTAGCTGGGATGAATGCCTTCTGAATGGGTTCTTTTATACTGAGCTTAAAGAACTTTTATGGGTGAGACACCTCATTTCACCAGCCTCAAGTTGGACAAATCCCACTCAATGCACTTTGGTATGATATGAATGCCTGCACTTGAAGGGTAGGGCCTTGAGAGATCATCCTTTGTTAACTCTTTTGTTTCCCTCTACCCCCCAAATTAGAACAGAAAGATCATTTTAAAGCAGTAACAAAAATAAATATATGTGGAGAACTGAAATCTGCTTTCTGCCCTGCTTCAGGAATAATAGTCTTCCCTGTAAGACAAAGATATCTGGGGCTACAAAGCAATGGATTTGTAGCTCCCCTCCAGCTAACATCTGTTCTATTCTGCTTCATTATTTCCAAAGTCTGTGTAAGCATATATAACAGAGAATTTGGCTCTGAGTTCAACTTAATTCTTTTAATTGGTGAGAATATTTAAGAGAGAAACGAAAAAAAGGGTAATACCTGGGGGTTGTTAACAAGCAGAGATGATAATGTCCTCAACCCCTTTAGGATAGAGACTAAGAGATAATTACCGTTTGTGAGAAGTTACCAGGAGGTGCAGTGAGGGAAAAACTGCAGTGAGCCATAAAACCACTGACTCTGTTGAGGCCATGGTGTTTAGTCTCCAGAAAAGTTACAAATTTCAGTTCCCAGGCTCATCTTTTGAAAGGTTTTTTTTCTGGAATGTATCTCCAGAAGAGGTCAAGAAAATGAGAAGTGTCCTCAGCATATCTAGAGAAACACAAACTTGTCATTTATGTGGATAAATAGAAATAAACTCATGAACTGAACATATATGTGTGTATAGAATAAAAGTTGAAAAAAAATTTTCCTTGTATTATCTGATCTCCCAGGGTAACTTGTAGCACTGACAAACTTTGCTGAAGACTTTTTTCCTGTATATCACTATATTTAAGTGAAGTCAAGGACATTAAAGAAACATGAATATTTCTGATGATTCTGTTTTTTGACAGGTCAAAGTTTATTTATAATCTTCAGTAGTATTTGAGTGGTCGTTGTATATGATTGCACTCCTAAGCCTGATATTTGTATTAACAAATAGGGAATAAAAAGCTTTAGGTTTGCTAACTAGAAGTTTTCATGCCTTTAATTACTTGAGTGAATGACTCAAGACTGTTTCCTCTCTTGCAGGAAGATCAATATAAACTCCCTTTTAAAGTGATGAAACTTATCTATTGTACTCACATTTCTACAGAAATGAACAAAATACTTTTCTAACCATGACTTCAGATGTGCTGTGAAAGATCATCTTCAAAGATTGACAGTAGTAGATTATTATCAACCAAGCAGGGAGCTACAAGGCACTTGGCTACATATTTTAGAAGGTTTATAGACAACTATCCCACAAATGTAACTCAAAAAATACATCCTGAGTACTAAAGGTGGATGTATTTATAGATGCGCGTGTACATGTGAAGTATATAATGTGTAATGGTGATTCTTTGATTACCTTTATATTATATCTGAAATGAAGTGTTTGTATATTCCCATCATTTGTGGTATGTATTTGTTGGTCTAAGGTTTACTCTGGGTAAAACTATCCTTAAAGCAAACACTCAGTTCTGTGTTATATCTCTGAACCTGTAGGTTAACTCCATGTGGTTTCAACTTCAACCATTTAACAATAAATTATTATTTATGTAAACTGTCAAATCCACACAGGACAAGCAACTGCAAAAGAAGAAACTGAAGTACATAAACCATAGCAAGAAACATAAGGCTCCCATAAGAGACTTTCCCTTTCTGTATTTAGTCCAGTAAGAGTGAATTATTCATTACAATCAAGCAAAAGCTCCCCCAGTTTTGCTATTTCATCCACAAGTTTGTTGAAAATTAAAGCTCAGTGTGAAGCCTCCAGAGAGTTAAATAACACCTGCAAAGAACAGAGATTTCTCTGTAAGTTAAATTGCTGTTTGATTGCCCAACCGTCAGCAAAAATTATAATTGGGAGAAACTTAATATTTTCTCTGTATTTAACTGGTGAGGATTTTGTGGAGTGTCATTTTACGTTAAGTAGTAGAGTCATAATTTAGAATGTTTTACAGCGACTAACTGTGTTTATTTTAATAGTGAGATTTCTATGAGATTTCTGTTGCTGTCAACTGCTATTGCAACTTTATGCAATACACAATTAGAAACCTGTCAATCATAAAGAAAATTGTCAGAGACAGGCTTTAAACTATGGATTTTTTTCCTCATAATTTCTTGTGAATGTAGAAATCGATACTTTCCCCTACCTAGCTGTATCTTATGAGATAGCAAGGTAAGTCACGATTTTGATCTCTACATCCGTAGCATATGTACACTCAGCAGCTCCCTGGACAGCAGAGGAAACTACCTAAGCTGTAAATTTTTGTTTCTTCCAGATATTTCAGGTATACACTCATAACTAACTTGAAAAATTAATGTGGAGCTCCTAAGTCAAATTGGATATTAACATTATTATCTATGCGCAAAGGAGAGAGAAAGAAAAAAAGTCAAAATGTCTTGTTGCCATACTGTGTGCTGCATTGTTACACACTGAGGTATCATTGCCTGCATTTTTCTTGACCCCTCTGTAAATTCACAGCTCATGTTTGGAGCAGGATTCAGGCTTCTGCCTCATGACAGTAAGACAAACACAGCATGAAATGGATAAAGCTTTTACTATTCAAGATAGGTCTACAGCGAGCCTCAGACAGACTTCTTTTTACCTGTCCTCTGAAGAGAACCAGCTCTGGGCCACAAGCCAAGTATCCCTGCTAGCAAGAAGTAGTGCTGAATTCACCAGTTTGTTCAGAGAATTAATTGCTTGATTCAGGCAGGTCACCATGTTACCATTACAGGATGTGCCTTCTGCATGGGCACTGCTTGGGCTCTGCCTGCTCATCTTTGGGCAAATGTGCTTTTGAGTGGCTTAATTTAAATCACAGTGCACAACTTACTTACTTACATGATTGCAGAGTCTAAGCTTTACTTACCAGCAAGCTCTTTGCTCTAAGGAATATACTTTTGAATTATGTACAGAATGATGCCAAGAACCAGTTGGTATAGTCTTCTGTCCCTCCTTATTAATCTTTTGCAACCCTTCTAATTTCCGTGCTTTGCAGAGAAAGCTCAAGTTCTTGTCTCACTGAACTCAAATTTAGGATTATATTCATAGCTGTTGGGTTGGAATTCTTTTTCTTTCTCCCTTCCCTTCCCTTCCCTTCCCTTCCCTTCCCTTCCCTTCCCTTCCCTTCCCTTCCCTTCCCTTCCCTTCCCTTCCCTTCCCTTCCAAAAAAGAACCCAACTGGTTAAAGCCTAAGGGAAGAGGAACATATCTGAGAGAGTGACAAGTGGCTTCAGATGTGTAGTTTTAGTGCACATCTGTACTAATAGTGCAGATTAAACTTCCTTAATGCAAATGAAACTTTAGTGCAGTGCAACTTGCTTTAGTGCATTCCTGTTATATGCCTTTTACAGTTAGTAGAATAAAATGTCCCTGGTGCCAAAGGCAAACACATAAGAGACAGGGAACTGATAGCTGCATGAATGTGTTAGACAGTAATATGTTGTAGGTGCTGCTGCTGCTACTATACATAATAGCTGAGCTATTCTTACTGCGCCATAGCTAAGGGCTAATATAACATAGCTTTCATTTCCTTGGATCAACATGGGATGTATTAAAAAATAATTTGCTGGGCAAGATGGGGCTTTTCAGGCTCAGATAATCCTGCCTTCTCCAGAGGTCACTGAGAAGTGTAATGAAATAACAAATACCTACTGACTGACTAATCTTTCTTTTCCACAATACTTCAAAGCATTTCCCTTTTTTCACTTAAGAATTGAACTGCAGGTAAACAGGCCTTCAGCATAGAATTGTCTGTGAAAGTCCTGCCGTGGGCTTCAGCTTCAAGCTTGTCATCTCTATGTCACTGTTGTATTATCCTAGAATTTAACTCAGCTGTTACAGGGCTAGGGAAAGACCTGGTGTTTGGCTCAGGGCTCTAGGGAAGAGGAGAGGAAGCAGGTGTGTTTTGTAAGCAAATGCCCATGTGTCAACATTCATGCACTTGACAGATGAGTATATCTGCTCCAGCTGCACTGTTCTAAGACTGGAGCCTTTAGTGTATATTTATCTGACGTATTATGTGTCTGAAATGCGCTATTTTCTTTCAGAGAATAACTTTGTGGCATAGGGAATGTAATTATGAGGATGATCTAGCATCACCACAGGATCCTACAGTGTGAACCAAGTAACTAACAGCATCAGACTGGGCTATGTATGATATAGTGGGAGTTAACCCTTATCCAAGGGAAAAGTGAAAGAGGCAAAGAGTTGGCTATCATTTTACAGAGAGGAAAAACAATCCACTGGGAGAATATACGTTGAGAAAGGCAATGGTAGTTCAGAAGTTCCTCAAAAGAGGAAATCCGAAAGAAGTATTGTGCTATTGTCTTCCAGTCCATGTTTCAAATGGTTTGTGTCATGTACAAACTTTTGTTGTTTCAAATCCGTTCTTCTAAAAATACAACACCCATGGAAAAAAATATCTTAAAGAAGGAAAAAACAGTGTCTAAAACTGAAAGAAAAGGACCCAAGGTATGCAAACCATATTCTCTCTTGCTATAGTGCTGAAGGTTGTTTTTCTGTTCCTGCTCTATGTTACAGATATATACCTGAACTTAGATACTTGTCTTTGAATTATGTTATGAACTTGTCCACAGTTTATGAGGATTTGTGTATAGGGAGTCACACCTATTTCTAAGTTTGAATTATTGTTGGAATTTAAGTGCTGCAAAAAAAGGAAACAAGAAAAGAAAAAAAATCTCGTTTTCTAGGTTGCCCTGGGGCCAAGAAGAATGAGTTCCTGACGAGTGTTTTGGATGCATTGTCCACAGATATGGTTCACGCAGTCTCTGATCCATCGTTGTCTTCTAGCCGGTGGGTTTTATATCCTTTTTGTGTGCCTTTAAGAGGACTCCGGCAGTGGTGAATGAATTGTTGAGGGCTTTGAGAAGTTATTCTTCTTATGCCTTCACAAAGGGTGAATTTCCAAGAACCTATGTAGGAGAATTTACTTCACTCCACACTGTGGACTCTCTGCACTGAACAGAGATGCACTTGATGGCTGAATTCTCAGCAGCAGCACAGCTTAGTGTTTATCTGTAGCTGCTGGTGCAACTGTATCTCAGTCTTTGTTCTCTCAGGCCTTACTTGATGAATGTGTACTACTTTTCTGATGCATATTTTGCCAAGTTTCTTGTAAAACAAACCAATGCTATCAACAATCACAGGCAGAATTAAAAATATCTAAGTGCTGTCAAACTTTGGATGTCTGCAGGACAGTAACTTACCATCTGAAATTGAGGTGGCATTTATTGTTATAAGTTATCCTGTAATTCAATACATTTGGGTTTTTTCTCTCTAAGAACATCCATCATGGGTTGTAATTGGAGCCTAGGTATTTGGCAACGCTGACTGTTGACCTGCTTTAGTTGGGTATAGTACCTGTTTTAATGTGTCTGCTGTCTATGAAACTCTCTTTTTCTCTTCTATTTCTCTTTTCACTTTTCTCTATTTCAGGAAATGAAAGGGGACAGCACTGTTTACTGAGCATGGTGCTGACCTCAACACAGTTTCAGAGAGTTAACAAAAAGCAGATTCTAATCCTAGTTCTAGTATAAAATTTAGGATACAGTTGACCAACATGAAAAAAAGATGGATTCACTACAAGAAGCTAGTGTCCAAAACCAGGGAGTCTTATCTGACAAAGCATCTGACAGTGATTAAACTATTCTGAAATAAAGATAGAAACTAAGGTTTATGTATAAAAATGAAAACAAAGCTGTTGTTTTCTGTTACAGGGTTTCAGAGCCTGATCCAAATCATACTCTGGAGGAGAGAGTGGTCCACTGGTATTTCAAACAGCTAGATAAAAATTCCAGTGGTGATATTGGCAAGAAAGAAATCAAGCCATTTAAGAGATTCCTAAGAAAGAAATCAAAACCCAAAAAGTGTGTGAAGAAGTTTGTGGAATACTGTGATGTTAACAATGATAAGTCCTTGTCAGTTCAAGAATTAATGGGCTGCTTGGGAGTAACAAAAGAAGAAGGTAAAGCAGAAACAAAGAAACGCCATAGTAAGCGCTTTTTCTGTCTTTTTCACTAGATTCTTCAGAGCTGATTAGGTCTTATATTTGTATATGCCAGAAGTATACAAAATAAAAGAATACACCTGCCTGTAGCTAATGCAGTGGTTGTTCAGAGCAGATGGCAGGAAAACTGCTTCTGTGTACACAAATCATCACTCCCATAGAATCAAAACTTCCTGTTGATTCTGACCATTAAATGTATTACAGTAGGAAACCTAAAAGGATACCATAACATCAACAGTTCTTGAAAAGCCAATTTAGTGTTATTGCAGCACTGTGTCCTGAATGAGTAAAGTACCGCACCTGTACTTTTTGGATTCCTGCTGGGAAGGAAGCACATTGTCGAGCTTTCTAATGACTTTTCATTTCTCAAATGTGGTTTAGAGATACAGTGAGGAATGCAGTTATCTTCCAAAGAGGTGGAACAGCTGCTAGTACACAGCCACCTTATCTTGCTACAGAACTGGTGAAGGAGAAACAGTGAACAAGAGTGTGTAACGGTCCCTGCAGAGTTCAGTCACACAATTCCTGATAATAAGAAGTTCAAAAACCCTATAATTGTTAACAACAACAGTAGGTCCTCATACAGTAAGAAGTTATAGAACATGAATTGTTTTGTTTGTCTAGGGCTCAAAATGAACCCAGGATAGTAAAATAAAGGTGTCATAAGAAATGAAAGCATGTCAAGTGGGAAATGCAGACAGAAAAAAAACGGTTTCCACAAAATTGGTTGTAATCAAATCTAGAAAGTAAATGCTTCAGAAAGACAGAATAGTTCTACATTGTAATAATAAAGTGGCCATGGCTCACAGAAGCAGATCTGTCAAAACAAATATATCAGATCCAGGATTTTGTTTTCTGTGTTTTTTGTGGACTTGATAATAATACCTTGCAATTTTCACTCAGATGATGGAAGTAAAAAATGTTTATATAAAGGTGAATGACTGTAGTTATCTTTATGCTGTAAATTAAACGTAGTATCTTCTTTTTTATTTACACTATTTGGCAGATTAGTTTTTGAAGTGGAGGCCATTATGGTCACTTCATATGTTAACAACCGGGTCAAGACACTTCTGCTGCAACTGGCACTCCTTCGTCCCTTGTACATGAAAATTTGTGACCGAACTCATTGCCCCAGGACTTAGAGGAAAACCATAACAAGTCTCAAAGCAAACCCAGTGCCCATTCTGGTGAAGCACCACCCCCCCACCCCCCCCAAGATTAGGTGAATCTGCCTGTTTTGGAAAAGAAAGTTGTAAGATGCATGAAGTTATATGAAGATCATGCACAGATTCAGACAAAGTAAAAATTAGGTTTACCGTAACTGGAGATTTTTAACAGAGCTTCTTAAAAAAAAACCCAAAAACAATGTAGTCAATGAGGAGAACACTTATTTTTGGAAGGAAAAAAATAGCTCAGAACTTCTGCATTGAAAAATAATGGCATCTGCTTGGGAAAAGTTTCTAAACCAAGCCACTTGGGTGCTTTCCTAGAAATACATGCTTTTAAAGACAAGATAGTAAAAGTTGCTTTTGTTGGACTATCAGTATTCTGTTTAGTTTCTCCTGCTTGATAATTAAACTTTTATTTCTGATAGTCCTTTCACTACCTTTGCCACTTTGCTACAACTAGAGTTACATTTCTAGGAATAGGTGAGACCCTGTCACATGAGGTGTGAGAGCTGAGATAAGGAGGTGGCTCTGTATCATTCTGTGTGAGTCCCAGGTATCTTACAAGAATCATTTGAAGCCATGTAAAAGCCAGAGAGCTGTAAAACATTATTTTTCAGGGGGATACTTGTTGCTGCAGTATTTTTCAAGATCTAGTTTTGTCCCACTTTGTCCCAGTACAGCTTGACTGACTAACAAAGTGACATGGAAGACAAAAGAGAGCAAGTTCCTCCTAGCCTCCCAAGTTTGTTTGTGGAGTCGAATGGGCCAGCAGACTCAAATAATTGTTTTGCTTTGTTGGTTTTTTTTCCCCCTATTTAGAGCAGTCTTGGACTTTGCCACCAAAAAACTTAAAACTCAGGGATAATCTTGTTTTACAGATCAAATGAGAACAATGTCTTTGGCTGTTCCTACGCAGTATCTTTAAGTAAAGTGAGTGCCTTCAAGACAATCTGCTTGTACATGCTTCTTTGCCACTGGGATAATAGGCTATATTTACTACTAAAGATTTAAGAAGTTTGAAATGCTGGACACTGACTAGATAAATCTGTCCTAAGCAAATGTCACATATTAACTGTCAAGAAATGCCGTCATTCAACTTTCATATAATTCCATGAAAGAAGCAACATCTGTGTTGAGCAGAGAGATAAGCAGATGTTTCAACAAAAGATCTGAAATATTTTATCTCATTTATTGAAAGCTGTACTCTAAAAAATGCCTTTTCAGAATGAGGGCTTCAGTTCTTGGGAATGTTACATATAACTTGCAAACCATATCAATGTTTTCTTTTCCCTCCTTTAGCGGCCCCTAAAAC
The DNA here is from genome assembly GCF_028554395.1 of Pezoporus wallicus. Taxonomy (NCBI): domain Eukaryota; kingdom Metazoa; phylum Chordata; class Aves; order Psittaciformes; family Psittacidae; genus Pezoporus; species Pezoporus wallicus. Next base: position 6,842,511 of record NW_026637663.1, read on the forward strand.
CAACATTGAGAGCACTTCATCCAGCAGGCAGGTGAGTATTGAGGAGAGGAGGATATCCCTTCCTTCCTTGTCCAGCTAATCTTCTTGGGGTTTTAGCAGTTATCATTGCAGCTTCAAACTGCATTCATCTTCTATTCTGCAGATTTCCCAGGAAAATGTAAAGCAGCATGATGATTAACAAATTCTGACAAGTTCTCTCTAAGGAAAGCTGAATCAGTCAACTGCTGGTGCAGAGTAAATGTTTATAAAGTGCAAAGTAGACTAGGTTTGCATGCGGATGTTTTCTATTAAAGTATAAATTGCCATATAGGTTAGTGATAATTACATGAGTGTAACTGAGCCCTCATGAGTATTCTGCATTCCTGAATAATAACATTACTGTACACTTCTAGATGTGCACTGTTATCTTCATTTACCTTCTGCTTTAACTGAATTCTGTTAATTTTCCTGTGTGTCATACTGCAGGCACAAACTTACATTGATAGAAATTACTTTGTGGACAAAGCCATTCATTTCCCATGCCCTATGAAAATGTATACATCTCACAAAACCCACTATATTATTATATGGTGGCTTTAAACACCTTTTAAAATCTTAGTGAAGAGAAAAGAGCTGTCACTTTCAAATGCCTTTGCTGGCTGAGCAAAATGACACTGGTGAACTAGGATTTGCATCTGTCTGCTGATGTATGTTGAAACTAAAATTGGTGAGGTCTGCAGAATGATTCTAGCAAATAAAATGTCAGGTGCCCTGGCAACATAATCCATGATTTGGTTTTGCATCAATTTTCTGCAAAGACTTGATTTTGTTTTTCGGAGTAACACCAGTGTATGTCATTCATGGAATTTTGGCTACTCAAAGCATTCAGTGCTACAAAAGCCACAAGAGCAGAATTTTTAAATCAAGGAGCAGAATACACTGAAAAGGAGGAACTCAGGTAGCTCAGGGAAAAAAAAAAAAAAAAAAAAAAAAAGAAAAAGATTAAGATTAAGAAAGGGTTTTTCATTTGTGTGTCTCTATTTTTATAATCATTAACACTAAACATGCATTTTTCTGGACAACATCAACACAACTTCCTAGCACTTTTGCATGGGTCTGAAGAAGGGCTTCTGAGTCTGCCAGTTATTTGAATGGTCAAGTGATAGAATTGCCTTCATACTATTTTTGCCTCACTTTTGTATTAGTTAAATGACTAATGCCCACAAAAGCACCAGTAAATGATGAAATGTTTTAAAGAATATTAATATGAAGATATTATAAGGACAGGTAACCCTGCAGCTGGGAAAATAGGAATTTGGGAAAAAAGTATCCCAAAACCATAATTGTGGTTAATCTCTTCCCATCTATCAGAAAGCTAGATTAATTTGTTAAAAACTGACTCCAAGATGAACTTCCCCACCAGCCAAGAGAAATTTTCCTCTCATTGTTGCTAGTCAATTTGTTACTTGCTTTATCTCTTGATTTGTTTGATGTTAGGTTCACGCTTCCTAAGGCAAGCTCAACACTGATTGTGGGTCCTACCAGAGACCTCCTACATACCTTTGATGGAATATAAAATACTCTCACAGCTAGAGGGATGTGATAAGTTTCTGTTTGTTTAAACAAATGTTTGTGATCTTAACTTTTCAAGTTTGCCCTACAAATCACTTATGCTTTAAACAAGGCAGCATGAAAACAATTATCCTGTCAGAACTCACAAACTTTCAAAGGGGATATTTTAATTATATAATGGCAATTACTGGCACACGTGCATTACACTTGAAGCATGACAAGCCCTCTCCCCTTTCTTGTAATCTGATCCTGACTTGCAGGATCTGTAATAAACGTGTCCTAGAGCATCTACGTTTTTTAATTTTGTCCAATAATTTTGCTGACTCAGCACCAATTATTTTAAAAGCTGTTGCTAACAAATGATAACCTTGAATTAAGTCTGGCTTAGCAAACCATCTGTTGGCAGTTTCAAACTCGAACAATACAAGGCAGCAAATACAAAAGGTGGCTTTCATCACAAAAGTTTTCACTTGAAGTTATCGAAAAGCAACTGGGCTGGTAGGAGCTACTAAGAGGAAACCACCCATCTAAGAAGGAGATACCGGGCTTGCACCACTGTGTAGATGGGCACTCAAAAGCTCACTTTCTACTAGTTTATTGTGGCAATTCAGTTATATATATGTTTATGTGTGCTTAGGCATGTATTCCAGACTTTTTTTTTTGGTTTCCACATATGTGGTCATCTGTATATGTACACTCACATACAAGCTTACTGAAAGAAAGCAGATATAGCTATATATACTAATATGCATTCTCAGCTGTGGTTGCTCTATGAGAGGTCAAATACATGATGGATATGACAGAACTGGGGTAGTGGCCAGGTATATTTCCCTTGCTCAGCTCCACCCTGTCCAGCAAACATACACGTACATGCACACATGCTGTCAATGAGACCCAGAGGGTCTTTTGCAGCCTAGCAAAAAGTTTATAAGGAAACTATAGATTGCTCATAAGACTTTGGCCAGCAGCCCATTCCTTATACATCACATGCCATAGAAAGGTATATTGCACCAGGGACTTGCCCAGGCAGTTGCTAAAACTGTGTGTTTGACAGGTATAGATTTAAAGAGGCCATAGGTAAGAAATAGCAAAGACGCTGCTCATGCCCTTGTTCATAGATGCCAAGAAGGATCACAGGGCAAGAATTATTTTATTCCCCATATAGATTTGTGCAGAACTCTTATTCTAATAGCGACATGTGGACACAGCTGAAAAATAAATATTTATACTTGATTAATTGAAAACATCATTAATAATGTAAATTTCTCCACTTTCTTTCAGCAAGTTTCTAAGAAGCAAGGGTGAACAGCTTACTGATCCAAGGCAGATCTCTGACATGTGGGAGATTTCCTCACCAAAAGGCAATAAAAACAATTGTAGTATTTGCACTTTGTACTTAAAAATGTAAATTCACTTTGTAGAAAAAAACAAAATATTTAAAAAGACTTTTTTTTTTTAATCTGTGAAAATGTAACAGCTAGTTTTGAAAAATTATCACATACAATGTATGTGTATTCTTTTGTTGTTGAAATATGTGAAACATGTTGGAGATGTAAAAGTTTGCATTTAAACCGTTTTTTTTTTTTAAATAGCTTTTTGGCGAATAGTGGCATAGAAGCCCGATTCTATGTATTTGGTTTCAATAGTATACCTTGTTTTTATTTAATCAGTACTGTCATTTAAGTAGAGTTATGCTGAAAAGTCTACTGTATTCTCAATTTTGTCCAAGCAGTGTTGGATGTTTCAGGATTGCAGGACTGAAGGGAGTGTGTAAATTGCTGTTTACTTGGGTTTGCAGATTTTAACTGAACAGATCTTTCATCGGTGGCAATATTTTATTTAATCGTTATTGTGATTATTATGCATTCTGAAGATCGTACAGTGAGAATGCAACCTCTAATGGATTAAAAACAGTTATTCTACAGTTGGGCTACTTGTCAAAAAACATATTTTGTTATCCACTTTTGAGGTGTCTTCCATTCTAAATCCTGGTAGGATTTTTTTTTCCCTTTTGTTTTTGCTTGAGTTGTTAATACAGCAAACCAACAAGGAGTGAGGTGAATTGTAAAGTCACTCCAATCTGGTTCAGCCTGGGTCTAAAAGCACGTTTCTTTGGTCAGTGTAAAGCAGCAGTAGAGTTTATATGGGTCGGAATTGTAAATCTAACTATAAAGAGACAAGGAAGGCTACACAGATTGTTCAGCATTTTCTTCCCCTGCACCTGGTTGTCCCCATCAACTCTTTGGTTTGCCTCAGGGTCCACTAGAGGTAAAGCTGAGCAAATTATGAGCAATTGCTGTCAGGAGGGGCTACTCACATCACCCCTGCCTTAGGCTTTTTCTTTCCTGACTGAAAGAACTTCTCACATGTTTTCATAACTTCTCTGTCGTTTCTCCCCTCAGTGCATTTTTGTATGTGTGCCTGAGGGGACTAAGAACTTGTGAATGTGAATTCAGAGCAGGGGACCCAAGAAAGAAACACAGCTCTCGAGCAGCTGTGAGTTACAAGCAGCTGGGTTGATCGATGCAGTGGTAGATGGACTGCTGGCATCTAGGACTTGACATGAAAAAGCAAGAATGTTGCAACAAGCAGTGATTTCGTCTTGTTTGGTTTAAAAACATGTGGGATCTGACTTGTGACTACCTAATCACAATAGCACCCTGGCTTGAACTTGTACCTGGAAAAGCTTTTTTTACGAATAAAGATATTTCATTTCAATTTCAACATATGCTGAAGTGTTAGGAAACACTGTCCGCAGTGGAATTATACCCAAGAAATCGTGTACTCTAAGCTTTTGCAGCAGGAGGAAACCAAGATGCAACTGTGTGTTATCTTGTATTTTTGTTTTTAAAAGTATTTGTTATTCTTTTATACTGTTAAACTTTGAATTTAAACTTCTTTATAGATTAAAGATCAGTATATTATCAAACTGTGCTGGTGATTTTTATTCTACAACACAGATAGCCATGTCTGGAAGCAGGTACAGTTAGGGGTGACTTCACTATTGCTTTGAGTTTACAAGAAAACATGTGGCCTCATATTGGGTCTATCTTCTTTTCTTCCTTTGCCCCTTTACTGAATTCTCTCCTAAGATCATTCATGCCTTATTCATACCATTGCTTTCTCAAAATAGTGATTTTGAAGCCAGATCCTTTGTTGCTACTATCTCCATATAGCTTTAGCTTGGTCTCTTGCCTTTTCATTGCAAAGAACAGTGTGGCATTTTCTCCTCAGTGTGAGTGTGAGCTGCTAGGCAATGTTCAGCCTGACTGGAAACAGTGAGGAGACAGAGGCAAACCCTGAGCATGCTCGCTTATCAAAAGACAAATAAAGGCTATAGGCATCCTCTTAGGTATCCAAAGACTTCTGCAGCATAGTGTCATTTAATGACTCTGCAATGACTAATTCATGAGATATTTCATCTTCGTACATATTTCAATGTCGTCACATTTATGGTTCATTTTCCAGCCATTTCCAGCCATTACACCACTTGGCTACAAGCAGTACTGAGTACTCGTAGTTGCAGCTATAGTCCAGATCCCTAACTGGAACACACTTGAAAGCCTGATGCATTCCATTTTGGTTCCTGTAGCTCCCATATATCCACAAGATAGTTAAACTCAGATAGATCTTGGCCCTTCTAGTTGCAACAAAGCACATCCTTGGTACCAAAAAGGAATCCATGTGATTAGGCCCTTAGGCTCACACCGCAGTACCAGTGTTTGTTTAGTTCCACTGTAATTAATTAGTTCTAGGTTTTATCCTATTCCATATGCAATGTTTTAGTTTCAGTTTTTAATTCTGTTCTCATTGAAAGCACAACTTTCAATAAGTTTCAGTATTCTGCTTCTCATTGACCATTGTTTGTTGTAGTTCCAGCTGTTGCTGAACAGATTTATTTAGAGCTTTTATAAAGTTGTAAGTAGAAGACTGTTAAGTTTTAAGACTGTGTTGTGTTCAATGATTTGTCCAGCCTGTTGCAACGTCCATTAGCCAACAGGCCACACAGTGAGAAATGTTCCGTGTTTTGTCAACACTTTGGATAACTTTCTCATCTTGTTCCCAGCCCTAGAAGTAAGCCAACTTCATAACTTTATAGCTTCAGTTTTACCAAAATCACTTGATTCTCACTCTTCTTCTAGTCTAAAAAAAAATGCCTAAATTTCAGATACGTGTTTTGCAGAACTGGGACCTAAATGATAGCTCAGAATGAAAATTCTTCTTGCTAATGTGGTTTCAGATAACACAAGAGCTAAAAAGCATCAGTTCATATGAGAGAAAATACTTCAACTAAATACTCACTGCTTATAAATAAAGGAATCCTTTTTACTTTTCTCATTTGGACCAGGCTTTTGCCCTTCGTGTCATAAACCAATGGAGAAAGTAGGTATTCCTAGAAATTTGAAAGGAAAAACAAAAATATAGGTTGCATCATTAAAGACATTTAAGTGTGTTCCACATTTTATAGGTTTAATTTTGCAGTAGTAATAAAAGATGAATTAATAGAGTTAAGAAATAGGTTAAGAAATCTTCTTTGGCAAAGATAATTTAGTTGTCCTTTTTAAATATTTACACTAGTGTACTATATAACTGCATTATAGTAACTAGTGTGAAAGAGTCTTTAATGCAGAAAGTGAAGGGTTTATTACTTTTGCTTTCTTTAGGCTGGCAATTGGATGTCATTTTGGGTAATTACTTTGACATTAAATAGCAACCGACTAAGTTTATTGGTCTGAAACATTACAATGATTATAGCAAATTACTGATATAAACTGTACTCTTTGTCCCATTTAATTTTTTCAGTTCAAGTTTTATAAGTGAAAATACGCACTTTGTTTAAAAAGCATAAATAATAGATGTTATTTTTTTCTTTCAACAAAATCTCATGTGAAGAACATTCGAACACACATTTCTCTACAGCATCCAATGAGAGGGGTGAGAGGGAAAGAAGCCTGACTTTTTTATCTAGGTTAGCAGTAGAAATTGATGAAAATATAGAAATATTTGCCTTTACTACATCCACCATTCTTATTTCATCATACACTTTGTACTCTGAGTAATGTTACTGCTGGAATACAAAGCCTATTGGAAAGGAAGACGATGAAATGAGATCCCATTTTGTGCATGCAATCTTTTCCATAAAATACAGTCATCTGAGTCATTCTTTCCCTAGAGACTCTCTTTATTCTTTACATCAATTTGATGCATAAGATTGCTTGCTTCTTATCAAATACAGATTTCTTTGCACAGGCATGGAATCCATTCTTGGCTATATGGGTACTTTATGAAGAAAATAATAGATGAGAGATTAGCGCAGATTGTAAGTGGAAGGCTGCAATTTTGTATTACACCACAAATTAGTTTATAAAGGTTTATAAAACCAACTCAATGCCTTAAAAATATCCATGAAGATGCCTATATCTGTTCTAAGTTGTTAGTCAGGGGAAAAAAAAAAAAAAAAAAGGAAAAAGGAGAAAAAAGAGGTGAATGAAGTTTCCATTGAGAAACATTGTTTTCACTAAACCATGACAGACAGATTTCATGTGAGGGTTTCCATGAAATTTCACTTTTAAAAGTGTGTGTGGTTATTTTTATGCTGAAACTTCTTTTCCTTTATCTAAAAAGCATGAAGTGGCAACATGGAAAAGGGGTAAATTTTGACACTGATTTTGTGCCAAAATTAGATGTTGTGAAAGGTAGCAGCATTCTTGATCTTCCTCTGACTTCTTTAAGAAAAAAAAAGGTATTTGTTTGAAAGAAGTCAGTTTTCTGTACATTATCATACTTCACCTGAGTGTCATTTTACAACCTTTGGGTACCTTGTTGTCTCTATATGAGGTAAGGAAATGCTACATTTTCATTTAAGAGGTTGCTGAACTGGTGAACTTAGCAGTGTATGCACACAGATTGTGAAGAAAGCTGCAGTACGAGTAAGGGTATTTATACTAGTTTGTGTCTATGCAGCACAGTTGAATCAGTGTGAATCAGTGACCTGCAGAAATATATAGGGCACTTTTCCAGCTTTCAAGCAAGCCTGCCATGGGACTGAATTCAAACAGTTCCAAACCTAAAACAATATCCTGGTGTGTTTTTATCTTTTACCAATCATTTCACTTAAAGGCTGGTGGGTGCCAAATGCCACTTTGACTACTACTTGAGGAGCACCTCTAGCTCTGCTGGCAAGTAGCTCCCCAGGTAGTCTTCCTGAACCCACAGCTTGGGTTCAGTCTTCTGAGAGCCCAGGCTGGCATACCAGTGGGACCAAGACGCAGAACAAAGAACACAAAAACCCCATGATGACTGATACTGTAAGTTACAGGATATTAGTCTACAGCTCAGGTTTTTTTTTACCCAGGTGGGCTGCCCTGTATCATCAATGACAAACCCTAACTTCTTGCTTCATAATCCATCAAATGTATTCAGTGACAGGATATTATGCTTCAACCAAGTGGGAGTCAATGTGAGTCTTAGCTGAAGAGTATTTCAGAAATACTGTGACCCCTCAGCATATCCATGTGCTCAGTTAGTTGCCACCTAGCAATTCCTCTTTCTGCTCAGCACCATGTAATGGAGCAGTGTCTGCATGCACCAGCTCTTTAATGCCCTGAAGACAGGTGTGCTTCTCTCAGTCTGAAGTGTATTTCTTTGTGTTGAATGCTCAGTTTTGAGGGAGAAAGCTTGTTCTCTAGCTCATTTCTTGCTGATAACCTAGGAGCCTGAACGGTATTGTTGCTATTTACAGAAGTTTCAAGAACTATTTTGCAAGACAAAATATATGAAGGATGAGGTGCTGAAGTGGAATTAAAAAAAAATGCAGTTTGAAAAAGTGGTAAAAAGAGAGAAGGAAAAAATGAAGCAGAGGAACAGAGGGAAGAGAGCAGTGAAAGGAGGATCATGGAGAGAACACAGGAGAACTGAAGAGGGTGTCCAGAACTCTGTGATAAAGCTATATAGGGGAGTGAAGAAGGAGCAGACAAAGAGAACAAGTAAGGAAGGAGAGATAGCAGATAGAAATGGGAGGAGGGAGTAAAAGGGGAGGAATGACAGAGGAAATAGGAATGGAAACAAAGCAAGGATAGAAATGGTAAAGACAGAAAGAAACCAAACTGCCCATAAGATTTCCACGAGGAGAAAAAATCTGAGGGATCTGGGAGAGAAAAATAACACAGGTGGAAGGAGCACAGGAACGAAGAAACACAGATGAGAGGGAGATCCCAAATTTTTTCTTGGGGTCAACAGCTCTTTCCCACAGCATTACTTTCTGATGTACAGAAGAGATCCAGCCTGCCCTTGGATTCCTTCCCTGTGCATGCATAAGGTCTGAATTTGGACCTCTATCCCAATGGCTCCAGTGCTTTGTTCCAAGAGACATTTGTTTTCATGACCAATTTCAAGGCTTCCTTTAGATCCAGGAAGTCTAAGCAACATTTAATGAAAATGTGAAAGCAGAACCCAGCATATTTCTAAATTAAGAGCAGATTTGATCAGAATGAGGAAATCTGAACCACAACAAAGATAAATTTCCTTTTGTATTTCTTATTCAGTAAAGATGCAAGCAAAGTGTAATTAGACTTTTTTTTTTTTTAATTTTTTATTTCATTGTACTAATAGATCCTCTAGAGGCTTGGCTGATACCCTACAGCTTAGCATTTTCTTTAATCAACACCTTAATGACAAAGGATTACAAGAAAGTAAAGGCTTCTCATTGTCTTTTTTTTTTGTGGTTGCTTTTATGTTAACTCTTAGGGTGGCTAAAAATAAGCATTCAAATACTTCTCAAGATCTTTAATCTAAAGGTTTGTATCTATATGTGAGAGAGAAAAAGGGAGAGAAACAGAGTGCAAGAAATACAGTCAAGAAAATTCAGGAGCCTACAGAAAATATCAAAGGTTCAGATTAGGAACTATTTTCAAGGTAACAAATGTTGCAATGTCCTGGGGACAAGAAATTTGACTTCATTAGCTTTGAACAGTCATCTGGAAAATGCCTTGGAAAATAGCTAATGACAAGAAATGCCTCAAGCTTCAGGTATTCAATAGTGCAGTAGGGAAAGTAAAGGCACAAGTTCATCACATGCTGTCCTAATGCAAATAGCAAACTGACACAGGCTGGGACAGTTCTCAGAAGAGGTGGGAAAGGGGCTTCACCTGGGCACAGCTGGTAGAGAGGGTAAGTCAGCTACAAACACAGCTTAAAGGAGGATGGGGGGGGGAAGAACAATCAGGTGAAGAGGAGGAGGCTGATCCTGACTGTGCCAGCTAACCTATCTTATAACCAGTGCCTGCTGCACTGCTTACAGCCCAGACACTTTTAACTGTCAGAACCTATGTCCTGGAAGTAAGCAGTGCAGCCAGGCCATGTTGCAGTTGGTTCACAGGAAAATTTCTGCCTGGAAGGCCTTCACATTAAGCCAGTCAATGAACATACTAAAATGCAAGAAAATGACAACTGACACAGATCTACTGGTTACTTGCAGTGCATGCAAGGATGTGTGTGTGTGTGAAAGATTGTTTTAAAATCTGGAACTTCTACTCTATTTTACCTTTTTACAAAAGAAAGAAAAGTTTATTTCCTGAAGTGTGTGACATGCAATTTCCCAGGGTTCCTCATCACAGTGAGCACTGGTACAAGCAAGGTGCCTCTGTAAAAAGAGCGTCCAAATGCCTGGCTGTTTAGTCAGAAGCATCGAGCATTGCTTCTAACTAGAAACTAAACACATAAATGAATACTGGAGCACAAAGACTCAGTCATTGTATATATCCTCCTCCCTCTCCTTTTCATTTTAAACATCGCTTTTGATGGTTATGCTTAAGAAATTGGTCATTAAGGCCTGAGCCATAGAAATGAAACAGTAAGTTTAAGAGATGTTTTCCCTTATAGGTCTTGCTTTAGTTTGCATTGTTATTTTCTTATCCCAGGGGAGAAGCCAGTTATGGTGGATACTTTAGCAGACTTGGTATCTTTTTTTTTTTCTTAATTGTGGGCTTGAAACAACCCACAAGGGCTGTGAAACGTGAAACAGCACGAAACACCACACTTGCACCAATTGCTCTCTATATTGAATAATGTTGCCAATCTTCTTCTGGATTATAGAAAACACAGTTGGGAGAGACTTAACAGGACAGATCATGCAACATCAGTACCTTGGTGGCAATGCTTTGCTGATGCTATTTTCACATTTTGCTCTTAGTACATTTAGATTATATTTAGCATCAATCAAAATTCTGTTAATTGATATGTTTAAAATAAAAAAAAATGAAAGCCAATCATCTGTTTTAGGAAAAGCAAAATTAAAATCTGTCAGGGAGTTCATCATATCACAAGGTTTATCAATATTTTCCATTTTTTACAAACAGTTCCATGAATAAAATCCGGCTTTTTCTGATCTACTATGTGGTTCTGTCATTCTACAGGATTTCACAAAAATGTTTCCTATTGCTTAAGTGTCTGCCATAAACATAAGGGAGTTGACTATTTTTGTCCTAATCCTCATGTGGTTGTAGTATATCACAAAACTATGAGATAATTGGATGTGGCTGACAGCCTTTGTTTCGAAGATCGCAAGAAGTGGAATACAAATGACCCAGGTGGAAGTGCAAAGGCAAAACTACATGTGGAAACTTGTAAAATGCCTCCTTGTGCTATTCTTAATCTTGCCTTTTGGTGAACTTTCAGTTAATTTTTTTAAGAACAACATTTAATAGATAGTGAAGCATGATACATATGCTACAGGAAAATGCATACAGATGTTTCTGCATATAAGGATAACGCCCTCTGTCTAATAGCCTTTGTGAATTGGCTCCAATCAACACTTTGTTCTGTGGGTAATAGCAAAACCTATGTTTATTCAGACAACCTAACACGCAGGCATATTTCTGCTTCCACATAAAGCTCCTTACCTTTCTCTAAGACATTCTGCAGACCAGCTGTGCATAGATTCTCTGGGAACATTAAGCCAGTGTTCAAGACCAGAGCCAGGGACTCTAATGAGCCTGGTGTGAAATTAAAGAGTAAGCAAGATTTGAGAGGGGAATGGGAGCATCACTTTATCATGTCTCGTTCCTGTGAGAGGTGACTTACAAATGCTGTCACAGGTTGCAAGTTGAGGTGCTCTGAAATGCAGCTGTGCCCAGTTCCCTGGAACCAGTGGCTGACAGGGAGTGCAGGCTGTGAGCTAACCTGTTTGCAAAGCGCTGCTACTGCTTCCCCTTCCACCTCAGCCTACAGTGCAACCACTGTGTTACTCTGTGATTCTCCATTCACTTTGGAGTTCATCCTTCTGCTCTTTGCCTTAAAACCCTGTCAGGAGGGTGCTGTTAGATAGGCTAAATGTGCATTTTGTTAGGTGCGAGTTTTAAATGTGGGACTTGGGGCCATTTCAAAGCAGGGCTCCAGCACGGTCGCTTCAGAGCCATGGCTTTGTGGGCTCAGACCCTGAGCGAGACTCCAGACAAGCCCCAGCATGAACTATACCTAGAAACGGTGCCAGGCTCAGAGCAGCCTTTCCATCAGGCTTAATAAGTATGGGCATGAACAAACAGATGAAACAGATGTGACCTACTCTGTATTACAGGAGTGTGCAAGGACTTGCTTCCATGAGCAGGGAGGAGAAATGATCGTTTGCCAGCCCTAAGTTAGGGCAACCATTAGTTCAACTTTAATTCACACTGAGACCTCAGACAAGGACATAAACAGCCCCAGATACAAAGGAATGTATCTGTGCTTATTGGCTGACTTTCTTAGTAATGAGGAGTATGTGAATCCAAGATAGGGATTTCAACAACAAGCCAGTGCTGGTTTTATGGACCAGATATATTATTTTAGGTTTAATTTTATTTTTTCTCATGGGTGAAGCTAGGTTCAAAGTACCTAATGTATAATCCAGACAGCTGTACTGATGTAATGGTTGAGGCCATCATTAGAAGGAAAAAATTTTGATCCATGTATTGTGAAAAGTCAGCAAATTCTAAGTTTTAATGTGAAGGATCTTAAGAAAATTGAGTTAGGAGCAAGTATATAATCTAAAATTTAAGGATCAACCAGCAAATTAGATTTATCCGCTGTTTCTAACAGTGGGTAAAATCCATCCTGCTGAATAGAGCTACAGAAGTTATATGCAGTTCTTATATTCTAGTTAAGTTTCACCATCCTTATAAAAGTCTTGGGTGACATGGCTTAGTGCGAGGTGTCCCTGCCCATGGCAGGGATTGGAACTTGGTGATCTTAAGGTCCTTCCCAACCCTAACTATTCTATGATTCTATGATTCTTCTGACAACCTGTTTCCAGTAACAGAACAAGGTTGGCAGCCCTGGCTATGCACACATCTGTTTCCAGGAGCATGGCAAATCTGCTGTTTGCATCTCAGACCGAGTTGCATATGTTCTAGAAAGCCTTGGGCACTGATTCTGAACTAAAAAAGATGATAATATGGGTGGGTTTTAAATGGTTTTCAGATTCAATTTAGTTAGTTACTCTGAAAACAGTTTCCCACTGAAATTCTCAGCAAAAGTAGAGAGACTGAAGGCTTTTTAGCTGTGTAGAGCTATAGTAAGGTTTGTGTGAATAGCAAACTTACCCCCAGAAAGGTCTGCACATGTTCTGGTCGGATTTGACAAACAGTGTTGCCCACCAGAAGTCAGAAAAAAAGATATATTTCCAGAGAATAAAAGTGAAGGATCATTAACTTATGTCTCAGCTGACTGGAATTTTGTTTCTCCGCCTGACTAGCACATACGTTGTGCAGGAGATTCTTGTTTGGTTATATTTTGCTCTTGTGGTCTGGGAACAATTAAAATATAAGATGTATAGCAACAGCTTCTAAGTAACTTTCCAGGTTATTATTAGGTTAATCTCATTCTAACATTCTTAGGACAAATGCTATTTTTTCATAATCCTTCTATATGGGAATTTTAAAGTTTCTTTGTTAGATATACATCAACTTCCATTTGTCTCATCTTGTCCTATAAATGCAAGAAACAGGACAACAGACTCCTAAATTAGTAGTTCCTAACCATTTTCAAATGTGGTGCTTTCTCTGGTTGAGTCAATTCAAGGTACTGACAGTAGGTATTTCTTGACTATGTTTCATGGATTCCTTAGGAACAGTGCATGGACCATGAGCAGATCCAATTCACAGTTTGAGACTACCACTGTAAACAGAGAACACTGGTAGTATGGATAATGCTACACATGAATCCACTACAACTCATTTTCATCTTTTAATGCTTGCACCTTGGAAAAGAATCAGTTCTGCCATGAGGTCTACTGGAAAATCTGATTTCTCCCAGTTTCCAAATAAACTAATACTGCAGCCTGGTAAATGTGCTGTTTTGTATTTTAATATCTGTAGCAGTGCTGCTGATTGCCTAGATTACAGTGTGTTTGTACGTAATTTTGAACCTATCTCTGGTCAGATGTAAGGGAATGAAGAATTACTCGGGGTCTGGAGACCAACCACTTCATCAAATAACATCACCGCAGATCCCAAACACAGAGATGTGCAAATATCACCAGGTTTCTCTGTATTTCTTCATAGTTGCTGGAAGTTTGTCATAGCCAAAAGTTTAGGTTGTAATTATGTAGGCAGGATGTGGGGAAGATTTTCCAGATGCTTCTGTGGGGAGAGAATTTCACTTCTTAAATCAAGGTTGGTGTATCCCTGAAGATATTTATTAATTCGGGCAGAATGCTGAGCTTGGAGCAATAGTGACTAAGGGTCTATGTAGATCCCTATAGCAGGAAGTCAGATTGTGGATTATGTGGTTCTTGGCTTTTACAGCTTGTGAATTTCAGAACAGACATGCAATATAGAGAGAGAAAGGTAAAGCATGTTTAACGCCAGTCATTTAAAATGAACTCTTCAACATAACTTTTAATTAGAGGTGAGATTAACTTTTAGGACTTGGATCTGACAAACTTTACTGATGTTTGTTTTCCAGAGGGAAATACTGGCTCCACTGTTTAGTTTCAGGCGTGCTACCTCAGATTTCATGTTTGTTTCATCCTCTCTTTAAAGTGAATAAAGATTAAAAGTTTGCACAATATTGTTCCATTTGGTTGTTACCTGTTGTGGTTTAAACCCAGCCAGACAGCTCATTCACTTGCTCCACCCCCCCCCCCCCCCCCCCCGCCCTTCTTTCTCTCCTCCTACTCCGGGAGGAGAATCAAAAAGAATGCAACTCTCGCGGGTTGAGATAAGAACAGTTTAGTAACTAAGGTATAACACAAATCACTGCTGCTACCACCAATAATAACAATGATAAAGGAAATAACAACGGAAGAGAATACAATACCTCACCACCAGCCGACTGATAACTCGCCCCCCCAGCCCAACCAAGCACCGACTGATACCTCCTCCAACCCTGCGCTCCCCCAGCCCTTCTGGGTAACTCTGTTACCTCCTGGGCATGACCTGCTGTGGTATGGAATACCTCTTTGGTCAGTTTGGGTCAGATGTCCTGTCTCTGGTTCCTCCCAGCTTCCCCTTCTCCCTGGCAGAGCATGAAGCTCACAAAGTCCTTGGTCAGACTAAAACACCAGTGTTATCAGCTCTGTTCCCAGGCCGAAATTCAAAACACAGCACTGCACCAGCTACCAAGAAGGAGAAAAAATGACTGCTACTGCTGAACCCAGGACATTACCAAAGCTCAATGGCACCTTTTTTCTTGTTAACTGAAAACTAGAAGTGGGAAAAACAAACATTAAGCCATTCTTGTTTTAACTAATAGTGTGAATCTTAGGTTTTCTTCTCATTTTATCTACCTTTGCACAACGAGATGTAACTGCGCTGGGATAAAAGCTTCGAAAGACTGTCCTGGGACCCACTGACCAACAGAGATGGAGTTGGCCAAAGAAACTTTGCTTGTTCCCTTTTCCCTGATCATGCAAAGTTGACCTGGATCCTACTGAGAGCTACCCACTACTGCAATTCAGCAAACCAAACAGAAATTTACTAAGCACTTGCTAAGTGAGACACTGTGGGAAAGGTTTGTGGATTTAAACAGTTTAGATCCTACATCTGGACTCACCCATATATGTCTATCTGGGAATCTCACCCCACATCTTACATTAACTTGTTCATACATTTCCAAGGAATGCAAAGAGGTCCTGACATATGATGGAGAAGTTTAAACAAGTTTCATTAAGCTAATTGTCTAAGTAGGCATAGAAATAGGTAAGTACTGGGGGAAGGCTTATAAAAAAAATTAATATTTCTATGAGCTGTAGATAGGGCCTGATTTCTGATGGTTTGACATGTCTGATTGAATTTTGTGGTATTTAATAAGATACAGATTTAAAGAGATTTGTGGAAACTATGTCTTGAAGATCCTCACTCCTTTATCCTGAAATTTTCTGAGGAGTTAAAAGTTTATTAGGAGTACACATAAACACACCACACTTGCTTAGGAGACCTGGTTATCAATTCATGGGAAGGAATAAAATATTTTCAAACTTAGACACTTTAAAACAACTGTGTAAGGACATGCTGTGATTCTCAGGTTTTCTAACCATTTCTACAACAGGCGTGATTGAGTACTCTTTAAAAGTCAGGTCTCTTCTTGTGGTGCATGGCATCACAAAAGTGAATTCTTTGTCCGTAAGCATAACTCATATTCACTGATTTATATTATAGCAAAATATCAAAGCTCAGCTAGCCAGAGAGTGCTGATAATAGCATCTTTCAAAGCTTTCCTCCAGATGAAACATCTGTCCCCCTGCTGCTGTCCCAGTGTCTATAAAATATACTATCACTAGCTCACAAAGCACTTTTATTGTGTAAAATGAAAACAGAAGTCTGCTGTGATTTAGGTTATTGTTTCATTTATTAATATTAATCATAATGTCCCAAATAGGACTAATAAATGAGAGCTGGTTAGTGCACTGTATCCAAGCTTACTGTTAGTGGTGTAGAGGGGCAGTAACACAGCAGTTCTTCAGAATTCAGTCTGTGTTCAAGCTGCTTAGGATCTTATTATTTTAAAATGTCAGAATTACAGAGATGTTTGTAACGGTTGCTTAGCAACTCTGGAAAAAAACACGGTATTCCAAAGAGAAACTTAATTATTTGTCTTCAGTTAAGAGTAATCACGTATTGTCGAAGTTTCTGCAAATTTTTCATAACCAGTATTAACATACAATATCTTACCTTTCAACTAGAAAAGAGAAATCGCTTTTTTCTCTGTTCTTCTCTTTTTCTTCCTCATCATCTGGTGTAAAATGATCAGCTTAGGTTAGTAAAACATTCTTTCCTAGATTTGCTCAGTGCAACAACTACAAACCTATTGCATGATTATTTTTGAGCCTTCTTGTTCCTCTTTTTTACCCTTAAAAATAGAGAAACTGTCACTACTACGGGTTTCTTCAGTGTTAAAACTCTAAAGATGTGTGTGCTGTAGATATATACTTTCTATATTCATCATGTGAAGGGACGTCCTTATAGCCAGCCATTTAGCCCATTCTTCTCCCATGGTACCAGTGGTGCCATGGCACAGGGCTTCCTTGGAAGGGTTTTACCACGTCAGGGACATTATGTTGTTACTGTCATACTGTTAAGAATTATATGAAGAGCATGAGATACCTAACTTTCCTAACTTTCATGGAACCGAGTCTTTTATTCACATCTACAAATGTATGATGTGTTGCACTGAGGAAAGTCAGAATGATTCACTGTATGAGGCTTAAGGATTTCAGAACTGACAGGAGGTAAATGAACAACTTTGACCTCATGGGAATCCATACAGATTTAATGAGGACTTAAATATAGCTCTTCCACCTGGCCCTGTAGAAAACTGAGTTTCAGTTGTGCGCTAAATGTCTTAATCTTGTACTAATTTTCTGTGTTGTAGAGAAAATGATCACTGGTTGCAGTGGGAGTGAGATCTAGCTTCTGATCGTGCCTATGTCAATTATGAAATGAACTCATCAGGGAGTTGGCTGGATGTGGCATTTTTGTACTTCAGCTACAGCACCTCACAAACAGCTTCTCTGTTTACTTCTGGTATGTTAATCTGTAAACCGTTCTAGATAACAATCTCTTCTCACATCTTGTTAGGCTACTGGAAATGACTGCTTTCCTACCATCCCACAGATCTGAAAAATCAATAAGCATTTAGACTATAATAGCATTTCCAGAACATTGCTGCCATAGTTACCTTTCCTAGTAGTTGACAAGATGTTTGTCAAACCAGAGTGAGGGGAATCTGCTCAGATAAGTTCTAAGAGACATTCAAAGAGTGCCACTACAGTTTTGGTTAAAGGTACTGAGCCAGTGACATGAGAAATTTTTTCACTTGAAAAATCTGTTTTCTTCTACCCATCGGAAGACAGCAGAGCTCAGACTCAAAACTATTCAGCTGAGCCTTACCATGGTCTACTTACTACTGAGCTTGGTTTAGTTTAGTTTTAATTTGATTGCCTGATCACTGCTCTGTATCTAATTCAATATGTGAATGAGAAATCTCAGTCCTCCATGACTGCTAAGGATAGATCCTATGCCTGGTATCTGTTCTAGTAAAATGCCTGTTCCAGTAGAGAAAGAAGCCTCTCCGTAACAATTAGTAATTTGTTTTACATGACAACATCTGCTCTTTGTGTTTGTCCCTTCAGTAAAAACTATCTGAGAACATGCTTCACTAGAGAAGGAAAGGAGCCTAGACAGAAGTAGCAATTTTAAGTCAATGCATGGAATGAAATTTGTCAGCTGGACAAGGACATGCCTTGGGGCTCCAAAGCAGAGTATTTTATAATAGTTTGGATAAAACCTACTTTATGACTTGAGTTGCGTTATGATGGCTTCCTTGCTGCAACTACTTTATGCGTTTATCTTTTCTTTTCCAAGCTTCATTCCAACATTGAATGCTAAGGACAACTTATCCTACAAAGCTGCCAGTTTTAAGAGTAGGAGGGCAACAAGCTTGACTCAGAGGAACTGGAGAACCCCGTGTAATACATAGCAAGACCTGTTTGTCTGTGTTAGATGGGTCTGGCCAGACCTCAAACAAAATTTGATGGCATGGCTCAGCACCCCCCAGTACGGAAAGGGTGGGTCTATTCTGCATTACACACAAGCTGCTGTTACGATTTTGTAATATAATTAGCCAAGTCTACTGAAGGTCTCTGCATACAGTGGACCAAATTCAGACATGATATTAACTGGCATGATTTAACTCGAGTCTGCCAAGAGGTGGGTCAACCTTAGTCCCAAATTTTGCTCAGTCTGAAGGCAGTTGAGAGCACGTAGACTGAGAGTATACATTTATATGCATTTCCAAACCAAGTTCAATACATGCCATTCTGCAATACTGTCAGAAAATCTGAATGCATTTTGAAACAAATAAAGCTCTGTAGCACCTCAAAAGAACTCAGTGAAAAGAATGGCTACATTTTGTACAGAAGCAAAGAATAAGTAGTCATGGAATTTGCTCAAAGAATAAGTCTGACAGCATGAAATGGAATCCCGGATTTCATTTTTTCAATTTAACATTCTCCACAACTGCCTATGTTTATTACATTTAAATAATTAAGTGTATCTAGAAAATATCACCTTCATTCTTAGACAAATTCTAATTAGTAGATTTTGTATGTGGTTTGCTTAATTCCTGTGAATAGATTTGCTTAGGGAGCAATACACACATGGAAATTAATTTGAAACCATAATCAGCCTATGGAGAACACAGAACAATTATTCTTTCCCAGCCAAAATAAGCTTCAAGAAATTTCATGACAGCTTTTTTTTTTTTTTGTGGGGCCAGAAGGTAGATGAGCAAAATGATTCTTTCCAAGATCTCCTTATTTTCTGTCCGTACCTTGTGTTGATCAATTTCTCTAATTCTTCTGTTGCTGCTCTGCTTGGTAGATGCTAAGACAATTTTTTAGAAGTACAACAAATTAACTGCTCAGGAGCCTGTTTGCATTTGTGCTGAGGAGAGCATAGCATTTTCTCAAAGAAAAGATGCCAACTGCATTGGTATTATACAGATGGTAATCTTTCCCTGTTGTATGTTTGTTCTTAGCTACCAGTTCTTCTCCCAGGACACATTTAGAGAGGGATTAATGCACAGTGTGGGGTTTTTTTTTAAATTAATAATCATCTGCCAAGAATTGTTATGTTGTTATGGAGATACAATATACTTATATGAGGAACAGAGATCCAGTCTAATCTGAGACCTGTGATTCACATACAGTGCAAAACCTGACATTTTTCACTACAGTCAGGCCCAGGTTTGGTACAACAACAAGAAAAAACGGATCTATAGGGAGTCAAATCCAGACTTTGTATGAGAGAAATATTGTTCCATATTTGTTTTCAAAGGAGAAAAGCCAGTCCCTTGCAAATGCTACTTTGCTGAAGTTATGGCAGGTTTAGTTTAATTGAGATGACACTGAACTCAGCTCCACAAATTGGTATCAGAATAAGCAATTTCATACCTAATCTGGAACAAAACTTCACTGTAGTATTAAGGTTCTTCAACTCTTTTCTTGTGTAACAATCAACAACACATTTTACTATAGTCATTAGAACTAGAGTAGTATGCTCTAGCCAAAAGAAAAGCCAATTAGGTGGT
Source organism: Pezoporus wallicus (assembly GCF_028554395.1). Taxonomy (NCBI): domain Eukaryota; kingdom Metazoa; phylum Chordata; class Aves; order Psittaciformes; family Psittacidae; genus Pezoporus; species Pezoporus wallicus. The sequence continues at coordinate 6,862,626 of NW_026637663.1, forward strand.
ATTGTTATTAGTACTATCTGATTGTGTGATCTGCAAAAATAATGGGTATATTCTAAACATCTTGGATGAAAATATTGAAACTTGAAGGCATAAAGTTAGCGTCTAAATTAAAGGCCTGATTTATTTTTTTGTAGAATGCCAAGCTGCTAAACAAAGCCAAACCCAGTGGCGTGCCAGTAGGCGAACAATCTACCACCACAAGAACAATTTCAGATAGATTTATGGTCCCTCTGTCTGAACCTTTTCTCTTTGAAGATGGCTAACTTAACTCTGCACCATGGGTGGCAGGACTGTGAGAGAGGGAAAAGGCTGTAGTCATTTTCCTAGTCCCTCTTTCAAGGCAATGGCATAACAACACCGGTAGCCTCTACATATTAGAATGAGTCAGACAATCTGGCTCCTTGTGTTCTAGTCAGAGCATTGCCTTCTTAGGGAGTTGTTTTCTCTGCTTGAAACGTTACAAATGATAAACCAGAGCAGTATTTTCTATTCTGAAGGTTTTGGGGAGTGGAGGTGATGCAAAAAGCCTTTCTGACTGGAAACTGAATCATTTTCCCCTTTGCTGTTTTACCTACTAGAACAACAGAAAGGAGGAATCGCACTGGAGAAAAAAAAAAAAAGCAACAAAGTAATAAAGAAAATTTTTATTTTTGGAGTCCTTGAGACTGAATTCAGTATTTTGTCTTTCTGATGGAAAATAACAAAATAACTAGATAGTTTTTCATGATAACTGTTTGACAAAAATCCTCTTTACCACTCAAGCATTTTGACTAGTTCTGCTTCACATTTTGAAGGTATAGCCAAGCCCTCTGGCCTATATTTCATCCTTGTCAGGAACAGAGGAACTCGAGGGAGAGATATTCTTCAGTGTACTCTTTCCCTGGCAGTCATTCAAAATTGGTAGGAGGAAAACAGGCATCCTGCAGTGAGCCAGCATTGTCCTCTCTGCTTTCCACATGTGGCAGAAATTCCTGTTGCCACTCCCACCCCATCCTATTCTACCTCCCAGTGGAACCTATGTGGAGGGTTAATTTTTTTGTCATTACTGCAATCAGTTTTATATACTTCCTCCTGTACAGATTTCTCCTCTGAATATCTGCCTAGTAGTCTGATGGTCCCCTTCTGAGACCATCCTTCTGTGCCATCAGGATAACTGTATTTATATCATCTCATGGAGTGTCAGAAACATAAGTCATAACTGTACATTGCACTGAGACACTGAGGGAAAATTCAACAGTAAAAACATGTTTTATTAACATGTTCTTCATAGTTTACAACATTCCTGAACAGCAAAAGGACTTGAATGACCACAAAATACTGTACTGAATCCATCTAATGGGTACAATTCTGGACTTTCTTGTATTGAAAGTAATTTATTTCTTGCACAGCTGTTCTGTAGTGTTTAGAGGTTTTAGTTAATTCAAACACAGAGTAGGCAAAGTACATACAGATCTGCTCTAATTTGCACAACCCACCTTGCTTCCATTGCCTGTGCCTAACAACCCATAAACCTCAACAAGCTGATGTCTTCAAGTTAGGTGCTGGGTAGTTGACTAGACCATCTCAGTCTTGTGGCAGGTTCTTCAATATGCACTTTGCTTCCGCATGTTCAGGAAAACTTTTGGGAACCATTTTTTGTCCCTGCCTTTAGGAATGCCACACAAGAAAAACAGGTTTCCTGTCTGCTGCCATAGAGCATACAGGATTTTCTCTGACTCCCCACCTCCAGCTATGGCCCTGGGAAATAATATATGCTAGTACCAAATGGGATTAATCAGTTGAGTAGTCAACAATATTGCTAACAAAAATAACATGGTCACTTCAAACTCTGATCTCTGCGCAAGCTGAGATCAGTCTTCCCTTTTCAGAAGAAAGAATTTAAAAGTAGCCAAATTAAAATGAAAATATGGAAGAAGGCACGTGGAGTGGGGAAGAAAAATACTTTTATAGAAAAAAAAAATGGAGATTTTTAAAACTCTCTTATCCTTGCTTCGGCCAACTGGGTGAAATTTTAGTAAGAAGGAAAATAATAAAAACTTACTGTCATTCAAGGCATATATTTTTTCATTATTTTAATTTAAAGACTATATTAAATAAAAACTTAATTTTAGTGCAGGAGACATGTAATCAGAAGCACATACGTTCCTGACAAAAGTAAGACTTTATTGAGTTTGAAAATTCTTTAAAACAGAAAATTTAGCTTTTTAGAAGAATAATGCAATTTGCTTCCATTTTTTTTTTTTAATTGCAAGACACTGAACTGTTTGGCAAGTATAAAAAATATTTGCTCCACAAATATTCCCCTGATTATATCTTTTGCTATCATAAAATCATGTATCATGTCTAGCAAGACCATCTTGTATCACACATTCCTGTGCCATGTTCTTAACACGGTAGCATGTCATGATTTCTGTTCTGATCTAGACTTCCTTTTTTTTAGCCAAACTTCCTTAAGAGACTTTGTAGCCACTGGTGTTTTCCTATTCAGGGTAAGCTACCTATGGTATAAACTTCTCTCCATTCTTGCTTTGTAAGATCATTTCTGATTATGAGGAAACTGAAGATAAGTTAGGTCTGGGACCCAAACCTTTCAGATGTTGAAGCTGGCTAATAAAAAACGTTTAACTCAGACCATGTGTATTATCCTAGAAAAGGATTAGGCACATGAAACTTGTATGTATAATATTCTGTAGCAGAGTTATATTTAATAGAATTTGCATTTATACTATACAGTAACCTTGCAGATGTTTCAGAAGTATGGCTGATGTTTTATGCATAACCAGTGAAGTCAAATAGAAACAACTGATCATAACAGAATGGAAAAATTCGTTATGATTTTATCGTGATATTTAGACACTAGGGAAGGTTGTGAGTGGCTTCATGGCTGTAGGTAAGCAATTAGATGAGTGTAGTTTTAATGTTGCTCTCTGTGGCAGCAGCCTGGAAAATATTGAACTTAAACAACGGTTTAGAATTCACCAGCCTTTAAATACACTTCACTGTCAATTGGGTATGGATTCAGCCTGATACCGTGGTGCACTAATACAAATTCTCCCATTTTGAGTTGTGCTTCTTCAGTTAATTAAGGTCATATAGGCAACCTTTCTCTATATCTTGGCAGGTACTGAGGCTGGCAAACGAATGAATCTTTTTGTACCACTTTTGGCTTTAAAATGAAAAGAAGTATTCCTGAGGACATCACCTCTCACTGCACACTTCAGTTTCAAGTAAATGTGTTTTGTTTCTAGCTATTATGAGAACACTGCTCCTTCTCAGCCTTTCTAAATGAGAACCACATGCTGGTAGCTTTGGATCTCTTGAAGACCAGCAAGGCAGTTTCTGCTACATGAATTTGGCTGTTTGCATTGACAGATATCTCAAGGGAAGTAATGAAAACCTCTGAATGACAACTGTTCTATTACAGATATTATCATCTTGGGAAAGAGATTGGAGGAGAACATAATGAACAAGAACAATATTACCTAGGCTTCTTTAAAAGGACTCCTTTCATCATGATCAACCAAAATATATTAAGGCAACACAAGCTGCAACAATAATTTATACTCCCAAGTAGACAGGGTATGCAGCTAGAGGTGAGACTTGGATTTGTTTCAGAAATAGAAATGGGACAGGATGACTAGGATGCATGTATTTTGTTCCCATTCTAACCTGCAGTGGGACTTGGGGATTTTCATTTTTACCTTCCTGAATTTGAGACTGCACACCAATTGCCAAAATTCTGTCTCCCAATATCCCTCCCTTCTTCCCACCTTCCTCCAAATCATACAAAAATGCCAAGCATTAGTACCACGTACATATTGCAAAAAACAGGAAATACTGTGGTTGAGGTTGGTATGCAACCTGTTACTCTGACATCCTCGAATGCCAGCAAAATTATAGCTTTGCTGAACAGGACATTTGTGAGAGTGCCAGAAACAGAACCCAGTTCCTCTGAGTCCCAGAGCAGTGCTTTAAGTATTTATATGTTATATAAAAAAATGCGATTTACTTATACATTTTTAATATGTTCTCCTCTGCCATGCTGACAGTGCAGTGGCTAAAATCAGATTTCCAAGAAGCAACATGTGTATTGTCATGTAAAACCATGTAATTGTGCATGCATGCACAGAAGAATATGGTTTGGTCCCATGGTAAAAGACATGATAGTAATTACTTCTGAGCGCACTGCAACTGACACTTGCAATAACCTTTGAGTCTTTTTATCCCCCCCCCCCCGATCTCCTATTTTTTATTTTTATTCCATAAAAGTAGCTGAAAACAGCACTTCCACAAAGTTAACGTATGCTGAATCCAACTTGGACAATATGAGAAGGAAGAATGTAAAACCTTTCAATCTGTAGCGTAAACCTAAACCACTTGAACTACCAAGCAGTGTTAGTACTGGTGGGCTGATGCTTATAGTGTGGACCAGTGCTGGACAGCACATCTTGGGGGTTTTGTTGAGTGACAGAAGAATAAGAGGAAAAAAGTAATACTAATTTCTATTCTTGCCTCTTGAAAGGTCTTTCTAGCTCATTCAGCTTGGTTTTGGTTTAGCAGTTTTGCTTTCCATCAGCAGGATTGATTTTATAAAAATGACTTAAAAGAAATTTCAGCAATAATAATTTAACTATGCAAGAGTTAAGATGGCTGGACTAAGTAATTTAGCTTAATAACCTCTTGAGGCCAGCCATTGGAGCCGTCTTATCATAGGAATGCAAGATAAAAAAAAAAGGAAAAAAAATTAAAAGAAATGGCACATAAGTTTTCACAGACAAAAGGAAATGGGGAAAAAAAATAAACATAAGCATAATGTTTTTTGCGAAGTGTGGAGGCTAGCTGAAAATGTTCTGTTTGAAAGATTTTTGACCAAGAGCAGATAAAGCAAAAGCATCTGTTTTGCATAGAAAATGAACTTTCTATTAAATAAAAATATCAAGTAAGATCAGATTAGGAGCTGTTGCCACATAGGTGCTGTGCTTCAGCTACCTTGGTTTCAGCCAATGTGAGCACTGCAGCACGAGGGAGGGATCCTGAGTGAAATATGCCTCTTTAAGCTCTGGGAGACCTAATCTGGCCAGTAATGGTGAAAACAAAAGAAACGTCAAAAATAATACATCAAGATGACATTTCCTAACAACAATATTCAGGTTTACCATGTTTTATTGAGCCAAAATGAACTTCAAAGCTTAGAGTAACTTTTTTTTTTTTTTGGTCTCTTTCCACCTACAGCATAGCATTTGTATCTAAAATACCCTAGAAATGAGTATAAGACTTGAGGTACTCTTTGTATGCTTTCTCAGTAAAGGCAGTGTTGGTGCTTTCAAATCTCTATCAGAGACTGGAAGGCTAAGAATGGCATCCTAGGAACAAAAGCATGCTCTTGAAACTGCTCAGCTCTCCTTCAGATGATGGGAAGGTCATGACCAAGCAAAAATGTCTCTAAGCCTTTCTTTAAACAGAATATACTACGAACGTGATCATCTGTTTCTTGGCTACTTTAAACCATTCCAGAAGTAAACCTCAGTCAACTCTGCGAGCAAGTAGAGCTGCAAGGTAAAGGCTTTGTTTTAATCAGCAATATTGTACTTGATACAGAAAAGACAATGTGAATGGGATAGGAAGACGGAACTGACCCACCACAGAGAACATTAACTTGGCTTGGCATTAACTGCACTGTCTGCTGCTACCGCTGGCATTCCAGATATTTCCCCCATTTTTTCTCCTCTCTTTTTTTGGGAAGAGTCCTTTGCAAATATGAAATAGTTTATGAATAGGGATACCCACAAGTATTTACTAGGGTTGATAAACAATGGAAAACTCAGTGAACGATCTCAGCTTATTTTTATGAAGATGAAAATCTGTTCATGTTTGCCAGGTCTAGGAGCCTCAGGCTATCACCATTAAAGCAACAAAGGCATCATCAGAATAAAAGGGACTTGAAAACTGAGGTCTGGACCTTGTTGCCATAGCAAAATACACCTTTTTAAAAGTAAAAATGTGGCTTTCAAGCCACATTACTCAAGCATACATGAACATGAGGGTGGACATTTACTGCATTGGTCTAATGGGCAAATATGAGCCTCTGTGTGAAACCATTCCCAAAAGGACCTTTAGCCTTTTACCTGTAAAGGTAGAGAGGTAAATATTATCTCAATTTCTGATATGGATACAGTCTGTAGGAAAGCAGGGGTGTGCATGAGTATTCACAAATTTGAAAAGACTTTTCAGAACCAGGGAAGGTGTGGAAGAGTTTGAATTCAGTGCTTATAAAATTACCTTGCAAGGAGAAGAGTAAACAGTACAATATGTTTAGATAAACAAAAGTCAGCGAAGCAGTTTAACTAGCATGGGGTATCTTCCTGAGGACAAAATACCTGCTATTACTTTCTTGAATCTACCAGTGTCAGGGCCCTGCAGGGCAAGGAGATGTCTCTTGTGGTCTGTCACGCAGGGGTTGGCAGCCAGAGTGCATCCTACCCCGCAGCCAGGAGCAGGCAACCAGTGGCATCAGGGCAGCCCCACCCCGGGACTTCAGGAGCCTCCCTGGGGATGGGGATAGGCCAAGGACAGCATGAGATTTGGGCCTGTTGGGGCTGGCACAAGCACCCTGGGCTTGTCCTTATGGTTCCAGGGGGTGGGCAAGGACATGGAGGACTACGGTCACAGCTCCTTAGGATGCCGACATGGAGAAATAAAACGTATGTTTTAATATAGAGAGTGATTGGCCCCAGTACACCTCAAGGAAGTAGAATATTCTCTATTTCTGTAGTCAAATGAATCCTGGGTGACTTTTCCAGAAGATATGGTTTCATTATTGAAAAAGTGTAAACCTAGTCAGGCAACATGGCCTTTTGGTGATTTATGGTCTCACAGCCTGTGGATCACCAGAAACAATTTTAAAAATATTATGAAATAACTTATCTTGGGAGGAAGTCTGTATGGACAGTTAATGAAGTTTAACTAAATCCAAGTAACTTTTTGTGCATCTATTGGCTCATGTTTGGGCTTTAGGCTAAAATGTAGGATATATTCAGATATGGTCCTGACCATATATAATATATATATATCATATATTTTATATGTAAATATAATATAAAATAGGGTCATAAAATCCTAAATTAACACAGAAGATCTAACACTGTTTTTCCCTAGGTGACAAGTAAAGACATGGTCACCTCAGTTGTGTGCTTCATTGGAAGACCCTGACCAAGGAAATCAAGGAACAGCAATTACCAACTGCCTGCAGGAGGTCTGATGGAAGCTCAGGTAGGAATAGGGGCTGGGGAGATCAATAGAGGATCTTCCTCTTGACCATTTCATTGCAGAGTGACCCAAGCCAGAGCATAGTGCAGTGGAAAAGACTTTTTCAAATAGAAGCCATCTCCTGTATGATGTAGGGCTCTGACCTATCGTGTAAAACAACACAGTTTGTGTATATTTCTGCCCAAACTCAGATAGAGAAATTGTAGTCATTTAGTGAAGCAGTTGCTTATAAAGCCAAGCATTTTTGACAACTGGTAAGCACAGTTACTGTACTGTAGCAAAGGTGCTGGCACTTGCCAGAAGCTGTTCTTCAGCTGACTGCTGTGTTAACAGATTGCCAACTGGGTTAATGGGACCGGGAACTGGAGGACGTGAAAGCTTTTTGGCCAGTCTTTCTGCAGCAATCAGTGAAGTTGGAATTGTCATTGCTTTTTTGCACAGTGGTAGATAGTCATCTTACCACAAATCTTCCACTACCTGTTAACGTCTATTTAAAATACCGCAAAGGCTTCAAAATTTGTTTTGTGAGATTTTAGGATTTGCATAATCATTTGACAACTTGCAGAATGGCAGATAAATACCAGTAAATTGTAAAGGGAGGAATAGGAAATGTTTAAAGGTTGGACCAGATGATCCTTTGAGGTTCCTTCCAACCTGGGCTGTTCAATGTTTCTAAAGGGAAACAGAAAATTCATGGCAAAGGCAGCCTGCAAGGATCTGGGAATAAGGATGCTTGAAACAGAATCTCAAAATAGTATAAAAAGCCACACATACTTGTTTTGCTGTGCTGGTACAGTACAGATCCTGAGAGAGAAAGCAGATTTTGAAAAACAGATTCTTAAAGGCCTGAAATGGAGATTTTAGTATTTCGTATGGTACCAGAGTAGGATATGTGACCCAGACACTTTAAATACCACAGTGGCAGCATGGTTTCACCATAGCTCAAAGACTGCTATGCTGGAAAGTTCAACATTTCATGCTGCTGCCCTGGGCATTTCTAGCTTGAGCTGTCAAAAGGCCATGGAGGGACACCTTCATCTACTGTGCCTGGCAGCGACTAGGTTGCCCATTGCAACATGGACAGGCTTGGAGGCACCAGGGCTACAGCTGCGCAGGCTTATGCATGAGAGACCTGGAAGTCACTGTTTGAATAACACTTAAAACAATTAAATGATGTAAAAGGCTTTTAAAGAGTTTCCCCCTGATTTCAACATCTCAACAGTACTTAATGAGTCAGCTGAACTGTTTTTCTGGGTTGTTTTGGTTTTTTTGTGTGTGTGTGTGTGTGTTTTATTTCGTTTTGGTTTTTTTTTTGTGTGTGAATAATCAGCCATTTCTTTCTTGTGTTTGTGTGGGTCTTTCAAACTACAAGGAGAGAGAATTTGTTACTTTTGTATTATTTTCCAATCGGAAAAATGTGAATGTAAAAGTATCAAAAAAAACCCAACCCTGACATACTGTATCAGTGTAGTACCTGAAATTACTTCCAGCTCATTAAATGAAAGTGATTAGACTGTAAATTGACTGCAAGGTTGCTAGATTTGTATATATAGAGTGTCTGTGAGACTACAAAAAATGGAGACATTGTAATGATGTTCACTTCAAATGTTACTGTGAAAGAAAGCATTGTTCTTGTCTTCTACCAAGGAAAGGAACAGAAATTATGGGCTTGAACTGTAGCAGAAAAGATTCAGGTATGACACCACAAACACCTCTCCAGTTGTAGGAACAGTGGCGTGCCAAAGATTGCAGGGAAGGCTAGTGCTTAGAGTCTTTAAGAGCAGACTGTTCACATTGCAGGCAAGAATCAGACATGACTGACTCTCACCTGGGCAAGGAGATGGAGCAAATATCATCTCATGTTCCCTTTTAGCCTCTTTTTCTACCATTCTATGAATCTTTCAGGCTGTTAGAGTTTAGTTTTTGTGGTCTGATAAGATTTTCCCCGCAAACAGAGAAACAAACTAACAAACATACCTAACTCCATCCCCAGTCTCTAGCTTCTGCAGCTTATTGACAGCAGCATATTGGCATATGGTCCAGTTCTAGAATGGCAGAATGGCATTACTGACTTTGTCTCCAGAAGTCTAAATGTCATCTTTGCGGAACTCTTCAAGGGTTTATATCAATAAAGGGCTTTTCATGCCAATAATACTTCCTCTTTCCCATTATAGTGCTGCCATTAGACTGCTAGTGTATATACAGCACCAGCTGGGGCTGAATCCGTAACATCTTTTCTATTTTTGTACCCTCTGAGCATACCTACATAACATTGGTCTTTTCTGGACAGATAAAATATTGTATTCCATGCCCTTGACCCCTTAGGACCCCCACAAACAAACAAACAAACAAATAAAAACCAAACCAACTAACCTACCAAAAAAAAACCAAACAAAACAAAACCTACAAATCCAAAAAAAAAACAAACCCCCAAACCAAAAGCCACACTTGGATACAATTAGGACAAATTTTTATTCTCTCTTCCTTTGGCCAATCTTAACTTTTCAGAGGACACCTTCATCTGTGGACTTTGTGTTTTGGGAACTTGTCTACAACAGTGAAATTTCCCGAGAAATTTCATCCAGAATTAAGGAAACTGTGCCAGCACTGTGGCTTCACACAAAATAAGTCTGGCTCTTTTAGCCAGCTTGACTCTGGTTGAGAGGCAGAATTTCCCCTTGGTTTGGGAACTGTGGCATCACCATCACAGCCAGCTCTCTGATCCCCAAAATTATTGTGAATTAATCAGGTGCATTCATTTCATTCCTCTTCCTCATCCCCAAGCCTGCCCTACATAGAAGGTACAGACTAGTATTTATGAGCTGTTGAAGAAAAATATGAACATTGTGCTTTGGATGAAATGCAAGCCCATGGAAGACAGTGGGGGTTTTGTTATTGATTTCAGTAGAGTCAAAATTAGTGTTGTTTGACCAAAGCATGTTTGCTTCCCTCTTATTTCCATAAGTGGTATCTCTTCTTAGTGATTAATAATCTTAGATTAACTATATTGGTCTCTGAATTTTGCTTTTTGTCATGATACACTGAATAGGGCTTACAATATGCTTCTTTCTTCCTCCCTCTCAGATTTTCCCTTCCTGGCTTCACCTGGTAGTTTTCCAGCATAATATATTCCAGTCTTTTACTAAAACTATTTCATTGAATTTCTCTGAATAGTTCTATTGCCACTGCAGTGGACTTTTGACTGTTATTTTTTATGACTTAGAAGACAAATGAAGTCTTGGGGCACGAGGGCAGACTGAGGGTACCTTTGTTCCAAAAGCATACATGCCAAATATTTCTCACTCATACAGTCTAGGGCTTCTAGTTTTAAATACAGGCTCTGCATTGCATAGCATCATTTTTCAATTAATTCAGTATGTTGTTGTGTGCAAAAACTTATTCCTTGACATCTGTACATGAAAAAATAAGTCAACAGAAAGTTGGTACCTCCATAAAATGATAGCAGAAAAACTATCTGATGGGCAAGGACAGGGCATGTCCTTTTAATTCTTTCCTCTCTAATTTCTGTAGTGGTTTGTATCATTCAGAAACCACCTCTGTAAATGCATCAATAACAGGAAACTGTGGATAGAGGTGACACGAACATGGGTCCCAGTGGTTCACATCACAGAAACAAATGTACATATGCTTAACTCTAGATTGTAAAATATTTTACACCATCTTAACCTTTTCCTTCTCTCCTACATTTATTATTATCAGGTCTCTGGCACAACTTGACCTACTGTCCATGGTTTGTGTCTGGCTTCATTTTTACCTGGGCTCACAGCCACCTTTGTTCCAAGGCAACACTGAAACAGAAATGCTGAGATAAGCAGGGCTAAGAAACACTTTGCTCCCTCACAAATCCTCTGTGTAATAATAGGAAACAGTTATAGTGCTCTAAGGACATTTGGCTAGGCAGTTTCTAAGAGAAGACTATATGACATGGTCTACCTTGTCCTAATGCGATATCTTTCCTATAACAAATTTAAACCGTTTCACAGAGTTGAGTACATTTTTTATGAAACAGGAAGACTGAGATGTGAAGCCCAAGGCTGATAAACAAGACAGTGGAAGTAGCAAGAGCAAGTCAGGAGCAGTGAGAATAGAACACATATTTCCTAACACAGCAGCAACTATCCTTATGCACAGCTTCAGAACTTGTGTAATCGTGTTGGTGGGAGACGGTTTATGCTGTTCCATGTTACAGATGTGCATCTCTATGACCTTCCTGTTATAATTTTACATGTTAGAAGTGAAGCAGTTTAGGCTCAGTATTAAAAACTGGGAAATATATCTCAATATCAATTCCATGTAGCCACAACTATTATAATATAAAACATTTTCCATTATTTTGATACTTTCATAGTCAATTAACTGTTAAAAAGAAAATAAAGAATTGTTTGCAATCTGTCTTGGATCTTCATCAATAAACTGCTTCTCTTCATTCACATCTCTTGCACATTACAAAGTAAGGGTTTTAAATATTTTTTGGTACTGAGAAATGTGACTAGAATCCTCCATTTCAACAGCATCCAAATGATTGTGGAATAAAGAGGACTTTATTTCAGAATAGCATTTCTAATTAAAATGATTCCAAAATAGATTATTACACAATATCTATGTGATCCATTTTTTTTTCATACAAACGGTAGAGTGATTTAGTTAAATTGGTATTCAGACTTCATTTAGGCCCACTCCCAGGCTTCTAGTGTCAAAATATGAAGTATTCTGCAAATAAATGGACTGAAGAAATTAGATTGTCCTGGAGATTTCAGTCCTCATACATTTCACCTTTAATTTATTTTAGCAGATTACCTATTTGTAATTAAGACATCACTTAGCCGCTTCCAAAAATATTTTTTAATTTAAGAGTAAATAAAAAGTCATTTAACAGAAATATATAGCTGCTCTTTTGCATGCTCAGTAATCAGTTCTGCTTTTGCCTGGCTGATTCAGGAATCCTGTGGGATGACCTTTTTTACAAAATGTGGTCTGTGACTTCCTTTCTTTAGTGACTATATTAGCTCCAGAGGTGTGCTCAGGAGAATAAACAACTCAGCTTTTCCAAACCTCCAATCTGACTTGTTCTGTGTTTTGGGCAAGTAGCCATGCAGGCTTTTATTTTATTAGACCTTGTTTATCTGTTATTAACTGCTAGCTATATATGAGCACAGGACTGTGGTTTTGGTCTCTTGCTTTGTTGTTTTTTTTAATATAAATAGTCTTTGAACATCATGCTGCTTCTTCAGTGGGCTGGGGGTACAGAAGAAAATTAAACGAAACAAAAAATCAAAACATAGAAATCACACCAGTGAGCAAACAAATAATGAAACACATGATGTTTTCTGCATGGAACTAACTGCAGACAAGTTCATTAATTAAATCATCCAACATGAAATGTAATGGATAGTAAAATTTAGGCTAATTTCTCACATGGTAATTTCTCACATTGTCTTTTTTTATTTAAAGTATTTAATCATTATCATGCTCTTTTTCTCTCAGACCAGTGATTTTTTTTTTTTTTTTAATAATATATTCCAAATGACATGCAGTTAATTTTGGAAAACAAGCCTGGATCAGCCTATGAGCCAGACATTCCTCCTAAATTTGACTCCAAGGAAAATATGGAATTCTGCAGGGCCTTCATCTACCAGAGCACAAACGCAGTCCTTTAATGGGGGACAGAATGTCTAACACCTCCCTGGAGTAAAGTTTTCTGTCAAAGTAAGTATTTACTGTCCCTCAGGTATGGTCACAGTACTTGTCACTGACAGTTAAATACAAGTTGCAATGACAACTTATGCTGGAGGTTTGCTCAGAAGAGGCTGGGTGTGTAAGATTTCCAGAACACTTGCCGACCAAAATAAGAAGGAAAAAGAGTCTGTTTGTATGGTTAAGAGGACAATCTAAACCAGCCTGGAAAAAAAAACAAAAACAAAGCAAACAACAAAAAAAAACAACATCAACAAAACCCAACAAAAAGAAAAGAAAACCCCCAAACAGAAAATAATAATAATTTGAATGAACTGCACATTGATGAAGGCAAGTTGTGTTTAGCAAATGGCTGAATGGCTGAAAGCTGTGAGAAGTTTGGATTCAGAGGGAGATAATTCAGGTTGAAAACTGGAGGTTTTCTACCACTTATCCTGAAGAATTTTGCCCCAGACCAATAGTAGCTATTGAGGTTTGGAAGCATTCAACACATGCAAGGGTAGCCAATGTTCAAAGGTCCCACCTGAAGGGGTCCATCACAAAAAAAGGGGAAGTTGCTACAAGCTCCCCTGGGCTTGTACCCAGCTGGACACTTTAGACATCAACTCCACAGGCATCTGAGCTTCAGTTGCATTGGGCACCGAGGAATTGGTCTGGTAGCAGGGAAGAAAGTGGCAATGTTGGCAAAGGAATTAAGAGCAGCTCTTATCATGGTGTGCTCCTTTTTCCTCACAGACAGGCTACACAGAGTTTGCCAAGCATCCTTATATCGCATGCCAACCTGACCAGCATGCTCAGGCCTGTAAGATCCTGTATGCTTTGGAGGGTGTGTTTAAGCCTCTCCCTGCACAGACTATGAGTCTGGCCAAGGTGATGCTGACCTATCCTCAGTATATGCTTTCTTTTATTTTTGTGTGTGTGCTGTGAAACTTTCCCTGAAGTGTGAAGAAATACTGAGGGGATCTCCTGGTGGGACAGAGAGACTCAAGGGGAAAATGTATTCCTCAGGCACTAGCCAGAGCAAGTGTGGCCCATCAGCTGCTGTCTATCCCTATGGACCTCTGAGCACCAGTGATGACCCTTCCAGAATTTCTATCTTTTTCCATCCTAAAGAAAATAATAGATTGGAAAAATAGAAAATAAAAAAGATTAAAGCACCCAAATTTTGATACTCATCTTCAGTCTCAAGAATTGTATCCTTATCTATGAATCTTCTCAAGGGTTTAACTCTTTTGTGGCTGCACAACTGTTCTGGAAACCTCGGCATCTGTTTCTTCATGAAAGTCTCAGGAATTCTTGCTTCTCTCAGGCCTGCAGATAATATGGTGCTTCTTTGTAAAACTGTGCTCTCACATGTTCACTTGTCAGTTCTATTTGTACCCTTCTTCTTTCTGAGTCTTTAGAGTCTTTCTTTTACTCTCTGTTTGTTTTCTTACTGGTTTCTGCATGTTGTTATTGTTACATTGGCTCAAAGGTAATTTTTCCTGGCAAAGCACCCTTTTATTTGGGGGCTTATACTTGTGTTACTTGTGTTGTCTTCTGAAAAGATTTTCCAGTCTGCCTGGTAATTTTGACTTCACCATTTCTTTTTTTTCAAGCAAAGACAGTTCTTTTGTGGCTAACTTTTCTGACTGGTCTACTGAAAAAAACCAATTTTTTGTTGTATACACATATATATACACACATGCATATATGTATTTAAATATATATGATACAAACACATATATGTATGTAAAATATGTGTATTAAATTATACACATATGAGATACACAGACAACCAGGCTAGTGAATTATGAAGGGAAAGGTAATCTGGAGCTGATTTTTGTACAGGCCAAAGCATTGCTGCCTCCAGGCCATTACTCCACAGCTGTGTTGACAGCATGACTGTAAATGCCCTGTGCCTTGTTTCAGTCAGCGACCAGCAAGGATCAGCTATGTGCATCTCTTGTAATAGAATTGTTCATTTTGCTTGAAAAGGTCACTCCTTTTTGAAACAGATAAAGAGAATAGGTTAGATGTAGCTGCAATCTCCAGCTGGGGGTATGTGCTGTGGGAAGGGCTGGAGGAGAAGTGGGGCGAGTGGAATGAACTGACAGCTGTGAGTGGGATGAGTTGACTCATGTACATATTACAGGTGCAGCCAGATGTGGAAGAATATCCATCACCAAAAAATTGTGTCTGCAGTGCTTGGCAGAGGAGAGACACGGGATGACTAGATGGTACTGTACAAGTGTGAGACAAAGCTGACTTTTCATCACAGTTTCATGGGAAATGGGTCAGAGCTAATGCTTCCAAGTCCTAGAGAAGATTACAATGTAAGTACTTTAATAAGAGCTTAGATTTTCCCTGGAGTCTGAGCTACCCAGCTCCCATTGAAAGCCATAGCCAAGATTAAATGGATGTTTTTAGTCAGTCTGAGCATTCAGACATTACAATGACAATTGGAAGAAGTCCTAATATCATTAGGATGGGATGAGGGAGGGAAATGTGGTTTTCTGAAATCACTGTTTAGTACCTCTTTGACAAAACAAACTGTATCTACTCTACTCACCCAAAACAATATAACTCCAATAAATTATTCATGCTCCTCTACCTTGTTCTTAGTTGTGGGTGGCTTTTTTACACAGAAATGGAAGAAAAGCATTAATGAGCACAGCTTCCAAATTCCAGTAGATCTTGTACCCGCAACTTTCTGAGTCACTTTGGAAATGCTTGAAGGCTGTTGTAAACAGTTATAAGAAAAAATATTCCTCATTTATACACAGACTTAAAGTGTGAAACATCCTAATCAAGTGCTTGTGACTCCTTATGTATGAGCTTATTCAAAATGAGAAGAAACAGGGCCTAAGAGCAAAGGAAGGCATAACTCAGATCTCTCCACTTTAAGTGTCTCTAAAAACTGTGAATGTTGGGATTTTATACAGGCATATTTTGAAAAAAATAGGTAAAATACATTCATAGCTGCTGACTGAAAAGCAAATCCTGGTGACATAAATGAGCTTATATGATGTACAGAATTAAATGATTACAGTACAGCTTGCTTTTCAATAGATTTGAGGGCAAAAGCCACGATTCCACTCCTGCATGGCTCTACAGTGCTGCCCCAGTGGAGGAAAGCACATCAGACTCGGGTTTTGTTCCTGTCTGGACTACTGACTTTTTACTTAGTACTATTGCATCCCTGTGTACATTGGTTTCCCAACTTGTGAAAAAAAGTGAAGATATGTGTCTCTCTTTGTAAGACCACTCAGGATGCACTGCTGAAAGTATCCTTTAAGAATGAGGCATTATTACTGAGTTCCATTCATGCGAGGGTAATTGCAGGACTGGGATTACATATTCTTTGTTGGGTATTTAAATAACCATAAAAACCTGAACTGGTACTGACTGCTCCTGTGCTTCTCTGCAAAGAGATTCTGACTGTATTTGCAAAGATTACTATTGCCTGAATGGGATTGGATCCACTTTCAGTGAGGCCATTCACAGCTCACAAAATAACTGATTATCAGACATCCGTATGCTGACTTGCTGTCTTGCAATATGTTATTAGAGGTTGGTGCTTAAGGAAGGGGTGCAGTATGCAAATAACATTTGACGGGTGTTCGTGATATTGCCCTGTACGCCCACTGAAAGCCAACGCTAATAATTTCATCACAAGTCATACCTTTTTTTTTTCTTAATGTATTCTTTATAGCATTGGTGCACGCAGTTCTGCGATTGCAGTAAAATGTTGAAGGTTGCTGTCAACCTTCAAAACCATTAAGTTCCTTGGCCTTATTGCTTGCAGATAAATGCTCACTAATATTAATTTAATAGATCAGGAGCTGGGAACAGTGAACATATCACACTGCTTAGATTTTTTTCATCTGGATTTTAGAAAGCTGGAAACTATTCCAATGGGTTTCATTACTTGCTGTGTGATTCGCAGCCCATCACTCAAGTTTTAGAGATATGTAAGCACCTGACACCCACTGAAATCCAGCAAGGAATGGGATGCCTAATCCAGCTTGAAAAGCTGTGTTTCATTTCTGTGGTGCAGTTCTTTTTCTGTAAAGTGAGGATTGTAAACCATTCATGTTTCTCATAGTTCATGGGGGCTTGAGATACGAAATTCAGAAGTTACTAATTTAATTGGCAAAAATGTCTTCATCAGAATATGCTGGTATGAAGGTCACTGTCTCCAGGGTGAGGAGCAACCATGTGTGAAGACAAAGATTCTGTGTTTCTCCAGGCATGGCGTTCCTCTGCAAGTACTTCTGCACGTGAACAAGTGTGGGATATCTCAGGTCTTGTGCTGTTGGAGGATAAGACAGAGTCAGTAAGATCCAAATCTTGGCCAGGTACAGTTCATAAGCGTTCTTTCTTCTGACATTTTTGTGTGTTTTTCTTTGCCAGTTGTGTATTATATCTGAACGCTGTTTCTGCGGTTCTCATCTTATGAGCAGTGAAAGGTATGGATCCTCTCCATTTCTGATTCCACAAAACTGTAACCAAAACCAAGGACAAGTATGTCTTCCAGTATAGTATGATGTATTGTGTATCCTATCATTACCTTTTGGGTTTTGCTAGCTAGCAAAATAATAATAATACTTAGCACTGACATAGCAATTACCTCTTCAGAGCCCTTTGTAACCATTGGCTAGTTCAGTGTTTCCCAGACTATGATCCATGCACTGGGAATGGTAAGCAAAGAGCTGTTGCCTCATGCTGTTGCCTCATGCTATTGACCACCTATGTTTACCACTGCTGCACTTCATTAAAGACAGCTACACATATATTTGATTCATTAATGTAGAATAGCAGACAGGATGTAAGTTCCTTATACCAGTCCTGGTATAAGAAAAAGTTGGGGCCACCTCCCGAATTGCACACTATGCTGATAACTTGGCATATGGGCCCCTTTAGTTTGGGCCAAGTACAGCTCTTACTCGCCACAGTATATCCAAATTGGTTCTCACATGAGCAAGTGTTCCAATGGCTTCTTCAGGGGTGTTGTATGACCAGGCAAGTGAAGAGAACTGGCCTCTAAGACAACAAGCAGGAGAGCATTTACTACAGATTCTATCTTCAGATGGAACTAGGATAAGAAGAAATTTATTCAATCCAGAAAAGTAATTCCTTGCAAATGCAAACTTTTTGCATTAAAGTATTATTGGTAATCCATTTTCAAAGGACTTACAGCTGTAAAGATAGCAGTTTTAAAATTTCAAATGTCTAACTCGAACAGTAACTCCAAAGTGGGCCTTCCTAACAGCAGAAACTATCCTAACTACCAGAATACAGTCACTCATGTTCACCCTGACCTAAACAAAACATCGGCGTTGTATATAAGTGGAATAGGGTCAGCAGCCTGGGATAAAGGCTCTCTGCTGGCACATGATAAACCTTAGTTCAAAAATATCACTGTTCTTGATCACATAAGAAAGGGAGGAGCACCCAAGTCTTCTTAACAGGGGCTGTATGAGGTAGGAAAAGACCACCTATTCTGTAAGCAGTGCTTCAGTTTTCTTGCAGCTTGTATCTTTGGCTTTCACTAAGTGTGCCCAGAAGCAAAAGCTTTTTATTTCCAGAGGATTTAAACAAAATGTGAGGATATTTTTTTTCCTCTGATCTTCCAAGATATCTAAGAGAAAACAAAGACAAAACTCAGATAAACCCCCCCCAGCATTAACTCCAAATATATTTAGATTTTTATTTGACTGCCCCAAAGTGCTGTAAATCACGTGACTACTTCCAGGTAGTAGATGCCATCATTTAGGATTCCTGATGTTTCAATTTCTATCAAATGCACTTTCTGCTTTTAAGAAGGAACGCACAGAGTAGATCAAACAGTCATAGGCAAGGATGAGCATAAGCTCTGAACCTTCATCATCTGTACTGTGAAATTGTTAGAACAGTTCCTGGGACACAACTAAGCGCAGTCAGGAGAAAGCACAAGCCAGCAGCCATTAGGAATAATCAGGTTGAATGTGGCCAACTTGTTTTTGGAAATATATGACCAGCTAGTCTAACCTACTTGGTCTCAGGGCCAGAGAATGGGCTCTCACTGTTTTTAGCTTTTTAATACATATGTTGCCACAAAAGTTGTGTGTGTACAGGAAAAAGGAGAATTTTCAAATCTCTGTTCATTGAGATGTGTCAAAAAAATCAAGCCAGGTTGTCTCAAACCAGACGAGTTCTGGGCAAAATGACTCAGTTATTCCCTCTAGTGCTCTAAGGACAAAGTTAATCAAGAAATTGAGACCAGAAGAGTAAAAGGAGTGTATAAAAACTAGAGTCTTAGCAGTGGATTTCAATATGCCTTAGAAAGAGAAGTGATCAGGAAAGCTTTTATGTGTGTTTCTTTGGAATTCATTCTTTTTCACACAGTTCTTGATGGCTTCCAACAACTGACTGCTGCATGGTACAGGCATATGAGCAACTAGGTCAAATAAGTATTGTTTCAGAGAAAGATGTATCAAACCTCTCCGATCCTGAGGATGCAAAATTTCTGCAGAGTTCATCTTGTGGTAGTTCATGAAGGACCCTGTGAAACTCAGTCATCCCTTTGCAGCCCTGAATATTTTCCTGTAGGCATCTGCTCTCAAATTAGAGCTGGGAGGCAACCTCTCAGAGCTTTGCTATACGACCGCCACATCTCCCTAGCATGTAAGAACATCTGCTTTTGCACTGTTCTTATGCAAAGCTACATTGCTTTAGCTCATGACATGAAATCGTCTTTCAATAGTCTTGTATATCTTCAAACTGAAAAGAATGCAATGATTGGAACTAAAAAATTAAGCTGGAAAATTCAAGAGAAAAGGGCTGTTTTGTAAGGTTATTAATCCTTCCTGTTTCCACACTGTCCAAAAATACCATAGTTTCAGTTTTGGTCATGGCATTTCATCATATCTTTCCCAAAGAAAATCTCAAAGTACTCAAATGCAAGGGAAGGAAAATAATGTGGGATGATATCAAAGTTGCAGCATCCATCCTCTCTACCTCCTCTTTAGCTTTTCATACTGACCCTGCCTTTCCCATCCCATTTTAATTTGACTAAAGAATCATTTTTTAATTGCAAATTAAATTTGATTCAGTAGTTCTAAGCTTTTATGGTTTTGAGTAGAGAAAATTTTGAAAAGTGTATTATCTGTAAAAAATAAAATCTGTCTTGTATAAAAAAGACACCTGGAAAACAAAAATTAAGTTTTACAGGAATGTTTTGATAGCTAATATATAAGTTAATTCCAGAAAATGTGCATGTGTAAGGTTAGCTCAAATCAGAAATACCTTTCAGTGTATTGCTACAGTCAAAAGTCATTCAGTATAGACATTTGCAGAAAAACATTTTAACAGACGTGGAGACTGTAGTGGATAAGAGCCATAAGTGGGCCTGAGGAAGGGTGTAAACAGAAGAGGTAGGGTTGGATGATTATTTTTCTCTTCAGATTTTGGACTTTAGTTTGTAGCATTTTAAAAGCTTGCAGCTTTAAACTGCGTAGTTCAAGTCTTTCAGCCTTGCAGTTTGGTACTTTTAAATGGTGGGATTAGGGGCCCAGCAGCTTCCAGGAATGCACTTTACAATACTATTCTGACGAATTTTTTCTAGCTGTCTAGGGCTCTGGGTAGGTGTGAAAGGACTTTTTTTTGTAAAATCTGTTCATTGTTTGCTCTGCTTTACAAAAAATCTTTCAGAAATAAAAAGGGTGACATACAGCTAAAGGCAAATGTTTTCTTTCCTCATAAGGCAAACCTTTGTCTTATTTTATTGTTTTGAGAAGATAGTAGAGATATGCTTCTACAGAAACAGAAATAGGGAGAGGAGAGGAGAGGAGAGGAGAGGAGAGGAGAGGAGAGGAGAGGGAAGTCAATAACAGTGTGCAATCTAAAGTGGAAAAAAACAAACTGGAGTGCCATGTAAACTAAGTAAACAGCAGAAATTCAAATCTTTTAATCTAGTACAGGGTATACCAGATCTCCCAGGATAGACATGTTTTAAAGATGCATTATTTCACAAAACAGCAAAAATATGTGACTTTGTATCTTTTGGGAATAACCAAACATGGCATACCAGAATGTAAAAGTACATTTAAATGATCTGTGTGCATGTTCATTCCCTTTCATTCCTTTTCATTCTAAATATTAGGAGCAGCTCAGATGTACCAAATCCTAGGCCATCAGATTTTTTTTAATGTTTTCTACTGCTTAGTGGTGAATTTTAGCTCCTGGAGAGCTAAAAGAGACTTTCCATCAAACCTTCTTGTCTGTTCTAGGGCTTCTGTATTGATAGATTTTGTTTTTTAAATAGGCTATCAACTGTTAAGAGTAAACACCCTAAAGTAATAGCCTTAGCTGGCTTCGATTCATTTAAGGTACTTTGTAATTTCTACTGTGAGTGTATTACTAAAGGCATCTCCCAGGATGAACATTACATGAGATGATATTCAAGCAGCATATGAAATACTGTCATCTTGTCAGTCAGCCCAACCCCACATTTTCCTTTCATCTCCTTTGCAGCTGTCTTTGAATATAAAACCTGATACCTCTTTCATGTTTCACAGAAATGGATTCTCTTTGCTGTGAAAATGCATCATTGGCTTTTTGGATTAATCAGTCAATGGTATCTCCTTTTCCCAGAGCTATAGCCTATTCAGCCACATTTGGGAGTTTCTAAGAGAACCAGTGTTTTTCATCTGTAGGTTTTAAAGCTCTCTGAAATGAGAGAAATACCTTTTGGGTGTATCATATCTTATCAGAAAACTGATGAGATTAAAACTGTAAAAATTTTCTTCTTAGTTATATAAAGGAAAGAAAATAACAAAAAACCCATGCAAGTTGTAGGTGTTCATCAAAAAATGCCTCTCATAAATAGAGCATTGAAGATTATATCAGTGTGGCTTTGTTTCAATACTGGAAGTTTAAAAAAGCCCTCTAAGAGTTGAACTCTTCTTAAAGATGAAAATATTCTGTACACGTATAATTAGGACAGGAAAATAATAAAAAATAATAAAAAGTGACTAATGTTTATGTCTGCAAAAGGTTAGAAAAAACTGCAAGCTTGTTTTTGTTTCCAAAGAATACACTTCTCTACATGACTTGTGGTGTATTTAAACAAATAGACTGCACTATTTGTGGTTTAATCAGAGATGGTGTTATTGTTCATTCTTGTCTGAGAGCTAACAGGTTGAGTACAAATACCATAACTACTCATCCTGTAGTTATTTTTTCACAGTTAGTTATGAAGTTCATTACTAATGGGCCTCAAAAATCCATTTCAGATTGATTGCTCACCCTGTGTGAGATTGTGCAAGACATGTATTAGTCACGTACAAATTACAGACTCAATGAGCTTGTGCTTTGGCCAGCTTTTTCCCTTCTCTACAGGCACATCTGAGAAACTGTAGAAAGAAACCAAGAAATCTGGGTTAATTAATTTATGTGAAAAGTAAAAGATGATAACAGATAGTAAGAAAGAATTTGTAGCAGAACTCAGAGAGAAAAGGTGGGGGGGGCAATATGGAGAAAAGATGATGGAGGTGGTTATTTCCTTTTTACAGAGATTGAAACCCAGGCATTTCTCATTGCACATTATGTAAGAAAATATGAAAGTTTAAGGAATATAAATGTAAAGCTTTCAATTTTCCTCACTTTCTTCCAGTTTTGTAAATATATGAAGAGTTTGGCCCATTGCACCCTGGTATGCGAAAACATAATTTACATATTTACTTTTTACATAGTTAGACATTTTTATTTTTCCTTCTGCAATTTGCAACCACTGAAACATAACAAAGTTGTTCAAAGAGTAATAATAATAATCTTAAAATCCCAACTGTATGCAACTGTGGGTTTCTTTACACATTTTGCTGCAGTCAAGTGACTTCCTAGCTATCTCCTTATAAAAATAAATTACAGAAGGAGACTTTAAGAAGAGGGCATGTTTCTCCATGCTTTAACCAACCTTATAATGACCAGAATCAGACACATTATTTTTAGAACTGTGCCAAATACAGGAATTCCTTGAGAAAAAATAAACTCCACTTCAGCTCAAGATATTCTTATTCATGCAGCTATAGAACACGCCATTCTTTAATCATAGTCTTGCAATATGATCTGTTCACTACCACGGTTTGCAGGTGATTAAAGTCAGGGCTTTATGAGACATTTGACATATTCATATGATTCCGAGATATATTTTTCACTCTTGAATCCATAATTTTATACAGGGTATCTTTAAAAACTTCTATGGATTCTTTATACCCAGCCTATAGGAAATTCATTCTTTCTTATTAGTATTCCCATTATAATTTTGTCAACTAAAAATTTGTCAGAAATTACTTCACATGCTTTCCCAGAAAAGCAATACAAATGGAAAACACTTTAGTGCCAGATCATCCTCTCTGGACATCCCCAGAAACTTCCCTACTCAGAGATGACTTCCTGTGAAAATTACATTTCAGTTACTACTCAATTAACTAGTTTTCTATTATGGTTTCCTTGTTTTCTTCGTGGTGGTGTTTGTTTTGGACTGGTTTCTTTCTTTCTTTATTTTTTAATACAGAGCAAACCATTATTGTGTCAAACATCTTACAAAAGTTGTCAATACTGTATGAACTACTTTTTATCAATCAAAATGTAACAATGGTTAAAATAAAAAGTCCTTTGTGAAAATACGTTTTCCCATAAAGGCCATCTTAATGGACTTTGATTGTCTCACCTTCTCTTAATCTTTATTAATTAACTCCTTCATCAGTTGTTTAGATAGCTGGAGTAATATTTGGAAAGACCAGGATTATGACTGGTTCATCCTATTTATCTTTTATGAATATTGGCACAACATTAGAATTTTTCTGTTATATTGGAACTTCCCTACTTTTTCCAAACTTACTGGAAAATAATATTTGCAATTTAAACAGACACTCAACCAGCTCTTTTTAAAATCTTGGATGCAAGTTAACCTTTATTCACTGGTTGAAATGTCAAGTTTTAGTAGTTTTTGTTTAGTATCTTCTGTCAAAGTGGAAACTATTTCATCAGAGTAAGAGCTAATAGGCGTTTGCCAGGAACAAATCAGGACTAATTTCTTTCTCTAACACAGTAAGAGTGCAGAGAGTACACTGAAGATGTTGTAAATCTTCCTTTTAATGAAGTTTTTACCATCTTATGAGGATCCTAAAGAAATCATGTGTTGACTATAAACTGCACGTAAAATCAGATGGGTAGCAGTTCCCACACAATTGTTAGCAGTGGTCAGCAGTCAGTGACAGGCCATATCCAGTGTGTGCTGTCCTGGATCTAGATGTGCTCAGTATTTTCATGACTAACTGACCTTCAGAAAGGAACAATATGCTTATTAAATTTACAGTTGATTGGAAGCTAGAAGAGATGGAAGAGAAATCAAAATGATCTGGATGAAAGACTGGATGAAATTCAGTAGCAAGAAGTAGAAGAAAAAGTCAGCCGCACAGATATAGGATGGGGGGGAAACCCAAACCAAACCAAAACTAAAACCCCATGATGGCAGCCACTTTTTTAGAAAGGCTTGAGTGAATCATAAATTGAACACAAGTCATAATTGTTCTGGCATTTCGGAAAGGCTGACATCACAGTGGGATGTATAAACAAGAAAAGACATATGAAATAATCCTTCTGGTCTGGTTAACACTGTTGAAGCCTCAGCTGGAATTCAATTTTGAGCAGTGAATTTCAAGAAAAATGTGAAAATATTGGAGGTAATCCAAACATGAGTGACGAAAATTATCATAGGTCTAGGAAAACATGACCTACGATGAGAAAACTAAATAATTGGATTTGTTTCAACTAACAGAAAGAATACTGAAGTTGGCATAATAAAAGTGCTCAAATGCGTCAGAGTTTTGAGAGGATGAAAGGAATAATTTGTTCTTAGTAACCACGGTGGGTTGAACAATAAACAGTGGGCTTAATCTAGAAATAAATAATATTGGGAAAGGTTAGACGGGAAACAAACTTATATGGGTAAGGATAGTAGAACACTAGGTCAGATTGCCAAAAACCTGCAGTTTTTAATGCTGGAGGTCTGTAAAAACACATTAAAGAAACAGCTGTCATGAAAGATGAAGGTATTTTGGGGGTCAGGAAATGGACTAGATCACCTCTCAAAATCATATCATGATGTTTTTCTGTGCTTTTTCTATGATACACGTAAAGTATGAATAGAATATTTCCCTTATGTACAGAATGTGGAAAATGTTGGAATTCTCATTTTAATGTTCTATTCAAGCTTTATCTGATAGCATATTTCCTGAACAGCTCTCTTTTTCATACTACAGTTAACAATTCTATCCCTGACAACTGGAAATGCTTAGAAAATGACTACCACTGCAACAATTCTATTTTTCATTACAGACTTTATTTTCCTAAAATAAGTTTTGTCTTAATTTCTGGTTTACATTAATTTCTGCCCATTTTCCTCATTTTCCAATAGTTAGATATATCTTAAATGGCTGCTTTAATTTTTCACTCTCAGAAAGGCTGGCTTTCTGTGTGGCCTTCCTTTGGGATTAAGAGACTGTATATTCTCAACTAAAAGTGAAAATATTCTGAAGCAATTCTCAATTATTTTTCATATTTTTTTCTCCCAATTATTTTTCATATTTTTTCCTCCCAATTATTGTTAATACTTGTCTGCTTAAAATTATTTCTATAAGATGATATTGTTCAAAATTGCTTTGAGATTTTTGAAATTGGTAAATCTCCACATAGCACTAATTTGGATTTTATTCTCTTTGTGACCATGAAGTATTGGGTGCTTGGGTTAACACATTTTTTTCAGAGTACTGTGAGAATATTTTTATTTTCAGATTTTTCTTCCCCCTAGCTTTTTTGACCTGAGAATTGCTATTGGTGCTGGTGGAGCATTCTGGAGATGTTTTGTTAATAACTGCATGAGCAGTTTCACCGTGTGGCACAAAACAGGGATCTTCCTCCTTTTAATATAATCCCTTTTACCCATACAGTAGATTCTTGTCCTTAAAGTGCTGGTATCACTACAACAGACTATCTCTTTGGGCAGCAGTAGCTGCAAATGGTTGAAGGAAACAAGCTTCATTGCAGAGTAGAGAACCAGAATTTGGGGACACACTGTGAAAATATTACTAGTGAATGTGTGGCAAGAACAGCACCAAAATGACATTCAGGTTACACTATATTATACTGAAGAGAGGAATGCAAGAATGCCATGGCCAGACAGGAAAGCGACAGAAATAAAGGTTGTCCCTCTAGTTCACATGCAACTGCAGAGGCTTTAGATGCAAAGTCTAGAGGAAGCTACCTGAAAGTACTTGTATTGCTGCTTGAATAAATTCTGTCTGTAGTTGCAACTCACTAATACGTGAGTAATGATGTGTGGATCAGAAATTGAATTTGAAGCAGAAAGCCTATGATAGTCCTGAAAAGATTTATATACAAATTAAGTGCAGGAATAAGCACATTTGTATACTTTCCTCTCTGCATGCTGGTTCCCTTGCCCCAGTACAGTGTGTTCCTACAGATGCTGTCAACGCTTCCACGCTTACCACAATACACAGTAATGTAGAGATTTTTAAGGCTAGCTTGTAGTTGTTGTAATACCTCATTCAGCCATCAAAGCAGTCGCAGTACTACAGCTATTGCCAGGATACGCACAAAATATAAGGGGAACAAAACCTGGGTATGTTTTCATTCTGTTTTTCAAGGTCTCAGAAGCATCAAAGTAGGTGCAACAAGCTTCTAATTATTTCTTTTTATGCTATTTGGCTAGCTCTGTAGCTATGCAATGCTTGGATTAAACCCCAGGATGAAACACAAAAGGTGTGACTCAGTCTGAGATCAAGCCCTCAATGCCAGAAAGACTGTGGGGTTCTGAAAGCCTGGGGGAGCTCACCTGCCTGGCAAAAACTCTGAACAACTGAAACAAAACCAGGTCAAATCATGACCCTGCTGCCTATCGTTGGTCTTTTTCTCTATCCAGTCGCCCACTCCCTTGGCCTAATCCCTCCTGCTGTTTTCAAGGCTAGTTTTCTGTGGAGATGGGATCCACATGTGAGCAGGTACAGGCAGGGACTGAACATGCTTTCTGCAGGTGTAAAAATACTCATAGGTGGATAAAAAACCAACCTCACTGTCAAGCCTCTCCTCCACTTACTGTTGTTCCACCAAACCAGGCCATATCGTGATTTCTTTATCATCAGTGAATATTCTGCAAGAATCAGCAGAGGTAGTGCAGTGGCACATAGGTTGTGTGGAGACACTGGCACCAACAGCTGCCACACCTCTGAGGACCTCAGCATGCTACCAGTTCAGGAGGAGCATCAGAAAACAGCAAGCAACTTCTTAAAGGGAACCTACTGGGAGATTTTTGGCTACCATCAGCTGTCTGTTTTAAATCAGCTGTTAGGACTTTGCCATCTAACATCACTGGAGTAGCTCTTCTCAGTAGCTTTTACATTCCCAGAACAGACTGTGAAATGGTGATAGGATTTGGTTCCAAGTTTTTTATAAAATATAGTATATTTTAAAGAACCAAAACCAGGGAAGGGATTAACTTGTTTTAAAATCTCCCAGAAAGAGAAAAAAGCTATAAACCAAAACCTCACCAAATCCTGAGTGTCCTCGTAAATATATGGATCTGGTTGAATCTCTAGTGTGATGAGGAGAGGCAAGGACAAGCAATGGGCTTGAACTCTGGATTCATACTTAAATCCTGGAAAGCTATGTCTTGTGTCTTCCTCACAAGATACACGAATTTACCAAATTACTTCTTGCAGCAAAGGAGCTGCAATAGGTTAAGGTCAATTTAAAGTCCTATTTCAAAGATAGGAGAGTTAGTGTGAAACTGTTGTTTGCACATATGTGTGAGTGCCAGCTTAAACCCAGATCTATATTCCTCCAGCAAGAAAATATATCTGGAAAAAAACAATGACAGCTGTACAACAGGATATGTGAATCAGCGTGTCAGTGTTTTTCTTTCTGCATTTGCTCATTCTGAAAAAAAAGGCCTAGCCCTCTAAAACCACTTATTTCCTAACTGTGTAAGAGACACTCAAATCATTTTCTAAATGTCAGTCTTTTGCAAGAAATCCCTTGTACGTATTGGTTTTCACATCCTTATGTTTTCAAAACAGAACTGAATGTGTCCATTCCTCCTGGAATCACTCTGCGTTTTTACAGCTGACACAATTTATTTGCATTCAGTCAGGAAAAAAAAAAAAACCCCACAAAAATCAAACCGACAAAAAAGCCGTTCTTTTGGTAACGTATGACTAAGATCTGTAGAGGTGACTGGCAATTCTAAGTGCTGAATTTCTTACGTTGCTTTACAGCCTCAAACACTGGACGCTCAGTATTTCTGAAAATTAGGTGTGTGTAAAGTATCATAAATTCAACTTCCCCAAATGAGCAGCTAGTTGATAGCATACTGCTCAACTGCTGAAAGTGTGGGAATACATACGTACATGTGCATATCCATTAATATAAATAAATACATAGATTATGATGATGTGGTGCAGTAGAAAAACTTTATAATCATTTATTTACAGTTTTATAGAGACAGCAACTGAGAAGTGACATTGTGCCATATTGCCACATATGCTATATTAGATACAGCAAGTTAGAAATGTCCTAATTAAATATGTTTTCCATATTTCTTTCCCACAGAATAGAGCATCATTATATTAGAACTATTGCTCTTGGTTTTGCTTTTAGACAGAGAGAACATTATAATTCAGCAACCCAGGAAACAAACCCTGGCAGTGGTCCAAGAGAAAGGAATGAAGCAATTAACTCCCCTTACATGAAATGGAAATGGAGATAAATGTGTATTTCATTGAATTTGAAAATCAGAGTTGAAGGTTCTGTCTACCCAACCTTTGCTAAAAAAGAAACATGCTGAGTAAGTACTTGGGATGCTTACCTTCATTTATCTCATGGATTTTGCAGGAGGTTTACATTACTGTAGGTTCTTTCTGAATATTAGGTTAGTCAATCATTGGTAAATATCTAGAGCACAGTGAATTTGTGTCTGACACAAAATTCCTCTACACTGATGGAAAAGCATACTCACTTTAAGGTATTTATATAGCGTGTGGTGTCCCTGCCCATGGCAGGGGGTTTGGAACTAGGTGATCTTAAGGTTCTTTCCAACCTTAACTATTCTATGATTCTATTTTCAACGCAAGGAGGCTCAGTGATGTTCATTAGCACAGGCTGACACTAACATAAAACAAAAGAGAAAAATTGGATATCACTACTAAAGTGTGCTTTCTTATCTCTGTCTAGAGAAAAACCTATAGAATCAATGGACTTGACAAATCTGTTTAATTAGCATAATCCTGCAAATAGGTAACAAAGGTAGCAAACAAATTTTTTCCTGCAGAGGTTATAATACTTTTTTTCAGAAGAATATTTTCAAATGAATTTTATGAAATATTTCCTTAAAATAAAATCACTGGCGAAAAAAAATTCTGTGTGTCTTCTAGCCCCTATACATGGAAGGAAGGATTGCTCTCATTCAAATATTTTTGGCTATGTATTCACCTTAGTTTAACAGTCTTAAATGTTGGGGTTTCTATCACTTCTCTTGCCAACATAGTCTATATTTTTTTTAATAATTTTTTAAATCATTAACACAACAGATACCAAGAGTTGTTATGCAGATATTCTCATCTATAAATGACTACATAGAAAAAAGAGTCACTGAACAGAAGAAAATTAAGTGCTGCATTTTTGACAGTGGCACAGAAATGCATAATTGCTTTCCTTAGTTTTGAAAAAAAAAAGGAATTAATTTTCACAAATAATCACAAAAACTGTTTTCTATTCCGTTTCAAGGCAGCCTGATCCAAATTTTGCTTTGCCACAGCCTTTTGTGGCAGGAGAACAAAGGTTGTTAAATACTTAATTACCAGGACAGTACACGTGACTGATGGATTGAGTTGGATCAACTAAGCGGCAATTATTTCACCACAGTGTGGCTGACTAAGATTGATACTTGGACTTCACTCAATGGTTTTCATCATTCCACCAGAAATAAACAGAGCACAGACTATTCTCAATGTGTTTATGCATCAGTAACTTATATTACTTTTGGAAACTGTGAAATTTATGCCAGTTGGTTGTAAAAGAGAGTACAGTTTTTGATATTTTTTTCCTTCTCCCACAACTCGGAATCAATGTGTCCCCAGTTTTCATCCTCCTTACATTACATGCTATTCCTAAGAGCTGAGGCCAAGAAATAAATGGACATAACTACTTTCCTCCATCAAAATCCTGGGCTATTTTTTCCCTTTTGCAAAGATTAGAAATGAGCCTTGAAGAAAAATTAAGATATGAGTCCAGGTGTCAGTTTCTTTAAACAAATGCATTCAGAGTCAAGATTAAGATCAAAGCAGGCTACTATTCCACAGAATTTAGATTTGTATGCTAAAATTTCTACAAAGTCTAGAAATATGAGGTCACACGCATAAGCTCCAGCCTCAGTGCTGTGTACTGACTGCCTGCAGGATGGCTCATGGTAACAGTGCCATAGAAATGAGGCTGTATATCTTCCAGTTCAGGAGCGGTTTATGTACAGACAGCTCAGAGGACCAGCAAATCACAGGGCTTCATACGTGAGCGTCCTTGCCTGCTTTTAGTTCTCTATACAATTTAAAAATACAACACTCCCCGAAGAAGCAATGGTGGAGATACTAGCAAAGACATGAAAACAGTGATCTTTGTCACTCCTTCCCACCATGTCATCCAAGCTTGTTCCGAGTAGTGTGATGGAGAGATGATGGAAGTCCAGTTGCCTTCTATATACCAGTGTCTCCACTGTGGCTACCAGCATGGCACCGGTAGAAGTGCTATTTCATTGACAAAGCAGTTAAGGAAAATGTTTAGCATGAAGATGACCACAGCAGCTATGAAATAGAGACTTGAGTTCATTAGACTGTCTTTACATATATTTTCCAGACGTCCACTATATTTTTTCGCAAAGAAGCACATACAGCTAAAGTCAGAATGAATTAATTTTAGGTTGTTTTCTTAGTGTGGTTTACATGTGTTAGTTCAATCAAGGACAAACATAAATCTGAAGAACATTGCTGACTTCCTGACAACAGGCAGCCAAATCATCTCTGTTGTGAAGACTACTTTTTTTTATTTTTTTGATTGATACTCTCTAATCTGAATGAAGCTTAACGTAAACCTTACATCTATTAACCATGCCAAAAAAGGCTATTGTTCAGTGTCACATGAATAAATAATTTCCATATAGTGAGTTTCTATTTACTTACTATGTTCCAAAAGGCATCTTGTTTATGTGTATCAGAGTTAGTTCTGAATCTGCTCTAAGTTAGCAATATCATGTGCTCCATATGTTTGTATGACATTTTTGTCTGGTTTGGGATTTTTTTTTTTTTTTTTTGAATCATCAGGGTTCATTCAAGAAGGGGTTCATATGCAGGAGCAGAAGAATACCATCTCAAGTGGTTTGTACCCTAGCTCTCGGTCTACTCAAACCAGTCCAAGTAGACTTGAAGGCACAAGAGAGGAAAGCTGTCTGATTTTAGCATGAAATCCCTTCTCTGATATGTGTAATGCAGGTCATAGGGCTAAGGAGAAGCCAAACAATAGAGCAGGGAGAGGCAAGGTAAAAGGATTGACCTAGGAAAAGAAGGAAGGTAGATGTGTACAACCTTGGGTACACTGGAATTAATATTTTAAATTTCTTTGATAAATTACTTCAAGACAGTTGTCTGGCCATAATACAGCACTAATCCCACCTTCTGAAGGAAAGATTTGCTGGTGCTAAAGCCAGATGATCTTTCCAGTGAGTTTAATTAGCATGGGTTACCATATTCGAGAGTTACAGTCTAAAACTGGAAGAATTACAAAGCTGATCCTCAGTACATGTTATGGTAAGAGTCAGCCTCATGGGGAACATGTTACTAAGCAAGGCCAAAAGGAAGAAGAAAAAGGATGCCACCCCTATATCTACAGGACTGCTGCTTCATGGTATTTTCAAGACTCTTATGTCAGTGCTGAACTCAAAAAAGCTATATTTTCAGTAAAAATGGATATTTTCAACTGCTTACCCAATGGAATTGATAATGTTGAAATAATTAGAACTGAATAAGAAATCCTAAACCATAACTTATTTTCCGTTAGTTACTTTTTTTTTCATTTTATTTAGGGGTTAAACCACAATAGCTACTTGCAAGTATAACATATGTCTGATATTATGAAGGTGTCTGCTTATTTGATTTAGTTTTGAAGTGTCCCAACTAGAATAACTAATGTGATGCAAATGGCTGAAGTTAATAAATATGGATGTATCAAGCTGGCCTTGGTCAGTCTGAAAAAGTGGCGCTCAGGCTCTGGTATAGCTCTGCCTGATGTGGGTTTCAGAATATTTCAGGAAATTCTTCTCTTTGAAGTTTTCTAAAAAGCCTGTATCAGTACAAATTGTTTAATCTTCCTCCTTGAAAGACCTTGTTTTTTTGTATAAAAGCTGCTCAAACTTCCTTTCAACACTCAAGTAAGTCTGTGATAGATAAATTAAATAAAAACAGATTATGTCACTTAATGCAGTTAGTTATTCATCAGAACTCATTTTAAGGAGATGCCTGTTAACCTTATAATTAGAAATTAGATGGCGACAATAAAATGTTCTTGGAGCAAATCAAGAACCATGGGACGCTTGGAGGGTTATGCAGCATGGATGGTGCTGCAAAATCAACATATGTAAATGACAAAGTATAAGCAAAAATAAAATAAATCAATGGGGTATAAGCCTGACTTTATTTTTTTTCATAGCCTAATTGTTGCAGAAGATAGTGCAAATATTAAATAGCAAGACTTCAGTTAGAATGTATCTTCTATATACTAAGCTTGTTCTTCCACAGTTCCAAAACCTCTCATAATTTCTGATTTATGATGTGCCCACATTTCACTTAATGACTCTCCCAGTGCCTTTTTCAGTTTCTTAATTCTTTGTGGTCTCCCTTATTCTTTCACAAGAACTGGTTAGAGAATGTATTAAGAGGTGTGTATCTAATATAGAACAGATGACATGAATATCCACAACGGTCAAAAAAAAAGTGAGTGGGAAGAAAAATCAAGAAAATTTACGATTGAGTTTTCTTCCTCTTAACTTTCCTTTTCTCTATATCTGATACCCAGAAAGAAATGGGGAGAACATTTTCATTTAAACATTATTGTTTACTCAATCTCTCTCTGCAGATTATCTGCTTGGAAATCGTAATTTGCAGCATAAATAATTTTATAATCCATGCTACATGTCCTCTATAGGATACTTTAAAGATTATTGAAATTAAATTCTCAATGCCTTTTCATCCACCAATTGACTATTCAATTATGAAAAGCATAAACCTGGAAATGTGAAGAATAGCATGTATATTCAGTTTCAGTTTCCAGATTTTCAGAACAGCTTTTCTGGAACTGCTGTAAGCAAAGGACCTGACATAAATGTAAAGTGACTTGATTTATGGCTGACCCATCTATGTTATTTGCAATTTCCTTGAATTTCTTTTCTGTTATTTCTGTTCGCTGTAACCACTAAAAAGGAATAATTAGATACAAAATCTTCATAAATGTCTTTAAATTCATGTTGCTTCACTTTGTCCTGGTCTTCTATCACAGGAAGATTTCTTGAGGTTACTCAGAAACTTCTCAGTAAATAACTTTCTGTAGTATAAAGTTTATTTCACATCTGTTAATATGATAACAATGTACATTCTGCATAACCATAGCCATTTTCTAGAGATTAAAATTCATCCCTTCAGAAATAACAATTAAATCATCCCCTGTGTAAATATTCCCTATAAAGAATAACTAGTTTCAGGGATATTTTTATTGTTAAAAAATTCTAAAATCTACTCAGAATTGAATTTTGCCCTTAAGAAGCAGAATGAAAGACAAGCAATATTGATTAAGCAACTGTAGATACTAAAACTATCAACTTCAAATGAGAAGACTGTCTAGGGCAGCCATTGTACCAGATGATTACAGAACTTTCCTATGACTTAATTTCAGGTGTTTTGTGCTTACACTGGGCAGTGAGTCAGTCTGCTAGCTATTGCTCAGACTGGGCAGACTGAAGAAGTCAGGCTTAAGCTAAAAGAAGTGATCAATAGATGAACCTGCACTAGAACAGAATTTTTAAAATTTCCCTACTCTGGTAGTGTTCAGAACAGGCTGTACCTCCCTTGTCCTAATGAAAGTGGCAATATGAACCTAAAACTGCACACTTGCAGGACTGAAAATACCTGGGGAAGATTCAATTCCCCTTTTCCCCAATTTCCTTGCATTATCAGTATGAATTGAATTATCTATCAACAATTTTGCATTTCTAACTCACACAACATTGTGTACTGAATTGGCTAAAGAATCACATCAAAGTTTTCTTTTGAGAAAAGCAGAGTGGACTGAACCTCCATAACAGTTATATTTAAGTTATTCACTCATTTGTTTCTGAATTATCCTCAGCAGAGGACTGAACCTTAAGTTATTCACTCATTTGTTTCTGAATTATCTCAGCAGAGGACTGAACCTCCATAACAGTTATATTTAAGTTATTCACTCATTTGTTTCTGAATTATCTCAGTCATTTCCATTTGTGATTCATGAAAATCCTCCTAGCACTTCACCTGAGAGCTAATCATAATAATACAACAGTTCATGGTGGGCACTGAAGTGATTCTAAAGCCATTGAAACTTGTTTGTCTGTTTGTTTGTTTGTTTGTTTTGCAGAGGGGTCTTCCTAATAAAGGGTGTTTGCTAATTAGTGAGTACTGAGAAAGGTAAACAGGCTGATATGAAGGTGTTTATTTAGTACATGGTCTCTTGCACTTCCATATCCTCATTTTGCTACTTGTTGGTACAAGATTTAGCCACAGACTCAACTGGTATTAATTTCTAGGTTATCCAAAGCAGATGGAAAACAGAGAATGAAGCAGCCATTAACGCCTACACGAAGCCCAAGACAGCTTGGGATTGTATCAGTGTACAAACATAATAACTGCTACAGAACAAACCAGAGGACCATCTAATTTGACCTTCTGTCTTCAACTGAGCTGGTGCCAGCCATCTCGAATGCAGATATAAAACCCCCTAATACAAAAAATTGTGCAATGCTCTGTCATAGAGGAAAATTATCCCTGACTCCGGCTGTTGCTCAATTATGTCCTGAAGCGTGAGGATTAATGGTTCTTGTGACTTTTGTCCCAGCATGAGTAATTGCAGATGCCATTATTATTCAGATCGATGGATAATTCTGCTCTGAACCTTCTTCAGTGCTTTTCCTTGTAGTTATCTGTGACCTTAAATGGCAGAAAATGTCACATCATTTTAGAAACACATCTCGGCTATATCCTGCCATGGACCAAAGAAGCAGATTCTATCTCAGTGTGAAATTAAATTTGTCTGCAGAGAGATATTAACTGAGATGATGAGTTATGCAATCATTTGGCTACCATTCCTACCTACGTTTCACTCAGATCAACATATTCTGCTCTCAGTCACCTTTTAATGTCCCATTAAGGCCCAGGAGTTGAGATAGGATAGGTGTGAGAGGAGATATTGACCCAGATTAGCTGTTTCTGTTATCTGGGAGTTGCAGTAGAAAATCATAGCCTTACAGCTGCTATCAGCATTTTTAACCAGCCAGGTGAGCAGATAGTGCCGTGAGTGCTGAGGTGCTCCCCGGGAAAACTTGTACCTATGTTAAAATGTCATGCCTGTTCAGGATAGAGAGTTCTCACTTGAAGAAGCATTTTGTGGCATGTTGCATTTTTTTTTCTCTTCACAGTTATTAATCAGAAAGGTATACATTAAGAAACTAAAATGTGTTCATCCAATGATTTTATCTAAAAGTACCTCACAGAAAGGGGAAGATAAAAAAAGACAACTGAAAATGCTAGGGCGTCTTTGAGTTACTAAGGAAGCTTTCAGCAAAGTATTTACTAGACCAACTATTACTAGGATCCGTGACTCCTGCCTTCTGTAAGATTATGTTGTTTTTAAGCAGAGGCAAAATAAAACAGCAGACTTTGTCCAAGAATCATTAAAATGACCAAAAGAATTAGCTGGCTATGGTAGAAAGAAAAGACTGAAATATTTTTTATGGACAGACCAAAGAAATTAAGCAAATATCTTCAAATTTCTTACCACCCAAGAAATGACTGTTGCCAAATAGTTTTCTACACATGATGCATCAGCAGGTTTCTGGCAGGTGCCTTAAGGAGACATTTCTGCACATTCTTTATTCCTGTTAGGAGACACTGTTCCTCAGACTGCCACTGGGGTTCTGTTTGACAGTCACAGTGAGTCACTAGAAAATGAAACACATTTTTGATTGTAGAGAATACACTCAGGTTTATACACATGATGATTTGATTAGGAGAAAAATGGTAGAAAAGTAAGGCCAGATGCCCAGAGCCACTTTCTAAGGAGCCTGACGTCCGACTTAAAACAAATACCCCCCCCTAGTATAAATGTCACATCAAAGGAAGAAGAAACCTGGGGAAAAAAGTTACCTGCACAGAAAAATCACAGTAAGTTTAAAAGTATCATCACATACCTCTGTAAGAGTGCATGGAAGGGACCAACTATCTGAGAGCTAATAAGAAAAAATGTCCTGTGTAAATGCATGCAAATCTGCAAAAGAAACCGAAAAAGAAGTTAGTTCATAATTGCTCAGCAAATATTCACTCAAAAGTGGATGTTGGCACAATCTTCATCCAAAAATATGGTCAAAATTGGAGACGAGGTTGCATACATGGAAGCTGCTAGCAGAAAGTGAGCATCCAGAGGGACCTTGATAGGTGAGCCAACGGCAACATCATGAAGTTCAACAAAACAAAGTGCAAGGTGCTACAGCTGGGTTGGAGCAATCTCAGGCACAGCTACAGGTTGGGCAGAGAAGAGATTCAGAGCAGCCCTGCGGAGAAAGACTTGGAGATGTTGATTGATGAGAAAATGAGCATCAGCCATCTTCAGTGCATGCTCGCAGCCAGAAAGCTACCCCTATCCTGGGCTGCACCAATAGAAGTGTGACCAGCAGGTCGAAGGAGGTGATCCTGCCCCTCTACTCTGCTCCTGTGAGACCTCACTTGGAGTACTGTCTGCAGTTCTGGTGTCCTCAAAGTAAGAAAGACATGTTGCTGTTGGAGCAAGTCCAGAGAAAGGCCATAAGGATGATCAGGGGTCTGGAGCAACTCCTGTATGAAGACAGGCTGAGAAAGTTGGGGCTTCCAGTATCTGAAGGGGGCCTACAAGGATGCCAGAGGGGGACTCTTCATTAGGAACTGTAGTGATAGGACAAGGGGTAATGGGTTTAAACTTCAGCAAGGGATGTTCAGGCTGGATATAAGGAAGCAGTTCTTTACTGTGAGGGTAGTGAGGTACTGGAATGGGTTGCCCAAAGAAATGCTCTGTCCCTGGCAGTGCTCAAGGCCAGGTTGGGCAGAACCTTGGTCTAGTGTGAGATGTCCCTGCCCATGTCAGGGGGGTTGGAACTAGATGACCTTATGGTCCTTTCCAGCCCTACCTTTGCATGATATCATTCTATCATGCAAATTCTATCTTTGCACTTAAACATAGCGGATGAGTTTTCTCACAGCTATTTGGTGGAGAAGAGAGTTTTCCTTTTGTCTTGAAGTTGGAGGCCATTATTAATTGTGTCTGGAAGATAAAAATCTCTGAATGGCTTTTTCAAATTTTATTTATTTGCATATTCAGTAGCTGATTTTCTGACAATATGTAGGCTTGCTTTCCCCCACAGCCAAAGCCTGCGTATTTGCTTTGTGTTCTTTCTGTAGTCAAATGCCCATTCTAAGCTTTTGCTGTGTGTTAGCAGTCTTTCAACGTGAGTTAAGAAAGACTCTGGTGGATATACACAAAGATGCTAATTTGCAAGCCACAATAGTTTGATATGGGCTAAGCTAGTTTATTAGTGACTTTAAAATCTTCTGTCAAAAGGCTTCTGCCTCCTTTCCTGCCAAAACTTAAAATGTTTGAGTAGGATCCTGCTCACATTTCTTCTAATAACTCTCAGTCTGTTAAGTGATTTTTCTTTTCTCATTTGAAATCTTTCTAACACCTTTTGAACTTTATGTTTTTAGAAGCCCTCCTCAACTGCTTTTGCCATCTTGCAAAACTTAACCACATTAAGTGCTCCCATCACAGATCCTAATGTTAAGATAACCTCAACCACAAACACTGTCCTTTCTTCTCCCTTTCTCTCATCAAGTGTCTTTGGTAATATTTTGAGCAGAGGTAATAAAATGTAATTTGCCACTTCATTCCCATTCCTTAAGTAAACTTAAAAGCAGCTATACTTATATAAAATGCCCACCATATGTTAAATAGATGTATAAATTTCTTATAACTTAGGTTCTTTCTGATCTTATGCACTAAGGCTTCCTTCTGTCAGTGGAGTTTCAGAGACCAACAGTATTCCCAGTCTACACAAGCTGGACACATACATCTGAATTTGAAAAGGTGCAGTACACACTGAAGGACCTAGATCAAATTGAGAACTACATCCACAAGCAGTAACGGTGTGAAAAGGATTATTTGCTAGCAGTAGCTCAAAAATAGCATAGTAGCTGAATCTAAATTGCAGATTTTAACTTTCCAAATACCAGTAAGTCCAGTGACAGTGGAAGGACTCCATCTAGAAATAAATATAGTTTACATGGAAAACTGTCTCAACCTGATTTTATCAATTTGACATGCATATAATACAGTTATTGTCAATAGATTACAGCAGTTCTGATTGTCTTCAAATAATGATTGGCTGTAGCAACCTGATACCACCTGGATAAAGTACAATTTCAGGTAGCCCATAAAGATTATATTTGAGAGACAGAAGGAAGGAGATATTATTTTTAAGTAGCAAAAATAATGCTTTATATCAGGAAAATTATTCTAATTATGCTTTGTTAGTGTACTTAAAACAACATGTAATGGTGTGGTTTATACAATAGATATACACAATTCATTATACTAAATTGTGCACATAAATGTAGATAATGCTACAGCGAATGTTCAGAAGTTAAAATTTGAGTTTTATAACTAGGTGAGAAAAATGCTATAAAGCCCACTGAACTTATTTGCTTGTAACATTTGCTTAGAACTGTGAAGTTCTGCCTGCTCTCGCTGTTGTGTCAGAATATTGCAGATCCCTTGACACAGCCAAGAGCTTCTAGAACTCAAAGAATTCAAAAGAATTCTTTTGTCTGTAAATCAGTAATGATGGTCATGAACACATGGTAAATTGCATCTCTGGGATGCTCAAAAATGTGGGTATTTATGAAAAATTATTCTGCCTGTTAAGAAAGAGCACCGAGATATTGCTGTAAGGGGAGAAACTCTGAAAACAAGCTTAAATCTCTTTTTCTTGCCCTAGAATAAGTTATCTATCGCAAGAGACTTTCAGTAACATTAACTCCACCAAATAACCGTCTGGTGTCTAATCTATTTTATTTAAGGGTTAAACCTGAAGAAATGTACTCAGCCTGCATTATTCTGTGCTTGAGAGAGTCATTCTGAAGATGGCTGAATAAAAGACCATATCCACAAATGTGTAACCTTAATGAAATTCATGCTGATTATTATGTCAGAGGCCAGCCACAGTCACATGGGAGATTTTGTTTGCAAGTTTCATTTGCCTGCTGGAATCTCTCCATGCTTCATGGACTACCAGTATGATGTGGAAAAGAAGGGGAGGGAAAGAATAACCCAGACATACTTCCATCCTGGATACTTGGGATGCGTGAGAACAAACAGCTCTCTGCTTAGGGAAAGATAGTTCTGCAAATCAAGGTACTCCTTTCAAAGCCTATTTATGAAGTAAAACAAAACCAGAAACAAAACCAAAACCGAAACCTACAAAACAAAAAACAAACAACACGTCGACAAGCTATTGCTGCAGTTTACATGTGGGACAAGGAGACCAACTACATGAGTATGCATAAAACATGCAGGACGTGCTTTGCAAGGCCACACAATTGAAAAACATAAACGTGTGTGGGTTAGCCAGTGTCGAGTTTGTTTACACATGAATAAATCCTAATTAGAGAAATGGAAAAATGTCTGAATCTAAATTTAAAGTGGAGTCTGTTCATGAGAGTCACGGGTGACTAAAAGTAATTAAGGCCATCACTTAACTAAACAGATGTGACAGATTAACCATGTGTTTCTGTCTTTGATGTAGATGTAGATGTTTTGTTTTGGATACGTTGCAGTTTGAAGTCCTTTAATACTGCCTGAGATACATCTGCCATTATTTTGATTTGGTATATTTCTTGTTGCAAATGCGTTTAGCACTGACATTTAGTTTGTATAAACAATCGAAAGTGTTTACAATGAAAAATACTTGTTCAAGAAAGCCACAGTAGAGAAAAATACATTCAGAATTCAAGACAAAAGATGTGCAGTTAATAGAATACATTTTCATGCTTTATTTTGCATGGATTTGTGCGAAGGATTTACATGAAAGTAAAAAAGAAAGCAGAGTTTCATCCAAGCCTGCTCTAGAAAAGCCTAGTCACATTTCTTTCAAAATAATTTTTTTTTTTTAATGTGTTGAGGCCTTTTACTTTCGCTAATTCCAGCCCTGAAGAGCTTAGATGTGCTGTGTTCCTAGGAGTCATCATATTCTGCCAGTGCTTCTCCCCCAGATGGAACGAAGAAAGATTGGCTATTGTTAACACAGTTTATTCTCCTGAGCTCCCAATCCAGACAACCCAAAGCTGTAAGTGGTAAAAATGCTCATATAACCACATAAGCAGATGCAGCTTCCAGATATATTTAAATTCTGGGTTGCAAGTTGTTTGCATGCATTATCTGAAGGAAATAATTGGCGAACTGGTGAGCAGCTTTTATGGAAAGTTATAACTGATGATGCTCTCTGGCTCCAGGCTGGCCAATATATGATGCTCCTGATCTGAAGCAGTAAGTTGCCTATGAGACTGGGGATGATTATAATTCCTTACCCCTCATCATATTGTGTAGAAGCTCTTAATTCCCAGCAACCGGGTTGAACTGTCACAATGAGCCTTAAAATTTCTGAATTATGACCCTTTACATCTCCTCCTCCAGAAGCTGTGTTTAACAAGTCAGTCTTTGCATTA
The DNA here is from genome assembly GCF_028554395.1 of Pezoporus wallicus. Classification (NCBI taxonomy): domain Eukaryota; kingdom Metazoa; phylum Chordata; class Aves; order Psittaciformes; family Psittacidae; genus Pezoporus; species Pezoporus wallicus. The sequence continues at coordinate 6,903,740 of NW_026637663.1, forward strand.
GCATGTTTCAGGTTTGATTTCTTTTAAAGAATAAAAAAACTTTTTAATCACTGATTAAAAAATGATACATATATTTTTCAGATGTTTATGATGAAAACATTTCCTGCATGCTGCTCTGGGAAGTTCAATGCGATAAACAGCATCTGTCTTCCAGAAAGCAACTCTCTAACTTCAAGCCACAGAGGCTGCACTCACCCAGAGTCCTTCAACCAGCAGTTTTTTGAAGGCCAGACACCCGTGGTTTTCTTTGGACTAAAATATTCCTATGTATCAAAAGACGTGAAAACAATTAGGGGAAGATATTAATGTGACCTAATGTTAGCCCAGGGAACCTTGTCTCCCTAGATTCACTACCTGAGGGGGGTGGCACTTTCAGAGGACACCTGCCTACATCAAATAATCCCCAAAGGAGTGTTTCTCCTTCTCCATGGACCATAAAGAAGGCCTAAGGAAGCAGACTATGGTTACTGGTGTTTTGGTGTTTTGTCCACTAAACATTTTGTACAGTCATTTATCTCTCATATATAGAGTCTGGAATTCAAAAAGTCATACCACAAATGATGTCAGCTAGCACAGCTAGAAGAAAAAAACCATAAAATACTAGGTCATCTTGACTATCGTCTGCCTGCGTGGGATTGTTTCCCACACAATTCATGGATATGCCACCCATAAAGGCAGCTGGTAAGAGTCTGAATCACATAAACAAGGGGGGAGGGAAACTGTATAAACTTTGTGGTATAAGAGAAGGACATTTTACCAGGTTTTTTTTAAGGACATATCTTAAATCTAATGGTTCTTAGCAGCTGTAAATCTTTCAAATTTGACTTCAGCTACTGAGAATTTTCCAGGTGATATCATAGCTTTATGCTATCTCCTTCTGTGCTCACAGCATATATAATATCTTCAAGGAAAAATATAAGCTAAGCATTATTCCCTTAAGTTTAGCATAAAATGAACATACTCAAAGCAACAAAACCATCCAGCCTAGAGATGTTAGGTCTAAACTGACTTCTCTCCATTTTGCTGAGATCCAGAATGCCTGTTGAAGCAACCTCACACTGCTTGAGAAACAAGCAATATATTCAAGAAGTGATGCTGAGGGACAGGCCTTGGTAAAGTCAGAATCCTGACATCAAAGAAGTAACTTTAAAGCCACATCTTGGCTTTCAACTTACACATGACAGGTCAACTGAACCCCAGTAATTTTAATGGCATTCAAGCCATCAACATCTATATACCATGTTGGGGATCACTATCATTACTTAATTCTTACTTTTTATCTTCCATCTCTCTCGCCTATATTGATTCCTTAATTATTTATGAAGGCTCACATTTTTATGGAACTTGTGGGACTGTGTTAGTCTCTAGGTAGTCTACAACCTTTTCTGACAAAATGGACTGAAATCAGCAAGTGGATTTATAAGTTGTGAAGCTATCCTATGGCTTTAAAAGCTTTTGAGACTGAAGCACATACATATACACAACCATGACATACTTTTTCTCTGATATAAAATTGGGTTTGAAAAAGAAAGGACATTTACATTTTGCAATGTCTTTATGTATTAATAGCACACTTTAAAAGTCTCTGATAATGTTTTCAGCTCTTCTTATTGGAAGTGCAAGGCCAAATTTACCTCTGATTTATATGCTAAGTTTTCTACATAAAGGTTGTAGAAGTTGGTTTCTTCTTTTGTAAGACAATAACTACAAAGTTCATGTTTGGTGGCTGCCTTTGCTGCCATTTGCTAAGTGAGTGATCAGCATTTAATAGAATGCACTGAAGTACATCTTCTGACCATGTTAGAGTCTGGAAATGTAAATGTCAATCCATTAGGAATGTCAGAACTGCTACAGATTTTACACAGAAGATTCTCAATTACACGACTTGCCAAAAGAGGCAAGAAAGTCTAAAGCAAGCATCTATACACTACAGAATGCTGATACAAATATGGAGTTAGCACTTAAAAAAAAATTCTGCTAATTGCTCATAATATCATCCATGTTAGCTTTCCATATAGACATCTATCTGCATAATTTTTAAACAACTTTTTTTAAATAGATTGATATTAACAAAACCCTTAAAGATCCATAAACCCTCATGGTATTACTGTTTCATCTCAAATTTCTAGTTATAGTAAACTCTCTTTTGAGTGGAGAAATTTAAGGTCAAGAAGGAAGAAAACATTTTTTATGAAGAGAACGACGTGGTAACTTCATCTGGGTCACACACAATATAGAATGATTTACTCTTGACAGACTATGATTCCTCATCCTGTTGCCAGCTGACACGAGGGAATAAACACAGGTTTTCTGCCTTTAGCCCTTTTTTGTCACTTAGTTTATAAGTTCCCTGCCGGATGGTCTTCCTCTAGTGCAATGAGACCCATTCAGCTGTACAAGAATGCACCATCATCTTAGCAATGAGGAAAATAGTCTTTTCTTCTTTACACATCTCACTTAAGAGACAATTTAGTTTTGAGTCATGGCCCAGATGTTCTTGTGTCTAGTTCTATTCATGCCTGTGAAAATGTTTACTTGCCCTCTAGAAAAAAATGGCCCCTGATGTAAAAACAGAATTCATCTCTGAGCCAAATCCGTGGTCAGCTGTCTTTTCCTCTTGAAGTCCATGAGAATTTGACCCAATGTCAATCTCAGAGTACGAAGAAACAGAAAGTTTTTTACAAATGAGTGTGTGTGTCTTGCGGTTTGGGTTCTTCATGTAACACATCACAAATTCTGGTAAAGGACCATGGCCAAAAAATGATAATATTCCTTACATTGTTTTATTTGACAGTTCACCCACTTTTGGAAGACTATATAACATATCGCATGAATTGTCCATTTCCAGGATTTAACCTGAGTATTTGAGATTGTTTGCTTTCCTTGTTATGAATGCAATTAGGATTGCTAAAAGAGACTTTTTACATATTATGAACTTTAACTATAAAGCCAAATGGCATTAAATTGCCAGGAAACCATCCTGCCTGTTTTCTGAGCAGAAATTCTCATGCTTGACATATACCCAAAAGTTGGAATTAAATGTATGTTATTGTCTAATGTTTAGGAAATTATTTTTTAAAAGTCAGCCATGGACAAGGCTTCTTGCTTCACATATCCTTGAGTGCTAACAAAAGAGAACCAGGGACTTACTATTATGTTGAAGAGAGAAATAGCAGAATATGATTTTGATTTCTGGAAGAGTAGATCTGAGAAGTAAACTGTCCACCAGAATATCAAAGGACCTTGAAAATGAAGGACCCTGAAGTATAATCTCCATTGACTTCAGTGCAGTTGGGCCAAAGACATTTTCAATCTAATGTGGTTAAATCCTGGTACATGTCTAATACAACTTTTGCCAACAAAGCTAGAAGAAAAGCCTTCTAAATCTTATTCTGAAAGAACTGGCACGTTGCCTTCCACAACAAAAGTAATTCTGCAAATACATTAAGTTTTTATGTAAAATGCATTGTTTATGCTTTGTAATTTGATTTAAATTAGGAGAAGTATTGAAAAAGAACACTGTACTCAGTTAAAACAGCAATGGAAGAATTATTTTTTTAATTATTTGTTTGTTTGCTGCAAGTTACTATGAAAGCTTCTTCCATGTTTAAGAGCTTTGCGGGTCTCAGTACATCAATAGAACCAAGTGAAAAACACTCATCCAAACAGCACTATAGCATGATCTGTTTCTAATTACTTCATCATGTATTCATTTGTCTTTGCTTTAAACAGCACTTCTTTACACATTTGTATTTGTTCATGAAAGCCATTTTATAATTGCTCTGATGTATAGTCATATATTTCACAACAGCTGAGGAGATGCGTAACTAAAACTATGCTGAAAATCTCTGTGTAGTGGGGGGCTGCTTGCTGTTAGCCAGCTGAGACTATTTGTTCTTTGTGGATCTATTAAGAAATCCTTCAGTGAAATAACTTTGAGGGTGCCAGGTTCATATGTTAGACGCCGATACCAACGGTGGGCTTCATTTCACCTCAAAGGGGCACGTAGTTCCAGTTAGTTTTTTAGTCTTCCTATAAAAATGAAGGGGAGACATGTGCACCTTATAAGGGCGGTATATTTTAGCTCCCTGACTTATGGTGAAACAAAATGTTCTTTGGAGAATGCTGTCTCTCGTCTGGCGAGAGTTTAGATGGACTACTTTAGACCAGATACCCAATTTCTAAGCTGTCAAATTAAGGAGGGACGAATCCTTCCTCATATGTTTACAATTACTTAGTTGTGATTTTTGTTTTATTTCCTAACTCTATTAGTGAGTGTTGCTGGATAAGGCCTTGTCAGTTTTGCTATAGCTTGATGACAAGAGACCTGAAATGGCTACCTCAAAAATAAACATAATAAGTAATAAAAAGACCACATTCCAGTGGAGATCAGTGAGTACTCCCAAAGCATGGAAAATTTTTTAAACTAAAGAAAGCTAAGCCAGAAGAAAACAACTCATACGCTTAAGTTACTGGAATACTGGTGCTATGTTTTACCCTTGTAAAAAGCAAAACTCCATGAAACAGACTCACGCTGCTCTAAGGACAGGTGCCAACTTCAAGTCTGTTCTCCTCAGCTAGCAGCTGACCGACATAAACAGCTACCAAACAGAAGGCCCACTTGTATGCATCTTTTTTCTTTCTGTCACCTGCTATGTTGGCCAAGCACTGCAACAAACCTAGCTTCTCCCAAGATGTGGAAGGACCAGCTGTGATTCAGGCTGACCTCGTGGCCAACAGCCCAGGGTGGCTGTGAGTCCGAGTGGGGAAGCCCGAGGATCTTCCACCATGCTGAAAGGGTGCACTGTCGGCAGTCCCCTCCAATCATGCTCCTCCAGTGGTGTGAGTGCACCAGGGTTTTAGGCACATCCAGACCTGCGCCTTGGAGATGCTTTATTTCTTGGAAGGAGCTGGGAACTTGAAGGCATTTGCTGTGCTACTGGGACACTTTGAACAGCAGAATAAACTGCTGTGAAAGGGGCCATTTGGGTAAATCCATCTCGTTCCCAAGTCTTTTTTTCAAAGTCCTGGACACCTGCATCACAGTGGATTTTCTGAGCGTTGAGTAAAGACTTTCTATTTTATACATACGTATGAAATATGTATAAATATATATTTTAGAATTATTTCTTCTGAAAGCACTTTCTTTTTGAATGTATGGATGGCTAGACCTCAAAAAATTATTTAAGTGTTTTTCTTAAAAACAAGCCAAATATTTTCAAGGCATCTGGTTTTGGTGAGAGCACACTGATTGTTTTGTAGAATATTTATATATATCTTGATCCTCACAGATTTTTTTTAAAAGAAAATATTTATATCATGGTTTCTAAATCAAACAACGTTAAGTATGTAAATAATGAAAGACTGCACATTTTTATTTTTTTTTTTAGCTTAGGTTACTTTTTTTGAGATTCAGACTTAAATGTAAAATGACTTGTATGGGGTCAGGCGTAGGTAGGTGCCTTCAGACATGAAAAAAATAAGGACCCATTTGTATGTTTGAGTGAGAGATGTTTTGTACAGTTTGACCAACACTGAATTGTAGGCCTGAATTTCCTTTAATGTAACCATAAATTTAAAGTATTTCAGCTGAATGTGGTACAGATGCAACAGTTAAACTCTAAAGAGAATAAAAATAATTAAGCCTTTACATCTGAATGAACATTGTAAATATTTTTATGTAGTTCATGTGAAATTATTTTCTTTCTATAGCAACTGATTTGTCAGAGGCTTTTTGGGGGACAAAGGACATGCAGGAGGGATTACTTGCCTTTTTTGAGAAGAGTATGTTTTGAATTTTCTTCATAATCCTCAATTTGTCCCAGATTTGTCAAAAAGATTTTACAAGTTTTGCCAACTGTTGAAATGAGCTCAGGCTGAATTTACAAAGTAAAGACTAACTGTCAAGTTAATCCTTTCTCTGAGCCCCACAGAAAGTTTACTGTTTTGTTCCAAACCATGGAAAACTCATGAGTATGGTTGTGTATTGCTTCGTTTTTTTGGTTTTGCACGAGCCCTGAAACCCAAAGGTAAACTCAGCAAGTGTGTAACCCACAGTAAATAAAACAAACAATCAAAGAAAAAAGCAAACAAACTAAAACAAAACAAAAGCGGGGGGGGGGGGGGGGGGGGGGAGAGAGAGAGGCAGAAATAAAACCAAAAAACCCCAAAATAAAATATTGAACCCTGGGGATTTGAAACTGCCAAAGCTACTTCTCATAGCTTCAGTATACAAAAAAGAATGCTATTATAACACCAGAAACTTTAATGACAAGAGAATGGCACTATTTTTAATAGAGCTGAACTGTCACATTGCTTTTGGAAAAGATGTCATGGTTTGGTAGCTCTAATACCTTGTTCATAAACCATTCAGCTATTTAAACTCAATCAAACAAAGGGACAAAACCTACATTTTTTTTCTAATCCATATGGAGTCTAAAAAATCACAGAATCATAGAACGGTTAGGGTTGGAATGGACCTTAAGATCATCAAGTTCCAACCCCCCTGCCATGGGCAGGGACACCTCACACTAGACCGTGTTGTTCAAGGCTCCGTCCAACCTGGCCTTGAACACCGCAAGGAGTGGAGCATTCACAACTTCTTTGGGCAACCCATTCCAGTACCTCACTACCCTCACAGTAAAGAACTGCTTCCTTATATCCAGCCTGAACTTCCCCTGTTGAAGTTTAAACCCATTACCCCTTGTCCTATCACTACAGTTCCTAATGAAGAGTCCCTCTCTGGCATCCTTGTAGGCCCCCTTCAGATATCAGAAGTCTGTTACAAGGTCTCCACACAGCCTTCTCTTCTCTTTTTCAGTTCTGACAACAGTTTCTGAATTGCCACATGAAGTGATATCATATTCATTCCCATATCTGCATCTCCCTTTGCAGGAGAGTGAAGATGAAGATTTGTTTTAGTATGTTCGTACATTTTGCAACTTCTGACTGTGAACTGAACTTAGTGAAAATGGCCAGCACCTAGTAACGGTTTGAAAGATGGCAAGCTCTTTTCACTTTGTAAACAGGGCAGTACAGTCCAGCTTGGAAAATGTCCGCTTAGAGATCAACACACTTCCAGTTTATTGACGTTTTCTTCAATTTCCTTATTTCTGATTATGGAAACAGTCCTAAAAAATAACAAATAAAAGAATTTCAAGGAAAGGGGGATGATGATCATATCTGTAAGGGAGTCAAAAGGGTCTGTAAGGAAAAAATAGCATAACCTTTCTGAAATACTGTTACTCATGTTGAAATAAGTGTCATTTGGATAACCAGCAAACACTTTTGCAGTAGTCTGTATGTACCTGCCCATGAGGTGGCTGACATCCTGTTGCTTTTCTTTCCTTAGCAAGTTATTTAGTGCAATGGTTAAAATTGACAATATACAAAACCAAATAGATCAAACCATTGGAAGGTGTTGGCAAATTCTTTCATCAGTAACAGCTACTTGAATGATTATTACTTCATCCAGATCCCACAGTCTGTTCTCAGCCTTGGCTGAATTCAGTGGGAATTTTGCCTGCATCATTTTAAGTATTGTAGGATTTGGCCATCTTCTTTTTGCTAAGATACTCAATATAGGAAGAACCTCTCAAATGAAAAAGACCCTTAGAAGAAATCCTTCTCATTAAATAAGTCACTGTATTTGATTTAAGAGAATCCTTCTGCAGAACTGAAATGTATGCAGTAAATTTTGGGACTAATACTCTCCAGATTTTCAGAAAAGAAAAAAAAACCTTACACAGATTAACACACTAATCAACTGTTTGCCATCCTTCAGGTAATATTCAGCATCTTTCCAGACAGCTATAGTGTTCTCTCATGTTTCTTTATGGCACATAATAGGGTATACATGACAAACATGAATGATAATGGGATTCAACTCACCCAACTTTTATTAAGCAAAGACATAAGCATATAGTCAAAGCCACCTGCTTGCACTCCTAAGGTGAAAGGGAGAGTTGGACACCTTCCAAGGGTGATCTAGCTTTTCTTATATTTAAATGTGTGAGTCCTGACAAAATGACTCTTTGTGTATCCTCTGGCATAGGAAGAGCCTAATTGACTAGCTTAGGCTAGACATTTCAAATTCCTCTAATTATTCTATCTTGTCAGCCTAAAAGTGTAAGTGGCCAAGACTGAGTTTTCTACCCTGTACTGGGACACCTACTTGAATCCACCACACTTCTGATTTGCTTGCTCCTCTTGCAAAAAACTCTGCAATATTTCTGGTGCCTCTAAGCATGCAGGCAGAAAAAGCCTTCACCATAACTGTATTATTTTGCTGTTAGCTTGTTACTCTTCTCAGTCATTTTTCACAGAATTATAGAATGGTTTGGGATGGAAGGGACCTTAAAGTTCATCTGGTTCCAGCACCCCTGCCACGGGCAGAGACACCTTCCACTAGACCAGGTTGCTCCAAGCCCTGTCCAACCTGGCCTTGAACACTGCCAGGGACGGGGCAGCCACAACTTCTCTGGGCAACCTGTTCCAGTGCTTCACCACCCTCAGAGATGCCAAATTCTAGGTGCATCTGCCATGGATCATGGACCTTTGCATACATGCAAGCATAAAAAAAAAAAAAAAAAGATAGCATTTTGATTTAGTGGCTATTTGTGATAATACTGGATTTGTGACATAATGATGCGTACATAAATGACAATGTGGGTTTCAAGAGAATGGAAAGTTTCTCTGTATCATTTTAGAGATTCTCAGAAGTTTGCTACAAATTCCTGAAATCTGTAAATATGCATTTTAATAGCTCATATAAAGAGAAATGTACAGGAAATGTACATTTTTTTAATGCCTTTATCAGCATAGTCCCACTGAAAGTCAATGGATTTACTCTAATGTGACCACAATTCGGTTTAAGGTTTGGGTAAAAGATTGATTTCAAATTTTCAATTCTAGGTGATTAATTTTAGCTATCAGTGCCTGTAACTAATGAGATACGTCTGCTATAGATGGTGTTCTTCTTTGCTAGAGAAGTTTATATTTCCATGTCTCCTTTATTTTGCTTGTATAAAACCACCTACAATCAAAGCCTGGTTCAGATACCTCAGCATCTAATAAGCTCAGTTTCAATTTAGTGTACTACTTAGTTTGAAGTTCACTCCTGCTGTCAAGGGCCCAAAAGGGAAACGTGTGCCAGAAGTCTCGCTTTCTTACCCCCCAAAATCAAATTAAACTTAATAATAATAGTGATGTTAATAGTAACACATACACCCCCCTTCTCCCTTAAAACTTCCTCTGTGTCCCTCCTTTTGCACTCATGACTGGAACAGTATCCCTGCTCCACGTAACAGCAGTGTCTTGGTTCCATTTGACCTTTCTCTTATTTGGGATTAGGCAGTGGACAATGACTTTGATGACTGCTTGCTTGTGCGGCCATGCACCATTACGAGGCCAGATACACGATTTCATAGATGTACATTTTATGAATGTCATATATGTAATGCAAATCAGTTTAGTCTTTCCATTTACTTAATGAGTGCAAAATGACTTGTAGAAGCTAGCATTGGTCTCCTATCCTTTAACTACAGGGTACACTGTCTTTTAAATGCCAACCTGATAATTGCAGTTACAGCAAAATGAGTATTAACACCTCTCTCTCTTACACTTTCAAATATAACTTCACATTTAGCACATTAAACATAATTTTGTGGATGACTTAATTTCTCTGTAATGTTTATATGTAAAAATTTAGAAATTGTGTCATTTTTATAATTCTTTCAGATATCACCTTTTCTCATACATGTTTACTTTTCTCTATTTAAACAGACATGTTATAGATAGAAACAAATTTTCACTACCACATGGTGGAAACATTATAGGTAATCTTCATATGAAATATTAGGGTTACAGACCATGTGCTTTTTTTTTTTTTTCTTTGTTTTATATTTTGCAGAAGTGGAAAGGGCTAAGCAGGCCCTTTCCAAAGATACAGAAAATTGACATTGTTCTTCAAATATTCAACTTTTGGTAACAATTTTGCCCTTCACATATATATTGTGTGAACAAAAGATTGTTAAATAGATAATGATGTATTTATTTTATATGATATGAAACATTTCAATACTTTTTTTCTGGCAAATGAAATAAATCTATGACTAAGTTTTTATGAAAATGTTCATAAAAAAGTTCAACAATGATGACTAAAGCAAAAACATAGAACAAATGGATTTTTAAAATGTCCTTTGAACACTCTGGAAAAAAATAACATTTTGAGCATTTGAGCAAAAGCAGATTTTTGATTTTGCACCAAATTAATACTCACAGGCAGTGTTAAGGCTGGCTTGGGATAAGATCTTTGACTATTACAAGATGAATGAAGCTGAGAATGACAAATTGTGATTGCATTGCAGATGGCATTTTCAATTGCGTAATGTTTAATTCTACTCTTGGATTAACATATGCATTAGACTTTAAAATGGTATTAAGATTCTTTTTCTCCTGAGAAAAATCCATTTAATTGGAACATCATTTTCATGAAATTCAATTAATTTCATTGAAAATTCCAAAGGACCATTTTCAGTATCAGAAAAATTGTTTCTGAATTTTTGATTTTGCTATTAATTCAGAATCTGATGGATTTTTCCAGCCAGTATTATTTCTTTACTATTTAAGAGGACATGTCAGCACTAGGGGTATTTCATGTTGCTAACAAACTGTAACAAGACATCGCTGTTGAAATCTTTCATTTTGGTTTTACAGAATTGTTGCTTCACACTGATTGAAACAGCTTTTCTTTTTCTACCACAGAACATCTCCTGCTTGAATTATGTTTAAGCCATTTGCATTTTAACCCAGGTGATATATGAGTGGAAGTGACCTTCAAAAGAGCAAAGAGCAAAACCTCCCACAGAATGGAAAAGACTCCAGCTTTCATCAACTGTACAGCCAAATTCTGGTGAGATACATCTTGCTAACTCTAAATTAATTCAAAATTTGATGTAGGCTATTATAAAATTACTGTCATAATTCGGTAGTCAGGGCTGAGTGTGATATTTATGTACTCTTTATATTCACAGTCTTGAAACTCATTAAAATCTGTGAAGAAAGCACAGGGGACAGGAAAACATTTTATAAATATCACCTACATAAATATAGAGTGCTTAAGCTAATATATACGTTTTGCAGTGTTAAAATGGTCTTGTGGCTGAGGTAAGGAGAGGTGGTCTGGACATGTTCTGTACTTTTCCCAGCCCTGCTGCAGACTTTCAGCCCTACAGTTGTGCCAGTACAGGTCCCAGCATCTTGTAACAACAGATTTATGCATATGCTGCTGACCCAAAATCCTGCACAATGATCAAAGCACACAAGGAGGTTGTTGGGCCACCAAGGCAGAGATAAGCACATGAACCCTCAGGTGACTTCTGGGCAGGCAAATGGGTGCCTGCATTGCCCCTCTGCAGTAGCAGTGCAAGAAAGCAACAGTGCTTAAGTGAAGGGTGCCCAAGAGTGCAGTGTACAATAATCAAAACATCTCACTCAAGAAAGGGTTGTTTATTTTTTGTTTATTTTTGGTTTGTTTTGTTTGGGGGGTGGGGTGGGGGGGTGGGTGGGGGGGGTATTATTTTTATTTTATTTTATTATTGTAATTAGAGCTCTCCACAGGGAAGTATCCAGAGCACACACTGGTGGCAGTGACCTGCCCTTAGCCAGTATATAGACACATCTGCAGGAGCTGTTCCGTCTATTGTGGTTGAAAAAATCATGATTACTGATACTGACTGCGAGTATGATTCTGCCCTCATATGAGGTCAAAGTTATCCTGTACTTCAGCACCCAAAGACATGAAGTCATAACATGGTACAAGAAGTAGATCAGGGATATAAATAAATAGTAGGTTAAGATAACTAGGGAATGAGTTGGCTTTACGGAGTAAACTCTAATGACAGCTCTTTGTGAGCCAGAAGGCAAACGTGAGTATTTTCTTTGTATAGAAATGCTGCATACAGAATCTAAATGATGATGGCTTGACTTTGCCATGGCTTGACGAAGATTTAGGAAGTGCTTTACCCACGCTTACTAGTAAACCCTTTGGGCCTGTGCAGTGGATTTCTTAGGTAAAGCACAGGGTGTGCAGAACTGGCCCCATCCTTTACACCTGAGGTTTATCCGCCAGGGCCTAGAGAGCATGGACGGTGACAGCAAAGTCCTCAGGTTGTAGGTTTTGTTAGAGTATCCTTCTCTCAGATGGATGGCCTTACAAGGCTAGATGAGCTCCATCTGCTTGGGTTTCAAGTTAGAGTTTTCCTTCTCCTAGGATGGTTGCCCAAAGGCTAGTGAGCCCATCCTGCCCTTGGACACACTTTGTCTGACCCTTCAGTTGAGACCTGTCTGGCATGGGAGACCCTACCGGAGGCATATGCCACCACTAGCATAGCTCTCAACCTCACAAGAGCACGCAAGCTCTTTCCCCACAACAAGGGGGTGTCTGTGAAAGAGACAGAATATAAATAAAGAGATTATAAAGATACATATTCATTAACTCTTTTCTACATATATAAATTACATAATTTAGAAAGGAACACAAACATATTTTATATTTCTGTCCAATTTCCTAATCCTAGCAGATTTTACTGTAATTTGCTGTCCTCCAGCACTTTGGTGTTTGATCAGAAACTTTCAACATGCAGATTTTTACCTTCAAGATATAAATAACTACAGGGGGAAGGAGACAGGTGTTTAAAAGAACTCAGAGTTGAAATTCTTCAAACTGGAGTGTTTATGATGAGAAAGCAACTTCTGTTTGCTTTATGGCTTTATTCTGAAAGAGATCAGGGATCTGTTGAGGATTGTAAAATGTATACATAAGGTATTTGATTTAGCATCTGACAGGGTGTATAGACATTTAAAATCCCTCTACACACTTTGAACTTATAACTGAAAAACAAAAAGTCTTTTTTTTTTTATTTTTTGAGATATAGATGCTCAGCTTACATTAAAGGACTCAACAAATTCAATAATGTGGAATAATACTTTGGATTTTTAAAACCCAATATGCCCAGTCACTAGTTCCAAGCTGAAAAAAAAAGGAAATAGCTTAGTAAAATATAAGTTTATGATGTTCAGACAGTGGATCATATGAGGTACTTCATGTCTAGATCTTCTGCAATCTGATACACCAAATTAAATGAAATATTTAAGCTGTGTCAAAAGGTGATACATCAAGCCCTTATGAGATATTTAATAACAATATATTAAGGCACATGTTGACAGAGTTCTTTCATATGTTAGCACCTCCATAACAAAAATCACTGATCCAAATGCTCTAACTAGTTGAAAATTCAAGTCTGAACCAGAATTTCATAACCTGGATCATGAAGTCATTTTGCCCTATTTCTCTAAGAACACTTGGTAGTTCTCTTTCACTTAAGACTTTAAAAGAGAGATTCAATCAGGGGTCAGTGGCACAGACAGTCGAACGTACTCCGTTGTCATTGTTGCAAATCCGTATTTTTGGCTTGGTATTTACCATCAATTTGTCCCATAAACTTCTTCAGAGAGGAAGATTTTCCTCACTCATATCTGTCAGTAGCAGTATTTGTCTGTGCCTAGTTGAAATAGGAAACTGCATCCTTAATTTCTTTTCTCAGATTTCTAAGATTTTTTCCTATGCCTCTTACAGTATGTCTTTTTTGTCAGAATGTCACTTACATTAATGTGTCTAAAATCTTGATGGCTAATGAAGCACCGACCCAGAAAACCACTGATATTTTAATTCCATGCATGACAAAAACTCAGATTAACACCTTCAGACTGGCAAGTAGATTTATCAAATCTCATGCTCTGCAGAAACATCCCACATTAGCCACAGCTCTATCACATTAGATACTGTAACCCCTGTGCCACAGCCTCTTTTGTGCTGTGCTACCTTTTTGATAAGGTAATAGCACCCAAAATATCAAGAATTACACAGCAGAAGTGAAAGCGTCCATTAGGTTTACTGATCAGATGACTTTCTCTTTGACAGGTTAGCAAGCCAGTTGAAGTGGGTGGGTGGGTGTGCAGCCCACCCATATACACATAAATCTGGAAGCCACAAAATAGCAACCAGGACTCAGGGACTGTCGGTATTCTAATAGAAACAGTTTAAAATATGGTCTGTGAAATAGTTATGTCACTCCAGAGGATCAATGTGCTGTGCTGTAAACAGCTTGGTGTTGTGCAGGCGCTGTGGTGAGGGACACTTGACTCATCATTCAATTGAGAAAATGCCTTCCTTTGGTAGCTTTCCTGCCTCTTCCCACACTCCCAGATCTTTTCCCAGGCAGGATAAAACTAGCTGCAGTTTGGATCTGATGGGCTTTTCTTGTCTCTGTATATAGGTAAGAGCTCTCCTAAATAAGCAGCAAACTCCTCTATATCTCTGACCTTTGCCGTGTAGGTTTAGCAACAAATCAAATAACATCCTCATCTATCAGGCTGCCAGACTAAATGCCTCAGTTCTAGATCAGTCTTGAAGACTAAGAGTCAGCCAAAATTACTTTTGGATTCCCTCATTGAGTTCTTTGGGTTTTTTTAATGGTACTTATGAAGGGTACTTACACAGAGAGCTGACACATGATTTTGCTGACACTTGACCATTAGACACATCTGTATTTTTTTCATATCAGCCACCAATCAGTGCAACTTACCATTCTCCAACTATTAAAGTGTAAATTGTCATCTTTGTGAAATCTCTTCAGATCGCATCCTTACTGTATGCGCTTGTTCTGCTGAATGCATGACAGCTTTGACATTCTCATGCTTACTGCTTTGCTTTTCTGTGTAGTGGCAGTCTATTCCTCCAGGGAGTTCAGAAGAAAAAGAAAAACAAGCAGGAAGCAGGATGGCAAGCAGTGGTTTGACAGGAGTTTAGAACGCAGCCATCCAAAATGCTACAGGCAAAGATGTGAACTTCAGAAGTCTAAATGTGAAAAAGGTTTATCAATAGCACCATCCAGCCTCCATTTCTCATGTTATATTTTGTTTACCATCTGCAAGATAAAAAACAGATGGAAATAACAGGTTGCAGAAAAATGGGTATTGTGTGGCTTAGTAGTCCTGAACAACCCTTTATGGCATTTGCCACATTGCCCAACAAGTCTTGTTCAGCCATGAACCATTCTGGTGGACACAAACCCACCATATGCTGTGGTGTCATCATTTAGTTAAGATTTATTTGCATATATCCTGAAAGATATATTTTGAGGATTGGAAAACAAGTAAAGATGTAAAGAAGTAAAGAAGCATGGTTGTAGTTCTGCTAGTTTTGTTATGCTTGAGATTTCTGAAAATGAGTACAGCTGACTTGTTCTGTATCTTAAATACGAATGACAAAGTAAAAATTGTTTGGATTATCCTTCATGGCCTGTCTTCTTTTCTTTTCTTCCTCAAATTCATTGGGGCAGGAGCTCTGTTCTACTGTCTGTGGAGTGGCTGGCTCAGGTTGGGCCCATGGTTGTGCCAGGAGTGTAAATAACTTCACCTGTGGAAGTGCTGACTGGAGCTATCCACAGGGGAGGCTATCTGGCTTAATTTCATTCTCTGGCTTTAACTAATAAAATTAACTGTCAGTATTTATTCCCACCCTTCTAGGAGGGGAGGGAATGGTACATTTTGTCCCTCCCTGACAGGTTCCAGGAACTTGATGTACCTCTTTTAATAGGTTTGTTGCTTTTATAAGTATTGAAAACCATTTTACAGCCTTTCTCCTGTGACTAATTTGGTGCTGATTCAAGTTACTTAAAAGTGAAGCTTCATCACTTTTCACTTCTGTTAAGAAAAACTTAGAGAACTATGCCAAGAAATACCAAGAAGTAAAGCTTTTTCATGACTCCAGTTTTTTGAGTCTGCCCATTGTAAGAGTCTTACTTCTAAAAGATGGGTTTGGGAGAAAAATATGTGTTTTCCTTGACTATAAGGGATCTTCTATAATCAATAACAATGACTGTATTTGACTTTTTCTCCTTCGATTCTTGGGCACTTGTGCACTGAATATGCTGTGAATAAATGGCAATAATGTGACCAAGGGAACGCATAATACAATGGGCAATATCACAATTAAGAGTAACAGAACATTCATGATCCACAGATATTGATTCTCAGAGGGTTTTCCTCTCCCCTCCCCTTTTTTCTTTTTCTAAAATACAGCTTCCAATACAAACTTAAAACAAAACCTTAAAAAAAAACAAAACAAAACAAAACAAAGAAATTTTTGTTTTATTGTTGGGAGTCAGGCAGCCATGTACTTCAGAAACTCTGGGCAAGAGATATTCTTGAGGTCAATCAATAAAATGCCTGAATAGTTCAAAAGGTGATGTGTAGGGGATAAAACAGTATTTTAACATTCAGGATGGATTATCTAGTAAAAACTGAGAGTCCCAGAGGGTTTCCATATATCACCGCAGGAATTCTGCCTGTGGTAAAGTAGAGCTGTTAATCATTAAATCTGTTTCTCTTGAAGATTATTTTTCTCTTAATAATACTTTCCTGTTTACTTCTTGGACGTGATAGTGCTTCTTTCAACCAACCTGCTTTCCACAAGAATGTCATTAATTTTTCCAGAGACAAAAAAGTTTATTTTCAAGTCTGGCCAGTAGGGACTGGAGTGACAGAAAGCAGGAAAGAAGTGACAGCTGAAATAAAATGTCAGCTTGAAATCGTCACTGATGCTTGCCCCAAGGATCTTGTGCTAAGCTGAGCTGCTTTTCAAGTGTCTGTTCAACCTCGGATAGTGAGGGATTGTCCTGACTGAACCCTACTGCAGAGTAAATTTGGGGCTCTTTTGAGCTCAATGGATTTGGGCATTACAGCATCCCAAACACTTTTTTTTTGGTTTCTTCAGTACTTGCAGGTGAGATCTTTTGCCAAAGATTTGGTAGTAAAAGAAAGAGGCACGTCAGCTCATTCACTGGTAGGTTGGTCTTATTTGTGTTACTGTTACAAGAAACTGATTTTCAGACTCAAAAAGCCTTGGGCTCAGCATCTTGGAAATTCAGGTCAACCACTCTCCTGGGAGGAGAGCCACTCCTCAGATACCTTCCCAGCCCCACAGTTTCTCTCCTCTTTCTGAAATTTCCACCTCCTCAATGGAACTGCGACAGTGGGATTTTGAGTCCCAAAACAGAGGGATGCTCCTGGTACAAGCACCCCATTTGTTGCCTGAAACTCACTAACAATGAAGTGTCTGTGATTAACCCTTTCCTCTGCCCTGAGATTGCACACCTGAACAGGCACAGGGAAGCAAAGAAAGCATTCAGCACACGTAGGCTTTTCTGTTAATAATGGACTAAAGCTAGCCCATTGCTTTTCCTGTCTGTATTTTCTTTTTAAAATAAAATGAGATATACTGCTCCTGAGACAATCTGTACTTCAACTTCAGTATCAAAATACTCTTAGTTCCTTCTGCTTGGACAGCATGTTTACTGGAAAGCTAGAAAGGGATCAGCTAAAGGTTTAACCTGCTGTAACCTATCTGCTGAAGAACTGGGGCCCATGAGAAAAATACAGCTTGGGTGTGTAGGGTCTGAAGGTTGAAGTCAGTCAGTTAAGGTTTTTTTTTAGCTTGGATCTACTGTACTGGGATTAGAACTGAACAAAATGTTGAAAGTTGATCCTGTCTCAATTACATTTTATCTTGGGTTCTGAGAGTTTTGTTTGCTCTCTCACCTTTTTAACTTAGCTTGTTAAATACCAAGTATAACAGAAAGAACTGAGCTATGCTTGTTTCCAGTCATGATTTTTTTTTCTTCTTTCAGCCTAATCCGTTGAAACATCTCTGGTTTATGACAATAAAAACATTCTGAAAGAAAAGATGAGAACTCCATGTCTTGATGCAGTGTAAATTTAAGAGATCTGGAAGTGCTAAATCAGTAGAATTTGAAGCAGATGAT
Source organism: Pezoporus wallicus (assembly GCF_028554395.1). Classification (NCBI taxonomy): domain Eukaryota; kingdom Metazoa; phylum Chordata; class Aves; order Psittaciformes; family Psittacidae; genus Pezoporus; species Pezoporus wallicus. The sequence goes on from NW_026637663.1 coordinate 6,921,625, forward strand.
AAAGAAAAAAGTGAAAGAGTAAAAATATCTAAATAACATAAATTTTTATTTGCATTTAATGGCAAAAATTAGAAAAAAAAAGGCAGAAGAGCTAAATATAATCTTTTGAAGATGATTTTTGTTCTCCTAAAACTACTGTATTTTAAAACGTACAATCAATGTTTTCTTTTTAAATGTTAACTCTAATTAACACAGCCCCAGAAAAAGGAGAATTTCACTATTTTGTACCACCTGTCACCCTGCACCACAGGGATATTACAATTCTTTTCTCTTCACCTTCTTCCAAGGGTAACCTTTTATTTTTTTTCCTGAAAACAAATAATGACCAGCTGTGATTATGCTGATTTTGTCGTGAAGGAGGTAAGGGAACACCAATCTATCTGGCTAAAATTTTAGGGCTTCATGAAGGGGATTTCAAGAGGGTGCTATTTCCAGCTGGACCACATGTATTGAACATTTACATTGTCCCCTATATTTTCTGTTTGGTCTATGTTACCTGTCCCATTGACCCTGACCTTTCTGGCAGTCACTTCTTTTTGGATATGAAAGCAGGTATGTCAGTACACTACATCAAGTCCCAGAGTTACTGATGGTTAAGTCCACATGAAATTCCACACCCAGCTCAACTTTTAGCTAAAATAGATAGCCTTTATCATGTTTTGCCCCTGATACTTGCTGATGTGATAGAACTTTTGTGTTAAGAGCTATAATTGCCACTTACACAACACAGAAAACCTTCCCAGCATCCACTATGACAGGCCTTACACATGAGGCCTCCAGCAATTCAGCTTGTACGAAAAGAACAGTTTTGCTGACACACCTCTAAAGGTGAAAAGTAGGTACTTAGACTGAAGTAATTAAGGTGAGCAGAATGGCAGAATAGTTTATAAAATGTCAGGCTTTTTCTTTCCAAGCTACACATACCTTCCCTAAGGCAACATTCATATAAAAATTAGGCTACAGTAACATTTATTTGCTACTTGCACATTTTAAATTTAATTTTCTCCCATCACATTCACATGAGGTATAAGTTATGCAGGTATGAGTAGTCTTAATTACAAAGCATCTGCTCAAATTCTAGCATAATTTACTCCAAAATATGATGCTTTTCCCAGTGCTCTGGAAATTGGTTAGAGAGTCTTGATTGAACACGTAAGGATAACTGCACAACCTTCCTCTCTAAGCAGAAAACTTAAAGTTCTCCTTTTGTGAAATAACCTTAGCATGTTACAAGAGAGGGTCTTAATTTGGGCCAGTTCATGGGGTAGAGGTGCTTGATGCCTGGAGGAATGCATCAGTTATAGTCATTGATGATGTATTAGTGGATGCTAGGCGTATTGTCACTGCCTCAATCTGAAGAAAAGACAGCCTAACTTTTAGAAAGAATCGTGAAACCAATTTTTCACAGAATCTTTGCTTCAATGCCCAAGAGGATTTTCTTTCAATGGGAATAACTCATAGTTGTTGAAATAAGTTTATTTCACTATCTGATAAGCTCTGGCAAATTAGCCATGCTGTACAAAAGCAAAGGTCTCTGTGAGGCTGCTGCTGACATCAGAGTTGGAATGTGTCTGCAGCACATCACTGCGAAGAATTACCAATCATTCCCTGAAAGCAGACAAGGTGTGAGAAACTACTGCACTTCTAATGAGGCCATTTCTATCTTTGTTAAATATACTGTTTATGCTAAAGATGTTTTACAATCATTTTAAGTCAAACCAGAGTGTGAATTCACCTGACATGAGAAAGCACAGCTGGGAGAAAGACTTCCTTCTCAGCGTTTTTTTCTCCTTAATACCTTTACTCTGGGAATTTTAAATACATTTGCTTATTTGCCTTAGTCCAGCTTCCTCCTCTAAAGTTTGTTTTAAGACCTTGGATCATTAACTCTGTCTTGAATAAATACTGAAGAGCAAATAATTAGCTACAGACATTAAGTCCCAAACACCTCTCCAGCTCTGAAGAGGTGAGTTAGAGTCATATCTAGCTCCACTTCACACTCCTCTGACACCACTTATCAATAGCAAAACAGTGGGACAAATTTCAGTCAGACTTCACAAGGTTCCTTTTCCACTCAAGAGCTTAATGAACATTCTACAGAAGGAAGAACTGCAGTAAAGCCCATCTGAAAAATATGTCAGCACTTTCACACAGCAAGAGAGCACAGGACAGAGAATTGAGTAGCGCCCTTCTAACAACACCTGTGAGCCAATCCCTGGGTTGGGGATTGTTAAAATCATCCTCCTTAAGAGGCAGCTGCTCCTGAATGGGCTTAAGGCTTCACAAGTGCCCAGTGAGAGTGTGAGAACTATGTTCCACCATGCCACCTGTGGCATCACAGGTTCTCTGTGGTCCTCCTGTGTATCAGCATGCTCTAACTCCTCTTCCTCCATCTTCAAATTAGTAATCATTTTCTCAAAACTGTAGTTAGAGCCTTAGATATTCCAACACAAAATTAATAATCTGCAATTGTGCATGGGTTTTGTGCTGATCTGTGCTTATAATCACCTTTTCCAGAAATGAAAGTGTCAAAGGTATCCACACAAATAAGTAAGTTTCGCTGGAGGGAAGGAATGCCATCCAGAGGGACCTTGACATGCTTGTGAGGTGGGCTAATGACAACCTCATGAAGTTTAACCATGCCAATTGCAAGGTCCTACACTTGGGTTGGAGCAATCCCAGGCACAGCTACAGGGCGGGTAGAGAGGAGATTCAGAGCAGTCTTGTGGAGGACTTGGGAGTGTTGGTCGATGAGAAAATAAACATGAGCCAGCTTCAGTGTGCACTCACAGCCCAGAAAGTCAACCGTATCCTGGGCTGCATCAAAAGGAGCGTGACCAGCAGGTCGAAGGAGGTGATCCTGCCCCTCTACTCTGCTCTCGTGAGACCTCACTTGGAGCATTGTGTGCAGTTCTGGTGTCCTCAACATAAAAAGGACATGGAACTGTTGGAACAAGTCCAGAGAAGGGCCACGAGGATGATCAGGGTAATGGAGCACCTCCCATATGAAGATAGGCTGAGAAAGTTGGGGCTGTTCAGCCTGGAGAAGAGAAGGCTGCATGGAGACCTCATAGCAGCCTTCCAGTATCTGAAGGGGGCCTATAGGGATGCTGGAGAGGGACTCTTCATTAGGGACTATAGTGATAGGACAAGGGGTAATGGGTTAAAACTTAAATAGGGGAAGTTTAGATTGGATATAAGGAGGAAGTTCTTTACTGTAAGGGTGGTGAGGCACTGGAATGGGTTGCCCAAGGAAGCTGTGAATGCTCCATCCCTGGCAGTGTTCAAGGCCAGATTGGACGGAGCCTTGGGTGACATGGTTTAGTGTGAAGTGTCCCTGCCCATGGGGGTTGGAACTAGATGATCTTAAGGTCCTTTCCAACCCTGACTATTCTATGGTTCCATGGCTCTTGATCTGAAGCTCACTTGATGATCCTGGAAATATATCATAGCACAGTACTACCATTTCATGGAAGTTTATAACTAAGAGCTGAGATACAGTAGCTTCTTAAACAGCCTTTCAGGCTAAGATCTAATTTTATCCGAGACTTTATTGTTCATTCTTTTCACTGTAAAGTGAAATAAGTCAGTTTAAATGACTAAGAAGTGAAACAAACCTCTCTGATTTGCCTTCAGAAATGTAAGGATGCTGGTAATTCTGGCTGAGAAAAGCCCCTTAACTGATAGTCTGAATACTTCTGTTATGCACCCAAGAAAATTGTTGTCTTTAATGTTGTTTTTTTCCAAGTTGGCAAAGAACAGATACAGCCAAGGTAGTCTAGGAAGCTCCCAGCTCTTCAGAATACTTGTAGGTGCAGCTGCAAGCTGTTAAGCTTAGCTAGAAGTGTAAGAAAGGAATAGTTTCTCTAACGACCTTTCAGTTATAAATCTCTGAACTAAAGAGAGATACTGCTCTTTCTTCATCCATATCGTCTGAGTATCAGGATTTCTTTCGAGAGATCCTTAACCCACAGTCCACTAGGAAAGTATTCTCCCTGTGGATGTTTTCTGCATGAATACTTGAGTGCTGCAGGCTCTATGCTGCAGTGACAGGACTATGCAGAACTACCTGTGAGGTAGGTATTTATGAGGATGTTGTGAGAAGGTCATTTGTTCTGGAAAAAATGTACAATATCTGCTGCAAAACCTGAAAGGTCAGCTGCAGATTTGTCAAAAAAGATTCCTTAATATCTGAACTGAGCTGTGGAACCAGTGTCATTCCAGGGTCCAAAGGCTAGGAGGGAAGTCATGGACTTACTGACACTAGAATTCATTTTGCTTTTTCCCCATTTAGACCCTTCTGAAAATTGCATAAAACATTTTAATATAGAAAACCAAAGCCATTCAAAATTTTGCAATGAAACCAAACTCATATTACAAATTTGAAATCCAGCATGGGGGTTTGTCAACACTTACATGCCTTTTGTGAAAACTGCTTTGAGAGAAGTCAAGCTGCAGTATGGTTTTGAACTGGAATTATGGGAAGCAGAATGCTTAGCTGAATTTCACATGGCACGCTCTGAGTTCATTTCCACCTGAGAATTATGCAAACTTGGGAGCATGAAAATTCATATGGATCAATACTCAGAAAGGCACTGAAGAACTGTTTCTGTGATTCCTTAGAGCTTCAGGGCTAGCATTTGGTGTTGTTTAGTGCACAAGAGCTGTTTGTGATTTTCATGACTAAGGTCTACAAGGAAACTCTGTTTTGATAAATTACTGCAGATCACTTCAAGGTAGCTTCTCTATGTTTATTTTCTTCCTACCAACATACTACAGAAAGAGAAGGCTTAGCATCAACATTGGCCTAAGTATGTACAGATGATTTATAGTAAAACTAAGCTGTAGATGTGTATTTACAAAGTTGAGAAGCAAAATATATTTTGAAGTACCTTTTGGAAAGCCCCAGAAATGTAAAGTTAAAATGACCCCTCTCGCACATTCAGGGCCAGTCACAAAGAGAACAAAAAGTTTAGATATGTCCAAGGGGTGATAGGGGTGGGAAAAGACTAACTAATTCTATACAACTTCAATGGACTATGTAGTGTAAAGTTTGTGAGGTGGAAGAGCAAGTGTAATTCAAAAAACTGATATTCTGTGACAAAATGGAACAGGCCTATAATAATTTGGGACCTGAAGAGAAAAACATGTAGCATTAGGTTTTTAAAAGGCTTAGGTGGAATACAAAACAACCCAGCTACCAAACATAAAAATAAATGAAACTGAAAGATCTATGTATTTTTAATTTAGAAGAGATAGTTCAGTGTCACCTCAAAAACTCCCCTTTAGCAGTAACCATGTAAGTTTTTCTAAATTCCATCTATACCTGGCTTCAGTACTGCAGGAATTCAGTGAAATTTACACCCCTTTAAAATGTGAGAGGCTCCAGCTTCCTGTTGAATTAAAACTCATTAACAGAACCATACACTGCTCACTGGAGAACTCTTTCTGGGAGGACGAGTAATATATATGGCACTAGTGCATAAACAACAGCCTTTTTACTTACTTGGAAGGTTGACCTGCTAGTGTACAAGATGGACATACCAAGAAAAGGGCATTTCTCAGCAGGAAAGGATGTCATCCCTTGAAGATGGCCCAACAGGAAGAAGAGAGGAAATACAAGTCTTACCAGTGCTTTCAAATTCACAGTAAAGTTGGAACAGTTTCTATTGGTAGCAAGTCCCAGCTGCCCAAAGCAGAAACATACAAAAGGCACAATAGGTAGAGGTACCATGATGCAAATAATGAGGAATTTATCTTAATACACATAGTTAAAGAGCTGCTTGGGCCCTAAAAAAAAAAAAAAAAGGAAAAAAAGCCTTTTATTTCTTTCCGAATTACTTGCTAACCTGTGTAACTGAGGGTTTTGGTTTACCCATTTAACCTGATTTTGATCTTAGTCCTTTTTTTCAACTTCCAGCTGCAAAGAGTTGGGAAGTCGGATCATATACTTATAGAGGCAAAGTAATTTCCTTTTCATAAACTTTGTATTTTATGCTTCCTAATCACAGTGAATATCTCCTCATTCTTTTGGAAGATGAGACATAAACCCCATACATGTTTTGTTTATATGAATACTTATTATCATCACCTTCTGCACAGTCTCGTTTTTTTTCATACAACTATGCTTCCATATCCTTACTTGTTTCTGAAGTAGTTTTGCAGTACTCTTTTCAGATCTGTAATACTTCAGCCTATTGGAGGTCATCTACATTAAGAGAACGACATTGTTTTGCATATACTAGTGTGCTAAGAATACAGGCTCTATTGATGATGAGGATTTAAGAAAAGTATGTATTCTATTTCCTATCCGGGGATTTACTGGAAATCTGTAGCAACCAATGAAGGACTCTTACCTTTCAATAACCAGATTTGGTGTTTATTATATGGAAGTTATCCAGGCGCGATAGACAACTTACTGGTTCTGCTACATTCCGTCTCGGTGGAGGATATCACTGCCATTACATAGATTGAATGATGGAGTTTTGGGGATGGAAATAGCTGTAAATCTGAGTCCTAACATTAAATTCTTATAGGCATAGGTTGTAATACCTCTCCCTGTCATCAAGAAATCAAGGAAGACTTTCCTAAAGGTAGGTATAACAAAAGCAGGTGTTCTTGATGTAGGAGACATCTTTTGAAATACTACTATACCCATTTCTTTAGCGTATACACTTTAAAAAGTGTAAATATAAATAAAAATATTTCTAGGAGGAAATAATATGAAACAAATGTACTTTAGGTTCCTTATAAGGGTCTTACATAGAGCAATAAGCATAAACATTGTGGAAAATGATTTTATTTTTGTCCTTATGAAACCCAAACTGGTAATGTTCAAGCAGATGTAAGACTGAAATAAGAATGTGCATGCTTTTTAATTGAATTGAAGCATTAGTATACTGGGAATTTGGAGATAAATCAGAGGAGAGTACTAGTGTATATTCATGTTTTGAGTTAAATATCCTGAGAAGCTGGGAGTCTTTTGGCTTGAAGTAATTTTTAGCTTTCCAGCACAAGCAGTAATAACAAAAACCATGTCTTTCCTTTTTCTTATTAAATCTATCTGTTGTAAATGTCACCTAGCAGCTGGACACCCCACTTTATCAGGAAGCGTGCTTGAGTTCAGATAAAGTTTGTTATCTCTGCTGAAGTGGCCACCCTGTTAGATAGCAGCAGTCCAGTGTGTTTGCATAGTTCACAGAACATCTTCTTCAACACATAATCCCTCTGTTCTTTCCATTACAAACTTAGAGCAGAAAATCAGTTTTCCAGTGAAACAACATCTCAAAACTAACTGCATTTACACTCTGGCTATAACAGCCCATTCCCAGGAACTGTAAACTTCCTAGGAAACCTTGTTCATAGTCCTAAAGCAGCAGCAGGATGTGTCTCAGCTACCTGTCTTGTTCTACAATTTTTATTTGTTGGTTAAAAATATCCAGAATGGAGAGCTTCTGCAAGAGTCAGTCAAAAGTAGATAAAGATTGATCAGTTCTGAGCAAGATATTGGCTACCTTGCTGGTCAGATTTACAGACTATCTCAGTACTAGCCACATAGAAGGGATTTCTAAACATTGCAAAATGGAAAAAAATAATTTTCAGGGCATAGTCAAAAGGGACTCTAGATGCATGATCAACAAGCCAGCGTAATGAAGAAATTCCTTGACTAGTCTCAGTTCTTGTCAGATCTCCTCCAGGCTCTGTTTCAGCACACAGATCTATAAAGGTACCAGCTCCTCATAAATTGGTGTCTTGTGGCTTTCACAATACTATCTGTTTTGTAATCTTTATTGGAGCTAACTTTTGGTAAAGTTCATGATTTGATTCATATTTGTTGTATTTTACCTTATATTTCACCTTTACAAAGAAGTCTACAAATCCCTCCCACCAAACCCTCCCAAAAAATCAAAAAACTACCCCACCAAAAAGCAAGAAGCAATGGGTAAGTATGCCAATAAATTAAACTAGAGCAGGAAAGAGCAAAAAGAGGAAATGATCTCTGGTATTAGCTACTCAGATCTGGCCAAAACAATCTATACAGTGTTCCTTTCCTATTTGCCTTTATCTGCACGGTGTGGCTGAGAAGCAGTCATGCCTCTAATCACCAAATTTTTATACCACTTTAGATCAGAGGTAATTATGAATTCTTTCTCTTTTCAGTATCAGAATTCAGTGTACAAAATGCTGAATTCCTCGCCAAGGCATAAGTTCATGACACCTCTGACATTTTTTTTCAGAAGCAATCTCTCCAAGTATGTTTGAGTATAACAGGTGAAAATGAGCTATTCTACAAACTGAAAGTTTACTTTCCAGGCTGGTGCTCTATTAAATCCCACAGTAAATTCTGTAGTGAAATTTAGTGCCACAGAATTTCTCAAATCATCTGTCATGTCAGGAGAGCTCTGAAAGGACAGAAACCTTAGGCATTTCAGGGTTACAAAGGGCTGGCAGAAATAAAGTGAGTCATAGACAAAGGGGCCAAATGTTTTTCAGACATGTCAGCACATAACTGATGAACAGTTAATCCTTCAGTAACGGGTTAACCTGCTGCTCTGTTCTAACCATGAGAAATGCTCCTGTGAGAAGTTCCCTCACTTGTCATTTGGACCGTCAACCTGCTGTAACGATTTTGCTTCAAAGCCCAAGCTAGTTTACATACTGAAGCACTAACCAGCTAATTTTCTCTCTCTGTTGCAGACATTCATTCTCAAATCATTCTTCTCTTATCACCTCTCTTTTTCAAATGTTTTTTCAGAGCCTGATGGCTTGTGGGAATATTCTGCATTGTTAAAACTACTAATGGGTGAAGGATGGGAAAAAGTCAGATTTGAAACAAAATTAAAGGCTTCTTCTTGTATAATGCTTTGGATTCAGATACTTGCTAGTGTCTGTTTAGCACTGTTTTCATTTTTCATTAAACTATATAGTGTAGTTGAGATGGTTTTGTACTATGCTTCATCTTCAAATGAAACATCATGTAAAACAGTGGATAAGGTATGTGTCCAAGAGGTGGCAAACTGAGAAGGGAGGTATAAAGCACCTTCTACATGGTTTGCCTGACTCCTGAAGGAATTGGATCTCCAAACTGTAAGTCTGTACCTCACATAACTCTGAGTGAATCAAGCATGTATTTGTTTTTTCTCTTAACTGTTGGTGGGGAAACATGAAGGGGACAAAAAGAATGCTCTCAATTCTTTGGTAAATCACTGCTATGCCACAAACAACCCAGAGCTGACGTGAGTCACCAAAACAATGATGAAATACAGCTGTGGTAGCAGGGGAGTACAGCTCTCCTTTTTCTTTTCAGACGATAGACCCAAATGCTGGATAAAATATTTCTATGAGAGCTTCCATCATAGACTTCAGATGAGGCACTGCAGCATGTTAGCATACCTTGCAACTGGGTATAGTCATAGTGGAAGGGAGTGCGGTACACACCTACATCTCCTGTACTGACAATACATGCGAATAAAAGCAGATCCATAAACATCAATGACCAGCCTTCTCACGTAAATGTTCATTTGTATTTTATTCTGAAAGGCATGGCCTATGATTGGCTTATGGACATTCCTTACCAACATATGCTCACAACTTGGTAGGATTTGATCTTTCATCTTTCAATGATAGATAATTAACTCACAGAAAGCTTTCTGTACAATCAAAGTTGGGGTTTTTTTGCAAGACCAAAGTCCTCTGTTCTATGGGGAATTTAATTATTCCATAGTGCTGTTTTTTTTCCCCGTAAGACATACTGTTTACCAAGTCAATGAATTTTTGTCCAAAATTCTTTTTCCCCTGCTGATCTTCTTTCTGCTCTTTGCCAACCATCTGCTTGGATCCCATCCTCCAGCTGAGAGATGGAGGCATTTCAAGGATAGGCAGACTAACTCTTTTATGAATACCATTTCTAAATTGCTCTGGGATAGCAGACACTATATAAGGTATCATTACTATTAAACTGTAATTCAGCAGCATCCTCTGTTCATTACTTTCTCTTGGAAATAAGATGGAAATAATCATCATTATAAAAACTGGTTGATCACATCTACTAAAACAGCTGGTACCCTGACTTATTTATTAGAAGTGGGCTCTTATATGAAGCTCAGCAAATGAAAATGACAGTGAACAATGCTTATGTTCCTTAACATGTACTTTAAGGATCTTCCGCCAAAAGGATTTCTGAATCCCCACACAATGTTTGTTTGGTCATCTAGAGCTCTTTATTGTATTAAAACAAATGTTTATGAAAGTGGCTATGGAGGTCAGGTAATATATTCAGTTCTATTTGTGCAGTAGCATATTTAATATAATACTTGGTATATATTAAATATTATATATAAATATATAATATATATTTAGCATATTTAATATTTAATATAACATATGGAAACATATGTGTGTATAGAGACCTTGTGAATGTGGACTGCAGTGAAAGGGGGCTTGACTGAACTGAGGCAGAAGCCATTATTTTGCCAGTGAGAATTTTCTGGAAGTAATGAAGGAGGAGGTGATGGTTTGAGTATTGGGCAAGACACAGCTACATATATGAACCTCCAGATCTGTAGAAACAGGGTTGCGAAGGCAATGTAACACAAGGTGCTAAAGGCATCTGTTTCTCTCATAAAAAAAAAGGAGAATTGTTCAATGCATCCATCATTAGGTAGGTTCCTTTTGGATAAGGTAGCTATAAAGCTCCTGAGCATCTCCACTGGGAAGATACTGTTAAGTGTGTACATGTGTGTGTATGCATTGGTTTTCCTGAATAAACACTGAGCCTTCCTATGGTAAGGAGCACACCAAATAAAACATTTATATCCAGAAAGTATCCCAGCTCAGCCAAAATCTTTGTAGCAAGGTGGAGGGTAGCAAAGATGGAGGGAAGATTTAAATTTGGGATTTGATTGATCACAATTCACCTGGTTTTATCTCAAAGAAGAACTGTCTATTCAACTTAGCCATTGCTAAACAGGGTCTGTTACGAATCCAGACTTGGCTAGTAAAATCTCTGCAATAAAAACATGTCTTTGATGTCCAGCCCAGTACATAAAAACCAAAAGTATGCTGTTACCAAGGTGAATGGGTGAATGGTTTGGGTTAACATCTGAGCAGTTACAAATGTCACAAGCTTGGAGAGATTTAAAAAACCAATTGAAACATCCACTGAAGCCAGGATTCTGGTTTAAATTTAAAAGAAATGAAAATATCTAAATATTTTATGGAGTTGTCAGGCATGAAATTGCATCTTTGAGAGTCTGAAAAACATTGAGAATTTAATACGTGTATTTTAGGTAATGACATGCAAATAAAAAAGACAGCGAATGATTCATAATTCATTATGCTAAATACCAGACTATGCAGAAGGGGTCATATATGTCTGAAGATAGCATGTGGCATGATTATGATATTGTTCTTCCTTCTGGTAAGTGCATACGAAGAGAAAAAGAACACCTGGCAGGCTTTCTTCTCATGTGATGTGAGCAGGATACCAAACGAGGTAGCCTCAAGCTTTAATCTGCAGAAAAAAAAGTTCGTGAATAATTTTTTTTTTATTTTATGGGCTAAACATCTTCCATGGTCTTTCCTAGCAGAAATTACAGGTTCTTGTTATTGTCTTTTTCTCCCCATGAAAGCAAGCAAAACTTGTTTGGACAGAGCCATCTCCTGTGTCTTCTAGAAGCTCACCATATCTGCTGCCAATGTTCTTCATTACCTGGAAGAAGAGGGCATGAGAATGAGAAAGAAGCTGAAACCTGTATATTGAAGACGGGAATAAAAGAAGCTAATTTTTACTGCTAAGCACTACTGCATGCAGCGGTCATTATTATCCTTTACTGGTGGGGAATTAGAGCACACTCCTTAAGAGTGCAGCTGTAAGTTTCCATCAAAACTATGCTGCCAGGGCCTATACAATTACAAGCCATATGTTAGTACGTGTGCTTTATATTTTTCTGCATGAAAGGAGGAGAATGTTTTTGTTGCATAATCATCAGGATCAATAAGGTTTTCAGATAACAATTTCTACTCTTTGAAACTCCACAAGGAGATACTAATGGAGCATCATGCACTCTTTGCCTCATGACATTAGTATATAGCCCAATGGTCCCAACTGGTCATAATTTCTTTTGCACAGAAATGCCACATAAGGAAAGAAGACTAGCTTAATAATTCAGATAATGTAAAATAAAGACCAGGTAAAGCAAAACTGTGCTGAAAGTTCAGTAAAGCTTAAGAAAATCTTTGGCAATATCTGAATTTTTCATAAAAGATCAGTGACTGTAGTAGGAAGCCATGTGTGAATTTTATGACCAATCGGATAACAGTCTTCCATCTAGAAAGAAAAAATCAACAGGAATGTTGTGTTGTGACAGTGGGAAGAATACAGGGAAACCTCAAGCTTTTATTCATTCATGAGGGTTCAATTTTACTTGCTTTATGCAATCCCGAAAACTAGAATACATCTCTGTAAGCTACAGCAGCTAAAAGAAGGATATACCAAACCATTAAAGATGGGAGAAATAGACTGCTTTGGAGCAGAAATGTGAGCCAGCATCTGAGAAGGCAGTGAAATGAAGTGAAAATTCTGTGGATTTAGGCAAAGTAAGTGTAACCATGTCTGTAGCATTACGGTTCTTTGTCCCCCTCTGGTGACTGAAAACCTGCAGAGGTCTGTGAAGCTAATACATCATTTGAGATGAAACTGAAGGTGGTTGGTTTTGTACCTATTTTGTTTTGCCTATTTTTGTTTTACCTATCTTGTACCTATTTTGCAACTAATCCTGGACTATTCTTATTACTTCACTGCTAACAAGCCATACAGGATTCTTCTATTTCATGAGTGATGCTTTTTCCTTTGGCTAAATGATTTGCTCCAAATGGACCTTTTTCACAGAATATTAGAGCAGTGGATGCTGGCATTTCAGAGTCACAGAGGTGCTTTTTCAAAGCCAGCTGTGTCTGCATTCACTCTCATGCCTGTCTGCTTGTGGGGAGCAGAGTGGCATGCTCTTTTGTCCCTGCTCACATTACGACTGAGGTTTATGGGGTCAGGCCTTTTCCGTGGTGTAGCTCTATTGCATCCTCCTGCTAGAATCCCAGTTATTCCTAGCTACTTGTTAAAAGCTTAGTGTAGAAAATGAGTATGTCAATTCATGAAAGAACAGCTCTGTCCAGCAGTCTGAATAAGCATTAATAAGGGATGACTGCAGTGAATTATAGGGATGAAGACACCAAAGGTGTGCGTAACTTCTAGATCTCTGTACGCTATAGGCCAGTGCAATTCATGTAGTCACCCAGGTATCGTAAAAAACACAGTGGGCAGAAAATGTTCCAGGAAAAAAAAGAAAAGCCAAAAGGAAGTACAGTATGTGGGGAGCTGCCAAAAATAGTAAGAAAAGCTGAGGACAGATTTGTCCTCTCCCTATGAAAGTTAAATGTAACGTGATTTGCTTAGAGTTCACAGCTGTGCTCTTTCTCCTAATGTAAAAAAATGAAAAGCTGGACCAACCATTCCTGGTCAGAAGAAGTACACTGGTAATGCTCTTTTCTCCCCACTATCATTTTTCTTGGGCTTGAGAAGGCAAAATTCCTGTTCCTTCTGTTTAGTTTGAAACTAGATCTTTTACCTTCTCAGTTGTTGGGCATTGCTGTATGGGGCATGGTTTGCCCTAATCCAGCTGGCTGAAAGCATCCTACTTTTCAGCAAAATGTGTAAATATTCAGTCAGCTAGACCAAGAACAAATTACCAGCGTGGTAACCCAGTGTTAGAAAATTTGCCTGAGGTGTCTGCCAGGGAAGTTCAAGTCCTCATGCCAAAAGACTTGCATATGAAAAGTAGAACAAATTCCTGAGGTTTTAGCCAGTACCCTAAGTTGGATTGTGTTGCTGGGAGATGTGTTGTTTAAACTTCCTCCAGCACAAAAGGAGATTTGAGAGTTTAACCCCTTAGGTGGTTATTCTTACAGCTAGTGTGTAAGAGATCGTTGCCTCCTTTTAAGTGTGCCTAATGTGAATCTAGGTATGCCTAACCTCACCTTGAGAAGGGTAACCAAACAGGGCTGTAGATATGAATTTTATTTGACAGTCACAGGAGTATTTAAATTCCTGCCCTCAGGATAGATGCAGTTCTACTGGGGTCCAATGGGAAAAGTATACACACGGCGTTGGGAACATTGGTACCTTCAGAGTAAGGAAGAAAATCTTTTCCTTGGTGGACCTGTACATTGGGCATATGCACCTGAAGTGGCATTTGTGAACCTGTTTCCCTTGGGAATCTAAGCTGAAAAATCCATTCCAATTGGTATCCTTGCTGGCATCTACTAAGATAGTAGTGACTTTCCACCAGCTGGTGCTATACCAGTCAGCAAATAGTATCACCTGGATCTCAAATGCTAACTGCAGGTACTGTTTGGAAATCTTCTCAATCTGCTTGTTTACCATTTGAACTGAATTGCCAGTGAGACATAATTGTATATTTATAATTGTAATTACATTGTTTTATTATATCTTTACTCTGTGAATATTTACAGAACTCATCCCTCAAAGAGTCTATTGTTGCATCTAATTGGCTCAGTGTAACCACTCCTAAAGTCTTTCTCAGGGAGTGATGTTCCTTCAGCATTTTGGGTACTCTGAGTGTAGTTGAAAGCTCATGAAAGTCAGAATGAATCCATGCATTCAGTGAACTCTGGAAAATATTTCTTCTGTCCACCATCCTGGGATAAGAGTTGCTTTTTTGCAAAATATAGAAACATTTCTAGTAATGTTAGGCTTAATTTTATGTATTATCCATCACTGAGATCACCTATACTACTAGCATCTGCACAGTGCAATTAGTAAATAGACCCATACCTGAAGCTGAAACTTAGTTCTGGAAATTACTTATAGATCCTAGCTTATGCCACAGGGAGAAAGTGCAGACACTTAGAGCTTTCATTATATTCACTAAGACACTCACTAAGAAGCAAAGCTCTACTAGAAAAGACTACTGGATTATTGCTAATGTATCAAAGGCCATACTAGTCTACCTATTTATTTTCTCATTGGGCCTAATAGGAGGTAGAATTGTACCTTCTGTATAGCTCTGAAGTGCTGCTGCAAGTCTGTCTGCCTGCCTGTCTATGGCAGCTGTATCTTCCGAAATTACTAGAATCCCCCCAAATACTCCCAATTTCAAAGCACCTAAATACTTAGAAAAGCGAGAAATGATAATGTCAAGATCCTTATGTCTAATTACTGAGCCCAGGAACATCTTACAGATGTTCAATGTGTGACTGGTCAGTAAGGGTTAAATATTCAGGAATGTTGGAATGATATATCTTTGCACACTCTTTGTGACAGCTTTGCCTTTTATTTATGGTAATTGGGAAGTAATGGTATTCTGTCAGGTCACCTGTGAAACATCTGGCTTCAGTTTTGGTAAAGTAGTGCATCAAAGGAGCTAAAATTTATTTGACTGTGTTTGGCATGGGTCAAAAAACATTTGGCTGTCAATACTCCTGTTAGATTTATGGTTCTGCATGGACAGAAAAAAGGAATTGACTAGATTTCAGAGAAATAACAATGTCCTTTTCCTTTGATAAAGCCATTGGAATTTCACTTTTGTTCGTCAGCTTCCAGTAACAGATGCAAAATGCATCTGGTTTTGATGCCACAGTACAGAGTAATATGAACAGTGAAGAAAATAAGACAGAAAAAGCTGCTCTTCTGTCAACAGAGGGACAATTTTTGTTTTGACCACCCTTCATACAGTAATAAATCAAAGATATTTCATGTCAATGCAATGCCTGACCTCAAAGCCATATCATAGCCAAACCACTTTCTGAGTACAGTATTCTTTTACTATAACTTACTCTAATTGTAAACAGCAATTACAGAATCACAGAATGATTGAAGTTGGAAGGGACTTGTGTATGTCTGGTGCAACCCTCCTGCTCAGTCAGGGTCACCTAGAGCTCATTGCCCAGGACCATGTCCAGACAATTTTATTATATCTCCAGGGGCGGAGACTCCACAGCCTTCATGGGTGATCTGCTCCAGTGCTCTGTCACCCTCACAGTGATGTTCAGATAGAGCTTTCTGTGTTTCAGTCTGTGTCTGTTGTTGCTGGTTCTGTTTCCCAGTATTACTGGAAATAGCCTGCCTCCATCTTCACCCTCCCCTAGAATGTTTATGTTCATTAACGAGATGTTTCTGAGCCTTCTCTTTTCCAGGCTATCAGCCTTTCCTCATACAGGAGATGCTGCAACCACTTTACCATCTTATTGGAACCTTTGCTGGACTTTCTCCAGTATGTCCATGTCTCTTTTGTACAGTAAAACACAGAACTGGACCCAGTATGACAGATGGGGCCTCACCAGTGCCGAGTACAGGAAAGGATAACCTCCCCCGACCTTCTGATAACACCCTTTCTGATGCAACCCAGGGACAGCATTAGCTTTCTTTGCTGCAGGGGTGCATTGCTGCCTCATGTCCAATTTGGTGTCCACCAGGATCCCCACGTACTTCTCTGCAAAACTGATTTTTGGGGATTTTTTGGCAATAGGCATCAGATCCCCTACTTTTTCTAGTTTCCCACATTTTCTTTCATCCACTTGTTTCTCCCTGAAATATTCAGAGTAAATTTTATATAACAATTCTTTTATGTTGGAGCTTATTCCAAGTGAAAGTTACCAGTTCTACTGCATCAAATAGTAGGGTATTCCTTCTACAGCAAATACACAAAACTGTTCTTTTTTTTTTTTTTTTCATTTTTACTGCTTTCTTAGGTCCAAACTGTACTGTATTTTGTGCCTTCACACTGACATATATACCTCTTCTACAGACTGATCACAGTGCAGGTACCAAATACTGTTTTTAATCTGATTCCTCATTAGTGTAGACTGAGTTTTGGGTGTTTGCAAGCAAGAATATAATTAATGGGAAGTTACTGAGGTCAAATGTATGTGGAAAGGATTAATGGCATCCTGACAAAAAAACATATAGCAAGTATTTTTCTTTAGTGCATCTGCATCTCTAGACTCACAAATATGAGGAACCATAAAGATATTTTGAATCCAGACATCTGCATTATATCAAAACACAAAAATTACTATTCTGACACTTTCTTGGTTTAAAACTTTGTTTACTAATGTGAGTGTAAAGGCAAGGCATAGCAGGCAAAGCTGCAGTAGGCTGTCCAGATTGAGATGATGCAGTCTGCTTGGAGTTTAACTGCTCCTCCCATGACAGGGAGAGTGGAAGGACAGAGCAGGTGTGGAGTGTGCTGGAGCCTGGGCTAGGTGTGCTTGCTGCCAGAAGACTATGAGGTGATGCTGGCAAGTAATGCTTCCCACCTCCTTAGAAAGGCCATCTCTGAACACTGATGCCTGGCTGGCAGCCAGAGTACCAACCCTCTCTCTCTGGGGGCCTGCACATACTCAAGCTGTGCAGTAGCCCATGGCTATGTAGAAGCACATGTATATGTTTTGCTCCCTCTGCATGTGAGGCCATCCTGAACCAATGCAATCTTAGTAACATCTGTAACAATCATGAAACCTGAGACATGAAGGATAGGGAAGATTTCAGCCTAATACACAGAAAATTGCTCTAATGTATTTGAAATCCTTCAGCTTTTTCAGCATGTATGGGGTCTGAATTTTAAGCAGAGCTTAGACTAACTGATGTTTTAGGAGAGCTCAGTACTTCAGTATTGTCTGAAAGGCAGCCAGAATTTAGCAGCTAAGGCAAAATTGTCCTGACATTTTCATTTGTGCCATCTCAGCCTCTAGGTTTGTGTTCAGGCTCAAAGTCTGAAGATCCAAAGGGAGTATGGCACTTCATGGGGACGGTATCATTTCCTCAAGGTCACTGACAAACCTTACCCATGAAAACTAATTCAAAAGTTCAGAAATAACTAGTATTATTTGGACATTAGTTTGAAGCCCAGTTTACAGCAGTAGAGAGCAGACAAAATCTCACAGAGGTCTGACTGAAATTTGAAGTGAGGAACTTGGGAACTGAAAATAGGTGACAGTGCAAGACTACTGGAACTGCTAGTTTCCTATCTCAAAAATATTTTCATTCAGTATTTTCATTTGGTTTTATTTCAGTATAAAGTATTGAGCAGAAGCCACCCTTCTTGCACATTGTGAAGGCATTTACCACACAGGCAGCTCCTACAAAGTTAAGCTGGAGGGAAAAAAAGCACAAAGGGTCTAATAAAAAAAATGATTCATAAACAGAAGCCCCAGCAACAAGCATATTCAGGGTGATGATCTTCAGACTTAATGACTTCAGAGAAGTAACTATGGAGGTTCAGAGGTGTGAAACACAACTTTATGTTTTCCAAGATAACCGCATTGGGAATAGATTGAGGGCAGCTCTAGTGAAAGCAGAAATGATGGTAGGAATATTTCATAGAGTCCAAACCCACAACTTTACAACCTACAGAAGGAGGTAGAAGACTTCCTAAACACCCTGGCTAGAAATAAATGTAGCTGGAAACATAAGCTGACAAACAGGTTTTTTGCATTAAACCTTAAGCTATTTGAAAGAGGGTGGTATGGGAATTAAGGCTAGAAAAATTCCCCTAAGGGAGAACACTGATGGAAGAAAAGACAATGCTACAATTATTTGAAATAAGAGGAAAGTAACAGAATTCAAAAGCGGAATTCTTTCCATGAAAGGAATCTGCTTTGGGCAGGGGGTGATGGAAAGGGCTGTAGCTGGAGGGAAAGAGGGGGTAGGAGGGTAAGAGGGGTGAAAGAAGAGGGAAGCATCTGGACACCTGGGCAGTGTAATAGGAAATGGTGCCAGAAGGCACTATTTTCTCTAACTCCATCACATTCTGTGTTGCAATAGATTTGTATTTTGCCTGCTAGCACACTGGTTATCACCTGTGCTATGCTTCTGGAGCTTAAGAAGAGAATCTTACAAGTTTTGTAATTGCAACATGTCTTCCATCCACCCTTCCATGTGATGGACTGGGCCAGGTGGTCCTTAACTCATCTCATAGCCACTCATTGTACGATCATAAACTGATTTGTGTTGGAAAGGGCATCAGAAGGTCTCTAGTTAAAACTCTTGCTTAAAGCATGTTCAGCTCTGAAGTTCAGACCAGATTGCACAGGAGCTTGACAGCTGCCACCAGGTCTTGAAAACTTACAAGGATGCACAACCCCTCTGGGCAGCCTCCTCCACTTCTTAAATCTAGTCTGAATTTCTCCTTCCAGTTTACGTGTGTTAATTCCCATCCTTCCACCACACACAAGCTCCAGCTTGTCAGTGATCTCGCAGGTGCTGGGATCATGCTGTTAGATCCCCCCCAAGCCAACATCTAAAGATGAGCTAATACTAGCAATAACCTATTCTCACTGTGTTGCAACACCAAAAAGCTAAGGTGTACTAGTATCTTCAGTATACTTTGCTTCATCAGAGCAAAAGCTTTCTGAAAATGGCACATTGAGAAAACTCTGCAAAACAGCCAGAGATTTGGTCTTGCTTCTCCAGGCTTTCATGGTGCTGAAGTGAAATCTCTCAAGAACAGATTTTCTTCTGGAATTTCTGTTTCTTCTTTATTTTACCCCTTGGTATCTCAGTATTCACTTAAAACCAGCTCTGCAAATGAGAAATATATAATTAAATTCTAACTAAATATTTTTTGAGATTTTTTTTTTTTTTTTACGCTAATAGTGCCTGTCAAAGATGATCTGAAAAGGTGCATGAAACAGAATCAGAAATAGCTTTAACAATTATTTCTACAAGAAGATTCTCAGGCAGAAACTGTATCTTTATTTCCAGTCTTTTAGCACTTACAGAAACTTTCAAAGTCACTTGTCAAGTTTATCAGTACTTTGAACATTCTTTTAAACCGAAACCAGAAAACTTCTGTTAAATTTTACCAGGCATATAATTTGCCAATAAAATCTGGACTGAAAAAGATAAAATATCAAGCTTCAGGACTTGGGAAACTATATGAGAGTGTTTACAGTAGGTTCTACACAGATCTATTTAAGCAAAAAAAAAAAAGCTGCAGAAAATAAGTCTTACATAAAAATCTTTAACCAGAGTTTCACACTTTGATAAACTTTATAGAAAGGCAAAAGTAGAAACTAAGGGGTAAGGTTTGTAAAGGACTATATGGAAAAGAGGGACCTGAAGGCTCACAAACCTTTTAAAGCCCAGCTCCTACTCCAAAGTTCCTGTATAATACCAGTAGGAAGGAAATTCCCACTAAAGCCAGTGTGAACTACGACATGAAACAGGCAGTGATCCAGGTCCCATCAGGCATTCAGACCAATATAAAAAAAAAGAAAAAAAAGCAAACTAAAAAACCCCAGCCCCAAATCTCCTGAACTTCTTTATAGCAAACGTATTTTAGGTTCTGCCAAAAATGCTTAACCTTCCTAGATCCCATCTATGAGACAAGGACAGAACATAAAACAAGGACAGAGCCTGGTCAGGATCTCTAAAGTTATTCACTGCCTTGTAGTCACTGATAAATTTGAATGAGAGTTGCTGGCAAACAGGCTGCAAAAAAAGTGTCCTAAACTGATAAATACCTAAAATTCAAGGCCTATCTCAGGCTACACAAATGAACTAACAGATTCCAACCATTCTTATGAGAGCAAAGAGGAAGACAATGTATTCTTACCATAAAACAAAAGAAGAAAAAATCTCTGGTGTTGGAGAAAAACAAGGCCACCTTTTCCAAAAAAATATATATCCCCAGATTTTGGGGGAAAGGGGTTATTTTTTTATTCTTCACATTATTGTACTGACACATAAGACAGGATACAAACAATCACTGTCAAGATCATCCTTGTGTTTAAATATTTGCAAGGTCATGAGGCATTTTTAAGTTCAAGGGAGTTCACTGAATAAAAAAGGTTTAAGCAATAATGTGCTATATTTACATCCTTAGAGAGTTTGTATCAAGGACAATAGACATATTTTAAAGTTTATTGCAAAAACATTAAGTTATGTCATCTTCAGATGTTAAGTCCATTGTTTCTACATAATAAAGCAAAATGCTGAAGTCACTATTAGTCTTTTGTAAAATCTACACCACCACAAAAAAAACCCATGCTGGATATAAATGCATATTTGCTTGATTTCTTCGGTACATATAACATTTTATATGTAGTTATGCAAATTTCCATTAGATTTGCACATATATATCAGCCTAAACCCACTCCAGTAGAAAGTAAAAAGAAAGAAAAACTCTGGATGAGAAACACTGATATTTTATCTGCTGCTCATTATGAAATGCACAGGAGCCTCTGGTAACATGACAAGCATCATGTTTGGTTTAAATTATTTTCACTTTTTTGTAATAGTTACTTGAATATACTTGACTGATACTTCACTGAGTGGTAGAAAATAAAAAGGTATCTATCTCCCAGAAGAAGAGTGAGAATCCATGAATGTGATTAGTTATTATCAAAGATAAGAGCTTTTTCTTTTGTGGTTTGGGTTTGGGTTTTTTTTTGTTCTCTCTGACATAATCCTAGCACTCTCTGATGTAATTCGGATTGAGGTAAGGACACTGTCAAAAGCAGTTGCAACGTTTAAAATCAAATTGTTGATTGGTCAAATACCCACATAAACCATGCAAAGGAAATTCCAAAAGGGTTTTCAAATGGTTGAAGCTGATAGTGCTGTGGTCAATAGACTTAGTCACAAACATAATGTCTATGTGTCTACAGAAATCAAGCATGAAAAATGTTAAGAAAAATCTTAGCAGACAAGAGTAAGGGTATTTTGTCCTCTCCATCATGAATATGTGGAAAGTATGCGTGTGTATTACCCTGAACTTCGTCTTTGTCTGTGGTGCCATAATACACCCAGCAATTCCCTGTAGTCAGTGCAATACAGTCCACTGCAAAGGAGAAGGTAAAATATCCTTGGTGTGCAGCGAGTACAGTGGCAGCATTAGGGTATACACAATCATCTTTGCTCCCTGACTACAGATACCTCATGTTTTGGAGCTGTGGGATGTCCAGAAGCTCTGCTGGAGGTGATTTCACAGCCAGGTCTTTTCCAAAGATCCTGGACAAGTGGTTGAATCCCACTAAAATAACTGTCCCAGGAGGAAAAAGAGAATATGTGCTAAAAGAGTCCCAGCAACCTCTAGTGTATTTGGTTCTGTTCTTGTTTTCGAGTCACTGTAATTGTCTCATCTATCACAGACACCCCTTACTGCTGGATGAGATCTCTGCCTTCAGCTCCCTCAGCTCATTAGTGAACCACTCAATGTGTCTTCTTATTATGATGCCAATATTTATTACTCCAATATGGGAAAACAAACAAACATGAGAGAAGGAAAGGAGTGAAGACAGTAGGGAAAAGATTATAAATACATTTTCTTAGCTTTTTGCACTTACTCTGTCAAAAAAGATTCATAACTGAGCCATATAACACTAGGACAATTAAAAGGCCATTCCTTTGGAATGTCTTTAGAAGCCCCTATTTCTGGCATGCTGCTAGAATAAAAGTCAGCGTGAAAAGTTACAAAAGATTCTATTTTTATTTTCACTCCAGTGATTCTCCCCCCTGCTATCCTGACTCATATTTCTGTCTTCTTTATGTGCAAAACTGGAACAAATGAAGCGCACATCAAAATACTTCAGCTAAGAGAGGAATCATTGAAAGGATCGTTGCTTTCACAAGGATCACTGACTTTCCTTCCATATTTTCTACAACCACCTTAATTTTTCTCCTGAAGTCAGATGTCTCTAGGCAAAACTTACTAAAAAAATAGTTGCCTCATGTCTCTGCAACCTGCGTGAAATCAAGCTTGGATTATTTCTCTACCATTCTGAATAAAGTTGGTAATTATTTTTGTTTACATTCATGTTGTAAACAGACTTCTTAAACTCATCAGAAAACTCATTTCCAGTTTTATACCACATCTATCTAGGTCATGTCTTAGAAACAGCTTATGGTCTGGTCATTTTCAACCCTGACCTTTTATCACAAAAGACAGATTGAGGGGTTAAATAGTCTTACAGATTTCCACTTTAGCTTTCAAAAAAAACCCCACAAAAACAAACCCACAAAATTAAAGCCGATCAGGACCTGGAAACATCTTTCACTTGAGGTATGTGTGTTCAAACAGCCTCATGCTTAATATTCTACAACCTGACAGAATATTAAGGAAAAGTGTTGTGAATCTCTTCTTATTTATTCACTACCTTTTGTGAGGAGTTGAGCTTTTCTCAGTGTTAGAAATCTGAAAGAGGTCACTGAAAAGAAAATACAGGCAGTTTTTTTAGTACTTAGATAAGCTCTGGCTTGACCAACCTCTGAAACATTATTAAAAGTATGTGGATGTTGATTCATGGCATTTATACAGCTGGATTTCATTACATACTCCAAGTTTAAGGCCTCTATTTATGATGTTTCATTAACGTCTTTTGTGAAATTCTAGGTTCATTCATGATAATGGCAAAATTTCCATGGATGTCAATGGAGCCAGGCAGTCACTGCTTGGCTCTTTTAGGGGCTTGCTGACTGTTTTCCATCTCTTCTCTGCACTGTAGAGTTTCTATAATCACGGTTATGTTGGTAAATACAGTGCAAATGCAGTTTGAGGAGGATGTATGTGAGTTATTCATATAAAGCAAATATAGTCATGTCAGGGCAACTTTATAAGATAAGCATGGTCCCCTTAAGATACTTATGAAATAGCTGCATTTTAAAATTAGCACACTGGAAATTTTTTTACATAATTAGGAGAGGAAAAGATCTTCATTACTTTGATTTGTATCACTGGATCACTCAAATTCTCTTACCGTGTTCCAGGACCCCACACTGGCAACACTTCCTACTACAGAACCTGCACAAAATATCTGCAGTGTATATGTCAGGCAGGGCAGAAGAGGAGGATGCAGACACACGATGAGCACACATAAAGACCATTGACACAACATCAGCATAAAAGCACTTTTAGATATTTTTTGAAAAAAAGGGCTTTAAGCAAGGTCTTGGAAGAGGACTGAAGACTGTCACAGCTAAGGTGTCTTTCCCAAGTATGAGGGGTCACTTGAAAACAAGTGAAAAAATGGTCTTGCTTGAAAATACAACAAGCAGCCATAAAGATTAACACCACAGGTCAACCAGAGGTGGAAGCTGATGTCTTGATAATGAAGAAGAGATAGGTGGAGGAGAGCCATGACTGGTCTTGGAAGTGAAGTCACTTTTGTTTGGGGGGAGAGATGAGGAGCCAGTTGTGCACATAAGGAAGGGGTACCAAGATCAAAGCAACAGGCTGGGAAGATGATCATTAAAACAGCATTCTGAAAGTCTCTGACCTGACAAGCTTGCATTTGTCAAGTTCAGGCGAAAGGATGTTTAAGATATGAGTGTCTGTGTGACTTGAACCGCTTGTTACAAATCTTGTTGAAAGATAAGATTCCTTGAAAATGTAGGATGTCAGGAAATGTCTGGTTAGTAGTGTAATGGGCTGTGCACATTCATGTGGGCATAATCTGAGCATTTCATCTCTCACTCATTCATGACTATAGCATTAAAAAAAAATGATCATGAGTGAGAACAACTATCTCAAGTATAGTTCAAAATTGAATATAATTTAATTAACGTGATATCTAAGTACCTGTAACCTAAATTATGTTTTCTTTCTTGTTATGGCATCTGATCTATTCACTTTCATAAGGTGCAGTTAGTACTGTAGTCCTTAGGCTATAACAGTCAAAATATGGATATATAAAGATGTAAGAACATTTAAAAGCATAAAAAACAAAGAAATTTAAAAATTTGCTTGCTTAGGCTTACAAAACCAGATTATTTATGACTCTGTGGTGTTACTGAAAAATATGTTAGAAAAATATGCAAGTCTTCTCCTAGTACACTGTTCAGCCCACACGTCTATGGATCTAAGTCTTGGTGGGCAAAAGGCCGGGAACCCCCTAAATGTGGTGTCAGTTACAAGTGATGGGTTGTTTACCAGGAAAATGCTGAAATCCATTTTACCAACTGGGAAGTAAAAGAAAGCTCTGGCAAAGGGCTATTAGGGTAAAAAAGCATTTTTGCAGAGAAGAGTGGGTAGACAATTGTTTTGCTGAGGCCTTCTGCTAAGCTTTTGTCAGCACCATATTTAGTTTTAATTCACCACTATATACCTGAACTGCAACATTTTAAATTGTGTTTTTCATATGCAGATGGAAACATGGTTTCAGTACTGTGGCACAGACTGGTAATGTCTCAAGACTCAATGACTGACAATGCCTCAAGAGGTAAACCCCCTTGAGACATCAGTGTTCCTACAGAAGACCAGGTTTTTATAGGGTCTTATCTCTGACTGATGGAGAAGGCAGCAGCACAGAGGTCTGGGGAGAAGTAAAAAAGTGAGACGCATACATAAGTATGCCCCAAACACCATATATGTTCATGCAAACACTGCATTGTTAAAACATAAATTCCTCTTCGGAAAGATGGTCTAGTTGTGTCATGTAGCATGACAAGCAGCACATACTGAATTTCAGGTTATATATTTGGCCTGACTATGTGCGGTGGTTTACCTCTATGCCCAAATGTAAAGCACGTGAAGAAAATGGATCTGAAACCATTCCTCACAACAGAGTTGGCCTGCAGAGCTGGCTTTTCTGAAATGTAAACTGTAGAGTGAGAATGTTCCATTTGCTACTGCAGTGCTGTTTATTTAAACCCAAACCTGCAAATGTGATTGAATTTTGGCTTGGTTTCCACAATTTGATATGGTATTTAAAGCTGCAATACCATGTTTTGAATCATAGACTATTTTCCTTCTTCAGGCTTCTTGTTATGTCGTTAGGCTATTTCTCCTTTCACTTGTTTTAAAATAATTTTTAAGGGATGTTAAAAGTGGAACTGTGGGAAACTCTGCTATAAAACTCAAAACCACACACAAACCTCCCCTGCTAAATAGAATCTGGGCCTTGGAGGCCCTTCTTGAGTTTCAGAAGATTTGCAAGAGTTTGCTTCAGGGTCATCTTGCAGCTTCTGGCTAATGTGAAACTGTAACAACAAGAATTTTCAAAGAATTTTAGGCGCTAGAAAACTATGAACAAAAAACCATCCAGAGATCTGTAAGCCCCAATGGAACAAACAGCATTTTGAACCTGATGCACTTGAAAGTGAAAGGATTTTTAAAAATGCAGCAGCAACATTTAGTAATCTTTTACTCTTAGATGGCCTGATAAAACAGGCTGAATTCAGCAGAAAGCTTTCAGCTGAGGTCAACATTCCCTACATTTTAACCACATAGTATTCTTTATTGAAAAATATTTAAAGACTGAACAAAGAAAACAAAATTATATTATCATCTCCTACTTCCAAGCAGTACAATTAAATCATTGCATAAATAACACAGCTTCCCTAAGGTCACCCCAAAAGATCAGTAGCCATGTAAGAAAAGGAGTAAGGATTTCAAGTGACTGATCTCAAACTTAACTTTATCCTGAAAAGAACACTGTTTCTCCAATTATGAGAAGCCTGACAATCACTCAAAGGAGTCTCAGATATTAACTGAATTCCTACTTGTTCTACTATTTATTCAAAAGAAAAGGCTGTAGTTTAGCTAGGTATTTGGAAACAAAGAGAAAACGCGTAAGCTATTTGTATTAATAACAACAGAGGGCAAGTTCTGAACTTCTGCTTTCTTCACAGTCAAATCTTTTTATTACAACTATGACTGAATCAAAAGTATTTTTACAACACTTATTCTTAAAAGCAGTTACCTATTTAGGTAACATGACCTGCTTCATATTGAAATTCAGCTGACAAATTTTCAGGTTTTTTTTTTATTATGAATTTAAAAAAACACCACGAAAAAGGCAAGCATGGGATTTAGAAAACAGCATCACCAAACATTTGGGAGATCTGCACAATAATAATTAAACTTTGGCAAGAACACAGGACAACTTTTCTGTCATACAGAAAGTTTCTTTATTCTCCTCCCTTGAGTAAGTGCACTCTTCCCAAAATAGCAATTTGTAAGATATGTTTCTGCCAAAGGGACGCGATATTTCATACTTACATGTTGGAAAGCTACATGCTAGCATCTGTGTGGAGACCAGTGCTACTTGGCAGAGGAATTGAAGGCATTTGCACCAAATGATTAAGGACAGTAGTTCTCCCAGAACATTCACTAGCAATTTTTTATTCATTGGAAAAACTTGAAATGTGGCTTTCCCATGTGGCAGCTTCATGCCAAATAGAAATTTCCTCAGTTTGCCCATAACATCCAGAGCGGTTCGAAGGATCTGCAGTCTAGCACTGTGGTACATCCTAAACGGTAGGTCAAATCCAACCTGTGGATTTGCATGGACTTTAGCATGGCAAAGCTGAAGTCAACGCTACACCATTTTACCCCAGTTGAGAATATGGACTTCAGTTTACATCTGGATACTCTTCATCTTCACAAGTCAATACTGTCTAGGAATTTCTGGAAATTAGCTTTGTCTGGCAGAAAACAATCTCTACACAAAGCAGATCACAGCTGCTTCACAGAGTCAGTAAGTGCCAGAACATTCAGCAGCTAGATGGACCTCTGCCGATGGATCCATACAAAATTTTACCTCACAAAACTTAATATTAAGCCAGCACCATGTATCAACCGTGTGTCAGCAATGGCTGGAATACAAGAATTCAACACATATATTTATACAGCATATATGCACACATGCACACCAAGTTTCAGCATTTGTTTTTATTTTGTGCAAGGAAGAATCTAGATATCTTGAAATCATCTCTTTTTTCCCATGCAACACAGAAAAATGTAGAAGCCTGATAATGAAAAGCTGCTACCCTAAGATTCTGGAGCCTCACCAACAGTAGTCTGAGAACTCCAGACTCCAAACCACTTGTTAACATGGGACACAGCATACTCTCTCTTCTTCGGTCATCTGAAACGTCATCCTGGACCTGAGACTCCTGACTACAAAAAATTTTGCAATTTTTTTTTTTCCCCTGAAAATTTACAGTTTTAAGAAATCAGCATTCACAAGGGAAGAGGTGGTTAATCAAAAAAATTCTGACCAGCTTCTTTGTATGTGGAAAATCCAATGAGAATGAGTTGATCAGCAGCTTAATGTTTGATCCATTCCTTAACCTTAATATTATATGCATGTAGTGTTATCTTTCATCCTGAAAGAATACGAAAGCAGCCCTAGGGCAACATAGACATGATGCAAATTACTCAGTTCTGCCCTTGGTAAATCTCTGAATTCCACTTGCTCTTCAAATGAGGGTAACAGGGGCTTGTCCTCATGTGGAATTGACCCTCCAAATTAACTTCAAATTTTATGGATCCATCTCAGGAAGACAGCAGTACATATGTCACAAGGCCTATGGATGGGGAATTGCCTTAGATTTGGACTTCAGCTATTGGTGCCAGTAATAGAACCTTGTACATTTACACAATATTTAACTTTTTTTGGCATATGACTGCATGCATATACCAGTGAATATTATGATCTTTCCTGCAAACATGTACTACATCCCTCTAGACCCAATTAGTTTAAATAAACCTAAGAAGTTTATAAATGGGTACGCTCACGTCAACATTGATACATAACATACATGTTGCAGTAAACTCCATCAGAGTCAGGGCTTAGTAGCACCAGTCTGGCAAATTTCTCATTGGATACTTTAATAGTTAAGTAGAGAAGTGGCAATTCCAGGAACTATGAGAGACACATCCTTGGCTCATTTTTATTAGGTATGTCTGTAGACAGCAGAACTGCACTGGCTGGCACCAGAATAGGCTTTGGCCCACAGCATTTCATAGGGAACATAAACTTGGCAAGTCTACCTCTTAAAATCACATATAAATCAGAACTGCCCAGCAAAGCTGGTCCCATTGCTAGAGTTCCTATTCCCACACACAGGATTAATCTTTGAAGCCAAGTTGCCTTAAAGATGTTTTCGTTTAAGCTGTGGCGATGTAAACATTTAGGTTTCAAGGAGTTTATTCCTTCAGCAAATATTTTTACAAGGCGAATAATTCTCCTATTTTTGTATTGTTTCTCATTTTCTTTGTGGAACCATAATATTTAATCTGTTGTAATCTGATGAGAAAATTATATATATCTGTATTAAATTTCTTCATTACAGCCACTATTTTACAATTTCTCTCATCCCACATAGTTGCAAATATTTATTTTCCTCTCTAACATCCATATATGCTAATTACTTTACATGTATTTTGAGATACCTTTATGAAAAGTACCATCTTAAACTTTTATCTTGTTGAGACAGAATATGAAATACTGTAGAACTAATATATCTGGGAAGAAGGGCACATTTTTGTTGGTCTATCTATATTTATCTATCTATCTATCTATCTATCTATCTATCTATCTATCTATCTATCTATCTATCTATCTATCTATCTAATCTATCCATCTACCTACCTACCTACCTACCTAATCCGATCTATCTATGTATCTGTCAATCATATGCGAGTTGTTTCCTTGGAGGCTCATCATTAATAATGCAGGCTTTCTTTTTACTTCATGGAGGTTTTCGAAAAGTGAGGTTTTTTCCTGATGTATTCATATTGTTTCTGAACACAAAAAAAAAGCGTAGGTATTTACACTTCCAATTGAAGACAGTAGGTACCATGTTCAGCAGTCTCAGCTATCAGTCACAGGAAGAATATTCAGAAATCACTGCTGAAAAATACTTTATGTTCATGCTCAAAGTAGACAGTCTCTCCAATAGGGTTTTATTTTCTTAGCTCTAATAAATATGGCTAAGAGTTTAAGTATTTTAGCTCTTATCCTTGTGCATTACCCGCGAAAGAGACAGACTAAAATGCAAGCAGAAACCACTTACTCTTGAAATCATGTATAAAGTTGCCTCAAAATATTTCTAGATTGCAGCCAAAATTAACTGATTTACAGAAGAGACTGATGTTTAAATAAATATGTATGTATGTATGTATGTATGCATCACATCATGTAGCTAGATGCTTAGGAGGCAAAGTAATACTTCTCCATGGACTATAATGTTTCCTCTTTGGAGGGAGTTTTATTGGCTTGAAGTGTAGATCTTTTAATGAAAATATCTACAAAAAGAGAAGTTCTGTTTGACAAGCCTGTTCCAAAATAATATTCCTACCACTAGTTACAGCTTTTATAATTAAAACAAACAGACAGATCACATCAGTCATGAATTCGTTTGAGCCATGAAAGCTGTAGCTGCTGCCATGAACAATCACATTTACTGCAGCTCTGTAGGTATAACATATTACTGAGTGTATAATTGAATTTAAATTCTTGTGCAGCAAGAATTGTATTGTTAAATGAAGCCAATACAGTGATAAGGTTCTTAAACAGCTGTACAAGTTCATCACTGGGAAAATTCAATACTGGCCATTTTCCCCAGATTGTGTAAATATAAAATATACACATCTGATACTGTGTGATTTGAAGGAAAAGCATTAGCATTTTTCTTAGGAAACTGCTACTAAAGGGGAAAGGCGAAAGAGATGAATACTAAGCACTCACTGTATTTTCTCTATAATATATTCCTCCTCAAAAAACTTGTACGTACAAGGTGCACAACCTTGACAGCCTTGTAGAAAGGTGCTTGCCAAATTCCTGCCTATATTTTCAACAAAGGATGCACTCAGAAACCTGGCAGGGAGCTTACAAGGCAGAGGGGTGGAACACGCCTGGAACAGAGAAAGATCACTCTGGATGCTGTGGTCCCACAGAAAAATTAAGAGAAATATTTATTAATTTTGCCATTTCTCTACTGGTTTTGGTGACATATGTAATGATTCTCACTGGAGATTAGCCACAACAATACCAAAT
Organism: Pezoporus wallicus; assembly: GCF_028554395.1. NCBI lineage: Eukaryota > Metazoa > Chordata > Aves > Psittaciformes > Psittacidae > Pezoporus > Pezoporus wallicus. The sequence goes on from NW_026637663.1 coordinate 6,952,423, forward strand.
ACCCACAAACTGATAAAACAGAGTTCCTGTACCAGAATACCCACTTTGGAGAAAGAAAATACAATTTAAACTGAAGACATACAAGACATGAATTATATCAAGCATCAACCTTAAATGTTTAAGAGATCTAATACACAAGTAGTGACTTTTGATATGGAGGAGCATGTACTGTTCCAGTGTTGAAGAGTAAGCCACACATTAGGAAAAAATAATGCGGTACAAGACCAGCAAAGGTGGTATGTCAGCAAAGATTTCAATAAAATAAGCAGTTAGTATGCATGCTGGAAGAAGTATGACCCAAATAGCACATCCAAGGATGGGAAGGGAGAATACAACAAAACAAGAGGAGTGAGAAAGGCAGGACATCATGACAGGATCCAAGACAGGAGAGAGAGCACAGCAGAAACAAAACTTCTGTCAGTGTTTTTGAACTGGTTGTAGAAAGACTGAGAGAAAAAATAACTTTAAGCAAGAAAGCAACAGTGATTCAGCTGACGAAGAAGAAATTATTTTTACTGATGAGCATTGGGTAGGACGCACAGGGGAGGCTGAGTGGCAGAAAATGCACAAAAAATGAGGCTGAAGTAGGCCATGAGAGCAAAATGATGAGTGACACAAAAGAAAAAGAGAGGCAGGTTTATGAGATTATACATGCAAAGGAGACAGAATTTTATGGGGACATGGATATTAGAAAGTGAGGAGTGAAAAATAGTTTCACTGTTATCAGAGTGTCTGGGAAGATGGAAGAGTTGTCAACAGCGACGAAAGAAAAGGCATGGGGAATAGGTTTGGAAGAAAGATAAGAATTTCCCTTTTTTCTGATTAGTTATACTGGAGGGATGTAGCAGAGAAAAAAGTCTTCACAGACGAAGATAGATACTGAATTTGAAGAATTAGATTGCAAAATTGCAGCTAGGCATTAGGTACGACATAGAGGCAGTAGTAAGCTCACCCAGGAGAACAGCACACTCCGGCATCTGTGAATTCACATCAGCCAGCAGAAGATGCTCAGTTTACAAACCTGCACCATGGCACCAAGCCAGCACACTACAACTGCCACATCAGCAAGGCTGACAACATCTGAGGAAGGGTTTGAGTTAGCAATTTCACTGAGGTCTGCACTTGACACAGGTCCAACAAATACATGTTGAGCCACAAACTTTCCATATGTTAAAACTACTGATCCCCCAGAAAGTTGTGCACTTTCATGAAGCCTGAAACAATACCTTCTAAGATACTTCAGCCCTGGAACCTAGAGTAACTGAACTAAGAGTAACCTTCCAAAAATCCACTCTCTGTATTACAGAGAAGTATTCAACTGGTCCTAATCTGACAAGGGTTACATTGTTAAAACAGAACAGGAGCTTCACAAATCAGCAATATTGAGTTCACATATCTGTGCCATCTGCCCTGCAATAACTTATGCAAAGACCTCTGTATTTCTGGTCTACAGACTTTATACTGCAGTGCTGGTTTTATTTAAGACAGAAAAACCTACATAATGTAGAGGAGGCAAGGATTTGTTTTAATAATCTTGGGCATTTACATGACCCATAAGAATATCTGGAATAAAAATAACCAAAGTTAAGATAAATGTTGGAACAGACATTAAAGCTCACACTTCCAGACTCAGTCTATGTTGCGACTATATGATGTTAGGAGTTTTCCACCTTCTTTCTGATGTCGGTCATGATCAGAGACGGGACATGGAGCTACATTACACTGTGAGTGCCATGGTGGGTTCCTGTGCTATTACCTGTGCCTGCTGCAGGTAGTCACAGCCCAAATAAGACAGTTACAAGAGCACCTGAGTGGTACAACAATACTGCCCCAACCAGGAAGACGCAGTTGCCTTTTTTAACCTGCCCACTTAAACTATGTAGGTGTGCTAAATAATTACGAAATGATTCAAAAGTGTGCACACCACATAATGCAGCTAGTGAGACCCCCTTCAGGCTCACTTATTTCTAACATTGCACCCTTAGCATTCCTATGACCTTGCTCTGCATTGATTACAAGAATACCCTGACACCACATGACAGCACCAGACACCAGAAGAAGGAAGTTCACCTGAAACCTACATTGAAAAGCACAGGAAAGGAAAAGCCTTCCTTAAATTTACTGCTGAATGTAAGGCCAGCAAGAAAGAAAAGCTGGAAAAAATATTCCTTGATAAATCTAACTTGAGGAAAGCTTAGTGAAATCAGGTCATTTGTCAGAGGTGAAAAGGACAGAGAAATCAGGAAGCCTGCACAGAAAAAAAAAAAAAAATATATATATATATATTTTCAGAAAGTAAAAGGTTATTTAAGGATTTAGCTTGCCTCTTTGGGGAGAAGAAAGTGACATAAGGAATATTTCCTTAGGTGTTGAGGGGGATCATGAAATATGCTCAGTCATAAAAGGAAAGAACTTATAAGGCAAAGGAAAAATGAGGGAATAAAGGAAATTGGCAGACACGGAGGGAGGCAGCTGATAGCAGTCTGAGATCCTTTGGACAGCACATGATTAATAAAGAGCAAGGAAAAAAGAATAAAGCACTGATTTTTTTTTCTAGAAAATATCTGCCTGATCTTCAAACAAACTGAAAATACTGGACAGAGGGGAAGAAATGAACAGAAGGCAGAAAGCTCAGTCAGGCCATGACAGCAAAGGGTATGACAGTGAATAAGAAATAAGGAAGGATCATCTAGGAAAGAAAAAAATCAAAATAAAAAATCTACGAGTGTATTGGCTGTTGTCAAAGTCATGGTGCTTCCTCTAGAGATGTTGCACAGGAGAAAATCAGGAGCAAAGACTGTATAAATGGGGAGAGAGCCAAGAAAGCATGCATGCAGTGCATTAGAATGACAATTATATGATGGGGAGAAAAGTGAAGTGTCTGCCAAGCATGAAACTGAGGATAGTGTTGAGTTTGTCAGGTAATACAATCAAGAAATTCCTCCAGATCTGTGACAACCTGGTTTATCAAAGTTTTATAAATGTTTGTATTTTACCTTAACATTTATGAAGAAATACCTCTATAACTGTGCTAGCAATCTGACTACCTAATTTCTCCTCTGTCCACACTGCTTTTTAATTCCTCCATCCTATAATGGTTGCACCACTTGTTCTGACTTGTGGAGGTGTGTGTATGAATTCCTTTAGGATTTCCAATTAAAAACTGAGAATGGGCTCAGCCATGTCTGAAGGTAAAAGTCTCCTTTTCAGATTGTTACTGACACAAGAGATGTTTCTTGCAAAAAAAAAAAAAGGGACTGTTTTCCCCATATTCTGTAATTTTTCACTATAATTTATGTAGCAAGTCTCAGAATTGTCCCTTGCTAATCTAAATTAAGCTGAATAGGTCTTTCCCTTCATCCATGAGATTGACTTCATGCACAGAGGGTAGAGTTAGTCTACCGACCTTTGGCATTGAAAATGCAAATTGAATCCTGGCGTTGACAAGAATGTTTGGATTTGGTATAAAAGAGACTTAGTCACGGTACATTTCCAGCTCCTGATTATGCCAAAGCAGGAGGGCTGAGTGAATGCCAAGAAACAGTGGTTACCACTCCCCCCCGAGGGAAGGAAAAATGGTTAGCCCACTCCTGGCCACATGCTGCCTGAGCAGACACTTCATAATAAGGAGACACATACAATTTCAAATTATCTGTTTCTTTTTGTTTCTGGTATTTATGCAGAGGAGTCTTGCAGGAGGGAAATCCTCCAATAATGACTGAACAAGCACTTCACTGACACCAAATAGCTTCCAGAGCTTTCAAAAAAGAACATTTCAAATAAAATATTGATGGGACTTTCTGCATTTATGCATGGATATGACAGCTCCTGGCACTCTCTAACATGGGCTATATTAGTTTAGGTGCAGGACTTCTCAGTTCTTGTGCAAAACTCAGGCTGTTCTGCCTCTTTCTAAGGACTTCAGCCTCTTCTACAGGATGGACATGCTGCTGTCTCATGAAAAATTTCTCCTCACTTGTCTCTGCATCCTTTCTCTTCTATAGGGCAGTAGTGGGTGAACCTTTGTAAGTCCTTGTGTGAAAAGACTAATAGCAACATTAACCATCCTTAGACACCCAGCTGGAAATTCGAGGAAGAAATTCCAGTTTTTCCATTATAATAAAATCCTAGAAAATCCAATTTTAAAAGGTAAATTTGACTCATCTTCGTAAAATAAGTACGGCCAGTGCATTTTCTCTGACATATTTGTGTTCTGGTTCACAAATGACACATTTTAAAATATAAAGATGGCTATAAAATTGAAACAGTCCAAAATCATATAGAATTAGTAAACTAGGCTAGAATTAGTAACCTAGGCTAAATCTTAGCTTGAAAGAGACAGAATTCATAAGGCAAATGAGTATCACACAGTAAGTGTACCTGAATAAATTCAGTGTTTGCCAGTTGATTAATTAAGATTCATGGGAAACCTGTAGCTCAATTGTGTGCAATCATAGACTCATAGAATCATAGAATAGTTAGTGTTGGAAAGGACCTTAAGATCATCTAGTTCCAACCCCCCTGCCATGGCACAGACACCTCACACAAAACCATGTCACCCAAGGCTTCATCTAACCTGGCCTTGAACACTGCCAGGGATGGAGCATTCGCAACCTCCCTGGGCAACTCATTCCAGTGCCTCACCACCCTAACAGAAAAAAATTTCTTCCTTATATCCAATCTAAACTTCCCCTGTTTAAGTCTGAACCCATTACCCCTTGTCCTGTCACTACAGTCCCTAATGAAGGGTCCCTCTCCAGCTTCCCTATAGGCCCCCTTCAGATACTGGAAGGCTGCTATGAGGTCTCCACCCAGGCTTCTCTTCTCCAGGCTGAACAGCCCCAACTTTCTCAGCTTAAAATGTTTGAGGAGGTTGCATGGTGGAGATAATAAAACCATTGTCAAAAACGGGAATTTAGGAGTTGTATCTGTACAAGGAGGGGAAACATGAAAGACTACCCAGATTCTCTTGAAAGCCTCTTGTCTTGAATTCAGAGTTCACTGGAAGGCAGTGTAGTATTGTGGATATTACCATACAAATCACTGATCCTCACTTGGTTTCAGATTCCCACCACTGTAAATATTTTTCCCAGGATGTTATAACATCTCAGGAAATCCTTATGTTCTATTACCTTCCCAGCTTACTACTTCTGGAGTTTTTGAAGGTAAGACATTTGTGAAAAGAATTTTTTCTTCTTTCCCTTTTTTTTCTTTTTTTGTAGCCTGTCTGTCTTGCAGTTGAACTTGGATTCTTTGGCATTTAACAGCTGAAGATATTTATGCTTGGAAAAGTCTGTCCTTTGTGAAGCAGCAGAGCATATGGATTTGTGAAGATAAAACAGTACCGCAACTGGCAAATTCAGAATAGAATAGAGTGTTAAACCTTAAAACTCAAAAGGATTTTGAAGTCTCATGCTGACAAACTTTGATGCAACAGGCCAAATTCCGATTCTAGTTGTGGGAACTGAATTACTGTGGGAACTCCCTGTCCCTCTCCATCCACAGCAGAATTGGTCTTCTTATGGCAATAAAACTGGGGGTTCTGGTCTTCATTAGGTACATCGTTGCCACACTGGGGACCCTTGAGTTTCCAGCTTTCATTTTCCTTATCCTCTCTTTTTTTCTTTCCTTTTTACTTGACTTCATGGGTGTATCTCTTCTGTGAGTTAGTCACCCTCAATTCCTGTCGCACCTAATGGAAAGAAATGGGTATTTCAGGGCTGTGATTCATCAGGGACCTTTAAGATGTCTGACTGAGCTTTAGATGAATTAGGACTGGACGTAACTGACCAGGACTTTGTTGACTGTAACAGGAATACAGAATTATTAGTTGGAGGTGTCCAAATTGCAGACATCACCGTTCAGCCTGCTGAAACTCACCCTTTTTCTTCACGGGGGAAATTAATGCTGATATTAAAGAGCTATTTCTGTGGTACTCTAAGGGGCTTCCTGGGGGTCTAATGACTTCTGAGCCTTCTGTGATTCAGGCTGCCTGTCAGCTCAGGAACTTCATATGAGTTTGCCTGAAATTTGGTTTTGGAAGTTTTCAGCACATCTGGGAGGGTGAGGCATTTACTCTAACTTTCTTGCTTTTAAAGGACAGTTTAATCTGGCTGTACAATGCAAGACCCATAAATTCAGTTAGCAGAGTGCAGAAAATATGCCCCATTTCAGCCTTTTTAGAAGATCTTGTTTCCTTTGCTTTCTTCATCTCTTCTTCTGATGAGGTTCACACAGATCTTTATCTCTTGCTTTCTATGAAAAAAATTCCTCTACCCTTTGTTCTTTTTGATCATGTCCCAACCAGGCAAGAGGTCTCACAGTGACAGCTTGAAACTCCCTAGCCACAAGCCCACTTCCACAGGTACAGACCCTTGCTGGCAACTAAGCCAGCTCTTCTCTTCCCAGAGTGGTTGAACAATCAGGGAAGTCAAATCCAAAGCCTTTGTATTTCTCATGTTGCCTTCCCATCCTCCACTATCCACCCACCTCCCCTCTCCTCCCTGTTTTGTAAGATTAACATTGTTTCTTCCCTTGCTTGTTACTTCTATCTTGTACATCATGTAATTAGTATAGCTGTTGACTGGAGTGTGGACCATGGTCCATGCCTCTTCTCCAGCCCTTGATCACAGTTCAATCCTATCACATTTTTCCTGAAGTGGACCCAGTTGTCTATGGGTAGGATGTGAGGAGGCTGTTGACAGGATTAACTGGCTTCCCACTATTCCCATTCTGAACTGACTTCCCTGTCAGCTCAGATGGGAATAGCTTTTGCTTTTTACAAGAAGCACTGGGTCATTTGTGAAAAATCCACTCAGTACCAGGCCCATAAGCTTGAAGCCCGGTGAGTGAACCACACAAAGGTCCCTCTTGATTCATCATGTCTTCTTTCCCTGCAAACACTATTTTCAGAGTGCATCACACTGTCTTCTGAAAAAAAAAACAGAGCAAGAAACAAAAAATAGGCTTTGGAGACTGCACAGCCACTGGATCACCACCTTCCACAGCAGAAAGCAAATAATTTCAGATTACCCCACTCAAATAAATACATCATAATCAGGCAGAGAATTTTGTGGACATTCAAAACATACACAGTACGAGCCACTACAAATCAAATTCCACCACTAAAGGAAAACAGTCTTCCAGTCAAATGCTCTGTGGGGAAATGTTTTTTCTCATGCATGGGGTGTTTGGAGTGGTAGTTTCAATCTAGGATAGCATGCAGTAACCTTGGGAAAAAGAAACCCTACTGCATTTTAGCACAATCTTTGACTTCAATTGACCTCAAAGTCTATGTAGATGATTAGGAGACTGCTCTAAGACACAGGAACCTCTGGATCCAGCTTTTTTTTTCTGTAAAAGAAAATAAACTTAGTCCAACATTGTCATGAAACTTCCTTCAGACAGTGACCTCGGCAGAGAAGATGAAACAATATATGTTTTTATTTGAAGATGGTTTAGTATGATATCATTTTAGTTTAATAATTTATGATTCATAATAGCTCCACTGAAGGTAGGAGCATTACTCCTGATTTATACCAGAAGACAGAACTGAATTATAGCTCCCTCTTTCTGACAGTGAGCATTTCATAAGTAGCACAGCACTTTGAAATTTGTGGTGGGTCCTTTTTGTTTATTTTGTGTGTGTGTCCATATCTGTTTTGGGAGCCTGCAGTAATCTTGCTATAATCTGAAGTCCCAAAATACCACAAGAAAGACTGTCTTACAGTGTGTCCAGCCTAGCCAACAATAAATAATTCCTAGGATTACCACAAGGAAGTTGATTTATGGTTTGATTTCTAAAACAAAGAGCTCTGGACAAGGTTCAGATAAGCAAGTAATCTTATGGATGCTTATCTGGAATAAACTGGTATATCTCTGGGGCTTCACTCAAGACCAAATTGACCACAAGATAGAAAGCAGAAAAACTGAAAAATGTATCTCATATGAAAGTACTGAAGGGGTTTAGAATCAGACATGTTTCTTTTCAGGTCACCAGCACATTTCAAAAAACTTAATTCATTTTAGTGTGTTTAATTGTTGTCTGTTTCCCTCCCTCTCATTTTTAATTTCCCCTTTATATGTCTTATGAGCCAAGAGTTTTTAAGACTGTAAGGTTAACCCTGAGTGCATGAAATGTATAAACTGACTTTTCAGCAGTAGGATTTATATGAGGGGGAGAATGCAGGATTTGCCAGGTGCAGACAGATGTAGATGATGCCTGCAGAGCTTTAATACCCTGATGACGGTAACTGTAAACCTGAGAATACAGAGAGACAGTGAAAAAGGGCAAAGCGCAGCACCAATCTGAGCCTTCAGGATTTATAAGTGACAGAATGACAATTTGCCTCATGTTGCATCAATCTACTGTCTTAACCTCTGGTTCTGACTAGGCATAAAAGGAAAATGGTTCTTGTTTGCCCATGAAGATGAACTCTGCTTAGTTCTCCCTCAGCTAGCATAGAATCATAGAATTATAGAATAGTTAGGGTTGGAAAGGACCTTAAGATAATCTAGTTCCAAACCCCCTGCCATGGGCACAGACACCTTACGCTAAATCATATCACCCAAGGCCTCGTCCAACCTGGCCTTGAACACTGCCAGGGATGGAGCATTCACAACCTCCCTGGGCAACCCATTCCAGTGCCTCACCACCCTAAAAGAAAAGAATTTCCTTCTTATATCCAATCTAAACTTCCCCTGTTTAAGTTTTAACCCGTTACCCCTTGTCCTATCACTACAGTCTGTAATGAAGAGTCCCTCCCCAGCATCCCTATAGGCCCCCTTCAGATACTGGAAGGCTGCTATGAGGTCTCCATGCAGCCTTCTCTTCTCCAGGCTGAACAGCCCCAACTTCCTCAGCCTGTCTTCATACAGGAGGTGCTCCAGTCCCCTGATCATCCTTGTGGCCCTTCTCTGGACTTGCTGTCGATTAATTTGAAACTGGTTTAATTTTATGGCCTAAATTCCACCTATTGCTTTTCAAGGGTAACAGTTACTTGTTTGAATCTGAGGAATCTTAGGGCAATTGGGGGCATACATTAACTGGAATGAATGTAGCTGTGTTTGGATATTGTGCTGTAGGGCAAACCATGGGGAGTGTTGGGACACTTACTAATGGGCTGCAGGGGTTGGAGGGGCTGAGGGAGCAGCTGGGCTAGAGGGAGATGGGGCAAAGCCACCATAACTCTTAAAAAAGTTCAGGATAGGTAGCATGGATGCATCACGGCAGCCTTGCCTAAAAGTCTGTGTTTGAGGACCTGGTTGCTAGAAGTGGTAATCAGCGTATCTTTGAGTTCTTGTTCCTAAGTCCATCTGTAAGGCATATTATATTTTGTATGTGTATTTACCTGTACTAAGTATGTAGTAAAGTAGAGAAACAGCCAGAAAATGTTTTGACTTACTGCATATAGGATAGGACACATGGCATTTTCATCAAATTCCTAGCGGCAAATGTGGGTGTGAGCATCTCAGGGGTGCCTTTATAATTAAAGTGAAGCTTTGGATACTCTCATCTAGGCCACAGACTAGACCATATGCCAGTCATCCATGTTATTCTTCCAGCTGAAACCACAGCACCTAAGGCTTAATGTCTTACTAGACAAAACAGGAAAAACTAATCCTGGTTTTGCAAGAAGTGGGTTGAAAAATAATTCCTTAGAAATTGCCACATTTATTCAAGAGTTTAAAAACATTCCATGCAGTGTGCTGTACAGGGAGTGAAGAGTGGAGTGGTGAAGAGATTTTACTTCCATTTGATATGATCTGTATAATTCATTTAGGGCTGTGCTTCCTGTGATTAATCTCATGATCCAGTATGGATGACAGCAAAATTCTTCTGCTGCATGACATAATAATGCAATTCATAGTCCAAATGAAACTAAAGGTCATTTTTATTGTGGTACAAACATCAAGATGATGTTATAAAATCAATATTAACTTGAAAAGTAAAAAAAAAAGAAAGAAAGCTGAGAAAGAACACCTTAGTTAGGTGTCCTTTAATATATGTAGTATAATTTTTAATTTTGTGACTGCACAACATTTTTTCCATCCAGTGCAAAGAACAGGCAGTTCTTATTTACTTAGCTATTTCAGCTGGGGCTTTATTTCCCACTGTGTCTATTATTTATGTTCTCTTAGGCTTTTCTATGTGCTCACAACTCTATAACATGCAATTACTTTACAAATACTATTTAGTGTATCTTCAGAACTTCCCTAGGGCATGGTATATATTGTCCCTGCTTAGCACACAAGGAAATGAGACTTGCACAGAGAAAGGTCAGAAGTACTCACTAATTTCAGATGCCAAGTTTGAGGAATCTAGGGCCTAAAAATTCCTTTAAAAAAAACCCAAACAAACAAAAAAAGCCCACTACAAATTACATGAAAGTAAATGAACAATTATCTTTTCTTGTCCTCTGCCAGATAGATGGGAGCCTCTGTTCAAAGTCTTTCAGCTGAGGCATGATGAAGAAAGAGAGAGGGAAATATTTTTTTCCTAAGATTCATTAACTACTGGAAAAGAAAACATATTACTAAAACTATTACTTTCAGGTGTTTGGGGACTAAAAAAACCTATCTTCTGGTCTCTCCTTAGTCTCAAACAGGATTACAGGAAACTCATTCCAATGTGCTGCCAATGTCTCCTGCCTATGAGCAGGACTTGTATTCCCCTCACCTGTATGGATACGTTTGAGGATAATTGTATTAAAGATTAGAAAGTATTATGCTGATACTGCAGCCACACAGATCACAGAAAACAGGAGGGCTTCGAATTATGAAATTTCTCAATATTGCTTACATTCACATTATTTGAACATTTGCAATACTCATATTACATGGATATTAATATAATAAAATCTCATAGTAAATATCTTTAACATGTAGAGACATATAAAAAGCTATCCTTTGGTTTCAGTGGGAGGTGTGACTAGATTTGAGGTACTTTTTCAAATAAAATAATAAGTTCATTTCCTCCATTTGACTTATAAAACTTGAATTTGAGGGTGTATGTTTCCTAAGACATGAATAGCATAGTGACTGAAGTGGGATTCCTCCTTGTACACAGGTATAAAATATGTAGCAACAGATGAGGTTTCAGTCACTACAAGATAAAAATAGCAGAAGCCTGAACTCAGATCTTGAAAGAACTCACAATATTTTCTGATAAATTTTATGGTTTGTAGTGACATATTTAATTAAGCTTTTGATAACTTCATCCAGAGGGGTCATAGCTTGATAAATGGGTATAATACAGACCCATTCAACAGAGAAGTTGAGGCCAAAATATGGCAGCTGTTTAATAACTGCAGGAATGGTTGGGTTGACTACTTTCTATGAAAAAAATGTTCTACATGATATATAAACTGATGAAGCAGAAAGAACAACAGAATCTGGGCTTTTTCAGTTCTTGGCACCAAAGATGAACTGGGTAGAACAAGAGATTGCTGAACGCATTATCTGAACTACAAAAAGCTTCCCGATTCATAAGTATTTTGGAAGCATTTTTATCAGATTCTTCATTTTCCATTACTCCTTATTTCTGTACAATAAACAGTAAATGACTGATAATGATTGAAATAACAATCATCATAATCTTACCACATGGAAAAAGAACAAAACACTTTGCTTATACTAAGATATGGAACCAATAAAAAAAAAGTGTTCATGAAAGTCAGATGGAAATTAGATTTCACTCAGTATTCTGTTTCAGTCTCTGATTTTTCCTATGTAAATATGAACTCATTACCTTTCCAGCAGAGAAAGTTATTATTGTTATCATACCTGGAAGCAATTCTTATCTCTAATGTACCAGGTCTCAGCATCAATACCAGTAGAGTCATATGCTGGTCATTCTATCTAACAAAAAGAAGATTTCTTTTTCAAAGATCTATTGCAGTTGTGAAAACAGGAAGACATGCAAGAAGTAGCATAGGAAGAAAGTGTGGTTTTTTTTTCTAAGTACGTGACTTGGCTAAGCCAGAATAAGTGTGTTGTGTGATATTGTACCCACTGAAACTCAGCTTCAAAAGAACTGAAAATCCAGACGTGGATTTCATAAAGAAAAAAAAAAAAAAGGAAAAAAGAAAAAAAATTTATCCCTCAGGGCGGAAATGAGCCCTTGAAGCACTTTGAAGCCCCATATCTCAAACAGGTACTTGATTCCAGATTGGAACCAGAAAAGGACACCACAGACTGTGGTGATGTTACAGTGTCCCCTGAAGTTGCAACAGAAATGGAATAGTGTGTTTGCCTAAAGAATTATCTCACCTGTTTTTTTAGTATATGAAGCAATGGTAATACAAATCTGTTCTGAGGACGATTAATAGCTGAAGTGGAGTAGGAGCTGTTAATCAGTCTGAAAGATCGATTATTAAAACTAGGCTCTACTTTAAAAAATTTTCATACTGGATGAAATGTGCCATCCTGTGCAAAGGACCAGGTCTAAGGATCTCTTAGGTCTTTAAATCTCCACTGCAGGGCATGACTATTTCTTATAGATCCCATAGGCTTACAGAAAAAGGATGAATTTAATGAGACAAGGGCAGACCAGTCTTTAACAGTACTGCAGAGAGCAACAAACTATGAAAGAGGTAGTGATTTGTTCTCAGACTTGTATTTCTAAAACATTTCTACTCAACTGTAGTGAAGAAAATCTGCTGTGTCATGGCTTTTCACTGAAGTGAAAGGAATATCCTTCAGTTTCTATGGGAAGCAGCCAAAAAAATGCAAACAGTATGTCCAGCTGTCAGTTTCAAAAAGAAAAATAAAACACAAAATAGGAAGTGAAGTCAATATTGTTTCTTGCTTACTGCTTTCATCAGAGACCATACCGACAATGGAAAAAAAATCAGAGAAAAAAACCACTTTCTGTTCATTTGTGTCACCTCAGAGTGAAATACACATCAGGAAAGTGCGTATATGTTAGAATGAAGAAACTTGAAATAGTGCAGTATCTAGTATTACCACTCTGAGAATAAGAATGAACAAGACAGAATATTTTATGAGGTATCAGCTTCTTCTACTTAATTTGCTTTCCTAGTGCTTTATAGGACAAAAAGAATAAGGCAATATACAGCTTTACAAAAGCACAGCACTCACAGTGAGTCACCCTAATTGTCCAGGAGATCATGACTACATTGCATTTGCTATTTCTGTATCCTCCCGAAGCTCTCCTTTTACCTTCAGTAATGCCTAGTTTATGACAGAAAAGTTGAGCACAGGAAAGAAAGCTTTTTAATATTTATTTATATTTATACTTTTGTATTGAACAATGCTCATAGCTGCCATTGACTTTGTCTTGGATCCACACAGAAGGTCATACAACTCAAGTGAAGTAAAAGACACTTAGTAGAGAGACCCTGACAGATCCTGGGAAAATTCAGTGTAAACAGGTCAGATCAGAATCAAGGTTTAATGGACTGCATGTCTAAAAGACCAAGTTTGGCCTTTCAGTTGCAGAGCACCAGTTCAGTGGCAAAGGGATCAAAAGTGTCAACCTGAGAGGAAGCAGAGAAAGTCTTCAGGGCTTCTGGAAAAACTTTTGATATGTAACTTCTTACATACCTTGAGAAAAACTAGCTACCTGCTTTTCATTTTCTCTGTGTTTAGGGAAATAGGATTGTGCATGACTTGTTTGTACATAAACATTATGATTATTTTTCCTAAGCCTGTAAGATCCTGAATTTTGGCTAACCACTTGGCTGTGCATGCAAAAAAACCCCATCACAGGTAAAAGCAATGGACCACATGAAAACTAATACTGAGAGGCAGTTAACTGGAATGTGGTAAATTGGGCTCCAACTGTATCATGGAAAAGGGGATTTTCTGCAGCTGAATAACCACAGATGAGATAATATAACTGCAAGGCCTCCTTAACATCTGTGTAGACAGAAAATATAAAGCTTCTTCAAACATTCTGGTAGGTCACAATACAGGCAAAGGGAAGCTATTAAAGATGCCCACAATATTAATTTACACTTGGAGGTTAAAAAATTATGCAGACAGACAGACTTCTGTGGACAGACTATGGAAAACAAGACTAGGGTCCAGCTGGTTAATTAGGGCATGTGTTCCAATTTAACACCTGCAGTATAGCATCCATGCTGCTAGGATGTCCAGTCACATGTAAAACTCAGTGCAGTGTAGTGACAAGAGGTGAACAAAACCTCTAAAGCTAAAGTCAGAAAAGCAGCTAATACACTGGTCCTTCTCCTGTAAGGCTTGACTGAAGAGACTCAGTGTGACATTTTTTAACAGCCTGGGCTGAGAAGCAAAGTGTGTTCAGTCCAGCTATTCTGAAAAACAAGAGGTTTTTTTCCCTTCTGATCAGTTGCTTTTATTTTAACTTTGGCCAAATACAAGAAGTACAAGAGTTTTGGGACTGGGATTTCGTTTTCTTGTGAAATGCTTATTTAAAGCAAAAATAGTAAGCTTTATCTTTTCCCACCATCTCTTTTCCCATTTGGACTGATTTGAGTTTTATAGGGTGAACTGCATTGGTGCTTGTTCATTCAGACTTGTTCACATCTCTAATTTTCCATTAGCCTGTGGAGACATCAGTCTTGTGGCCTCAAGCTGGATCTGTGCATTCATGTTAGCTGACCATGCGAAACGGATAATTGTAATCCACAGACCTTGTTTGTGTATGCAATTACTCATTTTGTAGATGTAGATGTTGTCTGGTTCACCTCCAGTCCCGATACTAGAAATGTAAATATTTCTCAACTGTTTAAAATTATAATATGCAGAGCTGCGGTTAGCGGTTAATAAATTAATCTTGATGTACTTCAAGTAGCTTATTTGGGTTAGGTTACACCTAATTTGCCTGCCTCATATATCCAAAACATAGTTGTTAATATTTTGTAAATATATATTTTTTTTTTTTCTGTGTTCAATTAGCCTGGTCTTACAATCACTATATAATGAACAAAATACACTGCTGACCACAGACATGATATGTGTGCTTTGGGCTTGTTATCATGCTAAATGGCCTTATGACCAATAATAAAGTGGACGTGAAATTCCTAAAGCCCTAAATTTAGGGCTAAATCCCCCTAAAAGTTGCTGTTCCCTTGCCTTAATAATACCATTCTATAGATTGTCATTTTGCACTCTGAATTAACCAGAACAATAGAAGTCACAGTAAGTGTTCCCCATCAGGCATCAACATATGGTATCCAGAGTTCCTCTTAAGTCCTATTTTCTTGATTGACATGTAAAAACAGAATAACCAGAAACGTTGTTATGAATGCATAACTCCAGCATCTGAGCATGTGCATATATGATGTTTTCAATCTCATTGCCTAGCCCATCAGCTTACTAATAACCTTGTATCTAATAATTTCATAGTGAGCTGTAAATAGAAACTATTAATTTCTCAAATGTCTGAGAAGTGTGATAAATGGCCTGAAACTTCAGGTGCCAGTCAAAGGCTCTGAGACTTGAACATAAGAGACATTTAAGTGCAAAGATCCAGTTGTTCATCAGTGTTTTTCTTGAGAAGTATTGAAGGATTGGTCTAAATGCTTAATCTTACACGTCACTAATTACTGCAATGCCGAATTGCATTCAGGGCTAAATAGCCATTTAACGTAATTTCTCTCTTAAAGTAGACATGCTTTCTCTAAGAAGCCTGGAGACACCAAAAAAGGAAAGAGAATGAGTATCCCAAATGACCCCTGTATTGACATGACTTTGCAACCATCTTTTTAACAAAACGAAATAGTGCCCTCTGGTGTTCTTTCTTTTCATCATTTTCCCGCAAAGTGATTTTCGCGTAACAGAAGTGGCTTCCACTTCAATTGGGTAATTTAAGTCTTCTTGCTTAAAGGAAGTGTCTAGAGGAACGCGGTCATGTACTTTCTGTAGCTCAGGTATCAGAAATGCAATATGCCTTTCCTTGAATTTGTGACATAAAAATTACAGTCTCCCTTTTTCTGGTAGAATCAAAACAGACTTGCTCCTTTAAACCTTAGAAGTTTCTCCAAAGACACACTGTTCATCACTTCTGCCTGCAGTTGAGACAGGATCACTGAGAGTAGAAGGGGCAGTTACACAGTTGCTGTATCAGTGTTGCTTGTTTGCATGTATATCTCCCTGAATTCCCTCAGGAGAGCGTTCCTGGCAGGAAACACTTCAGTATAATATTTTACACGTCAATGCTTTTACACTGCACTGCATGTTTTCTTATTACTTTGTGTATTATCTACCTGTATCTTACAGCGCTATGTCAGCTGAGTAACAAAGATACAAATGACTGAGGTGACAAGATGCATCATTTTTGAGAAAAATATCTCTATTAATAGAAAACCACAGTTAAAGTTCTAATTATTTATAACTCACTCTGGAGTTGACCCATAATATGGCTCTTCTATTTCTAGTAAGTCACTGCCAGGACATAAGTAGGGTCACTGCATTCAGTTGTCTATTGGCAAATCATAAATGACTAGTTAAAAGCAGGGTGTTCCATTGCTACTATGAGATACAGACTGACATTCTGTGGCTTTCCATCCTGTCTTGTTCGACCTAGTCAACCATTTTGAAGATTAACCACTTGATGGCAATTCTGACTGAGTAATTCTGAAGCTAATTTACCTTCTCTTTTAGTCTGTGTGGTATCACAGCGGATCTGTAAATAACCTGAATATACACAGATTTGGGAGCTACTTTTTTACCTGTTAATGAGAGATTATCTTTTTCTTTCCTGTTTCTCAGCCATGAGAAACCACTAATGTAAACAGGTTAAAAAGCCTGCAAAGTTCTGAAAATATTTCAGGAGCTGCAGGTCTGACCCATGCCACATTGCAGAGACTGTAACAAGTTGTCATGGCTTCTGGTTTGCCTGAAGTATGGTTCAAGTTAGCTGGCGCCCATGTGAAGCCCACCACATAGACACGTGTGGCCTCAAGGACATGTTACGTAGCGCACATTGGCCTTGTGCTGACTGAAGGCTGTTAGCATGTGATATCTTCATATATTAAGCAGGTGAACATGACCTTTGTAGGATTGAAAATTAGTAACTTTCAGACAAATTCATGGCAGGCTCTGCTGCACAGCTTCTCAAATGTCTCCACCTATGCCTTCCTCATTTGAATTGCCATTGCTGTCCTACCACAGGCACCCACTACCTCACCACAGCTCCCTATCTTCCTGTTCCACCCCACAATCTCATCCTTTTAGTTTTTATCCTGATTTGGCTTAAGCTGATGTACCCCCTCCTATTGTCGACATCTGCTGCTGTCTTCTCTGCGGGCTGCTGATGGCCATCCTGTTGTGTTTCTTCCACAACTGACAGTCCCAGCCCCTCGGGCAGGGGTCCCGGAAGCAGAAAGCAAACAAACATGCCAACATCAAAGCAGACCCTCGGCAATATGCCCCCACCCCCAGCTTCCCGTTTCCATCTGCTGACAATGAACTGAGCTTCCTCCAGGGAAAGCAAGGGCTTCTGAGCTTTAGCCCATGTGGCTGGGTAGCTGTGCTTTCTGAGCCCCTGTTTTTTCTTCCTTCCTTTCTTCTCCAGGGAAACAGAAGGAGAAGAAAAGATGGAGACATTTTGTTGGAAAACCAGGGCTGAGACTTTGCAGCCATGGCCTGAGTCCCACTGCCAAATGTGAGTTCTAAACACTGTATGCCAGCCCAATAAAAGACCTAAAACCATGAACCTGGAGGCAAGTCAACACTAGGCCATTCAATCAAAAATCACAGCACTTAAAATTCCTACTCGGCTGCTAATTGTGGTGATGTGGGGCACCACAGTCACAGCCTCATGAAATGTTGCTGCCTAGCAGCCTACAGCTGCGCACCCCCAGGACAACTGCAGACCTAACAGCTCCAAGAGGCCCCTGACCCACCTCCTGGTCTGGCCTGACTGAGAGCTAGGAAATATGTTTTGCTCTAGGCTAGGGAATTCAACACACCCAGGAACATTTCCAGATGCTGTGGCTAACCAACACAGAGTAGCCTATAGCTCATGTTGAAGCTCATAAACTTTCTAGGATCCAAGGCCCTGTGGAGGTAGGAAAACTGCATGTTGGGAATGGCCCTTCGGATTCTCACATTCCTGAGCTATGGGTAGGGGTATTTCTGGGCACCACTAGTCTGCCCAAGCCACGCCTGTGGTAGAAATTGTTTTAACAGCTTAACTGTCCACCTAGTTGACTAGGAGCATTTCACAGTTTGTTTCATTTATTAATGCAGAAGTGATGAATGCATTCCAGACCCCAGGTTGCCTGTTGGCCTTGGCTTGGTACCCACCCAGGAATTTATCAAGCAAAGCATCCAGCCCAAACAGATGTTCTTGTCTTTGCTAATTTCTTTTTAATAGCATAAACTTGTTTTATATAAGAATGTCATGTATGTTCACAGTGTTGTATGAGTACATCTGCAGATGTAAAAGAATTTGAATTCTAATTTCCCAGCCCCCAGGACAAGTCCTTTTTCAGGTTAAGTGGGAATTTTGATGGCTGGTAGAGCTGATATTTACAGCTCTTGGAAAAAACATTTTACTGCACAGAAAAGAAATATTGATTAACACAATAGAAAAGGACAACAGAGGAGAAAGCAAAAGAATATGATGGGAAATTCCCGTGTCCTTCTTCCTGGGGCTCATATAATTTTTATATTTTGCTTTAAGCAACAGCCACTGTAAACACTGAGCTGTTATATAAAATAAAAGAGCAACCTGACTACATCATACCATACTTTACAGGAAAAGGTGTAAAAAATGGCTGGGATTTCCAAGAGAGCAGAGACATTCCCATGCAGCTTTCAGGATGCTCCTGCATGCTGGAATTTTAAATATCCTACCCAAAGCATCTGATAGGCATGCACCTACTGTGCATGGTGTCATTAAGTTTTGAGCCCACTGGGAATTATCAGAGTCTATTCAAATTCTGTAGGAAGATGCTTCTGATTTAATTTATATTATATTGCTATAGTCCTGGTTAAGTGCTCAGATATTCAGCATTACAACACAGTAGGTCTCTGATGGATCTAGCCCTCAACCCATAATAGAAATTAGGGCCAGATTCTGCTCTCATTTAATTTTGGAATAGCAGCAGTTGCTTCTTATTTAATGAGATTATATACTGGCCTTCTGTATTTTCATGGCTCTACTGTACTGCATATTGTAATTTTCACTCATTAAGTTTAAATAAACATCAACTTAATGCTTAGCAAACCAGTTCTAAGGGAATAGCATTGATTTGCAACCCAGCTTGTGGCTTTAATCTCTATGTACTTGGGACCTCACCAAGCCTAGAAGGTTATAGTTAAATATAAAGAAAGAAAAAATTTAAACAGCGCCAAAATGGGAGCTCCTATAAAAAAGCTCCCATAAAATATTCTATATTTTAGTGTTAGCTTTTCCCTCTCAAATAAATGAATAAACCTGCTCCTTCAGTCTGCTAAGTTTAAATGATACAGCACACTGTACTTTTAAGGCAGATTTTCTGAGATCACGAGATAAAAACCTGTCTGTTGCCCCTTGGAACAGGAAAATGCAACAACGTTTAGGTGGCAAACAGTAGTGTTTAGGTGGCAATCTCAGACAGGAACAAAGGAGAGAGAAATCAGAGGTGACTTTTCTCTCCTTAGTTCTCCACCTTTAATTTTTTCATAGGTCAGCCTCAGTCAGTGGTATAGTGAGCACCACTTGAGAGTTTCAAATCCCAAAGGGCTAATATCAGGCCTACACCAATTTCAATATTTTTGGCTGGTGTTGCTTCTTATAGACAGGCTGAAATCTCCCATGGAGTAACAAGACAAAATGGGATCAACGCAGCCCAACATAACTGAAGGCCAAATGTAAGTCAGACAGAACAGGAACTTTTGTCTGGACTTTCTACCTCACAGGCTATACTTCACCCCCAGTGCTGATAGCCATAGGGCAGGATTACTTTCTTGCTTCTTCATTTTTTAATTGATCTTGACATCATTCTACAGGTTTTGGTTTTAACCCATTGCAGAAGGAACAAAAATAGGCCCTCAAAAAAATCAACAACTTTTTCTTTCTGAAGCAGGATCCTTGTTACCAGGGTAGCTTCCAGAAATGGGTTTCTGAACACGATATAAACCTATGCAATGTGTGTGAACAAGAATTGTAGCTACAGATCAAGATGGAAGCCAGGAAAAATGTGATTTTCTTACAAATTTTCATTAAGGCTGAAAAGGGTCAGCAGTATTTCCTCTCCCCCTCCCCCATTTTTAGGTCCTTCTTATACTGATGTACTTGGTGTTGAAACTGAAGAAACAGCAAACACCCAAACCCTAGCGTGCATGTCAGTATTTTAGCTTTCAGTAAAACAATAGAAAGATAATAACTGCAATACAAGTGGAAACACACAGTCAGCAAGACCCACACAGTGGGCCATAGCCCAAACACTGTTTTTGCGCAGTTAGAATTCTCCTAAATGAGTAGCAGTACCTATGCTCAGCCTAGCAATAAATAAACCGATTCTGCCACCTACCGGTTGTTTGAGGTGAATATAGCGAAAACCCGGTTTATAAATGCGACGCGAATGAAGCAGACTGTGCTTCAATGTATTCACAAATTTCATCAGGAAAGAAAACAAGCTACTTGGAATTGTTCTCAGCATGTCACCAGAATTTTTTTTCGCTATATGATTAACAAAATGAAAATTTAATATCGTTTATTTCAGGTATTCCCTGATGTTTCCAGCAAAGATAAAACTGACAAAAAAAAAAAAAAAAAAAAAATCAGTTTGAGTATATTAAGATATTTATGATTTAAAAAAAAAAGTTTTTCCTCTCTTACAATTTTGTGGTTCAATTGCCAAGTTCCTAAACCCCTTTTTTAAATAAAACTCTCTTCTCTCAATGTTCCCTAAGGTTTATACCCGAATTCTTGTAACTTCTGATTTATTTTTCTTTTTTTTTTTTTTCAGTTTACAAGACATAGTGCATTTTCTTTAGCAGAAGTTCCTCTGTAAAACATGGGACATCTCATGACAACACTTTCTTAGCCCACATTCAGGAGCAGTGATGCTCTTCCTTTTACTTTTAAATAAAGAGTAACTTTTCTTTCTAGATTTTGCTGTATTTTCAATTAAGATGTGGAAAGGCTGGTTGATGCTTATGCAAATTAAATGCTTCAGAAGCCACTAGAATTGCTGAGGTACCTCAAAGGCTTGTAAGAACTACACAACTTAGAAGTTTGATCCAGAAAATATCAGGCTTTTGAGTGGGAATTGTACTTGGGAAGGGAAGTCAAAGCAAACCTCAGACAGGGTCACTGATCCAATTTGGAGCAGTTTTTGCTAATCCTGCTCTCAGAACCACTTTGCAGCCTTGTTTCCTTAACATAAGAGGCTTTTACATCAGTGGCTGGAATAGTTTGGGGGATTGTTGGCAGCATACAGTAGTATTTTTGCTGATACAAGCCAACTAAGATGGCTTTTGTCCATGTTAGTTTTGGTCCCTTTAATAATCTCTTCTCATAGACACACAAAACTTGTGGGTTGAAGGTCTGAGGTTTAAACTAAAATTTACTGGAGAGTGCTTACTGAAATCAAATCATGGATATACTGTAGCAACAACTTATTTTAAGATGCTAAACTTCCAAAACCTGTGGGCACCAGTTCTGGACTTAAGATTTAACTATGATGGGTCTTTTAATGCAAAAGAGAACCTCCAGTGCCCATATAACCTATGACTCCTTTTCATGTGAAAAATAGATGGGACCACCCATCTTTCTGGCAGTGATTTTACTCCAGAGCCCACGTAAGCCTGACTGTATAAGAGGAGTGAGTGGGAGATTTAGCAGGACTCACTTGCACTGCATGAAATCCTGTGCATCATGCTTTTGCCAGATAGATCGCCAGAGACTGCATTCTGGATAAAGCAGCAGATATTTCCCCATGATTTCCTTTTGTGTAGGACACCCTCTGAATAGAGAGGAAGGAAACAGACTCCTCAGTATCCTGCAGATGCATTCAGTGAGATGATACATTAGAGGGGTTAGAGGCAAAGATCCCTTCTCACATGTGCACTCAGATGTACATGCACTCATATATACACTGCAGATCCTGTAGGACTTAAAATGGGATGTTCTGATAGTCATTACACATGGCCTAACTAACACCTGGCCCTCAGAGGATGCAGTCTCAAAGTTTCCTCTCATCATGTATTTTATGTCTTCCCTTAACAGAGAACTTAGCACAGAATTCAAAAGCAGCAAAAGCAAACACAAAAAGTTTAATAGAAACTCTAATATAGACACCAGCCATACAATTCAGGCTGAAAGTTGCCAAGGGAAAAAGAAACCACATTCTCATCAGATCTGCATCTGATGTGGATGCTCTCTGCAAGGGAAGGAGAGACACTCTTTATTGTCTTCTGTTGACTAAAGTACACTGGACAGTGACTGCTCTGATGTGCAGAACCTAGCTCTCAATATAGAAGATAATGTGTAAATATAACCAGGACTAGTTTTGTATCACACAAGTTCAGGCACCGAAAGTACACTATACTCCCCACAAGCAGATCTTGGTATGCCATCCTGGAGTACCCTATCACGTAAACAGCTGTGAATATGTCATTCTGATTTTATAGTCATATAGACTATGGACTTCAACAGGTCTGGATAAGGTAGATTCAGGCCACCTAGCCTGTTTCTACTTATTTTATTTTATTTTATTTTACTACCAGAAAAATCTAGTACATTTCCATTTTATCCTCCTCTGACTCACCCTTCTCTCAAAAAAAAAAACATGAAAGATTATAAAAATCTAACTCAGTAGTAGTGAAGAAGATTGTATCAACTCAGGCTAGTGGAGGCAATTAATCTGACTATAACATTCATATTCTCATCAGACACAAAATAGAGAGATGTAAGGTGATATCTATTTAGCCTGCTTCATTGGTACAAAGAAAGTCAGGATCTTTCCAACACGCTGAGTCCTATCAACTAACTGCCAGCTCCTGGGGGGAAAACCAGGCAATCTGCAGGTGGGACTGGATCAACTGGGATTTTCATCCCTGTTCCTAGACAAAGAGGTGAAAAAGGAGGTTACACTGATGGGACACAGAGATTGCAAAACCAGTTTACGACAGCCGTTTAGGAAATAAGCTATGCTGTTTCAATCAGTCTCCAGCACAGCTTTAACAGCAGTAACTACTAAGTCCGTCATCTGTGTTAATTTAATATGTCATTTAGCATTCCTGTCAAGGAAGAATAAAATGCAAAACAGGGATGTTGAGCTTGTTATAAGATACAGTGACACCAATATTTCTCATATGACATGATTTTTAAAGTTCTGGAACAGCCCTTGGAATGGTGTTAAAGGCAAGGAGGGTAATTTAATCTGAAGAGAACATGACAAGCAATGCATATGCACTAAGATTATAGAAAGGGGTAAACCGCAAAATCAGCTAAAAGAGAAAACTTCCTTTTTAATTCTGAACTTAAACCTAACAGTGCACATACATTATTACATTGATTTTCATAGCTGTTTCTAATTTGCCAACCAAAATTTTAACTCTGTCGTTTCAAGAGTGAATGTATTTTCTGTTTCAAATTGATGCCGTGTGAAGTGTGAGTTCAGGCAGCTCTGGCAAACACAAGATACATTTTTCAGTATCAATATTGATAAAGAAGACAGCCAGGGCCCTTTCTCTAGTCATGTGCCCAACTGGCAGAGTCTGTCTCCATACTACTAAATGCTTTTAGTCTCTAAACAGGTCTTGATACATGGAAATGGCTGCTGGAATTACCCATGACCCATCCCCACCACCAGCTGTCTGGGAATTGCTTGTTACCTTGACCCAAAGCCTAGACAGAGACTATTCTGGTAGTTCAAATACAGATAGTTAAATTGTTCAAGTGACTCCCTGACAGTGTTTAATTACAATAAGCTGTGTTCTCAAAATTTCCAAATCCACAAGCAGTATTACTTTTCTGAAACTTTCTGGAATCATCACTATCAAGTAAACGTTCAGGAAACCTAGGAGTATGTTGGTTTTCTACCAGTCTCCCAGGATCAGCTTAGAGATAGGCAGATGCATCTCTTGATGGTTATTATCCCACTCCTTCTTCCAGGTGGCAGGAAGTGGAGGCACCAACCAACACTTCAGGAATCTCCCTTTTGTCAGAACATGTCTCTAGCTTTTAAACACTACAATATTCAAACAGTGATGTTTTTTCACAGACTATTTTTCACAGAAAGAGGACTCATCATCATAAGTTTGAGTGGAAATTGGTAATACTTAAAAATCCATATGAATCTGAGAAAGTTGACTGTTGAAGTCTTCTCAAGTACTAACCAAAGAACATGAAGATGGTTTTAGAAATAAGACTCATTATGTAGTCACAACAGAACTAGGAGACATTTCCTGTGATAAATATTTATGTACACGAGGAGTAGTAGCATTCCAGTCAAGCTGTCTATGTCAATGGATTTCAGCTTATTTTCAGTCACCTTGCAAGTAATAAGCTTGTGAGAGCTGCATGGCACACAAATTATCAACAGTCACATCAATGTCATGTTTGCCATGTGACCAGCTGAGGCAGGTGGCTCAGTAGAGGTAACATGAAAATGGGATTGCATTATGTGTCAACACGGTCTACATATTGCTCCAAAGGCATATATGGAGAAGGAGCCAAAAGCTCGAGTGCTTCCTAGAAACAAATTCAAACTTCTCAATTAATAATCTAACAACCACAGACTGGTGTCATCACACCAATGTCTATTCTTGAAAATTTCCAAGTCTTACTGGATCAGAAATGGTTGCTACCAGGTGTATTTAGCTGCTTCTTTTTAAAAGCTGGGATCAAATAAAAAGATAAAGAAATGAAGAAAAACAAGAAAGAAATTAACTGAAAATTTTTAACTCAGGGGAGGTTTTGCCTGAGTTTGGGAATGTGGTTTCATTTAGTTTGAAAGAATTTTCAGCCAAATCTAAAGAGAAGAGAGTTATATTGTTGGCATTTGCACAGGAATTTTGCATAGTATTTCGCCATAAGGCAATTGTTTTTTTCATCTGGTTTACATTTGGGATTTGAGGAGGGAGGCATACAGCCTCTGCTGGTGGTGTTATATATTGTAAAATCCATATTTAGAAGCAACTTTCATCATCCTGTTTTGAGTACTTTCTGGTATACACTGTTACCTAGACAGAAACTTCAAGCTGGGGAACATTTGAAGGCTATTTCACCAATGTATTGAACATAATGAACCAGCTCTAGCAGCAGACAGAAAGACATGGGGTACTGTGGGCCCCTTAGAAACACATGCTACTTTCTTTTGCTGCTGTGAAGTGCCCAGAAGAGGAGTCCTCTGACACTGAAGAGCTTGCAGTATCAAACAAGGCTTTGGGGGTGACTTAAGAGGTAAAAAGCTGCTGCTCAGTGAAATCCCCTCAGTTTTTTTCAAGCAGGAATAATTTTTGTACCTGCTTTGTAAACTCACCAATGTCTGGAAGAAAATTCTGGAGCTTGTATTTAACTGGACAACCAGAATGTTTTGCCTGACAAATTCATATTGTCTTCCTACACTTCATAACCACCCTAAGGTAGTAAAAGAACATATATGCCATGTCTCTCTTCACCTATACCTGGTAGGGGTGAAGAGAGAAAAAACACACATATTTCACATATTTTGATACAGCAATCTAGGTTTGTGTTGCAATATATATAAAAGTAAATGATCAAACCTAGCTATCACATACATTTTGAACATAATCTGGTTGTTAAATGCCATTTGTCAACTTTCTGAGTTGTGCGAAACGCTCTGAACTGTCCAAATTTGGATGTCTTGCTTTTGTGTGTGTGTAAGCAAGACCACCCACCAGAGGGTGCCAGGAACACACGTGAGTGTCCTCAGCCGGTCGTGCGTGGACATGGAGGTTCACTAAGCAGGGCTGCAGCCAGCCTTTCCTTAGCATGCAGTCTTTCAGGGTCAGGAAGCCAACTCTTGAGACAAATGAAGAACAAAAAGGCAACGAAGTCAAAGACAATGCCCTAAAATAGGGCAGGCTGAACTGGACAAACCGAACTGAGCTTCTGCATGTAACATTTCTATGATACATAAATCTGACACAGAAGATTATTTTAAACCATTCAATTTGTATTTTGACTTTGTTGGACCCTTGAATATTTCAAGTTAATGCAGTAGTTGTTTTTTCTTTTTCTATTATTATTATTATTTCTTCTACTTTAGTTCCAGGGCCTGATATATATTTTTTCTCAGCTCCTCTAGTGTAAAACTGAAACAAGTCCATTCACCGTTACAGAGCTGCAACTGATGTATCCCAGAATGAGACTGGATTCGGGATCTGACTGCCAAATCTGTACACTGAAGACTGCTGACTATTGTTTTCTCTAATAAAAAAGTCAAAGTGAACAGATTAGGCATTAAGAGCAAGAAGCAAAACTAAGCATGAAATGCTATGTATGGCTGGTCTCCAGCTTTTTAAATCAAGCCCTCCCCAGTGCACTTTATTCTTTTCTGTGAAGTGGGTGAAATATTTTAACAGGATTTCTGTCTCCTTTTCTCTTTCAAGCTTTCTGCCAATGTCTGAGGAAAGGTACTTCTTTTTAGCCTATGCAGAGAAACTGAATATCTCCACAGACAAAGCAAAGATAATGTTTTCACCATCAGCAGGTACATACACTAGCTTGCCAATAAGAGACTGAGTGCATGAAAACTCCACAGCTTTATGAGTTATGAGGCAACCTTAGGCAGCCTCCTTCACTGCAAAATTCTTCTGTTCTGAACTCCCAGACTGAGATGCTGATACTTTGCTTACCAAGAAATTCAAGTATTAAGAAAACATTTATCCAACCAAAGAGTCTGGACAATTCACACAAATATCACCCAAATTGTGGTCTTTCCTCAGATTTCACAGGATGAATAAAAGAAGGACACATATAATTGCAAACTTTCCTTATTTTAGCTCATCCACCAATATGTTGGATACACGCATGCTTACTGTTCCAGCTGTGTTGACTGAAGATGTTATTGTTACTAGCCCAATGTCAGCTGCACATATCACCCAAAATCACCAAGCCTGCAAATCTGCCAATCAAGGATCAAGTGTGATGAGACTCTGCTGTACTTCAGTCTGAATAAGCCAGCTGGCAGAGACACTACATTGAAATAGCTTCAGCATTTCTGGCTTATTTTGACTGGAAAAAACTAGGGAACACTTGTAAGAGTTATTTTGTTCAAACAGCAGTAGAAGTAGCTGGAGTCCTGATGAGCAGTTTAAGCTGGTCTGGCAGAGCAACTTCCAAGTTGAATCTAGGAAACTACATGAGTCGTGAGAGACAGAACTTGCAAAGTCTATTGGACAAATGCAGTCTTAATCTGGAGGACAGAAAAAAGAAAAAGAAGTCAATTTTTACAAAAAAAGCAAGTCCAGCATTTATTAGTCCTACATTTAATGCTGGGAAAAATAAATTAGTCTTTATTATTATGCTGCAGCTTCAGAGTTAAGATTAGATGATTTCTTTTTATGCTCGCTCTTGAACTCCTAGTACAGGTGAAAGAGTCAGGTTTCCCCTGGTCAAGGAGTTTCCAAGATCTAATAAAACCGAAGTCAGTTGGCCACTATGTATCAGTTCAAACTGCCAAGAAAAATGAGTATATTTCAGTTAAAAGAATAATTTCAGTGTTTGGATTAAGCAGGGAGTAGACTTCCTCAAGTTTGAGAAAAAAAGTCTCTAAAATAATTAGTTGTCATCCAGAAGTCAATATTGGATGTTTCATTAATAGTTTGCGTAGGGGTTATAATTGACTTAAACTGATTCATTAATAAAGTCAGTAGTAAGTTCCTGATTCTTACTTGTTCTTAAATCCAGGAATATTATTTTTAAAAAAAACAGTTTCCCTCTTGATTACTGAAATGTTCAGTTTGTTTTCATGGATCTGCAGTGTGCTCATGTGATTACAGAAAAAGAAAACACCCCCACTTCTCCTTCTCCCCCCCAAAAAAAACCTGAAACCAAAAACCAAACATGACCCCAAATCCAAAAAACTAACCACCAATAAAAAACCCAATAAAATAAAATGTATATGTCAAGTTAATATTATTTTTGTGCCTATATAACCCAATCTGGATCTATTTGAACAATCAAATGACTATGAGGAGCCATTATTGTAGGATAGCATTGGAATGGTTGACCATGTGGTCTGCAGGACAAATACCGTATCTAAAAATGCCTAACATAATGTGAATTTCTGGGATTTATGATGTTATTTCTTCTTTGAGCATTTGTGTTTATTTCATTCTGCATGTAACATTACCCAGGTAATCTAAAATTATTGTCATAGGTTACTCTGTCACAATACATGTTCCAAATAACAGTAGGACAACTTTTACAACAAAAATTAAGCAAACACTTAAAGTACCATGTGTTTTAATCATGTCCACTCAGTCTTGTACTTTTATGCCATTTTACGTAGGATGTTTTTTTTTTTTCATAGTGGATTATATCATAACTTTGGCACATGGAATAAAATCAATCAAAACTTTTCTTCAGCCTTAGAATGCTATGCTTTCCTACTTGCTAAGCATTTCCACAAAGAAAATGAACAAGCACTTATATTTAGTGGAGGTGAAATATGAACAATTCCAGGACAAAGAATATACTTGTCTTTCAGGAAATACTCTAATGCCTTGTAGGAATACCCTTCAAACACTGTGGGAATCACTTCAACTCGTTGAGGACATGGCATATTTGGCTTCTAAAAGTAGACTGCAAGAATACATGTGAGTCAAAATCTGAGTTCTCTGACCCTGCTCTCTTATAACCTCATCAATTTGTTTCTATGTGAATGGGATCATATACACATAAGCTAACAAAAATTTTGGCCTCATCTTTAGACCAACCACAAGGTTCAAAATGGGGCTGCGAGAGGAGTAGATCAGTTAGAGAACTGGGAGTAAGGATCTTGCTTCAGTTCCCACCCACTGGAGCACATTTTCCATCTGATGTTGAGCAGATGCCTGAGGGATCAGGAAAGCTTTTACTATGCTGAGCAGGACCGTTAGCTGATGTTATGAGTCAAGCCTACAGCTTGCTGTAACTAAAATACACTCCAAACTTCCCTTGCCTTGGCCACAGCTCCCAACCCCTTGTCTCACGATGATCCTTAGTGCTTCTCACCCCACAGTGAGCTGTTGTGGGGAACAACACAGGAAAACAAGTACTATCCTTTTTGCTAATGTAGGAAGGGTTCCTGCAGGGCCAGAGAAGTGTGGGTGCCTGCAAAGGGATACTGGGGGACAGGAGACAGGGGAGAGTTGACAGGACCAGCTTGTTCACAAGTTAACATGTTGGCTGGCATAGCCATCTTCTGATGGAACCCAGAGGCACAGAAGAAGAGCAACAGAGTTATGAATGTAGCATCTATTTTTCTACAGCCAATATGGAATAAATCCAGGTCTTTTCCCTTGTAAATCCTATGACTTCCATCATAAAACCTTTAAAAGATCTCAGCTTATTCCTCTGAAAGAACTGTGCTTGTTTGGAACATGGAAGTGACTTTCATTTCATCTCTGAGCCTATATCAGAGTTCTGTAGCTCCCCCAGCCCCTGATCTCAGGAGTTAGTTTTTGATTTCAAGATTCTTTCAGTGTTTCAAATAAACACACATTTAACAGCAAATTAGGGTAACCTTATTGAGTCCTTTTAAGGGCTGAGGAAATGCAATTCCCACAACTTCAAAATTATGGTTGAGCTAAATTTTAATTAACTTTTCCAGAATCAGTTCAAACAGAGTTTGTGAACATTTTTTAATTAGACCTAATATGAATATTTTTGCAAGTAGTGAAATTACATCTAGATCTGGATACTAAGTCATAATGCTATTCCTAAGTGAAATCTTAATGTAAAAGGGATTTTACTGAGCCACTGAGTTCCTCAACAGAATGTCAGTGATCCATGTAAGTTTCATTTGACAGAGATGGAAATCAACTTGAGAACAAAATAGAGCATATGTGAGTGAAAATTATATTTAACTTTTTTGTATGCCAAAATTCAGAATCCCTAGTGATCAAAAGCTATGAATTTGATGATTAAATAGGAGCGCAAGTCCTTTGTGGAATTATTTTTAATTAAAAATGAGAAGGATACAGGTTGAGCACTAACTCAGAGTGGTCTAGGAAAACGTGATAGAGGTTTCTCTTGCACAGTAGTCAGCAAACTTTTGAGAGGCTGAACTTCAGAGCTGTTGAAGATGAATCAAAGAAAGACTTCAAAGTGAGAAGAGTATTAAGGAATCTCTACTGAGATCAGTACCTGAAACAATCTAAATGATGTTGTAACATCTTTCTTACTTGACTATGTACTCTCTGAGTTCCCTCTCTACGGAATAGAAGCTGAATTTATATCTAAACCTGATTGTCCTGGGTTTAGCAGTCAGTTTTTCTCCTTCTTGGTAGCTGGTGCAGCGCTGTGTTTTGACTTTCAGCCTTAGAACAGTGCTGATAATACTGATGTTTTCGGTTGTTCTAAGTGATGTTTACCCTGACCAAGGACTTTGTGAGTCTCATGCTCTGCCAGGGAGGAGGGGAATCTGGGAGGAAGCAGAGACAGGACACCTGACCCAGGCTAGCCAAGGGGGTATTCCATACCACAGCACGTCATGCCCAGGGTGGGGGGTAACTGGGAGTTACCCGGAAGGACACAGGCTTCTGAGTGGGACTCGTTTCTTGGCCGGTGGTATTGTATTCTCTTCCTTTGTTATTTTCTCTTATCATTGTTGTCGTTGGTGGTAGCGGTGGTGATTTGTGTTGTACATTGTTTGTTGGACTGTTCTTGTCTCAGCCGGTGGGAGTTACATTCTTTCAATTCTCCTCCCCATCCCTCTGGGAGCGGGGAAGGGGAGAACCCCCTGGGGTGGGGACATGGGCCTTGATTGCTTCCAGCTCGGCACCACTCACTGGGAGTGAGTGAACAAGCTCTGGCTAGGTTTAAACCACAACACTGATTTTAAAGGCTTGTGAAATATTGCAACATTAAAATCCATAGCTTGCTGGTGAGGAACTATGATAAATCTCACACGGCAGAAGAAAAAAAGTTGAGAAGAAAAGAAAGGAACCATGCTAAATTCCATGAGACAGCTTCGAACAAAGCCAGAGAAAATCCGTGTGTGAGGTCAGAATTTTTATATGAATAGTAAAAGCTGAATGCAGAAAGGTTCAGAGGTCAGAGTGCTGGCTATTGCAAATCTCACTCTTAGGCTTCTTGCTATCACTTGAAACACAGAGGGACTTCTTGTCCCCTAGTTCAGGGCTGTGGTTTTTTTTTGCTGGATGGATAGATGTCAGAAAAAATAATTATTAAAGTACTTTGTTTTTTCTTTCCTCTATCTATCTCCCCCTCCCCTCTGAAACAGCCCCAGCAAATGCTTTTGTCTGCATCTGAGCCATTTTTGCATAGTTGTGCAG
Organism: Pezoporus wallicus; assembly: GCF_028554395.1. Classification (NCBI taxonomy): domain Eukaryota; kingdom Metazoa; phylum Chordata; class Aves; order Psittaciformes; family Psittacidae; genus Pezoporus; species Pezoporus wallicus. The sequence goes on from NW_026637663.1 coordinate 6,983,836, forward strand.
AGAAAAATAACGTCAAGAAGCTGTTTCAAGCATCCCTGCCCAAACTGAATATTTTCTTAACTTTAATATACTTGCCAAGTTCTTTTCATTCTGATTTTCAACCCTATGTCCTCTATGAGACCTCTCAGCTTGTACTTTAGTCTCAATTTATCATACTTTATCATTTTGTTTCATATTGACCTTCCAAGATGCATTCATAGCATACGATAAGAGACCAAATGGCTCCTTCTCAAAACATTGTTCAGTGAGGAATATAAATGATCATAAATGTTTACGTATGGAAAAACAGCAAACTGGGGACCTCTGGTTTGCTCACAGAGACCTGCTATACCTTCATTATTATATTTAATTTATTAAATTATTTTTTGCAAATACTTTAGAAGGATGTGTGTAATGATCAGCATTTGCTTCTAAATGATGAAAAATTATTAAATACCACAAGACTTCAGAACTTTAAAATGCAGATCTACTGCATTTTGGACCAAAAAGAACAAAACACATAAATTCTGTCATTACTGATACAACATATTGTTCCTAGAGACACCCGATGAAAAGTGTACTATATAGGCTGACATTTCATAATGATTTGATTTGACTGGTGCAGCCCCACCTCGAGTACTGTGTGTGGTTTTATGCTTCTCAATATAAGGACATCACACTATTAGTGTGTCCAGAGGAGGGCGACTAAGATAGTGAAGGGTCTCAATAGCAAGACTTAGGAGTAGAGGCTGAAGTCACTTTGTTTGCTCAGCTTGGCAAAGAGAAGGCTGAGGGGTGCCTTTTTTGTAGTTTACAACTTTCTCAAGGGGGACGGTGGAAGGGGTGATGTTGATCTCCTCTGATGACCAACGACAAAACATGAGGAAATGGAATGAAGCTACATCAGAGGAAGTTCAGATTTAACATTAAGAAAAGATTCTTTACTGAGAGGATGGTTGGTCATTGGAACAGAATCCCAGGGAAGTGGTCACGGCACTGAGCATTTCATAGTTCAAGGAACATCTGGATGATGCTCTGAGTCATATGGTTTAGTTTCAGGTAGGAGGAGGGAGTTCGACTCGATGGTCTTTATCGGTCCCTTCCAAGTTGAGATATTCCATTATTCTAATGAACACCTTAACTTAGTACCTCAGTTTTATACAAGCAATTTTTATCTTTAACTTTTCTCTGATAATTTATAAATTAGGAAATTACCTTCTTTCCTCGAAGAAAATACCTTTTGTTTGCAGATGGTCTCCTCAGAGCAATTGCACTGTTAGGAAATAGAAAAGCGTCAGGTCTTGGAAGAATAATCCACACATGGTGCTGTTCATTCCATAAAAAATATATAGTACTCAGTTGCAGATTGCCTTCTAATCCTTTTAAGACACAGCTGTTGAAAAGAGTGAGAAGCTGTAAAAGGGTGATACATAACAGCCCGTTTTTGCATTCTGATTTACCTTTTTCCATTATGAAAAAAATAAGAAGGAATCTGATAACAGAACAATCCAACAGAAATTACTGCAGATATCTTTCATTGAACTCTTCAGCAAAAATGATTTATAGAATTCACTACTACTCAGAATATTGACTTTTGTCTTGGGCATATATTTTAAGAGACTGTTTGCTATATATTCAAATAGTAGTTCAAGATCATTTAAATTTTTTTCAAAAGAAAAGCAACTAATCCTCATGCTTCAGAAGATAACTTGAAGTCAGTGACTCAAGTCAAGAAAACCTTCTCATCAAGGCACTCTACAGCACTACACCAATGATAGAAAAAGTGTCCTAATATTGAATCAAACCTTCCCAATTTAGGGGCTGGATAGCAAACAGAAGATCCTGGGAACCTTTTCTCAAAAACATTCAGACTTCACCTCCTCCATTTGTATAAGCAGTCAATTCACCTAGAAGTTGCCTGGGTAAAGGAACTAAGAAGTGCAATACATATAGGTGTAATTTACCTGTCTTATATAAAAAAGTTTGAAAGAACCATGCCATTGCAAAATATGGTCTAGCAGCAAAGGAAATACTACAATTCTCATGACCTCTGGTGCTGTTTGAACAGATCTTTACAATTATGATTTGAAACTGATTGAACAAATTGTACCAGTAGTTCAGTCAAGGTAAAACACAGAAAACAATTTTTTACTACTTTCCATTTGGACTATAGTGAATTTATACGTTGTAACTGAAGGCATTCTGACACCAGTAAAGGTTTCCACTGCTCTATTTGAGATTGATGTTCAGGAATCCTGTTCTCTCTGCTAGGTTAGCAATTCAGTTAATTTAATTCCTTTTCTTAGGAGACATTAATGAACCTTTGTGCCATCAAATCAGTTAAACTTGTATTCTCTTTCCTCCCATTATACTTCTTTCTGATTCAACTTTGTATCCAGTTTCCAGATTGCAATCTGCCAATGATAAGAGGAAAACTAACTTATCAATCACTCTTGTAAGTGCAGGTGATCTTGATGGTTCATGCTGTGCTGCAATTAAGTCCAGAGACATGAGCTTGTAGAATAAAAAAATAGTTATTACACCCCAGCTCTATGATGTTGAAGACAATATTATCAAACCTAGCCAGTCTCCAGAGTCCAAGGTGAATGTAGCTTTACAGTTTATTTTTCTTTTTATTTTAGAGGACTGGCTGAACTGATTGTTGAGGAGAGTACATGTATGGCTAACTTTAGGACAAGATTAAGAGTGGCTAAATGAGATTACTGAAAGCCTCTCTTCCTTCACTGACTCCTGTAACAGCTTCAATTCATTTTCCTCTCTTTGGTTGCTGCATACGTGGCAGCATATATATTTTAGAAGCATGTTGTCCTTTTGGCAAATACTGATTCTTACTTTTAGTAACTAAGTACTTTTAGCATATTTCTAGTAAAGGATTTTCAATTCTGTCTATCTAGATTTCAAATGCTTACTCAATATAAGAATTTCCCTTACTGAAGGTCATCAATAGGTTTCATGATTGGTAAGGCATTTCTGTTCTCAGACTTTGACCTTTAAGTAGAAGAATTAAATCAAATTGGATTAGTCAAGCTCCATATCTCTGAGTATTAAGTGGCCACCCACTTTCTCTTATGAATAAATGTCAGTTCTAGAAATTGGTCTTCTTTCCATGTTACCCCACTGTTTGCATGACATATGAGCTTGTCCATTACATGAAAAAGCCACAGAAATGGTGAAAATAATTAAAGACTTAGTGACTGGGATTGAAGATTCAGATATGGTAGCAATAGAACAAGGGGTAATGGATCAAAACTTAAACAGGTAAAATTCAGGTTAGATATAAGGAAGAAGTTCTTTATTGTGACGGTGGTGAGGCACTGGAACAGGTTACCCAAAGAAGTGGTGGATGCTTTGCCCAGACAGCATTCAAGACCAGGTTCTACAGAGCCTTGAGTGACATGGTGTAGTGTGAGGCGTCCCTGCCCATAGCAATGGGGTTGGAACTATGTGATTTTAGTGTCCTTTCCAATCCTAACTATTCTATGATTCTAAGTTGGTAACTACACAGTTTATTATGACAAGGCAAGAGGTTTAAGTGTTCCTTTAAATGAAGAATTTTTGCCCAAACTTATTTTTCTACACCAGTATTAAAATTCCTTTTCTAGCTGGCTTAAATTGATTCAGGAATAATTTAAATATGAAGATGTAGGAAGGAGTGAAAAAGGGAAAATAGACCTCCTGTCATTCACCAAAATTAGTAGGATACATTGTATATCCTTCTATAGATCACCTTACTCATTAGTTTAGCAGGAAATCTTTGCTGAATAAGCTATTCTGTACTGTGCATGAGTGACAGTATAATGAATTAGAAAATTAAATATTTTGTTATGAAGTTTACTCTTAGGGCAATCTCATCTTATAAATCATTTTAATTCACAGCTTTAAAATTGAGTTCTCTGGAAAACTACATATTCTTTCAATATTTCTCTTTTTAATAATAAATAAAAAAAAAGAGTACTGGATTTTTTAGAAAAAAAAAAGAAAAAATATAAAAAAATCTCAAAAAATAAAATGTTTTCCTCTTTGATGTATTTATACACTCTGGGCTAAATCTGAGTTTAGACCCAAGGTTCTCTGAAATTTATTGATTTATTTTAATTGGTATTCTTGGTCTTTGGACTAGGCACTTTGAGAGCCTGCAATGGAATATTTAAAGACTGCCTAAAGTGGAACTCAAATAGATCTCCATTCTATCGTTTTTGAAAAAAATCACAAACGACTTAATATATGCTGATCTTTCTTGGCTTATCATTCACATTTTGGTTAAACAGGCACTTCAGGTTCACTGGTTTTGACAGTACAGATAAACAATACATTATACAAGAATGAATTAGTAGTTTCAGTCAAGATGCAATTCAAACCTAAGCAGCCAGTAGAGGTTGCTCCAAGCTATTTCAAAACACAGAATGATCAGTTCCACTATGAATTTAAAAAACAGACATGAGGTTCTAACCGAATACCTGAAGGTAAATGTGAGTTAGTTTGTTCAGATAGCAACTAGATAAAAAGCAAAAACTGTGGAATCTTCAACACTTAGACACAAATATATATAAAACATGGAAGGTAGATCCCCTCAGAATGATCTTAAAATTCCCATTTACTGCAGTAGCCTTGCAATTACTCATACGGGTTGTCATTCTCCTACTGTGGACAAAGGATCATCCAAATCGCATTTCATTAGCAAAGTTATGGAAGAGATACATTGGCAGCTTAAAAATGAGATTTTTCTGGCAGAAACAGGTATGTTTTTTGGCTAGTCAATAAGTAATGATTTCCCATGAATAGCAATAAACACTTTCCATCACTGTCTCAGACAGTGAGGACTAGAAGTTCCTTTTCCATGTAGGCTTTTTTGCTTTATATTCTACAGATGTGTCATTAAAGAAGTCTTAACAGTATCTATAGACTTTGGCATTCATTCCTGCAGCCACATGATCTGTCATTTATTACATATTACTTTTTCCACAGATCTCTTGTCTGAATTCTTAACTCTTTTTCAATGACAGCATGCATGAATGGTAGTTTGTCATGCAGCTCTGTAGAGAAAAAGAGCTGTTTTCTGTGAACAAGTATACATTTGCTTTATTTAAAAACGTGAAAGGATCAAGTGAATTAATGGAGCAACTCCTGTTCCTTGAATTAAGTAATATGTGCCAGATGTGAGGATCAGAATTTTAGCAGGAAAACTCAAATGTAAATTCTATCATTGAATTCCCATGAGATGCCAATTATATTGCTACTTCCATTAAAAGTTCAAACTCCAACATGTGTGAAGTAGGATGCCTACTTTTAAATGACAGAGCAGACATCTCAGAAGCTCAATGGAAAGAGGGTAATTACTTGAGCACTGTAATACTAGTGTGCAAATGACAAAGAAACAACAACACAGGTTTTGCCAAAGGAGGCATAATGCTATAATTAAACATAACTCAAAGTAATTTAAAACTTAGCCTTGTCAACAGATCACACAGTATCTCTACATCCTTATTTACCTAAGTAGGAAAATAATGCTAAGACTTCATATCAGGTATAGGACTCTGATGGCAGGGGTTAAAAGGAAGCAGGAACAGCAAAAAGCTTCAGGGATCCAAAAGGCAGAATGGCTGAATGTAGTGACAAGAGTACAACACAAACAATAAGTTTTGAGCTATCCGTTCTAATTGTTTTCAGAGACAAATAGTCAAAGAATGCACAAAGAAGAAATTCTGTAAACACGCTTGAGCACCAGCTAGGTTCAACCAGATGTCGACAGACCCTCTATCAGGATATTTCTATAAAGAGATTCTCTGTAGTACTAACTGTAAGACAGAGATATTAAAAATCTGTAGGAAAATGAATTGTCCTCCACCCAGCAAAAAAATCACTATAGTAACATGAGCTTGTAGTAGGAGATCAATATAAATATGTGAAAATGTTAAAAAATTCAAAGGAGCAGTTGAGTGAAACATTTGCAAATGGCATTGAGATTGATAATCTCAAGTTAAACGTGCATTCCTTATTAAAAAAATTAAGGTAGTACAATCAATAATTACCAAATGTAAAAAAAAAAAAATTGAATAATGGTATTCATTAGGACTGGTAAATGACTGAGAGGTAAAAAGAAGATTCATAAACAGTAAGGCTATTTGAGATAAAACAACCAGATTTTTGTTATTATTTACAGTGAAGGAATTTAGAGACATTCCTACACTGAAGCCTTCCTTTAAAAAATGACTGTGAGGAACTACCTTCAATTACAATGTCAGTGGAAGAAAACTCAATCAGGTAAACAGTAATAGCTCTTGAAGAGTGGGATTTGAGAAATAAGAGAAAGCAAGTCAGAAAAAAAGAGAAAAAAACTGACTAACGGAGGTAGTCCTGGCCATAGAATGTGGTGGACTCCAAAAATATCAAGAAAGGGATTAGACAAGTTTGTGAAGGTTAGACTCACTGTGGAGTCTTAAACCTGTTAGTTCAGATCCAGCCTCTGCCTCAGGAAGTCTCCAAATTGCTAACTGCCAGAAGCTGGATGTACAGGGAGAACATTACTCCCTCCTTGCCCTCTGTTTAGGAAATAATTTCTCTGCTCCGGATTGAAATTTCTGGTTAATTTAGGGAGGAGAACACCTTGCAGCTGAATGTGCCAACAGTTTGGGCTGTAGTCAGACTCTCTATTTAAGAGGATTTGTCTTGGAGAAGCAACACAATTGCAAGTATCCTTTCTCAAAAGCATTCACAAGATAGGAAAACATCTATTATCGGTCAGCTCTATCCTGGATACATAACTACTCATCATAGCGTTGTGAGTAATCACACATATTTGCAGATGAGATGAGGGGTGGCAAATGCTTTCTTATCTCTAATTTATGGCTACAAAATATTATCATTACTTTGTCATTTTTTTTTTATGCTGTTTTTCTTCTTTTATTTTTTTCCTACGGACACAAAGTATCCACATTTTTTGGTAGATACTTGTTCTTGATGCCGCATTATTACCAGCATAGATGATTCATAGAGCATCGTGTCCACAGTAATAGTCCTTCTGTGGTCTGAAACACCACTGGTCAGAAAGTGGTATCAGGTTTTCTGGGTTTATACTGCTATTTATTTTATAAAATACTGTCTTGTTTTGCCTGTATAAGGTCCTTCTGTTTCTCCAGCTGCCCTGGCCAAATGCTGGAAAGCTATAAAATTTTATCTTTTCTTTCAAATGATAAACTGTGTGCTATGAAGCTCTCTCAAAACTGTTTAGTAATTTAGAAAACATTGTGGAGTTTTTTTTCTTCTGAAGTTTCCATCTGACCTCTTAAACACGATCACGACCACATAACCATCAAACCAATTCAGGACCAGCTCCCTTTTTGCTTGCCCTAAATTAGTCATTTCCCTTTCTTCTGACAGGAGGAGAGTCACTTTGGTGATGAGAACCGATATTCTGAATGCCAGAATCCTGCTAGTTTTGCCCTATAGCTGTAAGAAATTCTGCCTGTAAGTTACACTCCTCAATGGTCTTCCTTTCCTGGAACATTTACTTGATGTGACTGAACTGAGTTTTGGGTCAACTGCCTCTTGGTAGCTTTTATTTCCCATCCTTCCATTCATGTTAGTCTGTCAGGAAATGTAGCTGGTATGGATGGTATGATGAGAGATAGTCAAGTCTTCAGCTGGACTATCTCCTTCTCTAGGAAGGTAGGTGAGTGCTCCAGGAGATAGTTGTCCTCAGCCCTCCAGTGACTCTCTCCATGACAACGTCAAGCATTTGGGCCAACTCCGAAGTATGTCAGGGCTTCAGTGGTGTTAATTTTACTAAAAGTCTTCCATCTCCTGAGCTACTTTGTGATCTCCATCACAATCTGAAACAACATGGGTGGGACTTGCCTCACCTAGCTTTGTCAGTGCAGAGGGGTACAGCTGAGGGAAGTCACCCTGTGCTCTACTTACAATGAGACAGCAGAAAAAGGCATGGTTTGAGCATGGATCATCTGCCCTACTTTAGCTATGTACTTTGGGATGAGACAAAGCATGCTTTGGAACTGCCTGTTTCTTCGCATAAGGCAGCCTGTGGAGACTGGTTGGAACGTGGGCTGAATCTCCCTAAGGGAAGACAGTTTCATAGTGTAACTTAGCTAACTTAACAGAAAGTTACAATCAAATGAGTAAGCTCATTCCGTTCTCTTTACCACTTCACGTTTGCCCACACCCTTCCTTTGGGCAGTGATTTGTCTGATCCCACAGTGACCCAGTTTCTGGACATAACTGGCAGAAGGGCACATACCTAATTTTTCAGGCCTAACTTCATACTAATTAGGCTTCTGGAACCAGCTCACAACTACAAGGCCCAACAAATACCCATGCCAGATCAAAAGAACTAGTGGCGGGAGCACACTGGCGGGGAGGAAGAGGAGGACTCAACTTCAGCCACAGGCAGTAGTTAGATTTTTCAGTACCACTTTTTCCATACGTTTTAGTTAAAATTGCAATGGTCACTGTGGAATAGATTTGCCACATCAATCTGATAAATAAATATTTCAGTGGAAACACCTTCTCAGCTTCATGCACAGCTGCAGTCCAAGAACTCTCATGTGGGAGAAAGGCTCTGCAGAGTTGCTACTTCCCAGGCTGGGCTGGGGAAGAGAGATGAGGAAATGAATGCTTAGGTCTAGGTGCCATTTGACTGACCACTTGCAAGAAAAAGGAAAGGATTTAAAAATGGATCTCGATGAAGTTACAATAAATATGCCCCTTTAAGATCTAGCTGTAGCTCTCTGTTTAGCTTTGCCAATTAAGCAGTTGGTCTCAAATGTTGATTTCTCTGCTATGTGAGAAACAATATCATTAACATTTTTGGTTTTACAATTGATTCTAAGCTGCTAAAAAGTTTAGTTTGGATAAAGAGACAAAGATTTGAAAAAGATGATATTTTCCATGGAGACTTGTACCAGGAACTGGTGAAGACTATATGAAGTCACAATGTCATATGGATTTGCTTAGACTGAAGGAATAATAATTCACATGTACACTTTATAGTCTGTGTGCTAAAGCTTAGCACAGCCTTCCTTTAAATCCTGACATGTGTTTTTTTCCTAGCAGAACAGAACCTAAATACTTGGTAAGTGGTGTAATGCAGTGGTAAAATGATAAAACTCATATTCAGCTAAAATTGTGCTTTACTGCCCTCTTGTTTCTTTTGGCTCAAGTAAGAAGAACAAAGAAAAAAATGAAAAGAAAGTCTTAATGAAAATAAGGAATGGTGGTGCCAGACAGAGGATGTGACCTGTCAGAGCACTGATCTCAGGAGATTGCTCTAGAAATCCCAGCCAGGTTGGCAGCTACCGTTTGCAGCTTCTTACTCCAACATCACACAGAGGTTCCTAAAGGCAAGCACTTGGAGATTTTCTTCACTGAGTTTTAACTGACAGGATCCTGAGTCCTTTTAAGAAAAGTGTGTTTTCCAGCAGTTTCTAGTCACAATCTTGTTTTCTGTTCTAGCATATGGTGGATCATGATGAAGACTGAAAGAATTTTGGTTTAATTTAGCTTAAGCAATACATGTCTGTCTTGTGTGCATTATTGTACAGATGTCTTAGCTATTTCAAACTGGATTAGGAAAAGTTTTGAGGAAAACTCTAAGGACTGGCAGATGGATGTGGAATTAAAAAGTGCTCCAAAGCTTGAGGAAGCCCTAGTGATTTTAGTAGGCTGTTGTTCAGACCTTAAATAACTAAACTGGTCTCCTCCACCATTAAGTGGAGGTGAATGAAAGAAGAGGAAGGCAAAGGGGATAACAAAGTCTTGTCAGCATGGCTTCACATTACAAATGAGCCTCAGGGCTTATGATACATTTGTAATTCTGTGAAGCCCTATTCACAGTGGACTATATTCCTCTCATTAGAAGAGATCCTAACCTAGGTCTAAACTTGCAAAACATGTAACACATCTTCTCACAGGCATTGAAAATGCTTCTGCAGACAACAGTTGTCATGAAGTATGTCCGTTCTCCCTACACTCAGTGCCATTTCCAACCCCTCCACCCCCAAATTTCTGTGTAGCAGTTCCAAAAATATCCATTCAGAAGTTATCATTTAAGTCCTAAGCCCTTTCTGAAACGTCCATCCAGTTGAGAAAACTAGATATTTCAGGGGAGATGCTATCAAAGAGGTAATTTAAAAATAAGATGGAAAACTATTTTTTCCACATTCCTTTGTTAAGAAGAATAATGGCTGCTTCTTGAGAGTTAATAATAAAGATGGTACTACACTAAATTTATAAAAAATTGCCCTTGAGCACCTTTGGTCTGGAAACAGCAGAAATCTCATGAGAATGGAGGTCTTTCTCTCATGTTTAAATACAGACAACCTCAAATTATCATGAGAGTGGTATTCATTTATCTATGCAGTGGTTTTAGAGGAGAAACATTTACATAGGTGCTAAGGAGTAATAAACTGAACAACACTTACTAGAATTTTTTGGCCTCAAAAGTGGCAATATGTCTCACTGAATAACTTGTAGCTTGAAGTGTTTTGCATTGTTACCTTTTTTTTTCCTTTAGTCCTTCATACACAAAATTAATTCACCTAAAAAGAAGGCTGAAATTACATTCACTGATCTCTGAGCTGATAAAAAAGCATGCATTATTAGTAGTTTCGAGAAATTGTATGTTTTGATGCACCTTTTGATGTGTCAAGCATTGAAACAGATCAGTATTAACTCTGGCTGTGGAGGAAGAGAGGAGACATGTTAGGCTAACTTACATAGCAGCAACTGTGTGTAGGTGCAGGTCGACATTTAAGCTGCTGCTTTGGCTCTCAGAACTATCATGAGCTCTGCAGCTAAGCTGTCCCTTTCCCATTGTAAAATAAACCCACTTAGTTCAGTTGGCTTTGGAGAGAGATCCTTTGACAGACCTTGTTCTTTTGATAGATTTCACTCTTTGGGGAAAGAAGAAAAGAAAGTAATTAAATCAGCAAGTTGGCCAGCTGCAGTGGAAAGGAAATAATGATGGGCTGTGCCCAGGATAGAACAACACACCTATTTCATCTGTGCCTATTTTTGAACTGTCATTTACTTTGATTTATAACCATGGTTTTGAAATATTTTAATGACGAGAACATAGCTTGCTCCAAGATTTGAAATATCTCAGATGTCAAAGCCAATATATATCTCACCTTGAGCTCAGATAATAAAATACACACACCAAGAAAGGGCCTGCATTTTTAATTAATTAGGTTTGTGCAAGAGAGACTGAAGGACTCCAAGAGAAGGGGCAGTCTTCACTAAAATATTGCCTCTGGCCCATGACAAAGGATGCCATTTAGAAGATAAACGTGTTTGCATGCACCCTATCAGGAAAGAGTGCCTACTTGGTTTTGATATGGTGCATCATAATCAACTGTGCACTGTGGTATTCATTTTAGTTCATCCCAAAATCAATTGTCAGATTTCTTGGCATATATGGTGAAGTTATGTACAATGGGCCAGCTCTAGATCCACTATGAGTAAGTGTCAAAAAAAAAAAATCTTTAGCTTATTTATATTGAGTAAACAGATAATTATCAGTGATCTTTGAAGTCAGGAAAAGACTCTGTTAGTCGAGTTAAGAAAGCAAATGACTCACTATCCTGGTAAATAGTAACTAATGCTACACATAAGTTGCTATTGTTTCTTGTTGTTCAGAGAGCAACAGCTATGAAAAAGTTTAGGTGATCGTTATTTAACTCTTACTGGGCAAATAAGCATATTTCAATCAACACTGAAATGGTAAGAAAACGTAAGCCAAACTGAATAAAATAAGAACCCATATATATGCCCCTTTCATTACCACTGTTGAACCAAACCTCTCTTTGTATTAGTGGAATGTTTGCATAAGTTTTATTACTTTCCCATTTCCAGAGAGCACTCCAGCCTGAGCTAAAGAAATACCACAAGAAAATCTGCTCTTACTGAATTTCCAGATGCTTGGAGCAGGTTGGCCTGGGAATTTCAGTGTATCCTTCAGACCTCTTCCCTAATTTTCTCTTTGCAACCTTTATGATCCTGATAGATAAGCACTTTCCAGATGTCGTAAGCAGCATGGACATCATCTTCACACAGCTGCACTGTCCTTTGTCTATGACCTAGAAGGAGAGAGGGAGGGGAGATGCAAGGACTGCGTGGTAAAATGATGCTGAATATTGGCCCCCACTTCCTTTATCCCCTACATCCCAATCCCCCCCCCCCCCCCCCCCCCCCAGCTGAGCAGACAGAAAGATGTTGCTGGAAGGAGCAGAGAAGAGCTTCCTGACATATTAGAGATGAAAAATTTAGCTCCCAGAAGAGAGGTCAGAATAGATGATGGAAGGCATGGCTTAAACAGCAAAGCAAATCATCTTGGGTTAGGCTGGTTAAAGCAAGCAGTTTGGAAACTGACTTTGGTTTCAACAGCCATGCACCTTAGTTCCTCCAGCTCAGCCTTTGCAGAAGATATTTCTTATTTTTCTTTCCCCAGAGGAAAACCGTGTAATGGTATCAACTATTAGGCTGAAGCCCAGATCACCAGGTAAGTTTGTAGAGATGAATTAGGTGGTTCACGGTAATGACTGAGGTTGGGCTGGGAAGTCAGCCAGTGGATCAGGTTTGGGATCAGCAGGGCACATGAAGAGACAGGGTCAAGACTATATTTTATCCCGTGAGGCCAAGGTAGAGAGATTGTTAGTCAGCACCCAAGGAAAGGGTGGCCAGACCTGGCTGAAGCCTCCATGCAGCACTGCATGGACATGCTTTTCCAGTGTCTCCATCTTTCCAGATTTACGTGTGAGACAGGAAGGTTCATACATGCTGCAGCAAAAGGTGGCAAAATTTTCAGTGGTTTATAATTTCATGTGAGAGTGATGATTCTGCTATTTCTTAGTGTCTCAAATAATCCACCCTTGCCAAGGACAGGTCCAAAGACCAGCATCATCTATACTCCTTCTCCCAAGCATTTTAACCATCCTAAGATTAGATTTTTTGAATGCCTGAAAGATTGTGTCCAAATGCCATTTCAAGTATTTCGTTTACAAACTTGATTTAAATATTCCTCTCTGCTGCTTGCACAGACAACCCTATAACCTCTTCGGAGAGTGGGTCTGCAGGATTGTTCCCCATTCTTTCTTTCTTAAATGCTATGTTTGCATTCTTCTTGTATATCTTGGAAATTATAGGATCCTGCTCAGCCACTCCTAGAGATGCACTTAATGCTGTAAATGCCTAATTTAGAGTGAACAAGTGGAATGTAAAGCACACACAATAGACTTGCAAGTGTGTGATCACACTTAAGTTAAATCTGTGGCACATTGGTGAGCAAGTATTGTAAAATCCTGCCTTATTCCAGATATATGGCGATTCTTTCATAGGAAGTGAATCCTCAGGTGGTTCAAGCAGCTGCTCTCCTGAAGGCTGCAGTAATAATGCTTGGGGCACAACACTGTCACAGTTTGCAGCCCTCTTCACTGCACTGAGTCACAGCAGCCCTGGTAAAGTGCCCTGAAATTCTCCTTTGCCCACCTGCACAGCCTCCTCAGGCTGTGTCAAGCTTTTACTACCTGTCAACAACTGCTATTTAGAGCTGTTGACAAATCGCAATAGGAATTGCCTCCTGCCTTAAAAGATTATATTCATACAGAACTTGGCACTTGCTCGCATGTTATTTCAGGAGTTCCATCTCTAGCTCCAACTTAAAACCAAGAAAAGCAGAAGGCAGAAGTGGAAATATGTTTTTAATAGTTGATCAAGGTTTTTCAGACCTTGACATGGCTTCACATTCTATCTAGCTTGCCAAATTTGGGACGAAGATTTGAACCTGTTTAAAAGTTTCACAGGAATGAAAGGCTTCATAGAGCAGTAGTTAGAACTGAGAATATGAAGTGAAGTATCTGAATTAGTTTTCAGATATCATCTTGGGATAGTTCTGCACCCACAGAAAAGCTCTGAAACTCTGTTTCTAAATCGGTATACAGAAAATAAAAGCTATAATTATACCTTGTATAAGGTGTAATAAGTGCACTATTTAGCACTGATCCTATTTGCACTGCTCTGAAAGGCAATATAAAACTAGCTAAACAATGAACAAAAGACATGCTAGAGCTAAATTGCATTAAGGCCCAAATCCTGAAAAGCACTTAAACACATGCATAATTTCAAGCAATAAGTATTAAGGTCTCTCAAATATATTGTTATGCATAAATTTAAGTGCTTAACTGGACTGGAGCCTAAATTCAGAAAAGCAACAAGGATTAAATTTCTATCCTTAAATTTTGCACCTTTGCCTAATATTCACTTTATTACTCTACATTCATAATTTTCATTATAATTAGAGAAAAAAAATGTTGTGCTTTAATACAGTGTTTGTAATTATAGAATAGAATCATAAAATAGTTAGGATTGGAAAGGACCTTAACTTCATCTTGTTCCAATCCCCCTGCTATGGGCAGGGACACTTCACACTAAACCATCTCAAACAAGGCTCTATCCAACCCAGCCTTGAACATTGACAGGGATGGAGCATTCACAACCTCCCTGGGCAACCCATTCCAGTGCCTCACCACCCTCACAGGAAAGAACTTCTTCCTTATATTCAATCTAAACTTCCCCTGTTTAAGTTTTAACCCGTTACCCCTTGTCCTATCACTACAGTGCCTAATGAAGAGTCCCTCCCCAGCATCCTTATAGGCTCCCTTCAGATACTGGAAGCCTGCTAAGAGGTCTTCACGCAACCTTGTCTTCTCCAGGCTGAACAGCCCCAACTTTCTCAGTCTGTCTTCATACAGGAGGTGCTCCATTCCCCTGATGATCCTTGTGGCCCTCCTCTGGGCTTGTTCCAACAGTTCCATGTCCTTTTTATGTTGAGGACACCAGAAGTGCACACAATGCTCCAAGTGAGGTCTCACGAGAGCAGAGTAGGGGGGCAGGATCACCTCCTTCAACCTGCTGGTCACGCTCCTTTTGATGCAGCCCAGGATACAGTTGGCTTTCTGGTCTGTGAGCGCACACTGAAGCCAGCTCATGTTCATTTTCTCATCAGCCAACACCCCCAAGTCCTTCTCTGCAGGGCTGCTCTGAATCTCTTCTCTGCCCAACCTGTAGCTGTGCCTGGCATTGCTCCGACCCAGGTGTAGGACCTTGCATTTGTCAGGGTTAAACTTCATGAGGTTGGCATCTGCCCACCTCACAAGCATGTCGAGGTCCCTCTGGATGGCATTCCTTCCCTCCAGCGTATCAACCAAACCACACAGCTTGGTGTCATCGGCAAACTTGCTGAGGGCTCACTCAATCCCACTGTCCATGTCAGTGACGAAGATGTTAAACAAGACCGGTCCCAACACCGATCCCTGAGGAACACCCCTCGTTTCTGGTCTCCAGCCGGACACTGAGCCATTGACCACAACTCTTTGCGTGCAGCCATCCAGCCAGTTCTTTATCCACGGAGTGGTCCATCCATCAAATTGATGTCTCTCCAATTTAGAGACAAGGATGTCATGTGGGACAGTGTTGAACGCTTTACACAAGTCCAGGTAGATGACATCAACTGCTCTACCCCTGTCCATCAGTTCCGTAGCCCCATCATAGAAGGCCACCAGATTGGTCAATCAGGATTTCCCCTTAGTGAAGCCATGCTGGCTGTCACCAAGCACCTTGTTGTTTTTCATGTGCCCTAGCATGCCTTCCAGGAGAGCCTGCCCCAAGATTTTGCCAGGCACAGGGGTGAAACTGACTGGTCTATAGTTCCCTGGGTCACCCATTTTCCCCTTCTTGAAAATGGGGGCTATATTTCCATTTTTCCAGTCATCGGGAACTTCACCTGACTGCCATGATGTCAGGCAGTGTCTTAGCAACTTCATTCGCCAGCTCCTTCAGGATCCGCCGATGGATTTCATCAAGTCCCATGGACTTGTGCACGTTCAGGTTCTTAAGATGGTTTTGAACCTGATCCTCTCCTGCAGTGGGCCCAAGGTTTTCATTCTCACAGTCCCTGCATCTGCCTTCCAAGACTTGGGTGGTGAGTCATAGCATTTGCCAGTGAAGACCGAGGCAAAGAAGTCATTCAGAACCTCAGCCTTCTCCAAATCCTGTGTAGCCAGCTCTCCCGAGAGCTTCCTGAAGGGGCCTACATTGTCCCTAATCTGTTTTTTGGTTTTTTTTTGTGATGCAATTATAGAATCCTTTCCTGTTATCTTTCACATTCCTGTCCAAGTTTAATTCTAACTGGGCCTTAGCTTTCCTAACCTGGTCCCTAGCTTCCCAGACAACATCCCTGTATTATTCTTTGGCTGCCTGTCCTTGCTTCCACTTTTTATAAGCCTCTTTTTTCCATCAAATTTTCCTCAGCAGCTCCTTATCCATCCAAGGAGGTCTCCTGGCCTTCTTGCTGCACTTCCTTCTAGTTGGGATGCAACACTCCTGAGCTTGTAGCAGGTGATCCTTGAATATCAACCCACAGTCTTGGGCCCCCCTGCCTTCTAGGGCTATATCCCATGGAACCTTACTAAGCAGGTTCCTGAAGAGGCCAGAGTCTGCTCTTTTGAAGTCCAGGGCAGTGAGCTTGCTGCACGATCACCTCACTGTCCTGAGGATCTTGACCATCTCATGATCGCTACAGCCAAGGCTGCCCTGGAGCATCACATTTCCAACGAGCCCTTCCCTGTTGGTGAGCACAAGGTCAAGCATGGCACCTCTCCTTATCGGCTCCTCATGTGCATGTATGCATTTGTATGTCTGTAGTCTAGGCATCCTTTTTGAAATGCTCTCTATTCTTCCTGGTATAAGTATTTTCCTGATGTTTAGATCATCCCCATGCTAGCACATTTACTCAACACAAAAGATTTTTAAACAGAAATTTCCTACCAAAAGGAGAACACAAAGGAGCATGAGTCTCACCATTGCTGTTGCAAGACAGTATATAGGCCCGCAGACCAAAATGACACCAGTTAGCCTGGATCTGAAAACTGTCAAGTTTGTTAATGTATTAGCAAGTTTTCTGCAGGCCTTATAGTGCTGCTTGCACACAGCACAATGCTTAATGAAACAGCTACCCTTCAAATCACATCTGGATGGTGTTCAGCCACCTTAGAGTGCACATGGAAGGAACATAAGTCTCTTTGACCAGTGGTTATGGAGACACAACAGCAGTCTGCCATCATTAACACCAGGAAGTCTTGATACGAACTTCTAAAATTCTTGAGGTGAGAGCTATATTCAGGACTACTACATGTAGGTGTGACTTTTATCCAAAGAAATACTGTATGTTACTTAAAATATACTTAACCAAATTTGAATTTTATTTAATTTTTTCATTTTACCAAACCGTGAAACTGTTATTTCATGGCTTCTTGCTTTAAGTTTTCAAATAATTTTTAAAAAATTGAAGTAATGATGATTTTCACTTATATCTGGACTTAAATGAGACTATTCCAAAAGTTTTTAATAAAGATGGGTGGGTCTTACATGGCTTGGAATTCCAGCTTAATTTCACAAAGGGCTCAACTCTTTAGATACTTATCTGAAGTTCCTTTGAATGAGTCAGATCTTAGGAAATGAGCTTGTGGATGCCATAAGGGAGTCTGTCTCATGATCAGTTAGTTAGATTCTTTTCCTTGGATGCCCTCTGGAACCTGGAAGTATGGTATCCTTTGTGTGATAAATCATATCTCCCACAGGAGAAGGTCTTTATTTGAAAGTATCAGCAGCTGGAGAACTTGCTGTATATCTAAGCCATTCCATTTGCTATTTAACTTCATTAGAAAATTTTGACCTGTTTCCAAATTGCATATTTGTAAATCACCATTTTATATTTTTTCCCTTTGACTTGAAAGCTTTAACAGCCAGTGGACTGTACTTTATCTCCAGGAAAGTATTTAAACCACATCAACACTTTCTGCACTTTCTGTACATTCTTCTTAACCTTCCTTCATTGTCTCCTCCCACACTGTCTTTCTAGGTATTGTCAAGAGAAAGAAAATATTTGATTAACAATATTTTTATTTTCAAAATTAGAAAGGGTCCAAGTAACTCTTGATACCGCCAATAGTTTAAAAATCCTGTCTTTTCTCTCTTTTGCCCTATCAGTTCTGTTTTTATGAGTCGCTTCAGAAATTCCCCCATCATGTTTCTTTTCAATCTCTTAAATTATTTGAATCTAAATCCTGTGAACCACTACAGGACAAAGTCAATCTTCTTTGTTACTTTGGCTTTTCATATATACAGTTCTCATCCTAGGGGAAAAAAATTACTCTAAATTCAGTGGTAATTCCAGTTCTCTCTTTGAATATCTTTGGCAAATTTTTTCAGCAAATTTCTTCTGTAAATGAAAGTACAATTTAAAGGGAGAAGAATGGGAAAGAAGAATGAAAAAAATTTCAATAAGGGTATTGTTCTTGATTTTAAGAAAAAAAAGTAAAATCTTTTCTCATTCCTATTTCTATTGTAGAACAATCTAGGATCAGATAAGAACAGTACTTACATGCACATCTGTTATAAGTTCAACTTGGTTTAATATTTTGGATCTGTGTTTCAGTTTCAAGTGTTCCCGTAGCAGCCATCACAGTGTTTTGTGGATCCAAATAAGTTTAAGATCTGCATGTTAATGGTAAGACCTCAGGGGGTTCTGTGCCTCCATTTCTAATGACAGTCAGATTTGCTTATATTAAGTTTGCTTGATAGATTCAGGAATGAAAAATTGGATTGAAATATTCAAACAAGCAAGATTTTTCATTGGATTTTAATACTTCGTGCTTTGGGTTGAATGATGACCGGAAAACTTTGTTGTGACATTTTCTGTTAGCTGTTTTAGTCTTCACTGAAGCACAGAAACCAAATAATCTCTTAGAAAAGTCTCCCAGAAGTCTAGCTTAATTTTTTTTACTGAAGTTTGATTGTATTCCTACTTTTTTTTCCATTGCATTTATGACTCTATCTTATGCCTGTGTCCAAAAACACCATTGAGAAAAATGATGCATCTGTTAGATACTCAATCTAGGAGGAATCTGGAAAAGAATTGCATTAATAAATTTACTGCTACAGACAGTCCTGAGGGCATGACAACAAGAAGTGGTGTTAATACTTGTAGAGCATGTTCCTCTTAAAATACACATAGTTTAACTCCTACCCATGCTGTAAGAAAATGTTGTGAAATACTAGTATCTTTCATCACAGACAAGTTTCTGACCCAAATAAGGGCATGAGAATTTAGAAGAGAGAAAATGCAGAAAACAAAAACGAAGAGATGCTTCAGAGGTACCAGATTGGAAAAATATTAAAATTTATATTTTTACTAAAAAGGTTAGCTGAGCAACAGGTGAGCACCAATATACCATTAGTATATCATGACCATTCTGTGGATTGTCTGCTCAGAAATGCCCTGTTTTTTTAATATTTATTTTCATACTTTTAAGCCAAGGAAATAATAGAGATCACAGATGATGCATTATCACAACTGAACTCTGAAAAGAGTGACACTCCTAAAAAATGGTTTATAAACAAAAGTAAATTTGTACCTATTAAAATGTCAAGTAGGAGGCATTTCCATAAACTTTGAAAACACGATAAATTAAGTTTATATTTCAACAAAGTATTACAGTCTGGCATTTTTATGTATGAACTATTTTGCTCACCAGTGACTGTGAAAACAATTCACTCCTACAAGATGCTGGTATCAACATATTTATTTTGGAAGAGAACAATGCAAACCTTTATATTTATTCAAACTAGATCAGTAAGGAAACGTAGGAATGTATCTGCAGTACAACTAGCATCAAATAAACATGTAAATGGCTCACTGAAGAAGAAAAATCCAGACTATGCAGAATAATTTGTAGCTTCTGCAGATTAGTCAATAAATGCAAACACTTTGATTTCTTCCTTCAGGTGTTTTACTTAATGATAAATGCATAGAAACACTTTTCTTTTTGACAAAATGAAATTTTGTCATTTTCCAGTGTCCAAGTAAATGGCCTTGCTAATCTACAAACTCCCAACATTATTTATAGCAGAGATTTACCTTAATTGAAACCTCCAGTTCCTGGAAGACACTCAGTTCTTAAACCCTTTTAATCTAATCACAGCACAACTGTATCTGAAGTTTCCAGCTTTTAGAGCTTCTTTCAGGATTATTTTTCCTGCTTTATTAGAAATTTGGAAATATGCCAGTCTAGAAAGATCTTCGCTGTAAAGTTTTCCTTACTTTTGTGCTTCTGAGAGTAAATGAGGTAGCATTTGTTACTGGCTACAAAATGAAGTTTCTATGACTCCCTTCCAGACCTCTGATTAAAATCTTCTTTTCCACCATCTCCCCCACAGATGCTGGAAAATGTCATATTTGTAAATCAGTGAGCAAAAAATTGAAAACCTGGCAAATTTACATTATTTTGGCTTGCATAGCAGTTATTTCATTTACGTTAATATGTAATGACCTTAACTGATTGTCCAAGGTAAGCTTGTGTGTCAAGGTAAGCTTGTGAGTACTCATGACCGTAGGGGTAATGGTTTGCAATGCCTTCAGGAATACTAAGCAGTGTATGCTTAGATAGAGTTTCCAGAGTGTTCACAGAAATTCTATGCACTATTCTTTTGGTAAGTATTTTGAGAACTTAATCCATTTCCATTTGAAGTATTTAAGTTGCACTAGCAACTTTCATTGTTGTGATTGCAACAAAAATCTTAAATATCGATTTCTTTTGTTTAGAATTGTAAAAATAAAATTAAACATCCAGTAAAAGTTCACAACAACATTGAAATGATAATATTTTACTGTATTGGAGGTTTACTGATACGTTAGTTCCAGCAAAAACAAAAGACCAAGTTTTCAGACTCAGGCAGTCTTTTCCTATATTGAGACCTAAAATTCCTATATTGAGACCTCTGTACAGTAAAAGCAGTGTAGAGGCTATGAATTTAACCTTAGTATTATTATCAAACATAGTTTAAGTAGACAATCTAGAAAATGTTACTTGACAAAGAAAGATTTTGTGTTACAATTTTAAAACAAAACGGCATTTTGAAATGTCTTTAATAGTTTTCAGTTGTTTTCACAGTTTAAAATAAAAGGAAATTATAGCTCTATTAAAAGAATTTAAAAGATCATCCACTGATTTTCTCAAACATAATCATTTACGTATCTTATTTGGCCATGTGATTTTCACTACTGCAAGTAGGAGTTGCTTTACATGTACAGTCTGAATTTACACCCAGAACAAGAAGCTGGCTCAAACTGTGTGCACCAATAGATTTAAAAGCAATTTCTTCTGTGGAAAATTAATATTATTTATTACCTTTTAGAGGTATTTGACGTGTTTTGGGGATTTTTCTTGGGATTTTTTCTGTGTATACTGAAATTCATTTGCTTGAACTAAGGTAGAAACCTAAAGGTCATGTCTAATCATATAAACTTTTATTTCTTCATTACCTGGCACAGGATAAGAAGGAGGTGATATTTTCCTCAGCTTCTCATCCCAACACATTTTACAGTTTATTTTGTTCTCTGAAAACTAATTAATATGTCTCTGATGGAGTCTTCATGTATTTTCCCTAAATTACTTACCAACTTTTTTGCCCACTGTGGAGGTCCCATCCAAATTAATATACCATAAATGAACTATTTCCTAGCTCACTCACAAGAACATGTACCCAATGGATGTCCTGAAACAAGAGAGGAAAAAAAACTGTCTTATAACTTTTCTTTATGCTTTTTCTTTCTCTCTTTCTTCATTGTCTCTTTTTCTAAGCCTACAGAAGACAAGAAATAACTTGGTTGTTGGTAAAAACCTACACTTATTTAAAATAAATTTAAATTTTGTTTTACAACAACTTGGAACAACTTGGATTTAAAACAAACGTTAACTTTTTCCAATATTTCAAATAATATGCCAATTGCAGGATGAGCTCAAAAAATGATTGCTTTAGTTGACCCTACCTATAACAAAACCAATACTGAAACTAGAAAAGGATTCACAGATAGCTGATGAGGAAAATAATAAAACACAATAAGAAGATTAATAAGATTATCAGTTATTGTGATAATTACTTAAATGCAATTGACCTGCAGATATATCGTCAAGGCTCAATTTTACCATTTACAAAACTACAAAAGAATTTAAAACCAAAAAGTTGCATGCTCCCTTAAAACTCTTCAATATTTCAGTTGATTTATAAATACATGTTTTGTTGCAATATACAAATTGAATAAATTAGATCAAATACCGGAACACAGAAATTTACTATATGTTTGATTCAAGTATAAGGCAAAGAAATCAACAAAACAATCACTAGTAGTATTGCAGAGATGTAGAGTTTATACATACATTAAAAATCACAGTTAACTCATCACTGAACAGGAACTGTATTGAACTCAAATCATAAGCTGTTTTGGTTTTACATACCAATACGTTATTATTAGATTATTAAAATTTGACTCATATGTATGTATATATATGGTGCAGATTTTTATCAACCGCAATATGGTTTTGTGACTTCAGTAATATTTTGCATTGCAAATGTAGTCTCAGGAAAATACACTAATTGCTTCCTTCTTTAGTCAGTTTCAATAGATACTGTTGAGTAATGGAACAAAAGTGCTTAGGAAAAAGTATTGCCTTAAGACTTTCCTTGTATTCCATAAGAATTGTATCATCATGTCAAGTTCGCTCCCACATAATGTCATATTGAAAAAAGGGGGGCGTGAAAAAATGGGGTGAGGCTAGGATTGTTTGCAGAATTTTCTTTCTTCTCCCTGGGCAGCTGTTCATGGCATTTGTTCACCTGCTGCATAAATGTTGTGAAAGAATACGATATGTTGAAAAGATGCTAACCTCAGAGATGATATCTGATCAAATGCCAGTGTGCTTTCAAGCTTACAGTAATCAACAAAAAAAAGATTTATTTGAAAGGCATGATAAGGCTGGGGTTGTCTGCAGTTTTTTGTTTAAACTGGTCAAAAGATTGCTAAGGCAGTGACTAGGGCAACAGCAAAAACAAGGAACCAGCCAATATGGCATATATATATATATATTACATATACTACCTCTTTTACATCAGCTGATATGGCAGAGCTTCAAATCCCCTAATAGCTTTTCCACTTGGCCCATGGAAACTTAGTCAACCTTAACTTCAGATGGAGTGAACACCCTTTTCAAGGGTTCAGTTCAGCTGCCACAAGCAAAGGAGAGTTACAATATGTCAAAACTATATATTCCTGGAAACTCAAGCTAATGTCTTTAAGTAAATGGGTAATATCTAATATATCTTTTTTTCCACTCCTACTTTTATTCTTTTATTTCCTTATTTACCTGGTTTTAGAAAACACAACTGTGCTACACTCAGAAAAGGATTCCTAGAGTGTCACACAAAATCAGCCTCCTTAGCTGGCTTTTTAAAGACTTATCGCACTGTTCAACTCTACCAAATGATTTTGTTACTTATCAGAAAGTAGTTTATATATTTTTATTTCCTGTGGTTTTGAGTTCTGGAACCACATGCCTCTAATCTATCACGATCCACTTTTAAAGAATTATCCTGTTATCCATGATTTTGGTGTAAAATAATACTTTCTACTTAGTGTCATTCAAAATGACTGATTAGTTTTGATGGTTTCTCAGAAGAAAAAAAAAAAAAGGAAAGAATCAAATCACACATAAATTTGTAAATGCTCAATTAAGTAAAACATAAGCTGAGAAAAATGAGAAAGTCTAGACTCACTGAGGACCAGTGTCTTTCAAGAGCCTTTAATTTTGGTATATTATAAATGAGTTGGCCTGTACACATTTAGAAGAGTGGAAATCTCTTAACTGGTGATGGGAAAACCTAGGAAGATCTGTGACAGGTATCTCTTCCACCTCATGCACAAATAAATAATGACACTGGCTTTTCACCGAAGAAGCATCTTTCTATGAGAAAGTATAGGGCCAGGATTTCCACATCTACTGAATTAGGGTTACTGAAATTATGAAGTTCAAAACCAGTCTTTACTACAGTTCTGTAAGAAATACAAATATTTTCAGGCAGCTAACTACAGGTTTTTATAGAAATTAATAAGATTGTAATTTGGAAACACTGCTTGCTTTCATCTTTGTCCTACTCTTAAGTGTAACTTTAAACATTTGTGCAAATGAGTCACTGGCTGAAATGTAATAGTTTTGCCAAAGGTAGAAGTCAAACAAGGAAGACAGATTAAGTGTAAATTCTTGGGAGCTGGCAGAATTAACTAAAATTCTGTTTAACAACTCAATTCTGAAATTATTAATGACTTCTCCTTGCCAAATTAGAAAAAAAAAATTTGGCTGTGCATTTCTTCTAAAACCATATATCCTATTAATTTTAATACATTTTCAGCGTAATCAGTCACAATACAATGGAAAACTCATTGAACATAAAATAATCCATAAGGTGCTATATGGATTTCACTTCTTGAGAGAGAAAATTCATAAGGAGGCTTCTCTTTCAAGCTAATTGTTCCATAAGGGTGAAATCATCAATTTATAATAAGGACAAAAATCAAAGCATGTCTTATTTTACAGACATAGTAATCTGGGGTTAATCCTTGCTCCCACTGAAGTTGACAGTTAACTGTTGCTGACTTCAGCAAGAGCCTAACCAGTGCGGCAGGCTGGGACAATAAAATAGTCTTCTAATTGCCCCTACAGAACAATACTCGTGGACTCGGAGCATCACTTTGTATTTTCCTTGGACTGATATCCTTCAGCTTTGCAGAGACAGTTAGCTGTGTAAATAATGCCAGATATATGTACTACATTTGAACATGCTAAAATTTGAGCGATTAATTTTGCATAGGTGTTGGCTAGATCCTAGATCTACAGAAGCTTGTTGGTGTAGCATTCAGCAATAATACTTTTCAAAGGAGTGTTTTTAAGCGAATAGTTTTGCACTTCCAACAAATTACTTCAGTACTGTGAATAACTTTAGCTGGGGGAGCATGTTGGGCTGGGTATGTTTAAGAAAACAACTATATCCCAATCTGACAAGCATATCTGTCTGTGATATATGGATGTTTTTATCTTTTCACATAAAAATTCATCATATACACAGATTTATATAAAAAATAATATTAGGAATATAGAATCATAGAATAGCTTGGGTTGGAAGGTACCTTCAAAGGTCACTGAGTCCAATCCCTGTTAAATGAGCAGGGCCATCTTCAACCAGACGAGATTGCCCAGAACCACATCCAGCCTGGCCTGAATATTTATACCACCTCTCTGGGCAACTTGTTACAGTGTCTCACCATCCTAATTGAAAAAAAAAATTCTTCCTGGTATCTAGTCTAAATCTCCCCTTCTTTAATTAAAAGCATCTTCGTTCTACAGCAGCAGGCCCTACCAAAAAGTTTGTCCCCATTTTTCTTATAATCCCTCTACAAGTATTGAAAAGCCACATAAGGTCTCCCTGGAGTCTTTGCTCCAGGCTAAACAACTCCCACTCTTTCAGCTTTTCCCTCTAGAAGTGTTCCGTCTCCCTGATCATTTTTGTGGCCATCCTCTGGACCCTTTCCAACAGCTCCATGTCTCTGCTGTGCCGAGGACTCCACAGCTGAACGTGGTACTTCATGGGGGGTCTCATGAGGGCAGAATACTCGGCAAAATCACCTCCCTTGATCTGCTGGGCATTTTCGTTTGATGCAGCCCAGGTGGCTTTCTGGGCTGCAAGAACACACTGCTGGCTCATGTTCAGCTTTGTATCCACCAGTACACCCAGATCCTTCACTTCAACTCCACATGTTTTGTGCCACAATATAAACTGAACTCAAGATAGTATTCTACCAAATCATGGTCACTTACTATATACACACTTTTATTACTGTTATCTTCAGCTACTGATAGCACAGTTCAATGCATTTAGTCTCGTACAATCAAATTCTTGGTACCGTTGCCATATCTAACAATTTATCAAAAGTTTCTTGATGAAAAGTCTCACATTGGCCTTTTAGATGTGGAAGTTTTATATTGGACTCGATAAACGCTATTTCTTCACATATATTTTATCTCAGACCGTAGTTTATTCTGAAAATCTATGACCAGACATCAAGATAGATAACTTTGAACATATGTTGGACTAATGTTTTATTTAAAGCTTGCAAATTTTATGCATTACATGACTGTGTGTTCATTTCTAATAGCCTTTGGATTCACATTTCTGAATTTTTGATTTTGAATTTCTGAAGCATAGTTGAGTTTTTTTAATTTAAATTGCAGTTTACTTAAATGAAATTTGCCTCTCAAGAACAGCATATTGTCCAAAACAATAACGACCTTAAATAATTCCTTAACTCAAAATGTGGTTTGTTAAAGTAATAAATCACTTTTGAGAAGTCAGAATTATGCTTTTTGACCCGAGAGAAAGTGCAAATGTCACCAGAATATTTTGACACGTTCTTTTTCCAAAAGTTCTCTGAGGAAAAAATTTACATATGAAACTCACAATTCTTCCACAGATTTAAAAGTATTTATTTCATTGCACCTTCTCTATGCTACCATATGTAATCCCTTTTAAAGTGGATACTGTAGGATATTTCAGAATAATTCTGAAATTTATTTTTATTACATTTTTTTATGAACTCTTATGGGCTACTTTCTCTTTCTACTTTTAGTAACGTTCAATAAAGACTCACTGACAATGAAACATTTTTATTGTCATAATATAATGATACTGCTGCACTGAAGAACTTTCAACACCATTTAGTCTAAAACTGGCAAACCAGAATGAGTTCTGTTTTAAAGTCATCATTGGCTTCTTGGTAAATTTAAGGTTATAAAATTAAGGTGTTTTGAAAGAAAAAGATTGGGGAAATAAAAAGTAAGATTTATCTCTTTCTAAAAGATTTAGAATACCATGGAATATTCAGATAATATGTAAAACTACGGTCAATGCTGTGGTCCAATACTATGACAATGATCCAGAAAAAAATTTCTCATAGAATTGTTTCCTATTCACACAGGTAATCTCTTAGAAGTGAGAGATAACTGAAAGCTAGTTATAAGAAAAGTCAGTAGAAAGCTAGTTTTATTTTTATTAGAAAATGAAACTGTCACTTCTATTCCTATTCAATAGGTGCAAAAAGTATTTACATTTTTTTCCTATATACTTTAGGTTAAAAAACAAACAAAGAAACAAACAGACTAATGTTATCTCTCTTTTTTTTTTTTTTAATTCCCTTTTTTTTTCACCTTGCACTTTGGGATCTGTAAAAATACTGAGCAATTTGTATATGAAATCTTTGCATGGTTTTTTTTTTTCCCTATAAAGGGAAATGTACTTTTCAACCTAAGAAGTTCATAAAAAATTTTATAGAAGGCATTTTACAGGATCAAGCTCTAAGCTTCTTTTAAGGAAGAAAAAATTCAAGAAACTTCAGGCAGTCTTCCAGTTCAAGTTAGTTTCTTATGCTGTGGTTCAACAAGAGCAGCAGTCTAAGAAAGGAACCAATAAACCCTTCCTCACATGAATGAGACTCAGCAAGTTATAAGCACAGGGATCTTCCATGCTGCAGTTTTTATTACACAGCAGAACCTTTTGAGAATACTTAAGTCATGAAAAGAGTCTCAACTTCAGGCAGCCCCACTGACAGCAGCATTTTTCAATGCTTGCAGCATTATTCACCAGAACCAGGGATCACCAGCTTACGGGATAACTTGGCACATTTGATGGAATCTCCTAGGAACCCCATAGCCTGAGCTACCTGGCAGTCCAAAAGGGTCCTTGTCCATCCCCTCCTAGGAGGACATGTATACCAGAGGTCCCCAACAGCTGAATGCCAGACAAGCACAAGTACATCCCTATTCCAACTCACCACAAGTTTTCACCTCTGCCCTGGAGGCTCTGGAGCACTCTGAGCAGTGCAGGTCATGTTTACAGGATTTTACTTGGTTTGAAGCAGAAAATTAAGGTCAAAGTTTGTCCTTATACCTAGGCACAACACACAGCTAGGCACAATAGCAAAAGACTTTTATCTCAATCTGTTTCAGATCCTAAAATAATGTTCTTCTGAATACAGAGAGTCCAATGTAGGCCACAGAAGCTCACAGGGATCTCAAGGTCACACTATATTGACGAGATTTTGTCTTTTATAAACAAGTCTTGGCTAGAAATGAATATGCTGAAAAATAATTTAAATTGTTTTTGTTTCTCACTTTTGCATGCAAGGAATTTTCCCAATATATTTCAAAAACTCTGACAGTAGCCTCTACAAGCAAAAATGGTTTTCTTATCTATTAGCATTTACGGGGAGTTGGACATGGGAGAGTTTGTTTTTAAAGTTAGGTATGGCTTATATGCCCAGAATATATTTAAAAAAAATCCCCGAATCAAAACAAAAACCATAAGAAAAGTCCACAAAATTCTCACAAATAAGTTTGATCATGTATCATTTGAATTCTATATTGATTTACAAATAGTCTGAATTATCTATAGATATCATTATTTTGGAGAAAAGTTCAATTCTATTGCTAAGAGATCTTGAAAATTCAGTTAGAATTTATCTCTTTCAACTAGGATTGCTTTCTTAAAAAATAGAAATGCTAGCTAAAAACCACCACGTTATATTTTTTTTTCTTTTGTATCTGGAGGGCAAGGAAAGGTAACTGCATTATATGTTTCATAAATTGAGCTTAAAGTTCCATTTCAAGATCATTCTTTAACTCACCAGTACAGTGCAAAATATAAATATTATGGTCGTTTGTGCTCCTAGTGCGGCTGCATATTACTTCACTAATGTTCAGTTTTGAAAAATTAAGTAGTTTTAAATGTAACTGTTAATTCAAAATTGCTGCGTTTACTTCTGAGTTTTTTACAACTTGGTGATAACCTGATACAAAACTTTATAACATGCAGTTATATATATAAATATATTATATAACAGCAATATATAAAATAACTTTTTAAAACAATTTCAACTAATCAAAATACTACTTTTATCAGATATATTACAAATGGGTTTGTCATCCGCACTTCTGGCAAAGGAAACTTTTGAACTTTACACATCTGTTGTCTAGTTCATCCAACAACTGAAAGTGAATAGAGCTGCTACCTCTCTATATAGTGTGTGTGTGCCTGTGTGTATATTAAAAATTCCCACCAAAAATTTGTACACTTTTCAGTGAAACATTCAGGGTTGAAATGTCCTTGCAGCTAATAAAAATTGAATTGAGAGATATTGCAATTCCAGTCTTGATATTTTTCTCCTCAGGCTGCAAGAGTTGGAAGAACATACACTCTGTTCCAAAGAAAAACCCCACATGTTGGAACTCTTATTTACAGCTCTGGTTTTGTCAAAATATGCATGGACAGTTATTTTCTTCTCCCTGAGAATTGCTGACAAAATATAAGCCGTATTTAACCAACAATACTGAGGCTACATTTTCTTCGGCTAGCATTATGCCACCCTACCCATGAGCCAACCACCTCAATTTAGGCTGTGGAGTACGAGCAAAGATAAACTATGTCATCTGTAATTTTAACCAGTGTTTCACTAACTCATCAAACAGAGGTCTGCCTGCCTTCTTAAGCATAGTTTCTTTTAAGTGAGAAAAACTTTCCAACTTTGATCTCTTTCCTTGAGATTGCATAGCTCAATTGAACAAGTGTTTGCAATTTCTTCTCTTGCCTCCCCCTCCCAGTTCATTGTCTGTATTCTGCTACCTACTGTCATATTTGTTTTCCCTTCAGTCTCTCGCTCCATCCCAATGTGTGCACTCTATTCCTCACCTTGCACCAAGCCTCAGCTGAGATGGACTCAGCTCTTTCAGCTGTGCTTTCTCAGAGAGACAGTAGAAACTCACCCTTCAACTCCCCCCAGCACTCACCCAAGCGTACCTACTGCTCCAGAACTCACACTGGGAGGCAGAAAGCATGACAGCTTTGTTTTCTAGCTAAGGTTGTGTAATAGGTATCAAAGGGCTTTGTTTCTGTCCCAGGAGAAACCGAGCAGATATCTCTCCTCAAGACTGAAATCCAAAAAGCACTCTGATGAGCAGCTGAGCAGCACCGGGTCCAGATTACAGTCTAGGGTGATGCTAGGATTTATGAAGGGTCTGTAAGTCCCTGAAAGGCAGTACTAGTTACTGGATATACTGGCTAATAGCCAAGGTAAAAGGTCATTATGGGTCTGTGGCCTATAAGGCTTACTAAGGGTTCCCCACACTGGATGTTATTTGTATGACTGCTGTATCCTGCAGTCATTAACATGAGCCACTGTGCTGGATGCTACACAAACACAGACCCAGAAGATGAATCCTGCCTTAAAGTTTCCCCTAGGGAAAGCCATGAAGGAAGGGGGAGACTCATTAACTCCACACAATACAGAAACCAGTACACTATATTCTTCAGCATAGTATGGCAATCCTCTCACCTGCTTAACTAGTTCTGGAAGGAAATGTAGCACAGTCTTGTCCTCCTAAAAAGTATAGTCATGATTTGTAATGCAAGAAAGTGTTTTATGACCATGTCCACTATAGCATGTGTTCATACAGTTCCAGCCAGTGTTACCTGAAAATCTGTATCTCCGCAAATCTGTCCCCCTCCCGCTTTTCAGCCAATGTGTATAGCTTGTTTTAAAGTATTAGTAACTAAAACAGCACGTTCCTTTTTGGTTGGCAGCACATACCTAGACGCCCATCCAAGCATGAGTGTGGGCATGGTCCCAGCACAGCCCAAGTATTTGCTTATAATTCATCAGGGGGACTGACACAAACACACATCAGCTCCCAGCAGCACCTGCTCTAAGGCATTAAATTCACTTTAAAAAGGGAGGGAAGAACAGCAATAGCACAAGATTTGTCTTCTGATTTTGTTTATTGCAGCAGCAATAAAAAATGTTTCAGCTAAAAGTAGGGGGGGGGTATTAATCTCACATTTTGCCTAGAAATAATGTTCCAAGAAGATAGATTCAGTTGCACAGGTCTACACTAGTTTAATTTTAAATACGATGTTTTAACACAAGACATTGGATACAAAATTAGCTTCAAAACAGGTGAACACTGAAAAAGGAGTAGAAACAGTAACTGGAGATCACATTGCTTTTTCAATCTCCATTTCTTCATGTCTTTCTACATAAAGATTTTGAAACACTTAACCAAGTTTTCTGTTGAATGCATTTATGCTTTTGGTAATTTATCCCACATGTTCAACGCTATTTACTTTAAAATCTTTGCATGCAATCTCCTCTTGTTTTCAATTCCATCTTTTTTAAATTATGTTCTCTTTTTCTTTCCTTGTCTGGATTAAGTTCATCCTATTCCCTTTAAGAACGATAAAACCTCTTTATCTTTTCTTTCTTTTTTTTTTCTTTTTCTTATTTTCACTGTACGATCTCATTCTCTATGACTTATTCTCTGTCTTGCAGGGCATGTTCCTCTCTCCTCCCCCAAGCTTACAAGAAAAGTTACTTGCATTTTGCTCAACTCAGCTTTTTGAAATTTCAATGGCACATGAAAAAATCAGTATTTGCAGGAGTCCTTTTCCTTCCATTGTGGTGGTAGTCATAGGTATGAAGAAAAAATATACAGTAAGGATGGTGAAATACTGGCATAGGTTGCCCAGGGAAGTGGTGTATGTGCCATCCCTGGAGACGTTTAAGGCCAGGCTGGACTTGGTTCTGGACAACCTGATCTAGTTGAAGATGTCCCTGTTCATTGCAGGGAGGTTGGACCAGATGACCTTTGAAGGTCCCTTTGAACCCAAACTGTTCTATGATTCTACAATAAGTATGGTGCTGGCAGAGCCTACTTTCAAGGCAAGCTCACATCTACCTATCTATTTGTGCAGGCAGGACTTCCCAGAGACCCATCTTCCTCTATCACAGTTTGGGTTTTCACTGAAGTGCTCTTCTGCACAGACAGAAACCTTGCTTTTGTCAAAAGGAGGTACAAACAAGGGCAGTGCCAAGCTCTCCTGATACCAAAATATGAAAGACTTAAATATGAGGATTAGGTCATGTCAAAGTCAAAGTCTATGGTTCTATGTTTTTGTCTTGTAATGGGAAACAGATTTTCAGAACGTCCCAGTGGGGAATTCATGCCTACGCACAAACCCAGAGTCTATGCATACCTGACCTAGCAGTTATTAAAAGAGTGTTCATTGAGCCCTGATTCCTGGAAAAAGTTTTTCCAGTCCCTGTATTGTCAGTCCACTGACAGTTGTCTGCCTGTCTTCCTCTCTTCCCCTCTCCACGCAAATCTTGAATCCATCTAGAGAAACTGGTTTTGCTGTTAAGATATCTGGATAGATATTGCTCAAATGCCTTCAAAATGTTAGGACAGAGCAGCAGCAAAAATGTAAGGCAAAGTTCATTTAAGTTCAGTACAACTTATTTATACCAGCTAGGATCTCTGTACTTATAAAATATATCTAAGCGGTCACCTTCAGTTGGCCTTTAAATAATTAACTATACCACTCTAGCAGAAAATCTCTATTGTAGACGATCAGCTGCCAGTAAAATACTTGCTCTTGCTCCAGGATAACTGGACTGATAGTTGCAAATTAGATCAGAAAGGATAAAAATCTGGCATACAAGCTTTTTCTTACTGAGGTCAGGCATGCCAGAGTTTTACCAGTAATCTCAGTTCAGTTCCCAGCAGAACTAGAAAATTGTTCATTAAGACTTGTCATGGTAGATTGGATGTGACACTCTAGTTGGCAGACTTGCCAAGAAGGCTACAACTGTAATGGATCAGTCTAAATGAATTTTTCTTTCTCTGGTTTCCTATGTTAGGATAGGAACAACTGATTAAATAGTATTAAGACCATTACCACCTACCACAAGGATCATACCATCACCTGTTTTAAAACTATACTGCAGAACTGAACTTGGCTTTCTGAACAGCAAGTTAAAAAAAGAACATGCGTATATATGAAAAATCATGTTAGATGGTGAATAGTATTTTCTATTTCCAGAGATATCTTTCTTCCAGAAGAGCCAGACAGTCTCATTCCTGTCACTCGTGCAGTATATTTTGTTGCTTCTAAGTCTGGATTTTACAAATAAAAGAAACCTCAAACATCGATTCTTTTGGATATCATCCTATCCTTGTTGTCCCACAAAATAACACTCATTGCTCAATGTCAATGCATTTCAGAAGTTTTATCATTGTGTAGGAGAGTGAATAAAGTTTTGCAGAAGTCACGGCAATCTGTTTTAGTCATTGTCATCTCTTTGTATCAAAACTACATTAAAAACTTAATGTATATTATTTACCAGGTATGATTAAAACAAGCAGACAGTAAAAGGAATTTCAGTGAACTTGGAAAGACTGAATACATGTGAACTGAATTACTTAAACTCATTAGAAGTTTAATATTTTTGTCCATAAAGCAGAAAATTTTGTCCAGACTTGCAGCTGCTGCCAGATTTCTTCAAAATTTGTAATGTGAAAAATTAGTTTCTTTGCAGAAAATATTAACATAATGGATGTAAATCTATAAACATTTTATTGTAGATACCTGAAGTGAAATTAATGTCTACAGTCTAATTTCCACATTGAAATCCATCTTGTTTCAAAAGAAAAATCAGGGACTCTGTTCATTGATGTGAGTATTGTTAAAGATGGACTAAAATGGCTTGTGAGAAAAAACTACCAGTTTGTGACTAATAGCATCTACTCCCACACAGCACAGACATAACAGTAAGACACAGTAAGTTTCAGAGCTATGCTCAAAGTCTGCTGAAGGAGAAAAGAGGGGTAAATTTTACTCGGGCCTGGAAGATTAAATCCTCTATGCTTTCACTTCATTTTTTCATTTTAAGGCTGTTATCTGGGTTGTTGATGTGGTGCATCTCTTAAACGTTTATTCCTATGTTCTTACTAACTGAAAGAAATGGAGACAGAGGAGTGTCTGTGGGTCAAGAGGGGTAACAGTACTCAATGTCGATAAAATCAGAAATGTTTCCTTTGGAAGAATAAGATTAGGAGGAAGGTTTTTGTCTTCATTACTGCCACAAGTGAAGTGTGCTAGCCAGTTTCAGAACTTTCCTGCTAAGCACCTGCTGCTTATATTTCACGTGTTCCTTATTTCTCCTTGTGCTGTTGGTGTTTTTTGGTACTGTGAACGTGGGTTGCACCTCTCCTGCACAAAATAAATCCTGAAATTTTTTAAAGAACCAAGTACTATGTGGCAGTCCCTATCATCCATCTTGTAGCAGTAAAAAACCTGCTGGAATGTGCCAGTCCAGGTCAGACCACCTTCCATAGCTCAACACTGATCCTTGTCAGTACAGGTGCTTGGATCCCAGAGGAGTCCTGGAGGCATCCGTCTGACACAGCTATACAGTTTATGAGTGTGCTCAGTTCCCAGCCTGAGCTTGATCTGTATGATGACACACTGAGACAGTGCTTTCCTAAGCAGAACCTGCGACAGAGAGTGACACACAGTGAGTCTGTATACACAGATTGTTCTCCTGACTTAGAGAAGGTGCACAGAAGCTGAATTTTATCATTCAACAAACTCAAAAAAAAAAAAAAGAAAAGAAAAATTACACTTTAGTGTAATTTGAAAAAGCTCCAAGATTAAAGAAATGAAAAAAAAAAAGGCACATAAAAGAGATACTGAACTATTAACTCACCTTTTTTTCCCCCTAATCTTTCTGTCAGTTCAGCATTTAAATTGGACAGAAGTATTAGTATTAACTCAGTGTTTATATTGGATTAAAACATTCCTGATTTTACAGAGTCCAAGGTAAATATTTTAAGCAGGCCTTTATCAGAACTGATTTTCTTGATGGCATTGCTATTTGTACATCTTTTTTTTTCTACTGGCCAAAATACATCTGAATACCTAATCCATCCAGGGAGGAACAAACCATTCTTTAAATGTGTATCAAGGTAAATATTACCTTTTTGAGGGTACTGTAGCATAATTTCCTGTGCCTGTGTGGTAGCATAATTCAGAAGGAGCTCCAGGCTTAACTGATAGCTTGAGGAAGAGACAGACCTTTTTATTTTGTTTGATTGCACTTGTTAAAGTGGATTGCTTTCAGTCATGAATTAGTTTCAGATTACATGTTCTAGGGTGAGACATCCCTAGGGGGTTGTTGGAACTAGATGATCTTAAGGTCTTTTCGAACCCTAACTATTCTATGATTCTATGATTAACATTTCTTCACAAAAAAAGAGTGATGAAAAGTTGAAGGGTGTCTTGCTGAACACATCTTAATACTCAGCTGAACTGCATTAAGGTTGACTTTCAGCGTTCTAGGTAACAATGCACAGAACCTAGTGGAACTATTTCCTGAAAAAATAATAAAAGTAATTTCCATAAATCTAGCTGATGTTATTATTGTTATTGAAGGAATGACCTCATGGAGGGTTGTGAAAAAGAAGCAGACTCACTCTGGTGTCCGGAAGTGAGGCTTTATGTCTTATCTGAAAGATTGTGTTGTCTTCCTTTTCCATACCATATGGGATATTTGGCAAAACTTCTCTTTTACTAAGGCCTCAAATGGTGAGCATTTAAAGCAGCTCACAACCCTGCAGTTGATCTCCTTACTCGGAGCCTTTGAGGGAGTGAAAGATGTTTGGAAATGTTTCATAAAGCAAAGGTAAGAATCTTTCAGGTTCACCAAGTCCACAGGACATAGACTGTGTGATGTAATCCAGATGTAACTCAGACTGGCACTTTTATATGGAAAGTCTTTTTTTTTCCTACTGACAGAAAGGAAAAATGTTTCCCAGAGAAATCTGAGAATTATTTAGCAGTTTCATTCCACACTTCCCCTCACCTCCCTCCTCCAATAACTAGTCTGGACTTTATTGTGCTGATGTAGTTAGGAAATCCAATTGCTTTAGAACAGAAGCGACCTCAGTAAAAAATGTTAATGAAGATTCCCTCTTATTAGAACTCAGACAGAAGAACTTCACTGGGAGAAGACGGGAAGAAACACTTTTATCCCAACCTACAAATCCTATGCAAGTTCTGGAAACCAGCATCCCCTTTATTCAAGAGACATCAGTGGATTTTCCCCCTTCATTGTTTAGGACCTACACTGAAAAATTTGTCTCATGTGCATCCCAAATGCTTAACATCTGTAAAACAAATCAAGGCAAAGCAAAATATATTTCTATGAAATTTTGAATGCTGTGTTTTTATAGACCAATGTAATGTTTATAGGGGAGAAGCCAAACCACCACACAGTTTTCAAGAATTTGCATTTACCAAGATCTTCTCATAAACCACAAGGTATTATTTCTGTCCTGGCATCCTGGATCATAAATACTTTAATTTAAACAATTTATAGGCACTACTGTCAATATATATATATGTATTTATTTATTGCACTAAATTCAGTGATTACTGTTTTGGTGCTGTTTTGAGACCTCATACAAGATGAGACTTCAGAGGGCTACATGCCTTGTTAAAATGTCTCTGTATGGTTACTTTGCATTAAATGTACCAGCAATTTATTATAGATTAAGAAGCACCATGCCTGGACCAAGGAGTTTATACGCTCAATAGGCTACAACGTACTAATCTACTTCATAACAAAAAATCAGGAGGACTGGAGGTAAGAGAAAAGAAACCATGATGCAAAGAAAAGTTAACTGACTGATTTGGAGACATTATGGTAAAAATAAGTTATCCACTCTTAAAGTCTGCTTTACTGTTTAAGCTCAGATTTACGCACAATTTTAGGTGGCTGCCTCTTTTTAGATAACCTTGATTCAAATGGTAATTAGAGAAGACAGATAACATTTATGTACAGAGTTAAGGCTGAAACCTTAGCCATAGGTATACTGATCTCAGTGAAACTGGGGGAAAAGTTCTTCACTAATTTCAGTGGGAAATAGCATGAAATAAATGCAAAACAAAAAAAGCTTGATATAGAGATATTATCAGTGGAGTCTGCCACAACAAGTAGAGATTATGGGACAAACAGAAATGGAAGAAAATGAGAAAAGTATCTCAGCAGGGCAAAAAGACACCAGGAGCTGTCAAAGAAGGGTGATAGGAGACTGATGAGAGCATTAATGCAGACAAGGAAGAGGTGAAAGTAATGGAAGTGCTTGGTCTTTGCCTTGGTGTGTTTAAGCAAGTAGTTAATATCAAGTAGAAATATTTGGAAGGCAGGGCATAGTGTAAAAGAAGAAGAGACATATCTGGTGAGACAAATTTGTGTTATACACTTCAAGACATTATTTGCAATGAGATTATTCAACAGAAAGACATTAAGTGTTCAAAATCCTTTGTATTTTGAATACACTTTCCGTCCAGTATTCAATTATGGGTAGATAGTTTTCATGTTTTGAAGTGTGCTACTGAAATAAAATATAATTAAAATGAAGTTGGTCCACAAATGTACACTTTACTAGAAGGCTATTGCCACCATTTCGATATTGAATTTTTCAAAAAAAGAAATTTAAAATAAACCATTTTTTCCCAAAAGAAATTTTAGAATTTATCAGTCATTTCTCTTTAAACCGTGAGTCTTAAAAAAAACCCCCACAAAACAACAAAACAAAATGTACTAGGAGTGGCTCTCCATTGCCATGTATATTGCATTCAAAAAAGAACAAAAAACTGTTTCAATCTTCTCAGCTTGCACCACAATATATGTGATTACAAAAAATACTGACCAATAGAGAATGAGGTTTATTGTTTAATGGGGGCTGCCCAAAGTATCTTGTTTGATAATGTGCATTCCTCTCCTGTATTATAAATATTTTATATTGTCAGGTGTCACGGACAATATCTTTGTTGTCAGTGAGCAATAGTGATCACTGTGTACAACTTTTCATGCAGTCAGAATTATTTTTACAATCATAACTTATGCTTGGGTGCTTTTACCAGTCATCTAAGCCATGTGTCCCCCACTGTTGCAGGTTGTTACATAGAATAATGTCCATCAATAATGAGGGCAGATGCTGCAAACATTGTCCTTCCCAGTATTGCAGAAAAGAGAAAGGGGGAAAGCCTTGCTATCGCAAGAATTCTTCACCTGTGACAGCAGCACTACATGTAGTCCAGTAGAACAGGCACACCAGTAGCCTATTAGATATAAAGAATAAAGTGTTACTCAGCTATCTAATCAACTGTACTTTTTCAGCACACAGAAAATAAGGAATTCTTTGTGTCCTTTACTGTCTTTTTGTAAACTGAAAAATGTCATGTTTGATTTTATTCTAGAATAAAAACCATAAAGAAGCAGTTAAAGTGGTGTCACACTGCATATTTCTTTTCTGATAAAAACGATCTACCATGCTACCTGACATGGAGTCACTAATGCATATTGTACTTGGATGTGGGCATGTCTGTAACATAGCTGTAGGCAAGAAGCTTGAAAAGTTTCAGCTGCCAGAAATTGAATGTTATTCCACGAGGAGAGGTAATCTCTTCCCTTAGATTAACGGATAATTCGAAAGAACAGTTGAGTTCTCAGGCTGAGAGTCACTGGTTTACACAGATGTACAATACTACTGGTTCATAACCCACTTTTTTTAGCACTGTATGTGAGGTACATCTTGACAAAGACAGTTCATTTGTAGTGCTTTATTTTATGTTGTTATATGCAGAGGCTTTTGAGACTCAGCAAGAGTTTTAGGAGTTTAAATTTGTATGACATATAAAGAATAGTGTACATTAAATACATCCTCAAGGGCAGACAGATACGTGCTCAATACCCTTACATGCTACAGGTTTTTGAATTTCTAAGCTGTGTTCCTGTCATATTTTCTTTTCTGGTTTTTTTTTTTCCCCACTGGTTATATCGTTTGATGGAAAAAAACCCACAACAGTACTTGGCAGCACTGTATAATTTCATAAGAAGCATATATAAATTCCGTCTTCATTTTTACTAGGAGAGACCTAAGAAGAGAATTCTTCACAGAGATACAGCTTGGCTACGTTCCCATGGCTGTTTTTTCCTTCACCATAGGAGTTCTTTTATTTTCAGGTCTTCTGTCATAGTCTAAAGAATAATCAATCAGTGGTCTATGAAATATAGATTTTGTAGTCTTAGTTGATTCCTATATGAAAAGAGTCAATATCACAAGGGAATCATCCTACCTTTGATATTATTGGCCAAACATAATAATGCTGAATTTTATGTTGATAAACGGATATGGAAAAATAAGCTCCAATGCATTTCACTGGTTATATTAAAGGTGTATGAGGAGAGAAATATAATGAGACTTGCATAGCTGCTGGCTTTCCTTAGTTTTTCTTGGGGCTAGGTAATGAATTTCATGTGTAAAGTGGGCACTTTCCTTCAGCACTAATTTGACTTTTCAAAATTCTCCTTCTGATCTAATGGAGATTCAGTGATGGCATTGACTTCTGAACAGACTAAGGACTACATCAAGACAAGCCTTATGGGTAGAGATAAAATAATTTATCAGAAAGTTACTGTA
This sequence comes from Pezoporus wallicus, assembly GCF_028554395.1. Taxonomy (NCBI): domain Eukaryota; kingdom Metazoa; phylum Chordata; class Aves; order Psittaciformes; family Psittacidae; genus Pezoporus; species Pezoporus wallicus. The sequence continues at coordinate 7,023,162 of NW_026637663.1, forward strand.
GCTGGAAAATCATTCAAACTCTTAAGCACACAAGGTTTTGTTGGGTCATTTACTTGTTTTATCAAGTATCTTTGCAGTAACAGAACTGAATCACACAATTAATTCCATTTTTTTCAGATGCCAAGATATTAGCTTTTTTAAAGGAAACACAGTGCCAAATTAATCTTCTATTACAAAGTAGAAAACACTTTTGTATGTGAAAAGCATTTTCTGATTGTTTTCCAGAAGATTGCTTACCCCTACTCAATTCTTTGCACAAGATCCAAACTTGAATTTCAGTGACATTACTCATTAGTATACTAATTTTTTGAAAAGTCTTCTAAAAACTCAAGGATTGCTACAAACACAGCTGTTTTAAACAAACAAACAAAAATAGTGCAGAAATATCCATATAATAATTATCCAATTACCTTAGAGGCATTAATTTGATATCCAGGCGTACCCAGCGAGTATGCTAAGTAACATGCTGTGAAAAAGAATGTTATTGAGGCATACACTACAAGCCAGAACTGAGTCTAATCATATTCAACTCTCAAGTTTAAAAAACAAGAGCAAGAAAAATAACACATCTAAAGCTGATTTTGCTTTAAAGAAACTGCAGTAACTCTTTAAGCCCATGAGAACAGTTAGATATGATCAGAGCTGGGATAAAACTGTGGAAAAGCCTGAAAACTACCTGAAAATTATTTTAGTAGGATTATTTTTTTTTATTATTTTTTTTAAATGCGGTGTATAAGTGAAAGCTTACAGTTTAAATTGTATCACCAGTAATGGTTGGGAAAAAAAATGATTGCCCAGGGAAAATTCATGAGCTGAAGAGGCATATTTAGAGCTACTGAGGTAGCATGGAACTTGAACTGTCTCTGATTTTTATCACACCCATTTAAGGTTTTTCAAAGACAGGTGTTTAATTTTTAAAAAAGGGTCTAGAACTGGGCCAGAAACTTAATACAGGACATCCTAGATATGTTTATCTCTGAGTGAATAGAGCTAATGCCATAGAGTTCAAAAGGAGCTGACTTGGAACTTTTGAAGGATGATGTATTTTCACAGTGTAGAAAAGTGACACATTGAGTTATATACACATTGCTTTTAAAAATATTTTTTTAAGAAAAGGTATACTCTAATATGACAAAGTCTCTTCAGACATCTGTCAAAGTAAATTTCAGTCTAACTGTGTTCTAAGCTGTCTCAGTCTCCTAACAATCAGGGTATGGGTGAGGAGGATTTTAATAAAAATGCAGATTCAACAGCATATATGCAGTTAGTGGATTTGAGATTGTTTTGACGTACATTAGGAAGTTGAAAAGTATCATGCAAAGGTCTAATAGAATAAGCATGTCAGGGATGTCAGAATGAAGCACTTTACAACTCCCCACTTACATTAATTTTTCCGTAATTAAAAGGAAAGACATTGGAAGGACAAGTTAAAGCATGCATTTCTTTATCTAAAGGGATTTAAATTTAGAGCTCCCTTATCTCACCAAAAAAAGTTTTAGCCTACCTTCAGGGGTACTTAAAGTAGCTTTTTTGTTTTTCTCAAAAACTGTGTTGAGAAAGCTTTAACTTGACTTAAACCCTAAAATCTGAGCTGGCCTTCCTCTCCTGTGATGTTCTAAAATACCTAAAACTTTACATTTCTTTACATAGCTTTTCATTCCCTTTTCTACGCTTTGTTCCTGAGCTGTGGAATGTGAGTTATGGGATCCACCCATCATGTAATGTTAGACATCTAAACTGCAGTTGTGAGATAGTCTCATGCAGACCAGGAAAAATAGGGAAAGACAAATAATTCTGCAGTGGATTTCCCTGATGCAGCAGATATCTCTGTCAAAATGAGATTAATTGCACTCAACAGAAGCCCACTTTTCTCCACTCTGATTATAGGAGGAATCCCCAAAGCTAGCTCAGATATAAGTATCTATACTGGGGAACATTAACCTTGATGTGTATGAAAGTCTGTGTTCTTTTTTAGAAGAAACGTAATCAGGTCAGTATGGTGAAAACAAAGCATCTGGGGACACATTCTCGTCACTCTAGAAATGACTGAGAAAATAAACACAAGCAAGGAAAAAAAAGTCAGTAAAGCTGTAAATACATAATTTTTCTGTGTGCTTCTGAATGACCTGGAAGACAAAGCGAAAGCATATATGTCGGCGTGTATTTATATAAATATGGCACTGGAAAGAATGAAGTACAGTGAAATCCTTAAACCACTGTGGTTAATGACAGTCATTCCAGTGGATTTAGCAATATTGGTTGGAAATTTATTAAGTGGCACTTAGTTTTCCATACTGGTATATTGCCTCAGCTAACCAGAGCCTTCTCATACCAGTTTAATTGAAAAGCTAATGCATCTCATACTGAGATGGCTTACAAGTCTTTTTGTGAAAGTGCAGGGCAGAAAGTACAGAGAACTGCGTACACGTGGATCACACAGAAGTGAAAATATCTCACTTCTGTTGATCCAAAGATTCAGATCTTTCTGCGACTTAAACATTTTGGCAACAAAGTTTTAACAACAGACATCTCTGAATCTCTTGGAGATTAGCTAAGAGGGAGTAGTGACAGGAGAGGGGAGGCTTCACGACATATCTTGCCTGGTGCCACGGCATTCATGTTCTCAGTCATTCTGTACTTTACAGAGACAGATCTGAAATGGAGACCAAACAAAATACCGACTGGCCAGAAGACAGGAAGGTTTTCCTTCCACACAGTCACAAAGAAAAGTCCCAGAAAGTCTATGAAAGAGGAGACAATTCATAGAAAATTCCACTGAAATTTCAGCAGCTAAGTGACAACAATGTGAACTGAAACACGAACCATACATTTATAAATGTCAAGGGATTCGATAGTTACGTTGCAAATAAAAGACAGTCTAGAGACAATGTGGGCCAACTCAGGAAGCTATAAGGAAAACTGGCTACCCTGGAGAAGGCTGAGGCTCTTAATAAATTTTTTGTCTCAGTCTTCACTGGCAAAGGCTCTGACCACACTACCCAAGTCTTGGAAGGCAGATGCAGGGACTGTGAGAACGGAGACCTTGGGCCCACTGTAGGAAAGGATCAGGTTCAAGACCATCTTAAGAACCAGAACGTGCGCAAGTCCATGGGACCTGACGAAATCCATCTGCGGGTCCTGAAGGATCTGGTGAATGAAGTTGCTCAGCCATTGCCCAACATATTTGAAAAATCATGGCAGTCAGGTGAAGTTCCCAATGACTGGAAAAAGGGAAATATAACCCCCATTTTCAAGAAGGGGAAAATGGATGACCTAGAAAACTACAGACCAGTCAGTTTCACCTCTGTGCCTGGCAAAATCTTGGAGCAGATTCTCCTGGAATGCATGCTAAGTCACATGAAAAACAACAAGGTGCTTGGTGACAGCCAGCATGGCTTCACTAAGGGGAAATCCTGATTGACCAATCTGGTGGCCTTCTATGATGGGGCTACGGAATTTATGGACAGGGGTAGAGCAGCTGATGTCATCTACCTGGACTTGTGGAAAGCGTTCGACACTGTCCCACACGGCATCCTTGTCTCTAAATTGGAGAGACAACTGTTTGATAGATGGACCACTCCGTGGATAAAGAACTGGCTGGATGGCCACACACAAAGAGTTGTGGTCAATGGCTCAATGTCCAGCTGGAGACCAGTAATGAGTGGTGTCCCTCAGGGATCGGTGTTGGGACCGGCCTTGTTTAACATCTTTGTCGCTGACATGGACAGTGGGATTGAGTGTGCCCTCAGCAAGTTTGCTGATGACACCAAGCTGTGTGGTTCGGTTGATACCCTGGAGGGAAGGAATGCCATCCAGAGGGACCTCGACACGCTTGTGAGGTGGGCTGATGCCAACCTCATGAAGTTTAACCATGCCAAGTGCAAGGTCCTACACCTGGGTTGAAACAATCCCAGGCACAGCTACAGGTTGGGCAGAGAAGAGATTCAGAGCAGCCCTGTGGAGAAGGACTTGGGGGTGCTGGTTGATGAGAAACTGAACATGAGCTGGCTTCAGTGTGCGCTTGCAGCCCAGAAAGCCAACCGTACCCTGGGCTGCATCAAAAGGAGAGTGACCAGCAGGTCGAAGGAGGTGATCCTGCCCCTCTACTCTGCTCTCATGAGACCTCACTTGGAGTATTGTGTGGCAGTGGGGTTGGAACTAGATTATCCTTTCCAACCCTAACTATTTTATTATGATTCTAAACCATATGGGTTTACATGTGGTTTTAATACAAAACTCATGGAAATGCAAATTTTAAATGTTGATGTGAAAATAATAAATATTTGAATAATTAATATATAATTCACATGAAATGAATTCAAAATAATATGCAAGAAGAAACTTTTCCACAGCAAACCTGTATAACATTTGCCCATAAGAATATCCGATTAAATTTTCCCACTGAATTTACCTGTTCTATGTCTAGTCTTGGGGGACTGGTCATTGGCAGCAATGCCCACTATGCCAGTATTTACTTAAAGGATCTTGATTTGAGGCAGAAATAGTATTGTGCTGAGAAAGTACATTGCAAGTGATTACTCTGCATGTGGCCTATGGAGCTGCTAGTCTTTGTTTTTAATGGCACCTTACCTTAATGTTTTGATCTAAGGAAGAAAATGGAAGCAAATACTTGTGCCTTTGGGAGGGAAATCAGTATTACACCACTTAAGCGTTTTTGGATTTAAACATCTCCTTGAGGCATTTGCCTGAAAATGCAACGCGGTTTTCCATGACTTCAATTTTTCCATAATTATATTCCCTCCCTTCATATAAGTGGATGCTTTTCTGTTTAAAGTCTATAGCAGATGGGTAAAAATCATGTTCTGGACATGACATTCTCAAGTATCTCAGCAAACCCTAGTAGTCACCACTGACCCTTGCTATTATCTCCTAGAGATATTTACAGAAAGTACAGTAATGCTTAAAAAAACCAAACCAAAACAAAGAAACAGTGAAAGGACTGAGTTATGAAAGATTGAGCAAGTTTGTTTAAAAGAATATTGGGGTTGTATTATCCAGAAAGCTACAGTGGTCATAGCAGGTATATCGTGGTGCTCTGCATTTCTCTGAAAGTGGCAAGTTCTGAAGTAATTTGAATTTGAACCTCTACTAGAAATGAATGAATATAGACATTTCCAGAAGAACTTAAATATATGACTATGCTAGCAATTCCGTTGTGTCTTATGGAGAGGCCCTTGTACTGTGCTAGTAAGATTGTCACATTGCCTTACCCAGGTTTCATCTCCTCTAAATATGACTGTCTACAAGCACAGTGTCAAGCCTCATCTGTTTTCCTAAAAGCCCTTTCAGTACCCAGTGAGGCTTGATTACCAGGGAATAATTAATTCTGTTCATATTTATCACCTATTTTGACACTGGGTCACTTATCCTCTAGGAATGTCACCCCATTGATTGTAGAGTGGTGGATACACTTAGATGAAACAGTTAACTTTTAGGTAGCAAAATGAACTGACATAAACCATAGCAGACGTTTGCATTCCTTTATCTTCTTCCTAAAGGAAGGAATATATAGTGTGACACATGAATTTTGGATGCATGCAGTATTTTATGAGTTTGTTTTGGCTGGGGATTGTGTTTGCTCAGCTTTGCTTTCAAGTTTCAATAATAGAGGAGAAATTCAAGAAATACCCTTATACAATATTATTATTTCTGCAATATTATTATTTCTGGTCTTTGGGGTGCAGCTTAATTTTTAAGTTAATATTATGAATATGCACTCATGACTTTTGGATGCTGGAGGTAACTATAGAAAATTAGTTCACAGGTTTGTGGCTATGAGCACCAGCAGGCACCAGAATGCCTGATAGAAACAAAAAGAACACACTTTCATTGTGTTTTTACACCAGTATGTTCCATGTACAAGTAGTGCAATTCACTTGCTAATTAACAGGAAGCAAAGAAGTTTTACAGCTGGGAAAATATAAATAGTCTTTAGTTTTTTTTACCTGTGACAGGTGATTCATTGCTAGAACAATATATTGAATTCAAAGCAAGTAATTCATGTTGCTGTACGTTGCTCTAACAAAGGCTTTACTACGTTAAAAATTCTGCCACACTCAACTGTTGATTTCTGGTTTGGCCAAGGGTTTAGATACTTGCTGACTGCTGCTGCTCTCTCAAATAAAGCTGGACTGAGCTTTTATTGTTAAGTAAGATCTATACAATATAGACTTGGAGACATGTTCTTCTCTGAGCTCAGGGGAAGAGCGTTATGGGCATGATGTGCATTGTGTAACCTTAGCCCACATGGAGGCAAATCCTGCTTAGCTGAGTAAAATCTAGGAGCTATCTCTGTTACTGCTGTTCTGCTGCCCTGCTATAAGTGGCAGGTGATTATATGGGATGTTAAGTGTCAGCACTGCAGGCAGGAACTCAAAGCCAGCCATTACAAGGTCACTTCTCACTAATCGTATGTCACAAGCAATGAGGACTGCAATAGCCTCACTGCTCATACAGCTGCCTAAAGCCACAGGCTGGAAGAACCACACAGGAAATGTGGAGCTGGGGAGTGTCTTTGGTAAGATAGGGCTGTTTAATTGTCTCTTGTGCAGCAGTGCCTAAATAGATCCCCAAATTAGTGGAACTTGACGGAGTTAAAAAAAAAATAAACAAGAGATGGTGAGGATTTTTTAATCATTGTGAGAGAAGGCATTGCCATTCTGATCTCTCATGCAGGAGTGTGTGTGCATGTGTAAGCATAAGCAGCCAGTGAAACAAGTCAAAAGGCATGTCCCCATATTCTAGCCAGCGCTCTTTTTCTTACATGCACGGTCCTATCATCTTCTCCTTGTACTTCACTGATGATCTGGTTTAATTAGAATGGCCAGGAGCCTGTGAGGAAGAAGGTTAAGCTGTCCAGGAAAACTGTCTTTTAGAAAGAACAAAGAAAGCTAACAAATAGTGAAGCCCAACTTTTCAGGCAGAGCTTCCTTGAAGCTCTTTCAGCAAAGGACTAAGGAATACATCCCATTCTTCTCCAGGAATTATGAATTCTTTGGCTATTTTCAAGTGTTATTAAGCTGTCAGCAGCTGGAGGAAAAAGCAGAATCAAATGCTATATCAGTTGTGTGGTTTGCATTTGATTCTCAGAAAACAGCTGTGCATCTGGGAGGTCTTCCATGAGAAACAGAGGCAACTTTTGTTAGGGGCCAACATTTCCATCAAACGTATCACAGGAGAAGCCATGACATCGCCATTTGAACACATGATTATTCTTGTAGTGCTTAAAGTGTAATATCATTGCTACATATACATAGCTTAACCTTAGCTGGGTGATAAACAGCTATTTCCTCCCATAAAAACTGATGAAAATTAAAGTCATATACAATTTTGTAGAAGTTTTCTTTCAAACTGTTGTCTTTTATTAAAAAAACTGAAAGAAGTCTGACTTTTGCAAAACATAGTCAGCTTAGCTGCAACCATAATTGAAAATTTGCCCTGTTGGAGAAATTATTGATCTCATTCCTTGAAGACAGCTTCATGATGTGAAGATTTTAATTGTAACTGCCCATTTAGAATAAAACACAGAATAATATCAGTTATTCATATTCTTGGTGTCCTGCAGATATAATGTCTTCAGGTGTTCCCTAACCGCCTGTTTTGCAAACACTTCATCTTTAGTGGGTTTTTTTTTGCAAAAAATCTGCTACTTACACTTCGTGTGTGTTGATAAACTTAACTCAAACAAGACATGAGTGCAAGTACTATAGGAGCCATAATTAATGACTACATTGGCAGCAGCTATCAGTTTTACCTCTCAGTTTTGCAGTACATTTCATGAGTTTTTTGGTGTTCAGGAGATTTTTACTGCTCATCTTGCTAGGATCTATGAAAAATGTAGTATCTTGCTAAGCATCAAAGGGAAAGGGAACTCTTAGATGCAGATAGGAACTCTGCCATTTGCTTTGGCTTTATGTCAGATGGTGAACTTTTATTGTTGTGATGCTGGGATGTAAATGGCTATTCCAGTTACTTAATATTGCACTGAAATATTCTGAGCATTAATTTTTTCCATGTCCCTAGAAATGTCACTCTTCATTGCCCACTTCAGAACTGTATAAGTAAATTCTTTCTTAATTTTTGTCTGGAGTGATAATAATATCTGTAATTGATAGGCAGCACAAAGTCAGGTGATTTACCAAACAGTCCTCAAGATTTACCGTTTCAAATGAATGGCTTTTAAAGATGATATAACTGTATGAATCTTTATTACTCTTTTACAGAGCCATAGATATCAAATGAAATTGCTTTGCACCGAGTTTCAGCATACGTCTTCAGAACTGTCAATAATTCAACATCAATGTTTTGTGCTTTCAGACTACTTTAACGCTTTCTTGGGCAGAGGTACAGAGATCTCTACAAAGAGGTTTCTGCAATCTGCAAAGCATTGCTAGGCAGTCACTGGCACACTGAAACTTCCGCCTGAAACTACTGAATCAAAATGGTGTCCCTGAAGAAGAGATGGATGGGTGGTGCTGCCTCTCCTACATCCTAACCACAGCTTCAGTCATCCACATGCATCTCAAAACCCTCCTTTATCTTGTCATCTTTAGTGTTCAAAGACTGTTTAAAACCAAAGGAGGGTTGGTATCCCAAATGCAGCTTCCCAGTACACATGAAAAGTATACACAGTATAAAACTCTATAATTGCCTTTTGAGAACTAAATACTGCCATTGTTGAATTTCATGTTAAAATTGCCATTGAATATTTTGAGACAAGAAATGAGCCCTTGGGGCTTAAAACTGGGGGAAAAAAAAAAAAAAGAAGAGTTAAAAAAAAAGTTTAATCTCTCTACTACCTCGGAAGTCAAAGTTTTCATAGGATTCTCCAAAGCACTGATTTAACAGCACCTTATACCATAGTAGAGCTTATGTCAGTCAGTGCAGCTGTACAAAGACTGCTTTGAGTCAGTTGCCAAGAATTAGCTGGAAATGAAGTGTCACTCAGCTAACCATGTCACTTGTTAGCCCACAAGCCAAAAAAATATTCTGATGCTGTTCAAAGAAGGGGAAGAATATTCTGCATGCAATTCACGTTTTATTCTCTTCCTTTTCACAGCAGCTGAATCTGAATGACATCTTGTTTAATTGTTCTGCACAATTTCTGAACATACAAAGTTCTTTAGCTTTTCTCTGTATGCATCACAATGCCAAGTTTCAGAAAACAAATATTTGGGTGGAGTATGTACAGATGTTAAATTTCAAGTAAAGAAAGTGTGTTTTCAACCACAATCAATTCCTAACCATCCAGTTTCATTCAGCTGTCATCTATGGTATGCTTTGATATATTTAACAAGCTGTTTCCATCAAAACCACAATACCTTGGAATATTACCATTTTTACACTTATCAGCATGTTTAACCTAAATCAGTTTTTTCCTGGTAAGAGCAAGAACAGGCATACTTTCTTGATGCAGCACAAACTGTGAAAGCTGTGGGCTTTCAGAGCTTCAGAACACTGTGTTTTTTGTTATCAAGGAAAATGTGTATGTAGGAATTGTGAAAAAGGGGCTGAATGACACATTTAATTTAGAGCAGATTCTGCATAAAATTATATCATATTTTCTTAACTAGAAAAGCAAGAGAAATCTTAAATCTAATAATTTGTTTACTTGCCTCATTTAATAGCTTTGATAATCTTTTTTAAGTTCATAGAACAGGCTGACATAGCAAACAGCACTTTAGGCACGTAACTATAATCCAGAATTCAATGCTTAGAGTACATCAGACACTTTTCAAAATCTGTGGTTGCTGCTAACAGCTCTTTCCAAAGGCAATAATTTATTTGTTTTTTTTAAAGTTTTATTATTTTTTGTTATGCACATGGAAATTAATGAGAACACCCTGGAAAACCTGTGTGAGTTTGATAAGTGTAATACTTGCAGAAGGAGATAATGTCAGCTATCTTTTGAATCTGATTAACCCCTCTAGAAATACCAACTTGAGCAGTTGTCCTCTTCTGTTTGTAATGGTCCCTAAAAGAAAAACAAACAAAAACCAAACAAAAAAACAAACAAAAAGACACAATCAAGTCTTGCCATTCCCTCTGCATCCCATGTTGATTGACAAGGAGAAAACAGGGAAGGGAATGGTTAGCACTTTTTCCCTTATTAATTTGAATTTCACCAGTTAGGGTGAAATAAAAATAGAGGAAAAAAAATAGAACAGAACTATATGATAATAAAATCTATTGCAGAAAAAAAATATATATAGTAGAAAACTCCATCATGTAATAAAATTGAGAAAAAAACACTACTATGACAGTTAATAATAGGGAAATAAGAATGAGAACATAAAGAAAAGGATCTGAACTAACGTAAAACCTTCTCTACTCATTCAGTTGCCCATAGAATGGCACTGCAGTCAACAAGACTTCTGAGATTCATTTGCTAACAGCCAGGAAAGAAGGAAGGAAAGAAGGATAGTAGCAATTGGGGTAGTTTGTAAATAAATCAAGAGTTCAGTATTCACAGGTAATATTTTAGCTTAAAAGCTAAAATAATAGATATAAAAATATTACCACTTTAGAAGAAGTTTGTGAATGTTTAATTTGATATATGTGAGTTGCAGCAGACCAACCCACTTGACCCTGCTAGCATTTTGGTTATGAGTAGGAAAACAGTGATTTTAGTGTAGAATAATCCTGAATGCAGAGATACTTTAGTGCCTAACTACTACTGGCTTTAGTAGAATCTGGATGTGTTAATTTAAACACACCCTCTAGAGAATAGTCCTCAGTATATCAGATTTCCAGTTTGCATACAATAGCAATTGAAAATTTGCATCTCAGGACTCAGTAAACATGGGACACACTGAAATGGTTTCCAAACAATTTAAATAATCTGCTACTTTGTCTGCTGGATTGCTATCCATATGTGAACTGGAATAAAATGAGAGATGATCGGGAAAATCTAATTTAGTTTGCTCAGTCTAATGTATTTACCAATCTTCTGTATTTGCCAAATTTAAATAAATAAACACTCTATTTTTTTCTCTCTTGCATACTCCCAAATAGTCGTGCTTCTTTCTACTCAAACATAACTTATTTCAACATATTTTAGACCATTGATTCAGAAAATGATGCCTTGGGTGAACAAACAATTAGCAGAAAAACATGCAGAAGACTTGGTCCTCAAATGACCAATTTATGCACATGCTGCTTCTTGGAAAGTAAGTATTCTTGCTGTGGGGAAAGTGGGAAATGTGAAAGGTGCACGATACTGTCTCTCAGCAAAAATCAAAGTGTAACATTATTTATATAATTTGATTTACTTGTGTTTGCTTTTTTTTGTTCAGTTGTGTTCATGTTATGATACACATTTATTAATATCAATAATATAACATTATTATTACATGTAAGCGGCGAGGAGAAGCAGACAGGCCAACCCAATATGGGTGATAAGCAACTTCTACTTTATTTGTGACGCAGTTCACACATATATAGGAGTGGTATTCAGCCACTCCTCCTTGGCATAACAGTATTGGCTAGCCCCCACAGCTTCCTCCACATTCTCCTCCCAGGTCCAGTCTCCGGCCACCTGTGGGGGCCACCCCCTGCCTTGCTCGCACAGTCCTCCAGGGCTCTATGGTTCTGCTCTTAGAGTCATTCTGCAACAATTACAAAACATTATGAATACGTACAATTGTTGCAGATACAATTTTTCACACTAATAAGATAGCTCATGGTCTAGAACATTCAGCTAAAATATGCAAATGGTGTTTCTTCTGTTCTGCTATGGCATCGTCCTCTAGCAATAAGCACATTGAGCAGATTGTTCAGATAATGTTGTCATAGTTGTATCTGAAGTTAATTAATTACTGTCACACATTAATTTAAGTGAATAGGAAGTTAGTTTGAACTAAAAATTTAATCTTTGTATTAAAGAAAAAGTTAGGCCAAAATTTTTTTGGCAGTGTCAATACTTTCCTTTCAAAAATCAAAAGGCTTTTGAAAACAACCCATTCTTAAAAAGACTTTCGACAGCTTGCCATTTTCCAAAGGAAAGTGTTTTGTACGAGAGTTCTCCAGCCGCTCTAAACATTTCTCTAGTGTTAGGCCAGCACACATGGGAAGTGTTCATTTCCACTGGCTGCATGCAAAATTGGTTTCAAGACACAGATGTTTGCAGTAAAATAAAACTACTAATTTGTATTTGAGCATTAACATCTTTTCAGATCTTCCACTATGGAAAAGTATGCTTTCTCCGATTTTCCATCTTCCCTCTTCATAACAACACCAGTTTGCTTTTCATGCCAAAGTTGTAGGGTCATTAAGAACTCAAGTTAAACAAATTCTGAGCTTCTCAGAAATTTTATCAAAAAGCCAACTTTTCCATATGGCAGAATTCAGGATTATTCAGTAAATTATATTCTACTTTATACATACCTGTTAAGGAATAAATTGAAAGAATGAGAAATTTTATCATAGCACAAGTCAATTCTGTATTTTTTTATAATTCATAACACTCCTGGGTATTTCATATTTCATTCCATTAATAGCCCACATTGTCAATTACTTAAATAATGACTCCCACATTAGTAGTTTCTTATTGCTCAAAGACTAGGTTGCAACTGTGTTTTTTTTAAGTCTCTTGTATGGTGCAGGCCCTTAAGACCATGATTCAATGTTTCTTTCCATTATTTCTTAATGCATTTGAACGAGGGTGGTTATATCATTCCGGTTTGGCACTAAATGCTTCAAGATATGCATTTAGGGTGAATCCTTTGATACACAGATGCCGCTACAAATTTTGCCATGGACTTGGCGAATTTGGCATGTCAATTTCTGGCCAGGCAAACTCCCAGGTAGGAGGAAGGTCTTGTTCATTCTGCACAGGGAACACATCACTGGAACACATAGTTCTGCTGGGTTGAGCAGGGCTCTGTATGGAAGTGACCTTACTACTTTCATTTGACAAATCGGTCAAAAAAGTTCCCAACAAGATGGAAATGCTTTCCTTCATTTTCCTGTTTATCTAGATGTGAGAATGGCATCTTATCACATGTTGAGGGACTGACATAGAAAACTTCCAATGGAGAAAATTTCATTTTTTCACAATATTACGACATATCCATCCTAGTCTCTAACAGTCAATTTTCCCTTTATAAAGGCTTATGAAGCTATGCTATTACTTTGGAATTTCTTCTAGTTGGAGCTTTCTTCATTCTTTTTCAGGAACTTCTCATATAGAAATGCAATATCACTGAGAGTTTTTGTTTCCAATACAAGGTGGAACATCTGAGGTTCCAAGTGAGGTCAGGAAAAAGGCTTTTTACTACATAGAATCATAGAATCATAGAAAGGTTAGGGTTGGAAAGGACCCTTAGATCATCTAGTTCCAACCCCTCCTGCCATGGGCAGGGACCCCTCACGCTGAATCATATCACCCAAGGCCTCGTCCAACCTGGTCTTGAACACTGCCAGGGATGGAGCATTCACAACCTCCCTGGGCAACCTACTCCAGTGCCTCACCACCATAACGGGAAAAAGTTTCCTCCTTATATCCAATCTAAACTTCCCCTGTTTAAGTTTTAACGCGTTACCCCTTGTCCTCTCACTACAGTCTCTAATGAAGGGTCCCTCTCCAGCATCCCTATAGGCCCTCTTCAGATACTGGAAGGCTGCTATGAGGTCTCCATGCAGCCTTCTCTTCTCCAGGCTGAACAGCCCCAACTTTCTCAGTCTGTCTTCATACGGGAGGTGCTCCAGTCCCCTGATCATCCTCGTGGCCCTCCTCTGGACTTGTTCCAACAGTTCCATGTCCTTTTTATGTTGAGGACACCAGAACTGCACACAATGCTCCAAGTAAGGTCTCACAAGAGCAGAGGAGAGGGGCAGGATCACCTCCTTCTACCTGCTGGTCACGCTCCTTTTGATCCAGCCCAGGGTACAGTTGGCTTTCTGGGCTGCAAGCGCACACTGCTGAGGGACACTGCTCGTTACTGGTCTCCAGCCAGACATTGAGCCATTGACCACAACTCTTTGTGTGCGGCCATCCAGCCAGTTCTTTATCCACTGAGTGGTCCACCTATCAAACAGTTGTCTCTCCAATTAAAGACAAGGATGTCGTGTGGGACAGTGTCGAACGCTTTGCACAAGTCCAGGTAGATGACCTCAACTGCTCTACCCCTGTCCATCAGTTCTGTAGCCCCATCGTGGAAGGCCACCAAATCGGTCAGGCAGGATTTCCCTTTAGTGAAGCCATGCTGGCTGTCACCAAGCACCTTGTTGTTTTTCATGTGCCTTAGCATGCCTTCCAGGAGAATCTGCTCCAAGATTTTGCCAGGCACAGAGGTGAGACTGACTGGTCTGTAATTCCCCGGGTCATCCATTTTCCCCTTCTTGAAAATGGGGGTTATATTTCCCTTTTTCCAGTCATTGGGAACTTCACCTGACTGCCATGATTTTTCAAATATGTTGGGCAATGGCTTCGCAACTTCATTTGCCAGCTCCTTAAGGACCTGTGGATGGATCTCATCAGGACACATGGACTTGTGCATGTTCAGATTTTTAAGATGGTCTCGAACCAGTTCCTCTCCTACACTGGGCCCAAGGTGTTCATTCTCACAGTCTCTGCATCTGCCTTCCAAGACTTGGGTGGTGTGGTCAGAGCCTTTGCCAGTGAAGACCGAGGCAAAGAAGTCATTCAGAACCTCAGCCTTCTCCAGATCCTACAGGTCTGAGGTGACATCTTCATCTGCTACCACTTCTGGAGAAGTTCAGTGACTGAGGCAGGATGTCCTGTTTTGTTGATTTGTTGACCATTTTAGACTTGCTTCTGCAATGAACAACTCTGATCTTGGTGGTAATTTTCAGTACATGGAATTACCATTTGACATTTTCCCAGAACCAGCAGATTTTAGAAGATGGCCCTCTGCATCTTACTCGTAAGACCTTCTCTATCTATAAAATGGTCTCATACAGACACTACAGCTCTCACAAAAGTGAATCCTTTCTGAGGATTGCTAATTCTGAATTACTGCCGCATTTGTTCACATTGATCCTGCCAGATCAAATCTCTTCAGGTCTGAGGGATAAACCTGTATTCCTAGCAAAAGCATCACTGTTAGTCAAGCTCAGCTAAGTTCTTTCATCAGTGAAAATATGATTCGCCAGGCATTTCACTGCATCCTTCATCATTACCAAACACTGTGGATACTTCCAAGAGCAGAAAGCAGAATGTCGGTTTATTTGGAAATCTGAAGGGGATTTTGAGTTTTCAGGCAATAACAATGCAGATGAAAGTTGTACGCTGAGGAGCTGGATTGTTATCCATTACTTTTAGAGCAAATTTTTGCCAATTTTTGCAAGCGTTTCACACTTCTCATATATTAAATAAATAGGGAGGAGATCACTGCTGTGCAAGATGTTCATACATTGGAATCAATGAGTGATATGCAAAACTGTTCCCATTATTTTGCCATTAACAGATGAAGATTGTTACATCGCAAATCAGTTTAGCAAAGGTTGATTGCTGGATACAGATCTCTTTCCCACCAAGCAGAACATGATAGGCAAGATCCACACCTCCCTGTAAATTGTGTTTTCAAATGAGTCATCAGTATTGCTTTGGCAGCCAGTGGAAAAAGATAGGAACTTTTAAAAGATGATCCTTGCCATCTGAGACACCAGTCTTCAGAGGCAGCAATTCATGTCCTTTCAAGACAAATATGAACTAGAGTCAAAAAACAGGAAAAAAGAGAAATTATATATCTAACTCTCACAAAGCTCTGCAAAATCATTACACGCAGTTACTCCCATCTCATATACAGCTTGATAGTAAAAACGATGTCATGTAAACAAAATGATTCTTACCATATCTGCTTTATACAGACAATTATAGAGATATTTTACTTCTCCAAACGATAAATGACATCAGGTGCACTGTCATGAGCTTCCTCTGCCAGGGTACACATCAAGACTTCAATACACGTTAAAGAAGTGGCAGTTCTGCTGAATTCAGTGTAATGCATTTCTCTTACTATTGATGGAATCTCATCCTTTGGACTTCCAATTAAAAGCTGGAAGTTTTACAGTTCGCTACAGAAAAAGTCTATTTATTCTTGAATTGGAGACCAGAACAGATTCTACCTTGTAAGTATCCATGGGAAAATAACTCTGCAGCTGTAAAGAATCATTGCTGAAAGTTGCAGCTGTAATTACTTCAGAATGGTATTGAGAACATAAGAAATAATCTCTTCTCCCTAGTAACAAGCAACAAGACAAAAAGAAATGGCTTCATGTTGCTCTAGGGGAGAGGGGAGGTTTAGATGGATATTAGGAAATGTTTTCTCACCACAAGGGTTGTCAAGCATTGGAATATGCTGCCTAGGGAAGTGGTGGAGTCACCATCACTGGAGTTATTTGAAAGATGCATAAATATGGTGCTTAGGGACATGGTGGACTTAGCAGTGTTAGCTTAACAGTTGGACTCAATGATCTTAAAGGTTCTTTCCAACCTAAATGATTCTATGATTCTATAAACTTCACATTTAAGCTATGGAGACAAATCATTAGAACAAATCAGAAAATTGTCTTGGAGATATGCACTATAAGGCAAGCTTTCCTTCTTCTATATGTATTCCAGTGCTGTTGAAGGAGTCAGTTTTCCCTTACTTGTCAAGGACACAAAGAAATTCCAGACGGCAATAGGTTAATTGTGAGCAAAGTCCAAACATAAACCGCTGGGAAAGCTGCAATCACAAAACAATCAGACATGATTCTATTACGATCCTGCAGTTAATGCTTCACTGATTTCATCACATCCTGACTAAAGATATATCCACACATGTTTTGAGCAATGAGTAAAAAAAACTCCACTGGGGCTCAGCAGGCAAGTGGTTGTGTTCAGGGTTGGTGGGTGTTAATGAAGTGCCTCATGAATGCCTCCAACCAGTGGATGGGTCCTCAGAGGCTTTGTCCTCCTCCCTGCTACTCTGGCCACTTCATCTATTCATTTGTGAACCTTCTTTCCTCTGTTGCTCCCTACAGTCTAACTGCTATTAACAGAAGCTTTTATAACATTTGGAAAAAACTTTCAGAGGTTCCAAATTACTGGAGTTTTGATGAGGGCTTTTTTTTTTTTATATATATATATGTGGCTTATTGAATAAATTCTTCCACCATTGCAAAAGGTTGTTAAGTCTCTGAGATTGACATTGCCATCATTACGTTGTGGAACCTGGACATATCTTCACTTTTATACACAGTATTCTCTGTTGACTGCATTTACCAGATGAATTATAGTCCCCAGCCATAATTACATTCCATGTAATCATCACAGACCTAAATTCCACTTAAATGGTTCCATTCAGCTTTCCCAAATATTGACTTTGATGAATGTTCATTATTTTCCACCTCAGTATTTTTGAATCATATCCTATTGTAAATGAAAAAAAGAAACAAAAACAATCTCAGAAACAATTATTTTATAAACTCGTTTCCCAGCTGAATTTTCAGAAAGAAAATTTATTTCCAAAAGTCTTTGTCCAGGGCATTTATAAAAGAAGAAGGAGCAATTTTATCTATATATACAATTGCCTCTTTCACATTACATGAATCTTTGCCTGTTACAGGCTGTACTAAACCCAAAGATTCTCTAGAAAATATCCTGAAGCTTCAATTTACATTAAATTGGCTATGAAATGAGCACAATCTTTTACTCCTGTCCTCAGATTTAACTTGAATTGCTTAAACCTCATTATCTTCCATTCTCTATCACTTCTAAAGGAGGACTTTAATTTCAACAGCATTCCAGTTATTTCAGGGGAACATCTCCCTTCAGTGTCTGATTTTGTTTGATGCATTTTCCTGCTTTACAATATTTTTCCAAGATCATTATGGTGTGAGAACTAGACAATGGTCAAACATAAAGCCACAATATGTGCTTTTATGCCGTACAATGTTTGCAATCAAAGAGAAAAAATTATAAATTATTACTTAAAACAAATAAATAAAATGACAAGAAAAACACCTGAGTGCCACAAAAAAATGCAAATGCAGAAAAAAAGAGCAGCACTCATAATGTTCGAATACTTATTCTGTTGGTGATTGATTTGGGTTTTTTAAATCCATTAAAAAAATACAAAACTATATGTGAATATGAAAATAACTTCAAATTACGCAGAGAATGCCTTCTGTCATATGTTTGCCCTCAAATGTAGTAAAGCCTAAATTCAGAAAGGCGTCAGACACCTTGACTTTACTTTTACCGAAGCAGATATAAAAGGCCAACTTCATGAATAAGAAACACCCTCACTGTGCACCAATTAATTAGCAAGCAAAAAAGGTCTGTAAATGTTCAGTGGAGCTCCCATGTGTTTCAGTAACATAAATAAACAAATAAGAAATGGTGCTGTATCAAAATTTAAATGTTTATAAGTACCCACACTTCCCAACACATGCAGAGAAAGGCAGGTAAGTTTCAGGTTAATTTTTGGTTTTATGTTCTTATTGAAACAATCAAATGCACAAACAAAAGATAACGTTCTTTCTCTACAGCACCTTCATAAAACTTGTTCTGTCACTGGAAAATATTTTAAAAAACAACACAACAACAAACAGCCCCTGAACCCTCCCCAACACGTACAGCCAGCCAAATATACATACATTTTCCAGTTTGTTATCCATGGATATTTTTTGTCATTGCATACATATCTGTAATAGAAAACAGACTGATATATTGCTAAAGGTTTTCACATGTTAATAAACACAATTTGGGCTGCCATTACATCACTTCCCAACAATATAAACATGTTTTATTTCAAGGACCAGGGCCTGGCACTCAACTCACACTAAATACTACCTAGTTTGCAAGCAAACTCATCCATTTAAAACAATAAGCATAAATCAGAATTAGTAGTCAGAATCTGTAACTACATGACACCAGCTTAAGACTGATGATGTTGTTTAAAAGGTAAACTATTTTGCCACACAGTTTTGTTGAACAGATTGACTTCTGGACAACATCTAAATGACACTTTTCATTTCATTGGAAATCATTCTTCAGTATTTGCAGGACAGGTGTATTGGGAAATGACCATCTGACAAGACAGAAAGATTTGTAGCCTGAAAGGCACATAAAACTAAGGTCATTGAGGGCTTGCCTGTGCATTACTACAGTGTTTATGATTTATTCACCCAATTTAAATACAGAGAAAGGAATGTGGATCATAATCATTCATCTACAGCAGCTTTGACCCACCTGTGAGGGAACAGCTAACGCAGGTTTGACAGAAGGCCAGCCCAGACCAAGCCACCAGAGCAGGCTTATACCCTGGCAGTCAGAATTATAATAGGAACCGGGTGAATATTTGTTTTCCCCAAGTAGTTCCATCCACTGAAATCAGCAATTTGATGACCACTGAAACTCTTCACAAATTCATATCTACTTTGGTAATAAGATCTGAATAAGGGTAAGAAAGTTTTTGTTGTTTGTTTCCAAGTGGTGTATCAAGACCACATACAGTTATGTTCTTTTTTTAAGTATTTTCAGAAGACAAAACGACAAATGGGCAATTTCATTTGAGCCAGAAAGAAATCTAGAATTGCTGGTGTCAAATTCAAAGAACATTCTCTACACCTTTATCCTTTGCCCTTTCTTACATCACAGACAAACCTCCACCACCCCAAGACACCACCCATCCACTGAGAATCTGGTCACTTCTATAGGTGGTAACATTTGACTTATGTATAAACATTGCAAATCCTTTATGCCCAAGATGTGACACCCAGTGGGGACTTCCTTTTCTGTCTATAGAATTAAAAATCTCTCAGAAGCTCCGGCATTGCCTGAAATAACCTTTGCTATGGCAAGGCAGGTGTTGATTTCATTTCAGAGTGCCTCCTCTTCTATCAAATGGCCTGACCAAAGCATGAAGTATCCAGCTGTATTTTGAAAACTTCTCAGAGCTACAAAACCTATCACTTACACTCTGTGACTTGTAATACCAGTCTTCTTTATGTAACAGCTAATGGTGGCAGCAGCAAGCACTTTTGTGCTTATTCCCAGTGACACATCCCATTGAAGACTACCTCCTCAGTAATATCTAACCACCTTAATGACACTAAAATTTCCTTATACAAATATTTATTATGAGTTTAAAAAAAACCTACAAACCTACACACCACACTTAATACCAATTACATTGTCTGTGCAGTGATGAATGTTAACTGCTTTAAAAGCCTTGCATTTTAACTGCTTTGGGAGTTTTCTTATGTTCTTTTGAATCTACCTTTTGTCTCTCATGTCTTGTTTGGATTTCAGCTATTTAGACTTTTGTGTTCAAGTGTATCTCATATATTGCAGTCTCCTGGGTATTCTGATAGCAGTAATAGTGATTATCATCATTACACATCAATTGCCTGTGTGAAGAGCCCCATTGTTCTAGGTTCAAGTCCTCTACAAAAATAGTCATCAACTCCCATTCTTCTATATTGTCCTTTCCATCCTGTCTCCTTTACTCACCTTTCAACGTCTTTCTGCCAGCTCTGCAAAATTTCAGCAGCAATATCACTCATGCATACATCTTTATCTGGGACAGGCGCTGAGAGTCAATATATATATATATTATGTAAATCCATGCCTTTTTCACAAAAGTGCTCATGCTGTCTGAACTGACTGAACCCTGAGTACTATGTCAACATTTCCTATAATCTGTCTTAAAGAAAGGATTTTTTCATAGGAACAGAGTGATTTTTCAGTAGGCAAGGACAATAGCTAGGAACCACCACCACCACTACAACCTCATTCCAATCTCCCTCCTCCTCCTCAAAAAAAAAGGTTTTGAGACCCACCAGCTGTCTCTAGGCAGATGTCAGCTTGCCAGCGTACAATTAATGAGACTCAAAAGGGTGTTTGCTTTATTCCGTTGTGATTTGATAATCTAATAAAAGGTGTCCTCTGTGAAAAATTTTCCTCAACTCTACTCTTAAACCACCAGAGTTTCAGGAACACTAATGTTCTGGCATATTTGATGTTGCCAAATCACAGTTAGATGTGCTAAGAATGTTTTGAAGTTGATTTGAAACTAAATAAATCACTCATCAATATTCTCCCAGATCACGACAAAGAAGGAATATTTGAAAGGGGCAAGAAAACATAATGCCCAGACAACATTTAACGATAAACAAGTCATAATGAGTTGATATGTGCAATGATCTGATGTTTGTAATTACCACCCTGTGATTAATTTAGACAATAAATCAATTTTCACATCACCATCATGTAGTCTGGAGATAAATTTGCACTGAAATGATCCAGGAAGTCATGCTTTTCATCCGCAATTAAATCATCAGAAGAACTGATGTTAAACAAAAGCCTATGTTCTCCAGGCAGAGCAAACCATTTTGCCACACTCCTGTGGGCAGAACCAACCAGCCCCACTGCAGTGCTTAGCTTAGTATTTAGCATGGTTTCACCAAAAACCCACATACCCTATGAAGACAACCAATGACATAAGCCTTCTGGATGATCTGCAGCCAATTTCTTTCAGTTAGGTGCTTCTCTACTCTGACCTGACATGTGCAGAGAAAACTGTATGTCCCCAGAATTAATTCAGTGAGACATATATCACTTCTACCTACAGTGTATGCAATCAGGAAAATTTGAGGATCTGCCTAATGCCTTGTCACAAGGAGTACCTAACCAATCAAGGCACAGTAGCAGTGTTATCAGCATTGATCCTTTTGCAGAAACCATTCATGAATTAAGTTAATTAAAAAGTCTGATCCTACCCTACTAGTTTTTATTTAAAATCTTCATCAATGACCTGTAAAGTAAGAGAGAACTGGTTTCCAAGTCTGAAGGTGATACTGTTCTTCTCAGTAGTCAAATGCTGTGCTGATAATGGGAAACTTCAGAAAACTTCAGAAAACTGAGAAAGAGGGCAGAAAGATAGCAGAGACATCTTGTTGTAGGTATAGACAAAATAATACTTTAAGGGAAGATAATCTAAACATGCATACTCAGCACTGAACTTGGAGTTATAACTGGAGAAGGGTATTGGTGCTGTCACTGTTAGTTGTCCAAAATCATCTCATGTTTGGAAAGGAAAGGCTCAGGGACAGCATGCAGGAGGATAAGACTGAGGTTTATGTAACCATGAAAGCTGTGAATGAGCAGGATATTTAGCTGGTGTTCACCAAGACCTGCCACAAAAGAACTGAGGAACAGTCAGTTCCACAAGTAGGTAGAAAATGGGTAGAAGAAATTTCTTCTTTACCCACTGGGTAGTTCAGGATTTTTTGCCAGAGAAATTGGAGTTATAGATTTGAATGTCAGCAAATTCAAAACGACATTAGACAAAATCATGGATAATGTTTCTGGAAATGTATATTAAAAGCACAAGGCAGGAATGTACATTTCTGATATCTAATAATTCTGAGTGCTGAGGGAAATGACAAGAATGGATGACAAGAAGTGTTCAGGCCTTTGCTTTCTCTCCATTGTGATCTCAATTTACCATTGCAGAGACTGAATAATGGCAGATGGACCATTTGTCTGGGCAAGTAAAGCATTCCTTGTGTTCTTAATTCTCCATCCACCAGCAGCTGAATGGAAATACATTTCAAAAATAATTGTCAAAGCAAGCATGATCTCCTTGAAATTAGGCTTCCTGTGCCCTGTGATACAGCTGATTCTGCACTGCAATTTTCATGTTAAATTACAGATGGCTTGCATCTTTTCTGGAACTTAAGAATAGAAGGGATCAACCACAGATTTACCTCTTTCAAAACTGTGTACTGGAAAGCAGATTAAGCTCTGCCATTTCAGTGACATAGATGGAAGTACATCAAAGATTACTTTGTGTATCCATCAAAAAAAAGTTCAAGAAAAAATGTATATAATGCAAATAAATTTAGATACCTAGATATACACACGCACACATATATGTAGTAACAAAATAATTTGATTACAGTGTTTAATACCTCTTCTTTTTAGTCAGGCTTTAGGTCTTATTCAGACTGCATGTGTATGTCTTCCATCAGGTGACCAGGGACTAATTTGCTTCTCCTATCTGTCTATTGCTGGCTGTCTTCCTCTGAAGCTTTTCATAGTGACCGATGTCAATCTTAGAGCAACAGTAGGTCTGATCCACTCTATGACTCCACATTCCCTGAGCCAAAAGCCACAAAACTATTATGAGCCCTCCTCCCTAAACTTTTAGTGAAAATACTCTTTAAATGTGAAGTTTATTATTAAATTATTTTCCTCCCACCTGTTTAATTTTAGTAACTTTTTTCCCCTTCTAATATGCCCATTGTTAGACTTTTGTAGTGATCTATGATTTATGAAGCTGCATGCCAGAATAATGGCAAAGGTAAAGAAGTATAGACTCAGTCAGACGACTGGAAATTAATTTTCAAGTTGTTATTCCTATGGTATAAAGAGATTGATAGACCGAAGCTAAACATTGATTTATCCCTGCAGAGAATCCAGTGATAATAAAAATAAGTGGATCAAACAATATTATTTTTACCATGGCAGACAAAAATTTATTACAAATCTGAACTCCATATGGGACTAAATCCAGCCCTAGAAATAATAGTACCATGTACACCACTCAAATTACGTTTTGATAAGGGTTCAGACTACAAATTGCCCAATTCAAATATAGGAATGTAAAAATGAAGTCTGTAAACAGATTTATTTTGAATTCATTTAACACTACCAAGAAAATAAAATTGATTTACTGTCTACTATAAATCTTCCAACCTTCAGGCCCCAAGGCAGTCATCAATACAAATTCCTTACATCTAAAGCATGCATTAAAATCAGAATTGTATGTATACATGAAACAAGAGAGGTATACAATGCTTGGAATTTTTTAGCTATACTTACATCATTTTGCAATTCCATGCTGTTTTGCTCATGGCTTATAAATCTGATACACTCAAATAAGGAAACAGAAAAATCTAAATAGGCATTCAGGTGATTAGATGGTGTGCAATCACAAATTTTTCTAAGTAAAAAACATCAACGATTTTTCTTGCTGGATATCTCTAAAATCCTTATTTTAATCATAATCTTATCATAAGAAAAGAAAGTGCAGTGGAAAACTTAAGGTGATAATATTGTAATCTAACACCTTTGTTAGCAGTAGTGATTTACACTTGAAACTTAGATGGAATAACTAATACTAAAGGCAATGGAAAAAATCTGAATAGGTAACAGCCTTTATTTTACTTCATTATATCTATATGTATTATATATTTAGTCAGAAATACGGCCTCAAGCCATACTTCTACCAAGCCTTTTTCCCCTGAGAAAATCTGTTAGAATGAAATAAACAACAAAAATTTTCTTGGCCTTTAAACTCAGGAATTACTGAGATCAGTGCAATAGAGTGGATATTATTCAGGGGAATATGTGCTCACTGACTCTGGATCACACAAGGCCCTGAACTGTTTTCTGCCACTTTCCTTACTGAACAGGTTAAAATAATTTCAGCAAGAAAAAGCATTTTAAAATAAAGTTTCACTGGGTTTTATAAAAGGCCTAGTAATATGATTTTTCCCCATTATTCCCTAATAACACCACTAGGAGAGTATTTTAGTGCAAGAAAATATGCAGTACCATGGACCTACATCAATAAAATACAAGGTATTCTCTGCTTTAAAAATGCATAATTTTAGCGCACACATTTTCTAACTACTGAAATATGAGCAGGTGCTTGCACACACACTTGGGCAATAAACCAAAGGAATCATTCCTACTTTCAGGGCTATCTGAGCTCGATGGCAATCATCTGTGGAATGAGTTTACATCTAGACATTAAAAACTAACAGCTGCAAATGTTAAAAGGAAGATGCAGATGCAGGTAAGTGCCGATTACCCAAAGAAAAAAATTCAACTAAGTCTCACAGAAATATCCCATATCTTACCTGAGAGAGAAATACTCAATAAAATGATAAGACAGCTGTCATTTTCTGATAGCAGAAATATGTCTATAAAGAGTTTATGTTAGAGAAATTAGCAGGCAGTAATCTGAGCAATTATTCATTAGATAGTGTATAATACCATTGTTCTATATATTGAATTTTAGAGGGATTT
Source organism: Pezoporus wallicus (assembly GCF_028554395.1). NCBI lineage: Eukaryota > Metazoa > Chordata > Aves > Psittaciformes > Psittacidae > Pezoporus > Pezoporus wallicus. The sequence continues at coordinate 7,048,234 of NW_026637663.1, forward strand.
GATCTGGTTTGGTTTTTTCTAAACACTGTGGCAAATCTAACTTTAAAAAGTATCAAAATTTGGCCACACATATGCAGAACATATGATCCAGAAACTTTCTGGAACAAGGGAAGTAAATGTCCTATGAACAAAACAAAGGCTGAAAGGCTTTTTGGAGATAGTTTTCTACATAAAGATGCAGCAGCTTTTAGCTGCGAGAGAAGCATCTAGAAGATGAATCCCTAAACGGGCTTGTAAAACTCTCCAAGCTTTGATGCAATATGTCTTCCATACTCAGTATTTTGAAACATTTGTTTCAGTGCCTAGCTCTGAAGTCTGTAAACTAAACATTGCTCTATGTGCTAGGAAACATAAAGTGGAAGAGCATTAAGAATAATTGGATAAGTAAATTACTGGAATATTCTGAATTTCGAAAAAGAGACAATATGTATATAATTGTTTCAATGTACCATGTAATTAGAGTACCCTGAGTATCTGTAATTGCTTGTCAGTGAGAAGCAGAAACATTTTCTATAATGCTGTACACCTTTCCAAATAAGGAACATGTTTCACCAAAAGCAACTTTTCTAAAAGGCAAATTTTAAGGATTTTAGAAAAAAAAGAAAATATGACTCCATTTTAGTTGGCCATTTTCATTTGTTTTTTTTTTTTTCCAAAATTAGCTATATTTAAGTTAAGAACACATAAACTTTTAAGTTTCAAAATAAAAAAGATGTTCACTTCTGTTGTAATAATTAAGGGTTTAATTTCGGATGAATAAAAGTAATGTTCCTTATTTTTGTAATTACCTCAAAAAAATGGCTTAGAGAAGTTAAAACAACTTCTCGCTAAGAACTAGTAGATATCTATTTCTATGTGTAGAATCTAAGTAAAACTTCTCCTTGCATTTCAAAAAAAAACCCACAAAAACCAAAACGAAACAACAAAGTAAAAGTTCCTCAGTTAGAAACAAAGCATTATGAAACTGAACCATACCAGACAGAGCATTGAGTCTAGATTCCCATAGCTGGAAGCAGAATTTCCTCATAGGTCAATGAGCACAGAAAATTTGTCAAGCGAAAAGTACCAGTTTTCTTGCTAACATCATGGGTTGGAAGAACTGAAAATTCTTTTAATTGTGAAATGGAGAAACCCGATATTAGTCTTAAGTAGGCAAAGACTAAGTGAAAGAGAAACAGACCTGAGGCACCATGAGATGAGGTGGAAAAGAAGAAACTTACGAGGGTCATTATAAACCAAATAGACATAAGAGCTGGGTTAAGTTGTTCTTGCATAAGTCAAGTCATGGTTTCACATGGATCCTGGGAACCACGAGGTACCATTTCTAAAACGAAATGTTACAAGGTGAGATAAGCAAGCATACAAGAAACTCCAAAGGAAGAGACAACACTGGTGCTTTTGCAGGTGAAGTTCAAGAACAGTTCAATGTGACCTAATAACACTGAAACACAGAGAACTGAGCACCCAGTTGGTAAAGTTTTACCAATACACAGACACTAGACCTGATAATAAAGTGTCTCTTGATAATTTTTTTTAACAGCAACCATTTCCAGAATACATAACATACTTGTAAGGGTATCCTTAAGACCTTGTCCTGATGTGCAAGTTTCATTCCAGAACCCAGATGTGGAATGGGCTGAGGTAATAAGGCATCAGCCTAAGGCTTTAGCTTGAAAGGAAATATATGATGCAGTCTACTCTGCCAGACTCTACAAAGGGAATGTTCTTAATTCGGGACTGAAGTATTATTCAATTCTAATAGATAAAGTAATTAGAATTTTCTTGCCCACATATTTTCCCTATCATCAATTTTATCTTACATGAGAAAGAATGCAAATTTTTGGAGAAAATGCATGAACCTGAGAATATCGGGACTGTTTATCTACATTACTTTGTTGGAAGTTTCTAGAATATATTTTACCATTATTTTTATTGCTTCAAGATGGGACAGTGTCAAAGGGTTTGTGAGCAGCAAGCTTTTTTTACTGAAAAACACTGTTTGCCTAACTCGTCATGGTATATCAGGCTTTATTTTTTTCTATTTTTCAATAAATGATTTAATATAAGGAGACAGAAACAGGGAAAAAATATGACATGGGTTTATCAGAGGTAAAATACATAACACTAGATTGATGTCTTTCTTTTGATGAAACAGCTAATTGTCTAAACAAAGGCAATAATACAGATCTCATTTATCTGAAGTACTGCCATCTGGTATTAGTCAATATGGAAGTCATTAGTAAAGCTGGAGATTAATATGTTCTCTGATGAAAAATGGACTAATGAAGAAAACATGAAAAGAATAGTGCTGAATCCAGCTAGAGGAGTTTAGCAAGAAAGGTCTCCCGGGACCGTTATGAGGATTGATCTTGAAACATCTGCATTAATGTTGTTGCCTCAAAGACAGTAGCAATGACCTTATGATTTACAAATTATACAAAATCATAAAGCATCACCAATCCAGAGGAGGCATGTGATATCATGAGCTGGAAGCACCGAATACAAGAGTAATAGAAATTGGATGAAAAAAACATTGAACACAGGTGAGGCTAATGCAAGCAGAAGAGTTTATCTGTAAACTAGGTGATTATAAGCTGAAAGTGACAAAAATCTTCCTAAATTTCTTACAGAATTATTGGAAATGTCTGTAAAAAGATAGGATGGGATTTCATAATTCGCTTCTGTGTTCTTGCGTTTCTAATTAACAGTATTTTCAATTCTAGTCTTTTTCCTCTGTTTAGACTTATTAGTGAGGGGTTTCCCAAAAATGATAGAGATCAGAGATCACATTGAACAGGTCCTTAGTGAACAGAATAGTGTGTGTGGTGTGTGTGTCTACAAAGAATCATATATAGATATATCCACAATTTACAGTATAGGCACCATAATATGGTTTAAATAAAGGATTACTAAATAGGTACTAATATAAATATGGCAAACCAGATGGCACTAAGTATATGTCTCATTCTTTCAATATGGTATTTCTGGATAAAAAACTATTACTCACAATATAATGTGCATTATATTTTTATTATTCATATAAACATCATGCTTAATCTTTTAAAAGTTTTTGGACACCACATCCAGTATCATGTTTGTTTAGTTGATAAAAACATTAGGAATATAAACATGTAATTATAGATGAAAGGGCTCTTAGGTCATCTTGTCTTATCCTGGCCAATGTATGACTCTTCCCTATAATATATGCCTGAAAACTTTAGATGGGGTTATATTTTACATTATTCAAGTGATGGATCTTACACCACTGCCCTTAAAATATTATTATTCTATCCTCTATATTTTTATGTCAATGAGATGTTTTAATCATATATTTGGAAGAAAATGTATATGCCACAGTTAATTGATTTGCAATAACTGTAATGTTGATATTACTCCTACTCATAAAAAATATTTCTGGGTGCATAGACTAAGTAATACAAAATAATAAACAAAAGAAAACAGTGTTGTATTTAGGAATAAATGTTCTGAAGAACCTTGGTTTGTTAGCCCAATCCTCTGCAGTCAGAAGCAATCAGGGAGTTCTAGGAAGCCACCCTTTAGTTGCTCTGTATTTTTCTACACACACTAGGCCCCAATGCACATCTCAGCATTCTATAACAAACTCACAGTCTGCAATAAAAGACGAAATGCTACAATAAGAGGCAGAAAAGTCAAGGATAGCCTCAGTGTGCTAGGCCCTTGTAGTAAGGAAATATACATAAAATTCACAGGTCATAAGAACCAGACCTATTCCCACACAATGAATAAGACAATCTCCACCCTTCTCTTTCGAAATCTTCAGTGAATATTTCCACTTAACTCTTCACACCTTCATTTTTCCATCCTCCCCTAGATCACTCAAGTCCTCAATTTTTTAACATTTTTTCTCACTAAAATTATGAATCTACTAATTACTACTCCAGATATAACCCTGTTGAGCCTTAGGTCACTTTATGCACCCGTTCCCCCGAACTTCTTATGAACCTCTTTTGTATTCATCTCACACCTTCAGTCAGGTAGACCTGATTCTTACTGGTAAGGATATACTTTCTGGTCTTCTGTTTTCTAGCTTGTCTTCTGTCTGGATATTATCCTGATATGTCTAAAGGACATGAACACCATTCCTCATTGAATTCTATTAAGTCTCTTTGCACTGGTTGGCTTCCTCTCTGGAGGATTACCCATCATTTGATGCTGCTTGCTTTAACCTCTAACCCAGCCAAAATACATCATTACTCCATTACCTATTTGTTGTGCTCACCCTATAGCTTTCTGTCACACAGGCCTGTTTTTACAGATGTGATTTCCAGCTTTGATATTTTATGCTCAACCTCAGAGTTTTTTCCTCCATCATCTCCCCAAAGTCCAACAAAGAGATCTTTGTTGCTTTCAGCTGCATTGCCAGTCCTCTGAGATTCATACATCTTCAGTTCCTGAAACAAATCTGATATTCCACATACTGCTGGCATGGTTGCTATTTCTGTTTTCTTCGTTCTCACCAGAAACAAAGCAAAACAAAACATAGGTTCAGGTACTTGTCCCTACAGGTTCCCACTTCTATATGCTGTCATGTTTGCTAACTTCCTGTCTCCTTCACATTTACAGCTTTCTGCCTCAGGCAGTGGCTTTCTGTTACAATTGTGTTTTTGGCAAACCCACATTAACAATTTTTTTTTTTTTTAAACAGCTTGCATTTTCCTAATCAGATTCGAAATGCACAGAAAGCACAGACAAAACAACAAATGAGCAGAAGTGATTTTCCAGGATTAGGGGATTTGAGGAAGTTATTCATCACCCAGAAAAGAGCAATGTTTTGCTAAAGCTTGCTTCCACCACAGATCTGCAGGAAATTAGCTTATAGAAGAAGAAAGAACCCACTGAGCTGTTCCTTGAAGGATAGGTGTCCAAAAGACTGACCAAGGCATGTCTGGTTTATTACACAGGAGCAGGATTTATGTTATTGAGGTGGGGCTGAATTGCTTTTAGAATTTGCCCCATATATTCACCAACTTTAGAAAATCTAGCAAACAGCACGAAAAAAAAGGTATATTTTCTGGTCTTTGAGGAGATCAGTTCTTTATGACTGATATCATTCTCCAGAAAGAGAGAGGGCTCATTATGGCCCAGGAAGCCTAATGACCTTAGGAGGACCTAAGCTTTGCTTGCCTAAGAGTAAGATATACCTGCTGCCATATATCTCATCCATATGCCAACCATATGACTCCCTACTTATTTCTTTATTCGCCAGAGAAGAACTTGGAGCTTAAGCTTCACTGTACAATTCATTCATTTGAAAAACATATTGCTATTATTTTTTCAGGGAATTGACAGACATGGGGAATTTTATTCATAACAATAATGACATGTCCTGGAAATAAAGGTTATAGTATCTGGTCATACATGCCATTCACTTACTTACAGCTTTTAAAGCAGAGCATATGATCTTCCTACACAACACCTAAAAATTCTCAATTTCTGGAGAACGTTCTCAATTTCTAGAGAAATACTCAAAATATGAACAAAAGACTCTTCTTTACATAATGCATAGTTAAAGCATGTGACTTTTTGCCAGGGGACATTTAAAATTCTAAAAGTTTATGTGTCCAAAAAGTAAATTATGCAAGAACATGTACCACATTTATCAGAAACTTTTCTAGATAAAGGAGCCTGTGTGCCACGAATCACATGAACAGGATAAGAAGCCTGAATAAGGTTGCTCCAGGGAAGAAGTGGAAATCCAGAGGCTTTAGAGGAATTGGCTATAAAAATTGTAACTAGCAAGAAAATTTAACAGCACGCTCATAAAAACATCTGAACAGACAGACAGACATATCAATGATTAGCCAGTGTTTGTTTCTTCATAATAACAACAGTAGTCCAATCAGTCAAGGAGAAGAGCAGTCTCAGTGTGAGCCAAATGTGTTAGGGGGCACTTCTGTTGGCGGAAATTGTTTGAAGAAGGAGTTTGCTCTTAACACTCAGAGAAGTTGAAAATTACTCTCTTCTCTACAAAACACAACATGAATTATGTACGACATAAACTGTACTTCTATCTGTGTACAGTAAAAATCCACGTTGCCATATAAGAAGGCCCTGTTCCTTGAGTTGTTTACAATGTCTTTATCCAGAAAATTTTAGCTTATTTATGCAAGGACTGAGCACTGAGCAAGTAAACCTCTTGGTCTGAGCTGATACTGTATGTTTTTAGTAGCATAAAAATTAAATTTTGATTTGCTAACAGCTTCCATGAAATTATTCCAAAAATACTAACATTTCACCTAAGAAGTGCACTGAGTAAGAAGTAATGAGAAGGTTACCGGAAGGTGAATGGTTGACCCTTTAGGACTTCAACTGTGTGTATGCTGAAATTGTGTATGTATGAATCCAGTGTGGTTTCTAATCCACTAATGAAAATAATAGACACATCTTTTTAGAGTCTGTCTTACCAGAGTCCCCTTCTTTCATTATAGCCACAGCACTTTCTCCAGCACTGAGGTAGCATGGATACACTGAGTGTGATGTGACTTGCTTGTCATCATCTGCCAGCCTGCTGAGACAAAGTATTTGTCTCTTTGGAAAGGACACAGCCTCTGATACAGCCAGTCTTTGTAACCACGTCAAAACTGAATCAGCATTTAAGGAGAAGGACTTCCCACCTCCTGTAAAGGAATGGCAAGCGTGTACTGTGGGGCACCAGAGCACAGATTGCCTGGACACACAACACAGTATTGGAAATCTTTTCTAATTATAGTTAGCTAAGCTTCTGGGGATGTTCCAAACACAATGTGAACAGTAAACAATTTCCCAGCGTATTTTCAAAGAAACTGAGTGCACTGGCAGACCAGTTTATGGAGTTTTGCATTGCAATTATCATGACTAAAATTTCTAGTGTTTAAAAAAACACTGCTTGACCACAGTTCTTAAACCCTACCAGCAGCTTAGCTTTCATACAGTATGAAGTAGTTCAATAAAAGCTCTTCTTCAGAGTTAATGGAACTATTTATTGCAGGGACAATGATTCATTTTTATAGAGAACTTACTCCACGCTAAGAATCTGGTTTGGTATAAGAGTATGAATTAAACTACATGACTACAGAAGTGCACCTCAGATTCTTCAGCTGCAAATAAAAATTATTTGCTTATAATTTTATGATCAAAATGACCATATGTGCTATTAATATAGTCTAAGGTGCTCATTGCGAGCTGAAAGTAGCATACTGTTGTAAAGATGTTCTAATAACCACATTTCCCATGAAGCCAAGAGGCCTTAGTTTTCCCAAGGCAGATCCAAGCTGTAAAGCTCATTAAGACAGAGTTCAGCAGGGATATGCGTGTGTGTGTATGTGTGTGGTGGCTGTGGAGATTCTGGTTTGACCTGTGTCAGACTCTGACAGAAGAGTCTCAAGCTGATACATTGTCTTCAGTGTTAATATAGAATAAATCCATACTACTCCAAACTTTGTGTGAGAGGTTCAAATCCAGTGTCCCATCACAGGTGTCTCTGCAGTCATTCACCCTGAAACAATAAACTGTCTCAAGAAATTAGGATATAATTTTCATATCCTCAGTCATTGTGGCCTATGTATTACTACACTACAAATGTCCAGCCAGCCCCAGACCATGATTAATAAGCTTTTTAAGCACCTTATATCTCAGAGGACACCAGATGGAGATGTCATGCTGGTCCTCTCCCTTCTCTCATTCTCCCAGACCTGGTGAAAGCCAACAAGCCAAAGTGTCCTGCTCTCCTATCTCATTCTGAAGTGTGGACCCCTGGGGGGAAGACCCTATATCATAAGATGCTACAAAACAAAGAAATCTTCAGCACATCACAAGCATACTCAAGAAAAACAAAAGATCACACAGACTAAATTGAATGCCGTATATTATTAAATGCAATATATTAATTTTGACCAATAGTGTAACCACTTAAACTAATTTAGAGCTATTCTGGGAATGAAACAGACCTTAACAGAGATCAAACAGTCACCCAGATAAACACTTTGTAAAGATGTTAAGCAACAGTTTAAAGCACAGTTTTTGCACAAGAATCAGAGTGTGTCATTCATTTTCCAGAATCCCAAAAGAACAATTTCCACGTTGGAACTTAGACCAAAAAAACAGGACCCAAAACCAGCCTGAGTCCTTTCAGACAGCGCATGATGTGCTAGATCCTGTAGAGCTAAGCCCTGAAGGCACAGCTATTTGTGCTAATTGGTTTATTATTACAAGGAAAATGCCTGCTAGGTGCAAAAAAAACATGGGTCAGCCCTTACAGAGTGTTTCAGAAGTGGCCATGGCTGCTTGTAGTTTAAGTGCAGTTAATTTCTAAAAAGAGATTAGCTTCAGACACATTACTTAGACTGCTAAAAGCTACCTCAGTGATTGATTGAGTGGGATGTAGTGGTTCAACCAAGGGATGTGAGGTATGGGTGGAATATAGTGTTTGTTGAATGAGACAGGATTGGAAATGTGGAAGGGGACAGTGTTCACACTTTAAGGGCCTAAATTAGGATTTAAACTCTTTAGGTTCTCTTTGGTCAATAAGAAGTCACAGATGCACAGTTATGTTATGACATGACCCATCTTCCTCACATATACAATACAGGAAGTTCCTAGAGTCTATCTTCCTGTGTTTAGGATAAAGTTAAGGAGTGCAATCACTGAGATGGCATTTTGAATAGTGTTTTGCCTATGGTTCATAACAGAACAAATGTCATCTCCAAAATGGATGCAGCAGCCCAGACATCCTGGGGTGCAGTCCTGGGATTCAGGGAGTATGGAAGAGGAGAGGGGGATACTCTATCATAACCCTGAACCTGATGTGATGGCTGCTGGAACACTGTCTACTCTGAGGACTACAGTTCAAGAAGGATGTTGATGGATAAACAAAATTTTAGAGAAGTGCCATAAGAATGATTAAATTCCTGAATAATATTCCTTCTACAGAAAGAATAAAAGACTGAATATCATGCCTTCTAGGCAAGGATTCCAGAAACCTATTTATATATCTTGCCATAAAAAAGTGGGAACTGATTTTTTCAGAGCCTGTAAATAAACATCTCCATGGAAGCAAAATTTCAGCAATGAGCTAGGTTTTCAGCCTAGCAAAGGCATACAACAAGACCCAATAGTTGGAAGCTCATGCATGACTAATGCAGGCAAGAAATGAGGCACAAGTTTTTAAGAGTGAAAGAATTTTTCACTGGAATAAATTACCTCAGTCGGCAGTGATTTATCTCTCTGTGCCACTTTCAAATTAAAGATTGAACTTTGAGTGAGTTAGGGGGAACGCAGAGTGGGAGAATGTGAAAGACAGACAGGTATTTTTTTAATCTAAGCACAATTTAGGCAAGCATGATGTGTGTTATAAAGGAGATCAGACAAGATAATGTCAAATACTCCCTTGTAACTTTGGGATTTATGGTTTTACAAAGTACTTCTATTGTGAGTTACTACTACTCTTATTAATTTTTGTTTGTAATAATTCCCAGTCAAATAACATGATGCAGCCTTAGTACACTGAAACAAGTCTAACATTAATGCTGTTGCAAGCAGATAACTACTTTTGCCAAAGCAGTCTTTTCTAGTCAGTCAATTTTTGTAAGTAGAAACAGCTTTAGAAGGAGAAAGACACACTCATGATGAATAGCAGGTGCCTTTGGCCTGAAAATAGAACTGTCTTGGATGTAACTAAAAGTTATTAAAGTTGGAGGTGGGCAGACTAAACATTTTGCTGCTGTAAAATCAGTCACAACCTGATTTTTAAAGGAAAACAAAAACCTCACAGGCTTTCCCATGAAGTGGCTCACTCATTGGCAACTCTTTTTAAGCACTCTTAAAAAACTCTTTTTACCTTGTGCTCTTGCCACATTAGAGCTGTCAGAGATTTTTATTTCATGTACTTTAATGTTCCACCTGTCTTTTACATCTCACTAAGTTACTGTTTATTAATGACAAAGAAAATTTTCAGAAGTTATACACAGAAATCAACAGCCCTTACGTTGAAATGGAAGATAGTAGGCATCTGCATGTGGGTATATGTGCATGTGTGCAATCTCAATCACTGAAACAAGGCCCACTGCAGCACTGCACACAGGTAACTGCACTTGCTCTGACACTGTACTGGCGTAGCTAAATGCTGTGGGTGTGTGCTCCTTCATGATGCTGTCATTCTGCACTGGTGAAAACACATTAGGTTTAGTTCCTGCCACGTCTTTGTGCCTTGCTAATTGCAGTTGAATCTGCCTGCTCCTGGCTGAAATTCGTCAGTCCCCTCTCTGGTGTCAGTTCCTTGCCACTGAGCTAGGAGACACTTGACAGCAACTCTGCAGTTCCTGCTCAGTCACTGGGAAAGCAGCCTCCTTCCCTTTTGCCCCAGCCTGGAGTGCAGGTACAATCAACACCAAGTTCATCCTCACCACCAGTCTTTGCTGCCTTTGCAGTTTTACTTTGTCCTAATTGTCTTGCAAAATATCTATAATGCAGGCAGGTTCTTTTCCCATATGTTTAACAGCTTCTCTCTACTTACTGCTAGCCCTGCAGCCCTGACAATCAAGTGTTAAGAGCAATCATCATGTTTCTCAATACCTTTTCTTTTCTTGCCTATTTTTATTGCAACCCTTTCGAACCACCATCTCATATTCCACCGTATGAGAGTCTCACATACAGAATCCATGGCGTGAATCCACTATAGCACTACTACTAAGAACATTTTGGTCATGCACAAAACATGTTTTTTGAAACAAGGAGCATTTTTTGGTCAGTGTGGCTGTACTATGAGAAAAGGTTAACTGCTTTGAAAAAAGGAAGGGTAACAGAGAAAAGCTCTGGCACATTTATTTCCCCATTTTCTTGTATTAAAATAAGAAAATTATACTTTTTTTTTTTTTTTTTTTGTCTCCAACTACAAGAAATTTTCTATTCTGGAACATGAGATATTTCAGGCCCCAGTGGATATCTATATTCCTGCTTTGCAGCAAGAGATACCAATTTATATCCCAGGCAAATTGCAATGTACTGGTGGGTCGCTTCATAAAAGTAAATATTGAACGTGCTAAAACAAAAAAGTAAAGAGAGAGAGTAAAGGCAGCCAGAATTTTGAGGGAGAAAGATACTGGAAAATAAAACCAACACAATTTTTAAACCCTACAGTGTATTCTGAAATATCTCTAAAACAGAGCTTAATGTAAATACATGATAGGCCATGCTGTAAAAAGGTTTTATTGTATTCATAACAAGGTGCTGCAGAGCACATTCTTGGCACTATATAAATAACAAATAGTGATAACAAAACACACTCATGGCTTCACCATATGTGAGCAATGCAGCCAGTACAACCTAATGCCAATAAAATCTTTATATCTCCACATGCCATCATGTAGCCGCTCTACGTATTATGTCAACATTTTTAAACAACTACTAAAACATTGATCAGATCACTATACACTGGATGTTTTAAAATCTCTGACATCTGGAAAATTTAAGTTCCTAAGAAAAGAAGTTTAAAAGTCTCCAGAAAGTCAGAGGGATCTTGCTTACTGAAAAGTCAGGCTGGAAAAGGATAAGCAGAAAGCGCAGAGTGTCAGCGGAAAGTAAGATGATTTCACTTGGTTTAATGTGAAAACCATAGACAAAGAACTTAGGTTTCTTTAAAAATGGGAACTCTGTGGTCACATGAAAAAGAATTTGAAAAAAGTACGGAGAGGGCAAAACCCACATGATTTTGATTTTGTAAATTATACAATGATTCAGTCAAATAACATTCATTAGACTTGTAACAGCTTCTGTTCCTCTCTTGCTTTCCCTCATCTTTTCTATGATCATGCATTCCAGGAAAAAGCTTAGATATTTTAGTCCATCTAAATCCATGAGCTCTTTACAAAATGAAAGCTGTTGGGTTTTAGTATTCTCTTTTCCTATGCACTTATATTATTTTTTCAGGTTTTAGATTTCAGGCTTTTCTGTCTGAAGCAGATACTTTTCATGGGCTGGGTTAGATTGTTGAGATTATTTCTTTTCTTCAGGGTTTGCTAAATGAAAGCATTAAGGCATAAGATAGTACCCTCTCTACTCTCTAAATATGTCTTTAAAGACAGTAGCATGCTGGAGTTATTGCTCACAAAGCTGCAGCACTAGGTCCCTTGATTTAAATTCTGGGTAACCTTATTAACAGGAAAATGCATAGTCACACTCTACATCAAATATGTTTCTGTGAAAATAGATCAGCGGCTTGATCTACCTAATTCTGAATGAAGAAAAAGACAAAAGTGACACACAGATTGAAGTGGAACAATAAACCATCTCAGATAAAATCATCATAAACTTTACTTAAGGGTATAAAATTTATTAAACTAGATGAGATTATTCTTCCCTTATGTCTGGAACCTGGTCTCTGACATCATCTAATTTTGCTGCTTAAGAGGAAGAAAAAAATTCTCATGAAGCACCTCTTTCCTTCAGGCTTACATGGTGTACTCTGTTTTTACACATGCCTACAGACTTTAGGACTTTCAAAGCATCTTTGCCACCCAAGTGATGGACTCTAAATAACTGTGCAAAATAATTTCATATTTTTTACAGCAAAGAATAAATAGTTCTTCCTCATTACAGGGGTACTGTTCTAACCTCACTGCTTCCCAAATACAGAGCCCTGTCAGAAATTCCTAGCCCACTGCCAGCTATTTGATAAGCAAAAGAAATTAGCACCTCTTCATCTGGCAGCTGACGTCTAAGGACGAACATCCCTGGCAGCATCCCGTGGATCTGTTGCAGGATAGCACCCTGCTGCCAGCAGAGCTGACTTGTTTCTTCCCCCATCGGGGTTCACACTCCCTTCATCCCAGTGTGATGAAGTTTTGTGGTGCTATGTAAGCCTGGAAAAGGAACATGTTTCAAGGGCCTGAGGTTGCCAGGCCTGACCCCAGGGACAGCAGGGTGCAGCCCTCTTTAAGGCCATACCTCTCCCTGGGTCAGGGGGAATCAGCCCTCCATACCCTACACCTCTGTCTGCTTGGGTAAATTGCCAGCCCACTGCTGGGCTGCTGGACCTTCTTCTCATCAAATGGCCATATTTCACAGTCTTTTTGTAGATGTATGTTATGTGTCTTATCCTCCTAAAAATTCATAGTGAAAGGATGCCATAGAATATTAGCAAAAATGTCACAACATTATTGTTTTTTTCTGATATGATTCTTGCTTGCACATTTTTTTCCAAATCTTTTCTGTTGTTTTTGAAGACTACAATTTACAGCCAAACTTTTTCAACCCACCTTTCTTTATTGAAACAGCTTTCTTTTTATGTTGGAAAAGCTCTTACTTGGCTTTTACTATAATTAGGGAGTTGTTCAGGAGCAAGCACTACTGTCAGAAAAGTTTGACTGGGATTCTGAAGAAAAGGAAAGTAAAATTTGTCTATTTTCCATTCCCTTCTCCTTCAGCCTATAATTGCCTCCTCCATTATATGTTTCCACTTACTCCACCTCCAAATAGTGCTCTTAATCTTGTTTGCCTGTATTTTATTCTGTAGCTCCTGTATTACTGAATAGAATATGTATGTGGCCCTTTGTTGTAGATCTTTCTTTAAAGCTTGTTAGAAGCTAGAGCTCTCAGTGATCATCCTTAGGATCTGACTCATCATCTAGACAAAACACCCTTTGCTGTTTGAGTAGCACAGGATGCAACAAGTAATCCTAAGCAGCATGTCTACAGTCATTGTTAGAGTATAAAATTGGCTTTCCCCAGGATGCAGTATGCCTTTCAAAACAGCCAGACCTGCAGATCCAGACATAAATTGGACGCATGTTTTGAGTCCACTGCAGAAAAAGTTTGACTCTTCACTCTCTCTATATATGTATATATGTATATAATGTTCATTTTATTATTCATGTATTTATATGTGCATCATACACAAAAACACGTAAGCCTGAAGAGATGAAACCTGACAAAACCACTAGGGGTCCTTCTTAGCAGGGAAGCATTCAGCAGTGTTGAAAAGAGCAGAGCCAATTTCTGAGACAAACTTAGCTTTTACTGGAAATGCCTTCTCTTGAGAAGGGGGAAAGAATGAAGAAAAAGGAAAAAAAAGATAATTTATGGCTTGCTGTTTAAAACCTTGCTGGACCAAATTCTCTTTTGCACTCTTTGTCACCTTTCAGCTCTGAAATGGAGACTAGCAGAAGCAGAGTTAGGGCTCATCTATCCTCTCTTGAACTTCCCTGCTGAATTTGCAGGCATCAGCAGAAAAGAACCCAAATACAGCTTGAACCTGGACCTTGGATGGGGGTGGGGACCTGCCAAGACTGAACACAGTTCTTAAGCTTCCGTAGCCCTGTAAGAATGTGGTTGAGAAAGGGAAAGGAGATTCATTCTTAATGAATGCAGTTTGAAATATATACTTGAAGACTTAAATGAATAGGTTTTCAGTTACAGTGTGGTGCAGAGAAGAGTAGATGTGGAACAACTGCTTATACAGACATAAAACAGTCTCTCATTCTCTCACACTCTCTGGGTCCCTTAGGATGTGGCTGGGCAGATGGATACACACATGTGCAGAAGAATCCTCAACAAAAAAGCCTAGGAAGACAGACAGAGGAAAGGTCTTATGTAACAGAAACATAATTAAATCCTCTAGTAATGAGGCCAAGAGCTTGTAATTGTACATTTGCTGGGCATGTCATTTACACCAATTACAGGTTTGCAGCTTTAAAAATATTTTTTTCAGGGTCATCTTTCTAGCTGTATCCTCATAGGGATTAGTAGTCCCATCATTCTTATGAAAAACTAGCTGGGAGAAGACTTTTAAAGGTTTTTAAATAATTTTAGATGCAGTAAATCCTATTCAGTTTGCAGCAGATTGCTTTCAATGAAAGCATTTGGCAGTAGATAATGTAGTGACCATTTTTTCCAGTACCCTTACCATTACACTGAGTATGTTGTATCTTGTGTTTCCCATAAATGTTTGAGACAAAGGGAACAAACAGCTCAGAATTACAGTAGTGGGTAAAGTTTTTTACGGCCTCTACAGCATACTTATATATGCTATGTACCTATGCAGTTAAACAATAGTGTTTGCAAGTTTGACACATATGAAAGGCTATAAAAATTTACAAAGACAGGACATGTTTGTCATTTTCCCATTGGTTCCTTTCAGTATTTTAGGAAATCTCATTTGAGAACCAAGTTATGAGTTCCACTGCAGTTCCACTGCATATAATTGGGTCTGTGCAGTACCATATATTTTGCTTAGTCTCAGTAAATCCCAACTAAAAGACTTGGACTGCCAACTATCAAGATTGTTTCAAGTCTTCTGACATACACAATTTCTTTAATTTCTGTGACTCTGACACAGTCATAGATTAAGAGCAAGGCAAAGACACCTGAACCTGACTCACCATGTGGTGGTATCAAAAACTTGCATTTACCAGGTCTCTCTTTCTACTTAGAAAAGTTGTTCATGGGGAAAAGTATACTAAAATTGATAAATTTGGCCTTTTTTCTTGGGAATGGCAGACATCTAGCTGTCCAGGATATAACCCACATGCAAAGAATCTGTTCATAGGACATCTCAGACCAGTCATATATGTGCTATGTGTGGGTACATTTTATTACACATTTGAAGCTTGTATTACAACTCTTCACCCTATGCATCTGCTCAGTGAATGCATGCAGGTCCCCATGCATCCTTAGTACACCAAATGCAAAATCTGTAAGCATGCAGACCAATTGCACATATCTAAGCCAGATGAGAATGAGTGAGCACATGCAGATCATTCTGCAACTACAGCAGTGTTACATATCTGCTGCACTGGACACTGAGGTTACTTTTTTGTTAATAAATCAAACATATTATTCTTTGGCACTGAGACAACTGATATGGAGTGGCCAACATCCATATTACTAAACTGTCCTATCCTCCCAAATAGATCAATGTCATCTAAACTAATCATTAGGAATAGTTCATGACTAATTCATGGCCAGGTCCTGAACTGTGCTTGGGAATTGTTGGGAGAGCATTAATTCCACTGAGTTAAACCCATAACAAGGTTCATTCTAATAATTTGCTAGTATAGATGAATGACTTGCCATGTCCATGTCTATTTCCTGGCCCTTTTACATTTATGGTGCAGCCTAAACATACTAGATGTACACATTTCTGTCCTAGAAATCCCTAGAAATAATGACAGTTAATAAAGGTGAATAGCAATATGTCAATCCCAAATAATGTCTAAAATCACAAGGTAGTCAGTAGCTAAGCTAAGAATTACAAGCTGCAGTCTGCTTTTTAAACCAGTACACCACACAACCCTTCACCTCTTCCTGTCTCTTTAGATGAATGTGAAAATCAGCAAGATTAATTTCCATCTCATGTTATTCAGGGGTACTAATTAAGGAGGCCAGCTAACTCTCTTTAATACTGTGCCTGAATGTAAACCTAGTTTCTTAAATGCCTTTCACATAAAAAAATGTACAGAAAACCAACAGCTAATCAGAAAAATGTACCTTGGTGTCCTTCCTTTCAGCCTCAAAAAAGTTGAATAGGCAACAACAAAAAAATGCCTTATTTCATTAATAGGATTAAGCCACCAAAGTAGCCCTTCCAAAAGCAGCGCTTGGATCCAGAACTACAAGTAGGTGAATGTCTTAGAACTGAACTGTGGATACATTTCAGCTTCAAGTGAAAGACTGAAAATGTCCTACAAGCAGATCTTGCCAACTCAGATCTATGCATAGAACTGTCACCAACCATAAGAAACATTGTGAAGTACAGATGTTTTATAAAACTGGGGTTTTCTGTGGTCCATCAGAACCTTTTATTAAAAAAGACTTCAAATCCATGACACTCATGTTGAAAATCTACTTGTTAATTAATATTTACTTATTTAACTGGTTGACTATTAATTTTCTGCCTGTTTGGTTACTTGTTAAAATTTTAGTGGGCAATCACTGAAGACACTTGAATACAGTGACCTGCCTCACTCAGGCAAGAAGCACATGACTGCTCTGACATCAGAGGCTGCACCCTGGTCTTTACCTGGAGAGCACTGTCAGGGCCTGGCAGCAGGCACAATTGTCCTAACATCTGTATCAGAAGACTCAGCCTTGAACAACTTGCTACGCTGGAACCCAA
Organism: Pezoporus wallicus; assembly: GCF_028554395.1. Classification (NCBI taxonomy): domain Eukaryota; kingdom Metazoa; phylum Chordata; class Aves; order Psittaciformes; family Psittacidae; genus Pezoporus; species Pezoporus wallicus. The sequence goes on from NW_026637663.1 coordinate 7,065,362, forward strand.
CCTTTTCTTTGCCTGAGCAGAGCCTTTTCAGTTTTCTTTTGTGCTGTGCAGAGCAGGACTTACTTACCAGGATGGGACATAAATTTATCTAGGAGTTTTTGGGGCTGCAGTCATCATCATGAGATACCATTTATCAAATGAGTCAACATCTGGAGTTATCACTTAAGCGATCAGGAACCTTACTTAGCATTAAAAAGGTTTACGTCAGAGAACATATGATTTGGTTTACAGTACACTGTTTTATCTGATAAAAATAAGTACAGAGCAGTTACCAAGAGAAGAGCAGCAAGGAGCAAAACCAATGCATAAACACTGTTTTCATTTAGTTCACCTTTAAGAAGTTTGTTAAATATCTGGAAAGAACTCCAACATACATTTATCCCAGCCATTCAATATCCACCTTTGTCATCACTACAGAGCCATCACAGGATTTGCCCAGAGTTTCTTAGAATGTTTTTTCCCTCCATGAAGTGTCAACGTTTCAAGCACTTCTACACAGTTTCAAATTCAAAATGATAAACTGAATAATGAAGCAGTCTCTAATCTCATTTGTGCATGTTCTATCTCAGCCAAAAATAGTCAAATTCAGTGATATTTCTAAACCAAGTGCTTTGTGGTGTATCACACACCAAAAATATCAGATGATTTAGGATCAAAAAGGCTAAAGCCCTTTTTAGATTTAGCACAAGAGGACTTTCTAGATAGACATAACTTACAAAATAGGGAGTAGGATGCAGCTTCAACTAATGAAAGTATATACTTGCTCTACACACATTTTTGACAAATACAACTGAAAGGAGAAGCAATTTTCCCTTAGAAGAGACACCCTGGTTTCAGTAGAGGATTTCCCAGCCAAGAACAGCTGAACTGCGTCTGCCTGTGTGAGCCATGACTGTAGCAATTAATGACTAATACAGATCATGTCAACAGCTGGCAGAGATAATGCTATTCAAAGGTTTTATTTATATCCCTGCATCTGATATAATGCAGTGTTCTCCCAGCAATGGGAAGAGGATTTTTTGTGAACAGCCACATTAAAAAGTAAAGTTCTACTGTAATGAATTATTTTCCTTGCTTTTTTGTTTCTGGTCTATTTACTACAGTTTAATTTCACTTACAAAATATGTCATTCTAAAAGAAAAAGCTACAGAATGAGGCAAAATTCACTCTCTTGATGTCAGTGTCTTGACTATAGCTTACAGCGACATATGAAAATTTGACTCTAATGTGTCCTGCCAACAAAAATTTAAGGCATTGGCCCAGATGTAATCTGTCCATCATTCCTAAAATATTCTGTTTAATGTGAAATGTTTTTCCATATTTGCACATCACAGTGTATGAGACTAAAATTTATGGTGTTGCTGTCCTAAGAGAGTGTTATTTTATAGGGTTAGAACTGAGCAAAATGTGAATCATATCCACTAATTGATGTTGGGTTTAAGTTAATTTGCTAGAACTGCTGATTATTACAGAATTAGAGATGATGCCAAGCTCTCATATCATAAACCAGAAAAAATATAATGGCCCAGTCTTTGTTTAATTCATTGCAAATAACCAGTGAAGTGCAAATTTACTCTGGGTCTGAATTGCCATAATTACTAGGTTTCCAAATCTGGTTATTCGTTTGAGCTTCTCCTCTTGGGATTCTATAATTTATGACCAGGAATCAGGATTTTTTTGTTATCTTTTCAAAGACATCACAATCCGTAACCTCTCATTGTGTGGAAGACAACTTCCTTTTGCAAGTAATGGAGCCGACAAGGAGAGGTGCCGTGCTTGACCTTGTGCTCACCAACAGGGAAGGGCTGGTTGGAAATGTGATGCTCCAGGGCAGCCTTGGATGCAGCGATCATGAGATGGTTGAATTTGAGATCCTCAGGACAGTGAGAAGAGCATGCAGCAAACTCACTGCCCTGGACTTCAAAAGAGCAGACTCTGGCCTCTTCAGGAACCTGCTTAGAAAGGTTCCATGGGATATAGCCCTAGAAGGCAGGGGGACCCAAGACTGTTTGTTGATATTCAAGGATCACCTGCTACAAGCTCAGGAGTGTTGCATCCCAACTAGAAGGAAGTGCAGCAAGAAGGCCAGGAGACGTCCTTGGATGGATAAGGAGCTGCTGAGGAAAATTTGACGGAAAAAAGAGGCTTATAAAAGGTGGAAGCAAGGACAGGCAGCCAAAGAATAATACAGGGATGTTGTCTGGGAAGCTAGGGACCAGGTTAGGAAAGCTGAGGCCCAGTTAGAATTAAACTTGGACAGGAATGTGAAAGATAACAGGAAGGGATTGTATAATTACATCACAAAAAAAAAAAAAAAAAGACAGATTAGGGAGAGCGTAGGCCCCCTCAGGAAGCTCTCGGGAGAACTGGCTACACAGGATTTGGGGAAGGCTGAGGTTCTGAATGACTTCTTTGCCTCGGTCTTCACTGGCAAAGGCGCTGACCAAACCACCCAAGTCTTGGAAGGCAGAGGCAGGGACTGTGAGAATGAAGACCTTGGGCCCACTGTAGGAGAGGAACTGGTTCGAAACCATCTTAAGAACCTGAATGTACACTTGATGAAATCCATCGGTGGGTCCTGAAGGAGCTGGCGAATGAAGTTGCTAAGCCACTGGCCATCATATTTAAAAAATCATGGCAGTCAGGTGAAGTTCCCAATGACTGGAAAAAGGGAAATATAACCCCCATTTTCAAGAAGGGGAAAATGGATGACCCGGGGAATTACAGACCAGTCAGTCTCACCTCTGTGCCTGGCAAAATCTTGGAGCAGATTCTCCTGGAAGGCATGCTAAGGCACATGAAAATCAACAAGGTGCTTGGTGACAGCCAGCATGGCTTCACTAAGGGAAAATCCTGATTGACCAATCTGGTGGCCTTCTATGATGGGGCTACAGAACTGATGGACAGGGGTAGAGCAGTTGATGTCATCTACCTGGACTTGTGCAAAGCGTTCGACACTGTCCCACACGACATCCTTGTCTCTAAATTGGAGAGGCATCGATTTGATGGATGGACCACTTGGTGGATAAAGAACTGGCTGGATGGCCGCACACAAAGAGTTGTGGTCAATGGCTCAATGTCTGACTGGAGACCAGTAACGAGTGGTGTCCCTCAGGGATCGGTGTCGGGACTGGTCTTGTTTAACATGAGCCGGCAGTGTGCACCTGCAGCCCAGAAAGCCAACCGTATCCTGGGCTGGATCAAAAGGAGCGTGACCAGCAGGTCGAAGGAGGTGATCCTGCCCCTCTCCTCTGCTCTCGTGAGACCTCACTTGGAGTATTGTGTGCAGTTCTAGTGTCCTCAACATAAAAAGGACATGGAACTGTTGGAACAAGTCCAGAGAAGGGCCACGAGGATGATCAGGGGACTGGAGCACCTCCTGTATGAAGACAGACTGAGAAAGTTGGGGCTGTTCAGCCTGGAGAAGAGAAGGCTGCATGGAGACCTCATAGCAGCCTTCCAGTATCTGAAGGGGGCCTGTAGGGCTGCTGGGGATGGACTCTTCATTAGAGACTGTAGTGACAGGACAAGGGGTAATGGATTAAAACTTAAACAGGGGAAGTTTAGATTGGATATAAGGAGGAAACTTTTTCCCGTTAGGGTGGTGAGGCACTGGAATGTGCTACGCCGGGAGGTTGTGAATGCTCTATCCCTGGCAGTGTTCAAGACCAGGTTGGACGAAGCCTTGGGTGAGATGGTTTAGTGTGAGGTGTCCCTGCCCATGGCAGGGGGGTTGGAACTAGATGACCTTAAGGTCCTTTCCAACCCTAACTATTCTATGTTTCTATTAGCATGGATTAGTGTGATGAGGTGAAGATTCATTTCACTAAGTAACCAAATCATCTGTTTTAAAATGCAGGTAATAGTAATATGTGCATTGGAAAATTATCAAAGAAAGTATAGAAATATGAGTGTAAGCAGAGATATAAGATATATGAATATAACTGCCTAAAAAATGAACAGCAAAGATACAAAGGAATAAGTTCAGGCTAAAATACTTCAAGATGCCACAGATGACAAACTTTATGGTGAATATTACATTTTTTTAACCACTTTAATAGAAAAATTCATTTGGGCCGGAACAGAACACAGACAACTATGAATTTTGGAGAATAGAACAGATGATTATGCACAACTGACACCAGTGCAGAAAATTAACATTTATCTAAACAGTGTACCAAATTAACAAGAGAACGCGTTTGCTTTATTTATGTTTGCTTTGGATTTCACATCACATACTATTTAAATGGTAATGGTATCCTACCCACATTATAATCAAAATGGAATAATTAAAGCATATACTCAATTCCATAGAATTATATTTGCTTCTAAATAATATTAATAAAACCCTCTTCCCATTTTTTCACTTCCTCCCCCCAGTTACTATTGAACTTTTTCTCTGGCGGTTAGCTGATGAATTCATACATCCAATAGATTGCAAATGAGCACAAGGTAGCCTAGAGTGCATTCTCCCTGGCAGTTCTGGGGACCATGACAACATGTACAGCCTTTTTGAAAAAGACATTCCCTTAAATTACATCGTCCACACTCCTACTATCACCCTGGCTATCCTCAGCTTCCTAAATTATGTTATTACTAAAGAGTATATAAAGATGCTGGGCCTAGTTCAGCATCTGTACAAAGATACAGCTGTACAAAGATGTCCACCCTTCTGTCCTTCATTCCCTTTAGCATAAACCCTGTAAATTCATAATGTAGTCAGGACTACTGGAACATTCTTGCATCTGTTTATCAGCCAGAACTTCTTTGACCTTAGCAGAATGGGCAAAGTGTTCAGTATTCACTTCACCACTTGGGCAGATTTTTGGTCCCTAGTTTTGCTTGTGCAGACAGAAATATGCATGCCATAATGCATACATGCCAATACCCCTGCAACGTGTTTCTCAGACAAGAGTCCAAGGCCAGAACTCCAGGGAGAACTGGCCCACCTTTCCTGTAAGGTTTGTGTACAAAACCACCAAAGGGGCTTCCAGTTTCTAGAAGGAAAGAGGAAATCTTTTAAAAAAGAAATTATTTCAGTCTGCTGAGTGAAACAGATTAAAATCAAATGTTTTAAAAAAAAAACCCTCTTCTAACACAGCATATTTTCGCAGCACGAGTCCTTCTCTCCAGCTCTGCTCTTCAGTCTAGCCACTTTCCATAGTTTCTTCCTTTGCCACAACTTTTGTAGAAGCTCCCTTGGGATTTTGGGTAGGCTTTGGATGGAAGCTGTCCTGCAGCTGCACTGAGAACCCTGTGAGCTTTGGTGGTGCAGCAGGCTTACTGCCTGCTCTGGCAGGCTCTGGCAGCTTGGACTCCAGATGCCCTTGTGTCTTCTCTGTTTTTGTTGTCAGAAAAGAGGCAATTGCCCCATTTGCCCAGTGAATGGTTCCTCAACCTCTGTCATAAGCATATAGTCTTCTATATTAGTCCAAGGCATGTAATTTCAAAAAACTATAATATCCTGTACGCAGCAAAATGTGAGCAGCCAGATGAAACAGCCCATCCATGAGAACCAGACCTGCTATACATTTTTTCTGAGCATGAGTAGCATTTAACTTCTGTTGCATGTGCAGGCCACATGAGAAGAAGATGTTTAAGGAGTTTAGTGAACACTTCCTGGAACCTGTGCAGTTCCACAGTGCTGGGCTGGCTGCATATGGTAATCCACCACAGCATGCAGGAGCAGTACTCCCAGTTGAGGCATGCAGCAGTCTGAAATCTTGGACATATGACTGAAAGTATTCTTAGTGTCTCCACATGAACAACAGTCATAAAATCATCTGCCCTGCAGAGGTTACCAGTCAGCCTAGGCTTGTATTACATTTCCACAATTTAAAACTTTCAAGGTGAAAAACAAATACGCCCATGAAAACCTGGACATTTGGTAGATATGCCAGAGTTGGGTCCTGTGGTACCACAGCTCTCTTGCTAACAATATCTACATTGGCATGTTGAAATCGTAGACAGGTTTGTCTACATGACGTTCAAACACAGTGACTGCAGTGCAGACAGCAATTTGATTAATGTTATGAAAAGAACAATAGAAAGAGATATCTTGCCAAGCACAGTTCTGAGTTGCAAAGGGAAGTAATGGAAACATGAGGTAAAATATTATTTTTGGATATTGGAGAGTGCATAGTATGGAATATTTTGGAGTTCATTTGTATTTGTTTGGTGGCTTGTTTGATTCAGACAGATAACATTACCACAGTTTTTGGCTTTTGGACATGAAACATCATGAGAGTCAAATTAGAAAGAAAAAATTATTTCCATATTCTAAGAAGTGTTTTTTGTCTCTTACATCCCTTTTTTTTTTCTGAAGTTTTTTCAACACACCTGTGTTAAAAACTCAGTACTGATCATGGAAGATAAAGCAGTCTCCTCTGACTGCACAAGAATATCTCTTGGATATCACTCCTGACTTTCTGGATTGAAAAAAAATAAGTTCTAGGTATGTGTAGCTAGTATTATCTGAAAATATCATGCTTTTCATCCTGCTTTTCTGACTCAAAACCCCAAGAAACTGATGCCATGACCAGCTATCTATCTGCTTTGTTCTTATATATGCTGGTGTTGAGTCTTTCAGATATTTTTCTTACCAGATGTAATGCTGGTAAATATGTGAATTCAGGGTAAAACTTCTGCCCTCAGTATTACTATATCTGGTACTGTAGAAGCAAGTAATTTGTCTTGTCTGTTGGAATCTAGATTGCCATTGTATGCAGTGCAGTTCTTTTAATTGTTGCTGTTTTGATTTCTGTCCTTTAGACAGTTCTCATACTGGAGAGCTCCTGGAAATAAGTTTGGAGTCAGAAATTCTTTCTGTGTAAAAAAATTTGAGACTTCCTGCAGTTGTGGGGTATGAGCCAGCAGACAGAAGATTTGGACTTTTTTGCCAACTCCTGCACAGTGCATGGCAGCTGAAAGGCCCATAATATCATCAAAGTTTCATGTGGAAGTTTTCCACTTAAGAAACAAGGCAGCAATAAGTGTTAAACACTAGAACAGAAAGAGAAATAAAAATATCATCTGGTTATTCGGGATAGCTATGTACATAGGTTTTTCACACAATTTCCATGAAGAAGAAACAGTACCAGACATGACACCTGGCCCATTCATTCTGTCTGGCATGTCTCTTTTTCTTTATCCACTCCATAGCCTGGACACAGACCACACACAAGGACTTCATCAGATGGATGGTACCATATGAGAATCCCGAGCCATCATCCCAGATAGAAGGGAGAGCTACTCCCAGAATGGCTTCTCCCTGAACTACCTCAAGGGACCATCCTCTGCTCTAAAGATGGGAAAATAGCCAATGGGGTTATAATGGGTTATCACTTATGTTAGCAAGATAGGAAAAAAGCATACTCATTATTAAGAGTGAAATTCAAGTTCTAGGGAAGGTCAAGAAGGGGTTGACGTTAGCGTCAGTGATGACAGGATTTAACTCTTTATTATCAAATTTAACAGTTTTCCAGATAAGTACACTAAAAGCATTGAAAGAGAATATGAACCACTTGGATCCAGATAACCTTTCATGGAGTTTTCAGACCGTTTGCTAGTTTCTGAAATAGTATTTTAATGGTTGGGAAACCTGGATTTCTCTAGTAAAACTCACATTAGCAGCCAACCATGAACTGGTGAATTGGCACCATGCTATTCTACTTCATCTGGAAATCTTCGCTGAAGTTGCTGTTAGTGCAAAAATATACATGTAAAAATAAAACATCTCATTGGTTATTGGACTGGAGTAGTCATCTAACCTTCAACAGGTACTGCAGTTCCATCATGGAATTCTGACTATGGACCTCAAATGCAGGGTTATGGGAAAACAAGCAAGGATCAAACTTCAGTGGTTGGCCAGACAGGACAGGCAGCTGGACCTTTTCTTTCCTTTAATGGGACTTCCTCCAACCACACTGCACCACAGCTCTTTCCTGCTGCTTCTGTACCATGTCCCATGCCATCTACCAAATGCTGTAAGAACAACAAGCAGAAGCAAACATAAATATTAGTTCCTTACCACCTAACAAATTTACAGTGTTTAGATAAGGTTAAAATGCGTAGCCATATGTTTGACGTATGTTTGTTTCTGTGTCTGTGCATTGTGCAGTAGTGGTTTTAACCATCTTAATGTTCAGAATTTGATTTGAGGGGAGGAGACAGTAATCTAAGGTACCTCATAAGGGACAAATTTTTTATTTGCTTAAGGAAGGAGAAAATGTAGTGAACTTAAAAGAAAAAAGAAAAAAGAAAAAAGAAAAGAAAAGGAAAAGAGAAAAGAAAGAAAAGAAAAGAAAAAAGAAAAGAAAAGAAAAGAAAAGAAAAGAAAAGAAAAGAAAAGAAAAGAAAAGAAAAGAAAAGAAAAGAAAAGAAAAGAAAAGAAAAGAAAAGAAAAGAAAAGAAAAGAAAAGAAAAGAAAAGAAAAGAAAAGAAAAGAAAAGAAAAAAACATCTTCCATTATGGCACAGAAGCTAAACTACTCATAGGATGGGTTTCCTGGGCCCCAGGAGCACCAGTCCATCTTGGCATGTAACATTTAGCCCTTACCTAAGCACTTTCCTAATGCATGATATTCGGTGCAATACTTTCTGAAGTAAGGCAGAAGCTAACCAAACCATTCAGCATCCAAAGACACAGTACAGGAATGTTTTGATCAATTGACATCTAGTGTCTGCTATATCTGTCATGTACACCTACATGACAGATGCATCTGTCTGCATCTACTGCTCCTTGCTAGTGATAAGGTATTATAGTCAACAGTGGTCTAGTCTGTACAATCAACAAGGTTTTATTCTGCAGCCCACACACAGACTTCTTCATTAGAGAGGTGCTGGAGTCCAAGCAGCTGGCAAATACATTACAGGACCTGCAGGAGGTCAGTGTCCTGCTGGGGAGGGGGTAGACAGGATGCTCTGAGGCATTAAATGCCCATGAACAAGCAGCTGTATGGATGTTGAAGAAGTCTGAATATTGTTAACCTGACTATTGCCAAGTATTTGACATAGAGTCAGGTTGATTTCTCCATAAGGGTTCCATTGATTTTATTGATTGGAGTGCCAGTGAATGTTCAGATAGAAACTTGAATAAAGACGGAGCTGAACTCCCCCCTCACTGACCATAGTTTAGAGTGATTTAATTAGATCTTTCTTGATCTCAGTCCTGCTATATTGCCATGGAGATGTGGATCCTCTATTCTACTTGGAAACCAGAGGCAAGGTTTCAGTCTTGCAGTCCTGTACTTTTAGTCACTTAGATATTGAGTGTCTGAATATTTGCTTGCACCTTAGAATGGCTAAAAGCAGAGCTAGTCTTAATTCCAAACACCATATTCGACCTCTCTTATTTGGGACAAATCTGATCTCTAATTAGCCACATCTGTTTTGAGCACATGTCCAAGGAAGGGTTTCAGCCTCTATGCTCACATGCCACAGGCTGGATTCTTCTGGCCAGGACGTGTGCCCAGGCTGTGCGTGCAAACTCAGCACTTCCCTGCTGAGGGAACACTGACTGCCATGACCAAACCTCTGCTTCATTGCCTTTTGCTGTCTGAGCTATATCCTGACATCTCCTTATATATAATTAACTTTCTCAGCTACAGTGTTAGCCAGCTGCAGGATTTTTATCCAATGACACATTTACCCCCCTGCCAAAAAAGCTTTATTTTTCCTTCTTTGTTTTGTTTTTCTTTGTTTTGTTTCTGTGTAGCAAAGACAGCCAAACACGTTAGCCTTTCTTTAGGGACTCCCATATTCTGGGCAACTGTACCATATGCAAATCTTTCTGGAAAAGAAATTCTCAAGACCAAGCAAACTCAATTATAAATTTTTTTACCTTGTGGATGTGCAAGACCAACTAACCATCTTTTGGTGTTTCTGACCATGGACATGGTCCACATTCTCCCCAAAGTGCTTTTTTCAGCTGTGGGTCATACAGCTTATTTAGACAGGCACAGGCAATTTCTGCAGCATTGTTTAAAAATCTCCTTAGCATAGACATTGATAATGCAAACAGTTCAGAAAAACATGCATAGTTTTATAGAGAAGCATTAAGGCAGACAATTCTATTAGCAGAGCTGTGCAGTAATCTTTCTTTTTTTTATTTAGATTTCAGTCTTCAATTGCCTTAGATGAACTAACTGCCTCTAAATCCCCCAAAACTGATATGTATGCATGAACAAAGCAGTCTAAGGTACTTGCTTTATTCTAGTTCTTTGAGAAGTGTTGATAAACGCATAGGTAAGCAAGCAGACAGGCAGTTACCTGAAGCCTCTGGTGAAACCAGCTTTGAATGACAAGGGATTCATGCCCAACATCACCGCCATGGCATCTTTCACACTGAACAGAACTCACACATACAAGCTGTCTAAAAGCTCTGACTTCAAACATATGAAATGCAGTTACCTGAAGTGGAATATACTGAAGGGCAATATATGCGCAGGTGTTGCATTTACATGGTATAAAGACCATTTTCAAACAAGCATTTCTTAAACATATTGAGTATTTCATTAGAGAACACATATATTTACATTTGTATTCTTTGCCAGCTACTTGCAAGATAAATCTATACAATAAGAGTGGCATTTAAAATTACCAATTGTGATTTAGCCATTGCCAGTGGCTTGCATATATATTGTAATCCAAGAGAACTAGGGAGCTCGGAGAAAAAGTTACAGTGCATGTAACAGAATTTTAGCAGTGCTGAGAGGACAGAACTTCTATCACAAACAGCATCTTTTTTAATCTGCAGCAACAAGCATTTTAAAATAAATGTGATATGACCTTGAATGCTTCTTGCACAGAAAACAGAAGTAGCACAAGGAACTGCACAGCAACATGTGGTGCAGCTTTGAATGTGGAAAATCCTGTTGTGAATCAGAAGGGGGTTGTCTTCAGACACAGACTTCCTTAGTATTTTCACATGGATGAAAATCATGATTTTCATGACCAATCATGAAATCTTTCACTGTGGTTGAAATAATGAAATGTTTTTAGCTCTGAGCATTCCACACACATCAGGACAGAACATTTTTCATAAAGTTATGGTTGGGGTTTTCTTCATCATTTTGGAGGACTGATGCAATGATTCTGAAACACCAGATACACTTGCACTTTACAAGATTAAGCCTGATTTATTCCTTAAAGTTAGGATTTTTTTCCCCTGCAAAAGAGAATCTGACATCACAGACCAAGGAACACATAGGGACAATATACTCTGATGATTGTACCCTGGGTAATTTAACACAGAGCAGAATTGTGTGTGTTGGTAGGCACTATAACATGGTTTCTGTTTATGAAGACTTGGCATAATAATTGGGAATATTTTAAATTTGTCTGTCAATTCGTTTTTTACTCTGAACTTCAGCTATGTAAAAATGACATTGTTCTACTCAAGACACCTTCCCCTTCCCTCTAATTGGCATCTGATCTAACTTCAGTGCTCAAAAGATACATTTTCTCTTCTCTATTTCAAGTCACACTGTACAATCATTTCTATATAAATTGTGATTCCAGAGTCTTTATTCCTAACCCCTGACACAAAGAGCTTAGACAGCCTTTTACATTTTGTGATGAGTTTTGCAAGGTTGTTAGCTAGTTACAAGAGACATTTTACTTGTGATCTGAGCAGATTTCATATGGAACTCATGAGAGACCAGAAACCATCCACAGTTTAAAGACACCTTCAGACAGAATATTCAAATCATTCTAAGGTCCTGCTGCCAGGAAATTCTTAAGCTTTCTGAGAGGACACTTGTGGTCTTTAATCTTTAATGTCCACGCAGAACCTTTGTCAGGACTTTAAATAACCGTATTTTTTGCCAAATGAATATAAAGGAGGCTGAAACCTGCAGGGCACTTAACCTTCTCTTACTTGAAACAACACTTCTTGTGTTAGGAGGCTACAGAATGCTCATAATATTCATGTAAATATTTCTGGTAGCAGCAGTCCAGAGAAAAAGACGAAATATGGCAAAAGGCTACTTTATGACATGTTGCTAGCATGTGTACAAATCTGGCCAGCCAAAATATAGTCTAGCAAAGCTAATGCACTTTATCCAAATATATCAAAAATTGCTAGTAAGTCTCTATTAAAATCTCCCAAGGTTTGTTTCTCTTGCAACCTTCCAATCAGTTAGAACTTTTAAAGCCCATGTCTTTTCTGAAAGACTCTAAATGGAATGTGGTTTTCTTTTCATTACTTAGAAGGCCTCATTTACACAGCTTCCCTGCTACAGAATTGATAAGTCTCTACCTTAATGAACTGCAGAAGTTCTTCTTACTCAGCAGATAATATTCTGTTGATAGGTTTATAGTAAATCAAGTAAAGCATGCACTGTCCACTGCAAAGCCACCCACACAACTCCAGACACTTAATCCTTAAACAAAGGAGAGTCAGGCAATGTGATGTTTTTATTGAGCAGATCATTCACTTCTTAACCTTTCTAAGGTGAAATCCACCCTCTTGGAATGGGATATACATCAGGCCTATAAGCTACTTAGTTCTGTTTAAGTCCCAGTTGTGTTTAGGAACACACAAAAGTGACTCTTAGTTGTTGCACAGGCCTTGTGAGGCTCATAAGAAGTAAGCAGTGATTGAAAATTTTTCATAGCTGAAACATGCCTTAGCAGCACAGACTGCTAATAATGTATACAACAAAGTACAACACATCTCTGGCTAATTTCCACACTGGGTTACCTACTTCAAAGGTTAAATTTTGCGTGCTCCAGTTAATATATAAATTAGCTTATATATTAGCTTTCAATACCTATAAATTAGCTTATTTTGATCAGATTTTAAAAAGTTAAAATGATGTAGGTGATTTTCTAGTCTTGACCTAAGCATAAACAAAAATCTTTCTGACAAATAAAGAGAATTTTAAGAAATGCACCAAAAATATAACAGGGATAATGTTCAGTGGAAACTCAGAGCACAAACATACACTAGAGAAAGAAAAGGATCCAGGAAAAAAATACATTTCTTGAATACTTGTCAGTTGAGTCCTGCTCAAGGAGTCAGGGGCAGCTGCTTTTGGAACAATAGGCCGAAGTTAAAATCCATGTTGTAGTTACTATTGTTTTGATTGTTTTGTTTTCTACAAAATCTTCCTATGCACATAAAAGAAATCATGTGACCCCTTTACCAAGTTGCAAATTCATAGTGAAATAGGTTGAAGTATAGTCTTGCAGAGAAGCAGAGATGATGACTGACACAATTTTTGTATGTTTTTCACGTTTTTGAAAACTTGCCTAGATTGTTCTGACGCTGCCTTTGCACAACAGAGTGAGCTTAAGTTTTTCCCAGTCATTTGTAATTAGTAATTTCAGTATAAAAGAGAAAGACAATGTCATTGCAGCAAACAAGGCAGGAGAGAAAAAATCTTATCTCTGTACAGCTTAAGCTCTATAGGGGAATTTTTCAGGGGAGAATAACTGTTTTTTCTTTTTAGTAAATTTCTTGTCAACTAGAATTCCAGTGATGACTAATTCACTTTTTAAAGTTTAAGCTTGTTTGTTTGTTTCTTTGGAAGGACAGTCTTGGAAACCAGCATGACACTTTCAGCTTCATGTTACAGCTTTCAGCTAAACCAGATAGATGATGAAAGCACTGTGCGCTAGGTATTACTCTACTCTTTCCTCTGTCAGTTACATAGTAGAGAGAAAAATCTGTGTTATAACTGGAGTGAGGATTGGTTCCACCAGTAAACAGTTTCTCAAGGGATCTTCAGGAATTGATACAGTTATAAAACTACGCTCTCTACTTAGTTAACTTGTTCCTTCTCCTCTGCCAGTTCGCCTGACCATAGAATCATAGAATCATAGAATGGTTAGGGTTGGAAAGGACCTTAAGATCATCAAGTTCCAACCCACCTGCCATGGGCAGGGACACCTCACACTAAACCATGCCACCCAAGGCTTCATACAGAGAGATAGTTCCTTCAGTTCACCTTTACCACCTTCCTACTTCTACCTGTCTCTTCCTTTGCTTTATCTTTTTTTTTTCCCTTTCTTAACCACCAGTGCTCTAGCTCACATTTACATTTACATGTTACATTATTACTCTGACATATACTGTCCAAGACATGGTAAGTAAACTCTAGACAATACAACTAAAAGTCACCTGTAGAATAATAATAAAAAATAATTATTTTGAAACAACAGATTTGTAAATCATCATGTGTCTTATGCATTTCTCCCCTTTCCTGAACCTGCTGGTTTCCATGGCAGGACCTTTCAAGAGAAGACTGTAATTTGCCCTCTAGTTACAGAACAGGCTCTAATGATCACTGGAGCCTCCAAGGAATACTGAATTGCTGTCAACAAGCAAAATGATAATGCACAAAAAGAGAAGAGTATGACTATCAGACAGAAGGATCTAGTTCTTCTATCACTATTGCATAAATGTAATTAGATTTGACCAAAATTTTTCATTTGCATTTTCTTTGCCAAGGAAGCTTTGATAGATCATTTTGACCCAGACACAACAATTCCAGAATTGTCTGAACTATAAATATTCATGTTTTTCTTCAACCTTGGCTTACACTTGTTTTTCCTGTACTCAAGCAATACTATTTCATTCTGAAAGGTTCAAGGGGAGTGAATAAAAAAAAATAGTAAATAAAGCAAATATAAGATAGCTATATCACAGAACCCCAGTCTGGTTTATCTAACCCTCACTAGTCATGAGAAAAGAGTTCTGGGGTCTTACAAGGGTTATACCCCCCCTTGGGTAGATTTCCAAAGATTATGAAGATTGAGATTATAGCCTCATGAATTAATGGATAGTGTGGTGCAATTCTCTCACAGTATGATGTGTCTGTATGCTTATGAAGCAACTTGGGAGGTTAATGAGTACAAATGCATGTTACAGATTCTTCACATAATTTCAATCCCCTTGAGACAAGAATATGATGCAAAAAAGCTCTTAGCAAATCCTGATAAATGGTAGCAGAGAATTTTAAAGGAGAAGAAGATACTGCTCCAAGGCCCCCCAGCAACTCAGGCATGCCATTCTTCTGTACCTGATGCTGAAAACTGGTTAGATTACAAGGCACATCAGTAGAAGGTGGCCATTCCTCCCCTTTCCAGAAAGTTTATTAAAGTGTTTATGAAGTGCTTGTTCCAGCTGTCAGGTCCTCAGGACATCTTGTTGCAAAAACTCCTAAGCTACATAGGTATCAAATCTCATTGTTCTTGGAAGCAAGTCTGATTTCATGATCAAGCTTGCCAACAGCTGACCTCTGTTCTAGTGCAGATGAGAATACCTCAGGTTGGACACTGTGGAATCAGCATGTAATATTTTTATAAACAAATGAGACATAGGCTAAAGAGTGTGTTAAATCATACCAGGGAGCTTGGGAAAACAAAAACATTTTCCTGTCTGCATAGTAGAGAGTGCAGCTGAAACTGGGTTTATGACATAAAAAGTCACAAAAAAGTTTTTTGTACTGCATCTGTTGCTGGTGTGTTTTCATACGCTTTTTCAGAAACCCAGTTAACCCATGAGGAATGCTGTGTAAACTACACTTTTAGTATTTAGACATCTTAGATATAGTCTAATCTGAAAGAAAGCTGGATGAAATTCATCAGAACAAATGATAGGTAACCTCTGAAAGAAATAATCAAGCTGACAAAGACAAGATGGAGAGCAACAACTAAAAGATGTGATGTGGGACTAACAGTTGGTAACCAGCTGGAGTGCTATGTAATGGGTAGGGCTCTGTAATTCAAGAAAGATGTAAACTAACTAGAGAGAGTAAAACTGATCAACTGCTGGAAATTTTGAATTAAAAGGAAAGATTACACAAACTGAGATTGGCAGTAAACAAGGGAAGACATAATAGCCCTAAATGGCTTGTAGAAAGAATTTATTAAAAGAAAGTCTTTTTCCAAGGTTCACAGTGCTAAACATCTACCAGAACTTATACAAACACAGTTCGCTGTCAGTCCTTCCTTGGAAGTGACAACACGTATTTTTCCACCCAAACGCAGACTAGAAATGACCATTGAATCCTTTCCCATTCACTTGATTATTATTAATGTACCTATACAATCATGATCAAGTCTATACAATGTCTATACAATAGCAAGTCTATACAATGTTTCATTCTAATCATAATTCTTTTTGTTTGTTTTATATTGTCTTAATTCAATCCATAGTCTTCATTTAAATAATATAAAATTACACTGTTTATGAAATTTTATGTAATAATATGGGCACATCTATGTATATATGACATGTAAAGTTCATGAATGTGTGAACCTGTAAATTCATCCATTGACCTGAAAAAGAAATCGAATGTGTTGCATCTATGACTTTTGCAAGAATGTGTACTTGATTCCACTTTCCATTTAAACTAGTTCTATTTGAAAAAATAAAAATCAGTTTCCTTTGTCTGTGTCTTTGACTTTGGGCTTCTAGTAAAAAGTTTAAAACTTTTCTTAATAGGTTTCTCTGTTGCCTGATTCTTCAGTTACAACAACACCAAACTCACCCTTACTTGCAGGCTTTTTAGTTGCAGGTTTATAATCTAAGGCCATGCTATTTGTCTTCAGATGCTCATATTAAGCACTTTTCTGGCCATATCAAAAGGAAACTATAAACAGTGCTGAAACACCTTGTTAATCATAGGTACCATTGATAGGTAAGGACTATCACATAGAAATCAGGCATGGCAAAAGTGTCCTAGGGCACATGTTACATGATCATTTATTTAATACATATTAATTTAACAATGTAGGTATATATGTCTTCAAAATTAACCAAATTTTGCACTGGAAGAAGCTATTACAAAGATTTTTTGCACTCTTAAGAGCACAGTGAGAGCAGTGACCTGCAACTGCAGCCTGTTGTTGTGGAGTCCTTATTTCATGAGCAACCCTTCCAAAAGGTATGCAAGGGTGCAGAGCAGTCCCTCCATCCATCCAGAGCTGCAGGGATGAGGTTTTATTTCTGAGTGTGCACCAGGAAGAGCAGAGATGAGTGACATAAGTATTGGGAAACATTTTTTATGACATTTAAATAAAACACCAATGTTTCTCTATGATAGAACTTCTTGAAAGAAAAGGATGAAGCCTCCATCTAAGTGGCCTGCATCATGAAAATAACTCATCTAAAAAAGCCAAAGGTAATTTTTAGTTGGACGCCAGCAAAACTAAAGCTTCATTTCAACTCAGTCTGTCACAGCTAATTCTGTAGTGAAGAAGCAGTAGAAATTCATACAGTGGGATGACAGCTGTCCTGCTGGAAGGCAGTGCTTGGTATTGAAACGGGAGGGGGAAAAGTGGCTTCAGAGAACAGGTACAACTTCTGGCTCTAATTCCTATGTGAGATTATACATGTGATTTTTTGGTTTCTGATATTGTGAGCATTAGTGCATTTTCTATGCATAATTCCTATGCATGAATTCTACGGCTTGCAGAAACATTTCACACGATCTTTGCAGCTCGGAAACACCCGGTTTGGCAGGTAGGACTGCTTTTGTGTTTCACTAAAAACTACTGAACTTCATAGCCTGGCATGACCACAAAACATCTAAACTTTCATGAAAGAGTTAGCCCTGCAAGACTTCTAGACCAGAGATGTCCTGGCCTTTGTAAAGAATTTTTGTGCATTAAAAGAGAAAAATAAAACATACATCCAGAAAGAACAATCACCTTAAAACACTCTCAGAGGTAAACTTCCTCATTTATTTGTTTTACATGCTTTGGGGCCATGATTTCTGAAGCTCTGTTTTAGTCTGCTTTAGAGCTGTTTAACTCTGGCCTTAGGTGGTCTAATGAAATATTACCATGCTATTTCTTCAAGGACTCCTTTGGCCTCTTGTATCATTTATCCTTCTCAAAATCATAGTATTTATTTTGGACTGTTTTGCTGGAATTTCTCCTTGGTCCCTGATTGATTTGATGAAAGGAAGGACAGGCGCCAGTGCCCCTTGGCCCTGTTCAATAACAGAAATATTTCTCTGAGGTTAACAGCCTCTCTCTAGGTGTTACTCCAGGTTTCCTCTGAAGAGCAGCTCTTTGATGACATGTAGGCTGCTTAGAGGAGTCCTGTTGACACCACCGGTATTGGCTTCTCTTGTAGGAGATGCAATTCAAGCAGACATGAAAGGCACTGGAGGACAGGGGAAGGAATGGTCTGATGCAAGTTGCAGATCAAATGCCTTGATTCTCCTCCAGAATCGGCAACTAATTTCTTCAAAGCTGAGCTCAGGAATTGAGGCTGTTGACCTGAGCACAGCCGGGACTCCAGCTGAGCTGCTGTTTGTTTAGTGACAACAGCTGCTTTCAGCTAGGACCTTTAGAAAATAGTATGTGTTTGGAGAGGCAGGAGGGTGCTGCTGCTTCTGTGAAGTACCAAGTATCCTCATCTTCACACTCTGACTGCCGTGGGAGCTGAAAGCTCTCAGCACTTTGCTGGCAGTGATCATCACCTCATGATTAGATGCATGGACAATTAAGGCTTTCAGATATTCCCAAAGAAGTGATGAAGAGTTGCAAACATGAGGTGCTGATTCTCACTACTGTTATGAAGTGTGACTGCTGAAACATTTATTTCCACTTCAAGTATTAGTCCATATGCGTACTTCACTATTGGTATGAGTACACAGAATGGAGTTGAAATACGAAAACTTTGGCCACCAGTGTCTGCTGGGGACATTCCTTCTTGCATGTCCAGCTGCTGTGATGCCAAAAGTGTAAAGGGCAGTTTAGGCATAATAACAAAATTTCTTCTCAGCATTCATTTTTTCCCAGTATAATCATTTGTACTAGTCATAGAATCATAGAATCATTAGGGTTGGAAAGGACTTTAAGATCATCTAGTTCCAACTCCCCTGCAGTGGGCAGGGACACCTTACGCTAAATCATATCACCCAAGGCCTCATCCAACCTGGCCTTGAACACTGCCAGGGATGGAGCATTCACAACCTCCCTGGGCAACCTATTCCAGTGCCTCACCACCTTAACAGGAAAAAGTTTCCTTCTTGTATCCAACCTAAACTTCCCCTGTTTAAGTTTTAACCCGTTACCCCTTGTCCTGTCACTACAGTCCCTAATGAAGAGTCCATCTCCAGCATCCCTATAGGCCCCCTTTAGACACTGGAAGGCTGCTATGAGGTCTCCACGCAGCCTTCTCTTCTCGAGGCTGAACAGCCCCAACTTCCTCAGCCTGTTTTCATACGGGAGGTGCTCCAGTCCCCTGATCATCCTCGTGGCCGTTCTCTGGACTTGTTCCAACAGTTCCATGTCCTTTTTATGTTGAAGACACCAGAACTGCACACAATACTCCAGGTGAGGTCTCACAAGAACAGAGTAGAGGGGCAGGATCACCTCCTTTGACCTGCTGGTCATGCTCCTTTTGATGGAGCCCAGGATACGGTTGGCTTTCTGGGCTGCAAGCGCACACTGAAGCCAGCTCATGTTCATTTTCTCATCGACCAACACCCCCAAGTCCTTTCTCCACAGGGCTGCTCTGAATCTCTTCTCTGCCCAACCTGTAGCTGTGCCTGGGATTGCTCCGACCCACGTGTAGGACCTTGCACTTGGCATGGTTAAACTTCATGAGGTTGGCATCAGCCCACCTCACAAGCATGTCAAGGTCCCTCTGGATGGCATTCCTTCCCTCCAGGGTATCAACTGAACCACACAGCTTGGTGTCATCAGCAAACTTGCTGAGGGCGCACTCAATCCCACTGTCCATGTCAGCGACGAAGATGTTAAACAAGACTGGTCCCAACACCGATCCCTGAGGGACACCACTCGTTACTGGTCTCCAGATGGACACTGAGCCATTGACCACAACTCTTTGTGTGCGGCCATCCAGCCAGTTCTTTATCCACCGAGTGGTCCATCCATGAAATTGATGTCTCTCCAATTTAGAGACAAGGATGTCATGTGGGACAGTGTCAAATGTTTTGCACAAGTCAACATATACAATAGCGTTAGCTTAACAGTGGTAATTAAGCAGCTGTTCCCTGAAAGTTCTTTAATCAGATTTAGTCTGTAGTCAGAAATCAAAGGAGCTTCTTTCTTCATGATAAGATGTTCCACCCTGAAATTTCTAGATCGAAGCACTGCCCATCTTTTAAAACAGAATTACTTCTTACTGCAAGCAGTATCTATATGTGCTGTTTAATTATATTTTTTTTATTTTACTACACCCTCTTTTACTTCCGGTAAGAGTATTTTGGACCCTACAAGGTGTTATAAGATGTGAATTCTGAAAGTTCAGGGGAAAAAAAAATAAAAAAAAACAAATTAGAGAATTCTTATGAAATTCTGTAAATATTTAGTTGGTTGATTAGTTGGTGGAATAGGGGGCATATATTCTTCAGGATACCAAGAAGGGAGACAAAATACCATGATTGTCTAAGAGGCTAAGAAACAAAAATTAGATCAAAGACCTTATAAAGTCTACCAGGGAACTACCAGACAGTTTGACTTTTACAAACTAGTTTCTATTGAAAAGTAAAGAATAGCAGATCCTCGAATGGCATGATTTTTTTTCCTTAATTTTTTTTTCTAGCTTTTTCTATGCATGTATACATGTTACTTCTAACCATTTCAGCATAACAGCAATGTTTGTGCCCAACAACATGTAGGAAGGTAGTCTAAAACATCTTATGTGCTAGTGAACAAATTAAACTCTGTCTTTTGCCTTTTCAAATCCTGCCTAAAACTTCACATTAGATGCTAATGAGAAAGAGCAAAACCTGACATTTGGGAAGATGAGTTTTGTTCTCAGCTCCACACTGACATTCTGTGGAGATTACCTGCCTATAACACTATTCTTCATCTGCCTTTCCCTCTGCTCCTGACTTCCGTACATGCTTGTACATGTGTATCTTTAGTCTGTCTTGACCATTTAGCAGATTTTTCAGGACAAGAAACTGCATCTTAAACTGTGTTTGTGTAGTGCCAGCTGTGACTTGGTTTTGTTTGCTTGTTTTAAATCCCTGTGAATAGGCCGGTTATATGAGGGCTCTCCCAGTATTGCCAGTGGCACAACTCCACCAGCACTGTAACTAGCGACTGGCTTCCAATACGCTTGTGTCTTTTACCCAGTTTTTCACTGCATGTTTCCTCGTGAGCTTTATTGTTATTAGACATCAAAAAGAAAGAGATTAGAGATCCTCTAATTATGAGAAAATATTTCAGTCTTTTTGTGACTTACTAGTCTAAAGAGAAATCTTAATCCTATCTGTGCAAAGTTTCTACGTACGCAATAATTTCGAGAAGTCTGTCAAATTCAGCTCTGTCAAAGTAATTAAAACTGGCCAATGAGCTTAAAATTTCTGTAGTGATTTACTAAGATATGAGAGATAGATGGACAGCATGATCATGACAGCTTCATTTCTTTGAGGAACCAGGATTAGTAGAAAGCCCTCTTCAGTTCCTAATAAGTTTTTCACTGCAAAATTTTATTTTGTATACTTCCAAACTTACATCTTTAGACTTTTTTTTATTTTTTTGTCCATTATATATTTCTTATTTGGACAACATTCAAGGCAAATTTTTTTCAGCCAGGGGAACAAAGAGGTGGAATTCCTTGAGAAGCATCATCATGATACCCTGATTTTCTGATGAAGAGGTATCTTAGTACCAGTCAGGCAGGCCTGGTGATGGTTAAATCCAGTGCCAGCTCTAGATATCTGCTGGTCTAAATAGAATTATGCTGAGTCCTGCATGTATTAGATGTGGTACTGAACATGGGTTAAGTATAAACTAGCAGTGCAGCCTCACGTGTATCACCATTCCTTTTTTTAAAGTAAAATTTAAGTGCAACACTGAAAACCCAACCTACTTGGAGATTTTCTTGCTCAGTCTGATTTGCTCTTGAAGCTTTGCCATTAATGATGAAGCACCTGAATCCGGTGCTTCTGGCAGGCTATATAAGAGCTCCTTTCATTTTCCATCACCTTTTACAGAGTCACAGAGTGGTTAATGTAGGAAGGGACCTCTAGAAATTGTCTAGCCCAGACCCTCTGCTCCAAGCAGAGCCAGCTGGACCAGCTGCTCAGAACTGGTTTTTGGTTTAGTGGTGAGCTTTCTTAGGGATTTAAGATGGGATTATCAGTGGCCTATATATCATAGCAGTGTTCCTAAATTTTTAAGAGATTATTCATATCTATTCCAATATCGTTAATATCTGTAGAATTAGCAAAGTCAAACAAATTCTTCTGCTATTGAAGCATTTCAATGGCAGAATCACAGCCATTTGAGTCCTTCTGTCTGGTCAGAGTCTTTTTTGCTTAAGCTCAAAAATAAGTCATTAATGAGTCATTCTATTCAAATGCCTTGATGCATAGGTGTAAGTAAAGCACAGATCAACTTGGATGAAGTCAGTCCAGTGAACACACAAAATGAATCCTTCTGAATCAGCACAGTCAGAAAAAAAAACACCCTGTCTTTATTTGTCTGAATAAAATTAAGTGCACCTTGAAAAACCTTTATGGTTTCTTTTTAATACCATACTCAGAGGGCATAAGAGAAATGTTCTCCTTGCAAGACCATACCAGAAAAACAGAAAATCTACAGCTTTATATTCATTTATGAGCAGAGCAAAACAGGAGAGATGCTTTCCTTCTGCATCTTAAAGAACAATTTTATTTGTCCTACTTTATACACCTACATTAAACCAAAAACTTTGTTTTAGGAAATCCTGGTTTTCTTCACTAACTGGAAAAGAAGTATAAAGAGTTACGTCAGGTATAAATAACTACTTCTCAGATGTTAAATCTCATTTCTGGTGTTTTTGATTTTTGGGGGTCATGTTTTTGTTCTTGTTTTTGTTGTTTTTTTTTCATTTATTTACCAGATTATCATCTGTCTCACACATCTGGAAATAGAGCATTTCTTACAGCTGTAGATGCAAATGGGGCGTTGTGAAACACAGACCAAATGGCCAGTCCTTTATGAAGGAGTACGCCTTCGGGAAATGTGATTTAACAGTTGCCCTCAGGTCACTACTAACAATCTCAAATAATTTCTGTTTCCATCTTTAAGAAGCCCAGGTATGAACATGGATCATTGCCCTTCAAAAATGTAAGTGAAATACGTATGTAAGTGAAAAATACCACCTCTGTAAGCTCACTCTGAAGAACGTAACTTCTGTATATTATGCAGAAGTCTAATTTTTCAGCCTGCCTTTGCACACGTGAAGCAAGAATTTGGCTCTGTGGTTTTATAGTCTATATAATGAAAAGTACACAGCAATGAAGAAAGGCTAGCAGCTGTCTTCTGAAGCATACAGAACAGTAGCTCCCCAGGGTATCCTGCCAGGCATCTTAGGTGGTTCAGATCCTGGCTGATGATCTCTGCAGACGAGATCCTACATTTCTGCAAGTACTGATTATGACTCTGAGCAGAGTATTATTTTCCCCCTGCCCACTTCTTTTGTGCGGTTTGTCAGACCCTATAACATTTTGTGCAATTTTACTGCTGCTGCTTTCCCCACACTCATTCCTCTGAGCCACATCTGGTATGTTACATGTCTCCATCTGAGATGTTTCTGCTGGCTTTCCAATAGCTTCAGTAAAGTGATATTGGCATAGGTAGTTTAAAAAAGTGGAGGCCCCTTTGCAGCACAGATCATTGCAATATGTCTCCTTCTGTGACTGAGCCAATAAGTTTAGTACTGATGCTTTTGCCTATGACTATTTTGAATCAGCAGCTATGCTTTTGTTAACAGGAATTGTTCAAGTGGTTAATTTTTCATTGCAAATAGCCTGCAAACCCCTGTACATATGAGCACTTACTTTGGATATGTTTATATACAGATTTGTCTATATTCAAGTATACTTAAAAATGGATATAAGCACAAATGCTTTGTGACTGGCACAGGATGAGCAAAATTCATGTCCTTGACCCAGTAATTAATGTAAAGCTTACATTTATAAACTTTATAATAGACTTTTCCAGTGCTTTGTGCCTCACACAATTTGTGTGCTGAAAGACACAAATTCAGGTGCCCTCTCCCCCTCTTCACACCAAAATATTTCTGTCTCATCACAAGAGGTGAATTTTTCATTTCTTCACATGGCAGCACCTCTGGCACTCACAAGGCTCCCTACCACGGTCTGAAAAAGTAAAAACCTGTCTTTGCAGTATACAAAGTGTGCTTCATTCAGTATAAAAATAAGGAGCTTTTTTTTTGCGATGTACTCCCTGCAAGTTTTACCAATTTTGGGGTATCATTGGTGGAAGAAAAAGAAAACAAAAAAACCTTAGATAGCCCAGATGACAAATACATTTGGCATTCTCAGTTTCCTATTAGACCAGTTTTTTAAAAAAATCACTTTGGCTTAATACACTTCAGGAAATTAATATTTAACCTGAAGAAAATTTAGAAACCCCTAAAAGCCGCCATCAAGAGCTGCTGTTTGGCATTGTGAGACCTGGCAATAGCTGTACAGGTTCCTCCTCTCAGCCTTCTTTGTCTTTATCCTTCTTTAGTTTCCTTCTCAGCACTTCTGGGTCTGTGATACTGGGAGACTCTGCCTCCCACTGTGGCATTGATGTGCACTTCCAAAAGCTACAACATGAAAAAAAGGGAGGATTTTCTACCTTTCCTACGTTATCCCTGGGAGAAATGGAACACCTCATGTGATGGGGACATTACAGTGCAGAGCATAAACACGTGTCAAAACCCAGATGATGAGATACAAAAATATGGATATAACAGGAAATTAAAATGCTCTGAGATTGTTTCCTTTTGAATTAATAACTCTTTCCATGCCTTCAGTTTTATTTTGCATTTCTAATGCAAAACATTCGCAACATAAGGAGCATCAGGCTCTTTTCACTAAAAGGTGATTTATGTCCCTCAAAATTATGAGCATGTGTATGAAAACCTGGTAGTCCTAATAAGGCAAATTGACAGCATTGGGTTATCCCACATGGACACATCTATGCAGAGCAATGACTGAGCAGTAGAAAAAGTAAAGATGTCTCAGATACTTGCAATTTCTTACTTTACTTATTAAACACTTCACAGTGAAGTGTTTACAGTTTCTTGTAAAAATTAATCTTTCCTCTTGAGAAATACCAGTTTTTCGTCTTGAATTATTTAGACATCACAGCCCAAAGGTTTTCCCAGCCACTTTTCAGTGTTAGAACTTTTCTGGAATATTTCAGAAAAGAGCACAAAAATGTACATTGATAAAATCTTTTCCATATCCAGCTGAAAATTACAACAATTAAAAATTCATATTGATAAACAAAACTGGACAGAAAAGTAAACTTCCTGTTTATAAGAAGGCTATATATCCAAGCACAGCATTAATTTCTTTTGAAGCTATAGAAATTAATGCAGTAGTTTTCTAAGTAATCTTTTATTTCTGAAAGTACTGCAAAAACGACAGAGGCTCCACTTTGGTTTGGGAATAAGGCATGACCTGAAAAGATTACATAAAGTAACAGCTTATAAGGAGTAGGCTGTGATTTACCAACTGCACTGTTAAATCAATACATTTCATGCTCTGTTGGGATGAGTAATACAGGGAAGGAAGTATGTACATAATTATGGAGCGAAACAATGCTCACTTTTTGAGAAACAGCAGCCACAACATTATGAACTCATCTTGGGCAGGAATGAAGAGTCACAAGCAAAGACCCTTCACAGTACTACACCACCACAATGCTTTGCACAGGAGTTTTTTTAAGAACTCTTCCAAAACATTATTTCATCCTCTGGGATATACAGGACTATTATGAAACCCCAGTTAGTAGAAGAAAAAAACAACATTGTCATGAATAATCCAGAAATAAGCAAGTAAAATTGTTTAGTTTCAGTATACATGCATCATTAAGAAAAAAAATAAATAACTTGATCACAGCATGCAGGTGTTAAATCTGGAACTAGACTGTAGACAGATTCACTGGCAAGAGAACAGGGGAAAGTATTTTAAGTACAGGCAACACAGCCTCCACAGAGCTGATCTGCAGAACTCAGCATTTGAAGTAACTCTCTGTGGGCTCGGCACATTTTTCCCCATCTTCTCTGTAAGAGAGTGAGCAAGGGATAGCTGCATGCAGGATTTCTTACCTGGGCTGTTTCTTTGGCTGTCACAATGGGTCAAGTGCAATCATGCCACAGGGGCCAGCTCCTGTTTTCTGTAACTCAGTTGTACTATTTGTGTCATCAGAAGGCATTCAATGCCCACTGGAGGAGAACAGATCTTCCTCTCTACAGAAAAAACAAAATGGTTCTGGCTAGAACTTTCCTTTCCAAGACACATGGTTTCAGTAAAAAACAAGCATCAGGTCTTCCATCTAGTCAAGTATGATTGGTATTAACAAAAATCAGCTTCTCGTTTTTATTCACAAAAAGTTACCATAGATAGAAACAGAACAAAAAAATAACCAAAACAACCCTAAGGGCTGAAAGGATTTTACACAGAAGACCCTTCAGTCACTGCAGAAAAGTAGATATAAACCA
This sequence comes from Pezoporus wallicus, assembly GCF_028554395.1. Lineage (NCBI taxonomy): Eukaryota > Metazoa > Chordata > Aves > Psittaciformes > Psittacidae > Pezoporus > Pezoporus wallicus. The sequence goes on from NW_026637663.1 coordinate 7,091,807, forward strand.
CTCACTTCCAAATGCAATATCACAAATTTAGAAATTACTACAGAAGTCTTATTTGTCTTACTAATAAACTCACATCATATATTAAATACCTGTGTCATTTGTTAAAGTAGCCATTAGTTCTGAAATATTTTTTTATAGTCAAAACTGGAGATATGTTTGAAAGTCAGGTCCTCCCAGTGTATAGGTCTCAATCTGCCAAATCTAACAAGGTAGCAGAAGAATGTTCTTTTCATTTACCTCTCCAGCATAGTGCCCATGGTTGAATGAATAATCAGAAAATTCACATATAAATAAGGGAATATGAAAGCATTCAAATAAGATTGTTGGTCTTCATTTCTTGTAAAGGAAGGCTAATTCATTGTTAGAGGAAAGTATGAACAAGAATTAACAGAAGCTGATGTTTTCGTGTTGTTGTCATAATGACTTGTGCTTGTTTGCTATCAAGAACAGAGTCTTGTGATAAAGATGTTGGCCTAGTGCTCTGAAGCTCTCTGCTTCCTTTCTATTCAGCCACAGCTTCCCTCTCCCTCATGTTTAAGACAGGGCGGATATTATCTTCTCACACCACAAGGAAGACTGATGCTAGGCATGAAGAACAATAGGTTTCTTGATTGTCCAGTGATGGAAGATGCAGTTCCTACTCAGGGTTGGACAATCTTCCTATCTATAACCACGAATGGCTTAATTTCTTTCCATTTAATTAATAATACTAATTTAAGGTCTATTTCAAACTCTGAACACCAGTTTTCAATAGAGACATCATGTAAGGTGATCTGAGAGCATAATTAATTATGTTTGACCATTTAATATTATTGAAGAAACAAACAAAAAAAAAAAAATGATTAGGTGCTATATACATAATAGTCCTCCCTGTGTACTGTAGAGGTTTTTCCTTCTCAAACAAGTGGGAGCTTTTTATTGATATTAATGAAAGAACTGAATGCAGAGTGACTCTTTCCGTTTTTTTTTTCTGCTCAATGAAAAGGAAGAATTCCCAGGAATAAAAAAAATGAGATGTGGTCTCTTGCCATTTTATTGCCCATGGGTTCTTCATTTCTCTGAAAATTGTGCAGTGCTTAACCTGAGCATTTAATAATATTCTGGGTTTTTCCCTGCTCCTGATAGCCCTTATAAAGATTGGGACTTCTCTTTTTAAATAGAAAAGTGTTCTCTAGAACAGTGACTGCCAATATCTTTGTAACTGAATCTCACTTGAGAAAGCTAGTGATCTTCCACATGTCACTGGTTACACCTATAGATATTGTCCCCTCTTCTTTAGCATCAAGGCTGAGCTTCTGCATTTAGTTAAACCTACTGGATTACATCCACAACCATCTGGGCTGTCCTTTACTTCTGTCTGCAAAATCCTATAGCAGAGACACTGCAGCTGAATCTTCAGAAACCAGGACAGATTAACTTGTTTGGGCTCTACACTCCACTCTAAAGTACTCAAGTATCACCAGAAAGGAATGACTTAACAATTGGTAGCCACTGCTCCTAAATATCTTTTAAAGCAAGCTGAGGTATTGTTTTTGCCATAGCTTGAATTATTGTCTCTTTATGATAGGCAGATGCATTCCTGAAATTTCTATCAGGTGCTGTTGCTACTTTCCAGAAGGCAGCAGCAGCAACTCCAGGAAGAAAAAAAAGTTGATCAGGCAGGAGACTGAGAGAAACCTGCCTGGCATGGAACTGGAAAATCTGGGTTTCCTTTTTATTTACATATATTAAAAGGTGTAGGTCAAAAATTATTCACTGCAGCAGCTGACAGTGCCTGCAGCTTTCCACACTCTCCCTTGTTTTCTTTTCTGTCAGCGTGATTTAAAGAGAGGAAATCAGTTCACGAAGGGAGCATCAAGACTAAATCTCCTAAAAGTTACTGAATGATTGACTAAAACCAATTTGTAAAACCAGTTTCTAAGTTGCAAGTTACCATATTACAGCTGTTGCTAAGATTTGAAGTGTGATTTGCAATGCATCCCTCCAGCATCCAGAGACTGGTGCATTCAGCAGTTCTGGAAAGAGTCCAGAAATGGCAGCAGGTGCATGAAAAGAAAACTCACTTGCTTCTAAAGGCACACCACCAAACACATTCACATCTAGCTCCACAAATATGAAGATGAACACATAATGACTGATGATCGTTGATAGGATACAAGGTTGCAAAAGATCTGTCCAGCTCATTTTCCCGATTTCAGCTGTGGCCCGTAGCAGGTGGCTAGTGAAAGCGCTATGAACAAGACAAGCATAGAATCACATTTATCTTCAAGAGCTAGCCAGAGAGATGTGAAGAAGACCATAACAATGAGTAGCACCCTATACCTGAGCAGAATTGCAACATGACAGCTGAGCTTTTCAGCAAAAGCGGAGGAAATTCTACCTCTGATGTACTGCATGAACACATTGCAGACACGTGCACACAAGCAGTAAAAGCAAGGCAGGGTTGTTTTTTTTTTTTCTAACATGCAGTTTTTATGATGAAATACATACTATTCACTCCTTCCCAAAGCCTGTGACAAATAAAGCCTGTCAATGAAATTAAACTGTAATAGACCAGAAACTGGTAAAAGGAAATTTATACTGTATATCAGGTATAATCAACCACCAGAAATCTCAATAGGCTGAGACGTGGGATTAAAAACCTGAGATATTTATATGAATAATAATATTTGCAGTTATATTAGTGCAAAATAAGCCATGCAGACACAAAGGCAGAAACCACCCATTAACTGCCTGAGTCTGAGAACGTTGTTTCCCTTCTAGACATGACAATGTATGATTTTTACTGATAAAGATTTTACACCTTCCTCTGGTGCATTTGGTACTGACAGCTTTAAAGAAGCAGAGGAATGGATTAGAAGCACCTTTGGTTTAAACAGTCCCAGGTTTCTTTTCCTTCAAAATCCCCCTTCCTGATCTATGAGAGTGGTCTTTCCATATTGGAACAACACTGTGCCAAGTTACTACATAGTCAGTTATTTTTCAAATGGCTTTACAGAGCAAATGCTCCCATGTGAATATTAGAACTCTTCCTCTATGGATGTTTGCAGCACAGGCTGAACCCTGATTCTCACCCAGATATCAGGTTTGTAGAAAAGCTCCCACTGAACTGACCAAGATAAAGATTTGTCCCACTGACTGTGATAGTCCCTTCAGCTTCTGCTCCCATTGTGTAACTAGCAAGGAGTAGACACAGATGTTAGCATTCATTATGCTAATATTTGAGCTGCCTGATGTGCAAAATCACAGGTATAATCCTTTGGTGGATATTTTTCTTTCCTTTCTTGAAAAGAACCATGATAAATGTGTTACTGACATCCTTAAATGCTTTGAGCTCAGCTTAACCTTCCAGAATTCAGAGGCTTATCCAAAGTTTATCTGAAAAACCCATGTTTTAAAAGTGGTCAAGAAGTCTCATCAGGAATTAATTTCAGGGGGATTTCAGGATTTATTTCCTGGGTTTTTTTTGACTGGACGAGAAACAATAAGATACATAAAACTTTTCAAAAGGATTTTAAAAGGGAGGAAAATTATGATTGACAGTAGGTGGGAGTGTGATACTCTGGGAAATGAAAAAGAAAAATCTGCCTTTTATCACACAGGAGTCAGTAGCAGAATCAGTGACTACTCTACTTTGCTACCCCTTATAAGAAAAACAGGCTTTCTGCAGAGATTTCAGGCCTTCTTTTTCCAGATCCATATCTCTTTAAGAATCAGGTGTACAGAGGCTGCAAAGTTTTTAAATATGGATGTTTTTCCAAATTGCCCAGGTATTTCTGAATATCTTCAAAAGCCTATAGTTAGAACAACAGACAGGGGATGTCACTGCTTTATGTGAACCTGCTCATTCACAGCACAGAATTTGTATTTTTGGTCCTTTCCTGTTTTTCATAGACACCCCGTACTAGTACTGAAGTGCTGCTGTTATGTTTTCGCATATTTCCACTAATGTTATTTCCCTGGATAGGTATTACAGGGCTCTGACTGGTTGCCATGAAAGGATTTCCCACCCCCACCCTGCTTCAAATCATCACTAAGTGCTCATGCTCAAAACTCTCTTGTAGGTCCATACTAGAGTTTTGAATGGGACTCTTGAGAACATTAGGTAACAAGACCTTCATTAGAGACTGTAGTGATAGCACAAGGGGTAACGGGTTAAAACTTAAACAGGGGAAGTTTAGATTGGATATAAGGAGGAAGTTCTTTACCCGTTAGGGTCATGAGGCGCTGGAATGGGTTGCCCAGGGAGGTTGTGAATGCTCCATCCCTGTCAGTGTTCAAGTCCAGGTTGGACAAAGCCTAGGGTGATATGGTTTAGTGTGAGGTGTCCCTGCCCACGGCAGGGGGGTTGGAACTAGATGATCTTAAGGTCCTTTCCAACCCTAATTATTCTATGATTCTATTCTATTCTATTACCTGAACAATGTCAATCATTGATGTCCTCACAGCATAAATAAAAGAAAGCCACCTCTCTACATGACTGAGCATTTGCTTTTGTTTAAAAGACTTATCAAAAGACTGTCCTGAAGACTTGGCTTTCTTGTGCAGTATTCTGGTTACTTGCACTGGAACCAAAATCCAGGGAAAACAAATAGATGGGATATTTGTAAGGCCAAGAAAATTTAATAGTTGGGCTATTATATATTATAGTTATATATGTATCATGTCATATATATTATAGTTATGCATATATAATATAGTTATAATATGACTTGAGTTCACACCTCAAAATGGACATTTTGGCATGCTGGGCATTCTTACTTGCTTAATCCAACTCAGATTCCCTTTCCTAGAAGCAGATCTTATTTTTAGCAAAGATCTCTTATGGTAACAATTTTTCATTTTATTTTGTTAGTGACGATTCACTGGTTCCTGAATTCTCCAGCAGGAAGGCAATCCTCACTCACAGCAACAAATCACAGACTCGGATGGGACTCATGGCAGAAGCAGTTACAGAGAAGGGTCATGTATTTGTTGAAACACATCAGCCAAGACACAATTCAGAGAAGCAGGACCAGTTCCTGCTTCTCAGTTGCAATGCTATAAATAAAACCCGGGATAGTCTGCCAGATAAAGACTTCATTGGGAATGATTTCTTGTCAGAGTGAGCTGGAAATCTGCTGTTTACAACCTTAGAAGCTAGTGATTTGTAACCAAGCAACAGATTTGCTGGTTTGCTTGAAACAAACGTTTACAGCAAGGCAGGAGGATTATTTAACTGAGGGCTTTGGGGAATGGAATATTTTCTTTAAAGAAACATTTTAACTATAAAAAAGGTAAAGAGAGTTTTTTATATAAAACCTTTTTACAGTTTATTTCCTATCATTAATTTCTTAATATATATATAAATGAGGATCTGACTAAATGAATCAGGACGTTAAATGATAAAGTTCCGTCCATGTGAACAAATAAATAATTATTTACAATCTTTGGCAAAACAAATGAAATTTCATTGATCTCACTCTCTCACACACACTTGCAAAGAAAAAAAAATGAAAAAAAAATTTAAAAAACATCATAAATAATTTACATAGAATAGGAAAATTATGATACAGTCCAAATATTAACATCTTCCTCCCCACATTGATGTCTGTCTCTGACAAAACAAAAAAACCCTACACAGCCATTACAATCACTACATTTAATGAAGTCACCCTCCCTTCTGCTTGGGACATAGGTACACAATTTGAAACACCAAAAGAAAGAAACTGAAACGTTTAAAAACCTTAAAAAAGGGGCAAAAAAAAAACCAAACAAAAGCAAACAAAAAACAGGAAAAAAAAAGTTTGAAACAAATCCTGCCCCCCCCCCCAAAAAAAAAAGATTTGATAATATGAACACTATAAAATGTGCAATAAAGCCAGTAACCGTGGATTCCTTTCTAATGAATATAGCAACAAGATCTATTTCAAGGGAGAAAATTTAGCTCACTTTGCCCTACAAGGTGGCAGAGGTACTGTATTATTCCATTAGTTAACCCATCTATGAATAAAATTACACCAGTGTGTGTTCTTTTTGTGAAGAAAGCTCATACAACTTAAACAAAACAAGCAAAGTTAAGCATGTTTATACTATTGTATATCTGAGTAACTGTTGTATCTGTTTAGAATAAACACTGGTATCCCTTCAGCATTATTTAAGAAGTTCTATATACAGCAGACATAGGTATCAATACAAAATATTAAAATTAGGGTAACTGGATATATATATTAAGGTTCCATTTATAAATTCCTTATTATTATTCAACTTTAAAGTATACATGAACATAACCCATGAAACTATGCTTAAGTGTATACCATGCTTTGACAAAATCTACATATTGTGATATGCTTTTACAAACAGCTTTAAAATATTATTTGTGTATGTATTACTGATGCATTATATGACATGCTTTAAAATAAATTATCAGAGAAGATAGCTCTGTGTGATAATCTTAATAAATACTAACAAAATATTTATAAGTGGAACCTTAGATTCATACATTACCAAATTAAGTAATAGTGGCCTTGCCACCTTTTCAAAAACCCACATTACGATTCAGGATCTCAAAGTGCTTTTTGCAGCAGAGGTGGGGAAAGTGGTTCAGTTTCATTTTGCTCCACATGGTCACTGCATATTCTTTATTACAAGGGAATGCAAAATATGATGGAAACAGAACAATTGGAAATAAATTTTTGAAAGTCAGACAATAGTGATGGCTTTGCATGCTTACATGACTCATTCTTCCCTTTCACATGGGAGTTTCTAGATTGTGTTTGGCCTGAATTAAGCTCCTACTAGGCTTTAAGTTTCAAATCTGGCATTTCTACCAACTGTAATTTTAATAGGTGTAAAAGCATCTTCATCAGCTAAAGAACATCTTTTTGGATCGAGAAGTGTTCATAGTTGATCTTTATTACTCAAAGGCATTTTCACTGTTATTATAGACACCGTTGGTGTAGCCCTCCATCACTTTGCTAAAGTTAGACCCAGAAGCCTCGTGTTATTGAAGTCCAGTCCTGATCAGAACAAGGAAGTGTCAATCATACACCTAAAAACTTATTCAAACACATTTTTCCTCACTTAATGACTGACAATCATCACCCCCCTCATTTTCTCCATATATATAAATACATTAAGTAATTACATTTTTATATGTAAACGTCATTCCTTGAAAAAAGACAAATAAAACCCCATGTTTTCACTCTACAGAAGTTTTCTAATGTATCAATCTGCTACTGCTTCAGTGGTGGGTCAGATGCTCACATTTAGGTTTCATTAATCCTGGCTGTGAGAAGGCACTTGGGTGAAGGGATGGCTGAGGCACTCCTGGCAGCAGGGAGGTACCTGGTGGGTGGAGCACGAGGACAGAGGACAGGAGGTACACAAAAATAGAAACTGGGAGTACCAGGATGTACTGAGGTGTCTAGGTTGCATAGCATTTACAGTACTTTGCTGGTAATGCAGCAACCATTGCTCAAGCATCTGAAAGAAATGGGAAAAAAGGTATTAATTGTGATTGCTTTATTTGGTTAGATAGTCAAACACAAGAAAAGAGCTCCATCATGGTACAACCAAGATCCACACAATGTTTTTCCTGTTCTGCATTTTCTACAAATGTGAGAGCACTTACATAAAAATAGGTATCTGCCTGTGTAGCAAGACATACACGTATGTGTATGTGCACCTACATATCTAAATGTATATAAAAATAACATAGAAGAAACCCTGGGAAAGCATTTTCATATTTCAAAACATTTCAGACAAGGCACTATAGACAGACATGCTCATTAAAAAATATCTGCTTTCCCCTTCATGCCTCTTGAATGAGGGATGATCCAGAAGTAGCTCTGCCCGCAGGACACACTGAAATAGCCTACAAAGGAAAGCAAATGTATACAGAGAATTCTAAGTATGTATCTTGCTTAGAGATTTCAATCTCATTTTTTCCAGGTGGGTAGCATTAAAACATCTGATTTTTGTTATTTAAATTGAGATTATTATATGGGCAAAGGGCATTCATGGTATTTCAATAAATCAAGGTTTACTCCATGTTATGATATTACATATTGCTTTCAGTAACTACAGGATACTTTTAGTTTCCATATTTCACTCTGCTCCACAGGTTATCAAAGTCTTCAGCATTCTCCAGACATTTTCTGTAACTAACCTCTGCATTCATATTTGAGGTCAGAGAAATAGACCATCTCTTGAGAGAAGACAAAAAGGCCTAATCGTCCACCAGCAAATGTTGTATCATAGATTGGTCCAGAATCCACCATGACTTGTTTCCCTTCATACACTAAAACTCTGTAAAGAACAACATAATCTAAATTAGACAAGAAGAATAAAACAGTGTTCAGTGTTGCTGACAGTTCCCAAGAACTAAAACAGAATTAATTTTAACAAGGCACCAGAAAACCCAATTGCATTGTAAGAATCACTTCTCATCTCTATCTCACGCCCACCTGGCTGGCAGCCACAACACATTAATCAGAAGCAGTGGAGCTGTTCCATAAGTAATTTCAAGCACACCATCTGCAAAAGATTTCCCAATTCTTTATTTTGAAGTCATGTCTCCTGGAATGAACTATGTCATGTGCTAGCATTCATTGATAAGCCCTTGTCCCTGTGAACACAGAGGTTAGCACAAGACCTTGCCACATCACTTAGCAAAGTCATCTTCACAGCTGTCTGAATGGCTGATTTATTTATCTTTAGGTGCAAGGGCCAACATCTAAAATTGTAAGAACCATCCCTTGAGTAAAACTAAACATTAATTGGAGATATGCTGAATCTCAATTTCAGACATTTTAAGAGCTTAATGATAGCTGGAAGGGTTTGGACACAAATGACTAGACTAATAATAAATTGGAAAAGAAAGAGAACGTGTGTGTGGGGGGGATGTCTGTAGAGGTTTTGGTGGGCTGGTTTGGGTTTTTGTTGTTTTAGGGGGAAGAGTTGACTGTTTCTTGCAGTGTTTTGGACACCTAACTTGAAGCCAAAAGACCAAGACATTTCTTCATTTTCCTTCTCTATCAGATAGACTGCAGTTCCTTGAGCTTGGATTCTCCAGTTCTCATGGGAGACCTTGAGATAGTCAAAGTTCTTAGGCTCTCAGTCTCTTAAAATAGCTTTAGGGTCAAATAAGAAAAGACTCCATAGTCTGTTAGTTAAAGAAGTCTCTAGAGGAAGGGATCATGGTACTGCTTCAATTAATACATTAGTTATACAAAGCAGAAATACATGGCTTCATAGGAAGACTAAAACACTTAAGCAACTTCCTGTAAATCAAGGATTAGGGAGATTTCTGCTTAGGATGGAATTCATATACAGCACTTGCTATATCTTAAAGTGTCTTATTTTCTGAAAAGTGCCCAAAGAGAAGTATGAAACTGCATCCTGAAATCTGTATTTAACGGCCTGTAAAAAGAACAGCAAAAAGAATGACAGGTTTTCATGTTCAAGTAACCCTATTTAATGTAATCCTCGATATTTCAAAACCCCAAAACATATGGAAAGAGTTTAATAAATCTTTTATCCCACCAAAAAAAAAACAAAACCAAACCAAGAACATGTAGCTCAAAACATGTTAATAAGAAATTGCTGCTTTTGTACAAATAAAATGGTTTCATGACTATATTAGTGAAATGATTGATTTTATTATCTATAAAACCACCCTAAAGAATTAAAGAATTTAATGCCCTGGATCATAGACTTTGTCATGCTAGAATAATTTAATGGGTTACCAGTTGAAACATGCTTTGTCTGACACTAAGAAGATTCTGCAAATGAGGATACAGATAACAGCAACATGAATGAAAAACTCAACTTTCCTTTTGACCTGTATCAGTCAATTCTTTGCACTGCAATACTTTCACGCATAAAGAAATTATTTTCTTTCCAAGAAACAGGTAACTTTTAGCAACTTAGTGCATCCAGATTTGTTTACCCTTTCTCTCTTACAGCAAAACGAATAACTGCTATAAGCACAAACAAGACCTTAAGAGGTAAGTTCATACTCTGCCACATGGAAAACACCCTTTATAGGTCCTGTAGTTAGTAGAAGATAAAATTGACAGGGACAGTTAATGCTCATTCTTTGGAATATTAGATAAGCAGCTGGGCTCTAAGGAAAGTCATATGACATAGCACCTTGTTGTGTGCATTACAGATGTGCACATAGCTACTTCTGCAGCATTCCATATAAGCCACTATGGGAGACAGGATGCTGAAGTAGACAAGCCATTGGCCTACTTCCCTGTGGCAATTCTGATGGTTCTGATTAATTTCATTCATTCAAATTCCAGAGGCTGCGGAGGAATCTCGTGTTCTAATCTTGCTTTAGTTTTGCTCTGGAATTTTTGGTTCCTTTACAGAAAAGCTTTTTTTTTCTTTTTTCCCAGAAATTTCTTGCTTTCTTTAATTCAATAATATTTATCTGATGTACATACTGAACCATCCAGACTAAATTGAAAACAGCTGAAAAGAAAAATAACTTATTCTAAGGGTAACAAAATGCCCCCAAAATACTATAACAAACTGTCACACAAGTATTATCATTATCAGAACTGACAAAGAAACTGATAGCATAGCTCTTACACCAAGAGAGACAAAAGTTTTGCTACTAGAAAATAGAGGTGCAGAAACATTTCTTACTTTATTAATCCTGTTTTAGGTCTATGAATCAAATGCCACCGGTAAGCAGTATAATCTTTCCAGCCAATGTTCTTGGGATCATGCCACAATGTGCGCACCTACAGTAGGAATACAAATGGCTTATTAGAACAGACTGTGCTCCAGTACATCCACTATAGAAACTGTACTTGCAGCCAAAGCTCATTTGCTGCAGAGCATGAAACTGAAAATAGTGTTTAATATTCAATGGTATGGTCCCCAAACCTCTCTTATAGGGGCAGAGTAATGAATATTTACATCTTAAATTATTGATCAGTTACTCATCTGTAGTTTCATAGCTGAAGTCACTGAAGACCATTACAGCATCAAACCTGACTTCCCTTAGGAAGTCCTGCCTTTGTTTGCACATACACACCCATGCTGCCAGAGTCAGTGTTAACTTTCCTATTTGTATGAGTGACTCCACCAAAGAAGAGGGATTGCAGCTTGCACAGATGTTACTGCCTGTGGTCTGCTCCTTGAAATTGCTTCCACTCAGTCAGGGTCCTCTTCCTGCAAGGAGCCCCTAAGTTCTAAATTCCCATCTACACACAAAGCTCAACTAATTTCCAAAAGGCATGAATTTCTTCCACGACTGGGCCCTATTTGGAGCAGCACCAGTTTTTCCTCACTGTTTTCATTTATTTTCTCTTTGGCTGTCACTGGCTACTGAACTCCACGTATAATCGAAACAAGCTGGAACGCCAAAGAAGCAAGTGCCAATACAGAGTTCACAAAGGATTTGTGGATAACTGAGACCTCTCACTCCTTTCTTTGGACCACATCACATTTTCCCTTTTGTAATTTTTTCCACTTATAGTTTTTTATACTTGTAATGTTTTCTTTGAAACACAATGCAAATATTATTGACACTAGTAATGTGGGAATTGAAGAAAAGCTGATAAATGTCTACAAAAATTGAGGTGGGAAAAGAAATTCTTTGAGACACCTCCCTTATTCTTAAAATAGTTGTCATGCACTGTTGGCCTGAAGTTTTAAATCTCTCACCTGTCCAGGTGTGTTTCCTGTGTGCCAGAGGGCATTTCTCAAGTGTTCACCAGCACCAGTTGTTGAATTTACTACTTTGAGTGACACACCAGAATAGCCATAAGCCCTGGTGGGTTTGTCCTCCCAGTAGGTTTGAGTGACCTGCTTCCACATGAGAACATAAAACCGACTGCTGGACTGGTAGCCAAACACAAAGCCAGCATAATCATCATCACGATCTGTGTTAACATAGAATGTCCCACTGAAGTCAACAGAGCTGAACTCATCATAGCCTGGGAGAAGACAAAAGCGACAAACCATTGAGTTACCATGCTGAGCCCAGCCACCCACACCAAAGAGTGCCAGGTCTATCCTGAGTTTTGCTAGAAGTCATAAACTATCCTTTTGAGTTTTCTTACCTGTAGGAGAGGAAGTAATTACACTTGCCTACCTATTACATGGAGGCTTCTGGAGGGAAATAAGTTGTTTACAAGGGACATTGAAGACAGCAGGCACTATACTTATATCAAGTTCTTCAACTGGGTATTTTATGTGTGTTACAGTCAGTAATCAGATAAATAGTCAAAGGCAAACAGCATTGACCTGGTTTTCATTTGGGCATATACATTGTTCCCATACTTGCTTGCAGCACCAAAAAGGTGTGTTTATCTACCTTTTTACTTTTTCCTTTCCTTATCACCAGATCACTGGTTCATTTTCTGAAGACAACACCTGACTTCAGATACTCACCTACAGCTATTCCAGGATCAGAGTTGGCAGTCTGTACCAGTTCCTTGCCTTGGTGGCGAATAACCCAGTTGGGATCAATCTGAGCTGTTCCCTTGGGGTCCAGTGGGACCATCTGGAACTTTCTGAAATCAGTCTCACTTATAGCATTGTTTTCAGGGCAAACATCATAAATATCTGGGACATTGTCATCGTCAAAGTCATCTTTGCAAATATCACCTCTGCCATCACCTATAAGCAATGTGAATAAACAGATGCAATCGTTAACAATTTATCCAGCCTTCCTAGGAGCTCTCCCAGTGATGGAAGAAATTTATGATAAACATAAGTATGTTATTCTCTTGTTTCTCAAAGAACACTCCGAATGACTCCAAAGAAAACTTCATTCTCTAAAAGTCAATTTGATATTTTGCTGGTAATGACTGGAAGAAATCATCAACTTAGATCAGGGCCAAAATCGTCAATAAACTGTCCTGTCAGTGGTTTATGACAATGATCAATCTGGCCCCAGACCACATGCTGCTTTGGAATCAGGGTGGGAAAAGTTGGAAGTTTACTATGTCTATGTAATTCACTAATTCTTGTATTACATTTTCAGTTTGATTTGTCCCAGATGTGGATACAATGCCACATTAATATGTGCAGTGTAAATGAATTCAAACAATAGCATTAAAAACTTAATCTTCCTGCACATTGCTAAATCTGTATATACTATTGAAGATATTAAATATTTTCAGACTTTTAGCTCTGTCTCAAGATTTGTTCCATCTAAGGTGCTTCAGACTGCAGAAGTGTCACCCAGATGTCAAAAGAAAGTGGAGACAGTATTGCAGTAAAATACTGCAATATTTTGTAGTATTTTGAAAGACACTCTTAGTCCTTTACTCGTGGGTAGAGCAACTTGTCTTAAAGAAAACGTGGTGCTTCAGAAAAATGTAAGAAAAAATAAAGAAGCACTGTATCCAATAGGACTAGTCTTGGAGAAATGGAAATCCTAAGTTTTGTTACATGAATTGCATAAGTTTTTAGAGAACCTAAAAATACATCCATAGAGTTCAGCTACAGTTGTGCTTCTGCCCAGTACTTTTACTATACTCAGTATTTTTAAAAAAAGACAAAAAATTATTTCCTTTCTTAATTTACCAATAATATTGGAGAGATGTCTTGCCTTGAACAGTAGGTGTGGAAAGAAGGCATCTAAAAAAAAACTCATTGCCAATGCCACTATTATTCAGTGGCATATAACAATACAAACACTTGAAAATATAGCAGAAAATCTTTGCTAGACAAGTACAGAAACAAATTTGCAAATGGCTCCAACTTTTATAACAGAAACCACTGGATATTACACTGGGTACTAACATAAAACCAGAACTGTCAGCTAATTTGTTTCTATCCTCATGCAGCTGTGCAGCTGCTTTTAAGGTATTTGTGACTGCTCTAAGAACATGGGAATTAACACAATAGGAAATAGCAATGATCCAGCTCATTCAATACTGACCTGCTACTAGATGCTTCACAGACAAATGGAAAGCTACATAATTAAGCCTAACCAGCACAGCATTGTCCAAGTATAAAGCTTTCACAGAGAAAGCAGCAGAATGAGCTTTAGGCAACAGCCAAAAAAAACCAACACAAAAAAGTCAGGAAAAGATGAAGCATCTAGTATCTCAAAGACACTCTGCAGTTCAGATACATGGTAAAATGGTCCCATTTTCCACTCTGGCAATCAGCCATGGAGAACTTCAATCCTGACCAGCTGTGTGCTCCTGCACCTGTTTGTCTTGGTACTTATTGGAGAAAAGAGAATGAATTTCCAATTTTATTCTCTTTGCCAATATGAAAGAGGTAATTCTTGAGTCACAGGAGAATCTAATTATTTGCTGAAAAGTCCTGCTGATGTTCATTTGGTACTGAGCTGCTGCTGACTACATTGACTCTATGTCAAGGAAAGTTAGAAAGTGTTTGTTTACCCAGCCATGTCCAAGAGCTCTCTCCAGGGCCTCATCTTCATATGCTATAGCTCACATCTTCAGAGCATGGGAGCATCTTTTGGCTTTATTTATTGCTTTTCCAAGACTTCTGTTGGACCTACCACTAATGACAGTGATGAGCTGGCTAAACTGTTTATATTTATGCTTTTTGCGATCCTTACTCCATACTTAAATGCAGCCTCCCTCAAGACCCAGATGACAGATGACTACAACAAGCTATCCCAGTTTGGGGGCACCTTTATTCTGAAATACTTCTGAAATTAAGGGGTGATTCCAGAGACTGGCAAGTACAACTATATTCCAAATATATAATTGGACTGAAGGGTTAAGTAATTTAAAAACTACTACTGACTACAAACTTCCTACTGCCAGAGGGAAAAGAGTCAGTGCTCAGAATTTTATCTTTCTAAAGGTACCTAAAACTGTATTGTGTAGGTACCAAATTCTTCTTCCAATCTCACCATGGAATGACTCCAGCAAGCTGTATAACTCAGAACAGAAATTGCTCACCTGTATTTACTACAAGGGCCATTACTTGTAGACATATTATGCTGGTTTTCAATAGATCATAAATGTTTTCTAAATGACATTTATGATTATGAAACTGTCATCACTATTTCATTACTGAAATACCGCCAAGCACAGAGAAAGGCTGTTTGAGAGTAACCAGCAACATTTTACCACAGAATTGGAGAAAAGAACAATTGTATATCCATTTTTTGAACTGTGATATGACTATTTTAAAAACAGACATGTACATCATTGAGACATATTTAAGGCTACTTATAAAGCAAATTTGAGAAAAGCTGCTCACAGAAACTCTTTTTTGTTGTTGTTGTTGTTGTGTTTTTTTTTTTTACCAAAACAGTTAAAAATTAAAAAGAAGCTTAGACCTAAAAAACCTGGTGAAATAGTCTGGTTTTCAAAATAAAGCAGAGCAGTAAACCATATTCTTTTCTTATTCTGATTTTCAGAATATAATGTTTGGAAAGAAAAACAGCTAATTTTTAACTTTTTAAAACTTCTATTTGAAATATTTTCCCAGATTTTTAATATTTCAATTCAAAGGGAATATCATAAGTATACAAAAAAAATGGTTTTTTTTCTTTTTGTATTTGTTAAAGATGTTCTTCTGTTCTACTGCTCTGACCCTGGACCAAACTGGACAGTTCAGTTCCACTGAAGTCGATAGTGTCTCAAATGTCAAAAACAGCATGGTTTGAGCTGAAGTCTCTCTCTTTATCATATATTAATAATCCAAGATCATCGGATACTAAGAACTAAATTAAATAGATATGCTATTGTTCTTACCATCAGAATCCTCCTGCTCAGGGTTGTATCTAAGACGACAATTGTCCCTGTCATCTGGGACACCATCATTATCATCATCAGGATCACAGGCATCTCCTTTACCATCTTTATCATGGTCAGCCTGGTTTGCATTGGGGATGTAAGGGCAGTTATCCTGGTTGTTCTGGTGGCCATCTTCATCTATGTCCTCATTGTTGTCACACTGGTCACCAACAAGGTCATTATCTGCATCAGTCTACCCAAAAAAATTTGAAGAGTAAATTTATTAGGGTTACTAAACATTTTCAAACTAGTATGGCCACTTATCCTGCCATCAGTGCACAAGATCTGGTCCCAAAGACATTTCCAGGGCAAGTCTTTGGCCACAATCATCTTCATTGTTCTCATTCTAGAGATCACAAGGGAGTGTCAGTCTGGGCAGCACATTTTCTTATTGCTTCTGTACACTTGACATTACTTATCTGCACATCAACCAGCAAACTCAGACATATCAAATGTAGCCCTGAGGCTGTAATCACTTGCCATGGGACAATAAAGCAGTTCACCAAAGGCTTAAAGATGAATTGAAAGACATCATCACCCTTACTTCCATTTCATCTACTACTGCTACTGCTGAACCCAGAACAATCTGCTGCAAAGAGATCTGACAACCTGAGATGTGAATATTAGCAATACAGGTCCTCTTCTTCAGCTCTACAGTAAACAGGGACTGATAACAATTTTCATGTTCTTTTCTCTACTCTTGTTCTGATATTACTATTAAGGAAATGATCTCTAACATTTACCTGGTCTGGATTATGCATCAAGGGACAATTATCACACTGATCACCAACTCCATCACCATCTGTATCACTCTGGTCTGTGTTATAGACGTAAGGACAATTATCTCGTTCATTAAAAATGTCTATGAAGGAAAAAAAAAAAAGGAAAAAAGATTGAAAAGATCAGAAAAAATCAGAATGATATAGCATCCAGCACAGCCAGCCACACACACAACTGTAGGAGTCACTAGTAAAGAAGGAAGGCTCTTAAGGGGTTCACAAGTTTTCTGAATACTGCAACATACTGGCATATCTCTCTGGAAAGGATAAAAGAACCATTTCGTATATTATATGGCCCCTGGATGTTTGCATAATTTTTTCAGCCAATAGCATATGATTACACTTCAAATTTTCTTCAAATTCAGATCTATCTCTAAGTATTACTAAGAACCTGAAGATCGCAGGGATGAGAGGACTTCAAAATGTTCAGAAGTTCAAGTCAAATAAGCATCCAGAAGTTTAAACTGTTACTGAAGGAAATACAAAACTGGATTCCTTCAGCTTCTAGTACTTCCTTATTCTCACAATTTTTTGAGAGACATTTAAGTGCTTTCCTCCCCTCCATAAATCTGATCAAATATGAGTTATATAGGCATGCACTGGTAGATGAAATAAGCACCTTTAGTATTATTTTAAGACACACAAAAATGTGTATTTGGATTACTGTGGGCTTTGCTTTACACTTATAGCAAAGAGGATTGATTTCCTACAGGCATTGTCTTAAATGCCTGGATGTTCTGATGCTATTTTACCTCCCTAAAAAGGAAAAAAGAAGTCAACAGAAATGTTATATTAGACACTGATTACTTTGGAACACAGACAAATATTTTTTTCTTAGGGTTACACTGATAAAAGACTTGCTGTGAATTATTCTTCAATAATATCCATTGTAGTTATCTAGGGACTTTCTGGCTACACAGAACAGATGAAATTCAGGTCTTCTTTTCTGCCTTTTTGAGCTGCTATGCCCAATTTTATTCCATGTATAAAAGCAGGTAGCCCATCTTACTGGACATAAAGCAAAGTATACTCATGGAACAGCATATAATTTGCAAAATTGAAAGCATACCATCTCCATCAATATCCACAGCACATGAGTCACCCTCCCCATTATTGTCTGTGTCAATCTGAGCAGGGTTGTGCACATAGGGGCAATTATCACAGCGGTCACCAACTTCATCCTTGTCATAATCGAACTGACGAGGGTTGAACAGAAGAGGGCAATTGTCCTAAGTAAGAAGAAATAGAAGATTTCAGAATATAAATCACAACTCATGCGAGCATACTATGAAGTGGTAATTCTTCCTTTTAGGCTTGGACAGAGGCCAAAAAAAAAAAAAACAACCAAAAATCAAACTATTAATTTACATTTTTTTTAATGCACAAGCTGTACTTTCACTGAAAATCTTGGTGGTAATGGGGTGCCATCTGGACAGACTGATTCACTAGCTGGTTTAGTACATGATGTGAATGTGTTCATATATCACTAGGATAGCAATAGGCATTTTAAGTTGGATCTCTATTCATATTTCAACAAAAGTGTATTACTTGTACGTGCATTATTTTATTAAAAAAGACAAAACCAGAACATGTTGCAAAATCAGGCCAATTTCAGCTGCATTTTATATTTTCTGAGAAAAAAATAATTATTACTCTGAGGGGTTTTTTTTGGAACAAACTAGCAATAATATTCTCACTTTTAAAACCACATATTTTGATTTTTCAATTTAAAAAAGGATCAACATTTTTGTGGGTTCTGCTATACTGTGTATGATAGTAAGATGTAAAATGTTTCAAAAAAGCAAAGTTAATTTTAAATACTATCATTGACTCAGAATATTTTTTCCCTGGGACCATGCCTTTTAGGGGAATTTTGAAAATTTTTTTTAGTTTGTTCCCTAATTTGGAAGTTTGCCAGAACAAAAACTCTTATGTTTCACACATCCTCAAATTACACATGGGCTTTTGCACAGGCACAAGGAAGTACTTGGTGTGGAAAGCAAAGAACAATAAAACCAAACCTAATTAGTTTTAGTGAGGGTTACATCAGCATCATGGAATCTGAACAGAAGTCATATGGAAAAAAAATTTAAACTCTTTTTTTTCTGCTAAAGCAAAAATGATTTACTAGGAAATAGCCTTTTCACACATTTTAAATTCCTCAGAAATAAATTATATACTCGAGGACAAGATGTAGTGGCAATTAAAAAAATATATTGTTCATAAAACAATTGTTCTGGCTACAATTTTTTTAAATCTATGTACTAAATCATATTCTTTTATCAAATTATTCTTTTGTTTTTGAAATCTTCCAAACAGAAACATTACATGAACACAGGCCTAACCCAACTTTGACCATCTGAAGCTCTAGGGCATCTAGGCTTCCTCTGAAGGAAACAAAGAGGCGCAGTGAACTCCTAAAACCAATTCACTCATTCTCAACATGTTCAGAACAGGCAGGGTGAATCCCACTCTGGTGGATCCTCTGTCCTTTTGCTGGATGTGCAGGGAGAACAAGTTTAGACTGACTGTCTACCTTTTGGACTCTACGGGAAAATTAATTTCAGTTTTGCTGGCAGATGTAGAGGAGTAAAGTATGAACCAGGCTAGGTACTTTCTCCCTGTCATTTGCCATTGATGCTGGCTGTGTTTACAGTTGTTATTATTACCCATCATCCCTTGTTTCCAACATAGCTCAGATGTAGTATTTACCAGCTTTTCAAATACGATGGACCTATCATCCTCCCATTGCAAAATACAGAAGCCAAAGCTACTTTCCATTGGTCTGTTTTTATGCACACAACTGAACCCAGAACTGATATGGAGAACATAATTCACACCCAGGTTCCCCAGGCTGCTTTGCTCTTCACAGTGCTACTCTCCTTTGACCAAACACAGCTTTACCATGTACCAGATATCATCCAGGAAAGGCAGTGCAGAGTAACTCAGCTGAAGTTCTGGACAATAAAGCTCTCATCTATTGTAATGGTTTTTGTTAAAGCCAGTTGTTTAGGTCAAGTGTACTGAAGACACAGAAACATATCTTACTTTGTCATCTTCAACACCATCATTGTCATCATCCTCATCACAGGCATCTCCTTTGCCATCTTTATCAAAGTCTTCTTGGCCAGAATTAGGCAGAAGGGGGCAGTTATCCTGGCCAAAAGAAATAATCAGTGCATTATGTTTATATTATGTCAGAATGACTTGCCTGGGCAAAAAAGTAGATATGCTACACCAGAGACTATAAAACAAGATCAATCACAAATACTTTTTAAAGTGCCTGTTTGTTTGCTGCCAAAGATAGTAGTTCATTTGCTGCTTTCATATTGTAAAGTAAGTGAAATGCATCTGCAAATCATTCTATTTCCCACCTCTCCTGTCAAAGCAATGTTTCCAGTAAATTTAAGATGAAACCATCTAGCAGAGAACAAGCACACCACATGCACACGCATGAACTCTTACATCAACTTTTTATAGACAACTCATGAAGTTTGTTTGAAGATTACAAATAAAATGACCAGGTTTGGCTGCCAGAAAAATAAAGACACAAGCCAGGAGATGATCTTCAGAAATAGTTGCTCATATGGAAAGTTACTGTAACAAAGTAGTATGAAGCAATGAAGGGGCACACTGTTAGAAAGGGGTTTGGAAAAAGTGCCTTTATACTGTTCAGCAGAGTACCTTGGCAATCTCATGCTCCCATAGAATTGAAAACAAAAGGCAAATGAACCTCCATTTTGTATCACAGCTTTGTAAAGAACAATTAAATGAGCAAGTCTTACGTTACACTGAAAAAAAAAAAGAAGTGGTTTATCAAAATTTTAAGATGTATTCCATTTAAAAATACTAGAATCAGCTAAAAATTGATTGCAATTCAACCACTGGCTAAGAATATGTCTGTTATTCTCACTCATCACATTCTGTGTCTACTGTATCAAAACTGAACCTGCCAACTGCATGCAGAAATACCTTTTTCGTAACACATACCTTAAGAAAATTAATACCATAGTAAGATTCCTAGCCATGTTTTCAATCTCAGTGCTTCTAATAATGTAAGTAATTCAAGTAGACGAGAACTAGAAAATTTGTGATAAATATCAAAATCCCAATGCAACTCCAATTTTTATTTTTTTTTTTTATGGCACTTTTATGCCAAATACCTGCGAACAGCCTGACTCAACCAACTCAACATTGGTTGCCAATGATACAAAAAAATCCTTATTTTGAAATAGTGAAAGAAATTAGTTGAAGCTTTCCCAATCACTTTGTATGTTTGTATTTATGTATTTCTTTCTGCATTCTCTATAGATTTGAGTCCAGTTTCATCCAAATCAAGTAGTAAGGTAGAGACATCATGGGCAGCAAGCTCCTATAAACTTAAGAAAAGGAGATAACAGGACAGAGAAGAGAGATCCTACCAGTGCACTCTAGAAATTTGTTATTAAGATACTAGAAAGAACTTAGACATCGCACCTTCCACCTGGGAACTCAAACCTTGAGGCACAAACCTAGTGGAAAATAGGCATCTCTAGTTCACCTATTGACAAAGTTGTGTGTTGGTATGACAAATATTAATGAAAAAATTATACTTTCATGTGAATGAAAATAAAATTCACACTAAAAGATATTGCTAAGGTTTTGTTTTTATTTACATCTACTTGCTTTATACATATAGCTTTGATTAGACAATAAGTTAATTTTCAATCATTATTAGCTGAAGAAAGCAGCATTGTTTTTTCCTTTTTAATTGAGTTACTCAACCTCAGTATTTCATAATGAATATAAATACCTGAAAATACCTGCCTTTTTTAAGGTTTTTTGGAAGGGCTGGAAAGGGAGCCCTTAAATGAAATACTTGTGTCTATTAGAATGACACGTATATTAGAGAAACCATGAATCAACCTTTGGAAACAGTTTTTCTAATGGGTTAAGCATGTTGATTTTTTGTGAAAAGTAATCCTTTGCTTTACATCTTGAGTCAATATGTTGCAGATTCTGATGACAGGAACTGAAAAAGAATACATGCACTGCAATTGCTCAATTGTCTGGATCCACAATGAACAGACATCGACTACAGTGAGGAAGATCAACATTTGAGGCTCAAATTTCCACCAGAAACTATCCTGCTGATAAAGCCTAGACTCACAAGTTCAAAAGGATTACAATCGAGTGACCTGATTCTCTCAAACAGCCTGTTTTCAAACTTTTCCTATTCTCTTGATTTGTATTTGGTTTTTTTTAAACCACTGGAGTGGTCTAGAACTCAAGTAATTTTGGTATTTCTTTCCTCATTTTTTAAGTATCCAAGCACGTTCACCTGCCAGCTTAATGAACGCAACCACCAGCTTGATGCTGAGAAGTGTTACTCAACTATTTAGAAAAAGGAGAGAAAATTTGTTTATTGCACAGCATTTTCATCAACTTTTTTCACTTACCTTGACACAATGATATGTTGCATTAGCAGCACAGACCAAGTTATTATTAGGCCAGCCATCCAAATCTGAATCCTCACCACAGATGCGCCCATCACCAGCATATCCCGTCCTGCATTCACATTTGTACATAGGATCACTGAAATGGCCCAGATAAATGCACTCTGCAGACTTATGGCAGCTGTGCGTCTTGTCCTTGCATGGATTCTCAGGTTCACAGACCTGTAAGAGACCATATTCACTGAAACTTGATGATACTCACAGTCAGCTGTGTGCACCTCAACTTTGTCAAAAATCAGGACAGTTATTCAGATGCCTAAAGACAGGAACCTCGCTTTAACTGTGGTTAGTAAGTTACACTGCTCCGTCAGCTCACAACTCCAAACAGTGTGTACAATGAAAATAATTAAAACAAACCACAGGAAAAATTGGACATTATTCAAAAAGCAATTAAAGTGTGAGATTAACATTTTCAGAACTCTGCTTTCATCCAGATGTCATTAATCCCTGGAAATTAACTGCAACAGAAAGTAAAATATGCTCACCTCCTTCCCTTCAGTCTTTTGCCTGTCAGTATGCAAGGACTATCTTATTTTCTTAAATCAGAGACCTTAACGAATTCTCATGTACAACAAATATATTTTCATTAACAGTGTCTGAGAATCTCACACAGATGTTCTACATTTAGACTTCACACACTGAACTACCCACAGATTGTTTCAACAGCAACAAAGGCATCCCATGACATCTGTTTTAACATTTTTTGTCTTGTCTATCAAACCATAGTCTTCAATATTACTTCCACTTCTGTTTTTCACCATTAAGAGGTGTTGTTTTATGGAGTAAGAACTTCAGACATATGTCTAATGACATCCACATTCTCAGCATTATACCTATGGAGAGAACGATACTGATTCTTCAGTTTCCAATCCCCAGAGTAGGCATGTACACTTTAGAGAAAGGAGATCATAGCAGGGGAATGCTTGTTCCTGGCATTTAGCACTCATTTGGAACAACTGTGTAGATGCCAATGGAAATAAAACCCTTAAAAAAATCAACTCGAAATTCAGTGTTTTGTTACTCAAATCCAGAATACTCTGAAACAGCATTTATCTATTTCAGTTTATCTTTGGTACCTAAGTTTATCACATGCTTCCATTCATAGATATTTTCAGGTGGGAATTAGTTTCAAAACCCTCAATTTCTCTTCAACATCACTCACTTGCTTCTCTGTCTTGGCAACTTCCAGCCCTACCCCATAGGGCTGACTTCCTTTATAGCGCGGAGGACATGGCAAGCAGTGGAAACCTGGATTTGTGTTCACACAGCGATGGACTTGATTCACCTTGAAGCAAATGTCTGACACAGCTATACACTGCAGGAAAAGAAAGAAGAAATCAATGAGATGGCTATGTAATTCCCAAATAATGAAAATTTTAGTGATTTCCTGATGTTGATGGGAACAAAGCCAGTACCTCATCAAGATCCTCACAGGCAGTACCATTGCCAAGGTAACCTGCTGGGCATGGCCCACATGACCAAGACCCATCTGGGTAACTGTTGCACTCTGCTCCCGGAAAGCAAGGATTTGACAAACACCCATCTGGCAAAGACACATAAAAGTGTATATTAAGTTAGGAGCATAAAAGGCATATAAAATTTCATTTAAGAAACAGGTATTCTCTATTCATTAGCTTAGGGCCCTTAGAATGATGGTTATTAAATTCATTTAATATAGTATTGATTTAATTCTATAATATTAGATTGCTACATCCAGTTGAATACTTTACAACATAGAGAAGTCCTGTTTAAGAAATGCATCCTTGTTCAGAAATCAGTATTAAGAATATTTATAAAAATCTCCATGACCTAAAAAGTACCCTAAATAGTCAAATACCTTTTCCTGAAACAAAGGTATAATTAGTTTTCTATAGTTTCGATTCATAATTATCCATTAAAGAAATGGCAACAATTAGTCAGACTGCATAAAGAATGACTAAACACCAACCAATTGGGCAATCCTTCTTATTGCACATATCATGTTGCTTGGTATCTCCCACACACGGCTTTCCTCCATACAGTGGCTCTGGACTGTTGCAGAGGCGAGACCTCTCACGAATTCCTCCTCCACAGGTAACAGTGCAGGCAGACCATGGAGACCAAGGACCCCACCGGCCATTCACTAGGACATGCAGAAAAGAAAAGAGCATCACAGGCAGTATAGTGGGGACAACATTTGATGCCATGATAACCCTTTCTTCAGATTCTTGACAGAAGACAGTTTCTCACTATGCGCATAGAAAGAAAGATGCTGGCACAGTCTTACACTGAGATAGCAATGTTTCAGAAACAAACAAACAAAAAAATACCCAACTGCTTTACAGGCATTTTTTGGCCAGCAATTCAAAACAACATGCTGTGCCCAATGGCATGGTGCATTTCTATTTAAGCTGATGAGAAAAAATACAGTGTCTTCAAAACTCCCTACTAAGCTTCAATTTTTTGCACAGAAAGCAGAGAGTGATCACAGGATACAAACTTCTGCTGAGCCAGACCCGAGCTTTGTGGCTTTTTTAATAGCAACAGTATCCTCACAGTATTCTCAGTAAGGTTGCAGCTATCATTTTTGTTTTGTCATCCATTCAGTGTATCTTCAGCAGTATTCCTTGACTCAGTATAAATAACCTGTTGATTGTTGTGCATGTTTTGTATTGGTAGAACTCTACTGATCATTCGTTCATTAATTCTGAATTTTCTCGAAATACAAACATCTTTGAACCGAACTCTGGGTGTGTTCTTGGTATTGCAAAAAAAACATAAGGGCCATGGTTTGTGTCCTTAAATAACCTTTTCACTAAATTCGCATGCACAGCTAGAACAAAAAAAAAAAAGTGAATATAACTATTTAAGTACTATCAGATTGGAAGCTTGACATCATTTTCAAGCTCATATTCTGTAAGTAGAATGGAAAGACTGAACAGAGGAAGGAACAAATAAATACATAT
This sequence comes from Pezoporus wallicus, assembly GCF_028554395.1. Classification (NCBI taxonomy): domain Eukaryota; kingdom Metazoa; phylum Chordata; class Aves; order Psittaciformes; family Psittacidae; genus Pezoporus; species Pezoporus wallicus. The sequence continues at coordinate 7,116,763 of NW_026637663.1, forward strand.
AAAGGGAAAAGAGTGATGGGAAAAATATATGAAAGAAAAATGAAAGTGAAAAGAGTGAATGGTCTCTGAAAAGATTAAGGAGTGGAGATGAAGAAAATTGTAACACTTGAGTTGAATATGTGTAAAATATGTATACACACTTTCAAAGAAACCTGACCACTAAGGGACTGGATGTCTATTCCTAACATGTACAATTCCTTTTTAGATAGTGTTTGTACTTTTGATATACAGAGATAAATCACTAAGTTATAAAATGAAAATTTCTCAAACTCTTAATGTTTAAAGCCAAATCACAACTTGGGAGGTTTACAAAACCTCTGACTTCATTGCCGTCTTGATTTTAAGAGCACCCTTGTGTGTTATTTCAAATCAAGTTATAAATTATATTATTTCAAACCAAGTTATAAATTATATTTTCCATCACAGAAATTCACTGTAACTTAGACCTAAATAAAGAGAGAAAAATTAGCTGGACTATTATTGCATCGCCTTGGATTCAAGGCCACAGACATACCTGGACATGGAACCTTCTCGCACTTCTCTGTTTCACGCCCATTTCCCACACAGTTTTTCCCACCCATCTGGGGAATAGGGGAATTGCAGAGGCGGATGCGGGTGATATTTCCTACTCCGCAGGTAACTGAACAGGAAGACCAGGGAGACCAGTGACTCCAGCCACCATCTTGGCGTACTGTGAGAAAAGACCAAAACTCAAGAAACAGCCCACCTGCAGCAGTAATGCAAGCTCACTTGTGAAGTTAACCTTCATATTAAGCCTCTCACAACATCTGATGAATGCCCCGTGTCGTTCCTACCACTGTCACTTGTACAAAGCACCACATAAGTTCAGGCATTCAAGTACAGCTTTCTTAAGAATCTCAGCGACCAATATATGACTGATATGAATGTTATATATTTAAACATTTTAATATTTAATATTAAAAATAAACTTGTTCCTATGAAATAACTTGTTTAAAATGTACTTTTGGAGATCTAGCAGCTTCAGCAATAGTCTTATGTACTAAAGTGGCCTATATATATCAGCCAACTGCAACAGTATTAACTACCTGGAGTATGATTTTTTTAAGTGCCTTAAATGTAAAAGCAGTTTAACATTTTGCAAAAGTCTATCATTACCATACTTCTAAACACTACTAAGCTAATGGGATGGGCCGATAATTGTGAATGAACAGCATATTAAAACATGGCCCCATGTGTCATGACTATGAACTCAGCATTGTCTTGAAACTCACTTCAAACGAGACTCCTGTTCAGAGAATCATATAATGGTTTGGGTTAGAAGGAACCTTAAAGATCATCCAGTTCCAATCCCCCTTCCATGGGAAGGGACACCTTACACTAGACCAGGTTGCTCAAGGCTGTTTCATAATGTTAAAAAAAAAATGACCCACTGTTTTATGCTTAACAGATCTAAGCCCAGATGCACATACATATTGCACTGTCAGGAAAAGAAGAAATATTTGACAGGGGTGAGAGGACAAAGAATGTAACATTAGCTACTTTAAATATGCATACATGAGTGCTTGAATACATACTGCCCTGACTAGTGAGCATTCATAGGAAACCCAGACTAAGCTTCTAAGTTTGTTTTTACTTAGAGATGCCCAAAGAAATTTAAAAAAAATGAAATGGAAAGGAGAAATTTTATTACTTACTGCGATGGTCACATTTCTTAAAGCTGCACATCCTTGTCTGGATGTGTGGGCCTGTACAAGCACTCCTGGTCACATCACATGACCTTCCTCGCATCTGAGTCCCAGAGCCACATGTAACTGAGCACTTCGTCCAGTCTGACCATGGTGACCAGCCTTCCTCACTGTCATCAGCTGCAGAACAAAAGGTAAGAAGACCTGCTTAGCATCACTAATATCCTACTCAGAAGATTTTCATTTCTCTTTCTGTAGAACATGAACTTCGCCCTTAGATCTCTCTTTTTCTAATTTTGCTTTCCCAAACTGCTGCTGAACTTAGGGAATTATAATTTAATGTAATGAGAGGTTAGCCCAGGTAAGAATACTGGATCTTCATGAACTTGCTTGCAGTGCTTGTATGAGGTGCTGACCTTTGGAGGAAGAACATTTTATCTCTAGAAAAGACTGAGCCAAAAATTTGACTTCCCAACTGCCTCTGATTTCATAATACAGGTCAGTATAATGAAATGTGGCCCCACCTCTTAACACAACATAACAGCATGCATGACCAAGAGCACACTGTAAGAGTATACTCTATGCTCTGAACAGGCAAAAAACCTGAGTATATTACAATATGTTTTTATTTAGAGCATCTAAGCAACCATCATCTTCTGTAACTGCCCTGTCTAGTACACTGAAGTCACTTAACCAGTGAAACTATTAAAACTGCTGTCTCTCTAAAGCCTAGTTCACAGCCTGCAATGCCATCTTAAATGTGGAACAGATTGTCAAGGTTTATAAGTAAAGCAATATGACAGAGAAGGAATAAAACTGAGTAAAAGAATTACAGTAACAAAGAGGAAAAAATAACTTGCACTCTTAATAAAACAACAGTGCACAGTGCTATTGCAAACCAACAAACATCAGAATGTCCAGACTTGGGACACACAACTGGGGAGGAGCACATATCTAACCTTTAGTTTCCAACTTAGTTAGGCAAGTTATCAACTTACTTCTAAGCAACCAATATAATCACAGAAGAGAGACCAACTCCTTCAGAAGGTAGCTTCAAGCAGTCAAGTTACTTCATATGATCTTTACGTACATATAAGTTTTATATTTGATCTCACCTGCCTTTACCTCTTACTTGTTTTGACCTTTCCAACACATTAGTAATGATTCCAAATATTGCCAGAGAGTATCCTTCTCTTTGGCTAAATACTCACAATGAGAGCAGACTGGACAGCATTCACCTTCAACAAAAGATGGATCAGCACAGGAGACTGCTGGGCAGGTGATTTGATGGCATACAACTTTAGAATCCTACAGGCAAAGAAAGTAATTTACTGACATGCTCACATCCAGAAGCATATAAAGGTTAGCATCTGGGGAAATTTCATGTATGGAAATTCAAGCTATTCTGTCTGTCATGGACATGGGGACTACTTTTTAAAAATAGCAAGTTCTTCAGTAAATGTGACCTGACCTGGACAGTTGGGCTCAATTAAACCCACTACCCATTCCTGCAAAAGAATAATGTTTCCAAAACCTTACCTGGCAGGTGCACTTGGTGCAGCTATCTACAATCCAGCTTTCATTGTCTGCAAAGACACGACCATCCTGCCAGCAAACAGACTGGTTCTTCAGTGTTTTGTTAGGCCCAATCAATTCCCACATAATTTGGTTCTCTTCAGACTAGAGGACAAAGGAAATGAAAATAAGTTGTGTACTTTGCAAGCAAACCATTTTAAATAAAAAAAAAAAAACAAACTGAGACACTAGTTGATTTAATTCTTCCTTCTTAAAAAAAAGAAAAAAAAAGTATATTTTTACATATTCATGTACATAAAGATGACCTCAGAGAGTGGAATACAACATAGCAATTCTTCAAATAACAGTACGAAAACAGTCACACAATACTAAGAAATCTGTTCTTCCCAATTTTGCTTTCCTCTAGTACAGCTCATCTTTAGATGGCAAGATTTTAGTCCTGAGATATATGGCATAGCAATAAACTTCCTTCAGAAAGAATTAACTGATTCAGAATGAGAGGGGCAGACTACAGCAAAATGTCACCATCATACTTCATGTTTAGGTACCCTGGTTAGCCACTTGCTGATGTTTTCATAAATATCATAATCATGGTAACACTGCTTTAGCAGTACACAGACAAGGTTAGGTTTGTTAAATTTTGATTTCCAAACCTGCAGCAACCACAGATCTCTCCTGCGTATGAATGCGTGTGTGCTCTTTTAAATCCAGTCAGCAAAACCCAAGCCATTGTTTAAGTATTATACTCAAGAACTACCTAACTAGTCACTTTGAAAATGCAGGTCATCTCTACATTATGTAGATATACCAACAGGTATATGTGTATATATGTGTATATACATATACACATGTGTATATTATATTATTATAATGTAATATATTAATATATAATGTAATTATAATATACACGCATATGCATATGTGTATAACAGCTATATATGTGTAATACAGAAATCTATTAACTGCCTCTGGTGTAAAGCAAAGAGAGAAAGAGCACTGCACAGCAGACTTCTTTAAGTTCTACACTTTACAGTACTTACAACTTTTTGGAGGTTATCAGCTAAGTTGTTCACCACAATGCGCAGGCCGGTGAGCTCTGTGAACATCGTGCCCAGCTCTTCACAGGAGCGGTCACAGAACTCTGCCTTCCCTGGTTTCTCGCCCACATATTCAGTTGTAACAGCAGGACTCAAGTGAAGGATTTCCGTGCTCTCATTGATGGTGTTCACTTCAGCTGGTAGCAAGAAAGGGAAAGAGAAGAGCAGCATACACAAAGTTCTTCCACAGATTACAGATTCCTGCTGAAATCACATATTGGCACCCATGGGTAGGGTTTAAACACATCTATTTTGGCACAGCTTCATGCCAGATTATACCCATGAATAAAAGAGAGGGGTTAGATGTCAGCTGGTTCCAATTAGAAGCTTTCCCTTTTCAAGACTAAGAGCCAAGCTGTGTCTCATATGGCCCTCACTTTAAAACATAGTTGGCACTGCAGCACACTAATTTATGAAGAAGGCATAACAAAAGGACACAGTATCAAAAAGCAACCCCTTTTATCCACTTAGAGCCATGAAAGATTTCAGGTTTTTCATGACATATCATATTATTCCCTGATGCAGACAAAAAGGAAGGAAAAAGCTTCCTTGAAAACAGTCATTGTCCTTGTTCTTCCCATAAATTCCATAGTTATTTGGGTCAAATTTGAAAAATTATGAAATTTCAACCAGTCTCCAGTCTGTATTGTTCTGCCTGGTATAAAACTCAAGAGTAGCTTTTATAAGAATAGTTTAATTCTGAAGTGAAATGAAGATCAAGCTAAGATCAGGCTCAGTATTTGATTTGTCATTCTAAATACTCCTCCATCAGGCAGCCTGTAATTAAAACAAAAATTTGCATGCATTAGAGAGCGAGAACTGAAGAACTGGACAGGTAGTATCAAAGACCTCCTTGTCTAGCAAATTCTTGTAAAAGACTGTAACAGAAGGCATCCACAGCAATTAATAAAAAAGGAACATAGGTAACTAAATAAAACAGTCTGTGTTCTGTTAAGCATTTAAATCTCCACTATGCAAATGCCTTATGGATTCCATGGAAGATTTCTCTAAGGAGCCCAATGTTCCCTCATTTTATATCAGCCATACTCAAATCCATACTGCCCTGTCCCTTGATAAAGACTTGTTTACCATGTTTAGTACTGTTGTAAATAACATTACCAAATAACAGAAAGGAGAAGAAAGGATATTGTAATTTTAAAAGAAGGCATCAGAACAGGAACATGTGCAACAAGACACATCATCAAAACACCCCAGTATCACCTAGTGTTTTCAAGTCACAGAAGGTGGCAGTGCTTCAAAATTTTGAGGGCTTGATCTTATGCTTGACTACACAGTGTAAACTGTTATATTTAAATGTGCAAGGAATGAAAATAAAAGTATTCTTCATTCATTTGGAAAGCTAAGAATGAAAAAAAAAAGAACCAACTCATAAAATGACATTAAATAATTACTTTCCAACCATATTTAAAATGATCGGCTTGATGTGCTTTTAAATTAGCTATGAAGTATCTGCCACTAGCCAAGGTCTACAAAAAATTGTTCACAGTATTCCAGAGTTGAAGTAATTGGCCAGCTTCACTTACAGGATGCGAGAAAACCAATACACCACATAGCACATCAGAACTCTGTGTCATAACTGTTTATTTCAGCTGTTTTTTGATTCCCTGGAAAGAATGTAATTTTCCTACCACACCGAAACACTAGATTTCGCAGATTCCCCCATAGCACTTCTCAGGTCATTAATTTCATATTTTTCAAGCCAACATGGAATGTGCCTTGACCAGAACATTCTGAGGACATTAATAAAGCTGCAATCTCAGCAGGAAACATAAACCAAAACTATGTTAGAAGAACTAAATCCACACTTCCTACTGGTGCTTGGCAGTGACTGAAAGAAGATGCCTGGGGATCACTGGGATATCAGTTCTCTGCTGCTGGCTTCCTGCTAATTTCTTAAGAACCACATGATCATCTTTAAAATGAGAAACCAGAAGAGCAAATGTGCATCTTCTCACATATGCAAATGTCATTCTGTTGATCTAGCAGAAGAAGGAATTTTATTGATGTGCCTATTTAGGCATGTTTTTGCCATCTGTCCTGCCCAGAACTGTGTATAAGTCGTGCCAAAAGTATTTAGGACATGCTTTTTACAAGGGCAAGTAGTAATAAGACAAGGGGAATAGCTTTAAACTGAAAGAGGGGAGATTGAGATTAGATATTAGGCAAAAATTCTTTACTGTGAAGGTGGTGAGACACTGGCACAGGTTGCCCAGAGAAGCTGTGGCTGCCCCGTTCCTAGAAGTGTTCAAGGCCAGGTTGGATGGGGCTTTGTGCGGTTGCTCCAGTTGAGAGGTGTCCCTGCCCATGGCAGGGGTCTGGAACTGCATGATCTTTAAGGTCCCTTCCAACCCAAACCATTCTATGATTCTATGACTTGCAGCCACCACACTACAGAGATACTTTCCTACCCTTTACTCAACAGCAACCCCAAGATACCATTTCACCATTCCTCACACTCTCACACTGGGATTAAAGATATAATACAAAAACACAGTTCAGTCTCTGAAAAAGCAGCAGGCTTTTTGTCTCCTCAAAGCTAAGGGCACTTCTCTATTAACATCCACCACATTGTTTTGGGACACTTACATATATAAATGGCATCTTAGTGCCTGTACCTCAGCTCAACAACTGGAACATCAAAATGGGCAAATATGTACCTTGTGGCCATGGATTTTCAGATGTGGTAATTAAGTTGCATAAGCAACACCAGAAAATCAGCCATGCACATAACAAGCCTATCAAGTAATTTTGATGGCCTCAAGCCACAGTGTGCTATTAGCTTTCTTCTGTTGTTGCTCAAGTAATTTTCACCTTGTAGCATCCTCTTGGTGTTGCAACCACTACAGTTCAACTACTGTGAATTGAGCTGTGCACTAAATAATTCCCAGGAAGGATGAAACAAAATCCCAAGTCTTTATAATTTATCAGACCTGAAAATTTGGTAGTTGACAGATGCGATTAAAAAAAATACCTTAAGAAAATATTATCTGTTGTCTACAACCAGTGAAGGGTATAAGAATTCCTCCTAAGGTATGTATCAGCATGCAGAACTCAATTATCCCTTTAGGCTTCCATCAGCTTCCTCTTCATAGTAGAATTACAGTAACATCCCATTTCTACTTGGGGAAATTTCAAAACATTTGGTCACACTACTCCACTTTGTGATAATCAACCAATAATAACAGAAAAGATTTATAGACACTGTCTTTAATTGGTTTTGCTGGTTCAATCCATCTACACCTAGTGATCCTACCCTGTTCTGCCTCCGACTACTGAATGTACCCTCAAGGTTCTACCTCAGCTTCTGGGAGCTGTTTATGCTGGTAAATGAAGCATGATAGATGAACTGCATCCTTTCTGAAACCATCCTTCTGTTATTTAGATTACAACTAGACCCAAAATACATGTTCCCTCTTCCCACAGCACTTATGCTCTTCAAGCATTTTATTCCACTAACAAAGCTGAAAACTAGTAATCAGTAGTTCTGAGTAATTTCTCAGTAGCTTCCGAGTACAAAAACCAGCTTGGATGGGAGAGATGACAACCAACAAATGAGGGCATGTCTTCTCGCCTGTGCCATGTAAGGCCAACTTCCATTCTAGCAAATGTGACTCATTTCTAACACATTGGCACACCTCTGGAAATAACCATCCAATATTTTTTATCAAGATTTAGAAACAGACTAGCAAGCTCAGTTAAACTTCTTGTGCATACACAATATACATACCTCTATGTAGACATATACACACATTTATATATCACAAAGAGACTTCATTATAAGGTCTCAGTACTTTGGCCCCCTTTGAAGAAGTCAAGACCTGCTACTGCTTAATTTCTAGGTTTTGCATAAACAAGGAAAAAAGGTTGAGTACAGTCTGCCTAAATGATTTGAATTTCAAACAAAACCCTGAAGTCCTGACTGCCTTGTGCACCCACCAAATTCCTCCAACGGACTCTGTTGTCTGATTCTTGACTGAGCTCTTGCTAGTTACAAACTCTGGAAAGTAATACGGCCAGCACCTCCCACGAGTTTAAGTACAAAACCTTAGTGAATACTTGACAAATTTCTATAAATTTTATAATGAATCAAATACACTCCCATACACTGAAGGCTCCCTTCCTAGTGAGGTCAGCACAAACTTGACTAACAAGAACACATCAGGCTGTCACATACAAGCCTTCCATACTTCTTAGGTTTTGGTTTTTTTTTGTTTTCCCTTATTTTCTTTAGGTTGTTCTGATTGAAAATGCTTTGGGTTTCAAATCCAAAGCCTCTCATGATCAACAAATTTATTGCATAGGAATTCCGCATTGTTAAGACTTGTGAGACTTGTTCATGGGCCCATTGACACTCAGGAGCAAAATTCAGAAGCAACATTATCACTGTTGTGTTCAAAGAATCATAGACATCTCATGGAATAATGCAAATATTTTCATATATATTCATTTTTTCCTTTTATTTCTATTAATTCCTTGCTTGACAGCTTTTCTCCCCTTTTTAAAAACAGGGGCTGAGTTATAAATCTAAGCCATAAGAACTAAAAATAGTAGACTAGACAGTAGAAATCTATCCCAACATAGCTAAAGAATATGTTCTTATTAGCACCAAAAAGCGGCTCATCCTCTCTTTAATTTCAAAGTTACATGTTGCATCGCTTTAGGACAATACATCACCATTGACATTTCTGATTTTCAGAGTTAACTGAATGGTATTAATGAGATAAAAAGCCTTACTTGTCTGGCTTCTCTGGCATCCTTTTTTACGCAGAACATCCTCTATTGAAGTATCAAAGATTAACTGAATATTTTGCAAAAGACCCTGTAATAATAATAAAAATATAATTAAAAATCAGATAGGCCAATTTGGGAGTAAATAATAACCGATCTGCCTCAATCCCATGCCACTGACTGGGTTCAGCCTTAAGTAAATATGTAAAAAACAACCTAGAAGACATTAAACCTGACACAATAGAAAAAATATAGTTTTGTTATATGCAATTTCAATACTATAAGCAGCAAAACCAGGTATGTTCTGAAATTAGTCATAATAAAAGTTTTTGATCAGCTGTGAGCTCAAATCTCCATGCTCATAACACATTTTAGATTATAGTTCTATGACCTATTCCTCATGAGATAAAGCCAACTTTTGAAGTTCCTGGTCCATCACATTTCAGTCCTTAGCCACACATTCCCATGCATCATGCTTCACTGACTCCTCAACTATGCTGACACTACCTTGAGATAACACTGTAAAACCAGACTAGCATGTTTCACTCAAAAAAAAAAAAAAATCAAAGAAAAAACATTACTTTCAAACCAGATTGTTTCAATGATCCATTTAACAGTAGAGCTCCAGAATCAGTTCTATGAGCACAACTGATGGAGAAACTTAGTCATGGAAACGGGAATAGAGAGGCTGTGGGCAAGAACTTCTGGCTTCCCAGTGAAAACTGGTCACCCGTGGAACCACAGTCCAGCATGTCACGCTCTAGCTGACAACTAGGTGGCACAACAGGCTGAGAAAGAAAGGGGTTTTGGAAATTTCTGAAGCCATGCGTTCAAGTTTGATTTCACCTGTGAGTGAAAAGAAGCCATCCTTGGGCCACTATTTGAGGCAGGCAGCAATTTTAATTTTATAGGAAAACCAGAAAGTTTGGAATTGCTTCAATTTAAAACAAAACATAAAGAATAAATGTTTTCCACAAAAAGGGGAAAAAAATAAATCTCTCCTGTGTAGGATCAAAATATTTCTAATTTTCTTCCCCCTACTTGTTTTTTCCGTTGTTGTTGTTGTGGTTTGGTTGGTGTTTGTAATTGAAACTAAAGGTTATTTTGAATGGCAAACAAAGATATTCTGCTAGGGGATGGACCAATATCACGTTTTTTAGCTCCATTAAAAAAAAAAAAAAAAAAGTGTTTCTTCCTTCTTTCAAATAAAATTTGAAAATACTGACAGGCTTCTATGACTTGGATAGATTTCAATGGAAAAATACCTCTTCAGGAAATTCCCAAAGAATTTTACAAATCACCACAAAAATGCAACATGTTTAACAGTCTTACATTTGAAAGAAAAAGTGGATGGTTGCATAGGAAAGCCCATAAACTAGCTTTGTGCAGTTTGCCTGGATCTAGGCTGTGTTTTACCAGTCCTTTGCTTTCAGGAAACCCAGATTCACACAACACAGATCCAGCAATGAATAAAAACACACTCTGGAGAAATTCTGCTTGGGAACACCTGTGACCCCATCAAATCCAAGAGGTGCTGGGGAACAAAACTGTGACTATTGCATCTTCTCAAACTATTTGAATTTACTTTTACCTCAGCAGAGACCCGAGCTTCTCCAGGTTACCTACCCTGAAATGATTCTCCCGAATAGACCCTTTTGCCACATACATTCTGCTGTTCTCTGCTTTCAACTGCTCATAGAAAGGCTCCTCCAAGATGAAGCTGTCAATAAGGTCACAGCCAACATAGAGGTTGTAGTTCTCTCCTGTTATTTGCATGGTGAGGTTCTTCCACTGTGAGTCGGCAAGGTCCACATCTTCCAAGGAAATCACGTTCTGGAAGCCATCCACCCAATAGATAAGGTCCAGGGTGTTGGCACGGCCATTAGAAATGATCTCAAACTGCCTCTCACTGATGCCAGGACCCTCTAAAGCAAGGATAGTGCCTCTAGATTGCCTGTCCTGTCTCAGGGTGGCTGAAAGGATAAAGCCCTCATTCTGCCGTATGAGTTTGACAATCTTTTTTAATTTCTCTGGTTTACATGGAGGTATATGGTCAAACCGAATGAATCGATATGCTGGGATAGAGGGGTCTGGACCCCGGAACAATTTTGCTCCAATTGTCTTTCGGTTTATGTTACTGATTTGAAGTAAATCAAAGGTAGTCTCCTCTTCCTTCTCACCATCTGAAAGAGTTAACAGGGTGTGACAATGTGTCTACAAAAAGTCTTAAAAGAAACAACTCTGCACATTATACTTAGTAACTGCAATTACATGGCAGGTGCAAGGATCAGAAGAGTAAACGTAACAGTTTCATACTTCCACAAACAGAACTGTTCCTACTAGCACACTGATTAATGGTATTTTCCACCAGACGTTTTCATTTACATGAGAAGTCTTTCCTTCAATGTCCATAGGTATAAATATGTTTGGTTATATAACAAAATATATGGCTATATAACTAAACAATGGCTATTTTATAGCACTTGAATGCACACTTGTATATATATATAGATATGCTGTATACATATGCCTACACAGGATGCATCTACCAATGTATTCATTAAATATTTTTAATATATATGAATGGATAAGGAAGTTGAGCAAATTTCTATATTTTGAGTATCAGCTAATAAAAATCAAATTATGAGAAGCCATGTGGCCACATGACAACAGGAAGCAAGAAATTTGCTTTTAACAATTCAGGCCAAGAAGTCAGACATCAAAGAAGGTCTGGCACTGTGCCAGCTTATACTCTACTTATATTTGGCCTGTAGAGGTCTATTTCTCTACCTCTGTCTTTTTAAAATGTTCATCAGACTCAGTGACTCTGCTTGCATGTGACTTTCACATACATTTCCACTGGAGAGGAAAGTATAACAGGAATTGCTTCTTAGATTTATTTATTACTGGAGAAACTCATTTAGCAGTAGTAAGATGTACCTACCAAAAACACCACTAGGAACTACTATTCTAGACACTTCTAAAAAATACAATATGATTACTTTGCCCACTGTAGCTCAGATAAGCAAATGTTTTACACTGACTTTTAGCTTTGTGAGTTACTAAATCTCTAGTTAAGAAGTGTCAGAACTTACCCTGAGCATTTGAGGAAACCCACAGGGTTACCAAGATAGCAAGCCACAAAAGCCCACTCCTCTGCAGCATAACTCCTATGAATAAACCAAAAAGTAGCAAATATTAGGGAAATAATATTTATCAACTACAAATATTTCAATTTATCTCATGAAATGCCATAAACAGAACTCTCATTATAAGCAACTATACATATAAAATCTGAATTTCTATCTTGTCTGATTTTTGTAATTCTTATTCTGAGGTTACTCTTGATGCCAGAAGTAAAACATATCAAGTGAAGGGAAGAGGAAATCTTGATGATAAAGCTCCTGTTTATGTAAATGCCCTTAAGGGAAAGACAAACGGAAAATACACAATTTTCTCCATAGTATTTCAGTTGCTGGCACAGGGACCACATGACACCACTACACGAGATGGAGAATAAGCTGCATCTTTATTTTGGAGCACAGTGTTCAGCTGAAATTCCCCGTAGGAAAATGGGATCTCACTGTATGTTGGTTTTGGTTACTAGTTTTACTATTCATTTACTATTTACTATTTTGGTTACTAGTTTTACTATTCATTTGGTTACTATTACTATTCAATTTACTATTACTATTTACTATATTCATAAATATACTATTTACTAAACCAATAGTTTACTATTGGTTACTATTTACTATTTACTGATACCTTTTTCAGTGCTATCATACAATCTCCTCTCTTCTTCCTGTGTGTATATATATATATATATATATATATACATATAATAACCATTCATCCATTCTTACAACCCTCTGCGCCCACGCATAGCTGGATAAAGTGCCTTTTAACATGATGGCATTTTTGCCCTGAAGCACTATGCAACTATAAGCCACGTAGCTGCATCTCCAGATGTGCTTACGCTCAAAATGAATGGAGCAGATGGCGTCCACTGGAACGTGCAGACGTTCGTGCCTCTGGATATAGCCATATCGCTTCAACACTGCTAATTCCACATATTTTCGTAAGGACTCGGGGATGCCAACATTCCCCGCCTATACTTTCTTTGTCTTGCTCTTATTACCTGCCGCCCCGAGGAAGCACCGGTGCAGCCAACTACCGGCCAATGCCACGAAGCCTCTTTCCCCTCTCAATCCCAGCGCACCCCCCATGGGAGCACATCCCTGTGGGCGCGGCGAGCAGACGCCGCACACAGCCTCGGGTCAGCCTTCCTGGGGCAGGTCCCTTCCTTTACTACCCGCGCACCCGCGATGGACGGCTGCCCACGGAGAGCTCCGGTCCTGCAGGAGCAGCTCCCACCGCCTCCCCCCCCGGAGGGGGTATGACGGTAGGGGGAGTACGGCGCCGTCCAGCCTGGTGCCTCACCTGGCATGGGGGAGCCGACGGCGCGCTGAGGCTCTACCGGTGGAGAGCGGAGCACTCTACCCTGCCGCCGTCACAAGTCCCTCCGCGGCCCCGCGGCCCGCGCCGCTGCCTTTATGGGCTACGGGCCGGGCCCCCGCTGTCAATCAGCGGCGCCGGGGCGCGCCCCTGGCTCGCCCCATCGCGGCCGTGACATAGTCCCGCGCCGCCCCCTCCCCACCGTGTGGCCCGCGCTCGCCTACCTGCGAAGCCATTCCGGGCCCGGGGCGGCCCCTGCTCCGCCCCGCGGCCGCCCTTCGCGGGCGGTGCGGGAGGCGGGACGGGGACCAGTATTTCCCTCGGGGCGCAGCGTGGGGGTGCGTCCGGGTGTGCCGTCGAGCTTCTGGTTTCGAGGCGGGACGACAGCGGCAGCCCCGGCGCGGCAGAGCCCCCGAGAGGCGGCGCCAGGCCCCGGCAGAAGGGAGGTGAGCGCGGCCAGACCAGCCCCGGCGGCAGCCCGAGTCCGGTCCCCGAGGGCGTGGAGCGCGTTCCCGGCTCCTCCGGAGCGGCCGGGAGCTTCGCGAAGCCTCGTCGGCTGAGAGCTCGGCACTGCGGCAAAACTCGGCCTTCCAGAGCGCTGAATCATTTGTCTCATTTTAAACTTCTTTATTTTTAAATTACACAGCAGCCAAAAGGCGAGACGTGTCCCCGTCTACCCCCACACCCCTATCTGTAAAAGTTTGCTGGAGGTAAAGTTTTGTAAAGCTTACTGGAGATCAGCCAGCAGCTTCTCAAGCGAGCCCAGCAACTCAGCCCCTCTTTTCTCCATAGGAAGCACCAGCTCCTTTGACCTGAAGGAGGGCTCAGTGGGCTTGCTTAGGCATCTCCTTATGGAGGGAGCCTTGGGCTAACGAAAGAGGCACACAGATCTTACTCTTAGGCTGCTCCCACTCTAGTTTGGAGAATTGGAATGTATCTCCACAAACCAGGGCTCCAGTCCCAACCCTGGGACTTACAGGTTACCATGCTGAGGAGCTGCTAGCATGGCTGTAGGCTCCATGCTCTATGGGAAGCAGGAGAATGAATCCCTGCGGTGGGTCCACAGAACCTGTCCTGCATGTTGTCAGGAGTCAAACAAGGAGACCAGGATCCCTGCTGCTGAGACCCAAACTGGGGTTGCAGAATATAAATAGGAGGATCCTGCAGCTGATGCAAAGAGACATGAATTTGGCTGAGTTGCCTACAGAATCCAAGAAATGAAGCCCTGTCAAATGTGTAGGTGGATAAACACCAGAAATGTTAACAAAAAAAAAAAAAACAAAAACAACACATCAACTTTGCTCATCACAATTTTAAATTCCAGCAGAAAAAAAAGTGTTTCAGAACTCGGAAGGCTCAAAAAACTTCAAAGGCTCAATCTGTCACTAGAGCAGAAAACACCAGTGCAACGCCAGTGCAAGCATTGCTGCCTTTCCTTTTGCCATGAAGCTCCTTCCAACTTGGCTGGCCCTGGCCTTGAAGGGTAGCAGGAGCCAAGGAGCCTTCCTCTTTCTCGCAGGGTCCAGGAGACAGAGCCAAGCTAGGAGGGAGAGGGTTTTTTTGTCCTCCTAAGACATTTGGTTTTCAGTTTTGTGAAACCTCAAGAATTTAAAAAAAATAGCTAATGAAGATCACAAAACCTCAAATTCTACTGAGTTTACTCATCCCCCCCTACCCCCCCATATTAAGACTTAGTCTTTATATCTATCTATGTAGCTGTTTGTTGTGTTTTCCACAAGACTGAACAGCACTGCCACAACTCTCACCAGGCGGCTGCTCTGGGTTTACAGCTAGAAAAGAGAGGGCAGCAAAGTGTTTGAGAGACCTAGAAGGTATCTTTGAGATGGTGCAGTTTGCTATTTGTATGTTCATGTACAAAGAGTTTTTACAGTGGAAATTTTTAAATTAGTAGAAGAACAGTGCAAAGTAGAGACAAATTTCATCATGATTGCTTTGAACCAACTACCTCATAACAAAATTCTTCTTTCCATCTCTGTGGGTGTTACAGGAATGTAAGACTGATAGCATATTGTTTCAAGCTGAGTGATTTATATGTAGGATGTTGACCTTTAAGAAGACATATTGGGTTCTGTTCTTTCCACGACTGTGGAAATGCTCACTACTCATTTTTCCCTGGCCACCTTGGAAGAGGTAAACATCCTCTTATTTCCAAGATTCCTGAGAGAAAGGCTCACAGGAGTGAATGCACACTCTGCTTTCCCTAGCTAGCCAATGTACACATGCAAACATTGGGATTATGTTCACATTTCTCATTCTATCTGCCATTTTAGTACAGAGTGAAAGTGAGCAGTGGTAATTAGATAAAGTCATATTTACTAATATTTAGTAATGTTGGTGAGATGACAGTAGTTCTCATACTAATGGTCTTCTTTAATGTTTTACATTTCATTGAGTTTGCTTCAGACTGGCCCATCAGACAAGAGCATAGGTCCTTAACGTGTCATTTCCTTATGCGTCTGTCTTTGCCTTTTTCACTCTACTGTTTGGATTTTGGCTTCTTTTCTCTTCTGTATAAGCCCCTTCTGGATTACTTGCAAGATTACATGCATTACTGAAAATTGCTGGAGAATGGCAAGATTCTGATATGGCACTATCTCAGGAAGAACTGTGATTTGATGGACCTTCATCAAATAATCCTTGATTTTGCCTAGAACGTCATCCCTGACACTCTGACTTAGCTTATCTTGGGGCAAGACTTGAACCCTCCTACATTTGAAGAAATCCCACTAAAGAAGTGGAATACACTATACTTACTAGAAATTTCTTTCTGACTGCTTTTCTGATAAGATTGAAGTTACTGTAACATGATGCCAGAAGATAAATTCCATGAGCTTTGCTGGGTTAAATGCTGACTTTCCACCACCCCTCCACCCCCCAAAAAGCATGCCCACTAATTGAAATGGATCTAGTTGCCCTAATATGATGAATCCTTCAGGTCTCACCTTGCATTCCTTGATCTTGACCTGATGCTGATAAACATTCTTTCGGAAACGCTGTCCCACAAACATGATTTTTTTTTATTTTCTTCTGTTGTGATGAGGTTTGATTTTCATAATTCACTGTATTGGGGGTCCAAAACTGAAGCAAATCGCTTCAGATTAGCATGTGACTCAGCCATTCAGGTCTTCGAATGAGCTTGTAGTGGTAGGAAGAAAGACCTGGGTGGTT
Organism: Pezoporus wallicus; assembly: GCF_028554395.1. Taxonomy (NCBI): domain Eukaryota; kingdom Metazoa; phylum Chordata; class Aves; order Psittaciformes; family Psittacidae; genus Pezoporus; species Pezoporus wallicus. The sequence continues at coordinate 7,133,459 of NW_026637663.1, forward strand.
CCTCACACAACATGTTGTAAGTACACCAGCTAAATGCAGATTTTGAATGGGGGAATAAATTACACCAGGGACAGTGAATTTATCTATGATGAGGGAGAAAGTTATTTCTGACAAAGTGTTAAGTTGCTTTAGTTGAGTTCTGGTGAATAAGTAGTCAGAAAAAATAGGCATCATAATCAGGTACTTAGTTTTCTGTTCTTTGATTCAGAAGGAGAAGTGTTTTATTTCCAGCCTTCCTTAAATAATTTCCAGGTACAAAATGTATCCAGACACAAATGCTAACACATTCTGTCAGAATAAATGGCCATGGGTTGTAGAGTACCAGCTGGTATACTTTAAAAATAGCCTTGTCAAAGAGGGAAATCTTGCTACCCCCCATTTACAAACCTCGTTTTTACTCAACAACATACTTATACACAAAAGCTTGTTCAGTGGTGTCAGCAGGAAGACTTCTGAGTTTAAAGCTAAGCACATGTTTAAATGTTTTGTTAGATTGATTCCTACATGATTTAACTGTTGTCACACGATAACTTATGGAAAGAGCTGTAAGTGGAGCCCTGGGCTTCTAATTCATGGTTGGAAACTTTAATCTGGAAACTGTTTTTACCCTGTCCTTGCAGTATATATGGCAAAATAAATACCCATCTACAAACAGTTAAACGTGTCCGTAACCATTTTACAGACTTTTTGTATTCTTTCCCCACATGTGAGATGCTGAACATGTTAGGGCTGCCAAGTATTTTCAGCCTCCAAAAAGGAACATTCCCTGACCAAGCGCAATGCAAATGAGTGCTGAAAATGCTCAGTAAATCCAACATTGTTCCTCTGAGTTCCAAAAAAAAAAAAAAGCCTTTTGATAGATTTGGAGCAGATTTAGCAGATTTATTACCCAAAAACCTTCTTTTATTCACCTAAGTTACACAGTTTCACATTCTATCACAAAGGCATAGATATTTTCATTTATAAGAGGAAAAGAACACGCCACTACAGCACTGACTTCCAAACAGATAAGAGTATCCTTATTATCCAGGCTGTAGTGATATAATTTTTATTTTATTTGCACTACTGTGCGTTCAGTATATCAAATGGAATTTGGTCTGTTGTATTTACGTATATTCAGAGACAGCTCAAATCTAAAACCTTTTAGATTCAATTTTGGGTTGAATCCGTATTTAGAAGTAAAACATACTGAAGTTGATAGTAGTTTTAGCTGAGGAGCAAGTGGATACAACTGAAACATAACTTCAGTGGTCCAGCTGGATTATAAAAGTTGCTCGGAAGACCAGATGCCATTCACTTCAGGAGGAGGTAGAGCCAAGCTACCTTGGAAGGCTTTTGCCTAGCTTCTTTTCACTTATTTAGGTGAAATAAATTACCAAACACTTACTGAGGGCTGAACAAGTTATTATAGCAAATGTCTGAATGATCTCAGTCTAAAAAGATTTTGTTACTGCAATGAGACCTGCATTTCTGTTTCACCAGAATTATGACAGGTCCTTGCCTTACCCACACAACTGCCCCATGAAATGTCCCACTGCTGCATGTGTTGACTACTGCAGGGGACCATTCTGGGGGGACTTGAGGTGCAAACACAGGGTGGGAGCTCCTCTCCTAGGCAGGCATGCAGACCCATGCCGAAGGGTGCTGCTTTCTCCCACCTCCTGGCAAGGGCCTGGGCATCTCTGCACCCTTCCCGTTGCCCTCCATTTTTCTATAGGTGCAGCAGGGTGGCTGGCCAACGGCAGAGTATGGTCTAACCAGGTACAGCGTATCCCTGAAACATGAGATACAAAAGGCATACAAAAAAATATCCAAAGGCACAACTGGGAAGAGAAACCAAATGGATGAAAGCCCCAACAGGGCACAGAAAAAAGCGTACTCAAAAGAATTGAAATTGATTGCATGAAATTTGAGAGGCCACAGGGAACAGTCTGGGGGTTTGATATCTCTCCATATGTTCAAAACTCTCTCAGATGGAGTCATGGGTCCCACAGGATGAAGGGAAGAGATGAAAGAAATCAATTCATGAAGCTACCACAGCTGGCTGTGGGTCTCTAACTGGGAGAAAGAATATCATTCAGCTGTGGCCTGATAACGGTTATGATGATTAAAGTTGAACAAATAATTCCCATATTATATTATTTTTTTTAACTCTGTGTTTTGCCTCTTTTTCTGCTCTTACGAATATCCACACAAACCGCAGCTTCCCCTAGCACATTCATTACTTGGGTTTGTACATATAGCTGTTACTTGCGTTGTTGATGACTATTTAAAATCCAAATCATCTTGCTTAGGTGTGAATAGTCAGAGTCAGATGGCCACATTGGAGCTCCCCTGTCAGTACACAATGAATTCCCAAGCAAATATTTGGTCATAGGTATTAAAAGTGGGGCCTTCTATACTGTTTGTGCTTATAAGCATCCATTTTGCTCTCAAATGGCTCTGAAAGCTGTCACCCACATAGAATTCAATAATTTCAAAAACCCCTCTGAAATATTTCAAAGGTGAAGAAAACTGGGTTTGCTGTTATGTTCCTGGGTTACATTCCTGTGTCTTGAAAAATGAACAGGGAGAAATTTGCTCTCATGATAACCATAAACTACTCAATTTGGTATAGTCATATAACAAAAATGCTGGGGAAACTAGAAAAATTGGAAAAGTACCTATTACAGCATATACCAGAAATAAAACAACGTCTCTACACACATATTTGTTGCAGAGTTGATAGTTCTTTCAAGTCATGAGCTATTTATTTCTTTATTTGCAATTTGTTCTATTTTTCACTCTATTCAAGAACTGATTGACAAAATGTGCTCATCCTATGTCTATCCTTGTTCTCTGGCAATAAAAAATACAAGTTGATCAACAGCGATATAATTCAACCTATAAATTGTTTACTGATGTTAATATTCTTGCTTGGTACTTACCATGCAGGAATTAACTGCATTTCTCCCTAATGATATTATCTTCTTAACATGCTTCATTTTCCTTTCCTGAAGTTTAACTGATAATTCTCCATTTGCCACTGGGCTTAATGTTTTACTAACAACTACAGAATTAGATATTTTGCATTTTTCTTCTCTACAAGGCCTGTCTTACCTTCATTTGGTAAATCCGTCTTTCTTTTATCCAGTTTTCCTCCTTATCTTCACTTATTCTTTGTTTCAGCATTTACTCTAAATTCTTTGCACATTACTGATGTCTGAGGTGCTCTCTCTTCTCTATAAAGTATATTTATATTAATATTTCCAATTTCCTGTGAGACTGTCTCAGATGAGAAGATTTACTTAAGTTGCTTGCTACTGGATTTGGAACCTCTTGCGCCAGTTCCTTCTGAATCCTGGTACAGAGATTATTGAGTGATGTAAATATTGAGCATGTAGAGTCCGGGAGTCTGGGCTTTTCTTCCACCTTAGATGTTAGAATTCTTTTTCAACGTGCTTTATTCCTTTTTGCTTTTCCTTTTACTTTTTTTTCTTCTTTTTAATTTCCTTCTGCCTTTTCCCCTTGTTTTCAAAACTAGTGTATATTTTTTTTTAAATAGGAACACCAGAAATGGATACAGCTTTCTAATCAAATGAGTGATAAAAATATCTTCCCTGTTCTACTGATGTATTTGCTGATGTATGTGTCCAAGGTTTACGTGCTTTTTCATAATCCTATCATAGTGCTGAATGTATTGTTCAATTAGGTATTAGCTCATGACCCTTTACAAATCTTTATTATAGTCATTACTTTCTATGTTCTCACATTTTATTCAGTTAAAATATTTTCGTATGAGACACCTCAAATTTTTGTGTAATCTGAAAACCTCAGCAGTCTGAGTGTATTGTTTCAGGTACATACAACTCCTGAATTTAGGAAGAAAGTGTTTGGCAAGATCTACTCCTTTCTTCCATGGCTGTAATATTTCTTACTTCCCTCATGGAACTACGCATTTAATAGATTAGGCATGTGTGAGGGTGTTTTTATAATTTGCTGTGGAAGATGCCCTAAAAATCTAAATCATTTTAATTAAGTACTGTTACACTTATCAAGATGAGGTGTTGATGGCTCTGCGTACACATAGATATTCTTATCTCACTTGAAATGGAACTTACTATATAAGTAAATCCTTTTTACATAAATCTGGCTATATTTATTTATTCTTTCAGACATCTAAAATCATACTGAAATGGCATTGGCTTCCATGTTCAGAAGCAACTAGTAATTGGACCTCTGTTTTTTAATTAAATTGACACACCTTCAGTGTGATTAGTCCCTAGACAATAAGTCTGTGGAGATGTAATTCTGTAATTCATTAGAAATAGGCTTCTACGTGGGGTTATTTTTCCATTCTTTATAGAACTTGAGAGGGAAAGTGATATTCCTGACATTTTGGATACTAGGTAGTAAATTATATTTCTGCTTTGAATAAAGGCTTTTAGACTTTTAGTCTAAATTTTCAGTTTTCTGTATGGCTTGCATAATATTATTGTGATAAGAAGATGCTAGTAGGTAAGGCATAGTCCTGTTCAGATTTGATTTTGAAGAAACATTCCTGATATGCCATACTGCATTTCTCTTCAGACAGAAAGTGGGCAGTAAGGTATATTCCCTGTGCCGACCTCTCTGACTAAGAACTGTAGCTATAATTTTTAATACGGTATACTCAAATGAGTCATGCATTTTATGGGGAGTCTTTTTCATAATGATAAACAAAGTTTGTGTTTTCAAATTCAGTGAAAGATTATTAGATATTAAAATTTTTTTTTATTTATTTTTCACATCATCACAGGTAGTTAACTAAGTCCTGATTTGCGTCCTGTATTAATTCCTCAGTACTATCTTGTTGATTTTCTCAGGTTCATTTCTAGTATATGTAAATTAGTGGAATAGTTGGAGCATGAATAGTTGCATGTACATTTTGTGTACCAAAATTAGACTGAGGTTCTTTGTTGAAAATCAAGGTTTTAGTAATTAATAAAAACCTAACTGCCTGACCTTTATTTAGAATTACTGTTTCAGCATTTTGCTTTATAAAGTAAAGCTAGACAACACCCCTGAAGGAGTGGATTCCATTCTGTAAATGGAAATGGTGCAATCTCTTTAGCCAAGCTGCGGTTCCTTGTAGGGAAAAATGGACTATGGAGAAAGGTATGTTAGCTGAATACTGATTTCAGTCTCTTAAACCACCATCTGAAGGGAACTGATGAGTGTCACATAACCATAGGACAAGGTTATTTGCACCACATGTCTCTTAGTTGCTTTCTGCTGGTGAAGCGTATGCTTGCCTTTTCACTGTTTTCTGCCCAGAGGTGTGCATCAGCCCAGTGTGAACAGGATGTAAATTTGGTTTACGTATGTGTCTCTGTTATTGTGTGTAGCTGAAAAGACTGCAGTGAGATGATCAACAGATTGACAGGTTTAACACACCATAGAGAAACAGTAACAAGCTTACAGGGGTTGTAGTTCAAACAATCTTGAAAAACATCTGCCTAATTATGTCAGTGGTGTAGCCATAGGTATACAAGTTATTAATTGACTGTTGTTACTATCTCAGTTAAGAGAGTGTCTCTCACCTTTTAAACATTCAGTAGTGATTTCTGCTTCTAGTAGGACACAGTCTGACTTTTATCATATGAATCTGCAGTGATTAGCTCTGCCAGGAAAATCAGTAGCTTCCAACTGCCTTAGACATACGGCCTCCAAAAGTCAGATCTGTGGAAGAATGGCTGTTGTGCTGCAAAAGAAAATGATCTCAGATTATTGTTGGAAAAAAGACAGTATGAATGCTCTTTTCTGAGGCTTGGCCTAGTTAGAATGATGATTTTCTTAGAAATTCAGTCCCAGATATAATTAAAGCATCATCAGACTTCTGCATCATAGAAGTCTGTGTAAGGCTGAGCACACAGCCAAAAGGAAATGTGTTTAAGAGCTCTCATAACACAAGGACAGCCTGAGATTGTCTTTGAGCTTTAGTGAATTGCTTTATACACAATCTATTTCACAACTGCATTTAGTCATCTGCCTTCATGATAAAAAACAGATTTGGTGTATGCCTGTGCATTGTAAAAGTGGTAATCAGGTTATGGCACAGGATCATGGAACTGTGTCCTCTTTGTCTAAAAATGACATTTTAGACATCCTCCTGTTTAAGTCAATTCTGCAATTTCATTACAACTTACAAAGATGTCAAAGAACATTCTTTTCCAGGTAAACTTAAAAAAAAAAAAAAAAAAAAAATTAAGGTGATTTCGTTTGTGTTGTTTTTTTTTTTTTAATATTTATTTCCATAAAGAAAAGGAGAAGATTCATAAGGAGACTTTTAAAACTAATGAGGTTATACTTGTTAAGGAAGAAAAAACATCAAGTAGGAAACTGAGATTTTAGAAAATTCCGATTGTGATGGCAACTACCAAAAAAATGTATTTTTCTCACTTACCTCAAAAAATGGTTATACAAGTCTTAGCCAGCCTTAGACTTATTCTTTCTGTGGTCAACACAGAGACAGGCATTTCCAGAGAATGACTTCTCCCCTCCTAAAAGCAAGTATAAAATAAACAAGATCCAAAGGTGCTGACCAAAATGAAGAAATCATGCCTTTAAAGGTTGCAGTGACATTAAATGACTGAGATGTCAGAGTTCACACATTATTCTAATAAGCCTGAACAGACTTTTCCTTAAGTTTTACCATCTATCTAACATTTTGAAGGTCCCTTTGGTCTTTCCTGCTTAAAGTCTCTCGTGAGTTCACAGTTTGTTCTTTGACAAGATAGCTGTTACCTGGACTCACAGTTCAACATGTACCTCATCCCCCCCTCCCCCAAAAAAAAAGTGGAAAATGGAGATACTGAAAATTAATAGTGAAGGCAAAGAAGAATGAATACTTAAATTCCCAGAGTGAATGAATGAGGACATTGAGCCGATCACACAGAAGAGAAACCCATGAAACAGGCAGGCTGGAATGATAAAGATAACAAATTATTCCATATTATACCATGCTTCATTATTTAGAGGTTAACAAAGTGATATAAGACCCATTGAAAACCTGCAGAAATTCCTTCAAACCATGTTTACCCACAGGTTGGATCATCAGTATAGGCTTCTGCCAGACATTTCAGAGAGAGTGGGTAGCTGAGTAATGACTCAGGCTTTGGACAAGGATGGTCCTACTACACTGTTCTACAGGTTTCACACATACCTGTTGGGAGTCATGAACTTGGACATTTAAAGGTTCAGTTCGACAGGGTGCTAAAACTATCTGTAAGTATTCTCTAGCAATCTAGCTTTTCTCTTGGACGCCATTTCTTCTTCTCTTGCTACTATACTCCTCTGTCTTTCTTTTATCTAACCCATTACCCTTATCTGTCCCCTCTGTGTGACACCAATCACAAGATTGCTTCCTGCCTTTGTCTCTCTTGTCTAGTCCCAAGGTCTGCTGTCTTTCTGCTACCTCCTGAACAACACTACTTTCCCACACGCTTGACCCCCCTGATCAGCTCTTCAAAGTAACCCCTAAACTGCATTCTTGACATTTCCAGGTAAGTCTACTTTCTCTTCTAATTGAAGTTTTAATTTTTATTCAAAAAATGAGGACATGAAGCTTCCTCTAAACAGCTTTTACATATGAATTGGGGATATCAGATGTAAGATGGCTTCATTCCAAGCTCAGAAACAACCTTTCCATCTATTTTTCCTGAAAAATCCTAAAAAATGAGTTCTGACACAGCTTTAAAACAAGAAAATTTTAGTTTAGACTATTAGCATGGGAAAAAATCAAAAGCGAATAAAAAGAAAATCAGACACCCTTAATGCAGATGTCGTTATCTGCACTGCCTGTAACATTCTTATCGTATATATAGCAGTTTTTACTGAATGCCTTGGGATAAGTATCAGATTAACTACACTACCAAATATTAAGCAAACAGAAAAGATTTATGTCAGTAGGAAATAAAAATTGACCCTCACTGTGTCGGAATGTTCTTAGGAAGGGAGGATCAAGGAATTTTTCCTAGTCAGGCCATGATCTGTTGAGTGATTATTCTATTAAGAAATTTCTCTCAGTGTCTGACTTGTCCAAAGGATTGAAGTTAGGTACAGTTGAGCAAATAAAAAATCCTTTTCTTCTGTGCTAATTACAATATTAATTTGGACTTACTTGTGGACAGATACAACTAAAATATCATCAGTACATTTTTCTGAATCTTAAAGCATGACAGGAAAACGTCAGTAAATATACAGTTTATGTTTCAAGCAGGCAACAGGAAGATATAATATGATGCTTGTTTTATAAACCTCTGGAAGTAGAAAGGAGTCTTTTTGGAGAATTTAGGTCTTCCAGAGAATTAACATTCATTAATAATAATTAATAATAATAATAATACTACTTCTCACAGAGTGTAGCTGTCAGTTCTATGTATGCAAATATGCAGCAGCGCTCAGCTAAGAGTAAAAATTCTTGGGGAAATGCTTGATGCTTCTTGCACCACAAACAAGATATTTTTGTTACTTCTTTTACCCATAAGACTTGAGGAATCTCAAGTCCTAGAGACAGTGTCCTAGAGACAGACGTGAAAAGAGCTCCTCAACTTAAAGGATGGCCATAAGTAACTCCTCATTATACATGGAAAAAATTCTAATGTCCACTCAGTTTTTAATCACTCTTTGCTCAAAAATGTCACAGAATTAAATGGGAACAGTGCTAGAATAAAGTTGGGATTGACAGTGACTTACTGTTTCAAATATGACTGTTCTAAGTAGTTCGAAATTCACTTATAACCCTGACTGGAAAATTTTTGCTCTCCTGAGACAGCAAGGCAGGGTTAGGGTCCCGAGTTACTTAAGCAATTGATTCCAAAGTTTCCGCCATACCGTACCCATGGAGCAGCACACAAAACCACATGATCTTTAGTTTTTTATGTACAACTAAGGCTCAAATCTCGACTCAGCCTTTCCCAAAATGAACCAAGACATTTTGGATATATCTCAAGAACATAAGAACCATTGCCTTTTAGGCAGACAGGTAGTAGGAAGGGGTTCACGTACAAATTTTCTGAAGGTTTAAGTTAGAAGCGCAAGGCCAACCAGGAAAATGAACTGAAAGAAGCAATGTGAATATTGAGGGGCAAAAGAGCTCCACGCATGCACTGACTCAGTGCTTCAGAGGCTCAAAGAAGCACACTGCTCCCAGTGAAGCTAAGCTTCATGTCTGGGGCCTCTGGAGACCCTGTGCTATGCCCACCTCATGCCTAATGGGCCTCTTTCTGACGTTTCATGTGGGCATTTACAACTGCACAGAAAGCGTGTACATCAGTGACCTGAGCCATCATCTGGTCACCCAGGCTGGGCAATGGCTGAAATGTGTTATGCTTACTTTCTGGCCTGCAAGCTGGATTTGAATATCTCAAAGACAGGTGCCAGGAGGGTGATGCCAAACTGTTTTCAGTGGTGCCTAGTAAAAGGATGAGTAGCAATGGCCATAAACTAAAACACAAGAAGTTTCACCTCAACATGAGAGAGAAATTCTTTACGTTGAGGGTGGCGCAGCACTGGAACAGGCTACCCAGGGAGGTTGTGGAGCCCCCCTCTCTGGAGACATTCAAAACCCACCTGGACACAGGTAAACTGCTCTAGGTGGCCCTGCCTTGACAGTGGGGTTGTACCAGATGATGTACAAAGGTTCCTTCAAACCCTAATGATTCTGTGGTTCTATGATTTGTCTTCCAAGGAAGAAAATAAGAATGCAAGAGGCTGTAAGGAAGAGCCTAAAATTTGCATGGATCTCATCCTGGTGCTGTGTTGAGACATGAATTATATATGCATGCAGAGCTGAAAGCTTGGAGCACACAAAGATCTCATAGGTTATCTATTAACCAATCCACATAACATCAGCATTTTTAGATGCAAAGACGTTTTCAAGGTGCTTGAAAATCTCTATACAGATTCCAGTTTTATTTTAAGAATCCTTTCCAAGGAAATTAACACTGATTTAGTAGCTAGGATTATACTGGCATATTTTCTGACCAACAGACCTGAGTATAAAGAAGATGACACAGCAAGTCACTATGCTGTGTGGACAAAGGGATCCCTCATACAGATGCTGTAGAAAGGGTTCTTCAAGACACTTCCAGATGCTTCTCAGTTGCTTTTTGGGGTCAAAAGAAATGTATAGGGGATATCAGCATAAAGAGACAGCAGGGGGCTCAGGAGCAGAGAGAGAAGGTGTACAATGCAAGAGGCTCCTCCAGAGGCAGAAGAGGGTAGGTCAATTAATTTCATTTCCTTGTTTTTAGAAGTTTTTATTACACTGAGTAGTAGCTTTTGTGTTCTCCTAAGCTCTGCATTAACAAAGTGCAGAGAAATTTCATGAAAAAATAGTTAAGACCATGAAAATTTAAGACTCCATTTGCTCCAAGGCTTTTTAGAAGTTTCTTGGAGGAAGCTTGATACTCTCAGACATTTCAAGAAAGCGTATCATTTGTTTCTGAGTTCTAACCAGTCACACAGTCACTGAAGAGCACCCAGGGCACTTTCAAGTCTATCTAATTTTAGAATTGCAAGCAACAAAGAGTTAAAAGTCTGCAAATATTGAGAATACAGCAATCCTCTGGGTGTTGTAATGCATATTTTAATTGGGAATAAAATGGTATTGGTATTTATCATAACTGTATGTTTATATATTGTGGTTAGCCAACTGTGAAAAGTATCTCCATCAGCTATTTCCTTTCTCTGTCATGGTTTGTAAAAAGACTTCTGGAATATTTTAGTCAAGAAATATGAAACTACATTTTTGCATATTCCATTAGAACTGTTTCTCCTGTCCAAGAAAGTGGAGGAGAATAAATTGAATGGAGAGTAGGCTTAGTAATTTAGAATGTTGGTTGGCTTGTGTCAGATATCTTGGACAAAATCTTGACAACTTTGCAGAAAAAAATATGCATATGTCAAAAAAATAGACTGGTGGAGGAATTAAAGATGTGAAGCATTCTCCGTAGTTCATAGGAGTTCTACTATTGGTGATGCAGATGATGAAGCAGAAAGTGCATAGTGCAAGCAGATTTTTCTCATAGACTAGCGTTTAGGATTTGGCACAGGAAACAGTCTTTACTGACATGCAGTGAATGATACTGTACATGGCAGCAATAAAACTCCCTTCACTTTCTTCTCTCCGCATGAGTGATGACTGTAATGATGGTTTTTGTTCTTTTGTTCACTCCTTGAATTGCTCCTTGCAATTGCCAAGTTGTTTTGCACCTGATCTGTCAAAATAAAATCTCCCTACATATTCAAACCTAGCAAAGGAAATCATCTGAGGTTGGTTCAGTGGTTTCTAGAACAGAGTCACCAAAGGTTGTGTGGTGCTTCCTTGCCTTCTTCCTTCACCTGTTATATTTTTCTGAGTGCTCACAATTAATTTTTCTCTCTCAGTTCTTCATGTCATGGTGGTAGATCTAATTAAATGTTTGGAATGAGGGGGCGTGCATGCCATGAAAGAAAATAATACTTTTGGACCTGCACATCTGCAACATAACATTTATTTTACTTTTCATCAAACATGTCAGAGTCTTTAAAGTGAATTTTTTGACTTTGAGAGGACTCCCCTGCTGGGAAAATTACAATATGCAGAAATGACACTTGCAGCTTCTCAGCTCTCCCCATATTCTTCTCACAGTAACATGAGAGGCAGGGTTTCCAGATGTCACTGTCTCTGAAGGAAATAAGAGCTTCTGCTTTACATGACCAATACAATGTGTTTCATTTCAGTGGACACTACTATGCCAGGAGTGCAGTATCACATCAGTACTTTATCCCACAGCCTTAGGGATAACAAAATATAAGACTATAAAGAAAATCTGTAGTGGGTGAAGTACAGTTCAGTGGTTCATTTCATGTTACACTGAATCTCAGCATTTGAAATCAATTAAGGAGTGACTGATTATATCTGAACCCTGGATATCTTTTCCAAGAAAAAATACAAACACAGCACTTCTTTAGAAAAAAGAGAGTACCTGTGCTCTCTGAAACTGGCAAATGGAGAAATGTTCTCAGCTACAGCAAATGCAAGATATTGACTGACTTCTACTAGATGACCTGAAGAGTGTACAGAAAAAGCTCAATTTGTGCTCAAGATGAGCTCAGCTAAAACTGTTCACACTTACTTGCATGTCAAATAGTGCATTTGCATATTCAAGTGCTACATTTGTTTGTAAAATTACAGTAAATGCATGCAGTCATTTTTTGTTCAAATCACTAAATTTTCACAGTTACGAGAAGATGAATCTTCCTGTACAACTTCAGTACAACTTCATTTGGCTTTCTGTAGTGACTGTGTGAAGGCCATGTTGGTTTACTGGAACTGAGGAATGGACATGATGTGCATTTCAGAAAAAAGTACAGTTTTTTTTCTTAAAAACTGATGCACAGTTTCAATTAAGGCAAATTATGTCTCCATATTCCACTTAGGAGAATCTAAATATTTGCTCAGCACATCCCTCTGAGCCCATTTGAAGACTTAGCCCACAAGCATGATTTTCAGATTGACAGTTTTTCTCCATTCCCTGTCCAGATTCAAGGGTAGTTTGGTCACTTAACAAAAGCTTTTGTGGCTTTTGAAAAGGCTGAAGGTTTAGATACATCCAAAATTTATTTGATCTTCCTTTGAGTCAGATACTGAAATGGGATTGAACCCATAATTTTCACACACTGGCATAGTGAATATTGAGACCCCTGTGAGACATGAACAGAACCAAGAGTTATTGATGTATAAACCATCATAATGTAGGTGCAGAGCCTAAATAGAGTAACTGTAGTAGCCTTCTCTGATACCGAATACAGTTACCTCTGTATTTCCAGCTGTTTACTCTGTCCAAGTTTTATGCATAGAATAATTTTAAAGAATATACACAGCTCTGGAAAGTACATTAAGAAAGTAGCAGCCCTTAAGTATCTCCCCTGCCTATGCAGCTGGGAAAAGACCATTGCAATACTTCTGTCTATTTTCCTTCCTTCATTTGCTCTTAGTCCTCCTATCTGTAGTTACCATGTTGCCGTGCATGTGATTTATACCCAAATCTAATCTTTTCCAAAGATAACAAAGGAAAACATTATGGGTGGGGGCTGTTGTTTCAGGAATTAAAGAAACATGCTGAGAGTTGGAACAGTTTTCAGAAGCTTGCAAAGGGAGAAGAATATGCAGGAAAGAAGGAAGGATCAAACTAATGAGAAAGCTGTAAGAAGGTACAGTGACAAAAGCAGAACTGTTTTCACGAACAGGACAAAATAGGTTGTTCTTCACTAGCAACAGAGATTTCCCTATTGCTTTCCTGAAGAAGCTGTTTTGGTTGCTGATGTCCTGAGATTCAGCTGGTTGTGACATAGAAGTTTCTTTCACAGCCAGCTGGAAAGGCTGGGACTGGGATTCCTTAATAGTGATGATTTTGTCTGAAGACGAAGGTGAGTTATAGAGAATTATCTTTATGTAATTGTAAGATTTGCATCACAAAAACGAGGGGGCTCTCTGTGCAGATTGAATTCAGCACAAAGAGCATGTGATGTTTCCTATGGGGGTGATCTACACCAGAAATACAAAGAGATGGGCAGAAATGATTGAGAAGCTGCAGAAAGTAAAATGTAGAGACAAGAGAAAAAGTAAGAAGTGGAAAAAAATCCCCAACAAAAAAAAAACAATTTAATAAGTGCTATAAAGACATTTATTTTGCTACACATCACTTACATTACTTAATAAACATATTCCTCAGGCCTACTGGAAAAGCAATGAGATTTTTGGATGCTGGTACTGTTCTACCTGAGCCAACCTGGTATGTACTATAACCCCGTATTTTGAGAAATGCCATGTGTGGAAATGAAGACTTCATTTATGTAGAGTTGAAAAGGAAGTCAATAAAAAACATTCTTTCCACTCATATTTTGTTGAATGAAATAAGGCTCCCTGCCTCTTATTGGCTCAGTAAGATTAGCATTCAGCTGAAATCATGTTATTTCACAGACTGACTCTCAATAGAAGCTAATCTTCTCATGAGACATTTGCCATACTGTCTGACCGTGTTATCCAAATAAACCAAAAGCACAGTGATAGAAAGAAAAAGGACTCAATGGAAGTCAGCGAAATAAGTAACCATATCCTATTTGAGCAATTCTAAGCAGAGTTGGTCAACATGGTGCTAACAACATTACTGTGCTACAGAAGATACATTCTGCCAGGTGAAAGGGTTAGCCTGGTGTTTGAGTAATTACCTGGTAGAAGCACTTTTTATAAAATTCAGTGGAAAGGACAGAGAAAAAACATGAATCCATTTTCCACTTGTATTTATAAGGGAGGACTTGCAGAGGTGCTCCAGTTCTAGGTATGACAAACAGTCCTTACTGTCATATAGAAATGCTTCTAGAACTAAAAGTCTTTTCCTACTATTTCCCTTCTTCAACAGTTCATGAAGGAACATAAAACAGCTACATCAGTGGGAAGTGGGGGGGAGTAGCTCTTTTTAAGAACATTTATGTGTTTTATATGAATCAATAAATGAAATAACTCAATAGAATAAATAAAAGCGCTTTAAAGTGATTCAGGGCTCTCCCCCACAACTACTAGATTATACTGAGTGGCAGTTATGCAGAGGGCAAATGCATGTCTTTACAAAGGCCTAAGTTTTTATAAAATATTCTTTTTTTTTAAAATGTTAACCCATCCAGTAATGGGACGAATGTGAAGGAGAGAGGTTTGTGTATGCATGCATGTATATATAATAGAAGAAATAAATACAAAATACTAATTAATTGAGGCCTGCTTCTGGAATTTGTTATTGTTAAAAAAAAAAAATAGTCCTTATGCTTGAGGGGAAAAAGTAATTAAATGCAGCTTTTCACAGTGATATCCACATAGATCAAATGCACATATAGATCAGGTCCATTAGACATTGCTAGAAAGTCAGAAATACAGTGCTTGTGGCTTTCCTCATGTGTTTAGCAAGAAACAGAGGGAGCATGAATGGTGTCATCAAGTGAGTAAAGTGAAGAAATAAGATGCAAGTACTTCCAGTTTTGAGAAGTAAATTTTGGAGAGACAAAGATTTCTTGCACAACTGTAATGTGTCTTGGGGGGAAAATCCTGTTGAAACCACAAGTTTCCCCTCAGAAACCTTTTACTAAAAATAAATAAATAATAATGAAAATAAAATAAAATAAATAAATAATAATTAAAATGGAACTTTCCTAAGTCTGGAAAAAAAGCATTTAAACTTTCTAAACATAAATCATCATCTCCCCGACCTCGTTCCTCCTGCACAGAGCACCTGCTTTTGCTTTGTCCGTTTCGGACTGCATATTAAAGCTACTGAGTTTTCCTAGAAAAGGAATGTGCCTTCTCTGCAAACTGCCCTGCAGTCAGCACTGGGTTCGGAAGAGAAACCTAATCTCTGAGAATCTCCAGAGGGCAAACTGATTTCCTAAATCACAGAAGTCTAAGTAGTGGAATTTCTTCAAAATCCAAGTTGCTTTCTGTGTTTGGTTTGGTTGGGTGTTTTTTAACTTTACTGTAAGTTGCCTTGAGGAGCCTCCTCACCACCTCACTGTGATTTTGCAGAAGCGGCACACAACTGGAAATGAAGCAGCAACGGCGAGGCCAGTGAGATGAGCAGTGCTATGACAGAATTTTACACTGCCACGTAGCTGCCTCTCTTCCCATCTGAGCCAAGCACAGTGCCAGGCAAGAAAGGCAAAGGTACAAAACAGAGAACCATCTCAGACCAGTGACTGAAAACTGCCCGTTCCTCTCTCAGAACATTGAAACTTCAGATACAGCCTGCATCCACAGCAGTCCTCTCCTAGCCCTGCTTTTATGTAAACTGCAAAGTGGGAGCATGTTGCCATCACCAATGGAACATTTCTGCTCCCCATAAGACCAGAAGGGAGCTTGATGAATTCTGTTATTCCTATAACTCTATGCTGTCTATAAACTCTGCACCTCAGTGAAAGGTGCTTTTTTTGTGTAACTAGTCCAGAATAGTGGTGGTGCTTGAATGTCACAGGTTTTCTGACTTCCTATATGCTACAGACAAGTGTAAGACTCTATACCTTTCTAGTCCATCTGTCTTCCAGAGAGAAAGATATGGCCACAAACACAGAGCCTGGGAAGGTGAGTTTGCTCTTTTATTTCTTGCTGTTTAGGAAAACGTAAATTTCTCCATTACTTTTTATTTTGTGGTATTTAATTCCGCAAAGAAGAAACGCCAGCTGTTCTTCCCTCTTCTGTACTGTGTGCCCTTGTGTACACACAATTCCACTACTCAAAGCAAGAACAGAGCTCTGGAGCACAACTGCCTCAGTTCTCCTTCTGCTCTGTAATGGACCTACTTTTTTAATTCCTGAGCCACTCTAATATGACTGTCATGCTCCACCTCAGACTTGTATGCTAGCAATACATAACCATATGGTGTTGGTTATAAGTTCATATATAAGTGGCATGATAGACTACAGTAACTTTGAGTGACAAATTTCTGCTGGTTTAATTACACTAGCTCTCTTTTTTTTTTTTCTTTTTTTCCTTTTTCTTTATTTCTTTTTTTACTCCCACCTTTGAAAGTGTATGAACCAATAAATAGCAACCTGACTAGATTTATTGCTTTCATCAGAGCTACACATGTGCATGAAATTTAACATATGCCCAAGCACTTAGCTAAAGCAGCTTTAACTGCAAGATCGTAATTACTGTTAAAACCCTGTGTTTTACTTAAGTGTGTATTTTCACTGTGATTCTTTTACTTGGAGGTTAGCAATTTTTTAGGGGATAGAACAAATCTGTGCGTAATTTCTAGAGGCATTTCATGTCTGCCTACCAACAGAGTTTGATTTTAGAAAACTCATTTAAGTTGATATAGTCTATCTCATATGCCATCAGATGTGCACCTCAGTGAGATACAGCACCCTAATGCTAACAAATACCTCTGAGCAGGTTCAGGGGGACACACTCCCATAGGTTACTACTGTTTACTTAAAAGAAAAGTTAAAGTGCTAAGAAAATCCCTTGCTTTACATGCCTTTCTCTTTGTGACACTATTCAGTGTGTTGGTGCTGAAGTTTCCTCATATGTATAAAATAAATGCAAAGAGGGAAGAAACAGATACAGCTAAAGTTAATAGAGAACTGCCAAACTTACATGCTTTTTAGTACAGCTAGGAATCCAGGCAATTTTTATAATGTGAATGAAAAGTAATTTCCAAAGTTGATAGGGCTGTTCTACTATTGCAAGTTAAAATGCATAAGCTACATCATGGGTTCTTCACTGCTTTTTAGAAGTAGTGTTAAAAAATAGAATTGCTAAAACCAAAAAGAAGATTAAAGACATCTGACTGAACGTTTTAGTCATTTGCTTTCATTAATGCATGCGCTTTATCAAGTCTCAAGGTCGAGTGTGTTCATTTATGCTCTACTGTGTATTACATTTATGCTACCTGAACTTTATTTCTCATATTCCGCAAACTAATATCAATGATGTTATTACACATTTCCTTTGGGCTTTTAGGTGCAGATTGCAAAAAAAGTTCTGCTATATTCTCCCGTTTCAGCCAGTAACATAATTTATCTCATCCCATAGTCTCTTATATGTTAGTAATGGAAATAGCAGATTAATATTTCTCATACTGTAAAGTCTTCTGAGTTTTATTTACCATGAGCATTTTCAAAAAAAAAAAAAGAGAAGGGAAAACAAACTCTCATTTGATCTTCTTCATCAGATGTATTTTTTCCAACCAGACTTCAAATGTTTTATGGCTATTGTGTCAGCCCATCACTTTGCTTTGTTGGTCATTAAGTCATTACAATAACACATTATATTACTGTATACCAAGGCAAAAATGCCTGCCTCCTATCAGGAAACTGTAAAAGGCCAGATGTTTCTAAGGAGTTCAGGAAGAATCAAAGAACTATCACTAATCACTGGGTTTGTTTCTGTAGGAGAATGTGAACCCGTGAAGTCAATATGAAACTTCCTATATAATTAATCTAACTAACTCCATAAATTAAACTACAGCTTATCTTTCAAACCTAAAGTGACAGTTTTCTGGGAAAGAAAAAAATCTAGGCAGAGATCAGAAGTATTTGTGACTTTCAAGTCACTCACACCAGATCTATGTGCTTCCAGATCACTGAGACATATATATTCAAAGAAAAGTCAATCCTGGGCACGCAATTTTGCACCAAGTACTCAGGACACAGGATATAGATAGCCAGCTTTGTGCTTTTAAGTCAACAACGTGTCAGCTGTGGGAAACAGAAGGCATTTGTTTTGGCATAAAGCAGGCAATGGTTGATTCAATGTGAAACTTGGAAGGACAAAGTTAAAAAGACTAAAGCTTTTCTAATTCATTTGAATCAGAAAAATGAACCCATACCAGGTTATCGCTTTGCATCCTGTGATCTCAGCATTTACTAATTAGAAACCCTAGAGGCAGCTTATCACTGATCAGAAAGATTGTAAATTCTAAAGGGAACAAGGAGTGAAATAGTTGAGCTTTAGAGCACTGGTTGCTCACCACCTAGGGGATAGAACTCAGCAAGGCTTTTTGAAAGCTCATAAGGAATGAACTCTCACTCATTTGCACTGTAGTTTAGGATGAATGTAACAACACAGACTCCAACACTGAACTATGATTTGTGTTCCTATTTAATCAATTTAATTAATCAATGGTAAATTACGATGTTGGGCAAAGAACATCAAGGATGTAGTAGCATGAACTGTAAGTATCATAGTGAAATATCATGAAGGGAATTGGTTTCTGCATTGCCGATAGCAGATATATGTGTTTGCACTAGAGAAACAATTAACTCTAGATCCTCAAGTACTTTGGAACAAGTTCTGCAGAACTTACAAAACAAACTAACAAGCTATACGGTGATAAATAAATACCTAAATATACACATTTATCAGGAGAAATGAAGAAAGGGGAAGGGATGCTGTGAGAGCAGCTGCTTCTTAAAGAAGTGAAAGATAGTTCCCAAGCCAGAGCATAGAAATAGTTGCTTAGAAGACATTTCTCTTCATGTATGTATATCTGGTAACTAAAAAACAGTATTTTCCTATGACTATAAAATACTACTTTATTTTATGCAGTAAATAATACTATGTGGACCATAGTATTAAATTCCCAAACATAAAGTTGAGACAATATACTATAATTAATTAAAGAATGCAGTATTTTAAAGTTATGTACATTCTAATTTTTCCCCACGCGTTTTCTGTTGATTAGTTGAAGGAAGAGATGTTTTGTTTTCACTCAGATAATGTGAAAATGACAGTGACATATGGATTCAGAGAATCATTGAATGATTTGGGTTGGAAGGGACCTTAAAAATCCTGCCATGGGCAGGGACACCTTCCACTAGACTAGGTTGCTCAAAGCCCTGTTCAATGTGGCCTTGAACAGTGACAGGGATGTGGCAGCCACAGCTTCTTCGGGCAACTTGTGTCAGTGTCTCACTATCATCACAATAAAGAATTTTTGCCTGATATCTAATTTAAATTTACCCTCTTCCAGTTTAAAGCCATTCCTTTTTGCCAAAACACTACATGTCCTTGCAAAAAGTCCCTCTCCAGATTTTTTGTAGGCCCCCTTTAGGTAATGGAAGGCTGCTGTGAGGTCTCCTTGGAGCCTTCTCTTTGCCAGGCTGAACAAGTCCATCTCTCTCAGCCTGTCTTCATAGGAGGGGTGCTCCAGCCCTTTGAGCATTTGCAGTAGCTTCTCAGATTTCAAGTAGAAGAGTGTTTTTCAGTCTATCAATTGTTGCTCTTCTCAGGTGCAAAGTGTTTTGATGATAAGCAAGAATTCTTGAATGACAGCTGTCTTTGGGTATGAATGTAGCAGTAACTGATGGTCATTGCTACTCATGGGGAAATGCCTT
The DNA here is from genome assembly GCF_028554395.1 of Pezoporus wallicus. NCBI lineage: Eukaryota > Metazoa > Chordata > Aves > Psittaciformes > Psittacidae > Pezoporus > Pezoporus wallicus. The sequence continues at coordinate 7,153,349 of NW_026637663.1, forward strand.
TTCCCTAGCAGCTGGATTGCTGTTTAAGTCTCTGACCAAATCAAAGACTCCTATAATCAAGTAGTATGCACGTCTGGGAAGCTCAGATTTTGTCTTCTTGTGTGGTAAGATGTCCCAGTTTCACAGACATTAGGCTGGAGTAGGAGCTGTGAATTCTGAGCCCAGTTCCTGGTAAGCTGAAAAGCATACCCTCACTTTACTCTTTTCTCATGTTATACAGTTGACACAACAATGCCATTAGTGGAACCATAATGCTCAAGCAAGGCAATGTGTTTTGCTTTATATGCAGGTGATTTCATTGTTGAGGTATGTCTTTTTCATATTTTATCTATGTTGTCATGCTTCCCTTAATAACTGAAACCTTATCCAAATGTTGCAAGGCAGTTGGAAATGGCTGCAGTAGGAAGCTAAGGACCAAACAGTAATGAGGTCTTGCAGTGCACAGGGGCCAGAAGCCTTGAGCATCACTTAGGGAAAAAACAGAAATGACTCTGCTGTCCATCAGAATGAGATGTTCCCAGGTTGTCCTGCATGTCCGTGTGCATCCTGGGTCCCCAGCTAGCATCTCAAGAGTAAAAAGACAAAGTAACTCAGCAAATCAGTGTCAGATTCAGATGATCCGATGGTACAGGAACTTCATGAGTGTTCACCTTAAGTAGTCAGTGGTCTTTTTCTTTTCATGCTCATCTGGTGGCCACTGTGGCCTGATGCTACTTGGCTGTGCTCTGCAGATAGAGCTTGGCCACAGATCACTGCTTGAGGAGCCCAGCCCATTGTGCTCAGCTATGAGAAATCTCCTGCCTTGTGCTTTGTACCTAAATATATCTCACACTGCCAATAAAATTCCTCACATACCTAAGGCATTGTAGAATCAGTAATGCTATATATGTTCCCATTGATAGAAACATTGCTATTAGCAGCTCAGAGTCCTTGCTGGGACTTGTCATGAGCCCACCTCTACCAGGGGTTCAGCTGGTAGCAGATAGGGCTGGCTTGCCCATGTCAGGAGCTGCTTCCTTTGGTGGTTGCCTCAGCTGAGGCTCTCACCCTCAGCCTTGCTGCCTCTTCCTGCAAGCATGTCTGACCCCGATTTCCCTCTAGCAGGCCCAAATCCCTACACCCCCCACAACAGGCTCATGCCCTGGACCATCCTCAGCCCATTCCTGTCCCCAGGAAGGTGCCCAGTGCCTGGGGTTGGGGCTGCCCTGGTGCTCCAGCTGCCCTGCAGCTGGCTGTGGGTGGGATGGGCCCTGGATGCCAGGCTCTGCCTTGACAGACCCCCACAGACAACCCCTTCTGCCCCTGGGCAACCCCTGAGCCCAGCAGGGCCCTGACTGTGCTCTCTCATTCTTCTCTGCTTCTGCTTCACTTCTGGCTGATGCCTAGTCCCTTACTGACAATTTCAGACCCTTTTTCACTGGCGTCTATTACGATTCTTCCAGGCAAAATTAAATAGCACATACTTGCCCCATTCTCCCAAAGAAACAATAGCATTCACCTTTATGTACAGATATCTTTTAGGAAAGAAACACAAAACCAAAAATTATCACAAGTGAAATACTTGGCAGTGACAGATATAACTGTACTTATCAGAAAGTACTCACTCTCAAGATGTGATTTACAAAGCAGAGATAGCCAGCAGAACTCAGGAAGGTCAATGCCATGTTTCTCAGCAAGTAAATGATGAGTGGTCCTGGACCAGGCTTAGGAAATGAGAAGTGTTGACTGCTTACAAAGCACACTTCGTTCACTGTGACTGATTGCACAGTGTCAGCATTTGGATTAGGTGAGCAGGAATGCAAGACTGGCCTGAAAGCTTTTTAGTCATGATGGAAAAAATGCACATGATGAATATTAACCACATATCTTTGGAAACTTTTTTCAGCATCCTCATATTACTTGAATTGCAGGCTTTTGAGCAACTTCTGGTCCTCCTATGATTCTTCTAAAACATTCCAGGCAATACTAGTGTTCATAATTTATTGTTAGCTAAAAAGGGAGCTACAGATTCAGATCAACTGTCTCGAAATCATGTAAAAGTAGGAAAGCAGGACTTAAGAAGGCAGAATTGGTATCACAGGTCTCATTAAACACCAGCAGTACCCAGACTTACTCTGATTTTCACTGTTGTTCAAGAACTTTGTGGGCCTAAAACGGGACATAAACTGATCCCAAAAGACTTTGTTCCATCTGCTGCCCAACCTTGTACGCAGGCAAGCTGCAGGAGCTGAGTCTGAACCTCCCTGGGTATCTCAGACATGCCTGAGGAAATGTGGGTATCTCAATGCCTGGCTCACTGTGATCAGAAAAAAAATAATAGGTACTTCTTTGTTTAAAAAGCCTAAGTACTGTAGGGCTCAAATCTGTTAGCTAAAGCCCAAGTCACACACACCAAAAGGCTCTTTGAAAAATATAACAGTGACTGACACTTTCTTTTAAAACCAATCTCTTTCATGTGATGCCCAACCAAAAAAAAAAAAAAAAAGCAACCCAAAAAAACCACCAAAAAACAGTCAAACAAACAAACCAACCCCCAAAAAAACAAACCAACAACAAAACCAGACAAAACACAGTATGCGAAAGATCCGGGTATAGTCTCCTCCACTACATATAAAGTTTCAAATCCACAGCGAGGATTCTAATCACTGACCTAGGACAATAAGAGGTGAAGTGCAGTGGCTAAGGAGGCCAGAGGAACCCTTCACTACCCATCATTGTTTCCAACCCTTCCTTTTGAACCTGTTCTCCCAACAATCTGAATCTTCATGACAAAAATAAAGCATACAAAAGGAACATAGTTCTGCACTCCAGTGAATGGGGAACTTCATAAGCAATATTGTGGTACTGTTCTCTTCTGGTGGGAAAAATAAACAATAGTAATAAAAAACATTAAAAAATAAAATGGAATAGCAGAAAGCATAGTAAAGCAAGCAATTGAACTTTATGTGCTTTCTCACAGAGCATGCAAACATGACAGGTGTAATGTGCCATGCAGGACCTAAGAGAGAGTTGTACTTTAGAGTTCAAGAAAAAAGGGTCAGTGGTTTCCTTAGAACAAGATTCTTGCAGAGGATGCATATGAAAAGGAAAATTATAAAACCGAATTCTTAGCCTACTTGTTCAACTTGCCTGAAGTTATTGTGCAAGCTCTTGCTAATGACGTTTGTGGCTTGTTGAGTAATTTCCCAACATTGCTTTTTATTGCTGTCACTGAACTATTCACAAAAGAAAAGTTAAAAACATTGTATTTTGTTTGTGATTCTAACAAATCTGTAATGGATACTGGCAACCACACAGATCTGTCACTTAAGGGAGGATGAGTGTTATAAGGTCTGTCAATATAGACTGGGACGGTGGACATAAGTGTCTAAAAATTAATTCTTAGACTTCTGTCTATATGTCGGAGATAAACAGTGACACCTCCAAAGTATAACTGATCTCACCCCCAAAGTATAACTGGTCTCACCTACCTTTGACATCAAAGTCAGCGCAGATTGAATCATCCTGTGAAGGTATTTGTCTGTTCCACTAACAGTATGGGGAGCCTATATAAGTAGTTTAGGCCTGATGCTTAATTTTTAAACAGCTAAATTTATATTCAATTAATCCCTTCCAGAATGTCGATTTGTCGTATTTGACATTAGCTTGGGGTCATGCTAGTGTATCTGTAAAACTAGTATCCATATAATGTTCCAATATATTCACCACACAATAATCTTTCCTTTATGAAAACTAAAGTGAAATACTTTTCAAATTAATTTAGGCACTTCCACTCACACCTCTTTTTTTGCTATCTCTACCATGACTTCCACTACAAACCAAACTCAAAGAACACTAGTCAGGAGAGGTCTCTTAATTTCAAAGCAATTTCAGTCAAAGTTCGCATCAAGTTTTCAATGCTATTCTGATTATTTTTCCCCTTGAAGCTTCTTTTCTCTTAACTTATTCTGCTTTATCTGAGTATATTCATTTCATGTGTTCCATGCTCTGTGCTGTCTGTCCCCTCTTGTTGAATCATAGTTGAATCACAGATTAATATTCTGCACCATTTTCAACTTTTCCTTTCTTCAAGGATCTTAAATCATAAAGTCAGTGCAATAGCTTCTTACTCAACAGCTCTGATCCCTGTGTGTGTACCAAATGATATTTGCTTACTTTACTGAAAAATACATGGTTTACCATTCTGGGAAAGATTACTTAAAGATTTTATAGGTCTATAAGTGTAGTGAACTAATTTTCCAGTAGCAATCCATGGAGTTGTTATAAAACACATTATGAAATGAGTTCTTTTAAGTTAGTTTGGCTTTTTTTTTCCCAGAAACTCTGAAACAGAAATGAAAAGAAGCCAAAGAGGAATAAAGAGCTCTGAAGTAGCGATTTGAAATGCAATTTTTCTCACAGGAACAGCACAGGAAAAAGAGCAAGCAAAGGTTCTGCAGCAGTTTTCATACAATTTGTCATATTTGGACCTCACTGCAAGTCTGCATGTCTTTAAGAACCTACATAGCCTCTTTGAGGTCAATAGAAGTACTCATGTTCCTGCATTTAAATACATACTGTGGAGTGGATGGTTTTGTTCTGTACTTCAGTAATACCCAGCACAAGTTGCTTTGGTCTCTTCAAGAATTGCCATGCGATGAGATAATAAATGCATCATTCACAAATATTTTTTGGTTAGAGGGAAAAGAAATTTTACTCCACAATAACTGGTTCATAGATTTGATTTACATATTTGCCTGGTGGTGGTTATCATCTGGAAAACATCAGACATATGAAGGCTTTGGTAGTAGCTACATACTTGGAAAGCTAGAGGCACAAGCCATCTATTGTCACAAAAAAGTGAAAAGACGTTTCAAATGGTACCAGTCACAGATAACCAAATTTGTTTCTTGTAACTTTTCAATCCACTAATGTGTGACAGATGGCAGCAACACTGCTTAATTTCACTGGCAGCCAAGATAAATATTTTTGGGATGAGCTTCGCAGAAGAGAGGAACACAAAAGTGTTTGGAAATATTATGAAACTAGAAAATAAAAGATGATTAAACAAATTTCAGTCCTTTGTAATGTGTTCAAGGATAAGGTCCAAAAAAATCATTTAAGCACACAAATTATCATTGATGTTCTTAACTCCAAGATAAAGAAACAAAACTTCTCTGTCTTTCTGAGGTGCCTAAAGGAAGGACACAGATGCTTGCGTTATTTTGTTTGTTTGGGGTCTTTTTTAGCGTTTTTGGTTTGTGTTTGTTTGGGTTTTTTTTGTGGGTTTTTGTTTGTTTGATTGCTTTTTTCACAAAACTTCCTTAAGTAGTTCAAGTGGTGCTGTTTTCCCTGTGAAGAAGAGCTGCCCTTTTTGCCTGGGTGAAGCATGGTGGCACCTTTCCAACTGTAGGGACTACAGTCCTACACTGTAGAACTACCACCTACCTCTTCAGAGCTACAGCATCCAATACACAATGACAGAACCAAATGCAGAGAAACACATAGGAGGTGGGGGTGGAGGAGAGGATGAATATTCCTATGGTTAGGATACTTCTTAAGGTATGGGGAGGCCCAGCCTACTTTTCCACCCCAGGGATTCAGATTAACAGCTGCTGCCTCTCAGGGCAGTGCTCTAACTCTCTGGGGACACAGTCCTTCAGACGTTTGAGAGAACACTCCCCAGAGATGCTGCCAAAACCTGTGGGCTGAAAGTTATGGGATAAGAAGGAGAGCAACCAGAAGGGAACCCTCCCACAAAGGCTAGCACAAAGCCTGAAGATCCAGCTGTGATGAGGACACAGGGGTGGAAATATGCATTTGTGAGTTTTGAAAGAGGGAGAAGGGAGTACAAAAAAATTTCACCTTTGGCTTGATTGTTGTAAAGACAAATTGTTACAGGCATGTCTGAGATTTTTTTTTTTTTCACTGCACTTAGTCCAGATGACGATTTTCAAAGAGGAAGAACACATATAGGTAAAATTTACCTAATCATGCAGCAACATCACATGATTGCCAGTGAAAAATGCGAAGAAGCTGATAGCGTGCAGATCTACATCTATATATGTACAGTGACACGAAACACATAGTTAGTTGACATGTTACAAATAATGAATGCATTTTGCATTCCTGGTTTGGCTTTGAAGAATTTTTCCTGAATATATTTTGGCCTAAGAGTATCAGCTGATACATCATCTATTTACTTTGGCTCTCTAATGATGTCGCTGATTACATCATGGTGGAACTTGGACTATATTATGCGTATGAAGTTGAATGTTACGGCACTCAGGGGCATTGGCTTAGTATTTGATCTGCCTACACATACAACTGCTCTTTGGTGGAATGATTAGAAGGCATGACTGACGTATCAGCAGTAAAAATAATGTAATGCTGACTTATCTTGCTCCTCCAGTGATAAGGAACATGTGTAAAAAAAATATATGGTTAAAATGATGGCTTATTCCTACCTGTACTCACACCAATTATTCTGTTTTGATTATTAGTTCTTTGTATTTATCCTGCTTCCATCCTATAAGTTCAGATATTGTGCACTTGGAAATGCAAATAATTTAAATTATAATATCAAAACCCTTCCATTTAAATTCTGCAAAGCTGATGGGAACATTCTCAGCAGTGACATTTCTCAGGTCTTATTCAAAACCAAACTTGTAAAGCTTGGAGAAATGCTGATAAATTCCTACGTGGGAAAAAGAACCTGTGTGTTTCAGTATTTCATTCATTTTATTTTATAATTCCCTTGATTTTTGTCTATTTTTTAAATGATAAAGAGTCTTAATCATACTCAGTTAACCAGAAACAGAACAAGACAAATTCTAAGACAAAGAAAGATATGTTAATTTAATATTGCAATGAAGGTTAAGGTAGATGCAGGAGAACTTAAGAGAACAGGATGACATTAATCACTCTCTTGGCTGAGGAGGTATCAAGTTTTCTGCAAGTATTATCACAAAGGAGAATCCCAAGGGGACACTTAAACAAAAGCAATGATTTGACTTTTAGGGAGATCCTCCCAAGGAAAAACACTAGCATGAATAAAAAGAATTAACATCCTGTTTGAAATAAACCTAACAGGTGATGAGAGTGGAGCTCATTAGCAGGAACAGGGCTTTCCAGCAATGAATTAAAAATGACAATGGGAAGGAAGATTGGACTTGAAGAGTCTGAAAATACAAGATATGTAGGCTGTGTTTGATAAAATATGGAAACGGATGCAAAGAGAGAGGTAACTTACAATGGCCTAAGAAAATGGGAATTTGCAATAGTTTTCCTTGAACAATATTAATAAGGAAAATTTCAAATTTTCTAGATTGGAAAAAAAACAATATTCTGTTAATATAGGAAATCGAGTTTTAACTTGAGGGGAGAGCCATATCTTAGAAAAGTTAAGCAGAAAGAAACTGCAATCTGGCTACATTGAACAAATACGTGGTCTGAATAACAGTAAAGTGCTGGCTGCATACCCCAGTAACCAGCAGTGTCATGGTGCTGTCCACAGGCTACAGAAGAGGCAAAAGGAGAGGTTAGAGCACACAACTGACTCCATAGTCTTGTAACAATTTTATTTGTCATTCCTTCCATTCTTCTATTATAAGCATAGATACAGTTTAGTAGATTAAAATCTGATGCTTGGAAGACAGCAAGGAAGATGTAGCGTTCATACGAAGCATTCCAGTTAAATGGTTGTATTTCTGTTTTCTGAAAACTCACACGTATGTGTTTAATGGAAGTTAGAAAATATAGTCCTGGAAATACTTTTCTACTAAAATAATAAATGCCAAGAGGATGTTTTATAACAATATTAATAAAAATAAAATATTACATAATTTTGTTTTATACTGTGATCATTCCAAACCCATTAATCTCTTTTTCTGTTGTTAAATACGATAACTATCTGAAGAGAAATAATTTGAACAAAATGTTCTGATGGATGTCTACTAATCATGTCCAGAAATCCCAGTGTTCCAAAAAGTTGTTTTCCGTAATGCTGGTGAAAATGTCATCTGTTCTTCAATGTTCTTATCATTTTGTGTCATGGTGTTATCATCCTTAGATGCGGCCTGAGGGAGAATTCTTTCTTGCCTGATCTCACCTCCATTTCTGTGCAGGTGTTTTTGAACCTAGCAAGTGCATTGCCAATGTTTGGATCATGAACATAAAATGCTATAGTTAAATCTTCAATTTTGTCTTGTGCTACAGGACAATTCAGAACATACGTTAAGCCTAATTATAAATCAAAATCTTCAACATCCTCCAAAGTCTTTTGAGGAGCATACTCACATACTTTCTTGAAAGAAAGTATTGCATGAAAAAATCCAAACAAAAATCCTTAACTGGGAACAGCTACTTGTTTGGGGATAAACCAAAAGCAGTATACAAGTACTGAAAAATCCACAGCAATCTCTTCAGAAATTTTTTTTGCACCATGTTCAGTGTAAGCCCGCTGCCAAAGTTGTGCATGCACTTTGAAAAGATGCTGTGAAAATAAAAACTGTGTAATGATGTGATATGTTTAGCATAAGGTAGGGAAAAATATAGCATAGGAAAATTATAGAAGCCAGGGTCTTCAAGAATTTGGCCAGTTTGCTATTCTGCATTCCCTGAGAATGAGCTGACTATTTTCCATCTTTAAAATGTTAAGTCGACAGGTTAATTGAGTAAGTCAATTTCAAGTACTATAAAATAAAATTAATAATTCCACCTTCATGATCCAAGTGCCAGTAGAGATCAGGTTGTTAAGTATCCATGTAAGCTGCAAGTGTCATTCAGCTACCAAAAGTTTCAACTAGCTTGCTTCCACTTGCCTCACAAATATTTACAGTTAATAATAACAAAATGTTATTAAGATTTATGATGTGATAATTTATCTACATCTCAATTCATACATAATTAGCATCTACTGTAAACTGTGCACAAAGGAAAATTCCCCATTCAAACATTTTTAGTGTAATTCTACAGACTGAATCATCTATTTTACCACCACAGATCTCTATATCTGCAAAATCTATTCTACATCTTTTCTTCATTATTAAGTTGCTTGAAATGCTGAATCTTATATCATTGGGTGTTCACCCAGTTATGTGTGTATGCCTAGTGGGAAAATAGAGAGTAGTTTTGAATTTGATCTTAGTCTTGCCTTATTAAGTATACCTTGTTCTAACTCTGAACAATCATTTTGTTCGCATTGCATACACACACTGAATTTGTCAGACCAAGTCTTTGAAGAACAGTATTTTTATCTGGAATGTTTTTAGAAGCTTCACCAACCAATCAAACCATGTCTTGCAACCCCCACTCTTGGCATTTATTGAAAGATTCATTTAATTCACTATTAATTTTCTGCTATGAAGCCACTTGGTGTTTGCTGTAATGATTGCTTCAACAAACTACTGTTTTAACAGAGCAGTGGCAGAATTCAAAGGTCTGAGTTTCTGTGTTAGCAGTAAGAAAGAAGAGAAATGTACAAATTTCACTAAAAACACTAAATTGAAGGCTCTGGGAAGGAGTCCTGGAAGTGTTTTTAATTATTGGCAATTCTTTATCTAGAATTGCTAGTCTAGCTTAGAAAATTTGTTATTTCTCATTTGTAAAGCCCTTAGGATGCCAGTTTTCAGATGGTGCCTTTATTAAATGGTGCCTTTATTAAACGGTTATAAACACCATGGTGTTTTTGCTGGGTTTTATTACGTTTTGGAGATTTTTTGTGAATAGTTATGTAACTTCCTCAGGTACAACCGATAAACATTGGCGAGTTGGAGTAGACACCTATAGAAAATCAGGAAAATGTCAGAAGAAGGCTATAGTGATTGAGTCATATCCATTCAAGGCAATGGCAATGGTACTCTAGTCACCTGCCGAGGAGGCAGTACTTGGACTTTTGCAAGGAAAAAGAAAATGAAAAGTAGCTTTCTAATAACGCTTATGAGCAGCTGAGATGTGGGAAAAAAAGCAAAAAAACAATCATAAACCCCAAAACAAAACCAGAAAAAAACAAACCACCCAGTCTGCATTAGGTACAGCTGTACTTTTGGGAATGGTACCTGGATCCTCTCTCTGAGCCTTGGTGACTAGCATGGCTGGATCCATTCATGAGCCAACTAGAGAACTCCATGCAAGTTCACTACATCACTCCAAAGAAAAACAACTTATTATAGAATTATTTTTATTTTGACCTAGGTTTCAGTTAATTACCAAAGATTATGAAAACATTCTGTTAGCAACTATCAGAATGAAGAGTGCACATACATTTCAAATCAGTGGTGTCAGGTTATGTGCACATGAGGCCTAGGAGAAGTCAAACACACAGAAATGATCATGAGCTCTCATAATATTAAGCTTTGGCATTCTTAGTCTGCTTTTGTTTCTAAAAACAGAGCTCAACTAATAAATGCCATGGGAAGTTGTTTACTTTACAGCCAGTAACTACATATTGGGGACTGAGTTTCATCTTGCAGAACCGACCTCATTGCTTTGAAAAAATAAGGAACACCTAATCCTCAGTGGTCTAGACAAGAGTATCTTTATACATATGCTGTGCTTTATTTGCAGCATTCCCTGGTATTCTTCCAAGAAATGTAATTTTATGAAGATTCATCTCCGAAGACTGGCTACTCCCTCCTCCCCATGCATTCCATACGGTGTTTTCTGGGCTGCCCAGGATATGTTAGTGCTTAAATACCAAAACAAAACATAAATATAAACCTCTGTGTGGCCTCCAGTAGCATTTTTTTGACCATTGTTTGAATACTGATAGGTACAGCCAGTTGACCTTGCTGTCTCACAAGATGTGCTTTTACTCTGATGCAACTACATGAAATCAGTGCTTAAATTTATTAATTCAGCTTGCAATTTAGAAGCTTTTAAAATGAAAGTGTGCAGATTCAAATACAGTTATAAAAAGAAGGTTGGAAGGGACCTCTGCAGGTCATTTTGTCCAATCCTTCCTGCTTAAGCAGGGGCACCTAGACCCTGTTGCCCAGGACCATGTCTAGATGACTTTTAAATATCTCCAAGGATGAAGACTCCACAACTTCTCTGGGCAACCTGTGCCAGTTTTTTTGCCTTCCAGTGAAGAAATCTTTCCTAATGTTCTCCTCTTTCTTATTCTCCTTTTTCTTCTTCATTATTTAAAAAAGAGGCATTTAATGACACCTAGCCTAATTGTGAGGGGGAAAAAAACTCTTAGAGAATCAAAGCTTTTTTACTAGGATAAATTTAAAAGTGCTCACTTATTTCTAACAGCGATGTGATCAATAAATATTACAAGTTAAATATATCCTCTGGGTCTTGGACATACAGTACCTTTGACAGGGCAATCAATCATTTTTTGTTTACAGTATTACCATGCTGTAGGAGTAGAATCTGTTGCTTCATTTACATAAATGGTGGAGAAAACCAACAAAGTGAGTAAAACCAGTACCAGAGAAGCCCTTCCTATATCCTCTGGTGAAGTTAAGAAACAGTCTTCATATTGCATTTAGGTGCATCTGAATTTATGTGAAATAAGTATTTTTCTAACCTTAAAAAATATATCTTCAAATAGAATGTGACTTTTGTGGTATTAGTATATGAGGTACGGATACAAAGTCTTAGAAACACATGGAAGTCAAGGCAGAATAAAAAGCCACACAATATACTGTACTCCTTCAAGAAGGTTTTTACTTCTTTATTAATAAAATGTGTTTGATGTATGGACCTTGAACAGATGTACACTTTTCAAAACATAATAAATCATATAGACTGTGGTTTTCCAAAAACGCTGTTCCACTCACTCTCCTGTTCAGAGAAGACTGGAACAAATGGCAGAACTTTCCTTGAAAGTTCTGTGATTCATAGTCTGTCAAAACAACAGCTAGAAAAAATTCCACAGCTGAGAATCTTTGAGACTGCTCAGGTACCTTTGATTTTCCTTGAGAAGACTCAGATGTAGAAATGCAGAAAGAAAGATACACATTCAGCAAGGAATAGCTTTTATAGGCCAACATCAGCTACTAGAATTGGGCAGAGAAATGAATGAAAGATCATACAACTAAAAAGGCAATTGACTAAAAATTAACTAAAAGTTTGTTGGAAGCTTTTTTCCTTTATAGAAGCTGAAACTGTTGAACTGTTTCTTCATCAAATGAAAAAGATGATATCTTTTTTTATTGAATGTGCTATTTTTAGACATGACATTATGAGTGTGTATAGAAACTATGGCAGAATCTTGTGGTATAAAAGATCCTCTAGGACTGTTCACACACATATCCAGGACCATGCACAATTAGTGTAATTAATTTTAACATAATATTAATAAAACTGTAATGAAAATGTGACTGTAATGCAGTTCAGTACATAAGAAACAAATATTTCACCACAGCTTTGAACATCTTAGTCTGAAAAATACTGAATTACTAGAGAAGGTTTTACCTGAGGGCCAAAGAGGGCTATGCTGTAATCCTTCAAAGCCAATAGGTTTACTTTATGGTGTGTGTGTCTGTATGAATTGGTAGGGAAAATGCTGCTGCTGCCTGTCCTGAGTAGTACTCCAACTGCATCTTGCTCTGATACGTTTTTGGGTCTTTGTTTCAGCCTTTCTAAATGAATTAGCAGAATGTAGTGGTGGTCTTGGCAGTCCTGGGGTAATGGTTAGACTTGGTGATCTTAAAGGTCTGTTCCAACCCAGCTGATTCTATGATTCTAGATTCTGTGATTCTATGAATATAGTATTGCTGCTGGGGATAAACCCTGAATTCTTCAGGGCCTCTGCTTCACAGTCATTCATGAATGCTAACTGGCAAGGAAGGAAAAAATCACTGCTAAAAGTCAAAAAAGACATTTGGGAAAGTATGGTATTATGTAGCATTCTAAAATTATTATCATTAGCTTTCTTATTTTTGCCATGAAGTGTTTCTACTAGTACTGCCTCTAACAGCAGCAAGAAAACTTGTCTCTTAAATCCACTATCCTCCCATAGTGTATTCTACTTTGTGGAACATAATATCCTGCAGCGTTAGTGAGCCACCCTGATATGTAGAGCAATTATGTCATTTTGGATTAATATCAATGTAACTTACACCAGAATGGGGCATGTAACATAAATACTTAACCCATCCCAAACCAAGACACCTCTAAACAGTCCTACTTGCCTTGCATATAAAAACTAAAAAAGGACCCCAACAAAACATTAAGTGTTTGGAGGAGCATGGTCCTGAGCTGTCCTTTTAGAAGCACAGGGAGCACTTGGGGTGATATGCCCTGCAGTAATCCCTAAAGCAAGTGTCCTTTGAACAGCTTTATTTTGTAGAATTAGTGTTCCCAGGTTTTGCTACCTAAACTTGTTTGTAAAACAGAAAAACCTAGTGAAGCAACTGATGAACGAGATACTAGTGCAGGAGCAGCTAAAAGCTGTTCTCACAAGAAATTAAAGACTCCATTGGAAGTCATGGGCCACCAAGAAGAATTCTGCTTGAATCCAAAGTTCAATAGAGGATCTGGTTCAAGTAACAAAATTTCTCAGTGTGCAGGACTTGTTACTAGGACCAAGGTCTCTGTATAATTCCAATTTGGCTGCTCCAACGCTGTCTTTAATTTCTTCTCAGAGAGTCAGTTTCCCTCCAAATGTTTTTCTCTCCAGCTGTAAGCTAAGGCTCCTGATATATTTTTTCCAGAGGTGGCATATCTTCTTAGTCATTCATATGAACTGCTACTTCAACAGACATTTTTGGGGACAAAATGCACTCTGTACTGAGTTTCTGTAGGAAAATATCAGAAAGCATGGAAAAATTAAAATAAAATCATACAGCTTATAAAAACACAGTCCAAAGAGTCATACTGATGAGGGAATGGGTAGAGAATCCACAGATTTTTGGGGTCTGCTCAGCTACAAAAGCAGAAAACATGAAAAGGAACTTTATCATGCTGCACAAAATGAATACTTCTTGAAGCAGTGTAAGATGAGAACAAAGGTAGCAGCAGCCTCGTGGACCAACACTTCAGGCAGAAGTGCAAGGAAGCTTGGCAGGAAACTGAGGGACTTTCCACTTAATGCCTAACAGAAGTGATCTCTGGCTACTTGCAGAAAGCCTTCAGCTTCTGAGGGACTCTCAGTGGCTCCATGAAATGCATCAACAGCTTTCAGTGTTGGACTGCATTGCCAGTCCAATTTATTTTTAGCTAGCACTTACTTTCTTTTCCTTCCATTCCTTTTATAAAGTTATATGAAGGTACAGTCACTGGAGTCCTTTAGAGTGTTAGAGTTACTAAGAAAAACAGGCTATGTATTTCTAATCATACTACTGCTTTACATCAAAAGGATGTGTACCAGGGACAACTTGGCATTCTTAAACATCAGCTTCCATAGCATCTAAAATAATTTCATTTTACGGTGACTAAAAATAACTCCTTGATTTAATGTGTTCTTTTTATACTTATTATAAGAATGAGACTTGAATAAAAACTGAGTTGCACCACATGCAAAAGTAATTGTGCGCAGACTTGATCTAGACGTATTAATACATGGACAGGTATAGACAGAACTGTGCACTTTTGTGTCCATAAAGATCTGCTTTGCAAACATGCAATTGCTGATGTACATTTAAGCAAGTGACTACATATTTCTCCATGTGTGTCCCAGCAGAATTCATTTCTGCTAATTGTACATGCTGTGCTAACTTCACAACTTCTATACAGCTTTTATTTCCCTCGCTTACAAACAGTACACATAATTACATATTGTGTCAACACATGCAGATTTGTCAAGTGTACATTATGCATTCACCTGCAGTTTCTCAGAAGGAAAATTTTCATAAAAATTAGTCTTGAGCCTAAAAGCAAAACAGAAGAAAAATTGGATTAAAAAAATAAATCATTGCCATTAAATCAGCAAATTTGGGCCAGTAATCTTTTAAAAATAAGAACAACCCTGTGACATCAAAAAGGTATATGTCTGCTCTGTTAGGCACTGATAGAGACTGCTTGCATAACACTTAAAGTATGGTTATGGACATTTTCATTTTCTTTCCTGCAGACTACACCATTATGGAGATATTACATTTCAAACATATTTGCTGTCATGAGAATGTCTCTCTCCCACTGTTCTTTTGGCAAACCAGAAGTGGCAGAAAGAAAATAGCTCACTGGCAGTATAAGTGCAGTCTTAATTTACAGAAGAATAATTCAGAACATTTGTCACATGTAAAAATCTGTAAGAGACTATACTTAAAGGCAAATTGATGATGAGCTGAACTATGTTCTCAGTTGCACTGATGTAAGTCAGTAGAATTTCTGTTTCTTAAGTTATCCCCTCTTTACACCCACGTAGTTAATTGCTGAAGTGGGGGTTTAGGTTGGAAAGTGTAGGTAGAGCGGTAGCCATCAGTCTCTGCATCAGTCTGTCATTTCTGTTTGGGCTATGGCACATGCCAAGCTGGCCAGTTTTGATTATGTCTTCATCTACCTAAGTCATGACAAAATATTAGAACATGGCTGTACTGCCTGGCACCAGCAAAAAAAGCAAACAAAAAAATAGAGTAACTGTGCCATAATAAAGAGTAGTTAGCCTCAGTTTTTTGTTTCTAGTGCAAGGCTCTTGGAGTCTGCAATTATCTCATAAGGAGCTCTCTATATTGACAGAAAATCTGAATAAGTAACTGAGAGCAGCAGACTTTACCAGATATGTTAAAAAAAAATGTCTAATTACAATGCCTCCAGAACATATATCAACCCAAATGTTAATTTTAACTGGGCATATTCAGGAAGCTGCTGAAAAATAGATAAATGATGAAAGGACAGATAATTCTTCTGCAGTAATTGTGATGATTCAAGAGGAATTTTGCTTGCATTTTATTTAGTCAGAAAAGTCTGCACTGAAAATTTATATCCCTCCTTCTCCTTGCATTTAACTCCAGTCACTGTATGTGGCCAATGTCACTAATTTGACAACAATCTCAGACACAAAAAACAGGAAGAAGCTTAAAAAACACATCTGAAAAGGACTTCATGTGTCCTATTCCCCTACCCTGAGAAAAGATGAATGAGGCCACCTAGGCAGCTTAGTACCAGACTACACAAGGCTGAATACATCAGAAACGTGTGCAAACATCTGGGTTCCTACCAGCATTTTTCTCAATTCTAGGTCTAGGAACTCAGGTGAGAGATTTTTAGAAAGGTGGGTTTTTTTTCCTAATACAATCCATTTTACAACATAGCTCATAGGTGCAGAAAACTGGTACTCCAGGAGTTTCCAGAAGACCTGGTGACGGTACAATGCAAAGAGACTTAAAGGACAGGAATTGAATCAATACTGTGGTCAGTACCAAGAAAAGACAGTTTAGATAAAAGTTGCCAAAGACAGCTGAGGGATAAAAAAAGTGACCTATTATGAGAGATGAGAAACATTTAATAAATTTGTCTTGCAAAAAGAAACTTGACAGGTGCCTTGTTTGTAGTAGGTATAAAGTCTGCATACGGAGCAAATGTGAAATGCAAGAATAAAAGATAGGAGAGAAAGCAATGACAGGAAAACTGTTTTATGACTGAGGTCAGCCAAGTGCAATTGAGAAAGAATAGCTGCTCTAGTTTAGCAACTGAAATAAAGCACGAAGGAATTCTCAACCCTTCATGCTTCCAGCTTCAAACTTTCCATTCTTCTAAAAGCTTCTTTCACCAACATTAGACTCAGATCAAGGCCAGCAAAAAGTGTCACAATGAAATTTGATATACTATGATCTTATGCTTAGACCTAATTGCACAGCTTTCATTAAATTCTGTGGCTTTCAAACATAATGTAAGGAATGAATAGCATTTAGATTGACTGCATCAAAAGAAAACCAGATGCCATAAACAATATTGCAGGTAATCCTTTCTGGTGCTAAAATAACGCCTACTGCAGACCCTGCTCTCCTGGGATGTGCTATCTTTAAGACTGAAATTTTATAAAATAGAACTTTGATCTATGTTATATCTGACATTATTCCAATTATCTTGTCAAATTCCAAGTGTGAGTATACACAGTCTTCACCTTTACCCTCATAGCTTCTGCTGGAAAATATTTCCTCACTTCTTGTCCTATGCAGCATTCTATAAAGAAATGCATATGTAAAACAGTGCAAAATGCAGTTGAAATTATAAGGTTTATATATAGCATAGATGTATTCTGAGCAGGAGGAATATCATTCTAAACGTGAACTATTTTTTGAATGTAAATATGCCCTCTAAATAGATAGTCAAATGTTGAATTACAAACAGTGGAAAGATTCACTTTCCTGAGCACAGGATCAAACATAACTATAGGTCAGGTAGCCAGGAAAGTGCTGTACATGCTATGTACCCACAGGCAGATATTTAGATTTTATCTTCCTTTTCAACTATTGACATTATCTGGAGATTTCCTTCTCAAGTGACTCATACTGATAAAAGCTGTTTACTGGATTTAAGGACAGTCATGCATTGCTGTTTATACATACTGATTTAACACGGAGTGGACTTTGGATTAAAGAAACACAAATAACACCTGATTAAACAAATTCAAAGATTATGATGTGTCAGTGGATAAAGAAACAGTTGCAATCCTATGCGACCTCAGCTGAGAAGGGGTTTGACAGTGAGGATCAGAAACCAGAGTGAGGATCAACTTTGAGACCATTTGGAAATGGGCTTATTTTCCACATCACGAGTGAAATATTCCCCAGGGGAATGAAAGGGTGGAAGAGGGAAGGTAGAAGCTAGTATGTCAGCATTTTTGTTCATTCAGTTTCAAATGCCACCACCCCAATGCTACTGTCCAAAATGAGAGTGATTGTTGCTACTCTGTACTAGTAAACTGCTGAGAGAAATAGGAAGCCAGAGAGTGAAATGTATTGCATCTCCTAAATCTCACACAATAGTATCTTAATAGTGTTGCTGATTGCTAATAACCCTCTTCACCAGCCTTCATTGTCCTACCCTACTTCCATTGGGGTTATTATAAGAATGTTAAAGCAGCTGTATGCAAATAGGAAATGTTAAAGGTGGAGCTGCAGGCAGGTGAGAGTAGCCTTTGGGGAAAGCAGCGGAATTGATGTAACTTTTGGTTGTTAAAAGTTTCAAGCACTGTAATACTAATTGCATGATAACAAGGTATGCTAATTCCCTACTCACCTGCCACTACTACTTCACTGGTGACTTTTTCTCCACACTGAAACCACTGAGAGCTATGCTGGACACAGGTTCCAGGGCCATCTCATTGCTGATGTAATTACAGCCAGGTGCCACAGACCTGTCCCAAGCAAGATGCTGGCTGGGTTTGAATTTTTGGTATTCTTTTTTGCTAGTACACATACAGTCTCCTACTCTGAGACTCATCCTGGAGAGGAAATAGTTGACATGCACTTGCCAATGGTAGCTGACTTTCAAAAACATGAGTGAGCAAGGGAAAGTGTTCTGAAGCTTTCTTCAATCATGGTTCTTGATCCAATTGCTGCTGTTCAAAGAATTGTAAAAATATACGATGCTCCAGAACTTTCCTGGGCTAGACATTGCAATAAAAGGCGATTCCAAAGGCACTAGAAATCTCAACAATGCAATTTCAGAGCTGTTGTTCTCAGATTCCCTTCCTTTTCTGTTTAGCTGCATAGAATAAACCTTTTTTCTCTTGAAACTGAGGGATGAAGCATGAAAATGTCCATGACCACTGGTAATACAGGTTTACAGCCACTTACTTTTTTTTAAAAAGGGAGAAAGTGATTCAACAAACCCCTTGGGACAGCCTGGAATATTGTCTTCTGCAGATCTTGGGGCTGGCTGAACTCAAGAGCTGTTCTTTTCTGTCTTCAAACACTGCTAGCAAAACTCTTTGCCGGAGCTGGGGGAAGGAGGGAAGGTTTTACTTATTTTTACAGTAGGGATTTAGAGGTGTTCCTGCTGTAATGAAACTGACAATTTTAGACAGAAGTACCCTAAATCTGCCAGGAGTCATGCAAAATTTCTCTGCATTCAGGAGAGCCCTCACACCTCTCTTTTGACCTCTGCAATATCCATCTGAACTTTTTCCTGAGGTGCTCCTGAGGAGACAGCCAACCATGATGTATTATGTGAGTTTGTGAA
Organism: Pezoporus wallicus; assembly: GCF_028554395.1. Classification (NCBI taxonomy): domain Eukaryota; kingdom Metazoa; phylum Chordata; class Aves; order Psittaciformes; family Psittacidae; genus Pezoporus; species Pezoporus wallicus. Next base: position 7,172,408 of record NW_026637663.1, read on the forward strand.
GGACCAGATTGATGTGACCACCAAAGAAAGGAGTGTTTCCTTTGCTGGAAGAACTGTCTTTCACAAGAGATTTCCTGTTTCTTTTCAAGTTGTTTTTTAAGCATCATTATTATCATTAACATTAAATGAATTTTCTACATTGTCAAATATGCACCATGTTTATTAGTTTCTGGCTGAGGTATCTTGAATTCTTTGCATTTCCTGTTACATTTCATCTATTCATTATAAAAAGGCAGATGCGGGTTTCTTATGTCTAGTATGCACAGGAAAATCCTGAAGTATTTCCCCAGAGCAAAGGATTCTTCATTCAACAGATAAAACACAGGCAGAAAAGTGTAACTTTTTGTTCAGTCTGCCTCAAAAAAATTGTAAAATTAAGTCATAGAAATGACATTATTCCTATATTAAGATAAAAGCTATTACCATTACTCTGGAGAAACTGAATCATGAGACTTATGTTGTTCCATCTTTTCACATAAACATACAAATATGGGGGTGTAGTAAATAAAAATATTTCAAATCAATATTTTTCAATAAGATTTCAAGGTTTATTTATAGAAACAAAATGCCAAAAAAGAACAAAAACTCAATTTTTAACTGTGTGTACATTAAACATTAGCATATAGTATACTCCACCCTCATCTGGCTCACACACTGGTCCCATGATTAACTAATCCCTTGATTTTCAGTTTACATTAGATGTAGTTAAACTCAAGGCAGGGCTGCAAATCTGGCCCTAGCCACATAAATTCTTCTTATTTTCCTGCTTTTCCTACTTTGAAAATTAAGCAACTGTATATATTTTTCCATTAATTTTAAATGTATTTAATTCTGTGCTTAAATGAACAAAGAGGGTTTGTGCAATTAAGATGTGTTTGAGGAGAGCTTGATATGTCATCAGTACCAAAGCTTAGGCTCATAAACATCATGGCAAAGATGGCGTCCTCCAGTCAATTAATGCCGTTCATTGAAGCTGGTTTGATTTAGTCATCCAGAGGAAAAGATCCTGGCTCCTTGTAAAAGGGGATGTGAACAAAGTGAAAGAACTGGAATCCACTAACCTCCATGAATACCCATTTTTATGCAACAACAACAAAAAAAAAATAGGAGAGTCGTTCTCTGAAGCTACCGAGGACAAAAGATAATTAATTCCTGACTTTATTTTTCCACAAAGAAACTGCAAATATCAAAAAGGAAAGGAAAGGCACCAGTATGGAAAGGAGGTGTCAGCAGAGCAACCTTTCCAAAATTGCCCGCTTCTGGATAAAAAAAAAAATAAATGTAAACTTGCAAGTTTAGCTAGAAAGAAAAGGAATAGAAGGAAATCTGTAGCGAATACTAGGAGCTTGGATCTTCACCCACTTAAAACTACTCATAACGTTTTTTTCAGTTCTCTGTGCCTACAGCGCAATCTGTCTGGGTGACCATGTGCCTTTTAGTATTAGGTTTTCATGAGCTCCCTAAGATTTCTCAGTGACATATAGACAAATAACAGGCATATATCCTTTCAGTTTCCTCTATTGCAGCTTTTTCCCCTATACTAGAGAAGTGACTAGCACCAAGTCATAAATAGAAAGTGATGGAGCATGAACATTTCACAGAAAGCTGATTAGAAAAGGACCTTTTCCTTCTAACAATATTCTGAATACTCTGAGTAATTTGGAACAACACTTTTTTTTTGTATACCACATTAGATATTTTGGTTTTTATTATATTTTTCACTGAAACTAGAAACAGCTGCTGTCTGATGTCGGCTGGTATATGTGGGAGTAGTGTGGGTGGAGGAACAGATCTCCCTCACAAGACAGATGCAGCTATGGAAAGTATGAGGTTATGGAAAAATGTTAGCAGGTGATATAAAGCATTTCTGTCATTTACACAGGTTAGAGAACATAGATCCAAATTGCCTCTGGATGATTGCAGTTGTCCCGTCTTTAAAGTACATTGGCTTGATAACCACAACAGTGATTAGCAGAGCAAAAAAGTCTATTTTCTTTAAAATTATTATTCCCCAGAGGAGGATGCTTGGCAAACATTTTTGGGGGCTACAACAACCAACACTTGTGTCTATGACATATTCCAAATCCACCACGTGGAATAGGAGAATAAATACAACAAAGGCCCAGCCGTCCATCACTGCCTTGTAATTATACCTCTGGCTTTTTCATTTCTCTTCTCAAAGCAGGAATATTTTTGGAAGTGCCACTTAGTTATTTTGAAGCACTGTACCACAACACAAGCTTTCCCTGAGATAGTTAATCCTATATAATGTTCCTTCAGAAGCTCCCTGAAATAAATGGAAGTTTACCAATCTAAGCAGAAACAGTCGACCTGCCTTCCAGCATACTTGTCAGTTCTATGCCCATGTACTCAAGTACACAGCCCCAGTGATTCAGGCTGAGATTTTACAGTACCTGTGCAGTCGCTGAGGTACACCCCAGCCAGATGCAGGGACACGTGCCACAGAGGTCAGTAAAGCCATGGCATGGAGTGGTGAAAAGGGAGAAACTGCTCATTTTTTCTCCCACTACAAGAAACTCTAAGTGACAAATCAAGTAAAAACAAAGAAAGGTTGTTGGAGGTTTTTTTCCACACAATATGTAATTATACTGTAGAATTGATGGTTATTGCAAAGTTTAAATGTGATCAAAGTTGATCAAACTGATGAAAGAAAAAGCTACCAGGGGTCATCAAATACAAAGACTCCATCTACAACTGAGGAATTTTGTAAGCCAAAAACTGCTGGGGGTTAGAATAATATTTAGAGGAAGTATGACTAGTTTTTTTGTAATATACATATATATATATAATATATATCTTCACTGTAAATTTGCTTTCAGCTACTGTCAGAGGCAGGACACAGGATACTGATGAGCCTTTTCTTGGATGCAGTACATGCATCCTTATTTTTTTTTGTGTCATTTACCATAGAGGACCTGGAAAGTTCTCTGTAGTCCAATGTAGGAATGAGCCACTGGAACAGCTGTCCTAAGTCCTTGAGTTTTCACATGTCTCTTAAAAAGGGAGGATGTTTGGGATAGAGAGCTGGTGGATACTCTCTCTTTGCCTTTGGAGGGATAGGCTGCCTGTGTTATTCTCTGTTTGCCACTTCTCCATGTGCTTTGGCAGGCAGACCTCAGCCTTCTTTTGCAAGGCAGCCTTGCAGGACAGACTAGAATGGAGCCTTTTCATGCTAATTAGAGCCAAATGTTACAAGCATGGAAGCAGAGAAAATTTAGAAAGCTTCTGTGGAAGTGTCAGCATGAGTTTTCTTGATGTTTCTTGTCTTTGCTCAAGTGTAAAGGCAGCCTAGGTCTAACTCCTAGTCTCAGAGCACCTGATTTCAGAGAACTGCAAGTGGACCAAAAGAAGTCCCCTTCAGTACAACTCCTTAATGTTTTGCAAGGCATTGCAGTCACAGGAGTGCTGCTCTCTGCATTGAATACAAGGAGCTGTTCTTTTCATGTGCAGATAAAGAAAGCAAATTACTATTTCTCTGTCCTGAACAACAGACAAGACTCTGGCTGGGACTGAAGCTGTTCATTGCAGGCTGTTATACGTCTTCTGTGATCTGACTCATTCCCCTGAGGGACTTGTGTTATGGTCCCTCCCCACAGACATACACAAAAGCCTTGAAATGGACTGGCATTATGTCCCCTGGATGCAGCTGAGTTCAAGTGGGATCACCCCAGGCTTGTGTCCTATCTGAGAGGGGCCCCTGCATCAGTGCCAGGAGATAAAGAGGCCAGGGACACACGGCTCTGTGCGGGCATGCACCACCAGATGGGCTTTGAAATGCAGGTTGTAGCCCAGATTGGTCTTGAGGAAACAGCATGGAGGGCTGCAGGAACCCAGCCCCTGCCCAGGCTTCCATCCTGTATTTTGCCAAGAGTTGTGGAAAGCACAAAGGAGGCCACTTGCTTTGTGTAGAGCTCAGCCACAAAGTGAATGTGACTGTGAGGTCTGTGGGAAGTAAGCAAACAGCATCTCAGTGAGTCCTTTAGAAAACTTGGGTGATTGTACAACCTCAGTTCAACACGTGTATATCTCACAAATATTTGTATATTTATTCTAGTTAGTTTTCCCTTCAGGAAAAGCAATCTCCCTTTAATCTTTATGCTATAATTTCTCATGTCAAGCTCTCCTGATGTGAACATACAACTGTATGCCAGTGACTAAAGACTAAGTAGAAACTAATTTCAGGGTTTGGCCCATGGTGATTTTAAGAAGTCGCACCTGGGCTGAGACTTTGGGTGCCAAGATTTTATCCCACAGCAAATTTTTACAGCCAAGTTTGAAACCCCTGAAAATGAGAAGAGAGGGGAATGTTATAATGGAAAGGCTGGCGTAACTTCAACTACTGTAGAGCAGCCCAAGAAGTTGATGAGGCCGAGAGTTAGAAGCAAATCTGCCAACTTTCACTCTGTTCAAATAAGGTAAGTCATGCTAAAACGTTTGACTGCTTTAAAAAAATAAAATAAAGTTTCCTTCACCTCTTCAGAAATCTACCAGTTATAAGAAAACAGTCAAAAATAATGCAAATGCGCTTTCAATCAAACTCTGCTTTGTTTTCTTTGTACCACGTGGTTTTTCTGCTCAGTAAAATGGGATGTGGGAAACAACCTTTAAAATGAATCTGACTATTCCTGGCTTGAAAATCAGGCTCTACCTATCCAGAAAAAGGCAGTATAGTCTGGGCCATTCCCCAACAATAGAGTGGCGGCAGGCTAAATATAGCCACACTTACAGTCCCAGAACTGGCATCTAACACCAGGGGCTTACAGTAACACTGGAGCTGCTGCTGCTCCAGCAAAAGTGGAGGCAAGGGGAGGGAAAGCTCTGTTTGTTTTTCAGCCGGGACCTCATTCTTCACTCAGCTGTTTGCTATTAGAGCTGGAGCAGTAGCAGTGAGAAATTCATTGCTGCTTGCTCTCTGAATCCTGACACAGGAACAGCACAGATCCAACTAGCCAAATCCACAAAGGATCAAGGGAAGGGGAAAAAGAGAGCAACAAACTCTGAGTGATTGCCGTCTTGCTTTTATAACACCTTTCATCCCCAAGGAACCTATTTACCCAGGGTCAGACTCTGCTCCATTCCTGCAGAGGTGCGTATTAGTGAGTGCTGGAAGCAGTACAAGGAATTTCCTCTCACCCTGGTCCTCCACCCTGTTGGTGCAACCTGTGTGACTGGGAGGTATTCCCATCAGCACGAGGGCTGCCATGTCTCTCCAGCTGCCACCTGCACTGCACCTCCTGCCAGATCCCTTTCCCTGACTGGCTGCGAGGAGATGAGGGACAAAGCAGAGTGAAACGATGGGGAAACAGGAGTGCTCCTGGTGGTTAGTTGCAGCTTTCTGCTCCTTAGAAGGGCACAAAATCAAGCACTATCTTGGTTAAACTCATCCTGATGCTCTGACAGCTATTGGACACAGTTCTGCTCACACTGACACAGTTGTAAATTGAGGTGAAGTACACTGTAAATATTTTATGATATCTTGTTTTGGAGGGAAAAAAAAAAAAAAAAGAGAATTGGACTCACCAGCACATCTGTATTTAGATTAGTGGTGTCACTAACATACTAACAATGCTGGGATTAGGACTCAGCCCCACCTGCGTTTAGTGGAGAATACAGACTCCACAAAGGTGTCACAGGCTGGATGAAAAGCAGAGACTCCTTTCCAAGACAACTGCTCCGGAACACTTGTTACTTAGAAAAACTAAAATTTCTATCTGGGACTCTGCTTTTGTGCAGTAGATAAGTGTTACCAAAGTGAATAGCTGCGTTTCAGGCTTCTCTGCAGCTGCAGCGAGCAGAGCTTTCAGCTTCCCATAAGAGGAGAGCTCTGGAGGAGGAGCCTTGGCTTGGGGTCCCTGGGTACAAAGGGTGATTTCTGCTAGTCCTGCTCTAAAGCACTGCAGCTGAATGATGGCTGCTGGATGCAGACAGCATAGGTGAGAGTTCGTTGTGTAGAAGCAGGTCACAGCAGTGGAGCTGATTTGCTTTCATTCTTCTGCAGCCTGTTTATGTTTGAAAATAAAAATGGTATGTAAGAACACAGGCCCTTTTCTGCCAGTATAGCTGCTTCCCCTTCTGGGGACTCCGTGCTGTCTGGTGTGTGAGCTAAGCGATAAGATTCCCAGGACTGGGAATTTTGTTTTGCATTTCATTGCCTCCTAGTCCTGTTGACATAATGATCTCATATGCAAAAACAAATCACCTCCTGACCTCAGCATAACGAATTGAATGTCATACTTGACACATGGTCTTGAGACTGTCTGCCTGCTTTCTCCTGCTGTCTTCGAGTAAAAGGGTCTGTTTCCCACTATCTGCAGCCTGCAAACTCCAGTACAGTTTGGGCTATTGCCAGCTGTCACCTGTGAACCTATCCCTCCCAGTCATGCTTGCTGATTACAGTGAATGAGTCAAGTATGCCTCCATAGGCTGACAAACTATACACAAAGGAATTATTGAGTACATTAGAAGAAGAAAAAGAAAAAAAAATCAGGCAGCAAATGACTGCCTTTATACAGAGAAAATCTGTATTACTTACTAAGAAGCAAATCCATCGTTAGATCTGTGTCAGTATTTATAACCAAGGCTGACTGTAAAAGGCACACGTGCAGTGTAAGTGGTATGAACAGAAGCATCTTGATAGCCAACACACCTGGGAGAGAACCCCTGCCCCACCATCAGGTCTTTTGTGCTTACACTGAAACCTGAACGCCCTACTAAGTCAAACTACATGCTGTGTGTTGGCTTGCATCCTAGCCCAGACCTGGATGGATCTAGCGGTCTTAGTTGATGAGGAAAATCAGGAGGTAATTCAGCTTGAGCCTTTTCCTCACATGCAGGAGACCTGGTTCCTCTTACAATAACTTGAAAGTCACCCTACAGGAACTGCTTCCCTTTGTTTCTAACACATGAGACACCGTGTATAATTCTTCTTCTTTGTAAGTATCTGCTAAACATGTAGCTGTTCAGGACTGGCAGTTCTCAGAAGCATACCCAGTACAGACAGGATAACTAGTATATCCCACTGCACCAGTTGAAAAAATGAGGTTTTGATACGATTTTCAATGATGTCTGCAGATCATTTGCAATGGGTACCTGAAAAGTAATTAAGAAAATGCATAGCTGTTCACAGCTTTACACTGCATTGCATTGCCAGACAGAGACCGTAATTATATGAGCAGATGTGGTGCTGAAGAACCAGGACCCACTGTGTAGAGGGCTGCACTCCCAACCTGTAGACATGCACTTCTTGAGCTGCTCCTGATCCCTGTAGCTACTTAACTGAACAAACTAGTGTCAGCAGGGATTGTAGCACCCTTGTTCACTTTAAAGAAAGAAGCAATTTGACCAGTGAAAAAGGGGAACAGAAGAGAGGACACACCCTGGGTCAATGTAGCATTACTACATTATAATGAATAAAAGCCCTAGCTAATCAGCTAATCAGTTACTCCATCAATAGCAGAAGCAGTTACATTTGAATCTCTGTAAAAAAGCCCAGTGTGGATCTACTAGTTATATGGAGTTCAGGTCATCTGACATTCTTTTAATGCTAACACTTGTCTCAAGTCCTGTGTGGCTTTTTGGCATGAAAGCATCTGACAATGGATGATGGTCAGCTGACCAAGGGCTTTCTTCTTGCAGTTACTCACCTTTATTTTGCCCTGGACACCTGAAATGCTTAGTACTGAATTTGCCTTTCAATAGATTTTTATCCCAATAGTTAAAGTATCCATTTCACCCCTGAGAAATAACTGGAGCTTACTGTGCTAAGGCACATCTGGTATGAACCTCATTAATCTTGAAACAATATGGTATATGCCCAGCACAATTTTGGCACTGTGAAAGAGGAAAACAAGAACATTCCTTCAGAAGCTGTGAACACCTGGAATTCTTATAGGTTGCTATAGAAAGCATAGACCACCTTAGCAGTATACGTTCAGATACAGCATCATACCAGCCATCTTGACTTATTTTGCAGGAAAAGAAAAGAGGAAAGACTTCTCCATCTACTGCCTGATGTATCTCTACTGGTTCTCGGTTCTGCATAGTATCTGTTTCTACTTTATTAGGATATGAAAACCAAAGAAAGGAAATGGCTTTGTAAACATCTGAAACTATCACTGTTTTCACTAGAGGGAAAGCAGAATCTGTGCTTTTAAAGGCACAACTTGGATCTTCTAATTTCTTCAAAAGCATTAACTAATTAATTCCTCTGCAGGTCTTTGTGCTGCTAGCCATCACCTCTAGTTTATACCTGAGCAAATGAAGCTAGAGAGATTTGCCTCAATCAGTTTCCTCCTTTCATTATCTATATGACTATGCATGAGTTAAATACAACCCTAAATCATGGTGACAGTGACTCTTCAGTGCTCTGGAGGCAGGCAACCTTCAAGGGTTCAGTCTTGCCACCTAATTGTATCTTACAACTTCAGAGTGCTATTTAAACTTATAGTACTATGTATGAGTTATAGTAACAGTGTGATTTAAAGTTTAGGTTAGGGAACATGCCTAATTTTTGACTTCCAAGCATGTGTTTATATGATATAGTCTCTTACTCCTTGATCTCAATAGGATGTGTCAAAGTTACTGTGAGTAGTCAGACAAAAATCCAGTCACATGTAACTAAATTTTAAGGAAGAGATTACTTCATATTCTTGATTACCTTGATGAAATTACCTATGATGTTGCTGCACATGCTTATAGGTTCTCAGTACCCAGATGCAGTTCATTGTTCATCAAATACTGAGTTGTTAGTTCTGCAATGCAATTTATTCCTCCAGTGACCACATGCATATATCTGAACTAGCAATATTTTCAATGAAACAGAGCTATGCTTTGGGAATCAGGCAGTAGTGGTATAGTTTAGGTGCCTCAGCTAGGGAAGTTTATCTATTTGCTGTTTGATTGCCTCCCTTTAAGAATACAAGGAGCACACAGTACAAATAATGCTAGTTACATCAGTTAAATTAAAAGTGCTTCTAGACTGGTTTAGTCAAGCTGCAATCCCTCCCATATGTGCTATTATTTTGTAGGGACAACATTACGTCAAAAAATGTTAGAAAAATGTATGACCCATGGGGAAATAAAATCCTATAGCTGATAAATTTACCTATAGTTTGGATTATGTTAATCAGTTTCAACAACAAAAAGAAATGGCTCCAAAGCAGCCCTATCTGCTTCACTGAGACTCTTCTCCAATTATTCCTTGCCTCAGGCACATACTCTCTGGCCACAGCAGACTGGATTAGCAATGTTTTGGCTGCCACAGAAAACCATCTGATGTAGCCATAACATATAACATAACATGTCTTTGCATCAGAAAATAGAAGCTTTGGGTATGGACCTGCTTACTCTGAGCTTGTTGGGCACCAGGAAGCAGAGGGCAACTTCATTGCTCCTGAGGGAAAGCAACCACATGCTGTTATTGCACTGACAACCAGGCAACTTTACCAACTCTTTGCCTTTTATTCTGAGTCAAGGAACTTTTCTTGCATTTCACAAATCCTGGAGTTTATTCCAAGCCTTACAGACAAGGATGGTATGAATTTATTTTCCCCACAAAGCTTCTCATCCTTATAGCTGCTGAAAAAATCTGAAGAATTTGACGTAGTTAAAACTTCAACTCCAAAAGATGAAAGGGCAATGAAGCAAACACAAATGGGCTTATTTGAAGCTCAAGGTTTTTAGGACGGTCACATAATTTTTGGGAAGCTCAGTTTAACCCAGGGAAAGGGAGAACATTTGCATGTTTGGGACTGGAGGTTATAAAGCAAGTCTACAGCAGAGCAGCACACACAAGGTACTGATCCTTTCTGCTCCAGGGCCCCCACAGCAGCACACCGACCACACACAGCCCAGACAGTTCTTGTCAGGGGCCAACAAACAACAGCCCAATAGCAGGACTTCCCACCGCTTTCAACTGCTAGACCAGAGACAGAGGAGCAAGAAGGAACCTCTTCCTACTGCCACCTTCCCCTGCAATGCCTACAGAGATGTGAACAAGGCTTGGGGAACCAGCACGCACTCCCCAGGGCAGTTAAGTCGCATGGCACACATATGTGGGGAAAGTCTTGACTAGCGCAGTGTAATCACTCACAGCATTATTAAGCCTAAAGGCCATATGAAGTCTCTAGTTCCTGGTGCTTCAGTGAGACTAGAATTGAAAGGAAGCAATCATATTTATCAAATGGTTAATTGGCTGTCTTTTCCTTTCTTAAAAAAAAAGCTGCTGTTGACTTTACTGTAGCAATAGGCAAACTTAATTTACTGTCTTCTTTCCTGCTGTCTTCTTTCCTTCAGGGCACTGTCTCCTAGAGAGCACTTCTGAGAGGGTCCCTAAGCAGAGCTGCTATGTGAGGAATCCTGATAAGCAGAAAAAAACAGGATGAAGAAAGTGCTTTATCCTAGGGCAACACTCACCTAGTTCTTATTCCTGATGAAACCACTTCCTCAGCCTGAAACGAGCCAGGCACACAGGCTATATTGATGTAGGTTACCTCATGTGTTGTTGGGTTGTTGATATCAACTCCCTCATGTCACCGTTAAATACAGGTTGTTTTGTGCAGTGCTGTGTGTGCTTGCAACTGAGAAAGCAGTGAGTTTACAGCAATGGAGGCAAAATATGATGCAGCTTATGTGAGCAGGAGGTATTACTGAAGTGCAGTTTGACGTAGCAGCTTTGCAATATGCTGACAAATGCACAAGGTGATCGGGCCACCAAAGAGCTGATGCTCATTCCTTTGTCTGCAACAAGGATCAATGAGGACAAAGCAGTAATTGAGCTCTCTTCACTGTCTCTCTTGTTCCCCGATTTGGGTCCTGTGGAGCCCCACAGGTTTTCTCACCTGTTCACGACCCAACAAGATGCTGCAAACCCAGCAACCCGGTTGTGTGTTTTGAGGGATAAGTAAGTACTTTGTGCTTCCTTTTAGTCCCAGGGAACAGTTCTTTCCTATTCAATGGCTCCATTTCTGTCTACACATACATGGTCTCTCTAGCTCTCACCCTTCCAAGGAGAATTCATTCTCACCTCCACAATGAAACTCTGTAAGAATTCCTTGGTACCCTGGCCATTCATCAGAATAAGAAAATTGGGAATTACAAGGCATCTATTAAGGGCTTGTAAGAGCCCATACTACAGTATTTCTAGCAGTCAAAATGCAGATTATCATCAAGATTCTCAGCACCTTTCTTTCTTGGTCCCAAATACCCTCTCATGCTTCATCTTGTCTTCTTTCAGAATTGTCAGATCCCAAAGTTGGAAAACCTTTTGGAAATCACTCTCAAATTTCAGTGAGTGATGATAGAAACCCACTCCCTGCTCCCAGACCCATCTCCATCTCTACAGAGAAAACGTTGAAGTTGCTTACACTTCACCCAGACCCTTTTGTGGATGAAACAGGATGCCGCCTCATCACACATGAAGGCTTTTTCTCCTTGTCAAAGCACCCACATACCTCTGCCAAACTGTTCTGCAGTGCCATCTAGTGAGACAGACACATTTTCACAGACCTTCTCGCAGCCTGGGCTCGTCCATCATTTCCATTATGCTGCTTATTTTTTTCACGAAGGCTTGTCTTCCTTTCTCGGATAAACCCGCTCCTGCGTCTTTTGGTGTTCAGAGTTCATCCAGACCAGCTCTTTCCTCCTAATATGAAGCCAAAGTCTCGATTCAAGAGTGGTTTACCAGCATATCATGACTATAGCAGCTTCACAGTCTGTACAGGTTAGATGGGTGTAGATGGTATCTCCTGCTCTTCAAGAAATCCTGCAAATGTGTGGAGATGATAGGATACGTGTGAATGAAATCTTCCATGCTGTGGGAAGGAGACATACATCAGGTAGATGAGGAGAATGACTGTGGAGGTAAGGGAGTAAGGTAATAATCTGGGCAGGGAGGTGGGAAAAGGACAAGAGATCAGTTGAAGAAGAGAAACCTGAGGTTGCAAAGAGAATGGAGCTGAGGAGCAAGAGATGTGGAGGTGTGGCAGAAGATGACATGGAAACACAGCAAAGCAAAGTGAGAGGACCATGTTAGGGGTGCCTGCTCAGGGAAGAAGGACTGAAATGAGCAGAAGAGCCAAATGAAGAAGAGTAAGACTGGAAACAGTATGGCAATGGGAGACAAAAGCCGTGGAGGCACATAAATTCACTATGACAGAAAAATGGGAATGGCCAGTCCTGAGCAGCAGCACTGAGAAGCTGTGAGCAAGCTAAGATCAGGCTGGGATGCATATTCATGGAGATTTGCTGAGGATAGGGCCTGTGACAAGTGTCAAAGGTAAGTGTCAAATGATGACTACGCACATGTGTCAATATTCTGGTTTTCAGTTTGATTATTTAAAGACTTGTGCATGCATGTGAAGTGTGTGCATGAACAAACCTTAAATTACATTATTAATATATTACCTGAATGAACATCTAATATAAATCCTATCTTATACTGCAGAATTGAAGCTCCAGCTTTGAGCTCTCCAAAACTAGTAATTGTTGGATAGGGCTGCCTATACTTTCTTTGAATGAATAGATGTTCTACCTAGAGTCAAGTCAAGAGGTAAGAGACTTGTCTGTAGGGAAGTGTGCAAGACTGCTGGAGACGATGAGCTCATGGCTAAGGCAGCTGAACAATGCCACAGAGACAAACTCTATCTCTTCCTTTTCCCCAGAATACCCAGGGGACAGGCCTATTCTTTTAAGCCAGATTTTTCTCAAGTGGTGCTCAATGTGTGCTCTTTGCTTTAGCAGTACCAGACTGGAGATCTATGAATGTGGTTTGCAGACAGGCAGAGACATAAAGTTATAAACAACGTCATGAAGAATTCCCACACTGAATCACTGCTAAAGACTATACCATAAAACCAGCCTGGCTGGAGGGCATGTATATGCCAAGAAAACCATCAGCTTGCACAATGGCACTTTCTGACTTTCTCATGTGTTGCCAACCAGTTTCCACATGCCCAAGCACAACTCTTAATTTTTCAGAAGGTAGACATCCCTGTGGTCTGATCTTCCATGATGTTTCATGCAGTTTTATGGGGCTAGAAGTCAAAGTACTAATAAATGTAACAGCATGTAAGCTGATCTTTTAATAAAGCTGAAGTTATTGAGCGGGATGACTCTTTTTCAGATTTCAGAATAGTCTATGTTGCATTTTCCATTTTGCTTGGACAGAAATGTGAAGTGGTGGCTGCAACAAGGGAGAAGAAAGCAGCCTCTTACAACCATTAACTCATTAACTGTATCTCCAAGCACCTGAAAGAATACTACAGTCACACCCTGTTTTCAGTTAGGTAAGGGTAGGTACTTTGTGTACTTCCAAATAGCAAAAGGGAAAAAAATATGAAAGAGAGAAAAGCCACAATAAAACCTGTGGGGTATTTTCCATCCTGTGGGGCTGGCTTTTCAGTATTTACATTACATAATATGCAGCTACTAGAATTACTGTGTCCTATTCCAAAAAAGCTTCCGGAAACCAAATTATTCAGTGGCTAGGCATGAATGCTAACCCCATCATTTGAAACACAAGCTAATAATATAGAAGTTTACTCTACCCAAGGGTATGTGTATCCATCATATTGAGATGCATTCTTCTGTATGATAGGTTCAGCTTGATGGGCATGTTTACAAAGGCTTTCTTCCTAGGATAATTGGACAATTTTGGTTTGGGGGAATAGAGACATTTGAAAAATATTCTAGCATAGTGTAAAATACTCCAGAGATCTGGCTATAAAGAGTTGAAGACTGAGGAAATGAACAAAACTCAGAAAGGAGAAATGAAATCATCAGTCTCAAATGGCCAAGAGGCCTGCTTGGGTAGCCTGCGGTTGTCACTGAAAGAGCCATGCTGTCCCTTCCTGCCTACACCATGCAAGGCTAAGACCACTGGTCATTTGTAACGCATGAACTCACGAGGCTTCCCTCTGATTTTCCCAAGAAACCTTTCCTGTGGAACAATAAAGACCTGTCAGTGAGATCCCTAAGGCTTTCAAAGTCTTTGCAGCTGACGTGGCATCCTGTGGCCTGAAGCGCAGTGTGAAACACGTGGACCATAGACTTTGTTACTGCAATGTAACATTTAACTCCTCATCTCCAAAGCACAATTCACCACCAACATATGAGGTCAAGCATGACAGCTAGGTTTACACAATAGAAATTCTCTGTTTCCTGCATGTTCTCTCTCCCTACTGCCCATAATGGCAGTTAAGTTGGTCTCTTTAACAATTCCCAAGTACCCCACTGATTTGTCTTGTAAAAAGTTTCTTCCCACAATTTAAAACTAAGAAAAGATGCATTCATTTACCATATTTGCCCATGAAATGTCTTCATCTTTACTCAGAAATATGTTGAAGGCACCTGTTCACAATGTACTGGTAATCTGTTACAACTAGCCAAAACCAGGGACATTACATGTGCTAGTTTTACCAGGTCAGGGGTCAGGTTGGACTGGGTTATAAAGCTGCTACTTCTTTGCAGCTGCCAGACCGACTGAGCCCTTTTACAAATAAAAGTGTAATAACAATTCTTTAAAAAACAACTGTCTAATATCCATTTTCAGAGGCGGAGTGGAGTTCCAGCCTGCAAGAACTTCCCTTTATGCTATATTTGGTTCAGACTGACTCTTCATGACAGCACAGAGAGTGATGGAGCGCTGTAGCTACATCTCCTGCCTAAGGACTCAGCCTGTCTACTCAGCTGCCCCCAAACCACCCTCAGCACATCTAAGGAACCTATGTCAACATGTTTCATATACAGACCTCTTATGAGAAAGTCCCTTTTTTATGTAATCATAAACCTAAGAGAAAGGGAAACTGATTAGAGCAAGTAATGAGAAACAAAAGCATCATTACAGTGGGAGAAGACAGGTAGAAAGCAGGGGCAGGCAATGGGCCACACAGGGGAACTGTAAGGAGTGGCTGCTTGGTTTGGAGGAATAATGCTAAAAGAAAGTTTGAGGGGGTATTAGTCTCTTTCTTTTTCTGACAAAGTGGCAGGTCTCCTTTCCCTGTGAGGCTCTGGAATAACAATGCTTCTCAGACACTAACATATTACAGCTTTGCGGCTCTGAAACCAAAAGTATTTTTCCCTTGGTATCAAAAACATCAGTGTCTCTCTGCTTTTTCCTGGGAAGTTCAGAGTAAAATTCATGTTTGCAAAATTTAAAATAGACAGTCTTTACTGACACATCTGTTTCTACTTAAAAGAAAATGACAGCACGGGAAAAAATTCTTTCCTTGCATTTTGTCTAAATCTTACCCCCATTCCTCCTACTCCAGAGCCTGCTTTTACTGGTTTCATCTTTGCAAAGAGATTTCCTGTATCCCTGACTGTCATAGGAGCAGACAGCTACTACAGATCTACTGGCAAAGTGTGTAATGAGTGTAAGAGTGTTTACCCTGGTCAGAAACAAATTTGAAGGTTTCATGTTCATGATACCAGCACTCCAAAATATCTCTGAGGCAAGATCACTTAGTAGTAGGCCCAGGTAATGTCTTTCTCGAGGGCTTTGCTCATTTACCAGGAAGAAATGTGAGCTGTCCGCTTTAGCTTCCAAGAGCATCGAAGGTATGTTCAGATGCCAGCAGGATTGCAAGAGGGCAGTCGTCCAAACCTTTATCCACCACAAACTGCCCACAAACAAAATTAGAAACCATCAAGCGTCAAAACCTGACAGCTGAAGAGTAACCTAATTGTCTACTACCAGGAACAGGCTATGGTCCTCGGGGTTGACTAACCACAAACAGAAACAGTGATTTGAAGATTTCAGAAAGTGTGAAGCTGTTGAAAAGAGGGGGAGCTGTAATCAGTCACACAGCTTAAACTGCACAGTATGGGTCCATAAATACCAAATAATCCTTAACTGGTGATGTACTTTCATTTGGAGCACCCCAAAATCAGTCATTTAACACCAGGGAGATTTTTGAAGAGTTTTTTCGAAGTGGGTAATAGTGCTAGACTAATAGTTATTAACTCCAGCAGAGGCACAGGTCTAGCTCTTATGGGCCAAGCATATCCCCCAACTTTGCAAGCGTGTAGATGCAAATATCCACTCTGAAGCAAGCTGTGAGTAAAACTGTTAAAGAGCAAACTGGACCTGATGTGTCACTAGCAAAAACATCCTTGCAACACATCAGAGATCTGCTCCTGATGAGGCTTCAGTATTACTTTGAGGGCAAGAATCCCCATGGATTCAAAGATTCCTCAAAAACACTGTCTGGCACTAAGCAAAGTAGCATTTTTCCAAAGACAGAACACCTATAAGGGCTTGTTTTGTGATAGAAAGTGTGTTGTATCAGCAGAAAGGGAAAGAGGGGAGACAAGTGTGCTACAAAACCTCATCATGCATCTTGTATTTTGGAATATAGATTTTTGGATAAAACAAAGTAGCTGGTCACAGAGTCTGAGTTTAGCAAGTGAGTCTCATGTCATCAAAAAGATTTTGGTAAGGTATCTGTCACGCAGGGACTCCATTGCCTCCAAGTCTGAGAAGAAGGAGGTCAGCAGACAAAAACACTATCTAGAATTGCTAGACTTGAAAAGTGCTAGAATTGAAAAATGCTAGAATTGAAAAGAAAACGATTCCAGAAAGACAGTAGTTTTATTGAATTATGAGTTGTCTCTTAGCATCACGTTACTATCTCTGGATGATTTATGTTGTCCTAGGAAAGCTCTGGTGAGCAAAATGTTCAATCAAAAAACATGAGTTCAGTAATTCCTCTGAGCCTGGCATAAACAAAGGTGTTTTATGCCAAGTGGACATAACCAGGCAAGATCTTTGACATTCCTACTGCAACAAGTAATTGTTATTATCCCAGCTTTAGATATGACAATAGCTTTCTTGTCTCCTTACATAAGAAAGACCCATCATTTGCTTTATTAGGCCTGGTAATCTTCCCAGTAACACTGCACACAGAATGTGGGAAAAGTCATGACTAGTGCAGTGTGCTCTTATTCACAGCATTATTAGCCTAAAGCCATATGAAGTCTGTAGTTCCTGGTGCTTTAGTGAGACTAGAATTGAAGGGGAAACAATCTTATTTACCACATGGTGCCCTTTCCTTTCTAAAAAAAAAAAAAAAAAAGCTGTTGTTATCTTTGTAGCAATAGGTTATTACTGTAGCAATGGGCTATTACTGTAGCAATTGGCAAAGTTAATTTACTTCTTTTGTATCTCAGAGAAGAATAACTTAATAGAATCCATTTTTACACAGGTCTCAAAGTTTGGTCAGCACAACAGTATGGTCATGTCATGAATCCTCAATGCAATAAATTTGTTTCAAAGCAAACTTTCAACCTGTTGAAGCCTCACATTGGGTTTTGTTGTGTTTTTTTTTTTTCAGTTGTTAGTATCTTTTTTGTTAGGGGAATAGCCAGAAGTTACAAGTGACCTCAAGCCGTGTTAGGCATCCAAATAATAAAAGAGAGCAACGTCAGCCTGGAACAATTGTGTCACTTGTACAAAATAATTTGACAGGTTTCATGTATGTTGTTTTATCCCTACAGCAGAGCCTAGTGAAGGCCCATTTCAGCTCACAGGGAATGAATCCTTGACTGAACAGCCTCCATCACACAGATCCTTGTAACCTTCTTTCAGAGATGCACCAGCAATTGCATTGCCTAGAGCAGCTTTTTGAAGCACAGCAGGTTTGTTTTTCACTTAATTTTGCCTTCAGTGTAATTTGTGGAGGACTTTTCACATCCATAAGAAGAAAAGAAATATTAAGAGAGAAGCGATTTTTTTACTCCTTAAAGTTACTGGTTGTCTCAAGCTGGACTGCTAGAACAACGCTGCAGAAGATGTCTGCAGTGTATCACAGAGCCAGACTTGCTTTTGTATAGTTTTTCAGAACATGCCTTCTTGGGGAAGCAATATTTACATGTTTCTTCCATGTGAGTTTACATTTTCAGGACTGTTCTAGCTGTGAGCATCTGGAACATCACAAGACAGCCTGCTGTGCAAGTCTGCCTGAGGGATCCTCTGAATTTCCCTGATAAGGTCCAAGTTTGATCTCACTTTTGCAGAGATGTGGTGCATAAAGGACCTACTTCAGGTGGCCTGGTATTAATTTTCAGGAGATCAAACTCTGACCTGATACAGTCTTTGTGATTTGCGTGTGTTTATTTCTGTTTGAACCCCTTCAACAGGCCTTTCTAGCTACACACACCAGGGATGACTGCAAACATTCTTCTCATGACCAGTGCATTGTAAATCCTGCAGCTCCTTGGTGCAGAATTCTTTTTAGGACTGTAGCAATTCCCCATCCTTTTATATCCCATGACAAAGGAGAGTGAAGGTTCACTGGCTGGATTTCCAAAAGGGCGGACAAATTTATTACCACTAATAATATTTTCAGCTATGAAATTAAATCAGCTGAGCAGCCAAAGCTTCTGACTGAGGAAGGAGGATCCCACATTTGGGACTAGTCACTTGCTCTGTGTAACACATTAGCAGTCCACAGTCAGAGCTCCGTCTCCTCTGGCCATGAACCTGAGGAGGGGAGAGTGCTGACGGCTCAGCAGGCTGGCTCCTTTCAGGCATTTAGGGCTCCCCTGCCACTTGACAGCTTAGAAGGACATGGGGACAAAGAAGGCAAGGCAAGAGGGAGAGAATAGTGTGGGAGAAACAAATCTCAGTTCCTGGACACTGAGCAATTGCTCAGGGAGGACGGGGAGGGGTTGGACCATCTGAAAGGACAACCAGCTGTGTTGGCTCAGGGTGCAAACTGGTGATACTTGGGGCAGAAATGTTTTCCAGGGTGACATGCGGTTGTGGTGTCACAGCATGCCATTGCGCCAGTTTGTTCAGTATGTTTTTGCTTCTTCTGCAACATTGAGTACTGGCCAAGACTGACAAATGAGGAAAGTTTCCTGCAATAGCAAAGATGGCTTAGTTCTCATTCCCCACTCCCTCATCCATCACTCACACCTGTCCTCACGCTGCAGCTCACCAACCCTCAAGCCTTCTCCCTTCCCATCTCCTCACAAAGCAGTTTATTTTTGGTTAGGGGGATGTCAGTGCTCACAGACAGAAGGACATTCCACATGCAGCTCAAGCAGCACACCTGAAGGCCTAGGCCTGGCAACCTGTGGCACAAGAGCAAGAATGAATGGGGTGGAGCCAAGGTACCACTTTTTTGTTATCTTCATACCAAAGGAAAATTTAACATGTAACAACAACTGAGATGGGAAGCTCTGGTCTTCTCTACCATACTGTGAGCACAGGATCGGTCCACTGTTTTCAGAAATGTTTTTTTTTGTGTGTATTTTCCATAAAAGCCATTTCTGGCAAAGTTTGTCTTGCCATACCACTGGCTCTGGCAGGATTTTAACCTTACAGAAAACGCTTTCATAAATGTCATTCACTGGCCTTTTTCTGCCCTCTCAGTTTCACTACATTTTATATTACATTTAAATATTTTTTTTTAAATGTGCTTATTGTCTGAATACACAAGTGTTTTAAACAAAACTTTTGCAATGCCATGCAGCATCTGACTGGATCATTAGAGTACATGGAGCATTATTAATATTTGCTAATTAAATGTACAGTGATGGTTCATCACTTAATTAAAAAATAAGCTTTAATCCAAAGAAATTTCACTGTGAGATTCAGAGTTGTTTTCCTTTCCTTTTTCCCAAAGTGCAAAAGTATTTGAAACTAGCTATAGAACAAGCTTATAACAGGACCATTTTAGTTTTACTGTGCTCCTGGAAGGAGTTAGGAGTCAGGCTAAACCCAGAGTATCAGTGGTAATTTTGAATTCCTTCTTGTGCACGTCTTGAGAGTCTATCTGTTAGAGATGGGTAATGTCCATAGCTTAATCTTAGACATTTGCTATTAATATTAATCTGTTTCTGCTTATGACTCAGAGTGCCTTGCTGCCATAACACACTGAAAACCCTAAAACTCAGTGACAATGAGTGCATTCATTATGTTAGCAGAGAAGGCGAGGAAGGTGGGGAATGGTAAACTCATTTTACAAATTGAAGTTATGGCTATTTATTATGAGTCATTTTACTGTTTGTCTCACCATAATTCTTCACTGGAATATCTGCTGAGCTTCATGCTGAGAGATAGCCTGTGCCCTTGGGAGCTTCTCTAGCCCAACTAGACATAGAACATCTAAGAGGGAGATACACAAACCCTGAGAGGTATAGCTCCCATGGGGCTCAGACAGGGCAGTGGGGTATGAGCAGTAGTCCCAGCTCCCACGGGCTGCTTCAAAAGGGTAGACAGCTCCAGGAGAGGAGGAGAAGCTTCTTCCACTCAGGCTTGTACCTCTCAGAACTAAAACAAGGTAAAAAGGATGGGTCCTCCTACTCCACCTATAAGCTTCATCATCCTCCCGAGGACCACTCCCTGATTTACTTGTTAGACTCAATTCCAGATCTGTCTCTGCAGTGAGCATAAAGGAAAAATGAAAATAGAACTGCTGGACATCAACAAGTAATGTCTCCTTCATTTCTGGCCACACTTCATTTGAAGGAGTGGGATCTCTCAAGCAAGCTGCAAAGTGTTACAGACATCAGGAGAACCAAAGAAAACTCATTCCTACCCTTTAGCAGCAGAGTGGATTGCCTGAGACTCTGTACCATTCTTCTAAGGCAGGATTTGTTTCATTCACCCCAAAGGCCGGGTGGACACATTCAGGAAGAAAGCTATCGGATGTTGAGCTCTAACAGCATTCTTATGGCAGGTCTGTTTTCCCCATCCCAAACATCCATTTCTTCCCGCATGTCCTGAAATAAAAATTCTGACCCCAAGCCTATACAACAAAAGCTGTCCTCAGTGCCTTCTTTCTCATTTACTTTCCATATTGTCCTTTATAGACTTGGCACCTTGATCCCTCCTTCAAGCCTTCTGCAATGCCTCATGGGAATTTCTTCAGCTCAACCGATTTTCAGAGCTTCTAAAATTAAAAATATATATGTAAGAAAGAAAAACAAAGGATTAGAAACAAATGCCAAAATACAGCACAGAATCATTCAGATATTAACTGAAATATAAGCAAACATGTCCAGTTGACCAGAGTGGTGCATTGGTTACACAACCTTCAAAACAAGGTCAGGGCTGAGGATTTCAATGTGTTTGTTTCTCTGAGTCATAAGTGTATCAGGCTCCCTGGGAAAGGCCAGCCAAAGGAGATCACTCTCTGTCTTCCCTTTTGCTTCATTCCACTGGCCATAAGCAATTCCCGTACGTGATCTTGAGTGGTACAAAATAATTGGAATTGGATCTGGTTCACAGGGAGCGAACCAGTGTCCCATAATCATCATTTCTATCTCCCTCCTGTCAAGTTCATTATCTCAGCATGGCTTTTCTGCTCTGTTTTGTTTCTATTTATATGACCTTTTTTCCCCTGACTTACTGGTTGCATTGATCCAGGTGTTTGGTAAATTGAAATGAAAGGCCTCAGCCACAGAAATAAACACAAAATAAATAAGGGATATTTTATTGTTTCTGCAGATTATTAAAAAAAAAAACAGCAATGTTCTCTTCAAGATAGCATGAGATTGGCAAATGCCTCCTGTCCTCATCTTTTAACAGATCGATTAGGGTCTCAAGAGGGTACCAGGCAAGGGTGGGTAATGGAGATCTGTCATCTTGGACTTAGGCTTTGCAGGCCTGGTTGAGGTCTCTGTGATTCCTGATTCAGTGGAATAATTCCTTAAAACAGTGTTGAGAGTAGAGATTGTTCACTGTTACAGCAGGTAATGCAGCCTGTCAACAGGTAACAGCACTCTCCAGTGTCCTAAAGATTTCTTTACTTATCTGTATCAATGCTCCTTGACCTGCAGCAGCAGCGTCTGCTTCACTTAGAACACGTTCTCACACCTCTTACTGCAGGGGCAGAAGTCACACAGCAAGGACACACACACCCTTCTGTCCCATATAATTCCTATAACTCCCTGACTGTTTTTTTTTTTCCCTGGGTTCAGCTGTGTTTCCACTTCCACAGAGCATTTCCTGGTAGAGGAAGGTTATCACCCCACACCCATTGGATTTACTTTTATTACAGCTTATGCAGAGCCACTGATCTGTCAGATTTCTCTTCTGAGGAGAGAATAGGGATAGCACATAGTCATCGTTCTTACAACAACAGACCCTAAGCAGGAAAATCTGGACTAGAAATAACTTTCTAACAAGAGTCTCAGGATGGGAGCTGATTGATTGGTTTCCATTTTTCTTGCTGTCTCAGCAGCAAAAAGAAAGCTAGAAAACTTCAACACACACATGTCTGCAATGAGAGCAGAGGTCAGCACTGGCACTTGATGTGGTTTCAAAACTGCAGAAGCAGTTCCGCAGGGTCTATTCTACTTGGCAAGCTATATTTCTTTCCTTCATGAAATAAAACCAGATACAAATCTGGGATTTCTAGTTGCTGTAAAGGAGAAACGGTGTACCACATGGTTCATTATTTGGGGTTGATCAAAACCTACCCACCTGGAGTTTTGACTAACCTTGGATGGGTTTTCTCCCTATACTGCCTGGAAAAATAAACATTATACATATCTCTTGCAATGGTCTTCTCGCAAGATTTCTGACCCCTTTGTGCAAACTACAATAGTTTGGGTGGCTCAAATAAAGGTCAGCTGAGTATTCAACTTTGTACCTTCCTAATCATGGAGAGTTCCTCCATCACGCTATCATCTAGCATTGACCATTCTATGATCACATCAAATTACACAAATTACGATGCAGGCATTTGCAGGTATTGGAGGTATTTGCATGTACTGCCGGTATTTGCAGGTATAGCTGTAAAAGTCAGGTTTCAATGGCAAGAAATGGGAAATTTTCATTCCAAGCAATATAAAAATAAAAACTGACCATTTTGTACAATTTTTCTCAAAGGATTTACAACTGGTTTAAATATTTTTCAACTTTTTATTTCAGAAAATATTTATCCTATTTCCATAGAAGGAAATATTTTTAATTCATTTTCCATTAAACTCTAGTTTCAAGTATGCTATTAGGATGGAATCAGGCAGTAAAAATCTGTACTATGCCTACTTTGGAAATGAAAAATGATAAATTTTAAAATATAATGTTTTATAATGTAGAGCATTTGAATGATTAACAAAAAGGCACCACCGTATCACCACAGTTGACAGAAGACAGTAAACTGCCATGCAGATTGTAGGTCTTCAAATAGTTTTTTTAGTTGCAGTCTCAGACTATGGATGAAGTCTTAGAATATGGATTAAAAATATTAATCTCAAATTCACTAAGAAGGCAAATACGAGCAACACAGCCCTCTTCAGACTGCCCCAAGCTGTTAAGTAATATGCAGCACAGACAGAACTTCATACAGATCTGAGTCTTTGGCACGTTGCCTAGTATCTGTCTACACCAGGTACTCTCTCACGGCTCAAGGTAGAAGAGTTTCAGGAGGCAGAAACTTCCAGCTTTGCTATTTTCCTGGAAAACAGAAAGCTCTATTTGCACTTTTACCAAAGACTAACAAGCAAAAGAAATTACATCCCGCATTGAGCTGAAAACAATCCATGACTTCTGCCTGAATTTTTTTAGTAGCATCTGCTTTGTATCTTGCTCATCTTCTGAAGCTCTTTTGACTTTGAGTTGTGGCAGATGTCCAGGATGCCTTTCATCCCAGAACCTGTGGTTGTATGCTCTGAAGGATCAGCCAACAGCAATAGTAGTGATATTGCCTCACTCTTCAAGGAACAGCATGAACATGCATGTCCTGGGTTCAGCAGTACCAATCATGTTTTTTCCTTTGTGTTAACTGGTGCAGTGCTGTGTTTTGACTTCTAGTTTTGAGAACAGCGTTGGTGAAGCCGATGTTGTCGGTTGTTGCTAAGTGATGTTTACCCTGACCAAGGACTCTGTGAGGCTCATGCTCTGCCAGGGAAGAGGGGAGGCTGTGAGGAAGCAGAGGCGGGGCGCCTGACCCGGGCTAGCCAGGGAGGTATTCCATACCACAGCACGTCATGCCCGGGGTGGGGGGTAACTGGGAGTTACCCGGAAGGACAGGAGCTTCCGGGTGGAACTCGTTTTTTTTGGCCGGTGGTATCGTATTCTCTTCCCTTGTTATTTTCCCTTATCATTGTTTTAGCTGATAGTAGCGGTGGTGATTTGTTGCTGGACTGTTCTTGTCTCAACCCGTAGGAGTTGCACTCTCTCGATCCTCCTCCCCGTTCCTCCGGGAGCGGGGAAGGGGAGAGCCCCGGTGCAGGGAGGGGGGGGGAGACGAACACGGACCTTGATTGTTGTCAGCTCGGCACCACTCACTGGGAGTGAGTGAACAAGTTACCTGACTGGGTTTAAACCACGACAATGCACCTCTAGGATTGTCCTTGCAAAAGTTGCAGCTGGACATTCCTGGTGCATATGATTTGTCAGGGAGACAGAGGTATCTAGAGAAATATGCCAAAATTTGGGCATTTCACAAATGTTCTAAGAAAATAATAAATTGTATTTTGAATGCAAACAGAAGGATAGGTCATCCATGACTTCTCCTTAACTACAGTTCACAGACAACAAGAAGATTCTCTCTTTTGACGTTGTATTGACAAATTTCATTCTGGTCTGCAAACAGGAAATCAGAGGTTGAGGGGAAGGCGGATCTGTTCCCCAACCCTACCAGAACTGAAGTTGAAATTCACCCTTTTTTTATTCCAGCTGTTACAAAATCAAAGAAAACAGATGTAGCGAGGACTCCGTGACCCAGCAAGGTTTAATATGTAACCATTCACAGATTCTGAACTGTGAAATATATTTTAGCTTGTTCATGGCCTGGAAAAGAAATGCATTTGACAACAGTAAGGCTCAGCAGCTGGTTGTTGTATTAGAGCTGGACAGCTGGAAGCCTACAGTATAAAAAGTGTTATCTAGAACACAGTGGTAAAGAAAAGGGTTTGCCATAAACATCTGAGTAGCTAAAAGGTCAAGAAGAAAATACAGGAACAATGGGAGAGAATAAAAATGTTAGATCAGGTATTTACTCATTAAGTCTGATAGGATAGTTGACTAAACATTTGGGTTATTCCATGCTATAGAGCGCATCCAAAGTGAATGATTTAGCAACACAATGTTTATGAGAAAAATGTTCTGTTAGATGCTGAGAAAAAGTAACACTTTTCTATAGAGAGTTCCTCCTGAGGAATTCTCCAGAATTGGTGGCAATGTCCAGTACATCCATGTCCGCTAAGGGCTGGATTCATCACACGTAGCTTTGGGTCACAAAAGTGTAGACATCCAATCTAAATTGACCACAGACAATAGAGAGTGCTAGATATCTTCCCAGAATAGTTAATTTCACTGGTCTTAACCACCTGTCTCTGTCCAAAATACTCACAAGATGATTTTGAGAGCCACCAATATAATCAGGTGCTCAGCATCTATTTGAGGGCACGGGAACATTAAGTATTCTGTAGGCCATGCCTGAACTACCAGCACATTCTTTTTGAGCAGGCTGGAAGGAAATAGCAGAAGGCTTGCTGCAGAGCATGAAGTCTAAGAAAACAACTGTATAGACCATGAGGGCTGTACATGAGTGTTTGCAGTTGTTTTTCTGTAAGCCCAAATAACATTTTTTGGACACAAACTGATCACCAACGTTGTTCCCAAAAGAGAGCTAAAATCACTAGCCACACCTCTCTTCCAATACCTCACATATGTAAGTGATACCAGACTAGAAGAGAAAGGTGGTAAAGTTAGAGTAACTTCAAAGACCTGCCTTAACAACAACGCTGAAGACATAAAGGGATAAGGGATTCCTTCTCACATTAAAGCAGTTATTTTTATGTAAAATCTATAAAAGGTTTTTTGGGAAATGTAAGCACAGGCAATCAAGTAAGTCAACATATATCCTGACGTATAAATATGCTGCAATAAATCAATGAGGAAAGAACACAGGTATAAGGAGCTAATGAGGTTATGGTCAAAAGCACCAAAGGGCCAAGATGAAAGACTGAGGAGTTTTCCGGAGACTGCACAGTGGATATGCTTGTACCTCACAATATCACAAATGGGTGAAATCGTTCTGTTTCCTAGTTTTCAAACTGAGAAAATTACTGGGCTGTTGTCAATAAGCAGAAGTCTGAATAATAAATCATTTCACTGATGATTTCCAACTCATTTTGCTGTGTACTAGAGAAGGAATGGCTCTCATAACATTGGATAAAAACTCACAATAAGAGGTCAGTTTTCTTACCAGGAGGTACGCTGTACAGATCATCTCCAAATTTAAAGGGAGGCAAAATAGATTTAGTGATTTGTTTGGCTTTTTCAAATGAATGAAAAGATAATGAAAATGTACTACAAGAAAACTATACCAGCACATATATATTAACACTATATTACACAAGGTAAACTGTAGAAGCATCCAGTACACTATATTCAATTTTATTCACTAATGGAAAAATCCTTCAGATTATAGTAAGAGTGAAGTCCAAATGGCCCAATAGAAATTAATTTATCCAACATTTGTATCCCTCCTATACAGTTCTCTAAATTGATTTTTAAATTCTGTAGGAAGACTATCACTGTATTAAAATCTATTATATTTTTTCCATAAGTTCTACGTGCAAAAGTGCTTATAGCAAATATTCCCATGTTCTCCTGCAGCAGAAAATCTCCAGGAAAACCTATGACATTCTATATATCCATTTCTCAATATTCAACAGATTGACACTAGAGAAGAGAGAACTTTCCTTTTCTTTGCACTTACGGGCATTTGGAAAGAGACCCCCTGCAATCCATCCAAGGTTCAGTGATGTGAGAAAGGAGACCACTAACACATCAGTACTCTATAATATTGGAAGGGAGACCCCCTTTTTCATTGAATTAGTGCCTGGAAAATCTGCTCCCCTTATGCTTTTTCCATGTGATTTGCTGGAGCTCACTCTTGCTCCATTACTGGGAAGGCCAGGACATATCCCCTGGCAGTTTTTAAAACTTTTATAAACTGGAAAATATTTTGCTGGCTTGAACTTTGCTTGCCTAGAATCTATGAAAGATGCTGCTGTTATTGTTGGGGTGTTAGTTGAGTTGAATCGTGTTATTCATTCCTGTTCAATGGGGTGGTTTGGTTTATTTTTAAAGCTTTGTTATTTACCTCAGGCTGTCAATTAATTCAATTCCCAATTGCTTATTTGTGTTTTGTCCCTTTGGTTCATTCCAGTATGAGAAGGAACTCGAGGGGGGAGAAGGAGAAAAAAAATGTATTGTTCCAGCTTGGTTTCCAATTCATTATTTTAGTTTAGGTGAGAAGGCAAATCTGAAGTGATTCAAATACCTGCAAGGTGAGAGAGAGATGGGTGTTCTGGTGCCAAGAAAGGAAGCCCTTTTGCTGAGGAAAGTCTAGTTTGTCTTAATAACAGCTGTGGTTTCAGCATCTGTCAAATCTGAGAAAGCCATGTATGGGGATCCTCAATGTTCCAGGTGAAAAAGAACAGTCGGTTTGTGATAAGAATTTGCACGTACTGAATGCTAGATCAGTGGCACATCATGGTGTTTTTTCTAAGGTGATGACTGGGCCTCCCTGAACTTTCACTGGCTGAAATATTGACTTGAAATCCTGGAAATGTGTGTGTGTGTGTCTGTGTGTGTGTGCGTGTGTGTGTGCAGAGGATGGGGAAAGCAGAGGCATTCTTAAGTATCCTTCCAGTTTACATAAAACATGTAAAGATCTGAAAATGGGTATAAAGTTGAGATTATAAAGTCATTTACCATTCAGTGCATTCAAAAATTTGCCAACAATTCATTCACTTACTTACTTGGCTCCTTGCCTACAAAATTCACTGTGGAAGGATTTAAGCAAAGAGCTTCATGGAAATGGGAGACCAAGTCAAGACTATATTCCTGTGCTGCTGAAGAAATATGTTGAGTAAAGTGAACATATTATTTAGTGTGCCTCGAATGGAGTTTTAGCCTTTGGTTTGAAGCTGGTGATTTATGTACTTTGAACTCTATACTGGAAATAATACCAACCAATGGTGTGTGTAAGACCAAATCCTGGGATTGCTGTTGTCTCAACGGTTCATTCTGCTGTTAAAGAGAAAGCTATTGTGTCTGAAAGCAGTCAAACTGGAAACCAGTTTGGGAAGTTCATAAAAAAAAAAAAAAGCCATAAACTACTAGGAAAACACTAATTTTGATGTCTCTTTTTATCTGCTATATATTATTATAATGTGCCATGTAGCTGCAGTTACATAGAATGTGTTATGAAATACCAAGGCTAGTTTCTACCACCAGCCTTAAGACCTAAAGGTGGGAAAAAAAGCAAACAAACATGTAATATACATGTTTGTCTGTACTGGTAATTTACTTGTGAATCAGCTGAGAAAGGGTCACTGGGACCTCACCAGATCATTACATAGAAGAGCAAACAGGTGGGTATAATCTTAATCCCAGAGCACCCTTGGTTTACATCAGATTGGAAGTATACCAATCCGCTCGTGAACAACTCCAGTCTGCTTATCAGGTAGACCATGGTCTTCTCTTGACTCTTTGAAGCATCCAGCATGTTGTTCCCAAGACTCCACATCAATGAAGTGCTCTTCTGCTGTGTTCCAATGGCTGTTGTCCTATATAAAGGCACAATGTGTGCTTGGTATCAGCGGCAACAAAGTACCGTGTGAATGATATATGTAAGAACTTTTGGAAAGGTTATTTTTATCTGTGTCAAAACAGAAAGAACCACAGCTTGGAAGAAAAGAGATTTCAAACATATTCTTCAAACGTAGCATTTCTAAAAGTCATGGACCTGAGTTATATGATTTGGATCTCCAGGCTCATAAAAACATAGAAAAGGTGGGGGGAATCGTGGTGAAATAATTTCTGGCCTTGTCTGAAATAGCCCAGATGAGTGCCAGTGTAGCTGAAATAGATCTCAACAGTTTTGTTTCTCCTCATCAAAATAAGCATATGTTCTCAGCTCTGTATACAGCACATGGATGGCAAACCCACAGAGCATGGGCAGATGAGCAAGGATACTGGGAAGTCTGTGCAGAAAGAAGGGACTCATTGAATTAGCTGAATTTCTGTAGATATAAACAGACCCTGCTAAGCAACATAAAATAACTAATGAGCCATAGTTCAGTGAGAATCATTGGCAAAATGGCATCGCCTCTGGCTTAATTTTTGTTGTTATGAAATTAGAGTAAGTAAATGAATTTGCAAAGTTTAATTTCAGTACCTTCGCTCTGGGCAGAAATTAACTCTTCCTTTTCTGTATGGGCTTTGCTCCTTCCCCATTTTTGTCCTATCTAAACCCAACATTACTTAAACAGTGCTCCTGGACAACTCTCTCACCAGGTTGAAAGGAGAGAAGAAATTCAAGTGAATAGGGAGAACAGAGTTCAGTATTGCTCCCAAAATGTATTGCAGAGTGTGGTAGCTGTTTATTACTGGTTTTAGGCAGACAGTGAGGAATAGAGGGCTAATCCTGAACTGTACCTTTCTTCAGGAGTGACCCTCTAAATTGCAGGAACAGCATACTGCATTACGATGGTGCATGCGTGCCTACTGGTAGTAAAATGATCCGTGATTCAAAATAAGCCTATTTATTTTTGCACTGAAAACTACACGATGTGCCACATTTCCTGACATTGGTGCATGGGCTCTGGCAGACCACCTGTATGGTCTGGTATATGTCATCCACAGGATAGAAGTAAAGCACTGTTGAGATCTGAAGTTATTGATCCAGTTCTCAGACAGAGACCATTTTGTGGAGAATGACTAGATTCCAGGCCAAAAAAAGAGTAAATCATGTCTTCACTTTTATTACTTTTCTAAGTAACAGAAAAATTCCTCAAGGATAAGTTTTATTTTTCACAGAAACAACTAAAACCAGGGCATGTACCTACTATTTAACAATTCCTCAAAATAAGCCTGTCATTAGGAGGTGACAAATACAGTCTGGTTTTCAGTGTTTATTCCCAGTTCTGACCAAAAATGTTCCTGCGGGCATGCTGCACAGAGACCAAAACCCATAAAGTGCCTGTAAAATGGTTACAACTGGAGAAGAAGTGCCAGCTAACACTAAGCTAAGCTTTTAAAATAGCAGCACTTCATGAAAATTTATTGTAAGTGGCTTCAAAAACTCTGATCTTTTCCTGTTGACAAGAAAACTGCAAAAATGAAATTTACATTTCAGATACCCAACATAAAAGAATAAAGCAGATTGCATTAGTGTCTCACCTGTGTGAGAAAAAAAGAGCAGACACCATGAGTGCAGGTCCGGTATTCCACAGTAACCCAATGAAATCTATTTAAAACTTCCCATCCTCCTATGAAGACCCTCCTAAGAGGACTCTAAAGTACATATGATATCAGCATATACATGACATCATGGATTGTAATGCAGTTTGGAAGCTGAATCTCCTGAACACAAGAGGAATGTTTCTCAGTATCTCCAAAGCAAACCCTTGGATATTCAAGGGTGCTTCGCACTAGGACAAAACTTACCAGGCCCAAGGCTTCACAGCAAGTCTTCAGCCTCCCAGGCTCTCAGCACACTCACTTTCAAATCTGTGCACCACCTTCTCTGTACGGCTGGAAACACTGGACATCTCCAACAGATATCTTTCCCAACTTCTCCTGAGGTTCTGCATCCCTTTATTCTGACTTCACCATTCCACATAACCACATCCTCAGAGGTGAGAACTTTCATTTCAGGACCTTTGCTCTAGGCACAAATTAACTGTTCCTCTTCTGTCTGGACTTTGCTCCCTCCTAACACCACAGTCCTCCCTCATTTTCTTTTATTATCACCTCCACAATCCAATTAACATTGCTTGTACAGGTGAAAACTCCAGACCTAAAATTTTCCCAGGAGTCTAAATTAGCTGTCAGGCACAAATTTGGCATCTGATTCTGTGTAAAAGAAACTGCATAGCATTGATTCAGCAATTACCCAACACTCAATAAATCCTCTACTGCTTGATTTACCTTTAATAATAAATCGAGTCTAGTCATGACTTACGAGGCAACTGATTGCCAACAGCAAAATACTCATCCCAAAGGCACCTCCTGGATTTGACACACTAACCAGGTGTCTCCTTGATTCAAGCAAACTCCTTGGTGTCTCTGAGTTTCTAACTGACTCCCACAACTCTGTCCTTTTAAGAAAGGATTCCCTCCATAAATCAGCATTTTCAGGCCCACCAAACTAGGCAGGAATGGTGGATGGGAGCAGGGAATGACCCCTGGGGTTTTCTCAGGTCTTCTGCAGCGTTGCAGAAGATGCCAATAGCCTTGTAACTCCTCTTGAATATCACACTAAAGTGGATGCAGGTGGCTCAACTCCATTGTCTATCTTATCCACCCTACTGGATGCTACCCCAGACATGGAGTTTGGCGTTGGTGACAGAAATCACCAGCATTTGACCATTTCTTGTCAAATATAACTGCATGCTGTGAACGAAAACCAACAGCTGGGGAGCCAAGGACATGAGAGCAGATGTAAGGCTTCTTGCTTGAAACTTTGTTTCTTATCTAGCACTTTTCCTATATTTACAGAAGAACTAAACACAAACTGGAGATCATTGCTTAAGTTTTTTCTAGAGTTCACTGCCTGCCTCCTAGGAAGAATTTGAGGCCAAGTAGCCTCCCCACAGGTCAGATTTACATGAATTCAGATCTCATGACTCTGTTGTGGAGGAATTCCTTTTCCCCACTGCCATCAGTTGATGCCCTCCCAGTTCTGACAAAGACACCCCATCTTGGTGACCTCATGAGATGAAGAATCCACCTCTTCCCTTGATAGTTTTCCTCATGCACTGTTAAAACTATATGGCCACACATTCTTTCTGTCTTTTCTCTTATGGATCTAAATTTAGTACTTCCTTTACCCCAGACACGAAGGTATTCAAATAGAGCAACCAAGCCCACTTCCTTTTTGATAATCTGAACAGTTGAAGCAGTTTAAATATCACAATATGAATAATTTCTCTATCTCTTCAGCTGTTTCTGGTGTTCTTTTTAAAATTCTCTCTCTAATTTTCTATTTTTTTCCTGATGATTGGTTGACAGCAGCATTGAATTTTTAATATCTGGCATGTTCAAAACAAAATCACTCTGCTGCTCACCTAGGTCTCCTCAGCTGTGTCCCAGTTTCATGTTGTAAGTTAATCACCAACTATAAGTCCACTGTAACCCCTTCTCCAGCTGCTGTGTTCTTATTTTTGTATATGACTGCCAGTTTTGCTCCACTGGCATATTTTTCCTCCTCCACGTTCCGGATACATTGAAGATTGCCAGCTCAACTATGGCCCATTGGAGAGCACACTTTGAAATAATTCTTTTGATAATGGTTCTCCAATGACAACTACTTTTTCACTCTATTTTGTGAGATTCATCTCACACTCAATCCTTAATCCATTTAAAATGCATTGTTACTGTGCAGTGTTAATTCAGATACCATGATGTAGTAACCAAATTTCTTTACCAAGTCTAAACCACTCCATTGTGCAACTCTTTTGCATTAGTTATTAAAAACCTCTTCAAAGATTTATATAGAATTTGTTTAACAATAACTTTTCATGCATTATGCTGTCATCATTTATAGCCTCAGTTTTTAACCATCATCTGATATCTGTATCGTCTGTTATTTTATTCAAGACCTAATTCAGATCCAGTATTTTTCATCTGAACATAGTATAGTAGTTTTCTTACATATTGGCAGAACATTAACACACTTAAATTTTATTATATGTCCTCAGTTTTTTCAAATATTTATTTAAAAACAGTATCAGGAGGCCAAAGATATTCTCAGCTTTAGAATTTCTGGACAGAAGTTATCTGTGTCTGATGGTAAAGAATGTAATACAAATATATTGACTTCTGTCGATATTAAAGGATTATATTTTTTAACTGATGCAGTGAGACTGCCACTCCACCATGGTTTTAGTACAGAGACATCCTTTATTTTCTGATGCTTCCAAATCCAACTCCTGTTCTTGCATCCCTCAAGCAGAATTGGCCTTTTCTCTAAGAAATCAGCACTTGGAGGCCAGTGCTTTGCCCCCTCCATCATTTCAGGTACTGCTGCATGCCTGTGGCCCATTCTCTGGCCCTGATCCTACATCAGGAGCATGGTCTGTGAAGGACCTGGCAGCCACACAGACCTGAGCAGCTTGACAGGATAAAGTCACCTTTAGCTTTTGGCTGTAGGTGCCATGGTCTGCATGAACAAAGACAGAGTTTCTTTGTTTCAGGAGCTAAGGACTTGGCAGAGAAGATAAAACATCTCAGATAAAGAACCTATGTCAGTCTCCACTTGGCTGTTTCTGAGCTTTCTGAATGTTTTGGCAAACTTCAGCCCTCTCCCCAGGACCTGGAAAGCAACTTCTTTACTTTGTAGTACAACCTGCTTTGTTTCCACAGGTTGCCAGTGACCTAATCATGGTTCAGGCTAGTATAAATCTCTGACCTGGCCAGCACATTACTGCAGCCTGCCAATTAGATGTCTGCACTTCATACACAGCTTTATGTCTTAACAGTTGAACATTTTACACTGAAATGGGGAACTCCAGATTTTACCCAGTGAACTGGAAAGTTCTGGGCAAATTATATCTGCTGCCTCACCTGCAACCTCAATATTACCTCCAGAGCCAAAGCCCAGAGCTGGGTTTCTGTCCGTCTGATAGCTCTTAATTCACATCAGACCCCAGAAGACATACTGCAAGGCTCCTATAGGTCAACATTGTTGGTTGCAACCGAGAGCGAAGCAGACCTTTTGGTACTTTTTAGACAATCAAATGTTTACAGTTACTCAGTTTGATTAGCAGCTGCAACCATGCTCAGCTTGGCTCAGCTCAGAGAAATTACACGTGTCCTGTTTACAGCTCTGGCTAAATGGAGGCAGGAAAGATAAAAGATTTTTGTTATAAACTACTGATATGTTGCCTAAATCTGGCTAAGGAGGCAAAATATCAACAGCTGTGGAGCATAGGATTTTAATTCTTGGACAAAATATCGCAGTTGTTTTCCCAGGGATCTGGCCAATTCACAGCACTGTAGCCAAGATATCACTGAAGTAAGGCAGCTTGTGAATCAGCTGGAGGGAGAGTAATGAATCTGAGATTGTCCCCCAACCTCTGCTGCAGACTTGCTGTGTAAATAGAGTTTTGCTTCCATTTACACCTCCGTGGAGCAAATAAACTGGCAGAGTGAGGGCAAATAAAGGAGTTCATTGATTCTCTGGAACATTTTGAAGACAAGTACCTGAAAACACCAGAGCAGTCAGATTAAAAGAAACATAAATAGAGAATAAAAGCATCATTTGTGAATGATAAAAGCATAATCAGAAACTGTTGAACATTATAGAATATTTTTGCAAACTTGAATATTTTTATTTTGTACCACCCATGCTCCGCCCTCGTCAGTCACCAACAGGCTACCACAGAAGCAGGTTTTCAGCTAGTACTTATTTATTCCTGTTAAAACCTATACGTGAATCAGGCAAGAAGACTCTTAAGTACAAACAAGTATTCACTACTTGTCCTGAAAGATATAAAATTCATGGAAATTTAGTTTTTCATCCAATATAAGGACTGTTTATCAGTCACGTGTGCCAGCCACATCCTCAAACATTGTTTATGTACATTCACAAGTAACAAAAAGTAAAAGAAAGGATTTACAATGCCTATATTTAGATAGAGACACTTCAAAACGAATAATATAAAAAGCAAGGGTAGGAGCTTGCATACAAATTATGGTGTAAATCCTACTAACTCAACTTTCATTTGAAGATATGCAGCAATGCTTCCACATTGTGCTTCAGGTGTTAAACATGCCCAGGGAGATGGCAGTCTGCTGTAGAGAGGAGAAAGGTGAGTCTTGGTTGTGGGCACAGACAGATGCAGAGCAGTGCTCTGCAGCCATGACTCTACTGTAGCCATCCAGGCCACTATTTCTGCCTCAGAGAAGCAAGTTTGACAAACTTTTTCTTCCTGGTAGGAGGTTTTAGTAGCTTTGTGCACTTACTAATAGCATGTTTATCATACCCTGGCTGCCATCCCTCCCATCCAGGAGAGAAATTCCCTTCTTCCCTGCCCCCTGCCTGTTCCCAGACACCCAGAAGACCTGCCAGGACCCCTGCACCAACCATGTTACTCCTCCCTCTGAGCATCTCCGCTCTGGTGGAAAGCAGCAGAACCCGGGCTCCTCCTGGTCCAGACCTGTAAGGAGCTGCCTAGGCAGAGAAAGCAGGCAAAGGAAACTGTTGGGGACCTTTGCCACCATCCATTCCTAGCTGAGCAAACAAAAGGTTTGTGGGCTGCCAAGGAGGGCTAACAGGAATTGCAAGGAAAAGAGGCACAAGATGAGAAGAAGCTGGAAAGAAAAGAGTGGGGTCCAAGTAAAGGGGAATAAAGAAAATCCTCAAGAAGCAGCCAAAACAGTAAGAAGATACAGTCTTGAAAAGTCTGTGGCTACCACAGCAGTATTTCTGAGGATTTTTACAAAGCAAAGCAAGCTATTCTTACCGCATTCTTTGTTTACTATCTCATACAGGAATAACAAATGAGAAGAAAAACATGGTGCAAAACAAAAGAAAAAAAATAAATATTTTCAAAGTTGCTGCTTCAATTCAGCTTTCTTGGATCATTCATGCAGCCTGGAGTTCAATGTAGCCAATATATTTATGTGTATTTTTCCTAATAAAGTTCCTAAACACTGCTGTCAGTATTGTATTAAGCTGAAGGGGGAAAAAAATCCCATTAGGATCCTCTTATTCGTGTACATGTCTCTCTGTTCTTGAAGAGACGTTGCCAGAGAACGCAACCGGGGAACCATGAGTCCACAATCTTTTATATTCACATAATGTCCTTTGGGATTGTGTAAGTTCTAGCACAAAGCCATATGTTATGTGATCATGGAGAATAAGCATTTAATAGTTACTATTATATACAGCTATGTTTTTGTTTTGATGGATCAACTGAGCATTGTTTGCATAGCAAGCACCATAGAGTCTACATTTCAAGCCAAGTGGCTAAACAAAGCAGTACCATTTCCCATGTTATGTGAACTTCGTTATCACCCTTTTTGTTTGGAACTGAAGGTGACATTCTTTTTTTTGCATACATCGCTTTTTTGGCATTTTGTACTTAAATCTTCAGAAAGAATGTCATAGCAAAAAAATTTAGGGGGGTTTTGTCTCATCAGCCTTTGAGGAGAGAAGAAACAGGAAACAGGATGTTCTCCCAGGCAGAGAAAGCAGAGCCCCACTGTTCCAGTAAGGATAAAAACAAGAATACCCAGACAGCAAGACTGATCCTTTTTGTCTGCAGTTTGGGGCAAATCTTAAGGTGATGTATCAGCTCTGACTGTGCCTTTGAGTTCAGATACCATGTACCCAGTCCACCTGACCGCTCAGTGTTGGACTGATTTTCAGTACCAACATTCAAACAAAACTTTGACTCATTTTGCTGTCTGGAGTTCAGACACAGTGAAGGATGAGAGGAATGGGAATGCATATGGTGGAAGAAAGAATGAGAGCCAGGCTGTCCCAGTGTTATCTTAACCCATGCATATACTTTGTTCCCTTCTGGTCTTTTTCAGTGGTTTGTACAACAGCAGTCCTGAATCTAGCACTGAGTGTACCTATGATGAATTCCACGTAGGACAATTATGAACACGATTATTTTTTTCACCGAGACTGTGCCAAAGCATTCAAGGTGCCTGGAAGAAACACCTACAAGCCTGGTTCTGTGTACAGAACAGGCAAAGTGAATGCAGAAGAGCTGGCTGATCTTTGAGGAGAAGCTGGTGCCTATAATATTGTTTGATTTCTCAGTAAGATGCACACACTTCTGGGTCAATCACTCTAATACATTTCTCCTTTGTGAGACACAGACGTGGGTCTCAGTGTCTTCTAACTTAAGGCAACCTCAGTGAAGTGAAGGGAGGTAGCTGGGCAATCTCAAAACTTCCTGGCACACAGAAACATGTCTGCAAGTTCACTCCACCCATCTAAAATCTGTTCAGTCTCGACAAAAAGAATTTAAAACAATTAGAACTTTCTATGAGAGAAATTTCAAACATGAGAGTAATCAATGCCACAGCATGCTGAATTGAACACATATGACCAATTTGGTGGCCTTCTATGATGGGGCTACAAAACTGATGGACAGGGGCAGAGCAGCTGACACCATCTACCTGGACTTATGCAAAGCATTTGACACTGAACCACATGACATCTTTATCTCTAAATTGGAGAGACATCAATTTGACGGATGGACCACTCGGTGGATAAAGAACTAGCTGGATGGCCGCACGCAAAGAGTTGTGGTCAATGGCTCAATGTCCGGCTGGAGACCAGTAACGAGTGGTGTCCCTCAGGGATCGGTGTTGGGACCAGTCTTGTTCAACATCTTTGTCATTGACATGGACAGTGGGATTGAATGAGCCCTCAGCAAGTTTGCCGATGACACCAAGCTGTGTGGTTCGGTTGATACCCTGGAGGGAAGGAATGCCATCCAGAGGGACCTTGACACGCTTGTGAGGTGGGCTGATGCCAACCTTATGAAGTTTAACCATGCCAAGTGCAAGGTCCTACATCTGGGTTGGAGCAATCCCAGGCACAGCTACAGGTTGAGCAGAGAAGAGATTCAGAGCAGCCCTGTGGAGAAGGACTTGGGGGTGTTAGTCGATGAGAAAATGAACATGAGCCGGCTTCAGTGTGAGCTTGCAGCCCAGAAAGCCAACCATATCCTGGGCTGCATCAAAAGGAGCATGACCAGCAGGTTGAAGGAGGTGATCCTGCCCCTCTACTCTGCTCTTGTGAGACCCCACTTGGAGTATTGTGTGCAGTTCTGGTGTCTTCAACATAAAAAGGACATGGAAGTGTTGGAACAAGTCCAGAGGGGGGCCACGAGGATGATCAGGGGACTGGAGCACCTCCCATATGAAGACAGGCTGAGGAAGTTGGGGCTGTTGAGCCTGGAGAAGAGAAGGCTGCATGGAGACCTCATAGCAGCCTTCCAGTATCTGAAGGGGGCCTATAGGGATGCTAGGGAGGGACTCTTCATTAAGGACTGTAGTGACAGGACAAGGGGTAACGGGTTGAAACTTTAACAGGGGACATTTAGATTAGATATAAGGAGGAAGTTCTTTACTGTGAGGGTGGTGAAGCACTGGAATGGGTTGCCCAGGGAGGTTGTGAATGCTCCATCCCTGGCAGTGTTCAAGGCCAGGTTGGACAGAGCCTTGGGTGACATGGTTTAGTGTGAGGTGTCCCTGCCCATGGCAGGGGGGTTGGAACTACATGATCATAAGGTCCTTTCCAACCCTAACTAGTCTATGATTCTATGATTCTATGATTCTATGACTCATACAGTATCAGTAAATGCTAGCCTCTGGTTAACACTCTGGTTGCCAGGAGGTCAGTGGGTTCAACAGACCCAAGAATTTAAACTCTTTTTATCTCTGCATCTGTACCAGCATAAAAATTTACATCATGTGAGTATCTCTGTGCTATAAATGTGCCTTGCTTGAACGTGATTGAGAACCCCAAACCTTAGACTTATATGTACTCTTCCTACAGACAAGTCTGGAAATAGAAAATGTATGTGGTAGGAAAGCTAAAATATCATCAAGAAAAATACTACTTCATATTTAAGATTGCATTTGAAAGTCAGGTCATTAGAGACCTACTGCTTATATTTTCCTAACAAAGCTATATTGATTTACAACTTCATTTGGATTTTCAAAGGTCCTTTAATGATAGTAGGAGTCCAAATGAAAGTGTTGCAAGGCTGTAGGCTTGAAGGACTTGAAATATGTTTTTTCCTTCCTATTTAAAGTCATGGCCAAAGCTATGAATAAATCATGCCTGAATTTGGTTGTTAGTTACTAACAAAATTAACTTTTAATCTGAGAAACATGCATGTGCCACAAAAGCAATCAAACCCAAACAA
Organism: Pezoporus wallicus; assembly: GCF_028554395.1. Classification (NCBI taxonomy): domain Eukaryota; kingdom Metazoa; phylum Chordata; class Aves; order Psittaciformes; family Psittacidae; genus Pezoporus; species Pezoporus wallicus. The sequence goes on from NW_026637663.1 coordinate 7,211,303, forward strand.
ATAATATTCAAACCTAAATTTATTCTCATTTTTGGGATACAAACAAATTCCTTTTAGCTGCCCACTGAGTTACCCTGAAGAAGAAATGGCACTGGAATTTATTGCACTTGCATAAAACATGAGCTTCCTTTCTCTTTACTGCATGAGCATCAGTACTGCCACAATTCTACTTCTTAGGTGGCAAAAGTTGTCAAACCTAACTAATATTAGTAATTTTGAATGTAGCTCTTCAGCATAGCTGAAAAAAACCTTGGGTAGCATGTAGGCCAGAGAAACTAAAAGTCAAGCTGGAGTCTGAAACATTTTCATCCTTCCAAAAGGCTGTTTAGTTCCCTTAGACTAGCATTAAAAGTATTTTCCAGCCTCCACGTGACTACTCAATTGCGGCAATGCAGTGGTATTTCATGCCTACCTAGCTCATCACAGAATCACAGCATCCTTGAGGTTGGAATGGACCTCTGGAGATTTAGTCCAACCAACTCAGTCAGGATCTCCTAAAGCAGGTTGCCCAGAATCATGAGCCGTAAGCTCTAGACTGGCTCCTGACCTGACCCAACCCAAGGCAGAGTTCCATGCATTCCACCTGCACTCTTATTTGTAAACCAGGACTAATATCAAACCCTAATGCCTGAATATTATTTTCCAACCCAGAGGAAGAGCCTTTGGATTTGCATGGGAGAGATTGCTGAGCTGGATCTGTGAGGATGTCCAGAGGGCTAGGTCTCCTACTGTATTGCCTGGAAACTACTTCTGGGTAGAACTGGAAGATCTGGGACCTGTAGCAGATATCCCACAGATGTGCCAAGGCCTTATTCCAACGAACATTGCAGGCAGAGACACCATGCTTGCACAGACCATCAGGGCAAAATGTCAGTGCTATGGCTGATGTTTCCCAACACAGTGACTTTCTGGTACATGAAGTGTGGCAATGGGCTGAGCAAGCTTTGTAAATGCCCTGTGGTCTGTGATCTCCTGGTAGAAACACAGAGCCTTTTATGAGAAGATCTTGGAATAACATAAGTGAGAGGTCTTGATGGCAAGCACTTGAATTTAAAACTGCAGTTGGACTAATGGAAAGCCTCTCCCACTTCCTGCTTTGTTCAGCAAAATGAAGTCAATAAAATTTGAAGCTGTGGTCCTGCTATTAAATTTAGGCCACTCAAACACAAAGTGATCTACCAGGTCTGGCAGCTATCCAAGGAGTTGCAATGAACAAATGTACTTCTCATAGTCTGACTGTGCCTAGCGATCCCGTGTGGTTGTTGTGCATTAGGATGCAATCTGAATTTCACTTTCACTGGGATTTTTCCAGTTAGTCTAGTCGTAACCTCATCTTCTGATTGAAGCCCTCGTTAAAATGAAAAATGGTTTAATAGAAAATTTCTTATAGGGCAAATATGTGAAAAATGCAATCTTTTGTTCTCCTGCAAAATACAACATGGAAGTGGGAATGAGCTGATGAGCATAGGCTATTCCCAGCCTGAAAATTCAGGATTTCAGGCTATCTAAGAGAACACAAGTAGAAAGGAAAGCCATTAACTTGTTAAATACCATATGAACCATCAGGGGGTTTGCTCTGAAAGGGCAGAATAGAAGGACTTTTTCTAGGCTGGATTTGCAGACACATCCTGTCAGAGTAAATGTGTACTCTAGTTCCCAGCCCCTTGAAATCTTGAAATCCTGTACATTTCTGCAGTTTGCTGATACAGGACAGGTAACTAGTTCTGGTGGAAGTCTTTCCACGATCACAATTTTCCATGGGAAAAGGCTGATACCGTGGCCCCTTCAAAAAGAAACTTGGCACATTTCTGGCAGAGAACTTACTGCTTATTTGTAAGTTCAGCCCACCTATGCTATGGAGTCCTGGTTTCTCTGTACACATCCTGGTAGGTTAGCTTTGAGGTCTTCACCTCTCTACATTGTCTCCAAGAAGATGCCAGGGATCTGGACGGAGGCTTTTGTTTTTCCAGATGTCAGAGGCTACTCCAAGCTGAGTAAGCAGTCTACTAGTTCCCCAGTCTTTTTTGCCTTACCATATGTGCCAGCCCAGCAGTCAAGCAGTACACTCCATGGCAAGCTCCCTGCTCATCCAACAATTTGGATTCTCAGACCCCCAGGCTTTGCTGTTCCCTGCATTGCTTGGGAACAAGAGTAGCTGCTCACTGGCTCCTAGAGCTCATCTGGGACTTTGGCGGTCGCCTTTCCAGGTATCTGACTTGCCACGTTCCCTCCTATCTTGAAAAGCAAGACAACATGGAGGCAGGAAGCCTGTCTGCCTACAAACCAGGCAGGAGCAGCAGGGAGAGCAGAACATTTCATTTTTTGTCTCATGAAGGAGAATTTCCTGGAAATCTCCCCATGTTGGGAAATAAACCCCAAATTCTGCCCTTTGACATTTTGTCCTTGTTCAAAACAAAGCCCTTTTTACAGTACAGCAACATTTCCCAGGAACATATTCTCTTTCTGCCAGCACCATGGATGGGGATATTGGTTAATTTTGTTTCAAATGGGAGCCAGATACACATTCCCTCTCTCTCTGAAGTGCGCACACAAAAGAAGGGTGAGGAAAGCAGAGCTAAATGTGGCTGCAACTTTGAATTTCTGCAGAGCGCTATTCCTTAAGGAAAAAATGCCAAGGATGAGTCCTGGAGTCTCAGGCATTTCATCTGAGATTATTTTGTTTTTCTCAAAAATAAAGGCCAGAAGAGTCCTTTTGCAGTAAATGGCAAATTGCAAAAGCAGAGGAGGACAAGCATCTAGAGGAAGGGCTAAAAGACCATGAAAAGATCAGAATGTCTTTTTATTATATTATTTTTTAATCCAGACTTTTATGTTAGGAAGTTTTCCCAACTGAATATTAATGAAGGAGTTAGGATTTGAGAGGAAGTGGCTGTCTCAACTCATTTTATTATAGTTATCCTTTGTATAAAACACACAAAGAAGTGGAACATAAAAACAACTATTTTCTGACACAGAGAAGGCCAGTTCTGGGGGGAAGGTTCTTCAGGGGGTTACCTGCTGTTAAGGACCCATAAGCCGGGAATCAATATCTTTAGCAAAAGAAACCCTTCCTGCTTTGGTTATAGTTTTTGCTATCATACAGGGCCTTGGAAACACCAATTAGACCAAAAGAAATGCCTGAAATTAGTTACTTAACCAGGCTCATTTCCTGGATATCATTTCCTATGCTTCATCTAGAGAAAATACAGAGAGTATATATTCTCAGTGAATCTTAGAGAAGACTGGGACTTGAAACTCTTGTATCTTTCACATAATTTGGCAACCTCCTGGAAAGGAATTTGGAAAAAGCACTACGAGAGGAAACCTCACCCTTCTTACAGGTTTCCCTTGGGGACAAAGCTATTTCCCTTCCTAATTACATATTTTTATAGGTGTCTTCTTAAGTAATGTATTAACTGCATACAATAAATATTAAATGCATAGGGATGTTGCTGGGTGTTAGTTCCTGTTGTCATTTACTTACTTTAAAATGTTTTTCCAGTCTGTCTGCCAAAGGACTATGTAGGATGATGATAGTGTGTGTATACTATGACATATATAAAGGGTGTGCAACTCCATTACCGTTAGTGAATGTCCACACTTTGAAGAAAAATGCCTTAAATCTCCAGTCTCCTCCACCCAAACTGTGTTTGTTTTTACATCATCCTTATAGTCTTTATTTTAATCCCTGTATATTAGATTATTCCAACTGTTCTCAGCATGCAGATCATTTTAGAAGGTGCTTGAAAGTGAGATAATAAAGAAGATTATTTGTATTAAGGTACTGACTAGCAATCTGAAAAGTGCAAAAACATAAAATATTTCTAAAGAGTAATAATAAAAGCATGCTGGTATGTCTCTTAGATGAAACCTGAAATTATATTTTCACAACTATCTTATTACGCAACTTTGTTTTCTTAAGCATTTTCATTTAAACAGCTATCGTGACATCAAAAAACTGCTGTGGATAAAAAAGCCTTTGGATGAATGAACAAAAAAGACCCCACACTACACTATTAGAAGTAGTAGAAGATGGCAATTTGGTAGGTAATTTTGAAGACGGTAATTTTGGAAGGTAATTTGCATTTACAGTATCTCAGCTCTACATCATGCTTCACTTGAATATATTCTCTGTTATGACTTCATGGGTGGGAGCAAAGACTGTGAATGGGTAAAAGGATACACACTACCATGTCAGACCACTGATCACAGTGGTTTCAACTGGAGGTGGGAAAAAAGCTCCTTCCAAATGTATTTTTCATAACCCAGGATCACACACGGTGGAAGTAATTTCATTCATTTTTTCAGCTTCTATTTCCTTTCCTCAAGATGTCTTTTTATCTACAATTGTGGAGACTGTGTTTTTTATTCATTAGGCCAAGCTTGCCTCTGGTGTAACCCAAGCCAAGCGTGTGGTGTTGGGCCAGGAACATTTTCAGCCTCTGGTCTCCTCCTTTCTGGGATCGTTACCACCTGAAACCAGCATCCTACCCTGAGGCATGGCTTTCAGGTTGGCTACTCAGCATGCACAGACATGAGGCAATACTTTCTGCCCAGGGATTGGTAGCTGCCTGTGAGTCCTGTCTACAAATTGGTAAATTGAGATACCTCTGGGTGTTGTGGGAGAGTAAACTATATACAGACATCTCTCAGTTCCAAAATGAAAGTTTAAAAGGCAAGTTTAGGGGCAGGTGCTGCACTGGGAAAACAAAAAGTGCTTAATCCAGGGATTTTGGCAGGTCTCTGAATAGTAGTATGAAAGCAGAACCACAGCTACATTACTATGTGATGTTGCAAGTCAGCTCTTTGACATTACAAACTCCACAACAAATGGGAAATGCTCAACCAGTATTCCAATGAACCTTGAATTTGGGCCTGTATTTAAGCTATAGCTGTCTTTTCTTATTTACTGTCTCACTATCGCTTAAAATAATGGAATGTGCTGTGAATCTTTGGCAGTGCATAAGCTGACTCCCTCTAGGAGGAGAGGTCAGCCCAACTGTCCACATTGAAGTGCCTAAGCAGAAAGAAGCTGGGTGATGCTTGTAGATGATTAGAAGCTTCCTTTCATGTACAGACTAAGAAATTTTGAATTGACAGGGCTTTAAGACTAATAACGTTCAGAACTTTGAAATCCTGTCTTGTTTTAAAATTAAAACAAGGTGCAGGAAAGTCAGGTTAACTTTTATCCTTTGCTTTTATTGCTATTAATTGCCACATGAAGAGCCAGAAACAATGGGGAAAATGCGTACTTAAGATAGTCTGCATTTTTCTCTGGCTTTAAGAAAATGGTATAATTCTTTTCTTCTTTTCATTCAACTGCTCGCAAAAATATTACGCAATAGTATCCAAGATCCCTGTACTTGACACAGATAATGAGAGAAACAGCAGTCAGAGCCTCCAGTACATCTCCTCGAATGGCTGGTATTGCATTCTTTTTCCTGTCCCTTTCCAAATTATGTGATTTCCCCAAGTCTGAATCAGCACAACCAAACTGTAGCATTTGGTGCTACTTTAATACAAGGTCTTTGAAGGGAAGAAAAGTCAAGAGATTTAACTCCTCTTAATTCTATTGGTGCAAATGAGGAACAGCTCTTTGAGAATGAATGCAGAGATTAGGTGTAAAACAAATATGAAGTTGTTGTGGCTAACATGCTTGGTCCAAGGCCCAATTGCCCTTCTCATGGTAGGAACATCTTTGAACCTGATAGGAGAGTCAGGCCAACACATTGTTTCAAAGCCCATGTCTTCTGATAAAATCAAAATGCGTGCATGTAACTGTGCAAAATGTTTGGTTTTTACAGCAGAGGACTAATGCATTTATACAAAACCCTGATAAGTGAAGGAACAAGAATTTTGCCCTGTCACATAGTAATGATGACACTCACATGTTATTGACCTCAACAATATCAGTAAAAGGTGAAGTGCCCTTCCTTCACTGGATTGTTAGAATAAGGCAGTAATTTCAGTTGATTATCTCACTGGATGTCTTCTCTACCTGTTACCATCTAGAGTAAGTGAAATAAAGAAACCACCTTTCTCGGCAGTGAATATATAACCTAGGAGCCAAGACAGCAAGCAATTAACTTCCTCCACCTTTCAGAATCATTACGTATCCAATATATAGAAAATAATGAATTCGTAGGGGCTGGAGGCACTTAGGTTTGTGATGTTGGCCAATTGGAAGGAAGATCTGAAATTATGCAGGATCCAGCAAACCTAGGGCATGAACATGGGTCAGTAATGCTCCATAGCTACAGACAAACTCAACACCACGTTGCAATGTCAAATTATGAGTGCCATATTTAAGATACACTGAGTGACGCCTTCAACCTACACAGTTCTGGCATACCATGTAGTGGTGTAACCTTCTGAGAGGACTGCACTGCTAGAAAGAGGAACATGTGACTGGAGAAAGTACAGAAACCAAACAAAAAGTAGCAAAGGTGTAGAAAACATGACCTATGACAGATTGAAACAGCTGGATTTGTTTAGAAGAGAGCAGACTGAGGCAAGACATGATAATAACTGCCAAGTATGTAGAAGGTTGGTACAAGGAGAAGGTAATGAATTATCCCCTGTGCCTAATGAATTAAGACAGAGAGTAATGGGTTTAAATTGCACCAAGGGGATTTCTCACCTAGGAGGTTGTGGAATCTCTGTCACCAGATGTTTTGAGGAATAGTCAAGACAAACTCTTGTCAAGAATGTTTTAGAAGTAAATGCTTTGGGCTAGTAGACTGGTCTCTGAAGATGACTTCTCAAGGGTTTGTCTTTCTTCTGTGACTGGATGACAGGATCAAGATAATTTCTGTATTATCTTACAATGTTTTCTGCTCAGAACATGGTTTTGCCCAGTAACTAACAAAGCAAAACCCAACAAATCACAAACTCTCTTTTTTGAATGGAAGGGAAGGCATGAGTTCATTTATTTACATTAAGTATAGCAGTGCAAGTGTTTCATTATGGTTCATTTAACTTTGGCCACAACATAAAATTAATCTGGAAGCTTTTTGCCACAGAATGGAATGTAAATCACTTAATGTTATATCAAATCCATCATAGCTATAATTCTTCTCATTCATGCTACATCATTTACTCTGTTTGGTCCAATACCTTCCTTTTAGCAGCATTTGGCTTTCATGAAAATATATACAAGAAAAGCCTTCAGCTAAATAATACCTTTAGGATTAAGATATTTTTCAGGTAAAGATACCGTATTGACATAAAACATGTAAAGATTTAACATAAAACATAGAATTTGATTGTCATGAGTAACTGCTGTAGTCCTCCTCAGGTGTACCCAGCCTTCATATCCTACACTGTTCCAACAGCAAAAATGTGTTATTAATAGAAGTATACTGTTCTCCCTTGAAAGTTATTAAAATGCCTGAGGTAGTCCACTCCCAGTAGCACCATGCTCATGAAACCAGTCAGAATTACTCCTACTTTACTGTAGTACAGAATTCTGAAGAGCAGAATTTGGCTTGATGATGGGAATACTGGTGAACAGAAGTCAAATTTAGACAATAAGATAAAAAAGTAGTATCTCCCAGAGCAACATCTTACTGTCCTTAAATGAGATGATTCTTTTAAACCTGCAAGGATTTCAAGGAAGGCATTGATACAGAATTGATTCTAGAGCAGTTCCTCATGCACTGAATCAAGGCATCCTAAACTATATTGACAGCAATTTCATACCACGTCACTTAATTTCTATTTGTCAGGCACACTCTAACATTCTTTTTAAATCATTTTAAGCTATTTTATTGATGTTTTTTTCTCTTGTAACAAGAGACAATATCACAAGCAGGTCTGTTCATTGGTTAAAAGGGAAAATATCATTCGTAATGCAGTTTTGATAAGATAATTTGGTATGATTAAATGAAGGTATAATTGAAGCAAAATAAGTGCCACTGACTACCTCCAGATATTCCAGGAATATTTAACTCTGCATTTAAATGCAATCATCATGTGTAATGGAAAGCAATATAGTCTTGAAGAACACATCCAAAGAGCACTTCTTTCATGGTGAATTAAAGCAATAGGAAAGGTTAAGAAAAGTGAAGTGTTTTCATGGTCTTGCTCTTCCCCTCCTCCTGACAGTGCAACCCAAACGTGTCCATCTTTTCTTTCATTCTACACAGAAAAATGGGTAATACCTGATATTTTGCAAACCACTCAATCCCAAACAGTTTCCAATAGGATCCACTTCAGAGCAGTGCTGGCTGCTCCTCTGGGCCTTCTGACCTTTAGAGCACCAGACCAAAGTGCTGTGTAAATCCACTTTAAGAATTCCACAACATTTGGTAGAAGATGCTCAGCTGGTAAAGTCCCCCACATAACAGCACACACAGAGTCAGAAAAACACCACTCCTCTCCTCAACATATAGGATAATCAAGGTCAGATGCGGCATAATGACATGGCAAATATTTAATGAAACTAGACTATTCTTCTGCCAACGGTTTTCCTCACACATTGCCACATATTCCTTCAAAGCCACAATTCTAACTTTCATTAATATATTTGGAAGATATCCTATAGACACTTTATTCCAAAATTCTTCACAATGACCTATTAAATATTTACACTTCCAGCTGTCTGTGTCAAGTTTTTTTAGCTGAGATATGCTATCCGCCTTAGCTAACCAGGAACTTTTCCTATCTGCCTTCAGGACTGTCTCATTTCAAATAATCCTGTCTCTATGCCAGAAACTGAAAATACAAACTGTTTAAAACCAAGGGTATAGTGCTTCTACAGATACAGCATTATGTTGAAGAGTAATCTTTTATAACTCTTTAGTAATTAAGTAGTGTCCTGTGTCCTTCTATCAATCAGATCTCAGAAGGTAAAGCTAGTAATCACGAAAGTTTTAAATATTATAAGATGGTAACATCATCCACAATTCTTTTTTCCTCCTTGTGCCATTAGAAAACCTGCTTTAAAGCATTTACAGACTTGAAGCATGTCAGCTAAAGTTTTCCATTCTCCAAACCACAACCACAAGCATTCAGGCATTTCTGAGGAAGGGGGGGGGGGATTTTTTTTTTTTTATTTAAACATATGAAAAATTTGTTGTGAATTTCCATTTGAAAAGTTCTTGTGCCTGTGTGGTAAGTCAGATTCTCTCTCAACCCCTGAGGGAAAAAGCGGTTAACAAACTCTTGGTCTACTGAAGAGCTGCACATCTGCAAGTCCTGAACAGATGAAAGCCTCTATTCAGCACGGATTGATGATGCTGTGGTTATGGCCAGAATGCCCCAAAGGGCTTTTCTGTATAGCAAAAGTCCTTGATGAAAGTGACCAGAAAGCATCAGACAGCTGAGTCTTACTTTAAGGAAACAGAGATAATACATTAGATTTGGAAGAAGAGCTCCTCATGCAGAGATAAACTAGCCCAGGATTAAGAGGGAGTTTTGTGATTCACACTGGCTGACTGAGGACTGACAATAATTAGTCCTAGAAGATAGCAGATGTAGAAAATGGAAGTCTTTCCCTTTACTTCAGTTCCATGGGGATTACGACAATGTCCATGCTTGCAGCACGGCTTCAGTTTTTCTGTGCATCCTCTGCCTTGAGCCTTGAGAATGCTATCCTATTTGAAAATTTGGCACTTTTAGAAGAAAAAAAATAGTAATAATTACAGTTCGCATCTCCTCAGCAAAAGTTTCAAACTCTCCGAAGAGCTGGTCATTACTAGGCAAGTTGCAACAAGGGGTTCAGGAACACTTTCCTTGCAAATACAGCTATGAACCGTGCTGGTTTTCTGTATTTCAGGTGTGTTGTCCAGAGCACACAGATAAATTTAGTTAAATGCTCGTTGAAGACCATCATGAGGATCACTGTGGGGGAGCTAGAAATTCCAACCTTGCTGATAAACTGTGATTGTAGTGTACCAGTGTGCAGCCACAGCATAGAAGGTGTTCTCTTGGTTAATTTGATTTTGAACTGAAAAAGCATTTAGGTGACTTATTTCAGATTTCTTTTAATCACACCAGGTCTGATTCTGATGGTCAGACTCCTGCTGAGTATGATCTAGATGCACTACACTCCTATAGTTATTGAAGAGACTGTTGTGTTTTAAAAAATGTCTGAATATGATACATAGTGACAGTAAATTATTTTCCTTAGCAGAAAAACAGCTAAAGCCTTTTCAAAAGAACATTTGTTATGGAAATTAAACAATTTAGCAATCTGATTAATGAAGTTTAGTGATTCTGTTCTGGCAAATTTAAAGGAAATTGCAGCACAATTTTGCAAGGAAAAGAAGAAATCTGTCTCCTTCCACAAGTCATATACATACTCTCTACTCTTACCTAGAGCCAATGACCACTTTGAATGCCTATTAAAAAAGAAACAAAAACCAAAGAGTTGTTTAAGAAATTCTCTTCTAAGATCAAGACAAGTGAGCTAGGAAGACTACAAGAATTTTTTTTTCACATAACTTTATTTTCATTTTAGTTATTTTATTTTTTAATATTTAAACAGCAATGAAAAGACAGAAATAGTCTGTTTACAACTAAAGCTGTTTTAATAATATCAGACTGCAGCAAGAAGGTAATATTTTAAAAAGAGGATCTTTCTCACATATTCCCTAAGAAATATATAGAATGTAGGATAAAGGGTGAATCAGTACAATTCTGCCTTCAAACAAAATTCATGCTGATTCCAGTAAGCCCAAAGCAACGTAACAGAAGGACTCTCATGGTATTTCAGAAAAACATACAATTCTTCCCTCTTTTAAATATTTGGTCACAGGCAGATCTAGCTTTAAAAGTGGAATAGTTGTTATTTTAACTGCATTTTCAGTCTAGACTGAAGGGGTTACAGTCTAGCAAAGCAATACAGAATACACCTAACTAAGCACCCAAGCAGTCCTCTGAAAGCCATTTCTGTGGTGACTCGCTAGAATGAAGTCAGAATTAGTAGTGTCTTTCTTTTCTTGATCTTTTCCTCTTATTTTTGCAATAAAGGTAACAGATTGTACAACAGAAAAACTTTGAAAACAGCCTGAGGAACCTGCAGAAAACAAAGTAAGAAGAAAACTGTAATTTAAAGGGAAAGATATTACTGTTGCCTATGGCCAGTTACCAGTCCCCTTTCTCTCAGCAAGTCGTTATTCTCAGACCACCAGGAACTAAGATCCACAAGCTGGCAAATATCAGGGTAGAAACAATCGGAGTTTGCCATCCAAGGTGGCTGTGGTGAGCTGCAATTCAAAAGAAAAGAACATATGGCTTTAATAAAGATCCTTCAAGTGAGTGAAGTTTGCTTTAGAGCAACAAAATGAATGAAGAACATTCAGAGGACATTTAAATTACTTCTATGTTAAAAGGTCCAGGATTCACTTCAAAAACAGAAACAAGTTAATCTATAGACTCTTCTCAACCAAGCTAATCTGAAAATTCCATTTTACTTAGATTTTTATTTTCCAACTATTTTCAAATTTGTGTCAACATCCGTTAACACATCAACAGTCTGTAAAACCAAAGCATATGTTTAAACCACATAACAGCAGTCCTGTATGACTCAAGAAGGGAGCTTGGAAGAAATAAGAAAGAGCTGGAATAAATGAAGATGGAAAATACCATGAATTCAATCAGGCATACCAGCAAATGCAGTTTTCTGATTTTTGTTGGTGTTGAATGCAGTATAAGAATTTCCTTTGTAAAAGAGTACTTTGAAAAAGGCCACAATCCTTTATGAAGCGGGAAGTCTCAAAGACATGCATAAAGAGCCTTCAACTGCATTAGCTTTCTTTTACCAGTCTCAAAAAATCTTAGTTATAAAAAAAGAGCAAATACTATTTTCTGCAATTACTTCCACAAACAAGGAGTTGAAAACCTGCTGTAGCTCAGAAAGTGATGATCTACAAACAGTACCTTTAATTCAAGAATACTATTCTAAAACTGTGGTTTAAATTATATTTGAAACCTCTATAGTAAAGTCAATATACTAATTAAAATTAAAAAAAAAAAAAACACCTCACTATTATGCATTCAAAATTTGGCATCAGTTCTGTGAATAATTTGAAACCTATGCAAAGTTTTCCTATGGGACAAACACTACAGTATTATGGAATATTAGGAGTATGAGAGCATGGACTATTTTTCATGTCAATGAATGTATGAGTAGTGAAGGCCATAAAGCAGGGCAGAGAAGGTTTAGGGTTTGTACATTTTAGAGCTTTTTAGAGGAACCTCAAGGTTTACAAAGCACCTACAACACCTGATGCCAGAATGTGGGGAGAGCAACTTCTTGACCACAGTCCTCCTTTATGTGATGGGCTGCAGAAGGTGTAATAAATTTCTTTTTATAATAACACAGTATATATTTTGGTTTAGAATTATCTTTGGAGGGCAGAAAATATGCTCCTGTAGTGATGGCACCTAAAAAATGTGCTTTAAATTAGAGAACTGGAGTTTTTAAAGCCACAAACAGTTGCTTATGCATAGCAATACATATAAAAAATATTTTGTTTCAATTTTTCATATGACATGCTTATGTGTACACAATGTAAGTTTTAGGACATACTGTACTTTAGGAAATAATAAGAATCAACACAATTCCAGCTAGTTTCACATTATGGGCACATGATACTATTTTTTGCTTAATTTTAGTTAGTATAAATACATAAATATGTATAATATGCAGAGAAAAAGTCTTAAAAAGATCCACAACTGCACAACAAAAGGTATAATCTTGCCAAAAATCCAATATCTCAGAAGACCAGATGGTAATATAATTTTTAGGGGGTTAGCTTTCATTATTCAAACTGTTATTTGAAAATGGAAGGGGGGGCATACATAGAACCAAAACTACCAAAATTAAACAGTGTGGACTACTATGTCTCTGCAAAGCCATCCCTCAAGCTTTAAAAAAAAAAAAAGTATTCTTCAGGTCAAGCTGTTACATACAATTTATAGGAATAACTGCCACAAATTCTATTTTCAAAGTGGAAATCAAATTCAGGGAAGCATTTACTTATGGTTTGGCTAGTTAGTTAATCTTATTGTTCCTCTCGTTTTCTTATATGGCTTATATGGATGTGTTAGAAAAAAGTAATCAAAACAGAAATGAAAGTTAACATAATGAGTTATTATTTAGTTAATACCTCAATAAGAGACTGGAGAAATATTTACAATATATAACCTAAATGTTGTTAAGTACCAAGTGTAACTCCAACTTCTGCACAAGAGCCTGCGACCGCTGACTGTTCATTACGGAAGTTTAGAGCCTTTCTGCATTCCACCATGTACTTGACAGGTAAAATAAACATACCAAGTTAGACGAATACACACATTTTCTAATTCAACTTACGCTTTTTTACATCTGCTTTTGAGTGCCCTAGTGGCATTTTCACACTATAGACTTTAGCTCAAGAGTATCTGTTTAACATTATCTGGGCTCCTATTCCACTTGTTGCAGAGGCTTGTCACTGCCTGTGCTTCAATGCACCAAAACATAACTTGAAAAGAAATAAATGCTTTTCAAAAGAAATACTAATTCATTACACAGCCATCAAACAGCATAAACAGAAAGTTCAAGGTTTAAAGGAATGTCCCACAGCCTATTAACAGCTCTATTAAATTAGCATGTTTTGAAACTGGCCATATGGTGCTGCTTCCCAACCACCACAGTTATTATAGAGAGAACTATGCAGTAATAAACAGTAAATAATGGTCAAATCAAAAATAAAAATAATTTTTTATTTGTGTACCTCAAGTGATTTTGTATAAATAACTTCCATACCAAAATCACAAATTGAAGATATTCAAAACCAGAATCACTGATTTTTCAAAGAACCAAGAAGTGCTATGCCAGAGCCTGTCACCTACTGAATTGCTCTGATTACAAACTTAGCATTTCTGTCTTTCTAAAAGAAAGAGTAAAAAAACCCACTACCTAAATTAACTAATTGTAACATTTCAGTTGACCCTCAGAGAAACAGGGAGTCTGTAGCTGGACAGTGGGATCCCATCCTGCAGCACAGTGTCCCACTCACCCCACAGACTGGCACAGCTGGTCTTGCTACACGGAAGCGGCAGTCCTGGTCACCAAAGGTGCATTGGCAAGTGGTACTGCTGGCCCTGGCAGCAGCCCCTGTAGCAGGAAGTGGCAGGGACTTCCTCATGTAGGAACTTAGGATGGACAAATGTCATCAATCAGAGCAGCAGAGACAGGTCTCTTTTCAATGGATATAGTCAGTGTATGTTAGAATAGATTTTTGGTTTTACCACCTTTGAATGAATAGATGTAAACTCTGAATTTATTAATGTCACAGTTACAGCTGAAATATAAAACTCTCAGAAAGCAAATTATGTGGCTGAAATTAAATTGAGAGGATACCACTAAACACTAGAGTTTATCAATCAAATCAAAACCACCCATACTGTAGTACTTACTGTTGCTCTTGAATCTTGCATTGGTTTGACAGCTAGCAACAATCAAGAGCAATAAGAGAAGGAGACATTATGGAGCTGACTTTTATTATATTTTTCCTGTTCAGAAAGTGGTGTCTAAAGCAATGTAGAATTCCCCACCTTTTACCCTGAAGATCTACAGTATATGAAGGGTTTACAAGCTCTGCTTTTGTGGTGTAACTCAACAACAGAAGACATGTAAGTAGCACTTTGAAAGATTTGTTTTGTTGAAAGATGATTACTTAATTTGACAGCTACACACCAAGCGTTCAATCAGTTAGATCAAAGCCACATGTTGTTTTTTTTACAGACGAAAGACAGAATACAAGTTTTTATTGTTAAGATAGCTGTCCTACTGCAGAAATGAGAACTGAGGAAACACAGAAAACAGGTTAGAAGCTTTTAACTATATAACCATGACGTGTTTCACTGGTTACCCTTCTTCCACCAAATTTGTGATAAGCCTAACAGATCACCCAAGGCTACCTTCACCCAGCCCCAACCATGCCATTTTCCCACCTTATTTCTTAGCATTTGTGCAAATGTATCACAAGCTCTGTTCTTGGCAGCCTAACTTCTATTTTCTACCTGTCTGTTTCTACAGATCTGCGACAATACAGAATTTCTGCACTTTGATTTTTCACAGAAATGTCAGCCGAAACCCAACCTTCGGTTTTAAAACCTTGGTTCCCTTATGATTCAGATTAAGCTCATCTCCTCTGTACAGATGTTCCTGGAACCTCCTGGGCAGTTTCCTCCAGGTATCATATTTCTAACTGTATTACCTGTTTCAGCACCTGCATCTCTTTGCTGTCAGCTTTTAGTATTATTCATGTGCTCAAAAAAAAAAAAAGCCAGAAGCCTCATCTATATTTAACATGACATTTTAATAGGCAAGTAAAAACAGTAATTTCTGCACATCAAAACAAATCTTTGGATGTGCGAAATTTATTCGACCAAAATATAATGTGTGAAGCAATCTTAAACCTATGTTATTGTTTCTAAACTAAAATTCAGAAATCTTTTTCATTTAAATCTAATAATTGAAGGAAACCTGAATAAGATATCTCGAATAACTACAGACTCCTGAAACGGATATAATTTGTTTGGCTTTGCCTTCTCAAAGATAAGAATCTGTGTAAGCAAAATAATAAAAACCATATTAAATATCCTCATCTAAAAGAATGTAACCCACTTCATAATTTCCTGCCTCTAGAGATAGGGAAGAAATAAATATCTGACAGAAGACAGTTATAATGCTTACAACACTACTGGAAGACAGGTCAACACAACATCACTGCAGGGCTTATAGATGTGATGCAGAATAGGATCTTATGGAAAACTGCACATTTTCCAGCTTTAGGACATAAGCCAATGCTTGTTAAGCCCAGCAAGCAAGTTTCCTTTAATTTCAAGGAATTCAACTGAATCAGTTCTTAATGTAAAAAATCCAATTACTGGAACAACACACTAGATTTGCTCTTTACAATTCACAATGATCAAAAAATCTAGTTTCACTGCTTGCTACTAGGCTATTAATGATAACTTACATAGGCCCCCAAATGCTGTTTTTATTTTAATAGGCCATGTTAAATATTTCCATTCCCAAAAGAATGCCGTTTTGGCAGTAGACCCTCATGTGTGCAGAGCACTAGGACAAAGTAGTGGTAAATGTTCCTTACATAACTACATATCAGTACACCAAATCCCAGCAGCTAGAATAAAAGTGAAAGCAGACAACCTAAAAAATAACTGAAAATAAAAACATGTCAGACTGAACAAAAGGTTGTGGTGAGCAGTGGCAACACTGGAAAATGGTTCAATAAACACAACAGACATGATTTAAGTACTCTCATATGTGAAGTGTTGCTTGAACTTTGTTGTTGAAGTTGTTGGAGAACTATTGGGAGAGCGTCTCATGCAAAATTTGCATCATGAACCTAAAGAAATTATTTTTTTCCTTTCTTTAATGTAACCTTTGCTCACTACAGATGTCCTCTTTCTACAAACTTATTATTTTTACGGAAATAATTATATTGGCTTGAGCTTTACGACATCAGACATGGCTTTCTATCAAAAACAATAATTGTTTTTGTTATTGATTTCACAGTAAGCAGAAAGCTGAAGTTTAAAAGAATGGTTAATTTAAAACCCAAAACCATCCTATTAATAAAAAGTGAACTTAGGAAAGGTCTCATTAAGTACAGTTGTTTTTTTCACACAATCTTTTATTTATTAAATATAGTTCCAGCATAAAGTTCTGCCTCAGCAGACGTTCCATCCTGATGCTCTAACACCTTGGGGGGCTACTCCAAGATTACACAGAGCCTGGCGCTTTGAAGCAGCTAATTCCATTTCAGGTTGGTATTTATCAAATGCAGCATACCACTCACTTTTAAATGGGTGAGGGGGGAGGCTCACTCTGCTAATGGGAATGCATTTGTGCTATGTCAAGAAAAATCACAAATGGCAATACTGAAGAAATAGGTGCGAAATCAGAGGATGAACTATACTTTTCAAGATATTATACACCCAGGACGTGGTCAAGGTATTGAAGCACAACAGTAAAGTGCAGTTCATTACTCTGTATGTTTTGTGATTAAAAGGGAAAGTTCTCTACAGACCACATCTCTTGTAACAAGAAAACACCATGCCCCACCTCCCATAACACAGAGTTCTACATATAATTGTTTTAGACATGTAGCTTAGTCCATTGCAGGGACTATCAGAGGTATCAATTTTCAGTTACAGTAAACATTATTTGTCATTAGTGTAATTACAAGGTAACAGCAGTGGAAGTAGGTAGATATGCTATATATAAACTCTTATAGTAGCCTTCAATCAGAATATTCCAGTCCTTTCAAATGCACATCTTGGATTTTTCACTTTTAACTGAAATCATACATCGGTGTATCATTCAGTTTATCTACAAGAAAGAAAAAGATAATCTTCAATTTATTTAGATCCAGAAGAAAGTAATAAGGCTATCTATAGTGAATAGGGATTGATGGACGTGCTGGTTTTGGCTGGGGTGGAATTAATTTTCCCTGTGTAAGCTGGTATGGTATTACGTTCCCACGAGAACTGACTTCAAGAAGAAAGCAAAAAGGGGAAAACAATCTCTCAACAGAGTAACCACTGTGCACACAGTTTATGAACAAAAATGCTAACAGAAAAAAGAGATAAACAAGAAGTGCAGGAAAGAATGGTACTAGAAGCCATAGTTCAGAGCCATTGTACACTAGGAAACAAGAGAAAATTTAGTAGTCAAAATGCACAGGAAGAAAAGAAAACCAAAATGGAGTAAACTAAGAAAACATTTGTTTCTCTGAAGGCACACGTGAGCTGACAAAAGCTCCAAGTGGAAAAAACATCACACAGCAGACATATAAATCATGCTCTGTCCCAAGAAGGAAAGGAATATACGTACCCTTCTTGAAATAACCTATGTTACAAAGCATCTGCCTTGAAGTGCTAATGAACACCTACCTGTGCTCTGAATGTATGTATGAGCTTCGGCAGAAACAAAAGGCAACATGCCGTGAACGTTTCCTCTTCTAACCATAACACTGTGCTACCACCCCACTGGTAATATCATGCCATACACAAACAATGCATGTTTATATGGGCATAGAGTTCATATCCATGCACATATACAAAGTTTATTTTTACTTTCTTCAAACTTAAAAAATGGGTTATGTGCGGGTTGTATTTCAGATGAATAACACCCCAGACCCTTTCTTACTGAACCCACAAAGGTTCAGAGAAATGCATTTAAACAGGAGTGCTATGTTTCTATTACCATGTCTTTATAAATACACATCAATTAACATATAAAAAACCACAACACATTGTAAAATACAGCTGCTTTGCCTCAGGATACTATATTGCAGGAATTAAAAATGTCTTACTTCACTGGTTCATGTACATAAAAACATCCTTCCATTGTTAGAATAATACAACCTAAACCTATACTATTTCTTCAGAATTTGCAGTATCTAAACAGCCTGTGAGCATTCATATCTGTTATTTCCTTTGAGAGTTCATACTCAGAGTTGGTGCTTTGTTTCTTTCTGATAAAAAGCTGAAGAATGACTATGTTCCTGGATGAAGCCCTGCTCCCACTGGGACTGAGAGGAAAGTCACCAGCAACTGAAAAAAGCTGGAATTAATCTGTAGGCATTTGTGGTTTATACCACCAACAAAGAATACTACTGCTTCAGGTATTCATATTGACTGCTACATCTGTTTTGCAGTCACAAAAATAGACTCAATGATCATTATCTTTGCTTAAAGATCTTGACGAGATTGAAATGTGGAATAGGAATGCCACAAAAATATTTTCAGTTCCAAAAACAATGAGAATCTTTGGAACAGATTCTCATTTCTGACCAGATTTAAACTGGATAATTCTACTGGTTTCCATATTGTAACTCCAAATTTTCATTGTTTTGATGATATCATAGTCAATATTTGAGTTGCAAATGATGATTCTATCACAAAATTTGACCATGCAGTTAATTCTCAAGATGCTCACCTCAGATATCCATAAAATGGTTTAAGGAAAAGTGTGCACCTCAGAATGGAATCTTTAAGAACAACATGCTGAGTAGGAAATTGTTTGCCAACAGACCATAGAAGCAGTGATGAAATCGGGGATATGCCTTAACTTCTGTCCTTTCCCAGGTTCAGTGGCTTACTGTGGACTAGGTAGTCAAAAGCTCACTTCACTCTGGATTCATGGTCTAGAGCATTTCCCTGAAAATATTTATGGGCTGCCTTGCTGTAACTGTTGGCTGGCAGTTCAGATCCCTGATCCACGAGGGATTTTTTTAATTTTTTTAAAGCTTCTGAATGTTTTATTTAGTATTAGATTCATACTTAACTTCAAATAAATATATAATATATATATTAACTTTATATATATATTATATATAATTCAAACAGCAAGCTCTCTAGATAAGGACTACTGTGTTTTGGGGTACTATCAAACAACTGATACTGCATAAAAGAAACTGATGCTAGGAAAACAACCACCAGTATATGTTAGGCATGTGGCTGCGATTCTGTGCTGAGTTGTTTCAGTGTCAGTCTTTACAGATGAACCAAATAATAATCTTCACTGACACTTTCCCACAAAGGGAGTATAGGACATGAAATAAAAGGAATATTCTAGGTCAAGAAATGTTGATCTGTTTCATATATTGTCAAGATCTATTTGTTACTAAAAGGTTTTCTGTCCCTACACCTCCAACTAGAAGTCTGCTCCAGGTCCCCGCTTATTTGATTACTGGGCAGGAAACTAAGAAGGAGTTTTTAAGTTTTTCCATGGTTGTTGTTTCTAAGGAATCCTTTTTGAAAGTTTCGTGGCTGGACCACAACTTCTACTAAGAAATATGTCAGAATAAGAATATGTCAGAATTCCGTACAATTCTCCTTTCCTTGAAGTTCCCAAACACAAGTTCTGTGAAGCAGATGTAAATTTTCACAAATCAGAGGACAACTGCTAACCCAGCTCTTTACTTTTTCAGCCACATATCCACACATACCTCTTACTTATTCTATTTCAAATGTGCAGCACAGTAATAAAGGATTTGTCATAACTACAGTATACTGAAAGCAATCCCAAAGCAGTCAGATTGCTGTCAGGTTGCCCCCAGATTGTTTGGTTGCTCTTGCTGATGTTTAGACAGAGATATCTGAAGATACCGCATGATGTACAACAACAAAGAGTGTAACAGAGGACTGTACTCAGTCATTAACATACGAGAAAGGAGGATGCCAAGGTTAGCTAAACTCTTGAGTACATAAAATCAAACTTCAGAAGAATGAAAACACGTAACGAGCAGTATGAAAATGTGTAATAAACCATTTTTAATGTAGAAAATACTTTTACTATATTCTTACAATAGTGATTTTTTAAAGTCTGTAAAATACACTTAGAACTCACATGGCTGGACAAATAATCAGGAATGGTTTCCAGATCATTTTCTTTAACGATGGGTTTGAAACAACTTAAATGTAATCTCAGACATTCTTCAAAAGCCTGCCTTAATCTCTGAGGCTGCTAATGCTTGCATGACATCATTGTCATTACAATCCTGTCTCTTCACTCAGCAACTAGAAAAGCTGAGGGAAACATGAAAAGGAGTTTTTACTAGCATCCTACTCAGGTGTATAATTTCAAATTCCACTTCAAAATCTGGACATTAGCTCACAGAAAAATACACTGAAACCCCAAAATCCTTTCATGCAAACCTAGCCACACAAGCGTAGTCAAGCAGTCCCCTTCAAAGTACTTTTTTTATACCCCTAATTATCCTTGATACACCAGAGGAATGAACTTTTATTCCTAAAACCAAAGCATGTATCAGAACTTAGAAAGCTCACATTTCTTTTTTTGTTATTCCACATTCTATTGACTGAACATTTTTACTTAGAGTATATTGTTGGAATTTTTTTTTTCTCAAACCCTTGACATGCTCTACAACTTGCACATTTAAAGCAGTCACTTCATCATGAAATGATGCTTCGTAAGAGAATGACAGCTATCGAAAGATAGCCTTGTGTATGAAGAAATTTCTATGATTTCTTGCATTCAACATTTTCAAAACAAAATACAAGAGTAAATGGAAATGTTCAGTATGATTCATCTTTGATAGTGTTGTTTCTATCCCCATATGTTATTTACAAATTTTCTCCAATTGTTATAATGTTCCTGTGTTACAAAAGCTGAGAGAAAGAGCAATATTATTTAAAAAAGTAGGTGTTAACTACTGATCACATAGACACAAAGCAGCATAATGAATTCATCTATGCCTGGCAGATCTAGACCCAATTGAAAGTAACTGCAAGTGGGTGCATTTCTTCAGGACATCCACGTATGTAGTTCAAATTGTCACCGTAGTTTAAAAGACTTTAAAAAATACAAAGACCTCTTATTCATAGAAAACCAACACTGCCTCAGATTAGTTGTCTAAAAGAAAGGGGTAGAAAAGCAGACACAGCACTAAAACATTTAGCAGTTACTACCTTGAGAGGAGGCATCTTAAATTTGCAGTGTGTAAGTATACTTCTGGGTCAGCAATTTAAATAAAGAAAGTAAACAGTGATTAGTATCAATCTTCTTACACGTTCATACCAAAAAATTTGCTGACATATAGTAAGTCTATTTAAATAGATAATTTATACTAAAAATAACACCAACGTAATTTTTAAATCATGTTAAATCAATTGAAATGCTAAACAACCTCAGTTCTGCCCTGCACCTACAAAACAGAAAATGATACTTTTATGTAAGTTAAACTGACAGAAGTCTCTTAGCATTTAGTAATGAGTTTTAAGCAGACTAAGTAACAGATGTATTGCAAAATTTATTAAAGTGAAAGTACAGTCTTTAAATAAATAAAAAAATCCAGATGTCTATTCCTTTGGCTTAAAATGGTAGAAAAGAAGGAAATGTATATTTGCATTTTCCACAAATGTATGCATTCAACAAAGCTTAACCTGAGATTAAAATGTAACTTCATGCAATTCTCCATGAATAAGGGAATTTTACCTTGCTGATAGAAGTAATGGAAATGCAATTTCATTAAAAAAAAAAAAAAAAAAAATAAAAAAGTTGCAGAAGTATTATAATATCACTTTCTCAAAGAAAGAAACAGATGGCCCAGGGAGACTTTACTATGTCAAAAATACTTCTGGAAGCAACTACCAAATGTAATTCTTAAGATGAACCTTAGAGAAAAAGGAGGCGCAAAATGTGTTTTCCATGTATAATGAAGTACAGTTGTTGGCAGTCAAAAAACATAAAACATAATAAGACTTCACCACATGAAAATATTATCTTCCCACTACTTAGTGACACACCACAACATCTTGTGCATGAAAGAGTCCAGGTAACTCATTAATAGCAGTGTGAATGTGCATTTATAGTCTCCACAGGCTATATTCTCAGAGTCATGGGCTATTGTTATTTGGAATCCAACACACTAAAAAGCACAGATGAGCCCTAAATCTATATCCTAGTTACATAATAGAATATGAAAAAAAAAGTCTTTAGTCCTATATTTTGATGAAATTTAGTTTTTAAGATTATTGTGAACTTCTGCAGATTCACCTTTAAGTAAGTCTTTAAATCCATACTGTAAGCCCTAGTGATATTTAAATATAAATGCCTTTTCGATAGCCTCCCATTCCTGTGCAAAATATGAGATGAGGGTGCACGTATTTTTTCTTTGTTACCTTGCACTGTTAATAAGAGTAGGTCATAACATCTGGAATACTCTTCACTTCTTTCACAAAAGCAAGCAGGAGTAAAAGGAGAGCATGAACTGATTTTCCTTTTCACATTACATTTTAACTTAGCAAAATTAGGAAGTTTAATGTTTCTGGTAGCTGAAATAAACCCATCAAATGTGTAACTTCCAGATTCATCACCATTGTAATTTGACTATGAAACAGTATGCTCTACATGTGGAATTACTTCTTTCATCATATGAAGATTATTTATAAACAATTCATTTAATATTGTTTGCTGCCATTTGGGAAGTAGGGACTATATTTTAAGTTCCTACAAATTATATGCTTTACTGTTTGCAATTTCCTCGTTAACCTGATATCTTTTGGACAGCATATACAACATAAATACATCACACTGGAAAACTGCACTTTGAAAAGGGATTATACGTATGGGGGAGGCAGAAGGGTCTTGATGAGAAGGTGTATTACATACCAAGTTTATAAACTGCCCAGAAATAAAATTCTCAGAAAAGAAGATTGCTACTAAATTGACACATTCCACAGATGTGACTTCAGTGCACTCACTGCTGGAGATACCAGTACTCAGCACATGAAGAACTGAGTGACTTGCCAGACTATTAGTAACAAACAGCTTTCACTAGACAGATACTAGATCAACAGTCATAAATTATTATGTGAACTGATTTCCATAGCCAAAGCCCAGGGACTTCAAATACAAGCATTTAGAGAAGTCTCACTAAGACAAGGACTCATATACCAGATTTGTTACTTTACAAGAGAAAATAAAATAATTTTTTGTAAGGCATATTTGATTTCTAAAAGAAAATTTTGCTGGTATACCATGGTTGGGAAAATCTATTATTTAATACCATACATAATCCCTCTGAAGTAAAAAGTTATATAAATGATCAGTTTGGTTCTCAATATGCATTATTAATTCTTCATGATTTCATACAGTTTTCTGTTCTTTTCAAACTAAAATGTTTCAGACTCTTTGAACTATATTTTTCTTTTCTACTTTAATGTAATTTCTAGTAGCAATTAATTGTGTATTCTGTATTAATGAAGGAAATACAATATCATTTATGTGAACATCATGTAAAATATCTTCATGCAAAAATGCAAAATAAATTTTTTTAAATCATCTTTTGATTTATTTAATCTATCATTTCATGCAGATTCCTACATATGCTTTTGACATCAATCCTATAAAATATGAAAGCCCCTAAATATACACTAGGGTAAACATTCTCTATAGCTAATGCATGGTGAATACATAATACTAAGAATATTTTTATTTTCAGAGCACTGAATATTTGCTAATTTCTGCTAACTTTTTGAAATTGTAAATAGGGAGAAATATTCTGCAGGAAAAAATGGAATGACACATTGCAATTTGGAACAAAAATATTGCTAAAATAATATACACTCACAAAATACTGAGAATACTAACAGAAGACTAACCAGAGTTAGTTTCCTGGAATTTCTTAACTCACAAAAGAAAAACAGAAGAGAAATTAGATTAATAGCTTTCTTAAAACGTGTTTTTCCTAAGTGCACGATTTGTACAGCCAAATGAGAAGTTTAAATGTAGCATGTCAGGTAACAAGCTCATTCAGTGTGCTGTACTTCAAATATATATATAAAAACGTTTGCATTAAGTAACTTAGGGGGGTGGCTAGAATGCACACATTAAATTTAAACCCAAGTTTTACAACAACTGTAAGTCTTGTAAGGAAAAGTCTGCTATTTATATTGTAACAGAAACAAAAACAAAGAACTTCAAGGTATGAAATTTAGGGCATGTCTATACTGTGAAATGGACCATGGCGCTGTTATCCTTGAGTCACCAGAGGACCAAGACGATATGTCCATATGGTTTAGTACAGTACTATGCAGTCTTAGTTGCATGAGCAACTCTTATGTGACAACAGTTATTAGCTCATTTATAATGCTGGAATAAAATGGTTATCCTAGGCCACAGACTTGTTGCCAGTACTGCAGTGGTGAGTTTAAGTCTGAATAAAGCAAGTGCAGATTCTTCAAGCACATCTAAATAAATGTGTTCTTACTGCTATTGGGACTTCAGTCTTTACTGACAAAGGGAAGCCACTTATTAGTAACTCTAAAGTGGAGTGGTCTACACAGACATTCACAGTCTGTGCATGTGTGGGTAGTCAAATATCTTAGACTAGGGATAGCCATAAGGTTTGTGCTCCCCTGTTTGCTGTCCTGCTGTCTGAACGTGAGATAAAAGCCACATAGAGTGACACACCTTTGGCTACAAACCTAACCTTTCCCTTTCAAAAGGACTTCAAATCAAGGGGAAGGAATGCAATTGTGAATATGGGCAACACTTTTCTAAAAATCCCCCCACCCCAAGTTTTTAAGGAAACACATTTTTCCTTCAGCTGATTATCCCTGCGCACTCATGCTCCGGGTGACTCCAAGCAGTATCATTCCTAGTCTAACTGATTAGACAAACTCAGAGATACTAGGACATGTTCACTTCAGCCGTAGCACAATTTGTAACAAAAGCATGGGTTAATCTTCAGGCAGCAAGTTACTCACCACTACCTTAGAAACATTTCCAGAATTTTCATGGGAGTCCCTTTGGCTTAAGCTGACATTTTGCTGATGATAGCTCTCTCCAGGACCTTCACAGCAGATAAGCACAAAGCTCGCACTACCGTGGAGGAGAACTTAGTGAAAGCCTTAAAATAATCACATCAGGAAAAAGAAATAATATGCAGCAATTCTTTTTAAGAAGCCTAAATCTATTTTTTCCAGGGAAGACTACGGTCACCAAAAGGTCATTTGCATTGAAATATAAAGACACTAGGTACAGACATAAAGCAAACTGACACAGCAAACTGACATCCCTTTCTGGAATATGGTCTCTAGAAGAAGAAAATTTCATTTACTTGAAGAGCTTAAGGGAGTCAGCATGTGAAAAAAATTAAACACTCTTCCACAAAAGTACTGAGCAGAATGATGCTACCTGCATCTTCGCACAGTTCACAGAATTCCTCATGGTAAAGGGAGCCTAAATATTCGGGGGGGGGCTGAAAGAAATCTGACTAATCCTACATTAGAATGCCAGTCCACTGCCTGTTTGCAGGTTCCTTTCTGTTATTAGTTATTACAGTGTTCCTTTCTGTTATTAGCCAAGTAAATTCGCTTTAGTCCTCAGAATCATAAAATATTCCAGTAGTATGGACCAGATTTATAAAGTCTGTGTGGATGCTTCATTCCAAGCCATTAGACAAGTCTGCCACCAAAGTTAAAGACTGCAGTAGTAAGCAGAGTACATCCCAAAATCAAGACTTGTAACTACTATGGATGTGAAGTAATTTTCTTGGAAACATGCTGCCTTGCTTTCTTCTGTATTTATAGTACTAGAGGAAAACAGCTTGATAAAGCAGAAACAAAAAGACACATATCAGAGCCTCAGATAAAGACAACAGATAGATCCAACAGGGATCCATAGGCTAGCTCTGGAGTACAAAAACTGGCATCTTCCTATTGGTGGAAGAGCTAGCAGTAGAGGAAAACTGGGAAAAGGTCCATTATGGGGCCAGTTCCTGGATGGCAGCAGAAGCTCCTGGGTTCAAGCCAGTGCACAGCCTGAGGGCACTACAGACACTGGCTGTTTCAGGGGAAGCAGAGCACTGTACTTTTTCTTTCCTTTATATTCCCCTGAATTATTCTCATGTAACATAAAGAAGCACCAGTTGTTATAGGCTTCCTCACATAATGCACCAGTCATGCAGAAGGTGAGCATGACCTTCCTTACAAACCCTGGACCAAAAAAAGTCCTTGAAATCTAGAACCAAATTATCGACTGAAAACACCCAGATTTTTCTCTGCAACTAAATCAGAGTCCAAAACCTGAACATCCATGAGTGCCTGATGAAACAAACAGTTGTGAGAATGTCAGAGTTTTTCCTGATAATTCTGCCTAATTCAGGGTTTGGATATCCAAACACTTAGATGCATGCATTGTTCTTTTAAAGAGTGGAAACGGACCCCCAAAACAGTGGCACAGCTGAATCTCAAGCAGTTCATCTGGGAGACAATAGAGAGACCAATGATAGAAAAATATGAAATGAACACTGAAATGTCAACATGAGAAACATAAACCAAAAACCAGTAAGTAAGGCAGAAGATTAACATATACAATACAACTGAAACACTACAGCAGAAGACCTTTTCCTCCCCTGGACAGTTAAAAAGAGAGGTGGTATATTCTCTAAGAGTTTCACATAGTAAACAATGGAAGATTAGGAACATGCCTAATGCAGAGCATATAAATGTCTGGGGTTTTGTTTACTGCCAAGTTTTGCAGGTCAGGCTTTAATTTTATCCTTTCACATCTAATCCTGTCAAGCTAATTAGAAGATACCTAGATGTGTTTGAAAACTTACGGAAATCAGTCCCATTGCACCTGTGTGGAACACTTACACAGGAAATAATGTCAAGAATCTTTCTTCGTACTTTCAAGCTTTTAACATTTCTTGAATAAGTTCTGAAAAAAAACCCTGGTTGTTTATGCACCTTTCACAAAGAACTGGGTTATTTTGCGTATTTAGATTCCCTATTAATTATGTTATATAACTGTGGCTCTAAGTACCACTCTAGTAGGCTTTGCTACTGTTTACTATTATTTCATGACAGCCTCTGGACACAATACTGCTCCAAATGAAACAGACAGCTGTTTCCACTAATGTCAATCAGAGCAAGGTCTACAGTTTTGATCCTGTACTTTCAGCATACAAAACATGAAAGCACCTTTACTTATACTTTGAAATCATTGTAAAATTAAGTCCAACTACAGTGATTAACCTTTAAAAAAAGATCTGTATTTAGAAAAAGATCCTGTCTCCAAATATCAAGATTTTTCACCATACATACTGTATAATGTCCTATTCAGGCTAATCAAACCCTAAGCTCTTGGCCTGAAATGCAGAATCCACATCCAAATAAAATAGCAGCGTGGATCTGTTATAAACATTTGATGAAAATTTGTCAAACCTAGAGTTTTCAATCCTGTGAGTATATTCTGTATTCTAAAGAACTGAAATTCCTTCTGAAGTTAATTAAGCTTTTTTCCAGTTTTTCTCTAAATTTTAACACGTATAAGAAGATGTCTCTGGTGTAAATTAGTAATATACTATTTCTTTTTAAATTAGAATACTTACTAAAACAATTTCCTTCCCAGAACTCTGGAATTTGAAACTATATTTTTTTAATTTATAAGTCTGGAAAATTGGATCTACTTACAAAAGTATGTTTGACACTACTACTATTATTAGTAGTCCTTATGCACAGTGGTTCAGATAATCCTTTGCATTTCAAGATGACATTAGAATCTACTGTTCCATAACACAAACTTTCTCCCATATGGCTATCAGAGCAAAATTCAATTTCTGTTGAATTATTACTATTTTTGGTGAAATGTAATTTCTAATGTCATTGTCTTGCCAATAAAAATCGCATCTCTTTTTTATTCACCTCATACTTACTGGTTTTTTTTAGTATTTTTTTTTCCATTACTCTGTTTTTGAAGAACTTTTCACCTTGTAAAAATAAACATTCTACCCTTTCCTGCACTTTAAAGCTTTACACTAAAATTGTGAGTGAATATGCAACTCTCCTTTGCTTCTTTCTTTCTTTTCTTTCAGGATGTTTTCGTCTTCTTCCTTTTTTGTTGTTACATTCCATGAGTTTAATTGTATACAATTATCTTACATGATGTTTTAATACTGTGATGTGCTAAATTGCTAATACTTCTTTTGAATGATAATTTTAAGTCAAATCACTGTCAAATATATTCCAGTATATACAAAAGAACAAACCTGTGATCTCAATAGATTTTTTTCTGTTATTTTTTCCTAGGAATTCTCCTTTTGGTCACAGAAAGAGCAGAAACAGGGAGAAATCTTATTACATACTTACTTAGTAGGTGTGTTTCTTTCTGGAATAAAAGGCTTTGCAAATGGAAACAAATAATCTTTTCTTCCTTTTTTTTTTTTTATTTTTTTCTTAGGTGACAGTATAAAATCAAGAATGTTAAACTGTCAAGGTCTGAAAGGTGTACACAGTGCTAATACCTCCTTTTTTAAAGGTACCTTTAGAATAAACACAAGCAACCAGATTAATAATATGTTCCATGTATAACTGTAGAGTAGGATGGTGCAATTAGTCTTTTGGCAATCTAGAATTTCACATGGAGAATATAAAGTATAGCTATTTTGTCAAGAAATTATTCAAACATTTATTATTGGCATAAGCTAACACTAGTAAAAACTACCCATAAAGCAAATTTTTTTCCCTTGGTTCTTACTTCGGTTGAAAAAGTCAGAACTTAAAAGAAGTTGTAAGACTGATGGATCACTTTGGAACAGCATGTCAAAGAGTTGCCATCATTCCTATAAAGTGTAATCCATAAAGATTATATTGGCCTATATAGCTAATAAAGAAAGATTTTAAGAGGCTCAAATGGATCTATGTTAAAATTGAGAAGAAAAGATTCTAGACACTTTTAAAGAAGATTACTCCATCCTCTTCCCCAAAAGCATAAGTTTCACAGCACTTTGCATAATGATACATAATATCAAAAAGATTAAACAAAGAACAATTGTAAAAATCTCTGCATACTCCATGAAGGGCTTCTATCTGTACTTTGTGTGCTCAAAGTACAGATCTCATACATAAAGTCCACTGAAGATAAAATATGGAATACCAGGAAATGCAATAGAAAAAAAGACAACAAACCCCTTCTCTAATGACAGATAAAATCTGCTTTATATGTGTATGGGTCCAGGAGCAACAATTTAAACCTGACCTGGCAAACTGTGCTGCATCAGTTAAGCAGAAGAACAGCTTTAATTGTAGGAACTGTCAAGAAGTGTTTCAATTAAGATTCTGAGAACTATTTTTCTCTGCTTCTGGTGTGGTTAAAACCTTGGCTAAATAATACTACTTTTCTAGCATGAAATTTCATGTCTGTAACCCCCATTGCTTCTTTCCTAACAGTCTTTATTTCTCCACAGTATTTTCCAGCTTTCAGCTTCCTTTTTCCCTACTGCAATGCCTGCTTCCTTGTCATTTGAGAAATTTCTCTTCTGTTCTCCTTTCCTGCCTCAAAGCCCCAGGCTCACAGATTAACTTATTTCCTTTATTCTCTCCCTTACTTATTAACCTATCAATGTCATCTGGCTCTTCCTCCTTCCAATGTAAACATTCCTTAGTTTCTGTGTCCTTAAAAGGCCTGCTGTTGTCCACACTTCTTTCTCCAGTTACAGACCATCTCTCATTTACTTAACAAAGAAAGTGCTGTTTGCAGTCAGGTTTGGTGGTTTTTTTCCAGTCCTTTTCTCTAATGTACGTTGTGCACTGAATTTCATTGAAATGACTCCTCACAATCCCTCTGTTCCTAGCCATAACTGAAAATAAATATCATCCTTATTTGCTTCCACCTATCAAGCTGCCTTCAATATAGCTGAAAATGGTTTTCCTGGAATCTAGATCTCTCTTGGCTTCTTTGGTTCCTCTCTGTCCTGATTATCTTTCTGCTCCATAAATCAGTCCTTCAGAAGAGTATTCTCATTTTCCAGTCAACTCCCTACAACCTCTCACAGAAGTCTTTTTCCACCTCCCTCTTTACGTCTTAATTTCAGATATCAAACCACTAGCTCTCTAAGCATGGCTCACAGTTAAACCTCTGTTCCTGTCCTATCTCCACATCTAATTATTCACCATTATTTCAAATCCAACAGGATTAGAACAAAGATCCTCATTTGAATTCTACTGAAATTTTTGCTCAAAACTTCTCCATCACTTCAGACAGCAACTTCTCACCGGTACAGGTAAGTTCGCAATTATCTACAACTTCGACTTCCTTCTACATCATCACTTCTAGGTTATGCGTTAGTCCTACAAATTCTTTCTGCTTATGGCATCAAGGACACAGTCTTCCACATTCATTTAAACATCTAAAACATTTCTCTAAGTCTAGGTCTCATTGCAACAATGTCCTTTTTTCTTGCCTTGCTAGTTGCTTTTGTCCTTCCTTTCCTTCACTATCGGCACCCCTTGATTCAAAACAAAAATCACAAGTCCATCACTTTGACCATGCCACCACCTTCCCTTCTTTTTTCCACTGCATCAGACCTAAGCTAGTCATTTTCACTACCAAATTTGCAAAGTTTGTTCCTGCATCAAGCTTTGAGCATCTTGCTTGCACGGGAGCACAACTCATCTGTATCAGGCAATTCTGCAATGAATGATTCATTAGCCTGCCTTTCTATTTAGAAAAACCAAAACAGTTCTTGTGAAACGCTCCAAAGTGTTTATTAGTGCTACACTGATCTCTTTTGACATTCAAAGGTAGAAATTAATCTAATTGGTTCAAAACTAAGTTAATAACCAAAATGAGAAAATCAAAAAGATGATATTTGAATGCCAAAGAAAATTACTCCTGAAAAGATTATTAATATAAATATAATTATCTTTGAGGTTTACTGCTATGTTAGTATAAAGTAAGAGAAAGCATGCAAGCAAGGTATACTGCTATTCTGTCAGAGTATTAATTCTTTTAGGTTATTAATAGAAAATGTGAATGTTGAATAAAGTTCTTTCACAGAATGACCAAGGACTTGCAGACAGACAGGTCTGAAGAAATTATTTTATATTTACTCCGAGCAGAATAATGAAGACTCACAGGGAAGAGATTAAAAATGACTGTGATGTAAAAACACAAAGAGACATACCACTATTATTCTTTAATAACACAATAACAAATTTAAATTGAAAATATTTACTAGTTTCATAACATGTCATCTATAACTATATATTATTCTTTATATAACCTTTTGGTTTAAAAAGACCGTATTACATCAGCTATAATAATATGCGTTTCTTGTCTCAAAAAAATAGCCTAAAATAAGCATTCAACACAAATTGCTAATGTTAAACAGAGATTAAGTTTCTTTGGAACTTGGAATATTTAGCTTCAGGAATGCCGAATGTGGGTCTAATGTGAAATTCCAGTACTTACAGTTGCCCACACATTGACCATAGAATCCCTTTATAGCACAAGGACAAACTATAACAAGGCAGGGTAAGCAATCTCTGGATTTTCTTTAACTACATGCTATGGCAGGAAACTTTCTTACTCAAGCAGACACACAACGGATGCTCATGAAGTCATTTCTTTAAAAATACATTCTTACCTTGTTGCAAACTCTCTGTCTCATTCGTTGGAAGTTTAGAAAATTCCCTAGTGGGTTGGTCCCAAAGAAATACATCCTTAAAACATGTCAGGAATTCACTCAAAATAGGTAATTTTGCCTTTTTTTTTTTTAATTTTTTGTGGCTCCCTTTGTTTTCTCTCTCCTGTTACTCCTTCTTTATCCACATGCAATTCACTCTCATCAGCCTATTTCCATCTCTCTTCTCTCCAGCTCCACTCCTGACTCAGGATCCATGCAGTTTCTAAAGGGCACAGTTTCCTTGCAGATCAAATGCTGTGCAGAAGCCTAGATGGTGACTATATTTCGGGCAATCTCACTGCCCTGTCAAAGCTTTTCATGTCTGCAACTCTTGACATAAAGCAATTTCTTGAGACATGGACAACTTACCAGTTTTCCATTATTACAATTTTTACAAAGAAAGTTGTTAAATAGAAACCAGAAGTGATGGAGGTAACAGGTTGGTTTTGTTGCAAATACTTTAATGATTGATCTTGTTCTGTCACTTGTTATAAGCAAAGAACAAAAGTACAGACTGTTGATAACATCAAACTACCATTCATTACTCATTCTAAGCACCCAAAGTCCATTAAAATGAGATAGAGACATATGAGCCATTCTGCAGATGCTTCACTTTCTGAAAAATTAGTTAGCGTGATATCCCTTAAAAATCCACAGGTGAATTGAATCAAAGCAAAGTAGTGTGCGGGGTTGTCCAGCAGAGCCAACAGATAATCACAGACTATTTGAAATGGTGATAGAGCAGCTCAGTTAAGGACACAGAGAAATCAAAAAGAGCTGCCAACAGTTCTGCAAGATTTAATTATCCCCGGCCTGTTCACCTCAGCACGGTATCAGATCATATATGGGATCTAGCTGTGTAAAAATATTTTTTCAGCTGTAATGACAGGAAAAGATTGCTGCCTAAATTAAATTTCCATTTAGAAGTGTTCAAGAACATGTAAAAGCACAAACAGGTCATTAATTTGCTTTCATTTTCTGCAATCCCAGAAAGATTTCTCTGTCATTACCAATCAGGAAAAAAAACAAAACAAAACCAAACAAACAAACAAAGAAAAAAACAAAACAAAACAAAACAAAACAAAAAAAAAAAAAGAAAGGTTTTCATTATGCCCAAATAATTAATTTACTTTTAAAAAATACCTGCATTTCTTAAATAGCATGAAGGAATAAATGTCTTCAGTGACAACTGACAATATTTATAGCACCATAGTTATAAGCAGGCTGTAATGGCAGCCACAAACAGAAACATAGAATAGTTAGGGTTGGAAAAGACCTTAAGATCATCAAGTTCCAACTCCCCTACCATGGGCAGGGACACCTCACACTAAACCATGTCACCCAAGAGTGTTCAGCCTGGCCTTGAACACTGCCAGGGATGAAGCATTTACCACTTCTTTGGGCAACCCATTCCAGTGCCTCACCACCCTCACAGTAAAGAACTTCTTCCTAATATCCAATCTAAACTTCCCCTGTTTAAGTTTTAACCCGTTACCCCTT
Source organism: Pezoporus wallicus (assembly GCF_028554395.1). Classification (NCBI taxonomy): domain Eukaryota; kingdom Metazoa; phylum Chordata; class Aves; order Psittaciformes; family Psittacidae; genus Pezoporus; species Pezoporus wallicus. The sequence goes on from NW_026637663.1 coordinate 7,244,764, forward strand.
GTCCTATCACTACAGTCCCTAATGAAGAGTCCCTCCCCAGCATCCCTATAGGCCCCCTTCAGATACTGGAAGGCTGCTATGAGGTCTCCATGCAGCCTTCTCTTCTCCAGGCTCAACAGCCCCAACTTCCTCAGCCTATCTTCATACGGGAGGTGCTCCAGTCCCCTGATCACCCTCGTGGCCCTTCTCTGGCCTTGTTCCAACAGTTCCATGTCCCTTTTATGTTGAGGGCACCAGAACTGCACACAATACTCTAAGTGAGGTCTCACAAGAGCAGAGTAGAGGGGCAGGATCACCTCCTTCGACCTGCTGGTCATGCTCCTTTTGATGCGGCCCAGGATACGGTTGGCTTCCACACAATCGAGGAACCTCCTGGATTGCTTAGTCCAGGCCATGTCATCCCTCCAACAGATATCAGGGCGGTTGAAGTACCCCATGAGGACAAGGGACTGTGAGCCTGAGGCTGCTCCTATCTGTCTATAGAGTGCTTCATCCACGCAGTCCTCCTGACTGGGTGGTCTGTAGCAGACCTCCACAGTAATGTCCCCCATTGCAGTTCTCCCTTTGACCCTGACCCACAAGCTCTCTGTTGACTGATCACCTGTGCTCAGACAGAGTTCCATACTCTCTAGCCAATCACTGACATAAATAGCACTCCCCCTCCCCGTCTGTCAGGCCTGTCTTTCCTAAAGAGCCTATAACCTTCCATTCCAACACTCCAGCCATAGGAGCCATCCCACCATGTTTCATAAATAGCATACTTAACATAAATAGCAACTTCCTTGCCCCATCTGCCTGGCCTGTCTTTCCTAAAAAGCCTATAACCTTCCATTCCAACACTCCAGTCTTATTTACTCACATTCCAAACGACAGCAATGTGAATTCAAAAATGAAAAAGGGATAGTTTATTCTGTCATAAACACTAATATGCAGAGAAGTGACCATACCATTCAAGAAATCAGCTGTGAAATTAACCTGTTGTTAATTTATTTGGTTTCAGGTTCACATGAGGAATTTTGAAAACAAAAGACACCAAGAGCCAATTCTTCTGAAATCACCAGGCAAACTTGAAGTGAATTCAAAATGCTGTCAAATGCACTTGCAAAATCAATTATCAGTGTTTATCTTGGAATAACCTTCATGTTTCTAGCCTAATTAGGTATGGATTTCTAAACAGCAAGATGACAAAGAACCCTAATTACAGCTAAAAGAAAGACTTCAGTAGTCTGTTTCTATTTTCGTATTATCAGAGTAGTAGAGGGATAAGAACAGAGACATAGCGCAGATTTCAGAAACTAGTCTGATTCATATGCTTGCATAACTAACCATAAAATTACCAATAGCTCATTCTGAGCTGTCCTTAATGCTGTTTTCTGTGACAGAATTAACTAATACTAATGCAGTGTAGTTTATTGTTTCTTTCTTTGTGATCCTTTTTTCTCCCCACAAAATTAAGCAGCTTAAAGGCTCATGTCAGGTTTGTTGTACATGTGAAACATGATGCAGCAGACAACTGCAACTGTCTCTTCTCCTAAGCCAATGAAAGACACTTCATGAAAATACTAGATCCTTGTTATGATTTTAGTCTCTATTTCATGCTGCTGAAGTATTCATATTTTTCAAGACAGACAAGAACAAGCACAGAAAACGTGCAAATAAGAAGTCTTTTTGCTCACATTAAAAATACTGAAACTTTTTTCTTGAGAGCTGAGAAGAAAAACAGGTGTTATTAATTTGCCCAAAAAGCAAAAAAAAAGTCAGAAATTAATAAACAACTGATGTGCTAAAATGAAAACATTCACAAAACTCTAGTATGATTCAACCTTAATAGCTGTTTATAGCAACATGCTTCTTCTGTTTTTATTTCGTTTCACTTAGCATAATTGTTTTTTATTATTGGAGGATTGACATTTTACAAAAAGACATGAGACTACTACAGTTTATGCGGAATAAACATACATTACTCAGACTGCTGGAATGAAAAAAAATAAAAAATGCTACTTTGCTGATTTGTCATTGCTGAATTTTACAGTTTACCATCTCTGACATAAATATGTTGATATAAACCACTGAGAATGGATAAATACACTGACATATGGGCAACCGATAGAAGAATTGAAACAATTAACAGTAGCACCACTGATTTTTTAAACAAAAGGAACTGTACTACTGGAGGTAGTATCATTCTTAAGAAACAGTCAGCAAAAAGAAACTGCTCTAACAACAAGGCAATCAAAGTGATTCACTCCCATACTAAGCAAACAATTCAAATCAACATTTCCCTACAGAAGTCTGGCACACAAATTCCCTTCAGCTTCAAGGTCTGGAAAAGTTCTGTAGCTTGACAAGAAAGAAGCACAAGGGTGCAACTGTATACAGTATTAAGAAGCAAAACTGTATTCTTTCAGAAGAGTGTCACTATGATAATTAATGCAAAGAGTTTATCTATTTTACAGATATTACAAAGTGTGTAATCAGATGTTCTGATCTTTCACTATCTTACCACAATCCAGTAATTATGCCTGCCTCTCTAGTTATAAATTCAGATTTGCAAACTCTGATTTTCTTCACTGAAAAATAAAAATACAGTTAAACACAGCATGCCCTGAGACTGTGACCTATAAGACCATTTCATACGGAGTTATTATGTACGCAGAATCTCCTTTTCCACATTTTCTATAACGTTTCTCTCCTTCCCAGTGGAGTGGCTGTCACAAGGTCAGCCATGCTTAGGAGAATAAATGGAGAACACATCTATGACCAGAAAGCGTTACTCCCATTCTAAGCAGTGTATTCCTGAAACTGTCCCTCCCAGGAAACCCTTGGACCACCCATGATACATGCTATTGAGAGCTATTTGTTGTTGACGGACTCTCCCAGACCGCCAGTGTATTATGACCACCCATTGTGGGTTTGCTTGAGGAATGCAATTCAGGCCATTCAACAAAACTGGGAAGAGTCTCCATGAGTTAAGCTAAAGGACTAAAAGCTCAAACCCCGAATAAAAGATCTAACAAATTAATAAATGATAGCTAAAATATGACAATCCCATCTTCAAAAGGATCTTAAAAAAGCACTCAGAAGCCTGAATCACTTGAGCATCTTTATGTCATGTGACTTAGTCTTTCAGCCAACATGTGTAGTAGATGTCTTGCACTCTTACGTATAAAATCCTGGAACAGTACAAAAGCCTCTGATACATTAATATGGATTGTATGTTCTTGCAACCTACTTATATTTCCAGACTGCAATATTACTACTGATAAGGTGTCTCTTTATCCATATGAATAGTTGTCTCATGAGTATGTCATGAATATTGGCATATGACCTATTCTAGCTATAAACCAAAATACTGTCCCTACCATGCACTGAATAAATCTCAGTCACTTTTGATGTTCTGTTAGTTTTAATTGTAGCAGTATTTATTTTTACTTTTAAATCGTTCCAATTTTTAGTCTAGGAATTTGTAAGGTAGAAGCATAGTGGAAATGTAAATGGAACAAGAGGATGCACAGTGGATATGGTTTGAATATTGACCATTAATGACCTGTAACTTAAGTTTAGCTCTTAGGTAGCCCTTCATTCTAGGTCTTGAATATAATTCTGATAGACCCTCTCATTTGTTCTTCTCTTGAACTGTGAGGCCATACTTTGTAGTCATCAGGCACAAAAGAGCAAACAGTAAATCAAGTAATGTCAGAGAAACGGTATACATGTCTAAGTTGAAAGGCACTTTGAAACTAGTATACACTATTCTACTAAATTAAAGTAAATGCATTTCATATATGCTTTTTATACTCTGCTCACTGGCATCACTTCTTTCAAATCACTGCCCATCAAAACTCCTAAAATAACTCAGTGGAACAGGAAGTGCTTACAGAAGTGGAAGCTTAAAAGCTATGACTGTTTTTCAGTTCAGCTGTAAGCACTGTAACAGGTGGGCCAGCTGTAGTGGTGTCAGTCAAATGGATTCGAGACCTGATATCATATAGATAGTTACAAAACTATTTAATGAAATATATAAAAATCTCTTGTTTCTTTACAATTTCCCATATAGTGCAATAGATTAAAGAAAATCATCTCTTCTCTAATACAAGTCTGAATTAGTCTTTACTAATATTAGTCTTTACTAATATTAGTCTTTACTAATACAAGTCTGAATTAGGCAATTAAGCAAATATATTAACATTTGTTTTCCTTATCTTGGTCCTCGAGAATCAAAAAAAAAGTCTCTTCCTCCAGACTCCATCATGGTCTGTTTTGTTTGCATCTCTTTTTTGAAGAGGCCAAAAATGCTAGCTCTAGTCCAGGGCTCCTTTGCATGCACACAGGAGATAATATGGCTCATTTCACTGTATAAAATTCCCTCACACTGATCAGTTTTTATTGGTTATATAATAGTCATATTTTCATGAAATGTTAATAGCGATTTGCCTTTTAAAATAACCTATCTGAAAGAAATATTTCTGCCATTCTAACACACCCTGTAGTTCTTAATTCGCAACCTCATCATTCCATCTGAATGACTTAGATAACAACTGGTTTTATTAAAAAAGTACTGTTTCCTTTTTTTAGAGGTTTTGTTTTACTCTGGGTGGTACTCACTTATTCTCTGTGGCTGAGAGTTTTATAAAGTATTTATGTGCCTGGATGATATAGCCTGGGACCCAAAATATATTTTATTTCTGAATTATTCCTCCCCATATCTATCTACTGACAGAAAGTTAATTTTATTTTTGGGTATTCCACCTTTTCCTCAGGAAAATATTTGCAGATCATAGCAAATTCAAAAGCCAAACCATGGTCTTAATTGACATACTGCATATTTAAACATTTTCAAGAGAAAGGGATATTCTGTTGTAAAATAATAAAGGCATATAACTGACACTTACAGAAAGTGGAGTCATACTTATTCCATACAGACCTTTGTAACACTTACAGGAACCTTGAAATAATGCATTTCATTTTCAAGATGGGCCTTATTATTTACAAGATGTTCTGAAACCTCTGTTTCTGTATCTAAAGTAAAAGTAACAGGAGCTGTTAAAGTCATGAGATAGCAATGCTTGCATAACACTTGGTAAAACAGTGGGAAAACCAGCGAAACCTGCCAGATTAGCAGCTTCCCAATGGAGAGTATATCATATTCTGCAGTGCAAACAAAACATTTTGAAGTTGAGTCATTCATAGACAGAATTTGTTCCAACCTTCAAATATAGAGTAAATCTGACATTTGGAAAGAGAATGCACTGAGAAGTGAAAAACACTTCACTCAATAAGTATCATAACTGCATGCACACATTATTGATGGAAGAACCTCAAAAGTTCGATTTCTGAGCAGATGCCAGCTAGCTAGCTAGAATTTGTTCAAAACTTTCAGATCTAATATAGATTACAAGGAAAACAAAGTGGTAGTGTGTGTTCATACTTCATACTAAAAATCCAATATTCTGCCACACAGAGAAGGAATTTTGGAAATCCTCATGAATTTTGAAAGTAATCACAGTTTGGGTGTCCTTTATTAGGTTTTTTTTTAACCTTAGGATGAGTTCTAATAGATATTTAACTAAAATAGCAAAATGAAAAGGTTATTTTTCCCAAATAGCACCTTTTTTTGCAAGTATTATTACTTGTCAGTAGGTAAATTACATATGATAGGTGTTTATAGGCATCTATCGTTATCATTGTGTTCCTCTAGACTTTTGAACTGCTTTGTAAGCGAAACCAAAAAAGATATTTCTTAATTTTGTATCCGACTTCATAGTAAAAAGGCCCTGAAAATAAAATGGAAGCAATGCAATTTTTAGTTAGAATCACAGGAGAAAATGTCACGTGCTCCAGATGCAACAGAATGCTGCCAGATGTAGTGTGATATTTGGTTTACAGTACAATTGCTTGGAAGTTCTCAAGATTCATCTGATGGCTCTATATCTACTACTTTTAAGAAATTCTAAAACAAATATTAACACTTGAAAAAGTAACCTTCATGTCATATTCTTCATAAATTTGTAAGAACTGTAATCTTACTTTATGCCTTCTCTTAGAATGACAGCTCTGAGATTTATTTCCTTTTCCTTATTGTATTATTAATTATATTTGGATCTATATATATATTTTTTTAAAATCTCTACTATAGCAAAGTTAGCTAAAATCTGATAACTGGAATCAGCTGTTGCTTTTCACTACTGCAGGCTTTTCAACCCTAGTTCAGTTCAAATTCAACCTGGGCAGCTCAATTCTGATTATTCTGTTCTACAAAGGCTCCTCTACTACACTCCTCATCACATCTCAAAACCAGAATTTTGATTGTAAAAAACATAATCTGCACTGGCACATGCTACATTTTAATGTAAACTAAATGAGTGAAGAACAACCGGTGACTTTGCAGGGCTACTGCTGAGACAGAGCTAGTAAAGTCTAATGGACTCAAGCTGCCTCCATGTGATCAGTATCTGTACCAGAATCCCTGGCCTATAATAAGTGTCCATATTACATAAACTTTTTCATTGCCTGCAGTATGCCAGACCTTATAGAACTAAAAGAAGAAACTGGTGTGGAATAGCTGCCTTTCAAAACTTTTGAACTGCAGTAGATGCATGATAACAATTCTCTCTATGAGGTCCATCACTTATACTGGATAATATGCTGTTAGCATATGAATCATTTTACTTTTAACATTTTTACTAGCAAAGGATGTTTCATATCGATAGTAGAAGTATTTTCACCTTACCTGTGAGGCTTACAAGTGTTAAAATAAATCCAGAAAATTCCAGTGTTCTGAAAGGTCCCTTTTAATTTTTCTCAAATGCTTAAAAGGAGACAAAAGCCAAACCACAGACCAACAGAAAACTCAAAGGTGACAAAACCAGAACTGCATGATGAAAGATCTAGTGTTCCCAAAGTTAAAGCATGTTATTAATGGCATTGTCCAAATGCCTCTTAAACACTGACAGGTTGGGACATCGATCAGTTCTCCAGGAAGCCTGTTCCAATGTTTGACTACTGTCTCTTTAGTGAAATGTCTCCTCACATCAAGTCCAAACCTCCCCTGACGGATGAAGCTTTGAGCCATTCACACATGTCCTGTCACTGGATACAAGGGAGAAGAGGTCAGAACTGTGTCCACATCCCCATCTCAGGAAGTTGTAGAGAGCAATGAGGTCATCCCTCAGCCTCTTTTCCCACACTTGACAAACCCAAAGGCCTTAGCCACTCCTCGTAGGAGATGAGCTTAAATGAAAGTCATGAATGTTGAAGTCCCATATGTGGATCTATGGTAAGGTATGGCATGGTAAGATACGGTATGGTATGTCAGTTGGAAAATGATCTATTTCTTTCAGGTAAGGCTCTTGACTGACTAAGCAACTAGCTGGATTGAATACAGCTACAGTTCTGTAAAAAAACTTGTCACAGGGTGTCTCAGCTACTATGATATTCTAGACGAAGTAGATATATTGCATCTGAATTATGAAAAAGCTTAGATGAACCAATCCCCTCAGATTACAATGCCAGTATTTTAATGCATGAATTAATGTAATCATTAAGCATCTCAAATACCACTCTTTAGAAACACAGTGGCTAGGAACAATGGTGATTCCAGCTGCTGAATTTTTCTACGGGGTAGGAAAAAGGATCACAGGATCCCCTTCCCAGCCTTCTCCAGTTCACACTGCAAGCCTGAAAGGAAGAAGGCAAAGGAGAAGTCCCCACAGCTGCCAGATCAGCTCACAGGGGTAAACTTGTTAGGGAGTGCAGAACCAAGCACGTATGAGCCTGCTGTACTTTATGCAGTGAACTGGAAAAAAGAGGCACAAAAGGTAGCTTTAAAGAATTTTTGCTTCCCTCCTTCCCCTCACTATGCTGTACACAGTTCACATACAGCTAGGAGCTGGGCCAAAATGCTTGGTGTGGCTATCATACTCCTTCTGACAGCTGGAATCATTCTATGTTGCTATTTTAATTTGAGACAGAAGAAGTTGTGTCTGTTTTTCTTTTCATATTTAATCTGTTAGCTAAGACTCTTCCCTTTCCAAAAGCTCATTTAGAATGCAGTTCATTCCATATTTTCTTTCCCTTATATTTTAACTAATTGTATATTTAATGGCTGAACTCTGCTTTTTATACATCCTCTATACATTTACATCATAATTGCCAAGCATTTTGGCCCTAAGTTTCTTAAAGACCGTGTAAAAAGGAAGAATCTTCTTGGAATGCGAGTACTTGAATTTTATCTAAGTGGGAAAGTGAAACCTACTCCAGAATGGCTTTTAGTATCAGCAAATGTCCAACTGCATTCTATGAATGTTGAGCAAGAGAAACGCATGATAGACACTTTTCAAGATGGCAAAAAAAAGAAATGAGATACTGTAAGGACACCTTCTTAGAGGGCTACGTGAGATAATTAAATTCTAATTTATACTTCTATATAAAAGGCATAACTGAACAAACTCCTAGTGATTTGTCCTTTATCTCTTCCCATTTGGCAAACCTTCCTCACTTTAGCTTCTCAGGACAGAAGAGGAGACTGTATTCAAAATTCAAAGTACACAACATATATTTCTACATGCCCCTTCATAGAGCATGCTCACTTATCCCTTTCAATAGCGTATTACTGGCTCCTGGAAGACAGTTGTGTAGTGTGTGAAGGGAGTAAGAGAGGTTTATTTTGTCTGGCAGTTCTCTTCATGCCCTTTGAAAAAGCATTTTTTTTTCTGAGGCATTGAATACACTGATTTGCAGAACTGTTAATTCAAGAGCAACCTCTTCTAGCTCTCAGGAAGTCTGAAAACCAGGCCACGGGCATCTCAGTTTTCAGAAAAAAAGGCTTAACTAAAAGTGCAGAAAATACAGTTCGCAACCTTGCAGCTATCTTCTCTCTGCAGAGCCTTCAATCCCTCCCTCTAGTCACTCTCGTGATCTCTTCATTATCATCACTTCTCTCCCCACACATGATCTTTCCATCCAGTTCTTACATAGTTAGTCTCCGCCATTTGCTCTTCACTCTCATTTTCTATCATCTGATGATTTCCAAGAAGCTGTCTGTTCTCCAAATTATCCCTATGACTACAGTTAGTGCCTTTCCTTCCTACTCCCAGCCAATACTTTCTTTTCAGTCCACAGGGGACCCCCGCCCTTCATGTGTAGATACTTAGTAAACAGAATTTACATTAAACAGCTGAGTAATCAACTGTTTAGTACCACCCCTTTCAACCTAGTAGTACCATTCAATAAAGTATACCCTTGTAAGAAATGCAGTAAAGATTTTATAACAAACCTGCTATGAATTGAGAAGCATGCCACTGCAAGATTAATCTAAAATCATGTGGTGTACAGCTGTTATTTGTTGGCGACACACTTAGAATGGCCAGAGTATCCCATGATTAAGCTGAATTATAATATCCCTTTTACTTTACAGAAGGCTTTTTCTTTCTTTTGTAAAAATCTGCCATCCTTCTTCAGAGTTGTCATACGTATTGACAAGAATTTCTTTGGTACAAACAATTTTTTCCACTAAACATCAATTCCTATATTAATTGGCACACAGCACCACAGGGTTTTCTTAGAAACTGCAGAAGAAATGATCTTCCTGCTATAAGTAGAGATATACATGTGCAGTGAGGAGCTCTGATTCTGAATTCTCAGGGATTGGAATAAATTCAGTAGGACTATCTGTTGTGTGACATCAATAGGTTCTCCACAGGCTTGACCACTGTCATAGCAAGAGTATGATACAACCCAAAGCCCTACACTGTTTTCCATCAAAGCAGCTTTTAAGAAAGCTTGGCAAGGGCCAAGATTTCCAAATGTAACCAGTGACTCAAACACAGCAGCTAAATGAGGCACTGTAAGAAACCAAGTCCACTTTGAGAATCTCTCAAAGGTGAGTAAAGATGAAGCCCCTCTGTTCCCAGAAGCCACATAGGGTAGGATTAAATTTAGGATAAAAGACAAACTATACCTCTGTGCTTTGCCTGAATTTCTAAATTCATTTAGCTGTTGAAAGTTGAAAGGTTATGCAATTCTCTAGATTTGAAGACTATCTCACAGGTTATTAACAAGTTACAGCCTTGTAAACCACACAGTGGCATCAGTGAGTGACTGCTAATGATTTTTTTAAAAGTCCTGTCTTACATAAAAAAACCCAAAGGTCTCACTCACTGTCATAATGATTTATTTGCTCACAAGCACTCAGCATGCTGTTACCTTTTGCAGAGATCTTTTTTACTGCAGTGCTTGGTCCAGGGAATCCAACTTCTCCCTCTGATAAGTCTTATTTATGAGAATTATAAGAATAAGAAAGGGCACATGAATCTGCCTTAGACTGCATTATGTTAGTATCTTAGTACCATTTACAAGTTGATCAAACTGGAACAGCCTTTAGCCCATGAAAATTAAGATAAATTGTATTAAGTTCCATCTCAGGTGTTTTTTTGTTTACAATTAATACCAAGATAATAAATCTGCACATTTGAGGATAAATGAAGTATATTGAACATGATGGTGAATGAAAACAGAATGTTAATAAAATTAAGGCAGACTGTGATTTCAGTAAATTGGATAGAAAAATTAAACTTATATGTTCATTAAATTTAAGATATGTGTACTCCAAATCCTTGTTTAATTCCCTGAGGTTACACAAATGAGAGTACAAAATCTGGCTAAAAGACAAGGAAATACATTCGGAAACCTCAGAAAGCATGCATATGAGGTCAGCAGCAGGCTTTTTTTCTTTTTAATGCAGCTGTCTTCTTTGGCTGGACATAGGTAAAGGAAATAATTTCTCAGCAGACACAAGCTGCAGCACAGCCTTTGGCTGTGACGGTCTGCATACAAAGCCTGCATTACTGCACACTACTGCTCATAAAGACAACTGATGAAATTTCTTCCTCAGCACCTTAAAGTAGTACATAGAAAGAGAACAGGTTTGTGAAATAAGTGAAGAGTTGAAAACTCGATGTTAAGAAGCATAAGGATGTGCTAAAAAACCACTAGTCTCTCTCTTTTGCAGTCTGCTCTGTTTTGTCATTTAATTTGAATCACACTCTGCACTTGAAGATTCTCAGCCAAGCCAGCTGAGTGACTGCATATACAGCAACAGACAATCAAAAGAATTAAGTCAAACATGCTAGCTTAAACTGCTATAGTTGCAAGCATGCTTTATTTAACATGTAACCTACATTTTCATAGGAGTACAAACCCTTAAGATGGCAGCACAGCAAATACTTGAAGGTCTCTACAGTAGAAAGTCCTAAAGTAAAAAAAAAAAAGAGTAGGTTTGGGAATTCTTGTACTCAAGAATAATTAACAACTCAACAGTCCATTTCTGATGAAAAAAACCCACATCTTTGCTTCTTCTTTATCAATAATTCCTGAGCAGGACATTACTGCATTTAGAGAACTATGTTTCATTAACTGTATATTATGTATTATGTAAATTAACTGTAGCTGTTTAACATGCATAGTAGAGGTATATTGAGTTCCAGCTCAGGAAATCTGTGAATTTTCTCAAATTCCAGGAAAGTATGTTTTCTGAGATGAATAGTAACCTACTTGCAAAAGCCTATTACTTCTGAAGATATTTAAAATCCTAAAGAAAGTAATCTGTCTTCAGAGTTTTAGCAGGTGTCCTTTTCCACAGATACGCTTACACCCCTAGCCTCAGTTCCTAACTTTCTGAGGCTTCAGAAAACCCATTCTAGCCTTTATATATGTGGATCTTTTTATTTTCTGAGACAGTACAAGAGGATCTCTGCCCATTGGCTGCTACAGAGTTGACAGATTTTTGTTTAAGTGAGGTATTAACTCTGATCCTGACTGCTTTTCTCAGACTTCATCTCAAGCCTTTTCATTGCTACCTCGCTGCTTTCTTGTTCCTTATGAGAGCACTCACACACTCCTGAAGTTTTTCTGACATGACAACAGCTTCCCCTCAGATGTCCAAGCTAGCTTTATTTTCCATCTTCTACTTGTTTCATGAATATATAGGTTGCTCAATCCAAAGGTAGTAAATAAGACAAAGGTATTTTACCAAGTAAGTTTTCAACAAGTATCTATAGAAAACTTTTTAAAACCAGATTCTTGAAAGTTATTCTCATCTTCAAGCAGAATTAATTTTTTTTAAAATACATTTCAGAAAAGCAAAAGAAAAAATTGAATTTTAAGAATCTGATAGCATTTTCTGGCCTTTGAATTTGATCTTATGGAATAGAAGATCAGAAAAGCTGATAGCTGGCTCCTTATTCCTCTCAGAGATAAAATTACAGGAGAGATAAAACCAAAAATTATGAAACTACATTTACAACTAGCTTTGATGTACTTATGGATTATGAGAGGGAGTAATTGGGATCGGCTGGGACAAACAGTAGGGTCAAAAGAACCATGCGAAAGAGATTTCCTAACTTCTGTGATACCATATTAGAGGTCAAACCGGTCACAAGTTTTAAATCCACATGATCTAGTCTGTGACAAGATGGCCCTGAATCCTAAGGAAGAATATCATGCTGGAAAAAATGTGCTCTACACAGGAATCAGGAGAGACTAATACAATACTAAAGCCAAAACTCAGCAAATTAAAGTCTGAAAAAGAGTTTTCCACATCACTACAAAAGCTACCTCCATTGTGGAAAATCTTACGATTAAGTGAACCATCAATGGTGAACCAAAATTGCAACAGAATGGAGTTTTCATACAAGTTGATTTAAAGTGAAATCTCCAGATGTGACCCCCAGGAAAAATATACTTTGTTAGGAGCTAGTAAAAGGTGATAACTCATATTTCCAGACACATCCAAAACCACCTGTAGCCAACTCTGACTAAGCTGTGGTTTTAGTGTGAAATCGTATTACTATCTACCTGAGACCCACAAGCAAACATCCTGACTGGGAACACGAAATATGTCCCTCTTCAAGCAGGTCAGCAGAAAATCAGTATGAAATTTTCAGTGGCTCCCACGCAAATCTAGTCTGTGAGAGTTTCCAGATCTCTACTATTCATTTAACTTTCTCCAGCTGCCAAGTAATACACATGTGGTGAATTAGTATCTAATCTAAATGTGCCACAATATAATAACACCTAAAACTACTGTTATTTGAAATAGCTGTACTTCTAAACATAAAATCAGACTTATAAATCAATACAAAATAGATATATTCTATTGAGTATAAATTTTCATTAATAACTACCACACATGTAAATTAGATATTTTATGCATAAACAAGCCACTAGCTGAGCGTACATGGTAATCACAAGATGTTAATATTTACTACACAGCAATTTTAAATTGTCATGTCTCCAGTAACAAGAGATTTATGGAGCTTGTATATATAGCACAGAGAATAATTCAATTTGCAGGAATAACATGAAACCTTATCATCCAGTCTGCTCGAAGGTGAACACTGAACTCAGACCAGGTTGCTGAGGACTTTGTATATTTTAGTCTAGTTTTGATCTGTGGAGTTTTTTTAATCTTGAAGCTATCTCTCGGGATATCAGTTGGATGGTTACATCATACTGTCAGATATTTACTTCCTTTAAATCTATAGACAAAGAGAATAGAACAGATCTTCCATATTTCATATAATGCAAATTATATTTTTGATTATTTTTCATCAAATGCCCTTCAACGACTTATCGAGCATGTGTTTAAATACCTGCATACTTCAAACAGGAAACCTTCTGAGGACTTGAGGAAATGGTCTCATTCAATCTTCCACTCAAAATAAGGTCAATGCTGAACTCAGATCAGATTGCTCAGGGCTTGCTCTATTTAAGTGTAGTTTCTGGTGGGTTTTCTTTCCCTCTCTCAAAGCTACATCTGAGTGTATCAATATGGTGGTAGCAATTGCATACTGAATCTAAAGTTGTGATTCTGTCATAAAACATTAAATTCCAGCACATTATACTGGCTCAGAGTTTGGAGCTTTTTTCTTCTTCTCTGCATTTTTTAAAATTATTTTTCTTAAGCAGCTACTGATGAGGGTAATAATATGCAAGAGTGTACTTGGGCAGTTTTGCCACACAGTGTTCACTCAGCTTGTACAAAGATGAAACCAATACTCAACTACAAGCCACCAAAACCCAGCTGATGACAGTAGTATCCCCATTTGTTTTTATCTTGCTTCAAAAATATTTCAAAGAAAGATGATTTATTGTTCCCATATTTGGAAGATAAGACTCCCACCCTATTTTAACTTAGATTGACTCAAATGTATTATAGTTATCACAATTAAACACTATAATACCCCTTAATGCATTTTCCCTAAAATAGATTGAATTTCAATTAATATTTTTGATAAGATAAATGCTTTGTGCTATGTAAGTTTTGGACAATAAGTGAAAATGAGGAAGTGACAATGAGAATAATGAAACAGATAAATCATCTTGAAAATAAATCTAAGATAATTGCAAAGCTTCTATCTTATTTCTCTTGTCCAGCTTTCATAGCAACCATTTGATAAATCATTCCAGAGTATTATATGATGAAAGCAACAATGCCCCCCATCAGTTAAAAAAAATTGTTATTATACCCATCCAGGTTTTTTCCCTTTTCTTGAAGAACACTTATGCAAGTGAGAGTTATAATAATGGCTGGAACAAACTACCTCATGGACAGGTGCTGGGCAAGCAACCACTGAACTGGAGTTCTGCCAGTACACCTCACTCTTGGCTGGATCTTTCCACAGCAGAAAGCTTAACCGTAATGTTTGAATTTCACTCCTCAGCCACTTCCCTTTTTTCACCCCTTACTTCTTCCCTGCCAGTGTCTCCCATTGAATGTAATGGGGCTTTGTGCAGAGGTTATTCAGAATCCAATATAATTCTTGGTCATATTCATTCAAACTTTGGATGAAACAGGAACAGTGTCAACTTTAAACCCCTCACTAGTGGTAGGTATAAAAATCTTCTAGTTTTGGAAACTCTGGTTGCCTAATGAAGTCTTTCTTTCAAGTCATGGCATTATTCTTCACTGATTTAATAGAAGTTTTCTTCCTTTCCACTCCACAAGCTTACCATTTCTTAGCTTCTATTCCTAACTTCATGCTACATCCTATGTTGGAAAGTCCAGGTGATTTTTCTTCTTTTTTTTTTTTTTTTGTGGTTCTGCAACTCCCCAAAAGTACTTATTTAGAAAACATTTAGGAGTACTTATTATACAGATTGACTTGATTAATGGAATTTACAATGCAACTGTAACCCTTCTAAGGAGCAGTTTCTGCACATTCCTTGCTTTTTAGTAAAGTCTTCCTACTAGCATCAGCTTCAAAATCTTCCCCCAAACCATATCTACAGGGAAATTTGTCAGCTGCTTCAAATCCACAGCTCTTGCTTCCCAGGAAAGCTCTTCAAGAAAAGGGTTTCTGGTCCTTGAACTTCAAATTTGGCTCTTAACCAAACTGACTCTACTTCATACAGTTCAGTATTATGGGCTTTGAGCCCCAAGGAACACTTTGCATTTAGACCAGTATGGCTTGTAACCACAGCCACTGTTTACTTTATACCACTTATGGATTCTACCCACCTGATCAACAACTTATTTGCCTGAACATAGTTACTTCAAAGTCTTGATTCACAGCATTATTGCAATTGAGCCTCTAGGCTTTTAACAGTTAAACTTTAATAAGATATTTTCCACTAAAATGCATTACAACAGCTGGACCACAGATCAGGATGCTGCAAGACTACAGATAGCTCTATTACTTGGTATATAATATAACATATTTTTTGCAGAACTCCTTCCAGTGTTAAACCTCAAACTAATTTTTATCTGGGTGCAAAATTTAATAAACTATACCATTTGGTTGAACATAGCATTGCTGAATCCAAAGAACAGAAATTCATAATGCTCACTACAAGATAGCAATTAACAGTTTCTCAGTTCAAACAACACATCGTACACAAGCAATAAAGCTTCCAGCAATTCTAAAATCACAGGAATGCTAGCATCTTTATTTACAAATGAAAGGAGATATGTAAATGTGACAATATTCCCGCATGTAAAGAAATTATGATTCCTCCATAAACATTTTTTGATAGTAACCAGTACAGCCAGTGTTGAGGATGTAAAGAGCTACTGTACACTCTTTTGTATGCAATGACCACTCTTGTCTTTTTAAAATAAGAAGTATAGAAAGCATCAATCCTTCAATGTATTTTCATGTTTCAATGAATGAAAACAAAGAGGGTAAGTCTATAGGATTCAAAACAATATGCAAAAAATTCATGCTGTGGGGAAGCTATTGTTCCAAGAGAAAACATATATACGCAGAAGTCTGTTTTCTACTGCTGCACTATAATTAAACCGTTACATTGAAATACAATGCTGTTAACACAGTTTAGTATTAATGATCAATAAAAAATATGAACTGTCATTGCCTAATACCTAACTTCTTTGGAGTACTTCTTACTTATGATATCTGAAAGGCTCAAAACACAACAGCGTTCAAAACATTGTGATAAAGTTATTACATTATTTATTCTGACATGGCATAATTT
The DNA here is from genome assembly GCF_028554395.1 of Pezoporus wallicus. Classification (NCBI taxonomy): domain Eukaryota; kingdom Metazoa; phylum Chordata; class Aves; order Psittaciformes; family Psittacidae; genus Pezoporus; species Pezoporus wallicus. The sequence goes on from NW_026637663.1 coordinate 7,261,255, forward strand.
AAAATAACATTGCTTTTTAAATCTTTCAGGCCTTTGAGTAACTACAGCACGCCTAAGCCCCTTGCTATTTCCCTGCCCCTACTTACTTCTCTCTTATACTTTCTGAATTAATAGTCCAGTCAGGTAATTTGAGGCAGATGTACATTTTCCCAACATTCAACAAGTACAGTTGTGCAACAGTTCCCATGCCAGAATTCTTCTTTGTAGGCACTTAGTCAAAGCATTTGTCTCTGTAGCATGCAGCATTTTGTATGAGTTTATAATTGACACAATAACCACAGTGGAAGTAGATGAACAACCCCTACAGCCACACAGCACTTTGGCAGGTGAATAAAAGAGTAGTAAAAAGCAAGCTTATAGTGAAGATTTTGCATATTTTAATTACAAATAGGGGGAAAAAAAGCAATGACTTACCTGTGGAGACGAGGGACTAAAAGTCACATTGATAACAGATTCTGTGTGTCCACCCAGTTTATGTGAAAAAGTGCTTGAACGCATTTCATATATGTAAGCCTAAAAAAAACAGTAAAATTGTATTCACATTTAAAAAAAAAAAAAAAAACCACAAAATATTTTGGAAGAAAGAAGTTATAGTATATGAAGACTAAAGATTCAGCCTACAGAGAAGTTAGAAAAATTTCGTAATAGCTAAACAGATAGAAAAGTCACCAACATCTTAAAACTGATTTCTATAATTCAGGATAATTTAGCAAATGCTTAAGTTCAATCAAAAAAAAAAATATTTAGAGAGAGTAACACAATCTTTTCCCCTTAAATAACAAAACATTAGTTACATTTCACATAGGCAGGTAAAATGACCCTTTAAAAGTGTATTTTAAAGGGTGTCCTTCAGAATTTAAACCATTTATTTTAAGTAGAAATATGTATAATCTAAACCCAAGGTTTAGAAACCTTAGTTTCTAAATTAAAAAACTCTTAAGTTTGTTGTTACACTAAAGAATATTTTTCAGTCTCTACACAGGTCTTTGCAGTTTTTAATTAAACAGTATTGAATTCAATAACAAGTCAATAATATTACAAGTGATGTGGATATCAAAAATGAGAAAAAGCATACTCTCTGCTTTTCTCCTTGAAGGAGAAAGGGAAAAGTACTTTCCAAGGAGTAAATTAATTTCAAAGCAAAATAATTATATTCTTTAATGAAAAAGTACTAATGCAAAACTGCATTAAGAAACGAATCCAGAATTCAGTGGAAGTCATAGACATACTGATGAAAATGGCTGCATTGTGGTATTAAATTAGCATTATCATACATAAATAAAACAGAAAATTATTCAAAATAAATCCTGTAGTATAAGTCCTCCACATAAGAAACACTTGAGAGAGTCATATACAGGCACATAAGATTGTTTTAGACTATGCCTTATCTAGTAAAAATAACAATTATTTGCAGGATACAGTCAGTATGCATACACAAGGCATAGCAAAAAAGACACAAATGTAGATGCAGACTTACTTTGTACATTCTAAATAAAATGTGCCTCTCAAAATAACATATTGTAAAGCATGCAAAAAATAGTCAAATACAACAATCCAAACTTTTCAGTCACAACAAAAAAAAATAAAATATTCCCTTGTCTTTACTAAATCTCTGCAGTTAAGACTATGAACATGGAATTAGGAGCACAGCCTAACATATATTAACCCAAACTGCATAGACACTGTAACAACAATATATCACTCTGTGACATTTTTTCATTGATACCACCCTTAACTTAGTCATCATTCAGAACCAAGGCAGCTGAGCTTCCCATAGCAGATGGCAAACTGCTACAAGATGTGTGTCCCAAAAACCTGTGGACTCAATAGACAGTCTTCCCAATTTATTAAAAGATTCATGGACCAGTGTAGGTCCTGAAAAACACTTAATGCCTCACTCGGAAAACAAATCTTATCAGTCAACTCCAAAGATTATCTAGTCCAAGCCAGCACTGAAAAAGCACTGGATAGTCCTCAGCGTCAAATATTCCATTCGTGACTATATTGACTGAGAGGTAAACCAACAGGCCAACTGTAAATCTACTTAATTGCATTCAGTTTATATACCTCACATATGCTGGATTCAGTCCAGGGTATAAAATTAAAGACAACTACTGGCATAAATGAAGTACTTAAAAACAGACAGAAACATAGGTATCCCTTTTTAACCTCTTGATTTTATGTAGCATTCCACAATTCCCAGTAATGTGTTAAAATCATTGAGTCCTTCCTAAAAGGATACAGCAAATGCTTGGTAATTGAAATTCTCCCTTAAAAAGTAAGACCCTCCTCCCTACTTTTCAGACGTCTCAGGAAACTGGTCATAATAATGAGTATTTGATTGCTAGTAATAAGAAAGCAGATTTTTTTTTATGTTTGTTTTAAAGCATACGGCCCCACCACAATGCCATGACTTATACCATCTGGGACATGATCAGTTCACAAGGGAACAGATAGGAAAGGGGAACCCCAACAAGATAAAAGTGATAGATATGATGCCACAAAGAAAACCATTCTGCTGTGTTTCTACGACATGAAATTATTTTTCCTGATGGAAAGTACAGAATTAAAAAGAACTGAATGAGGAAAATACTGGAGATAATTGAATCAACTCCAAAATTTATAGATTTATGAAACTCCTATTGCAAACAATTACTTCCATTCATAAGCTAATTACTCTGCAATTGCAAGTTGTTTGAATGCCTGAATCGGTTCTTCTGCATATACTAAGACCAGTCTTTCGCAAACAGGTATAGGCACCAGACAGCACTGTGCTGTCTATCGCACATCATCTTTTCCCTTTCTGACCCCAAACTGCCCTACATTTACTTTTCAATCCTACTTTCCTCCCTCCCTTTCATATAATTAGGCACAAAGAAGAGGGAAAGTCAAGGACAGCAGGAGTCAAAGCACCAAATGCTCAGAATTACAGATCTACAATGCCTTCCAACAATTTCTGAGCTAAGAAGAAACATGGCTTCATGTTTTAACCAAGGGAACATACCACAGAGAGACATCGTTAGTGAAGCTGAAATTTTTCCATCCTAATCTAGTGGCTTATAGACCTTTGCCAAACTTATCCAATAAAAATTAATTTTCCATTCCAGGTTCTCAGTTTAATTTTGGGAATACATTCATTTTTGGCTTAATCTCTATGTCCCCATTCCTCTCTGTAAAGTAGATGTGATAATATTTCAATGTTGGGTTGGTTTTTTTTTTTCAAGACAAATCCAATGCTTGTGAAACCCAGGTATTCTAGTAATTTATGCTCTTCCACACAGTTTCTAAATCAACCATTTGGCTCATACATTTCTTTCAAAAATAGCTATGCAGCAGTTGTGCAGCTTCAATAGAATCTAGCAAGCATGTATTCAGTTGTCTAAAAGAGATGACATCTAATCACACCTCTCAACCTAAAAAGCACTGAAGGTCTTACAGAAATTATTTCAAGGCCTGAGCTGGAGGGTTGACTGGGATGCAGCACTCTTGTGAGTCATCACATTGTGTAACAAGATTCACTTAGACAGAAAAATAATGACAAGCAAGTACTGAGAGATGCCCACCTGTAGCTAACCACTGAAGCATTCATCAGCTAGACAAAACACAGAACATGAGTGGGAACACAACTTTCCCTTGTACTTTATTCATACAATTCTATCCTAACAGAACTAGTGTTAAGCTTCTTTCTGATACTGAATTTCTAGCCCTATAAACATGAAATATTTAGGGTTGGCGGTTCAGCTTAACAAAAAAAAAAAAAAGTGGTAGATTCCCTAACATCCCAGAATAGTTTATTATGTAGTGGCAGCTATCATCTTCTCTTCCACTTACGGTAGCTTTAAGGAAAGTATAGCAAATATTTTAAATTGGAGAAATCTTGATGTGTAACACAATAAAATGTGATTAAAAGAAAAATATCACCATTAAAAAGTATATAAAAACAGATTCTATTTAAGTAACTCTGGTCACAGATGTTTAAGCTAGCCAGTGATAGTCTTAAACTCTGAGAATAAAAGTCAACTTGGAGCAAGATTGAAAATAAACTTTTCAGTAAATTTATTTTTAACTTCAATTAAAAAAAAAGGAAATTGTATTTTAACAGAAATTACATTCAGGTATTCATAAAAAGTGGAATAACTCCAGTATAAACATTCTCTTACTGTAGCCTGCCATCATTCTAGTTTTACTACATTTTGAAGTCATTCAAACTGGTTTTCTATTCTATACTTACGAGATATTTTTTTTTAGCATATTCTTCTCTACAGAAAAAAACTTAAAGAACAGTAAGTGGATTATAAATGATACCATAACACTAGCCAAAGAAGAAAAAAAAATTAAAGTTGAAAATATAAATTCAATGACAGAGGAAGAACAGATTTTCAGCAAACCAGATGTAATAAAAAAGAAAGCAAAACAGTCTAGGAAGTACTCAGCAATCCCCAAAACACATATGTGCACATAATCTGTTATAGGCTTTAGCCAAAGTCAATCCCTTTTTTTTATATTAAGACCAATTTCTTGTAATAAAAATACTGCTTCAGTAGATATTGGCATTTCCTTTCCATTTCTGTCCAAGGGTCAGCCAAAAGTAAAAATCGTTTACCTGTACCAATAGCTTCCAAACAAGTTTCCTGCACCTATAACCACGTACATATTTCTGTTTCTTTTCTCTTGAAGTTTGAAGAAAATTTGGAGTAGTCAGTTTTCATTAACCCACAGTGTAAGAGCATATTTAGCACCTTACACATACATACAAACTTGTGCTTTCTTCTTTAAGTTTGTAGCAAGAGACAAGGAAAAAGGGTGAAGATCCCTTCTTAAGGGGAAGGATTGATATCAACATGGAAAACTACTTAATTGTACTGCACTGGTAGAGAGACTATGCTATATAAATTGACTCTTTATCTGCAGAGTTTCACTAGACATTTTTTCCACTGTTTCTTATACTCTGTCTTCAAACGAAACTTGTCCCCATCTGTTCCCACAGCACCCTAGTCCAATCTATTGCCATATGCATTTGAGTCAAACTACTTGTACTCCTACTCCCTCCTGGGAAGGGAAAGAAAGGGAAGGAAATCACAGAACCATAGAATCATAGTATGGTTCGGGTTGGAAAGGATCTTAAGATCATCTATTTCCAACTCCCTTGCCAAGGGCAGGGACACCTCACCCTAGACCATGCTGCCAAAGACTGTCCAACCTGGCATTCAACACCGCCAGGGATGGAGCATTTACCACTTCTTTGGGCAACCTGTTCCAGTGCCTCACTACACTCACAGTAAAGAACTTCTTCCTTATATCTAACCTGAACTTCCGCTGTTTAAGTTTAAACCCATTACTCCCTTGTCTTAAATCAAGCAAAGAGAAATACTGAAAGCATAACAGAAAAATTCTCCTTTTTATCAGCTCTTGCACAGGGACCAGAAAAGCAACAGCAGTTTCAAGAAAAGACATTTATAATTGCTTTGGCTTTAAACTGCAGCACATATTTTACAAACAAATCACAAAAAAAAAAAAAGAAAAAAAAAAGAAAAAAGAAAAAGAAAAAAAGAGACACTGGTATCCAGGACACTTAATTGGACTTTACAAAAATAAAGCTTTTTTTTAGTTCAGTAGTTTTGCATGGATTGGCCAGCCATCCCTTTCCTATGATTATTTTTACTAATATTTCAAATGAGCTACAGAAGATGGAGGCTTTAAAACCTCTTGATAGAAAAATAATTAATCTTACTTACACTTTTATGAAAGATATCTGGATTCACTAATAAGGTATTAGTCTCCATTACTTCCATTAATGCCAGCAAACCTGATGCACATTCCCACACTACATGATATAATTGTTTGGCTTGCACTCCACCACCATCCCCTGTTTACACTGGGGCACATCTCCCACTGAACCATGTATTTTTCCTCAATCTCATGCTGAAAAAGCACCTGAACTACTAACACTAAAACAAAAAATAACAATCAGCCTAAAGCAGACACCCAGCATGGAAAGTTTCAGCCCAAAATGTTCTCAATTATAAGCAACTGAAAACAGAATTATAGTGGAAAGTGTTAGACTACGGTAACCATAGGCATCAGTGCCAAACCCACACATAATAAAACAGATTTCACAAGTATCCTAAGTGCTGATTAACTTTCTTTAGTCCCAGGACATCTTATACACTTGCCACATGGTAGCATGGAAAGTCTATTCAACCCTGTCACCAAAATGTTGAGCACAGTATGCCCTCTGAAAGGCCCTTCCCCTTCTAAATGCCTCTTGTAGAGGCTGTCTTTGTGGTAGTCACAGGAAGCTGCCCACTATACTAAGATCCAAGTTTCCATCTGAGTTCTTTCGACATACCTACAAAAGGAGTAAGTGAAAATTAATAATGCTCTTTATTATTAAGAAGTTAATATTATCAAGATTGGTCATCTTTCAATTTGCAGGGGTTACTTTTCAATTGTATCAGTGTGCTGGTAGTTATAGTTAAAGGAGTTTGAATTTTCCTCACTAAAAAAATGATTACATAAACCAATCTAAACCATATCTCTGTAAGCCACCCTTTTTAGAAGCTTCCAATTTATATTTTTCCTTATTTTACTTTCTATTTAATTAGTCAATTTCAAAGCCTCATGTATAAGACCAACTTTACTTATCTGCCTGTGGAATTTGTGTAGCACCAAACACTGTTGTATTTAGGTTCCTTTTACTTTTACAACATACTTAGGTTTGGCAGAGTGCAGAATTATTACCTGAAGATTTTGTTCTAAGAACATAGAAAATTTCACTTATCATTACAAAGCAGCATGGTTGGATCACACCCGCTCTGGCCATGCCTCTTTCTGACTGCTGCTGAGATTCTTCTCTATTAACTGAACCAATAATTACATTCCCTGCTTACATGCCAGTGTTGACTGGCAGAAATACTGCAAGATTTACATGATGCAGAGGATCTTCATTCAGATCTTCAGGTATAATAGGAAATCTCATTAGCTTTACAAAGGATTACCCCATCTTAATAAATTTGCAAGCACAATGCAATCAACTTGTAGGTTTATAGGGATATGTACCAATGACACAAAATTCAGCAGCAGTCAAATTTGTGGAGTAGGAGGTATACATATAGAAAACACAAGCCCTCTGGGTATAACTCTATACATATCCGCTTTTGGCACTTCAGTGCTACATGCATTCCAAATGAAATTTGGGTATTTATATCTACTTTGGGTTCCTGTTATGCTTACGTTTGAATATGGGGTATTTTTCAGTAAAGTTATTTTTCTTTAGCAAAAAAGGCTAAGTTCTCATGCTTTCACTCAGCTCTCTAATTACCAAAATTAAAGGTTAACACAGTAACACACTGCAGCCTCATAAAATTCAGTTTAACAGGCCACTAGAAAAAAAAATGTTCTGTAGTGGTTAAATATGCACACATCTATAGCCAGCAGAAAATCCTCCCATAATCTCAACTGCCAGTCTGTTTTCTTGGTGGTCACTTCAGAGGTGCAGAGGCTTAGATAAAGCAATAGTCTGATCCAATCAAGAAGCAAACAAGAACAACTGATGTGCTCAAGCTCACATAATATCATGGTTCATAAAATAATCTCCCAAGGCTAAGATCTGCAATCATCTTTAAAGTTATACCCAAGAGACAACCAAGTAACAGCACTCTGTAAAGTCATGACTGTATTAATAAGAAATCAATATTTATTTCTTCCCTCCTAGGATAATAGGTCTAAGAGACAATCACACTACCAAAGAATCCAAGAAACTGGAGTTCAAGAGTAACACAAAGTTGTATTCTCGTTTGGAAAGGGATAGATTTTCTCCAGCTGGCAGAGAGGTAGTTGCAGTATCTATCATTCGTTCTCTGCCATGGTTTTCCTTCTGCCAAGCAATGTCAGTCATGGTCTTTCCACAGTAAACATTACCAGTGTTATCTTCTCCAGATGTTTTCCCTTAAAGAGTATCTTAGTTAAACAATATGGACATATGAAATAAAACTTGAGCAATATATCATTGGGATACCAAAGACACTGTAAACCAAAACACCCCAAATAGTCCCCGACACTGCTTCATACAGTACATTGTGTTCTGCAAGCCTTCTGGTTTGAAGGATAGACCAGACAATATATACTACGCAACACCACTATCAGACATTTCTAGAAGTAATTTCCCAGTAAAGAAGCTATCCTCATAGTTTTCAAACCCTGTATTAAAGTCAACACTACAGCATACTCTACTGTATCAAAGATACCTAATTTAAATATCAATGATACCTCCAAATACTCTCAAGAATAATGAACTACTATTAAACTACTTCAAGTTATAGAGCTCCTTTCACTACGGCTTCTCAAAGCCAAAACATATGTGGCTCAGTAAAGTAGATGACGAGTTTGACAGACAGCAGCGCTGAATTTTGAATGCATTTGTGATTGACAAAATAAGAAATAATATATTTAAAGATAGTTATCCTGATGTAAGAATCAATAAAAATAAAACTAAGAGTTCTATTATACGTATTTTTCTTGTCCTTATAAGTTATTTTCCTAATCCAAGAGGGAAAATAATAAAGATATTATGCTATTTGAGACAATGAATAATGAGACAACTAAATAAATATATCGTAGCAAAATATTAAAATATATTGCTCAGTAGGACTGACACTCTATTTGGAATATCAGCCTCTGTAACTAACAGTTCTAACAGTTTGTATTATGGCAGATGCAGAATCCTGTATCTGAAAACAACTGAGTCTGCAAGCACTATCAGGCCCAGGTTTGCACCCAGCCAGAACTCACAGGTTTGCAGAATTCTTTGGATCTGTCCTCTGATCAGTATGTTTTCAGCATCACTTGTATAATGGAAATTTACTCTAAAACCAGTTTTGTCCAGATGTTAACATTCAGGGATTAACATGTGGTTAGAACTCTAGCGTTATGTATAAGCATCAAATTGCCTTATCCTGCCTCCCGTTACTTCTTTCAGTGCTGATGCCCTCTGGAGAAGACTTCATCTTACTCTCTCTAGATTTGTTGCCCTCACAGTTAGAAAGCATAAATTTAATCCTGGATTTAGAATGTGCTTCAAAGACAGCGTTTTAGACAAGATCCTTTACTTTGATATAAAGCATAAATAAAATGGAAGACGATTGCATACATTACCTGTTATGGTGAAAAATGTCTGGGTTTGCAATATGCGTCAGTCAGTGTGAACTGTAAGCCCAGGTCTGAGATTTGACATGGACAGTTTTATGTTAGCAAATTCCATTTCAGCACTAGGATCAAACATGCCCCTTAAAGACTACAGTTCAAAGAGAGCTAGCAAGAATAAATTTGTAAACAACTAAAGAGCCAAATCTTGATTTCTGAACTCCCTGCTTTATTTTCTGGAAACTTGGAATTTAATCAGAGAACCCTAAGGTCTTCAGAAACAGAAATGAAGAACCTAATTAGATGTGAAGCAAACCAGCTAACTAGTACTACATGGAGCACAGGAAAAGTTTAGCAATTTCTATTTTTAAAGGTAGCATTTAACATCCTCCAGATATTTTTGTCCTTTTAAGACTAAGATTGCTTTGGCCAACAAATGTTTAGGTAAACATAATTGTACAGAGCCCAGGAAAATAGAAATCTAAATCAAATCAGAGTATTTGTCCAGTATCCTTAATGCTATTGTCTGATAAACAGAAACCTCACACTGCCTTTTTGCACAATGGTTAGAAATTAAAATATTATGTGCATTCATTTAAGAAAATGTCACCCATGTCATTTGCAACCTTAGGCTATTTAAGATAAAGAGAAGATATTAGAAGTGTTGACTTTCTGTGTTTTCTAATCACAATGAATTATGGAAAGGGTAATCACAGTTCAAAGCCAGGATACTGCAGGTACCTGCCTTGATCACACTGTCAGGACCTACACGTGTCTTGACAAAGGTTCTCTTAAAGAAGTTGCAGTAATCAGTTAGGGGAACACTTCCAACATGTGAATTACAATATGTACAAATCTCATACTAACACACACAAAAGCAGTTCAAATAAAAACAAGCAGCTGCTTCAGCCACAGAGAAGTTGTACCAAGTTGTTCTCATATAAAATAGGTCACCTACTTTGTAAGTAGAGAAAAAGGCAGACAGAATTTGCATCTCTTTGTTTACAATAGCATATTTCAGTTTTCTAATTCTATGCCCTGTGGAAATACGGTTTTGACTTTTATATTAATCAGTGCAGCCAAAATATTCCCCTCCGTCAAACACTTCAAATATTTTGAAATAAAAAAGGCAGTTTAAGATTAATGTCTCTCAATTATATTCCAATTCTGCCTCCTTAGTTGTAAATTCAATCACATTTGTTAATCACAGGGTTCAAGCATTGCACTTGATAAATTAATCTCTGAGATGATTGAAGATGCAGTTGCTGGTCAGTGGAAAGATACGTAATGTATTTCCAGAATGCATTATTTTGAGGCAACACTTTGCATCCACACTGCTGAAGTTTTGTGCAGCTTTTTGAATTCCAGTGGACATTCACTCATAAAATACAATCTGCAAAAATATGTGGCTTCTTGATGCTCTTAAAACAGTTCCAGTTGCACATCAGTCCATCTGTAAGGATATTATTAGTTTAGCAATGTGAATGAACTATTCAGTGCCATGTTCAATTTTCTTTTTCAATAGGAAACACAAAAGTACATCCAGTCTCAATATTTCAAAGAGAAGCCTCTGAAAAATGCCCTCAAACTGTATTATGTCCTAACAGTACAGATGTAGCAAGAGTCTGAAACTTGACTCCATTTTCCTAAGGGGACAACAACAAGAACAATGAAAGAGCTTTACAGACATACGATGAAAATTATGCAAAATTCCAACCGAAGAGCCATACTAAAAAGTGTTGACTGGCACAGCGCCCACCAGGGACCACATGCCAACTGGAGCAGGATGCAGTCCAGATATTCAGCTTCCTTTGACAAGCAGCCAAGTGCCAAGAAATTTGGAGTAATGGCAAAATCAAGTTTTATGCCTTCCTTTTCTTGAATCAGCAGTAATTCCAAATGACTTTAATGCAAAAGAGGAGACAGAAGGTCTTGTGACTGCACCTCTTTATACTAATCAAAATCAACTTTAATTAGCAATCTCAACTAAATATATTTATATCATATGTCATGAGCTGAGATCAATATTAGATGCATTTTGTTTCGCAAACAAAGCAACAAGTCTTTCTTTTGTATTGCAAGCTACATTTTGAAATGCAAATTACCAAAAACTTGAAAAAAGAAATTTATCATGGAAATGTCAAGAACACATTAGGTATTGCCAAACCTCTAGCAATATGCCAATAAAATCTCTAATCTTCACATGATCGGAGCCAGTATTTCAAAACTAGCCACAACAATAAATTCCTCTTGTTCTGAATTTGAAGTTGACCAAAAAACGCTGTGTCATGGTCCTGGTGAGTCACCAAGAAATACGTAGAGGTTAAATAGCTTTCCTACCTAGTTGTTTTGGAAGGATGTGTTTACAGTGAAACCAACCCTAACCTAGTTTCAAAGGCATATATTACAAGCTAGAAGTCATCTACCTCTTAGAAAACACCAAGAAACTGAGGCAACAATGCAGGACTTACTGAATTAAAAATAAGTGCATAGTCAAAAAGGTAGCAACACACATTTACTCAGGACTTTTCACTAAGTGTAATAATTTAAATACAGCTGACACTGAATGAGAAGAGAACCTGTCTGAGGAGGAAACACACACACAAAATTACACCATGAATTATCAAAAGTTCTAATTACAGTTGAATGACTTTTTATTTTGTATTCAGCTGATGGGTTCATACAAAACAAGTAATTAAAGATTCATCATGCTGCATTTGGTAGCTTAAGTAAAATAATGTGTAGTTGATACATAGTTCCTAGTGGTCAGATATGTACACACTACATAAAGCTGTGCTACAGAGGTATCATTCCCATCTTTGATAGCACGTGACAATTCAGAGTCAAAAAACTATGAAAACATTCAGAAACAAACTTTTAACAATTACTTTGAACACTAAGATTTGGTTGTTCAGGGATTTTTTTCAGGCAAAATAATGAACATACATTATGTATATCTGTATACCTGCTAATCATGCATAACTGCTACATAAAAATTAAAGATATGAAAGTATAATAGACCTGTTTTGCATCAAGCTGAATCCTAGAAACATGCATAAAAAGACTCCTTTGCGTACAGTAGGAGTAGTTCCTATGATTTAAGAGGAAAATAAGGAGAAACATTACTTACATATTTGTCATCTGATCCACTGGCTATAAACCGTCCACAAGGAGACACTGCAATTCCACATGGATAGCAGCGGCTACTGTGCCCTTCAAAACGACGTTCACACCTTCAGAGAAATTTCAGTCTTATTAAAACCAGCGGAAAACTAGCTCCTTTACTGCCATTTTCATGAAATGCTGCTGAAGTGTCATCTATTTCTCTTAGTCTACAAACTTACCGGAGCAAATCCACCACTTAAATTCTAAATATCTGTGCAGTAGGATTTTGTCAAAACTGAAAGTCATTAAAGAATATTAACAACTAAAAAGAAAACAAACACACAAAATTGCCACAGGTAAATGCCCAAAAACATACTTGGGCATTGTTTAGTTTACAAAGATCGAAGAATCATTCCTATTTAAAAATGAGAAGCTGCGATGCCTACCACTAAGTTACTGTTAGTTAGCCATCACAGCAGGGAAAGCCAAACTCCCCTGCATTAAAGGTAAGGTGCTGTGAAAGCCAGTCTGCCCTGTGACACTTCAGAAATCTCCCTTGAGTAATTTATAATACCAAATGAAAATCCAGTATGTGGAATCATAACATAGATAATTACTGTTTGCTTTTCTTATACCCAAATCTGGATATTTAATCTGTGCTACTCTATTTACATTCCTACTCCATGTACTAATTTATCTTGTAAATTCAAGAAAGACAATATCCAAATGACAATCAAACTGATAAGTCTAGCTATCTTCCCTACAGCTGTAGATAACTTCTTACCTATCTGTGTTAATATAGTCTAAAGGAAAGAATGCATTTAAATTTAATACAAAGAATTAATTTCCTACTTTACATGTTAACATTGCAAGGCACTATTGTAGAATGAGTTCTTGATAGCTGAGCACACTTGGAACATTTAAAAAGAATGTTTTTAATGAAATGAAGATTAATATCTAAAAAAAAATCCATGGTTGTAAAGATAACCTGGTAGCCACTACAAAACTAAGGAAAAAAGTAGTGTTTAAGAGTTGCTTCTATGTTAAAAGACATTTTAATAAAAGTTTCAACCCCATTCAGAATTATTGTTTACATGTGAATAACTCCTTTCAGAGCTTTATTTCTGTAGCCATGAGGTATTATTTCAAAAGAGGCATAATAAACTGTTTTCTTCTTTTGCCTTTATTATGAATGTTATCAACTTCACCATAATGCAGCTGTTACACATTCTTTTTTTTTTATGCATGCTAGGTCCAGGAACAAATCTGGAAGAGTAAGATCTCCTGCCAACACCTGCGATACACAATTTTTCCTGGCCAGTGAAATCACAGTTGCTGTGTTAATGTGATTGACTGAACCCATATGCAGGAATCTCTAAATCTTTATACCACGTCGTTCTGTTTTAGACACACATGTATATGTAAGAATGCACTGAATACCAAGTTGATTTTGTTCACCCAGGTGAAACAGGCATACTTCAACAAAAACATCACTTTATGACTGATCCAATGGCTATCATGCAGTAAAACATAAAAAAAAGACACATCATTTTACAGAGTCTAACTTTGAACCTTCACAGATAGTACACATTAATTTCTGTATAACAAAACTACTGATACTAATGGACAATTTCAGTATACAGTAACTGGACCTTTCATCTCAGACTAGTTCTACACTAAAACTGTTGAAGAAAACACTACAGTTCAGAGAAGTAATTTCTAAAGACTGTCAATTACTGTGACTAAGGTGTAAAAGTATTCTTTAACTTCAGTTTGCACATAGCTCTGCAAGAATATTCAGAGACTTTGACTAATCGATGGCCACATTCGGGTCATTGAATAACCTACTTCAATTCAAGCTTCCTGTTGACACTAAATGAGGATATTAGCTACCTCAGTCTCTTCTCAAATGCAGCAGTCTAACATATACAACCCCAAATTTTAGGCAGTTTATGACAAGCCACATATTTGATTTATACTTTCAAAAAACTTTTTTTTTTCTTGACGATAATCTAAAAGAAAACATAAAGGGTAAGACACGCTTCTCACACCTCATTCTTCTCACAACACAATCATAATGATTGAGGTTTGAAGGCACCTCTGGAGGTCACCTTATCCAGCCCCCCTCCCCACCTAGACTGTTACTGAGGACCATGTCTGGACGAGTTTTGAATATCTCCAAGGTACAAAACTCAACAACCTCACTGGGCAACCTGTGCCAGTGCTCAGTCACTGGAAATGGTTTTCAGAATTAGTTGTTCCATCACCTTCCCAGGGACCAAAACGAAACTGACCAGTCTCTACTTCCATGGGATCTTCTTCTTGGCCTTTCTGAAGATAGGATTAACATCTACTTTCTTTCAGTCTTCAGATACCTCTCCTGACTACCGTGATCTTTCAGAGACAATTGAGAGTGGCCTCACAATGACAGCAGCCATCAATGAGCTGAAGGTTGGCTTTAAAGAAAACAGACTTAGCTCTTTTCAGCAGTGCCCAGTGACAGGACAAGAGGCAATGGAAAAAATTGAAATACAGGAGATTCAGTCTTATCAGGAAACACTTTATTACTGTGAGGGTGACTGAGCACTGGCACAGGTTACCCAAGAGAGATCACAGAATCTCTATCCTTAGAGATATTCAAGGGCCATCTGGATGCAACGGCAGACAACTAGCTGTAGGGAACCCTGCTTGAGCAGGGAAGTTAGACAATACCTCCAAAGGTACCTTCCAACCATCATCATTACATAATTCTGTGACTAAGCAGCAAAGGTATTATTGTAACTTTGGGCAATCCTTTCAAACTATTTAGGCAGAAATAAAAACAAAGCATGACGTGTTGCACCTGTCAGCTGTTCCCCTTTGTGGTCTGATTTGACATTGCAAGATTTTGCCCTCAGGCTCCCACCAAATATTCACTGCATACAGTAGATCTCTCCCACAACTTAGCCTCAATCATGTTTTTTTATTGTCTCTGCCAGTCTCAGTTGCACTGTTTGTGAACCAGAGTACCACCCCAAGAGAAAGTTCTTGTCAGTGTCGCTGCTCACTGTCACATGTGGAAAACTTTCATAGAAATGTTTGAAGGAAAAGTTTCTTTTTAATCTTATACTTGTACCATTCAAGGGCATCCCACGAAAGAAATTTCCTCATAAGAAAAATAAACAAAATTCATATATCCTCTGTCCCTCCTGAATATGCCTTCAGGATGACCATTAAGTAGAGCTCTGGCCAAACAGGACTAGTCCTCAGTGTTTAAGACCTTGGTCTCAAGGCCTGTAAAAGCTAACTTCCTCAATGAGGTGTTTCTTCTTCACAGAATGGTCGCCTAATAAATCACTGCAAACAACTTCTTTTCACAGGAATCTGACTCCTCCACATTTCTGACCAATAACTCAATTACTCCACCTAGAAATAGATGCATAAGAACTAACAGGATTCCAGTGCTTTCACTGATCATTTCTCTGCTATACTACAGCAACATAAAACAATGTCTGGGTGACAGAACAGTGTCACTTTTCCTTGTGCTAGTATGGTCGTAGTAATAACTAACATCCTGGATTCTATTTTCTTAATTGTTTTACTGTTCAACTTTTCCATTACAATCAGGATGTAAGTATTACAACTACAGCCCCACCTCCTCAAAACCCCGCTTTAAAAAGGCATTTAAAAAATTGATTCCAATTAAACTTTCCACAGAATCAAGCAGAAACTTTGTTATGCAATTAACTTCAGATATCTCCAGACAATGGAAAAAAGTGGATAAAATATCTCAGAATAAATAGATATTCTGCATATAATTTTAGCTTATTCTAGGAGTTCTCATTTCAATCTTCTTTTTTTTTTTTCCCCTGTTATTTTTTAAGTAGCAACAGGTGGTGATTGAACTGATTTTGGATTTTGTAAGCTTTACATAGCCAACTGGCATGATGTCCAGCCTCCTAAGAATGCTTCTCTGGTTAAAGCTTTTCAGGGGTTACCATGACAAACATGTGGTAATTGCATGGGACAGCAAACAGCCAAGTTTTCCCTATGTTCTCCATTGTATAGCTCCATTCCACATTCCAAAATATGTATCTTTTTATGTTGCAAACAAGTTGTAGAATATTAGAAAAAAAAAAATGTTTTCTGTCTTTTTAAGAAAAAGATACTGGAATGGTGTAGACTTTATAAAATACTCTCACAAATAAGTCTATTTCATTCTACTTGCTGCATTAAAAACCATAACTTGACAGCAAACCAAATTTTTTTTTCAACCAGTTTTCCTTGTATTCTACTGCTTTGTCTTAGTGTTCTGGTAATTGTTCATTGACCATTCAGTACTAAAAGATCCACTGAGGCTCTATGAAATCCAAGTAGAACTTTACAGCTGTAGAAGCTTTGTGAAATGTACATGTTTAATTTTAAACACACAGCAACCTTTCACGTAGGAGCTCAGCATGTTTTCGCCAATGGCATGCATCAGGTACTGCATGTTCTCCACCCTATATACTTTCATGCATCCCCAGTTCCAAAATTGGAGGAACTCCAGCCACTACTTTCTCCCTTTTTACCCTCAGAATCCACATAACAAGACTGAAAGCTCCAGGAAAAAAAAAAGAGATGACAAATCATGGGATCCTCATGTTCAGAAGAGACCAAGAAGTAATCAAATTCTGAGTATGTATATATGCATATCTAAGGATGATGTCAAGCAGTTAGTTCACAGTGGAGACACAAACTGGAAAGTATCTGAAAATTTAAGGGCCACTCACTCAAACTGCATGTCTGACCCTATGGCTCTCAAAGGGTAATTCTTAGAAAACGTATGAGATAAGCTCCATGCGGCTGCAGGAATTCTACTAAAATATGTGGCCAGGGAAGTTTATGATCTAGTTGCACAAGATGATAATGCTAGTTGGAGATTTTACCTTAATGCCTGAAACCATCTATATATGACTGGCAAATCTTCTCAGAGTCTGAGAGAGGGTAAAATTGATTTTCCCTGGGATCATGCATCAAAGCACTATCATGCATCTAAGTTTCTGCAGAAGAAATTCACTATGTCCAAGTAGCCCAATGTTTTTTAGGTATCTTTCCTGTGGCCCAGTAAGCTGCCTTTTTTGCAGAAAGAGATGAGGAATGGTTATTTCAGCAGTAATCAGCATTAGGGCAGCTGAACTTCTATTCCTCAACTGTTCAGACCATGCATCAGAGGGAGGCTGCTTCTGCCACCAAAGGTAATAGTATGGTGGCGGTTGGGAGCTCCTCCCAGCAATTTGTCCCTGCCAATCCCATTACTTACACCAGCAGTCTAGCAGCTTTCACATCTACCTTCCCGCACCTACTGTAGTAGCAGCTCAGACCTCTAAATTGAGCAGTAAGAACTTTTCCCTGCTCTCCCCACCTCTCAGTAGATGACAAGCACATCTGACAGCATGTCTCATGTCTTCTTCCTAAATTTATTTCCAGTTTCATAGAAACATAGAATGGTTTGGGTTGGAAGGGACCTGAAACAGCATCCCGTTTCAACCCCCCTGCCATGGGCAGGGACACCTAACACTAGACCACCAGCTTCTCTGGTCAACCAGTTGGCAGTGCCTCACAGCCCTCACAGAAAAGAATTTCTTGTTAGTATCTATTCTGAATCTTCCCTCTTTCAGTTTAAAACCATTGCCCCTGCCCTAACAGTATGTGTCCTTGTAAAAAGTCACTCTCCAGCTTTCTTATACACCTCCTTAAGGTACTGGAAAGCTGCTCTAAGGTCTCCCCTGAATCTTCTTTCATACTGCTTTCTTACTTAAGATTATATCTGTTCTCCCAGCAAGTTTCCTATTTTTGTATTTCCGTTGGAAGTAGAGAAGACCAAATGTTAATTTCATAGAATCACAATGTCATGTTAAGGTTGAGGTTGCTAGGCAGCTCTGGAGGTCGTCCTGATCTAATTTCCCTGCTCACATAGAGCCAGTGTTGCTTCACCAATGCTAAGGAGAGGGGGACCATCACCTCCTTCAGTCTGCTGTCAACATTCCTTCAATGCAGCCCAGAGCATCCTCAGCCTTCTTTGCCACAAAGGCACATTTCTGACTCATGTTCATCTTGGTGTCTTTTTCTGCAGAGCTGCTTTCCAGCTATTCAATCCCCACCCCCAAGCATATACTGGTGCCTGGGGATTTCACTTTTTGCCAAGGGGACTTTGCACTTCCCCTTGCTGAACACACGAGGCACCTGTCAGCCCATTTCTCCAGAGTGTTGAGGTCCTAGATCACAGCACAACCCTCCAGTGTATCAGAAACTCCTCCCAGTTTTGTGTCACCATAAAACTTCTTACTCTCTGCCCCATCATCCAGATACTTAATGAAGATGTCAAACAGGATTGTTTGGAACCAGTACTGATCCCAGAGGTACACTGCTAAATACTGGCCTCCAATTAGACTTCATGCCACTGATCAACCCTCCTCAATGTCTGCTCATCCAACCCATACTTCATCAGCTTCAACATGAGGATGTTATGGAAGACTGTGAAAGCCTTATTGAAGTCACAGTAGACAATACCCACTGCTCTCCCCTCATCTACACAGCCAGTAATTTCATCATAGATGTTTATCTCATTGGTCAAGCATGACCAATGAAAATAATTTTCAGAATTAAAATTGGTGAATGAAGTTAATTTTACAGACCTATGCACCTTATGTGAGAAATAAATATAATGGTGAATATGCATGTCAGAATGGAGCAAAAGCAGGGCTGCTACAAGAGGGAAAATGAATGAGAAGCCGGTGGTGGTCATGGCACAGTTTTGTCACTGACCAGGGCACTGTCTGACCATATCTAAATAAGGTGAGCAGAGTAGCATACTGATAACAAGGTCCACCGACAGTCCCAGAAAAAAACAACGTGACAAACCAGGTCCAGGGGCATCCTGGGAGTCCATTCAGGTGTAGCAGGAGGTGAAGGCAGATACAGGGCTGAAGGCAAGATTGCAGCATGGGTCCACTGAAGACAGAATTCAAGGCAAACTACCAGCAAGATAGGTCAATGTCCATACAGAAAACAAGGCCAGAGGCAGGACCTGAGACAGGTACACAGCATAGTTCAGAAAAGGACTAAAAGTCCAGGCCCAAGCTTAAAAAGAGTGCCTGAACCACAGAACAGAGAGTGCATGTGTGGGGTTTCAGGGCTGATCAGGGCACTTAGGACCCAGTAGTGCACTCAGGGCTCTTAGAGTGCAGTCTGTAGCATCAGTAAAGATATATCCGAAAACCTGAGACCAACGAGGCCATACAATGTCAAAAGAAGGATGAAGCTTGACTGCACCATGACTTCAGCTGCATTTTACTGATGAGCAAGGAAGGTCCACATCAGTGCCTAAAAGCTTTACAGAAAACCTGAAATTTGCCTTGGAGAAGAAAAACTTCCATTACTTCACATACAAGAACATCTCTTAGGAAAGTGGCTCTTTGGAATGAATCATGCAAGGGAAACAGCAAGCTACGGCAGAAATCTGGACAGCTGTTTTTTCTCAATATCAGTCAGTCATGAAGAGGAGGCTATTCATGTAACTTTACCAGCAAAGGTGAGCTGGTGCTATAACTAGGTGTTTAGTCAGCATTCTAAATGTCTTTATCAATGTGAAGAGGACAACACATTGAATTTATAATTTCCTTTAACATAATTAATGAAGGAAACTTCCTTTCTCCTAGATGTTTTAATATACTGAATTATCTGATCAACAAGTGGGAGGAAATGAGAAACTAGAAGGATCCAGACAGAATTAAAACCTGTCATGTGAAATTTAACTGACATACGAACATATTACATCAGCTAGTATTTAGTCTAGTCTGTCATTTTACGTTCTTATGGGTTTACTGTGTAAGGGAATGGACTTTTCCTAATTCCCAAATTTCTACGCTCTTTCTATGCCTTGGTTTTACAGAAATAGGATGCTGAAATATCTGTCTCTCATTGTCCTACATGTTAATGAACATATTCAATATAAACAGGGAGTACTGGCAGATGAGGAGGCTTAGTGTACTGGAATTTTCTGATGTGTCTAGTCTGGGTGATCTGTAGACTCACCAACTTGTGCCATTCCAATCCAGACTTTCTCAAAAGACTAAAATTAATTGGTGGAGATAACCGGTACAGATCCCTATGAATCATTGTTAGATTCCAGACTTCAGAAGTTGTGATGTTTCTAAAAGACATTCAATAGACGGACAGCAGACAGAGGTAGAACAGTAAAGTTTCTTGCACATTATGGACAATTAAGAGTCTACTGCATCTTCTGTATGATTCATCATACAGAACACAAACTCCTTCAAAACATGTAAGCATGCATCAAGCTTTTGTACCTCCCAAAAACTAAATGTTTGTCAGGCTCTTTCTTGGTAATCCTGAAGATGGTAACTGTAATGATCTTCTCATTCAGTTTCCCATTGCACCTCAGTCTAACTCCTGTGTTCTGCTTCCACTTTGGACCCCAGAGAAAGTATTTTCCTTTGTTCTCCAAGTAGCTATTCTTTTAGACAATCTACTTAAATTCTTCTTCACAATTTCTTGGAATCTGATCAAAGGTCATTATCTTACCCTAATGTATTTATTCATGAAGCCTCACAGTTTATTATCCTAACCTGGAAGAAAAGTAGTCACCCTTCTTCTTCCAAAAAGATCTATTCTCCTTGGTTCTTTATTCATAAGTGTGCATTGTAGATTGTCTAGATCTTTTCTTAGCTGCAGTTACAAACGAGGAGAATGCAAGAGAAGTATAAAAACATTTGAAATATTGAGATGAACTTTTATAAATTCATGCATTTCAAAGCAAATGAAGCAGAAGTCTGAGTAAATCCAAAAGCCACTAGCAGTGTCCAAGATTCCCTCATTTATTGGCAAGATGACCTGGCTGCATGAGATTGGCTGACAAGATCAGAAAGCTAAAACATCTTTTCTTGTACCACCTCCAGAGGAGCCCATAAGATTTTCTGGCATTCTCTGAAGAAATCCTGGAATGCCTCCAGATCATGAATAGTGAAAGAGAGAGACAGATCCATAGCTTTATCCAGTAAGGGTGATGAAAATGGAAGTTGCAAAATACTCTCACCAACTTATACATATAGAAAGAAAAAAAAAGTTAAATTATTTCCACTGGGGAAAAAAAAAGTAGGTTGATAACACAGACCGAGTGGAAAAAATCTTGCAGAACTCAGAGAAAACAAAAAAAAAAAGAAAAAAATCAATATATTCAAAACCTCTAAAGCCACAGGCCAGGATAACAAGTCTGAAGATTTACTCTAAGCAAAGATCAGAAAAGAACCTGAGAGTCCTGCTGTGATTCCTGAGCCAATTAAGAGAACAGGAACACATGTCAGAAGAATAAAAAAAAGCAGCCATCATCAATGAAATTAAATAAAGAAACAACTAAAGAGTCCCAGGAAACTCAGCAGTATTACTCTGAAAATTATTTCCCATGCTTTCAACTGCAGCTTTCTAGAGCACCATGCTGGAGATTTTTTCCCCCTATTTAATCAGAATTTTGTACTTTACAGAATTATTAAATACAGTAACAATGAATTGAAATCATGAAGTGCAACAAGCAAATTAAAACAAAAAGCAAAACAATTTTCACTGTGGATGTTTAGGGCAAATATTTAGAACAAAAATCAACAAACAATAAAGTTGAGATCTTGCAGTTAGTGTTATTAGCCACAACACTGCAAACAGTATAAATGAGAAGGTGGACTTACCTTTGCTATATTTCAAGAACACTGGACAAACATTTCGCTAAACAAACCCTATTCTGGCAAACCCAAAGCAGAAACAAAAAGAGGTCATTCCAGAAGGACCATTCAAAACACAGCAATGGCTGATGCACCAACTTTACAAATCAACAGCTTTAAGAGATTAAAGGTACTGGCCCACCATAAGATTGTATAGGAACTAATCTCCCCTTTAAGCACCCAACAGTGCAAGGGATGGACTAGATTTGATTGGACAAGACTATGAACAAAGAAAAAAAAAAGAAAGAAACTGTACAGTAACTGTACAGTAGACCTAACACTTCAGGGGAGACTCATTCCAAGTTCAGATAGATCTTTCCAAACTCAGCCATTTCAATTTTATTTATGTGTAAAACACCTGGTGAACACATTAGGAAAAAGTGAACAGTTTTCTTCCTTCTGAGAACTCAAGAATAGATTTTAAAATGCAGAAGATTTGATCTCTGTTCTGAATAATGAGTGAAAATTTTGGTTTTAAATATTTATCTTTTTTTTTCCTGAAAGGTGAAGTGAAAGGGAAAAGTAATCATTTGTTTTCATCATTTCTTCTCCACAACAGTTACTACCACTGCGTAATGTGTAACAAACACACACATATACATAATACTTAACACCCTTGAAATATATGTCATTAAGGACTTGAACTACTTCTTTGAAGTTTGGCTAATAGAACTCAGGGGACATTGGAATACACCAACTTTGCCAAATTAAATATAGAGCAATAACATACATAAATTATTCCTCTCTTCCCAGGACATACTCATATAATTGATTGCCCAGATTTTACACTTTAACTATTTTACCATTCACCTGCTCTACTTATATTAACATTTAGAAACAAAGAGAAAGATAAGTGATCTGTGAAAAGCTTTCTACTTTTTCATTACTCTTCAGCAACACAGTTTGAGTGGCTTATTAGAAAAACATAAAAAGGTAACAGATTCCAACCCCAGCAGTCTCTAGTTTCAATACTTTTTGACATTCAGTGCAGGTAATACAGCAATGTTTTTGGCAAGAACATATATGCCCCCTATAAATTTAATGTATTCTTTCCACAGAAAGAGGGAAATACATGAAATACTCATTAAGCATTTCCTAAATAGAAAATTCAGTACTAAAAAAAAAAAAAAAAAGTTACATCTTTCAATAAACTTATGCATACATACACACAAATCAAATATAAAATTATTCTTTAAAATATAAACATTCCCCTATCCAAACCCCTTTGCTTTTAAACAAAATTCTTTCAGCTTCTTCAACAGGGATTACCCAAGTATTTCCTTTCCTGACCAACGTTCCCTTCCCACCACTATCTCTCTTTGTCCCACGGCTTTCCCAAGTACAACACTGAAACGTTTTTGGCAAGTGTAGCATTTTATTCTGAGTTTATGATAATGTATTATGCAAATTCATTGCACTACATACATAATTTCTCATTTCATACAATTACTTTTGTATTTTAAAAGCTGGATCATAAATTTTACCTCCTCTAGCAGTAATGAAATGCCATCAGCATTCAGTTCAAAATACTATTTTATATATACAATTAGATGTACAAAGGTAGGTAAACATGGGTGATAAATCTTGAACATTTAGTGGTACAAAACTAACCACTACTGAGGAAGCAGCATTTTATCTGGTCTGTTGAAATTAGTAAATTCCAATTAGCCTTTAATTTTCTTTTATAAAGACCTGACTGTAGATTTTATTCCACATCCAAATTGCTACTGGTATATCACAGCAAGTACGACAATTCTGAATATAGCATGGAGTTTTATTCCAAGGTATCTAATTCAGCCTTACCTCAGAGTTCTTAAATCCCATAGTTTGATGCCATCACCTGCAGCTGTGGTCATGAAGAGATTATAAGCTTCGGGTTGTTGAGTACTGAAGGATGACCCCTGTAAAATATGAAGTCAGCTTCAGATAACTATTCTTGTGGCACTAAATATATATAGAATTAAAGAATCGTAGAATACCTCAAGTTGGAAGGGACCCACAGGGATCAACAAGTCCAACTCCGTGCTCCTCACAAGACTACCTAAAACTAAACCATTTGACTACAAGCATCATCCAGACACTCCTTGAACTCTTATAGGCTCGGTGCTGTGACCACTTCCTGGAGAGTCTGTTCCAGTGACCAAGCACTGTCTCAGTGAAGAATTTAGTCTATTTAAAAAACAAACAAAAGCTGTTTGTTAGACTATGTGTAAAAAAGCTTGTCTGCCCACACATAAAGGAGTGCAGAGGCAAGCTAGCATGTGGAGAAACCTCCATAATGCAGTCAGAGAAATGGAGCACTGCCTTGACTCTTTGACTGCCTCAACTCTTTGACTGCCTCGACTCTTTGCAGTGTTGTCCCAGGACAGCCATGTGAGCCCTTTGGTCCAGGAGTGACACCCACCATGATGAGTCAACGGGAGAGGCTCTCCAGGTCATCTCACAAACTGATGGGGATTACTACCTATTGGGGTATGGGATCCTTTATAGGATGCACGGGAAGATAATTTTGTGATTGCACAAGACAATCATAGAATCATAGAATCAGAATAGTTAGGGTTGGAAAGGACCTTAAGATCATGTAGTTCCAACCCCCCTGCCATGGGGAGGGACACCTCACACTAAACCATGCCACCCAAGGCTTCGTCCAACCTGGCCTTGAACACTGCCAGGGATAGAGCATTCACAACCTCCCTGGGCAACCCATTCCAGTGCCTCACCACCCTAACAGGAAAGAATTTCCTCCTTATATCTAATCTAAACTTCCCCTGTTTAAGTTTTAACCCATTACCCTTTGTCCTGTCACTACAGTGCCTAATGAAGAGTCCCTCCCCAGCATCCCTATAGGCCCCATTCAGGTACTGGAAGGCTGCTATGAGGTCTCCACGCAGCCTTCTCTTCTCCAGGCTAAACAGCCCCAACTTCCTCAGCCTGTCTTCACATGGGAGGTGCTCCAGTCCCCTGATCATCCTTGTGGCCCTCCTCTGGGCTTGTTCCAACAGTTCCATGTCCTTCTTATGTTGAGGACACCAGAACTGCACACAGTACTACACGTGAGGTCTCACAAGAGCAGAGTAGAGGGGCAGGATCACCTCCTTCGACCTGCTGGTCACGCTCCTTTTGATGCAACCCAGGATACGGTTGGCTTTCTGGGCTGCAAGCGCATTCATTTAAGGCAGGAAATAAGGGCAGGAAAAGAGGGAGGGATCAAACAGTAGTCTAACAGTTAATTATAAGCCATGTTTAACCTTGGCATAAGTGGGCATATTTTCATTGACTTCAGTAGCAATTTCATTCATTCATAACAGGACTGATTTTGGCTTTGTACCTTTAAATAATTAAATTCAGCCTATATTTAAAACTCTGCTTTTTTAACATCCATGTTGGCAAATCCTGTGGCCTTTTCACTGGCTACAAACTTGTTTCTCCAGGGAACTAAATATAAACAGTTAAAACTCCTTCTTTCCTTTCCCCACTGTTCACATTCTTGTTCTGGCTGAATACACCACAGAAACCTCAAGGCCATTTCCCGCAATCAGTGCTTCATTGCCAGGAATCTTCTATTTGTTATGAAAACTGGCATATAACTGGAAAATGCTTTAGTATTTAGTCAATAGAATTCCCCAAATGGCAAAACAAAGTGGCATACTCAGCATTAAAAAGACTATAGGAGCTTTCATTTATTTTGCTTTAAGTGGGTTTCCTTTCTAAACTGAGGATTACCACAGCCTGCTCTAACAGATGAACTAAAATGTACCATATTTCCCAACAAAGTCTATATAATTTCACATTAGCTGTATCTGTTAAAAAAAGAAAAAAAGGAAAAAAGAGTAATTGTAAAAGAGAAAGACAGTAGTTGTCCAAAGGATAGTACCCATTAAAAGTTACAGAACACCTTTTTTTGCTTTTGTAACTTTTCCTCACCATCCCTTTCTTCACTCAGCCATGACCTCAGAGTCCAATACAAAAAGTTCTAAACATACATACACGTTCACTTCATGAACTAGTTGGAAATCACTGTTTGAATTTGATTCCATCAAATTTGAGTCTATCAATACAACAGTGTCAACACTGTTGACATACAGCAGTGTCAACACCAGCCTGTCACTGAAAAGTGGGAGATTTCCACCAGTTGCCTCAGGCTAGAGAGGAACAATAAACCTCTTTCCCCCAGCTGCTAAGTACCCAGAGAAGTAAGCTATTACATGAACCTGCAGCAGTATCACCACCACATCTCCACAGGACCATGTATTTAGCCCACTTTCCCAATGAAATTATGCGTATGCAAGTGTACTGTCTGCTGATTCCCATCCAGAACTTTTTTAACCTGCTTCACTATTTAAAACCAACCTGACAGAGGGATAATGGTCTTACGATGTTTCCACAATATACATATAATTAGCAGACAAGTTAAAACCAGCACAGCCATTAAGAAAAGGGATTTTCTTTGACAAGTCATTAACCAGCCAACATAAGAATAATTTAGAACAGGCATGGAGTATGGCATGCCTCTCAGTCAGCTAGCAATAAGGACAGCACAAGAAGATAAGGCTGTGATAGGGGAGAGTCTTTAGGGAACACAGGGAACAAAACTGAAAGTGCATGTGGTGGGAGCTGAAGGTTATAAAGAACACAACAGTAAAGTTTCTGTGGTGGATTTGGAAGGCGATATTTGAGAAAGCAGGCTTTAGAAAGAATGCTCAGTTTTATTACTGCTGCAAGAACCTGCACACAAAGACAGACAAGCTTTGTATCATCATCATATGGTATGCCCTATATTTCAGGGGAAATTGGTGCCAAAAAGTTTTTTAAGGAAACTAAAATACACTGAGGTTTAGAATAATGAACATTAATATGCTTAATTAGATTAAGATTATAGATGTTTTAAGCAAGCAGTATAAGGCCTGAAGTTCTGCAAGGAATTTAATTGAGTAAACTCTAATCATACGTGGAGGTTCAAGAACTAGGCATGTTTTTTGTGGTTTCCTCTGATGGACTTCGATAAACTAAATTGCATTATTGTAATTCCAGGATTAAGGGTTCTTCATATATCAAATCCTAAATAACTGTACTAATCTAAATTAAATGTCAAATGGAAAGTAATGTGCCACATGTAATACAAATATATAGACAAAAATCTGGTGGTAAGCATACTACCCAGAACAACTTCTTCCCAAGGTGAAGATTTTGTTGCTACAATTTTGCCCAGTTTTCTCTTTTCCTTTTACTGACTTATTTTGTCCAGTACTTTAGATTTGTCACAGCCCCATATACGTAGATCTAAAATGGCCTTTTTATAAGTTTCAGAATATCTATTTCTCATCAGAGAGATGCTTGCTGCATTCTTGCTCTGATTTCCCTTCCCTTATGTTGACAAAATAACAAAAATTCACAACACAAAATACTGTTCTGTAGAATATAAGCAAAGACCCGAGGAAAACATAATCAAGTCAATGAAAACTATAGATGGAAAGGTAAAGTGTGAAAATGTTTATATATCCTTGGCAGACATATATATATATATAGAGTGTATATAGAGAGACATACATTACTTTCAACCACTGCTGTAATTTAAGGTTTTCAAATTAAGCAGGCTGGTATTAAGACCTTTGGCTATTCCTACAGTTAACAGAGATAAAGAAGGAAAGATAAAGCACAGCAATGTATACTTTCCATCATGATGTGATGTTAGTGTGCAGATATATTTTCATTGTATTCATTACTCTTCATCTCACGATAAACATGTAACAACACAGCAGAGCTTCTTGTGCAAATGTGGAAACTACTGATTTTTAAGATTTACCAGCTAAGACTTTTTTCTTACATTTCCGTCTGCTCTGAGTCACAGTAACAACTATTTTCCTCCAGCTTCCATGCAATTTTTATAATTTGTTTTCAGCATTATACTGTTGAATTTTTTGTTTCTGAAATAAACCTTTGCATTCAAAGCTGGGTGTAAAATGAGACTTTCTAATTGTGCTACTGCCTTTAATTTAAAGATGCTTAGAATTATTCTTTATACTAAAGCAGAAATCTCAACCTTCTGGGAGTGAGCTTTACTGATGCTGCTCTCTTCGCCTCCCTGCATCCTTCTCCTCATGGCCATTACCTCTTTAAACTTAGTTTCTTCCAGTCCCTGCATATGTGTCCTCTGGACCCTTGCAAGATACTGAGGTTCAAGGAGGTGAGAAGGGAAGATGTAATAAGGAGCTCTGGAACAACAGTAATTAACGTGTGCTTATGACTGGAACAGTATGGGGCAGGGGTAGTGGGGGAAAGATTTTACTAGAGTGAGGGAATTAAGTATGAGAAGTAGCAGAAAGGAAAGAGGTTTTAAGAGGTGAAGACTCAGTTGCAGAAACAAAGCACCTGTAATGATATAGAGAGATACAGCCTAGCTTCAACTGGTGAAACAGGTGTGGAGATGCAAACTGGCCAAGCGACACAGAATCAGAGGTGCAGGCTTCAGCCATATGTTGGTTGCTCTGGAGCTCCAGCAAATTGTAAAGAAGCTTGAGGCAGTACAGTCATCCCAGAGGCTGCCAATGAGAAAGGGAGAAGAGCGACAAGATAGAAGACAAGCTGGAAGCCCCATCTGGTTGCTGCCACTGTTCTTGTCTCCAGCAAAGGAGAAGAGTCAGTAAGAATGGGCAGAACCACTGCCAGGTTGACACAGCTGAAAAGAACCATCGCAGCAATTTGCTAGCCTACAACAGCAAACACTCCATGTACCTATTTTACAAATGTACACTGTATAGCTATGTACTCTATGTTCATCGGCAATATATCACAAAGTGATAACAAGAACAGAAATTATTTTGCATAATTCAAGCTTCAAGTAAGGGACAAGTATTCATCAACTCTACTTATATCTGTACATAGGCTGCAGATTTAATATCTCAGGCAAGGATACAGTCTGATTTTACAACCTTTTTACAGTTAGGAAGATTTAAAACATTCCTTTGTGATAAGCTAAGCCATAGCAAGTGATTCAGCAGGGTGGTTTATCATCTTCAGCATTCCATTACTGGATACAGGCTTCATCACATCATTGTAACTGCCACTGCAACAAGGGATGTGCTACTAAATGTAAAGTGATGGTTTGGACTACCTATGGTCATGGCACAGTGTGGGTGAACTCAATTATTTTAGCCAGCATAATTTGCACAGATTTAACGAAGGGCAACTATACTGCAGATTTTGACAAAGCAAGACAGGAATTACACACAGCCATTAAAACAGGTGTCCCACCTCATCATCTTCTAAGAGATATACTTTATAATAGTTCAGCCAAATCTTTAATATGTGTATATATATATGTATACATATGCATATATATACATATTTGCAATATTCCTGCTAAACTATTATGGAAGAAGATTCAGAATACTGCTTATTATATATCAGACAATGCTGTAAAGAGAGCTCATTCAAAATTATACAATAAACTTATCAAGTAGATATTGACAGTTCTTGCAAATAATCCCTAAAATAGACCAAAAGACAGTTTAAAATTGAATTCATTACATTGCAAGTTACATAGACTTGCTTACAGCTGCTGCTGTCCAAAACCAGAAAAAACAAGAATGTCCTGCTCTTCACCTTTTTCCAGAATACCCTATGTATTTAATCATTTGCTAACAAGTTTTTCCCACACTTAATCAGAACATATCTTCCTTAGTGTTTTACAAGACCTTCTAAATAGATTTTCCTTTTTTTATTTATTTAAAGAATATATCTGATCATCCCGACTTACTACTGCCCAGGTAGCATCAAAAAGCAGTCTTGGAACATGGGGACTAATTTTAATGAATCTAAACCAGAAAATGCACTGCAAGAATATACATATGGCAACCATCAATGAGCATTCAGTCCACAAGGCAAAACTAGGGCTATTCAAAAGGAAAGCCTTCATAAATTTTGTTGTGTAGGCACTGGATCTTCAGCATCAACTGCTTCACTCCACAGATTTACTTCTATTGCACTATCCTTCATGACTACCTAGCCTTAGACTCCAATATGTTTCACACTTCAAACAGAATGTAATTTATACACAGCATTCTGCATATTTTTCAAGGTCTATAAAATTTGTAGGGTATTTTCTTAATGTAAATTCACTGGCTTATATTTATGCTAACAGATATAAACTATACAACTGTAACAAAACGGTGTGTAATTTTCCTATTGACTTATCTAAAGTATTAATTTCATATAACAAAAAATAGAGAACCTTGATCTATAATATTCACAAAATTGTCAGTTTTCTTTGCTATACCACATACCTCTAGGCTTTTTCCCAAGTGAATACTTGCCCACAGCTTTAAAGTTTTTCTTGATTAAATAACCTGAAGACACTAAGCTGACCAAGCAAAAAGAAAAGCCAGAAACTTAAGCCTATGTGTTACAAACAGTACTGAAATAGTTAGCAAAAATTTAAGTGTTTTACCAGATCACAGTTCCCAGGAAAACCCACAAAAGTTCTACAAAAGTAGTAATAAGGAATTCTTTTAAACCCACAGAAGCAAGGACTTTCTAAATGGGGATGAGGAGCCATATTCAACCAAACCTAACGCAGTAGGCTTTCCAGCATGTATGGTACCATGAGACCCCCAAACATTCAAATTAATCTTCAAGCAAGAGAAAACAAAAAAAGAGCAAGGATGAGGGATTTTAAGTCATCTGTTTTGGTGCAGTAGTAAGCAATTTTTTTTTTTTTGGTTGCTGTTTCTGAAGTTTCAGAGTAAACCAGATGACTTCAGATTCAACTTTAGAGGAGAAAAATTACATTAGGAAAAGTTCCCACTGAACTACAGTATTATAGTCAAGTAAAGCCAAGGGCAATATACAATCCCCTGATAGCAAGCTTGTTCATTTATTTTCACTGCTCCCTGCTTTCCATTAGACATCAAATGATATCTGGGTGCCTTCATCACACAGACTTATAACCTTGCCCATCCTTCGAACATATAAATACTCTATTACTATCAACAATATTTTTAGCCTCCAATTTCTTCTTTGATGGAGTTGTGGTACTACAAATAAAATTCAATAAAGTATATACCTTATTTTGACAGATCTGATGAACTGATCTAGTATGAACTTCTGGTATCGCTGCTGCACTGCAGCCTGCATTGAGGTCAAAAACTTCCAGTGCTCGGTTGCTACCGGCTGTAAGTACAATATCTGTACAGTTCTCTGTGTTAAAGTTAATCTGATCTAAAGGTACAAAGGCACAGATAGACAACAAGACAGACATACAGGTATCAAGAGCCCGTTGTATTTACTGCTTTATGAATAGCATCAAAAATTTTACAGTCCAAAAATATTTATGTCCAGTTCTGAATTTCAATACCACAAAAAAAAAGCAGCATTTTTACTCTGATAGAAAAACAGTAGTAAAGAACCAAATTGCAATTACTTTAACTGAAGTTATTTCCATGTAATTAAGTCCAAAGAACTATAAAGAATATAAGAAATATAAAGGATACAAGAGTAGAATTCATTTACTGCTGAAAGGCTGGTGATCTCCATTGTTGAAGCCATGGGAAATGTCTGTACCAATTTGCAAACACTTCTCTGTTTATATCTGCAAAAAATATCCAGTGACTGCTAGTGTTAATGAAATAAGTCATGATTTGTGGCCACCAGTAAACTCCTATTGGAATCACAAAGCAAATCAAGATGCTCTCCTTCATTATTAAAAATAAAAGCCATAAACCTTTTGACTTGTTGCTGAACTATATTAAAAACTTGGGAACAAAACTCATTTGGATGAAAAGAAACACGATATTCATATACATTAGATAGATCTTCCGTCAACGTGAAACACTGAAATAATCATGTATGTATATTGAATCTTAAATACACCAGTTTCAGTTACATAAAAAGAATCACTTCATCTTCTGGAATGTTTAGAATTTATCATAACTGAAAAACTATTCTCTCTCTTACACCAAGGAGAAGAGTGGATGTCATTCAATGACCCTCTAAAATGAATCTTATATATAGCAAAAGATAAGCACCAGAAAATCTAAAGCAGTTAGAGATGGTTGCCGTTAGAATCTTGTTAGAATTTGTCTTATGACTTAGGTACTTCTTATCTAGTTTCTCATAAAAAGCAAAGAGCGTTTCAGTTCTTTGATCTAAATGCTAAA
Organism: Pezoporus wallicus; assembly: GCF_028554395.1. Lineage (NCBI taxonomy): Eukaryota > Metazoa > Chordata > Aves > Psittaciformes > Psittacidae > Pezoporus > Pezoporus wallicus. The sequence goes on from NW_026637663.1 coordinate 7,293,407, forward strand.
GCTCTAAGGAACCAAGCTCAGAATATTTTTGTTATTATACTGCCAAATCAGGTTTGTGTAGCCCAATTATGAAAAAAGTTTAAACTGGCCTAAAGTGGCTTGCATGAAAATAATTATTTTCTTAAACATTAACTTTCCAGAAGTACCTGAAATAATCACTCCCCTATGTATGATTAGCATGCTACATTTTAAACCCACTTAGCATGGCCTTTGCTCTATCCATCTATAATATGCTCTATTATAGTTTCCCATTTAATCAGCGTAGGGATTTTCTCATTACTTCCCTTGCTGTATGTATAATCACTACAACTAGCTGCTAAATATAAATGACTTTTAAAGGCATTATTTCTGTGAATGGAACACATTTTCCCCTTTTCAAACTCCTTTCAATTTGCTCATGCTGATCTTTAAAAGAACATATAAAACTAAAAATGAGATAACCCAAATATGCTTTGTTCCGCACATATTCATACGTGAATTAAAAATAATTAAGAAACAAACAAAAGATAAACAGCACATTATATTTCATAACAGCATGCACAACTACTGATGAGTATGGAAATTCAATAGTTAGTAATTTTGGAGAATGTAATAATAACTTAGGTTGTGGATAGTTTTCAGATTAATCGTAGAAACAGAAGTCAGGGCATCTGTATCCTATCCCCAGGACTGCAATAAATCTCCTCTATGGCATTTGTAAATAAGGATATATTTAAATACGGCAATAAGAAATATAACATTTTTTTTTCTTTTTTTCCACTTCTCAGTTTACCTTTAAAACTGAATCAATATTTAACCATTTTATTAAGTCGTTGTGATGCTTTAGTTAATTAGTTCTTTGAAAACTCTGCACAGAGAAACAGTGATTTCTCATTGTACTGTCTTCACCTCTGAAATACAGTAGCAATCTATTGGTTAGCCAGACTACACTGCCATGCCCTTCTAATTAAGGGTATAAAGCATGCTTTTGGGTTAGAAGTAGCATCTTCTTGAATTAGTTCCATTCAAACATTCTTCCAAACTTGACTCAGAAGGCAGAATGACAAGAGCTGTGAGGAAAAAAAGAAGGAATGCTGCAGTGTTCCATAAAACAAATGCTGGGAAATTAACTCAATTCACAAGAAAATGTCAAAGCAAATTAACCTTTAATACCTTTTTTATAGATAGATATACATAAGGCCTCAAACTATTTTGTGGATTTGTTGTAATGCCTACAATTGTGTGTTTGGTATTTTGGTATTACACTAACATCTCAGAGTATAAATGCACTTTTTTGAGGTAGTGTTAATAACATCAAGAAATACTGACAGCATGACAACAAAATTCTGCCATAAGCACAACCCTGCATACATACTTTGACAGCTTTAAACCAAGATTCTATATGGTCCTAACAAAGAAACTGGAACAACACAGAACACAGTACAAGTTCACTGCCCAAGTCCTTGGAAAACTGCTTGAGTGGATTCTACAATTACATCAAGTTCCATACTACTTTAAGTTTCTGAACTAACTAGCTTAAAGGTGGTTTAGACAAGTCTCCCATAACAGTAAATGCAGCATGGATTTTCCTCAGGTTCCTGGATACCTTCTCCTGGGAGGCATAGGTATTTGTTAATAAATAAATAAATAAGATACCTAGAGCCAGCACATTATATACTGCAATATCAGCTCCTTACTGAACCCTAAGCCCACACAAATACAAGGAAAAAATAAATTAACTAAATCTTAAATCTGAAAATCATTCTGATCTGAAAGATCAGAATATGGTTTTCCATCTTCTTTTTCTAAGTTCTTCCACAATCGCTTCTATAAATTTTAAGACTTATGAATGGTATGAGAGAAGCAATTGCCTGCTTCAGTTTCCAAATATTACTTGTCTGCACTATGAATAGATTTCTAGCAAAACTGGGAAAAGGAATCACTTTTCTACCCTTTCAGGTTCCTCCTGTACTGTTACACTTTGGGTTTCAGGGTTTGGGTTTGGGGTTTGTTTTGGTTTTTTTTTTCATTTTATTCTGTTAGTTTTACCCTCCTAATGTAATGTATATACTATAAAATCAAAGCAGAAAATTATCTATTTCTTAGTATTTATATTCTATCCTATTTGCTATATTCCCATTCCAAATAGAGCATATGGCTAAAATAAGAGCAACGACACCTCCTTCTATTAAGGATTTTGACCAGAAATGTAAGGTGAAGAATCACAAGTGAGAGTGGATTAACTGAAAAACCAAGCAGGTGCCTGAAAACCACAATTAGTTAGCCATTTTGAAGAATTTTTAAAAATAATTTAGATCATAATCTATTAGCTACTTTTTCAAATAAGAAGGAATTTCTGTTCTTTAAGAAGTATATATTAAAGGAGAGAGATAATTTGCCATTTTTTCTCCTTTTGTTTTATTGATAAGCATTTAACATTTCAGTGGTTGTACCTACCAGGTTCATACCTCAGTCCAGGAAAGCACTCTTATTCAAAAATGTACTTAACGCTGCGCTTAGTATGGTTTTCTGTACACTGGCCAAACTACCAAGGATATAGGCCAGTTTTTCCATCTAAGGCTGCAGCACAGTTATTTTTAATATCATGAACAGACAGAACACACCATTCACAATACTAATAGACTTCAGTGTCGCAACCTTAATTCTGTTTGTCCTTCCAGTCAAAATCTGAGGTCATAATATCAGGCAAATATCTCTTTGAGGTGTTTTTAAATGTTACTGTATTTAAACATACACATGTGTATATATATTTGAACGTAATAAAGTCTCATGTACACAAATACTGCTGAAAACCAGCAAGAGCAAATTAAGAGAAACTTAGTAAAAGGATACAAGGAGAATTTTAGCTCCAGTTAAAAACTAAAACATAGAACATATATCAGACATTCAATAAAAGAACTGATTTCAAGTGGGAAAGAAGGAACAGGACAGTAATAGGAAAAAGTGTATGAACTGTGACTCATAATCAAGAAATACAGGGACAAAATAGGATAATAAGTAATTTGATGCAACGGTTGGAAAGTCAGTGAAAATTATAAAAAAGTGATTACTTCCATTTTACAGAGAAGGAAGAAAAGTGTCAGAGCATGTTGGTGTCTCTGAAGGAAAATGTATATACAATATTCCCACAAGAGAAAGTTTTGCAACAGCTACTCAAACATAACTTCAGACATTAATTCACACTGGGACGTAAACAGGCAAAAGGTAAAGCTCAGAAGTTCCCAAATGGTAACACTAATAGTAAAATAGTATTTGCAGCAGTTAAGCTATGCACTATAAAAAAAAAATACTATATGTTTTTTCTATTATGCCAGAACAAATATGTTTTTACAATTGGCTTTTACTATTTGGTTGAGGTTTTTTTCCTTCTTTAATATTCTTGCCCCCAAGCCAATCTCACCACACACAAAATCCCAGATCAAACAGTACAAGTACTTTCACTAGTTTGTTAATGAAAAATTGTACTCGCCTTTTGAGGTCATCCTTGGTTGTGTCTGGATGGAAACTTAATACATGAAATTCAGCTCCACAACACAGCAATATAAATGCATCTATAAAATAAAACTGTGCAAAGCGTACAGTCTTATGGAACTTTTCTTTACCCTGAAATGTGAAGAAAATTATTAAGATTGGATTCTAAGATAATTAATATTTTTCCTGAGATTCCTACTGTTAAGGCATAGTTTCCCTGTTTATCCTGATCATATGCCAGGAGGTTAACCTATTGTGTAGTGGCACTTCCTATTTCTGAGATGTTAATCTCAAAGTTTTCATTCTACTTAAATTAGTTGGCAGTAAATTCAATAGTATCTGTAGTTTATTGAATCTAACACAGTCTAGCTTCACACTCAACTTCCATTTGAATTGGGGAGTAGATTACACAGTCAAGTAGAGATGAGCCAATGAATGTAGAATAAACAGAGAAGAAAATAAACCCAGAACTTCCAGACATGTCCTCTAGTTTTGTCCACCAAGGTTGGTTTCTCATTTTCATAAATTAGCATGATAAAAGCTCAATTTGAAGCCATAAGGATCACCTGGATTGTAGTATCAGTTGGAATCACCACCATTCAGTAGCTCTGAAAATGAGGCTGCATGTTTCTTCTACAGAGCTGTTAAAATGGAAGTAGATGAAAGTGCAAAACAGTGCCCTTTTAATAAAGTGCCCTATGAACCAAACCATACAAAGTTTCTCATTACCAGAATTAAGGCAGGTTCATTACTGCAGACTGACCAGACTCTTAAAGTTCTGTCTTCTGATGCAGAAACTAACCACTTCTTGTCATGACTCCAGCCAACAGAGTTAACAGCACCATCATGACCTAATAAAAATAATAATGGAAATGTCATAAAGGTTGTTTCTTCTGTTTATATGTTTTTCCAGATTTAATTACATTGTTTTAATATAATTATACACAATATTAAAACACATTTTAAATACAGGCTTCAAATGGTTGGATTAAAACTGGTAACAGTAAACCAGGTATTGATTTTTTTTTTCCACCAAAAATCATGGAAAAAATCTCTCTCATTAATAATCAGACAATGATAATTCTGACATTTTCCGAAGTTATTTGAAGAGCATTTCCAAGAAACATCCGTGATGTACGATTTAAGCAAAGATACAATATTACTTGAACAGAGAAAGCGGGTATTATATTATGATGAAATTTTATATTAAACATGATCTGGAAACAAGAACTTGCAAATACTTGCAATACTTTATTTTATTCATCAGGCTTTTACTACTGAGTTATCTGTTTTTAAAAAAAAACACAAAATGAACATGCCACAACAGGTTCTGCAGGATTGCCTCATTAGATTAAAAAAAAAAACAGAAATATAACTGCCTGTTTAAAATCATATTTTAAAATATTATAATCTCCAGTTAATAGCAAAAAGCTTCTGCAACAGACTTTTCCCCTTTGGTGTCACACAGTTAAAAACAAGATTAGAAACTTTCAAAGGAAGAACTTCAAAAGCCAGAAACATCATCGAGAAGCTAAAATTATTAATGTGATATAAAATTATGCTGATAAAAAAGGCTAAGAAGAACAACATACGTTAAACATGTTTAACAAACTTTGGCCCATGTTATTCAAATTTGTCCAGATGAAGTCTGATGAATTTCACCTAGCCTTAAAGCATTCAAAGTTCTTATGCTGCCCTCTTGTGCACATTTTCTCTTTAGTCAACTGAAGTTTTATATTGCTTTAAATTACAGGAAGGCTAATCAATTTATCTCAGCAATTAAGATCATCTGCGGTAATACATATCTATAAAAATGCTTATAAACAAGTTTTTTTTTAATTCCCAGTTACGGAAGTGCTGTAGAATTTTCAACAGGAAACTACACAGGTGCTTGGTAAATACATATGTAAGTACTATACTTCTTTTATTCTCAACAAAAGCATTTATTTGGAAGCTTTGGTTTTGTAAAACCATTTGGAAGCCTTGAATTACCTGCATAAAAAAAAAAAAAAGAAAGAAAACAAAAAAACAGGAACATCAACAAAAAAACCTTACTAAAATACACAAAACAATAACACAAAAAGGGGTAAGGAACATGAGAAACTTCAGGAAAATCTGAGATTTGGAAAATGGAAGAGCCATGCAAAAAAAAAAAGGCTTAAGAATCTCTACACTCTAGGCCCCCCAAACCCAAAGCACGTAGAGGGAGATAACTGCATGCCGGCTGGCTTGCAAGAGGCCAGTAAGCTTCCAAATAGGCATTTCTCAGGGTCCCCAGTGCTGAAGCACACTGAGAAGGACAGCAGCTGCCTTTGTAGAAAGACTTCTTCAAAAAGGCCATGCTGACTGCAACTCTTTTAAAGCTGGTCAGCATTACCTGCACTTCACTATAAGGCACACACACTTGAAGAGCCAACAGTGAACAGGAATGCAAAACTACTTAAAACTGTAACTGAGCACTTCACAGAACAAAACTGGATAGATCAGGCTTATAGCAAAACTGCTGCTGTTATACCACTGCTCTAAGGTGCACTATAAAAATGATTTTCAATAAACGGCTATATTCAGATATCAATGCTGCCTCAAAACCAATTTTTTTTTTAGAGTACATATCAGCTATTTCTTGAAAAAGGAAAGTTTTACATTACCACTGATTGCAGCTCTGAATAAGAGTAATGCATTCTCATTTTTAATGAACAGAAAATACATTTATTATGACACTTCAAAACCAAAAGTATCTGAAGTAGAAAATAGGTGATTTCATGATAATTTGAACTATACAGAACGACATGAATGACATAAGCATGTAACTGGTGGTTTGCAGTTCCTACTGCCCTACAGAACACTATCTGACATAAGCATGCAACTGATGGTTTGCATTTCCTACTGCCCTACAGAACACTATCTAACAGTGTCACATTTACGTGGCTTTTGAAAAAAACTGTATGCACAGGTTGTACTCTTATGCTACCTAAAAAGGACAAATTAGAATTTGGCTTACACCAAATTTATGTTCTACTTCATGTTCAGAGTAGCACTGCTACAAACAAAACGACAAAGTTCTTGAAAATGATTTACATTTTAGTTTCTTCAGATTACTTAAAAAGACGTATTAATAATCTGAAGAAACAAAAAAAAATTCTTTGGGCACGACTGTTAATCTGTTGTGTGCCACTGCTGTAGTATTATTTTTACAGATGCTTGTAACAAGTAAGGGAAGGAAATACAGAATTTTTGATCTCTTTTGGTTTATTGCATTTTTTTTAAAATCCTGATCTTCTTCAGAATAATGTTCAATATATTCAAGATATATGGGGTCCCTTCAGATAAAATTACTGCTTTTGTTCCAATAAAACCTCACAACACTATTCCTGTGTGTTGTTTATATAAAATTGCACCATGAATTTGCTCAAATTAGTCTGTGATACATAAGAAAGAATAACTTCAAATAGTCTAATTCTATATTTGTTAAGGTCTGCTAGTAAATTATAGGCATCTTCCATTATGAAATTACACAGGAAGTTCATTTAATTGGATTGAGATAAAACCGTAAGATTTACTGTTCTTAAAAATTTAACAGTTCTTGCAGAAATTTAGAATTAATTTTTAAGGCTCATTTGCAATGCTAACTAATGCAATATACACAAGAATTACCATTACAACTGCCTTTATTATTTCTATTTAATTATTGTCATATACATATGCAAGCCAGATCGCATACATTGTGATAGATTATTATTTACCTCCTAAAAAATAAGAAAACCTAGTAGGCAGTTTAATTCTAGAACAAAATTAACCAATCACAGAAATTACTTCTACATCTTGAATCAGCACTATCCCCTCTCCCTTGTTCTTCTCAGGGTGATATAAATGAAAACTTTTGGTTACTATGCTATTTTAGGTTAAACTTGATCATATTAAATAATTTATTAAATAATATAGTTCATAACTCTACCTGAAAAAACATTATATGTATCAGTGAGATTGGAACTGAAGATCAGCACACTTTTGTCAGCCAGGCCGCAAGCCAGCATCTCTCCATCCCCTGTAAAGAAGAGTGTCTGATGATTTACGTTTGAAAGCAAAAGACCTAATATGCTGTTTCTTTTATAATAAAAGTCACACATCAACAAAATACAGAACAGATACTTATTTCATACATTTAATACTTATTTTGTATGGACATCACAAACTCATGTTACAGAATTTGGTAGGAATTTGTACACAATTAATTTATTGTCCTGGCATATTCTGAAAATAGTTATCCATCACACGGGATAATTTCACTTTTCACCAAAAAAAGGCTAAAAAATTTAAGTGCCATGGTCCTAATAAACCATGTCAAACAATTACTTGTTTTCTTTCTGCACACTGACAGAATTGTACATTTTATAAACCTGTACATACCAGAATACTGAATGGAACAAATTGGGGTTGGTTTACAGGTTACAGATATCTCTTTCTCATACTTGATTGGAGGACAACTTTCCAATGGATATTCGTTATTTTTACTTCAAAGAAGGAAAAAAGACAAAGAGAATAAAAATATTAAGATATCTAAACCCAGAACACTTTCATTTCACTTACAAAATAAATGTGCTTTGGGTGTTATTCTAAGCATCTTTATATAAATATTTCCAGGGAAAAATATGTTAAATCCAACATAAGAGGCAGGGCTAATTTTAAATCATCATAATTAAATTACTCCTGTTATGAATTCATGAGAATAAGAATTAACATAGATTGGTACATAAAACCGCTTAATTTTCATATCTATCTAATAAAAGTATTTAAAGAATGCAAACTCTACCTTGTTGTGACAAAAAGCAATTTGAAAATATCTTCATATGTAAAAATAAGAATTACATTGATCATTTAATCAAGATACTGAAAGAACACCACACAAAAAATACTAAGTAGCTTAACCTGTCATAAAATACCACAAACCAACCTTGAAATTATCTGAAGTGCTTATCTAATATGTGCAAGGATTATAAAAACTTAGTTTTAAGATATGGAGCAGTTTTTAACACACTAACAGGTTGCTGTTTCTTTTTTTAAGAGCATAATGATGGCACTAATTATTCTTTACATGTATATTTGTAGTACATAGATCAAAGTCTTTATATAATGCTAAAGAGAAATAAAAAGTTCCAATGGGACCTTCCAACAGACTTGTATTTATCCTCATTTTAATTTTTTCCTCCTCTAATGGAATTGTTAAATAATCTACCGTTTACAACTGGTCTTCCACTTCGATAGCCTATTTTTCTTCAGATTATTAACAGGGGAAAACATGGTCATCCTAGAAAAAAATGAACACAGATTCTCCTATATGAAATATGAAACACTGCACGAGAGAAACAGTTTATTTCAAACAAAAACCAATCCTGCTTCATTCTTACTATTCATGTCTACATGCAGTGTCAGTAATTAAGATAATGTACTCATTGATGACAACATAACTTTCTAAAGATCTAATGCTCACACTTGCACCTAAGTTTTGTTTTCTGCATGTTATTTGTCGAATAATTCATTCTGAAGGTCAAAATCCATTGACATAAAGTTCTCAGATACTTCTTTCTGCAAGCTGAAGGAACAAGAGTTTAATTATGTGAAAGAGACAGAACACCTAATACAGCTATTGAAAGGAGGTTGAACACCGGCCAGAAGCTGTGAATTTTTTTTTTACAACATACTTTTTAAATTGTTTGATAACATATCTGCTTTTCATGAGTGATTAATTTTACAGTCACTAGACTACGTGTCTTTAACGTGACAAAACATCACACACCAATAAAACATAGTAATGCATCTACTCACCATGGTGCGGCTGTATAACCTGATGACTTAATTTTATTATGGAAAACTAATGGCTGATCTTTCACTGTCCTTTTCGTTCCTACAGTAAAATAATTTAATTTACATTAAAATGAGGGGGGTTTAACATCATTTTTTTACAGTTATGTAGATAAGCTAGTACAGTAGAAATATCTGATGTCTCCTTACGTTACAAAACATTTATTATCAGTCACTCTAAAATAAAGATTACTGAGGAAAGAAATATGAACTGTTACACTGCATAATAGTTCTCCTCCAATAATATCAATGAGAAAGAACTTCTTTAAACTTTGAATTAACAAGAATATAATTCTGTGGAACTTTTTTCATCATTCTGTCACAAATGTGTTTTCTCAAGGCCTACTTTATGCTTTGACTTTATACACACTACCCATACTGTATTCAGACCTTATACTTGGAATATGGGATTGGTAAAAGATCATTAAAATACTGTCAGTGGGTACACATAGATGCCTGAGGTTTTATGTGACTTAAGTCATTAATAATGTCTGCATTCACACTACTGTACTAAGAAGCCTGAAGGACAGCCTCTAGCCCAAAACTAATTATGAGTACTTCACACCAGCACAGTGGATGAAATGGTTCATAAACTCCGAGAGTTCGAAGACAATCTCACTCCTTCCATCATCTCAGCTGTGAAAAAACTGTCCCAGGACCTCGACAAATTGAGGGACGATGTATCTGATTTATCCAGCTCCTCATGTGTACCAACACGCGTCTCAGCTATTAACAAAAGACGTCCTATTGTTCAAGAGAGGAGATACAGAAGGTATACGCCACGGGGTACCCTATGGTTTTACCTGCTGGATCACGGAGAAGACATGGCAAAGTGGGATGGAAAACCTACTTCAGCTTTGGAGGAACAGGTGAGTGAACTGAAGAGGGGAGCAAGGGCCAAGACTGATCGTCCCATGAGAGCTACGGCTTCAGTCTCTGGTGAGCAGTTTCCCAGATGGAGTGGAAGAGCTGATTTTACTCCAGCTCCTGTGATAACGAAGAATAATCCCTTTCAACACGACTTAAGTGTCCAATGCTGTGACGACCATTAGAGGGGCCCTGCCTCCAGCCAGGTGGAGGTAGGGGACAATCGGATTTACTGGACTGTGTGGATCAGATGGCCTGGCACATCAGTCCCACAGAAGTATAAGGCTCTAGTAGATACCGGTGCACAGTGTACCCTGATGCCATCAAGCTGTCAAGGGGTGGAACCCATCTATATTTCTGGAGTAACAGGAGGATCCCAAGAGTTGACTGTGCTGGAGGCTGAAATCAGCCTGACTGAGAGGGAGTGGCAAAAGCGCCCTATTGTGACTGGTCCAGAGGCTCCATGCATCCTCGGCATAGACTACCTCAAGAGAGGGTACTTCAAAGACCCAAAAGGGTACCGGTGGGCTTTTGGTATTGCTGCTTTGGAGACTGAGGAAATTGAGCAGCTGTCCACCTTGCCTGGTCTCTCAGAAGATCCCTCTGCTGTGGGGTTGCTGAAAGTTGAAGAACAACAAGTGCCAATTGCGACCACAACAGTGCACCGGCGGCAATATCGCACCAACCGAGACTCCCTGATTCCCATCCATCAGCTGATCCGTAGACTGGAGAGTCAGGGGGTGATCAGCAGGACCCGCTCACCCTTCAATAGCCCCATATGGCCAGTGCGAAAGTCTAATGGAGAATGGAGACTAACAGTAGACTATCGTGGCCTGAATGAAGTCACACCACCATTGAGTGCTGCCGTACCGGACATGCTAGAACTTCAGTATGAACTAGAGTCAAAGGCAGCCAAGTGGTATGCCACGATTGATATTGCCAATGCATTTTTCTCCATTCCTTTGGCAGCAGAGTGCAGGCCACAGTTTGCTTTTACTTGGAGGGGTGTCCAGTTCACTTGGAACCGACTGCCCCAGGGGTGGAAACACAGCCCTACCATTTGCCATGGACTGATCCAGACTGCACTGGAACAGGGGCAAGCTCCAGAACACCTGCAATACATTGATGACATTATTGTGTGGGGCGATACAGCGGAAGAAGTCTTTGAGAAAGGGAGGAAAATAATCCAAATCCTGCTGAAAGCCGGTTTTGCCATAAAATGGAGTAAGGTCAAGGGACCTGCACAGGAGATTCAATTTTGGGGAATAAAATGGCAAGATGGACGTAGACAGATCCCCACAGATGTGATCAACAAGATAACAGCAATGTCTCCACCAACTAATAAGAAAGAAACGCAAGCTTTCTTGGGTGCAGTGGGGTTCTGGAGAATGCACATCCCAAATTACAGTTCGATTGTAAGCCCTCTCTATCATGTGACCCGGAAGAAGAATGATTTTAAATGGGGCCCTGAGCAGCAACAAGCCTTTGAGCAAATTAAACGCGAGATAGTTCATGCAGTAGCCCTTGGACCAGTCCGGACCGGGCCAGATGTAAAAAATGTGCTGTACACTGCAGCTGGGGAGAACGGTCCTACCTGGAGCCTCTGGCAGAAAGCTCCAGGGGAGACTCGAGGTCGACCCCTCGGCTTTTGGAGTCGGGGATACAAAGGATCTGAGGCCAGCTATACCCCAACTGAGAAAGAGATACTGGCAGCCTATGAAGGGGTTCGAGCTGCTTCGGAAGTGATTGGCACTGAAGCACAGCTCCTCCTGGCACCCCGGCTGCCCGTGCTGGGCTGGATGTTCAAAGGCAGGGTCTCCTCTACACATCATGCAACTGATGCTACATGGAGTAAATGGGCTGCACTAATTACACAACGAACTCGAATAGGAAATCCCAGTCGTCCAGGCATTCTAGAAGTCATCATGGACTGGCCAGAGGGCAAAGATTTCGGAATGTCACCAGAGGAGGAGGTGGTGCGTGCTGAAGAGGCCCCACCATATAATAAACTGTCAGAAAGTGAAAAGCAGTATGCCTTGTTTACTGATGGTTCTTGCCGTATTGTGGGAAAGCATCGGAGATGGAAGGCAGCTGTATGGAGTCCTGGATGACAAGTTGCAGAAACTGCTGAAGGAGAGGGTGAATCGAGTCAATTTGCCGAGGTGAAAGCCATCCAGCTGGCCCTGGACATTGCTGAACGAGAAAAGTGGCCAGTACTTTATCTCTATACTGACCATAGGACTTCCTCAGAACACCTAATCTATCTGAGAATGAGGTCTCAACATGGGTAGTACAGGTGTCAGTGCTGGGTGTCCAAAGCAGACAAATTCTGTAGATGCATTCTTGGAAAATCATACAACATTAAAGATAAAACCTTTGACATTTTAATAGGTCCAACAAGTGGAATTAGTGTAGTAAAAATCAATTATTTCTACATGTCTACAGCTGCCAGTATTTTTACACCTCTCCTAAAGAAACAGTGATGAAGATAGTTATTTTGTAAGTACTTTTTGGACTTTGCTTAACTATTGCTAAGCAAACAAGCTACAGGTGTTTCAACAGCAACTGGAAGTCAGATTTTTATTTTTTTTTTAAACAGGAGGACAATGAGGCCAAAATTAACTTCCTAAACTTGCAGGTATTGACAAAAGACTATTCAGGACAATAAAATTAACCATAAAAGGTAATCAAAGTCAAGAAAAAAACAACAAATTATAAGGAATAGAGTGCATGCCATGGAAAAAGAAATGAAAAAAAAATGAAAGAAATGACTTATGAAAAATCTAAACATTCTACACCTTAACTCATTTAAAAACCACATAAAGTTCTTAAAGTATTATTTTTTAAATAAGTAAAATACCTTACTACCATCATTTTCACTACAATTATATATGTATGTGTCGTGCTCAGGGACCTGGATATACTTGGTGGGTAATGCGGGAAGATGGGGAAGTCCGATGTATACCTCAAGGGGATTTGATTTTAGGGGAAAACAGCCAGTGAACTCAATTGTATGCCGTTGCCTGCTGTGTAATGCTTTTATAGCCCATCAACTAGATGTCTCCAGGTCACCAGCGACTGGCCCTGACTTCCCTCCAGCCATCATCCCAACAGAGAATGAACTTGGAACATCATGGACCGAATGGACTCGGCAGCATTATAGGGATTGGTCCATGCACTAAGAAAATGATTTTTTTCCTCTTGGTCTGTATGTATATGGATGTATATATGTGGGAGAGCGATGGTGTATTGAAAATGTGGAATCTGAGCACAACGTGAATGGTATGGAATAAGGGGTGGATAATGTCCTGGGTTCAGCAGTAGCAGTCATGTTTTTTTTTCCTTTGTGTTAACTGGTGCAGTGCTGTGTTTTGACTTCTAGTTTGAGAACAGTGTTGGTGAAGCCGATGTTGTCGGTTGTTGCTAAGTGATGTTTACCCTGACCAAGGACTCTGTGAGGCTCATGCTCTGCCAGGGAGGAGGGGAGGCTGTGAGGAAGCAGAGACGGGGCATGACGTGCTGTGGTATGGAATACCTCCCCGGCTAGCCCGGGTCAGGCTCCCCGTCTCTGCTTCCTCACAGCTTCCCCTCCTCCCTGGCAGAGCATGAGCCTCACAGAGTCCTTGGTCAGGGTAAACATCACTTAGCAACAACCGAAAACATCGGCTTCACCAACACTGTTCTCAAACTAGAAGTCAAAACACAGCACTGCACCAGTTAACACAAAGGAAAAAAAAACATGACTGCTACTGCTGAACCCAGGACAGTATGCTATGAAACACTGCTAGAAGTATAAAATTCTTCCGACTAAAATAAAAATATAATGCAAGATATATTTAAAACAGAAATCAATATACTAGTTGTATTAGGCACCAGCCAGATGTGACTCAGTTGTTTTTAATTAAAAAAAAAAAAAATATAACTGTATTAATTAATTTCAAGATTGGTTTATACTTACCAAGTTTTTTACTAGAAGGTTCTTTCATGTTTTTCTTTAAACCTTTACACAATGGAGAACTTTTCAGTAAAGAACACCTGAGTTATAAAACCAAGCACAAAAAAACAATCAACATAATGAACAAAAGCATCATATTAGGAAAAGGTGCCAAAAATTATTTTTAGTTATTTGTGTGCTTGCGTGTATGTATATGTGTGGTACCAGTGAGATATCATAAATATAGATAAGACAGTGTATTAGTTATCAGCTCAGATATCCAGCAGCACAGGCAAGCCTTGGCCCCAAGTAGATTCATAGACCATTGCATTTACATGTTAAATCCCATTTCTGTGACTATTACCTGATGATTTTACTATAAGTACTGAAATCCACACTTCAATCACAGAAAACTTAGGGTTGGAAAGGACCTTATAGTTCCAACCCCCCCACCGTGGGCAGGGACACCTCTCATTAAATCATGTCACCCAAGGCTTTGTCCAACCTGGCCTTGAACACCACCAGGGATGGAGCATTCACAGCTTCCTTGGGCAGCCCATTCCAGTGCATCACCACCCTAACAGTAAAGAATGTCTTCCTCATATCCAATCTAAACTTCCCCTATTTAAGTTTTAACCCATTACCCCTTGTCCTATCACTACAGTCCCTAACGAAGACTCCCTCCCCAGCATTTGTTTTCCTGACAATGAAGTGCATCAGATGGTTTTGTACAGTGCTATCTGTTGGCAAGATTTTATTTTACTTCTTTTTCTGTCATGCCTTAGTTGCATTGAGTGGGAGAAGTCACAGAATGGTTGAAATTGCAAGGCATCCATGAAATGGATGGTCATCTTGCCCAACTGCCCTGCTCAAGCAAGGATACCTGGAGTCAATTGCCAAGCACCGTGTCCAAATGAGTTTTGAATTTCTCCAAGGAGGGAGACAACACAACCTCTCTAGGCAACCTGTCTGTGCAAGTGCTCAGTCACCCTCACAGTAAAAAAGCGTTAAAAAAAAAGTAAAAAAAAAAAAAAAAAAAAAGGCATTTAGTTATTTTGTACCTGGCAATAACTGATAGACTCTTCTCATTTCCACATGGGAGAAAAGCCCTCTGCTGAGTTCTCACCAATGCAGTAAGGTTAACTTCCAACACAGCAATCATATCTTCGAACATTGATGTGACCAAGCATAAAACCTGCACCAATTACGCCATCAGATCTATTTAATTCATAATTGAAGCTTCAACACTGTATGGATGTGTATGAATTATATGGAGTATTTATAATGAAAAATTAAATCACTTTGTCACTTATGAAAATTAGCAAAAAAATCCACGAGTTTAATCTTGCAGAGCATTAAAGAGCAGGAAGTCCTTCAAAATATGCTTATGTTGCTTAAATATGTGCCTTATATCTGGAAGTCACAGAAATTCCAAAATGTTCCACAATAGAGATATTTCTGCAGTAAGAGTTGTGAGAAAAGCAGCAAACGTTGAAGAAAGATTGCATTCAGAGACATGCCAAGAACATGGTAAGAGCCGAATTTCAAACAAAATCCATCTTTAAAAAAAAACACTGGTATGCTAAATATGTAGAAAGGCCTAGATTGAGCTCAGTTCTATAGGAAAACTCAGTTCTACAGGAAAACATCAAAAATGGACTAATCAGACAAGAATGCCTTTCAATTCCTTAAAAGCACTTTTAGTGACTTTTCACAAACATTTTTCACAACTCAAATAGTTTTCACAGATTTTTTGGAAGGATTCAAAAGTAGTTCATCCTAATATTTGTTTGAACAGGGTGTAACAGTGCTTATATCTTTTTTCTCCCCCTAAAAGATTGCCTCTGCTTCCCCAGTGGTCATTCTTGAAATTCAAGGTACACACCAAACACTATAAAAAACAATACACCTTTTGCTTATTAATCACTTTGGACAGTACACAAATTATGACAGCTTTAAATCTACGCAGCTATTGAAAATAGCAGATCCCATAAAGAAGAATCAACCCTCTCCAGAGAAGCTACTGTGTAATTCACATCAAGAAAAAGAAACGTGTACATCAATCTGCAAACAAAATGCATAAGTGGTAATTACTGAAAATGAATAGAAATGTAAACATTCATTAAATAGATATTTATTGTATACTCACCTTTCCATTAACTGACTTCCTTGTTAATGAACATGATCTGACAAATCGAATGCTGAGGTCACTGAAATCTTTATCAAAAAGAACATAGTGCTATAAAACTGTATTTGCATTTCAAAAGAAAAAGCTATCATCTCTAAGAGTGGAAAAAAAAAATTACTCACACCGATTTTACACCATTATAATTCACCATCTTCAGTGTACATCCTGCTAGCTTACTTATACATTATAAAGTGGTAGAATAACATTCCTTGTGCTTAACACTCATGAACTGCAAAATTGAAATAAAAATTCATTGCTAGCCAGTACCAAAATCTAGTGCCAACACATCTTCTGAGACAAGTCAGCAATGCCAGAAAAACACAGAAATTAATTAGAATGAACATTTAGGGAAAAGAAAACAAAAACCAACCAAACACAAAACCCACACACAGTTTCTACCGTATTCTGCTATTTTGCAAACCAAATTGTTATACTATTTGTATCAGGTAACAAAGCAAAGCAATCACATTATGGTATGGTCAGATACCTTATAATCATACCTTTGTAAGATAAAAAAGCTTCTAATTCAAAGTTTGCCAAATTAAGTATTAACAAGCCAGTGGAGCTTCCTATCCAAAAGTACCTAGTATTCAGGGCTGAACACCTGTTAAGAAAGGAGGGAAAAAAAAAATAAATCTAAGTATGATGATGAAGCTTTCCTTATTACCATATAGGACACAGCAATTGCTTTTTTTTATTACTTGTTACCTAGTCCCAATAAAACACCAATAAACACCAAAAAGGGATTTTAAATTTACAGCATTTTTATGAAATCTGTAGCACAAAGTAAAATCTTTCAATCAAAACTGACGAAGCTTTGAAAACTAAAAACAGGACACAATCATTGATTTTATGAAAGTGCTCGTGGCAAGTCTAAACCAGCATAGGAAATACTTTTCAAAAAATACTGTGGTTTGTAACAGCTGGGAGGTACTGTAAAAGCATTCTATATACAGAGAGTAAATTCAAACAAAGAGGTAAGTCCATATCTATTCTTACTTTCACCACCTGTAACATGAACATGTAAAAAATGGTGAAATTTAAAGTGTCTTTGTACATAGTTAAAGTACTAGAGAAAAAACAGCACAAACTAAGGGGGAAAAACAAACCAGGCAAGCCTGGAACATCTGTCTCAGTCTCTGCTTAGTGGCAGTAGTACTGCTGTTAAGTAATGAAACCCAGTCTTCACAAACACCAGAGTAAACCAACCGGTTACAATTTCAGTCAACACCCTCACAGAAAAAAAATGTTATCAAGCAGAAGATGATTATTACAAAATAACAGTTGTCCTTCTCAAAACTCAAAAATGTTTTGATGCCACAGTAAATAAAAATTGACATCAACATTTTAATAGATTTTCCAAACAAGAGTGAGTAAACTTATTAGTTTGATTTCTAAAGTCAGACCACAAGAGCAGAATCAAGGGTATGAAAAAATAATCAAGCTGAAACTTGGCATGAAAAGACTCACCACAGTGGCTTTTTTCTTTTCTTTTTTTTTCCCCCCTTATACAAAAAAAGGGAAGAGAAACAGTCGGATACTTTATAAAGCAGACTGGGAAAGAGTTTCAGTTCTGGTCTGTGATACTTTTATGTGCTTCATATAGTTTTATTTGTGGTTTATGTTACTTTCATGCACGGTGGTAACAGACTGATTTAATTTGTGAATCCTTTGAATTATTTCAAAGTGGCATTATAAAGTTATTATAAACAATGATATCAAGTGATAGATACAGGAAGTTGATCTCACACCCACTTTACAATAATGAAAGGCTGCGATGAAATTACTCAATGTCAAAAAGTTTATAGAAGACACATAATTTTTTGGACATCAGTGTTGCAAAAATATTTCATTGTTGCATTTCATTTCAGGCAGAAAAAGTGGTAAATCAGGGATTGTTCAGTTGTCCAGAAGAATCTGAGCCACCTGCTAAAACCAATACATGGTAATTTTAAAAGTGAACAGAAAAATATTATAAAAACAGAAACATAAAACCAGAAGACAATGGAACTCAATTAATAATAAGATTTTTATTGTCATGGTTGTTTATAAGCAGAACAAAACCTCCAACTGTGATGCAATAACTGAAAGGGTAAATAGTCCTTAGATGTACAATGCTAGGCAGCACCAGGTGGGTATTGGAAATTGATGTTATCTGAACTCAGAAAATTATTTCAATTAACGTATTACCAGGGGTCAATTTCAGGCAACCATGTCCAGAAAAAAAGCATTGAAAAAGAAACGAGACTGAGTCTGCCAAAAGTTTGCCTAGAACAGGTTATGTAATTTAGAAGTTATTTACATTTAGAAAGCAAACAGGCACAGGCACACAGTGACTGCATCCGACATATTTCCATGGGAATGCAAACTAAAATAAATTTGGCTTTTTAATTCTAACGGGCTTCTTCATTATTTTTTAATTGTTATTTCCCTGATCAACTGGCATCAATAGATGCTAAAACGGATATTCCCAATGCCATTTTTATAAAATTACTTTGCAAACAAGAAACCAGTTTTAACTGTGTATCACTTTGTGTATATTATCTCCCCAAACCAGACCACCAAAACTTGCAGATCACTAAAAATATTCTTTTATTCTTCCTATTGCATGTTTAAAAGAGAAAGCTGCAATGAAAATAATCCAAGAACCAATGGGAATTCCTAGGAATAGATTCCATCCAAGTATTTGGTGGTATTTTAAGGGACTTACATGTTCTCTTCATTATGGAAACACACCAAAAAGTCACAGTGTTCAATTAAGAGGATAGGTAATGATGTTTCCACTGATCCTTCTGGTCTCATGGGTTTTGCTCTGCAAAGCTTGGAAGTATTTTGCCCTTCACCTAAGAAATATAATCAACACTAGCTATCAAAAAACAATGGACTAAGGGAAAGAGTTAGGATTTAATAGAGAATTTGAAGGAATAAAGTACTATAAATAAATATAGCACTATAAATATAAAAATAAATTACTATAAAGGAATAAGGTAGCACGAACTAACTCCACACTCCAGAAGTTTCTATTTCAACAGACTGATATAGCCTAAGACAGCCCTCTTGAAATATCCTCATTACTATGCTTTTTTTAGTACAGTCTTCTTTCAAATACCTAGAGATACAAATCTAAAGAGCCTACTTATGTACCAAAAAGCAGTTGGCAAAATTCAGATGTGTCCATCTCAAAAAGCCATATTCTAACAACCCTTAAATATGCTGGGCAACTTTCCACTTAGTCTGAAAACTCCCTTGACCCTAAAGTTATAACATAATCCAAAACCAAGTTGGAAAGTCACCACTATTTTCATCCTCCCAAGAAGTCTCCATCGATTATGCATACGCAGTTAAAACCTAGGAATGACTAGCACTGAATTCATCATTAGACACAGCCACTATATCACTCTCTTTCAAACATCCAAATATGAAAGTGCCATCCATATATTTTAAATAATCACAAGAAATGTAGCAGTCTTTCTCATTAGATCAGGACCTTAGAATTGTTGAAGCTGGACCGCTAAGAACGCAACAGTCATTGAATCCAGAAAAAGAGCAAGCAAGGAAAACCAGATCTCCCTTTCCCTAAAGAAAGCTTCCTCTTGCTTGCCTTTCAGAGGACCTGATCTCACTTCATGTGGGGTGCAGGTAGTCTGAATGCCTCATTTGGGAACATGAAATCACCTTGCTGAGGTGACCAAATGCAGTCTTTTGTAAGTACTCTGCATTATACCACCGGAAATACCACAGCCAGAGAAATATCATACCATGGAGGCGTTAGTATGGATTTAAACAAAAAAAAAAAAAAAAAAAGAAAAGAAAAGGAAAGTTTCCTAGAAGTATCAAATGTAGCTGAGAAATGGTATCCCACTTAGACAACAGATTAATTTTTAGGCACCCATTCTGTTCTCACTAAAGTCTTGGTCAATTAATTCAGTAAAAACCAAATACTTTATAGTTCACATCCTGCAATGTTTTATAAGCAGATGCATTACCCAAGATTTTATTACACACATACAAGCTTAATTCTTTCCAGATATGTCATATAATTCTTTCCAGATACGCGAATACCCCACTTCACATCAGCTTCAGTAAGAATTCCATGCCACAGTCTGAGACTCATAACTATCACTTATAAAAAATTCTCGTTGTATGAAAAGCATACAGTCAGTAGCCAATAACAACTAGACTATACCATAAACAGCATTCTAAAAGCAATGTGCTACCTATTTCTTTTCCAGATTTCAATATTTCAGTATAGAATTTCTCTTGCTTTTTCTTTAAGTTGATATGTGTTACACAACGGTAATTATGATCACTGATTAAACTGAAGATCCAAAGCTGCAAAAAAAAAGAAAAAGCAATTGCAATAACCTTTTGACAGTAAACATAAAGCTTACATGAATACAAACTAAAGGTCAGATATAAAACTATACATGTAACTGTTGAATTTTTGTATCTGTAAGCTGAACTTGGATGAAAAATTCAATTATATGCATTTTTAAGATTATTAAAGAAGATATTCAATATTAGCAGAAGCAGTCATTATAAAGCTCATTATATGAGCTGCACATCTAATTCCCATATTTATGTCTTTGGAAAAAAAAAGCCTCACAGGCTATTTTCCACATTAAAAAGAACAAGTAATCTGCATGTAATTGTTCACTGAATAATGTACAACAATATTTCATTTATACCTCTCTGATTTTAGGCAGCACTATAGTTAAATCTTTAACTTCCTTCACAATTCACTGAACAATAACACTGAAGGAAAGTAACTGGAAAATCTTATGTAAATATATTCTTAACATTAAATTAAAGAGCAGGTAAAATGCATATTCATATTTATCACATTTTTATTAGAATTTCAACATGCAGAAATCATAGTCTCTTCCATTTACTGTCATGTGTTTCATTCCTTAGCTAGAACAGAAGAATCCTATTTTTCACCTTTTTGATTTTGAAACAGATATATTTATAGCCTGTCAGTGTACTCTTCTTATATAAACACTGACTGTGCTCTTAAACACTTTCCTGGTTTTCAGAAGAAAGTTTCCATTTTGTAATAGAAGTCTTATATGCCATTTATGGTTTGTGCTCAAAGCATTGAATTATACCTAAAAAAGTAACTGTTGTAACAATTCAAAACAAATATGCAGATTATGAAGCTTTTTTATAGACAGATACATTAACAGTAGATGACTATTTTGACAGAGACTTTTCTGGGTAATTCTCACCTGTCCCTCAGAACATCCAGTGATAATTTGTTTATTTTCTTCATCAACCAGCAGACTTAGCAAAGGAAATGCTGGTTCAAAAAAAGATGATAGAATTATTTCCAGAGTAGACACAAATCAGATATGCAACTCAAATTGAATCCTCCTGTTTATAAAAATGAGTAGAAAAAAAACTCTTACTGCAATTCCTATGGTTGCACAATACTTTGTCCGGCTAAGGGCTTTCCATTCACAGGTCTACAGTCTGCTTTCCACCCACACTGCCACAGCAGTGATTTTCTGCAACCTTTCACCCATGCTGCTGTGGTATGGTTTTCAGAGCCCCATGTGGCAGCTTTCATTCCCCTGCTGTTCCTCTCAAGGCCTCCACCTGCAAACCCTGATTGCAGTTGGGGCAGGTTTTCAAGGGAAGCAACTGCCACAGCCAACCAGGGTAGAATCCCCCCTTCTTCCTCTCCTTTCCTACCATGTGGTGTTAGCTTTTAGTTTACATGAGACAGCTCAATAATACATATGCACAAAGCTTAACAACCAGTCTCCTCACAGCTCATGCCCCAGAATGTGCTCCAATAACCACTAGCAGCACCACAATCAGGCACAATCAAAGGCGAGTTGGCTCAAATCCCATTGAAAACTACATGTTTCTTATGTGGAAAGTACTATTGGAGGATGAAGTCCTGCTGCACTGGAAACAATGCTTGTCCTCCTCCTCCTCTTATCTTGCCACAAAAGTAGCTTTCACCTTTAAAGTCAACATATGCCATCAGCTGCAGACACTGCTAATAGATCTACATATGACATAGTATTTCTTTCTATGTCATATATAAGACTGAAAGAAAACAAGCACATAGTACTCAGAGAGCAGAACTGTACCTACAAATAGACAGCTTCATTTGCTTATCTCAGTAAAATGGCAACAGCTACATGCACACCCTGTACAAAAAGAGCTGTTTATAAAAGTATACTAAATCTACCCAGAAGTACACATTAAAGGAAAATATATTTACTACTGGCTTTAAAGGATATGTTTACTACTACCTAGTCTACTAGAATTATTTTCACTAAATCATCTAAATACTTCTATAATAATTGTGTGTTATTGTTTAGGGAAAACAATTTTTTGCTATGAAAAAGCATATATAAAAATAAAACTTACCTGTTAATACTCCTGACTGATGTATTAACTGGCCGGTGGCATAGTCCCACACCTTTAGGAAAAAAAAATATATAGTCAACTACTTAGATCCTTAAGGAAAACAAACTTCAAAGGCCATCGTGTGGTGAAAACGGAAAAATGCAGCCACTAAAGGTGATGCAACACGGTAAGGGCTTCTTTCAGCATTTTTTAATAACTACAAAGAGATTTGCTTAATTGCTAAGTATCTACAGTGGAAAAGGTGAAACTCACCTGGTAAGGATACACAAAGTACTTAGAATACTTATCATCTTTGCTTAGGTGACTTAAGCTAAATCAATGAAAATACACACTTGAACTGGTTCTAAATTTCACACAGGGACCTTGCATAATGTCATAGTTTTCATACTGAGCTCAGGAATAACAGCTATAGACACATATAAGTCAGATTTCTTTATTAACAAGACAAAGTGATGAATTCTGTGCTTAATAGTCAATTAAGACAGCCAAATAAAACCAAATTTTTCCTCTTGTTACCTCTACGAGCCTTCCTCTCCACAAATACTTTCACTACATTATTATAGTTATCACAGCTGCGATTGAAAAAGTCACAGCCAGACAGTCCCTGCTCTTTTAAAGTGCAACTATGCAATTTCCTTACCTTAAAGGTTCTGTCTTCTGACACTGATATAAGCATACTTTTCTCCCATGTACAAAACTCAGCAGCAGTCACTGGAGCCAGGTGGCCATCCAGTTCAGCTAGTATAGCTTCCTTCTGTGATAAGTCAAAACAAAAAGAGATTATATTTCAAACTAAAAATTAGAATTAGTTAAACATTTTAATAATTAATAACAGTTGCTAAGAATTGTGAGATTTGGATACAAAATATTATATCAATAAG
This sequence comes from Pezoporus wallicus, assembly GCF_028554395.1. Lineage (NCBI taxonomy): Eukaryota > Metazoa > Chordata > Aves > Psittaciformes > Psittacidae > Pezoporus > Pezoporus wallicus. The sequence continues at coordinate 7,316,991 of NW_026637663.1, forward strand.
ATTTTTCTTTTGAAACTGCAGCCCTGTATATTATCCTGTGAGAAAACCACACATTTACATTTTCTTCTTCAGAATGAATGATATAGGAGTAACTTTTCAGATCTCCTCAGAATGTTTTCTTCTTGTAAGTTACTGCAACACAAATTCAATTTTTTAATCTAGTCTTCTACCTGGTGTATGATGCATTATGAAGCATTAGTTCATACTTATTGTCATCTATATGAGAAAAAATGAATGCTTTTGCTTAATTATGCTAATATTTCCGTATCATGATTTTATTTGAAAGTAAGTTTAAAAAATACCAGCACCATATCGACAAAGAATGGAGTCTCACCTTTGCACTTAACATGCAGATCTGATTTCCAGCACATACTGCCACTTGTTGATCATCCAGACTAAATCTTACATGAAGTACCGTTCCCAGAAGAGTTCCAATAACAACTCCTTGAGGTGTTAATCCTGCAGCAATTTCATTGTTAGGGAGACTCACTGAAATATAAAACTCTAGTGCAGTGAGATTCTTAGAAACTTTTGCCTAACCACAGTGCTACCCCAGTGTGTGTCAGGAAGCTCTACCGAACAAACCACAGCTTTATTGTACCAGACTATTGGAAAGCAAAGCACAGTACTATGTACCAGTAAGATTCCTCCGTTTGCCCTGTTGCCTGGACATGACGTGGTACTCTTTGAAACACTAATAAAAAGTGTGCCTATCAAATCATACTTCCATGGAAGATTGCCAGGGACAGGACTTTTGGAGTAGGGTTATATGCCCAAGGAACCTGATAGTACCATGTTCATTTTAAAGGCAAGAAATCCTGACCGGCATCATCATATAAAATGACTGAAGCCCAGGAAAACAGGCATTTGAAAAATACTTCTTCCAGTACAATATCCCAGACATTCAGCTATCAAGCAAGGGAGACTTTCCTTTTCCTGGTTTTAATTCTTCTGTGCGCTGAAAGAGGAAGTACACCACTAAATATCATTACAGACTCAGATGGTAAGACTAGTTTTGAGAACAGGCTCATGTTTCATCCCTCTCTTCATAGTTTCATTCTGGTCATCTCACTTCTTCAAACAGCCTGGTTTCTGCAGTTCCCAGTTTTAGGATGCTACCTTTAAGAGTGTGAAAAGGTTTCAGACATCTCATTAAATTTCAGGATTTCACAGGCAACAAATTAACTAGGATACAGGCACAACAACTATAGGTGTCCTTTTATAGGTTTTATTCTAGATGCTATGGAGTGCTTCTACAGCTGATTAATAAGTCAAGATATAGCAGGATGGAGAGATGGATCAAACACCTCGATACAGTTGTTAAGAATATGGTCAGAGAAAACATGCCAAGATTGTGTAGAACACAGTCTGGGGAAAGAAAGCCTGTAGATAGAAAAAAAGAAAAAGAAGCAAGCCAGAAGCAGAGAATCTGGCTTTCAAAAGTCTTCGTGCTAAAACTACATGACTCCTTTTCTTTGTTTTTCAGCATTCCCCTACTTTCCAAACAATTTAAGCTTGAAGAGGGGTTAGAACTGATCCTTAGAATCTAACTCCATTGGCTGAGGCTCCAAACCAAGCCAGTAGTTAGGACACTAGAACTTCGGCTTCCTTTGTTTAATGCCATCACAGCTCTCTTTCATGCATGCACTCTGCTCCCAGATCCCTGCATTGCTCACACACACACACCAGTGTTCCAGAGAGAGGCAGAACGAGAGACAAAGCAGAATGTAAAACACTAGTTCTATAGATATTCCAGAAAAGGCAGCATTCGGTTATTCTGGCATTTTATGTTCAGTTACGCAGTGCTACTGTGATTAATTTTTTTTCCCGTCCGTGTTCTTCCACAGTGGCAGAACTCCCTCCCGTTTCCCCGCCTGTCTCCAGCGATCGTCTACTCCTGCCCAGCACCTCGGCCAGCTCCCGGGGTCGCCCCGGCCGTGCACGGCGTCCACCGCAGGGCTGCACGGCCCAGCGGCCGCGAGGGGTGACCCCGGCAGTTCCAGAAGGTACAGTGAGCAGGCTAGCTGGGCCGCTGCCCTGATGGCGCTTGGAACTGCCGGAGAGAAGCAGCAGAGAAGTAAGCACTCTTTATTGGTGCTGGGGCTGCTGAACCTGAGTGGCTAACACCTGCTCCTCAGAAATAACCATCTCTTTATACAAGTAGTACTGGAAGAAAGGGTGGTACTGGGGGGTCATCTTATAACGTGGCCATTGCTCAGAGACTGGCTGGGCCTTGGTCTGTTTGTAGGAGGTGGTGAGTTATTGCTTTTGCACTTCTTTTTTATATATACAACATGTATAGATTATATAAACAGTACTCTACCTTCTTGCACCTTCTGTGTGCATTCATCAAGATTCCACACTATCACACGTTCACGAGATGCAGAGCAGACAAGAAGGGGGTTGGTTTTACTTCCAAATGACAATGCAGAAATTGGGTAATGATGTCCTGACAAAAGTAATGGCTGACAAATGTACATAAAGAAGAGTTAAATGAGTCACCTCAAACAAAGGTTATGACAAAATTACAAATGGATCATGTACATGCAATTAACAAGACAACAACTATTTTTCTTTATTGTTTCAAAACCACTTAATCAGCTGCAGTGTACAGGGTTTGGCTGGGATGGGGCTCACTTTCTTCATAGCAGCTTGCATGGTGCAGTGCTTTGGATTTTGTAATGAAACCCAGTGATAACCTGAAACAGAGTTTTGGCTGTTGCACAGCATGAAGACTTTATGAAGGCTTTCTCTTTTCCCACTCTGTCCCAGCCCCAAACTGCCCCAGCAAATAGGAGGGAGGGAGGGAAAACAGCTTTAACAGCTTACCCAAACTGGCAAAGGGATAATCCCTATGATATGATGTTGTGCTCAGCAATAAAACTGGGGTATTGGATAAAGAAGGTGTTGGGGACAGGAGGGAGTGTGTCTTCTAAGGTGGCCATTGCTTGAAACTTGTATGGGGATTGGTCTGCTTGTAGGAACTGGTGAGTGACTGCCTTTGTATCACTTTTTCCCTCTTTCCTTCACTCGTTAAACTAGCTTCCGTAGTTTATCATGGGGGCCCATGACTTCTCACTTCTGCCTATCTGGTTCTCCCTCCAAGCCTGCTGGGAAGGAGTGAGCCTGAGACTGGCTGGTAGTTTAGCTGCCAGACACCACAGTTTACATTATTCTCATCACGGAAACAAAGCTTTATAACAAAAGCTAGTCTCTTTACAGCACTAGAGTCAAACCCTCACTCCTACACTGCCCTCAGATATTTTTATACCTTCCTTAAGAGGTATAAACAGCCACCTTCTGAAATAGCAGCCTGTGGAGGGATGTGGTTTGGGTTTACCTGAGCAGTCACTGTATTCCAGACGCATAACTCATTTTGATTCAAAGGGAAAGCGCAGTGATGGTGACTACACGCCAGCTGAACGAGGGACTCTGACAGTTCGGACCTAAACAACTGTTTTTCGCAGACAACGTCAGGATCGCAGCTTCCTCCAGAAGCACATCCGTCCCAGTCGCTTTCCATCCTACGGCGGGGCACCGGATTCGCCTCACCGGCTGTGTCCTGATCCCCTAGTAGCGGCACCCTTACACGGGGAGGCGGAGGGGCCCGCCCGGCTCCGCGCCCCGCCGACAGCACAACACGGGCTCCGCTTCACCGGCCCCGCCGCACAACAGCCGGCCCGTAACCAGGGCAGCGGCTCCGCCGACGGGTCGCCGAGCGGGACAAAACCTCCCTCGCCCGCAGACCGCGATGGGCCCAGGCGGCCGCCTCCCTCGGGGACCTCTAGCCCATCTGCGGCACCGGGCAAAGTCCCCTTGCCTGGGCCAACTGTCCTTTTTACAAGGACATGTAGGGATAGGACAAGGGGGAACGGCTTTAAACTGACAGAAGGAAGATTTATATTAGACATTAGGAATAAATTCTTCATTGTGAGGGTAGTGGGGCACTGGCACAGGTTGCCCAGAGAACCTGTGGCTGCCCCATCCCTGGCAGTGCTCAAGGCCAGGTTGGATGGGGTTTTGAGCAATCTGGTCTAGTGGAAGGTGTCGCTGCCCGAGGCAGGGGGCGTGGAACTGGATAAACTTTAAAGTCCCTTCCAACCCAAACCATTCTGTGGTTCTTTGTTACAGTGGGCACAGCATGGACCAGCTCATGACAGTGTGTGAAGCATCACTGAGAAGAAAAACAAACCTCTTGCTCTCACCAAGTTTGTGGGTGATGGGAAGCAGTCACCAAGGGGGTGGGCAGGGCTGGCAGTCAGAGGGACTCATCAGGCATGAGAAATTGCTAACAAAAATCTCATGGAGTCCAACAATAGTAAATGCAGAGTCCTGCATCTGGCACAGGGTAGACCATGCAGGAGGGCAAGCTGAAGGCTGTCTGTCTGGGAAGAAGCTCTCCAGAAAATGATCCAAAGATCCTGCTGGACAAGCTGAATATGAGTCATCTCTGCACCCTTGCAGCAGAGGCAGCCAGCTGCATCCTTCAGCCTGGAGAAGAGACCTTACTGGTCCCTACCTAATGGGAGGATGCAGGGAAGCTGGAGCTAGACTCTTTTCAGAGGCAATCAGTGGTAAGACAAGCTGGAACCTGGGAAAATCCAATTAGATGTCAGGAATTTTTATTTACTTATTTATTTTAAATACCATGAGGGTGGTTGAATATTCAAACAAGTTTCTAAAGAGAGGTGGTGGATCTCTAAACCTGGAGTTGTCCAAGAGTCACATGGACATGGCCTTGAGCAACCTGATTTAATTAGACCTGTTCTGAACAGGAAGTTGGAGAAGTCTGAAAGTCCCCTTCATCCCAAGTTATGATTCTATGATCAAGATTTTGATCCACCAACTTAAACCATTTTGGTGCAGGTCAATCTGCAGACTCAGCATCCACCTCAACTGCATTTCAAACAGATACTTTCTACAGGAATGTCTTTCTTGTAACTGTCTGTAATTAACAGTACAAGCATTTTTGCACTGTATGACCACCTAATTTATATTATCATTGACAATACAACCCCCTTTTATTAGTTTTGCCTGGAGAAAGTACCTATCCAAATTCTCTTTCACGTGTCCTTGTGAATTTGGATAAAACCACCATACTGAGCACTGGCCACAAAGCAGTAACTCAGTGTACTGCATAGGACAGTATTTCTTTTCTGAACTGTAACTCATGGATAAGAATACTAGTGAAAAAAATTCACTGTAATTTGCTGATGACAGTTTCCATGACTGATACAGTCATGAATGTGTCATGACAGTTTAGGTATCAGTATAGAAAAATAAACACCAGTAGAGAAAAAAAGGTGTTGTTCAGACAGGGAAACAACCCTTAGGAGTAAAGAACTTGTTCTGAAACATGGTGTGCCTTTGTCCATAACTGTTTCTAGGCAGTTTAGCATGTTTCTCCCCAGTTCTTTTCACTATGGTTTATTTTCATGTTAAAAGTATTGTAGCTACAACAACCCCCTGTCCATAACAACTAGGGAACTAGTAAGATCAAAAAAAGTATTTGAGACCTTGGTCTGATTTCTTGACTGATCAAACAGGGGTTAGAATACCAGCTCCTTTCCTGCAGCTGGACCCTCAGCCAGCAGCATCAACCTCATGGAGACAGATTCAGACAGGTGCAAATCATCAGTGATTTTTGCTTTCCAATAGATGCTGTTACTTCTCAGTGGCTAAAACACCACTCATCCAAGAATGACAAGAAGCAGATTTCTGCCCTTTTGGCACAAGGTGACAGCTGCATGTGAATACTAGTGATAGTGTGAGCGTGCAGTGAGAAATTTATATCACACGCCCATAAAGCACACTTCCTGCCACATCCCTTTTCTGTGCAACAGGATGCTCAAAGATCTTGGCTCCGGCATGTTCCCTCAGCTCGGCTATCCATCCATTTCTGATTGAACTGACAGACATGTGAAAAAAGGGTCATTTTAGCCAAACAGCAGTTCACTATCATAGCAGTTTTTTCTATCATAGCATATTTCTATTGGTCTCAATATTCTTCAAAGCTCTCTAACTTCATAAACACTAGGTAACACATCCTATCAAATCATACGTCAAACTAACAGGCTGCATAAACTTGCCAAATGTAGATTCTGTTACATCTGAGTTTTATTAAATCAATTTAAATCTTTCAAACAGGCTTATCAACTGCTTAGTACACACTGAAATATTAAACCTGGTAAATTTCATTATTTAAAGTTGTTCTATCACTGGTTACTTAGGTAAAGAGACCAGCCATCTCTTCACTCCGTCCCCCCTTCAGGTAGCTCTAGAGAATAATAAGGTCGCCCCTGAGCCTTCTCTTCTTCAGCTCTCCCCAGCTGCCTCAGCCGGTCCTCATAAGACTTGTGCACCAGGCCCTCCACCAGCTTCGTTGCCCTCCCTGGACCTGCTCCACCAACTCTATGTCTGTCTTGCGGTGAGGGTGAGCACAGTATCTGAGGTGCAGCCTCCCCAATACAAAGTACGGGGGATGGTCATTACCCTAGTCCTGCCACAGCCCACCGACCCAGCCTGCCCAGACTCCTCTGCAGAGCCTTCCAACCGCCGCACTCCGCCACAGCTCCGCACCGAGGGGGCGCAGCAGCATCCCTGCGGCCCGCGGCCCCGCCGGCTCTGTGGGCGCGTATGTGTGCACCGGGTAGTGCGCGTTGCCGTGGGGACGCCCCCCGCCGTCCGCTCTCGCGATAGCTGGGAGAGGTGGGAACGCTCCTCCCCGCCCCTTCGGGGAGGTAGGGCGGGCTGGGGCTGGAGTGCTCGGCGGTGCGGGCTGAGCGCCGGGCCTCGTTGGTCTGTGAGGGGGGGCGGTGCGGAGGCCTTGTCCCGTCCGTCTCCAGCCAGCCTCCTCCGCTGGTAGCCGCCCTTGCGGGGCCGGGCTCGGCTCCGGGGTGTGCAGGGGCCGGCCGGCGCCTCGGGGGCCGCCTCAGTGCCAGCCCGCCCCGGGGAGGGGCTCTTCCGCGGCGCCCCGGCCGCGCTGTGCTGCCGCACGTCCGCGGAGCCCGCTGCTGTGCCTCGCCGCGGCCTCGCCGTGCCGGAGCCCCTCGGCCGGTCAGAGGTGAGCCGTGCCCCAGCTGTCTGTCGGCGGAGGGTGGCGGGGGTCAGCGGGGCGGGCAGCTCTCCAAACCGCGGCCCTTCGCAGGTGCTGTTGCACTCCGGAGCGGCGCCTGGTGTCCTTCGGTAACTTCATCGTTCGCCGCTCAGGAGCGGAGCCGTGCGTCTCCCCGCGCGGGTACCTCACCGTCGCTTCGGTTTGAAAGTGGCCGAGGGTCAGTCCCCCGATATGGGGAGGCAGAAGAGTGTTTTTTAATGTCGCTGTTGAGGGTGTTGTGTCGTCTGGGCAAGTTCTGCGAATGCTGTGAGGATTGCTTTTATGCCGTCTGTGCTCAATTGTGGCCTTGTATAGAGGCCTCCGGGGCAGCAAATGCGGAGCTAAAGAAATACTCTCAGCTTTTTCCCTTGTTGTGTTTAGCTGTAAAACCTCTTAAGGTTTAAGTGACATCGCAGTGGAAGCAGTTTGTTTCGATGCCAGCAGGGTACAAAACAGGCTTGCAGCTTTCATGTTTGACACTGTAGTGTCCTAATGGAAGGAATGAAGGGATGAGAAGCTTCCTCTTAAACCTGGAAGTGTGTATGTCTACGTGTGGCTGTTGGACTTGAGTGTGACCGCATGTCACAGTCAAGTACACAGTCAGCTGTGTACTTTGGAAGCTGTCAGAAGGGTTCACAAGTTGCGTCTGAACAGTTGCATTAAGTTTCTGCTGCAAAGAGCTGAGTGCTTGTGCGGCAACAGGATCTCTAGGAAACTCCTCTTTTCACGGGTAATATGCCAAGTTTAGTCCTAGAAACAATCACACAGTAGCATCATATCTGAATGTGTTAATTCAGTAGATAACTCGGTTTTATTTCTAATTCCATTCCCGGTGCAAGTCAGAGTACGTATTGCTTCTTGTGTGTGCCCAGGTTTACACCTTTACTGCCCTTGGAAGTTAAGATGAGTGGATGGGGGAACAAATAGGATCCTCTGAACACCTGAACAGGTTGAACTTCTTCAAGCATACAACAGCATTCTTTTTAACTGCTTTTTTTTTTTAAACAGGCTAAAATCATTATTGGGTTTCATCTCAGTCAAATGTATCAGCTATGCAGGTAGAATAAAACTAATGGCCCTGTGTCAGTCCTGGATGATAAAACATCTACCTGCTTGATTAATTCCTGTTTAACTTCATTAAGAAATTCAGGCCACTTTAATCCAACAGAGCTCTGAATCTTAGCAATGAGGTTTTCTTACTAAAACCAGAAAAGTTAATGAACATACTTAATTAAAGTTGCTTAACTGTGTGTGGACTAGAGAACTTATAAAAATTACCAAGTTAAATTTGATTCCTTCCAAGAAGGGTATATACTGAAATCTGAATTATGTTTTGTATTCAGAAGGAGGAGACAAGAACAGGAGAAAGGAAGAGTCTGAATATAGCTCCAGACCATGGCGGCACGCTGGAAAAGAATCCTGATGATTTTTGTAGCAGCTCAAGTACTCGTTGTGGTAAATGCCTTCGAGGAAGAGGATGTACCTGAAGAATGGGTCCTTCTCCATGTTGTTCAGGGTCAGATTGGAGCAGGCAACTACAGCTATTTGAGACTAAATCATGAGGGAAAGATCGTGCTTCAGATGCGGAGTTTAAAAGGTGATGCAGACTTGTACGTATCTGACATGACACTTCACCCCAGCTTTGACGAGTACGAGTTACAGTCTGTAACCTGTGGCCAGGATGTTGTCCACGTACCGGCGCACTTCCGCCGCCCAGTGGGAATAGGGATTTATGGCCACCCCTCTCACTTGGAGAGCGAGTTTGAAATGAAAGTGTACTATGATCGGACAGTTGTACAGTACCCATCTGGTGAGGCTTCTTACAACCCTGAGGAGATGGAGGCCAACCAGAAATACTCACAGTCTACAGAAGATGAGTCTCAGGACGAGGAGTCTGTTTTCTGGACTATACTGATTGGAATCTTGAAATTAATACTTGAAATTCTTTTTTAAATTGACGCACACTGGGCTAAGTCACATTTCAGCCTGTGAAATTGAACATGAATGACTTGCTGTGATATTTAATACACTTTGTAATGGTTCCTGAAGAGGTATTCAGGTTATTTTTCCTAAACCATAAAGGAAGTGGGGGAAAAAGCCATATTTAATTTTATATTGTAAATCCTCCCTCCCCTATACATAAAATGAGCAGTGAGTACAGTATTTGCAGTGTTCTTCAGAGATCAGGGCTTAAAAACAAATGTACAGTTGGGATCTTGTTAACTTTGAACAGGTGCTTAGGAAAATCAACTCTGATTCAGTATTTTCTATTCTTTTTATAAAGAAAAGTAAAATTAAGTGCTGTACTTCAGGGCCACTCTCAATCTAGTGCATGGTTAAAAATAAAATCTACTTCTGAGCAAGGATCTCCAGTATAATTAGCAATGAGGCTTGAGTACATTGAAGCTGAGGAGCCGAGGGCGAAGGGAGGAAAAACCTCTCAATCGTCTAGGGGGATAGATGATCTGTATTTTGCCTGCTTGTGCTCTACATCATGCCAAGCAGAGATCTGTCCAGTCACTCATCACTTCTGCAAAGCCACCACCCAAACTGAATGCGTGTCACTTCTCTGCTGTCACTGTGAGCTGTCAGCTGTTGTTGTCAGTAGGGTGGTTTTGTTCCTCCTTAAAAGCGATGCACTGTAAGGTATCTTGAACTTGGGAGGTGTTTTCTTACACCTCCCCTGATAGCTTGTTGTGATTGATTGTTTGGTTTTCTTTTTTTAGAACATCTTTATGAATAAGTCATGAGCTTGCAAAGAAAACTTCTGCTGAGTGTGCAGTCGGCTGTAAGAAGGTCAGGCTGTGCCCACTCTTTGTTGAAAATCGGTTTTGCCAGGAATAGTTTTTGCCTTGGTTGAGTCTTTCAGAATAACCAGTTGCTATGCAAATAGTGGGTATTGAAGTTGCTCTGTAATTTTCTCTTCACAGAGCTTACTGATGAGTGCACTGAGATAAACAAGTACATTACTATAACTTTATGCAAACGGTGCATGTACAATTTAAATTTCATTACCAAAAGCCTTCTCTTTTTGAGTGGGAATTTGATTTGTCTGTCTCTATCCAGACATCCGACAGGATGGGATTAGTGATTTGTATCACAAAAAAAAGTCATTATATAGACAAAATTAAGAGTTTATTTGGTAAAAAGCTAAAAAAAAAAAAAACACAACACCAAAAAGAAGTGGTATTGTTCCTCTTAGAGTGGTTGGTTAAATAGCACCAAAGTATTACTTCAGTTTGTGCAGTTTTGGACAGCAAGGTTTTGGGGGTTTTAGCCCTCCTTGCTGGTTTTCCCCCTTCTTCCTCCTCTTCTTGGTACGGGAGAGTCTTTCTGACAACAATCACAAATCCAGCGACCTAAGAAAAGAAAGTTATCAATTATTGGGAAACTTTGTTACTCACCCGCCTAGTTATGCACCTTTCACCACTCTTTATCAGTGCTCATCTGTTGGCAGTACTTCCTTCAGTGTAAACAGCCAGTGCTTTGCTTTGAAATGCAAACACCTTTGGAGAAGGTGCTGAAAGCAGTGTGTGCAGTGTGCCCTCCCTTGTGGATTCTTGATGTGCAACAACTGGCTACACCGATCTGTGGACCTCAGGAAGCTCCAGCACTGCTAAGGAGGTGGATTATTAGGAAAGAACCTGATGAACGATGCTTCGCGTTTGTGGATTGTTTTGACGTGAATGACCCATGGCCCAAGGTGAATGAACAGCAGCTGGGGAGCATTGCTCTCCTGCTGCAGGTATGCGGTCCTGTTCCTCAAACCAGTGCCTGTTATTTGAGCGCAGTCAGGCAGCAGAGACAACTGCTGGCAGGGCTTCATTACTAGACCTTGTACTGAAAATTACTGACCCTCAAAAAAGGGTTGAGCAAAGAGCAGAAGTATTTAACTGTTTGTATTACAGCAGCTGCAATCATAAGGGCTGCTTTGGTAATTTCATTGTCTAGCAGGCGTATAATCTGTTTCGTTTAGATTCTGTCCTTACGTCAGCCTGAAATGGGCCACAGAACCTATACTAAGGTGACAGCTAGTGCCAGTGCTTCCCAAAATGGGAATGTACCACATATTTGGAGCACTGTACTTACAGGGGATTCTGTTGCTGCACAACTCACAGCCACTGTGCACTTATTCATGAATTTACTTACCATAGATTTAGTATTACACAAAAAGCAACAGTACCACCAGTTATTTTCTTTACACTGCCTTGAGCTGGCTAGCTGATAACAAATGACCAAGTAATTTTAAGGTACAGGCTGCCTGACATCTAGGTACTGCATTCCAGCTTTGATGTTTAAGAAAAAAAGGAAGGAATGGGTTTAAAAAGATGTTTACAAATACTAAATTGAGTGTACTTTTTAATTTAGAAACTGACGTGATAGCACAAACACTTTGTTAATGTGAAAGCTATACTTCAGCAATATGCAGCAATACAGCCTTTTTACAGGTTTCTTTTATGAAGAGAGGTAATTATTCTCAGTATTCTGTGGATTTGGGGGAAAAAAAACCCTAGTTCTGAGTGAGTCTGTTTGGATTCTGTTGTACAAGCCAATTCTATTTCCTATACAGGAATGGCCAGGTTAAACTGCACAACCAAATATACCAAAATAAAGCTTATTAAAAAAAATTGTATCCTATGGTGTGCTTTCCTACAGCACTTCTCACTCCTACTGTTCACGTTTGTTTTAAACTATTCTTTCAAAAGCAAAGTGTATATTAACTCTGACAGAGAAAGCCCAGAACTCCAAGAAGGTGGGAACAATTATTACCTGAAGGGATGGCATGAAGTCCCACACAGAAAGTGTGGTAACCACGGTCACATACATCACAGAACATCATTTCTTCTTCATGGTGAGGTTGCCCGCATATAATGCATGTTTTACACTCCATACATTGCCAAGGGTAAGTCTTAATCATAGCAACAAGCTCCGGGGTCATATCAAGGCAAGAAGGGTGGCCTAGATTAAAACCAGTATTATTACTTCTATGTCTGAAATGAAATTTAAAATTAGTTAGAATGTTTGCTTTTACAGAAGCTGAATCTTGGCTCACCTCCTGGTGAGATCCCACAGCACACCCAATGTGCTGGTGCATGTAATGTTAAACAGATGGAGTCTTTAACGAAGGACAGAAAAGGCAGCTGAACCGTTGAAACGCAAGCCTAGTACACTAAGTATTTCCACAAACAGATCTGACAAACAGACTCCCTTAGGAATCCACTTAGTGTATGCAGATACTTACCGCTGTTGTCACACTGGGAGCAATGTATAAGAGCTTCAGCTTTTCCTTTCTTGTTGGACTCCTTACCCTTCAGACAAATCCCACATATAGCATTTGGAATGACCTTTGGCTGGAAGGGTAGAAGAGGGCTATAAATTCGTTCCACAAGAATTGACAGATTTAACAGGAAATGTCATAGAACTCCTTAACTCTTAAAATCAATTAAATATCTGTTAGGGTGTGTGAAACTTAAAACAGGACAATCATTGACAAGCAGAGGCACTGAAAAAAAATGCAGGTTAACTACGTAAGATTTTGCATTTGGCACATGTGGCAACTTATACGTAGATCAGATTGGAGCAAAAGCATGTACCTGCTGCTTCCTATGAATTCATCAGCTAACATTCTCCTCAGTGTAAATAAACTGTGACAGAGGATGAAATTGTCAGTCATTTTTTTTCCAATAGAGGATACTCCTGCAGATTTCCCATTTATGGAGGAAATAAAATTTTCCATTTGCAATACATCTGTCCCTGAATATACAAAAATAATTACAAAATCAGTAAACTTTATTTTTCTTTAATTTCAAAATACCTGGTTAGCTCTGCTGCACACAGCTGCCTGTTTTACCATTCTATCTCGTATCCAGCCATAACTGTGGTTAAGAAACACAGCCTTGTATTTAACTAGTTTTACATTCATCATCTGTCTAAATTATCACCTGGAGTGTATCTGGGTTCCTGAGATCCATTTAGAAGGTAAGAGAAATAGCAGGCTGCTACAGTGAGCAACAGCTGTGTACATATTCTGTGTGCCAACCCAAGAGATACACCAGTGGGAGTTTAAAATCCCAATGAGGACAAGGCAGGAGTAAGGCATTGCAAGTTTCTGAAACGTTTCAGTAGTTCTGTTGTTCAGCTCTGCCCCTACATGAGATCAATGAGAAATGTTTAAAATTAACACTGTACTCACTGGTGTTAAACAGTGGTGTTAAAACCCAATGTTGCTGCAAAGATGTAGCTAACAGAGTTCAAGGCACAACCTGGTCTCAAAGGAGCTAAACGGCTTGTCAGTAACCAAGAGTTCCAGTCAACTACTAACCATGTGTGGGAAGATGAATGAGGTTTAATTTTAAAATAAATTTTAGAAGCAAAACCAAATAACTATGTGCGTATCTATATATATATTCATATATATACATATATAAAATCAGTGAGATCTTCTGCACTACAACTTATCTGAGTGTGCCTATATCCCCAGACAGTTTTTCTAGCACCTAGCAAGATAATTAGCATCTTGACTCATGTTTAGAGCAGTCACTTTGAGTTCTCGGAAGTTTTCATCCTGCTTCTGAAGTTAAAACATGGCTACAGTGTGCTTCAAATTGTCTGAAGCAGTTTATTTACGAAACCAGCACAACACACCAGATGTTTATAGGTGACTTCCTTCAAAAGATGACAGAGGCATTTATGCAGACTTTTTTTGCTTATTTATTTTAAAAAAGCAGAGTCAACCTGTTTTATACATAATTATAATAAAACAATAAGAAAAGTCTAACATTCACAAATGTCTCTACAAAATAATAAATATAATGAAAGCAATACTACACAAACTCCTTTATGGTTTACTATGTGTCCTACATGTATACCTTTATACCCTGCTCCTCACAACAAAAGTGGCACATGCTTAAACCTTGTCAGTGTTGCAGCATTTACCCTTCCATTGATTAGGCTAAATTCTAATTTTATTGTGTTTTTATCTATTTCTAAGTAAACCAAGCCTTTCTAGAATATCAAGTGCACTTTTCTAATCAGACTTCTAGTTTGTCACGGATTTATATCTGACTGCCTTTAATACACAGCAGCGTACTCCCTGGTAATCAGGAAAGCTAAAGTGAGTTGCTTTTCAGTCACTGTTAACCTGCGTTAAGTGTATGTGGAGTCAACACTCTGATACACAGAACTCCCAAGTTAGACACTAATATAGATGCATTTACCAACAGTGCTTCCATCTAGGTCTTACTTCACTAAATTGTGTTCATTAGAAATTGTGCATGTTGGGGGGGTGAGAATCACAGCCTATTAACAATAAAGTTTCAACAGAATGGAAGTATTTTTACAAAAACGAAAAAATTTAAAAGAATGCAAGACTATTCACATTTCAAATCAGTTCAAGTTCTACCACCATAAATGGCTTTTAGAAACACTATGAACAAAGTCTATAAAATCCAGATGCGAAGTTACAATATCCCATCTGATTAAACTTTGCTTTCTACATCCTCATCTCATTGGGATAAGGAATGGAGAGGGAATGAATGCAGAGTCAAAGTGACCACTGCCTGCTCTGTAAGTTTTTGCTTCCATGATGCTGTGCTGCAGCTCTCAAAGTAAGCATTCCGACTACACCACTTTTAGAAGGTCCTATTCAGAATGCAAAGCGTTCCATTTTCATATATAGTGACCTGAAACAGAATTGTTGTAAAATATAGTTTCTAAATACATTTCAGTTTTATGTGCAAAATATCTCCTGTACTTTCAACAGTACCCTGTGTGTGCAATTGTAGTAGCAAGTACTGCAGCAACAAAGACTCGCTACCTGTAACATGATAAAAATGTAAAACATGCTAGCCGTTCTTTGTTAAAGAACTGACAATAAAAATGCCTCTGTATAAAATACATTATTCTTTTACTCAAAAATAACTCAGTGGAAATGTGTGAATTCTATAATACTTATAAACGTGGCTATAACTATACATTTGCATGTTGATGCCATAGCAATTATCCTTCAATTTTAACTACATGTAATGAAAAATTACTGTCCTACAAAAATAGTCAAATATTAGAGAACAATACAGAAGTATTACAAAGATTTAGAGTTCATAGGGATGACATTTTAAATGAGTTAAGCCTTCAGCTCAAAGTGCCTTAACATTTAGACATGTTTGGTGTATCAGTATCTGGTGCTTTTATGACTAACAAACAAAAAACTTTGTGTTTTACCAGTTAAAACAGCTCACGTGATTGGGATTACTGAAAGCATTCAAACGTTCCCACAAACAAGAAAGCCAATTCTCTCACCCTCCCAAAACAACATCACCACCTCTGACTTACCAACAGCCTGATGGCTGCTGCGGGTCAGGCATGCCACAGTGCAAGATGTGGCACTGTACATTTACAGTAACACCTTGTTACTGTAACACTAATACAGCCACTGATTTTAAACCAATAAGCAACTGCTACCAGATCACATTTTCAAAATGCAATGCTGTATGCTACCATTGCTCTTCTACAATTAGAAGTTCAGAACCTTACAGGAAGCTCTGCTCCACCAGTTCTCTCTCTGTGCTTTCCTAATGTCAATTAAACACACTGGACTAATCAAGCACTCTGACATCTCACAGCTAAGTGAAACTTCTGTAACAAACCAGTGGCACACAGTCTCTAATGTCAAGTTAAACAAAGCTAAAAAATAATTTCAAGCTCCATCTTTGGATTTCATGTTCATGGGAATATTGGTATGCACTGTGTCTACAACAATTTGGAAAGTCACATATAAAAAAATATACATATGGTACCACAGTCTAAATCTCCATTTTCACATATTTCTGAGTAAGTTCTGGGAAAGAGAAAACACAGCTGGTGCTTTCTCTTGTACAGATATCCTATGTGGAGAAAATTTATCAGAGCTGTCCAATTCTTGCTGGAAATTAGCTTCTTAACGTAAGTGACAGTTTACTTCAACTGGTAAATACAGACAGTAAATATTTATGAACATCAAATGCAAGCCATCAACACCTTGCTTTTGCTAAGACAGTTTCTCCATATGCATGATCCTTTCCCTGACAAAGGTGTTCATTGTCTCATAACCTCTCTTAACAAGCACTCCTGATTGCTAAATACTAAACCCTATCTTAATGTAGTGTTTTAGCTCTTACAAGTTTAGTCCTGCTCCCATGTAAGTCAACAGAAAATTCTCATTCCTTTCAGTGGAACCAAACTAGGCACTAATGTGCTTTGAAAGTGTTACATTATATTCATACATTACATATATTCAGGTCCTCCCTTAATATGCAGAAAAACAACACATAAATAATGCATGTCAATTCCCACTTCCTCTGAAAATTATTATTTTATCTTAATTTTTGAAATTATTATACAATAATACTGAAGATTTGGGCCCTACGTTTGGCAACCACCTCTTGACAGCTGAAATGTCTTAACATCCTCACCAAGTCTTTAGCTTGGATATAAGCATATTGCCCACAAACGTTTCTACATAGTGTGAACTACATAAAAAGCTATTTTCCATATACTGTTAAAGTGGTTATGTAGTGTTGCCTATACAACTGTAGTAAGCTTCTTGCCTTCCATGCTATACATAGCAACATCTCAGGATGAAAGGCTGTATTTAAAAGGAACATCGTAACAATATGTTCAGCCACATAGCTGCACTTTACAGCACTGATCTCTTGGTATGCTGCCATACTAAATAGTAGAAAAAAATATGATGGATACTGAATGGTAGTTTTGAACTGGCAAGTAATTTTGACTGTTACGTTAAGGCAGACAGAAAGATGCAGAGTTCCAGTGATAAAACCGCAATGAATTTTTCTGATGTTACTGCCTGGGAATCTGAGAAATACACAGAAACAGAGGCCACTGTATAGCTAGGGTAAAGGAAAGGCCCACATGAAATAAAAGTAAAAAGGAAGTAAGGAAGCAAACAGGTGGAGCGCACAAGAGAGCAGCTAGCGAAGTACAGCAAGCAGAAGTTCCATATTATTTTAAAAACGTGTATTTCAGGGAGAGGCTGGTCAGTAAAGAAGTTCCATCAGGGGCTTTTTTCTTCTACCTTGTACCCAGGAACTGATTTGGACAATACAGAACGTTTGGAACCATCTTTTCTTGGAGTAGCACTTTTGTCTCTTGTTTTTTGTCTTCCCTGAAAAGAATCCTCCTGGTTCTCTGTGGCGCAATCACCTTCAGATACATTGCCAGACGAATTGTCCTATAATAAAAATACCATAGCTATTTTTTTTATTTTTTGGATAGACAGACAAGTCCTCCTTTGCCCCTTAGAGCCAACTAAGGTAAGAGAAGGATACATCTTTCCTTCTGCAAAAGCACAGGGTACATTATAATCTAGAACACCTTTGCTTATAACCTTCATTATCTATTTTTTCTTATGCTGAGAGACTGGCATCAGCAGTACCAGTCATGTTTTCCAGTTGGTCTTGATAACAGAGTGGGAGCACATTAGTATAGTTCTTTGAACCGTTTTCCTTTAAAAGTCAGCAAGAAAACAACTGTATGTGAGATACCGTTTTCAATGTAAAGGGCCAGCAAAAAGTTAAAAGTGCCCTTGCCATGCATTTAAGTGTACTAAAAAATAGCACTGCTTTGAATTAAACATGTGAAGGTTTTTTCTGCCACCCTCATCTACTATTTTCACCAGGAGCAATCTAAATATTTAATTTGGATTGCAGCAGAACAGTGCCATCAAAGGCAAAACACAATAGAATTTATGAATATATGCTGCAGTTAAAGCTTTTTTGCTGTCGTCGTTTTGAGGAATGAGGAGGCAAGAAAGAGGGGCTTGAAAGAGGTTCAAAGAAGGTAAAAGATCAATGTAAGCATAATTAATAGCAGCAGCACAAGATTTTTTTCAGAAAAGCGTTAACAAAGGCCTCCAAGAAGCTCCAGAAGAAAGCAATATAATTAATAACATTGATTACAATAAAAACCAAGAGGCCAAATAACAATGGTACCCTACAGTAAAAAGCACTCTATATAAACATAACAGTAGTCAGCCTATGTCCCAGAGCTTAAAATCAAAACAGACAAAAGAGACACAGGGCAAAGGGAGGAGTATAATACAAAAGTAAGCGAACTCTGTGGCAGGAAGAAGTGGTATGTTTCATCATTATTTTAGGGGGTTATTTATGACAGGCCTGTTAAAACACTACAGAACAGGCAAACTGCCACCTGACTCCAACAATGGGGAGGGTGAAAGGAAAAAGCATAAAGCATATTGTAGGACTCACCAGAGAGATCTGAGGAATGGTAGGGAGCCCAAAACTGAGGCCTGACAGCTGCCCACTTCTGTGTTCAACAGATATTTTTCCCAAACAGTATGCCCCAATGACTAGCAAAGAACCCCTGCTCCCATAGTCAAACCACACTCCACAGGAATCTCATTTCAAATTTTCCCTATGCTTTTCCAACACAAGCACATTTTCCCTTCTGCACTATCACCAAAAACTGTGAGTTTCTTTGAAAAATGAGAACACAGTCTGTGTGGTCCAGTTACTATTCTTTACCACTAGGGGAATGGAAGTTAAAGGAAAAGGGAACTAGGAAGAAATGGTTAAAGACCAACTGTAAAAAAGCTGGAATGTAATGAAATAAAAATTTTGAGTTGACATTTAGCTTGCTAAGTTTGTATGATCCTTTCTCCACAAAATGCAAGCAGAAAGGGTGTATTAATACTGATCTCACTTTTGTTAGCCTACAAGCAGACCATTTCTTTTTCAGTTACGAGTATCTTATGAATATTCAAACAAAATAAACGTTTATATGGCAAAATTTAGCACTAAATACACCCACCATCTAAAATGTTTGTGAACTGAACCAGAAACTGTTCAATGCACCCGTGACTTTATGTTCTATTTCTCTTAAAACTAGGGTTAACTTTCTGGAAAATGGTTTTCACCAACATACTAACTGTACCGACAGACCAATGGTTCAGTTGTACTCAGACAGCTCATCTGAAGCTCAGCTGCTCTTAAGCATTTAAAACACTGCCAAGGTATGCATGTGAAAGTTTCCCTTAACTTCCAGCAACAGTTAATTCGGCATTTGCATACACAGAGAGAATACAAGCATCTTTTTAAAGATGTGTTGTAAAGCAAAAAAACTAGTGCTTTTCACCTTGTTTTTGAATTGGAATAAAGTATCTGTTTCTGTATTGAATACTTCCTGCTTCTACTTCACAAGAAGAAAAATTCCTCAGACTTTAGCGACAGATTCTGGGGGACTTGAATAGCAAAATATACTGTGGCCTGAACTACAAGGCTCATTCCCCTCAGAAATGCCAGCAACTTCCCACTGAGGAAAAAGGCATAGCAGAGCTGGAGTTGGGAAGGCTTTTCAAGATTTCTTTAAAAAGAACAGAGAAAGGGCCTGAAATTTCAAGTATCTGTTCAATTTACTTTAAAACGGATCAAAACAGAAAGCTGGAGAGCAATGTTACAAAAATAAAAAGAAGCACTAAAAACAGGGAGTACACTTTTAATTTATGATTCTCCTTCATTTTGCAAATGTTAAAGATTCTACTGAACCTAACAAAAGTGAAGGGAAAGGATTTTCCTGTTGAAGAATACTTTCAATTTGTCTCACCGAATTGCCTTTGGTTTTCCGTTTCTCATCCCCTCGTCCTTCTTCTGCATCATCTGAATCTCCATCACTGTCTAACGCAGGCAGCTCTGGATCCAAAGGAGGTTCGTAAAGAGCTGTGTTTAATGGCAAGTAACGAAGTTCATCTGGAGAGTATCTAAAGTTAATAGACAAATTTAATTCATGTGTACTTTATACATTAATGTTACGTCACACAGCGTACAAGGACTTCAATGAAAAAGAGCAAGAAAAGCTCCCTTTTTTGTAGGGAAGCATGTAAAAACATGCAATTCTGAAAACAAAGGAAACATTAATTTCTCCTTCCAAACGTGGTACCCTATAGTACTTGTCTTCTTTGTATAGCAGGTATTTTTGGAATGCAGGAAGAGTATCTCTGCAATATTCCAAACCTACATAATCATAAAAGGCCACAGACGACCTAAAAATTTTTAACCAATCCATATTTCTATGCCCAACAATACACTTTATTTATAAATGTAGTGTCCATATAGCACATGCACAACAGTTCTAGCACAGGGCACATGAACAGCTAGGGTCCAAAGCAAAGGAGGTAAAGAATACAGCTATACATCCAAGTTCCTTGATTACTGAAGGAGAATAAAAAGTGCATATAAAAATACAATTTCAGAAGACTGAAGACCTAATCACATTGCTTATAACCAGATACAGTTTAACAGGTGTAACATACTTCTTTTTTTAACCTGAGATACTAAGAAAAAATTGAAAGTCCTCTTATTATTAAGGACAGACATTGTAAGGAATAGGATATTATTTTAATGCATATTTTGAAAAGTTGTGTCCTTCATTAACAAGGATAAGCAGATCCACTTGCAGCTTGTGTGAAATAAGTAAGATATTTAATCTTTAATTCAGAATTAAATTCAAACTCTTTAATTCAATTAATTTAATAAAATGTAAGTCCTTCAGAATGTCCTGTAACATGCAAATTTGTGGTGGTCTGTATGCACACACACTGGAATAAGCAAGGCATTTACAGATAAAGAGTTTCTCTCAAGAAAACCGTGCAGGTACAGGATGAGTACTGTCTCTGTTGTATGGATGGTAAGACTTAGGGAACAATTTTCAAATCAGTGAGTATTTCTCAAATGGGATCATACCACTGGAAAAGTCTTAAATTTGTGTAGACAGTCAGGTCCGCATTTTTCGCAAAATACAAGATCCAACTAGTGATACCCTTCTCACCCACTTACATTAAACTCAGCCCACAAGAACAATCAGGGTGTTTTTTTTTTAATTAAGAATTTTGTAAAGAAGGACAGCAAGACTGTCACACAGAAAACACAATTACAAGCCAGCATTACAAAATTCTGACATAGTAACATTAACCGTAGCACTCATGCAGATGATCAGTAAACACATGAGGGTGGCAAAAATGAAATCAGTGCCTCCTCTTACCACAGTAAAATCTGAGTAGGCCACATTCCAGGCACTGCAACACATCAGCAGGGATATACCCCTTGCAACTAGCACTGTTTTGTTGACAGTTCTTGTCACACTATGCATCTCTTAGACTAGCAAGTGTCTCAAACATAAAAATTCAAAACCTCACAGGAAATACATTCAAATGTTTTCTATTTACTAGATGCAGAGAAAACAGATCAGTGCAACAGAATCAGCAGTTAGGATTCTTTTAAAATACCTTTTGTAGTACTCCTGGAACTGGCCGGGTATGAGAGCCACTGGATAAGGACTAACCTTTGTTCTCTCTGTAGGTAAGATTTTATATTTTCCTTGAGGCACCTGGATAATCTGTATTGTTTAAGACAAAACAAAGACATTTTTGTTTCACACACAAACTTTTGAGCCTTCTTCACCATCTTGCCCCCAAACATTTTTTAACTAGTCAGTTTTATTGAATTGCAACAGCTACCCAAGCTCTCCCATGGGAAATTAATTCATTAAAATGGTTAGAGATCCCACTCACAAAATAGTACCACAGTTTAAATCCAATCACTGAGTATCTAGTGAACTGAAAAATTATCAGTTAAGACTACTTCTAATAATATATTACATAAAATAGTTTGAAAATTAAAATTTGAATTGAAATTGAAACAATACAATTGAATTTCAATACAATTGAAACTGTAAACATTACTTTTGTGACTGGCATCTTTAGCATGAATTAACATTGTTGGTCCATACTGGCAGCAAGCAGCAAGAACACATCCATCTAATTCTGAAACCAGATTGCAGCATTAAAAAAATACCACTAATAATAAAAATATATGGAAAGGAGAAGCCTACACAGACGTCTTCTTTCCCTTAGAAAGAAATTAACTATCCACTATCTTGTCTCTAACATGGGTCAGTACCAAAAAAACATAATAGACTGACATGTAACAATTTGCACTGAGAAGATTTTCACTGTCTTCACATGAGCAGGACAGTCCTGCTTCAAAATGGCAGCTAATTTTTTTTTAAACAGGGCACTGAAACATTAAATCTATCTAATACAAAAATCATATAGCACCTAACAAAAACAAAGGCATAATATTGCAGACTCTTAGGGCATATATAGTTTACTTTTTTTCCTAGGTATTGTTTAGGCAAAATTTTGAAGGTATTCCAAAACAGAATTAGCCATTCATACGAATAGATAAAATAGTAACAGAAGCTTCTTAGTTACCTAAGCCTCCCTCTTTAAGTTTTGTACTACCAGTAGATGACAACAAAGTTACACTGAAACTTTTAAAGCTTCCCAAGACAAATGTTTTCAGGTTAAAAGAAAAATATAAAAACTTCACATTAAATGTACTTGAAATTATTGCTTTTAGCTGTATTACCCATTTAACAGCAAAGCTGTTTAAGTCCCTACATGACTGAAATAAGACTAATCAAAACCCTTGACAATAACAGTTAAAAATGGTATGAAAACCAACTTAACCTTAAACAAGCAAGGAGACACCTATTAAGATTGATAAGAAATTTAAATCTGCCTACATGTGTCTGTAAATCAAAATAGGCTCTACGTTCTTCCATCCGCTCCCGGTTTAAATTGCTGTTGAATTCCGCAGCTTTCTTGGCAGCTTTTTTAATGTATTCTGGAACTTTGCTGGCTTCTACTTTCTGTGTGTTCTGCTGCTGCATTTGCTGGAATAAAAACAATTTTATCAATTCACATATATTTCACTATCAGCCTGAGAACAGCCTTTTCTTACACTGCACATGTTACAGATCTAGTTAATTTATATGCTAGCTACTTACAGAGTACTCTTTATAATGATCTGTTATTCGCTGACGCTCTTTCTCTTGCAGTATAACAGAATACTCAGCATGTTTGGCAGGATATTCTTTAATCATAAGGTCAATTACTTCATCACTACGCAAAGCTGTTAGACCTAAAATAGATAAAAGCAATAATGATGCTATCTGGCAAAACTATCTGTAGGTTATTTATATCTCACAATGATCAGCTTAACTTTTTGAGCAGCTAGAAACAACAACCTGCTGTGCACAGTACTTCTCTCTCTCTAAAGTAGAAGTGAACTTGTGCCATTTAGCTCTCAAGGCTGATTAGGGGTTTGCTTCTACCCAATGAGTCAAGACTCATTTGTTCCTTACAGTTACAGACCCCTGAACACTGACTCAGACAGCTACTGAATTCCTGTGTGAGGCAGAACCTTAGTTCTAAGCGGGACCTGGTGAAATGGAACATAGCTTTCATTTCCAATATTGGTGAAATCTTAAGTTTCATTAACTTGCAGAACCTTAACTGAAATTAAGAGGTTTAGATAATCTCTACATACAAATCAAGGAAGAATCAGTGTGAGGGTAATTCAGAGCAGCAAACCACACACAGACTTCTGACTCCAAAGTAAATCATTTGAAGTTCAGAAAGCAAAATGCCTCAGTTTGCAGCTACAATGCACAACTCCTTTAAAGGTTCAAACACAACTATTCTCTCATCATTAACTATAGAATGGAGGATGACTTATGTTACTACCACCAATTATAAATATAACCTTAAAAAAATAGGGATAGTTAACTCAGCACACATCTCTACTGAATATACGAGGCAGGATACAGCATTTTACTTCTATTGATAAAGATCAGACACTGTTCTTTCACACATGTTTAAGTTAAAGAAAAAAAATAATGAAGAGGGCTGGCAGAAGAGACATAAAGGTGGTATTCCAAAGACTGTCAGTATATAAAATGACACTGCATTTACACAGACCCATGAATTACAGAAAAAAGATGTGACAGGCACCATTCAATCTCTAACATGCTCCAAGGCATGTGTACTAGCAGAGGAAGAAGAAAATACTTCAAGCTCTTTCAATATATGCCAAATCAATGGGATCATTCAATTTCAAGTACATTAAAGTGCTTTAATACACACCCTTCTAACTTCAAACATATAAACTGTACCATGTAAGATACACTAATATTTGCTGGGTTCCAACTAACTCAACAAAACAAGACTGATGCACTTTTCAATTTGAAAAATTAATGGTGTTCTCTTTTCTAGAAAAAGGTTCTAGAAGTTAATTTCCAACACAGAAGGGATTTTTCTTAGTAATTAAAATAGATCCAAAACTTATTTCTTATAATAAGATTGGAACCCTGATACCCTGTGGCCAATTCATGCAAATTAATAATAATTCAGTTTTCATTTCAAAATTTGTTTTCATTTAAGAGTGATGCAATTCTTTACCAAACTGAATCACATTTTCAGTGTGTCATATTTTTAATACGCTAAGAAGGAATCTAACAATTTGTTTTCTTACCTAGTGTGCACTGAGTCTCTGTGATAACATTTAGTTCTCTGAGGTAGAGTTTCTCCTTGTGAGATAGATCTCGTCTTTCTAAATCTCCAAAGAAAACAAAAGAGAACAGTAAAAATGTATGAAGGTACTCAAACTCACCCATAAGCAGGGTCAAAGTATTTTGACAATTTTATTTCTAGGCCATGAAAGTCTGTATTATATTACTATTTCTACAAACATGTAAATCTTGTAAATTAATCTTAAATTAAGCTTGTACTGTAGGGACATGGTCAATTTTTCTGAGTACCCTGCCCGTTGTTATGATTTCAAGAAATACCAAAGAAACCTGACCCATGAGCTCAGACACGAAAAACATTATCAAGTACTGACAGTATTTTTTCTTTTAATATGCCTCTTAGAAATAAGCTCCATGACAGAAGTACCAGATTTGACAATTCTGAATAATGAAGGCTCAAATCCTAGAATGTCCCCATCTAACTGTTGCCACAATTCAGAAAACAGAGATATAGCTATGTAGTAAGAAATCACCAAAGGATTACTTAAAAATGAAACTGAGGTCAGTTTTCAAAAGACACTTGCTGATTTAACCCCCAAATCAGACTTGTTTACAGATTTTCAGCTGCAATACCAAGAAATCTTAAATTATTTGGAAAACCATGGGATACATTTTCAATATGCCAGTAACAAATTATAAAATAGAAATACCAATATAAATAATTCAGGGTCTTTTTAATCAGTTGGCTCATGCTACATAGTCAAAGAGACACAGATTACATCCAAAATACACAAAGATTTTTTTAGAAGAAAAGCTTCAAAAATAAATACCTGGGTATTTTCTTTTAAAGGAAGTCACACCCAAATATTCACTGACTTGCTCCTGAAGCATATAGTATTCTCCTGTTTCATCTGGTGGCCACTTGTACTCTATCAAGTTTTCAGCAGGAAAATAGCTGTATCTAAGAGCAATGTAAGAACAAATCAAAGAATCCTTAAGAGGGCCACTTGTATTTCTAGAAATTCAGTAACTTATATTTATATGAAGTTGGACAAGCACTTTAGGACACTGCATCCTGTTCATCCACTTCAAAGTCACTTTGTTACACCCCACTTCACATGTATTTCTCCAAACCCGCATTCATCAATATGCTGAGGGACAGAATACAAAGGGATACCCATGATAGCAGACAGAAGACCAGGAAAAGCAGCTACTCAAGTGTCAAAATTAAGTTTAAAAATTATGTTATGTTTTAAAACATGTAAGCTGTGCCTCTGATTGTAAATTAGATGCAGCACATTCTGTGCTGTTTTACAATAAAATTTCTTAAAATATGCTGGGAGAAAAATACAGCTGGCTACTCACAGGACACTGCCTCAATTCAGAAAGATGTATGAAGAACAAGGGCAAGCAAAGGAGGAAGAACTAATTCTTATGCATATCAAACAATACAGTAAGACTAGCAATAAAAAAGTAGGAATTCTTAAAAAAAATTAAAAAATATTACCCAAGGTCTTGGCTAGAAGTTTCACAGCTCCGAGAACTGTCCCCTGAGCCCATGCGTCGTCTTTTGGACGGCTGGCTGCCATCATTGGAATTTTCTTCTGTGTCATCCTACAATGAAAATAAAGATGAACATTAAAGGAATTTAGAGTAATCAGCAGATAATGTAAAACATCAGAAAAAATTGTGAGGCAATCCAGATTTTAAATATACCTGAACTACCAAGCTACTGAATAACGCTCTTCACTAACAACTCATAGGACAGTTTATGTAGCAAATTATTCTTAGCTATGAACTACCTGTATGACACAGGGTGGCACAGAAGGAGGATTTGGTAGTTTCTCACCTGTGGTGTAGGTGGAGCACTGAACAGACAGAGCTGTAGCTCTGACAACCAAGTTCACTGCTCTTGATGTAAACTACCTTGGCATTAGCACAGCCAGACAGCTGTAGACACAGCATACTTCCCTCACTTATGATTGTTAGAGACAAGACCGATTCACCTAATCAGACTAGCTCACAAAAGCAAGGGCAGAGCAAAACCACCAAGCCTTTGCTGAGAGCTGATACTCACAAAATCAAGGAAAATATTATGGAGGCACAGTTAAAATTAAAGGACTAGTACACAGTTCACAAAAAGATATGATTACAGCAAGCAGCAAAGACTTGTCTTTTGTGAGGAAACTATAAATAACAAAAAAAAAAAGTTGTATTGCAACAGATATAGAAGCTATTACAGGCAAACATTTAGAATTTAACTTACAGATGTCACTACTCAGATTTCATGAGATCTATATAAAGAAAGAATAAAATGACAACAAAACAAGGAGTTCTGTAAAATCAAGCAGACCAGGATTCAGTTGATGATTCTGTGTTTTTTACTGCTTTATTATCCAATAACGCTATACAACTCCTACCTACATTATCAATTCTCAAAGCATTTAGTGACTATAATTAAGAAACAGAAGGCAGAAGTGTTCAAGTGAATCACTGGTTGTAACCAGTAGTAGAGCCAAGAACAAGATAGCTCTCTAGGTAATCGAAACTCTGAGTGGAGCGCTATGGAAGAGTCACATTTTGTACCTTCTGAGAAAAGTTTAAGAAAGAATTAACATACCAGAAATAAATGGATGAAGCCAAACTATACACACTTATTAAGTAACAATTATTAGGTCTACCTTAGCTAATGTCTTCATTCTAGTACATTTTACATACTACTTGAAATATAACTTAAAAAGATTACAGCAAAAGAGAATATATTACTTTTGATAAGTACATTTCAAAGTACTATAACCAAGACAGGACCCAGGCTTTTGTTTCCTGTATTTTTAGTTTATTTAATGTTTTTCGCATTTTTTCTTTCTTGTGGACTAGCAATAATGCATTTCATAAGTATCTTTCATACAACAAAAAAAACTGAAACACAACTTAATAAAGCTATACTTAAATAATCAGGTAAGTAGCATCTCCCCCAGCATCACTACTAGCACTATTTCCCAATATTGTTGGGAATACCTTGTATAAACCCAACCAGACAAACCAAGCAGCCATCTTCAATTAAAACAGTATAGCACCACGGTAACTTGTGACACAGCTATGCCTCATCAGTAGTTCATACCTACTTCCCCCACAGAACATGAATGTATGCCTAACGTTTTCAACCGAGATAAAAACTTGAGCAGGGCCAAAGCCAAGTTTTGCTATACCAAAGCTACCGAGAAACTTCAAAACATCTTTAAAAGACAGAACTCGACAATAAAGAGGAAGTGCCTCACATCAGTTTCTGCTTTTGCTTTGAAATTTTATTAAATCCAGTACTGTTAAAAATGTGTACATCCACACCACAGGGAACAGCAGTGTCCTCCATTTCCACTTTCGGTTTCTCATTCGCTGAAAACGTCAGCAAACTCTATCACACAGGCTCACAAATTAAAACGCTCCCGGAAATGAGGCAGCTTCTTGCAGAGGACTTTGCAGAAAGAAGTGAAAACATTTGCACTGCGGTCTAAGAAACACACACTGTACTTCAACCACTGCTACTGTAAACAAGATTAGTAATGAGGGAAGGTCTGTGACTTTCTTAGCATCGAAAGTCAAACATTGGTAAAAAAGGCCTCTTCTTCCCCTGAAAGCGCATGTTTCTGTTAGTCCTTACAAAACAAGGTTACATTACGCATTCCTGGTACGCCTATCAATTACAAGATCTACGTAACGATGCCTTATTATGCAATGGGAAAGCCTGAATGACCAAGATGTCTTTCAAAAAGTAACTGCCCACCCGCACCCGAGCAGCAAGTGCTCGGCGCCACAAACCCTACCGCTGCCTGGAAAGCGCGGGTGCGACTCCGCGGGCCTGCACACGGGAGCCTGCCACTAGACA
This sequence comes from Pezoporus wallicus, assembly GCF_028554395.1. Lineage (NCBI taxonomy): Eukaryota > Metazoa > Chordata > Aves > Psittaciformes > Psittacidae > Pezoporus > Pezoporus wallicus. The sequence continues at coordinate 7,345,352 of NW_026637663.1, forward strand.
CAAACTTTGCTGGGCGCCGCACCCGGGAAGGCGCCTCAGGACTTTGAGCGAGGCTCCGGGCACCCAGCGGGGCCTTCCCCCCACCAGCCTGGATCCAAAGCGCAAGTTCGGAGCGGAGGCCGCCAACCCGCCGCCCAGATCCCCTGGGAGGCGTGAGGTGAACCCAAGGAGGGGGTCACGGAGTTCGCGCGAGGGTAATGGGGCGCAGCCCAGGCCTCCCGCCGAAGCGGATGCTACACCACAGCCCCAGGCCTCCGCGCCGAGCCCGCAGACCCGCGGCCGCCACATGCTCTCACCTTGAGGGACTGTGCGCCTGGCGTAGCCGGGTCGCTGTCGCAAAGGCGCGGGGACAGGACGGCCGCCATGACCGCCGCGGGGCCCGCCGGCGGCTGAGCGAGGAGAAGCGCCGCCGCCCCGCGCCCCGGCCTCGCGCCGCGCCCGGCTCCGCCCCCCCTTCCCCTGCGGGGGGTGGCAACGGCCCCTACCGGCCAGCTCGCGCACGAGCGCGACGGCTCTCGCAGCTCCTGCTCCGCCCCCCTCCGGGCGGCCCGCGGCGACCCCGGCCCGCGCCGCCGGACCGGCAGCCGGCCCGGGCCAACGCCGCCGCGCGGGCCCAGCGCCGGGGCGCCGCCGCCCGTGATGCTGATGGTGGTGGTGCTGCTGCTGCTGCCGCCGCCGCCTCCGCCGCTGCCGCGCCCTCCTCCTCCTCCTGCCGCCGCTCGGGCGGCCGCGCGGCCCGGCCGCGAGCGCGGAGCCGAGCCGCCCCGGTATCGCTTGGGCAGCAGCGCGGGGCGAAGGGGCAGCATCCCCCCGCGATGGTGAGCGCCAGGCGCCGCTGCTGACCGGCACGGGAGCTGGCAAGCGGCAGGGCTGGGCTGCTCCGCCGCCAGGCTCCCGTCTCCGGGAACGTCAGCCGGGGACGAGCTACGTTTGTGAACCATCAGCCCCCGCAGGAGGGGGGCACGGGGGGCGGGGGGCGCGCTCGCCCCTGCGAGGAAGGCGCTCGCAGCCGGCCCCGCCGCTGCGCGGAAGCGCCGAACCAGCTGCGCGCCGGGCGGCGCCTCGTCCCGCTCCCGCCGCAGTGGCGGGGCGAAGGCGGAGCACGGACACCACCACCTCCCACCCGCCAGCAAAGACCCCCGTCCTGTCGCCGCCGCCTATTGCGCGCGCACGCGCCGGGCACCGTGGCCGCGCACGGGCCCCCGCTCCGACGAACAAAGCGCGAAGCCGCTCCCCAGCCGCAGCCCCCACGGGCTCTCTTCGCCCACCCAGCGAAACACCGCCCGCACCTCGGGCCGGTCCCCCTCCCATCGCTTTCTGCCCATATGCGGCCAAACCCGAGCAGGCCAAGGGACACTCAGAAGCACCACAGCCCACTGGTGCTCGAACACGCTCACTTGCGGCTGCCCACAATACAAGGGATGTGGAAAAGGCAGTGGCGCTCTGCTTCCACGCACGGCCGTTCCAAAGCAGATGTCTGCACACCGAACATAACTGCCAAAGTCTTACTTTTCAAAATACGGTCACCGCTATCGTTGCCCATTAAGGCCCAGTTATCAATAACCTTGACACTGACACCACCATCCTGCCATTGCCATCAGAAGCCACTAGACCAAAACGATCAAATCCGCCTGATTAAGCACTCAGCCACCAGCCCCAACGCAGCTGACGCTCGACATGAAGGGAACATCAGGGAAGTTCAAACATCAGCGAAGCTGCTGACTGAACTCACACTTCATGCGAGGCAAACGACTGGAAATGTCCATAAATTTTTTGGGTGCGAAGCATACCTGCCCTCCTGGCCAGGCTTCTACACAGACTGGCATTTTACCATAGGTACAAGTAGGAAAAGACTGAACGCTGGGCTTTTTTTTACAAGGAGAATGTTTTTAAGAATAGCAATACCTGCCATTTATTGTAAACTTTCATTATCAATCCTAGGCATGCAACAGACAAGCAACATTAAAAATCTGGCAAAGTTTGGTCTCCAAGCAGCTACCAAGCTGCTTCAACTTCCACAGCAGAGCATTCCAGCAGTTGAAGCTCATAGGTACAGAATAATACACATTTCAAAACTTTTTCTTTCATTTGTTGGGTTGTGTTTTTTTTAACACAGAAAAATGAGCAAAATTATCTCAACTGTATGTCAATTTCAACAAACTAAGAGCACTAGGGCAAAAAACTAGTGCTAAAATAATGACATTCTGGAAAATTTTTAATATACCAAAACCAGGTGTGGCTTTTAGAGTATTACTCGTAATAACAAGCCACTACCAAAGCCAGTGCAAAAAATGTGTTAGTTTCATATTCAACTGAAACCCAAGTGTCTCTCTGAACATCCCAGACCCATCTGCTGGCAACCTAAGGGAAAGAAAAGAAAAAGTTATTTGTGAAACTCTATACTGCACAGATTTTGTATGTCTCTATAGAACACACAGCATTATAGACAAGTAGTAACTGCAAAATCACAGAATAAACAGGTCCTATTCAATGTTAAAATACATATTCTCGCTCACACCCCAAAAGATCCAAAAATCTCTACACCAAAACTTCAATTCTCTCATGTTCTCTTGTTGGTACTTTAGCGTACTGTAACAGCACCCCTTCAAAAGCCAGGTAAATAGACATCAGTTTGCGGAACATGTAACAAAGAAGTCACTTCTCCCACTCTTCCACCTCCAGCTTACTGCAGTCCATCTCAGACCATTCACTGGGCTCTCAGCTTTTTTGATGAAACTGTTTTCAAAGCTAAAAGGTGTGAATTGGCTTCTGGAATAAACACATCCTTGGGAGAAAAAAAACACAAAAAACAAACAAAACAACTTGAACCTATCCTACAGCTCCTCAGTCAAAGGACAACTTCAGGGCAGCATGCCATGAGACAGTACCAGAAAAGTGGGTAGGTCCTCTTGTCCTAATGCTGCTGGCTTGTTGAAAAAGCAGCCCTCCCCCCGACTGGCTTTGGTACTGAAGATGACAACCCTTAGGAGACTGTTTCTTGTAACCCACTAAAACCACGTATAGTCTCATCAGGTTTCATCAGGTTCAAGAGCTGATGTCAAAACACTCCTAAATAAAAGTGCTCTGAAACTCAGCAAGATACCTAAAGGTGTTCCGAATGTCAGCAGGAGCTTGCAATACATGCACATTTATATACAAACATAGGAATATCTAGTATACTTTTCTTTTGGGTGTGCCAAGTTCAGATCACTAATGTCAATTTATAGTTCCAGGAGCATGTCTGGTGGCAGCTACAGTTGAAACAGTTCCTATCCCTTTCTTTGTCACCCCTTCCTTTCCATATCACCTCAAGCTGCAGCCACACAGCATTTTGTGCTGAACGTGACAACCCAAGTGGAGATCAAAACACACTGAAAAAAGAAATTCACTGCAGTTGTGCAATTCCACTGGCACAGCACACAGTGGAAATAACTGCTTGATGGGGAAGAGCAGCATGGGCTGCTTACCACTGTTGCCAGTCTCAGATTACACCTTCCACAAGGGTTAAGCAGAACTGCAGCAGCACTTTCAACTGTCCCCCGGCCTACTGCTCCACATAAAGAACCCAAAGGCTCCAAGACCACCTCGAACTAATAAAGCTGCTGAATGTGGATGAATGCCTAGGAGTTAACAACAATTCTAAAAATTATTTTCAGTTTGCAAGAGGTAGTATGAGTAATATGTTTGCTCACTTCCATTGCCTGATTTGCCTTTTCCACAATTAGTACTGATACCACATATTTATAGCGATCAAAGTTCAATTCCTTCACAGCCTTTAATATTTCTTCTGAGATCGAAGCACACAAGGTGAGACTAGAAGCTCCATCATATTTGTCTTGTTGAAGTTTACTCTATCAAAAACAATTTTGAAAAATCTTAAGTTTTTCATCCTGGTAGTCTTTTGCTGAAGAACTTTTAGAGTCATTTCTGTTACAAGAGCATTAGAAGAACTAATGAGTACAACAATCAATATAGACAGTGCTCTCAAACAGCAAAGGCTGCACTATTTTTACTCTTAAATGTTTTACCTATTTCTTGAAAGTGACAAACACAGCCAGCCAATTTCTATTTATCAAACAGGAGTGTATTTTCCATTAGTTGAACTTGGTTCACTGGAAAACAGCACTACAAATACCTATTCCAAATATCCGAGGTATGTCTTCCAGACAGCAGAATTACAGGAGTTCGGTTTATCTATTTAAGTTATCACTAACAGCTACATATCTCAAGATATTATGTTGTCCTCCGCCACCAGTGTGGTGAACAACCAAGGACAACCTGGAGCTTCAGCAGGGAGGAACATCTTTGTGTTTGCCACATTTCTGTTTTTCTCTTTTACTCATGAAAAGGCAGAAGGCTGAAGCTAAACAGAATTTCACAGCAATTTTTGTAGGCTCCTAGAAGGACATAGGGTGGAAGGGTTCCCTGGAGGTACTTAGGCCAGCCTCCTGCTCAAAACAAAATTGTCACAAACCTCGCTCAGGCCCCTCTTAATGTATCCTTTCAATATATAAATGGGCCTTATAAGGAGGATAGAGAAGACTTTGCACCTGCACCTCCAGTGACTGGACAAGGAACAATGGTTTTAACCTGAAAGAGGGTAGCTTGAGATTGGATATAAGGAAGAAATTTTTTACAATGAGGGTGGTGAGACACGGAAAGAGGTTTTCTGGAGAAGATGTGGATGCCCCATCACTAGAAGTGTTCAAGGGCAGGCAGGATATGGCAGCCTGGTCTAGTGGAAAGTGTCCTTGCCCATAGCAGGAGAGTTGGGACTGGATGATCTTTAAGGTCCCTTCCAACCCAAACCGTTCTATGATGGTTCTATAACAGATTGTTCTCCTTCATTGTCGCTTAATTTTTGTACACGGCAGTCAGACTGTCAAGGACACCAAGTATATTTTGTGGTCATGTGACAGTAGTATAACTAATTGAAGGAGTACAATCCCACAAATTCAAGGTGAGGATCTTTTGATAGCTCGATGCAGATTAGTGTACTCTTAACTTTGCTACAGCTCAATTTGATTTAGAAATGGCTAAGAGTTTAAGAAGCTTCAGCTCCATCTTAATAGCATGTGCTCACACCGTGGTGACCTTGCAGAGGGCCACCTGCACTTAGCAAAACAGAGTGCATTCATTCTACATTTGTGTGCAAAAACCCAAAGTCTGCAGATTTATCATACGTCTAAGATTATGCAACTTACACCGTCCATTAATATAGTCTTTGCAAAACACACTACTTTTGCAATAAAATCAGATAATTAAATTAAATACTATACCATTAGTACTGCTTGAGCTTTGTTTCTTACTAAGTAATCCTGAACTCTATTGTACGGATCCAGCCTGTAAGTATTAGCATATCTTATCTTTGCCTTATTAGCTTTGGATGCTAGCTTAGATTTTGCTGGATCACTAGCTTGCTCTTCTTCCACTGGAGCCAGACCTGAAACTTCATAATAAGACTGTGCCCTTTTTCCTTTCACCTGTGAAAAATAATAAAAAAAATCTACTTCACATGTCAATATTTTAGCATGTAACATTTTAAATAATACTTTATGATTTACAGTTAAGAGGAAAAAAGCACCACAATTTGTCTAGGAACATGTGACAAAGCAGAAAAGCTAGAAAATGGGTATCACCTTCTGGCTGTTTTGACACTACTGTTTTGACTGAAAAAAAGAGAACAGTAGTTAATTTCTGCCTAAATTTGACTTCTTCTTAACCAAAACCCAAATTAAGTTTGAATTTAAACTCAATCAGACACATCATACTAGCACTCTGAATCCACTCCACTTCCAAAGTAGAACCACATAGACATTAACATGTGTCCAAAACTGTAAACCACAACTTCTAGATTTTCATTCAAAAAGGCTACACAAAACATATGCTCAATTAATTTACTATGTAATTTCATTCTTGTCCTCATTCCTTATGAAGCTACCAAACAAATGCGTCCTGTTTTAATGATTTAATTTCTCATTAATAAAAATAAAGGGGGGAGGGAATTATGCTCCAATTTGTGAGCTTTGTAATTGCTTGGAACTTAAAAAACAGAGCAGTTCTTTTTATTTGTCATCAGAACTCTGAAGAGCCATGTTTTCTTCCCATTCAGCTTGTATATGATCATTCTCTTCAACAAACATAATAAAATTTGGCGCTCTGTGAATGCAAGCTGCAAGTCTGATGATGCACACAAAAGTTGTCACCTCCTGTCCTCCACGGCTGGCTTAAAACAGAACTGTAAAAGGATAACAAAACAGGAGAGGAAAGCACATGGAACCTATGAGATCACAACAGATGCTACAGACTGTGGTCTTCCATACCTTCTGCCTCCCAACTAACTGCTTTCAAGTTCTGCTAACTCTTCAGTCTCTCGCTCCATTACCTGACTACAGCTGGAACTTAGGTGAGAGAAAATCATCAGTTCCTTTTCAGAAGAGCAGAAAAGAGCACAAAGGTGATAAAATATCACAGTGTAACGCTTACACTAAGACGTATAATAAAACAATCATACACTTATGGATAATATAAGAGTCTGGTGAAAAGATTCACTGCTCAGGGGCTCACAAGCCCTTCAGTCAGAGGAGTTTGAGAATAAGGGAAGCAATGCAGTTTCTTCTCTATGAGATCACATACATGCTGTCATGTACCCTGTCAACACTGTGGACATTACCTACATCTGTCCTTTAGTTCCTTACCATTAGATAGCTGTTGAAAACTAGGGATATTGCACTAGGGCTGCCATACTGGCTGCAGGTGTTTGTTGATACCATGCCAACAATGCAAACTCCAAATAGTACTTACACTACACTAAAAATGCAAGGAACAAACACATATGCACTTAGGTTGTGCATACTTGTTATCCTCTAACTGAAACTCAGATCTACAAAGACTACAACTCCTACTTGCTCATCCTAACAGAATAAAAACCACCTCAAGTTTGCCAGCTGAGCTGCTCAAATGAGCATCCCAATCCATGTCAGTGGAAATGAACCTGTGAAAAACGTCGCAATGCAAACGGCAATTCTTTGCTAACATGGTTCAGCATAAGTCACAACACCTTCAGGTTGTACCAGTACAGACAGAAGAAAATTCATGTCTATAGCACATTACTTCTAACAATGCTGTTACTTACAAGTTTAACTGCTACTATTAGTGATAAGAGTCTTCCTAATCATTTGCTCATGTGCAAGAAGCAATTTATTAGAGACAACCAAAAACATTACTGATACCTCTACACAAATGGCTTGTAAATAAACTTACCTCTTTATTTCACAATATGGTGATTCAAAGTTTCAGCACAACATAACGATTACCTTTCTATATATTTGCATCCCTTGTGAAAGGATTTACATTTGACACTGTCCATCATATTTGAAAAATCATGACAGTCAGGTGAAGTTCCTGACAACTGGAAAAAGGGAAATAAAACCCCCATTTTCAAGAAGGGGAAAATGGATGACCCAGGGAACTACAGACCAGTCAATCTCACCTCTGTGCCTGGCAAAATCTTGGAGCAGATTCTCCTGGAAGGCATGCTAAGGCACATGAAAAACAACAGGGTGCTTGGTGACAGCCAACATAGCTTCACTAAGGGGAAATCCTGCCTGACCAATTTGGTGGCCTTCTATGATGGGGCTATGGAACTGATGGACAGGGGTAGAGCAGTTGATGTCATCTACCTGGACTTGTGCAAAGCGTTCGACACTGTCCTGCACAACATCCTTGTCTCTAAATTGGAGAGACATCAATCTGATGGATGGACCGCTCAGTGGATAAAGAACTGGCTGGATGGCTGCACGCAAAGAGTTGTGGTCAATGGCTCAATGTCCAGCTGGAGACCAGTAACGAGTGGTGTCCCTCAGGGATCAGTGTTGGAACCAGTCTTTTCAACATCTTTGTCAGTGACATGGAGAGTGGGATTGAAAGTGCCCTCAGGAAGTTTGCCGATGACACCAAGCTGTGTGGTTCGGTTGATATGCTGGAGGGAAGGAATGCCATCCAGAGGGACCTTGACACACTTGTGAGGTGGACAGATGCCAACCTCATGAAGTTTAACCATGCCAAGTGCAAGGTCCTACACCTGGGTTGGAGCAATCCCAGGCACAGCTACAGGTTGGGCAGAGAAGAGATTCAGATTTCTGTGGAGAAAGACTTGGGGGGTGTTGGTCGATGAGAAAATGAACATGAGCTGGCTTCAGTGTGAGCTCGCAGCCCAGAAAGCCAACCATATCCTGGGCTGCATCAAAAGGAGTGTGACCAGCAGGTCAAAGAAGGTGATCCTGCCCCTCTATTCTGCTCTCCTGAGACCTCACTTGGAGTACTGTCTGTAGTTCTGGTGTCCTCAACATAAAAAGGACATGGAACTGTTGGAACAAGTCCAGAGGAGGACCATGAGGATGATCAGGAGGCTGGAACACCTCCTGTATGAGGATAGGCTGAGAAAGTTGGGGCTGTTCAGCCTGGAGAAGAGAAGGTTGCGTGGAGACCTCATAGCAGCCTTCCAGTATCTGAAGGGGGCCTACAATGATGCTGGAGAGGGACTCTTCATTAGGGGCTGTAGTGACAGGACAAGGGGTAATGGGTTAAATATTAAACAGGGTAAGTTTAGATTGGGTATTAGGAAGAAGTTCTTTACTGTAAGGGTGATGAGACACTGGAATGGGTTGCCCAGGGAGGTTGTGAGTGCTCCACCCCTGGCAGTGTTCAAGGCCAGGCTGGACAGAGCCTTGAGTGGCATGGTTTAGTGTGAGGTGTCCCTGCCCATGGCAGGGGGGTTGGAACTAGATGATTTTAAGGTCCTTTCCGACCCTAACTATTCTATGATTCTATGATTGTACAAAATCCTGTTCTTATGTAACTGTATGCTACTAGATAGGCTTAACCTTGGACACACAGAAATAAGCATACCAAGGTAACAAAGCTTTTGTTATTTGAAAGAAATGCCGCTTGGTGACAAGTCTGTTTTAACTATCAGTTGCTTTATAATGAAAGAAATAGTTCTTGGTTATTTCTTCAAAAGAGGGCACACTTCCTAAACTAGAGAACCTAAAGTACCACCCTAAGCTGGAAAGACTGCACCACTAAAGGGAGGCTCACTCTTGCCTTCTTTTTACCTTCACAAGCTTTTAATAACTTTGCCTGCCAATGCATGAGGCAGCATGGCAACTGCAAGGTTGACATGAACATGCCATTTGACCAAGTGGAAAGGGGACAAGCTATCCCAAACCTGGTATAAACCAGATGGCAGTAGCATTTCTGGTACAAGTTTGAACAAGATCACACTCACCTTTTAAGCACACACCAAGCCCCACATTCTCCCACTGCATCGGCCCTCCTAAGGGCCCAAGCCCCATCACTCCCTCCTTCCACCGGCAGCTGAAGCGCTCCAGGCCAAGCCAGCGCCCCTGCCTCACAGAGCACCACAACGGACCGGGAGGACACGAGCCACCGCAGCACACCCAGCCCGCGCTCGGGCCACACGACGGGCGCGCGGTCCGGCCGTTGAGGCCGTTACCGCTGCCCTCACACCCGTTTCCCTTCCCACACAGCTGGTATACCGCAGCCGCCAGCGGCTTAACCCGCCGGGGCTGCCAGGCGGCCGCTCATGCTGCTTTTATCCACCAAGCCCTGTAAGCCCTGTCGCACCGGAACGTCGAGCTTCTGAGCCTTGGAGCCCATCTCTGGTCCTTGCGGCAAACAGCGCCGCTTCCCCCGAGGGGAGGCAAAGCGAAGACCTACGCCGCCTCGCCTCGCCTTTCCTCTCTTCTCTCCTCCCGCTCCCGCCGACGTGCCGCCAAATACACCCACCTGCGTCCGCCGCAGCGTGGGCCAACCCTCTGCCAAGGCGGGGCACTTCCCGCGCGAGCCAGGCGTGACGCCGCGCGCTAGCCCTGCGTCGTGACGTAGAGCGGTAGCGTCAAGCAGTAGCGGAGGTAACAGCGCTATGGCGGGGTGAGCTCTGTGAGCGGGAGAGGGCGGCTCGGGGGCTTTCGGCCCCGGATTGCTGCCGGCCTGGGGAACGTGCGGGTGCTGCGGGAGGGGCGTGTCAGCCGCAGGTGGAACCGGGGCTTGGTCACGCTCCCTGCAAATGGCAGCTGCCTGCTCCGTATCGGGTCTGTTCTAGGCAGTAAAGGGCGGCGGTGATCATGTTTTGCATCCTGTCTTTGACAGTGAAATGGGGAGCGGGGCTCAGAGTAGGGCGGAGAGCTGAATTATATGTTGTGTGAACGTTATAGGTATTTTTTTTTCAGTAGTAGATAGGATACTCCTGATGGCAGCCAATGTCAGTTCCTGGTACGAGCTGTCATACCTACTCTGTGCTGTTACCCACGTATATCTATAGTGTCTCCTTAACGCCGTGAATTCAGAAATCGTGTACTGTCATGAGGGTCAATTCCACCACCTAATTAAAGAGGGAAAAAAAAAAGTTTAATGGGGTCTTTTTATATTCGTTGTGATACTTCATTTTCAAACCATTTCTGTCTATTTTTTCTGTTTAATTAATGAGTTTAATTAGGTTTTGGTGGGGGTTTTTTTGTTGTTTTTTTTTTTACCAAATCAGAAGGGTTTTCCTCCTTTTTAGCATAAGTATTTCTATCTTTGCAAATTCTTTAATTTAAATGTGTACTTCTCTATCCGTCTTTCTGTTTAGACTAATGTGCAAATAACATTTATGTTTAGGTTGTTCTACCAGTTCATGTAGAATTCACGTCATTTTCCTCTCTCCCCTCCCTCTTTTCCCCCACTGATTTTGCTATTCATAACGACTGAAGGTCTTGGTTTTACTTGAAGTAGCATAATTTTCTCTGCAAACTCAGAAACTATACAGAACAGGTATATGTAAACTGGGATCTTTTGCTTCAGTCTATCTTGGTATCAGTTCAGTAGATCAGACATTCAGAAACATACCATCCTGGTGTTATGCAAGTAGAGCAGCTCTTCCCCTCAATTTTCCACAAGGTGGTTCTGCTCAGAGTTCCTTTCATTATATGCACAGATGCAAGTTGCATTGTTAACCTTAACAGCTTGCATACAGATGCTGTATTGGTATATGTATGTCTGTGCTTACGGGTATGCTTTAATGATAATTTTGTTTCATATACTTTCTTAATTGCAAAGGCTCTTTATTTTTCTGTGTGTGTGTGTTGTAGATGGCGTTGTCAGACTCAGTCACTACATGTCTTTCTCTACCTGTGCATTATCTGATTTGCAAAGTTGGATTTGAGAAGAAAGACACCTATGATATTAATAATATTTTATCTGAAAATGGCGAAGTACGTTGGCAAGCTGTTACAGAGCATGTGTGTTACCTTGAATCAGGTTGGTGATACATGAATGCAGAATCTCAGTACAGTTCATAGCAATCCTAGCTTGGTTATAACATTTTATCACAGTACAGCATTAGATTTGCTGCAGATTAGAATACATACAGTTCATATCTACAAGCAGCTTTAAATTTTTCATCCACATTTGGTATTTGGTTATTGCTGGCTCCAAAGATTCATGTAATCTGTGCTACATAAGTAGCTGCTCCTTTGCTTTCTCATTCATCTTGGTTCTCAACTTCTTGTGCCTGTACATAAAGGGTTCAGTTCATGAAGGGTTCAGTTCTGCTTCTCTCCTGCCTTGTCATTGCTTTCTTCTGTGTTCTTTATATCTTTTTTCCTTTTTTTTTTTTCAGTAAATCTAAAACACGCTGGTGCCATCAGTATTCCTGCTATTGCTTAGGCTCTTTTTTGTTTCCCCAACTTTAGCTTGTCCAGAAGTACAAGCTTCTGTACTTCTGGTTCTCCTTCTGTTTGTAGAACATTTATAATTAGTCTGTTAATTGTTTTAATCAAAAGTATTTATGCCCTGATGAACTAACTGAATTTTAATTTGCCAAATTGCATCATACAACCTCTATTACTTATTTCCAGAAATGATACATACTTCTGCCTCAAGCAGTATCTTTCAGTAAATCAGAAGAATTTCTTTTCCTATAAAAATGTCCCACCAAAGAGGAGCAGTTGATACCACTCTGTAAGGTATCATATCCATCTGCACTCTTTAAAGGGTATAGGTGGTGCAAGTTGACTGATCCCTCTGAGCCTGCACTAGCTTCCATCTTGATGTGGAATTTATGTGCACTAGTAGGTTCTTCCCATTTCAACAAAATCAGAACGTAATAACCCTCTTCCATTAAGTTTTGGGGTTTTTTGTTTTGTTGTGGTGGGTTTTTTTTTGTTTGGTTTTTGGTTGGTTGTTTTTTTTGGTGGTGTTTTGGGTTTCAGTTGGTTTGGTTTTGGTTTGCTTTTTTGGTGAAGGTACTTGATCTTACCTGGTTGCACACTACACTTTTCTGTATCTTATCTATTTTGGATAGTAAATTGTATTGTATTAATTGTGCTAAAATAGTTTGGGTAAAATTCTTTGTCATAAATATGCACACAAGGTTTTACTCCCTGTGAGTTTTAAAATATTGGATCTTTGGCAGGTTTGGTACTCTAATCACCTTCTGTTTTTCAATTTAAGATCAAAGTGTGGATTATATCAAAAGTATACGATCATTAGGACCTGTATGTGAATCTGTTTATTTGCACTTCAAATCTCTGACCAAGGAGCAATTTGTAATTCAGTATGCATTGTGGTTCCACTGGACAAACTGCACAGAGGTATGGCTATTTCTGTTTACAATTTGTATTTTGGTATATGAACCCTTTGGGGAAGTTTAATTTCAGAACACAGAAGAGATATCAATGTACAAAAATACTTAGAATTTGTAACTGATTGTCATTCTTTATACATACTTGCTTCTAATTTTCCTGACTTTCTAATTAGGTTTTAAATCAGAGAACATGAGGTGCTAGGCCTATTCTAACCTAAGATGGTAGGAATTTATTTTTCTAATAATCTGTGTTTAGTACCAAGTTTTACCATTTAAAATTATTGTTGATAATTTTCATAGATGTAAGGCACTAGATGCATTGTGACCGAAAATACAAGAGGTTCTCTGGGGAAGTTTCTTTCCAGGCATCTACATTTTCATGTTGTTGGGATGGTTTTCTTTCTACATTTATATAGCAACTATAACAGAGGAATATTTAATTTTCTCTACGCTTTTGACCATTTGATTGTTCCTTCTGACTGTTTAACACAGCATTCTTCCTCTTCCCCATCATACAGTTATTTCTTGAAATATTTGATGTTCTACAATATACACAAACTACAGAAGTTGCTCTTGGATTAATGAAGCTAACATCATGCCTGGAACGAGCCTTGGGTGATGTAAGTGCCAGCATGAGAAGCCTGTCCCAGGTTTGGGTTTACAAGAAGAGAGTAAGCTCTTACATTTAATTGCATGTTGAGAAAGTGAGGTGACACTGTACTATGGTAGTACACTAGTAGCCCAGTTGCATTTTAAGTTGGACACATGTTACTTTCTGGATCCAGTTTTGCTAATGGAAACATCTGGGACTCCTTTACCTGTGCTGTTAGAGTTGCTTGTGTGAGTTTGATTTAAAAAGAGCAAAGTTTGCTCAATCAGTGTATGTATGGTGGGTCCTTATTGAGCCAACTTACTTAAGTGAAACAGGGAGCAGCATACCTTTCACAGAAGATCTGATGGTGTAGTAACTTCTGTGAGGCAAGGCAGCAGCATGTAGCATGGGTGAAGTAGTCAAGTTGTGTATTTGAAATACAGAGAAGTATACTGAATTACTTATGTTATCTGATTTGCTTTTGTTTGTTTGTTTTATTTTTTAATAGGTGTATTTACTGATTGGTAAAGATTGCCCTTTCCTTCTAAGAGACTTGCTTGCTTCTGAGCAGCTTGCAGTTGTCTTTGGACAAGCTGTAGTAAGTGCATAGTTTTGAAATGAGTAATAAGTGTTGAACTGGTTTTCTTCTTGCCAAATGGCAGATTTCCAAGAACAGCCTTTGCTTTCACTGAAGATGAGTTTACAAATTCTGTAAAATATTGGAAAAACTTTCATTTTATATAGGTTACAGTCTGGGGATATATGGGAAAAATAGTGACTATTGTAATTTGAAATATTTTATAGCCAAGATAATAAGTTCTTTCTTGCTTTTCTACATGAAAAAACCCTGTGTGTGTAAAATGTCACGTATCTGTCAAGGAGGTGAGCATGCTGCAGAGTTGTCTGCCTCTTTCTGAGTTGCATAGCTTTAAAATACACATCTTGCACTGTTTCTGACAAGCTGTGTTCCCCTTCACCATCACTGTAGTAAGATGCTTTGTAAGGTTTACAACACTAAAATTTTTTGAAATAGAGGAAATTAGTTTCTTCATCCTCATGTGCAAAAGCATAATAATAAGAATAAAATATTGAATTTACAGCCTGTGTAAGCAGAGTAGATGGTCTTTCGCATACAGTTTTGCAAACGTAAATTCTTTGTTAGGACAAAATATTGAATATGAACTGTCGAAGCTTTTATTGTTAGCCACTCTATTATTGTTATAAGGATTATTTATTAAATTTCGATAGAATGTGGAATAGGTCAATTCTTACAGTTAGAAAATAAAATTTCCCTTTTTGATTGATAGTGATCTAAGGATACAGCTTTGAACACAAATTCTGTATTTTTGTTAATTTGTGTTAAATTGTAGTGGATTTACACTACAAGAAGTAAGACCTAACCTTGATCTTATTTGTTTTTGTGCAATAACTGTTTGGAATGTCTAATAATTAGTTTTGTTCTTCCTGTGTTATATTCGGTAGCATGTACAATTAAGCTGAAAGATTGTCTTTCAGAGAACACTGGGAATTGCAAGTAAAGAGTTGCTGTTACTGTGACAAGCTGTGGCCAGTTATCTTGACAGTAGACATTGTAGTTTCTCAGTAACTTCTGAAATTTTCTGTGAGGGAAAGAGGCAGGTGATAAATAACAGATTTCTTCATGCAGTAACTACTTTGCTTTTTTAATCAGATGAACGTACTAAGGGTATTCATTGGATCTCCATATGGTCTGAATCTTCGTAATGTTTTGTGGCATGGGTTTGCATCCCCAAAAGAAATTCCTGCAAAGTAAGTCACCAAAAAGAACCTTATTTTCTTACCAGTCAGACTTGAGAGTGCTCAAAAAGCCATTAGGAAAACGTACTGCTTGTACTGAAAAAGAAAAAAAAAGTCCTAAGGCCTCTGGCAGCATCCTGACTCTTTTCCGTTGCTGCTGCTGCTTCATTTGAGGAGAGATTTCCATAGAATACTTCAGCTGTTATAAAGTTGGTCAGTTTTAGGTCCAGTGTATTTTTTATTAACAGGAAAAACAAGAAAGCTGAAAGTCTTTTATTGAAACCTAGTTCATTGTCTGTTGGAGCAGTCAGGCATAACTCAGAATGAAAGGCAGAGGAATGGGAGAGGAGGAGCAACAGTCAACCAGCATAGAATACAGTGATGCTTTATTCCTAATTCTGCATAGTTTTATCATGTTTGTGAATGCAGTTGTATTAACGGCCCCTACTCAAAAGAGATGGGGAACCCAGGTTTTGGATGGCCTTTGAAAGATAAAAAGAAAACCCCAAACTTTATCCTCAACCCAGAAATGTTGATTCTTTATAAAAGATTCAGTTTTATAGGCTTTTCTAATATATTATGGTATTCTCCCTAGATATTGTGCTATGCTGCTTTTTTTAACTGCAGGATTGGGTCAGTTGTTACAGACGTATCTTCTACAAAATAAATGCATTTTAGTACATCGACCTTATGTGATCTTCGTTAGCTTAGAGGAGCTTGATATATTTCCAGGCAAGTATTGAACCATTAGCAAGTTTTTGTCATACTATATTTGCTATTCTTTCATTTTCCAAAAGTACAGTTGAAAATAATGCATTTTTCTCTGTCCTAAGATTGAATGTTAAAGATACCTCTACCTATATACACTGGCATAAGATGAGTAGTCATACAAGTAGTATTCTGCTCTCTTCAGACCTCACTTAGAGTATTGTGCAGTTCTGGTGTCCTTAGCATAGAAAGGACATGGAGCTGTTGGAGCAAGTCCAGAGGAGGGCCATGAGGATGATCAGGGGACTGGAGCACCTCCCATATGAAGACAGACTGAGAAAGTTGGGGCTGTCCAGCCTGGAGAAGAGAAGGCTGCATGGAGACCTCATAACAGCTTTCCAGTATCTGAAGGGGGCCTATAGGGATGCTGGGGATGGACTTTTCATTAGGGACTGGAGCGATAGGACAAGGGGTAACGGGTTAAAACTTAAACAGAGGAAGTTTAGATTGGATATAAGGAGGAAGTTTTTTACTGTAAGGGTGCTGAGGCACTGGAATGGGTTGCCAAGGAAGTTGTGAATGCTCCATCCCTGGCGGTGTTCAAGGCCAGGTTGGAAGGAGCCTTGAGTGACATGGTTTAGTGTGAGGTGTCCTTGCCCATGGCAGGGGGCTTGGAACTAGATGATCTTAAGGTCCTTTCCAGCCCCAACTATTCTATGATTCTGTGAAACTTTTTTAATATGTAGGCAGTTCCACTGACTATTGAATAAAAAAATACTACATTCTAAAATAATTGTAACAATTTGAAATGTGTAGCGTTACTGCTTTTGAAAGACTTCAACTGTATATTCCAGGTTTTTGGTGATGAGAGTCTTTTTCATGTAACAGTCATCTAATTTGCCTTTATAAAATCTAATTCTTTCCAAAATCAGTGGGTTCTAGCTGCAAGGGTCCCAGCAGGAGTGCCCTGCATTTTACTGGGAAGGTAGTGGTGAAACAGAGTAAAGAATGGTGACACATCTTCAGTATACTGATGTTTTTTTCAGGGAAGAAATTGAAGTGTCAGATTAAGATCTCACCTCTCTGGCTACTGACCTTTTTTGGTTTATTCCTACTATTTTTAAACCAGTAAGAGCATATGAGGAATCTTGGTGTCAGTGATTGTCATGACACAGTTTGTGCTATGTCATTGATTTACCAGTGGCCTGTCTGCTCACACAACTGAGATAGGGCTTTTGGGAACCAAATCGATCTGATAACATTCCAGTCATCATGTAGTATAAGTCCTACAGCTGTTGATATGCTTTGAAACAGCACCTACTGTAATAAAGTTGCAGTTGCCATTTTAAGCTTTCTTTTGGATAAGATATTTAAAATGTGCATTCGTGTGAGTTTCATTATATTACGTTATATTGAAGTGCAAAGTGTGAATTTGTTATGCCAGCACAGAAAATTGGTAAAGTAGGAACAATGTTCATGTTCAAATGTTCGTACTACTGTACTGATTCTGGCTGAATTAAAATGATTAATACATATTGCACTTTTAAAAAGTATTTGAAGTAGGTAGAGAACAAGTAATTTAACACAAGCTTCGTCCAGTTGCTGTGTAGTCTTTTAATGTCAGTAAAAAGCAGCCATGACTTTTTAACTAGTTTTACTCTGTAATTCTACATTATCGCTAAAAATGCAATCTTATAAACTCAGATCCTCATCTGAAATGTGACTACCCTTGTACTTGCATAGTTAAAATAAACTGGGTAGCTTTCAAGTCTCCCTTTACAAATGCTGAGATTATCTTACATTTTCAGTGAAATACTAAGAATTAATTAGTAAACCATAGATTGTATGTAGTTTTTCAATGTTGGTTTGCTAACTTGCAGATCTTAATCATGAAGCAGTTTCCATAGCTGAAGAGCTAGTAAACCTGTCCAGTTTTGTATTAAAAACAATGATACCATTTTGGATGGCTGCTTTAACAGCTTTCAAGCAAAGCAGGTAACAGGTTTGGTTGTTTTGGTGTTTTCTTTTTAATAGAATGTAAAAATAATATATTCTATATTTAAAGAATAATAGCAGCATTTTTAGATAGCAGAGCTTTTTGCTAAATCTGTTGCTTAACAATATCTAGTTATGCATTGTGGTGGTCTCAGAAAGTTTGTAGACTTTATTTTATGTCAATTAGGATTATAAACTATATTTGAAACCTAAAAAGAACTACAGCAGATGTAGCAAAAACCTGGAATTTTACAAAACAAGTGGAGACAAATCTTCAATTGTTAACATTTTGTTTTCCTCACTCATGCTCCACTTTCTTGTAAGTTATTCTCATCTCTGAGCTGGCTTGAATTTGGTGGTCAGATTCTCTTGGGCACAGCTTGTCATTTATTGTTTGTTTATAAAGTACTGGTCTGGGTTGTTTGGCCTGAGAGTATAAGCCTGAGATGGCTTTAATTTCCATTAGGATTGTATTTATAAGGGAGGAAAACCTCTTTGGCTATGTCTGTTATTTTTTCAGGTATGCTGACTGTGTGATTCTCTTACTTCCTCAGCTGGAAGTTGGACTTAGATTGCTTTTCACTACAACCAATAAATGTCCAAATCGATTGCTAACAGCTGAGGTAAAATTTCTGTCTAAAGTCAATTTTGTTTCAGTGCTTAAAAATATATGCAAAATAGATAGTCTAGAAGTATAATGTCTAAACATTTACAGATTCTCCCCCAAAATTTTTTCAGTAAGTTGTGGAACATTATTTACAAGTTTCCAGTGGAGTTCATGAATGCCTCTTATGGTTTTTGTAAAAGTATCTACCAGTAAAAGAGGTCTGAAAAGGCACTTGAAGGTTAGTGTTCATAAAAAGTAATTTAGGATGGAAAGTAGATCATGTTACATATATTTTAAGAAACTTGGCACAAAATCCAGAAGTCCCTTTTGTAATTTAATTTATTTGCAATTCATGTACTTTTGGTATCTCATGCAAATGAACAAATATAAGCTTGGTATACGTGTCTAGTTAATTGTTTTCATTTGAAAATCAAATAATACTGTCTTTTATTCCAGTCTTCTGCTCTCTACACCACTTTCGATGAGGTATGTGTGAAGTTTTTTTATTTTTTTTTCTCAATATAGATCAATGTCAGAATTTAAGCACATGTATGTTTCCCATTACTGGAGAGCAGAAGGCACTTTCTTGTGTTGCATAAGACATTATTTCTAATTTTTTTTCCCAAACAGAAGACGATGGACAGAAAACATGTAAAATCTGAAATTTCCAGATGATACCAAAAATAATAGAAATTTTAATAAACAGAGTTAGTTTAATTTCTTCTGAATATTTTTATCTTTAATTTCTTCATCTCGCAGAAACATTCTGTCATGTTTCCTAATTTCAGTTACTCAAAATAAATGTAAATAAGCACTGCAAGCAGAAATCTTCAATTTTACAACTATCTTGATTTATCTCAAATAATCTGTCACTAATAATTAGGCAACTTGGTTCTTGTGTGGTGGAAATAGTTCCTTAAAATTAGGGAAACCAGTTAACTTGGTGTTTCCTCTTTGAGTGTTTGGCTTTCAGTAATAGGCTTCTATTCAAATTACACTTTTTCTAGATGCTAGCAAAGCATTTGGATAATGAAGAAGTCAACCAGCTCCCCGCAGTTCTTGAGGAGCCGGCCATGGCAAGTATTTTAAAAGTTTATGCTTTGCTTTTTTGTTGTTTGGTTGGGGTTTCGGTTGGTTTTGGTTTTGTTTTTTTATTATTGGTTGGTTGGTTGGAGGTTTTTTGTTTGGTTTTGTTGGGTTTTTCTTCCCCCCCCTTTTTTTTTTTAATACAAGTATATTTTGCATTGTTTTCTCTATCTAAATGCTCCTTTCCTATAGACATGATCGCATACTTACCTTTCAGAGGTATTTTATATACTGAATGTATTCAGTTTGAATACACATGGAATAGAGTTCTATACACTTGGTGTTTCTACAGGAATTTCTTTGGGATTTCTTGAGCCACCAGGAGGGTCCACGTATAAGAGATCGTTTAAGCCATGGAGAGATCAATCTAGAAGCATTTCCCAGAGAAGTAGCTAATCAGATAGTTGCATTTGCAATTACTCTTCTCTGCAGATTCTCAGATGAGGATATGTTTGCTTTTAAGGTAGGATCAATATGTTCTCAGAAGATTTTTTTTTCATTTGCTTTGGATGCCAAGTCAATTTCAGAATATCTTATGACTGAATCTTTCCTGACAGCAATTTTTCATGGAAATGAGGTATTCCTCCACATAAAGATTATGAAAGTATGTTTTTTTTTCTAGTTTTGTAGTGAAATAAGTACAGGCAGTTTTCCTAAAGATTACCTTTTCTCACTGTAGCCTAATTTGTTTGCTTAAACACTCCTGATTCGTATGGTTGATCCAAAAGTTTTAGTGATTCCACTTAATTTTATTTGTGAAATTGTATCAATACCTAGCCTGTTCATATGCTGAATTATCTGGAAGTTTTTTAGAACAGCTGTAGCTCAGCCATGGAGGTATGTAATATTTGAGATTTTTTTTGTCTCAGAGACACTATATAATGGCATGGAGGTGTGATTTGTATCGATCTACATGCTCTGAATTTGTGAACACCTTTTGTCTAGCAGTGCATGTTTCTGAACATTAGCAATTATTATATATTTTCACCCCAGTGAAATACACCAATATCATACACCAACCTGTGAGATAAATCTTCCATTTATTAGTTGCAGCTCTTGTTAGTGTAACAAGATATATTGCATGCTGCTGATTAGAGGAGTACTTGGTTGCTTTTCTGTCAGCTGCTGTCAGGTTTCATAGTTAAAATGTGTCAAAGAAATTAAGCTTTAAACACTCACTGTGCTGATTACTGCTTTCAGCCCTCAGACATTTGGAAGTCTTTATTGACTTCAGTACTATAGGTGGCTTGCATAAAATTAAATATAGACCATGGTCTGTGTATGATTAGGACAGTTTAAAGAAACCTTTGTGTATTGTGTGTGATTTTGTAAATCAGGAACACATGGTCATAAAACCACTGATGAAGTGTGCAAGTTGCTACTGTTCTCGATTTCATCCAATTTCCCGACTCAAGAAACAGGTATGTACTTCCAACTGTGAAAGCATTTCAGTCCTTAAAATTTCTAATCCTTAAGAATGGTCCAGTTGTTGTCTTCTTGCTTTGATTCTAGCAACAAGTTAAAATCTTACATATTTTTTGTAATGTTATCTTTCAGAATTTACAGTTGCTAAAATGAAATGTAATTAAGCACACTACTGTGGATGCAATTGATGCTGTGTTTGTGTATAGATCACTGAATAGTTTTATTCTTGCCTGAATATTTGCTGTTCTGTAGTTTTCTTAATTTCCTTGTGCTTTCTTATATCAAGAGCACTCTGTTTGGTAATGTTGCTGGTCATCTTGGATTATGCTATGACTAATGTTTTTAGTGTGTGAAAGCCAGCTGATTAAGATTCTGTCACTGGAGCAAAATCTGCTTTCAAGTGATGTGACGGTTCTCTGCCGATCACTCTATGAGTTATTGAACTGCTTGAATATATTCCTCTAGTGAATTGAGATTGCAGTAAGCATACTTTGTGCTTTTAATTTTTGACAGCATTCAAACTGAATTTTACAAAATCTATGGGAAGAAGCAGTAGTAATCAGTTTATTCAGATGATGTTTTAGCATAAAAGTGTACATCAAGACATTTTGACCTAACATGATCCTTAACAAGTGATGTCAGTTTACACAGTTATGACTACTGAGCAAGTACCTTACTGCCTGTTGCGTTTTTTTCTAAAAATGCCACTAAGGAAAATAAAATATATTGTCCTGGCTGTCAAAGGCTATACTTTACATAACATTTTTCATGATATATTTTTAAGGTACTGGAATGTATGAAGAGCATTCACTTATGGCCTGAATTGCCAACAGTGCCTGAAGAGCATGTTCAGACAATTAAAGGGTATGTATATGCAAAAACAAAAAAAAAAGATAATTGTCAAGGTAGTGATGAAGAATGGGATTTGAGATGGTGAAATGTCTCTTCAAATACTTTACTAGGAAGGTAATAGATACCACAGGGGTTGTGAGAAGACCCCTTTGCTCTTTTTAGCTTAAGCCGTGCTATACGCATCAGTACAGATACTATACAATCAACAGTATGCTATCTTGAAGGAAATGAGAAGACATCTGAAACATACAAAGGTGTTAGTGAGTCCATATTCTATTTCTGAAAAGATGCTGAGGAGTCTCTTAGGAAGTGAAACTAAAACTTAAGTTTCACAATTTAAAAAAAAAAAGGTGTGCCAGATGTAAAACAGAAAACAATTGCCGATTCTGAAAAGGACTTGGTAACCTCATCAGTGAAAGACTTTACATGAGGTATTACTCATAAAAGGAATTTAATATTCTCTTCTTATTTGAAAAAGAGGAAGTCAAGAGTAATATCACTGGAGGAAATTATATTTGTTTATAGCTGAGAGAAGAAAATTCAGTGTGTCTACCACATACTCAATATGCTGCAGGATTTTGATGAATGGAGTGTTAAGAGGGCTGAGGGCTTCAAAAGAATGCTGAGACTGAAAAAAAGTTGGATATATTTGGAGAAACAAAATCATGCTCATAAGGTAGAGGGAAAAGAATCACAATATCAGAGAGTGGGTACTGAATATAACTCTGTCCCCAGAATCTGCATTTTGATCTATGCCATTTGAGAAATAATGAGTACTACAGTTTTATAATCTCAAATTATTTTTTTTCTTTTTTTTTTAAGATTGGAAGGAAATACAGAGGCTAGTGCTTTAATTTTTATAATATCTGAAATTCTATCTCAGTTGCAAGAATACATGCCCCAGAATTGCTGTAGTTCAGATGATCCAATCAATAATGTCCTAACAGAGAGGTGAGTTTCACATCGTACTGATTCCCACTGTCAGCTTCTCCACACATCCCAACACAAGTGCTCTCAAACCTGAGTTACTCATTGACTTTTTTTAGAATAGTGCTTGAAATACTGCATGTTGCTGCTGATTTAATCTGAATGTTTTCAGAATGCAGCTGAGCATCATCTTCAAAATGAAAATTGTAGATTTGGGACATCATTACAGTAGAGATTTTACTTGGAAATCTGCATGAGAAAAATGACCATTGTTCTTCCAGACTGGGGAAGCAATATGCCTTAAATATTTATATACTGACTATATTTAGTTGGTTTTACTCTGTTTTGTGTGCTAAAACTGCATCGGAAATCGATTTTAATGTACTTGGTGTCACAGCTGTGTGTGGCATTTAAAATAGTATGTAGCTACATAATTCTATTCTTACATGCTTTAGTATCAAGATTCTGAAATAGAAGATATCTTGTTATACTCTTGTCAGACTTGGAGGTATGTTAGTTCCAATTATATCTGACTTGGAATAATGATCAAAACACTTTTAGTTGTCACTCTTACAGAAGTCTTAAGAGGCCTGTGACTGAATAAATAGATTGGAACAAAACTCCTCCTAATCAAACCTGTTAGGCATGGATAGGATAGTGCAAGGAAGACTTTATCTGTTACTTTACGTAACATAGCATGTGTGCCTTCTGTTTTCTATCTACCGTTCTGCACTTTATTTACGAAAAAGAAGCCCAATTACTAAAGTATTAAACTGTTTATAGAGTTTTCTCCCTTTATCACTTTTAGTCATTAATGTTTTGCTGTCTCAGAGATAATTTGATCATGAGGGAGATTAAGAGACATTTCTTTAAGAACAGAGTATTTAAAGTGACGTGTGACACATTAGGTTAGCAGATCAGAATATGACAGCAGAAAGATAATTGAGTGCTTCAACAAAGCATATTCTGGTGTGGTGTTGATTAAAACAATAGCTCCACCACCTGCATTTTGCGAAATGTGAAATCTGCTTCTTGTTCTTCACAAAAGAAAGACCACACACTAATGGGAGGACTAATTAATGCCATTTGTTTGAATGAGTTTTATTATGGTAGATGTTAATTCATTGTGAATTGAATTATGGTGGGAGGCTTCAACCCCAACGACCCTACTGCGATTTGATGTGTTCAGTATATCATTTCAGCCAGGCAGTTTTGTTTACTGTGGTCATATTTCTTTGATCTGAAATGGGAAACGTATTTATCACCAGAAGTTGTGTATTTAATATTAAGTAAAGCGATAGAGAACACAATCACTACCCCTACTAATAGATACAGATACTTGTGTTTTTTCAGTCATGAGGTAGCAGTAACCTGATTGCGGGTTTTCTGAGTTAAAACATGACTAATCAAACCACACCGAATCTGAAATGTACCTCATGTTAAATCCAGCTAACAAAAGATTGAAATTAACAATTCCTTCCTGTTTTGGAGGCTGTTGACTGAACTCTGTGATACACGTATTTGCACACTTTATTCTCCGAGACCTGTTCTGGAAATACTGGTGGTACTCCGTAAAATAAGCACACAGTGCCATCAAGTGTCGGAACAAGTTATTGCCAGCACAGAGTTGAGATACAAACAGTGGGTGAGCAAGACTCTACGTTCTCGGCAGAGGCATAACTATCTACGAATGTTGAGCAGGTTGGCTGTTGGTTTTTCTTTACTTCGTGGTTAGGTTTATGAGAAAGTGGCTGCTTGCTGCTGTTGCTAGCTTTCAGTGCTTTGTCTTAGAAGTTTAACGTCAACGGTGCTTATGTGCTCTTGTTAACCATTTCAGAGTAAAGTGTCAACCCAGATGTCTGTTTTGTAGTAGTACTGAGATGAAACCAAAATCTCAGATTGGAGAATAATTCGTGGATGTTTTTAGCATTGCTAGATTATTTTACTGTAAATTATAAGTTTTCAAATAAAAGTATAAATGCTACAGTGTAATTCTTCAGTTGCTAGTTTTTCCTATTTAAGCATATAAATGCCATTCAAATTTTATCTGAATGTAATAGGTTAAACTGCTTTCAAGACCATGCCTACTTTATTTCTGCTTTTTATCTTTATGCCTGGGTCAGCATCTTTATAGATACGAGTTTTTTTAGTATTCCATTAATTTTGTTCCTATTCAGAAGTATTTTTCAGGGATTTATGAATCTACTTTAAAAACTGGGAAAATCGTTAATATTGTGTTCTTGGTCAGGTTATGTTCCTAAAAGTGTTAAACATCTTATTTAAGAAGCATAGCTTAAACTGACAACTTGTGGTACATATTTGCGCATCAGTTGACTTCCACTTTGTTATCTGTGGATTAATAGGTGCTGGTGAGGTTTCCTTTGGAATCTTAACTATATGTGTTACTCTTTTTTTTTCCTCTTTTTGAGGCTTCATCATTTATAGTCTTTAATTATAGTATTGATATTTGCTCTGCTTTTTACAGAAGGACTTTTCGTAGTCGTCTCCCCCCTTGTCTCCCACATTATCCAGCTACTTAGGATGGAAGCAGAAGAATTTATTATAGTAATGAATTGTATTTAGTTTGGAGTTAGTTTGTTTATTTTAAAATATTTTTCTTATTTCTAGCATTAAATTTTTGTCTCCAGTGTTGCGGCTCATCTTAGTGTTGATGACTCTGGAACTAGTCAACATTCACTTGGTTTGTAAGAAGAATCCTTCAGATTATCAGCAGTATCTAAAGTGAGTATATAAGTTTACTTTATGAAAACAGGAAATTTTACACATTCCTTTTTGATCTGTAATACAAATTATGTAGAGAAAGAAAAGGAACAGCATGACTTTAAGTACATTATCAACCTTCTTGTCATTATAGTCATCATCATACCTCAGACAATGTTCACTCAAGAACTAAAATAACTGAAAATATATGGTGCAGTTATTCACATTTTTAATTTTTACTAGACTCTTCCTTAGTATAGATAGAGAAAAATCACTCAAAAAAAATATTTTAATATATAAAAGCCATATTTAAAATTTTTTAGTCCTTGTGTGTCAATTCACAGCTGGTTGGATGCCATAGGCTTTGTGAAACATTTGCTGAGAAAGGAAAGGAAGCCACTTGGGGAAAATTCTATTACACATTTTATCACTGCATTCTTTCTATGGCAGTGTTCAGTTGCAGTTCTGAAAATTATGACTTGGTACTGTGGGAATGAGGGAGTGGTTCTCTTCTAGAAGTAGAAGAAATCTTTAATGTATTCACCATCCTGAGGGGGATTTGGAAATTTGGAAACATTAGCCGCTTTCCATTAGGCATTGAGATAGTTTTCTTTATTTTATTTTTCCTTTTAAATCCTTTCTTGAGTTTTTATTCTTTTGTCTTATTTCTTGTAGGTTTTTGAAGTCAGTGTTGCAGTATACTGAGAACTTGGTGACATACACCAGCCCCGACAAAAACAAGTGGGATGAAACCCTGGAGCTTACAAACAAGACTTTGATAAAAATCAAGAGAATCAGTGACAGAAAGCTAATGTTAATGCAGCTAGCTACATAATGGCTTTAAAGTTATTTGGACATTGTTATATCTTAAAAATTATGGAGTCCTCAAGTTTGATGAGTCTAATTCAAAGTCAGACATCATGAGTCACTGTCAAAGTTTGGATGCAAAATTTACTCTTTTTATTTGAAGGTGACTGTTGAGACTGGAGTTGTTATGATCAAGCTTCTGAAGAACAGACTGTTTGCTAAATCCAGTGATAAAGATTTACTGAACTAAATCAGGATGATGCAAGTTCTACTTTATGTGTTTTGTAGCTTGGACTTTTGTTGTTTGGTTGTTTTCTTGTCATTTTCTATTGTTATTGTATTTTTCAACTGAAAATATTGAAGAAGAGGGTGTGAATCAAAGCTCTGGAAAATTTTAAATGCAAAAAGTAATTTTTTACTTTAAAATATACTGGAAATTATGTTAGACACTGGCAAACAGGTTAAGAAATGATGAACATTTAGCAGAAGGTAGTGTTCATTGGCAGCTGTGCTGCTTGTTAGTTCAAAACAGAATCGGATCTTGCACTGAGGTAGGGCTGATAACGTAGTAACCAGCTGTTGATGTACTAGGATTTAAAGGAGACAGGGTGGAATAACTTTTGCACAATATGTGTTTCTTTAATTTCATCTGCTCTTCCCCAATAAATATCTAGTTAGTTAGTAAATAATCTCCTTCAGAATAAATGAGCACTTGTACGTAGTCACAGTCACAAATGTATTATGGTTCAAAAAGTTACCGTCTTGTTGCACACAACATCAATTTGAATAACTTGTTTTTTCAAAATAAATTCTTCCCCTTTCTCATCTCCAAAGAGTAGAATTTCAGAGGAATGCAGCAGTTGAAGAACAGATTCACGAAAGATCCCCGATCTCTATCCATTTGCTTTCTCCTGAGGAGAGTAAAACCAGAGGGTAATGTCTGGAGAATGTTTGGCTATACAAAGGATCACAGATTCAAGTTACTTTTTAATAAGATTCTTTGCAGTGTTTCTTGACTGGAAATTACAGTGAGAGAATTACTAGTTTGGTTTATTTGGTGTGGGAGATGGAGAAAATCATATTGCTTCCTTTATGTTAATTTTGCAACGTATTATGTGTATTTGGAATCAACTATTGTCACTTTCCATGAGTTTTTTTCTGTTACTGTGGAAATATATGATGTGAAGAAGTGTGAACTAGCTAAGAAAGATAAAAACTAGGAATAGAGAATAATGAATTAAACGCAGCGTATGAGCAACAGTCTGAAATTTCAGCTCTTTTTAAAGTCTGAGTTGGCAAATCCTCATTATATTTTTGAAAGCTTATTTTGTACCCATTGACTGCTCAGACATGTTAACATCTGCTAAGTGTAGGTTGGTAGGGACATTTATGACGACACTTGCTTTGATGGTGGTAAATGTTGTAAGGCAAAAAATTTATTTAAGTTTTACATATTTATTGTAGGAAAGAGATCAAGAAATCCAAACACAGAGTCATGGTTTAAAAGTACATTAACAGCTGACCTGCTCTCTCCTTTTGGATGTATATTTATGTACTGAAAAGCACCTTATAGACCACAGATGTATATTTTCAGCAATATAAGTTGTCCTATATGTAAACTTTGCTAAAATGATCTTGCATGTTGTTCTCTTCATATGCTTTTACTTAAGATGGAGCACCTTGATAGTTTCTCTTTTATTAATTAGCGCCATGGATGGGATTTGCTGCTTTAAATCTGCAGTAAGAAATGTGATGGACCTGGCAATTTTGTCAATGATGCTTTTCCAGTTTGTTTTCCTACCTTTGAAGCTCTCTGATGGGAATGCTTCTACCATCTCTTGAACAAATCTGGAGCAGGCTGAGACAATCCGATTTATTCTGACTTAATGCTGTCATTTACCAGTAGAGCTACATGCAGGGCTTATAGTTTCTCCCTGGTGTTAAAAGACTTGCAGAATAGAGCTGCAGAATAAGTGTATATTCTACAAAGCATGCTAAAGAACAAATTGCAAGAGACATGGTAAAGATCATAGGGTTTGTCCTTTATCAGTTACTTGAACTGACTTCTTCAGTTTAAACCATGGCAGGTAATCTTTGCCATCTGTTTGGAGTCAATTTGAGTTTTAAGATATTAGAAAGAATCTTGACTGTGAACACTCAGTATTCCTAAGAGCAAAAGAAGCTTGTAATAAGCAAGGGCATCCAGTGGGTACACGCATGAGTAATGCTGACAAAACACATCATGTTTAAATGCAAGTGTTCTGACTTCTTTTTGTCCTAATCAGAATAAATTCTGGAGCTGAGCTGTCCAGAACCGTGTAGTCATCCATTAGCCATTCAAGTAGCTGTTCAGCCTTTTTTCAAAATTCAGTCTTTCCTGCAGTTTTCGCTGCCCACGGCAGAGGGTTTGAACTATATGATCTTAAGGTCCTTTCCAATCCAAATCATTCTATGGTTCTATGATTCTAATTTCAAATACCTAGAATTGTACCAAAGAATGTTTTCTTACAAGGTGTTCTTTCATCTAAGTGTTACTTGCAGTTGTTTTAGTCATTGGCTTTCTGCATAGATGTAGAATCTACAGCATCCTCCAAGGAAGGTTGTTGAAATATTTTGTTTACCTGGATAATGCTGATGGAGTAAAGATTCTTCAGTTGTTTCTTCTGAGTTCAGTTAATCGATTTATATGTGTGTCCATATGTATTAATTAAAAATAGCTGATATTTGTTTCTCATACTTCATGATCTTACAAGCTAATGTTAGACATCCCAAGTCAAAGAATTTGTGACAAAAGTTTTAAAAACGTGTCATAAAGAAAAATCAGGTATCCATCTTTTTTTACTAAATCATTGGAATTTCTTTGTCTCTTCTTGAATATCCTGGTTAGATGAGAAGAGGAGCATCTGTAATCATACTAGCTTTTCAGTAGGGAGGTGCAGTTCCCCTGCCTGCCTTACACCTCAAGGGGAGTTTTCAGGTGAGAGATTGTATGAAATAATAATAAATAGAATACTCTTAATTCAAGTTGGAATGGATATAGTTTTCAAGTAAGAGTAGTGAGTTTTGGTACCTTCTACAAATCATAAAGATGAAGTTTGCTGAGATGGGCACTGCACAAATACAATGAAACATCAGTTATGGTAGGCATCTGGCTTGTCCATGATTCTCTCAGTCATTCTCTACTTGGTGCTCTCCATGATGATGATAGGAGGGGTTACAAACAGAAGCATGTGTTCTTATACAGCTGTAACACAAGCAGCTAGAAGTACTTGCAACTTTTTTTGAGGTTGTCATCACTATTGCATTATACAGAAACATGTAATAGATAGAGCAACAAATTTGATCTGTTTTTTATCTTTTAGTATCTTTTAATATCTCTATACTAGCTCTTTTCAAGCAGCCTGATAGTCTTTGAAATGAACACATGGTGGCAGTGTTTGGTAATTCAAAAATAGCATTGCATCCTGACATATTTCTTACCTCTTAGAATGTGTATGAAGAAATCAAGTTTTTGTCTGATTTCATCATCTTTGTTATATGTGTCTTTAATTGTGGCCACTGCTTCTGGTGCTTTCTCTCCTCATTTGTTTCAGATCCCTTGAAATCAAACACCTGACAAAGTTTTGCAAACAGCGTTTTTATAATTAGATAGAGGTTCATCACATTCACTGCATTATTTGCTGAAGAGTTTTCAGCTTTTCCAAAAATTCATCAACTGTCCCTTTCCTCATAGAGAAGAGAGTGGATTTCATAAATAAGCTTATTTTTGCGCATTACTGTTTATTACAAAACATATGCAGGTATTGATAACTCGAGATTGTCCTTTGCTAATTGATGTGATATCATGAAAAATCTTATCTCAAAAGCAAAATACATCTTTGAACAAAAATAATAATTGTCAAGGAATGTGTTTATTGGGAAAATTGCTCTGAGGTCTTAGCCTTATTGCTGTGTTAATGATTTTTCAGTCTGTTAAAACTGAAATGTGCTATTCATATGCCACCCTATGAAGAAGATATTAGTTGAGCATTGCTTGTTGGGTGGCCTTTGAAAACCTTGTCCACAGTAGCACTTTCAAACCATGCAGAGGGGTTGCAGTTAAAAAGGATTTTCTTTCACATTAAGTAATTTTTGTACACTGTGAAATCTTGTGTAGGAATGTTGGAACATCCCCAGCAGAGCTTGTTTTTGCCTTACACTGCAATAATGCATCTGGTCCATGTATGGTGTCTCACCTTTTTTTCATAAATTGGTCTGCAGATGCAGAGCAGATTGCTGGCTGGCATAAACTATTCCTTTCCCATCTTCATCAGTGCAGATCCTTTACTCCACTAAGGATCTGCCCCATGCTGTTTGGGTTTCCCTTGAAGTCTATTGGTTCCTATCTGTGCTGCTTTTTCAGGCTTGCATATTTTCAGGGAACTGGAAGAAAGAGCTATGTATTTCAGATAAAATTTCTGTATAGCAAAGCCTAATTAATTTAGTGGTTTACTTCACAGGGAACTGAGGATCATGTGTGGGGCTTAACAGCTCTATACCAAATACTTGATGCTTAAATATTTTCGTGTTTCAGAAAGGACTTCACCTAGAGTAGAAATCAGTTTTCTTTTTGAGGCTTTCTCAGGAGCAATACTGTAGGTTAAGTCACCTGATTTTTGTTTTTTAAAAATCTTCAAGGATAAATAAAGATCTGTTATTTAAGAAGCCTTTTAAGTCATATAGGTTTTCAGATAGAAATTGACTGAAATGAAAATGCCCTTTGTATGCCTTCCCTGGGCCCCAGGCAATAGGATGTAAATATGGGTAGTGAATACTGCGTGAGATCAAACTGGCATTTTTTTCTGAAGGTGAGAATCCAAGACAATATATACAATTAAAGCCTACCAAAAGGAGTCCGTGCCTTCTGGCATTCTCCACTGAATACCTTCTCTGTTCCTCTCCCATGTATATGCATCTCACAGTTTCTCTAAAAAAAAAAAAAAGAAAAAAGAAAAGCATAGTAGAACCAGCCAGTGCCAGTTTGTTTTCCATGTTTTCTTTTCTGTGTAAGGGATTAGTTGTAGTAACAGATTTCATGTGCCAGAAAGTGGGTGAACATTAACTATTTTGTCATGCACTGATCCTTCCCACAGCCCTGCAAAATTTGAAATGCAGGAACGGTTATTCATTAACATTTCTTTGTGTCTACAGGAAGTACATTTACTATGTAAACATGTTTTATATAGAACATACAGCTGTTTTGAACAAGCACTCAATGAGACATAAGAGTACAGTGCCTACACTGCCACTTCAGAAACTCTGAGATACCACAGCATTGTGTTTTGGAAGAGTGAACACACAAAGACACTGCCTGGAAAACTGAATGCTGAAAGTTTCTTTTAAAGCCAAAAATCTTTCCTTTAATTGGTTTGATTTTTTTTTTTTTTTTTTTTCTCTGAAATGTCTGCACACTGAACTATTGACATGCAGTCAATATTTTGAAGTGGGGTGGCTGGGGGTGTGTTTCTCAAGTTCCTTTTGCTGATTTTAGTAGAGAACTCATTAGAACAGGAAAATTCAAGCACCATCACATAGTCCATTTTTTAACAGACTGTGGAGTGTATTGTCATGAGTAGAAAAATGTGAGGTGTGGGGAAAATGTGCCTAGAATAGCTAGAATCATGGGCCTCTTGTCCTGAGAATGTGAGTTTCTAATTTGGGAAGAGCTTTACTGGTAATGCTACTTCCTTCTCTAATAGGTAGAATTGTATCTGATACATCTTTCTGCAAGCAATTCCACTAGCTAAGCTCCACCTTAAGTGCCTTTTCTGGAGTGGACGTTTTCTGATAAAAGCAAGGAATGTTTTTGCTTCCCAGAAATGGCAGTCAAGCAGAATGTCTTGGATGGGCTGAAACCCCTTCAGAGCTGTCAGATGGTGCATTTACCAAGGTGCTTCTCAATCAGGCTGTACTCTATAGGCTTTCCCATGTGAAGTTTACCATTCTTAAGGACCACAGGACTGAGTAGCATGATGAGCTGTGGAGAGGGGTCATGAACAGCATACCAAGCCCTTGGACAGCTCTCTCCTCACAAGGGTGTAGATACTGTGGTATTGAGCTAGCCAGCATTTGGACCACGGGCTGGTATACTGTGGTTTTGTGTTTGGCCTTTAGCTTAGATAATTCTTGCTCAGAAAAGCCCAAGATGGGAGAAGGGGGGTCTTGGCTGCCTAACGAGTCCGACGTGCACCTTCTAGGTGTAACTTCTATTAATTGTTAAGAAAGGGGAGGGGTTTAAATTGTTTTAATAGGAAAAAATAATAATACTCTTTAACCAGCAGGACAGTACAATGATAGGAGCAATCACTGTGAGAATAATGAGCTCATGAATTTTGGACCAATGGCACCAGTGCAAGAGTGGAATGTTAATTCTACACAATTGGTAAAGAAAAGGTATCCTCAAAAATAAACAAATAAATAAAAAGCTGCAGTTGACCCTTCAGGATATAATGCACTGTGTCAACATGGACTCTGCCCAAACATTGTTCTGTCGTGGAAGCAGCTGGATGCCCTGCCCTCTGGTTTATATAGCACCAAAGGGAAGGGGTAGGGAGAAATAAGGTGGGCAAAGAGGGAGGGGAAAAAGAGGCAGGAGGAAGATAAAGGAAACCCAGCTCACCTCTTCAACACCACACTGAACTGAAAATATCCTCTCAGAACTCATTTCTTGATATTTAAAGACCTGCATCAGCAGAGAAAGAGTGTCTATGTCAAAAACACAGGCTTTATTACAAGGAGGCATTTTTTCTGCTTCATTTACAAATATTTTTCTTTGGGAGGGTAGGTGGGGATGGAGAAAGCAGGGCAGCGGAGAGGATAATAGCTATTTCTGTCTCGCCTGTTATATTCAAGGTCTAATTTATCGTATTCCATGTAGCACGACGGTGTCATTTTAATGGTGTATTAACACTGAAGTCTGGAATATTTATTTGGTTGAAAAATGCATCTGATACTAAATACATCTCTGGGGAGATGTCTATGGGATGATTACTGAACTGATGGCCATCAAATTGATAGCATTTCTATGTCCTCCTGAGTCTTCTGCTGTAAAAGTGGGACAGGGTGTTTTCTGGGTAAGAATAATGGTCTCTGTGCTACCCTCAGGGGCAGATGTGGCCCAGCACCTGTGCTCTGGATCCAGGATAGACAGAGCTGCTCCACAATTATCTTCCAGTTTGCTGTTAATTTCTATTCATATTAATCAGCAGTTGCTTGACATGAGGAATCACATTGTGAGCTTTAAAGCTTTACCACACGCCATTGTTGGTTATTTATTTACAGCCTATTATTCATGCTAGAAATACTGGCCAATTTAACCTGATCTGTAATCGTCCTTCTTATTTTATTTTTTCCCTTTTTTTGTCCTTTTTTTTTTTGGGGGGGGGGGGGGGGGATGAAGTCTCCTATATGACTTGCATATGTATAAATCCAGGGGGAGCTTATTGCTGGGTTGGGGTTTTTTGGTTGACTATCTGTACCAGGCAATATGAGATAATGCCCAATAGAAATTCTTAGCATCCCTTACTTTAAACCAGGATAATGTACTGGAGCAAGCGAGACATTTCCAATCTCAGGAAAGGGACCCTTCCTGAGCATTACAACTGCATTTTGTTTATTATTTGCACTGTGGCTGTGATTAGATGTCCTAAGTGAGATTATAAATCACCTGAAGTGAACTAGGTCTCTCAGTTCGTGTGATGTGTGATTTCATCAGTGTGTGATGCTGTGTACAGATCAGGAGCGAACAACCATCTCTGCAAATACATCTACTTGACTCATGGAGATTAATTTATCATGGACTGTGTCAAATCTATGCCATGGATATTTTGATTAATATATTTTTTTAACATTCAAGCAAGGTACAGTCCTGTTTGTGGGAAAGACAGGATGAAGGGAGCCCTGCATCCCTGCATCTGCAGCACGATGATCTATAGCTGTGGCTTCTGCACTCATAGCAAACAGGGTGTGAGCATGAGTGCGTTGGCCATGTAGGTTGGTGGGCCTGTGATGGTGGGGATTCACTTGCCAACACCCTTGCTGAATGGCAGGGATTGCAGCTGTTAGCAATCAAGAGGAAGCTATCATTTCCTTTTGACTTTTACAAACTGTCCTAATAGAAGTTCTATTTATTCAGGTGTTTTTATACAAATTTTCCAAAGATCCTGAATTTGACCTTTGTATATGTAGTTTCCCCTCCAATTAGTGAAAAGCATTTAGAAATGTCAAGGATGGGACTAGAAGGGGCCTCCTAGGTGCTTTATGCTCTTGTTACAGCCAACCAGACTGCACACTCTCTTTTGAGCTATATCAAATACCAGAAATAATTTGTCTCCTACTCTCCTGTTTACTGTAGTGCTACATCAGAACCTTGTTCAGGTTGCTTAGAAACCCTCTTCTAGTATCCAGGTTTTTTCACGGCCTATTTATATTCATTTGTTCTTGTGCCAGCATTGTCCCCTATTTGGGTAGCTCTTCTTTCTATCTGTTGTTTACACATCACTTTGATGTATTTACAATAAGAAACCATATAGTTTCTCAATCTTTATACTTTTAGGCTAAGCAAGTCCAGATTTTTTAGTGTCCACTAATAAAATAGGTTTGTTATTTCCTGGATATACCCAGTAGCCTTTCCTTGCACCTGTTCTGGTTTCAGTTCCTCATCCATGGGACCAGTCTTGCACTGCCATCTAACATAACAGCAGAAATACCCACCTGCCTGCCTGCAATGGCTTTACTTCATGTGCTACACACTAGGACCACATCTGCCTTTGCAGCATCTCCTGTTGATGTGTCCTGGTTGTTCTATGATGATCTAACAAATAAAGGTCCTTTTTCTCTTTGTTTTCCTTAAGTAAGCATGCAGAGTTTGGTTTTTTGTTCTAGAAAAATGCCATGCACTTATTTAGATCTTCCTTGCTCCTTCTTCATTTGAAATACTTCTTAAAAAATGTTGCCACTGGTCTTACAGCTTCCCATGACGCTTTTTTTTTTAGGTTCCTACCCAGTCCCTTTCTTAGTTTACAGGTTTTCAGGATGCAGTGACTTCCTTCCCATTATCCATCCTACCTTTGCTTCCACCTTTTACATTGCCCTTCCCCACAATGCCTGATGGTGAAGCCTTCATGCAGATTTCAGGTCACGCTAGAATATCTGTGATGTCTCTAACTTCCGAAGAGCCTCATTTTCTGTGGTTTTCATTATATTTATTGCCTGATTTATTTTTATTTTTTTTCCTTTACTTTGTTGGGTAAGGTTGAGGTGAGATAAACTGGAATAATTTCAATTTGGTTGAGGCTCTGAAGAAGTCACATGAGAGATGAAAGTGTGCCATCAAATTTCCAGCATTTATGTGGTTTTTTGTCACATGAGAGATGAAAGTGTGCCATCAAATTTCCAGCATTTATGTGGTTTTTTTTGCTTAATTTGGTACTCTTCTCAAGGTGATCATTCATCCACATGGGTTTGATGCTGTACATAGAGAGTTATCCCTTTGGTCAGAGGTTTGACATTTCGCATAAATTTTGTCTTGAAGATAGTTCAGGTTTCTTTGGAAATTCAGGTCAATGAGATTTTCAACTCAGTTCAGTACACAAACACATCCCACTGCATTCTCAAATTTGATTAAATTCCCAAATTTAATTCACATCACTTTATCCCATTGGACAGAAGTACAAACAACTTTGTGTTGCTTCTTTAAAAGCCTCTAAAGCATCTTCCATTTTAGCCCAGCACCCTTCTCATGAGAACGTAATGTAAATGCAAATAGGTAATGGAGCTTGCCATGCACTGGTGCCCCAAGCCAAGGCAGGTGTTCCCATGTGAGTGAGGATATGCAGACGCGAGGCTGGGTGATAGCTCAAAGAGGGACGGACACCCACCTTTGGCTCCACACTGTTCCTACAGTGCATGTTTGAACAAGAAGCAAGAACATGCTCTGTAATGGTGTGACTGAAGTTTTACAGGGAGAGCAGGTGTGCCTGCTTGAAAGTTAAACTCTTCCCCTGTGTGATGATAAGATAAATGGTCTGAAATCTTGTGATTTAGTTAATGTTTCTGTCTTCAGCTTGCTGTGTACATAACACCCTGCTGGATAAGCTGCCCAGAATTGTGTGCCTCTGTATGCACAGAGCTATAATAGTCAGCAATATCATTCTCTCACCTGGTGTCCTTAACTAAACAGCCTTTAATCATTATACATCGTTAATATGTGTTCCTTATTGTATACAGCAGCTACCTTGTAGCTTGTAGGTACTACCCTAAAAAAAGGCTAGTATCAACATTAAAAATAAAAGGCTAGTACCAACATTAAATAATATCATTGGCTGTGACTGGAGGATCTTGTTTCACTGCTATTTCAGGCTGTTGCATTTCTCTGGAGCAGTATTTAAATTATGTCTGAATTTAGGCAAATGGTTTTTGTTCTGTTGCCTTGAGAATTAGAGTTAATCCATCTTTCTCACCAAGGGGAAATTCCTCCAGAGGCATCTTGCTCTTGTTTCACTGCTTATTGATTATCACTCCCAGTTTGCACGTTACTGGCTGTGGCGTTTCAGCTGCATTTGAATGAGCAAAAGAAAAGCCAGCTGGTGCTCTGTTGTTGGGATTTTTATATCAGCATTTTGGTTTCAAAGACATTTATCTAATCTTATTAACTGGCTTTACCAAGAGGATTTCCTCACAGACTTAAATGGGAGAAAACAAATAGGCAGTAAGGAGGGGGTGGTGGAGGATGTCTTATGTTGCTCTGCACAGAAGCAATTCTTACCTACTGGGATTAAAAATAAATCAGGTTTGCCATTGACTCAAATGCTGGCAAGTCCCTACTAATGCAAAGCTCCTGAGTTTCCCTTATGTGAATGGCCTGTAGGAAGGCAAGGCAAGGCAATGGGCTTTATCCTGCCACGCAAGTGCAGAGAAAAGGCCAGAAGGCACAACCTGCTGCAGATGGAAAGGTGGGCAATGGGCCCATGCCCACACTCAGGAAATGTGGCCAAAGGGCTGGGGGCTGCATCTGTGTCTCTGTCACCTTCCTGTGCTCCCGTTCTAGTGGGAGCTCGCTTGTTATGTGTGCAGCTTTCTGCATGTGACTAAGAGCTGCTTGTACACTGAGAGTACAAAAACTGAATGGATTCGGAGAAATTAGTTCAAATGGTGCCTACACATTTGGGATCACCAAGGTTGAGGGTAGCAATCTTGCAGCTTACAGTTCAAATTCCCACTGAGGCACACGCACAGGTCATGGCATTCATAAATTCAGAATCTTGTATGGCATAAACTAAAAAACAAGTAACGTGAATGTATAAACATACGTGGGTTTTTTATAGGGTAGTTGCTGCTAAAACAGGATTTCTACTACAAACAAAGAATCTATCTTTAGATGATCCTTTGTTAGTTTGGCAACTCTCAGCACCGCCGAACAGGGGCTGAATGCTCAGGAATTCCCTGACAAAGGGCACCCCAGAATCTGTAATATTATTCAATTATGATTTAAAGAAACTTATAGCAAGAATGACTGACTGGAGAAAGAAGTCTCTGAGAGGGGAGCAAACAGAAAGAAAGAGCATGTGTGTGAGAGAGAGCTTCATTTTCTCATGAGTAAAGTGAGGAGAATTATAGCTGTCCTTATGTTTTGTGAAGGGTGTAGTCAAGGTCCTTGGTTCTGGATATGGACTTTCTTGATTTCCTTCCTTTCTTCTCTTCTCCTCTCCTCTCTCCCGCTTTTGGTCTATACAGACTCCATATTTACATGAAAAACTTATGTTGATTCTTAAGGGATATGTTCAGATTTACATGTGTTAGCAGTGAAGGGCTCCTAACTTAAAAGCTCTGTTTGTGGTACCACTGGCAGAGAATAAAAGATGGCTTTTAGTCTTGGGCTGAGTCAAGGGCAGGGAAAATGGCATCTTCTCCTGGGAACAAAAGGGAGGTTCCAGGGGGCCACTGTCATAGAAATTCCACCTAGAGCAAGATCATCAAGAGCTACTGGCTCTTCCTGGTTCTGTATAGGCCCTGAGAATTGTCCAAGAGGAGACTGTACTGTCATGTCTGGAGGGTGTTGTGTCGTGATGCATTCCCGTCCCATGACCATCAGAGGTCTTGCCACCCCTGAGCAAGCACAAGAGTGTGTCCAATTGATCCAGAAGCACCTAAGATTAACTGCAGATAAAACCCATTCTCTCTTCTTCATTTCTGTAGGCTCAGCACCTGTCCTCATGGGGAGGCTATTGCAAAATAAGTGAGTGCATGTGAGAGGGTGAATTTAAAACAATGCTCTGAATCAGCTCCTTAAATGGATGCCTTTACACATGACAAAGAATGCCTTTTGGTCACTCCACTTAACCCATCTCCAGAACTGCCTGAATGTAGGCACCACTCAGTAGAAAATGAACACGTTCAAGGTGCGTTATTTCCCTGTGACTCTGAGCTATTTCCCTATTACAACCATGTCCTTACACGAGAACATCTTGATTCTCCGAGTCTTGCATTGTGCACACAAAGTAGAGGATTTACGTATTGTGTGAACAGATTTGTTTCCTTCTCTAGTTTAATTTAAAACACATTCAATCAAACAGGGGCCCTTTGAAAATCTGGATATTCAACTCAGTGATGGCTTTTAATTTCAAGATCCAAATCATTCTTTCCCAAGTCCCCATATCCTGAGCCCAGGCTGTCAAAAAGACCTTAACTGTACAGGATGAAGAAAGCAGCCAGTGGCTTTCTTTCTCCTGGTAAAATTGAGTTGCCTGTTGTAAGAATAAAGCTTGCATGTGCAGTAAGTGAAGCTTTTTTGGGCATCTTCCAAGGATATGATGGAGACCATACCAAATTTATACTTCACCACTGAGTAAGAAGCACAGTTTACCACCTGTGAGATATTTTTTTGTGTTTGAGATTTAATGCCAGTCCAAAGTGAGCCAAAATAGCCTCTAACCAGAATTTTCTCATAACGGGATCTAACAGCCCAGTGGCTCCAGGATCTCAGGAACGGGTCTTGTGTTTGCACTGCAACCTACAGACTACCCACCCAGCCCCTTCCAAAGCTGCATCCTTAGGGGTACTCTGGGGCTGCAGGCAGACCCGGTACAACCCTATAGAGGCACAGATCAGCTTTGCACCACATTCTAATATAGTGTTATGAACTACTTAGCAGAACGCAAGAGATGAATGTCAGAAGAAATAATAAGGACATCTGTATATCTTTGTCCTATTTTTATTTCTCATCATTCTGAAGAGTCATAAGAGGCTGAGGCTGTCTAAATCATTCAACTTCTTTTTTGAATTGGTAGCTTTCCTTCTGAATCATGCCAAGGTAGACTTGTTCTCTCTGTACTTAGAGAGTTACATGATTCAAATTAAATTCCTGCAACAAAGCATGCTTGTATTTCCTCTTTTTCATATGAAGCTTATTATTTAGTCACTGTTAAAGCAGTTTTGCATCCTTCTCCATATCAGAAACAGGTTTCTTTCCTCTACTGCTATTAATTTACCCCTGTATAGCTCTACCCTGTTGAACTCTTTCCTTGCTTAAGCAACCTGTAAGTATTCACACTGTTGGATCAGTGCACAGTTAGTAAGTATGGTCAGAGTAAGAGAATCAGTAAGTAGCTGACTCCCCAGTGGAGAAATGGTTTGGTTTCCACAGCAAAGAGGGATTCCAGTACATCACAATATTTTATAGATTGACAAGGCCATCTGATCTGCCTAGTTCCTACCATAATTCTTAAATTGCACATAGATAAATACAAAAGTGTTATCTTATGCCACCTGCAATGTTAAAACTCATTTTCCCCAGATAAAAATAGATATGTGTATGTTATACGTATAAGAATCACACCCAGTTACTGGAGATTGATGCCCATGATAAAGACTTCCCATTTCAAATTGCACTTTGAGAACTATCAGTTAATTTTTAACAAATTTAATCTAAGACCTTTTACGTTGTAGTGTCCTAGTTTCTTAATTAAAATGCCATATGGTACCAGGTGAAGTGTTTCATGGAAGAAATCTAAATCTCCTGTGTTGCTATTTCGCCCTTATTAATCAACTGTGTGGTTCAACAGCTGTTGAGCATCCTCTGTACAATACTTCTACATTTCATCATGGCAAAATACCCTCCTTCAGGCTTGAAATAACTACAGGAGTCAGAGCTTAGAGTGAATCTTCCGGGTTTGTACACAACACCTATTTCTGTTCTGAGTTTTTGTGCATGTTTAATCAATCTTGTGCAAATGTCCAGCCAAGGTGGATGTAATCCATCTGTAGGGAATTCATTCAAATCTGCCACTCACTTGGGAAACAGCCTCCACTGTTGATGGAAAGGATGGATGACTCCACTAGCAACACTTGGCAGGGATCTGTAGTTTGGAAGAAGCACAAGTTCATGACTCCTTTTTTCCCCCATGAAATATTGTACAGCATGATGACTTAGTATAGATGAATGCTTACGCACACCTCCACAGCTGGGGTATGAGCACCTGATTCAATGAATTGTTTTAATTAGTTCAGGTTCTGTGGACTTGACTATATATATAGACCATGTTTCATGTCATCTAGCAAAGAAGTAATGCCAGAGTTCAGGTCCAGCTTCACTTTCATAGAAATCTACCTTCAGTTCCAAATTAAACACCAAGTTGTTGACTCCCTGCTGAGAGTTTCTCTGTAGCCTGTGGATATCTAGAGTGCCTTTCCTTTTTTATGAATACCTGTGTCTTAGAGAGACCCCAAATTACCCTCGTTTTTCCAGGTGTGTATTCCCTCCCTTTTCCTTCCCCATGTTCCCCATTCCCAACCCTTCTGCCACGCAGATACCCCAGGAGCATGGGCTGTGGTCTCCACCAGAGGGAGCTAGGGATAAGCTGGTTCCCACCCCACAGCAGCCCTCCCCTGGGACAGGGCTACTGGAACAAGCCCTTCACACAACTGCCCATGCTTCCTTTGAGAACCTGGTTATTGCACTTGTGGTGAAGACAAAGCCTGAAAACCAGCTGGCCCAAGAATATATGGTGTTGGATCAAATGTTAACAAATAAGAACAGTAAGTCTTCCAGAATTTTTCTTGGTTGTGTCTCCCATTGCTTCTCTCTGCATCTTCATAGAGCTTTGCCTCATCATTTAACCTGTTTTTTGAAGAAATTTAAATCATTGTCCTGTCTCCTTCAGTTACTCCTCTGAAATGCAAGTTGTGAAGGCTGAGGACAACCATTTGCCATAGGGTGGGATGACAGTCATCACATATGGATGGGTTTAGAGGAACTCATTTGGTACCTGCCCTTCGGATAGTATCGTCCTTGTTTCTGAGGTTATAAACTCTTTCAGCTGTAAAGCAGAAGTAGCAATTTTAAGATGTTTGTTCAGCCAGTTTATCCTGCTGCCCACAGGTGATGCTTTCATACTCAAAGTGGCTGTGGGCTGTTATTTCTCTGGGCAGCTCTTCTCCATCATCACTGATATCTGAGCGTGAGCACTGAGAAACTTGAGCCTATTTTAGTGAAGCATTTGCTTCCTGCTCTGTATTCCCCAGCAGGTGGAAAACTACAGATCCAGCTTTCTTGGAGAAGACATGCAACACCAAGCAGCAGTTTTGCATACTAAGGGCCCATAATTTTTGCAAATGACTGGTTGCCTGAACTTGGCTTTACAGATCATTAAATAAAGATACAAGATAATGTGTGAGGACCCACCTGAAACACAAGTGCATTGTAAATGCATCTGTTTTCTTATTTTGTGTATGGTGGTGGATTTGTTGCCTTCTATATGTGAACAAAAAGAAGAAAACTGCATCTGTTTACATGTGTACTCAGAATTTGTAAGAAACCCAGATGTTAAACCACTTGCATATCCCTGCATAAATGAATAGCAAATAAGAGCAAGGTTTCTGAATTTGGGATGCCTTTTTAGTGCATGCTCTCGAAGGATTTTTCTTTTCTGAGTCTAAAGCACATTTTCTCTTGGAAAAAGAAAAAGGGGGGGGGGAATCAACATGCACCATAAATGACATCTTGTTATGGATGTAAATATTAATTATACATTGAAATTCTGGAACTGTTTTTACTAGAAGCTTGTTAGCTTGTTAATTATCATAATTATCATACAAGGGGAAAGGGAAGAGAGAGAGGGAGCCTGATTAGTGCTGGTAATTTGCCTCGTCCTCCCTGTGCTGTTGCCTT
This sequence comes from Pezoporus wallicus, assembly GCF_028554395.1. Classification (NCBI taxonomy): domain Eukaryota; kingdom Metazoa; phylum Chordata; class Aves; order Psittaciformes; family Psittacidae; genus Pezoporus; species Pezoporus wallicus. The sequence goes on from NW_026637663.1 coordinate 7,387,701, forward strand.
TTTATTTCTTTTTTTTTCATTTTGGAAAAATTAATCCTGTGAAATTATCACTGGGCTGTGCGTGCTCCAGGACACATCTGTAGGATGTGGAATTGTGCTGGCAGCATGCAGGCTTAATTCTGGCTTGGCACCTTTCCTGTCCTTCTCTTCTTTGCCATGTTTGAGTCTGCCACTCTTGGGCAACACCATACCGTGCACTGTTCTTCCCTCAGAATAAAACAGAAGTAAAAATAGGGACAGACACACAGTGCTCCTGAATCCTCAGGCAAATGTGGGCTGACAGAGGAATAAAAGAAAATGGTGGTGTTTTAATTACAACAGAATAAAGGGAAATTACCCCTAGGAGGCATGGTGTTTTTAGTGGATACCACTGGGAACCACAGCCATCCTTAGTGTTTTGGAATGGTCTTGGGGCAAAATTCCTCCTCTTGCTAACCTTAATAGACCTTGTTTCCTCTGCTTACACCTATATGGGTGGGGTAAAAACAGAAAGGAAAACAAAAGTCCCTTATAATATTTGCTCATAGAAGATTTTTAATTAACGCTGAGGTAGAAAACAAAAAGTGGGCTTAAATATCTATGTTTCAAAATGCAAAAATTTGCATTTCAGGTTATTTGAGGTTCCATGCTTCCTTCTGGGTTGCTGAGGATATTCAGGAAAGATCTGGAAAAAGGTGGCTGTGAATCCACCAAATCTGCAAAGAATACAGAATTAGTCAAATTCTGAACAGCCTGTGAGAAACATCAGAGGAGCCTAATCCAACAAAAGGAATGGATAACACAGTGTCAGGCAAGGTTCAGCTCTGTTCAGACAAAGTGTTACACTCTGAAGGGGAGAAAAAAATGGATGTGCTCGTATGCCTTACAGGGCTCTCAATTACCTGCAGTGGCTTGGGAAAGGCAGCTGAGTGTCACTGTGGACAGCTCAGTGATCACTTGGATGCAGAGCACAGCTATAATTTATTGGTCAGGCAAGATATTAGACTGCGAAAGGAATAGGATGGGTAATAATGTGTAAAATGCAAGCAATTAATAATGTAAGTCAATGATGTATTCACATTTGGAATAACATATGCAGGACTGGTCACCCAGTATTCCCAAGTTCCACAACCAGTCTTCACCAAAGCAAGTTCCAAGAGTTCAGAGAAAGGTGACAGGAATGGAAAAAGACATGTAAAATTTCCCACATGAGAAGAGACTGAAAATATTGCATGTTGCCTTTAAAGAAAAAAAAGGTGAAAAAGAGGGGATATGGTATAAATATTGTAAAGGTAGGTTGTCATGTACAGATTGCAGATAGAAAGCCTATTTTGGCCTGTGTTCCAATTCAGGAGCAAGAGTGGAGTGAGTGAATTGAAAAAGTAGCAATTTCAGAGCTGTTTAAGAACAGAAAAAGTTATGCACACATACCATTGGCTTTGATGCCAGCGGGCGTCAGTTGCTAAGCCTGTAGCAGCAAGTGGTTTGTCATGATAGGAGTGGGCTTGTGGAGTGAATGGCTAGTGCTAGGGACCTGCCACCCATGCTATTGTGCCCTCAGGGTATTTGCACTGCACTGGTGCCACAGCCCATCAGCAGCAACTTGTCAGTGGCACTCCTTAGGTGCATACCGTGGGTTATTTTCATCCAGTAAATGCATTAGTTGATAGAAGTGAACACTCCACACTGTGAACCAAAGTCTGGCACATAGGGACCATAGGAGAAATAATTCAAAAGAAATGTAGATGTATCTTTAGAGCCCAAGAACATACTGAGACAGAATGTGAGGCTTGACAATTATACTGTGAAAAGAATGCTAGAATTATATTAAAGAAACTTGGAAGCTGATACCTATTTCTTTTTACTTTGTTTTACTTCATCTTTAGGTTTTGAGGTTTTTTTCCAATAAGTGAGGATGTAACATTTTGGGTTAAGGACCAACGAAGACAGAGACCTCTGATGTCTCTTCATAGCCAGTCAGTTATGGCATGAAATGAAACATTCAAGACTGGTTAACATAAACGATTGGATAAGCTTGTGCATGCTTAACATGCATTTATTTATCTAACTTTCTAGGCTGTTTCTGGTGCTGCTGTTTCTTTACTCTTCTCGTCCACAGTGCAGACTCTGGAGTAGCCTTTGAAATTGCAGCAGTCATATGTTACACCAAATTCAATAGATTAATTGTTTTAAGAAACATTCTAGTGGGAGCAATGCCACATATCGAATACCCACAGCGCAACGGGTGTCTGCACGGTAGGTGGCTCTAACACATTTGAAGACAGGTTCATGGTTGCATTTCACTTAAACTCAAAAGTATGTGCAGTGACAACTCTTCCAGCCTTAGACTTACTTAACTGGAGGCAGGCATTGCTATTGTTAATGGTATCTATTCATTCCCTATTTAGGTTTTGCCTAAATAATACTCTGAACTATCTACCAACTATCAGCTACCAACCAGTAAATGAGACCAAGGAAAGGCAAGAAGTGTCTCAGCAATAATAGCCAAGCCAGCAAAATAGTTCAGTTAACAAGAAGTCTTTTCAGAGGTTTTAGACCCGTTAAAGGACTCCACCAGGAAATGAAAGGTTTCCACTTTCTGAAGAGGGTCTGGGACCTCCTGCACTGGGCAGTGCTGTGGCGACAAGGGACAGAGATGGGACATGGCTGTGCCCAAGCATCTAGGTGATAGTGAGCCCAACAGTGAGCCAGTGTTTGTGTGGCAGCGAGGGGGGCATTTTCCTTTCCATTATCCATGTCCCAGTGCATGCACAGGCACTGAGCTTGGCTGTAGGGGTGTGTGACTCTACTACCAGTGTAAATAACAGAAACTGAACCAGCCCTGTTAGCTGTAAGGTCAGGGAGGGCAAACGAAGACCACTGGACTGTTTGCTCCCCAGTGGGTGTCAGTGGTTCCCCCGCAGCCCTTTCCTGCATCCGGTGCACCCCGACAAAAGGTCTTGGGAAATTGCCCTGTGGAGACCACGGTGTGACATCTGGAAGATGCACCTATCTCTGGAGGAGAGTAGCTCTACTATAATTATTCATGTCTGATAATTAACCAGGATGTAATTAGATATAATCACCCTGACAACAGTGTGCACCTTTTTCAACAGACAAGGAGGAGGCCTTGTTGTCCACCTGTGTCTGATCAAAAGGGATAATAGAGGAGCAAGCCATTAGCGTGCACATGGTAAGAGAGCTGGGCCAGTGCTCCCATTGAAGGCCTGATAAGTGATACAGCCAGCATGGGAGAAAATAATTAATTCATGATATTTTTTAAACTATCTTTACCTTCATGATCTCAGTTGTCAGTGGCCAGCCTGTTTGAATAATGCTGCATTAAAATATATATAAACAAAAAACAAACAGAAAGCCAGAGCAGCTAAAAAAGAGGAACATTTTCCTCACTATCAGCAGGATTCAGTGAAATTATTACATCCCTTTGTTGCAGCAAACAACACAGGAACAGCTGAAATGCTTTGTATCCATCTGTGCATGGCACTTACCCAAAACCTGCTTAACACAAATGCGCCATTGCCCAAGACAAGGACCCTGTCCTCTGCTCACCCAGAAAGACCAGGGTCATGCATGGAAATTCCCAGCCCATGGAAGAAAGGCTTAAAAATGTGGTCTGGGAGTGCCATGGTGCCTGCCTGAGCCTTGCGTCGAGGGGCAGCTGAGATCCCTTTGCTTTAGCCCCAGGGTAGCTGCATGTAGAAAAGAGCAGCAGCGGGGCTGTGGGGCTGTGTCAAGGATGCCTCAACACCCAGGGCGGCATTATTGAATTGCCAGGAGCAGCTGCTTTCCCACGTGCCATCACCATCAATGGCAGCCCTCTGCCCCTGCCTACTGCTGGGGCTGTGCCACCTCCCCCAGGGCAGAAACATGAGGCTTGCCCCTTTCCCAATGGATGTTGTCCCTCCAGCTCCAGTGGAGGGCAAAACAGGGCACATGTGGTGGAGACGTTTTACAGGGCTCCTCTCAGCAGGTCCTGCTGCCAGGCTGCTCGCTGAGGCTCATGCCATGTGTCCACAGGGTCCTGAAGAAAAAGCATTTCCCAGAGGCAGATGTGCATGCACTGTGCTGTGCTAGATCACAGGCAAAAAAATCATATCAGAATGAGCCCTTTTGCAGGAGGAGATGGACCAGATCCAACCCCCAAATGCCTCTGAAGCTGGTTCCTAGATATAAAGGCTGAAGTGGACTCTGCACTTTACACAGCATGAAAGCAACATTTCTGGCCTTCTGCTTTAGGTCTTAGATTTTCCTCATGAACACTGGGTGTAACACAGGTTTTGCTCTCAGCAGCTTCGAATGATCTTTCAGGATGCCAAAATGTCACTAGTTAGCACCTGAACTAAGCTTTCTAAAAAGCAAGGTCTCCTAAAGCAGAAACTTTATCATACACTTTACACTAGAAATAACTAGAACTTACTACATTGCAGCAGAAAGTGATGCTAATTGGTTTTGTGGTCAGTTCTGTGCTACATGCTCACAGACCTCCACAAAAAAAAAGCCATGCCGGAGTCAGTCAGGGCACTGATATAATTGACGTTGGGAGACAATGAAGTCTAACCACAAGTTAGTGTCTGTTTAAACCACTCAGCCACTGCACTGTAATTCCTTTTATGTTCCCAGAACTGAACACACGTTTTAGTCAGGCTCAGTGATGATACCTGCACCTGCCCATGCTTGATTCACTGCGGACAGGACAAGTTCTGGGTAACCACCAGCTTCCTCTATCTGTGCAGGATGGCACCGAGACAAGCTGTCTAGTCAGACATCTGCCTTTTGACCAGTTAGCTCAAGGTACTCGGTCTTCCTGTATTCCCTTTGACACAAATCTTTATTTTTCTCATGTATTAATTTCATATTCATTTCCCTGTTTCCTCTGGATTTGCTGTTTTTAATTCATGGGCAAATCACATTTTTATAAGCCCAAAACAGATGTGTTGTTTTGTTGTTAAAATCTTGAAAACATTTGAAGAGACTATAAAATAGATTTTATTAATTATAACTGAAGATCCCTTACTCCTGTGGTTTCCCAGATTCACCTGCCTCTTTCCAAGCCTCCACCTTGCCTTTGCTGTCTGTCTGTGGGACTGTAACATGTACAAGTGTGGAAATGCTGCAGGCAAGTACCCACTAGAAAGAATCTCACCACATTAAGCAGAAATGTCTCTACTGGCACAATCAAAGTTTAAAATGTTGCATTTTCTAGATATTTCCCAGCATTTTACTGTGTTTTGGCTATTAGTACAGTACTGCATCCATACAAAGCAGGTACTGGAGCAATGTGGATACAGTTGAAGTCCAGATGCTTTAAAATACCATGAACAAGTGTTTTGGCAGTTTTTATGAGGTTCTTTTGAGTCAATACTTAGGAGATTGGTTTGAGCCTTTCTACCACTGCTGTGGAGGCAGCTTTGTGTGATGGGAGCAAGACAGCTGAGCCAGAGGGGAAAGCTGGGCTGTGCATGCTGGGTGCACTGCAGCAGGCACCCTGCTGTGCCAGGCCCCCCCCCCACTGCTCCCTATTCCCCCTGCCTGCCTGCTGACAGAGCCCTTCCCAGCAATTTGGGGCAGTGAGACTCACACCGCCACAGCTCCACACATAACAGCGCTGAAGGGGCCTGTAGGATCTATTTAAAGGGAAACATCAGTTTCTTTCCTTTCAGAAGCACCAAGTGGACCAGCCTAGCTTCGTCTGGTAGATCTTGTGCTTACCAGAGTCTCCAGATAGGATGCTTCACCATGCTCATAACATCTTATACTTGTAAGGCATCCTTGCAGAAGCATAACCCAGCAACTGCAGCTTTGTAGCGCCTTGGTCAGAGCACTGGAAGGGAGAGTCATTTCCACCACTACCTCAGACATTCTACAGATGCCTGCTGAAGCAGGGAAGAAAGTGAGGCCAAGGGGAGCCAGCTCAATTAGAGCAGCACCCTGGGCAGGGTGTTTGAGCTGGGTCCTCCGTACCGCCCACTGGAACGGTGCAGGTGTGTGAGCGGTGAGTGACAGGCAGAGGAGCTGGGACCTGACTACATTCAAAACCCTTCCCTGAGATTTCCCTGCTTCCTTTTTCTCTTTCTCCCCTTTCACCACGTGAAACGCACGGTGGGCTGTATATGCAAACACTGACAGATGGTGACACTCGGCTCCAGCTCAGGCAGATTAGAAAGGGAACTCACTGTTCAAGGGACCAATTACCACTCTGTCCCCTCGGGGAAGAGCATATCAGATGTTTACTGGGGGTTAATAATAAATGAATTGAAAAAAAAATTGCTCTTCGAACACCATATTCTGTGTATTCATGTCAGCAGGTTGTAATTAGCTAATTAAATGCTTGGACTGACAGAACGGCCCCAGTGGGGGTTGCAACACCGCAGACCGCTCCTGAAATATGAGCAGGAAACATCTTGGAATATGTAGGCAGGAGAACAGTTAACACCACACATTTAATGGGACACTTCTTCCTGCAAAGGTTACTGGGAGAGCTGGGACTCTTGGTTACTTGGACAAGCCCTGCGTCTGCAGAGCTCACTGCCAAAAAAGCTGTGGACAGAGGGAAGGGGGCATGCAAGATAAGGAAACAAGCGGTCACAGGCTCTGGGCAGCAAGCAGCCATGGAAGGAAAAATAGGATAAAGCTTTTGAAACAAGTATACAAGTCAAAATGAGTATCAACTAGCTGATAACCCACGGCTCCTCCTTAAAAGGATAAACTGCTCTGCGGTGGTGGGAGAGCTACCAGGAGGCACAGTCTACTATAAATATAGGTGTCCAACCATGTATGATTAGTTTGAGTCATCAGAACCAAAGCTACACTTAAGGAACATGAAAGGCCCACCTTTAACCTCCAGAAGCAGAGGAAATGAGAAAGGCGCATTCAACCTCTTGGCTGCCGTTCGGGTATTAGCTCATGCCGTACGCCCCTGCCCTCACTGCTGGCCCTCGGAGATGAGAGTGTTTTGTACCACTGGCATGTCACCACTGCTTGTTTGCTTTCCTGGCTCCTTAGTAGCAGCGGGGTTGGGTTCATGAACAGCAAGGCACCTGGCACGCTACACAAATAGGGAAGGAAAATCCATGCCAAATTACAGCACGAATAATGCATCCGCCTGGTATGAATCAAAGGAGGCGTTTGCAGCACTGGCAGTGAAAATGATTGTGTGTCAGGATTTTTCAAGCCCTAAGTTTCTTTGGTACCACTTTCTAGACACTGCTTTGGAAGTAAAAAAAAAACACTTACAAGGAAGCAGCCTGGAAGTGTGCAAGCAGCAGGAATCTGAGCTCACTCTCAGCGGCCACATTTCGATTGTGCAAAACAACCTGTAGCATTGTGTGCTTGGACCTGCAGCCTGCCAGCATGCTGTAGACACGTAAGTTGGTGCATATCCACCCCACGGTCCTGATTGGGTTTTGCTGCAACTGGAGTTTGCCCTCTTCCCTTCCCTCCCCAGCCCCATTCTGCTCCCAGCACAGCTTGGCTGGACAAGGAGGGCTACCGAAACTCTTGAAGTTTTGAGCAATGATTTCTCAGAGATGAAAGGCTATGAGGATGAAAAGGGTGAGAAACATATGAAAGATGCATCCAAGATGTAAACATGAGATAACTACAGAACATGAGAAATCCGAGGGAAACATTGCCACTTTACACCTTTCATTCATTACTGCATCAGAATTTCAGGGTACACAAGGCTGTTCATTTGAAAAGCATTTTTGGATGTGCATTAGAACATATACCAAGGCAAAGAGCCAGCAGATTGGGGCTGCATGCTTGGTGATGTTGGTGTGTGCAGGACTCGAAGAGGACCACACTCTGCCAAACCCTGTGTGTGTGAGGGGTTGCCTGCTGTAGATAGGAGGTGTCAACTGACTTCCAAAATCAGGAATGCTCTGATGAACTCAGGAGGTCTAACCAAACTTTTCTTTGTTGCAGCTGTGATGTTTTCCTCATGCCCCTGCTAGTGCTCTGTGCTCTGTGCTGTAAACATGCCCACCCAAAGAGCTTGAGAGAGGATGGCTGTGATGCATTGCTGTCAGACTGGGATGTATGTTTGCCCTATGAAAGCTTGTTGATCTTCCCCCCTTCCCGAAATGCTTATTATGACTGCAAAACAAAATCACTGCTGTCCCTGTCCCGTGCCCTCCCAGGGGTGTCCATCCAGCCTCAGGGGTCAGTTTGGTAGGGCAGCTGCAAGAATAACCAGTTTTCTTCTCCTCCTGCCCCTGCATGTGAGGAAATAAGGTAGGTTACTTTGCCTATGATTTGGTTTTTAAGTGTTTCTGTTTGATGAGCCAGCTTCACAAAACTGCAGTCATTCAGGCTCCTTTAAGGGCTTTCTAGCACCGACTTGTTGGGCAGATTATGGAAATAGCCTATTTCATAGTATTTTGGCCAGCTGGGACAAATTCAGCTCTCTTTTCTAGGCCAGTAACCTCATGTGTGGCAGAACGGGTGTAATTCAATCAAGTGGTGGCAAAAGCACCAGAATTTGAAGGCTGAGTGTGGGGTGTCTCCTTCATGCCAAGTGAAGCCTCGTCCATGGGCAGCCTTTGATGCTGGATGCTCAGAGGCAGTGGGGTTTGAGCAAGAGGCACCTTCATGGAGATGCCCATAAGAAGGCCTGGCAGGGCCAGATGTGGATTTGTAATAATCTTCCCAGGCTTTCTCTTCCATTACCCAAAACCTGTGGAAAAGCACCTGTCCAGAGCTGCCTCTAAGCGTGCCCTGCCTGGGGTGTGCAGCACGTCTACAGCTGCACAGGCCTGGCAGGATGCTCTGGTCCCCAGTAAAGCTAACAGACCTGAAATGTGTGACATGAGGACAGCCAGTCACCCAGCTGGTGACTGCTTTATGAGTGGCTCATGAAGTGTCTCTACCAGAATAACAGAGCTGGCTCTTGGGTTTCAGTTCCCTGTGTACTCAGAGTCAGAACAACCTCAAACAGCCCTTTGCACCTTCTGCTGCAGAGTTTGGGGTGAATATCTAAAATCCTCCAGGAGGATCTTTACACCATCAGGACAAGTGATGAGCAGGGAATAGAGAGCTTTAACTGCCTATGTGGCTGCTCACGCCCTGCCCATTGCCCATTGCCACACTCAACCCTGCTGAGATACTCTGCGATGATGTCCTTTGGTTTCTGACTTCCTAGTCAGGCTAGGTTTGTTTTTCTGAATGAGTAGCACTGTTCTCACATACGTATGGGCTCAGGACCTCAAGAAACACTTTGCAAAGCATTTTTAGACTCACACTTCCTCCTGCAAACACACTATACCTACTTCTATACCTGTTCCAATGAGGCAACCAATGCCTAAAGTTCAGCATTCTGCTAAGAGCTTTCCCAGATCCTGGCCATATAGCTCGACTCTTTGCAGAAACGATTTATAAGTACAGATATACATTGTCATGACTGGGATTACAAGGACTAAGATATTTTCTATGCAAATATGCATCAGTGAATGTGCTGCTTATCATGCCCACTGAGCCCAGCTCATGTTGCCTGTGAGGATAGAAGGAAAGCATGCAGCACCCTCCATAGGCAAGGAAACACTGGTGAAACTGCTGGCTCCTTGTTACTGAGCTGTGAGTAGCTAGTACAGTCCTGCTCAACAATAATATTCCAGAACTGAGTCATCTGACAACATCAACTATGCTTGTAACTGCCATATCAAATAACCACATGTATTTATTATTTACCAGCACAAGCCTTATTTCATTACAAGATGTTAATGAGGTCCCTGTTTTAATGGCAGCCATGCAGCTAATGAGAAGGATACTGCCCTTTGCCAATGGCTTTGATTTCTTCACTGGCTTTTGAGCAACTGCATATCCTGTCCACAAAGGACAAGCAGCAGGATCATGGGGCCTGCTTCAAGCACGTCTGCTGGCACCTCATTTTAGCAGAGTACAAGGAAATGGGAGGCTGTGTGGGGGCCAGTGGCCAAGGAGGAGGTGAAGGGGCACAAGGTGCCACCCATGCACATGTCAAAGAGTGACCTGCCACCTCATAGAGTGATGCTCACCCAGCAGCCCCCAGCCTGTGTGGGGGGAATCTGTGTGTCACGCTGCCCATCACTGACAGCCATGGGGTTGTGGGGGGTACCACTGGCTGTCGGCAGCATGGCTGCCCCACACAGACCCCATACAGGCAGCACTCACCGGGACTTGCGATTGGCAGATTGTTTTGGAGAAACACGTATCTCCTCTACCACCACTGCCCCACACAGACACAGCCACGTGAGGCATTGGTCCTGGCTACCTGATGAGGAAGTGATGCTGGGAAGCCAGTCTCCCCTGCTCATCCAGGCTGCATCAGAGGGATGCTCTCAGGGCCCCTCTTGCTGGCAGGATGCTTTCCAATGCAAACTGGAGGCTTTAAGCAAGCCAACAGAAACTCTTGGTAAAATTTTGGGTGAACCCGGATGAGCAGTTGTGGCGGCTGAGCCTGTGCTGTGAGTGCAGTCCTGCACTCACCTGTTCCCCTGTGCCAGCAGTGCAGTTGCTTTCCCTGCCCACATGTCCCATTCACGGGCAGGCGATGCAGGGGCCCTGGGCCACCCAGCTCCCACCCCTCATCCCCAAAGCGGGAAAAAGGGGCAACCTAGTGATGCATTCCCTTCACTGCCTTCCTGCCCTGGCTTGCCTCCCCAGCGTGCTGGCAAGGGATAGGGTGCAGGATGAGACCACGCTTGGTGCAGGCACAGGGCGGCTGGGCTCATCCCGTCCCTCTCTCTTGTCCCTCTCTTGGGAAGACCAGGCGACAGATGCAAGGCAGGCACCAAGATTGGAGGCTCCCATTATTTTGGCCTTGGGCACTTTAGGAGCGGTGGCCGCTGTGAGAGTCACCCAGCGTTTGGCCAGATCCCCGATGGCTTTGCACATTCCTTTTCTTTCCCTGAATGAATGGTCTAATCTGGCTGGAGGGCATTGCAAGGCCCAATAGCCAGTTTGCTGCACCTGCTCATCAGGGATTGAAACACCTGCCGTGGTCGGGGCTTAGCATTTAAGTGCTGCTATTTGAAGACAAATCTTGTCTTTTGTTTGTGCCTGAGCCTCCTCCCAGCTCCCCCTCCCCTTAAAAGAAAACACACGCACAGAATAGAAAAGAGAAAAATGCGGTGCTGAGTGGTTTTTCTTGGGCAGGGCTCGTTTTTCCTCTCATTTCTCACAGATGCAACCCTTGCTTTCCATGTTAGGTGCATCGCTGGGAAACGTTACTCACTCGGCCAAAGAGAAGCATGAGCACTTTCGTTTTTTGCTCACAGCTGCTTAAAAGGTCTGTGCTGATGTTAAAACGTGAGTGTTGGGTGGTTACACTCTGAAGCGCTGCTGTATTGTCCTGGTACAGGCAATAAATGCTGTGCGTGCAATATACTGATGCTCTTAATTAGAACAGATGTTCTGCTTCTACACAGCCTCCTATCTACATTTGACCTTTAAATGTTTTCAGGTTGTTTTCTTGTGACAACAAACAAATATTATTGACTCAATAGCTAATGTGATATTTACTTAATGGGGAATTAGAAGGAAGTTGTATCATTTGTGCCAGTAAATCAGGAAGTAAAGAAAACAGATTTTGTACAAGCAATGTGATTTCTTTACTTTTTTTTTTTAATTAATTTGTGTATTTGGGTGACTTAAGGCACTTGGGCCGTGTAAGAAAGCCTTGTTTTTTTAAGGTTTGTTAATGGAGAGGCTAGAAAGATATAAAATGCAGTAAAAGTTTTGGGCAGGAACCAGATGATGCATCTCCAAAGTTAATAGAAAGCAAAAAAAAGTTTGTATTGGCTCTCAAAGGATGCGCTCTTGAACCAAGTTCTTTAACTCTTTTATCAGTGATCTGAAAGAAAACTAAAAGCCATGTTGTCTACAAAGACTGGCAGAGAGCAAAGTTTGTAAAGGAGGAAAGTAAGGAGCAGCAGGCTTCAGGGAAGGGAACTGGGCAGAGCTACAAGCCTGAGTACAAAATGGGGAAACGTGTCTATGTAACAGAAAGGGTTTCCCACCCTGCCCAAGAGCCTCCCTGGGGAAAGGAAACCTGGCAATGCATCAGACCTCAGTCTGCCAAAGTCTAACAAAATCTACAGCAAGAAGCTGAAATGAGGCAGATGCAAGCTACAGGGTAGGTTTGTAACAGAGGATAATGAACCACTGGAATTACTTACTGAGTGACGGATTCCCTATTACTGGACACTTTTAAATCACATCTTAATTTCCCCATATGATCACTCGCTCCCCCCAAAAAGGAGATGCTTTACTTGAATCAGAGGACTTTTACATGCTGTATTACAGGGAAAATCAGGCAGGATGACCACAGTGGTTCTGGCTTTATAACTTACGAATATGTTTGATTACAATTTAAACAGAAACCAAAGCCATGACAATCTCTAGCTTATTTCAGTTTCATTTATCAAAAAAATATTTGTGGGATTGTTAAAGAGTATGGAGGGAGGGCTAGTTCAAAGGTGTTTCTGGGGCAATTTTAACATCATGTTAAATGAATAAGCAGAGAATTTATGTCCAGAATAAGAAGAAGCTTGTTCATTCAGTGATAATCAGCCTAAAAAGCTCTATACATTGGGGGCAAAATAATCAAATAGTTATTTTTCTGAGAACAGTTCCTAATAAAAGAAGAGCAGGAGATACCGTATTCATCTGCACAGTAAGCCAAACTTGCTTTAGGGCACAGATTGACTACTAGAAGGTTTAAGAAGAAATTTCTTCTGCAGGTAGCTTAGTAAGGGTGATATGTGCTCCATTAATGCCTTGAGAGGCAGGAGAAACCCACTTCAGTGTGCTGGGAGCTTAACCTAAGCGTGCTTCATGAAAGACACCAGGAGTTTTATTAAGAATTTCAATCAGCTGAGTCCTCATACAGTTTTATATAGTGGTGCCCTTGATTCCTTTGTCATCCTGGTATTTTTCATGGCTAAGGGATGAGGGACTGCCCACTGGGAGCAAGGTTTGGGTTGGAGCTTTCTGTTGTTGTCTTTGCCTGGAGCACCTAGCAGGAGGCCGCTGTCAGAGGTATGATGTTGGCTCTGATGTGATCTGGCACAGGCTTCACTGTTACGAATTCCCTTGGCTGTTGCCTCTCAGAAGCTATACCAGCAAAAACATAAAACAAAACACAGATCAGAGACAACTCTACTTACATGTCCTTAGTGGTACAGAGGGAATATCTTCATTATTTTTGCCTCTGAGAGTAATCATACAGGACTGTTGTCCTTTCCAATTGCCTGTGAATTTAAAATAGTACTGTCTCATAGAAAATAATTCAAAGGAAAAGAAATTTCGTGTTGTTCTACCTAGAAGTGCTTGTGTCTTTGTCTTCCACATGGTGCAACTCTCCCCTTTCCAGCAGCACGGCACTAGGTTGTGTTCTACATACACACAACTCACAGAACAGCCCATAGCACCAGACTGGCACCTCACCAACACCAGCACGAATTTCCAGTGTTACTCAGGTGTGAATTCGAGTTACAATTTATTTATTACAGTGTGAGCCTCAGACCACATTGATTCTCAATTAACAGCTACAAAAAAAACAGCAAGGAAAAGTCCCAGTGGCTTAGAAACAGAGGATGTTACTCATGTAATGTACCATAGAGAGTTAATGTTTACAGTGCAGCAAAGCCACTGCAGGTGTGTTGCTTAATGAGGTGCTAATTGGGCAGGTGCAGATAAATAGGGGACAGGTGGGCTCCCAGTCTTGGGGAGGGTGATGCTGTAGGTGAAGAAGTTTGATTTGGTTTTGTTTGTGGCATTATCCTCACATAGTCAGCAGAACACAAGGTTGTTGGCTGTAGTAATAAGGAAAGAGGCCTGAATGCTGGAGGAGTGTATTGGGTAGTGAAGGTTTGAGGAGGTAAGGTGGCAAGGCAGAGAATAGGGGTGCCAGAGAGTTCCAGGCTTGTCAAGGAACAGAAGTGAGTTATTTGTGGGGATCTTGAAAATAATGTAAGGTAGAGCTGTTTGGCTGTCGGAGGATGTTTTGGGGATGTGCAGTGACAACATTCTACACAGAGATATCTGTAATGAGAACATTCTAGACAGAGATATCTGTAATACCAAATTAACTGGTGTTTCTTTCCTGTAACGGAAAAGTGCTTAAGAGAAACATGGTAGAAAAGAGGGTGTGCTTAGAAAATGGGAGAAGAAAGGGACATACTCCCTGTGCTCTTTCCACAGCTAGAGAAGGAGAACCCCTGTAATATTCTCTGCTTAACTGTGTATCTCTTGAAGTTCCTTACTTCTTAGAGGTGAAGGCTATTGGCAAGAAAAGATGAGTGAGTGGACTGTGACACAGTCTGTTACAATGGGTGCTTCAGGAGAGAGAGAGATGAGTGCAATCACTGTCAAGTACAAAGCTTTTCTGTGCTTTGTACTGGTGCAATCCCATTCACATCCATACTTCCTTGCTAGAAGGATCACTGGTGGACTACAGTGGCTTTTTGGTTGTTGTTTTTTTTTTTTGGCTAAAGAAGCAATGTGTAATTAGTTTTTCTCCACCATGCTCCCTCCCTGCCAAAGCAAACTTGTCAATAAAAGTCTGATGTTCAGATGCAAAAAAGATGCACATTTAATTAAATATGAAGCTGATTTGTGAGAATAAAACATGTGGAGAAGCCACTAAAGGGTATCACACAGAGTGTAAAGAGCAAAAAGCAAATGTTTGAGGAAAAGGAACAGTGTGGATGTTGTGATTTCAAGCCACAAACATTGTAAGAGTGAAGAAAATGGTAAAGTAAGCAATTTCTGGATAGTTAAAAAATATCTGCTAGCCGTAAATTAAGGCCTGAGAAAAAGCTCCATGAAACTTGAGAGCATCGTGCTTGGGACATACGTATGGAGGAGAAAATCTGGTGGATGAGGTCCTGTGGGACTCTGTGCGTGCTGGGTATTACGAGAGGGCTCAGTTTTCAAACCTTCGTTAGTTTTACTAAACAAACACGTGTTCTTGTTAAGCGTTTTTCCCGAGGTGACAACTATTGACAGTACATCTTCCTGAAGCATATGACAGCTATCAAACGAACAGCTGACAGTTTGTAAAGTTTTCATTATTCTCTAGTTGCTGAAGAAGCTCGAGGGTGCAACGGGAAACATAGAATCCGTGCTCAAACATCAGGATTGTCTATTCAATGGAAGCATGAGTTTGGGGCCTGCTGCTAAACAGCAATCTGGGGGGATACATACGCTCTGCGAAAACTGTGTGCATCATGTCATAAAAGCTAACGTGAGGAGTCATGTTCACTTGAGCTTGTTGGCTTTTCACACACTTTTCATCTCATGATACTAGAGACAGACAATGCTGACTGGGGGAAAAGAATAGGTTGCCGATTTCTCTACAGTCTTCAAATGTGCAACCGTAAGGCTCTGTGTGGAGGCTACTGTTGTTGTGAAACGTGTGTAGTCCAAGTGTTGCTCTGACACAGTTTCATTAGGCTGAAATCAGTACAACATGTACACAATGGTGATGAAAATAAAGGCGGATTTCTTATTCTGGGAGAATTGTATAAAACATCTGAAAAGTGATAAAACTTAAAATCCTCCTCAGAAATGAGAGAAATCATAAAGCAGTCCATGGTAAAATATAAACTTGTTAATAGAGATGTTATTTACAAAACCTAAATGCTAACAGCCGCTATGTTCATCTACAGGCGGAGCACCTTAACAAAATGAGAGTCAACAGCATTGCTGTGTGAAAA
This sequence comes from Pezoporus wallicus, assembly GCF_028554395.1. Lineage (NCBI taxonomy): Eukaryota > Metazoa > Chordata > Aves > Psittaciformes > Psittacidae > Pezoporus > Pezoporus wallicus. Next base: position 7,403,396 of record NW_026637663.1, read on the forward strand.
TACATTTCCCTAATGTTGAGACAAACTTGTCTTCTGAGGAAAGCAGAATGCAAAGAGTGGCATTGAAACATTTTCTCTTTGGTCACATCAGCAAAAAAAAATGCTTTTTTTTTGAGCAGTGAAACATGCTGAATTATTTAGTTAACTTACTGTCTTTTATAATCAATCGTCTAAGCTGATACAAAGCCATGGGAATTCTTCCTTTTTGTTTCTTTTCAGGCTGCAAATAAGAGCTGAAGATAAACAGCCTCTAAATTGCCTCTTACTAAGCACAAACAATTACACTAAGGTAGAAAAATAGCAGTGTATGCATGAACGTAGTTTAATTTAATGCAGTACATGATGAGATATATAATTATCAAAGATGGCTGTCTCAACACCATTTTCATTTACAACAAAAAATTGTACATTTTGTTGTTTACTAAAATACAGTACTGATGAAAAACAACAATAACCCAAATACGTGAACTCTGGCTGTTTGTTTTCATCAATTGTTAATAACTGCCACTATTCCTGACTGCTGCTTTCTTAATCGGCAGGGAAATAAGAATCTTATGTTGAAAACCCAAACAGATTTCCTATTTCTTTGCAGGTCTCTTTCAGAGACACCCACAGGAATGGGTGGCTGTAAGGACCTCTGGGACCCCTGGCTTCTGGCAGGGGATGGCTTCTACTCCACTGAGACCATGGGCTTGCCTGACCCTGTGCTTAAATACTGTTAAGGAGGATTTTGTCTCTCAAGCTACCCTGCTCCAATGGTGTAACCAATGACATTACCAAACCAAAGCACCTATTACACCTTTTTAATTATTATGTTTTCATAGAATCAGAATTAGCAAGGTTGGAAAAGACCTTTAAGATCAAGTCCAACCTTTACCCCAGGACTGCCAAGCCCAACACTAAGGGCCTCATCTGCACTTTTTGAAGACTTCCAGGGACGGTGATTCCACCACTTCCCTGGGCAGCCTGTTCCAATGCCTGATCACCCTTTAGGTGAAGAAACATTTCCTAATAACCAACCTAAACCTCCCCTGGCACAGCTTGAGGCTGTTACCTCTTGTCCTTTTCCCTCTGCATTACTTGTATCTCCTTTGTTACTTCATACTGCAGTTAATCTTGTCACACTGCCAGAGGAGATGAGAAATAGCTGATCATACTAATTAAAACAACATCCTTTTATATACTGGGATATGTTCTCCTTATAGCCTGTTTCCCTCCTCCCTGTCAAGGCAGACCTGTTTTCTGCCAGCCTCTTCTTGCGGCCTTTCATGGTTTTTCAACCTCAGTTTGTTGGTCTGTCTTCTATTACCTGCCTTCAGAGCCCAAAGCCAGGCTCAGAACCCTAGCTGAGACTTCAGAAGCATCTGAAATATATATTTTCAATGGCTATCATAGGGCAAGTGTGTTGACCAGTTGAAGATGTGTTTTGTTCACTTTCTGAGAAAAAATCCTGAAAAGTGACCTCAGTTCGAGGTGCACTGTAACTACCATGTGTTTTCAGCAATACTACTGTTCACCTAGTCTGTGCACTTGTAAGTTCTTTTCTATTTCCAACAGACAATACGACAAGACCATTATGGGAGAGACCTACGTTTTTGATCGTATGAGCTGAAGCTGGCTGACTCTCACCCCCTCTTACTCTCCATGTTTTGTGTCCTGATTTACAATGACACCAGTAGCAACGGCTTACCAGGGCTCTGGTGTTACTGGGAAATCAGGGTTGCCGCACAGGACAGGCTGTGTGCCTGGCCTGTGGCCATGGTTTCCAGCTCTTGCTGACAACTCAGTGCTGCAGAAGCTGTAAGATGTGGAAAGCCTCAGCTGCCCCACAGCACTGAAGAGGGGTGCCAGGGATGAGCCCTGCTCCTCCCTGACTTGAGCCCATGTCCTGGAACCTGAAGACTGTGTGCACAGCAGGCACTCGGCTGGGCTGTTCCTGTAATACTTGGCTTTCTCCTCATTGTGTTGCTGTGTGCTGTTTGCCTCTGTTCAAAGCCAGTGCTAAGGCATGGCCAGCCTGTTCCCACAAAGGTAGCTGCATCTCCAAGTGCAGAGAAGCCACTTTTTTCTCTCATACTGCACCATAGACATGATGCACTGTGGTAAAAAGCGGATATAACCACAACAGACTTTTTTTATTGTGGTCCATAGACTAAACCACAGCTATGAGTAGTTTTGTTGCAAGTACTGCAGTTGCCAGGCAGGAGATGATGTTGCAATGCTGCGCTTGCACTTCTGCCGCCTCACTCGAGCCTTTTAGGTACATATTGCCTCACTTCCATGAGTGTGTCTTGCTACGCGTTCCTGGGCATCATTGTGCCGCACCTGTGGTTACTGCAGGAATTTCAGTGGCAGCTCTGTGCCACCCAGGCTGTCCTGTTGGAGCAATGGCACGGTGTTTCAAGGCTGGGAAGAAGCACTGGCTGCGGTTTCAGCCTGCTCAGGTATCCCGGAGGCACCCCATCGTGTGTACCAACAGACAAGGTGAGCTAGTGCTGAGGACCCAACCTCTACCATGCATGCTGAGGACCCAACCTCTGGGACTGCTCTCTGGTGCAAACTGAAGTGTGGTAAGCAGGGACTACCACAAAATTTGCTTCAGAATTGCACTCCAGATCTGAACTGAAACACAAATATGAAAGTATCTTAGATGGGTACTGTTACACATTTGCTTTGTCAAGGAGAAGCTGAATCTCAGAGAGACAGCTGGGAAATCTGACTCATTACAGCTACCTTGCAGACGTTATTAGGTATTAGGAATGTGCTCCAACACCACCCAATAGTAAATGCACTTTAAGAAACACTGACAGCGACCAGCCACACAGCAGGTAATGGGGAGTACTGGAGTTTTGGACAAGGCCAGTGGAAAAACAAGTGTCTCATCTGGGGGAAAAACACGACATGGATGAACCATAAATGAAATGCCAACCCCACTGTCAGTTTCAGTCAGAGAGTGATTACAGGCTAAATTATGTGTCTCATGAATACTTTTATTTGCCAGAACTATTAATGTTTGCCTGCAAAATGAACCCTAAAATGCAATTGTTGCTTGGAGTGTCAACATCAACTGTCAGTTTGGGATTCACCTGCTTCCTTCAGGGCAGAAGCTTGTGCTCCCTTAAGGAGTTACTTCCAAAAATAATGCAAACATTTTATATGCTTGTCTTCAGGATTAATGTGTTTGCCTGTTTGGGTGCAAGAAGCTTCTAACAAACTCAGTTTCTGGGAAATATCAGTGGCAAGCCTAAGGTGCGGTGTTTATCTTCTCAACAGACTGACTTGCACCCAAACAACAATGTCAATGCTGCCTTAAAGTGGCAGAGCATTTGCAGTTATGAACAAGTTATTTTAAAAGAAAGTGCATTTCACTGACTATCGAGCTAGAACAGAACAGACTTTTTTATATCGTTCACTACCAAAGGTGATACTGCTGATTTTGCTGCCATAGAAACAGAGAAAACTTTCCTTTCTGCTCAACCATACATAAAATTATATTTCTCATTTCAGATGCTGTTTTCCTCCAGGTTCAGACACACTGCCTTCTCCATTCGTTCTTCCTTCCTGCCTAAACCAGCATAACACATAGTGTTTGTTGACTCAGCAGGAACCACAGTGTCACCACCAGCCCAAGCCCCCATATGAGGAACTGGCAGCAAAGGCCTGATGGACTCCAGGGTAAGATGCAAAATGTACAACCAGGCTCTTTGTTTGCCTATTACTTAGGCAGCATCAAACCCCTCCTGGGCATCAGCAGCCCCAGAGTAGGTCCTGCAGCCCTGGGCAGCTAGGAGATGCTGATACTTGTCAGCTGAGGGTCTTCATTCTTGTAGTGAATCCTGAACACGCAAAGCTTTTTGTCACCAGTTTGTCATGTATTAGAGTAAATGGATAAACAGGATCTCTTCCCACTGGCCTCTCAGGAAATCATTGTAGATGAATGTGCCAGGTAGCATGAAGGGATATCCCTGTACTCTTGTGTTGGGGTACTCACAAGCTTACCCTCACCCTCGGTGCCCACCTGCTAATACACACCTAGTGAACATCAGGGATGCACCCACAGAAATACCTGGCCTGCAGCAGGGACTGATGCCCCTCAGTATTGTCACTGGTCCTACAGCCTGAGCTTAAGTCCCACAAAGCCTAAGTGGAAAGCAGGTCCGTGTTGTGCCATGGGCTGTACCAACAGGGAACAAAAGGACCATCCCTCCCCCAGAAAAAACCTGAAACTCTAACAAGTAGCAGCTTACAGGGGCAGAGAGTCAAGAGCCAAAGGTGAGCTGAGTGCCCCCTCTGCCTCCACCTAAAAGGCTTGCTGAATAATGTTGCAATATGAGGCCAGGGACTGGGAAAGGAACAGCTCCTCGGGGTCTCCAGCAGCTCTCTGCATGGCAACTTTCATAAAGATAAGGTTTAATACTAAAAGGCAAACAAAGAAGCTGGAACTGTGTCTCACTTTCTGTATTTCGTGATTGAAAGCTTAAACATTATGACTGCGATATTTGCCAAACACAGGTCTCAGTTTGGGTAGGTTTTTTCGTGTTCTGCAAAGTAAAATATCTGGAATCTGGTAATCTTGCACTGACAACTAATTTTAAAAGCTATACTTACATGTTAGTTTAGAATCCTTCTGTTCTATTTAAACTTATAGATAGTGCCATTTTAAACAGAAAATTGGGCAAAGCAGCAGCAGGAGACTTGGTCTGATTGCTGTGCACGTTTAAAAGAAAATGCTGTGTATGTTTAACAGAAAAAACACACTTAGGCATCGTGACATTCAGTTTTTAAGAAACCCAGTTTAATTATATTTTCCCTAATTAAGGATTTCATTATAGGGGATCACATGATTTAATTATATCAATACCCCAAAGACCTGATTGTGAACATAAAATGTGGATTAAAAAGATGCCTCATCATTTAATTACCTGCTAGATTGGAACAGATCCATGTTGTAGGTCAAAAGGGACATAAAATGCAGGCTTCTGCCTCCCTCTTTGTTGTGTGTGAAGGGCTCTGTGCATGGGGAGAGAGGGAGGGGAGGAGTGCTCTTGTGTGTGTAATGCGAGTGCTAATTACCTGTGAGCAGTTTTCTAAGCATTTATTGAGACAGACAGATATAGTTTAATTTTTTCTTTATTTATTTATTTTAAAAATTTGGTGAAGTCAGTGGTGGAGTTGAGCTGCCTATTGCAGCTTACAGTCTAGTGGATGCTTCAGTATTTCTTCTCAATATATAAGGTCTTATCTTTCAGAGGGAAGTTGTCAAGGAGTGGAAAATCTTAGTCTGGGGGTTTAGACCCTCCTGAAGTGAGCAGATGGGTACCTGCAGCTGTAGCAGTGACTGGGGCTGTTTGGGTACCAAAGCTAGATAAGGTCTTCTGACTATAAGGCAGCTTCCTTGAAACTACTGCTGAAAGCTGATGCTGATATGTCCCTGGTTCTTTCTATGGCTTTTCTAAAGGCACCAGGAGGATAAAGAACTGGATGGTCTAGTCATTTAGGGCTATTCCCAACCAAGACACCCTGACACCTCGCCATAGGAATGAGCAAGGCCTGCACCCCACAGAGGAGGCCAGCACCTACCTATGGACATTGCCACCCTATCCTTCTGACCTGGACACAGCCACCCCATCCCTCCTCCTCCTCTTGGGTTTGGCCACCCCACCCTGCCAGCCCCATGGGCAGACCCTGGAGGAGGCTTTGTGCACACACTGGGACAATGTGCCTGAGCGATGTGAAGCATCAAGTGGCACAGTGTTATGGGATGGAGACCTGTTTCTTTTACTTTGATTTGATCTTCTTTTCCTAAGCAGGGAAATGCCCCAGTGACAGCATCACTGCAGATGGCATCACAAAGCCCCGGCTGGCACCAGCAGAGTTGGCACAGTCAGATTATCATGTTTGAGTTTGTATCTATCATTTTTTTCCCTGCTTTGCTGTGCTAACAGCATTTCTATTACCATGTAAGCCTCAGTCAGCATTGTCAAAAGGACAGAGACCAACATAAAAACTAAACTTCATTATCACTGGCAAAAAAACCTGGGTTGCACAAAAAGCTGAATGATGCCAGTCTATCTTTTTTTCCCTCCCTCCCTCTCCCTCTCTCATCTGGGCTTAAAGGGAGGCTGGAATTGAAGTCACAGGGTCTCCAGGGCAGTATTGCGGAGCAGTGCTGCTTAACGGGGCAGCTGGTGGAGAGAGCCGAGCACATGTTTCCTTTGCAGTTTTCATCTTCATACTTCACAGGGCCCAGGAACTGATTGATGGAATCCTTTTTTTTTAACATAGCTTTCTTGAGGCCTAGAGCCTGCCTCTCTCAGCCACACTGAACATATGTCCACATATTCCCTTGGGCAGTATTTAAATGTGTGCATCCATGTGGCTGTATTTGTTTAGTGTGTGCTCCCACTGATCTAATGGGACCTTTCCCATGACCCATTGCTTCCCTAAGTTTGCCACTTGCTGCTGTCAGGCGAGAGAGGCTTTAGCTTGGATGGCTGTAGATGTAAATGAATGGGATTTCTTTCCCCCCCTTTCAGTCCTTTCGACTGAACCCTCTTGCTGATGGATCATCTAATGCAGTCTAGTTGAGAACCCTTCCTCATGCTGTTAAAAAAAGCCAAACCTAAACAGACCCCATCTGTTACAATCCTATGTTGATTTATGTGAATGCAAAATTTGTCGGGCTGCTTTCTGCTTGTTAATAAGCCATCCTCTGAGAACAACATTCATCCCTGGAAAATGCCCGGTATTACTTGCTGCAGTGGGTACCTGTAATGCTAAACTTTCCTGAGAACAAGGAAAGCAGTAGTTGTTCATAGCACACGCTGCAGTTAGAGCAGTCACCTTTCAGTTCTGCATGGTATTTAATTTCCCTGAGGAAGGCAGCTCAGTGAGACCCGATCAGAATAAAACTATCTTTAAGACATTTCCATCATACACAACCTGATTGAGAATCCCAATACTGCTCAGAGGAAGAGACTAGGAGCAGATTATTTACATTCCAATTATTGCAGCTTCATGCAGAAGCCTGATCATATCATACCTTTGCTCTTTCTTTTTCAGCTAAGAGCTTGAAGAATTCCATGTGACACAGGTAAACGAATTGTTCAAATGGATGCAGAAACCATGTCTGGCTCTATAGAGCTGACAAAGTGCAAAACTATGTATCTTCCACACTTGGACACGTTTAAGGCTGTGCCAGGAAACACTGTAATGTATACAAAAAATATCTACAGTGTAAATCAAAGAAAAAGGAGATGAATTATATTGTCTGAAAGAGTTCCTGTTCAAAAGTGGAGCTTTCCTGTCCAGCATCATCCTGCCCTTCATCTTTTTAGCGGAAGTCAAACATCAGAGGGCTGAGGGCTGAGAGCTGAGATGAACTGCCCTCATACACCTGCCAAGCTGCATGTCAGGTGCCCACAGCGTTGCACCATGCCAAATCCTGCTTGAGGTGAGGCTAAGAGCAAACCTTCCATTTCTGTGCCATGGGCATGGGCTGGGTTCCCTCTTCCACCACTCTCTGCATGGGTTGTTCTTACAGCCAAGAGCAGAGTATGGGAATTCACTCTGGACATGCTAATGTGAACTGTGGACCTAGACTCAGCTATGTCTTTTAACTCGACATAGATTGAGGATACAATCAGCTGAAGAACAGGAATGAATATACAAAATGCAGAGTGTTTGTTAAATGTTGTATTTTTTATCAAGTAAAGAACAGTTTTACCAGCAATATCAGTAGGAAATGTGTCAGGGACTGAGAAACAAGACACGACAACTCAAACATCCTAAGACTAAACTGACTTTTTTGTAGGAGAATTATTTACTAAACAAGAGGACTGCAGCTATATTCCCACACATGGGGCTGACTTCCCGGCACAGCCTTACAACCCTGACCTCCTTCAGCCTGAGCTCATACCTCTCCATGGGACTTGATACGATGGCAGCCTGACCTGAAAACGGTATGAAAAAGTAGCTGCAGCCTGTTAAAAAATGGTTCTAGTAACACACTTCTGAATGGATCACACTAAACTCAAAGTTAGTAGAACCTTTGCAGGCTATTGAAATCAATGGAGCAGCTACTAACAGCCTGAAGTCTCCTGGCCTTTTGCTGTGTATCTGTTACTTGCCCTCTTCAGTTTTGCTGTTCCACTTTCCTACCACTCTCCAGAATTACAAGATGACTGTATACCTTCTCTGCTCTCCTCTTTCATCCTCATTCCCCCAGACTGCCCACACTGCTCACCCCGTACCTGTTTCCTTTCTAGTCTCCTCTGTTTTAATTCCTTCCTTACTAACATTCTATCTAACAGCATCTGCTCCCACCGCTGTTCCCACAGAGAAGGGCTGATCGGGCAATGCCTTGTGTCAGCCCATTCCTGAGGACCAGTTCTCCATTCTCTCCCAAGCTGTGCATCCCCATGTACACGCAATGCTGCTGAGTCACAAAAGTAATGACATTAGGGTTTGGGATTCTTGGTTGCCTCTATAACACTAAATTAAATAACTCAGGGTGCAGGTCCACTGAAACGCAACCACCTACACTGGTAAATATCTAGTGTGTCTCATGGCCAGCACCTTGCCAGTGTCCAGCCAGGAGTGACAGACAAATCCCAGGCACAGCCCACGTCTTGGCTAGGGGACACAGGCCATTCCTAACAGGCAGTTCATATGCAACAAGCACGTTTGGCAGTTAGAGAGTTTAGGTGCATGTGCTTAACTACACTGCATTAGCTAGCCTCAGGATCAAAGAATGGGCCCTAGCACTGTTGATGGCTAATATAGTGCAGCAATTTGTAGCTCATAGTTTGTCAGGCCTGTGCATTAGCAACGTGCATTGTTCAGGTCCGGCACAATCTGCAAAAAGAGAAAGGACAGCATGCAGGTACACTTTTCATAGAGGTTTTCCCCAAAGCAGTCATTCATTTCTCACCAGTGCAGTCACCCAATTCTCACCAATGCAGTCACGTTGCCTCCTGCAGGAAGGTTTTAAAAAGCTTTGCACAGCAAGACTCCGCTGAGCAAATGCTGAATGCAGCCGCTGTATCCAAAGTGCCTTTAATAGTTGAGATGATGAGCACGATTAAAACATCATAATATCAATTTCTAGCACACTCTATATTTATAATGTCATGGTCTGACTTTTGTATCTCTTTTAATGGCAAAAATTCAGAGGAAGCACAGTCACTGCCAAAAGCCTGAGTAACAAAAGCCATCAGGTTACCTCAGGGGCTGACAAATGACAACATGTTATTATACATATGGTAAGTCCCACTGTAGAGATGCTGTCATGTGATCTTGTGCTGGGATATTAATCACTGGTGGTTTTGTCACTCTGAAAAGGAAGCATAAAGTGATGGATTAGCTTATTTATGCCTCCCAAGGAAATCTTTCTTTTCAAGTTGATTTTTAGTCTTACTTTCTTTAATCTACTGAACAGTGCACCTGCTGGAAAACACTCTGGGAGTGGGTGACCAGGGCAGCATTCTGATTTTGCTAGGCTTTAATGGTTTGGTTTGTTGGGTTTTATTTAATTCCTTGTTTCTAGGATACTGGCCCCCAGGAGTTCAGCAGGCACTGTTGTACACACAGGGTACCCACCACCACATTGCTGTCTTCAAGGCTTTGAGACTGGCTGGAGATGCCAGTTAGTACGTGCGCTTTTGAAAGTAATAGAAAGCTTTAGAGGCACATTCCAAATACAGCTATAATGTCCTCATGAGGTAGGAAGAAAAGTTCTGCAGACTATAACTGGCCAAAGAAACAAAGCAGGGTCTCCTGCTAGATGTAAACCTTCCCCTTAGAATGTGATGAGTTCGTAACATGAAAAAGGAAACAGACTTAAACCCCTCAGCATGTGCCATAGTGATTTCTTCTGTCAAAATGACATCATAAAATGAGGGAAATTAATTACTAATTTCATCAGCACTTTTATCCTTGTTGGTTAAATCTGAATGTTTGCTTTAAAGATAGCTAGTTGGCTACCTAAACTTTATTGTCTAAAAGCTGACTAGTTAGGTAAAACCTGTCTCCTACCAGCCCATGTTGGTTGTGTTAATGACAGTAATAAAGTTACAGCTCTTGCTTCTATCTGTTTTAGATAAACCATTCCATTATCTTACACTGGGTTATCCAGTTTAGATTTTTAATATGAAAGTAGCATGAAGATCTTTCCCAGTGCATCAGATTGGGTCCTGTGCATCAAGATTTATTTACAAAAATCAGAATAAATGAAGTGATCCTGGGCCACTCCTTTGACAACTCTTGAATCTGTCTGGGTTTCTACCTGTAGTATCCACCACTGAATATCTTTCTTAATCATTCTTGCAACAGAAAATATTTCTGGTTTATAACTTCACATAAGAAAGACCTCTGGCTTTTTACCAAAATAATTTGTTTTCTAATAACATAAGTTGATGAAAAATGACGCAATTAAAGTTCTGAATTTTGATAAGGGGCATTCTTAATTGCTAGGATCAGGAAGGAGAAAATATGTTTTCAGCAACTAGAGAAGCAGCTACCTTTTGCAGTCTAAATGATGCTCGCTTCCTCATCTTTGCACCAAAGTACTTTGTGAGCCTTTTAGTTTGTTAAACAAACTAAATGAATCAACACCATATGCACTGGGGATGCAGCAGTGCTGCGGGCGCTGCAGGACCTGATTCTGAAATGAAAAACTGACCTGGTTGTGAGCACCTGCACTCCAGACCCGAAGCCCCCAGCTGCAAGCCACTGGGAGCACTCCTGGTCTTACAGCCCCTGTGTCAGCCTTGTCTTTCACACAGAGTGTGCTAACTCTAATGTTTTTTTCAGTACCACATGTCAATCATCTATCATTAGATGATGGGCTATGTTTAGATGATAGACTCATCTTTACTGATCCATTAAAAATGTGATTTCATCACAGTTTTTTGGTTGTTCCTGGATGCATTTCTTTCAGACTCTTAAATTCATCCAGACCCAGTAATTTTTTCATCAGTTGATATTGTGAAATCTGTTCTATAGAGCTAGACACAACTGGGATGCAGAAGCACAGGGATCTGTCAGTGCTGCTGGACTGTACAGTCTCTGGCTGGGGGGTCTCTAACTCTACCATGTTTATTTCCTGCAATCATTTCTGTGCAATGGTGGCCCAGACCAGAAATAACCCATTTTTAGACAATTGCTTTGATGCTGAGTGGAATTTACGTTTCCTCAAGTCCATTTCTTTCTGGTCCATTTCAGGAATTGAATGTCCTTTGTCAGTAGCTGCTATAACCCCATCATTCCCTGCCCACAGCCGTGTCCCCATTTCCTGATGAGTTTTCCAGTCATTTTGGCAGCCTTGATTTTTCTTAGATTTACCATTGCTGCTTCTGTCTAAACTGAGAAGGGACTCAGAAACACTATCAGGTTGCTGTAGGGCAGGATAAGACCCAACTGCCAATATCACATCCTGGTTTCATCAGAAAGTGGCTTGTTAAGAGTTGTGAATTGCTCAGGACCCTGAAGTAAGTCACAGTAGAGCACTACAATTTATTTCAGATGCAACTTATGTGATCTTTTGGCTTTCTCTAAGGAAACAGTTATTTCTGACACAGAAAAAGCCTGCTTTTCCTTTGGTAGTGGATAATTTTGCTGTGTTCTTGCAATGTGAAATAAGAAGTACCATGGTAGTGTTGAACATAATAGAGCAAGCAAAGCACCTCCTCTGTGCTTGAAGGTCTCAGCTGGTGTGCTGTGTCCAGGCTGGGGCACCACACTTCAAGAGGGATGTGAACCAAATAGAAACAACCCAGAGAATAATGATGAGAGAGCTCAAAAACATAACCTATGAGGGAAGGCTGAAAACACTGAGGTTGTTTAGAGTAAAGAGAGGATTAAGAGGAGATGTAATAACATGAATGCAGTTATGTAACTGGATGCTGCAAAGAGGAAGAAATTAAATTCTTCTCTATATTGACTGTGGTCAGGACAAGAAAAATGGGATGTAGTGGAGGACTGCAGACGGATTCAGCCTTGGCTTTCTGGTGGAGTGTTGGGCTGAATTTGCAGGAGACAGCCTGAGCAGTGGGGAAAGGGGAGTATGCACGGCTTGGATTGTCCCTCACTGGGGCAGTCCACACCTGTAAAAGTAACATGTTCAGCCCGGAGCAGAGAAGGAGCCTGAGGCTGGAAGGAATGATGACAATCAGGCCAGCTGTAGGGAGAAACAAAATGTTTGTTTGGACAATTTGCATCTGTTGCTTTTCTTAACCGGATAAGAGAGTACACTATGTAATATACACACACCAGCCTCACTTACCGACAGAGACTTAAAATATTTATATCATGCACAAACAATGCCAAGGAACTCCCCTACAAATGCAGCGATTTAATAAACACAGTACTGCAATGTAGCATTTATCTTTATTATATATAATCAGCTGTTGCTTTTACTTGGGTAGAAATAATGTCAAACTGAGCCAAGGTAAGACAGGAAGGTTGGAAGGTTCCCATTTCCCCAGTTCCAGACATACACACCTTTTTGGCTTTTTCAAATGTATGTGGAGTTTAAGACTGTGTGAGGCACAGCTAAGCAATTTCTGCTCCAGCCCCACAAAGAACTGTGCATCTCACAGCCCTAGTGTGGTCTTCCTTAGCAGATAGCTTCTCTCCTCTGCATCCCTCAATCAGTTGCTGGAATAAACATCTTCCATAACACCACTGAACAAACAGGTATGTATCTAGGCAAAGGTCAGCAGGGTATCTTGCTGAAAACACAGGTTACCTCTACATTAAGATCTTTCTTCTAGACAACAGGTACCAGGCCTCAGACAAACCCAACCCAGGACTCACAATTCACTACCACATACCGTACAACATTAAAAAAAAAAGTGAAGGTGTTACACTGTGACTTTTGTGACTTTAAGGACAGTTAGTTCCTAATCACATGCTAAAAATATATATATCATTTAAGGAATGATTAACAGAATGAACTATCTATTTCAGATTATTTTTCTCCCTGAACAAAATGCTATTAGTATATTTGCATTCAACACTATCCTGCATGATATCCTTGTCCCTAAATTGGAGAGACATCAATTTGATAGGTGGACCACTCAGTGGATAAAGAACTGGGTGGATGGATGCACACAAAGAGTTGTGGTCAATGGCTCAATGTCCAGCTGGAGACCAGTAACGAGTGGTGTCCCTCAGGGATCGGTGTTGGGACCGGTCGTGTTTAACATCTTTGTCGCTGACATGGACAGTGGGATTGAGTGCACCCTCAGCAAGTTTGCCAATGACACCAAGCTGTTGGTTCGGTTGATACCCTGGAGGGAAGGAATGCCATCCAGAGGGACCTTGACACGCTTGTGAGGTGGGCTGATGCCAACCTCATGAAGTTTAACCATGCCAAGTGCAAGGTCCTACACCTGGGTTGGAGCAATCCCAGGCACAGCTACAGGTTGGGCAGAGAAGAGATTCAGAGCAGCCCTGTGGAGAAGGACTTGGGGGTGTTGGTTGATGAGAAAATGAACATGAGCCGGTTTCAGTGTGTGCTTGCAGCCCAGAAAGCCAACCGTATCCTGGGCTGCATCAAAAGGAGCGTGACCAGCAGGTCGAATGAGGTGATCCTGCCCCTCTACTCTGCTATTGTGAGACCTCACCTGGAGTATTGTGTGCAGTTCTGGTGTCCTCAACATGCAAAGGACATGGAACTGTTGGAACAAGTCCAGAGAAGGGCCATGAGGATGATCAGGGGACTGGAGCACCTCCCGTATGAAGATAGGCTGAGAAAGTTGGGGCTGTTCAGCCTGGAGAAGAGAAGGCTGCGTGGAGACCTCATAGCAGCCTTCCAGTATCTGAAGGGGGCCTATAGGGATGCTGGGGAGGGACTCCTCATTAGGGACTGTAGTGATCGGACAAGGGGTAACGGGTTAAAACTTAAACAGGGTAAGTTTAGATTGGATATTAGGAAGAAGTTCTTTACTGTAAGGGTGATGGAATAGGTTGCCCAGGGAGGTTGTGAATGCTCCATCCCTGACAGTGTTCAAGGCCAGGTTGGACAGAGCCTTGGGTGACATGGTTTAGTGTGAGGTGTCCCTGCCCATAGCAGGGGGGTTGGAACTAGATGATCTTAAGGTCCTTTCCAACCCTAACTAGTCTATGATTCTATGATGTCTACACACACACACACACACACACACACACACCCCAAACAGGAGATCTGAAATGATAGCATTTGTCAAAGGTATTTGTATTCTCTATAATAAAGTACATACAATGGTGAGTATGACCTAGACTGAAGCTTCTTTTTTTTTTCCTTTTTCTGTAGCAGTAGTTCTGTGGTCTTCTACATTCACGTAAAATAGGGAATTGCCCTGAAGAGCATTTTGTCAAGAAACCACAGTTTTTAAATGAAGCTTTGCTTCTGAAGAAAGAGCTTCACAAATTGCTCAAGGTCAGAGTAGAAGTTGGCCCATTCTGTGCAGACTTGTGAAAACATGATGCCAGCAGACTCTGAGAGTGGTACAAACAGAAGATGCAAATGGATGTAAATACACAAACATTACACATAAGGAAAACTTACTCCCTGGGCAGTGTGAAGACAGAGCTGTGGACATTAGCAGATTTTGTCCCACATGACTTTAACCCAGCTCACAGTAAATGCAGTGGCCCCTCTCCATCAGGTCCCCAACACCTCCGTACCCACCCCAGCTAAGCCCCACATTGATATACCCAAGTTACACTGGCCTGCACACTCTTCAGTGCTTTTAAGTCAGGGTTGGTTTGTTTTTTGTCCTTCTGTTTGAATGTTCACCTAGACAGCAGGAACCTGGTTTATGTCAAAGTGTAGATAAAGTTGCCTAAATGGACATCCCCAGGAAAGGCTAAATAATGCTGAATGTTCCACAAGTATAGGCGCCAGAGTAATCTCATCACAAATTAACTTAATTGAAAGCAGAGTAGCCTCCTCCTGAAGAGTCGTTTACTTGCTCTTACATGCTCAGTTGGGAAAGTACCTGGCTGTGGTGTCTTCCAGTGATGGGACAATGAGATCTCTGAAGGAAGAGATAGTTTGAACAGTACATGGATTACCTGAAGTTACAAAACACTCAGGAATAGGTGAGCTTCTCAAGGAGACCCCTAACAAGTACTGTCTTAGGTTCCCAGACAAAGGTCATAAGTGGTCTATCAGGCTTCTCTGATTATTCTGTAACAGCACCTATACGTCACCTGGATCTGGAAGTTTTATGACTATGGAGTATGAAATATGCCCTAAGTAACACCTTTAGACAAGTGTCAGGATGGCTTATGCAGGCGTGCTGACAGCGTGGGGCTAATTGTGCTTTATGGAGCACAGCACTGGAGTAGTCCCTTCATCATTAGGCAGGAGGGAGCATACACCCGGGTTTTCTTCCAGAGTAGATTCTACAGGGGCAGGGATGAGAGAATGATGCATGTGGTATGGTGGGGGGGGACGGACTGCAGAGGAACCTGCACCGCTCTGCAAATATGGGTCTCCTGAGGTTTATGATGCTCCTCAAAGAGGCTGCTGGCAGCAATGTGGAAGCATCAATACTACAACACCAAACTTTCTGTAAAGCCTGGGTACTGTTCAGCAGTGGAGGAGGTACAGGATTCCCTGTTTAAGGATTTCTGTTTCACCACCAACATCCTGATACCTGCAAAATCCTACTCCTGGCACATGCTCCGATGGGCTTTGGGGCATCCCGTGGGTCAGGGATGGACAACAAGAAATCCCTTTCTCTGCAAGGCTTAAGACCAAAGCTGGACAGCTTAACCAAGGCAAATCAAGGGTCACTGAACCAGAGGAGACTCATCCTCTAGCTCACCAGGGGAACAGCTGAGAAGCACCTCCATAACCATCACCCTTGGTCGCAGGCAGGACAGTGGGAGTTGATAGGGCAGTCCTGGGACATGTCCTTGCTGATACAGGGCTTTAACCCCCAGTGGCAGCCATAAATAAATACCCAATTCCTCAGTTGCCCTAGCAGATGGGCACAATTGTCTGATAGACACTCATGCCATGGGGATGAACGTGTGGTGAGAAGAGGCATGGCCACTGCTTCATGGAGCAGTGATTCCACAGAAGGGGTGACTTTAAAGCCAGGATACTGTGCAGGTGCTCCCAGGTGCTGGCTAACTCTTGAAGACAAATGAATAAGCCATCTCCTCTCTGCTTTGTGCCCACAGGCATTAAAGTGGTAGTGCTGCAGTGGAGCTGTAGCTCCTTAAATCCGTGCTTTCATCATAGAAGTCAAAGACACCTAGAATAAAATATAGAGAAAGGAGTGCTGTCGAGCTGCAGGATGGAGGAAAAGGATGCGAAGGCAGCTGAAGGTGCAGCACTAGCAGAGACAGCTGCTCAAAAGTTTGGTACCCCCAAGGCATATTCACACAGCAGCAGAACACAGGCTGGAAATTGCCCCCCCCAAAAGCCTTCATTTGCTGCTTTAATGTCATGTCCCAGCAAAATGTGGGCTGTGCCTCATCAAGGCAGAAATGTGTTTCTTCCTCCTTTCTTATTTTGATGTATTTCACTTCCATATAATGTCCAGAGGGATCATTTAGCCTGTTCAAATGCCTTATTGAGGAAGGACTGCATTGTTCTTCCAGTCTTCGTGCTGCAATGGAATGTGCCTCTTCCTGTGCAACCCTGTGCATGGCCAGCCCGTGATAAAGCAGAGGTGTCTTTTCTCTCATCATTTCATCTTGCCTTCGCGTTTCTCTTCCCAGCTTCATTTGGCCAAATACTAATTTGTGTTTATAACTAGAAGCAGTTCCCTCACCTCCCCTTTGACGCTTAATTGAAGGGAAACTGAGCAACAGGTGGATCTCAGGAAATATCATTAGTCTATTTCAATTGTTTTTGGCACTTCTTTGAAAGAAAAGATCAGCTCAATGCAACTGGCTATCCGCTGTTTCCAGGCTAATTACTGCAGGACCCAAGTGAGGAGAATACTAGAACACATCTAATTTAAAGAAGATGAGCTGTTCATCCAACTTGGTATTATTTACAGGCTTAGAGTTACACAAGTAGTTAAGGACTTCGATGAAGCTGAGCCATATATCCAAACTCATAAAGGAAAATTAATCCCTCGGGTATTGCAGAGCATAGAAATACCGTTCGTGCACATAACACAGCCAACCATGAACCAGTGTGTTCATGTTTATATAAGGACTTCCTTTTAACCTATTCTTTTGTTCACAGAGAATAGAAACAGTGTACAATGACAAAAGTATTGTTGTATGTTTGATTTTGAGAGGTGCTTGTTAATGGAGCCTGCAACTGGTAAAGAAAATCTAACCAGGGAGACTTCTACTTCAGTTCCTCAGCTCGCAAAGCTAAAAAGTCACAGAGAAGGAGGAAGGATGCTGAAGAAAACAAGCAGCATGATCCTGTAGCGTGTGGTTATTCCAGTAATTCCCAGTAGGACAAAAGTGGCAAAAGCTCACAGTGTGCTCCTTCTATCACTTTGTAGACAAAGCTCCAATTTCTTCTATTTTTAAAACCAGAACCCCAGGGGAATATTTCCCTGCTGAAAATCAGCCAAATGCATTAACAAAGTGCTCCACCTGTTACAAGAATGCAGGCAAAGGGCTGGATGATGGCAGCTCCCACTTGATGGCCAGCAATCAGGGTATTCCTTACATGTGATATACAGAGATTACTGACCAGCTGAAAATCTGATCTTCCCATGTGCTTTGTAGTTCAAGGCTTGAACAACTAGGCAAGTCAGGGGAATAGGGAGGTAATAGCATGTTTTTAATTTCAAGTGTAGGACAGTAAGTACACAAAACTTAAGAATGCAGAAAGTCCTTTAAATTTTACTGGCTTAGTGATACTGAGCTCTCATCATCATCTTCTGAAATGTAGCTGATTCTTGTTACTCTCCACTGAGAAACTGGGAAGCTCAACACACAAATCTTCTGACATTCAATGGGTCATGGTCTGCAGTAGGAGTAATCAGAGGGTGTTGACAACAGCAGGACAAGAAATGGTACAACAAAAACACACACACACTCGAGTACAAAAGTTAAGAAAGCAAAAGACAATGAAATCATGATTAAACGAGCATTTCTTCCCTTGACTGGGGAACAGGGATGCAAGTAGAAAAGCTATGCCTTTTCAGAGATGCCTCTAAGGGTTTATAACTGAAAAAATCCCCCTTTTTTAAAGATGTATTTAGAAAGCAAAACCATTCCCTTTTTTGTGAATGATCTGTTTTACAGGGCTTAAAAATATGTCAAGGTTTGCTGCAGTAAATCCTCCTCATGCTGTAACTGAGTAATGTAAGCAACTTGGGTTGTCGTTTAAACAATTCCCAGTGTGTGGCATGGCCAGTGCAGTTTGAAATGCCTCTGTCTATCTAAACAGAAACAGATGTTTGAACAGCAGAGCTGTGCAGAAGTCATTCTTCAAACAGTAGATTAAAACATCTGTCAGGGCCATTGGATGGGACCAGACAAGCAGCAGCACTATCAGCTGGGCCTGCCAGTCACATCTACCTCACCCTGGAGGTGGAAGGGAGAGGATGGGGGGATTTAGTCTGGTCTCTGCCTTATTTTGCAGTGCTTCTCCAGCCATTCAAAAGATTACAGACCTGTCTGTGTGGAACAATCTCAACTTCTCTCAGCATTGCCTCCTGTAATTGAGGTCTTCTAGGTTTTCACTTTTCCTGTTGATGCCTTTTTCTTCTAGTGCTGGCAGCCGGTATGAAAGCTGTGAAGTGTTGATGACATGCCAGGTTACAGCATTTTACAGTTATTTCCATCTGTCCTTCACGTTTCATCATTAGACCAGTTTAGTGGCGTTGCAAGCGAATTCTTCAGGCCTCATTGGGTCAAATCTATGACAGCCGTCTAATCTCCTGCAATGCGCCCGCAGGAGCTGTGCCACAGGCAGGGTATTAATTTCCAGCTAAGCAAGAGTCCAAACCTAACCCTTGGATTAACACCTCTTTTGCACTCATCCCCAGCTCAAAATCAGAGCCAAGAGACTGATACAGAGTCAAGAAATGGTTCCAGTGTTTTTGGTGAATCTAGTCAAAACTCTGGATCCAAACAGCCTCTGAAGGTTACCATTTTTATAGCCTGGATCTGAAATCTGAGTCTTGAATCCACCCTCTGTTTCCAGCCCAGATTTATTCCTACTTCTTGCTTTAGCATCCAGAAGAATAAGCGGGGGCAGCCCTGCACTCCAGGCTGCTCATTTTGGGGTGGAGCTACTATGCCTGCATTCCCAGCCCCTTCTTCTTTCAAGGAAGCTCCTGCCCTACACACCCGAATTAAGGCTGAGGCCAGGTCTGCCACCCTTGGCTCCACGGGCAGTCCTTGTGGAGACCTTCACCACTTTGAGGGGACCATTGCTGGGGCAGGCAGCATGGGGTGCCCTGTGAACCAGTGGGGCTCTCCCTTCCCTGCAGGCAAGCTGCTCTCATCTCGTTTGTCCCCTAGCAGCCATTAATTGTGGGCTGTAGCGGCAGCAGATTACCTCACGACAGCCTGGCAGATGCGCTCTCCCTGAATAAATAAACTCATTTATATGGCTGTAATGACTGTTGCTTCTGTGCTCTCATCATGAAAACTCCAGCCTATCTACAGCAGTTTATAAACAAAGCTGCTTTGCCTTTATGGAAAAGCAATTTGTGGCTGAGGAGCCTCGGCAGTGACTCGTGCCAAATAGAGCTGAGGCCATTTCTTGGGGAACAGGTGTCCACATCATTAAAGCCAACACCCCCCTTGGCATTAATTGCTGTCCCTGTTGGCACACTGAGGAAAGAGACTGTGGTTTGTCTGGGCCACGGAGACCAGCTTCCCCGCTCCCTCCTTAAGGTAGCCGCTCTGCCTCCGGCTTTTCCAAGGCAGGGAGAAAGCCCTGACCCCATCGCTCAAATGGTATGTGGTGGATGGACCTTGCTCCCAAGCAGCCTGGGCAGGAAGCACCAGGAAAAGGTCACTGGCATGGACTGTTGAAACAGCAGTGTTCACAGGGGCGAGAGAAGGAAACCGTTTATTGGATGGAGAGAGCTCATTAACTTTCTCCTTCCTCCCTGTATTTATTTTAACTGTCTCGTTACTTCCCTCTCTTCTCCTTTGTTTCTTCCCTTGCTTTGTTCCATGTTACGCTATTATTTCAAAAGGAAAAAAATCTTCACCCTGTACTTTCTTATCCTATTCTCAGCTTTAGAGTAACAAACTGCAACCACACAATACACCGTGACCCAAAAGGCAGCAAAGCATAGGTGTACACCCTGCAGACACAGAGGGCTGCGGATCAAAACTCTCAATTAGGTGGGTTTCTCTCTCATCCATCTGAATCCTTGGAGGTGAGCCCGTCTCTCTTGCCTGTCCCCTCTCCTGGGGACTTTCCTCCAGCTCTGTGGCACAAATAGCTGTGTGAGACATAAGCACAGAGAGAAGTGGGAAGCTTGAAATTAATCTTCCCCACAGACGGTCGTGGTGGTTAGCACCACACACATGGTGCATGCCCTGGGGAGCAGCCATGCCGCAGAGCTGCCGTGTGGTTGCAGTGACTTCACCCCGTTAATTATGGCAAGGCAGGAACACACTGGTAGCATTTAGGGGGTTTAGGTTATATCCACACTACAAAGTAAACAGGCTGTAAGTGATGTTTTAGTTTAAAACCAAAGACAGGATGACTGGCTTGTTTAAACGCACTGGTAGCCTTGAGTTAGGGAATTTTTGATGCAGGTGGAAGCTGGGTTAAAGTAAGCCAGGGTTCGTCCTGAAACACGTTTCTCCTCCAAGAGGAGGCATGGGTTATTCTCAGATCCACATTAAGCCAGAGAAATGAATGTTTGCACATTGGACATTGCTGCTCCAACAAACTCGTCCATGAGTGTGAGGCCTGGGGAATGTGACCATGAAGACATAGGAGCAGCATGGAGCCTTTCTGGGGCTGGAGCAAGGACAGCCATCCTCGGCAGCTGCTGGCTATCCATCCGCGTTGCACCATCCCTGTCCACGCAGCCCCTGCCCAGTCATTAACCATGCTCTGCTGTTTGTCAGCCCACCTCTGCTCTGCACGGCAGCTGCTCAGAGCAAGGATACCCTGCCGGCTCTGCCCACAGTCTCCTCCCTGACCTTGCCCACAGGCTGCAGCCATGGCCCATGATGACTGTTTGTGCAGCTGCCTAAAGCATCAGGGAAAGTTGTTTCCCTCTCCCCACTGTTCCTGTTCAGTGCTGGATGGGGCTAGCACTGCCACGGGCTGGCAGCAAGCCCAGCAGCACCAGTGTACCCACCCAGGGCGAGCTTGCACCAGACCCCCTTGCCAACTCTTTGGGATTGCTAAGGGGCACAGAGGAAAAGAGTTAAGGACTGAAAGAGTTTTCAGGGACAAACCTGGTAGAGCAGTATTTTGCCTTCCGTTAGCTCTTGCGGTTTTACTCTCTGCAGAGTTAATTACAAATCAGTTTAATTGTTCTCTCGCTTGATAACTTTCTAATCTCTCAGAGACTTGCTTCACAGCAGGCTGTAAGGTTATATTTTATCACTTCTCTTTCCATTAACCCCACCGTGTTAGTCTGTGGTCTGTTTCCTCCTTCTCCCCCCAAATGTTAACAATTGACTTGTTTAAAACCAACTTCAGCAATGGCTCCATTGAGAACCTTCCCTCTGCTCCCCACCAGCCTCAACGGCTGTCACTCTGCTGGGTCACAAGCAGCGTGGCACCTTCCCTCACCATCACACCACCAGACAAGGCAGAAAAACCGTGCAGTGGCGCATGAGTGTGCAGGGAGGTGAACAACAGGAACAAAAAAATCACTCTGAGGAATGTGTGTGCTGCCTAAAGGAAGAAAAAAAAAAGGAGAAGAAAAAAACAAAACCCCTGGCAACTTGAAAGAAAATTATAAAAACACCCCCAGTCTGCCAGGAATTCAACCTTGGATGCCTTCCTACAGCCATCACTGAATGGCATTTTCCCATCACCTCTCCCTTTATGATCGGACTGTTCAGTGTAGTACTAACAGTAGCTGCCTCTTTTGGTGCTGCTACAGCCCTACTGGATGTCATGCAGAGGTGGGAGGAGAGAAAGTGCTTGGGTCATTTTTTTCCCCTTCCTGGTTTGCACTTGGGTTTAAAAACATGCAGATAACACTTGCAGGATATAAAGGGCCTGGGATTGCTGCAGGCACCCCCAGGTACAGTTCACTTTACTTCCAACAAGAAATGCTAGCATCTGTATGTAAGAAACACTCACGTTTCTGTATGAAAACAAATGCGGCAGTTCTTCCACAAGGTCCTCAAACACAGCGCTGAATCACTGCTCATTGTTTTGGACCATGCTGGCAGCTCACTGACTGCTCCATGATTTTGAACATATTTGAACTTAACTTTTCATGCTAGCAAAAAAATTTTCCTCTAAACTTCATTCACCACAACGTTTCTTCCTTGGAAGATTTGGTTGGGTCACTTGGAGGGAGAAATCAGGTGCGCTGAAAGTACGGTATTTTGAAAACCTTTTGGTTCAACTTTTTGAACAGAACTATTTTCTGGCTTATGCTTTTGTCTCTAATATGATCTGTCTTATATGGTGTGTAGAAGGTAAGTATAGGCAGGGCAAAACGGAGAGCCATGAATCTCCTGTCCACGTTGCCATCGCAAAACATTTGTGCAAAAGAAGCTGTGGGTCTGATGCAGAAATTAATATGAAAACTTTTAGCTCCGAAGAGCTCTGTCAGATTTCTTATTAAATAATTGCAATGAACCCTTCAGTTTTCCTTGTCTATGAATCTGAAGACATTTTGCTGGTTGGCAATTGTATACGTACATAGGCTGCAGTAGCTTGTCGATGCCTTTTTCTTTTAAAAGTAGTATGTTATTTTAATCCATGCTTTTCAGTCAAGTAAGTAATTTAAATGGGCACATGCCTTAGGGCATGCCAGATCAAAACTGTCACACGCTTTCGGGAAATCTGGAACCAGGTCCCAGCCTCATAAGTCATCATGATAATTGTAAAGGATAAAAAACAGACTACTGACATAATCACTCCTGAAATTTGTAACTATGTTTGGATCTGAACTCAGAGTTTTTCAACAGCATTAGACGGCTTGTTTTCCAGAGAGGCATTTCTGAAAATCAGGCCTGAAATCAAACACCAATTTGATAGACAGACACCACTCACCCCCCACCACCCATGTTTTCTGAAAATCTTAATTTCTGCTTCATTATCAAAACATCAGGGAAGAAGCATTTGCCAACTTCCTTATGAACAAAACACTTCATAATAGAAACAATTGTTTTCTTTGGTGTCAGCTGTACTTTTTAGAGTGATGTTTTGCTTTTTCTGAGGACTACAAGCTTTTGGAGAAAATGACTGTGTGGTTAGTAAACCATGAGCGCCTTCAAAGTCTGTGGAAGGCACTGAATTAAATTGAAAAACTTTTCTTCCATCGTCAAATAATGCAGAAGGATTGGTTACTTACCAGCTTGTACCTAACTTTTATATCACATCGAGTAGAGGTATCCAGTATGCCTTAGACCGCATCTGTGTTTTCACACCTTGGAGACAGTCCCCCAATCCGGGTGCACCAAACCCACCTTTTGCAGCACCTGACCTACCTAATGACTCTTCTGTGGTTGAGATTCGGGCAGTAGCTATCCTCCTCTGTCAGGTTACTTTTGCCATCATGCCCCCTGCAGAGCTGGAAGTGGGCAAGACACCAGGGCACATTGTGTTTGCTGCGTGTTGAACAGTGGCTCTAATGGGAAAATACAGATTAATTCAACACGTACTGTAAACTACTCGTATGTCTAGTCAATCTAATGGACTAATATTGCATGGATTTGTTCACAAAGTGTTTTGGGGCATTTTGGTTGGTCTCTGGTGACAGCTTCAGTGACTATGAAGATGGAAACCTCAGTTTGCAGTTCTTGTTATTGTTCCAGATCAGACCATGCTGTATAACAATAGTTACTGGAAGAGTTACTTCTGGGAGCAGAGTGAGTTATTTTCTATGTTGCTGAACTCGGCTTCACTTCATCCTGTAAACTAGAACCTCTTTGGAAAAAACACCATGTAGTGTCCAAAGTGCCCTCTACTTACCATTCATGCAAGATGAAAACGTAGTAACACATTTATTTGCTAAAGGATGAATCTCTTTATTTCACATTTAAAACTCTAATTCCCGTCCTAGGTGAGGGACCAGTTTTCAGTGAAATGCATTATTCTTTAGCATAATCTAGCTGCTAGTAAAAAAATGGTAGTGGATGAAAAATCAAATCCAAGGGAAACTTCTGACATGAGGAATGTGGAACTGAGGTGAAGAATACTTGGAAAGAGAAGGTGAGGATGCAGACAGTTGCAGACACCTGGGACACTGACCATCAACCACACTTTTATCATTCAGTTTGGACTAAGTGATGATTATAGTTGTTCTGCATTCCAAAGGAATGTATCAATGATCTGCATGCGGCAGTGCACAGCCGAAACTACTGTCTGACATCCCAGACTTCCAGATGTTAGAATTTTCTGTGCAGCCTTTATGCTATCCTGTGATTAAATAACAGAGAAATCAGCAAGGCCTTATCAGCCACAGCACCTACCTTGAGCTCCGGTGGGAATGATTGAGGGAAAGAGTCTGAAAAAAAAGGTTCCAAAAATGTACTTTCGCAGAACTGTTTTCTGGGAAAACTGTCTATTTTGGGCTGACTGGCCAATGCAAATGTCAGGGAATAAATATTCCTCATGGTGAATATCTAGCCAAGAGCATTTTTGTACTTTCAACTTTTTTTTTGTGAATAGTATTTATTTTTTCTGGCCACCTCTATTAAAAAGTAGTGGTGTAAGTCCAGAATAACTCTGTAAGTGTCTACTGAGATATACACAGACTTAGACCTAAAGTAGCAAAATTGGCATGGTGCTGAGGGAGACAGACAGTGCAGCCCTAAGATGTTGAAATTGCATGCCCCCCAGTAGCCTCCAGAAACAAAAACTTCATTTGCTTTTCATTTCCAGTACATACAGTGCAAAGTCAGCCCTGGCTCCTGACTTCACCACCTATCTCATGGCAAGGCCTGTGAAAAACAGTTGTGTTAACATGAAGCCATTCTTCTGATGGGTTGCAGGGTGTTTAACTCCACTCTCCCCAGCCTTCAGGGGCTCCCCCCCGGAGATTTGCTGTGCCCTGTTGTGGTGTGTCCCTCCAGGGGAATCTCTGTTTTAGTAGCTGCTGAAATGATCCCTCTCTACATTTTCTAGCCTATAGACAATTTTGAGGGTGGCAGCTTTATATTGGCAAGGGAGGAGTACAAAGCTCACTTGGTGCCTATGTAGTTTCCTCAGTTGTGACTGTGGAGGGTGAGAAGGAGGCAGAAAAGTTTTGCCTTCCTTTGCCATTTGTCATGATAAGTTTTACTTGTCTTCGAGGATTACGAACTGAGGGTTGCCTCCTCTCTTTTTGCTTCACATGTGGCTGCTTTTAGCCAGGTTTGGTTGTGAGCTGATTCCTTTGTAAGTACCGTGTGATGCACAAAAGCCTAAAGGGGAAAGAAAAAATCCCCACCCACTCTAAGACAGTCTATTGAACTTTGTTTTCCAATTACCTAACAAATTGCTGACTAAGGACAGGATAGGGCGGTGGAAATATAAGACCTAAAGGCACTGTACATTCCTCATCTGTAATGACCAGAAAAAGTGGGTGTTTGTTGGTGGTTTTAGCCAATTTGCAATTTATCTTGGTTTTAGCCCAAGCAGGCTTGAAACCAAGACAAACATTCTTTGATGTAACTAATTGTGACTAAGACCGTTTGCATAAAGGTTTCACAGTTAGGATAGGAAGAGGAAAAAGACCTTGAAAGCATTCCAGTGGAAAAGTCATGTGCACCAGGCTTTCGGCTGCACCAATGGCGCCCAACAGCCCATTGTTTTAGTTGCGGCTTAAATTAATACCTGACAGCAAAGGAATTAAAGCCCTGCTGAAGTCATGTATTCATTTATTCTTATGGTTTTTTTTCCAGTCCTGTTTGTACAGTGATAGCTTCAGGTGAAGAACTAATAGGAAAAATCCCTTTCCCCTGTTTCTATTCCCACTCCCTTCCAAAAATATATGCAATAATCTAACTTAAAAAGTGTTCCCAAATATATTAGCCAGACCAGGCTAGCCTCACAAATTAATGAAACTTCACATTGTTGATGAGGCTAGAAAGAGTCTAAGGACCACAAGAGATCCAGAAGTTGCTCAATTCACATACAGTGCCTGATTTTTCTTGCTGTGGGTCTCACTCTCCTGAGGCTATATCAAAAACAAAATCAATGGTCCCAACTGGACTTAGCAGTGAGATGTGCCTTTTGAGGATAGCAGAGGTTCCTCTTTACAAGCTGCCCTTGTCCCACAGTGTGGAGAGACAGGATCTAAGGTCAGTGAGGAAAAGCAAACCTTAGACATTCTAGCCTGAACAACTCTGAAGATACAACAAAGGTTTACCTGCATGAATGTGATTCATAACTTACCTCTGTGGGTGTCCATATCTGTGGCAAGAGCGTCAGGTTTAGATTCTGATTCTCCTTTCTCATCCAACCCATCGTCTCTATACTACATCATCATAACTAATGAAAGTTGCACCAAAGGATTTATTTTTGTGTCTTAAGATCAAGAACGCAGTAGCAGATTGTCATTCTGCTTGTCACGGTAGCACATTTGTTGCTAATAATCCATTATGGTTTATTTCTCAGTCTTTCAAACACAGACTCATCTGAATTCCCACTAGGGACTGTGGCTTGTACAGTTTCATAAGCAATTTCTGTACTAGGTACTGCAATATTGTTTTCAAATTGGCCTGAAAATTTACCAGCCCAGGCATCAAATCTGCTTATTTGACCTTTATACTTAACGATAGTGAAAATATCCAGTGATATTTTACTCTCCTTCCAAAATACCCTCTCCTCCAGGCCTCTGTTTGAGTCACAATTTGCAAGACAACAACTCTAATTTCTGTAAGAAAGTATCCATATGTACCTGCTACTGCATTAAGCTTGCAAAATTAAATTAAAGACTTGAAAAATCAAAATATTAACAGCTTGAACCTCATTCACACTGTTTAGAGGTGGCACCCTTTGTAAGGAACAGGTGGTATTCTGTCTACAAGACAGAAATGATTCTTAACTCGATTGCAAAATTCTGCATTTGCATTTGCAGCAAAAGATTTGAGTCTTGAAGGGTGTGTTCTTCTTTCTGATTTCTTCCATATCCTATGTAGTGATCTGATTTTGAATTCCATTCAGAAATTCCTTCTCTTTGCCTTCTTCATGGAGATTTACAGATAAACGAATTACTTTCTCGGGTAGTGGCTTGTTAACCAGACTGCAGTGCAAGGAGGCTGTGTAACAGGATATCCAGATCTCCACATTCTCATTTCTTAAGTCTTTCAGAAATAAGCCCATAACAGGCTCAGTGATTAGTTCAGGAAAATTTCTCTGGAAATCAGTAGATGGCTAATATATACACTGTGTCCTCTAAGTCAACGAGAGTGATGACTGAGGAAGAGTTATATTAACAGCACTGAACATTAATTAAATCCAAGGGATTTTCTAGGTGCTACTGTTCTTGTAACATTCTCAGCAAATTCTAAAAAGCTGCTAGTTTTTGGAATAATGCCTTTATAGATTAATGCTGCTGGTTAATAAGAGCTGTTTTTTATGGTGAAAATCACACAACTGCTGGGTCTAAAGGCTTCTTTGGGACTGAAAGCTTTCTGTACAGAAAGTTGTTGTTGGGAAACAAGGGGCTGGTGTGTTACTGTAAAGGATAGGTTGTAAAAGGGATGCTTAAAAGGGGCCCAATATGGTTTGGACAGCAGCCAAGGTCTTGCATAACAGGATGCCTCATAAAAGAAAGGCTTAGAGGGGTATGGTTAAAAGACAGACGTTTCTTTTGAGCAGAGATGTGCCAACGGGAGGATCACTGACAAATCTTTGTTCACTATTATGTGTGTGTATAATTAAAAAATGTTGGTGTTTGCAGCCGTTCCCAGATGATGTTGACTGGTTTAGAGAATCATAGTTAAAAAAAAAAAAGATAGGATAAGAAACAACAAATGCAGATCAGACAGAAGTATTTTTCTGTGGGTAAACTGGTCAGATTTTAATGTCCTTCAAGGAGCAGAAATAGGAATGCCCTCGAACGTTGTGATCAGGAGCACACCATTCAAAGCCAGACATGATTACAAACCTGGGGCAAATGTCTTGCAAAGGCACATGGCAGCATGATATCAAACCCTGGGTAGTCAGATAGGAGTTTAAGGGCAGCCATTTTCATCTAACAGGCAAGCCAGGAAACTGCTACATTGGTAGCAGAGATTGCATTGAAAGCTAAGGAAAATTATCTTTGTAATGACAACAGAGGGGAACTTTCAACTCCAGCCTAATTGCCTGGCAAGCATTTGCATATTCCTGCTTTACATTTAGAATCCACTAGTAGTATTTCAGAGGAAGCTGTGTAAAAGCACCATTTCTGGCTCCTTTCCATTTCTAGAGGCAATACTTAGTGTTGTTCTCCAGAAACCACCCAACGCTGACCATTAGCCCTAGCAACAGGGCTCAGGAGCTGAAGGATGATCACCTCAGTGGAAATGTTAATACAGCCTCTTTATGATTTCTTCCCACCATGATTATAATGCTTAGTCCTGAATCTACTGCTGGTGTTAGTGGAATATATTCGAGCTTCCTCCAATACCTTAAAGGAACAGGTTCCCTTCCAAAGCCCTGTTCAGGTCTTTCAGTAGCTCCAGAACCAGGATCAAAACACTAGCCCTGTATAAGAGCCATAAAGCAGGGCTCTTTTCCCTTGGCAGCTATGGTATAAGCTGCTTCCCGAGCATCCCAAACCTTTTAGTCAATACATGCTTTGATATATCTAGCTGGAAAATGCCTATACTTGGCAAAGATGGTTCTCTGAGACAGGTTTGGTCACCAGCCTTTCCTCTTGTGTCTGCTGCTGGAGATGAGCAGCCACAGTTCATTACAGCAGTTTATACACACAGGAGGGGTGGTTTTATTGCTAGTTTTCACCAAGAATAAAATACTGATTATGAAAATACAATTGCCTTCTGTAAAGATTCCTGTTCCCTGAGTTTTAGAAACAGCCTGAAAGGGTGGGGCTCTTGGGATTTCACTCAGATCACAAATAAAACCTCTGCAGCTGCTACTATTACAAGGATGATGGGTTAAAAGAAGAAATAGAATAGGCTACGTGGCACATACACTTTTTCCAATATAAAACATAGGTGTTACATAAAACCCCCAGGAGATTCCAGATCAAGTGCCTGACCTCTCCCAGTATCCAGGACACTAGCCACAAGCTCTGTGGTTAAATTCTTCACTGATCAGGAATAAACACATATGTGAGTACAGATAGCTGAGACATGGCTTGCTCTCTCTATCAAAGAAACAATGTTTTTAACTCTCTCTCAAAGTAGTTAAGGAGACATAGCAGTTTCACATCCTTCCTTCAGCCTCAATCTGGGACATCTTATGACTTGTATTTTTCAAGCCAAAGGAGCCTGGTGAGCAACATAGGCAGTGGCATTGCCATTTTCCATCACATTTCCTTCCTAATACAGAAGGTGGGACAAATGACCGTGTAATGTGGCTGCAGGCTGACTATTTCCTCATTCACTGGCCAGAACTTGGGGGGAGACCCCTGTGAAGAAGCTGGGAATGGGCAAAGTGCTTGAGAAGAGCAACACCAGCAGCAAATGTCCCTACAGTCAGCTCCTGAGCTATGCCTCCCAGTACTGTGGAAACCCTCTGCTCCCTCCAAATTACTGAGCATTTTTTGACATCACTCTCAAGGAGCATGTTAAAAACTCATCAACATTGTGTTTACTTAGCTCTCTGAGAAGTCAGCTTTGAGTCTAATAAAAAAAAAATCATCATATACATTCAAGGTTCATCCTCAGCACGGTTCTTCTGCACTTCAGTGCAGTGAAGGCCTTCCCCAGGACGATTCCTCTCTCAGATGTAGTGTTGCAAATATAAACCAAGTAGGTGTTCTTTCAGCATCTTGCTTTGCATTTACACTGTCAAGAATGAGACAATTAGTTGATGTGTCCTCAGTTCCCAGTGTGTTGTCATGAAATAAAAATATAATTGCAATTTTGCAATAGCACATTTTTTTGCATGTGCGCTACATCCTTCATCAAAGGAAAGGAAAAGGTAGGGCCACTGCTTTAGATTGAGGTGATAAGTTTCCTGAGGTGCTGCAAAGAAGCAGGAAGAAATCAGATGGGTTATTGCCCTCTGGTGCCCATTTGATATTGTGGTTCTGGTTCTAAAAGCAAAAAAGGTTCCTCTGAGCTCCAGGAAGTAGTGGCAGCCCTTTGGTAGAGTAAATCAGTATTTAACAAGTAATGAAAAATATTCTCCATATGCTGCGTGATCAAGAACAACATGAATCCAGTATTTTAAGCACTGTCTTATTTAATATATTTCTGTTTAACTATGGAAATGCTTAGAAAACTAATTGCTTAGATATAAGCACAGAATGCAAAACACACTTTCTGTACACACAACAGGTCCGAAATGGTGTGCTCCCATGCAGTAGTTTGTGGGGTGATGTTTTTTTTTACTGAACAGCCAACCCTGTGATAAACTGATGTAATAACAATATGTGATGCACAGAAAAGGTTTACTGGGCCACTGAAGAGAGAAGGAAAAAGCCTGATAGCTGAGTAGTCAGATCTGATAGAAAGATTGAGAGCCTGATAGCCTCCAATAAACACTTTCAGACCTAGTTATGAGTCCTCTTCAGTTAGACATCTAAACACAGATCTAAACCAGGCCTGGATTCACACAGCCTAATAACCCACCTTGTGTAAAGTAATTGCACACTGCAATTACTCCACCTTTAATACATTGGGGCCTGAAGCTAATCTTACTGATGTCTCATTTCAGTGAATGCAATAGGTTCAAATCCCAGATTAAAAAAAAATTAAACAAAACAAACCCAAACAACAAAACAAAACACAAAAGTGGAACTTATAATGAATAACAAGAGGAGAAGAAGTTTATGTCAGCAGAATCAGAGATTAAACTGTTATCACTCAATATATCTGCCAATGTTTTGATGTAAGCATGCTATTGTATACCACTAGTTTCATTCCACAAGAGACATTGAAAATAGAACAAAATCAAAACTTGCCCCAACACAGAACATACCTAAAATTCTGGCATCACTATATGCTTCTTTTTTGCTTTTTATGTATATATTCGTGTATAGTTTGGAAAGTAACCATAGCATATTCTAGCAGAAGTCAGACAGGTCAATCTCTGTGAATTCAAGATAAAGCTGCGTGCCTTGAAAAAAGAGCCAGTTCTGGAGAGCAGGCTTGAGATAAACAGCCATCTGAAAAATAATAGATTTGCCTGACATTGTTGTGTCCAGTAAATCATAACAAAACTTCAGAATACTGGAGAAAGGCCAGGAATTGGTGACTTACATTATTGTTTTATTATCACATTTTGGAAAGGTAGAACTAATAACGTTGTTTACTTTAACTAATAGTAACTAATCCTTAACTCATGGCTGCCCAAAATTATCCTGCTTCAGACCACAATGTCCCTTCTTTCCAGCTATGCTAGGAAAAAGGCCTGCCAGCTGTGTCAAAGGGAAAGTGAGCTGGGGTAGAAGAGAAACAGCATTTAGGAGGGCAACATGCACCTGCCTGGGCGGCATTTCAAGCTCACACATCTTAGCCTTTTTCCTGTAATGGAGTGATTCCTGTAGAAGTTTTTGCCTTGCTAAAGATGAATATAAATAATGCTGCAAGGAAAACAAGAAAAGGAAAGTCTTTTCTTAGCTGTATTTCAGAACCTTTTCTATTATAGAGCTGTGTTTCCCAAAAGCTTTTTCCCAATGTGTGTGTGGTGAACACATGCAAAATCTGCAGTGGTTAATGTGAAATGATGAGCACACATGCAGGAGCAACATACAAACTTCACTTGTACTGATTCCTGTGGCAGAGGCAGGCAAAGACTTCCTGTGGCTTCTGGTTTGCTTGCTCAGTTTCTCCGCAGGCATTGAGCAGCCTGGAGAGTGGGCCATTGTGTGCATTTGGTGCATATGCAAGTGATACGGAAAGCAGAGCTTTGGACAGATATGGTGTCCATGTGGAAGGCCTCCAACTGGTTACTTCTGTTGTCAAACCACTCCCAATTCGACCACCTTCAAGAAATAACTCCATAAAAGGCAACCAAGGCATCCTGCTGGGGTGTGTGCATGTCCTGCCACAGCAGACACCTACTTGGAAGGATTCAGACCATTCACGTAACACTGACTGGGGTGCTAGTGGGACCTCTGCATCTCTTGGGTAACCCCAAGTTGCCCCCTATGGTTAAATATACCTTCCCCACAACAAATATCAGAGAAGAAAACTATTCTCTTGAATCCATTGCATAACGGGAAAAAGAAGAGTGACTAATTTTCGAGTGCTGATATTAGCGTGTATCTGAACTTCTAACAAGCAGACTGTAAATAGGTCTAGTAGGCTTGTATCTAAACTCCTAATGAGCAGACTATAAATATTTGCTTAGAGTATCTTGCTTTGCAGGGGTAGACAAAACTCTCTGTAAACCGCTTAATTTTTACATACATTTGTTCCAGTATCTTGTTTTAAAACATTTTCATCAAAGAGATACTAGAAGGGTTTGAAGGAAGCTGTTAGTTCACAGGGTCAAAATTCAGAGGTGAGCTATGCGTTAACTCTCTGAAGCTCAGATCTCGACAGAGCTGTTAACAGCTGCTCTCACTGTGCAGAAGAAGCTCTGCAAACAAGCAGTACTGAACCCTGTACACCTTCCTCACTAATGGGATATGGACCAGCATGAACACAGACACAGTTAGGACAGGGTTCTGTGAAGAACAAGATAGTTCTGCCCATTTCATCATCAAACTCGTACCAAACTAAGCCTTTTAGAAAGTTCCCATTTGACACATTTGACACTGTTTTACTGGAATACTCTCTCATTTTGAGCCCTCTATGCTTCTGCTTTTGACTTGATGACAGAGCATCAAATGCCAGGAATAAAAGGGTTATTCTCAAAAAATTTCCAACCTCAGAGAATCGTTTTGGAAATCTCACAAAACATTCTTGTGAGAGTCCTGGCTTGCACAATTCAAGCAGATTGTAATTTATGTTAATTCAATGAAGTAAATGTGTTTGTGTCAGCTTAATGTTTGCGAGAAAGAAGAAGGTAGTGTGTGTTGGACTTAATGATCTTAAGTGTCTTTTCCAAACTAAATAATTCTATGTGCTTTCCCAGATAAAACTTTGGAGTGATGTTACCTGGCTTTCCAGCGGGCAATGACTCAGTTCTGGGCTTCTTTCTTCTTTAGAAACTTGGCCCTTTTCAAGGCAATTCATTTCCCTGGAGCCCTTTACTAAAGGTGGACCTGACCTCAGAACAGCAGAAATCTCAGACCACAACTATAGAAAACTTACTTTGCTATCTGCACAGCCCCAGATTCCACACTAAAATTACTTGCCTTGCACACCATTTCGTTCAACAAGTGTGGATATGATTTTTCTCCAGCTTAGGGGATCACAGGACCCTCTCAGTGAGAGACTTCAGCCACTTCTTTACTCCTGTTGAATATCCCTATACAGAAGATGGGCACAAACATTTAGCAGGGCCTGTTCCAACAGGGCAAGGGGTAATGGGTTTAAACTAAAAAAGGGAGATGTAAGCAAGAATTTTTTTATAATGAAGGTAGTGAAACACTGGAACAGGTTGCACAGTGAGGTGGTAGATGTCTCATCCCTGGAGTTAATTGGTACAGCCAATGACTCAAAGGGAGCTAATGTGATTTTCACAGCTGAACATTTGGCACATTGTGCCAAATTAATGTTATAGTCTTCATGTAAGTGGGCTAAAGGCCATGCCTGAGTCTCCTCTGGAGTGCTGCAGGCTGTGAAGAATGAGATGCTCTGACCACAGTCGCTGTGAAGAGCCCAAAGCCTCTGGTAGAGATGAATGTCCTGCAGCAATAGGGGTATACAGCAGCATCATATGGAGGTAAGCACTCACAACAGGCTTGACTACAGTTTTCCTGAAGCAGTGGTGGGGTATGAGTGACTCAGCCACACACTGTTATATGCATTGCTAGTGGCAAACAAAATCATGTCTGTACAAAAGTAGAGCCCTGTGTAAGTAGCAGTGTTCCTTGAACAGGCTCTCATTGAAATGAACTGAGAAAACAAGCCTTTATTCAGGAGAATAAGAGGGTAGCTGGTATATTGAAATCCTACTTTTTAAGTCTTTGGGTAAAAAACAAACAAGTTAAGTTGGGCTACGTAGACCCTTAGTCCAACAAGTCCATCTTTCAGGGGTTTCACTTGAAGCGAGTGGTAGATTTTCACTCTCTACCCCAAAATGTTCTCCTTGTGCTTTTGTCAAGCGCAGGAGTCAAGCCTGCAACACTCTTACAAGACACAGTCATTTCAACACACTTCCCAATAAGGTGTTACTTGCAATAGGTAGAGAAGCTATTTACAAGATCTTTGTGTGCACTCTCTGCAGCTCTATTTCCACAAGATGAAAGAAAATCTCACTGAGATATCCTGTAGAATTTCCTGCTCCTTTGACTTGGTAGCGAAGGTCAGTGGCCCCCAGGATGGTGTGCCTCAGGCTGGTCCCATTTCTAGAACGATGCTGGTGTGAGGGGTGGCCTGAGATGAGAGGTGAGACATTGTCCTGCTCCTTCCTTTGCACTTCAGACTCCTTACACCTCTCTGGCTACCACCAGGACTCCCTGCTGGGAAAAGCACCATTATGGGTACACAGGATAAAACTTCTCTTGGGTACATCCACACTTAGAGATTTTTAAGGCAAAATGCAGAAGATTTATTTAAAATTCCACAAGTACTCCCTGTTCTTTACAGTGTGCGTGCTTGTGTGTATATTCACCTGCACAAATGTTTTGCTTCTTCATAGGCCATGGTTGAAGATATTTACATGCTGAAACTGTTGATATCATCTGATCCCATGAGGCATGTATGGCTCTCTGAAGATTTCTGCCCCAGTACAAGTAAGAATGCCTATTTTTTCGATACGCTACTTGCAGATAAAAGTAAAACTGGAAACGAAGGACTTTCCAGGCAAAGATTCAATGTTTGGCACCCAGGCATTTCAGATGTACTTTTATAGATGGAGACTGAGATGTGTAACCCGATGCAAATGAAAGTCTTAGGAATGGAAACTCCAGACATATCACACACACTGACTAGGTATTAGTGCTTATTACATACTGAAAGATTGGTAGTAGCAATGATATGGCAAAAGGGGATTACACTGAGATGCAGTGGCACAGCATTGGCCCAAAAGGATTTCCAAATATTTCACAGAAAATTTGACAGTTCAGCAAATACCACACACAAAAAAATAGACACTACTGAAAGTCTCTGTTGTCGTCTTCAACTTTGAATTTGCTTCTGTGTGTTTGGCTGACAGTAAGATAAACGCTTCCGCCTTGATGCTCCAAATCTCTACTTCATGCAGCTGATTTAAAATGAAAGTGTTCCTGTGAAGAACTGAGAGTGATTTGGACTAATTTTATTTACTGTGATGGAAAATTAGGAAATAAACCCAGAGTTATTTAATTTAGAAGGTTAGCTATTTTAATCTGCTGATGCAGAATCCTTTTGTGGGCAAAAAACAGGCACAGAGATATAGTAAGGAGAACAACTCTGTAGCCTAGCTTTTCTATGTTTCATACGCTTAGTGATGTGGTAGAAGTGGTTGGGATTTACAGCACTAATGAGAGGCAGGTTAAAGCATGATTAGGTGGTCTCTGTCACAATCATTCAGAAATGAGATGTGGGTATAGCCTAAGGACACCTATAGGTCAAGCACTCTTCACTGGGCTGCATTTTGGATCATGTAATGGAATGATACCTGATTGCCCCAAGAAAAGACCCCTGCACGCTGGAAAAATGACACATCAGACTCAAGACCCTCCTTGCAGAATTTGGAGGAGAATTTTCATTCAAGTGATTACCCCTCAAACAAGGTACTTGCTGAAGCAGATTAGTCTCTAGTGAGGTTAAAAGATACACCTGCTTAACAACAAAGCAGAACTTGATCATCTTAATAAAAAATGAAAAGGCAATAGAAGACAGGTTGACCTGATTGACTACTTCCATGTAAATACTCTCATTATGTGCACTAGAAGACAACTATAAAGCAACAGAAGGAGATAAAATGACCTTTTTCAGATGAAGCTTGGAAAAAGATGAGAAGTCAGCATGATTATGCAAAGGATACAAGGTATGTCCTAGTGCTACTTTTCACTACCAGCTGACTGGTTGTATGAGGAGACATGATATGGCAGGCTGAGAAGGCAGGCAAGGATGTTTGCGCAGCCTCCAGTTTCAGAACAGAAGAATGACCATATCAGAGAAGGCCAGATGTCTATTTTCTCAGCCTCTACTAATCTACACCTTTAAGATTTTCAGATGCAAAGCCACTATTTTTGTGTTCAAGCTCTCAGGTGTGAATATATTCCTACAAGAGGGGGTCTTTAAAAAATATCTGACAGAGTTGGGAGGAATTTGGCCTGTCTTGTGCTCCTAAGCTGACTGATCATGCTGAAACCCTAGCTGTCTGCTCAGCCCCAAAAGGGAGCTAGAATATCTGCACCAACTCTGTACCTTTCCTTTTCCAGGGAGTGTGAGGGTCCATTGAGTGGGGTAAGTTAACCATTGACTCCGCTGCAAACACTCTGGTTGCTTTTGTTGATATAAGCCATTGTGACAGAGGTTTTGGTGTGAAAGCGATTACTGGATGCAGAGCTCTCTCATGCCAGGCATTCTTATTGGTGTCTGGGTAATGCTGGACTTGAGAATCAATTAGTCACTGAATCTGTCCTGAATTACAATTATATTCAGTGACTAATTGTGTGTGCTTTGGTCATCCTTCCTCTCCATTAATGTGTTCCTGCTAATTAAGGACCCTGAGAAGATCTCTTTCAGTCTATTATATGGATGCAGGTGGGAAGGAAGGTGCTTGTGCAGTAGTGAAGGGAGAGGGAGTTAAGGGAGTTTGTAGCACGGCTAATTTTTACCATTTGTTTAATCTGTTACTAAGGGTCATTTGTCAAACTGTGGCTGCTGTTCCTGCCCCTCCTTCTCTTGTTCAGAGTAATGAACAGCCTGGGAAAAAATTATCCCTCTTCCAAAGGATCAGCAAAGAGGAAGAGTTGATGATAATGGTCCTGAGAAGTGAGGGAGTTGTGCATGGATCACTTCCCAGGACTTAAAGGCTGGCTGTGCACTCTGCACCCAGGAAATGAGCTTAATCAACACTTGCTCATAAGGACAGTGAAAAGATCCTCATGATGATGGTGAGACTGGGGCTTTTTGCTGTTTGTTTTCTGAGGCAAGCAGTTGAGCATCAACACCCAGGCAATATGGTGAGTGGCTGTCTCCACAAGGCTGTGTCCGAAATTGGTGGGAGAATTACTCCTCCAAGGAATGAGGACTTGGGCCTTGTATTGTTTGATACAAAACTGGCTTGCCAGTCAGCCAAGGGACAGAAGCAAGGCAAAGAAAGTGACGACACTGCATCAAAACTGTGGGTGACATTCTTATGGTAGAAACTTCAAGTGGTGTGGAATGTGGTCTGTGGGACCTTTTCTCTTGGTGAGAAAATGAATGAACTTTACAGCCAGAAGTTTGATGGTAAAGTAAATGGCGGTGTATGAGATATTTGAGGCTTAGTAGCCTGTCCAGCAGTTTTGAACAAGCTGGAAAACATCTTTGTAAATTCAATTTGACCAACACAGTTTAGCTCTAATTGTTTTATCTGTGCAAGCAAACAGGTCCATCATTTTTGAAAAAATGGAGTGACATTGCCTGTGGCTGGATAAGGGATATCTCACATTAAATATCAGTAGTCAAACTTTGCTTTTTAGAAGTTCTTTCATTTTTGTCTGGTGCATTTTCAATTGACACAGCAGAAGTTATTGCAGTGTTCTTTATGTATAACAAACCAGTGTATGTGATTAAGGAGCTTTTACGTGGTAGGCTAAAAATCAAGTTGGGAAATAGAACAAGGACTTCAGCAATGATGTGGCATCTGTAATAGGAAGTACTCTTCAAAGAGGGGAATTTGTATCAGTATGCCAGTGAAAGGATCAGAGCTCTCCTATGGTCCTGCAGATCCTTGTAAGGATTGCAGTCAGGTGTTCAGTTTAATAATCAACGGTAGTTTAATTAACTAAAGATCAGTTATTTAGCTGTTGGAATGATTGTCTCTCAGTGTGTCTGGCTTTGTGATAACAAGGTGTGCTTGGGGAGGTCTTGACTTTTAATGTATACAAAATGTGGGGTATTTTTCTTTAAATATCTTCTAAACATAGAAAATAAGGGAGTGTTAACTGATAGAAACATAAAGGGTGACTTTCTGAGCATGCTACTCTGGTTCTCTGGTACCACAAGGGGGACCTAGGTAGGTTCAGTCTGTTGACTAAATTCTTAGTACCCTGAATTTCCAGGAAAGAAATCCGACTGAGGCACGTTGTGCCATCACCCTTCTTGCTTTGCCCTCTTCTGCTGGCCTCATGCTCCTTGTTGATGTAAAATAGGATACAAGGAAGCAGGAGAAAGAGGTTATTCACCTGAATATCAACCTGACATGGAAGTAGTCCCAAGCCTCTCTGCTTAGCCACAGCAACAGGCTGAATCCTCTTATTCCCTTTCAGGAACTAGTTAAACTGCTTCTTAAAAGCGCTTTGGTATTGTTTCTGCATTTCTTCTGTTAGGTTCTTCCTTCCCTCATTGTTTGGATTATTGGCAACCTGCTTCTACTTTTCATAATTTTATTCATGGACAGTTAGCTTTTGTTTGTTCATGTGCCAAGGTTACGTATCAGCTTAAATGGCTCTTTTCACCTCCCTCAGGTTTACTCCTCCTTCATGTATTCACACTCACAGTCACATCCCTTGACATCCATTGTTTTGCCAAGTAAAAATAGCTTATTTCTTCAGCTCTCTTGTAAAATTAATTTTTTTGTAAGAATACCAAGTTACAGAGTAACAGTCATAGATAATTGCTTGCTCTTGCAGTCAGAGCTAACCACAGAATTTTCCTGTGCTAAAAAATGAGTTAGAGCACACTTTGGCTCATAACCAAGGCCAGTATTCTGAAACACAGAGACTTAAGTTCTTATCTCTGGCAAGGCATGTAAGTAAATGGTCTCATACTAATGTGATGAGCACTTCTACTGCCGATTGACTTCAATGTGTAAATAAATTTCTTAACTAACCTCTTGAAATGCTAAGCATAAGCACCTGTATCGGATAATGTTGCCCTAATTGCTGGTATTTTTATTGTATCTCATTAAATCCACAATATCTGTTCAGAAATATCCACATGTCATTGAAGTTCTTACAGTCCTGGCACCTGTCTGGAGTAAATAAATGTTATTTCTCTCTCCGTATGTACTAACTGAAATCAAAGAGGATGTTATCAATTCCTCAGGGTCAGAGGAAGTTGGAGGAAGGCACGGGCAATGACCAGCCAAAGGTTCAGACCCCTGCCCCCTCTAGTGATCTTGCTCTATCCCATGTGAAATTAGAAAAGGAAGATCAGAAAAGTAGTCTGAATGTTTTGGTAGGCGGTTACTGATTAAGAGGTGTGGTGATGAGGTTATGTTTAAGATTGCTTTTCCCTCTTTGTTTCTGTACCTGTTTTATCCAGATAAAACATTTGAACACTGGATATGCTTTGGAGGGTACAGCTTAGCCTTTCTTTGATTTTTGTCAGGCTGTACACCAAAGGAAAAGGAAATGTCCATCTTTCTTGTCTCATTAATCATCTTGGTTTTCATCACTTTCAGTAATGGACATTGGACTAGCGGTTCTCTGGGAAAGAAATTACCTTTGTTTAATTTTGTCTGTAAATGGCCTACTGCAATCCTTCTTTGTGATTCTTAAGTCTTCCCCTCTATAAATAATATCGGGGTGCAATGTCCTACATTTTCAATCATGGTTTCTTAACTTCCTTCCTGTCAGTGTCTTTCCCTAATCCTTTCTTCCTTTTTAATAATTTTTAATGAGTAAGATCAGAATGGACTTGCCCTTTGCTTGCTGAAATGCTATGGCTTCAGCTTCTTCAATCTGCTTTTACATTTTGGATTAATCTATTATGTTAACAGGAACTCCTGAAATTACCCATATTCATTTACCGATTTAGATTTACTGTGAATGCCCCGCATTGCGTTCTGTGAACACTGGTCTTAGTCTATCAGTCCTGGCTTCTCCAGTTACGCCGGCAAAAATGTAAAAAAATTCTTAATTTATTGCACAGTTTTTAGGTTGTCTTTGAAGTGGCTTCTTCTCAAATTTCAGAGAATGCAACGGAAATCAGGTACATTTAAACAAAAGATTTCAAGTGATGGCAAGTCCTTAAAACTGGATTAAGAATTACATGTCAGACCTTATTAGTTGTAACTGTATAATTTTGCTAAGGTCCGACTTCTTATTTGCTTTGGCTGCTAAGTCTTGAGATATGAAACGCCTATTCATGGCACAGACTTCTATCTCTCCAAAGCTTTTTCTGCAAAAATTCTTTCTCTTCCTGTTAGTCCCCATTCTCCTTCTTAGGAGGCATATTTTGTGCCTCCTAAGGAAATATGTCTTTTTCATATCTGACCATTGTTTACAGCTTTTTCTTGTGTTGACTTGAATGTTGACTTGTTACAGAAGTTAATAATAGAGAAAGATAACATATGGGCTCTTTTGTTGAACTCGTTTGTTGTAGTTTAATAAGGACAGAAGGCCAAATATTCAGCTGAGGTTACTTGCTCCATTTCTGCTGACTTACAAGAGACCCCAAAATCTATGCTGAGTTTGTCTGTGTTACTCTTGTATAGAAGAATATTACACCCACCAGAAATGTTGCAGCATGTAGTGGGACTCGAAGTGCTACTTGAAGATAGATGGCTATGAATTGATCCTGAATATTCAAGAGAGTGGTTAGAGATAAGTGCTTTGGTTCCCCATAGTCTTCTTTACACCCTTGGCATGGCAGAGTGATGATGATGTCTAAGCACCTTCTCGCCTTCTGGAAGTGTTGCTCTGCACTGGATCTACCCACACATCCATCTTTCTTTCCTTATGCCCATATTCTCACCAGTAGGCAAGCAGGCCCTGGGGCCACTGACATGCTGATGGCTAGATCTGTACATGCTTGAGCTGAGAAGCCAGGATGTGGACTCTGCCAGCTTCTTCCACTCCCTATTTAGAGCTAACCCTTCCAGTATTGCATACTTCCACAGCCGTATGACAGCTGGTCAAAGAAAGGTTTGGAAAGAGCTGGTAATTATAACTAGAACCTTGAAAGAAATTTGAGAAAGCAGTAGAACAAGCTTGAAAGTTAAAGCCACAATAAAGAGGCCTTGGCATAAGACAGGAAGACGTCCACAAGCAGTCTGAAAGACACACAGTAGGCTTGGGAGTCCTCTGTCAGAGAGTTGTGTGTTTTCAGGCCACAGATTTCATTGGACTCAGTTGTGCTGCTGTTTTATTTGAATTCCAGACTAAGAAACCTAAATTCAAATGCTCACCCAGAAA
The DNA here is from genome assembly GCF_028554395.1 of Pezoporus wallicus. Taxonomy (NCBI): domain Eukaryota; kingdom Metazoa; phylum Chordata; class Aves; order Psittaciformes; family Psittacidae; genus Pezoporus; species Pezoporus wallicus. The sequence continues at coordinate 7,444,975 of NW_026637663.1, forward strand.
TTTTAATTTGGCTCTTTCATACAATATCCGTGTCACTCACGGGGCAATGGAAAGAGTGAAAAGGGAGTTAATAGTCAAGAAATTCATTAAAAGAAAGTAAATAGGAGTCCTAAAGTGTTTGTGACACCCCAGCCTGCCAGGGATTACAGTATCACAGTATGCTAGAGATTGGAAGGGACCTCGAAAGATCATCTAGTCCAATCCCCCTGCCAGAGCAGGAACACCTAGATAATGTTACACAGGAATGCGTCCAGGCGGGTTTTGAACGTCTCCAGGGAAGGAGACTCCACAACCTCCCTGGGCAGCCTGTTCCAGTGTTCTGTCACCCTCACTGAGAAGAAGTTTCTTCTCAAGTTTAAGTGGAACCTCTTGTGTTCCAGTTTGTACCCATTACCCCTTGTCCTATCATTGTTTGCCACTGAGTAGAGCCTGGCTCCGTCCTCGTGACACTCCCCCTTTATATATTTATAGACACTGATAAGGTCACCCCTCAGTCTCCTCTTCTCCAAACTATAGAGACCCAGCTCCCTCAGTCTTTCCTCATAAGGGAGATGCTCCACCCCCCTAATCATCTTTGTTGCCCTGCGCTGGACTCTCTCCAGCAGCTCCCTGTCCTTCTTGAACTGAGGGGCCCAGAACTGGACACAATATTCCAGATGGGGTCTCACCAGGGCAGAGTAGAGGGGAAGGAGGACCTCTCTCGACCTACTAACCACCGCCCTTCTAATACACCCCAGGATGCCATTGGCCTTCTTAGCCACAAGGGCACAGTGTTGGCTCATGGTCATCCTGTCGTCTCACTAGGACCCCCAGGTCCCTCTCCCCTACACTGCTCTCTAACAGGTCGTTTCCCAACCTATACTGGAACCTGGGGTTGTTCCTGCCCAGATGCAGGACTCTACACTTTCCCTTGTTATATTTCATCAAGTTATTCCCTGCCCAACTCTCCAGCCTGTCCAGGTCTCGCTGGATGGCAGCACAGCCTTCTGGCGTGTCAGCCACTCCTCCCAGCTTAGTGTCATCAGCAAACTTGCTGATAGTACACTCAATTCCCTCATCTAAATCGTTGATGAATATATTAAATAATACCGGTCCCAGTACTGACCCTTGAGGCACTCCACTAGTCACAGGCCTCCAACTAGACTCAGCCCCATAGACTACAACTCTCTGGCTTCTCTCCTTCAGCCAGTTCGCAGTCCACCTCACTACCTGATCATCCAGTCCACACTTCCTCAATTTAGCTGTGAGGATGCTGTGGGAGACTGTGTCAAATGCTTTGCTGAAGTCAAGGTAGACCACATCCACCGCTCTGCCATCATCCATCCACCGTGTTATTTCCTCATAAAAGGCTAAGGGATTGATCAAACATGATTTCCCCCTGGTGAAGCCATGTTGACTGCCCCTCATAACCCTCTTATCCTTGATATGCCTTAAGATGGCACCAAGGATAAGGCGTTCCATCACTTTCGCAGGGATGGAGGTGAGGCTGACCGGTCTATAGTTACCCGGGTCCTCCTTCTTGCCCTTTTTGAAGACTGGAGTGATATTTGCTTTCCTCCAGTCCTCAGGCACCTCTCCCGTTTCCCAAGACTTGGTAAAGATGATGGAGAGTGGTCTAGCAATGACTTCCGCCAGTTCCCCCAGCACCCGCGGGTGCATCCCATCTGGACCCATGGATTTATGGATGTCCAGATTGCTCAACTGGTCTCTAACCCATTCCTCATCGACTAAGGCAAACCGCTCCGTCGACCTGACTTCATCTAAGGTCTCAGGGGTACAGGGCTCTTCAGGACTGCCTGCAGCAGTGTAGACAGAGACAAAGAAGGCATTCAGTAACTCTGCCATCTCTGTATCTTCTGTCACCAGGGCACCCATCCCGTTCATCAGTGGGCCTACATTGCCTCTGGTGTTAGTTTTGTCTGCCATGTATTTGAAAAAGCTCTTTTTGATTCTTGGACAATTTGTTTAGAAATATGTCTGCTGCTAATTTAACAGCCTGAACTTTTTCCCCATGCCCTACATTTTGGTGCGAGGGTTCACGCATGTGCATAGTTTTCAATCAGATTTTAATGTTTCATGTGCCACTCTGAAGTCTACTTTTAAAAGAAGGTGTTTGTCCCTGTTTGTTTGCCCTCTGACCCATGGAGAGGTCTGACCCACAAACCCTTGCTCCCTATGGTGCATTTCTCAGCAGAAGAAATGGAGCAGCAGGTTTTCTGGGCCTGGCATTGCTCTGTTCAAATAAAACAAAAGTCCAGTTATGGAACACGTAGGAAGCAGGTCAAGCTTTTAATCTTGCCAGAGAGCAGAGGGCTGAGCAAAGCATCTATAAGTCATTAAATCTTCAATTTTCTGCCTTTCCTTGAGGCTTCCTTTCATTCCCCTTGGGACTTCCAGGGAAATCAGACTCCCTTCAAATGGTTCATACACTTGAAGCAGAAAAACTGCTACAGGAAATGGAACAAACACCTGGAATAAATCCTCCCCTCGGCCAGGTAAAACTCGCTGAGAGCCATAATTCTCACTGCAAGGAGGCTTCTCAGTGGCATGGAAAAAAGCAAGGCAAAGCCAGCACCTTTGCCTGTGTCACAACTGTGGTGCCCCAGGGTGCAACACCTCCTACAGCAGCCTCCACTTCTCCCTGAGGTGTCTGTCCATCACCTACCTGGTGGCTGTAGCTGTCAGAGACACATCTAAGCAAACTTTATGCCCCCTGAGCACTGCAGCACAGCCACACCAGGAGGCAGCTCACCTCCCTGCACATTTACACTTGCTCCCACCCGCCACATTAGCTATTTTGGCCATAACAAACAAGATGGCAGTCACAGATGAAGAGTAGCCCACTTGCAATATGGTCTTGGAGACTGCTGCTCTGCCTTGACCTGCCAGACCAAGCCCCTTTGCACCCTTGGCCAGCCTCTGCTGCTGCTCGTCAGCAATCCCATGGGGATCAGGTCCAAGAGAGGAAGGAGCTGAGTCACCAGTGAAGGGAGAGTGAAAGAAGCCCAAATGATCAAGTAGGCTAGAAACCCTCTTGCTTGCAGTGCAGAGCTGGTAAGGGCCGTGCTGGTTGAAACAAAGCATTGTCATCTCCTCCTGCATCTGCCCTATTAGAATGTGCTGTACCTCGTAGCTCTTAATCAGAGAGGGTACAGTCTTCTGCCAAGCAACTGCATGATACCAATGCTCTGTTATTAAAACAAAAATACCCTGCATTTTGGAGTGTGCATGTAGAGAAGGAAGACTGCTCTGTTACTGTGCGTGCAGGAGATTTGGCTGGGAGAAACCCCGTTTTTGGGCCTTCAGTGTTTCATTTTAGGACACAAGTTTCACTTCCTGAGGTCTTTACATTCTCTGGGATCTCCTCTTCCTTTTGCTGCTTTTTGGCAGGCACCATCTTTGCTTCTGCTTTTTGAGTTCATTGTCGACTTGGCTTTTAATCCTCTGTTTATTCCTCTGCCTTCTATAAGGAGACTTCAGTTACACCTTGGACTGCATAAGCAATCCTGTGTTGAGAAACTTACCTCTCTGTCCTCACTTGTTCATTTGTATTGTACTCAACATTTCTGCCTGTTCCTTCACCCTCCCATCTGGCCATGCAGAGCCAGAACTACAGGCATTGAGTGCTCTCCTTTACAATACAATACTCCATTTGCCTCTCTCACTGATGTTAACTTCCCTGTCACCTCCTTTTGCATCTCCACTGTCAGATTTTATTTCTCTCTCTCCTGACTTTTCATCACCCTTGCTTATTGCTGGAAACTGATGAGCATTTTCTTCCTTTCCAACACTTTATTTGTTTTTCTTCCTGTGCTTCCTGCAATGTCCTTTGCCCAGGCATTTATTAACTCTTCTTTGCTCTTTGCCGATTTCTGCTATCTGCTCTGGAAGGACTTCACACAGACTGCCTCTAACAGCACCATCTCTCCCTTTTTCTCATACGCATCACTCCGCATCTGAATCTCCCATATTCTCACTGACACCCCAGGGATAAGGTCAAGTCTCTTTTGCCTCTCTCTTTGAAGCTCCACACAGCTCCCCTCTAGCCAACTTCCTTGATTTTGCTTTGTCTCATTCCTTGTCCCATTTGAATACTTCAGGGCTGGTTTCTCATGGCTGTCCTGATGCGCATTGCATTCTTCAACACCTAATATACTTAAAGAGCCTTCAGAATTAATGTATTCAAATTTCTTTTTGGTCTTAAGTCTTGGAAGCTTACCTTCAAAGGGAAGTCTGGTATCCCTGCTTCTTAATATTGCTTCAGGAGAGGGAGCTTTAGGGAGCATGTACCTATAAGAAAACATAGAATATAGTGCCACTTACATTGTAAATGCCAAACATTCAAAACCACAGCTTCCCCATATTGGAGGTCCATACCATTTTAGTTTTGCCTCAGACACTGGGTAAGAACATGGTTAAACCTCCACTTCGTACCCACTTTGTGCTGCTAATTATTCATATGAGAAACACTGCTGTGCTTCCCATAGCTTCACTCCAGATGCTAGCATAGCCATCTCCATTGCTCTCGCAGGGAAAGGGGCCCCACTCTGGTACAGATAACAGTTGCTGTTTCTTAATGGCAAATACTATTCAGCTAAACCAGAAGACTGAGGAAAAGCAGTTTTAGGTTCACTTCCTAGATAAGAAAGAAAATTCCTTCCTGTTACTGATTCCATAAAGGAGAGTGAGCTAACCTGCAGAGTCTGATAAAGTCAGCCCTCTATTTCAGCTCTGGCTGTGGGCTATGTTAGCACAGACAGGCAGCTCACAAGGGTTTAATGCAAGAGACATAGAAGAAAGAAAATGATTTGGTTCTCTCACTCCCCTGAAGGGAACTGTCTTTGTTTTCCAGTACGGAGACTGCAGTGATACTCTTCATGATCCCCTGCAAAAACTGTAATTCATAACATGCTGGGTAAGCCACTTGGGAGCAAAAGCATCAAAGATTTCAGGCTTTCCTGGCCAGCCCCAAGGTCTTTTTTATCACTGACCGGTGTTCCCACAGCCATAGATTTTTATCACGAAGGTGGTGGAGACCATGGTTTGTTTCTCTACTGGCACAGCACAGTGCTCCCCGTTAGCTGGGCATGCAGACCAGGGTGGCTCCTGATGCTTTGTCTGCCTGGCTGTGCTGGTGTGTACAGGTTGAAGGTCTGGGTTTGATAAAGAACTACAATATTAACTCATGCCTATACCTGCAAGATTGTGGGCATAAATGTTACTCTGAGCATCCTCCTGGGTCCCCAAGGGTCTCACAACATACCTATTTTTGGAAAGCATGCATTCTGCCCCCTTGCTGTCACTGATGCTTGTGTCAGTGTTTGGTTTACTTTGTTTTCAGCTTAATAACTGACAAATCCTGCAGTGGCAGCTGGGCCAATTCGCCATGCACCCAGGCAGCAAGGGGGATGCTGCTGAGCAGCAGTTCATTGCTGTCATGGTGATGGTTTGTTTGAGAGGCAATGACAAGTGGTACAAGAGTGGGAAATGTGTTTTCCAGATATCTAGATTTAACCCCTTTCCCTTCTTTTTCTTTCAGGTTTTTTTTTCCTTATAGGTAAGCTTTGTACGTCAATACACACAAACTCAAAATGCAGCGAGTAACCTTGTTCACCAGCCTTTACACAGACAAACCCTCAGGTCATTCTTTTTTAAGTACTTTTTTCTTTCACAAAGATGAAGGGAAAATGTTCCCATGTATGGGTTTTGCAGGAAATGGGAAGTGGGTGCCAGCGACCAGGGCTGTGACCTGTCAGACCTCGACATCTAATGTAACGCGATCTTGTGGTGTTTGGGAGAAAAAACGGAAGAGAAGTCTGGCCCTGGGACTGCAAATCACAGGCTGTGATGACAAGAGGGGGCCTAATAAAACTCAGCACCCTTCACTCTTAAATGAAATGACTGCGGAGGGTGAGTGGGGAAAGGATAATTTACTGCCTAGAGATATCCTGGGGTATCACTTTCCTAGAAATGCCTTTCACTGGCCTGTAGAGCTTCAGTGATGGAAAATGTGAAAACAGCTTTGAGCAGTTAAGGTCTTTATTTGAATTAATTATAACATCTATAATAAGATTTAAGCAGTGGAGGATGGGGAAAAGAAGGCCTTGGATTGCCCCGACCCTGTTTTGTCACATCATCCCCCTCCTGCCACCTTCCTGAAGGGTTTTGGTGCTGCCAGAAAGGAAAAGCTGGGATGTCCAGGTGGCTCAGATGACATGGATGGCATAAGTATAAGATGCTGAGAAAACATGTCATTCCTCTAGGTCTCCTCTGACCACTCATTTCAGACTTTGTGTTGTGGAAGCCACAGGAGTGAGTGAATTTTACTGAACAATGCTGCTATTTGTTGGCAAGTTGGTCTGCTTTTGCAATGACTGTAATCAAAATTAATTGGCTTTAAGATATGCACCTGCAGAGATGGATACTTCCTAAATGAACTCATTTGATAGGAATGGGTGCAAAGTCCAAGAGCAGCTTGGTATGCCAGGGCATACCAGGACCCAGGATGCTGCTGGCTTGCTCTTGGAGGAGTTGTTTGATCACTTCCATTTTCATTGTTTCATTTTGTTGGGTTTTGGAAGTTTCTACTATAATTTAAAAAAAAAAAACAAACTCACAGTAATAGACAAACTTTGGGAGAAAATCTGCTGATATAGGCAAATATTGTACTTAGATGTACTGACGTCACTTTGTAGCTGGAAAAGCAAGTTACAAGCCACAAAATCATGAGTCCCCACACAAGACTGTGCAAAATTCTTTCTAGCTGAGCTGGAAATAGATTTTTTTTTCCGGAGGATTTTGATAGCTCTACATCTAGAATATTTGTAATTAAATTAAATATAAGGGAAGATGGAAAGTAAAATTAATTAAGAGTTGTTTTGTTTGTTTGATCTTACTAGACATTTAAGCTCAATTCTTATTGAATCTTTAAGCGGAGATTCTGGTTTGTTTAATCTATTTGTCTGCTCCTTATTATATTTCTGGTAGGGTGAGCACCAAAGAATAAATGAAAGATAATGAAATAAACAGAGCCAAGTGTGGCTGTGCCCTAGAGCTGTCCTATCTCAATATAGGAGTCTGTGTTTCATCTCTGCAAAGCAGAGATCGCAGGACTCAGCTGGCACCAATAAAGAGGTGTCACACTGGGAGAGAGAGCTGTCGCTCTGTTAGGCTCCTGTCTGCCCCCAGCCCCCAGTGTAGGGGCGAGGGTGGAGAATTCCATCTCTGTGGATCATTTACATCCTGGATGTATCCAGTATAAACCCACTCACCGCATCCCATTGAAGTGAAGCTGCAGAGCTTGTTTGCATGCCTCAAGAATAAAACCTGGCTAGTCTCAGGGCTGTGTTTGATACAGCATGCAGGACAGCTGTTAAAAACACAACTGGTTTCTAAAGCACCTGTTAAAATCTACCTTCAGCAAGATATAGCACCACTGCTGCTTCATCTCCCACATGGTTGCCCCTCTATTCCTCCTCCTCACTCCCCTCTGCAGTGCCCTATGAGTCCATTCCCAGCCCTCCCTGGACCTGCATTCAAGTCAGCATGAGCCAGGTAGTCCAGATGGTAGGAAATATCTATCTATTCATACATCTCACAGTCACATGGAAGTAGGAATGTTGCTTATCCCCTCACCTATCCTCTTGTGACAATTGGCACTTGATTGGGTTGCTTCTGCTTCCTATGCTCGGCAGTCTCTGCTGTTAGGAAAGCCTGAGGAATGGGAAAGTTGAGGTGTCCACCGAGCTATGCTGGTCCCTGACAGGGCTTCCCTCTGCACTCCTCATGGTTCACAAAACAAGATGCCTCAGCTTGTATGGCTGTTCAAGGTATCTTTACACTGTGCCTAAGCAGATCCAAGTGTAGCTTTCTGTGCACAGTTTAGCCAAGGCAAAGTGTTGTGGACTTTTCCTTCAAATCCAGATTGAGGGAAAAGTTTTGAGGACTTTCACACTCTAAAAATGTTCATCTCAAACTGAGTCAAAGCTTTCAAAATGACACCTTTGTGGATTTTGTTCTCCATATTAAATATGGATCTTGTAGTTTTTTGTGCTGCTGCAGTCTAAAAAGAGTATTTTCTTTCAACGTCATGCACATTAATTCTTAATATATCTTTTTTCCCCACAAAATTCCTGAGAAGTAGCAGCAGAGTGTGTTACACGCATTTCAAAAATGGAAAAATGGATGCCATCTGGTCCACTATAGCCTTGAACCAGCACTGTAGTTATCATAATAACTTTCCCATCCCCCATTTAAATTAGTTACACGTAAAGAAAATCCTACTTCTCCCCAAATGAAAAGCACATTAATTTTATCCAAAAGCCACCCTCACATCTGATATCCCCCTGATACTAGCAAAAAAAGAACAGAGACATAACTTTTGTCTGTTGTCTTGTTTACTAATAGGGGGTATTCAGGGTTAGGGGAATCATGGATATCTAAATAGAGAGAAGAAAGCAACAAGGTTAAAGAATACATTTTCAGCATACCAAAAAGTAAAAGGCAATAGGAAACTGACCTGGCAAATGCTTACTCATGGAGTGAATGTGATCAGGGTGGGAGGCAGCTTGGAAGAGTCCCCATGAAAAACCAGAATTTCCTTCAGTGGATACTGCCCTTGTTGCAATTGATACGTTAAGAGAAAGTATTTCAGTGTAGCTAGCAGTGAGTGAATAGAGATTCATATTCTCAGAGGATGAGCACCTAAGTATGTGCCTAACAGGACACTGAATTATTCAAACATCTCCTAAATCTGTGATATTATACTAGAAATCACATGGGCCCAGGTTCTTTTACAAGACCTTCAGCACATCCTGTTTTGGACCTGGAAAACAGCCCCTCACACAAGCTTTTTGCTTTCCACTTCTGGCTGTAATACAAAAGGGTAGCAGCCACTTTATGTCTGAACTAAAAATAGACTGGACCAAAGCAGAAGTCCTCGGCAGTTTGTGTTGATCAGCTGGGTTGGTGCTGTTGGTGATTTCTGGAACAGAAGTTTCTATTTCATAATATATTAATATGAATCTTCTTTGAAAATTAGCAGGATTCTTCCTGTCTACTATATTATTAACATTAATATTTAGTGTTGAAAGTGCTCTTTGGAAGTGTTATTATTATATTTTTTCAAGCACTTAATCCCATACATTGCATAGGGGAATGTATCTCTCCATCTGGATATCTGTGCTCTACAGTGGAAATACCAGAGCTGCTCAGAAATGCAAAGCACCTGCAGCTCTTTTCAAGGGGTGGTATCCAACTGTTGCCAGGGTGGAGTTAATATCTAGTTAAACATTAACCCAGGGCTTGGTTCCATCATTTTATAATGTGTAACCTGCTGCAAGTAAATGATAAACTGTTCTGGGTGCAGCCCTGATTGCCAAATACTTATATTTCATGTTGTTACTATTCAGAGGAAAAGCAAATAACTCTCATTTGAAAACAGGTAAACAGAAAAGATGCTGCATACTGGTTTCTTGCTCTCCTGAAAAGGCAAGAAGATAGTCATTGCACTGGAAACTCTATTGGCCAGTTCAAGATTTTATATATGTTTTTAAGACAACAGTACAAGGTGACATAAAGCCACATGCTGTTGGAGGACAGAGCCTGTAAGACACTGCCTCTCATTCCTTAAATCATACCAGTCTTTCCCCTTCTCATCCTTCTCCCTGCTTGCTCCCCAGCCCCCAGTGTGAAGTGTTAAAAACTTGAGGACAGAGCCTAGAGCTGTCTGCAGGTGGGGCTGGCCAACCCAAAGTGCCAGGCTCCCAAACCCACCACCTATCTCTCCTGCCCGCAGAGCAGCCAAGCACGCTGTGTGCTACTGGGTTCCCACACCACACTGCACTGGGAAGAGTCCATGCGTGTTTGGACTTGATGCGTTAGTCCATCAAATGTGCTATGCTATGATGCACTGTGGTAACTCTGACATCCTACAGTCTCACTGAGGTCCTGAATTGGTGGAGGCAGAGGGCAAAGGAAGCCTGGCTTCTGATTGTCCTCTTGAGTTAAAAAAAAACGTAATGAGATTCAGGAAAAGGTTGAATACAGAGAGAAGGCATTTTGCAGTTATGCTGACCAGGACAGATGCTGCAATAACCATTAATCTCCATGTTCCAGTCTGGAAGCTCATCATGTGCTGAAGTCACTGTCTGGCCTCCCTGAGCCCTGTGCAATCGTCACCCGTGTTCATCATCTGAGGTGAGAGGGGAGGGAGTCACCTTCCTCTGAAGCATCCGGCACCAGCTCCTGTCAGCAGCAGGATGCTGGCTGCAGTGGACATGGATGTGCTCCAGCATGGCAGCAGTTACACACCCTCCTCTGAGTTAAATCAGGAGATGCAGCCAGATGTCACCTCTAGCCAGGTTTACCCCTTTCACTTGCACACATGCCACACTTACCAACACACATCACCTTCCCCAGCCCCTGAAAAGTCCCATCTTTAGGCAGTTTCTTCCCAACCTGGGGGCTCTACCCTGCTTCCTGCAGTCATCAGTGTGTATTTGTTGCCATTATATCCCACGAGTTTGTGATCTTCAGTATTCAGAGACTTCAAGATGCAAGGTCAGGCAAGAGGATGTAGCAGCTGCAGAAAATAGTACGCGATTCAGCACTGCTGACAGGTGCTTGCTTTCTCACCTAAATCTGAAATTACTTCATCACTCTTTAATATGAAGAGGTCTTACGCATTTCATTATTAGCGTTCTTCCTTCTTTTCCTCTGTGTGTGTGTGTGTGTGCACATTTCAGTTGTCCTCTCCCACCCCTGTTCCTCTCTCTACCTCACATCAGTGTACACTGCACACTTCCTGTGGCACTTTTATAAGCTGCCAGAAGGGAAGTGACCTGGTTACACGTCCAGCTCTACAAGCTGCCTCAGCAATGCTTTTCCTCCTTCTCTGCAGCAGCCCTGGGCAAGCAGAATGTCCTCAGCCTGTCAGCGCATTTGAAGGGTATGGTCTGCACCCTGAAGGTGCAGGGAGGGTATGGTCTGCACTACAGCTCACCACCACGGTTCACAGAGCTGACATCGGCACTCAGTGACTTGTGACAACCCCGTTACAAAGCATGTGGTCACTGACTTCAGGCAGAAGCCATGGGATAGGGTTATATTATTATTACTACCGAGACTGTTGTTATTGCAGTAAGTATGAGCTGCTGACAGTAGCTGCCTCTCTGGAAATAACTCATCAATCATGAGAGCTGCCCACAGGAGGAGCCGCCCAGAGCCCTGATCCGGCAGCACTTACGCAGCAGGATGCCCGTGTTATCAGTGAGGAAATCCACACGCTTGACTCTACATACGCAAGTGTCCTCACTAGTTCCTGAAGGCAGCAAAAAGAGAAAGTTCTACCCATCCTCATTCAGTTTGCTGCAGAAGGATGTTCTTGTTTGTTTCTGCCCTTCTAAATAGTGAGTCAACTTGCCTCACTGAGATTCAAACTGACCCTCCAGCAGTCCCTCTCAAACATCATTTTCTTTATTATATCTCTTTTATTTTCAAATGTTTTGGGTATATAAATACCTGTAATAAGCTATATTCCCGGATCCTTATGGTTACATGTGAAACCAAAGACTTTAATGTAACATTTAAGATTTTAGGAGATTTCTTGCCACCACCCTGGTATCTTGGATGTTAGAAAAATAAAAGCTTATCATCCAGTCTGTTCTTTTGAATGATGTGCAGTTTTGCTTCCATGACCAGTCTAGGTCTAACCACCTAGAGTTTAATAGAGCATCACTTGGGAAGACTGCCTGATACAGTAAAAATACAATGATCATTCTTTCTGGATTTGTACCTAATTTTTCCACTATTCTATTTTATTTCCAAGCCTTCCAAAATTCTTATCCTTTTTTTTTTTCCAGATTTATAGCATGGAGCTATGCAAATGCATTTCAGGGAAGTCCAACTTAAGAATTCAGAGATAAAATAGGGAAAGCTGTATGATTATCCTATTTTTATAAGGTCCTTGTTCCATGTTAGAAGAAAAGTAGTTCCAAATATTGCTTGTAGGTCTATGAAATGCTTACAGAAGCCGACTCGCTTTGAGCAACTACAAATGATAGAATACCTCTTAACTGACAACAGATCCAGAAGGCTTCTGGGACTGGATGCTACATGGGTAGCATCAGCACGGTGCCACCAGTGAAAGCAGAGACACTTCACATAGCTTCAGGATTCACTGGAGAAAGTGTATAAAGCTCAATACAGATGGTAAAGTATAAAGCAACCTCATTTCCTCAGGCAAAGGGAAATGCCAATGAAAATTATCTGCCTGTGAGGAGGAACAAGATAAGAAAGAGGAGCGTTTTCTAGAAGCGCATTAAATATTTCACTCCCAAGTAAAATACAGGAATATGAACAAGCATATGGTTATGAAATCAAGTATCAAAATTTCTACTTAAGACCTGTAGATACAATCCAAACCTGAATGTAGACAGATGGAGTCTTTCTGGGTCAACAGGCTCTGCAGGCAATTTATGGGGAAAGGACGCTGGAGCATCCCTGATCACTTGTGCAGCTGCATGGGTTCACTGCTATGTATCCATGCATGCACAGTGGTGCCTCACAGCTGGTCAGAATGTTGCATGCCAATCCCTGGCTCCACTGAGAGAAAATCCCACCTCTGCTGGCATACAGCCCAAGCCAGAGATTTGTTGCCATACAGATTGTTGCCTTAGAATTAACTTCCCTCCCTTCTCCCTGCCCTCTTGGCTAACATGTCCTCTCAAAAGAGCTGATTTCCCTGAATGTCCCATTTGGGAGCAAAGCCTTTAGCATGTTCACAGTGTGGGGTGTGCTGAACATGTTGGTGCTGTGAGGCATGTGCCCGTTTCTCTGTGACTGTGGGAAGGAAGGGGGAGCGAGAAGGTGCTAGCAAGCAAAGAAGGACGTTTTGTGTTGGGAAGCAGATACACATTATAACTTGAGATGTGTTGAGTTTGCTATTAATTCCTTTCTAAGAGAGGCGGCTGTCTGCACACATTTGCCTGGTGTGACTTGCTCTTTTGGCCATGGGTTTACGGAGTGACTTTGAAAAGCATAAGATCTTTCTGTTTCCTGAGCAGGAGTGAAGCACAGTACTGCCCACCTGCTTCTCTGCCACTACTAGCTTTTGAATTGAAAGCAGAAAGAAGAAATGGAGATTATCAGGCCAGGCACTGGATGGAAGTGTCCACCTTGGGCCACAGATCACGATGGACAGCAGCCTGCCCCCGTCCCATGCCACCTGCCCTTGTGTCTGCCCAAGCCCCTTCCCCTGTCCCCCAAAACCACACTTCTTCTGTCTTATTTACAGTCCTTGAGGACAGAGGCTTTGTCCTGTGGTCTGTAATAAAGCTGGGTTTATTGTTCTTTCTCAGTTCTGCATTACAGTCTTCTCTGACTCCTTGGCAGCCACACTCAATTCCCTAGGGGCCTTTGCCCGTTATATTGGAAGTTTACAAGCTAGTATCATTTTTTTCTTTCTTTTAAACAAGGTAGATGCTATCTACTGACTACAGACATTGCTATAGTCCTCTCTAAATACCGTCAAGTCATTATTTCCAGCAGTAATGCACATCTAGTTAATTCACTTTGATATCGCTTTTTCAGTGTGAAGGCTATTTTGTGTAGTAAACGTTACAAATGTCGTTGTTACCCTTGATGATTAAATCCACACATCATTCAACTCAGCTCTTCCTTTCAGTGGTTTGACTTTCCATGGCTATGTTTTCCTTTTCTTGGCATCTATGTCCTATCAGTGACTGAGCTCAGTGGGAATGGGAGGTGCTGGCTGACCTATAGCACAAAGAGCTCACTTGGTCTGCAGATTGTCGCTATTGAAGTGACTATAAATATCCTTTCGAAGTTTCTCAGTTTGCCACACACTATGGTTTCCTTGGCTTGAACCTGCAGAGTATATGATCCCATATTTGAGATGATACTAGAAAAAGTGGACAAGATGTATTTTTATATATATATATATATTAGACCCTTTAATTAACATAAGATCTTTTTTGGAGAAGTAATAATGAGACTGACAAGCAAGTAGAATTTTTGAGATTGTAAAGAGCTTTATTTAGGGACTTGGATTTCTCCCAGCTGGATACTTCCAGCATCCTTTCCCAAGCAACTTCTAATTAATTAGAGTTCCCCATTACAACTAGTTCTGGAGCCATGCTTAACTTTGGCAGTTGCTAACAGATTCATCTATGTGATTTTCCTTGCTAGCAGCAATATTAGCCTTCTGCTGTGGCTGTGCCTGGTACTTTTCACCATCAGCCACCATTTAGATACTTTCCTCACTGAGCTGAGTATGCGGCTCCATGGAGGCAGTTACAAATGAAGTCTGGTTCCATAGGATCACAGAGTGCTTTAGGTGGGAAGAGATGTTTGAAGGTCTCTACTCCAACTGCCTGGGCCAAGCAGGGCTTACTTGAAGGCCAGACCAAGCCCACAGGGTATCTAGCTGAGTTTCGAAACCCTCTGTGGATGGACAGCACACAGCATCCATGCTTGCCCGCTCCGTCTATGAATTGTTTTTCCTACAGATCTGTTTGTCATGATTGTTTGAAACTGGTGACTAGGAATGTATCAGCTGCAAACAAAGCTTTCCAAGTGCTTGGGGCCAGGATAAGGCCTTCATAGCACCACCACTCTCTCTCTTGGCTTCTCTGAAGCCTGCTGGAGGCTGAGCTCACTTTTCCATCAAATCACTTATGGGATTCACATGCTGGGTCTCCCTTAGGCTGTACACTGTTGTGGATGAACCTTATTGTCACAGTCACCTTTGTTATTTTACCTCTCTGCTAAATTTTGTCCTGGTAGAACAGTGGCTTCACAGACTACTAAAGGCACACACACATCTGTATGTACACACACAGCAAAAGACTGCTGGCAAGACATCTCGGTATCCCCAATTGCAGCAGCAGAGTCCTGTCACCAGGTGAGATAATTTCACTCAGGGCAGCATAGAGATGGTTTGATGCCTGTAGGCCACTGACAAACAAAACCCCAGGAAGAGTGGGGCAGGGGACACCCCTTGGAGCCCAGCCTGGTCCCTGCTGATGCAAGCAGCAGTGCATGTCATGAAAAGCTGTCTGTTTAGTGCAGCTCCCAGCTTGCCCCTGGAAGAGAGGGGAGCAGAAAAACATCTTTTCACTCACCTTGCTCACCTGTGCAGGGAAAACACCTGGGTGCAGGGGTCTGCCCTTGTCACCAAACCACAGGTAGCAGGTAGGCTGAGCACTGCTGAGGAAAGGAGACATTTTTCTGCTCAGTAGAGCAAAACCAGGGCACAAACTAGCTCTCTGCAAGCAGAGACAGGCACTGAATTCATTGGATAATCTGCTGCAAATTATTTGCCTAGCTCTATTAATTAATGTTTGTGAAGCATTTGGAGGGTTAAATGCCCTTGAGCCGTTGTTCACCTAAGCTTTGCCCCCAAAACTGACATCAATGAAAAATCCTTAATGGAGGTGGTAGCAGCAGCAGCAGCAGCACTGAATTTTCAAACCCTCCTAAGGCAAGAAAACATTATTTTCCCTTCATTTTATGGTCTGTTGAATCTTCTGTTTTTCTTCTCGTATAGCAGGAATAATGTTTGTGGCCTTGGAGTATTCTTGTGGTTCTCCAAATGCCTCAGATTTAATTTGGCATCTTTCACACACAAAAAATTTATTGCCTCGTATACTCCTTCGTTGTGAATATTGTCCCTTCCCCAGTTCTGTGGAGGGGTCCTGGAGCCTAACAATTGTCCCATGGAGTTGTTTCTCAGCTGGTGAGGAGCCCTGACTTGTGCCTTGGCAGGCAGGGATCACACAAGAAGACAGTCCCTGATGGGGAGAAGAGGTCAGCCCGGACCTTTAACATTGGCCTGAGCTCCAATCACCCATCTCAGAAAACAAATAAGAAAACATAATAAGATGCACACAGGCTCTTTGTTGCCAAGTCCAAAACCCAACATATAAGAATAAGCTTTGTGAACAGGGAGGTCTGCACAGTGAAAGGCACTCTAGGGCAGGCGGCAGGGACCGGAATTGTTCTGGCTGATGGTGCTCACTCTCTGGCTGGGGACCAGCAGAATAGCCTGGGGTCAGGTCTTCGTGTTTTGGGTACCAGCTCTCCAAATAGAGTGTGCTTGTATTGTACAAAAACAATAACAAAAGACATCCAGGCTGTTCCAGATGCAGGGGCTACTGCCTGTCACCCTGATGGACTGAGATTCAGATCCCTGAATTCAATTTCCCTCTGTAGAACAGCTGCAGCAGCTTTCTGTCATGTGGCACAAGACTGTCTGATACAGGTCACTGACATATCTGTATCAATTTTGGCACATACCTGAAGATACTGCAGGTTTTTTATATTTTAGCTTATTATGTGCCTGAAATTAAGGGAGCCACACAACTCTTCAAGTGTTTCGCATTAGGCGATTCCATTTGGGCAGCTTGCGAAGAGGAGTAACTGAGATGATTCTATTTCCAGATTGGGATCAGGTCAGATAACTATCACCTCCATTCCTCTGCCTGACCTGTAATTTCCAACCCCACCGTCAGTTCTTGCAGTGACAGGCAGTGTCCTTCACATGTTGCTGAGCCATGTGAAACATCAGGGGAAAGGCTTCCTGCAACCGACTGGATTTCCATTTCCAGGTGCAGTACCCGGCACTGAGGATGCAGTAGGGCACGCCACACCTCGCCTTTCCTAAGCTCCCCGCCAAGGTTGCTGCTGCCAAACTCTGTGCTCTCATCGGATGCGTGAAGGGAAAGCTGTCCTCTTCCTGACCTCCAGCCACATGGGCACTAACTGCAACCAAGGGCTGTACCTGGAGGTGCAAGTGTTCATCCAGCATGCAGTGAGCAAAGCCCAGGATCTGTACTGTCCACTGCTGGCCCCAGGCTGGGAGTGAAGGAGGCTATCCCTGGAGAGACCATCCATCTCTGTGGGTTAGGCAGGCCATTTACTGCTGCTGCTGTTCATGTCTCATCTGGGTGAAGAGCAAAGGGTGCACCTGGGAGGTAATCATGTTAACCAAGACATGTCCTGTCTTGGAGGCAAATTACAGGTGTGCAAGTGAGAAAGTAAAATAGTGGCTATGGATAGAGCTAATGACCAGTAATCTCTCCAGAAGTCACTAAACAGAGCATCAGTCCTGTACTGGTGGAAAACTGCAGTGGGGGTTTCTGTCTCCGTGTAGATCCTATGCTTTACAGAAGACTCAGCTGAGCTATTTCTTGCCTCAAGGGCACCAAGTTCAGCTGTGGACCAGCACTGCTCTGAGGCTGGGCTGAGGTCTGACCCAGGAGGTACAGTGGTATGCACAGTGGGTGCATCCACACACCACATTTGCTTTGTGTTGTGACTCAGGACATTTATCACAGGCAGCTGTTGCCAGATGGCTTGTGTTACCACAATGGATCACTGCAGAAGGCTACTTCTGATGGGAGCATCAGAAGAAGACACACCAGAAACAGCATCTCAGAAGCTGATGTAGCCACTCTGCTTCATGGATCTTCATTTATATTACATGAAAAATGCCCCTTCCACCAACTACCTCCTTTAAAGGTCCATCTTCCAGTACCCTCTTTGTGCTGTAGACTTATGCAGTCAGAAATGTGCTTTCCCACCACTTCTGCCTTTTCGCTTTGCTCCGCAGGTCCAGAATGGCCAGCATCAGCTGAGATGTGCAGGTGAAGTATAGCAGAGTCACCTCAGGGCTGAAGGGGCGCAGCCTGTGATCCATCAGGCTCAGCAGCAGCAGTGTCACAGCTATATCCGCCCTCTAACCTGGCAGTATTCTCACCTGGGCACCATGAGCCCTAACAACCCAGGCAGAAGCTCCAGCCCTCCTCTTCCCTAAGCAAACACAACTACAAAAGAGAGCAGCCTGAATCTCCCCTCCTCTGCACACAAGGGTGGCGAGTGTGTACGTGTGTGTGTGTGTTAGCTCAAGAAAGGGATGGATTAATTATGTGATGATGGGAGAGAGAATGCTCTCAGGGCTCTGGGCCTGCCCCCTACCAGATTTTACTGGCATTTTCTGCACATTTCTATTAGCTCAGTGGGCACAGCTTGTATGCAAACAAGTACAATAAAGCTCAGTTATTGTTTGGTATGATGGGAGCCTGGGAGTCTTTCTTTTTTTTTCTTCTTTTTCACAAGCATTGTTTCTATTTGTCATTAAGGCTCACTTTCTAATCTATCTTTGTAGGAGGTTGGTCTGGTTTGATATTGTCATTTACATGCAGCCAGAGCTCTCTGGCCTGAAGAGGCATTTAAGGCCAACTGAGGTTTTTTGTGTTTTCTCTTTTGTTTTTCTTTTTCTTTTCAGACAAGACAACCAGAAAAGACAGGGAAGAAAAGCGCTTGCAAAGAAAGACAAACATATAATTAGCAAAAGTAAATACATCATTATTTGATGGTTTTCATGCATGTGACTGTTTCAACTGCTCATGAATTTTTTCATCCAGATTGTAAAATGTTCATATTTATATGTTACTCAGAAAAAGATGTGATGCCCTGGAGAAGCTAATTCTTGGTTTGTAGATTGTTTACAAGCTGTCAATTGCAATTTGAATATATTTGCAATTCATAGGGCTGATAAATAACGTAAGTCACATGGCATAGTTTCTGCTCCTAACCTGTAGTACATCCCTGTGTAAGTAACACCAAGGTAGGCAAGCATTTGTCTCCCCATCTGCCTCTCAAATCACACATTTAATGGAGCAAGCAAACATAATACCCAAGAGTACCTCTGGGATGTCGTAATAGTATTCTGCCCTGCCCGACTCCCTGGAAAGCTCTGATCTCATGGCATTGTGTGCAGCCACCTTTTGCTGAGTCCTTTCTCAGTTACAGCTCACACATGAGCAGGACGAGTATTCTGTATGCTTTATCTATATGGCACCTAGCACGCTGTGGGACAGCCAGCCAGAAAGGGACAAAAGGATAACTACGCCATAGTGACTACATGTTTGCCTGGGTGTGGATGACTGAGAACTCGGGGCGCTCTGGTTCATTATTCCAGACATGTGGGGGTGACTCTGTTCTCTGCGGGATGATTAATGAATACAATTATCAACACAATACAATCTGCAAATTGTATTTTACGATAAAAATACTTCCGGCTCCTATTTCTTCTTTTTATTTTTCTCCATATTTGAAGTGAACTTTTGCAAGTGCTTTCATAAAAGAAGAGACAATCTCTGAATATTTCTAGGTAGTGAGGTTGTAATTTCAAGAAGTGTGACTGCCTTTCATTTTTCTCCTTGGTATAAATTTTGTTTGATGGAACTGACCCCATTACTCACAGGGAATTATGCTAGAAAGTCCTTTCATTTCATCTCCTGGTGGAAACAAAATGCTGTCTCTTGTTCTTCTCCTAAAAACATGGCTACTAAATTGCGTTGTGGGTGGCTTGCATGGTCATAAATATATGTAGCCATTCTGAGCATCATAAATCAGTATTTTCAAATGGACATATTTCCCTGCCTTTACAATAGCTTAAGGTGATTCTCTGTCTTCACAATTTTTCCTGATTTTGAATACAAATCTCTTCTCCACAGTTTACCCACATTGCTTCCTATACCCTTGCACTATAAAACAAAAATTATACCCTTTTAAGGCTTCTCAGCCGTTACTGGGTGTCCCCCCATTTTGTCTGATCTTTCCTGCTAGATGACATTTCTCTCCAAGATTGTCCTTGTTTTTTCTAGACTGTTTTTAGATGGTTCCCGTCTTTCTTCAAGTCTAGTCCACAAGACTCAACTGTATCAGTTAGGACCCGGATAGATTGGAACTGTATCTTAATGTATCTCATATGTAATTGTCAACTTTATCTGTTCCTGTTAAGAAATTTTATATTTACACATACATGACGCTACCAAATAATTTTTGTTTGTGGTGCGCTGTATACAGTGTCTGTAGCTATAGAAATGTTTTCTCTCAGCTTGAGCAGATGATTCCTTTCAAATGACAGTTCCTTGTCTTTGTGTTTACTAAACTGCATTTATTTTTTCAGATTATTTAGCCAATTTCTTAAGGCCAGTTTTAGGACAAACTGACAGAGGAGATTGATAGATTTTTTGGGTACATGTATGGATCGTATAGTTTTTTGTTGCTCTCATTAATTTTCCCTGGTTGGATTTGCTGGCCTGTATGTGGTCTTGCGCATCAATCAGGTTAAGACAAGCTGGGGAGGTCGTGATCTGGGGGTACCCTGGAGACACCCTCCCTGTCAAAAGGAGGGGACATCCCACCTGTCAAAAGGGTGGGATGGCAAAGAGCAAAGACAGCTGAAGCCAAGGGTCTCTGGGCACAGAAAGCGAGGGTGGGAGAGGAGCTACCCAAATCCTGAAGCTGACAAACTCTCTAAAATGGGAGACATTCCTGTCACAAGAAGAATGAATTACTGCAATTTGTGATGCCAAATCACTTGCTTTAATAAGTGTTCTGTGTGGACACAGACTATTTTTACAATAAGTAACCAGTTTGATACAATATCTCCATGCAGACCATCCCCAAGTCTTTCCCACTCTCATGTGAAGCTCTTTGAACTGTGTCAACCCACTATTAGAATTTGCCATGTGTACAGTGTCAATTGTTACCCTGAGGAATGGGATGGATGAGGACATGCTTAGATAGTAATGCTTTAAATTAAGATTCCTGAATATGCCTCTGATGTACAGAGGTTAATTAAGAAGCTATTGTGAGCTGAATTAATACCATTTGCTTATTGAAAACATAAGTCATGAGAATTAACAACAAAGTCATAAATATATTTCCCTAAGGGCCAGATCCTTCAGCTCTTCCTCATTTGAGTAATCCTTACTCATGTGAGTAGTCCCATTGAATTAATTGAGACTACATGAGCTCATTTATCTATGACTACGAAGTGCCATAGTTGAGTCTCACACAAGCATTAATCTAAAATGAATGTGTTTTTAATGATAAATTTATACTTAGATGGACTATAATGGTTGTTTACATCCAAACCTTGCTTTAATAAGGCTGGTTTAGCCTGCCAAGTAAATAAATCCAGCTTTTAATTAATAATCAAGTGACAGAGAAACAATGATTACAGATTAAAAGCAGAATTCTGACATAGACAAAAAACAAGTGTGAGGTTTCGTTAGGTCCATTACAACATATGCTTTTTTTCTGATAGCTGAATGGAAAGCTGGTACATTTTCACCACTGAATTGAGTATCATGATCTGAGCTAGTTCTGAGTGTGCTCCAGAACCAAAAGCAAGAAAGCCATGTGGATGAGAGAGATGGATGCTTAACCAGCAGGGTGACAACCCATCTCATCCTGCTGTTCCAACCCAAGATACACATACTATGGAGTATTGCACTCTGCCGTGTAAAAATGTGAACTCCCACCCTCCTAGATCAGGGTTCTTCTGATGCTCTGCTGCAGCACCTTTATATTGTAGACATGCTAAGAGTCAGTGAACACCCCTAAAGCATATTCTGACAGCAACAAAGTTGTACTCTTCCTCTGGTGTTGTGAACAGGAAGAGATCACTCTGTTGCGGCTGTTTTATCCTGAGCCTGCTGGCCAGCATTGAACCATAGAATATTGAGTGTTTGGGAAGTAACAGAGGTCTCAGTCTTCTACAAGGTCACCTTAGACCAAGCTGCCTCCATTTGTTCCCTTGACAAAAAGCCTCAATGTAGACACTTCCAAATGGTGCAAAAAGAGATGCTGTTCCCTCCCCTGTGGATTGAGTCATGCATGAGATGCGACCATCGCTCCCAGTCAGAGGCCAGAGCTTAGTGACTCCTAAGCAGAAGAGCAGTTGTGGCATCACCTGATCCTAAAAAGTCCCATGCAACCTCTCTTGCTGGGGCCAGACGCAGCACAGTTTCCTTTGTACCTCTAGTTGCAGATGTGCGTGACTTTAGTGGAGACTCTTTTGGTAAGAAAAAGTAGTGGGAGTTTCTTTTTCCAGACTTTAGCCTAGTCTGTTTGGTGGAGAAGCAGAAAAGAACCTACTGGGGGTGCTGACAGAAACAGTTCAAGTGGATGCCAATATCCAGAAGGTTTTGCTTCCTTCAACCCCCCCCCCCCCCCCGAATTTATCTGCATTTTCCCAAATTTCACATTATACTCTTCCTGGCTCCCCTTTTCAGTGCTTAAGAACTGCCCAAGGATGCACAGGGAAAGGTTGTCCTTGCATCATGTCCTCCAGACTAGAAGGAAGCACTATAATGAGTGTTTTCAGAGACTCTCCCTTCTTCAAGACTTCTAGCTCAGGGTAGAGTTTTTTGGAAGATGAAGGAGCTGTACAGAATAATACTAATGCCTCATTTAAAGACTAAAAGAAACCAAAGCAAACCAACCTCAAACCTTTAGCAATTTAACTACTTGAAATTGATATTAATGCACACTTTGGCAATTGATTTTCCACACTGGGAAATTAAATATAATTTATCGCTGCACATTTTGATTCTCTGATGTCCTTTAAATCCCTGGAATCCATGTCAAGCACCAAAGGGATACAAACTCAATTATAACTAAAAGCTAAGCAATTCCTGCAGTGATTTATAATCATCTGTGATAAAAGGGAAGGTTGTGATCTGGGAGAGACCACTTACTATTGGGCCTTTGTCACAATTATGTACTCATCTCCACTAGTTACTTACATTGCAAACACTTTCTTTCAGAGGTACATAATAAAAATAACAATTTAATATAGCTAATTAAATAATAACAGTAATAAAAGCTTCCTCACTGGCCTTGGAAGCTCTGTTATGGTCTAGGATTTGGTATTTACTTTGAAGAGCATAATTTTCATTCTTTTCTTTTTCCAACTGAAGTCAGCTGTCACTTAGGAAAATCTGGACATATGGAGAGCGTAGCCTGCCTAGTCCAGCCTTTCCCTGGGTTCCAATGTCTGTTTCCACAGTGGCAGGGAGAGGAGCGAGGATGTGGGTGCTGCTGTGTGGTCCAGGGCTATGTCTGATGATGGAGCCCCACGCATGCACAGCAGAGGGAGCAGGGACACACACATCTTCCACTTCTAGTGGAGAAGCAGAAAGGAAAGGAAGGGGCAGAAAGAATGGATGGGGGGGTGATGATATCAAAAGAAGGAGGAAAAAAACATGGGAGGAGAATAATGAGTCAGAGAGGCTTTGTATTCTACTTTTACAAGGAAAACGGTCATACAACAAGGCAAGACAGACCATAAATGCTGGCATTTGCATTTCATCTGTGAGTTTAGTGCTAAGCAAAGGGTCTACTGGAGAAGCTGGACTGTCAGGAAATAATGCGGGAGCTGGGGTGTTTTTCTGCACAGCTCTGGAGCCCTTTTAGTGCCCTCCTAGGGTTTGCACCTCCTTCTGGAAGCTGACAAGGTAGAAGTTAATGACAGCAGTTAACACGTTAGATCGCCAGGTCATGCTGCCTTTGCTCCCCCTTCAACCCCCTTCACAGCAAGTAAACAGACAGGGCTTTAGACTGGAAACGTGTTCTCTGGTACTTCCGCAACACAAACAGTGCAGTAATGGAAAAACAGTCTGTTTATCCTCAGAGTGTTAGCAGATGGCAGATCCTTCCCGCTCCCTCTCTGCTGCAAACCAAGCTCCCCAGTGAGTCCCCAAGGCCATTGCTGGATGCAGACATTCTCCAAAGCCCCTCAGTGAGGTGTGCACAGCACACAAGTGAAGGTGAATCCCACACACTTCTCAGGGGCTTGTGCGGAAGCATTGACTATAAGGGAAAGGCTGCACAGGGATTACCTGTAGGTACACGCGTTCTAGCTAGAGTATTGCGCAGATGGAACATGCTGCTGCAAAAAAGGAGCACTCTAGACTTCCTTTACAGTAAGCCAGCACCAGACATGTCCTTACCCTGTTCCAAGTGCCCCACAAGGCAGGGGGCAAATGGAGGAGCTCATAACTCCTCTGTGGGCCCCCATATCCCAGCTGGCACCAAATGCCCACCCAGGGACCACAGTTAGCACAGCCAGTCTCCCCTACTACACAACAGGCAGCTCCATTTCAGATGTTTCTGAGAAGAGAGAGACAAGAGAAGAGGTGGTCATGGCCTTCCCCACACCCCTTTGCTGCATCTCTAGAGCCCACAGGAGCATGGCCTCTTCCCAACCCAGCTGTGTTGGCTGCAAACCCCTCCCTGGACACATGCTGCCCCCCTCTTGTCAGAGGCTACAGCCTACTTCTTAGCTAGGCTGTTTGTGGGACCACTTCTCCACCCAGTGCATTCAAAATGCTGGTTTCCGAGGCTTCAGTCATAACCAGGATAATCTGTGTTAGACAGGGTTCACACTACCCCCAGCTGAGAGCTCTGAGATGCCACGGTGAGATTCATGTCACCCCACCCCACACATCTTCCTCCCTGTAAGGCCACGGTTTCCCAAAACTAGATAACTGACACAGCCACAAGCAGGGCTCAAAAAGCATCTGGGACAGGCTGGGGAGGGTAATCAGAGAACACGTGCTAGATGGATGCCTGAGCTAACCTAATCCAGGACTGCAACAGGATCTGATTCTGTCCTCTGCAAGTTATATCACTTATAATTTTGTTACACCTCTATTTTTCCTCCGTATATACGTAAGGCTTAGGTCCACAGCCAATGCAGACACACTGTTGATTTTGTCTGTGGATCCACAGCAAGGTAAGAATGAACTACCACAATAGGAGGATTACTACCCTGCTGGAAGCCTTGACACTCAAATATCCACAGGGATCACTGACTGCCTGCTCCTTGCTCTCTGACAGAGACTTGAGCACCTCCTTGGCAGGAGTTCTGGGAGGGCATGGTAAGGTGAGAGCTGCCGTCTGTGCTTGCAAAGTGCTGTTCTGTGCTCTGAATGCAGTCACATCACCTCCCTCCAGACATCACATCTTCCTCCAAGAGTAGTCACTCCTTTTACAGTCAAAGGAGGGAAACATGCATTTCTACAAGGTGACTCATCTAACCTACTTTAGACACTTCCTTTAGGAAAAGGTGGGTTGCACTGTGGCTCTTGGCACAGAAAGTAGGTACCTGGTTGTGTTGCAGACAATACAGCTCTGCACACTTTGCTAGCTGTCCTGAATCAGGCATCAAAAAACAGTGAATACTTCAGAAAGGTTGTTCTAAATTTTTCTCCAGCTGTGCTGTTGTGCAAAGGTCATCAGTATTAGCAAAGTTCTTGGGTAGTACAGTTTGCAAACAGCAGTACCTAGAAGGAGACTAATTTCTCTGTATTCAGACCAGAGCTTGGATGTCATCAGCCACATAAGACCCTTGGCTCTAAGATGAACAGTGGCCATAAGAAGGAATACTGGCTAGCTTCCATTTGCTGTCACATCTTCAGGGCTGCAGTCACTAGTGTATGGTAGGGAATCAGCTTGAATTCTGTGCAGGGGGGGTGACGGGTGCATTTCCTTACCTTCTCTGGTAGATATACATTCAGAATCATCAGCCAGCAACAGAGCTGTCTGGGATACATAACAGCCTCTTCACCTTTGGAGCAGTACAATCTGACGTCCATGTGTCCCCAGGCAGCCCGGAGACAGAGGAATACCCAGTTACATCTGGATGCCCTCTTTGCAACTCCCCTCATGCTGAAGCTACCAAAGCCTCTGAGAGGCAGTTGTACCTCAGTCAGTATGGATGGCACTGTTTTAATCAAAGCTAATTTAGATTTCTGCTTTGAGACATGTCCAAAGATATACACACATTTGAAAAACACCTGAAATGTTAAAATATTCAGCTAGCTTCTAGCTGCTGCAAAGAACCCACAGCCTCTGCCCAGGCTATCTTGCTGCTGCTCATCAGCACTAGTTTCTTTTAGCACCATCCTTCTTCCTCAAAAGTTACTGATGGTAGGAATAGCCTCTGAGAAGCAGCAGTCAAGACAATAAGAAAGGTAATGCCACTGGCCATGCAGAGTTGAGAAAAAAGGGCAGCAATAGAGACACACTTCCAGCTACCCCTCACACTGTTGTTTCAGCCATGACAATTTGTCTTTGCACCTCTGCTTCCCTCTCTGCCTGCAGCTGGGATGGGCACATCCCTCATTCCTGTGGCTGCCTTCCTGATAAATGGCCTTATGTTGCTCTTCAGAGATATTGTGGAAAGAAGAGTGAACGAAATGAAACCGATGCCAAGCCCACCTATGCGGTTTACTTAATCCTAACAAGTCACAACAGAATTTGGGGGCTGCATCTTACTCAAGAGGAAGTGATGGCTCCTGAAAAACATGTCTATTTCTTCAGGGGGTTTATTTGCTTTTCACTGTCAAAGTCACAATTACTCATTCGGATGACAGCAGCACTGTATCACCCCTCAGTAATGCAGGTATGCAACTTCCTCTTTACTGCTTAGAGGGCATCTTGTCCCGCTCTTGGCTCCCTACAGCACATCTGACTGCTGCAACGAGTCTGCATCTCTTCTCTGTCTCACCACCCTGTCAAAGGAAAGCAGCATAAGATCCCTCGCAGGTGTATTTTAGATGTGTAATACTGATACGCTTCATAAAACATATCAGCACATTTCAAAAGTTTTGTATAAAATTTAAGTCCATGAGTCAAACCAGGGAGTGGAAAGTGTCCCACATGCCAGACAAGAGCCAGCACAAATCTGAAAGCCATTGAAGGAAATGGGCAGAAGCCAGTGACACAAAGGAGCTGGTTTTCCCCTGTCCTGTCAGGGATTCCAAAGCTTGTGAAACCCTGAGCTCCAGCAGGAAACAGAGGGGAGAGTGCTTGGTGTGCAGTTGAAGGGGAGTGGTATATGAGTGCGTGTCATTTTCACGGCATTCAGGTTCACTCTGACCTTCCTGTGGAGCTTCAGTACCAGCCTGACTCAAACAATTTATGGCAGAGCTTAAACTCCCTTCAAGGTCTCTCAGATCATGAGGTAACTCTGTGAGTGGGTTTGAGAGCACTGAAAAAGTAAAACCTGCCTTCCCTCCACCTGGCATACACATGCCCTGATGGCCATCAACTTTCTAGCTGCACATGGTAGGGTCTGGCTCTCATGTTACTTCACAGTTACGGTCTCTAACCTCACTTCTTAAGCAGAGTGCGAAGGGGAGGTCACAAAGGATTTATTGAGTTTCCTGGCTCCAGAAGGAACCAGAAGATGCTTGAAGACGAGGCAGGCCTCAGCTTGCTATGCAGAAGCTGCAGACTTGAGGCATTTCATCTGCTTTACCATAGTGAGGCTTCCACTGGGAAGCTGCTGTACCCAGATGTCGGTGTCCTCTTTAACTGCAAACCTGCAACAAATGCCAGCTGCATTGCCTCCAAGTCAGGAGTTTCATCAGCTTGTCTGTCACTGTATGGTGCAGGTGAAGCATCAGCCTCATTGCTGGCACTAACTGGGCTATTTATTCCACTGCATCAGTTTGTTCAGCTGAGTATAGCATACAATATAGTGAAGGATCCTGTGTTTCCTTGCTAAACTCCCAAAATCATGTCAAACACTAGAGGAGACAGAGAACACCAGCAGTAGCACACTTCACAGGGGGTCTCCTGGGGGAGTAGAGGCATAAAATAACATGAAGAATAGTTCAAATCACTAAAAGCATTTGCATCAATGAGGTTGGGGTTTTTGGCAAACCTGTGAATGACAAGAGCAAACTAGAATTAGGTCAGCAGTAGAAGTCCTTTGGATTTTTCCCTAAAAATCCAAAGAAATCTCTTTCCTTTAAGGCCATCAAAGATGAGCAACTTACAGGAGCCAAGGCTGTGTGGGTGATCAAAGCTCTGTGGACATCCACATTTAGCACAGGGAAGAATGTGATACCAAGACAAATTCAGACTAGGAGACAAGTGGCTGTAAAACATACAAAGGTGATTGCTAATTAAAGAGATTTCCCTTGCCCCTTTGCAGTAACTCATGTGGATGAGCCCTACAGATTCATTTCACAGAATCACGCAGAACAACTGAAAGTAGGAAGGGACTCCTGGAGACTGTTGGGAGCTTCTTGGTCATCCATGCAGGCCTCCTGCCACATTTTCTTGGTTTTCTGCACATTATCATGGACCATTCCTGATCCTGGAGGAGATGATTTCCTGGACCCCTCTTCTCTCTAGGGCCGTCTTCCATGAGATTCTCCCAAGAAGATCCCTGAAGAGGCAGAAGTCTGCTCTCCTAAAGCCCAGGGTGATGATCCTGCTTTTTGTCTTCTTCCTTCCCCTACAGAATCACAAACTCCACCATCCCCTGATCACTGCAGTCAAGGCTGCTACAAACCTTCATATCTCCATCCGTTTCTTCCTTTTTTGCAGGTATAAGCTCCATCTCCTCTTGTCATCTCCTGAGTCACCTGTGTCAGA
Organism: Pezoporus wallicus; assembly: GCF_028554395.1. Classification (NCBI taxonomy): domain Eukaryota; kingdom Metazoa; phylum Chordata; class Aves; order Psittaciformes; family Psittacidae; genus Pezoporus; species Pezoporus wallicus. The sequence continues at coordinate 7,473,247 of NW_026637663.1, forward strand.
AAGTTGTCATCAATGCGCACCAGAAACATCATGATTCTTGAGTACTGCTGTACTGTCACCCAGCTTTGAGGTAGATGATTATCTATGCAACTGTAGAGAAAACACAGTTGTAAGAGCATCAAGAAAAGTTATAGATATACAGATCAGTGAGCTAAGATTAAATGTTTCCAAAGTTCAAGGGAACCTGATGAACTTACACTGTACCTACATAGAGTCAAGAGATCTTGAAATACAAACAAGCTGAAATAGGAATCAGAATTGTTTTTAAGGAAAAAGTAAAGTAGTGAGGCTGGTGACTATCTTCAAAGTTTATTTTAGTTCTCATTAATTCAATATAGATTTTGTGATAAGAATGTTGAAAGGACCAGTATCTGAAACCTTCAACACTATTAAAGACTGGAATACAAGCATGAGTGCATTCACTAGATTAAGGCCCTCGACTCTAACAGAAGCTGGGGAAGCAAAATAGCAGAGTTGCTTATCTCCTGAGTGTTAATCAATCTGTAGCACCTTTGAGAAACAAACAAACACAGCAATTCTCATTTTAAAGTTTAATTCCTCTTTCTTCATGTTTAAGGAAAAAGAGGTAGGGAAACTGGATGACTTGCAAGAACAGGTATTAGCATGTGAGAGTTATTGGCACCTCATTCAAGGCTCATCTCAGATCACACTCCTCTCTGTGTAGGTTTCCAGAAACCCAATTATACCTGGCAGAGATGATAGTTTTTAAAATCTGATTACAATAGAAGGAATGTGGTACAGTGGATGCATTTTCTTAAGCCATTTGACACCTTGCCTCATAAAACTAACCACAGAAGTGAAATTCAAGCCTAGATGAACCTCCCAAAAATCTGATCATTGCCTGGATGCAAACAGCAAGTAACCAGAAACAACGACGTCCTGAGCTGGGGATGGGTCCAGCGGGGTGTCACCAGGACTGGCTGGGATAAACAGTGTGTTACATCTGCAGGTTATATTCAGTCTGTGGTGACGCAAACATCAGTGAAAGCAGAGGAGAAAAAACAGAGGTGAACTGGAAGAATTTGAAATGTGTGAAGTGCATAATGAAACAGAATCCAAATTGCATTAAATACACACTGAACTTTTAGAGGAGCAGGTATTGAATAAAAGAGACACAAAAAGCAGAAACATCAGCAGGACCTAGTAATCACTTAACAGCAGTAAGTGACAGATCTCGCTTGGTCCATACAAAAATCTCTGCTCCAGAGGATTCATGCTCAAGTCATTAACCATTAATCAGACAGTAAAACCATTATATTTTGGCAGCACAAAAGAATGACAAACAAAACTTAAATTATATGTTTTGTATGCAGAAGACCCATAGAGTCATAGAGTTAGGCAGAGGGGAAGATGAGGATCCATTCCTGTGCAGTGTGCTTAAAGACACAGCTAACATCCATCTTCAAGTATAAATTCAAAAATGGAATAATCCATATGGGCACAGGAAGGATTAAAGCAGTATGTTATGAAACTGAGTGAAATCAAGTATTTGTGATGAAAATCAGGCAAAATGTTCTAACATTGGACCCTGTGGCACTGCTAAAAAGATTGTCATGGGCTTTTTCAGTCAGAAAAAGCATGCTTCTACAGGAAGGACACTCAGGGAGGTTTCTTTATATGGTTAAATATGCATTATGCATTTCTCTCCCATAGGCTGGACTGAGAGAGAAACTCGCTCCTCACAACTGAGTAGAAGATGGATGCCCCAGAAAGCATAGGATTTTATAATCATCTAGAGAGTAGCCAGCAGCCAGCAAGGCGAGTTATCGGTGGAAAATGAAGGGCATCTTTTATGTACTTTCAAGAGGAACAGGCTGCCATGACAGCGGTGAATTGTGATCACCTCTGTGGAAGCCATCATCCCCCAATGAGGAAGGCAAGGGAGCAGCTCCAGGGGTCAGAGGCAGGTGCTCTATTTGCAAGTGCCCTCCACTTGAGCTCACAGGGATGGCAGAGCTCATCCTTCATGTGTTATCTTCACTCAAAGAGGGCTGGTGTGGCTGGGGGAGCTGCAAGAACATCCAGTTAGCAACAGGCAACAACATGAAACCCTGGTGATAGCTAGGCAAGACATGGCAAAGAGGGGAGGGGAAGCAGCTTCACATCAAAGCCTTGCCTCCGTCACTGGGACCATAGCAGGCACTGGAGCTAAAATGTAGACCAGCAGAAGGAACTGGTTGTCAAGCCTGACAGATGGCCAACAAACTAATATTGAATGCACACATGAAAAGCAGCCATAAACCAGCATTACAACAGTTGTGAACCTGAAGCCTATCTCATTTTTCCCACCCACTTTTCCAAACAGCTTTCTTCTTCCCATTGCCTTTCTGAAATGAACAGTGCTCAGAGTGTTTTGTTGCTGGTGTTTATCTGGAAGAATGACATCATGGGTTTCCTTTTCCCAAACCTTCCTTCCCAACAAAGGACAGCAAAACCAGTATTTGATACAGAGACAGGCACAATTGCAGCCTGGTGCCTTTCATCATACAAGTGACCAAACACCAAAGCTCATTAACACAAGGTGACTACCAGAAATATTTTCATCCTAAAAGTTTCTTATTAACAGAAAGACCGGTGAGTAAATTCCACATACTTCACAGTAGCAGAAATGTGGCTTTATCACTACACTTCCTTCCTGCAATCCAAAGCCCAGGACGCAGGTGAAGGCATTTTAGGAGCAGCTAGGTGAACTTGTGGACTTACAGAGCTGGGTGATTAACCTAGCAGTAATGTGCCTGTGAAGGAAGAAAAATCTTTATTCCAAAACACTGCTGGAGGCTCTGCAGGCTCTACCTTGCCATGAACTTCTGTTAGTTACATGTAAACACCTTGCTTTCTTCATTGACCCTCTACAGAAACCCAGCCTTAAGGGTTTAGTATTAGACCAGCTCTGAGCATGACTGCAACAGGAGAAAACATGCACAAGAGAGACCAGAAAGGTGTCAGAAGACAGGATTCAGGATTTGAATGGCATGTTAAATTTCACACTGGCATTTTGTACATCCTTACCAGGATGTACAAAAATCTCTGCTCCAGAGGATTCATACTCAAGTCATTAACCAGCTCTCAAACTTGCTCCAACTCCAATTTGCCAATTCTTCAACTAATGCTGTGTTTGGCTTCCCCTTCACAGTATCACAGTATCACAGTATGTTAGAGATTGGAAGGGACCGCGAAAGATCATCTAGTCCAATCCCCCTGCCGGAGCAGGAACACCTAGATAATGTTACACAGAAATGTGTCCAGGCGGGTTTTGAATGTCTCCAGGGAAGGAGACTCCACAACCTCCCTGGGCAGCCTGTTCCAGTGTTCCGTCACCCTCACTGAGAAGAAGTTTCTTCTCAAGTTTAAGTGGAACCTCTTGTGTTCCAGTTTGTACCCATTACCCCTTGTCCTATCATTGTTTGCCACCGAGTAGAGCCTGGCTCCGTCCTCGTGACACTCCCCCTTTATATATTTATAGACACTTATAAGGTCACCCCTCAGTCTCCTCTTCTCCAAACTATAGAGACCCAGCTCCCTCAGTCTTTCCTCATAAGGGAGATGTTCCACTCCCCTAATCATCTTCGTTGCCCTGCGCTGGACTCTCTCCAGCAGCTCCCTGTCCTTCTTGAACTGAGGGGCCCAGAACTGGACACAATACTCCAGATGTGGTCTCACCAGGGCAGAGTAGAGGGGAAGGAGGACCTCTCTCGACCTACTAACCACCCCCTTCTAATACACCCCAGGATGCCATTGGCCTTCTTAGCCACAAGGGCACAGTGTTGGCTCATGGTCATCCTGTCGTCCACTAGGACCCCCAGGTCCCTCTCCCCTACACTGCTCTCTAACAGGTTGTTCCCCAACCTATACTGGAACCTGGGGTTGTTCCTGCCCAGATGCAGGACTCTACACTTTCCCTTGTTATATTTCATCAAGTTATTCCCTGCCCAACTCTCCAGCCTGTCCAGGTCTCGCTGGATGGCAGCACAGCCTTCTGGCGTGTCAGCCACTCCTCCCAGCTTAGTGTCATCAGCAAACTTGCTGATAGTACACTCAATTCCCTCATCTAAATCGTTGATGAATATATTAAATAATACCGGTCCCAGTACTGACCCTTGAGGCACTCCACTAGTTACAGGCCTCCAACTAGACTCAGCCCCATAGACTACAACTCTCTGGCTTCTCTCCTTCAGCCAGTTCGCAGTCCACCTCACTACCTGATCATCCAGTCCACACTTCCTCATTTTAGCCGTGAGGATGCTGTGGGAGACTGTGTCAAATGCTTTGCTGAAGTCAAGGTAGACCACATCCACCGCTCTGCCATCATCCATCCACCGTGTTATTTCCTCATAAAAGGCTAAGAGATTGGTCAAACATGATTTCCCCCTGGTGAAGCCATGTTGACTGCCCCTCATAACCTTCTTATCCTTGATATGCCTTAAGATGGTACCAAGGATAAGGTGTTCCATCACTTTCCCAGGGATGGAGGTGAGGCTGACCGGCCTATAGTTACCCGGGTCCTCCTTCTTGCCCTTTTTGAAGACTGGAGTGACATTTGCTTTCCTCCAGTCCTCAGGCACCTCTCCCGTTTCCCAAGACTTGGTAAAGATGATGGAGAGTGGTCTAGCAATGACTTCCGCCAGTTCCCCCAGCACCTGCGGGTGCATCCCATCTGGACCCATGGATTTATGGATGTCCAGATTGCTCAACTGGTCTCTAACCCATTCCTCATCGACTAAGGCAAACCGCTCCGTCGACCTGACTTCATCTAAGGTCTCAGGGGTACAGGGCTCTTCAGGACTGCCCGCAGCAGAGTAGACAGAGACAAAGAAGGCATTCAGTAATTCTGCCATCTCTTTATCTTCTGTCACCAGGGCACCCATCTCGTTCATCAGTGGGCCTACATTGCCTCTGGTGTTAGTTTTGTCTGCCATGTATTTAAAAAAGCTCTTTTTGCTGTCCTTGACCCTTCTTGCCAGGTTTAATTCTAAGGATGCCTTAGTCCTCCTAGCTGCCTTCCTACATCCTCTAGCAGCAGCCTTATATTCCTCCCAAGTGGCCAGCCCCTCCTTCCATGACCTGTAAACTCTCCTCTTCCACTTGAGCATACCCAGCAATTCCCTATTTAGCCACGCAGGTCTCTTGGCCCTCTTCCTTGACTTCCTACGTGTCGGGATGCTCCGATCTTGAGCACGGAAAAAGCAGTCCTTGAATGTCAACCAACTATCTTGGGCCCCTTTACCTTCAAGCAGCCCTGCCCATGGGATTTCCCCTAGCAATTGCTTGAAAAGGCCAAAGTTTGCCCTGCTAAAGTCCAGGGTTGCAGTTCTACTTGGTATTCTACTAACCCTGCCACACAAGATCCTGAACTCCACCATCTCGTGGTCGTTGCAACCAAGGCAGCCCTCAACCCTTACTGCTTCGACCAGATCCTCCTTGTTAGTGAGGATGAGATCCAGCAGCGCTCCTCTCCTGGTCGGCTCATCCACCATTTGCAGGAGGAAGTTATCATCCATACACTGGAGGAACCTCCTGGACTGCGGCTGGGTTGCCGAGTGGTCCTTCCAGCAAACATCAGGGAAGTTAAAATCCCCCACGACGACCACGGCCTGTGACTGTGAGGCCGCTCTCAGCTGCCTGTAGAAGGCCTCGTCAACTTCCTCACCCTGATCCGGTGGTCTGTAACAGACACCTACAACAGTATCCCCCCTGCCAGCCTGCCCCTTAATTCTCACCCACAGACTCTCAACTCGCTCATCATCTGTCCCTGGACAGAACTCGGTGCACTGTAGTTCCTCCCACACATAAAGAGCAACCCCACCACCCCGCCTGGCTGGCCTGTCTTTTCTGAAAAGGACATAGCCTTCCATGACTATATTCCAGTCATGTGAGCTGTCCCACCACGTCTCTGTAATTGCCACCAGATCATAATCTCCTGACTTAACACAGGTTTCCAACTCCTGCTTATTTCCCATGCTGCGCGCATTGGTGTACAGGCATTTCAGGGAGCGAGCTGAGCACACCGATTTCACCCTAGGATTGTAGGAGGCCTCCCAGTCTTCATTAATTCTGGAGCGCTGCCCCACTGGGGCAAGCCCAGCTACAAGCCCATCCCCCTTCGAATCTAGTTTAAAGCTCTCCAAATGAGCCCTGCTAATTCGTGCCCCAGCATCCTTTTCCCTCTGTGAGACAAACCTTTCTCACTTGTCATTGTCCAGACTGGTGCCCTATAAAACCAGCCGTTATCAAAGAATCCAAAGCCCTGCCTGTAGCACCAGTCTCGAAGCCAATTGTTCATGAACTGAATCTTCCCATTCCTTCCCACATCAGTGGAAGATGGAAGGAGAGAGGAGAAGATCACTTGAGCCCCAGACTCTTTCACCATCCGCCCTCAAACTTATGTTAAAAATACTCAGCTCCTCCCTCCTTTTGTATGGAATCTGGCTGGGATTCTTTGAAACTCCCTCTACCTTCCCTTTCAGCCTTGCCTGAACTTTCATAAAGTAAAAACATATTTGCACAAGGGCTTAATTTGACAACAAAGGATTTTGCTGTTAAATTTACTTTGGGAACTGGTCCCAGTCATCACTGCAAAAAAAATGTGGTTGGACATTCATTTTATGGGGTTTTGATTCTTGTGGGTGTTTTGTTTTGCTTTGAATTGTTGAAATATGGCTGTTTCAGTGGTGGGTTCTGCCCATTTCAGCTAGGTGAGTAACGGAGGGAAGTCAAGGTGTTTCCCTTCCTCAATTCCTCTGTGCTGGAGCTGGGGTGAAAGAAGCTGAGCTCCAGGCTTGTGGGAGGCTGAGAGTGCTGGCATGTAGCATCCCACCTGCCTGCAATTAGAAGAGACCACCATTTGTTTCTTGGATTTGTTACACCAGTAACAAGAAAGACAAATCAATTAATCCAGCCTTAGCAGGGTGACATTAAACAATATAACTATTGATTAAACCTCATTTTTCATTGTACATTTTAGCCTAAAGTCACAGTCTTGTAACAAAAACTTACCACAAAGCAGGGACCAAAAATGTTTTTTCTTTTGTAATGTTCTAAGACTGCACTAAATTATGTTTCTGAAACTGAAATCATGAATGTGAGTTTGCATGTGAGACTTTGCCTGTTAAAGCATGGGTTTAACCTGGTCCTCTGCTTTTGTATTTCTGCATCGTGTAAGAAAATGGAATGTAAGAAAGGAACTTCTAGAAAGAGACATTGACAAATATGCAACAACCATTGCAGGAGCAGCAATATGTTTTCTTGCAAAAATTCAGTGAGTGCTGACTTCAGATCAGGGTCCTGAAGCAAACAGCCTTCATGTATGACTGCTCATTTACCAAGCACATGCTTTAACCAAGCTACCTTGAAGTGGTCAGGGGAACACAGAGGAGGTGTCCGGTTCATAGGCAACTTTATCAAAGTGTATTCCTGTAGCTGAGGTGCTGAGAAGTCTGGAGAATGTCAAGAGAAGACAGTTTCACATCTGTTGGACAGAGTTTGGAAGAGACATGGGCTCTCTGGCAGTAGGGGCAGACCTGTTCTAACATGTCCTTACCCACAAAGATAACGACAATGGGAAGAGGGCCCTTGAAATAGATGGAAACTCCACTAGACTCACTGATGAGCTGTGCAGCCTGGGCTAAGGAAGGCAACAAAATAGGAAATAAGCGTAGTTTTGTGAGTGCTTACACACCCTGAAGCTGAGCTAACCTTTCTAAATAATTTTTCCCCTGATCCACCGGATTTTTTTTGAGATGGAGTCGTATGCATCTCGCTCCAGATACATGAAGATGCTTCTTTAAAACTAAAGAATCCCAAACTTCTGCAAAATTCTATGCAGAAATTATTTCAGCTGTAACTGTAAAGAGTTATATGTATTAAACAGCTGCGGCTAGGATTATTCTAAAACTTGACATTTTGCTGTATAAAGATGCTTTTATTTAAATTCTTCATAAGCTAAATAATAGCAATATTTGAAATTATATCTGTAGACAATTAGAGATGGGGCAGGACAGATGATGATCATGATTAAAGCCTAGTTTAAGTGTTATTTCTAAATTTTCAGTGGGGAGTTATATAATTGTAAGGATTATAATTTTAACATTGAATCGGGAAAACAAGATCTAGCCTCTAAAAGTGTCTAGGATGAGCAACAAATTTATTTTGCATGGATCATGAAAACTGGCAATATTTGCCATAGAATTTGCTGAAGTTTGTGTGGAATTTCCATTTACTTGAGGTGAACTATTAAGTATATGACCTGAAAAATAATAAATATTATCTATAAGAAGAAAATCTTCAAAAAGTATTTAGGTCCTAAGAAAGAAGGAAATAATTAAAAAACTGGGAAAAATATGCAAAAGCAGCAGAATTATCATCAGTTGTGGTTAATACACGCCTTTCATACAGACCCTTGACCATGACAGGAAATTAAATATTGTTGTTTTTTAAGATTCACCTACAGTTAAATCACACATCTTGGAAGAAACAGAACTTTGCGTCACACCAACAACGCATTAGTTCCTCTTTCACTGAGAAAACAATTATGGACATGATTAAGAGTGTACTTTTTTCCTTTGTTATTACTGTTGTCTTATATTAAGGTTATTTGAAGTTTGCTTTATACATCTGAAAGGCAAATAATTCACTGAATCCTTGGTTATTTTCTAAGCAGAATAAGCTGCCTTAGAAATATTTGGAAGTATGGGACAAACAGAACGTACTCTTGGAAGGGCATTTTTTTTTTGCCTCAGTAGCCTCAGCTGAGAAGTTGATGCCAACTTCAAGGTATACACCAAGTCAATAGAAACAAATTGGTGGAAATTTATTTCCAAAGAGAAGTGTGAGTATTTCCTTACAGTTAATCACCCAGCTTGTGCCTGAAGGAATACAATAAAATATGCAAAAGACAGATAAGTTATCACTTGATCTCCATGATCATTTGCCAACATTTTAGTTTTCTTCCTCCACCAGAAAAAAGAATCATGACCATATGGGACTATATGGGATATTTAATTTCATCAGTCTTGAATTTATGTAAATTCTGAGTCCTTCAAGTCTCAGGTGCTCATCCATGTAGTGAAAGAATCTTAAAATATTGTTGAACTATTGAGCTACTTTTTCTACAGTGGAATCTAGTTGGAAATTTTAAGTTCTGTAAGGATAATGTATAATGAAGACCAAAAGAATGACTAAATTGTATGTAGGGGTCTTCTACATTATGACAAAAGTTATTTCTAAATAAATGCTTAAATTTAGAACAAAGGTCTGTTTATAACATGACACTTTCATCCAAAGATAAACTACAAGTAAGCATTGCTGGCAATGTCAGTGGTCATTAAAGTAACGCCCTTCTAAAAGCACGTTACACCAAAGCAGAAAAACAGGAAAGGAATTTTGCTCGATAGCATCCCATCTTCTTTGACCTTTCAATTTCAAAGACAAAATTGTCTTACCTTGCTTCAGGGTTTTTTGTGTTGAAAGAATGCCTACTTTCTGGACCATTTTAAATATTAGTAAGCTGAGAATTGCAGAATGTAGTGGGGCTTATCTGGATCAGGAGAAATATTAGATACCAGGATATTTAATAAAGTGTTTGTGCACACTTCAGAGGACAAATATTAGAAAATGATCCAATATTTTATCTTCAAATTGTCATTACCTCATATTCATTAAGCCTGTGGTATTTACTGTGTTTATTCTTATCTCAAATATACTAATGAAAGAATATATCCCTTGTGTAAACAAGGCTTAAATACATCAAGATAGATTGCAAAATATTGAGATTGCCAGGGTTTTGTTTCATATTGAGGCTAACTTGAAGTGGGGACAGTAAGCATTTCATGAACTGATTTAAAACCAAAAGATATCTTTAAGATACTCAAATATATGATAGCCAATACTTTAAATAATAAATTTGTGCTCACATAAATAATCTTTTAGATTCAGCAGCTGTAGAAAAAATGCATGCCATGCCGTGCTGAGAGGAATGGCATTTCTTTAAATGTCCCTGGAAACATTGTCTTTGTTTTTCATGAGGATTTCTCTTATTGTCATGTATAAAAGATGGTACTCACAACTATTTCAGCTTCTTAAGAAAAGCAGCCCTTGCTTCTTCCACCGGTCCATGTAATACAGAAGTAGGTACCCTGTCCTATTAACAGTAACATGGCTAACAACTTTTGACTTAGCATAATATAACACTGTTTTCTGAACCCACATCATAGGGTAGCGCAAAATTGCCATGAGGCATATAATAGTCAATTTTTCTTGAACACATCTAGATGTTCTATAATTTATCATCAGGAATCCTCGGATTAATTTTACAGTGTCTCAGATACCCATGTGTGATTTTTGGTTGGGTTTTCTGCAAGATGAGTATGCACCGTATGCTTCCCTCTTTTGTCATTTCACAGGCAGTAACCAATTGAAAATAAAGGGGATTCCTAAAACCATGGAGCCTCAAACCAGGAGGACACAGCCATGGCAGTGGCAGGCTGGAGAGTTGTGCCACATGTGTTGGGCCAGTGCTGAGTTGTGAGTATAGGAAAAGACATTCAGGTAAGAGAATGGCACCAAAACATGCCATTTCTCCTGGAATAACTTTATGTGGTCTAGCTGGAATGTGAGGGAGTCAGTCCTGAGCTGTGCTTTGCCTCAGCCTCACAAACTGTTTCCTGTAAAAGTAATGAAACTGCTTCTTTTCTTTTAGCAGTCTGTCACAGTTGCAAGCTCTGGCTCCACCAAAGAATGTAATAGACAAGCAAATGACAGTGAATGTTTTATTATTCTTGTGGTCTCAGTCATACAAGGGATCTTATCAATTGCAGCACTCTTTGGCTCCTTTGGTGCTCCAAAGGGGTTTACCCCAGGTCAACCAACACACGGTCCATAATTACTTGTAGCACCTCCTTTTCTCTCAACAACATATTGCTCAAGATCTCTATGTAGAAAAGGCTGTTCTAACTGTTCTCCAGCCAGATGTCTCTAACTGGACTCCTTCTCAGTACAGCTGGTCCCCAGTAGCCAGCAGATGCTGCTACTGAGCAGCAGAAAGGCCAACGCACCCCTTTCATCCAAAGCTGAAAATAACTTGAAGCTTCCATATAGCTGTGTCTACATGGAGGGAAAAAAAAACATCCCCAAACGCCAAACTTGAGTTACCTGCGATTAGAGGTGCATAAAGGGAGCGGGGAATCCTGAACCCATTGAGGTATGAGGAAGCTGAATGAACAGCAAAGTAGATCTTGGAGCAGAAAATTCTCTCCAGTATTAGAAATTTTCTGACAGTCTGAGGCTTTAAAATTCATTACATCACATTGGTGCTAGACCACCGACTCCAGCTAATATCCCTCAGCTTTACATCAGTGTACAATCAGTACATTTAAGTCTATCCGATTTTCAAAACCAAATGCTTGTTTAGGCATTTGGTCAGCATTTCAGGCACTGTTTCAAGTAATGCCCTAGAGCAGTCTATGAAGGACCCATCTGTAAATTGTGCCACTCAGACAGGGAACTGCACCAAGAAATTACAGTCACTATACATACCATCTTTTCTCGTAGAGTATGCTGTAAGGGACACTCAAGGAAGTAAATGCAGAGGGACTTTCTTAACTTTTACTCTTCCGGAGTCTTTATTGCTTCTTGTTAGCAATGATAATGATGATTTGCAAAACAAATTGATCTTGTTTCCAGCTGGGAGGGTCGCAGCTCAGAGGCTGTGCAGGTGGCTGCACCAGGGGAATTTCCAGCTGCCGTGGAAGGGGTCAATACCATAAGATGACATCTTTATAAAGGGAAGTGACTGTGCAGACTCAATGGCTTCAGTGTGAACCTTGCCTTATTTTGCAAATACAGTGTCAGGAGTGGCGAGGGGAGGAGAGGTGAAGTTTCCTAGGGATTTTTTTGTTTGTTTGTTTTCTATTGCTTATTTCTGCTAAAAGCCATTGATCTGGCATTTTTTGAGAAGGAACAGGAAACTGACACTGCAATGCAAAAATATTCCTGGAAAATCGAAACTTCAAAATGTAGCTCCACTTTTTTTTTTTTCCTTCACATTAATTCATTCAAAAATTCCCCCAAGACTCCCTCAGGGGAGTAAAACACCTGAGTAAAAAACAGTCTCATTATCTAATTGCATTGCTGCTTAACCACTTGTCAGCTCTCAGGATGACGTTCCTGCTTCCTTATTAGGCCTGTCACTGATGTATGGATTCAGAGGAGAAAGTATCTCATTTAACAAGAAACTTTGGGTAACTTTGGACTAGGAAGCTCATGTGTGGACAGAAATCACTTCCATATCACTTGCTCTGTCTCCCAGCTAAAGTCTTACTTTGTGAAAACTCTGCTCCAGACATGCAATATCATTCTGCTTGAAAGTCTGATCCTGCTCCTGAATCATAGAATCACAGATCATTTAGTTTGGAAAAGACCTTTGAGATCGTCAAGTCCAACTGTTAACATAACATTAAGTCCACCACTGAACCATGTCCTTAACCACCACATCTACATTTCTTTCGAATACCTCTAGGGATGGTGACTCCACTTCTCTGGGCAGCCTGTGTCGATGCTTGACAACAATTTTAGTGAAAAAATGCTTCCTAATATCCAATCTAGAACCGCTAGTGCAACTTGAGGCCATTTCCTCTTGTCCTATTGCTTGTTACATGGCAGAAGAGACTGCCACACAACTCACTACAACCTCCTTTCAGGTAACTGTAGAGAGTGATAAGGTCTCCCCTGTGCCTCCTTTTCTCCAGGCTAAACAACCACAGTTCTGCAGCTGCTCCTTATAAGACTTGTGCTTTTCACCAGCTTTGTTGCCCTTCTTTGGACCTGGTCAATATCTGCATTGCAGTGAGGGGACCAGAACTGAACACAGCATTTGAGGTACGGCCTCACCAGTGCCAAATACAGGGGGATCATCACTTCCTTAGTCTTGCTGGCCACATTTTTTATGATAAAAGCCAGGATGCTTTTGGCCACCCGGGCACACTACAGGCTCATATTCAGCTGCTGGTTGACCAGTATCCCCAGGTTCGTTTCCTCTGGGCAGATCTCCAGCCACTCTTCCCCAAGCCTGTAGTGTTAGATGGGGTTGTTGTTGTGACTCAAGTGCAGAACCTGGTACTCAGCCTTGTTGAACCTCATACAGTTGGCCTCAACCTATTGATCCAGCCTGTCCAAATCTCTATGTAGAGCCTTCCTACCGTCCAGCAGATCAACACTTTTACCCAAATTGGTGTCATCTGCAAAGTTACTGAGGGTGAACTTGACCTCCCCATCCAGATCGTTGATAAAGATATTAAAGGGAACTGGCCCCAGCACTGAGCCCTGGGGAACATCACTTGTGACTGGCTACCAACTGGATTTAACTCCACACACCACCACCCTTTGGGGTCAGCCACCCAGCCAGTCTTACCCAGCAAACAGTACATGCATCCAGGACACAAGCAGCCAGTTTCTCCAGAAGACGGCTGTGGGTAATAGTGCCAAAGGCTTTACTGAAATCTACATGGACAACATCCACAGCCTTTCCCTTATCCACTAAGCAGGCCACCTTGTCATAGAAGGAGATCAGGTTAGTCAAGAAGGACTTGGCTTGCATAAACCCATGCTGACTAGGCCTACTTGCCTGGTTGTCCTGTATGTGCCACTTGATGTCACTTGAGCTGATCTGCTCCATAGCCTTCCCCAGGACAGAGGTCAGACTGACAGCCCTGTAGTTCCCCACATCCTCCTTCTAGCCCTTCTGTACATGGGCATTACACTTGCTAACTTCCAGTCAACTGAGACCTCACCACTTAACCAGGACTGCTGATACACGATTGAAAGTGGCTTAGTGAGCACTTCTGCCAGATCCCTCAGTATGCTTGGGTGGATTCTATCTGGTGGTGCAGCAGGTCACTAGCCATTCCCCATTGGATTACAGGAGCTTCATCCTGCTCCCCGTCCCTGTCTTCCAGTTCAGGGGCCTGGATACCCAGAGAAAACTTGGTTTTACTATTACAGACTGAGGTACTAAGGTGGCATTAAGGACCTCAGCCTTTTTCTCATCCTTTGTCACTGCGTTCCCTCCTGCATTCAATAAGATGGAGATCCTCCTTAGCCTTCCTTTTGTTGTTAATGTATTTATAGAAACATTTTTTATTGTCTTATGAAGCTCCTTTTTGGAGCTAATGGGAAAAAAAAAATTGGCAGAGTTGGTTTTGAGTTGTCTTTTTCCATCAGGAAATGGCAAAATTTAAAGTTTTCCTGCAAAAATAACCCTTTCCTTATCCTCCTGAAATAACCTGTCTCCTGTGGGACTGCCAGTCCACAAGATACAAGAAATATGGGTAATAGGTCATATCTCATCTGGTATCTGCAGCAAGTCTTAATGGGAGTGTCATTTCCAGCCACAGGTTTAATAGAGATACTGTCCATTTTTTAAATAAATGACCTTGCTTATTTTATTGTTAAATGTTGTAGCCTGATTCTAGAGAGGCCAAACAAGAAACAAAAATAAATAGGATTCATAATTTGTAAAAAATTTATCTATCATCTTCACTGTTTAGACATGATTAGAGAGATTATTATCTCTCTGACAAGCTTATTTGCTAAAGAAGTGTATTGATACCCTGCTTGAATTGTTGGATAAACTAAAACCCAACAGATACACGTATTCAGAGAAAAACTAAGACACATTGCATCATGAAATATTGCAACACTTACAACACCATTACCAACAATGTTAAAAGCATAACATTTACCTTCAATATCTCATTATTTTTTCTAATTCAGTCAAGGCTTGAGACAATGGCCTAGTGAAATCCTACAGAAAAAGAACAAGGATTGCTGATGCCATGTCTCCATGGCAGCACAGCTAATTTGGCAGGACAACCAAGCACACAGAAAGAAAAAAGAGGTTATTTACAAAGATATCTTTGATAAAAGGGGCTTTGGGAACAGGAAAATGGTCCAGGGGAAAAAAAAAAAAAAAAAGAAAGTCACAAAAATGTTCCAAACCTTTAAATTAAATTCCTTAAATGAGTGAGAGAAAATAAATTGAAGAAAAAATTTCTTGAGTCAGTAATCACAGTGAGTTTCATCTTTGTTTGTTGTTGTACAATGCCATAAACCACCCTGAATGGCCCAGAATAACATTAGTGGTTCTGTGTATTGTAACCACTTCAATCAAGGCCTTTTGTTTTGAATCACCTGCCTTGCCTGCATTGAAGCCCTTTTTATAGCCCAGTTGCAGCACAGAGATCTAATTTAGCTCCACATACAAAAAGGAGCAAGGAAGAAAAATATACTCATCTCTTACTGCTCCTTGCTTGAATCGACAAGAGAACAACTGGGACAGCAAATGGAGTGAAATGCTTTAGAGAATATTTTAAAATTCCTCAGCCTACATTCCCCAAACAATCTGTAAATGTTATGGTTATAGCATTCCCAGAGGATGCAGATGCCCAGATAGACACAGGTGAATTGGTGGCCTCAGGCAGTGGGCATGCATCCCATGCTCCCATGGAGAGGAAAGGGAGAAGGGGAAACTGTGAGGAGACCTCACCGTGAAGCACACATAGCAAGGGGCATAAATCTGTTATTAACTCCCATGGAGAGCTGAAGGGCAGAAGCGCCTTGTACGCGGCGAGAAGAAGCAGACAGGCCAACCCAATATGGGTGATAAGCAACTTCTACTTTATTTGTGACACAGTTCACACATATATAGGAGTGGTATTCAGCCACTCCTTCTTGGCACAACAGTATTGGTTAGCCCCACACAGCTTCCTCCACATTCTCCTCCCAGGTCCGGTCTCCGGTTACCTGTGGGGGCCACCCCCTGCCTTGCTCGCACAGTCCTCCAGAACTCTATGGTTCTGCTCTTAGAGTCATTCTGCAATGATTCCCCCCTTTTTCTTTGTGCAAGCAAGGCATTATGGGTTATTCTGTTCACCTGTTTTATCACACAACTATAAGCAAGTCTAATAGCTACGATGATTAACCTAACAATGATACATAAGTGCAATACTTTAAACAGCAGTGTTTGACTCAACCTGTAATGCCCCGTGAAGACAACCATCTAGTTATTCTTAGGATATTGCTCATTTACTACTGCTGGGTAAGCTGAGCCAGGGTTCTCAGCTGTGCGTGCATCGAATTAGCATAATCAGAGAGACTCATACAACACATTCCATCAAACTCTTCACATCCATGTCCCTGTTTGGGCGCCATTTGTAAGCGGCGAGGAGAAGCAGACAGGCCAACCCAATATGGGTGATAATCAACTTCTAGTTTATTTGTGACGCAGTTCACACATATATAGGAGTGGTATTCAGCCACTCCTTCTTGGCATAACAGTATTGGTTAGCCCCCACAGCTTCCTCCACATTCTCCTCCCATGTCCGGTCTCCGGTTACCTGTGGGGGCCACCCCCTGCCTTGCTTGCACAGTCCTCCAGAACTCTATGGTTCTGCTCTTAGAGTCATTCTGCAACAGCGCCTCAGAGTATTCAGTATGGTTAGTCTTCTCTAGCAGGAGGCTCACTTGAGACTGCAGGCAATGGGCTGAGACCCTGCCCAGGGCTATGCTACAAGCTGTTTTCAGTTGCCTTCTATGTTTTGCCTGTAAAAATAGCTTTGTGCAAAGGCCCATAGCGATTAGTAAAGCAGCAGAGCAGCCTTTCTGTTAAATATAAACCCTGGGAGACAACAAAGTGCTGGTCTCATGTTGTGAGACCTCAGACCAAGGGATGCACCATATCTTGCTTTTAGCTTGCCTGAGATAAAGGTGATTTTTTTCTCCCATCAGTTGCCTGGCAGGGAGTTGGTCTCAGCCAGAGGCTGAGCACCCTGGGCTTTTGATCCACACAAAGACTGTATGTGGGAGCCCAAAGTCCCAGGCTGGCCAAGGCCCCCTTATAATGCCATCAGCTAAAGCCTGCAACATCTAACCAGGCAACTGTCTTTCCAGCATAAGGTTATGCCCAACATGTGCTAGGGCCATGTCTTTTAGTAACACAGGTACAATTCTTTCAGGTTTGTGTCCTTGTTGCTACAGAAAGTAAATGTGACATTGCTCTAAAGGCAGTGTGATTGTAGTGCCTACTCTACAGATACACATATAAATGCAGAGCTGAAGAGAGTGAAAATAATCATACAAGTGTGTGTGTATGTGCATGAACCCTTCAGGTTCAGGGTAAAAATTAGCTAAACAGAAATATAACCTTCAAAATATACACTCATGCAACATAAGCATGAGATCCCGTTCATGGAACCCTCTGAGCATCCTTGCCTTGATTGAACCTCTCACCTGGAAGAAATTATTTTCCATCTATAAACAAAGTGTTTTCCAAGTCACTTATCTAGATCTCCTGATTAATTTCAAGTGTGATATTACCACTTAATAAAATCCCACTGGTTTTCAGTCTGCTTGCTACTTTCTATTGTGAATGATTAATACATTGGAAAATTAATTTGCAGATGAAAGAAAAGAGCAGCCTGTGGAAGTTGAATAATGACCTTATTTTAAGAATTTCCCTTGAGTAACCCCCACTGTTACCTCTTACACAAAGGGAGGAAAAAATTATACACATACATCTTCAATGTCTTTTCTGAATGCTGATGAAATGATTAGTGTTTTGGAGAAGTCTGTGCAGGTGAAACAGCAGCAGCAGGAGTAGCAGCCAGTGATATGAGCTAGAGACTGCGGTGTGGGAGCTGCTGTTCTGCAGCTCAGAAAGAGAGAAAATAGCAAACTAGATTATAATTAATAACCTAGAAGCAAATTAAGATAACATGGATCCAGTTTTGGAAACAAATGAGCTTAACAAGTTTAGAAAACACAGCATTCTTCCTGAGGTGGAAGCAATTACTCATTGCAAGTTGGTACCTTATGGCTTACCCAACAAACAGGTGATAATGTTTGATACTTAGTTGCTGAGGAGATCAAAGAGGTCTTATCACTGCATTTCACAAGGGGGAGCCTTTCTGCTTTAGTAAATTAATTCCCTGGGTCCTCTCCTACACCCCTAGTACCAGGCTGTCCTGATGTTGCACTTGGATTTTGTTGGGTGTTCTTTAGCCATGCCTGATTATCTACAAAAGCCTTTCTGCTGAAAGCCAGCAGAAGGCAACTCTTTCTCTGTGGGATATGAGTGCTGGCCTGGGTGTGAGATAACCACTAGTGCCTGCTTCAAGAACAGATTTCACACAAGTCTTTAGGCAATTTGTTTTGTTTGTCACCCTGCTGTTTAGAACTTGTATAAATACTGCAGAAACGACATTAAATGTAATGTAATAAATGTTTTGTTTTAGCAGTAACCAGTGGTTTTATTTCAGTTTCTTGATAAAAATGCAGATTTCATGGGTCAGAAGGCTTGAAAAGTCACATAGGTCTTAATACGCTATCGCCTGTGAATGGGCACATAACTATTGACCTTCCAAGGAACAGCCATGAGTCATCTTCAGTAATCCTTGCACAGGGAAAGGGGACAACCCTCCTTTCTGCTCCTTTTTATGTCCTGCCCAAAGACAAGGAAGAGTCAGGATCCATGTGTGCAGGAAATGAAAAGATTGCTACCTCTATGAACCACCTCAAAAACACTACAGTCGCTTTCCCAAGTTCCCCTGAGCTTGCCTTGATATTTCATAGACTGCAACAAGGATACATGGCTCTCTCCAAAGGCAACATTTCCAGGTGTGCCATGCATGGTAGGAAGCCTGCTGTGGATGTTGTTGCCTTCCGGACTAGGTTGCCTTGAACTTTTGAATTACTGTGATTTGTCCTCAGGGTGGGCAAAGAACTGCACACCCAAGCCTGGCCTGCCACCAAGAAAGATCCCATGGCATTTTTTCTTACAATGAAAGATAGTTGGATTTTGTGTTTCAGATGATTCCTCCTTTAATATCTGCAAATGAAAACTGGAGGCCAAAGACTTGACTTTATAACTGGACTTTTCTTCTGCTCCATTCTTTGTCATTTCGTGATTCAGCTTTTCTGTCATTTTTTTTCCTATATACTTTGATATTGATACCTTGACAATATGATTTGCTTGATGGGGGCATATGTTTATTTCAGAGACAATGCTAAAAAGTGAACACAATCTCAGCTACAGTGATTTGGGACACATTTTCAGTTTACAGACAAATAATTTCAAATTGGATTTCTAAAGTGTAGCTTCAGATGGTCTGCAAATACAAGATATGCAGTTGTAAGGGTGGTGAGGCACTGGAATGGGTTGCCCAAGGAAGTTGTGAATGCTCCATTCCTGGCAGTGTTCAAGGCCAGGTTGGACAGAGCCTTACATGACATGGCTCAGTGTGAGGTGTCCCTGCCCAGGGCAGGGTTGGTCCTTTCGAACCCTAACTATTCTATGATTCTCTGATTCTATATGTAAACTGAGGGCTACAGAAAGTCTGTATGAATGAATGAAAGCAGAAGTCAATAAACATATTCCCTTGACATGCTGTCTTACTCCATAAAGATATCTCCCCTTTTCCTAAAATGGTAAGTCTGGCTGCCAAATTAAACAACCTGTTGGTCCTATAACCTGCATCTGGTAGGTTATTGCTCTCCATGCTGTTGACGATGTCAGACTGACATCTTCATCAGGATTCGTTTCTAAACACTAATGCACCACAGAAAGAATATGAAAAGTTAATGAATGAGACAAAAGGGATGATGTTTGAGCTACCAGAAAAAGATTCAGTAGGCTCTAACCATTCTATGATTCTACGATATAGATTGGATTTCAGGCTTTGTCATGGGTTTCCCACAAAATCCTAAGGAAAAATTCGTCCATGGAAATGGCAATTAAAATAAGGCCAGGGCTTACTCAAGTACTGGCCCACAATTGTCTACACTGTGTAATCATTAACACATTCTTTCTCATGGCTTTGGCCCATGCCAGCTTGATTTTCCCCAGACAATGTCAATGCATGGTTCAGAAGACAGCATGTGCCAGGGTCTGCCCCAGTGGGTAGCTTGGAGTTCCCCCTTCCCACTCACCGTGGGGGAGTGTTTAGCCATGTGGACACAAACCGCACCATGACTGGCCTGAAGGGCCGTAGAATAGGCCCTCTCCTATTTTATTTACTTGTATAGATGTAGTCTTCTTTCCTGCTTCCCTTTGTCTGCCCTATTTAGACTGTAAATTCTTTGGAAGGAAGCAACCTTTTAATATGTATTTGAATGACGCCCGAGACAATGAGATGCCAGCCTTTGCTGGAGGTTGTCTTTGCTACTGAAAGGCCTATTAAAGGGGAAAAAAAAAAGAGGAAAAAAAAATAAATAAGGAAGACTATTCAGCTCTTGAAACAGCTCTCAGTTTTTCTTCTTTTTAATCCATCCATGTCAACAGCATATCTTCATCCTACAGCAGGGCTTTACAGCTGCCAGAATTTGCAGTCTCAGTACTGCAGCACGTGTTAACTCTCCCAGGAACATGCATTTTGTCTGAATGTGTTGCAACAGGGACTGAGAAGAAAGGAAGTTGTCCCTGGTGATCTACCACCACCACCAGGAGAATCCTCATGGCTCAGTCTCTCCACTATCTTACACCATGTAGTTCTCACGGTGCTCTTGGTGGTGGCCTCACACTGCCAGCAGCCAAAAAGATCTGCATGCAGAGAAAAGCCTAAAGGCCTTTGCTTACTACCAGACTGCTTCTGTTGCTGACCTCAGGTCAGGACAGCACATAGTGTCTTAGTAGAAAAGCAGTATTAAAAAAGGGCAATTGCCTTGAATTGCCTGTCATATTGCTTCTTAGCCAACCTCAGAAACAGTTCATCAAGACATTCACTTGGACAATAGAGAAATTAAAAATATAGAGAAAAGGATTCTATCACTAATGAAAGACAAACAGTAGGTCAAGACTGGCCTTTTCCAATCCTGTTCTTAACTAGACTGATTTTTAGCATCACTGTTATTGACTATCTTCCCTCAAATTCACTGGTCTCAGGACAATGACTTAGACTCCCTGTTACTCAAGTGCCTTGCTAGAGAGGCAAAGGGAAAAACCCATTCATTGCCCATTCCTCATAGATCTGGCTTTCCCAAACATAGATCTCTAGAGGCAGGACCAATCTCTAGAAGTGTCTTTCATCCTGAAGAGAAGGCAAGACATTACAAATGTCATCCTTTATATACCCACCCTGCCTAGGAGACAGCCCATTGCCAACTCTCCACAGTACATGTGCACGAGGGTGATAGGTACAGCCTTCAGGTAGCATGGCAACAAGGGAACAAAGGCCACCCCAAAGGAATACAAGGGCTAGAAGCCTTGCTGGGCAGAAAGAAGCAGCAGCTGTATGTCATGTGCGGAGGAGCAGTACTTGTTGCCCAGCATAGATGTGGGAGAAGTTTCCCACAGCACCTCAGAGTAGGTATGGTCAGGGGTCTTCTGCTCTCACCAGGACCTCTGATGTACTCTCAGAATGATCTCACGGGACAGTGCAGGCCTGGCTTTGAAGAACCTGAAAGACTTGTTTGCATTTTTAACCAGAACTGCCAATCCACCTGGATATCGCTCATCTCTTACAGAGCATCTATCAGCTCCAGATCAGAGAGTTCCTTGTCACTGCCTATTAGATTGCTTTTCTGTTTTCATTAATCACATTAAAATGTCAAACTTCCACCCTGTTTGCAAACTCTCTGCTGCACAAATCAGTTTATCTGCAGAGAATCTCCCCCCGTCACATAATGGCAAAGCGAAAGCAAACAGCCTGTACTTTTTACCTCAGATGCTGTTCTTCCATACTTGTACTTGGCTGAATAAATCCTGAGTTGCCCTAGGAGATTTCGAAAGGAGTCTGAAGATTTGTGTATAACTCCTGATGTTCAGATTGCTTTGATATGTTTCCCAAACAAAATAATGCTCTCAGAGTGAGATAGTTTACCCAATAGGTGCCAGCAAGTTTTAAGTAATGCAGCACTATTACTTTCTATAGGCTATGATATATCTGATGCTCTTCAGATGAACTTGTTTAGGAGCTCCAGGGTCAATCACACAAAATGCAAATTCCCATGAGAAGCTCCAAGCTCTGCAATAGCAGATCCTGAGAACAATCTTTGCACGTTAAATAGTACTTAAACAAAGTCTAATATCTAATTCCAGCACAGCAGCAATCGAGTGACAACCAGTGCTCATGAAAAGGCTGCGCTTTCTTGTTGAGCAATGCTATGCTGGATCACACTGGGAGACCGATGAATTATGGCACTGAGCCATATTAACCTCTCCCTCTAAACATTTTTGTGGAAGGGAAACTCCAGCATGTTTCAGCATGTCAACACCTAATGTAGTTTTAAAAGCAAATCCAGGGCACCTGTAGTCATAAAAGGGAAACTCAAATTCCTGGCAGCTGGGGATGGTCAGCTATGCATAAGTGCACACTGTTTTTCCCCATACTGAGGCATTCCAGCCCTTTTCTCCTGCTCTGTGCTATGGCCTCTCTGCTCCACAGACTGTACCTGATCGTCATTACTTCAAGAGATCTGGTGTACTAGACTCTTACTCCACTTTTTAACTGTTGCTGTCAATGTCTTAGCAAGATCTCATTTACCCGTTGTTGTCTTCAGGCACTTCTTCATGCACACTGCTTCTTCTTGCCCTATGCCCCACTGTTATATGAGGAAGTGTTACATCTTTCCCATTGTACCTCTTATTTGCAGCCTGATAAGCTCCCCTGGAAAACAAGTTTGCAGGGAAAATGGCAAAGCTGTTTTCTCTGGGGCAACATGGACTTAACGGGAGCTGAGAATGCCTCACGATGCCCTCAAGGCCTCGTGTCCTGGACATCTTTGCCATGGAGCTTATGAGAGCAGACTAGTCATAGGAGTGATAACAGTAAGGAAACTCTTGGGCTTTCAAGATGTCATCTGAGGGTGGCTCAAGGGTTAGGCAGCTCTTTGGCTGGTGGACGTGGATCATTCCACAAACCTGCCAGCATCACACAACCCTTGCTACGGCCATGAGTACACAGACTCCTTTCTTACCACTCCCTCCAGCCTCTGCTTTCCTTAGCAAACACAACCATTGCCCACAATACATCTACAAACACAAAGCATGTGACTACAAAAAAACAATTATCCACCTGGGAGACAAAAAAAAAAAGAAAAAAAAAATGGTTTTTGCATACATTCACAATTCTGTTTCTGTTCTTGCTTGAAACTGATGGCCAGGCCCTGCCAAAGTATGAAATCCACAGATTAACACGGAGAAAATATTTTATTCCTTTCCTTTTATTTTATTTTATTTTTAATTACCTGGGATACTTTGTTGCTGGCATCTGTTTGAAACAATTCTCTCAAGCATGTAACCATAGGCAGCCTTTCTGACTGCCTGCACATTAGGGTGATTAAGGAAGAAACAAACACAGGGCATATTTCATATCTCTTCTTTCCTATCTTTCTTTACTTTACTGCAAGCAACTTTTTTTGTAATTCACTCTGTGACCTTTTGGACACTCTAGTAAATAAGCAGCCAGGATAAAATACCATATGGCTTGAAGTGCTTTACCTTGCAGTTCTGAATACATTTCAGGTGGATGAGATCCTATTTCTTCAGTGGTGAATAAAGAGCTTCATTTACTCCACTGGCTGCAGCTTCCCATTGTATCTGCATTCATTTCATTCATTTTGTCTCATCCTCCCACACACATTATACACACTGGGGATGACCTGAGCACATGCTAATCCTGTTGGCCTCAGGTGGAGCTGCTAAACTATTTCCACTTTGGTGTTAATGTGCCAAATGGCTCCAGTTGCAACTAAATCCCAAGCTATGCTCCACCATGCTGATGGAACAGCAGCATCCTCAGGCTGGGGACATAGGCCAGGACCTACTTGTTCATGGAGCATGTGAAAGGTACACCAGACTACAGCCACAGAGAATATGTTATTTTCTGCTCAGGTCTCTATAGCAGCCGTCCTGTGGCATGAGAACAGCATGCCATGATCAAAGACAGTGTCTCGCCAAACAGACTGCACACACTGTTGCTTATGCTAAGATGTTTGACAGGTTGTTGTACCGTATCAAGCTTGTGCCATTGCCTGGGTTTGCAGAGCTCTGAATTGTGCTGTTAGTCTATTTGGGGAAGTATGGTGATTTTGGAGGCTATAGCTTAGTGTCAGTCCTTGCTGAAGAACAAGCTATTTATGGTATTACTTAACGATTTTATACCCAGAAAAAAGAACCTCTTAATAGCATAAGATGCACTTGGCACTCCTAACTCTTGTTTAACTTTGCATTACTCTCATACTCTCTCTGTTCACAGCACAATTTACTGCTAAGGTTCCTCTCCACATCCCACATCAAATCTTGCCTCCATCTGATCTTAATTTCACCTAACTTTATTAATCTGGGCTAAAACTTTTGTGTGTTCTGTATGTCTGTCTTACCTTGTACAGAATATTTACTTTTCTGTTCAAGACATTTTTAACCAACTCACCAGTTTCTAAGAAGCAGTCTAGGAATATTGGTTTGTTCATTTTATGAGCAAAAAAAAAGACAATCTTTCATTTGAAAAGATTGACTACCTTGAGTTGGAGCTGAAACTTCAGATCGAAGACAGAGGATAGAGAGGTAAGTAGTTTGTTAGTAATCCCCATGAAAACACTGCCCAAAGTTGGTTGCCTCTTAGCAAAGCAGCAATTTAATTCCTAACAGAGATTTCTTCAGTCTTAGTGGTTATGTTCCCCAAAGACCCTGACTACACCAGCTCAACCCAGGGAAGCTCAGCTGCAGGCAGAGCAAGACCTTTCACATCAACTGCAGTTTGAGCACTTGAAATAAAAATGAAGAAAGAAAACTTTTTCTGTCTATCCTCCAAACAACCTAACTGCTGGATCCAGCCTGCCTAGAGAACACTAATTTGTCATCAAACAGGATAAAAATTAGACCTGGGGTATAAATTGAACTAAGGACTGTAGGAAAGGGTGAGGAGACTAGCATGGGTAGACATTGGTAAGGAAAGTAGAGCATTCAGAGACTAGCTGGGACAAGGAGCCACGGCTGGGTGAGACCTAGTGCTGCAGAAGGGAAAATAAAGCTTCATTCTCTACCAGTAATGGCTAATAACATGTCTTCACAGATGTACTTACTACGTGCTCCCAAACTCCTAGTAGATTGTTCAGGACTTCTCCTGGGCCATAGGGGATACCACTGCTGAACAGTGAGAAATCCTTCTCTCTGCCCTTGGCCCATTATGAGGCCTCTCCCTCCAGGGCTCTGTTAAATGCTGCAAGATCAGAAGCCAAGGCTACCTGGAGTCAACGATTGCTGGCATGTATCAGCCCACCTATAGTCTGGAAACAATTCCCTATGGCAGGCAGGAATCATGTGAAAATCATTATGCTTGCAAGACTTCCAGAATAATTTCTGCTATAGTTCTCATGTCTCTATAATGATCTGTAAAATCCTACCTTTATTCTCTTCTGTTCTTCATGAGCCATTTTCTTGCAGGTTTGCTTAGATATTTGACAAAAAAGATATTCTACCCAATTAAAAAAGACACATATATATAAATCAATCAGAACAGCCTCTAGGGCTCATTCAAGAAGAACACACCTGAGAGACCTTGACTCAGTTTTTAATGGCCAGGCTTTCCAGTGTGCTTTCCCAGTAATAGGGTATACAGTGCTGTGGTTTCAGAGCAGCTGGCAGCAAAGGCAAGCTCTTCCATACAGACACACAGCAATAATTACTTTAAAGTTATGCAGCAGTGACTACAGACATGACAACTGTTATCTTAGATAAACTGTCGTGATATTTGTTAATTTCAGATCAAAATATGTGACAATAAGAATTTCTGGATGAGTCATATGGAGGTGAAAGACGTTGGTCTTATCTCAAAGTCTTTTACACATTGTTAAATCTGTCTTAAAACTGTGCTAAAACTTTGCACACTATTAAAAACTGTGTCCCAGTAACACCTTTAATAAACCCCACAAAAGGGTAAACTTCAGAGCCTTCCTTCAGTACAATGATATTTAACTAGACAACAATCATACTGAGCCTATTAAAAATGTCTTCTGTTTTTTCTGGTAAGTCTGACACCTGTTGTATATATGGGAAAACATTTCTCACAAACATTGGATTTTACAGCCATGTGAGACCTTGGTTAAAACTGGCATGGATGCTCTGATGCCAGGAAATAGCATTTCCCTGAAAGCAGTTGAGATGGAAAGGGACCTCTGGAGATCATCTAGTCCAGTGTCCACGCTCAAGCAGGGTCAGCTAAGGCAGGTCACCCAGGACTGTGTTCAGTCAGGTTTTGAATATTTCTAACCCTAAAGACTCCATAAACTGTCTGGGCAAGCTGTACCAGTGCTCGATCACCCTCACAGTAAAAGTGTTTCCTGATGTTCAGATGGGACCTGCAATTCCGTTTGTGCCCATTGCCTCTGGTCCTGTCACTGAGCACCACTGAGGAAAGTCTGGCTCCATCTTCTTTACCACATGCATCAGATATTTATATATACTAATGAAATCCCCCCAAACCTTCTGTTTTTCAGGCTGAGCAGTTCCAGTTCTCTCAGCATTTCATAAAATCTTAATATCATATAATGGTTTGGGTTGGAAGGGACCTTAAAGATCTTCTAGTTCCAACCCCCTCCCATGTGCATTTCCTAATCTGTCAGATGCTTGACATCCATAACCATCTTAATGGAACTTCACTGCTCTCACTCCGGTGTGTTCATGTATCTCTTGTACTGGAAAGTTCAGATTTGAACCCAGCACTCCAAGTGTGGCCTCACCACTACTGAGGAGAAAGGAAGGATTGCCCCCCTTGACATGCTGGTAGCATTCTGCATCTTCAGTTGTCATAAAAGAAATCATTGAGAGTTACCACTATTACTCTAACTGAAGGGGAGCTATAAGGATGCTGGGGAGGGACTCTTCATTAGGGACTGTAGTGATAGGACAAGGCTTAACGGGTTCAAACTTAAATAGGGGAATTTTAGATTGGATATAAGGAAGAAATTCTTTACTGTAAGGGTGGTGAGGCACTGGGATGGGTTCCCCGAAGACATGATAAATGCTCCATCCCTGGCAGTGTTCAAGGCCAGGTTGGACAGAGCCTTGGGTGACATGGTTTAGTAGGAGGTGACCCTGCCCATGGCAGGGGGGTTGGTACTCGATGATCTTAAGGTCCTTTCCAACCCTATTCTACAATTCTATGGTTCTATGATAACATTGCAGCTAGCATGTTATCCTGTGCCATAGACTGGCAGTCTGCAGTTTGGCCCATATCCTAGAGGAGAATGTATGTAATGGGTGTGCTTAGTAGCCTTCATTTAAACGTGCTTGTCGAATACATACATGGTACAGTGTAAAGACACCATCAACATGAGTTGTGAGGAGCTGGGGGAACTGAGAATGAAAAATACTTTTGTCATAGTGTTCTTGGATTCAGTCCCTGGACATTTTTAGGGAGTTTTTTCTGCTATGGTCTCTGCCAGCCTGCAGATATGACAAGGCAATACTTTTCCTCTCCTCATCTTTCCTCTTTGGATGACCCAGGTGAGGGATGCTGTCAACAAGAGCTGATGAAAAAACCTTCTGTGACCCAGAAAGAAAAAACATAGTAGAACAGAGAAAGGTTCTCCGATCATAGAAAAAGCGGTTTTCCTTACATGCACTTCTTTATGAAGAGTTTTTGTTTATGGGCTGCTGATGGAGGGACAAACAATCACATCTCCCTAAATCAGTCAGAAAACACAAGTGGGCAGGATCTGGCAGTGAGGCAGTCTTCTTTCTGAAACCAGAGAGGAAAGTATGGCATTTCAGAAAGGATTCGCTCTGATTTTCATCAGCAGATATTTTCATCTTCCTCTGGGTGCCCAGCAGCTCTGGACTTTGGGAAGGGCAGAAAGGAGGACTGATGTAGCGAATGCTAGCACCAGTGCCCAGAGGTGGGACATGCTGTGTGGTAGCGCAAAGCAGGCAGCAAGAGGGGAGATCTCATGATTTTGCCAACAGAGGGCAATGGTGGCCCTGGGCTGGCTGCCCAGGATGGCACACGGTGGAGGTATCACTGTGCACCCACCAGGAATATGGCTGTCAAAACAGGGTGGTTCAGTCACCTCTCTCTCTCTCTAGCATAAAAAAAAAAGGCTTCTTGGAAACGCAGACATGAGGAAAACCATATTACCCTGACACAGAACTGCACCTATTGATGTTCAAGCTGAATTTGAGCACATAACTAGCATGTGCCACCTCCAATCAGTAGCATGTAACACTTTCATTCTCCTGCGTGTAACTGGTAGGGCATAGGACTGGTGAAGATTGCATCAGCTTGGCAAAGCCTCCAGGAGATGGGATGTTCTACCATCCAGCTGCACAGCAGGGTCACCCCAGGAAGCCACCCAACCACCACCTACCCAGTGCACAAATTCCCATGTGAGCTTTCTACCAGATAGTTATATCCCAGAATGCCACATGAGCCTGGCAATGGGAATTCTCAGGTATTTGCTTATCATAGGGCTGATGTCAGAGGGTTTAGTACAGTTCAGTACTTTTTGGATGTTGTGGTGTAACCCCAGCCAACAACTAAGTACCACGCAGCCACTAGCTCACTCTTCTTACGCCAAATGACTTGCTTAGTATCCCTTGCAAACCATGGAGCTAAGGGTTGGCACAGGAGAGACACAAGCTCAGAGTGTCAAACCCTCTCCCCTGCCCTCAGCAGAGCTTGGAGCTTCTCATGGGAAGAACAATCAAACACCTCCGTCTTTGTCAGGCCCTTCAACCAGCAGCCACCATGTGAGCCATGGGCCTTGTTACCACTTGTTGTCAGCTTCATGGCTGCCCAGTTGCACCACCTGAGTCCAAAAGCAACAGGACTTTCTTTTGGCATAAGGAATGAAGGAAAATGGTAACTGGGAGAATGAAGATACCAGCATGCTGGTGAATATTTCAGATGAGACGTGTCTTTAAAAGCAGCTGTGAAGCCAGAGGTGGATGACAAAACCATCAAATGCCACTGAAATCAATCTCCTTACTGGGCCTGGCACCCTGGCACAGGAGTAAATTTCAGAGGCCATGGAAAGACTTAAAGTCTAGAAAAGAAGAGAGACTCCATCACTCTGTACCATGCAAGTGAGAGGACTCCAGTCCCTGGCTCTGTAAAGATGAAGCAACCAGAGTGGAATACTTTTCCAGAAGAAGCTTTCTGGTATGATGACTAAGGTGCAGTA
The DNA here is from genome assembly GCF_028554395.1 of Pezoporus wallicus. Taxonomy (NCBI): domain Eukaryota; kingdom Metazoa; phylum Chordata; class Aves; order Psittaciformes; family Psittacidae; genus Pezoporus; species Pezoporus wallicus. The sequence goes on from NW_026637663.1 coordinate 7,502,431, forward strand.
CAGATAGGTATCCTGGTGACTCTTCCCAGCTTTGATTCAGATTTGGGTGTAACAGTGTGATTGAGTACGAGGAAATAATGTTCCTCTGTGGAACACTTTTCATTCTATTGATATTAAAATCCAAGAACTGCAATTAGGATCCACCTCAGAGAAATCTTTTACATATGTTGCCCACATAAGCCAGCATGGTAACATCCTGTTATTCTGCACTGTTATTTCAGGTGATAGAGTAATAGCAACTGGAGGATTGATTATTTAAAAATGATTGACACCTCTTTTCCCCTTCTCCCCTGCTTTACATTTTCTATCTGTACTTCCCTAGCCTTAAAAAGCGGAGCTGTCTGAAGAAGCTTCCCCACTTTATATTTACCCATGGAGACAGCTGAGCCACAGAGCAGAACTCATGCCCCCTTCCAATCCATCCGAAACAGTCCATTAAGCAAAGGGATTTCCTCTGCCTTCAGGCCAGTTCAGACTTTGCTGTCAGGGCACCCACACCATAACCTGTCATGGTAAACTAGCTCTTACCATTTCTGTAGATGCTCTCTGGTGAAGATTGGTGCCATACATACCTGCACAGTGCCATAACGCAAATGGGGTTTTATGCTTTCTCCATAGGACTAGATCCAGCCTCTTGTCCTGTTAATATTTGCATTATTCATTTCCTGCAATAACCAAAAGAGCAGAGACTGGTGGATCTAGCCACTTCATTTAACTCTGTGAGTAGAAAGATGTTTGATATAGAGAACCTTGATACTTCTGGTTTTGCTACTTTATAAAAACGTTTGTGGTCCCAAATCCATACTATGAGCACCAAAACTGTGGGGTACATTTGTGTGCCTTCCTCACTGAACAGGGAAGCCATCTCCAAATGATGGGAGTGGGCACCTTCTGTTTACGTGGCTGGCAGAGCTGGGATTTCTGAGGGACAGAGCCCTACCTCAGATGGAAATTACCTGGAATACTGAGTTATGTGTGGAGGCTGCAAAACTTGTCCCCTGTCACCAAACAAACAAAATGACTCACGATCTAGGCATTATACAGCTGGCTTCTCGGAGGGCTGCTTTTAGGGCACAAGTCGCATTATAAGACACTGAGATCACAGGATTGGAGCCTGAGGTCTATCGCATGAAGTCTCCTAGATGAGACCATGAAGTTGCGTAAATCAGGGGCACTCCACTGTGTACTGTTTCCTGGACTCACAGAGCACCTCTGGTCCCTAAACTGTCCCTTCTGTCTTTACTGGGAGGACAAAAAGAAAAGAGGACTCTGGAAACCAGCATGCTTTTGAAATGGAAGTACCCAAACCAGCTGCTCAGACAATACTTCCTGTGCAGCTGGGCATCACATACACCATGAGAGTAGAGGAAGGATGATCTTCCCTGAATTTGGCTTTTTTTTTGTGAATAGGGGATTTCTTCCAGCCTAAGAGACTCTAGAAAGGTGATTGCTGCAGCTACATCTACTCCACAGTGTAAAACAGGCCAGAGACTCTCCTCTACTCCTGAGACACATTTCCAGGGCTGAATTGCTGAAACTTCTGGTCACTCTCCAACTCCCCCCCCCAACTGCTTTGGACAGGTGGCCACATCCAAACTATTCCCTGGGAACAGCTTTTGTTAGATATCATCCTGGGAGAATGGTAGCTTACACACTTGGAAAGTATGTGGGAACCCATGGAGTCAGACCTTCCACACATGCCCTGCCCCTGTTTGCTGGAGTAGGCACAGGCTGGGGCTCTTTGCTCTCCCAGCCTCAAGACTAGCAAAGACATCATGTGCCTTAGTCAGGCAGTTTACTCTGGGCCCTCCAGTAGACTTCCAGACCTGGCATAGGCATCCTAAGTCCAAAAGAGCAATGCAGTAGTTGTTCAGCTACATGAAGATTACCCCAATATCTCTCCATGCCCAAAAGGCATAGGGCTGGCAGTTTCACTCAGGTGGACGGACCACCCGTAATCCCACAGCCCTCCTATATGCAGCTTTATGCCCTGATGTATTTTAATGAAAGAAGGAATAAAAAAGTAATTAAGTAAATTTCTCATCTCTGTCCCAACATCTGAAACTCCCAAGAAACAATTTTCCTAAAGAAAAAATATGCATAAAAGGTTATAAGCCTTTAAATCTGAGTTTTGACTGTAAGGACACCAAAAGACAGCCAGGCTCAAACTGTTGGGAAGCCCTGTAGCCTTTAGAGAAAACAGCACAAAGCTCACATTCCCTCTACTGTACCCGAGCTGCCTTTTGACACTGTTTTCGGGAACTTGCCAGCTCATTTTCTTACGTGTTTGTGAGACATCAACAGCCTCAAATTACAACAGTCTGAACAGCCCAGTAAATATTTACACAAACCTGCTGGTGATGGTTTGAGCTGACATGCGTTACCTTTTGTGTTGGGGGGAGGCTATATTTACAGCCAACCAGCTAATGAACATGATCCCAGCCATGGTTTAATACAGATGGCTCTTTCAGCATTTGCGGCTTTCAAGTTACAGGGAGCACAAACTTCAATAGCCTTCGTTAGAAGGCTCCGTCTCAGCTCTCTCTGTTTTGTTTACAACCAGTCTCTCTTTGTACAGTCAGGGGTTGACTAACATTCAGCTGTTTGCATCCAGCAATGCGTTTGTGTAGGACGGGGCTTGTTTCTCATCTTTTTTTTTCTTTCCTTCTTTTTTTTTTCTTTATTTTCTTTTCTTTTTTCTTTTTTTCTTTAACACTGATGGTTTTGATTTTGTGTTTACAATACAGGCAATTTTTGCAATGAAGATTTATTTTTGCTTGAGTGGCATTTCTCCAGGCTGTCTCACAGAGACCTCCCTCTGTGGAAAGAGGGAGGAAGCAGCACCCATCCATGAGGCATGGCTTTGAGATGTGGGACTTGGTGGAGGGCAGGGTCCAGCCATTGCTTAGACCAGTCACCCACCCTTTCCGAGGGCTACCCCTCAGATATGCCTTTTATCAGCATCCAGGTCTCACCAGCAGCTCTGGCTGGATTCCAGGCTGCCTAAAGGAAGATGACAGAGGAGCATGTATTTATGTTATTGATAGTTATTGTAACAGTACAGGTTTTATATTGTAACAGTACAGGTTTTATATTTTCTTTATTAGCCATCATCTAAACCACTAGCTGAAGATTCTTCTGTTTTTTACAGATCCACATCAAAGACACATTGCAGATAAATGAGATGGAAAACTAGGAGAGTGAGGAAAATAATGAAGGAAATTTAGACTCTTATTCTGACAAATAATCTGCTATGGTTGGTGATGGTGGAAGCACAGGAAACCTTTTCTTCTCTGACATCACACCTATAAAACTACAGACTATAAGAAATTCACTGAATCAAGACTACCTGTACTCAAAGAGTCAGCAATGCCCAGTAGCAGGCAAGGTTGACAAATTTTCTGTGTTTGAGATAAACTAATTTTAGACGAGAACACACAATGCCACCGTATCAGACCTACACTCCTTTAGAAGTAAATGTAGATGAGGAATTCTGACTGATGTGACATAAGAGAAAAATTTCTTTAATCTTGCAAGGATATTATGTGCTGATGGAATCCAATGTGGCAGACAAAATCCCACCAAACCAGATAAAAGTCAGTTTTCAAACCATAGCGTTCATATGGACACCTCTCTTGACAGTAAATCTCGAATAAGCTTCGAATATCCGTTTGATCCAAATATCTCTCCTGGGGCAGAACAAAGGTACTAGCATCCTAAAGATATGGTATCTGGCCTTTGTAAGTTTGGGAATGTAAGTTCCCTCACAAGTTTTGTGAAAATACAACAAGTAGATAGCTTGAGCAGATCTGTGATCAGATATAGCTGATCTGGACTCATTAACGGAAAAGACAGTCTTCCCTGCAGGAGAAGAAATGGCCAATTCTTAAATGAGTGGCTGTTCTTCACCTCCAAACCAGGAAGCTCTTCACATTTAAAATATCATCATTTCATTGGTATCATGGAGTGGGAGCACCTGGTTTTGCCAGTGGTGGAGCAGGAGCCCATAATGTTGACAACTGGTTTCCAGTTCTGGAGAAAAGACATAGAAAAGGCAGGTGACACAGAGGCTGGAGTAGGAACGATTATTTCTGATAAAGGTCAGGTCTGTTCTTTTAAGCTCCTCACTGGACCAGACTCCAACATCTATACTGAGCTTTTTGCTCCATCAGATCTCTTCCCAGGATGATTACATAGGATGAGTATTACAGCTCATGGAAGCTGCATCATTTAGTTAATAACTGCAGAGAAGAAAAGCCTTGGAAACAACAGAACTGTTTAGTAGTTTTTTGACAAAACATTTGTTACCAGAACAGTTTGTCAAGAGCTGTTCACAGCATAACATAGCTGCTGGAATATATCCTAAAGCTAAATTTTTGAGGTGAAATCTTTATAAATTCATATATTTCAAGTGAAAGAACTGGGGTTTAATATCCTGGTAAATTTACAGAAAGGAAAAGTAAAATCTTACCAAATGTTGTAAGGAAACAATTGGTCCCAAACAGAGTTGGTTATTTTTTCCCATCTTTGCTTGCTCACAAATGTTCATCTTCATGTTTTCATTTACCTTGGCCAGGAAACAACAATCTTGAGATCTCTCATGGAATAAGAAGCATAACTTTTGGCCAGGCCTCCTATAGCTACATGTGTCTACATACAAGACTGCTTGCTTCACAATTCCCTCTGCCCTTTGTGTATTATTTGTCTGCTTCAATTATAAAGCCTCTAAGCCTCTAGGATAGACAACTTATGCTGTGTACATCTGCCTGACACCTGCCACACTCTTTTCCTTGCCGCTGGATGTTATTCCTTAACAGTAATTATTCAATGAGACATGAGAATGAAGTATCTCTGAAAAGAAAGTATGTGGTCCTGGCAGACCATGTCATTATGCTCACTTCTGTTTGCCAAAAGGAATCGATTGCTGTTTTTGGAAGGGAGGTGGTGATTGTGGCTGCTCATCTGAATTTAGGATGGATGTAGGGATATCCTGGAAGCAGGTTTCAAAATGTTTTTGTCCGGTGAGACATTGGCACGGATGGGTGCTATGGAAAGAAGAGAAGTGATGCAGCAAGGAGACAGGACTGCACTCACTCTACTGTGGTTTTTTCCCTTTGGTTGATGGTGCAACTGGATGAGAACTTTCCACTGTGCTTGGTTTGCTCAGATTTTGCTTTTCTGAAGAAATGTCCCATTTTGTGAAATCTCTAACTTGCTGACTCTCTCCCACCTCTGGGATTCTACCAGAGGGTGTCTGAACACTCCATATGAGACAACACCCTCCCCTAGGTTCTCTATGCCATGGATTGCTTGTTGGCCACCCAGGTAGTATAGGGCATGTGTTCATCCAAACTGTACCCAGACATGCCACTCAGATGTATTGATTTGAGAATTACTGAAGGAACCCCTTGTGAACTGAAAAGTCCCCTCTCCATCTTTGGGAAGAGCCCTATGTCACCAGGCAAGCAGTTCCTGGCATGAGACTTAGGAATTTCCTGGTTTGGGACAATTCTAATACATCGTTCTGATGACATTGGACTCAATGCAATAGGCCTTCAGGCATCTTGGAAAGTGGTCAAATATCATAAATGAGATAAGACATCTTCTTCAAGCACCTGTGCAAGGACCAACCTCAGCCAACGTAGGTCTGTTATGGAAGTCATAAGCCATTTCTCCTGCTGTTCAAGTGTTGCTGTGGAGGGACCATGACCCAGAGTTGCTGCACTAGTCTGTTAGCCAGGTCTGGCAGAAGAAAATGGAAAGGAATCAGAGCTTAAAGCAGCCCTAAGAGCAGTACTGAGCCAGGCCAAAGCCCAGTCTGTCCCACATGATAGAAAGCACAAAGGCCTGGAGACTGAGCATCACACCTTTTCCACAGAATTTAATGTTTGTGCAGAGGTTCAGCACATTATAAACTTGTGGAGTAATCTAGGGTGGAAGAATTCTGATTATTTGACTAAAACAAAATATAACTCATGTATAATCAATGCATTGACACAAAGATAAAACTCAGGCAAAGGCAGAGCAGGATGTTAATATGAGTTTATTCTATAAACAGAGTGGCATCAGTTAAAATGCAAGGATATTTTGGCATGTGTTTTTGTTCCTCTACATAATCTTCCTCTACAGAATCTGGACAGAACTGCTACAAATTTTTTACCAACTCTTTAACTCATCTTCCTCACCATATACAAAACAAGCCACTGAAGAGGGAATGTACTGAACCACAGCAATGACAATTCTGCTTTGGCTGAGCTGAAATGGACAACATGCCTGTCCCAGATGGCTTCAAAAAGAATATGTTCTGATTAAGGAGCGGTGGGAACATTTTCCAAGGACATTTGGGTGCCTTTTATAGATTTATAAGGCAGATGCTGCTCCTTAAAAGCATCTGCCTCCCAGACCTCTTTTTCCCCCTGTAGTCAGTCATACAGTAGGGATTAAACTTCTGTGAAATGGTGTCTCCCTCATGCTAAGCCCAGTTTTACCACCTTCACAATGAGCGATACTCTTGCTGAAGAGATTAAAGAGGAGGGGCATGACTCCTCACCCCACAGAGGATCTGGGAATGGGGGGATACCAGGGAAGAGTGCGATCTGGTGGGCAGGATTCTCCTGTAGTTATAAACTGTACCTAGGGGCCATGTACTGATGGGAGAGGGACTACTGTCCCTGGTAGTGTTCAAGGCCAGGTTGGACAGAGCCTTGGGTGACATGGTTTAGTGTGAGGTGTCCCTGCCCATGGCAGGGGGGTTGGAACTTGATGATCTTAGGGTCCTTTCCAACCCTAACTGTTCTATGATTCTATGATTCTACTCAAAGTTCCCTACCACGGTAGCAGACTGCTGTTTCACATTATATAAGATCCATCATCTTCTGTATCTGACTGGGCTGCGTCCTTAGTTTGAGGTTAAGTAACTATCCATCTAGCCAACTACCTAGCTATTGAAATGTGTGGGTATTAAATGTCACTGCAGAGTGTCTGGAGAAAGGTCTGCTGCACATCAGCAAGTACCCTGCTGAGACCACTTCCTGCATGCAGACCATAAGACTGAAGTTGTTCCCCAGATGCTGTTTAGTACACTGGCCTTGAGGGAGCCTCTAAGCAAAGATGGAAAGCTAAGTCATCCTCTCATGAATACACTTAACTCATGTATAGCACAGTACATCTGTAGCTGCTCAAAGCACGTAAATATTGCTGTCTCTGGTTTTTTTTTGGACACATCAAGTTTTTGATGTCTGGGGATTTACATTACAGTGCAAAGCAGTGTGGATCATCCAGGGGTCCAAGATAACTAGCAATGCCTCATGAGCCCTGCAGGATCAAGGTGAAGTGGAAACCAGCTTCTAGCCACAGGATAAACAGCAATGCAACTCCACATTGTACAGCCCAGAGCAGCTCCCAGATCTCTCACTTGTGGTGGAAGAGCAAGGTTTGGGTCCTTCTTGATGCCAGAGCAGAGCTTAGGGTAGAATATGTCAAGTGAGAAAATGTCTCATCACCGGGATGACCAAGGGACTGGTGAGCAATGTGAAGCAATCACAGGAGTAAGCACCACAGCACACTTGAGTTAAGGTGGTAGGAACCAAAGACCGAAGAGTGCAGGTTCACAGAGATCAGTTTGGAAGATGGGCTAAAGATTTCCCATCCTGCCCATCAAGGCACATTACCTTCCCATTTGTGTGCTTCAACTGGGGAAGCACAGTTTGCAGGTCCCATCATTTTCACTGCAGTATGCACCAGACTTTCATCTCCAGAACGTGGCTGTGATTGCTGAGACTACTGAGAACTCGACACTCGGTGATGACAGCTTCCCGCGGGCACTTGTCAGGCACAGGCACATTGTTGTGTATTTATGGACACAAGTGTGGGTCTTGGCTCAAGACGTACCCAGAACTGCTGTGTTGGGGAGGCAAAGTGCTTGGCAGAGTGCATCGGGGAGACTGAAATAGTATCTGTTGGTGCCCACATTCTTCCTGGCTGGGGTGATTTAGCAATCACTCCTGTTCTGAACATTAGGCACACTCACAGACCCTTGGATTTCAATTAGACACTGGGAGTGTCGATTCTTTCAAAAGAAGAAAATGCTGTAAATATAATAGTCTTTCTGCTCTAAAAGTCGCACAGAAAACCATGCAAGCATCTGTATTGAATCTGCACATCAGTCTGACAGACTGATTAAAACAAAAATAAAATAAAACCCTAAAATAAATACCATTGCTTTGCCTGAAAAATATTAATATGATCAAAGTGTGGATGTTTAAGTCAAGTGCAGGAATCAAATGGTACCAAATTCCAGAGTATAATTGGCAGCTTGGGATGATCCAGCTTTACTTCTCCAGGAAAACTTTGTTCCTTTCCCAGTACCACTACCCAAACAGCAGAAAAAGATGTGCAGCTCCTCTCAGTGCTTCTTTGCTCAGCAAGAGAGAAAATTTATCTGTTTGATCCTGCCTCAGAGCTACTGGGCTCATTCCCACTTCTACAGACACCTCCCCTGTGAGTTTACGTATTCCAGTTGCGCTCCACAGCTGCAGGGAATGGCGCCCCACCACGGTGCAATGACACGTTTCGGAGAGGCTGCATCCCATTCAGGAGCAGCAGGGCTGATTATGCCACACAGATGCTGCTTTAGCACTCCCTGTGCCATGTGGTACCATCTCCAGTTTATCTGTGCTACATACACAACACAGGTCATAGGGGTGTTACTCAGAATAAGGCACAGCTCCACAGGAGAGCAAACTGATGACCTTGCCCTGAACACCACAGTTTTCTACTTCTAAAAACCAAGTGTGTTTATACTTTCATGTCCCAAGGTGGTTCTGGAACATTTTCTGAGTTAGTTGTTGGCTTTGAATGGGTCATTTCTTAATGGTCCATTTTATAAATATATATATTTTATATATATACACACACACCTATGGGAGCTCCAGCCAAGGTTGGTCATAGCTTGCAATGGCTACCCACGAGACATGGCACAACTCTCTTCCCAGAAAAATATTCCCTGCCTCTCCCAGCTTTTCATCATTTTCTTATTACCAACACTCACACATGCACAAATTCCAGTTAAAGATGATCATTCACCTTTCAAACTACAGGGAAGCAGTACTTCTGAAAACTGGCACCTTCAAGACAGTGGTGGGTGCTGTGGTGGAACACTTTGCAGCTACCTGTGGTGGTGCTTGGTAGATGGGGAAAGCCTGAGGCCATACTCAGCCTGCTGTGCCATCTGGAGGCTTCTTCCTCCTGTGCAAGGCAAATGTTTTTTTGGGTTGTTTTTTTTTCTTTTGTCCTTTTTCTTTCTTTTGGAGTGGGGGAGGCTGTGGGAATGTCTTCTGCAGTTTTTTCCTTCATAGTTGAATTCGCCACATTTGAAGCAAGAAAGTAATTTTCTTTTGCAGTTCCACTTCTTACAGCTATATCCCAGCCTTATCCCCACAGCCTTCCCAAGCATTGTTCTTTCACTGGCACCTCCTAGGTTAAGACAACTTCCAAGGAGCTGACCTCAAAATGTGACTGCAAGGAGGTTACTACTTTTCTCTCTGCTCCTTTCAGTCTCACCTCTCCATTAAAAGCAACCATAAACTACTTGGGGCAGGAATGCACTCCTATTCTTTGCACAGCATTGGGCAACGTAGGCATAGGGCCAGGGCCTCCTGGGACAGCTGTCTGTAAAGTGACAAAAATAATGGAGGTTTCGCTACCAGGGCAAGAGTTTTGCCCTCAGCAATTTGGGTCTCACACCTAGTGTTGTGGTGCCCAGCTCAGAGCTGTGGATGAAGCAGTTAATCTATGTCCTGCTGAAGACAAGAGGACTGTTGCCACAGATGGCAGAAGCAGCAGAAGCTTGCTGAGTCCAGGGGATTCCCTTCCCTTCCTGAATCTCCCTCCCCTCCTTTGTCCAGGCAGCAGCAATGCATTTTTATGAATTGGAAAAGTCCCAAGGCAGCCCAGTCTCCATCCCTTGCTGTCCCTGTGGGTCAGTGTATGGTACGGAGGAGGAAGGAGGCCACAGAGGGGAGGGCACTGTGGGCTGCCCATACACGAAGTGATGCAAATTTCCGTCCTCTTGGGGCTCACCCAAAGGAACTGCCCAAATCGGGAAGTTGGGCAATGCATGGAAATGCACTTCCCCTCTTTCCATGCTTCTGAATAGAGTTGTCACAACTTTTCAGTTATTTAAAGCCCTTCATTTTCTCCCTGCCTTGTCCAACGCACCCTGTCTACTCCAGGGGAAGGACAGCAAGGTGTGTGGGAACTCTGCAAATGGAATAGGCTGAATGCAGGAAATTCAGCCATCCCTCTCTGAGGGATGCAGAGAGCAGAGAACTGAGCCCCCAGGAGCTGCTCAGGACCCTTCCTACATCATGGCTGCTATTCACAGTAAGCTACTCTTACCAGGCACAGTCAATGGCTAGAGTGAACTGTTTCACACCGACTTCTAACATTTGTCTTCTATCTGCCCTGGAAGAAGAGCAATCTTTTTCCCCAGTGCCTGCAGGAGCAAGAATAGGGAGGAGTCTGGTCAGAGCTACAGAAACCCACATTCAAATTCCTGTGCTGCTGGGTCTGGGGAAAAGTTTTTTCCTGACTGCAGAAATCAAGGATTTGTACCTGGACTTCCCGCTACCACCAGCAGCATTGTAACTGACCACAAACAAATGAAACGAGAGGCTCCCCTATCCTCCCTGCCACCACCACTGTCAGTGTCACATTGCTTCATGGATGGGAAAATTCCCATCTGAAGGTATTTGACAGATGAGGAAAGGAGAGAGATTGAAAAGAGAAAGCTAAACCTGAGCCTTCATAGTTGTGCCATGCTGGATGCCTCTTCCCAGAGGACTAGGGGACAAGATGGTTCTACTCCTGGGAGAGGGCCACGAACAGAAAACTAGCAGGAGAAATAGACTGCTTTCAAGAGCATCAGCTGGCAGGGTTGAAAAATGAACACAGATCTTGTGTCTCTCAAAACCTCTGGGAACCTTTCCTACCTCTCCCCAGACCTCAGCCCCTGCCTTCCAGAACATCCCAAGCAAACAACTGAGCTTTCCTGTGCAGTGAGTCACGGGATGGAGCACAATAGGGAACGCAAAGCAGTAGATTAGGAAATGTTTCATGCAAGATGGGGGAGGAGGAAAGCAGGGCAAAAGTGAGTGGAAGGTAGAGAGAAAATCATCGAGTAGTAAAGAAAAAAGCTGGCTCAACTGGAGAGAGAACACAAGAACCTGTACAGCAATAACAGAGAGCAACAGAAATGCAACAAAGGGTTGAGGTGTCTTCATGTCAATGAAGTGACAGAGAACAGTGGGAGAGCAGCAGTAAAATTGTGTGAGCACAGAGTGAAGGCACTCAGTGCAGATACAGAGTGGGGAAGGGCTGGTTAGATGAGCCCTTGCCAGGACAGCACAGCAGTTTGCTGTCTGGTGTGAAGGACCATGCAGCTTCCTTGGTAGTGAGTTGGCTGAGCAATACCTGCAGCAAGGATGAGTATTTTCTCTGAATGCTTCCAAAAGGAGTGACTTCACTTCAGGCAGTGATGAATGCTGTCTAAGGGAATCAGAACCATGAGAAACGGAACTGTATGCAGCAAAGAAGTCAAAGCACCCCACATGAAGCTAGCTCTCCTTTACCATGTGCATTACACAGTTATTTACACCTGTTCAAAGGGGAGCAAATATTACTAAACTCAGACAGCACTTGGAACTTGTCACATTTTATTTACATCACGCATCCATTTTGAGCTGGCACAGATGACAACCTCAGAGGGTGCACAATGGAGGATTAGAAGATCCCTGCTGGTTCCCAAAGTTGAGTGTCCTCAGGATGAGAGTTCTCCAGACATACCTGCACACGAGAGAGGGACTTTTCATGAAGTTGGGAAAAGCAATGACCCATTTAACACGAACTTGGTGTTGGCCAAGCAAGCAGCAAGCTGGCCGATGTGCCATTCTGCCCAGCACTGCTGTCTTATCCTCCCAAATCATGTTTGCCATGTTGTGTGTGTCTGTGTGCTTTAGCTGCCTGACATGTCTGGTTTCCAACAGCTAGGCCTTCAGCCACAGCAAATCATCACTGCTTTGCTGAAATCCAAGGGCCTACAAAGCTATTCCAGCTCACCCAGGACATGGCCTCTGGAGTGCAAACTGCTGAAAGGAAGAGTTGTTTTTGTTCCATATCTGTATCCTGATTAGTACACTCTGACCTGACCCTTGACTCGGTCTCTAAATGCAGCTGAAGTACAAATAATAGTGCTGTTGGACTGGTTATCAGCAGTTCACTTAGGGATGCACAAAAGTCTTCTGGACTTTGCCCTTTTGCTTTAAAACAAATGTGAGTCAAGCAGGGATCACCGATAACTACAGTATTGCTGCTACTGTGCTAATGTACAGCGCTGTAATGCAGCTGCAGTCACTCTGGCACCATGATAGAAAATCAACCCCAAGCAATTCCAGTCACACCACGCAAAAAAAGTGGCAAAATAAACCTGAGGAAAACAACACCTTGTAGAAGTTAAGAATAAGAAATAATTACAGTCCAGCTGAGTAAACCCTAAAAAAAAAAAAAAAATACCCAAATAAATTCAAAACCACAATTTGTTGAATTTTAGCAAGTGATTGTGTTTGTGGATTTCAGCTTTTAAGACCAGATTTGCTGCATGTTTTTTATGCCCACTTTGTACCAAGGTAGGTCCAGTGACACACAGGGAGCTGCTGTCAGCTCACACCAGGACAGCTCAAGTAGAGACCATATGCTTCTGGATCACCCAGCATGGTGCTGGCTTTTGCATCCATACAGCAGTACACCAGGAATCAACAAGTGTGTAAAACTAGGGCTGTGGATGGTGAATCTGGCAGTAAGAGGTGAACAACCTCAACTCACCCCTGTTTGGCCCTGCTGCAGCACTTGGAGCCATTCTTTCGTTGCCCTCAGGGCCACAGGCTGCTCCTCAGCAAACCTCCACTCAACCCTGACTGGGAATTTTCAGTCCTTTGTGCTAAGACCTGGTTCCTTCACTGCTGTTTGGTGACTACGAGCTTTCCACAAGGCCCAAATGGAGGAAAAGGAGAGAAGATCCCAAGAAGAACCGTTTTAAATCGATAAATCTGGCTCCGTATTGCTCTGAGTGAAGGTATTTGTGGTTCAAGGCCATCTCTAATTCCCTTACAAATACGTGACACAATCTGATGAGTCTTTTATGTTGAACACTCGTCTAAGGGCTTTCATTTAATGGCTTTTCTTTCCCGCTCACAGCTCCTTCTCATCTCTACAGCTTTTCCCTGTGCAGTGCCAGAGCCATAAAGATCTTACTATAAAGGGGCCCCCCAGCCTTTATCTTGCATATCACGACACCATGATTCAAATGTTACAGCACTGCAACACAAATGTAACATCAATGTACATCCCATAACAGGCCCTAATCCGTCCCAGATTTGGTTCAGTGCTCACTTGCTCAGATCTCCATGGACCACACATCGTGTGCCACTGTTTGTATTCAGCATAAACGAAGCATCAGCGTGGAAATCCCATCAGAACAACAGCAGTATGGTCAGATCAAGAAGAGCTAGCAGGAAGCCACTCTGCCTCTTTCCAGAAGACTTGCCAATGAGCGCATTTTGTACACAGAGAACCTACCTCCTAGGCACTGGATCTTGGTTGGGAAACGCATTGGCTGCACCTCCAGGCCAGTCCAAGCACATGGTACAATGGTGGCTCTGCCCCCAGCTGCCACCAGGGGATGCCAAGCCTTGTGTCGGGTGGCCAGGTCATGTCCACCAGCCTCAGCAGTTCTCACAGCTTTGGCCTGAGCTGACCCTGTTGCTGCTTCAGCCACTGCAAGCCCTGGGCTGGACCTGCCAAGCAGCAGCGGGAGCCTTGAGGCCCAGTGCTGCCTTCCCAGGTGCCTGAGAGACACCCTTTATTCATCTGCCATCTGAGCCCCTTTTCCAAACTGTGCGGCTTGCTAAATGGCTCTTTGACAGGGTAAGAAAATCAGGGCAAGAAAATCAGGGCTGTTCAGCCTGGAGAAAGAGAAGCTGCATGGAGACCCCCTAGCAGCATTTCAGTATCTGGAGGGGGCCTACAAGAATGCTGGAGAGGGACTCTTCATTAGGGACTGTAGCAATAGGACAAGGGGTAATGCATTTAGACAAACAGGGGAAGTTTGGGTTAGATGCAAGGAAGAAGTTCTTTACTGTGAGGGTGGTGAGACACTGGAACAGGTTGCCCGAGGAAGTTGTGAATGGCCTATTCCTGGCAGTGTTCAAGGCCAAGTTGGACAGGGCCTTGAGCAACCTGGCTTAGTGGGAGGTGTCCCTGCCTGTGGCAGGGGCACTGGGACTAGGTTTTCTTAAGGTCCTTTCCAATCTTGACCATTCTATGATTCTATGATTCTATGACATGAGTGAACTGAGAGTCTAATTCAGGTCAACTCTTTTTTGTTATTAGCTTTTTTGTTAATTGTAAGGAAACCAGTAACAGTCAGGACATCTCCTTTCTGCATTCTTACTTGCTGTTCATTATATTGGGAAAGACCCTCATTCTGTGCAAAATATTACAAAGACAAGATGAACATCAGGTCTATATTAATATTTAAATCAACGAGTATTACAGAGCAAGGAAATAAAATGAAAAAACAAAACAATAAACCCTCCAAGCCATCTTGATCACAGCTGCTATGAAAGCCACTCAGCAGTGCTGGAAAACTTCCTCCCATCCAAGTATTGATCACTGGAAATAATCCCTGCTCATGACATTCAGTTTTGAAAGGCCAAATGCTTTGAAAATACAATAGAATGAACATTCTTTAATTCTTTTCTTCTTCCCCCTTTTGGGTTAAATGGAGTTTGACAGATTTTTCTTTTTTTTATTTAAGCAACATAAAGTCCACAGTATAGTTATATGTTGTAATATATGGTTATATATGTGGTGCCCCCCTGCCCATTTAGTACTCAGGCAATTATACAATATTACTAAGATAAATCTAGGACAACCATATTATTCTCCTGTGGCTTTGAGATGACACTCAAATGTGGTTTGCTCCATCTAACAACATGCAACAACATGCTGAATCAGGGAGACATGTTATTGTTATGAATAAGAAATTGTGTTGTGAAAATGCCTCCTGGAGATGCCCTTTCCTTCCTGCTAGTTTCTTGCATACTACGCACTTATATAACTCCTTGTCTTAAAACATTCTATGTGTGATCCTGAAGGCCCAAAATCTCTGGGGCAAACACGGGCTTGCAATGTTGATTTTGCAAACATCATGCAAAGCTGGCAGGTTGGTATGTTTTTCGCGCAAAACTAGATTATTTTATCTAATTAGAGTTTATCTAATGTCAGAGTAACTACATTTTATTCAAAGCTTAGCTGTCTGTGTGGTAAGCTTATTTGCCATGTTTAAACATGAAGTTCACTTGTGAACAATTCATAGTGAGATCTGCACAGTGAATGATTGCACACTTCTGTGAATAAGACTTTGAGCATGGGCTATAAGAGGGGAAGAACTTTATGGAGAAAAAGCCATGAAATCTCTCAGTCTATCAACTAGGTACCACTGCCTGGGACACCGCACAAGGCAAACTGCCTGCTGCAGAGGCTGTAAAGGCTGAAGAGAGAGCTTGTGGGCCACCAGGAACATCTGGTATGTCATTTAGCATCAGCATTTGGGATTGCCAAATGTTACTGTGCGTATACAATTGCCTGTGGAGAAGGAAGAGAGCCAAATGTTCATGGCTAATTCCACCTTCTGGTTGTCCTCTACCTTTCACATTGTTGTGTCTTTTGCATTCATTACCTGTTTGACAGCTTTAGGTCCTCTTGCCTGTGACTTGGTTTCTTAGAGAAATTTAAATTCTTAACCTCTTTGGAACAGAAATTTTGTTTTTCAGAGATTAATCTCAAAACACCATACCTTGCTAAAGGTGCTAATCTGACTAGTTCAGCTACCCAGATGCAGAAATTTCAGTTCCCTTGGCCACCATGCACACCTAGAAGAGCAGTAGAGCTAAAAGCTGGATGGCTGGCTCGTAAGGGCTGAGGCCACTGACTCCAGAGTGAGCATTTCCTTTGGTGATGTCTGTGCTTCTCTTGGCAACACAAGCAGAGCCCTTGACTACAGCAGTCATATCACTAAGTCCAAGTGATAGCAGTTTCTGATCAAGAAACATTGAAGCTCTCTCCACCAGCTTTCTTCAAAGGGAAGTGCCTCTGCTTATTTTTCAGATATGGGTTTTTGATGAGCCCTTGAGAAGCACGTATATGAAATTAGGTATATGAAATCCTTTGATTTCCTTTCAAAGTCTCCTGCCAATTTTAGGTTTCATCGTCCTCCTTTTCCCTCTAGCAGATGCATTAATCTCTCTTCCTGCAACCCTATGAGGACCAACACTCATTTTCCAAAACTGTACTTCAGCCCCAGATGGGCTTTAACGCTATCTAAGTAATTGGGACACCAGTTCACTAGCTCAAAAATAATTATTTTGTGCTCCACAAAAATTAAAAACTTTAATTTTCTGAGAAAATTAAAACAAAGCTGTCTTTAGGCTATGGGCAATGGGGGTAGCCCGTTGAATGGTATGGAAACTGTTGAAGGAAAGCATTGTTTCCAACAGAAAACTCAAATGTCTCCTTTCAAAAGATCACAGGGATCTATTCTATGACAAATATGTGCAGATTAATTGAATTCAAGTTCAAGAATAGCTCCAGACTCCACCTCCCAGCACAGCCATCTCCATGGCTATTTTCCTGTCATCTGAAATCTTTTGCTCTGGGTCATGCAATCCACACTGAAGAATGTGTTGATACACACTGGGTGGAGATACAAGTGTTTTGCTGTAATTCGCTCCCCAGCTCTGTGATTTACTGCCTGCATCAACCCTCTGTCTCTCTGAGGGCTCTCAGCCTGATCTTGTTGCTGCAGACTGGGCAACTCCCTGTCTCTTCTCTGCCGCCAGTTTGGTTCCTTATTCTGTTTTCCCATTGGTTTGAGGCTGTAGGTACTAGACCTAGGGAGCAGGTATGGAGAAAGTATAGGCTCTGCAATCGTAAAGGTGCTAAAGGTCTCCCTTGAGCTTCTCAAGCCCGCATGTCAGAAAAAAGGGCCATCTGTGGGTTTGGGCACATATTGAGTTCAGGCCCTGATTCCTTTCTGCATGGAGGTTTTTATCTAACCTGGTGCAATAAATAACTGTCAGATTAAGCATGGCCATGCAAATGTTACTGTACTGGCATTGTAAAAGCTCCCTTTCATGTGGGCATGCTCTGAAACAAGGCAGTCCTTCCCTAGCCCTCAGTTATGCTCAGACCTGTTCTAATCACCCTGTTTTAGATGTGCAGCTTGCTGTGAAAGACAAATGACTGCAGCTATTAAATCCCGTCTTTTTGTGAGTGTGCCCGGTGGTAATATTGTAATGGATATTACATTACAGACAGGAGGGTGCTTTGCTGGGGACCGAGGTCTGGGCAAGGACAGACACTCTCATTGATAGCACCATGCACCCAGAATCTGCAGTTCAGCCTTGCCCACCTTTCAAACAGGTCTGCAAGGCAGTACAGGTATGCAAGCTGGGGCTCCCCAGTGCTCATGTCATACCATGTTGAAAGGGAGCCCTGGAAAGAGCCAAGAGGTACCCAAAAGCTGGAACAACCCTTTGGTTCATTGAGCTGAGTCATGGTGCAGCTGGTGGGCAAAGACAGGGAGGGATGCACACACAAACACACCCCTTCCTCCCCACAGTGTATCCATCACTACCCTGGGAGGGTTTGGATATGGCCCGCACTGAAGGCTGGGGAGCCAGGCTGGATGAGGTATACAGGAGGTACAGCGGTGCTTTAAGCAGCATCTGAACCACATTTTGAGCAGTAGCTGCTGCCCTGTGAATGCAGATTACATTGTGACTGCTTCACTCTGCCCAAGCGAGAGCCTTGGCAGGCACCCAGGGGCATGTGCAGGCTGGGTGTGCAAAGCTGCTGAAAGGATCAGGATACCTAGTTGCCATTACATCTGTTCCAGTTGTTGCTGAAGAGGTTTTTCTTTCTGAAAAGGAGGCTTCTGTATTGACAAAGGGTTCACAGAAATTCTTGAGCAAGAATAAATAAATACTGCCAGAACTGTAAATTAAAGGTGATAATTGGAAGTGATATATTGGAGCATGCATGCCACATGGCTGCTTGCTCAACTGCTCTGCATTCACACAGTTCAACATCCTTGACTCTGTTAGGAAACAAAAAAAAAAAAAGATAAAATGCTTTTAAATCCCCATTCTCAGCCCCCTGCCTGAAGCTTGGATGCTGCCTGTTTCAAGGTGATAATCACAACACAGTCAAAGTAAACCAAAGGGCAGCCACTGCAGCGGGTGAGTGCCTCATTCCCAGGCACACTGAACCACAGGCTCTCCCCACACAACATCCCACCAGGCACTGAGAGCACCCTCACAGAGCCTGAGCCCCTTCTGCCCCCACTGCCAGGGCTGCAGCCGATGTACGCAACACACGTGCATTCCTCTTGGGTTCACCACAGGGACTCATATTTAATCTGAGGAAGTCCTTGGCCTCTGGCTGTCGTGAGTGTCAAGGTTGCTACTGCCACAGAGATGGATGCAGATGAGCAATCTCTGATGGGGCTGAATAAATAAAATAATGGGAGTCTAGTATCCGAAAACAACATAAGGAAAATAAATACAGGCTATCTTTTATAAAGGTCATGGCTTTGCAATAAGGCTGTCTCCAGAATGGCTGTATGGACCTTAGTAAGCATTCAATAGGGTTTGGAAAAGAAATAAATCATTTTTGGCCCACTATAGGTTGAATGGGTGTAAATCTGGACATGGCAAATCTTTCCGTGTTATAGAGCCACTATCCAGAAGTTCACAGGGTTGAATATGCATTGACCACTAGCAGGTTTCATTTGTAAACTACTTGAAGGCAGAGTTTAACAGTTATGTTTATTTATACACCAAATGAGAATCCGTCTTTTGCCTGACTTCTCTGCAGAGAATAGTTTGATATTAAAAAAAGCAATATACTTCACTTCTTTAGAAGAGGGACTGTTTATACACACAATGAAAGAGATAATGCAAATGCTTAGCAAAACAGATGGACAGATATCAGCAAAAGATAATAGCAGAGATTATAGATGAAAACTATGAAAAATATTAATTAGATCATTTTCTCAACAAAAGACATCAAATGTACCAATATGGGGAGTGTATGGAGGTAATCATTTGCACTGTGATATGATCAGAAAGGGATTAGGGCTTCACTGTGTCAGTGCTGCAAATGCCTATCTTTGTGAAGCAGCTTCAGATCTGCTAATGAGAGGAGCTGTGCAGTGATAAATGGCACTATGTGCTTGCAAGGTTATTGTTACCTCAAGGTCACCGTTGTCACTTCCCTCTCACTGTTACTATGAAAGCTCTTGCTATTAGAACTTAATCACATTAATAAAGAGGGAGCTTGCTAACACACAAATGTATCTTAGAGACCCTTTGCAGGGGTAAAGCCAGGATTAAGATTTTAACTTTACAAGATGTTGTCTGTAAATACCATGGCAATCATGCACAGCTCTGGCTCCCCTTAAAAATTTGTCACTGAATGGCTGCATGTTTCACACCTGTGGCAGAGCATCTTGGAGATGATTTCTCTTGAAGATGCCATGCCATCTATGCTGATCTCTGTCTGCTCTTGATATCTAGCTGGCAGGTCACAGGGGCTTTGTGCTGTCCCCAGTTAGGTGAGCTGTTCAGAGGTGAGCATACCTGCAGGCACCATGGGGCTCACACTTGGCCAGGTGCATGGGGATGCTCAATGACTCAGCCACAGCCACTGCTACTCCAGAGCCAGAAAACCCAGGTGGATCCGATGGACACACTGCTGTTAGAGGACTGCTCTCTGTGCTTCCAGCATGTTCTCCTGATTCCTGTTTTTCTGCTGGCAAAATTTCCAGCTCCTTTTTTCCTGGGTCACCACACATTTGACTGTTTCCTGAGACATGTGGATCAGATCCTGCCATGGTTATACCAAACCAGATAGTGCTGGAGTAAAAAGGGTACAGCAAGAATCTGCAGCCCAATGCTGGAGAAAGCCTGTGCTCTGCCTGGAATGAAAGCATTGAGAGCCTTCAAAAAATTGCAACTAATTAAAATTTACTGTTAGTTGACAATTTGACAGATACTGACACATGGATCTCAAATTAGGAAGTTATTTTCAGTCGTTTGTGTATTTGAATGCAGGGGCTGCATTCTCCATGTCATATGCTAACTTGAAAATCTGATTAATTGAATGATAGTAATTGAGTCTGGAAAATGAAGGCATTTATCAACAAATATCAAGTATTTATTGTTGCACAAAGGCAATACAAAGACAGCTATGCATTAATGATCAATATTCTAGCCATACTTTTTGTACTGAAATGGACTACAAAATGCTCTTTTTCTCTTAGTGTGCTTACGCTGTCACAACAAGCAGTTTGGAGTGGCCAGACATATTTTACTGGAATTCAAAGTCATAAAATTGCATAACATGAAAATCAGAGCCTGTGGACCAAAATTCTGCTCATGAAAATTGTAGCTGCTGACTGAAATCAGGTGAGAATTTGGTCCTCTCTAAACAGCAGGACAGAGGAGATATTGCTGCCTGGTGGTTGCTGCAGATGTGAGTACAAATAGCTCTCACACATCTGGGGCATGTATCTTGCATTCTTGCCTATTCTTGTGAAAAAGGAGCCCTTTCATAAAAGCACAGATCTGGAGGCCTTCATGGCATCAATTACCTTTGTGGTTCTTTAATTCTGAAGGCAGGAAGAGGCGTTCCCCAGCTGCCTGGCTGCTCCCTGTTGGTAAGGAGCAATCCAGCACAACCTCTCCAGAGCCAAGGATGCTTACAGGCTCAGAACAAACCAAATCACATGAAGGTAAGGGAGTGAGAAATAAATTGTTTTGCTGAAAACTGTTCTAAATCTGGGGACCCTTGGCTTCCCTTCACCACTACCACACATGCAACAAAACAGACACCAAAATTCAGTACCCATTCTCATTCCCTCCGCTCTGCTGCCAGTGACCTCTGTCCAGAACTTGCAAGGATTTTGTCGTATTTTTCCAGAAAAGAAAACAAACAGTAGTCTTCAATTTTCTCTATGTCATAAAAAGCAAAAAGGTTTTTTGATAACCATTGCTAGTTTAAAATCTTGAGGTGCTTTTTGTTCAATTAAAAAACGGATGCAGAGATAGGTAGAAGACATTGCAGAAAAAATACGTGTTGTCTGCAGCTCTCCTTCAGATGTGCACAGCATCAATACTTGAGTATCAGAGCTCTCAAAAACAGAAAGTTGTATGTATCACACTGCAGCAAATGGGTATAGAGGGAAAGGAAAGGGAAGACAGAATGGCAACCGCTGTGCAGGTTTGTAGCAAAGTGTTTGTGGCCAGTCCTTAAAGAACCTCTGCACAAAAGGTTTCATGGCAGCATCTCTTCTGTGTACATGAGAGAGGAAAAGTGTTTTAAAAATATGGAAATCAAATGCAGTGGAGACCACTAGGCCTTTAGGTGGGCACATCATGTAGATATCAAAACATTGCTACTTAATATTTAAAATTAGTTACATGGTAACAGCAGAATTTATGAGTGATACAGTCAGCTGCCAGTGTGCATAGACCTGTATTGATTAAAATAATATATAAAATTCACTATGGTTGTGCAGTCTTACCCCTGGGGATTAATAATCATGTGAGAGGCACTGATGGCTCAAGGTGCAGTCAAAGACCATTAACCCCACTTTGTCATTAATCCCCAGAAAATGTCCAGTACCAAGGTCATTATTGCTGCTATAAGCTCTAAATGAGAAATAACATAGGTGTATGGATTTTTTGTTATAGCTGATGCAGACTCAATTGGTGTGTGCAAAGCATGACCCAAGCATTAAGAGCCTGTCCTGCACAGAAGCCTCTCAGGTCTGCTTGAACCATTTCTCAGCATTTCACTTTGCCTTTAATTAACTGCATGCTTCATCCTGGTTTCTTTATTTGTGTCATGACCGAGTTAAAGGAACATTTGTTAACAGCAGCCAAAACCTAAAAAAAATTTCTTACAGTATTGAAGGTGAGATACATTTTCAGTATGCTTTTGAATGAAAAATCTGTTGAAATCTCCTCAGTTTATTTTTCAGATGCCTATGGCTCAATTTAGACGCTCTTCTGTTTGCTTTGCATCACAAAGAGGTGCGTATTTTGCTAGCAGGAAGGATAGGGTAGTCACAGCGTGCTAGCAAAATATACACCTCTTTAACAGGGAAGGCTAAATTTAAGAAACAACGGATGTTTTTTACCAAGGCAGGATATAAGCAAACAAGCAGAAAAATGGTTCAAAACCAACTACAAATATTAAAGAGGATGTAACAGATTCCACAGCATTCTTAGCAGATTATCTCAAGAGAAAAGATGAAGCTTGTACTTACAGCTGTGTGCATGCCTGTGTTTGTCTGTGGAGTACATTTAATGTACACATACGAACAATATTCTATGGAGGTTTCCTTAGTAACTGCACAGCTAAAGCTTTATTCAGATTTTAGACAAGCATTTACATCTTTTTGTTAATGATGCAAACAAATACTGACTGACACCAAAAATCATCATTTATTCCTGCACTAAATTTGGTTTTCTACAAGATGTGACATAATCTAGGTGTAAGCCTCTAATTTAGGTTCACATGTCAAAGGATTTTACTCTTTTTTAAAGATCAGGGTGAGAGTAATGTTTATATTTCATATTTCATGTTTTGTTTACTGTAAGAGAGGAACTGGATCCTTTATTTTGGATTGCATGCACACATCAGTAGAATGCCCCATGATGTCTGCAGAGGGAGGGAGGCAGATATTTATCATAAATGTCTGACTGTCCTGCTTGCCCAGCTGTTTGTACTTGCATTATTGTGAGGAGCTGGAAAGACCACTGCTCTCCAGAATTGAATGCCTGACTTCCCTGGGTGCTTCACTGATCAGAAAAATTATTATCAACAGTCCTTGTCATATTAGAAGGGAACACCAAGGGGGAAAAAGCTACTATTCAAGGGGCTGTTCTGGGGTGCCTTTAATTCCTTCAATGCTAAGAATACACTTTAAAAATTTCAATAACCACAGATGTGAGAAAATCTCCAACATGTTACAGAATTAAAATTAGAATTGCAAACAAAAAGAAAGGAACTAGAGGAGTAGGCTCCATCAACTGAATGTCACTAAGGTCAAAGCCAAGTGCCCTCCTGAGGGTGCCGGGGGTCTCAGTGTGCCCAGCAGCAGTGCTGGAGAAGAGGGCTAGGAGCAGTAGGCAGCCCACAAGCCAAGCATGAGTTGGAAAGATAGTGGCACCACAAGAAGAGTGGGTCTTGCTCAGGGGAACATCATGTATATGATCACCATCTACCACATGGCACAGCAGAGGCCACAACTGGAGCAACAACACTTTGCAGAAGGTGGAGACAATGTGGAAAGAATGCAGGGGAACAAGTCAGAAGGTAAAAGTTTTGCAAACCCAAGCCAATTTCCAACTTAGATTTAATATTTATAGACATTTTTGAATGGTAAGTGTATACCAGGAGACTTGGATTTTTTTATCTCTTACACTAGCATCTTTTTTAAGTAGAGATCACCACCTGTCAAGACCAATTTTCCTTTGGGCTGTTCCCAGAGCAGGAAAGTGGACTTCACAACTTCTTGCGGTCCTTCAAGTCCTGCTCCCCTGCAGCTCCCTGACTTCATGACAGCAAACCAAAAACTTCGAGAGTGACAGATGCAGACTGGTGGCTGTATCAGTGCAAGCCATCTAGACATAAGCTGCAAACAGAGGTAAGACAAAACAGTTTGGTCTGTGGTCCATGTTTGCAGGCTTACAAGTTTTCTCTAGACAGTTTTCATTCTGTGCCCCTTTCCCATTGCCTTAAATATTGTGTTTCTTATGGTAGCTGATGATGGTTTTGTTTAAACTATCACAGTTATTACTGCAGTGAATAAAAAAATAATTCATCTATAATAGTTGCCAGTGTCTTTCATGGAATTGTGACAAATACGCATGTGGTCCAGTTATCATGTGTCTGCTTTCGTTTCAGTATATCATATTCAAGGGCTTGGACAGACATATCTTGGTGTCTGCCAGAAAATTATCCCCTTCTAGTTAAACAGTACAAGACAGTTTGGCATCTCAAGAGAACAGCTTTCTAAATAGGCTTTAGATGAGGACTACTTTAAAAAAAAATAAATTTGACCTTCCTAAAATCAAAGCGAGATGCTAGGGTCACAAATGCACTTCGTATGTGGGAATGCAATTAATTTAACATGTATCTTACATATATGTCAGGGAAATAACTAATTCATCATTTTTAGTGGCCTATCTGCTCTCCCCCAGGATTAAGATTTGGTTACTTCCCTTGCAAATAAGATCTTGGCACCTTAAAAAATCCTGCATCTTACCTCAACCATGTATAGTTGTTACTACTTTTAATATTACTAACATATATTACCCTGGGGAAATAACATACTGAGATAAGACACCAGTTACCCAACACACACCAGGTGCAGAAATCAAACCACAAACATCAAGAGGTGTTTGAGTGATGTCTATGGCATCTGTTGGAGAAAGAGAAAGTGGATGATTTTGTCACTGTCACTGTTACCTGACCTCAGATCTTCCCCTGTGCATCAGACAATAGGTACACAGAGACTGTGCTATTTACTGCTATATCTGCTATATACTGCTATATCTGGCAGAACTGGGGTGAAAAGCAGAGCTATTTGTGTGGTGAAAATGTTCCAGATATAAGTCCTGCCTGCAGCCACACAGAGTAGCCATCTCGGTTCTGCTTGCAGTCCTTCTGCAGCTGAAACTTCAGCAGTTCAGAGAGGCAAGATAATGTGCCTTAGTAACTCTGCTAGCCTTTGGGCCAGGTAAGGACAGCATTAGGAAATCCCACCCCGTTTACTTAAATGCTTCTATCACCTTTTGCTACACTGCAGCTGGCACAAGCCTGATGATGAGTCTGCTCTGCAGACTCTGAGGCCAGTTTGCTCTGCTGACCTGCTGCAGGCAGGCAGCCTCGCACTCTCAACCCTGGCTACAGGATGAGTCGGAGACCCAGGGGAGACAGCAGAAGCATCCCCTCTGACTTCTGGGGTGCAGTCTGGGATTCATGAACAGAAAAAAAAACAAACAAACAAAAAAAAAGTCCGTCAGGAGCCACTGGTTGAAGGTAGTTCCTGAGCAGGGTTCCAAGGCTCTGGTCCTGGGAAAGCACTGGCATTGAGCTCTCCCAAATGACTGTCTCACTTCAATTCAAATACCGGCTTTCTATTCAGCAAAGTTCTTATACAGTTGGACCTTGATTTATTTGGTTGGGTTATTTGCCTGAAAGGAATAATCTCACATCTTCTAACAGTTGTGATTTGTCTGCTTCGTTGATTAAAACACCTCTTTTCCGCTATTTTCTCTCCAGTCACACACCCCACCCCCACTAATTAAATAGCTTCAACCCTCACAGCCTTAAGACTTCAATGGCTCAATAACATCCCGAGTCAATGTGTTGCAAAGCTGCTTTTTAATTCATTCTTCATGCAAATGATATACAATTAGACCTGGTTAATCTGCATTCCTTCTGCAAGCACTATTGTTAATAGGATTGAAAAAAAAAAAAAGCTTCAGCTTAACAAATCAATGGCACATAGAGACTATCAGATCAGTTACTCCTTAAACCTTTTGGATGGCCAGACATATGGGGGAAGCAAGCAATGATTATAACAAGGCCTTGCGAGAGTACTTTGCGATGCTTGGGATGTCTGACTTCAGAAGCTTTCCACCCTGTTTTTTTTCCCAGCACTGCTTGTCTCCTTGGGTCAGGAGAGGGGAGGGGGGATCCCAGAGGAAAAGGTCAGACCTTTAGGACCTTTGTTAGGGGCTGCCAGGAGCCTGGGGATACCCAAAGTGGTTTTTTTTTCTAATTTGAGCTGAATTTTTCAACAAGGGCCAAGTCCTTAGGACAGATTTTTACCTGTTCATAAAGATCATTGATAAGACAGAGGTAAAAAACACAGTCTTTGCTCAGGCACACCAAGTTATCATGGACGGCGGCTGCTTTCTGTCTTGCTAGAAAAATTATGGATACGCTGACAGACATTTCCAAGTTCCACTTCCACCTCAGGTGTCTTGATAAGCCTCTCAAAAGGGAAAACGTCTTTCTTCTGGCCCTTGACCCATGGTGAAACATGGATGCCTGGGGTCTCCAGGCACACACTCTGCCTTCCTCAGGAGGCAGGAGAGGATTGAATGTCCTTTTCTTGCAGGTAAGGTGCATGAGGAAGGGCTACCTGTGAGGAAAGATGCCCCCAGTGGTCTCACAGCCCTTTGGTAGCCTGCAAAGTGGCAGGGTTGGACAAGTATTGCCAAGGTAGGAAGGCTCCCAGGGCAGGAGTAAGTTCACTCTCACATACCTGTTATTGCCTTTCCCTTCAGCATTGAGGTGCCCATTGTTTGTGCAATGTATCACATCAATAAAGCTGAGGAATTAAAATTCTCCATCCACAAGACATCCGCAAAGCAAGGTACTCAGACTTCTCTGTGCTGAATCTCTCCTTTCATTCAGATTTGGCCCCCCAGTCAATAAGGGCACCAACTGTGATGAGGGCCCCAGTCCATCTGGAACTATTCATTTGGGTCACCAGATGATATGGACTTTCAATCCCTGCCAAACTTGTCCTGATTTGCACAAGGGACCAGATGCAAAAAGGCTCTGTATCCCAAGACAAATCCCCTCTTGTCACAACCATATCACATACACTCTCAGGCATCTCACACTGGGATACTGCAACCTTCTGCAGCCAGAAAATATTATCCTTCATTATGCATATACCTTCCAGTACAAACACAACAACTATTGATGTGCCTTGACAGCTCTCCACTCTTTCCTTCTCCCCTGATGTGACACTGAGCAATAAGAAGCAGACTCTCTGGGAAAAGTTTGCATGAAAAGTGATAACATGAAAATATGTCAGCATTCCTCAAAAGCATTCAGGCAGCGTCAGTCAACAGAACGCCTGAAGGCTTAGAAAAAGCACGCAGCACTCCTCAGACCTCACAGCCTGGCAACTGCATCTCAATCACACAGGGAAGCAGTCGCCTCACAGGACCTGGCTGGTTTCCTCTTTCCAGCCAGGAAGTATGCAAGAGAGAGGGACTAACAGGGCATTTCTGGTGCCATTAGAAGGGAAAATTCCTGGCATATTTCTTTAGCTTTTTGCCAGCCTTCGGACGCAGGAGAGTCTCATTCCACCCCTCATGGCTGCCAGCAGCGGTCCTGCATGCATCCTGCTGAGGCAGGGCAGGCTCCCTCTGAATGGAGGCAGAGCTGTCCAATCCCAGCAGAGCTGACCCCTCTCACCTACCCTCACCCACAGCTCATAAAGCTGATTGTCTTCATCCTCTCAGCCTGGAAAATGTACGGACTAAATGGACAAGACAAACAGGCAGAAGACATAGCGATGGTGGGTTTTGTAAGAGCTCCAGTGAGAAAACGATAGAGTAACTCTCCATCCTCCAGCACCAGTATCATCATGTTACCACATGACATTAACACTACTTCTTAATAGACTTCAGGGTTTCCTCACTCTTCCCTGCCATCCCTTCAGCCAATCTCTCACTTCCTTTCACTATCCATTCCATATTTATTTGCAAGAAATGCTTGGTGATTCAGTGGGTGTTTTACATCTCCATGGTGTGGCTAAACTGTCCTGGAGGGTTGCTGTTTTAAAGTTAGCTGTGGTGGATTTACAGTGTCCTTGGGCACAGCATCTGGCATTACAACATCCACTAGCGCAACTCACTCCAGGCTTCTGCCATTGTGTTAAAATTATAATGAAATTATAATGAAATCATGACTAGCAGAATCTGTGAACCCAACAGTGTCCTGTTCGTACACAGCCTTGCACTCCCCTTTGGAGCCAGGAGTGTGCTAATGACAATTGTATCCAAGCAGATGCTGTACTAACTAGTCCTCTCCAGATCACAAAGGTCCTGCTCTAATTACAAAAGTTAAGTGCAGACTCCAAGCAACTTCACTGAATAACCCTCATTTTCCCCGGTGAAAATGGCTGCAGGATTTGGCCAAGAAGTCCCTTTTTGTTCTTCTCATTGCAGCCACAAAGCAGATGCTCCAGAATTTCAATCCTCATAGCAAAGTAGTGATGTCTGAGGACATATTAAAAGAGGCCAAACTACCTGAACAACACTAATGCAGAGCTCAGGGAGGGGTTTCCTTGCAACCCAGAGGTACCCAGGTTATGGAGGTGCTTATATCCTTTTGGGTACTTGGAGATATACCAGTATTTTTGAAGCTGACAGCTCTCTCCTGCTGCTTCAGGGCAGAAGGAACTCTGTTTGCTTTACCAAAACTATTTCTGCAGAGATGTCCCCAGCAGCAAGGGAGAGGGGCCTCCCCTCACCACATTATTACAGTCAGTGAGAAGTGTGGTCTAGCTGGATGTTGAAGCACCTCTATCCCCTCTAGGTGGAAAGAAAGGAAAATCCCTCCAAAGAATCTATGCTCTTTTAATCCGTGACTGTTAGAGGTGATGCTACCGCTTCTCTCTCTTGATGGATAATGCCAGATAAGCATTTCAATTAAGATAACTGAAATGAATCACATCACCAAAGGAGAAGCACTGAGTCTAATAGCAAGAGAAAAATAAGTGTAGAATAAACAACGGTCCAGTGTTGATCAAAAACTGAACAGAGACTCATTTGAAATAGGGAGCTTCTATTTCATAAACTGTTCTAATTATCACTGGTCTGCAAAATGGGTCTCAATATCCCACAAAAATATTTTTTCTTCTAGTTTTGGCTACTTAGACAAGAAACATATTGAGGTCCTTTTCCTCTTTTGCAGCTTCCTGCAGTCGTCTCCCCAGGCTTGTGTCTATTTTTATTTCTTCATTTCTCTCCTTACTATCATGTTACTTCTAAATATTTCCATGTCCTTGTAGTTACAGCTGTAACCAGCAGCTCCAAATGTGGGTGTTACCCTGGCAGTCTGGCAATATATATTCAGGCAATTCTAGCCAATTCTACCCACATTTTCAGTGGAAGCAGCCCTCATTATTGACATCATATTAGATATCTGAGTAAATACTGAAAAAACATCAGATACAAACCTACCTTGGAAACATTCTGCTTCTCATCTCTGGTTCTAGACAGGATCATTCAGGAAAAAAAAAAAAAAAAAGAACAAATAATTTTTCTGAAAACAATGAAACAAAATCTTTGACAACTTGGAAATGCTAGCATTTGTTTTACCTGTCTGAGGTCACATACCGACATTTTTTCTTGAGGCCGGTCTACCTGCTGTGCTGAAAGTGACGTTTATGTCAAGGTGGTTCAATGATCCATTGTGGTACCCATGGTCCTGCTGCAGGCTCCAGGCACTCTCAGTGGTTCTGGGCTTTGCTCTTCATTCATCCATGACCTGCAGCCCTCATGTCAATGAAACTCACTGACCCCCATGGGATCATTTTCTTCTACAGAAAAAAAAAGAAAAGCAGAGTATCTGGCCCAAATTGTGACAAAACAGATCACAAGCTAAAGGATGGGAGGCCTAGAAATACATCATTAGTGGAAACCAATCTTGGAGCCAGAAGTGACCTGAAGTCGCTCTTGCATGGGAATGTCTCCCCCAGCCCATCTCCTGCAATGTGTCCTCCATGCATGTCATCAGCTCTGTCACTTTCCTGCAGGGAATTACTAATGGGTTGGGATCTCTTCTTCTTCCCCCTCTGCCCTTTCAAGCCGGTCATGGCCATCCTCATAAATCTGCCAGGATGCTGACAGCCAGGCTGCAGCTCACAGGGGCTCAGGGGACTTTGAGTGATATTCCTTCTGTTTCAGCTCTTTCCAAGACAGCCATTGATTTAGGAGGATGAGTTTCCTTTTACATGCTCAAATAATTTTATTTAAAAAAAGAAAAAAAAGGCAAAGAAAAAGCAACCCAAGGAGAGGGAAAAGGGAATAGGAAAAAAAGTGGCACCATGATCTTCTGTACTGAAGCAACTGCAAGTGCAGAAGGTGTCCCTGGAGAAACAGGCTTTCCAGGCAGTGAAAGGAGCAAACAAAGGAGCAGCAAAAAATGGACCAGGGAGCTTGACTATTTGCCTGTGGATTTGATAGAGTGCCACACATGCTTTATCTCTACGCGGTGTCTTGTTAGTGAAAAGCCATTCATTTATTTTAGAACATGTTGATAACGAATGCTCCTAGCAGATAACACAGTCTCAAACCAAAACAAGGTTTTCTGTTAACTCTAATCCCCTTGGTTTTATTTCAGCAAAGACTATCTGTACTATTCTTTTACCTTCTTTACCAGCGAGCTGCTGCCAACTCTAATCATTCTGGCTCATGCCAGACATTATTTCTATTATCTGGATGATTCTAAACGACCCTGTCTTCAGCACTGAAAGGCAGCTTGATGTTATCTGAGGGGCCACGAAAAGCCTACACGCATCAAGGCAGGCTGAGCAAAAGCCCTGTGTGCCACTAAGGGCTCATCACATGAAAGCAGCTTGGAAATCAGTATATAGATCTCTGGTTCTGATGTGAGTGTAGATCATTGCTGCGTCACTTACAGTAAATGCTGTGATCGATGGATCTCTGAAGGCTGGGAGGTTATGTGTGGGTGAATTCTTACATGCTGGCTTCTATCCAAGTGTTTTCTGAGGGTGCAGAACTGGAATGAAAACCTTGTGGAAATAGAATCATAGAATCAAGTAGGTTGGAAAAGACCTTTCAGATCATCGAGCCCAACTGTTACCCCAGGACTGCCAAGCCCCCCACTAAACCATGTCACTAAGGGCAAACTGATGCCACCTCATGGCTGCCCCTCATGATTTCCAGTCACAGCCACCCCTCATCTGTCCCTTCATAGTGGCCTGCACTATATAGCTGCCCCCTTACTCCCCATGGTCACCCCTCAGTGCCTGTGCCTGCCCCTGCTCTTACGTCACGATCTTCCCTCACAACCACCCCAGCACTCCCCTCATGATCTTCCCTCATGGCCTTCCCTGCTCTCTCCTCATGATGTCCCCTCATCCCTCATGGCCACATTTCCTGTCCCCTCACAGTCTTCCCTCATCCTTCACAGTTGCCTCGGCTCTCTCCTCACAATCTCCCCTCACCCTCATTGCCACCCATCCCATCCCCTCACAATCTCCTCTTACAACTGCCCCAACACTGCCCTCATGAACTTCCTTCATAGCCACCTCTGCTCTTCCTTCATGATCTCCCCTCGCCCTCGTGGCCGCCTCTGCTCTCCCCTCACAATCTCCCCTCGCCCTCATGGCTGCTCCTGCCCTCCCCTCACGATCTCCCCTCACAATTGCCCCACCACTCTCCTCATGGCCACCCCTGCTCTTCCCTCACTATCTCCCCTCACCCCTCATGGCTGCCCCTGCTCTCCCCTCATGGTCTTCTCTCATGGCCAGCCAGTGTTCTCCTCACATGACAAGCGTGAATTCCCACATCTTGTGTGATACAGCCGTAAGTAAATATATGGAGTTGGGACTGACTGGCGAGCAAGCAGCTTTGCTGCAAAAGACCAGAGAGTGCTGGTGAACCAAAGTGGGAAACATGAGTCAACTATATGCCCCTGTGGTACAGAAGAACGGCTGCACATGGGCTGTATTAGCAAGCGTAGCCAGCAGGCTTATGGAATTTATTATTTCTCTCTACCTAGCATTTCTGACAACATTTCTAGAGTATTGTGCCAATCATCTTAAATGGCAAGATATAAAGCACAAGGGGAGCTATTTGGCGACTCTGACATATCATTGCTTTGGACAGGGAACAGGAAAATTGGTTGTGTAACTACCTATCTGTAGCACATGAATATATGGGACAATCTGAATGCAACAGAGCAGAGTTCTCAAGACAGCAATTCTAAACCAGCCTTTGCATTCTTAAGGGACAATATTTTAACTGAAAGAGTGATACATTTAGCAGGGTGATTTTTTTTTTTTTTTTGTCTGGGACTCCTCTTGACAGATAGAGGAGAACTGGGAACTGGAGACATTGTTTAGACAAAAGCAACATTGAGTTAGCCTGGTTTAATGCAAACAAGAAGTCCAAAATAATAACATCTACACTTAGCATTTTAAAGGGAACATTTCTCAACACCGACAATGGTTATGAGCCCAACTGGCTTGCAGAAAGAACTGAAACAGAAAATTGTTAAAATAATCAGGAAACACTTGAGGATATTGGCTCCACAAGCTGCAGTCAACAGGGAAGGCTCTACTACTTAGAAAAACCCCAACAATCTTTTAAAAGGGAAGTGAAAGCAGATAGAGATAAAGATAGAAGTGTGTGTAAACTAGCTATGTATAAATTAAAGACTAGAAATGG
The DNA here is from genome assembly GCF_028554395.1 of Pezoporus wallicus. Taxonomy (NCBI): domain Eukaryota; kingdom Metazoa; phylum Chordata; class Aves; order Psittaciformes; family Psittacidae; genus Pezoporus; species Pezoporus wallicus. Next base: position 7,534,848 of record NW_026637663.1, read on the forward strand.
CAGAAAATGATCAAGGGAGAAGACTATCGCAGTTGAGGGTATTGGGAAGAAACAAAGACAATATTTAAAGCTTGCACTTAAAAGATGGGACCCTCAATCCAGGTAAGAAATAACTCCATAAAAGATGAACAATGAGATCTGTAACCAACTGAATATCTGTTCCTATTTCAGGACTGGGAAAAGAGCAGCATAGGAGGCTTTCAGACATTTAAAAGAACGAGGTTGAAAGTGCTACGAATTTGGCAGTATGTCCCCTTCTGATGTCCTCATTTCAGAGACATAAACTGAAGGGGATTCACAAAAATTGTGAGTACTTCGGAATTTGGGAAACATGCTTGAAAGTGGAGGACTATGGAGTTTTTTAACTGTTTAAACAAGTCTTTTTACCAGAAAAGAGGTGATGATTTAAGTGTTTTAGCAGCAGTTACAAGTATTTGCAATAGAAGAAGCCACAGTGATAATAACGTGCTCTTAGACCTAATTCTGGATCCAGTGGCTTCAGTATGAACCTGCGCAACTGCTACTCCCTCTGTGTTAACAAGAGGTGGAATGTCTTCACTGGATGTTTTTTAATCAAACCTGGACATTTTCTCCAGGTCTGAGAGAGAGGTCACCACTGTGGGAAGGAGTGCAACTCAAAAATATAGGTTGAACTTTGCATATGGGAGTGAATCACAAACACTGCTGGTGCCTCACTTCTTCGGTTTTAATGTGACAGTGTGAGCACTGACTGTTTTTCCAACTGGACTGCAAGGTCTCTTAGACAGTTCCCATTTCTGACTATGTCCAGAAAATACTTCAGTGAGGTCTTGGGCTTAACTGAGCTCTCTCAAGGCTACTGTAATGCAAGTGGAAGCAACACACTGATCGGTCCTTCCATTCATGGACTCACATATATCAGTGCAGAAGTGGGAAAACCCGCTCCTGCAGTTCCATCAGTCATTCATTGCACAGGCTCAGGAGTGCAACTCCTGAGAAAACTGGTTTTCTGCATATTACATGCATAGCACAAAAGTAGACAGGTAACAACTCCCACTCTTCAGGACTTTCCCAAGTCTCCCAGCAGGTCCCATGCTAAGTGGCAGAGAGTACAAACTCCCTCTTCGCTACCGATACATACACATACCTGCATACACTGAACATTTTCACCAAGTTCCACTGAACATGGATTTTTCTAGAGATGGGAATGCAGGCAAAACCCATCATGCTTTCCACTGTGCTATCTGTTTTGTAATAGTTTTACTCAACTTACACAATGGTAGCACAGACTGCCCTTTACAGCATCGGGCTGTTGGGCTGGGGACGGCTGCTGAGGCCAGAGAGCCTTGTGGTTAAAGTTCAGCATGAGTAGGGCATAAAGAGGATGGGACTGAGGGCAGACCAGCTGCAGCACAATCCCAAGCACAAGCTGTTTATTAGGGTGAGCGTAAAGCACTCCAGAAGGGCAAGGCTCAGTGTTCTTCCTTTTGATCCTATTATCATATGACAACATGATTAAAGACAGGGTAAAGGCAAGGCCCTCATGGAAGAAGCACAGGGGTGTCAAACCACTAATGGAAACTGTCACGGAGGAGATGGAAAGTTTAAAGAAAACATGCCCCTCTCTCCCCCCGGGGCACGGAGTGAGGGGGATCCCAGTGCCAGCGGAGGCTGCACACAAAGGCAGAGCAATAAAAACAAGAACATGGGACCTAACTTAGAAAAGTAAATGTGGTGTCAGCTCCTCCTTTGTCATCTCTGTGTCCTGGGAAAACAGATGACAGCAAAGATTGGCTGCATGGCCCTTCTGGACACATCCCTTGCACAGAGGCCAGATTTCCCCAGGTCCTAAACTCATTTTAATTTCTTTTTAAGCCCTCAAACCCACACCTAAACCTAAGCTCATCTACCTCCCTTCATAGAGAAATGGCCGTGCACAGGCAGGGCCTGATTCAAATAGGACACTGGGCACCAGAATCCAGTCCCTGGACAGTGAAGAGGTCAGTCCAGGCCTCTAAGAAGAGTGTTTTTCCCTGCACTGACTGGTTTGGAGCTACCCATTTTGTGGCAGGTGATACCCACTGATACAGAGCTCCTAGTGCAGTGCTTCTCACTGGGTGGGATGGAGCTGCACTGACAGGACAGCACGGGATCGGGGGGGAGCAAGCTTCAAACAGTGGGCTGTTAAAAAGTGAGCTGGCAGCAGGCACTGGATACCAGCACAGCCAAGCCCTAAATCCTCTATCCCTCCCCACATCAGTGCTGTGACAGAAGCACTCACCTCCCAGATACCCTCTCCCCTCCTCATGCCTATGCATACCCTTGATCTAGCAATGCCTCATCCCCTCCCATGATGGGCACAGGGTCATGCAACACAAGACTGCATCCAAAGACACATGCGCTGAGCATAATGGCGTTGGTCCCTGGACCTTGCTTTGCATTGGGAAGATGGGCTGCATGTCATCACTCAGTACACATGAGCTGCCAGCTTTGTGGCAGCATGGGAAAGAGGGTCTTGGCAGGTCATGCTGAGATAAGGCCTTTAAAATCCCAAGACCATTGAGCTTAGAGTGTTAGAAGCATTAGAGGGATAAAGGTACCGTCAAAATGAGTAATTTAATTACTTAGTAAAGGAGAGTGCCCTTCCTTCTCTCTTTCTGTGTAACTTCTCTGTAATGCCTCTCTTTCACTTATCATCTCCCATTTAATCTGATTCCTTTCTTTTGGTTCTGAAGTTTCTCATTTTCCTCCCCTCCTTTCCATCCATGTTCAAATCCCTTCCCTCTTCTCCCCACACTCTTTCCCCTTTCTGTCCCATCCGAGGCTGGATCCTAGCTCCAGCTTCATTCTTTTATCTAAAACAATAGACAGGTTTTGTAACTTTCTGATGTTGCTATGACTGCTAAACCCTAAAGCTGAAAAGACTTAAATAACTTATTTTCCCTGCCTATTGCTTCAGACAACTAAAGTACAGAAAGCCACTAGGGGTTGCAAGGAAAGGACTACCACACTGTAGGGGAATTTCAGCCATGTTTCTGCTTCTCTCTGTCTAAGACCACAAGGAAGCCAGATCTCTGCAACAGAGTTATTAACAGGACAGTGTTCGAGAGTTCAGCTCTCACCTTGCCTCTCTGGTCACAATGAGCTGAATAAAACTGAGTTCAGGAGGATTTTGGCACTGACAGTGCCTGCCTCTTGGGACCTGGATGTGCACCTCTGTGACAAATACAGCATCACTATAAAGTGATGTTCCTTTCCATGAATGAAAAAGTCAGTAGTGAAGCTTGTTATAACAACTTTGAACTACCAGTGTAGTAACCACCATCAGCAGTAACATGGATAAAATAAAACAACAACAGTGGAAACTGTCAAAAATGGAAAATTTTTAACATGAGATATTAAGTCAATATTTATTTTAACAAGTTTAATAGGATTCTTCCCCATTAGCTCCCAAGGGTTCTATATCGACTGAGCCTTCTGAAGAGGCCTAGAACATCTGGATACTCATTTCCCATTTATTTCCCACTGGAGCCTTAAAATTTCAATTTTGTGGTATGAAATACAGGCTATTTTGTTGAAATGCCAAGGCAGAGTTTTCTGTTTCCAGTATTCAGGGAGCATTTACTTCTGTTTTTCCCCTGCTGTCTGGTGCAGTTTCCAAAGGGTGGGCAGTCATTGATGCTAGCCATGTCTCAGATAATGTGGAAAACATTTGCCACAAGAGCAAACACTGCTGGGGTGCAGAATGCCTCTGGAGACACAGACATTGGCAGGCTTATGTATGTACAAGCAGATAGGAAGGTGGTCACTCAGGGTCACTCAGGGTGAAATAACTTACAAGTGGAGTATCCATGAACCACCTATTCAGGATGGATGCACTGACCACTCCTTTGCCATAGGGACCAAGTGGAGCTCTCCATCCTGCCCAAATCAAAGTCGTAGTGGGTGCAGCATTGCAACTCAAAATTTTGTTTCCTAAGGTGGTTTCTTCAGAGGAGCAAAAGAACTTCAAAGCAGAAGGTAGGCAGGGAGGCAGGCAGGAAAGAAGGAAGGCAGGAAGGCAGAAAGGGAGGGAGGAAAGGAGGGAGGGAAGGGAGGGAGGGAAGGAAGGAGGAAGGAAGGAAGGGAGGAGGGAAGGAAGGAAGGAAGGAGGAAGGAAGGAAGGAAGGAAGGAAGGAAGGAAGGAAGGAAGGAAGGAAGGAAGGAAGGAAGGAAGGAAGGAAGGAAGGAAGGAAGGAAGGAAGGAAGGAAGGAAGGAAGGAAGGAAGGAAGGAAGGAAGGAAGGAAGGAAGGAAGGAAGGAAGGAAGGAAGGAAGGAAGGAAGGAAGGAAGGAAGGAAGGGTGTTTTAATTTTTTAAATGTTTTCATTTTTCTGCATCCCACTCTTAAAGATGTGTTTTCCAGCTTTTTATCTCTTTGAATGTAAAACCTTCTGCAGCACAGACAAAGCACTCTGCATCCACTCTCTTTTCATTTTCTAGACCTTGAAGGTATGCAGCTCCAGTGAACCTTACTGGAGGTCTTGTTCAAGCTTACTTCTGATACTACTGGAGGAAGAATCATAGAATAGTTAGGGTTGGAACGTACCTTGAGATCATCTAGTTCCAACCCCCCTGCCATGGGCAGGGACACCTCACACTGAACCATGTCACCCAAGGCTCTGTCCAACCTGGCCTTGAACACTGCCAGGGAAGGAGCATTCAACAGCTTCCCTGGGCAGCCCATTCCAGTGTCTCACCATCCTTACAGTAAAGAACTTCTTCCTTATATCCAAGAACAGAATCTCTATACAATAAATACCTTTCCAACCATCTTTGCAATAAAGCTGTCTGATCTGCCTGTCAGATTCATACAAGAGTTCCTTGAAACCACTTGCCAAAAAGATATAAATAGTATTAAGAAGACATATTTCATTTTGAAAACACTTCATAATGAAAGAAATATGGTGCTAGGAAAACAGGTATTTCAGGAAAACCTGGTCACAAAGTCACACTCTGCCTCCCTAGATGCAGTCAACAGCATGTCTCAGATGAATGTCCTGCTGGCAGTAAAGCACTTGAAAATGTATATATCTCATTTTTTGGTGTTGTTTCCTTCAACAAGATGCTGCGAAAAGGAGATTTTAGTTTCTAACACACACTGCTTACCTCTGACATAGGAATTTGGCAACATGACAAAGCATAGCAAACGTTACTCCCTCACTAATACCTTTTGGAGGTAGTATTTTTATGATTTCCTGAGTTGTTCTTCAGTGGGACGTTGGCACCTGGAGAATGTCTTAAGTGGTATAACATAACTGCTGCTAAATAGTGAAAGCCTCCATTGAAAGTATGACACTTTGGGGCATTCCAGCATGTTCCTTGGTAATATGGGGAAAGCTGCGGCTGACTTGATGACAAAACATCAGGAGCAGCAGCTGATTGCACAAAGCCTGGGAGGAAAATTTGGCTTTGCTTGGCAATCTGCTTGCGGCTCCTCAGGCACACAGCTCTGTGCGCTCCGAGTGAGGAATCAGTGTGGGGGCATTAGGGTAACCCTTCACACGCTACGCAGGGTTAGAGGAGAGATGTGATGACAGCTACAGTGGGGATGGATATTTTTAGCAAGCCGTATAGTCAACATGGTTTACTTCTATTCCTACTTACAAATCATTCACGAGGTTTCTTTGGCTTTTATGATTGTGTCTGTGACCAAAGTCAGTTACTGCTCCAAGCACATTCTCATCAATACGTGACTGGAAGCTACAGCCTGAGCATGTACAATCTTTTTGTTTGCAGCAACTACTGGGGAGGGAGGGAGGGAGCCACACTGGATTGTTCCCAGACTAGATGATTTTAGTAACTGTCCTGGATAGTACATATGGGTCAAACATAAGAGGGTAAGAACAAGCAGTGAGGCTAAGAGGAATTAGTCAAGCAGATCCCGAAAAACTGAGCAATTATCTGAGTCTGATTTGAAATTAATCTGTCCTGATATTCATGCTGTGACTTTCTGCTTGCATAGCCCCAACTGCAAAATGCTCCACCTTATCTTGCCTGTCCCCACTGACTGCTTCCTTATGTCCTCACCAAGTGGTCTGCATCACAGTTTGGCAAGGGAACCCTGAGGAAACACACCCCTGAGGGTGTGTGAAGAGCCCGAACCCAGCAAATACCAGCCCACTTGCCACTTTGAACCAGCAGTGATCAGGGGCCCAGTGATCTCCTAAACCACTGCTCCTCATGCCTACAGTTAGCAAGCTTTTCCTAACCTACAACTCTCTTAATGCACAATAAATCAGTTTCTCTCCTCTATTAACTTTACATATCTGAGGGCTGTTATTGCAACTTTCCTTCACACTTGGCTTTTCCAAACTAATTCCATTTCCTCCAGCCTGTCCTCATAGGTTGTATTTGCTTCTGCTTTTATTAGTCTTGTATTTGCTTCCCCGTTTATTAGTCTTGCTGCTTTCATAAGGACTTCCTCTGGTTTGGATATGTACTTTTTTCAAAGTACAGTTTCATCTTCTTTTTCATTTTCTTCTTCAAAAACCAGTTCCCTCCTCCCATGACCCAAATCACAGCAGCCACAGCGCAATATGCTAAAGGAAAGAGAGGAGAGGCTGCAACCTGCTACAGTAAATCTGCCCTGAATGCACTGTGTGTATAAAATTGTGTTTGTGTTTTGTTTTTCCAGATTTGCTATGCCCCTAAGCACCTGCTCCATTATTTCTTTGCATGATAAATGTAAACTGATTTTTAACACATAGATGTAAAACACTGGAAGTCAAATAGCAGAACTTACACATCTACATTCTAGCTTTCAAGAGGGCACTTTTTCCTTTTTAATAAGTATGCCTGTATTTTTGCACCTCTGTTTAGGGTGGATAACTGGCACTGAATGACTTTAGTACAAAACCCCAACTTCCTTATGCTGGCTTTGCCCCCCAGAATAGGAAAAAAAAAAAGTCAATACAAAAATCCTAAAATACAAATTACTGCAAAAATCTACCTACGAAAAAAACAGAAACTGTCTTTTGCTCATTTGTTTTGTTTTCATTCTTCCCTCTGCCCTCCTCTTGAACTTTACATGGCTTTTCTTTCCCCTCCACCTTTGTCAATGATGGGAAATTTCTAATCCGACATACTGGATTCGTCCCTATTTGAAAATGAAAAGGAAACGCATTTGCACTGAGATACACTGAGGGGCATTTGTTAAAGCCAAGGCAGAGTAGCAAAGTTCATCTCCCAGCAGCAAGACTTGTGGTGAGAGGTAACTGCATTTGTCCCTTTTCTCACAACGGCTCATTACAGCTGAGCAGGTCAGAACTGTCAAACGTCGCCACATTCGGCAGAGCTAGGGGAAAAAAAGAAAGAAAGAAAAAACACCCTGTACTTGGATGCAAGGGCTGTGCATCCCTTGTGCTTTGTCTGGGGCAACCCTTTCACAGAAGCACAGACATTGTGAAACGGGGTCAGGAAGGTAGCAAGCCAGCTGCCTGACTCCCTTTCGACTGCCTTCCATGACCGAGGAAAGAGCAGTGACTTCAAGAACCTTGCAAATACAAGTGCTTCTACAGGAAAACTCCAAGTGCAAGCCTAATTTTGTTCTTGCCTCAGGTCAGGGTTAGGGGTGTTTGCATATCAGTGTCATCTTGCAGCTTCAGGGGTCCTCCTGTTATTTTCATGGTGGACTGAGGAGAGAAACCCAGGCCGTCTACTTTCCTTCAGAGCCAGCAAGCCTAACCCTCATATGACATTCATCAGCTCAGCACCACTGATCCAGTGGCACAGTACGGCATGGCACACCCTCCCAGCTGTCTGTCTGGGCCAAACCTTGCCTGGAGCTCACTAGCTTTCAGCCCGGGGTAACTCTACCAAAGTTGGGGGGAGCTTTATGCCGGTCTAACAAAGAACAGACACAGGCTTGGCAGGCCTTAATGAGCTGATGCTGATCATGTAACTGTCTTATTGAATTTGCATTTCATTAGGAGACTTCATTTGAACCACAGCTGTGAATATTTGAGGGCCTGATTGTGTCTATGGATACTAATTTGTTCAAAGAAGACAGGGAGGATACTGAGCTGCAACTCTGACCCTTCTCGCATCGATCAGACAAGATAGATCCTCCTTAAAAGTAATGTCAGATCTGTACCGACAACATGTTCAAGCCGTTATACCCCGTCTGGTATTGAGCTGCCTAAATACCTCTTCCTGAAACTTATCCCTTCAGGGGACAAGGGAAGGAAGCTGGACCACTGCAACCTATTCAAGCCTTTGCCCAGTGAAATTTCTTCTTCACGTACTGTAGCTGAGTGAAGCTGATGAAACCCATGGGACAGGAATATACCATCAGGGGAAAACGTACCACCTCCAGAAGGAAATGCCATCGTTCAAATACTGACTTATTAGCTGAGGCTTCATGATTATCTCTGTAGCCATGTAAATCAGATTACCATACCATAATATTCTGTGGGAATCTCACGTCTTTCAACTATGGAAAGACTGCAGCCACCAGAAATTAAACAGTTAAAAGCCAAGACTTGAGACAAACAGATGGTAATTATTGCCCATTACTGGTAAAACCTGTTTGTATTAAAAATATCTCAATGTTTCCATTGGAACCTACCAATTAACAGATTAAACTGTATTTCATACACATACATGTGAGTGCGAGCTCACACACACACCTGGCACTCCCAGCTCCAAATTCCACCTAGAGGCTGGCTGAAAATATACCTGCTGATCATCTGCTGCCTTTCTTCCATTTATTGGGTGGGAATTTGTTAGATTTAGGTTTGGGTTATTTTATGAGCTGTCAGGAATAAGATATTTTCACCTTATTAACAGGAGAAACAGGAAGCTGTTGGCAAATCCAGTTGTTTTTCAGAGAATTATCTTGCTGGGGAGTGGACTTTTAGTGATGAAGCTATTTGAAGCCCAGCCAGGCCTGTAAGGTGGATGGTATGTTGCCAAGATTTTATTCTCGAGCTAGTATAAGCAAGATGATTTGACTGAGAATTGCCCTATGTAAACACGCTAATAGGATGGAAAATGTTAGCTCCTTTTCCTTCTTAGCCAACCAGCCTCTTCCTCTCCGCCAAGGGGAGGGACTATTGGCACTGAAGGGTTTCCTGTGTGTAACTGGTCAGTCCTTTGCCGCAGCCCCAGGAGCCTTTTTCTATTAAGAGGGAAACCAAACTTCCTTCACAGATGCTGCCTTACTCCAAGCGTTGCTTCTGTCACTCAGAGGCTGTAAGTGCATCTGGACAACTCCCCGGAGGACTCCAATGTTTATAAACTAATACAGAATCTGATGTTGCCAGTCTGAAAGCCAGATGTAGCTGCTGCTGAAAAAGGAGGCTTTCCTCTCCCTTCTCTCTTTTCATGCTTGGACATCCAGAAGGGTTTGGGGAAGGACCTGGCCCATGTTCCTTACACTGCTGTATGGGACAGTTTCATAGGAAGGATGTCCACATAAATCACAATTATAAGCAGGGCTTGTGAGAAGAAATGATGCCACTTGCATTGTCATCGTGCACAGGGTAAATATCGAGGTGAGTGGTGCTACCTGGCAGAGGAAAAGCATTGGCTTCAACCACCTCAGCTGACCAAGCATGGCAGCTCTAAATGTATCTGAACATCCTCAGTCTGACAGCTCTTGCACAATACACTTTCCTAGGATATTTCCAGTCCTATCTGGTACTGCAGAAATCAGTGATGATGCAAGGACAGTTTTTGATTTAGCTTTTCAGTGCTCTCATCTCTGCTTCCCTAGCTGAAACCAGAAAGTGCAGAGACCCACTTAAACAAGCAAACAAACATGAAAAAAAAATAAACAAACTGTTCTAGCACTCCTAAAAAGCTCAGTTTGGGCCTGATCAGGGACTTGGCAGGATCTTGGGAATAGCTTTTGCTTTGTTTAAGCCAACCCCAATCCATCACACAGAAAAAATCATCCTCTAATGAGTTACTTATGAGTGTTGCTTTCTGATGCCTGCATATGCTCTGAGATGCAGGGATGGGGAGGGGGGAAGAAGAGGTGTCTCCGTGTGTTTCCCTCCCACCCTGCTGCTGCTTGCGGGGGGTTCTCCTTGTTCAGTTTGCTCTTTGAAGGAAGCGGCCAGGAGTCCCTCGGGTGACCCTCGCAGAGCTCCCCCGAGACTCCGGGACAACCGGGCCTCGGCAGAGGTGATGACGGTGCCGTTCTCTGCTGGGATCTGCAGGGGAGGCTAAAGCAGCGCGGCTGGCCACAGAGGTGCACTGGCTTGGAAAGTTCCCAGATCCCCCACCGCAGCCCAGCGGGGCAAATAAATAAATAACCTATGGGGCATACCCAGCCCCTGCCCCTTCCCTTCCACCACCCCAGCATGGTGAGGGAGATGTCACCTCTGCTCAGGCCTGCTGCCACCAGAGGCTTGCAGAGTGGAGCTGAGCAGGCATCCCCCTTCACACCAGTGCCACCTCTGGCATCCCCGACGTAGGTGGCTTTGCACCTCTGCTTACCTTTGCCAACCACCCCAGTCCTCACACCATTTCCTGCTCCTGGTGCCTGCAGCCCAGGTAGCTGTGTTCAGCCTTGGGGGTGAAGAGGGTTGCACCCCACAGGGCATTTCTGGAGGAACCACGGGATTTTTGGAGAGGCAGAGGCTCTGCCTCAGCTTCCAGAAGAGAAGAGAGGCTGGAGGGCTAGGCTTGAGGACACCATTGCCCTGCATGGCGCCCAGCTTGCACTGCACAGCCCTTCTCCATCACTCCCCCCAGTGAAAGCCAGGTGGACTGCTCTGCAGCTTCCCCGTGTCCCCTCAGACTAGATAGCCAGCAGTCCCCAGGGGTGTTTTAACCTCCCCTTGCCATGTTTACAGTCACAGGTTCAGCTCTGCTCAAACATGTTTTTCTTCAGCTTGGCAGGAGGGTTTTGTTGGGTGTTTCTGTTTTTATTTTGCTCCCCTCCTGCCCCTTTGGTGGCAATAAGGTGCACAAACAAGCTGCTCGTAGGTAGCCAAGAGCAGAATGCAAGCAGCCTTTAAATAATAAAAAAAAGAATGGGCCGGGGGGGGCGGGAAACCAACCACCCCGTGCTACCGGGGGCCCCGTTGGTTAAAGGCTACGGCGCAGTCACTCTGAAGTGAGGGTTTAATGAAGTAGCCTGTGAGAGAATGGAGGGGATGGTCCCCGCTGCACAGATGGCTCTTTGTCACCGCTGACACCTGCCATCTGCTTGTTTGTCTAAATGATGTCGGAGGGGCATCGCGAGCCTCCAATCTGCTGCGCCGCCTCCACCAGCTCGGGGTGACCCCCTGACCCGCGTGTCAGACGGGTCCGGAGAGTTTGTTCTTTCCGCTCAGTGGGCCCGTCCCCGGCCGCGATGCTGGCCCCTTCCCCACCGGCAGCCCCGCAGCTGCCCCTGGCCGCACGCCGTCGCTCACCCCCCGCGCCCACCCCACCGCCCGCCAGCCCCTAAATCTCCTCTTCTTCATGCATATGAAAGGAGGAGGACGTGGAGAGATTAACCTCCACGGGCATGAAAGAGGTACAAAAGTTTACACCACTGGGCAGCCATTTAGACCTTTCTGAGATGCTCTTCGTTCTCCTGGGCTTTTTTACAGTCATCTCCCAGCAATGCTCAGGCTCTCTCAGAGGTAACCAAGAGGCCAAATTACTGCTGATGTCACAGTGCTGATATCAGGAAAGGCAATTAAAATGTTTAAAGAATATAACTTCTTGCTTATATGCTGCTATAAAGGCGAACTGGTGCCCTAACATCAGCTATGACATTTAGAGGTCTCCAAATACCTCTGATTTAAAGGCAGGAGAAAAAAATAGAATGCACTTTCCTGACAGAGGTCACCAGGAGACTTTTGAGATCGCACCCTGAAGAAGGACACACTAATGCAAATGCATCTAGGTAGCAAGGTTTTTTCCCCCATAATATCACTGTAGAAAAAGAGTATCTTAGTAATACATGAAAAGGAGCTTTTCGGTAAGTGTAACTGCCAGCTGTGAACATGGCAACAGAGAAATGTGTTGGAGCAATAAGTGTTCAATAAAGATCATTTAATATTGAGTTTTAAAAATATCATAAAATTCTAAAGCTGTCTAAAAAACAGAAATGGTGTACTTTTGATATGGCCTCAGATCATTTGTGTCACCTCTAAATACTCATGGTGAGTGTCTAAAAGGAACCTCTTTCCCCACAGGATGAATAAGCCCATGTCTAGGACGCCTCAGAAGAAACCGAAGCTTGCCATTCATAGCACCACATAAATTGCACTTGATGTTATCAGTGATGTCAGTGTACACGGAAGGTGTATAATGGATATTAATTATGACTGTTATCACTTATGACTTGTGTAGTGCAGCCAGGTATGCCTGAATACTTGCAAACACAGCAGCTTTTACACGTGGCAACTCATGAAATAGAAAATGGTCACTCTGCACAGCTCTAATGAGGGCAAGGGTGATTTAAGCTAGCAGAAAGAATCATAATTACTGTAGGTTCAAAGTGATCTTGAAGGAGAGGAAGTTAAAATGGGGTTGGGATTGATCTACTTTCATGCTTTACTCAGCCTATTGTTTTTAATGCCTCACTTTGAAGTATAAACAAATGGCTTCACCTGATTTGCAGAGTTTTCTGCAGATAATTCCTGAGCCTGTTGTGGGCAATGGTGGAAAGTGTGCACTGTGCAAAAATAAATAAGAGGGGAAGGTGCGGCAACAACCCCCCACCCTCTGTAGCCTGTCCAAAAAAATGCCCAAATTAAATCCTGGATTCAAAGCCATCTCAGAGTGGAGCACAGATGAGAGGACCACATGCTACTAGGGAAGCTGGTGCCGATGCCCAGCCCCAGCAGGGCAGCTTGGATGCTGCAGCCCTTCCCTCCCACAGCAGACATGGCTCTGAGCCCCCCTCCTGGCTCCATGGGCAGAGGGAACAACCAGCGTTCTCTCTGCTCCAGCATTCTGCCAGCAAGACAGCTGTAGCCTCCAGCTCACATGGTCTCTTCTCTGCTGAAGCCCCCTGTCCATCGGCACCTGGGCTGAGGCCAGGCACAGCAAGTGTAAACCAAAGGCAAACCCCAGGAACTCTTGCAGAGACATAGGAAGACCTACAGGCTATATCATCAGCCTGGGGAGCCTCTTTTTCTCCCTCTCCTTCGTGGCAGTGCTATTTTTGAGCCCCCACCACAGGGCCACTACTGGTGCTGATGGAGGCAGAGGAGACCTGCCCCCAGGGACTGCAAGTGCCAGGGGACACAGCTCACTCACCAGGCCAGAGACAAGCACTTCACACACACACACACACACACACACACAGAGGAAACAATTCACTGCACATCCACTGGATGGTAATTCAGGATGATAATACAGGAAAAATAAAGAGAGATTTAAACAGTCCTTAAAAAACACCCCATCTTTTCCAAAATCCAACAGAAAGATAAAGGGTGGAATCCTAGCTTTGCTGATTTCTGTGTGCTTTGCTTTTAAGTTCAGCATAGAAAGTATTTTACCCCTCTGTATCATCATGAAAGAGATTATTTCTTTTTTTCTTTTTTTTTACTTAGAATGCCTTTGGTTAACTGGCGAGTGTAAAAATCTCTCACTCTGGAACCCGTTCCTGACCCGGGTGTTAAGTGTCTGAGATCTGCCCAGCTGCCTCATGACAGGTACTTTTCTGCCTGTAAGCACCCTGCAAAATCCCTGACCCTTAGCCAACACCATGGCCAGCAGCAGAGCCAACTCATCTTGTTCGTCTTGGCAAAGTGAGCCAGACTGTGTTAAAACAAGCATCACTGGAAAAAAAAAGAACCAACAAAAGTCCCTTCTTTTCTTTACTTTTATCTGAAAGCTAAAATTTTCATGTTTTGATGCTTTCTGCTAGCCCACCAACTCCAGAAAGTACCTAGATATCCCCACAATAGGGTGGTGAGATGCTTCAGGCATGTTTCCTCCAAAGGCTATAGAGATAATAAGCTCTCTGATGCCCAGTAATTTCAACATGACTCTACTTTGACAAGGTACGTTGCAGCCAACTTCCCCTAACAGAAGATAAGCTTGTCATCATCCTACCGAGGCTTGGGTTTTTTCAGATTTCTTGTTCTAAAAAGTGACTTTTCAGAGAGGAACCCATAAAATGATAAATCCCCTAACTAGCCCCTGTAGCAACCTATTACGTTTTCCTTGTTTAAGGGTAGAAAGGCAAAGAGTATACAAAGACTGTCATCTTCATCTGGACTGAGAAGATTTCACTTACGAGACCTGTCCAACCCCCTTTTTAAAGCCAGCTGATGTCAATAAAAAGTAACTGATTATGGCGCATGAAAGGATGAAAGCTGTATCATAGCACCATATCCAGAGGCCCTTCCTCCTCATCCTGAGTGCCCCACTCCTGATACATGCCTGAGCTCACTCCATGACAGGCCAGGGGCAGATGATGAACAGCAGTCATTGGTAGCAGTTGTGGTCAGTGGTAAAACTCAAGCTCCAGAGCCATAGGACAATATCAGACCTGTTCTGCCATCCCAAGCCCACCCAAAACGCCTGGCTGAGCTGAGCTGGTGCCTCTGTACAAGCATGGGTTGGGAGGGAAGGCAGTCAGTCCAAGCTCTAGCTCTAGGATGCTGATGTCAAGCCCAGCCACTCTAAAATCTGGAAGTAGTTGCCCCAAAAGTCACAACTCAGATTATTCCTTTCATAATTTTTTTTACAAATGGAACTTTTGAAATTCTTTTTATTTGCCTCCTTGACTGAGACTGGCAGAGGTAGATATGGATTTGTAAGTAAATCTTTCTTTTTTCTAGATTGGAGATGGGATTTTCACTGTAACCTTTCCCTCTGGAGCTGGGCCTTTTAGCATCAATCCCAAATATCACCTCCTGACCATGGCAAGCTCAGTCAGTCCCATGGCCAGATTCTTCAAAGATGGTGTTTCTTTCAAGACCACCACGGTACCGTGGCACTTGTTACAGCACATCAAATAAAAGAACACAAATATTTTAATAGGACCAGGAAACTATCCTGCATACATTTTTAAATCAACCCAAATGCCTAATCAATTCAGTACGCTTGCACCCTGCTGCAGACATCACCTCAATGTCTAGGCCGGCAAGGAGCCGCGCTACCGTACCCTTCTGTTCATGTGAAGCAACAGTGTCCCTGGTGAGACAGAGAGCTCCTCTCTAGCAAATTGCTTCATGTGATAAGGCCAAAGTTTTTATGTGTTTTCTGAAAGTAGCTATGGCAAACAGTCAATTCAGCTAAACAATCTCGGCCACAGTACATCTGTGCTTAGTTTTGGCTTAGCAGAGCAGACTAACACATGCCCTTCTCCTCTTTCTGTCCCACTCCTAACCTAAGATGGTGAGAAAAATAGCTGAATTACGGAAGTACCTTCTGAACAGAAGTATCCTATGACAGTGCAAAATCTGAACAACTGGGAATTCCAGCCAAAATGAACTCACAGACCCACATGATATCCTCATGATCTGACTTTGTGGGGAACTTTTTCAGCTTAGCTCTTGATGCTGTTGTTTTATTGGCTCCTAAGATCAATACCCTTTCCTGATCTCACTTTGGACACTTTCAGATTCAAAAAGGGAAAAAAAAACAAGAGCCAGAAACAGAACTGAGGACATTTCCTCCAGGTCAGCCCCAGATTATTAGTTTCAGTTCCCTCCTCTGGACTTTCTTCTCCCACCAATGGAAGATGAACCAGCACCCAGTGAAACAGCAGTGCCACGCACCCAGTGTCACTGCCATTGCTGCTGCCAGCAGCAAGAGAGACATTTCTTCAGGTGCCTCAATGCCTTAGGAGCTGAGATCCTGTTTTGCAGTGGGATTTAAGGATCACCAGCATCATGTTTTTGTCGGCACATATAGCTTGCTCCAAGGAGTACCAAGATAATGAAAAACTGCATCCCTATATTAGGTCAGATACACCAAATTTGCCATCACTTGCTTCTCACTGCAGACAAAGGTACAGAGATGTTGATTAGTTTGCCTTGTGTTCTTCAGTTAATTTAAATAATGAATGCACATCTCCATCACTTCCTCTGTTGTTGTATGAGCTTTCGTTAATAATATTTATCCTCTTGGCAAAAAGGCTAATTTTTTGCAAAAACGTTTTGGTTTACAAAACCTATAAATTTTGATGGGAGCTTCTTTTTCATTATCCTATTTCAGCCTTGGTTTCCAATTAATATTTTCCAGCATTTGTTTTTACTTTTGTTTTAAAGGATTTTTTCCCTTCGCTCATACTGATTGGTTTGTCTCTGTCACTCCAAGCAGTTTTTTTAGAATTAGATATTGCTGACACTGAAATAGTTTAACTCCCAAGGATGAAAATCGTTCATAAACAAATTTCAGCAGAAAATTTAATTTTATGACCCAGAGGAAAGAAGGCACCTTCCAAGTTTTGAAAGCTCAGACAATGCTGACAACCATTTACTGAACCAGCAGTGGCCAAGAGATCGTATTTGACCTAGAATTTAGACCAGCAGCCTGGATTTGGAAAAAAGAGTTTGCTTTGTTTCCCTACTCTGACACAGGCTTTCAGCATGACTGCGGGTAAAGTCCTTAGAGCATTTAAAGCATTCTGTTTTGCAAATCAGAGGCCCAAAGAGCCTTGTGCATCCAAATTTCCAGATGTCTAGCAATACAGTCAAAATCTTTGAAAGATGTAGTTAGCCCAAGCAGATTACAAGTTGCCAGACACACAGCAATTCTTGGGGACCCAGAGAAACAGCAGCGCAGTGGAAGAGAGCTGGGCCACCTCCAACCCAGAACCATGTAAAGCCATGGACCAGCATCGAAGTACCTGGGAGCTGCTGCTCCCTGATTTAACCCGCTCAGGCTCCTGCACACCTGCAAATTCACATCCCAGCAAATTTTAGCCAATAATCAAGATTTACTATTCAGTTGTTAATCTGACAGGGTGGAGCCAAATGGCTTTTCTTTTTGCTGTCTTAAGTCATCTGGTTTTTAAACAGTTGTTACTGTCATACTTCTGTTTTCTCAGTTAATCTTAGACCCAATGACATAATTTCACTGAATTATTAATATTTCAAGCATATTTGTGTGGTTTGTACAGAGCTCAATGACAGGATAAACTGCATACTGCATTGTTCTAACTTTCTTAAACTATCTCTTTGCAGTTTAAAAAGAGCAGTTACTTTAAGAAACTCATTCCTGGACTGTACTTGCATCACCAAAAGTCAGTGCTTCTCCCCGATTTCCCAATGCAAAATGAGACCAGAGCACATATGAAACCACTGGCTGTGCCCCATTCTTCACCACACGGTACAGGCAAACTGTCCAGGGCACCGGCACACCCAGCAGCGCTTCTATGTCTCCCTGTGGCCTTTGGGCACATAGTGGACTGAGCCAGCCCTGCAGAGAGGTCACGCAGGTAGGTAATGTGTTTGCTGCCCTTCCCAGGCATCCTTTCCCCAGCAGGGCTGGACCCTATGGTCTCTTCAGCAGCACTCAAGGCTCAGTCTGCGACTGCATGTTGTCCCATTTCTGCAGCAGGGGCAGCGGACAGACCCCCAGCGATGCCCACCTTGCATGGTCCTATGTGACCCCAGCGCCCAGCTTCCCGTGGGACCCTCCTCACCTTGCTTTCCCCCACGTGCAGCCCAGCCAGCACCCTGCTCCCGTGAGAGGCTGGCGTCCCTCTCCCAAGCCGCTAATTGGCTCGGATAAGCGTCATGCGGCCAGGCGCGCACATGTGTCCCATAACCTAAACCATCTGCGAGAGTTTTAATTAACTGATCCCCAGCTCCTCTGTGCTGCCATTGAAAAGATCCCGCCCTAGCCCCAGCCGAGCCTCCCCCATGCAGCCCCGCAGCTCCCCTCCCCACCCAGGAATTCGCAACCACAACTGTACAGCGTGGGCCCCCCGGCCCTCCACGGCCGCGCGGGAGCAGCCCTCGGCAGCCAGTGAGTCGCAGATGAAAAGGGCTTCCTCCATATGTGCCTGCCGATGAGGACCTACAGGGTAGGCTTCATGCACAATAGATAACAGGAGGCTCCCTCTCACAGCCGCTCATCTGCGGGGTCTCCCACGTCACATCGCACATGCAGGCGTCAGACACCCCTCTGCCTCCCGTCAGTACGCGACTGATATCAAAAATGGCTGGAGAAAAAAAGGTTCCTCTGCGAATCCACATGGATAAACATCAAGAGAGGATTCAGCCTACTGCTGCTGAGCCACAAACTGCT
The DNA here is from genome assembly GCF_028554395.1 of Pezoporus wallicus. Lineage (NCBI taxonomy): Eukaryota > Metazoa > Chordata > Aves > Psittaciformes > Psittacidae > Pezoporus > Pezoporus wallicus. The sequence goes on from NW_026637663.1 coordinate 7,553,027, forward strand.
GAAAAAATATAGCCGTGTCAGGCCCCATATTCTCATTACTCTTCAAAGATTCGACTTTACTCTCTGGCTGGTTTTATATTGCAACAAAGTGAAGTTTTCAGTGGAAGTACTCAAATTCAACAGAGTTGCTCTGGAGGCTGGAGGGAAATCCAGAGTCCCTGAGGCCTAATCAAGATCAGGCTTTGGATGAAGGGATATGGGCACTGTAAGTGCAACAAGGCTCGCAAGCAATATTTTCACCAAAACAGGAAATGCGCACTGGCGTGCTAGTTTTGCAGCTGGTATAAATGAAGACAGCTCATTAGCAAAGAATTTGGTGTTGCCTGTCCAAAGACAGGACACTCTTGCTGGAGGGTTTGTTCCTCTAGAAGTCACTTCCCTTGAAAGTCTAGACCTGCAGGATGATTTGTGGAATCTCTTGTCTATGGTGTTCCCTTAGCTCTGTATAGAGATCAGTTCTTAGCACGTCCACCTTACAGCCTGAGCTTTTATTGATTAAACTACAATTAACGTGGTCTTTGATGCTAAGCCCTTCAGACAAGGAAGTGAGAAAATTAAAAATCTGAAGTGTCACTGAATAGAGCCTAAACTCCATCCTCTGCTGATGTGAGCAATGACACCATATGCAAGTGAGCTGAGATCCATGTCTTTGATATACCCTGGCAGTGTAAGTATCCAGTCTTGCCAGATCTCTTCAGAGCAGAAACATGCTGACTATAGTATGAGTTTCCTCAGTGCAAAATCTACAGGATGAAGTCCAAGCCTACATATATGAGGGTTTGGACTGGATCCTATTTTGTTTTGCAAGTAGATTTGCTTACCTTCACAGACCATAATACACTGATACTGAATGCAGTGCCTTGTGATACGCTGAGATGTTTCAGAAGCAGATCTTTAAATTGTAACTAGTCCCTAGCTCAGATGTGAAGCTCCAAGTTGTATTTGTTGTAATTTTCTCTTCTAACCATCCACTGCAGTGAGAGCACATCTCACCTGTGTGCAAAACATGGGAGATTGTCCCCACCAAACAGTTGGCTTTGACCCCTGAAAGGAAGCTCACACTACTGAGGGCAGGCTGGGGAAGGACAGTTCATCTCTCAGGGTACTCAACCCCCTCCAAATCATTCAACAGCCTGCCTTGCAGTCCAATTGGTCCTTTGAATATAAGGCCTCTCATAAGAGATGCCTGCACAACTCTTACCAAAATTAGTGACAGCAGGACACTGGTCTCACTCTGAATAAGGTGCAAATATTGCCCCCAAGGAGCCAAGTCCTTAGGTTCCTGCCTGGTAAACACAAGATACATTTTTAAGATCAACATTCCCAGTCCTGCAGCTGAGTTTTGTGTGTGTCTCAGTTCTCTCCAGTGGCATTTCAAGAGTGATTCAGAAGCTTTGAGAGAAGCTGGAGGGTCGTGGAAAGCAAAATCATTTTTGTGCTGCTACCTTGCTTTCTTTGGCTTTCTGGGCTGTGCACACAGAAGCTGTGCTATGCTGTGCTGTGCTGTGCTGTCAAAAATACTTCTGATTCATAACCTCTGCCAAAAGCATGAGTAGAGCAGCATCACAAATTGCATAGCCCACTGGCCACTAGGGAGGGTTCATTGGCCTGCTAATCTGAACTGGCTGATCCTAAACTTCCACTTCCCATTGCATTCAAATGCACTGCTGAGTTATTTGACTCCAGCATAGATTCAGGGATGTTTTTCTTGTCTTATAGTCTTGTACTGACTGAGTTAACCCACAAGATAATTGCTAAGGCAAAGAGCTTAGCAGGATTCTAACAAGGATTAAACATTTATATGATTCATTAAAATATCCCCAGTGCCACTAGCTGGGATAAAAATGTATGAGGATTGTGTCATAATTATAACACCCGGCTGCAGCCCAGAAATCTCTGTGAAAATAATCCCTAAAAAATGCTGCTCGGGGGTGTCAGAGCTGCATGCACTAAAGTGCATGTTTCATTGGAAACCCAGCCTGAAATCCTGTTGATTGGCACATCCTTGAAGTCAGGCCCATACAGAAGCAGCTGGCTCTTGGGACAAGATTAGGAATCACCCAAATAACCCACTGCAATATAAGCCCAGCTCCAACCAATTATAGGACTAGCCTGCCCCAGCTGAAGAGCCAGTGCTTTAAAGGAGAAACTTTGCTGTTGCTGTTGTTTCTCAGTAGTGAAGTGACCAAAAGTGAAGAGGAGGACAACGAACAGGTAGGTATTAGGCTTTTTTACTCAATGAGCTTTGAGTACTCAATCAAATAAGGGTAACATCAGTGTGGATGGCTGCATCATGTAATGATTCCAAATCCACATCTTTTTCTTGCTATGAGAGTGCTCATGCTGCCAAGCTGTAGCAGGTTCAAGAGGAAAGGTGTTCAGCTCCCTGCTGACTCTGTTTGCTTGCTCTAGGATGTAAATGTTCATCTCTGGGTACATATCATCACTTCTGAGCTGGAAGTCTTTCTTGTTTGTCCCAATGCTGGGGAGTATTTGGATGTGCTGTGCAGAATGAGACTGTTCCATGTGGGAAAGTCACCTCCAGCTATTCCTTATCAGATGGGGTGTCCTCATTGCAGAGAGCACATGTGGGAAGACAAACAGAAAGTCCAATTATTCGCCCAGCCCTTCTCTTTGGTGTCACCACTATGCGGGAAGAAGCAGGGATACTAAGAAACCTCCATAAATATCTCAGCTTGTAGGAGCATGCCTGCTATTGCATCCCCCACTGAGTAATTGCATATTTATTCCCACAGCCACACAAATCTTGCTGGTGAGGAGAGCAGCTGGTTCTTGATCCCACCTCATCCCAGCTTGTGAGGTACAACATACTCACGAGGAGACCCAGGAAGAGTAACCTGTACTGGGTCTACAGTCAGTCAGATGCCAAGACAGACTGGTGGGAGCATGTGCATGTATTGTCTCACATCCCCACCTTGCAAGGCACAAGTAGGATTGGTTGGACCCTGAAGACCATCATATACTGGCGTTGCTAATTTTGCACAGAGAAGGATGGCATCCACAAAATCTGAAACTGAGCCCTTAGTAAGAAAGAGCAGTAAGTCAGATGCGCGGGCCACAATGCTATTTGTTATTGCTGCAAGGAAAAGACCACAATTCTCAGCATGAAGGATGTAAACAATGCTGATGTTTTGGTGAATTATGGCTACAATTGTCACACAACAGGGAACACCAGCAACAGCCAGAGAGCCTATCCATTGTTTTCAGTTTGGTTTTCCAAGGAGGCGGTACGTGCAGTATCACTCTGCAGGCACGTGTGTGTATGTTCACCTGTCTGTGTATCTGCACTCAGCTGTCCTTCTCCCTCACCAGTAACTTCTGAACCTGTTGACCTATTTCAAAGAAATCTGACAGACAATAAGAGGTCTCCAAAGTATTAAATTCCAACATGTTTTATGAAAATTGGCAGCTGGTTAGAAGAGAAAAACCCAATTAGTGCCCCTATCGCGGTAACGGCTGCAATGTGAACATGACCCTTATTAGGCACTGAAGATCCTCCCGGGAAAGAGATATTATGAATGTCCACAGGGGGAAAAACAGATCTGCACTTACAACTTATTAGACACCAGAGAATCCAATGCAAGCCCCTAATAATTGGCTTCCTTAACTCTGCTGCTTGCAGAGTGACGCGTTTGTTACATCCAGCCGGGGCATTTGCAGCCCTCCTTTCAGCAGAAGCAGAACTGAGGAGGAGGGAGAAATCAGTAGGGTGGCAGGCTAGGGAAAGGGGAAAATCCTTCTCAAACAGCTGCCGAAATCCTCCCCTGACCACCTCCTCCAGATCTCTCACTGACGCCTCTCAGTCCTCCTCCCACTGTCCTGAGAATCCCATGACTCCTCCAAGCCGTTTCATTTCCCCATCTCTTTGCTTTTCCCAAACTAAGGCACCAAAGCATCCCCAAATAGCCAAAAATCTTCACTGTTGTACCATAGCTCTCCTCCCTGTCACCTTCTTGGAAATATTCATTGCTGTAGTCACAAATTAAATGCATAATTTTCAGGCCAGTTTGCTCTCATTTTCGAAGTTACAGAATTCAGTTTTGCCTGCACTGATAAGAAACCTTGAGCCAGATCTGGAGTCATGACACACAACAGGCAAGGACATTACGTTTACAAATTGGGCTTGTCTTCAGGGACAAATTCATCCTTCTTATAACCTCACGGAAGTTGCTATTGAGAAAATGTAGCCCTAATTAATCCAGCCTGCTTTCATTATGAGAGATAACACGGCCTAGAGAAAAGCATCTGTCTCTGATAAAAAGGAAGTTCATGGTCTTACATGACTTTGCCACTGATTTGATCGCTGCACATCCTTTAGCTGCCATGTTCCCATTTATAAATGCAAATCATTTGTGCTTCAGGGTCCAGATTCTCAGCTTAAATGAGCAAGCACTTGCAGCCTTAACTTTTGCAACTAAAGCTATGTGCATCTCTGCTAGCTTCATTAGCTTGCTGTTGAGGTGTTACATTCAAAGGCACTGAGTGAACTGCAGTCTCACAGCAGATGTCCTCCAAAGGTTTCCTTGGCTATCCTTCAGCTCCCATCCCTTGTCCTTCCTCGGGAAAATAGATTCCTTGTTATAAATCATGCAGAGCTCCAGCCCTTCCCTCCATGCTCCTGTTCCAGCTTTCTGCCTCCCTTCCCATTCCTCAAAAAAAAACAAAAAATGTTATCAGAAACATTAAAAAACATTCAAAATCATAATTTAACTTTTTTAATGAGAGGAATATAATTGAGTTCTAGGGCAGCAGGAGCAACAAGGGAAGGCAGGAGAGGAGCCCCACAGGAAATCATTTGGACTCTCCCTCTCCTGATCTCTGCATAAGTATTTAGCCGAATGGCATTTGCAATGGATATTTATCTCGTAGAAGAGTTCAGATAGTAGGTCGTACAGATAGATGAGTAATTGATCACCAACATCTACTTTATTAAATGAGCATCTAGTTAATTAAACAGTGAAATATTCAAAAACTCTGCACACTGTGCAATGAAGTCACATCTGGCTAACAAAGGAATTCTGACATTCCACCGGTGAGTGCTCTGTTCAAAAACCTGTAGGGATTTTCCCCTCTGATGTGCTGATTTCCCAGCAGCACCCAGTGGCTCATTATCGTTATCATGAGATGAAACTGCAAGGAGTTCAAAGAACCTTTCTCTGTGTGTCCCAGTGAGCTCTGCAATACAGTTGCAGTAGTGATGCTCCTTATGTGAACAGAGGGACTTTGTGTGATTTGACAGAGAATGCTCCAAGAAAATGCTGTAGTCACTGACAACTCATGTACCCACCATCTGTCTCCGTTTGGAAGAGACAATCTTCATTTTTTAAAAGCAAAATATTGACAGTTGTTCCAGTCTGTCCCTCCAGAATTCTCCCTCCACCCCGCATATGGATTTTCATGGAGCTACAGTATAGGGATCCGATGATCCTTCCAACTGACTCCATCACTAGTTGTCAAATGCTGGCATTCTCAACTGTGCATATTTCTAGACATAGACTGACACCGGTCTTTCAGTTCATTGACTTTAAACTCAAAAACACCTGGTTCCATGCTAAGGATTTGGTGGAAGTCTATGTCTGACACAAACAAGCATCCTGAAAAGGTCCAGATGCCTCCACAGAACTAACCCAGAAATCTTACAAGGACAGGCTCCATAGCCTTTCATGGAGGCCAGTGTGTTTGCTCAGGCTATTAAAAGGAAAAGAGCCTGAGTCTTATCTCAAATCAATTTTTCACTAGTACAATCCCAATTATTTCATTTGGGTTGTTCTTGAGTAATGACTCAAGGGCATGCCAAGGAGGAGTGGATTAGACTCACCGAGTTTCCTCTTGGCAAAAAACGAGAACAAAGAAAACCAAGTACAGACCCCCACATCTTCAGAGCTTTATATACTTCTTTGTGACATTCAGTTCTGGAAGTAAGCAAAGGTTTGGGAACAAGTTTTTTCTTATTAAGCATTTTGAATTCCTTTTCTCACTATTATCCCTTAGTTTTCCAGACAATTTCCTCACATTCTCTGTCAATCCCTCATCATATCTGTATCCTGTCTTACCAGTTTGTTCCTGTTTTGGCCCTGGGCTGTTTTACTTATGCCATTCCCCAGAGATGTTCTCCTAGTTTAGTCATCATTTCTACACATATCAAGCTTTGGCATCCATCTGGGAAGCAGAAATGTTGCCATATGGATTGGCTGGCCAGTCACAGGTCAAAATTGCCATATTGTTGTTACTGAGGGTTTCTAAGGACCAAATGCCCAAATGTATTCAGGCTCCAGTGCCAGATCACATGGAAGATGTGGGTACCTAAGACAAGTCTTGGGCAGACCCAAGATGCTGACCTCCAAAGCTAGACTCCAAAGCCATCCTCTTAACCTGACACCCAGTTCTCGAGGCATTGTTTGGTTTGACATGACATTTCCTTGTGCATAGTCCTCACAACATAGTTTTCTGTCCACACACAGCAAAGCTACCCCATCTTAACGATCTCTGGGCTTGTTTCTGTCTGAGCCCAGCTGGGAGCCAGATTCGAGGTAGACCACCTCCAACTTGCATGGTGATCTCAGCTAGGATAAGGGGGAAAAGGCTTCCAGGACAAGTAGTTTTCTCAAATAGCATTACATCCGTCACATAACATTTATCTCAAGTAGGTCATGGCTACATTCACTCAAACTCATGCTGAGATATTCCTTTAATAAAATAAAAATCCACTGACTTCCACCAGATTTTACTATGACTCAGTTAGAAGTGCATTGAATGTAGTTTCTTCCTTTAAACAAGACACCTGATCACCTGGCTGTAGTATGAAAAGCAATTGTGTGGGGCTGAAGTATTCTTTGTACTTTGAAAGAAGACAGTGAGCCCTGTTAGTTCGTCCGTAGAATAGGGATAAACAGGCACCCTTGGAAAAGAGTCTTGTCCTATCCACACTCTGAGGCAGTCATAGGTGGTATATCTCAAAGAAGAAGTAACTTGTGCCAAGCTAACATGCCTTTGACTTTCAGCAGAGCTTATTAGCAACCGTTTGATATGCACAGGGCAAACTTGAATCTTTCTGGTCTACTCAGTCTAAAGAATATATGAATAGGATGGAGGACATATACTCATCTCTATTCTTTAGTTGGACAATCTGTAATGAGTAAGAAGCAGAAACAAGGATTGATTGTTAAAACATTTGCAAGCACAGAAAACAAACAAGCAAGCATACTTTTCTCTGGATATTTACAATGAAAAACTTATCTTTCTCATCTGCAAGGAGGGTGGTATTTAATCTCAAATTGGAGTTGTACATTCTGCAATTTGCTTTACAATACTGGTGAAGATGAAGTGCAGAGGGAAGGGAGCCTGTTAATGTTGAATGATCACATATTGACAACATGGCATTGTTATGCTTGGGGAGGGGCAAAATTATGGACCCACCGCTAGCTCTACTAGGCCTAGGCTGCTTTCTGGCCTCCCAAAAGCTGCCAGCAATGTGGTGGAACAGTGCCTGACATCATTTGACTGTGCACAAGGTCTTTACAAACAGCTGCTGGTTCAGCAGCATCTCCTCAGATGACTGCAGATGCAGCCATGATCCTCTGAGATGCAATAAAAGCACAGGCTGGCAGGGATCTATGAGATCCCCTTTTCCTCTGACACACTCTCATTCACTTTCTACCCCAGGGCTGACTGAGGGAAACCTCTTCATGCCAGCTGCAGAGCTAGGAGACCTAAAGAACCAGAAAACCTGGGTATTTATACCTCTGTATGGACCAAAACGAGAGGTCTTATTTTATTATAGCCTAGCAAAAATTACATGTGTCCCCAGCAACCTGAAGTGTGTCCCAGCTATGAGATCTCCCCAGCCAAGCACCACTGCCAAGGCACCCCATCGCCCCACTGTGCAGCTCAGGACGGCCACGCCTGCTGGCCTCTGCAGCATATACTGGCAGGAAAGCCTACAGTTAAAATTTCCTCCAGCGTTTCATGCTGTGCTGTGTGTTCTGTGCTAGCTGTCTTCACCTGCAAAAATGTGTGACAAGACGTGGCTGCATTCAAGCTTTGGCTCTAACCAGTAGTTTCCAGCCTGGTGAGGAGCATGTCCAGCTGACACAGATGAGGGCAACTACAGGCAGCTTCTGTAGGCAGAAACCTCCGTGGAAAGAAAAAATAGTTGAAAGTGTAGTTAAAAAAGCATCTAAAAGTGACCCATAATGTTCTTCATCGCAGCACGATCCACTCCTAGTCACCACACTGAGTGAGGAGTAGGATTTATTCCTGTACTATTACAATAAACCCCAGAAAATTGTTAACAATAGATTTTCTCTCACATGTATTAAAAGAATGTGACGAGTGTAGAAGGAAAAAAAGAAACAGACTTGAGCCCTGACATAACCTTTTATCACTTTCATTTTTTAATGCCAAGCCAGAAATCTTTCAGCTTGAATTGTCTGAGAGCTTAAGAGGTAGCACTCACCTGGGGTAACTTCCCACCATGCCATGAAGTCAAATGAGCTATTATGTTTGACACCAGCTGAAAGTCTGCCTCCTCACAGGAGAGCTCCAAGTTTCTCCCCAGAGAGGAGAATACATGGAGACAACTGTCATTAAATATTGCACATCTCCAATACAAAATTCTCTGGAAAGTCCTGGCAAAGCTGTCATGGCAAAGAGCATCACCTACATGGATGTAGGACTCTGTGTATGTGATACTGCGGCTTAGAGGTGGGGAAAGCAAGCAAGTGGGATTTTTTTTTTCCCTCCCTGCCTCCCTTGTCCATCCATGAATCTGCTGTCAGTGGAGAGAAGAGCTCCAGGTGTGTCCATCAAAAGGGAAGAACAGAGCTGCTGAAGAACACAAAGTTCCACGCCAAGTGCAATACAGTTTCATCAACTTGAAATTAATTTTTAATTCTCTTTTATTTTAGCATTCTGCTTAGAAGATGTTTCTCCTTTCACTGTCTGCTTCTGAGACAACAAAAAGATTCATTAATGCAACGCTGTCAGCTGTGATAGCCTTACATACCACTTAAAAAAATAAGTTGCAGTAAGAGTTCAGAGGAACTTTAATCCATTAATGAGGAACATCATGCTGAGAGAATATAAAAGGTGTCCTTCATATCCTCTCAAGACAATAATCTTCGAATCAAATCCTCCTGCCCCCACTATATTTTTCACTTTGTTACCTTTCAAGGAAAACCAGACTATTCTTCCCAAATCCCTCATCATAATTTTCAAGCTAAATGATTAAATTAAGTCTTCCTAGCTCTTTTAAAAGAAGTCTAATTTGTCTTGGCTTTTTTTACAATCACAAAGTTTCTCCAAAGCAGATAATGTTTGACAGTAATTTGTGGTGTAGAACACGATATTCTCTGAGATAACAAGCTGCAGCATCAGTGGGACTGGATCACACAAAATTCATTGCTTTCATAGTTATGTATATAACCCCCAATAGGTCATGGAATTCTGCATACAGGCAAATGCATAATTATGTGTCTATACATCAGCTTTGGACAGCAATGAACAACCTCTCAGAGAGCAGAGGGTGATTTCTATGTATCTCTATGATCTTCAGAAAGGAAGCCCTGGGCGGAGATTTAATCACATGTCATTGTCTGTTATGCATTCATAAAAAGATGAACAATTATGGCAATTGAAGGAAACCTATCATTAACTGAGAGGAAAAGACTATTTTTCTGAAGCATACAAATTCAGTCCTTTATGACAAAATGAATACTTAAGACTTAAAACTCTAATCATTACCATTTGCTTTCTAAAATACCCACCTCCCTGGATCTGCGCTTTGAACCCAAAACACAAAGCTCTTGAAATGTTCCTGGTACCTGAAGAGATGGAGGATATTTTCTTCCTTATGTATGTCCCAGTCTTGCAGCCAGGTAGCGGGAATAGCATTTGTTCTCCCTTAATGCCAGGCAATTTGCCCTGGCCCCGGCCTGACTATGCAGGAGCTGGCCCATTCCTGACCAAGGTGCTGGCACAGGGGCATCAGTGGGGTGTCCCCACACCCCTTCCTGCAGGGCCATGCAAACAAGTCCCCACCACACCCTGTCATCTGGAAGGTGGTGCTCACAGGGGATAGTTTCTAAGGTTTAATATAGCTTCTGTGACACCATTCAGGAGAGGAAAGGGGTGCCCAGCTTACCACAGCTGAAAAAACAACGAGAGGAGGGAGACAAATACAAGTCATTTCCTCCAAGTTCCTCATTTTCACTGCCCCTGCCAGCCGCAACCAAAGGGTGCCCCGTCAGAGGTCGGAAGGTGAGAGGGAAGGAGTAATTCAGCTCCCCGCTCCTGGGACTCTGTTCAGTAGGGGAGTTCAGGGCTTTGGGTTCTGGCTTGTTTCTACAGTCCTTGCTCATGAAAACTGCTTTGGCATGAGATACTTAAGCTCAGCCAGGCATCCAGGTGGCTTCAGAAAGGAGCTGGCAAGTTGGCAGCCCTGCCTCCAAACTCTGCAGCCAAGGACAATGTCAGCCGGTGTTTTCCCAAATTCCCCTGCCTCTTCTTCCCTCCTCCTTCCACTGTCTGGACCTCGGGTCATCAGCCCATCTCTTTGTTGTCACTGGAGTAGCTGGGTCCCTTCGAGACAGGCGGGTTGCAGAACAGCTCCAGAGGCTGTCTGGGTGTGGGTGTGATGCTGCAGCCTTGTGTGTAGCTGTGAGGGCTGACGGCACCTTGCTTTTAGATCCTCTTCTGAAGCATGGAGCAGGGTGGTGTCAGCACATACCCAGTCTACATCCAGCAGCGAGGAACGGCCAATATCTGTTTCATGGGGAGTCTGCTGCTGAGAGGTGCTTCTTCTGTGCCTGGACGAACCCTCAATCAGCAGGTTAAGTTGGTTCACAGGTCAGCTACACTGTGCTGCACAGCAGTTGAGACCGCAGAGCAGGGATCAGGGCTCAGCCATCGCCTATGCCTGATGAAACCCTACAGAAGCTCTCAGCTGCAGTCAACGGGATGCAACAACAAACTGTTGTGTAACACAACGCCCAACGAGCAGGAGCAACACCCGCTCTGTGGGCTTCTAACAGCAAAGGACCCTCAATTACTAGTTGGTTTGGGTAAAAAAAAAAAACACCCCACATTGAAATCAAGGTACTGGGAAGACAATGTCCATCAGGCAGAATTAAAGCTTAAGCAGCTCTTAAGCAAAGGACCCCTTCAGCCTGTGCACACCAAGGCACCCAGGGCCCTCACCAGGAACGTGGTAAACCTTGGCATTTGAAAACCAGCAATGTCAAAGCCAGCTCTCTCCTCTACGCATCTGAAGTTCTGCTTAGTTTTGCAGGGAGGTTACCATTCCCCCTCTGCTGCAGCCACGGCCAAGCTGAACTCCAGCCTCCCCAGCTGAACTTCTGGTTCAGCGTTTCCCTGAGGAGTTAGTGCTGTGAGTAGGGCTGGAAGGGTGGGCTCGGGAGGATATGGGTGGGACCCTGTGGCAGCAAGGAAGCCCTTGTTCACAGCTCTTTCGGGGAGGAAACGGGCACTGATCCCAAGGAAATTGTTTTGTGTTCCTGAGCGGTCGGGGAGGGGGGGGCGGCGGTACAGTCCGGCAGGCCCTTTCCCGCTGCTGCAGAAGTACACCAACACAGACGCAGACAAGTGGGTCCCAGGCTCTCCTGCCTGCTTGCTAATGCTCTGCTGGGCAACGTCCCCAGGGACCCGAGGACAAGCAGCCCCTTTGGGCTCCATGGTGTCAGGTGTTGCTGCTCATGCCAACCAAGTTTCAGCACAATGGTTAACCAGAACAGCGTCCCAAGTAGCCTTTCTCCTCTCCAAACGTCCCCGAAGGCACTGCCACACACACCAAAGCCATGAGAAGAAAAGGAATCCTGCCCAGAGGGAAGTCAGCTCTGCACTTTGTGCAAATCAATCCTCCACTCGATTGAACACACCAGCTCCCATCCCTTCCTCCCTCACCACTCTGTCTTTGCTCCTGCAAGGAGGTGGCTTGGCCACGCTCTTGGAACTGACCCAGAGATGTCACTGCCACCCTCTCGGTGTTTCTCCTGGAAATAAGCTGGGGCATTTATTGTCACTTGCAGTCTGGACACGGGAGCCCAGTGACTCACTCCAGGGGGCACTAAACGTAACCTGCAAGCCCATGGCATGGAGCAGGGAACAGGGCGGGAGCTCTCAAGGAAAGATTTTGCTGAAAACAAAACTTTCAAAGCCTTTCAGCGGCAGAGCACTGAAAATAGACTTCAGACTCTAAGGGAGGGGGAATGGGAAAAGGTTAGGAGCGGGGGAGAGAGGGAGAGAGGGAGAGATCAAACGATCGACAACAACCCTGGGGAAAAAGGGGGCACAGAGGTTGCCAAAGATTTTTTAAGTCCATTTCCTGCAGGAGCTGGAGAGGAGGAGGGCCAGTTTATTGCAGTTTGGCCTGAGCGGAGAGCTCTGCGAGAGGCTCTTCAGGCTCGCTCCAAACACAGCCATTCATTACCCACTGCTGCATCCTTCAAAACAGGAAGCGTTGCCAGAGCATTAATTTATCTCTTAATCGCTGTCCTTTTGTTGCCGTGAAAAATGTTTAGTCATAGATTTAATTCCTCTTACTCCACCCCCCTACATCCCGACCACCTCTGATCACAAACACCACGAAGAGACAGGGATTGACAGCTTTCCTGCTTCTTTTACTGTAATTTAACTTTCAGGAGACCAGCTAACTTGCTCACAGCTTCTATTAAAGAGCCTTGCACAGCAACAAGAGAGCTGCCCCTGGCTCAAAGTGGGAGTGTAATTCTTTGGGATTTTGCCTTGTCATTATTATTTCTTGCTCTTGTTATTGTCTTCAGTCCATCCTCCCCAGTCCCAATTTACTTTAAACAGATGTTTTATTTGTTCATAGCATGCTGAGGATTTGCCCTGGCAGAGAGATCTTTTTTTTGTATTTGCTTTTGCCTTTTTTTTCCTTAAATGTGTTTTAAATTTTGAGACGAGCCCATGAAACAATGGCAGATGTGTTGTATCTACAATTAATTGGATAATTAACTTAATTCGTGTATTGCATTTTAGGTTTGTGTTTCTTACGCAAGGGAGTGTGTGTGCGAGAAGCTGGGGTGGGCATCAGCAGAGGGGAGAAAGAGAAACGCTTACTGGGAAGGTACCTCAAGGAGTCCCAGCCATGTGTCCCCAGGCCAAGGTGTGTGAGCAGAGGGGAGAAAGAAGCAAGGGTAAGGGGTGGCATGTTTCAAGAGAGCCAGGTGATTAGAAATAAAGCCACTGCTGAACACCACACTCTGGGCTGTAACATTCTCATAGGGGTCTGTCCCATTGGGCATGCTTATGGAGGGGCTGCAGGGTGTACCAGCAAGGCTCAGGGGGCTTGGTTTCCCTAGGATGGGCTAAGCATCCACTGTTCCTCTTGGAGGTCAGCAGAGGGATACATGAATGATCGGTCACTACTGCTGTGGCTATTGGGATGTTCCAGGGATGGACCTGCTCCACCCATGGCCCCAGGCCAGCTCAGCACCAGGAACTTGTGACCCAAAACAGCCCAAGCTGCAGCCAGGGCAGGCAGAGACCCCCAAATCTCCTTTGAAGCTGTGCATCAGCCAGCACGCGTGTTAGCCCTGTGGCCAACAGCTTCAAAATCTTGGTAACCTCTCTGCTGTGCGCTGCCCTGCTGCCACCCAGGCAGGACAGCCATCCTTGGACATGATTATTGTTCCTTGCTGTGGAGCCCTGCCAGGCAACACGGCTCTGGCTGGGCTGCACACGCGCTCAGTGGGATGGTCAGGATGTGGCCCTGAGTGTTAACAGCCCTCCATGTCTCCTACTTAAAGTCTTTTTAAAGTACTCCCCTGACTGTTCCATGTTGGCCCTGGCTGACATTGCTCTTCATGTGTACATGCTCCCAGTGTCTTCAGAGGCAGCTGTGCTCACAAGCCACTGGGGTTTGTTATGTTCTGCACCTCCCAAAAGACCCATTGTACCTTAGCCTCTGGAGGACTCAAAACGTGCAAAACACAGAGCTCTTGCTTAACACAGGTACAGTGCCCAAGGCCCCAAAATGCAAAGAGCAGAAAAAACATTCAGAGCAGACTTGCTGGAACTGCCCCAGCCTCCTGAGCTGAAACAACCTCAGGAATCATCTCCTGCCTGCAGTCTGGTGATTTTTCAGCACTTGGCTTTTGCATGGGCTCTACAGCAGAGGCTTTGAAGCAGGGTCAAAGCATCATGGTGCCCAATGCCTTATTTCTGTTCTGAGTAGCTGAACAACACAAGCAAGAACAAGGCTGGTGACTCCAAGACAAATTTAGACTGGATCCTTCAGTGAGCAGGCAGACAGGATATACCCAGAGCTCCCCTGACTTCCCAGATATATCCGCATTGTGCCCAGAGCAAGACCAGGACTTAGAAGTGCCTAAGTGAGACCTCAACTTACTAACTCTGCTGCAAGCATTTAGGAAAAACAGGCAAACAGAGTTACCATTAAGAAACTTCACAGCGTTGTTAAAAACATCCCTGTTTTCTGCACCATGGCTTATAGCTGTTCAGAAGAATAATAACAACAACAACAACAAAAAAAGCATTTTCATTATAAAAACAGATTTATTTTTTCTCTAAAATTTGCAGTAGAAAAGTATCCCAACAAGTCATTCACAAAAACAAAACAAAACCCCCTCAGACTGCTCAGATGAGAACAAATGATACTGCTAATTGCAGTGTACAAATGCCAGATATTGGCATTTAACTCTAACTATGCTAAATGCAAATGTCAGCTGGAATGACACAGTCCGGCTTCATCACCCAAGGCAAGATTTCCAAGCCAGGCTTAGACGGATCCAAATTTCCTACATTTTTTCTTTTCTTCTCCTGTGGCAGCAGATGAGGGCAGAGAATGGAACTATTTAGCCTTCAAAAGGGCTGGGAATGGGAACCCACAGAGATCCTGGTTCATGCTTGACTAACAAATTACGGTAAAAACACAACATCACTAGTAGGGCTATTGGAGAGAATTATGCCCAGAAGAAGTCCTTAGAAGAGGCTAAAAAGAAAATCCCATTTAAACTAAAAGGGAAAATGTTATTCAGTGCAACATTTTTCTGTTTATTCCCTCCTGGTTTTTCCTACTGTATTCAGTTTCTTCTCTTGTTTTCTCTTCATTTGGGAGCTGCAAAATTGCCAAATTTTTTTTAGTCTTTTTCTGTTTGTTTGGTTGTTTGGGTGTTGTTTTTTTGCCAGCAATATTTGGCTCTTTTCTGGAATCCAGAGCACCTGGATCAATTGTGATTAAGGAATATTCACTGAATTCAGGCAAGGAAGAAAGAGACATTTAGCCTTTATGGTGGAAGACAGAGCTCAAACTCTCTGTGTCCCTCAGTGAAATAGCTATACCAGTGAATCAATTACAGTGAATCAATTAAGGCTCAAGGACCCGAAGCAAGTAAGAGGAATCTCAGTGCTTTAATGTTTTCTTATTGCACATCATGATTTTTAATGCAGCTGCACCAGTCAGGATGAGAGGGAGGGAAGCTGAACCAAGATTTATGAATACTTAGGGCTCATATTACTGGCATCATTAATCACAACTGCTGATAACTTAATCCACCTTCTAACTTGTGTGCAAGATGCTCATCTGAAAGTAGAGGAAGTGACCGCATTTCAGATATGGTGCTCTTACAACTCACTGCAAAGGGCAACGTTTGAACCTTAAGCACCTTGGTAGTTTCTCCTGGCAGAGGAGCCAACACCAACCAACAGTGAGGACAATCCAGAATCACAGAAAAAGAAAACTGCTGCTATCCTAAAGGGAGCTCCCAGGACATGACAACAAGGAAAATGGTGGAGCCAACCACAGTTTAGTGCTGTGGCAGCTAATCAAAAACTCACCTCTGACCCGCGCTGAAATCCGCGCTCAAAACAACAGTGTCTGAACTTTTTCCAAACCAGTTTCCTCTAAATCTATGGAGGACATTCCTTAAATTTTACTGAAGGCCACAAGTTTTCATTTCTCAAGTACTCAGAGACAGAACAAAATGACCACATATGGGAAGGATAAAAAAAGCAGTTGCTTAGCTGGGGTGATTTTCTGATGATGAGCATAGACAAAATGAGCATTTCTTTCATTCGCAAACCCTTGATGATAGCTGTATATAGACATGGAAGCAGGAGACATTTTTGACAAAACAACTTTTCGAGCTACATTTTATTCACAAAGGTAATTTTAAATCCTTTAAAAAGGTTTTAATGACTCTACCTGAGCTCTAGAAAATCACACTTGTGGTGTCTAGGTTGTCTATCTTCATGAACAGGAGGAAATAAAAATTACCACAGTATGTTGTTTTCAAATAAAAGCAAGCTTTCCAAGGCATCCTCACATAATCGTTTTTCTCTTAATTTTGAAGCAGATGCAGAACACCTAAAAATGTTGCTTAAGAATTCCCTTGACCTAAAACATTGAAATAGGAATGGTCCTATTACTTAACAGTTTCAGACCTTAAGCTTATGGCTAATCCAGGAATGATTTTCATTCATCCTACAATTCAGAATGGAAAAAGTGCTATAGGTGGAAACAAGGACAGAAGGATCTATTTGGACAGGTTGATTTGCAAAAAGTAATGGTGGCTCTTTGAAAATGATCAGACTTTTTGATGGCTACAAGCAGTCCCATTAGGAATGCATCAGCAGGAAGAGCACAGCTGAGGTGGTCAGAAGCACATCATAAATGCAATTTATCTTATAAATATCATTTTGACGCATATAATGTGTAATGTATTTTATGCCTATGGGTTGTCTGGGTACGTGTGTGAGGTATAGAGAAACAAGTTTACTAGTACACAGCTATTAAAATTGCTAGTTCTGTATAAACATAATTGAAAGCAGAGGTAGATGTATCATGCACGTATTTCAGAATATAAACTACCTTTTGCAATTGCCATAACTTTTTTGGTATGGTTTTGTATTTCAAAACAGTAAGTTGTAAGTTGCTATTTCAGGCTAGGTAGACAGATGGATAGATAGACACATGGATAGGTAGATCAACCGATTGATTGAATGATTGATCTTGCTTTCTTTTTTTCCCTCCAGGAAGTCCAACTGCTTTTTCTCAAATATTTTCCATTCACTGACACCCTCCCTCTTGAGGATGTGTCAGTGAATTGAGTCTGGTATTTCCTCAATTAAGATATCTAAAGTGAAAGCAGAGACAACCCTGCTCCCACTCCCTAATTTTTCCTCTGCCAGCCCAACCTTTTCCCATGCACCCCTCCCTGTCTTCCACAGTGGCACCAGAATTTATAACATGGTGAAGAAGAGATGAAGCTCCTTGCTGGGCAGCTATTCTACGTTCAGGAGTGCAAACAACCAGTGCCATTTCATTCATGTCCTTGCTAAAGAGTGAAAAAAACCCTGCCTTTTCAGGCACATAAGGTTGCTCAGACTTTGTCATATCCCCTTCTCTGAAGGCGATGCACCAAGAGGTAACACAGCAGGTCAAGGAGGTGAGTCCTTTCCATGAGGATGGGATTCTCCCAAAGGCCCCTCTCTAATGCAAAATCTTCATTTGTCTCATTGCCAGTTAAGTATTCATTCCTGGTTTCTATCAGCAAGGGAGAGCAGCATGAGGTTTCCTTTGAGCTCTGGGACAAAACAGTCATGGAAATTGTCAACCCAGGGCAAGAGCAGCTTTAATAACAGTCCAGGCCTCAGTGATCTAAAATGCCAGTTTTTTCTTCCCCTCCTCCCTCTTCACTTGTAAGCTCTCCACCATCCCCTTTCATAAAGCCTGTGCAGCTTTGGGCTGTGCTGGCCTCGCTGGGCTCTGAATGGACAGTTACCATGTGCCTGGGAGCTCCTTTCCAGGTTCCCAGGACCTCGGCGGTTCTTTTAAAGGAACTGGTTTTCATGACTTGAAAGTAAATAGACATAATTTGTAATCCCTTGAGCTGCAAAGTTATGGAGAGTTTAAAGTCTAACAGCATGGCTTGCAGTCCATTAGAGAAGAAGGGGGTCCCAGTTATCTGACCTTTCAGGAAGTCGAAGCATCTCTTCTGCCGATTCTTTCATTGCCCCCAGAGAGCCATGGATGAGATCCGGCCGTGAAACAAGGGAGCAAAGAAGAGCTGTGATTTATTTCTAATTTTCCAGAGAGAAGGGAGACAGACGGCAGAGCTGCTGCACCTTGGACCTGTGTGCCTGCCCATGCACACTGCACACACGCTGACACAGCTCTGATCGGGGTCTAAATCAGTGTGGCAGATCAACTGACACCAGTTCAAGCTGGCCAAGGATCTGGCCCTCTCCATAGAGCTGTGGTGGGAGGTTGTGACTCAAAGAGGTCAGGGGAGAAGGGGATAAATGTCATGAATTAATCTTTGAGGCCTGTGTACTTAGCTCAGGCTCCAGAGGATGATGATTGGGATCTACAAGGTGCAAGTACATTAGCTCCCTGATCCACACCAGCCCTGCAGGCATTTTAATATGCTGTTGACTTCTGCTGCCTCTTCTGATGCTCTTCCCCCAAGACAGACACTTGCTTTCCATATACTGCTTGATAATTAATATCCACCTGGCAAAACTGAGCTATTCCAGCGAGAGGTGAGGGTCTTCCTGCTTCTACTTCCTCTAAGCTCTGCCAGCATTATGCCCTTCATTGCCCATTGCCTCTCCTGCTTTGCCCAGGAAGAGAGACTAATGTCACTCACACATCTGAACTGAAGATCAGTCAGAAGAGCAAGGAAGACTCTTTCCCCACATTTCTCCTTTGCTTGGATATTCAGGCTGAGCTACAAATTTTGCCTTCAGAAACCCTTTCCGCTGATTTAAAGGGCTGCTCCTGCCAGCAGATGTTTTATTTAAGAACAGTCTGATGCACAATAATTAATGTTAAGAGGCCATGTTTCCCTGCTGAGCAGTAGCTTATGTTAGGAGCAGCTCCATTTCCTGAGCTGGGAGGGCATGGGGATCAAGGAGCTGCCCTCCCGGAGTAGGGAGGGTCGGCTCCTGGACTCACAATCACCTCTGCCAGGCTGGCAAGGAATTTGTCCCCCAGGCTAACATCAGGGTAAGAGAAGCACAGAAGAGAACCCGAGTCACTGGGGGACACTTAGTGGGTGCATGTATTAATCTGACATTGATAAAACCTGTGACCCTTGAAATTCGCAGTCTGAATAACGCCTGCTCTGCCAAACAGGCTTACTTCTCTGTTAGTGTCTCACTTCCCCATGAACTTCTCTCTTCTTTGTCCTTAGCTGGTGCTGACTTTGCCAATAGGGTTCAGATTCCTCCCTACCTCCAATTCTGTAGCTTAGAGGATGCACATGGAGTCAGCAGGATGAGCTTCATCCCTTCCTTTGGTCACATTTCCTCTCAAGCTCATCTGAAGGACACAAATGTCCTGCTCAGGTCACATTTTAGCTAGGTAAGACACAGAAGTCTAACCTGAGCCCACCACGTAGTGTCCTTAAAGAGATTCCTTAGAGACAGCTCTTGTCCAAAAAAAAAAACTCACTCATCCAAAATCAACCCTGTCAGTCATCTGCACACATCCATCCAGGAGTGCCCATTTCTGTGCGTGGATTAGCAGAGGGAATTTAAAGAACATTCTCCAACACTGATTTCCCTTGTTTTATATCTCAGGGACACAACTCCACTTCCCTTGTTTTATATCTCAGGGACACAACTCCATGCCGGCGGTCAGGCTTTCTGGGATTTAGATGTCTGTCATGCTTCTAACCATGATAACAGCTTCTCTAAGCAGCAAAGGCAGCAGAAACCCAGGCATGGAGTTGATGAATTTTGGTGCTTAGTGTTAATAATTTGCAACATGCTTATCCTCAGTAGCATGAAACCCATCAGTCCTGTGGCATGCTGGAAGGCTAAGTGGAGGGTCCAGCTTACATGGACCAGCAGGAACCCTGGTATATGTGTGCAGCACCACAGTGAGCCACCCTCCGCTCTCACCCTCCAGTCTTCCGCACTGACATACTTGGGTGTGCACATGGTCACTCCAATTCCCTGTTCAAGCATGTTTGGAAGGAAAACAATAAGCATGCTCACAGAAGATCAGCCATTCACTTTACAGAGTTGGGGGGTTTAACTTTGGGGTGCTGGGGAATCTTTAAACATCAGAGGTGCCAGTTTTAGTGGAATCAGCACTAGACAAATTCAAGGCAGCAATTTCAGTGCAAGTAGAGTCAAATCAGTGTTACATGATTGTGAAAAGCTCCAACCAATAAACACAGCGTGAGAGGCTACTGGCAGTCAGAGGCAAGTATAGCCATTTCACCTGTATTATTCTGCTGTATAAACATTTTACAAGGCCTGGTACCAAGCATATTAAAAATGATGCCAGATTCCCAGGGCCCTTTATCCTCCCAAAGCCTCCTCCCCCTACAGCTGGCTCTTTGGCGACGCTCAGCATGGCTCTTTCCAGGCACCATGAGGAATGAAGAAGGGCTGAAAACACCCCCAAACACCCACACTGTGCCCCACAGGGAGGGACAGAGAGCGGGCAGGAAGGGTCAGTGGGGTCTTAGCTGTGCCATGAAACCAAGAGCACTGCTCTTGATTTGCACCTGCCCAGAGGCATTCCTGCCTCCCAGGAGATTAGCCCATATCCAGCACTAACGATATTGAGGTCTGTCTCTTTTTCTCTTAAATATAAAAGCATGTAGGAACCTACAGGGAGTCAGAAGTTCACAGACCGTCTGGTACTTGCTTGAATTGATGTGAACCTCTGCTGTGGAAATTTTTCTAGGACATGCTTTCTCATGAGCGCACCACACTTTCAGTCTGGGTGAAAATACCACAAGAATAACCTTTCTCATGGTATTTCAGTATTTATTTTCTGGTTCCTGTCCAACCCTAAATCAGGAAGTGCAGAAGCGTGAGAAAATTTCATAAAAAGGAAAAAAACAAAAAGTTTAATAATGGTTTTTAAGTCTCAAAAATGTTTCTGTTCTGCTCAAGCCCAAGGCAAAAGTTTTGTTCTTGTTTTATTCCAACAGGTTCCTCCATCCTTAGCTGCTTCTGCAGAAGCTGTCCTATCGCTGTGAGGCCATCAGCACAGAGGACAGGTGAAGCCTTGAGGCTTGCTGTTGACTTTTGATATGCTACGAGGTCTTTAGCCAAGTCACTTAGGCTCTTTGTGTGTCTGTTCCCAGCCTCTCCATGAAGGGAGTTAATATTTATCTTCCTTTGAGAAATGCTTCAAGGGAAGCCCCATATGCAAGTGTAAAGTTTACTTTATAATTAATATCCCTTCTTTTTCACCCCGACAAGTGTAACTGAGCCTGTATGTACCCCTTTAAGTCTTTAAACAGTGGAATCCTTTCATAGTGACTTAGGATATGATGCAACGTCTATGCATTGTTAACAGGACCAAAGTGTAATAAACATTCATTTTAATGAACAAAGCAAAGAGATGTAACTCAGAAGACCCACGGGGAGATGTGTTGTATAGAGTTGCCATGTTTGCATACATGCCTTTCTGACTGCAGTCAGTTTTAACAAGGGTAAAATACTACTGACATTAAATCAGATGTGGGCTTTGTTGTGTGTGGTTTTCTATCATATGTATTTTTTTTAAAATGAGCCTCAGAATTGCAGGGCTGTTCCTGAAGACATAATGGCTACATCTGTACTAATAAGCTAAATGTGTCCAGGACTGTGTGGGGGCCCTAAGGCCAACTGGCACAGAAAAGGCTACCTCCGTGCTATTGAACTATCCTTGTCTCCAGAAAAGCAGGGTCACATCCAACCCACCTCCTGGGAACCGGCGCTGGCTTCAGCGCTGTGCCAGGAATTGTTTTGGGAGAGTATTAGCTGGTACCAGGCTCAGCCATGCCAGGGACCTTTCGAACAATTAACAGCACAGACATGTGAGCGCCAGGGTCTGGCAGCATTCCCCAGCACTGCTTCATTTATTAAAATCGAGCATCCATGTGGCCTGCAGAGCCTTTTATTGCTGGTGACAGTACCAGGAATGGAGAAAGTTGGGGTGACTTTTGCAAGGATGGTAGATAGAAAAAAAACAGGCTACTTGGGTTCTTTTCTTGTAAACTCACATGCTTTATATGGAAATTATTAAGAGACAATCAAGGCGGGAGCCTGCAATGCTGCCTTGGCAAAGCTGCTTTTCGAAGTGTTGTGGTGCTCTGGAAAAGGCTTCATGCTCGAGAGTGCTTGGTACTGAAGAATACCTGGTCAAAGTCAAAGTCATTTTACTTATCTTTATTTTACCAAAGGAATGTGACCAGGACAACATCACCCATTCCCATGCAGTGCCCAGAGCCCCGTGGCACCACATTTAAAACTTGCTGTGACTACATAACTAGGACATTTGATGCTACCGCATGTGAACCGTTAACACATTAAATGTCTTGACTGGTTTCTTGTGCTTCACTGATGTCCGGATGATGTTTAATTAAAAGCCTTATTAAATGGTTCTCTAGAAAAGTATGTTCTTCCTTTCATGTTCTCCTAGAAAAAGTTTGGAAGAAGTAGGACATGGAAAGCAGGGGGAGGTAATTGTGACCTCATCTAATTACTAACTACTTTTTTCCAAATATTTCCTAGAGCGAAATTAGCAGTACCATATGCGTATAGCAGAAGCATCTGTCTCTGATGTATGACTTACATACCTACTGAGACAATTAGGTTAACAGATGCTTAAGAACAGTCCTTGATACCTTACGAACAGTTGAATATGAGAAACCTGACCATCCAACTCCGCTTTTCACAACATTATCAACAGGAATTTCAGCCTTTCCCTTTCTTGCTGGGAAATGAATGCTGAATCACTCAAAACAGAAATTACTTAACTTTCTCTTGTTGACACAGCCAGTGGATTGACAGGATAAACAGGCTTCTGAACCCTTCTGTAAAAAAACTCTGTCAAGAAGTGATGGTCCAGAAACAGACAGCCATGACAGCAGCTTCATCTACTTATTTCAATGTATGATCCACACTGGAACACCGTATAGAGTCCAGGGCCCACCACAATAGGCCCTTTTATAATCTGTAATGAGCAGTTGCCCTGAGGAGCTTATGGTGGAGCAGGCTGTTGGTGTTGATTCAGGAGACCTGGGTTCTGTTCCTGCTATTGCTTATTGGTTTCTGCATTTTCCTCCCTACCTCTAGGTTCAGATTGGCAAAGCTTCACCTCTCTGGATTTCAAAAATTCAAGCACTAAACAAGCGCTGTAATGCTTTCCTGACTAGGTACGTGCTGTTGGTCAAGCCAGAGGCTGTTCTGTACCTGCTTTCAGCCAGCAAGAGCTTCTCAGCTGCTTGAACACTCAGCTAGGCTTAAGCAGTTAGCCCCTCTTTGGAAGAGGAGACAAGCTTCTAGAGACTATGGACAGGACAGTGAGCTCTTTTTTGGGGTTTCCATTCCCTCTCCTTTCACTCTTATCTCCTCCTGCTTTTCTCACTGCAGCCAGTTCTGGAAGTGGAAGAGACCATGGACCACAAGACGAACTGGTCTTGCTTGCTCCTGGTCCAGACAGCATAGGGACCCTCATGAATGGGGCTGGCTTTAGCCTCATAGCCAGCCTCGTCCCATATAGGATGTTTGAACAGCACCCAGGCTGAATTTGACTTTGTTTCTGAATGACACTGAAACCCTGCTTACTTGAGCTTGAATATCATGGTATTTGTGGCATCCCTTTCCTTCTTCTCCTTTACCCAGAGCAACCTATGGGGCTTTTACATCATCAAGCTGATGTCAGTACGCTATCAGTGGGACATAGAGATGAACAGAATGGGCTCCTCTACCTGGGCCCCTAACCAAGGCGGTCTTTGCAAAGACTTGCTAGATTGCTGCAGAGTATGCACAGACAGCCCGTAAACTCTGCCAAATACTGTGCTAATTCCTGATGATAGCTGCTGCTGTACAAGGAAATAAAAGACTGTTCGAATGGAGCAGACCCAGCCTCCTTGCAGCACTTTGTCTGGTGTTTAGCTTTAAAAGCCTTTGGTCCCAGCACCTTAGCAAGGCTTTGTGGTGCAATAGGAAGTTTAGAAGCTGTAGGAATGTGTAAGGCCAGGCCTTGATTCATCCTGTAACCTAAAAATACAGACTGATTCCTGCAGCGGTTATTTTAGTACCAGACAGCAAACTGCTTCCTCAAGATGAAAAGGCTCAAATACCGGCACCCTCCTCATAAACAGGATCTTGATATACATGGAGAAGAGTCAGACAATTTAGGCTGTGCAAGGCTCACACAAATGCAGACACAAACATACACAAACATGCCAGCAAGGTGAGATAATCAACACAGCTCTTCACAGATATTCCTGCTCGTCGTTCCTTTTGAGGTAAAATACGTAAATAATAAGAATTTAAAAAACAAGAAAGAAAACAATGAGCCTCTCCCTCATGTTTCTGCTAGGCTCTTCCTGCACTTGAGAGCTACCAGTCTAAACATGCCCTCCCAGCCTTCCTACACCTGAAGGAACATGAGGTCATAAATAGACTGCCAAGACTGTATGGCACCTTAATGCAGCACCCAATGTTTTCCTTGCTTCTTGCCCTGGAGGTTGGTCCCAGCTTATGTAAGAAAGGAAGGGGGGGAATGGAGAGAAGGTGTGTTATTCACAACACACACTGTCTATTTGTTGTTAGACTGGAGAAACCCTTGCTGTGTTTCAATTGCTTTGCAGACAACTCTGTCAGTAGAGGTTCAGCAAGGCTGGGAGACATCTTTGGGAAGTCCGGAAGTCATTTTAAGTACAACCCTTTGCCATCGCCCTTGCTGCTGTCTTGAATCAATCAGTGCTACACACTTTCACTTAAATGCAATAGTCTCCACAAATACTTGGGAGTACTCCATGCCAGGAAACTAACCCTCCCGAGCAAACAAACAGCCACCGATTCCAAATGACTCTTCTGAAGAAAACTACTCTCAAAGGTTTGACTCCCTACTTACTCTGCCCGTGGGATTTTAAGGGCAGCTTTTGTGGGTGGGAAAGAACCATGCATGTCTGAAACTTGGTGAATCACCACTCAAGAGACACTTTCAAGGGTCCAGTTACTATTTTGCAGTTACTGTTCTGAGGTCTGACAGCAAGGTAGCTGTCATGTAGGTTTCCTAGATGTAGAAGAGGGTAGTGAGAGTTTCCAGCTGAAGAAGTCCCTTGTCACCACTTGCACTATCCTTTTGTTTGTGCTCCACTGAAAATGACGTGCAAATGAATACACAAAATTAGGAGCATTGAACCTGAGGCAGTTTTTGTGGAGGATAAAGAGGAGCAGGTAAAGTGAACAGCCAGCCATTATTATGGGAAGAACAGGGCAATGATCTCCACTGTAACACCATTGAGTAACCAGAGGTGCTCCAAAGAGGAACTGAAGCTGAAATCTCTATTGACAAGGGATGCTATTTCAGGTGGGGATAGCTACCGCTGTGGTGGTGGTGGGAAATAACACTCTTCATTAAGTAAAATCTTGGGCATATGTACCGCTGGAGCCAAGGAAGATCAGTACACTTTGGACAAGCACACACAGCTCAGGGACTTTCACACCGCTTAGTCTCCGGTGTTGGGTCAGAAATCTCACAGGCCAATTGTCATGTGTTTACTCAACTATGTTATTAGCCTTTCCTTCTAAGAAACGCAATAATGACAGCAACAAAAATTACCTCCTTTCACACCTCAGAAAGGGCTCAGTGCAAGGTTGTTTTGCTTTCAGGTGAGGGTTGGGCAGATGCAAGGGTGTTATTTCTGATTTTATCCAAGCTGGTTCACTTCTGCTTTGCTTTCGCGTGCCTGTTGTCTCTGGAAGAGCATCCCCTGCAGTAATAAGGTGGCATCTCCCCAGACTGCCTCCAAGCTGCTGCTGACATTCATGCTGCAACCCATCCTCCATCAGAGCATGAGCAGTCAATTACAGACAGCCAACAGCTCCTCAGAGCAGTTTTTCCAAGAGAAAGTGAAAAAATAAGAAACACTGATAATAATGTCAGGCTATCACTGTCTTATTAGGAGAAAGAAAGCAGCAGAGTGTAGCACCTCAGCTGATTGCTTCAGCTCTGGTTAGGGGGCAGGAGAGCAAGGGACACTTTCCTGGCTGGTTTCAAGAACAAATGGCAAAAAAAAGTAGCTTTTCCAGTTAAATCCTTCACTGATGTCAGGAACAGGCACAAACACCCCCATGCTGACATCCCACCAAAAGCAACAGCTGCTTCTTACTACTCTCCTGCTTCCCATTCCTTATGCCTCTGGAAAGGAGACCAGTGTCCCTCTTCCTAAGATTGAGGGGGAGGACAAGGGGGCCAGCTAGCCCTGTCAGCAGTACCAGGGCAGTGAGCAAGCCCACATATGAGCACATCATTCACACATGTTATTCAGGATATACATGCAACAGGAGCTGGATTTTGTTGGTACAAGGCCCCATCTGCTCTGGCTCTTCTCAACTTGTGGGTACTTTTCCTTCACAACCTGCACAGTGCTCATCCCGTGTATTTTCCAGCACATGCATGCAGCATTTTCTGTGCCTGCTGCTTTACAGAACCCTTTGAACAGGCTCAATAAAAACACATTTATGCCGATGTTGGCTTCTTTTGTCAGAACAGAAACAGTCCGGCTCCATCTCACAGACCTCCTGCTGTTCTGCGTGTGCTAGAGCCAGTTCAAGTGCCTTTGCTGTGCCCTGCCAGCAAGCACACTCTGCTGCTGCCCTCACACTCTTTTGCTTTCCTTACCACCCCCCCTCATCTTAGGAAATAATTAGCAAAGAAGAAATAATAAATCAATATAGAGTGCACTTCTGAGACTTCCGACAGCTGTTGGCAGCCGCACTCACATACTCCTGGTGCTGCCCAGCTTCCCTAGAGAAGGGAAGCCACATAAGCCTTCCCTTTTTGGGTGCCCCCCTGCCTCCAGGCACCTGGGCTGAGGTCATATGAAGAGGAAGGCACCTATACAAAACCAGCCTCTTGCAATATGTGGAAAGGGCAGGAGTGGGGAGCACAGATTTCCCTCGGGGCACAAAAAGCAAGCCTTAGTAGTGTGGCAGTGTCCCACTGCATAATGCCCTGCCATAATGAATAGGTAGGCTGTAGATATAGGCTAGAAATAGGTCCTATAAAGTGCTGTTAAAGCAGTACACATCTGTGGTGTTGCTTGCATAGCCAAAAGTGTCCTGGATTACTAGAGCAACAGCAGAAAAGGATACCGCAGCCTGATGAGCGCTTGTGAGTGAATTTTCACTTTGAGGGATAATGGAGCAACAAGTCTGCAGGCTGCACAGCTCCCTGGCACAGAGACAGGCACCAAGGGGACACCTCTCCACTTCTCACTTCACAGGAGATAAGGCCAAAGAGGAAAACACAGCTCCTTTCCAATCTCCTCTCAGGCCTCTGCTGCTCTACTGGGAGCCACTACAAAGGTGTCAGTAAATAGCAGTGACAGTGATGAAATTTCCTTCATAGGTGTCCAAGTGTCAAGTACTCTACCACAAAAGTATGGCCAGAGAGCAAAGCGATACTTTATTCTTGCACAAGGCCAGACATAAACAAGCGCTCTTAATGGGGCTGGGGAAAGGGTTTTGCAGTCCATTAGCTACCTGCTGAGTATAAAAGTCTTTGGCTGCACAGATGTTCTGATAGGGCATGGTTCTTGTGTTCTACATCTGAATAATGAGAACAGACAAAAATATGGACTGTAGTAAAAGCCACGAGAGGTGCCTGTAGCTGCAGCCCTGCAAGAACAGGATTTCTGGTTACAGGAAGCTTAGAAGTAGCCTCTCTGTGGGATCAGCTGTTCAGTAGCACCATTTCTTCCTATCATCTGGTCCTATCTATGGAATTCTGCAACAGGGATATCAGGATTTTCTGCCAACCTGGGAATGAGCTTGCCAGCCCTGTATAGTTTGGAGCTTTCCTTCTACCTTGCCATACAGATAACGCGGCATATGTTCACCAGTTTCTTACTGATGTCATATGATTGGAATATCCTTATCCGATTAGCAAGCTCAGGCATGCTTGGCTCACATTGTATCTCAATTAATTTTACCTACAAACATTGATGAACTAAGTCCTGAAACAATGCCTACATAATTCCCCAGGGCATTGTTTTGATTCCACCCTGGAACAAGGTCACTCTCCTCTTGACTGATGGTTTTTCATTCTTTATCTTTTCCTAACAGTTGTTCCTTAAATGAGAATTTCACTGGCAATAAGCAGAATAATCTTCACAAACTGTTTGAAAATCTAATATCTTGTGCTAGCTGTTGTTCAGAAGCTTCAAGTATATATTTTGATTTTTTTTAATGCTTGTTGGATCAAATAGCCAAAACCAGATTTAATGTCCGAAGACTTCCTCTGACAATCAGAGCACCTTGCCAAAGAGAGACGCACAGCTAGCAAGTATACAGTCTCCAAAAGAAGCCTGATTGCATTTGTAGAGTGCCGAACTTACTGACCTAAAACTTTCCGACTGCTGTCAGAACACATGCAGACAGGCTACATCTCTCTGAAGCGCTGTATTACTCTACCCTACATGCCCATACAGACAGAGGTCCATAGCAGGTACTGACAGATTCTTCTCACCAAGGACAAGTAGAAGAACCTCTCAAGGAAGGCTTGCCTAACCATTTCACCATTGCCTAACCTACTTGCCTATACCTCCCACCTATGAGGCCCACAGGTCATTTCTATGATGCTTTTTCACTCCCTGTCTCATCAGCCCTGCTGGAAAAGAGCTCTCACTTATCCCAGGAGCCTGGTGTGCCGCCTCACTCATCCTGCCTGCTGCTCGCAGCTCCACCAGCCTGCTCCATTAATATATCACTGTTCAGCAAATGTTACAAGCCACTTGTCTGGAGACAGTGATTCCCCAGCCACTTACATCTCCAAAAGCTTTTCTAAGCATCCAGGGGACTGGAGAAGGCACCCCGCACACAAGGGGGATGGTGGGAGACTGCGGGCAGCCGCCGAGCAGTTCAGCTCCAGACTTTCTTTCCAACAAGTGACCTGCAAGTGAAATGTGGGTAAAGTAGTATCCAGATCATCATCTGGTATAACTCAACAAAGCCCAGCTAAAGACATTAAAGCTCTACTGGTTTACACCATCTGGGAATTTGGCCTCAGGGGAGGACTTCTTAATGTTCAGTTTTTAGCCTTTATCACAGATATACATGGGAGGAAAGCTAGTGCCCTATCTGCTCTCAGCGAGCATTACCAACCCCTACAGAGATCAATAGGAGCTCCCTGCTCACATCAAGAGCAGAAAGATGCCCTAAAATTAGCATGTGTTTGAATCAGTGCATTGTATCTTGTTTGCAGATTAGTAGCACTGAGCAGATATTGAGGGCACAGGAAAGCTAGCCAGTTTAAATAAAGTAAGAATTGACCTAAATTTCTGCTAAGCTGAAACTGATCTTTTTGGATGGGAAAGAGAAGAAAAGGTGTCCACAAATACTCCTGTTACGGTTCATTAGATTATTTCATGTCTTCTCATGCACCTAGCTCCAGCAGACAAGAAATAGTAAATTTTCACACATTTTGTACTCAGGTTTAACTATGGGGCTTTGGTCTCCTGTCCCTGGAATGAACGGCTCCTCTTCTAATTTATAGACCAAACAGATACCAACAAATAGGCTTTGAGTGGTTTATCTAAATCCTTCAAAGCTGTGCCCATCAACTAGCTATAAGCTTGGGCAACTCCCTGGTTAGTTCAGAGTGTCTCAAACAGACAAATCATATTTGCTGTGTGGCATTTCACATATTCCTGCACGCTGTCTCACAATCATATTCTAAATAGCAAAATTGAAAGAGATCTGGAGTGAAATGAAAGGAAGCATGTTTATTCTTCATATTTATGATAGCAATAAATTCCCTTCAGGCACTGCCTTTTTTGTTTAATGCAGGGAGTACCAAATGTGGGCTGGGTAATGGATATTTTATGAAAGCAACCTTGCCTTGAGCAATTGACTGCTTAACTGAAAAGATTAAAAGATTGAGGCATGAAAAAATAAGGAAGTAAAGCAAAATACATTATCACAACCATGAGCAGACTATGATTATATATCAGCTTCAACAAGGTAGCTGCTACATTACAATTGTAATAGTTTATGGTTTTGATACACAGCCTCTTCCTCCAAGAGCACTTTTGTAATGTTTTATAACTTCTGTAGATTACTAAAGGAAAAGAAGGTCCCCCACTCTGCTTTGTAGTTTATCTTCCTCTAAACCAGCTGAGAATTTTTTTGTCATTGTATATTTCTGTTTCTGTGGATAATATTTTTCCTGCTGGAAGAAGGTAGAGGGTGTATGCAGAGAACTGTTTCCTTTAGGTACTAGCACACTTCCTCCGTCTGCATCTAAGCCAGGAGGGAAAAAAAAACAAGCGAGCTGACATTTCACAATGCAAAAGTATAAGCATTCTTGTTTTCTTTCTGCTATTCTGTCACCTATTTGTGCCTTTTCCTTGTTCATCATGGGGATGCATCTTTTTCCTAATCCAGCATAGTGAATGATTAGAGACCGAGTGAAAAGAAAAGCTAGTGAGAAGGACTTGTCACTTACTTATGTGCACTGTTTCTGCTAGTGTATTTATCCATTGATTCCACTGTTATGAATAATACACATATTCATCATGCCACTGCTTCGAGGGACAGTGTTCTCATCCAGGTCCTCTGTGCATTATAAGTACCTGGGGCTTCCCCTGGGATCTGGGACTAAAGGACTAAACTTACCCTTGGTGTAAACTGTACTGAGATCAGTGAAACCACTGAGACCTGGGATGAATCTGACCCAGGGAGAGAGGCTCTCAAGAGCTCCATTTAACCTCTGTCACAGCATGGTTTTCCCCAGGAATCTTCATCGCCATCCATCTCTCTAACACACATAATAAATAATTTACTCTGAGATATAAGGGAGCACTTTGCTTCAATCTGCTAATGATCTTAGCACTGAAAGGGTCTCTACTGTGCTTAAACCCTCTTTTACATTGCCTGAGAGACTCGAAGTGCCATTACTGTAAAATGAGATGACAAGAAATAAAGAGGAGAGGGTACAGTGAAACATTTTGGATTCTGGAAAAACAACTTCTGTCCTTCACCTCTTTATGGCACATTCATGGTATCTTCTGTACTTAGCAGTTGTCAGCATTTCCACTGCTATTTTCAGGTGGATCTTCAGCTACTTAAATACTCAAGTGAGATTCATCTTAAGTCACCTTAGCTATTGAGACAACAGAATCCAGCCCTTCTGAAGCGGCCTCTCTATTTCTGTATTACAGATGGAGCCTACATCATTTGGATAGAGGGTTTGACAGCTGAAGACAAGTGAGATGGATCCCATTCCTATGTATCTGTCTGAACTCAGTCCCTTCTCATCAAGCCCTGCATCCCCATGCCACTTGTCTTGCATACTCCTTTAAGCTACAGTAAAGGGTGAACAGTAAGACTGGGGTTTGGCTTCAGCCATCTGCCAGTGCCTCCCTGCAAACACTGGGTCTGGAAACAAAATACAATTGCAGAGAAAAAACCATCATATACGTCTGTCACAGCACAGAAAGCATTAAACAAAATTAATGAAAGAAATATCAAGATAGGCTTCAACTCCAGAGGCCAGTTTCTGGTCTTGCTTATGTCCTGGCCTGGGCCCTGCTACATATGGCAAGTACAGTAGAGATTCTCTGAGTTAATGTCTTTGTAGTGAAGAAATATGCTTGCTGCAATCCTTCCCTCACTTGCATCGGGTCTGTCCTCTGTCTGGCTGAACCCTATGTTAGGTATATTTGAGGACACTCCTCTCTAGCTCAAAATGACCTGGATGCTGGCTCTTCCTACCAAATGCTGTTCCATGCTAGAAGTTTCAATATAAGGAAGCCTTTCAGGATAGCTTTAATATCTCTGGTTAATTTCCTCCTTGATCTGCCCTTTTTTATTGCCCTAAGTGATTCATTTCCACCTCTGGCACTGCACCTTTCAAGAATTGATTTAAAATTAATACATGAATAAAACAGTATAAATAATGTATGGTGGCTGTATTTAATATTAATGGCCCTTAAATGAGGAAAAATTGCATACCTGCAGATGATTTGCAAGAGGACAGTGGGGCCATGCTGTTAGATTGTGAGGAGAGATATTGAGGTTACCCAGTGCTTCCCATCATAAGAGGATTTTTATTTCAGTAGCCTACAGATTTGTCAGACTTCCCTCCTGCAGAGATTCTGTTGAGAATAGGCTTGTTCACTGCTATGCACATTGTGAGAAACATCTCCCAGACAGCTCAGATGTTTCTGTGAATTCATTCACAAGGGGAAAAGCGTGTTGTTTGCTGAGAAAGACAGGCTGAGTGAGCAGACCTAGTAGCACTGTGCTATGGAGCAAGAACCAGGCAGAGATGTAGGCAGCCTATCTTGTGATGTCCCTATGGAAATTCCCCACCTCCCCCATATCTGACCATGTGAATGTGTTTGAACCTACCAAGACCACAGGCTGGCAGGGCAAGGACCAGAAAGTTAAAGTAGGAATTAGAGCAGAGTCCCACTGTGGCAAGGAGACCAGGATTTAGTAAACCTGGGAACTAAGGAGCATGAGATGGAGAAGAAAATACTGGGATGGGCAGTGCAACTCATGGGATGATGAATTCCCTACCTCAGTGTGCCTTCACCCTCTTCCCAGTACCTGTGCCCCATACTAGTGCACACTGTAGTGACCCAGAGCTTTGCAGAGCTGTGACTTTCCCCATTGACCTACCAGAGGAACCAGAGACCTGGAGGTAAGGCTTTGTCTCAGCTTTCAGACATACCTCTTTCATCTGCTTTTTTTAATCTGGAAAAGAAAGCACAGGGAGGCTCTGCCATTTAGGAAACAGCTCCCATCCAGAGAAGCTGTCCTCTCCCATCCTCACCCTCCACAAAGACTGCACACCATCACACAGGTCAGATGAGTGTGGCTGGCTGGCAGGGTTGGGGACTAAGAGGAAAAAGGCTGAGAAGAAGACCAGCATTCACAGGATATGCTGGGTTTCCAGCAAGAAAGGGGTTAATGCTGGTCCAAGCCCTTACACAGGTGTAATGAGCCAGGGCCGGGACTGATGGCTGTCAAGGAGGGAATACAGGAAACTTTCACTCTTTAGGAAGGAAGAGCCTGGAGAAAGGATTGTTTCCCACCCAATGAGCACAGGGTTTGTTTGTCCGTCAGACCAGGGATTTCACCTCACTTTCTAATCAGTCAGTCAAATTCACCTTTTGTTGCACATCCAGTGTGATTTCCACCACCACAGACACAGCCCTGCGGAGGACACCTCACTGTCCTGAAAGCTTTGCTCTCAGTGGCTTTTCCTTTCCTCATTGTTCCACTGTCATCTCACAGCTCCCTTGTCAGGTTCAGCGGGGAGAGAAGGAGCTTCACGATGTTTTCACACCAGCGTTGCTCAAAAGAGACTTTATCTGTCTTTAGTGATAGTTTTGTGAACCCATTGTTAATCGTTCAGGTCATGTGTGATTATTTATGTGGCTGTGGAAGGAAGGAGCTAGTACCAAGATGGGTGCAGTAGAGCCCAGAGGAATCTCCTTCACCCTGAGTCCCTGCAGCGACTGATCTGGGGTGATCAGTCCTCCTGTGCTATGCCTCATCTGGAGAACCTTCTCTGCTCTGGTCCCAGTTGTTTCCATAGTCTCCCTAAGATGAAGGGGTGCTTATTCAGTCCTTGGGTGACCTCCTCAAAAGTAGGCAATGAGGATTTCTACATATTCCTAGTGATGTCAGTAAATTCCCAAACTCACTCAGCAGGGTTAATATTCTGTTCACTTATGGTAGCAGCCTGATGTTAGTGAAGAACGGCTTCTGTCATTGAACAGCAATACTTCATCAAAAGATTATTTAGCTACATGGCTGTCCTGTGCCACAGCTCAACTCTAGCATATTCAGCTAAAGAGACAATAATCAGCACCTCCAGATGAAGAAAAGGACAGATGTGACACTCCAGCACCAGGAGATAAATGGCCAGAGACAACAAGGTATGCCTGATTTATTTTATAATAGCACATAGGATGTAATTAGTTGTAGTGTCAGGCTCTAAGAACAAGTCTGGCTGCCTACTGCAGACCAATGGAGCAGTCACGGAAGAGAGTGGCAAGATAAGTAACTGTAGTCAGTGAAATGCCAGCGCTTGTTGCTAGAGGGGCTGTCAGGTTTGCAGGGGAAGGCTGGGAGTAGGGAAAGGGAGGTATCCAGGCTCTGCAACTCTTATCTGGATCTGCAGAGAGACGCTGAAGGAAGCTAGATGGATAAGCAGCTATTTAAGGAATGGAGGAGCTTACAGCCACAACTACTGCATCTGAAAGGCTGACTTACAGGCCAGGAAACAGCCTGACAGGCCACCAACACAGGGGGTCTGTTTTGAACCAAGATGAGGGGTGTGTAGTATAAGGCCAGAAATATACCCAAGGAGAGTAATCTTGTGCTAGCAGGAAAGAGGTCACATCCACATCCTAGTAGTGCTCTCCCTAAACTGAAGGCCAGCCAGCTTGTTAAGCCCTAGCTTGTTAGGGATGCGTAACTTCAGTTACTGCTTGTGATGGGGTCTGAATTTAAAGGTGCAACTTCTGTTTTTATTTACCTCAGGTCAGCCTGGTTAAAACATTGGGTGTTTGTAAACACTGGATTTTTTTAAACATCCAATTTACATCCAACATTTAAACAATGTCTTTTAAAACGTTTGATGCTTTTTAAAATCTGATAATAGAGCAACAGAAAAGACAAAATGGATTCAAATCCTGAGATGCAGGTTTGCTTTGCAGAGAAGATCGCATTCATGTCCAAACACAAGACACCTCAGCCCCTTCTGCCAAGGCGAAGAGCTTCAGAGCTGTTGCAGGGTTTGGGCTTGGACCTGCTGAAGACTTTGATGTGGTGCTAACAGCTAAAATACAAGGCTGGGGAAAATCAGGCAGAACAACTGAGAGGGGATCAGCGATCACTTGCAGGATGCAGCAAGCTGGAGAGAGAAACAACGTGTGACATGGGCCAGGGAAATGTGAGCTCCTGGGGGAGTCCCCATGTATCTGCATGTGCAGTCTCCAAGGGGTGATGACTGGCAGCCAGACCAGAGTTCATCAGAAGAGATGTTAACCATGAGCCCATTATTTGCTGATGAATGTGGCAAAGCCAGTTCAGGAGCAGGACAAAAGAACTAGTGTGTAAAACTGAGAAATGAACAAGGAGATCTGCCTAGGCTTTTCCAAGATGCAACATTCATTTTGTGAAGCTGGGATGGCCAGGAAACTCCGTTTTTTCTCGCTACAGGGGAGGAAACAGTATGGCTGGGGAGGGAGGAAGGAGTAAGAGTCACACTCTGATCCCACAGGATATGGTACAGTTTGGAGGGGCAAGCTTCACTGGAAGTTTAGAAAGCAGAGCAGTTTGGAATGTGCTCCAGCCCCATCTTTGTGTACATGGAGAGCACCAGAGCCATCAGTCCCTGCTGCAAATCAAGCAGCCAGTGGCGTTGAGCTCACAGATCCCAAATTCCCTTTGCATGTCCTTGCTGCTCAGCTACAAAGCACACGGGTTTTGTTACCTCCATCCAGCGAACCAAGCTTGCACTCCCTCCAGATTTCCTTTGTTTTTATCTGCAGGGCCAGAATCAAAACAAATGGTTTCTGCAGCCTCAAGACATAGTCTATATTTAGACATGTCAGAAATTCTGAATATAGACTGAAAGCACTGTTGTTTCTATTTCTCAGCATTGCCTGCAAACCAAAGTATCTGTTATTTGCTCTTGTCTACCCTTACCATCACTTGGGAAGACCAGTTTAATATAGCAGTGATAAAAGGTAACAAGACAGTTTATTCAAGTTAGTGTATCCAAGTTAGAGGTGACCTTATACCTACTGGATAAAAGATAAAATTACTGAATAAAATCATCCTTATTCTTCTTGCTCACAGCTAATGCAATAGGGCAGAACAAGGTAAGCTGAGAAGACACTTCCTAGCCCATGCCCACACAGTATCTGATGTCTGAGTCCAAGCCCCAGCAAGGCTAGCTCCCCCCAGCCAGGTGGGAGAACAGCCTTTGCTGGAGCAGCCTGATGGGGATGAAGCAATCACACCCTGCATAACAGCAGTTCAAACTCAGCTGATTTTCCCTACCAGAGAAAGGTTTTGGGGCCTGAGGCCATATAAGGAGCAGAGAGCAAACAAACGTGGAGAGCATGACTGTTCAAATGCCTGAAGCCTGAATCGCCAGCACTCCAGCTGCTAGGCTTTCTTGGAAATGATGTGCTGCATTTCCCGGGTGAGCGGCATGCAGACATCCAGGATGCTCCTGTCAGGTCTGAGACACAAAAGAGAAATCATTCCTAAGTGGATGAGATGCTCAACATTTGCTGTGGTTTGGTGACAAAAAAATGTGCAGGAATTTCTCACTACTTACTGCAAAGTGGTCAACAAGGCGTCTTGGAAGTAAGGTATATTGGGAACACCCTAACCTGGGAAGAAAAAGGGGAGCATGGGAGCCAGGTTTTAACCAGAGATAGGAAATGTTACAATCCACAAAGATCAAGACAATTTGCAGGGATGGTCTTGCAAGATCTCAGCTTCCTGACAGCCTCTGAAAGTCACCCTCTCTGTCATCTTTTGCTCCCCCAAGTCTGCCTGACCCCACTTTCTCCCTGCTGCTGCATCCCTGGTGCTGTCTAATGACCCTCCCCACTCTTCTACAAACCTCAGAAGCTTAGTGAAAGCTGTGAGAATGAGGTCTTCTCCAGCAGTCTGTGAGGAAGGATGTTGATGGTGAGACCCAGAGTGCAGAATCACAACAGCAAGCAGGGATGGAGCAGGTGTGTGAAGTAGGAACGTGATGGCATTGAGGGAAGGATGGAAATACCATACACCCTGCAGTCCTTCCGAACAGCTTGAAGTGCCCACAAGAAGACATAACTGACCACAGCAGCAATGACAGCTAAAGTCAGACCAAATGACAGCTAAAGAGGACTCTGTGCTACAGAGGTACCAGAGGAGTTATGAGATCCAGGGTTGTCTTCATGCTCATTCCCCATAACATCAGCTGCCTGAGATCTCCCTCAGTCAACACAGCATTCATCAAATGACCTGCATCACTTGAAGAGCTGTCGTGCCATAGCAGAAACTATGCTCAGTCCCCAAGCTATAAGACTCCTGGATCTGTGCCCTGCTGCAAGTACAAATCATAAAGCACACACGCAGCTGTGGAGACCTTCCTGGCCAGCCGGGCTTCTGCCACAGAGAGGATTTCTTCCTTTTCTTTATTATGGGGGAGAAGAGGTTCCTTTTATAGCCTTCTATGCTCCCTTCCACACTCCCTTCCACAGACTGCTGTCAGCGCCTTATGTTTTAGACAGCTACTTTAAGGTAAGAAACAACTTCCCAAGCCTACCCCCACTTCATTTGTGCAGAACGAGCTGTTATTGCCAGAGCAAAACAAGTAGTTTCTTCCCCTGCCCCGTGGGCTGTGCATGCTGAGTCTGGTCCTTCAGCCTTTGCTAGTCCCAGAAAGAAAAAGATTGAACACAAGGACCTGAGGTTTTGCACTCAGGCCCAGAAGCTGTCCCATTCCAGAGCTGCTGGAGCCTCTGCCTCCATGTATGTATCTAACAAGCATGTCCTATCGAGTCCTTTCCTCAGGAGCTCCGCAGATATGGTCTTGCCTTTGGCATGACCCAGTCGTGCCTCTTGCCTGACTTATGTGTTTCAAAGGCAGAATCCTAGGATTTGCTGGCACTTTAAAGCATTCATCATCCTCCAAAGCTCAGTCATTTTGCCATGGGGCTTGGGGCAGCCTGAGCATGATGCAGCAGTTCGGCTGCCTCAGGGCAGCAGATGCAATCTCTCTCCAGCACATTCAGGTCTTGTTTGCAGTCAAACCTCTGCTGGTGCTGAATGCAGATGAATGGCAAGCACCCACAGGAATCTGCCTAACGGATACACACCCTGCCAGATGAGTGGGAAAGGGATTTTGGAGCGGAAAGGCGCTGAGCATCTCCTACTTTCTGCCCAGCAAGCCCTCCGGCTCTGCAGCCACCCTCAGAGGCTGCAGGAAGAGTCAGGCGGATGCTGCCTACAGAAAGCAAATCCCACTTGTCCGATCACGGCTGTCGGCACCCAGCTGAGATGCTGAAATTCACCTGGACTCCAGGTGGCTGCAGACAGCAGGGCTCCAAACACCCTCATGCAACCCTGCTGGTGGCTCCCTCCTCATGGGGTCATCTTGGAAGAGCTGCCATGGCAAGCTCTCCATTCTCATCGTGAAGCAGTCTTGCACCTTCCTCCCATAATGCCACTGTGGCTGTTTCTGAACGGCTGCTTGAGCAGCATGAGGCAGAGATGGAGGTGCAACGGCCCGATGCTATTGACTCCAGCCAGCAAGCGGGCAGTGTAATCTGTCTGCTTTTGTTCCGTTCACTTGGTGGTGTGCTCTCATTAGCCCCCCACCAACAGTCAACCTGTCAGCAGGTCTGCGCTCCAACTGCCTGACCTCTGACTTCCACTCATTCTTCCACAAATTAATTTCCCAAATTGACAAATTAAAGTGCACAGTATGCCCAAGGTCACTAAATCACACTGGGTTCTGGTAAATGTCAACCAGGGTTGGGTGGGGGTAAAGAGGAAAAATAGGGGGAGGGAAGGGATAGAAGATAAAAAGGGAAAAAAGAAATAAGGAAACATGCTTGTCTGAAAGAAATGGACAAAACCCTCTGAACTGTAGTTTCTGAATTGCAGAAGATGATGCTGTTGTGAGAGCAATTAAAATGGAACTGACAGCTCCCCTGGCACACAAGAAAGCAGGAAACACAACTGGCCAGAGCCATGTGCCCCAGCAGAAGGCCACTGTGGATAATCAAAATGGCCTTGGCTGACCCAGAAAAGTGGTACTTCCATTAAGCCCATCTCACTTGTGCTGCCACACTCATACATCGCAATTAGGTTTTTCCTGACTCCCATCAGTTGAATGGGAATCCCAGCCAGGGGCTGGACACTGGACATTGAATGAGCCAGTGCACACAGGTACCCAGGGAGAGGGCAGGAGGGTGAGCTAGAACTGGGAAGTGAAGAGCATTTAGGATTGCACCAGGTCCCTTTGAGTTCCGGGTGCCATCAAGACCAGGCCCTCACCACCACCATTGCAGTGTTGTGCAATCCTTCCCACAGACCAAGTGAATACTGGTCTGCCCTATCCCCTGCCCAAAAGTGATTAGAAATCCTCCAAGCCTCCGTGCAGCCATGGTCAATTTGTGTTTGTTCACGTGCCAGCATTGCTTTGATCTGAATTCATGCTTTCCTCTCCTTTGTATTTACCCGCTGCTGTATTTAAAGAAAGCCGATATGTCCTCTCTCAGCCACCACACCCTGGGTGACGGAGGCCAGAGCTGGTACAATGGGGTCCCCCCTCCCCTGGTGCTCCTAACAGCCCAGATCCACACCTGTGCCCACAGAGCTTCATCTTTCTCGACCACAGCAGCCAGCAGTGCTGCAGGGGAGATCTGGCTCCTCTTCGGTGGCACTGATACTTCCCTGCCTCTTGGGAAGGCTGTGACTTAAATACTCTGTCTTTTCCCTGATGGCATGATATCTTTGCCTCTTAGTTACCCCCATCAACTAATATACCCAGGTCTTTCTCTTCTGAGTTTGTTTTGAGCTGATAAGCTTTCAGCTTACAGTGGAAATTCATGTTATTGGTCCCTAAGTGCACAACCTTGCACTCTATAATATTGAATTTCATCCCATTTCTATTAGTCTGGTCCTCAAGGTCAGTCAGTGCTTCCTGTACCATACCCTGATCTTCTTGCATAATAGTCATGCTCCCAAACTTAAGGTTATCTGCAGATTTCATCCATGCACTCCTGCCTTTCATGACAAGGCCATTACCGAAAATATTAAACAGAAACAGTCCCAAGACTACTCCTTGAGCAACTGCACAAGTAGTCCCCATCCAGCTTGATCCCTTCCTTAGCCAGACCTCGCACACTTTTCTTCTGCCTAACCCCATCATCCCCCACTGAACAAATGATTTCCCATGTGGCATCATATCAAATGCTTTGCTGATAGCCAGATAAACCAGCTGTGCTTCCTTTACCAGGAAAACCAATTAGCTTTCCTAGATAACATATCAGGTTCTTGTGGCACAATTCACCTTTGATAAAACCAGGCAGCAAAAACCTCGCTTTCTAATTGTGTCCTTTATTCTTTCCTGTAAAGACCCCAAAGATATTTGCCTTGAACAGAGTGCTGATGAAAGTGCACTGACTGCAGACAACAGCAGTGAGCGTTGTCCCCTTAGTGGTGTTTCCACCTAGGAGGGCACCAGAAAGAAAGCATCATTGCAGTGATCATTCCTCTGTTCTTCTTTCTGTAGCCCTTCTGTTTGTACAATGTGAAAGTAGCAACATCTGGCACAACCCCTGTCCAAGTCCAGCTGTGGCACCCGGTGTAGAATTTAACTACACTAACAAAAATTGGAGATCATTGCAAACACTAAAGAGCAGACGAGACCAGAAACTCCCATTTCATTCTCCCTGAACATGGCACTTCGCAGTCCTGATGAAGTACGTACAACTGCTCATGGAGTAAATTATTACTCCATAAACTGGGTTCAGTGGCTGCCATCTGGAACAATTTCATTGCTTGCCTGAGTTGTTTCTATTATCACTATGGTCAGGGGTCAGCAAATATGAGAATCTGGCCTACATTTGTTGTCCTCATTGTTATTATTGCTCATCAGAGCATCCTCCCAAGGAGTTATGACTTCAATAGGCTCCACTGCAGGGTTGCCCCTTAACAGATATAGTCAGTGCCATCCTATCATTCAGGAAGTCACTGACAAGCAGAGAACTGAGGTTTTACTCTTCCTGCAAAACAATACCCCCAGTCCGCATTTGCTTGAATCAATGTTGTATTTCTACAGGGCTCAGTTCTGCACAGCCTGCTTCACAAAGAATAAGGTATGGGATGAGGTTTAGGGTGCTAATGCTGTAGACAGGATACAAAATGTTCAGATCACCAATTTGTATGCAACCCTGGTGGGCTGTACTGTGGTTCTGTGAGGGGGATCCCTGTATCATTCATCACCCTGTGAGCTGAGAGCAAGGAGAGGTGGTGGTTCTCATCTACTCCCATCTTCTTCCCTGAGGTCAGGAATGACAGCATGAGGGAGAAACCAGGTCTTCTCCCTCTGACCTGAGGCAATGCCTGTTGAAGGAGGGAATTCATAGCAGCCTTCCAGTATCTGAAGGGTCCCTATAAGGATGCTGGGGAGGGACTCTTCATGAGGGACAGGATAGTGATAGGACAAGGGGTAACGGGTTCAAGCTTAAACAGGGGAAGTTTAGGCTGGATATAAGGGTGAAGTTCTTTACTGTAAGGGTGGTGAGGCACTGGAATGGGTTGCCCAGGGAAATTGTGAATGCTCCATCCCTGGCAGTGCTCAAGGCCAGGTTGGACAGAGCCTTGGGTGGCATGGTTTAGTGTGAGGTGTCCCTGCCCATGGCAGGGGGGTTAGAACTTGATGATCTTAAGGTCCTTTGTAAACCTAACTATTCTGTGATTCTGTGATTCTATGACAATACAGTCCCTTAAGTCTTAGAATGCTGCACCATGGCTTTGAGCAGAAATCCCTCTAGGTCCCCCTTCCTGTTAAATTGCTCTGCTTGCAGGGGAGCAGGCACTTACTGATGCTCTGTCACGAACACTGACACAGCTCACAAGGGAAGGAGATGGGCTCTGCCCATCACTGCCCATCATTTGCTGCAGCAAAAAGCTGATCATGCAAGTAGTCCTGTATATTTTATGTGTTTGGAAAAAGGTGGTGTCATCCTATTAGATGTCTGAGGGGAATTCTTATGCTCCCTGACTCCCTTGCATTGGCATGTAGTCTGGGTTAAAGACCAGCAGAGAGTAAACTCCTTGTCATAACTCATTTGAATGTGGTCAGGCAGGTATGAATCTGTGCATGTCACACAGAACAGCCTGCTTTCTTCATCCCTGTTTCCAGATGGTAAAACACAGCATGAAAGCAAATCATCATCTGAAGAATTTTGTTGGTTTAGTGGGGATTTTTTTACTACAGTTTATCTTCTTCCCTGTAACAGTGACACTGCACCTCTCCAGCTTGCATTTCAGCCCATAAAATAAGCTCTTCAAAATAAAAAATGATCATATCACCCATCAGTCTTAATGTTACTTCTAAGACCACTAATTGATTCTGCTGCTCTGATATCCTCTTGCAAGGCATTCCAGAGCCTAGGAACATTAACAAGCAAATGTTCTGGCACCAGCTGTCTTAAGCCTAAATCTAGTCTCCACCAAAAGGCTGGCATTAGATGTCTTCTCATTTTACATGTTTGCATTTTTACAACAACATTCCACAGTTTTGAGTCTACTGTAGGTTGGCTGAAGAGTCAGTTTTGTGAGCTACAATCTGAGTCTTACCCTGAGTCAAGAAAAACAATGACCACAAGAGAAAAGAGGTTTCAACAGAAAAGTTGGGGTTTGGGTTAGCTCTGTAGAGTGTACATCCACAGGTGCATATCCCAGGACATGGACGTGAACTAGTGCGGCCGTGTCATTTATTCTCCTGGGCCTAGGGACCTGTCTAAGCGAAGGAGGGTGTTTTGCTTTGTATACATATTGGTTGAAACACATGAAAACACTCCCCATTCCTTTTAAT
This sequence comes from Pezoporus wallicus, assembly GCF_028554395.1. Taxonomy (NCBI): domain Eukaryota; kingdom Metazoa; phylum Chordata; class Aves; order Psittaciformes; family Psittacidae; genus Pezoporus; species Pezoporus wallicus. The sequence goes on from NW_026637663.1 coordinate 7,595,652, forward strand.
ACTGCATGTTGCTGCACTTTTCTTGCTGCTGCTTATGACAATGTACTCCTGTGTGCTGATCCTCCACAAACCAAGCTGGGCAAACAGGTAAGGTTCATGAAGGGACATGAAGTCTGTTACAGCAGCAGTCTACTGTTAGTCTACTAAGCCAGCACAGCTAGAAGTCCCAGGGCACTAGCCAGAATCACCTCTGTCATCTCATAACACATAGTGATCTAATTGAAGAAAGATCAAATCTCACTCGTTAGTCCCGGTGTCTCTTTTCACAAACCACGGGAAGCAATAAACCACAAACCACAGAGAGTGTAACAAAATTCAAGCAGGCTACCAGTTTAAACCTTGGAGCAGGCAGGGAGACATTCTATTTATCCTGGCACTCGCGAGATCAGCATCTCAACCTGTTTCTTTCTCAGCAGCCTGCTAGGTGTGATCAGAGTTCACACATGGGATTTGCTGCTTTTAGTGCTGTAAAATAAAGTGCAGAAAAGCAAGTACAAAAGTCACACACAGACACAAGAAAGAAAGGCAAGATCATTTACTATAACCAAAACTTTGCACTTCTTGTCACCAAGTGGACTTGTCAGTCTCACGTGCATAGCCAAGGAAATCAACCCTAGACCCCAGAAATTATGCTGTGTATCATATGACCTACTGGCATATTAATACCCTTTCCTTTTTAAATCTTTGCTCTCCCTTTGGAGCCTGCCCTCTCAGTGGGGATCAGGCTGACACATTATAGGCTCAGTTTTCTTTCTGAGCTGACAACTCATCCAGGAAGAGCTGGCTTGGATGTCAGTCTTCGGAGGATACATAGAAAATTCCAATGTGTAATTTGCATATCATCACTTTACTGGAAAGTATCGTAAAAAGAAATAAATATTTCTCTCTTTCAGGGCAATACCTTCAGCTTTTAGCCAGCATGTCATACTTGAAATAAAAACAGCCTATGCACGAGTTTCACCGGGTGACAGTCTTCTCAATAATGCTGAGCTGAGGAAAAGCCAGTGCAGAGACAGCCCCTCTGGTCATCTTGCTCGTCCCTTCTTCCCGCATCTATTTATGGAAATATTTGAAAATTGCAGTATAGTCCTTATTTTAGGTGACTCCAGTTGTTACCTTTGGAAACCTTCCTGGAAGGCTGCCTTCCTAAAAGAGCTCGTTATAAAATGCAGTCTAGAAAGACAGCATAGGAAACAAAAAGCCTGAGAAACAGATTAGTTTCTTCCATCATCTTCCCCATAGATAGACTGTGATAGTAGGAAAACCACACCTGAATTCAGTATTGGGTGGCCTCATTACTGAAAATGTTAATTTTCTTTTAAGTAGAGCAGATGATTACGTAATTATGGCAATATAATATTACCTTGTAGTTATACAAGAATGATCATCTCATGAGTGTTTTTACTATGCAACAGGGGCTTCATTTCCCAAATCATGTTGTAATTATACACTGCATGGGTAATACATCTAGAGGAAGAGCTGCACCTGGACAACAGAAACCATATAATCATACCAGTGAACTTCTCAAGGCAGCCCTCTTGTTGGAGCCCAGATTGACTGCTGTTTGGAAAACATATGCCTCTCTTCTCCACAGCTGGGTCCTCTAACTTCGCAATGAGACTCAAGTGCATATACAGGCCAGCTACTAGTAGTGCCTAATTTAGAAATAAGCCTTTGGACAATGTCATGGTCAAGATGGGAACGAGTAAAAATCTTCTCTTCCAGTGCTGTCCTGCCTCAACCGAGAGAATTGGTCCTGGGACCCCAGCAGGCCTAGCAGGTAGCCCAGTAATGTAGGGAGACGGGAAAGCACCACCAGCAGCCATGGAAGGAACATGCTCAAGTGCGGAAACCTTGATAGCTCTTTTTGAGTAGTGTCCACTGCAGCTGATGCCAAAAAAGAACAAGGTTATGATCTGTCATTTTCCACAATCCCCTGCCTTGTACCACACTGGAAAGACAAACTGCTCTCTCCTGCTGAAGAATAGATGTGAAAACAGGGGTTATTTGCACCTTCTCAGACACCACCATGTACCCCCATAAAACCTGTCACAATACAGCCCTCAGTGACCTAATTTACAAGGGGCAGGATACAGAAGTGTTAAAAAGTGAAGAATTTGGGAAGCTACCTACGTCTGTGCTTATTCTGTCATCTGCTTGTACATGTTTTGGAGCTCCTTTCAGTGGAAACCCAGAGACTTGCCACCAGAACAGCAAGCTCTTCAAGCAGCACAGATGAAGGATCAGAAGTGTATGAACTCTTTGCCCCCAGCTTTTGTTGAGCAAATTAATTTCTTCTATTGTTACTTGCAGAAGTGGTTCTGGGTAACTGTTTGCAGAGACCTTGCTACTGGAGAGCAATGCCCACATGAACACAGGAGTCCCAGTCTGCTTAAAAGACCAGCATGACTTACATCAAGGAGAGACCGCTGTGTGTCCAAGAACAGTTTCTTATGGTTTGCTTCTTAAAAGGAAGGTCAGTCTTCAAAAACATGATGTGCTCAATGTTAAACCCTTACCTGTGTATCCTTCTATCCATAAAGCAGAAAGTAAGCAGGCTGTGGCTCCTTAAAGCAGCTTTAAGTACAGACATAATCCTCCAAGGCTGGGACCATCAAGGGGCTTTTAGTCCTGCAGTTTTAAATCTGCCTGCCTCAGTGGCTTTGTCCACACCGGTCTTGACATGTTTTTGCTGCAGTCCTGGCCAGCTGAGGGACCGACGTGTCAGACAAAAGCACTCTAAAACCTCATTCCAAGCTTCTGTAGGCCATGCTGTACGCTGCTACTGCAGTGATAAGAGCAGAGTTAGGTGGACAAGGACAGAGCTACAAGCTGATGACAGAATCTCTCATTCACTGAATACTGGAAAAGTCCATGTCTCTTCAGCAAGCACCCAGGTAATTTCATTGTGAGAAGGCTTTTTTCCTCTAAGATTAAACAAAAATTAACCCAAGTCAATTAACTGACTGGTAATAAATGTACCTTTCTTGCAGTTTCTTTCCTATTATGCCCAGTTTCTTTTCCCATGATGCCCTTGCAGCTTCTTTTCCCATTCATTGCAGAAAGAAGCCATGCAGATGGGCAGATTTATTTAGGTTGAATAAAATGTTGTGGAAAGACCCATATCCATGACATTGCCGTTGTTCTCCAAAGACCCCTTTCAGAGGTCCTCTTAATGTTAAAGTTGCATCCTTCAGGTTTGGGGAAGGGTATGTTAGCAGCACAACTTTGAGATACTTCCTTCCTCTGACTTCTGTTAAAGTTGACCAAAGAGTCCACAGGGGCCAAGATGTCAAGGCAACATCACCCCATGCTGCTCTGCCTGAAGCCACTCCAATAGTAGGATAAAATCACATCTGTCAGAATTGCTACTGAAGAGAGAGCCCAAAGAATATCTGAGGAGAAAGCCATATACCTTGCTTTTTTTTTTTTTTTTTTTTACCAGGAAGCATGAGAAATGCCTGCAGTTTCTTGGGTCATTTTAACTCCTTCTTTAGAGCTTGCCATGTTAATAGGCAAAGGAAGTTCAGCTTTGATTGCCTGACACCTGGAAGCCCAGCAGAGGAGCACTTTAAACTGCAGGCTGTCAGATTGCCACCAACATACAGTGCTCCACCTCCAAAACTGATAGGCGTCACCAGCCTGCATTTTGTGTGTTTGTTTTTTCCTAGAGGACATAACCTGGTCTGTGGTGTTTTCCCTGTACAGTAAGCTCACACCATGTTTGAGGAGGAGCTGTGATTTCAGTCAGGAAATCTCTGAACAGTAACTAAGTACTTCCTACATTGGCTATGGTTGGCTCTGTAGTTTCATTTACAGATGAATCATCCTCAAGAATAAACACCCTGGGTGGGGCATGGATGGGTCTCCCTCCTTCCCCCCACCCCCAGTGCTTTGAATACTGCAGTGTTTTGATTTTTAAAACATATGTCTAACAAATGTAGCAGTGATAATGAGGAACATGTCAATCTGCCATGCTTCCTGTTCAAATTTCTGTTTTCTTTTCTAAGGTTCAAGTACATCTTAATCCCCACGAGATAAATGTGAGCAAGTACAACAGAAGTGTAGAGCGGAGAAGAGGTGAGAGCTCAGAGCCGCAATGAAAACCATTGCACATCACAGCTGGGGTCTGCTACGGGGTAAGGCTGGTCCAGCAGTCCTATCTCACCCTGATGGACCAGTTGGTCAAAGGACCTGACCCCCACTTTTGGAAGAGCCTGTGCACTGCCCCAGTGATGTCTGACAAATTTGCTTTCTGCTGCCAAAGAGACAGTGAAAGTTTCTGTGGCCAAACTCTCCATGTCTCTCTCCTTTCCAGACTGCATCTAACAATTCTGTCAAACTTTTTTGACTGCTGAAGGCCACATAAACTATTGTTTTACATGTCTGAACTGCCCTGTGCTATGTCTTCTGCTGCCCAGATCCCTGCCTGCCTCAGTGGATGGTGCTGAGACCTCACAACTACAACAGGACATTGCCACAGATTACATAAACATGCACACTATCCTTCCATGCAGGAAGGGAGATGTTTCAGATGCTTCAGGAGAGATAATTTACTCTTTTTCATACACAGCATGCATGGAGCACCCTTCTCTATCACCAGCCTCACAGCTAAAATTTTACCTGAAATAGCCTGAAAATGCTATTCCAGCCTCTTAGAATTCACTCTTTGGTTTTTATAGTACAAAAAGAGCACTTTGACTCATTCTTTCATTCACAGGCCAGTATCTAGATTTTGTGAGTCAATTCAGATCAGTCCATCCTGACAGACTTTTGTCTGATATTTATTCTAAGAACATCTTTACTAACTTTCAGATTAGAAATTACAAGAAATACAAAAATCATGGGGGGAAGGGGAAAGGAAGAGAAAGAAGATCATTATCTAGGGTTGTATGATAACATTTCAGAGATTTCCAAAAAGTGGCAAACAGACCTACAGAAAAGCTGACTGGTTTTGCCAAAAACTTTACTGAAAAAAGGACAGTCCATATGTCATGCAATTAAAGGCAAGGAGATAAAATATGGGAGTGCTATAAAGAGATGACATTTGACATGAAATCTCATCCTGCTTCCCATTCATGAGGAGTTAAATTAGGCAACCAAATTCTGGCTATGACCAACAGGTTGGTATAGATATGGACAGTTCACTTTAGCTATTGTCCATCTGTTCATGGACATGAACATATTTGAGACCAGCCAACCCACTGATAAACAACATGACTTACTTCCATAAGCTCCTCCTAGCTCTTGTCATAAGCATGTGTTTCATTATGTAGGAAAAAGTCAAGAGACACCCTTGACCACAGTGCCAGACAGCATTTAGAGTTACCTCTTCCTCCAAAGGAGGCTCAGCCATTATTGACAGTTTCAGCAATCCTCCAACTTCATGTGATTAGAGAGGGTTTCCACTGACCCACTATCCTCAGCTGCAGCTAGTGAGCAAGCCTAACAAAGCCATATAACCAGTCTAACAAACAGTTTAAACACATTTGTCCTCTACCTCAACTTCACCAGTGCTGTGATTTTGCCACACTTCTCAAAATTGGGCCACTAGCTTAGGTCTAACACATAGATGTCCAGTGCCATTTTGGATGTCTTTGGGTTTCTAGAACAAGCAGGGGAGAGCTGCACCATTTAGGAGTGGGAGCTGGGTGCCAGGAGGGTGTGGAGAAGTGCGCTGAGTGCCTTTGTGTAGGCACCATATTGCTTCCTCCCTCTGGGCTGTGGTACCAGTCTCTAAGTAACCACACTTGCTTTTCCTAGTCTAAAAATGCTGATGTTGTCTTTAATTAAAAACAGTTGTACTTCAGAATAATCTTATCTGATAGACCTTGGCAAGCCATGATTAAGCATTTTCTCCCCTGTATCACCATGGGGAAATGGTAAACACCAAGAGAGCAAGTCCCAAGACAAAACTGCAGAATCTGGTAAGGGAGCACCCAAAGCAACATCCATTTAATGCACCAGCTATTGTATTAGCAATAAACTTTCGTCTGGCAAATTTTTAAAATACACAGCACTCATAATGATGCTGATTACTAATTAGAAATGCACCAGCAACCAGGTGTTAATCATTGCATAGTAATTTATCAACAAATACTTCAGCTGGGGAAAGGGAAGCATCATTTAAAATGCTGGATGCTGTGACAGTTGGGCTGGCAGGGGACAGCCTGGCTGCCTCTTGCCTAAGGTTGAGCAGACTGATCAAGTGTCACACTCTAGGTCACCCTGCAAGCCCATGGCTCAGGAGGGATTACAGCATGGCAAGATCCTTTGTGACACCCGCTTTTGCCCTCTGACCTCTAGACCTCATGGCTCCTCATCAAAATATGACCTGCTTAGATAAAAATATCCAGTATTGTTTCACTCTCGAGCAACTGGTATGCAAAATGACTACAGCCTGGTTTTGCTTTGCTCTCAGTGAGCAGCACAGGTTTTCTGCCCTGCCTGTGCTACTTCCATCATGGTGTTACTGGCAAAATTACACAGCTAAATTGCTAGCCAGAATCAATAGAAATAAGAATAAGCCCAATCAGCATATATTGACATAAACACACCTCACCATGTCATCAACATCTGGTAAGATCAAACCAGTCAATCCTTACAGAAAAATCTGGCTGAGAGCACAGGAGGAGGCAGGCAGCACACTGGGCTCACTGGGATTAGGGTGCCTCAAAAAGTGCTGGCATCACAAGCTGTGTGCATGCGCACTGAACAGATCAAGTTTTGTGAGCAAGCAGTTCAAGGGTTCAGACACACAGTCTGTGTACAGGGCTTAAGGAGTTACTATACGTCAGCCAAACCTCTGTAACTGTCCATGTCTGCACTTTTAATCTGTTTCAGTCTAAGCTTCTTTCATCAGGTTTTCAGCTAAGTGGCATTACCTCACATCTAGGGCAGACCAAGAGCATACATGACAAACAGCTACTGAGGCTACCACGACTCAGCTGACACATGGTGATTTGCTGTGCCACTGTTACTTGCTTGTATGGAGGAGCATTATGTATAGGAGACTCACACAGTTAGCCGAAAACAAAGAGTGGTGGGTGCAAACTACCTCACTCCTTTGATATTTTCTTTCTGAAATTCAGAAGGCTCGGGAAGTTTCTTTAACAAAGTATAGATCTTTGGAGTGGGAATCAAATCTCAGGTTGGGTTATTAAGATGATGCTACTCAAATGCATTTTCAGCATGAAATCTTCCAATAGAAGTTTTGCTGCCTGGAACTAGAGAGACCTAAGAGCTGGTAGTGTGTAGTGACGTACTCCCTGTCTCAAAGAAAAGCACTCTGCGGAGTGTTTAATGTGTAATGGGTGATCTTTACAATGAAGTCGTAAACCTAAAGACATTGAACTTCGGGGCTCCACAGGAACTGAGTCCTCAAGAGGCACTCACGACTGATTACAAAAAACAGCTGATGTCATGACATTTCTGAATTTCCTCTAAAATGCTCAGTTTTGACTAAGGCTGCAATACAGCCCATGCATCAACAGTGACTTCCTGTAAGTGAGAAGTACTCATGGCAATTCAAAGCTCAAGAAGAGACCATCACTCTGCCAGGAGGAGTTTAATAGAACTGTACTATTATCTGAGGACAAGGGAGCTTGAAGAGGCTGTTTAAGCTGGAAAGAGATCATTCATTTCTCACCCAAAACACCTAGGAGTCTCAAATGTGGAAGTCTCTTTAGCTTTCATCTGCTTTCAGGGATTACTGCAATCACAGCTCCTCACCACAACTTTAAGAACTCACTTTTCTTTCTGTACTTTGACATCCCTTCTCTAAAGGGAAAAGCAGTAACTCTAGAAATCCCCATTGGAGGTGTTCGGAGGTTTGTTTTATGCCTGCTCAGAAGCTTAAGGCCTTCAGATGGAAACTGAAAAGAAACAGAAAGGAGGGTCGTTATTAACAGGTATGGTCCCCTTGTGGCAGAATATCTTCTGCTACAGAAAAAACCTCTGCACTTTCTAACTGTTATTACTTGAAGTTATGACGTAGTATGGAGCTCCTGATTTTCTCAGAAGTTAAATCTCAGCTCTTACCAAAAACATTCCCATGGTGGAGGAACAAACACAAATACCTAGTGCTTTACTAGCAAAAAAAAAAGAAGCGTTTGCTAGCAAGGCTTTGAACAACAGGCTGAAAATGTACTTGGTTAAACCAACACATTGTGGTGTGATAAAGACAGTTGAGTATTCAAAAACTGAAACAAATGGGGTTGGTTTTTTTTCCTTCTCTTTAGACCTGCACATTCTGGTGATGAGAAAGCCACCTGAGGTGAAAAGAATCATAACAGGGCCTCCATTAGCTTTGGGTTCCTGACACGATCTCCCTCTTTCATGTTCTACTACTCTGTCACTCTCATAACAGAGCAATGTGGAGCCAGCCCAGTCAGTAGGTTTTGCCAGCCAGAGAAACTGAGGTATCCTCCCAGAGCATCCCAAGCCAAGGGCTGTGCTGGATCCAGTTGTCCAAGGAGTCAAACAGAAAAAAGACTGTTTTTGTCAAAGCATCTGGTTAGTGGCAAGGTGAACCACCTTAATTCCTCAAAAAAGAGCTCATGAACACTGTCTCAGGGTACCCCAGTACAGGTTTCTGGCTGGCAATAAGGTCACAGCTTCTTTATACCTCATCAAAAATGTGGCCTTGTGCCACCAACATTGTCAACAGTCCTTATCACTTCCACCAGGACTGACCAAAACATGCAGAGCCTCCATTCAGCCACACTCTGCCTTTCCCCAAGGCAATCACCCATCTCTTCAAGCATTTCAGGAACGCAATAAGTCATTCTAGACAAGCTTTACTATCCAGCTAAAGAAATGACCCCTTCTGAGCACCAAGCAAAATAAGGGCTTGGGAACAATTGGAGGAAGTGCACTAAACAGACACTCCTGCAGTAATTATCATCATTCACTTGGGGAGAGGGGGAGCAGGAGAGCACCCTAGCTAGGACCACCCTCTCCTCTGAGGCAGGGGTCTGCTCCCATTGTTCTCACCTAGAGCCATGCCACCGCCTCCAGCAGGAGCAGGAGCAGGCCTTTAATCCTCATTTCCTCTTGGCCGAATGAACTGCAGTGTATGCCAGTGACAGCTAAATGAAGGATTCCTTTTTCCAGAGGACCGGCAACAGCTCTTAACTCATAAACTCAAGGTAATTGACATTACAAACAAGCTTTACCCACAGGGACCCCAGAGCAGTCAACAATTGTGCTTTAATGAGTAGGAAGGGAGAAGGGGGGAAGTCTTTGCACGCCGCAGTAGGACATTCTAAGAAAAGCTCTTTCCCTTTTCCAGGCAAGGCAATGATTAAAGTCTGTGCACGAAACCCGGCAAGGAGGGAGGCCTTGCTGAAAAGGCCTTTCTTCCTGGCTTTCCTGTGGAAAAAACCAAGGGGGATGAAAAATGGTTACTGGGACTTGAGAAGGATGACAGCAGTCAGTTAACAAACCCAAACAATGAAAGAGGAAGCCAAGCTTAGATGAAAAAGTTGAAGATCCCAGAGCTCTGGAGTTTTGCATACAAAGGACATCTAACAGAATTGGAATACTAGCATGGACTGCCACAGAAGGGCAGAATGTAGGGTAGAAGTGCCAACCCAGCTATTTTATGAACTCAACAAACCAACTTAAGAGGTATCCTGCCTCTCATTCCCTCTTCTGTTTCTCCTCCTGACTCTCATTCCCTCTTCTGTTTCTCCTCCTGACTCAGGAAAGACATGGTTGGTTGGGAGCGCTGTATAAGCGCTTCACAGAGTAACACTGGTCCTGACCACAGAAGGGAAATGAAGTAAAAGAGCGGTACACTAGACCATTGCTGTTTGCAGGACTGCACTTATCAATGTTTACACGGCACTACTCAATCTCCATTTAACCTGTTGGGCACAAAAACACATTCGTACTTCATAAGGATGTGTTTGTTTGAATGGCTTCTTCTCCTGAAAGCCTAAATCAAAGAGAGCTGACCCAGAAACTGACGAAATATTTAAGCATATATTCCATTCTACATATTACCAATTTATTGGAAAAAGAATGGCATAATGAAAAATACTATTGTTCATCTTTATCAAAATGTTAGTGTTGCTGACCATGAGGGTCCCTGCCTAGCAGGATTTTCACTTAGATTAGGAATGACGGGGAGATATAGACAGAGGCAGAGAAGCAGAGGACAGCTGGGGTAATGGGCAGTGGCCTTAGCCCACCAGCTACCTAATGGATATTGTTCTCTGAAGAAAACGCTGTTTGTTTTTTTTGGAGAATTAGCAAATATTCAGTCAGGACAAACTTTACTGAATGACATAACTGAGATTTGGTCACTTCCAGGGGGCTGAGGGGCAGAGACAGACTACACAAATGGCATGAATGGTTTTGGAAAGCGGGAAGCAGACCACAGCTATTACAAATGCTGTGTGCTGGCTGATGGTAACAGATCAACACCAGGCAACTGTGGCCAGTAACAGCAGTTTTCTGGGTTGATATGGCTATTTGGCAGATGTAATGGACATCTGTTTGCTCCACCAGAACTGAGGTCAGTGGCAGGACCATCATGTTCAGTGAAGGTAGCTAGGGCTGATGTAGCACCATACCTTTGCTAGCATTGTGCTCTAAATACAGCAACCCTGCGCAGAGCAAATGAGAGGCAAATGTACAGCGTACAATCTATTGTACAAAAAAAGACTGTGAATTACCTAGACGGGTAATATCATTTTGCTTGAGACCTCAAACTGAACCCAGACATCCCTTACAACTTTGAAAGGTCAGTGCATTATCTGCTAAGCCACCCATCCTACTGGAAAATCTTCTCCATGTTCATGCAAAAGGAAAACAAAACCCAGACTGCTCTGGGCTCTAAGCCAAATCTGAACACAACACACACACTCCCCAATAGGCAGGGAAAGTGCTGCACTAGGGTTTGACTTATGAACAGGCATTGATGGTTGCAAACTAGGATTTGCCACAAAAGCCTTTGTGGACAGCCTGGGTTTGTAAGCTGCAGGTACATTTCCTTACTAGTGCTATTGTATTCTTCCAGAAGGGAAGGCAAAGCTGGAGTATACCAGCCTTCAGTGGATCAGCGGCATTTGCAAAGAGACTCCTGGAATGCAGGGCACTATCTTGTTTGTACTTTTATTCTATGCTCTTACACATTTTGTTTTATGAAAACAGGTACAGAGAGCAGCCAGGCACTCAGAACAAGATTTTCTCTTGCTTTGTTCCTTGCTTTGTAACCTCTGGTCACTGCAGTCACCTGTGAAAACTGTTTCCCACATTCCACCATGGGACCTTCCTCTTAGTTGGTGTTCAGCTGTTCCTCAACAACATACCCATGTGAGGACCCATCATATTGTAGATCTGTTGCTGCTTATATCTTAATGATTTCTTGGTTTGTTCCATACCAAAGCAAGGCACTGTTTATTACCCTTTACCTATATGCAAGACTCCCCTTGAGGTCACAAAAGAATGTGTCCATAGTCAGCTGAGTTATATTGCAAATAAGCTGCTGCAGCACCAATGCTTTGGTTAATAGTGCTGGGCTGGCACTTACAGAATTGGGTTACTGAAGAAGGACCCTGGGTTTCCTAGCTAGTCCTTGAGCCAGAAGCTGAGGACATCTGTGTCTATCCCTGACTCTGACAAAGATTTCTGACTTGACTATTGAACAATTGCTATGTTAACCCTGTACAAACTGTAAGAACAAAGTAAACAATATTAATCTACCTGAGCTGAGGATCAGAAGAGTCCAATCATCATGGCTGGCAACATGGGTTCCAGTCTTCACATGAAGGTTAGTGCAGGTGCCACTGTACATCCCTGTCAGGAAAACCAGGGAGTCCCACCGCGACAGCAGGGGCCACTTTCCCTAGGGAGAGTGAGAGTTTCTCAGCTCAGTTTATCAGGGCATTAACACAGGCTTCCCCAAATTCTGCTTCAGAAAAAAACAGACCCATTGATCTTCCTAGTGGTATGTCCAAGGAAAACAGCCACAGTAATGAGGGATGGCAACATCTGTGGGGCTGAAGGCAAACCCCTGCAAATGAACCACCTCCATCGGCACCAGAGGGTACCATCTTCATGGTCACATAATGACTTCTGATGGGATTTGTTTATCATGGAAAGACTTTTCCATAAAGGTAAACTAGGTGCATACACAGTGCTGGAAGAAGCCTGCCAGTATCACAAATAGCAGAATGGAGGGGTTATTTTTTGGATCCATGAATAAAGACTAAGCCACGGAAAGAGCAGGAGCTGTTCGCATCTTTGAAAGAACTGCAGTACTGTTCTGCATTAATCGTATTTATATTTATACAGCACAGACATCCTGGAAGGCTTGAAAATTCATGCATAACATTGCACATTGCGTATCAAGAAAGCTAAGGAGCTGAAGTCAAAGTGCATGCAGCAGACGAGCCTGATTCAGAGAAAAAGAAATTTACTCAGAGGCCTTCCAATTAAACCTCTATAAGAAACGCATGAACTACATGTATCAGCCACTTCTGCATAGCAAACTGCTCGGTTTATCAGTTTCAGAGTGGTGGAAGGCAGTATTAGTTCTGTCTAGATTTATATCTACAGCCCCAGAATAGAGAGATAAAACAAACTTCTGTTTAGATTGCAAGGCCAATACCTTTCCTCTCTTATTAAAGTTATTGGATCTTTTACCATTTACGCATTGCATGAAAGAGATGACACTGTTTCAAAAACCATTAAAATGCACATTAGTAAGCAGCGGACATCATCACTGAAGCTGTACCTGTGGGTTCTTTGTTCACGCTGAAAGAGTAACGTGAGGCCTTAAGGCTTGTCAGGGGAAGTGAGATGCTTGGAAGAGAAGTGAGTTTGCATCTGGCAGAGTGGAAACCTTCCTAAACCTTGGCATTTGGGAACACTGACCCCCAACCAATCTTTGCTGCTCACTGGGAAATAGCTACTAGCTTGGGAATTGCCACAGATTAGTCCCCTGGAGCACAGTTCCCATTGGGAGTGTCTTCGTGTACTACCTCATTTGAATTTCTTGCATCCTTGGAGACAGAGAGTCCTATGGGTGGAACTCACCTGGCCTGCCCCTGGCTGCTGGATGTGCTTGGGCTGGGCGTAGGTCCAACAGGGATGGACTTGAGAGAGCCCACAGATCTTTGGCATTTCCAGATCTCTGACCAGTGACTCCCAAATCCAAGCCAAGCTTCCATCCTGGTAATGCAGGAAACAGCAAATGCTGCATACCACTTGCATGTACCTTCACCCAGGCTTGACGTCTGGAACAGGACCAGCTTTACAGGGATTCAGCAATAGGCTGCTTTAGATGAATATGATTTTAAAAGAGGGCTCCCTTCCTTCTCCGAAATACAGCTTGTTCCCTGAGATCCCGGGCAGAAACAAAGTAAGTTTCCTCATCTTCCTGCCCATCACTAAGTAATCCTGTGGTTACCTAAGAAAAGCTTCAGTTTCTCAGAGCCACTGAAGAGTCCCTGTGTCTGCTCTGAGCAGTGGCAACCATAGGCACTCAGCACCTGAATCATATGGATTTAGGAGCCTAACCGTTGTTCCCTGTGATCAATCATTTTAACCCAGCCACAGCGTACAGAGACTTAGCTGGACGGGCATGCACCAAATAGGGATCAGGCTTCTGTGTGCTGCAGCTTCCACAATGGAGCATGTAAATGTCTCATCAGCAATGTGAGCTATATAAAACTGATGCAGACATTTGGAGAAAAAGAGAACAGCAGTTTGAAATCAGCATCTTCTGCTGACCACGCTGGGCCAGCACAGTGCTGGTGCATACTCCACTGCCGCTCATCAGCCACGAGATGCACGCACTGCCTGCAACAGCAACTGCTATTCAGAGAGATGGAAGGAGCCATTTCTTTGTCATTAATAAAAGGCAGAGTGTCTATTAAAAAATAAAAGGCATCACAAAACAAACAAAATGATTCATTGGGATTTTAGAACTCACCTCCAGACACAGCAGGAGGGGAAGAGCTTGGCATTGCCCATTCTGGCTGCAGAATGGGATCAGCCCAAGAAAAATCATGTTCCCACAGTAGACAGTTTGAGCTTGTTTTGTCAGACACTGAGGTTCAAATGACCTTTCTTTTTTGGCACAGAATTTTGGCAGCCTGGAGAGTGCTGGTGCTAAATAACAGTAACATCAGCTTTTCCCTGGTACCATATACAGTAAACAATGCAAACAGTGTTTCAGGGACTTGGTGGGGCCGAGTTGCTGATTGGGATCCAGAGATGGATCAAACTTTGGTTGGCAAATGAACAGCTCCTATTTACTCGTAATCTCCCATCATCGTGGGGGATACAAATACACACGAGAATAACTTCTGCAAAAAAATTTTTCACCTTTCTTGTGATCGTGCTCTGCTTCTTCAAATGCCCTCTTAGATGGCATCTCTACAGCTAATATGTCATGTAGAAAAGGTATCCAGTCACAGGAACACTATTGAGAAGCAAATGTACACTGTTAACAGCTACAGGAAAAGCAACCATAATACTGCACTGCAGGTTTTCTAGTGGAAATTACCTTTTAGTTCAGCTGTTGTCTGCTTGTGTCTTTATGTCAACTTTTTGTTTAACAACTTTTGAATACATAGGACAATTTCAAGGAATTTTGACAGAGGGATAGAGATATTTTGCACATAACCTTCTCACAAGGTTTGTGAAAAGCTGTGTGAGGAAATAGTCCTTCTTAAGGGCTGATACAGAAGGATCTCACTGTCTGGAGTCTCTCAATCATTATTAGTCATTAAAGAGCCCAAGAAGAGGCTGGGTCAGCATCCTGCCTGGTCAGGGTCTTACTGAATGGTGCTCCACTCCAAAAGACTCAGCATGCAGGTACCTGCAGCTCACTCAGCTTCCTACCAGGAGCAGACATCTCAGAAGACCAACAGAAAGCAAGAGCAGACATTTCAGTTGGGAAAAAAAAAAAAATAATCAATCAAAAAAGCTAAGTGGCATTATCTGTTGATCAGCTTAGCTTTAGATTTGCCCCAGGCAGCAGGGCAAAAGGTCTGCTAGGAACCCTCAAAGACACAATAAAGGTATTGCATGGCTAAATGTCACCTGGAAATGTTTGATTGCCTAAAGACACTGTCCCTCTCAAATACTCCAACAGGTTTACTTCCCATTTGGCTGAATTTCAGACTGCTCTGCTCCCAACCTCGCTGCTAAAAGACACCTTTCTAATTAATCGTTTTACACATCATTACAAAGTTTAAATGATTCCAGGTGGGAGCTCTCAAAGGAGCTGAAGGTGGAAAGTCAACACCTCATTTCCTTTTAGAACCTTTGAAGATCACATCTAATGGAGCCTGAGGATTTTAAAAGTTGAAAACAAAATTGTAAATAGTCCAACATACTCTCTCAGTTCAGTACTCAACAAAGCTAGAGCCCAGAAGGCAGATTTGCAGTACCTGAGTCGTTGACTGAATTTAGGAAAGTGTCAGAGGACATGAAGATAGCTACAGTCTGTCTGCATGTGGGTTTACATCCAATCGCCTAAAGTTTACACCACCTTGTATTTGTGTTCTGCTTTTGCTATAAAGTCACAGCAGTATGGTGAAAACTTGGCATCCTATGGAGGCAGTCCTGGAGATGTGAACCATAACACCACTCTGACCATCTTCTAGAGAGGGAGCGTGTCATCCCCATCATATCCATCACCCATCCTCATACCTAGTGGTAAGTCAGCTTGACACTGCTGGTTGGAAGGCAGGTCCACCTTTCCAGCCAAAGGTCATGGCCCTTGACAGCACTGATCAGTGTTGGATCACTACTGGTGACCTAAACTGGGTCACACTGCCAGGCAGAAGCGTCTCCCTTATGCCTCCTCCTGGGATGCTTCTGCCTGCGGATGTACCTACGCATCTGGGTCTCCTGTGGGGCTTGGCAGTGGGAGGTGTTTGCATGTTTGCTGAGTGGTTTGTGTCTGGGCACTCAGCTTTATTATGCATTTTGAAAAGGAAATATGTAAAAGAACTGTTTTCTAGCATGTGGTACTTGGACCCCTCCAACTCTGAATTAAAAACAGCAGAACAGAGACCAGTGCCAGGCCTCATCTGTCTGGTGTACCTCTTGGCAAAGGAGAGAGAAGGAGCAGGGAACACACCAGCACCTTCCACTTTCCACAGAGAAATCAGATGTGAAAGTCCTCCTTTGAAAGTGAAATTTCTTTTTGTATTGACCTGAAATATAGTGAGGCACATCAGGAGGTATTTGTCTTCTGCTGAAAACTGATGGTACTATTTTTTCCACAGAAAGCACATATGTGCATTACTACTTTTGATCTGCTCAAGTATAACAAATACTGCCTTAACCCCGTGGCAGAAAAAAACGTTAAGATTCATTCAAGAAAAACTTGCACAGGATCAAACCCCACTACATCCTGCATAACTTCTAAGGAAGGTACTTATTTTGCAATACCAAACCACTGCTCCTTCTCACAACATAAAATTATTTTTCTGAGAATAGTGAGTGCCAGGCATTTCTTATAATCTGGCCATAGATTATCTCTCTGTGTATCTTTCTGTCTGTCCATCTACTGATCTATGTGGTACTATTCATGTAGAACTAGTCATGTCTCACCACTGAGATAATTGTAACACCTCAAATATAAATAACCTAAAACACCTCAGAAAGGTGAGAGCAACACATGCTCTTCCTTGGTGAGAAACACCAGTTCCCTTCTGTGGATACAGCTTTCATGAGGTAGAGCACTGAACAGAATCATCCAGGAGTCCCACTGGCAGTGGAATCAGAAGGGAGCTATACTAAATGAAATAACATATTTTTCTATTTGCCTGATAGAAAGCACAAAAAGGAAAGGCCAGAGGCTATCTGTGGGATCAGGTAGACCATGGGTCGACTTAGCTAACAACAGACATTCGGTCATCTTATGTAAAAATAAGTCACTCATATTCAGAAATGTAAGCAAAAACATCATTTCAGAAAATAGCTCTCTCATCAAACCGTGGTGCAGGCACAGTGTGTCCACATAGAAGTCAGCAGCACAGGTCGCATTTGCTTGGGTATGGTCAGATGAGTCAGGAGTATGAGCAATAAATTTTCAGGACCAAAGGGGTACTGGAGGTGGCTTGGTCAGGTGTTAAGCCACAGCCCATTCAAATGCTAAGAGAGCATTTGAACATTCCTTCAATTAAACCCAACCAACACTTCCTCTGTTTTCTCCTCTGCTTTCCACCCAAACACAGCCTGATCCCTCCTGCACCCATTTTGCCTAGCCCTGTCCCCAGCTCCCAGTGAGTGATATAATTGCATCCAATCCCTCTTGTTCTTGTCTGTAACCTACCATTCTCTCTGTTTCATCTTCTGTGAACTCCTGCCAGTTAGCCCTCATCCTAGCCCAAAGCTGCTGTAAACATTAGGTCATCCTTCCCAACACACCAGCAAACCAACTGTGGTGAAAACATCCCGCCAGGTTGATGATCCCTGTGCCGCAGACACCACGCTCAGTGTCTCCTGCCTCATCCACAGGGATGAGACCACTTGAAGTCGCTTGGGACCCCCAGAGGAAAGAGGTGGAGGTGACCGGAGGATTACCTTAATTGTTGCTTTGGGTGTTACAATGAGCTGCTTGTCCTGCCCTTGCCCTGGCCTCTGTTATTCTCAGCATGCTGGCCATACTTTAATTTGGATTGTCATTTATACTTGGTGTCTCAGTATGACCCTGTAAAATTTAAGTTCCTGTTGTGAGCAGTACGCCGCATGTTTATGGAGATAAGTTGCAAGGCACTCATCGACAGATGCTTGTTGCTCAGGCTGGCAAATGATGTCTGAGATCGTACACTGTGTTTTGGCTATGGTTTTTTATTCAGTCTCAATTCAAGATGACTTTTTGCCAGTTTCAAAACACAGCTGAACTACCAGAGGGACTCGTGCTTCACTTGGGTATATTTACTGTTGAGTATATAATTATAGCTCCTGTTTTTATAAATTCTCTGACCTTGTGCATTTCTCTTGATTAAGGAGCCTCTCCAAATATTCTTCTGTTTTGAAAGAGATGTTCAAGGGGAATAGGAGCTCTTAAATGCTCTAGTGAGACTTAGTCGTCTCTGAGTCCTGTTTAAAGAAGTTACCCTGCAGGCTCTTCTGGTATAAGCAGAGAGTCTGGCTCCAGCATCATGCCCTCCCAATGGCAGGGCCAAAGCAAGAAGTGATGGTCAGCTGCTTGGCCAAGGACTTTCAGCTAGCCACGTCAGGATTTCTCCAGCCACATGCATTTCTAGTCAGCACCGGAGAAGTAACAAAATCCTGTCTCAGCACAGGGAATGTTTAAGTCTTCCAAAGAGTTTGTTTAGTTTTACAATTCTGCAAGCAAAACATGGGGGGTTGACCTATTTCACGTTGCTTCTTCTGTATTTTTCTATCAGCTGTTCTTCCGTTACATGCTGTTGCTCGATCAGCAAAGTTTCTCCATTGAAAGAATGTCATTATCATTTCTGCAGCCTGACCAGGCTCCTTTCTCTTTGTTGCAATGTGCCCCACCAGGAACTGGGAGGATGAGCTCCACGGCAGGACCCCTGCCCAGAAAGCACCGGGGTGCACGTGTGCATGAGCGTGTGTGCAGAAAGGGAATGCGAGAGGGAGAAAACGTGTGTGTCCTCAGTTTAATTAGAAAATTTAATTGGATGGAGTTTGGGTCATTTCCCCCCTACCCCCCTTTAGAGCTGGCTGCAATAAACAGACTTTTCTCTTTCCCTTTCATCCTTCAGTGGTTTGTAGTTCTGCATCTGCTCTGCTGGCATTGTCTCCGCTAACGGCCATACCGATCAGGAAGCCAGAGCCAGGAGGCAAATGAAGGGACTGCATTGATACCACTGATCACTGAGCCCCACATAACTGGCAACTGTTTCTGTCTTTTACCTCTGGAGATGAGTTGAACAGATTGTGTAAAATTTGGTGGCTTCCAGAAAAGAAAAAGGGGGTTGGTTAAGAGAAGGAACATCTCACTGCCTCAGCCCTCTCATTACCTGGTACCCAGGGGTCTGCTGGAAAAACATCCTCAGCACAGGAAGCAGAAGTGAAAAATTCATGGAAGTGAGCAAATCCGCTGATTTCAGGGAATGTTTGTACAAAAGAGTGAGAGACTAAACACACTGCGCCCTTTTCTCTAGGGGCGGATTCTACAGGCTTAAATCCTACTGAACAACCATCTACCTCCCAGCTCTGGCTCTTCTGTGGCAAGAGAGCAGGCAAAGCCTTGCACCGTATGCTCAGGAGAGCGCTCAGCTTGGACACAGGGGACATGGTGCCAGGAACAGTGACTAATATTTGAGAGAGGCTGAAGATGTGGGACACTTCTCACAGATGCCATTCTCCCTTGCTCAGCAGCATCTCATCACACAGGATATGGGACACACTCATAAAGTGAGATGGGTATTTGTCATCTCTACCCAGAAAAGTTGGCCTGGGGAAGCTGACTGATGGGTTTCTCCCTCACCACGTCCTGCCACCTTTCTGCACATGTTCACAGCTCTCCTAGTGTTTGGCATGTGCTTGGGTATGCAGGTGAATGACATGTAGGTGGATGTTTGCCCATCATTGCCTGGCTTTGAGAAGGATTATGATAAAACAAACCTGTAATACAGGACAAATTTTGAAGCAAACAGTTTCTTCTTCCTAATTTTAGGATGACAGGAACAAGGTGGGCCCCCACCGTATCATCCTGCTGGTTCCTCAAGTGGATCAGGTTCAGACACAGGCATTATAGAGTCCGCACACCCTATAATCTCTTTTTCTTTTTCTTCTTGCTCTCCCTCCCCCCCACTACACCACATTACACAGTCAGGCTGGGATCAAATTCAGCTTACTTGAATGTATATCATTTCCAAGTTGAAGTCTAATCTGCAGCCTTGTCCCCAGTGAGATACTCAGTTTACCCCTCCTGTAACTAAAGCTCATTGTTACGCCTATAATAATCAAATGTATCATTTTCCTAAAGGATACTTCTGGTCAATGTTTTGCATTTTCAATGAAGTTTTCTATAAAACTCTTCTCTTTGTTATGTCACACGCAGGCTTCCCTCTCCATTCAACCTTGCTTTTTATTTCGGTGTCCCATTCATTAGCCAATGTGGAGGAAAAAAAATAATTATATTTCCCCTTGGAAGAATCAAAACCATTCATGTCTATGAAAGAATAATAGCATGACCAGGGGACTACAGATCAATGTTATCCATCCATTCCACTTAAATGGAAATCACTCCGCATGAAAAATTCACGATGCCCTCTATCCTTTACATAGATAATGGGGACATCTGGTTACAGCAGTCAGAATCATTTTACCTATGTATATACGTGAGATACACACTTGTGTGCTTTCGGTGCAATTCAGATAATGACTCACATTGCCAGAATTAGTTATTTTGTAACCACTTTGAGAAGTCTAATGCACCTTCTTCTAATGAACACAAGTCCCTAATAGGAGCAGCAACAGAGATAAGATACTGAGCTAGATAAGATCACTGGTGAGACCCCGTGATGCCTGTGGATTACCTGCTGCTATATTTTTACTGATGTTTTTAATATTGATAAAAGGCTTGGTGGCCAATCCTCCTGACCATTCATGTCTCTGTCTTTGATCTCAGCTTGGGTGAGGTTTCCACTGCCCTGGGAATCTTGGCATCACTGCACAAAGAAGGAGGGATCGATCACAGAGCCTCTCCATGCTGCAACCACTTTGCACGCCTTTTGCCCACTGGTGGCAAAAGCAGTTTATGCTGTGGCAGCTTTACAAAGCAGCTAGTGGAAAACTGGGGAAACGCAAGTGTATCCTAAATCTTTAAAGGCATACTCAAGTCTCAATTTCTCAGCCCTATCCCACTGTGGATTTATACTTAACATGATATGGTCTTTGGACAGAAGTTGCTAGTTCTGATTTGTGATGGGGATATCTCCGTCTTTAGCTAGGCTTTTGGAAAAGATATTAGGCTTATATTGTATTTCCTCTCACAAAACACAGCTACTTCAGTCTTGTCTGAAAACACATCAGAAGTTTAAGGAAATCAGTGATCTTTCCTCCTCTTTCTTGGGAATTCAGGGGTCAGTGTGCAGTTCTGCATAGCACCCCAGAGTCCAGGGAGCATCTCCTGCCCATACCCACCAGCAGCCAAGGCCAGAGAACAAGAGGAAAATTTCCATGTCTGTGAAGGGGAACAGCAGCACCCTTGTCAGCATGCAGTACCACAGAGAAAGGAAAGGTGGGCAGCTATGCCACTTTTAGTTTCTGGGCATGAAATGTGAAGACAGAGGCCAGAATGGAAAGAAGAGTGATCCAAGTGGTTTCAGGATATACATATGCAAAGGTGCACATATGTTAGCATTAGAGATTAATGCAAAAAACTGTCTCATACATAGAGAAAAGACATGAACAAAAGAAGTACAAACTCAGCAATCTAGGGATTGACATGGTAACAGATGAATCAAGATTATCTCCCACTATAGAGGAAAATTAAGTTGTATATTAGCTGTTCAAGACAATGATATATCAGCATATGCTTTTATTATCTATATATTTAGCTGTCTTGTGTAATACAACCACATTAGATCAGCAGATGAGGATCCCATACTACGTACTTATGTCCTAATAAATATGCACAAGAACTACTTCACACACTGCTTAGGCCAGAAGCTGCTCTCTCCATTGCCATTAATATTGATTGGCGGTTAAGTGGATCTCACTGTCAGTCCATTGCACCAACTCTAACGTGACAGCCACGGTTTGTGCAATTTCTGTTTTTAACACAGACTTTAACCTTTCTGAACTTCCTGATTCCTTCTGTCTCCTCAGGAGTGCTGCCTCAATCAAATGAAGGCCCATGAAGCAGTTTACAGAAAAGAGATGAGAATTTTTTTACATGAAGAACATAAAATTTTTCCCCACCACTCACATCATTTTAAACATTCAAATGAGGAAATTAACTGTTGAGTGGTACGGACTAGATCTAGTCTCATTAATCCAACAATAATTGAAATACAGGACTTCCCCTGAGGCCATGGATTAATGACCAGCTAGGTGGAGCTGCTGACATGAAGCACAGCCAAGTGCCATTAACCCCAGCCAGGCATTATTTAATCCCAGAGGAAATGTCCTGTGCAAACTTTGTTACCACTCGAGTGAGAGGAAGAGGGAGGAGAGGGTTCACGTGGGCTGGGTGCATGGAGAGCACCCTTCCGCTTACCACCCACGGGGCATCCCCGCATGCGCTCCTCATCTCCTGGCATCCCATTCATCAACCTGCATCTCCGCAGCTCCCGCTGACCAGTGGACACATAATTAAAAGGACTTAATGATCTGAAGCAGAAACTGTGTTTAATGAAGCCCCACTCAGACTTGTGTGCCAATGCCAACCCTGTTTGCTGACAAATATTTGCTAACCCTCTGTGCACCTGCCTTCCCCACTCATTACGTCTCCCTAAGTCTAAAGGTAGCACTGTCTGGTTAGACCTGCAAAGTCCAAGCCACTTGAGGGGCTCATAAATGTCTCTGACAAAGCTGAGTCAGATCTGCCAAGCTCCATTTGTTTCAGTCTCCTTCTTTTTTAACACCAGCCATTGTTCACTTCCTACATGTAAACTCAACTAAATGCTGTTGCCTCTTTTAGCATAAGAGGTAATTTCCTGGCTAAAGGTTCCCACCAAAATAATTTCTGTCTTCCAGCCAGGAATTGGAAATCCCTGAAGCCACTTATGTTCCTCTCAGCCTTTACAAAATGCTCTAAAGAAGAAAAGAAATAGGTAATAAATCATATTATTAGTAGTAATAGCGATATACTAGCAATACTAGTAATAGCTGTAGTAGACATAGTAGTCATAGCCATAGTAATTAGCATCATTGTAATGAGATTAATAATAGTAATGGTTTAAGAGCCTACTCTTGTTTTCACTGAACTTGATGAGAGTTTCAGGATTTACTACAATGGGAACAGGGTCAGATCCTAAACAAGCAAGGGTTAGGCTACAGAAAAAAAAAGGAAGTGGTATAGGATTATGTCTCCCTCCCCTTTCCACTCCAAGTAAAGAAAACCAGGGAAGATTAGAAAGCTGTAAGGAAGACAGACAAGCAAGAGACAAGCAGAGGTTAAAAAGCAAACAAAGCTGCACACACAGCTCTGGGTGGTGCCCCTATTCACACCAGTAAGGGAATGTCCACCTGAGCCACCACAGCAGAATTGGGCTGGCAAGCCATTCCTTACCAATGAGAGTGAGAGATTCCACACACAGTTCATCTGAAAGAATAAGTATGTGCCTCACATTTCACCTCTCTGCTTTGACACTGCACTGAGATGTTAGATGCTCCTACACATTCAAGCTGCCCGTCCATCCCAACATGTGAATGCAGGAAGATCTGGCATCCACAGGAGGAGACAACGATCCCACACAGGGAGGGAACTTCTCCTTTGGCACATGGGTTGGAGCTTCCTGGACACAGACAAGCAGCCACACCAAGGTGAGCAACTACAGCTTGAATGTTCAAGTGACACCAACCAACCGAACACATCTTTCTGTACAGCAGGCCAAGTCTGAGCTCACAACAGCCAAAGCTGAACCACATAGGACCCTGTCAGAGGCCAGGAATAAGACCCCTACAGGCAGCCCTTGCTCACACTGCATCATGCTCTGTGCAATTTTAGGGAAGCTAGACTCAGAGGGGAAACTCTGGCAATGGAGGTAGACTGAATAATACAATCCTGGTGAGAGAAGGAAGAATGGTTTTGAGCGCAAAATGCACTCTGATCCTGCCACTGGCCACAAAACATTCTGTTTCACATCCGTATTTTTCTGGGAATGGCATGACACAAAGCAAAGTCCCATAGTATTACAAGGTCATAAAAAAAAAAAAAAAAAAAAAAAAAAGAGTAAGAAAAAAATGCTCAGCCTGCTTGTTCCTCCATCTAACCATAGCCAAACATTAACAACCGATTGTTCCTTTGTAGATAGTTGGCTGCTTCCAGTCCTGACGTGTAATTGCTTTCTGGTCTCCCACCCGACAAAGCACAGTGTGAAAGGATGTACACATGAAAGCTAGGGTAAATTCAAAAACATCAGTCCCAGGCTGCAAGGGAGCTGAATTCAATATCAGCAAAACATACAGGAAAGGACAATGTATAATGGAAGTGGAGGGGGACGGAGGGGGGAGTGTGCAGGGGGAGGGGATAATGTAAACATTCACGCATGAAAATATTAGATTATTCTTGTTGCACAGTGACTTGAATTCCAAGTATTTATGTGGTCATTTCCATTTCTTTTCCCAAGAGGGTGCTGCGACTGGCATGGCTGTCAGAGGAGTGTGAGAAGATGCCAGCACAGGCAAGCAGTTTCCAAGGCAGAACTACAGCAATGCCTGATATTGTATTAATGTGAGTGCTGGCCATCTGGCCATTAGGGACAAGCTGCTGCCAGGGTGTCTCTCTTTTTCCATCTCATTTCAGAAGCTCTGGAGCCTAGGACTGAGACCCCTAGGGAGATTCTGGCTAAAGATCATTCCAGCATCCACTCAGATGTTGTAGAGAAAGGGCCAGAGAGCTGATAAGGCAGGATAATGTGCTCACACCCACACAGAAAAAAACAACGGAGAATAACACTGAATGGGGGGGAGCTAGAGGCAGAAAGAAAATGAGAGCAGATGAACAAGGGAATGGTTTAAACAAATAAGAGGGAGGAAGCAGGCAAAGGAAAAGAAAAACAAGAGGCACAGCACTGCTCAAAGGAGGCCTTAAAAGGAGGTGAGAGGAACAGAGAAGAAAAGGAATAGAAAGGGCTCAATAAGGAGAAATGGCTATCATTAAAGAGGCAGGGGTTATGAAAGGACTACTAGCACAATGCACCTTTTCGGATTTTAACTACTCAGGGCTAAAGTAAGGGCTTTGAGTTCACCCTCTTGAATAGTACCTTGTCCCAGGCCTGCTGAAGTCAGTGCTCAGCAAAAGGGATCAGGGAGCGTGGGTAAAGGTGCCAAAACTTTGTCTTGTCAAAATAAATGCTCTCCCTTATGCTTGTTTATCTATTTTTTATTGCCCATTGGAGATGCTTAGACTAATCCCTTGGATTTTTTTAAATGTACAGAAAGCTTAATACAAAGTTAAGAGTCACCATTTTATATCGATATGGAAGATTACATTCCTGGAAATGTCAGCAGCTTTACCAGATTGCTGCTAAATCAGCAAACTGAAAGGAAGAAATGAGGGCACTCAGCTTTTCTGTAAAAGAAAGCAAAACATCTGCCTACAATATAAATCTCATCTAATGGGTGAGGAAGTGGCATGGAAGAGCGAGAGTACTAAAATGACAGCCTGTGAAGCCTCGCTTCCTTCAAAAGCTGCTCAAGAACCAGTGTTATAGTGTGATTTCCTGAGTATATTACTGAAAAGCAGGCATCATACGCAACTGTTATTTCTGTTGCTGTTATTATTATACCACTGTTATTTGGATCCATATCCTCCAAGAGGATCTGAGGGCGGATCTGGAAGTCTGAAAACAGGATCCCTTCTGAGATTTCCCATACTTCCTCATTTTACCTAAAGTTTGTTTGATGACATTTAAGGGATGCCTTTCATGAAGATGTTTCTGGCATGAAAGCTGGGGTATTAACTCCACACTGAAGAACCTAAATACATCTCTGGGTCAGGCCATACTAGGGGAGGGGAATATGAACTGCACCACTGCACAAAGGAAGTGCAGGTTTGGGTAGTGAGTCTGGTGTGGATCTCACAGCTAGGACTTACCCGTAGCTTCAGAGAAAGCAGATTGCAAGAACCTTTCTGTAAGGGGATCTGCAGGGCCTCACCTTTCACATCAGCAACTTGTGCCACATGGAACACTACCAGTCGTTACAAAACTGAGTGCAGGGAGGCAACTCAATAAGAAATGATTTCAGAAGAAAAAATAGTTGACAGCATTTGGTATGGGAGTGGCTGTTTGTGTACATGACACTTACTTGAATTTAGAGCAATAGAAATACTTGATGTCCATTGCTAATTAAAACCAAACCAAATTAAGTACTAGTATAGTATTACCCTGGAGCTAAACCAGTGTAAAGGGGACCAAACCCGAGGTTATGTTACTGCAAACCCTCCCATGCAAGTCATTCTTGTTCACCAGAGCAACCCACTTACTTGTGATTACTTGTACTACTTCCCCTAAGTGAAGCAGCAGAGAAGCACATCCTTAATGAGTAACAAGATGTTTTTCTGGACCTTTTGGAGTATGGAGTGGGTTTTTTTACATTCAACTAGACATTCCTACCATAGCTTCCGTGTAGCAGAAGTGAAGGTTGTTGGCAGCGGGCATGGGGCTGTGAGGGACAATGCTGCGGAGCTGCAAAGCTGGGACTGGTAGCTGATCAGGTCACCTCTCAAAGGCAGCCAAGAGCCCCTGTCCCAGGGGAGGCAGCTTTGGAGGAAGGCGTCTTGACAAAGAACCTCAAACAATGCTGAGGAGGGGAAGTAGGATGGCCAGAAACCTACTTGTGTCCGTGGAGCACAGCTATGTGCTGTATCATACAGGGGAAACGGGGTTTCTCCAGTGAAACCATGTTACAACACACTTATTCTAACAATTTGTTCTGTGATCATTTCTTTTAAAAAGATTTTCCAGCCACCTACACAGATTTCAGTGGGAAAAAAAAATCTACAGGAAGCATACTGATCATTGCATTCATTCCCATTAAAATGCTCATCTAATTTAGAGTGCCTTTGCAGGGATAGCCCCCTCACTAAAACACTGAGGGATGATCCTGGTCAGCAGTCTTAAGTAGACATAGAAAATGAAATATTTCAAAGAGAGGTAAACTGATTGAAATGAACTGAAATAAAACCGATCTCAATGTCTTTACTTTCCTGAGTATTTTTAATGCTGCAGAGGGAGTGCCTTAGCTCCCTTTATCTTTTATTTTATTAGCCAAAGTGAAATTGATAGCACTCATAAAGATTTTATATCTTTTTAACGTCCATAATTACTTCTGTGAAAAATTGTCCTGGCTGGGAGAAAGCCTACTATAGGAAGATACAGGGCAGGAAGAGGAAAAAATTCTCTGTCTCCCACAAAAAGAAGAACAAAATGACATCAAAGGTTTTCTTCACTTCTAGATTCTAAGATTCAATCTATCCACTTTACATTTCTCAAGCAGAAGTGACCAAAACTTGGGAAAATGATTTTACTAAATAGGAATGCAAATCAAAACTGGGTTTGGTTTACAGAATTTTCAGTAGATATCTTCTGGCCCATTTTGCTAGAATATTTTTCAGATATTCTTTTTTGTATCAAAATTTTTACAAAGTTTTTAGCTGAAGGTAGATTTTTATAATTCCAAATTCAAAAAAATTGTTGGATGAAAAGTTATTTTCGACTGAGAAAACCCATTGTGGTTGGTCTAAAAAAAAATCGATTATAGTTCTGATAAGAAATACTGGAGAAGAATCTTGCAGAGTCAGACCATTCTGACAACGATTTGGGGTTTTCATCATGTTTAAAAAGCTTTGAAAATAAAAATATGTAGCCTGAGAATTAGAAAAAATGCTTTCTAGGACTAGCTTCTTCAATTCTACCTTCATGCAAGAACATAACAGCTCCCATGTGGCCATGCTTTCTTTCTCTATTGTTTGAAACAACCATGGATTAGAAAACAGTGCATTGTGAGGGAGGGATGTGAGTTATTAATCAAGTATCACCGTTTGTATTTTCTCACTGTATTAAATCACAGGCACCCAGGAAGCTATTTCATCTGTTGACATCTAAGTGGGATGATAGAAAAAATAAGACAAGTCAGTGCAGAAGGCCAGGACAAAGACCTATGTGGCTAATGGAGTGCAACCCTTGCACACGGGGATTGAGGAGGAATCAAGTGGCAGGGGGACGCAGTGCTGTATCCTCTGC
This sequence comes from Pezoporus wallicus, assembly GCF_028554395.1. NCBI lineage: Eukaryota > Metazoa > Chordata > Aves > Psittaciformes > Psittacidae > Pezoporus > Pezoporus wallicus. The sequence continues at coordinate 7,623,539 of NW_026637663.1, forward strand.
ACAGGGCTGGACTTCACTTCTGGCAACAGAGGCAGCAGGGAAAGGCCAGGTGGCACTCAGCAGGCTTCCTCAGCTCCCCACCTGCACAGGTGAATGCATGGTGCTCCTGTTCCTTCTGATGACACCAGGCAGACACTACTGCTCTGTGGCAGCGGTCACTCAGCTGGGGCACAGATACTGTTGTTTGCTTTGCAGCTGTGGGGGAAACAGCTCTCTCTTGCCTCATCTGCTTGAGACAGCAAAGAGAACGAGCAGAAGAAGGAGCAGAAGTGAGATGCAGACAAATTGCAGGAAAATAGACCAGAATCCAGCCAGGGCCTACTAAAAGAGGAATCCGCAATGGAAGTTTTGCAGAGCAGCCCTAAAAGTGGTTTTAAGACCTTATCAGTGTGGTCCTGCAATCTTGGCTGGACACAGAAATATGACACAGAAAGCAGTGACAAAGCTCTCCACAAGGTCAGTTGCATTAGGTCAGGTCCACAGCACAGGTGAAAGCTGAGGATCATTCTGCAGGAAAGCACAAGCCTCTATGTAACAGTTAGTGCTGAAGCCAGCTTTACAATATCTACACCCCATGATTATGATATTCCCTGGATAGAAGAACCAGCTAACAGATGGGTAAATAATGGATTACACCTACTGCTTGGGATTTGATTTTACCCAGTCCTGTGAAGGCAGAAAAACTATGCACTTTGAAGAATTTCTTGTTTGGAAATAATATAATTCACATTCAAAGAAAATCAAGCCCAGTGCAAACATTTGCAAATAAATATGACCTTCTTCATAAAATGCACTTTAACATTAGAGCCCAACCTTGGCAAGTCCTGAAAAACCGAGTTCTTCAAAAACTAAAGGTTCTCATTACCTTTCAGGACCAGCCCTTAACCTCGGTCTCTCCTCAATGTCCATATGGAACTTTCTTCCCTTTTAGGCTTATTTTTGTTTTTAACCAAGAGCCAATTAGACAGATTTTGAATAAGGCTGGAGCACTTTTTGTTCAAATGAGAAATTTTAGTCCCTTGAAGTATAATGGTTTTTCAATAGAAATCCTCTCCTGCTGTGCATTGATCAGCTATTGATTGGTGAGGGTTTAAACCAAATTATCACTGCCAAATAAAAGACCTTCAGGATGAAGGAACTGAGCTGAGCACACTGTTATATGAAAAGTAAGCCAATCCTTTGTGGTGGAATCGAAAGGCCCTGGTCACTCTTGAAGAAAAAAAATGTTAATTGAAAAATTCCTTAAATAGGTAACAGCTCTGAAAGTCTGCTTTACATAAAAGATATGAAATCACAATCAGCCAACAAGGAGAAAAGGATCCTGGAGCTCAAGTGGTTTTTCTCTCTAAATGGTGCTGATTACTTTCCCATTCATGGATGACATGGAGTGATGGAAATTAGTCATTTCAGAAGAAAGGACTAATGACAGCTGAATTTGTGGGCACTGGGGGAAGTTTGACGATTGGCTCCTCGAGACAGAAAGTTAAAACAAATGAACTTCCTATTGGGTGGAAAGATTTATCCCAAACCTAGCAGGAAAAGAGATACACAAACTTGATCGGGCTTTGAAAGATCCAATGTTTTTCATTTCTGCTCTCACTAGCAGTAGCAAGGGTTTTGAACTTTGTTGAAAGAACAATGAAGGAGAAATGTGATGATTACACAAAATTGGCTAGTAATAAGAAATAAATTCCCAAACAAGTCTTTTCCTTTACAATTTGGAAATTAACAGAATGCATCTTACTGATCCTCTTAGGCAGGTGTGGGAGGTGGAAGCTCCATCCAGCTGTTGGAATTCCAACCAAAGGTCCACAGAGGCATTAGAAAGCTTTTGGTAGGCTCCATATAAGTTAAAAGAGATGTCAGTACTCTTAAGGTCAGGCCAGATCTTTGAGGAGCTAACTCTATATACCAGTATCTCAACATGTGCAGGACTGCAAGAATGAGGCAGGATTATACCCTGCCAGAGCCACAGAACACTGCAGTCCAAGTTGCTCCAAAGTCTCCAAAGCTGCAGTCCCCCTGGATCATGGACATGTCTTGCCTTGGCCACATCTGTGCCTGCACTCAGCTCTGCCTCCACACTGAGAAACTCACCTGCATCACCCTGGCATGGCTCTGTCTCTTCTGCTGGGAGAGCAGAAGTCTCTTCTCCTTTCTTAAGGATCAGGTGCCAAGTACTTTATATATAGCATTTTTCTTAGCATGTCAGAAAGCAACACGGAATAGGATCATTTAGCCATCATGTTTAAGTGTGACATTATATTACAAAGGTATTTCAGGAAAACTAACCTATAACCCCGTTTGCAAGATTTCAGTACCTTAAAGTTCAGGATTGTTCAGTTTCAGGGACAGGTTTTTCCCACTCCTGAATAGCTGGCTCCATAACTAAACTCATATTCCAAAACATCACCATTCAAATTCGTATCTGCAGGGCTCTGTAGTGTCTGGTTCAGGGGTCAGTTTAGTTTGTTTTCCAGATCTCTTGGAAGAGAAAGGTCTGGTTAGGACTCCATGAAAATTCACTTTGTACAACAAAATCATGTGTATTTCAAGACTTTAAAGAAGTCAGAGCCAATATGGTTGCTTGACTTCTTTCAGTGAGAAGAACCATATTTATTTAGTAAAAGCACTCTCTTTGATTATGCTACTCTGTAGGCATTTAGCTGCTGGTAGTTGTAAATTGAGCTCTTGCCCAGATTTTGATGATACAAACATTTCATCCAACATGATCCAACAGAGGTCTGCCATACCTTCTTTGTCAAGCAGGATACCACAGCAGTAACAGAGTAAATATGTTTGTCATGACTTTGCTAGTATAGTAAATACGGTGGCCAACGCCAGAGACTACAAAAGGTCAACAAAATGCCTCATAAAACCCCCAGTTTTGTAACTGTAGATACCTTGAATGTTAATGTCCCAGCAGAGCTTTATCATTCTTAACCAAAGACCAGATAGATGGAATTCATGTGGGTAATATTTTTATCTATACAGATGAATATTGTTTTTTCTTTATTTTATTTATTAATATCCCAGAGCTGAGAGTTTCATCAGATAACCACATGTGCATCAGCCAAGCACAAGATATGCTTTAGGCAAGCGTGCATTCAACCAGGCTTGAAAGAGAGGTAACTGGGAAAAATGTAGTCATTTCTGATAAACAGGAGGTTAAACTAAGTTGCCTAGTTGTCACAACAGGCTCAGAGTTAAGTGAAATAACTTAGCATAAAGAAAGAATTGTGCCTTTCCATTCCTTTTACACCTGCAGCCTTTTGACTGAGAGAATTCCTCGGTGTGAAAAAGTAAGTAGGAAGTAACATATAACTCCAGTGCAATCTGCTGTTGAACACACAAATTTCCCCATTTCTGTTAAATAATTACCATGGAAGAGTATATTGGATAACGAAAGCACAGTCTTCTTACCATTTCAGTGGTGATGAGTCACCTGGCTTTGGTAGGAGAAAGATCAGTCCATAGACTGAGAGGCAAAGAAATCTGATGATGCTGAAGATAGCAATCTGGGAGAAGGAAAACTTATGCAGAAGAGCCTAGAAATATTTTCTTTGCCTGTTGCCCACAGAATATCTTCTTCATCTTTGCTCAACCTAGTGTATTTATACAACAGATTAATACATTAAATAGTGCCTCCCTAATCTCCAGTTTATCGCCAACATATGGATACAAGATGCTTCAAGTCCTAATTCACTGATAATTAGGTTGAATTTTACAGTAAGAATTCAAGGAAAAACCTCTAATAAAGGTGTAGAAGTTTATCATTCACAAAACAAATATATAATATCAAATATTGCATAAAGTAAAATCTAGTGTTTTGATTGGAGGACCTGATTTGACCCACAACTTCTTGCCAGATTCTCTGTTATGTCTCTAGAGAATCAGTGCTTTGGGTGGCCAGAAAGGTCCACTGGCTTGAAAAGGCAGGGTGCTGCAGCAATGCTGGGCTGCTTCCCAGAATTCACAGCACAAGCCTAGGACCAGAGCTTCCAAACAGAAATTGAGTAAAGAGAAGTCAGGTCTCACCTCTCCTGCACCCTGAATTTCAGAACTTACATTTTATGTGTCAAAGTTTCATATTACAACCACCAAACTGTCAGACTTTGGCATCTGACACAACATGCCTACTGGGCATGTTTTTCAGACTCCACAAACTCACTGGGCAAATGAAGAATAATTTGTTTAACCATCCACACTTCTCCTTTGATGCAGGTATAATGAAAATCTCTGTTTCATAACAGAGAAAACGGAGCAATGGAAAAAATATCACCTACCTAAGGTGAGGAAACCAGCCTCACAGACAATGCTAGAACACAGATTGTCTAATTACTAGGCTGTGTTCTCCTAATTGCCAAATAAACCCATAACCCTGGCAGAAGAATGATTACGCCTTCATCACCATCCTGTTTACTCAACAATCCAGTAATAGAGCAATGGCTGGGAGAAAATGCATTCTGGTTTTGCAAAACTGTCTCAGAGATTTGACAAGTCATCACACAGAGACCTGTAATGAGTTCAAACCGCTCTTAAAGTAAAACTAAAATCTGAAACAAACTTCTGAAAAGGAATCTGTGTCACTTTCTGATACAAACTGTTCATTTACATTCCTTTAATGATCTGACTGTATTGAACCCAACGCACAGAGCAACACATGCAAGAAAGCTCATTTACACTTCCAACTTTGTTTTTCCAAGGGAGCTGTATTATTTACCTCCTCATTTCCTTTGCAGCATTTACAACAGGAGCTATAAGCTAAATGTTCGAGCAATAGATGGAAGATGAAAGGTGACCAAATATATTCAAGCCAGTAATAAACAGAGAGCGTTTGTAGGTGAAAACAACCAGCTTGGCACAAGAGAGAGAGAGATAATGCAGTGGGTTTAATAGGAGGCTTTTAACGTTTCCTGTTCGGGATTGGCTGGCTTATTAATGATTTAAGCACAAATTGAATTAACCAAATATTGAACATATGTTCTTTTAAACTCTCTTAAATCTACCAGAGCATTACACGAGAGAGCTATGCGGCCATGCTGTTGAAGTGGGGGGGGGAGGATGACAAGGGATATTGAGGGTAACTGGGTAAGTAAAACATAACCTGAAGGTGGTCAATTTAATGCTGTGTTAGTGGCCTGAACTTTCAGTTCCCAAAGGGAAAGGATGATTAATGCCACTACCAAATGTATACCCATACCTGACCCTGATCTCATCAAATCCTGCTGCCACCATCTGCTGTTTTTAATTCCTCTGCAATATTTGTATTTGCTACCTCCCTCCTACAAAGAGAGGGAGAAAAAAAAATGTTCCCTGCTTATGAATGGTGTGATCTGGTTGTACTGGCTGAACGCTGGCCAGGAGGCATCTGTTGCTTATAGTCCTGACAGCATCTGCTACTATTTCTCACTTTTCCCAGCATGCTGTGAGATATGGTTTCTCCCAAAGGTGGCCTTTGTATGCACCATTGTCAATTCCATCATTGTCTGCCACAGCCTGTTCCCACGATGCAGTGATAGTTATTACCACGCTGCAAAACCTTTTCTTGCAGGCTATCTGTAATCTAAGATATTGTGTGATTGAGTTATGCAGTTAACCCTTTTCCTATGCATCAAACCATTAAAATAAAAAGAAACAGGCTGGACCATTTTTAGAAGGAAAACCTTCAGGACTTGCAATAGATGGGAAAGTGAAACTTTTTTTTTTATTATTTTTATTTTTTTTTGTTTTAGAATAGTAAATTTGGCAATAACTACACTCAAGGTTTAAAAACAAACAAAAAAAAGACTAAAAGCAAAAGTTGTCCTAACTAGCTGTTTTAATTCCTTTAAAAATACTATAAAGGATGCATTGTTTTTTCTCCTGATTCCTGATACGGCTATTAAGCATTGTAACCAAATGTGTGTGAATGCTATTATTTATGTGTCTGATCTTTAAATACCCTTTGCTAGTGGGATACAGACTGAGACTTCTGATGGACATAGGCGTCCCAAGCTGTCATCTTGGCCTTGTCCTTCTGTCAAACAGTTAGTATGTCAAACGCTTCTCCTGGGAACTTTTAGGGTAAGAGACTGTAAGCACAGAACAGCCCGGTCTCCAGAGAGCAACTTTTAACTCGCGACAATATCCTTGGTGTCAGCTCAGAATAGCCCACTATGGGGCAAGGAGAAAGAAAGCGCAACAGATGTTACTAGTAAAACCATGTTTACAATTCTGTAAAGTTATTGCCCTTATGTATGTACCTTCTGACCAAAACCCACTTAAAAGATGGCCATGTTCCTAGTGGTTGGATTTTTAAGTCAATTCTGTTCAAGTAAATCTTCACATAGAGAATCAGTGCAATTAAAATAGGCATCACATCTAGCACGTGTATGAGCTCCCCCCATTCCCCCTAGATCATCTGTAACAGTGTGGACTCTCAAATAACAGTTATCACTTCCAGACGTATTTATGGCAATTTCTATTTCTGCATAACAATTGTTTTATCCCTCCTTATATATATATCCCTGAATAGCCCTCCTGAAAATACACAAAACATGAGTGATATTTTATCTCCCCAAATGCATTCATATATCCTTTATCTTCTTTTTCTAACTCTTCTTTATAACTTTTCATTAATTTGTGGCTATTTATTACATACAGAATCATACCTAAATCCCCTTAAAGGTACTTCCACAATTTTGCAATAGTTAAAGTAAGCAAGTTATCTGGAAACAATAATGATAATTAGCTGATTTTTTTAAAATCTATCTTATGCCAAAATATTGGCAAAAAAAATGGAGGGGAAAGAACCATGGAACTTGTGAAGCAGGATTTTAAAATTATGCCCCCCTCAAAATCCGCATCTCTCCTTCTGCCCAGTCCTGAGGATCTCTCGGGTGGTGCAATACAGCACTTGGTGACAGAGCAAATATCAAGAAAGCATTTACAAGACTACATTTGGCTACTGTTCCCCTGTTAGCCTCATTTCTGTTATATTTCTCATCACCTATATTACATTTTTGGGGAGGAGGGCTTCTGTGGAAGGGGAATATTGTGTTATTTTATACCTCTGTGATTCCTATTTTAAGTGGGGACTCATGTTTTTTCAACTGTGGGTTTATGCTGTCTCCTCTAGTAATGCCAAATGTAGTACCAGCATGGAAGGAACATAAAGACCATGTACTCTACAGAGGTACTACTGTCTTCGGCACCAGCTCATCTTGCCTTCACACTTTTGCTAGTTATTTAAAGTCCATTTTCAGTGTTATCATAAATTTAAACGAGGAATTCTGATTTAAAACTGTTTCACTTTCTCTCTGTGCACATAAAAGTTTAGGGAGAATAAGTTACTTTACATGCTAAGCCAGGTATGACGTTAGATAACAGATCTGCTGAGCTGCCATTGGTAAGGACTGTTAAAAATATATTGTTGAATCCAAGAATTCCTCTCTGCACCCTGAAATCCTTTCTCCAGAAGCAACAGATAACAAGGAAAACCATGTCTGGGTGACTCACTTGCAATCTTCTATCTCTAAGGCAGGATGAGGCCAGGGAAGCAAAGAAAGTACCTAGAGGTGGACCACTGTACTTGTAGCACCTGGTCTCCATGCTGGCTGCAAATTCTGCACAGGCAGATTTTTGTGGAGAAATTTAAGATTTCATAAAAAAGAAAGAACGGAGCATGTGCCTCTGAAGAAATCCATAGGTACAAATTGTGTGTGGTATCTATAGATGGAAAGCAATAAAATTATCCTAGCAGCCAGATAACATGATTTGTAACAGAATCATTGTGCAGAACCACGATATACAAATGCTCTGAACAACACATTTCAAACTACAGATTGCACCCAAGTTGGCTGTGGAAGCTCAACTGCTGCAAACTTACCACCATTTCTGAGTCTGTAGTTCCCTGAGGCACTACCTTATCCTTTGCTATTTCCATTAGGATATAATATCCTTTACTGACAGCTTTTTTGCAGGAGGAGCTGTGTGTTTATCATTTCCTGTAACAAGGTGAACCAAGGTAAAAGCTACCATGAAGGGCACTATGATCTCCCTGAGATCTTCAGTAAGATACAGCAAACCCTAGGTGTGAGGTAAGGAGACACAAAAGCACTGCCTTCAACAGAGATCTGCACACTAACGGCATAACATGGCTTAGACAAGCCTCACTGAATATTTGTTCCTATTTCAGGTGAATCACAAGGGCTCTGTTGCTCTCCTTTGACTCTGCTCGTGGTCTGGACGAAGAACAGTGGATGGCTCCTGTGAGAAGCGGTAGGTGCACTCTGCCCCTCTGACACCCAAGCCTCACCAGGGTTATAAACCAGAACTAGCTTCAGGCCTGCCAGCAGGGTCCCTCAATGAAAAGCAGCACTGGCACGTTTACAGACAAGCGTGTGTGTTTTCCTGCATCAGGAAATACTGCGAGGAGGCAGCAATATTTCTTTCCCTGTTTGTTACAACAACAGGAACAAGTATGGACAAAAATCCTTTATTATGGGTGAGCACGGTATTTAGGCTAGGATCTGTTGCTCCTCTTCTCCCTCCAGTGTTATTGTTAGCAGACCAGTTTGCAAACTAAACTCCTGCCGTGTGCAGGTAGGTTTTGATAGCATGAGCTGGAAGCTGCTCTCACTCACCCACTCTTTGTTTATAATTTAGCCAGGCAGCTATAGCTCCCACCATGCAAAACAGATGCTAAAATAAAGCAAAGCAGAGGCAGGAGTACTCAGATGGGGATGGGTTTACTGGAGGAGGAGATCACACACCAGGGGAGATCAGCCACTGGACCTCAGCAGCGTGCCCCAAGCCTCACGGCCACGAGTGACCTGCTCCCCACTACCTGCCGGCTGCACCGCGCCATTGCCTCGTGCCTGGGTCTGCTGTCATCCAGTCTCCCTTCCCCGGCCTCCCTGCCCTGCTCTGGCCTTTCCTGGCCTTCCCCGGCCTCTTCCGGGCCTTCCTTCCCTGGCAACAGCGGTGCGGCAGCCAATGGGGCCAGGCCAGGTCAGGGCGGCACAGCGGCGGCAGCAGCGGCGGCGTGGGCCTTTGTGCGGGGTGGCAGGTGACCACGGCGGGGGAACAAAGAGGGGTCAGGGCGGGAGCCGGGTCCCTTTTCTCAGGCCCATGTTCTCCACTCCTCACAATCTGTCTGAATTTAACTTGCCATTGAGGGCCCTGGCTGTAGAAAACAGCTTTATGTCGACTAATCCAGGCAGAAGTAAGGGTAGACACAGAGACAGGTTTGAAGGCGGGGCCGTGGCTATTCTGCTGCCTCTTTCTTTTTTTTTTTTTGGCTTTTTTTTCCCTCCCCCTCCCTTCCCCTCTGCCTCCAGTGAAAAGTTTTCTGAACAAAAAAAAAATGGTGACAAGATTAATCAGCCCGTGGAGCTGAAACACATGCTTGACTTAAACAACCTCTTTGCTGTTATTAACAACTGCTCCAGCATTTCTCTTGTTATGCTAATGGTACAGATTAGAGTAAAATCTATTCCTTCTTTGCTGAACAGGCCAATTGGTAGAGGCTGATCTATTTTTCTGCCCCGTTTTAATTCTTTTTTCTCCAGGCACAAGTGTTTGCAGCAGCAAGAACAACAGAACGTGAAAAAGAAATAAAAATAAGAAGGAAGAAAAACCTGCATACAGAAGTGACTAGCCCCCACAAGCACTAAAATCATTAATAAATACAAATCTATACTAGCCTGGAAAGAATGTCTGGGTGTTGTAAGATAGGATGACCACAAAAGACAGGAAATTCAACACAGTGGCCGATGATTTACCTTTAACTCATTCCTTTTTTTTTCTCTTTCCTGCGCAGACACCGAGTGCCCAGTAAAGGAGACAGTTTAGTTTTCATACATTCCTGGGCTGAAAAATGAAGGAACAAGGAGCATTGCTGGCAAGTCCTGAAGAGGGCAACTTGACTCAACAGCACATCACATGCTGGAGCATCGTACGCATGGAATGAGACTGTCCTGTTGCCATCACAGGCCATAGGACTGTTTGCTCTGTGGCATCTAGGGAGCAGGATAGGTGCTTGGTAGTTTGTGCTTCCTGTTAGCTTGGGTCAGGTCCTAAACATTCTTGAGTTGTTCTGTATTTACCCCCAGCTTTTTAGTAGTTAAAGACTACTAATATAGTCAAAGTTTCCAAAAGTAGTCAAAGACAAGTACCCTTTTCACACACAATAGCAAAGATGACATTGCAAGCTATGAGTTTATGATATGCTAAATATTTAAAAGCCTAATATGTCTGACATCTCAGAGAGGAGCTTTCAGCAGGTAGTAGCCACTGAGAGAGAATGAATGCACCATCAACTTCCATGTGGAGCACTCATATAGTGTTTATATTAAAGCCTGCATCACTTCCTCTGGATTTGAATTGTTCCTATATAAATAAGTGGAAACAGCATGATTCTGGTTCTGCCTCATCCTAAGCCAACTTAAGTTAGTGAGACTCTTCCCATTGATTTTGCTGATTTCAACATTTAGCCTCTGCCGCTGTCTCTATACAGTCACTGCCAAGCAGCAAACATCTGCTGCTGTTACCACCTTCTTCAGCCTCCCCAGACCCATTCACAGTTGGTTAGTGCTGTAAACTTGTCTGAGTTCAACGCTGTATGATTTCAGTGAGTTCAGTGGATTTCCAGGATCCACTTGTGAAGCTTGCAGTAAAAGCAGTAACATCTAGAGATATTAAGGACTCTCCTGGGTCAAACCTGGATTTGGATATCAGCACTTTGCCCGCACTAAATTTTATCAAACAGATTTCATAATTTCAGAACCAAAGACCTAGGGGATTGTTAGATCATCTGCTCTGACTTTCTGCCTACCATATGCCATCATACTTTGCCCAGTTATTCCCATATTGAGCCTAATTACCTGTACTTGATTAAAACAGATCACCCATCCTGTCCTAATGAAATGAAATGTAAAAATGGGAAGCTACTACCTCCTGTAGTAGTTTGCACCAGTATTTGAATGACCTTCATTCTTTAAAAACATGTGCCTAGCTTCTCATTTCAGTAAGCCTGGCTTCAATGTTTGGTTTTGACAGATTTGGCTCTACTGGAGTAAAAGAGCCTTCCTGAACATGGTATTTTCATCTTGTGAAAGAATGTCTTTGCAATCTTTGTGTCTTTATGCCTTTTTTATTTTCTTTAATATATAAACTGGTTGAACTCCTTAGGGTGTTCACTGCAAGCCACTTTCTTGATCTTTCTTTGCTGTTAATTGGAAATTGCCTACTCTCACTTGCTAATCTGTCCTGTAGTGACAGGACAAGGGGTAACAGGTTAAACCTTAAACAGGGGAAGTTTAGATTGGATATAAGGAGGAAATTCTTTCCTGTTAGGGTGGTGAGGCACTGGAGTAGGTTGCCAAGGGAGGTTGTGAATGCTCCATCCCTGGCAGTGTTCAAGACCAGGCTGGATAAAGCTTTGGGTGAGATGGTTTAGTGTGAGGTGTTCCTGCCCATTGCAGGGGGGTTGGAACTAGATGATCTTAAGGTCCTTTCCAACCCTAACCATTCTATGATTCTATGAATCCTGTGCAAGCACCCAAGGACTGCTTTGACCCATTTACCATAGCCATGCTCAGGCAGCTTGTTTACTGCCAGCCCTCTCCAAAATTGCCATATTGCAGGAGGTAACCTCACTTTCTCAAGGAGTGGTCTTACTTCCTTGCTCCTAAGTGTGCACCATTTTGCAGCTTTAAACACCTTGTGTTTCTCAGACACATGATCATATTGCTGCATGTAACTGCTGTGTCCTCAACCATTCTGCTGATCTTTGTATGTAACTATATTTAGAAGGCTAATTATTTTCACTCCAAGATGAGCAGGATGAGGCTTGCATCTGGCTGCTGTCAAGCACACTTGGAACAATCTCATTGAAAGAAAATTACCCAGGGATAACTTCTCTTCAACACAGGCTAGTTTCCAGCTATTAACTTATTTATCCCATGGTCGAGTGGTATTTTAAATAAATTTAGGTTCCCTTAGCATGAATGCTGCATGAAGTATATCTCTGTAGTTATCTTTAAAAGTTGAACCTTGAAACTCATTGAGGAAGGAGTTGGCAGTTAGTTGACAAGATCAGCCTTCTTTGGTGTCATTGATCCAAAGGTATATCCATCTCCTAATTCTTTATTGATTAAAATCTATATCAGTCTAAGCATTATTTCCCCTCAGATAAATGGTATGCTAATTGGGTCACTGTTACTTGGGTCACCATTACTTGGATCACCCTACTTGCCCTCCTTGAATATCAGCAGGCCATTTCCACTCTGTACAGCTGGAGTATCCTTGGTACTCTGATATGAATTGAATACCAACAAGCTGAAGATTTCCTCAGTCAATGATTTCTGAACTTCCAGGTATAAGTTACTGAGCCCTGATGGTTTATAAATGATTGTCACTAAAAAATGATGCCTTGTTTTCCTTCCAGTAACTCAGTGTCTGAAAGGAGTTTCTGTGATATTCATAAAATAGAAATATATCAGGAAAAGAAAAAAAAAAAAAAAAACAGTGAAATATCTATTTTTCCACATCCAGAGAATCTTTTCTTGTAATCTCCAGCTGCTAATACTTATATCCCATCATTAGGATTTATTTTATTCCTACTGTAGTTTAAAAAATATTGCTGTTCATGGTCTTCAGAAACTCCAGATAGGGATTTACCCAACTTTGGCTTTCACTTACCATTTTTGCATTTCACCCCTTATTATAGCCTTTGCTATCAATTTTATCTTTTTCATCACACTTTCTTATTTCTGACTTCTGTTTTCAATATTTTTCCAATGCTTTGTTTATTCCTCTTATAAGTGCACAGTTACAGTAAAATATCACTTCTAACCAGAACAAATATGACAATGCGCTGCATTTTTAGCATATCAACCCTGTGATAGACTCCCTAAAGAAAATGAAAGAAATAACAGACTTTAAAGTCCAAAGCACTGCACCACTGCATTGGTGCAAAAAGGTGTGACAGAGACAGGGCCTACAGCTGGTTTAGGGTACTGCCACTCCTTCTTCTCACCCCAAAGTAGGTAGGCTTGGCTTCCCCAGATAATTCTGTGTGAAATGAGCATCAGAGCACATTTTGTATTAGCTGGGTTTTAATCAGAGAGAGAAATCCAGGCATTTTGAGCCACCTACTAGGTAAAAGAAGTTTTTATTCTGCACTGAAGAAACAGTGTTCCCAGGAGAAATATCCTCCCTTAAACTCAATTAACAATTCAATAACAAAAATAAACTAGAATAAACATTTCTGATATTCAGCCTTTTTTTTTTTCACCCTGAATTCATGGGCTTTTTAAACAGGATTTCATTATCTAGTTGCAATTCATTTATTTCTGTCAGTGAAAACTCCTTTCTGTACAGCACTAGGCCTGTTAGTTCTACCATAGGCCATTTTTTCTCCCCTCACTTGGAACATATAGGTTGTCATTATTTTTTGTTTCAGTTTAGCTGGTGGGGAGCAGTGGAGGAAAAGTGAGAGGAGAAACATGTTAGGCTCTGATGCCAAATCCCTGGGTCTGAGCTTCATGGAAACAATGCCAAAATACAGATTAGGCGATACAGGAGCCAAGATGCTGTGCAGGAACTCAGTGCCAGATTTTAAATAAAACTACTGCACTTTGAGAAGAAACTATTAGACTTTAAGAAGAATTACCACATAGTCCAGCACTAATGCATCTTAAAGCCAGTAACTGCAACCCAACATAGCATTACAAAAGGGTAGAAGCCAGCTATTCTTGCAGATCAGTGAGGAAAGAGCAAAAGTGGTATATTTCCTGATTTTATTACTATTATTATTGCATAATTTTCTATTCCTAATACTGCAGCCAGACAGTGAACTTCCTTTCACAGCAGATAGATAGTCAAATGAGCTGACAAAACTCTGCAGTTTTCTTTTACCAGCATTCACACAATTTGCTTTGGTCCACATACCATGCAATCCCTGGTTTACCCAGAAATATCTTGAAGACAGAAGCTGTGTCTAAAAATAAGCCAGCAAAGGAACTGAACACAGTAATAGAGACTTTGTTGATGTGCAACATTTTCAGAGAATTGCACAATATCTAGCAAGAAATACTTCTCCAAGCTGTAACAACTCCATCATTAGTTGTGTTGTGCACTGCCTCTTCTGTTGTTGTTCATATTTCTGCAGTATCATAGTCCTATTTGTGGACCCATCCTATTTAGGCATCAGTACTGTGTTGAATGGTAACAGATTTTGTGTTCTTGCAAAACAGCTACTGGTTGGAGAATAAGTGGTGCAGAGTGTAGGTATTTTCTCACTGTGGGAGTTATCTGGCTTTCAGAGACTTGTGACATTCAGATTTCTGCCTGTCATGAGGTACCTTAAGTATTCACCTTTTAGCTAAATTCACTCTAAAGGGAAGATAGTTCCATAAACCAGCTCCCTTGACAGCCGATGGTGTACTGCACTCAGGCTGGAAAACAACTGGTTAGACAGTATTTCAGAAAAGCTCCAGGGGCCAGAGTTTTGAAATGAATCAGAACGTATTAAAGAAATATCTAGAGTCTGCATCACTGTCTTAGGGTTTGGCTGCAAATAATAGCTTTGTAGGCTGACACAAGCTCACTCTGCCCACACTCCAGGCAAGCACAAACTCTTTCCACCCTAGTCAAAACCAAGAAAATTTTGTTCTAGAGGCCATGCAGCTGTAATAGTGCTTCAGGGATCCAAAGTGGTTTCTCCTGCATCTCTCAGCAGGACTTCCTAGCAAAGGCTCAGCATGCCTCTAGCCACAGCTTCCAGTATGGTGCTGTCATGGGACCAGCTACCTCAATGAACAAGCAAAGTACCACACAGCCATTGCACCATACAACAATAATGTGTTCAGTATACTCTGTGTGCATGTAAGATGGCAAAAAACACTCAAAAGTCCATTGTCTGAGATGTCTCAGCAAAAAATAGTGATACACAATTCAGCAGAAACAATCCTGTTTCTAGAATTCGTTCTAGTTAGACAAAAACAGGAATCTTAACCTTCTAATGCTGGAAGTGAATTCTCCAGGGCGTGTGGCAACTTGACTAGCAGTTTTTCAAGGACAGAATAGCCTTTTCAAGGACAGAATAGCCTTCTTCCTAAGAAAAACAACTGGTAAAGCCACAAGTGCCAGCCCCATGCTAGGACTGTACCAGACTGCAGTTACTGTATGCCTTTAATGAATGATGCAGCTGCTATATTAATTTGGCTTCCATAAACATTAGAAAATAGTATATCTATTTTCATAAATACACTTAAAGTTATGATATACCATATATGTTATAGGCATGTATTGACCTTACAGCAGGTATCGTCAGTGTATGACAGTCCTGTACTTAGCTCACCATTGATTTTCTGTGCAAATTTGAGTATCGCTGTTGAAGCAAGATGCACAGAAATTGGAGAAAGCCCAGACAAGATGAGATAAGATTGAAAAAGCCCAGACAAGATGAAATAAGGTTGAACAACTTGGGATAGGCACATTCAGAAAAGTCTTAGGAACACCAGGTCTTCAAATATGTGAAAGGCTGCCAGTGAAAAAGAAGAGAATAACCTGACCTCCTTGTCCACAAGTCAGGAGCTCGTTCAGACATTAGGAAAACTTTCTGACAGTTGTGACAGTGAAGCACCCAACTGGATCACTGGGAGAGACTGCAGGATCTGTGTCACTGAAGGTCTTAAAAAAGCAATTAGAAAATAACTCTCAGGAAGAGAGAAAGATAGGTAGAGCTGATCCTGCCTTGGTGCAGGGCCATGAACTTTGAAGACCATTTCTCTGGAGCATGTATTTTCAGTATTACCCCCTGAATGAAAAGGGCTCATTCTCAAAAGCAAGCAAGAATTCTCCCTCTAAAGACCAAAAGACCAGTGCTAGTCAGTGGTAAAAGCTTCAGAATGAGGGTTGGTGCCTGCAGACTTCTGTGTAGTAAATGCAAGTGTCTGGAGGAATTGGCCACTGCCCATTCCTGGTCTTCAACCATCACCCATGTACTGGAAATGCAACAGCAGACATGACAAAGGAGCAATTATCCCAACAAAATCAGTTATTACCAGTGATTCATATGGTAATGAAGGTGGTGAGGATGATGATGATACTGCTCAACTGTAGCAAGGATGATAATAACCAGTGTTTTAGGGGACGGATTACAGGTTTAATCAAAATGAATAGTTTATCATAGATAATGAATTTTACAGGGGAATATGGTCCTAGGAAAATGTCTTGTTCTGAATGCCTGAAAATTACATTGATTTAAGTAGTGGGCTAACATATTTGCACTATTCATTTAGGAAAAGGGAGAACATAGCATTTTAATGTAGATTTTTTTTGCCATTCTTTAAAAATGGGTGTTAATGTCATGATCATGGTAAGCGGAGCCATTACAGAGTCACACATGTTTATTGGTGCAATTTTTATAAGCTCTAACATTTACCCAGGTCGCATTTATATCATCTTTGTTTTGTCCCTAGCATAGAAGGAAAAAACTATCCATGTGCTGAAAACAAACTGAGACTTGTGAGCATCTTGTGAAATTTATAAACAACAAAAATCCTAATTCAGGAAAATGTTGAGACTCCTGTTACTACAGTGTGACTTAAACACAAGCATAGATGAGAAGGAAGATCTCTCAAAGACAGGATAAATGGAGAACGTCTGAAACAGTATATTAGCACTAAAAAAAAATTGTCAGGCATATTCATTTCCCAGTATGTGTCCTTTTTCCTAACAAAAAACAGAAGGTTAGAATGGTGCACGTTGTAGAGAGAGGCTAGGGAACAAAAACTGAGAGAAAATTGTGATAAGATAGAATTAAAGAGTTGCCCATGTCTTAAAATGAATTGAGAAATTTCAGACCCAAGAGAACATTACCTTATTCCCCAAAAGAAGCACATCTTTGCTACCATTGTATCTCCTTTCCCATACATTTAACTTTCCCTTGTATAGTTTGCATATTGAATTCTCTGTAAGATTGTTCTTGATACTGTTGATTCTATTTTGCTATCACTGTTGATTTCAAACCAGGCTCTGTTTTACTTCACAGAGTGCCCTCTAAACCCAAACAAGCTGCAGAAATACTGAAATCAATACATGCTTCTTGGAGGATAGATCTTTTGTAACACAAAGGAGAGAATGACTAATAGATTACTGAAGCCTTAACAAAACCTCAACAGATCCCCATATGGTGCATTGCAATTAAAAGAGTAGAGGATGGATTTATAATTTTTGGGGTGGAGAAAAGAAAAAGAAAATAGTTTTGGACAAGAAAATGAGTGAGGTGGAGACAGAAGTGATGTGTGACCATACACAAGATAGAAACCCTTCTTTCTGAGCCTTTCATCTCTGGGTCACTGGTTCCAATCGAGCCCAGGTCGATAGTGAACAAAAATCATTTTAATCTGATGGCTGTTTGCTGACCTATGTGAAATGAACTGGTTGTGTCAGTCCACTTCCCATCTGACAGCTTTCCCCATCATCAAGGCCATTGCTACAAGTGGCAGTAATTGGTACTTTTTTGAGGCCAGCTCAGCTAAAAGGCTGAAGAATTGAAAAAGCAGTAGGGCTGAACCAACTCCTCCTCTTGTTCAGCTGCTGCCTCCAGGTGAGTGCTGGGGGACGCTGGGGGAAGCTGGCACTGCTGTTGTCTGCACATCTGCTCTTTAAACCAACAAAAGGCTTCAGGGCAAAGGGGAGTCCTCTGAAGTGGTAAAGACCTCTTGTGAACACAGATTTCTTGGGGAGGATGCAAGGTATTAAGGCCCCACTAAAGCCTGCAGTGCATTGCAGGTGGATGCCATTGTTTGTTGGTGACCCCTGGGTGGGTGTCTGTGCAAGCATGGGTCTCTGAAAGGACCTTTTAGGCTACCGAGCCCAGTCCCCAGTGCCTGATGGTCCATAGTTACAATTCCACCTGCAAAAACAGGAGCAAGAAGGCCTAAATCCAACTTCCACTGATGTCAGTGGAAGCACATCTGGGCTCACTCGCATGCAGGTACATCCAAAGGACTTTAATTACATTTTCAGTTATTCAGAATTTCAGTTTTTCATGAAACAAGCTCATGTGAGGGGAACCTGAAAAACTGAGCTGAGCCTAAGATGTTAAAATAATAAAGGAAGAAATTTAAGATGAACTTCAAGAGCTTAATAAAAACTAATGCCCTGGAGAGGACAGCTTTAATCATTAATTTTATCAGTGTTTCTCTAGGCTGCTGATACCTCCTCTATCATGAGGAGATAATGTATTATGAAGAGGATATTATGAAAGGGACTTTCAATTACACTGTAAGCCACAGCCACCTTGTCTGACCCAGATTCCTCCTGGGAACAGCGATTTTGCCATGGGACACCAGAGATGCAGGGGTGGTCTGCCTAACTAGGACACCAACATATGCTTCAAAGTCTGGCCAGATGGTGCTGGCCAGTGATGTTTTCTACAAGGTAAATTTGTGCCTGCCACTGCAGACAAGAGGGAAAACAGTGAAGGGTGTCAGAACCACTGGCAAAGCAGTGAAGCCTCGCAAAGTGGGAAATCCACCTTTCAGGAATACAAGCAGAAGCATAAGAAGGTCAGGTCCCATCAGGCACTTTCCAGGTGGAAGGATACATGCTGCAAGTGGATTCTTGACATCTGAAAGAGCTAATTCCGGCACTGCACTTCACAAGCAGGTTGTGTGATATTATAGCTGTGAGACATAGGTGCATGGGATAAGGACAAGGAGGAAATTAAGTCTGAAAAGATTAGGAGGAACCTGTTTTTTGCAAGTCATGCCTTTTGCAATTGAATCTTTGCCATACGTAAATCTCCATACATCTCCTCTTTTACATATACACAATTGTCCTTTTCAACACCCACGTCAAGCATCTCTGTTACTTGGCAGACTTGGCACTAAGAAAAAGCAACACCCCAGTTCTCAAAGCAGGGGCAAAAAAAGAGACACGATGCTCTTTCCTGTGGTACCCTTCTAAGCTCCCACCATTCCCTTTCTGTCATCAGAGAGACCATGGGTAGGGGCAATCTGTGTGGAAGGATGGCAGTGTACTCTCTACTTCATTTCTCCAGAGCTGGAGAGAAGTAAGTAAGTGATGTGTCTGCATGGAAGAAATTCCTCTTCAGTTTACATTGGTGATCCCCCATCTTACTGCCAAGAAAAGATATCACCTGAAAACTTTCAGCAGCTGCAGTCTGGACACTAATAAATGTCAACTGCTAACAAATCTGTCTATGTACACTAAATTCCCTTGTAGCTCAGAGTCTGAAGACTGGGAATACTTAAGAGTATCTCCAAAATCTAAAATGGAGTTGTTGCATTCCCAGTAGCTGAAATTATTTGGAAGGCTGTAGGAAGAGGTAATCGTCTAACAGGCACTAGTCCCAGCTCAGCCTGAGTCAGTCCTTAGGCAGGAAGATGAAAAGAGAGCACTCAGAGAACTGCAAGTGAGAGATGCATGTTATGACAACTGAGCTAGCTGAGCTTTGGCTGGAGTCTCTTACTCCCTAGGATTCTTTCTCTGTTTCATCCAAGTTAAACTCACTTTGCTCAAAGGTTTGCCAGTAGCGTAGGTGCTCAGTGAGTTTTGCTGCCGTGGATAAAGAGCTGGGGAGAATGTTCTGCCACAGGTAAGGAAGAGAAAGGGAGAAGCTTGGATGGAGAGTCTATGGAATGAGTCTATCTCCACAGTATGCTGTGGGGTATAAGATTAGTGATTCACAGAAGAGTGAGGAATTTCAGAGGAATATCATTCATGTAGCATCAGTTGGTAAACTAAAATATACATGCATGCTGTATGATAGTCCTCATCTCTTAGAATAAAAACCAGAACAAAATATTCAGGGCCAAAAGAAACATCTTCCAGAGGTGAATTGCACCTGTGAGCAATTCTCTGACCTTCCTCTGAATAATTTGGTCTTTTTAGAAATTAGATCAATACTAAATAAATAGGCTGCAAACAGAAGAATGCTATTTTGGTTGGAAACAGAGAAATTTCCACAGTAGCCCAGACCTCTAGTCCATTTAATTTGGGCTCCACCAGCACATAGCTTGTTCAGAAGCTGTTAGGCCCCTTTAATAGACAGTTATGTGAATATATGCCTATTTTGAGCTCTTTCTATCTAAATACCGCAATATTGTCACCTCTTCAGAATTTGGGTGAGCCTCAGTGAATATTGGGTGAGCTATGGGGTTTAGGGGTTTGGAGTTTTGCAGTAATTGGGAATTACATGAGACCACCTAGTTCATTAAAACAAAATGAAAGACAGAGTCAAAGCCAGGCCTGCAAAGGTAAACAGTGCATGAATTCACTGCCTCCATATTTAAAGCCTTCAAAGCCTTTCAGTTAAAATCCTTTTCCGCTCTGGATCTCAGCATGAGTCTGGCTGCGGGGAGGTTTTGTGTGGTGGCCTGTCAGCTTCCATCTCCAACACAGTGAAATTCAACTAATTGTAAGTGCACATTGCTCCAGGCGCATACTGCACACTGCCACTCGGGCCATGCACACGCGCTGTGACCCCTTCTACCTACTGTAAAATATGGTATTCTCTCACCACACACACTCTTTTCTTGATTTTTACTTGTAATCAACAAAAAGGTGGGAGGCCAGAGCAAGGAGCAGAGATCTCATTGTGTTTCTGCAAAAGTCGGTGTGGAGGGATTCAGTCCCACCACTGCGTGTGTGCCAAGAATTGCAGCAATCATTGGATTGTGCCTCCATTAATGAAAAAGGGTTGGCCAGAGAGCACAGTGTGGGACTGCATCTGTCTTCGGACTTTGACCTCACTGCCACGTCAGGCTCTCTGCATTGCAGCTGAGGGTCAGAAAGCATCAGGAGGAAAAGAGGAATAGAAAAATAGGAAATACCTTACAGTTGAAGACCCTCTGTGACCCAAAATAGTCTCTGCTAGTGCTAATCCTCAATTTCTTGTGAGGTTCTGCAAGGTCAAGCCTAATTTGCTCCTTATGCAAAACTGTTTCGTTCCTGAGCTTTCATGGCGCATGTGTATAGTCACAGATGACTGGCATGTGATGTTCCCAGAAGGCTTTTTTTTTTCAGCACATTCTCATTCTTCAGAATTTGAAATCTGAACTTCACTGAAGTCATCAGAGTTTGTTTCTGTTTCTGGTTTTGGTAGGCCAGGTTTTACTTCCATCAAACTAGGGCTTGTTTTCTTACTCCTTAAACTATTATTTTTGGCTATCAGCTTGTCCATCACAGATTTTTAGTGATGTACTAGTCGCATGAATGCCATCTTCTTCAACTTGACTCTCTTCTGGAGGTACGATGTAGGAGTATGTTTAGCTTTCCCCCACAAATTTCCTAACTTCCCAACTGAGAGGATAATTTGCATCACTTTTGCTTCTGCCAGTTGATCGACAGACTATTATGGCTGCAAACCATACATTTCACCTTTCCACACTTACTTTTGTTGTCTGTCTTTGTGCACTCAGTAAGGTGTACAGTCACTTGCTCCACCACACCTAGCATCATTTTTAAGGGCCTTGATGCTCTTCAGTGCATTATGCACAATCCAGATTCACCAAGAGATCAGCTCTGTCAGGGTACTCAGGCAGAGCATAGATGTCTCCAAAATCCAATGAACTTGGCCTGGAGGCAGATGCCTGCCCCCAGGATCCTAAAGCTCCTGTGGTGATGAGGGAATTCCAGGGAACTTTGTGATCCAAAGCTCAGAAGCTAAATGATTCTAGGTGCTGCCCCAGAAATGGGAAACTGGATTTCTGAATTAATCTCTTTGTGCCTCAATCTTGTTTAGCTCTTGTATAATTTTCTGAAGATGTTGTTTCAATCCCACCCTGTGTTTTTGTTTCAATCCCACCCTGTAGCACTCAAGGTGCTACAGCTAAATGAGTCATATAAATAAAGATTAATATTCAGTTAGTTGTTAGCACAACTCACCTTTCAGGCTGATCCTCATGAAGTTCTGAGCAGCCTTCCTGATGTGACTAGCTTAATTTTCATACTGCAGAAGTGTTTCTTGTCCTTCAGATCACCTGCTAACTCTGCTCTCATGTTCAGTCAACCTATGAGACTCTATAATTTAATGCTGCTTCAGTGACAATAACATTGAAATTCAACCGCACAAGATCAACAATTTAAATAAATAGTTCTGACTGCTCTCGAAGAACTTGGAATCCAAAAGACTTTCACTGCCACTCACACTGAACCTCACCACTTAGGCTCACCTGATCATACAACACTTTTCTTCCCAAGCCATTGCACCTGAAGTGCTGGTTATACTGTAGTTGAAGTGCTGTGTGCTCTGAATGGTTGTTTGTGGTCTCTGTGAGGTTGCCACTTGGTTCTTGATAGAAGCAATCCCATTGCTATTTCTACTTCATTTTGGAGGCAATGATTGAGGAATTCATCGACAACACCACAAGAAGCACACCAGTTCCCTTTTTGGAGATGGATACGTTAAAGGAAAGCACTAGCCAAAAATCGTATCCTCATTTCTGGGCAGTGTGAAAATTATGATCCAGGAGTGCCAGACCCCTCTCCTGGCTGTGGGAGTACCCTTCTCGGAGAGTAAACACTAGGCAGGGGAGCCCAGAGGAAGATAACAGCTGCCACTAGCTGCCTGAGGAATTAATTTGTTAGAGAGAAGACAGTCTCAAAAATGCTTGAAGGAACAATTTAGTTTCATTAAATAATTTAAAAAATCTTAGAAGAGTTAATAGAAACAGAGTATGATGATGTATGTGGTATATGTGTGCATGGGCGTCAGATATAGATAAGGATACACATATGGCTATAGATACAGATATAGATGTAAAGAGATGTATATACAGTTTCTTCCTAACTGAAGTATTCTCATTAGTTTTATTACTTCATTTCTCTATTTCTAGGCGTTTTTGTAATTTTTTTTTTTTTTTTAAAGAGGTCATTTCAAATAATAGAGTCAAGGGGGACCGTTCCTTGGACCTTTTAAGGTTGATTCAGAATGCACTGACTTTTTCTCATAGAGCAAAGGCAGCAGCTGCACATAAAGCCAGAAGAAACCAGTGTGCCAATGAAGTCCTTTTTTGAGGACTTAAATGAAGAGGAGATACGGCTTTTTACTGTTCTTCTGCAAGACATTGATTCCATACACAAGGCTTCACAAGGTAAAAAGTGGTGCCATAGCAAACTGGAGGCACAAGTATACCTCTCCTCACTTGGCCTTAAACGTCTTACACATTTGAACTCGCATTTCCAAGAAGAGATTACAGCTAGGAAGAAGCTGATTAGATAGAATTGAGTGGCTCAGCTGATCCTGACATGTATTCTGATACGTTTTGTGTTTCTGGAAGTAGCTATTCAAGAGAGTTGGGGCTTCTTCCTTTAATGGAGACTGTAGGTCTGTTGTATCAGATGCGTTGTCTCAGAGCACCTCACCCACCTTGTGGGCAGAGAGCCAGTCTCTAACACCAAAGCACAGAGGGAAATGTTGGCAACACGGCCCAAAGGAATGAAGAAAATAAATAGCGCGCCCTCACATGTCCTTCCTTACAGAAGGACTCAAGAAGGGCCAGACCCACAGTTCTCACAGATTTCTGAGTCCTGGCTCCCATTTCCTGCCTTCACACTGTTTTTTGCAAAAAACATGAAATTTTGCCAGCCAGAAAACTCTCAGAGGATGTCCTCTTCTGCCAGCTGCGCCACTGCTGGGGACCAAATGGATTCCCACATTTTGAATTCACAGATCATCTGCGTACAGTATAGCCTGGATTTTTCCTTGAGCATTCTGGATATAAAGTCAAAGCATTTTCTCCCAGCAGTATGAATTTGCTTGCCTTTTTTTCCCTGCAGTTGCCCTATGGTTTCTCTGAGGAACCAGAAATGCTTAGAGCAATTGCTAGGATGGTTGATTTTTGCCATATTGCCAGTGATAGTCATTAGTAAGCAAATACTGGATTCCTCATGTTGCAACTTTCTCTTGCAGCTTAAAGACATTACTGATTTCCCTGCTTTCTTTCCTGCTATGCTTCTTCTGAGTTACGTATACGGTACAAAACTCACAATTATTCTATCATTCTTCTATTCCTCATGTTAATAAGCAGTAACAGCTGACATGTAGGGATTATTTTTGAAGAGTTACTGACAAGTCAGGAGGAGCTGTTGGTTTGAGGTGGAGCAGAAAATCGTTAACCTTCAGCTAGTCGTTAATCCCCAGGAAATGTCCACCCTGCAAGTCATTACTGCTTTTAGGATGAAAAGTGTGATATAAAAGCAGAGTATTATTATGAGGTGCGAAGAGAGAGGAGAGGATGTTTTTCTGAGGGTAAGTGGCCTCCTAATTTTATTTGGGTTTGATTTCATTTTCCTTACAGTTAAATTTCAGCAGAATGAGCACTGAGTTGCTTTAAACCATCTCTTCCCTCATATGTAACTCAGTTTGCGCAGGCATGTATATTTTTATTTTTTCTTTTTCTCTGAATACTGTTTATTTAAGTAATTGTTGGCTCTTTTCCTGTCCTTTGTTGACCCCAGGAAACAACTTTTTTTATGTGTTTCCATTCTGGGATTTCTATTATCTACTGACTTGAGCTGGGTGTACCTCCTTGAAAAGGTCCAGAAGAGGAGAGAGCTGAAGTTACTCTTGAACTGAAGTCAACCTGTCGTCCAGTCTGAGGCCCGAGAAAACCATCATTTAGAAGGTAGTTTACAAGTCTATTCCCCAAGAAGAAATCATGGTGCAACATTATCACCTTCATGAAGTTCAAGGAGGTGGTTTTACAATTTAGTGGAAAGAAGTCATGCTGTTAATTAGTCACATTTATTTGACCAAAAAAAAAAAAAGGTGGAGGGTGAAAAGGGGAAAGGAAGTTGGGAAAGCAAAACAGAACAGAAGGGAAAAAATCTTTATGATGAGGTGCTCGGCAGGATGAAGGAACAAAAGGAAGGCTTTCTGCCTGTCTCCTGATATTTTCCAACTCAGCAAAAAAATCCATTGTGTAGCTTAAGGGGAAAAAAATGTTAAAGTTGAAAGCTTAGTGTGTGAAAGCGACTGCTCAACCATTGTGTAATATGGGCTAATGTAATGTCACTGTTTCCCCATGATGTAAGTTGCAATTTTTGTTCCAGTTGCTGTGGTCAATGTTATCGCTTTCACTTTTCAAAAGGGGGCAAAGGGGTGCATGGATATGGTATTTCTTTATACCCCCACCACCCCTTCCCCACCCGAAACAAATACTTCTGTTAGGAAATATCAGTGCTGACCAGATGTCACTGACTTCTCCTTCTTTTTTTTTTTTTTGCATGTGTCCCTTAACAGCTGGCAAGAATATCAGCTCAAATTATTCACCACAAGCACACTCTTTCTGTTTGCCTCCAGATAAAGGGATTTGAAATCCTGGTTGTCAGAGAGGGATGCTGAAAACTGTGGAATGGATTTCTTTGGGCAGAGGGAATACTTCTTGAAGATCTTGAAACCAGTCAGGGATGGTCATGTCTAGTATGCAAAACCAAACAGATCCATTAGGGTTGGCACCTCATGTTCTCAGAATCTGTTTTAGCTCAGGATGTGTTCTTGGAACCTCTGTGAAGTGGCTTGCTCATAACAATCGATAAATCTAAATGTAGAGGCACTTTCTGTTTCAGTCATGTCAGCTGAAAAAAAAATTAGATGTGGTTACTGATGAGAAATACAGTAGGAGGATGATAAAAACAGACTGCTGTGCATGGATGCTCTAGAATTGCTTAGGACCATAGCCATGTGTCTGTGCTACCTTGAACTACAATCTCTACATCTGGCAAATGGGCTGAGGGCACAAGACAGCCCTAGGTTTGTAGTGGGACTGCTCCACACACTTCGTTCTTTGCACTGAAGGGCTCAAGAGGATGGCAGTGGTGATGCAGTAAGTGGCACTCACTGCACATCCTGGAACCACACTCAGTGGGTACCACTGTCCACAGTGGAGAACAGGAGGTGATTTAACCTCATAGTCATAAGTTAATGGTCCTTGTCACCCATGTCAGTAAGGACCATTACCTTCTGCCTAACCATAACTTTCTCCTTCTCCCCCCATATTTACAGTTATACATGCTTTTCAAATCTATCAAATCTGTACAACTGGTGTTGTATAGAATACTGCTAGGTTCTTCCCCAGTTATGGCTCCATTGCAAAGTGTGTTTTCCTTATATGAGCAAAGAAAGATAATTGAGGAGCTCGGTACATGGAAGTCATAGCATGATAGCATTATTTTTAACATCAAATGAAGACAACTCAGAATTTCTGACAACTCCCAGACAGCAGGGAAGCAAATCTCCGTTCTTCACTTCAGTTCTGTCTCTAAACAGTAACAAATCACTGTGTTTATTTAATACTGGTTTTAAATAGTCACTTTAAAAGAAAAAGGCAAAGATTTTTAATGAACAGTAAGGACGGCAACTAACCTTGGAAGAGTATGTAACACATGACATGGCCCAGGTATGGCAATGCTATGCTTCGCATATTAAGGTTTGTATTCTGTTACTTATCATCTCTAATGTAGCTGCAGAGATCCTCATTACTATTTGACCAACAATGCTCATCTAAACCATACTAAGGTCTTTAAATTACATCACTGGCACTAAATTCCACTGGTGAGTAAACCGCATGTATTCAAATCCTCTTATTTTGCCCTTTTACAGCAAGCAAGTAGAAGCCAATTTACTGTTCCATATTTATGGTAAGAAACCCTATCATTTTATCATGACAAGGAAGCCTTTCCATATGCCTCATCACCTCCACTGTCAGTCTCTGCAATTCATTCAGCTTTGAGCCTACCTGTTCTGAAATGCAGAGACAGGAACTGACTGTGGCTTTCTCTTCAGTTCAGGATGCAGGGAAATGGGGCTCTAGACTAGTGGAAAGGCCTCTTTGGGTTGCCTTGATTTCAGTAAGAAATCCTTGCTCCATCTGAGTCAATACCAGTATAGCCATTGACTTCAAAGGGGCCAAGATAGCATCCTCCTGTGCCTTTATTTTTGTGCTGAAAAATGGGATATTATGCTACTTGCCATTGTTTCTGAAGTGGGTTAAGATGCATGTAAAAAATAAGCTATTAAATTTAAAAAAATATATAATTATTACAGCATTTTCCATATTGTTTTCCATCATACTATTTTGTTTGCTTCTCTGATGGCCCCAAGGCACAGAGCAGATGTTTTCATTGAGCTGTCCTCAATTACTTTTAAATTACTTCATCATTGAAAAACGGCAACAGTGCCAGTCTTTCTGTAACATTCAGTCTCATCAGCCCTCATACGCTTATAAAAGGCAACTTCGGGGACATACATACATGGCATCAGAATCACCATCTTCAGATAACTCAGGCAAACAGTAGGAGGGAGATGGAGAGGTAAAGGTAGGCAGGGTAGACTTAGAGAACACAAGATGGAAATGAGCAGAAAGAAAGAAAGGGACAAAAGGCAAGTCACTTGTACAATTGAGAAGCATTATAGTTTAGGTTTTCCTCAACTATTGGTGGCCTGAAACCCAATATTGATTTAGCTTGATTCTTGAATCTGTTTTGCCTTAGAAATAATGAGGGAGCACTTTATTAGAAAAAGGAAAAATCATTCCTCAAATGTCTGACAATGGAGCATTACTGAAAACTTCTGATTCCCCCCAACAGAAAACCTCCTTTAAAAAAGACAAGTCATTAATCAGTAACAGAGGCTCCCAGAACCTGTTATTTATTCCCATCATTAACACTTCCTTTAACATTTCTGACAGAAATGGGTATCTTTTCAATCTAATAGAAAAGTGCTCTTTGGAATATCCCCAGAACTTGGTGGCTGTGTTGGATCTACACTGTGTGTTTACAGCTTATCCCAGCGTGATATCGTTTCTTTTTCAATTGTGGGTTGGGTTTTTTTCTTTATTGTAACTGCAGATTTAAAAAGCACTGAACATTCCATATCTTGTACTGGATGCTTGTGCAACCTCTAAACTTTGGTATACCCTGGCCAAGTGGTTACAGGGGCAGGAGCACACAGTGACTGTGGGGTGTGTACAGGTGCCAAAGGACTCCCAGGCACCACAGCTCCCCTATGCCTAAATCTCACGGAGGCAAATGGAAACTCAGAGGGCTTACAAGCTGGGATTTCAGTGCTACAGGTCTTGTAATGTTTCTGTGTCAGTTTCGCCTTCTTTTGCAGCCTTCATCTCCCTGCTGAGATCAAGCCAAGCCATGGTCCCCTGCAGAGCTGGCGTGGAGGTTTCTCATCTGCCTTCACCCACCAGCACAGCTCTGTGAGCCCCTCCCCAGCTCCCCACTGGCATCAGTGGATCCATAGCGGCATCCCCAAGCACAGCCATGCCCTGCCTTACATCTTCCTGCAACAGCCCCTGGATGCCTCTTGCCCCTTCCCTTCCCAGTGCAGGAGGCACCCAAACCTCTCCTCACGTAGCAGAAGGAAACGGAGAAGATTAAACAGCAACAAGCATTGTTTAGAGGCACCTTTCCTTTATATTAATTACCTGCAGGCTTCCAGCACCAAAGATCAGTGTGGGAAGTCCTGCTTTTCACCATCATCCAAAACCCTCCTGTGCACGTGCAGAAGTGAGCTCTGAAAGGCCAGCTGGTTCTAGCAATCCTGGTTTGAAAACCATATGATAAACACTAGTATATACTATAAAAGACGTGCAGATGTGGTGCTTAGGGACATGTTTTAGTGGTGGATTTAGCAGTGTTAGGTTAACAGTTGGACTCGATGACCTTAAGGGTCGTTTCCAACCTAAATGATTCTATGATTCTGTATTTCTGAATATAGCTAAACACATCATCAGCAGTGAAGACATGCAAGCGTATCTGTTATATTGCTGCTCATTGTTTCCTTTTTTTTTCCAACTCTCTCTTTCTGCTTAATAAATATCTGCCAAATCTGTTTCATGCTTATTCACACTTTAAACATTGAGATTTGTAGTGGTTTCCTACCACTGGTAGATGTTTTTCATCTGAAAGCCACTGTTCTCATTTAGGCCTGTTGAAAGCGTGGCAACATTTCTGTTAGTCTTGGGGTTTATAATGTTGTTTTAGTGAAAAGCATGCATGGGTTTGGATTTAGGAGAACATTGTCTCTTTAATACAGATAGATAAAGAAAGCAGTGTATTGTATTTATCAAAAGGAAATGTCAGCAGAACTTTATAGTCTGGTAATTAGATAACGCAGATAAGTCTGCTGAGTTTGTGTGCTCACAACTGCCGTTCCAGATAACACTTCCTGAAGTCAATTATAAGAACTTACTTACTCAATATGGTAAATTTTTTTGTGGCTACTTTAAACTGTACTAAAACTGAGAAAGAAAGAGAGAAAGAGAGAAAGGAAAGAAGAAAGAAAGAGGGAGGGAAGGAGAAAAAAGAAGGGAGGGGAAGGGAAGGGAAGGGAAGGGAAGGGAAGGGAAGGGACAAGAAAGAAAAAGGAAAGGAAAGAAAAGGGAAAAGAAAAGAAAAGAGAAAACAAAAAAAGAGAAAAGAAAAAAGCAAAGCAAAGAAAGAAAAGAAAAGAAAAGAAAAGAAAAGAAAAGAAAAGAAAAGAAAAGAAAAGAAAAGAAAAGAAAAGAAAAGAAAAGAAAAGAAAAGAAAAGAAAAGAAAAGAAAAGAAAAGAAAAGAAAAGAAAAGGAAAGAAAAAGAGAAAAGGAAAAGAGGAAAAGGAAAAAGAACAAGATTAGAAAAGAAAAGGAAAGAAAAATGAAAATGAAGATACAGGCTATGACAAGCACCATATGTAGTCTTTCCACGTTAGCTTTTCGCTCTGAACAATCCTGCTTGCTTTGAGCTTTGAGAAAAAGCACTGGGCACCTGACTTTTCAAAAGACGCCCACAATCTCGGCAGCAGCAGCAACAGCAACAGCTGTGCCAAACCATCACCATTGCAGGCAATGGAGAATTCCACGGGCCCTTTGATTCAAACCGAGGTAAAACCAGACCGAAGCAAGGGGCTTACATTTTTCAGACAGGTGGCCTTTGTAAACACCCATGTTTGCATGTATGGGAAAACTTGTAAAGGAAAATCTTAGTGCCTTGAGCAGGAAAGTACACAAAGCCAAATTATCTTGGATGCAGAACTTGGATCCACAGTTGGAGGCCTGATTCTGCTCTGTACAATTTTTCTTTTCAATGTAGACAAGGTATTTTGACTCTATGCCTATTAAATAAGTTCTGAAGAGGTTTAATTTTTTTGTATTAATGGTCTTAAAAATAGCCTTTTATGCTAGGAGTTCACATTCTTTGTGCCTCATTTAGTTAGTTGTTCTTAAGGATACCAGTTTTCTGTGTGCAGGTTACCATTAAAAGTATTTTCTGACATACAGCCAAATCCTGCAGTTTGCTTGTGGTAAATACAACCTTCCTCAGGCCACTAAAATGCTACTTAGGGCTAGAAAATGGGACAAGAGGGAGAACTTACCCTTGAAGATGTTCACATTCTAAGGCAAAATCAAAAGTAAAATGCACAAAATTGTAATGACATGAGATTCCAAGATAAATTCCATTTCTGGGAAAAATAAAGAAAAGGAAAGGAAGTTTTCAGCTAATTTGCTGTCTGCCAGGAAATACACACTTGTGATTTTGCTCTATTGCTTCACAGAGAAAGTGAAACTCACGAGAGCTTTTCAACATGGTATTTCGGTTTACCATAGCTGAAAATCTCCTTCATAAATATCTTGACTTTGAAGTGTTTTGAAAAAAAAAAATGTAGTTTTCTGTTGGGTAAAAGTTCTGAATAGAAACAATCGTCCATTGTGAACATCCAGGCAGCGGTGGGAGCTGGGTGCAGAAATGGCTTTGCAGTACAAGTCCTCCCCACATGAAGCGCTGGTCAGAGTTGTCTATCTGCTCTGTCTTTTCCCATAGAATGCGCTGCCCTCACAAAGTTCTATTTTCATGTTACAAAAGAGAACACAGGAGACCCCCATCCTGATCCTTTCTCCTGCTCGGTCTTCAACACCCTGGGAAATTACACTGTGGAGATACACAAGCTAACCACGAGTCCTGAGCCAGCACAGCTGTAAGTGCTTGAGCCTTGTCCAAACAGCTATGTATTTTCTTAATTATACCTGCATGTATACAGCCACATAGCCATGCTCTGCAAAACACAATGGTATAATACTGTGTGTGGAACAGTGAGAAAACGTGTGGAGAACACAACAGCAACATGTGCTCGCAGCCCAGAAAGCCAACTGTATCTTGGGCTGCATCTAAAGAAGCACAGCCAGCAGGTCAGTGGAGGTCATTCTGCCCCTCTGCTGTGGTGAGACCACACCTGGAGTACTGTGTTCAGTTCTGGAGTCCTCAACACAGAAAAGACATAGACCTGCTGGAGTGGGTCTGGAGAAAGGCCACAAAAATTATCAGAGGGATGGAGCACCTCTCCTGTGGAGCAGGCTGAGACAGCTGGGGTTGCTCAGCCTGGAGAAAAGACTCTGTGAAGACCTCAATTGCAGCCTTTTAGTTATTAAGAGGGGTCTACAAGAAAAACAGGGACAGACTTTTTAGCAGGGCTTGTTCTGATAGGATGAGGGGTGATGGGTTTAAACTGAAAGAGGGGAGATTCAGAATAGACATGAAGAAATTTTTTACAATGAGGGTGGTAAAAGAGTGGTGCAGGATGCCCAGAGAGGTGGTGGATGCACCATCCCAGGAGACATTCAAGGCCAGGCTGGATGTGATTCTGGGCAACCTGGTCTAGTTGTAGATGTCCCGGCTCACTGCAGGGGGGTTGAAATAGATGACCTTTGAAGGTGCCTTCCAACCCATGCTATTCTATGAGTCTGTGATTCTTCTACTAGCTCGGTTTGGATAGACAAATAAGGGAAGGTATCTGCACTGATGTACATGATTTTTTTTTGATGTAGCTGCATCTACACGGGCCGTTTAACTGGTATAGTTTTATACCATGTAAAAAAGAAACTTGCCTGGACATATATAACCCATGCACAGAGGAGGCTTTAAAGTAAGCAATGCTAGTTTATATAGTTGCCCCTAGTAGGTGACATGAGTCTGCACTGACACTCACAGTTACCCCCACAGCTAACACATGAGTTCCTCATCTATGCCAAGGAGTAAAGCATTCCTGAACATGACACTAAGATGCCCTGGATACACCTGTGCTAGGAAATTAAACAGCTCCTGGCCTCAATCATCTGTATTATTGTGTTGCTACAGGGGTCCCTGCCATGCTTGTGTCCCCACAGTTTGCAGTGTCCCAGGTTCTTCCTAGGCACAAAGCATGGGCCATCCCCAACAGGCAGTGTGGTTGTGAGCAGTCAGTTTGGGAGAGTAAGGCAGTTTAACACTATGGACATAGACTGGTCCATACTGACTGGCTCTGCAGGGCCAGAGAGCAGCCCCAACAGCCTCAAATGTATTGGTGCAGAAGATGAGGCTGCAGCAGCAGGAGAAAAGAGCAGGGATGTTTCTTCCTAAGAAAAAAACCCAACCTGTCATGAGGATGCTGTGGCCTCAGCCAGATCTCCCTTGCCTCCCTGCCCCATTGACCAAGCAGCAGCCCCACACAGCAGTGGGGCTGTTGTCCACCTCTGCCCCACTGCAAGCAGGAGAATCAGCCATCAAATTTTCACAACAGGCCCCATGATTCATCTGAAAATATGCCTCATAGAGCACATTGAGTCTTTCCTGGTCAGCTTCTTGATTTCTCTGACTTGCACAGTAGGTAGCAGAGACACAGTCAGGTGAAGGTAGTGGCTCCTGAAGAGGGGAGGGAATGCAGAGGTTCCCCATTCATCTGTCACGAGTACATGTCAGCATCAGGACAGGCTGCTACTCAGTCTGGAATCTGGGCGAGAAGTAGTTCTCAGGTCATTTTGTTTGAAATACATGACTTTGAATGTTAAGCCATACAAAGGGAGGTTTCCCAAGGTGTGCATCATTCCTGCAGCTTTCCTCCTTGTCCCTCATAGTCTTAAACCAAGTTGTATCTGTATCTCTACCTGCAAAATGGTTTTCCTGGAAGATGGATGGCTACAGCAGAGAGCCAGCTATAGCAGAGAGCTTGAGTGCTAATCTGTGAGAGGAGGCTGACGGCACCATGGCCCCCCATGTCAACACTGCCGTGTGTGGCATCCTTTCTGTGCCATTGGCCTGCAGCTGCATCACATCCCCCCTGCACACACCAACAGAGCTGCCTCGCTCCGGGTTGTCTCCTTGATGCCAGTGCAGGCATATCCTCCCTGCGATGATGGATGTTTCAATTGTGAGAGGGGTCTTCATTCCATACAAACATCTGAAAGGGCTTTGCAAAAAATAGCTCCCCATCTCACAGACAAGCAATCTGACATGCAGAGATAGGAAATAGCCTTACTCACCTTGGAAGGTATTTTAACATTCACCACCACGGTATCCTCTCACACACACAGATGACCTCCTCCTGTTAGCACAACCAGGAGGCCCCCACTTTCCTAAGGTCTTGGAAAGATTAAGTGACACAGGTCCAAGGTTGCACAGGAAGTCTGGAGGGAAAGCTGGAAATAGAAGGTGGCCCTTCTGAGTCCCTCGACAGCGCCTTGACCACAAGACCATCCTTCCTCTCCCAAGGTTATACATTAGGTCTGTGATGGAGACAGGAATAGTACCCAGGTTTCCTGACACCCAAATTGTCCTGCTGCACTGTGTACAAAGTAAACACAAATATCAATTTAAACCAATTTATAAGCCTGTGTCTTGCAATTAAAAGGAAGACATGCTGTCTGAACCCAAAGCTTCCTATGTTTCAAAAGCTGTAGCACACTTCAATTAAAAAGTCCCCTTGCACAAGCACAGCTGCTATTATCTCCCCACAGCTAACCTCTGCTGCTGTTTCAGTGCCTCTAAGTTCCTAACATGTCCCATGCATGCCAACTTTGCCAATGCCACTTGCCACAGAGATACTGATTTGCAGGCAGAGACATGG
Source organism: Pezoporus wallicus (assembly GCF_028554395.1). NCBI lineage: Eukaryota > Metazoa > Chordata > Aves > Psittaciformes > Psittacidae > Pezoporus > Pezoporus wallicus. Next base: position 7,657,429 of record NW_026637663.1, read on the forward strand.
GGTGACGGGTGCCCTCTCCAGCCACCCTGTTGAGACCTGGCACTGAATGAGGCCAAGCCCTCCCTGGCTGCTCCAGGGCGGAGAGAAGAAGATGTTGCAGGTCAAGGTGGGAACATGAAGGGATGGTGCCACAGCAATGGCCTGGGGAGGGACCCCAGGCACCTGAGGTCCTGGCACAGTGGACAGACTAGCACCTGGGGTATGATCCACCCAGGAGGCAGACCTGGGTACACCAGCCATGGTCTTTCACGTCTCCTGCTGCACCAGTATGTGCAGCTTTCCCGGGGAGAGCCAGAGATGTGCTGTGTCAGGAGCGGCACGGTGCCATGTGTCCCCGCAGCTCATTGGAGTCTTTCCATTAACTTAATGGGCTTTGGATCAGGCCCTGAATTCTCAGCTGTCCTGGCTAAACGGCCTCCCCAGGCAGGCTCTCCTCTCATTTCAGAACCAAGAGGCCTTTCGGAGACCCTGCTGACAGGGAGGTTCCTGCCGCTTTCTGGCAGCAGAGCTCGATCTGCAGGCAAGCACTGCCCTGTCAGGGCTGAGGCAGGCAGGCACCCTCGCTGCCCCTTGCCCATGGTGTGCACCTCCTGCGTCACAACACGGTACCTGCACATGCCACCCTACCTCAAACGAACACACACGACTTCCCCCTGCCAGATCATCCAGTTTTTTCCCCAGAAAGGCCCAGGTACTAAATGTGAGGAGTGTGGATCCATTGCTCCACGCTACATAATTAAGCCTGCTATGGCCACCAAAAGCCCCTGTATACACACACAAACACACTAAGGTTTGGGGGAATTACTAATTCTGTACAAGAGATAAATCCTGCAGTGTGGCAGTAGCCTCAACCGTGCTCATGACAGAAATGCGAGAAGCCGTTGGGCTCATCTGTGTAGCAATCATTTCAGAAGGTGCTCTAGGAGGACAAGACAATGGATTCATAGAATCATAGAATAGTTAGGGTTGGAAAAGACCTTAAGATCATCAAGTTCCAATCCCCTTCCCATGTGCAGGGACACTTCACCCTAGACCATGTCAGCCAAGGCTTTGTCCAACCTGGCCTTGAACACTGCCAGAGATGGAGCATTAACAACTTCTTCGGGCAACCTGTGCCAGTGCCTCAGCACCCTCACAGTAAAGAACTCCTTCCTTATATCTAACCTGAACTTCCCCTGTTTAAGTTTGAACCCATTGTCCTATCAATATAGTCCCTAATGGAGAGTCCCTCTCTAGCATCGCTGGCCTTCTCTTTGCCCACAGTACATTTTCCTTCACTCACCAAGCTCAGCACTTCTGGTAATTAGCACACTTGGACAAACTGAGCTTTCTGAAGCTTTTATATTTTTAAGCAAAGTTAGACAGATGCTAATGTTGTGCCTCCAGTGTGCTTTTCCAGACCTTTACCTGACTTCATATTAAAGTAGCACTTGCTATAGCACTGAAGACTTGTATTATAGAAGCACTCAGCCATCAATGACCTTCCATTCATTACTGCTATTTCTACAGAAGCAGCATTAAGAGGACCCAGCTGAGACCATGGCACTGACTGCACAAAGTGCAGTGCATCATAGGAGGCAAGCCTGCTCCAAAAAGCCTGGGAAGAAGAGGAAAGAGGGAGAAATAAAGTGATTTGCCCAAGGTTCAAGAGCAACTCATCTCTCAGCAACAGAGATGGCAATAAAGCCCGCCAATGCTCCCTCGTTTGTCCAGCCTGTGAGATTATGTTGCTGTGTGAACACCTGCTGCCATACACACTGTTGTGCCTCGTTTAATATATGATGCATTGACTGGTTATCAGCAGATTGTTATGTTACTGCTCAGGTGGAAAGCGCTGTTCAGACCATCACTGACAGGCTGGTTTTTAACACCTCGCATCACTCTCATGGAAGCTTTCCCTAAACAGACACTTTGGGATAAATGAAGAGGCTGACCCTGCTGGGTCACTTCATGAGAAGTGAGTTAGTAGATCTTGTCTAAGGTTTGGCTTAGCGAGAAAGCTTTATAGGCAGACAAGCTCCTGCAGTCAGTTTTCCATTGACCTCACACCAAAGTCCAACTTCAGTGGTTCATGCACTTATATATGCTGGAACAAGGGGAGTACCTATATACTTTACAGCTGTAGATCACCAGCTGAGATAATAGCTTGATTATATCTGCTTTCTCACTCTGTATTTTGGATAGCATCCCCCTCTCCTGAAGTAAATGGGAACAGAGGATTTTCATCTGCTCCCTGAAGCTGCAGGAGGTGGACCACAATGTTTTGGGTTCAGATTTAATGGGGCAAAAAGGAAATTATTTCCTAGGTTTTCCTTTTTTTTCCTGAAGTGGAAGAACACTTTGCTTGTTTCTGAAGAGCAATTAATGTGCAGTGCAGCCTGAAGGACTTAGGGCAAACTAAATTGGGGAAATTGCCTTAGCATTGGAGCCAAGCCACAGGATGGGATCACCCTGCCCTTATATGAAAGCAGCAGGCACAAGGGGCAGAGTGAAAACCAAAGATGCAACTAATCCTTCAGACAGGTATCATAGCCAGGGGAGTTGTGGCCACCATTCAATTGTCAGTCTTTCCTGGAGAAGGAAGAGCCGCCCCCCAAGCAGGCGTGACTGGGGGAGCTCATATCCCATGGGCATACACTAAGGACCTGAACCAGGGACACTCGCTGGCATGCCCTGTGTGTCCCAAACTTGCCTGGACTCCAGGCAAGTGTTTGGGGTTGGAAGGAATGAAGAGCTGAGTCATGATGAGCCCTACATCTGGACTGTGATGGAGCACACTCCTATGGCTCTTCCTCTGGAAGTGAAGCCTTATATTTATACATACACTGCTGAACACGAATGAGCAAACATTACTGTGGGTTCTAACAGACATTTGCCTTTGGGGTAATAGGGAGCACAACCTTGGGGTCAACAGTTTAGAAGGTTATGAGGGGGAAGAGCAGGGTCTACACAGAGCAAGTTGTTCCCCACTCTTTGTGATAGGTCTTGGTACTATCCCATCCACCTGCAAATCCATGGAAGTCTGTCAGATGCCTGTTTGCAAGGTTCAATCAGTGCACCATTGGTTACAGAACATACAGAGCACTCTGGTTATCATTAATAATATTTATTTTGGAAAAATATTTTAAAAATGAATCTTCATTAACAAAACGGTAAAAAAAACTCAAATAACATTTGCACAATATTCCATAAATACATTTATATACAAAAAAATATAGTCACATAGACCCGAAGTGCCTTTGTACATATTTACCAAAAAATTTAAATTATAAAAAAATGAACATCACAAAATACTCAAACTTTACAATTATCATGAAAATATTTTTACAGATTCAAAAAAATAACACACTTTTTCTCACCTAGTAAAAACACATTTTAGTATCAAAAAAGACAATAAAGGCAGTGTTTGTGTCTCTAATTCAAGAAAAGACTGGCTCATAAGAATCCAAAATATACACTTCAGGCAGTGCATGCTTCTTATGTAGTAATTAAGTCCATTCATTTAAATATATATAGAAAAGCAACTGACCATAGTGCAATGATAAAATTCATAAAAGGCAGTGCAACAGTAATCTTTGAACACAGACCCTTGCCTGGTGTCCATCTTGTTTCTTTATTTTGCAGTCACTTTGCTAACTTCAGTAGAGAACCAGCTCAAGCCTGAATTTAGTTTCTCAGCAGCAGTCAGTGAAGGAATCTATATCCCATTCCTCTTTCAGCAGCATTCATCGGGGCACATCTCCTCTGAAATTGTTCTGAAAAACCACCTTGCCATATCGCCTCTGGTTTACACCTGGTGAGACAGAACATGAGCAGAGGTCATGAGATGGTAACAGAAAGTAAGAAGAGGGCTGTAAGGCTGCAGAGCACTCTGTCTTTACACAGGGCAAGAATGGACCGGGCATGAAACACACTAAAGGGTTGGTCAGAAGACCACAACCACACTGTCACTGTACCCTTGTCTGCAAAGTCATCGTACATGTAACATCCACAGCAGCAAGCCACTGAGCTTGTCTTTATAACATCCACAGCACGACAAACTTGAGCTGGCTAGATTTCAACAGGTATGAATCACTATGGTACGATGGAAAAGGGTTTTGCTGCCCTGACGTGTTAGATGAGGTCTGTACATCAAGACTCCTCTGCTGCTCAAGGGCAAGGCAGTATACTAACCTCAGTTGCTATGATGCACTCATCTTTCTCTTCTGATATGACATACACCGACTGGTACTTTGTGTCCTTTGAAGTGGAATATACTGAATCTGGTCTTTTTCTTTCAGAAGTATCACTATTGAAGACAAAAAGAGACAACACAGGTCAGATGGCTGTTGCTTAACGCTACCTCTGAGACACACACACATCTTTCTGAGTCAAGCCACCCCACCTGCTCAGATGTGAGACATACCTCTTTAGTTGTACTGCACTTTTCTCCTCTGCCTCTGAATCATATGTTTCACACTTGGCTTCACATTTGCTGTGCTCCTCTTTAACAGAGTCCTCATTCTTGAGTTCATGCACCAAATTGTAATCCACTGATGGGTATCTGACTTTGTAGCCATTTTTATCAGAGTTATCACTGTGAAAGTCTACTTTCTTATTCGTGTTCTTTATCTGAGTGGCACCAATGACACTTATGGATATGTCCTTCTCGCGCTGGCAGTTGGCTAGGTTGTTCATGGTCTCGGTCTCACTCCTGCAGGCATCAGGCTGGTGGTGCCTCTTCTGCACTCTGAGCCTGACGCAGACGACCATAGCAGCACACCCCAGCAGCAGCATGAGGACCAGGATAATCCCAGCGCAGACAGCGATCCAGGGGAACTGGGCATTCTGGCCTTCCGTGTACTTCTCAGTGAAGTCCACGATGACCGGTCCCTGCGGTGGCTCGGGGAGCAGGAACTGGCAGTTGAGCCCACCGTACCCCCGGGCGCACTCACAGACGTAGCGGTTGTTTCTTTCATGGCAGGTGGCCCCGTTGTGGCAGGGGCTGTGTTCGCATCTGCTCACTGGGGTGCTGCAGTTCTTCCCATTGTATCCCGGGGGGCAGGTGCAGGAATAGTCATTGATGCCATCCTGACAGGTCCCTCCATTCACGCAGGGGAAGGAGGCACAGTCGTCCACGTTGTCATCACAGTGTCGCCCAGTGAAGCCAGCCTGGCACTGGCATATGTAGGAGTTCCCCAGATCAACGCACTGGGCTCCTACAAGACATCAAGGGGACAAGTGCTGAGCAGTGGACAGAAAGACCCAACAGCCTCCCACCTCCTGCTTTTCGGGGACTGTCACAACCAGCAGCTGAGAAAAGCTTTGGTTTTAAGAGGTTAGCTCAACCATGGCCAAATCTGATCCACCATAAAAAGTACAGGGTGTTTTTTTTTAAGGAAGATATTTGTTAATCAGATCTATGTTTCATTCTCCATCCTATTCCCTTTTTAACATTTCACTTATCTCGGACAACAAAGCTAGTCCAGATCAGGTTAATATCACAATCTCACATTACAGAGTTTGAGTGGCAACGAATAAGGAAGACTGCTGTAAAGAAAGTCTTCACTAGTTTAATGAGAACAGGAAGATTACTGTCAATAGATTACAAGTAATAATATTTAACGCTTGCATGGCATTTTGCATCCACAGACCTCAGAGTTTTCGCAAAACATCTGCAAGTATAATCCTTCAGGGTTTTGTGCAAGAAGCTTCAGCCCAATTTACCTGCCCAGAGCCACGCTTTGAAAAAATGGGATCTTCACCAGTGGCCCAAACAACACCATTACTTTTAAAGTACAGATCCTCCATCAAGTACACCATCAACGTGTCATGGGTCACGATTGATCAGTGGGCCTGGTTATCAACTCCAGACCAGAAGCCAAAGCAACTGGATGGTCTCCTTTTAGAAGGTCACTGTAGAATATTTGACCTTACCATTAGCACAAGGGCTGGAGCTGCAGTAATCGATTTTCTTCTCACAGTTGAACCCAGAATAACCCAGTGGGCAGCGGCAGCTGTATCCCCCATCAGGGTTGTCGGTGCATCGCCCACCATTGAAGCACGGTCCATCAGCACAAGTCATCGCGCTCAGCTCACAGTTTTTACCATAGAATCCTGGGGGGCATGTGCAGGAGTAGCTGTTCTCAAGATCCTGGGGGAAAGAAATGAGAAATGGTCAAAACATTTACCTGAAGCTGCTCTGAAATTCACAAAGGGATTCTGAAAAATCAGTAAAACTGATGTTAACTCCTCCCTTGGGGGTTCAGATGTCACAAGCAACTCAAACTTACAGTGCAGCTTCCACCATTCTTGCAAGGGTTGGCATCACACTCGTTGATTTCAATCTCACAGTTGGAGCCTGTGTACCCAGGTCGGCAAGAACATGTGTAGCTCCCCTGTCCAGTGTTGGTGCATGTGGCACCGTTCTTGCAGGGCTTGTGGTGGGTGCAGTAGTTCAGGTCTGTAAAAGAGGACAGTCAAGACACTTGCTAGTCTATAAGGCTAGCACAGGGTGAGGGAGCTCAAAAGAGCCACTTGCTCTCTGTGTTTTAAAATAGACACTCAGGCAAGGGCTGAGAACTCACCTTGGTTGCAGAAAAGGCCACCCCAGCCTTCCTGGCAGTTGCACTGCCACGGCTGCTGACAAGTACCATGAAGGCACCCTGGGTATCGGATGCACTCATCACAGTACCGGCCCTGCCAACCCACTCTGCATCTGGAAAAAAAAAGACCAACAACAAAGTCTCGTCAGATTTAGACTTCTCACAGTTGGAAACCCTATCGGAAACTCTGCAAACACACTGATGCCAGGAATCAAGTTTCTTAAAAGCCCTCAGTGATCCTTCATGTGAGAAAGTCACCGAGTCCAACCATAGCATCAGCTTTCATCAGCCCCAGCTATTTCTTCCATTTCCTTAGATAGAACCATGGTTCCAGGTAGTTAATTTGTTTACTCTAACAACAAACAGCTAAACCTGACACACAGCACTGTAAACTCATCAGGTTAAGCACTGTTGTTTGACTTGTAGATTAATACTTTGATCTGGCATCACCTGGATTTCTCAAATTACCATCTAATATGAAGAAAGGCATTTAAACCAACCCTCCAAATGACCAATAGCTTATTTAACACCATAGCATCAACATTACAGACAAAGAAGGGAGCAGGAGGAGAGTGGAAAACTTACTTGCATTCCCCAGGTTTGTCGCAGAAGCCATGCTGCTCATCGCATCCAGGCAAACAAATCGCTGTAAACAAAGCAAGCAGGGAAAGACATCAGCACTGGGGCCAAATACCGCCCTTTTCCAAGTCCAATCCTGAGAGCACCTTGCAGGTGGGGAGCGAGCCCCTTTTACTAGGTCGGGGCAGTTAAGCACAGCTGAGTTAATCTCTGGAGTCTGCAGGAGTATTGATCTCGCCCTGTAACTGGGTACTTTACTTATCGCCAGGGATGAGCATTCTTCTTAATACAGTTGCACACAGACAAAAGAGGGCTCACAATTGCTCCCTTCCCCACAGCCCCCCACCCCCCTTCACTTCCCAGTGAGGGTCAGAAGTCCTTTTTTCCAATTCTATGCACACAGCTCCACCTCTTAATATCCCCCAAAAGTGTGTGTGCAGATAAGAGTGGACAGCTGGTGTGCAGGGTGCCAGTGCAAGACAGCTGCTCTATTGTCTATTCTCTCCCAGCAGCTGCCCCACTGCAACAATACCCCGGTCCCAGAGCCAATGGGGCCAGCGGCCGGCGGCCGGGCAGCCTATCCCTGCCCACAGCTAATCTATGGCACGCGCGTGATTTCGCTGCAAAAAAACTTTTTTTGTTGTTTCGTATTCAAATAAATAAGTCTAAAGTTCTTCCTCCCTCCTTCCCCCCCTCCTCCACCCCTCTCCGAAAAGGGGCGGGCGGCTGGGTGCAGCCCTGTTAAAAGAGGTAAGCGAGCCAGCGGGAGGGAGGATGAGGGAAGGGAAAAAAGGGACTTCTGCTCATTACTTCGCCTGGTTATGGAACTCATTAAGCAGGCACTGCAAAGTTTTAATTCAACAAAGCCAGCCGGAGACAATGGCATGCGAGGGAAAGAGGGGGAGGAGAAAAAGAAAGAAAGAATCAGTGCTGATAATCAGATCGCCTCCAAGTTAGAAAGAATGGAGCTGGGGGCAAGGCAACGGGAAGCAAACTGCGACTGGCGGCTCCGCTCACTAACGGCAAAACATTCTTTTTGCATGCACACATAAACACATCTCCCCTGCCTAGTATTGCTCCTATAAGCTGTTTTGTTTTTTGTTTTTTTTTACTGAGAGGAAAAGTAGAGTGAAGAGCCTACGTAACGAATCAAGAAGGACAGACAGCCTTCTACTTTTCCATGGGGAGAGCAGCGATGTACAGGCATCCAAAAGTGCTGACAGCCCCGAAAGAGCTCATTATCAAAATGCTTCCTTTTTCCCCACCCCTTGACACAGCTGGGCTAGGCACTTTTGATCATGGGAAAGGTTATAGTTCCTATTTAAAACACTATCAAAGGAAACGTGAGCCTCTCTGCCTGCTGTTTATTGTGCAGCTCTGTACCGTGAAACGCTAAAAGCATCCTAGCAGTCACTAACAGTGTGAATAGTCAGTTTTGGCTCAGTTGGTAGCAGCTCAGCTGAGACCACAGTGTAGGTGGGCTTTAAGAAAAACAAAAACACAACATGGAGAAAACTGAGAGGCTGCTTTACAGCCTGTAACAGTTTCCTCCCTGCCTGCCTGGCTCTTTGGTGACTGAGAGGAGCACTCACCCAGTACGTCATCCGTCAGCGTACTTCGGATCCATGTACACACACAAACAGAGAATGCCATCACACACTGCAGCAGGAGCTGTGTGCGTGTTTGGGTGTACACCGCTGGGTATCTACAAAAGGGTATCTGACAACCCTGACTATCCTTGCTGTGATCTGTTCACTGTCCCAGCTTTTCCTGCTGTATCAACACATCACATTCCTCAACAACTTCAAGCTCAGGCATACTTTGAAACTCATATCCCTCACTACTTTATTAGTAGTAATGATCATGGCAATCGCACAGAAGAGAGATGGGGAAGTAGTTGAATGTTCTCGTGGCTCCAGGTGCAACAATGTCTGTTAGTGACAGTTTATGAGTACCCCAAATGAGAAATGTACGGTCTAGAGGCCACAGAGATTATCTTGCCCTCCCAATACTTTTCTCAGCACAAGGTGACAAGACATCAGACCATAATAAGCCTACCAATAAGCCTGCTGCATGGATGTTTCCACAGCCTACCTCCCTCTCCTGAAGCCATGTACCCTGTAGATAATAATATTGGTGTACCATGGTTGAAGGGGTGGCTACATATAAAAAGTAAGCCTGATATATTTTAATAAATCCTTGAGCAACTGCTAAACATTTTGCTATCAGATTTGCTGTCTACAGCAATGAGCAGGAGTGTAATGCTGGCACTGACATTTTATTAGCTTGAGAAGGGGCTGCCTAGGTTAACTTCCTTTGGCAATGCTGAAGGCCTCCTGTCCCCTGCACCAGCAAAGCGTGTACACAGCATCAGACCTTCACTCACTGTAGCTTGGTTCCCCTCTTCCATGGGGCCTGATGTCAGAGAAATACCCCACAAGAGCTCAGAGAACCCTGCTGTAACCAGCACCCAGGGAGACAAGAAGGTAGACACTCACGCTCAGTGCAGTACTGGCCTTTCCAGCCCGGGTTGCAGACTTTCTCGCCGCGCTCTCCACAAGTGAAGTGACCAAAGGCATCATCTCGGGGGCGGCAGAAGACAGAGCAGCCTTCTCCATAGTAGTGCTCATCGCACACAAAGCGATAGGAGTACTTGAGGTCAGTGCGGCCACTGCTGTGCAGGTCCTGGGACCACTCTTCCCCTACTGCCAAGTGCCTCTGGGTGGCCAGGCGGCTGATGAGGCGCTCGGGATTTTCTGTGTGGAAGTGGAGAGGAGAGGTGTGATTAGGGAACCCGAAGCAGGCAGGGGCACAGGAAGATGCTCAACTGGGGGTCTCTGGTGGGAGGGGAACAGCAGAGGCAGGATGATAGGGCTGTGTGCCAACAGGTTGGCCTTTTTTCCCACGGCCTTCTGAAGAGGAGCAGGGATGGGATGAGGGGAATATGCTTTATACTGCAGAAAGAAGGGGAAAGTAGGACTGCAAGGCTGGGATTATTCTGGGCAAGAGTCTGTTTCAAGATGGTTACCTGTGGTGAGGTCATCAGGAGAGTCCGTATGCAGAGCTTCAATGATGAGTGAGAAGGTGCCCTGGGGAAAGGAGCAGAGATAAGCCACCGGGAGAGCATGAGAGCAGGTAAGGCCAGAAGGCAGCATCCCAAGCACCCAGGAACTATCAGTTCCCACCCCTGGGGGGATCAGTGGTCCCTTGGAAAGGGTCTTACCCAGCTAGGGTGGCCCAGGGGGATGGGATGGGATGGGATGGGATGGGATGGGATGGGATGGGATGGGATGGGATGGGACGGGGTGGGAGGGGATGGGTTGTGGACCGTCCCCTCCCTTGCCATCCCCCACTTACGGGCCAGGTGAAGCCGAAGGGGAAGCGGATAGGGTTACTGAAGGCCGGGTCCGCGCCCCCCGCGCCGTCGGGAACGCTGAAAGAGTTGGCACCGAGGACGGGGGTGATGGCGCTGCCGTAGGTGCAGGGCGGCTCGGGGGAGACGCTGGCCTGGTAGTGCTTGAGGCAGACGCGGAAGAAGGTCTTGCAGTCGCACTGCTGCAGCCCGCCGCCGCCGGGGCCGCCGCCGCGGCAGCAGTTGCGGTTGCTGAGCAGCCCCTTCTTATTGACAAACTCCTGCAGCTTCAGCTCGAAGACCCCGGAGCAGCCGACCTGCGGGGCGGGGACAGCGGCCGTCAGACCTCCGAGCATCCCGCTCCCCCGGCCCGAGCCTGGGCACCGGCGGGACCGACACCCCCTCCTCCCCGCCTCCTCGGGAGCCGGCTGCAACAGGCAGTGGTAGTGCCCGGCACCGCCTCAGGACCAGCTCCCTCCGGAGCAGGGAGCGCTGAAGGTATTCCTGCCTCCCTTTTCCCCGCGGGCACCTACCTGGCAGCGGCTCAGCAGCACAGAGAGGAGGGCCAGTGTCAGCAGGACCCGACCTCCCATTTTGGAGGGGCAGCTCTGGTGCCCTCGCTTTCCTCCCCCTTGTCTTCTCCTCAGAGGGGAAAGGGGACAGTGTCTCTCGGGGGAAGAGTAAAACACAGCGGCCAGAGCCGCTCGCCCCAGCAGAGCTGGAAGAGTTAGTGTCACGGTCTCCTCCTTTCAGGAGAGCCTCTGACTTTTTGTCCCCCCTCTGTCGATAGCTCTAGGTGTAGCCTGTCGGTGGCTGACAGCTCTTTGGGATAGCAAAAGATTTAAAAAAGGAAGAAAAAAAAGAAAAAAATTTTTACGATTAATCTGCTAAATTCTTTTTCTTTCCCAATCCACGATGCTCCTCCTTTTCTCCAGGAAGAAAAAAAAAATAAAAATAAAAAATTTGTTAAAAAGGCAACTTAATTCCCAAGAGAGGCAGAGAAAAGGCTTCCCAATGAAGATCAAAAATCGGCGATCTGGAAATCCCTGCGGCAGCGGCGGCAGCGGCGGTAATTCCCGGTGCGGTGCGGTGCGGGAGCGGCTCTGCGCGGCTGCGCTTGCCCTGCGCCCGTCGGGGCTGGTAGGTGTCAAACGGCAGCAGGTCACGTCGGAGCCTTGATCCCTTTTTGTGTTTTTCTTTTTTTCCTTTTTATTTTATTATTTTTTCAGAAGCAGCGGAGCTCTCTCCTTGTTGTGGGCTCACTTTTGTTTTTAGAGGAATCCCAGCCAACAAAAACAAGCTCGTGTCTCAACAGCGGCGCGCTGAGCGTGTCCGGGTGTGCTCCTACGGGGGACTGGGGGGGGGGGGGGGGAGGGTTGGGGGCTGCTCCGCGCTGCTCCGCTCCGCGCCGCGCTTCGGCGGCTCTCTCCGAGGGGGAAGCGCTAAGGATCTGCCTCTCCTTGGGTGCCTGCCTCCCTTATATCCCGCCAGCCGCCTGCATGCCTAATGAGATGCAAATGAGCAGCCCCCCAATCTGGCTAGCGCTGTCACAAAGGAGCCACTTTTCCAAACCCTCCTCTCAATGGATCGCCAAATGGTCAGTGAGCTGTAAAATGTGCAACCCTCCTCCCCCTCCCCTCCTCGCTCACAAAACGTGCTCATTTACATTCCTGCAAATTTGGTAACCGCAAGAATCCCCCTTCTGCTCCGGGGAGAGGTAACACCGCGCCGCACCGAGCAGCGGCAGCGCAACGCGCTCCGCCGTGGAAACGGCCCCGGGGACGGCGGCTGGAATTACCTCTCCAAACGTGCAAAGCTACCGCCGTGCCCCCCAAAAGTAACTCGCTGACTGTGACTACTTCCAAGGGGCATCTTCGGCTTTAACGGGAAGAGGGAGGTGGGAGCCAGCGAGCCGCAGCAAGGGGGATCTGATCCCTCGAAATGCACGCCGTGTTTCCCTTGGCATAACCGGGATAATTGGAGGGGAGTGGTGGTGATGAATTTGGGAGAACCGAGCAGGGGCTCGGTCTTCCCTTGGCTCCGCTCACACCGCCAGTCCCGCCGGCGGAGGGAAGAGAGGTCCCGAGAATCGCGGCGGCGCGGGAGGGTGCGGGCTGGTTGGCGGGTGGGGGGGACCCACGGAGGGGACCAGGCTGCGGGGCTCCGCGGGTCCCGTCCCCGACACCACCACTGCCGGAGAGAGCCACCGCTCCGCCCGGGTCTCGCACCCCTCTATGATTATTATCATCATCGTCCCCACCAACCTCTCCCTCTCTCTCTCTTTTTTCCTCCTTCAGCTTAGTAAAAAGTGAGTTTGGTGTGTGTCGTTCGCGTGGCTGTCATTAAGGCCGTTTGTTATTGTGTGAGGGCTGAATCAGTTAGCTCTTTGTGCTCTCAGCTGTATGGTAATGTAGACAGCACCTGCTCCCTGCACAATGCGAGGGAGAGAAAGAGCTCCCCTCGGCGCACGCTACTGCCTCTACAACAATGTCCGCACATTTTTTAAAGAAATCCCTTCCAGCACTTCCCCTCTCCGTAGAAAAAAAAAAAAAAAAATACCCCCACCAACCCCACAACTTTGCACAAACCGGAAACTTATTATTATTATTTTATATATCACACGCTAGATCTTCAAAACGTGGAAAGGAGTACACTGATGCGGTGAAAAAGGGATACAGATGATGACTATTTGAGTAGTATTTTAATGCTGGATGGAAGCGGGGGATAAAAGTCGGAGGGCGACTCTGGCACGTCCCTCCAAGCGGGGTTTTCCATTTTGCTCGGACCCCCTGTTTAAACACCTTCGGTAGGCGCAGGCGGATTCATTAGGATGCAAGGTGTAACTGTCTCTGTAAATGTCATTTTAATTGTAACAGATCATTTCAGCGCAGATTAAGCTTGTGTGCGAAAGGAGAGGATTTGGCCACAATAACCTCACTGTAGGTATGCCGTGCTAAAAGCCTTATTATGGCGACTTCATTGGGTTGAAACGTGCATTTGCATGGCAAAATGTGACTTTCATTGAAGCAGATGTCTTGATCACAAATTATCTTACAATGCGCTAGGAAAAAAAAAATATCTTAAAGACTTCTTAAAGTAAACGCATTGGGTAATACCAATTAAAAGAAAATCACTAATGAGTTCATTCAGCCCAGCTCTTCTTGACTGTTCAGGACTGTAGATGCCAGCGTTCATTTACTGGGTGTTGGTGGCATATACCCCAAACCCGAACAGGTACCCTCGGTACTTTAACAAATATACAGACTTCTGCAACTCAGTGTGTGATCCTCTACATCTAATTTTGGTCGAACCAGGGGCTTGCTTACAGGTACTCTTCTCCCTTCACCCCGCCCCTCGACGCTTAAGGGAAATCTTAAATGTACAGGAATGTTTGGGGGTTGCGTTTGGGGTTTCCCACCACCCCTGAGGTATATCTAGGCAAAGAGGGGAGCAGCGATCCCGCAGGCACCATGCGAGGGAGAGGGGAAGGTGGCGGGTCTAAGGCGGACCGGCCGCACCGCGCATCCCCCCCCCCCCCGCCCCCCGCCTCCCGCTCGGTGCCCATCCTCGGCTGCGGCGGGGACCGGGACACACAAGCACGACACCCGGGAGCAACGCCGGATTGAACTGTACATTACTTTTGCCACCTAGCGTCAGCATCTTTACAAGTGGCTTGCTGCTGCTTCTCAAATTTGGCTGCGGCGTTATCCCCGGGAAAGCGGGGCGGGGGGGGGGGGGGGGGGGGGGGGGAGAGGGGGGGGGGGGGGGGGGGGGGGGAAATCACTTCGTATAGGAGATACAAAGCGAGTGGGGCGGAGGGGGCCTTGATATTTGCGGGTAGCCCCTCGGTGGAGGAGAGAAATGATATATCACGGCGAATCTTTTAATCTGCGAGAAATAGAAAGCTGGTCCATTAGCATCTTCTTGCTTAAAAAAATGGAAATAAAAAGTTACACGCGCGAGGGCTTTAACCCAGGGATAGGGAAAAAAAAAAAAGAAAAGACCCGAAAAAACTTGCCCCCAAATCCTTAACAACCCCCCTTCGGTACCGGGTATTTGTTAAATTGACGTGGCACAGATTTCTCGATTACCGCTGCTGAGCGTGACTGAAAGGCGCCGTGAGAGCCGGCAGGATCCTGCCCACGGCGCTCATTCTTCTCCCGCTTAATTTATGCCACGCGATTCTGTATTGGGGAAATCAAGCAGAAAGCTCCTTTTTCTGCTTTTTTCCCCCCTCTCCCTCTCTCTTTCAGATGCTGGGCTAACGGGGAGACTGTTTAACTTAAGTGTTTCTATAGGAGGCTGTTGTAGTTTAACTCCTGCCCACCAGTAGCTGAGGCGAACAAAGGAGGGACTCGAGGTCCAACTATTCATCCATTCTCTGCACTTTAATTTTCATTGATTTCGAAGACAAGGGGAGCCCTTAGGGATTCTCGCTGAAGGGGGATGACACGCCTTTAGACGCGATCAGCCCCCCAGCCAGCCATCTGCTCCCAACCAAATGGCGCTTTTTCGCTCCCAACCGCGTGTCTCCGCACCGCGCTCGCCCGCCGCCCCCCGCGCCTCCCTGGCGCTGGTAACCGCGCACTGACACCAACCCCCACGCACGGTGATGGGCCATCTCTCCCACACCTTCGCCCGAGGCTCGGCCGCGCTAGCCCCACCGGGGACAACCGGCGGCGGGACCCCCGGGGGCAGAATGCTATGACCCCGCACGGCCGGGATACGGTGGGCCCTGCCACGGGTGGCAGCGACTCGCTGGGGCGGGTGGGGTATTGTGCTCTCCCTCCTGCCCTAATCGATACCCTCCCTGCAACCACTCCCCTGCTCTGCCCCGGGCGCGGGGGATTTACGGGGCGCCGCGCAGCACCGCGGCCGAGAGCGCCCGTCAGCAGAGGCCCTTATTTCTAAGCGAGCCAGATGATGGGAAAAGTCACTTCAAAAGGATGTGCGTGTATGTGTGTTAATTAGGGCGACGCTCTGCCATCGCTGGCGCGCAACCCTGATTTTTCCCGGGACGGAGGGCTCCGGGCATATGGCGAACGGTGCGCCGGCGGAGGGACGTGTACGTGTGGAGCTATGTGTAGTCGAGTGTGCATAATATTTTAATTAGGTCTATAGTCCCTACGGAGGTATGTGTGAGCTGCTGCCCCTCCGCCGCAGCCCTCCCTACACGCCCCCTTCACCTGTCCCCCCGGGACGGGATGGGAGTGGAGGGCAGGGCGGGGCAGGCGGGGCGCCGCCGGGCCTGGGCTCTGCCTCCCCCTCGGGCCCCGCGCTCGGCGGCGTGCACGGGGTGTGGGCTCTGGCCGGGGCCCCGCCGCCGAGCGCCCCAACCCGACCCGAGTCGAGAGGGCGGGGAGCGCGGAGATGACGCAAGGGAGCTCTGCCGGCCTTGCCGTGTGCAGGGAGGAGGATTAAGAAGTTTAGCGTGTAGGTTAGCCCAAAGTTGCAAAGGCATGTGCTGATTAGAATAAGAAAGAGCAGTCGCGTGGCTCAGCTGGCACACAGCGAGGCCAGATGATAGATAAGCAGCTCTGGGCCTTCCCTCCCCCCCCCCCCCCCCCCCCCCCCCAGCCCCCTTTTTCAAATCGCAAATCATCTGCTCCGGCCCTATCCTAGCCCCTCATTTTCATGACAATGGTTGTGTGTTTACCTGTGATCCTGGGACGGGGCATTCCTTTGTCTCCCGAGGAGATTACCGCAGCCAGCTGCTCTGCAACCCTGTCCCTGGGCAAATCCCGAAGTGGCCCCTATATGTGTTTTACTGATTGCACACGAGGAGAACGCGAAAACCCCCGTCCCGTCCCGTCCGGTTCCCCTGCGCTACTTGTTTGTTGGGGTTTGCTCCCTGGCTTGCTTCCGACGGGACTTTCTTCGTGGGAAACTACGAGGGATAAAATTGGTCACTCGTTTGCGTAAACTGCCGTTGCTCCGGGAGCAGAGGAGCACCGCCCGCTCGAGGGGGCAGAGCCGTGGGGCCTCCCCGCGACGAGGGTACATCAGGGGCTCGGGGGAAGGAGGCTTCCCCCGCCTTGCTCCCCTCGGTCAGGAATAGCACCCTGCGCTGAAGCCTCTCGTGGGTGCCCCCGGCCGGGCGCTCCCGCCGCCTCCCCCACTTCCTAGTCTCTGCTCCGGGATGCAGCGATTCAAACGTTCCCAACACCCGCACCCTTGCCCCGCCAGGGAGAAGCGCGGCCTCGCGTTCTGGGGAGCTCTTTGCCCCCCTTGAACTCCAAGGACACCAGCGATCTTCTGTACACTAGAACCCACGGATCGCGTTTGCATTCCTCCCGTGGTCCTGAGATCTGCCCTGTGCCCCAGCACCCATCACCCCGTTAGGCAAGCCTGGCAAAACCCTGTGCAGCACAGGGGCCTGGTTGGTCTTGGCCATGGTGTCACAGCGCAGGAAGGGTGAACAGTCATGCTCCCGTCATATACATGGGATAAAAAAAACATGATGACACTTCTCAGAAAAATACTTTGCATTCCGGCAATGAGATTCCACTGGATGGCTGGAAAGATTCCCTTCTGCTACTAACCTTGGTAGCAATATTCACTGTGTTCACCAGTTCTCATAGGGAAAAACCCTCTTCTCTTTTCCCTGGTTTTATTAATCATCATCTTAAGCCAGAACTCTATCATCGTAGCTTTAAACCACCACTCCAGAGTAGCTGCACAGGCCCCTCTCATTCTGCGACACCAGCCCAGCATTCTGCTGTACTGTACTGCTTTTCATGCGTGAAGGGGTTTTCTGTTCCCCTGTGGCCTGCAGCCCCCTTGGCATGGTGTGCACATCTTGTTGCTGTGCAAAACCTGCTGCTAATAAACTCTGGGGGTGGAGGGTGCAGTCTGAGTGTATGTTTCCAGGGCTTTCCAAGCCACTTCCAATTTGAGTCTTTTTTATTTCTTTCCTCATCTCTCCGTGTGAGGGGAAGGGGGGGGGGAAGGAGAAGGTGGGGGCAGAAACTCTTCTGCAGAAGGTGATTATGAGAAAGAGGATGGGTATGGATGGGGCGGGCCCAAGCTTTTGGAAATGCTCTCCCCTTTTCTGAGAGCATCTGCCCGGAGATGAACAGATGTGGGCACCTGCGGTGACAGGCCACATATGCTCCATCCTATTCACAGGCATTCAGACACGGCCACAATGGTGAGGCTTTGTGCACGCCGAGTCACCAAATATATTAATCTGCACTCCCCAGAGCACTGCTCTGTTTAATTTTTCACCGGCAATAACATCTAATCCCCCACCGACTCCCCTGTGTCCCTCTTCCCCCCGAGAAGATGTGGAGTTATTCAGGTCTCCCCACCTGTTGCTGGCGGGGTGGAAGCGGGTCGTGCTCCCCGCATGCCTGCAGCCAGGCCAGTGCCCGGGGGAAACGGGGCGCCCCTCCGCCGGCGAGGGCCGAGCAAAGCCAAGCCAAGGCCCCGGCTGCCGGGGCAGCTTTGTCTACCCGATGCCAGCGCCACGGGGCCACATAAACCTCCGCTGGACGACTCGGTGGCTCGCAGTGTCGGTGCGCGACTCTTTCATCTCCCCCCGTGTGTCTCCCGCCCGGTCCCGACATGCTCGGTACAACGGTCCCTCCGGCCCTACTGTGGCCATACAAAGCCGAGGGACACCGGGTCGCGGGCGGGGCTCAAACCATCCCGGCCACCGTGGCCCCGCGTCGCTGCCATGTGGAGGGACCCGCTGCACAGGGGTGGCTCAGACCGGGAAAAGCCGGGGAACCGCTACCAGCACAACTATAACACCACCTACAGCCCTGCCGCCTCAAGCACCTCAGAGCCCTGCCGCCAAGCGCATGCGTAGCCCCACCCCGCGGGAAGCCGGAGCGCAGGCTCGGGTCAGTGTCGGGGTGCTGTTCGGAGGGGCAGGCGGCTGCTTCATGGGCACGGAGGGCGGGGCCGGGGGAAGCGGGTGGGAGCTGGGGCTGTCTGTGGGCGGTGAGGGTCACTGGAGCCCTGGTTCTCGCTCGTAACGTGGCCCGGGTGCTGCATGGCCTCGCGGGGTGCAGGCCTCGGCCCACGCCTGTGAGGCTGCCCGGGACCGCAGGCTCCGGCCCTTCAAGGCAGCGGGACTGCGGGCCTGGCTGTACGTCAGAGGAGAGGGCTTTGCGCCTCGTCGCTTGTGGGGCGCTTGTGAGGCGCTTGTGACTGTTGTGAGGGCTGAAACTTGCTGTGAACGTTGCTGCTAACAGCCCTTCGCAGTACTGTGTGTTCCCATGGGTGTAATAAACTTTGTGTTGTGATGGTTGGTTGCTGACAAAGTGAAATCTAAGGGTATCATGAGGTAGGGGTCATCTCTCCAAAGTTTTGTGTCTGTATAAAACTGGGAATGAGAGGGAATGTTTTTGGTTATTTCAGTTCATGGAGAAAATACACCCTCCTTCCCCACTCTTATGCTTTCAATGTGTTTGCTAGTAATATTAAAATGCAAGTAGTGGCCAAGGTGCTTGCTTATTGTTTGGATGTGAACTTGCTATTGACTAAAATGGATTATTTTTTTTTCCTGATGAACTGTATCTATAAACTTGTTTAAATTGTTAGGCAAGAGGACTGCGTCAAATACATGTGTGAGGATGTGAAACTTATTGCTAGAGTCATGTTGCTACTATGGGCAGAATCATAACTAAAGTTTGCTCAGACATGGCGTCTGATCATTTCGTCCGACAGCGTGTGTTAATGTCTGAAAGATGATGGCCTTCATACCCACTGCTAGGTCTCCATGAAAAGTAATAAGAACCAATAGCCTACCAGTGCTCAAAACTGTTCTGAGTTAGAGGTGCAGCTTTCCTGGAAAAGCGAATGTCTGGAGCCAGACACCCAGGTAACACTGAAAGTAACATTGTAGAGAGAGCAGGGTCCTAGCTTGTATCCATGTGCAGCTATGATTTGCATTCATACCTGTTTAATTCTGATTTTGTAACAGTGAGGTCTGCTGTACACTCTCAGCTTTATTTTCTATTTATTTCATATTACACTGCATAAGGAAGGCATTTTTTTTATGATGAGGGTGGTGAAGCTCTGAAACAGGTTGCCTGCATTGCCGGTAGATGTCACAGCCTTGGAAACATTCGAGGTGAGGCTGCCCAGGGCTCTGAGCAACATGATCTGGTTGAAGGTGTCCTGGCTCATTGCATTGGGGGTTGAACCAGGTAACCTTTAAAAGGTCCCTTCCAACTCAAACTACTCTATGATCCTGTGATTAAAGATGATGGTATTCAAAAACTTTATCTGGAGATTATTAGTTGTTTAACCTCTGCAGGCTCAGGAATACCTTTAAAAGCTATCTGTTCACAATGTTTTTGTGAATTCAGCTTCCTTTTTTTTCTTTTTGAAAACCGTAAGTGTGTATCTTGTAATGTAACACTCCGGAGACAACCTGTTCTTGAAATGTCAGAAATTCATAGTGTGAAAACCAGGAAAAATCTGACCTGTTTAATTAAAACGTAGTGAAATCCTTCACTGTTTAGCTGAGAAAAGGATTTGACTTTTGAATAAAATCAAAATAAGCCCAAAATATTTTCTGAGAATAAAGAAGAAAACAAAGCTTGATGGAGCTTGTTACTTCTATTTTTCATTGGAAGGACCTGTAAAATAAAATAGTGCTGTGGTAGAGGAGACTGATGCTGTGGTAAAGGGAGGAGCACATCTGTGGTGGAGGTTGTGCCAAACTTGTGTTGTGATTTCTAGAAATAAAAATGGAGGTCGTCAATGTTTTCATTTTATCCCACAACTTGCTCTACAGAACCCATAAATTGGTTCATTTGGTACGCTATTAAGTTTTACCACAGAATTCAGAGACTCTCTTCTTCAGTCTTTTGATATTTCCCAAACTGAAAATAAGCTTATTCCATTTGTAATTGTTTAATGTCTAGCTAATGTTTATATGCGTGCCTTTTAAAATAGATTGGTTCAAAATGCTGTGTGTATTAGAAATCCCATTTAATATATTAACCTATTAATTTTATTATTAATAATAACCAGATTTGTAGATTCACAAAATATAGGTAAACGTCTAATTCTTTAAACAGGTCTTGAAAATTATGTCTTCAAATGACAGAATGGTACAATGGATTGAGCTTCTGATTTGAAGCAGAACTGATACTACTAAAACCATTGCAGAAGCAGACGTATTGCAACTAGTGCCATATCAGTGCACTACTGTCTATAAGCTCAGATGGTAACTGAGCCATTTGCATAATCAAGGCACAAGACTGATTACCAAAGCTACTAGTATTTTCCCACTGACTTCAGTTAAAGACATTTGTATACTATTTACTGTGAAAATCAAGCCGTTAATTCCTGTGTTGTACACTCAGGTAAGATGTTATATAGGTTTTAATTATGTCTGTACTTGGTTTTCTAGCAGTTTCTGTATTTCTAAATTTCTATTTTTTTTCTGTTAATCTGAATTTGAGTTGTACGTAAGAAAACCTTTAGATATTTATAGTCTTCAGTGATAGAAAAACAGAATTGGAAGGCAAAGTGAATGGGCACTTACATCCAGTTTGTTGATGGGAAGAAAACTGGTTCAAACTGTGTAAAGGCCAGGGCAACAAAGCAAACTATCAGCAAAAGCAGAAAAGTAACAGTTCCGTTTCTGTGCTGTTTGGTTGTTATTTTTTGTTTGTTTGCCGTGTGTTTTGTTTTGCTGTATGTTTTTGTTTGTTATTCTATAATTCTGTTATGTTTCTCAGTATTGCATTTAGAATATTGTTTTTCTTCTTCTTCTTTCAGACTGCTGTGAGTTTCAGATATCAGCCATGGGCATTAAAGGTTTGCAGGGGTTTGTGGAGAGAGTTTGCCCTGATGCATGCAGGACTGTAGATCTGAGAGAAATGGCACAAAAACATTGCATCGATCGTCCTGATTCTCCGCCTGTTATCGTAGTAGATGCCATGAGTTGTGTTAGATACTGGTACACACCAGAATCCTGGGTGTGTGGTGGCCAGTGGCGGGAGTTCCTTGCCGTTTTAGAGGATTTTATTAAAGTTTTCATGGCAGCTGGTATCAAGTTGGTGTTTTTCTTTGACGGAGTGGTAGAATCAAAAAAGAGAGATGAGTGGATCAAACGGAGGTTGCAGAATAACAAGGACATAGCCAGAGTATTTCAGTTTATCAAGACTCACAGAAAACAACCAGGGAGAGAAATGTTTGTGATGCCTTCAGCTTTGCCTACTTTTACACGTTTTGCCCTGAAGTCACTTGGTCAAGAAACAGTATGTACGTTGCAGGAGGCAGACTTTGAGGTGGCTGTATACGGTTTGCAACATAACTGCATAGGAATTCTTGGGCAAGATAGTGACTACCTCATCTATAATACATGCCCCTACTTTTCCATTGGGAAGCTCCGTTTGGACAGGCTGGTCACTGTTATGTACTCTCGAGAAGATCTTTGTCGTGCATTGGGTCTTAGTTTGACACACCTCCCTCTCTTTGCTTGCTTGCTTGGCAATGATGTTGTTCCAGAAAACTTGTTGGAAGGCTTTTGGCATAAATGTTTGGTCAGCAGTCCCCATAAGAATAACAGCTACAACAGAAGAACAAGCATATTTTTTGCTGTAGCAAATTACATCTCAAAGGTTCCACAGTCATACAGCAGCCTGAAACACTTAGAAGACATTCTGCCTCTGGGATCAGACAAGACATTGCTTTACAGAGGAGTGGAGTGCTATCTTTTACCTGGGCAGCAGTCTCCATGGATTCCTCCCAAAGTAGCAAGTTGCCAAATGTTTTCCCTTCAACAAGAAACAGCCATGTGTCAAGATAAAGAAGTCTTTCAGGTACCTTGTTTTTTAAAGCTTCATGGTCACTTGATGCCATGACTATTTAGTGGAAGTCAGTATTGAGTACACCAAACCTATTGATTGAAATTTGCTTGAGCAAAATCTATTGTCTGTTAAGTATAGCCATGGTTAGGACTGTTACATGCATCACCATGAAAGCAGATGATTCCTCTCTTTTTGAAGCATCAAGCAGTTCAAATAATGGGGAGCAGCTTCTGTATAGGCCTATAGATGAGCATAGGGAGTACTTCCCATGTGTTGCACAATGTAATGATACAGTTATTCTTTGAGCATCCAAAAGTCAGCTACAGCTGTTTAGTGGTCTGCTTGGCTGTACCTGGTACATGCAGTCAAAATACCAAAGGGAGCTCTGCTAAGAATGCAGAAGTTGAAATTGTTCTTGTGGAGGAGATGAGGAGACTTCCTATAAATCTGTATTTTGTGATTTTTGGATCAGGTTAATGATCATTCAGATTTATTGTCCCTGAAGGAGCCAAAAGTACTTGGAGGGGCTTGTTAATTCTAGGACAGAGATGCACTATCAAGTTTCACTAATGGCTTCACATATGGGCAGAGATGCTCTGCTGTATTTTAGATCCTATATTAGTCACCTGTTGCTCCCTGTTTTGTTAGGTCCGTACAGACTGCAAATAGAGCACCTTGTTTTTCTGTCTGTTATGTTGAATATTTTCTTTAAAATTAGTTTTTCTGTTTTCTCATATTACTCTAATCTTAAAATTTACAATTTTTTTTCTAAAAATATTTTAAAACTGCATTGTAACTTATGCAATGCTCATTTCAGCTAAGTTGCAGATAGATTTGGGTGTTTTTATTAGCCACACATAGGCACAATACATGTCACTTTCAACTGAAATCGTTAAATAAAGATGTTATTAAAAAAAACCCAAACCCAAGCAACAGCCCTGCATCTTAATAAAGTGTTGAAAAATACTGTTTACAATTGAAGTGCAAGGAAAATTTGGCCAGAATGTAATTATCTAGGTTGGATTGTGGCTAGAACAATAGTGGTAATATCCTTACTCCTTAAGAAAATGAGCCATGCGGTCTTTATGACAAGTGGTCATTATTTCTAGCCTTGATCTTTCATTTGAAGACTACAGTTCTCTAGTGTCATGCTGAGCTACTGCTGTAATAAAATAATAATGTTTAGAAACTCCACTGAAGAATGCCTCACTGCATAATTCCTATGTTAAGCCAACCCTTTGGCCAGGGAAATTGCAGGCAGAGTTGTAAGCAGGTTAACTTGTCGTTTGGTTTTGTTACAGGTGGTTAAATATTGTATGTGTAATGGGTGTGCTTTGCTGCATATTTTGAAAACCATATGTAATTCTGCTTACCTTGCACATAATCTGAGCTGCATGTAAATGACATACACAGCTCAGTTCCAACTTTGATGACACATTCCTGCTTCTCCCTGCAAAGAATATAACTTTCCGCCTGACTGTAGGTGTAAATCAGAAATATTTTTCAAGATACAGGATTGAATACAGCAGTTCTTCTGAAATCAGCTTATATTTTTTCACTACCTAAGGATGTGTAAATTATTGACAAACTTGTATTTTCAGATGATGATAAAAACATCTCATGGTTTATATGAAATGGTTCAATGCTTCCTTCAAATGATGCTTAGAAATACTTAACTATTTGGTTTTTGTTTTATACAAAAGTAGATTTGAGGGATTATATTGTTTACATATAGTAAGAATGAAGAAGTATTTATTCCACAGCAACCATTAATTTATTACTATAAAAAAAAAAGTTTTGTTGATTGGCATTATGTACGGAAGCCTACAATTGATTTTATATGAGAATTTCTTCTGAAAGTATGACATTTCAATAGAATAAGTTTTGATCAGTAATGACCCATTAATCGACTGCAGCTTTGACCTGCTGGGTTCTCAGGTTTGCGGATATTGGATTTCTGCAGGAATGGTGAATTTTGAGCTGGCCAGTGGTCTGGTAATTTCTAGTGGCATAGCTGTATGGATGGCACAACCCAAATAATTCAAATAAGGTGACACATACTGGGAATGGAGAGCAGAGAAACTTCTGTGCCTGCTCACCATATAGCACGGGTCCTGGAGAATTTATTAGTGGTACTCCATGGAAAAAATTGGCTCAGCTCAACTGTTTGAACACTCCCATGGTTTTGGTCTGAGGTTGTGAAATAGAAAGTCTGGCTCTGCGCTTGGCCAGTCCAAGTTACAAGTGTTCTTGGTTGAAATTCTGTGCTGAGAGTAGCATTGTTGCTTCTGCGCCAGTGCCACTTCAGACCAGCGGTCCCTGAGGCTGCTTGTAGCCAGCTGCTGTAGCCAGATGTATCTGCATGCGGTGCATGGTTAATATGCAGCCTGGGTGATGCTACAATTCTGCTTTTCAGCAACAGCCTGCAGGCCTGGTGTTCCTCACTAGAGTAGATTGTATTTCTTTTCTTGGGGAAAAGCTATTGCAAAGTCAAAGTGTGGTGAAGGTAAGCATACTAATTTCACCACAATGTATACTATGCAAAGTCAGCTCAGGAAAGAAATGGAGTTGTCTTACGTATTTCATCTTGCAATAAGTTTGGGTGACAAATAAAAGTTTGTTGTGCCTTCAGTCACTATTTAAAGAGGGAACATACGTTTTCAGATGACTAAAGGAGGGCAGCTCATTTCTCTGTGTCTGAATTCAGAATTCATTTTAAGAATAATTACTCTTTAAAAAAATGTCATTAACTCCCCCAAGTTTTAAGAATTCAGGGAGGGCCTAAGAACGGCAATGATGGTTCTCCTGGGGATTCCTGTCCCCGGAAAGGTAGATGTCTGAAAGTATACTATACTGGTGTTACCTCACAAAGCACTTGTTCCAACCCTGCATTCGCTCCATTTACACTGCTAGAAAAAGTACTGTTTCCTTGAATAGTGAATACATTTTGTTAGTTTTTTATCCTCTTTAATTTTGGAGATAATGCCTCCTTCTTTCTTTGAACAGTTAGCTAAAGAACAGCATGTCCAGTCTGAAAATTACACGATCTTCAATATCCTGAGTAAGGGAGAGATTGAATGCAGCAACTCTTTGGAAGATGAATCTGATACAGAAATTCCTGGACAGGCACTTATCTACCGCCCTGCTCGTCAGCATATTTATTCTATCTTGTTGGAATCTAGAGAAGGTAAAGATTAAACTACTTATACCACTATTCAAGTATACTTTCAGTTTTGAAATATGAAATCTTGAGTTTATTTTTTCAGTGGCTACATCAACATGGAATTTAGGATAAAAACTGTGGGCAGCTGAATGCACTAATTCTTAAGGAATAAAGAGAAAATGTGACAATGAGATTGCAGGTTTTCTAAATGCTGTTCAATTTCAGTGATTTTAAGGAATTTTTTTTTTAAATTGGGTTTTTTTGCTTGTTAAATGGGAAGCTGTCAGTGTTGTTAATGAGCAGCAGATTGAGCAGAACAGTGACATTTAGAAGATTTTAAAAGTTTGAGAGAATGTGAAACCTTATGTTGTATTGATAAGTGTAGCTCCTGATGAATAAGTGAGTTGTTTGCACTTCTGCAAAACAGTAATGCACTGATAGAGTCTTACCTTCTGTTGATTTTAAATCTGCAATTTTAAGAACAGTGGATAGTCAAATATAGTTACTGTCGTAACACTAATGCAAGTAGTCAGGCCAGTGATTATTAATTCTTTTATCAAAGTACAAGAAAATACGGTTTCTTTATCCAGTGTATAAGTAGCAGTTTTGTAGCAGTTGTGTGTATATGTGTGCTTCCATTCTTCAGCTTTAAGACAGAGAAACCTTTATTCACATCTTGAAGAAATTTTATGTTCTTAAGACTCCCATTAGTTAAACGTTATCTTTACAGTGTCTTTTAGGCAGTGAGTTGAAAATTAAAAATGCATTGAACTTTTATTCTTTTGAATATGTTGTTTCTTCTTGGTAGTCGCTTTACATTTTATTGATGAAAGTGCACTGCCATCAAACCTGATATTCAAACTATGTGCTTAGAAAGCCACAGAAAGGTAATTAAATACCTGGCTTGCTTCAGCAGCTAGAGGTTGAAGTTGTTCCATAATAGGAAAAAAACCCACCAAACCCAAACAATAGGAAATGCTGAATCAGAGTTTACATAGTAGGGATCTTGGTAGATGAGAAGCTCAACATGAGCAGCTTCCATTACTTAAAGGAGGCCTACAAGAGAGCTGGAGAGGAGCTTTGTATAAAGGCCTGTAGTAATAGGACAAGGGGAATGGCTTTAATCTGAATGAAAGTAGATTTAGATTAGATACTAGGGTGAAATTCTTCACCATGACAGTGGTGAGACATTGGCGCAGGTTGCCCAGAGAAGTTGTGAATGTCCCATTCCTGGCAGTGTCAAGGCCAGGCTGCATGGGTCTTTGAGCAACTTGGTCTTGTGGGAAGTATCCCTGCCCATGACAGGGGGGTGGGAATTAGATGAGCTTTAAGGTCCCTTCCAAGCCAAACCATTCTATGATTCTATGATAGCCATTTGGAGACAGTAACAGAAATCGCAGCAGTAATCATGCACATCTGTCATTTCTCATTTTTCGGCCTACTGCCTCTAAATTTTGTAGATAATTATAACTTGGTTGGGTTTTATTTATTCTTCTAAGTAGTAGGATATTCATTGATGCTTTCAGAAACATCCACACCAAAACTGCTAATTAACAATCGTTGCTGGCAGGGTAGTAGGCAGATTTGCATTTATGTTATAGTGTTTGTAGTACTCAGATAAAGAAGATTAGAATTGAAATACTGAAACATTAATTTATAATCTTGTTGAAAAGAAATTTGCATGGGAAAGAGGTCTTCTTTTATGAAAGTGATTTTAGAATAAAATCACAGTTAACATGTATTATTTGTTCTCAGTTTGCTTCAAATTCCAGAGTTAATTTTCTAAAGTAAATCATACTTGTGCACCCTCAGTCCTTAACCCTTCCCAAAAGGTAGGTAGAGTGTGTCTGCATGGGCACTCCTATTAAATTTGCATTTTTAGTGCATGTATTTACCTCTAACTGTTTTAACGACATCAGTTCCTAGGAGTTCATGGGTTGTTTTTCTGTTCCAGTGTATAGTTGTTTCTAAGTCAAGTGTGTATGTCATTAATCAGAGCCTGTGTGAGAATTCATAAGTAAATGTAATAATTTTTTATTTATGAACTTGCTGATGGACCTACATGGAATTTTTGTTCTTAAAGTAAGTAGAATCCTTTGCCAGTTTCCCTTAGATGAGATTAAGTTGACTTTTGTAATTCAATGAGGGGTAGGAGGGGAAGAAATAATTTACACTGTATGTAGGTTGTCGTATAATGTAAAAATACTTTGGATTAGCATTAAAAGAAGCTTGTTGGAAGGAGTCAGCCAATTAAATTAGTGCACGTGGAGTCTGCTGCCATTGTGATAGAGTTGCTAACATAGATCATTTGAAGCTATCTTGGCTAACTCTATACAGTGTTCTAGTTTGCAGTGGAGATGTGTTAGTGATCCTCATTTCTATTCCTTAAGATTCCTCAATTACAAGATTGCAGTGCTGGAAAATGACTTCCTTTCAGTTTGCAAGTCTGCTTATTTACTGTTGAGTACTGTTGAATAGGGATAGCAAAGCAAGATAGTAAAAGCAGCAGTTACAGTTTTAGTAAGAACAGGCTAAAAGTAATGTAAACTGTTCCCTCTGTCCTGAAACAAGAAACCATTGGTTTTGAATGTCTAGGTTGAGAGTGCCTAAGAAACCCAAAAATCCACAGGAGATGGTTGTTGTCATATCCTTTGAAATCACCCATCTAGATCAAACCACTTTGCCTGGAGCCATAGCTTGATGCGCATTTCTATTACTGTCAGTGCCATTGCTGTCAGTGCCAGTTTAGGTAAGTCTTTTGCACAGACTCTTCAGTCTCCATGCAACCTCTCAGTTGTGCTGGTGCAGCTGTTTGTGCAGCTATGTGATAGCCCAGTTTGAGAACTAAAAATAGTTCCTCTCCTCTGTCTCTTCTCTCCCTTTCTTGCAGTCAGGTAACTAACATGCTTCTGTTTCCCCATCTGACTCTGTGTAGCCACAAACAGCTGTGGTGAAACAGCCCAAGGGAATGGCAGGGAGTGGGAGTGAGCAAATCAGTGTCAAGTCACCTATAAAAGGTAGCAGTGCTGCTGAAAGAATTGCTTGTGAAACTATGCCTTTAGTGTAGTTTGGTATATGGTAAGCATGTGCATACCTTTACTCATGGAAATGTTAGAATCACAGCTTTATTTTTGATCCTACAAAAATAAATAAGGGGTTGATGGTGATCCTGATAACATGGTATTTGTTGCCTGTGTAATTTTAAAAGTATCTTCAAAATGAATTGAGTCATTTCTGATCATTATGTGGAATATTGCATATAGTGATATATAAATTGTCAACTTTTAGCATCTTTCCCAGAAAAATAGTACTATTAGAAAAGTTCAAGAAGGAGGGGAAAATAACAGTAAATAATGCACCTTGATAGTCCAGCCAGGCTTGCTATTTTGTGTGCGAAAAATTCAGAAGAAAGCCAGCAGGTTTAGGCACTATCGCAGTCCATGGAAGAAATACCTGCGCCTGCATGACTGATGCCAATCAGGCGGTTATGTAATGCCCCTCATGCCGCCTTTGGCTTCTCATGGCCAGCTCCTGGAAGTTCTGTCATCATTCCCAGGTTTAATGTTAGCAGGCCACACTGATCCTCACTTGGACACTGTCAAAACCAGTTCATTAGCAGAATTTTTGCCAGTCACCACCAGTGACTTAGGAGGGTTTCAGGTGTAGAGGAGCACACATAACAGTATTTCCAACTTCCCGTGTCTGGATTTCTTCACATGGTTGAAATTTGCAGCTTCCACAGGTAGTTAGTTTAGAATCTATTTAAAGAAAGGAACTGATGGTTTTTGAATTTCACTGGTGATAACTCCGTATGTGCATTGTAGGAAAAGAAGTTTGAAAAATTGTTGAGGTTTTTTTTTTGTTTGTTTTTTTTTTCCCAGAGATATTTCCATGCAGGGAGGGTTGGCATTTAGTAGTCGTGTCTGTGTTTTGTTCTTGGTATGTTAATGTGCTGTCAGTTTGCAGGACCTTGCTTTCCACTATATTTAATTGGCTACTTACGTGAACAGTAATGTACTTTTGTTACTAATGGACTGTAATAGTGAAAAGCACTCTGCTGATGGGGTGTTATGTCCTGTACCAATATTCACATACATTAAAAGAGCAAAACTAGAGGTTTCCTTCTGACTTCTGTATTGTGCTTGAGCTAAATGGTGATGTAAAAATAGCTGTAGGAATTTGGAATTGAGAGAAATTTTGATAAGTTGTTCTGAGTTGTGGAACTTACAAAGAGTGGCTCTCCATGCCAGCTTCCCCTAGCCTCATCTCCCTAGCCTCATCTCCCTAGCCTCATCTCCCTAGCCTCATCTCCCTAGCCTCATCTCCCTAGCCTCATCTCCCTAGCCTCATCTCCCTAGCCTCATCTCCCTAGCCTCATCTCCCTAGCCTCATCTCCCTAGCCTCATCTCCCTAGCCTCATCTCCCTAGCCTCATCTCCCTAGCCTCATCTCCCTAGCCTCATCTCAGCCTCATCCCTAGCCTCATCTCCCTAGCCTCATCTCCCTAGCCTCATCTCCCTAGCCTCATCTCCCTAGCCTCATCTCCCTAGCCTCATCTCCCTAGCCTCATCTTTCTAGCATCCCCATGTCTTTGACAAATCCCTCCAGCAATATATGGTGTTTCTAAGTATGTTCCCTATTGCCTTCTGCTCTCCCCTAATGCCACCTACCTTTTTACTCAGCTCTATAACTGCTTGTATATTGATTTGCCATACATTCAGTGCATTTGGATTCAACAGGTGACTTGAGTTTCCTATTTTTCTTTCAGTTGCTGTTCTAACAGGATCTCTGACAGCTGAGTCACCAGTTTCACAACATGTTTAGGATTTTAACACATTTGAAATCTCTTCTCCTCTGTCAGGCTTAGTTGAAACAGAGCAGTGCATCCATGAATTAATTATAAGACAGATGTCCTAATTGTATTAGGTTTGCTTCTGTAAGAAGCCAGGCTAAAATTTGAGAGGCTGAGTGAGCTGAATAGATTGAATAAAGCAGAATAATTTACATGATAAATCTTAAACCAGAATGCTAAAATATCAAAATGTTTCTGAAAGTGACTTCAGGGTATTAAATTGGAGGTTTGGTTGTTTTTTTTAATGAAATGGCATTATCATAGGCAATGATTTATATTCAAGATGTGAGACTATTCAGCTACTGAAATGTGCCATTGAAGGCTTTTTTTTTTCCTCAGTGCAAGCGTTTTTCATTTTATTCTTAATGTCATCAGTTTTTGAACAGTGAAGCATGGCAAGCCAGGTGTAATGCTGTCCCTTAGAGTCCAGCAGTTGGTTCTTCAGCCCTCACCTTTATTGGGAGTTTGTGCTGCAGGTCAATGGGGAGGGAAGAAGAAGGGCTGTAAACCAGATTTTGTTGTGTTCTTCTCCTCTGCCTCATTTATCCCTTACACTACAACTCCATCTGAGGCATTTCTGCTTATTCATTCATGCCAACAGTCATTTGAGGTGTTGAGCTATGAATGAGATCAGGAAATTAACGTGACTGAACTTTTTGGGTGGTGGAGGGAAAGGAAGGAGAGTGTTGGAGAGGTTTGGTTTATTTTAAGCTAGGTGAAGTTTTTCATTAGGGTTCATAATGTGGCATCAGAAATAATTGTGCAATAAAGTGCAGGGTGGTTGGAATTGATGATAAAAGGCAGAAATTGTAAAGAGTGGCCTCAGCACTGGGCAAGAGCTGGAAGGAATTAGATACAACTCTGTGAATCTGGAAAGTGACAAGGGTGGGAAAGCTTTAAGATTTGCCTGGAAAAGATTTGAAAACACTACTCCAAGTGCCCAGGACTAGCTAAATCTGTCTGCTTCATACTGTTTACCAGACTACAGAGAGTGGAAATTTAGGGCACTATAACAAGGTTACCATAAGCAGTATCTGTACAGAATGCAGAAGCACCATTCATAGCAATGATAATTATTCTAGGGTTTTTTAAGGGTGACTTGCATTGGAATGATTATGAGCTGACTACTGGAAATTAGGTAGGTTGCATTTCAAAAATTCTTAAATGTTTTAGTTTTTTCTGAGGATATTTTCTTTCCTTTTTTATTTTTTTCTTCCCTAAGCATCAAATAGTTAGATGCACAACTCAAGCAGTGAAATTTTTAATTTAAAAGGCTCCCTACTCTTTATTGGGGGTTGGGGTAGAGTTGAAGTTAGGGGGTAGGAAACCACTTGAGCTATTATGCATAAATGATCCCTTTATACTAGATAAAAGGTCTGGAACAATGAGCTGTAAAAGCTCTGCCTCTGATGGTGGGATGACTCCATTGCTGTCAGATTTCAAATAGCCATCAAGGCCTTATAAAGATTTTGTCTTAAACCCTGACTCAGGAAACATCAGGGCAAGTTGGGAGGAGAATCGTATTAAGGACTGACTGCAATATGTGGCAGTGTGACAGCCCTGAGAGACTGAGACAGCTCACATAGGTCCCTAAGCTATGTCAGATGCCTCCATAGCTTCCTGAACTGTCTTGAAATGGGTAGGCCTAAAATTGGCTGTAAGCTGTTTTAGAATGTTTTCCACAGATTAGTACTTACATTTACTCATGTTTATAGTGCATAATTCAAAGTTGCTTCATTTGTTCTGATCATTTGTTGCAAAGATGCTAAAACTATTTTTTTGCTTTTTTAAGCTGAGCAAATAAGTAATTTCAAATGTCTTCCATTACTTTCGAATCCTTATCACTACTGCTTCCAACTTTTACACTAGTGTCAATACTTGCATTTGACTTACTGATCCAATTCTGTCTTTTTAGGTGGAGCCTATTCTTTCGTGAAAGAGTGGTTTGTCTTTTTTGGAAATCCTCTCAAACAGCCAGAGCTCATACAGCCTGTACAACCTATTCCAGGTAGAATAAAATGTGTTTAAATCTGAACTGAAATAATGCCATCACTACAATAAGGTTAGGCAATCAATCATCACATGTTTGATACGGAATCCAAAACATCTGTGAAGAACAAGGAGCTAAAGTAGAAATGCTGCATGCGTGTAATTGCTTTTAATTACCCTGTGTAATTGTAACAGGATTCAGCTTTGGCCTACATGTTATTACTGTGTCCCGTCAAATCCAGTGCTAATTCAGACATCAGTTCTAAAATGCAAACAATTTCTTAGAGGTTCTAAATACTGCTTTGACGCTGGGATAAGTGGTATGTGGGGCCATATGAAAATTCTTCTGTTAAGCTGCTTGAGAGAATGTGTTAAGAAGACTGGCAGAGAAGATAAAAAGGGTCATTTTTAGATCACCTGTGACAACCCAGAAGGAGAATCCAGCTTTCAATAAAAATGTAACTAGGCTACTGAAGCTGTTTCTACTGTCTTAAGCATCAAGTGTTTTGTGTGTCTTTTACCTTCTTTCCTTTGGTAAAGGATGCATGAACACTCTTAATGAAATTAATGGAATGTGTTGCATTTACAAGGAAGTATCTTGCACTTTAGTGAAAAGATTGGGCACTGTATACGTCACCAAATTGTATCATGCAATGTAAATTTAAGACAGGAAGTAAACAATACTGTATCAATTTTGTTATTTCAGAAAGAAAATTGTCTTAATTGTTCATTTGATCATGCTGTTGTAGTCATAACCCCTCTACCTCTACTGTTGCAGTACTCTCTGTTCATCTGCTTTTATGTGGATCAGGAGCTCAGAGGTTTTTAGTCTTTCGTATGAATTTAATTAATTCCATTGATACACAATACCATTGATATCTTGTTAAGAAAAAATATTATCTATTAACTTTTTTAGAGTAATTACCAATGCTTCTTTCTTCAGTATCCAGATATTTCTGTAGCAGTTCTTATTTTTTTTTTTTTTTTTTTTTGGGAGGGGGAGGGGGTTGTGTTTTGGTGTGGTGTTTTTTTTTTTTTTTTTTTTTGTTTGTTTGTTTGTTTGTTTTTGTTAGGGATTGCTTTAGAACCTACTTAGTTTTCATTTTCTAGAATTATAGTAAATTTTTTTTTAAGGTACCCGAAGATTGTGCATTTATCTTCATATTTGAAACTTGTATATTTAATAAGAGTCTTCAAATTCAAGGCTTAAGGAAAACCAATTGATCTTTAGCTATCAGCCTTTTCAAAATCCTTTTGAAAGAAACTGGAAAGAAATGAGTTATGTAGACAAAGTACAAACAAGGTTTCATTTGATATACAGTAGTTTCCCTGTCCAGTACCCTGATACAATATGAAGAGAGTGATTATCTAATTGACTTGATGATAGCATGAAATTGCTGTGAAATTTTCCAAATGGATATGAATATGCAGGGTAAAAATTGATTGGTCTGTGCTTTTCAACTGTGTTATTTCAGCATACAGTGGTCTGGTAACATGCATTTGTAAAACAAGCAAGCAAAACCCAACATAGTATAAACATGCCTAAGTACCTGCATTTCAGTTTACATAGCAAATATATTTTATTTGTTGTGAATTTTTCCTTCCCAGATAGTATAGTACCTTCCTCCCTTGCTGGAGAGGAATCCACTTAGTCTTATGTACTTTGGTTCTACTGCTCTGCAAACATGATACACATAGAACCCACCCTCATGTTGACAATAAACAGGATTTAAAATCACTCTGCATGTTTGTTTATAGCAACCACATAAGAAGAGTTTATAAAAACAGCATCCTCTCAGCCATAATCTTTACTTACTCTGAAATGAAAGGCTGTTCAAGCAGACTATTAAAAAAGGGGAGGAGGACTTGTAGTGTTTATTTTTAGTGCTCTGTTGTCATTCCTTCAGTGCACAAATATTTTTCTAAAATTTTTACAGTCCATATTAGTATGCCTTACATTCACTCATGCATCTTTTATTTTCCACAGCAGGACTTTCTAGTTCACCAAATAAGGTTCTCAACAGCACATCAGATTTTTCAGACAGGGATCATATTAAGAGCTAAATTTAAAGAAGTTGTTATAGGAAGTTAGAGTTCAAAGCTGTCAATCAAGATCAGGTTACTCAAAAAGAGGAAAAACCTTACCAGAAACTATTTAAAAAGTCACAGATGCAATTAATCTGGGAAGGCTCTGCTTTATCTTTTGGGGAAAATATAACCTCATCGTTGCAACTACTTCACAAATGTGCTGAGAATACATGGGAAATCCTGACTATTCAATTTGATTTAGATTTAAAAGTCTGAAGAAAGAATATTTGATCTGAACTTCAAACTGCAGTGCACATAACCATAACTATCTTATATTTTGCATTGATGTAAAAAAAACCCAGAAAAGTAGAATTCCCACTGATTTTGTGTGTGTGTGTGTGTGTGTTTGTGTGTATATAAACCGGCAGAACTGTCTTCCATCTGAAAAGCTTGTGGGCAATAGATTCAATGTTAGCTTTTCTTAAAAATGAAATATCGAATCCTAAAGGCTGTAAGATAATAAAATATATTTAAAATACAGTGTGTATTATGTATATATTATTTTTCTGGAGAGACAGTCTTCTGAACTGGCATCTATGCTTGCTTGCCTTCTCTCTGTTCTTCTCTTCCAGAATGTTTCTTTTCAGTTGAATGAATGTGATTGTTATGCTTCCCACACATTGACAGAGCAGCACGTAAATGATAAAAAAGTCTCTGAGAAGTGAAATTTCTTAGAAGGCCTATGAGCCAAGAAAATACTGTTCAACATCCATATGTTGTGAACATAGCAGATCTATTTGTTACATGTGCAGTTTATATGGAACAGAAAAAGTTTTAAAGTATTTACTGGAATTGTGTGAATTCTGGTTTTCATTTTATTTCTGAAAATGTGTAGGATGTTGTAGCTTCATACCACAGGACTTTGGATGTACATTCACTATTTTAATCATTGCGTCTTACAGGAATATGTCATGAATATGCTTATGTTCAAAATGCAGTTTCTGAAATACTTCTTTAAAGGTCAGATTTAATTGGCATTTGAGTTTATGGCATCTTTAAAACTAGCCACAATTGTTAGCAAGTTAAGGTTCAGTGTTCCTAGCAAGTACATTTTTATAAACTTATTTTTATTGCTCAGTATTTACATGAATTTGTAAAGCAATGAAATATAAAAGTTCTGTTCCTGGTGTTATAAAATGGAATTTCAATAGTCATTATTTTAACTACGCATAAATAGTTGATATTATACTTTTATATCTATGTACACAATGATGACATAAGTTGGTATACATGTGAGGATCCCCTTTGTGTAAGCCTTGAGTTCAATAATATCCTGGTATTAATGCATTCCACAACTTTTGCATGCATTGCATATTCATAAATCAGTAATTGAGGCTCAAACAAATGAAATATTTATGTATTCCCTTGAAGTGCTCATGTTATCATGATGCTTTCTATATGACAGTGTCTCTAAATGTGAGTAAAAAGGAAAATGGGGAAAAAAAATAATGTTTTTTTCTTTTAACTTGCTGGTTATCCGTTTTTGTTTTTAGGCAAATAATATCTGTTGATTTCCAATGGAGGTTTTTGTGATGCTGTTCTTCTTGGAGTTCCCAAGGACTACAGTTTACATAGTACTGAATACAGTTTTCACAGTTTTATGCATGTTGATAATGACCATAAGCATATGCAGTGTTTGAGGTTCTCTCTGTAATTCATAGGAACGTGTGGTTTCTACAACCCCAGTAGGAAGGATAATTTTCTCATGATTGACCTTTACAGTAAGGGTGTATCAATTATAAATATCTAGTATGTTTAATTCTGTTTCCCTTTTGGTGCTTAGTTTGGTTTCTTTTTTTAGGTTAATTTAGTAAAGTAAATTTCTCTCAGCAATTTTCTAATTGCTGTAAAGTGTATGATGAGGGAACTAAAGCAGAGAACAGTTTTTGAGGACTACTGTAGGTCTCTTGTTGACGCAGTGATGGGAGAGTCATTTAACAGTGTAATTGTTTCTTTGTTTTACTTTCATTTAAGGGTTAATATAATGGATTGATCTTAGTTATTACATGAAATTTAATTACTTGTAGAAGAAATCCTTTCAGAAAAACACTTTTGGTTGGTATGTTCCAAGAGGAGATTGTGTTAAGTCTTCTTTTCCAGAGTAAATAACTCATAATTCAACAGTACCTCTTTTTCCCAGGAGCAAGTAGATGTTGTTCCTGAAAGAGTAAGAAACTGTTTATAGAAGAGATGTCTTGAATTTTTTGTTGAGCTCTCTCTACATAGATATGTAATGTTGATTATTGATGTGGTTCATGGTTTTATTCTGAAAAAAGAGATCTATTATTAGGTATACGCCTGGATGCAGGTCATTTAAAGAAACAGCTGTACAGATGGAAAAAGTACTTTCCTTTAACTGGCTCTTGGCATATCTTTTCATATGCAGCTGATTGGGAAGCTTCTAGAAAGCAGAAACCATCACAACTAAATGAGTTTACATATATAAAAATTGTTTCACACATTAAAGTTGCTTAGCCTTGATAGGAAAAGTTGGCTTTGCTCTGCTTTTATGCATGTTATGTTTACTTTTCTTCTTGGGAATCAGTCTCTGCTTTTCTTTTATTAAAGCAGCAATTACCAGTATCAAAACCAGTAATCTGAGTCTTACTGTGCTGTCTGTACTGGACCACTCACTGCCAATATTTATGTTATCACTGACCTGTATTTCGAACTAAAATCAAGCAACTCGTATTTTTTCATAATATATATATATATCTCCCTATAAAAGAATGTTTGAATCTCTTACAGTTGTGTGATGGTGGTTTTTTACATGGTAAAAACTTTTGATGAGAGAGTTAGACTTAAAAATAGTAAAGGAAGCATCCATCACGGGGATGAAAAAAGAAAATCCTATCTTCTAGTTTTCCCCTCTCCAAAGAATTAGTACCATTTGGTTAATGGGCTTTCTTGGCTAAATAAACATTGTCTATGTAGATTTCAGCACCTTGTCACTTTAACCATTTATTATCACCAAGTGTTCCTAACTGGGCTACAGCTGCTGCCTGTCACACAAAAAAGGAAAAGGTGTTACCAAATGTAGCTTAATTAGTCCACACTTAAAATTCACACCTCATTTTATTAAACTACAGAAGCAGCAGTATTTTATGGGAGGATTCTGTCTTTAATTGGGATTCTTAGGCATAAATAGTTAGCTGTTCTGTTAATTCACGTGCATTAGTGTTTATTTTCATAATGGATTAAATGTAATTTAAATGGGGAGCAAATTTTACATTTGTTCACAAGTTGGGGATGGCAACATGGGATAAATATTAAGGATTTAGAGACCACTGTGAATAATACTATAGGAAGTCTGGAAGATATGTTGTACATAACTGATGGCAATTCTTCTGTGTGTGTTTGCAGCAGTGTTTTATGCAGTAGCCTAGGGAGTGCAAAATACCAGAGAGCCTTGTTTTCTATTCCCAAACTGAAACCTACTGCAGAGGAGCCGTACAAGCACAGTGTTTTGTGTAGGATGTATTTGCCAGCAAATGCCGTAGGTGACCAGTTGTTCATTAAAACAGGTGGTTATTAGGGAAGCAGTGTGAGGATCCTCAAGGACCCCTGAGAGAGAAAGAGAGAAGAAACGTATGGTCGTTTTTGTCGGGTTTTTGCTGAATCGCTGTTTTATGATGAACCTAACCTTATTTAATGCTGTGAACCCCCAAGGAAAGAGTACACTTGTGGGCAGACTTTTTGCCTGCTGTCTCAAAGTTGTCTGCATCTTTGTAACAATTGAATTCAGCCCACTCTGCTTAAACATGCCTGTATTCAATACAACTTGTTTAAATTACAGGCCTTTTTTTTTTTTTTTCTCCACAAATGCCAAGTTTTGTCAAATACATTTCATTTTCAATTCTGTCGTTGCAAGTGCCAAGAGCAGATCAGTTGTTTCCTTTCAGATTGTAATGAGGTAGGCATGTTTTATCTTGTTGCTGCCAAGATAGAATAATGGATTTCTTTTGTAGGTGGAACACCTAATTTGAAAACACTGTGGTTTGCCAAAGGACCTGATGTGGAAAAGCAGCGATATAGTACATTTCTGGCATGCTTTCACCTTCACGATGGGATGGAATATCTCCAAGGTCTAGAAGCACCTGTTGCAGCATTCTGTTGCTTGCTGGTCTATCTTATGATGCAGGTAACTGGGACAGTTGCTTTTTCTTCAGCTGTCATCCCTGATAGTTGTGATTGACTAATGAATTGTTTCTTGCTAGTCTGTGCTGGATTTTTCTCTTAATCTTTACCATAGGCATAGATGCTCAAGTATAATAATACTGCATTACAGTATTTTTAATTACTTCATTTAACATGTGTCATCCTGTTCAAGAAACACTTGTGTTTTTTAGTAGCTAATCATAACTTCCACATGCCCATGACAAAGCCCCTTGGGCAGTTTAACAAAGAGTATAAACTGAGGGATTTCCCCTGCGTTTGTGGTCCTATTTGTAAATTAAAGCTTCTCTTTTTGTGTTTCCTTTGTGTCAACCAAAGAAGACATTCCCTCAGGTGACTATGCAGTCTGTGCCAACAGACTATATAAATATTTAGTCAGCTGTCACTACTTTTTCACACCATCTTGCCAATCTACTCAGTTTCAAGCCAGAATTGAGGATATGGCTCTTCTCATTAAATTCTGAGTAATAGGTGATCATTAGGTAGCAGTTCTAATTCCAAGCATTTGCCAGCCTGCAGACTACCTTAATTGTAACATAAAGGAACACTAGGTGAAATAAAATATTGCTTCATTATTTACATTTCTCTTAGGTATTTAATATATTGTCTGTACTTGCCACTTTTCAAGTGTTGATCTCACAAGATTTTCCTCTTTGAGGATGAGGAAATTATAATGCCTTTATCAAATCTGATAAGCTCTGTTGTACTTTTCCTTACACTGCACTGCATTTTGTCTTTCGGTTTGTTTTTCTCTTAGACTTTGCTTCCCTCAATAACAGATTTATACTGGTATATGTTGCATGACGACAAGTTCTCCCTGCCTTTTCCTTTCTTCTTCCTTTTTACAAGTTTGCTCAAAGTCGATGCATTGAGGAAGTATGTATGGGAACTATACAAATTATCTATATAGCTCTTTTTTATTAATTATTATTTTTTACATAGCAGAATATAAATGGAAAGTTTTTTAAAGATAAAATTTATTAAACATAATTTCATGGCTTGCAGTTTCAATTCAGCAAGATATGTATCATATACTAAGCTTTTAAATTCCTCTTAAGTGTTTTTTGTATTTGGATATGAAACCATAGTTTCATTTATCTGTTTTCAATCTTTCATTTATTTATTGTGATATCCTGTATAACCTTTCATAGTATGATTGCTAAATTATTTTGGAGGGGTTTCTTTAGTGGGATTAAGAAGAAGAGTAACAGGATAGAACACCTACAGAAATGTGGATTTACTGAGCCTTGATCACAGCAAAATTAATAAAGTGGAAAAAAAAACGCTTGTTAGGGATTTGGTTTTCGGAACTTAGTATTTCAATGATGAATGCTAAAAACAAAGATGAAAACAGTTTTGCAGCTGATATTTTCAGTAAGAATAATAGCAGAGGACTTAGCAATAGCAATAGCAGAGGACATGCAATGGACTTAGTTTCATGGAATATTTTTCATGGCATTGCCAGCTTCTCAACACCTGTTCCATTTTCCTGAGTCTCTTCTGCCCTCTGAATTTCACTGATACCATCTACCTTGTGAACCAGACTAGGGAACTGATTTGGATTAAACTGTTTCTCACTGATGAGTTGTTTCATGTGTTGCTTAGTTGTCCATTTGTTTTCTTGGGTGTTTAAGAGGAAAATGTGAGAGCAAGCGTGCCAGCATCCACGTTTCAAGCTAGCCATACTGCTTCCATTTGTTTTATAGCTAAGAAAACAGTGCTTGTCTAACTGTGGCCTAATTCTTGTCTTTACTTAACACTTTAGCCTTACATTTATATTAGAGAAGGAGGGCAGAATTTTACCCCAAAGGTGATTTAAGATGAGCAACTGAAGGTTGCCTTGAAGCAGGCTAACATTATTTCCTTCAGCTCATGTAAGAGAGAAGTATACTTCTTAAAAATGTCATTACTTATCATCTAATCTGAGTTTTGCAGGAGCCAGCATACTGACCTACCCATCTGGCTTCCTCAAAATTCATGTGCAAGTATTTAATGAAAACTTAAGATGCAAGTTTGGGTTTTTTTCCAAACAATAAAAAAATGTGAAATAAACAAATCTTAGCAATGTAAAGAAAGTGTCATTTTGAAGAGTAATCTTTTCCATGAGGGTTCTTTTCAAATATCCTCCAAATTAAGAACAGAAATAGTGAAAAAATTACAAAATAATAGGTCTATCTTTAAAGTTGTTGAAATTCATTCATTCAAATACCAAACTGTGGAGCCTGCAAAGAAAGGGGAAATTTTTCTTTCAAGCTCTTGCAGTTTTGGAAGAAATCTGACACTGGAACTACGACAACCCACCCACCTTGGTGACTGAATAAAATATTTCTCAAAAGAAGTGTTTTGGTATTTGTAAGTCTTTTGGCTTATCTGCTCTGTTAGAGGCATTTCCTTGCTGTTGTACTTGCAAGCAGTCTTGGACTTATTTTTCTTAGGACACAATTGTACAAGTATTAAGGGTTGTTTTGTGAGGAAAGTCACTTTTTCTGTTATTGCAATGCATACAATGTACAGGTTTAGTAAACCTCTCTTGTTGCCATCTACACAAAGGTGACATCTGACTTAAAATACAGGGTAAAGTAGGGCCATTATCAGATCTTAGCAGCCTGGTGGAGTTAATGAATACCAAGAAGCATTTAGAATGCTTGAAGTTTTTCTGATACCACTCACATTGGTGTGCTTGATGCAAATTTTAACAGCGTTGTAGAAGGGAAAGTATTTTACAGTAGAACAAGCAGCAAGGTATGATTTAAAAAAGAATTCTCAGTAATGGCCAAATAATTTTTATCTTCAGCAGGAAAGAATGGGTCACTGTTCCTAAACAAAGTGATTCTAGATGTCTGCTTATTGTTTGGGGCTTTCTTGTTTGTTTTGTTGTTGTTTGGTTTTGGGTTTCTTGTGGGGTTTCTTTTTTTCTTTTCCTACTGATCTAAATTTTTCTTTATCCCCTTCATTTTTTTCTGTCACTTTTTGATTTTTAATAGCCTCAATAGAAACTCTTACCAGTTTGAAATGGGATGTACATAACATTCCCCAAAAATAAAGTAAGTGCAGAGTTTTAGGCAACCTTTTAACTACTGTAAGCCCACAATGCACATTTATGCACTTTGCAACAGAAACCTTCCCTCAAGTTCCAGCTGATAAAAGAATTGTAATGCTTTATGGATCTCACTTAGAGACCTCTTTATAGCCTCAACATTTGTAACAGATCTTTGGTCCTGGTGCACATGTATTATCTATAGTGTTCTTGGTAGAGGAAGCAAATGATCAGAAATGGACTGGTAATCTCAGGGAATCAGCCCAGCTGGTCTAGAGGCACTGTCTTTCTCCTGAGTTGATAATGTACCTCTGTAGAATCTCAGACTACTTTTTCACAACAGTAAATGCCTCCATTCTCCTTTTTCTTATAGAAGTATTAGAGCGAACTGTTAATGCAAAGTTAGGATTTTTCCTCATGTTTTTCCCCTTGAACATTTTAGGTTTAGTTTTCTTATAGTTTTGACTTCTTCCAGCTTAAGTATGCAGCCTAAAACCTTAAATGAATCCAAATATGATTTTTTTATATTTTAAAATTTAGCTTAAAGTGGGTAAGTGAAATATTTTAGATTATTTTAAAGGTTCCAACAGATAACCACGTAAACCTTTGAAAAAAATCCTAAGGGTGGTCGCGTCTGTGGTTCACTGAGGTGGTTTTCATTCTGAGTCTTGATTATAAAGAAATTTATATTTTTTTAACTATGCTTAGTGTTA
Source organism: Pezoporus wallicus (assembly GCF_028554395.1). Classification (NCBI taxonomy): domain Eukaryota; kingdom Metazoa; phylum Chordata; class Aves; order Psittaciformes; family Psittacidae; genus Pezoporus; species Pezoporus wallicus. Next base: position 7,699,738 of record NW_026637663.1, read on the forward strand.
TGGAGATGAAGAAATTTCTTGTCATTAAGAAACTCCAAGGGAAGAGAAGGGAATACACGAAGGTGGGCATTTTGTTTGCTGAGTGGCAGTCCATGTGTACGCACTTTACACAGGTATTGGGGTATGTGCTTTGTTCAAGTTGTGAAAGTATTTTGTTCCATTTAAGTGTCTTCTTAGATGATGTATTCATGGTGGTCATAATTTCATGAGGTTGTTGATTTATATTTGATGTGCTTGAGCAAGAGGAGTTGATTTTCAGAAAGTTCCTCTTCAGAGCTTTCAGATAATGTGTTATTTTTTCATCTGTTTTAGGTCAGTAGCCTCTCTATGGAGGACTTAAATGCATTTGTGGCACTCGTTCTCTGCCTCAAAGGGAAGTCAGCTGCTGAACTGGCAAGTTTGCAGGTATGGACTGGATTAATTGAATAGCAAAAAAATGTTAATGGTAACTGTGCGATAAATATCTGGGGGGGAAGTTCTTCTACACTAAGTTTTTTTCAGATACAAGAACTCGGTGTCGTGGTAAATATGTAGGCTTTTAATGTGCTACAGTTCATATGAATACTTACATTTGTTGATCAGATAAAAAAAGTAAACTACAAATGACATTGTCTGGTGATTGCAGTCCTCTCAGATTTTTTCCTGACTTGGCTTCCAGACTTCCAGCTGATGGAAAATTTGTAATGGTGAATCCTGTCGTGCACCATTGCTTCATTCTTTTTTTCTTGAGGATAGTGTTTGGGACATAATTTGTATGAAAATCACTGTATCACATAAGGTTTAGTACTACTACTTGTGGGAGAACATAAACATAACAGAAACTAAAGCAAAAAAAATGTCGTTACCTAATGTAGCCTAATGTAGTGAATATCTTTTGTATCACACTATTCCATAATTTTTCAGGAGTTCTTTTTAATATTTTTATATACTTTCTGCAATCTGGTTCTTTTTTTCATTTTCTGTCTTCTTGAATCCATACGTGGAAAAACAGGTTCCTAGTGGGTTATTGCAGTAGAAACATCTAAATAGTTGTTGTTGCATATCTAATTATACAAGAGTATTTTCAATTGTATTCAAAGTATTAGCAGCTTACAGCACAGAGTGCACATGTCAATGGCTGTTTGAGTTGTAGGCGTACTTAAAAGTAAGGGGGAAAGGGTTAGAAATGGTTGGAACCTTAACACATTTTCACTCTGAAAATCTTCGTCAGCTTTCCAGTAAGTTCTCTGTTACTTTGAAGAGTCTATGTTAAGAGTTGTAAAAGTGCTTTTTGTTGATTGTACTTTTTGTTGATTTTTGTTGATTGTGGTTGGTAACCCAACCACTCCCATTACTATCAATTCGTTTCTAGGGCACAGGAACCAAAATAACAAAACCAGTCTGATTCCCATTTCGTTATTTGGGGCATTATAACAGACAAAGTCCAGTCTCCTATGAATTTTTTCAGAATTGATCACAAATTTATTCTACAGCTGATCAAGTATTAGGTCTGTGTAACAAAAAAGAAGAAATGAGTTGAAAGCAATATGGAAAACAGCAAAAATGTAAGATTTATTTCTGTTGAAGACATTATTGCACAGTGTTGCACTAAACATTGAGTATATCATCATTTTATCAAGTCTGTAATGATAGTCATTCAGTAAAAGCATAAAGGAAGGCAAGAATAAGCAGGAAGTGTTGAAACAATTTGTTTATAAGTGCACTCACAGATACTATTTTGTAAATGTTTGAAGTGCTTGGAAGTTTATTCTGTTTGAATTAGATGTCTTTGCATGATTCATTTGTGTTGTGGTTCTATGAAATTATAAATCTGAGTGTTGTATCTGAACACATAATATTAATCCGTGTATACTGCTTATCAGCAGTCATTCTGCTAATTCAAAGCTGTTCACAAATTTTGTAAGTTTCCCAGATTGTGAATAGGGCATAACACTTTCAGAACTTTCCCCCATTGCTTTCAGATTAACCTCGCTTTCTGTGTTTTGGTGACCTGGATGTCCCAGAGGAGAATAGTTGCTGTTTCTCAGTTGGTTGTGTATCTCTGGCTTGTCGAGCTATATTAAGAGAAGATGTTACATTGTATTAATTGTCATAAAAATACTTCTTTTTCTTTATATATGTCACCTATAATTTTGTGGTAGCACCTGGATTAAGTTGAAGATTCATATGAGGTTAATCTCACTTCACAAGAAGAGTAAAAAGTGGTTTATTTCTTGTTTCTGTGCTTCTGAAATGTGTGGAGATGAAGTTGATAATGTCCTTTGAAATTTGTTTTCGAAAGGCCAGAGATTAAACTAATAGAATAATATATATAAATATTCTAAAAATAATGATCAGTAAAGCAAGCTTTCTGAGCACTGTAATTCAAGCATCTCATTTTTATGATTCCATCCCAGAATAGCTTTAACTGGTTTTATTTATTACTATGTTTATTTGGTAGTTTTATAAAATTGAGTTATGCTGTTAAATTATTTTAATAATTAGTAAATATGGTACCAGTAGGTATTTAACAGCTTAATTTTCTATTTACTTGTGTTTAAAATTGAAGGATCCAAGTGCAGTTAATTACACTAACACATATCTGATTAGTATATTAGTTCTATAGTAGGAAAATAGAGGAATAGTCTGTTTACCATACGTGTTATTCTCCACTGAGAAGTTAAACTTGATCCCTAAAACTTAATAACTGAGCTTTCATGGAAGTTATGTTAAACTTAGTAAGCATCTGCAAAATTTTCAGTGTATGCTTACTCATTTGCAGTTTTGGACTTAACACTGCATTATTATTTTAAATGTAGGAAAAAATGTTTACTCCTTGTAGACAGTTCTGTGAAGAACATTGATTTGATAAAAAAGTTGTTCTGTTCCTACAAAGGAATCCATTAGCAAATATGTTTTAGCAAAAGAAAGCCAAGCTTCCACTGTGAAGTATGAGAGAAAATGTGAATAAAGCCTGTTCTCCTGATAAGGCTGAACAGTTCTCTTCATCCTCACTTTCAAATCTACTTTCTGATGTAGTATCCATATTTCATAGTTAATGAGATCAATAAACCTGCAAATTTATGAAACTTAAATGTTCATGGTTTGAATAAAGTGAGTTGAAGCCAGAAAAATCCGTAGTTTAAATCATGCTGAAAGAAAGTGGGCTGTGGACATACAACTAAAATTCACATTAAATAGTATTTTCTGACAATAACATAATGTATATACATGAAGATTTGATTAGTTTTCAAGACTGACGGTTTCGAAATACCAAAATGTATTTTTTCCCCCCGGGTTGCCCTGTGCCTCCCTTGTATGGTAGATTAACATTCTGCTTTGCCCAGGCCTCCCATAGAGCTTATACATAAGGTCAGAATGAAATTTTAGACCCCAGGTTGCCTATTTCCCTCCTATTTTAAATTGGTGTGTGGTGCTGGCAAAAAGCCCAGAGAGCCATCAGTCTAACTTTGAGGCCATTGTTGAAGAACAGAGACACCAGCAGTCACGCTTGCAGTCGTGTTTCTTGTACTGTGCTGGCCCTGGTTGTTTACAAGTGCGATTATAGATCATCTTTACCTGTAATGAATGTAAAATACTGGCCAAACAGGACAGACCATAATGACTTATAAACACAAGAACATTTTTTCTAAGGTTTTTCTAAATACATGAATATAGGAGAAAATTGTATTGGAGGTGCAAAGCTGTGAGTCACATCTTTTCTGAAAGTCGTGGCCAAAGATGAGATGGAAAGATTCCGTTAAAAAGGAAATATACCTGGAAATTGGTAGATGAAATTTGGGTCCAATTAAATGCTTTTAAAAGTAAAATGTATGTCAGAGAATATGAACTCAAAAGTTAACAGCAGATGCATGGTTGGACATAAATATCACTGCTGGAATTTATGGCATTTGCAAGCTCTTTATAGCTTTGCTATAAAAAATAAAAATAAAAAATCCAGTTATGCCAGAATATCTGCTTTGGAGTAATTGCATCTTTTGTGCCACTTGTAAAAGGAACAGTTTGGCCATATATGCGGTATAAGTCAAGCACTGAAGTGTATTCCTTCAAGTTTTCAAATGCCTTCAGTTATTTAAAAAGTATTACTGATGCAAGATGAGCAGTCATTTTAGATCTTAAATGGTAAGCTCCAGAGAGTCTTTGCAATTTGATTGCACAAAATACGTGTTAAGTATTACTTAGAATCATAAAATCATAAAATCATAGCATGGGTTGGAAAGGATCGTCCTTTCCTTAAGATCATCCATTTCCATCCCTTCAGCCATGGTCAGGGACACCTTCCACTAGAACATGTTGCTCAAAGCCCCATCCAACCTAGCCTTGAACACTCCCAGGGATCGAACATTCACAGCCTCTTTGGGCAACCTGTTCCAGTGCCTCACCACTCTCACAGTAAGGAACTTCTTCCTTATATCTAACCTAAATCTCCCCTAGCTTTTGGAATGATAATAATAGAACAAATACTCAGCAAGCTAGTTAAATAGTTTGATGGGCAGAAATAGCTTTACCAAGAGTTGTAGTTCCATGGGATATTCAACTCTTTTGCATTGTACAATGCCATGGAAGCAAAATTAGCTTGGTAGTAGCATTATACTAATATTGCACAAGATTTTTTTCTCTGAATATTTTTCTGAGGGATACTTAGCTGCATTCATGTAATAAAGCACAACGTTTTAGAGCAGTGTGTGGGTATCTTGGTTTGGGTCCCTCAAATTTCAGAAAGATTCTGCTAAATCTATTCTGTATTTTTAAACTTGATATCCTTTATTCCTTGCCTTGTGGACAGAAAAATGTAAATAATACCCAGATTCTGAACATTCCAGAATTTCAGTCTTCTGACCTAGATAAGATAGCCAAGATAAGTTTGTCAACACTGTTAGATGGGATACTTTTAAGACAGACTCCAAACAGCCTTTGTGAGTTATCTGTATTTTTCAAAATATAATTGCGTAAAAAAAATAAAAATCCTTTCTTCCCCAGGGAGTGTGTTTATTGTGTCTGTGTGACTGTTTCCTAATAAATATTTGCTTAAAGTCTAATTGGACTGGGTAAAACAGAAATTACAGGTAAGAATATTGTAAAGATCTCACAGATAAACCTCTCTTACATACTTAAGACCTGCTTCTGTGATGTACATTAGTATTAACTAAAGTGGAATTCAGGTGCATTGTCAATGCTTTATTAAGTCAGGATCTGTAATCCCACAACATCTGCATCTGTGAAAGGTGTTTTTAAAATGACAGGTGAGATTGTAACTGGCAGAGTGTTGGAAATGTCAGGGATCAAAAATCAGTGCAAATGCAATTATATCTTAGGAGCTGAAGTTACTCACTGCTTACAGCACTGCTGAAAGTCCCATCTCTACATTTGTGGCTATTTTCATAAGCATCTTTTGAAGTTCTGAAGAAATCCAAGTTTTCTTGGTCTTGTTGCATGGACAACTGTTCCTTTGCTGTCATTGGTTCGTAAATATATAAAAACTATTTTTTAGGCTTACATATTCAACTTCCAGACAAAATTGCTGTTCTGCCCCATTCTCCCCCATTTTTGTCTTTACCAAATTTGGTATATTTATTGGTATTGTTACAGTGTATTTCCCTGAACATTTTTTACAGTTGACATATACTCTGGCATCAGGATTCACATAACTCTATGAATTTTGTTATGTGTCACTGACACAAATACAAACCCCAGCATGACTAGATCAGCTCGTTTGCTTTCTGAGAAAAATGCATTCATTTAGTTGGATTCAGTTTGCTTATGGCAAAAATTTTGGGCAAGAGTTTGAGCAAGAGCCTTAAAAGAGAGGATTTCTATTCCTTTTGTGGAGGATGATGTTGCATTTTCCCTCAATAATTGTGTAAATTTGCTCTGCTTTTTTGTGAGTTTCCCCTTTTACTACCCTGTAGCTCATTATTAACAAGGTTTCAACAAGGAAATACCAGCAGTGTTTCAGTTATAAACACTTTTACAGTTTATATAGCATAAAGAATTTTTCAGGACGTTTCAGGTAAAAGACACTGGAATTTAAGGTAACAAAATTACTGTTAATTTTTAATCCATACATAATAATATTGCAGGAAATGAAACATAATTATTTAATAGTGAGGATAATAAAGTGCTCCCAAAATGTTAAGCAAACTGACAGCTTTGAAAAAATCAGAGATCACTTATTATAGAGAGGAAAAATAAGAATAATTTCTGGTATCAGCTGACATTTTCCTGCCAAGTTTGTGTTGGTCAAAGTGTGTGTTTACTCCTGAGATAAGTAGTTTTCAATTCCTTGCGTATTGTATGTTAGAAGAATCAAGCAGTACCTGATGGTTGGAGGTGGTGTTTGCATGGTGTAGGTGGGGTTGCTCTCCATTAAATTTAAGGGGTGACCTGTATCCCCACAGGGCAGGCGACGTGCAGGGGCTGGAGCCAGAGCGGGGAAGGGAGCATGCCATCAGGAAGCGGAGGCACGCATGCACCTGCCTGTCATCTGCTCAGGGCTGCCTGCACCTGCCTCTGTGCCCCTGTCACGCCTGAGCAGGAATGTGAGCTGCACATCTGTCTTGACTTTCCCTGGAGAAGCAGATGGCTATGTGTAACTTCAGAGAAGCAAAAATGGTTTCTGAAATGACCTAATGAGCCATTTATAGGTGGATGGAGAAAGAAGATAAAACAAGCCTTTAGGCATATGATTACAGTGCTTTGTAGAATGTACAGGAATTTTTCAAATTGCCATAGTAGAAATGTTCATCTAGAAGATATGAGAAACAGCCAGGCTGACTAAGAACTGATTAGTTCTCTTTCTTTTCAAGTGTATTCTTGACTGACGTTATCATTGTCCAGGGGTTAAAAGTCAAAATGGTGTCCAGTTCCTATTTGTTGCTTTCTTTGTGGCTTTGGTCAAACTGTTCAGTTCTTCGTTGTGTGTTAGTTCTTACTTGTAACACTCATGCACCAGTACTTGCAATAATAGAAGTTCTGTAGCAAAAAGTGCTGTATAAATGTAATTTTTTTTTATACATTCTTAACATTAATATTGATGTCACGTGCATATTTTCTTCCCCTTCACCTCTTTTTTTTGGATTATTTCATTTGACATTCACTGAACAATAGCTGAGATGTAGTTAAAGTAGCTTTTTATAAAGAAATGGAACTGTGTTAGGAGGAAAGTGGTACATGTACATTGTAACATCTCCTACCAGCATTATATCTTAGCACCTCAAGACATCATTGCCCATTAAGACAATCCTATCCCAGTGTTGGAAACAAAACACAGGGATGATAAACACTAGCTGTGTAAAGGTGGTTGTGTGTTATTTCAAAAAGAATAATTAATGATTTATGGGGACATTTAGTTAATTGTTTAGGAATCTAATCAGATTGTTTATTGTCACTCCAGCACAGGCACATGTAGGAAGCATAAGCACATTAACAAGAAAGGTATATTACATTTAGCTAGGCTGCTATATATTCCCTGATAGATAAAAGAAGAGACATTCAGTTCTTTGCCAAATAGAAAGTTATGTGTGTATTGGTTTTAGTAAAGGCAGTTAATGAATACCTAAGTATAATTTCCTATTTATCAGTAGTTTTCTATTTACTTTCTGCATATAAGACACAAAAATACATCTTGGCAGAAAACATTCTATGCTAGGACTGAAGTCCCATAAATTCCTACTAAAGTCAGTGAGAGCTTTGCTACTGAATCTCGTAAAAACAGGGCTGTGCCAATACACTTTTGTAAAACCATCCCTCAGTCTTCTCAGTGTTACTTACTTTTTAGCAAAATTATGGAATTGTTGTATGTTGTATTTGTACCCTGAAGCGCAATACAACAGAGGCATGCTTTGGTCTAGCAACAATGGCAAGCAATTTTTTTCTATTATAGGAGACTAAATGCGCAGTGGTTCTGCAGGAAGTTTGTTTTGGCACAGCATCTTGTGCCAAAAAAAAAAAAAAAAAAAATGGGTACCTTTTGTTTTAAAATGGCTGTGGATCAGTTCCTGGGGCTGCAATGTCAGTAAATGCTTGTTTCATCAGCAAAGTGCCTGCAGAGTCCAGCGCTGGCTTAAGTGCTGCCATCCCAAAGTTTGGCTGATTACAGAGCGTGCATTTTCTTTTAAACAGCATTCTTCATTTTAAGTACACCTTTAAAAATGGCTGTTACTCTCACATATACCAATTCCCTGTTTGTATCAATTTGCTCTGATAGAGTGCTGATACAAGGAAATGTAGAATATTACACATAAGTAATGATATTTTCTTTAAAACCTTTATTTGTAGTTAGTTCTTGAATGGCTCAGAAAACCATCTGTATGTAATAGCTGTGTGCACCAAACAGGGATTCTCTGATTTCACTGTATGTGTTCATCTGAACGATAACATAGAGTTGATGTTCTTATGCCAAAAGATAGCAGCTTTCAAGTATGGCAGTTTTCCCTTCCAAAAGAAATAGGTATCTTGCAAGTGGTACTCTCACAACCTAATTACAGATCAGTTGTTTGTGTCTTGAACATACCTGATCACAGATTGCAGGTTGGCAGTTCTTTTCATAGGTCATCTGTGTTACTACTTTATTGATTCATGTTTGATTTGTCTTGGAACTCGAGATTGTTGTGAAATAGAAGCAGACTGGTTCTTTTCTTCCTCAACTTGTGGACTTAACAGCTAGAAAACTGCTTAGCCAAAACTGTTTACCTTGGACCATATCACTTCAAAAGGTGAACTGTAGTATCAACAATCTTATTGTGCAGCTGCTTTGCAGTACAAAGAAACCTGAGAAGGAAAACCAAAACCAACAAACAACAAAGCCTATATTGCAAACAGTATTTGTTCTCCTGGATTTCTCTGTGCTAACCATCTTCACACAATGATGGTTTTATTTGAAGAGCCATGATAATATACCAGCCATGACATCAGTAACAGTCATCATAATGTTTCTGGAAGGTTCAGATATATTAAATTTTGCCTAATGTAGTTCTGCTGAGGTTCGCTGGATCAGGCTCTTAAAAAGTATATACTCAAAACAGCTTGAGAAAGGGAATGGTCATACATTAGGACAATTATATAGATCTTGAACAGCTACTCTGATTCTGGGGAGGAAAAAAACCTCATTTTTAAGCTTGCTTAATTAAACCTTGGACAGTTTTAGTAATGAACTCCCATCTATCAAAATTTCTTTATAGTCATAATGATGTCTTATTCCACAGCAGTGGTTTCATGGTACGCTATAAAAAATGTCCACAAGATAGTCCACCAGATAGCAGCACGCTGAGCAGTGGCACGCCTAACCAGCTACCATTTGCCAGTATAATCTGCGGCTGTGAAAGGGCACACTGCATTAGCAAACGTAGCCAAGTATGGTCTGCTGAGTAGTTGTGTTGGTGCAAGGTTGTGTTGGTGGCAGGGTTTTTGCTCCCAAAACTTTTTTCCATGGATGAGTCCTGTAATTAAGGAGAAGGAAAGGGCTGAGCTAAGGTGTGGATAAGGACTTTAAATCAGGAGTATGGTCAATTTGCAGGTAGTGGCAAATGAAGCCCCTCATTTTAAAGATTTTGGTAAAGGAGCTAATCACTGAAGAGTAGAATACAGAAATATATATAGTGAGTGTCAGAAAGTAAAGGAGTATGTTGTAGTTTAACACTGGCAGAGCATGGGAAATTGAAAAGTTGTTGACTTAGGGTACTTAGCAACAACTAAAACATCGGTGTGTTATCAGCATTATTCTTAGACTAAAGCAAAAATACAGCACTGCACCAACTACTAAGAAAATTAACTCTATCCCAGCCAAAACCAGGACAGAGCAGAATAAGTTTGATATTTGGGGGCTTACAATGGAAAGTTACTGGTAATAAGAGAGGGAAGTGACCTTTTGCAAGCATTTGAAGTTATTCTCTATGTCCCCTAATAACTCTTAATATGTTGGCTAATTTCAGCCACATTTGACAGAGATGTAGGAGTCTCTGAGAGAAGTAAGTTACTGCCGGTTGTTTTAAATAGACAGCTGGGGATAAGGAGAAGACACTTTAAATTGCCTAACAGGAGGAACCTTTAATGTGTCATCATGTTATTAGGGCATCCATGTGAGAGGGAGACATTGCTACAGGCATGGGAAAAAAAATCAGATAATTACTGAACCATTTCAGATGCCAATGACACAGCATATGCAGGAGCCCATCAGTTCCTGGTTCAGCCATACCAGGAGTCTGTTAGCACTTTGTCTTTCATCGGGGACAAACTTTATTAGCTGCAAGGCAGATGGAGCTACCAGTACTTCCCCCTCTCATAATTCCAGAACATTTAACTATGTTTTGGCGAAAAACAAAAAATGAAAAAGAAAATGTGATCTTAAGAGTTTTCAGAGTCCCAAACAAATTAAATGTATTTTGCTACCAAATAAATTCAGTATTATCTATATGAAAGAAGGGTAAGGAGGTTCAAAGGTTTGTCACCAAAAACACAAGCATGTATTTAAGACAGTAAAAATTAAAATCCTAATGAATCCATTCAGTTTTATAGAAGGGACAAATGGCTGCTGGCTGGGCTACAGTCAGATGTTAGACTGATGACTGTAGCTCAAAATTTATGCAAATGTTCTGTAAATATCCCATGTATTATCTACTGTAATTAGCCCAGTAATCATTTAGATCAGAGGCAGGCAGTTGTGGCTAAAGAAAGAAAGATAATGTTATTTTAATCTTTTTTTGCAGGTGCTAGTGTGGTGTCTAATACATAACTGTGCACAAATAAGCTGAAGGGACTAAACTTTTTAACTGGTGACACTTACCATCAGAGAAATGTCATTTATGCTGGGGTTCATTGTAGATATGATTAAGAGCTCTGATAAAGGCTGGTATTTTTGAAAACCAAACAAGAAATGAGAAGCAGGCTTTTTAGAACTGAAGGAGATTTTTATCTGCTTGCAGATTGGTTAGCAGTAGTACTTCTGTGTTGTTACTTTTGAGGGTGCTAAAGGTAAAAGAAATTTGTAAGCTTTTTTTAGGACGACTACTTTGGAGTTTTTGGCTTAATATAAATAACAGTGTTGTTCCACAGAGAGGTATCATTTTACATCAAACTCCTGATAAAATCCAGTCAATAAACTTTCCTCAACATATAAATACTAAACAGTTGGGTTCTTTACTGGTAAATATTTACTGCAAAGCCTTAGAAGTGTTTAAAAACTGGTTTATCTAGTTTCTGTTGCAGCAGATGCCCTCATAGGATCTCTTTTCAATCCTCATTTTCCTTCACACACACCTTGCTTAAGCAGGAAGAGCTTAATTTAAGCTGTAATCTTTTATCAGGATAAACCTTAGTTGTGTTTTCAAAATACTGGTGCTCTTCTCCCCACTCAATTTGCCAGGTCAAGGAAGCAGGTGATGTACTACACTCCCAGCAGCCTATTGCTTAAAGCTGATTGATGCCAAGTAAATGTACTGTTTCACCAGCCCATCTCTGTAGGATAACAGTCCTTCGGCTTACTACCGTTGCACTACTTTAGGTTACCTTTGCTGAAGAACAAAGCATATAGCTCCAGTGCACAACATCGTTTGACAACTCACACCGGGAATTTGGTGGGGGGTGAGGGATTGGAACTAGATGTTCTTGAGATCCTTTCCAGTCCAAACCATTCTGTGATTCTGTGTTTCTATATTAATGGCTGAAGGCAGGAAGATTTGGAATACAAGAAAACAGTCTGTATTTTGGTTGAAAGAATCTTTTATTGATACTTTCTATTACAGTGAATTTAACTTTAGTGAAGTTGTCATCAGTTGACAGTTTTTATATTTGGAGCACAGTGTGTCTTACCTCTCCCAGGCAAAGCTAAGCCTTACTGTTTTAATGACAAGTTCCTGAGATAGGATCTACCTGCTGCCTCTATTGCTCAAGCATAAACTGCCTATGGTTAAATATTTGATCATTTAAAATACAGGTGGGTTTGGGGAGGTAATGTAAGAAGTAGTATACTGATAATAAACTAACTGAGTTCAAATGAATTTAAAATAAACTGGTTAAACTAGAGAAGTATTCAGATTATTGCTTGGGTCAGCTTCCATTGATTTTTAATTATTGTTCTTCAGTTTATTAATTTTAATAAGAAATTAGCAAATAATACCCTGTCCTTAAGTGTTGTGTTTTGTAACAGAGGGTGGCTGAGCTGAGGAAGGGGGGAGTGGGATAAAAATGCCTTATGTAATTTTAAAGTTATTATTTTAAAATTTGTATTTCAAAATGTTAGTCATAGTCATATCTTCAATATTCAGCTCAACCACAGGCAGAAGGCGACAGGGAAAAAATGCATAAAACCAACTTTCACCTAAGTAACAGTTATTAATCCAAGTTTTTTTCATTGATAAAGTGTGTCCCTAGAATGTTGTTGAAAATCTTACTAAGAGAACCAGTTTTAAAGTGAATGTGTTCAGTGCATCAAGGTACGGATGATGTGTGAAGTAGCAGAAGTAAAGAATTGTAAAATTATTGTCATATATTTACCTTTCTCCTTGGTTTCTAGAAATGAAGATAGTGAGGTAGCTTTGCCAGTGGGTATGGTTCTGGCCTTCATCTGTGTCTGCTGACAGTTTAGATACTTGCCCTCCCATTTCAACTGTGGTAGAATCTATTAATCCTTTAACAGAATTTGAACCCTCTGAACTCCCTACTGTAGAGTGGTGAAGTTGCGGGGTTTTTTAGTATGTTCCTGAAAGGAGGTTGTGCATCTTTCAAAATGCATAGGATAAAGTTTACACCTCTATCAAAAAATCATTTGTGAATCCACAAAGTCTTGGAGGACCAGTAGTATTGCCTTAAAGCATAAAGGTATTTTAACATCCTGATTTTTTTATTATTATTATTATAGTTAGATGTAATTTGACCTTGAAATTCATGTTTTGCATACAAGATCTACGTATTTTCTTCCTGTAAGTAAAATCTCTTCAGCAGGATATACAGTCTCTGGGTCTAGATTTGCCAACTGCTCCTGGAGCGAACACTTTCCTTCTTGCAAAGTCTCCTTCTGCAGTTAGGGAGAATGCAGTTCAGCCTGAACTTGTGGTCGACAAGCCAAAGCCTTGTGTTTCTAGAGCAGAAAAAGGTATGATATGTCTATGAGGATGGCTCTGCTAGCAAAGACATTTCTCAGATTGATAGGATAAAAACCAGATATATTAGTGATGTGCGTGCTGCAGCCCTTCTCTCGCTCTTTTCAAGTGGGCTTTACCCAGTTCAGTTCAAGCCTTCTGTGCACAGTGTCACTAACCTCTGCTTCAGTGATACTAGAGAGGACTGTGAAGTTTGAGTTCTCTTCTCAGTCTTCAGTTAATGTTGGAAAATAGGAAAAGTAATCTTTTTCCCCAAATGCTAAGAGGATGGGGAGCTGCTGCTGTACAATCAGCAGCAGGGGCACAGCGCAGGCAGCTGGTGCAGGAGGAGCAGTTCTCACGCACTCCCTTGTCTCTCTCTCTCACAAATGTCATCAGCTGGTGGTAAGAGTAGCAGCAGCAGGATCACAGGGGTATATCTCACATGATTCACTGGGGTCCTGAGTTTATAAAAATAGTAGAAAGAACAGACACAATTTCCACTAAGAAGTAATCTCTAGGGTGTAATGCCCTGGAAGGCAAGCCTTCTTTTCTTTCGGAATTTTCCACTTCTCATCGTGACGTCTTTGCATCGCAGACACCAAGCAGTTGTGAGCATTCCCATGGCAAAGCAAGTCTGTGGTTTGCCACGTGCACAGACTCATTGTTATAGACTCACTGTGCTTTCGTTTTCTTTGCTTTTCATTGCCAGACGTGGAAAATAGAAACTGTCCTTTAGTGAATGTATTTCCCGTCTTATTAAAATAAAGAAATCATTGTTCATAGTTCTTGCCTTGGTCTTGCTAATATTGATTTCCATTGAAAAACAAGCCTTACCTGATAACCACTCCCCCACACGTGACACTTTAATGCTTTAGGAAAGTTCTGGATTGATATCCCTAGACAGTGAAGCCTTCTACCTGTAAAACCTGTCACCAGCAACATCACTCTATCTTCTTAATCAGTATGTCTCAAGTGTAGTTGAAAAGATCAGTGTTTCAGATTCTCATTTATGCACTTGTTCTGCAAAACCGCATGCATTTATTTTGCACTAACTTGAATAACGTTACTGGAGAAAGTTGCGTTAATCACATATTTGGGTTGGTTCTGTGCTTAGCTTTATAATAAAGATATGAAAGCTTTATTTTAAGATTTGTGGTCCAGATGGCATTCAACATTCACATATAGTATTAGTAATCTGTTCTAACAGCTGTTTTACGTCCTTGGAACCAGTGGGATTAAAAAGGGCAGTATAAGCATCTTTGCCAATAAATGATAAAAAAGTATGAATTAACAGTCATGTGGGTCACAGCCATTATATTAGAAGATGGGAAATTGCTTGCTGCAGATGACAGCATTTACTCTTTTCAACAGCTTAAATATTTAATTATTCTTCATCAAAGTTTGTTTTCAGCAATTAAATCTTTTGATGTTATGCGTACTTGCTGATAATTCAGTGACAGAAGATACTGATTTGTTTGACACGAAATTTCAGTCTGGTTTTGTACTGATCTATAACAAAGAGGCTACTGGTGGTATAAATCATATTGATATGAGTTTGGTCAAGTTTGATTCAGTGTTGGTGTGCTGCTGTTGCTGGCCCCTACTGCTAATTGTAGCTTGACATCCATTTTCCTTGTAGCTTAATAGGAAAGCTGTACTGCTTGTCAAAATCCTCTATTTTATTGAAGTTATTTAATGTTCAGTTTATTGTTGCATTGTGAACAAGACCAGGATGCGTAAATTCTGAGAGAGTTCCCTAGCTGGATTAGTTAACAAAAAAAAAAAAGGGGGGGGGGGGGGAGAATTCTGAGGATTCCCAGCAGTTCTTTCTCTTTGCATTTCCTGCTTGTAAAGTTTCACTGTGTGATCACAAACCAATCAGATTCCATTTTAAAGCTTGTAATGATGTGGACTCATTTCCTTAGCAGGTCTTAAGGTTTGATCAGAAACAGTCTGGCTAGTGCAACATAAGAATCTTTCAGATGCAACGTGGTAATTGGCTGTGTGTGCTCTTGCAGTCTACTTTAGTACCAGTAATATTGGCTCACTTAAACCTCATTCCTCTTTCAAGTACCTTTCAGCATTGTTAAATGGTTTTCAAAGGCCTGCTTTGCTTGCCAGAGCAAGAGAGTTATGAGTGTGCATGTAGTTACTAGTGTCAGCCAGCAAAATGACAGCTTACATCTGGAGACAGTAACTTCCTGAAACTCAATAGCCTGATCCCATACTGAAAATACTTTTGTTTTAAAGGATGGGGAGAAGAAGGTCACTTTTACTCAAGTATGAAGTGTCACAGTCAGAAAACGAATAGGCCTTTCGTATTCTAAGTGGATGCACAAATTAGCTTATATTGTCTACATTTATCTGGATGTCAGTGGTTGTCTTCAGTTATCTGTATTAGGTGAATTTCAAGTATTGAGTGTTGTGTTGGGTCAGTGCCCTGGTGGCCAGCTTGTTGCCTTTCCAGGAATCACTAGAAGCAGAAATTCTTCCCAGAGAGCTCTTAACCACCCTTCCTGGTATCTTTTGCCTGCATTGTCATCTCTAGGTCCTCTTTGCTTTTGCACAGTGGAAAAAACATCCAGTGGAAGTACACCTCATATCTTCAAGTCACCTTAAGAGAACCCTACTGCCCCTTGCCTGTGGTTAGTGGGAGCCCTCTCACAGAAGCCAGTTTCACATAGTCAAATTATACAACAGACTTCAGCTCATTTAATAATACAGAAAACCTAAGTCCTTGACCAGGGTCTAGCTATATTCTCCAAATAATTTATTGTTTGTCTCTTTTGGTGCAAGCTTTGTAGCTCCATGATGGTAGCAAAGATTTCCTGATTTTATGCAGGCCTTAGGAAGGAAAATGTTCTGATCTGTTAGTACATTTCCTGTTGTCTGCTATTACTTGCCATTTTTTTTTAAATAGGGCACTGGTGCTGTATGTGCATACCTTTAAGTCCTTTGGGGGTCTTTCAAGATACAAGATGTTGGTTTTGTTAGTAATGGGCCAACCCTTTCCAGTGCATTTCAAGCAAACACTTCAGAGTTCTCCAGGAGTTCGACTAAGACAAACTTGAGCCACATTTTTGTCCTTTCTGTTCCAGACTATTTTGAATGCTGTTCTATTCCTAGTATAATTTATACTGAAAGGAAAACTGTACTGTAAGGGTACAACAATTGCCACAGATGACAGTATTGATGGCCACACTGTTATGAATCCCTCCTGGTCTTGACAAACTGCTTCAGTACAGACTGTGGAAGAGGCATTCCCCACTGAGGAGCTTTGTACAATTTACACAGTACTTAAAATCACAGTTTTCCCCATATTGAATTCAAGGCTTTTATAGTTTGCTGTTCTTTGCCACAGCAGGATGTTAAATTCACCCATCAAGTTTATTTTGGCCATGAGTTTTAATTGTGTTGTTGAGTTTCACATTTTGTATTTTCTGGATGTCTTCACACTGTTCCAGTATTTCTTCTGGAGACATCCATGTTGAAGTGAAATAATTTGACTTTCAGACTACAGTCAGAGGAAATTTTAGAGTGTTTAAAAAAAAAGCCTGGGCACAACAAACTTTGTTCTGTCAAATCTCATAATTTAAATGATGTCTAAGTTCTGTAACATTTCCTGCCTGGTCAAACTTTGGAAGGTCAAGTGGATCACTGTATACATCATTTTATACTCCCAGCTCATGTTTTACATTCTGCTAGCAGAATTCTTCGGGGGGGAACTGCTAATTCTTCAGAAATGCTATGGAGAATAGCCATTTATTTGTCTTTCCATTTTCATTCTGACTATTTCTGTCTTAAAAACTTGAATAAGATGCTGTATTTATTAAAACAAACTTCACTTCCATTTTATTAAATAAACCTAGGTACAGAATCCTTTGATGAATTCTACTGTTCAGTAGAGGACCATCATTGTCACAACTTTGGGACTGTTTATCTTTGCTCTTTTGCTTGCATGGGTATATGTGGTGGTAGGTTTGCTTATATTTCCTGATTTGTGAGGTCTCCCTTTTTTGGTTTCTCTTATGTGCACAGCTTGCGCAAGTGGACTCCAGAGGTGTGCATCTTGGTGCTGTCATTGTGCGTGGCCTTTCAACTTTGCTGATGGCCAATAGTGCCTGTGGCTTTCCATTCAGAATGGATGATTTGATGCCTTGGCAGGTGTTTGATGGAAAACTTTTCCAAGAAAAATACCAGCAGTCACATCGAGGTTGCTCTTTGGAGGAGCTTTTGGAAGGCAATGTGAGTAATTGCATCCTCTTAAACAGTTCTGTATTCTTTGATAAATGTACCTGTCCATGTTTGTTTATTGTTTTAATATTCATGTTTACACTGGTCCACTTTCTTTGTATTTTTCCTCTCTTCCTTATTCCTTTTTCGTCCTCTCCACTGACAAAAAAAAAACTAAGAAGATAGAAATACTGAGACTATGAAGAAAGCTATGATTTTACCTTTATTTTTGTTTCTGTTGCTCAGAAAAATAATATAAGGAAGTGTCAAAATGCTTGTCATATTTCAAAATATGATAATTCCTGTAATAGTTTTCTCATACTAAGATATTAAGAGATCTTTTTCCTTTAAGATTTTAGGCAACATACTAAGAATGTCTTTCAGTAAACATACTGGGTGTAATTGTTAAAGTGTTTAAGAGTGTTATTAAGGAGCCTAAAATTCTATTCGAAGGTTTGGTGAATTCAAAGAGGAACTGGAAACTGGAGGAAGGTAGGTATCTAGGTATTTTTTCAGAATCTCACCAGGTACCTTCTTGTACCTCCAAGTACTTACGTAGCTCTCAATCCTACTTTGACAGGCTAGAGATTTGTGCAATTTGCATGCTATATTACCATAAAAACAGTATTATTTAAAACATATCTGCCCAGGCCAGGGACATAGCAGCAGAGTCTTGCTGGATATGGGCCACATCTGGTTGTGTTAGGGTGGCATCCTGGCCAGGCTCAGAGGTAGGGTCTGCTAGACTTTGGACAAGGTGGTAGGAATATGCTGGTGAAGCCTTGGACGAGACCTGGCTCATGCTCCACTGGCACAGAGTATGTGGAGAGATGCTTGGGTAGATCTGTACTCATTGGTGTAGATAGCTCTTAAGACCTTTGATTAATGTGATTCTTTTCAGTGTGGTACTGAAAATCCTGTATCATTTAGTTACTTTTGAAAATTTTATCTTTGAAATGTTTTTACCTGCTGTTACATGTATCACTTGAGGTTAAAATAAATAAAAGTGATTACAGACACAGCATTTTTCAGTTTTCAATGATTTTAATCTCATGCATTCAATACTAGTTGTACAATTAGTTTTCTTTTCTAATTTTGTGTCCAGTTACATACCATCTGGATCTGCAATGATGAGTGGGACATGTGTGGGTGGGTGGAATGTATGTGTTTTTAGCATGGAGGAGAAGGAGGATAATATTTTCCATATGAAATCAATCATATGATTAGGACTATAGCCTCTACCCAGATCCTGTGGCTCCCATTAATTGGTCAGTTGATTTCAGTAGATTTTGAATTGGGCCAGTGCTTCCTCCAGTTTTTCATGTAGGACTTTTGCAGTGCAGTAGAGTGTCCAAAGAATAAATGGGAAAATATGAACCTGTACAGATCTATGTGAACCTGATAATTCTTTTCCATTTGGGTAGAATTCAGGTTAGTGAATAACTTTTACAATATGTGTCTATATCTGTAGAAAATTGATATTCCCTGAGAGGTTTTTTTAAATGTGCTAGATCGCATGTTTTAGCCAGCATTTGAAAATATCTTGATATGATCAGGTTAAAGGAAGGAAGGTGCTTAGATCTCTAGAACAGAGTTGGAAATTTTCTTGATCAACTAAAATATCTGGGTTAGGGTTTTGAAAGCCTGATACTCTAGTTTAAACAAACCCCAGATAAACGGTTCTGTTGTGGGAAAGAACAGCCTAGCCCTGTGAATTTTTAGAGTAGCTTAAATACCTTTTTCTTTTTTAGGTACAATTTTATGGTACATATATGGCAGAGATAGCTCCCAGACCAATAAAATAGCTTTCCGTCTTATCAGTTCGAGACAAGAACTGTTTGGGGGAGAATTGCCAAGAGATGCCAGTTTAGCTAGGGACACTGGCAAGGCAACAAGCATATGTGATTGGTTTTTCCTATTATTATAAGTTCAGCTGGTACTTAGTCTCTGGCAGAGCTTAATGTACTGCTGGAAGCCAAGATCTTTCAGCACTTCTGTGTTAACAATCTGCCCTTGAGCACCATAAATCTAATCTGATGATAGTGACAGCATTGTTTTCAGAAAACAGATATTCTACATGGGATTTTTTTATTTTAGAAAAGATAAGTAATAGGATAAGAAGAAATTACTCCTTTTGGTGTTTGGTGCTTGTCTTCTAACTCCTAAGGCCCCTTCTCTATGATCTGGATAGTTACATTACTTCAGGGAGATCTCAGAATCGTTTGGATTATGATGGGCTTAAATTCATTTTATAGCTTTATGAAAATTGCAGTAGAAATACAATCTTGGTTAAACATTTACATGTATACCAGAAATTTTGAACATTTTAGGGTTTACTTCCAGCAGATTCTTTTACCAAAAGAAGAAAATGTATAAATTACATGCAGTTGATATATTTGTGGACCGGTTTTTGTGTAGCTGAGCTCTTTGTAGCCTAGCAGCTATTAAAGATAAAAAATGGATAGCTTCTGATAAGAATCAAAAATAGAACCATCTTGCTTTAAAAAAAAATATGCTAAGCTCATCTTATCTAGTTCTCTGTTTTTCATAACAGTAATCATATTAGTTTGTTTATCCACACAGCAAATTGGATATAATAGTCTCATAAAGCAGTGAGGCAATGATGTTATCACATTGTTAGCCTTCTTATTGTGCTTCTCAGTAATGAATATGTTCATGATCAATTTTTTTAAATTAAAACCGAATTACCTAATGGGGTCAGTGTAGATGGTATGGTTTCTCCTCTACTCATCTCTCCAAGAATCCACTTTTAATACAAAATATTTGAACTTTGTTTCCTGAAAAAAAAATGTGAACCAGATCTACCACTTTCATATATACGTGAGTGTGGCTAAGTTGTGGTATATGTGATTTATTTGTGCTGCACCTGAAGAGAGAAAAGCAGCACATCCATTGATTTTTAACCCTCTTGTCTGCAGGAATCTTTGTATACACCCTTTGAGAATCTGAAGTCTTTCATTTGCAAGGCTTGCATGGCAAAGAAAAGAACAATACACAGCAGACCAAGAGGGAATGGATTTATCACAGGTTGGCATTGTGTTGATTTTCTCAATAAGTCAATATATTGATAAGCTCAATTATCTTTCAACAGCAGCAGCATTTACATAGGCAGCCCATCAAGCCAATGAAATTGTAAGATCTTTCTCCAAGAAACCAAAGGAGAGATCTGGGAAAATATTTCGTGGTTTCAGGAATTTACGTGACTCGGATTACCCAAGTTTGAATAGAATAGTATTTCCATCTAGCTACACAGGTAGTGAGATATATGCAGTAAATAAAATATCTTTCACTGACTGAAACATCACTGCTATTTACTCAGTGACTAAAGTTAATTTATAGAAGGAATTAGATGACTCAGAGGTTTTTTTTTCTTCTTTCCCTCAGGGAAGCTATTTTAATGTTCATAGTTGAAGGTCCAAGTGAGGCACTGAAGAGAGAATACTCTTTATTGGACTGACTGATACAGGCTTTTGGGCAACCTGGACAATGCCTTTTTTTTTCCCTCTGCCCAAGACTTTGCTTCCACCCCTGTCAACTTTATGGCTCAGTTTACTAAAGACATTTGGTTTTCCCACTTCATCTGCCTGACTTTTAGGGGGGAAAAACATCTGAAAGGTTTTTAGCACCATTCACTGATCACTCTGAATGTTAGGGATTTTGAGGCTTCAAAATAATTCATACTGAATCACAGTGCTTATGCTGCTATTAAGTTTATTACCTGCTTAATACCTGATCAGTTGTGTCTGTGAAGATAAAAATTACCCCTTCAAAATTCCTTGAGCAAATTAAACAAGAGTGATTTTCTGTTAGTTCAGTACTTTGCATTACGTATCAGTGATACTTCTGCTGTGGTACTACACCATACTGGTGCTGGACATCCAAAACTAAAGGTATCTGTTGGTAATTTATGATACCAGACCTTGTTAGCATCTGCTATTGCTTGAGAGCTGTACTTAACCATTATAGTTATGATTTGTGATTTCAATTTGGACAGAGATTTCTGTTTGTTGTAATGACTGCAGTCTCCAAATCTGTGTCATATAATTTTGATCTGGTTTCCAGATACACTTGTTAACAGCTTGTAATCATGATGTGCATGGACGGAAGGACAGACCCATGCTTATTAGTCTAACTTTAGTTTGGAGAAATTGTAATTGTGCATAAGTATTTTGGCATAAAACTAAGAAATGTTGTTTCCAAAAAAAGAATGGTCTCTCTTTTATTTCCTTTAATCTTACAGTTAGAGTTGCTTAGTAAATACTGTTTTTCAGGAACACCGCAAAGAGAATTTAATCCCAGGTTCCAACAAATACACAGAAGTTCTTTTGTTCCTCCATATCATAACCAGACGAGGGGGTTCCTGTGGAGAAATCCTCAACCACAAGGTAAAAAAAAGGTGTGCACATGTGTGTATTTCGAATTGTCTCTATCAACACTGTGACAGCTCTGTGTCTATATCAGATTGCATTTGTATGTATGCAGTTATCCTGTGACTACAGCAATCTGTAACAAAACTTGTATCAGCTATAGTTGTGTACTGCCATTAGCAAAAACTAACTCTGCAAGGTGAGGAAGAGTGTAGCATTATAATCTGGAGTCATCTTCTACTCACAATGTTCTGGCAAAAAAAAACTTTTATGTATTTAAACTTTCCATGCTTGGTCTCAGCTGAATTATATTTAAAATCATAATAGTTGTAAAGCAAATTGGTACAGCTGCATGGAAGTGTCTGTCTGAAGTCTTTAGCTGCAGATCGTAGTTCATACTTCAACAAAACATTGAAGCATGTGAATAAGGTTAAAAACATTCTGGAGTGGTTTTCTAGATCAGGGTGTCAGCTTCCAGATCATTGCCTAAGTAGTGCAAACGCAAGTTCTATCTTATCTTGGCATTAATCTTAAATTATCCACCAATCTCACTTCTTGAACAGAACAATCATTTCAGTGGAGCATCACTGTGGATAACACTGTGGAGCTGTCATAATTCAGTTTTTTTCTCATTGAGTTAAAGCATATACATATAGATTAACAAAAATAAAAGAAAGAGAAGTGTCTAACAAAGGTCAAATATTTTATTAAGTTTGTAGAGCTTAAATTTCTTCTGTGTTTCTGGGTGAAGTTTGCCGAGATTTATGATATAACTAAAGAAGGCTAAATAATAAAAAAATCCAATAAAGTTTAATTCAGCTGCCACTGTTGTAGACTTGAGAGATACTATCATTTGATTCACAGAAAAAGACTGATCATGTATGTAAAATGTAAAGCTAAAATACAGAGTATGTATGCTGACCAGGAGCAGAAACAAAACTGATCATTGGTATCATGTTCATCTCAAGAAGCCTGCTGTTCAGGGGTTGGGTCATCTCTGACCAGCTCCAGAGATATTATAACTATATGTATTTCACAAAGCATGTTCCACAGTAACTGTGCTGAACAGTGTTATGAATGTGTTTCAGTAGCATTATTAAAACATCTTGGCTTCTTCTACACTAGACCTATTTACTACCCTCAGGATACTCTTAAAACATGATCCCATAAGTGCAGTCAAATTGCCTCTGTTATAATTAACACAGATTTATTGGGAAAATGTATCTGTCCTTACAAAAGAGCCCTGCGATGTTTTAGAGCTCCTTTTAAGCTGATCTGCTAAGATGACTCATTTTGATGAAGTTTTTTTCCTGGGTTTGCTAATATTAAGACAGCAGTTGCAATGAGTTGGTTATGAAGCAATGAGTTGCTTCATTATGTAGCTTTTTCTCTGCTATATGTATGTGTCTCACTAAAGAGAGAGAAAAAAGAATGAAAAAGTAGCGATTTTGTGTTCCATAATAGCTTATGTGATAAAACTTCCTAGTAAAATTACCTATCTGTCCCATCCTTTATGTACATTCCCATGGTATATTGTTATGGTTCCTGCTGTTGCATAGTATACATAAATCATCGGATTAAATGCAGTAAAAATTAAAGGACGGGACCCATATCTTCTGTGTCAGAAGCGTACCTAACCATTACGCAGCCTTTGCTCTCTCTTATCTGTTAATGTTTAAGGATTTTGTGACATGGTCTCAACTTTAACAGTGGAGGAAAGAGAGCCTCCACCCAGAAAGCATAAAGCTTAGAAGCACTGGTATTTCTCTGAAATGATGTTTTGATTCTGCTTAGGCAGAACGAGAACTGAACATAGGCTTCCCTCATTTTATGGTGAATACTAAACTCTGATTTGTTGTAATTAACATCTCATCCTCTGCCTGTATTTTGAGAGAATGGAGTTCAGCTGTGGGATTTTTCTGTTTTGGGGGGAATGGGGTGGTTTGGGGGTTTTAAAGATTTATTTATTTTAAGTTCTTTTCATAAATTTCTTGTATGTATGTGTGTCACAAATGGAGAGTGTATCCATGTAACCCAGAGCAGAAGATCTAAGCCTTACAGGGAGGGAGATTTTCCTTTAGTGTTTCTTGTTTATTAATTTGGAAGACTTCCTATTTAGCATGTTGGCTGTTGTGTATCCTATTCTGAGTGTCTGTCCTTTTCTGATGCTTGTTAGACAGATCTTAGGTATCTAATTTAAATTTAAGGTTAGGCTTCTGTTACTGAGATATGAAACTGCATTGCAGCACTTCATAATCTTTGAGTTTCAAAGCCTTGCCCAAGGTAGCATAGACGTCTGTAGCAAACCATGACTTTACAGATTCTAGTTTCATGGTTGAAACACCACATTTTATGCCATATAGCCTATTGGCAGACAAAACTTCATTAATTAGAAGTTAAAATCACTAATACATTATTTTGAATCACATTGTTACCTCATTCTACAAATAGCTGAAAATAAACTGAGCACTAACAAGTGTGGAAATCATGATATCGGCTATTATGTGTCTTTGCCACTCTTCCACAGTCCAGCTGATAAACACCTAGAGTGTTTGTCATAGCATATAAATTACCCCCTAGATCTAAATTAACATAAAAAAGAAAGGGAAAAAAAAATCATTTGCTATAAAAGGGGCTTATAAGAAAGATGGGCCTTTTGCAATAGGGTGAGGGGTGATGGTTTTAAACTGAAAGAGAGGAGGTTCAGACTAGATGTGAGGACAAAATTTTTTACAATGAGGGTGGTCAAATTCTGGCACAGGTTGCCCAGAGAGGTGGTGGATGCACCATCCCTGGAGACATTCAAGGCCAGGCTGGATGTGGTTCTGGGCAACCTTATCTAGTTGAAGGATGTCCCTGCTGATTTCAGGGGGGTTGGACTAGATGACCTTTGAAGGTCCCTTCCAACTCAATCTATTCTATGATTTTATGTATTTAATCAAGGCTTCCACACTTACGCTGCATACTCTGTGTTCAAGCATATTTCTGGTTAACAAGATTTTGATGGAACTGGAAAGTAGGTGGGACTTGACAGAATTTTGGTGCTGAAAAAAGATTTCATTTTGAGTTTTGAGTACTGCTTTGCTTATAGAAATCTAACTGAAGCAGCACTGTACACAGGCACACTTAAACCAGTATGAAAACGTTTGTTAATACAGCTTAAGTCTGACTCTAAATAGTATATTTTACTTTACTGAATTCACGTGGTCTGATCTGTCAGCCACAGTGTATGACCTGTATGATTCACTATCCCAACCCATGAGTTGGACTAGATTTAACAGTTGCAGTGGGCCAAGTGCTTTAAGAGCAATGCTGCCAGGGACTGTGCTCCAACATCTCAAAATATAGCCATAACTATACATGAACTGGAAAGGGACATGTTCTTTTTTTAATATTTATATAAATGTAGTTTTTCTTTCAGACTATCTGAATAAGCTCTTATATTCTTGCTTTAATGTTAATTAGAAACATTTAAATCCTCCCCTCCCTCCAGGTAGAGAGTATAGATCATGTCATCCAGACCGAAGGAGAAGATTCCATGTTCCTTCTCGGTGAGGAGTACAAGTGTACAGGTAGCAAACTGAGATGATGGGGTAGTTACCATTGAGATATTTTTTGTTTATGAGATTGTCTTTTCATGGACTTTACAGAATAACTGAACCATGTGATTGTGGAGGAAATAACTCAAAGCTGAGGCTATTCAGCTTGTTAATCACTTGTTACATTAGGTCTAAGCTTGCTATGAGATCAGAATCATTAAAACTGAAGTTAAAGGCACCAGCTGAAGCAAAATAGCATCCCAGTATAGCTATATTTTTTTGTCCATTTGGCACTTCAAAGTCTGAAGTGTTTTTATATTGTTAGATATTCCTGATTGCAAGCTTTAAGACTTAAACTATAAGGTTTGCTTATTTTTGTTATAGACGTGTATTACAAGAGTTTACTTACCATGAATATCCCTGCTGAATTGTGGTTCATGTTAATTCACAGCAGTTTGTGTCTTAATTGTGGATTATATCTTTAAGTGTTACACCATTGTTACCGAAACCCATTGAAAAATTTGAAACATGATATTACTGATGTCAACATCATCTACCAATGAACCAAGATCACCTTCCTGTAAAATGCAAAAAAAAATTGCTATTACTTTTGGCACTTCTAGTTAAATACCTTTGTGTATCTCAGCTGACTGAGAACCACAGGGACCCACATCACTGCTGAGGAGAGAAAGAATCTGTCATACTTACTTCTGTAAACTTACTTAAGAGAGCTAAGTCTTCTTTCCTGTCCAGAATTCTAATTTAAACACCTTCAGAATTATTTCTTAAAAGTTGCTCTATTTCACTTTGTGATTTCATTTCATGGATGTGTGTGTTTTATTATAAAATTAATTCATTATAAATGGAGTTATATAAATAATGCTAAAGAACTGTAAAATAACAGAGCACATGCAATTTTTAACAGCACCATAGGATCATATGTTGGTAAATTGGTACTACAAAAGCCCCTCTTCAAGTCATTACTTGTGTTTATTAAGGAACTGTTTTAGAGATAGCAACAACGTTCTTATGTCTTCCATTTGCATACCCATTCGGCTAAAAATAATCAGAGGTACTTTACTTAATTATTATCTTCAGGCTAAAAATATTAGGCAGTTATGTAGAAATCCCATTTTAAATCATGAAGTATAAAAATTGTGCTAGAGGAAGAAAGTGTCAACAACACTTTATGTCACATAGAAAGTGGGTGACACACTTAGAACTGTGTTTATCTCTTTACTGATCTTCATCTCAACCTAATTGATAATTGTCTCCATCTAGGTAATCTTCAACAATTTCATGCTTTTCTTAGATTTTTAGCAAGCTTTGAATGGGGTTGGCTCAAGCAGATGTTTATGGAACTGATGGGGTTTCAGCTATTTATGTGCTTTGGAATTGCAGTATCTTTAGTTTTGACTTCAGCATTTTCAGTGCGTGAAGTTATGTAAGAACATCTCTTCTTCTCATACAGGAGGTATAAGATGAAAGAGAAATGAAAGTTTGGTGTCCCATTCCTTCTCTCAAAAAAAAAAAAATATATGCAGCCGAAAAAGGGGATATCCAAAGATAGAGGCAAAATGTTAAGAGCAAGATTTGAAATTTGATACAGTGTGCAGATTTTCCTAAGACCATGTTGAGTCACTGATGATGATAATTCAAACGGTAAAGTCAGTGGTGTTGCATGTGAACAAAATCTTGTATTTCCACAGAAAACTGTGGCCTTAATGTTTATCATGTTGGAAAATCCACTCTTTTGGACTATTTTTCTTTTGAATAATACTGACCAATATCTTGTTAGTGTAGCTCTCATAATGATCATTCTAGATTTTACTGATACAGAAACTGTATCTCACTCTTAGCCTTCTTATTATATATAATTGTATTTATTTTTATAAGCATTTGAAAATTAAATCTAAAAACTATCTCATGACCAATCCTGACAGAGAGTAGCAGATGCTGTGAAACTTAGTGCTTGTGTTAAGACTTGCAGAACTTCAGATGCTGATTTGGATAATTAATACATTGATCACTAAACCTAGAATGCGTCCTTGTGGTAGTTTAATCAGCTGTGTAATACGGATCACTAAATCTTACACTGCAACAGGCTATAACTTCTAAAATTGTTTCAGTGTTGATGTTCATGTGTTCTCTTCATGTTCTCCTCACAACTGTTTGGTTTTTAAATCACCCAGGTGATCCTGCTCATTACTGGAAGTGGATGAAAATGGCTAAGAGAACAAGATGTGTTATGAATTGCTGTATGCTGAAAATCATTAAAACTTCATCAGTGTTTCAAAACTGGTGGTGGGAGAGTCTAATCAGAAGTTTATCATGCCTCATTTTCAGTTCCATTTTATTTTTATACTTTTTGCTTCTAGCCTGTAGCTTAGAGAAGTAAATTATGGAGTGTTGTGAAACAATTATTATACAGTTTAAGTTCCACAAAGTATTGTTTGGGGCACTTTGCAAAAAAACCTGGTTGACATGCTTATAAAAAATGATCATCAAAAAGTTACATGTAAAAAATAGAGGGCAGTCCTAGGTATTGAAAAAGGCTACAAAATTTTAATCAATTCATTTGGTTCTGTTGTGAAAACTGTTATGCCTCTTCTGTTAAACCTTTATGCTATTCTATTAACAGTTTGAACAGACACCATTTTTACACAGCACAGTGTCTGATTTGCATTCCAGGGATTTTGTCGTGAAAGGGACATTCCTACTGCCTTTTTCTATTGATTTAGAATTTCCTCCAAAGTTATACTGGCCAGAGGCTTAGTCTAAGTCTTAGTGTGTCTTAAGACACTTAGACTTTGAGGCTAAAGACAGATAAACCTTAAATACTTCATAAATGACTCACTGCATATGGAAGAGAATTCTAGGTATTCCAGAAGAGGACTATCCATTTGACTCAGCTCTGAAAGGCCCCAAAATAATAGGACATTAAAGCTATAGCAGTTTTGTACATAGAAACTGATTTTATAACTTTCTGGAATCTTTTAGGTACCCTTTTCTCATTCTCTGAGACTGAGAAACTATGAAAGTAAGCCACATGGTAGAAAAGTAACATTTTTTAACTGTAACATGATTGTAAACACTTTAGAAGAACCCCTTTTTACCCAAGACTGGGCACTTTCAGCCTCAAATAGCATAAAGGTTAATTGTACAACCGCTCTTTTCTTTTTCTTTTCTTCCCCCTTAAAATCTCTTAGAATAATGTGATCCGACTTTTATGGAAAGTTCTCTAGTTTCAGGAATCTCATGATGTATAATAGTGTATTTGAAAAGAATGTAATTGTGTGCCAGAATTTGTTGGTAATTTCCCCTTCAGGCTTTGATATGAGAAAAGATTTTGGTTGGCCTCAATAAATAAAGTTAAATACTGTTGGAGTGGGAGTTTTGCTGTGCTAGTTGTGGTATGTTATGAATTGTTGGTAATAATTACCCTGACTACTGAAGAATTGTTAGCTTCTCTGTGAGGCTTTTTTTTTTCTTTCTAATGTTAGACCATAAGCAGAAGCTGCTTATTATTATTTCCATGCCAAAGGTTTTTTTCCCACCAGGAATCATAAAGTGAAAGGAGAAGCATGAAGTCAAAACAAAGTTGCTACTTTCCTGTCACCATGAACCTTAAATTGGTCACAGTACCATAAAGCTTATGGACTGTAGAAGGAAACAATATACAAGAACATGACCTTAAAGGTTCCATTCTAATAGGGTTTCCTTAATATGTGGACTACAGGGTTACTTTGCATGGGTAGGTGGATTTGAAGTGAAGGAACCTCCATTTGTGAGGAAAAACTTTCTTCTTGTTTGGCTATACTGCTTACTGTCTTCTGTATCCAATGCACTGGGTAGCTGCCTTTCATCAAATGTTCAGTAAAATTGTAGACTTATATATTAGCTTTATTTCTGGAATGGGATTCAGAGAACATTCAGTAGCATCCATAACTTTGTCAACTGTGACTCAACAGAAACTGTGACATGGTCATTGCAAGAGTGGCTCACAGAAAGACATTTTTCAACTTTCATCTTTTTATTTATTATGTACCCTTCATCTTACATTACTTTGCTCATTTGTGACACTATCAGGCTGGGAATCTGTCTGAGTTGCAGAAAACACTGAAACACTGAGTTAATCTTATGATGCTATGGCACTGTAAGTATCAAAACATACAGATTATGTTTGTTTTATATAACAGGAAACAACAGTTTTAATTGCTGTGCTAGCTTAGCAAGTGCTATGGTGAGGTGGAGGGGAACAGCAGTGCCAAAGCTCTGCAAATAATTTTTCACCACGCTTCTAAACGTAGGTCGTTCAGACTTGCTGAGGTTGCTCAGAACAGGGCTCAATGATGGTGAATATACAAGCTCCAGTGTTTCCTGGTGTCCCAGGTGCACAGGTGTTTGACAGCCATATGGCTGGCTGCACCCTGTATGCTCTACCAGGCTGTCCTCCTGCCCCTGATGGGGTATAGCTGCCTGCAGCTGGGTGACCCTGGATTCAGCTGGTGTATAGGAAAGATCTGTGTGAGAGATCTATAAAAAGTCTCATGGGAGGCCTCTGCCCCCCGGCTCAAGTGTTCCATTTAAGCTCAGGTCCCTGCCTAATCTGCTTTGCAGGTATGGCTGTGTCCAGCCTGGCACCTTGGCTTCCTGATTTGACTTCCTGGTTTGACTTGGAACATCCTTCATCTCCACAGACTTGTCCAGTGGTCACAGGACTCTTGTGTGAACCGGGTTACCGTCATCAGACCTGTTCTGCTCTTGTTCAGGTACCATGGGACTGGGCCCTCACAAGGAAAGTGATGCCCTACCTGTGTTGCCATTCAGATGCTGTCTTGCCTGCCTTTGTGGAGCAGCCCACCCTTCCTGCTCCATGACAATGGGTTATAAGGCCCTGAGAGCAAGGTGGTAAGAAATTTTAGCTGGAACTACAACAGTAATTGGACAGTGTCAAAACAATAGATATGGTCCATGGGATTACTTGCTGCTGGAAACATAGTTGAAAAACTGAAAACAGCTACAACCAGCACAGTGCCTTTGTGTATCTCTGTGCAATTAGGACCTTGCATTCACTGATTTCCTAGATCTCACAGCTGACATCCAGACCTTTCTCACCCATAATCAAGCTACTGAGAGCAGAGCTCAGAAAAAACACACTGTATTTTAATACAGTGTATTTTAACATTATAATACACTGTATTTTAATGTTAATACACTGTATTTTAATGTTACACACCACAAGTGAGAAGCTGCCTCTGAACATGGAAGCTCATTTGTTAAAGAGTATGTTCCTACAAGTGATACTCCTACAGCTCTGCTGGCTTCTACTGCTTTTAAAGTCCTACGTAGGACATAAGGTGTTAAGTGTTATTACAGTGTCTTGGCTAGGGCTTTTCACCTGGAAGTATGTAGTCCTCTTAGGGCTCTGTAGTTGAGACAACACATGGTGAGTTGGTTATCTGTAAAAGACAGAGAGGCAGCTGACGGTATAGTCTGTCTGAGTACTCACCAGCTTAAATGTGTTATTTAATCTTATTACAAAATTAAGGATTGATGTTTGGTATTGAAGAACCTATTACTAGTAGTGGTCAAATGCATGAAGGGATATATTCAATGATGTTAATGCATTTTATCTAGACATGAATTTCAGTATGAAATATGTTGATGTTTCAGATGTATTCATCATCTCTTTTTCATGCCAGAAGACACAAGAAATACTAGGCACAGAAACCAATTCTGGGTATAAGCCCTCTGAAAATGCTTGAAAACTGAAGGTTTTTTTAATAGAGAGTGATGCCCCCTGTCTTAAAAATTAGGTAGCCAAGTATGCAGCTGGCCTTTGGACTGTTTTTAAAGAGCAAAACTATTGTAAAGAGCTGTTCTGATCTCATATATGATTTCTAAATATGCTGTAGGTAACTCAGGAAGTCATTCTTCAGTGAAAGAAATCAATTTTTTAGGAAAGTAATGAGAGATTTGTATGCTGTTTCTGGCATTTGGAAAATTTAAGTCAAGGTAACCATTCAGGAGTTAGGTTTATCAGATCCACCTATTTTAGTCAAGGGTTTCTTTGTTTGATTGTTTGTTTGTTTGTTTGTTAGTTAATAGCACAGGCCCAGCAAGCTCTATTTACTTCCTGAGACTACTTAAATTTTCATTTGTGATGATGATGCAGCTCATCTGAAAGGACAATTCTGTAATGTGCTGTTCTGATACTCCTCTGGTTTAATTGCCCATCAGATCCTCTAGTTCTCCTGATCTGTGTTCTGCTGGAGGGGTTTCAATTTAAGTGAAGTTCACCCAAGTCTGAGGCACGCTGGTGATAAAGCCAGGCCTCTTGTTATGTAATATGCATATGAAAGATCACCACATTTAAATATGGATAAAAGGCTTACTCTGAATCTTAACCATCTTTGGGCAAATTGCAGCACTTCTCTCTTAAACAAAGCCTTCTTTTTGTAGGTGTGATCTAATTTCTACTCTATGTTCCTTGTGCAGAGGGGAGATTCCGCAAAGGAACAAATATGAGGGGTTAAAAAAAATCCACTGGTGACATTGCATTGTTAAGCAGAAGAGGCATTGCAGCTACACAGTCGATGCACCGCAGCACAGAGCATTACAAAGGTGGACAGTGCATCTAGGCTAAAAGTTCCAGGTTTTAAAAATGATTCAGAAAACTAGGGCATACTGTGCTTCCATCATGGTTGCAATAACCTTAATGCAGTTGTATTTTTCTTATTGACTACCTGCATATCTGGGCTCATTTTGCAACTGTGTGACACCTCTACAAGTCTATACAGTGATTGTGGCTTATGCTTTGCATAAGGTTACATTTTCAATGATTTCCTGAAGTGGCCAAGAAAAAGAAGTAATTATTAACATGCAAATTCATCCACCTGTTATTTTGAAGAGGGAATTCTTTTACTTCTTTGCATTACTGATTACTACATGAAGTCCTGGCAACAAATAGTGCTGTAAGAAACTTTTGGTCTAAGCAAGTTAAAAACTAGCATCAAAGAGAAAAATGCTAAGTGCTGTTAAGAGCCAGTTTGTGTGTCCTAACAATTACTTGTTGGGAGTAGGAAAGAAATCCCAAATTTGTCGTTGTGCATTTGTTTACCCTCACGTTACTGCTTAATCAATCCACTATCCCTCTCCCTGATAAACCCTCCATATGTCCATAGAGGGAGCCCAACCTAGCAAGGCTGATCTTGGTTTAGAAATTAGGATTGGAGGATGATGGGGCTTCTTTTCTGTTACTTGTGCTCCAGGAGTGCAGTGCTTCAGGGGATTGTTAACTGCCCTCTGTAATGCTCACTAGGGCTACAACTGATGCCAGCCTGCAGCATTTAGATTTTGAGAGGATGAGTGTCCAGGCTGCTGGAGGATGCTATGCATTTGCCTTTCTATGTGCTGGATATGATATATCCTTCAAGAAGGAATAGTTTCAACCTCAAAATAGTTGCACTTCTAGGTATGTGAGGGTAGTATGTGCGAAGTTTCTGCAAGAGACTCTGTAGCATTTTTCTCTTAAACAATTTTTTTCCTCTTTGTATGACTTCAGTTAAATCTCTGAAGGGCCAGAGGGAAGGTTTTTTTCCCCTGAATTCTGTTGGTTTAAAATTGGGCCCACCAGAAAGGGAGAAAAATCGGTTTAAAGGTAACTTTACAGAAGATTAAGAGGATATGAGAATTGCTTGGAGAAAAAAAACAGAAATTAAGGGCTATGTTTTGTCTTAGGTGGCTTGCGGAACTGATTTCAGATTAACTGCACCCTTTTAGAAGTGTTAGACTGACAGTGCTGGGAAATTAGCCCAGGCCTTCTGACTTCTGGTAGCTTTCCTGACTGCTGGACTACAAACTTGCATGACAGATTGCATCCAGCACAGTAGGCTGCAGAAAATAGTTAATGGAAAATAGGCTGCTTTGATGTTCACTTCTGGTGGGCCGATCCTCTGGTTTAAAGGCTAAACATCTATTGTCCTCAGTAGGAGTTTTTGTTACAAAAAACTTTCACAAAATCTGTAATTTCCCATTTTGTTTTCTGAGTCTGTGGTTTGCTCTATTTCTACATTCAGTAGCCAGCAAGTATTTTCAAGAGCAATTTGCGATTTTTGGGTCGCTATCTTCAGATGCCACAGACAGGACCTTATTTCTCAGAAATTGCTAAGCATCTGTCCTCTACTGCTAAAGCAGATGTCTCTGAAGTATTTCCATTAGAGCACCAGAAACGAAGGCACCTAAACACGCTGCCTACTTTCCTGAAAAATGGATCTAAGCACTGCAGAGATGCACCTTAGAAAACAGGCTCGGCTAGAATTAAAACGAGGGGGGGGGGGGGAGGGTGAGGAGAGTGAGAGCAAATACAGTAACAGCCTATGATTAGAAATCTGAACAATGACAGTGAGTTCTGTTTAATTTCTAACTGCTTAAAAGCAGGCCTGGGGAAATGCTCTGCTTAGAAATGTCATGGAAAGTGCAGCTGGTCCATGGGCTTTATCTTGAAAAGCAAAGTATCTTTCCCATTTTGCAGTAACACTGCCATTTACTGGGCCATACCACTAGCAATTTGCAACAATAGGAGGGAAAAAAGCTGCCATTTGACCTAGAATGCAATTTTCAACTAATTAATAAAGTGACCATTAGTGCCCGAGGGGATAATAACAGGAATAAGAACAAATTACTGTGGGGTGCAAAGGAGGCTTGGGCATTGTATTGCAAATTTCTTATGGCACTATTCTTCTTTTTTTCCTCACTAATACTTTTAAAGTGCCCCCACTCAACACTTGCTCCTTGTAGGACCCTTGCAAACCACATAAGAATTAGCCCTTCAAAGATCAATCAGGATCTAATTGTTGTTAACAAAGTGCCACCTGGAGAGAAATGTTACAATATACCTTCATTACAAAGCATTCAATCTCTCTCACGCTCACAAGTCCTGGCTACAGTACAGACAAAAAAGAAGGGTTGCTAGCATTAAGATCAGGCACCTGCAATGGCTTGTAAAACACTGCCAGTCCCTGCACAGATATGCTCCTAGCATTGCATGAGCCTCATTAGAACTGCTCTGTTTCTGCTTCCTCTGAGCAAATTTTGCTAAGGTCTCTCTATTTGTGATGCTTTAACATATCACTGAAGCACTCATACTGATGGGGACATTAGGCAAAGCGACTATACCATTTGCTGTGCTCTTTCGTAGGCTCCAGGATCTGCTCTCAGGAAGCATTCTTCTGTATTTTTTGGGTCCTGCTCTCCATGCCCCAAAGGCAAATGTTCAGGAAGCCCCAGTGCACTGACTTTATGCCCTGGTTTTGTTTCTCCGCCCTGTCAGAGGTTTTACTTGTATAGAGCGTCTGCTGTAGGTCCTACCTGTGCTAGCGATTTGCAGCTTTGATGGCTAAAATTCAAAATAATACCCACATTGCCCAGTGTCTGCCACTTTATTTTTGGACACTTTTGTGGATACATGTCCACAGAAGTTGAAGTCAACTGATGTTACTGTAATTTGTCCTGAAAATTTCCAGTGGACTGCTTTGTAGCAAATTGAAAACTGCTGTCCACAGACTTGCTTTGCTCATGCCTTGTTTACAAAGTCAAGGAGTTGTCTGGACTGAAAGCTAGCCTGCTCAAGAAACTACAAATAAGTACTAGGTTTTGCTCAGTTACTCAGTCTTCTTGCTGTGGATGCATAAAAGCTAGCATCAGGACAAAGGAGGGGCTGAAACTGGTAGCTGGGAGCAGGTATGGGAGCACAGAACCTTCCCTTTAATGGTAGGACTTGTTCCACATCAGGGGGAATCCAGCCTCTCTTTCTAAAAGCATTTTTTAAGCATTGGGAAATACAGAATCACAGAACAGCCCAGGTTGGAAAGGGCCTCAAAAGATCACCTGGCCCAGCCTTTCACAGGAAAGTCCAGGTGAGATTTTCTAGCACCCTCTCCAGTCACATCTTGGAAACCTTCAGTGATGAGACACTACCATGTCCCTGGCGAGGTTGTTCCAGTGAATGATCTCTCTGTAAAGAAGAAAACTTTCAACCTCTTTATAGCTGCCCTTTAAGTACTGGAATACTGTGATGAGGTTTCCCCCTGAGCCTTCTCTTCTCCAGGGAGAAAAGACCTAACTCCTTCAGCCTGTTCTGTTCTCCAGCCCTTTGATGATCTTCATGGCCTCCTTTGGACTCTCTCCAATCTGTCACTGTCTTTCTTGCATTATGGGGACCAGAACTGGACACAGAACTCGAGGTGTGGCCTGACTAGTGGGATGATCGTGTCTCTGTTTCTGCTAGTAATGCACCTGCCAATGCAGCCCAGCATCAGATTAGCCTTTGTTGCTGCAGCAGCATATTACTGACTCCTGTTCAGTTAGCTGTCCACAAGGTTCCTTTCAGCAAGGCTGTGCCCCAGCCACACACATCCTGGTCTGGACTGTGTACTTGGGTTATGTTGTCCCAAGTGCAGGACTTTGCTCTTGCCTTTGCTGAACTTCGTACTGTTCTTTCAAGCCCACTCTTCTAGAGTGTCCAAGTCTTTCTGAAAGACAACTCTCCTTTATGACACGTCCATCTCACCACCCAGTTTAGTGTCATCAGCATTATAGATTAGCATTTGACAAGCAAATGCCTTACATTATGAATGAAGACTACAGTGAGTTGGAAAGAAGGAAGCAAACAGGAAAGAGCATAAACTTTATTTCACCAAACATGAATGAGGTAATTCTGAGGATAAGGAAGTTGGAGAATAAAGGAGAGGTAGAAGCTATCTCATCTGTTCCTTGCTCAGATTAGCTACCTGTCCAAGCCTTTATCCGTAATATTGCAAAGAACTGAGGCAATCACTGGCAGGGAGTGCTCAGGTACCTTGGCCAGGTTGACTCTTTAATGGATATACATGGACGCAGGAATCTTGTGGAGATGTAGGCAATGCTAAACAGCCTGAGACTGCTGGTTTTATTAGAGAAATTGCCTCTGTCCAGGTTCTGTCTTATATATACGCACATGGGGAGAAACAGCACACTTAGAACCTGCCTTGTTGGATAACTAATCCCAGTGCCCTGCTTCCCTCATATTTTGGAACATATGTAGTGCAAATAGAGATACAGAATATATTTTTTCTGATGAATAGCACATTATACAAAACCAGACATTCTGGATCCCGAAAGGCTTGATTTGTTAAATTAATTCCAAATGTCCTTAACTGGCAGATACTAGCTGTATGTTGTTCTACGACCAGCCAGCGTTATTGCCACAATTAAAACACATGCTTTGATTTTTTTCATTTTAACTTTGTGTATCTTTGACCATCTTCAACTTCCACATAAGAAGACCATTAATCATAACGGATCTGTGCTGCTTGGACCTCGGTGAAGATTTGCTGAAGAACTAAATGGTGATTGAAATACAAAGTCTTTAGTGTAATCAGGACAGTGAGGCTGCACCAAACTAGTAAGTGTGTATAAGCTTTGCTTAAATGTGCTGAAGGAAAGGAACAAACATCCGCTATGACTGGAAGAGTGTCCCCCAAACATCACTGAAAGAGGTAGGCCCTAAAAGCACAGTCCCAAACTTGCAGATTGTCTATTTGATACACTAAAAGTCATTGAGGGCATAAAGCAGCCCAGAGCATAAATTGGGCACCTCTCAGCAGCTGGGCATCCTTGTGCTGGAAATGAATCAAAAATGGTTCGGATACTCAGTCTTTTCAGGTTGAAAGTGTTCTCAATTGGCTTTATTGGAGTGACACTGCTTGTCTGTAGAAGTTAACAAGTGTGCATGCCTTGGGCGCTTTGATACTCAGGCAGAAATCTGCAGTTTGAGTGTGATTGCCTGTCTGCTCATTGACATACATCATTAGTTAGGGAGTTCTCACTGAATGCATCTTTTCAGTTGATGAGTATCTAATTTGGTCTGCTGTAAGGGGGTTCTGTCTAATTGGTAGGGTATGGGACAGAGTTAGGAAACCTGATTAATTCCCCTGCACCTTCCTAGGCCTGTCATTTAGTAACTCTGTGACCTTGGTCAAGACATAACGGTATCTTGTGACACTCATTGTCTTCTGCTGGAGCACAGCCTGCCATCTTTAGAAGTCTTTATGAAGCTTAGCTCCTTTGGGCGATTGCTGTAGTGGGTGGACACTAAATGTGTGCAATATTACCCCTAATAACTCTGTAATGCTGAGGCCAGATACCAAGGTGTGCAAAACCAGAAGCTGCTTTGAAAATATTGACAATTGACCCCCTGTGCTGCTTTTTGCTAAAAGACAGTTGATGACATTCCCCTCTCAGAAAGATTATAGTTTGAAGAATGGCAGGAGAGCCTTATGTCAATGGGCTATGGGACTGCATAGTATCCGGGGTAAAGCTTCAGAGAAAGGACTCTGTGAATAAACTGGGGGGTGCACAGGGGATTATCCAGACTGCAAATCTCTGATCAAATTCACACTCTCCAAAGAAAGGCACAGGGAACAGAGATGGAAGGGTTTGCCATTCCCAAAACAGCTTGGCAGTCCCCCAGGACTGTAGACTGGCTTCGCTGGAGGGTCTGTTCTGCTGACACGAGAGATGGATGTACATATAAGTCCTATTAGCATTGAAGGGAGGTGCCTGCTAAACTTTCCCACGGGTTAGCAAAGCAAAAGACTTCTAAAGGTATCTCACGAGGTAACAGCAGGTTGTTGCTGCACATGTTGCATTTCTTTAATATTTGCCTGTCATACAGCTATATGCTTGCATCGTTTGGATGCATCTACTCAACATCTCGTTGTCTGTTACAAAGAGGCATTTTGGAGGCGTCCTGCATGCTTTTCCATTATCCTCAATGCAAGTCTATAAATATACAACTTGTCTGTAACCTGTTTGCATACTGATTCTCTGTGTCCCAGATCAATCTGTTGTTGATTTCCAAGGACTATAGTCTCCTTTGATTCCTAGTTTTTATTGAATACTCATCAGCGGGGATATATGCTTGATTTTCTCTTTTTTTTCCTTCTGTGGCTGTCTTTCTGTCTTTTGTAGCAACCATTAAAGTTTATTTGTGGGCTGAGAAAAGTTATACCCTTTGTGACAATGTGTTGTAGGGCTTTATTTAATCCTGTGGGGTATTTGGGTGCATTCTGTTGGGGGAGGGCTGGAAGGAGGAAAAGAAAAAGCTGTAGAAATCAGTGGAACTGGAGATGTAGAGTCCTGGAAGGTGGCAATCTGTTAATTAGTGTTCTTGGGAAAACCCGCCTGTGATGAAAATAAGGCCCCATCGTTAAAACCTACTGCATTTTCCTTTTCTGCCCCTGAATGTTGTTAACAATGTTGCACTCTGGTTAAGTAAAAATCTAAAACTGCAGTGAAGTGTTAGTAATCAGTTCCTGAGCAGATTCCCTAATGCTATTCACTTTTCCCTGCTAATCTTCCTGTGTGAGTTATAACAATGCAGCACCAAATGAGAAGGAAATGTCAGGTTATGTTTCAGGGCCAGCCTCCTGCCCACCCTCCATCTGTGCTGATGTCAGTGCTTATTGGAACATATGCTGCCTGTTGCTCACTGACCATCTGTTAGCTGAGCTGATGAAGTGTTCCCGTTGCTGGGACAACCCAGCCCTTGATTGCCAGTGGCACCGCAAACATTTTCCGCTCAGGTTTCACTTTTATCTGTGCTCTGGAATGGCAGCCCTGATGTCGCATGGGTTACCCCAGCCCTGCCTTTTCCCTCTCTCGCAGGGGGAGCAAAATACAAGTTACAAGTTTTAGGGCAATGTAAAAGGCTGTTGCAGAGTTAACATGCCTGTGATACACTGTTGGCAGCACAGGCTCAGGCATAGCAGCAGGCATGTTTTCTGATGGGACCCCAGGGTCGAGGGAGCACGTCTGGTGGGGGTTAGAAAGTCTGTGTGATGAGACTGTGACTAGCATCATGCAGAAATACTGATAGCCCTGAAGATACATGAGGCTACAGGGAGATTTTTGGAGCTAAGCAAAAGGCAAGAGATGGGCAACTTTTCCCTTGGTTAAAAGTCACTTACTCTGTAATTGCTGTGTGTTGTAGTTGTGCCTGAGAGACCCAAATCTTTCAGACACAACTGAATCCGAATGTAACTCGTCCTTTATGGTGCAGGCCTCTGTGGAGTGAAGGTGATGCTAAGCTCTAGAAGTGCTAATAAAACTGTTTGCCTGCATGCAGCCTTTTTGCAGCTCTGTCTGGTGAGCTCTCCGGCTCTCTTAAAAATGTCCACAAGCATTAATCAATCCTCATGACAAGCCTGTGGGGCTGGCAGGTGGTATTCCCATTTTAAAGAGGGAGAAGCAAAGTGTGAGAGCTGGCACAAGAAGCAGGGCATGCCCACCTCCCAGCCCTCGCCTGCTGAGATCGCTAGACCATATTGCCCTTCGTTACACACCAAGAGCCCCAGCGCAGCCATGATGCCAACAGGAGCTGCATACCAGACATGAGGGCTGAGTAGACAGTGTCCTGTGGTTCTTTCCATGTTACATGTGAAGGGAATAAAGCAGCATCTGATAAATGAACTTTGTTGGTGAAACCGACCACAATGGGTAGGGTAATCAGTGGCGGCCTTTAGGATGCTCGGTAGTGTTAAATCCATCCTGGCTGATATCTGTACCACCTTTTCATGAGGCTAAGTTGCAATCTCTTCAGAAAAAGGGCTATTTAGTTTTCACCCCATGCATCAACTATTGTTTTAATGGAATGACTGAATAGTACAATAATCCTGTGTGCTCAGATACTAGATGACGTGTGTGGTAGAGCTGGATGAGATATGATGCATACTGACATAATCCTAGGTGTTAATAATAACATACATACGACTTCAGCATATGTTGGTATTTCAGGATGTTCTGGCACAACAGGCTGGTTTTATTCACCCTGGGGATGAGTACATGAACAAATAAACCACAAGGCCAGAAGGGTGGGGATTTACATTGCCTCATCTGTTTTGTGGCGTGTGCCTGGGTGTTGGGCCTTTTCCGTGGCACGTGTGAGGTAGTGTGCTGTGCTTTTGTCGAGTGGCAAGTCAGATCTCTTACCTTGGCTTTATTGTGGTTGTGATAAAAGCATTTATCTGCAGTTTATCACAATTACCACAACGGAGCCTGAGCACTATAAATTTATACCCTTTCTTGTAGCAACTCGTCTGATGCCAGTCTGCCTTTAAAACCCCTTTGGTGTCCTTGTTTGTTGCCAGGGTGGTGCAAATGTGCTAGTATGTAGAAAGTTGGGCCAATCTTTTCTTCCCTCCAAGAATGTCATAGAGCTTGGGGGCTTTGCTGTCTTTATAGGCCTGGACTACTATGCGTTTTGAATCAAAACAATGCAGAATTCAACACTTTGCTTTAAGATCTGACAACTTGCTTTTCCCTCAATCAAAAAACACGAAGGAAAACTTAGCATGAGCCGCCATCTGCCCAGCCTCCAGCAGGATTTGCAGTTCCCAACCGAGAGTGCTATTTTTACACAGGACAGGACTGCACGTTTTGTACAGTTCTTAGATGAAATGGTTGTGCTGATTTCTGCATGTGGCTGAGAAGATAGATTACTATGTCGCGTGGCTTTACTGGGTGGCATTTGAGCA
Organism: Pezoporus wallicus; assembly: GCF_028554395.1. Lineage (NCBI taxonomy): Eukaryota > Metazoa > Chordata > Aves > Psittaciformes > Psittacidae > Pezoporus > Pezoporus wallicus. The sequence goes on from NW_026637663.1 coordinate 7,740,552, forward strand.
GTGGGAGTGGTAAATGAAAGTTTCAAAGCTTTGAGATGCTACTAAGAAGATGAGATGAGGCACTTGCATGTACTTTACCAGAAGTTTGTAATGTCTGTGCATTTCTAGGGGAGTGTAGCAACTAAGGGTCATGTTGAAATTCCAGATAGTGATGCCTTTGTTCATGGGTAGCTATGTAACAGTTACTCTCCTCATCTTAAGTGGTGATGGAGGTCCCTGGTGCTGTGCCTGTCTACAGCACTTGAAGGCAAACTGTAGGTGTTTCATTGCAAACACATATACAGGCTTCTGAGATGGGTACACATAGCCCCAGCTTGTAAAAAATAGAAGGGTGGATATGAATTGCCTGTTTGATGTTGCTTAGACAGGGGTATCAGAAGTAGTTACTGAAGACCTGTTGGGCTGCTGGGGAAGTTCCTCAGTGGGTTGATGTCTATTGACAGTGCTAGAGAAACACTGATTTTTACCAGCCAACAGCCTGGTATCTGCTGTGGCTGGAGTGTGAGGCATTTGGAGTTCTGTTTCATCACAGCTTTCCTGAATCTGGATCACTTGTAAGATCAATAAATAGTTGCTTGTTCTGCCGTGCTCTAAGGTTTGCAAAAGCAGGGCTGTTGTGTGTGCTTTGTGAAAAACCCTGTCCTTGCCGCAGTGCAGGGGGCAGGCTGCCACTAACATTGGTTGTGTGAGGATTTGCTCTGCACTGCCTGGGTTCTGAAGATCATCCTCTGCACAAATTAATTAAAAGATGCCTTAGGTAGGTGTCTAGCCGGCACAGAAGGACCCCAGCTCTGTTACTAGTCTGCAATCCCCAGTTTTCCAGCTGTCACTATGTAATATGGTCTCCCCCTCACGTAATTCCTTCCTGTAGTCCAATAGAAGTCCTTTAAAGAAGAAAAAAAGAAAGAAAGAGGAACAACAAGCAAGTAATCCTGTCATACGATCTGCCCCAGTAGTTTGGGGCCTGTTTCTCTTTCAGGGGCTGTGAGCATGCTTTGAGGTGCACAATAGAGATGCCTTCTCCATTGACTGTGGAGCTCAATGAGCCAAACTGGGCAGCAGCCCCGGTAACAGCAGCAGCAGCAGCAGTGGTGCAGCGCAGTAAATGGGCCCAACTGTTAACTGATTTAACACTCTGCCAGCTGCAGTCCCTGAGCTCAGAGAGGAGCGGCGGGCCTTTGAATATTACCTTTCAGCCAATTAGACATATGTCACTTTCATAAAACCTTCCGTGTGTGCTCCCATCGAGGGGAGGATCTGCTGGGTTGAAGGAGGGCACTGCATTACCTGCCTCCCTCCCAGATGCACCATCCCTCCCTTGAGCAGGAATTTCTTGTTGTTTCTGGTATTATTTTCAGCATTGACGCAAATGTCCGGAGCTGGGTGTGAAGGGAATGACTCTAGGAGACCAGGCAGTCTTACAGGCTGTTTGGGGTAGGAAGCTTTTACACCAAAGGCAGTTTGAGTCCCTAAATTGAAATGAGTCCTTTTTCCTCACCTCAACACTGCGAAGGTTAACATCATTATTTGCATCAGCCTGAGTTTGTTTCACATGTTAAAGAAGCCCTGATCTCAAAGGAACTTTGGATTCAGCTGAAGCGAGTTTGCAGACCCCAGAGGACTGACGCTGAATGTGAAAGTTCTGGCACAACAACCAATTTCACAAAAATAGTTTAAGTATAGAATTATTCTTCAAGGAGAAGCATTTCAGGCTGTGTGCTTTGCCCAAAGGAGCAACAGCAGCACTGAGTAGGCAAACACAGGTCTGGGGTACCCACCACTGCTCCACACTCAGTGTCTTTAGAGGTGGGAAGTAAGCGGGAAGTGAGTATTACGGATGCTTATTTTCAGTACCACTGTGGAAAAAGTATTTATGTCGGTCATAGAAGAGATATGCCACTTCTTGTTCCTTCAGATTCATTATTTTTATTTCAGTAAGGCTGAAGTTCTCATTTCAGTCAAGTCAATTTCTTTATGCTTTTTATATTAAATTTCATTAAAATGCAATATTAAAAGGCATATTAAATCATGATAAAATATGGCAGATTATGGTAAGTTTTTAAAATAAAATATTTAGTGTAATGTATTTAAAGTATTTTAATGACTAAAGTCAATTTGTTTTAATTACAAGTGATTTGAACCTAAGAAGTTGAGCCAAAAGGAATAAAATGAAAGGATAAGACAAATGAAGGGAATTTTTTTCATAGCAGTGTAGAAATCAAATCATCTTGGGGATGGAAGGAAATGGACAGAAAAACTTCAATTTCAAAATCTTTCAGTTTTGACCTAAAGCTTTCAATCTGGCACTTGCTGCTGACACTGTTGATGAGCAGAAATGAGCGATGTAGAGCTGCATGAAGACTGCTTGTTTTTCCCATTGGAAGGAAGAGAGCTGCACAGGTTTTGCACACTATCAGACCTGGATAACAAACTGTGTGTGGTATGCAGGAAAAGAGGGGAATGGGTAATGGCTATCACTTCTGTGGGGAGGAGTGCTGAAACTAAGTCAGTCAGCTGGGCTGGTCTCTGTGTGTGATCAATTTATACTGTTCTGGCTTTTCGAAGTATACTCTGGGTTTTCCACTTCAGTCTTTTCAGTCATCTTCTCAGTAGGATGTTCTCTGATCTAGACTTTTGGTGCATGCTAATTGGGAAGTAGTGCTTGTCAAGGGCAACTTTGGGGTGAGGATCACACTGGATCTGAGCGCGCAGGAATAGTCTTCAGCTATCCAGTCTATTTTTACACCTGAAAAAAAGGCTTGAGTTTAGTTTTTGAACAAGAAACCTTCTTTCTCAAAACTCTTTTCCCTTGCAGTGTTTTGACCAGCTTCAGGCAGTGATGACGGGATAATGGAGTGGTAATATATAAGCTGAAGTGAGATGCTATTTGGAAGATTCCAGGGTTCCAGTCAGACAAATACTTTAAGCTGGCACAAGTTGTCAGTGTTGATAAAAGCAGCAGTTCCACACTTTGCTTCTGGGTGCTTGTTCTCACCCTTGTACTATTCTCTTCCTTTCACCATGCATTTCCTAGCTTGATGGTAAACTGGAGCAGATTCAGCTGGAGTTGGGGAGGAAAGGGAGAATGTAGCTGGATTCATTTTCCCTTGTGTCGGTAGGCTGGCCGCAGTACCACCAAGGATGGAACTGAGCAGCCGGTGCAGGGAGAGAGCAGGACCACATTTTTGTGTGTTAGCACTATCTTATTTTCTCCATTGAAGTCTATTTTCCTACTAATGGGCAGAGTTTTCCCATTTTTAGCAGCTGAATCACCTGCCAAAAGAAGCCATTTGAGATCTGACAAAATACAAGTGAGTGTCTTTGTCCAGCCAAGAGCCAGTAAGCCAAGGTCAGGCATTCCTCTTGCTGATGGCGCCTGTGGTCAAAATGCTGATGAAGCTCCTTGCCGGTGTTGCTACCTCTAAACTTTGGATGTAATGGCTTTCTCAGTGGGGTAGTTCAGTGCTGCTAAGCATGTTTCTGATGACGACCCTCACTTATCTAAATGCACAATTTGTAGGTAAAAAAGAGACTCTGAACACAAGTATGGAACTCATAAGTTTAAATACACCATCATTAAACAACATGATACTTCCCTCCTGTGGAAGCATGTCAGATACTTACTTCACAGGTCTTGTATAACATGATTATTCTTTTTTTTCATCTTTCTATGCCTAATCTTCACTGAAGTGATCTTGCAAACTCTTCACCGTCAGTGCTGTAGCTGGTATGGCTTGGAACTTACACATCTTTGTGCATTTAAATCCATTACTAATGCATAAGCATTCATCAATTTGGCAGGAATGGACATTACACATCTGTAATTCATAAGCTTCAAGACAATTTTGGGTGGTGATGATTCAGGCATCCACTGGATGTCCAAATTCCCTTTGGCATCAGTTGTCCAGCCATAACTTGTTGGATCCAGCAGAGTGGGTTTACATTGCAGGAATCATCTCCAAATTCCTGCTTAATAGTTTGCATGCAGTTCATGCTGGAATAAGCAATCTTTGCGTGGGGGAAGCTGGCTGGAGTCTATTTCATCCCTTTTGGCAGAGAAGGGTTGATAATGGCATCAGTTGTTGCACTTTTAGGGACAAACAGATGGCATGTGAATTCTTGTAATTTCTGAAAGAAGCCTGATGAAAGCTCCCAGGGTTGTCCAAACACTGAAAACTTATATTGATAATGGCATTTTCTTTGCATGAGTTCTAAGGCTCCCAGTTTTCCTTTGTCTGAAAAAAACACTAACAGCATTGCATCCCAAAAAGACATGCAGGCCAATCAGTACTCTGCATGTGTGGGTCCCGGGGGAGCATGCTATTATATTACTGTCAGTGAGTGATGTTTTGTGTCTGTTTTCTGACTTTCTCATGCATTAGCCAAGATCTATATTACTGCTGGATTTCACCCATTGTTAGAGCATGCAGTATAACTCACATGTTCCTTCTTTTACAGTACTTTGAGAAGTCCTGTTTTCTGGTGGCTGTCTCTTGCTAGGAAGAAGGAGAGGATCACAGCTGAATAGAGATGTGATGTACTTTACCTTTGTGATTTACACCTGACTCCCCCCATCTTTTAAGCATGAATTTGATGAGGTTTGGCTGGCTGATGGGACAAGAGAAAAAATTCTTTTATTTGTACTTCGTGGCCTGCAGTTGTGTCCCTGAAATAAATGCTGGTACTGGATCCTCTTGGATTTCTCACTACCTTTTGTTGTTATTGTCCGGTAAATGTTTAACAATGTATTACGTTATGACTTTCTGCACCTTCGTATGGTTCAAACGAACAGAGATGCCTTGTTAACACCACTCAGCCTTTGGACAAGTCTTTGTTAATAACACAGACAGATGGGATAGTGATGGTTTCAGGGGGGCTTTGGTGGATTGTTTTTTTTCCCCATCTGACTCAATAAACTAAGTCTTAGCCAAAGAGGTTTATCCGTTGCTCTGTTCTTGCTGATGGGCTTAAGTCTTCCTTCTATCCTGTTAGCATTGTATGAAGAAGCCATGTGCATTTGACTTAATTCAGTTCTGAGCACTGAAAAGGCCACAGCTCACTCTCACTGCATACTTTGATGTCTGTTGTCCTCTATAAAACTGCTCTACACAACACCACTTGGATGCCTATTGATTTTTTTACTTGGTTGCTTTCAGCTCTGTGTTCAGCACTAAATTATCTTTGGCAAGCATATCCATCAACAAGTTGTCTGGATACGTGATCTGTTTTCCCTTTGTCACCCTGGCTGATATGTGCCTAGTGTCTCCTTCAAACCTGGACTTTTGGGCTCCAAAGGTTTTGGTTTTCAGTTGAAATACTATTTATTGGTTTACATATTTTCTCTTTTTTTGATAGAACCACTCTTGCTTTGAGGTAAAAGTTGCTATCGTATCTGGATTAACAAAGAATTTATGACAAATGCAGAGATCGCTTGGTATGCAAAGGGTTATTTTCCTGCAGAATATTCAGAATTTGGATTGTCCATCTGGTATTCAGTGCTGTTATTTTGGCTGCCTTTACTTTAAAATACAAATAACGACACCACCAGTGATTAATCAACTCTTGCAGCCACAGTTTCTCTGTTGAATAAATGGCAAGGCTCCTGGTTTCTGACTTTCTTTGCAATACTCCTTGTGCATCAGCACATGGTGTATTACATTTTACAGGCAATTACTAGTTCTTTGTCTTTTCAAGTATTTGGGGGGAGGGTGGTGATTGGAGGGTTGGATTTTTTTTTAGGTTTTGGGTTTTTTTCTGCTGGAAGACATGTTTGTACTCCTTGGATTCTGTTTCCTTGTTTTCCTAGAAGTCACTAACTAACTCAGCCATTGTCGTCTTACTCCTTTGAGCCAATGACATCCTAAAAGACCTATTTTTGGCCATGGTTATTCATGCTTCTCATAATCCTGAATTTGTGATGCTTCGGTTTTGTTCAGGCCTTTGGTAATATCCAAAGGCTAAAGGAATCTGATAGCAAATTTAAGCAGCTTTCAGAGGAGTATTTGCAAATGTATGCTCTGATGTGGCTTTATATTAGAGCTTGATCTTCCAAAATCATGCGAAGAGTGTGCGTTTTCTGTGTTGTTTCAAAGATATCCACTCCTCCTCTCTTCACTGCTTACTTTCATTGATGTGACACTAATATTTTAAATCTGCAATAAAAGATAGATGTATTGGAGGCAGCAGCAAAGTTCACTGTTGTATAAACGTTAACAGAATGAGCATATGTTTAATGAAAACTGATATTGTGGCATTCAGTTTTCATTTATTTGGTGACCATCTTGGAAAAGCTAACCAGATTGACAGTAGTAATTTATCATCAAGCTGCTAAACCACATAGATAAGTTCTGTAACAACAGACAAAGCATAGAGATAATGAAAAGTCCGACGAAGCATGCAGATAAATCCATCCTAACTCAGACTTTGGCCCTTCAAATGATACCACTTAACTACACAGAGTCATTGATTAAAAGTGCTGTATTTCCACCCCAGTGAGCACTTAAACAGTAATAAGAGGAGGAATACAGATATTCTTTAAACTATCCCTGACTTTCTTTAATGAAGCAGAGGGTGTGAAATTTTACCAGAATTCAACTCTGTAAGATGAAACAGCAAAATGATACAAAGATGGGTTCCTCTCAGAACAAATTGCTTTCTTTCATTGCTTTGTGTTATTAACTCGCATAAATTCAGATATTACTATTATTTTTCTGGTTTCCCTTCAGAACCAGATGGACAACTCCCTTGTTACTAGATTTTCACATATATATCCTTGAAAACTCAAACCTTTTAGTTCATTCTCCACTCTCTCTGTAATAAGAAGTGACTAGATGGATCTGGACCAGAAAATTGTTGAAATGGATATGTTCCTGGGAAGCATCTCATCCGTAGCAAAACAATATATTTGGCTAAATTTCATGTGGCTGCAAATGCCTCCAGCAGTCCTAGCCAGCAGTATTTGATAATGCCGTAAATGAAATCAATATTACTCTCAGAAAGCAACTGCCCATGAAGAACACTGCTGATACAGTTCTCCCACTCACCTTTCTTTGATATTCTGCATTTAGATGGTAAAAGGAAGGAGCAGACAAACGTTCAAGTGGTAATGGTAACAGACTAAGTAATCTGATTAATAAGGTGGATCGACTGCCTTTATAATGCTTTGTATTTTTTCCTCTGATTTGTATGCTTTAAATGGCCCATAATGACCAAGACAGGGAAACCTGAGAATCATCTGCCTAGGAAAAATTGTTAAAAATGGAAGATGAGAAGTTCCATGGCAAAAGTAGAGGAACAAGGGGAGTGTGATCTCTGCAGGATTTCTGCTTTGTGTTTGTATACTCTGGTGTTTAATAACATGTTGGCTCTAGTAGAGGATTTTCGCCGTGACTGAGACATCATAATGTTTCCCATATGATTTCTTACACCCAGTAAGGTTAGCTTCTGCTAAAGACTTGTCTTCAATAAGGGGATAAGCAGAAACACCTTCCTCAGCCCAGGTGTCCATTTTCATGCGACTTGCAGGAATTTAATGTCTTGGAGTGTCCTTTCAGCCTCCATTGAACTTGGTAGAAACTGGCTAGTTAACTCAAAGGCCATTAAGAAGGCTGAGCATATATGAAGAGAGGCAAGTGTGCAGAAAATTATTGAACCAACCTTCTTTTTTTTGGTAAAATTGGCTTAAAATGGTTGTTGAACATCCGGGCTCTTATCTCCGTGCAGTAACATTCCATCAGCTCCTAGTGAGCTCATTGCAGTTGTGAATCCTGATGCTTTGGGCGCTCTCTTATCTGCTGATGTGTGCATTTAGGAATCTGATGTGAAGGTCACTTTTTCTAACGGCTTATCTCCTTTGAAAATGTAGTGAGGTACAATGAACATGGACATAGCTCTTCAAATGTGACGTTTTGTCCTATTTAAAACATCCAACATGTGTTGAAACCATTAATTATTCTTGCCTTTTTTTTTCTTTCCTATGCCTTGGAAAATGAAAGTCAAACACGGATAGCATATCTGTCTTTGAGCAGGACAATTAAGGTGCTTAGCCAAGGCAACTACTCAGTCTAGGCAAAGCAGAGCTGAGGAAAATAGGAAGAACTGCTCCCTGGAGAAGAGATACTTGAAGTGACCTCCAGAGCCTCAGTAAGCAAATGCCAGCATGCAGACCAAAAAGTGCAAAGCCTGAGCAAGAGCAAAAGGGAAAACAGGGCACTTAAGACTATGCCGGAGGAGATTAGGTGAAGATCCCTCTACAGGAACTCTCGACACTGCAGACACAAGAGACTGCCCTGAATTAGACGTGTCAGAAAGCAGAGCTAACAATAGCCGCTGGCCCAGCAGCCTGAGCCGTGTTTCCCAGAGGCTGCACGGGCCATCAGAAGTTAGTCACTGGGCCAGAAGAGGTGAAAGAAAGGGAGAGTCAGAAACAGCCACCATCCTCCTCTCCGACCCTGCCCTGCGAGCCAAGTGAGAGACATGAGCTGGAGGTCACATTGTTGCTTGTGGATGGTTGTGATAAGCCCCATTCAGAGAAGTCTTGTGAGATAACTGCTGCTGTGAGGTGTGCAACAATTGAAGACCTTAATCTGCCACAAGAAACTATAGGTGTTACTACACCTGAAATAATCAGTCTGAGATGCTTACAGATGGTGGAATAAATATCAAAATTGTTTGGCTGTAGGGAAGCAGTATGGCAACTGTGGAGCGTAACATCCCTGGTAATTTTACACTTGTTTTTTTTTGGCTCTTCAGTATTGGTGTATTGGTAGTTCAGCAGTGTGTTCATCTGTCAGGAACTGTATGGGTAGGTTAGGGCAGGGTTTCTGGTAGAAGGGGTTGGCAAAATGTGTAACTCAAGAGATGAATGCATTCTGCTCAGTTTGATCCATTCTGTGTGTCACTCCTTTTAAACACACCGTAATTTAACATTCAGGAGCCTATTCTTCTTGTCATTAACTTCATCAGCTACTGGTTTTCTAACCCTTCCCTTCACCCTAGTGTCAGATTTTTCACTTGCAAATATCTCCAGAACAAGCCTTCTCATCGAGAGGATGCAGAAGGAAATTACCCTCCTTTAATGAGCATGGGCTAAAAGAGGAGGAAAGCTTCCTGCCTTCTGTGAGCACAGCTCAGGTCCATCACGGATACTGTTTGATGTGCCTGAACTTCTCCTTCAAAAACACTGTAAAGCCAGGGTTCTGACTCTCTTCTTACTGAATGTCTCCTGGTACTTTTCACCTCTGCCAAATGCCAACTTGCACATTGCAGCTGAATTCCAGTTCAGAGTAACTGGACTTCTCTGTCTTCCTCATGAGGTTTCAGCTCTTCCCTGTATGTATTGACCTAAGTTGTTGTTAGGCTAAATTGCTTCCTTGTGCCACACCAGCTCGTTGCTGAAATGAGTTAGTTTTGCATGGTGTTACCTACAGACTGAATTCAAAGGGGTCCTTACTCCTGCTGGTGCTTCCCTTGAATTCAGTACAAATGTTGTGAGGAGAAGGTTAAGGACTGCAAATGGCCTCCAATCGTAGGTCTAAACTAAAGTAGGCTGCAGTGGCAGTATTGAATTTCATTCCTTCTCTTCAGCTCTGAGACACTGAAAAGGCTTCTCTATCAGCAGCCAAGTACAGCAGTGGGGTCTGAGTCTATATTTCCCTTGGGTAAAATGGTACTGTGGAATTCAGAGTTAAAATATCTTGTTTATTGATATTGTCAATGTCATACAGTATCTTTAATATACTAATAGTAAGGCTGGTCAGAAAACTCCTGTGTTTTTTTTTTTAATGACCAATGGGTCACATTTAAAGAAAGATAGTTTCAAAGGTTTCGGTGAGAGCCCCCAAAGATCCTGGGGACAGGAGCACTTCTGAGAACTCCAAGTGTGAAGCTGTAAAGTCCCATATGCTAAAAAAGGATTCTTTAACACTTGAGCATTTGTCCTTTATTCAGCTATCTTGGAAGTGTTGCTGCAAATGCAGCAAGAGCTGAAAACAGGCAGCCTCTTAACAGTGGCTTTTTTTTCTTTTGGCTGTTTAATAAACATCCCCGAGATACAAATTTAGCCAATAAAGGGTTCATGTAGTATGTATGTATGTATAATACATGCACAAAAGGGCTATTCAAAATGCATAGCAACCACTCGGCAGGGTTTAATTTTCTTTAACAGTTTTCCATTTTCCTTTAAATTTAGGATGGGAGTGGGGGGTAGCAATCAGAATCCTTGGCATAAATAGGATAATAATAAGGAAGTTCCTGGTATTGTTGATGTTACAGTTTCTAACAAAGCACGCAACTGAATTCAGATAAAAGAAAGTTTCTGATTAAAAGGGACTGTATGAATGAAAAGTTTGAAAAGTTATTGGAAATCTTTCCTAGCTGTTAATTGCTGTCATATGTTAATCATATCAGAAATCAAAAGCCAGCCAAGATCTCTAACAGGTTTATTGATTCAGTTAGCACTTTTAAAGGAATTATGTTTAAAACTATTAGCATTCTGTATGATAGCACACATGAATAATGTCAGCCAAACAGTACAGCAGGTTACATCATTGCCTTCTGTGCCATTTTTGAAGCCAGCATCTGCTGTGCATGATGGGTTGGCTTTTTCCAAAGCCTACCTAAGGGGCTTACAGCTGGCTTTCCAAATATATGCCCTGCCATGTTCTTAAAGTGACACAGAGAGAGAGAGATGGTTGGCAGTTTAGATTTTAATCCAGTTTTCTCACTTAGCAAAGCCTGCTGTGGTGTCAGTTCTCATGCACGCTTGCAGTGAAGACCTGAGTGTTAAGTAGATGTTTCTGTTACAATAACACCTGGATGCACAGATTGAGACTGTGATCTCATTTTAGTACAAGTGAAGAAGTAGAAATTTTTAATAGTTGCTTGTAGCATAGTGCAAGGGCTGAGACTGCCGAGTGCTGCAAAGCCTTCAAGAATACAGAAGCAGGCATTATTTAAGAAGCTTTTGATGCCTAATAATACAGATTAAAATTGATTTTTTTACTCACCCTGCCCCCAAAGAATCTACCCACCTAACTCTCACTGAAATCTGGTAGTTAGGTGCGTTTAATGGTCTAGGGTTTGGGCTCTTACTGCCTTTTTAGGCACTTTGACAATGTAGCCCTTGCCTTCAGAAAAGGCTGGAGATGTGCCTGTAGGGTTTTGTGAATGCAAGGAAGACAGGGTTCTAAAGAACTTGGAATCTAGACATATGTAAAACCAAGAGTGGTCCTGCCAGCCTCAGCAGGATGCTGTGTGAGTCGGTCTGCCTGGTTTATTTTGACCTGTTAGTTTTTTGTTTTGTTTTGCTTTCTGTGTTGAACAGCACAAGCCTCCTGTGATGTGTTACTGAGTAAGTGGAAGAGCCTTCCGCTTGCTTCTTTATCTTCCACTGCTACAAAAAACTTTTTCCTATCTAGATCGACAGAAAATTCTTGTGATAGACAGGTGAAGATGCATGACATATGTGTGTGTGTGAGCATATATGAAGTGTTCCACCCAAACTCCTGAAATCAAACAAAGCCTGAGACCCCTGCAGTGCACCAGATCCTCTTGCAGTTCTGATACGTGAGTAATGCAGGCAACTAGTACTTCTTCCCCAAAAGGTTTCCTATGCCTCTCTCTCTATCTGTTTTTTGAAAAGCAAGCAGAGGTGAAATCCATGCTACCAAGAGGCATCCCAGTTTCTCTCACCTGATTGAAGTGATCGGCTTCAGATTCCCTTGCAAAACCCACTAGCAAAATGCAAAGCTGTTCCAGAGTCTTTTTTTTCCCCTCTGAGCTCTTCAGTGGCCTGAGATACCTTTCCTTGGGGCAGCAGTTCTGCTTGCAAAAGCCAATCATTTCATCAAAGCCCCAGACTCTACAGAACATGGGCTGTGCCATCACAGGGCTGCTTTTCAAGGAGGCATCTGTGCTTAGCATATGGCAACTATTTATTATAGCTGTTGCACTGAGAAACAACAATTCCCATGATAATTGTTTCTCGTATATCAAGATGCTTCAATCTCTGTTTCCCACAACATTCTGCTTGTCTGGTATGTGTGTGCCAATGTCACCGCAGTCCTAGCAGACAGTTGTCTACGTTTTGTCATTACAGAGGGTAAACAGACATGACTTGAGTGGGAAGGAGAGCCGGGGAAGTGGACTGCTAATTTAGTCTGGCTTTAATACTGCACTGTGAAAGAAGTGCTGAATGATTTGTGGGCAATATTTACAAACCTCCCCTCCCTCAATCCATCCGTCCTTTTTCTTCAAGCACACATTGTTTAAAAGCATTAATGCTTATTATTTGACAGAATGAGTACAGACGATGCTTGGTTTTGCAAGGGGGTGGGGAGACTTTTCTGTCATCCCCCCATCAACTACTGCTCTGTTCATTATTCCAACAGAAACACTCCTGTGTTCCCTTGAAAATACGTAACATTTACTCATGCGTGCATGTATACACTTTCAGCACCTCCATACAATATATATCTTTTTTGCCTTTGTGTAGAGTAATCACATGGCTACCTTTCATATGCTAGATGTCAAAATCTCTAAACACATAAATTAATAAGGAAAAGAGAAAGGAAGGAAGGGAGGAAGGAAGAAAGGAAGAAAGAAACCAGCCTATAAGGCAGCCTCCCACTCTCTTATCAGCAGCAAGACCTTGCCTTTTACTGCCTGACCTGGCTGTTATGTTCCTTTATGGGCCTTCAGTTTTGAGAATGGGCATGCCATTGCAGCAGTTCAGCATCTAGGGTTATTGTTTGCATAAATCAGTGCAACTCCATAGACTTTCAGCATCAGTGTTTTGGTTTATGCCAGATGAGATTTTGATCCATGGCATTTGATGATGCTTCCAGTTTTCAATTTTCTTCTTTTGTTTTGTGGGGTTGTTTGGTGGATAGAGGGGGTTAGGATGCGCCATTTATTGGTTAATGAAATCACATTACACCTGGAGATGGCTGAGCAAAGCCAGCATCTCACAGTTCAGTGCCATAGGTTGCACTCATTTCCTCAGATAGCCAGAGCCACTCCTGAGAAACTGGAAGCATTACAAATCATGATTTAGTTTAAATAAATAAAATGTAGGGTTTAAATCAAAAATCAGGATTGAAATTTGATGCAGCAATCAAGGTTTAGGTGAGAAAGGCGTTGGCTTTTAGAACGTTTTAACATAGGTCACACTACAGCAAAACTCAGACATAACCAAGGTTTGATCTCAGCTCAGTCTGTGTGTACTAAAGCAGAGAGAAGAGTCTATTAGGTTTTGAGAAATTAGATCCTGTTCAAAACACAGCGTTACTCCTTTACAAAGGACGCAGACTCTTCATGCCATGATGAGAGCTTTGATGGTGCTCAGCATTTGTGAGTCTTCCTTTTATTCACTTCTGTATCACTGATATCTTTACATTAAGCAGCGGACATGCTCATAAGCTCATCTGATTTATCCGACTTTTCTACTTTCATGTTAAAACCTGAAACAATTTTGTTTGTGTGATGAGGTGGTACAACTCTTCGTGAAGTTACGTGACTGCTGCTTTAGACTCTGCTAGCTGGGTCCTATATTTGCATGTAAAAGTCTGACTTCATAATGCTGCTTTATTTTTGGCTTTGTGCAAGCTGTTTTCTAGTTGAATCAATAGTAAAACTGCTCCTTAAGGCAGATAAATATGTAATTAGTAGAAATAATGGAGCAGTAGTCAGTCAGCTGCAAAAGTGATGCTTCATCTAAATGTGTGTAAGGCACTTTATTTAGTTGGCATGTTTCTAACATCTATTAAGTTAAATTATGAGAAGTGTTTTGAGGCTTTTCACACAGAATGTGAAGCTTTTCAGTCCTTATTTACATGTGTGAATATATATGCATGGAGATTTCAACCCATGAATTAACTCCAGAGGAAAACAAACCACCAGATAAACACAAAGCCTGGGTTTGTGTTTGGGTTTATTATTTTTTCCTTTTAGAAAGCAAAGAAGCATCCTTACAGAATTTTCTGATTAATTTATTCAAAGAACTTAATTGGTGTATCACAACACAGAAGTATAATTTACATGGCATTAAAAAGCGGAATTGCTCAGTTCTTTGCCTGACAGCAGCCAGCTGAGAGAGTAACAAGAAATCAGTCTTTGATGGCCATTTGTATGACTTTGAAATGTGTTTTTATTTAAATCTCATCTCATGCTCTTGGGCTTTCTATATGTTTAAATATTATGCAGTTTTATTAGCACCAGTTAATACTGGTAGCTCTGGATAGATAGAGAGAGAGAGAGAGAGAGAGAGAGAGAGAGAGAGAGAGAGAGAGAGAGAGAGATAGATAGATAGATAGATAGATAGATAATCAGTCAGTCAGTCAGTCATCTCCAGGTCCTGTTGGAAGTCACAGTGCATCCCAGAGCTTTAATGAAAATACAAAACCTATGCAAAGCCACTTCTGCATTGGATATTAAATCTTTGCAATCAGAAACCTGTTTGGTAGTTTGCTTCTGGGAGGCAGGTACGGAAAGAAGTAGTTTATCACAGTAGTGAAGAAGTGCAACATGACATACGCAGGTATGTAAGGGTTTGGCTCCCTTAGGAGGGACACCTACACCTCTACAACCAGGCTAAATAGGGTAGTGTGGGTCATGGCTGAGACATGCTCAAAACCTGTGCACTGTCATCCCTCAAATAATATATGTCTCTGCTCTGCAGCCCAAGGTCCTTCACTACCAGCTGCTCTGCCAGGAACTGAGAGAGAGATGAGTGGTGGGAGGAGGATAGGTAGGTGAGGGGATTGTACCTCCATATACCAGGGTGTTTTACTAGTAGCATAAGAAAATCTGGGAAAAATTACAGATCTTTGGTTTTCCACCTCCCTAGAAGCACAAAGTACCTTGTCACTCTGTCTCATAAAGATTTTGAAGATGGTTTTAATACTTGAAACTTCCTCCGTCTTCAAAGAACAACAAGACCTCGAGACAGATATGTGGGAATTCACTTAGCCAAGTAATGCAATTTGAGTTTGTCTGCAGTGATCTGCAAACCACAGACTCTGAAATGAGCAAGGGGTTATGTGAATGTTCTACATAAGTATTTATTTTTATTTTCCTTAGCAGAACCTGTCAAATAAAACATCTCTTGCCCTTCAGAACTCTTGCAGTTTGTGCAGCGCTTCTGCAAGCTAGGGCTTTGCTTAGTACGCTTACTTTGAGTTTACTTATTATAACAGTGCAAAATACAAGCTGGTTTTGCTCTGGGAATTGAGTTCTGCTGCATTCTATTCCTGGTTAGCATCAGTTGCTTCCTAGCATTGGCAAGGATGCTCATGAAATCTGGGCATGTCTAGTGCAGGAAAGGTTAGTAGATTTAACAAGGAGGCATTAAAAACTGATTTAATAGAGCAGTAGCCTGGACTTTAGCATGTAACATAATTTCAGCATTGCTCCAGGGTAAGTATTCCATTTTTACTTTTTTTTCATTCCAGACTAAATGAAACAGATGCCTCTCAATACACTTCTTGGTAAACACACTCTCAGAATCCTCCATCCAATTGTAAGTGATTTGATGGCTAAAAATGCAGTCTGTGATAGAGAAAACAGATGCAGTGATAATTATCCCAGTGCCCTTCATATCGAACATTAACTATTGGTGGTGGAAAAAAAGAGGCTGAAATCAAAACAAAGTGGGATTTGCTGCATCAGATCAGACTATCCCTTCAGGTTGTGACATTATCTTCAGATGTGGGCTGAGCTTGTCATAATTTATAAAGAAATCATAAATGCTTCTTTATAACACTGAAAAGAATGTATAAGGCTTCTCATATTCACTATTAGTTATTTGCACATGATTCTTCCTAGTCAGGCATGGAACTCAGAAGGTCTTGAGTATTTCAAATCTACAGCCTGAATTTTCCATGCAGTTTTACTGCCCCCAAAAGCAGTTATCCAGCTGTGCTCTGTCTTCAGTAATACAGGATCTGAAATGCCTTGATAGGAAGTTTGAGGTTGCATCACTGAAATAAGTTTTGCCTGTGGCTGTTGTGGAAAATTCCATGTGGATGTGCAAGCTTATCATCTGATCTTCCAAGATGCTGGTAAGTAGAGCACTAGCCAGAGTGACCAGCATGTATGCAAGAGCTTAGTCCAGGCTGGAAGGTTTAGTCCTTTGACTAAAATCATTGCAGCTTCTTCTGACTGCTCTTGTTTTGTTATCACATAGCTGATGATGGTTCAATTTTAACATATAAATGTCCAACAAATAGCCTGCAATATGATCTAATCACTTCTGCTGTTTTGTTTTTTCTTCTGATTCTTTTTCAAAGGGTTTCAATGGTGAAAATGTGAAACTCCTCTCTGAAGATGACAAAGGTATTTGGCCCAGATTCCCATCAACTAACTGGAGGCATCTAACCTGGAGGCATCTAACCTGCGATGCCTAAGGGCCCTCACCCAGCATTAGCTCTCTGAAAGCTGGGCTGCCCCAGATCCAAACTGATAGTCTGTCTTCCTTCACTTGACAGTCAGGACACAACAGGCATTTTCAGAGGGTAGTTGAGCCCCTCCTGAAATGGGTGGGAAAATTGTCTCCTGCAGTTGCCCGTTTTATCTCTGACTGTAAAGGGAGCCTAAAGTAGTGACATGAGCTAGAAGCCTGATTTTTGGTGGCTTGGTTACCTGAGGTGAGTGTTACTCCAGTCAGCCTCATTGTTCCTTCACTTCTGCTCAAGAGAGAGGAAAGACAGTGCCTTTCTGAGGGTTAGTCAGCTCAGCTGAGATCTGAATCTGCCCTTGGGAAGTGCTGTTTTTCCTTTGACTATTAGAAATGGACAGCTCAGAGAGAGTGTTAGGATGGAACCAGATTGTCTTCCTACAGTCTTATTCTGGAGAAGAAGAGAGCACTTGTTTCAGAGCCCCAGAGCTCTGCCGGTTCACTGGGTATCAATCTCTCCCAAATAAGGAAGACTGTAAGTGTTACCATCTATGGGACACAAATGCCTTACCAAAAGGCTTTTGACTTACCAAGCTGTTTTCTTCATGATGTGAAAATATATGCTATATTGATTAGGAAATAGTCTACTGTGACATCTGAACACAGACACTCTTGGCTGGAGACTTAACAAAGTGGGCTGCTTTCATTATGAAAACTAAATGTAATAATATCTTGTCAGTTGCCAACATATTTCTCCGTAGAAGTGGCCTTGCTTATTTTAGTCCTAGTCACATTAACACAAGTTAGAAGTATGTGCCACCATCTTCTGATGTACAAATGAATGTGTTCATGTCATTCAGTCGTCCTAAAAGGTTGGGCAATAAGATTGAGCTGCTGTGCTAGGCCTGTTCTTCCTCAGCTGGTCCAGCTTTGGTCAGAAGCATGCTCATGGGATGGACTCATCAATCTGGAGTAGAGAAGCATAATGCTGTAACACAAGGTATCCAGAGGCTGGTGGTTAAAACAGGAAACTCATGTAAGCTTATCATTGACAGGTAGGTAAACTTTGGAAACTGAGTTGAGTTCACCTGTGTGAAATGTGTGAGAAATAGGTTAAGGCCATGCTGTCTGTTTACCTGCTTTTAATCTCCACCAGGGCACAGCAATTTATCGTCTTGCCTAAGTGAAAACCTTGCTCAAAACAGAGGAATGGTCTGAAGTCCCATGGCCAGGGATGCTAAGGATACACAAGTGTTCAGGTCAGAAAAATCTAATGGGCTTTCTGGGTTTGAAATATACCTGTCTAGATACAGTTTGTACAGATTATATTTGGCTTTCATTCTGCATATGTCAAATACACTCATGGGATGGTCTGAAGGTAGCTCCTGGGGCACAGCTGAGACCAGGTCAGGCTGGACCCAAACACAAGACCCTTCTCTACATTCTCTTACACTACACACTGAGTGGTAGCAGGAACAGCCTCTGCTTTGGTTCAGCAGTAATTACTGGGCTAGCCTTTCATTAGTGTCTGACACTAATTAATATGCCATGTGCTCTTTCAAGAGCACCAGATAAGTACTCACAGCTTTTGCTAGGCAGACGGTAACTTCCATTACTTGACCAGATTTGCTGACCTCTTAGATATCTCACCCCTTGCACAGCTCTGTGGCCATATCGTAGCAGGCTGCTAAGCATTCCCACCAACAAACAAGAAGGACTCTGATTTTGAAAGCCACAGCCTGGGTAAAATCCCATTGCTCTTTTCTGATCCATCTTCTCCTGACATAAACTTTTTGTCTGAATTTGTCCAAACGCAGCCAGAAGGACAAGCTGCAGGTTTAAGCTCACAGTGGGCAGCAAATTCCCTCCCTCATCTTAAAAGCCTTTTGGTTTCCCATGACTTTGTTGCATCTTTCAGGTCTCAGGAGGGGAATCACAGATTGTAAATTTCTTTACATGTCCTCTTTTCACACTCTTAGGAGTGAAAAATAAAATACTGCCCAGCTAGGCCATCCCTCTGCCTCTGAATAAACATTTGTGTCAGGGTTCCCATTCTTGCCAAGGTGTTAGGATAACATTCTCATGCTGATTCCCCTGCCCTCCTTCAGCATCCCAGTGCTGGAGGTCCACTTCCGAGGCTTTGAAATGGCCATGCTCTCACCTCATCTCATACACATGGAAATCAGATCACCAGAAGGAGTAAGCTTGTAAATCCCCCCTGGGAAGTCAACAGGGCAGGTTAGGAAATTATGACCTTCAGTATACTAATGGTTCACTGAAGAGCTCTGTGCACCCCAAAGAGGCTGCAACGAAAATGGAGGAGCCAGGGTTGATAGCACTGCTGAAGGGCTTGGGCCTCCTTCCACTGACCATTTTGCCCCTATTTCAGCAAAAGCCACAGATGAGCGTTTGAAACTTTTAACTGTTTGCTTGTTTACATACACTGAGGGCAAAGGCTCTCCTATCATTAGCAATTGTTTGTGTAAGGGTTCAGAAGCAACTGATAGGGAGCCATGTTGTACCAGGCACATGCCCAGATTGTCCTTGCCACAAACTTGACAGACAAGAGATGAAGGGCTACAGCACATGAGTAGAGTGGGTATTGCAGCAACACATTTCTGGCATCAACCACAAGACCAGCTTGTCTCCTTAGTAGTTGTGTAAGACACACAGGGTGCTTCCTGGTTGTGCAAACATCTCCTGCTTATGCCGCTTCTAACTAACCAGAGGAACATACTGCCATGTGGTGTTACGGAGGCAGATAGCTCTGGTGACTGCACAGCAACAAGGAAAAGGCCTTGTCTGCGCTTCAGAGGGGATCCTGAGGTAGTTATGCCCTGAATCATGTTGGAAAGCCCTCCAGCTACTGGCCATCACATACTCTGTCCAGTATCGACCCTGCTCATTTTCTGAGCAGAATTAGCAATGAATCCTCCTGTTCATTTACTTATACCTAAACAGGGGATTTTTCTAGCAAAATCACAGTGGTAAGAGAAGGAATATTCTGTCTACTGACTTCCATAGCTGGTCTAGGAGGAGTTTCCAGTGCAGACCTGGAAATGAGTCTGCAGGCAGGAAGAAGGTTCTGTCAGTCCTCAAGTTTCACAGCTGGGACCCAGGCACAATTTTTCTCTTCATTACCTAATTATATAGGTAGCTTTATTTGCGAAGGGGATGTATCTTTTGAATTTCCTTCCCTTGTGTATGCCAGCCATGTTCAGGGAAGCACCTAGTCTTTGGTTTGATTGCACCACCAGTACCACTGTTTTCTTCTCCATAGATGCAAAGCAGCTCAGAAGGAGCTTATGTGTGAACAGATAAGCGTGTTCCTAAACCCACACCTCTGGGAGCTGAACTGAATGCTTCTGTTCCCTCCTGACCCGTAAGCCAGTGGTTACTTTTGAAGTGTCTCTTAGTGCCTGATGATAAGGCCAATGTTGCTTGTTTAGGGTAAGGCAAATTAGGTACAGTGAAAGACCTGAAGGGAAAGAGGGAAAGCTGTTGTGAGACAGACCATGCATTCAGTATTGTTCTGTCTCTGTAAAAGAGAAAGGGGGCAGTGACCAAAGCCCTGATCTAGATTAGATCCAGAGGTCTTGTTGGGACTGCAATAAGATCATCTTCAAAGCTTAAGCACTGACTTAAATATTTCTTTTCTAATCTTGAGTAGGAGTTGGTTTGAGGATATTGCTTCAGGCACATCTTGAATACAAAATACCATGAAGTTCATATTTATCAGTGATCGAAGAAACAGAGAGAAATAAGTTGTTTGGGAGGAGAGAACTTCAACCAACACTGAATGAAATTATGCAGAACTCCTGATATTAATCAAGTAGGGTATCTTAACCTACAACTTACTTTAACATAGTTAAATGCCTATTAGTGTGGGCCTTTTGAACAAGTGTCTTTTGATACATTAGAAAGAATCAGCAAAAGAACAGTTCTCTTGGCTCTTTGAAAAACTTGTGGGTTTTAAAAACTGAAGTAATAGTTGGATTTCTGCCTGAAATCCTGTGTTATGGACTGTCTCTTCCAGGTGAAACCCTGTGTTCAAATATGCGCACATCTTTGCTGTACCCAAGCCCTGTTATGGTTTGTTTGTTTTAGAGGTCCCTGAGGGCTTTTGAGTAATTTTCTTAGGGGACACAGTGAAGCATGTGCTGCAGCACTTGAAATAGGAATGTTCCTCTTTCTGTATCAGCTGGCACGATCCCTCCAACGGGCATCTGGTTTGGGCTGTAGGGTTTTTCTACATTGTGTTTGTAGAGCTGTCTTACATCAAAAGCGAACCTAGAGAAAAGGGAACAAAATCTTAAAACCATTCTCTTTCCTCTACCACTACTGTGAAATATGCTCCCAAGAATGAGAACGGGTCACATCATTATTCAGCGTTGGTATATAAGTGCTTTGGAGAGGGTTATGAGGGCATTTCCATTATTTGCTGTGGTTGTTTGGTGGTTGTGACATTTAGAGGGTACTTTGAAGAAAATAGCCTGGATGGTAAATGACAGCAGAGAAAGGGGAAGGAAAGCAAATGGAGAGGAGGGAAGTTCACAGAGATTTCCTGACAAGATGAAAGGATGAAGAAAACCCAGTGAGTTCTCATTCAAAAACCGTTTTGGTGGCCTCTGTTTGAATGAGAACTGTTTCTTAGCATGCTTAACAGCTACTTGGTCTTGTCCAGGAGTATACTTCACCAAATGTCTGCTGTGTTTAACACCACAGTCAGCTTTGTAATGTGTGATGAGAATTATTTTTACAGCTGAGCTTCTTAAGAGAGACCCAAATGTGGTGTGTAAATCCTGGCGAGTTTTAACACACCTCAGTTGCGCTAAAGAATGAAATGCTGGTCTTCATCGGGATTAATAAGGTACAGAAAAATATTAATGTTTAAACCAAATTAAAAGCAGCCTGGGAATCTGGTGTCTTCTACAGTCTGTGCATGTGAAGGGACAGGGACAATGACAGGACTTTCCCTCATGATTCACAGCACAGTATTGGTCAAGTCA
This sequence comes from Pezoporus wallicus, assembly GCF_028554395.1. Lineage (NCBI taxonomy): Eukaryota > Metazoa > Chordata > Aves > Psittaciformes > Psittacidae > Pezoporus > Pezoporus wallicus. The sequence continues at coordinate 7,761,954 of NW_026637663.1, forward strand.
TCTTTCCCGTATGTCCTGCAGTGTCACAACCTGCAGAGGAGACAAAACAGTAACCACTACTCCAGATGCACACTGTGGGGAATCAGTGTTTGTACACAGTTTTAATTAAGGATTTTGCAAGTCTCAGTGGCTCTGATATCAGGTGATGGCATAAACTAAATATTGATAGGTACTTAACTGAAAAAGAGGAGTTTGGAGAAAAAGTCTGGCATGAGGAGGGAGTCTTGTGGACAAGCACACTCATATTTTGACTGTGAAAACTTGGGAAAATTGCTTAACCTGTCCTGTGTGTCTTTATTGCCAAACTCTAAACCTGAGTCCATATGTTACTGCCTTGTTTGAAGGATTGCAGGAGCAAATTAGTCAGCCTCTGAGAGACACTCAAATACTACATTGATATATAGAGAGCTGGCCAGGAAACTTCTTAAATCCTTCAACTTTATTGCACATCAAGATAAAACAATCTTTCAAAAATTGGTGGGCAGATTGGTGACTGAAACAAACATACATAGAGCAAACATCATTTTGGTGGTAAGCGTGTTCCTATGGGATATAGATCCACATTCAAATTACCATTAACTTACTTCATAGAGGTACTTGAACCTGGAGCTTTCCTCTCATTGAAAACTGTTCAGAACAGGGGTGCTTGGTTAATAAAAAGCTGTTTTGTTGAAAAAAGAATAAATTAATTAAAAATCTGACCTGCTCTAACATAGAACAGGAGGAATGTGACCAATAAGTGCAAAATTTAAATATGGAGGAATCCTTTTAGAGAAGGCAAGGCACAAGAGGGAAGAAGTGAAGAAAATGAGAAAGAGAATATGAAAAGGCCTGCATATCTATCACCAAATGTGTCTTTTCCAAAGCATGTGGAAAAAAGCATCATGAAGGGCGCAACACAGCAGGCTAGGTGTAGACTGAATCCATAAACCTGTCCCCAGAGCTCTGAATAGTGCAGTGGTAAGGGATAGTGAGGTGTGAAACAGAGCAAATTTAGAGAAAGAGCTATGTCAGCAGCAGCATCAAAACCTAGCCTTGTTTAAGAGAGATTAGAGGCAGGGAGAGAGGGGAGGGAGAAAGTGTTGGTGCACTATAAGATTATCACACATTTCTAAAGAGGTCTGAAAGAGCTGACTTCCTGCTGAGGGGTTCCTGGCATATTGGTGTGAACAAGCATCGCACTATCACCTGCAAAGTCTTTAAGTGCAAGTGGTGACACTTCAGCATTCACAGCCTGCCTTAGAAAATCCAAGGGAAGCAAAAGAAAGATGAAAACCATGCAAATCAAAAGGGTGCTGCTCCTATTGTTCATCCTGCTGCTCGGCTAACTGGAAATCCCTTTGAGCAACAGAGGTCACATCTCTGCCCACACCCTAGGGCAGGGCTGCACTGCCACTGGGGAAGCAGCTCCCCGCAAACAACTCTAATGATAACAGTACAATTATATCACTCTGCTAGGCAGGACACAAGTTGTCACCATGAAAGCATACTTTTAGCAGAATATATACCTGCAAGCACAAGTACCACTAGAAGATGATTACCCTGTGACATGACAGCATAGCCCCTTTGACAGTATAGGCAGGACTGAAACCACCCTGGACTGTCTTGAACCAAACTAGGACTTTATGGGCACCTGGGAGTGGGTCTGAGTTATCAAAGACAAGAATGGTGCACCTAGACCTTCCCCAGCTGGGACCCTGGGAATGACTACTGCACCCCTGGCCATGAGCTCCTGCTGGTCCAGGCTCACTGGCTCAAGGGCTGAATGTGCTGTGAAACACATGAAGACCTGAAGGAAGCAGGAACTTCACAGACAAGTCATGCACCAGAAACTGAGGGGAAAGGAAAATTAACCCAAGATTTTGACACCAGGTAAAATAGTTGATCAACAGGGTCACTGCAGGACCATGCTGAACTCAAGAAAAATGTTAGGCATGTCCACATGCTCTGCTGCATGCATGCATTTCATACCCTGTAGATGATGTAGCACCCCTGAGCTCCCTCAAGGAAAGGGTTGGGCTTCTGTCTCCAGCATGGAGCAATGGATTGCCACTGCAGCCTTGATATTGTACTGTGTTGCAAATGTGCAATGAGAATCTGGAATAAGCAGGCTAATCAAAGTCCTTTATTTAGATTATACAATAGGATTAACAAAGCCTGGTTTATTTTCCAAGAAGGGATGTGTGGGAGGGGTTTTGGGGGGGGGGGGGGTAAAGGGAGTATGCTCTGAGTATATGTTTGTCTAGTTTAAATACTTGTTTTTGGTGTGGATAACCTTATTTATTTGATGTCCAAGCCTATAAAAAGGACACAAATAAGATGAGGACTAACTTCATGATCTGCAAACCCAGAATATCCCACAGCCATTTTAGGCAATAAAGAAACTGTTCGTGTTCTTGGTTCTTTGTGGGAGACAAGACGCCTATAACTACCAACAAAAAAATCAGGCAAATTCCAAATGCCTTATTTTTCACTATTACTAAAGCCTCCTCAGCAAGTCAATCCATTTCTCTTTTGAAACAGTGAGATAGCATGCCGGGCTAACACTTAACTAGAGAACTCTTTGAGCTTGCCTTCCCCACATATCAAGAAAAAGTTTTTTCCTTCTTTAATGAAAATTAACTATTTTTTTGGCCTTCTTTATTCACTTATTTTTGAGGCTTTCAACCTCTGTTAACTGTGGGAAAAGGCTTCACTTTGCCAGGGTACAGCATGCATTGTAAAAGTAATTCAATTTTACACCATAGCAATGACATGATCAAGGGAACTTTGAGCAGGCTTTGTGACCAAGAGCATTTAACAAGTACGTGAAAAGCTTTCGAAGGACTTTCATGAAAGAAAGAAAGGTTATAACAATAGGAGAGGTAGTTTGATAGTGGTAAATTAAGAGTCATAGGAGTGACTCTAATCAGGATAGACTTTAAAGCAAAGCACCTTTATATCTCTTGGATATAGGCCTGAGTACGTTAAGAATTGTTGGGTTTCTGTTGGTAAGTACACAAATGCCTGTGTCATTCAGCACTTGCTTCTCCTCGGGGCTGATGAATTCAGCCATGCAAGGACAAAGACTTTCTAGGCAAAATAAGTAAAACTAGGAATTTGGACTGAGTACCTTGGAAAAATAATACTGAATTATTGTTGGGTTTAGTCAATATCTAGACTTCTTTAGAGGTTTTTACCTTCCGTTTTGTTCCCTGTGGAAACCTCCTGTCAGTTCCAATGCAATCATGGAAACAGTCTTGTGTACAAAAGCAATGATGAACATGTTTCTTGAACATGTTACTGGTTTATAAGGTCTGTGAAGCCTCAGCTATATTCTGTCCTCAGCTATACACCAGTGAAGCACATCAAAGGCCATGCAAATGATGAATAGTTATATATACTATGTGTATTCATATGCACATTAGGGAGAGTTGTTCTGGGCATATCATTAAAACTTAGGGTTGGCAGGAATATGTATAGAGATGTATGCTTTAAAGGAGAACCCAGCTATCTAAAAAGATAACACATATCGAAACAGAATTCCAAGCTGTTAGGGCTAATATTGTTGTTTCTCAAATGTGGCTTAATCAGCACCTTTTATATAACTGTTACTGTGAAAAATGGCCAGAGTTTATTTTGCCCAGGCAAAAGGTTCCAACTTATCTTTTTCTCTGCTAGCAAAAAATAAGAAATGAAAAAGTAGGTCCTGACTCGTTTTTGCAATCGACAGGGACACCTACAGGAAGACAAAACTAACACATTGGCATATTGGGTGTTTTCTGCTTTATTTGTTCACAGCTTGAGCCTATTACCTAATAGAGACACAAGAAAATGGCCCATCTGTTTGCAGTGGGCAAATGTGTGAGTACTACTCTCTGGGGCTGCATGGGAGAAGTGTTGCTTTTCAAGAACGTATTTACTTTACTCTCTGTTTTCTCAACGGTGTGTATAACTCAATACTAAAAGGCTAATTTGTTTAAGAAAACCAAACCTGACTTCTTCAGTTAATTGCTTACCAAAAGCTGCAGGTATTGCATGGATTCTGTGTGCTTTTCTGAGTGCACTGGAGTCGCCTTCACTACACAACTAGCGAGGAAGCAGAAAAGCCAACTTGGTGGCAGCAAACCCCCCATTGTTCCTGGCCTGCTTGGTCTGGTGGGGCGGCAGCTCTTGGAAAAGATCAAGGATGTGTAAGGAGTAGGAGAGAGATGAAAGTCTGTCTGTCAAGGAATGGGGATGAGGCAGCTGGGAGAGAAAGTCTGCTCAGGGGCACAAGGGATTTGAGATATGATTAATGCTTTGGCAACATGTTAATGAAAACAGGATCTGGCAACAGAGAGGAAATGCCTATGTGTTCGCTTATAACCATCCTCAAATTGGAAGAGGAGCCGACACTCATGCCAAAGTCATTCCAAGCTTTTGCATGTACATGAACGGAAACGGGCTGTAATAGAACAACGTGAAATTTGGAGACCTACATCCTGCTGAGCCCATTCCACCAGTGGGAGCTGGGTCTGCTTTGTAGCTCTTTTTATAAGAGGGACAGGGATCATTTTGGCAAACATCAGCACGCTCTCCCAACAGTGTCAGCAGTCTCTGCACCTTCTCCCCAGCTCCTTTGACACTCAGGCTTTCAAAACTTTTCAAAACACCTTAATCAACCCCACTGGTGACAGAGGTAGCCTTTACTTCTCTGTAGTCTGCAGGGACAGAACTGCTTGAAGGTATTAGCTATGCTAAGCCTCTTAAATAACTATTAAACACATAAAACTCTTAAATGCACACAAATCCTGTGTAACAAATGGCAAACAATAAGGAAAAGCTGATCAACCATTATACAGCAATTTAATCTATGCAGTTTGCATAATTTTGTCTAACAGAAGGAAGCCATAGCAGAATTGCTTTCTGAAGGAGGGCAGAAATGCTGTGCAAAACAGGTAAAGAACTAGGAATGAGGATTTTGCAAGTTCTTGGCAAATTCTTGGCATACAGACAAAGAAAGCGTGATACAATTGCAAGGGATGTGATGTAGATGGACTGGAAGAGATAAAAGGCAAGTTGGGAGCATGAAGAAAATTTAGGTTTGCAATCAAATCGGGAAATTTAGAACAAAGGTTGAGCAAGCCTTTAACTGTGTCCCTCTGTGTCATTTCAGTAGACTGAGGTGTTGGCATCCTGTACCTGAGCTATGGTACTCATAACTACGACAGGCAAACTGCAGCTACCTGCAACGCTTGTGCTTGTTTCATAGCACCTTCACATTTGGAGAGATCAAAGAGTGGTGACTTCTGAGCAGACTGTTTTACACATGGCCACAAAGCAAACAAGCCACAGGTACCAGAACTCAGGGACGCCCCGTGAAATAGCCTGTAGCTCCTCTGGGGCTCCTGCAGGAACTGTTTTCTCTGGTTTACAGTCTGTAAGTGGTCTCATGTTTCTGGAAACATGCCTAGCACATTGTGGGCTCTGTCATACTGATCTAAATCCACATACTGGGTGGTGTGTCATGGGACACACATGAAGGTGTGTCAGGGACAGGAGATGCGCAGGAGCTTACTTCTAAGGAGGCAACTGGAGGCTGCTTGTCACTGCAGAGCCACCTGCTTAGGTACAGCCCCTGCACCCTATGAATTTACACCAGGAGCTCATTAACAACTTAGTGCTGAGCTGAAAAGCACTTCTTTTTCCCCCTCTTTTTTCTTCTTTGTTTTTTTTTCCCCAAGAATGTCCTCTATTATGTTCCCAGCAATCTGGTGGCCATCAACACCTTGCCGATAAACTGGAAATCTTCACCTTCTTCCATCCTCACCTCTCAAATGACCCATGGAAGAGACTTGGAGATCAAAGTAATCCTCTTCCATCCTTATCCTTCGGACAGAGAGACTGATGGGATTTAGCACCCATGTGGGAGTATGACCATTGGTAACTGGGGAGTGGGAGAGGTGGAAAATGATTGGGGGAGGTGGTGGTGGAAGAGTGCAGAAGATGAATTGTCTGAGGAGGAGGTGCATACTGAATTGTGGTCTCCATAGCAAGAGTGAGAAGACAGAAGAGAAATTACTTCCTTCTGCCCCAAATAAAGATCAAGGAGCATTTGCATTCAAAGGGGTTGGGTTTTGCACATATCTTTTCAGTCACCTTCTTTTAACTGGAAATCCTCACTAATGAATTGTTCTGCAAATTCTGCTCCTGCACATCATGTGTCTGAAGGGCTTGCTTGTTTTTCCACTGCTGACTGCATGTGTTCTTTGCCTTCACATTTTGCTGTCCAAAGCCAAATAAAAAGCATAAAGCCAATTAAATGAGAGAACTAAGGGAGATTTTCAAAAGACCCTGCAATTTCAATATGTTAAACTATAGGTCTACGTGCTACAGATAACCAAACGAAATGTTCAGTAATGCTGATATTTATCCTTTTTTTCTTTTTTTTGTTCAGCAATTTTAGTCTTTATCTTGAATTCCTGTTAGCAAACTCAGCAACCTGGGAGCTTTTCACAGCACCTTAAGGCAGACTAAAGTGAAGCTGATGAATAATCAGTGATGGAACAGCTGTTATCCAGAGATAACAGAGGACTTCAGGCTGCAGATGTGCATGAGGTCAAGGGAGACAATGTTGTGCATGAAAAAGTCATACAATGGAGTTCTGTGTATTTTCTTCAGATTTGAAGAACAAAGAAGCATCAACCTTTTGTCTGCTGCTGTCATCCCCTGCTTCACCATTAAGGTAGTTTTCTTTTCTTCTTTTTTTTTTCCCTAATGGGAGGTATTTTGTAATAGACCCCTGTCAATCATGCCCTGAAAAAGATGAGCCTGTCCACGAGCAGAATCTTTTGTAAAAGTTTAAATATTCCGAGGGTCAAAACACACTGCAGGAAGGTTAACACAGCGCTTTGGATACCTGTGATTTGGATGTATTTGTTTCAAAGTCAGGTTTATTTTAATCACTGAGTGTACCAAGTTTCAAAGGACAAATGAAAACCAGAAGAAAACAAGAGTATACTTTTAGGGTCAGTAAAGATTTTTCCAGCCTCTAACAGTGGTCAGTATTATGTACATGAACAGTAGTGGCAATCTGTGATTCGAGGACTTTCAAGTTGAGGTTGTATCCATGTCTTTGTGTTGAATTGCATTTATGGACTATTCTTATCTACATATCTGTCCTTTTGTGGTTGTTGTTAGTCCATCCAAAGTTTCATAACTGACACATTATAGGAAGACGTACTTCCTGTTTTGACCTTGCCATCACATCATTTCAGGTGACACCAGTTAATATTTGTATTGTGAGAAATGGTGAATAACTCTTCCCTTGTTGCCTCTCAAATCTGTCACTATGATACATGTCACTGTTGTTGCTCAGTTAGAATCTTTGACTGCTTAATGTCTCCTTCCTCAAAAATCATCTCCTGCTTTTAAGCCTCTCTGTGCAGTATTTCTCCCAGCTTCCAGGGTGGCCAAGGGAGGATGCATGGAGCATTGTGCTGTGCCCTCGTCCTCCAGCACATGCTGAGCTCACCTTCGCCACAGGCAGGTCCCTGGTATCTGCAGGGGAGCAGCAGCTCCTCCTGGCCCCTGGTACAGGAATGCTCAAACCTCTGAAACAGCCATGCCAGGTGAAGGCAGGCGGGGAGGAGCACTGCAGAATGGTGTGCCATGGGGGCAGCTTGCCAGGGAAGTCAGCGTGCCTCACCTGAGGCTGAGCATAAACCACCCTCTCCCTCCTGGCAGGAGCACCGCAGTGAGAGGACAGGAACCCGGAAGGATTGCTCTGTGCCAGCTGCATGCCCAGGAGCAGAGCATGCTGCCACCTGCAATCACCCCAGCCCAAACTTTTCCCCCAGCACTGGCCCCAGCCAGCAGCCTGCCCAGGGTGTTTGGCTGCAGGTCCCTGTCCCACATGCCCATCACCCTCCCATGGGGCCCTTATTTACTCCTCACCTGAGAGCCTGGATGAACTAACCACGTTCTAACTGCTGGGATTTTCTTATTTTAAGGAAGGTGAGTGTTCACAGATCATCTCCCCAGCCGGACTCATCCTCTGTGATGCATCCCTCATGTTCGGTACAGAGAGTGAGTTGGGCTTAGTTGAGAAATGCGAGTAAGAGCAGACAACAGCTATGTTCCCAGCCCAGCCTGTTATTCTTTATGGTTCCCATCCCCAATAGAGGACAATGGCTTCTGTTGCTCTTAGTCCATGGGAAGCTGGTGTTCAACAGTAGTCTCCCAACACTTCTGTTTTGTTTTTCTGTTTCTGTTGTTACTTTACTGTTGAAGTTAAGACTCCAGTTCTTTCTTGTTGGGTTGGCTTTGGGGATTTTTTGTTGGGGTTTTTCTGTTGTTTGTTTTAATTGCTTTTTCCCCTCCTCCACACTTCATTCTTTTGGCATAAGGCTGCCACTCACCAGCTGTTCACAATTCCTTCACCCCTTCTGGTTTTCAGTATCACACTACCATGACATAGACTTAAAGGACATTTTCTTCCTCACAGGAGGCTTCCCATGCCTACTCAATAAATGTAATAAAAATACTTTTCTCTCTTTCCTACCTTGGAGGAAAGTTACTAAATTTGTACTCCTCATGTAATTCAGATTGGACAATCCGTCATCCTCAAATTGCCTGAGTTTGATTTCCTGGCTGGTTTTAGATCCTAGAGTGACTGATCTTCCTTTCTCCTTGATAGAGCAAGCTCATCCAGCAAGTAAGTACTCTATAATTACTTTTCAACTAGAAGTCCAGTCATTAACTAAAAATCTGGACTCCTCTCCCCTGCCCATCCCATTTTGTTCTGTGTAATTGGATTTTTTCTTTTTTCCTAGGCTGAAACTTGACCAAAAATCAGTGCATTCCCACATATCAGCAGCTGGTACCCAAAAGAGGCAAACTGGAATGACGTTGTGAAGCAATCGGTTACAGCAAAGTCATCTGCTTGAAAGGAGGGAGAATAGCTCTTGCTGGGCAAAGCACAGAGCATGGCAACTCTCACTGTTGCTAATGGGAGAAGAGGCTCCCGAGCTCCTTTCAGGAATGTACTGTTTTAATTTCTAATAGAGTTATTTGTTCACTTGTTAAAGAACTCATCTCTTAGGGTGGAGGCTCTCAGAGACAATAACAGTGGCCACATGCAGCCACCAGGGAATTCATTGCAGTCACAAGACAAAAATTTGCTCTGATTGTTCAGTTCTATTTTGACTTAAGCTGTCAAAACTTTGGCCACCATTAATTTACTTTGATGGCACGTGTCACAGCTGCTCGTCCGAGAGCCACTGTTTAGCCCTGTCTCCCTTTTGGGCACTGGGAGCAGGAGTTCCCAAGCTGCAGTGTAATGCACCAAGTCATGTAGTCTGCAAAGCCCTGCTAACATTGCACACTGGTATTGTCTCTGTGATATTTCAAAGTGCTTTGAGGTGCAACAGTCTGCAGGAAACACCAGGTTACTCTGTGGCTCCAGAGGAAATGGACCATCAAACTGACAGGTCAGGTTTGCTCTCAGAACACATCTCTTCCCGGTCTCCACTCCCAGGTGACCAGTGCCTTCTGCTGGTCTGTCCCTGGCTTGCATCCTTCAGATCCATCCTTTGCCTGTGGAGTAACCTCACAGGCACCAAGGCAACCCCAAAACCTGTTTATCTAAGTAACTGGCCATCTCAGACAAAAAAAAAGACTCCTCCAAAGGCTCCTAATCCAAGAGCCTCTCACAGCCAAACTGACTCAAAACAAATCCCCTCCAGAAAAGTTCCTATTGATGATATGGCTCTTCTTTCATTGCTGGTAGACAAGGACAAAATTAAACACATCAAACATGCTTAGTTTCCAAAGGCAAAGTTGCAAAATGTCACACAAAAGATGTACATTTATCCATTACTTTTACTACTTACCTTTCATATCTTTTCTTTTGGTCCTTACCCACTTTCTGGAGGAGCCATTGTACAAGGAGAATAAAGAGCAGATTTCTATGGTAGAAAGTAAAGGATGAAGTCTCCCCCGTTTTATTGCACAATACTGTTTCCTTATGGTGATCCTTTTATAAGGACACTGTTCCTCACAGGAAACAGTTTTCTCTCCTGTAAATGATCAGCTTTACATTATTTTTTAAAATTTATTTACAACATGACATCAAACCCCTTGTTTAAACACCCATCCCTCCTTCCAGCTTTATTTGCTTGTATGGCTTAGGATAGTACCTGCATGTGGTTCAAGACTTGCAAAAAAATAACCAAAAAGAGCAAAAGAAAGAAACTCAAGTGCTTTGGCTTTAAGGAAAAACTTTGACTATGGACAATTTTTAGTAATATCCTAACCATGAGATAAGAAGGTATTGGTTTGCTATTGATGGTCCATATAAGAACTGCTTGCAAAACACAAATAAGGGATCCCTGAAATTCCTGAGACATGAGCAAGCAGTCAGTTAGAAGTACTCTTTGCAAAACACTGCAGCCCAGGCCAAGCAGAGGCACCCAGGAAGGGCTCCAGGTGAGCTAAGTAACTGCTGACTAAGGAAGGCCAACAACAATGCTGGCAGGTCAACAGCAGCAGTGGAAAGCAAAATCTGCTCCTGGGTTTGGGTCTCTTCCCAGGGGGAAGCTGGGCTAAACGCTGTTTAGCCCTGCAGAAGAGATAACAATCTGGGACCAGTGAAGCTTGGATAAGGAGATGTCAAAGGTTGGCATGTGAGTTACTTTGGTTTAGGAAGAGAGTTTGATCTTTCTGGCCTCATGAGTTCTTCAGTATTCAGAGAGGTAGTCCAGGTATGCATGTGTGATCTGTATAGGACATGTGCAGGGGGCTGGATATGTTCTCCATGCACAGACCTGTGGTGTAGTGTTCAGACTGTGTCTGTTGCTACTTGAACCTCTGTCTTCTCCACGAGTGCTGGGGAGTATCCAGGGGTGGCTGTAGTGAAGGTACCCAGGTCTGCAGCATCTGCAGTGACTGATGGAGGTTCCTGTCCTGTCTATGAGCAATGAAATACTCATGGACCACTCAATGGATAAAGACCTGGCTGGATGGCCACATGCAAAGAGTTGTGGTCAATGGCTCAATGTCCAGCTGGAGACCAGTAACGAGTGGTGTCCCTCAGGGATTGGTGTTGGGACCGGTCGTGTTTAACATCTTTGTCGCTGACATGGACAGTGGGATTGAGTGCGCCCTCAGCAAGTTTGCCGATGACGCCAAGCTGTGTGGTTCGGTTGATACCCTGGAGGGAAGGAATGCCATCCAGAGGGACCTTGACACGCTTGTGAGGTGGGCTGATGCCAACCTCATGAAGTTTAACCATGCCAAGTGCAAGGTCCTACACCTGGGTTGGAGCAATCCCAGGCACAGCTACAGGTTGGGCAGAGAAGAGATTCAGAGCAGCCCTGCAGAGAAGGACTTGGGGGTGTTGGTTGATGAGAAAATGAACATGAGCCGGCTTCAGTGTGTGCTCGCAGCCCAGAAAGCCAACCGTATCCTGGGCTGCATCAAAAGGAGCGTGAACAGCAGGTCGAAGGAGGTGATCCTGCCCCTCTACTCTGCTCTTGTGAGACCTCACCTGGAGTATTGTGTGCAGTTCTGGTGTCCTCAGCATAAAAAGGACATGGAATTGTTGGAACAAGTCCAGAGAAGGGCCACGAGGATGATCAGGGGACTGGAGCACCTCCCATATGAAGAGAGGCTGAGAAGGTTGGGTCTGTTCAGCCTGGAGAAGAGAAGGCTGCGTGGAGACCTCATAGCAGCCTTCCAGTATCTGAAGGGGGCCTATAAGAATAACAGAGAAGGACTCTTCATTAGGGACTGTAGTGATAGGATAAGGGGTAACGGGTTAAAACCTAAACAGGGGAAGTTTAGATTGGATATAAGGAGGAAGTTCTTTACTGTGAGGGTGGTGAGGCACTGGAATGGGTTGCCCAAGGAGGTTGTGAATGCTCCATCCCTGGCGGTGTTCAAGGCCAGGTTGGACAGAGCCTTGGGTGACATGGTTTAATGTGATGTGTCCCTGCCCATGGCAGGGGAGTTGGAACTAGATGATCTTAAGGTCCTTTCCAACCCTAACTATTCTATGATTCTATGGTCCACCTGAATAAAGCCTGTCTGCCTTAAGTCAAAAGCTCTTCCCATTCACATTCCTCCCCCAACCCAAGCATCATTGATAATAAATGATAATAAAATAAAATGAAGCTGTCTCAAAATAACTGTGTGTTGTTCCATAAACTGCCTCCTAAGGCCCCATGTCTTCTATGGTAAGTCACTTGCAATGCTGAGACATATATCTATTTTCCAGGATGTTGTGGGCTAGCATTTGACTGGTGGGATATCCTTGGGTATGGAGCTGCCAGGTCAGAGTGTGAATCTTCAACTAGGCCAGTTCACCTTTACCCAGAACAGCTCCTGCATTGAAGGCAGGTAAAATACTGTGAGTATGTGAATAAAACCCAAACCTAGAGTTTTTTTTTCCCTAGTAAAATTTAGGTTTGAAAATGCACCAGCAGTGGCATAAGGGCACAGAGCACCAGCGCATGAACGCAATGCAGGGAAATGTGAAATGATTCAGAAGATGGAAGTCTTTTCTTTCAGAAAGATGAAGTTTTCTGATATATTAAATGGAAATTGATTTTATTTAATCTGTTTCATCACAAATTCACTTTTTTGCACCTCTTTGTAGCATGTATATGACATGCTGATTAGAAGAACAGCTGTGCTGGAGAAACCAAGCAGCAAAGTAACCGTGCACACTGTCTAACGCCAAGCAGAAGGGAGAGGCATGGCAACTTGTTGCTGAGGCTATCCTAAATCCTTCACTCCCCAGAAGTGCTGGGGTTGTGGGCAGCGCTGGGCTCCCACCAGGTGAGGAGGGCATCAGGGTGTGTTTGCCTTCATAAGTGCAAGGTCTGCAGCGACTCTACCCTTCCATGAAAGGAAGGGAGCTGGGGGGTGCAGCCTCAGTGCTTGTGAATCCATAGCTGTGCACCATCTATTTCTTTCTTCTGTGGCCGTTCTGATACGACCAGCTTTGTTTCCAAGTACTGCTGTGGATATTTGTCATCAACTTCTTCGTTGCAGCGTTGTGCTGTCCTCCCCTCCCGTCCTCCACCTTCCCCTTGCTCCATTGCACTTAACAACACAGTCAGGATTTTCCGTATCTACTTTTTCTTTCCTTTCTTTCCCCCCTTCTTTTGTCTTCTGGTAACAGCGTTTGGCATTTCCCGGACAGCCCATACTCCATAAGGCCTCAGTGTCTGAATACGAGGACGGCTTGAACGTTGCCTGCTGAGACTGAAGAAGAACTTGAGTTAAAATAATCCTCTCTTTTGTTCCGCTTGGGTTGCTTTTTGTTTGCCTGACAGATGTTCGGCCCCTGTGCGTGTGCACGGAGCGGCTCCTCCGCCGGGCCCTCTGATCCGCCAGCTTATTGATTTCTGCCTATCTGTGCGGCTTGTCTCCAGCCCTTACAGATGCGAGGGCTGCAGCCCGGGCCGCAGCCCCTCTCCTTTGCACACAAATAGGGCAATCCTCTATTGTGAGGGGCGAGAGCCGGCCCCGCTCCCTCTTGAGCCATTGTGACAAATTCAGGCGGGTTTTGGGGGGCAGAGGGGAGATGCGTGTCAAGCACCGAGCTGTGCTTTGACATGTCATGACACACTATCGCACAGGTGCCCAATGCAATGGGAAGGAAGAGGCTGTGGGCAGAAAGGCCTTGGAGCCATGCACCGTGCCTGTGTGTTATTTTAAGTTCATATTTCAGTGGCTTGACTGATGGACGTAGGGATCAAAGCTGTTGACAGGGAAAGCCTTGTAACCTATAGCACTTGCTATTGCCCTGCTTCTTCTCCATGGCTCCGCTGCTCTGAGTTTCACTGACTGGCTTAACCACACAGTCGCCATATCTGAGATTTTCACCTTGCAGTTAACAGCCTTGTAAGACACTTGCAATGCTTTTCTTCCATCTTGAGCTTTTAGTTTTGGCTTGACTTTCTGCCTCCTGAGTAGTGGCACAAGGTCAGGGTGCAGGAAGATGTCAGGGTGCTCTGTGAGGAGGGCACGCTGCAGACCTGCATCCACATTTTGGGATATACAGTTGTAGGGTCACTTTGCTGTTGACAGCAGTTTGGCTTTTGTTTAACCCCTGACATATGTCTGCAGAGGTCTGACCCACCACCGGCACTAGTTCTTTAGATGGAGTGTGGAAAATGAGGCAGTTGTTTGGCCACACTCAGCTGTCTCCTCTGCATGCCCCTAGAAAGCAGTCATCATGGGCACTGCCCACAAAAGTCCCTGTGATAGCAGCTCTTTCACTGGTGTCACTAACACACATGGAGCAGATGCACTCTCAAGGTGTACCCTTAGAGGGGCTATAGAGGGGCAGCTGCAGGGTGCATGTGTCCCACGCTGCCAACCCACTACACACCTTGCACCTACAGTGAGCTCGCTGTCTGCAGACCAGCTTTTCTGCTCTGTGCCGTGCTGCCCTGCCTTATCTCCTGTCTCCCTCCTTATCTCCTCTCTCCCTAAAGCATATCTTGTATTGATGTGCATGTCAGAGCCTCCAGAGCTTTGACTGCTCTGTGGCAAGGAATGGGACATCCTTTGATTTCACTGATGCTCTTAGGCACTAGGTTGTCATTTAATATCACAGTAGTTGGGCACCAGTTTATTGAAAACTGGCTATATCTCCGTGTTAATGACCTGTTGCTTGGCAAGGTATTCTACCCCGCAGAAACAAATGAGGACACAGTTTGCAGTGCTACAGAGTTCATCTGTTCTTCTCCTGAAATGTTGCTCTTTGTTTGCAAGGGTTGGGGTAGCTTGGTTTGGACTTGTTAAGGCAAAATTCCCACTGACATGTTGTAGTCTGTTGGATCTTCCTGAGAGGCTGCTGGAGCTGGCAGCGATGCTTCACGTGGTGTCAAAGTGATTTATGCTAACATGGAAAGCAGGCAGGGAGTTTGCAGCCTGTGGTGGCCTGCATTGCACCTCCAGCTATGTTACAGTTACTGGATCTGAGGCTGAAACCACAGTATGGTGCCTCCCAGTGCTCAGTGGATGCTTCCCACTGACAACTTACTGGGACAGGGCTCAGTCAGTGTCGATGGCAAAGGAGGTGTCTCTGTGTCATACTTTGAATAATGACTAGCAGTAGGCTAGGAAGAGAACTTTGGACAGCATCTGTAGGGTAGAGCAGATGTTCCACACAGCTGCTTGAGCCCCCACTGCCTGTATCTATCTCAGTGTATTACAGCAGCACCATAGGGGTGTCCTTCACTCTCGTGGGTAAGGTGAACAGATGCTCCTCTCAGCATCAGCTCAAGTCTTTCCTTCTCTGATGTGCATGGCATGCAGCTCAAGCAGGGGGTGTGTATGAGTCTTTAATTTGGGGAAAATAACACTGACAAGCCACAGCAGTATCAGTAGCCAGCAACTTTCATTTACTCTCTTTGTTAGTCTTGGATCTTCCTTGACACATATGTAAAAATAAGGAAAAGGGGATCATTTGGAAAGGAAAGGAGTTTTGTAAAAGGCTCTCTGGTTTGACAAGTGGGGCCTTGCCAAGCCTGCTGGACCTTCTATTTGGCCTCTCTTTTGGAGGAGAGGACTGTAACTGCACACTCTGCATCGGGAACTTTGTCCTTTATTAGCTGGCTTCTGGCTTAGTGGCTCTGTGGCATTTAAGGTGTTGGGCTCAACCTGCTAAATACAAGTGGTCTGGGGCTAAGCACTCACAGAGCTTGCCTGTAGCAAGTTGTGGGGTTGGCCAGTCTCCTAGTTCATACGAGGAAGGACAGCAGGTATGCATGAATAATTCCTGACTGGAGGACGAAGAGGAGTGAAAATTCCAAACTCCAGGTCCATTGATTCTCTGAAGTCAGGGGTTGAGATGATAAAAACTTATTCTGGCTTTCGGGTAGGAAATGCCTTGTGGGTATGGGAGGATCAGTGAATACAGCCCTGTGAATCAGTCAGTACCTGTAGGACAGGGTAACGCACCGCCTGGAACAAGTGATTTTGTGCTCACATGGTTTTGTGAAGGCCACATTCTAATTCTCTGGAGGCACTGTTAGGCCAATATTGTAGGAGTTATGGAAGCGGTTATATTTCAGGGATGGTACCTGAAACATAAGCTGTGCCCATGCTGAGTGTTAGAAAGGGAAAACCAGTACTTGGACTACTTCCTTTGACTTGTTTCTGCCTTTACTCTTACAGCCCTTCCCTTGCTCTGCACAGCCTGTGGGTGATGTTGTTGTTTTCAGGGCTGTGTGCGAGCTATTCTGTGACTTTTCTTTTAAAGCAGTTCTTTGAAATGCTGCTGCTTGTGTAATGGGGTTTGAGCGCGGTTGCGTCACTGTTGTGATGGTCTGTCAAGCCATCTAATTGGGTTGTCTCATTAAAGCTTACAATCAGCGCTTACAAGGCAGCAATCCTGTAGTCCAACACTGTAGCTAGAGCCACACTGGCTGACCAAGCGCCTGCACGTGGGGTGGGATGTGAATACAGAGGGAAGCTGCATCTCTTGTGAACTAATTCTACAGCTTCTAGGGTGAAGCTTGAATGTATGAGACCACCTCTGCCTTTACCTTCTCTGTAATGAGATGAACTGGAGCAATGCAGTTAAAATAAGCTTTAGTTTTAGTCTCCAGTTCAGACTCAAGATTACTTCTGGGATCTCCAACTGGACACTCAAGTTGTCCAGTTCAAGATCCACTAGTCTCTATAGGTAGCTTGGCCTCGATGTTCTTTTTGTTACCAAGGGTGTGAGGAGGAAATGGTGCAAGAAAAGGGCAGATTTGTGAGGTCTCTAATAGAAACTAAATTCTTGGAGTAGCTCCAAAATGCTTTAAATGGAAAGAGTTTATGAAAAAACCCTCTACCTGTGCAAGTGAAAATGTTAAATGTTAAATCCCTGCAAGTGCATTCTCCTATCAGAAGTCTACTTTTTATTTTGTTTTAATCTGAACAAACTAGGCAAAAGGACCTCACTTATTTCAGGAGTCTGATTCACTCTCCTCTTTTCACTGTAACTGCAATGGTAACTTCTAGCACCATAGTTAAATTTATCTGGGAGGACGAATTGGAGCTCTGAGCTCCAGATTTGTGCACAGAGTAAAAATGAGCGCAGCTTTCTATCAACACCAGGTTTAAACTAAACACAGGGTTTAATCTAAACCGCCAGAAACCTCTCAAATGTTTCTGAGGCATTTTATGGGTTAAATAAGGCATGTGAATGCCAGTATATATACGCTGATTTAGCCACTGTGACTCCCCAGATGCTCAGAGAAGTGCATCTTGGTGCTTTACTGAGTTTGATGGAGAGCATCCCTTTGATAGAGAAGCATCTTAAGAGAGAAGGGCATTGCAGTCCCTGATTTTAAAGGCTTTAGAGCCAAACAAAATACATTTGATGGTTTGTATGCAATAACCTTCACTGAATCAAGAGCCACCTGTCTATTCAAGGCTGTGAGCTCCACAGCTCTGCACTGAGGGCCTGGAGAAAAAAGATGGGAAACGGGGGCTTTGCAGACCTGTGGAAATGCTTTCAGCTCTGATCAAGTACGTGCTCTGGGTGAAACGTGACAGGAGACACTGGGCACCCAGGTGACATCTTCAGAGATTTAAGGAATGCAGATAAACTCTGTTATACACCAGTCTAATGATCATGTAGCCCAATCTGAGCCACATCACACTGGTCTTCATGTAAGTTTGTGTGACTCCTGTCCATCAGGATCACTTAACATGCCTTACAATGTGGAAAGCAAGGTTTTCCTTCCCCTATCCTCGTGTTGGAATTGTGTGAGACAAATTTGAGTGTCACCATTGAAATGTTCTTGTTTGGTTGGGTTTTTTAAAGAGCAGCTTAATGTGAAAGCCCCACTAAGTACCAGCTGAAAACACTTCACATCACCCTTTAAAGAGTTTTTACTTCAGATTTTGTGGGTTTGCTCAGGGTGAGCACTTCTCTTGGCTTTTGTAAGCAGCCATAAAACCCCAGACTTTGTGGTTTATTGAACATCAGAGAATGGAAACACACTGCATGGCTCTTCCAAAGACAAATTATCTCTCGTTTTTAAAAATCCCATCTAATTGTCATTAATCAACCCATCCCCTGCGCTAATAAGATGGAGGCAGAGAACGGAATGCCATTCCGGCTCAGGCAGCTGTTGTGCATGTCAACCGGTTTCAAAATACTTGGCAAAAGTTGTAAATGCAGTTCTAATGAGATAGACTTGTCTGCAACTAGCAAACAAATACCAGCCTCACCAAAATGTTTGTTTGCCATGGGACTTAATGGAGATTGTGTTAACCATTCTGTATTCAAGGGTATATGTCAAGAAAAGTTCCGATCAAGCATAAGGCAGCGACACTGGAATGCAGTTTTCTCCAAAGAGGTTGCTTATATAAAACCTGGGAAAAAGACATCCCCTTCTCTTCTTTTCCTTTTTCTCCCTCCATCAGGCCTTTTAACTTTTTGGCATCTCAGTGCATGAGGTTCTTTGCAAGGGCTGCATAAGCAAGTTACAAATAGCAGTACGTTTTCTACTGGAACACTGGGCTCCTGTTAGAAGACAGACTCCTGAGGCACTCTACAATACCTCTCACCTCCTAGGTCCCCTCAGCTGGGTACAGCTCCATCAGTAGCCCAGTTGGCTGTAGAGAAGGGAACAGCATTCAGCTGAGTCACCCAGGGTGTCCAGTAGGAGAACACAGTATTGGAAGATCAATAAACAGCTTGATCATCCACCAGGCCTGATTGCCAAGCTAGTTACAGCTGGTTTTCAACTAAGCCTGGTTATATAGAGCATTGGTCCAGAGGGGCTGTAATCCTGTTCAACTAAGCCACTTCAGTGGGCCAGGCACTGCAGATGTCACATATCTACACTTGGGTGGGCACCCAGGTAAACCAGCACATCAGTGTCTTCTCGTAGAACCACCAAGGAGATCACCGAACTAGTGTCTCAATTTCAGAGAAGTCAGGTCTCAGGTAAGCCTAAAGCATTTTACTCCAGCCATGAAATATCTATAACACTGCAGTACAACTTGCAATCTTCCACTTCTTGTTCCTCTTCCTCAGCAAAAATGGCAACACTGCTTTTTAACTTTCCTTTTATGCTTCTTTGATATAAAATGCAGAGGACTGGTTGAATTTCTGGTACTACTCTCTTACTAGTACCCCTTTATTGTGTGTCTTGTGCCAAAGAATATTAATTATCATAAACTACAGTGAAGTCCATCCCTACCCCCACTTGAGCCTACTAAAATGAACAGTGAAGTTGAACTTTGCCAGCAACTATTAGGAAAAGGGCCAAGAACAGCCTAACAGGAAAGATACTGAAGATTTTTGTTTGTTTTTCTGCTAAACCATGTTTTTGTAATTATGAATACTTTGTTGAAATTGCTTACAAAAGGAAGTGCACATAAAATGGTCCATACAATTAAACTAACTACATATTACAGTTGAAAGTATGTAAGGCTGGTCTCACTGTTGCACTCACACAGGCAAAACCTCTTCTTCAAAAGGAATTTGGCTTGAGAAGGCAGATCTGGAGACAAATCGTAGTTAGCTTCAGGCCCATGTGCCATATTGTCTGGTTTATGACTGCCCCAAATGGCCTAAAAACAAAGGACATTCACACTGAACAAAAGCAATAGCTGAAAGAAAGAGGAATTTGAAAACTGTCATTTCCAAATCCCTTCTACTCAAAAGCTGGCTCAACTCTGATCAAGAACCCTGACCAATGCAGCAATTACTTTATGCTCCTAAAACTATCTTCTAGTAGGCTGGGGAGAAACAGGACTACTTTATTTTGCTCAGAATCACATGAACACTGCTTTAATCATCCCCCCACTTGCTCCTGCTGCCTCTCCCCAAGCACAGGTTTGTAAAATCCTGAATTACTAAACTGAGCTCACTTGCCAGGGCAGCTTTCTCTTGCTTTGCAGGATGAATGATTCTGGGGTATCAAGAACATTTTTCCAGTGTGGGAAAATACAACTTTGTCCTCTAAGTAAATAAATAATGTAAAAGAATAAGTTGCAGCAGGGCCACTTCAAACTGCTGTACCTCAAATAGTGTTTTATGATTTCCATTTAAATGGTTTTCTCTTGGAAATGGCAATTAAATAGAAGCAAACTGCTCCTGACTCCCATCACACTGAGGCATATGTAGTATTACATGCATAACTCACTGTGAAAGGAAAATGTCATCTTAGAGTGAGCAGCCTCAGTATTTGGATTATAAAGCAACCATTTTATGATTCAGAGTTAATAACGTTTTGGGGTTAACTGAAGGAAAATTAAACTTGTCCTTAACTGATATAGCTAACTAAACTTTTAGAAGCACATATGCAATATTTATGTCCTATCAAGCACTTTCACTTTCCATAGTAACAAGCCCTCTCTCTTGTACACAAAATGGATTTGATGCATAAACAATAGGGCTGAAAACATTCAAAATCAAACCTAGATCTACTTCAATACAAACCTAGTTTTTAAGGCTGATTCTGACCTTGTACAGTCCCTTATATAAGCAACAGTGTGCTGCCATTTGGCTGAGATCAAAATAAAGGCTCCCATCTCCTCAATAAACAGTACTGCAAAGCACATTATAGTGGGAAACTGGTAAAGTATGTATGACTGGTTTTACCCACACAGTGTGTAATTGCATTGAAGCCTGTAACAGCAACTAACTATTGCCATCTTAAGGTGGCCCTTACTATTGCTGCAGATGAAGCTGAGCTAGCTGATGCTGCTACTGCACACGCTTCTCATTACCCACCCTGTCACTTGCAAGTTCTTGAATAAGATGGTTAGAAGTGCTCGCTCCAAGGTTACTCAAGTCCTGCAGCACAGTTCTCCTTTGAAAACACACATCATTAATATTAAGAAAAGGTACTGCAAGATACACATTTTCTCCCTTCTTCCTCTCTTACATGAAATTGTATTAAAGACATCTGATCCCTGCCAAGTAGATCTGCCAAACCCAGATCTCTGCTTCTAGTGATGCTGCCTAAGTGGTATTGTTGCATTTGTCCTGCCTAGCTGTACCTCTACAGCGCACCTGCCTAGACAGTTCTGTAACTAGATAGCACTCAAAGTGATTCATAAACTATTAATTTATATTGTAGCCATGGTGTGAGACAACTACTGGCCTGATTTATACATAGGAAGTACAGGTACAGCACTGAGTTACAGTCAGGGCATTCCTACCTTCCAGCCCTTGGCGATGATAGTCACGAAGTAACTTGGTGGATTTAAAAAACCCCTCCTTCTTATGCCTTTTATTGTAAGACACATTTGACATTTGTAATTTAAAAATGTGTTCTAATACTATTGAACAAGCCCTAACTTCTAGCCGAGCAACCCCTGAACATTTTGGTACTCACCCATCTTCTGCCACTCAAGCAATTCCCAACTGAGCATGAACTGTGACGATGCTACAAGGGCAGGCCGTAACTGGGAAGTTAAAAAACAAATTGATGACCAAAGCTTCCTATATCACTGGTTCCAAACCCATTCACAGAGTGAACAAATGCAGTGCTACCTGCTTCTGTAAAAGAAATCTGGTACTTTCAGTCCAATGGGCCTGTGAAAAACCTTTCACCCCCTGCTGGTCCTTCAGCCAGATGGACTCTGCAGGGAAATGGGAAACTGAAAAGGGTACAAAACGGCCATCTCATCCACTGCAAGTACTCCAACAAGACAGCAGCACTGACACACGGCAGCAGGAAAACTTGCATTCCCCATACCAGCGGCTGTATCTCTTCTGAGATTGAAAATGAGACCTAACACTTTAATCACCTTGTATTTCTGAGACCTAACACTTTAATCACCTTGTATTTCTGAGACCTAACACTTTAATCACCTTGTATTTCTGAGACCTAACACTTTAATCACCTTGTATTTCTGAGACCTAACGCTTTAATCACCTTGTATTTCTCCCAAAACATCTTACAGAGAAAAGCCTAGATGCCTCAAACTGGAACAAGTAACTCCTAAAATCTGTTGGACATACATTTGTTTTGGATGTAAATGTTACCCTTAAATATAAAGGCATCCAAAATTCTTTTTCGTGTGTGTTTTGTTTGTTTGTTTTTTTTACTGAATCACTGCAACTCTCCTACACGTTTGGCATCCTGTATGAACATTAAATTAATTCAGGTACAAATTAGATAGTTCCCTTTGTTTGCTGCTGTTCTCTTCGCAGTTTAGATCTTGCATACTGCAAACAGATAGAGCCCAAAGGCAGACATGTCAATTTGTTGCCTTCAGCTGCTTTTCTTTACCACTTAAATAGTATTTAGTTTCAGTAGACTTCACCAACTTTGCATGAAGCTGTAACAAGCTGTTGTGAAACACTTGAGCAATTCAACACAAATATGGAATCAAAGATAGCTGGGGTCAAAGTGCTTTAATTGCATTTTATAGAAGTGAAAGCACACATTTCATTTGTACTTTAGGTAGATGATAGCTTTCCGTTCTTACGATTATTGCAACATGTGCAGTTTGCTCAGTACAGAACAGCACATAGCTGCATAGTCATTTATACAACTAACCATGTCTATTTAAGATGACTTTTACAATTACCTGAACACGTCTGGAAGTTCTGACTTGTGTGACCAAGTGAATTCAGCTCCACTAAGCTCCACTCCTCAGACTGTCTGAATACCCAGGAGATGAGGTGTTCTCTCTTTACTCTGCCCAACAGTGGCACCCAGTGGTCAAGTGTTTCCATAAACATTTTGGGAAATCGCTGCTCTTCCAAGTTCCCACTCACTGGATTTCCTTAACACAGCTAGAGTCAGTTTAAATGCACTAGGTGTTTGATTACTAAGGTTCCAAATACTACCCACTATTTAAACTGTCCAGAAAACCTATCCTTGTCGGTGAAGAGCAGCCAGAGCTAGGAAAAATGCACAGCACCTGAAACAATGCACAGATGGCAGCCAGCCATGCCCAAACCAAAGCCAAAGTTACTATATAGTCAAACATATCAGCAGAATTGTTCTTTTAAAAACCAAGTATGCCACCTCAAGCAATAAGATATTTTATATGTCCTGATACAGCTCTGGTTTTCTAAAGGTCCCAGTACTCAAGCCAATTTCCAGAGCACATTAGACAAAATCTACACTTGATGTGATTTCCCAAGAACTAAAAGCAGTCGTAAGGCTAACAAAGCCCCCAGATATTAAAGGCATTCAGAAATCCCTATACTAAATTATTTTCCATCAGTAGCCAGAAAAATGCAATGCTCCAGAGTTTTTGGCATTAACCAACAGAAACATGTAGAGGTGAGCCAGGACTAAATTCTGGAAGACTCCATTTAGCATTCTTCCCTCTTACACAGGAGAACTTGGTTTCAGGCGACTCATATTTATAGTCTCTGCAAGTACAGGGAGGTCAAATGTCAGGACAGCATGTCAGGGAGGGAAAGAAGAAGATAGGAAAAGCAAGTTACAAAGCGCAAAGAAGGCAGCACAAACAGAACAATGCTTTCCTCACTAAACCAAGGCTGAGCCAAAAGCATTATCAGGAAAGTCTGTGAACCTAAATTTTAGTAAATTAAACTCCGCCATATTGTAGCATAAGGGACTGTGAGATGGGGATTAAACCGAGACTGGGATTATATTGATCAATAGATGAAGATGAGATGAACGAAACTGACTTGTAACTCTTAGCCGCTTCCCTATCATGAACTGCTCTGGTTTCTAAAACCACTATCCCTTCTAACAAAGAAAATATTCACCACTACAGCAGTCAAGCTTCTTGAAAAATTTTAATAAGACAGATGTCTCCATAATACAGGTAAATAGTACATCACAGATTACATGTTTATAAGCAAGCTGAATTAGTCTTTTCGTAACTGGACAATTTCCTCTTTAATTCCATCTTTTGTGACAATGCAAATCTTAAGCGCATCCCCAGTGTACACATCTCTCTCAGCAGCAGAAATAAAGACATCTTTAACCAGCTGCAAAGCCTTTTCCAGGGTCAGGGGTAGGTGTTCCACATTTTGCATGTTCTTGAAGCCAATCTAAGAAAAGATGAAAATGCGTTTTAAGGGAAGTATGATCCATCTAGCATGAAAGCTGCTTCAGTCTCCACTAGACTGAGCAGATTTAGACAACTTCAAAAGTAGAAATGGTTGGTCTGTTTTAGAAACCCAAAGCTGGTAAACGTATCCCTCAACACAGTTCACAGCTGCATGATCAGCATCAGAACTCTGCCACTCCTGATACTCTTACAAAAGTAACTAGAGGCAGATTAAGCATACAGCCAGTATTGCTCCTCCCGCCCATTCAGCATCTACAAGATCACAATGAACATTCAGAACTGAACCCACCTAATTCTTCAGACACTGCTCACTGGGTTAGCAGTATCAGAACTGCACCCAAGCCTTTTATCTGGTCATTGATAGCTGGGAACATTTCTTAAAAGCAAATATTCATCAACATACCTAAAGTTCAAAAATAACAGACTGGAGGATAACCGGTCCTATTAAACTGCGTATCCTAGCTGACAAACTCAAGTGTCCAACTTAAGCACCAGAACAGGAAAAGAAAGGGAAGAGTCACTTACTTTGCCTCAAACTCGTTAAGTAAGAAAAAGTTACTATGACAACTTTAATTCCACAGAAGATACTTAATTTTTCTCAGTCAATGAAATTCAAAACTAATTCAAAGCTGAGAATCTGGAGTTCTTTAAATAATAACAATTAATAATAATAATAATCATCCTTTCTCAGCTAATAAGAACTATAAGAACACTAAAGTTGTGTTGGTATCAGGCTCAACTAAGTACCAACACCAATGTCAGCAAGTAAAATAAGTAAAACAAGCTTTGGTATTTCTCTCACTCAACAATTACCAGCTGCAATTAACTGTTAAAATATTCAAGTATTTTAGACAGAACTTTCTATCATCAGTTTTGTGTAAGAACATACTTAGATAACTGTGTCCAAGTTGTACAAAACTTAAGACTTCTAAATAAGTGTATGTTAAGTGATAAAATCTGTTATATACACCTATGAATTCTATCTTCATAAATCAGTATTATTTCATGCTAAGTAACAGGCATACTTACACTGTAAGACAGGAAAAAAACAAAACAACAACCAAATCAAACACACACCACCTCCCAAAACAAACCCAAACAACAAAAACCCAAACAAACAAACAAAAAAAAACAAACAGAAAAAAAACTGAACAGCTTGAACAGCTTCTATGGGAAACATAAATCCCCAATTAAAATATTTACCTGTATGTTAAACACACAGCCCACTGTTTGCAACCTATTAGAAACCTGAACAGATTCTAAAGCAAAACTTCGATTTCTGCTGAGAAGGTGAAGCCCCAAAATTTATAAATGTATGGAGATTAACAGGTCCTACCTGCAACACATTTAAAGCTTTTCCCAAAAGTAATATCCCCCAGAATTAAAGCTACATTTGAGTGTCACAACTGCTTACTGAAATAATGAAAGGGGTGGGGGGCAAGAGAACTATTTTACCTGGTTATCCAGCAAGGGTTGCAGCATTGCACTTGCTGATCCAGCTGCTTTGAAAGAATCTCTCTCATATGAGCCCACTGGATCAAAGCTATATACTGCTCCCTTCCCTGGGAAAAAAAAAAATTAATCACAATCCAAACATGTTCTCCATAAGCAGTTTCTCGAGTACTGCAGATCTCATCGACCTTCAACCAAAGAACACTACAGTATGTCCAGACTGCTTTCTATAGTAGGCTCACTATGGTTTTGGCCTGGTACTACATGCAAGGTTATTTTCAACATTTAAATCACAGCCATGCTCTAACAGACGTTTTCTACAGTACTTACTACAGAAAAAGTGCTGAATAATCAAAGCAGGAAAATATGCTAGAGCACAAGGCTGCAAAAAGGGCTCTGCTGGTTCTAAAGCGAACACAGAGGCAGTTTAGCCATCTATACTATTTAGCCATTTAACTATACATGTCTTGAATTACCTCCAGAGAGCACGCTCGGATGCCTCTGCACTGCCTTCCCAGAACCCGGGATGATGCTTTGGTCTCTTATACACTCACCTC
This sequence comes from Pezoporus wallicus, assembly GCF_028554395.1. Classification (NCBI taxonomy): domain Eukaryota; kingdom Metazoa; phylum Chordata; class Aves; order Psittaciformes; family Psittacidae; genus Pezoporus; species Pezoporus wallicus. The sequence goes on from NW_026637663.1 coordinate 7,787,960, forward strand.
TGGAGTCAGGCCAAGTTGTGCAAAGTTTATTAGCTTGTGCTGACATGAGAAATGCAGATGCACTGCAGCTCTGAAGCATTAGGGTTTGATGAGGACATGCTAGTCAAAATACAGTACCTGGCCAAGCTCAGCTTTTCTATTCAGATGAGCTGCACCCTATCTAATAAACTGGCCAGTGCACTTGGCAGCACAGCACAGGTGGCTGCACAGCCCTGAGAAAGCTAGCAGGGATCCAGAACGTAACACTAAATCAAAACAGTTTTGCTAGACCCAAATTAAGCCCATGCACGCAAATCTGCACTCTTGATTCTTATCAATTGCTCCAGCACCCTCATGATCTGAAATTTACCATTACACAGTACAGACTAATCCCTTTCCAGACTACATATCATAGACATGTCTTAGCAAGACTAGGAAAGCAGTGCAACTTAGCAGCAACAACAAACTGTGGGGAATGGCAGAAATTGTGCAAACAAGACCACCTCTGAGCTCCTGCTCAAATCCAGAGACCAGAGTATTTTAGCAATTCAACCAAATCATTGGCCAAGAGCCCAGTAAGCCCCACAATATCTGTATGTTAAACTACAGCTTCCACATAAAAGTCATGATTTCATTAAAGGTTAGTTAACATTTAAAGACATCTTTGTAGAAACACATCTCTGGAGTAAATCTTCATATTTAGTAGCTTCTACCACACTCAGAGGCCTGAGTAAGATATACACAATTTTACTACTAGCATCTCCTTTGAAGACATAATTAAGAAATCCAGAAGCTGCTATACTGTTCCAGTCTACAGTAAAGTATGAGAGATTAACAAACTTCAACTGTTATCAAATAATAACATAGTTTTTAGACTTTCAGACCTTCAGAAAGGGAAGATCCAGTTAGCAGCAGAAATTAGGTAACAAGTCACATGCATAACTTGGATTTGACCCAAGTACTGTAATGCCTAAAGGCAGGTGTTAGGAATAGGACCATAAACTTTGTTATTCCATCAGTACACCACCCAAGATGTAAAAGAATAGCTATTCACCCACAGGAATTTAGCCCCTTTTTCTTGTTTTGTAATTAAAGTCCTACCTTCTTCATCAAGTCCACCAATTATGTTGTAAACATAGTAAGGGAAGAAACGCCGAGAATACAGAATTGTAGACAGCATTGCTGCAATAGCTCCAGTAGTCATAGTCTTGTTATTGGAATGCTTGTACATCTGCAAGTGGGATGGCATGTTCAAGAAGAAAGTCAAACATTAAATCAAAATCACATTTCTGCAACCTCACTACAGAAAAGTCTTATGTTACACAAGATTATTAATTAGCATGATGACTGAAAACACACCGGCTTTCTTACAAGCCCCAAATTAACATTTCTCCAAAGTTTTGCAAAGAATATATGTTGCCTCATTAACACTTTCCTCTCCACATCTCCCAGTCTTTCGATTTGTGATGTTACACTTGGGAAGAATAGAGCATCTACTTTCCCTGCCTGATCTTTCACCAGAACACAGTTGTGACACAGACACTTGAAGAAAATCAACAAAACTTGTATTTTAAAACATACCATACTATTGGCCTCAAATGTGATAATAACAATGTAAATTCTAAAACCAGTAAGATAGATAGTTACCTACCTTTAATCTTGCTTCAATGATTTTAGTGAGGGTAAGGCAGTCACCATGGAAACCAGTGCATCCAATGACCGTTTTGTCTGTTCTATAAAAGGCAAAATTTTGTTGTGATTTTAGATTTAGTATGAACCATGCCACTTACTTACACAGTAGATTGCTATGAATACATCAAATGTACTTTCAGGTTCTCTAATGCTATCAAAAGCAGTTGTCTAAAATGTAGTAGTAACAAATACTTTGTTTATGAAAGGTAACTGCAACCTACATCTTGGACAGGATTTGTTAAGTGCAGGACTTCACCGATGTCTATGGATGCTGTAGGTATTTTTTTTGTGACACCAAACAGAAGTTACCTGATTGCGGCTGCATTACAGAAGGTCAGTTCATTGCTCAGTTTCCAAATGTTGCATGAATGTTAACTACAGGAGTGCATGTTTGTAATTTAATTTCTAGTAAATTGGTGAGTCTACAAACATTCACACACTTGTAGACTAACACAAAGCAGTTATTCAAAAACAGTTTAAATTGAAATGTTCTCTCAGTCTGTCACTAGAATTACACAAAGCCATCATGTGCAGTATACAGACTGTACTGCAGTAATGTCCATCTGGACAGAATCAGAGGCAAAGATACAGTAAGGAGTTAGCCAGGAGAAATATAAGTTCACATGATCTTGTATCATCAATAAAAAACAAAATACAAACATAACCAAAAAGTATTTACACAGCTGATGGCAGCCTAGGTAAGCACCTGCTACAGTCAAAAGAATGTAAACAACATTATTTTTAACTATGTGGATGCTATCTAGGTGGGCTGAGATAAACACAGAATGAGCATAAAAAGTTCAACAATGGAACTACTGACAGGTTTACCTCTCCTAAAACAAACACCTCTTCAAAGTGCCAGATGGTTGACTAGAGGCACAGCACAACTGGCAGCAGTGGGCACATTTGTGTACCAACACCAGCTGTCCTGATGAAGCAGAATGAGTTACCACAGTATGACGTTTTGCTACAGTTAAGACAAAAGTACTTCTGTATAACCAGAGCAAATAGACAAATAAATACCAACCAAACAAGAAACCTACTAAGCTTATGCGCTTAGCATCGTGCTAAATACCGTGTATCATGCTAAAAATATTGTGTTATCAACTAACTTCAACAGCATGAAACAAGAAATCTGGCTGTGTTTACAACATCACATCTTGCATTACAGCAAGAGCACCCATAACTCCAAAATCAATTTCCTACCATTTTTTTCCTGAAAATTCTGCTTAAAGAAAGCAACAGATCATTCCCGGCAGGTGACATGCTCAACACTACAGCTCTTTCTCCATGTTTCAATTCTTACAAGATGTGGACTTACAGTCTGTAGCATTTTGGACTGTCCCGGCAGTGAATTGCATAACCTTCACTCAGTCGTGTGTCAGAGGCAACTATAGAAAAGTCTTCTCCAGCAATCGCCAGCACAGTCCTTGAAGAAGAATATTCATATAATCATGACTTTTAGCACAAATATTTTCTTAGTCACCAGAGGAATATACTATATAGTAGTTCCATACACAGACTCACATTTCGTCATATATCTTATATTCCTTGCTTGTTTCCCACTAAGCACATCCCCACACATTACTCAAGACTGGAGAAAGAAGATACTAGACACTGAAGAAAATATATGTATGTGATTCTCTACTTGAACTAAATGCATGGAAACTTGATAAAAGAGAGTTTTCTATACAGTGCAAGAAACAGACTCTGTGGACGAGTAATTTTAGATGCTTGCTAGTGAAAGATGTACCCTTCTAAAACAGTTTGCCTCTCCAAGCAAAAACACTCTAATCAAGTAGTGAACATCAATATCATTACATTTATCATCACTTTTTAAATCTGATGTTATTTATTTCCAAATAACTCATTTTGCTATTGCCACATGTGTGCTACCATTAAGTAACACAGATGCCCTAAAGGACAATTAGGCATTAGAAAAAAAAGAAATTAAAAAAATCTAAATGACACTATCCTGGCCAGATCCTGTCACCAACTCATTGCAAGTGCCTGTAAAACATCACCTACCTTTAACAGCTACAACAAGGTAGTTTTCAACCCAGTTGCAGGTTTAAAGGCTGGTAATACCACCAGTGCATGTGTTTCCTGAGCCACTTACAAACAACCCTATGGGGAACGGAAGGTGCTTATTTTAGCCCGCAGAAGTTCAGGAAGCCATAGGGCCAAGCTAGAACGTGCCCAAGAGCTGCAAAAACTCGCAGGACGGTCTCCCCAGGGCAAGGGCGAGACCAGCTCTCCCCGGCACTACCCCTCCTTCTCTACCAAGAGGCGCTCGTAAGGAGAGACAAAAGACGCAGGAGAGAAGCAAGAGCAAGACAAGGAAGACCAGGTCTACCGCCACCCTCCTCAGGGCCCCTTCCCCCGGGAAAAAAAGTGCCCCAGCCCGTTTCACCCCCCGCCTGCGGCTCCTCACCCTCCGTTAAAGGTGTAGGGCGAAAAGCGATGCTGCACGGGCGCGCCGAGCTCGTAAGCCCTCTCAGATCTGAAGTCCTCATAACCAACAGTAGACAACATCCCGCCGCCGCCGCTCGCTGCTGTCTCACGGCAAAATGGCGGCACCGGAAGCGGAAGTGGTGGCACACCGCTCTAGGTTAGCAGCGGCGGCCACCTCTCGTCTGCTCTGGAGGACACACAGAGGGAGCAGGGGGGGCTCCCTGCCGCCGGGCGGCTTAAGGGGGCCGCGTGGGCCGGGTCCCACACAGCCTCTCCTGGGTAGGGTTATCGCCTGGTCCAAGCGCTGTCAGCCCTCGTCTTTCGAGTGCCTAGTCACGGAGGTGACAACAGTTGTGGTGAGGTGTTCAAGGAGCCTCGTGTGTTTGGGCAGATGAGGAGCAGCGTGGCTCCTGTGCTGGAAGCAGGGGAGCGCCTTGAGAAACACTGTGGAGAACAAGGGTCAGAAAGCACAGGAGGTCCGTGAGGAGGCCTATGGGCGCGGTGCCAGGCACCATGACACCGACGGAAACAAGCAGGAAGGGCTTAAAAGCTCCAAATGGTGCCGAGGGAGCAGAGAGAGATGCGTGCGGTCCTCCTCTGGAGGAGAAGCGTATCCCCCTGCCCGGGAGGAAGAGCTGCTGTTGCTGAAGTCTCCATGGCAGCAGTGCACAGCGAGCAGTGGCGCCGCAAGGTGCGCGACTGCGGCAGAGAGCAAGGGGCAGCGATCTGTACAGCTAGAAAATGGGGCACACCCTTCCAGCGCAGGAGCCTGTGGTCAGGCCTGGTACCGGAGCCGCGAGGGGGAACGACAGCCCAGCCCTGCCCTCCCCTGCCCGGCCAAGGAAAGGCGCCAGCCAGCCCCGCTCCGATGGCGGCGGGTAAGGCGGTGGTGGCGCTCGGAGGAAGTGACGCGCTCGACACGCGCCGACGGCAGCTCGTGTCCCGCGGGCGCTGTGCGGCGGCGGCGACAGGGTGGCGCCGGGAGCGGCAGGTACTAGACCGCGCCGCGCCTGCCTCTCCCTTGGCCGCCGCTCGTCCCGCTGGCGGGGGTAGAAGACGACGGGTGCCAGGGCCACTGGGCCGGGCCTGGAGGGTGGGGGCCGCTGCGCCGGGCCGGGCTTGGTCTGTATCTCCCCGCCGGCGCCGCGGCCCTCCCCGCCGGCCTGCGCCGCGAGGGGCATCGCGGGAAGCGGTGAGGGACCTGCTCCCGCTCGCGGGACTCCGGGGCGTCTCGGGGTCAACGGCGGCCGTTGGTGCCGGGTGCTGGGTGGCCGCGGGCGTCTACGCAACTGCAACGGTCACCGCTGCCCCGTGTGAGGGTGTGCAGGCAGGCCGGGGGTCGTGGCGGTGGCGCGGCTCTGCTGGCGGGGGTCTGCGCGCTGCTGGGGCCGGTGTGAGGGCGGGCGGGGACCTGGACGGCGCAGAGAGGCGGGAAGGGTGACCTCACCCCGAAATTGGCTCTTGCCGAGCGCTGCTGGGTGTTACGGGAGAGCTCCTGGAAACGGGCTCGGAGGTAGGGGCCGGGCCTTCTCTGGGGTCTCTTGCCCCTGGACTCTGTTCCCCTGACAAACACCACCTCCAGCTCTTGTAGTGGATCTGTGAGCGAGGCGCGGTTAGATGGTTACAAGATGGAGCTCTTTGTAGGTAGTGTCCTGGCTGCGGGTTCTGGCATGCCTGGTATCTAGACTTACTACTAAACAGCCGGGTTGTCGAGGAGTTTATTTTAACAGGGTGATGTTCAGGCTTCTGTTTACTCCTGCTCTAGGTTATAAAATCTGGATGCTCTGTTTGATACCTTTGGTGAGGGTAAAGATGATAATATGAATGGGGTAGAAAGCACGGTTTTCAGCTGCAGTATATTAATGTAGTTCTGAGCTCTCACACCTCACCAAAAAAAGAGAAAGTGTAGGCGTTCTTCAAATTTTGAGGTGGTCTATCTCTGGCCTAATAATGACCGTGACTATTTCTGGGCAATAGGTCTAGTTAAGAAAACTGTAAATTGATGGAAAAATATTTTATTTCAAGGTGTAGCATTTAAATTCTCCACTTGTGTTGTTCATTTCTGTAACACAGCAATAGAGGTATAGTTAAAAAGTGATAAAAAAATCGTGTACATTTCACTTGTGTGCCTGAAATTGGCTTTCACATATTTTTTCTTCATAAAGTGCATGTCATTATTGTTTGAAAGCTGTTAGTGCTTTATCTTATGGAAGTGGATGGAAGAGGGTTTCCTAGTTTGGATTTGATCTGTGATGCTTTTCCTATGGAAGAAAACATATTTCTGTTTTGTAAGCCCGAGCCTTAAAATTGCTGGGAAGAGACTTCCAAGCAATGTGTCAGTAAGCTTGTTGGTTCATAGTCGGGGGAACTAAATTCTAAAAACATCAGTGCTTTTCTGGCTAAAGCAAATCTTGGACAAGAACGGGCATTAACAGCTTGAGTTGTTTGCGGAGGAGGGTTCAGTTAGACAGAGGCCTGCTCATGTGTCAGGGATTTCAGCAGAAGCACACTGCAAAGTTGCTATAGAATGTGCCCGAAAAACGTTATATTTATGGATCGTGCTTGTGTGTGTGCATGTGTAAATGTTCTTATACGTATTTGTACGTGGGTGTCTCTTTTGTAACTTGGCAGCTGATAGTTTCTTTGGTTTTGTGTTTAGACATTATACTCAAAATACTACTTTTTCCCTTTTCAGGCTTTAATTGGTATCCTAGACTCATAACACACATTTCTCTGGAGCTCATGTCTTCCTAACATTTTCAGCTTGGCCTAAAAAGCTACTTTGCTGGAATGTTTTAAAGGGCTAAAAACCCTCTAGGATTTGAAGTTAATTTAAACTAATTGAAGAAGATACTTCTGGACATACCAAAGAATAACTGGAATAATGGATCAGAATAACAGCTTGCCACCCTACGCTCAAGGCTTAGCCTCCCCTCAGGTAAAAACGAGTGATTTAATACATAACTATCATCTGAATTTCTTTGTGAAAGTGTTTTCTGTTTCTTGCATGTAATTTCACATTTTTGTTGTTTGCACATCTGAAAAGTTGTACCAGGTATTGAGTAATACTAGTATAAAGCAGAATTTTGAACCCATCGGTTTGTATGTCCAGAGGTGTAAGTAACGTGAGGTATATAGGGTTCTTTTGAGTTGAAACATGACTGACAAGTTGGAAAGAATAATTTAATTTTGGTGGTTGTTCTTTAAATTAACATACATAATGGAGTGACACTGTGCTATGAATGCATTTGATAGGATGGGCACAGTCTTTGTTGTAATAATCGTGAGTTAAATTGTGGGTCAGAGTTGAAGCATGATGGCAAGGTAGTGTGAGAAGCATGTTGCATCACTAGCTTGAGATGAACAATGCTAGAACTGACAGATCCCTAGAAATAACTTTATTCTATAAAAGAACTGCATTTCAGGAACTTTCTGGTTTTAGCTAGTTACTACTACATGCCTCAGGTTTGATGTGAGTAACTTGCATTGGTTTATTTTTAGACTCCTCCTGAAAACTTTTTTTTTTCTTAAAACCAACATGGTGTCAACAGGATCTGTTGTTTTTGTTTCGTGCTTCTGTAGGGTGCAATGACTCCAGGACTTCCAATTTTTAGCCCAATGATGCCATATGGCACAGGACTGACACCACAGCCTGTCCAGAGCACCAATAGTCTGTCTATTCTAGAGGAACAGCAGCGGCAGCAGCAGCAGCAGCAGCAACAGGCAGCGCAGCAATCTACATCACAGCAAGCAACACAGGGAACATCTGGTCAAACTCCTCAGCTCTTCCACTCACAGACTCTTACCACAGCCCCTTTGCCGGGAACCACACCTCTCTACCCCTCTCCAATGACTCCAATGACTCCAATAACTCCTGCAACACCAGCATCTGAGAGCTCTGGAATAGTGCCACAACTACAGTGAGTGCCCTGTGTGTTAGTGCAGCATGTTCTTTCTCAGATAGCCCTTTAAAGGCTTGGGACCAAAGCCACATCAGGAATTGGGTGCTGCATCTCGGTGGGAAGGGAGTCCTGAGAATTTATGTGACTCCTCTATCAATATGAGTAATTTTTTGCTTTTTTTTTAGCTTAGCTTTATTACTAAACCACTTAGTAATATAAACCGTTTCTTAGTGATTTGTCAACATGCATCTTTTAAGCATATCAGTGGAGGATGTTGTCTGTGTCTTCATTTAGCACAATTGTAGCTTTCAACTCCTCTGTGCACCTTAGGAGTTCATTATGCTTTAGCTATGAAATAGTCTGGGTTGATAATCTGGTATTTCAAAATATTCATACTTGGAAACATTCTCATTTATACTTTACTGGATACTTGCAACATGTTCACAGAAAAGCAAATAGTTCCACTTCACTGTGCATAGAACTTTGTTAGTGAAATATTGAAGCAGAAGACAGGAACTGTCACAGCTGAAAGTAATTGGAAGGGTAGAGGGGAATAAACCAGTCACTAGTCTAGGAGCTAGAGCTGAGTTGTGCTTAATACTCTATGTCCCCTTTTCTAGTTCATGGCTATAGCTGAGCTTGTAATGAGAGGGGAAAAAGCTAGAACTAATTCTGGGTTTAAGTGTGAAAGTACTTTTACTGGACTTTAGTTTAAAGAGACTTCTACAGTTATTTATGCAAGGCCCAAAGAGAAGTGGTTGATAATGTGAATTTGTCACTGAAAGAATAGTTCCTCATATTTATTTTTTCCCCATTAAAGACCTTTATATCTTAGGGTTTTCCTAGAAAACAAGTTCCCAGTTAAATTTTGCATCTAGGAGCTTCTGTTAAACTTTCTAGAGACCTCCTACCCTATTGCCTAGCAATGGGCATACTTCCCAGGTTGTTACCACTTAGTCATGCAACCCTTCTTCCCATACCAAGGAAAGTTCCAGACTGTACTATTGCTACCTTACCTTCTCCTGTCTCCAGTCACTTCCCTGATTGTGGTGGGGGCCCTTAACATCAAGAATTCTTCCTGCTAAACTCAAATAGAGATTCTTCTCATGAGACACTCTTCATAATAGCTGGCAGATTATGAGGAATCAGCAGTCATGCCTTAGGAGCTACTGCCCTACAAAAGAAGGTTCCTGAGCCAAAACACTGTTCAGTACTGCTGTCAGTAGGAAGGATGTCATTCAGACCCACTTGGAGAAACAAATAAAAAATAGATATCTATCTGTAAGAATCAAGCTTGGTTAAAAATGAAGAAGACACATTAATTCTTTACTGTATTTTTAATGTATTTCTCTGAACTGTCTTCAGGAATATTGTGTCCACAGTGAATCTTGGTTGCAAACTTGACCTAAAAACTATTGCTCTTCGTGCCCGAAATGCTGAATATAATCCCAAGGTAAGAGAAAGGTATTTATCTTATAAAACCTATGTCAAAGGTACAGGTTGTGGGTGTACTTTGCTGTAATAGATGGAAGAACCTTCCTGCTGTAGGTGCATTTTTGTACTATAGTTAAAAAAGAAATCTGTCACAGACTTACAATATTCTGTCAAACTGGTAAAAAACATTTTAATACTGGTGTGGCTGTGTGTTACACCACGTTGTAATTTGGTAGATTTAGACAGAACACAGCACACATTTAGGAAGAACCTAACCAACAGTGTCATACACTGGCCAGATTGCTTGTTGAGCTGGCCTCTGCCACTGTTCATCTGGACATGTTTGTTTTGTGGTGCTCAGAAGATTCCTTTTTCATATTACTGTAAAATGTCTGATGATGAAGTCTTGTTTCCTGTCTCCCAGCAAGGAGAAAGGAAGGAAGAATTCAGCTCCTGGGCTCCTGTCAGGGCCATGGTTGTGGCTTCTTCCACTGAGCTGCTCCCCTGGAATTTCTGTGGTCCCAACACGCTCGCTTATGTTTTACAGTCTCACTTCCCCTCTGAGCATTGTGCCTTTGTGTTTTCCCCCTGTACTCATGGCACCTCCTTACTTCTGATGGCTAGGTTTGGTGGAACGGCAAAATTCAGTTGTTGGGGTTTTTTTGTTTGCTGACTACTAAGTTGCCTGCTGATTCTAAAGAGTAGTTTGTTAAACAGAGGGATTTTTCTGTCTTTGAAAACTGAGCAACAGCAGAGGACCTGGAGTGTTGATTCAAGAAAATTAAGTCACTTAATTTTTCTTTTGGGTGGCTCCTCTTTGCAACCATGGTAGTTGGACACTATTTCTAATAAAAGTTTAGATGCTGTGTATGGAATTGAATTGACTCTTCTTGGGAAGGCTTTGGTTTTCCTCAGCTGTGGGTGGATGGCTTTGTTTTAGTATTTTGGATTTTGCTGCAGTTTATCTAAACTCAACTCTGAAAGATTAAAGCATGTGGGCAGGCATATGTGGTAAATTAACTGTTACTGTAAGTTTGTATCAGCAATACTGTTGGATAATTGCATGTAAGATATTAGCACAGCAAAAAATCTGAACATGCCATGGTAATTTAAGGTAGGGGTAGGTGGCTATAAAACTTGTAGGCTAGAATAACCAATACAAAATGCTGTTTTCCACAGCAGAGAGACAGAAGGGTTATGTAACATGCTCTTGACATTCAGTCAGTACATTTATCTATCAAAGAAGATGTTGCTTGGCTGTATTATTTCAGCCATATTTTGACAAATGTGCTGGTAGGTAACCCACGCTACCACCTTGGTTGTGTCAGCAGAACAGCTTACGGGGCTGCATGGTGAGCTGGTCCAAGTTAAATATAACAGACAAACAGGGGTGTGTCCACATCAGTTTCCAGTATCTCTTGCTTCAAAGAGTTTAAGAATGTTTGGAAATGCAGGCAGAGATATTACAGCACTCGGAATAAACAGCTAGAGCTAACCAGGCTGCTGTGTTCTCCTGTGGTGGCTGAGGTGGCTTCTGTTTACACAGAACTTTGATCTCCAGCTTGTTCTGTTTGCTGGTATTTCACACTGGCCTTTTTTTTAAGACACAGAAACAAAATAGATCATAAAATATTTGCAGATAGTCTTCCATCCTGCTTATAACAGATCTGATTTCAGGAGATGTGGAGGAAATTTTGATTTATTTTTAAGATTGTCTCTATTGCTCTGTTGCAAATGTTAACATTATTTATATGTTGCATATACCTTAATGAGAGATGAGCTTAGTAAAATAGGAATGCAATAGTAAATATTCTTTGTGTCTGACTCTACCTCTCGTGTGTGTTTGAAGCTACTTATGATTTAAGCATTTCAAGTAAATTTTGAGTGATCCATAAGTATGTTTGAACTTAGTATTTCTTGGCAATGCAGTGTAACGTGCTACTTAGATTATGCAAATTTAGCTTTAATATAATGGTCACATCAGTGTATCACTAATAGTCTCAACACTCGCATTTCAGCGTTTTGCTGCTGTTATTATGAGAATAAGAGAGCCACGTACTACTGCACTTATATTCAGCTCTGGAAAAATGGTTTGCACAGGAGCAAAAAGGTATGTTTAGGCATTACAAGTAAACTAATTTAGGCTGTCTTTTCTCTTGTACCATGGTGCTTTAGAAATACTATCATTTGTATAAGTACTTGTATATATACAACAAAGTTGTGCAGGTGTGACTGAGCTTGCTTCCTAGCTATTTCAAATAGACTCATACACATTGCCAAACAAAATGTCCTTTCATGGCTGAAAGGGCTTCATGAAGGGGGAAATGGTAGTTCCATTTCTGAGGCTCTTTCATACAGTCTGATGAACTGGTTTGTGGAGGTTGTTGCATTCACTTCTTTGGCTTTGCAGTTATCAAATTTTTCTAGTTTAAAAATTGCAGTGATTCTGCAGTGGAACTGCGTCAGCTGTAGGGCTGGTGGCAGAATAGTGATTTTTGTATTTGAATTGTTTAATTCATCACAGACCAACAGCTCCAAGTCTCTGCTCCATGTAGTCTGATCTCTTAACATTACCACTGAAGCATAAGAATTGAAAACTAAACATAAGCTTAACTCCAGTGGGCGGAACAGAAATACTGCTCTGAAGAAATCCGTTAGGAATGCAGAAACAATAAGCTAATGAGCAGAGATGAATTAATAGAGCTGTACAGGAAACACTTTCTCTGCCTGGTGATACTTGAATTTCAAGTTATCTTATTCTGTGTTAGAAACAACTATATCCTGAGCTGTTTACAAAACTGAAGCAAACTGAGTTCTGCAATAACACACTGTGTTAAACGCATATTTGAAAGCCTGGGATAAATGAAGAGGAGTGTTTTGGCAGTTCACAGATTCTTCTGGAAACGCATATTTTCTAGCAGTAGTAGTTCAAAGTTGTTCTACTTTGAATATTTAAGTAACAGTTTTCAAATCCCATTAGAAGACTGGATCAGTATTTTAAGAGTGTGAAATGTGTGGATTTATAATGCTGTTTTCTGCCTCAATGAACATTGACTGTCTGGACCCTAATACGAAAATCAGCATGCAAACCAGTGCCGGTTGTTAATTTTGGATGTAAAAATTTTGCATGTGATGCTCCCCTCCCCAACACAGATTGGTTTTTTTCCCAGTTACATATTTGTGGTTTAATGGTATTTGCTTTGAGTAATACTTAACTGAGGAAATAATATGGTTATCCTTTTCTCACTTCAGTGAGGAGCAATCCAGACTGGCAGCAAGGAAGTATGCAAGAGTTGTTCAGAAACTGGGTTTTCCTGCAAAATTTTTGGATTTTAAGATTCAGAACATGGTGGGTAGCTGTGATGTGAAATTCCCCATCAGATTAGAAGGATTGGTACTCACACACCAGCAGTTCAGCAGGTAAAAAAAAAAGGCTTATGTTTCATTCTTGTTGCATATTGACTGTTTGAGAGTGGCACCTGCTCAGATTATTCCTTTACACCAGAGGGAAACCTGCATCTTTGTTTCTGTCACTGCTCTGCCTCAGGTTTAACTGAGGTTGCCCAGTAGGAACTCATCAACATGATCCCTGCTGTGTTCTCCCAGGTTTCAGTGAAGTCCCCATCTGCTCTGCCCATTCCTGCAGATGACAGACTGGAACATGTGTGTGCAAGCATGTCTGAACACTGTCACTCTTTTCTCTTACAGCTACGAGCCAGAATTGTTTCCTGGCTTAATCTACAGAATGATCAAGCCAAGAATTGTTCTGCTTATTTTTGTTTCTGGAAAAGTGGTTTTAACTGGTAAGAGAAGACATTATCTTACTCCAGTAGGTTAGACTGTATTACAGAGAACACACGATACCGAGAGATATATAGGTTATTTCCTTTTGAGGTGACAGTACTGAGAAAGAACAGATAGTACAGCATTCTGTGGATGAGAATACACAAACCAAAAGATGCGTTTGGCTAAATTCATATAAACAGCAGTCATGAATCCTCATTAAGCATTCAAGTGCCCAAAAAACTGTTAAGAGTGCACATAGTGTTTCTGGCAAATCTGAAAATCCATTTCTCTGGGTTGGATGTTTATGATGGCACTCAGTGTTCTTTGACAGCTTGGCTGGAGTCTGCTGCCATTCTCCTTTGATATGGCAGCCAAAGAAGGAAAGATAGCCATGCTGTAGGGCCACCTCAACCTCAAGCACTCCACCTCCACCCTTCCTTTTCCCCTCATTCTGAATCTCACAATGGAGGAAGAAAACCCACAAGACTCTCAGGAAAAAGGAGCATGTCCCTGCAGTGTGGCCAGTGGCAGGCCTCTGCAGTGGTCTTCACAGCCAGATCTTGCTTCCCAGGTTTCACACTCTAAAAAAAAAAAGTTCCACCAGTGGAGTCTTTTTGCAGCAATGTCCTGTGGGCTGTGCTTTGTAGTTGGGTCTCCTGTGGAAGTTGTGCATGGAAGAATCCTGTTTGCAAATGTAGGATGCGCACAGAGATGCTAATGAAAGCTTTGCCATTTATCAGCATAAACAGTGAGAAGGATGGTATTACATGCTCTATATGTAATGTGTGTTACAAACAAAGATCTAGTAAAACCAGGGACTTATGGATATGCATCAGTTTTATATAGAGTTGTGTACAAATAAACATTCTCAAAGCTAAAATTATTTGGTGAAAGATACAAGCTAACTTGGTTCCCCCTCTCTTTCTAGGTGCTAAAGTACGAGCAGAAATCTATGAAGCATTTGAAAACATCTATCCTATTTTAAAGGGATTCAGAAAGACAACGTAACAGTTTCTGCATCTTTCGGAGAAATCAGGGGTATATTTTACAAGGTATTGTGTATGGCACGGCAGTAACAAGAGATGGACTTCCACTGAAGCTGCAACACCAGGACTTGGACTATTTCCCAGTTAGTGCCTACTTTCCCTGATGCTCAAGGGGAACTGTATTCTTGATTATGTCTACTGAGTTACTGTGAGTTGCTTTACTGGGCTGTTCCTGGGGCAGTCCCTCCAAGTTTATTTATATTCTAGCTTTTAAATAGTTTTAATGCCAGTTCTATTAATAGGAAATCCATAAGTTGGTTTAAAGACAAATACGACTGTGTCACTCAGCGTGTAAACCACTTAAATTGCCATGTATATATGTTCTAACTTCCTTCCATAAGACATGGTTTTTATAATTTTAAGAACATAAGCTTTTAAATTTCTTCCAATTTTAAATTTCTTTGGTGCCAGACACATTCCCTTTATCCAGTATTAAGCAAGACAGAATAAATTTATTAATGAAAATGGCTCACTGTACATATTATATAATATATACCTTCCTTCTCTTTCCTCCTTCAGCTCCACATGTACAATAAACCCTGTTTATACAACTATGGGAACTGTCTTAATGAATTTTAAAATTACCCAGCTGGTAGAGTGAAATACATTGCAAACCGTTTCGGGGGATTTTTTTATTTAATTTAACCTGGATCTTTCACTAGCACATACACTACTCCAAGTGACCTGTCATTTTGAGAGAGTCTTCACAATGCTCTGGCTTGCTTACCAGCAGTTACATCCTTGGCAAGGTCTAGCTTGAATATTTCTAATATGCTAAAGCAAGAGATGACTGATTGAAGAAGTGTGTGTTCCAGTATGTGTTGCCTTATCTTCAACACATGGGATTTATGCAAGTCTTAAATAGCTACACTTGACTGAATTGAACAAAAATGCCTGCTTAGCTTCCAGAATTTCTTTAAAATACTTTTGTATTTTACCAACTATGACAGCCTCACTATATTAGTGTTCCTGTACAATGTCAAAGACTAGTCAGTATGTACATGATCTTCTCTCTGAACTGTGCTTGAAGCTTATAGGCTGAGAACTAAAAATAAACTTTTTCTCCAGTAAATTTCCAGTAATAGTAACCTCCTTTCTATGACTTGCACATTCTTTCAACAGCTTTTACCTAAAACTAACCCAAATGTAACCATGGTCTCTTTGTTTACTAAGTTGGTGTTATATTCCAGACAAAATGAAGTTTTGGTTGGCTTTGCTACTGCTGCTTGCAAATCCTAGTGGACCATAATCCATAGTCTTCTAGAACTACTCCCCCCACAGCAGTGTACACAACTGTTTCTCCAGGTGTTTTAATAATTGGTTTCACAGATCTTACCAGAAAGGTGCTGTTTAATAATGTAGCTTTGCCAGGGTAAGTTCAAAATAGCCAAACCCTGTATCACCTCTAGTGCCACACTGTTGTGAGCTAGTGAATGTTACTAAGTGCTCTTGAACATAGCTGTCCATGCTTTTGCAGGAATGGTTTGGGCAGGATGAGGGAATACCTAAATGCAGTAAATTCTATAGAAAAACCACCCCACCCCCCAACTCTACCCTCCACCCTCTCCCCCTGCCCCAGCCCATCTTTTCTGCAACTATAGCTATAGCCAAAGGCATAAAGCTGCTGCCACAGTAATTTCAGTATTATAATTTCATTTTTTCTTGCCTCAGCTATATTGCAGTCAAGGAGCAAAAGAATCCCTGCAGAGGACACTTACTTTTAATCTTCACCAAAGATGGCAGACTTAAGGTACCATTCCGCTTGAAAATCTGCTGCTACAGGCAATAAGTAACAACATGGACACATTCTGATAAGGCTGGCTGTGTTTAAACTGCTTCTGCATCAGACAGTCCCATACAGAAATAGTTTAGCTCAGTTAATAGTTTTAAGACTGATAAAACACTTAATTTTTGTGCATTTTACCTTGAATAAGCACTCAATCACAATATGTAATAACTGCCAAGTTACATTCTGTGTACTTTCTGAGAAAGAGAAGCACATTTACATCATGTAGTGAAAGGCTACACATCTTTGTCTTAGTTAATGACTTCCATACTCCTCCTGAGCATAAGCATGCCAGGGATCTTACAGTAGTCTGCGTCTCTCTGTGAATGAATGTTAATTTTTGAGTAGCACAAAGAAAATCCTGGCAGACAACAACCTAAGTTCTTGAAATCCAGTCAGAATAAAAGATACTTTGACCAATCCAAAAATATTTCATCTTTATTTAAACGTTCAGAACTGAGATTTGAACTTACTTAAACTCGCCGAACAAATGCATCTGGCTTCATTACCAGCTTGAAGTAAAAGCTCCCATGGAGTGCAAGAGAGAGGCTGTCAAGGTATTACTTTTAGTTTCTATCAGTCAAAAGATCCACAGCCATCAGCAACTGTAGTTCAATCTGTCTGCAAAGCACAGATGCACTGAAACAAGGCAAGTATTCTATTTAGAAGATTTGGCTTTGTAACCTGAGGGAAGGCAAACAGAAGCTGCAGAGAAGTCTTGTTTCCATATGAACTCCTCCATGTATTTATTTTCCTCACCGCAGTTGTTAGCACAGGTATACACCACCAGTGTTCCCCAGTCAATGCTCTCTCCAAGGCTGTCAACCTGAAGGTGGTTCAGGAGCTGTGGCATAATCTTTTATAAAGGAAAAACAAAGGTTTAGAGGTAGACCACAGGTCTCTAGCCTCTCCCTGCATGTCTTCTCAGAGCCAGTCCTGCCTTTATTTACGTTCTCCTACACTAAAATCCCAATCAAAGCTACTTGATAACAGAGCAGCTCAAATACAATAAATTTGGAATTCCCAACACAGTATAGTAGATACACAGGGAAACAAAGGCATGGCCCTACTTACTTGAGATACAGAAGTTTTATCTAAGTGCTGCCTGACTTGCAAGCCTCCTTCCATTTGAAATTACCTTCATAATTGTTTTCTCTTTGCACTACATTAAGTGTATTCACCAAATATACACGTTCAGCATTCAGAACTATACAGCTGAGTGTTTCCAGCCAGATGTATTTCTAAGTCACGTCAGGAAAGCTTTTTTCTTTTTTAATACACAATACCAGACTCCTATGACTTAAGAGATGGCTCCATATTCACCAGTGGTCCATTTTATAGATGGTGCAAATTATCAGATGGGAACCTACCTACTGTATGTGGAAGTTTTCAACGAAAAAGCAGTTACAGTAGTAAATGAGGGCTCTGTACCATTTAACGTAATTAGCTTGTAGCAACTGCAACCACCCCACTCTAACTACAAGTCAACACCTATACAATTAGATTCTGTTAAGTCTCAACTATGTTGTCTAATTATCTGTAAATGAATCTACATACCTGGAATTCAAAAATCCTTTTGGCACCACATAAGCAATTTGGGATATCTTTTTCTTTAGGTATATTTTCACCTGCTACCCAGATTGGGCCTTCTCCTTCTCTGCAGTATCTAATAATCTGAAATAGAGCAGAAGTTAAGCTCTTGAGGCTGTCTTTTCATCTTGATATAGAAGTGGTACTTAATGACAAAGCTGTAAGATGGTGCAAAAAAGGTCATTTCCTTTAAGTAATACCCATGGCAAAGTCTATCAGTTGTAAATGTGGTACTTTAAATAAGACAGGCCCTTTATATAAATTTTCTTAACAAACTGAATGATGGAAGTATTCATACAGCTTTTTTTTCAATGAACCAGAGATAAACTGCAATGATTTGTACTGCTCTTATGATTCCCATTAAGGGACGCAGAAGTGTGAGGTCATGTATATTATAGTCTTGGGACAAAGGAAGAGCAGATTGATAATTAGCATACACAAGTGTGCAGAAAAGTCAGGAATGCAACCCAGCTCTTCCTGTTAGCAATTCTGCACCTAAATGAAGGGGACTCTCCTGATGTCCAAGGAGAAGGTACTTTCAGACATTCATATCCTTTGTTGTTCTGTTACTATCTAAGGATTTATACAGGAAATCAGGCATTATCAAAGATCAGTCAAGATGGGGATGGTAGGAGTGATGCATCTACTCCAAGTAGAGGAGGGAACAAAGTCTCCTACTTTCTGGGTGTACACCTTAACCCCTCAGCTAACCCCAGGTAAAACACAGAGATAATATCTTCCTTCTCCACCATGTTCATGGATTTAGGCCTGTTTCCTCTGAATGGAAGAGAGACATGTTTCTATTTGACAATGAGGCTTTTTTTTCAGCCTCTTGTGTTAGCAAGCAATAGCATAGGGGAAGATTTCTGGTTCAAACAGTTGACATTTTAGAGCCATCACTAATTTCTTCAACCTTAAAAAAAAATCCAAACCACCCCTCCATGCAGCTGGTGACAGTGACAGAGCTCTTCCCTGCAGTTTTGCTTCAGCTGAGAAGGGAAGCCAACAGGGCCAAAGGCTGGGGAAGGGTGCAGTGGCTCACTACCTCCTTTGGTTAAACCGCCTCACAGGATGGCAGGTCCCAATCCTGCCAACATTGGCTTCACCCCCCCGTGCCTTCTCATCCTGACCAACTTCTGTTTTAGACAAGTGAGTAGGTGCTAAACTCTTACTTCAGCATGAATCAAGTTCTACCCACAAGGAAGATGAGGGAATGCTTCATGAGGGTTAAGGTGTGGGAAGGATGAGGGGGCATCCCTGTTGCCGTATCTAACGGTAGGTACAGAAGGCAGTGAAACATTGTCCAGGTGCAGCACGATGCTGGGCCAGAAACTCTTAAGCTCTACAGCTGCCCCATCTTCTGACCTGCTCTGGTTCAACAGCTATTCGTTCTTTAAACATCTGGAAAATCTTGTCATCTTCAGTCTCGTGTTTTGCCATAGCTTCCAGTGTTTCTTCATCTAAAGACTGACATGCTTCACCTAAAGAAAAAAAACCCAAAGGTTACAGGCTAATGCGAGACAGCCAGAAACTAAAAACAATACTGCACCTGTGAGTGCATTTTCCTCTCAAGAATCATTTCCAGTATTCTAAGACCAAAATCATTCCAAGACTCCCCTCCAGTCCGCTTTTTGTGACAGTCACACACAGATCCATTTACTAGTGTTAGGTGCATTTTTAAACATAAATGTCCACACTGGAATGCCTGAAAGGGAAGGAGTTAATCTACAGCAGTTTGTGGCTCCTAGTGGGTATCACAGAGAATGCTGAACCTTCAGAACGTGACATCTGGAAAGGCCATCTGTGCTGTGTGTGTGCCAGGCTTCAGTTTCTAGAACTGAAGAGCATGTCTGTTATAGTCCAACATTCACATCAACATGGTGTACTGAGCAGTCTCGAGATGGACGTTTGGGAGCCCAGCAGCCTTCCCAGTACCACCACAAACACTCTGCCTGGGTGTGTTCAAAACTGCATGGTGAGCTGCAAACACATCATGCATTTTTGGGGAAAAGGGGAAAGTGCCTGCACTTCAGCTGCTTAATTGAAGATCAATTAAAATAGCCTCAGAACAGCTTTCTTTAGCGCAGACAAGCAGGTTTGTTACACATTTTCCATAAATTCAGACAAACTGAACTAAGTCAAGTCATGTAACTTGTCATGTCAAGCCATGTAACTCAGTCTCCTGATTCCAAGAGTGTCCGGCAGCCCGTGCTCAGGGTCCCGTATTTCTCACTTGTGTTGTTTCTTACCTGCAGGAAGCACAAAGGGACACAGTGTAACTCCCAGCTACCTGCAGCTTCACTGCAGCAACAGTCACTTCAACAGCTCTTGGGGTTGGGGCTTAGTAAGTCTCTCCCCTAAAAACAACTTATATTATGGGATGTCTACAAAAAACGTAAATTACAGATGACTGTAGATTTAGCCTTTTGGGAAGCCACTAATTTACAACATACACTTAAAAATTACAGTATTTTGTATTTTAAAGACGTGATGCAGGCTTCATTAGAATTATATCTTCTTACCTGCACTGCTTGTGACACAGAATTCCTCTTGCTCTTTCAGGTCCTTTGATGTCTCTACAGCTACTTGTTCATCATTGGGATTTACAGTGCTGTCAGCAATCAATTCTGGTTCCTCAGGTTCTATCAAAATTTCATATTCTGGAAAAAGGAATTCATTATGCTCTGGAATTGCATCTGCTGAGCCATCTACAAAACAGAAAACAGATACCATTTGTTATCTCAGATTTCACGTCCTTCTCCCCCAAAACTACATAGCAAACTACGCAGCAAAAACAACAGTGCAAACGCTGCACAAGCAAGTGTGGTTTTGTCCTGGGTTCAGCAGTAGCAGTCATTTTTCTCCTTCTTAGTAGCTGCTGCAGTGCTGTGTTCTTGACTTTCAGCCCGGGAACAGCGCTGATAACACCGATGTTTTTAGTTGCTGGTCAGAATGTTTACTCTGACCAAGGACTTTGTGAGTCTCATGCTCTGCCAGGGAGGAGAAGCCAGGAGGAAGCAGAGACAGGACACCTGACCCAAACTGACCAAAGAGGTATTCAATACTACAGCACATCATGCCCACTATATAAACTGGGGACAGTTACCCAGAAGGGCTAGACCACTGCTCGGGTCAGGCTGGGTATCAGTCAGCAGGTGGTGAGCAGTTGTATTCTCTTCCTTTGTTATTTCCCTTATCATTATTATTATTGGCAGTAGCAGTAGTGATTTGTGTTATACCTTAGTTACTGGACTGTTCTTATATTAGCCCGTGGGAGTTACATTCTTTTGATTCTCCTCCCCATCCCTCCGGGAGCTGGGGGAGGCATAAGGGGGGGGAGTGAGCAAGCGGCTGTGTGGTTCTGAGTTACTGACTGGGCTTAAACCATGAGAGGTTTACATCCCTGACAGGAAAGATTTTACATTAAGAAAAGTAGAAAACCACAACAGGTGGCACATTGCTCTGAATCTGTAAATCCAGGAGACAGAGAAGTCAGACTAAACAGTGTCAGCAGACACATTTTAAAAAACAAACCCTGCAGTTCAACAACTCTGTGTATCACTCACTCTAACCAGCATATGCACACTAGTCAAGTGTGCAACAGGTGCCCCCAAGCCACACTGGTTTAGTGCTTTTCAACTGTATACCCCAAGTAGGCAATGCTTCCACAGACACATCAAGTGTTCCTTCTGTGACAGCAGTGTTAACTATGTGCTGGTATGTGCTTCAAGTTTCCACTGTTTCAATGAAATGTTTCGACTGTCTGCCCCATAACTTGATTTGCACGAGTCAACTTCTTATGTTCTCCTTATTTCCATTTCCTACAGAGTCTTCAAGACTAGCATCCTTAACAATGCAGGACAGGGGCTACACTGCACACACCAAGTTTCACTGCCCCGCTAATCATACGATACTTCTGAAGACTAAAAAAACACTTTAAAGATCCTGTACTTGTCCTCTTAGCAACCAGCATTCAAACAGGTGTATGAATGAGACATGAGAGCAGCAGAGGGGATAGTGTACGAAAAGTGTCTCTAGAAGAGCATCCTCGTGGAAACCTCTCTTTTCTCCTATTAATGGTATCCTGTGAAGGCAGCACCTTTCTACATTCCTTCACAATTTCCAAGTCTTAAAAGTAGCCTGCAAAGCAAAAAGACTGGTCTACATCCTCTCAGCATTTTAAGGCAAACGGAAAAAGATCTTTGGAAGAGAATAAAAGTCCATCTTACATTTATCAGCCTTCCAGGAACAACACGTTCTTAAGTTAGATGCTAACTAAACATCTAAGAGAAAGAAAAGCATCTGAAAGAATTGCTAAGAGCTTCCTCGCAGCTCATCAAACACCACAGAAGACACAGCCACCTTTCCTGTATCCGCTGCAGGCTCATACCCCAGTAACAAGGTAGGGTACCGGCAGCGCTTCTCGGCGGGCACCCTGCGGCCAGACCGCGGGCCACCACAGCCCGCCCAGGCAAGCTGTGAGCGAGCCCCCCCGCTCGCTCTACCGCCGGAGACCCACCTCCGCTGGCGGCGTGCTGCTCGCAGGAGCGCCGGTGCCCCCGCCGCCAGTCCAGCGCCTGGTGCTCTGGGCCGCAGTAGCTGACACGGCGGCAGCGCCCGCATGCGTGCGGCCCCAGGCAGCCGCAGACGCGACAGAGAGCGGCACCGCCGCGGAGCCTGCGGGGAAGACCGGCGGCAGCAAGCTCCGGCGGCGGCTCCTCGGGGGGCGGCTCCTCGGGGTAGGTGCTGTTCCGCCGTGGCAGCTGGTTCCGGAACACTGCGGGCGACAGGCGGCGGTCAGCGGCGGCCGAGGGGCCTCGCCCCGTCCTCACCCACCGCCCCCCGCCTCACCGCAGAGGGGCCCCTGCGGGCCCGCCAGACGGTAGCAAGCGGCTCCACGGCAGGCGAAGACGAAGAGAGTGCGGTGGAAGGCGTCAGGGCGGTCGCGCAGCGGCGCGTACAGCTGAAGGAGGAAGGCGCAAGGCTGCTGGCAGCGGCCGCAGCGCAGGGCGGCGGGGCCCGGCAGCCCTGCCTCGCCCAGCCACGCCGGCCGCCCCCCGACCTTACTGGGGAAGTAGGCGCTGCGCAGCCGCCAGGCCTCGGCCGGCCCCACCGCCGCCGCGAAACCCAGCTCCACGCCGGCCGCCATGCTGTCGCGGGAAGTGCCGCCGGCCGGCTTCCCCTCGCTCCGGAAGCGGCCGCCCCGTACCGCCCTCCTCATACCGCCCCGAACGGCCGCGGCAGGCGGGGCAACGGCATTGAGCGCGCTACCCGCTGCGGGCCCCTGAGGTGCGTCAGGGGGCGAGGCGGGAGGGGCGGCACGGATTTAGTCAGGTTTTACATGTAACAGTCATGAAGTAATTAAAACAATGCCCAATTGCCTACAAATAAAACAACAGAACCTCAACCAGATCCATCCCAAACAGCAAAACCCAATTAGCCATTCTGGTTATTGCCAAAGGTTTGATTTGCTCTGTTCATAAGGGCTTCACATTACATTTAGCCAGCCAGCAACATATTTTTCTAAATATTAATTTTAATAGCAAGTCTTTTAATTCCCCATTACATTTTCATATCCATTAAATACTTGAAACCAATCACACTTTTTGTTACAAGTCTAGAAAACTGTATTGAAGTACCCATTACTGTGCACATTTCTTCATAAATATTTATCAAAATGAAAGAAAAATACCAACAAAAAAAGAAAAAAAACAAACCAGCAATGTTTAATCCGTTTTAAAAACCAAAACACGGTGAGGATACAAATACAATCTAAGCCTCATGGCAACAGTTTCTAAATGACAACGGTGCTGAAGAACACCTCCAGACCCCTGACACTCGCAGGCCGCCGGGCAGGAGGCAGCCTCACTTCCTTGCTCCCATGCCTGGTCCCTGCTCCAGCAGGTGCTCCCATCTACTCACAGCATCAGGAACCACTCAGAGTCGTGCAGCCACAGGCTTCTGTACAGGTATCCTGGCATCTAATGAAAAGAGTTAACACTCAGCAAAATGGTGTAAATACCACCCCATTAAACTACTTTTTCCCTTATTTTCCTTGATCACTGGGTTGCACAGTGTTCCAAATAAAGAAGGGAGATTCAAAGCTGCAGTCAATGACACCAGAAAAAGTATTGTAAAACAATAACAGAAAAAAATCATGAGGATTTTTATACAGATAAATCTAAGGAACTAGTAGGGACAAAACACTGCATCTAATCTATGTGTATTGTCCAAACTAATTTATAACTTGAGGAGCTCTCTTCAAATTGAACAGAGAACACTTACCAAACATATCCAGGATTTTATTAACAGCTTCTTGATTTACATTGTAAGTGAACCCACTGGACCTACAGTTAAAAGGAGAAAAAAGTTTCCTCAATTGGCATTTCTTATTCCTGTCGTTTCTACGCAAATAATCTGAATTACACATTTTCATAATTCCATCATAATTTTTCATCCTACCAGCATACATATTAATTTTAATGACATGGCAGACTCCTAAGCAGATTGTACTTAAGGACAGTTACAGTTTTTTTTATCCTTCCTCTTGCTCACAGTGCTCATGTCTCTCTCTCCTCTTGATTTTTATTAGGGACAAGTGCAGGAAGAGAATCTTTTGTTTGTTTTCAATCATATAATTTTCAAGACTATCTGTGAAATTGAACCAAATCTTCAGATGATGACAAATTCTGTTGCACTTGATTTATTCCTTTTACTTGAAAGGGGAATTTAGCTACAGACATGTATTTAGCACAGTCAGGCGGCTGGGGACATAACAACAACAGCACTTTGTGTACTTTTCAAGAGCACTACAAACCTTAACCAATTCATTTCCATAATAGAGGCACAAGCAAATAGCTTGGGGTCATCAGCTGCCAACTACATTCTGTGAAACACTCAAGACTGTGGACTTGTATGAGGAGCTTTCATGGTCCTACTTTTAAATACAGTAAGAAGCTCTATGAGACATTAATTTGATAACAGGAAATTGTGTCACTGTACTTTTGTGTAACAGTTGGTTTTTAATCTTAGGCCTATAAACTATGAACTGTGTTAAAAGACTTTAATGACTAAGCTGTCAAATTGCTTTGAGATGTCAGTGCTGACACCCCCCCCCCCCCCCCAAATTAGTATTCCTGATTATTGCCTATATTTTCTGATGAGGCTTATTGTAACACAGAGTAACTCTTCTATTTAAAATAAGCAGGACTGTTCTCTTTGCTTATCGAAGCCTTGGGAAAACCTTTGAAAACCAAAAGATAAAGGGAGTCAGAAGAAACCTACTAGTGAGTTAGATGGGTCCCATGGGAGTCTTTTCACAATGAGGGGATGCCATTCTGCTTCTACAGCACTTACAGAAAGTAAGGACCTGGGTCTTCATCGTGACTCATGTGAATCCAATAAACCTTCAGCTGACTGGTGCTCAGGCAGGCACTTCACACTAATTGATCAGCCATCAGGAATTGCCAGTAAGACCACCCACTGACTTTTATACACCGAAAAAACAATGTTACTTACATTTTCTTCTTCTTTGCTGCACCTAGTTGTACAAGAGCTGCTAAGGCATTTTTCTGCATGTCAGAAGACAATGCTTCATAACACTGTGTATTCCCTACAGAGAAAGCAGAAGCATAATTAAAAGTCTTATCACTGACCATTAACAGGCTACACTTGTAATACCCTATTGCAGAACAGCTGTACACACCCTTTTCAAGAAGTTGAAAAACAAAGTTGCGGACTCCAGGTATAAACTGCTTCTCTGTAAAGGCTTCTTTTGCTTCCTTTGTGAGGTATCTGAAAATTAACTAACATTTAAAAAAAAAAATTAGCACTTCTTTCCTTTTGATTATCAGCTTGTTATGAATTACACACAGATGTGTCTTCATTGGTAAGTAATAATTACACTTTGAAAAGTGTAGGAAAGGAACTCAAAAGGTATTATTGCACAGAGCATGAGAATCCTAACATTAAAATAAGGTTCCGTATTACTGTAATAGTTACCTTAGACATTAATTTACCATCCCTGTTCTCACAACCAAAACTGTGTTGTTGTCTGGTTTTTTTTTAAAGCAATACCTGTTTTACAGATGGGAAAAAAAAATGGGCAAATCACTACAGTTCAGCCCAAGTCTTATACCAGATCATTAACAGTTTCCACTAGGTTCAAATAGTCTACAGTCTCACCAGTCTTACATGGACATACCTGAGGTTTTAGCCTCCTGTTAATTAATAAGCAATATGCAAGTATGCAATGTAAGTGTTTAGTCTTATTAAAAACCTTGGAAAACCAAAACAATTAAAAGATATGGATGCAATTAATGAGTCCTCAAAAAGCTATTAGATAATGAGATGCAAACTCATTTCCACACCCAATAGGACAGCCCACACAAAATGAATTAAGCAAGAGCTCGTCCTAAGAAAGCACAATGAACCTATTAGCAGCACACTCCCCATGAAGCTTATAAACCCACAGTGGGCCAGCACATAACAAAGCAGTTACTGTAACTGGTAAAGTTTAAGCCAAAAGCTGAAATCAGGATCCTGGGGTTGTGTTTAAGATATTTATCACTGCTATTTCTCAACTCTTGCACTCCCCAGCCATGCAAACAGTCACTATTTATACTCCAGAAGTATCACAGCTCTCCTGCTTTCCCTATAAAACACAGGAGAGAAAAAAGAAAATTTCCAAAGAACAGCATACCTGATAACCTTCCACAAAAGGTCTGAACATAGTTGACAAGAAAGATACTATAAAACTTCCTTTGTTCGTTGGGTAGATTTCCTGCTGATTTGTTTGAATGGCATCACATTTTGTAAGTAGAAAACATCCTTCCTCAAAATCCTGGGGAAGAGAAGCATAACTGAAATTTTAATATCTACAATAAGTGCAGTTGCCTTTTCGCATGAAATCAAACCACAAAAACTATACAACAGGACACCACTTCCATTTCTGAACTCGGTTCTCAAGAGACTTGAACCAAAGTTTTCCTATATACCAGAAATACCCTTACAAAAAGGCAGTGGAAATGTCTTCTTAAATACAGCTCTATCTTGATGCTCAACAAGCCTAGGAGCAGAGAAAGTGCCTGTGGCTGCTATTTTAACAGCCACACTAAGCTCCCACATGATTTTGTCAGAATAGGGTCAGGTTCTCTGGCTTAAGGGTTTTTGGTTTGTTGGTTTTGGTTTTTTTTTCTGTGAGTGTTTTTTATTTATTTTTCAAGTCAGGTTTGCCCTTATCTCATGTCCGCTGTTTGCAATAGATGGTAACATAGTTCACTGACCTGCCTTCTACAAGAGAGGCAATGCAATGGCCAAAAGTTAAAAATTACAGAAACATCAATGACAGAATCATTTTACTGCCAGTATTGGCATAAGGGGGTGGAGGCACAGGACACACATGCAGAGAACATGAGGGGATAGGACATAGACATGGCAGAGAACACAAGGAGTTTGAATGCAGACATGACAGACACATGGATGACTAGAGGAGTAGACTGCTCAGAGATTGCTAAGAGATCCCTTAATATAATAGCAACTCTTTCACTTGAATGCAGTAAAGTCAGTCATAGCCAGTCACCTTCCTGTTCCCTGCTTGGTTTTGGTACTTAAGAAAAGGTGCAAAAGGCAACTAATGGTGCCAGTAAGCCTTTTGAAAAAGGCCCCATTCTCTTCAATATAAAACAAAAATCTACAAGATTTTAATATAGTTGCAAGTCTTGAATATTCCTGTGAAAATTATACTTATCTCTTTCTTAGTGCAGGAAAGATCACAAACCTTACCATCAGATATTTGGCCTTTGCATTGATAAAAGTCACATTTAATCAGTTTTAAATCCAAATAAAAACTACACATGGACATACCAGTTGATATTGGGTATGACATTGAAACAGGGTTTTTACTGATAAACTTGTGCTCACCTGCAGTTCCCTCTGTCTGGACTAGAGCCAGCTCCAACCCAGCAGGATGTGTACAAACCAACATAGCAAGTTCTACTGTGCCCTATAATAAGGCAGTATGCAGGAACAATACTGGCTTTGTCTGAGTAATGGTTGTATGGGGTGTGGGGTGAAAAGAGGGGAAACTCTTTTCAAGCAAATAAGATACAACTGAAGCTTCCATAAGACTCTCATAAGGAACACAGTTATGCCATTAGGAAAGTTCTCACTTCAAAAACCTTCACAAGGTGCACCACCACAACTCTGTAGAAGATTGTGGCTGCAGAAATTTAAATCAGCCTTTACTATAAGCACTTCCCTCATAGGGCTTACAAAGTACTATATACATCTACACAAGATAAATGCCAGCAATAAAAAGCTACAAGGGCTCAACACCATGAACATCAAAACCTTCAGAGTTCAAGGTATCAGAGGAATGTTAGCCACAGAGTGGATACTGCCATGCTGAGTAGTCAAGAAGTGGGTATGGAGGCACACTTTAACAGATGGGGCACTGGGTGTTGGCAGAGTCCTCTGGTATCCCTACCATCAAGACCACACACATGGAGCTACACAAAACAACTGATCACAGCTGCACTAGGAGGAGTATAATCAACCAGAGGACAATAGGTACTTAAATTTCAAATTGCATACTCTGTCTGTCAAAGATAACAAGGGCACACAATAGTTGATCATTAACTGGTATAATACCTACAGTTTAACTTTCTGAAAGAGCAGCAGTGCCCCTCTGCTACACGGTCTGCAAGAGCTTTTAGGAAAAATCCTGGTGTACACTCAATGAGAATTCCCATTTTCCCTGTTTTGTTTCTGCATTGACAGAACATGTCCACACTGTGACAGAATTCAATTAAATCGCTTTTTTTTCTTCACAGCCTAAGGTCTCTTTCATAACTGCAGAGCAGGAGGACAGTGTTTAAACTTCATTTAAAAGACTGCTTTTCATATATTTTAAAATTTGTGCCCGAAGACTGATAGCTTTATGAAAAAAAACCAAACTTCTGCTACAGTTAATTTTAATAGTTCAGAATTGGGCAGTTTCAGGATTTTTAGGGTTTTAATGGAAGGGATGGGAAGATTGCATATGCAACCTTGTGGATTCAGTCAATGTTTCACAACTAACCAAATGATCCCCCTTTAAGCTCTCCCTCCCACTTACAGATCAAGCTGATATCACTTTAGGTGTTTATCACAAAGCACTTGTTTGGCAGAGCCCTGCAATCAGATACTATTTTAGTTGGCTGTGTTACTATCACTGTTTTTGTGTAAAGGATGCTTTTACCTTCAATGAAATGCCAGGAAAGAAGATGAACTCATCAGAAAAAACATCTCTCAAGAAGCTGAAGTAGTTATAGACTTCCTCTGAAAAAAATATTGTAAAGTACTATTGTTTAAAAATCTAATTTAAAACACACAAGTGAAAAGCCACTTAGTCCTTATTTTAGTACCTATTTCAAATAAAATGGACTTGATATTAAAAGCATACATACATATACAGCAGAAACTACTACAACACAACAGGAAGTCCCCTAAGCACTTGATTCAATTGTTACCAAGCGGAAAAAACTGGGGGTTGTACCTTCTCAAAACATGCATTAAATACCACATAATCAGATGTTGCACAGAACTAAGGTATGTGTTCTGAAAGTTTCTTTAAGAGCCAAGTATTGGAAAACACTGAAATACTTCAGAAGCAGTAATGGGAAAAGAAGACTGAGAACTAGCTGCACTATGCAAGTGTAATTTGTAACCCAGAAAGCTAGCCTGCTGAACACCAACAAAATTAGACACTTGGGAACTGGGACCTGCTCATCTTAACCCTACCTTCTCAGGGTACTTTCAAAAATACCAGAGGGTAAACAAACAGAAAAGCCAAACAAAATACCTCTGTCCCTTCCCAACATATCCACCTGGTGCCATGGGACCTTATCCAGGATCCTAGGTAGCTGCCACTAGCAGCTGCAGGAACCTCGTGCTTCTCTGACAGCTGACAGTACATGGAGCACAGCCCACAGACTGTCAGAGCTACCTACCCAAAACATACCTTTTCTGAAGCTGCGTGTCATCTGCAAGGCAATTGCCACCAGAGAGGGACGCACAAACACATTCAGCAGCTGGTTTCTGTAGGTGGCACACATGAGGATGGCCAGGGCATGCTTGAAGACGATCTCCCCTACAGCTCCATCTTCCACTCCTTTGTCATTTAGGACCACATGGCCATCGACAAGGCGAGCAATGTTGGAATGCAGGGTGAGGCCAGACATGACTGCTTTTTTGGCACACAGGTTATCTAGCAGGAAAACACAATACTTGGGAAGATGCAAAAGGGGACATAACTCTATTGAAGGAATCTAAAATGCACCAGTATTTCATCAAATTTTATGATCGAAGAGTAATTATTACATCAAACATGTTCAGTTAGAGAGATGTTCTAAAATAACCCACACCAGGAATTTGCAGCCTATGTGTAGTATGAGGTGGAGAGAACAAATTTCAGACATTTCTGTAATTAAATCACTTTAAATTCTTTCGCTTGCTAACACAGATTTCACATACAATCACCTTGAATTTTCTTTGCTCCTTCAGCCTACTTCGTTCCAGTTTTGCTAAAGCTCCCAAGTTTCTCAGTGCAATAAGAAGCAGAATTTTGAGCAAATGATTTTGCAGTTCCTGTTTTTAATATAAAATTTCTAACAGCCAAGCAGATGTTCTGCCTGTAAACACCAAGCAGCATGACAAAGGCAGAAACAACAAGCTGTTTGGAGACAAGAATGGACAGGGTACATGTAGTTGCTGACTTGGTGATATCGCCAAATTAGCCTTTAAAATGTATTTATTCTTTCAAGTTATTGTCAATCCAAAACAAAACAATGAACCCTGTTTCTATGCAACTGATACCTAGAGCGGGGCCAGCACACTCCAACAAAATCTGCTCAGTAGTTGTCATTCCTCTATTTTGTTACCATGCCTGTTTGCTATTCCACGACTATAGCACAATTCTACTAAAACAAAAGCTTATTCATTGTTGCTAAGAAAATAAACACAATATATAAGCAAACCCAAATGTAGTATGTTTTTCAGTTTACTGTGCAATAAGATTCAAAATGATGTTCAAATGTGGCCATTAAATTCTTCCTTTTACCAGTCTGGCAGAAGCAGACCTTGTCTGCATTTAGTGCAGTGCAAATCCCTGAAAGGAGAAGTGGTTTTCTTCCAGAAACAACAGAATTTTGTTGTAACTCTAGCTTGCTCCTATTTCTTTACTGCAGTAGTGAGAGAGAGCCTTGATTATACACAACTACAGAAGCAAAGATCCATGGATTAAGTCTACCTGCGCTGATAAGATAAATGTACTTGCACTACGCAGTATTTTTACTTTGCTGTCTTTACTACTTATGTCCTGAGGCTCTAAAATTAACTATCTGTGTCACCTTGGCTCACACAGGGAAGTTTAAAACAACTGTTAAGAAAGTTTGGAAGGAGACTCAACCCTTCAGTAGCCAATATGCATGTATACATTGTGTATATTAAAAAGAGTGTATGTGTGTATAAATGTATAAATAAAACCACCAAAGAAGCCTACTTCTTTGAAGAAGATCTACTTCACCACTGTTTCTGGGGATAAAGTAAAAATGTAAAAATAAACAGATAACTTACAGTTTTGATTTTCTCTCACCCATTTGTTTCTGCTAGTTCTTCGCCACAGTAACAATTTTTACCACAGTCAATATCAAGCAATAACTATAGTGTTCCACTAAGTTAACTGCTGCAGATCATGGAATTGCCTGGGCTGACGTAAGGTTCAAAAAGACAAACACTAGGCAAACCTCATACTCTAATACAAGTACCTTTTAATTTCTTCCTCATTCCACTCTTTGGGATATAACAATAAAACATCTGTTCTGCTTCCACCAAGCTGGTTTTTAAAGTATGATCTTCTACAAACTAAGTCAAACCTTCCATGTTTTAGCATCATTTTTAGCATTTCATAAAATCCATTTACAATTCCAAGAAAATGTTCTGTAAAGTTGTCACCATACACTGCCTCCACAGAAATACAGTTTATCCTTCATGAGCAACAAAAGCAATAGAAATAACACATATTTTGCATACCAGGCCATTCAATGAATCCTCCAAAAGTCTGTGTTAAGCCTTTAAGCCACACGGTCTTTTCTATTAGAAGCTCAAAATCCATGGCTGGCAAATTCTGGAGCAGGACAGCAGCAACTAACACCCATGGGCTCAAAACCATGTTTTCTATTTGCAGAAGCTCCATTTTGTAAGCTACGTCACTGACAAATTCTTGGATATCCTCAGATGGCTTTTGGGGAAGATGCCTGGAAAGAACAATGCAGTTCAAGGTAAAGAGCTCAAAAAAACTAAATATAAATCACACCCATCCTTCTTTCTCTTGTATTGCTCCCATACCCATAACTACTTCATAGCACCCAGCATCTATACTACTGAGAAGCACAGAGAAAAACATCAGTAGCTTTCAGACAGTATTTGAAATAGATCTCTATTGATAACTGTACACTTGCTATTGTCAAATAAAATTCAAAAGCTTAATGTTTTATGCAACAAATTGCAAAAAGCACCCAATCCAGTCATAGTTACAGCTCCCTGGCACACGAACACCTAACTGTTTGCAGAAATAAAGCAATAAGGGAGAGAAAGACGGAACTTTTAAGTAGCAAAACCACTGAAATCTCAGAAAATGGAGTTTTGGTTGGCTCATGCATCATCATTAAATTTAAAAATGGCATCTCCTCAACACAGTACAAAGCTATGTCAGTAACAACCTGTTTCAGAAACACTCAATTACAATCACGATAAACCTCTGCCCAGACAAAACAGGTTTGGCGGTCTAAATAGTCAGATGGAGGGGAGGTGACAGTAGTTAAAAACAAAGTACAAGAGAACACCTTAATTATTTTACATAGGTGAGGACTAAACAAATGCTTTTCATGTGTATACACTACAGAAAGATGTGGTACCTGGGAACCAAATTGTATGGGCACCGATTTATTCTCCCAGATGCCAAGGTTCTAAGTGATACTGGCTGGCCAATGTAGATATGTATGGTACCAAAATTGTCACTGAGGATTCTTCTGGCTTTTAACAACCCCTATGAAAATGGGAAGAGCAAAATTCAAATTTTGGTGCTACAGGGTGTGTATACATTCACCTATGTGCCATTCTTAAGGAATTTACATACAGATGTAGATTCTTTGGGCTTTGGGACTCCTAGGAGTTCATATGCATAGAGGGATTCTTCTAATATCCTCTCATAGCTGATGCTGATGGGAACAAGGTACGTATCAAAGACTTCACGTTTAAAAAATGGTTCCATCACAATGCTGAGAAGACCTGCAAATTGGAAAGAAGTCACTCGTCTTTTTCAAGGAGGGAAAAGCAAATGCAATTCAACTTTGAAAAAGATTATCTTCAAATTCTAAAACTGCTAATGGGTGTGCACTGTGCCTGTTCTCCAAGCAAGCAGAAACACAAGACACTGCCCAAACTTTAAACCAGAAGGTAAATGTAAGCCATATATCTGGACAGCCATTTATGCTCTTGTCAGCAGCACTGCTCTGTGCTCTCTCAGCATTTTCCTTCTAATGATTCCCCATTGCTTTTACAGTTAGCTTACAACATTTCTCTGCTTCTCAGGGGACACCTATTTTCCATAAAGAAAAGGGTGAACAGTTATGCAGTTAACTACACAATGGAGCAAAGGGGGGAGAAAGCAGTAGAGTGTAAGAGAGTAGAGTGTATTGCCTTTCCCTGTATGGCCTTGGAACTCCAATCACAGCATTTTCCACTACCCTGACAGACCTCACCAATTTCCCACCACTTTAACATCCCTTCCTGTCTGAAGGACTTATGAAGCACATAGCCACTGATGAAAACACTAATAATCATAGAAAGTTCTGAGTTTTCAACAAACGTACCAAACTTTGGAGTCAAAGTCTTGGCGGTGCGGCTTCTAGTCCCTTCAAGGAAAAATTCAACTGGCGCATAGCCATTCTTCAAAAATAAAACGAAACAAAAGAGGTGGTCAGAAAAAAAACAACCATGTCTTCATTACTTCCCTCAAATAGTTTTAAGTACTTAAAATGCAAGCAAGGGTTGTTTTTTTTTATGGAAGCCATGCCTGTCTAACTCCAGTCATCTCAAAGCCTATATTCAGTCATTGTATTTGCCACATACAGTTAAAAAAATATTGTGTCTGTCATGATATAAGCACATGATCCAAAGCAACTGATGAGCAGCAATTTATTTACTGCCT
Organism: Pezoporus wallicus; assembly: GCF_028554395.1. Classification (NCBI taxonomy): domain Eukaryota; kingdom Metazoa; phylum Chordata; class Aves; order Psittaciformes; family Psittacidae; genus Pezoporus; species Pezoporus wallicus. Next base: position 7,821,878 of record NW_026637663.1, read on the forward strand.
ACTGCTGAACCATACCAATAGAGTGCACGCATACGCTTCATCCTCAGCAGTTCTGAGGTAAAATACATTTAATCAGATCACAGTGAAGAATTTCAATCACACAGCTATACCATTTGCATATTTCACATGCATCATTCCAACAGAGTATTTCTCAAGAACACATTTTGAGAGTTCAGTAATTTATTTACCCTTAACATCATTTTAACATATTCAGAAAACACTGCCCAGTAGAGTCTGTTTCCACCAAAGGAACGTCGCATAAAAAAGGCACCTGCCCTTCGTAGCAGCTCACCAACTATTTTCATTCCTAGGAAATCTGAAAAACAATCAAACAAAAACCAAAATCACACACACAAAACTTACTGATTAATATCAACCAGCAGAATCAACCACTTTCTCTAACACACTGATTCAGTTACCAGAATAAACCTTTTTTTCCTTACTCTCCTAAGCTCCCTCACTCACCACAACATAGACTCTAGCCCCTCCCTTACTTACACCCTCCTGCTGCATACTCAACCTCCCAGCCAGGATGGTGGCTGCATGTCCAGTGCTTCCCATCACCACCCCACAAACAGGAACTGAAACACATCCTATCACAGACCTCAAGCCTACACCACATCTGTGCCTCTAATCTGATTTGCTCCTGAGACATAAACACAATCACAGCATCAACTAGATTCCTGCTAATGTACTATATAAGCATGTACTTTGGTGTAACTGACAACTGTTTACCTTCCCTTAGCTAATCCTCATAGATCTATCCATACGCTACTTGAAGCCAAGTGATAACTAACAAAGCAGAGGCACCTACCACTGATATTAGGAGAGCATTTCTCCACTCAGCACAAGTACCACTTTGAGAGTTAGTTTGTAAAATGCATCTTATGAACCTGTAACACAACATGCAGCAAATGCAACTACAACAATAGAAAAGCATGTTTTCTCCAGATGAATTTAAAATACACACATGCAGCAGTATAATCAAGCTGCAAGTCCCTAATTCTGAAGAACTCTGACCCCAAAACACTTAGAAAAATGTTAATCACTAAAAAAATCCCTCTCAGCTAAACTAACAGTATCTTAAGAGACTGTTCTGAGGCCCAAAACTCAAAACGACTCTAATCCAAAATTTAGCAAAAGATTACACCGATACCTATGACAGCATGTGAGCAGATTGTGAACAACATGTGACAGGTAAGCAGCTGTGACACATTGACTGAGGAAGCTGTATGACATCAGCTTCTGAATTCACCAGAATCTAACCTTCATCACACAGGAAAGACATTGCTGAGTCAAAGACTGGCAGAATCTTGTCTCCCCTAGAAAGCACATTCTCCCAGCTTCCGCTGATTTTCTACTGGTCTTCCTAACCTCTTGATTCCTCTTCCTAACCTATCCTAACCAATCAAGAGACACAGTAGTAGAGTAACAGGTTCCCAGATCTTTGCTAGTATGCCTGTGCACGTTACAGTGCTACACCAGACCTGAGCTTGTTATCTGCCTGCTTAAAAGACCTGGTTTGATACCCAGGAATTCCAAGATCAGGAAGTGCTCAGTTATCTCAGTTAAGTGCTGCCAGAGTCTGGATTTGCGAAAAGCACATTAATTCAGAATATATTTACTCTTTAAGTCTTCACAAGTTGTTTCCCGCAAATATTCTGGTTTCATCTGCTTTACAATTAAGTACGTTCAAACTTGTGACCTCTGATGTGAAATTTCATTTCCCAGCCAGATCTGCGCTCAGCACTTCATGTAACAGAGTTTTGCCAATAATTCAAGGGAATCAATTGCAACAGCAACAAGCACAAGGTGCTGGCACTTCATATCTGGCTACTATGAATGCACTTACAAGTGTATAAAGGATCACAAAAGGTTTGCATACATGATAGCTTTTGGGCAAGTTTTTGCCTGCTCGCAGGCCAAAAAAGCTATGCAGACATTCTTCATAACACCTGTCTTTGCCCAAGCCTTGGGTCTACAGATAGGGTACTTCTGGGCAAACTTGCTATAAAAAAACCTCATCTTGATTGGACTCAGCACCAATGAGAAGCTTTCAGACACTGCAGAAATCTCATCCAAGGAGATCTTAAGATGACATATTTGGAACAGAAGTTAAACACAAATACCTATAGCAGCTACCAGGCCCCTTGCTACCAATTGTCTGAATCCTGAAAACATTATTGAAAGAACATACTTGCCTATTCCTGCAGCAATGACAGGCAAAGCCAAGTCATACGTATATAGCAAATAAGACAGCATCAAAAAGTCTACGTAGCTTCGATGACTGGGCAGCAGTACAACCGGATGCTCCTGAATGGCGTGTTGCAACTAAAACCACAACCAAAAAAAACCAGAACAATATTGTTTCAATATTTACTGACTGTTGGAATTTGCAAATACAGAACTTCACAGAGCTTAAGACAAATAGAAATTAACATGTTTGAGGGTAGTTTCTCTGTCCACATACCTTCTACCTGTTTCAGAATGGAACCATAGGAAGCTTGGAGCAGTAGCTTCCAGACTAGCAATCTGTGGTTCACAAACATCAAAGGACTCAAATGCCAGGGCCACCTCATTACGTGATAGTCTAATTCAAACCCATTTTGATGGGAATGGGAAAGCAAATAGGGACTGTCAAGGCTGACACTGCTGTCTTCCAGGGAATGCATTGCACCTTCCAGAACAGCAGCATTCTGCAATGACAACAGCTCCACAGGAAACTGATGGAAACTTAAGGCACTTCCTGCCTCAGAGCCACACAATGTTTCACCACTCTTAGCTGTATGAAGGTTTTGCAGAACAGCCAACCCACTCAGCCACATAGCATGAGGTTTTCACTCTCAATTCAGCAAAACACATTATTAAATATATAATATCAGAGAGAAAAGCTCTCTCAGTGTCTAACAGAATCCCTGACACATGGTATTCATTACCATAAGAAGCATTTGGAAAACATACAAAAAGTCTTGCTGTTTGCCTTTAAAATACTTATATATCATCTGTCTTCCCCCCCCCCCCCCCCCTTATTAAGAAATACAGTAATAAACACAAGTGCAGTCTTTTTTTTCCAAACGATGCTTTTCATGTTTGTTACTTGGAACAAAAGTTAAAGTCTTTGTCCAAGTGACTGGTATGAAAATATTACAACTAGAGTGTTATTTCCTCCCCCCTCCATGAGTACTCACTCTCTGCATTCCTTCTTCATTCACACAAACTCTCTGGAAAAGTTGTTTGAATATTTTGCTCAGAGTAAATGCAAAAAATCTGACAGCTCCTAATTGCATGTTGTGGCCCATCTCATCCAGGATTTCCATGGCTTCTTCTTGAATGATATCGGGTGATTCTCCCGTCTCTTTTGCTAACTAAAGAGAAACAAACCAAACAAAACAGCAGTGAGATGTTGATCCCTCTTAATTGCCCATGCACACCATTCTATGTGCCACAACAATTACAGAACTACTGCAACAGTCAGCAAGATTTTATTTTATATGACAGGCATGGATAATATATCATACAGAACCCGTTTAGTGTCAGCCAACAACAGAGCACTAATTTACAGCTATTTAAAATAGAGAATGAGCTTAGATGTCAGCGGCGGGGCAGGGGTGGTGGTGGTATGTGTGTGCAACAATTTCCCTCCCCTAAACACACCACTTGGATGTTTTAACCTCTAGCATCTTCAGAGGAGATTTAAGTTGGAGGAATATTTCCTGCCTGAAGAAGGCTGTGTGCCATTTTCTTTGACTCGTAAAATGAAAGCTGTGTTTGCAGAGGTATTCACAAGTAAATCTCTGAAGTGCACTTGGGTTTAAGTGCATTAGATTTTACTACTTGGCTGAAAAACCTCAGCCCTATCACACTTCAGCTTCTTTGTAATGTATTACTTTGGCAATGGCTAACTGAAGCATACAAAGCACTGTCTCTACAAAGTTTGCATATCAATGATGTTTTTTCTGTTGCTATGCACATTCCCTTTTGAAGTTTCTGAAAACAGACTTAGACAGTGGTCATCCCTCCTATTTGATGCTTTGAATCTAGAAATATTTAACGGAAAAGTTAGTCTTTTACTGTTACAGAATGAGGAACATGCCTTTTACCAAACACAGAGGAAGAAAGTGAAGGAATGGCAGAAGGAAAAAAACTTCCAAAAATCACAGCTCTGTTTAGAGGCCAGCAGTGCCTAGATATTATTTCTGTTTTGTGAGCACAGGAGAAAATCCATCTCCTCCAATCTACCTTTATATGCTACCCTAGTATCATATCTAGTGGTTTAATTGTGTTTTAATAAATGTGTTATCCTTCATCCTGCAGAGCTATAACTGAGTTTCTAAGGCTCAAGTGGACATGTTTTTTTTTCTTCTTAAAGTGGTTAAAATAACCACTCTCTCTTAGGAAGCAAAAAAACCTTATTCTCGTTGTTCAGTAGGGAGACATTGTTCTCATTCACCAGTAACAGGATTACCACACAGTAAAAGGCTTACCACATAGTCGATCCTGCGTGAATTAAGTGCACATCCACTAGAGAGCTAAGCATTTACTCCCCCAAATCAGAAATCAAAAAAAAAACCCAAAATAACAGGCCAGTCACATACAGCAAACTAAACCAAATTCACTTTATTTCCCATACTGAACATTAGTAACCCCAGCAATTTGTCACAAGAACAAATTCTAGTATGCCTTTTTAAACCTTGCCCAGGCAGGAGGCACACTTAATTGCAGAGTTAGGCATACTGCCCAAGATCCTCTCAGTTAGGTACTTCCAGTAATCCCTAGTGCAAAGCTGGTAACTAGGTTGCAATGGCAGGTCTGCTAAACTCCCTTCAACCACTTGATGCCAGCCAGGAAAATACCCATCAAAATCATTTTTCATCAAAAAAGCAGCACTTCAGAAGAAAAAAAGTCACACAGATGTCTTTCTGTCAACACCTCTGTAAAACATGTTCTTTCAGTAAATGTTTTAGTATTTCTAAAGTTGAAAGATTCGGGTTTTTTGATCTCATGCAACTTAGCCATTCATGATGGCAACAGGACTACTTTGTAGAACATGGTCCAGTTTGTCACATTGTAACAGGCTTTGATAGAGCATAAGTAACACTGACCATTTAAATAAAAAAAAAGGAAAAAGAAAAATGTTATGGTAGCCACTCAGGACTCCCCACAATATGTTACATACCTCTAGTGGCCTGGAATTATTTTTCATTAATATTGGAAATAATTACCCTGCTAACTAACAGAGTTCTTGCAGCCACTTCAACACAATGTAAAATATATGCCTGTTTGACTATAAAATATTTTATTAATTACAAAGTAGTAGCTGCCTTTCATATTAAAATGAAGCTATAGTTACACCTTAGTGTTTCTAACTTAAAGAATTCTCTATGAAATCTAACTCTCATTTTTTTGGGGAAGGCGCATTCATGACTGATTCATAAATGCATCATTAGCCTATAAAATTCCTCCAAGACATCCTCAAAGTACAAAAGCATCTACTAAGACGGAGAGTGCTTATGTCTTTCATAATGCTGATCTGTGCAAAGACAACGGAGAAGGAAAAATACCAGTCAAGCACATGGGATAAATTAGATGGTGAAGTGTTGCAAAATCAAAACACTATTTCATAAATCAGCTATCTAACAGCTTTAGTGGCAACTCCATGGTAAATGAACATTTGTTTTTCCTGCCAAAAGAGCACAGCTCTCAAGTTACTGATTTATTGGACCGTCTTTCGAAGTACAGCAATCATGCTTGACAAGGTCAGCCATAATCTTTTTCCCTGCTGGCACACAAAACTTGGCTATGTTAAATCCACCACATCTTGCAGCTCAGTGTCCAGACTCACCTGCTTGATAACATATTGAACTTGCTCTGACTGGAGAACAGCACTTTTAATAGCATTTGGCTTGCAAGGTGAAAGCCCCTTGTAGATCACAGGAGTATAACATTTCATTGCGTATCTCAAGTCACTGGACAATCGTCTTTCCTCCAAGATATCTTCAAACTCATCTCTTTTCTTTGATGTGAGCTCTTTCTGCTGGGGACATACAAACAAATAATGAGACACTGTCTCAATCCATTCAGTGGTCTGCTTGGCTGCAGTACCAAAATGATCACAGAATAATAGAATGGTTTAGGTTGGAAGGAACCTTGAAGATCACCGAGTTCCAACCCCTCTGCCACAGGCAGGGGCACTTCTCACTAGACCAGGTTGCTCAAAGCCCCATCCAACCTGGCCTTCAACATCTGCAGTGATGGGGCATCCACAACTTCTCTGGGCAACCTATTCCTGTGCCTCATCATCCTCATAGTAAGAAATTTTTTCCTAATATCTAATCTAAATCTCCCCTCTTTCAGTTTAAAACCATTCCCCCTTATCCTATCCCTACATGTCCCTGTAAAAAGTCCTTCTCCAGATTTCTTGTAGGCCCCCTTTAGGTACTGGAAGGCTGCTATGAGATCTCCCCTGAGCCTTCTCCAGGCTGAACAAACCCAGCTCTTTCAGCCGGTCTTCACAGGAGAGGTGCTCCAACATGCAATACTTTTGCAATGTTTGGGGTTTGTTTTTTTTTTTAGTTTTCTATAAGTGTCTGCATTCCACACTCAGAGCGCATAACAAGTATTACCTGCTTGGAACAATGATGCAGACAAAAACTAAAAAACCCACCAAAAAACAAAACCGCCAAACAAAACCCCTAGCCCTTTTCAACTGCAGATATTCGCAACACCCCACATCATGCTTCTTAATTCTGCCCAAGAGCAGGAAGTTGAGAAAATACCTGGGCTTGGAAAGCTAAAGTGCCTTGCCTCCAGCATCTCCATGATTAATAGGTATTAACTGAACCACCTTTGATTCCAGCTTTCACAACTTCATGAATACAGTGCCACAAATGACCTTATAAAAACATAATCATCAACACAAAAAAATAATCCCCGCTACTTTAAGTTATATCTCAGATCTCGGTGATTTGTGCTGGCTTTCAGCAAGGTATATAAAACACAGCCAGTCAGGAACAAATAAAAGAGCATTATCAGCCACTTGAAGATCAAAATGCAACATGGTGCACACTTAGGTAAAAACAGAGCACGGCCTCTGAGTAACCAACACCACTAAGCAGGAAATTAATGGTCAAATGATCAAATGGTACATCAAGAATTAATTGTAGATCTGTCCTGCTGCAGGTATCAGTCAGTATTGGTTATGATCAAGCATACTCATTAGAAGAACACACTAAAACTAAGAATGCTGATGTCTTCTGCAGCACCACCTGACGGGGTAGTTACATGCATCCCTTTCATTCATTCTGCCTTGCCTCCCCTCGCTGTATACAACCTGTGCAGAACCAGTCTGACAATGAAGGATAAACCCTGCTGTTCCATGGGCTCTGACCTTTTCTGATGCCGAGAGGAAAGCCTGGCCTGCAAACACCAGGGAGAACACCGGGAACAGAGAAGCAAAGAGCCCAGCAGTGTTTTCAGCCTTGGGAGAGGGAATCAGGTTTCACTGTCAGCAGGTCAGTGCAGCTGACATTTAAAGTAGAGAGCAACATTCAGTCCCTGGCCATTCATCAGGACAAGATAATTTGGCAAAACAAAGCCTCAAAAGCAGGAGTATCTCCACTCAAGAACCACAAAAAGTCCTTCAAAGCCTCAACTGCATTGAAAGCCAATTTCATTTTATCAGAGAGCATACATCCTAACATAGTGTTTGACCTTCTCATATTATTTTTCACACACAGTATAGTAAATTTGGATACCATCCTTATTCTCCAGTAGCATTTGGTAGATCATCTAACGTTTCTTTGCACTACTGTAGCTTAGAGAATCGTCCCACAGTAGCAGCAGAACAAACTCCCCAGGGACTTTTAAAACAGTCCTATAAAAGGTATTAAGCCCAGGCCAATATTAATTCAAAACTTTAAGGTTTGTTTTTTTTTTCCACCTGTATGGTTTAGTATCAGTTTTATATCCTTCTTCTTCCACAGCTTTCAACTAGTTGGCTTTGCAAGGGCCAGGCATGCTAAGAACTGTTAAGAAAACTGGAAATAGTTTGTATTAGCCATCTGTTGGCATGGACACCTTGTATCAACCACCTTGATTAAAAACAAAACAGAACAACAAAAAAAATCCCTTGTGCTCTGTAATAGCAAAAAAAGCATCTCAGAAGAGCACCAGAAAACATTAGCTGGCTCTAAGAACATACCTACTTAGGTCAGTATGTGACAAGTCATTGCTCAGAAAATCTACACACCATTTGGGTCAATTACCAAAGTTTAAATCCTGCAATGTACAACTACACAAAACCCAGCACTCAGCCCAGCATTCAGCACCCAATCAGCCATCACCGTGCTGCTGTAGCCGTTCCCTAACGCAGCTCTGGTGAGTGGAGGTTTGACAAAGCCATGACCAACTGAAAGGTCACCTAGCTATCACTGCTCTTCACTCGATGTTTACAGGTTTTATGTGCAACTGATTTCTCTCCATGGCAATAGCTATTTTCACGCTCTGTCCTGAAGTAGGGCTGAGGGAGCCAAAACACACACTTTATCAACCACAACGGAAGAACTAGACTTTTCACACATTACAGCCAAGTTGCTGTTCCAGCTTCAGGTGCTGACTGGTAGAGAGAGCACACTGAGAAAATAGGCTGCTGGAAGCCTTAACATCAGAAAATCCAGTTATGTCTACTGTCATTGCAACACCGGTTAAGTACAAAAGACAAACAGCAGAAGCCTGGCACTCCTCTGCTTCTGAAGAAGCTTTGAAAGCAACAAAACAAGGGTGTTCATGATGCACTTGGGATACAAGCATACAGACAAGAGACACAAGTTTAGGAATCTTTGGTTAAATCAGGAGCTGTTTCCCTCTCTTCCCAGTCCCCTCCTCCAAATGCACGCACCCATACCTCCTTCTCTGAGGCTAGCACAGGAGCTGTGGTGAAACAGCAAGGTCAATAGTCATTTCCATCATGTAACACGGGAAAACATGCTTCCGCCACTCCATCTCTAGTGCAATTTTGTAGCACTGAACTCATGGCTTCTGGCAGCTTTGGTTCCCACAGGGAACCCCCACAGCCCCGACCAGCCCTTCCTCTTCCTCCAGGTCTGGCTGCAGTGCTGCTGGACACTGCTGCTCCCAAGAAGAGCCCAAGCCACCACCAGCCCGACCTTCTTTAAACCGGTTGCCGTTTCACAGCATATATATGGGGAGAAGCAGCGCTCGGCGTCGGGCTTCGACTGTCGCGACTGACACTATAGGTACTGGGGAAGCAGCCAGAGAGGAGAAGCAGGCCGCCTAGTGAAGGTGAACTTGCGAGGGGAAATGTCCGGTTCCTGTCTAGCCACGACCTGCCCCAGATGGGGCCCAGCAGAAGCTTCGACCGCCCAAATCCCGAAAAGTGGAGTCCTCTCACCGAGGCCGCGCCGCCGCTTGCCCCCTCCCCTCACCGGGGGTAAGGCCGGGGAAGTCGTGCGCGACACACCCGCAAGCCTTCCTCCGGAGCGCGGCCCCCAAGCCAGGGGCAAGAGGGGTTGCGCCACGCACCGTTACTCCGCTTCAGAGTGAACGGCACCGGCACGGGGGCGAGCGGGCAGCCCCTTCCCCGACGGCACCGCACCTCGCTCCTCGACGCTGCCTACCGAGTACATGGGTGCCCCTCGTCGCCCCCGCCCGGGTGCCGCTGCCGCTGTCGCCGCTGCCATGGTCCTGCGCGCTCCTCCGCGCCGCCCCGCGCCCCGCTCAGCCGCCCTACCCCGTCGCAGTGGCCTCCCGGCCGCGGCCACCTCCCGCGGTACCCATCGCCTCGCACCGCCCCGGCTCGGCTGCCCGGAGCGCTGCGGCAGGCGCGGAGGAGGGCGGGGGCACAGCGCGAGGGGCGGCGCCATCTTGGGGGCGACGGGAGCCGCTTGGGATCAAATGCGCTTCCGCCCGCCGCTGCCATGGGGTCGCGGGAGCCGTGCCGCCGGTTGGAGGCGGTGCTCGGTGCCCTCTATGACCTGGGTGGGTGGGTGAGCGGGCGGGCGCGGAGCCCTCCCTGGAGGCTGGGCAGGGGGGTGAAGCGGGGTCGCGCGTTCTCACTCTGGAGCGGGGTGACGGCGGCCGCGCACAGCTGACCCGGAGCATGTGTTCCGCCCGCAGGTGAGGAGACCGGTGCTCGGCGTGCCGCGGAGGACAGCGGCGTGAGCGCAGGGGCGGCGGCCGCGGAGGAGAGCCGGGAACCGCAGCTGGCGGTGGGCGGGCGGCGCCGGGCCCGCGACTTCTTCGGGGAGCTGCGGGCGGAGCTGGGTGATGCCGCCGCCGTCCCGCCGCCCTCTGCCGCGCCGCCGGCTGTGGAGGTCGTGGTGTTTCGGGGCAGGAAGAAGAAGGGGCCCCCGGCGCCCCCCATCGGCGGTACCCAGGTAGGGCCGGGCAGAGGGCGGGCGGGGTATTTCTTTTTGAGCCACCCCGGAGCCTTGACCCTGAGCAGGAGCTGGACTGGGATGCCCTTTCCTCGTGACAATTGAAAGGAGACAAGCGTTTCTGTATGTTTGTGATTTAGTTTTTCTGTTTCCCCGGTCTGGCACTGTAAACTGTGAGATACTTTCCATAATTCCCACTCCCATGCCGAGTTTCTTCCCTCCTGCTAGTACAGCTAGCTGGAAATCCGAGATCCTTTGGCAATGTGTGTGCAAGGCTTGACAGCATCCAATCCTGAGATTTGCAGTAGTGCTGCTGATAGGGGTCATCTGAAGAAGGGGCAGGACTTGAACACTTTTTTTTTTTTCCTTCCAATTTTAGAAGATCTTGGAATGTGTCCTATATTTGAAATAGATTTATCCCAACAAAATAAATCAATCTGCAGATAGACTCTTAATAAGAGTCCTGTCTACAGCGAGAAATCAGTGAACAGGAAGCAAAGGCTCTTGGCTACTTCTGTGCCTAAGCCCTTTGTGTGCTGCTCTGTTCTTGTCAGTAGGTGTGGATGTGATCTGCCAAAGCATTCTTTTCTTCTCTAGTATCACACCACCACTTGGCTGTTCACAAGGAACATGCATCTTGGAGGCCCAAGTGCAAGGTCCTACACCTGGGTCGGAGCAATCCCAGGCACAGCTACAGGTTGGGCAGAGAAGAGATTCAGAGCAGCCCTGTGGAGGAGGACTTGGGGGTGTTGGTTGATGAGAAAATGAACATGAGCCAGCTTCAGTGTGTGCTTGCAGCCCAGAAAGCCAACCGTATGCTGGGCTGCATGAAAAGGAGCGTGACCAGCAGGGTGAAGGAGGTGATCCTGCTCCTCTACTCTGCTCTTGTGAGACCTCACTTAGAGTATTGTGTGCAGTTCTGGTGCCCTCAACATAAAAGGGACATGGAACTGTTGGAACAAGGCCAGAGAAGGGCCACGAGGATGATCAGGGGCTGGAGCACCTCCCATATGAAGATAGGCTGAGAAAGTTGGGACTGTTCAGCCTGGAGAAGAGAAGGCTGCGTGGAGACCTCATAGCAGCCTTCCAGTATCTGAAGGGGGCCTTCAAGGATAACAGAGAAGGACTCTTCATTAGGGACTGTAGTGACAGGACAAGGGGTAACGGCTTAAAACTGAAACAAGGGAAGTTTAGGTTGGATTTAAGGAGGAAGTTCTTTACTGTAAGGGTGGTGAGGCACTGGAATGGGTTGCCCATGGAAGTTGTGAATGCTCCATCCCTGGCAGTGTTCAAGGCCGTGTTATTCAGAGCCTTGAGTGACATGGTTTAGCATGAGGCATCCCTGCCCACGGCAGGGGGGTTGGAACTTGATGATCTTAAGGTCCTTTCCAACCCTAACTATTCTATGATTCTGTGATCACATTTGGCTGGTCAATGTGAGAAGGCATTAGATCTCACTCCTCTGGTTTGGTTTGCTGATGCTAAATTCCCATTGTGCTACCAAAACCTGTGGCTGAGTTTCTTCAACAGCAGGAGGCCTGGAGAGGCTTTGCTGGAAGCTGAGCTGCCTTTCATGCAGAGCAGAGGGTACCTTGCTGGTTGATTGGCCACCAGATTTCATAGCTTATGGCCATAACATCAGAAGCCTAATTCTAAAATAAGCTCTGAAGGGCCAACACAGCTGTTTTGAATTCAGGGAGACTTCCTGATGTCTGGGGTTTGACCCTTGGAATTGGGAAGTTTGAGAGACTGACCAAGCAGTTGGCTGAATCCATACACCTTTGTGGTTTTTTGTTTGTTTTTGTTTTTTTTTTCTGGCATGCTTTTCTCTCAAAATTGGCCTAGATTGTTATTTTTATTAACAATTTTTACAACTTAATTTTTTCTCCCTGAAAAGACTGGTGTTAGGCTTGTTAATAAAATGTTTTCAAAATAGCTTTTTTTTGTGTGTGTGATTGAAATGGACAATTTTATGTGGAAACTTTTGCAGAGTGGAGAGAAGTTTGGGTTTGGCTCTGGTGGATGCAGAGGGAAGAGCTGATACAAGCCTGGGATCTGAATATGTGACTCAGTGTCCTGGAGAGTGAAAAGGGAATGCATTAAAAGCCTTTAGGTTCAGTTTTAACACATATTTAATACTCCTGCTTCCTTAGAGAGGATAGTGCCCTTGAGAGCAAGCAGGGAAAGACAAGTACATGCTACTTTTGAACAGACCACTGTTTCTCCACCTGGCCCAGCCTGCTTGGGAGCAGGCAGAGCATCTGTTCAGAGAGGTGGTTCAGCACATCCTCCTTGAAATCAGGAGCTGGGCACAATCCAAAATAACCCTGGTTGATTTGCTACTGCTCTGAAGTGTCCCATGTGGGATGTTCTTGTACCAAGCAGGTGTGGAGCTATCCCTGGGGATTTTGCACTTCTTTTTCTTTCTAGGATAAGGTCTGTCCTCCCTGGAGAGTTCCTCTCCAAACCAAGTACTGCTGATGGAAGGTCTCTTTTTAAATCAGGGAGTAGAAAAGATGTAATTTTCACTGATCTCATTTTGAGCAAGTAGTTCCTTTAAACAGCATTAAGTGGAGTTCACCATTTGCTGACAGTGCATCATTTGGAGCTGTTTCTCTTGCATTAGTTGAGCTGGATATATCTGGATATCTGTCCTTGCAGTTACAAACTAAGCTTGTTCTGCATGTCACTGCTAGCTATCAGTACATGTGCTATTACCCCTGTGCTCTCCATCTCAAAGAGAATGACTTAAAATTCATGCCCTGACTTGCGTTACCAGTTTGGTATGGATTTGGAAATGGAAATACGTGTGATGCTTACCTCATATATGTCAGTTTTTCTCTCATAAAATGTAATTTGTAATTGAAAGTATAAAAGTTAATTATAGCCGTTAGTATCTTTCTGAATTATGAAATGCTTTGTAAGTGTTAGCACATGATCCAGGTGAGAAAATGCAGGACAAAGCTATATGCACTGTGCTATAATAACACCCTATAAATTGTGCAAGTTGGTTTCAGTAAGACCCTATAATATCTATATATTAAAAATGCCATTGAGACTGTGTCTTTTGGTAAATCCAGGTAGTGAACCCAAAAGAAGGTACTGCTGGAAAGCTGTATACTTTTCCCTACAAATCATTTAACATTTCACTACTTTCCAGAAGACATTTACAATCAGCATTTAAACTGGTGTTAATAGTTGTGTTAATTCAAAATTATTTATTTTGTTTATAGACCAAACCAGTGGATGAAGAGAAAAATGCAGACAAACAAGAATTTAACTTTGAAAAAGTAAGTCAGCAGGGCCTATCTAATCTCTCTATTTTAGTGTGCAGGTATATGTATTTGTATCCTTGGAGAAGCTATGGTGGTACTGATGGGAAACGCTTCCAGAAAAGGTTATGTCTTGTAGGTGAGGATTTCCTTATAGGTAATTTTGGATGCATGCCATGCCAAAGGGTGCATGCTGGCTATTGTCAACTGCTCTGTTTGAAAAGAGGCATGTTACAACTTTGTGTCCTTTCTTTCTCATCTTTCTATGAGAATTTGCGGAGGATCATTGTATGTTAGATGTGAAAAGCTGTGCAAGTACCCACATGTTTAGCAGAGCTCTTTCAGGCCATGGTGTTAATCCTGGATTTCTATTCTCATGTGAGAGGGGGCAAAAGTGTATTTGCATCTCTTTGTGAAACAGCAGATGACTTTTTTTCCATTTGTCTTTTTAGTCTCATCTGTTCAACTATCATTGTCCTTCTTAGTGATTTGTTTGCAGATCTGTGCAAGTTGTTTTATATACCTGATCTCTGCAGGGATGTGCTATGATCCAGTGAAATCTCTCACTGGAGATTCTGTATGGAGCTCTGTACTGCTAAGAACAGCAGGGATTTAACCACTGACTTTAAAAAGATGATGAATTCAACACTGGTTTTGCAAGGGTATTCTTGTGCAATGTCAGGTATATGTATGTGCATAGTTAAACCACTTCACCCTCTGCCCATCTATGTTTCTCACTGGTTAAGTGCTCTGCAGCCAAGGAATGAGGACATTGTTTAAATGGTGGGTGCTGTGGGTAGAGCATTTCATTGTTCTTTGTGCAGCACAATATAATTTATTTTTATATGAAGGAGATCCATTCCATGTTATTTTATGTGAAATGAGAATGGAAAATTGGCCTGACAGTCCTCACCACCCAGAGATTAGATAGACAGTGGTTAACTGTTCTGCAGGACAGCTTTAAATTTAAATTCAGTTGTATTTTATAGCACATTGATTTCAGGTATTAGCCAGAGTTTCTTTGGGAGTATGACCTTGTTGTGGTCTGTCAAGAGTTATTTTACAACAAGTTGGACGGATTGTGAAGTGCTTGCAATTTTCTGTAATGTTTTAGGCTCGTCTGGAAGTGCACAAGTTTGGAATAACTGGCTACAAGAAGCAGGACCAACGCATATGGGAACAGGAGCGTGCTATCATGCTGGGAGCTAAGGTAATTGTCACTTGGTTTGTGCTGTCACCCAGCTGTTAGAGTGCAGGAAAGCAGTAAAAGCACTGGAGAGCTTTGCCACTATTTGTTTGAAACAGAAGATCCCCTGCCCTGACCCTTCTTCCACTCCATCCTTACTTTTGTATTTTCTATTCTGTCTTGTCCGTTTTATGTAGCTGCTCAGAAAATGAGTGTGGCTGTGTTATCAGAGATGTTGTATAGATGAAATATGACTGATGGGGCAGAAACCAACACTTACTATTTTTTTTTATTTTTTTTAATCAGATCATTCAGAATTAAATTGTTGGAGAGAGGGGATTGCGCTTTAAAGCTTCACTCTTCTGTTGAGTTAAAGATGGGAGAACTTTACAATTTTATTTATCATCAGTGGTGTAAAAGAAAAAAATAAAATTGTAGAGTTTTGGGGGGTTGGCGGGTGTGGGTTTTCTTTCTAGTTCAGTGTGTTATGTGGAAGCCTTGTAGGACTGATACAAAGCATAAACATCCCTCTTTACTGTCTCTATGTGTCTACCTTGCATCCCTTAGTCCCTTCTTCTCACTCAAAAGGAAATAAACCATTTCGAATGTTCTGCCACCACCATGTGAAGAATATTGTCCGTGCAAGTGTGTGAATACTTTTTGAAAATTTCATCAGTGGTATCCCTCCCGCTCTTTATTGCAGCCCCCCAAAAAAGAACATTGGAACTACAAGACTTACCAAAAGAAAATGAAAGAGGAAAAACCAGCAAAGGATGATGATAAGGGAAAGGTTCGTGTTACGTTTTCTATGTAAAAAGGCAGCATGTAAGAGCTAGTCCAAGACCCTGACAGATAACGCCTCAGGCGCAGGAGGAGTGCCCCAGCTTGACACTGCCTGCTCCCCATGGAGTGGGTTCCTGGCTCCAGCAAGACTAATCTCATTAGTAAAAGCTGCCTCTATGCAGTGTGAAGGCCATGGAGTTAGGCTTGTGTTGTGGTGGGTTTCACTGCTTAATCCTTTGAGGCTGATAGACTGATGACACAAAATCACCAGTTGTTGATTTGTTGTTGTTTTTTTCTCTTGCCTCTTAAGGGGGAAAAAGTGCCCTTCAATGAAAGTTTGTTGCATGTTCTCTGATCACAGAGAGACAGATCTTCAGCTGCTTTTATGTCAGCACAATTCCATCTAGGATCTTGCTCATTGTTTAAAGCAAGGGTGAGGTTTCTATTGCATCTGTCCTCTAATATAGCCCATCTGGCTCTGAGCCTACTCCCTGCCTCTCCGTGGAGCCTTCTCATGTAGGTGGGAGCAGAATGTGGGGTGGGTAATTGCTCAACCAGCCTGTTCCATGCCACCTAGGGGACCTGCTTCTCCTCTCTCATGTGGCTCAAAGTGCATCCAGTTCATGACCAGACATGGTTGAACCCTATTATTTGACAGGTATGCTCAGTCAGGTGACAAGACACACCTGCCAGGGAGCAAGTCCATCTTTTGACCCAACGATCTGTCACATGCCCAAGAAGCAAGCCTCTTTCCTCACATAGCAGGGGCAGCATGTTAGTCATGAGAGGGCTGTACTTTCCATAAGGTGACAGGAAGGCCTCTGGGCACTCCTAGCAGTGTCTTTGTAACGTGTTGCATCACTTGGCCTATCAGAAGGTCTCCCAACCTGCTTTAAATGTCTGCTGCTCCATGATGCAAAGGCTACCAACTATACGTTGTCTATGCAGGTGGTTATTTAGCCAATATGCTCTGTTCCTTTCTATTAAAATATGTATCTTTAAAAGCAGGAACGTAAAGGTGATACTCTTAAGAAGAAGAAAGAACAGAAGGAGAGGTGAGCCATTTTTAACATGGTTAAAAATAACTTGCTTTTGTATAGCCTCCCCAGTGTATTTTCCTAATGTAAGTATGCACAGTCTTATACCAGAAGTCATGCAGATCACAGTGGAAGGAACTTCTCCAACTGCAGAAGGACTCAGTCACAAAATGGTGATGTTGCTCTGTGTCTTCACAGTTTCAGAGGCTTTAGTTATGCAGCTTAACTGAAAATACATCACTTCTGTGCCAACATGTCTAAGACTGCAGTCAGAGGTGAGATGGATGGAAATCCTTGAGTGCAGACCCAGGGTATACCACTTACACCGAGCATTCACTCTGAGAATTAATTTGTGCAAAACACAAGCTACAGTATACAGAGGCTTGAAAGGTGAAGTGACATTCTTAATCGTAGTGTAGCAGGTTCACTGAAATGCACTTTTCTTGCTCTTTCCAAAAGTCTTTGTGTTTCTAAACCCTTTAAAATATAAATCACTTGGTAATGCGCTGCAAATTTTGAATGTCTATGCAGGCAGTAAACGTTCTGGGGTCATTACTTGCTTTGATGTGATATTCCATAATACCAGACACTGATTGCGTGAATATTTTTCACCATACTAAGAGTTTTCATGAGTTTCTGTTGTTTCTCTTACTACTTTTGTGTTGTTGTTCTCCTATTTCAGGAAGGCCAAAAGGAAGAAATCAGTGCCTAGCATTTGGCCTGCAGGACAAGTCGGAAAATTCAGAGATGGGACCTTGATTTTGCAAAGCCGTGATATAAAGAAGATTAAATCATCTAAAGTTATCAAATGAACTTACAATACAGAGTAAAATGGACAATATGCATAAGAGAGAATTCACGTTGCTACCAACACAGACTTATTAAGCCTCTCACCTTCCCACTATTTTTTACCTTATTTGTTGTTGCAGGGTTTTCTATATTCCATTCTGCCTTGGGAAGAATATGAGAATGAACCATTTTATAAATAAAAATAAGACTTTATTAAGAATGTAACACAGACTATTTTTATTAGTCAATACATGCTAAAGAAAGCATTTCACTTTCTAGAATCGCTGTATTGACTGTAAGTAAAATATTCATCCATTATTTAATGGATTGAAATATATAGCTCTTTGCTTTCTTCTGGAAAAAGTATGAAAAAATCAATACCTTACTTGCTCTGAACCTCAAGTGGGTATTGTCAAGCATTTATCAGGCATGTATCTGTGTCTGTATCTTTACAGGCTGTTAGTGACTAGTGGAACTGCTCAACATTCTTCTTGTCCAGCAAAACCTCTTACGGTTTCCAAGTTTTCTGCTTTAGAATGAAAATGAGATATTTTTTTCTGAAGTTTTGTCCCAGGTAGAGTTCCAGACTCAACTTGTACATCTCTGCAGAGATCTCTAAATAAGCACTGTTTCAAATGGTGGTGTGGTGGCTTGGTTGGTTTGGTTTTGAAAACGAGATCATGCAAGACTGAACCAAATGAGGCATAGACACTCGATAGTTTCTGGTTGTTCATGCTTGGCTCATGTTTGTTTTGATCAGTGTTCCCATGCCTCGTAAGGATTTTCTATGAAATCTTTGTCAAAACTCAAGTTTGGATTTCAGATGTGGTATTTCTGAAAGAACTATTTTGTCCTCAGTAGCTATTTTTTGTTTCTTTGTTTTCAATGTCATGTTTCCATTAGAAATGGCAGTGGTTAGTAGCCTTCCAAAATGTCCTCTTAACCACCCTCATAGTAAAGAATTTCTTTCTAGTATCTAATGTAAATCTACCCTCTTCCAGTTTAAAGCAATTATCCCTTGCTCTATCACTCCATGCCCTTGTAAAACATCCCTCTCCAGGTTTCTTGTAGACCTCCTCTAGGTACTGTAAGGCTGCTGTAAGGTCTCCCCTGGGCCTTCTCCAGGCTGCACAAACCCAACTTTCAGCCTGTCCTCATAGGAGAGGTGCTCCAGCACTCTGAAGCAGGTGTATATGAGAAGGGAAACAGCCCTTACTGGAGAAACATCTTCTAGGTACATTGGTGAATTTTGGTGTACCCTGCAGTCTGGGGAAGCAAGGGATGCTTCCTGACTGCCACCTGGGAGCCCGAGTAAGATAGACTCTAACCCTGTGCGAGCAGCAAGGTCTGTGCTAGCTTGCAGCAAGAACAGCAGCATGGCCCTCTCCCCCAACAACAGTATTGGAGGCTGCCCCCTTCACAGGATAGGGATGTATTCTGGGGTAGGGAGAGCCACACCACAGAAAGGGATGTTTTCTGGTACACTCCTTCCTGCGCACCTTCTACCTTACTTTCAGATCCTGAGAAGTGCCTTGCCAGTACAGAGAGGATTAAGAGGAGGGAGACAGCCCAGGGAGAATAACAGCTGGGTAAAAAATGGAAGGGAGTGTTTCTGGAGCCATATGGGAAGAGGGCTGTGCAGAGTTTGGTTGCTAAATACTGTTATCACGTTTCATAATTGCATAATTTGATTTATTACTGGTTGCAGATTCAAACCAGAATTAACAGTCCTATCCGGTTACCAGCTTAGAGAAACACTAAATCATAATTGCGTGTGAAGGTGTAATCACTAAGTAGAATTGAGTACAATCAAGACCTGTTGAGGCAACAGATGGGCTTTGGATGTTGTGGGATAACCTGTATTTTTTAATTCCTGGTTAATCCTTGAGCTTGTGTTTTCACTGCTCGCTTCTAGATAAAGTTTTGTTCAGCTGGCTTTGGACATAACATGCTGTGGGAGTTTATGTCCTCAGTCAGCTTTGGTAACTTAAAGGATTCACTTTCCACCTCGACAGCTCCCAGAGGCTATTTAAGTGTGAAACTTGGTCAGAAGGAAGTGTCCCATTTTTGCAGTCTCAAGCTTTTAAGCTGTGTTAAAGAACAGTTGAAAAAACATCAGTTCTTATAATAAAAGGTTGAAAACTGCAATGCAGAGCTGGCAGTGGGACATGGAGGCTTGGGGGAGAGGGGGAAATAAAAGCTTATTCAAACTTTGTATTTTCTCACTCATTTAACATATATGAAAGGTTTCTCTTACAGGGTGATAGGCTGGGGGTTTTTATATCAAGTCCCCAGAGTGCTCAGGTAAACTTGGTACCAGCAGACCTGTTTTGTTACTAGATGGATTAACAAAAACAAGGACAGTAGACATTTGGCAAAAAACTGCTGAGAAGCTGTTGCGCACCTCCTCTTTCTTTGGACTGGTGTGTGTTATTAATTAACAGGGTATGAAATGCATGTTCAGGCAGCAAGCTGTCTTGCTTTTGGAGCATGTACTAATAGATTAAAGCCAGTGTTGACAGAGTAACTGATTTCGGGTGAGGGAGAGCAGGGACCATCTTATTTTGCCCTCTATCTGAGCTGAATAGAGGAATGGGGGATAAAGGAAGAATATCTGGTGTCTTTCACATGCCTTTTCCTGTGACAGTTTTATTCCTGTTTCCCCATGTTCTAAAATCATTCTGATTATCTTTCCTCACAGTCAAACCCTTTGCCATGAAGGAGTTGACACCAAATTGCTGTCTCTCGTAGGAAGACAGAAAAAAAAAGGCCATGATGGATGGTGTCTCCTCGTTCTTGTCTGTACTTACTCATGACGGTTTCGGCCAGGTTTCTGTTTCTTACCTGGTGCTGCTGTTAGTGCGTTGGCATGTTTTATTCTGCTTTATTAACAGACATTTATGAAGGTTGCAAAGCTCTGATGAGTGCCTTTTGCAAAGGGGAGTGTGCTGCATCTAGCATTGCTCAGTACCTCACGAGGCATCTATCTGCTTGACAGAGGCATGCAGCTCCAAGATGGAATGTCTTGTTAAATTATCTCACAAAGTTTTCTCTTTCCTGCCCTGACAAGCTTTATGTCCACTCTGACTTTTACATTCATCTGAAGGCCTTTCCAATCAGTCACAGTTATTTCCAGTCTCTGCTTACTCCAGCATCAGAAACTTCTGGAGACTGGGAAATCACCTGAAGTGCCTAAGATGGGTTGGAGCTAAATAACATCCCCAGGTATGCTATAACTGACATGAGCCAGATTTAATGGAGTGGTCCTGAGGAAGAGAGGTGTTCCATGTGTCTGAAGCTGAGGCACAGATGGTTGCTCAGAGGGAGCACTCTTGGCTTTCTCCAGGTACCGGGTTATTTTTGACTGTGGTAGCAAAGCAGGTATCAACAGGAGTTATGTTTGCAGCCTTGTCGTGGTTTAAGCCCTGTCAGCAAGTCAGCCATGGAGTTTCTACTCCCCTCCCCCTTTCTTCCCTTCCCACTCTCCAACCACCCCACACCCCCTCCCCCCAGGCTCCCGGAGGGATGGGGAGGAGAATCGCAAGAATGCAACTCCCACGGGCTGACATAAGAGCAGTCCAGTAAGTAAGTAAGGTGTAACACAGATCACTGCTGCCTCTGCTACCACCAATGATAATGATGGTAAGGGAAGTAACAAGGGGAGAGAATACGATACCACCCACCGACTGAGCTTGACCGAGCAGAGCCTGCCCTTTCGGCTAACTCCCAGTTACATCCTGGG
Organism: Pezoporus wallicus; assembly: GCF_028554395.1. Lineage (NCBI taxonomy): Eukaryota > Metazoa > Chordata > Aves > Psittaciformes > Psittacidae > Pezoporus > Pezoporus wallicus. The sequence goes on from NW_026637663.1 coordinate 7,843,081, forward strand.
CATGACGTGCTGTGGTATGGAATACCTCTCTGGTCAGTTTGGGTCAGGTGCTCTGTCCCTGTTTCCTCCTGGCCTCCCCTCCTCCCTGGCAGAGCATGAGGCTCACAAACTCCTTGGTCAGAGTAAACATCGGTGTTATCAGCACTGTTCCCAGGCCGAAAGTCAAAACACAGCGCTGCACCAGCTACTAAGAAGGAGAAAAATGACTGCTACTGCTGAACCCAGGACAATCCCACAGAAGTGCTCCATCTACATTACGACGTAATATTCTTTTATAGTAATTTTGTAATAATAAAAAGGGTATTGATGCTGAATTTGTTGGCAATGTTATAAGAATTTATTTAGAAACTGTAAAACAGCATAAACTCATAGGTCAGGTTTTCCAAAAGGGTAATAATAACAGTACACAAAGTTTTAGTTGGACCAAAAGACAAAAAGCAGTTTGTTTCTAATTCAAAAAATACAAACGTTTGCTGCAGGTACAAAATTATAAAAAGTTTGTATTTTCCTCTTGATCTGGTGACAGACACATACAGCAGAGATGTATATTTCACCAGCTCCAAATTCATATAAGCAATGGGAAATGATGATAAAGAAAGAAATGTTGTGGTTAAAACACAGGAACAACTTCTCATCTTTCGTTTAACCAGAAGTAAACACCGTTATCTTATTCCTTTGCGCATTTTTGGTTGCCAACATTTAAATTAGTGTTATTCATGCTTCATGTAACAATCAGAAATAACAGCAGGTTTACCTCATGCATTTATTTTTAATATTCATCACATAATTCTTCTCACCATGCTACCTAGAAAAGTTAGTGTTTTTATTGACAACATTTAAGGGAGCTGAAGGATGAAGGAACGCAATCAGGATCCAGGAATACTTCTATCTACTGTTTCATAGGAAAATGTCAGAAATCTCCAATTAGCATTAAGAATAATTCTGTAATGAATTCTGCTTGGATCCGTCTGCAATAACAAATGTAACAAAAAGGTCACTTTTAACAGAAGGGGAAAATGCTGCTGAGTGCCTCTGTCACTAAAACACACACTTATCCCCTCTATTGTGCAAAGACGCGGAAGCCCCACGCATCGAGTCTCTGTGGCTTGCATATGGGCTTCTGCATGTAAGAAGAACAAGTGTGTCTTAGTTATGATGGATTTGTGCTTCAGGCTGTTACTCCAGCCAGTTGTGTGTGTGTGTGCAGTGTTCAATAGTGCTGGGCAGGGGAACCACCAGAAATGTTGTCAGTAAAAACCAGAAGCAGCTCAGTTTTTCATTAGAAAAAAAAAAAAAAGAAAGACTCTCCATCTTTGCTTGGTAATTCTCAGTGACAAGTGCCCTTTAACACCTGCAGTGTGGTTGACTTGTTACCATAACCTGTTGGACTTGAAACTGTAATCTCCCTTCCAAAGCTGATCTAGCCAAGATGCTTGGGGTTTTCATATTATCTTGCCTGGTTCAAAGTTGAATCCCTGACTTTGCTATTAAAGCAGAATGCTGCAAAGCTGGTCTAATTAGGTCTAATGACTCTCTTTCCTCATCTTTCCGTTTGTGAGCAAAGAATGTACTAGATGGCACCAGAAAGCTACCAGATTGTTGGTACTTTGCACCCCTTCTCACAGGAGTAATTGGAATTTTGGTCCAGAAATGCATCACCTCTTGTTGGCAGTTGCAATCAGAATGTTTTTCATACGGTAGTAGTGGCAGCTTAGCCTTGATCTCATCTCTCTCTTACCTCATTTAAGAAATATTATTGTGTAAGGAAACAAAAAGCTGCATCTCACATTTCTCCTTGCTCTAGAACAACTCAGAAACCAGAGTATCGGGTGCTCTCTGGCATCCTTACTAACTAGACTTCGGGTGGGGGAAAGAAAATATATATATAAAACACAGCACTATGACAGAACTCTATCACCAGCCAAGAACAAACTACGGCAATACACTATCATAGCATTATTTACAACATGATGGAACATTATGGAACATTATGCATATAATAAATTACATTTAATACTTTTCCTCTTAAACTGATCTACACAAGCTTACGTTTTTGTTTGGGGGTTTGGGTTTTTTTTTTTTTTAGTCCTATATATTTTCCCTTACGTATCTTAACTGAATAGGCAAGTATAAGAGGTCACAATGCTGTTTGCCTGCCTTTTCTGTGTTTTTAGAAGCCAAATTGCTTTCCAAATTCATGATACATCACAGTGTGGTACTCTCCTCACTGACACCTGTTTTACAGCGCATACCTTTCCACAGCAGTAGTAAGGGACTGTCAGCTAGGCTTGTGCTCATATTTACATCAAGTCTTGTAGTAAGAGATCATCTTGTGAGCTCTTTCTGAGTTGACGAGGGAAAAGAAGGGAGCAGAAGTAGTGTAGGATTGCACACCTTGGGAAATCTGACAGTGCTCCTGTGGCACACATCTTCTGATTGTTCCCACTAAAATTAGCAGAGAAATTGGCAGCAGAAAGAGCCAGGAAGAAGGTTCATGAAGGCTAAGATTGGGGACCAGGGGGTCGATAAAAACTAAGAGTCCCTTGTTGCTTTGCCAGACAGAAAGTTTGCCTGCTGTATTTATTTAGCAGCTCTGCAGGGATTCCAGATTGGTGTATGCAGAAGTCAAATGTTATGTTTATTAGAAAAGGACTTTTTTGTTTGTGGTTTGGGTTTTTTGTTTTTAAACATTAAGTCAATTTACAGCTACCTTATGTGGGCTTTGTACCACAGTTGTTGGGAATCACTGCAGTGCAAAAGGCTCTGCTCTCCGGCTTCTCAGGAACAGCCTGGCGTTTAGGAGCAGAAGTCCCATGAAAGGCAGCTCTGTGCAGGACAAGGTGACAGAAGATCTTGGAGTCCCAAAGAGCTGCACAAATACTCCAAGGAATCAAAAGCAAGCAAGAACATCCAAAGTGCTCCCCCTGGGGATCTATGCCACTCTTCAGGCCCCTGGGTTCTCCCTCGACAGTCAGCAACACAGTTCCTGCAAGGACCATGGTGTGAAAGGCCGAGTCCCTCCTAAAGAAGGGACTTGGAGGAAACAAAAACTGGCGCAAGAGATGCTGTAGATGAAGAGCATGCAAACTGCTGGGTTTATAAGGAGAGACACCTCTGGGAAGTTACCTGCAGAGAAGCAAACTACCTCCAACCTGAGCACAGGTGGGAGTGCACCAGTTCTTCCACTAGATGCTGTTCCACAAAAAGAAAATCCTACTCTGCTTACGTTCAGATGGCCAACACCATCTGGATGCTCTGCATACATATTCATGTGTGGAGTCATTAGTTTCCTAGCGTAATTCTAACTACTTGAACATTATTTCTTTTAATCAAACTGTCAAAATGTATCCAGCTGAAGTCATGAGACTACACTCTATTGGGATAATTAGCTTATTGCTATGAGCCACGTCAAACCCAAGTCCTTGAATGTGCACACAACTAACACATACAACCACTTTGTTTGGTTTTTGACGTGGGCTAAATTATTCTTACTAATGCTGGTTACCTACTTCTAAATGCACTCCTTTTATTTTAAGCGCATTTCTCCTAGGTTCAAAGAAGACTCATGGTAGCTAGTCTGCACCCTACTTTTATAAACATGTACAGGATAACAAATGAGCTTCTCCACAGCTCTGAAACATGTCTCTCCCTACTGTCCATACTTCCACTAGGAATTAGTAACCTGTATGACTCACTGTGTTCTCCCCAAGGTATAACATACCAGGAACTGACACCAAAGCAACTATGAAAACCAAAACCAAGTACTGAAAATATTTCTGAAACCCATTCAGAATTAATTTTAAACATCTGGCAATGGTTGAACATTGGAAAGATTCATTTGAGTTTTCTTCACAGAAGTTGGGAGTAAAGACACAGGTTCTGTCCCAAACCTAACAGTGTCTTTTTGGTTTTAATACCAGTGAAAGTGGAGTGCCTTTTGCATTAAAATTATCATGGGATGTTTCCCAATATAAAAATCTATGTGCAAGTTATGTACAGTATTCCCATATACCGCTCTGACTTACAATACTCAAAGCCAATGCTATGATTACAACTCTTATGCTCATAGATGAGCACACTTGAGGAAATTCAGGGTCTGGTAGCGTTCTAGCTGAGGTAGGTTAAAACAGACCCACTAATCAGAAAATCCTGCACAAGTTCATATGGTACTAAACAAAACTGAACATCACAACACAGTCAATCTCTGCTATTCTTCAAGAAACCAAGATGAGCACAGCACAGTTATTCCAATGTCTACAAGTTTACCAATACAATCTGTTCCAGACTTTGAAGAAAGTACCGTTTCTTTCCCACTTAAAAGCTTATGTTATTTTTTCCCATCATGGGTATATTTCCTCTTTCAGTCTTGACATCACTGAAGGTACACTGCTTTCTGCAGGAGAGGCGGGCTACAGGATGCTTGGTTAGCTACATGCCGCACGATGGCAGACTGCTTTTTGCCTGTGCAATAGGCTGGGACTGTTTCATTCTGGGCTGCTTCCCTCCTCCTTTGCTTACATATGTTAGCTGGGTTTAGAGGAAAAGCACACACACAATCAGTGTGTTATCTGACAACAGCATGCGGGTAACAATGCCATGGCTGGGGGAAATGTTCCTGTCAGTCAGCCTCCAGTTTTCATGGGCAGCACCTAAAACGGCTGCTTGTTTTCATGGGAGATCCAGACACAGGCAAGTCTTGCAAAAGATTTACGCCCCAGTGCAAAAAGATTCTTAGGGACACATTTCACAATAATGCTGTGAATCTGTCTCACTCAAGTGCTTCATTAAGCAAGATATTAATTAGCTCGCACTAATCTAATAGAAAATTAAGGCTTGTGATCTCAAAGCTACATTAGAACTACAGTTGCCCAGGGCTTATCAAGGCTAGAAAGTAGCATTTCTCTACATGGGACACCTTGCACATGCTGTATTAAAGTACATCTCTTATCAATTCAATTGAAAGACCCTGCAATGTTTTTTGAGAGTTGTGCTTATAACCATGATGAGAGCGCCTGTATGTGATAGTCTCCACTATCACACCTAAATATCAAACACTAAAATGCATCAAGGATATTTTTCTCTCTACTTTTTGTGTCTGAATTCTGCATGTATCATGGTGTTAGCTAAAATGAGCACTACTATTACATGGCAGTGTTTGGAAACCAAGCTTATTCTTGTTGAAGACGATAAGTTCTGCCACTGAATCATAGGGGGATGTTATCCCATGGCTAACTGCAGTCTAGAGGCAGAAGGAATAATTAATGGTCATCTGAGCCCCTGAATGTAATGAACAACCAGGAATTCTTGAGCACACAACCTCCACTTCAGCTGTCAAAACATATTCTTTCTTGATTTAAGGACTTCAGGTGGCAAGAGAATCCAGTTCACCTACTGGCAAATTGCTCCAACAGCCATCAACCCTCAGGTTAGTCTTACACATTTTTTCCAGCATCTCTAATATCTTCTAAGCACAAATACAGCCATAAGAGAGGAAATACACCTATTTAACCTTTTGCTTTGTAATGCACATGTGTGTGTGCACATATGTGTACATATGTATGCAATGCAGTGTAGATATGTTCAGGTACCCATCTGCAATCGAGTGCCAGTTCAGTGGGTATGCTTGCTATGGCTGTTAAATTAAAAATGGAGTGGGCTAGCTGTAACCAGTGGGTTATTCAGTGAGCAACATGCTGTACAGTATTTTAAGTCAGGGAAGAGAATGCTTTTTTTTACTGACTTACTAAAAAGTGCCAAATCACACTGAGAAAGCTTACAGAATCCAGGTCAAGGTCAGGCAGGGATTTCATTAGTTGTTGGGCTGCTTGGGCTGTTTCACACATTGTGGTACTTCCAGTCCTGTGTGTAGGGTCACCTGGACAAAGAAGAAACAACATGTACATTCAAAACTGGGACATCCTCGGCAGAACGCATTTGTGAAGGCTACGAGCAAGTAAATGACAGGGGAAGGGCTGTGGGATTTCAGGTCCAGGTTTAAGTCATCAGTAATATTCATGGGGATAATACTGAGCTCCTGAAATAAACAAGTCTCCTTCCCCCTTCCCTTCTTAACACCTTGGGGGCTAGAAGCCAGGTGTCCGTATCTCTTCCAAAATCCAGACACCACCTGTAGGTCTCCAGCAGTGCTGCTTGCATGCCACAAGGTGGATGGAGTCTTTGCGTGAGGGACCCCTGAACACTTCAGGACAGGGATCACACAGTGGAGCCCATGTACTAAATATAAGGATATCCTTTTATCTTTGCTGTCTTGGTAGGACAGAGCTCAGGACGTTTGTGTACTCCTTCTATAACCTGATGTCTCTACAAGATCAGAGTTCCCACACAGACATACCAGAGCACCTATTTCTAGCCATATGCAGTGGTCTTCAAGTAAAAATGCATTTTATTTAAAGAGGACTCTTCCAGGAGGAGATCATCTTATGAACAGAGACCAATCTCCAAAGTTCAGAATGAGCAGGAATGATGTCTCTCTGTTGCACTAATATTCTGACCTGTCTTGTCTTTGCTTTCATCGCTGCTGTGCTGCTCACATTTCTGCCTCTTGACAATGTTAATGACTTCCAAATATAAGATCTAAGAGGAATGAGGGTACTTACAGCTTTTATCCAAACTGGCAGAGGAAGCCTTAGCACTACTGCTTTCCAAGTGGAGCACTGCAGCAAAGCGTAGGGATTAATGTGTGCAGGCACTTTGACTTGTTTTTTTACAGCATTACTCCTCACAGCTGCCAGGCAAGGCAGAAGGTCAAATGCAGTTTTCCAAAAAGCAGGAGTAGCCTGGGTGTCGGTCTAAGAAGGGAAGAGCCCCCACCCATATTGACTACCTACAGAGGAGGTGATCAGCCCCAGCAGCAATGGCTGGTAGCATACATTCTCCTTTAGCTGAGAAGGGTAAGTGGGACTAAATTGCAGAAGACTTACCTGGACGTTTCGATTGAGGCTCAGCGCAGGCATGAAGACACCTTCAATGTTTTCAAATGCTGGAGGCCCTTGCTGCTGCCCATTTATGTAAAAGGTCAGGTTGTGCTTGTTCAGATCCAGGAGAACACCAACAGTGGCACCTTTAGAAACTCCTCCTTCAGTCCTAAGGTAAAAGGGGACCACACTGTTAGCGAAGGCAGAGTGTTACACTGCTGCTGCTCTCTCTCTAGAATGATGCAGTCTTACTAAGGAAAGGGAGAGTGGAGCAGTATGGTTAAGTGGTTGTCCCTCAGCATTTAGCAATGACTTATCTACACCTTCATATGAAAAATATATGCCACGTTCATGGGAACTTAACGGTGGGATCCTAAAGAGAAATCTCCTCTCCTCCAGCTGCAATCTATAAGCTGCAAATTGGGTCTAGAGCTAACAAGTTCCCACATCTGATAACAGATGGGGAGAGGAGCAGGTCAGTTCTAGGCATGTGGAACAGGAGCCCTAGAGACACGGCTTCTCAGAGCATCCCTGCTATAGTGAGTGATGCACAGCAGAGAATGAAAACACACAAAGATGGTTTTCTAGGTGTTAATTTCTAATCATTATTCCTGATAACAGCTGCAGTTCAAGTACCCACCTTGGCATTCCCCAAGAGGACTCAGCTTTGCAGAGATCAGTGAGCCAGCACAGGCAAAACTTACAGTGGTTTTAGGGAGACAGGGAATGTGGAGCTGGTTAAGGATAAATGTAACTCTCTGAGAAGTTGCTCAGCTATAGGCCTGGGAACTGCTTCAAGTGTGCAGGCATGGTTATTAATACCAGTGATAATTGGTTGTGTCAGGAGCAACTGCTGAGAGATACCGTGCTATCAGGGCTTGCCAGGACAGACTCAGCCAGCCATTATATGCTTGAGTGACTTGACATTAATGCACTTTGATTTGGGGGTCAGTCAAACCCAGTATTACTTTAGAGAGTGCTCAGCAAAAAAATCTACTAGATATGCAGATTGGCCACAGGCACTGCTGCTCTGCTAATATCATGGGGGCTCTGTGATGGATTTACAGCCTGACACAATTTGTTCAGGGTAAATCAGATCTCAAACAATTTGCAGTAGGAAAGGAAGCAGCTGTCTTTTGTCCTCCCATCAGGCACAAACATTCATAAGAGTAATGCAATTTTAACATAGCATTTATCCGAATAGGTAGGCAAAACATAAAAAACCTCCAAACAACAACAAAAAACCCAAACAAAACCAAACACAAACCCCAAACAAATCAAACAAAAATCCCAACAAAAACAACCCAACGAAACGGAAAAACGAGCGGGGAGATCAAAATAGGATTAGGAAGAATATAGTGAAAGAGTGCAGGCTAAGAAATTCTCATCTTGTCCACTAGGTGTCATAGACTGGTTTCCTTTGGACCAAATGTGGCACATGGCATTTCCTCCGAAGATAAAGGCAGTTTTGCCTGTGATATAATAGTATAGCATACCATTATACTATTCTGACTTCCCCGTTTAAAGCGCTTCAAACAATAATAGTATAGCTGAGAATCATGAGCTGTCTCTGAGATGCATTAGATGTCGAGCTTTACTGTTCTCAGGTTCCCTTTATTTGTTTTCTGATCCTGTATGTATTAATAGGGTCCTCTTCCAGCTCTTCTCCAAAACCATAATGTAAATTATTTTCCATCAGTAGTTAAGGTGCTTACTTGCTCTCAGTATCTCAGTATCTAGACTGTTTCTGTTAAAAGCACTCCATCATAAAACTCATGATGTGGTTGTGGGAAGCAACAGTACTATGATCTAGAGCTACTTACACAGAGATTTATTTTTCTCTGTTTAGGAACAGCTTTGATTGTAGGGCACCATGTGTTATATCCTGCAGTGTTTTAAAATAGATTTTACGACATCCTTTTAAGTGACATCATTGATTCTCTTAGGGAAACAGGAATAGCAACTTTGCCTTTTTGAGATTATTATGCTCTTTCCTATATGATATACTAATTTGCTTCTTGCGGGCTAATTAGCTGTGTGCTGCACAGTGACATTGAATGACTCCTCTGCAGCCCCTGGGGACAGCCCACTGCACAGGAGATGGATGCTGCCTGCAGAGCCCAGGCAAGGCTAGGGCAGGACCCAGCTGCAGGAGCCACAGGGCACTGGGGGCAGAGAAGAGGGATGGGGACCCTCTCCCTTCCTTGCTGCCACAAGTCTTGCAGCCCTTCAGCAGGGAGATTGCCTGTTACTTGGTTGCCAACTCCCACAGTGAGCAACCAGCTCTGTCAGGATGAAGTCGGGGCAAAGGCAACCCGGGGCACTTTGCCATGCTGCTGCCAAAGAGGCTGGGTTTTTTTCTGAGGCTGAACAGCTGCTCTTCCCAAGCATCCCATGGTTTCCTTGGGAACAGTACTTTGAGGACTCCAGTGCTTTTTGGACTACAGTCACAGTCACTTCCTTTAGGAAGAGAGGTGGGAGAGTCAAAGTTTCCCACGCCTCTTTTCTCACAGTCCTGCACTCTTGTTTCTGTGTGCAGCCATACATCTTGAGCGTGGAAGTGCTGTGCAATGCCTGGAAGGTTGGCTACCATGAAAAATACCATTGCCTGTGGCAGTGGAGGCTGTTACTCTAAGGTGCTAGCAACATCTTGGACAATATGCAGAAGAGGATGGCATGGATTAGCTTGAGGAGTTAAGGATAGTAGTAAGTTTCACTAGTACTGAAAAATAAACAAGTGTTTATGGACACTTTAACAAACCGAACAATTAGTTTAACTCTTTGTTAGCAGTGTTTTAATCATAAGCCTTACAGTAACTTAACAACTTTACCATGTCTGTTGTCAAAGACAGTATTTTTTAGTCAATTATAACATTTTTGTGTGATTAAAACCTGGCCTTGGTAACTCTGAAGTCAGTGAAGAGAGTCTCCTGATAGCAGAGTGCTTTAAGACTACACTCCAAGTTCTTCAGACTTCTACTTCGCACTGTCTTTCAGTATAAAACATTTCAGTGCGAGTGGAAATTTCATTTCCATCTCTTTCTTTAAATAACTATGTAGTGGCTAGAGTATCGCCTACAGCATCAGGTACTCCTGCTCTTGGCAGCTTTGCCAAGGAAGGGATCTACTGCAATGAATGCCAGTGCCTCTTAGCAACAGGCATACAACATCTCTGGTGCGAACTGATTACTTCATAGACTCATAGAATCATTTGGATTGAAGGTATCTTTCATGGTCACCTAGTCCAACTCCCCTTCAATGAGCAGGGACATCTTGAACTAAATCGGGTTGCTCAGAGCCTCATCCAGCCTGCCCATGAGTTTCTAGTGATGGCACATCCACCACCTCTCTGGGCAATCTCTTCCCCAGTGTTTCCCCATCCTCATTGTAAAAAATGTCTTCCTTATATCTAGTGAAAATATACCCTGTTTTAGTTTAAAAACATCACCCCTTGTCCTGTTGCAACAAGCCCTGATAGAAAGTTTGTCACCAGCTTTCTTATAAGCCCCCTTTGAGTACTGTAAGGCTGCAATAACGTCTCCCCAGAACCTTCTCTTCTCCAGGCTGAAGAACCCCAAATTTCTCAGCCTTTCTTCACAGGAAAGGTGTTCTATCCCTTTGATCATTTTCATGCCCCTCCTCTGAATTTGCTCCAACAGCTCCATGTCCTTCTTATGCTGGGAGCCCCAGAGCTGAATGTAGTACTCCATGTGGGCTCTCACCAGAGTAGAGAAGCAGAATCACCTCCCTTGACCTCGTAGTCATGCTTCTTTTGATGCAGCCCAGGATACAGTTGGCCTTCTGGGCTGCAAGTGCACAAGGCCGGGTTGCAAGTCGGGTTAAGAATCTTGCAAGTCGGGTAAAGGACAATAGAAAGGGCTTCTTCAAATACATAGCGGATAAAACTAACACAAGAGGCAATATAGGCCCACTGCTGAATGAGGTGGGTGCCCTGGAGACAGAGGATATAAAGAAGGCAGAGGTGCTGAATGCCTTCTTTGCCTCTGTCCTTACTCCTGCAGACTCTCTCCGGGGGACCCAGATTCCTATAGCCCCGGAAGGAGTCAGGATAAAGGAGGAGTTTGCTTTGGTAGATGAGGATTGGGTTAGGGATCAGTTAAGTAATCTGGACATCTATAAATCGATGGGTCCGGATGGAATACACCCACGGGTGCTGAGGGAGCTGGCGGGGGTCATTGCTGAGCCACTCTCCATCATCTTTGGTAAGTCGTGGGAAACAGGTGAGGTTCCTGAGGATTGGAGGATGGCAAATGTCACACTGGTCTATAAGAAGGGCAAGAAGGAGGACCCGGGTAATTATAGACCGGTCAGCCTTACCTCCATCCCTGGAAAGGTGATGGAACAACTTATTCTTGACACCATCTCTAGGCATATCAAGGATGAGGGGGTCATTAAGAGCAGCCAACATGGCTTTACCAAATGGAAGTCATGTTTGACCAAACTTACAGCCTTCTATGAACAAGTAACTATATGGATGGATGATGGTAGAGCGGTAGATGTGTTTTTTCTTGATTTCAGTAAGGCATTTGATACTGTCTCCCACAGCATCCTCATAGATAAGCTAAGGAAGTGTGGGCTTGATGATCAGGCAGTGAGGTGGATCAAGAACTGGTTGGAAGGAAGAAGGCAGAGAGTTGTGGTCAATGGGGCAGAATCTATCTGGAGGTCTGTGACTAGTGGAGTCCCTCAGGGGTCGGTGCTGGGACCAGTGCTGTTTAATATTTTCATCAACGACTTGGATGAGGGAACTGAATGCACCCTCAGCAAGTTCGCTGATGATACTAAACTGGGAGGAGTGGCTGACACACCAGAGGGCTGCGTTGCCATTCAGCGAGACCTGGACAGGCTGGAGAGTTGGGCAGAGAGGAACTTGATGAAATTCAACAAGGGCAAGTGTAGAGTCTTGCATTTGGGGAAGAACAACCCCATGTACCAGTACAGGTTGGGGGTTGACCTGCTGGACAGTAGCGAAGGGGAAAGGGACCTGGGGTCCTGGTGGATAGGAGGATGACCATGAGCCAGCAATGTGCCCTTGTGGCCAAGAAGGCCAATGGCATCCTAGGGTGCATTAGAAGGGGGGTGGTTAATAGGTCAAGAGAGGTTCTCCTCCCCCTCTACTCTGCCTTGGTGAGGCCGCATCTGGAATATTGTGTCCAGCTCTGGGCCCCACAGTTCAAGAAGAACAGGGAATTGCTTGAAAGAGTCCAGCGCAGAGCTACAGAGATGATTAAAGGAGTGGAACAACTCCCTTATGAGGAGAGGCTGAGGGAGCTGGGACTCTTTAGCTTGGAGAAGAGGAGACTGAGGGGTGACCTCATCAATGTTTACAAATATGTAAAGGGTGAGTGTCAGGATGATGGAGCTAGGGTTTTTTCAGTGATGTCCAGTGATAGGACAAGGGGCAATGGGTGTAAACTGGAGCATAGGAGGTTCCATGTGAACATTAGGAAAAATCTCTTTACTGTGAGAGTGACAGAGCACTGGAACAGGTTGTCCAGGGGGTTTGTGGAGTCTCCTACGTTGGAGATATTCAAGGCCCGCCTGGACAAGTTCCTGTGTGATGTACTCTAGGTTACCCTGCTCTTGCAGGAGGGTTGGACTAGATGATCTTCTGAGGTCCCTTCCAACCCCTTGGGATTCTGTGATTCTGTGAAGGCCGGCTCATGTCCAGCTCTTCATTCACCAGTACTCCCAAATCCTTCTTGGCAGGGCTGCTCTTGATCCTTTCATCCCCCAGCCTGTGTTGGTATCAGGGGTTGCCCTGACCCAAGAGCAGGACCCTACATTTGGCCTTGCTGAACTTCAAGCGGTTCACACAGGCCCACTTCTCAAGCTTGTCCAGGTCCCTCTGGCGTGTCCCATCCCATCCCTCAGGCGTATCAACCACACCACTCAGATTGGTGTCATCAGCAAACTTGCTGAGAGTGCACTCAATCCCAGTGTCTATATCATTGATGAAGATGTTAAACAGTACTGGTCCCAGTACAGACCTCTGAGGGACACCATTTATCACTGATTTCCATCTGGACATGGAGTTGTTGACTGCTACCCTCTGGATGTGAGCATCCAGCCAATTCTTCATCTATCGAACAGTCTATCCATCAAATCCGTATGTCTCCAACTGAGAGAGAAGGATGTTGTGAGGGACTGTGTCAAAGACCTTACAGAAGTCCAGATAGACAGGCAACATCCATAGCTCTTCTCTTGTCCACTAATACAGTCACTCCAATATAGAAGGCAACTACATTGGTGAGGCAAGACTTGCCCTTTCTGGAAGCCATGATGGGTGTCTCAAATCATGTCCCTATCCTCTGTGTGACTTAGCGTAATTTCTAGGAGGATCTGTTCCATGATCTTCCAAGGCACAGATTTGCAGGAACAATGAGGATGAAAGGTACCTAAACAGACCTAAACTGTTTTCTTAAACACTTTGCTCAACCTGTTCTCAAAGGTTTTTAATAGCATTAGAGTCTTCTGTTCCTGCATATTCTTCCAGTATTACAGAAGTCATGCTAGTTTTTAAGAATATAGACAGGTCCAATTTTGCATGCTGTGAGCGAAAGGAAAAGGAAAGTACTCTGAACATGACAGGTCCCATGAACAGGTCTTTCAAGCTCCACCTCATCTTACCCTTGAAGCTAGTCATTTATTTATCACCCTAATTTATTCTTATGAAGATCAGGAAGCATGAAATGATGACTAAGACATAACCTCTATCACAATAACATCTGAGAGGCTAAAATCTAACAATAGATTTCCTTTGGACCGTGATACTGTGCTCTCATGCACTTGTCTCCAGTGGGGAAAAACAACTAGGCAGAAATAAGTTTCCACAAGACTATTAAAGCTAATGAGTTAAAAACCTGACCTAGTTGACTGTCACGGTTAAAAATATAATGCCTAGACCTAATTTCATTGAAGCGCATGTGATTTCATAAGACTACATATCCTGTAAGAGTGTACTTCACTTGAACAGCTATTTCATGGGTCTATCCATGCCTTGAATGCGCATGTGAAGCCCTTGTGTTTTATCGTGTGTTTAACTTGGAAACTATCATCAACAGAAAGCACTTTGTTTTCTTGTTTTAGGAGGATGATTGGAAATCCAAACTGTTTCCATTATTTGTGCTTCCCAGAAAAAAAAAAACAGCTTTTGCTTAGCTTGTGTGTTGCTTGCTGGTAGGAGCATGCTGAGGACCAAATCCATAAAATAGGTTTCTGGGACAGTAGTACACAGAATGGTTGCCAGTTTTTTTCCAGGAAACATAAGCTGTTGCACAGAGTATTAAAATTAATACAGCTTAACACTACTTCTGCCCTAAATCAAATCAAGATATTAAAGCGACAGAGAAACTTTTGATATATTTATTATACTGATGTTATTTTATTGTGTATTATCTTAAGGTCTTTGGAGTCATTGAAAACATTCCAATTGACTGCAGATAGCTTTTGATCCAGCTACAAGGTTCCTCCACCTATCTGTAATGAACTACAAAATCAAGCTATGCTTCAAACAAAAATTCACAGCAATTGCAGTAGAGTTATTTAAAATACTTTAGAGTATAAATGCTTTACAGCATAAATGACCATTCAACAGGAGATATTACAACCAGCTTTAGGATATAGTGCACGTGGGCATAAACTTACTTACCTCTTTAAGGAGATGATACCTGCATTTGAGCATTTGAAAATCACTGCAAGCCTTTGTTTTAATTATTTGCTATAACAAACAACACCTGAGCTAGTGAGTGTGGAATATTTGCTGGGACAGGCAATAGGAAACTAAATCGAAATTGATTTCCTCTCTGCCACAGACCTGCTACGTATCCCTGGTCAGTCACTTTATTTGTACATCAATCTCCCATCATTGCCCTTAATAAGCTTTCAGGACTGGCAATAAACACCTGCATTTTGGACAGGAGATCTCCAGTGTTTTGCCTAATTATTCTGCAACCCTGAAGCCAAGATTTCTTCTAAGGAACAGAATCACAGAATCATTGAATCATAGGATGGTTTGGGTTAGAAAGGGCCTTAAAGATCATCTAGTTCAAACCCCTCTGCCATGGGCATGGACACCTCCCACTGGACTAGGTTGCTCCAACATCTTTCCTGGAATCCAACACCTTTCTCCCTGCACTCCTCCAGCAATGAGAGAGAAATCCCATATCCCAGAGTGCTGCACTCCTGTCTGCTGATGCCGTGGGTGGGATGTGCAATAATGAGTTTAAATCACAGCAGGGGGGATTTAAGCTAGATCTCAGGAAAAGAACTGCTAACAGTGAGGATAACAAACACCAGCACAGATTGCTGAAGTGCAATTGCTGTCACTAGTGATTTTAGAGAAGGAATAAAATGACTACATTTTGCATGGAGATGGACCACGTGGCTTGCTAAGACCCCTTCCTCTGATGCAAAGAAGAAAAAAATGATCAGGAATGAGAAAAGAATGCAAGTGGCACTTACCTATTGGTGTGAGAATTGCAATGCATGAACCAGCTGCGGTTGTTGTCAACATACATAGCCCATGCCTTGTCGTCCTTGCCTAGCATCATGTCCTTGACAACGTTAATCCTGGCAATGCCAAAGGCTGGATCTGGATGGTTGTCATACCTATCCACATGCAGTTCCCAGTAATGCACACCCTTGGAGAAGGCTGCTGTGCCAAGAACAACCCGGTCATCATAGCTGTTGCAGGTGGCAGTCTGGTTGTCGTTCGACAGCACTATGTCTCTGTGAGCTGAGGAGGGGTCGAAGGTGAACCATGCCACTATGAAATGGGAAAACAAAAGGCAGGATTATAGCAGAACAGGCTGTGTTCAAGGGTTGTCTGCTTCACTTCAATGAGGAGGATGAGATTCTGCCTTCCTAAAGGCCCTGCTGCACTTTCAGGTAATAAAGACAATCTTTCCTTGTTACTGTAGACAGCTACATAAGATTGCTTTGAGCCATTACCCTGCTGGTTTTTAGCTCAGAATTGCTTTATGTTATCTGTGCTTGTTCCTCTGAACAAGGGCAGTGACTTTCTGTTCTGACACAGTAACAAGAAAGTCGTTGAGGAGACAAAAGCTTCTTTATGGTATGGAAACTGCTCACATAGATGAATTGGTTCAGGCTTGCCTTTAATGGAAATGGAATTCCACTGTGTCCATGCTGGTTAGGACTCACTTTAGCAATGGGAGAAAAAGAAAACAAAAACCAAACAAAAAAAAACCACAGAAAATGCTTTTAAAGTATAAATATTTTATACTGGCCTATTTTGGCAACATAGCATGAAAGTGGAAGTGATAATAGCATGCACTTCTCGATTCATTACGATATCATTAATAAAGATGAACTTCTTGTAATGCCCACATGGATGTCAAGTATAATTACAGAGGAACAAGCATGAATTCCCATCTCTGTATTATCAAACCCTGCTGTGAAATTGAAGGAGCACTGAAGAAAAAGGTGAATTCCAAAGATGCATAGAGAAGAGGAGATGGAGTGGCATAAAAATATTCCGTGTCTTCCATAACTGTTTCTGCATGCTAAAACAAATAGGAATCTTAGTTAAACCCCAGACTCCTACAGCCAAATAATATTGCATGATTTGAAAAGTAAAGTGTTACTGATGATGGAAAATAACAAATTGCTAGGAAGAGAGCTCAGTCTCTTTGCACCCTCAGGTCGTGGCTTCTCTGCTCAGATGATCCAAAATCTCCATGCCAGTAAGTGCCAAAGATACTAGTGGGTATAAAGGGATGCAAGTGTCCTGTCACTGACACCTGCAGCTTTTCACTTAGAAACTGGCAAAACCCAACTCACCATCTGACGTCTGTAAAATAACCATCTTGCTGTAAGGACCAACTCCCGATGAGTTGAAAGCTTTGACTCTTGCATTATAGGTACTGTTGAAATGAAGGCCATCGATGGTGCAGAGAGTCTCCTTGCCAACATATACTTCCTAAACATTCAAAAAAAAAATAAAAAAAGAAAAGAAGAAAGGGACAGAGAGAAAGAGGGGCATAGTTTAACTGTTTCTCTGTGCCTTGTGAACATATGTTAAGACTCCTAAATATAAGCCACAAGTGGACAGCTTCTCATTGCTTCCCAGGATGTAGAAGTTATGCTGTTATAATAAAGCCACAGCAGCGGAGATGTCAAGGATAGTTAGCAGTGGAGACACTAAGGTGAAGATGAAGCTGGAAGGGTACAGCAATAAAAAGAAATGAGGAGGGCCATGAAGATGATCAGAGGGCTGAAGCACCTCTCCTATGAGGACAGGCTGAGAGAGTTGGGCTTGTTCAGCCTGGAGGAAAGAAGACTCAGCAGAGACCTGATAGCAGCCTTCCAGTACCTAAAAGGGGACCTACAAGAAAGCTGGAGAGGGACTTTTTACAAGGACATGTAGTGATAGGGAAGGGGGAATGGCTTTAAACTGGAAGAGGGAAGATTTAGATTAGACATTAGGAAGAATTTCTTTACTGTGAAGGTGGTGAGACACTGACAGAGGTTGCCCAGAGAAGCTAGAAGTGTTTAAGGCCAGGTTGGACATGGCTTTGTGCAACTTGTTTTAGTGGAATGTGTTCCTGCTCATGGCAGGAGGGGTGGAACTGAATGAGCTTTAAAGTCCGTTCCAACCCAAACCACTATGATTCTATGAAACACGAAAATATCTTAATTTTTATCTTGCTTTCCTGAATATCTAGTCCAGAACACTGGTTTGGATAGTTGTCCCACCATCTGACTTACTGCGGCCATTCTTATATTTATGTAGCACCCAAAAAGGGGGGCATGGAAGAATAAGTAAGCACAGTTTTATTCTGTTGGAAAGGTTGTCTCATGCCTGTGTTAAAATACAAATTCGAAACCTGCAGACATAGACCAAGAAGAAACTGATCTCCTAAAGATTAGGATCACACGCATGACATGATGAAACAGCAACCAGGCAACAGAGACATCATCAAGGTCTGCAAAGATTTATTAAACAGCAAGCACTTGCCTAATATGAAATATTTCAGGAGGAGGAACATCTAAGCAAATGACTGAAGAGGACCAGTCAGATTATTCAGTCTATAAGGAAGGGAAAGAGCCCAGTAACATAAAGTTTGTTGGAAGACTGAACAGAAAATAAGAGAAAAGGAAAAAAATCCTGTCTTGGCAGCAGGTTGAAAGCCACAATTCCTTTCCAACTCCTATTTCTCTGTTTCTGTGAAATCCATAGATTTGTGGTAGCAAAGGCCCTAAAGAGCTTATGGCTGTGACTATGCAGACTGCACAGGCTGCAGTTCAGTTAAGACTCTAAAGTATATGCCTATGAGTAGATCTTTTGACTGAGGCTCTTTGATATGAACCTAAAGTGAATTAAATATGTGATGAATAAGAAAGGGATTGCTTAGTTTACAGTGGGTCATGTATTTGTCCACTTTGCTATCATGACGGCTGCTACAAAGAACAGAAACTCTTGGGTCCTGAATTAGCTGATAATCTTTCATCGAGAAAAGAAGAGCTTAATTTAGAATAGCTTAATTTATTTTTTGATGTTATAACTGATGCTCTCCGTGAAAAAAAAATTGTAGAACTCTCACGTTTTCTAATCCATTTTATATTTTTACCACTGTTCACATCTTGCATTTATTCAGACAGATGCTCTCTGCTACAATGGAAGATAAAAAACATTCTTTAAATCCACCCATCAAATACTGATAAAGTGCAGTTGGTGTAATTGCTTTTAGATATATAATCCTTCATGAAAAGGTTCAGCAAACTCTTATTGAAATGGCATTGCCAAGAAGCCTGCAGTTTATTGTTCAGTGGGTAAAACTGAGGGTCTATCTACCACAGCAAGCAAAGCCTTCCCCTAAGAAGCTGTCACCCTAGATTCAAAAAGGCACCTTTTCCCACCTAAAGTAGTGAAGACCAGCCTCTTCAAAACCCATGTGAAACGATACTTGGACCAGGGAACTGAAGAGACCTGCCAGAAACACAGTGCCCTCTTCAAAATGTCCTGCTAATATCGCTGTCTCTTCTTATTAGGTGCCTTTGCTGGCTATGGGTGTAGTGGTTTGGCACAAGGAGGCAGTTCCTTAAGTGGACCCATGCCAGGCTATTTTCAGCTTGAGAAACCTTTAGGTTTCCAGTGAGAAGCTCCCAAAGAAATGCCATCACATGTTTTTGGCACAATTTCCCATTTGTGAAGAGAGCAGCTGTACTCCACAATAATCTCCAGATGCTTTTAAAGCACTAGCCCCTAGGGAATGCACTGGGCCAACCTGGTCCTGGAGCAACAGGAGCATGAAGCCTGCCTGAGAAGGAAGGGACACAGCTTCTAGAAGGACATGGCTGGCAGAAAGCTGACTGAATTATTTCTGTAGTTTGTTTATTAGGCCATGTTGAGAAAGCAATGGGAGCCTATAAGTATCCTGTAGCTGCAGCCAGGAGCAAGCAGTCTGGAAGAAGAGCACTCAGGATGCCATCCCATATTTACCAACACCATCATGGTGTGCCTGTGGAAAGCTTCTATGAGCCTGGTCTCATCCACTCCCAGAGAAAAGATTTAGAAATACCGTATTTTTATGCAGGATCCCATTTTTATTCATAAAATCAGGAAAAACTGAGTTGCACTTCTGAACCGAGAATCTCAGCCATTGAAATGGACAGACAAGAGTAGGGGTTTTAAAGAAATCTCTGTTTTGTGGAAGAAACCACTTCCAAGTCTTGTAGGCTAGTATGGGATTTTCTGTTCTGGTACACCCCAGGGGGACCTCAAGGCTGTCTTTGCCAGAGCCCTGATAATAACCTCAGCCAAACTTCCCACCCAAGTTTGGTGTCCTTCTAATAAGCAGCATCTGCACTGCTTTCTACATCCACGTGATGGAAGTGGGGATGTTTTGACAACCCATATTTCCCTACCCCATCTCCCAACCCTCAGACAGACACAAATCCATATCCTGGGGAAACTCAGATACAAAGAAACACAAACAAATGCTGAAAGAAATCCTCACTCGGAATTGGCCTCCATCTCCATCATCAAGTTCCAAGATATAACCCTCCACCGGGTTGTGGGTCAAGGGTGGCATCCTCCAGGCCAATGTCACACTGTTGTTTCTGGTGCAACACTTCTCCAGCTGCAGTAATGGGACGGGTGGCACTGTAACAGGAACTGGGTACAGATTAGTGTAACTCTGCCCTTCCCCATCAGTCTGTGCCTTGAGCAGTGTGGCAACAGCTCACCTCCCTCTCCTTGCAGGGGAGTCAATATTCATTAGGAAAAGGGTCTGTTCTCCTCCTTGAAACAAAAGGCAGTATAAATGATACAACAAAACATCATTACTTGGTTAGACAAATCATTTGGCTGAAACACGTAAACAGAAACATATCTGGACATGCTTTTGGTGCCTCATAAGAACTATAGTCTGGGGATCTCCTGTTTGGTTCCCCTCCCAGGGGTCACTGGCTGGAAAAGCTTTCTCTCACCCTAGAGCACTTTGCTTCTGCTGTCCCCCAAAGGAAAGAGGGAGCAATGGTGGCAGGTGTTGCCTTGGGCCATGGAGCAGCATGGGGGGTGCAGCGCTGCCAGGAAACCCAGCTCATTAATGAAAAATAGGGTTATAAACCAACCTCCAAGCACAGTGGCAAGATAGAGCCTGAATTCCACTGACAGCAGGAAAACAGTTCTTCACAATAGGGTTTGGTTTTGTTTGTTTGTTTGTTTTAAATCTAATTTAACACCACTCACCCAGTTTTCAATCAAAACCACCTCGGATGTGGTATCTTTATGGCAGCTGTACTTAAAAAAAATGGTTGAAGAAGATGGTTCAATTTGCAAATTTTACTGAACTAAAAAACTGAACTAAATCCCTTGATTCAGGTAGAAAAATGAGACTGCTTGTGGCTCCCAGAAAACTGCAAGTGCAAAGTTATCTACCAACATCCCTTTTGGATGACTTTCTTAGGAGAAACACCAAGAGACTATTGACCAGACCAGCATCTTTAAAACAAAACAAAAAAAAACAACACAATAAAACATCCATTACACAGTGAAAATCCAGTCTTCTGGAGATGTATCTTACACACGGCTGAAATTGCACAGGTTAAGTGGGGATGTAAGTGATGCATAGACCCTGCCGTATCTTCTGCCCAAGGCTGAATTTTACCAGTCAGGATCATTTCTGCAGAGCTCAACCATGTCTTACAAGGAAGTGAATGCTCTGAGCATTCATTGACTTAGCTCTTAACAATGTCAGTTTGCTCTTCTTTTATCTACTCTGCTTTGAGCTTCTAGTTTATTTTCCTCCCTCTGTCTGAGTGAGAGCTAAGCCCTTGAGCTGTTCCTTTTGTCCTATTTTACCTCTCTGGATAAAAGAGGACTGTTTGCGTTTTGTGTAGCAAGCAGTCTGTGGGAAAATGGATGCTGCTGTGTGACAGGGCTAAAGCTGCACCCCCACTTTGGCAGTGACACAAAAGTCAACATCACACGTGATAAACAGTGCAGAAGCTACCGTGGCTTTCTGCTAGCATTATCCATCACTGCAGTGAATGCAGATGGTTGGTAGCACAGAAGAATAACTGTGGTCTAAGCCAAAATAGCTTTATAAATTAGCCCTTGAAAGTTTTTCTGTGGAAAGGGAAAAAGAAAACCACCTTGTTCCTATGCTTGATATTTGATGATGATTCAGAAGGTGCCATAAATAAAAACCTGTTTGCTTTTCCACATGGAAAGTTCAGTCTTTTCTCTAGGAGACCGTGTGTCTGGAGAAGTTAACAGAAATGTGACAAGAGTCGAAAACCTGAAAAGGAGGAGTTCAGAGGTAATAGGATTTTTTAAGTGAACCACTGTAAGTTTAGGGTTTTGTCTGTGTTTGTTAGCATCAGAATTTCCAGTGATTGATGAGCATGGGAGAAGATTGGGCTGTATCTTCCATCCACACTCCTGCCACTTTACCTAACCAGTTAACCCTCCCAGGAGGCATGCACTGGGTCCTCCCTGTTTTGAGACTCCCCCTGGCAAAACTGGATGAGAACCTAATTCTCAAAGTTTATAAAGTACAAAACACCCCATCACCTCTGACTAAACCACTAACCTCTCCAACTCCCTGCAAGTCTCCTAGAAATACTACCTGGAGGCATTCAGGGACTATTTACACAAAGCACAATGCCAAAAAAAAAGGATCAGAATTTTTTGGGGAGGGTAGGTACATGTTTTAGGAGTCCCTTTTTACTATGGAAACAGGAATGCCATCTAGGACATGGACAGTGGGATTGAGTGTGCCCTCAGCAAGTTTGCCGATGACACCAAGCTGTGTGGTTCAGTTGATACGCTGGAGGGAAGGAATGCCATCCAGAGGGACCTTGACACGCTTGTGAGGTGGGGTGATGCCAACCTCATGAAGTTGAACCATGCCAAGTGCAAGGTCCTACACCTGGGTCAGAGCATTCCCAGGCACAGCTACAGGTTGGGCAGAGAAGAGATTCAGAGCAGCCCTGTGGAGAAGGACTTGGGGGTGCTGGTCAATGAGAAAATGAACATAAGCTGCATGGAGACCTCGTAGCAGCCTTCCAGTATCTGAAGGGGGCCTATAGGGATGCTGGGAAGGGACTCTTCATTAGAGACTGTAGTGACAGGACAAGGGGTAACGGGTTAAAACTTAAACAGGGGAAGTTTAGATTGGATATAAGAAGGAAATTCTTTCCTGTTAGGGTGGTGAGGCACTGGAATGGGTTCCCCAGGGCAGTTGTGAATGCTCCATCCCTGGCAGTGTTCAAGACCAGGTTGGACGAGGCCTTGGGTGATACGGTTTAGTGTGAGGTGTCCCTGCCCACAGCAGGGGGGTTGGAACTAGATGATCTTAAGGTCCTTTCCAACCCTAACGATTCTATGATTCTATGTTTTCATACCGTAAAGCACTGTTGTTCCCACCTCCCATGGGCAGTTTGAATTTTGGCCCTACATGTGAGAGTCACATCTACTACAGGGAAGTTCCTGGGCTTCTTTACTGTGTCACTGGACATTTAAATTTAACAGCTTCCTACTGCCCTTGGGCAGGCACTGCACAACCTGCAGTAGCTGAAGGAGAGGTAAGAAGCTCCTACCAGGCAGCTGTGCAGCTTTGCTGGATGGCACTTGCTGTGGCTGCCCTTCTGCCTCGTCATGTGGATGCAGATGGGCAGAGATTTGCTTTGGTCTCAGATTCCCTCTGGGAGAAGAAAAGGTGAATACTTGTAAAAGTCATAGGAAAGTGTGAAGTGAGTTGAATAACTGGGACACTGGCATATACTTCATAGTGAAGGGCAATGGGACAGGACTAAGAAAAGAAAAATACAGGCTAAGTGTCAGGAAAAAAAGAAGACTCAGATGTTAAATTACGGTGCTGTCCCACTTCTTGTTTAACTAAAGGTCCTCTAGAGAGGTTTTGAAGGAAAAGATTAAAAATATAAAGGGACAAATGATGCTGCATTGGCACAGCAAGATCTATTAATGAGTCTGAATGATATCCTGCTATTTAAAAGTGCTGCATGCACTTAGCTAAAAAATGTGATACTGATGTCTCATGTCAACTCAGCAGTTTCATAAACACATTGCTCAATGTGTCTCACAGCTGATCTCTCAGGATAGAGTAGGGCTGCTCCAAGATGCTGTCTGCTATTTGTCCTCTTGACAAGCAAGTTGTGCAAGGATGCCCTCCACTTTTCCAGGTTAGTTTTTAGAGGACTAAGTGCAGTGAAAGGACGGGACCCTCAGAAACGTGAAAACCTCCTCCAAAACTGCCATATGAACCCTCACATAGCATGAGTCACTGCTGTAGGAAGTACCCTACAAATAGTGTTACAGAGAGAGAAGGAAAGACCACAGGCAAAGATGTGTGTCCATGACACAATGCAAACAGAACCAGGGACAAAGCCTACAAAGGAACGGTTACTCTTTCATTGTCAGGGCTGTGCAGCTCATGGCTGGAAATGCAAAGATCTGCAACAAGAGATGTGTCATAGACTGGTTTGCAGAAGGAGTCACTCCTGACAAAGAGAAGTAGCATATCAGTGAGTATTCAGAGGTGGTATACAGAAGTAGAGAGAAACTGTATTTTTTCCTGCTTTGTACCTAGTCTCTGTTTTGCATCAAAAGAAGGTTGTATGACAATGACAGTTCCAGCTGTTTGAACAAAACAAACCTGGAACACGTATTTGCCTGTGCCCCTAGTTTGAACTGAGGAACTGTGCTATATGCATTCAGCCAGCCATCAAAGAGGACAGGAATTTTGTGCCAAGGCACTCAGAAAAAGCAGTATAGAGGAGAAAACTTGGACAGAAGAAAGGGATCTGAGAAAGCTTATAATGCCAGCAATTACTAGAGCTGTGTATGTGTCTCAGCATGTCAGCTACCCTGGTGAGCATGAGGCTCTTGCCAAAGGGCTATCAGTAAGACCCTTTGGTCAACATAACTGCTTAAATGTTACTTCTGCATCAATCATATTTCTGCACACTTAATTTGTTACTAGATTGCTTTTTCTTTCTATAAAAAAAAGATCTTTATTTATTGAAATAAGCTTTAGATAAGGGCTTATAGAGTCCACCAGTAAGGTACATGAACAAGTCATCAAAGCAAATGCAATGTGATTTGTTCTCATTTTCATTCTTCTTTGTCTACCACAGTGAATCAATGTTTACTTACAAGCATGCTTTCACTCTAAATGACCCATGCAAGCTCACTGAGGTTGAATGAGGCCAAAGTTTGGAAAAAAATAGAGACATTCACTCATGCACTAAGCATCGATAACAATAGTACAGACCTTATATTGCAAAGCTTTTGGAACAAAGCAGCTTGCAGATGGAAAGGTCATGCTGGTCCTATTCTCCTAGGCTTCCCTTAAACTCCCTTTGCAGATAGTCTCGTATGTCTTTAATGCATTTACTCTTGTCAGATGAACCAGTATAGTGACTTAATATCACTCCCCTTGACACCCAACATTTGGCAAAGACTGATGACCTGTTGGTCTGCTAGGGTAGATAGGATTGGAGAAAGAGGGGCATATGTGAAGGGACACATAGATTTTTCTTTCTAAAATCGGGGGCTAAGAAATATACAAATTCTGATGGCAATAAATAGCAAAACATCACCTGAAACACCAGCTTCTCCTCACGGTCAGCAAACTGGTGCTCCCAGTAAGTCTGGTGCTCACTGCTGAAATGGTGAGTTCTCTGTTGTACCTGTATCTCTAGATGCAAGACCACTACGCATGAGAAGATAATGCAGGGCTAGTTGAGGCCACAGAGGCAAAATTTAGGAAAAAAAGTGCCAAATTTCCAGACTAAGTAGTGCAAATGCATATAGATTCAATGACATAAACTGAAAAAATATAAATACACCTTTATAGACTAAACAATTCTCAATACCTGTGAATGTAAGCTTGGGACGCGTTAGTGGCTTGTTCTGCTTGGGCACACAGAGATGAAAGGGGAAATAATGCCATCCCTTATGCATCTTCAGGAATTGCGGCCAGGTTAATGCCATTTCCACCATACTTGCATGGTGTGTACATGGTCACACCAGTTGTGTTGATCAACTGGATGGGACATGCAACAGGCAGTCCCTGGTCAAGGCCAAGATAGATCAAGGAAAAGCCCTTCATGTGGGCTAGCTGTTAAGGTGCCTCTGGGGAGCAAAGCCCAATGGTGTTCAAGCAGTCCTGTCCTCTCTTCTGCTCTTCAGATTGTGTCTAGCTTAGTAACAGAGCTTCACTGTGATCATATGATAAATGAGAGTGTAGCAAACAGCACTATCTTTCATAAAGCTCCAGTGAATCTGGCTCAATTAAAGTCTCATAAGTCTTCAAGCTTAAAGACAGATGAATGTCCAAAAGCCAAATACCTAAGCTGCTCTCACCTCAACTGGCCTCTGGTTAATTAGCAATCTAACTGGATAGTTTAACTGCATTTTTATACTTTCGGGAAGGAGAGTGGTGGAAGATTAGTATTAAATATATTGAACAATTAATATGGTCAACATGAAATCTAAACTGAATAAAAAAGACAAGTGCAGACAGTGTTTGGAGAAGTTTCATCAGTGACACTCTTTTTCTCTTGACTCTGCTTTCCTGGCTGTCAACATTTCAAAGGAAAAGTCTGCAGGTGTTTTTTGAGTAACTTTACCACAGCCTGTTTATGCCAAGATGCAAACCATTCTCTGTGAGCAGACTTTGGCTCTTAACGCTTTATCCATTGTTTCTCCACATATTCATCTCTCAAATTATCCACCCTAATTACTTCATCTTGGGTCCCGTAGGTTCAGAATTAGGCCCAGGGAGAACAGATAAACTGAACAGAAATCTTTATGCTTGCTTGGAGTCAAAAAAAAAAAAGGAAATCCGACATCACAACACTATTATCCTTAACTCATTCATTGGCTTCTGGCAGCCTCTACCCTGTCACCCGATGTATAATTAAGGCTTGAATCAGCACTGGGGGAAGCTAATGGCATCATTCCCAGGGACCACAACGGTCTTCAAATCTAGCTGGTCTATGGATCTATCTAATTCTGATGCAGTTCTCATCCTGCTCCATATAAAACCAAGCTTATTACAAGTGCATGCTGTTAGTATCTTTTTTCTTTGCCAGTGGCATTTACTGTTCATCAGCTTCTGCTTTTAAATGCTTTTGAAAATCTTCTTTCCCCTTAGTATGTCCCTTGGAATTATTCAGATACCTGGAATCAAGGAAAGATTTAGCCATGGAGTTACTTTCCCCTTGGGAATCTCTGCCTCATTATTTGTTTTAAGCTGGGCACTGTTTACAGCACAGTCCAGATATAAGTCAAAGGGTTGGGGTTTTTTTTCCCTATTCAAGCATGTGTGTGTGGGGAATATTTATTTACTACTTCAGCTGTTTCTAACAAGATTGGGGTAATTGGTATTTTGAATTAACCGTGTTAAATGAAAGAATGCTGTAGAATGGCATAAGCTTTCATGCAGCTGATGTCTTTTTAATCTTCAAAGCTGATAAACAGCCCTTCTCTGAAGAATTTATAGATATTCTCAAATCTTTAACGGCACCTGGTATCTCTGATGAGCTTGTTCAGTGAGGTGAGCACACCTTTTTAGGAAACACCCAGTAACCCGAATTTGCTTGAAAACCTTTTACAACCACCCAGAAATTTCAAGTCACTCCTTTCTCTTCTCTTGGCGCCCCTGTCCCTCCCGGCACCAATTCGACATATGCATGAAAACAAGAAAAAAGAAAACAATAAAAGCTCACCCCTACATTTCATCTGAATAAAATCCAGCTGGTGAATTGACTGCAGCAAAGGTTCACTATCCAGAGTCAAGTCAAACTCAGCAGACACTTTTGGCTCCAAGGCTCCTTTGACCCACTGTTCCTGAGATACCTGAACACGCTTGATTAAAGCATCTGAAATCTGAAAGAGAGTTATCAGGCTTAGGTATTTATATTATTTATAATGAAATGGCAGATGCACACATTAAAAGTGACAGAATGTCTGGGAGATACAGCACAAAGAAAGCAGGAATACCACAGAACAACTGCTGAGATGGGATTTGGTTATTTTGGTGTAAGGTCCATTTGTGTTGCATCCTTTCATCTCATCTTTTCAAAACAAATCTCATCTTAGGGTAGGAAAGTAAAAATCACATTTATAAAGCCTGTTAATATTGTGTTATATTTCATGCCTCTGAATGCCACATATACTTCTGCACTCTGTTCTCTGATCTGCACAGTCTAGTTTTGCTCTCCTGTTTAAAACACAGCTGCACAAAGAGAGGCTTAAATGTTAGAGGGTCTCTGCATTCAGTACCCGTGATTCAGTGCATGAAAGCTGAAAGGTATTAAAAAAATCACACGGGAAGGAAGGCGTATATTTTTCACAGGGTGGGTGCTAAGTTGTCAAAGAATATGATGGGTTTTCTATGATTACATCTAAACTGAATTTCATTTTTAAAGCTTTACTCTAGCTAAGCCCACAGACAACTAGGCCAAACATCAGACTAAGATGATTGCAATGGACTCTTCTGGAAGTGAAATCCTGGCTCTGTGGAAATCAGGAGCTCAACTGTCCTTGAATTCAGTGAAGCTGCCTTTTGAATATCTGGAGACCTTCTCAGTGAGCTCTGTGTAAGTCACAGGGAGCAGAATTTTCTTCTGGCTAAGTCAGAGACAGTTTATCGTAGAAGTTCAGATACGTTTTCTTATTACTGTTACTGGAAGGCACTCCTGTCTGAGCCTCTGCATCAACAGCTCCTAATTGCATAAGTGAAGGAGCTTCTCATAGCATTCTTACATCCTTGGAGTCACTTACAGGGATCCCTTAGCTGTGTTCAACATGCTGGCTGCAGGAGTGGTTGCTTTAAGTAATGCAGTGCCTCAGTGTTTGCTTGTTGCCTTGAAAGCATCATTAGATAAACCAGGCGAAGGTAAAATTTTTTTATAAAAGGTGACTGCAAAGAATGAACCCAAAAAGGTTACAGGAAAAATAAGCTGAAGTGCAAAAGAAGCATGTATCTAGCCAGTACGTAGATAAGACCTAAAGGTTTCATTTGCCCTGCAGTATCCAACCAACAGCCTGCTAAAATCTGTGTAAACTTGAGATTAATATACACCACACATTCCTCACTCTTGCTTGAGACCAGACGTGACAGTAACAATCAATCTGGAGTGCTAATCGGTTTAAGTTGGCTAATTCTCATTGTGGTTTTTAGGGATGCAGTGATAGCCCCCAACACTCATGCATTCATGTATGCAGTGTGCCCTGTTCAGCTGACAGCCACAGATCATTTTGTCTGAGGTGCCTTCCTTCTTAGGCAATTAATAAGGCAACAAAACTAATGGGGCAAAACAAAATAATTAATAAAACCAAAAGTATTAATTAGGCAAAATAATTTATTGGATTAGTAAAACTGTTACGTTTTCTCATCAATAGACAGTTTCACTGCTTGCACCTAACAATATCCTGCAAACTAAGACAGCTATTGGCTAGGCCATATTTTGCAAAGAGGGGGTACCTGAATCTTCCAGCTACAAGACAGGTTTTGTTGCCCTGTGAGGTGAAACAAACCCAGTAAAGCAAAGCTACACGCAAGCCCTTAAGGGCTTTCCACACAGGGGAGATGTTGAAGGGACTCTTTCTCATGGGAAAGAGTAATGAAAAGGGGAGAACTGAAAAGGGGAGAAATACTATTTGCTGAGTCACAGATCTTTCCAAATTGATCAGAGAGCTCTGTAAGGCCCTGTGTTGAGTTTCTCAGATGAGAATAAGATAATATGCTGGAGAAAGCTGTCATTAACTGCGCCTCGGTCAGAGCGTGCCTGTTCAAAACCATCCCTTTGCTGGGACATTCATGCAGCCACCAGGCTATCAGAGCTATTAGACAGTACTAACAGGAGTTAAGGTGAACCTGCCTCAGCTGTGGAAGAGGCAAATTAGCAAAGCTATCCTCTTTTTAGATCTAACTTTAGCGTCTTTTCTTTTTCCTCCCCAGAACATCAGAAAGAAAAATACCTGTAAAAACCCAGAGGGATCATTTTCTTTGATAACTTCTAGGCAGTACTCCATAAGCCCCGTTGACTGGCGTAGCTTCAGAGTACAGTGATTTATCTGGTCCCAGACAACCTGGAAAAGAAGCATCAGTACAGCTCTGATACTGCCTCAGCTTACAGAGAATTGTATAAGATTATTTCAGAAGAGACAGCAAATGGAAGAGTGTGTTAAATCTATGCTTAATTTAGCTGCCATATGGCCATTGCCATGTCTCCATCAGCTACACTCACTCGTTCTGTGTTGTAAATACTGATAATTAGCTTGGCAAAACGTGCACAGGGAATCTTGATTTTCAGAGCAGATTAATTGCTCAAAGATCAGGCTTGCTTGGGGCAAAAAGAGCACAGAACATGTTTCTGCATCTGCAGGATTCACATTTACAATCACACTTTCACTGAAATCTGAGCTTTTAAAAAATCCTTTACTTACAAGGCAAGTATTATAGAGGGTAAGTGCAGGCATGGTTTCTTGTAGATTATACTCTACTGTTCTTTTCACAATTCACCATTGATCCTGCTCTGCTTAAGAACGCATTGCTGGGATTAAGAAATAAAAAAGGCTACGTCTCATTTTTCCACATATTGGACCTGATTGTGCTGCCACATGGCTGCAGACTAGGCCTAATAGCACTGCACTCAACAGCACAAGTCCTGGCAGGAATAAACTGCAGGATTAGCTGTGCTGTTATCAGTGTGTCCTAAGTGTTGGTTCTTGTTAAGCATGGGTGTTTTCAAATGCTGATCTCAGGTAGATTTCATTCATTGTTTGACATGTTAGATATTTCACTTCAATTTCTCCTTTTGTCTTAGACATCATTGATGTTTCTGGCACTATAATACCTCAAAGTCACATATACAGTTCAACATTTCAAGAAATGTGTTGATTTAAACATTTCTTGGCTGCCACTTTGTTTAACCATTTATAGCTTTCTTCTCCCCACCACTCTTCAATGCATTCCTTTAATATCTTTTGAGTGGCACATGGATTTCTGGAGGGGGCTTGCCTGAATTTCAAAGGTTTAACGAGACACCAAAATCCCAACATTTTACTTGGGCAGAAGGTCCCTGAATGCAAACCACACACAGGTTTCACTCTCAAAAGATAACCCCAAACCATCAAAGAAATAAAGACTGATGGCCTAATTCAAAGAACTGCTGAAGTACACACCTCATTTTAAGTGTATAAATTATAATGTTCCATTAAACTGCTGAACTGGAACCTGCTAAAGGACTTTAAGATTTGGTCACTAAGAATTTTCATGGTATAAAGGGCTGGGAACCTGACAAAACACAGAGTAACAAGAGGTATCAGCAGCTGTGCTCAGCTGGTGAGACTTGTGCTCACCTTCAGCTTGTGCTCACGTTCTTTGGTCACCTTTGTGAGCAGTTTTGCTTTCTGTCGTGTTAACGCATCAACCAAGGCATCACACTGAGCAACAAGGCAGGCTTCATAATCCAACCCATTCTCCTAGAAGGAAGTGAGAGTTATTATGCTCATCAGAGAAAGCGTATTTCACATCTTAAGCTTTTGCTCATTCTTACCTGTTTTTCTATTCAGAAAAGATTTCCTTTCAAGACCTCAGCGTTTCTGTTGCCTTGCTGATTTCATTACAGCTGTACCAGTAATAGCTGCATGCTATAAAATGAAACAGGAGGATGCTATGCCACAAATAGGCTTATTCAAAAACTTGATTTACTGGCACTTCATGGACAACAGACATAGTACAATATAATGCAAAAGCTAAATGTAACGTACACAGTGCATGCATATATGTAAGAAGATTCTGCCCCATTCTGTTTTAATTATCCCACTGTAGGAACTTTGAAATCACTGGTTCTATACCATGGCAATTAGAATAGAATTATGAATCTGGTCTACAGGTTTATTACAAGGAAATCAAAGCCCTAAGATTTGTGTACTGCTTCAAGTACTTCTTTAAAGATAGCCAGCACTTGGCAGTGGAGACGTATTTCATTAGCTTTAAAAAGAAAAAAAAAGGAAATACACGGCAGTTTTTTATTCATATTGTGGTCAAACTCTCTGCTAGGCAGAGGCCAGCATCTGAGGTATACAACACTGAGCTTTGAGTAGCTGGATATCACTTATCACTACATAAACCCCTGTCCTATCAATAGGGAACAAACCATACTACCACAGAATCCCATGCAGCTGTAGGAATCTGACCAGATGGTACTACAAGGTGCTGAGCCTTCCCTCCTCCCAGGGATTCCTTTTTCTGGCCGTGGAACTGATGCTGCAGTTCACATCCCGGGGAGTCTCTCCCTCGCTTCCTCTGCTTGTGAGACCAGAAGGAGAAAGCTTTCAAGCTCCTCTTCAGAGGAGATGTTCATTTTCCTATCAGCACTGCATTCACCTCCCACGCAATCCATGCATGCCATTCTCCAGCTGAGGGATGTAGGGTTGCTCCTCCTTGACAGGTCACCATCACAGTCCTAGACCTGCCAGCAAGATGGGTGGGTGCAGAGGCACCAGACAGCTCAGTTACTGTTCACAGGTTTGTCTTAGACTCTTCTTGTTTGCATCTCTCCCTCCTTGGCTTATATCACACTCAACTCCCCCTTAAGCCCATTTCCATCCAGCTACCCTTGAAGTGCAGGTTTGCGTACAGAGCCCAAATTAGTTGATGGCTGTAGTGCATAATTTCTCTCCTCATTTTCTATTCACACATCAAACATTTGGCAATACGCCTCTTCAAGTGAGAAAAGATGGAATTGTTACAGCAGATGGGAAAATGTGAAAATCAGATCATAACAGCAACAAGGAGCAAGGAAGCAACAGAAGCAACGAGGAACAGGCAGCTTCTGAAAAGAAGAGGTCAAAACATTTAAAAGTGACCTCAGAAAGAAGAAGGGAAGGAAAAAAGAGGGGGAAACAACAGGTCTACAAAGCATGGAAAAGAAAAGTAATGAATTTACAAACTGCTCCCAGCAACACAGAAGCACAGCTCCTTGTAGCTGTGGCAAACTAGAGACGAAATAGAGTGCAGATGGCTGTCTGGTCTGCTGTGCGTTGAGACAGGGTAATAAAATGTACAAATTACTCCTTTGTGTAAGCATATATTTTAAAGACATTTTTGCTGAGGGGTAAATGTTAGGCAACCACCGTAAGACTTTTATTAGAAATAACCTGCTCTGAGATACGTGATTCTGGATATAAATCTATGCATGAAGGCTAAACCTATTCCTCCACAAGTAACTGTCCAAGAACTGGGTTTTTTTGCCCAGATGCCAGAAGACACCAACTAGTTCATGGACAGGTCTTAACCGTTTCCCCTCAAATAGTGTGCTTGTATCGAACCTGTCTACCAGCAGCATTCTCTGGTATGTGCTATCACCAAATGCTGCTTGAGCATCACCTGAGAAGAGTGCAATTTGCCATGGGAGAAAACCATGCCAGGGAGCTCACTAGGGGTTAAAGTGTGTGGCTGATGGTTTCAGAGCTCTGCCTAGCCTTGTTTTACTTAGAAATACATATGCAGTTGATTAGTCCTGCTGTTTCCATCTGCTGAAATTCCATGTCCTTACTAGACTCGCAATGGTGTCTGGTTCAACATATGAGGGCCAGATTCAGCTTTGTGCCCAGACATGCCTAAATGTCAGTGGGTGATATTGCCTCTTCTGACTACTCTTTTAGCAATCAGCAGCATTAAATAAATGGCTTGCTCTTTTGATCTAATTGTAGCAGCTCCCTTATGCAGAGCAATTTGGCAATGATTTTATTGGAACACTTTAAAGGATTTTACAGCAAAGTCATAAACAGTCATAATAGACCACCTTTAGGTCTCAGGAGGGAAAAATAGATTTTTAATAGCGCTAGATGACCCAAGACAAGATTGGTGATAGACTACCCTTTTGAATGAGCTATTCCATCCTAAATTAGCTGTGCATACCTATAGGAAGAACTGCTCTCTAAAGATGTCCATCTTTCTCCTTCAGCAAAGAAAGAAGTCTAAATGACTAGGTTAGATCAGCTATGTAACTTTTAAATAAGTCAGTACAGAGAAACCTTACACTGTGTCCAAAATATAGCACGTGACAGATACCAGCTGATGGCTTCACGTCGGTTTCTTTCAGTTAGATGTGCTTTTTTTCCCACCAATTTCTCAGTCTTGGTTTGTTCCCTTTCCCATTTGTCCACAGAAAACTGTGAGGGTGGGTAACTATGCTGCCCTGTGGCAACCTGAGAGCTTGGGCAGCATTTGTGATACAAATTCATCATCAAGGGTATTAAGTGGAATATTTTATTGATAAAATTCTAAACGAAATACAGATTTTTTAACTTCTACTTCATTTTTTCTGTTACTAGTAGGCACAAGACTTGTTTGTTGATGGAAGATGAGTGAGCAGCAGAGCGAGCATGTCATAGAGCAGATGATGTATATCCCACAGAAAACCCACCACCACAGAGCACCACTACTGTGAATAGCAAGTGTCCTCTCCTGGGCACTGTGCCCATAGCTCAAACTATGGTGGCACATTCCCAGCCATGTTCTGCAGGGTAAGAAAGACCTTGAGGATCATCTGACCTCCAGCAGTGATGAGTCTAAATTTGGTTGAAAATAGGACAGGTTTTGTTTTGGTTTTGTGCATTCAATTACTGCACTCACCATGAGCCCTTTTCTGACTATTAAAGCTGGACAATTACAGGTATGAAAACACCTCTACTTCAGTAAATGACCACATTGATTTAGCAGCATTTCTTTGTTCTGTTTTTTACTTCCTACAAATACCCTAATATACAGGTTGACTGGATTTTGTCCAGAAACTAGTACATTTTTTAGAAAATGCAAGATGGAAAGCAAGTAGTAAATTTTGAATGTGTTAAAATGAGAACTTATCCTAAATGCTCAGTTCCAGCAATTTTAGTCAGGAAGAAGTCCAGACACATGACCGATGGATTCAATCAAATACTAATCAACACAGCTTAAATGTCCAGTATCGAGTATCAGCTTCTTGCAATAAACAACAAACAATTTAGAAGGTAAGAAGGGCTTGCAGGCATTATTTGTTGAATAATTTGCCTAGAAAATCTATTCAAGAAAGCTTAGATGATTCCAGGAAATATGAGAATAGCACAGGAGACAAAGTCATCAAATGAATTATTCACTCAGTTCTATTGATTACGGTATTATCAAAACAGCTAATATTCTGCAGTTACCTGGATCTGCTGCAATAAATTTTTCAGCTGGACCAGAAATTCTTTTGCTTCCTTTGCTTTATCTGAAACACCATTTAAAGCCTGAGAGAGCTGTGCCTGCAAGGAAGGAAAAAAAAGGGAAAATTAGAGATAAAATGCAAATGTGTTTCTTAGTAATCCTTGGGTTTGATGATTAATAATGTGCTAAAAGGCTTACTTGCTGTCGCATGTATTCTTAACGTGCCGTGTTTGTGCTAGAAAAGCATAGCTAAGATTTTCATTGTAATAAAATTTAATAAAGGTGAAATTTGCGTGTGGGGGCAATCAAGTATTGTGTCTGCACATTCCATTTTATTGCAGTAACTTGGTAAGTCAAAATATCTTTTTATAAGACAGCTACCCACGTATATAAGGAGCTAATAGTCTTACACTTACACAGTAGCATCTGTCATGCTAAAAAATCCCCAAATGCTTTCCAAACCGTCACTAATTTTTTTTTCATCAAAGCGTTAACTCTTTCTAAATGTGGTAGACCTTACCAAATTTGAGATACACTATAGGACTTCAAGCATAAAGCTGCATTTTCAGACTTCATAGTAATGTCCCTTTGGGGCTCCATTTTCCTATGCTCCAATCCAACAAAAGGGTGAATATTCCCGGAGAAGTTGGAAAAAACCCTTCCTCTTAACTTTTTACTGGTGAGACATATGAAATATGACTTTTGTATGTACACACTGAAGACCTAAGCTCCCCTCTTCTCAGCTGGCACCTGGGATCCCTAAGCCAAACCGGAGGCTCTTAATGGACTTCCAAGACAGGAAGTAAACAGTGGTTCTGTCCCCCGGCAGACCCAGAACCACCATGGTCTGAGTAGAGCAGCCCTGGTGCAACTTCCCTGGAAGCCTGGCTGGAATTACAGAAACCATACTGCTCTGCTTATCAGCACATGGCAAGCCCAGCTCCAGCATTACTTCTCTGTGCAAATGTAAGTGACCAGATAGGTCCCATTGGGAGTGCCCTGCTGGTTAGACTCTGTGGGTCTACCTCTCAGGCAGACTTGGCAACTACCAGATTGCCAATGCCTACCTACTTAATTATCCTCACCAAACAGATACAATAATTGACAACTGGAAATGGAAGATGGAGCATCTTTGCTATCATCAGGCTCTCAGGAGGTTGCCATCTCTTGTTTCCTTAGGACTAGGGTGTGCCTTGAGACAGAGCCTTTTAAGTAGGAAGGCACAAAGGTTATGAGCCTCTAAGAGGAGACCTGATTGAAATTCAGTAAGGCACCACTCATTCCCTGTTTTCCTCTTGCTCCTGGAAGGCAGTTAATCACCCCTGAAAAGGGCACAGCTCACTTCTTCAGGCTGCCAAAGGTTTGAGCTTACCTTCCACTTGAATGTCTCCTACTCATCCTTCCTTTGTGCTCACTTACTCATGCAGGACAGGAAAGAGCAGACCCTGGCAACTCCTCATGGGCATTTCACACCCA
Organism: Pezoporus wallicus; assembly: GCF_028554395.1. NCBI lineage: Eukaryota > Metazoa > Chordata > Aves > Psittaciformes > Psittacidae > Pezoporus > Pezoporus wallicus. The sequence goes on from NW_026637663.1 coordinate 7,879,211, forward strand.
GCTCTGAGGCAGGCAGCCTTACGCAGGCAGAGGTACTGCCTAACTCCACACACCTCTCTGGCAAGTGGGTACAAACCCTGAATGGGATCTCGGATTGAATTAGAAAGAAGCCATCCTAGTGTTTTTTCCTCATATTCACACAAACTTTTGCCTTTTAGCCTAGTTGTAGGTATTACATTTGTGCTAAATTTGAAAACAAAATATGCTCTACTACAACTCATTTGTAACATGCGACGGGAGGATACATTACTGTGTCTGTTTCTTGATATTTGAATATTTTGCATTCTCTTAAACAAACTCCTGTCACTGCACAAAAATACAAAGTTATGATCTTTGGTATGAATGCTACTGGAGATCATGGAAGCAAACTCCAGGTCCTTGAAAGGGTTCCAGTCATGGCTGGGGAGGAAGCGGGAAAGAAATAGGTAGCAAAAGCATGATATGCCCTGCCATTGACTGGCCCAGCTAAATTGGAGGCAAGGGTTCCTTTCTTTCAAATCGAAACCAAGGGCTGGTCCAGACAAAAGTAATACTTCCACTTTTTCCACATCTACCCTAGCTCTCAAATCATCTCAAAGTGCTTTTCACCAGACAAGAAGAGCCAAAAGCAGTATGTAGGCCCACAGCAGCTATAGAAAACTGATCACCACAGGCAAATTGTAACTGGCATATGTACTGTTGGCAATCCATGCAGTCATTCCTGGATCCCGGCACGCTCACAGCACTCCCAGCACAAATTGCTGCAATAGAAACTCAACAATGTCGTTGCGCAAAGGGCTCATGAGTGAATAGCCGTGTTCATTAAAACCTGTGGCTGCATTAATGCAACTGCAGCGTGAAGCTGAGGAGAAGACCAGATCTCCATTTGTGAAACCCACTTAGAGATAATAGCCTTGTTTTTCCAAGCATTTGTAACGGATACCTTACAAAGCAGTGGAATTTAATCATGCACTCCCCATTCAAATCAAATAGAGCTCCATGACTAAGCCCTCGGTAAACCAACCAAACCACAGAAAATGCCCTGTACCCTCAGAGCAATCTTTCATACTGCAGAAATATTTACTGGAAGCCAAACTGAAAAGTTACTAGCTCCACTGACTGTGACAATTAATAACTCCTGACAAACAGTATTCTAGCTGGTGTTATCTTTACCTGAATACCTGGTCTAGGAGCAAATAATGTGAATGCTGGAGATGGGTACCAAGTTTCTACTTCTATCAAATACAGGAACACAGAGAGAGGTAACAAGGGTGAGTAATTAAACTCAGGTAGGCATGGAAGACAGACGCTTCCTTTGATTTTAGAAAATGAACCAGATAATGCCCATGTCCTTTTTCAACCGAACAGTTCATGCTCATTTAACTTGTTTTCCTTCCGTCTCTCTTTAGTAGCATATTAACTATTGATCAGATAAGCTCACTCTGGTGCTGAATTCTGAAACAGCCCGCATTCTGGGGGGAACACAACTCTTTAGGCCAGCAAATAATAACAGGTATTTGGACTCCAACACTTGCCTTCAGTCACCTGCTTGCCTGCCTTTCAGAGACCTATCCAGCTATGACTTTTTTCAGTGTTTCAATAGATCATAAAATCATAGAATCATAGAACAGTTAGGGTTGGAAAGGACCTTAAGATCACCTAGTTCCAACCCCCCTGCCATGGGCAGGGACACCTCACACTAAACCCTGTCACCCAAAAATACGTATTTATTTTAGCTTTGCCCAATCTAAATGGGCAATATGTGACCACTGTCTGAAATGTGTCCACTGTCCTGAAGGTGAAATGTGTCCACGATCATTCCTGTTACTGGTAGATCAAAAGGCCTACCAACTTAAATCTGACAATGGTGTCACTGTTCCTGCTCATGAAGACATAAAAGGACTTATCTTTGGCAAAAAAAACTTACACAGTCTTAATTGATAACCTTAAACTGGTGGTCCAGCTGCACTTTTCAATACAGATGAATGTAACAGAATCCAGCTGAGTTAGTGGATTTTCACAATTTTATGCCACTGGAACCCTGTTGTTATTTTACATCATTTTTAATTTCTCTGTAAGAGGAGTTACATACAGCAGCGCCATGGGGAACCCGAGCCATTAACGGGAGACAGCCAGTCGAGTTCAGCTTTCATGCCAGCACTAAAGCTGAGGGTAAATGACCATTTCATGGTGAGACACTGGAACAGGTTGCCCCAAAAAGCTGTGGCTGCCCCATCCCTGGCAATGTTCAAGGCCAGATTGGATGAGGCTTTGAGCAACCTTTGTTAGTGGAAGGTGTCTCTACAAAGAGGGCAGAGGACTGGAACCAGGTAATCTTTAAGGTTCCTTCCAACTCAAACCATTCTATGATACCATGATTTCAATGCATGGTCTGCAGCACTGTACAGACAAGGCAAAGCACTCTGCGATTTGCCACTAGATCACTATATAATGCCCAGACAAAGAAGTTGTCAAACAGTTTGAAAAGGCTAACCGAGAAGAGGAATGGAAATGGATCCTGAAGCTGAAGGTGAGCAAGGCTTCTGGAAAAGCAGTTCCACACAGTCAATAGGAAAAAAAGTTTGAAGTTTGTGGCTGTGGGATGAAACTGTGGTCTGAGAAGTGGGGAAATGGCTCTGGCAGTCCTTCTTATGTGAAGAATACCAGTCTCTGGCCTCAAAGGGAGGTAAGCAGGTGAACAACTGTCAGTCTGTCAGATCTACTGAGCTAAGAACTCTCATGGTCAAGCCATTCCAGCTGTCTCTACCAGCTACACCTGGAGCATCTGGAGAGAACACATAAAAAGTGAATTACATTTGGCAGGCCACTCAATGTAAGTAACTTACGGTTTGGATGAAGTAACTACAGGTAATAAACTTGTAGGAATTGCTGTACTTGAGAACAATTTCTAAGCAGAAGTATGTAATTCTAAACCAGTTTATCTGAGTGGATGTGAGCTGATGATTTAGGCTGTCTGGTTATACAGTCCCATTATATTTATTTTCTTCCAAGTGCATTGTTCTGGGAAAAGTAATAGTCACAAGAGCACAATTTCAGAGTTCCCAAATTAGTTAATTTTGAGTATTTTTTTCTTTCACTAGATTTTTCACACTGTTTGAGTCTGTAAATCAGGAGAAAATTACATTCTATGATACCTTAGTCCCAGAAAAAAGTACCCACTGGGGGACTGTTCATGCTTTTGACAATATTTGATAGTGGGAAAGAGAGAAAATGACTGATTCTGATTACACCAGAGTTTATCACATTGTTCAGAAAAGCGTTAAACAGTTTTAGCTCAAGGTAGAACATAATAAGCACAAGCTGATCTCTCACACTCTCCAGAACATCAGCCACACTTGAACAGTGAACTCAGTCCTTGTTCATTGAAATAACTCTGCTCCAAAGTGGGTTCTGCCGCTGGCATTACCAGCAATAGCTACGAATTCACAACCTGCTCCTTCTGGGCCCAGAGAACTTCTCCTCTGCACAAATACCCCTCATGTTAGGGAGGAGATGGCTGAGCCCTTGGCAGAGCACTCAAACTGAAACATGTCCTGAAGAACTTTGCTTTCTCAGATAGACAAACTATGCAAATAACCCAAGGGGCATATTTTTAATATCTTAAAAATCAAAAGTCAGTTTTCTGCCTTGCCAAATGTCTTAGCCTAGCTTGTGCCCGACCACCCCAAAGCTGAGAGATGGTGAGACTGCTCTTGATTTCATCCTCTCCTGCAGCATCTGAAATGATCTCTTGGTGCTTCCTTTACACCTAACTGCAGCAGGAAGTGAGAAGAATGTAATCCTGTGGGCAGCAGCACTGGCCAGGTGCTCTTTGCCCAGCTGTGGGGGAAGTCCTTTCGTCCCAGTGCAGCAGGATGCTCCAGAGGACTGCTGTCAGCACTCAGGTATTACAGTCCCCTCTGTACATTCGCATGTATTAACTAATCATTTTTCCAGAGACCACCATTTTTAACCAGAATGTTAACTTCATCCACTCTTTCAACGCCTAAGATCATGTTCTGCTCTTCATTCAGGTTGCAAAGTTTTATTTTTAACCAGGAGAGCATGGCCAAGTGACCCAGCAGCTCTACCAGACCTCGGCAAAGCTCCTGTGTAGTGAAGCAGCAGGCTCTGGTGTCTCCTCAGGGACTCCAGGTGGGCTAAGGTGCACTGCTTCAGGGAAGCATGAATCAGACTATGATATTATGTGAATCAGAGAAAGCTCTGCTTGTCCCCAAACCCCATCCACCCCACGATTCCTTACTCATCTTTGTGTCATGAAGGTCCCTCCACCCACTCGTCTTGGCCCCTTTGGAAACTGAGGGGGAAGTAAGACCTCTTTGAGGCCCAGAAGACAATACAATATCCCACTATCCTTCTTATCATGCTTTCCTGCCTAAATTCCTTGGGTGGTTCTGGGCCACTCTTCTTCCTTGACATGTGGTGGAAAATATTTGTGGCAGCTTGCGCTGAATCCCGGGTGAAAGGGAGGTGGTGCAAGAAGAAATGTCCATTCCATCTCCTCACAGGCAGCTGCTGCCACCTGTGAGAGGATGGGATGGCTAAGGACCCTGTGGAAGGCAAACAAGGTAGTGAAACAGTTGCTAATCCCAGGTCTCTGCTTGAGTCCTGGATGAGCCTAAAATTTCCTGGCTACGGTGAGGCCAACATGGGAGGGATTCTGGGTTTTCTGACACTGAGCAGGGGTTGCAGAGTCAACGGGCAGGCAAGGAGGACCAGAGACCTAAGAACACCATGCCAAGGGAAGAAAAGTCAGGGAGGGTGAAGGATGTGAAGTAACCTTATGTCCCACAAGCCGCAACCTGACATCGGGGCTTTGGGACAAACCCCAGTGCCAAGCATCACCCGGCTCCTCCGGGCTGACCGCTGGGTCTCACCTTGTGTTGCTTCCACATTGCGCCCAAGGGTTTGACGTCGTGCTTGCCGTGCTTGCCCTCCTCCAGGCACTGGTAGCACACGGGGCTGCGGCAGCTCACGCAGTACATGCTGTAGTTCTCCAGGTCGTGCTCGGCGCACGTCGGCAGCTTGCGGCCGCCGCCCGCCCCCTTCCCGCCGTCTCCGCCGCCTCCAGGGGCGCCCGGGTGTGAGGGCGGCGGGACCAGGCGGTGCTTGGCGAAGGGCCCGCGGGCCGGGTGGCAGCGGAGCTGGCAGGCAGCGCAGTACAGCACCTCGCACTGCTCGCACAGCACCGCTGCCGGCTCGGGCGGGCTGCGGTCGCAGAGCTGGCACTTGGCGGCGGCCGCGGCGGCGGCGCGGCCCTGCTGGTAGCGCTGCACGATGGCCTCCAGCAGCCGGTTGCGCTGGAAGCCGCGGAGGCCGCGCTGGTCCAGGGAGGCGCTCCTGTGGCACTGCGGGCAGGTGAGGGACGAGCTGGCGGGGCCGGCTCCCCGCGGAGCTGCGGCCGCCGCTCCCGGGGGCGCCGGCACTAGTGGCAGCACCCGCACACCGTTGGGGGACTTCAGGCTGGGGGTGTAGGAGCCGTACCCGCTGTCGGTCTCGCTGTGCAGGCTCAGCTTGTCCGCGTGGTCCCCGCCGCCGCCGCCGCCCGCCGCGCACTCCGAGTCCGGGCAGGCGGCGGAGCCCGCGGCCGCTCCCGGCCCCGGCGCGGCGGCGGCGGCCGGCGCGGGGCTCCGCGGGTGAAGCAGGGCCGGGAGGTGCTGCTCGCTCTCTGGGGTCTGCACGGCGATGGTGCGGGCGCAGGGCAGGCAGACATTGTGCGAGCAGGGCAGGATGATGGGCTCCCGGAAGAGCGAGCCGCACACCGGGCACTTCAGTTCCTCTTCCATGGCCGCTGCCAGGCTTTGTGTGCGGGGCGCGGGCGGGCTCAGGCGGCCGGCGCGGGGTCGCCGCCGGCTTCCCCCATCCTCCGCGGCGCCCGCCGCCTCCTACCTCGGCTCCGGTCGCCGGGCAGAGGCCGGGAGGACTCCGGCCACCGCTGCCGCGTCGGGCAGTTCAGCACCCGCCGTGGGTAGACAGCTCCGTGCGGCCAGGCCGGGGCCGGGTCGGGGAAGGGGCCGGAGGAGCAGCCCGGCGGGTGCGTGCGGCGAGGGCAGGGCTGCCTCGCACCCGCGGCGCGGGCAGGGAGCGCGGTGGGGCTGTTTTAACGTTGGTGGCATAGAGTAATAATATACGGGGAAGGGAGGCGGGGGGAGGAGGGAGGGCAGGAGTAGGAAGGGGCGGGAAGAGCCCTTTCCAGCAAATAAGTGGTCGGTCTCTCTCTCCGGCGAAAACATTTTTTAAAGGATCTCTGTGCAGCGATGTCTTTATATGTTTAAATAAAGCCATTGTTTGGGTAGTGGGCTGAATGCAGGCGGGGTTTCCTTATCCCTAGTAGCGCCTTTTCCCTCCCTGGAGAAAAGAGGATGCTTGCCAACAGACTCAGAGCGTGCCTCTCCTTCACACACATCTCACCATGCGGGAGCACAAACGGGGTGCGCTAAATGTCAGGCCCTCTTCGAGGGAAGAACGGAACTAGGGTTACAAGAGAAGCACAAACCCCGGGTACAAACGTTGTGGCTGGAAGGGAGGGAAGAGTGGCGAGCTGGGAGACGTGCCTCATCGCCCCAGCTTGGAGCCGGGTAACCCCGGCAGAAATTTGTGGTGGGGATAAATCAGGGATGACAGCTGAGAGTTTATGAACTGAAAATAACCACCCTTAGAAGAAAGGAACCAGCAGTGGGAAATCCTCCATCTGTTTTGTTTACTCTACATATGCTTAGCGTAGATGTAGCAGTGGTTTATTTTTGTAGTGGAGAGAGATTACACGTAAGAGTGATTTCACTGCTTTATTTATTTCTTTCTTCATCTATCTTGTTTAAAAGCCCCTTCTGTATTAACTTTGGTTCCGTAAGCAGATCCTAATATTTTATTTGCTTTAAAATGCAAGTTGTTTGTTTCAGAGTAGCTATTTTACAAATGCAGAACTAAAGTAAGAGAGAGAACATATTAAATGCATTGCCTCTCATCATAATGTTTCTCAGTATATGATGAGCATTTTGTGACACTGGGTAGGAAAGGATTTTCCAGTTTCAGGTTTTGCTTTTTCCAGATTATTAAAACTGTTGATGCATGGAAAAGGAGCAATGGGGACAGAGAGTAGGAATATATTAAAACTTCCAGGTTTTTTCAGTCTCTCCGTGGTTTTCCTTCCTGTATCTTGCCTAGCCACCTTCCTGACAAGCTGAGGGGGAAAAAGGTTTTGAGGGGCTTAAAGCTTTGTAGTTCCCCAGTTGAAGGTTTTCCTTCCTGTATCTTGCCTAGCCACCTTCCTGACAAGCTGAGGGGGAAAAAGGTTTTGAGGGGCTTAAAGCTTTGTAGTTCCCCAGTTGAAGGTGGAAAGGGCAGGCAGGGCTCGTGGCACAAAAAGAAACGGCTCTGACCCACATAAACCTGCCTGTCTGCTGGCTAGGAATCTTCTTTTGTGTGACCTCTGTGCCGAGACTGAGAGTTTCTAGACTGTGTGTTTGGGCTACCTCCAGACAGAAACCTTGGCAGTGCAAGAAATGTTCTGAAACACCATTGATTTCACAGCAACCCTATGCTACTACAGTGCAAGACAAAGCTGTGAGTGAAATGCTGTTATCTTCATAGTCGTCCTTCTCTGCTCTGCCATCTGTCAGCAGCAGGAATGGATGCATGCTAAGGATTTCTTCAGACCTATAGGTGAATCCAAGTCACAGATTTCAAGTCTATGTTGGAAGCCATAATCCTAAAAATTATTAGGAAGGCACTGTAGCTTTTTCCTCTACTTTTGCTTGCTTTCTCTACCTGGACTGTGTGCTGCCAATGATCATAACATTTGTAACGGTAGCAGCAAGTCTGAGACATCTGAGCAAAATGAAGTATCAGACAGAAGGTGATGGAAATGTAAAGATATGAACACCAAAACAAACCAGCTCTCCTTTATACCTACTTCTTAGCTGGGGCTTACAACTTCTAATATACTGAATTTTACATTTCTGTTTTGAGTGCTACTCTAGAGTTTATGTAAAGACCTGCAGCTGTTTGTGCTTGACTACAGAGGGAAATGAGAAGAGAAACACCACCTCTGAAGGACAACCACCCTCTTTCAAACTGAGCTTTACTTGTCCTCTCCACAAGCCTCATTTGTCCTGAGAGTACATTGCCATAACAGGTGACATTTGAAACAGAGACAAAAAAAAAAGCAATCTGGTCTTTTCGGTACTATGGTTTGACTTTTACTTCATTCAGGGTCTTTTTCACCTACTTCAGCAGTATGTCTGAAATGTTTATGCCCATGATTGCTGTGGCTCTGAGAGAAGGGAGAGCTGCGTGGCCTAGTGCACTTGTTTACTTATCCCACTCATCCCAGAACAGCTCGTTTCCAAGGAATTACAGTTTGAATGCAGAAACCTTCATCCCCATGGCACCAGGTGGAGCTAGCACCTACTGTAACAATACTTGATGATCTGATGGGTTTAAGTTGCAGAGCACAGATTTCACTCCTTATGACAAATATTTATCTGTATAACAACTGCACTGCTGATGACAACGGAGGTGACCAGCCAAAAAGCTGCTGTCATCCTTACTGCTCCAGAAGCCAGAACAGAAACTGACTGAAGTGTTGAAAGCTTGAGCAGGACTGACTTTGGAAACCCTTATTCTTGCTGAGAAACAGATCACACCAAGTCAATCCCACTAATTTTAATAGATCTATTCATAAAACACCAGCTCAGTCTGAGCCTGAGAGAATCAGGCCTTTACTGTGTTTTGTAATCAAGCCATTTTTATAATGGAGATGATCCCTACGATTTTTCATCTTTTTATGTTCAAATGAGTCTTTAATCTTTTAGAGATGTAATGGTATATAGATAACCTAGAAACCCTATTCTGGCAGTCCTGGCTTTGATCTTTATTTTAATACTTCAGGATCACTAGTATCATCCCCTTAAACTATTTACCTTCTGTAAGAACTTATTAGCATCTTTTATATCCCCCCCTGACAGGAAAAAAAGCTAATGAAATATATTTATAAGTTCATATAAAAAAAGATAAGGCAGTATAACCCCTCAGTAAGGAGAGAGATTTGATTCATCTTTTTACGTCGGTTGTTTCATTGCGTATGCTTATGTTTGTTTGGGGTTTTGGGGGGAAGGTGCGTGCTTTCATGTTCCATTTTTTGTACCCTTTTATAAGTCATATTGCCCTCACATGGGCAACTTTCCAATCAGTTTTCCCTGTTTCTTTTCTCATTTTTTTCCTTCAATGGCTGTCCACCAAGGTCACTTCACTTTCTTCTGTTTTCTTCTTTTATGACCACTGTTTCCCAATGGGGAACTTTTTGATTCTAGTATTCCAGCATCACTCCTGCTAACAGGCATCATTCCAAGCACACATCCTCCCATTTGAAGGGTAACAGAATAAAAGGGTCTTCTCTCCACAGGTGCTTATCCCATTGCAAAAAGGAGACCAAAGTGAACTTCTCTAGTTCACAAGAGCAGAGAAGACAAAATGGGCTAATGTCATCTGTTTGTGTGGCAGTGGAAGGTGAAGATTCTTGCTGCTTCCTGATAAATGCATAGTGCTCAATTACCCTTGACAGCCACTGTGGACAATGCAGCTGCTGGTCATCTCTGAATTTTAGACTGGAGCACTAACCGGTGGCTCTGTGTTTTGATACATGTACCCCCTCCAAATTTTGTTCTTATGCATAACAAACAACACACCACACTGTGATCTCTCCCCTCTACTTGTTCCTCATCACGTTCTTTACCCAGACTCTTCTTCCCAACATTACCAGCTCTGGCTGATGCTGGTGTTGCATGTTCTGTTTGAGCGGTGATGTGGCAAAGAGGCACGGGAAGGTGGGGTCCCACCGTGGCTTAGAGGAAAAGCTGATGTATACAAACTGTGGGGCAGGGCAGCTTTGGAAATGGTAGGTATGTGCAATCGCTTTCCCTTCTTTCCTTGGTTTTGTAGATTTGCTTTAGGTACATTATGTTGGTGTAGCAGTGTTGAAATCAGTTTGGTTCTGGGGCTTTTTTGGGGCATGCATTCAAGTAGCTATTATGTTATTTAAGGTTTTCAGATGTTTGCACATTGATCTGTTCATGAAAGGAATGAAGGCAGAGCTTGGCAGGAGCCCAGAAGAGTGCCACAGAAGCATAGCTGCTGATAAAAAGCTTATCTGTTGGCTAGCAGAAGACTGTATGTATAATAGAAATACAGCTACGTATTGAATTTTCTCTGTCAGAGGCATAAATCTGCCATAAAAAATATAATTCATAAAGGAGGACAATTCTATACAATGGAATTTTATTCAGACTGTCTGCCGAATATATGCTTGTTATGATGGTTAAATGGCAAAAAATGATGCTTGCTCCTAAACATTGCTTGACAAATACTCCCACTTTTAAATCTATTTTAGCCATCTATGAACAGAATTCGATACAGAAGAAAATACTACTTTAAACAAAAAAAAAAGTGGTAGGTTGGCACAGACAAACAAGAGGTTGGTTTCAACACTCCTTAACAAATTTGTGTTGAAAAGAAAGAACAAAAGGCACTAACCTACAGTGAGGACTATTGAAAAATAAGATGTCATGTTTCTGTGATGTTGTAAAACTACCTCAGCCTGCAAGCCTCTGGAATTACTCCAGGGATATCTTGGCTTTTCTCCTGTGCAAGGAGCCCCCTCTTTTTGCTGTGCTTGCAGTGGAGTGAGATCCTCTCCTTTGCTTCTACAGTTCAACCTGAGGCTGCATCCTCAGAAGGGTGCTTTCTTTTTTGGGAGGATGAGAGTGCTGGACCCTGAGCAGCTGCGTGTAAAGGAAAGCAGGAAATTGTGCCCTGCTTTGGACCCATTTCAGAACACCACGTGGTCAGCATCTTCAGAGTATGATTATAATAGAGAGCTCTTGTTCAGTTTGCTGCCCTTTTCTAAAGTAAGTGTGTAAATGTCTCACAGAACTGATTTGGTTTCAATGGTATTATGGCAGAGACTGGGTTATGCTCCTCACTTTGTTCCCTGTGCACACCGGAGGAGAGGGTCATAGGAAGCTGACCTGAGCAAGGACTCGTGTTCTGTCTCAACCTTCTGCACCCATACTGCTGTGGTTCCTTGCCCTCTCCAGCTGTCCCCATGGTCATCCCATTCATGCCTGTAAGGAAAAGAAATTTATCTAGCTTTTTAAACCAAGGATTATATAAAATCCAAACCAAAAATCAAAAATCCAAATTGATTTTCTTTTGATACAAAGGCTGGAAGAACTCAGGAAAAAATCATGGCACCCTAAGCATTGCAGGATGGGAGGGAAGAGAGAAAAGGGACAAACACCTGCAACAAAAACAAAGGAAGAACAAGTAAGCTTAACATGGAAGTGCCAGCATTTCCTAAGAGCACAGGATGGGCTGAAAGAAAGCAGGACTGTGGAAAAGAAGCTCGACTTGTTTAGGAGCTTGTATATACAGTTGTAAAGTGGAGGTAAATTGCCACCATGTGGCAATCTCTCCACATGTAAAGAAAATCCTTACATAAAGGGCATAGAGAAATTTTGTCCCTGAAAGAGCAGGCAGTATTCTGTGAGCTGCACTAGGGAGCTGATCCATTTGTGACTCACTGAGAAAGGTCTTTTATTAAGGGGAAGCCCACTTAGCTCTGCTACAGATTATATAAGAAAAAAAGCACTGTCGTTGTTTAGCAGAAGACAACTAGCAAGGAAATTTCCCTGAGCCATGGAGGATCTATAAATACCCTAAGAGGTGGGCTTTGATTTTCTATTCTGAGCTCAGAACCTCTCACAAGGTCTCCAGAAACCATGCCCTGAATGCATATTTGAAAGACCAGGATGCCTGTGAAACCTGCCTTGGCTGTAGCTACCCAGACAAAATTTACATGGAGTTCTAGTGGGTTTGACCAAAGGCGCCTCTCTTTATTGTAATGTCAACCAGGAGCATCAAAAATCAAGATACTTGGCAGCTGCATGGAGAAATAAGGGGTAGGAGCCAAGAAGAGGATCGTCCTTTCTGCTCACAGTAGATTTCACACAACCACAAGAATTAATCCAGCCCAGGACAGTTAGTTTTCAGCACCAGTAAATAGATTCAGACATGCCCATGCCCACACAGGGACAGGAATAGGGAGGAGCGTCTCCTTGTAACACCACTGGGAATTTGTACCTGATCCAAAAAGCAATGTCCATAGCCTGAGACATCAGCATCAATCAGGTGGGGAGGGAAGTTCACAAGATGCCAAGCTTTACATACCTCTTTTCATCAACACAACACCTCACCTACCCAAAATTTATGCATCCCTCTCTTCAGCAGCTCATTGAGATGCCCAGTAGGAGGAATAAAATAGACATCAGCCAAATCAATCGTACTCTCACCAGCAATGTATCTTACTGCTTCATTTAGCATTACATTTTGTGATTTGAAAAACAACTTGTTTCTGCCTTTATATTTTACTTTAGTAGCAGAAAAGGAAAACAAAGATAGTATATTTTAATATTCTTAGATAAGTACAGAGATTCTACTTTCCTCTTCCTTGTGTTGCTTTCCCTTGCTACTCTCCATTCTCTTGTTGTTGCAGAGAAACTCCCTTGCTCCTTCACCTCCTTCTTCTGACACCCACTGCAGCCTTTCTGCCCTTATCCCATCACTGGTCTCACAGACTGACACCTCCTCCTTCCCACTGAGCCCAGCTCCAGGTCCACCTTTGTTTCCCTCCATGGACAAGATCTGGAGAACATGATTCGTATGCAAGGGGTGGGGGGTGTGTGTGTGTGTTTATCATGTCACTCCTCTGTATTGGCTATGGCAAGAAACCCTCATTCAAGAGAAGAATTTGCCTGCCTGTCCCTGAGGCACTAAAGGGTTGCCCTTTTCCTGCCCTCACTGCAGGGGAAGGACCAGCCTGGTAATGGGGTACAATGCTGATCATGAGGTTTTGTTTTGCATGTTGCTGTGATACAAGAGGCAAAGGATCCTCCCTGGGCAGAATCACTCACACAAGACATTTCATTCATTAGTGTGCATTGTCTAATGCCAGCCCCCAAACAGAAGCACAGCAGAGAGGTTTGCATGAAGAAAGCAGCATCAGCTGACTTCTGTGCACCTCCACCAATCTAGGTCATCAAGAGACACAGGAAGCTGTCACCATTTAGCCTACTGGGAAGTACTAACCTAGAAAACATTCAGGGCCCTCTCTGTTGCAGAGTCAGAAGGTACAAAGGCAACTATGAATCCTGCAGACTCACCAGACAGTCTGGTCCATCAAATTTATATTGTTATTGATGTCAATTTTGTGCCATTGTAACCACTGATTTCAATAGCTTGAGCTGCTTTTTCACTGTGGCATGTATATAACATGAAGTAATCACAGAATCAAGTATATACACTGGCTAGTTCTTTATGCTTCTGCTGTTGCCCTGTAGGAATGGCTAATCCACTTTCAGGCCTCCTATTCATTCCCCGAGCTTCATCATTTCCCAGTACACATCATGTGGGAAACCAGAATTCCATAAAACCCACTTCTCCAAAAAAAACCCCAACCATTACCAACCTGATTTCCATTTTCTTCTTATACTTGCTTTGATACCCACAAAGATAAATGAAATGGCAATGTTTGTGAAATACCCGATCTACTGCATGTGTATTTAAAACCAAATCTATCAGCACATTAGCCCATCTGCACAGAGATTAGTCAGAATCTTCCTCCTCAACTTTTCCCTCCTAAGTCTCTTGCTGGGCTCCTACCTCCTCTGAGTTGATTCCACTTTTAATTTTATGTTTCATCAATAGCAGAGAAGTAAAACAGCTGAAGGGGACAGATAAGGGACTTAGCCCACTACAACCACCATCCAGCTCCAAATGGGATTGACTGGCTGAGTGCCCCCAAATCCTCCATGGATATGCAATTTCATAGGAAGAAAAAGCTCCACACACAAAGAAAAATACGCAGAAGATAATAAAGCCACTTTACGAAAAGTAACAGTTTCAGCAATGTGTGTATGATTATAGCCTTAATTCAAACAAAATATAACACACACACTCTTATGTTACCCAAAGAAAAAATAAGATGATGATTTAATTTGTCCTTTTACTAAATGATTTAATTTTTAGCAAGCCATTACCAAAGGAAGAAGAAAAAAAGGCAGTATCACCTGAGCCTAACAATGAATCTGGTCCACTTGTCTTTCACATCAACCAGTAATGGATACTGGGGAAGACTGCAAAATAGGAGTGCAACAAAACAGATAGGGAAAAAGTGCTAAGGAGAATTTGAGGAAGGGCAAAACTAGGTTAAGGCAGGCGGAGGAACTAAAATAATACCCTTAGTTTTGCAAACAGCTGTGTATGCACCATATCAGTGACCCAAGGCTTTACTTCCATGGATGAGCACACGTGTTTCTAGAGAGGCAGTTCCAAGCAGCAGCAAGCTGCTCCCTGTGAGCACTGCTCTTGGCTGTGCATGAGTGCTCCCTTACCTGATGGCAGCAATGGAGATGAGCTTTGCTGCCTGCAGAGGCAGAGCAGCGGTGATTTGGCCGATCTTTAATATGTTGTTTAGTTAACGGGAGGATTAAGACTGTAACAGCCCTACCAACTCCTTTGTCCCAAACCAGGCAGATCTCTGCCTCAGTAGCATGCAGTGCTGTCCTCATCTCTCCCTCTCACTAGCTTTCTTTTAAATTATTCCATTTGCCTTCACAACTTGCTTTTCCTTGATCTCATAATAGGATGATGACCCCCTGATCCCTTTTCTGGAGCTTTGCCTGCAACCTAGCCTTTCCATCCCAGACTGCCAAACTTCCATTTGCTCCTTATTTCCCTCCTACTGTGCCACTGGTGTCATCAGTCCCTTTCTACATCTCGAACTTCCCATTTTCTTTCACTGTTTTTCTGCTAGAAAAGCTCAGTTTAGGCTGTTCACTGCTGAACCACCGCAGCAGTTACTGAGTAACAAAAAATCAGTGGAATATTACATTTGCAGCAGCTCATTTAGCAGCACCACAAATGTTTTGCATGAGGGGAGCACAGTGATTTCTATTTGCTCCTAACAATTGGACTATCTCCAATTTGAATGCTGCTGGGTTGGGTTGTGGGTTTTTCTGATTGGGTAAAATCAGAGTCTTCATTTGTGATCTGTGCACAGCACAGGTCTGCAAGCAAGAAGTGAAGGGTGGGATCACTTCACTCTGAGAGCATGGCTCATCCCACTATGGGCCAGGCACCTCCAGCCGTGGGGACCAGATGCCCGTTGCCCTGACTGTCGCTCCAGGCAGCTGGCAAGGGTAGATCTGACACCCACCCTTCACGTGGGTCAAGCTGGATGAAGAGGATGCTGTCCCCGGGGACTTTGCCTGCTCAAGTGACCATAGCACCCCGACTAGGAGCTGGAGAGGTACTGCAGAAGCAAACGCTAGCGGAGCTGGGGAAAGGGGGGGCATAATTGTTTTGGCAAGATTCCAGTTTTACAACAGATTCCTACTCTACTCACTGTCTTGTCTGCTTCTGGGCATCAGGTTACTTCTGGCTCTGCTGACAGCCGTTTCTGTTCCTACAGTAACTGTGGGTAGCAGTGCTAGCTCTGACCTTCAGACTTTAATTGACTCTCATCCCTCAAGGACATAATGCAGAACAAAGAAAGGCTATGCTATAAATACCCTGAAATAGGCCACGCACCCTTGAGGGGAGAGCCCTTCATCTCTCCTGTCACGGTCTTGCCCGGGGGCTCACTGAGACCATAGGTTCTCCATGGTGCCTCTCCCAGGCATGTGGCCAGAAGCAGCTGCATGACTGTGTAGCCTTCCTCCAGCCCATGGAGATGCTCCAGCCCCCTCTCTGTTACTGCTTGCTTGTCAACTCAGAAATTGTTACTAGTCCCAGGTGGCCCCTTCGTGGCTTTTGGGCAGGGCAATGTGTTCAACCGTTTCTTCAGTGGAAGCCAGAATTACCAATGCTTTATGGTGCAACTGCCACCAACAAACATTCCCCACTTGGGCAAAAGATGGCCATCCTAAGCTAAAACTTGGTTATACACAGGCCTGTACAATTACCCACATGTACTGGCATCATCAGTGAAGTCATTACTTGAGGCAACAGAGGTCTCAAAACAGTAGTTTGGGTTGGTTTTTTTTTCCATGCATGTAAACCTGTTCTATGCGAGTGTATATATACATAGGACATACCTGTTGATTACCTCAGTAATTTCAGCTTGCTTTCTGTAGCTCTGTCACAATCCAGAGAAGGTGGATCGGAATCAAGGGTTTGAGGATTGCAGGAATTCCGGAAGAGGCTGCTGGGTGACCGCAGTGCCCCAGAAAGGCACTTGCCTTCCACTTGCTTCTTCCTTTTTAATATTTAAAGTTTCAGATATTTTTACTAAGCTGTTTTTCAGTCCACCGCTGTTAATTACAAGGATAACCACTGTAAGTATTAAAGTGTGGCTTTGTGATGTCTTAGCCACTCGGTTGAACAGTATTATATATGAAATTCAAACTATTTTTCCTGTGCATTATTTTTATTTTACATCTCTATTTAATCTGCAACATAAAAAAAGCATCTGCCTTCACATTCCAGCACTACAAATACAACATGACAAACTATATACATATATACAGGCACCCACCCCTCAGCCTGCACAGCTGTTAATAAATATGTATTTTACATTTAGCCAGTAACTGCTGCTCAGGGTTTCTTTCCAGATGCTCAGGGGCGAGTTAAACATCGCTTTGATTAGAGGGTGATGCATTCACTGTATCAAAAGCTAGCAAAAGTTGCTCCTTTGATAACAAAAGAGACAGCCAGTGGTGATTAAAACAAGCAAATGTTGTTGGGGAAGTGTTTGAAGCAAACAGCAGACCCTGATCAAAGCACACATAATGTAAGCCACACAAGGCTAGTAGGAAGGAATCCTGTTCTTTGTTAGACCCGCACACACTGTCAGAGAAAATGGACAGCTTTTGATACAAAAGCCTTTCTTCAGGTCTACCACTTGCGCTAAAAAAGTGTCTCCCTACCTCTGTTGCTTTGCTAAGCCAGTACTCCTGCTGCTACGGCAGAGGTTAACTTTTGCTGTCAGACACGACTGATGCCACGCTGCCTAACAGTTTAAGGGAATCATCTCAGATCTTAATTATTCCAGTACAGAAATGCAGCTCCCAAGGATAATTTATCTGAGTTATTGAAAGAGAGCTCTGTCAGAGGAAAAAGAAAGAAGCAGTTGAAAGATGTATTTGTTAAAGCCCAACACTTCTGTCATGACAACGGCAACAAACTATTTTCTGACATGGTAAAAGTTCCCATAAAGTGAAGCTGTCTGAAGTCTGTCTCTCACTCTCTGGCTTTGTGCAACTTTATTCCAGTGACTTCATATATTTATTTGCTTCTTAATCTGTATCTATGCATCCGTCTGCCCTATCTGACTATCACCTGCCTGACTGCTTGCCTGCCAAATTGAGATTAAAAAACCCCTTCTGCCACTTCCTCCCAAGAGCTGCAAGACTGACAGAAAGCACACCTGAGAGCAAGCAGAGAGCTGAGAAGGGCCCTCTCCAGCTCCCATCTGCAAGGGTTTCACTGCTTCCCAGCTCTTCCTCATCTCTCAGCAGCAGCTTCCTCCACCCTGAGAATCTGGGGTCTCCCCTGGGAAGGAGGCTGAGCTGATGATAAGAGCCTGAGCCACATGTGGAATGGCAGAGAGGAAACCGTGGGACAGGGAGGAGAAGGAGAAGGTCATTAACCAGGGTGAGAATTTCTGCAAGGGGAGCATTTGACATAGAGATGGGCAACAACTCGGAGAAGAAGGAGCCTCAAGTTCTTGCTTGGGCTATACAAGGACATAAAGCAGATTTGGGGTTTGGAATTGATTTATCCTGACCATGAGCTGGGTACCTTGGAGAACTGTGGGATGGGACTGAAGTGGGGAGAGGCATGTGCAAGTCCTGGGAGGGGAGGGTGGCTCTTCTGTGAGAAGCTTGTTTGAAACTGCCTCCCCTTCACATGGGTGTGTGTGTGGAAGAAGCAAGACAAGGACAAGAGGGACAAAATGTTAAGCTAAGCCTCTATTTTTATGCTACTGAAGTGAATTTTGAAGCATTTTGACTGAAGGTAATGCTGACACATGCTCCAGTTGCAGAACTACCAGTTTACTTCCAGACCGTCTGTGATCAGAGAACATTGTCACCAGCCTGCTCTGCTGCCAAACAGGGTAGCAGGAGTGTGACAGGGTGGCTGACTAACTTCTAAATGCTAAGGCTTGCCTCTAACTTACTCTTTTCCTCCAGTTTTACAGAAGCAGGCTGCCAGTTTGTGATGGCAGTGCCTTGAGCAAGAGGACTGTTACTGCTCTTGGGATGCTGGCTACTGATGCTGCGCACTGCTCCCAAAGTCTCATCACATAGCAATCCATGAGGAATGCACCTTCATCTGTTTCCTCAGGGGCTGTGTTTTCTCAGTCTGTATAATATTGTGTGAGAAGCTGCTGCAAAGTCCTCTGCAAATGTCACTTGCACTTTCCTTGTCAATGCAGAGCTCAGCTCTTGTTACAGATCCCGGCTGTGTACCAGCACGTACCTGTTTATTCCTCTTACAGACAGATACGATACATTACAGTACATTGTGTACAAGACTCTCCAGAGAGCACATATATAGTTTAACAATAACACATCACCAAATGTATTCCCTCTCAGAGACAGAAGAAGAAACAGTATTTCCCAAAACAAACACAACCCCCATCTATGCAACCCTTCTATATCCCTGCAGCCAAGAACCTGGTGAAAGAGATGAAAGCCCCTCACAGACCTTGACTGAGTATGACATGGCACAGAAGGGGTTTTCACTGGGAATGTTGCATAGCTGTGGCACATCAGACCTAGGCACATGGTTTGTAACCCCTCAGAAATGTCCGTCAGTTACTGCCCATCAGATTGCTCACACTGCAAACCATCAGATGGTTTTGACAGCTGTGTTCTGCTGAGACTGTAACTTCTCTGGAGACTCTCAGGCGTGATGCCTGAGTATGGGTGGGGTAACTCACGTATACATGGGTAAACATAGAAAAGCTCCAGGTAAAGGTGCAGAGATGTGAATGGAAAAAATAAAAGCTTCTCACTACATACATTAACATAAGTTTGAGAAGAAATGGGCGTATCAGACACTCCCTCCCCACCCCCCCCCCCCGCCCCCAAATGCATTTCAGGATAGCTGTTCTCGTTTTTCTCTTTTCTCCCTTCTTTTGGCTTCTCCCTTCTGCCTTGTTCACCATTTCCGTAACTGTTGCAAGGGTGCCATTTTTCTCAGCACTGTTTCCAGCAACTTTTTATTTCCTTTTGCCGCATCTTTCTTTGTATTTCTTTCTTTATAGCCTCACTGGTTACACACCTCACCCTACTGCTGGACCAATATCCCCCAAACTCACATTGCATATTTGCTTGTTCCTCCCCATTATCTTTGCTCCAGCCAAAGCCCCAGTGACCTCTGAACTCAGCTTCTTCTTCCCTGCAGAGGTCTTAACCTCAAAAGAGCCTTTTCTTCTCTCATTACCTTTTTATCATTACACTGCAACTTTTTCAATGTCATTATCTCTCTTTTCCACCACCAACACAACCATCTCAAAGCTACCCGTATGCTTTTAATTCCAGCTTCTCCCGAGACTCTCCTCATTGAGTTTCCCATAAGGATCCCTGCAAAGATCACAAGACCCATAGGAACCCCTGCCAAAGTGATGAAATATGCATTGGCTCTACCTGTGCTGATGCTGATAACCCTTTGGAGCCTCCCATGTCAATCACAAACTCTGCTGTTCACATGGTATCCTGCAAAGATGATAAACTAAGCACAGACTCCTGCAGAGAAAATAAAAGCCAGAAGGGCTCCCCTGGTGCTTCACATTACACTGGAACTTCAAAAAGGCAGGGATAAATACATTCAACCTTTGAAGGCATGGAAGTGCAGCAAATTGTTGCAGAATGACTCATTTAAAAGATTTTCAGAAATGTGAAGGAAATACACAGCACTTGGTTAAGACACAAGAGTGATGCGGAGCAGAGTGTTATAAAACTTAGGAAACTGCATAGGGAAAGGGGGAGATCAGGTGTCAGAGCCTGGAAATTCAACGTTAAGTTACCACAACCGCTGCGTACATAGGCAATCAGGACCAAGTTGACTTAGAAAGGCTTAAATCTCTCTCAGCACCTTGCTGCCTCAGGCTTTCTAATAGTCAGTGTTTGTCCCTAGACTATGAAGTATTTGACACCCTAAACCCTCTGTAGCTTTACCAGTTCTTTGGCCCATATTGCCAATACCATTCTAAACTAGGTCTAGCACAATTTAAGTTGCAGACGACACACGTAAGGGAATATTCTTGCACACAGGGCTGCAGTCTTTTTGCAAATTGTAAAAGCTTAAAGTAGTTAGCAATTTCCCAGGCACTGACATCAATAAATTATATGAGGAAAGCAGGTTGGAAATTAACTGAATCTTTGGATGAAGTACAACAAGAAAAGGAGGGCAGGCACTGCTGCTCCTTATCAGAGCAAGGACGGGAGAAAAGTCTGGGATCTTCTCATGGCACTTTGGGCAGGTTGTTGGGTACAGCCATTAGCGCGCCCTGGGGCAACGGTGCTAAACAGATTTGAGCTCTTTCTCCTTCCAGCAGGAGGCAGCATGAACAAGCAGCACCTCCAGCCTGTTCACGGATGTGTCCCTCCTTCACGGTCTAACTGACCTGGGACTTAAAACCCCATGACACAACTACTGACGTTCATGTATGCACTTCATTTCACACTAGCAAATTTTGCAGGTGAAGCTTTTGCTCAAGACCGATGGATTCTGCTTCAACTGTCTTAAAATGTGGCTTGTTTTCTCTAAAGGTGCATTAAGTAGGTCTGTTAAAAAGACCATTAAAGGTCTATTTAAACTAGGTTTGCATACAGATTCATCCCAACCCTACCAGTTGGATGCCAGCACCTGTAATAAATGTTTGGAGAGATGCAGAGCTACTCTAGCTGCTCCATCCAATAAGTCAGATTTATTAGAGGCTTGGCTCAGATGCCTGTATACAAATGCCCATAGTATGGGGAATAAACAAGAGGAATTAGAGATGTGTGCATGGCTACAGGGATATGATATCATTGGCATCACAGAAACATGGTGGGATGGCTCCTGTGACTGGAGTGTTGGAATGGAAGGTTATAGGCTCTTTAGGAAAGACAAGCCAGGCAGATGGGAAGGGAGAGTTGCTATTTATGTCAGTGATAGGCTGGAGAGTATGGAACTCTGTCTGGGAAGAGGTGATCAGTCAACAGAGAGCTTGTGGGTCAGGGTCAAAGGGAGAACTGCAATGGGGGACATTACTGTGGGGATCTACTACAGACCACCTGATCAGGAGGACTGTGGATGAAACCCTCTATAGACAGACAGGAGCAGCCTCACGCTCACAGGCCCTTGTCCTCATGGGGGACTTCAATCACTCCGATATTTGTTGGAGGGATGGTATGGCCCGGGCAGGAGGTTCCTTGACCATGGTAGTTGTGGAATACAAGTACAAATGAAACAATGCATGATGATTGAGAAAAATTACTATATGACCCATGTTTAAATGTATATAGTTGTACAGTACTGTAAACTGGGAGGAGAGGAAGAGGCAGGAGGAACAATCCTTTGGTCAGGCTAGGCTGCCTCTGCTATCTGAGAGGATAAAATTAAGACAGTAGGGCATTGCCAGGCTGCACTTCCCCTGCCATCTGAGAAGAGCCCAAGGGGAGTGGCACTGTGCTAGCTCAAGCTATTTTCCTTCCCATCTGCTCAAGCTGATTTAGAGAAGTGCATTATGCAATCTAACTGCTCTGCTATGCTGAGGTTCAAATGGATGTGGAATTGAAATTGACACATCTAGGAGAAGTTTTGAGGAAAAAGAGTGATTGTATCAAACTGGGCTTTTCAGTCTGCAAGGGTAAAGGTATTGCTATATGGTTATTAAAATACTCCAACAAACCAAGAAACCAATAAAAAAGACAAAGAAAAGATCAGGGGAAAGATGAAGATTAATACTAAGAAGGCTTAAGTATGCTCAATTGTATCAGCAAGGAAGAGTAATAGCATGAAAACCAGTCAGGACAAGACTAAAAATACATTACCTGTACAGCTTGGGTGTGTGGCAGCAACATAGTGATGTTATCATACACCAACAATCCAGGGACCGGTCACCTGCATTCTTTCAGATTGTCTCATATCACTGCCAGTGTGGGAAGTACCATTTGTAAATCACATCTGAAGTGCTTGCCTTCAGCTAAAAAGTAGTTAAACATTTTACTGGCTATTTGTGAAATAAATTTGTGATAAAACATTTTATTAATATTTAGTTTAATGAAGTCCTTCTTCAAATTTCCTACATTTCCTGTGTTAAAATTATCTGATGGTGTCCTTCACACACCATTGTCCTGGGTTTAGCAGTAGCAGTCAATTTTTTTCTCCTTCTTAGTAGCTGGTGCAGTGCTGTGTTTTGACTTTCAGCCTGGGAACAGTGCTGATAACACCAATGTTTTTAGTTGTTGCTAAGTCATGTTTACTCTGACCAAGGACTTTGTGAGCCTCATGCTCTGCCAGAGAGGAGGGGAAGCCGGGAGGAAGCCGGGACAGGACACCTGACCCAAACTAGCCAAAGAGGTATTCCATACCACAGCATGTCATGCCTGGGGGGGTAACTGGGGGTTACCCAGAAGGGCATGCTCTGCTGGGTCGGGCTGGTTTTGGCAGGTGGTATTGTATTCTCTTCCCTTGTTATTTCTCTTATCATTATTATTATTGGTGGTAGCAGTAGTGATTTGTGTTATACCTCCAGGAGCGGGGGGGGGGGGGGGGGGGGGGGGGGGGGGGAGGAAAGAAAGAGGGAGGAAGGGAGGGGAGTGAGTGAACAAGCTGCCTGACTGGTTTTAAACCATGACAACCATCATTCTTGATCCTTGTTTATGTATTATGCACCTCCTACCTCTTTTTGGTAAATCAGTATTGCTCTAAGGACCTAGCTTCCCTACAGAAAAGGGTGAAAGCAAGTTTGTTCTTCAACTCTTTTCTAACACAGTCAACATTCAGACACCACAGACATTCAGAGCAGGGAGAAGTGGCTGGTCACAGTGACCTGTGCTACAAACCGCCTCCAGCTCAATCTAGCCTTGTTTCTTCTGGAGGTGAAGAAGAAACCCCAAACCCAATCACTACACTGATTCAACAGTACTATATGAATCTATCTCAGGCGTTATGTCACAGGTTTGCATTGGTCCCTAAAACCCCAATTTTTCCCAAGAACAGTCTGAGTTTTAGTGCAGGAAGATTAACTCTCACCCTGAAGGTAGTTCAGGATGAAAAGCTAAAGAGGCCATACCTCCCTAGACAATACAGTTACATCAAAAAATCCCCCATATGCATTGATTTGGCTTTATTCTGTGCTGTGTTTATATATTACAGACAGCTCTAAGAGTCACTGCTGCTGCTGGGATGGATTTGACAACTAAGCTGCTGCCTACACTAAAAAATTACGTAAGCTCATCTTTGAGGTTGAGTATCACTTCCTCAATGAGCAGGACACCCACAGGCCTTCAATATGGAGCCTAGAACCCAACCCAATTCCCTCTGCAGCTGAAGTCAGTGGACAGTCACTGATGTCCATAAGATCTGGACCAAGCTTAGGAATGCCAGAGGTCTACAGAACATATAAGGAAGCATCCTCCTATGAAAATACAGGAAACTATCTTAAATTGCATGCTTCTTGCAGTTCTCACTAGCTAGGACTTTGCTGATATTTCATTAAATGAACTAGAATTAAAAGCAATTAATTTTTGGAATCAAGTCTAGAGCAGAGACAGCAAAGTATTTAAGTTCTGAAATGATTAAAAAATCATGGTATTTATAAGTTATTACTTTTTTATCTTCTGATCTGTGACTGCTCACCACAGTGATATGAAATTATCATCTTACCTCTCTGTCTCTCTCTGCCTCAAAGCAATATCAGAGCAAAGAATGACTCAACAAGAATAAAACTGTTAGATATAAATGGCCTCATCAAAAGAGCGAGTGCCACAGGACACAAGTAACTTGTTTTCAGAGTACTGACAGAATTATGTCGATTCAATTCTAAAAATGTTCATAATCATTGAAACATAAAAGAACTCGTTCTTGTTATTTTCTGCTTACAGTTGAAAATTTATAAGAATTGTAAGGTACCTACAAGTTATTTCAGGCCACTGATACCTAAAAAAGTTTTGAAAACTCATAATTAATTAAAAAGCAACTGCACTCGGAAAAAAGACCATATGAAAATGGTAAGGTGAACGCAAAGCATGCATACAAAGAAGAAGAAGGAAGAATGCATAAGGAAGAAGTTCTTTACTGTAAGAATGGTGAGGCACTGGAATGGGTTCCTCAAGGAAGTTGTGAATGCTCCATCCCTGGCAGTGTTCAAGGCCAGGACAGAGCCTTGGGTGACATGGTTTAGTGTGAGGTGTCCCTGCCCACAGCAGGGGGGTTGGAACTTGATGATCTTAAGGTCCTTTCCAACCCTAACTATTCTATGATTCTATACCTTGCACTCCAAATCTTATTTCTTACACTGTAGGGGTTTGTGGCCTTATATAAATTATATTTGGTTTACTCTGTCACAGCTTCTAAACCAAGAAGCTGTGAGAGTAAGTAGAGTGAGAAGAAACAAGTTCCTTTTGCCTGCCAGACCTGTAAACTCAAGAGCTGCAACAGATTTCCACCACTTTTGTTTCACTAGCACTCTTTAGGGATGCAAGGAGAAATCTAGTTATTGATGTGCCTTAAAACTGACTTCTATTATGTATTTTTCACTCTTGCCTACATTTATACATCAGTGCAAAGCTGGTAGTTACTGATGCACAAAGCATAGAGGAATAAACAGGATTCTATGAAACAATGAGCTTGTACAACGTCATGTTACCAAAAGTTCATTTCCATGGCATGTGTTGGGCCCCTATTCAGGCAGTCTTTGTAGGCTTCCATCTCTCTTGGCCAATTCAGCAAAGGCAGACAAAGCATCCTTTAGTTTGCCTTTGCCCAGGCAGAAGGACTCATATTTTTCCAGACTTGCAAAAAATACTTTAGAAATCCCTTCTCTTTCCTTCTAACTTATTTGCATTCCAGTTTGCTCTTATCAGTGACTGATTATGGCTGCAGTGATCGGTTCGACCTGATCTCATTTCCAGCTGTTTAGTTTTCGCAGCTTCCTCTCTTTGTGGATATTTGTCGTCTCATTTCCCCTTGCAGAGGTTTTAGTCTTTTGTTTTGTTTTACTTTAGTTTTTGTTTCTTTTTGCAACCTTAACAGATACTTCAGGTTGCTTCTTGGTTTAGGCTTGCTCTGTACCATGCTTCAAACAGCACCGAGTTGTTAAATGGCAAAGAAATTACTTGATTATAGGATGGTTTGATCCTGCCACATGTGCAAGTTGTCTCCAACCATATGACAGGTGCCAGGTATGCACAGGAATTGTTGCACTCCAGCATAATGCCCACCTGGCAGTGATGGCTGTCGGAATACATAGCTCTTCCCCAACAGCTCTGCCAAGGGACAACAACTGTGAAGAGGGGCTTCAGGGAGGGAAGATGAACTGAGCCCTTGGATCCCCCAGTGCTCTGCATGTATATCTCTCAGTGTACACATCTGTCTGGGACAACAGTGCCTGGCTGCAATAAACTGAGAAGCGTGATTGTGCTGTGAAGCACACAAGAGCTCAGCACATGATGAGGGGAAGCATCCTCCCTCTTGGCAGGCACAGCTTGCATAGGACTAAGAGAAGCAACCACACAGTTTGTGGGTCCCAAGAGGGGCATTTCTAATAGAAAAGGAGGGAAAAGAGGTGGATAGGCTTTTGAGCTATTTGAAATGTGAACTCCTTAGATAGTGTTTCTCTGACAGGTTCACATCAGGTAAAAATCTGATATCTGAGGTACTTAGATCAATAAGTTATTTTCAAATTTCAATACAAGTTTGCTGCATGTAATATATTTTATTTTTAAATATTGACATTATTTTGAAGTTATTATTTGCCTATAGCCATTATAAAAGTTGATTGCCCATACTAAAAAGGCTCAGTCTTATTGCTGTTTGGGTGTCACATACTAAAATGCTGCAAGAAGCGATGATCATAGTTCAGCTAGTAGAACATCTGCCTCTGAGTCAGTAACTACCGAGTGCCCATGCACTGAATTTAGAGGTCACTGGGCTGCTGAATGTGCTGTTCTTGTATGAAATATGAAACAAAAATTCTAATCACTTGTTGGCTATTAAATAACTGATGACAGCTTTCATCAGAGACTCACAATAGCTTTGCTCCTCTAACTATGCCAGGTAATTACATTCTCTCTACCTAAATGAACTTTCAATTACAGAGAGTACTTTTCTCCTCTAAACTGTTTAGAAATAATGTTATGCACTGCTAAATTATTGACCTTGTCCCATCCCAGAGGAGGTTCAATTTCAGCACAAGACAAAAAGATCCAGGTACATACAAGGACATTCCGCATAAGCTTTGTCCCAGCCTTGATTCAGCTTCTGGATGCTATGCTCCTGGGATTGCGGAAGCCTCATCCACCCTGTGCAACCCCAGCTGCTGGAAGGAAGAGGCCCTACTGAAACGTACTCATCGCTCTCCCCTTCTGAGGGCAGGCATAGGAGCACAGGCTGTTTGCACCACCAGGCAGTACTCCTGCTGTATGGGACAATGGTATTTGGCCCAGCTGAACTGAAGGATATGAACTGGGGTTATTTTTATGGCCTCAGTTTTGCATTTTAGTATTCAGCAATTCGGTTCAGGCACAAATCTGTCTACTTCCATTGTAGAAGGTAATTTTTCAAGAACTCAGGCACACCTGAATGTAAAATTATGCCCCCTTCCCCAGCAAGTATTATAGCCATTCACAGATGAAGAGAAGGGTTTATCCGCTGAGCAGTGTAATCTGCATCTATCTTATGGAAACATGTTGTCCAACAGATTTACCCATTCAGCCTGAAAAAAAAAAAACCCTCATATATACATTTACTAAGGGATAACACACAAGAAAGAAGTAAGAAACCTGATCTCCTTATTTACATTAGTTGAACATAGTAGTATATACAAACTCCCATGTTCGCTTCCAGCTGACCCTTTTTCAGAGAAATAATTATTTCTTTTAAAACAATGATTACTACTCCTCAATAAAGCTTCAAGGCAGATATCAAATAACTAGAAAATCTGCAATATTCTGCACCCTGCAAGCAAAAATCCTTCTTGCACACCCGCAGCCATCGCTGCTCAGTAGAGCTTGCTTTCTGCCATGCAGTTTTGCCTAGAGATTTAGAACGCCTGTCATTGTTACCTCAAATGACCTTGGCCCAGCTTAGACAGCATCCTCCAGATTTGACCCCGATGCAGCTCTCACAAAAGGAAAGGACCTGCTCAGTGTCACTAGGATAATGAGACAAATACCTTTAAAGCCTGGAGCTCTGATCCCCTGGCTATCTGCTTTCAGTAATCAGATTCTGGAAAGCTGTTACTGTAAGTCTAGTCGGTACTGGTAAGAGTAAGAAGCACAGTGTTGTGAGGCCAACAAACTGAACTAACAGCAGAGCAGCAGTAATAAATGTCCCCTCAAGTCATCTTTTTGAAGAGGCAAATGCTTATCAGAAATATATTGAACCCATAGGAAAGGGGAGAAAATATCAAAAGGCACTTTGAAGTCCTTTTCTTTTGTACTTTTGACACAGTAAAAGGAAAAGAGAGAAGATGTTCACAGTCAGTAAGAGGCATGGGTATGAAGCTAGTTTATTACATAATTATCTCATAAAACTGCTGTGTTCTTTCATGTCTATGAATTTTCACATACTACTGAAATTACTCATCACTAGAACCTGCCATTTTTTCTCATTTCATTTTGGGGGGACTTGTTTTTACCAGTTGATATGAAACACTAAAATGGTTTGCTTTCTTAATTGCCACAGAAGTCCTGCAACAAGGACACATTGCAGGAATATGAATCTGGTGTGGTCTAATCAACAACTCTTTATTTTCTGCTAGAGTTCACATAATGGGGAAGAATCTATGAGACAGGAGAGGTAGGGGAAAAAGACTAATTTAATAATGTGAGAGACAAAGTGAAGAAATTTTAAAACCAGTGTGGCAGAGCACTGAGTGATGTACTGTGGAGAAGATTCTGTTTGATCCAAGGTTAAACAGAGATGTGAACAAGCCAGACTTTGGCATCATCGGGGAAATAAATGGTTGGCTACCTTAACTGTAAGTCCCACCAATTTATTATCAGATCAAGCCCTTATTTCTCCTCAGCACGATCCTTCCTATGATCCTGAACCAGAATTTCTGCTATGAAAGTACAGACTTGACTCTTTATTTCCCCTTTGCAACACAGATAAGCAGCAGTTGGTAACTGATTGAAATGTAAAATAAAACCCAACAAAAACAGAGAGAGATTGGAATTAGATCCTTCATCACTGCAGAAATGCTACGCATAAATTAGTTCAAAAATCCATAGCATACTCATTGTGAAAAGGAGAGAAGGAACAGAGCTCTGCTTTGAGTAGCTGCCACTTGCAAACAAAAAGGGGGAAAAAGTATCCTACATGCATATTATTGCTGGCTGAAAGATGCCTTCAGTGGTGAAACAGATTCTCACACACTTACAGATCTCTACAGACCAGTGCTTCCATGTAACCCCTGATTCCTGCTTCCTTCTGAATCTACTGCCCTTGCTCTGTCCAGTCCCTTCCCTATCCAGATCCCCAGATTTCCCTA
This sequence comes from Pezoporus wallicus, assembly GCF_028554395.1. NCBI lineage: Eukaryota > Metazoa > Chordata > Aves > Psittaciformes > Psittacidae > Pezoporus > Pezoporus wallicus. The sequence goes on from NW_026637663.1 coordinate 7,907,976, forward strand.
TTTCTGTATTTCTAGCAGTTAGTTCTGGACCCTGCAGACAAAGGCTGAGGTGACCTTCTTGGCTATCTATGTGGTAGCAGACCTATAAAAAAGGTAACCCACTATTACTCCTGTTTACTCAAGTAGCTTAAATAGGAAGATCTCTGCTCTAAATCTCAGGATACAGCTTTTCTAGAGACCTAGCTGGAAGCCACTGTGATATGATATTGTGTTTATTAGAATTTATGTGAGTTTTCACCTTTTAGGCATAGACATGGAAATATATCTGGGGAAAAAAAAAAAAGTGCCAAAATTAGGACCTCACCATTTTTACTTAAAACCACTTCTCTGATGAAAAATAATGCCTAGGAATTGAATTACCTTTAGCCAAAAATCTGATTTATTTTAGGATATGCCACTATGTGGCGTTGTATATCAAGTGCCAGTTATACCCAGCATCTTCTAAATTCTCCTTAGCCAAAGGACCAAATTTCACATCATTCCCAGAGCACCACAGAACAGTGTAAGAAACAGTGTATGTTCAGGCATTCTGACTACAGCATTAAATGTAAGAGTGAAGCATGCATCACTGATTATTAATTTGTCTTGCATACACCCAGTTTGTGATGCATGGATCCTGACATGTCCTGGACAAACAATCCTGACTGCAGGTGTACCCAATGAGAAACACCTCGCAAACACAAAACTGACTAAAAAAGGCAGATGGTACTGATGGATGAGCTCTGGTGCATCTTGTTTGGCAGGCAAATTTTACAATACCCCTGCTGCACAGCAGACAAAATGTGACATGAGCCATATCACCACAAAAACCTGGAGCCTTACTTTAAATTTCTAATGAAAGTGGCTTGAAGCAGAGGTGCACGTCCTTCTGTCAGTTCTGTTGGGTGGAAAATCATCCCTAGGAATCACAAACCAGGCACTTCAAATTACTAGGCTTTTTCACCATGACCTACATTTAGCTCCCCATGTGCTGATTCCAGTGTGGATAACAGTACCACCTTCAGGCTTGTCATAAAGAAGAATTCATTTACAGTTGTAGATATGCCAGTTGTTAGATGGGAAAGCATCACAGAAAAGGCTGTAGGATACAGCCTTAATATATCAATTCAAGATACACTATAATACATACAGGTCAGCACATTTGGAAAGAGGAAAACTAGTAAAAGATGTACGAATGATCAACAGGCATTGTGCATCCCCCTAATGAATGAGGAAAGGAAAAGCCATCGCGCATGAAGATGTAAATTAGAAATATATCATAATATATCCTTCATGTAAGGAAATGGTATGAGACACCTCTCTTCTGGCACTTCCTAATGCTTTATGACATAAACTACATGCATTTCTATTGTGGGTTTTTTAACTAACGCCCTTAACAAAGGACAGATTAGACAAGTAACAAGTTTCTGTAGTTCAATTCTAGGAACCAACAAAGACCAAGAGGTTTACCCAGTTAATGAAAGCTTACTCTGTAACCAAGACTCCAGCTTCCATTATCACTATGTTATAACTAGGCCAGACTAAATAAAGCAGTAGATTTAGATTTTAAAGGACAGTTATGAATTTAAGATGAATGAAGGCTAAATGAGGTTGCCAGCTGAAAGAAGGGTCACTGACAGCCCAAAAAGTCTTTTTTTATTTCAGATGATAAAGTTGGGCAGTAAGCCAGCATAAAGATTTTTGCAACAGTAAAGATATGGCAAAAAGGTGCCTAGAGGACCCAAGTGTGAAGAAAATGCATATAGAATCTAATGAGATCAGGAAAGTTGAAAAAAATAATTAAGATAAGCTGGTCTAGATAAAATAAGAATATTCATAAGCTTTTCCAAATAGCTGTCATCTGGGAAAAAAGGGTGTGGGTTGGAAGGAAAACAATTAAATGTATATGCTAGTAAGCAGGAAGATAATAGCGCCTAGATCCTTAGGAAACGGGATCAATATTTTTGCTGTCAAGTACCTTTGGCCTGGAAAGGTACTTTTAATCTACAACAGGGGTGGTTTTAAATGCCTTTAGATTCATAAAAGCTCTCAGTACTGTTTTACTTTCCACAACTGACTGGGGCAAAAGTGGCATCATGAAAAACAGGGGAAAAAATATCTTCTTGATGCCAATGTACAAAGCACTGAAAAGCACATCAGGCTTTCTGAAAAATCAATCCCTAAAATAGCATGTAAACATCAGTAAGATTGGCAGAATCTTCCTCCACTGTTTTAAACTCCATGGTTTTAAAACAATTGTCACAGAGTCTGATGACATTTAAGCCATGGAAAAGCCATGCAAGCCTGGGAACAAAACTGAAACCAGTGTAGAGGCTTAAATCAAAATCATTGTATCTGGTTATTTCTTGAAGAGAAAACCCCACAAACAAAGCATGGATGTGGCAACATGACTGCACCTTTAAACAATCTGGCTTTGCAATGACAGCATGTTCCCAGAACTCCAGTTTTATACCCTGCTTCGATTTGGATTTTGAATGATTCAGAATTACTGTAATTTACTCAAGAGACTCCAGAGATACAAACATGTCAAGCAAAAATGGGCAAAAACCTAAAGGCATACATATGCACTCACAATTGACAGACCAGGGTTGTGTTCCTGTGATGCCAGAGCTGAGGCCACACTGGCAACTTCAGGGACTCCCATGACGCATCCCCCCTGCCCCTGCCCCACATCCTGCATCATGGCACCCTTCCTATTGTCCGCTCACATCAGCGTGTGGGAATGCATACAAGGGCATGTAGTGATAAAGACAAGGGGGAATGGCTTTAAACCAAATGAGGGTAAATTTAGACAAGATATAAGGAACAAATTCTTTACTATGAGGATGATGAGGCGCTGGCACAGGTTGCCCAGAGCAGCTGTGGCTGCCCCATCCCTGGCAGTGTTCAAGGCCAGGTTGGACGGGGCTTGGAGCAACCTGGTCTAGTGGAAGGTGTCCCTGCCCATGGCAGGGGGTTGGAGCTGGATGATCTTTAAGGTCCTTTCCAACCCAAACCATTCTATGTTTCTACAATTTCTGTAAGCCAGAGAAATAAACTGCCCTATGAATAAACCTGGAACAAAAAGAGAGCTGTCTCTCATACTGAGGTAGCTGATTCACAGAGCAGATACACCAAAGTTTGTTTAGTTGCAAAGCCTGGAGATACAGACTTTTGATACAACCTCTGGCTGTAATGATGCAAAGGGAAACACCGTGATAGGAAACGGAGAACAGTTGGTGTTACCAGGTGACTGAAATAACACCATCACCAAGGAAGAACCGGCTACCCTTTGCATTTAAGCAGCTTTCATGCTTCTTTCACTGCATTTCACGGTCCCCTTCATCCCGGCACCCCTAAAGGTTATGTCTCGTCCCTGCAGCAGCCTTCCGCTTCCCCAGCCCCAGGGCATACGGCCGCCTCGGGGTGCTTCTGGCGAGGCTGCAGCTGGAGGCATGCCGGCAGGCAGCCGAGCCTTGCCCGAGGCGACGCGGCCGCCGTGCTGCACCTCGCCTCGCTCAGACAAAGCAGCCGTAGTGCGGCGACAAGGCCCGCCCCCAGCGCGTCCAGCACCCGGCACCTGCGGCCCGGCCCCGCCGCCACGGCACCCCCCCTCCGCCAGCCTCGCCACTGGCTCCTCCGCCCCACCCGCCGGGCCTCTCCCCCCAGCCTCGGCCCCGGCCCGTAGGCGGGGCGGGCTGCGGACGGCACCTCCCGCAGCGGGGCCGAGGCGGCTCTTTCCGTCCGTCGCTGCCGCAGCATGAGTGGGCCGGGGCTGCTGGGGCCCGGTGGCGGCGCGGGATTGCCGCCGCTGCCCAAGAGCCTGAGCGGGCTGCTGAACTCCTCCTCCTCCGGCGGCGGCGGCCAGGGCGGGCGCTGGCGGGACCTGGAGCGGCTCTACGCGCAGAAGTCCCGCATCCAGGACGAGCTGAGCGGCGGTGGCCGGGGCTCCCCGCGCCCGCCCAAGCCTCCCAACCTGGACGCAGCGCTGGCCCTGCTCCGCAAGGAGATGGTGAGAAGGGTGGGCTGGGCCGGGCCTCCGCGGCGGCGGCAGACGTGGCGGGCGGCGGCGGGGGGCGCTGCCGCCGCCCAACGGCCTCCCGGGGCCGGAAGGGAGCCCGGTCCCGGTGGCGGAGCGGGGGGCCCCGGTGCGGCTCCGCGTAACGCGGCTCGGTGCTGCCGTTGCGAGGCCCCTGACATGCACCGGTAACGGCGTCGGGGGACAGCCCGTTCTGGGTCTGTAATGGTGGGGCACCTCCGCCTGCGGGATGAGTGGCCAGTGGCATCCCTCTGAAACTGACACCCATCTGACAAGGCTGTCGGTAAAACAAATAAGTGGCAGCCCTGATTCATTCCGTTCAAGCGAAGCGCAATTAAACATAGTTTTCTGCAGGACCGTGTTTTGGTTCTGCGGTGCGGCTTTGCTGGTGAAATCCCTCTGGGACACGCGGCGCACCTTTTAGCTAAACACTAATTTGGGTGTTGGTGCTTTGCTGCTGTCAGCTGCAGTTGTAATGAGTAATAATAAGCTAAGCATTCTGCAGTCGGTATTCTGAAGCGTAAAATGTGATCTGGCTGAAAGTCTGCCTGGTTTAAGGCTGGTTTTCTCGTGGTAAAAAGGTGTTTGAGCAGAAGAAACTATTCTGTGGGTTTGGAGGGACAGTGTAGCGTGCTGAAATCTTAGTCTGCACCAGTGTTTCAACAAGTAGCTCAAATATAGTTTGAGATAGTATTAAAACTCTGTATCAGAACTGCCAGTTTGCACTGAAGCACAAGTGGCTATCGACCGCTGGGGCTTTTTTCACCAGTGCTCAAAGGGGAAACAAGGATATGATCTTAGCTGTCTTAATCCTTTCCAAAAAAGCAGAGATATCTCATTATAAAAGTCTAATCTATTTTTCCTAATGGAAAAATCAAATGAGATGCTTCTTAAGACGTTTGATAACTGGAGTTCTCCTTTAATACTTCTTTATCCTTGGTGATAATTTGCTAAAACTCTTCTGAAGAAAAGAATAACCCTTGAACACATCAAAGACTTTCAAGCAGCAGTCTCCTTGGTTCCAGGTGTACTTTTTTGTGGCCTGTACAAATTAGAGAGACTCTTGTATACTAATAGGCTGCCTTTCATCAAGTAGATAATAGCACTTTATTATTTATACTGAACACACTTTATTGCAGTAGTCAGAGATAGCATTTCTATTGAGCTTGCTTTAGATTTCAGTAAGAGAATGAGGAAGAAATGCATAGCAGCATCTTTCCCTGCATGATCAAGCAAGGTACTATGTATGTAAGTTTTTAAAGATGAGAAGGTGGTGGATTTAGGTGCTTTGGAGAGGGAGGAAAGAAAGGAGAGGTCATTTCAGACCTGTGGTCCTGAGGAACAGAGTCGATTGTGTGGGGCTTTGCATTACAGGTTGTCTTTTAGGTGCTGCAGTATAACTCGACTCAAATGCAGGTTGGCTGGGATTAAAAACTTTAACGATTGTGCTAGCAGGCTTGGACGTTTCTTGAGGGTTTTGCTACCTTGGGGATCATACTTGGAAGTTGTGAAGCGCTAGAGGCTTCATTTTTTCTCAATAGACTTCTCTTGTTTGATTGACACAGGTGGCAGCTACAGAAAAACAATACATTAAATGTAACTATTTGGGAACTATTAAGGCCTGCTAAGTAATTCTGCTGAGCAATTTCTGTCTTGGAGGTTGTGCTTGGCATAAAACTGCACTTCACAGAAAACGCTGAAGTGCTTTATGGAGCTGAAAAGTGAGAGCTGCTGGTAAAAATGCTACCTCTCCCTCAGGAGACAAAGAACCAGTCATCAGTCTCCAGGTTGAGTTTTCTGGCTCAACTCACTCCTAACTGCTCTTTGAGCAGTTCTTCACCACTGTCTTGTCCCTCAGACATTTAGCTTTGATGCAAGTCTGCCTGGTGGGTCTCATGTTCATATGTCATAGCATTAAGTTCAGCTTCACAGCATCCTTTCTTACCTGAGGCAAGCACTTTGTTTAGGTGGGGTAAGCCGAACTTCATCAACTGACACCTTCAAAGGCTGATGTTAAGACTTAATCCTTGGGCAGATAAACAGTCATTAGCCCAACGAGTCTGAAGAAATTACTTCAGCACAGCCAGATGGAGGGGATGGGATATGGTACAAATACTTCCCTTTTATTTTTCCTCCTGCTATCTTGGTTGGTTCATTGGCTTTTGTTTTACATTTTTTGCAGAAAGAAAGCACAAGTGCTTGTTTCCCCTTACAGAATAGAGAGCACAGAAGAGCAGCATATGCTTCCTGCTTCATGCTTAAGGGACAAGGGGAGAGAAAGTTGTGTTTGTGACAGAAGAAAATGGAAATGGGTGAGAAAGGTAGCATAGACCTGAAAGGCTTATCAGTAACCTCCTGGCAGCTAGTGCAGTGTTCCACAGCTTGCTCCATGGCTTGTCCTGAAGTCCTGAGGTTTGGTCTGCATGCGACATCATGGCTATGTGACCTCACCGAGCAATTTGTGTTGGTGTTGAAAGACAACATATCCCGTTCTGAGTTGGAAGGCTGTTGTGGTGTATGGTACTTCTTGTTTTCTCTCCATCTTGCATCTTCAGAAAAAGGAGCTGGTACAGTAACACCAAAGATCTTCATGCTGGCTTCTTGTGGTTTTCTTGTGTGCTGAGTATATCTGTCCTTAGAAATCAGACATGTAAGGACACATTTTTGGGGTAAGAATCCTCTATACCCTAGTGTTCTGCCTGCAATAAAGGCTACTAATGTTATTTGATGAAACTGCATCTCACTAGTAACAGCCTATTGGCTTAACACTGATTTGAAAATTGAGGCAGCAATGGCTGTTTCTTGAAATGTTGAAGTGGGTAGTGCTTTTACTGCAAGACAAAACCTAGATTGAATTTGATCTGACTTGGAAGGGTAACAATATCAAATGGACAATTCCCTCTTTATTGCTAAGAGAGGGAATGACTAGCTTTATTTTGCTTTGCGGTGAGACATTCTGGTTTTATACCTGACATGAAGATGCAGGCTACAAGGTAACCTTTTTCTGAATGTTGCCCCAGATCTTTAATTAGCTCTGGATGTAATATTTTAGAAGTTTGGGGACCAAATTAACAGCTGCTTCATTGTAAATCAAACCTATGCTTGAGTAGCGCATGAAAATATTCTGAAGATTTGCAGGCTACAGTGCAGGCTCTCATCCTACTTCTACTTTACTTTTGCTGCCTTCAAGTAGCATGCTGTATTGTGCTAGACATATCTAGCAGTGTCAGATGTCTATGTATGTCAATACAGAAAAGAAAATTCTAGTAGAAGATACTTAGCTGGGAAGTGGAAAGCCAGTCAGAGCTCCATTTGCAGCTTTTGATACAGGCTGTTTTAAACAAAACTAGCGAGCCTATGATACTGTGTGAGAAAGATGTGTGAAAGTCACACAGTGTTACTAGAAAATTATGTCCTCTCATAATGAGGAATGTAATTTATGAATTTATCTGTAATGCTTCAGATAGGAATGAACTGCTGGGCAATGTAATACAGCAAAATTCTGAAGAACACTTTGATCCTGTTTTGCTGTGTCACATTGTGTTGTTCCTTGTTCTGTTGCCCAGTTTATCCCACGGGGACTCTGTCACCTTAGGAAATGAATTCTACTTCCATATTTCGTAACTGTTCAAGATGGAAAGAACCTTGATCCCTTTGTTAACAGTGAGAGATATAGAGCATTGTATTGCCAGGAAGCTCACAATTGTAATGCTGTTTGTGTGAATTCTTCCCCCCATAGGTTGGCCTTCGGCAGCTAGATATGTCATTGCTGTGTCAGCTGTACTCCCTGTACGAATCCATTCAAGAATACAAAGGTGCCTGCCAAGCTGACTCTAACGCAGACTGCACGTACGCTATGGAAAATGGTTTTTTTGATGAAGAAGAGGAATACTTCTAGAAGCAGGAAGATTCACCTCCAGGCTGACCAAGGTTCTTTGGTCCTCTCCCTGTAACCCACCTCAGCAAGAATGACGGAGCCTGTATGGATCCCTCTTCCTGAGGAGGAGCACCCGGCTACCCCAAGTTGTGTTAAATTCGCTTATTTTAACAGGCTGTCAGTACAAGTTACTCATGCAAATACCACTTGAGGAAAGTGCTGTACTCTTAACTTTTGAAGAGTCCTCAAGCATGCTTGACAAGAGTTTTCAATTTAATTTGCAAGGTGGGTGTTTTCAACTTCAAACCTTGGTAGCTTATAACTGGAATTTTAATCGCAGAAGGCAGCAGCAACTTCCTGAGTTGTAGTAACTTTTTGAAGGGGAGGGAAGCCTCTGCTGTGGTGTAAAATAGGTGATTTTTGTTTTGGTAGCTGTGTTAATAAATGCTTTTTGAACAGGCATCTGGATGTACGCACATCCTCTGCTCTGCTAAGCTAGTTCTGCTCTTAACAGCTGTATCCAGTTTTGTACTGGGTGGATTGTTTACACAGTTTATTTTTTTTTCCTTAAGCTAATTTTTACTTTTCCTTATTTCTAGCTTACAAGCTGTACATGTTATCGGCAGGGTTCTTTTCTGTTGATCTAATTCATGTTCTTGGTACTGCCACTTGGCATTAACTTTTATACTGTTGTCTGGATTTCTCACATCAACATAGCTCTTTGACCTGCTAAACTCTGTTCTGAAATGGTTTGCTTAGCTTTTACTGAACTGCATAGTAAAAGCACAGATTCAAACATAGTCTGTCTGCCACTGTGTGGCTTGGGATAACATTGAACTCTTGTGCAAGTGTTCTCGATCATATGAAGAATAAGGAAACCTCTCATATGACACAATGGGACAAATTGCAATATTTTATACTGGGTGAACTTTCTTTCTGTAAGGTAGACTGCAGCTCTTTATAAAAAATGCAAGATAAGTATTTTGAGCACATACTTTGCATATGTTAAAACTTTTTATACTAACTTGTTCTTTGAACTATAACTTATTTTTGTTTTCAGAAGTTGCTAAAGCACTCGGTTAAGTTTTTATTATTTCATAGTGTGTAGATACAATGCTTAATCAGCTTAGAAAATGAGAATTGCCAGCTATTCAAGTCTTCACCCTTCTCTTTTTTTGAAGTAAAATTGGCTCCCAATGCAATTTTCATTCCTTAGCTTTAATTCTAAAGATTGCTGTAAAGCACAGTGCCTGAATCTTGACACAAGCTAATAATTAAGGGCTTATATCTCAAAGGGTTTCTGCATGGTTCATGTCTGGCATGCATACAGGTTACAGAAAGAATTGGAGATCACATTCTGGGGTAGCGCCTCTCTTAGTTTTTAGCAAAGGCTAGGATGTTGCAGTGATAAAAGCCAAGAGACTTTTAGGGTGGAGTTTTTGTGCATTCCCTCTAAACCTGTCTTATTTTAGTGTAATTTAAAGGCCACAAGAGACTGTGCTATAATTGTGTATAAGTTCTTAATCTAGTCTGTGGCAATGGTTGGAATTTTCTTTAATGTTAATTCTGGTCTAATTACTTCAGTCACCCAAAATTAGAATAAGGCAAACACAGATAATCCAAATGGCTGCATCTAAATTTAAAAAGTTGTGTGTTTGTGTGTATATACACATATGTCTGCATACAACTTTGACTTAAGAATGTATCAGCTTTGGCTATAATTTGCTGTGCTTTTTGTATTTAGATGAGGCTTTCTGTAATTTGTTGAAGTACTGATATTTTCTTGCTCTTCCCCCCAAAATAAAAAGCATGATGTTTAGCATAACTTTGTTGTGTGTATTTTAATTTACCATTTCAGGGAAACCAAACCCTCCCCCCTTCCCAACTTTTCCCTCAAAAACCAAGGACTAGTGTCACCCCTGGATTGAAGCAAGCATTTTAAATTACAGTGGAAACCATTCTACCTGCCCATATTTGGAATGATAATTTCATCCTTTTGTGTCTTAATTGGATTTTACTTTTTTTTTTAATTCAACAGAGAAATCCTGTCTCTAGTAGAATTAAAAATTCTGTTTTGCAAATCCTTACACAGTGCCATTCATTAATAGTCCCACTGGTGAGAAGGGATTTGAGCAAGATTCACGGTACCTCTCTTATATAAATGAAGCTTAAGAACATAAATAATTTTGCCTTCTAATTTTAATGCAGCATACTTGTGAGTTGGAGAGCATGGAATGTTTGGCTGGTATTTGCTGTACCAAGAGAAGCATAAAAGGCATCACTCCACAACATTATCTGCACTGGAAAAAAGGATAGATTATTAGGAACTCCTGAGTTTTTAGCACCTTGTCCCATTTAATAACATCTTCTTGCATGGGAGAGAAGTTAGTCTATATTCCAAAGGCAAATTCAAACACTGGGAAGGTTGGCTAGCTAGACGAAGGTTTTAAAACCAGTAAATTTGTTATTAGGTCAATAAGCAATTGTTCCAGAGGCAGATTTCTGTGCCTGGTGTTTCTGTTGTGAGCTCTATCTGTTTACCACATTATAATCGTGTGAAGTAGGGAAATTGCTTTGAAAGAGAGGTGCTTGGTGAGAAAGTATGACTTAAATACTGAGTAATTGTTACATGCAGCTTCAAGTCAGAGTTTGGTTGAGTGCATGACAGAACAAGCTGTATTACTAAAAAGCTTGCTACCCTGGGTCCAGACCACATACCAGCATAGCTTTCCCATTTTTACTCCATAACCCCAATTTGAATTACACATAACCTTTTAAGGATACCTTTTAAGGGTATAACAAAAGAAACTCTTTCAAACTTCCCTGCCCAGTGAATACTGCACAGTTTTTTCAGTCCCACAGCCAGATTAGTACTGAGCGGGTGCAGGAAAAAATGGGCTTACAAGGAGACAAGGAGTCAGGCTCCTGCTGCTCAGGGACAGAAAACTGAGTACACAAGTTGAGAAGGCAGTCTTCCATGGATAACTCTTTACTGGCCTTTGTCCAAAGGGCCTACAAATGTGGTAAAGCAGTTAGAAATAAAGAATTATTGGGTCTGTGCTAGCTATATTTGAAGATATTTTTTTTTTAACAACATTCCACCCTTATTTTATTGCTATGACAACTGTAGAGTCATACAGCCACAATTACATTACAGTCTAGTCCCTTGGAAATGATCTGTAGTCTACAAAAAGTGCAGAGTCTGGAAGAAGTGCTCTACTCTGGAGAAGGTAGGTGTCATAAAAAATGGGTGGCTGACGCCCTGGCAGCTATAAAAGATGAACATTTAGGTTCAACTTTAGCTCCTGGTGTGTTCAGCCCTTTTGATTGCAATGGGGATGGACTTCGAAGCAGGGATCTTTTTCCTGAAATTGGAACTGATGCTTGAACCCTTATTTCCAAGACTGTGGAAGAGCTGCATGGTATCTATACTAAGATACAAGAGGTATTCAAATGCACACTACAAATGTTTTCAAAGGTACCGCATTGTAATGCAGTGAAACACAGTAGGTGATTGTTTAAATAACTTGTGAAAAAGATCAGTGTTGCTCGCTTCTAAGAAACAGTTTTCTGATAAAGGTGGGGCAAAATTACACTTTATGGATGGCTTGGATTCAGATGTTTGCTAAAGTTGAGTTTTAACTGAAGAGTTTAAAGTTGAGTTGTTTTACTAAAGTAATGCAAACTTTAGTCACATGAAATTGGAAGGTCAGGAGAACTGTTATGCAAAAATCACTAGAACATTTATAATTAGTTTAGACCCTAATCGTAGGTAACCAAATCATTTTGTGTGAGCTTTTTAGAAATTATATTGATGTTTTCTTGCAAATAATGTAGTTTGCAAAATTTTAAATTCAATGAAGAGAGTAGTGAAGGCCTGAGCAGCTGTCTAAAAAAGTTGATCCACTTAGTACCTATTTACAAACCTAAGGTTTTGTCTCCTATTTAGTCTGGTTCCTAAGAAAACAAAGCTTATGCAGCGAGACTGTCTTGTGCATTTTGTCACTTTGCTATAAATCACACCTGATAGAAGTTGGAAAGTTGCTCTGCTTTTATAAACCATGTAAAAATTGGCAGCTGGAGGAGGAGAGTTACTGCTGCTTCCGCACACAGGATAAAACTCACCTTTTCATTGCTGTCTGGTCACCCAGCAGCCAGAAAGCAAAAGCTGGGTGGTCACTCAGCTGCTGGCAGCTCCACAGCAGCCGGGGCACATGCCATATCTTCCATGGTGCTGAGTGAAGGGGGTGAGAGCCTTCAGCACATCTTTTAGTGAGTGAGGGTGGAAACAGGATACAGCAGAGAGCTCATGGAAGACCCCAGGTGTTGCCTTTGGGACTAAATGGGATGCTGGAAGAGGCGAGTTGTGGTGAGGGATGTTACAGTTTCTGAAGGTTGAAGCTTCATGCAGTTTGGAAGGAGATGCCGAGGTCCTGGGACACAAGTTAAAAATCCTGTTTCACTCGTTCTGCTGCTACGACTTGGGGGATTTTTCATGTCTTTTTTTCAGCCTGCTTTAGAGTCTGTGCATGTGCTACTTGGCATGTATTTTTAATGTTGCAGTCATTTGTTGCAGGTATGCAGTTTTGCTTAACTGAAAAGAACGCGTTTTATTTGCCTTGCTGCCTAGCTAATACCGTTCATTTTGCTTGAGGGATTAGGTTGCTCTGAGGGCCAGGGGAACTAATTCCCCCATTCTGTCATTCAGCTGACCGCTGGGGAGGAATGTGAAACGGGAGCATTAATCAGGTATGTGTCAAAGGGAACTCTATCAACGGGTCTTGTCTTCTCCAGTGTGCAGCTTTGTGTCCTTCAGCCACTTCGAAAGAATCCACTCCTGTTTTCATGATGCCTGCCTGTAGAGGATACGTTACCACAGTGGTTTGAGGTTCATATTCCTTTTCATATATTAGATGCATTTCCTCAGAAAACAACTCCTCAGAAGTACATATTTTGATCCATTGTTATCTTTGGTTTATTTGAAGCTACTAAATTTAACTAGACAATGCTGTATGACCTAAGGAAATAACTCTTTGTTTTCTTAGCAAACTAGTTAAAAGTTCTGTCTTACTTTGCAAAATCGTCTTGATCTTAATATTTTCTGGAAGTTTCAAAGCTCCCTAAGCTACATGATAAAGCTTTCTAACTGGCTGTTCTTTGACCCTGTCAGTCAACTCCCAGCTCCACAACTAGCTTTGCAAACATTCAGGGTCTGCTGTGAGGATGAGCTTCTGCCCAGGCACCTCAGGGTCTGTGTGGATGTGGTCTGTGCACTGTGACAAACTCTCCTGAGCCGAGGTTGTCTGGAGGCCCAGAGGTGGCCCTGCAGAATCCTGATGTGCTCCAGGGTAGATGTGATGGATTAAACAGTAGGTGATGCTCCCTGTGTGCTGGACTGGTGCCCGCAGCTTGCAGGGCAGTTGCACTTTGTAAGAAAGCGGTAGGGCTAGCAAGGGGGTCTTCACTCCAGATGACTATCAGTGAGTTTGGCCATTTGCTTTTAAATGATGGAATTTGGGAGGGGATGAATATTCACTGCAGAAGTCTGTTTACTTTTCTGGCTCCCTTTCAGCCTTTGTATTCAGGAAAATTCATTACATGAATGTTGGAAACAACCAACCCTGAGTAATGTAGCCTACATCTGATTTCAGAGGAATGTGCTTTTAGCAGTAGAATTTACATTTTTCAGATAAGGTTGGTATGCATTCTACAGAGACAAATCCATTTGTGATCAAAATACACAGGCTTGGGACTGTTTCAGCTCTTTGCTGAACTGTTGTCATGGGGTTTAAATACATTCATGCTAAGACATTATTAAGAAAGCATCTTCAAGAGAATGTAATCTTTGAGAATTCCTCAATTTAAAATGAGAGGAGAAATCCCATAAAATCATGGATTTGTTGGAATAAAAAAAAAAAATGTGATTGGAGCAGACTGTTTAGAATTGTTCGTGCATAGAGAGTTCAATCCTGTGTCAAACCACTGCCTTAAATTCATGTTAGAAGTTCAATCTTCCTCATAGTTTTTACCGCTCTCTTTCAGAAATCACAAGCATTTCTTCCATGGGTCAGAAACATCCCTGTGATTATCTGGCTAGATACACCAGTAAGTTTGAGAGCTCGTTTTGGCTCAGGATACCAGGCACTATCACAAACAATGAAGTTGCCTGTCTGAGCCCTACTTGTTTAAACTCTTCTGACTCACCAAACAGCAGAACCTTCTATGTTGCCTTTTTGTAAATTATTCAGTAAGGTCCTTACTTCAGTTATAAAAGCACCTGGGCCACAGAGACAGTGCATTTCTTTATTTTTCTTCTCAACTCAATCTTTTACAATGTCTTTAGTTCGACTGCATCTGAAATTTAACAACAACCTGTAGCACTAATTACTTGTATTGAAAGCCCTTACAACCTACAATTTCATTATGGTTGCTTAAGATGATGTTAAGTTCAAGCAGGTCATGCAGAGACGAATTATCAAGTAGTGATGCAAAGTTCCAAACAGGTAAGTACAAGTGTAAACAGGACCACGTTTCTAACTTGTTCCATTACTACTAAATACCATCACAGCCTGTTCATGTCATGGCATAAAATGATTTTTTATATGCTACATTACACAAAAGGGTAAAGTGCTGAAATATTAAAATAGTAGTCTGGTATAGGGGAAGGATCTTTTATCAGAATCAGATGACAGAAAAATAATAAATCACAGTGAAAATTAATTTCTTATTGCACTAGAATATCAAAGTCCTCTTGCCACTTGGTTTTTATCCTGTATGAACACAGCATGTCTATATTCTCTGTAAGAGTCTCGACACTCCTTTTTCGTCTGTTTACTGTTGTACTAACTGTACACAATCTTGGCTTGTATCTTTGGATTACCTTTGCTCTTTCTGAGCAGTCACATTGCTCAAATTGCAGAAGCATTTCCTTAAATATTTTGCAGCATACAGTATAACCTGTAGAGAAATGGCATACATAGCATCTATTCAGTATATAATTTATACCTCTATTTGTGTGTGTTTTCGGAAGAGGAAATACATTTGTGAACAAAGCTCTAGTGTATTTAGGGACTGGCATTGCACAGTCTTTGTGCTTGCATAAAGGGCTGAAATTTAATGATAAATGAGAGAGGTAGAAATTTGTGTTAATCTCTGTGGGGAAGAAGGAATTCTGTTTTATGCATTTCTTCTATCCTGTCTGGTGTCCTTTTCTGTAGGATTTGCTTGAGGTCCGAGTTTTCATATGTAAATAGATTTGTTTTGTCTCCAGTGCTTTATGTGGTGAAACAATAGGACTTTCTTCTACTTATCACTAGCCAGTCATTCAAAAAGTCCTTTCTGTTTCTGTTGCGAATGTATTACTGTTCTAGGCTTTGAATGTCACTTCTCACACAGAATAAACCTCTTTTCTATGCTTTCAAATGCAGGTGTGTATGGACAGAATACGTCAATCAGTATTAAAGAAGCCAAACACATCTCACTATTACTGCAGACATTAATTTGTAAGTGTCTGCTTTAAAAGTGTGCTGAATATGGAAATTTACACTACAATTTCTTTTGCAAATTAGAAGGGATTTTGTACAGATGTGTTTATTCTCCAGGAACAGAGATCTCGATTCACTGTGCCCATTCTCTCATTCTCTGAATTAAATGATTTCATTTGTAGGCAGTGATCTTATTTTTGTTTCAACTTAATTCTGGATAACCAAGTGCGTAAATCCTTATAAGAAGCCTGTAGTAGATCTGAAGAGGTATAGGCTGCCTTATTTATGTAAAAGTCTTAAATGTTTTGCAGTCCTACAGCCAAGGAATCTGTCAAATGGATTTTCATGTTGCTGGCTTTACAAGCCTGTTGCAGGGGGTAGCAGAGAATTGAATGCATGCAACCTGGAGGATAAAAGTGGAGGACACAAACTTAGTAAAAGATCAGGCCACTGTCTTCACAATGGATTTCTCAAGTAAAATCTTGTATTTTCACAAAATTGTATTGCTTGAATAAATGGTCATAGTTGAAAAATAAGTGGGCATCAAACTTCCACCGCATGCAATAAGAGCTGACAGGTCTCCTAATTTAGGAAAGGTGTTTAGGAAGATTTAATTTAATTTAGGAAAGGTGTCTCTCTGCGCCAGATCTCTGCCTGCCAATGAGAACATCTGTCAAGAGCGCCCATCCAGCCTGACAGCTGGAGGAAGGACCAGATGACCTCTGCATTCGCTTCTAACCCCATCCGATCCTGTGAAAACAAAGCTGTTCCCATGGGCGGTGGCAGAGGCAGCTGCCAGCTTGGGATAAAGAGCTGAGCCTTCAGGAGCAGCTGCTGTGAGGACCTTAGAAGAGCCAGTGCTTTTCGGTGTAACAGCATGAAATTACAGATGGCACCTTCCACCCTGCCGTTTATAGTGAGGGAAGGATGTGCACGCGAGGGCTTCCTGTTTTGTCATCCTCTATCAGGACATATTGTAGAGGATTAAAAACACCTCTCTCAATGTTCTGTCAAAACACTTCTGCAGCTGAATCAGATTACCATAACCATGCTGGTGGCTTTTTTAAATGAAAGCAGATGAGTAACAATGAGGGCAGGGAGACATGATCTGTACGTGTTTCTGATGCTGTTTTATCAGAGACACAACTTTTGGTTTTTTAAACTGATATAATCTTGTCCTTTTGCACAATAGTCAAACTATTGTGGGGATAAGGCGTCTTTCTCCTGGGTGTCTTTTTCTTTCAGCGTAGGACCTTTATATGGTCAGAAGGTACATAATTTCACGCACAGGTAAGGCCAAAAATGCTGTAAGAATAGGATTGACCTTCCTTTGCTCTCCATATATACACCTCCCACCACCACCCATTTAAATAAATTGCACAATCGAGCAGGAAAGATTTTAGGGAAAAATCCACTTAAAATGAAAGAAGTGTAAAATAAAGTTTGAAAATATGTGAGTTTTAATACAAACCAAGTCTTGTCATGTGGTTATATAAAAAGCCAAATACCTACCACTGTGCTCATCCACAGCCGTGAATTTGCTTTTCCAAAGGAAAGGTTTTGAATAATCTGTCCACCCTTGCTGATTCACTAATCAGCACTGTTCTATTTTCATTTTGCTCTCTCCCAGGATGGAATGAGTAAGAGCTGGATTGTGTTTTCCTTCCTGTGCAACCCACCTGCCATTTCCACACTACTAAGTAGAGAAATATCCTCATAGGGAAAGAGATTTGTGTTGTTAAAAAAATTGATGAAGAGAATGCCAAAAGCAATACATTTGGTTTTGCTCCCTATTCTGCAATGTCCAAGCCATTTTTTCTGGTGCTGTCATGTGGCGCTTCATTATTCAGTGGATGCTCTTGATGAAGAATGTTTTCTTCCCAGTTATCATTACACTTCTGTTGGCTTTTGATTTCTGGTGATCAAAAGAATGCTGTAGTCCTACTGAGAGAAAGAGATGCTATCTCTGCTGTCACCAAGACATGATACATCAGTGGCTTTGAAGGTTAGAACCAAAGCTGCATACTGGAAGTGAAGTGAGACACGAAAGAAGGGATCAAAGTTTAGAAATTATGTATGTACGACATCACCGATGGGCTACAGCATGCATGGCAGGGAATCACTGTAAAGGTAACGCCCAGAGATGCTTAGAGAGTGAATTAGCAGTTCTGAAAAGAGTATGCAAGGAGAGTAGAAGGGTGTTGATGAGATTTTGTTTTCTTGTGTAAATTTGTGCAATGTTACTGGATTCATTTACTGGAAAGATACCAATGGCTTGTAATTATTTTTTTTTAAGATGATTTTTATGGAAGACCTGCCTGGGCTTTCTACCTCAAAGCCTCAAACTGCCAAATAAGATATGTTAATTTTCCTTTCAGACATCTGAAAGTAAGATCAGTTAATGTCCCAGCTCCCTCCCCTATGAGTTTTTAAACTAATCTCAGATTTATTTGGGCACACAGCAGCTGCAGTAACTTGGGATTCATGATTTGCTGTATACATCCCTAAAATTCTTCAGATATGTATGTTATAGAACTGTATTCCAGCAAGGGTCAGAATTAAAGCTTCCCAACATAACGAAGACTTCAAACACATTACCTTCAATATTCACATTTTCTGGCTCCTGGCATGTCTGTTTCAGTATTTGCCATGTGTGGTGTTCACTGACTCCCAAAAACCTGTAGGTGAGAGGACTCAAATATTCATCTTTTTAAGCAGACATGAACAAATTAGTCCTCCCCCAAATCCTGTTATGATGAAGATACAATCATTTTATGGAGCCACATGTATGACTTGCTCAAGGTTGCAGCAGCAGTCTTGTATTATAGCCAGGATTAGGCTTCAGGTCTTAATGAGGTTTCCACTCCTCTGCTCAGACAGCTATGGCAGGCACTTCTGTGCAGCTTGTGAACAACAGTTCTTTTGCCTAAAGTGTACTCAGAATTACAGTTAGAGATTATAAGATATTATGGGCGTCATCTGGATTTATTTCTGCAGCAGTCAGCACTTGTACTATGAGTTCACACTTATGTTTTATATATATATAAAGGAATTTAAACCACATTCTTATGCAGGCAAAAAACAACAAACCAAACAAACCCAAACAGTATTTATCATCCTAATGAACAGAAATTGAAACAATATTGGCAATATTTCCTAACTGCTTTGCAGACCTGCCATTTATCTACAGAGGGCTCAAAAGAGCTTTACAAATTCAGGACAGCAGGTCATGTTTAGGAAAAAGATTTTACAAAGCTGCTCATGTTCAGATCTTCTTTCTAGCCACCTCAGCAATATAGTAAGCATTATTGGAAAGATTAAGAAGGTCAGAACAGCATTATAAGAAGCAGGAGAGAAAACAGGAATCTTGTTATGCACCTTCGTGCAAGTTTTAACTGCACCAACCTGGGTTTCAAAGTAATTCAGCAACAAAATTCCTATTGAGTTTTAGCAGCAGAGGAATGCATTCACTCTATCTTTTCCCATATGAATTTTCTCTGAGTTCAGTGAGGCTGCTCAGAATAACCCCAGTTTACAGGATTGTTTGCCTTAAACAAAGTGATGCCATGCTAAAATAATTTGCATTTCATAGCCTTCATGGTGCATATATTGAATTGATCCTGATACCAAGTCTCCACAACAAGTATTGTGACCTGGTTTTCATCACTAACTTCACTCTAGCGGTTTTCCAAACTGAAAATGAGTGTTGGGTTTTAAAAGCTTGAATTTTGCAAAACAGAAATTAATCAAAGAATACGTATTTACAGTGCTTTTATGTTCCTTCCAGTTTCGGAAACAGTGCTTCCTTTTCCATCTCCAGATGGCACTGTGGTGCTTACCACTACCCAGCTGGGGGAGAGCTGATGGAGTGCAAAAGCACGTGAGCTCCTGAAAAACAACAGCTTTCTTGTTTTATGAGAAATCAGCTGCTAATGGTTTTCCAGTGCAGATGTCCTATTTTACTGTCAGTTCAGAGAAGACTGGGCTAACAAACGGTGGTTTATATGCCCGAGATGCAACTTGTCATGGAAGAAAGGACTTGCTTGTCTGTACGTGCACAAGGTCACAAGGGTGGCAGCCCTTGGCTCCATCAACAAAACCCAATGCAACGCACACTACTGCAGAATGCAGCTTGAAGCTCTACTGTTGCACAGCTCTGCCTATTCACACTGACTTATCTCTGCAGTTGCTTATAAAAGTGTATTTTCAAGGATGAGGTGCAAAACATTGAAGTAATGAGTTTATCAGCAACTCTTCTAGGGAAACCCATAGACTTTACTGTTTGGAAGACATCCTTTGCCATTTAATGTTATCACTTAGACAGTTACAGAATTGTCTACTTCTTCATGCTCATCCTTTGAAAACTTAGGAGTAGGACTTAGGAATAGAACATTCATTCACTCATACTCATGACTTACATATTTTCTCTATTCCCTTAGTTTTCAGTCTTCTCAACTCTTAACTCTGTGGAAGTCTGCCCGACACCTATATTCTCTTTTACTCTCACTCCTATCTTATACTCTAATTATCCAATTTTGTGTAATTTCTACGTATTTGGGATCTTCCCTATGGACCCACTTAAAACTCCCAGCTCCCACCGTGCAAATGCTAAACTGCTACTCAACCCAAGTCTGAATAACATCTTCCATGCATTTAATCCGACAGAAGTCTGGAATTTGCCCCATAGGCTCACGAATCTCCTATAGGTCATGATACCCCCTTTGATTCCAAGCAAATCTCAAGAGTTTACATGGGTTCATTTGCAGGCTGTTATATTTTTAACCCAAGTAAATAATCTCCTTAATGAAGCAACTGAACATATATATATATATATGGGGCAGGCTATTTGTCATATATCTTCCATCACAGATGACTATGTCATTACAAAGAGTTTATGAAAGAGGAGGAGCTGGAAATACAAAAAGAAATAAAAGCGAGAGAAAGATGACTGTTTTAAAAAGGCAGTACCTTAAAATAGTCTCGGTTCTCTCCAAAGCACCATATGGAACACTTTTCCAAAGGCATCAAAAATGCACACAAACCTTCCCCCCCCACACAGAGGCATTCTTGAGTTCCCCCAAGATTTATCACATTTTAATGTATTTGTCATGTTAGTTCTGGTAAATAAGTAGCCCTAAAACCACACAAGGCAGAATGTCCTACATCACCAGAAAATGATGCCTCTGAAGACTGAAAACCTGTATACCACCAGTTTTCATTTCACAGCTCTCTAGCTATTAATTTTCTCCTCCATCCTCAAAATTGCATAAGGACAGTGGTAGCGCCTGATAGCATTACAGAGTGCTTAACTAATGTGTTACTGGCATATGTGACACAACAGATAAGCACTTCATCTCTCGGAATGTATTCATGTCCATTACAGGTCTTCTGAATAAAACTCACAAAATGTCCTGAAATAATTTCTTTTAAATTCAAAATAAACTTTAAGAAAGCTATCTCCAAACAAATTTATATATATTGCATTTATAATTTTGCTGCTGACTAGGTAATACTTACATGTAATGCAAAATCTTTCCCTTGCATTAGTCATACTTAATGTGCTCCACTCAGCCTTTAGACTGAAACCAGTGCCAGAGCAGACAAGGGAAAAATTCAGGGAAAAATAGTGTTTTGTGTATAACCATGACATATTAGTAAGAAAAAAGAATCTAACCTAAAAGGAACAAACTAAGGCACTGTTGGTAAATCATCAAAAAACCAGAATTGGCAATAGAAAGGATGTGTATTTTCTGAAGAGGGACGTACAAAGTTGTGGTGGGGTTGATCCTGGCTGGATGCCATGTTCCCACATGCTCTATGATTCCCCTCCTCAGCTGGACAGGGGAGAGAAAACAGAACAAAACACTTGTGAGTTGAGATAAGGAAAGGGATAGACACTCACCAGCTACTGTCATGGGCAAAACAGACTTGAATCAAGGAAATCAATTTATTACCAATCAAGTCAGTGTAGAATAATGAGAAATAAAACCAAATCTTAAAACACTTCCCTCCCACCCTTCCCGTCTATCTAGGCTTGACTGTACTCCTGGGTTCTCTACCTCCTTCCCCACCCAGCAGCACAGGGGGACGGGAATGGGGGTTGTGTTCAATTCATCACACGTCTCTGCTGCTGTTTCCTCCTCAGGGGAGAACTCCTCACACCCTTCTCCTGCTCCAGTGTGTAGTCCTTCCCATGGGAGACAGTTCTCCACAAACTTCTCCATAGGCTGCAGTTCTTCAGAAACTCCAGTGTGGGTCCCTTTCATAGGGTGCAGTTCTTCAGGAACAAACTGCTCCAGCATGCGTCTGCCACAGGCTCACAGGCCTGCCAGCAAACCTGCTCCAGCATGGGCTCCTCTTTCCACAGGGCAACAGGTCCTGCCAGGAGCCTGCTACAGCATGGGCTTCCCTCTTAAACTCAAGACAGAAGGTGAAGGAGGAAAATGAAAGTAGGCCATACCAGCATTCCTGAAGCTCTTCTGAAAGATCTACTGCTCTTTCCCTTTGCATCTTCTCCACCTGCAGCCTCTTTTGCAACGCTGTGTGCTGACGCTGTGGGAGGAAGATGCGCACTACTCAGAGCACCTTTGGCAACATGCCATTTTTAGAAAAGCTTTTTGGGGAGGAGTATCACCTTATGTAAAGGAAAGCATGGTCTAGGTACCATGTTGCCAAAGCTGCTGCTCAGCCAGTGAGTCAACTACACATCGATGCTGAATTCTCTGGCCACTGATTCACAGCAGTAGCAAGGTGGATCCATCATAAGCCTTCAAAACTATGTGCTTGCTGGAGCAATTGCAGTGTTCAACCGTCTCATGGGTATAAAGGGTTTGCAGTTTGTTGGTTTTTTTTTTAACTTCTCTACATGATCAGAAAGGTATGAAGTGTAACACAAATGGCACAGGAGTGGTGTCATCCTCTGACCTATTAAAACAGTATTAGCAACCATTTGCTTTTCTGACCAAGTAACTTACTATGGCATGGGCAGTTGCATCACATACACATGCCTAATGCCTTCTGTGCTCAAAATCCAGACTTTAAACCTGTTAGGAATTAACTTGAAGATGTTGCAAAACATTATTTGATGCATTTTGCAAAACAGAGGTAGAGACTGCATCTGAGGAAAATGAAGAATGAAGTACTACCTATAGACAGTACAGACTACCAGAAATGAGCAGGAAAATTAAACACTGGATGGTACATAAGGGAAACCGGTGTGCACGAAAGGTTTGTGCCCTTTCTTTGGCTGCTGGGTAAAAAGGTGCAGAACTTCAGTAAGTGTTTCTTCACTAATTCAGGCCTAAACACCTGAATTAGGTGGCTAGTTTGTTTGTTTAACAAGTACTACTCTATTGCTGAGCAGCCTCATACTTCATTTTTTGCCTCCACTAAAACTGCTGCCACATGAGGGTTGGGTGCAGGTGATGTGGCTTGATACTAGATGTAATATCCCAAACAACTATGAACGCCAGGGATCAGAGTCCTTTCACTCTTTTCAGCTTCATGAACATAGTAGAAGCATTTATGAGATCACATAAAATTTCAAGCCAGTTAAAACTATAGTTCCTACAGATTACTCTAGAACTAGTTATTTTATTATTTTGGATTATTATATAAACATGCCAGAGAATGCAATGTAGTTTTCCCACTGTAGCTTTACTCTGCAATACTTGCCTTTTCTCTAATGACCTGTTTGCACACATTTACTTCTCTCTTTGAAAGATCTGTTTCTGTGGAAATACAAGTTTGGGCTTTTACATTTTTCTCACTGACTCTCTTCCTTCCTCTTAAGGGAACAATTCATCCTCCTCTTTCTGCCAAAATGTAGTGATTGGTAGCAGTGCTCATTTTTTTTAGTGTACCTTTTTTGTTACAGCCATAGCTATGTGGCCAGATTCATAAAGCTGGCAGGACAGTGATGTATGCATATGTTTTAATGAGAAAATAAACAAGCTAAGGCTTATCGGCGACATGGACAATGGGATCGAGTACACCCTCAGCAAGTTTGCTGATGACACCAAGCTGCGTTGGGGCAATCCCATGCAAAGCCACAGGCTGACTGGAGAAGTGATTCAGAGCAGCCCTGTGAAGAAGGACTTGGGGGTGTTGGCTGATGAGAAACTCAACATGAGCTGGCAGTGTGTGCTCACAGCCCAGAAAGCCAACCATATCCTGGGCTGCATCAAAAGGAGCGTGACCATGAGGTCCAAGGAGGTGATCCTGCCCCTCTACTCTGCCATCGTGAGACCTCACTTGGAGTACTGTGTGCAGTTCTGATATTCTCAACATGGAGCTTTTGGAGCAAGTCCAGAGGAAGGCCACAAGGATGATCAGGGGGCTGGAGCACCTCCTGGATGAAGATGGGTTGAGAAAGTTGGGGCTGGTCAGCCTGGAGAAGAGAAGGCTGCGTGGAGACCTCATAGCAGCCTTCCAGTATTTGAAGGGGGCCTATAAGGATAACGGAGAGGGACTCTTCATTAGGGACTGTAGTGATAAGACAAGGGATAATGGGTTTAAACTTCAACAGGGGAAGTTTAGATTGGATTTAAGGAGGAAACTCTTTCCTGTTAGGGTGGTGAGGCACTGGAATGGGTTGCTCAGAGAAGTCCTAAATGCCCCATCCACGGCAGTGTTCAAGGACAGGTTGGACAGAGGCTTGGGTGACATGGTCGAGGGTGAGGCGTCCACACCCATGGCAGAGGCATTGGAACTGGATGATCTTAAAGTCCTTTCCAACGCTAACCATTCTGTGATTCTATGAAGTTTTATGGCTCACCACATTATATAGCCGAACTTCTGAGGTTTCTCAGTTTGACTCATCCTAAAACTGTCTACATTTACCACTAACACAAGTTTTTGTTATCTGTCACCTTCTTTATAATGATGAAAAGCGTCTTTGAAGCCTGTTGGCAGAGATCATTCTTAGAAAATGATTATCGTGTTGTTGGTAATTCTTCAGATCTGGGCTGATGTTTCAAACATCCCACCTCAATTTCTGGACCAAGCAGACAACACCATTTTCAAGAATTAATCCAAAGAAGATAGCTAACCAAGGGAGAATTCGGTTCAAGTTCAATGTAACTGCAAAAGAAACCAGAACAAATATATAACTTACCATTGAAGACGATCATGTAAACATGTGAGATTTCACATTAATTTGTATGTATAAGAAATCACACAAATACGTTAAAAGTCTGCATAAAAATAACATGAAATTTTCATTTTCCAAACACACAACAAATTCTATTTTATGTTTCAATGATCCATGATGAGTTGTTTCAAATTCTGACTGACAGATCTGATGGATATAATACAGCATATACAAAGAGATGATGCTGAGATGAGGTGATTTTTATTATTTTAATAAAGTATTTTGTTTCATTCCCTTTCAATTAAAGTCTACAAAGCAGTTTTGAGCTAGAACTATTTCAGTCACATTTCTGATACTGATTAAAAATATAACAAGAATTTCTGTAACAGCTGCAAATTCTCACATTCTATACAAATAATGTAGTAATAAAAAAGCAAAAACATACCTCTAATTGCCTGAGAGTTTGATATCAAGACAAACACTTTTATAAATGCAAGGCACAAAGGTGTGTAGTCATGTTCCCAAATAACAGCTGGAATTAGCAAAAGCTTTCCATAGCTGGACAGCAGCAGCGCTTTGAGAAGTAAAATGAAATCAGACTTCGTTTTCAGCATCTCAGGTCTCATCCACCATAAGGAAATAAAAATGCCAACCAAAAATGAAGTTTGTTCTAAGAGGAAATAAGAGGAGTTGGAAAGAGAGAATGAAGCACCAAAATCAAGTCCTTTCTTAGATGAATTTCAGTGAAACAATGTGTCCCAAATGCAACTTAGCCACTGCTATTTAAAAGACATACGCAAATATGAACGTCTTCCATCTCCTGTGTTCACTTTAATATGGGAGTATTACTTATTTAAACTGATTTTGCATAATGACATTCAGAATAATTCATGACATTCATAACAGGACTGTCATACTCAATTCCTGACACCATACTACCCAGGAAGTTTACAATTATTTTTCATTTTTAACAAAAGGAGAGGGGTCTTTTTCAACTGTCTCTTAGCCTATAAAACATAATCAGTACTTGTCATCTTTGAAAAGGTCACCAGCAATGAACTCTTTCCATCCAGCATAAGAAGACTAAGGTGAAAATATTACTGAGCTATTAGACTTTTTTTACCACTGTGTCCCTGTGTAACACTAGAATTAATGCAGATGTCAAAGCAACTCTCATGACAACTGTAGTAGATGAATTACTACTGAGAAATGAGTTCCAAAATTTTTACTGATGTGTTATGAAAACCTACTTAGAGCAACATGAGATGACACACGACAAGTTAAACTCTGAATGTCTAAGGGTAATACAGATTTTAGTCTGTGACCTTGATTTAAAAACTATTAACAGAAAAAGTATTAAAATAAAGTATTAACCAAAATAAAAGAACACCTGTTCCCTGCCTTCAATGGAGTCTTAAAGCATAGAAGTATTTATTCTACTCTGTATTTTGTGTATTCATTTAAAAACCCCCAAACAATAGATACAGCTTTTCCCAATTATTTACTTCTGTAAGGATCATCCTATTGTTGTATCCCCTTAATGAATAAACCTTGGATTCACCATGAAATATGGAATTAAGCTGAGCGTTACACTGGTCTTCAAACTATGTAAATGGATTGAGACAAAGATTTCTTAAGATTGCCACTTTTCAGTGTTTTAATACCTAATGCCGATTGTACCTGTCTGAACTGTAATCAGGATCAAAACATGCATCTGCATTAAATGGAGACAAATTAGAGAGTATGTGTATAATGGTTTAACCATACTGGGTTGGATATAACATCCATTCTGTGTTAATTTTTTGCAATACAAGCTTGTTGAAAAACTCATGAAGTTATTCAATGCTTTAGGAGTAGATAGTGACATGAACTAATAATTGACCTTACCTAAAGAAGCTATACCAAACATTCTATAAAAATCCCATTCCTTGGCATATCTGATTAAGTCATCAGGATCTGTATTTTGGCTTGAATCCTGTAGTTGCAACCACCTGAGATAAGCTTCACAGAGCAAACAAAATACGCAGAGCTTCCCATGAATCTGGTAAAGGAAAGAATAATAAAAACATCAGTATTAAATCAGTACAAACTAAAGCATCAGTATGAAACTGGTATTTAAAATATGTTTCAACACCTCTACACAAACAAGCTCTGTAGCTTTATTATCTTTGTTTAGAAATAATAGCAAATTACTTCTGTTGAACCACTAGTTCAGCACATCACCCTTTTAACATCAGTTCACATGATAGGCAAATTAGAGGGTGTAGAAAACTGCATGAGCAGTTCCATACAGAAGAAGGCACGAATGGCATTTCTAAAGCTTGCTTTATACTCTTTTTAAAATTGTGAAGGCTGTTTCAGTTAGGAATATAAAACTGAAGTTGTTCTGTAGAATTATACTCATAGAATTATAGTATCAAAATTATCAGTATTAGTAGAATCACACTACCAAAAATTAAAGGTTAAAGACACTACTTCATTCAGTGAACTGACTTAAATAGCCTTGTTTCTTTTTTTCCCTGGAACAATCTCCTTAGGAAAAAACTAGTAGTGTAGTTATACTAAAAACATTTCTTAGTTCCGTTAAGGGTGAGGGACCAAAAATATATGGAGCAATATAACCAAGCAAAACTTAAAAATATCCTCTGAAGTGACTGTAAAAATATTATCATGAGGGCTCATAGTTACCATGTTTCCATATCAAACAAGCCTATAAGTCTATGTGCAGTTAATTCTGGTTTTATGCAGATTTAAATAAACCAGTGTAATTTCTGTGTGTAGATTCTACTTTTTCCATTACAGACTAGTTATGCCAATTAGGCATAACTCAATTCAACTCAATTTATTTGAATAGCTGAAATTTCCACAGATGTAACAGGTCTTTCAGAAGCCTCACAGAAAACATCATGACCAGTCTCCAAAAGCACTGCTTAAGTAAAAATCTTTGTCAGATTTATGCCTGAAAGACGAAGTGAGAATATTTATCTACATTGTTAAACACTGGACTGGACAAGAGGTATCAGTGTGAACACAGCATACACTTATTCTTGGATAGTTTGCTCTAGACAAGCTTCCCTCTCCAGGGAAATTAATCCTTAAGGGAAAAATACACACGATTCTGTCAGAAAAGCTATACTTCTACACTCCAGCCTGACCAGCACAACTAACTATGTAACTCTGCATCAACACTTCATGTGAAAGCCTCTATCTTTTGCTATAGTTTCAAGGGCATGGTTATATGATAAGGAATTGGTACAGTAGGTTAAAGTAACATAGTATTAGTAATATGGTATGTTATGCTACTATAGCTCATTTCAGCAAGAATTGTTTCCAACAGAAATTTAGTTTGGAAATTAATTTGAAATTAGATCTTTCCCTTCCAATGCAATTTAGCACATCATCCTTGTAACATCAATTAACATGACAGGCAAATTAGACTGTGTAGGAAACTGCAGGAGCAGTTCCATACAGTTCCTTCTCTTCCCTTTACATGTAAATAGACTGCTGTATTTGCTGGTATTGCAGCATCACAACTGTGGAGACAGTAACTTTCACCAACTAGAGTTTGAGATTTCATGTGTTCTATTCATGATATAACTGGTTCAGCTTGCTGGAACCAGTGGAAGGGCAAGAGCATAACAGAATCTAAAATTTTACAGCTATTACAATCAACTTGCCAAATGTAAATACATCTTTAACAAAAAAAGTCACAGGGTGGGGGCATAGCAACTTACATTTATCTTCGTATTGAAAAGAATGTGTCTGTATGCTTGTGCTTTACATAAAACAGCATTAATCAAGATGATAACAGGATCATACTCAATGTATTTGTCCACTGGTTTCTGGCACGATTTCTGAAAGTCACAAAATAACAAGAATTAGGAAAAAAAAAGGCAAGGGTTTATGAAATTGGTTCCTCCAGTTGGAGGAAACTGGTTCCCCCAATCTTAGCAAAACTACATAAATCCAAATAGCTATTCAATTCTTATTAGTCTTTCCTTAATGCAATCTTCACTTTAAATTAGTTTTTAATCCATTCAGAATAATTTCTTCCCCACTATCAACACTACAATTGACACAGACTTCCCTTATAAAGCAAAGATACATTATTGATTTTTACAGGCTTCAGATTAATACAGATAATAAATTCTGCAAGAATGTATTTAGTCATCATTTTGTGCCCTACAGATGCAAAAAACCCCAAACTACCTCCCAAGATGCAAGAAACGCACTGGTATCTTGTTAAAGGTTAACTGATCATGGCTTACCTACTGGGTATCTTGGTGAGGGTTTTGGTATTTTTGGAAAAAAAAAAAACAACATTGGTTTCTTCTATCACTTCCTTCTTTTCAGAGATGCTTTATCCTCCTATCCTACCTTTTTCTTCCTTACAAGAAGACAATAATTGTTTTTTTACTGTTGCATTGTTCTTCCATAGTGGTAAATTGTCCAGAGATTTCAACTAATTTTTCATTATTGAACAAACACCAATATATTCAGGACATTGATAATGTAGTTTTTACAACACAGATACAGCCAAAGAGTCAGAAGTTGCTACTGAACAGTGGTAAAACATTAGATCATTACTTGTCCAATACATCTGCTGTTTCCCACTGTGCTTACTAGACGGGTTATTTCACTCAGACCACTGAGAACTGCTTGTCAATTCCCTTCAGATTTATTGATTTATCTTCATGGCTGAACATTTCTTGACTTGAGTTAAATGTGAAGGGCTAACAGAAGACTATAACACTAACTGTGAACAGGATGGTTAAATAACAGTCCTACAAAAGGCTCACCTAGCAGACCTCAGGAGGAAATAACTTCTAGCAGAGAGCTAAGGTGCAGCAGCACTTGATCACAGTAAGCACTTCAGCTCAAACAAATGCATTCACAGGATGCTCGCCTGCAGGTCAGTTTCTCCTCCAACCTGTCCTCAGCTAATCCCTCTCCCCTGGGCCTTCACATTAGCTGCCATCCTCAGAGTACAACAGTCACAGAAACTCTATTTCCATTTTAATGAGCGCATGGCTGTGCATTGCCAGAATAGAAATCCACGTACAGAGCTTTCCGAAATGGTGCAGCAGTCAAAAATGCAGCATTAGAGAACGCATACCTACAGACAAACTCTCAGGAAAGAACAAAAAGGTTTTTTTCAGATTTTATAGAGATTCCTTATGTTCAAAGTTAAGTTTGCCTTGCTATTTACCAGAATTATTATTGGAGAATTTGAGGTTGCAAAATTTCATTATCAAATTGACTCAAAAGTCCATCATACATACCAAGAACAACATCCAAACATATGTGTAAGTTTAACAGTGTCTAAGGAATGTTGCTATCACTAACCCATATTTCTTGGTCCAGCTCAAGAAAAAAGCCTAACAAAGTCATTTGGATTAGACAAGAAAACACTGTGTATGACAGTACATAATTTAGAAGTTACAAATTCAAAAACTGACTCAATTAACCAACAGTTTGATAGGTCTAAAATTATACTGAGATGGAAGAAAGGACATAATTAACAGAAGACCACAGCTAAAGGAGTTAATAGAATCAAAAAGAAATTGCAACTATAATTAAAGGCAGTGCCTTGCTTCATTTATTTCTACAGGGAAATCGTGACCAGATATCCTTATATCTGGTGGTAATTTACATATGTCAAATCTCTGGGTTGATGTAGCACAGGAAATCTCTTTTATTTTATAGGCTCATTCACACAAGCATTAGAGAAGAACATACAAAAGATTACCCTTGAATACAGTAGGTGTCATAAAAGTTAGATGGAGGATATCCTACATACCCCAGGATTTATTATGCTCTCAAATTTTCCTACAACAGAACATTTTTTGACCAGGGTCAAAAATCTTTCTGAGAAAAGGAAAGAATGGTCTTTTCAAGTGGAGGGTGTGAACCAAACACCAATCAAAAACCTTGCAGTTAAGAGGTACTGAAGATTTTCACTGACAGCTGACATGAATTTTAGACATTTAAAATTTATCAGGCCAACTCTCCAGGCAAAACCAGTGATAGAGAAATTCCACTGCAGATATGTCAGAAGACTGCTATAAGCAAATACCCAAATAGTGGTGTTATCCATAAGAATGTGTCTTCTGCTCCACAGATATGAGAATGACATTTAATTCAGTATTTCAGCGTACCACCACCAAACACTTAAGAATCCTATTTCTCTTATGTTACTTCAACAGGAAAAGAAAACCTGCTGGGTTTTGTTATCACAAAACAGCAGCCATCTTCAAGGACTCTTCACACACACACACACACACACATATTCACATCTATCTGTCTTCTACACCTAGAAGAGAGCTCTATTCTTAATATACTTTATTTCTATTTGAGTCTCAACTCTATGAAGGAAAAGTCTTCTGTGCTTATCCAGGCTGAGACCTAGCCAGTGTGAGTTCATTCAGGGACCTGTGAGACCCACAGACCACCTTACTGCAAAGACTCGTGTGTGCTGCCATAGAATAATCAGACAAAATGAAGACGATGCTATAGCATGAGAACATTACAGAATTAGCAGACCCTCTAGGATGAATCTTCCTCCATACCTGGCTTTTATTTTTTTCCTAGCTGTACTACTAAAACATTTGACATTAACCTTAAATGCCTAAATGCCTTGGAAGAAAACTTGTGACTAGAGCCTGAGTTCAGCAAAATCAGTGCAAGGAAGAGTTAATGCACACATAGGTTTAACCAGGTAGCTTTATCTAATTAAAGTAATGGAACTTTATGGACATTGATAATTACTAACACTTTTAGAAGAGATCAGTATAAGCAGCTCAGATATAGAAAACTGCTTGCATGTTTAGTTTTAAGATTTTAGTCAGGCACTTTAGAATGAACTACAATACTTCATGCTCACATCTCATTCCCAACTGCAGTTCTGCGTGGCTGTATTCAATGTCCAGGTCAGCATGAGAGACACACATATTTTAATCAAAATCTAGCTTTTTGATTCTTTGTGTTTTCTCAAAGAAATGCCTCACTTATCATAACCAGGTCTAAAATGATCTAAAGAAATAACTGGATTTCTCTGTTATTTTACCAGTTTTTAATTTCTTCTTTAACTATGTAACTGATATCAAAACCAGGAAATGACTTTGAAAAAAACACACATTACTTTGATTAAAAGATACTTTCAGATTATGCTGCAGAAGAGAAAGGTCAAGCTTGACACCATAAATTCTATTTACATATCTTCTTCTAAATTGGCAAATTTAAGGAAAATTATGAATAATGCATACTGACACAGAAGTCCAGTAGATACTGTGCTCCCCTAAAAAGGGTGCTGAATGTATTCAATATTCTAATTAATTTAAATGAATATTAGTTTTGAATTAGAATTGTTTGATTAATCAAATATTTAGGAATATTTGACTATGCTTGTCTGTTGTTAAAAGAAACAAACAAAACCAAAACCACCTTCCGTTCTCATGAGCAAATGCAGCTTCAAAGGAAAAAGAAATCTTCCAGAAACAGTACAACCACAGTCTTCATAGTGTGCTATCAGATCCTTTCTGATCAAAGCAATCCAAAACACTTAAGGAAAGTAACATATGTTTTAACATTTCAGTTGTATTAAATAAGACAAAAGAAGCACCAAAATGTTATTTCTGACTTCATGTTTATAAGCCTTTTATAAAACACTACTCAAAAGATATATCTCTGTTCACCAAGGATACTCAACTGCAAACACAGTTCACAAACATATGCCAAATACTACAGAGTGTACAAATATTTGAGGACATACCTACTGTCACTGAAGGGCAAAGTTCCTAAATATATGAATATGACTTTCAAAGTCCTCTCTCCAACATTAAGACATAACTGAATTTTTAAGTAAAGGTATTTTGGGATGGGGGTGGTCGAAGGGAAAAAAGTTCTTGAAGAGGAAGTCATAGGACATGACTGAAAAGAAAAATACCCATTGAATAACCGAACTTCACCCTGAACTAATAATACCATGAAAACCACACCAGGAATACATTTGGGAATCTCTGGACATTAGAAACACCAGTGAAACATTTTCATTTTAGTATTCATTTTGGAATGTTGATTTGGCATTTGTCAAAATTAAGCTACGTTATTTTGCCAGACTACATATACAGCAAATGTTAACAACATTTACGGAGCTTCAATATGAACATAGGTCCATTTACATAAATTCACAGAGGAAGCTAACATGGACCCATCATCCTGTGAGAGTGCCCTTAATCCCAGTTGCACCCTTAGACAATAAAATGTAATTAGCTCTGCTGCTTTCAGGAATGAGTTCTTTATTATGGATGTGGCTAAGTATCATAAGCAGCTGAAAAACAAACCAGCCCAGTTTCAGATGAATTCCATTTTAGAAAACTGAAATTAAAACCAGTTTTATCAATTTCTTATGTGATGTTTTCCAGTAGCGAGTTATGTAAATAAGAAAAAACCCATTCATTATTTCCCAGAATGATCTTTGTACTCTTGACAGATTCTTTACCTGACCACACAAATGCTTTGCATTCAAAGCATTCACAGTCTCTGCCTTACTGCAATAAAAGAGTTTTTCAATTATTTTTCAATTGCGGAAAAGCTAAATGAAGCATGCACTGCTCAGGCAATTTGGCTTTCTTATTACAAAACACAAGGGGGATCCTGACTGAGCTCTACATATTACAATGAATAATTTCTTTCCCTTTGTTAGGGTCTGGTACAATTAACATCTTTTACACATAACATACATGTAGTTTAAAACCAAATTTTTAAAAATTGCATGTTTTGCCTTCTATTTCTTTTTATATGCATTGCACTGCGACTGCAGAATTTATTCCAGGTTAGCCAAACGTGATCTTTTTTTCCCCCTATAGTATTAATACCACAATGGTGCAGTGTTATCTGAACAGTGGTTTTTGTTACTA
This sequence comes from Pezoporus wallicus, assembly GCF_028554395.1. Taxonomy (NCBI): domain Eukaryota; kingdom Metazoa; phylum Chordata; class Aves; order Psittaciformes; family Psittacidae; genus Pezoporus; species Pezoporus wallicus. Next base: position 7,941,364 of record NW_026637663.1, read on the forward strand.
TTATTAATGGTTGGTTCATAATATATTCTGTGAAGATCTGCTGTACTATTTACAGATCATTTAAGTTTTAAGGACCTCAAAATATCCTTAAGTTCTCCTTTATAAAGGGCCATCTAGGCTTGCTTTCACCATCACTTCTGGTTTGGAATAGGGAAAACATCAGCACATTCACAGCACAGGACTAGAAGAAGATCCATGAGTTGCAAAGTGAACACCAGCAGTCACCTTCATTGGAGGCAACTCTAACATTCCTGTGCACTGCACGCCAAACACCCCACCACCACCCATTATCACTGAAGAAAATGCACATTGAAAAGGTATCCCTGAGGAGGTGAGCTTCTTCAGAATTTTATTATCCATTTTTAAGTACCTTTAAGTTCTTTTTAAAGAGCAATATTCCACCTGTCTCTTGTAACAGCACTTCCACAGCAAAATGTATGCAGGATCAGAAAAAGGTATGTTCACTAAAAGCAAAGGAATGTGTAATACCAGATGTCTGGGCTATGCTTCTGCTGAAACTGCCCTTGATTAAAGAAAACAGATTAAAAAAGATGTTACAGAACTTGAAGGATTTGTGGCAGTTAGCCACACTGCACAGCTCTTAACAAAAGACATGATCTTTCTGTCCCAAGTTTCATGGTACTCCATGGACTTAATGCTTGACAGAAGAAGGTGCCTTTAGTTTCTTCAGTATCCATTGCAAATTTATTTCCAGGGTGGATAGTAATGCTTGTGAGGCCTTTAATGCTTGCCTGCATTAGAATTACAATATGGAGCTCAAATAAACTTTTAGTTGTCTTAAGAGCAATAAAGATGCAGCAGGAACTGAACTGAAGCAGCACCATGAATATTACGCTGAATTTCCAAAATTGTACTCTAACATTGTGGGCTGGAAACAGATGTTCCCTAATGGAATCTTTAAATATTTGCCTCTGGAAAAAAATGAATTATTCTCTTCAACAGATTAAAAACACAATACAAATCATGTTATTTCACTTAGACATTCAACGCTTCCACCTGGAAATTACACTCAGATCAGGTTAAACATCCTACAAATAAATGTAGGACTAGACAGAAGATGCTGTCAGGAGAACTTGGCTTCTTCAACCTCAAGATCATGTTCCAGAAGGTGTTGAATGACAGGAACATCCTGAGAATCTGCATCTCAGATACAGATAACTTTAAATTAGGACTGGAAGAAGTCTGTAGGTCAGTATAAAACAGTGATGATCTTGGCAATATTCTGCTTGTTCCCGGTTTTTTTGGGGGCCCTTTATGTTACATGTCATATGGAACACATCAGTTGTTGTTGTTTTTTTTTTCTCTTAATGTGTATTTTAATGTATTACTTAAAAATGGGAAACACAAGTATCCCAAAGCTTTTTAACAACAAAAAAAAGTTATCTAGATTATGTCCACTGGCTGAGTATCATTATACAATCTTTCCATATTCTTTCCACTTTTTCTCTCTTAAGCTATAATGGAGTAGCAGTACTCAATGCTCTAATTCCACAAAGACAGATGAAAGCTGTTCTCAGGGTGGGTGATCAGACCTTCCAATCTTACCTCAGACCTCCAATTTTCCTTATATACTCCACCTTTTCGTAAGCTTTTAGAGCCCTACACTCTTAAGTTTTATAAATACCCGATATAAATAAAGTTTCACACTGGCAAGTGGGATCTTTATAGTTCCTGAAGTGGAGAAGACTTCTAAGCTATCCCTACCATCAGGTTAGGGTGGTTCCTAACACCGACAAACTCATACTGCTCATGAAAGTTTGAGAAGGGTATCAAATGACATTCTGTACTCAACTATTTTTTTGTTATCACTGGTGTGACAGTTATTCATGTCTCTGGCCAGAATACAACACTCCCTGCATGGAGTAGAATGCCTGCAGAGGGTTAGTGCAGTCCTTCCAGATTAAAAGGAAAAAGTAAAACAAGAATTGCCCTGTGAGAAACCATAAGGTCTTGGTAGCAGGAGACAACAGCAATGCTTTCCTGCACTACACAGATAAAATTGAATTCAGATCAGTTCAACTGAAGGAATCTTTTGACCTTGGCAATCTTCTAACATTCTCATCTCCACTTTATAAACCATGTGTTTCTTACTAACGTGCTTTCAATGCTTGTTCCTTGTGTGGACCAACCCTACTCTCAGCACTTCCTGAGTGTCCAGAAATGGAGAGAAAGGCTTAGAGGATGACACTGTCATGGTTTAACCCCAGCCGGCAAGTAAGCACCATACAGCTGCTCCCTCACTCCCTCCCTCCCCCCAGCAGGATGGGGGAGAGAATTGTTACACTAAAGGTGAGAAAACTCATGGATTGAAGTAAAAGTTTGATAGGTAAAGCAAAAGCCATGCACAAAACCAAAGCTAAACAAGGAATTAATTTGCTGCTTCCCATTGGCAGACATTCAGCCATTACCAAGACAGCGGGGCTCCATCATGCGTAACGGTTACCTGGAAAGACAAACATCATCACTCTGAACGTCTCCACTTCCTTCTTCTTCCCCCAGCTTTATGTGTTGAGCATGACACCATATGGTGTGGGATATTCTTTGGGTCAGTTGGGGTCAGATGCCCCAGCTCTGTCCCCTCCCAACTTCTTGTGCACTCCAAGCCTCCACACTGCTGGGGAGGTATGAGAAGAATAGGCCTTGACTCTGTGTAAGCACTGCTCAGAAAGTAACTAAAACATCCATTAATTATCAACACTGTTTCCAGCACAAATCTAAAGCATAGCCCCATACCAGTGACTATGAAGAAAATTAACTCTGTCCGGGCCAAAACCAGCATAGGCATGCACCAGGTAACAGCAACTAGGTCTGAGACTGAAATTGAACCATAACAACCCCCAACATAGACAGAGGAAACAGACTGGTAGGAGCAAGTGAAAAATGGTACGGATCTGGACCTGCATGAAGAAAGGTGGACAGAATTCCAATTTGCTAGAAGCATGTGACTATTTGCTCTTTCTTTTACTCTTTTTTGTAAGAGTTTGATGCTTATGATGAACAGAGCAACTGGGACCCAAGTCTGATTCTACACAGGATACCACAGCTCCGGAAGTCCAGGCTTTTTGGTCTGCCAATGGTTAAACAATAAGACAAACAAGTGCCATCTACTTGCTCCCAGTTTGTCCCAGAGATTATCATGGCCAAATTAATAAGAGTAATTGATGACTTGGGTTTACACAATGTGCTAAATCTTATGTGATACGCTGCAGGCATAAGCTTTATACTTGTCCTTTTGTATCCAACTTGTCCTTGATTTCAAAGGCAAGTTTCAAGCTCCACATGAACTCTATAGAAACTATTCACATTTTCATGATGTACCAATGACACATTTTGACTGCATGATCTGACTACCAACGATCTGATGTAATTTATATTCACTGCTAAACATGATGCATTATACTAACACAAAAAAACAACTAACAATCAATTTCTCCTTGCAGCGTGCATGTCTGAAGCCTGCAGAAACCAGTATCTGTTACTTTGTCTTCTACCTAAGAAAACCGCTGATCTCCCCAGCTTTTGAAACATCTGCAGAGATTTTTGTATATATTTTTAGTTGGTTTATGCTCTACAGCAACAAGCCATTTTAACTGCCTGCTGGGCTGGGAAAAAGAGAAGGATGTGAATCAGCTCTTTCTACTCTCATCAGTAATTTGTACACATCTTGTTTTCACAGCCTTTTGTTGATAACAGAAGCTGAGATCTAACACATACGTCTTTCAGCTTGAGCTAACCATTATTTCCCCAAATACAAATTGGTCACAGACCTCTGTGATCTGGCTGCCCTTGATCTCTATTTTTGATCCAGGAAATGTCTGAATAACTCAAAGTTATAAAGTTGTAAAGGAATTCATCACAGGTTTCATACAAAGCTTTCTTGTCATCCATTATCTTTATAGCTTCAGGATTAGTAAATAAACCCATCAGCATTCTCAAAATGCCAAGGGCTACAAAACTGGGGGAAACCACCCAAAAGGAAGTTGAATGATACACAACTAATTCCTTACAAAACACAAATAACTCAACAGTTGGTTCAAGCACAGCACTTTGCAAATTTTATAAGAAGCAGAGAGGATGTTGTGAAACACAATCACAGATAAAAGGCTTAGACAAGATGTATTTGCAGATCCCTCTATTTCAAAATTCTTTCTTTCCTACACTGAAATAGAGGGTGTTAAGTCAAAACTAACCACTGGAGACAAGAACCATAAACCCTATAAAAAATTAAAACAATAATGTAGAAATAGTTGAAAGCATTGCTTAAAATAGCAAATGTTGGTTTGTTGGTTGTTTCTTTTCTGTGGCTGCAAGATCTCCAAGAAAATGTAGCAGACACTAAAAGAGAAGAGTTATTTTAATATCTTGAAATCATTCTGGAAAATATTGAACTCTGTAAGAGGCAGAGTAAGAAGAAAAGGCAGTGAACAGCATAAAAAGTGCTGGAACCATTATGGGAAGTACAGCCACCATAGGTGGTCAGGAGTACAGAGCTCTACACGTGTATGTTGAATAATCATCAGTCATAGAATCAAAGAATGGTTAGGGTTGGAAGGGACCTTAAAGATCATCCAGCTCCAGCCCCCCTTCCAACACTTTCCACTAAACAAGGTTGCTCAAAGCCCCATCTAACCTTGCCTCGAACACTTCCAGGTATGGGGCAGCCACGACTTCTCTCGGCAACCTGTTCCAATGTCTTAGCACCTGCCCTGGGTTCAGCAGTAGCAGTCATTTTTTCTCCTTCTTGGTGCAGTGCTGTGTTTTGACTTTCAGCCTGGGAACAGAGCTGATAACACTGATGTTTTGGTCTGGCCAAGGACTTTGTGAGCCTCATGCTGTCCCAGGGAGAAGGGGAAGCCGGGAGGAAGCAGAGACAGGACACCTGACCCAAACTAGCCAAAGAGGCATTCCATACCACAGCACATCATGCCCACTATACAAACTGGGGGCAGTTACCTGGAAGGGGAGAGGACTGCGGGGTTGGACGAGGTATCGGTCGGTGCTTGGTTGGGTTGGGGGGGTGAGTTATTGGTTGGCTGGTGGTGAGGTGTTGTATTCTCTTCCCTTGTTATTTCCTTTATCATTGTTATTATTGGTGGTAGCAGTAGTGATTTGTGTTATACCTTAGTTACTAAACTGTTCTTATCTCAGCCCGTGGGAGTTGCATTCTTTTCAGTTCTCCTCTCCATCCCTCTGGGAGTAGGGGGAGGGCAAGAAAGGGGGGAGCAAGTGAACAAGCTGCTTGACTGGTTTTAAACCATGACACACCCTATAATGAAGAACTTCCTAATAGCTAATCTAAATGTACCTTCTATCAGCTTAAAGCCATCCCCCCTTGTCCTGTACTTGTCCCCCTTAGCCTTGTAAAAAGTCCCTCTCCAGCTCTCTCGAAGGCCTCTTTAGGCATCAGTCAAACCTCAATGCTTAAGTTCAGCTGTTTCCTAGCTGTGCTGCAGCTGTCTAACCATGAAGCCGGGCTCAGGTCCGCAGTCAGTGGGTTAAAGACACAGAGCACAATGACAACACCACCGTGGTGCCCAGCATGCGAGTGCCCAGGCCACTGGGCAGTGCTATTGCACTGGTGCCCTGGAGGAACTGAAGGGAAACTATTTTGGGAAGCTCAACAAACAGAAAACATGGATGTAGGGAACACCGCCATCCGCCGGCCTCTGAGCCGGCCCTAGGCCCAGGACCGAGGCAGGGCCCCACAGCACCACGTGCCACCGCCTGCTGCGGCTGACATCGAAGCCTCCCACTTGTCCCCCTCCTCTACCCTCCAATCGCCTTTGCCCACTGCCCGGCCACCCCGACTCACGCAGATGGAGATGCGCAGCACCCCACGCTGGTAGTCCCTGTACAGCTCCGCCGCCTCCCTGCTGCATTCGATGCAGCGGTAGGCGCCAAGGGCCGCCATGGTGGGCGAGTGCACGCCCCGGCCTGTCAGCGCTTCAAATCGCCTCACTTCCGCGTTTGGGGCGGAGCCGGGCCGGTTCCACACCGCCGGGCATTCTGGGAACTGTGGTTTTCTGCTGCCGCCGGCGGCCAGGCCTCGCCGGTGTGGGACTCCATGTCCCAGGGGGTAGCGCTGCGGTGCCCGCCTACCTGATGGCGGGCCCGTGGGAGAGAGCCCTCTGTCCCCGGGCTAGGCGGAAGAGGTGCGCATGCGCCCTGGGAAGATGGCACCTGCCGACGGCTCCAGGGCTGTGAGGTTGCTGTGGGTGTCGCTGGCCATGCTGGCCGTGGCCCGGACTGCGCTGGCCTTGTCCCTACTAAACCAGGAGCTGCACCGGCAGCGCCAGGGCCTGGCGGGAGGCTGCGCCTCGGCGGGAGAGTGGACAGAGCAGTACTCGGCCGAGTGCGGTGAGTCGGGGGCGTTGCCGTGATGACCGCCCTCAGCCCCGGGGCGGGGTGAGGTGGCCGTGAGCCCAGCGGCATAGCGGAGCCTTGAGGGCGAGAGGTGGCGGTTCCCCTCTCCTCTGGCCTACCCGGCCTCGCCACTCTGGAGAGTGGTGGGAGAAGAAGAAAGCGTGGCCGCGCCTCCCCTCATCCCACCCAACCCTGAAGCGCCGAGGGGACGCCGGCGCGACGCGGTGCGGCGCGGGGTCCTGCCCGCCGGGGGGAGGGCGGGCAGCCCAGCTGTATGCGTTACTGCTGTTCGCGTTACTGCTGTTCAGCTGACTCATACCGAGGGAATCTTCCGTGTGAGCTGCAGCCCCGAGTAGTGTTGTGCCGTGCGGAGCGGAGATGAGATCCCTGCTGTGGGGCTGAGCAGGGGAAAAGCGCTCACTCCTGTAAAGGGAAAGCCGTGGGACCTGTTGTATCTGTCACATAGCCTCGAGGATTCCTGTTGTCCCACTCCCCAACCTGCCGAGTCTACTAGCTGCTATGCTCTGCGTGCTTTTTAAACTCGGCACTCGGTAATACATAGACATGCCAACTCTATGTGCTCGTATTATTGAGTTGAAGATGATGTAATTCGTTTTCAACTGGAGTTATATATATTTTTCTGGTCAACTGAATGCTTTGCTTTACGAGCACCCGAAGTTCAGGTAGCACATCTTCTGGTCTTAGAATCATAGAACGGTTAAAGTTAGAAGTTAATTGATAGCTTGTAATACAGGTACAGCTAAAACTTTTTTTTATGTGTTTAAATATCTGTTGCATCAGGGTCATGTGACTTAAGTAATCAGTTATGATCTTTGATCATGACCATAACGTGAATGTACTATTAAAAATAGCAGTCTGAACCACAGTGTGCATGTAATACAGATGAAAAAGTTTTCATCGATTCAATGCAATATAGGCACTCACTGTTTATATGAGAATAACTAGTGATGTGTCATAACTGCTTAGCTGTCTGCAGGTGTTTTTTTCCTCTTACTTCATACATTCTATGCTTGTAACAATGATTGCTGTGGTCACTAAGGACAATATGCAGTTAGTGTAATCCACTGAAAATCACAGGTTTTCTAGAAATACCTTGTTAGGAGTTTCCTACGTTTGCTTTTTTTTTTTCCGTCACGGTATGTAAACACTAAATAGGATTGAGAAAGTCATCTCAGGTGACCATTGCTCCAAGTCATTCAAGCTTAAGCATAAAATCAAAAAGACTTTCACCCAGTGTTGAAATAACAGCTGTATACCATGCAAGTTAATAAATGGCAAAGCATTTCATTGCATTTCTTCTGGTACTAGAACATGAATGACTGACTCGGGATATTCCTTCCCAGGTGTATTTGGAAGATTAGATTTTGATTTAATGGTGTATTTTGTTTTAAAGAGATCAGTGTAACTGAGATTGATACAAGGGATTCTGCTTAAATCATGAGGTACCTCAGGTACTTTGCACACTGATAATAAGATAGCCCTTAGTTACAGAACAGCGTACTTACCCTGAAATTGCTGTATATCAGTTTGCTCCTTTCTGTTTACGTCCTGTGGCTAAATAACTTGCCAGTTAAAGATTCCCTTAAGTTTTCAGTCTTTGTTTTGGTACAAGTTCCCCAGAAGCTGAGAATCAATTAGTTCCTCTTGTAGCCTACAACAGGGTCCAGGATGGTTTCTTTGGCTGATGTTCCTATCTTTACAATGAGGCAGTGTGGTATGGGTTTGACTGTATCTAACTTGCAAATAAAGGCAGATCCATCTTCCCTGTGAGTAAAGCAGTCTGTTGCCCCAAGAACTGCAAGGTTTGGAGGGTCCTTTTTCCCCCATGTAACTTGTAACAGGCTGTTCTTACTCCCTACCACCTTATTAAAAAATTCCTTCACTAAATTCTTGCTGTTATGTAGAAAATTATTCTGAAGGTTGTCTGTGCCTGCAGCTCTTTGTTTTGTTCAGCAAAAAATGTTCAGTGAGTCCACAGCAATGGCTCTTGACTGTCACTGACTTAGGAGCACCAACACAGAACAAGTAATGTGTTAATAATGCTGTAGCACAGGAGGGTTTGGCCAACATGAAGAACAAAGGGCAGTGTTGAAACCTCTTCACAGCAGTGCTTTTGCTGGAAAACTGGGGGGGTCAGCTGCTGGACTTTCTGACTTTAAACTGTTCTGCTTTTCACGACTCTGGCTTCTGTTGTAAACTACTCCCACCAGTTTTTTTTTGTGGCTCAACTTAGTTCCAAGTTTCTATTTAAAGGGCATGATTTTAGATGCTGTTTTGACTTTTCTTTACAAGATGTTTCTTTCTCTTTTAGTACTGTACTTGTGAGAAATGGAGAGTTAGCTAATTGCAACCCTTATGTAATCAAAATATAGGTATAGCACTGCCTGTAAAAGTGAATTAGAAACACACACTACCCCCAGCCTTTCCAATTTAGCATAAGATTATACTTGCAAACATTAGGGCAGATAAAATTTTGTATTTGCAGCATGGAATCAAAGAGATAATACTGTTTATTTGATTTTTCTTGTTTATTTTTGAAGTATTTCAAGTAAATAGAGACTTTAAAATCTGAACATTTAAAAGCTAACAATTCTGTTGGGATAGCAGTTAAAGCACTCTGTAGGTGAAGTAGTCACTTCTATAGTCTGTCAGTCTGGAGGGTTCTGTTGATTATTTTTGTTTCTTATTTGTTTCATTTGTTAAACTTTGCTATTCCAACAAGCTGCATTTGACTTATCATAGATTTGAATCAATATTATACTTTTTATAACGGCCTTCTTAGTAATATACCCATGAGAACCTTTGTAGATGTTCAGTTAATTATGGTTTACTCTTCTGTCTGCTTTATACAGTCTTTATACCTGTTTCCTGGACTCCAGTAGCAGCTCCTCTTTCCCTACCTCTGTATGGTCAATTCTGTTTATTTTCCTCTCTGGGATTAGAATGTTAATTTTGTCTTTAATTTCTTGGGCCAGAGAATGTAATCACAATGCCAAATGGGGACATGTCTACACCAAAATTTTCTTGTTTACTTCCAGCCCCTCTTTCTTTTTTCTTTTATTTTTAAGATTTTTTTATTATGATCAATTTTGTATTTTTAGCCAAAAGCAGAAGTAGTAAGAAAACAAAGTATGTAAAAGCAGTCATGGCAACTATTACTTCCCTGGCTGTGTGGATGTAGTGCTGTGGGCAGAAAGAAGCACTTCATGAAAGCTCTGCCCTTCGGAGTGCCCAGTGGGGAAGCTATTCAGATGAATGTGAGGAAGTGTGAGGTGTGATAACGACACATAAGTGTAACTCTTTGAGTTCCTAAATATATTTTATCTCTTTTTCCCCAGATTCGTCCTTTCTGCACTTCCATGAATCCGATTGTGACATAGGAAGGTCTTCATCTTGTGAATCTGTGCTCTCTCTCAACACAGAAAAAATTCTGGTATGCTATCAAGAATATAATGTACAAAACAATTTTTAATAGATTGTTGAAGTCACAGAACACTTTAGCTGCATAACCAGTTAGAATGACGTTCAGACAAATAACTACAAATGGAATTTATTAATCAGTGGCATAGGTCCCTAAAAGGCTGCTTGTGAAAGTAGTACTGCATCGTGAGTCTGTAGGGCTAATTGAAGCTGATGTTTCCACTGAAGGCAAACCTTCACCTGGATTAGTCTACTAATTAATATTTTATTTTTAAGGCTGCTGAAAAAGGGAAAGATGTTTATTTTTTTATCCAGATTAAACCTGAGGAGGCTTACCACAAAATGGGTGTGTAGGATTGATAACTTATGATCGCTACAGAAATAATGTGCACATATAATAGAGTTAGAGGCTTCAGACCATGTTTCACTAAATGTGAGAACAGCATTGTGTGTGGAGAATATTCTAACAAAAGGAGAGTGTCTCTTGGTAGAGGCATTTTAAGAGGAATATTTTGGAATTTGATTTTTCTTGCAACACTACTGTTAACCTGTTGATCTTGAACAAATACAGTCTTCAGTGTACATAAGAACACAGGTTTGATGTTACTTCTTTAGTCCAGTAGAGTCACAGACATTGAAAATCTTCACGTAATTTCCATGTGAATATACAAAAAAGCCTTGGCCAATTTGTAGATATTATTGGCTATGGGGAGCATGAAAACAGTGTTGAAATTTGAAGCAACTTCCACAGAGGTGGCATTTGGAAATAAAACTGCTCTGCTGCAAAATCTACCAAGTCAGTTATTTAACTTGAATATTGTCCTTCATCAGATATTGATCAGATTTCTGTATAAAGGTACCAGTGATTCTTCCTAAAACAGTGAAATGTAAATTAGTTTGTAAGAAATTTCCTGTTTCAAAAAGGTTTTGAAGACAGCAACAATTCAACCTATTGGGAGTTGGTGCTGTGAAAAGATTCTTCTCATTTCTGGAAAGCAGAATGACTCTCAACGTTTGCATGTAGAACCGCGGGATGAGTAACCTATAAGTATTCAGAATTTGTTGAAGTATGAATCCCCTTCCTGTGCCACTCCAAGAACCAAATACTGTTCTGTTATTCTATGATAACAAAACAGATGAGGGCAGGGAAAACTGTGATGCTACTCATGCTGAGTGTCACATGTACCTCTGCAATTCATAGAATATTAATGTAATGCCAGATTCCTTTGGTTGTAGCTTATTTTTCAATACCCAGTGTGGAATTTTGCTTTATCTTTTGTCCACAGACCAAGATGTATTGGCATTTTTTCATTAGTCCACCAAGATAGAGGCTGTACTTTAGTAAAAGTTATTTTTTTTTAACATTAAGACAATTATAGAAGAATAATGTTTTGCAGAGTTAAATATTGAAGATCACTTTCTGAAGTGAGTTTTCTGGAAATTGCCTGAAGGCTGCTGATAACATGAAAAGGTTGTTTCTGGAGGTGTGTGATTTGTAAATCTTTATGGTCTGCAATGTAGATGTAGTTTAATAATTGGTATAGCTGATGAACCCTGGTCATTTTTGTGATGGTTTTAGTGACTTTTTTTCCTATGAGAAAAAAAGAACTTTTCCATTATGATACTATAGGTACAGCAGCAGGTGGAGTAGCAATTCTCAGAATGTTACAGTGTAATCATACATGATCTCCAATTGCAGTAAAAACAAAGTTCATAAAATCCAATTTGCTAATCATACGTACCCTCCAAAATACTCAAACTTTTAGATCAGGCCAAACTTTCTTCTCATTCCTGAAGTTATTAGATGAACAGGGCAGAAACTGTGCAAAGGGATTTGCTAGTTACTTTTGTGTTTTGTAGATCATTTGAATGTCTGTGTCATAGACGCAAGTAGTGAGGCTACTTTTGAACAAGCAAAAAGGAGTGGATGAGAGAATGACTAAGTGCAGTCTTTTGGGTAGAGGAAATGAGTTGAATATGTTCTCTGTAGTTTAAGGTGTTTAACTGTCTTCTCTGAAGTTAAAGATGAAGTTAAAGTGTTGCATAGTGGAAGCAAGAGAAGAGAACTGAGCAGTGAGAGAAGTTTTTTTTTCTTCCTTTCTTGCTTACTAAACCAGTTTGGAATGCCTATCAATTAAATGAGCATTTTGTTCTCTTCTAACATAAATTGCTCTTGTAGGCTTGCAGCTGTCCATGGAAAATACTTGTGAAAATGAATGGAGCATTTCTGAATTTCTGAGGGGTTGTCTTTGGCAGTATTAGTTTCTGCAGGAGCGTTATTTGGGGAACAGCCCTCTTGGATGAGACTACAATTGACTGAACAAAGTCTAGGATTGATAGAAGGTCATTATTGAAAGGGCAGCCTTTTTTACTCTAGTATGGCACAATTAAGTTAAATTTGTCTTTATTACTGGAGCGATATTCTTCCCAGTGTTTCATTTCAGTATTTTATTCCTCTGTAGTATCCTTCCCTATGAGGTGATAAAGGAATAATTAATGGGGTAAAGAGTATAAACATTCATCTGTAACAGTATGTGTCTTAGACTTCCAAAACTTCATGTTAAGAGGATGCAGTGAAAAAACATGGGCCAATGGTAAAACGCTGACAATGGCCTTTCATTGGACAGGTTTGGTTAGTCTTGCATTAGAGAGGAAAACAGCAGCACCTGAGTGAAGAGCAGTTTTTCTCCCCATGTAAGGCTGGGGATGAATTTGTTTTCAGTTACTTTGAGCAATCACATTAGTCTTAACTTTTTGATATAAGTTATTCTCTGAAGGATTTAGGACACAGGTTTCCTATTAAATTCTGTACTGTTGTCTGCTAAACACTTAAAAACCATGATGTTTTACAGAGTCAAGCGAAGTTGCTTGCAGAGCAGAAACGATTTCCATTTGCTACTGATAATGACAACACAAATGAAGAATTGGGTAAGATGCCTTACATAAGGTTTATGCAGGTGAATTATGTACTAATTATTAGCACTGAATGTTTTCAAACTAAACTGATGATTCTTTAGTGATGCATTAATTTTGAAGTGATCTTAATAAGCCTGAAAATACAGTGAGTTTTCTCTGGTTATATAAAGCAAATACGTGTATCTCTTCCTAAAAATCTTTTCTGCTTTGTTCTTTAGAATTCTTCACTATCTCTGCTTAAGCAAGTGTTCAAAAAGCTTTTGATTTAGTCCTCTTAAACAGTCTCAGCTGTTTCCTGCTTCCTTTTCTCTATAATTATTGATGATTAAAACTATTCAAACATCCAGAAATTTTTACCAATGGAATATGCTTTCTATCAAGCATAGATCTAATATTTGTCTTTTCCTTTCCGCACACTCTTCCTGTCAATGCTTATAGGCTTTCTGAATTATGTCCTTATGCAAGCTGCTGGCTGATGTTTTTTCAAAGCATATTCAGCACAGTAAATGAAGGCATTTCAAATAGAACAGCAAGAAATACTTTTCTCAAAGGACGTGAGGAAGGACTTGCTTGCACTGCTTCTCCTAACTGATGTCCTCTATAAGAAGCAAAGGTATTATGAGGCAGCAAAGAGATTGTTGAGAGTGTATGCCAAGGAAAGCAGCAGACTGTCTTATATATAAGAGCAAAGGGAGACTTTACTCATAAGTTGTCTAATGAAATTAAAGCACTTTTGTAGTATTTTGTTGACATAATTCCTGCCTTCACAGGAAAATTTGGGGCTTAATCTTTTTTGATATTCCTAGCGTATCTATATTCATAGAATCCTGCAGGGAATACTAAACTTAAGTCCAGCAGGAAGTATTTTATACTTTTAGTATGTGCTCTGTAGACTTGGAAGATTATACCAGAAGATCCCTATCTTCATGTTTGGCATGTAGGCTGACACCTACCTACCCACTTGATTTCAAGTATGTCATAACGTAAGGAGCCTGGATCTTTCTTGTTTGTGCATGATACTTATAACTATTCTGAGAGAAAGTAGTGTGAAATGTATGGGGCATCCTGAAGCAAAGTTGGCACCTAAGTACTAGGGCTAATGGACCACTGTTAGCCCTAGATTTTTTCATAGTAGGGTACTTGTATTTTTGTAGTATATAATTAAAGATGAAAGATTAATCAAAGAATTAAAAATTAAGAAGCTGATACTGCATCAGCTACTAGCTACCAATCACTTGCCATAGTTCTACAGACATAATGTATGACCTCCTCTGTTTAACCAAGAGTCTTGGATAAACAAAATAAACGCATTATCAGCAAGGCAATGGGTCTTCATTATGTTGCTTCCTCCACTTTTTTCCTTAATACTGGCATAGTTGAGTTAATTTTATTTTACATGCCAACTGTTCTGTGTGCTGGGATTGAAACTGTAAAGATGATACTAAGAACTGCGTAGTCTTGGAGAAGAATGAAATGAGGAAAATTCAAGAGCTCTTCAACCTGTCTTGCTCTGTGAGTTTTCTTCCCTTTTTTTGACAATGCTGTGTCTCTGTACCAAGTGAAGCTTTTTCTGTGTTGAGGAAAAAGCTTATATTGCACACAGTTACCTCCTTCTGCATAATAGAAATGCTCCAAGAATAAGTCAAACTCTAGATTAAATGAATTTCTTACCTGTCTTTCATTTAACTTTGTTCCTTTTGTAATGAACAGTGCTTAGTGACACTGCCAAAACAATGTGGCTCTGCCTGCATGAAAGAGAAGTGTCTGTCCTATTAAAAATACCTGTGTTCCCACTGGCTTATTTATTGCTTCTCATGTTTGAGTAAGTAATTAAGCCAATAGGTGCCTCTTCTGCCCTGTCTGTGTGACTGCTAAAACCCATTAGGAGTATGGGAAAGGTGAATTCCAGCTCTTAGTTCCACCATCAGCTGCTCATGTGAACTGCCTGGGGAAACGTTGTACTGTAACAGCTCTAGTCCTCAAGATACTTGTTTTTTTGTGGGCAGTATAGACAGATCTTAGTCCAGAGTTAAGAACTGAGAGATTAAAACATGCAACATGAAACAATCTTGAGATATTCAGCTGTCAGAACTAAACTTCAGTCATGAAAGCATAACCAGAGCTTTCCAGTCTTGTGACTTGACTGTGGTTTTTATATCTTCTGGAGAATATGTGTCTCAAACAATGGTCTGTTTCTTTTTCAAACACTTGGCATCTGTTCCAAAGCAGGGGGATATGCATAAACGTTAAAGCTTTTCAGAATTTTAATATGGGTAAAGATTCTGTGGTTTATGTATTAAAATGTATTTCAAAAAGTATAATGAAATGTTTTTTGCTGTTTTATTGACATTTATGATGTTTTGCTAGCAATTGCTTACGTGTTGATTGGCAACGGCTTGTATGATGAAGCCGTACGACAGTTTTCAACAATGCTGCAGGTAAGTTTTCTGTTTGGACCCCTAAAAAATCACTTTATGAAGTTATCCATTACAACATATGGCTTTACTGAATAATTCAGTTATGGATTTTAAAATGAGAGTAATTATTCTAAAATTTTTCTTCTTTTTTTTTCCCCTATGCAATAAGAATACTCCTTAAAATCAGGTGATTCAGTGTCTTGGTTATTTGCCGAGTATTTTTCTTATCTGTAGCACTGACAAAAAGAAAAAGCATCTTCAAAAACCTCACTTGGGCAAAACTGAAGTGTATTTAATTAGCCTCTTAATGTGTAGGCTGAGATATTTTAATGTGGACTTTTTGGGTGACAGCATGTTGCCAGTAACATTTGAAAAAAACGTGACGGATCACTTAGGATAGTGGCAAGTGGCACATTGCATTCATGATGATAAATGATTTTGTATGCTGGGTTTATCCTTCTTCAGTGGTAAGTATTTGATGAGTTTAATATATAAGTAAAATGTAACAAATACTTAAACATGCACAGTCTGACCAAAGTAAACAATCTCTTCTGAGAAGCAGGTGACAACTCTTAAAACCAACCCAAACAGTTTAAAAGCTTCAACTAAAGCTGTTTTCAAAATACTATATTTTTATAGCTAAGAAGCTGGGACTATCAGGAGCATGGACCTGCTTTTTGATCTAAACTGCTTGTAACACACAAATACAAGCTGAAAGTAGTAACTTCAAATACTAGCATGTTTGGGGGATTTGTTTGTTTTTAACTCAAATGTGATATGGCTTGTACTTCAGTTGAGTTAAAGTATGGTAATTTAATGGAATTATTCCAAAGAATTTATCAGAGGAGCAGAATGTTTTTCTTGTTTTGTTTGATTTGGTGTTTAGCCATCTCTGATTTTTTTTTTTTGTTTGTTTTAATGTGAGGGATTTTTTACTTTTTTTTTTCTTTTTACCCTAATGAGAACCCCTGGTTCAAAAAGTACTGGACTTACAAAGAGGAGGCATTATATTAAGAAGGAAGGAAACATATTAAGAAGGAAATGCAGTATAAGTGAAGATAAGCAAGATACAGTGATTAGAAAGATGTGAGAAATGTGTATATAATAGAATACCTCTGCAATGCACACATCTCATTTGAAATTAATAAAATGCTTTTTCTGTACCTGAAAGGGTGTAAAGTGATTATAATTGTTCACTCTGTCTGCTGTAAGCCATATGAAGTGAATATTTAAACATTTAACAGAACAAAACAGCCTTACTTAGCCACTGTGTTAAAAGTAAGAAAGTTACCTGAAGCTGACATTGGCAAGTGTACACTCAAAGTCAGCTCAAGTCTGGCAAGGTGCTGGCATTGGTGTGCCACGTATATGTTGTTCTGTCAATGAAACAGTTTGCTTCTTGGCAGTTGTCCCAGTTAAATGAGACCAGGCCTATACTACAAACAGTTGTAGCACAGCTGTGTTGGTTGCCAGTGTGAAGATGGTGTGATTCCTGACTGTTTTTCAGGGAAACTGGCTGCATTGGCATAGTTGTGCCAAGAAAAGCAGTTTTGCTGTTGTAGTTCTTCAAATTTGAATGGAAAACTACATTTGGAGTAAAGAACATTGCACAAGAAGTAGTTTCACTATGTAAGATACATCCCCCTAAGCGTCCCAGTTGGAAAGTCACAGACTTAAATCTAACCCAAGGAAGGTTTGTTTAAATTTTGCAAAACCATTTTGGCAGGATACCTGCCCGAATACAAATTTCATCAGGATGTCACAATTTCCTGCTTCCCAATTTTGAATCTCTAATTTAAATTACAAATAAAACAAGTTTTGAATTTCTGAATTGCATGTTTATTATCACTTCAGTGATGTTAGAAGTCAGATAATTATCAATAAGGTTTCAGATAATGAAGGTTGGATAGCAGACTAGACTAATGTGCACATAGCTTCTGATAGGTGGTCACTGGCACTATAACTGCATTCTGTTTAGCTTGTTTTCGAGACAAATACTCCAGAAGAATTCCAGTAAATTGAATTGGAAGTTGCAAGCATATAAAAGTATGCACCATGATATAGTCAATTTCTTTGCCTGACAGCTGTGATTGTTCATTGCTTACTACTGAAGATCAGCAGAAAATAAATACATATTGAAGAAAGATACCGTTAAAAAAAAAAACAAAGAGCCAACCCAAACCCCAAATAAGCACAAACTTCAACTGATTATTGTACTCAAGTGATTACTGTGCTCATGTTTAATCTTAACAGGAAGAACCAGAGCTGGTTAGTGCAATTTATGGACGAGGGATAGCGTATGGAAAAAAAGGACTACATGTGAGTAGATAGTTATTTAAATTAATATCTTACTGAATTATTTGAATCCAAACTGTAAGAAGGCCTGTAACAGGAGGAGGCAGTCTTGGTAGGTACATCCCAAAGTCTTTGTGCTGTCCCTACTATAATGATGTGTCCATCCCTTGGTAGGTGCTCCACAGTGGATCATACGCCTCAAGCCGTGGGCACGTTTGCTTTGCTTGACTATGGAAGTGAAGCAGGGGTGCCAAAGGAGAACATACTCACAATTGTGAGTGGTGGATAGTAAAACTAGGAGTCACAGCCACCTGAGAGAGTTTTCTAATGAGACTGTTATATCACCAGTTTGGAATTAGTTTGTTGTTTTGTTTGGTTTTTTTTCCAATTAAGTAACTACTTCCAGCCTACCATCTACTGAGGACAGTATAAAAATTTAGATAGACAAAATGCTGGTGGCATCAACCTGTTTGCCAGTAGTACTTGATGTAAGTTACAGACAGCACTGATGAGTTCTCATTAGGCACTCACTAGTGGGTGTGAGAGTGTGTGTTGGAGTTCACGTGTAAACTTCAGCCAGCTTTGCTGCCAGGAATGGTACCTATGGAGCTGTAAACCTAATGTTTATTTACAGAGTTTTATGAATAAATTTAGAGGTACAGCACAAAGATGATGCGTACAAGCAAAGTTTATTTTTCATGTTTATAGCAGATAGGTGGGTTTTTTTCCAGCTATTTGTAGAATACCACATCTTAATGTGATTAGCAAAGGTGTGAAGCGTTTTTAAGGTAAACTGATAATTTTCAGAAACTTGAGCAATCTGTTTGTTATTGTCCTTCAGTCCTCAGGAGTATATTACTTTAAATATGCACAGTTGTTTACCTTGTTTATTTTTCTTCATTTCAGGATATGAAAAATGCTGAACTTGCTCTGTTTGAGCTCAGTAGGGTGATTAGTTTAGAACCAGATCATCCTGAAGTATATGAACAGCGAGCAGAAGTGAGTATTTTTTGTGTCTTCAGGTTTTTTGAGATTGTTTTCAATTATTTCTTCACTGATTTAATGACTAAAGCTCTTATCTGTGTTTTTTTGTGACCATTCCTCCTTTAAAAATGTGCATATTTGCTCTCACACAATGTAATTTGTGGAATGTTTGTTTTCAAAATGAAACATATACCATATGGAGTTACTATAACCAGTAGAATAGCATATACTGTATGTAGTGTTTAGTTTTTGACATACAATACAGCAAGATCATGTGGGTTTTGGTGTTTGGTTGTTTGGGGTGTTTTTAATATTATGAATCAAAATATCACTTGAACCTTACGTGTTTGCACTTAGTATCTCCATATTAAATTTATTGTTAGGATGAACTGATAAAGTGCCAAACTTGTAAAGAATGAGTTTTTAATGAAATAGTTTGTGTTCATATTTGTGCATAAAAGTTAAATATAATTCAGATACACAGATACTTTTAATTTTGAAAATCCAGTTTTGTCAGTTACAGACTGTAAATTTCAAGAAGCAGCTTTGTAGACAAATCAAAAGCCTAAACATTTATTAAATATTATTATATGCTTATAATTATCATAATTATTATTAATGATATTAAATATTATTATGTGACGTGGCATACTGTGCAATGTTAATTGCCATAATATGAAATTGCAATTCACAAGTTTCATGGGTTTAATGATTTGATAGTACATTTGTTGATAACCTTGATCGAAAAATGCAAAAAACATTCAAATAATTGGAAAATAGAACATTTTCCTTTGGGGGAAGGATTTTTAAAAAATACAAAGGTTTGTGAGTACTTTAATTCCATTTTCAGTTGAATGTGTTGAAATAACTTGAAATAGTGTTTTGCTTTGGCTGATTTGTTTTTATTTGGAATACTAGGTTCCTGTAGATGTTGTTGGTGATGTTTAGGTACACTGAATGCAATTTTCTCAAAAAAAAAATCAGATTTTTCTGTTTGATTTAAAAGCAGTAAGTACTGAAATTTATAGCAGAACTTCTCAGCAAATATGCTTACTCTGTTTCAGCTGAATCTGGAAAAGAATAATCTTCATATTTCTAAACCAAATCTATTCAGCCTGTTTGCTGTAAACTGTTTTTGTTTTATGCACTTAGATATTGTCCCCGCTAGGACGAATCAGTGAAGCATTGTCTGATCTCACCAAAGCTATTCAGCTGCAACCATCAGCACGGCTTTACAGACACAGAGGTACCCTTTACTTCATATCTGAGGTTAGTAGGTTTGGAGTGTTCTGTTTGGTTTTACTTTTATGGATGTTGATGAGTATTTTGTTGTTGTTTTTTATCCTAGTTGTCACTTTTGTTCAAGAGCTTCTTTCCTATTTTAAACAAAATAAAACCAAAACCCCTGATTTCCCTGTTGACTTTGACAATTCAGAGGTATTCTTCAAGTATTTAATCTGCATATCTATTTAATACAGGGAATCAGAGGACAAGTACCTTGTATGCATATCTCAGATTGTTTTGTGTGTTTGAGGAGTAGGATAAAGGATTTTATTTGATTTATAACCTACAGCTGTATTTAAGGCGTATACAGCCTAAAAGGAAAGCAGTTATGGCCAAGGCAATGACTGCTCTATACACTTAAAAAACACCAAACCCACACCACACAACAAACAAACCAAACCTACAAGAATGCTAACGTTCCATTTTGCTATGTAATCTGTGTGTGGCTTTCTTACACTTGAATCTAAAACAAGTAACTTTATTTTCAAAGATTGTGTGAGTACTATATACTAGATTTCCCACTTCATTCTTCTGATTTCACTATACTTCCAGCTATTCTTCCACTTATTTTATTACTTTTTATATAGCATTTGCTGTAAAAGCTGAAAGTGTATCACACGTTCTTTATTCTTTGATGTTCTGACTGGCAGTTGATAATCGTTGCTGCTTAGCTCTGAGACTAACTTCATATGTTAAACAAAATTGTGTAGTTTACTTTTACGAAAATGAAAGTGTTTATTTCTCTTTATTGGTATGGAGTTTCGTCTGTCATCTAAAATCTGTTTTACCACAGGATTATGCAACAGCCCATGAAGACTTTCAGCACTCACTGGAACTGAACAGGCATCAGCCTATAGCTATGCTTTATAAAGGCTTAACCTTTTTTCACAGAGGACTTTTGAAGGTAAAGCTATGTTAAATAATCTTTGTAGAACAATACCATCTATTTGAAATTACTTCTGTAAAACAGTAGAAACATCATAGGTGTTGATATACATATTTTATTACATAAGGAAGACCTTTTAAGGTAAAAGAGTTCAAGCAAAATGCAAATATGTAATACTTCATGGCATGACATGTAAATACTTCTGGTCTTGCTGGACCCTGGTAAATCAGTGGTAACCGACGTATTTATGAAGTGATTTGGCAAGTGTTTGTATTTGGCACCTCTGCTGATACCTGTATGGTTATATTCAAAATTTCTTTCCATGAAATAGGCTCCCTTAGTTTTGTGGAGGGGAAAGGGATGAAGGGCAAAGTAATTTTGAATTCTTCAGATGAGCTAAAAAGTAATCAAGGAAACTGCTGATAGAGAGCATGTGTATTTCAGTTATATGTAGATTCTGAAATGCTCATATCTAAATTGAGCATAGTTGCTCCCTCAGATTTTAAAATCAGCAGGGAAGTTCTTCCCATGCTTTTTTTAATGTTTCACCCTTTCCTGACTCAAAACTTCTGTGTTTTAGGTGTAGTAATACTGCACCTGTCTCTTGCTTAGAGATACTGCTGCACTTTTCCCAAGTGGAGGGTAATTAGATATGTTTCTGTAGTGGAAGCTTTTTTGTTTTGGTTCAGTTTTGGGGTTGTTTTGTTGTTTAATCTCTGCTACAGTTTGGGATTCATTAAGAGTTGTATGAAGAAATTCTGAAAGAACCTGGAGACAATCCAGGACTCCTGAATTTCAGCCCAGTGTCTTTCATGGGCAATCACTGCACGTTTTGGAGTTGTGTGATTTTTGTTTTGTTTTGGTTTTTTTGTGGTGGTGGATTTTTTTGTTTGTTTGTTTGGGTAGGTATTTTGTTTTTCTTGGTTTTGTTTTTTTGTTTTGTGGGTTTTTTGTTTTTTGTTTTTTGTTTTTTTTTTTGGTGTGTGTGTTTTGTTTTGTTTTTTTCTTTTAAAGCAAATAGGCTACTTTTCTACTTTCTTAGTACCCAGGCTGGTATTTTTTCTCATATTGTCAGTGTATGCTGTGAGAACTTCAGGCTGTCATTGAATTTGCTGTTTGTATCTGATTGCAGCCAAATGAAATACTTGCAAATGATAGTCTGATCGCATTTTTGATATTTGGTGTAGACAGCAGAGAGCCCAGAAAGCGATGGTAGAAATACAACTGAAAAGAATAAATAATGTCTCAATTTGCAAATTAAAAGTACTATTTTTTTCTTTCTGATATGGAGATAAACACAGTTCTGTGCTACCACATCCTTTCCTCCAATTTCTTTTCTCAAAGGAAGTGTCTTCCCTCTTTAGTGTTCAAGTTCTGAGACTGTGACCTAGTGGGTTTTCATTCCCAGGTACACCTTAGCTTCCAGTCAGGTTCAGACTGCCTCTTAAAGGGAGGCTATACGTGTCATCTGCTAGGTTTTACTAGGCTTGCTCAAAACCAAGATTTAGGGTTAGGTGGCAGAGTCTTCATTTTGAGTGAAAAGAGATCATTGCTTTTGGGTCATTGCTTTTGGGAATAATCTTGGTTTTAAAACTTATCTAGAGGACATGAGCCTATCAGTAATGGTAGCTAATTAAATTATATTTGTTACATTTTGTTCAGTAGATCATTTTTGTGCATATCATAGTGCTCAGAATAATAGTTTTTCTGAATAAGAATCTCTAAATTGGTTGAAGGTGCACTTGTTATTTTCCTTGCAGCAGTTAATTTCTTGTGCTATACTCTTCAGATACTTTTCAGTCATTCTGTCATAATACAAAGCAGTTGATTATTACATCCTTAATTCTAAGTCTTTATATTGCATTTGCTGATTTATACAGCCAGTCCAGTTTAAAAACCTGAGTTCTTAATCGCATCCTTTGAAGAGGAAGATTTGTTTGAACGTATGCATATAATTCTTTTTAGCTATTTTATTTTTATTATATTTTATGCACAGCAGCAGTACATACTATTGTGTGGAGATGATAACTTACTGATAATCTCTAATTCTTTAAGAGAGTGGTTGCGAACTGTGCAATTAACTCAGAATGCAATAAATGCAGTGAAAGGCAGAGTACAGATTTGAAAGGAGTCTTTTGGGCTGAAAAAACTAAGAAGTGTATTGTGAATGAAGAAGGAAGACTATAAGGAGAGACTGCTTTGCCTTAGGGAACAGACTGAGCTTTGAAAACAAACCCTGGAGGGGTTTAATCTCTGTATTCTATTAAAATGCAAAAAGAATATCTTATTCCTATAGCATATTAAACAAAGGAGTTATGGCTAAGCCTGTCATTACTGTAAAGAATGTTGCAATATTTCATTTGTTATATGATGATTACTACCCTATAGCTTTTGTAACAAATTCATGCTTTGTTTGTTCTTTCCAAAGATTTTGATGAATAACTTTAAATCCATGGCTAGTAACTACTGAGGATGCTAAAACTAAATGAATGCAGTAAATGACAAATGTTTTGTTGGTATCTTTCTGTAGGAAGCCATTGAATCATTCAAAGAAGCTCTGAAGCAGAAAGCAGACTTCATAGATGCATATAAAAGTCTGGGACAAGCCTATAGGTAATTGCATTCAGAAATAGCTTTAAAGTCAGTTTTCAATCTGATTGTGTTTTTTAAAATACACTCTTTAAATTTTACATGTTTATTACAAAAC
Organism: Pezoporus wallicus; assembly: GCF_028554395.1. NCBI lineage: Eukaryota > Metazoa > Chordata > Aves > Psittaciformes > Psittacidae > Pezoporus > Pezoporus wallicus. Next base: position 7,964,678 of record NW_026637663.1, read on the forward strand.
TGTACAGAATCATATGTGTATTTGATAGTTCCTAAAGCCAATATGGCTATGTAAGGATGTGCTCAATATAAATAATTTCTAGGTTTGCTTTGTATTTTTAATTCAGTCTCCAGTAGTCTTCCAGACTCAAACATTAGGTAAGTAGCAGTTTTAAGGTGTGTTTTAGGTATGCTAAATTATTTTTAAATTATGAGAATGTTTAATACAAAGTGTTAGTTCCCATCTGAGATTGTGCTGCTTAAATTTATGAAAAACTCATTGCATAGTGCATATCGTTTGTAAACTGCCAGATCCTGTATCAATTAGTTTCTCACCAAAGACATTTACACTTCTGAGAATTTAGCTACTTTCCTCTATGGGTTATTCTTTATATGGACATGTAGGTTCTTAGCTATTGATCAGATAAAAATAAAGTCAATTCCTTTTTAGTAAGGTAACTAGTCAGTTTTTTCTTCTTTTACATATATATAAATAATTTATGGTTGAATAAAATGTATTACTTTAAAGGGGGTCTGCAGATAACCACTCGGGAGAAAACTACATATAGTTTTTATGTAAGGACAAGAACGTAACATAGTCAGCAACTGCATATCTCTGCCCTTTGTATTTCCCCAACCTGCTGTGTCTTGTCAGCTTTTTAATCCTTGTTTTACATTTTTAGCTTTGGAAAGCACTGAACTACGTCCATAGATGCTGCTGCACTATAAATGGCTTTTGTATAGCAGGGGTTAAGTTAAATAGAGTTGGTGTGCAAGCATTGCATGATCATGTGCACTTTTTCTTCAGGCTTTGTTTCCTCAGCATATTCACTGAAGACAGTGTCAATTATTTTTTTTTAATTTATTTTTCTTGCTTTGTGGACTTGTGCCTTACAGTATCTGAATTCTGAACTCAATGTAGAGTAACTGATTTCTTCATGAGTTTTTCTGAGATACTTGTTACTGTGGCATGTAAGTGCTTTCAAGGTGCTAAATAATAGTAAGTAATTTAGCCTGGAGGATGAGCAGTTGCCATGTGTTTCCAATGAATGCATACATGCTTTAAATTTTTTGTTTTATGTTTGGATGTGGGACTGCCTCTCTAGCTGATCAGTTGCTCTACCCTGTGCTCAAGAAACCTTAATCTGAAGAAGCTTTATTTTGAAGGAGACTAAAAAAACAAGCCTTAAAAAATGTCTAATTTTGCGTTGCACTGTTGTGGTACAGAGCAAAAGTCACGAAGCCAGAGGATTCCTAATCAGCTTAAATGTGTGGCTTTTCTTCCCTCTTGTCCTCTGCCTCCAGAAGTTTGCTGATCCTCAGGAAGTAATAGGGGAAGGAATGTAAAGAAATCCACCTCTGTTTTTTTTAAGTACTTTATTTGCAAAGCACAATTACTGTTGACACTTCTAAATGCTCAGCAGTCAGAGGAAGCTAGAAGATGAATTGAATATTGTTTAATAATTGAGGACACTGTTACTAGTGACCATCTGTAAGTCTGAATCACTTTCCCCTGAACACTCAGGTCTTAAAACAAGCAGAAATAATAATCCCATTTCTCCAGGGCACTGTTAACTTCAGCTGTCAAATTACTCCTTCCTTCTAAAATCTCATATTTTAAGTTCATGCTTGCTCGCTTTCTTCTGCATCAAATAAGTTTCAAATACAATGCTTAAAAATACCTTTTAAAGAATTCTTTTTATAGTGGAAGTTGACAGTTCTTAGTCTGATTTATTCTTCTGTACAGCATGAGTTACAGCATTTTACTTATTAGTTGCTGTTTCAAATCTAGTGACTTCAGTGTTTGTGCATTTATTTGAAACTAAAGAGCTGTGGTTAATTGCTGTTTTGTCTAAAAATCCTTTTTGGCAAATGTATTTATAACTAATAAATCTTGTTTGTTTTTTCTAGCATTGCTCTTGATTGGATTTGTTTAATTTGATATGGAAAGAATTTCATGATCTTAAACTTAAAAACCAATGTACTGGATAAAAAAAAAAGAAGAAAAATTGTGTACTATTTCTATTTTAATTTTTTTTCCTTGTAATTTCTCTGGGGCTATTTTTCCTGAAAGCTGTCCTGCTCATGGAGTAATTTCAGTCAATACATTTTTAGTTAGTTTCAGCTTTTGAATACTATATGCTTTCTTCTTATTCAGCATTGAAATAGTTAGTATGTTTTTAAAAACATGTTTATATTAATGAGTTCAAAAGACCTGTCACAAATAATGTTTTCCAAGAACTTCCACTTCTGTGGAAGCTTTGTTTTTTCTAATTCCTGAAGAAATACCATTGGTATGTGTTTTTATGTTTTGTCTGATGAGGAGATTTGTGGTCTTGGGTTGTATTTCGGAGTACGCATTTCTGGGATTGAAAAACTGTGCAGCTGTTCTGTTATTACCACTAAAGAACAGTTGCAGAGTTACTGCTTTTGTTAAAGAAATTTTCCATTACAACTGTGTTCTTCTTTAATAATACCCTCTTTGGACACATGAAACCAACTTTTAACACGTAATTTCATTATCACCATTGCCTTCTGTATTCTTCACTTTCCACTTTACGGCATCGCCTAGAGAACTTGGCAACTTCGATGCTGCTACAGAGAGCTTCCAGAAGGCTTTGCTCTTAAACCAAAACCATGTTCAGACATTGCAACTCAAAGGAATGATGCTTTATCATCATGGTAGCTTAGATGAAGCACTAAAGAACTTTAAGGTAAGCAGCCCTAAGTAAACACAAAATTAAACTGCTTTAACAAGAACTAGTATCCAATAAGTGCAATAAAAGGGATAATTGGTAAAATTTTTCATTCTGAATGCAGGGGGGTTGGAACTAGATGATCTTTAAGGTCTCTTCCAACCCATAACCATTCTAGGATTCTGTTAGCATTTGAACTAAAATTAATTATTTTTGTGAAGTCTGTCTTAAAAGATTTACAAAAACTTGTAGTTTTTAATTAAGAATGGAATTTTCCTAAAACTAAGATACTTCTTCTGTTTTATGAATTTTTACAAGCAAGCTGTTTGAATTGCTTTATCCATGTTTTGTTGTTTATTTGCGTTTGTTGTGTTTTTTGGTTTTTTGAGTTTGTTTGTTTCTGTTAAACTGGTAATTGTGGTTTTGCTAATATTTCAGTTGAAATCTAAAGCTTTTTTTGTATCTGATGGAAGAAGGACTGTAGTCTTTGTAATTTTAAGCTTAAAGTAAGCATACAGAGTTCCAGTACTTATCTATTTTTTCTATTTTCTTTGTTTTGAAAAACTCAGAATATGTTGTGATGCATTGAGCTTGTAAAAATGTGTGTGTTTTTGTAGGTAAACAAAATCTGGCCTCTTTTCATTGGCATTAAATAACCACCTCATTTTGTAGACCTGTGTTAATCATATGTCTGTATTATTAAAACAAGGAATGAAATAAGGTGCAGAAACCACTACATCCCTTTCTGAATGAGCGTGTGCTTATCCCAAGGAGAATGCTTTATGCGCATTATTGCATATTCACCTTCTGTAACACAGTTTGTAGATACTGGTGTAATTGAAAAGATATTTGAACTTCTAAGGTGGAGAGCCTCTTCTAAAGACATGTAATTGCTGAAAGAATCACAGCATTAATTTTTGAATGATAAATATGAATTTGCTATGTGTTTAACATAAATAGTTGACTAACACAGTGTAATGCATGACCTAGTGAAGATATATGGATGAAAGAAATGGCAGAATATGTGTGTTGAACCAGCCAGAAATTACTTGTTACAGTTACTGTCAGGAGTATGTTTATTCAACTAATGTGAAAACATGTTCAAGACCAGGTTGGATGAGGCCTTGGGTGATATGATTTAGCGTAAGGTGTCCCTGCCCATGGCAGGGAGGTTGGAACTAGATGATCTTAAGGTCCTTTCCAACCCTAACGATTCTATGATTCTATGATTTGTAGTTAGAGCAAACATGATCTATTTTCGTATCAACGAGAGTATGATCCAAAGCATAGTTGTACTGGCAATAATTGATCTTAATAATCAGTAAATGTTCTTATGCAGTCTTCCGACCAAACAGGTTAGTTTATTTGAAGATATTTGTTCTGTCTTGATTTATGAGTGTTTTGCTCTTTTAATCTCCTAGAGATGTTTACAGCTAGAACCATACAATGAAGTATGCCAGTACATGAAAGGTCTCAGCCATGTTGCAATGGGACAGTTTTATGAAGGCATAAAAGCTCAGACTAAAGTTATGTTAAATGATCCACTACCAGGTCAGAAGGCCAGCCCAGAATATCTGAAAGTGAAATACCTTCGAGGTAAGTTGGAATTGTTTTTCTTTTATTATTTCAATTTTCTGAAATCCTTCAAGAACTCTGAAAGTGCAAGCATGCTTGTAGTTACACCATTTTAAGGAAACCATCATACATTCTCATGAGCATTGTTTAGTATGTCTCTTTAAAAAAACATACATTGATTCCTGTTTGTTCGTGCAGTTAAAAGCTAGGACCACAAATGGAAAAGAAATAGACTAATTTCTATCTTGGAAATTAGCTAATAGCAAAATTAAATTATCAAAGAGTAATTACTTATTAAAGTCATGTTGGATAGTTGTCAAAGATATGATTTGGGTTTTGTTTTTATGTAAGTACATAAATAGGCTTATTATGCAAACAGTATTTATTTCTTTCCTACAGAGTATTCTAGATACTTGCATGCGCATTTGGATACCCCTCTTTCAGAATACAATACCGATATAGATCTTCCTGGAAATTTCAAGGACCACTGGGCTAAAAATCTTCCTTTTCTCATAGAAAATTATGAAGAACAGCCAGGGTTACAGCCACACATAAAGTGAGTTTTGTTTTGGGTTTTTTAAAGCCTACTCCAAACATTTTTTTCAGTTTAACTTTTAAAAGTGCTATTCTGAAGTGCATTATAATTGATAAATGTTTAATGCTATATGAAAGTGTACACTCAGTGTGTAAATCCTTTTCAAAATCATAGGGGTTGGAGTTAGTTTAGCTCATAAACAAGGAAGAATGAAACTTAAGATTATTTTCTTCACTTCTGTCTTCACATTATCAATAACATCCACAAAATGTTTCATATTCTGTGACCTTACTGAGTAAATATTCTGTTTCTTTTCTTGTAATTAATGTTAAGGAATTGATAAGTTTGAGATTCTCAGTGTAGCTTTATGTAGCACCTTTATTAGTTTCTTGTTGCGTGTTACATTTTTATTTTGTTATAGGTGTAATTTCCTAAATACTTAATTTTTTTTAATGTTAGGTGCATTTCAATGGGAAAAAGTATACTCTGGAGTAACTCGGATAATGAGTATTTTAGATGGAGGGTGATTTCAGTCAACAAAGGTGGGATTTATAAGAATAGGCTTCAAAAATATGTAGCTAAAGGAAAGATAGCAATTTCTCCTGGTGTAGTCTGGTTTCTAGATATATTTTAATGTAGTCACTCTATCTGTGTAAAAAATAAAATTGCCAACTTAAAAATTTATGGCTTTTGAGTGTATGGAATAGAATCCAACTTTTTAGCACAAGAAGCTTTTACAGAATTACAGGAGTTACAGAATAAGGGCTCTGGTTTCTGTGCATACTCTTTTTTACTTAGTGTTTAAGTTCCTCATGGTGAGTGTAACATTGAAGGTTACTGTATTATCTGTGAACTTTATTTAGTATCACTTATAATGAGCAAGTCTGAAGGTGAGATACTGGTTGTGACAGTGGCCTGGCTTCAGACAGACAGTAAAAAGATCTGCTATTGAATTCAGTAAGACCAGAATTTCAGTTGAGATATTGAATGTAGCTGCCATGTGCTGTGTAGGTTCAGTGGGGTGGGAGGAGGAATGAGTGTTCTTTATACTGCCTTTAAATATTTCTCACACAAATGGTGTTGATTATTAGACAGACAAATCTGTGTTTTACAACTTTCAGGACTTTTGTGCCAATTTTTGTCTGATGCATATTTTTCTCCTCTATAAGAGATGTGTTATTTCAGAATTTTGAAAGCTATAAGCCTGATGTGCAAGAACTCATATGTGTAGCTGATCATCTGGGTTCCATGATGCAGTATGAGACACCAGGATTTCTTCCAAATAAAAGAATACATAGAGGTATAATGAAAAAAAAAAAACAACAAACCAACCCCCAAACAATGTGGTGATAATTTAATGTTATACCTTTGCTGTCTGCAAATTAATTTTATTCTGTTCTTTTCAAATCAGATAAAAAGTTTAAAATGAAAATAATCCCTATGGCAGCAGTTTCTTGTCCTAATTGGTGACTGGAAATCATAATCACCCAGATTCTATTGATGTTGGCAATTCTTTTCCTATAAATACATCACTTTCCTATTTCAGTTTTCATATGTGTAGCAATTCAAGTGTTTGGCTATAATCCGTTTTCTGTTATTTGTCCCTCTATCCTCCTTCCGCACCCCCAGCAATGGGATTGGCCACTCTAGAAGTAATGCAAGCTGTGCAGCGGACTTGGGCAAACTCGAAAGTTCGGATGAATGGGAAAACCAGACTGATGCAGTGGAGAGATATGTTTGATATTGCTGTGAAATGGAGAAGGTAATGAGGGGGAAAAGAGAGAACAAGCCTTATGTCAGTTGTAATACTGATGCATACTTCAGTTAACCAAAGGGCTGAAGTCCAGATGAGAAAGTGCTTGCTGCTGCTCTAACTAGAAAGCCTTCTGATAAAGGAGAAGGAAGATTTAAGTACAGAAGTGCCCTTCTGAAAATACTCAATTCCTCTTGTTTTTTAAAAGAGGGAAAGAATTGGGAATAGCATTTTCTGGTCAAGTCAAAGCTGTGAAAAGCTGTTCAATACGTTGCAGTTTAGGCTAACAAATACAAGTAGTTTCAAACTCCAGTAACATAAAATGCATACGAGTTGTTGCTTTTCTTATGAAAATCGTACATGTGTTTCAATAAAATGTTCTTTTTTGTGATCTCTGAATTCTAGCTTTAGCCTAAAATTAGGCTGTGTGTGAACAAAGCTTGGTTAAAAATACTACATGGAGTGAAATGTATGCAAATTCATGTCTTTTGTCTTTGTAGGATAGCTGACCCTGACCAGCCTGTGCTTTGGTTGGACCAAATGCCTGCCCGAAGCCTTAGCAGAGGCTTCAATAATCACATTAACTTAATCAGGTAGGAGAGTTTTACAAAACAGCTTCCCCACACACAAAGGGATTGTACCAAAACTTACCAACTGTTCACAAAACAGTGTATTAGAGTATCAGATGTATATGTGCTTACTGGTTTGCTTTAATATTTATTTTATATTTTCTAATGGAACATTTGGGGTTTGTGCTCCTCAGATTTTCCTTATGACATTTCTCCTTTTTCCTGACTTTCAATTGTATGACTGAGTTATAGCAAGATGTAACTAGGATTTTACGCAATTTTACGTGCAGCTTTTAATTCCCACATCACCTATAAAAATTAAGTTGATCATAGTTGTAATGTTTCAAATATGCTTCTCAAAGATAGTGGCAGCAGTAATGACACAGTGCTATTTTACTAGCTTCAATACTAATTTATAGTAGAAAGGAAAAACATAGTTCCTTTAATTGTTTTCAAACCAGGCCAAAGTAAAAGCAGAAAAGACAAAACAAGTAACCTGTGAAAGGTGACAGTTGCACTTTCAAACAAAGGTAAATTTTAAAAGATTCAACCACTGTTGTACGTTCCATCTTCTCCCATGCTGCAAGACTCAGTATTGTAGTCATGACAGTGCTACCTCCCAGGGAGTGGTAGAAGTATGAGAGACTCAATGTGGCAACATCACTGTCAATCACAGGAGCAGAGTGTGTTTGTGTAAGTAAATATGTAGCCAGCATTCATGTTATTTGCCTTCTTCACATCCTCCCTTGGGGAATTATTAAATCTTTGATCTGTCATTCTGTTTTTGTATCTCTTTCTTTCTTTCTTTGAAAAGCTGTCGAGGAAAAAAGGATAAAGGAAGCAAAGCTTTCTTAAGAATTATTTCAGGCTGAGAAAACCGGTGATGTTCTGATGCTCACATACAGAGGCTAATACTTTGTCCACGCTCTTCCACTTTGCTGGACCCTAGCAACATCCACTTTAGGGAGTGGGTGCAATTCAGCATTAAACTCCAATGCAGATCAGTAGTTGCTTTGCAGGATGTGCTGCTTCTTGAACAATCTTATGCTCAGGCTTTTGTCATCCCCCAAGCCAAGTGTTACATTTGGGCTCCAAGCTGTGTCCATCTTTGTTGCTGCATTTTTTTCTTTTCACATGTATGATGCTATAGGGATGCTGGGGATGGACTATTCGTTAGGGACTGTAGTGATAGGACAAGGGGTAATGGGTTAAAACTGAGACAGGGGAAATTTAGATTGGATATAAGGAAGAAATTCTTTACTGTAAGGGTGGTGAGGCACTGGAATGGGTTGTCCAGGAAAGTTGTGAATGCTCCATCCCTGGCAGTGTTCAAGGTCAGATTGGACAGAGCCTTGGGTGAGATAGTTTAGTGTGAGGTGTCCCTGCCCATGGCAGGGGGTTTGGAACTAGATGATCTTAAGGTCCTTTCCAACCCTAACTATTCTATGATTCTATGCAGCAGAAACCACAACCATCTGTACTTTGAGATGAGGATGCATTCTATACTTCATCTGTTTCTTCCTGGTTTTATTTTAAATGGCAGATTAAAAGCTTAATTTCTAGGTAACTGCTGGCAGAAAGGCATTCAAGTAACAGCAACTAATTGCCATGCTAAAAATAGCATCTGGGGAAATATGTCCCTGTACAGGATTTCTCTTGTCAGCACCTCTGTTTTTCATTGGCCAAAGTACTTCACTTGTTTTCTTCTCATCAGAGAATGCTATCAAAACTCATGATTTACTCTCTGAGATGTTTTGGTGATTTCATAGAAATCTGAAACAAGCTTCACAATCATTCCGAATGGTAGGCCTACAGTGAATCCCATTCGAACCTTTTTTGGTTTTGGCTCAGCCTTGACTTCTGGGGCTCTCATCAGCATTTCAGTTGTGCTTTTTTGATGGCTAGGTAGAGGTTCTCTTAAAATAACTGATTTTCTTGAAGGAAGAATAGATTTGGAGCAGCCTAAATACCACTGCCTTAGGAGTTGATCACAATTTAGTACTGGGTGGTGTTTGCATCCTTTTTGATTCCAGAAACCTATACTTTGATCATTCTGCATCCCAAGTAATCACTGCTTTCATTGGTCAGCTTTCTGTAGTGATTTGTTTCTCCTTTTGGATTGCCTCACAATAATTTCACATAGGGCTAGGGGTAAAAGAAATAATATATTAAGTGGTAGTAGTTTTGTTTGTGTTTGGTTTCTTTTTAATTACTTTTGAAACATGTTCTAGTCCATTATGATTTCTGAATGGCAATTTAATCTTAATGGTTTATACAGATCTGTATGATCTCCTTCATTACTCAACTGTGAAATGGATGGTGATTTGAAGATATTAATAGGCTACACAGCTAACACCTTTTTGCTGATAATTCAGATCACTTTATGATCTTTTGACTGTTTTTTGGGAAGACATACATTGCTTTCTATTTGGCTTATTATTTGAAAGTTATTCTCATAACTGTATGACTAAGGCTGAATTCTTTCTGTATGACAGCTACCTGAAAATCAGGTGTAATAATAAATTATTTAGGCTGAAAAATGGCAGCTTTCATGGTTATTAAATATACCAAGATATAAGCTGTTCAGCCAAATAAGAAGTGTAAAAACAGCAGTTGGGTGTATTTGTAACAGATCAAGTCATGCTGAGCTCAGGCTGTCTCTAGGTTTTGTTTAGTCTATATTGTACACCAGTATTTCCTGTGTGCAAAAAATTTAGAGTAGATATCTATTAACATAACCTTTTTCTTCACTCAGAATTCTTTGCATTTGAAACCCATTATTGTTCAGTGATTTTTGTCAAAATCTTGGCATGGAGGCACTAGCATTCAGTGACTGCTGAATTAAAAATTCTTTTTCAGAGTGGCAAAATGTGTAGAAAGCAGCAGGAAACAAAAAAATTTTTGTTTGTTTTGAGTCAATTTGGGGGCCTTTTGTTAAAGGTGTGTAAAAAACATCTTGCACTTCACAGTGTTTGTTAGGCTTCCGGATCTTAGCAGTCTGAAGATGCAAGTATATATGTCAGCTGTCACTACTTCATTTGTCTATAGACAAGTGTTACTTCAGGTTATCTCCTTTCTGGCTCAAATGATAAAAGCTGCCAAGTTTCATTTAAAGTAGAGAAAATATTTTTGAAAGTTGAAGTTATTTCATAGGCAAAACAAGGCTAAACATTAGTGATATACTCAATATCTTTATAAGAAAATTAAGACACTCTCTTGAACACTGCTCCTTTTGAATCCTTGGTGATAGTGTTTATTAAACAAGGAGAAAGAGTAGGAATAAACACAGATCACTTCTGACCACCCACCTAGTCTTTTCTCAGTACGACTGTTTCTGGATGGCCTTGCAGAATGATAAGTCTGGTTTGGATGTATTTTTCTGAGATGCCAGGAAAATACAGTTCCTTATACTGACATACTTCTGCCTGTTGTACAGATTATTTTTTTTAATACAGATGGAAAATGATGGGACGTACAACAAGGGCAAGTTATGTGTATAGATTTGTCTTCATCTTTCCACTTTCCCTACCTCCCTTTCTGATGTGCAGATATATATAGGTGCTCCATTTCTGTTCAGTTTTTAAAGACTGATTCTGCCATTATTCAGAGACTAGGCCTGTTGAATTGTGAGACCAAGTGAGACATGAGACAGGGACTTAAGCTGCCAAAAATCACTTAGAATGGGGGAAAAACAGAGTTGTACACACTTTCCTGTGATTGACAGTGGTTTTGCTTCCTCAGAGAGCGATAACGTTTGCTTTATAAAATCTTGTTTTGTAGACTGGGAGAAGAGGAAGGACTCCTACAAATGCAATAATGGTATGTAATTTTTCCTCTGAGTGGTTATAATCCTAGCAGGTTTCTATCAAATTTTCAATGTTGTTCTTTTTTTTTTTTTTTTCCTTAGTAGTCCAGAGAAAAAAACAACACCTTTTTGATGTTCTTGTTTAACAGTTACTGCTTGTAACTGTTAGGAGTCAAAGCAATATACTTCAGTATAGACTTCATACAGACAGTACATACAGACAGTATATACTTCAGTATTACTTCAGTACAGATGAATGTAGGTGAATAAAATAAAATGTGTGTGGGCTGTCAGAGGAGGTCAGCATATAGGCAAGTATGTAAACTAGAGATTGTTGTTTCTAGAAGTAAATTCATGGGCAGATTAAGAATTCTCTCCTTGTTATGCAGCATCTATGAGTGTAAATAATTGTTTAAGAAAGGTTGTATCCGTATACAAGTTGAGAGTTATCCTATAGATTTACTGGACAAGGGCTGAAAATGAGTAAATATCTGTGGAATGTAGTTTATCAGAGAACAATGACACTAATCATACATGAGCTTTGCTATGTTTGCTATGGATTCTATATTCAAAATTGGGGATGGACAATTCACCACTTCAGACAAACCTCAGGTTCATTCCCTTAATTTACAAAGCATCTGTGGATAAAATGCTGTCAAATATTTGTGGGAAATATTTGTGTCTTAGCCCTGGAATGGGGGGTTGAAAAATAAGACTTCAAAAAACCTTTTATTTTCTTTGTAGGGGACAGGTCATTAACATGCGGTACCTGGAATATTTTGAGAAAATTCTTCATTTTATCAAAGATAGGATCCTTGTTTATCATGGGTAAATTACTGATATCTTTTTTTTTTTTCCTGCTTCATTCCCTGGTAATTCTGATTTGAAATTGACATAATATTCCTTTTAGAAAGTCTGAGGGATATGTTCTTTTTAGTAAATTCTATTTTCTTGATATCTATAATTATCTTATTTCCTATTGGAAATGCAAAATTCTATTCATTGCCACATAAAGTAGCTTCAATAGGAAAAAACATTGTGAGTTACAGTATACCTAGAAACTAATAATGGTATTGAATTTGTGCCCACAATCCTCATGAGTGGGTTTCAGGTCTTTCTAAAACATGATTTATTAAAGATCTTGGGTTTTCTCTTTAATAGAATAGAATACAATTTCTCTGCGTATTGAGATTAGTTTATTAAATGAGAAAAAAAAAAGATAATTTTAATTGAAACTGGTGTCTGACAAGTGGTTTTAAAGGAATAGAGAATCTTTGCCACCTGCTGCATAGATAAGTTGGTAGGCTTTGTCCTGAAACAGAAGACAGTTTTAGAATTGTGAATGAAAAAATATGACTAAAGGTAACCTGAAAATTGATGTTAATGTATGTTTCAAACTTTCAGTATTTTTTTATGAGTAAAATGGTTTTGCCACCTACGGTTCGTTTGTGGTGACACTGTTCTGATGACATTAAAAATTAAGAAACTCCTTTTAGCTTTAAACTCTCATTTTTCTTTGGTCTGGTAACTTTTATTAAATACTGAGTTCTGTTTCTCAATCTCATTATGCTGCTTGAATATCAAACAATGAAAGTACAGAAAATCCTTAGAACAATTGAAACCATTTAAGTTTTGTAAAATTTAAGATAGTTCCTAAAGATATGCAAGTTCTGTACTACTGGGAAGTCTGTTGTCTACTGGGAGAAAATCTGTTCATAGTGAGCCAGCAGCATTTGACTTTAAACCAGAGCAATTTGTGCTGTACTTAAAATAATTCTGTTCTTAAAATCTGGGTGTACAGTAATTAGTTGATATTAAAGCACTAGTTCAGTAGGTTTCTTCGCAGTCCAGCTGTGCCTGCATCTGTAGTATTACCTTTGAGGCTACACAGATGCATAAATTTTGACAGTTAAGCTGAAAAATAAGATGAGCTGATATAGGATGAAATTACTTCTTTTCAGAAACGCTACATGTGTTCAACCATTGCCATTCCATATTTAACTTTTTTCCAGAGCTAATAATCCAAAAGGACTATTAGAAGTTCGAGAAGCTTTGGAAAAAGTACATAAAGTAGAAGATCTTCTTCCCATAATGAAGGTAAATTAAAGTAAAACTTGAAAACATGAAAAAATTAATGAAATGTGTTCTGAGAGATGTCCAGTTCCTCAGAATACCACCATTGTGTTATAAACTTAGAATGAATAACTAGAAACACGAAAGTTATTTCAAATCTGCATGTGTGGAATATGATCTTCCCTTTTGATATATGCAGATGTGTGATGTGTATTTGAAACGCTTGGCCTAATTGTGAATTGGTAAAGAAATGATGGGAAGACCAAATATTGAATGTAATTCTTTAAAGCTAGCCTTATCAACTGGGAGAGTTTGTGGTCAGATCCACCATAATGGTATCACAATATGCCTGCACAGTGTGAAGGAAAAAGAGGAAGATGTGTGAGAGATTAGGAACGTGGAAGCTCTCTTTAGGTTTATTGGTACAGGTTAGTATGCGGTAGGGCTGGTAGGGGGAAGCAGAGGAGTAGTTGCCCTTGGTGACTGATAGCTAATCTGAAATGAAATCTTGGTTTATGTTCTTGTGCTTTGGAGGTCTGTCAGAGTAGGAGCAGGGAAATGTGCAGGTTTTCTTCTTTATTTATATTCTTATCTCAAGTAATAAGGCTTTAGCTGGGTTTAAGTAAAAGGTCTTTCCCCACTCCTGTGCATTAAACTGGAAGGAGTAGTGTCTATGTTTTTGGGCTTGGGGAAACCTGTTACAAAGTATTTCTTTTAAAGGATTGGAGTGGAGTTTAGTTAGAATAGGGTAACATTTGGGAAGAAGCATGGCTAAATAGAGACAAATTCATTGCTTTTCCCCCTGTCAGCTGTGTCCACACTGCATTTTTATATCTAAGCAAAGCTGACAGATTGCCATAGAAGGAGCACTTTGAAGATATATGGCTGTTACTGCTAATAGGCTGTCTGGGTTTGGATTTGTTTATGGTAGTAGTGCTCACTCACTTGTGCCCTATAGGCATCTGTACGGCAGCTATATGACTCAAGCACTGTATTTTTATATGGGTTTCTTTTAGTATGTATTACAAATATAAGTGTCTTCAAAGAACGTATCATAATTTTGGAAGCAATTCTTAAATTACTGTCTTGTTCTTTGCCTGGAAAGATGAAGTCAGGTGGATACTAACTGAACTTAAGTAAAACCTTGTGATGAAGAGGTCATAGATGTTGGGATGGATAGACAATTAAGTGTTCCCTACTGACACAGAAGACCTGGAAAGCACCTAATATGGCTACTGTTGAATTGTAGGTCAGAAAACATGTTACTAGTAGAGGTAAAAATACAGATTGCTCCAAGAGAATGGTGAAAATGTATAAACAGAGTGGGCTATACATGACTTAATTCAAAACAAATGTTTCAACTGGCAGCAAATGTTCTTCCTGGTTTTCATAACCTGTACATTTTGCTCTGGTTTGAATCTCCTGTATCCCATTACGAATTGTATTGAAATGGAATGCTGTCCCTCATTAGAGGCTTTTAGTTTTGTTTCTTTAAAATAAATGCAGATTCTCTTTAAACAAAACAAGTGCTATCTTAAAATAAATAATCACTCAAGTAATTCATTCAACACTATTGCATTATAATCATTAATAATGTCTGTATAAAATTAATGTCTGCTAATATTGATGTAGTTGGGTTATTCAGGTAGCTGGGGAATGTATGTCAAAAGCTGAGCTTTTGGCTTTAGTTAAATACAGTTTTGCCTGGTTTATACAACTCTGGCTACAGTATTACAATTTTAGATAATGTAACTTTGTGAAATTCTAAAACTTTGTGATATTTTTCCTTTTAATGAGGAAGGAACATTAATTTAAACTGGATCATACTTAAGAAATTGTTGCAGAGAGCTGTGTTCTGGAGTCCACACTTAAACTAGTATAAACATAAAACAGGCTGTCAAATTCCTGCTTTTTCATTTACATTGTTACGCCAAAAGGTTACTCTCAACCTGCAAGCTGGGGAAGAATCTGCACAACTCGAACTGCTTTGCATAGTTGTTTCTCATAAACAGTGCTCCTTTATGTTTGCTATATAGTTATAAAGTTGAATGTCAATATGCCTCATTAAATATTTATGATTTCAGTAGGAAAAAAAGGATAAATGAAATAACATAGTTCACAGTAACTCTTTATCCTGTTCCCTCAGTTTGTCATTTCTACTGTATGTATTTTAAGGATTTCAAAACAATAGCTAGGCAGTCTGTCTTTCTTCACTCTAATATCAGTTTTTTTCTTTTGAAAGCAGTTTAACAGTAAAACAAGAGATGGGTTTACTGTGAATACAAAAGTCCCTAGCCTCAAGGATCAAGGGAAAGAATATGATGGATTCACAATTACAATAACAGGAGATAAGTATGTTTGCTATTTTCAAGGGTTCAGGTACATTAACTAATGATGAAGTGTTAATCTTCTCAGATGCCATTTTTACTTGCATAAAGTAGGGTCTGTTTCTCACTCATGGTATTTCTGTAAATAAATAGAAAAAATTGTTCATTTGAGGAGTTCTGTTTCCTGTTGTGTTCCCTAACAAAGAGGGAATATGGATAACATTGGTGGAGTAGGCCTTGTTGAGATGATTCTCTAATTTACAGCATAAAAGTGGAGGGAGACCTTGTTATTTATCTTAAACTATAAAATACCTAAAAAGGAAAGATCTCAAAAGTCTAAGTCTTTATTCATATCAAAATGCGTTTCTTTTTGTGAGACCTTATGATTATAGTGACTTCAAAGTCTTGAATGGAATGGGAATTTCTGTGTTCTAAGAGTGGAAGAGACAGGCTGTCTTCTATTTCAATAGTACCTGTATGTAAAAGGATACCAACAGGGGGCTTTGGGACACTCTCTGGGTGAGGTAGTAAATTTCTCACTTCGTGGATCCTGGCTCCTTCCTAAAGACTGAGCATTAATCTGAAGTTCAGAAGCTCTGTCCTACTACTAAAACCTTTGGTTTATGTGATTTAAAATTCTATGCATTGGAATTTTTCCCAGAACTTGTGTGCTTTCAGTGAGTTGCATGGAAGCCAAACTGCTCTCTAAAATGTTGACATTATCTCTTGGGTTTTAATTTTATATACTGAATGATATGCCTATATGCAGTGAAATGGCATTAAATCTATGGCCTCAAAGTTTTGGGAAAAATATTTTGGTGTCAGTAACACTGTTTAACTTTGTTCTGCACAAACTTTGTTGTGTAGCAGTGAGTCAGTTTTGATCCATAATTTGTAACTATGCTTTTATGCAAAAACAATTTCATTTTGGTAATTTTAAAGTTAACAAAACTACACATTACATTCTATACAAAAATCTCAATGCCATGAAGATATTTTAAATTTTTGTATTTTTTCTTTTTACGTACACTTTAAGTGAAACACTAACGCTCCTCAGGTATTCTTCAATGGTAATACTTCATCTGTGATTAGACAGAAATCTTCATGAGTTCTCTTAGACAATTTACAAGGTCATAAAATGTTTGTAATTCAGGGATTTATTTTTTTTCTTTAAAAAGGGGGATAATGCACATAATCTTCTAGAGGAGAAATCATAGGAAAAAGTTTATGGTGTGGTATTTAACTGCAGCATGTTTGTAACTTACCCTGGATATTAGGCTATGCATCTGTTAGAAAAAAATTCTTACCTTCTTTTTTTGTTTCATCCACTTGATAGAGTGGGGAACATATTATTTTCAGTAGAAACTCAAACAACAGAAGAGAGAACACAGCTGTATCATGCAGAAATAGATGCGCTATATAAGGATCTAACGGCGAAAGGAAAAATTCTGTCTGCAGAGCTGGGGGTAAGGCTCTTTTAATGGAAATGATGAATTCCCTGATAAAATTCTGTCATGTTTTTATACCTTCTCTTTAACAGTTCCTGTTCTAATAATTTTTGACAGAGATCATAAGCAGTAAAATTGACTGCTTGCTTAAACCCAATTATGGCATATAGCAGAAGAAGTTGTCATAATTCTATCTGTTACTGTAAGATTTGCAATG
Source organism: Pezoporus wallicus (assembly GCF_028554395.1). Classification (NCBI taxonomy): domain Eukaryota; kingdom Metazoa; phylum Chordata; class Aves; order Psittaciformes; family Psittacidae; genus Pezoporus; species Pezoporus wallicus. The sequence continues at coordinate 7,981,654 of NW_026637663.1, forward strand.
CTTTGCTGCAGTAAGAGTCTAGACAAGGTCTCAGTATCACAGAGTGTTCCTTCCCCCTCTTCCTTCACCCTTATTTTCTTTGTTTTCCTGTGTGTTCACTGTTTCATCATCCTTATAAGCACTGTTTAGGATTTGGCTCATGGTGGCTACATGTAATATGAGAAGTAGTACAAATTCATGAGAAACACTGGAATTATATTTGTGTTGATTTGTATTGCAGTGATGATCTGACTGTATTTGAGCTTGTGCTTTCCATTTTTCATCCTTTTATACTGCATAGATGAACTGTTTCACCTAAATTTTAAAGATCTAACAGAATAATTTGTTTAAACATGGGTTAATCAGGCTTCAACTTCCCAGCTTGAGATTTTTCACATTTGAAATGGTTTAAAAAAAGTAATTACAGTACTGTAAGACTTTCCAATATGTGTTCCTTTATGTGGTGTTATCTGAATATTAAATTATCTTTAATTCATTTATTTTTTTTTCTGTTGCTTAGGAAGTAGATGCTGTTTGCAACTTGATCCTGTCATTAGTTTATTACTTCTATAACTTAATGCCACTTTCAAGAGGATCTAGGTTAGTGATTGTCTTTATCATGTCTGTTAATCTTGAATGCACACTGTCAAATATCCATGTGTTGCAGTATCATTATATTTCTTAATATTAAAAAGCTAAAAGAGCCTTGATTGAGCGGTGTGTCACTCAGTCTCTCATTTTGTGCTGCCATGACAGTAAGTACTGACTTAGTACTGTTTTAAAAGCTGTTTGGTAATTGCTGATGGCAATTTTTCATAGCTGCATGTATATTTAAAATGATGGGGAGTCTGTATTTATAGACTATTGCTCATAGAATGAAAAGTGCCATTTTTAAATTGTAATGCTTAGGTTCCTAATCCGTATTATGTTACTCCACTGTAATTTCACTCAAAAAGCTTTACCAAAACATGTATTTAAGAGGAAATATACTTTGAGATCATTTATTTTAATAAAATACATTTAAGTATTATGTTAGTAATTTATTGCAGCTGTTAGGGTCACCAGATGAAACCCTAGAATAAAGTCCCATATGTCACAGATAAACCTGGCTATATCTAAGACTGTTATGAATCTGTTCCCCAAAGCATTTAAGATCTTTAAGCTCATTATTAAACACAGTTTGATAGAAAATAAAATTTTAAAAATCCAGAGACCTCATTTGTATAACCAGGTTTTGCCTTTCTCTTGCAGCATGTGGAAATTAAATTCTGAATTTCACAATTAAAAAATTGAAAGTTAAAAAAAGTTAAGTAGCTGAAGAGCTTTACAGAGCCTCTTGTCTCTGTTGCAGTAGAGTTCATAAACTCTTCCAGGCTACAGCTAAGCTTCTTGGGAACAGGGGTTTGCTTTGTTTTCAGCTCTACGGAGTCTTAAAAGCTTGAAAGTCTGAAACTGTGATTCTGACTACTGTAGATACAGTGCTCTTCTGCTCCATAGGATCATAACTTCATTCCGGTGGTGCTGGAAAGTAACACTGATTTCTCTTTTTAAGTGTTTCATGCTTGGTTTTACATGTAAAATAAATTAACTAGCACGGTAATTTTTACTAGCCTTCTATGAAACAGCACTATATTATATTTGTTTTGTAGTCTAAAATAGCATTATGGAAAGATTTTTACTGTTCTGTGGTTTTGTTGGTTTTTTTTTAGTGTGATAGCTTATTCAGTGATCATGGGGGCACTGATGGCAAGTGGAAAAGAAGTATCAGGAAAAATCCCTAAAGGAAAGGCAAGTATCAAAATACACTGGTTCAACCTGCATGGAGGAAGTGATACTTGTAAATATGAGGAAGGAGCTGTAAGAATGAATAGGAGTTGCACACTTGTTTACTGGAGATGGGTGAGATGCATGCTGTGGTGTCTTGCAGCCTGAGAGAGTTTTGAAAATCTCATTGCTGTTCTGACGGCGGTGAGATTAGAGATATCATGTGCATAATTCTGGTTAGTCAAATTGTAACACTTTATATCCCACAGTAAATACAGATTTGTAACTGAAGTTTCTAGTGTGCTGAGCTGCTTTTTGAGAAAGGTTCTGAGAGTACTTGGGTAGAATTAGTGACTCTTCTGGCTCATAGCAGAAATTTTCTGTCTTTGCGCTCAATGTGTTTCCAGAGCATTTAGGGCTTGCTAAGGAAAAATGTATTTGCAACTTCTCTTGATTTCTTGTATTCTGCTTAATTGAAAATAAGTCCTAGCTTTTAAGTTACTATTCTTGAATATTATACCATCTTGCTCAATAAAGGGTTTCCTTTATTCAACTATTGGTCTATTAGCTGTGTTATCCTTTTAGCAGGAAAGGAGTAAAAGCATCCCCATTTTTTTAACATATTGTAAAAAGAAATTCCAGTGAGAATAAAAGTTGTTTAAGAAAATATCCTGCATGGATAACTGAAGAAAAAGCAACTTTCCCTTTTGTTGTAGAAAGTCCTGAGAACAATGAAGTTTGTCCTTTCAGTACAATGAAGTCGTAGTAACTCTTAAGAGCAAATTGTACTTGCTTAGTAGCAAGAAAGATTCCTTTCCAGTATGCCATTAAGCTAAAGTAGAAGACTTTTGTGCATTTTGTAAGGCATCTTCTCAAGACTTTATAGGGTAGTGTATTTTGCTGGCTGGTTTCATGCAGGCAAGCAGAGCTTCAGGTTTACTAAAAAGCAGGATTCCCAACTTACAGGAAGCTCTGGGAACATTATTCGAGATATTTACCTGAAACAGAGTGCCTTAAATGGAACAAACCTATTTTTTAGAAAAGCTTTCATCTGCTGGAAGAAGTTGTTTTCCTCAGTTGAATGAAACTGGGATATATAAATATAATTTTTTATTTTCTTTTTTTTTTTTTTTTTTTTTGGGGGGGGGGGGGGGGGGGGTGGGACGGAGGCTAGATTCCATAGAAGGGTCCTGTTATTGCCTGGCAGGTCAATCAGTAGCCATGGTCACTGTAGCTTCCAGTGTTGATTGTGCAAGCCCACAGAGAGTTTTAGTGCCTGGCATGCATGCTGACTTCCAAACTAGTGAGTGATGAGGGGTGAAGTAGTCTGGGCACAGACTAGTAAGCAAGCTTACTCCTGTCTTACCAAGAATGTAGGTTGCACGCTTTCAGAACACTTCCTTGATTTCAGACAAAGTTCACTAAACCACAGATGTGTCTGCTTAAATGTTACAGTACTAAGGAACTGCTGCTTTTGACTGAACATTGTTTTACTTAAAACTTATTTTCAGCTGTAGATACGAGCAGAGTTCTTAGCTATATGTAGTTAAGCTTGTCTGAAAGCCCACTGTGGAAACAAGTAATACAGAGTACCCGTAAAGTTCAATATAAATATACCAATCATGTGATACAATAATTTGCATAATATATTATGTAGAAATCAGAAATTTTCCCATTTCATTTAGACATTGTAGGAAAGGGCAATATTTTTTGGCACTGACTCATGGGTATTAACATCTTGTCAAAAAGATTTAAAAATAACTGTGTTTTGTCATAAAAGGAAGGAAATGTTTTTAAAGTAGAATTTATATGCTAAGAATATTTGAAGATTAACTTCCTGAAATTAGAGAATTTAGACATTAGATATTAATTTCTTTGTATCTATTTTATTGCATTTTCAGCTAGTTGATTTTGAAGCAATGACAGCACCAGGCTCTGAAGCTTTTAGCAAAATAGCAAGGAGCTGGATGAATCTAAAAAGGTAAATCTTTCTGTTCAGACGGGGGGCAAGGAAATATGAAGTACTTTATATGTTCAATTTTAAAATGTACTAAAAAATGTTACTTAGAAATTATGAGCTGAGTAAATGATTGTGTATTTTTTTAACTGTTTAGGATCTGATGATACAAGATTTGAACTTACACACACATTAGTGTATTTCTGGAGTATGAATATAGTGGTTAGTAGTCTAGACATTCAGTTAGGTGTTATCCTCTGAGAAAAATATAATATTTTCATTTACTTCAGTGGTCAAATTTGCTTTTTTATTTTTTTTAATCATTAGCAAATAAGGTGATTGAGTGAACAAAGCAAAGAGAAAATATTAACTTTTTTCCCCCTATTCTTATGCATCTCTTCAAACTATATATCAAAAGTATTTTATTTATCCTTTTAGTGCTATTTTGATTTAGAGAGTGAAGTATTTCCAAAGTCGGTGGAAGTTCTGAATATATGGAATTCCATTACTTAGTATACCTTCATGACTTTTGTATGTTGCTTTAAAACTTTGATTTTCATATTAATTTATTTTTGAATACTGAACACATTCATTACTTGCCAATATTATGAATCTGGTGCATTTGATTTGTCCTGTACAAAATCTAAAAATCCTCCTGAGACAAAACCAGTTTTGATATGCTTCAGGTCAGGCTCAAGATGCTTGAGGGGTGCTGAGAGAACTAGTTGGTGTCCTTACAAGGCTGTCTATAATCTCTGAAAGATTATGCACATAAGGGGACATCTGTAGTGACTGAAGGAAAGAAAATCTTGCATCCATCTTCAAGAAGTCTAGAAGGATGACCCAGGGAAACTGTAGGCTGGTCAGTTTGGTCCCTGGGAAAGTCATGAAGTTAGTCCTGTAGGAAAGTATTTTGGGGTGTATGAAGGAGAAGGTGACTGGGGGACTCTTGTGTGTCCCAATTGATGTTTATTTTTACTTCAGCAAGGACTCCCACTGTGCTGTCATACCAAGACTGCACATTATGGTTTGCACGAATGGCCAGCTAGATGGGTAAAAAGCTGTTAGGATAATCAGATATAGAGGCTACTCAGCACTTCAGACCATACCTAGAATACTGCATCCGGTCTGGGGGCAGAGCAGTAAAGACTGATAAACTGAAGCAAATTCAGAAGAGAGCCACCAAGGTGGTTAGAGCACTGGAGCACAAGCCTTAACTGGTGTGAGTTGGGCTTGTTCAGCCTAGAGAAGGCTTTGACCTAACAGCAGCTTTGCAATACCTGTGTTGAGAAAATGGAGCTGGGCAGTGCTTGGTGGAAGGGCAAAAGACAAAATGCATGAGTTGAAATGAGGTTCAGGCTGAGCATAATCTTTTCACCCTGAGGGTAGGCAGCAGAGCAGAGAGGCTGTGCAGTCTCCATCCCTTTAGATTTTCAAGACCTGACAGGATAAAGCCCTGACACCCTGGTCTGAATTTCAAGACCTGACAGGATAAAGCCCTGACACCCTGCTGTTGACCTTTCTTGGAGCAGTGTGTTAGATCACGGACCTCCTGAGGTCTGGTCCAACCAGAGTTGTTCTGAGAGCCTAAGGAACTCTGCAGCTGCTGTTAGTGCTGAATATCTCACACTGATTAGTGTTGTTTAACTTCATATCAGTGTTTCTCAGCCTGGTGAATTTCACTAGACTCTAAAATCCCTTCCTAAATGAAGAAAGCTATTGTGAAGATGCAAGGACATCTTCGTAAAACTCAGGCTAAAAATCTACATGTAAATACAGTCAGATTCAGCATTTATTAAGGAGTAACATTTTTAAACTACAGCATAGCAAGTTGTGGTTTTTATTAAAAGTAGTCCGTGCAAATACTGTGACTTGGTAGTCTTGGAAATATAAAATATTTATGATTCCTACAATTTTTTTTACTGTAAATCTCCAATTTATGTATTCAACTTCTTTCTTGATCCTCTGTTCATGGGTGGATTTTTAATTTGTTTGTTTTAAGACATATCTTTATCATGTTTTAAGACATATCTTTGCTCTTGGGAGCAAAGTCAGTTTAAGCCATTTCAACTGTACCTATGTGTATCTGACCCTCTCAGTTGTACTGCTAAAATTTGTGGGAATCCATAGCAAACCTGATCAGAAAAGTGATTTGTGTTAAAAATAGCTGTGCCAAACCCAAAGTTTATTTTTAACTGAGACCATTTCATAGCATAGTCCCACCGATAGTATTTCTGGCTTAAATGAGATGTAAAATGGCTGAGGAATGAGCCAGAGTGGAGAAAATGCTGCAGTCTGGTTTGCCTGATGCTGAGAAAAATATCTGTAGAACCATAGCCCAAAGGATTTCAAGTAATAATATGGAGGTAATTAACCTGAGCAACTAATTTGTCTGTGGTAGAAGAGTAATAATGGTTAGTAACTTAGGCTTGAATACTTAAAGCAGTAAAATTTTGCTTTTAACTCCTGCCGCTTCCAAAGGCTTTTTTATGTAGTCATTATTTTCATTCTGTATAGGGAATGAAGAGTTACGAGAAGCAAGAGCTGGTTGGGGGCAACAAATTCTTGATTTCAGGTCCCAAATTTGTTGGAGAAGGCCGTGAAGAGAAATATAAGCTAATGTGTTAACTTCCAGGTAAATCATAAAACTTACTAAAAGATAAATAATTTTCTTTTTTTTCCTTCTCTTTCAGTATTTCACCTTCTTACAAGAGCCTGCCATCAGTATCGGAGACTTTACCAACCCTGAGAAGGATGATTGAAGTACTAAATACAGACTCGTCTCATTGTATAAAAAAAACTATAGTTGTTGTATAATTTATACGAATAAAAGGCCAAGAGATACTGCTTCATAAATTATTTTTAAGGGGAAATTGTGGTCAAAATAGTTTTGTGGGTTTTGTTTTTGTGGAGTTTTTTGTTTGTTTTTAATAGATTAAGCTTACTTGACTAGTTAAGACAAGAACAAAAGGAATCTTTCTATGACCAATAATACTAAGAAGGAAAAAAAGAAGTAAAACAGTTGATTCCCCCCGTATTGAGACATACTCTAACAAGAAATACAGCAGTTCAGGGACCAAACAAAAAAGCAGTAAGAAACTTGATCACAGTTATGATCTGAACATGTTGCAGGTGAATTTTTATTTGTTTATTTTTTAAGGTAAAAGTGATCTGCATTGGAAATACCACTAACCTGCTTCCCGCTTGGGTTTTTGTTTGGGTGATATTTTTACTTTCTTTTTTGGGGGGGGGAGGGTTTGTTTGGGGTTTTTTTGTTGTTGTTTTTCGTTGTTGTTTTGTTGTTTGCTTTTTGGTTGCTTGGTTTTGGTTTGTTGTGTTTGTTGTGTTTTGTTTTTTTTTTTAATTTTTTTTTTTTTCCAAAAATCTCTGTCTCCTGCATGGGAAACCTCATGAACCATACATGTGCAATTGGTAAATACACAGGCATTTCATGTAATGTGGGCCAGCGAAGGACCAGATGTCAGCTGAAAAGAATGAGTTTCAGGAAAATATCATTTGGAAACCAAAACAAACAAATGACATATTTGGAGTTAAGCTGTTGGTGAGTAAATGTCAGAAACACAGCAACTGTACGTCAGCCTCCTGTTCCAAGTACCCACTGGTGGCTGGCAGAAGATGCCAAAGGATTGACACCACATTGGGAGAGCTATAAGGCGCCTTGAGTTGTTTGTGTTGGAAGGGCCTGGCGGCATTCTGGAAAGGCAGGCTTCCCTGTAGGGCAGGGCTAATTCAGTTCAAACAACATGGACAGTATCATGAACCAGTGTTTGACTGTAATAGTGAAGATATTATTTCTGGTGAGTCCTAACTGAATTATATTCATTTTAGCTTGAGCTTTGTGACTTTAGAACTGTTTATCAGCATTTCAGAAAATCTACAGAACTGTTCTGTTTCAGACATAGCTTTCAAGTTGTTTAATATTGATAGTCTAAACTGTGATTCTGTTACTGTTAGCTTTTACGCAAATATTCTATTTATTTTGCTTGCTTCCAATTTTCCAGAGGTTAGGGCTTTGCTGTGCAATTGCAAATATATGGCCTAATTATGTAATATGAGATATGCTAAAGAATATATTATTTACCAAGGGAGAGGAGAAAACATCCTGCATACCCCAAAGTGTACCAGTAGCAGTGGTGTGGTTGTTCTTCTCTGGCTACAGTGCAGGGCAATCTCAGTCCCCTCTTTAATGAAGAAAGAAATGCAGCAAAGCATCAAGAGTGTTGATATAGGTGACATACTTTTATAGTGGTAGTGAAAGCAGGGTGGATTTATTGAATGGAGGGTCTTTTATTGATGATTCCACACAAGTATTTATCAGATTCAAGTTAGAAGCTGCTGTGAATCCTGACATCCATTGTAAGAAAAGCCCTGATGATTTAGATTTCACATTTATTACCTTGATCACTGGCAGAATAGGGCACCCATGGGTTGCTAGAGACCAAAGTGTTTACATGTATGAAGGATTTTCATATAGAAGATGAATCCCAGAAAGTGGACTCATACTACGCCTGCATTAGCAAGCAGTTCATCCTACCCAGATGAGTAACTCACTTCCCACATTATGTGCATTTCAGAGGTTTTACTTCTGTCTGCTTGTCTAGTTTATGCTGCTCATTGCATCTGAACACACGTTAGCAGTGCATCTTCCAAATTGGATGTCTCTTGGATGAAATGACTTGTATTCTGAAACCTGTCTGGACTGAGAACCAAAAGGTGCTAAGTGGAGAAGGTGAGGAGACTCACTTCAAAAGTGTGCTCCCAACTCGGATTAAACCAATGGTACATCTATACCTCTGGGAACTTTTTTCATGAACTCTTACATTCAGATTGTATGTTGAAAATACAAGGGTAGCAAAAGTAAGTGCTTTCCTTCCATGTAACACCTTTTGCCATCTATTGCTGAAGCAAATGTTGCTCTCTAGTAAGGCAAATTTGACCACTTGTCTGGCTGAAATTAGTGAAGATGCCTTTTACATTTTCTTGATCAGAATTTATATAAAGCATGACAGTAGGTACTTCTTTCCATGTAAGGATAAAGGAGGCTTGTGAGTTTTCATTGAAGAATCAGGCTGCTATCCAGTTGTGACAAAAGGTATTTTCCCACCTTTCTTTTGTCCAGGTACCTTCCCCTACCCCACTAGAAATTAAGAACTGTTTGCTTCTATGGTGTCTTCTATTTAAAGGTCTAGAAGTTTCAGAAACCTCTACTAAATTTCATTATGGAGGAAAGGGCTTGTCTTTTTCTGCCTACCTTATGCAGAAACAGGTACAGTAGCTAGGAAGAGATGTCTGGCTTTGTCTTGATTGTATTCGAATAGTATGATCTTTCCTTTAGGCCTCTTAAGTTTTCTTATACCTTGTATTATCCATTGAGAAAGGTGAAATCTACATTGGCATTGACCAGACAGCTCTTGGAACAGTAAAATAAGAGCTTTCTTGTTTTAGGGATCACACCAGAGAGAGTGGAGGAGGGGTGGTGGGAAGAGGAAAACCCCCTGGACAAACCAACCATGTACAGTTGTCCAGGTTTCCTTTTCCTCATTTCTCTTACTCCTGTGACCATCTTAATACCTACCCCCTGCTAACAGGCAAAAAGATGGTATTAATGAGAGATCAAGGAAGGGTAGGTGTAACATGCATTACACCTCTATGAGTGCGTGTGTGTATACGTGTTTCATAGGCTTGTTTCTCTGGGCGTGATACAGATGACTAAGACGGAAAGCAAGCTCAAGTCAAATGCACCCAAACAAGTTTAACAAACAAAACAGGATTATATAACCGGGCTGGTATGTGGTGACTTGGAGGACTGTAATTACCTCCTAAGAACCAGATACGTGGATAAACCTAATTATCATTTTCCATCCTCTTCTATGTCATCTTAGGCAGCTGGTCTAGCGATACCATTTGAACTCGTAAATGGGAACACTAATGTATTGCAGCCCCAACCATTTATCTATTATGAATAACATTAAAGAGAGTGAGGAAGAAAAATAGGCTAAGCAATGAGAGCCCATTAATCTGAACCTCAATATGTGTGCAACTTTAATGTAATTTGAAGATGATAAAAATTCCCATGCAACTACCGAGGACAAAAGACAAAATAGATTTAGTCTCGGATAAATCTTGTGAAATAGTTACCAGTCTTTGGAAAGCTTGCTTTGGTTTTGTGTCCCTCTGGAGACTTTGGAGGTCTCTTGGGAATTTGGCAGAACCTTTGCTGAGGTACCATACACAAAATTAGGACCTGAGACAAGAAAAGAGAGCATTTGTACAGTGAGTGAGGAGCTGTCAGGAAGAGAGCAAGAGGGTTGTGGGGTGCCAGGCAAGCTAAGGTTGGTAGTGCAGTTTCCCAATGAAATTTGCAGAAAGGGAATGTTAATAAAATGGGGCTCAGAATAGCAAGTAGGGAGAAGTCAGCAATTGAAAGTACCCAAAATGGATTTTAATGAATAAAATTTCTTCTCAAGTATTTTGGTATTTGGAAATTACAAGTTCCCAAGTTTGGATAATACAAGTTGAAACCAATAAACTCTGCTTTTTTTTTTTTTTTCTCTCTGGATGGCTGGGGAAAGGTGCAGGGAAACCCCTGCATGTGCCAGGAAAGAGAGTCAGTAATTTTTCATGCTGTCACACAGTGCTGATGGGCTGCCCTCTGCACTACGGGTGTAATGGGGAGTTCTGATGGATGACTCCAGTCATGCATGGTCAGTAAAGATGACTTCATACAGCACCAACCATGGAGCACCGCCAGCAGAGTGTGCAGGGTGTTGGAGCTAAGGTTGATTTAACACAGCATCTCCCTGTAATGCATTAGTCGGAAAAACAGAGAAAAGAGTTAAGGCTAAGCAGACCCTGCTTTTGACACAACCTGGTCACAACGCTGGTAACTACATTTCAGGAAATTGGAACGGTTTGGCAATGAAACAATCTTTTAACATGTTGGTGTTATGCCGTGATTATTCTTCACCAATGGCTTTCTACCCCCATTCTTCTAATTCATCGAACAGTTGTAAGAAAGCATTATTCTTGCTGCAGCACATCAAAGACCAAATAATCCAGTTATTTCAGCCTGCATGGAATCTGCTTTACCCATACAACTGATGCCTGCTCCATAGACTTGTTATGCTTGGGCTGCAACTTTTTTATGTAACAAAATAACACAGAGGCTTTGGACCAATTTGCTGCTCAACCTGTTGAATTGGGTGAAATAGCCTGTCCCAGACATGGCTTTGAGCTATAAGAGGGTAGACTTAGATTAGATATTAGGAAGAAATTCTTTCCCATGATGGAGATGAAGCACTGGCACAGGGTGCCCAGAGAAGCTGTGGCTGCCCCATCCCTGGCAGTGTTAAAAGCCAGCTTTGACAGGGTTTTGAGCAACCTGGTCTAGCAGATGTCCCTGCCCGTGGCAGGGGGGTTGGAGCTAGATGATCTACAATGTCCTTTCCAACCTAAACCATTCTGTGATTCTGACAGGAGCTGCTGGACCTTTTATCACGCTAAGAAACAACCAAAACTTATTTAGGAGGTCGGAAAGGCAAGTTCTCTGCTCCGGGGCTGAGCTGCCGGCTGCGGCAAGTGATTTCCTAGTGCTCCTGGCCCCGGCAGTGAGCGAATACAGCTGCTCGCCTCCTCTGGGCAGGAGCACTGAGGGCCGACCTAGTCAGCCCTCGCTACCGACGGCAGCTACACCGCAGCCGGGTCGGGAGGCGGCTTCTCTCTCCTCCGTCGCCAGCGGGGAGGCAGAAAGGCCTCGCCCCTCGCCCAGGAGCGCGGGGCGGCCGCTGCCGCGGAGGAGACCGGCAAGGGCTGCCGCCGGCGCGGGGCGTGCGGGAGGCGGGGTGCGCGGGGCGGTGGCTGGCCTTCATAAGGATCATGGGGAGGCGGGGTCTGCAGCAGGGAAGGGGAGGGAGGAGGCGGGTCCCATTCCCATTCCTATTCCTATTCCCGCCGTGCGAGCGCGCCCGGCTCGGTGCGTGCGGGGCTGGCGGCGGTGGGGTGGCCATGGCTTCCATGGCGGCGGCGATCGCCGCCTCCCGCACGGCCGTGATGAACGGCAACCGGCCGCTGGACGAGCGGGAGCGCAAGCGGTTCAGCTACTTCTCCTCGCTGAGCCCCATGGCGCGCAAGATCATGGCGGAGAAGGAGCGGATCCGCGAGCGCTACGGGCCCGAGTGGGAGCGGCTGCCGCCCCGCCAGCAGGACGAGATCATCGACAAGTGCCTGGTGGAGCCGCACATCCAGGCCCGCTACGCCGCGCACCGCGGGGCCGCCCGGCCCGCCGCGCAGCCAGCCTCCTACCCCAGCCTCCGCCTCAGCACGGGCCAGAAGGTGGTGCACTTCGGCGACGAGGTACCGCCGCGGCGGGGGAAGGGGCGCCGGGGTCCGCCCTCGCGTCTCAGCGGCCGGGCGGGGGCCGCGGGCACCAGCCGGGCGCGGCCAGGAGCGGGGTCCGCTATGGCGGAGCCTGGGGGCGGGGGACGCTCCACAGCCCCGGCGCCGCCGCACGGGCGGCTTCGCGGCTGGTTCTGTTCGCGTGTGCCGCCGCGGCAGGCTGAGGGGAGGGACAGGGACAGGGACAGGGAGAGGGAGAGGGTGAGCGCGTTTGTAGGCGCTGGCACCGGGAGGAGTTGCTTGGTGATGGGACTGATTTCTTTCCCGACTCCACGGCGGTGCAGGAGGGTGGGATGTTAACACCCTAAGGGAGGGACTTGGTCAGACCAGCCGCAAAAGCAAGGAAGGCACCAAATCTGAGGAGTTTTTCTGTGATAAGCAGAAGTGACCTTAAAGTGGGTTTTGTGAAACGCAGGCTTACAGAAGGGTACGGTACCAGCTCCTCCGAAAGCAGGGCACAGCCGTGGCTAGCTCTGGGAATAGTCCCTTGCTGAAAATGGGCTGTAGGGAATGTTTACATTGAATTAACTCTCTTCCTTTTTGCTTCTAATTTTAGACTCAGTTAAAAATATAACACTGAAAACATTCTTGACACCTTAAAAAAATATAGCCTGTTCCATGTCACATGCCAGGAAAAACAAGGGTGTGGAAAGATGGCAAAAAGTATGAATTTTGAAGGTTCTGAGAGCCGTCTGTCTAATGGCAAAGCATGGCAGCCCTCCTAGAAACCTGTAGTAATAAGGGTACCTCATCCAGAGCGGTGGGTCATGTTAGCGAGTGTGATCCCTTGAAGAGGAGGGTCTAACAATGCTTGCAAAGACCTGACGGTGCTCTTCAGATGCTGTCTTTCTTATCCTGCATATGAGATTTCCTTTGTTTTCTTTTCTTTTACATCTTGGTATGATTGCAGAGCCAGTATCTTTCACTATGCTCATATAGTATCTAAAAGTGACCTACCGTTAATTAACTTACATGGCTTCTACCAGAAAAAACAAGTATCTGCTTCTGCATTTGTGATCATCAATTTAAAAAGAACAGTGCTGCTTTTAGTTTCCTCAACAATATCCTTTGCTGTGGGATTTGCAAGAAGCATTTGAAGCACATAGATACTTGGCATCGTGGTTCCAACCAGCTTTGTGCTACAAGACTGCTGCCTGTGTTTCACCTGTCAGGAAAGTGTGACGATGCACACATCACACCTAGAGTCAGAGAACAATATGGTCAAGCTCAGGTTTATTTACTCTGTGATACTAGAAATTCTGGGTAAATATTTGCTAGTAATAGACCATAACTCCAGGTGAAAAAGAGGTATAGAAGGATGTAAGACAGTGAATGTGATTGTGCAAGCAGTATTTGAAAGAAAACCTAAACAATTAAGTTAGTTGTGGAAGTCCGTGACTATGGGAAGTACATATGGTCGGCTTTCCCAGTCTCAGACAGCTCTGCTGTGCTTTCTGCTTTGAATTATGTGGATCTGGAAGGAAAGTAAGCATGTTGTAGGTTGTTGTGCTGTGCTGTATGGAAATAATGATTTCCTGCTTGACGAAACAGCTAGAGATCCCATCTGAAATTTGGCAAGTTGTTTTCTTTCCCCTCTTCCCCCAAAATACGGCTATGATACAGATAATGTTGCTGTTAACATTTCTGTAGTCATTAAGCAAACAAAGCATGGTTCATAAAAATGCTTGATGCAGAGTGTTTAATTTTGGAAGCAGCTGCCTCTACTGACTTCCTCCTTAGCTTCCAAGCTGAAGTTAATATAAATCATATTTCTGAAGAAAAGAGATTCCACTTGTTTTGGCATCCTCCATTTCCATTTTAGTTCTTCCAACTGCACTATTGAGCCTTGGAGCCTTTCCTGGCTCCTCATCTGATAGCTTCCTCTCCCCTTGCTCCCTTGCTGGCATTCGACCTGATTGTTGGACATTTGCCCTGGCTCACTCATTGTTTCTCCTTGTCCTGCTGTTACAGAACCACTGTGGCTGCTCTCTTGCCATTTCAGTTCAACTTTCCAGGCTTGCAAATGCTTCACCTACAGAGCTTTACGATCGTGCTGTCTTCTGGTATGACAGCTTACTGAGCTGTAATGCTGCTGTCTTGCGAGATGTAATGGCTGCACACATCATGGTCACCCCAGCCTGTGCTCAGGGCAATTAGGTTGGTCCTGGCTGCTGTCCCTGTCTCATGGTGAATGGCAGGGAGATGGAGAATAGTCTGTGTACCTTAGAATCACTTGTTGATGTTGCAGTGCTTTCAGTGTGTGTGTATTGGTCTGATGATGTTCTTGCTGACACCGGCTCCAAAAGCTTCATGTTTCCAGCCACGGCTCATCTTCCCTGTTAACTGATGTTGAAATCTGTAGTGATCTACCTGTGCTTGCTTAAGCATGGAAAGTTGATACCTTTCACCTTGTGTTCTCTGGAGGACCTGGCAGAAAACAAAACAAGGATGAATGCTGAAGATACTGATTTACCCATCCATGACTCTCACCATTCCAATCCCATTTTCATGCATGTGATCACTTTGATAAACTGGTCCAGAGGATATCTATAGTGGTCTTCTACCTCTGGACAATTGGCTCTTTCTCGCTCCCACCATTTCCCATATGTCTTTTCTAACACCAAGCTCATCTCCTGAACTTGTAAACCAGGATTGTAAGTTCTCAAACTGTAAGCATCACATTTTCAAAACACCTTTCAGTATGGTGGCTGTGTGGGAAGGCGGTGATGGAAAATAGATGTGCAGTAACAGGACCATGGCATCCTATAGCCATGATCCAGTCATTTCGTCATGATTGAGCACTGCAGCACCATGTGTGACTCTTAGCAAATGCCTGGTCTCAGCTGAGTGCCACTGCTCCTTCTCTTATCTTCACTGCAGCATTGCTAGACATGGAGTTAGTAACTGAAGCTGTACATGCACTGTGAATGCAGTTCCAAAAGAGGATTGGTACCAGGACACCAGAGCTGCCTTTTTAGTTTCCCATCTTGCTGTCAAAAAAGTTGAAGATATTTTAAAAAGTCACAAAAAGCCTGATGAAAGAAGTGGAAGTACAGGAATGGGGCTCCCTGATTCCCCAGATGACACTTCTCTCTCAAGCACAGTTGGGTGGCACCCAATTCACTTGGCATCTACCTGTGTGCACCATGCTGTCAATGCTGAGGTAGCACGCAAGAGCTAACGCCAGCCATTATGTGTCCACTGTTGGCCTCACAGTGTCAAGTTATATATATCTAGTATAAATGGGCTATTTTTGGAATACACCATAAATTATGAGCCATCACGAAATGAATAAGTGAAAAACCAGCAGTGTGTGAGAGGCTACCACCCTTTGGCTCTGTAGTGGTCAGCTTTTGTTAAGTGTCTGATTTGATATTACTTGATGCCACTGAATTCTCCGTGTTTAGTTCAGTGAAAGGTAGTTTAGATATTCAGTTTACAACAAGTTCTCACTATTCTCTTAATGCTGTCCCCCTATTGACAAGTGTGTGGCATACACATGGCTTTAAGTTCTGATTTTCCTTTTTTTTTTGGAAGCGATATTGAGTATTTGAGTGGTACTCAGCAGCTCAAAGGATTTGACTTGAAATAACTACACTTTTAATTGACGAAAATGCCACGTGCATTAGTAAGTAGTAAACGTGGAGGAAAGAGAGTTTGGTTAGCTTCATTCATCATCTTTTAACAGGGAAGCTTGACTTGCCTACCCAAAGGCAGGTAGGGTATTTGTGTTGCTTAGCCTTAAGAACTTTGGCACCAAGCCAAAAGATCAACCCTTTTATCTCTTACTTAAAAATGCTTTAAAGCAACAGATATTCAATATAGCAAGAATGTTTATGTTGGGACTTGCAGATTATAGACTTGTGCTTTAAAAAAAAACCAGAAAATGAAGGGCAGCTTTTTGAGCACAGTCAAACCCCAATAACCAGCAAGTCTTGTTCTACTAACACCTCTAAGATGCATTTGTTGGCAGGTTTGTGACTACCTGGTTACTGTCCCCTGCTCTGAGCAACGGTCATGTCAGATACACTGGCACGTTTCTACCAGTGTCTTCCATTTTGAAATTCAAATGCTCTTTTGCAGCAAGCTGCCTACATATAGCAAATATAATTTGTGATTCTTTTTTAGATACTCTGCAGCTGGTTATTGAAATCAAGTGTATGACCGGATTTTTGCTTCTCTTTCTCCTTTCTTTTTCCAGCTATGAAATATGTTGCATGAGGCCCCGTTTCTTACAAATAAATTCTTTAGCACTGGTGAACAAAAGTTTGTTTATTTGCCTTCTTTCTAGAAGAAGGCTTTGTTGTATGCTGAAACAACAGCTGACCAGATATGGATCTCTTCTAATGTGGGTTGATGAGAAATGGCCTTGAAGCTTTTTTCTCTAAAATTTCCACTCGTAATTTACTTCTGTGAATATTGAAATGGTTGATGCCTTTGCTCCCGTTTTCTTCAAGCGTGAGAGAACTTGTTTATTCAACAGAAAGCAAAGTTATTTCTCAGATTTTGAGGTGATAAACATGAGTGAGGCACATCAGTCAGGAAACTGTTGAACTGTGTGGTTCTCCTGCTTCTCGTTTGGTCCTCTGCATGTCCTGTGTGTGAGAGCACAAGAGATGGAAGGATGGAAGCCACAAATTTCCTTCCCTTCCCTAGCAATGGACAAAATCTGACAACTGTCTCCATCCTAGCTTCAAGTATGTTTCAGATAACCACAGACATCAACTCCTTGAAGCTTTGTATCCTCAAACTATGTCTTATCCTATTTTATCCTTTGCTAGATCCCATGGAAGGTCTCTTGAATGTGGGCAAAGTTCCTCTGTCTTACTGGCTCTGAGGTGTGCTGGGCCATGCAGGCTGAGATACAATGAGACATCTTTTAAGAAGTAAAATCTATGGTCCTTTTCTTTCGTGGAACTGTTCCTGCCTAACAAGTATCTACTACTTCCCTCTATTGAAATAATCTATGAATGTCTTAGATTTTGTCTCTGACAAAAACTTTTTAACAATTGGTACCAAAATACCATTAATTCGTTTCAGGAGCTATTTGTCTGTCTAAGCTGGAGGTTGAGGTTACAAGTTGAGGTGCCAACAAGTGCAATGGCGTTGAGAAGACATCAGATTCTATGAAGTGGGAAGCTGACTTCAGCTTTGTCCTGTGGGGAGTGACGTATCCTGGTGCATGGCAACCTCATACCTTCACTCTGCCTTTCCCATGCTCGTTTTCTACCCATCTGAGGGCAGCCTTTTGTCAGCAGGGCTTGCTCACAGCAGTAGTGTTGTCACTGAGTTGAGGATATGCAGGGACAGTTGGGGGAATAGGTGTCCCTCCTAAGTGCTGTCTACGATTGCCTCAAATACAGGAAAATAAAGAACTGGCTGTCTGAGATGCAGGATGAGGATTGTCTTGGCTTGCTCCCAGATTTAAAACTGGTCCACAGCTGGTTTGCATGTCCTGTAAATGGCAGGAAGTCAGAGCTTCCTTTGAACTCCTTAGATAAAACCCACTGACATGTGTACATGCCTGGAGCTTTAAGGTGCTTTGATGGTGTGAAGGAGTGTTACACTGATTGCTGGACTTCATTTCTGTTCTTTACTGCTGTGAGTGAAGTCAAGTACTGATTTGTCCAGACCCCATATGGACAGAAGGGTTGCAGTCTTACCTTGTGTGTGTGACTCAGTCCTGTGGCTGGGCTCTCCATTCTCTCTTCCCTCCTGAACTTTGATTACTGTCATGTGTGCTTCAGAAATGAAGTGCCAGCTCCACCATTTTCAGAGGCAGAAGATGCAGTCCTAAAACGATTTTGGAATAATTTGATGCTCATATGCTGCAAGGCGTCCCACCTAAGTGGTGTGGTGTTCCCATGCGGTCAGTAGCACTCCACAGTGCAAATACTTACAGAACACATACTAAAAAGCAGACATTTATTCTCTTTGTTTCCCTGAAATGTTAATAAATATGAGCATCTATTTCCTGGAATTAAGAGAACCTCGTATTACACTTGTGTTCTTGACAGAAATTTCCTGTACCAGATTTCCTTTTTGGCCAGAATGTGTGGTCCAGCAGAGCCCAGGCCTTTCCTTTTAGATGATCAGCTCAGTTCTTTTTAAGAGCATGGGATCACCCTCCTATATACCACAAATACTGTGCTGCTAGAAACCCTGTTTCACAGATGAGTAATAGTTGGAGAATGACACATTTTCATGTTCAGGAGGTGGTTTCAGACACTTCTAACTGTGATTTCATCACCCTTGGCCAGCAAAATCTGTCAAAGTGGTAAAGTAAGAGATGGCAGATCAGGAGAATGCTATCAGATGTGTGAGAAATGTATTTCTATAAAGGCAGAGGTCAGAAACAAGAGAAGGACAGTCTGGTAAAATGTGGGATTCCTGAGTTAGCTTAAAACATGGTCTAGTTCTGTTATTCTCTGAAGATCAAGAGTGTGAAACAAGCACTGCAAGTCTTATTCTGTCCTCTCCATCCCTGTGCATGGTTACTTCCAGCCTTTCTCTTTCCATTTGCTGTTCTGACTCCTGTTCTTCCCTGAAGCACTGGGATGTCCAAGCAGTGGTATGGAGAGGGCAACTCATTACCTCTGCCAGCTTGAACATCCAATGTACAAACGAGTCTGATCCACCACTAGGAATAGAAGTGTGATCATTTTGTTGCAAACCTTGAACAAATGTGAACAGCAATTATTTATTTGTTGATTTTTCACCCCTTCTTTTTTTGATGTGGGTCATGTGTATTCCTGGAAGGCACACTGTGTGTGAAGAGATTGTTAAAATTTCTCCAATTCAGATTATTTCTGAAAAAAAATAGCTTCTTAAGAGAAGCTATTTCAGATTGGGATTTTACTCTGGACATGGTGTGGTTCTTTCAACAGCACTGAATACTTCAGAGTGATTGTCATTGAAATGGTGTAATGATGTGTCTTGTCAGGGCTGGATCCAGCTGTGGCGTGGCCTGATGGACGCACAGCTGTTGCACTGCCACATGACTGTGTGGTTGCACACGTGTTTTGGTCTGTGAAGGGGCGGAAATGGGACTTTATTTCCCTAAGGCCTCTGCTGCTCTTGTTATTTCTGTCCCTGTGTGTTGCCAATGGCTACCAAAGAAAATGCCTAGTAGAAAACTGGAAATATAATACATTTTTAAAGCTATTTATAGAGAAGCTGTTTCAAGAGGTTTAGACCACCTCAAACCTTCATGTATTTTGCAGGTTAAATTGGTATACTAACTGATAATCTTCCCTTCAGAGAACTTGCTTTCAGTCAGTCTTAAAATATAGTCGGTGCTCTCTATAAGTAGTGCTTCCATCTTTTAGCCAGTTCTGTGGTAATGGTTGTTATGCTTCCAGCAGTGCAATGTAATTTCATTCGTATGATGCTTCTGAGCAGGTAAAGCTGCTCTTCTAATTTTTAGTCATTCTTGAATTTTATTTCAGGACATAACTTGGCAAGATGAACACTCAGCTCCATTCTCCTGGGAAACAAAGGTAAATACACAGCAATTTTATTTTTAATGTTGATTTGTTATTTTGTACTTACACTGTCTTCATTTTGAGACTTGACGGAGTAACGTCACCTTTATTCTGTGAGAGCTGTGCAAAGTGACCATCCTGCAAATGAAACAGGACTGGTGTCTTTGATTTACATCAACAGAAACACAAAATGTACTTCACGGACCAGTGTTCTGGCCTCAAGTGCAGGTGTAATACTGATTCATTACAAAATTACTTGTTTTTTTGTTGTTGTGAACTTTTTAAACGACTTTCCATATTTAACAACACCGGTGTCTCAGGTACTGTATAAATATAACTGCATTTCACTTCTGACATCAGGAGTAAAGTAGCTAGGAAATGGGGTGAGAAAGTACAGATAACTAATAACTTCATTGCATTCTTTGTTAAAGCCTTGTCTTCAGCTTTTTGTTACATGCTAGAATGTAATAAAACCTGTTAAGCCCAGGGATATTCTAGAATTGTGTTATTTCTTCTCCAAAAAATAATGAAATAAAGTATTTTTCTATGGTGGGTTGGTTTGGGGTTTCATCCCTCTCTTCCCCCCTGTACCTCTAGTGTTTTGTTAAAAGCATTGTTTATGATAGGATTCTCATGGGGCTAACACAGAGCCAGAGTTATCCATCTTTCTGAACCTGCAGTGTGAGGAAATACACTAGCACCATGTTTGTAGCTTGAAATCAAGTTTAATTCTTCTTGAAGAAAATCTGGGAGCAAAACCACAGCCTTTCTAAACTGGGTATGGTGGGCATGGTAAGTTTAATCACATTTTAAACACTCTGTTTTCTGGCTTTATCTGCCAGAGAAAGCTGCTTTTCCCCAGTTTCTTCCAATTTTTGCCCTTGAGCTATGTAGATAATCTTGTCTGACCTTATAAATATAATCTTAGCCTAATGCAGAGTAATTATTTGGAAATGCCAGTGAATACTAAATTAATCCAGTTGACCCTAGACGACTTGTCAGCCTTCCCAACTCAAGGTCATTACTGGTACCTAGCACCCCTTCCCTGCTTTTCAGATACTGATTAACCTACAACTTGATGTAACTCTTTGGTCCTTGCAGTATAGAGTGCTGCAATTTAAGAGAGACCAATGCCAGTCTTCACTTGCATTAAAACCCCCTTACAAGCTGTGGTGACTCAGGAGCCAGTGGAGGGTTTCCTGCAGTGGAAGTCTGGTAGCTCAGGCAAGCCCTCCTGTCTTTCAGGACCGTTAGAAGAAGCCACCACTGTTTTTTACTATAATACTAAAGAGGTTTTCAGCATTGGTGAAAACTGTCAAGAAAAGAAAAGTAATGAAAAGAGTGTAGAGCTCACTGACAGTAGGATGAAATAAATCATATGTTGGAGACAGTAGTGTTGTCTCTCCCTTATTTTTTTGGTGCAAACGCTAAAACTCAGTTTTGGGAATGTGATAGCTGTAATCAGACTTCTAGGCTCTGTCTTGATGGGATTTTGAAAGTTCTGAATACGTGAACTTCTAGAGATAGTGCTTTGTGTAATGCACTGACCAGTGATCTACGATGAGATGCCTCTGCACTCAAATGGATTTTCTCTTTAATTGATAGTTGTCTTTTCTTTTAAATACTTGTATGTCTAGTGAAGTGTTTTTTAACCAAGCCCGTGGTTTATCCCTTGCTGATTAAGATTTAGTTTTACCTTCTTCCCGGTGTCTCAAAATAAGGGACTGAAATGGATAGGTGCTCTAGTTTCATGCTTCTCTGTAATGAATGGAGGATCACAGAATGATACGGGAACACTTGTGTGACTGATGAGAAAAGTGAGATTGGAGGAGGTTGCTTTAGAAGTAGTTGTTTCAGCTAATCAAGCTGTGCTTCCCTCTTTTTCACTGCTCCCTCCTTGCTGATCAGAGATAAAAGCTATGCCTCAGCTGCAGGTTGAGAAGTTGCATGAGTTTTTCCTCTAGCATTTGTCTGGCTTTACAGGGTGTGTGTTGGTTGGATGGTGTGGGTTCTTCCTATTGTTTTTTCCCCCGTGCCTCATACTGTGTCAGCCTTTTAGCCAAATCCTTCAACTGCTGAGTCTTCCATTTCTAAAGGTGGAGATCCTGCTTTGTGCTTACTCGTTGATCTCTTCCCTGAGTACTTTAATGAGATAATTATGGAAGGCAATTTCTCCATGAAGTACTGGCTGAAGAAAAAGTATCCTTGCCCAATTGGTCCAGCATGGGGAAACAGTGAAGAAACCTGAATGAGCTGTTTAATAAGGTTGATATGTTGTAATGCACGTTCAGTGCCTTGTGAGCCAGATCTGTTCCCACTGTTACTTCAGGCTGTCAGGCTCTTTCCATTCCATGAGCTCTGCCCTGTGATGGGTTATTCTTTCCGTAACATTCTTTTCCCCAGTCTCCCTTTAATGCAGAGTTTTTGGTTTCATTATTGTTGTGATGGTGAAATTCCTTCATTCTTTTGCAGCTTTGCTTGAATGTGCTCTGGCTTACCCGAGGGAGGGAATGTGGTCTTTTGCCTTCTGATTTTGAAGAGAAGGAGCAAATAGAGAAGTAAATCAGTAAAACCAATAGGCACCTTTTTTTTGTTTGCTTGTTTGTTTTGACATTGAGACATTTAAAATACAAGTATTTTTAGTAGAAAACTGTAGCACTTCTCAGAAGGAAAACTACTTGGGAAGCAGTGCGTTCTCGTGGCATTGCAAATAAACTGACTTTTTAAAGCTAGAGATTGAATTGGGAGTGATTCGGTTTGTGGGTGGAGCCCTTACGGACATAACATATCTTGAAATATGGGTTATGTTTTTAACAGGAGCTGAAGCCAGATTTATGAACTTAGGACATTCTATTTATGGCTTCAGGTTTAAGTGAGATGAAAGCTGCCATTTTGGCTGAGTTTAGCCTTTAAGGTTTCTTGGTTTGTTTGAAGTAAAAAGTCAGTGAAACTCGGCACAGACCCCAAGATATAAATGGAAAACAAGACTTGCGCCTGGGTTTGGAAATAAAAATTCTCTGCAACTCTTCCTGAACTCAGAACTTTCTGGTTTTGATGTGTTTAAAAAAAATAAAAATTAGTAGTGGGCGGAAAATATCATTTCAGTCTGCCACCTCAGCTGACATCCTGAATGCACAGAGCAGCATGGGAACAAGCTGCTCATAATTCATGCTCTTAACTGAAACAGGGTTTATTCCAAATGCTTAAAATTGACACATGCACATCCAAAAATTTGTTGGTCTTGATACAGGTAGAATAGTTGTGAAGGCAGCTTTAGAGAGTCCTTTTTGTACTTTTCTCTTTTTAACTTCTGGCTTTTTCCTCCTTGAGCTCTCCTACTTTCAACAGGCCCTCAAATGGTTGTTGAAACCAGAACCGTTTGAGGTTAACAGTGTTTAAAAACAAACGAAACACTAAATGAGAGTGTCAGGCTTCAAATCCCTTCAGTAATCTGGTTGCTGCCTCCCTGTCTGAATTCCTTAATTACATTGTATGGAAGTGAGCTGATGACCATTTAGAAAAGAAAGAAAAAATGTTGCGCTTAGAAAAACTGTGTTTTGCAAACTGTTTCCTTTATCTAAAAGACTAAATATCCTTCTTTGTACAAGTCCCAGTTGGTTTGGGGCTTTTGTTTGCTGTTGCTTTTTAAATATGAAGAAAGTGGCAGAAAGAATTTATCCCCTCCTTCCTTAGCAGCCTGATACTAGAAATTTTGTTACAAACCATACTTCAGTGTGATTATTTTAATCAAGCTGGCATAAATGGCAGTGCTTCCTTGGAAGGAAAGAGGAGTGATGCCTGAGGTTTTGGGGTTTTCCTTCACGTTTTGATCTAGACTACAGACATTTAAACAGTGCTCTACGATTGCTGTTGACTGTTAGTTCTTGAGCAAAAGAAACCCCTAACTTGTGGTAATAGTAGCTGTGTTCAGGGTTTATTTTAATCTTCATTGCCAGATGTTCTCAGCTAAGGATTCAGTTACCTGCATCAGTCTTTAGACAGTTTATGAGCATAAACCCATGCACATACCCGATACTGTCAGTATGAGTTTGCTCAGGCTAACCAGTGATAGTGGCAGACTAGACTGCTGGTCTCACCACCAAAGAGCAGATCATTACATTCCCTCTGATGCTCCATACTATATACCTTTGGTGTTGTCTTCCTGTGTGGATGAAAATTACTTAAGATTGGTTTTGAGTGCTTTGCTCTGGTTTTGCCCTCACAATTGGTCTCTGCTGACCTAAGGATTTCTTTCTGACTCTCAGGAGATCCTGAAAACACCCACGGTGTGCACAGGAAAGAAAGCAAAAACTGCAGCTGCTTTGGGTCCCATATTTATTTTGGTTTTGTCCATTCAGCAAAGCAAAGTCATCTTCTAAATCACTTTAAACTTGGCTTTCTTACCTCTGCATATCAGGCTGTGCTTAAAACAAGTTGCTTTTGACAGTGGTTCTGTAGTCTTTGTCTCAACGATTTGGATTTTTCAGGCTGCCAAGCAAAACAATTTGTTTTGGCTGTGTTGGCTTGACTGCTTAGTAAAATACTACACATTCCTGGTAAGTGAATAAGATGCTTAAAAAAAACACCAACAAAACCCAAAAAAGCAAGCTCCTGGGTTCTTTGTGGTCATCTTGTTTTTAATATAAACTTAGGGACTGAGTCCTGATTGTATACATTATTATTAAATCATTTAGTTCTTAGTGTGTGGTGCTTCTCTTTTAGAATACATGGTTTCCCATGAGTATGTACAGCCAGTATTATGATTTGGTGGATTATTCCTGCCTTGAGAATGAAGTTATGTCTGAATTTTTTGATCCAATAAATAGAATTCCTGAGTGCCATAATACCATCTTTTAAGGAAAGATGGACACAGAACTTCCTAAACCCCACAATGTGTAATATTACTTATTAGACAGAAAGATGATCTAGAACCTAGTCATCCTTTATTTTAACCCTTGGAATGGTTTGGGACCAGAGAGATGAGACTGAAAAGAACAGACTTCTAGGTTTGTCCCCCCACCCCCCTTAGTATGTTGAGAATGACTTTCTCATGCAATATCTTGAAAATGCTACTGCTGTTAATAGCTTTTATTTGAATTCTGATAACTTTTAAAAATTACAGTTGGGATTGTACTGTCCTGTCCGTAAACTCGCAAGGCTTTCTGGGCTGAACAGTTCCCAGAAATATAAATGGTGGGAAAAAAAGTAGCTGTATTTAATTCTTTAGTTGGGGAATTAACAGTACAGAAACTGCAGCTCATTCATTCAGTGTCATACAAAATCAGTGAAAGCAGCTGGAGGCCGAAACCCTATCCCAAACTCTGCCTAAATGACTATTCACTTTTGACGATGAGATCTTACCCACAGTATAAGCGTTTGATTCCCTGGGGTGGCATCTGGTAGGGTGCCACAAGGGCAGTTCTGCTGCTAAATGCTTAAGTGCACGCAACACAGCTCACAGCAGTTCTGTCTCTGCCTGAGAAAAGCAAATGTGTGGTAATGCCACCATAAGTTTGATGGGGGCCAGGAGAGATGTGCATCAAGATATTCTAATGACTGGGTGGCTAAGGGCAAAGGAAATGTTTTTTTTGGGTGGAACTGTCTTTAAAAAGTCACCTTTCCCCCCCCTGCTGACCCAGTCAATTGTCAATTTGCAATCTGATGTAAGAAACTGAAAGCAGAACACTAATTAAACTTGGATTTCTAATGTCTAGTGACTTGTTAGAATGTACAGTATTACTCATGACTTAGATGTCAACCTGGGGTATTTCACATGTGGGTCTTCTCCCTCTGTACATGAAATTGTCTCCCTCACTGCTGCTCAGTTGTTGGTTTTGGTTTTTTTTTTTTGTTTGTTTTGGTTTTTGGGGGGTATTTATAGTATTTTATTGCTAACTCTGTGACTTGAAAGATACTGTATATTAATAATTTTCTTCCATCAGCTACCTTTCATAGGGATTCAGATGTCTTAAGTAAACTTGAAAGTCGAATAGAAGTATTATGTTTCAAGGAAAACAGGATAACTTGTGACTGGTCCACGGAAGTTCTTGGCTTCTTGAGCTAAATGTTAGAAGCAGAACTGTATATCTGACCTCTTGGGGCTGTATTAACATCACGCTGAGATGCAGTGCACTCAGAACCTGTCAGGATGGTCTTACCTTCTTTGCTTTCCTTGGGAGAGAAAGCAAACTCCTGAAGAAGTATTTTCATTCCTGTTATTATATGTCAGTTCATGACCTGTTTGATCGCCAAAGCACACTGCAACACAAATATGCAGTCATAAATGTTGAGTTGTCCCGTTTTCTGAAATGGAAAGGTGTACATCATATTGTTTCCTTTCTAAAAGGACAAAGAGGGCATCATCTCCAGAACATACTCGAGAGTGGGCTGGAAAGGGTACAACTGCCTGAAGTTGTGCTGTAGTGCCACACTCTTCTCTACACTTGAAGCAGTCTGCCACTTCCAAACCAGACCTCTGAGCTGATATTTGGACCCGTACATAACTTAAAACATGACCACGGGCAGTGGCTTTTGCTCCACAGCATCAGAACTTCCCAGGAAGCTTGACTTTGCTTGTCTGTCTTGCTGCCGTTTCTAGCTTTTGTTCTAACAGACCCTTACTTCCGTTCTATCAGTGTTTTTCCTGGATCTTATTTCCATCACTGTTCTGGTGGATCTGGGCTGTGATGGCCCCTCTGCCTTCTGGGCACTGACTTTCCCTCTCTCTGTGGCTGGAGGGTTAAGGAATCATATTAGTGAAACTGACTGCTGATGTAGTGGCCTTTAGCTACTGTCATCTCTAATGTGAGTCCTGGGGCAGGCAGCTCAGAGGGAAGACTGTTGAAGGATGGAAAGCAGCACTGTTTTAATTCCTAAATTACAAGGTAGAAGTCTTCCAGGATGCATTCCCCCTCACTCCCCTCTTTGGATACTGGGGAAGTACAAGTTTATTTCATATTGTTGCTTTTTTTTTTTTAAGCTGGGATTTTTATCAGTTCTGAAGTCTTAAAGCATCTTAACTTCAGGATGGTAAATCTCTATTTTGTAGTATTGCCAAATAAGCTTAGGGAAATAAATCCCTATATTTTAATATAGGGAATGGCAGTCACTGTAAATAATCCTCAACATCACTGAACCCATAGTTTGTTTACGCAGAATTTATTTAGGGAAAAATATCCTGCTCTTAGTTGTACGTCATGGGTTTTGTTTAAAAAAATAAAAATTAGAGCACTCAGGTTTTTCCTTCTTGCAGGCAGGGTGGGGGGTTGAGCTGCCTGGTAAGAGTTGCACGTGTCCTTGCACTCACCTTAATTTAGCTGAGCTATAATTACACATCGCTTGTTTATGTTCTGCATCTTTTGATAACAGAGGATATTGTTAATGAAAGCACGGAACTTGGTGCTTCTTTGCCTATAACCCTGGAAAAATATCTAAGGTATCTAATTGTTTAAAAAGGTCGGGTGCTGGTCCCTGCATCAAATTTTGTGTCATCAGCTGCTGACTGATTAAAAAAATTGGTTGATAAATAATCAGTTGCTGAGTTAACATTTGCACTTTGATGAGAAGTTTCTGAATATTAAACACTAGGCATGTGAGACCTGCCAGTTCTAGAGTCCCTTTGAACTTAACGTGCACAATAACGTAGCACTCAAGATCAAACACTTCCAGTGAAAATGATATGCAACTGGGACTTGTTTTAGACTCAGGCCCGTAGGTGCTTTTGCAGTTTTATTCAGGAAAGGCAAGGTAATGAAGTAAAATGGGGAAAACATCACAAATCTGTAATGAACTTCAGAAGTATTTATTAACTGTTTGCATTTGAAATGTCTTCTGATTTTTATTTTTTTTTTTATTTTCAAAAATAAGCAGGTTTTGTTGCTTTATTTTATTTTGTTTTTTTTATAGTTTGTACCATTTTACAAACACAAGTCTAGCCATTAGATTGTTCTTTTCTGGCCCTTGCTATGGTGCTGCGCTCCTAAATACAGTCACTCTTACATGTTCCTCAGAGTGAAATAAGGCTTAACTTTTATTAGCCTAAAGGGGGTCCAGCCAGTTAACAATCAAGGTTACTGAAGTGGTGGTAAGTAAAATGAACATTTTGAAGTACAGTTTGCTTCTGGGTGGCTTTTTCAAGATCTGTATCATGCTCTAAGTGTGGTCGCTTGCTTCCTTGACCTGGTGTTACCTCTCAGAAATGAGTACAGTTATCTGCACTGCAAGGGAAAACAAAACAAGGCTCTGGAATAAGTGAAGAACTGGTCCTGCTGGAGTTGTTTCTTTTCCCTTAGAGGGGCATTAGAATTGTAAAATGCTCTTATCTACCCATACCTGTTACATCTAATCATTTATCTTGGAAGTAGTTAGAGTTTTAACAAGTTGCCAACTATTTCAAAGACTGTAATGGAAGATTGCCTTTTAAACTACACTGTAAAGCTTTTTTGCTTTATATTTTCATGTAAAACATCTGTGGCTTTCAAAATTCTATTCAAATGTTTTATGGCTATGTGTGCTGTGCACGGCTATCTTGGATGGCATCGGGTAACTCAAATATGATTGCTTTCTCTGCCTCTTATGAACCTGGTCTAGGTCTCTTGCAGTTCAGACTTTTAAGAAGTGTTGTTTTTATGTAGCTACAAAGGTAGACATTTATGGAGAAAATACATAGCTTTGCTGTGGTATCTGCTATCTGGGAGTTGCTTAGCTGTGGGTAAAGCTGTTTTCTATGTGAGTCAAAATCAGAAGTTCAAAACTGTGTCATTGTGAAGAGCTTTGAAATACTGTATGTCTTTAACCCTGAGCAGAGTCAGATGGAGTTCAGTGTTGCATCTCTGTCCATACAAGAACAAGGTGGTGCCCAGTTGCAAAATGAACAGAGGCAGCCTGTTAAAGCAGCACCTGGTGTCCAAGTCCCTAAATCTTCTCAGGCCAATAAGACCCCTGGCTCTGATGGGTTGATAGCATCCAGAAAAGAAGAGGAGTCCTCTTTCTGGAAGATAAATGCAGAGCGCTCAAAGTTTGAAGGACACAAGTCTGAGTTTCAGTCCCTCACTCCCAGCCAGATCAAGTCCATGGAGAAAGGAGAGAAACCCCTTCCCTCTTTCTACAGACAAGAGTCTGCTCCAAAGGAGGTGGCAAAAGCTGAGAAGCCCAGTGTAACTAAACCAGAGAAGTCTGTTGCCCCCAGCCTACCTTCTGTATCTCTTGAATGGGAGAAACCTCGACCCGCTCAACTCCCTACTAGTCCTCTAGATGACTTCTTTCTTCCTGATCCACCGCAGGACCTGGCATCTTCTAGAACAAACAAGGAAGATCCTGATGGTACTATACTTACAGATCCGCAAATGCCTGGACAGGTAAGGACTGCTATATCCACGGTCATTAGATTTAAAAACTTTAAGCATTACATTTTTAAAAAACTAAAAAGCATATGAAAATCTGACAAGGCTGCTCTTAGAAGATTAGGAACTCCATAAAGCATTAAACCATAGCTAAGCTTGCTGGCTTTTTATCCTGCAAATCCAAAGATGCCTATTTAACCAACATGTTAACTGCTATTGTTTGTTTCAGTCAAGTATTCTTCAATGTAATAAAGTGCATAGGGTAAAAGCATTTAAATATAATGCCAGAAACACTGACATGGCATCCAGTGGCTAACTGACAGCAAGCTACCTAGCAGTTTTGGGGTAAAGGGCTTGCTGTATCAACTAAAGAGTTTGGGGTTTTGTTTGTTTTTTCTTAAAACAGCAAAACATGGAAAAAAAACTTTAAACTTTAAAAGCAGATAAACTAGAGTCTAGAATACTTCATTGGTACACAGAGCATAGCAATGAATGTCGAAGTAGTTTCTCAGCTCTTTTAAGTGGTAGCCCAACGGCCGCACCCCAGTGCTTTGTCCCAGGCAGCTGTGCTGCTTTCAAATGTGTTTTTTCTCTGAGGTCCGGAATGGAAATGGAATGAGCATCCAGAATTAGCCTTCTTAATGTTTTGGTGGTTTTTTGGTTTTAATAAAAAATAACGTTAAGCAGCTCAATAGCCAACTGAAACTATTTAAAAAGCAAATGCTGATCTGTGAGAAACGAAAGGGAACAACAGGATATGACATTATGAGAAAAAGAAAAGGAAGCGATGTGAAGCCTGAAAACTGTAAACTAGAGGAGTTGTTCTTCAAACAGAGCCGTGCAGTTCTGTTTGGAACCTGTGGCATCACTCTGGCATAAGGCTGACACAGACTTTCAGCATGTCACATAGCTTTTTCTCTCACATTTTCCCAACAGTGGTTGTTTAAATTCCAGACAAGATGATGTAAGGTCAGATATATGCAGCATGAGGTAAATACTTGCAAGAGAAGTAAGTGGTAGCACTTAGAAGAGGACAGTACTTAAGCCACTTCAGTATTTGGAGCCCTATGTTGGGTTTGTTTTGTTGGTTGTTTTTTTTTTCTCTGAATCTAAGAGATAATGTTTCTTGAGCTGTTTTGCTACCAATTGTGACCATGGTAATCCTTTAATTTTAGTTAAAGGTTTTGTCATGTTTTCCTACAAATTTAATGGTTTGTTACAGTTCTCAATCCTTTGTGAATATTTTCTAGCTAAGTGAAATATTTTGAGAAGCCCGATTTTATATTTTCTTTTTTTCATCCCTGTTGAGAAACAATACTCCCATGTCAAAATGTGAGCAGAGCAGCAGAGAAGATGGCATGATTGAATTACTGAATTTTCTTCCTTTCTGATTTCTGGATTATCTTCCCTGTTCTGGGGAAGAGAATCCAGAGACTCAGCTGTGTCCCTGGATCACTCTAAATGTCATGGCTAGAAGTGCAGCGCTGCAGGAATGAGCACGTTCTTGATGGCCTAGTAAATAACTTGTCAACAAAGTTTAAAGGGTGTATAGTTTTTTGGAAACAGCTGGCTGTCATTCCAACAGGCAATCCATTGAATTAGTGATGCTTACATTCTGTGTTTCATTCTCTGCAATTCCCACTGTAGTCTAAATGTTGAAACAACATTTTGTCCGCAGACCTTTACAAGAATTTTGGGTTTTATCTGGAATTGCCTTTTTGGTCATTGTGAGTATTTTTCCATGTTTAGCATTTTCCGGTGTAGGTTCTTAGGTATGCTAGAGCAAGGTAATGAAATGTTGGCAGACTACATTTTAAACTTTGTTTTGTAGATTGGTAGTCAAGTACTGAGTTTGTAATACTGTAATTAACAACTACATCTTATTTCTTGTCTGTCTTTTCTTTTTTCCCTTGCAGACTAGTACAAGCAATGTTATCTTGAAGACTGGCTTTGATTTTCTAGACAACTGGTAAAATACACTTCAAAATAGATCAGATCAATTTCGGGGAAGGAGTGGAATATTTTGCTCCTTGTACGTTGATTTACTAGCATTTGTGTCTTTTTCTAGAAGTAAATTTCAAACTCTTAAATGTTGCCTTTGTATAAACTTTTGTAATACCATATGCGGTTTTGGTTTTTTAAACAGTGATAGAAGTGTGGTTTCATTTGGGTATTTTTTTAATATCTGTTAAAATTTTTAGTAGCTACTGGATTGAGAGGATGTGAGAAGTTACCATACACATGTTAAAGAAAAACAGATGAGAGTCTCCACGTGCTACAAGTGGAACTGACAGGACCAGATTGCTGTTTTCAATTGAAACCTTGCTGGTATGGCTTGTAAGAGATAGCATAGCACATGCAGTGGTTCCAAATAAGCAAGTAACTCCGTACTTCAGAAAACTAGCAAAAAAGGTATGAAAAAAAGCATACTGATGAATTGCATTGATTTCTATACTTCATTTTGTTTGAAAGTAACTTTTGTACCACTTACTTGAAAACACTTTTCTTTTAAAGAGGGCAAAGGCATTGCCAAAATGATGGATCCAAAGAAGCACTGTGTTTGTACCCTACAAATCTGCTAAAATAACATAAGCGTGTTAGAAAAATGACCTGGGGAAATGACACCTTTTTCTGGTCTTCAGATTAAAGACTTGGGCGTGAGTGGAGTGGACTGGGATAACACCTAAAGAATGGGAGAAGCTATCTTCAGGGAACACAAGCCTAATTATTTCACTGCCTCCTTAGTAGAGCGTAACTCTTTTCTGTCACACTTGTGACAGTAGTGCTGGAAGTACAGCACTGAGAATTGCTGGAGTTTAGATTACCTTTGTGTCAGGCAACCACTATGTTTATGGGAGGTTATAGCAGTATAAGGCTTCTTTGTTTTTTAAGCAGCTTATTGTCTCAAGGACTCATCAACTTTGGTGCTTTTTGCTCCTTGTGGGTACATTCTCTTCAGTGTTCAAGATGTGGGTTACATTTGTTCCTGAGGTGCAGAGACATCTCTGGGTGGCCCTCAGAAGACTTGCCTCCAGTTCTGCTTTTGAATGATCTTTGGTGTTTTAAATGTAAAGGACAAGACTAGCTGTCGTTTGAATCTGTCGTCTCTGAAATGCAGCATGATTTACACACTGACTCTCACTGTGTTTACCTCACCTTGAAGCCTTAATTCCCCCTATGCACAGCTAGTGACTGGTCTGCTCCAATGCCAAAGGTTTGACCTTTCCCTTTACCTCAGCAATAGTCCCATAGTATTTGTTTGGGGTAGAAGGCAAAACACAGGGGTCTAATGGGTCTCATGGGTCCGAGCCAAGGCTAAGAAGGTCACCATCTCCTAGACCGTAATTGTGCTATGCTTCTTATGGATTAGCACTTGACATTTGGTTCAGTGCCAGGGGCAGTTAAATGTGCAGAATTGGATGCTGCAGGATTTTCTTCTGCCTGTTACAGGAAGTTTGAGATGTCCTGGAAAAATCCTTGCATCTAAGTGATGTGCTGCTTGTTCTGAACAAGAGCAGGATGTTGATAAACATTAAAACTTACTTGTTGATGAAGGAAAATGCTGTAATCAACCACCAAGCCCAAAACCCCAAGTTTTTCTAGTGTTCTCTTGAAAGGTTTCTTAGCTAATGAGGAAGACAGCCACAGAGTTAAGTGATTCGGTAACCTCCTTATTTATAGACTTACGAAAGCTTCTTTACATCCTTCCTGAGATGTACAAATTCCTGTAACTGGTGGATATTGTCTCTGCATTCAGCAGTTCAGAAAACACTTGCTGTTTCTGCCAGCCTGGGCTTTACTGCGTTTTTTTTGTAGCTGGACATTTTTAGCATTTGCTACAAGCATCCAGCATTAATCCAGCTTAGAACAACTTTAGCACAAATTCTTCAGGTGTGTAATTAGTGTTGATTTACACCTTCTTTTCAAAGCTGACAGATGTTAACCCTGGGGCTTACAGTTACCAGTGAATCTAGTTTGCTGTACACTCAGCTGCTGAAAAGTTGTAAATCGAAGGTGAAGATGCACGTTCTAATCTTGCTTTGATATGGGGAGATCTAAAACCAAAGTCTCCTGCTGACATTTTAAACCTCTGCTAAATACCTTAAAGCTTCTTAGGGAAGAACCTGGGCTGCCTGTCGATTCCATCGGCTAACTCGACCCTAATACACATTGGGACCAGCTGGTAGAACATGCTGCAGAACTTTTTACTTATCCTGGTAGGTTTTTCCTGTGCTTTGACAAGAGTTGATGCTCCTTCTTTCTTTAGTATGTTTTTATTAAACATTCTTAAAAAAAAATGTACTTGGTCACATTTTATATTAACAATGTTTTAATAAAGTCACTTTAAATAGAACATTAAAGGCTTTTGTGTTGCTTTGTGTATTGTCCTTTAATTTCTGCTTTCCTCAGTGCCATTCGAGTTGCTTGGGGCATCTTGAATCTGCCTGAGAGTCAGCCAAGAATGATCTGGTCTAGAATTTAGAAACCAAGTTTTTCAGATCAGGAAAAACAAATCAATGCAGCACAGTTGTTTCCCAGGCTTTTAAGTGAGTCTGTTTTTGGAGGTGTCTTTGCTTTATCATTTTATCTGATGGCTGCGGACAGGTAAAGACTAAAATCTATTTGTACTTCACTGTAATAAAGTTAAACCTAATACACACACATACGTGCACACGCACACACACACAGTATCTTCAGGTAATTCAAAGCAGTGTCTGGATATAGATTGCAGGAGCAATTTGAAAATGGCATGTCATGGTTTAGCCCCAGGTGGCAACTGAACACTACGCAGCCACTCACGCACTTTCCCCAAGCAGGATGGGGAGAGAATCAGAAGAGTAGAAGTGCAAACATGCATGGGTTGAGATTAAACTAAAGACAGTTTAATAGGGAAAGCAAAAGCCATGAACACAGGCAAAGCAAAGTAAGGAACTCATTCACCACTTCCCATCTGCAGGCTCACTGGACTTAGTGCAAAGGACCAGAACTTGGCAATGACAGACTTTCAGGCAGTTTTCCTTTCAGTTGATAGTTACATTATGGGTTTTAAAAGCATGTCACAACAAGGAAGATGCTAGCAGAGGCTACTGGATAAACTCACTTTCTTCCTTTTGCCTTATGCAGCAAGTTATCGAGGTGTAAGAGACTCAAATGTGCACCTACAAGGATAGTTTTCCCTCTGCATGCCCACATTCCCATCTTCCAGAAATACATTTTGAAAAACAACTCCATTTCTTTATACTTGAGCTGAATTTCTACCAACAACTAAAAAGTCATTTGAAGAATTTGGTTAGGAGAGAATCAACACCCAGTTAAAGGGGTGGTGTTACAACTATATTTAGGATATGGCGTACACGTAGTTTGCTTCAGTCTTCTTTAAGCTCCATCTTAAAAGTCCTCTCATAGAGGCATCTGGTTGCTGTCTCAGCACATGGAGTCAGCAGGTGGCATGACTGAGTGAAGACTTGCAGAGGCAGAGTAGAAAACATGCTGTGGCTGCCTGCCGAAAGGTAGCAATCAATTCACTTATAGTTGCTAAGATTCAGACAGCACAGAAGTGTCTTTGAGACCATGGCTATGGAAAATCACTGTTATTGTCCCCTTTCCACATATGAGCTTTACACCTCAACACATAATACAACCAGCAGGTTCACAAGGAGGATTTACAGCTTCATCTGACCTCCCACCATATGGGGAGCTTTGACAGTACCCTCTAGAGTCAGTGGATGTGAGGTGGGAGAAAATCACAAGATTGGTTTGCACCCCTAACCCAGCAGTTCCCCACTGGTACTGAACTGCAGCCAAAAGATGCTGATCTGGGACCCAGTTTATTCCACCCTGACTGAGCAGGGAAGGAAATCTCAATTCTTGACATTCTTCTTCAACAGACCCTCTGTCCCCTAAAATTGTCTTCCGAGGGCCATGCTCCTTGTTCTCCTCTGTGCTCTTCGCAGTGAAGATGCCAAGGCGCAGGCAGCAGCTCATCCTGCTCCTCACCAGCAACCTGATTTTCCTGCCAGGACAAGTTCCCATGTACAGCACAGCAAAGGTACCTTCTGTTAGGGAGCTGATGGGCTGGACAATCACCTGTTACCCCTTAGCCAGGCTTGGCTGAAGCCTGGCAGACATGTCTCTACTCACCTTCAGCCCAACACATCACTTTTCAAGCTTAGCAGTTTTCATTGAGCATTACTGTGAATTTTTACTCTGAATGTCTTCTGGGGCAGAGGATTCCATTAGGCAACCTCTAAATCACAGCTTCTATCATCAGCTCTGCTGCCTAATGGATGTGAAACTTGGACTTCATACAGGACCAAGATACTGGGCTAAATGCCCTTGGCAGGTCAGGATTTTACTGGGATGCCAACAAGTCAAAAACCATGTAGCTGCCCTGAAAATAGCTTACTGCAGTTTTCCTATAATGCTGGTTTCCAAAATGAACAAGGGAATAAAGGAAAAACAAAATTAGATGGGTGGGGGAGGGAACAAGTCTTCTGTGTGTTTTGGATGGTTCAGTGATTTCAGTGACCAACCAGAGGCTTACACAAGGGCTGGACCTCAGCCCCAGCTTCCCTTGTTACCAAAAGTGGCAAGAGTGCTGGCGACCCTGAAGTTCAGCTGGCTATTCGCCTCCTGGGCTTGTTCTCTGTGGTCCAATAACCAGAGTGAAGGCAGCCTTTGGAAATTTCCAACTTGCAGCTAGATATAAAGTATGTTATGGGGATTGTTTTTTGTTATGAAAAGATGCAGTGCCATGCAGCATCGCAGCAGAGGCGGGAGAAGAAAGAAAGGTGGTGGAAGAAGGAATGATGTTCCTATGGGAGGAGAAGACTCACCACATGGGCCCTCTCCACCCTGACATTTCCTTGCTACGTGAGCTGAAGCACTGGCTCCAGTTAGCTTGGTGGCAAACTTGTAGGAAGCCCACGCTTTATGACAGCTGTTTGTTATTAAAGGGTTGACCGAACGTCCTGCTCCGCTTGCCACATTTTTCAGAGCTTACATCTGCCAAGAAGGAAACTTCTGGTGTGTGCCTATAAGATTATGTGTAAAAGAGCCTGCTCTGGCCTGGGTGTTGTACCGAGCCCTTTGGCTTCCACCCCTGTTTGGCCAGAGCACAGATGTTTGCCCGAGCAAATGTCTGTGGCCAGTAATTACAGCTTCTTTTTCACTTCTCTGTCCCGGAGAAACTGAGCTGCTGAAGGTGATGGGAGCTCCCACCAGGCTGGCAGCAGTGCCCGCAGTGACCGGTGACTGCTGGAGGGACTGAGCTGCTGCCCAGGGCTGTGCCATTGCCTCCAAGCCCTTCAGCACATCCCATGACCTGCAGCCTCAGACACACTGAGCTGGCTCTGAGAACTGAGTCCAGCACAAGTACCAATAGATGAGAGTTTCTTGGCCTACTGCCCTGCCAGCGCAGGAGTACTGCTTCTTGCTTGTCCTCTGTTTTGTCCTCCCTGGCTCTCATCTCACCGAGAGAATGGTCTTGCTGTCACTGAAGGTCAAACAGCATCCTATCAGCATGAAGATGTAAAGTTGCAAGACATTTTAATAATATAGCTAGGTGTCAGCTGCTTCCTTGCACCGAGGCACACTCAGCATATTGAATTTCATGCATATCTTGGCCGTATTTCCTCCAGAAACCACTAAAAGGAGTTGAGAAAGGGGAAGACAATGCTAGATCAAATAACTCTGACTGCCCTACCTTTGGTCAAGTTCTACCATGTCTCTACCACCAGCCTTGACCCAAGCTTTGGGTCAAACTGCAAATTTTGGTACCAACTCAACGGATTGAGGAGCCCCAGCAACAGCACCAGGGAAGCTCCTCACCATTCAGAGTTCACCAGTAACATTGCAGGAGCACAGATGACTAAGAACAAGCTTACCAAGGAGCTAAGGATGCTCCTGGATCGTCTTTCCCCCAGCTGGTTCAAAACCAGTCCTCGCTGGGAGCAAGCAAAGCTTCCTTTATGGCTTAGATGAATCAGCTTCTGACCTGTAGCCCTGTGCGGTCCCTTGTCACTGACGTGTCCAGCATCTCTCTGCCAGGAATGATGTTTGCTCCCTGCATTCCCAGCATGGCAGGAACTTGCCCAAGCAGCAGGCTAGGTCCCTCAAGCCTACAGCCATCCTCCACTGACTGAGACCTGTCCCTGCCCAGACAGTGATGGGCTTAGATCACTTCTAGCAGCCATCCATCCATTTGGGTTATGTAGGCTCTCCAGGGCTCTAGGAGGAGGTTGGTGTTGACGGACAGAGCAGGAACTGTGGCTGGCAAGGTGGTCACTATATTGCTCACCTCCAGGCCAGCCTGCTCCAACACTGGGCTTGGCCTTTTAAAGGAAGGCTTCCCAGCTCCCTCCCCAGCAGCACAGTTTGTTGTTGCAGAAGTAGCTCAGCAAAAGGCCCCGTGCCAGCATGGGAACCTTTCCCTACGAAGCGTTCAGCTGTCAGGAGCATGTGAGCCAAGCACCAGAGCCCATCTGCAGCCCCCTGGTGTGATCCTCATGCCCCTCAGTGCAGGAAAACATTTCATCGAGCTGTTACCTGCTTCCCAATGTTCTACCTTCCTGCCAGAGCCTCCATCCCTGCAGCAAGCATCTCAGTGGCCAGGGGAGATGCTTCACCAGCATCTCCAGATGGGAGATCATCATCCCCCACCAGAAGGGAGGCTTCACCAGCTACAGCAAAGCCTCCTAAAACACTCTGCTTAAAACTCCCTGTGCAAACTTCTCACACATGCCTGGAAAATCAGGCACAGAAGTATTTGCACAGCAGGGCCATTCCGAGACCGCTGGATTTTTGTGGGCATTCTTTAAATAGGTTATTTTTGTCTCTCTCAACATCTTTATTTTCCACCCTAAAGGGTGCAGAGCTCTGAGATGATCAGGGCCAGCCCTCAATCTCCTTGTTGGCATCAGCCCAGAGATGGACACTGGGGACCACAAGGTCACCAGCCTCCCACTGCCCTCTCATCACACCAAAGCCCAGCTCTTTCTCACTCCAGCACCACTCCCCGAAGACAAGCGGCTTTCTCCAGTGTAGAACCAGGAAAGAGATGGAAAAACTGGGTTGTGATGGAAAAATCCTGGTGAGAAAAGAAACAACAGAATCAGGGGTGGCTTCTGAATCTGGTCTCACAGGCTTTACCCAGCAGTCAGTGAAGACATTTATAGAGGACTTCAAATGACATGAAAAAACCCCAAATCTTCCTCCTTTCAAATGTACAGATTCAGTTAAAATCCATAAAAGCAACAGCACTGAGTCCTTCTTAGTTCATTTGCAGTGAGTTCCCCAAGGCATTGCTTTTGCTAGCAACACCATTAGCATTTACTGTTAAGTTCACTGGGAGGTGCTTCTGGTTTTAATTATATAGCCCTTATAACGCTTCCTCTGGCACTCTCTTAGTAAGGAAAAAATGAGCATAGGATGCAGACAGATAAAAAAACTATTAATTCCAGGGCTAACAATGCCAGATCAGTATAGTTACAAACAGATTGGTCCCCGTAACCCAGCCCAAACAGCTGGCTTTCAATGTTCAGATAGGAATGCACCAAATATGACAAAAATGTCTGTGTCAGGGAAAGCTAATTTTAGGCATCATTTTTGTCCAGGCAGTAGAAATACTTAGGGAAGAAATTATTAAACTTCCAATTTAAAAAGTGGGGTTTTAGGACACATTGCACCCAGCTTTTCAGAAGCGCTCTCCTGCTTCGTCCATCACAGGTTGACTCCAGGCACAGGGAGCTGCATGCCACTGGTCCCCACATGGCTGGGAGAGGTGATTGCTAGCACAGCAGTGTCTCAGCCTCCAGGATAGCACCATGCCCACCCCACAGCCTCACCCACCCTTGGGAGACAAGGCAGTGTGACTGGTGGAGGAGTGAATCAGGTTCCTGCCCCACAAAAGGGGGAAATCCAGCATTCCAGAGCTTCCCGCTGCATCAAGACAGGGCTGAGGTATGTCACGCAGCTTCTGCATCCTCAATTCCCTGCTCTGCTCACACAGCTGAGCCACCTGCGCAGGGCTGAGCAGCTGCAAACCTGCCCTGGTGAAGGATGGGGAAGAACCAGA
Organism: Pezoporus wallicus; assembly: GCF_028554395.1. Taxonomy (NCBI): domain Eukaryota; kingdom Metazoa; phylum Chordata; class Aves; order Psittaciformes; family Psittacidae; genus Pezoporus; species Pezoporus wallicus. The sequence continues at coordinate 8,020,669 of NW_026637663.1, forward strand.
TCCGAGCTGCCAGACTGTCTCAAGAAGAGCAGGCGAGGTGTGCGAGTGCATTCACCACACACAGCACTGTAAGCCGAGTAATTATGACCCAATTAAAGAGAGAGCAAAAGCACGTGGCACATAAACAGGTTGTTACTAGAGAGGTGCACTGAAAGATTTTTAATTGATCCAGAGCTTCATTCTTTAAAACTTTGTAGGCATTGTGGTACTGCTGCCACTGATAAAATAGTTTTTGAGTTCAACAGCCTCAGTGCTTGCAAGGATCTACCTGCAAAATGGGCTCTGTTCTAAATCCCTTAGAATCATAGAACTGTTTGGGCTGGAAAAGACCTCAAAGATCACCAAGTCCAGCTGTTAGCCTAGCACTGCCAAGTTCACCACTAAATGATGTCCCTAAGCACCACATCTACACATATTTTAAATACCTCCAGGGATGGTGACTCCACCACTTCCTTGGGCAGCCTGTGCCAGTGCTTGACAACCCATTTGGTGAAGAAGTGTTTTATAATATCCAATCTAAAACTCCTCTGCCACAACTTGAGACCATTTCCTCTTGTCCTGTGTGCTTGTTAGTTGGGAGAAGGGACTGACACCCACCTCACTACAACCTCCTTTCAGGTAGTTGTAGAGACTGGTAAGGTCTCCCCTGAGCCTCCTTTTCTCCAGACTAAACAACCCCAGTTCCCTCAACCATTCCTCGTAAGACTCGTGCTCTGGACCCTTCATCCAGATTCGTTGCCCTTCTTTGGGCACACTCCAGCACCTCAACGTCTGCCTTGTGGTGAGGGGGGCCAAAACTGAACACAGGATTATCACTGATGGTGTCCCATTGAAGGTCAGTTTTGTGGCTTTCCAGCCGATTTGTGGGGCAGACCTTCCTGGATCGGGGGCATGACTGGGCTCTGGAATTCACCCCACTGCAGAGCATCTCGCCCTGGTGCGACAGCCGGCACAGCCAGCTGGAGCAGAGGAGGACACTGTGCTTCACCGATGCCAAAACATAGCTGGAGCGTCTGATTTCAGCCTCAGTTGCACTGAAAGCCCTCTTGACTTACAGCATACCTTTGTAAGTCATCTAAATCAATGCTGCTTGGCCTACAGCTGGCTTTCAGACCAGAAAAGCCAAGTGCTAAACTTTAAGCATAATTTTAACTGACTTCAGCAGCCACCCAGGGTGTCTGAGGCTTGCAGGGACTGGGAATAAAGAGAGACACCAGGAAGGGGCAAAAAATGCCTGGGATATTTTTGTTTTGCTGTCTAATGCAAATCTGGCTGAGAACAAAACTACGTGTACAATGTACATGAAGGATGAAATCTAAAAGCATAGAAGTAAGCAGCAAATACCTGCAGGGTGCAGAGCATCCTTCAGGTCTATGGATGGAAACCAGTGACAGCTGGTTCTTTGTTTCAACACTGTAGAGGCTTCACAAACCTACATTGCAAAGGGACCAACTGGAAAAAAGTGGTATTTTGCTGGGAGTTCTGTGTTTGCTGTTACCTGCTTGGCCCAGCCATTTGGCCAATATTTAGGGGTTTGAGGGTTGGTTCCCATTTAGAAGCAAAACAAGTGATGGAAGTTTGTTAGGGCCTTAGGCATGATGGGGTTTGTTGATGGAGAGCACCCACAATGGCCGGTTCCCTGCCTGCTTCAGGTGGTGGCCAAGTGGGCTCTTCCTTGCAGCTACCACATCCAGGTTCCCCATGTAGACACACACACATGTGCCTACGTCTTTCCCCTCAGAGGTCCATGATGCCCATGGTGTATTTCTGTTGGCTTTTCAAGCCTAGTGTGTTACTGAGTAACTGGAGAAACTGAATTTCCCCCTTGGGACAGAGGTGGGTCTGTGACTACAGGCAATTGTCTGTGCAGAGGAGGCTTGGGGATTTGGTACCCTACCTCAGCTAATGTGAAACTGGATAATCCATGCATGGTGTGACAAAACTTGGCTGTCTGTACCTTTATGGGACCAGATGCCTCACTACTGGGAGTTGTGACTGAAGTCTTGTACACAAGCTGTCCTACATGTATATAAAATAAAAAAGAAATATATAGAAAAAATCATTATTTATAATGCATACTTTATATAAAGCACATACACCTAACTTAATATGCCTCTGAACTAGCGGTTTTCCATGTCTCCCTCCCTTGTCTATGCATCTGAGAGATGCCCAAGAACAGATAGACTACATGAAGAAAAGGAATACCACTTAGTTTAAAAATGCAGCACTAGAAAACTAATGTTAGGTCTTCAAGTGTCTTTAAATCACTAATTCCCACTCTTGTGTTAGTTTGGTGTTAATGTTTCTCAAGAGCTGGTTGTTAGTGATCAGGGAAACTGCTAAATTAACAGCTTTGGAGACTTAATTGTCTGAACACTTTCAATCATTTATTAGGGAAGGAAATCCCTGCCCGTAAACACAGCCAGTGTAAGGTTATTTTATGTCAGGAGCAGGAACAACACATCAAAGCATTCACAAGCCATGAATTAGGGCCACTAAAATTATCAACAGGGTTTAGACTTCAAAACCCAATAAACTGGGGTTGGTGTTTATTTGTACCCTGGTTCCTGTACCTTTAAGGCCTGCTCAAAAGCCATTTTTATAGATATTCTCTGTAAACGTAAAAGCTGAAACTTCCAGCAAAAGAGCTGGCAATTCTCCCTTTCTCAGAGGCTGCTGGAGAAGATGAATTTGTGTGGCATTGGCAGCACAACCGTAAAGGCTGCCAGCAAGGCAGGCACTTTTCTAATGCAGATTGACATTCTGAGCAGCAGTGGAATGATTTCCACCCCACATGAAGCGTCTTTTAGTGAGCCCAAATCACAGACCATATCTTTCCACCATAACCAGGGCAGAGGTACCTTGCCTGATGCCTTCTAGGCTGTCTTAGGTCCCAGGTTGTACGGTAATGGCACCTTGCTGGAGAAAATTGCTGTGGTCTATGTGGGTAAATAAGGATGAGGCCACATTTGCCTTACACAGGCATACTGTCCTTGTGCCTTGGGTGTTGTGGGTACATCTCTGCATCCATCCAGAGCAGAGGGGTCCAGCCACTGCCCACCCAGCCCCTCTCGCCATCCTTATGGGGGTATTAGGGGTACAACATGGCTGGATCTTAGCAACAAAGCCACTTTGTCTGCACAGCTCTTCAAATGACCTTTGATATGAGACCTTTTTTACTTCCAAATTGGCATCTATTTATAGCCAATGCAGAAGTTAGATAGCTGCCCTCTAGGATATGCATGGAAGAGCATGAGGTCTGCTCACATGCAAAATTTATAGCAAGTTGAGAAAGTTTCTTTCCAATGCCACCCATAGGGTTTGAGCAGCTTAAATGGTTTTACTGGAGGTCTTCATAGGCTAGAACAGTGAAGACAAGTGTCCCATCCCCAGAAACTGCACACAGATGGCCTCCTTCTCCTAGAAGGACTTGCCCATCCATTGTTCCTTGACATCAGTGGGCTTTGTGGGACCGTCAGTCCCCCTGACAAACAGGTCTCTTCTTAGGCCTTTCGGAGTAGGGATGGGGCCTTTGCTTAAGCCAAGGCTTAAACCCATGACAATTGCGTCTGTTTACAGCTCATACACTTTCACTGCAGTGGCAGGGGGAAACAGCACGTTTGTTCCCTTGTGGGCCATGCAGGCTGGATTGCCACCCATCTAAGCCAGGCTTCCAATGAGATGTTTGCAGACCGCAGTGTGAGCTGCGGAGGGAGCCATCGCTCCCTGGCTCCTTGCAGGCTCACCAAGTCACTCTCAACGCAGTGCTTATTTTCTTTCCCTCACACTGAGAACATGTCTTTCCCCCAGGGGTTATACAAACTGCACTGTGGCGCTTTTTCAGCCATCCAGCCAGCCTTGCACCTGTTTTCGATCAAGATTTCTCTACTGTAGCTCTTTTTGGCTCAGAAAAGTGCTTTGAAAAGCTTGACATTTCCTGCCTCGGGAAGAAATAACATTTCCCTAAAAGAGCGCTGTGGGTTCTGTTGGAGAGGTAATACCCGTGAGCTGCAGAGAAAGCTGGACTTACCAAAAGGATCAGGAACTGAAACAGCCCTTTTGGTGGTGGTACTAAAGATGTCCCAGAACTCCTGGCTCCAGCATAGGACACTGGGCCACTGCCATTGTGGCACCTTCATAAAGACACTTCTCAACCTTTGCTTCTTGTGCTTAGATGTTTGGCAACCCCAGTTCAAGAAAATACTGCATATATGACATCCTTGGGAGGTTTAAAGTCAGCCACTCTTCAGCTAAGCCTGGTGGGGCAGAAAACTGAGCTGAGGCTGCAGCTGACTGCCATTCATCCACTCCCCTTTCCCCATTGACATGAAGAAAACCTTCCTTAGACAGAAGGAATATATAGCATAGAAGCATAGAATAGTTAGGGTTGGAAAGGACCTGAAGATCCTCTAGTTCAAACCTCACTGCCGTGGGCAGGGACACCTCACATTAGACCACGTCCCAGACAATGTCCCTGTATTCCTCCCTGGCTGCCTGTCCTCCCTTCCACCTTCTATAAGCTTCTTTTTTCTCTCTAAGTTTCCTCAGCAGCTCTTTATCCATGCGTGAAGGCCTCCTGGCCTTCTTGCCCCATTTTCTTGTTGAAATGCAACACTCCTGAGCTTGCAGCAGGTGATTCTTGAACATCAACCAACAGTCTTGGGCCCCCCTGCCCTCTAGGGCTGTATCCCATGGAACCTTCCTAAGCAGGTTCCTGAAGAGGCTAAAGTCTGCTCTCTTGAAGTCCAGGGCAGTGAGCTCGCTGCACGCTCTTCTCACTGTCCTGAGGATCTCAAATTTGACCATCTCATGATCACTGCATCCAAGGCTGCCCTGGAGAGTCACATTTCCAACGAGCCCTTTCCTGTTGGTGAGCACGAGGTCAAGCATGGCACCTCTCCTTGTCAGCTCCTCTATTAGTTGCAGACTGAAGTTGTCTTCCACACAATCGAGGAACCTCCTGGATTGCTTGTGCTGGGCTGTACTGTAGCTCCAACAGGTATCAGGGTGGTTGAAGTCCCCCATGAGAACAAGGGCCTGTGAGTGTGAGGCTGTTCCTACCTGTCTGTAGAGCATTCACAGAGTCCTCTTTATCCAGTGGCCTGCAGCAGACCCCCACAATAATGTCCCCCATCACTGTTCTCCCTTTGACCTTGACCCACAAGCTCTCTGCTGGTCCATCACCCATCCCCAGGCAGAGTTCCATACTCTCCAGCTCTCTCATGCATGCTTTCATGATGGAGAATAAATCTGTGAGGATGGCAGTTTCTGCACAACAGCCCCTAAAGGTCTGTTTCTACTTTCCTTGATCTGTGTCCTCCTAAAACCTTCAGTAAGCTATGTATCAGGTAAATATGCAAACCAGCCATCGTCATATCAACATACAGTGAAAGTGACGGAGAGCTACCCTCTTAATTGCTGACCCCATTTCTATTTCAGTCTCTTGGCATGTCATCTAGGAAATGAATGGGATCAGCCATGATAAATCTGTTCTCTGTGGCACCAGATAATCTGTTTTCAAGCTGGAGCAGGTGCTGAGATGCCCGTTCTGGCAGCCTGCTGCTGGATGACCAAGGGCATTGTAGTGCAGTGTGGCTTCATCCCTGAAGACTTGTGTTGGTGCCCCCTTGTACAATAAATGGGTTTGCTACAGTGTTGTGTCCCAAAATGCCCTCTGAGGTGTGACACATCCTATTCTTACATGCTGCATGGAAAGGATGCCTCCTTCTAAAGGTCCTGTAGATTAACTCCTGGATGGCAGACAGCCTTTGATATGGCTCTTACACTGATGCAGAAGAGGTAAATGTCTAACAACTAGAGGAGACTGGAGAAAGGTAAATGTAATTTGAATTGCTTGAGGGTTTTGAGCCTGTATCTCCTGTTTCTGCTCTAACCACTGGGATATGAGACATCATGATGTGGTGGTAGGGGTTTTCTCAGGTCCCTGTGTTGAGGATACTATGCTTTGCACTGAGACAAGGTAGACCTTTGAGAGGTCAGGGATGGAGGAGGTGGTATGCAAGTATTTATGATTTCATGGTCCTGCTGTTCAGACAAGCACGCTTGCCATAACACCCGTAACCACCGAGAGCAGCAGAAACTGCTGAAACCCAGGAGCGGGTGCCCCGAGTGCTGGGCTGCAGAGCTGGACGTGGCTTTGCTATCTGGCCCCAGCCGTGCTTAATGTTGCCCTCTGCAGACACGGCCACAGCTGAAGGGACTGGAGGAGCTGGATCTGTTCCTTCAGCCTTCTGTGAGCAGGCATGGGCTAACAGCTCCTTGAGGAGGCAACTCAGCTTGGACCACAGCCCCTTCCCAAAGCCTTGCACATGCAACCACCCCTGCTCGGTTACTGGGGCAGACGCTGGCACAGCCCTATGAAACCATGCGCCTGAGAGAGGAGGGGAGAGGCAGACACAGGTCTAGGGCAGGGCCTGCCCTCCCGGAGCAGCCGTTTTCCCTTGGGGCAGCTTGTTTTCACTGTATTTGTCTCCCTGGACCCAGCTGCTTAGCAACTGGATAAAATTGTCATAAAATGTTGCCAGTGCCCTCCCTACCAGGGCAGGGGCTGGGCTGTGTCCGGGGGGGCTGTCTGCCAGGAGAGGTGGCCATGTGGTGCTCATGGGGGGACTCCCATCCCCATCCCTGTCCCTGTTCCCTTCTGTGGGCTGTCCGAAAGGAGCAAGGGAATTCGGCCCTCATGCATGGCACGCACTGCATTGCAGGCAAAGCATGCAGGCAGCTCCCCTCCTCCTGACTGCCTGCAGAGCTGCTGGTACCCCAGGGGCAGATGAAACATGGACACTCTTGATCACAATGCCTTGTTGGATCTGAGTGGATAAATGCTTTTTCCTCTCTGAAAGACCATCGAAACAATACATTTGGAGTATTCTTGTCAAATACCTGAAATGGAAAATATTCACCCTTCCTGGCTCTGTGTTTGGGGGAGATGGAGATGAATACACTGTCTTATTTTGGTTCAGGGCATTTTAAATAAATACGAAGGAAAAAAAAGGCAATCAGAAGTTAAGGCTCTACATTCTTTGGGCCAGTGAATAGTGCGTGCTGCTGTCCTTGTCCTGCTTGACTCCTCTGCCTCTGTGGATAATACTCAAAGAGGCATCCAGGCTACCCCGGAGTCCAAACCCTGCACAGTGGAGCTGACTTCCCTTGAAGGGGCAAGCAAAGGGCAAGGGATAAAAATTAATCAGGGATTTTAGGAGTGCAGTTTATAGCACAGTTGCCCTTATAAGTGGCTGACGTGCACAAGATAGTTGTTGGCAGTTGCGTTGCAGTTGTGTGTTTACCTCAATCAGCAAGTATTTGTAATTAATTTTTAAAATGTTGAAGTTCCAGCCTTACTGGGAACAGTATAAACTGCCCTCAGCACTCTGATGTGCTTCCAAACCAGATGCTGCCATGAGGCAAAAAGCACAAAGACTCAAATATTTCAGGGGAGAGGCGGGGGAGAAGTGGGGACATGATGCAGTTGAAATGAAAATGATTTAGGTAACTCGGTATCTATGCGCAAATATTTAGTTTTCACGACTGGAAGCAACTGCAACTGTTATAAATGGGGTGAACCGCCACGTCACTTCTAGCATCTCTCCTGCCTGGGAGCTTTTCGAAGCAGCATGGGATACTTCTGCTCATACTTGTGCCTAAGTTGTTTACTGACAGTTTCTGTCTCTGCTTGCATGGAGAAATAGCAGAATGTTCTTTCACTATTTTTCAGTTTCTTTACATCTTTATGGCAGTTCGTCACTGGAGTTTCCATTAATTATATCCCTCCTGGCCTCGGCGGCAGCAGGTTGGGCAGGAAACCTTCTTCAAGACAGGAAAATGTCACTGCCAAATTTACCATCATGGTGGCTGGGGTGGCTGAGCTTGGTACAAACACCAAATTAATCTCTTCTCTAAAGGCTTAGGCTTTAAGCTGATGTTGTTCCTTTAAATTCAGAAATGTGCCATGTCTCTGAGCACTGCCCAATATCTTGGGGAGCTGAGGATGCTGAGAGGATGGAGGGGAGCAGAAGAGAGACTACCAGTACCAGGGCAGCAGACAGCCCCTGCTAGCATCTGGCTTGAAGCTTTAGCAGCAGGTTTTAGAAAGATTTGTGGTTCTGTGAGGGAGTAGGAGAGCATGCTCAGATTGCAACCCTGTAGTTAAGTGATTTTTATTTTTTTTTTCCAGTAGTATAATTACGAAAAATGCCTCTCATGTTCCCCATTAATGGTGCTATTAGCAGACGGGCAGGGCTCCCAGCATGAACCAGATTTCACTAACAAGGTCTGTGTGTACCACACTAGGCAAAGTACCACTCACGCAGCTTTCAGAGCATTATAAGTGACTTGCCATTGCTCCTGTAATGGTACAGAGCCAAACATGCCTACATCTCAGAGAAGGCAGCAAGGTCTTCCTTTAAATTCAAGATCCTTAATTAAAAGAAAAGAAGACCAGCAAGCCCAGACCCCCTTTTCTGGGCCTCCTGCTCACATACCGGGTGGCTGCTGTGCTGATGAGGACTGTCATATCTGGATGGGGCTGCGAAGTCAAATGTCTCCCACTCACACGAGCAGTATAATCGCAGACCAAAAAACCCCTTACCAGGTTTTATATAATAATCCATCTTCACATGCATTCCTACAGTTAATTTTGCCTTTTTAAGGTGGGTCTTACTCCAATACAGAAAGAAAATGGTCTAGTGCATAGGACAAGGGGGAGCAGTTGCTGTTCTTCACCTTGATATTAGCAAGGCTTTTCATCACAGCTGCCGTAATATCCTTATAACCAAAGTGGTGAGATAGGGACCGTGATGCCCTAGAGTCTGTATGGTCATGGGCCAGCCTGGTTATAAGTACAGGTTTTCTTGTGCTTAACTGCCCTTACATGCACTTCTGCTGTGGCTATGGAATGTTGTGTAAACCCCACCACAGGACAGGGTTTACACAGTGAGCTGGCTGGCCAGGAAAGAGGCTTCTTGATTCATAAAGCACTCAAATGTTTGCTTTCAAATTCCTTGTGACGCAGTCAGCAGGCAACTGCTCCGAGTGGTCAGAAAACACCTCGGGATGTTTTCTTCTTAAATGCATTAATTTTCTTTTAAATGCAGAAGAGATTTTTACTTGTGCTCCATTGCTCCCACCTCAATCTTCATCACTGTCTTATATCAATCCTGATTGCACCAAGACATTCCCAGCTCTGTGTAAGAGAACAAAATGCTACACCGGTGATGCCAGGCATTGAGACATGTCTTTTCTTCAGCATAGCTTGTGAACGATACTGTACTCCAACAAATTTGTATCCATGTCTAAGCTTGCACAATGAATCAGTTAAGGATCTGTGACTTTTCATTTCAAATATGTGGCTGAATGTTTAGAGAACAGTCTAGATTTTAATCCAAACTTTCACAAATTTAGACAGCTGCCTCCAGTGCTGTCAAAAGGGCATACAATCAGCACATCTGAAAATCAATATACCTCATGGGGCTGAGTACCTCAATCAAATACTGCAACCATTAGCTTTAGCTCAGCTTTCAGTCAGCTCTAGAGCATTTTCTGCATAGTTACAAGATTATAACTATAATCTTGTAATATAAAAAAAGAAAGTGGTTATTCTAAATATCATGATCCCTGCTTTTTTCATTGTTTGAACTTCACCTTTCCTGCAGCTTGATCTTCCTTCCAGAACTGTTCATTAGGTCTAAATCTAGAGAAAACAAACCCCTGGCTGTCTCAAAGATTCTGGACAGTAGGGAATGCAAGGTTATTCTAGGGCCATCTCTGTCACTGCAAGAAAGGTTTCACAAAACAAATCCAGACAGTTGATTCATTATAAAATAGACATATGTTATGAAGATAATCATGGAAACAAATCCTATGAAGACCTCTTAAATCCCTGGCTTCTATTAATGTTATTTTTAAAGTCAGCACTGGCTACCCACATCACATGAATCATAATATGTAAGTCACAGATGCAAAATAGCAATGCAAAACAGCAATAGCTGCAGAGATCAGGGCCTTACCAATGAGCACATTTAATTCATCTAAAATTATTACAGCTGCTCTTCTGGAGCATGGTTGTAGTGGGACACAGTCTTGGACTGCCTGGAGGAAAATGGCCCAACACAAGAGATCCCTCTTTCAGGGCCAGGTGCTCCTCTGAAGATGAAGGCAAGCTGTGTGCAACGCTGCCGAAACTGGTTTGCAGGACACGGTCTGCCGTGTAACGGAGGAACTTTGTCGGTAGCAGAAAAGGACTGATAGAAAGTGAAACACAGCATTTTTGCTCTAAACTAAATCTGTGATGAATGTAAAACCTTAGCTTAAGCATCCTTCTAAGGAAGCTTGGACCAAGGACCTCTGTCATAAATATTCAAGGCTGAATTTAATCCAGACATTCCATGGCCTTCCTTTGTCCACCAGACTGCAGTTCAGGTGGCTGTAACAGGGGGCTTTTTGTGTAGCTACACAGCATGTTGGAAATAAATTCCAAACGGAACAAAGTTTTATGCAACCTTATATTTTCAAAAGCACCTTACAGTAATCTCTACCCAAGGAGCAATAAAGACCTTTAATCACCATAGTCTGTGCTGTGCTGAAACTAAATACAATCTGATTTTGCAAAACCCTGTGGTCACTCAGGGGTGTCTGTTTCAGGCTCTTGGAGAGGCACATGTGCCCCATCCAAATGCCTTTCACAGTACTAAATCCAGTATGAGGCTTTACCAAAACCAAACTGTGATCTGACTGTTAAACTCCTCAAGAGGGCTGGGGACCAGAAAGGGTGGGCAGCATGCATGTTGCTCCTCATGAAATCTCCTGGTGAAGTCTGCATGCAAAGGGGACCTCAGCTGTTTGGGACAGAAGTCTCAGCAGCAATGTCACCAGAAGCTTCTGGCATCCAAGTCAGACTTCTTCAGATATTCATTGCCAGGTTGATAAACTAAGATTGGAAGAAAGATCAATGTTACAATAAATGACCTCAGGCCCTTTTCTTCCCCCTCCCTTTCCCCAAATGAAAGAGATGTTCAAAAGCTTTGCCTTGCTCTGAATTGACCCCATATAGAGAAGAGTACCTTTGCTCACTAGGCTTTTGTGTCCTGTCACTAAGGACAAACTTCAGCCAGCATTTACTTCTGTGTTTTGACGGAAGGAGGGAGAGCTCTCCAAACACTAGAAGCCCATAATGGCAGTGGTTTTGTTTGCATCCCAGCAGTCTGCATGGGCTTCCATGCTTGTTTTGTCAGAGAATTCATTGTGCCTGGCCCCAGGAAGCTTTGAGTTAGTGTTAAATGAGAGACAACCCACATATATGACAGGGAGACAAAGAGAGCACAGGAAAACAAGAAGCCTGTTCTGAACGGTGAGAGAAGCAGATGATTCTTTCCTGTTAGGGTGATGAGGCACTGGAATGGGTTGCCCAGGAAGGTTGTGAATGCTTCATCCCTGGCAGTGTTCAAGACCAGGTTGGATAAAGCCTTGGGTGGCATGGTTTAGTGGGAGGTGTCCCTGCCCATGGCGGGGGGGGTTGGAACTAGATCATCTTAAGGTCCCTTCCAACCCTAACTATTCTCTGATTCTATGGACATGCACAGGCAAGGCTGTTCTGCACTCCTGGGGGATTCAGGGATAATGAAAGACCTCCCATCCCCATCTGCAGCTTCCCTTTTCCCCCACTGAGAGCTGGCACCAGAGGAAGGAAAAACAGGGAATGTTGAAAGGTTGATCAGCTGTCAGTATGCCACAGAGCAAGGAAGGAAGGCAATAGCACGGAAGAGATGTAACCAGTGTGCGTGCTGTAAAATCCCAGCCCTGCTGAAACCTATGGCAGATGCCCCCTGCACTCTCATAGACACGGATGTCACCTGAAGTGCATGCAGAAATGTTCTGGTTCTTACAAGAGGAAAACGCTCTAGAGAAGCCCCATCATTTTGTCAGTGTTTATGAAGCTGTGCTCATACCTCGCCTATATTCAGGTTAATATACTCCTTGTTTTTCACACTCAGAGCTTGGAATACTCCTGAAATGAAAAACAGGACACCAGTGCTATAAATACACCTCATTCATATTCATACATGAGCTCCCCATCCCACAATGATAGGTGTCTGTTCCAAGGAGAGGGAGGGCCTGGCGCAGAGGCAAATCACTTAGGATTGCTTGGTGGTGGTAGCTGCTATGACAAAACTAAAGTCCTTGCAAGAGGAAATGTCTTGGTGACGTAAGGCCCTTGTGCATATCTCACTTCAGGACTTGACTGGAAGAGGGTGTCCTGAATACTAAACCATCGCATTTGGATGATACTCTAAAAATGAAGCCAATCAATTTGCATTTCTTTCTTTATCTTTTCTAATTTTTCTCTCTCAATAGCTTAATACTTCTATTGCCACGGATCAAAACAGAAAGTAAAGAGAAGAACAAAACAATAAAAACTGGTGAAGAAAGTTGATTTTGCTTCTCATAGAGAGAGCTGCATATGATTTGAGTTTGGAGTCACACTAATGATCACTTCAGCATTTATCCAGCCATTTAATCTATCTCTACTACTGCTGGAACGAGAGTGACCCTGCTCACAAAAGAACTGGGATGTAGGGTGCTCAATGTATGAGGAGGGGTATCTTCTGCCAAAAGTGGACAAGTTAAGTACAGGATATACCTGTCCAAGTACATGCCAATTATCTCTTTGCATGAGGCACAAGCAATATTTGAACCTTGAACTTTTGTGATCCCAAATGAAGCTCATGGGTGAGCCACAAGAAAGGCTGTAACATGGACTTTGCTAGCATTCTTCACATGCCTTCTATGTTGCTGCAGTTTGTGAAGCAGTCTCTATTCACACAGGGAAATTTTCCATTAGCAACAGAACATTTTTCACTTTACAGGAGAAAAGCCATCCTAAAAGCAAATGCTAAACACAGCTCCTTTCTGTTAGCCGTGTACACATGTGATCTCAGATATTGTGCAATATGCTCAATGACAGCCAAAAGAGGAACATTGGGGTTTTTTAAAAAGGGAAAGAAATTCCAGAGGAAGAAGATACTCACGACTTGCATTCTCTAAGCGAATTAAGCAGTTCAGAAAATCATCAAAGTCAATCTGGAACTGTTCATCAGAGTATCGGAGGACAATCAGTTGCAGCAGGTAGTTGCTGAGTTGGTATCCTTCCCAAAGACACATGCACAAAGGAAAAATCAGCAACCTCACTGGCCAGGGAGGAATCTGCAGATCTCTACTAACTAATCTTGAAAACCAGTTAATGGCAGGATACTCAGGGGCACACAGCCACCCTGAAAGTGATCTGACCACAGAATTCTTTAAGCTTGCAATGCATAACAAGCTCTGAACAGGAAATTTTGCAGTCACTGCAGTTTCTAGTCTGTGCACTTTTTGATGTATGAGGGACCATTCTGTCTCCCTGAAATTTGGAGGGATTTCTGCAAAACTAGGTGCTTTAATAGAAATAATTTGCAGTGAAATGCACTGACTGCTCTTCATAACAAACAGCTTACTCACTGTTCCTTCAGCCCTTGAGGGCAAATGGACGCTGAAGTTGCTTGTTTCAGGGTCTAACCCTGCAGATGTTCAGCCCTGTTGAGTTCAACAGAGCTCAAGAAAAATATAAAGACTGCTCTCACTGACTGCCCTGCAGGACTGGAGATTCCTGGGGCAAAATTAGTCTACTTGATATCTTCTCTAGGTGTGCAAGTCCTCTCTGGGATTTAAACCTCCTTTCTGTTCAGGGGCACCTGGCCAGCATAATTGATTGCAGCCCTCTTCACCCACAGCCGATGTGCCTGACAGGTTTCCCAGGTAAAATGTAGTGCTATCCTTACCTGCAGCTTTAAGTGCACTGCGAAGCTCATAGGAGGACATGGACCCAGATTTATCAAAGTCAAATTGAAGAAAGATATTCTATAACAAAATGAGAACATGGAAAGTTTGTATGCATATGAAAGAGAGCACAGATATGGCACAGAAAAGCAAGGTCTTTATTGCTAACTTGAGCATTTAAGAAAGCTGACAAAACTTTGGTCCCGATCAAGTCTGATTTTGTAACTGAGGAACAAATCTAGGTCACAGTTCTCTTTGTCATATGAATAGGTTGTTGTGAAACTTCAACCAAGTACTGCCAAACCCATGCATTCAAAATAATGAGGTGCTTTTTGTAAAAACCTCCACAATTTTTCAAAAAGTGAGTTTTTCTGGGTAGGATGTATTGCTCTTTGTCTTTTAACTCTGATGCATCCTCTTAATCTCTTGTTATGTTTTTCTCTATAATTCTGAAGGCTAGAGACAATTAGTTTAATGTGAAGTTAAGACTGTAACTTGCCCATTTGTTGCTAGGTACAAAAGGTCCAAGCAGCCACATTCATGGTACAACCAAGAGAACTGGTACAAACATTCAGACCTAAATATTAAATAATTATTAAACTAGAGTTAAATTCCATCTTTTTAATGAGATGACAAACTCAGCTACCCTTGGGAAATATTTAGAGCTGTCATCACATTCATCTTAAATTTACCCAGCAAACATACGTGCAAATCTTCCAATAAGACACAAGGATTTCTCAAACCCCCTTGTTAAAGAATAATGCATGCTTTGTTAAAAGAAATGTGGCATTAGTACCCAAAAAAAGCATTTGCCATTTTTGATGGGCTAGACAAGAAGCAGGGAACTGCGTATCTTGAATGCTTGGGTGAAGCATGAATTCAGAAGAAACTATTAATGACCATAAGGAAACAATTATGTTGCCTGTATTTGAATATTCAGTCTGTGGCCTGATTCTGCAAGCCTGTTTATTCTTATTGCCATATACAGTGACAGGGAAATGTGTTTAAATTTAGAATCAACACTTTCCCAGACTTCGGTACAGTTGACTCCTGAGAGATCAATAAAGGAAATGCAGCGACATAGGAAATTATTGTTTCCTACTACTTATGAATCATCACTTTCTACTTCTGTACAACAGCAGTAATGGAAATTCCTTAAGTTTAATTTTGATTGGCTTGTTTATTAGTGTCCTTTGCAATCTTTATCCCAAACATAGTTGATTTGCTTACAAAAATCTCAGTGATTTCCAGAAAACCATTATGGTTTAGCATCATGGAAAGCTAAGAATGTCTTTGACTATCCAAAACAGGCCCCCATACTTTTAAAACATTTGTTTTGAGTTAAAATTTGTAGCTTGTAAACATTCCTGTCTCCACTTTTGTCTGCACATACATAATAAACTATGCAGGAAATAGCTAATGAAATGGAGAAACAAACAGTGAATAATGTCACCTACTATCCATTTCTTCATTTTTTCCCAGAAAACTTTGAACTCATTAAATTCCAGTTTCCCGTTGCCGTTGGTCTGGCAATCTGAATTAAGGAAAAAGATTCTCTACCTGAAGGTCCAAATTCTGTCTGAATTTATAAGCACTGTTCCTTTAAGCAGAAAATGTGAAGTTGCCTGGAATGCCTATGGTGCCACTGAAACTCATATCGGGATTTCTCATGAGGTGCAGCTTGAGCAGTTACAGTCATGGCTGTGGCTGTGATACTTGGGGAACATTATGTGATATAAAAACACAGCTGAGCAATGCAGGCTCCACAGGAGAAAGAAAGACAGATTGTTCTGAGGCAGGAACAGCTTTGGATGTAAAAGGGATATAAATGATTCACAGAATTAAATTACCTGATTAAAACAAATTGCTACTGTACTCAGAGGAGTTAGTTAGTCAACCAATGTGCTATTCAGTATTTTTACCCAGAGACCAAGCTCTGTTGCAATGGCTTAACCAAAAATTAATGGGCATTGTGGGGTGAGGCTGGCAAAACATGGGTTCTCATGGTCTGAAAAATAATGTCTGTATAGCATTTCTGAGAGGCAGTATTTAGATATGCCTGTCCTTCCCTCTGCCTGAAATGTAAGGGTCTTTAAATACTTATTTCACTGAGTTACTGATGTTGCCCAAGCACAGCTCGCTTGCATGACAGAGCACTTGCTCTGAAATGCTAAATAAGGAATGGGCCCATTCCCCTTCCCCTTTCCATCTTACTTGCCAGGACAAAGCCCTTGCTCAGATGGACACTAGGATAGTGAGGATTCATAAAGGTAAAAACGTGCCAAGTGGGGTCAAGTTAATGTCTGTCATTATTTTAGCACCTACAATGGTGACATTATTGAGGCACTCAGAACCCGAGGGCATTACTACTCCTGCAAAAAGTCACTGTCAGTTTACCCAGCCAGGTTCTTCTTCCTGAGGTCATGTAGAACTTTGCCCTCACTTTGTGCCACTGCATGGTGACAGTGGCCGGGGAATTTGGTGGCACTGGGAGGGGACTCTGCCAGCGTTGATTTGGATTTGCATTCATGTAATTTTGTTCCTCCATGTACTCCAAATACCATGTCCAGAGTGCGATGGTTGTGTCTGTGTTCCTTGTACTGCTAAAGCAGAGGAAGAGATGTTTCCCCATTTATTCAAAACTATGCACAGATTTGCTTGGAAGCATTGCAAATAATGGAAACTATTTAGTTATATCCTAAATAGTAAACCTAGGAATGCTGCCATGCTCCTGTGTCAAGTGCAGACCCTGGCTCTGTCCCAATACCATGTAAGGATGAGATGTGAACATGGACCAGCTCCCTATTGAAGCTTGGCTCTTAAGGGAGGAAATTCAGGACTGGTGCCCTGTTTCTCACTGTATCTGTATGGTGACTGATCTGCACTAAATTTCAACATTATGGGTATTGCTTTAACAGGACAAAGTTTTGTCTGTTTTGGTTTTCTTCTCTAGTGTTTGAGAGGATGTTACCTCTGTCACGGACTACAGCAAATAAAGCAAAAGGTAAGAACTTCTCGGCTGAACAAGCAAGACATAAAGCAAATGTTAGATACTTGCCTTGTTAGAACAGTACCTGTTCTGTCTCACATGTAACAAAACTGTCTATCAGGAAAGCATGCTGTGAAAAACATGCCTACCTGAGGAGAAGCCATGCTAAGCAAACTCTACAGGCACCAGAACATTGCAAAGGATGAAGCTGGCGGGGAAGTACCAGGGCTATGATTCATCTCACCTAATGTCTGAGCAGTTATTTAGCATTCCTCACAGTCAGGCGCATCCAGAACAAGCATAATTAAACCATCTTTTTCACTATCTATAAAGGAAGTCTAGAAAGCTAGCTTAGATGTAGACACCTACACCACAAATGACTAAATTTGGACAAACTTTTCGCCCACATGTCTGCTTCCTGGAGTTCCAGGATCTAGCTGTAAGACCAGATTTTCCAGCTATTAGTCTGGCTGTCAAAAACCCCCACAGCTTTGATATTAGTAATTTTCAACACTCTGCTGGTCCTTAATTTCTGACCCATAACTTGCAGGCACAACTCTGCCTGGTGAACTTCACCCTCCAGAAAACAGACTTTTCTGGAATTATCTCTTCTAGGCCGTTTTCAAATAAACCACTGCTTGAAAAATGCACTGGTCTATATGGAAGTAATTTGAGAATTACTTTTAAAAGTGCTCAGCATTAAAGCATCTGCCTCTAAGTCTGCAGTAGAAAATAGTCTGTCTTGAAGGTCCTAGCCCTAAATTTCTATGAGAAAAATCAGTATACAACTTTCACGTTTTATTTTTTTCTTTGGGTAGTGTTCTGCCATGACATTACTACATTCGTCTCTGATATCCAAGACAGGTACCCCTATGGACAATTATAGTCAGCATTCATTTAGCCTCACAAGCACTTATTCAAAAGGATACATCCATCAGAGAAATGATATTTCGGCATGAAATGAGACTTAAGTTCTTGAATCTGATGTTCTTTGCTGGAAAAGCACAATAATAAGAAAGAAGCCATTGGGTAAATCTGCCTTTTATAAACTGAAAGTAGAAAATAGGATTTCATAAGTGGGCATAGCTGCCTCTTAGTCCTCATGCTGGAGGCAGGGCAAGGTCGTGTTTAGATCACAGACCAGATGTTTTCCTGGCTCTGCGCAGCTGGCTAGAGGACATCAAGCAGGAGTCATAACACAGCCTGTCTGTAAATGCATTTAATGGCAGCTTTTATAAAGTTCTTTACACCGCTTACCTCAGAGGATATCAGCACTTACTTCTTTTTAATACAGCGTTCAGAACATATTCAAGTTCTTCTGCAGATATCTCCATGTCCTACAGTAAAATAAAATAAAGGAAAAAAAGTATAGCATCTGTTACTTGAATATTTCTGTAATCAAACATACCAAAACCCTCAAAAAACACAAACATTACCCATCTGTACTTTATTGCAACTCAGGAATAGAGAACCATACAAAACCCAGAAAAGGCTAAAAACTAAAGGGCTGCTGTGCATAAGTCTAGCTGAAGGAGATCTCCAGCAGGAACCACTGATTCAGAGAAAGTAAACTGCAGTTGGACACTGAACCAAATAAGCTCCCTCAGACCTTGAGTTCCCTTTGGTCCTCCTGCTTGCTCACCAGCAACTGAACCCTTCTCCAACTAGACATGAGGCATGGTGACATCTGGTGCCCAAACAACACACTACAACTAAGCATACTCCCAAAAAATGTTTCACCTGGCCCGTAGAAGTGTCTCACCTCTTTCCATGTCTCACTATGACCCACAGGGGTTTTGCACTCACCTTTCCTGAAATCTGCTCAAACAGTGTCTTGAAAAGTTTTTCTTCTTCAGTTTCTTCTGGGTTTGGGGTTGGGGTTATGGGCTGCAACATCAACCACAGAAGTCATTAGATGAATTGTAAACCATTACATTTCTCCTGCATATAGCCCCTCTGTGCATCAGAGGACCAGAGTACATGTTAAAATAAGGGTACACATACTCCTGAACATTGGTAGGCCTGAGGCCACACAACCATCTAGCTGCCCAAAGGGAGTCTCAATCCCTCATTTCCTTTTCCTGGGTGGTTGTGTAGTCTGCCATTGCCTTTGCTATGTCAAAATCAAGAGCACCCATCCCAGCAAACAGCTTTTCTCTCATCCCACCCATGCACCACTCTGATTCCCTGGTCCTTGAACAGCCAGAGCTATATCAAGCTCTTTCCAGCAGCACAGCAGCATCATTCAAGTACCTCTTGTCCTTCTTTAGAGCACCAGCCAGATGTGGCTGCACTTTGGCACATTACTCGGCACCATCCTAAGCCTGGAAATGCTTTCAGCTGGCTGCCAGCTGAGTGCCTCCGTGCAGTCTCAGAGGGGTAGAGACCAGGCTTCAGTCTACACTGATGACCAGAGAGATGAAATAGTACAGAACCATTGCTATAGTTGGGGTGACCATGTGAAGAGAGAGTTCTTGGCCAAAAAAGTGGGGAAAGAGAAGGCAACAGCACAGCGTAGGAAGCAAAGAGTAGGGCTTTGTTTTGCCTACCCACAGAAGATACAACATGGGTGCTATCTCGTGTACTGTCACCAGAGTGGCCGTGCTGACACTGCTTGGCCACTTACAGTTTTTTTGACTGTATGTATTTTAGAATCATAGAATGGTTAGGGTTGGGAAGGACCTTAAAATCATCTGGTTTCAACCCCCCTGCCCTGGGCAGGGTTGTTCCTCACTTATTTCTGCTCAAGTCTGTATGCAGTCCCTTAATGATACTGGGACAGGTGAACAGATTTACTTTGCTACTGAACATGGCCCTGAGAACCCAGAAAAAGAGACACACTTGAGGTCTTGGCTTAGCTTGTTTCCATGGGAAGACACACCACAATTCACGGTTTATTTGCAGGGATACACTTAAACAGGAGCTGACTCAGACTCAGCTGCAATTAGTGCTCAGCAGGCAGACCAGGCCATTCAGAAACAAGAACTCAATCATTTCAATAGGCACACACATGTGCCTAGTGTTCCCTCCCAAGCCCTGCAGATATTGATAAGTAAAATGAAGTCATTTGTATGAAAAACCAGTGTAGGTCTGTTGGCATTCTCTTGCCTCTTCTTTTTTTCATTATAAAATTTTAAAGATGTGAATGGCTGTGTGCCTCCCTGGTGCTAACAGGTGTGCTTTCACTGCACCCACGGTGGCTGATACACTCTGTTGCCAGCTGATGCTGGCTGCCTTCAAGTGGATGCAGAAGTACAATGATTATGATTTTGATTGTTACAGCTCTTTTACCATATTCAGCAGAACTGGCTGTTTCAGTCACATACACAAAGCTGGCAGTTGTGTAACATTCCTGTGAAACGAACGTGTTTTAGCCAAAGACAGTAAAAGAAGTGTGTGCTGGCTTCTGCTGAGCTATTCTCTTGCTATTTTAACTCTTATAGGCTTACCTCAGGGAGATCAATGGCAACGTTCTGATCTAGATCCCTAGAGAAAACAAAACCTTATTCAGTATCTGAAGATATTCAACATCTGCTTGGGGTGGAATCTTGCTCATTACATTTTCCAGAGGGGGATGATGAAACTGTATTTTTTATTCAACAGGTTAAGTTTAGCTAAAATTCATCTGACAATCACAATTTTGCACTGTTTGAATTTTGGTGTAAGCCCCTAAAACCAGACTTGAAGCAAGGCTCAGGGAGGGCACAGCTGTGCATGCTGCCTGCTGAAGAATTCATCTCATTCTTTCTTCATTGCTCACACACTTTTTCCTGAATACCCTTTCTTAGTATAAAATTCAGACAAACTCAGGGAGGAAACGAGCAGGAAACAAATACTGCTACATTCAGAGAGTCCTGAACAGTATCAAGTAGCTAGCAACTCTTACTTGTCAAGCTTCTAGCAGGCTCACCATGGCAAGCTCTATTTCACCACCTACTAAACTCTTCTCCAAAAGAAGCGTCAGGTTTAGCAAAAATGGGCAGGAGCTTTCCATGCCAGGGCTCTGCTCTAGGGCTAGGTGCCCAGCAGCCAGACTCTCCCCAGTAGCAACCAGCCTGACATGCAGGTGAACACCAGAGGGCACAGAGCTCACATCTGACTTACTCAGTGATGGCCTTCTTCTCAGAGAAAATCCTCAGGCAGAAATCTGCCTCCTGGTGCGGCTCAAACGTGGTTGGAACAAGAACGTAATCGCCTGGTGGCAGCTTGAATCTGTTAGACACTTCCCTTAAATTAATATAGGTTTTGCTCCTGGCCTTGGAGGGGTGGTACCTGAAGAAGTCTTTGCCCAAGTGTCCATCTCTGCCGGGGCTCTAGAAGGGCAAACAAAGGCAGTGCTGCACTATCCAGTGTGTGCAGGGGCCATCCTTGCCCCTTTCTCAATCACAAGCACAAGCCTCTCACCCGGCTGGGATCCTGACTCTCATCCCTTCATCCAGGTACTTGCAGCACCCCCAGCTCCTACGTCATGGCAACGACCCACTACTGGTGGTCCTTTCCCACCCAGAAGGCAGTCTAATAGGATTCTGGGACATTGTCTTCCCTCTGAAATATTCCCTGCCATTGAGTGCCACAGTCCCAGGCAGGGTGTCAGGGAGCAGTGACAACAGATTTGCCAATTCAAACCTCACTTGGGGGACAGGCACTCCTGCACCCCAAGAGGCTCATAAGAAGCAACATCCCTCTTTAAGAACCAGGCAGAGGATGACAGAATCATGGGGCCAAGGAGTCTACCCTGGGAACCCACGGCCCCGTAGGGACTCCTAAATCCTTCTCTGAGAGGGCATCATCCCAACCATGTAAAATACTCTGTGGGGCTTGATGTAATGAGAAGATTATTTCATGAGCAAGGGCCCTAAAAATACATAATAGCTGGCAGGGGTACAAACCCAGAGAAAGATGCTAATACTGATAGTGCAGCTACTGCGCTTTAGAAGCAGTAAAGTACCTCATAAATAGAGTAGCCTATGGTTAGCATTTCAGCTCCAAGCTTCTTGAGTTTACGGCGATCCTTCTGCATCAGCGCCGCTATGAATGTGCACTCATCTTGTCCATCGTCTTTTTCTGTCAAATGCAGCTTGATTTGTGGGTTTGTCCAGAAAGTGTCTGCCAATGTAAAGAACACCAGAGAGTTCCTTGCCTCAGAATAATAATACCACCACTACTACTACTAAAAGAAAAAATAAAAGAAGGCAAAAAGGGCAATTAAGCTGAGGTTTTGCTCAAATCTAGTTTTTCCATTCCCTGTCAGGCTTCTTTCCACTAAGCTCTGCAGAAAATAAGCCAGATTCTAAAGTCCTTCATGGAACTAGGTGTAGAAAAGATTTTATGCCTGATGTTTTATTAAGTTACTGTGGTTTAAATAAAGTTGTCAGATAGGATTTTGTTAAAAGTACAGTACTACAATGATCCCATAGTGCTGGCGCCAATCTGGAGTAATACATTTAAGGTCCATGCTGCTACTTCAGAGCCACATAAACATGCTGGCTGAGTTGGATTTTTTCTCATTTTACACTTACTGCTGCAATTTAAGGGACTTATTTGGAGCTAGTCCTGCTCATGCAAATGTAAAGAGGCAAATCAGATCCAGTGAACTTGAGAGCAAAGAAAGCAGCTCTTACACTGCAAACTCTCAAGTGGGACCATATGAACATTTGTCCTTTTGGCTGGTTCCTGCTAGCTGAGCATCAGCTGGCCTGGCCTGCACCCACAATTCTTGCTATGGGATAACAGGAAAGGTGGCTAAGAGTGGGTAAAGACTTCAGTGCTGCTTCTCATTTTCAAAGCAGTATCTATTCACCTAGGAAATTTCTACATCCTCCTGCAGTGGATCCCCGGACCCAGCTCCCCTGGTGGATGGTCACCTCCCACTTGTGTGCAGTGCTGTCATCCAGGGCATCTGGAGTCAGGTTGCAGATCTCAACTTTATCAAAATGCACTTTGAAGTCTTCAAATTTCATCCTGAGCAAAAGACATGGGAAGGAACAGGCAGTCATTCACTTCAGTGAAGGATGCCCAGCACAATTACTTACACCCTGGAGTCCGAGGGCCAGATCACCAGCTTGTGTGAATCTGAATAGTTTCAGTGACCATGGAGGTATGCTGATGTACACCAGGGGAGAAACTATCTCTCACTCACTGTGGTGTAAACTATAAGCAACCTTACTGTCTGGGTCACACTCTGACATCTCTTAATACCTTTCTTTTTACACTATAACTCTATTGATTTTATTCAGTTACCATTGAGCATAAGATGAAAAAAGGTGACATTGGCACAAAATCTGTGATGGAAAGAGTGATTTCATCAACACCATCCTGGCCTTAATGGCTGCACCTATATTGCCAAAAAGCCTACCAAAGTATGGCAGGCATCTGTGCAGGAGCTAAACCTACCTACAAAGCATCCAGTGCCAGCCGCATGACAGCACTACAGGGAACACATGGTGATGGGTTAGCCAAGCCATGGTATGATTAGTCTGTCTGCACTTCAATTAAAGTCACACTTGGGCCTCTGCTAAGGTGCCTAGTTTCAAGCTGCTCACCCTCCCCTCCTTTATGAGTGCCTAGGATCCTATCCCAGCAAAAACATACACCAAACATGAGAGGCAAAAAGGATGTTTGGACTTGAGTAGTGGCTCCTGCCTGCCTTTTCAGGTGGTATAGAAACACTGCTGCCTGCTACTGTGTCACACAGAACCACAGAATCATAGAATGGTTTTAGGTTGCATTACATATGTTTTATACCCAAGGTGGACACCTATACTTGGCCATGGGAAGGAGGAAACAAATGCCACAAGACAGATGTTTTTGAGCTGTTAGGCTGGGCTGGTTGAAACTAGACTGCTCAGCATGCCGAGCAGCAGATAAGCCGTGTGATTTTATCTACCAAGTAAAAGGTCAGTAAGATACCAACAGTCCTGCTGGAGAAGGAGCTTTGTGTTCAGGACTGGGCAAAGAGCCAAGAGAGGGGGCAGACAGAGCCAGGCACCACTGGCCATGGTATGCATCCCTGGGCAAATGGAACAGAGCAGGAAAGCTAAGAGACAGCAGTTTGCATGGTGGGCACTGCAAGGAGGGGAGGCCCACTGATGATCTAAGACTGAAGGTAGCCTTGGCAGGCTGAACTTCTCTCTGTAAAAAAGCAGAGGTATTAGGCCTTTCTGAGGGCAATTTAGCATCCAGATGTGTCCTCTGGCCCTCTTTTTCCATGGACCATGAAATAATGTACAGAAACTGATCTCTTCCCTAACACAAATTTTAACATCCATCTTTTTCCTCCAGTGGCCAATGCCTAACAACAGAATGGAGTAGCAGGAGAGCAAAAGCTCTCCAGGACTGCATTTTTATCTGCAACAGTAGCTGATAGGACCCAGCTAGCCCAGCTAGTGTAGATCATCAGACCATTTTAACGTCTTTACAGATATATCACATTACTGCTCACACAAAGTCTGTATGTGAAGCCTAATAGGGAAACTATCAAGGTGTGGCTTAGAGGGGGGCAAAGAGGCAAACACTCCTTAGAGAAATACACAGAAGTCAAAAGGTATTAGGAAAAATAAGCCTGACGGACTGGGTGGAGGTTTAGCTGGTATCAAACTTGCCTGACGGGTTTTGGAAGCATTTCTTATCTTCTGCATGTAATTTTTCTCCACTTAACCCCTTCAGTAGAAATTTCTGTCCCAGGGGCTTTTGTTTCTGATCTGAATGACTGAGATGCTGGATGAGGAAAGTCAACATTTGTCTGGGTATGCTCAGCCTCATTAATTTTTATTTGCCTCCCCAGGGGACTTAACTGTCAGCTTAGCTCTGTTGGACAGACCTATTAATGTATTTCATTACTCATTCGATGCCTACTAGCACGTTTGCACCTCCATTACACAGCCAGGCTGTAAGTCGTGCCCTGCATGGACTTGCTGAAGTTACTTGGTTTCCAGGTAAAGTCTTTGACTCCTTTTCTTTCACCTCATAAGTTCCGGCTGTAGACAGGTCAAACACAGACAAAAAAACCCAAACCAAACACAAAAGCTTTTTGGAAAAGCTGCTAATGCCCTATTTCATTTGCAATGTCAATAGCAAAATAACTCAAAATAGCCTAAGTAAAAATATTTAAGTAATGGATCAGCCACTGGACCGTCTTCCCTCCAGAGCTATCAAAACTGGGGATAAATCATTTAATATAGCTTAACCTGCTGCATTGTCTATCATAAATCATTTTTCGGGCCTAAAGTTGAACTTTGGATTAACTTGCATGAAAAATCTGGAATAACCCTCTGCACAGCTCTCTGGATTTACCTCTATGTAAAACAGATGAGTATTTGGCCTTAGAAAATGTGATTAGACACATTGTCAGAAGTGCACAGCATGGTTGATATGAGGGGGGGACTACATCATGTGCAAGTCAGCCATCTGCTCTGTCTGAGATTGTGAATTTGGCATGAGGAGCAATTCACACTTCTAAAGCAATTTTCACCACTTTTTTTTTTTCTCTTTTAATTTCATCTTTTCTTCAAATTTTCCATCATTTCACACATAACTTTGTGTTCTTTTACTTTCTGTAACAAGTAGCACTGCTCCTCGGGACTCCCTTCCCTTCCAGTGTATGACTAGCGTCACCCCTGAAGGTATTTCAAAGGTGATAGAGTGCAATACAATGCTCCTTTCTGTAGAGCCTACCTTTATTCATGGGAAGGATTTAAAGGGTGTTACATCACAGGGAGACACATGGTATTTGAAATATGATAATACCATTAACTAAGCTGACTTTTAAAATGCATTTTGTTATTAAAATAGACATGGGCACGCATGAAACACAGAAAACCAAGTTATCATTCTACCAGCCCTCTCCTAGGTGGAAACTGAGCATTTTCTCACACAGATACTTTCCTTATTGGTCACTTACACCATGATTTCTGACTAGATCCACACACTTTAAACCCCATGGCTTACCAGAACTCTCCATCATCCTGTGCTGCCTGAGACAGGCGTCTCTGCTCTGATGGGCTGACTGAACGCCACTCCAGAGAGCTGCAAGAAAACAAACCCAAGCTTTACTACAGTATGTGGCTCAGAACGACTGGCTGGACACAGCAGCAGGCTGTTCTTCCACATGTGTTTCATTTGATCAGCTCACACAAAGAAAGATGCATCTAAGAGGTTTCCTGAATCCTGCTATTACTCATGGTCAGAGACCCAACCAACATAACTGGAAGCAGGACCAAAGATTCTGAAGCTGCTGTGGGATGGTCCTGTGTGAGTTATTGCCTGCAGTCAGAGTTGGGATTGCTGTCAAGTTCTGGAGTTGGGTATAATAGGGCTATTGGTAAACATCAAGATTTTGGTAAGTCACACCTCTCCTTAAATCTGTTTTCCACCTGTCGCCCCATCTCCTGCTTTATGTTTGTCAGCAATTTAGGGTCAGATACTTCTTCAAAATTGAGTCAATAGGAACTGAGTAGGCTCCTTCCTCATAAAGGAAGATTTGCTGGAGTTGCTGGGGTTCCAGGTAAAGTATTTGCCTTCTTTTCGTCCACATCTACAACTCCAGCTGTGGCAGATCAAAACTAAACAAAAACCTGACAAAGCTTTTTGTAAAACCAAAATGCCCTGCCACATTTCCAGTCTGACGTAATAAACAGGCAGTAGCAGGCCTCTTGTGTTGAGGTTTTTAACTCCAGTAACCACTGCAAAATGTTATTACAGATTCTTGTATTGACCTGTAAGCCCCTTTTTCACCCTGAGTTCCAGAAAACCTACCAAGTGCAGAACCAGAGCTCTGCTTTGCACAGCCTTTTTCAATAAACAGCAGGAATTGCCAGATGCCTGTCCTGATCTTAACCTCTCAATATTCTGAGATTTAATCACTCATTATATATGCCGATTATCCACATTTTTCTTTTTCAAGACAACAAAGGATCAGAGCTGATGTGGAAATATTTCATTTATTTCCGGGTCATGTTTAGGACAGGGTCATTCAAAGTAATCCTGCAGATGACTTTGGGTCTCAACAATTTTAAAGAGCCAAGTAGGTTACGGTTTCTGTCCTCTACAACTGTATGAATACAAAAAACATGGTAAAAGAAAGTGAAACAGAAATGAAGCTGTACGTATGTGCAAAAATACACTGAAAAGTGTATGCTGGGGGAGAATGCAGTGTTGGGTTTTATTATACTTTTTTTCTTTTCTATTACTGCACTTTGTTTACATTTGGTAGTAAAATCAGACTGGTTTTCAGCCCAATCCTATTGTGCTTTTGGGTTCTTTCACATCTTTGGTAGGTACCACATCAGGAGGATCTCATTGAATGGTCATATATAACCTGTAAGGTTCCTGCATATCCCTAATGTGTTTAGAAACCAAGATCAGTAAATACAACCAGAGATGCATAAGCTACTTATAGGGGGTAATACAGTATCAATTTCCAGCTTATCTGCAGTAGGACAAAGTACAGGTGTTGCGTTACAAGTACTACAGCAACAGCCTTGTAAAAATTGAATGAAAATTCACTCTAAATGTATTATTTTTCCCATCAGTAGTGTCTTAAAATTAACTTATCTCATTATTAAAATTAACTTATCCCATCATTCAGTATTAATGAATATTTTTTGCTAGTGCTAGATTTTGGTGACTAAACAACTTTACAGTGTCCCCATAAATGGGCAGCTCTGAAAACACCAGGGGTGACATGTTAGTAAGGCAATAACACTGGTATGCACGTGCAAACTCTTGATTTCATTTTCTGTGAATAGCTGGGGCTGCAGAAAGGCAGCTGTGGAGCAGCAGCTGGGATTTGGCCCTTGTGAGGCCAGCATGTATGGGACAGCTCACGCACTTGTCACTCCAAGGGCCATTCCACTCGACCTGTCCCCAGGGGTTCCTTATCCTTATGAGCTGCACTTGCTGGCCCCGATAGCTCACCTGGGGAAGAAAGAAATAGAGAAAATTTCAAGTGTCAGTAGCTAGGGCTCAGGACTTCTCCTGTGGGCAGAGGCTGGGCAAGCTGGTGTAACAGCCGGGCAAAAGGTGCAGGCTGCTACAGACGTGGGAGGGAAGGGTTGATGGGAAGTTCGATAAACCCTGAGGATAACTCCCCCTGCCACCTGAGGTCCAGGAACATTCCCTTATCTTTCTCCTTTGCACTGCTGAACATACCTCATCAATGCCAGTCACAGAGTAAGCGTGGCCCTTTATAAGGCCAAAGGGGGTTTTGGCTTCTGACTCGGCAGCACTGCTGGTCTGAAATACAGAAAAAAGGTGTGAATCTCTTTTTTCAGAGTGAGATTGCAAGTGGTGCAAACCGGTCCCTTTCAAGCATCAGGTGGGAGCTCAGTGGCTAACCAGTAGTGTGAGCAGACAACTTGGCTGTCTGCTCAATGCAGGCAGTGATGGTGCAATGGTGCCCTCTGAGCCCTTGAGGAAGGGATTTTTCAATTTTTTATTTTTTTTTAAGCATTGTTCACACATAAGGAAAATGAGGTGGTTCCAGGCTAAAACACCTTCTCTGCCCCTGGGATTTTGTATCAACATCATCTGTGTTTCTGGATCTCAATCTTAACTCCCATTCAAACGTAGTTTATGTTAGCTAAGGAATGGTGAAAGCTGCTCTCACACTGAGGTCAGGTGTGATACGGTCTCATTTCTTCTGAAAAGATATTGATGGAGTGGTGACGGCAGAATTCAGGGCTGAAAAAACAACCCCAATTTTGTAGTCTCTGGAACCAGTAAGTCCTCAAAAAGCTATGACCAATTTTAATGCTAAGCAACCAAGTAAGTCAAGAAATAAAGTTCACTCTCAGCAAGTGCTCGCACTCATGTCATTATTGCCTTAAATACAGTGTCCATCACCTCCTGAAAAGTGATAAATTCTTCTTGTCTTTTAAACAACTGTAAGAATGACTACATTAATACTACATATCCAATCAGTTCATAGCTATTATTTGCAAAGTTAAGTGCATATCCAACTACTGTCTTAAATTAAATTTTTTTAGCACTGAAACCACGAAGCTAAACAGAGAAATGCAGCCCCTATTTCTTACTTACATCAATGGAGCAGCCCACCATGGAGCATCTTTTCAGAGCTTTCTCTAGGATTTCATAGAAATTGTCAGGAGCCTTTTTAACCTCATACGTTTCTCCTACGCCCCCAGTGAAATCCTCCATGGCTTCTATTGTGCTGCCTCCTTTCAGAGCCTCGTAGCTGCTGTTCAGCCTGGAAAACACACGCTGACCATGAGACTTTCTTTCAAAACTTTGAAGAAACCCATGTTTGAGAGTTTTCTCACATGGGCATAAGATTGCAGCAATGGCACTGAAGTCAAAAGAAGTATCCCAGAATGCATCCAGGATAAATGGGAGGAGTACTGGGATCAGTCTGCTTTCTTTGTTAATTGTATTTTTAATTCATTCATTTCTCTATATCCCTAAAGCCTGTGGTTTTTCTTTCTTTAGTGCCAGTTGTCAGGTTGGCAAGGACTGAACATCACTGTGTGTCAGTGGCTTGCTACCTGCCAAATCATTTAGAAAGGCAGAACCATCAACTGAGGTCTGAGCAGAGACACAAATGTCAGGATTCAGGCTTTGATGCAACTCTGTTGCTGTCAGCTAGGGGTTTATCTAATGATGTGCTGGAAGCTGGACCAGCTCACAAGAGATAGGCATAATATCTTCAGCTCAGGGCAACAGCAAATGCAAAAAACACTTCACTGCCACCAAAAAATACTGGATAGAAGCTGTTCGCTGGAGTTGTGAATAATGTGTGTACACATTGTGCTATATACATGTTGCACTGTATACAAATAGTGAATTTATGAATCTGCAATGACTTACTTGGCATAGGCTTTCTCTAGTAAGGCACTCCAAAATTCATTGCATTCAGCCGAGTGCAAGAAAACCAACCGGCCATTGAAGGTGGGTAATCTGTCATCAATCACGACATCCAGCCACTCGTTGTGCTGCCAAAACTGTTTAGAAAGTATGGGGCATGAGTTTGGTGACAGCATGTCATTTCCTGAGTGCAGCACTCTGGTGTCCCAGCACTTCTAGTTGCAAGTCACAGGCTTGATTAGAAGTCATATATATGTAAACCATCCATTCCCACTGTAACATATTAGACTGCTCTGAAAGAAGGGTAATATATCTTAAGAAAAGACTAAGACTAAAAGTGCAGAGCTGTACTGTAGCTCCTTGTCTGGATAATGTTACTTATGCAGCTACACAAGTGGTCACCACATGATTCAAGTCACCTCCGAGACACACATGCATTACATATCCCACTACAATTCCTTACATCCTAAGTGGAGTTTGTGTGCCAAGGAAAATGTGACATAATATCTAAAGCCATACATCTCTCCACAGAGCAGAAATGGCATGACTGTGGGAGGCTGACATAGCCCACTAGGTTGTTTCTCAAAACATGAACACTGTAAGCTCAGCAATCCATGTTTTTTTCAGTTTCTCCTCTGCAATAACTGGCAACCCCACTGCAAAATAGACCATGAAATATAATGACAGAAAAGTGCTCATGCTGTGCCATCCTATGTGATGTGTTTATCTTACCTGGAAATGAAATATTCCAGCATAATCTGGCCCAAAATTTTGATCCAGTGGAACCACTCTTGATAATGTTTTTTCGTTCAGTGTGAGAGAAGCTATGGCTGCCAATAGCCAGCAGTCACCTGTGAATTGAGAAAAGGTAAAAAACTCCTCACTTTCTTTCCTTCAAAGGAGAAAAGGTAAGTTAGGGCCTAGAGAAGATGTTATGGAAGTTAGCTTCCACCCCTCTTGAAATCCAAAATACAGCCTGTGTGTCCCCAGGAAGTATGTCCCTGTCTGACCAGGGGAGACTGCTGCAGTTTGGAGGTGCTGCTAGACAAAAGATTCCCTTGGGCTCACAGCACCCTCACATGGAGATCCTTCCCTGATCTTGAATCCCACTGCACCAGGATGGTCCCTGGCATGGATGGGAGGGTGCTACCAAAAAGATGGCTGCAGGCAAGGTGAGCATGGCTCACCTCCACCTTCACTGCTCCCACCAGCTCAGGAGGGACAACATCCTCTCAATGTGTAAAGATATTCCTGCTGCTGCTCATGGGGTGTAGGCATGACTGCATCAGCCCAGGGAGAATCACTCACCAAGATCCCCTTGACAAATGTCTGTTCTTGTGGCTCCTCCAAGGATAAACTTGGGGTCTTTGACAATGTCCTGGGAGAAAGGGAGAGAGACACAGAAATTACTTGGAACATGCCAGGAAACCATCAGCAACGCTCTGAGCCCACATGTGCAGCATGGTGTATGTGCCCCATGGGCCGTACTATCCTGCAGAGGTGTAGCCACCACAAAAATCTAGGTGGGGAATCCTTGCTAAGTAGTTACAGCGTGGAGCAATCAAAGAATAAAATATCTTCATTTTTTTTCTATTTAGTCAGCTGTTAATGAAAGGCTGGAGTTGTCTATTCATCTGTAGGCAATTGTTCAAATATCATAGCACAACCTGCTGCACAATCTCACTGTTAGACTAAAACCCTTGTTAATGGCTTTTTGTTTGTGTTTTTTTTTCCCCACAGTGTCTGGAAAAAGGGAAATTGTCAATTAACTTTTAAATGCCAAGGTAAAGCCTTTTCTTTACCTGCACATGGTACCTGGAACATACAGCGTCTGACAGCCACGAGACCATTTCCTCCTCAGACAGGCAAGCAACAAAGGCAGAGTCCAGCCTTGTTTGTTTTATAGAAGAGCTAACACTGCCCACCCTTGTGTGCTCAGAGGGACTGTTGCTCACGGGGGCATGAAAGCAATTCTCACGCATTCACTGTCCTAGTTCAACTACTAGCACCACGGCTGCATAGAAAAATAAGTGGCAAACCACTAAATGTGGCAGGAATTCACCTTCTTTGCTTTTTTTTTCCATGAACTGTAAATTGAATTTGATTGAACTGAACAGAAAAGGGAGGAGAGAGTATCTAATATATTACTATTAGATACTAATACATACATTAGCTGATATGCCTGTAGTTAATGGGTCTGCCCTGATACGTTGTTGCAGACCCTATGGCATGAAGCAGAGCCTTTTGCTTAAGTGACAGAAGCTTACAAAAACCAGAAGAAAACTAAAGAGAGGCAAAATAGAAGAACACATTCAGCCATTTAACCTCTGCATTTGCCTAGAAGGAAAATGGATTGCTTTTGGATCATATCACTGCATTTTGTGTGGCCGTCAGGGCAGGATATTGACAGTTCTGTTGTGCTTCCTGCACTTAGTGAACCACCACTGCTCCTGTGAAGCGCACCCTGCACAGGCAATATTCAGGAGGAAGCTGGTTTGCACACGGTTTTGTTTGCCTATGCTGGGGAGGAAGTGGTGGCCAGGTTGTGCATCAGCCACCAGTAACCCGGGGGGAGGTAACACATCACATCCTGTCACCAGTGTGTGGAGCAAAGGGAAATCAAACAGCAGCCCCTCCTTACCTGGCCCACCTGCTTGTTAAATACGCTCCATATTGTTGGGACTGGATGTGAACAATAAAAACACAGCTCATTGCCTTTACACATCAATATAACAACAGCTGATAAAGTAGCTGATCTTCAATAACACGCCTTGGTTTAGCACCACTGCTCCTGGGGAATGTAATTCTCGTGACAAGAAATGTATTTAGCTGTTACCAGGAAACTCCATGTGTTAGCAAGGGACAAGATAAAAAACCTTTCCACTGACATGAGTATGAACATTAGATTCATGGCCCATTGCTTATTACACAGCTCTGAAACTGACATATGGAAAAATATTTTCAATCTCTTATGTCAAAGCAAAAAACAAAAGTAAAAAAATCAATAGAAAGGGATAGAAAGGATTTTGGCTGGGCCCGTGCCACATTCTCTGCTACACGAAACAAAACCACATTGCAAAAATAGTATTAATTTCAAGGGGATTTTCAGACTGGGTGGTGTAATTATGTGTATCAGGGCTTTAGCATATTAAGGGACAAAACCCAAAGGTGGATCTTGCATTCACAAACAGCATACAAAACAAAAAAATTCATGTATTTGCCTGTGCAGGGATATTACCTACAAGTGGGGACATGCAGTCCTCACAGAGATGAAACGAGGTGACCCGTAACTCACAGAATCCTAAGGGTTGGAAGTGACCTCAAAAGATCATCTGGTCCAACCCTCCTGCAAGAGCAGGGTAACCTAGAGTACATCACACAGGAACTTGTCCAGGCGGGCCTTGAAGATCTCCAACGTAGGAGACTCCACAACCCCCCATGGGCAACCTGTTCCAGTGCTCTGTCACTCTCACAGTAAAGAAACTTTCCTGATGCTACATCAAAGCTGTGTTTCTTTAGACTCAAAAAGAAAACAAATTGCAGCCCCTGCACCTGTCTCACATTGGTAGACAGGGTAAATGGAGACCCAAGACAGGCTGAGGATGAGGTTATTTAGGTGACCTTATTTTTATTTGTGATTACACCAGTTGCCAATGGCTGCTCTTACTAGGAGAATTTCCTTCTTACTTCCTTCTGCAGACCATAGATTCATTTGGCATTGATAAAACACATTTGTCTTTCATTTTTTTTTATTTTCTTTTTCACATTCTTCAGCTTGTATGTCTGATGTTCCTAGACACTGAGCTGTTGAATTTATCCCAGCAGTCAAACTTAGATGGAAAGGAAAGGAAAGGAAAGGAAAGGAAAAAGGAGAAAATACAATGAGAAAAGGGTCTTCTGTTCTTTGGATTGTTCTAAAATGTTGATAAGTTAACAGTTTCAAAGGTTTTGTTTATAATGAAAAGGGATTGCTAAAGAGAATTGCTTTCTGAATCTTAGCACACTTCAGATTTATGTAGAAAGTGAGATATTCCTTTAGTGGAGATGCATGTAGCTCACTGATTGCAGTAGGAGGTTTACAGATTAGACCTATCTGAGGGTCTTGTTCACAGCGTGTAAAAACGTGTACACATGCAGGTATATGCATGTCAAAATGACAACAAAGCCTTTTCTACTCTCATTACCAAAGATTAAACTTTAGCAGAGTGTAAATCTGAAGACTAACATTACCCTGCAATTACCCACATGTATTGTGCTACACTTCATCTAAGCTATTGTAAACTACTGTTAGGAGAGTTGGTAAAAACCAGTCACTGTGAAAAGCAGTTTGAATGCAGGTACCCTACACAGAGGCTGTGCTCTTATGCTCACTATCTCCAACACCACAGCCTTGTCAGCTCAGCTGTGGCAGCTAATCTGGGTCATGCTCCAGGCCTATATCCCACTTGCAGAGTAAAATGTGTTACCTTGAAATGGTGTTGCAGTGCCTCTATGCTAGTGCTGGTCCTGATGGATAATAGAGATGAAAGTGACATAGCTGAAATGTGGAGGAGCCAGAGAAGAGCATAACTAAAACCCTGTCCTTACACATCCTCTAAGACTCCCCTGAGCTTTATTTCTTGCTGTGCAGCTCACTGAAGTTCACCTTCCTGCATGTGGGAATTGGAGTGTAAAGTCAAATCCCGTTTCAGGCAATTTATTCTGTAAATGTTTCCAGTTCAATGTACAAAGATCTCAAAGAAGACTGAAACAGCTACAACAGACAGATCGCTGTCCCTGGGTACCACGCACAAGGACACACAAGCTCTCAGCTGCTCCTGGTCACAAGTTCAACTATTGTGAAGCCCAAATGGAAAAAAAGATAAACCAGGACCTAATGGCTGGCCCAAGGAAAAGCATTCTTTCTGATTTAATGTTGCAGGCACTTGCATTTCTCATGCCCCACAGCACTCCAGAGTCACCACACCAAAAATATCTCAGCCCCACAATCCCATCCTGTGCTGGGGACCAGCCCCACAGCCTACCTGGCTTTTGTGGCACAGGTAGGCAAGGCAGGCAGCAGTACCTGCAGGGGCTGCACTTGCCATGTGTACGGATCTCCTATTTTTCATAGCTGAAACTTTTCCAGGAGAATAGCTTTAATTCTGCTCTGCAGTGGCACTATGTTAACTATCATCAGAGGCATTTGAATGCCTGTCATATCAGATTAAGTTAAGCCAAAATTTAAACCTTTCTTTAAGCGTATTTTGTTCTTTTTCTCCCTTGGTTCTTTTTCTCTCAGGGTCGCCAAAGGAAAGTTTTCTACTAAGGGAGAGAGAAGCTTTCAGACTATGAAGAAAAAGAGAATAAATGTCAGTCATTAGCAAAGAAATGAAATTAAACGTAGCCACAGATTTTCTGTGGCTATTAGTTACAGAGTTAAGTGGGGAGAAGGAACCTGGAGTGATGTTGGGTTCGTGATCTGAGAGCATATGACTATTGAAACTTCAGGCTCTCACTGTGTCATTAATGGTTGTTATGCAAGATGCATTAAGGGATACTTTTCAAGCCCTTGGCTACTGCTGAATGGCTCAGTAACCATGGCATGTATCTGTAATCTCTCAATGTTTCATGGTGGAACAGAGGAAGTATAAGAGTCTCATACTCTGAAAGTTGAAAGGTTTGAATTTTTTAAGTTTAACCTTAATTACGAGTTTCCTACATTAACAGCATTTGATTTTCATACCGTTAGAACAGCAGCAAAGGTATTTTACCCTTAATTCCTTGCACATCCTCTTATTTTCATCTTAGCTGTTTGGCAGTCATGTAAGAGAGAAGGCTGACTACCAGTTGTTTGTGCACATGCATAAATACACGTCCATAGAGTGTGACTGTACAATGAGCTACATCTGAGACGTGGTGTGAACCCTTCCAGCCCTCTCATCCCACAGCTTGAGCAATTTGTGGGTGACATCCCAACACCACACCACTTCCCCTGAGATGGGAAGTGTCTTCCCTGCACTTCACCTCCCTGAAAACCCCATGGTTTGGTGCAATCCCAGAGCACAGCAGGGTCTGACTTTTGGCAGTATGAAAGGCAAGAGCGCAATGTCATACTCACCCCGGGCCTCTTCCAGATGAAGGGAATATGTGGCTTTTCACTGAAGAAGAGAGAGGAGTCACAGGCAGGAAAGTCGGGATCCTCAAAGAGGACTCCCCTGCGCAGGCACTCCTGCTTCAGCTCCTCATAGGCCTTCCCCGAGCTGTGTGTGGCACATGCAGCACTAGGCAGCGCCGGCGACCTCGGCTTCAAGTCCCGGTACAGGTAGGGCATGGCTCCTTCCCACCTGCCAGAGAGATCCCAGGGAGCCAAGGCTTGGCAGGAGCAGGCAGAAAAAGAAAAGGGAGCAATAATACCTCTAGTGTCTTGTGAAGTAAAGGGCAGAGGAAAAGAGCGTGCTATGGCGAGCTGGCAGCGTCCTCCAGCCCTCCTCCGTTGCACTTCTTTGGACTGCAGTGCAAGCAAGACCAGCCTCCTGCCCTGAACAGCAGCAGAGACAACCACCCTGAAAGCAAACAGGGAGGGAAAGCGGCTGGCCCTGGTCACGGTTGGAATGGGAGCGGCGTGGTGGTGCCCTGTCCTCCCCTGGGGCAGAGCCACTGCGCCCGCCTGGCCGGGAAGGGCGTGCGTGGTGCCACCAGGTTGGGATGGCCTCAGGGTATGCAGCGCCCAGCCCTTGAACTGTGCGGTAATGTCGAGCCCCAGGAGAGCAACTAGAGCCACACGGCAGGGTGTATCCTCTGCGTGAGCTTCTCACACATAGAGGAGCAGCCCGGTGTTACCGGCAGCAGCGACGGTGTTGTCCCGTCGGCTCACATGAGGAGGGACAGCAGGGCTGAGAGGCAGCTATGGCCAGGGCTGCTCTCCTGGCAGGGGTCTGGCTGCGGGGCAAGGGCTGGATGTGTGCAGGAGGGGTGGTGGTAGCTAGTGGGGAGAGCTTGGAGCAGGACGTGTACTGAGCAGCAGGGGAAGCGGCAGAAAATGTTACAGGAGGAGAGATTTTAATGGTCTGCACGTTGAAGGAGTTCGTGTGCATTGCAACTGGGGTTTTAAAACAAATACATAGATACTTGCCACTGGTGTCCAGGTTTCATAACGTCGTTCATCTGTCACTGTGCTTCTTCCTCTACATTGCTTTTACCCGCAGCATCATATCTCACACTGGACAGTAAAACACTGTGCTGGAAAGGACACCAGTCAATGCGTCATGGATGCTCTGAAGGAGTAACATCAAGGCATGGATATTCCTCTCTGCTTGGAGAGGGAAAAGATGCCACCCTCTTGGAACAAATTACAGTACCTGTAATACAAAACACAGCCCTGAGTCCAAACAGTGCTCAGCCTCCGTTTGCTTTAATTGGCCCTTTGGTAGACCATTTGAGCTGGCTGCCAAGAGATGATTTATGGAAAGCAATTAGGTGAAACAGAATTAGTTTGTTCCTGTTCTGCTATTTTTCACAGCGGTGCTGTGAGGAAAGCGTTCTTTTTCAGAGCATATATTCCCATGTTTATTCCCTATAATTGCATCTATTGTTGATGTATGCAGGCTCCCTGCTGAGACCAAGTTCCCATTGTCCAAATGTATGGATGCTGTCCAAACACGTGAGAAGAGTTGGGTCTGGTGCTCCATATGTGGCTGTTTAAGTCTGCAGAATAGAGTCCTAGCTACTCACCTGAGCCTTTTCTGCAGTCAGCACAAAAAATCGACACCTCCAGAAAGTGATTCACTGTGTACTCACCCATAAGATCCTGCTGGAGCTGACTGTGTCTTTCATGTGCCTGTAGACACACCTTCATGGATTAGTTTAGGGAAGCTGCTCAGCTATTAAATGCATGTAGTCAAGTGAGAGGGATCCCAGCCAAGGGGGTAAGACAAGTGAAAGGCATTTAAGTGCCCACAGAAGCTCAGGGACATGATGTATCCAACATCCCACATTCAGCCAGGGGCAAAATCATGAATTTACTTTATGCGCAACACCTCTGTGTGGGCTAAGACATGTTCTCATATACCAGACTAACATGCTGATGGGGGAAAGAGATATTCAGCATCCTAGACACCTGCTACAGCCCAAGGAGTGCACCCATATATAGCTTCAGGGAATTTCTGCTTTCAGAGATCAGTTGCACAAAAAAACGTGTGGGCTGAGCTCTATGGGTGCTCATCCTGCCTCAGGGGGATTCATGCAGTTTCTCTCCTATGTGAATGCTCTGGTGTGGAATAAGGGATGTTTCATGCTGCAGCCTTTCCCTCTCCTCACCCTGCTGCTTCGTGTCAGGGAAACTTCAGTCTCTGAGATCTCAGCCTTGGTGTCAAGGCACTGAAAGTGGCCAGGAGAGGTGATGCCTGGGGAGAGGGTAGGTGGGAAAAAAGACGAATGAACAGAAACTGCTAATAAAATGTCTTACTTCTCATTAAAATACAACACTTTGCCAGTTACATGGTAAGAATCATGGGGTCATCCCTGAGGCTTTCTGGTCTGGAAGGGCAGACACATATAAATGTATCATGTACTTATCCCACTCAAGGAAAGGGAGCAGTTACGCTCTTTTACCGTTGACACCCTCTTTTGAAAGCAGTATGAAGTGTGTTTCTCACCTAAGGTGATTCTTGTTATTGTTGCCACTCGGTGCTCTTTCCAGATACTCAGGGGCTGGTAGAGGATAGTGAAAGACAGGTCCTATAATACTCTGCTATGGACAGACATCAGCAACATGTTGCTACTAGCTCAGAAGAGCAGGAAGCAGGATTTGAACCACTGACCTAGAACATCTTAGCTCTTAGACGTGCTGGTTCACTGAGTAAAAGCAGGGTAGATTTTAGGGGATGATAGAAGGCTGAGACACCAGGCAAGAACACTTTCATCTGGCACTCTGTTGCAACAGACATATTGTGGCATTAAAGCAGTACAAGACAGCCCCGAGTAATAAAGTCCTTCCTGCATGATTACGCTGTCTCGGGGACAGTAGGTTTCCAGCCCACCAGCCGGGTGATAATGGCATGTGAAGGTGCTGCCAGCCAAGAGAGACATGTCAGATTGAATGCAATTAATTCCCAACAGGCCAGCTCTGGACACCATTAGGCTCCTGCAGTCTGCAAAGATCTCTCTATGAGCCACATCACCAGGCAAGATTTCAAGGTGACATTATAGCAGCGTGAGTGATGCACAGGCTGCAATGTACATTAAGGCTAAAAACTGTCACCCTCATTAAATGCCTGTTCCTGAAACACCAAGGGCGTTATCTGTTATCTTGAACCATGGCTCCAAAGCACCCACAGTGCGAACACCAGTGTAACTGCAGCTGCACACAGGCATCCCCCTCCTGCTTGGCCACTTTTCTCATCCCATGTCATCCACTAAGGGGCCTGGGTGAGTGTTGCACTGAAGAAGTGGTGGCTTTGGCAGAGGGGGAGCATCTTTTACCAAGAACAGAGCCTCAGGCTCACTTACTGCTGACAGGAACAGGAGCAGAGTAATTTCTGTCTGCTATCAGGTCAGACTTTGTTGGGTCTTCTTGTTTTCACCAACAAGGCAGAAAGTCTGATTTGGTTTTCTGTGGTTTTAGCTGATTTTTATTAAGAGAGACTCTTATTCTCTCTCTCCAGCTGTAATTCATGGAGTAGAAGGTGGCATAAAGGGAACCCAAAAGGCTTCACGTAGGAAACTATGATTTCCAAACTTCCCCTTGGCCTCCTTGCTTAGCATCATGCTGCAGCTCTGACTTTCAGCCCGCACTGTTCAGCATCTGGTATGTGCTTTTCTGAGTGACACATAAGTAATTCCTTCCCCATTAATATCAAGTGGACCCTGGTCACTCAGGATTTAAAGTTGGTTATTCAAGTGACCCGATTAAGTCTTTCATGACCTTGTTGTCATTAAATCTCATGCCCTGTCAGCAGTTTAACACTGGAGGGTTTATCCATTGCCTTTGACCTGACTGATCCCATGTTCTCCAATGCTTGTCACCTGCTGGCTAAGCCTCTTCAGTCTCATCTGACCTTTCCTGAGGCACTGGTTTAGGCTAGATTATTTAATTTTGTGCTTTTTCTCCAGGGGATTGAGAGACGTGACTGGTTTTGTCTTGGTCCCTTTATATCTCTCCTTGTATCTGCAAAGATTTGAGGGTAGATGTTACTCTGTGGACTGCAGGGTCATCTGTGAAGCTCAGCAGCTCCCAGTCTTTCCTTCCTCCTCCGAATTTGTATGGAGTTGAATAAAACATTGTTGTTCTGTCTCTGAGATTAGTCTCATTTCATACTGCTTGGAGCCCTCTGAACCCTTGCCTTGATTTGAATCCAAAAGCCACAGTCACAGTCACATGAAACTATGTTGTTTCTTACACTTTCCATTACCTTGGCTCCATGCAGAACATAGACTTTTGCCCAGTGGCAGGCTTTGCACATGCTCCTGTACATGTATTTGCTAACTGGGGACATGTTATATTGCTCCAACAACAGCCAAGACCAGAAGAAATTGAGCTCAGCTTGCGGGTGTTTTTTCAAGGACTTTCCTTCAGCTTCTAGCAATAAGGTACTACATGATTTCTCTGGCAACTCCAGGGGCTGGAGCATCCTTCTCTCCCACATTTCCAGAGGCAGAAATGAGGCAGAGAGAGGGGAGGTGAGAAAGGCCTTGCAGGACTTGAGGGGGCGTGCAGGGACTGCAAGCCAGGCCTGAGGACTAGACATCCCTACAAAATGTCATGGACAGCCCAGTGAAAAATGCTGGAGAGCAATGACAAACAGGGTATGGCAATCAAGGGGAGGACTTTTAAGAACTTCCCTTTGAAAATCATGCCCTGAGCTGATTAAAGGAAGAAAAGAGATATCTTGGAGGAATTGCAGGATATCAAATTCTCATTCAGAAGATGATCCTCAAATTACAGTGAATGCTCATTATAATTTTGCGTAGTGGTAAGAAAACAGCCTGGCTGCTTTCAGTGTGCTGTGTAATAGCAGAAAGTTATTTTCCTAAAGAGGCATCAATCCAAACTGTGGGTTTAGAATTAATCTGTGCTCACAGCACCTGCAGCTTTGCCATCACTGCCCGCTGCCATGCCTGGCTGTGGAATGCTGACACTGGTCAGACATTCTTCAGGGCCCAGGGGAAGTGGGTGCTGGCCTGCCGCTCTGAGTGGGGGTGACCCCACTGGACAGATTCCCCTCATAGCCCACCTTGCCCAGGTTACCCCAGTGCTAGGAGGCAGCTCTGCGCTGCCTGTCCTCTTTCTGCTCAGCATCCCCAGAGCTCTACCCCTTACTTTTGTGCACTCAGAAAGAAATATGAAACATGTCTTCTTGTGTGCTTTGGTAAATAATGACAACATTATCTGTGCTGGCAGCTGAAACATCATTGTTAGACAGCCATCTAAGTGCTTTACCCAGCCAAACAGGCACAGCTTTCCAAGCTGTTGTTCCAAGCTTTTCTCAGAGCTAAGCGCACATTGCTGCATTAATTCATTACTTTGGAGGAGTGGCTGTTTTACAAACAAAAGAAGGCTTTCAAGAGTATTTTTTCTTTTCTTTAGACTGTGAAACATGAAGTGGCAGTGTGAGAGAGGAGCCAAGCTGCAGCATGTCTTCAACCCACTGAGTCAGAGCCAATCCCTATGGGAGCTCAACTTTTCTTGGGAGAATAGCTGTAAAAGAACCCACTGAGCTTTTTTGGGGGGTAGCTGATAGTTTTCAGAGGCTTTCATTGGGGTGTGTTTCAGCACCCTGATCAGGAGGCAATCTCCGTTCTTTTCTCGCTAGAAATACCCTGGGCTGAATTCACTGTTCCTTGACTTTACCCCTTAAACAGTAAGCTGACGTTAGTTCATGTTTTTACAGTTAACATTGAAAAAGCTGAAAAAAAAAGGAGCAAAGTAAAAAAGTAATGAACTTAAAAGTGCAGCGAACATTTAAGCCTTTTCCAAAAAATCATCCAGTAAAAACAAAAGAGAGGAAATCCTGATCTGCAAGACGGCTGCTTTTTGCCACTCATTGAAACCCCAGGAACTTCAGCGGCAATCTCTTGCAAGACTTCCTGTAAAAACCCACCTCTGGGTATAAGTTTAACTTTTCCCTCCTCTTGCTTTCAGGATTATCGGTTTCACAAAGCGCAGCACGGTAACAGCATTTCCAAACGCTGCTGGCGCTGCAGCCGTGCCGGCAGGCGCCCAGCACAGCCCCTGCTGCGCCGTGAGCAGCGATGCGGAGGCACTCCGCACGGAGGCAGCTTCGGCTAAGGAGAGACGGATCTCGCACCATCCCTCCAGCTCTGCAACCCGCTGGATGAGCGCCCGCCTTCACCCTGCTCACCTGTAAACTTCAGACCTGTGAATAGCTGCACATTGGCTCTGGCGGGGGAAGCTGGTCCTCACTTCTGCGTGGCATGGACAGAGCTGGTCCTGAAGCAGGTGATTGGTCTGCACAGCAGCCCAGAGGAGAGAGATCTTGCCAGGCTCTGGCAACCCGTGCAGCCTTAACATAATGCCTGGCTCAGCCTCTCTCCACTTTCTACCGTTCCCTTTTTCTACCAGCATCTGAAAGCATGAGGCAGTCCAGGGGAGCCAACAATTTTGCTATAGTCAGTTGTGCACCCCACCCAGATTAAAGCAAATCTGAAAGCCACATCCTTATCTCAGGTTGCAAGTGGCTCTGCTCTTCTTTATGCTACGGATTATATTTGGAGCAGTGAAAATTACTTCTGTTGGCCCAAGAGAGCTGCAGTTTTGCCCCTGTAGCTGTCTGGCTGTGTGTTTTTTTCATAGCCCCTTCAGTGGCTATGAGTCCAGAAAATGGAAGAGTCCCATAACCCCCATGGTGCGGAATGAGCCATTCTATTTCTCACTGATGAACTGCATAAACTGTACATGATTAAAACTACCCCTCAAGTGAGGCAGGAGACCACCAGAGGAGCAAGTAGAAGCCAAAATAGCGGAGTCCTGTTGTTTGCACCTATTTGCCCACGCAGGGCAAGAAGCTTCTGGCAGAGGAGCGAGAGGAGGGGTGAACCCAAGTTTGCACAGAGGTGTCCCAGCTTCCAAAGGTCTTTTATGGCTATGCTTTGAATTTCCAGGCTAGGAAATAACAGCTATTGCGCATGGTATCCTGGGGATAATTTGGCTTGGAACCAAAAAGTGCAATGAGATTTTCAAAATCCTAATAGTGCCAACAAGGATTAGCCTCCCAAGGTGTCACTCAGAAGATCCACAGGCAGTAAATCTTCACTGAGCTGTAGGCAGCAACCTTGCAATACTGAGGGGAGCAGGGTGTTCGCTGGTGGAGCCTTTTGGAGTTGAATACTGGGGCGTCTCTCAGACAGTGGTCACATGTCTGCTTTCCGCGCTCGTCTTGGGGAACAGCTTGAAGACTTCAGTGGCTGACCTAGCTCGAAATGTTGGGACAGTGCAAAATCCCTCCCTGACACTAAGGTATCCGTCAGGAGAGTGTCATGAAAAGTGCATCAATTCAGGTAACAAAGCTGACCCCAGTTCTTTGAGGCAAGCATTTTGCTGTGCAGGCACTGCCATCCCTGCTCCTCTGCCTTGCAGCTCTCATCCAAGGGGTGAAGGTACAGTGTGATCAAACAGGTCACACCTGGGCTGGGAGTCACAAAACCTGCCTGCTTGTCCTTGAGATGTTGCCAACCTGCCGCATGACTGAAGGTGAATCACATCACCTTTCTCCCTTAGGACAGGCTTTCTCTGTCCTGGCTGCTTTGGTCCAGGATTGTCTCTCATTCCTCACAGACACAGCACCTGCCACAGGGAAGGAAGCAAAATCAAATATAGATCACTGATATAACTGTTAGACTGAAAGGTATTTTGAGATCCTCAGGGTAGGAGGTTCCCTTTGCCCACACACACAGTCATGCCTCAGTGTGCTTGTGCAGGCTATGCATAGACCAGTCTTAAATTGCAATTTAAAGCTGCATCTTCCACTGGGAGAGGAAAAAAGTAGGGTTACAAAAATTCAAAGCAATCTCTATGCTCAGGGCCTGCAAACAGAAGCGCAACAAGGCAAATGTAATTATAAACTGGAACAACATGTGCTAGTGTTAATACGAGCTCATTTGGGTCTTAAATCACTAGAGTAGGGGATCATCAGCACACAGGCCTCCCTCAAGGGTGCTGTTTCTTGAGAAGCAGAGAGAGTTGCAGAGATGGTGGTGCTCCCTCTTCCACCACACAGGGTTTGCAGCACAGGGTGGCTGCCAGGACCTCTCCTCCTGTGAGGAGGGAGCACCATGCCACATGTGCCCTTTTAGGGAGGCCCCAGCAACCTGGGTCAACTCTCTGGCCACCCACTTACCATGCGCATTTTGGCATCATCCAGGCTGACACACTGCGTCCCTTTGCACCAGTTCAGGGGTGGCACATGTGGTCCTTGGGGCTTTCAGCAGCCGCCTTACCAGTTTTCGCATTGCCCCTTGCTATGATAACCCATGGCAGAAGGAGGATAATCTCATGATCTGTACTTTGAATGCTGTTATGGAAAAGCTTTTTTGCAATCCTCTTTATACAAAAAAATGGGCAAGCTGAATGCATCTCTCATGCTCACCAGTTGCTTTCATAGGAAGTGGTTCCAGCCAGCAAGGGCAGAGGTCAAGTGCACAGAGAAAATATGGGAAAATCACATGCAAGCCTATTCCTTATCAAAGTTTTACTAAAACAGTTAAAACCCCTTACTTTGCACAGCCTTTCCCCACCAGAGATAGAAAAAATAAACAAATACATTCAGGCCCATGGCAGCTTGCCACGGTTCTCATGTAATGGGGGGGGGAGGGAATAGTTTACTAATGTATAGAAACCTGCCTGACCCATCACTAGAGCTTACCCCTTCCTCCCTGCCTATTTACTCTGGAAAAGGTCATTGAGTACTTTGTGTGCAGAAGTGAGAACTGACCCCGAAGGTCCATCAGGAGACATTTCAGCCCCCAGTGCAGTAACTGTGCCTCTGGTAAGTACACATGC
The DNA here is from genome assembly GCF_028554395.1 of Pezoporus wallicus. Lineage (NCBI taxonomy): Eukaryota > Metazoa > Chordata > Aves > Psittaciformes > Psittacidae > Pezoporus > Pezoporus wallicus. Next base: position 8,065,305 of record NW_026637663.1, read on the forward strand.
CCTGTTTAAGAGAGAAAAAACTGAAAAGTGGCTAACTAATATTCTAGCAAAAGAGTATTTCCAGTCTGTACTGCAAAATGAGCCAGCATAAGGTGGCCTCAGTGCAGACATCTCCATTTCCATCGCAAGTTGAAGACAAGCCCTTAGAGAGGAGCACGAGAGCTGTTACATGGATCAAACTAAACTTCCTGACAGCTGGCTGTCTGGGGATTTTCCAGTCACACCTGGGCCACGATGTTCTGCAGCCTCCGAAGGCCATGCAGCCTGTGACTTTATTTAATCTCTTTGTGTACCAGCTAAGATTTTTGGTCTCTGCAACGTCCTATGGCAGTGCCTCCTGCAGTTTATACAAGCGAAAGGCCCCGTCCTTTTACTTACCTTTGCTGCCTGGTAATTTTATTGTGAACCCACTGATTCTAGCATCACTACAAAACAGCAATTCAGGACTTTCTGTTCACCTCCATCATTTTAAATTTATGCTCCCCATACCAGTGGTTTCTCTTCTAAAGTGAAGCGTCTTGATCTGTGTAGGCACTTGACTGCTTTACAAAGCTTTTTCCTGGATGCCACACAAATGGTGGTCCTTTCACCATCATGACTGCCTGCCACACCTGCAGGGGCAACTGCTGCACCAGTCAACGAAGTGACATTCTTTGTTGAGTAATTCCTTTTGTCAGATCCTCCCACATGCACATTCTCATTTTCCTTTCCTTCCTTCCTCCCTGTCCTCCTCCCAGCGCCTGTTTGCCCACTCCAGTGGCTGCCTTGTCCAGACCTCACAGTGTCTTCCTTTACCTAAGCAGGAGAGAGAGGGAACACTATGGATGTTGATGGGGTGTAGAGGTTTACAGTTACCAACCTCAACCCACAGGCTGTATAAGTGAACCGTTCGTGGCTACTTCTCCCTCAAGGCACTCTTACAAAAAAGAAGCCCTCAAATTTAGTGATGAATGATATATGACCATGTATATGCTATTATGTCTGAGTCAGCCATGTAATAATTCATAATCTATATAGATCAGCCATACCAACTCAGATCAGGAAGGGCCCATGTGAAGATCTGTGGTCTGGGGCTATGAGCAGAGTACTTTATTATCCTTTCTCCATGACTCCCCCCATACATCACAGGAGTACATCTGGCCCTTTTGAGTTCAGACCTCAGAGCAAACTTTGGGAAAGCTGAAAAAATCAGAATAAAATATTTACTATTGTCTCCACACAAAGTGCTGAGGTTTATGCAGCTTTTCCCAGAACCATCTGGATCAATAAAACCGCTTTTTGACAGAGTAGAGACAAGATGTTCTTCAGTGAAAGAATAGCTGCCTGACCAGTCAATTGAAATTCCAGCTTGGACAAAATCATTTCCCATTCAAGACTGAATTACACACTGCTGGCTGTATGGTTAGTCTTCCTCTGCCAGGGTTAACATTTCTGAAGTCTATTTGATGCTGTTTACATGGAGTAGTGCTATCAGCACCATCACTGAGAAATTTCTGTGAGGCAAGGGAGTGCTTCTCCATAAGCACTTCAGAAGAGTGGGGCTGACCAGGAGCTCTGATCTCTTTGAGTGTGGCTATAACCACAGCGCCGGTGTTTTTCCACCCCTCTTTTCTCCCTCTTAGTAATGACCATGAATAACAAGCAGGGAAAACAGAGGCAGGTTTTGAAGAGAAATGAGGGCAGTGGGGGGGGAGGAGGGAGGGTGGACCCTGCTTATGCAAGACAGGGTATAAAAGGGGGAGCTGAACGCCCCTCAAAAGTCAGGAAGAGTGAGGCAAAAGGAGAGTGGGAACCTCTTCACTGAAGAGCACATTTGAGAGGTCGGTGTTTCTTTGTATCTTTACTTATGGCTGTTGTAGTGCAAGATTCATTAGGCCCTGGACTTGCTTTGCACAGGGTGCATTTAGGAACAGCTTTGCTTGCACCTTCTTCAGTTCCTTATTGCAGGAAAACTTTCTGCCCAAGTTTGCCCCAAAGCAGGTTTTCTGGCACAGCTCTCTTCAGGGAGAGACCCTTGGTCACCGGAGCTGAAAAGCAGGATAGAGGCTCTTCTTTCCGAAGCTGAACTCTATCTTTAAGCACATGCTGGCTCCTAAAACCATGGCAACCCAAGGAAAAAAAAGCGCCTGACAACAGAGTCCACATATAGTAATTGGGATAATGCTTATGCACACCTGCCTAAAAATGGCTCAGAAGTAGAATGAAAGACTTACTGTAATTAAGTCCCACCAGGATAAAATGTGTTCCAGGTGTAGCAGTCTATATTCTTCCTAGTCTGAAAGTGTCTCCTTTAGTGAAAACTGAGAAGATAAAAGACAAAGATCTAAGAAGTGCACTGGTGTGTGATGTATAATAGGGGAATATTAACTGAGTGAACATAAGTGGCCAGCAGATTGGAGGGGACCTGTTTCTGAGCTTTGTGGTAGGACATGAACATAAGGTGAAATTAGAGGTTCTTCCTCATTACTGTGGCCAGCCAAATTCCTGAATTCCAGGTGCTCTGAAGCAGGAGAAGCTGTGGTGTAAGCAGGTCATTGAACATTATCTGGGGAAAGCTTTTTTTCTGGAGAAAGCTGCAGGCAGGGATGCCCGGTTTGGGGCTGGTACCTATGCAAAAGGAAACCACCAGCTGCAGCACTACTCAGTCGTGGCCTGCAGGGGAACTGGAAGCCGTAAATACCCAAACACCACCACCCCTGGGTGCTACAGTGCAGAGGCATGATGATTTAAGGAAAAAAATACAGTGACCGCGGGTTATGTTATTTCCCCTTCCAGTATTTATTGTCCATAGGAAACGCGTAAGTCTGGCAGCTGTAGTGTAGGTTATTAGCATCACTTATTTGCCAAAGTCAGTAATTCTTGTTAAAAAAAGATTCTTTCCAGAGTTTTACAGAACACAAGGTGCCCTTCACTGAAACAGCCTTGGTTTCAGTGTCCTTAATACTGAGGCTATCAGGCTGGGTTTGCTCTTTCTCTGTCTTCAAGACTTACCTAGAATGATGTAGCAGGCAAGCTATAGCTCACAGGCCACTCATGCACACCACTGGTGCTTATTACCTCATGTGGATCTGCATAGGTGGCAGTGTGGGAGACAGATTTGGGCAGTGCTGTCACACACCCTACCCAGCCCTCCAATGGAAAAGGAAAAGAAACGGATTGCAAACCAAAACCTAGTTTGTTTACTTAAGAGTTTAACTGAACAAACTGCATCTTTAATGGAGGAGCTACTCCTCCCATTGTCTGTGTTTGTGGCTGGGCTACATGCATTTTATAGCTGCCTGTGATAGGACAAGTGATCAGGAGCTGCTCTGTTTCCAGATGCTTCCTCAACTGAGATGCTCAGGCAACAAGAGGACAAAACTTCTTGAATATTTCAAGCTGCTTGTTCGAGCCTTGTACACATGATACCATGTCATATGGGCCTGTGCTAAGATCTGAAAACGTTCAGATCTTATTAGAGCTAAGGTTATTAGGTTGTTTAAGCAAAAAGCAGGGCTGCAGAGACAAACATTTTCCATCCCTTTGGTATTAGGCACCTGGCAAACAGCACTTGGGCTGGCAGGACTCAGCTGACCCTGTCTTCATTTCAGCTGCATAGGTCTGACTGCCCATGTACACTCCTCTCTGTCTTGGCTCTGTTCTTGAACCCGAATGGAACTGGGCAGTGCAGTACAAACCATGCCTGATTGGCCCTCTAAAATCAGGGCATGGATGTTAAATCAGCCCTACTCTCACAAAAGCTATGGGATTTTAATTATGAGCTATAACAAGGGCACTGAATGAGACCCAGTCTAACCCAACTGCCACTTCCCCAATTTGATTCACTGTTAATTTGTTTAAAGAGGAAGAAGGGGCATACCAAAACTGCAGGATGGTTTGAAAACCAGCAGAAAGGTGTCCAGATCCCACCCCTTTTGCCAAAGAAGGGTTGGGAAACTGAGACTGGGAGGGATGCAGTCTCTGTGATCTGGCACTGGCAACCTCATCCATCTAATTTTCATCCTCTCTGTTTCGACACATTTTGCTTTGAAGAGAGAAAAGAATAAACTTCTGATCTCCTGGATAGATCAAGAGGGAAAGACGTGGTACAAATTGAGAGCTTCGTCATTTTAATCCACCATAGCGTACATATCCCACTCACTGGGTACCCAGGCTGCAAGGCAGAGGTTAAAGGCAATTTATTGGAGGAGAAAAATACCTGATCCAGCCATATAACAGGCACAAAGAAACCTGCATTCCTTTCAACCTGGCCCAAACTGGGCTGAGTTGTTTTCAGCTCCTATAATAAGCTCTTCTGCATAGCGAAACACCGGTGTCTATCCTAGTGAATGTGTAACTGCAGGCTACGCAGATGTTCTGAGTCCGGTTAAAGGTTGTGTGTCCATCCCTGGAACTTTCTATGCAGCCGGTGTTAAGCTGTGCTCAGGTTTCATTGGGTCCTGTCTGGCCTGAGCTACCTCTTTCTATCCCCACAGCCTGTGATGTAAAGTAGCTTTGCGCAATGCCACTGCACACAGGCCCCTGTGGAAAGGGCCCTCCCGTGGGAAGGGTATAAATCCAGCTGCAATCACTACACCCCGCACCAGGGAAAAGAGGAGCTTGCTGGAGGGGGGACGGTGTCGGAGGGGTGGCACACACCAGGGCCAAGGCAAGTAAGCACACTTACTGGATTTGTTTTGAATGCCACTCATTCAGCTCTGATTTTCTTGCTTTTCTGAAGGGCTTGGGGCTGACTTCTCTAGGGAAATAAAACACGCTGGCTTTCCACAGGTGGGGTCATAGTGTAAATGCTGGCAGTGAGAACTGCTCCTCTTCTGCTCATGGTGGCTCTGGCAGCTGTAAAGAAGTAACCACTGGGCACCAAATGTGCCTAATGGCACAGCCTGACTGGGTGGCACAGAGTCACCCTCCTGGCTGCGACAGGAAAGGTTAAGAAAAGCTTTGAAAGAATTATAAGGTGGAGACAACAGGGTGAGAAGGGCAGTGCCTCTAATTGTGGCTTTTTAGTTTGTTTTTCTGAGCTATCCCAGTCTAGAAAATGTAGCAAGCAGTCTAGAAATGCACTAGCACAGTGGCTGGGCTAACTCTGAAGCTGAAATTGAGAAGGCACGTCCCAGGATAATATTTTAACTGGTCATAAGCAATGAGGAAGCTCTGTGATGCGTGTCACTTGCTGCCAGCAGGACTGGGGAGGGGAAGACAGAGAAGGGAGCAGAGGGGATGGCAGCACCCACTGCCGCTGCCTACATGCTAACTTAGCAGATGGTGTGCCAGTTAATGGGGAAGAGGAATGCTTAGATGAAGAGATCTACAGCAGGTCCTTGCCTGCATACCTCTGAGGAGCAAATAGTTTCAGGTCAGACTTGCAGGCACTGGCTAGTGAGAAGTTCAGAAATCCCAAGGGACCACCACAACAGCAGAAACTCCATTTGCAAACCAAGCTGTTAGAAGCCTACAGCCTGGGAACATAGATGCATGCTTTAGCAGGCGTATGTACTTAGCAACGTACATCTAATTACCAAGCATCTGCAAGTCCCAGTTTTTGTATTTGCAAGAGAATGGTGATACTGCAAACTGGAGTATTATTAAGCATGAAAGACTCAGTGATCCCTCAGTGAAGTGACTGTGGTTATACATTGTAAATTAGGCTAGGAAGGTGCCAGGGCTTGAATGACTGGGTTTAAACACAAATACTTCCACTCTGTGTGAATTAAAGTGTTGGTGAGACAGACATTGCACTGTGTCTTCTCAAAAGGCTCAGGCTGCCAGAATTACAATACCTGACAGGCTGGTGCAACTCAAAACATCTTGGAGAAAGGCAGGGGAGAGCAGAGCTTGCCCATCCAGTGAGTTCTGCAGAGCTTGGAAAGGGCAAAAGAGGGGGACAGATCTACAGTAAACAAGAAATGACTAGTAGAATAAAAATACAGTTCTGAACAACAGCATTTTGACCAATGGTAAGTGTTAGAGATGTGTAATTTCCAATGCATTTGTATTTCAAATATACAAATTCAAAGTTATATGCTACAAATCCAGGGAGGGTACAGCGGAGTTACTGGTTGCCAAAACATTGGATGCAGGAAAAACAAGAACTATAAAAATGCAAAATTTGTCAGTGTGTTTGCATGGGTGTGTGTATCCATGTAAGTTTGTGCATGTGTGCCCATGACTTTCTTATTCCCAATATGCACCAGGTCTTTTGTGACAGAACACCAGTGACATCCACATACAGTAAAATCCTCTGGACATGAGGAAAACCAAGAGCAGCAGATGATCCTTTACTACAGGAGAAGACTGCCTGTACAGTAGACTAAATCTCAGCTTATCCTTCTGAGTCTGTATTCAGATAAAGAAGGAGATATGGAAATGGCTTTAGTGTTGACACGTTTGTATAAGGAAGCCTTGAGTGTTTTTGCCTAGGAGCTAGAATGAATGTTTGCCCTGGGCTATGAGAACACAAAATGCTCTTCTAGTGCCAAGAATTAAGCTTACTAGGCAGAAAAAGGGGGAACGTTCAGTGGTTGGACCTTAAGAGACCTGGTTTCCAAACCCACTTCCCATGTAACAGCAGGCAAATCGCTTAGCCTTGTCCACGTGTCAGCAAGATTTAGTTCAGCAGTTTGCAGAGAGTGCTCTGACCAAGTCCCTGGAGCTATATAGCTGCATTATTATAATGTTTTGACAGAACTAGCACACTCTAGTTTGCAAGCACAACCACACTGCTTCCCATGCTAAATCCTTAGGGTACTGCGGTGGGTAATGGGGTCAAACCTGTGCTTAGCACTTCCCCACCTGCCATCACTGAAACTGGTGGCCATCTCGCCCTGGGCTTTAAAGGGGGCACAGTCAGACCAGTCAGCACTAAAGTCCTGCCTTTGTAACTCCAAGGCAGCACAAACACCTCACCCTGCAAGTAAGAAAAACTGTATTTACTACAGGATGATCAGTCTTGTTTCCTCCTTTTTCTTTCAGCAGGCACCGTGGAATCAAGTTTACAGCATGAATCTGGCAGCAGAACTGCTCTGTTTGCTGGCGTGCCTCACCACACTGACTTGTGACCGGGTCTATGTCCACCCTTTCAATCTGTTTTCTTTCAAGAAGGGTACCTGTGAGGAGCTGGAAAGCCAGGTTCCGGAGGGAAAGAAAACCTTTGTACCCGTCTCCATTGAGTCCCAAACCACACCTGCCTACGAAGATGACCTGAACAAGGATAAGCTGGAGGCCCCAGGCCGGAGCAGCCAGGGGCAGCAGGCACTGAGCTACTTAAAGGAGTTTGTGCACTTCCTGGGCGTGCAGTTTTACAGCACCCTGCAGGAATCACGGTGGGGCCAAAACCTGCTCCTGTCCCCAACCAGCCTTTACGGCTCCTTGGTGTCTTTCTACCTGGGTGCCTCAAACCAGACCGCAGCTGATTTGCAGGGATTGCTGGAATTTGTTCCCCCCTCCGGAGACCCCGACTGCATCTCCCGGGTGTTTGGGCAGGAAGTCTTTTCCATCCTCAGGATGATCGAAAACCTGGTCAAGAGCAGGGACGAGGAGCTGCAGTTTTCCAAGGTGCTCTGCCTGTTCTCTGCCCCTGGTATGCCTCTATCCCTACTGTTTGTGCAGGACTTGCTCCCTTCTGCTGATGCTCTCTACGCCCGAGCTGTTGACTTTACAAACCCAAGCGAGGCAGTAAAGCAAATAAATGCCTTCATGGAGGCCAAAAGCAATGGCCAAAGCAAGTGCTTACTGACAGATGTTGATCCATCTGCTGACCTGCTGTTTGCAGTGGATGTCCGCTTGGCAGGTATGAGGAGGCAATGCTTATTTCGGGTTGAAGGCTGGGTGAAGGCTGGGTAGTAGCCCTGCTCCTGGGAAGGCCACAGGGAGCTGCTTCAAAGACAGTGGTGCTGATTTGTCCTTTTTCACAACTGGCACAGTATTGGACTCAGTCTCAAAGTCAGTAGGAGAGCTTTGAAAGTTTGCAGTATCTTTCTCAAGCCTATCTAAAATCAATTACTATCCCACTTTGATGCTTTTAGCTATCTAAATGCTCAATTCTTTTTTTTTTCCTTTTAACTCTGTTACAGTCTTGACTTTTGCTATCCTGTGAGAATAGATTTTGCAGGTTATACAGACCCTGTGAAAGCGGCTCCTTTCTGCTTGCATCCTTTACTATAAGATAAGAGAAAAAAGTGAACTACTGCCTTATTCTTTGTTTTGCTTGCACCTTTTACATCTCCTACCTGCTGCTTCTTTTTGGTGAAGTTATACTAGGTGAAAAGTGCATAAATGTGCCTAAAGCTTTTATGCAAGCTCGTTTAAGAGGCAAGTGTTCCTACGCAAAATCACTCACTACATATTAAATATGTTAGGGTCCAGCATTTAGCTGGATTTATTGGAGAACAGACATGTTAACAATAGAGCTGGACCAGCTGCTATTTTATATCAATATTAACTATTTAAATGTAAGGAGTTCTTCTCTTTAACACAACATACACATCTGCTTTCCTAATTCCCTAATGCCGCCACACAGCAGTGTTGAGATTTCTGATCTTTGCCCTTCTCAGTGATGGCAGTAGTTTCTTTAATGCCGACAGGATTACCTGCCTAACTGGGCAGCAGCACTGATCTATGGCAGTGAGCAGATGATAATATGCTGAAATGCAAAGCTGCATAGAAGCAGCAGGAGGTAAGAGCAAGGCTTCCCATACTTTTGAACTGGGTAAGAAATTTACATGAAAGTTTAGCAAGTGTTCAAGTGTGTCCTTTCTAACCTCCTTGGCACAACTGACACGTCAGAGTTGTTCTTACTACCTTCCTCATTGCTTTGGCTCGTAAGATTGCCAAGGGTGAGACCTCAGCCAGAGCTTGTGCTACCTTCTCTCTCCTGAGCCCTCCCAGCTGCTGAGAGCACTCTTGCAGCAAGGCTGGCCCTGATGGATGTGCTCCCACACATACCATCAACACAACCCAAGGGATGGAGAAGAAATCTAAGCAAACCCTCCACTGCGAGGAAGCAGGCAACCAAGCACGCAGTAATACTGTTCCCAGGAAAGGCCACAAAGACAGCAGAAAGACAGCAGCTTTGGCTGCAGTCCTGATGGTTGTGTTCCCTGTGCTGTGAGCTTGCACCAGCCTCTGCCTCATGCCACCAGAAAGCATATTAAAAGCAGGATACATATGTTTATAGCAGTTAAATATGATTTTATACACATAGCTCTTGTCTAATGCACAGGTTGCTGGTTTTAAACAAGCATATATACTGGCTAGGGGCAAAGGAGGGGAGTGAAGAAAGAATCAATTTCCTCTTTCTCAATCTGTTTTTCAGTGAATGTTAAGCAAGCCTCCCGGCTCGAAGAGGCTCAGGAGTTCTGGGTGGATTCAAATACGAAGGTCATGGTCCCTATGCTGTCATTTGTGGGGACATTCAACTACAAAACTGATGCCAGTGGGACTTTTTCTGTGGTGGAAGTGCCCATCAGCAAGACCATGCTGCTGGTGCTGCTGCAGCCCATCAATGACAGCAAAGTAGAGCTGCCATTGCAGTCCTTGGCGTGGCTCCAGCAGCTCTCTCCAAGGTAGGGCTTGGGCACAGGCATCCTCCCATAGGGAAGAATGAGACAGGGTGCACTGCACAGGCACACCTGATTACTAACTAGGATTGGATGCTGCCAGGGAGGGTTTAACACTGAGCACAAAGAGAAACAACTGCAAATCCATGACATGGGAATGGAACTAGATGATCTTAAAGGTCCCTTCCAACACAAGCCATTCCATGATAAACCCAGGGGACCTCACTCCAGAGAAGCTAGACTTCCGAGGGATTGGCTTATTATCTGGGGGTATTTCAAGGAAACGAGCAACAGGACCCATGAAGTGGGATGATCTGAGGTTTAATAGCATAACCAGGGCAGATTTAGGTTGCCTTCCCACTTGGAAACAGTAACATGGTGCCCATTGACCCTTGATAGCTGTCTGTCCCCACACACCAAGCATTTCTTGTGGCTGTTATCACAAGCCTGTTCCCCAGGACTGCCCAAACACCATGCTTTCACAGTGGAGAGCATGCACTCACTTGTGTCTCTCTCTTTTTTTTCTGTAGAGAAATTAAATTAACACTGCCAGAGTTAACAATAGAAGGCAGCTCTGATCTACAGGAACTTCTTGCCAATATGGAACTGCCTACACTGCTGGGGAAGGGAGCAGATCTCAGTAGAATAAGCGATGCCAATCTCACAGTTGGAAAGGTACAGTACACATTACTGGCACTTAAAAGCTATGCCTCCTTGCTCAGTTTCAGCCTCTTTAACTGCGTGAATTTACCTACGACAAACCACTCAGAGCCATGTGGGACATGCTCAGGTGGGACGTTTAGGATAACTGGAAGATATGAATACTCTTTAGATTAACCTATCTGCAGAAACAGGTTTGCCTTCAAACTATTCAGATTTCATCACAGCACAAACACAAACAGCGAGATGAAGTTTGAGATCCAAGTGTGCTAGGTACTGCATGTGCAAGTTAGACTGCATTTGTTACCACCTACAGCTCAAACACCTCCAGGCATCACAGCTGGAGCATGCAGTACAGGCTGCAGCTCCTGGGCTGTTGAGGATAACGCTCTGTCACTTAGGGACTACTCCCAGACATGGCACACACACGGGTGCATGCAGCACACAACCTCACCTGAAGACAGGCTTCAGCGTTCAAGTCCCAAGGGGAAGGATGGAGAGCTTGAAGGAGAGGGCTGTCTTTCATAAAAAGAAGGCAAATTATGTTAAATTATTAAGCAGTTGTAGAGTTTTTTTCACATGTTCTGGTACAGGAACTCCAATGTCTTTTTCTAAACCATCCATGGAGTCTATCCTGTGCTGCTAAGTTATTATTTCATGTGTTTTATCATTTACTCAAGCTTTCATTTGTCTCTTCACTGTCATGCTCTGATGACTCCAGTTACTCGTGTATTTTGCCTTGCAGGTAATAAATAAAGCCTTTTTCAAACTGACCAGCGATGGAACAGGTCAGCCAGAGAACCCCACAGCACAGAAGGAAGATGCGGTGTTCCTGGATGTTACGCTGAACAAGCCGTTCCTTTTAGCTGTTTTTGAAGAGAAGACAAGGGCAATGCTTTTCCTTGGCAGAGTCACAAATCCTCTGCAAGGGGTTTAAAGGCAAGCACAGGGGATGCCAAGGGTGGGGAATGATGCACATTTCCCATCACCTTTTTCTTATTCATCAGCTATTTTTATAACCTCATTGAGTGCTCTACTTGGCTTTGAGATGAAGCACGTAGTGTTTGAAATACAGCTTTTTGAAAGCTAAAACATTGCAACATTTCACCCCTGTTCATCTATTTCATGTGAAAGGACCCAAACTCTCCTCCCGCTTCTCTTCTTTCCTTATCCCCACTTTGTCTCCTTTCTGCCCCCAGCTCCCTTTTTTGATGCAATGGGGACAAAGTAGTAGCCAGCAGGGCAGTGACTTCAAATACAGTTTTATAAGCATACACATTTACTATGGAAAGGTACAGAAAAGAACCTCTTCATTCTTTAAGAGGTCACCTTGTAATTTTTTTTTTGGTCAGTTTTGTAAGAGAGACCCCTTTTTATGTTAAAGATTTACTGTTACCCACAGAGATTTCTAGCTTCATCAGCAACATTTTCCTTTAACATGCTGCCAACAGCATGGGCAAGCTTCGCTTGTCCCACTGAGACACGATTTTTTGCCTTGGAAGCAAAAACACATTCAGAGTTTCTTCTTCCTGCAGCCCAGATGGATACTCTAATTTCTTAACTCTGTGGAAAAAGCTAAAAAAAGGGTTTGGAAGCATTAATGAACTGTGATGGATAAATTCTCATTGCCTGACAAAATTATCCCCAATTTTTTTAGAAAACAGAAATACAAGGCCTACTATTCCAACACAATTCCATCCCTTGGATTACTTTCTAACCTGAGAGCATTTATAACAGATGTACAATGAAAAAGAACATTACTGGTTAGAGCCCGGATCCGTAAACTTTAACATATTTAAACCATATGTTCTTAAAGAACAGTATTAATAGCAACAACCTATGCTAGTATAAAATGGTGGATGTGCTGCTACACATGAATGAAAAGGTTTCAGTGATCCAACCCAACTCTTAATGGAGTCATAAAGGTTTGAACCATTAAACTGGAGCAATAAATTATTAGAAGATTCTTGAATTAGGAAGGGAGGAATTGGGAGTAAAATCTTAGTACTAAGGAAACCTCTCAATGGAACAAAGATTTCCACCCCTCATCTATAGAGTTGTCTTCACCTCTTTGGTGTATGATGCCTGAGGTATCCTACAGAGCACAGTATTTCATTGTCATCCAAAGTGGCCCGAATGTGTCTCCAACCCAAACCCCAATATTGCCAGTAGCTTGCTGGTGGTGATGTAGACAAGCGACAGATCCTTCAGAAAAGACTAATAAATAACACAACTCTTGAGAGAACTGGGATTTCAAGTGCTATGACACAGCAGCCACATATTTACCTGATTACACTGCTATGTATTCCAGATGCTCTAACATCTAAAGACTGTACTTGTATTGTATACAGAAGCAATTAACTATAAATATGCAGAGACAGAAAGACGCAAATAAACCCACTTCCAAGTTGCTTTGCCACAGTTCAGTTGGGTTTATATCCATAACTACATCCTTTCTTCTGGCTTCTGAAATTTGCTCCAAGTCAGGTTTACGGTTTTTTTAAGACATAAGTTGCATATTATCATGCAACACTGCCAGTGATACAGCTGTAAGCATGAAAGAGGCAGCTTCCAAGTGCTCTCACTAATTTAAGTTATCCCATTTGCTCATTAAAGTCAGAAGGTAGCATCACTTGTAAATAAAATTTCAGACCACTAAATATTTCATTTCTATGATGAAGATGGAAAATAATAAAAGGGAGACCCTGGGCCCTGGACAAAATGCCATTATTTGCAGGTGGGGGCTGCGTGCTGTTGCAGGACTCTGTACCCTGTTCAGTAGTTACAGGCAGAAAACCAAACAGAACCCACTATCCATAAAACTTTTCAGAAAACAAACTTCTGACACTATGGAGAAGAAAAGGAAGGAAGGAAGGGCAGAGACAGGGAACTGGCCAGAGCAAGGACTGGGAAGAGAGAAGTGCTGGAGCAAGTGCTACAGTACCAAAAAGACAAGCTACCTCTACATGTACCCATCCTCCTAGACATTCAAGTGGTAAAAAAACCCAAAAGAAAACAAAAAATATACCCCACCCCACTCTTCCCAACTAAATCTCTCTGCTTCCCCAACAATGTATTAGCTCCTGAGACTTGCTTCTGACATCAATTTTACATCTACAATTTTTATGGCATTTTATACCCTTCATTCTCCTCCAGTTCCATCAAATTCCTCTGCCAGGCACACAGTGATGCACAACCCCAGCATAATTCATACACTGAGCTCTCAGCTGCAGTCTAAGCACCTAAAATCTTGCTCTAACAAACCAGAGAGAAAGAGAACAAAGACAAGGACAGGCTTTCTAAGTTTCATCAAAACAACACAGTTTATCCCTGAACATAGCTGACAACAAGGCTGATAAGCTTAAAAAAGGCAGTTTCTTTCCTTATCCCTCCAGTTCAAGCGCAAAACCACAGCTGCTTATGAAAACGAAGAGTAAATATTCCTCAATACTGAGTGGCCCAGCCAAATATACATATTGCTAGTTGCCTTTAGATGACGAGATTGAAAGTCTAGTCCTCTTCTGGTATAACCCACAAACTTGAGAATCTAATTACTACTTTAGAGGAAAACATGCCACCACTCTTTCCCTCCTCAATGCTGTACCCCTCTTCCAGGTAAATTCCTTCCAGATTTAAAAGGCATATCAAGCTTTCTAGAAGCCTAGAATGAAAGAAGAAAAAGGTTCAAAAAATCTGCATTATGGTCATATGAAGGGAAGTGCACATACAAATAAATCTGAGGAACAGAAGAGGATTAGTAACAGAAGACATCTCTATCAGAACACACTTACTTACACAGTAGTTCCTCTCCTCCTCACTGATCCACAATATTTGAAAATGCTAGAATTCATTTTACCAAAGACAAAGCCAATTCAACTCACTTCTTTCTTTCAACAGGGGTATCACATATTTTAACTAATGTTGTATCCAACTGAGAGAAAATTAAATGCTATTCAAGTGAACAAAAATAAAAGATGGGGAACTGACATAAACCCAGTGATGTAGATATTTACAGCAATCACAGGGCCATTCAATGATTTTGATTTGCTATACAATGTTATTTCCTGCCCGAAATTAAAGCTGGTCTTTAATGGAAAAGAACAGAATTCAGCCTGTGTACTCAGCAAGCCAAAGATGGCAAGCAGCAAGTGTTGTTATTGCAGGAAGATGTGGGAAATCACACGCAACAAAAGGGCAAGTAATCTTTTCATGTCTTTTTGGTTTGGTACACAGAATGCATCCTCTTCCCTGATTTCGGAGGATACAGACAGAGCTGTATGCAGAGATCTCAGAACCTGCTACTTTAGTAACAGCTGTTATAGACATTTAAATCTATACACACCTTTCAAAACAAGAAGTTCCACAATGCATGTTACAACCTCAGTCTCAGACTACAACTCACACGTCTGTTCTATAGTAAGAAAACGTTGCTGAAAACAGTAAGCTGTAAGATGTCTCTACTCCTCTTAATGAAGAGGTGCAGGGAGATCAAGCTTTCTAGGTTCACCAGTTGAAAGCCTGTTAAAAATAGAACACAGACAAAAAATTTCTTCTTCATAAGTAGTAAGAATTAGGCGCACTCAGTAGTGTCTACCTAAGCCCTTGGCTGGCTGAAGATCTCCACATCACTGAATGAAACAAAAGGATGTGCTATCTGGCCAGCTGGCTCACTTTGCTTTCTTCAGCAATGAATCTGGATGCTCTCTCGGTTGTGTATGTTGCCATGAAGAGAGACGTAAGCTAACTAGGAGAGCCAAATCCTGCTCTCCATTACCCAGGTAGAATCCAAGAAGAATCAACATAATTTTAAGCAGCAGTATTTTCCCCACTGTCCCCCTTCATAAAATTATAAAAGTCCTAATAATCACCTATCCTAATCACTTCAAAAGCACAGTGATCACACAGGTGTGTCTTCTCAACTAGAATATGACCAGTTCGTCAATAGTGAGGAATAAAAAGCCTTAATGCCATGAAAGGTGTGCTCCCTACAACTTCAATGATACAGAATAGCCATGAACTACAGACTCTGTATCTCTGTACTTCAAAGACTTGTGCTGTCTTCGGCTCCCCCATTAAGACCCAAGCTCTCTAAATACTTTAGGAAGAGATGGGTATTTTTAATTAATAAACATGAACTAGAATTCCAGTGACAGATCTTCACAGGGTAAGAAAAAAAAGCAGAACCCCCAAAACACAAACACAACCTTATTTCACTTACACAAGGCGTTCTCTCATTTGAAAGCCTCAAATTCATCTCCTACTGTCCCCCACTGTGTTACCTGTCCCTCACATGTAAAAGATGTCTGCACACAAATCACTCTAGGCTCAAATCTTTGTAACTAGGTTTGAAATTACAAGAATTCAACATGTATTCAAGAAAAAAAAATTGCCAAATTCCAACAGACACCTTCCATCCCAACCCCAAAAAATAGAATAAGTAAAAAAAAAAAAATAAATAAATAAAAAAAACAGTAAAATGAAACCACTCAAACCTCAATCAAGAGCCAAGCATATCCTACAATGAGGGAAAGCAGGTAAGTGCAAAGCAGTAACAATAAACAGCAGATTCTTATTCCTGTAAGCATTTTCTTTATTCCAGAAGAGCTAGAATAAAGTCCTTTGAAAGGTTTTGACAGCCATCAATGAATCCATTTGAATTAAAAATATATGGGACACCAGAAGTTAGGAAGACAATTTATTACATATTATTTTCATCATATAAGTTCATTCTTCTACATTTTAAGATGTACAACAAAAATAAAAAAAACACATTTTCTTCCACTTTTATTCTACAGTAGAAAGTTCAGAACTTCTGACTGCTTTCCATATGATGGAAAACTCTGGTAAATGCTCAGTCTTGGTGAAACAAGCCTATCTTGAAAGTAGATATGCAGACTGGCTGCTTGAGATACATTAGGAAGCACTTCATTGCTACTTTATTTGGTAAAATAAAGAAGAGTTAAATTCTCTTTCTTTTAGGGACACTGTTTATCTTCAGTCACATGTTTTCAAAAGTATCTAGGATTGTTCCGCTGTAGCCTGATCCCTGGCAGTTAGAACCAGCTCTGTAAGTGCTGAAAAGCTTTTTAGATTGCTTGTTTCCAGTCCCATCTTTCGTATCTGAAAACACAGAACATACATTTATTTTCTTTAAAACATCAAAAGCTCACTAATTATTCTACTTAAAACATTTAGCAAAACACATGATTTGTCCTGCATTGATATGTGGCAAAAACTCACAAGTGCATACAGTGCAGGCTATAAAAAGATATTTGTAGCCAACTTTGCTCACTTAAGTCTTTACAGCTAATGTAGTGTCTTGCAAGGAAATATTTAACCATCATCTAGGCAAGCTGTAACTATATCCAGCTGGAAGTTGTCCAGTGAAACAGTCGGAAAGAGAAACTTGGCTCTAAGTTTGTTTTTAATGCATTGATTTCAACCGAAATTTTCTCAAACCTCAGATAAGGTTTCTGGGGAAAATTTTAAAGATAAACATGAATATATCCGGGAACAGCCAACAGCATGGTGATGAAAGCTGCAAGAGCCTATGGTTCTAGCCTTCAACTTCCTGGGGAATGAGAACAACTCTACAAATAGAGAGGTTGCTGTGAGTCATTCCTTACTCAGGAAATCTATTGCTCTGACAATTAGGAAAATATGGCCATGAGAAAACTAAGCATGCAATGAAAAAGGAAAACCTGGATCCATAACAAAACCATAATGAAATGATTCTGAAAAAGGTGCTTGCTGCTGGAACTAACTCTTTGGAATGTTCACATGTACCAAAACAGCTCCTAAGTGATCATGAATAATCTACCCCAGTTCAGCTTAAATTCCCTTTGCAGTGATGTTAGTGCACATAATGGGAATAAAAGAACAAAAGCCCACTCCAGCAAAAACCTGCCAAATAATAAGTAAGATTTCCATACTGGCACCCAAATCTCCTTCCTTTAAGTCCCAAATATGTGAAAAGCATCTGTTAACACACAGGCAGACTTTATCTACCTGTTATAATACATCAACAAAATCTGCTCACAAACAAGACTGCTTGGCAGCTAATGATACAGACTTGCACTTGGAATGTTGTTTATTTCTGTATATAATTCTCAGAAATAAATTAGTACAAAACAGTATTCTTAAACAATTTCATGTAGTTACTGCACATATTTCCTGGAACATTTACTTCTCTTATTTATTTTGTTATTTAAGGTTTTGTATTTGGCGTTGAAAGGAACTTACAGCTACTAAGAACAACAAATAAGGCTAACATCTTTAAAGCTCTTGGGAATAGACCCTTTACTATGCAGTAAGTCAAGGTTGGAAATATCCAGAGAGAAGGCAAACAAAAGCAGGGCCATAAAGATGATCAGAGCTAAGGAAGGTCCCTGCCCTCTGATCTGTCCATACAGTGTGTTTTATTTTGTGCTTCCGAGCACTAAGCACAAGTTTTGCATTTGTATAAGAAAGGACAGGAAAGCATGCATTGCTCAAGCGGTATCTACAATCACCAAAGTCTCAAGTCACTTGCATGATACAGATGTGAAAAAAAGAAAGCACACACCACCCCCCCCCCCATGACAAAGCTTTCAAGGCCAAAAAACTAAGTCAAGCTTCTCTTTCCTCTCACACCCTTCCAAAACTAGTAACAATAATAAATAAACTTGTTTCTCATAACTTACTTGTTCTCCATAATATTCAACATCTAGGGCCAGCTGCAGTCGGATTTTGTTGTCATCACTCATGCCTCCATTTGTACCAACAGGGTTTGAAGTTACAGTTCTTCTGGCTTGCTTCAATCTTTTTAGGCTCTCTTCCATTTTCTTAACAGAACTTAGCACATCAGATACAGTTTCATAATACCTAAATTAAGGAAGATAAATGAGAAAGAAAAAAAATTCACTTTTACAGAAAAGCCTACTTCATACACATTAGTTCATCACTGACCCTGAGAAATCATTATATACATTTCAAAAGCCAAAACAAAGTAGAACTCAGATTCTTGAAAATTCACCCACTGTTCCCTGAAAATAACGAGGTTAAGGTCTTACATCAATTCTGAAACAAAATGCAAATTTTTAGTTCACTGTTGCATTACTAGAGCTAAACAATTTTTCAAAAGCCCTATGCACAGCTCTGAGCAGAAGTCGGGTATCCATCCCGCTTTTCATCTGCTGAATAAGCGACACCAGAGTATATCTGAAGAAATACACCCTGCCAAAAGACAGTACATTCTTGTTTTCTTTGCAGTTAATTCATAGTGCTTTAGGTACTCTTCCTGTGCCCATTCAATGAACACTGGAGTTTTCAATTAATACCAACAATGTTCTGCATGGTTCCTCTTACTTTTGTGTGCTTTCAGAGAGGGCGCTTTCCAGCCATTGATGAATCATGGGCTGCTTCAATGTACCTTTGTATTCATTCTGCAGTCGGAAGAAGGGCTTAAGAGCACTGTCAACATAAGGTGAAGCTTTAGTTGGCACCTCCTGGTAGATGACAGGGAAACAAGGTGGGGAAAAAGAACCAGTAATTTACTTACTGAAAGCATCAACATCAAATTCCAGCACATATATAAAATCCTAAGCCTGCACCTAAGCAAAGAGATATGCACTTCATTCACAATAAATTAAAGAAGAGGTCATTATACACAGGAAAGACACCATCACAAAATCATTTAGTAGTGTTATACAGTGTGATATAATATAGAACAGTGTTCAAAATTACCAGAGCTTTTAGAGAGATCCATGTGCTAGCTAGCCACTCCTGTTATTAGGGCATGATCCTAAATGCCCTTTCTGATCACACCTATTTCAGAGAAAACTGAACAGACTCAGTGTCCACTATAGACTATTATATCTATGTGAAAATACCTACTATTTCATGATACAATTCACTAAACAGAAAACATTTTTTATTCTGTTCTTATGCCATCCTGCTCCCTCAGTATATTTTCCAGAGGAATGCTTTTGGGATAACTAGTATCCCCTATCTTCTCTTCTAATTTTGTTTGCAGAATGCTTCACCTCTCCATGGATGATCCACACATAGCTTGGGTGAACTTCATGCACTGCAAAGCAACAGAACACACCCAAGGTACACAAAATCTCTAACACCTGAAATACATCATTAAGCTCTTAAGAGTTGCAAATCTTAGAATTTGTGTGTTCAAATCAGGCAAGGGTGTAGTACTCTGTGGCTCCTGGTAATCAAATTTCTCTCTATTGCCTGGATGGCAACAAGCTAACTACCAACATGACTGTGCAGACAGACTGGCAAAGGCAAGTCAGTATCAAAAAGAGCCAAGATCAGACAATTGGTTTTGGTACCATATTTCAACATTATTTGTTTAGTTTCTCAAAAAATTACTCTTTTTAGCTATTCTCATCTTGCTCTTTCTGTGCAAGATACTTGTTGAATCAAATCCAGGCAGCTAGCTCACTGGGAAGAAGTTTCTTGACATAGACAAAAGAAGCCTGCCACTCTTGCAGATGAACAGTTCTACTCCTTGCCCTTCCCTCATTGTTACCCTACCAAAAATTTTGAAAATACCATTTTTTTCCCTTTGCAATGAAGTAAACCAGTAAATCACTAAATTATCTCAAGGTATTAAATAGGGCTCTTGACTGTCAAGAAGATATGAACATGCCTGAAGAACTCATAAATGTACTGCCTGGTTAACATTCTTAGCATTGGCCTTTCCAAGACTTTTTTTGTATCTGCAACTAGCACTGACCTTATTGGTTCTCCTATATAACCTTGGAACTTCCAGTGCACTCTTCAGGTAAGCAAAGGAGGACTCACTGAGATCCTGGATAATCCTGTTATTCAAGGTAGGCACACAGGCTGATAAGGAAGTTTTTGAGTCTTCCAAGGCTCCTATTGAAGTAAAAATGCTAAAGTTTAAACTGAGCTACCCTGCCCGATCACAACATAAATTATGTGAACCCCACTATCATCCCAATTTCACTCATTATCCTAGATGGCTGCTGGTGTCAAATACAGAATGCTTCATAAATACACACCAGCCATTTATAAAACATCAACCATTCTTTAGTCACAAAAACAGATGGAGGGAAGGAAAAAGTAACATTGTCCAGGCTTGCCATTTTTTTTTTTAGTACCAATGCAGCAAGGACCTTGAATCAAAAAGCTCCAACCTACCATGGAAACTGTGGTTGTGGAATTCTTGCTAACAGTATCCAAATTCCCTATGGAATGACTGCAAGCGTACTCAAAGCTGTGATGGACAACAGGCCGTCTACTGAGTGGGGGACATGCACAAGCTCCTACCTCTCTTATGGACTTGGACATCTACCAATAATTCCAATTTAGAGAACTAAGTGGAATTCACGGCACAGAATTTCTGTCAGGGAACAGCTCACTCAACCAGCTACATGCTTGGCTTTAATTACTAAATTGAAATCAGGCTGCATGCTTCCCATTAAAAAAAAAAAAAAACAAAAAAAAAAAAACCAAGGCACTTCAAACTCTCAATTTTAATCAAACATTTTCCAGACTCAAAATGTCAGTTCAAGATCACAGAATCATAGGACGGTTTGGGTTGGAAGGGACCTTAAAGGCCACCTAGTCCCAACTCGCCTGCCATGGGAAGGGGCACCTTCCACTAGACCAGGTTGCTCAAAACTCTGTCCAACCTTGCCTGGCAAGAAAGCTTCTATTTAACAAGTTAAACCTAAAGCAAGCTTCTTCTAAGTAATAAAACCAATAGTATTTTCCATTTTTTCACTGTAAATAATGACACTGTATGTAAAAGCTGATTCTGTTCGGCTGGCAGAGTGGATTTGGGAGAAAGGGGACGGAGACTGAATTCAGCCTCTCAGCTTTACCTGCAATACAGGACATATTCTTGAAGCCAATCATTTCAAGTTTTGGTTTAACCATTTCTAAGATGTCAGGAATCTAAAGAAAAAACAAAACCCAAACCAAATAGATACAGTCATGTTATAAACATATTTTCATTACTTTCCCTACGTTCTATGCCTCCAGTGCATCAAAAGACACCTTCTTTTCTATATTTTTACTGCATTTATGGGAAACCAGTACTACAAAAATACTTCACAAATTACAGAAATTTCAGCCTTATTGACCAAAAATACACAGAAGTCATCCCTACTAGAAGAAAATTAATGCCATACATCTCTCTTCAAAATTCTGGACTATAAGTAAAGTACAATCACGATGATAAAACTTTTTTCAATCTCAAAGATTAAAACCTGTAAATATTTAAAAGAGAGCATAATATTAAAGCTGAATATTGCACCACACTCCAAGTTGCAACAGAGATTTTACTAGTAAAGGTAAGACTCTGGCACAGTGACACTTTCCACCAAAAATGACCAGAAACATACTGTTCTAGCTAGCTGTTAAGTCCAGCAGCTATTCATAAAGAGTTTAAATAACCAAAGTAATTTTTCTGTAATCTGCTATTGCAAATAAACACAATGTAGACCATTTATTTCAGGGGATATTTTCTACATTAGACTACTCCAGTATTAGCATATAAGATTAAAAAAAAAGCTGTACATTATTTTAAACTATTTCATGTCCTTAACAAGATGCTAAACAATAAGAATACACAGATAACAAAGTCTCTTTTGTAAGTAAAGTCACAAGCACAAACCTGATCCTGAAGTCTGTCCAGATCTGCAGCCACATGTACCAACTGAGTACTAGATATAGAAGGCAATGGCTGACTTTCTGGAGAAGACCCGTTCCCTTGTTCCTCACTAGGGTTGAGGCTTACAGAAGATTCCTTTTTACCGGCTAACACAGATTTTTTGCTTTCCTTTGTGTTCTCACTGGAAATAGGCCTTACAGAAACCTGAAACATCAAATTGAGATATGAACCCTAGCAATAGTGAAGGCAGTTAAAGCTGGACAAAGAGAAACAGTAAAGGATGTATAACATTCTCAGCATGAGAATGGCACACGTACAAAGCATATTAGCATTCCTAAAATATGTTATAAAATTTATTTTGAAAACAGTTTCTGGTGCACTATAGAGTTAGATGATTTTGAGCAAATCTGTCAAACACATACTTCATTCAACTGCTCTGTTTTAACTCTGGTACTTATCAGCACTGTTCATGAGTCAATTTAGCTGAGAGAACTGAGTCACAAGAAAAGGATAAAGGAAGATCTCACTGCTGTCTTCAGCTACCTAAGGGGCATATGAAGATAAGATGGACTCAAACTTTTCCTTGAGGTACAGTGTTAGAGTAAGAAGCACTAGATAGAGACTGTAGCAAGGATAAATTCTGACCAAATATGAAGAAAAAGTGGTCAGTCATTCGACCAAGGTTCCCAGATGCATGAAATCAGCATCTTTGGATATACTTAAAATTCAACTTCAAAAAGCTTGGTCTGAACAACCTTACTTAAGATGTCCCTGTTTTGAGCAGGAATTTGTACCAAATGACCTCCAGAAGTCCCTTTAAATCACAACTATTCTATCATGCTGTCTTTCTATGACATAAGAGACAAAGGCATGCTTGTACAGCTGGGAGCAGGGAGTAGAAGGGCAAAGCATAACTCTCTTGCTCAGAAGCAGGGAATCATTGATGTCGAGTCAGTTGCCCATAAAACTTCGGGTTTTACAATCTCAATGCTAAGCAACTGACCTAGATTAATTTAGCCCTTTTTATTGTCAGGGTTAAGCTTTCACCTGGCTGTTTCACAACCTCTTCATTGTATCAATGAGTAAACACACAAAAAGAACAAAACCAAGATTGTGGCTACTTTTTTCAGTGGCAGAGGCGGCCTCAAGCATACATGGAAATACAGCCTTGATAACCTTCAGACAGTAACACCGCAGCAACACTCATTTCTGTGGTTAATAACATGTTTTGTAGTAGTGCTTTTTATAAAACAAACTCATTATCGGGCCAAAAGTGTTCTTCTTAAAGAATGTTAAGTTCTGGGAAAAAGCGCTTAAAAAGAGGCCACACACTCTGTTTCAAAAGGTCTCTTGATGGACATACCCAATTACCAAAAGCACAAGCATGCTGTTCTCTTACCTCACCAATGAACACAGAGTAGCGTGCCAAAATCTGAAGACTGAGTTTCCACAGGCGGTGTGCTAATAATGGCAAAAACATTTGATCTGACCAGCACTTCAGAAGACTTGTCCAGACCATATGGGTGGCCAAAAGACAGTATGAGCTGCCATCTAGAAACAATCACACAAGGATCAAGTTCCTAAGCACATGCTTAAAAGATGGATAATACAATTACACTGTTTTTACGAGATTAAAAAAAAAAAAGGTAAAAAAAAAAGCCTTACAAAAAGACACAAAGAGGATTTATTAAGCACCGTCTAAAACAGTCATAAAATATTAGCTCTTCATTACTTTAGATTTCAAATTTCACTAAGTTTCACTGTTGCAAAAGCAACAAATGAGAATTTGCCTGCAACAAAGGCAGGAACAGCTTAGCCAAATAATCTATTTTAGGAGGTAACAATCCCAAGATAATTTTTGGCTGTCTTATGATTAGACATGCTTTCCAGCCATAACAGAAATACTCCCTCAGCACTAAACCACTGCTCCTATCACAGTTTTATCTGAGATAGAAATATTTCCTTAAAACACAGTAGGAATATCCATATTTAAACCAAGTATTTTAAAAGTAGTTCATGCACTAACATTTTATAGCATACAATTAGAGACATAAATGTGTCTGCAAGCTCCAGGTAAATGCCTTGAAGTGGCAGGATTTATGCATTTAATCTCCATTAGGATTTATTTCTCCTTTCCCTCTTCAGAGAGCATACGTGTGTATACACATAGATACATTTATGTGACTCTTAGCTGCCTTCTTCATGAGTATTTACTCTGTTAACTAAAGTAAGCTTTTCTGATTACAGTATACTTCTAATGAATAGACCATACTTTCTCTTCCACTGTAATCCTTCCTGTGTGTATCTCCTCATCTGCTCATAAATCAATGTATATTTTTGGAGCAGACACCAATATGAGAAACCAGAGCAAGCCTATAATGTTGCATATGCTGCCAACAGATAACCAGTTTCACCTCTACACCGTCTTAAAATAAATAAGAAAAATATTCCACAGTAACACGGCACAGACTTTTGGTTGTCACTTAGAGGGCACCAAACGCCAGTTTGCTTCCTTCTTGCACTGAGGGGATAGTTACACAAATATGTGAAGGGCTACTGCCAAAAGGGGTATTTTTAGGAAGTTATCACAAACAGCACAATACTCTCACATTGCCTTCTCTATAAAAATCAAACAGTTCTCTATGAACTGTTTAATACATTCATCAGAAAACAGAAATCTCATGTAAATCCACTAGATGCATATCACTACTTAATCGACAGACAGTAGCCACTGTTAGTTATATCACCATTTCCTTCACAATAAACTATTATTGCAAGTTTACCTGGTGCTTCCTCTAGTGTATCTGAAAGTGCTTCTTCTAAGGCCCCTGCTATTTCTCTGAATCTGAGAGACAGAAAGGTTTTGAATATTACAATTCAACAATTGCTTAAATTGACTCCTAAACATTTTTTCAGTGTTTATTTCAGTATTATTTCAATGTGTTATCAGTGGACAGATTTTACATCTATGGTTATTTTTTCCCAGCATGATTTCGGATATAAATGAGACCGACATTCAAACACTTGAAAATGAGCCTTTAACATTTCACAGGCAGATATGAAGCTGATACTTTGGGAAATTATCAAGGTCACAATCGCAAACATTAACAAAATGATCGCTCACAGTGTGACAAATCTTCAGCTTTTCTGGGAACTGAAGTTTTTTTTTGTTCTGTTTCTGTTTTTAAACTAAAAGTGAACAAATTATCTCACACTTGCTTTAGCTGACCTTCAGATATGTCACATGACATCAGAGGCTTCAGCTTTCTACATGTTTGTTAATGAAGAGTGGCATGAGGTTCTGCAAACAATTCTGTACCTGGCAAAAATCAATAGATCCTCACAGGATACCTTTCACCTCCTTTGTAAAAAATTCACCCTTTAAAACAGCAGAAAAAATAAACCTTTCCTCCCCAGCTTTTTAGTACAACAGCAAAGTTAATACTGAAACTTTTGACACTTTCCCTTAGTTTGAGCATACTGGATAAACAACACAGCATTTCCCTCATCTAAAAACTGTCAGGCAAGAGCTGCAGAAAATTCCTTAACCAGCTTTTCCCTCTAAATGCTGAAACAAAGCTATCACTTTAACCTCCCCTACAGAAAGCTCTATTGTCATTGATTACCCCTTTTATGTGCACATAGGCCTTTCTATCAAACTTCCTACAAAACTTTAGGGTTCCTCTTAACTGACATTTCCAGATGAGACCAGGGACCCACCTAGCTTTTCTTATTCAAACTCCTAATGCATGTTTAGCAACCAAACTTACTTTAGAAATAGTTGTGAAATGGCTTCAAAACCTCATTCCTGCCTATGCACCACTTCCACTGACAGAGCAGTGTCTTAAAGTCTTATGGTGAAATGGATTAGAGAATGGAATTGTATTTTTAACAACATAATTTTTGCTGAATATTTCTTACATAGGAAAAAAAAATCCCAATGTGGCGTTCACCACAGTTCCACACTCAGTTTTACTGATGTAATTTAAGGAATAGAAAGGGAAAGAGTCACTGGGGCTGTTTGAGCCAGCACTGCTACAGAAGAAACGCCTGTACATCTATCTGTTCCTTAAAGGATCGTTTGTAAAGGCTTCACTGAGAGCTGATTGTTACATGTGATTTCTGTAACTGAAAAAAGAAAAATGCTTGAAAAAATAAAAATCCCAACTATCTTAACTCTAAATGCCAGTGTAAGACAACAGAATCATAGACTGGTTTGGGTTGGAAGGGACCTTAAAGATTATCTCATTCCAACCCCACTGCCATGGGCAGGTAATAATACTTAAATAAAATCCTGACTTAAGGATATTGACATAAAGAATAAGCTTCCTTGATATATATATTATTAATAGATTGCATTATTTTCACAGTTGTGCACTGAAGAATTCATGGGCACTTTCAAAAGTTAACAGATTATTCCCATATATAGGAATAACAGGTGAAAGATAAAACAGCTGCTGTTATCCAACCATTCACTGAAATCGTGAATTATCTAGATTTACAGTAATCCTGGATTAAAGGAATTTTATTTTTGTTTTAATCTTTACGGTTTTTTTTCATCAGTTAAAGCTCAAAATACCTAATAGAGAAGAACATTTTGAACAGAAAGAACATGCTGAAGGTCCATTTAAATTTTATGAGCAAGAATATCAAAGTTTGATCAAGTGGTCACTTATCAGAAAAGTTGCAAACAAAACATTTCAAACAAAAACGGCAGACTCACACACCTATTAACAATATACATCTGTTAAAAGGTTCATAATGGCTACAGTTCAACATTT
The DNA here is from genome assembly GCF_028554395.1 of Pezoporus wallicus. Lineage (NCBI taxonomy): Eukaryota > Metazoa > Chordata > Aves > Psittaciformes > Psittacidae > Pezoporus > Pezoporus wallicus. The sequence continues at coordinate 8,091,941 of NW_026637663.1, forward strand.
TTAGTCTGTGCACTCAGCACTGCTACTGTAGTAAGTACACCTGCCTGCTCCTGTGGGCCAGCACAAATATTTGTACATTTAAGTGGTTTGGAGAAACTGACTGGAGTTGAACATCAGCCTTTTTTCGCTCAGAGTTCACAGATCCTCCTATCAATTCACTACACAGCTGAAGGAACAAATGTGCCAGCAAAAAATCAAACCAGGATGTCAGAGCCTGGGGCTACTTTGCATTTACATTTCACAAAACGCAACAAAACACCAAAACTCTGCTCGTAGCCCCATGCTCCTGTCACTTATACTAGTTCCAGCACTTCTAAGATTCCTGGATGAAATTTTTCACCAATAATGCAAATCTATCCTGGATTAAAGATACTGGATAAATGTGGCTATGGTTGTCCTGTTATTGCCAGTTACAAAGTCATGCAATAAAAAAATGCCAGGTTAAAAAATACATCAGTTTCTCTCCCCTCTCTTTTGGAAATTCTACGCTTTCTTTAGAGACCCTCAGAAGGTTTTGGACCAAGAGAGATCACACACAGCACACTTAGGTCATAGCAGACTTCATCAATAGTTCTCTTTCTTGCCTGGAGACTTGGTATCCAGCCATAAAGCAGATGTGCAGACTACACTTTCTAAAAATATGGTTTACGTTCTATTCTGTTCATTAACATTCTAGCATTACTTGAATTAAGATGGGGCTTTCTTGGGTTTTTCTGCTCTCTTTTAGCTGCAAGATCTGTAAAAGATAATGCTGCAGATACAACAGACCTGTTGGAAAAGTAACCTAAAACTTATTACTTAACTGCTCAGGAAAAGGAAATAGTAGGGGGAATCTTTGGGAAAGCCATGTTGCAAGACCCAGCACTTCACAGAGTATATCCTGTGAGACACAAAGAATGCCAGAAACATTCTAGATCTGGAAAAGCTGTAAGTTATCAAGTCCTTTAATTCTCTATTTCTAAGAAGAAAGACTCCTTCCCTCACAGTAAGTATTCCTCTGGATTTGCACAAGTAGCATTCTTCGACACACAGTTTAGTTCCAGGGATACTAGAGAAAAAGAATTTGAAACAAGATTTCAAGACTTACCTACATCTGTTCCTGAATGTCTTATGAGTAATGTACCAAAACCAGTGTAATGCAGTACATATTCAAGAGCAGCTGGCTGTGATTTTGCTCAATTACCAAAAGATGTATAAAACAGTTACTTGACTAATTCAATTCTTAGTCTGACTTCTACAATTTGCTGACAAGGGAAACTCTGAACTATGAGATCTGACCCTAAGCCAGATCATCTCGCTGTGACTGACTTTTACTTTTGAAAGTGAGAAAAAAAAAAAAATTGCATACTAACCTTATCTGAAAATACACAGGCAAATTCCATTTGTTATTAAAGCTGTGGTAAGATGGATGAGCTCTTAACCGTTTCACACTAGCCTGGGAGCCACACTGTCGTTCAAATTTCCGTACAAAATCCATACTAGTAGTGTACTTCTGCAGGCGGAGAACAAGCATTCTGATAACATACCAGGTCCCAGCAGACAAGGAAAGTCACTATTCATCCAGCAGAACTCTTGTATTACACTTACAGATAATCACACTTCAGAATGGGCTGACACTAACTCCACTACTTAATCTTGCTAGGCTAAAATCATGGATTGCAGTGAAAACAAAACCGATTAACTAGTAGTGCTTATTCTGTGATAAGAAAAGCCAGTGCAGGACACTTCTAAAAAGCATAAAATTGTCCAAGTACCCTGAACAAGTAGAACTGATCAAAGGTATGTATGAATAGTTCTGAGCTTAGTCACTGGAGTGGAACAACAGTGTTGCACAGTACTAAGAACAGTCAGTCTCAGGAGATAACAGGCATACAACAAACAAATAATCAGGAATGAATCCCAAAGTAAATATAAACACGAGAATGAAAGCCTATTTTTTTGTTATATGGACCTGTATTATAGGAATTTCTAGACCTGTTTGCCTAAAACTATGTTTTGCAAATACCAAGTATTTGCATAAGAACTTCAATTTCAGATAAACTAACTTTATCCACTGTATACTTCTAATAAGATGTTTACAGTGTTAAGTCAGTTGCAAGCAAAGAGAGATTATATTAATACTCAAAGGCACTGTGGGCTTACTCTAAACAGTAACTTACTAATACCCTGAAAGTAATGAAATAATAAATTAAGTCACACACAAAGCAGAAAGCCAAGAACACAAAGCCTGTGTAAACCAATTTAGAATCAAAATACAGCTAAAGTCTACCTGTGCAATGAAAAAGTTTGGCTTATGTGCAAGTTTCTTTTAAAAAACACCCAAACCAAAGCAGCCCTAAAACCTATGGTACATGCTCAGTAAGCCACTATGAATTAATGAAATAAGCCTGATTGAATATCCTGGTGCTTCTGATTTCACTGCAGTAAAAGCAGCAACAGGGCAGCAAGACTTTTCCCACAGTCCAGAGCACTACATGAGTGCTGTGACTTTGCTTCTTACGAAGCAGCAGAACATTCTTAGGAAAAGCTCCTGAATTGCTGCTTACAGGGTCTGCTCTCAGAAACTCCTGTGGCTACACGACATGTACTGACATGGGCTTTTATGTTGCGTATGCCAGCAAGTTCCTAACTTTGTTAAAGGCATAATTTAAGCATATTTTTCTTGTGACATGGCAGTTGTAGTGTGTAAAGACAGTTTGGTGGGTCAAGACAGCATTCTGAAAATTGCACACAAAAGCTTTTAGGTAACGACTTTTCTCCCGAAGTGGTTGTATTTATAACACAATGGAACCATACAAGGCATGGGAGCTAAATCCAGAATGAATGACAGATTAGTACCCTTTCAGGCTTCCTTTCTATTAAACTAAGCAATGTAAAAAGGTAAATAAGCTGTTAATGCTTTGTTACCATAAGTATTAGTCAGCGATATAAACCAAAAAACTCTTAAGATCTAACATTCATGTTCAAAATAGAACACAACTCAAGAGACATTTATCTAGTTACTGATAACATTATATCCAAGAGAGAGAACTAACTGTAGGACTCATTCCCATTTCAGCTTTTAGGACTGAATTGCTGACTTCAAGAGAAGCTAAAGTGAGAAACAAAATGGAGCAATTTTCTAACAGAGGAATCTAAACTTAAACAATGTCAAATGAGTGTTTAGGTATAAAAGAAGTACTCTTTTCACATACCCTGTAAATCTACAAATCTGACTCAGAAATAAGGACACAACAACATGAAACAGTTTTAAGAAAAACTCTACATAAGTAAACGGTGCATGGATTTAACATTCATGCTTACACTGCCAGTTCAATTCTTCCAGGATTTAAAAAATAATTTTTCTCTTCTCCAGCTGTATAAAACCTCCCAAAAGATAATACCGCATATTCAAACTTTTCAGCATTAAACCTATACATACGTACATATGGAAAAAAATACACTTTTCTAAATTTCTATTAATCTAGAAAACACAGATAGAAGATTACTGTCTCAAATCTGTGTTGCATTACTTGGTTTATCAGCAGTGCAGAAACAATTTTAATGGTTGATCTTCCCCCTCTTATTTCAGAACTATCAGTCTTCAGACAGAAATTTTTACACTTGGCATGTCAGCTTCTTATTGATTTTTAGGTAAAAAAATTTAATGGTTTAGATTCTGAGTCACTTAAGTAGTCAAAAGCAGTTTGGAAAGTACTTTAGACCTACTACATGGTTTACCTGAAAGTCATGTGGGGATGATGGGGTTTTATGTTTGTTTAATAAACACAATGTCACTGCTGGTCAGTATCAGTATAATACGACAACCTTTTAAAAAGAATTCATTTAAAACAACAAACCTAGCTCCTCTGCAGATAAAATACATTCTTGTGTAAACCAAACAGCAGAGACGACAGAAGCCCGGCATAGGTCACAATTTGCAGCATTCAGGGCATTATAGGTGAAAGCTTGAAGAGTGACTGAAACTGTATGGCAAACATAGTATTCTTACCAGGAGGGGGAACATACTACAGTGTCATTTGCACATCATTACCATAACTTCCTTCAACATCTATTTTATTTGCTTCTTATTCAGAGCCTGCCCTGCAAACATTCACTGTCATATCTGCCTGCCTTCAATTATTCATATATCTGTATGAAAAAGATCTTAAATTCCAAGACAAATACAAGTTATTTAGGTAAAAGCAGTTTTGCATGAACACAGGAAGAAGAATCATTAGACACCTTCACCAGCAATCTAACATTTCTCTAAGTCATCTGTTCTGAGCCGCCTACTGTGCTTTTGTTCACACTACTTTTTATTGCCTGCCATCTCCATCTTGAAAAATTTCACAGTAATCATGAGTCAAGCTGCAAGTTTAAAAAAATCAAAAAATCAAAAATTTCAGCAATTCTGTTAAATACAGACAGGAAATGAAGAAGATCACAAAGCCCATATTTTCTGCTTGTGACACACTAATCAAGTAGTGCCACAGCCAATTGTCATACCAGACCAAGAAATCTGTTTCAACACTAGTAAAAGATGATCTTCTAGAGGCAGGACAGCGCTGCCAATGATGAAAATATAAAAGTGACAAATAGTTTAAATTCATTTTATAATGCAACCAGGCTTCATAATTAACTGCAATACCACAGAAAATACATCTTTTATGTTCTAAACCTTATCATACTGCCTTCAAATATTTTTGCTTCTATTAGTCGATTCATGATTCTAATCACAACATAATCTGCAGTACTGAAAGACAGCAAAACTAAAACAAGCAAGTGAAACAAATTTTTTTAGCCAACCACAGTAGAAAGCAAGTTGTAACTCAGGTATTGCACTACCATTAAAGCCTTTTTTATACAGAAGTCCTACTCTTGGGCGAACACTGGAGTTGTCCCCTCCCACCTTCACTTATGCTGCAATTCTACAATTAAGAAGGAACACCTACTCCTAAAACAAATGCTATGACCAAATTCACATGATTAGTGGCTTCCCGTATGAGATTTCCTGGCAAACTTGAGGGGAGAATTAATTCCTATGAAAATTAAATCAAGTGATTTGAGATTACCTCTTGCAACAACATGAATTTACACAAAAGCAGCAAGGAAAAAAAACCCTAGAGAACATAACTCATTCAAGTCTTGTATATGCCAAAGGAATCAGAAATGAAAAAAAAAAAATAAATGATTACCTCATGAAACACATCTGGGTTTCCAGGGTTAAATAGTGATGGTAATTTCTCTTCTAAACCATGTACTATTTCTGGCCACACTGAATTCACTAAGAAATCATATCCAGGAACAATATCTGCTTTTTCACTGAAATAAAATTGCAATTATTCCACAGTTATATTTTACCATCAGCCTTATTTGTGAAGGCAGGATTAACTAAAAAGACATGCACTGCATTAGATGAGATGCGATTAAGTTTTTCTATGTAGGTATGCTAATTCCCTTATTCTTCCTTTGAGGTCTCCTATCCAATCCCACAGTCTCAGCAAATGAAAAGTATTTTTTATAACTCTCAAAGTGCTTTAAAATCTTATCAGTTATGTATTTTGCAAGTGTGTTCTAGAAGATGATTACATTTCAGCTGAAAACTCCTATTCTTACTTGTGTATTTCAACAACTCCAAAGAGGTACCAAGTAGAGTAATGCAACTAATGCAATGGAAAGAAGCAGAAGTTCTTCATAATTGTTCCACTCTGTATTTATACATGACATTGTGCTTCAGAGCAGAAGATTAGAAGCTACCTTGCTTACAAAAATTTATAAACTGAGAGCAGAAGAGATACAAGCATTTAATTCCGGTTCAGTACATCATAGTACAAACATTCCATTATTAAGAAGAAAGATTATAACTTGCTAAGGGATTAAAAGAATTGAAATGTTAGTAAAACTTAGGAGTCATAAAAAGCTCCGCAATGGATGACTAATCAGAAAAAGTAATTCTGCAGTCCCTAAAGGCTACATCCATAGTTCTGCTAATTACAGCAGTCTACTATATTAAGCCTGCAAACAGATGAATAAATGGATAAAATTCAGTAGACCTGAATTATTTCGCCCTCAAAACAGCCAATTTAATTGCACAGGAATTAAGCACTTTTAGAAAGACACTGAAAGTACAAATCAATTAAACTTGTAGTTCTAGTACATGCAAAAAACCAGCAAGCCTCTGGGGACCATGCCCACTTCTCTGATGTGCACTAACAACCCAGTAATATTTGAACTTACATTTTTTAATAGCTTTATTATGCCCTTCTCCTTGAATGAAATGAACAATCATATTTCATGGATTCTAAAAACAAGCTATCTGACACACTGTACTATGAACAGTACTAAATTCTACTACTGAAACAAAGGATTCTCTTTCCCCACTCTGAAGGTCTGGGCCACAGCACCCAGGAAGTCTGTTCAGTGCTCTGTTTTGGAAAAAAAACAGATATGAACCAGAAATCAAGCCTGACTGTGAATCTTTAGGAAAGGCCAGACAGGTGGCTTCTACATCAAAGCTAATTATGCACAGCATTTTGAAAGTGTATGATATTTGCTGTAACTTCAGTGCAATCGAAAGAAACCACAAGATAGTTACCTTGAAATAGCTCCGCCTGTTACTTCACGCAAGAGACGGCAATGATGAGGAACAAATTCCAACAGTCTATTGTACACAGACTGAAGGCCATTAGGATGAGATTGAACGTACTGTTCCACAATCACCTGCCAGGAAGAGTTCAATGTTAAACGCCAGAAAAGTGAATACAAAATACTGTAATGCAAGACTCACAGTCTAGTCCTTCAAAACTCCTACCACTGCAAGCCAAACATTGGGATAGTTAGTATATTACTTTTTTATATTACAGTTTCCAAGTATAACTTGCCAGCTTGAATTATTACTTCCTTTAATGCAGCACTCTAGCTGGGAAGATTGGCCGCAAAAATGGGAATGAGTTTCTTACTTTTAAATGCTAGTCTGGCTCCCCACCCACTTCATATATCACTGACACCTGAAGCAGTCTGTGAAATCAAACGGATGGCTGGGAAAAGCTAATCGAATCTCAGAACAAAGTCATAAATCTCTTCTAAATTTAGATGTTGATGGTTCAGTCCCACATGCAGGTAAGCCAATAGCTAAGAATCTTCTGTGAAAATGCTAAGCCTTTCATGCAGCTAGCAAAGTAGTTTGCCTGGACAGTACCCTATATCCAGTGAACACAGACAATTGCTGCCATGAAGAGAAGGCAGACAATAGTTAGACAATACAAAAAGAGAACAATAGCTTACATTTCTTAGTATTCTTCTACCTGTCTGAACACTTTTGCCTCTTGCTACATAAAGAAGCAGAACGGTGCAGAAGTGGGGAAAGAACAGGCACTGAGAAAACTGAAGGGGAAAGATGAACTGTCCCCCACCAGAGCAGTTGCTACAGCACTAGCAAGCACCCAAAGGAAGTTTGTCCTTAAGGGGAGGACAACCATCAGTTGACTCCCTCTCCCACCCAAAGCCAGGAGCTAGTTTTGCTTTATAAATCTGTATGCATACAAAATAAAGTCAGGAAAATTTTAAATGTTTCATTCCCAGCAGCAGAAAAGAAACATCCTACTGACAACGACATACAGCTCAGGTGGCATCAGACATACTGTTTTGTCACAGGGAACAGCTAGAAAATGTAGAAACTGTTTCTTCAGACAATGGGAAGAAAAGGACATTGCACTAAGAACTATTTTTGCTGCATTTGCTTGCTACTGAGCCAGCCATGGAGAAATGCAAGCCCCAGATCTGGTCCAATTACCACAGATGGACGCTGGTCCAGAATAAACTGGATTTTACTGCAGTCATACGCTTGTTTTAAGGTTTGCTTTTTGGACTCCTTGGCCCAAAATAACCCTCCACAGGTAAGAAAGAGAATCCTTTTTTTCTAGAATAACAACAAAGACTTTGTGCTGGGGCTCAGTTCTCCTGCTCTCTCCTCAAAGGCATTTTGAAACTGATGATGAAAGCTGGAGTTTAACAGGAAAAATAAGCATGTTTGCAAAACAATTTTCTTAGGATTCATGTTTTTATCTTACCTCATCTACATAAGGTTTTACAAGCACTTGGCCAACTAAAGCCTCTGCATCCCGTGTTTTGTCAATTGTTGCATAAGTGCGAAGACAGTGACGTATTATGTCAACATTTGAAGTCTGAAGGCCCTCCAAGAGCAGCCCTTCCAGAGACTGCTGCAACATAGCTGTTATTCCAGCTATACGCTATGAAGAGAAACAAATATAGTAATAAAAAACAAAGCCTTGTCATTACTGCTGAAGTATATTCTTTCAGAAATACCTCAGTTCGCTATTTTCATTTGAAAGGTGCACAAGTTTTATTAACTGTTAGCAAGAAATGAACATCAGCACAAGCTCAGTGGGTTACTGATACTATTTAACAGAGTATTTATTAGAATAAGGTTAAAAGGCAAGTATTTTCCTCTGTATGTTGCAAATTATGTGTTAACTTATCTAAAGTCACCTTTATCCTGAAAATTTGATAAATGTTCCTTGTTCAACTGAACCACTATGTGTGATAACACACAACAGTTTTACAGTAAGTCACTGGGATAACAACTGTGGCATTTATCCCTCACTGCAAAACCTGACAGTGTGTTCCCAGCACTACTTGTCAAATTACTGCAAACCAAAGACATTGAGTGACACTGGTACCAAAAAAATGACATCATTACATTCCTTCTGGCTTCTGCCAAACAGCTGCTTCAGTCAACATACATTCTTTTTGATGACTCTTATTCCAGATCTCCTGCTACATCTCTTCCACTAGATCCGAATCCTTGCTACCCTACCTGCAGATACACTGCTAGCCCAAGATGGTCCTTACAACTCTGTATCTGAAACAAGTTCAGAAATGCACATTAGTAGTTACAGTTGAAGTACCAATTTAACCAGTCAAAATTATTCTCTGCCCTTTTGCATGCTGTTGTGTTCATCCATCCTAAAACGATTCCACAGAATTTGTTCTAAACATGCCAAGTCAGTAACCCAACTGCTGACTAGTCATGAAACCTACAATCTGATGACCTTAGCAACACGAGGTACAGGACAGAAGTCCTGGCAAGCACCATTAAGGAAGCCACACAACAAAGTAACAAAGGTTCTCTCACCATGAATACTACTCTGCTGCTTGCACTTATTCCTGTAAGTGTCTGATAACATGTCTGATAACAAGGTGACCAGAATGGCCTTGTAAACTGTCCATGAATCAGCATGGTACCATGGAAGTCTTGAGCTGAAACATGTTTATATTGCCAACAGACATGTGTATATAATGAAAAAATGGAACTATGAACTACCTTACTAGCCCTAAAGCAATCAAGAATGCCAACTCCATGCTAACCCAGTAAAAGCATTACCCCGTCTCCATGATATCTACCTTTCAGCACAAGTTTTCATTTATTCCCTCTTCCCAATGAATGGGTAGAAGAAAAAAACCACAAAACATCAATTCATCTGTGACAGTAGTTATGACAAACAGACTATTAGAGAGATTAGTGTACCAGGCTGAATAGCCAGAGTTTGGCAATAAATTTCACAAAAAGACAAACCTGAATATACTCAAGACAGCAACTCTGCAGAAATACTCCATTTATATTCTGGTCTATACACTGCAGCTAACAAAACCAACATCAGTCTCTAGAACTAAGCCTCAATATCACCAAACAGGCAAACTGCAAGATACATTAGGCTGACAAAAAACTTGTTATATTTCCTACTCTTAAGTAATTTGTTCTAAAGTAAGGAAGCAAAGTCTAGATCTTCAGAAGCAGCAATACTTCTACTTGACTGACAAAATTTACCTCTTGAAACACATTTTTACCCATAAATTAATTCAACAAAACTGTGAAAACAGGCATTTGTCTTTGAGTTTTATTGGTTTCGCTTGACCCTGCAAATGCTGACTACCATGCAATACTTACTGGTCTTACTTTGTCCAAAAGGGGCATTCCTTTGCTTTGTACTGCATGAAATTGTAGTTGATTAAATTCTGTGGCAATTCTCTCTAAAACTTGTCCTGTTAAAAGTGAGCTAGAAAAGAGATTATACAAGATGGAATACATAGTCAGATTCTTTCAAATCAACTCAGTTTCATCTGCAGCAGATAGATAATAATCTCCCCCAGTTTTTGTGGTTTCATCTAAATGTTTGGAATCCTGATAGGTACTACTACAATTACTGCAATCATGTAATAATACTCTGGAACAGGCAACATGACTAGAGTTGTTTTGGGGCTACCAAGATATGAAGTAGGTGAACCAAAGGTGAGAGGAACATAAGATCTTGCCTCAGCATGAAGTACTGTCTTCTATATGGCAGTGCTGTTCATGGTCACATGAAAAGTCAGATTTACAGAGCTCAGAAACTGCAGTAAATGCTCTTCACCATCCAGATTTATTTCTCCTTTCTGTTATGTGACAGCTATCTCTAAAGAAGCAGTCCTACCTTTCTTTCCCTGAAGTTGTTAAAAAACACAACTTGTGAGTCTGTTGGAATTTGTCACAAACCCTCCTTGTACCAGAAGTTTTACATGTGTGGCTTGCCTGCCTTAGACTATTCTTGCAGCAGTCCTTTTGGTTATATATAAAGCAGGGAAAACTAGCAGGGAAAAGCTAATTCCCATTTTACTTAAAAATGGTATTGGAATAAAATGTAGTGTAGAGAACATTTCAGACATGACAGGACTAGTGACTTCCAAGAAAAAAAATATTATTGCATGCAACTTCAAATAGCACATTTACTGAAAGCACTGCAATTCAGAACTTTGGAGGCTGAGTTACAGGTTGTGTGACCGACCAGTTTACAGAAGACAAACTCCAAAATTACTGAAGTAACATTCACTTATTCCATCAGAGTTACATTTCTGAATATATATCCTAATGCTTGTAAACTTATCTACAGTAATACCATGAAATAAAGTTAGTCCCATCAATTATAAGCAAAACTGAGTATTGCATTTTTTACCTGTTTCCCTCTAATGAGGACAATTCTTTACTGCCTTGAGAATGTAGTATCTTCTCAATTTTCTCAACAGACTGAATAACATGAATAAGTCTCAGGACACACATCTGCAATTAAAGAAAATTTTTTCATGGATGAACCCAATCCCAATTTACATTATCTAATGACCCTGGAGATATTTTGGATAGCTTTTTAGGTTTGTTGTTTTGTTTTTTTTTTACTGATGTAAGTTTTCTCCCTTCATCTTAATGCTAGAGCCATGTATCAGCCGAAGTACTGCTCATGTAAGTCCATAAAACCCCACAGACACATTTTTGTCATAGACATAGAACAGATGTTCTTATCCCTGATATCTTTCCAAGTTCAGCAGAAAGACAAATGTTAGTGTCCCCCATATAAAAATTTAAACCACCGTATTGCAATGACATTCATAATAAGCAAGTTTATACACTACTATAAACAGAAACATGAGCAACTATAGTAGAAACAAAAGCCAACCAAATAAAAAATGCATAGTTTCGGCAAATAAAGTAAAATATTTTTGCTCAATTAGATAGTGTAAAAAAAAAATAAAAATAGTCTGCCAACCACAATGTCAATAACTGTTTTTATAGGTACAAAATCCCACACAGTGTGCATCTAGACAGCCTAGAACTTTTTAAATTTTCTTCGGGTTAGTGGCAAAACCAAAGTCATCCTAAGGAGGACCTTTTAAAAGTAATAATTTAGCTGTTATACCTTTTTTCTTCTGATATCTTCTTGTTTAGTCATCCGGTCATCTACTGCCTGGATTCCTTCACTGACACAAGACTTAAGACTCTGAGAGAGAAAGTCACTATGTAAAGGTCACTTCCCACTTAAGGTTTAAAAAAACCTTAAATCAAAAATCTTAACTTAAAACAGGAGAAGGATTACTAGGAATATAGGAGTGATAAAAGCTACAGTATACCCACTGCCCTCTATGTGAAAAAGCCAGAAATAAGACTAAATAACTGAAAGTATAACCTGCTCCTTAAGTACTGCCACTAGAAGTTTCATCATTTTGACTAGAAGTGTTCTTACTGAGAACAAATCACCTTTCACCCAGAAACGGCCAGTTAAAACCAATATGATATCTTGAAACTGAAGACAGAAATCAGACATAAGTTGCATTTTTCACATAATAAATATTTATCTATGGTAACTGAACCTGTTGTCTATTTTAGACATCAAGGCTGTGATATTTTGAAGGCATATTTATGCAGCAAACATCCCTCTAAACTGGCTGCCAAGGTGATCAAAAATTGCCCTCTGCTGAAGATCAAGCCAGCGTGGGAGAATAAGACCCACCTTCAAGAGGGTGATCTTCTATGGTTAAACCACAGCTCTGAGGAAAAAAAGTCCTTAAGGGGCCAGTGTTGTTTCTGAGTTATTTACTACCTACTAAAAAGTTACTCAAATATTGAAACAGAATCAATATTTCACCATAGACTTGTCTTGCAAGAGTTCATTCATTTATCATGTTTAAGGAATCTTTTATATCTTCATGAAAATGTAAATTTAGTGCTACTACAACTGCTTGAAAACACAATGCTTCTCCTACTACCATTCTAAGTCATTAATTTTTAAGTTTATTTTAATAATCAGTGACATAAGTAAAAGACATTCTGTACAACATATGAAAAGTAGCTGAAGTTTACCAAGCTGCGTACAATGATCGTTTTGAGCATACCATAACTTCTTCCCTTAACTGTCCCAAGGGTACTGAAAGCTGATTAAGAGCCTTGTCCATGCCAACCTAAAGCAATTATAATAAAAATATTTATGACATTTTTGATAAGCTCATATGTGAATTAAAGACAAAGAAATGACTTCACAGATACTAAAAGAGAACTGACAAAAGATACCACCCCTTTATAGTCTCCAGTTTTAAATGCAATACAAAAATATGTTACCCCACATACAGGCATAAAGACATTAGACTGCTTGTCATGCAAAGCCAAAAAAAAATAATCCTTGACCTATGGAAATTTTTCTTCCCATTAAAAAAATTGGTAAATCTCAGTCTTTGAACCTGTATAATTCAATCCTGGATGAACTGGAATGAAAGAGCAGGAGAGAGAGTGGGCAAGACATTTTAATATGAAAATAATCACAATTTTCAGTCAAATATGTTGATGGGGTTTTTGGTTTTGTTTTGGGTTTTGCTTTGTTTGTTGTTTTTTTTTTAAAGATATACTGACTGTATAGTAAGTTTAAAGTCTTCTGTAAGAATCCCTCAGAATGCCCTTATTTGTATCATTGCTACTCTGTTTTAATGATTTATTTCCTTCAATTTTACAACTGCTGACAGTTTGAGGAAAAAAAAAAAGTTGCCTGGAGTCTAACTTCCTAGTGAATTAGTTTTTCAAGACAAAAAGCATTCATCTAAAACATTTACTACAGACCAACAGCAATTCCGTACAGTACCTGAATTCTACAGGATCTGTCTTTCAGTTTCTCTCTGGCAGTCAGAAGGGGTCACAGTTTAAGATGACAGTGCCAAAATAAAGCCACATACTTGTCATATGAAAACTAAAAATCTTACTAAACTACATGAAGTCTGAACTACACAGTACAATTTAATAAGACTTACTAGATTTGTTGAGAGATTAACAAAATCTGCATAGTCCTTATTTATGAGTTCTACCATAGCAGTTTTAAGGAGTTTGTAATAGAGCTCCAGATCCTCTCTGAGCTCTTCCAACTGCACACGCTTCCTGCAGTCTGATACAAAGTGATCAACATCAAAATCCGGCTGTAAATGAATCAGGAAAGAGATGAGGATGCAAGTAAAAAGTTCAAACCAGGAACACATCCCTCCCCACCTCCAAAATAAAAGTATTCCGTATGCCAGTGAGCTGACCAAACTAAAGCTTCGGGGGGGGGGCAAAAAGGTTACTTAACAAAGTAGTTTTAAATGTTTCAAAATCTTGGTCTGTTACCCCAAAAGCACACGTCGTGGGTCACAGTACCTAAAAGACTAGCTCTCCAAAACACAGGACTGTATATTCCTTGCACGCTCTTAAAGAAAACCCAAACACATACTGGAATACAGTATTAAAAACTACTTTTAAACTCTCCAAGCAATGAGGCCCGAATGCCGACTATCAGTCTACCTGCAACTTAGCTTCAAAGCACGCAGAGGCTGACTTGGAGGAAGCATGCCTGCGGTTTGCCCCAGGAGATGACCCGCAGCACTCGGCCCGGCACAGAGGCACTGAGGCCACCCGGCTGCAACGCCCAAGGTGTCGTTTCGCTCAGGCCTCTCCTCCCGCCCATCCCATCCCATCCCATCCCATCCCATCCCATCCCATCCCATCCCCTCCCCTCCCGTCGCCTCGGCTCCCCTCCGCTCAGGTTCCGGTTCAACCTCGCAGAGGCAAGCCCTGCTCGGTGCAAAAGCAGAGGTGCAAGCCGCCTGGCCTTGCAAACGGCCCGGACCCCCTTCACTAACACAGCGATCCTCCAGGGGCCTCAACCCAGGGAAAGAGCCGTGGTGGAGTTACAAGTGCCCGACCAAGGCTCCGGACCCCCTCACCCCGCAAGTAACCCGCCACCTCCCTCCTCAGGAGGCCCCTCGCGGCGCCCTGGACCCCCAGTATCCTTCCGCACCCCTCACTCACCTTCATGAACTCGTCCTTGTCAAAGCAGAGGTTCTCGGGGCCCCGCGGCAGGTTCATCTTCTTCGCTTCCATGACCAGGCCCGGCGCGGCAGCCCCACCACGGCGGCGAGACTGGCGGCTGCCACAGCACCGCCCCCTCTGCCAGCACGGCACCGGGGGCAGGCCCCGGCCTGCGCCAAGAGAGGCACAGAAGCCGCCAGCTGCCGCGGCAGCGCCCCCTGGAGGGCTCCATGCGGCCCTGCAGGCGCAACTCTCGGAGGGGCGGTGGCAGGGGAGGAGCGTGGGGGGCTGCAAGGATGTTGAAGAGGAGCTCCTATCAGGGACTGTAGTGATAGGACAAGGGGTAATGGGTTCAGACTTAAGCAGGGGAGGTTTAGGTTGGATGTGAGGAAGAAGTTCTTTACTGAGACGGTGGTGAGGCACTGGAACTGGTTGCCAAGAGAAGCTGTGGCTGCGCCATCCCTGGCAGTGCTCAAGGCCAGGTTGGATGGGGCGTGGAGCAACCTGGTCTAGTGGAAGGTGTCCCTGCCCATGGCAGGGGGTTGGAACTGGATGATCTTTAAGGTCCTTTCCAACCCAAGCAATTCTGTGAGTCTATGACATGAGCTGGCTTACCCAGCACCTTCGGAAGGCAGCCCTCTGGTTCCTGCAACCTGTGAAGCTGGCGTAGATGGGCTGTGATGTTGATTTGGGTGCCTCATGGTGGCAATCAAGCATATAAAACTGATCTGATCACATACATCTGTAAGGGCCCATGGCACAATCCATGGAGATCCAAGGATGTGGATGTGGGAAGGGGCCCCAGGGGATGCTACAGTGCAGCTCCCCCGCCCTGAGTGGGGTTCCCCATGCCTGCTAATGGCCCATGGCCACATCCACTCGGGCTTTGGGTCTTGCCAGGCAGGAATGCCCCACAGGCTCTCCAGAGAGTGCCGGGGTCTGACCACACTTAACAGCCGTAAGTGCTTTTCTTTATGTTTAAATTTATTGCTATTTGTGCCTGCATGGTCCCGAGTAACAGGAATCGAGCAAGAGCGTAATTTACCTCCTCTATCCCTCAGCTTTTCAGCAGACTTTTCTGTTAAGGTCTTGTTTCCTTCAAAATCTTTTGTTCAAGGTCACTTATGACTTAGTGAAGACAAATTTAGCTCTAAAATGCCTCCCTGCTGTCACTTGCATTACTCTTTACTGCCTCAGGATGTGAGACAGCAAATGATCTCGTTCCTTACATGTACAGTTTATGGATTTAATTTTGTCTCAGTGAGCTCAAATGAGGACTAAGCTCAGAGCCTTACAAACAGTTGTAAGGGTACAACTGCTGTAGCTCTGCCAGTTACTCTGTGGGCAAGTGTGGAGAAGACGCCCTGGGCTTGATGGGTGTGCATTCAGTGGCACTCCAGTGGTGTGCTGCTTGGAGTCCCCCAAGACCTTTTGAGCAGCCACCTAACTGTCAGCACTGCCGCAGAGCCTGCCTGGCTTGTAGCCAACAGTGATTCATGACAGTGATTCACGGCTGGCACTGAGTTTGTTAGGACTTCCCTATGTTGTTCAAAGTATGAATTCAGCTCATACTTATAATATGAAGTATGTTCAGAGATGAGCGTGGTGGCTCAGAGTTCAAAGGTGAACGTGGTGGCTGGCTTCTTTGTGTGCTAATTGCCCCTGCTTGCTTTTGCCCTGTCCCTTTGGAAAGCTCCTCAAGACTGGTATATTTCATGGTTTTCAACCCTCTCAGAGATCTCAGATGTTGGCAGGCATGTTTTATAGCTGTCATGTATTGTCAGCTAGAGAACAGAAAAGATACTCCCACCACATAAATCCACACTGGCCCTTTTTGTAATAGCTATGACTGTATGTGTTAGATCAAAAAGGTTTTCTTACATTGTGATATTTAAATGTCTACATTTTGATACAGGAACAAAGCCATGTTACTACTCAGATGTCTTTTTAATTTAAGAAACTGAATACCCAACATTAAAATTCTAACCTATTTTTAATGTTAATTCCTTAACAAAACAGTTACACCTTCTTTTTTTAAGGTCTTCTGTATTAGCTAAGACAAATCTTGCTCCAAAAAGACCTCCTGTTCCCGGGTAGGTTGTTTACAAAGCTCTAATTACAAAGTTCCTTGAGGAAATAAAATATATGCCTCCCCTTGAATTTGTTTATTGATGAGCTGTTTACACTCCTCGTATGTATTGATGTCATTTTAAATTAAGTATGAAGTTTGGGGAATTTAGTAATTTGCCAGTGCAAACTGTCATATAGCAATTTCAGTAAGTTAACAGTAAAACCAGAACTCATGGGTTATTTCCACATGCTGTCCCTGAACAGCCATCATCACCTGGGGCAGTGGTGCACAAAATAAAGTTTCTCCAAGATGGAAGAGACTAGCAAAGCAGTGAGGGAATTAGCCATTCCAAAGAGGCATATGAAGCTCTCTTTACTTCCATTGTTTTTGTGCTAGGATTGCTTAATTCTTTTCTACCACAAGCCCCTTCATCCCTCTCCTTTCCCAGTTCTTGTCACTGTCATTCCAAGATTTCCAGGCATAGAAAACAGTTTTAAGCTCTTATCTCCACCACCCTATTCCAATCACAAAGACATGATGCTTAATATAATCACTGTTTAATCTGCAGATTTTTGATAACATATGATTAATGTATGCATTAGATGAATGGAGAGAGAGAGCATCTGAAAGTCTGCCTCAGTATTATTGCTATTATCTGAATAGGGATGATGTAGGTGCCAGAGAATAGAACAGCTACTTTCAGCTCTTGTAGGGGTGCTGAATTTTAAAGATTCCAGCCAATGACTAATCCACTATCTTGGAAATACTTTAATTCCAGTATATATCAGTTGAATTGGGAAGGAAAGCAGCTAATTTTACCTCCCACCACATGCTTAAAATCTCTCTCTGATACTGTTATTTTAAACAGCTGAAGGAATTGTGTGCAATTTATGATGAAGGAGAAAAGTGTGACAGTGTACAACATGCAGGGACAGAGATACTACCATTTATTTGTGGTAGATGCTCCAGGTAATAAGAACCTTCAGAAAACTTAGATAGTATTAGACAAACTAAGGTGCCAGTGCTGGTGGATTATTTTGAGCACCTTACCTTCCTAAAACGACATCTCCGTTAAGGTATTACTTTGATCTCAAGCAAACTTGTGGTAGAAAACATCTGTGTTAGCTGCTTTCAGCAGATGTGAAAAACAATGGTCAATAAATGATAAATAGAATTTCAAGTTCCTAATATTGACATCTTATTGAGTGCCTTTATAGAATCATAGAATCATAAGGGTTGGAAAGCACCTTAAGATCATCTAGTTCCAACTCCCCTGCCATGGGCAGGGACACCTCACACTAAACCATGCCACCCAAGGCTCTGTCCAACCCAGCCTTGAACACTGCCAGGGATGGAGCATTCACAACTTCCTTGGGCAACCCATTCCAGTGCCTCACCACCCTCACAGGAAAGAACTTCTTCCTTATATCCAATCCAAACTTTACCTGTTTAAGTTTGAACCCGTTACCCCTTGTCCTATTGCTACAGCCCGTAATGAAGAGTCCCTCCCCAGCATCCTCATATAGGCCCCCTTCAGATACTGGAAGGCTGCTATGAGGTCTCCACGCAGCCTTCTCTTCCCCAGGCTGAACAGCCCCGATTTTATCAGCCTATCTTCATATGGGAGGTGCTCCAGTCTCCTGATCATCCTCGTGGCCCTCCTCTGGATTTGTTCCAACAGTTCCATGTCCTTCTTATGTTGTTCTGGTGTCCTCACCAGAACTGCACACAATACTTGTCCTGGGTTCAGCAGTAGCAGTCATGTTTTTTCCTTTGTGTTAACTGGTGCAGTGCTGTGTTTTGACTTCTAGTTTTGAGAACAGCGTTGGTGAAGCCGATGTTGTCGGTTGTTGCTAAGTGATGTTTACCCTGACCAAGGACTCTGTGAGGCTCATGCTCTGCCAGGGAAGAGGGGAAGCTGTGAGGAAGCAGAGACGGGGCGCCTGACCCGGGCTGGCCGGGGAGGTATTCCATACCACAGCACGTCATGCCCGGGGTGGGGGGTAACTGGGAGTTACCCGGAAGGACAGGAGCTTCCGGGTGGAACTCGTTTTCTTGGCCGGTGGTATCGTATTCTCTTCCCTTGTTATTTTCCCTTATCATTGTTTTAGCTGATAGTAGCGGTGGTGATTTGTTGCTGGACTGTTCTTGTCTCAACCCGTAGGAGTTGCACTCTCTCGATCCTCCTCCCCGTTCCTCCGGGAGCGGGGAAGGGGAGAGCCCCGGTGCAGGGAGGGGGGGGAGACGAACACGGACCTTGATTGTTGTCAGCTCGGCACCACTCACTGGGAGTGAGTGAACAAGTTACCTGACTGGGTTTAAACCACGACAATACTCCAAGTGAGGTCTCACGAAGGCAGAGTAGAGGGGCAGGATCACCTCCTTCGACCTGCTGGTCACGCTCCTTTTGATGCAGCCCAGGATACGGTTGGCTTTCTGGGCTGCAAGCACACACTGAAGCCGGCTTATGTTCATTTTCTCATAGACGAACACCCCCAAGTCCTTCTCCACAGGGCTGCTCTGAATCTCTTCTCTGCCCAACCTGTAGCTGTGCCTGGGATTGCTCTGACCCAGGTGTAGGACCTTGCACTTGGCATGGTTAAACTTCATGAGGTTGGCATCAGCCCACCTCACAAGCGTGTCAAGGTCCCTCTGGATGGCATTCCTTCCCTCCAGCGTATCAACCGAACCAACAGCTTGGTGTCATCAGCAAACTTGCTGAGGGCGCACTCAATCCCACTGTCCATGTCAGTGACAAAGATGTTGAACAAGACTGGTCCCAACACTGATCCCTGAGGGACACCACTCGTTACTGGTCTCCAGCTGGACATTGAGCCATTGACCACAACTCTTTGCGTGCAGCCATCCAGCCAGTTCTTTATCCACCAAGTGGTCCACCTATCAAATTGATGTCTCTCCAATTTAGAGACAAGGATGTCGTGTGGGACAGTGTCGAACGCTTTGCACAAGTCCAGGTAGATGACGTCAGCTGCTCTACCCCTGTCCATCAGTTCCATGGCCCCATCATAGAAGGCCACCAAATTGGTCAGGCAGGATTTCCCCTTAGTGAAGCCATGCTGGCTGTCATCAAGCACCTTGTTGTTTTTCATGTGCCTTAGCATGCCAATTTTGTTTTATCTGGGGAATGGAACTGAATACAGGAATAAAGGTAGAAGAGTTTTTGTCCCTGGTTCCAGTCCTGAACACTGAAGTCAGTGAAGTGCTGCTGATTTCTGTGATTAACTGTCAGTCACAGTAATACTTGCCTAACTCCAAAGATGGCAATAATCCTACTGCAGCCAGTGAGGCTGCAGTCATGGTTAAAATGTTCTAACGGAACAAGTAAAGAAGAAGTTTGCAAATTCCTTAAGCAATGGGTGTTGGAAGCCAGATATAAAACAGTAGTAATGCCATTGTTTTGTGATTATATTAAAATATATTTTATATGTATGATATAAACATGTATCTTGACATAAAGAAGTTTTTTAAACAATCATTTATTGGAACAACCTCTTCAGGGATGCAGTGGAGTCCCCATCATTTTCAAGATACAATTGGACAAGGCACTAGTGTCATCTAGGCTCCCCCTCCCAGGAGAGCTTGGACCAGATGATCTGTGTAGGTCTCTTCTAACCTGGGCTGTTCTATGACACGTACAATAAGATCTATAGTGAATGTATGTTAAATGTAGAACTGCATTCTGAAAATTGAATGTGTATCATGTTAAAATGTTGCAGAATTGTCCCCTTTCCCTGATGTGTTCAGTATAGACTGATAGTTTACATCAAAGATAGGCTGAGCACGGAGAGATGAGGAGGGAGAGAGGTGGGGAAGGAAGAAGCTCATGCTTGAGTTGTTGTGTCCAAACATATCATAGCATATAAGAGCTGCTTAACTTACCACATCATGCCTCAGTGCCCCAAATAATAACTGAAAGAAAGGCTGTGGGTTTCTGCCTTCTCTTCTTCCTGAAATGCTCATGATGACAGTGAGGAGAGCTCTCAAAACAGGAATTAATTACTTTGAGTTCATCTGAAAATTTCTTCTGGGTTGTTGACTTGTCAGCTGGCTAATTGGAATTCAATGATATCGCAGGCAGCACAAAAGTAGCAAAACTGGAACAGAGGTAACTGCCTATATCTGATTCAGCAGACTCTTACCCAAAATTCAGGAACTATCAACTTATTTCCATCAGGAGGGGAAACAGATGGTAGAGTTGTTTATTTCTTTGATAATGTGCTTGTTACAACAAAGCACAAAAGACAAAAGCCTACCTTTTTTAAGAAAAAAGGATTAAAACAACAGCACAATGTATTGGTTTGTGGATCTGAACTTCCTTTAGCCAGTTGTCTGCTTAAAAGCGCCTGCTAAGCTTTTCATTAGGGTTACATTATTTACAAGGAGGGCCATGAAAATGGTCACAGGACTGAATACCTCTCTTGTGAAGAAAGGGTGAGAGAGTTGGAGGTTTTCAATCTGCAGAAGAGAAAGCTCCAGAAGACCTCATTTCAGCCTTTCAGTATGTAAACGGAGTTTACAAGAAAGATGGAGAGGCCTTAAGTGACAGGACAAAGAGCAATGGTCTTAAACTGAAAGAGAGTTGATTTAGATTGGATATAAGAAAGGAAAAACTTATGATGAGGGCAGTGAGATGCAGGAACAGGCTGCCCAGAGAAGCTGTGGGTGCTCCACTGTTGGAAGTGTTCACAGCCAGGCTGGATGGGGCTTTGGGCAAGCTCATCTACTGAAAGAAATCCCTGCCTATGGCAGCAGAGTTGGACCAAATGATCTTTGAAGATCCCTTCTGACCCAAATCATTCTTTAGTTCTGTGATTCTATGATGCTATAACTGTCCAGAAGATCACTGCTGTTGCTTTTTCTTTCATTCTGTATTATTTCTTCAGCTTGTCTCACTCTGTCAGGCACACACATCCCTGGAAGACTACATAGTGAAACCCATATATAAGTGTGTATATATACATATATATATATATGTATCTCGTTTGTATTTCTCAGTTGCTTCCCATGTTTATTTGTTTGTTTTGCATTGTGATCTGTATTTGTGTTTTGCTTGGAGATGGCATGGTTTCAGCCACTTAGTTTCTTAAGGAAGTTCTATAGTTTGTTACAGTTATCACAAAAGAAATATTACATTTGAATTTGCAGCTTCAGTGAGGTTTAATCAAATCCACAATGTGTTGTGGAAGAGCCAGGAAACAGGATTTTTCTGCTTTTCTCTTTTTTCTAATAGCTATCTGCTAGAGGAAAAGTTGGAAGTTTGGGTATCCCTCGACAATAGGGGTTATGCATTTTAGCATTTGCATTGGTAGCCACTGGATGTCACTAATGGTTCACAGAAACATACAAATCTGTGCACTTTTTGCAAACAGTAAAAGAATTACTTAAAGAGCACAAGGTTTGGAGGAGAAGCATTTCTATGTGGAATTGGAACAAATTTTATCAGTAAGCAGTAAGCATAAATCTGGTTGGTGTCAACAAGTTGTATTGAACTTGATGACTTTTTAGGTAGCAAACATCCTCCACTATAAGACTGGGGAACAAAGTCTGCAAATTTTCTTGCATAGGTCAATTAAGAGGTAAGCATAACCAAGAGAAATTCCACATGGGAAAATGTAGAGTATGTGTAATGGATATTGCACCTAAGTGTACACTCAAACACACAGAGTCCACCTAATAACATCACAAGAGAGGAAAGAATAAAAAAGGCTCAGATGTACCATTATAGTATAAACAAGTTAAGAGGAAAAATACACATCTGAGGATTTTATCAAATGTACTTTAGGATGGCAAAGCATCTTCTGGCCAACAGAACCATGTATGTGCCACTACTGGTGTGTTTTTTGTCCTGCAAGTCTCAAGTAGACAACATAACGAATGACTTAATGCTGCCATGATTTTTGCATTAAACGAGCAACTACTAGAATGCCTGCTGCAGATGTGGGTCGGACTTCCAGACTTCTATTCAAGAAATCATAGAGAGATATTTCTATATATGCAGCTCTTATGCCAGATATCAGACAAGCCCGAGCTGCTTCACGTTTGCTGTGAATGTAGAGTGTACAGCCACCAGGCAAGGGATGGCTCTCTATTAGAGAGGTGTTTTGGTCAGGTCCACTGGCCTCAGACACATTCCCATTGCTTGGAATGCCACAGATTTCCTGACATACCCAGTCAATCTGCTCATGCACCACCAGCCATCTGCCTGATTTCTAGAAATGCCAGAAAAATTAGCCAGATTCTGCTTTTCCTTCTAGGACATAACCTGCAGGAAGGAAAAGAGGGCATGGTGGTCAAAAAATGAATCTATAAGCAAGCATACAGAGAGCGGAAGTAAAGGAACAATATAAGTACAGTAGAACTATTGCAGTCTGGAGGCTGGCCCACATGTTAAGACAAGCTGCCCTTACACATGAACACAGATTTGATCAAATTACTAGTTCATTCTTTGTCCTTTTGCTATCTCTGCTTTGAAAACTATTATTTTATGCTTTGTCCACTGTCAGTTCCTTCTATTTCCATCTTAAAGTTTCATCCCTGTTTCTAAGTTGTGGTCATGTTAATGTTTGTGTGCTCATTAAAGCTCGTGAACAACTGAAAGTGATAGAGTTATATGCAAGGTACGAATTTTACAGCACAGGATACAAAAAAAACCCAGGCAGACTAGAATGAGGCTCAATGCACACCTTGGTATAATCACCTTGGTACAATTATCATGACTTCAGATGGATTATACTGATAGAGTAAAACTTTAGTTTCTTAATATGTACAAAATGACATGCTGAGCCATGAGGCAACATCGGTCAATGGGAGCCAAATGTAAGAGAGACATCTGCAGTTTAAGGGACTGATCATTCTCAGACAGCATACCCATAGCTCTCTTATCAGTGCATGGGCCAAGGACAGATGCTTACAAGATGTGCTATCCATTCCTTTGTGGGAGCGCATCCTGGTCTAAAACCTTGGAAAGCTGGAACTTTAATCTCAGCTCTGACATCAAGTTTCTTTTTGATGTGGGGCAATGTGCTTAACCTTTACTTGACTCCATTCGTGTATATTTTTAAAAATGACTCTGCACAGCTAGAAACTTAGAGTGGCATTATTAAAAAAATAAAAATCCTAAACGCTCTTTAAGTTAAGCTTACCCAAAGGTTCAGAAAAACCCGTCTTTCATGAGAAAAGCTGTATTTGATGGAATTAATTTTGCCCCTTCCTACCAAGCTGCTGTCAGACTGCATCGTTTTCTTCTGAGAAGAATTCTTAATCGTCATGCAGATGGGAAGTAACAACAAACACCATCTGCTGCAAATTAGGTTACTCTCTTAGCAACGAGTGAGATCAAGCTCCGTCTCAGCCTCCCATTTTCTGTGCTGAAGTACATACTGGCACTTCAGCCTGTAACATGAACAAGTGATGAGAAACGAAGTGGAAATGAGAAATGAAAAATCTTTCTTACTTCCCTCTGGGTCTGATCCTTCTTGTCCATGCCAACCCCACAATGTTATTGCTGTACATCAAAGAGGATGAGCTCTGCTCCTCACTCCACCTTCCTCCGGCTCATAGCTTCTCCCAGGGGACTGCATGCAGCCTCACAAAACACTGGCAAGCTCTCACAACTGGGAGCCAGCCCAAAAAGTAAATAGAATCGGCAAGGGAAGGCTAGATACCAGTTGAGAGATGATTTAAAGTTGTCTGCTGCTGGCAGAGCTCATAGGGAAGAGGGCCAGTGAGGCACTCTTAATACTTGGCGTCCCCTGGAAGGACCTGTCCCCTGGTACCGTGGCTACCCTGTGGGTGATGTTTCCCTCCCTAGCCAGCCATCAGCCTTCTCCTCCTCAGCTCCATCCTGGAACTGCTCAATGACTGCAGCATGTCAAGTTGGTTAGGACAGCAGCTGTCTGAGCAGACCCTTGTGGTTAACTTGGCATGGCATCTCCCTATGCAAAACTCTCCTGCGCCACGACAAGGTGATTTTAAATGAGAATGGTCTGATTTTCTATTCGTTTATCTCGTGTCTAATTGGCACTGTGTTGGTAATGTCCATGAGGTTTTGACCAGGTTTAGGCAGCCATTAATTCAAATATTGTGCAGGTAACAAATCCACATGCAGTCTCAGAAGACAGAAATTCACTGTCTTCAGAAGTCATTTAAAGCATCTGATGCAGCGATATGAAGAAATGTTATCTTTGGCCTGAAATCACAAAAAAACCACTTGTAGATAAAGGACTTGAATTTTGCTTACTGCCAGGGGAAAAATGTCTCTAGTCTTTATTCAAATATTTGTGAGAAAAAACTGCGTATCTTGACAGTTTTGGGAACTGCTTATAGAAATACTGTCTGCATCATTCGTTTTTCATATTTGTCACGCTATGGTTTCCAGCTAACGCGCGGGTAGGTGAGCGGTGGCATGATTAGTCACTGGGAACCAACCCTTTTAATCTGCTCAGAAAATTTTACTGGCTCCGCATTGGATTTGTTAAATTAACACGTGACGCTCCATAAGTTGTAAGACTCAGCTAATTGCAGTGAGCCATACAGAGTATTCAATGCTTCTAGGATCTGTCACATTTCACTGAGTGTGTGCACATGTGCTAATCAGCTGATGCTCCTGACAGGCGTATGAGCACATGCCCTAAACCATCCACATTTGTGTGTTGGCCCTGCAGGTCAAGCACTGTACATCTGATGTGTTGATGCTTTGAGGAAATACCCTAGCATTCCAGACATACAATAGCCTGGTTGGAATTAGTGAGAAGAAATGTCAGCTGCCCAGAAATCATAGGTAGATATGAAAGATCCTCTCATTTGCCCAGGCAAAACTTTTGAGTGGAAAGAGGCTGTATTTGAGACATATGGAAGCCTGAGCAAACATAAGGCTGTGAGTCACTGTCATTGTCTTACACTGTACAGTTAGAGCTGGGAAAAAAGCCCTCAAAGCTATGATTTTCAATCTTCATTCTGACCTTAGGCCAGCTTTGTCAGATTCTCACTTAGGCTACCACTTAATTTACACATGGCAATAAATGATCGGACATAAGCTCATATTTTCTGTTGATTCTAACATTTTCTCCTTGTCCTCTGCTGTCTGTAATGAATGGCTCTTGTCAGGACACTAGTGCAGCCAAGTGAGTGCCTTTGTTAAAAAAAATTCTCCCCAACCTCAGCTACATTATGGGAAGATACTGTAACTGCAGATGAAATTTTCAGTTAACTACTATTGTGGTACTTTTGATTTAGATAACACTTTGAAGGGGCCACATATTTGAAAGCCGTGCTTGGGGCTTCTTAAGAATCAGATCCCAACAAGATGGATCACATTCAGAATCTGAAAAGAAAGGCAGGCAAAATCATGAGTCACTTATTTAAAAAGCAGAATGAATCTGTGCTTTATGAGTGGAATAATTATGTGCATTACATTAAGAAAGCTCTTTTTATTAAAATGAGTTTTTAGCATGCACCCTCCTGAGATACAAACAAAGAAATTCGCAATAGAAATTACCTGTTTGGTCGTTAAGTCCATCCCTTCACAGCAGTGTAACTGCTGTGTAACTGCTGTGTGATAAGAAAGAAAGGCTGAGAAAGTTGGGGCTGTTCAGCCTGGAGAAGAGAAGGCTGTGTGGAGACCTCATAGCAGCCTTCCAGTATCTGAAGGGGGCCTATAGGGATGCTGGGGAGGGACTCTTCATCAGGCACTGTAGTGACAGGAAAAGGGGTAACAGGTTCAAACTTAAACACAGGAAGTTTAGGTTAGATGTAAGGAAAGTTCTTTATTGTGAGGATGGTAAGGCACTGAAATAGGTTGCCCAAGGAAGTTGTGAATGCTCCATCCCTGGCAGTGTTCAAGGCCAGGCTGGACAGAGCCTTGGGTGACATGGTTTAGTGTGAGGTGTTCCTGTCCATGGCAGAGGGATTGGAACTTG
The DNA here is from genome assembly GCF_028554395.1 of Pezoporus wallicus. NCBI lineage: Eukaryota > Metazoa > Chordata > Aves > Psittaciformes > Psittacidae > Pezoporus > Pezoporus wallicus. The sequence continues at coordinate 8,118,582 of NW_026637663.1, forward strand.
TTGATCTTAAGGTCCTTTCCAACCCTAACCATTCTATGATTCTATGATTCAAATAGCTCAAATAAACTTAAATGTCTCATGGTGAAGACTGAAGGCAAGATATGACTTCTTTATACAGATTAAAAAGACTTGAATTGATGAAGTTGTCAGCATTTGTTACAAAAAGAAAGAATCATTGTGCCAAGAAGACAATGCCCAGCCTGACCCAGTTTCTGAAAAGCAAAAACCACGGTTTCACCTTTTCTGCTGTCTTTGAGTACATAATTCCTATGAGATATAGGAAAGAAGTGTTAAGTATCATTTGCTGATTTGATGTGCTGCGAAGAATTTCTCCTATTCCTCCTTTACTGATCAGAGTTACTGGCCATTCTCCAGCCTCTCAGCAAATATGTGTGGCCCTATTCTGTAAATCTTGCATGAGTAGCATTGGATATACCTCTGCTGGGGCTCCCCACACCCACATTAAATATAAAGGTGGAGGGCATGGTGCTGGGCTGCATACAACAGCACATGTGGCCCTATCTGCTAAACTGACAGAGCCACCTACTCCTGAGTTACCACACTGTGGGGGAACCACCAGTGTGAGGGAGGCTTTTATGTCAGCTGCTCTCAGTGTTCCCACACATACTGCTTGCTGATGTTTTTTATTGTAAGTGTCACAACACAGCACTTGTTTCCCTGAGTTTCTATTTCATTTTCCTTCACCATAGTCAAATGGCAGAATGGATAACAGCTGGTTTTCAGTACTTGCCTGAATCCTCTGGGGCACATATAGGAGAGCAGGCATAGACATTTGATGGACAGAGAAGTTAGGAGCACTTCTTAGCCTGAGACACGGAGTTTCATGCCTTCCAGATACAGGGTGCACCCCCGAGTTGGGCTGACAAGTGTCTCTGAGAGGGCTCTCTGGGTTGCTCTTTTCCAAAGGCTGTGGCACTGAGGATGGCCCAGAGCATACTGAGCACTACTTTGCTTTTTAGCGTAGTTGCATCTCAGCTAAGGAGAGCAAGAGAGCAAAAACAGAAGAAGAAGGATAATGGAGGAGCCAGAGTGGTCTGAACTTAGACAGTAAACCTATATACAGGTGCTGCTAAGATGCCCAAGAGTGCTGTGTGAAGCATTTGAAGTAAAGAAACCACAGGAAATTAACCTGGAAGAGTTACAGGACATCTGGGAATGCTGAAAAAATTGGATTGAACTCAAAGGAAGGGATAGCTGCTGTCTAAATTACGGAGGGGCACATGAGGAAAACAATGAGGCTGTAATACTCTGAAGCCTTTTTGAAGCCCATTTCTAAGTTGTTGCCGTAGAAATTCTTGGCAGTGCTGAGTCATCTGATGCTCTGCAATGACTATTTCCCTTGTTGTTCACAGCTTGATTCCACTTGACCGGTTACCTCTAGTTCTATCTCCATTGCCTGATTGGTTCTGTATCCATCTGACGTTTCATAAGCTGTATTTCACATGGCAGTGAGTGCTTCCTTACTGGGTATGTTGCTGTCCACAATGACAGCATTGTTTGAAAAAGAGAGAAAAGAGCCTGGGAGAATTTTCAAGGTTGAGGTACATTTTGAGCAGATATAAATAGACCAAAGCTATCATCACACCTGCTTCTCTTCTCTAACAGTCCCGCAGATCACAGGCTCTAAATGTCACACCCGGCAAGGGCAGGAGAATACAGAAGAAAGAAAGGAGTACTGCTGGCAGTGTAAAAATACAAGGTTTAAATTTATTTCTGGCTCACAGGCCCTAAACCATGACTATTTTGTGCAAGTTGTGAGTTCAAGCGTGAAAGCACTGTAGGTCACCTTGCTACCAACCTAACTGTCTGCAATTTTCTCTTACTGTCTCATAAAGTATGGCAGGTAAGGTTTTAGTTCTGTGTTACTGTTCCAGCTTTCTCTCATTTTGCAACACCCAATCTCTAAAATGTCTCCTATAGTCCCCTCCGTAAATTAAAAAATGTTTCCAATTCAGCTTTTGGTTTCTTCTTTTCTAAGATGATAGCAGTTGCTACAGAAAGTCTGATTGACAGCTCAGCTGGCCCCACATTCTGTGTTTGATGGTGCCTAAAAACAACAGGGATATTTATTGAATCCCTGAAAGATACTGAAATCTCTCCCTAGCTAATACTCAAGAGGACACAGATGCCTCAAAGCAAATTAATAATCTGAGATATCAAAAAAAATTATTTTTGTCCCAAACAGTGGTTGCAATGTCCCTATTAATGAAACGAAAGACCAAGACCTAGGCTTAGTTAGATCCAGCTTCAGGCATAAGCACTTCGATGACTGTTGTAACCATGTGTTTATAAGGACCTTGCCATGTACCACCCTGCCCAGTCCTGCATCCTGTCAAGCCACCCCTCCACAGTAGCCACTGATGTGCAGGTTTTAATTCGCGGCAACGGAAGGCCTCTTTCCCTTCAAAGGAAAGACAGCTTGAAGTGCACTGTGGCACAGGATAGTAGTGACGCTGGAGCAGCAGATGTGTTCTTGTGGGAGATGATGGCTTTGCAGCTCTTCTATAGCACTTTGTGCAAAGACTGAGCCAGCGTTAGGAGCAGTACTGCTCTGTAAAAGCACTGGTGGGGCTTGGGAAGCAGGGTTGTGTACGGGGTGAGACACTGGAGGTGAGCAGAGAGAACAGAAGAAGTGGAAAGGATGAAGACAACCACAGAACGGGCTTTCACCCGGGGTTGGGAGGGGGGGAAGGTAAATGTGCTTAGTTTAGAACAACTTAGAGCCCTGAATCCAAGTTTGGCAGGTAGCCCAGTTTTATTTCAAGCCAGTCTTTACAGCACATTCACTCCTCACCAGAGAAGGAGAATTTTCTTCACAACATCTGAGTTGACAGGACCAGCTGGAAGCAGACAGAGCGGAAAAGGGAAGGGGGACACTGAGCTGGTCTTCAACTGGCCTGATTGAGGGCAATAATCTCATTTATTCCTTCAGCTCAGGGACTCTGCGGAGAGCAGCATCCCATCAGAATCCCAATTTGTCTTTATGACCCTAGGGCAGAAAGATGTGCTCCTATTTTTTTTTTGCATTGACCTCTCAGATTTTTTTTTTTTAAGTGTTTCTTTATTTTAAGAGAGGGCACAGGAATTCCATGTGCTCTAACAACATTTGCTGTTTGCTGTCCTCCATCTCATTGAGATTATGGCTTGCAGCTTCTGCACACTGGGGAAGTCTGCATAACAGTTTCAGTTCACTTATTAACAGTAATTATTTTTTCCAGCCTCTCTTTTAATGTAAGCTTGGCCTGTAAGAGATGTAATTAGTGATTCCTGCAGTTTGCTATGGAATGGGGCAATTGCATTATTAAATTCAAGATAAGTCTTAACTTGGTGTTTCAGGCAGTCACGTAACATGTTATGCAACAAGGGAATAAAAGCTATTCAATCCTGCCCTTAAGAACTTTGCCCCAGTTACTTCTGCCTCTCCACAACTTTAGTGCAAGGAGAGGAAACTCAGATTTAGATTTACCCCTGCAGATGAAAGGGTATCAGCTGCCCGGATAGCATCAGCTGGTATGTACTTGGCTTGTGTAACATGACATGACGCAGCGTGTTTTTCCCCACTCTCTTCACCCTTTTGGCTCTGCTGCCAGCAGAGTCTGGGTATAACATGTGCAGCAGCAAAGACGAGGTACAAAGATGTGATGCAAAGATGATACTAACTCAAGAGAAACAAACAAACAAACAGAGGCCTACGAACAAAAATCAAACCACAGTCCAAGCTTATTTGGAAGGAATTTTATCTGGGAAGTCAAGTCAATCATTCAAGAGTGTTACCATTTACTGCTTTCTCTCAGCTTGTTTATTGTTTCCTATGGGAACCAAGTTACTGTAATAATGCTTGGTATTCTTTTGGCATTTACCGATCTGAAAAATCCTAATGTTATTTAAGCCTCATCTCACTCCTGTAAAGTAATCATGATGTTATTACTAGGAGTACCTATTCCTTTCCTCATAGGGAAACCAAGTCACAGAAATTGTAATGTTATATGTGTATTGCTGTGCATAGAATAAGTGGTAGAGTGAAGAACTGATCCCTAGTATCATGCAGCTTTACCAATTCCCTACCTTCCTGTTTTATCCACGTAAAAAAATAATTCAGAAAAAAGTCCAGTTCCAAAGAAGGAAAAAAATACAATTTTATTTAGTAATACTGAAATCTACAGTTTAAAATATTATTCACTATTTTAATTTTATTCAGCCCACTTCTTTGCAGGTAACTAGGATTGATTTTAAGGTAATGCTTTCTGAAGTTTATGTATTATCTCCTTAAAAACATCCCTGCTTTGGGACTGTCCTTTCCTCAAAGTCGTATGGCAACCCTGTGTCAAGGCAGTGTTGTACCTGAACACAGAAATCCTAAGAATGCTGCGATGATTAATGGGACACTGCCACATAGGAGACAGGAACACATTCTTAACAAATTGCAGTCCTGTCTTAGGATCAGAACGGCGTGACACCTAAAAGAAGTGGCAAATACACCAAAACTCGTCATTTTATTTCTGCTTCCCCTGCTCTTAAAGCTAATGCATAGCTAGATGGGTATCAGCAGTATTTCTTATCAAGCTATCAGTTCAGTTATTAAAACCACACAAAACTCATATAGCTGTTCTTTGACTATTCTGCTAAGTGCACAAATGTGCTTCCGTTCTGCAACCATAAGACAGTTTTACTAGGGCTAATGCCTTGTCCCTTTGACACTATCAGAAAGCAGAGGTGAATAGAGATGTCCTTTCATTATGTTGCCTTTTCCCAGTTAATTTTGTGTGCTGTATCCTCTTGCCTACATACACGTTCTGAGATTCCATCATTGCCTTTTACCCTCTCTCATCTGTTTTCCAACAGTTTTTACTCCCTTTTCTTTCCACTATACTATCACATTTGCTTTAAGACTCCCAGAACAATACCCCAGATATCCCAATGGATCATGTGAATACTGGGACAGATTTAAAATCCATTTTAACCAAGGGAAATCTCTCCATTTCAGCTATAGACAAAAATAATATAACATGAACTGGGGTTTGGCATATCTGATGTCCTCTTCCAAAGCACAGATCATACACTGGAATTTGGCAGCTCTGTCCCATATGTTGCTTTTTAACTTTGCAGAGATAGAGAGCGCTAGTAGGCCTTAGGCCCATTTCTGAATTAGCCAGAGACCCTTTAATTTTAACACCGAGGCTTTCTCATAAATCATAGAATCATAGAGTAGTTAGGGTTGGAAAGGACCTTAAGTTCATCAAGTTCCAACCCCCCTGCCATGGGCAGGAACACCTCACGCTAAACCATGTCACCCAAGGCTCTGTCCAACCTGGCCTTGAACACTGCAAGGATGGAGCGTTTACCATGCCTTTGAGCGGCCCATTGCAGTACCTCACCATCCTCACAGTAAAGAACTTCTTCCTTATATCTAACCTAAACTACCCCTGTTCAAATTTGAACCCATTGTGCTTTATCCTATCATTACAGTCCCTAATGAAGAGTCCCTCCCTTTCATCCTTGTAGGCACCAGGAATGTATCTTATCACAGCAGCATCAGTATTTCCTTGAAGATAATATCCATTGCATTTTTGGCTTTCTTGGAAAAGCTATGTCTTATTTAAGGCCTGGATTCAGTTTGTGAAGATTTGTCTCATACCTAATGTATTAGGCATTTAATTCTTCATTCTTGCTGTGGCAAATAGGCAAGAAAAAAGTATCATTCCTCTAAAACTTTCTACTACAGGGATCAAGCCCAGATGCTTAGTGTGATTTATGGGGTACAAATGGCTGTGCTCAGGTGGCTGATCTTCTGTTTCTCTTCCCCACCACTGCCTGTCCCATTGATGGATGCACATTCCTGGGATCTGTGATGTGAGAAGAACTGTGCAGTATATCTCTTCACAGTTTCGGTTCACATGGTCCTTCTATTCCATCAAGGTTGCCAAAGGAAAAAGAACCATAACTGGTGGAAATTTCTGATTAAGCTGGGAGCAGGGGCTGTCCTAGTGACACAGAGTGAAGAGCAGCTCCCCTTGCATTCCCAGAAAGCTCAGCTACCAACATATCTTAATTAGCTCATTAGCATCCCCATTAGTGTCTGACAGTATGTGATTAAGCTTCATAGAGCACAATGGGGAAGCCAGTCAAACTAGGAGGAACTCAAGTCTCTCTGAAGAAGTGTGCCAGCAACAGAGCATTGGAGGATAGACCTCTACAGTGTCAACACAAGTCATGACTACTTCTGCAGGAGTGAAAGGGAATGGAGGTCCCACCACCTGATCGACATCTGGATACAATATGGTATAAAGGATCGCATGACCACCGGCTAGTTGGAAGACTTCTTCCACCTATCGAAACAACTAAGCGCCGTACTACTCTGTGGTGGTAACTGTTTGACTCTCTCTCTCTCTGCAACTCTATCGATATACTGCTTCTATCCTTTCCTTTCCTACTCTTCCTCTTTTCCTTCTTTTCTTTTCCTTCTTTTGTATGTTACAAAAATTTTAGGCAATAAATTGCATTATTCAGACATTTGACCTCGTTTGTGTCTTAATTTCACCCTGCGAGATCCGAGCCCTGTCTGTACCATCCACCGGGACATGACACAAGTGCATACATAGGCCCAAATTCAAAGGGTGGCATGACAAAATACAGAGCTGCAGCTCTTCGGTGTCCCTTTAGGACAATACAGATGCTAAAAACAGCTCCTCCACAACTACAGGTTGTTTTGTAGAAGTTGTTTTACGATCATCTAGGGAAATGACTTCTCCCTTCATTGACTGTTGCAATGACTTTGCAGTATGTGAGAGGCCAAGGCTTTACTGATTTAAAGGAGTTGTTACAGTATCCTCACCTCTTTGTATTTAATCAAGTGGCTTAAGAAAGTTCTAGTAGCTATGTTATAGCCATTTTTTCTCCAGTGGGATTTAGGTGCTATTTTTCCTGCAGTTCCCTTTCTCTGATGAGGAGCATAAATTGCCAGTTGAATAGTACTGTGCTGGGGATACATCCTTCAAAAATGCGAGAAAGAAGCCAATTATTGTAGAAATTATTTTGGATAGCCAAAGAAATCTGCTTTCAGATGCCAAGCTTAGCTGCCTTGGCAAGTCATTAATATTACATTGGCAACCCCCTTCTCTTTCTTTCTAATCCACACTTTTTAATTCAACATCCCCATTGATCTTACAGAAGACTAATACTGGACTAATAGAGCTCATGTAAAATCAGGGCACAAAGTTACATGGAAGAAATAACGAAAAGGAGAAGAAAGATGAAAGAGCATATTGTGGCAGGGACTGAGTTCATATCACTGCCTGTAAGTAAGGCTGCCTGACACTTCCCAGCTAAAACTGCTTTCTGTTGACTGTAATTATATAACTCTTTAGCTGTTTAGGATGAAACTTGCTTTTCTGGGTATCTGCCATAAATAGATTTCCTCTTTTTTTTTTTTTTATTTTTTTTTTTTTTTTTTTTTCCTTTAATGCCAGCTAAATAATGACAGAAAGAAACCCTGGGGAAGCTTTCTCTGGTATTCACCATCTGGAACAGTAAATTCCAGAATGGCATCCTATGCACCAGGACTGTCCAGAAAAGCCTTCTTAATGGGTTGTAATATATCTGGATATTGGCATAAGCAGATAGGAAACTGCTTTAACCCAAGTACCAATGCCCTGGCCTTGGAAACCTTAGCCTCATTCAGTGACCTCTCCATTTTAAGAGATCCCATCACTGTTCCTGTGATGGGATCTGACAACTTCTCTGTTTTCAAAGGCAGTGCGCTACATCAGATCTATTTTTTCTGAAACTAAGGAGAGCAAATGTGAACAGCTTTGCCAGTAACACAGAGGAGAGACTAAACCTCTATACCTTGCAAGAGATAGCTGTAGTTGATGTTGGGAGCTGCACATGCAGTAGCATGTGCGGTTGAGGAGGAGACAGCCAGTCTTTGCATGCTAGCTTAACAAGGCAACTGCTCCAAAAGTGCTTTCTGATTTCACTTGTTGATGGCTCAGTTCCCATCTCTCCTGCGTAGAAGGATGAATTGCCTGAAGACTGTCACTCTACCCTGAGCCTCTCCATCCTTTCCCTCAGCCCTCAGCCTCCATGTGCTTAAGCTCATTAAGGTTCATGCTCATCCCTCAGTTCAGTCATGTCCGCTGTTGGTTCATTGTGATGGATGTGTCCTGCCTGCTTCTGTAAACATTGACCATGTCCCTTAGCTTCAGCTCCCTCTGTGGAAAGCAAACAACAAAAATACTTGCCCCAGGGATCTGTGATCAGTGACCTGCTTTGGGAGGGTAACTTCTGCTCTGCAACATATGACAGACGCAGACCCTGTATCCAGTAGACAAAGAGTGCCCGGTGGAGCAGCGTGAGGCACGCAACCCAGAGAGATAAGCCACAGCAGCTTTAGGGACTGGTCCTCACTTCTTTGAAGTGCTTATGAGTTTTATAAGTGTACAAAGGACACACCGCCTTTGGAAGAGATGTTCACACCTCAATTTTATTTAAACCTGAGAAAATCAGTCATGACACAAACAAACTCACTAAAGCACTACTTTTTCTAAGCATGACTTCTGAAGCTGTAGAGTTGCTGAGCTTTTCTCTCTTTGCATTCTCAAGGAATACTTCTGCAACAATTGGAAGTCAAAAAACAACGGGCTTGTCTTTGTATGATGTAGAAACATTTCCTTTTTATGTTCTGGTGTCCTGGTTGATGTCACATATGATGTACAGTGGTAAAACTTTGCTTGTACGCATACCATTGCCAGTTCAATCAAACCAGCTAAGTAAAGACGAAAAATAAGTCAGTCATAGCTAGATTAAAGATACTGGTCTATAAATACACCCTGAACTGAAATTACTGATAAGAGTGGCAAGAATTGCCAGTTTTTGAGTAATTTTGTAGCTCTTTCCTTCAAATCTTGATTTGATATTGAACTTTTGGAAATAAAATCTTTGAAATACATGGCTTAAAAATGTTAATTCGTTATTCTGATTATCTGAATCTACATGTCCCCTATTTTTGCATTTTTTTGTTTTTTTCCATTATGAGGCTTATAAACCTCATACATTTCCAAGCTTCTGGTAGCAGTCCTTCCAGAAAAAGTCGTGGCTTCTTAACTCTTTACGTGAATGGAGATGAATTGAATGTTATTTTCATAAGAGAGTAGTTGATGAAATTTCCACACTTTGCAATACTTTGGAGATCATGACTCAGTAGCAAAGGGGAAGATTAACTTTTGAATCTGATATGACAGCCCCACCATTCAAAATCTCATTTCATGACCTTTCACTGCACCCTTTCAAAGCACACTGTACTAGATAACTTTGGAAAGTAGAGCCAGTGCTTTCACACAGACAGTTCCTCTCACTGGATTAAAGATGTGTGTACCCAATGCTGTGACTAACACTTCCCACCTTTTTTCCCCAAATGCAGCATCCTGTTTGGATCATTTTCTTGTTTCCTTCTCCTTCCTTCCGTAGTTATGCAAACAGCTTTTGGCCTGTCTCTTATGATGGTTTTGGGTTGTTGCATTCAGAGCATGCCTGTGGCAACAAATACATGCAGCTCATACTTCCTTCTGTTGCCATCTGCTTTCTATACCTGACACAAAGCCTGGCCTATTAGCAAAATCATCATTGTGTGCGTGCTCTATTTTTCCTCTATCAGAAGCTGTTATTTTTCCTCGCAATAGCTGATGTCAATCACATACACCATGTGACTTGTTTATTTAATGTCCTTCAGTTTATTTATAGTTGATTGGAAATCATCACCAGCTCCTCCCTTGCACAATTTGATTGTGGACATTGGTTCACAGAATTGCACTGAGCAGGACGGCTCATACAGGCATTTATATTAAGCCTATGTCCAAATATCTGGGTAATGTAAGATCTGAAAAAAAAACTCTTCCTTGGCTAAAATTTTCCTTGGATGGTTCTGCACTAGAAACACACTTTTTACACTTTCAAATACCATTATTGCCTGTGTAATCTTTGTGGAGGCTGTACTGATTGCACATTGGAAGTACCTGAGCTGGACGTTGTGTTTACTTCTCTTCATTCAAGATATAAAGGTGCTTTTGATCAACAGTTTCTGTGTAGCCTTTTCTCATTAATTGAAGAAGGATGCCCATACTGAGTCTGAACAAAGACTCCTAACTCAGCATTGTGTTTCTGATACTGGCCAGTAGCAGATACTTAGAAAAAGAAAGTGAGAAAAGGAGCAAATATAAACCGATCTTTCTTCTATTTCTTGAAACATCAACAGCTGGAGGTTTTCGGACCAGAAGGTTTTCTTCACCTGGAAGACTTAACTGGAGTGTATGTTAAATAACCCTTGGTTGGCTTCTGCATTAATGGTTATGTCTAGCAGGTTTTTTAACCCATTCATGCTTTAGTCTCCTCAACACTTGTGGCAGAGTTCCACGGTTTAACTACCTGTTTTGTGAAAAAAAAGCACATCTTTTTGTTTTATTTAAATTTGCTAATGGCCATTTTGGTTTGGTGCACTTTCATTCTTTCATTATGAGAAGCGGTGAAGATCTGTTGCTCTTTTCCAAACCATCAACCCTAATCATACTTCCCTCAGTCATCTCTTTTCCAAGTTAAAAGGCTCTAAGCTATTTCCATAGCTTTGAACAGACTTATTTCCCTTTCCCGTACCTCTTCTGGGGGAAAAAAAAAAATCTCTGAAAAAAAAGTGGCTGTACAGTGGATTTATCTAATTAATGACAGTTTCTATTTGTGATTCCCATTATTTATTTTTTTAAACAATGTCAATAGCTAAATTAGAGTCCATTCACTTTTATGTATACTTAGAAATCTTCTTCTATGTGATACAATAATCTTAATCTTGTTTCATGTGCCATTTTATCTTGCAGCTATTAGAATTGTGAAATTCCTCAGCAACTTTTTGCATTCAGGTTGACAGCTGGTTTTACTAAATCATTTTTCATCATCACAGAAAATTTGTTACCTATGCATACATCTCCTTTTCCTATCATCTGTAGCTGTTTTACAAGTCCCAGCACATAACCTTTGGGATTCTTGGTGGTAAAATTTCCCTTCACTATGAAAAGTGACTGTTCCTGTCCTCTTTCCCCTATGTTGTAAGCAGATTTTAATGATAAGAGTTCCTTCTTTTCCATGTCATGATAACTATATTCCTTTAAGAGCTTTCAAAGAGAGTTTACTGCAAGTTTAGAAAGGAGCTGTGGAGTAGGGGTGACCTCTGAGAGCTGGGGATTCAGATTGCAGCAGCAAAGCATCTGGGTCAGCCGGAGGGAGAGAGAGCTGCTGAAGGTCATGACAAAACAGCTGGAAAAATATCAAGGAGATCTAAAATTGGGTATGGCTGAGAGAAAACAGGTTGGAGAGGCCAAATAATCAGCCCGAATCAGGTCTTGCTCAGAAAGCTAATTCAGATTAAGGCATATTGTGTGAATGCAAAGGATTATATTAAAATCATGTAGCAGAAAAAGGATTAGAGGACTTGAGGGAGAGGCTGTACGTCTCATTCCTATTTGACTGTCAGTTTATATCTAGATCAGAGCTGTGTTGCTCAAGACTTATTAGCATCCTGTGGCCAATCTGAGTGCAGTATGAATCTGTATTTGCAAGCACTAGATATTCAAATGGGGACAATTCCAGACAACAGAATTTCCTCTGGACGCCTGCTCCATCCCTGGCCCAGTTTTCATGACCAAGCTTGTTAGTGTGTATGGATGGCACTTTGCCCTAAAATGCCAAATTGGAAACTGTTCCTCTTTAGGTGGGAATTAATTCAAGGTGGGGATAGCTCTTCAGAGCAATAGTGGAGGTGGGTGTCATAGTTTGTCCCACAATAAATATTGAGGAGTCAGATCCCAAAGCTGGTTTTCTCATCAGCCTGTTAGTGATGAAGAGTGCCAGCCGAGAAACCACGGCAAACCCAGTAGGAGGAAAACCCCCATTCTCAGTCCACCAACATATCCATTTCTGATGTGCTTGCACTGATGACATACAATTTTTGGTTGGTGAGAACTTTTACGCAGCTTACACTGTCTTCTCCTTATGCCACAGCTTACCTCTGAGCCACGTGGTTTACACGTGTTATGTCATTTTGTGAGAGAGGTTGAAAATTAGTTTTTTTAAATATTTGGAGTTGCCTCTTAATTTCCCAGCCTTGGCTTTTTGGATGTGTTGCATGCTCGATCCATCTTTGTAAGGGCACATAGAGCCTACTGCCACCAAATTGTCCTTCTCAATAATAAAAATGTTGTATTTAATCAAATTTATTATTATTCCCCAGACTTCCATTCACTCTAACAACTGCACCTTCTGCAGTGTTAATAAGTGTTTTTAAAAGGCAAGGAAACAAAAATACCACATGATCTATTTGATGCAAAGTAATGGCTGACAGAAAACTAGAGTTTCTAAAAAAATTATGTTTTAGTAGACTGAGACAGAGATTTAACAACATTATCAGAAAATCCCTTCTACATGTGTTATGTGACCAATAGAATTACAGGTAAAAAACCTAGCATCTCTCTATAGAGTCTTCTCATGTTTCATCACAGAAATGCTCCTGGTTCATCACTGAAGGAATGTGTTTGCTGCATGAAAAGGCAGAGTTCATGATGATATGTTGCTTTGCTGTGCTACTGGTAACTTTTGTTATGTTCCATGTCAGAGACATGTACAGTGTGTGTGTGTGTGTGTGTTTGTATCTTCTTCTCAGACTGTAGTGAACTCCCAGAGGGTTATATGCTTGAAAAGGTAGACACCTACAGCCATGAATCTCAGCAGTTGTCTTCGCTGCCTTTGTCTAAATCAGCATATCAATTTGGACAAGTAGTGTGGTTTAAAGAGAATTCCATGACTATCTCCACTTATGATCAGTTTGTTTTGTTCACCGAGCGGCATCCATGCACAGGAAGTGGATTTGCTTCAGAGAAATCTAAGTGAGAAACTCTGCTCCAGCTGTGAACCAAATGCCCTCCCATCCTTACTGGGAAACATAAAGATCTGAAACAGTTACTGATTCATGGGACAGGTTTGAACCACAAACACAATAGGATCATCGAGTCCAAGAGTCCATTGAGTAAAGGCTGGTTGAAAACTGAGTTTCCAGTGAAAAAAAAAATAATTCAGTAATAAGACATACTTTCCGTTGAAGGTGCTGTATTTCTAAGCAAAACTTTTGTCTGGAAGATCTTTGTCCCCAACTCTCCATTTTAGTAAAAAGACCTTCAAAAACATCCTTGGCGTCTTCTGTACTTTTACACCAGCACATTTGCTAACCAGCTTTCATTGGGAACTTGATGGCTGAAGTGAAGACACCCCTCTGGCAATACCCTTTCATTGCCACCCGTTGCCCATTCATTCACGCTTTCTGGGCAAAAAAGGAAAACAGCAGCTATGTGTTTGGGTAGGTGTGGGTGAGTTAGTGGAGTAGGTAGAAATTGAGAGAGACAACTGACAGAGGGAAGAAGGATGTTTGAAATGATAGGCAAACAAGGGACTACTCAAAGGGGAAAAAATAAGCATGAGTTTAAGTGTTTGAAAAAAAAAAAAAGGGGCAGAGAAAAGCAAAAATGCTAGACCTAAGAGAGAAAAGGGGAAAAGGATGTGCAGACAGAAGGAAAAAAATCAATGTGCAGACAGAATGAAGGAATAAAACTGTAGGGGAAAAATAATAAAAGGGATTAAATCTTAGAAGAACAGTATTAAAGAACCCTCAGTATTTTAATGATGAGAAAGCAATTTGGTTTTATGCCCATTCATTAGTGAATGAAGTTGGTTGTGGTGCCAGTTGGTTTCTGAGGGCTTACAACTTGTCCTCATTTTTCATTGCACTTTTTCTTTTGTCTCAGCCACAGTTTCATTTCATGAGCACAGCTGTAAGTCTCTTTTCTCTTACTGGAGTTCTAGGAACCATGACCTGCCATGTCACCAGCATCTCACTGGGCATGCACAGAAAGCCACAGGTTCCGTTGAAAGCAAGACAGACAGCAACTGTCGTTAGTCAGCTTCCTTGGCACCCACACACGTTCCTCAGCATAAAACCCAGACTGGTCAGGGCCCAGAGACTGGTTCTCAAATGTCGTTACTGCAATCCGGGGCTTCAGAAATTATTCATTTGGGGGATTGTTTGTTCTTGCAGTCTGACCCTTCAAGGTGGGTGCTTTCTTTAGCATTTTAAAATTCTGGGTAAAGCATCATTTTTAACTGAAAGTTATGGGCATTTTATGATGAATTTCAGTTGAACTCCATTTAGACACTTGATTACTCTGTTGTTCATAGAGCTCACTCAGAGGAGATGTCTTTCTAAAGCCGCAGGATGTTGTGCAGAAGGACAACAGGCGCAGCAGCTCTGAAATATTGTTTTGCCATAAGGAATAAACATACAGTTTTAACCAAAGAAATGAGAAGCCTCTCAACTTTTCAACTGTACAGAGCATTCCCAGAGCTCCCTAAAAGAAATGGTGAGCTTTATTTTTACTCTGCACATGGCACAGTGCTGCCTTTCAGCCCTCCTGTTTATCTGAAAACAAGATACCCTGTAACTAATTAGTCTATCTGAAAACTCCTCAATTCCTCATGCACTATAAAACATCAAAATCTGTGATAAAATAATTGAATAAAAGTGCAATAGTTTCGTTGTTCATGAATGCTCCAGTAAGGAACTTCATGAAGAGTATTTTTGCTAACAACAAGAAAAATAGTAATAAATAATAATGATTGCAAAAATGAAGGTATTTTGCATTTCTACAAAGGAATAATTTCTCTACAAATCTGCTTCCAAAAGTGATATTCTTCCAATCCAGGCACATGCACTTACTATGTTACGTATATATCCAATTAAATCTAGGCAGCAATGCTCCAATTTCAGTTATCTTATATTTTTAATAAAACGTACAAGGATAAAATCCACCCTTCAACAGCATGAAGATCTTTCAGAGCAGGCTTATTAATCCTTATTCCTGCCTATGAGCACTTAGTCACACAAGGAATCCTGCTTACATGAATGAGAGAATAGTGTGGAACTTCTGCACCTCCACAGACAATTGCGCATAACTGGGAAGAAATCTTATCAATGCTGTCTTTGTCTCTTCTCTAACCACAGCGGACGGCTGACCAAGACATTTGGAAGTCACATACCCAGATTTCTAAATAATGTCTGAAATTAAGACTTTAAAGTTGCCTTCTATTGTTTTTGATCCAATTTTGGGGTGTACATAGTAAACAAGCCTGTTAATTTATCCCTTGTGCTTATTCCAGCTACTAACATAAAATGCATTCTGCTTATCAATAATGAAATGCTTTCCCTTGCGTTAGTGGGAAACTGCCATGTAGTATCAGATTTGCATGGTATAATCCTGAGTCTGTATTTTCCCTCTGACTTTGAGCTCCTCAGAGTTCCCTTAATGACTCAAATGGTCAATATAGTTTGTAGGTTCTGTGCTCCTTCATTTAAATTTATTATTGTGATTGATATTATTGTTTTTGTCATTATTATTACATACTGTGTTTCCATCTTCAGTGTGTTCCCCCGTTGAGAAGAACAATGGATGTGGCAGGTATAACAGAAAATTTCCAGTCCTTGCTTATATAATTATTTACATATCTGTTCACCCTAGTCCCCTTGGGTTTCTTAGATTCAGGGAAGGTAAATACTCAGTCGTTACATACAGTGCTAAAAACAACAGTAAAAACAGCAGTAACATCAAAATGCTTTGATTATTCTTATCATGTAATAGATCTTACAATTTGATAGCTTTTCAGTTAAGTCTAATGCTGTTCAAAACTAACTGCCAATTTCTTTTTAGATAGTAACTGTGTAGGTATTGCACTGGGGATTTTGATTCTCGAGAAATTTATATACCTGCCTTTTCCTTTATTGATTTGCCTCTGGCATTTCAAGTACTTATCTCAGCAGAATTATTGATGCAAGCCAAGTCTACCACAACAAACATATGCAAAGCTACACACCCACACAGCACTTTATGCCTGGCATCGTACAGGAATCACAAATGCTCTTTTACCTATTTATGCCAATCACCTGAATTTTTTTTGTCAATCTGAAGTCTATCATAAGTTTGCCTTTCATCAGGTAACTCTAACAACCTCTCCATTGCTGCAACAACAGCTAAACAAGCCCATTGGTGCTCAGACTCACTTTGAGTAGGCGCTTGTGCTCAGGTGGAGATGTGAGTGGTGTAAGTCTCAAAGAAGACTTTTCTGATAGCAGTTCTTCTACATGAGTCAGATTCCACATAGGCCTTGAGAACATAGATTGAAAGCCATCCATCTAACTTGATTCTGCACAGCTTCTCTACTTTTCCAGCCCACGATTATACGATGTTTTGAAACATCCCTGGAAAAGGAAATCAGTGAGTTTGCCTTCTCATTTGACTAGCCCATTACCTGTGTTCAAACCTGGGGACCTTTCACAATCTGAATTTTGTTGCTCAAAGACACCTTAATTTTGTCTTCAGAAAAAAAAAAAACAAACACTTGCAAAGGGAGTGAAGAAGCACTTCTCCTTCAGTGAACACTCTTCTCTCTGTGCTACTTTCTTGTTTCCTTCACAGTGACTTTTCCTCTTCTGGGGGACAGCCAGCATTTAACACTGAGCATTACCATAACATTTTCTAAAAGCACTTTCCAGGATTGAAGAGACAGCTGCTGGATTCCTCACAGGCCTGCTTGGTAGCCTTGCAACAAGCTAAAAAAAAAATTAATGTAGAGTAATGAGAGAAATTTGCAAACTGACATAATTCCCTACGTTAATAAATATTTCAATGCAGCCCACTAATGCTGTGATTTTCTAAGAATACCCAGAACCTTTCATTAATGACCTCTGCTAATGCCTTTTACTGTCTAGAGTCATTCCTCTCAGTCACACTAATAGCAATATGATAGACAGGCCAGTAATGGCATTCTGGGGGCTGCAGCACCAGCAGCCCAGCCAGGGCCTTGCACTCGGGAAAATGGGCTGGAGGAAGATGTGTCATTCCCCTAGTGATTGCCAAGGGGTTGTCATCAGCTAGGGATGCCTCTGCTGGGGGTGGTCAGTGCAGAAGTGATGCCCATGGGACAACAGGGATGATCCAACAAAGGGGAAAGGCAGGGCAGCCCATGAGCAGATCTGAATTAGGGGAGAGGCTGAGCATGCCCATGGCCTTTTCAGCAACAGGGAAACAGTGGATGAAAGTTTTAAAAGCCCCTTGCTCCTCACCTCAGTTGCTGCACACAGGAATATCATCCAACATTTTAAACTAGTATTTACATTTTGTGTTAGTATTTCTGCAGCTACATCTCCTAAGAGTACAAGGAAGTGGGAGCAAATGTTATATCTATGTAACATAGGTAAAAAACCCATCCAGATTCTTGTAATTATTACTCATTTATAATTTCAGCCTCCATATGCAGGTAAGTATTCTGAATTCTTGTCATGGAAAATTTCTCATGCATTTTTCTGGTACCTGTTGAAAATGTAGGTATGCTCCTACCCACATGGAGGCCACAGAGGGGTGGAAACTGTCATTGTCTGACTCTGGGGAGGTAAACATTGCTGCTCTGTTGGATGCTTGGGGGCACATTCATGTGGAGCAGATAGGGAGAAAAAGCACCCTGAATAGGTCCATGCCTGTCATTGAGGCTGGTAGAGTGCCCTTTGGTAAGGCCTTTGTCCTATTTTCAGCTGGGATAAAGTTAATTTTCTTCCCAGCAGCTGCTGCGGTGCTGTCTTTTGGCTTTAGTCTGAGAACAATGCTGATAACACACCAGTGTTTTAGTTGTTGCTAAGTAATGCTTACTCCGGTCAAGAGCAAGAACAGTTTCCCATGCTCTGTCACTGAGGGGGGGCACAAGGATCCAGGGAGCAGAGACAGGACATCTGACCTGAACTAACCAAAGGGATATTCCATACCATGGACCATCATGCTCAGTATATAAACTGGGGGGAGCTGGCTGGAAGCCACCGATAGCTGCTCAGAGACAGTGGCAAGCAACTGTGTTGTGCATAAATGTTGTTTGTTGGGCTGTTTTTACTTTTATCTGTCTGTTATTTCCATTTTTACTATCAGTATGAGAATTCATATTAGTATTATAATACATTGTTCTTTAATTATTAAAGTGTTCTTATCTCAACCCAAGGTTTTATCTTTTTTTTCAGTTCTGTGAAAGGGCTGTGGAGGGGCAGGGGTGAGTTAGCAGCTATATGGTACTTAGTTGACAACTGGGGTTAAACCATGACAGCCTTTTACTCTTTAGGTGCTCACTCTGCTGCTGGCACAGGACTCACTGCTGGACTCAGCCTTCTCTGTGCGCCTGGAAACACAACTCACCAGCACTGCTTTCGGAAGTGCCTTGTCCAGTTTTCAATAAAAAACTTACCATGGGAGACTTTGAGACCACCACTGACACCAGGAGTAACAGCTCCACCAACAAACACACATACTGACAGCCATTCCCCAAACTTGGTGTCCTGGGTTCAGCAGTAGCAGTCATGTTTCTCCTCCTTGGTAGCTGGTGCAGTGCAGTGTTTTGACTTTCGGCTGGGGAACAGAGCTGATAGAGATGTTTTGGTTTGGCCAAGGACTTTGTGAGCCTCATGCTCTGCCAGGGAGGAGGGGAAGCCGGGAGGAAGCAGAGACAGGACACCTGACCCAAACTGACCAAAGAGGTATTCCATACCACAGCACGTCATGCCCAGGATGTAACTGGGAGTTAGCCGGAAGGGCTGGGAGACTGCAGGGTTGGAGGAGGTATCGGTCGGAGCTTGGTCGGGCTTGGGGGGCGAGTTATCGGTCAGCTGGTGCTGAGGTGTTGTATTCTCTTCCCTTGTTATTTCCTTTATCATTATTATCATTGGTGGTAGCAGTAGTGATTTGTGTTATACCTTAGTTACTAAACTGTTCTTATCTCAACCCGTGGGAGTTGCATTCTTTTGATTCTCCTCTCCGTCCCTCCGAGAGCAGGGGGAGGGCAAGAAAGGGGGGGAAGTGAGCGAACGAATTACCTGACTGGGTTTAAACCACGACACTTGGGGGGAGCCTCCCCCAAGAGGGGTTCTGAGATAGATTGCATGCTGTATTGCCCATGCATTAGAGGAGGGTGCTGGTTTTTTAGTGTGCTTGAGCTGGTCCCAAGCGTAAGTCATAATATGGAGCAACAGTGATCCTCTGAATCCTAACTTGCAGCAGCAATGTCTAAGCTGCCCATGGGTACTGGACACAAGCATGACACTGCTCCTAACATTTTCCATCACTATCTCTGTCATACAGGAAATTATCGACAAACAGCTCAAATTTATGCAACACAAATGCACCTGGTGTGCACTTCATGCTGTAATGCCATTCATCCATTCACCGTATCAGTGTCTTTTCAAACAGATGCCAAACAGTTGATACAGGGGTGTTCTTTCAAAGAGACTTCTGGTGCGAACATCCTTTCTTGGTTTTCCAAATGAAAAACAGATCTATAGCTCAGCAAGATCAGTTTCCTCCCCCAACTTTCAGTCCTCAAAATAGCTTAGAAGCAAAGAATTTGACAGAACTAGTAAACTGAGGTTTTTTCCTCCATGTTCTCCTTAAAAATGCAGAGTTAAGAGATGAGCTGAAGGAACAAAGTTATGCAATACAACAGGTGCTTCTGACAGAGATGTCAGATATGCCCAACATCAAACTGAGGTGAAATCAGCATTGCCTCTGTGTTGCATCTTGTAGAGAGAAAAAGATTTCTAATCTTAAAGTGGCTGAAAGGACATATTTTTTCCTTACTCTATCCTGAACACTTCTTGTGCTTTAACACATATTTTGGGTATAGCAGCAGACTACAGTAAATGGTAAGGAACATTAAGGGTGAGCAGTCAGAAATGCAGAGGTCACTCCCGTTGCTAGCATGTGATTCGAAACAGTGAGCCACATCTGTGGCTGATAAAATTAATCTAACTGTAACTCAAAGACAACACTGGTTCATTTGCTTACAGGTTATGGCCAACACACTTTCCCACACATTCTTGAGCAATGGACTGGGGAGTATCACAGATGATCACTTCCATTGTGGCTATATAGTATGCAACAATTGTACCTCTCAGAGACATCAAAAAAAAAGTCAATACAAGAAAAGTTTGGGTTAGTGAGTTTCAAATGTTCCACTTTCAAATATATAATCTGTAACACACACCCCTGCCCCAAAAGTGCTAAATTAATTTTCTTCTTGATTTTGAGATCAAAAATATTAATGGTTGTTTTTCTTTAAGTACACCTTTGATGAAGATTGTTTTACTTTGCAGCAGCCTTAATCTGGAGTTTTTATAAAACCTTAAGCTATAGTAGACCCTCCACTGGATGAACTCTTAAATGTTTCATATATGTCCAGAAACTAACCTTGGCACTTACCCAAGGAACAGAGAAAACATGCTGCTTTTCCAGTTTTATAAACAAAGAGCGGATCCTGGATGTGACAGAGTCAGTGGAAGAACCAGCTCCTCTTGTGACTCCTGACCGCTAACTCCCCTTCAGAGACTGGGTTCCTCACCATATGTCTTCCTTCATGCTGCTGTGAACCCATAGGCATTTTGCATCAGAAGAGGGAATAACCTTCAAATCTAGCATTTCACAGAGCATCGTGCATGATCAGCCCAAATTTGGATCAACCTAAAACCACAAACAGCTCTTCACAAATAGGGATTGATCCACTGAAAACAACTGGTCTTTTTGAAAAGCTGATCTAATTCCCCTCCAAGTAGATTTAGTGCTTTAGCTCTTGAAAGAGATATTTGGACTCAACCAAATACAAAAAAATAAGGTTTTTTCTATCCACTGCTGAGCAATTCATGCCTCTAATTTCTAAACTGATTTCTCTTGAATTACATAAGCTGAAGTACTCAGATAGCCAAAGAAATCCTGTCTAAGCTTAAAAACAAAAAGTCAAATTGGCCTTAGACTGAGAAATCAGATTTCAAATCCCCCTAAAATTAATTGATCAAAATTGTGCTTGATTAAATTAAATAATAAGAACAGTTTTCTAACATATAGCAGATTTTTTTTACCATAAAAAAATGTTCAAAAGTGTTTTTAAAAAGTTTCGACATAACTGATTTTCTCATTTCAGCACATTTCCATTGTGTTTAGAGGGTTTCCCTATGTTGAAACAGAATCCAGGTTTTGAGTAAGATAATTGTGAAAATCCAGCAGAAATATTTCCAGTTTTGAAACAAAAAAATGACATTAAGCTTCTTTCTTTTTTTCTTTTCTCCCCCTGCCCCTATCTCAGGATTTCACCTTTAGTTCTATAGAAAAATGTGTTTTTTTGTATTTCCTTGGTTTTCCTAAGAAAAGTCTGGGTGAATATACCTACATCTAGTTCATAATTTAGCCAGAAACAATAGTTTCACAACACTAATATATTCATTTGCACCTTTTCTTTTTCCAAAAGAACACGATTAAGTTGTGAAAGAAACTAATGTCTTAAAGTTCAGCACCATAAGGAAATTACAGATGGCGAATCAAGCCCATGAGAGACTCTCTAATAGAAGAGAATGGGCCTGTAGCTTAGAAACACAATAAAGGTCTAAAAATTCCAGTGTGAATTCTATAGGTTGTTCGCAACCCTTCAGCAAAAATTAGCACCAGGGAAATTTCTGCAGTTGAAAGCTTCAAGACCAGACTCAAGTTCTATTATTAAATATTAGCATCTGCAGTCACACTGTATAATATTTGAAAAAGACCTCTCACTTAGTAAACATGACCCATTAATGACATGTTAGTTTTTATGCTGATGCACATCTTTATCTTGGCAATTACAATATCAGTTCGCGCCATTTCTGTTCCAAGGCAGCATCAGGTCACTTCCACCCCCTCATGAACACTGGCACATTAAACCCCCCCAAGTACTGGTTCATCTGTCTTCTAGAAGCCAAAGGTGGCCTGGAGTGTGCTCTTCCATGGTTGTTTATTGGTTTAGCATCTCCTGGTTCTGAGAAAGCTAGCTTTAAAATACAGTCACATATATGATAGGCGTATGTCACAGTCACATATGTATGTTCCTGCTATGGCCCTCGAGGCAGTATTCATTTCTCTTGGCTTGGGAACTAATTTTAGTCACAACTGAGCAACTCCACTAGCATCACAGATGTAAGAAAGGCATAACCAAGACTGAATTAATCTCCATTTGCCATTGCCCTTTTCACCCTGGCACCTCATGCTTCTATATTTCCTGTTGCACGTATATTTATGTGTTTCTGTTCTCAGTATCTTTAACAAACAAGGCTTGCATTCAACTGTTTGACTTGTTAGAAACAGCCAGATGGCAAAGAGGTGCAACACAAGACAATTCCTGGACCAGCATATTCCTGAACCACCTTGCTCCAGTCCCAGTATCCTGTTAAACATACTGATCAGTGAGCTGCTACCAGGGTTTCACTATGATTGGATATGATCCTTCTATGGTGGCCTTGTGCCAAGCCTTGGTTTGCTTTCCTGAGAATATAGGTATTTCCCCACCTCCCTGCACTGTCCTCAGCAAGACAGATGATCAATGCCTGCACACTGACAATGCAGTGACAAAATGGCCTCTCGACTCCCTCACTTTCCTTTCTATAATTTGCTACTGTCCTTGTCTGTTTAACAATGCATTTTATAGTGGAAGCTGATTCATTTGAGCTTAATAGCACAGCCAAGCTGCTTTCTGGCATTATCCCAGCATAATCACTATAATTCCTTCTGCTTTCAATATAGGTCAAGTTATGCCCAATTCAATAAAATATCATTTTTAAATAAGCATCATTCATCTTAGGGTGCATTATTCTGTTTCATTTTGGTACTTGTTCGTTATAATTTTTGTTTGCTTTTCCAGATTTTCCTTGCTCTTTAATTCTCTAATCACACAATGGATTATGAAAAAGCTGAATTCCTGTTAAATAAAGTGACCATATACAGCAATTTCTTTGCATTCAATTTCCATTCTTTCAAGCTTCAGCACTCATGCTCTCTTGGAGAAAAGAAATTAGTTCTGATTTCAGTTAAAGGCGTAGAAAAGAAGAGGAAAGAAAGGGTTTAGTTGTAGTCAAATCTGAAATTGAATAGAAGTAATTTTAAAAATAACTGGACTAACTGAGGTTTGGGAGGTCCAGTGACTGGGAATCTGACATTTTCTTGTGTGATGTATGGCATCTCTTGGATGGAAAACATCACCTATGCTGGAGAAAGAGAGGAAGACAGATGTAGGTTATATGTATGAAGCAATACTGACAGCTTTTGTTACTGTAAGTGGGTTCATGCCTAAAAGGGGCCTCTCTGACACAGAGTCTCCATAGCAGATGAGCATCCTAAATGATTCTAATGGCTTACATTCAGAGGAAGCAGTTTTTCAGAAAGTTCCCAACACCCACTGAAAGGATGCATAACAATAGGCCTGAACTTCAGTTTCTTTTGGCAGGTAATACAAAGCCGCAAAGAGAGGCTGCATTTTGTATCAAATTGAAATTCAATTAAAACAATACAAACTTAAATTCAGAGTTTAGATTAATTTAAATGCGATAGACTTTATTCTGATTCTACTGAAACACTTCAGTAATGTTGAAACAAAATATAAATATAGTTATTACATGTACTGATAGATACAATGTTCTACGTAGCATTTTAATATGAGTGAAAATTAAGTGAATGAGAACAGTGCAATCTGAATGAAATTATCAAAACAAGACAAAATTAAGCTATGAATGACTGTTCCCTATTGAATATGTGAAAGAAGTTGGCATACTTTTGTGATTTTTTTCAGTGGGAAATAACATTTTTAGGGGAAATGAGTATATGAGTGTTTTCCAGCTAGGTGCGTTTCCAGCAGACATTTTTAAGTAACACTCTGCTCGCTGTCTGATGGAGTGTGAGTTTAGTTTAAACTATGAGTTTAGCTTATACCATGAGTTTAGCTTATACCATGCAAACAAATGAATACTGAAAACCATCCCCAGTAATTATTATGTATTATTTATTCTTGTATGCCTGGTGCTCTTGCAGTTCCATAGACCCAGCAGGAGTGGGGCTTTTCCAGGAGAGCATCTGGAAGATTTTGATATACAACAACCTTCCTACTCTTTCCAATAAAACAGAGTGGAGGTGTTCCTCCTTCTTACGTTCTGCAGAGCAATAACAGCACATCCTGCCTGTTTTAAATGTCTCAAGCCAAATTGCCATTGATAAGCATGTGAAAGAAGAACAAAAATAAACACATCACATGCAGTCTGCAGCTAAACCTTCACTCTCTTGAGAAGGCTGGATACACTGCAGCTGTGGGACCAAGGGGACCTGAGTGGCACCAAACCCACCACAAACACAGTTGAAGAACATAGATTAGGCATGAGGTTTTATATCTGTATATGCGTATATAGGACATCAGTATTATGTTTGGTGAAAGCAGACTGATAGCAGATGGGAGAATATTCTCAGCAGGGCACTTGCTCCATAATTAGCTCTTTTACCTGCCTCTCATCCTAGGCACCATCTCTGGTTAGGTAGACCCTCAGTGAGTAGGGAGTATGCATGCATGCTGTCCTCTTCCTTCTCCCTTTATAAGCCAAGGCGGTTCACCAATGTATTATATGAAAAGAACAGCGCCCTTCTCTGAGCCCCAGCAATATCTAGGGCATTAGAAAGCGCTGTCAAGCACAATCACTCTCCTGAGCCACCCCTTCTTCTTGCCTTTGTGTCTCTGTATCTGGAGAACAACTCAGCCTGTCTGCACAGATAGCAAGCCTGAGGACTGGAGCTCTTCCTCCCTTTCTCACCACCCTCACACAATCCTTGCCCACCTGTTCTCCACTTCTATCAATGACTAAGGAGGAAGGGAATGGGGTGGCAGTGAGAGAACAAGAAGTGGGGACAGAGCAAAGAAGTCATGCAAAGAAATGGGAGTGGATATTTCTGAGCATTAATGATTTGACCCAGCTCCTGCAGGAGTATCCTCATGCTATTCTATCTGTATTTACGGGTATTTCTGACAGTTACAAAAGGAAATAAAGGGTAGATGATGATGTAAGACAAGTGTGGGGCTTAAAATTCCTGTATTTCTTTTCAAAGAGCAAGGAGAGTATGCTTTATCCTTGGGATAGCGTATGCAAAATCTCTGGGAGCTGATCTGTTTTGGACTGAAGATGGTGTTGTAAATGCAGGTGGTTGTCTCAGCTCAGCCATCTGTTTGAATCTCTCAGATTCTCTCAGACAGAGACAGTTCTGGCCATTTTTCCTGTAAGACTTAGCAGGTTAAGAAGGTGCAGTCAATTTCCAGAAGGGATCACCTCTTCCTTTCTGGGAAGGGCAAGGAGACTAAGGTAGGACAAGTACTGCATTATGCAGCTGTCTCTGTGCTTGATCCTGTCCCTCTGTGAGCACACAGACACCTGGACAAAGAGTCTGTAGCTTTCCCTTTGAGTTGCAGACCTTGTCCTTTTGGCTTTGTGGTTGGGCAGCAAGCTGCCAGCATCACCGGGCTGGTGCTGGACATGAAGGCAGCCTGGAAGCCTTCAGCACCCCTTCTCCAGGACACCAGATGAGAAAGGACCTTTTAGGTTTAGGTCACAGATTATTTACCCCAGTTTAATTCCATTTACTTCAATGAACTAACATCCATACTTTTCTGATCTGTGAAGTAAATCGCTATTGAAGTCCATGCGTGAAGTCAGAGCTGTCAGTCTGCCAGATGAATTTAATATATCTCTTGTCTGATCTGACACTTTTTCCTAGGTTGGTCTAGAAAAGAGTTTTGTCACACTGAAGAGCAATTCAAGATGATGTGATTTCTTATACTGGTTAAGGAATGATTCAAATAGCAAGTGAAGTGGAAACAGAGTTCTCTTAAGGAAAAGAGAGCCTTGAACTTCAGACATTCTCTAGCTTTTTATTTTATACACTCGAATTCATGGAGGCCCAAGAGATTTCCTAATTTCTCCTGAGTCTCTGCTTGGGTAGTGGAGCTTTTTTAAGTGGCAACAGCTTCTGGTTCTGGGCGCAAAATCTGACCCCTGGCACTGGAGGAGATGGGGACAGATTTTCTTTGGTGGTTCACTGCCATTCATAATAACATGCTTGTGATTAGTGCTTTAAGGTAACAAAACGTTTATCTATGACATCAGTTAAACATGGAGGCTAGCCTGGCTTCCAGATCAAACTCATCCAGCATAGGCAGATACACATATTGGCCTGAACCCCCTCCTCTGGCAGGGTGACAGGGCGCTCTGAATGGGAAACAACCAACCAGGCTTGCTGGGTGCTTTAGCCTGTACCCAGTATCTCTTTGGGTGTTCTGGGTGGCCTCAGCACTATCCAAGCTGAGCATGCGCCAGCCTAGTCCATGTGTCCTGTGTGGAGCTCTGCTGAGGAGAAGCTCCTAGACATGGCCAGCCACACTCAGACATGTGGACTTGGTGCACTGGCGCAGTGCTAGTGTTTATCAATGCATAGGGACAACAAGATCCACTGAGTTGTCTTTGTTGTTCTCACCAGAGGGAAACAGGGAAAATTGTAAGGCATAACAGGTTTTCCTTTTCTAGTATTTTCTGTCTCTGGTGCCCAGGGGACACCACCTGAGGACTGTAGAGCTACTCATTACCCGTGTGTGAGACCTCTAGCAAAGTAGTGGAACAAGTCAGACACTTTCCAAACCCTGGGGAAACCTGCTGTAATTCTGCATCCTTCCCGGATAACAGTGTGGTGTTTGTTTTTGTCTGGAAGAAGCTGTCTCTTTCCACTCTGACCTGTTTATATAGAGGGACAGAATTAACCAGTTTCCAAAGATTCTTTTACTACCTGGATTTCTTCACTGCTGGCATCTTTTCCCCATTGAAGCCTGCTTTTGATATGCTTTTTCAGTATGGTAATGAGTACATTCATCACAATTCCCAGATGTTTTTTGTTCTAATTCACTGCTTTGACTGCTTTAGAAATTGCTACATTACGCTAAACAATTCATTTCAAGCAAGGATGAATGAAAAAAAAACACATTTCTTTCCATAAAACTGTCAATTTCTCTTCGGACTTTCCACATTTCTTTTTCCTTATACTTCAGAGTAACAAAGAGTAACTAACTGAAGCCAAATCAATTAGTCAGTTAAGAATAATAAATGAGGAAAAATCAGATTTATAACTAAACAGGGAGAAACTGTCTGGTCTCCATCCTGTTCCTAACTTTTTTACTAATCAGGAGAAAACCAGGCTAATTTAGATATTTAGAGATTTATGGGTTCAACAGAGGGGTATAAAAATCACTTTGACTGATGGTCATCTCCTTGCAACGGACTGAAACGATTAAACTATTGAGATAATATAAAGCTAACATGTGTGCAGCATAATCCCCTATGTGCAATGAAGAGTAATAGTGCTTGGAGCACATGAATTTTCACATGAAATATCCTAAGACAGAACTGCTGGAAGCCTCTTAAGGCAATAATGGCTATAAATTCATATGTAATTCATTATCAGAGCCAATATATTACATGTAAAGAACCTTGCTGCCACTAAATGTGTGGGAAATAGTGACTAAAATAATTATTTTTATTCACTCATTTCATCTTTTCATGATCTAAAAAAATAACAGAAATGGAACTTGTGAGTAGTCTTCTAGTTCTTCATTTATTGTTATGCACTATGTGCTTACTACAAGTGCAGAGCAATAATCAAGATGATGCTGTTTATCCTACCAGCTGCTGACATTCACCTCTTGCTTCCCCATCTTCCTAGACTGCACCTGGGCCCCTCTGACAAGTGGTCCCTGGTGCGGTTGTGTGCTGAATAGCCACATAATTTCTCCTCTCATTTTTCTATCTCCTGTCTCTGCTGAAATGCTATCATTTTCACAATTGCAGCATCTTTGATTATTTTCTGTCCCTATCAGGAATTACACTAAATTCTGTCCCTATCAGGAATTACACTAAATTCTGTCCTTATCAGGAATTACACTAAATCAATTACACATTGATAAAGTCTCCTTCATCGAAATGTGAAAAGAGAGATTGGATGGTCCACATATCAGTCAACTCTTACTTCTCACATTGCAACTTGCTTCTCTATAGCATCCTCTCATCCAGCTACCTGTTCTTTCTGGAGATGGGCTGACAGGGAAAAAGAAGTCTGTATCATTAACCATATCAGCTTATGAATCCTTTTTTCCTTTTTGACATTTTTGTCTCTATTTTTACATTAAAGCAGTCTGGTTCTGAAGTTCTGCATTTCATTATGTTCTAATCTGCACGATTATTCATGAAAGAGAAATAGTTGGTTTTTTTTTTCTGTGTAACTCCTGAAAACATGAAACCCATAAAAAAGGAAAATAGAAGGCTAAAAACTAGCTAGAAAGGAGTAGGAAATAGAATGGAAAACATCAGTAAGTCATTACTAAAGTCTGCAATGCACTCATGCCTTGAAAACTTTATGCAGTTTTGATTAATTAATGTTTAAAAGGATATGATAAAAGCACAAAATGTACAAAAAAAAGTATAAAATAATGTAAAAATAAAATATGAATTTAAAACATGAACACCACGGGAAAATGAATGAGGAATAATTATTGACTGTTCCTCACAATGCAAGAACTGAGGGACATCAAATGAAATGATCAGGTGGCAGGTTAAAAGGAGATATTTCACAAGCTGTTCTTAAATTGTGGCATTCATTGCCACAGCATGTGCTGAAGGGTGTTGAGAAGGCTGGAAGTACAAGTCTGCTTAAAAAGCAACTAGAAAAATGATTGGAAATAAAGCCTACCAGAACCATGAGACAGATAGATGTAGTTACATCAGTCTCCCAAAGTTCCTAAGCAGAAGAGCGCAAAGCTGCGGGTTAACCATGGTAGCACGACAAGATTGTCCTGCTAGGCTTTTCCTCTATGCTTTTGCTACTAGTGCTTCACAGAGGGAGTATGTAGGCAGGAGAGACCTTCGATCTGCTGCAACATTGCCATTCTTATTTTCTTTCCTTCCCTCTTCTTGGGACCCTCTGTCTTTTGGTCTTCCCCTCCAGCAGGTCACCTTTCCTACTGTAAACACTTCCACATCCTCCACCTCTTTTACAGGAATTCCTGGGTATTGAGTCATCCTGGAAATGCATCGTGATTAGCTTTATACCTTTAGTGTATGTGTCACAATATCAACTGATTTTGGAAAGTGACACTTTTTTTTTTTTAACATTTGCAGATTGCTGAGAATGCCTTCAGGGATGATGAAATGTCACTGTATCTTCCAGCTTTGTAATATCACGCACACATCTCAGACTTTCTTGTGGTAGCAGAGATCAACAGGAAAACAGAAATAGGAGAAAGAATGAAGAGATGGATGGGTGCACTCTGCATTCAGCATTGGTCCAGGAAGTGAATTTTTCTTCTGAGTTAATGCAGAAAAATTTAAGACGGTGTTGGAGATATGTGAAATCCAGCCCAGCAGAGCCTTCATGGAAAGGAAGCTCCAGGTTCATGCCAGAGAGGGATGCTTGCAACGGGGGGCCCACAAGTGTGGCTCATCTCCTTGTCTTGTGACAGGATATTCATGTGGCATCTGAGCATGGCATCTAGCACTCTCTGTCAAGCAACCTGACACATCATACCCATCACCCATTGGTAGCACTGTTCTCTTTATTAATGTGGTGTGCATACACCCAGTCACTTGGAGCTGGCTGTCACTGCTGGAACAACTTGTTCAGCCAGCAGCCAGCTCTCCGCTGCGTCTGAAGAGCCTTTCTGAAAGAACATGGCAGAGCCTCTGTGATGGAAAAAGCAGCACAGATGAGGTGGGTCTTGTCAGGTCACACAGGATCCGGGCTGTGAGCCTGGTGAGCCTGCATTTCTGTGCTGATCCCCATGCTGTGCACGAAGTGGAGGAGGAGAAAAACTGCAAACTCAATCACTGTCAAATAGGAGCTTCCTGAGCATGATCAGCATACATCTTATTGCCAGATAAGTCTAATAAGGCTGAATATTATTGAATCAGACAGTTACAGCCCAAGATGATCTGGCCTAACCTATTGATTAATCTCACTCAATACCTGGAGCAAATGCATATCCTCATGAACTAGCAACCATTCACTGACATGGCAATGATAAATATAGACTGTTTATGTGATGAAGGGGTAGCCAGACTTCCTTTAAAAAATGAGTACATTTTCATCAATTACATAAATGTGCTCTTACTCCTGAAGAAGTGCAGATAGACGGTCAGCTATTTCCTCAGTATCCTTTACTTGTTATTTTCTCTCAGTGGAATCAATGTCTCTTTACTTGAACCACCAAACAAAAGGTGCCCAGTACTGAACAGATCTGTTTAACAAGCTTTGCAAGATAAATCTTGCGGAATATTTATTTGGATATACATTTCAGACAGTTAAATGCTCAGGTTTTACTTTTAACTTTCAATATGTTTTTGTGTATTTTAAGATCAAGGAGATTTATGGGATTTGAGCTCACTGAACTAGGAGAAAAGGGACAACGTTACAGCCAACAGCTGATGATTTGACCTCTACTCATCTTTGTAGAGACTCTGCTTGGAAAAAAAAAGAAATTAAACAAAGCTGACTAAAAAGTATAAATCCAGTTACATTTATCATACAGTACATTTAAGGCTGCAAAATAATTGAACACTCAAAAATAACCCTAAAAAGAGTCCTTGGAAAGTAATTGTATCAAATTATTAATCTACACTAAATAAATTGGCTTGACTTGTACTGCAGCTGCCTGCAGCAAATGTCTATTTTACTAAGAAGTATAAGACTCCAGAGAAATGTAATTTACATACCAATCTTTAAGTACTGCTGAGAATAATTGTCTTTGGGAGGGGGGTACAATTCCGGCACTATGTTCCTGAGGTACCTCCTTGCTAGTAGGTGTTGAAACTGCTGAAGATGTCCAGGATGCAAAAGCACAGTAAAGAATTTTTTTTCTTAATATCTAATCTAAATCTCCCCTCTGTCAATTTAAAAAGTTCCTCTTCAGCTCTCCCGTAGGCCCTCTTTAGGTACTGGAAGGCACATCACTAAGTTAACAGCATAGCCATGACATTTCTTTGTGACTCAGTGGCTATCCAGTCCATATCTGTGAGAAGGGTAAGCTATTATTCAGTCCAGCTTGTGAAGGAAGGCGGTGTCTACAGAGCAGTGTGATTTCCCCTGTTTAACGGGTAAGGAAGGAACTGTAGTCAGAAGGGAATGTTCCCTCTGTAATTGTGACAATCCACTAATAAGGATGACCATGCAACCTTTTTTTAAGAGTAGTGACTATATAAAAACCCAATCAACCAAACAAAACAAAAAAACACCCCCCCCCAAAAAAAAACAAACCCACACAACCCCCCCGCCAAACCCTAAAACCCAACTAAAAACCCCAAACAACCCAAACAAGATCTTTTTATGTCAGTTAAATCAGCTAAAGGTAATATACTGATTCCTCATTGCTTTCCAAATAGATCTCAGCCAGTGATATTAAGCTGTAATTTTTCTGTATTTTGAGCATGGAGGGAAAGAGAATTTGAAGGAAAGCAAAACAAAAGCACCCCCAAAATACCACAAAAAAAAATCCAGTAAGCCACTGTGGGAAAAGACTTTTAAAATCAGAAGTTCAAGCAGGGGAACCTTACAAGGAAGAGAAAGCCCATGAACATATGCTCAGTTAAATCAGTGACAAAAGCCCTATTGGTCCTGATAAGAGGGGTGAGCCAAATGTGATCAGGGAGATTGATTCAGTGCTTTGAGTAAGCAAAAAAGTAGGGAACCAGTGTGTCCTAATCCTATAGACTGTGAAGATGGCTCTTGTCTGTGACTGCAGGCTTCCCAGAGGAGCAAGCAATAGTTGCATGAAGTGGGGATGATAAAGAAAGATACAGCTGTTGTGTAAATCAGGAGAGAAATGTCATATTTCCCTATATTATTTGTGGAATCTCCTCCTGGGACATAAAGAGCTTTGAAAAGGCAGGTGACCCAAGTGAAGAAAAGTAGGCACTGAAGTGAACAAATGAATGGTTTGACAGCAAGCAGCTGGCATATTTTGCATAATATCTATTTCAAACTTCGATAACTAAACTGGCGTTCAGAAGGGTTTCTTTTCTTTTTCCTCCTTTTTTTTACTAGACTCTCTGTGCTACAGAGCAACTTTGAAGGATTCATAATTAAATATCTGACAAACATTAATGTCCCTCCAGAATTTAGTGAAGACCCAGTGCTTTTGCCCACTGTGGTTTCTCATTTACTTCATGGAATTAAGCAGACTAACACATGACACATGAAGCACCGCCAGGTTTACTGCAGTAGCTGAATTTCCATGAATATTCTGCTGCTTTCAGCATAGATAGTTTTGCCAAATAAAAATCTCAGCAAAGTAGTGCTCACCTACCAGGATTTTTTATTATTTTTATTTTTTTTAGAGCATGAAAAAAATTGTGTTTTCTTTGTCCATTTTTTGAGAAAGCAAACAAAAGAGAAGGCTTGCTGTCAGAGAAGGTGCCTGTTCACATCCAGGATGGTGCCTGTTCACATCCAGGCTGGTGCCTGATCCTCATAGAGTTGTGGTAGCTGGTCAATGCTCAGACTGAAATACAATGGTGTTACTCCAAACAAACTATAACTTGATTGTCTGAGCAGTGACAGAATCAGTATGAAGATTGAAGTGATCCATACAACAGTCTCTGATGACTTAAGAGTAAACCCCAAGCAAAGCCGCTAGGAAGTGTTCCAAGGTCTGAGGGCAGGACTGCTCTGCCATGAAGTCCCAGTGGGCACAACTATGGAACAATGCACTGCAATAAACTGAGATACAACAAGAAATAATGGCTTTAAAACTCATATACTGGATTTAAACCATAGGCTGGTATTGTCAGGAAGAAGACAATGCAATAGCTGGGCTTTGCTGGAACTCTTCACAATGGTGATTCATTCAGTAATCCACCATGTAACAATCATAAGGCGTACATAAGAAAATGCTGCTCCAGCTTGAGTTACCTGCAGCTGGCAACCAGCATTGCTTTAATATCTCTCAGACAACATAATCTCCCTGCAAAAGAGGCTCAAAGTAGGATTCCATGACATAAGAATGTTTTCATATGTTTTCTTAAGATAGCAGGAGCATGCTTTTTAAAGAAAATTATAAGTTTCTCTTAAAATGCAACCAACCCAACACAACAAGGTCACCAAACTGTGAAAAAGCAAGGGAGTTTGTTAGGGCATGCCCAACTGAATGGAAGTAACATTACTTAAATAAGTTATACAAATTATCTAAGCTACACAAAAGCAACAAAAACCAAAGGGAGAACATAAAGCTGACATAAGAGCTGCTTTGTGTTATTTTTTAGTTTTTGTACAATTATTTTCAGCATCACGTACAGGCAACTTCTAAAAACACATTTCCATTAATAGTTTGCTCCATCTTGCATTTCCTCAAAGTCTGAATTTTATCTTGCTGCTCTTTGGAAATGTTCCTCTTTCAAATCCTGACAGCATATTTGGAGAAAAACTGGAGTGCAAATAAACCATTTCTGACAGAGGACCACAAACATCTTTCCAGATGTCTTTTAAATATCCCGTTTCTAACATTACAAGCAATTTAGATACTACAGATTCTGAAATTGGTAGCTTCCAGTGGTGCATCTCAGAATAGAAACTCAGAGTGTGCCGAGCCAGCAGTCACTGATATGCCCTGAAAGGACCACTTGATGGGCTGAATTCTGAGAGCTGGAAAGTGTTTGAATGTTTCATTCACTGCTGCAGATGTTCAGTTACCCTTAAGAGCAAAGCCCACGTATTTTTTTGATGGTTGAACTTTTGACCTTTGCTTGGAAAAAGAAATAATCTCCTATGGGATAGCAGATATCAAGCAGAAGATATTTCTGAGATTAACAATTATTTTTGTTAATGAAAATAATCTCTCTGCCTTTCTTCTTCCCATCCCCTCACACATTTTCAATATTGCTCCCTTTTATAATCAGATTTTGACTCCTGAAAGACTTTCTTTTTGCAGGAACTAATTGAGAACTGGTCTTTCTTGTGTTTGTATTGGTTGAATGGCATGGGTAAAGTACCTGAATTTAATGGTGACTAACAGCCATCTGCCATACTCCATGACTAACATTTCATTTTTTGCGGGAAGATGTGATTCTGTTTTATATCCTTAAGCAATTCAAATCACACTACACAGAAGACATTTTGTCTTTTCAGCATCCATTTTTTTTTTTTTTTTTTTTTCCTCTGGAGAGAAGTTGAATCCCCTAAAGAATGTGATCAAGAGGGTTGCTTTTGGCCAAAACATAATCGAATCTGTTTTGGTGGCTGATGAAATGCAATAACGTTAGTCTCAGCTTACTTTCCTAACCTGTACTGCTTTGCAAAGATTATGCATTTCAACAGGATTATAATTGTCTGAGAAGTTACTAGCATAAAAAACGAGGTAATCTCTTATGAGAAAGTTTAGCATTGATTGCTGATGGATTGCAGTCTACTTAGATAACACTAATCAGTGCATCTTGGCAACTGCCAAGTGGGATACTGTGTGGCTTCAAAGGGATTTTTAGAAAAAAATGCTAAAAAAAAAAAAGAATTCATTTCAGCATAGAAAAGGAAAGTAGTGGTAGACGACAAGGATAAATACCTCAAGGAACTGCTTTGGGGCATTGTAGCTCTTCTACCCACTTATGGGCTATGCTTTCTGTCTCCAAGAAAAGGTATCCATAATGATAGTGTACCTTTGGAGCTGCTCTTCAATAGCATCTTATTTTATGATACTATTATTCTAAAGATTAACGGTTTATTAATAATATTCATAATGTCATTATTAGTTAATAATTAATTACTAAATATTTATTATCAATTATTAATGTTTGTAATACATTATTAAATTATCATGTAGAGCAAACAGGGTTGTAGATGGTAGAAATACAGGTATGTTTGAATGTGTTATTTGCCTAACTCCTTATGGAGTGAACATCATCTCACAGGCCTGTCAGTTGTAGGTCTTGGGGAGCAATGTTCCTATTACTAGCTTTGGGCATCATGCACTGCAAACTTAATGATCCAGTAGTGTGTTTTAATAGAATTAACTAGCTAACCAAAAAGCCACCAGATGACACCACACTCCTAATACCCATGACTTCCTAGGTTCCACTGCCATGTTGATCAAAAGCTGAACATGATTTACACTGTGGGGGACACAGGGCATTGGCTTAATAACTGCAGCCTTTAACAGCGATCCCATGAGCCTCTGCCTTACAGAATCAGGTCTTATCGTGAAGTGTGTGCTTGGGGTCAACCCTTCAAAAAGTGCATTTCAAAACTGCATGGTTTTCAATGGAAAAATAAGTGTAGCATTACAGCACACTGATTTTTAAGAGACAGCACTGCTCTGCGCTTCTGGCCTACTGGCTACAGATTCTGCTCCACTAGAGAGCAAGTCAGGGCTTTTGCAGACTGTTGCAGCATACTTTATGGACCATCCATAAATTATTCATGAAACAGCTAATTTTCCATGCATGCATGAGCAGCACACCTCATCCTTCCTTTAGGAGGTTAGGTGAGATTTGTTCATAATACAGCTTTGGCTAAAAATGTACCATGCATACACAAAACGTGTTTTTCAAAGGCTTTTAAGCCACGCAAATAAAAAGTGTTCACCACAGAAACAATCAAATTTCTCTGCTAAATTTTAAATTTCAGCCCACACCTGTTTCAATGTTAGAAGTGTCAAAAATCATCTCTCCCTTTTATATCACGAGATAAACATATTTGTTTCTTTTCTGTCACTTCAAAACAGCAACTTGATTTTTTCCTTGAACTTTGAGTTAACATCATATTTAGGCAACGTAAAAATATCAATCCAAGAATTAGATGGTTCAAACGCTATGAAGAAGTTGAAAATCACAAACCAAAAGACACAAGAAAAGTGTTGCCAA
Organism: Pezoporus wallicus; assembly: GCF_028554395.1. Classification (NCBI taxonomy): domain Eukaryota; kingdom Metazoa; phylum Chordata; class Aves; order Psittaciformes; family Psittacidae; genus Pezoporus; species Pezoporus wallicus. Next base: position 8,154,481 of record NW_026637663.1, read on the forward strand.
CATCCCATATGCTGTATGGAGCAAGTATATTACACAGGAGAGTACAGCGGCAACTCAAGCCCTACAGAGCTGCTTTTCTCTGTGCCATGCAGCCAGGCACACAACAGAAACCTTTAGTGCAGAGCATATGCTCTCACCTTTAGTGAGAGCTATATAACATGACTGGTTGTGGTTGTATAGATTTCTTCCCTGTGAAGTAAGGACATCACACAGTGATGTGCTGAGAAATACATGGATCTGCAATCTTTCCCAGGAACAGGACAGATGCCCTCTGCCTCTTCTCAGAAACCTGGGAGGAAGCTGTACACTGGCTCCAAGTCATTGCTGTTTTCAGTCTTGATGAAACCTTTTTCTCAGGTTTTCCTCTTCACATGGTGCAATGCAATATTGAAAGAGAACTGGAGCCTGCTGACATCACACTGGGGGAACAAATTGACTCTGACTCTACAAGAGTCCTTTTAGGAGGGCATTGAGATAGAAGACAGTTTGAAATTCAAATTCCGGGCTGCACTCACAGAACAGGGCATTAGAAAAGAATAATTTTGTAACTTGATTAAATATTATTCCATCTTGCTGTATTTGTGCTGTGAAAGGACCAGGCACACACCAAAGCTTAGGTTTACAAACTCTGTGAAATAGGTAAGTGAGGAAGCTTAGACAGGAGACAGAAATGTCAATATTCTGGTGGATCTGGGCCAAGCTTTGACAGTGTAAATACTGCACAAAGATGGCAGAAGACCCTTCCTCAAAGAGCGTGATGTCTAACAATGAAGAGTAAGTTACCGAGAAGTGACATACAGAACTTCTTATCCTACTGCATTTAAAACCTCACCATTCTACATGTAGGCTTAGCAGGCCTGCTCAAACTAGCCTACAATCCTTTTCTTATAGCATGTGTGTCTTCAGCAAGAGATTACCATCTCGTGAAACACGTGGGAGAGCAGTGCAAGAAAAACCCTGATACATTTCTAGCTCTGAACATTAAAGCGAAGTAGTTAGAGAAGGAGAGTTAGAGACTTATGATTTGCCACCTTTTAGTGGTTCAGTTTCACAGCTTTCAGGCAGCCTGCAGTCAATCTATGGGAGCTACAGAAGCACCAAAGCAGGAAAATGCAAAATTGAAGTGGTCTTCCTCAGCAGCATAACTGAGAAATAAGACAAGAACCCAATCCCCTGCCCAACAGAGACCACACTGATCCAGGCAATGGAATTACAATACTTCTGGCTGCAGTGGAAGCAGGGTGTCGTGGTTTAAACCCAGTCAGGTAATTCGTTCGCTCACTTCCCCCCCTTTCTTGCCCTCCCCCTGCTCTCGGAGGGACGGAGAGGAGAATCAAAAGAATGCAACTCCCACGGGTTGAGATAAGAACAGTTTAGTAACTAAGGTATAACACAAATCACTACTGCTACCACCAATGATAATAATGATAAAGGAAATAACAAGGGAACAGAATACAACACCTCACCACCCACTGACCGATAACTCGCCCCCCAAGCCCGACCAAGCTCCGACCGATACCTCCTCCAACCCTGCAGTCTCCCAGCCCTTCCGGCTAACTCCCAGTTACATCCTGGGTATGACGTGCTGTGGTATGGAATAGCTCTTTGGTCAGTTTGGGTCAGGTGTCCTGTCTCTGCTTCCTCCCGGCTTCCCCTCCTCCCTGGCAGAGCATGAGACTCACAAAGTCCTTGGCCAAACCAAAACATCTCTATCAGCTCTGTTCCCGAGCCGAAAGTCAAAACACTGCACTGCACCAGCTACCAAGGAGGAGAAACATGACTGCTACTGCTGAACCCAGGACATTATCCACCCCTTATTCCATACCATTCACGTCATGCTCAGATCCCACATTTTCAATATACCATCACTCTTATCTCGGTGCACTCTTATCTTAGTGCATGGACCAGTCCCTATAAAGCTGCTGCGTCCATCTGGTCCATGTCAGGCTCCATCTCTTGTAACAGTCTTCCAGAGCAGGAGAGACTGTGTGCAGTGTTCACACTCGTGAACAACCTGGGCAATAGTGTCCATTGTTAAGTCCACCCTTCGATCATGAGTCCATCTCTGTGTTGCATCTCTGCTCTGATGGCCTGAAGTGCCATGGGCCCACCAGGCTTAAAATAATTCACTGTCCCCTTAAGCAGTTTCTGCAGCTTGTTGCTGGGGACTCCATACAGCTGCCTTCCATCTCCGACGCTTCCAAAGCACTGGAGGGGCCCAGTGGACTAGATACTTGCCCATACTGTCCCACACACCCTGCCACTCCTGACTGTTCAGCCTTGGGGAAAACCTCTTGGTCCCCCTATATTGTTGTCTAACCCCAGACAAGACCCAAACCTGACTCTGCTTAACTTTTGAGATCAGACAAAATGGTTGTGGGTAGAACACAGCCTGTGTGTGTGCCAACATGCTGATCCCCATCACAATCAGCAGGCAGGTCCCAAGGATACCCAAAGGCCATTCAAAACCTTCAGAACTCTCACACGATGCTGCTGTACTTGTCACTGGGGCTGGTGTAGCTGCTGTGCTTGCCGGCTCTCCCACCGCCAGCTTCTCTTTTCCTGAGTCCAGCTCTTCCTCCTCTGTCGCGGAGCTGGGCTCCTCCGCGGGGCTCGGCTCCTCCGCGGGGCTCGGCTCTTCCGCGGGGCTCGGCTCCTCCGCCGCCTTCTCCCTCTGCTCGGCAGCCGCTTCCTTCTGCTCCTCGACCGCCCGGACCTCCTCCACCCGCAGCCGTCCCCTCGCGGCCTCCGGCCCTGCTCCCGCCGCCGCTTGGTCCCCGGGGCCGCTCTCCCGGGCCGCTTCAGCAGTCGCCGGCTCCCGGGGCCGCTCCCCCTCGGCTCCCCGCAGCCTCACGAAGATGGAGAGTAGGGCGAGGGCCAGGACGGTGAAGAGCAGCCGGACGGCCAGGTACAAGTGCACGGCCACGTCCGTCCCGCCCTGCTGCTGGAGCCCGCCCGTATTACAAGCCATTGCCATAAAGCACAGTGAAACGAGAACCTTAGCCCAGGCCCCACACTTGATAAACACTATCACAGCAAATACCGGCTCTAAGTAAGTTACAACATTCTGAAGCTGTGAGATCAACAAGAACAACTCTGATACCAAATAAATCAGCATTGTGACGAATTACTATTAATCCAGTCAGATCTGTCGTTATCTCAACCCCTCGTGCCTCACGTTGGGCGCCAAAAAGAACTGTCGTGGTTTAAACCCAGTCAGGTAATTCGTTCGCTCACTTCCCCCCCTTTCTTGCCCTCCCCCTGCTCTCGGAGGGACGGAGAGGAGAATCAAAAGAATGCAACTCCCACGGGTTGAGATAAGAACAGTTTAGTAACTAAGGTATAACACAAATCACTACTGCTACCACCAATGATAATAATGATAAAGGAAATAACAAGGGAACAGAATACAACACCTCACCACCCACTGACCGATAACTCGCCCCCCAAGCCCGACCAAGCTCCGACCGATACCTCCTCCAACCCTGCAGTCTCCCAGCCCTTCCGGCTAACTCCCAGTTACATCCTGGGCATGACGTGCTGTGGTATGGAATAGCTCTTTGGTCAGTTTGGGTCAGGTGTCCTGTCTCTGCTTCCTCCTGGCTTCCCCTCCTCCCTGGCAGAGCATGAGGCTCACAAAGTCCTTGGCCAAACCAAAACATCTCTATCAGCTCTGTTCCCGAGCCGAAAGTCAAAACACTGCACTGCACCAGCTACCAAGGAGGAGAAACATGACTGCTACTGCTGAACCCAGGACACAGGGCAAAGTTTGAAACTCTGCAAAGAGAATACAAGGCACCATCTGACTTATCTATGATGTGATCCAACATGCGCCTTCCCCAGAATGCTTTATCAGTTACTTGAAAGATTATTCAAGAAATTGACCAGTGACAGTTGGCCTTTGAGGCTGCAAGGGAAGCACTAAACACTTTAACACCCTCTCGCACAGGATGAGAGGTTCAGGCCTGCCATAGTCTTAACCTTGAAGGTTGGAGAGTCAGAAGGAGAGCACAAAAGGCACCTTTGCTATTGCAATAAACCCAAAAAACTTCAGGGAAACAAAACCCAAACATTTTCTCTGTAGGCAAATTAAAAGTAGATCCACAGGTTGCCATGGATACAGAAGTCCATTTACTTTAGTAGTCCTTTCTAGCAGCTAAACACAAGTATAAGTGATTAAGGAGAAAACACAGCTATGTTTGTAATGTTCCATTAAGTTTATATAATTAGTTATTTCAACTGCAAAACACCCCTGGTGACCTTTTTCTCGACTTTTCAGAAAAACCCAGTGGGCTGATGAGACCATTTTTAGAACCACCTGTCCTTCCTCTGCCTCTCCACAGTCATTTGGGATCAAATGACTACTAGAATGGCAATTTTCACAATTCAGAACCATTCTTTGGAGTTATGGTAATCCAACTGGTGTTTATATGCCTGGTCTGAGAGGAATACATCAACAGCTACATCTTAGATCATAAGGCAAACCAAAACCTTAGGCACACAACTCTAGGAGGAGCCTTTATAGTCCTGTCTCAGAAAACTGAAAGTTCCATCAACTCAAGGTGCACATGCATGTACTCCATCTTTATCATGTTGGGGTGGTAAATGCAACTGTCAGTCCTCCCTGAGCTCTTGTGTCCAGCATTCTCTTTAAAAAGGAAAGCTCAGGTTCTGACGTCTGGCATGCTGCCAGGAGGGAAGGTCCTGGCAGTATTCCTCATTCAGCTGTGATGGGAGCCTGTTTTTGGAGTGAAGCATGGTGTGAGTTGGGAGAAATTGCCTTTGCTGCAACCAGCAGCTAGAGAAGGATGGATGGGTTTCTTCAGCCTCTGGACTGTTTCCACTAATACTTTTACTGGGAGCCCATTCTGATAAACCTCTTACTAACATCCTGGACTTCAGAGCAGTCCTTCCCACTGTCGTGTTTTACTGAAAAACAGCAAACTTCTTAAAGACATTTGAGTGTCCATTTACAATTTCATGGAATCTGGATGAGGTGATTTCTACATCACCTGGATGGGCACTTCCATCCATCCACCAATCTAAAGTTTATTTCAATGTCTCTAGTATAAAGAACCTGTTGACACCTTAAAACTGGATTTTTTTCCATCTTAAAAACCATTGTGTGAAAGGTCATCACAGGGAATCACTATCTTTTGTTTCAGGGGAACTGCATATAAATCAGAGGGCATTTGTGAAGAGTAATCTGGTTTTCTACATGCCAACCCAGCAAACCAGATTATGAGGTTCAAGCTGGCTGCTTATCATTAACAGCAATGAAAATTCTGCAAGAGATATGGTGGCATGGATTAAAAGGATAGCTTTGCCTACAAAGGTATGATTTCTGATGAGCAGTGAGATGAAACAAACCTAATGTGACACCCGAGTTACAGGATAAGTTGGCAGAGCTCACAGTAAAAAGTAATTAAAAAATCCATTTGTATATAAACTTAGTATTTTTTTTAAAATACTCAATAAGACACTTCTGTGTCTACTTTTCAAAGTAGAAGTATAGCTTAAATCTCACCCCTGAAAATATACTAGGCTTTCCTGTTTGCTAAAGGGTGCACAGGAGATGGATTCTTTTCTCTGGATTTGGCCGTGTGCCCTACATAGAACTTGAAAGTTTTAATGAAGTTATTGCAATTTAAAAATATCTGAATAGAACATAAGATTGGTCTTTTAAATACCTACACAGCCCAGCTTTCTTCATATTCCAGGTTGTGCTAGAGTCCTTGAGAATCATCAGAAGGACACAGATCTCGTTGTTTTAAAGACAGAAACATTTGGTATTACAAAATTTGTAAAATCTGTAGCAATAACAGATCTTCAGATCAACCTATACTGAAAGTCTGCATCAAAAAATGTAAGTACTATTCCTCCCCCACTTGCATACAACCAATCCACAGGATCCGATTACTGTTTATTTTGAAAGTGCTGCTGTGAAAGGATAGGCTCAATAGCTGCTGTTGCTGCTGGTGAGAAAGGAAGCAGGGACTGTCTTCTGAATGAGTGTTTGTACAGTAACCAGCACAGTGGGATTCCAATAGTAATAATAATAAACCTTGATCGGAGATTTCAAACATTCCTGTAACATCAGACAGACTGTTCTGACTGCTGCACAACCAGTGGCTCCAGCTGCATGAAATCCTCCCATTACTCTGGGGATTATTCTGAATCATGTTTAACTAACCCAGTAAGGGTATAGGTATTTTCACTTCCCTCCTTTTTCTTGTGCCACCATAGTGCTTTTAAATCAGTGGCTATTTTGGAAGAATGATTACTTCACACTATACTTACCTCAGAAGCCAAACCTCACAATGCAGGGGCTCAGCCCCACAACCTACAGTGTGCTCCAGAGCTGATTCCAGCAGTGGCCAGGAGCACCCATGTCACTCCAGGCCCATGCAAAGCCTGCCTGGAGCGTGAGCCAGGTGGCAGGCCCAGCAGCCAAGGTGCCTCACAGTCTTGTGCTCCAGCACCTTCTCTGCTTTGCTTCAAGGGACTTTCCAGTGCTGGAGCTCTGTGCCCTATTTTGGGGCAGCAACGTCAGGGGCCCGACTGTCACGGGTCAACCTTGCAGGCACTATGAGCTGGTGAGGCTCCAGCCACGCTGTCAAGCCCCCGACCCACCCAGGTCCTACCTCAGCGCCTCTCTCGTCCCTGCGGGAGGCCCCCGCTGGTAGCCCCTTTCCCGCGGGAGTCCTTCACCGCGCACCCCGCACATCGGGCGCTACTCACTGGCCCGCCGGCAGCGAGACTAGCGCTCCTGGCGCTGCCCTGTCCGGCTCCAGCACCACAAGCGAGGGGACAGCTCCGGACGGGGCCGCAGCCGTGGCCGGAGACGGAGCCAAGGCAAGGGGCCGGAGCAAGGGACAAGAACTCTGGTCAAAGGGCCCGGGCAAAGGGCAAGGGCCCGGGCAAGGGGCAAGGAGCCGGGGAAGGGGCAAGGACCCGGGGCCAGTCGCGGCGCAGCGGCTCCCCTTCCGGCGGCATCGCGCAGAGGCGGTCTCGCCACAGCCGGCGCTGTGGTTTTAAATGGGCGGAGCGGCGGCGGGCGGCAGGGCGGGCGGTGGGCGGTCGGCGCTGGCCCGCGGCGCCCATATAACCCCACCTCCCGGGCGCGGACTGCCGCGGTAATTGGCTGGATGTGGTACTTGGAGATGTTGAGCTGGCTCCTTCCCCCCATGTCCCTGCACACACACAGGGGCGGGTGGTGCGGGCGGGAGCGGGAGGCAGGGCTCAGCCCCGACGGTGGTGGGGCGCCCCCCACTCCCTGCCTGCCGACCGCCGTGTCCGAGCCGCTTCTGCTGCTGGGCTGCTGCCTGCGACCGCAGGACCCCGCCGAGCCGGGCCAAGGGGAGCGCGGGCGGCTGCTGGCGGCGGCCGAGATGATGGCGGAGGGCGGCGGCGGGCCGGCGCGGAGGAAGGCGCTGTCGCTGTTGGAGGCGGCCCGTTCCCGCTATGAGAGCCTGCAGATCTCCGACGACGTCTTCGGGGAGTCAGGCCAGGACAGCAGCGGGAACCCCTTCTACAGTACCTCGGCCGACTCCCGCTCCGCCGCCTCCTCCCAGGATGAGGACGACGACGAGGAGGACGAGGGGCGCCCGGAGGGGCTGAGCCCGCGGGGCAGGGCGGCCCGGCGCCGAGCGCCCCGGGCCGTGGCCACCCCGGCGGAGCGGCGGCGGCAGCGGCAGGGCGGCGGCTGTAGCAGCGCTGTCCCGGGCGGCCCCGGCCCGATGGAGGAGGAGGAGGAGGAAGCGGAGAAGGGGGGCTGGACCCGGTCGCTGCGAGACGTCCCACCCCCTCACTTCAAGGATGGCAGCGGTACGCGGGGGGCGGGCTGCCGGGGAAGGGGCGTCGGGCCCGGGCGGCTCTAGGGAGCGGGGATGCCTGCGGGGGGGGCTCGGAGCGCGGCGCCAGGCAGGGAAGCCCCTGCGGGCCCGGCTGTCGGCCTAGGCTGGTGCTCGGCCTTGGGGCGGGGGGGCAGGCAGGTGCCTCCCGCCCGGTGCTTCCCGGGAGCGGCCTTACTGTCAGACCGCTGGTGCGCGGAGAGCCTTGCCGAGGCAGTGCGCGGGAGGGCAAGGGGAGGCCGCGTGTGCTTAGTCACAGGCACCCCGGCGCCGTAGAGATGCCCCGAGCGCCAGCAGCGATCGGATCCCCGCGGGATTCGGGCAGGCTCACCCCCGGAGCGCAGGTCCCCAGCTCGGCCGTGGTCTGGGGTAGCCGGTGGCTCCTCTTACCCCCCTTACAGGTGGGGAAAGCCGCTGGTGTGTTGTGTGGGTGACCTGAGCTGCCCTGCGGTGTGCAGAAGGGCTCTGGGAATGGAGCTGGGGTTCCCTCTGGCTGCAAGGCTTTCTGTGCAGCCGTCCTTAACCTTAACCCTTCTTGTGTGTGTTTTGTCCGGAGTGAATACCAGGATAGTGGTGAAATGACATGACGTGACCTACAGCAGCAGTGCACAGCGCCGAGATCTCCTTGGACTGCCTTGTGTGCCAAGTTGCACCACTGGCTTGCCTAGAGATCCTTTATAACCTATCTGTCTGCAGGCCTCAGTATCCAAGCCAACTGTGTAGCAGCAAGGCTTGGCAAAAAGCGATTAATAGTTATGAAGAGCTGGGATGTGAAATAAAACATTTGGACCACAGAACAGGATGTGATGATTGCTGTCATCATCAACTGAGCTGATAGTTTGCCTGTCCTAAGGTCACCTGTCATCATTGTTTTTTTCCATAGTGTTTAATTCCCTCACTTTGCTGCTAAAAGGTAAATGCAGAACAGTGCTGCTACACTTGGAGTGGTGTGCTAAAATTTGTGCAATAGGACAAACCTATCTGAGGAAGCAGCTTGGGATGAGGGAGTAAGGTGGAGCTAGCACTGGAGGCCAGAGAAAGTTCTGTCATGCTTCTGACAAATAGAAGTTACATCTACCTGTAGAAATAGCTAGAGCCTGTAAAATGTTTAAATATAAAGCTGATGTGCTTTCTTAAAGAACTCCCAAGTTTTTTTGATGATAGTTATTCATAAGCATATCTGAGATCATGAGCCGTAGGCTTAATGGTGTGATACTGTTTCAGCATCAATTATCACTTAATTTCTCTGCCTTTGCTGGCTTATTATTTCATGCAGTTACTTTATAGTAATATCCATTTTAACATAGGCAGACCTGGGACTAGGATCTGGTTTGGAAAAAAAATTAAGTTGATGACCTATTAATTCAAGAATTCATATTTCCTTTGAAATAAAGAAGTCTGATTTATGGTTGTCAGAAATAGATGCAGACGTCTCTTGAGGAACGTATATGGATATTGCTGTGAATGTTTCTTCCTAGTAATAGAGAAGAGGTTGCTGCTGCCCTTTCATTCTGTCAATGATGATAGATGCTGCATGCTGTGATTTGATTTGATGGAAGTTTGGTTAGTGTCATTATTTGATACGTGTGAAATGTGTACCTGCTGTATATTTTGACTACTGAAATTCCAAGCAATGGAAACTACTGCATTGTATATAACTAAGCTGTTATAATACTGGTTTTGATTGACCAGTTTTAGACCATACATATGTCGTAATTGGAGTCATGCTAGGCATACTTGTGCTGGCACCATTGTTGCTTCACTGGACGCTGCTCTGACCCAGGAGTTTGGATCCATACCTGCTGAGGAAAAGGTGTCTGCTGAGGTGAAGACAGCTGTCCCTTGCAGTGACAGCACATCTTTTAGTCACTGATGGAGTACAAAGAAGAAATGCAGGATCAGACACAGGGCACTACAAAACTGTGTTCTTGGTTCAAATGTGTTAGATATAAGAATCCTTTATTTCTAGGCTCTGAGCTTAAAGGAAGAGGTTTTCATGAAACTGGGATAAAGCTTATCTTTGGTTAGCACCAAAACTTCAGAGAGAGAAGAATTATAGTGGCAAGTACTTGACATCATCTGATACCAGAAGACAAATGTCCTTGTGAACTGAAGTTCCATGGGACTTCAGCTATGTCAGTGCTGGAAATAAATCCTTGAATTAAACTAGGATCAAGCTTGGTGTCAAGCTTTTGGGTTTGGGAGACTGTCCCTTCATGAAAGGGAAGGCGCGTAGAACGAAGAGGTGCAGGTTAGTTAATGAGAATGAGCTAAAACTCCTAAGGGAAAGAAAAAAAATTGAAGAGCCACTTATGAAACTCTTGTGGCCTTTTAAACTACAAGTAGAAAGTTCTATTCCTTCTTTTTTTTTCCTTGTAAGTTACTTAATACTGTCATTCCCTCCCATGATATTAAATTGATGTCTTGAAAAGTATTGTAGCCATTCCTAGAATTAGTCTTGAGCACAGGCAGGCTAACTGGTACTTCATTTCAAAAAGTATAGTAGAATCCCAGGAGTGCTGGGTATTGCTGGCAGCATTAGATGGTTCAGTATGTCCTCAATCTGAAGTTAGTCACTGCATGTGTTCCTGGTGACACCTGCCTTGGCTGTGTAGCAGGTTCTGATAAACTGGGAAAGGCCCGGAGTAACTTCTGTTTCAGGAGAGGAGCGACTGGATGGTATTGCTACGCAACGCTACTGTGTGTCTTTAATTTTTGTTTTCTGCCTCTTCCTTAGGATTTCCAATACTGTCATTCCTGTTCCATTTAATGAAAATAGTGGGTGCTTAAACTCCCTGGGGAATGGGGACAATGGGATGAGACACAACATGAATAGGTTTAGCTGACTTCCTTTGTGGAAATCCAAAATAGCTGTTAACTTTAACACAGAGGTTGGAACAGATGGCTTGCTGGCACTGTGTGTTACTTCCAGTTGAGCTACTCTGTGAAATTATTCTTTTTAGTTGCTGAGAAAAATCCAAACCATATTGTGATGCCCTGATTTTTAAGCTATAACTAGTGGCACTGTGTAGTTCTGGTTAAAAAAGTTTGAAGAAACAAGTACCTGTTACAAATATGAAAGCAGCAATGCACATTTTGAGGTACTGGGGTATGAATAGTGGATAGGAAGTCTTGGAGACAGTTACTGAAATGCCTTCCCTTCACAAAGAGTGCCTGGCTAAAGCAGGTCTGTGGGTAGGTCAGCATGTATTGAAAAAGATTATAGCGTTAATGATCAAATGTTAGATCCAGGCATGTTTTGGCATCTACCTTCTCATTCTCTCCCACTCTCCCTGTGAAGGGGAAGCGGAATTGATTTGATGGGAAGTGAATCTACATATAGGTAGGCTTCTAGGAAAGGTCTGACCTCTGTCCAAACAGTACTTTAATTGTAAAAGGAGGGATAGCTGGGACTCCTCTGGCTTCCCTTCATCTGAGGGCAGGACAGAGGTAGTTGTGGAAGTGCAGAAAGAATAGGAGAACAAACTGCTGCTAGGAGAAGGAAAGCATAATTGAAATAGAGCAACTATTACCACTTTTAGTGGCAAGCTAGTAAGTGCCAGTGACGTGCTCTTCCTTCCTTCATGAGTGGGGTGGATCTGAGTGATACGTTCCCTTGTTAGCTCAGTAATCTGGCCAGGAAATGTTCTGTAATAGATGAAGGTGCCTTCAGTTGCGGTTGTTCCTTATGCAGGGTCTTAGAAGGTACAAATATCCTGGTATTGCTGTAGTTTCATGTTCCTGAATTGGGGTAGCTGGTGTTCCCTTCCTGGGTCCAATACTTCCTATATCACTATAGTTCAGTGACCAGAAAGTTGGACCTCAAGTGTAAGAGCACTTCTTATTAAGGATAATATTTTAGGGTGGCAGCAATAATGGTGCTCTGAGCAAAAGTTAGTGCTGAAGTCCTCAAAGTTACAGCCAATCAGTGCTATTGTTTTCTTCATTTTCTATGCCATCTGAATCCTGTTCTTGAGTCTCGACCTGAAGACAAAATGGTAAGAATGTTCCGTGCTGAAAGAGTGTAGCAACTGATCTTCAACTTGCATTTGGAGAGTGTAGCTAGCTTTTTATGGATTTCCAGAGTACTTCTCTAAAACACTGTTTGTCCTAAGTTACCATCTTTGAAGAAGATGCTCTCAAGGAGAAGTTGCATAGGCCATGTCTAGCAACCAGGCTCTCCTTGTCACCTTGAAGAGGCTTAAATGAATATATAAAGTAGTTTTTAGTTTTTTAATTTATTTTGGGTTTTTTTTTAGAGGGAATGTTAATTTCCAGAAAGAATAAATGGCTGTTTCCCATATCCTGCTCTATCACTGCTGCCACAGGAGAGATGGTCTTCTGCACAAGTGAGGGTATGCAGTCTGACAGTTGAAATCAACCTGCATGTTCCAGCTAAAGTCAGGGAAGCAAGGCACATTAAATGCTAGGTTGTGACTACCATCACAGTAGAAAGGGTTTTTTTTGTGTTTAATCACAAATGTCTGTTTGCATGTCAGCTGATAAGACATCACTCTTGATTGTATTTTTCAGTTGTGTTGTTATTTTATGAATGCTAAATAAGCAAAATGAGTTTAGTTCCTTCAAGTTAGTCACCAGTGAATCATAGCATGGAGTTGTTAATTTGACCTGTGTTTCAGTACTTTTACTAGAGGTAAACAATTCAGTTAAAGTTAAAGAATCAAAGGAGAAGAAAGTGGTACAGGTAAGGGGAGAAAAACTTTTAGCTGTTACCTGCATGGCTATAATTGTAACTGATCAGAGAGTTGTGGCAAGTTTTAGCAGGATGCAGTGGGAGATCCAGTGTGTGTGTTCTCCCCAGGAGTATGGACAGGTGGATGGGAAGGTGGCATTCCAGCAGCAAGGAGCCTGGAGGCAAAGCTCTTGGATCAGGCTGGGCCATAAAAGAGGGCATATACATATCACCATCTGACAGTACTGATGATCTCAGCTCAATGGAATCTGCAGGCTTTAGTCCTATTAGATTGAGGTCAATATTTAAATATTCTGGAGGTGGAGGAAAAGCTATAAAAACTACTTAGTTGCTTATGGCAGATCCTGCTTCAGAAATATCTGGGCCACATTCTCTGACTGTGATCAGTGGATGAAGTGCCACTGACGTGACTTGCTTTTGCTTATTTATGTAATCAGAGACTTTAGCTGCTTGTTACTTGCATAACCACAGAAAATACTGGGAAAAAAAAGTGTATCTACATAATCTATTCTTGCATTCTGAGTAGAAATTACTTACAATGACAGCATCACAGCACTTCCAGGAAGATACTATAAATACCTGTCACAAAGGTGTGCATTACTACTTTGCAGAGTCTTTATAGGATTTTAAGGCTTGAAGTTTTGCTAAATAAATGAATTATGAAAAGGCTTAATATTTTATTCGCCTTACGAAAGCTAAATGTGCTTTTCAGGTGGTTTCACTGGGTTTAGAGCACATTTTCCTGCTTCCGTCATCACTGAAGTGAATCAAGTGTGTGACATGACAGCCTTACTGATTCTAAAATTTAGTGCAACTTGGCTATCTGTGTTCCCTTCCTTCTTTTGCCCATATCTCTGCTATTAAATATGCATTTGGGGAATAACCTAGTGTTGACAACTTCGCTACATGGGGGAAGGTTGTTCTCTGCTTTTATACAGAAAACCAGTTTTGGTCGATACTTGAGACATGAAAGTCTATAAGCACTGCAGATCAAGGTCTTCTCCGAAGACACTGTCTAGTCTTTTACAGGGAAAAAAGCATATTTACTCCTATATCTGTTGCTGCATAAAATGAGTCTTTTCCCCTTACATCTATTGATAAGGTCATTTAAAGTAAGTAAAGTAGCTCCTACAGCTACTCATGTCCTTTTGTGAACATCACAGAAACAGCATAGCAAACAATTTCCTTGTCTGCGTACTTTAAAGTCAACCTGGAAAGGAAATAAGCCTCTCTACTGGGTTTAATGAGAATGCTAATAGTGGAGTTGACTTGTTAATTCTGTATAGACTGCTAGGTCCCAGGAAGCTGTCCTAGATGCCATAGACTTAAAAAGAAGTTGGAAATTTCTCTTAGGTGTGCTTGTTCGTGTAGGTGTTTTGTTTCCCTCCTATGCTCAAGCTTCCAAAATTTTGGAGTAGATGGATTTAGCAGCTTGGAAATACAAGGCGTGTCTCAAATGGAAGTACTAATGGATACAGCTACACATTTTACCTAAAGGTTAGTGGGATATAATCCCAAAAGTACCTCATCCTTCCAAATACTGCCAAAAATTGGACATGTTATTAGAAAACAGAACAGATGGATTTAAGAATGCGTGGCTGAGACAAATGCATGAGGTTGCTATCATCTGACATCTTGCTTCCTTGTGGCAAAGCGTCCTTTCTAGGAGCTTATTGAAGCTCCCACTTCATATTCCTTAAAGAACAGGATGTTAATCAGTCACTAGTGCTATTTGAAAAGGAACAGACATAACTGAGTGGGTCTTGTAAAAATGAAGCAAGAGCTCCTTGACTGTGGGACTGCAGGGAGATAGGCTTGGGAGGCTCCTTAGCTTATTCTGTATCTATAAATTACTCCTGGATTATCTCCTGGTTTTCTGTGAAGACAACTGGTATTAAGGGTACATGATAGAAAACATGCTTTTGATCCTGCTTGCTCGGACAGCATGAGGGGTTCTCGTGACCTGTACTGACAAGGTGTATTTGCCATTAAGGACAAAGAACAAACCCAAGCAACTTCTATTCAGCAAGCAATACAAAGCTGTAACTGCAGTTGAAAACTGGGCAAACTTTGAAGTGTGGTCCATCAGGCACACTGTAAGGATGCAAAAATCATGCCAGAGAAGGATATGCAGAAGACACGGAAGCGAAGAATATTGTGTGTGTCTGGATGGATGGGTGGAATTAGCTGTGTTTTGGACAGGAAGATTACTGGGCTGAGATAAAAGAGACAGCAAGCCCGTCAGTGGGCACAAATGGAAATGTTATTTCTAGTGAAGAAAAAAAAGCAGAAAAAAGACTTAAAGCAGCTGCTGTTATAACTGTGATTCATTTCTGATTGCATATGGCAGAGAGGTGGGTGTGTATGAATGATTAAATTGAAGCAAAAAAATGAGAATATCTTTTTTAAAAAAAGTTGCTTACAAAATTCACAGTTGTGGAAAGTCTGACTCCAGTGCATACAGTCATTTGTGCTTTTTTTGAAAGGTAGATGCTGGCTAACTTCCCGGTGGGGTAGCACTTGTAGGTATGCAGACTGGGGTCGGCGTGTAGCTGTGGGCGTGCGGCTATTCCCATTGATGTCACAGTGCTGTCTGCTGATGGATGCACCCTGCTGATACAGAGCTTGGGCAATGGTAATCTTGTCAATTCAAGCACAGAAAAATTACTTTGAAGAGGTTATATGCATTGAAACTCATACATGTATGCACTTATGCGTGCAGGTTATGGCATTTAGGGTGGGAATGTAGTCTTACTTATTCTGCCCCAGTGCAGGGATAACAGTGGAACCTGGAACTGGACTGCAAGGCAAGAGGTGGCAGGGTGGTGGTTTGTAGACCTTCTCTTGCTGCACTGGTATAGAGAAAATGAGCCACCTTTGGTTTGGGGTAATGGATTCCCAAGATCTTCAAAAATATAAGATACTCTTATATCTGTCATGCTGGATCTATTGTATTATGGATACAAATACATACGTGGATATAAATTTATGTAGCCTTTCAAAGGGCTTCCAGCTCGCTGGACTGTATTCCTGAATGGCATCACTAAACAAGACCTCTGTAAATTGAAGATTTTTCCTCATTTGTCATCATAGTTATTCCTTACTTACAGACTTGTACTGTTATGTAGTTGGTTGGTTTGAGATGAAGTAAAATACAGGTTCTGAATACTTACAGTTGATCTGCACTAACTCCCCTTTGTCACTGGCTTTGAGATTAAAAGAAATTAAGCACTAAGACATTAACTGCATTTGAGTGATCTGTAGCTATTTTCATGGTGCTAACATTGCTGCAAATATGTCTCAATCCTTTAATGGTAAAGAAAGGAGGCACCTTTAAGCGTATCACGAATCTCTCTCACTGAGGAAAATGTGATGGGTTTTGGAGTAAATGACATCCTGTTCTTTCCACTTGACAGGGTTACACTTGATAAATAAGGAATGACCCCCTCCTGAAAGGCCTTTCTTCATTTGCTTCCGTACTACTGGGTAATGACTCACACTTAAACTGACATCAGAGATGGTATAAACCAGCTTGTCAAACCTCTATAGCCATCCCCTGTCTGTGCCCCATGGGGGCCTCCCATGGGGTCCATCAAAGCAGGGCTTGTCCTACTACCACAGCCAGTACAGTTGCAGCCAAGGGTGATGAGGCAGCCCCTGGTATAGCCCACCTCCCTGGAGACGGGCTGAGGTCATGTCAGGATGTGTGCCTGTGGCTGGGCTGAGCAGGACAAGCTGCAGCCTGGCCCAGCACAGTCACAGTGTTCCCCATCAGACTTGCATCTGTGTTTTCTATGCTTTCCTTGTTTTTGGAGGCAAATTTGTGAGGCAGGCAACCATCTCTGCATTACTAGCTCTGAGTTTCATGTTGTTCCTTGCATTATGCTACATCTGTTGCAACAAAGTTTGTGGATATTAAAATACATAGGTGGGAGAAGCAGGTAGATGTAGAAATATCTGACAATAAATACCATCTAGTCCCTGTCAGGTGTTCTCAGTAAAATTGTCATTACTACAAATGTCTGTCTGTCTCCGCTGGATTTTGATAAGGTCTGGCTCAGGATCTCCTAAAATGCGGTGCATGACAATCTAGCACGAGATAAATGTTCTGATGGAAGAATTTTACATTTTTATATATATATAAAATTTAATGCAAATTTGAAACCACCTTCCTGAGTGGAGGTGCATTTACTGAATTTGTTTATAAACTTTTAGATAACATGAAGTCGGGAGCCACTCTATGTACACTGGAGGACAGGCTGAGAATTTGCAAGGTTACTGACAGCCTGAAATAGCCAGGGGGGAGGGTGGACAGCATAGTGCGAGAGAGAAATGCCTAGTGTGAAGACAACAGTGAATAACAGAAGAAGTGCAAAATAGAGGGGAAGTGGAAGAACTGTTTAGGTGGAAAAGGAACTGGAGATTGAAGCTGAACAGCAGACAATTGTGACTCAGTGTCATGTTGTTGTGAAAAGGAAAACATCCTCCCCAGATATTTAAACAGAGTGTACAAGACTTGGCAATGAGACTGGCTTGCCATTTAGGAGAGAGAGTCTGGGTCACCAATCCACGTGAGAAGCAAATAAATCAAATGTGAAAAGGCTGATAAGCAGAAAATCTACTAACCAGACATCTTTCAGTATTCTGTTTTTAAGCCATGCAGATAAGTAAGGCATACTATAGGAAAGGGAATTATCTGCCTTGTATGCTCTGAAAACTGAATATAAGGAATAACAGATATAAATTGACTTGATGGATAATTAAATCAGACATGATAGAAACCCTCAGGCAGACAGTGCAGTACTGTGGAAGACATGAGGTGTGTCACTGGAAACCTAAAAATAAGTGGTGCTAACCTGTTGTAGCAGACCGATGCTCAGTATGTGTGCTAAATGAGGGTAGTGGCCCATTGCTACATTTTGAAGGCACCCAGCAGTGCCTAGGTTTGTACTTGCATTTGCCCATGTCTCTCTTTGAGGTAGGAGGAGCCCCCTTGCAGCTGAATCCAATCACAAAACAAATCTCTGTAGATCATGAGGGTGGATATACGAAGGAAGACAAGCACAGGTCTGGAACAGGCCAGATGCCTGCAATAACTGATGGCCATACACCAAGGTACAAGAAAGGACAGCAGAATGTCTACTCCATGTTTCTCCAATTTATGGACTGGGTGTCAGAAGGCTGTTTCTTCACTTCCTTGTGAGCATTGCAAAATTGGCACTTGGGTCATTTTCTGATAATGAAGTATTTGAGATTCTTCTTCCTAGGCTAAATATTAGAAAGTAGCAGGTTTCTTCACAATCTTCCCTTGAAAGAATACACCCCTGCTTCTTCTAGTAGTAGTTCTCTGTCTTTCCCAGCTTTGGATCAACTCTTTGTTGGCAAACTGCACCAGGTTCCAAATGAGGTCTTACAGTTCCTTGATCAAAGGTACTAATATGTCACTATCTCCATGGAAGATTACTAAAAACCTACCTAATGCTGCCTAGAAAATCACTGGTCAGGAGTCAGCAGCGCATCACATCACTTCTCTGCAGAATAAGAGACTCTTTCTGACTTGAGCAGATAATTAGAGAAAAAACTTTCATTATTGGTCTGTAATGTTTATTTTGGCCAACAAATCTAGCTACTATCTATCAGGATGGTTAGTTCAGCATTGCCTGTTAGTGTCTTAATCATATAATCAGTTGCAGTTGCATGTTCTAGTAAAAAAATGAAACTATCTCTTTCCCATAGTCACCTGCCTTCATCCAGCCAACTCCTCTCTCAGTCAAAGATGTGGGTAAAGAGAAGACAGTAATACTCTTACTCATCCCTGTTGATGCCAATTAACCAATTAATTGGCTAGAAACAGAACAGATAAATTCAACTATCCTGTAATATCTTAGAAGCTTACTTACTAAAAATGATTCTAAGGTGACCTATGATACAAATGCATATGTCTTGATGTCCTTGGTTAGTCTTTCCTCCAAAATCTGTTCAGTCTTTGAGGAGTATTGAGACCACAGTAACGAGTTTAAAGTCACCAGGTCTCATTTCTCTTTGAAAGTCTTTATTTTCTCAGCTTGATGTATTACCTTGAACTTGGATTCACTTAGGTTCTTGTTATGGGGCTCCTAGTATTTGAGGATTAGGAACAAAAATATATACTAAACTGCAAGAATTGATCTTTATTTTTTTTTCTTAATGTCTTTGTCTCTGCCACAGGTATTGCAGCCTTTGGTGTCCTGACCTCGGACTCATGAAATGCATTCTCTTATGAACCTCATTTGTGGCCTTGAAAATGAAAACAAAATCCTTGCCCCGACAGCTGAAGCGCACCTAGGTTGTCATGAAGCTCTTTCCCCTGAAAACTGCACTGGCTTCACTTTTTCCTTCTTTCCCTTCATCCCCATTTTATGTTATAGAGCATTTTGGATTTTTCTGTATGAGGCACAGTTTTGTGTTAAGAGGTTAACACAAAGCTAAAGGATGAGGGTATAGCCAGAAGTACCTAATCCTACAATCCCACTAAATTGAGATAGATACACTTGAGTTCTGTTAAGTGCAAATTATAGTGCAAGCACCTACTTGCTTTCTGGGACAGATGGTGGGTGTAAAATAGTCAGCGATGGATATTTTTGAATTGGTACTGTCAGATTGGGTACCGAATATGAAATTGTTGTAGGAATGTGAAATGGGCTTGACACTGTTAATGTTGTTGATATCGTACCAGGTTTTAACTCTTTTTCTTCCTGGCTGTTGGCTATCACTCCCTGAACCAATGGAAAGAAACTAAGTGAGCATTAGTTTCTTTCTAAAAGCAGCTATTTGTTGGCATTTTATGGGCAGATACAGCAGTTGGGTGAGTGAAGTGTTAAAATACAAACTGTGCCTTTTCTTCAGGTCTTTTGCTGAAAGGTTGACTCGAAAGGGGTCTGACATTGAGCAGTGCACTACCAATTGTTCTAACATCCGCTTTCTTCCTAAGATAAAAGGGAGATGGGATTCTTTCTTTTTTAAGCTGAAATGGGCAGCTAAAGGGAAAATGCTTCAGCACAATATTTTAATCAGAAAAGAAGTGAGAAACAAGTATAACAAAAGCTGTTCAAAACTTTACTGTCAAGCTTTTAGTTTCTGTTGAATCCTTTTAATCTACCCTGTAACCTTTTCCTAACCTCCTCTTCTCTGCTACAGCATTTAGTTTCTCTAATTGTATTCTGCCTCCTAGAATCCTTTGCTGTCACAGAAATGAACATTTCTCTTACATCTTAATATAGATCCTACTGATACCTCACATTTTAACATCATGTCCTTAGTCATCATTATGAAGCTTCCTCTTTTTTTATTCTTTTGGGCTCTGCTGGGCAGCATGTCTTCATTTTCCTGTTAAATGTGCAGGTAGGCTGGGGCAGGGGTTCATTGTTCAAATTTTGCTGCTTAGTAAGCCATGCTTTTTGCAATTTTGCTCTGCCCTTTGTGCACAGATCCATTCCTGTGGGAGGAGAAGGTAAAGGTCTTCAGGTACCGAGTTCTCACCTATCTTATGGAAAAATAGCTGATGGGGGTGACAGCCTTTTGAATTGCCCTTGCTGAAAGACTGCTTGTTTGAGTTCAGTCCTTACTAGACTGCACGTTTGTAGTGAGAAGAGCCTGTAGGCTTTAGCAGCATCTCCTGCCACCAAAGCTAGTTGATGTTGAGAGGCAAGGCCATGTGAAACCAGACTCTTGCCTGTTTTTGCATTCATAGTGTCACATAAAGATGACAGCTGGTACTTCTAACATACCAGAGTGATGGCCAGATGCCCCTGACTGTGCTGCTCACCCACACCCGCTGCAGCTGATGTTCCAGATCTGCTTGTGTGGGAGATGCAATATGCGAACAACTGTCACACCCACCACAACATCAAACTTAGCTTGAAAAAGCTGGAAGGAATGCAGCTCAACAAAATCTGAGGTTTGGATCTAATAGGAATAGTGCTTATTTATGCATTTATTTGTCCCCTGATTAATCAACCACCTTCTTCATTGTGTTTAGATGAAGGTTGCACTTTCAGGCTGTCAGTGCTGCCCCGGCATGGAGTTTTGAGTAATCATTTTCTTGGGACTGAGGTGTGAATGCATCTGTGCTCCTGCTGCCTAGCAGAAGAGACCAGTGGAAGTTTAGAGGCTAATGCACAATTCTTTTGGCTAATGGGCCCCATTCGTTGTGGCAAGCATTAAAGGATTATCCCTTATACTCCCTTATCAATATTGCCAGGGGAAGGTGGGTCATATGTGTCTGGCTCTTCCCTCACTCCAGGGAGGCTCCCTCCCTGGAACCCCTTACTACCCAGACACTGGTTCTAGAGGCAGGGGAATGTGGCCAAACCCAAGTGATAATATCTATAAAGAAAACAAAACGTAATGTTTAAGCAGTTTTGGTGTGTCTGTTGCTTTTCTTTTCTTCTTTGAGACTTGCTGAACTTGCTGTTCTGCATACAAGTGGAGCTTGAATGCTTCTAAAGAAAGGAGACACACAGATATATTTTAAGTTTTGCTTTCTGTGACCACTGCTTCAGACAGCTGATGTAAGTTGCTTTGTCTTGCTTGTAAGCAAGCCTGTAAACTCAAGTTAAGAAACTTAGGGTGATTTTTTTCCTAAGGAGAGTCTTTAAGCACCTCTTCTGTTGTGTCTTCAAGGACTCTGTATTGTATTTCTCATTACTCATTCATTTGTAGTTATTCCTGGATTTTGTTTTCAGAGTGCATCACTTGATATTCTAATACATCTCCATGTCATTTGCTTGGAGCAATCCTTATGCACGTTTCTTATGCATGATAAGAAACATGCATAATCTCACTTTCAGAAACATAGGCTATGGCGTAGCTCTGCACTGGTGCATAAGAATAATTTGATAACTTATCTCAAGGCTAAGTATCTGCCTCAAAAGCATTCTGCTGGACTGGAGCCTAAGAGACCTGAGGCTAAATTATTGTGTCAGTTACCTCCCAAACTGTAGCTTTGAAAACTTCTAAAGAGATCCCTGTTGATGTTGATCCCTTATTGATAGCACAACCTGTTTGCTTTGACTGTAAGACATTGTTACATGGTGACTTTGTGTGACTGGATTTCTCCCTAAACGTAGCATTTAATTGTGTTTTAATGAACATTTTTATATACTCGGATCTGATACCAAAGTTACTACTGTTGTAAGTGGTAGAAACTAGCATGAAGACCCATGATCAAAAGGAACAACCCATGTTCATCACTTTCAATTTGCTTGCCAGTGTTTGAGAAGAGCAACCAGAATCTACTGAGCGGTAGTTGCCAGGCCCTGAAGGGCAGACAGCAGGGCTGCAGGACAGACTACAGAGCATTTTTATAATGAAAAGATACTTCCCTCCCTTCCTACCAGTACGCATATTGCAGCCTCAGTCTTGCTTACAGGATTAATAATTTGCATGGCTGACTGCACCATGAGTGTGCTCAGGGAAACTTCCTTCCACTAGAGAAAAACACAATGCAATTAAACATCCTTTTGATTTGAGAGTTATGCAAATTTAAACTCCAAAGTGAGTGTTAAAGGATGCTAATATAGTACATTATCCTTTGAATCCAGAGAAGTGTATAAGCACATGGTGCTACTTTAATGATATAAGCACACAGTAGAGCAAGATAAAAACTATTATACCGATCCAAAAGTACCACTGATACCACCACTCCCTTGTTCTTACAAGAGCTTTTTTTCTGGGGGGACAAAGGGACCAATACCAGTATAGGTGTATATACCAGTATAGGTGTATATACCAGTACAGGTAGATCAGCTGAAGCTGAAAGGATTTGAATGGAAACTCGGTGCTCTGCCAAAGTGAGGGTGAACTGTGTCTGCTCAGCTGTTTTAGTCCTCAACACTCAAGGGCGGTGTTCTCCTAACATGCTTGATCATGCACCCCTGTCAAGTAGAATTTTTTTGAGCAGGTGCCCCCAATCTGTGTATTTGTAAGTTATGTACATGCAGCACTGTAGTAGTATATTATGTAAGTTATAAAACATACATGAAAAAATAGAGGATGAGAAAAATGAAATAAATTCTATTTATTAGTTTAATATTTGTTAACAGTATGAGAAAAAAATTTCCTCCAGCATATTTTCTTGTGCAGTCCCTGGCACCCCACCTGGAAACCATTGTGCTAGGGCCTATGAAAGGATCTTTATATTAAATTTGCATATGGGCAAGCAGGACTGTGGCCATTTGTGTCCAGATTTGCCAGATTTCAGTCCAGAGCCAAAAAGGGAATTTCTGTAAAGTGGCTGGGTGCTCCCTGACAAGAGTACTGCCAGACCCAGATTTAGCTGTGATGAAAAGCAGTATGTTCACCTGCTTTCTGTCTTCTCTCTCCTCCCCAAATAAATAACACTCTAGTTTGCCTAGCAGGTTTGAGGTTTTGATCACACAAGGTTACAAAAATTCCAGGCTCAGCCTTGCTAATAATTCGAAGGTGTTGTTTTTTCTTTCTTTTTCTTTCTTTTTTTTTCTTTTTTTTCTCTCCGTACTAAAAAAACAATGGGGGTTATAGCCCTTAGGACCTAGTAGAATCTGGCTCTAAGGAAGGAATGTAATCGATTCTTGATGTGCAAGGGAGAATGCTATCTCTTCCCACTTAGTGGGGAAGAAAGGAGCTATATCAGAGATGATGGAAAAAGCTGATGGCATTGAATGAGATTTGCTTAATTTTATTTTATGAGGTGGTCAACATAAATAAGAAATGAATGGAGGGAAGTGTTGCTTAAATGAGAGGCCTTTGTGAACACAGCAGCAGGTGGCTGAGGAAGTGGAAGGGCAATACAAAGGAGCAAATCCGTCTATAATACAAAACCAGCATTAGCAGTTAAGTCTGGAAGGCTTAGGAAGCAAGAGACTCCCAATGGAGATACATATTCTTGTTCTGTATTTGCCTTGCTATTCCTGCACACAGAACCCAGAGAGCGGGGAGCAACTTAGAGTATCCAGGAACCTCAAGTTTTGATTGCTTTTTCCTGGGGGATTCTGCTTTCAAAGAGCACTTAAAAAAAACCAAATCAGAAAACAGAAGCGGGCTTGGAAACAGATGTGCGTTCTTGATGCCGGAGCTGCAGTGCTGTTACCCTGACTGGAGCAGCAGCATAGGCTGATCTCTCCTAGAGAGCAGGTTGACACTGGGGTTTCTGATGAACGAACATTGACTGAGGCAGTGTCTCAGTGAGGGCAGGAAGGGAAGTCCCAGCTTGCTTGTATGTCAGGAGCAATACTAGGAAGAAGCTTTGCCATGTGAGAGCAGTGACCTGCCTAAGTAACCCTCAGTGATTTGTTATTTAAGTGGAGGCTGTGAGGCATCTAGAGAATAGCTTCCCTTTTAGAAGATGTTGTGGTGCTGGATAAACACCAATATGCTCCACACAGATGTTGGCCAATTCCTTGCAGGGATTGGCCAGCATAAGAAAGGGATTTGCAAAAGCAGCTCTGTGTGTGTTGTTTCACATCTGCTATGAAAATAAATTGATTTTGGTGGGCTGGCTGGGCTGTACAGAAGAGTTCATTTCTGTCTTTGCTCACTTGCAGAAATATGTACGTCATCTTTTTGGTGTTTTGTTTTTAAGCCCACAGAATTTGGATCCATGCTTTTAAGATTTTGAATGCTTCTTCCATTATGTTGAGAACGATTGAAGGTTTATGTGTGGCATGCTCATAACTGTGGGTTGTAGGAGAAGGGACAGGGACAACTTGGAACATTTTCATTTAACATTACGATGTCTTTAAAACTAAGAAGAAAAGTCTCCAGTGGCTTACTTCCTTCACCAGTAGTTATGGCATTTGATCTGCGCTCACTTTCTAATTAGGTATTCCTTGCCAGAAAGGATTTAATGGAAAAATAGTGTATGAAAGTATGACTATAGATGTCAGCACAGTGTTAATTCACATCCGCCAGTGCTTGGGAGCAAGGGAGATGAAGTGGAACAGGAGCCAGAGGGGGTTGGGACATAGGACTTTTTGCCAGGAAAAAGCGGCGGGTCACAGTAGTAGGGGACTCTACTTTGAAAGAGACAGAAGCACTTGTCCGTCAGCCTGACCCAGTCTCAAGGGAGGTGTGTTGCCTACCAGGGGCGTGGATCAGGGATGTTGCAGAGAGGCTGCCTGCTCTAGTAAGTCCCACAGACTATTACCCACTTCTAGTGATACATGTGGGTGCTAGGGGTATAGATAGTAGTAGCCTGGGGAACATAAGGAAAGACTACAGAGCCCTGGGAGAGGTGGTTAGGGGCTCTGGAGCTCAGATTGTCTTTTCATCAATTCTCCAGGATACTGGGGAGGACCTAAAAAAAGCTAGGAGGATTTGCCAGGTTAATAAATGGTTAAAAGGGTGGTGTCATAGTCAGGGGTTTGGGTGTCTTGGACACGGGACCCAAGTCTGTAGGCCTGGTCTAGTGGGGGCTGGTGGAGCTGGTCTAAGGGGAAGAGCAGTTTTGGTAGGAGGCTTGTCAGACTGGTCAAGGAGGCTTTAAACTAGATGTGTTGGGGGAGGGGGGCATCATTCCATCCCAACACATGCAGTCAGATGCCAGCACCTATAATAAATGCTCGGAGCAATGCAGAGATATTCCAGGCGCTCCAGCCAACGAGCCAGCTTCAGTTGGAGCTGGGCTCAGATGCCTCTATACAAACGCCCGTAGCATGGGGAACAAATAAGAGGAATTAGAGATGTGTGCACATCTACGGGGGTATGATATAATAGGCATTGCAGAAACATGGTGGGATGGCTTCTGTGACTGGAGTGTTGGAATGGAAGGTTACAGGCTCTTTAGGAAAGACAGGCCTGGCAGGCGGGGAGGAGTTGTTGCCCTTTATGTTAGGGATAGGCTGGAGAGTATGGAACTCTGTCTGGGGACAGGTGAGCAGTCAACAGAGAGCTTGTGGGTCAGGGTTAAAGGGAAAACAGCTATGGGAGACATTACTGTGGGGTTCTGTTACAGACTGCCTGATCAAGGAGAACCTGCGGATGAAGTGCTCTATAGACAGATAGGAAAAGCCTCTTGCTCACAGGCCCTTGTCCCTAAAGCTTTGCTGTTTTCAATGACGATTAACAAAACATATGCAACGTAACATGATGAGAATTTGATGGGAAACTTGACATGAGCCGGCAGTGTGCGCTTGCAGCCCAGAAAGCCAACCGTATCCTGGGCTGCATCAAAAGGAGCGTGACCAGCAGGTCGAAGGAGGTGATCCTGCCCCTCTACTCTGCTCTCGTGAGACCTCACTTGGAGTATTGTGTGCAGTTCTGGTGTCCTCAACATAAAAAGGACATGGAACTGTTGGAGCAAGTCCAGAGAAGGGCCACGAGGATGATCAGGGGACTGGAGCACCTCCTGTATGAAGAGAGGCTGAGAAAGTTGGGGCTGTTCCGCCTGGAGAAGAGAAGGCTGCGTGGAGACCTCATAGCAGCCTTCCAGTATCTGAAGGGCGTCTATAGGGATGCTGGAGAGGGACTCTTCATTAGGGACTGTAGTGACAGGACAAGGGGTAATGGGTTAAAACTTAAACAGGGGAAGTTTGGATTGGATATGAGGAGGAAGTTCTTTCCTGTGAGGGTGGTGAAGCACTGGAATGGGTTGCCCAGGGCAGTTGTGAATGCTCCATCCCTGGCGGTGTTCAAGGCCAGGTTGGACGAGGCCTTGGCTGGTATGATTTAGTGTGAGGTGTCCCTGCCCATGGCAGGGGGTTTGTAACTAGATGATCTTAAGGTCCTTTCCAACCCTAACGATTCTATGATTCTATGATTCTAGGATTAGAGGCCAAAGGGAGAGTCAATAGAATGCTTAA
Organism: Pezoporus wallicus; assembly: GCF_028554395.1. NCBI lineage: Eukaryota > Metazoa > Chordata > Aves > Psittaciformes > Psittacidae > Pezoporus > Pezoporus wallicus. The sequence goes on from NW_026637663.1 coordinate 8,180,865, forward strand.
GGTAATGTTTTACTAACATAGTAATAAAGAAGTTTGAGTATGTTTTTTCGTCTGTAAACTCTAGCCCTATCCTGCATGCTCTTACCTACTTACAGATTGATTTTCTTAGAGGGGAAAGGTGTAAATTACTGTTTTCATATCAGGCTGGTTTATAATTTCATGATATGATGATAGAGTATATTTAGTCCATAATAAGTAACTGGAAAAGTTCCCATTTAAATAAGGCTGTGAATTTTGACTGCTGCTCAAAGACAGAAGTAGTGCTTCCCTTCCAAACTGGCTGCCCACCAAGCCAGAGCAAGTATTTCCTGAGTGCAGGAACTGGGAGTCAGCTTTCCTGAGTATTTTACTCTGTGACTGATAACGCTCTGCTATCTTAGGTTAATCATATATATCATCTGTGCTTTTGGCTTATCCATGTCTCAGGCTGGCACTGGAACCTATGTCCTGTTTCCCTTTGCTGCATCCTACACATTCCCAGACTTCCCTGACTCCTTGCTGTTATCTGACCCTGACCTACCCTAAGCTCCACTGCTCCCCACCCTTCTTCCTACAGTTTTGAGACACTGCCACACCTCAGAGGTTAGTGTTCTCTTGGCGTTTCACTGAAGTGACAAGATGAGGCTTGTATTAGTATGAATTCTTCAAGTCTACAACTGCTGTTTCTAAGGATATGTGCTTGGAGACAAGGATTAGCTGCCAGATAAAACTGGAGCTCGGCTGGGTCAGTGTTGGTTAGGAGTGTGTCCAACTGTATGCTATTCAGTTGATAGTCACAGAATAAAGATCTGCACCTGTACCTGGAAACACTGTGGCTGCTTTCAAAAGAATCATAGAATCACAGAATAGTTAGGGTTGGAAAGGACCTTAAGATCATCTAGTTCCAAGCCCCCTGCCATGGGAAGGGACACCTCACACTAAACCATGTCACCCAAGGCTTTGCCCAACCTGGCCTTGAACACTGCCAGGGATGGAGCATTCACAACTTCCCTGGGCAACCCATTTCAGTGCTTCACCACCCTCACAGGAAAGAACTTCCTCCTCATATCCAATCCAAACTTGCCCTGTTTAAGTTTTAACCCATTACCCCTTGTCCTATCACTACAGTCCCTAATGAAGAGTCCCTCTCCAGCATCCCTATAGACCCCCTTCAGATACTGGAAGGCTGCTATGAGGTCTCCACGCAGCCTTCTCTTCTCCAGGCTGAACAGCCCCAACTTTCTCAGCCTATCTTCATACGGGAGGTGCTCCAGTCCCCTGATCATCCTCATGGCCCTCCTCTGGACTTGCTCCAACAGTTCCATGTCCTTTTTATGTTGAGGACACCAGAACTGCACACAATACTCCAGGTGAGGTCTCACAAGAGCAGAGTAGAGGGGCAGGATCACCTCCTTCGCCCTGCTGGTCACGCTCCTTTTGATGCAGCCCAGGATACGGTTGGCTTTCTGGGCTGCAAGCACACACTGAAGCCGGCTCATGTTCATTTTCTCATAGACGAACACCCCCAAGTCCTTCTCCACAGGGCTGCTCTGAATCTCTTCTCTGCCCAGCCTGTAGCTGTGCCTGGGATTGCTCCGACCCAGGTGTAGGGCCTTGCACTTGGCATGGTTAAACTTCATGAGGTTGGCATCAGCCCACCTCACAAGCGTGTCGAGGTCCCTCTGGATGGCATTCCTTCCCTCCAGCGTATCAGCTGAACCACACAGCTTGGTGTCATTGGCAAACTTGCTGAGGGTGCACTCAATCCCACTGTCCATGTCAGCGACAAAGATGTTAAACAAGACCGGTCCCAATCAGGCATAGGCTTTTATTCCAGACAGGTTTTCCAAATCATGGAAGATTTAACTCTGGTGTAATAATAAAAAGATCTGTTCTGAACCCTACTGTGAAGTCTGTGCACTTCTATAAGAGAAAGAATATAGCTAGGAAATATGAAGCTTCAGTCAGTGAGGTCTCAAGCTATAAATGTCCCAGTCTGTGGTTACAGAATGGGAGGCTATTGTTTCTGTTGTCACAATGCCCAGAAGCCTCTGTAGCAATCCTTAATGTGAAGTGCTCGGCGCTTTGCAAATGGAAGGACATGCTTTGCAGTGGTTGTTCCCATGTCACTAATTTAAGTTTACCTTGCAGGTGCATTCTGTATAATTATACCTGCAGACTCAAGGAACTGATGTTTGGGCCTGTTTTTTTGTATAGCAGAAATATCTATTGTCTTTGTCTTCCACTCCACTACTTAATATGACCCAGATTTTTATCACCAACAACCATTTTTAATTTTTTTTTAATGTGATCCCACTGTGTAGTTGTTTAAAAATCTTTGTTATATGACATCTCTGCTGCTAGGTCCAAAATGAGAAATACAAGCTACCTTCTCCTTTTATAAGCTGAGTTATGTTCTTACAGTGATTAAATCTTCCAAGGTCTTTCAGCTTTTATTGGTTCATGTGTTGGCAGCCTGCAAGAAGCATGGGGAAGATGACCTGCAGGTTGTGTAGCAGTGGTGTGATGGATAGCTACCAGTCAGCAGTGCCTGTCTAGTGATCCTTGCCTGATCTCAGAGTACAGCATACTAAGGGTATGTTTGAGGAGATGGACAAAGCATCTCTCCTGAAAGGCTGTGAGAGAAGACACATGATGCTCCTGTTTGCAAACCTATTTCCATGGCCTGTTTCCTGTTCCTCTCGCACCCCAGCAGCTGTGCAGCATGGTGTAGGCCATGAGGGGTGCTGAGCAATTACGCTTGGCTGCACAAGTAGTTGGGCAGAGGTTGCAGTAGTGTTTCTGTGTTGCTGAGGATCACGCTCTGACTTTGTGCACTGTTTAGCTCGGAGTTGTGTTTCTGGCTTGCTCTGCACATACAACTCCCTGGAAGCTTTCCCTGGGGGTACAGTGGTTTGTAAACACTTCTTCGTCACCCTGGAGTTAATACAGGCAACACAGGTAATAAATCCACCTTTTTGCACAGATGACTGTTTTGGTTTTTACACTTATTTGTTGATGAAATGCTCTGTTTTCTTAAAACTGGGAAGTTGTGGGTTTGTAAGAGTTGTTAGGAAGTTTAAGCAGTTGGAGAGTGCCATGGAGTGCATAATGTATCCTGCATGTGGTAAGAGGATTAGGGATGTTGATATTCACAGTATAAAGAATTTATTGAGTTTTCCAGCCATGGGGCTATTTTGAGTTCAGACAGCCTGTGGCGCTGGTCATTTCTAAGGGCAGGCAGAGCAAGGGTGGAAAAAGGCAGTCTAACAACAGGGGCAGGAGAAAAAGAGCAAAAAGAAAACAGAGTACAGAGTGATACTGTGCATGTGTAAAGGAGCCCTGGCCCTAGCATGGACTGCAAATACATGACCTCTGCTTGTATCTTAGGTGTCCTAGGAAAGTATGTAGGCTTTCATCAGCCCCTAAGCCTAATGCACCAGTGAAGAACATGTGGCTTGTAACTGCTTGTCCCAAGGTTTCTGAGGGTGTTGGAGAATAACATGGAAAATATAAAGTGAGTAAATGGTAAGTTTAAAAGCAGCTGTGAAAATGCAGATGTGTTACAATCTTCGCTGATAAAGGTGGTGTAGCCTTCAAGTGATGGTGCCTGTGACTGAAGTGTTGATTATTATGATCTGTAAAATGATGAGATGCCCTTTGCCTCTTAGTCTGGGGCGATGGCAGCAGAGAAACCTTGTTTTACTGGGCAGTTTCTGAAGCTCACCTGGAAATCCATGTGCATGCTTTCTTACAGAAACCTCCCATGGAGCTCGTGGCACCAGCCTCCTTGGGTAGATTCTGGGTTTTGAGCTCTTCTAGCTGGGCTGCAGCAGGAGCACCCTGCTTATCATCCTCTGCCAAGTGGATGCAGCAGTAGGTGCTTAGTTCTGTTCATGGGAAGTAGAACTGAATGGGGACTTTGGTGACTATGTGCTTACCCTAACAACTGTTCTGTGTTCTCCAGGAAGAGGCTGTAGCTGTTGGGAAGCAATTGCAGAGACCGCTACTGTAGCTACATGTTAGCACGTGTAGGATGGAGATGAAACATTAGGAGGTTCTGTACTGAAATGAATGTTCTGGCATGAAAAGGTTGTCTGTAATGCTTTACTGAATTGTCTGGATTTCCAATTAATATATTCTTTCTTTTGATTATTTAAAAAAATAATTTTGAACAAAGCAGAAAACCATTTCCTCAGAGACTTGCTCAAAAATAAGAGGTTCAGTTTTCAGTGGCGTATGCGTGTGTGCTGCATGTAAATGCAGGAGTTGATGTGGAGGCTTTCAGGATCTCATTAGTTGGGTCACTTGCATATTGACTTTTATCTACAAAAGACAAATTAGATGTCCTGATGATTTGCCTGGGAAATATACTAGACTGTTTTCCCTTCTTCAAATGCAAAAGCATAGAATCATAGAATGAATTGGGCTGGAAGGGACCAGGGTCCTGACATCAAATATTGCTAATGCTTGTACAGGAAGATATTTATTTTAAATTGCTGGAAAGAAGTAAATTGCATGCAGGTAATTGTGTTTGTGAATAGTGTGCACTAGAACAGACCAGGAGCCTGGGAGAGAGAAAGATGTGATGGTGGATCGTATATGCAAGTTTCCACTGCAGAGTGTATCTGTCTCCCCATGGGGCCATCCCAAAGCAGCCCTCTGGGATTTAGTTACAAAGGTCACCCTGCTGGAATGGAAGTTGCACCGACATGAAACTATGCAGGCTGCTTTGTAGATTTATTTCATTAATGCGCACAGCTGTAACTGCTCCTACCCAGAACTGTATTACAGATGATATATAGAATCACAGAATAGTTAGGGTTGGAAAGGACCTTAAGATCATCTAGTTCCAAGCCCCCTGCCATGGGAAGGGACACCTCACACTAAACCATGTCACCCAAGGCTTCGTCCAACCTGGCCTTGAACACCACCAGGGATGGAGCATTTACCACTTCTTTGGGCAACCCATTCCAGTGCCTCCCCACCCTCACAGGAAAGAACTTCTTCCTTATGTCTAACCTGAACTTCCCCTGTTTAAGTTTTAACCCGTTACCTCTTGTCCTGTCACTACAGTCCCTAATGAAGAGTCCCTCCCCAGCATCCCTATAGGCCCCCTTCAGATACTGGAAGGCTGCTATGAGGTCTCCACTCAGCCTTCTCTTCTCCAGGCTGAACAGCCCCGACTTTCTCAGCCTCTCTTCATACGGGAGGTGCTCCAGTTCCCTGAACATCCTCGTGGCCCTCCTCTGGACTTGTTCCAACAGTTCCATGTCCTTTTTATGTTGAGGACACCGGAACTGTGCATGAAAAAGACATATGAAGCCAGCATGTTGATGATTGTCTCTAACCTGCTAGTATACTCAGTGTCAGCTGGATGGCCAGCAGCAGCCAGTTAGCTTTGATGGCTGAGCATAATAGAATGTTAATAGAAAACTGCAGTGGCAGAAGCAAGTGCAATGAACTGCTGCAGCAGGAGTTCCCCTGATTAGGGACAAGCATGTTCAATCCCACAGTCAAATGAATAATGTGCAAAGCATTATGTAAGCTGACATGGTACAGTTTCAGCATTGACTGCTGATTTAAGGTGTTTGGATTTTTTAAATTATTTTGACCGTAAGACCTTGCATTTGGGAAGGTTCTGATTGATGTTGATAATGCTGATTGATAGGCTGTAAGATCTCACCATAGCAATGAAGGAAGTGTACAATGAAAGGTGTAAGCCTTACCTGCAGTGGGATTTTTACTTTTTCTCCTTCAGTTGCCACAGCTTGAAGACTTTGTAGCTTTTAAACATGATGGTAGACATAAGGAAATAATCTCTTAAGCGGGTTTTGACTGTAGCTTTAAGCTACAACAAACCACACTTCCTTGGAAGACCGGCACAACATCTATCGCATTCTCATTCTTAGACCTGTGCTGTCGGTGGTACAGCATGCAGTTGGTTAATGAGAATGGTGTGAAATCTGCCTGGTTCATCCCCTGAAAATGTCCAGAAATGTTAACTATTTTCTTACACTGTTACCATATATGGTAACTGGGTGAGTGATAGCCAAAATTCTCTACCCTTGGCATTCCAGTCTTGGTGTCCTGCTGAAGTTCTTCACCTTTTCCAGGCTGAACTGCCAGCCTGGCGCACAGCAGCATGAGGCAGGAGGAATGAGCAGGGTGCCTTGGCTATCACCCTGGGCCTTGGGAGGCCGCTGTTGCATTGAGTGGGAAGGCTGTCTTGTGTTGTGTAGGAACCAGGTGCGTTACTTGTCCCTGACCTATGCCAGGTGGGCATGCTAGACTTGTCTCACACGGGTTTTACTGTAATGCTGAAGAAAGTTAGATGAGTATCTGGACCCAGTACACAGCAGGGAAAACAGCTGAATTGCAGGAAGTTCCTTAGTTTACTAAACACTGTGCTTAATTTTACCATTTAGTTTAAATTTTACTGTTTAGTTTACTAAATAAGTTCTTTATTTAACTTGTCATAGCTCAGCACTATCCGGTGTAGAGACCAGGGGTTCTTTTGACCAGGGTCAACACAGAGCAGCTGTGTGCTGGTTTTCAGTCCTTTACCATTTGTCCTTGGGTTGCTTTTGGACGCAGCTGTTAATTCTCTCTGTGGATAGAAGTCAGACTGCAAATGTGTGGATCACTATTGTTGAGGCTGTGAGGAGAATAATCCTTTTTAATGCTGGTGAGGGAAGAGAAAGTGCCATTTCATGGAAGTTGTCTGCAACAATTTTTGTGACTACAGTTATTATGTGCAGATGTTGGAGGCATTGTCAAAGGCTTACTTATAGAGGTTGGAAAAGTGCAGTCAGATCACACTTTGCTAAACAGCTTGGAATAAACTTCAGTGAAACCAACTGCAGAGCAAGAGTGTGTGCTGCTGAGTGCCCCGGCAAGGGTGCAAAGTAAACTTCTGGGGAAAGTGACCTAGTAGGAACTTACCCAGAAGTATGGGCTGCTGAGAGAGCCCTTAACAGTCTGAGAACCATCTTTAGAAGGACCGTGTCCGATTTCTTCTTTCTTGCATAAGAAACTTAATATCGTGTCTGTTTGGGAGTTGTTGCTTTTTTTTATTGTATCCTCTTAGTTTAGCTCTGAGCTCCAAGTAACTCCACACTATGGATCATGTTTTGATCATCTATATAGAATTCTTGTATGAAGCAGTCCAAAAGGAAGATATGATTCATCTACCAAAATAAGAAATGCGAACATCTACTTGCCTGAAATATTGGCAACAATATTACCACAGCTGGTACCTTTGACTTAACAAACGAGACTTGTCCCTAAAGCTTTGCTGTTTTCAATGAAGATTAACAAAACATATGCAACATAGCATGATGAGAATTTGATGGGAAACTTCACATGAGCCAGCAGTGCGTGGTCACAGCCCAGAAAGCCAACCGTATCCTGGGCTGCATCAAAAGGAGTGTGACCAGCAGGTCGAAGGAGGTGATCCTGCCCCTCTACTCTGCACTCATGAGACCTCACCTGGAGTATTGTGTGCAGTTCTGGTGTCCTCAACATAAAAAAGACATGGAACTGTTGGAACAAGTCCAGAGAAGGGCCACGAGGATGATCAGGGGACTGGAGCACCTCCTGTATGAAGAGAGGCTGAGAAAGTTGGGGCTGTTCAGCCTGGAGAAGAGAAGGCTGCATGGAGACCTCATAGCAGCCTTCCAGTGTCTGAAGGAGGGCTATAGGAATGCTGGGGATGGACTCTTCATTAGGGACTGTAGTGATAGGACAAGGGGTAACGGGTTAAAACTTAAACAGGGGAAGTTCAGGTTAGACATAAGGAAGAAGTTCTTTCCTGTGAGGGTGGGGAGGCACTGGAATGGGTTGCCCAAAGAAGTGGTAAATGCTCCATCCCTGGCAGTGTTCAAGGCCAGGTTGGACGAGGCCTTGGGTGACATGGTTTAGTGTGAGGTGTCCCTTCCCATATCAGGGGGGCTGGAACTTAAGGTCCTTTCCACCCCTAATTATTCTATGATTCTATAATTCTATAATATCGTACATTAAAGACTTGGGTATTTGCTTGCCAGTTCCTACAGGAGAGTAATATCTGAAACAAACCGGAATAAAACACAGAAGAGAACAATTATGTGCACTTGATTCAGGCTGTCAAGGCTTGTCATAAGGCCGTCAAACTGACTATGGTTTGAGAATAGTCTGATGTACATTTCTTCCAGGTCATCACAAATACAGCTGATTTTCTGGCAAGCTAGATAGGCTCCAGTGCTTCTAAAGCTTACGTGAGAGAACCTGGTGTGAAACAGAATTCTGAAAAATCTCACTTGGGAAATATTAAAACATTGGGTTTTGATTTTGTTGCTATTTTTTGAGGTGTTTGTGTTGGTCTCTGTTCATTGAGAAAGATGAAAATGATTTAAACTTCCTGTCATTTTTCATCAGTTGACACTTTTCCATCATGATTTTTTTGATGAGTGTGTATTTTCTGACAGAAATCTTCCATTAGCATTTTTTTATGTTCTCTAAATAAGACCCCGAAATCATACCTGTCAGAAAGGTAACTTCTCAGGAATATAAACCAGCCTCTAATTGCTTGGATTTTGGAAGAAGGAATTAATTGGTTTTTCAGACTGTGGTCATTGACAGCTGTGTCATATGTCAGAGTAGAAAATACTTCCCAATTGCCAAAAACCCAACAGGCTCTGGATAGATTTTTCTTGGGTGTCAGTATTTAACACACATAAATGTGCTATCCTCGTGCATGACTACAGATTGTACAAAGAGGACAATAAAATGACTTCTGAATCCTTAAACTGATGCTTCTACCATTCCTGTGCCTGATTGAGGAATACTGGGTTCTGCCCAGTTGCTGATGAAGTTAAATTAATTTCAAAATCAACCATCGTTTAGCTTTGTAAAAGGTTTCCTTCCAAACCATGCAATTTGGTAATAACTGGGCCTACCAACATAACATGATGTTTTATGTCAAGAACCTTGGTTACACTTTGAATGAGAGCACTAAGTCTTTTGCACAGCAGAGCCAAAGGAGAACTTTCTTCCACTGCATTTTGTTCTTACAAATCTGATTTATCCTGCCCAAATGACAATGCTTCTGACCTCCTTAAGATTTGTATGTTATGTTGGAAACACCAAGATTACAGTAGGTTTTGAAACTTTCCATCTTTATTCTGAGTCTGTAAACTCTGAGCTACTAAGAAATGGCTTGGTAATCAGAACAGGAGAAATGGAAAAGGATAAATTAACTTACTGAAAATGTGCTCAAATTAATTAGTCCTGCAGAATCAGTTAAGTAAGGAAAAAGCAGTTAATTCACTCGGAGTTCTTATTTTTTTTTCCTTATGTGCTGTTCAGTAAGGAAGGCTAGAAACAGTGGTGGGATTGGAGCAGGGGGAAGAACATGGCTGGTGGGAACACATCCGAGAAAGAAGACCAGAGATTTTAGGAGGACATGCGGGGGCTGGTTGAAGGATGGTCACAGGGAAGTTTCATGTGAATTTTTTCTTAATCTTTCTGTTTTTTCTGCAATGTGGATGTTTGCTGAGACATTGAATGTGCAGCTTGCTCTCTCACTAGGCATTGGACCCAGCAAGGCTGCTGCAGTTTGCTGAGCTGAGTTGAGCCAAAATGGGCTCTGCAATGCGCTCAGTCTGAGGGCGAGGTGCCAGCCTCCTTTCCACAATCCTGTCTCCAGTATGGAAGCACAAATGGCTTTCTCTGCTTAGCTTCTTCATTTATTTTGAGTCTATTATTACAGTTTAAATAGCTGTGGCACTTGGGGAGATGTTTCTTCTGAGTGCAAAGCAGAAAATGGAACCAACCTGGTCAAAACAGGATCTAGTAGCAGTAGCGACTTGCAAGATAATTGCTGCTGGGTGCCTGTGTAAGTTTTTTGCTGGTGAGAAGGAAGGAGCATTTGTATGTGCCTGTTTTATCATAATCGAGGAAGTTTATGTATTTTCCATGTTCTGCAAGGTCACTTAAAACAAGTTCAAAGTGCTAGTGCTGGTTTGTGTGAAGCCCAGGCATTCAACAGAGCTCTGTCCTTGCCTGGGTATGCACAGAACCTTGGCTCTAGCTACATGTTTGGAAACTCCAAGATTGCTTTCGTGCTCTGATGCTGTAACTTATACTGGGAGGCTAATTGATTTTTAAAGTAAAAAAAGAAAACTCCCTATATAAATAAATATATTCTCCATGCACACACTTTAGACCAGAGGAGAGAGAAACATATGAATTTTACGCGCACTCACGGTTGTATTCAGCAGAAGGCTAGTCAAAGCCACTATTCTATTTGACTGAGTAAAGCTTTGACAGGTAAGCAGCGCATGTATGGAACAATGAACCCTTTGCATATCAGTATTTTCTGAGTAAGTGCCATTTAAGTCCTTAAAAAGTACAAATTCACTATTTAAGTTTCTTATGCGGTTGTCTCTATATATGGGATATATCTGTATACTTAGTTATATTTAAATAATTTATTTTAGGCTAGTCATTATGCAAAACCCAATTCATGCAAAAATTAGTTCTCTTCCTACAGAAATTCAGTGTCACTCTTGTTTTATTGTGCATTAGTAAATTATGAATCAGTTATGCTCACTTTGCCAATTGAGGCTGGTTTTTAAGACATTGAGATTATACAGGGGCTTTCAGAATTATATTTAGTCAACAATTAAGTTGACGTTTGAGTCAGAAAGTGATTCAGCTCACTTTTTAAGAGCTGTGTGGGCTCTGCATGGCCGATGGGATACAAATCTTACATTTATTTCAGGAAGGAGAGCAGATAAGGGGATTCTGTGTGGCTGGAGCAGGACTGCTGGGTAAGTAAGGATTGTCCTATCCAGTATACCTGACAGTTTTCCATAATCACTTTTCAAGGTAAACTTGTGCAGCTACTGAAAATCGAATTACATCAAAGGTTCCTTTTTGTGCCTCTGACTGCTCTTGACTTCCTAAAGATGGAGTCCAGCACAGTCCACCACTATCTATTGTCCATATCCGCCTGTCTCAAAACCAGCATATTCCGTTTCGTAAGTCTTAATGCTTTATGAATGCATCTTGTTTGCTGTAGGCAAGATTTAAAATCTTATCCCTACTCCCAGCTTCTGCTTCTAAAGGCAAGAATTTGAGAACTACCTCTACGCTCTACCTGGAAGGTTGCCTGGGCACTGGAGTTGAATTAAACATCTACTCAAGATTTCATGTATAACTAGGAATATATACAGTCTGTGCTGTGTGTTATGAGAAAGCTGTCTCTACTGTAGAATGTCAGAACTTGCAGGGAAGAAGGAAATGATGTACTGTAAGGTATTCATACAGGATCTTTCATAGAGCATTTTATAACAGTCTGGTGGGTGCTAGCAGAATATAAATCTTCTGATCAAAAGAAGAGAACTCTTTGTTAAGGTGCTTTATTATTGCAATAGCAGTTAAGTTTAAGTAATGATATCTATTCTAGCCCCATAGTTTTCACTCGATAATGAAATTGTTTTCTCATTTAAGATGACATTTTCTGCTCTGTCCTTACCGGAAAATGGTTTGTGATCTCAACTCTGGTCTTGTTATATAGAGCAGTGTGCTTTCAATTGAACTGTTTCACTCTCAGTTTTTTTATCTCTCAAGTTAAAATTAGGAAGTAACCTTTAAATATATGTTTCTTTCCCCACTGAACTGTTTGCTTTTTTGGCATTCTTTGCAGTCTGAAGGTTCACTGTTTCAATATCTTGGTGCTATTTGAGCTTTCCTTCTAATAGTTGAGTCCACCAGAGCTCACCCAAAACATTAAGGTTTAAAAGCGAGTCCAACCACAGTGTTAGTGTAGTTTCATGCAAAATTTCTGTATGCTATAGTTGCTGCTGCAAGTAAGGTTGTGAACTGAGCTACAGGGGTCCTGGGGAATGTGACCTGACCAACACGGTAGTGGATTTTTGCAGAGCCAGATTGTAGAATGGCAAATCTCATGCTCTGATTCAGGTGGGAGAGCTGACACTGAGATCCTGGCAGCCACATAGTGCAAGGAAGATTCACTCTTCTTAGGCAAAACTTCAAGTGAGAAGCTGTGTGCTTGCCTGCATTTGATCAGGAAGAGTGTTTTTCAGACAGTCCCAAGGCTGAAGGCACAGTGGTTTTTGGATCCAACTTTTCATGTGGAGTTATAATCATGACACTATCTTTTGCACATGGGTATAGAATTGCTGTTTAGCACTGCCCTGTCCATTGGGCTTGTCCATGCTGCCCTTCTCAGGTATATTGATTTTCACTGCTTCTGTGGGAGAACAGAGGATACGTCTCCCACCCCCTTTCCCATGGAATAGTTGAAACTGGCAGAGAAGGTGCAAGATCAGTGAAAAGCTAGGGTAATGACAGCACGGGACTGCAAGGTTTGTTACATTATGGGAGGAAGAGGACCAGTGTATGCATCGTAATGCTAAAATTATTCCCTGTGATGTGGGACAGTGATACGAGCCACATGGTGTCTGACTTGTTCTGGGACTATGCTCTCTTTGGGATGTCAGAGTGCAGACACAAAGAACTCAAAAGCACATAGGCATGATCTGCATGGTTCTGTGAGTGAAGAGAAGCAGATTGAAAGTCACAGGATTAATGACAATGAACTGGTCAGGAATTAGAGGTGCAAAAGAAAATGTGGGATGAGGTTCTAGTGCCCAGGAATCATGTCAGCTGGGATGGGGGCAGTAATCTCTCTCTGGAGGGCTCAGACACCTTTCTTCTGGGCCGTTTTGAGGAAGGCACTGTTCTGACATGCATATGTACAAATAAAAAAGTATCCCCCCAAAAGGCCAGAACAGCTGCTGAGTGTCCAGATGGTGTGTAAGTGGTAAAATTAAATGCATGCTACCTCACGGACCTGCGTGCTACAGAGTGAGCAGAGGAACAAACTGTTCAGTGTGTTGTATTTCTATCATTTAGGAGGAAGACAGAGAAGGGGGGGGGGGGGGGGATTTCTTGATGAGACCTGTCAGCCGGTGGGTACACTTTCAAAGGAGTTAGCTGACATTCCATCACTTTGGCCTTGTTTTCTGGAATGGGTTGCCCAGGGAGGTTGTGAGTGCTCCATCCCTGGCGGTGTTCAAGGCCAGGTTGGATGAAGCCTTGAGTGTCATGGTTTAGTGTGAGGTGTCCCTGCCCGTGGCAGGGGGTTGGAACTAGATGATCTTAAGGTATGTTCCAACCCTAACTATTCTATGATTCTATAATCTTGCTTTAAATTGCTGATGTTAGACATGATGTTGGTGATGATCAGGAGTGAGCTTACCTTCCCTTCTTGCTTTTGTCCTAGGTCCAACCCGAAAAATGCCCTTAACAGCCAGTGCCATGGACTTTTTTCAACTCTTTGTCCCTGACAATGTACTAAAGAATATGGTGGTCCAAACCAACATGTATGCTAAGAAGTACCAGGAGAGGTTCGGTAGTGACGATGCCTGGATTGATGTCACCTTGACGGAAATGAAAGCCTTCTTAGGCTACATGATATCAACCAGCATCCACCACTGTGAGTCTGTTCTCAGCATCTGGAGCAGCGGCTTCTACAGCAACAAGAGCATTGCACTTATCATGACACAAACACGGTTTGAGAAGATCCTGAAGTACTTCCACATTGTGGCCTTCCGTTCGAGCCAGACAACACATGGCCTCTACAAAATCCAGCCTTTTCTGGACTCTCTGCAGAGTGGCTTTGACTCTGCTTTTAGGCCTTCGCAAGCCCAGGTGAGAGTTAACCCATTGGCAAGGAATATCTAACCTATGTGCTTTAGGTTGTCTTGCTAAGACTGAAAGTTCAGAGCTCGCCTACCCGAAGAAAGAGGTGAGGCTTCAACAATGTGAAGCTATGCTGTAGTGCCTCCATGAAACATGAGAAAAAGCAGCACTGTCCTATGCGAGTATTCAGGTACCTGGCATGTTTTGGTAAGAATGATGAACTCTCAGCTGGGGCTGTTTGCTTTGGTGGTCTCAACAAGCCTGGACACTTCTTGGTGAGGTTGGCACCACTAGGTTTTGCTATCCTGAGGACGGGAAGTTGCAGGCTGCTCCTCTGAGGGAGAATGGAAAGGGCAGAGCTGGTACAAATGGGCTGGAAGGAAAGCCTGTCACTGCTCCTGATGCAGGCTGAGGGTTGGATGCAGGAGCTGAGTTTGCTAGGAGTGATCATCCCTGACCTTAGCAGTCAATGCCTGTGGTATGGTCCAGCACCATAGCCTTCCCCTCACGGTAGGGAAAAGGGAAAATAAGCAGCAGGGCAGGTGCCTTTGCTTGCTGCAGTTGGCAGCTGCCCTCAGCAGCACTGCCTGTGCCTTGTATCAGTCCTGGTTTTTCATGATGGGTAATGCTCCTATGGAAAAACTTACTGAGGTATGGCCTTGCAACCAGAGTGCCAGGGAACTGGAAATACTTCTAGATTACCAAGAATAAACGCAAACATTGACTCCAAGGAATTTTCATTTCCAAGTACAATTAGGGGTCAGAAGGATGCCATTCTCTAGGGAGACTGTTCCTTAGACTGGGCAGATAATGTAAGGAACTAAATATAGAAACTTATGTAGGCGGTGATTGTCTGACTACAGGTGTACAGTTGATCAATTTTTTATTTTTAAAGTGCAAAGAAATCTTTTCTTAATATTCTCAGGCACAATTTAAACTTTGTTCCAGTATAAATGATCTCCTTTTGGAGCTGTTGCTGCTGGTCACGTTCAGAAGTCTGGAATGAAAAAAGGAATAAGCGTGAAATACATTACTGCTTGAAATAATTTTTCCATCGACTCCATTACCAGAATATAAAGATTTCACTTAGACATTTGGAAAGGGTGTTGTGTCCATCATCCTCTTTTTATTTCTACTTCCCCTCTGAGGCATCATATTTTTGCCCACTGCACAAAATTAATGAAGATGCATCACATCCATTGAAGTGTGCCTAGAATAAATTGGGAATGATTACAGTTTTTTTCTGTTTCATAGACAATAGCAATCATATCTGTGTAATTGAGGACAACACAGTTGTCTAAGAAGCTGTTATGGTAGAGAAGGAGGGAGGGAGGAATGTTCTCACTAAGCCATGCCAGCAAGGTGCATTTCTATCAAGACAAAACAATATTGTGAGAGGCACAATATTGTTGGGACTGAGCTCTCATAAAGATGTGAAATCTAATCCTTATGGCCACTGTCTTCAATCGGCAGAAGATAAAGGCTTCAGAAATGTGATCGTTGTGTCTAATGTAAATGCTTATAATGGTGTGCTGTGGGACCTGCTGTGAGTGCAAATCCATTAAAGGATAAAATTTGATTTGCATGTATATCCTTTCTCCCTTCCTCCCTCCCGAGCAAGGTTTGAGAACTGAATTGACAAAATCGTAGCATCCTTTTGCAATGGCCAAACATCTAAATCTCCACAAGCAAAATGTATGCTTGTGCTGGGCTTGGTAAGGTGATGCTACTTTAAATTAAAAAAAAATAAAAGGAGGGGAAAGAGGTAGTGACAGCCCAGTTCTCTTCCTCCCCTCTACTTCTCTGCTTCCTTGTCAGTGTTTACATCAGTGATTCCTATACAGCACATTTCAGTGGTACTGAGAGGAGCAAAAGCACTAAAATGCAGCTTCAAAAATAACTGTGAGAAAGAAAGAGGTTTTGAATCTGTCGTTAATAATACTCTAGTGTAGCATCATCCCCAGCACTACTGGGGGATGATCCAGGCCTAATGTCCTCCTGGGTGCCATCAGGCAGGGCTGCATACTTCCTCTCGCAAGAGGCATGGACCCCGTCTGGTCAAAACAGCAGGAAAGGTTTCTCCCTGGAAATTGTCTTGAGTACAGATTAGTGGACTGCAGTAAACATCAGACCTGGAAGGTCAGGCCCAGTGAGAAATAGTTAAAAAATAATAACCCAGTTGCACAGAAACAAGGGGAAAAGACAAGGGAAAGACCCATTCAGAGGAGCCCTCGGTTGTGCAGCCTCTGAAAGCATTTTGGGAAGAGGGGCCCAGGTTTCTGTAATCAGTGATACCTAGAATCCCACGTTCAAAATGGATTTGTTCCTTAAGGTACATCTGTGTCTGAAACATGAGACTTGTGGTATCCGGGTGGCTTGTGCCTGAGCCGAAATCTATGCTTAAGCTTTAGGTTAACATCTTGTAAGTGGCATCAAGCAGAGGAATAACTGGGCTCTTTGCTGTTGAATGCAACAAAGTGGCTAGGGCTTGTAGATAGACTTGTTACTGACTATCCTCCGCTGGCAGTGTGGGTTTACAGAGCATGGGTTAGTAAGATGCCATGTTTAACTGGCCTTTATGGACAGAGCAGAAAGTCTGCATCCAGCAGATAATGCAACATCTGCCTTCACATTTATTTCTTCTGCAGAGTGGATCTTTTCTTTCTGGAGAACTAGAAAAGATTCAAGTGGAAAGAAACCATTTAGGGTTCTTTTCTCATGTGTAACCCTCCCCCCCCCTCCCCCGCGAAAAAAAATGACATGCAGAAATGACACCATAGCTTCTATGAAAGGAAACAGAGGGAGAGAGAGAACTATGCCAATATACCAAAACAGAGAAAACGGTCTAGTGAATTGTAATTATTTTGCTAAATATACTGAGCAAACAAAAGGAAATAATTACTCTCCAGCTTGTGAAGGTATTGAAAGCTCAGAACATTATAATTGTATATCAGAGCACTCGCTTCAATTTGCAAAGTAAAAATGTCCTGACCTGGATTGGGTAGGAATGACAGGAATATTCTCTGCATCCTATCCCTTCATGACATCTTCTGTATAAATTACTGCTGCTTCTGCCTGAGCAACAAGATGTGGGGTTTTGGGTCTGTACCTGGAACTGGTGTTGTCTCTTTGCTGCTTAGCTTTGTAGACGTGTTGTTGTCTTACAAGTGGAAGCCTGGAGACAGGGAGGAGGCCCTGCCTGAGCTCAGGAGTTGTGCTGCAACAGATTCAAGGGTACTCACCTGCCAAGGGTATACGCTCAATTCCAGAAACCAGAGGAGCTCAGGAAAATAACATCAGTGCTCAAATATCCTTCTGTGCCTGCTGAGTAGTTATATGCTTGTCAGCAGGATGCGACTAGGCAGGACTGCTGTCTTTGGCTCTCCCTGACTTGCGTGGGAGAGGTCAGGAGCACAACTCCGGGAACTTTCCTCTTCATTCTCCTTCCAAAGTACCTTCTCTTTGGCATCTTAGAACCAAACAGTTCTGCATCTGCCCAGTGAAATATCATGTGGGAACAGCTGGCTTAAGTCCTTACCTCAGGCAGGAGTGAACTCCCTGGCAAAAAGAGAGACATAACTCCAACCTCTTGATCTAAGCGCATGATGCTAAAGTTCAGCCATTTAATAGGGGGCTGATTTGTGACTTACTCTCAGTGGTACCAGAGTATAGCTCAGCAGTTTCATCATCGTTCTTCCAAATCAACTCACATCATTAGGCAACAGCTTCTCTGAAAACATACAGGTGCAGAACCAGGCTGATCAACTCATAGGTCTTTTGTGTCCTCATGATTAGATGTAGTTTGGTATTGGGCATTTCTGAATTAGAAGACTGGTTCAAGTCTACATCTCAGTTTTCTTGTTGTCAAAATGATTCTTTGTGAGTAAGGGTGTTGAGCCAAATCAGGACTGTTCCGTCTTAGGGATTCTGAGAGTGTAATACAAATACGTAAGTATTCAGAGGATATCAGCCAAGTAAAAGACATGGAGCAAGCTGAAGAGCAATAAGAATATTGTATAGCCAGGTAAATTGCTGATGTCCCACAGCTGTTGGCCAGTTGATCCTCTGGTGAAGCCAGTTTTTAGGGAGAGTTTGACAGCAAAAAATGATGAACCTTTATGGCTATTTTTAAATTGCCTAATGGTAATGGAGTGCTGTAAAAAACGTTTTTTTTTTTTCTTGTTTTTTCTTTAAAGGAAGTTGATTAAAGACTGAACAAATGGGCAGAGGAGCATGAAATCATGGCTCCATCAGAATTGAGAGTTAACTTTTGAATTATGGGAAAGAGGATCAGTGATATGTGGATAGGCCAAACAGGACTTTGAAAGTGAAGAGAAAGAGTATGTCTGACATATTTGAGAAGCTCTATCAGAGAAATCAAGAAAAGTGGTGTGGCCAGTGTGATGGACAAGGAGAATAGCTTTCCAGCTATTTTATCTGTAGAGCAAGGTTGCCTTATGTTGAAGCCAGAAGGAAAACTGCTGTGGGAATGCTGTGGGCTTGGATGAAAACATGACTGGGTGAGTGGGTTGTTACTCTAAAATGAGTAACATTGTGGAGCTGTTACTCAGAAAGCATGAAAAATACAGGCACTGACTGGCTCAGAAGACCTTGCGAGGAGTTGAAGGTAAAGGCTAACATGCAGATTCACTGGCCAGTGAGATCTGCAGCAGGAGAGGGATGTCTGCAGTGACCAAAAAAGGAGTTAAGGGGTTACCTTAAGGAGAGGAAGATGCTCTCAAGCACAGCATAGTAGAGTCAGAACTGACAGCTAGATATGCAAGTTGAGATGTCAGATACTAGCAGAGAATTCAGTTTAGACAGGAGGAGCATTGGAGCAAAGAGGCAGAAGGACAAGCTACTGTTGCAGAAGCAATGGCTGAATCTGTGCATAGAGGTGCAGATACCCAGGGGATTCTGTTTGCAACTGGATGGTGCCCACCAAAAGCCAGAGACAAAGCAAGCTGAGGCAGTTTCTCCAGGAGACAGGCTGAACAGACAGCCTCTATTGGGGATGACAATGGAGCTAAGAGAAGATGAGATATCTCAAACACATCTTGGTGCATTATCTGAGTAAAGGGAGTCTAGGAAGTCCAAGTACAAAAGAGTTACTGGCTCTGGACTTTGTCTACAAGCTTATTTGGGCTGTGGTGAGACCAGGATGGGTAGAATTGTGGAGTGGAAGGAGCTTTGGAGATGATCTAAAATGGAGAAAGGCAGTCCTGACAGTGGCTAGCTGTTTCGTTCAGTGAATGAAAGATGTTGTGGGATGGAGCAATTGCTGGAGTCCTATCTTGGAGTCTTGCTCTCCAACACTTAGAATGCATGTACATATTGAGGGGAAAACAAAGAGTGAAAGCTTGGCAAGAATATCTAGCAGAGATGAGGATGGCTATAAAGAAGAGAGGGAAAGAAAACGAGCCATAAAACCAGTGGCATAGCTGTGGGGGAGTGAAGCAGCTAGATGAGGAGCTGCTTAGATCTGAACAAAACTGGGGACTTTAGAAAAGAAAATGGGGATAATTCTATGTAGAAATCTGCAAGATATCTTGCATCAAAGGAAGTGAAAATAAGAGGGGAGGGCTTGGGAAGTGAGTCAAGATGGTGAAGAGGCAGCAAGGAATACGTGTAGGAGTCAATTAAGCGTGAAAGTAGATTTCTATCAAAGAAGATGAGAAGCAGGAAAGAATATGCCATGGGGATAGTATGCTCACTACTGGAAAAGCAGGTATTGCAGCAACAGCAAGAATGGGAAATGGGGAAGGAGCAAATAACCACTCTGCATGGTAATTTGGCGAAGAGGTGGATTTGAGGTTACAGGAAGAGCAAGGACACTGAGAATAGAGGAAGGTGAACAAGCTAATAGGAACAGCCAGTGGCAACAAGGCTAACTCTTGCCATAAGAAAACCATGTCGATGCCAGAAGCAACAAATTGCCCCCTTTGAAAATGAGTTGGGGATCAGCTCTTCTAGCAGGAGGCACAACCCATGCAGTACCTTGCTTGCAAAGTCCTTTACAGTTGTTGAAGCAGTGATTGCACATGAAGGGGGTGATAACACTTCTCTCTACCCTCTTGGGAGAAAACAAGGGCAAGCTCTAGTGTTTTCATTTCGGTTTCCCTGCCTGTCCGCATTTCCCCTTAGCAGCAACAGCAAATCTTGTCCTGCTCTGTTTCCATTTTTGTTCCCTCTTCCCAGCAGTTCAGTAGGGACTTCAGTGGAGCATTAGTCATCTTACAGAGAAATGGGAATGACTTAAACATTTGGGATAGTGTAAAGGTGGGGAAGCTCTGGGTTCTTGAGGAAGGCAGTGCTGAGCATGTGCAGGGAGAAGAGGAAGATAGGGAGATGTTTTCAAAATTCAGATTTGCCTTTTCTAAATTTAAGGCTGACAGGCCTTACTGTGTCCTGAAAGACAGAAAGAGTGTGAAGGGTAAGCAGGATGCAGTAGAGCTGCTGTGGGGAAAGCTGATGCTGTGGTGCAGAGGAGGGAGCTAACTAATGACAGAGAGTAAAAAAATGTCCTCAAATGATGCTTGTATGCCCTTTTCTTTCTGTTGCTTTCCATCCTATAGCAGGGGAGTTTATAACAGTTGAACCACATCACTCAGAGGGATTTGGCAGGTAGGAGGGCCTTTCCAGAAGCTGAGGAATTCTTACTGGTGTGTCCAACCCCCTCCCAAGGTCCTCCCCTTTGCACAGAAGAGACTGAAGGGCAAAAGTGAATGAGGGCATGTTTAATATTTGCAAAACACTGTCAGAATTCCCTGAGGTGAAAGTATGAAATGCCCCAGGTGGTCTTCAGAAAAAAAGAGTGGTGTTTTTGTGTGGACCTTGAGAAAGAGGGTTTGGCTCCAGTGGCGAAACAGGGCAGCTGCAGCCTTAAGAGCAAATAGCTTTGTGTGCAGTTCTCCTTGCTTGCATCTGCATTTTGGTGCATAATTTGAACATTTCACAAGAGTGCTTTCAGATGGTCTTGTGAATGTTTTATGAGTTGTTAAGAACTGGAGTGCATATAAATGAAAGTGTGCAGCCGCTACTGCATGGGGAGGGCACGGGTGCCTATTTTGGGCTGACAGAGTGATGTTCAACCAAACATCTTATATTCAGGAGGCCAGCAGCTGCTCATCACTGGTGCTTAACTGCTTACCCACCACATCTCTCCTATAAGCATCACTCCCAGGCTTAATGCAGCTTTGTTCTTATTTCCGCCATGGGCTGCATGCAGATCTACACAAAAGTAGCACACATGCAGGAGTGGAAAGGCTTCGTTTGAGAGTGTGAGCCTCTGCATTTTGGATACCTGTATCTGAGTCTAGATTCTGGGGTTATGTCACTGGAAAAGAATGGGCTCCTTTAGATCATGACCTGTCTGACTTACATTTCTTTAAAAGAGCATGAGTTCTGGCCTGCTGGCGCTTCTTTCCCCTCGGCTAATAGGGCAGGAGCCTGCAGTGGCTTGCTCTGATGTAGATGTAGGTGTCTGAATTCTGTCAGCATTCATTAGCTGAGACCTTTCAACAGTTCCCAAGCATTTTTACGCTTACAAGTGTCTTGCTGAACAACTCGCAGGGATGTATGTGTCATGCATAGCTACCTAAGAGCTGCAAGGAGGTAATAGTGTTTTCCTATAGGTGTGTTCTGTCGTATAAAACTTGAATGACTTTGCTACAGAATTAATGGAGAGAAATGTAACAAAACAGCTGTAAGGAACAGGGAACCACTTATAACATCTGGATGGAGAATGCAGAAATTGCTTCACTTTCACAGATTTTCATTACTTGGTCCAGCCTGCCTTGTCTTTTTCTATTACTGCCTCTGGTCCTTTATCTTTCTGCCTCCTTTTGTCAAATTTTTCAGCTCCTGAGGCAAGAGAGGCTTTCCTGAAGCTGCTGCCACCAGGAAAAAATGTTTTCTGTCTCTTCAACACTTCCTTAAGTGGCAGCAGAAAATATCCTTTTTCTTCCTTAACTTCTCTCTCTCTTTGCTGTGTGATTTCCTTTTCTGTAACCGAGGAGCATACCTCACAAAGTATTATGGGGGGCATTTGGGTGGAAGATGTTCTGCCAAACAAAATGAAGCTGATGCTGAAGCTTGGAGAAGGATGCTCCTAACAATCTCCACATCCCATCCTATCCCCTGCCTCATTTTGGAGGGATATTGAACTGTAGCTGATAGTGGCAGGTAGAGGCCACATTTTGGAGGGATGTTAAACAGTAGCTGCCGGTGAGAAGTGAGCGCCATGCCTTGCAGTGTTTGCAAACCACATGTAGAGCAGCCATCCACCATGGACTGTGCTTGGCCAGGCTTTGGTTTTTGTTGGATAGCATTGAAAGAAAGTGGGTTTGCTCCTTCATATGAAGTGATGCACACAAACACAATGCAAGGATTGTGTTTCCTTGGAAGAATTTGAAGCTCCATTTTTACTTTTTCTGCAATCATACACCATTCTGTTTCTCCCTCCCTCCCCCTCTTCCCTTCTTGCCAATTTCAGGTACTACATGAACCCCTGATTGATGAAGATCCTGTCTTCATTGCCACTTGCACAGAGAGGGAGCTGCGCAAGAGGAAAAAGAGGAAATTTAGTCTCTGGGTTCGGCAATGCTCATCCACTGGTTTCATCTGCCAGGTGAGTTTTACCTCTTCGGATATCTTGATACAGTTCCATCAGGCCCTTAAATATATTGCAGGACCAAAGGGAACAGTCACTTCTCTTCATTGTGTCGTGGGGGGCTACAATCTGAATGCAGCAGGCCTCTGTCTCCCACAAATACTGGATGTGACGGATGGTGACAACAAGTTCCTGATGCTCTGCTGTATGATTTAACTCAGGGTGCCTGTCTCTAATACTGTCCATCTGGCTGCCAGCCCTAGCTAATTAAATTGAAATAGAGTAAAAAGGTCTGTCTGTTTGTACATCCTAAGTTTATTTAAGTGTCTAGGTACTGTGACTTCTGTCATTTTTAATGAGTCAGCTTCTCTAAGGCTGTGTCTGTGATAGCCAGCGGTATCCAATAGTTTGAATCACTGTTGTATCATGATGTCCCTTTTTCTGTGAGAAACCTATTAGTGGGATTTCCTGTTACATCTCTTTTCACATCTCTACTTCTCTACCAAAGAAATAAAATCCGATGTGGCTTCAAGGTGAGATGAGCTTGAGTGGGAGACATGTTTAGTGTTATAAAGCACTGGGGACGCTTTTTCAAATTGTCAGATTCCCCAGTTGCTGATGTGTTTTGAGAGATCTTGAAAAATCTGACCATTTATTTTGATGCCTGGAGGTGAGGGTGGAGATGTTTTTCTGTATTTCTTTTTCCCAAGAGCTTCTGTGAAAACATGGTGTCCTGCATGTTCCAGAGCAGCAGTTCGAAGGTGCAGGCAGGACATGCACATTGCCTGCTCAGGCTGAATGCATGTAAAAACTGCAGGGCCTGTGGATTTGCTGCTGTTGAACATTTATTCACAGTAAAATTTGATCTGTGAATCACTATGACTGTTTGAGTAGCTATGTGAGAAAAGAGGCTTGCTGGGAAGAGGGGTTTCCATTTTCAGCAATGCTGTTCATTCCAAGAAGAAAATTAGGATCATGCGTCTTCCATCCCAGTTTTAAAGCAGTTGTTATGTCCGATACAAAAGAGATTCATCTTGTGAAACATCCTTGGAAGTTCCTACTCTGAAGCCTTTTGGAAAGTCATTCGCTACACAGAGGCAGTGTCCTTAGCCTCCAAGGTGAACTCCACCATTCCCACGTGCATCTTATTACTGAAGTGTAATATGTGTAGTGAGCACAAAGTTTGCTGATCTCTTTTGCTATCTTCCCCCAGCCAACTGCCACCAAACTAAGTCTTCAAACATGCCAGAGTTTTCAGATTCTGAGCTATAATTACGTTGCACCCCCTGTCCTGTCTGTTGAGAGAGTAAATTAATGGAATGTCAAATTAAATAGAATAGATGCTCGGCACCATCCTAATCCTCCTGCTCCCTTAATGAATTAGATACTCATGCTTCACTTGCACCCAGATGACGTCCAGGACCATCTTACTATCCGCCTTCTATTTTCATTCCATGACTTGGCTGTAATTATCATCATTATGCTAAAATGATTGGATAAGGAGGACCTTAGGGAAGGGTGAAAAAGAATATACAGGAGCATGAATGTTCATGCTAAAATGGAAAAAGACTAGTCTGAGGAGGATGGGGACCTTCAACTCTGGTATGCTTAAAATGCTACGTTCATTTATGCATCACATTTACAAAGGATCTTGCAGAATCCAAAGCACTTATTTGTTGGTTGGTTTATTTACTGTATTAAAACGGAGGTTATTTCTTCTCCCTTTGTTTAACATATGGAGAGAATTGATCTAACAAAGAAGAAAATCCAGTGTTTTCACCCTTTGCATGCACACCTTCTTCTCCATCTCTTGTGAAACTGCCATCATGAAGGAAAGACTTGTTGCCTAATAGTTAAGGACTGACTAGTCTATCACCTGTCTGCTGTCAGAAAAGAATTTACAACACCCACTTGGAAATATGTAGAAATTCTGTAATACTGTCTGGATAATTTCCCTCCCTCATTGTGCCACATGGTGACATAAAGATCATTTTATTCTGGATAAAATAGGACTATAAGCATGTCATAAACCAGACTAATTTAGTTTCACCCATCCTTGATGCTGGACATCAAGTGGCAGCACCTGCTGCTGTAGAAGAGAGCTTAAGAAGTTCAGATTGCATGACCACAGATGTCCCTCTCTGCTCCATCTTCTCTTTGCTTCCCTCATTTCCTTCCAATATATTTCCCTACATGTTTGTTACCACTAAGATTCTTTTCAAGCCATATTTTAGTATCTTAATTATAGTTTAAATTATCACAGTAGCTTAGAAGTGTTTCTTTCTTAGAGTATTTGCTAAGTCATCCTATTTAAATCAAAACTCTATTTGTGTCAGTTTTTATTTCTCTCAAAAAGTCTGGAACACTTGCAAGACATATTAATAAATATGATTGGTAGGACTTTTTCATTTTAGATATAGCAATAGGACCCATTAAAACTCTACTGAGAGTTCTCAACTATCTGATCAGGACTAGTTATTTTGTCCTGGTAAGGACACATTATGCTCTCTTTCCTAGTCTTGTGTGGCTCATGGGGAATGAACATGGTCATGAGTAACTTACTACTACTGATGCCTAGTCCTTGCATAACTCTTTCTGCACAAGAAGGTTTTCTGGTCATTTTGCAGAAGGAGAAGGAAGACAAGGAAGCACAGGAAGCTGGTGCTATGTGCTGAACCCCGCAGAGAGTCAGGCAGGATGAGCTATTCCCATAGGGCTTCATCCTTGAACCACAGGCTCATGGCACAGACATAACCCTGAAGACAGTCCTTGATCCAAAAAGCCATCAATCAACAAAGTGGAAGGCAGTAAGTGGGTGGTAGAGAGCACTGGAAAAGGGGCAGTCTGGCAATATGAATCATTGTGATAGTTGGTAATAGAATTATGTCATCAACTTAATTATTCACTTATAAAACTGTGATGATGAGGTGGAGAAGAGATAACTTTATGGATGTGTGTATCCTTTTCTATTCTTTGGGATGAAATTTGTTCTCTGAGGCTATTCTGGACATTCTTCCTTCCCACACCCAGTCCCTGCCCCCAGCTGTATGGGCTCTGAACTTGCAGAGCATTCACTGGAAGAAAGTTCTTGCAATAATACATTTCATTTTCACTAATAACCCTTTGAAATGTGTTGCTCAGATTTATGAGGTCCTTTAGATCCTTATGCTGGGACTGAATTTCAGTTCCCACTTTCCACTGCTTACCCTTAAAAAGTGATGAGTCAGAACAGATTAAGAAGAGAACTGTGTGCCTCTGCAGCTTGAATCTCCACGCATTACTGAATGATTTAAAGAGTGCAACCTGGATCAGGGTGGCTCCTGCATAAGAAGGTAAGAAATGGCTCTCCCTGACAAGCAGCAGACTCAGTGAAGGCAGATGTCTGAGGTTGCTCCACAGATCAGTGGCAGAGGTCTCAGTTGCATAAAAATGACCCCAGACAATGTAAATGTCATGCTTTTATAGTGAATGCTATAGCTCATTTTTGATTTCAGAGTGCAGTCAGCTCAAATACTTCTTGACTCTGTTGATTTTCACAGAGTAAGAACTTAATTCCAAAATTAAAGGAAGCTTAGAGAGTTCCCCAAAGAATTTATGATTTCACAACACACCACGTAAGTGCATTAAGTCACTGGGAAAGGGATGGGTAAATAAGCCTGGAATTAGTTTTGTTTTCAAGGTCAGAGTTGCAGGAGAGTTAGCCATCTGCACTTTTGTTTAATAAAGCAGCTCAGAAATGTTGGTGTTTCAGCTTGTTTAAGTTCAGTTTAGATATTAGTCTGAGCCCTTGGACTTCTTTGAACAGTGCCCTGATAATTTCTGTTGATGGAACAGTTGCATCTGGAATGCACAGATGTACTGGCTATGTTGAGTAGGTTCTCAAGGTCAGGCTTTGGCTGGGAGGGGATCCCAGGAAATCTGATCGTCTCTTTTTATCAGTCACTGGTAGCTGGAAAATCCTACCTCCTTTCTTACTCTGGTTCCCATCAGGCTCTGCCTTTCTAGTTCATGTAGTTATGTACTGTCAGCATCTGAGAATCTCAGATCTCAATTAAAAGTCATTATCCTCTTGCTCACTGGTATTAAGTGGGAAGGTAGTTTTGCAGATGTGTGATGGGCCAGCCCCATTAATTTCTATAGAGTTTACAATCTTACCATGTTTCTAGACAAATGAGAAACCCAAACATCTAAATGTAACCTAATGCAAAGATCTCTCTCAGAGTTTATACACAGTCCTAGTGTCTTATTTTCAGGTAGGAATGAAGGTTATTTTTTAATTCCTGTCTGAGGTGCTTCGAGTTTCTGATGATAAAGCTACTTATGTAGCTGTGTCCTTTCTGCAGCTGTTCTCACTCAGTGCAATTCTGCTGGGGAAAGGAGGCTAAAAGCACCAAAGCCTCCTCTCTTCATCACCTAATAGTTTTGCTGTAGGAATGCCTCTCACAGATCCCATCTTTTTGTGCTGGGTACTGTGGGTGGAACAAAAAGGCAATCCTTGCCCTAGCAAAGCAGCATTAAGAGGCAGCAGCACCAATGCATGGATTAGCGACTGTGTTCTGTGGGTTGAATCCTTTCTAAGAAAGGTATTGAAGAGCAAAAAGAAAGAGCCTTGCAGAGGTTAATGATGATTTCCAACCAGGAAGGAGAAGGGCAGAATGGAAAGAAGAAAATGTGGCCTTGTTTGGCATCAGTGGTTGGATGCCTGACTTCACAGGGCAATTGCTGGCAGGAATCAGTATACTGAACATGTATAGGAAGAACTCAGTAGGTGATGCTAAACTTCAAAGGCCTGTCTCTGTTTTCCATTCCCACTTCCATTTGATGCTTCAAGAGGGAACTGGCAAAAGACTGACGTGGTCATAGCAAAGGGTTAGGCAAGTGATATCTGGGCAGACCAGTGTCTGAATGTTAAGATATGTTTAAGCAAGCCAGAGGAAAGAAGGATGATTGTAGTAATTGAGAGGCAGGCCAGGCAGCTCTTAGAAATATAGGAAATGCTTTATCACTGAGGAACTGCAGATAATGAATCTCCGTGACACAGATGTGGCTGGCTTGGGAGAAGCTACAGAGAGAAATCTGTGTTGTTGGTTGTTGGTCCACCATGCCAGTAGGATGTTGAAGTGCCCTCAGTGATAATCACATGGAAGAGGAATATCATGGGAAGGAAAATGAAGAGCTTTATTTTAAGCCATACTAGGTTTGCATTGTTAACTCTACCAGCATCTTTCTGTCAGTATCCTAAAGATCTGGTTAGAAACTTTGAAGAAAACGTGCAGACAAAACGAACATTTACCAGTCCTCAGCACAAAGATGTTAGCTGGATCTACATGTTAATGCAGATTGAAATAATTTAAAATAGGAGGCAGAGGGAGAAGAGAGGGGGGACCAAAGAAAGACCTTTGTAGGGAACCCCAGGAGCTAGCTGGGAACAGATGGGGAAAGCTGCCTGTTCTTTGTATGCTATTTTCACAGTAGCCTTCAGTAGGAAGAGAATGAAGAGAGGCTCAAACAAATGGAAAGTTCTGGTCTCAGCAAGAGCACCATCAATGGTGCCAGCAGCTGCTGAGGAAGAGGTAGAACTAAGAGCTGACTTGGGAAGAGGGTATTAAAGAAGGTGGGAATATAAGCTGCAGCAGCTTTGGGGTGAGACTGGGGAGAGAAGGATCTCCTAACAGTGTTGGCAATGGCAACAATTAAAGATGATGTTTAGGATGAGAGGGGAAGACAAGAGTGATGCAGGATCTAGAGAGCACTGTTAGCAAAGAGCAGTTGAGTATTTGGCTGTGAAGTCTATAGAAAAAGGAAGCTTTTTTTTTTTTTTTACAGCTATTTAGGATCCAAAAAGTACGGCAGTATTTCTTTGTTCTCTTGCTTTTCTAATTGTGTCACCGAAAAGCTTGGTTTTTGTTTTGTGGTTGTCTAGAGTCTGCCCTTTGTGAGATATTTTGGACAATGTAGCTTTCAAGAATCTTCCTCCTGTTTATTACTACTCCCGCCCTTTTTTTTCCTCCAAATGTCATCTGTTTCATCTGAGAATTGTACCCTGGGGTGCTTCAATTATGTATGAATGTAGAGTATTTGGGATGTTCTATTCACAAATGCTTTCAATTTGCCATCTGAGCTTTGAATATGAGCAGAAACGCCAATATTTTAGCTTCTAGGTCACTCTTAAATGTGCAGTCAAGATGCAGCTTTTGTTCCTAAGTGCTCAGTTTTTTGCTCAGTTTTTTACTCAGTTTCTCACAAGACCTTCTGAACCTTCCACATAAATTTTCCATAGACTAAATTGCAGCACAGAGCAAGGAAGTTCCTGCTGGGTTGTAGCATGGGTGTCTGCTCTGAGACCTTCCTTTCTCTGGTAGCACTCTCTCCAGCAGTCTGCGTCTGTAGCCAGACATACATGGTTTGAGATTCTGAGTGGTGAGTGATTGATTTACCTCTGATCTGTCAACATGTGAAATACACTACTCTGAAATGTGATCTCTTTTCTGACTGCCTCCTTCCAGAAGAGTTTGCCCTCTTTTCCTTGGTTTGGAATCGCTCAGCACAGTCTTCACCCATATTCTGTCACTTGGCCATTCAAGTATATTGATTCAAACCTACTTTTGATTTTATGATAGGAGGGGGCAGAAGCATCTGTAGGTGGAAGGAGGGATGAACCAGAGACTGTGAAGGTCTTTTACTGTCAGGCTTTTAAAGGGAAGAGACTGTTGGGATGCTGCAATGGAGACTGAAGGCAGAAGAGAAGAGGGTTTGAGCACAACTTAAATGATGTGAGAAGAGAGAGCTGCACCAGGATGAAAACATATTGTATTGAAAGTATCTGGTGCAGTGGGGCTGCTGTAAAAGGGAATTGCAGAATTCAGTGTGTAGCTGTTCTGGTAAGAAACAAATAATTGAGGGATGACTAGAAAAAACTCCCTTTGTGTACCAGTACTGCAGGATAAAGAGCTTCAGCCTGTAGCTGCCTCCGAAGACAGATGAGGTCACATCTGTAGAAGTTACCCATTTGGTGCTGTAGATCAAATGAGCCAGTCGCCACTAGAAAAGGACGCACGATAAAAATGATCTCTCCTGATGCTCAAGAAGCATTGCTTTGACTGTCACCCACAGAAGCAGAGGATGTTCCTGCCAACATCTCCCTCTGTTGTCCAGCAGCAGTTGTCAAGCCTGTACTCCTGGCGTGGTTTTGCTGTTGGAGCACATGGAAAGGGCACAAAGCTGTAACGCTGTCACAGGGCAAACCAGAAGCTCTGGTGAATGGTTTAACAATTAATTTCGGGGAGCAGCTTCTGACTGTGCCTGTGAAGGTCTTGCAGCCAGTTTCTGGCAGTTCTGTGCTTTTTCTGCAGATTGCTAACTGTTAAATACCACTTCTAATGCATTGCAGAGTGGGTGGGGAATGCTGTGGGCTTCAGTAGGCAGGATCCTATTCATTTAAGGTAGAACGAAATAAGCTGAATAAGAGGATGGGGAGAGGGAAGATGAAGACCATATGGGATCCTAGGCACTTGCAAGAGTATTTGAAGCTATGCCTTTGCCAGTTCTCTGTACCCAGCCAGTGTTTCACAGCAGTCTTTATGCCTTCCAACATTATGCTGCTGTCACCCATCTTCCCAATAGAGCTGAGCATGATAAAGCTTTGAATGATGCTTCTGCAAAACAAGAAAAATTGTGTGAAGAACAAAGGCAGTGCTTGGATAGGCAAAGAAATGGCCAAGGAGAAGAAAGTGAGATATATTTAACATTAGAGGAGGAAGGGAGGTTCAGCAGTGGGTATGGCTGTTTGAGTGAAGGGCACTGGGGAGGTGAGCAAAGCAAAGGGAAATGTGAATCACAAGGCGACCATTGCAAAGGGCCCTTGAAATAGAGAGGAGCGCAAAGGAAGGGTGCCAGGTGCACAGGGAACTCTGCGAACAAAACCTATGGAGTATGTAGCATACTAATATGAAAACAGTGGTACCTCAGTGGACAGTTGCATGGTAGGCATGCTCTTTAAACTAGCTGCTTGCAGACTCAAACCAGCCCACGGTGTGGAACCAGTTGGCAGACCAGCAGTGCCAGCAGACTGTCTCATCCCTTGGAGCGCTGGTAGCTCCACAAGGAACATGAAGTAAGCATGAAGCAGGAGAGACTGTCAGTTGGCCAAGACTTACTGCAATAAGGGAGGGAAGATGTAGGACACTTTTTTATAGACTTAGAGATTTCTACTTTGTTTTTAGCCTAGCTGCTGTCCAAGGTTGAAACTCATCTGTCTGCATCTTCTGCCTTGTCTGTAGATTTTAAAGGTTTTGATGTTGTCTCTGTACTGCAATACCAGTAACCTAATCTAAATTTTGATGCCAGTAATCATGAAATACATCTCTGGAGTTCTGATTAATAACCTAAATGACTATCATAATTAGCTAGCCCTCAGCCTTAGCGCTGGGGAAAGCACAAATCTGACAGCTTTCTGAAGTGAATGGAGCATGATCTGGGTGTCTGCAAACATTCCTGCCTTTGTCTTCATCTGGAAACTGTTTCTACCAAAAAAAGAGTTGGGTTTGGTTTTTTGGTTTTGCTTTTTTTTTATATTTAATTTTTTTATATTTAATACTTTCATTTATGCTGTACTTCTTTTTGGAATTAGTGTGTGTTCGTCCTTGCACACCAACTTTGTTCTTTATCGTGTCAGTTACTTCAAAATGCAAATTGTGTCTCATTCCTCAGAGTTTTTATACATGAAACACTCCTCTGGGGTCTGTTCCATGAGGCGTGAATCGCTAGAGAGTATTGCATTAATATGTCTAGAATACCAGTGCTGGGGATACATCATGTGAAAAAGGGAGAAGCTGTTCAATTGAATTTTGTTCCTCTCCAAGATCATTGAGTTATATCATTGGGAGCACTACTGCAAATGTATGAACGTTTTTGTTCTCTGAGCATTTGTAATAAACTTTTCTGTAGGAAGGAGTGTGTTGGTAAGAGAAACAGATGCATGTAGAAGAAAGCAGTGCTGCATGTTCTGGATGGTTGAGGGCTCAAGCAAGTTCAGCAAAAGCTTGTCATGGATATATCACTCTAACAAACAGGGCAAAATTCCTTTTTGCTGCCCCTAAATACTGAGCAAATTTCAGCTCTTTCTCTGATGGTGAAATTTTCTGAAATTCCTGAAAGATTTGGGTATTTCAGAGTCAAAATCACAAAGGGAGGCCTGGGCAAATTTTCCAGAAAATTTGCATTTGTGTATGCTTTTAAATCTTTGCAAGTTCCATGGTTACAGCACTGTTTGAGTGACAGCACACTGTCTGCTGCTTCTTGTTTCTCTTTCCAGCAGGCTATTTCTGCTGACTTTCAGAACAAGTTGAAGGTCAGATGCCTAGTTGATTTTAATAAGTGTTCAACATTGGTGGAAGTTAGGCTTTTAAAATACTGTCACTGAAATCAAATCAAAGGCTTGTGTACAAAGGAAGGGTTATGTGTTTTCTGCCTCTGCATGACAGTGCAGAAGACTCCTCTTCTAGAGGGATCACTCATAAGAATGATTCAATAGCTTTACTTCAAATGCTGTTTCAGTTGGTGGATTGTGTTCTGTTAATTATAGTCATGTTACTAAGGCATAAATGTTCTTGCACTCTAAGCCAAACATGTATGTCCACCTATAGGTGATGGTGACAGCTCTCAGGAAATGCATTGTGATGTGGTCTGCACTATAGCAGGATACAAAGTAAAGCTCCTGCAATGTGATGCATTTTTCTATTAACAGCAGCATATTGCTCTGTACCCTGCTTCCTGGTTCAGTGTGTTTCTGTGGGTTGTCTTCAAATCATGATCCGAGAATCAGCATTGTGCCTGGAGAGTTTGATGAGGATGTTCTGGCTGGTTGGGTATGTGTATTGCTGGCTCCTCTCTTTTATGGGGTCGCATACACACTTTTGTCGCAGCCTAATGGTTCCTGCCAACAGAAATAGATCTGAACATTACTGCAGTGAAGCTAATGGGCCATTTCTTCTGGTCAACTTTAGTGGCTTTTCTTGAAACTGAAGTTCCCATGCTCTCCTTTTGCTGGCAGCATTGAAGTCTATGCAGATTCCGTACAACATATAATTTCAGTTACGGCTGGAGTCTTTTCTTGCTAAGCAAACAATCTTCAAACTGCACAACAATGACAAGAGCATCAAAAAGCCTTTAAGCTGAGGAGAAGGACACTGTATTTATCGGTAGCTGTGCCAGCTAACCTGAAATGGTTTTAAAGCAGCAGCCCCTTGAAAGGGACTTTCGATTAATTAGCAGTATATAAAAAGTATCTGCTGCCTTGATTCTCAGCTTGTCTCCAGTTGAGCTGAGCAGGTATGTTAGCAATTGCATCCTCTCCCTCTGGATTCCTTATAACCTTCTGACTTCTCTTCCCATTTCTCATTTTAAGATTTATGTCCATCTCAAAGAAGGGAGTGGTGCTGACGGGCTGGATGCTTTGAAGAACAAACCACAGCTTCACAGTATGGTGGCCAAAAACCTTTGTCAGAATGCCTCTGGGAAGAACTACATCATCTTCACAGGCCCAAGCATTACCAGCCTGAATCTCTTTGAAGAATTTGAGAAGCAAGGTATGCATCAGGTGACTCACTGGGTTTAAATGATGACAGACCTAGGGGCCTCCTGCCACTGGGTTTACAAAAACTCCCAAAAGGCTTCACTGATATTTCAATCCCTTGTATAGATAAGCTGGTCATCTCTAAAAAAAGTTGTCATTCATGAAAAGGCACTATACAGAGGACTTTCCAAGTTGCTCTTCAAATCTTCTTTAAATTTTCATGAAGTTCAAAATGAGGATGGAAATACTTCTTAAATAAGATTATTTTAAAGGCAACTCTTGTTCCTTGCCTCACAAATGTGAGGTCTAATCTAGCAGGTAACAAATTCAGTAATATCTTTCTAAAGCATCTATATTTGTCTTTCTATCTGATTAAATATGCTAATACTATACTGAGATTTTAGTTTAGTTCAGGATTTGTTATATGAGTTCATAAGACTTTTTATGATATTTAACAGCTGCTTCCAAAATTCAATTTCAGATCTGGTACACTCACCTTCCTAGGGGTGACAGTGTGGGGTGGCTGGACACTAAGATAGAAAGTCTATTGGTTTTCCAAAATATTGTGGCACTGCTATATAAAGAAAATCATGGGGAGAACATGGAAGTCTTTGTTTAAGAAGGCCATGGAATTATCTGTGTCTGCCATGAGTTACTAGGGGCTAGCTTGGAGGTTTCACAGGGTGATGTTGAACTGGAAGGACCAGGAGGCACTGGCAGAGGTAAGGTGCTAGAGATGTCAAGCAGTGAAGTCAGAAAAAGCCCTGGAAGAGATGAGTGTTTACTGACTCTGCTGCAGTAGTATCCCAGTACCTGCTGAGATACTACTGCACTGGCAGTAGGTTTGGGTAGAGGCAGGCGGAGAAGCCTGGACTCAACAGAGATCTCTCCTAATATATCACACAGCCACCCTCAGCAGTGACCTTAATGCTTTTTTTCTGGTACGTGGCTTAGCCAGCAAAATCTGAACAGGGACGCATCATGACCAAGAAGTGTCATGAGAGCCTATTGAAAAGCATCTATGCTCGGGTGCTCATGACAGTTCAAGACACATTCTTAAACTGATCAATTTGCTTTTATTGTTTAAGAAAATTTGGGTTTTGGGCTAGAGCATGGTCAGCAGTAGAATGATCCCATTGAGAACTGAAAACAAAAATAAACTGGTATTGATCTTAACTACTTTACGTTGTTTGGGTTTTTGGGGGGAAATAGGGAGAGATGCAAATAAGCCTATAATATAGTTAATAATTTAAATAAGCTAATAACAAACTTTAGGGGAACTTAGGCTGACATTTAAGGGAACTAAAGGGAATTCTGGGAAATACAGAAAGAAGCACCCTCTAAAAATGTATTAGTTTGTCTCAAAATTCTTGATGAAAAGGACCTGGGGTCTTGGTAGCCACCGAGTTGAACATGAGCAGCCCTGGCGACAAAGATGGTCAACACCCTCCTGGGCTGCGTTAACAGGTCTGTAGCCTGTAGAGGCTACATAGAGGAGGTGATAATTGCCTCCTACTCAGCACGCTTCTGGACAACATGTCCCCCAGTACAAGAAAGTAATTGATAAACTGAAGTAAGTTCAGTGGAGAACCACCAGCCTGACCAGAGGCAGTACCACATGCTCTGCTGTGGGGAGGGAAATGTGCTTGTTCAGCCTGAGAAGAGTAGGCTTCAAGAGGACCCAACAGCAGCCTTATGCTACCCTAGGGAGGTTACCGAGAGTTATAGCAGCCTTCCAGTACCTAAAGGGGGCCTACAAGAAAGCTGGAGAGGTACTTTTTACAAGGGCATGTAGTAAGGGGGAAAGGGAGAATGGCTTTAAACTGGAAGAGTGTAGATTTAGATGAGATATTAGGAAGAACTTTACTGTGAGGGTGGTGAGACACTGGCACGGGTTGCCCAGAGACACTGTGGCTGCCCCATCCCTGGAAGTGGGAAATGTTCAAGGCCAGTTTGGACGGGGCTTTGCGCAACATGGTCTAGTGGAAGGTGTCCCTGACCATGGCAGGGGGCTTGTAACTAGATGATTAAGGACTCTTCCAACCCAAACTGTTCTATGACTCTCTGAATGGAGCTTTTTGCGGTGGTGCATCATGGAAGGACAAAAACAACAGACAAACTGAAACAAAAAAAAAAGCAGTTCAGACTAGACGTAAAGTTTGTCCTGTGGGCGGTGCAGCAGGATTCCCAGAGTGGTTGTGCAGTCTCTGTCCTTGGGTGGTTTTAAGCCCAGACAAGATAAAGCCCTGAGCAGTGCCATCTGACCTCAGAGCTGACCCTACTCTGAGCAGGGGATGGGACTAGAGACCTCCTACGTTCCCTTCTAACCTGAAATACCCTTTAATCCATAGGATCCTGTGATTCAATGAAGACCTTTTTGGAACCTTAACTGTCATTTGCTTTTCTTAACCCTAACCCACACATGCGTTACTGCAAAATCCACAGCTCTTCATTTGAAAGCCTGCTGTGTAGCACCTTCACTGTACCACAGTAGAGAATATGCACCTAGTAGTATAAGGTGATGTTGGTGAACGTAATTCTAAGACCTATGAAGATACCAAGAGCTGAGAAAACTTCAGAAAATAAGACAGGGCTTTTTGATCTTTTTCAAAATAAAAAGCCTGAATAGACCTCTTTTTTTCAGGGGACATACAAAGCATTTCTTTCTCTGGCCTCTTAATAGAACTGGAAACCTGCACTGAAATGCCCCGAATTCTCTGCTCTGTGAGCAGTCAGCTGTCATTGTTACTTGCTGTGACATTCATTCATAGTTCAGATTCTGTTTTCATTATTTCTAAGCATTAGTGTTGTCCATTACAGAGAACAGCCCCTCCTAAAGCCCTGTGTCCCATGCTTCTCTTTAACGTAGGGTTCCCTGAAGTCCCTTTTGCGCTTTCTGAACCAGCAGAAGCAGCTGGCTCTGTCCTGCAAAGTAGCTGGGGTTGGCAAAGCTGCAGGAGCTGCCAGCCTGGTTGACCATGGCACTCCCACAAGCTTTGCAGGATGCTGCAACTCCAGCGTACTGACTAAAGCAAGCTCTCGCCTGCTTCCCACATAGCCCCCCCCAGTTGCCCTAGCTCTGACATGACCCAGCATTGCATGCAGGATGAGTGCAGAATTTGTGGTTTTGCCTGAACTTGTTCAGGCAAACTTTGCATATAGTACTAATGAAGATGTGGTGAAACAGGCTTCAGCACAAGCTCTCCAGGGTCTGGAGACCCCAGCGTGAATCTTGGGTGACTACACCACATTTCCTCATCTTTGCTAAGCTAGTTTAGGTGTATGCGTTTATACTGCAGTTAGTTTTAAAAGACCAGACCAGGACAGCCTGTCTCCGATGTTTCCTGTGTATGTGGCAAACACCTGTTGTGATTCTGATTTAATTACACACAAAAACTTCATTGAGCCAGATGGGCATAATTTTTATTGCTTCTATTGCTATAGTAACTGAGTGGTTTTAAAAAACTCAGCAGATTAAGGGTGTCATCCATGGTGAGAGATGCTAGTAAATGTGCAGAAGTGCTGCACTTTTCTAGGCTACGCAGCAGGAAAGTTACATAGTATGTACCTGAGACTGGAAATAGTTCCCAGGAGTGAGAGGAACCTTTATTCTGCATGAGGAGTGAAACATCTGCTGGAAGCTTTCTGCAGGCTTATTGCTCGAGCTAAAGAAAAGGCTACCATTATTATGTGATCTCAGAGATGGGTGTTGCTGTTTTGAAGCTCTAGCAGAATAATGTACTTACTAGCTTGGTTTTATACCTTTGCAGTTGCCTGGAGAGTTCAGCGAGTCCTAAATTTTAGGCAGCTAAGGAAATTCTTCTCATGCTTGCCACTATCAGAGCGGGAAGATTTTAATACTGACTAGAAGAAAGCTTTCTAGAAGTTTGCTATGTTGATGCCAAAGTTTGCAAGTTTGCAGGCTTTTCTCATTGTCTTTTGTGGAAGGAACTTAGAAATTTTGAGGGATTGATTCATTCATTAGAAAAAACTGATGGAGTACAGATTTCCTCGTTCAGAATGAAGATTCCCCATTGTTGTGTTGGTTGATCTTCTGAAATGAGCATGTTAAATTTCTGATGGAGGAGCTCTGTGTAGATCTGCTCACAGCAACTGGACCAATTGATGAATATTAGCAATTTTTATATTAGTATTCCTGTAGCATCTGTGAGCTGTTGAGGGGATGCTTGGCATGCCTGGCACTACATGAACTGAGTACAAAGTCACTCAAGCACTCAGGTCATTCCAGAAAGACAAAGGCAGAAAAGCCACATAAATGGAAACCCAAGAACAGAGGCAACATGCTCAGGGGAAACCAGACATGGTAGTCTGACTTGGCATGTCCCCTGTAAGTATATCCCATTGTCCAGTGTGCAGAATTCAGCACAATGAAAAATCTGATCAAACAGACTTAGCTGACAGATGAGCTTTAAATTGCCAAAAGCCTCTGCTGCCATATGAAGGATGTGCACAGATGTCAGCATTATCCATGGCCTTTGTTTGTTGGGGTTTTCCTCCCACTTTTGTGGATTAGCAGAAAGCCTAGGGAAACGGAGGAAATTCCCATCCAAGATTTCCTGGAGTTCAGTTAATTTGATCAAAAAGATCTGTTTCTCTTGGGCTAACAGAAACAGGCTGTTATTTCACCACCTAATGACAAATTCAACCATTGTCATTATTAATGTTGTTTCCAAAACTTGTTTGTGCCTACCTAGTTGTGCTGACATGTGTTTTGTGGTGTTAGATTTCATTAATTGCTTCATTCACATATTCACCTCACAAAAGACCAAGAAGCTTTTGTGAGCAGCAGAACGTGTCACCTGTGCAACCTCTGATGGCTGTACTAGTCAAGATCAGTGCTCATTCACCTAGGGCACCTTGGTTTATCTCCTTTCCCTAAAATCTCTTTTCATTGAACTTGTATTTCCACCTTCTCTATCCTTCTGGCACATGCACTTTTTAAATCAACCAGCAGTTTCAGTGGTTCTTCATTGCTAAAGCAGCATTTCCTTAGCAAACCAGATGATGCAGGTGCAAGGAGTAGTGAGCTGAAAATCAACAACTGGGCAGCACAATAAAGCAATAGATTAAACTGGACTTTGTCAGCTATGTATGCTGTGATCAAAAGCATTATGGGAGTCATGCAGGACAATTTATTTCAGTTAACATCTAAGCTGCTATATGTTTCCCTACCTCCCTGCTCTCTCCACATTTTATTTTATTTATGCATCAGAGACTCTTGGATCATAAATTCTGATTTGTTTCATAATGCATATCATTGTTGGGGTTATTTTCAGTCCAATTTCAAACATGTTGTGAAGACTATTACACAGGTTATAGATGTTATTGTTGAGAAGGTACCCTGAATTTTTCTCCATCATAAATGTTTAATAGGTGTCAATACATTTTATCAAGACAGCAGGCTTTCTGCACTTGGTTCTGTTTCCAGAGTCATTACTGTAGGACACAAATCTTTGATATTACAGAGGAAGGCCAGTGGAACTGCAAAGTTGTAGGACAAGCTCTTTCTCTTGGCATTTCTCAAGTCATTAAAGTCGTTCCACTGCTCTTCCTTTCAGGGTCCATGCAATGGCTTGCTGATAGAGAGTATTTTTGTTCACATGCAGAGATT
Organism: Pezoporus wallicus; assembly: GCF_028554395.1. Taxonomy (NCBI): domain Eukaryota; kingdom Metazoa; phylum Chordata; class Aves; order Psittaciformes; family Psittacidae; genus Pezoporus; species Pezoporus wallicus. Next base: position 8,219,370 of record NW_026637663.1, read on the forward strand.
TACTGCTGTGGGTTGCTGAGCACCAGGAAGAGTGACTGCACAGGCCTACCTCCATCCATGCTGAACAACCCTGAAACTCCCCAGTCCAGAGGACAGTACAGAATAAGAATGAAGGGAAACATGTCCTTGATCTGCTGGTATAATAAAGGGCACTTTCGTTTTCTGACCAATGCCTATTCACCAGTTCAACAAGGTAAGCAACGTTCCTACTGCTCGTCTCAAAAGTGCACATGCTTTATGTGACAAGGCAAAATGGGTCACTCAGTTTTAAAATCAGCCTGACCAAAGAACTTGATCGTCATATCCTAGGTAAACAGTAGCAGTAGTGATTACTTCCCTTTTGTGTTTTCCTAAGCTATTCTCTTTTCCCATACAAAGGTTAAAAGCCTACTATGATGCAACCTCCTTTCCTGAGCTGGTGGAAGCAGTGTCCTTTTAGGTATAAAGATTGTATCTTTGCTGATGGTCAGAGAAGGGAAGATGGTTGCTGTATTACACTGTACTAGCCCCATTTGCAAAGCATCTTACAGAATTGCTGCTACAGAAAAATTAATAAATGTCATGATGTACTTAGGGCTCTGAGCAGATCCTAAAATTAATTTATCCTATCCAGTAAAAACTTAGTCACAAACAAACATCTTTTTCCAGAAGTAAATGTGATTAAGGCTTCCTGTTGTATGTTAAATTGATTCTAGCAGTTGATGAAAAGAAACCAAAGCAGATAACTTGGATAGTTCAAAAAATTGCAAAGAGCTTCTTGACACTGAAATCTTTGTGAAAGTATACAGATGCTTTTAAGAAGGTTTGGAAACTTCTGTAAGATGCAGTATGATTAGCTAACTCTTTGAAATTAATCTTTCAGTGAAAATCTTTATTCAGATTCCTTTCAGTTTTATTATTCATATTTATGTATAACTGTGTGAGAGAGGTGAGAATAACCTAAATCTTTAACTGTAAAGCCACCAATTCAAAGGGATCTCGTACGCTCATGTTCTGAATCCTGAGTGACTCTCACATGTGTTTACAGACTGCAGAAGCAAAGTTAAGGCCTTGAATTACTGTATGGTAAACTGAGAGGTTCACTTAGCGTATTGTTCAGTGCCTTGCCAGAAGGCTCATTACCTTAGCAAAGTGTGGCTGATCCTGAGGAGTTCTGCTGGGCAGTCCAGCACAGCAAGGACTTGGTGACTCACATGGACCAGTGTCTGAGCACAAATGCTGAAAACACATATATGAAAGAAATCTGACACTTTGGGGACCCTGCTGAAGCCAGTCCCCAGAGTAGTATTGCTCCCCACAGGGGGCGTGGAATTAGATTATTCAGCTGCACTAACTGGACAAGAGTTATCACTACATGTCACTTGTTTTTTATAAGATAGCACAGAACATTTGGTTCTAATTCATAAATATTACTAGAAAAATACTCTGTTTTCAAGTTAACAGTGTTAACTGTTAAAAAAGGAAACAAAAGCAGACTCTGCACTGGCAGCATCCTTTACAAGAAGCACACAGAGGTGAGGGCTGTTATTCTTGTGCTTGACCTTGGGTCTGTTTTGGCAAACCTGGGACTGTGTGAGGTAGTTTGTGAGGGACAAGACCTGTCCAACACATTGCTCACCAAATGCTGGCTGGGACAGTTGACATAGTTCACAGTGAATCAGAGCAGAAAACAGGGACTGCCTTTTTAAAGAGTGGTGCTGGGGAGAAGAGAGTCTCCAGTGGAGAGCTGGGAACAGATGGAGACTCGGTAGGAAGGCAGGAGAGCAGATTGCCTGCCTCTAATTTGGCATCTCCGTAGTCAGTGCAGCAAAGCTAGTTTAAACCACCTTAAAGCTGGACTGCCAAAGTGTCCTCTAAGGCATGTAAATATAGAGGAGGAATCTACTGTCCATGAGGAAAGCCTGTAGCACAAACGTGCTGGTGCACGTGCATTGGATGGAGAGGAGGCAGGGACAAAGGGGAATAAAACCGACACAGGGTAGGACAGAAACTGGCATCCATGGGATTGCTTGACAATGTATGGTGTGTGTTTGCACTGGGTAGATGTTGGCAGGGGTGGAGGAGGCCATGGAGAGAAAACCTTAAAAAATGTAAGGCAAGACATGGTCAAAACAAAACAGAATGACAAAAGGGATGAATGTAGCTAATAATGAGCTATTTATTGCAATCCAAAGGAAAGTCAAGAGGGTAAATCTTGCCTGTACTTGGAGTGCAAATCCCACCCAAGACAGAGGCACCAGGAGGGCAGTACACTTGTCAGAGCTGATCTATGAATACTATTCTTAGATGCAGCAGGTTATTTATTATAGATGTTTTGAACCAATGTGTCATAATACATCATCTCAGATGCTAAAGGATGAGTTTTATCTTTAGTCTTGCAAAAATGTCCTGCTTACTCTGCTATCAAGCATGAAGTTTCTGCCTAGAACAAAATTCAGTGGGGTTTTTAATTTCCCTTAAGCCTTAACTTGAGTTAATTTTCCCTTGTGTCTGTATTACAGAAGAACTGAAAAACCAAAAGTGATTGGGATTGGGACCCACAAAGAGTAAAAAAGTTACCCTTATTCTAAAGCAGGTCAGGTATGTGCTGACCCAAATGTCCCCATCTGTGGGAAAAGGCTGCATTTTTGTTTTTCCACTCCAGATCTGGTGTTCACTTTCCCAGCATCTCCATTACTATATTCTAGAAATAGCTACAATCTTTTCTATTCCTCAGATGAAGCAGGATGGAGCAGGCAGTAACCTCACTTGCTGCACAGAGTGACAAGAATGACAGAATGCACAGGATGATATCTTTAGCAAAAACTTGTTGAACCCAAGATATTTTTAAGTAGCTTCTTTCTGAGAAGAGCTTTCATACCCACTCTTCACCGACCAGCTCTACTTAAAAGCTAAGTAGACAATAGCTAAAGGTAGAAAACAAAGCTTGGGACACACATGCAATGACTAAATTGCTGAAAATTTTCAGCGAAGCATGAAAGTGCCTTGTGAGAAGATGGGAGATGTGGAGACATCACAATTGCATGAAGCTGTTATATAAGTAAGTCCTTGTGCAGTTATTAGCTCAGGAGAAGCTGGAGTGAGGAGTGTCCAGTGACAATCTAGTTTCCTGAAAAAATCAGCCTGTGGGATTAGCCAGGAAGTAGAAGGTCTGAGGATATAAGCATTATGTTAAAAAGTATGGTTTAGGATGGGGAAGCTTATGGTTTTAACTGGAAATTTCCATAACATCCTTTGTGAGACTACATTTCAAACCCAAAAGCTGATGGCTGTCCGTGGTGGCAGCATGGCAGCCAGCACTCCTTCCAGCACACAGGCAAAGACAGCGCAGGCGGTGCGTTCCCTGGAGTGCTGCCAGGGATAGGAACACAGCGATGCTCGGGGAGAACCGGGAGGGGAAATAGCTCATCGGATGTGCTGGTGAGTCATCTGGCTTGGGACTGCTTGCCATAGAGACCTGCAGCTAGGGATGACCCAGCTCTGGCATTTGTCTTCCCTGGAGAGGTGGCCTATGCCTACAAAACAAGCATAGGGAAGGCTATAAAGAGAATGTGCCTGTAAAGCTATTTGTATTCTCAAAACAGGGGAATGTTACATGGAATACAATAGAAAGTGAGAGGGAGTATATGGTACCAGCTTAGCTGCCGCTGCATTTTTTTTAAAGGGTTGCGAATACAAAGCAAATTGCAAAGGAAATATAAATCCTCCAAGAAGTAGAGAGGGAGAGGAAAGAGAAGAAAGCAAGAGGAAAAAGGAAGGGATTTTTCTGTAAAACACTGGCACCAGGAACATACACACCCTTTCCTGACCTGCCCAGCCAGGTTGGGATGGCAAGTGATGTTGCAACACTGGTGCAGACTGGTGATATATCAGCCCATTTTACCTCATGCTGGACAGATTTTTGTAGGACTCATTAAAAGGGTAAAAAAAATAAAGCACTGTGATAAGTATGTGAATGTAATGAAAGATGTGTTTATTTGTTTGATTGGTTTTTTTCCCAGCCCTTGCGGTACATTTAAACCCAGTTTGGGGAGGCAGAGGTGAGAGTATATTGAACAATTTAGAGGTGGTATCATTTTGGCCTCTTGTAAAATCAGACTATTAAAGACCGCAGATAAATTGCTGCTTGGCTCAGCTGTAACATGACATTTAGTATGTGTCATATATCTTGCTTCAGAATAGAGCCTGCCAGCTAGGACAGCACAGGGGGCTTGACAGAGATAATGGATGGAGTGAGACTTCCAGATGAAGGAATAAAATGGTAAAGTCTGTAATCAAAACGTGAGGAGCATTTTGGGGATGATTGTAAAATGAGTTGGCAAAAGAAGGGCAATGAGAGTTTGAAGACTTGAGAAATGAGAAAGCCCAGGATTGTACCCATATTGAAAGAATGCTGAGGAAGGATGCAACCAAGTCTGTGCTTCGTTAGACCTGGAGAAAAATAGTGTTGTACCTGGAAGCAAATAGGGATCCTCACTAGACAGTGTGCCATAGACACTGAGCAAGAGGCAGTCCCACACCCTGGAGAGCTGACCATCAAACCCTGGAGGGACATAAAGTCAAAAGTTAGGTAATAGACTCCCATACTGTAAGTTTTTATTCAACCTTCCCTCCTACAAGGAGCTTTCCCTGGATAGGGAAAACATGGAGGACAGAAATAGTAAATCAGAGAAGAGCTAGGGGGGTTCTTGGGAGAGTGTTGAACTCAGAAATACTGCTGTAGTACTGGAGAAGGCCAGGTCAGAGGGAACGGGGCCCATTCTTGGAGTAACCTGCTCTAGGCATCACATCTTTGCCTATGCAAAGAGGGATTGGTAGGCAGGTTCAGGGGACTTGTTGCCTTACCACAGATTTCTGCAGTAAGCAAGGTAGTCTTCCCCCATGATGAGCTGAAATATCAAGCCAACTGACCAGGGAGGGCAGGAAGCATCATTCACAGGGGGAGAAATGTATGCTTAGTGCCACTGAGCAACCTAACCGTACATCTGAACTCTGGCTCCCTATAGCAGCAAATGAGGCTGCTTCTCATTTCAAAGATACTGTGGTTGTGGCTCCTTCAATTCACCCACCAGCATCACCTCTGTCTTGACTGGGTTGAGCCAGTTGCCTCCTGCTTAGTGTATTTTCCTTTCTTTATCAGTTAACACCCAGTGGCATGAAGGCAGTGTTGCTCTTGCCTTCCATGGGTGGAGATAAGGGATTTAATTTCAAAGGACCTTCATTTGGGACCTTCAGAACTCAAAGCATAAATTGGCAAGTCACAGCTCTAGACATGACTACAGCACATTGGGAACTAACAGAGGAAAGACTAATACTGCCTGTAGGGGGCTGCTGTGGGTCCACGGCCATGTGTGTTTTTTTCTGAACCTATGGTAAAAGCGTTTGTGTCTAATGCCTCTCCATTTCCAGCTGACAAATGACCCCTCTTCTTACCCTTCCACTTGCTCAGTGTACTACCAAGAAAAAAAAAATCAAATTAGTGTCTCTGTTACAGAGAACTTCCCAGTTTTAGATCAGAAACTGTCAATAAGATTTATTTTATAATAGGCTGTATATAGAAACCGTATGTTTTAATTGCTAGACCTATGGATTTCAAACTGTTATGTTTCTATTTGATGCAGGAGTTATAATTAAGAGAAAAAGTGGAGAAATTCCATGCCCATTGGCAGTTGAAGCCTTTGCTGCTCACCTCAGCTATATCTGCAAATACGATGACAAATACAGCAAGTAAGTAAGAATATGTGTGTGTGTATATTTCTCTGTTGCTGAATTGTTTGAGTACTCCATGTTGAGATGCAACTGAGGGCCCAATCCTGCTTTCAGGATATTAATATCTAACAAAATTCCTGTTTCAAGTCAAAGATCAGAAGCTGAGTCTGCACGAGCAAGAGCTGCATTGCTAGTGTTGTTTCTGGCTCTATCTATATATCCACCTGTCAACAAAACTTGAGACTTATGTTCATCTTGACTTTTAAGAAGCGTTGGGAAGATTAGCCTGCAGACTGATGTTCTCAGCCACATCAAATTAAAGGCTTAAACAGAGATTTCAGCAAGGGTCTACCAGCTTTACAACTCTCTGAGGCTAGCTCAGCTCTCCTCCCCTATCAGCAGGTGGTGTTTCAGTGATTATCTGTCCCAACTAGAGCCAGCAGAAAAAGATGTTTAGTTACGGATGTAAAGCTGATCTAGATGACCCGGGACAGCAGAATTATGTTGGTCTTTTAGCCTCTGAATTCCAGTTGTGGTCCTTCATATTAGCTCTTAATGTAGCAGGGAGAAACAGAAATGAGCAAGAATAGCAGTGGTGAAGCTTGGCTGTGGGAATAGTGAAAAAGTGCAGAAGGTTTCAGGAACTAAAAATTGAAAAGAGAGAAAAAGCAGCAGGGATTTTTCTAAGCCAGTTCTGGGCAAGGCAGCAAGAATTCAGTAGAAGAGATGAAAGAGGAGGTGGTTGTTGCTGGAGACTGATGCTGGGATTTTATCTGAGGAAATCAATATGAAAAAGAGGTAAAGTAGTAGATTTAAATGGTTACTAAAAAGATGAAAGTAGGAAAGTTGAAAATTTTATAACCAAAGAATGGTCCTAGATTTAGTCACAATCTAAATACAAGGATGTCAATCCTTTCTAGTTCTGCCTTATGGATTATTGCTCCACATACCAGCACTGCACGCTCTAGCTCTACCCCCACATCCTCCCACCTGCTGTTGACAGCAGCAGAAATCATTCTTTGCTTGCAACAGAGATAAACAAGAGGAGAAGCATCAGCAATCTTCCCTAAGCTGTAACATAATGTGCCTGAGGCATTTATTTTAGTTAGAAATTGAAGGGATTCAGACCCACAGCTCCCATCACGTGGATGTTTGTCATGGATAAGCTCAAGGAGTCTGTATCGGTGCTCTTACATGGAATTCTGTAGAGGAGAGTGTTGCTGAGGCTTTGCTTCTGAGAGCAAGGAAGTTTCTTCTTCTAGACACTACTATACATTCCTAAAATTGCACAACTTAACTGTAAATGGCTGTCAAATACATTGTACAAAAACTCTTAAGATGATACTTGCATTAGGTATTAAGTCCTGGGCCTGCTTCCCCTTTGAGACTGCAGAATCTCTGCCTGTGGTGATTTCTTTCATCCCAGCTGCAAGTGTTTGGCTGAACAGTGCTTTTCCCTCCCCTTCTCTCTTGGCTTTTTAGGTATTTCATTTCTCACAAACCAAACAAGACCTGGCAGCAAGTATTCTGGTTTGCCATCAGCATCGCTATAAACAATGCCTACATCCTCTACAAAATGTCAGAGGCCTACCATGTGACGAGGTATAGCCGCGCACAGTTTGGGGAAAGACTTGTAAAGGAGCTTCTGGGCTTGGACGACACCTCACCCTCCCATTGATGCATTGCTTTTGGTGGCATAGACAGGGGCTGGAGGGTAAGCAGAAGAAGGTACTGCACCTGGAATGACAAAGCAAGGAACTTGTGACACCACCAGTGCTGTCGTCCAAAAATGCCAAGTGATGCCACTATAGAGGTGGAAACTGTTCTAGTAGGAGCCGGATGTGAACATGTCCTGCAGAAAGTGCCACTGAAAAGCTGACACAAAATTGCATATATGAATGCCCTGTGGTAACCTGTACGCCAGAAACAGACTTGTATGAGTTGTCATCTCAATACTATGTGTTGAACAGAGTCATCTTGTAAAGTTCCTCTTGGGCTAAGAGCTTGTCATAACCTCATGTAGCTCAGCAGTCCTAGGAGGGCGTTACGGAAGACTCTGTACCTTGCTTGGAGTTATTAAATTCTGGGAAAAGGAATGTAAGTCTGCGCCATGGGCTGGGGTGGGTAGTGTCTGCCATCCTGTAAGGCATGCTGCTGTCCTCCCAGTGTGCTAAATGAAGCAGTTCAGATACATGAAGACGGAAGCAAGCATATTGACAAACACAACCTTCACAGGCAGGCAGCCAGGAAGTGAGGACCAGTTAAGACTTTTTCTTTCCTTTTATGTTTTTTTCTAATTAATGTAATGTATGGCAATTTGATCCCAGTTAGAACGCAGCAAAATTAGAAGAAACCAAATATCTTAATGAAACTAAAATGGAAATACATTTCATTGATTTTCTTTTTTAACCAGGATGAGACATTTTATACAGTATTACTCACTGTTTGTTTGTGTAAGTATTAAACAGTGAGTAAACCAGTAATACTGCCTCACATCTTAACTGCCACAGTCTGTGTACAGGTGAGAAATCAGAGTATATCTTGATTTCAACTCTATCTTAAATGTTGCTTAAAAATCTAATGTAATGGACTGTTAAGTTTTTAGGAACAACAATTTCTTTCTTTTCCTTGTGTAACTGTCAAGACTCTTTTTGGTCCATTTTAGGACTTCATTTGGCACAGAGTTGGCAGGAAAAAATAAGTCACTAATAGCAGTGTGTTTCCCATTATCACAGTGGGGTGGACTGTAGGAATTCTTACTAGAATTCAGGGCTTGTCACAGTAGTTGTGATTAAGCAAATTACATGTTTAGCAAAATAACATGGCGTTGTGTTTTACAAAAAGGAAGTAGTCCAATCGCAACCAGACCTTAAACCTTCCCAAAACAGAGCAAGCCCAAACAGTTCTCCTTTTCTGAGTAACACTGTAGAGGACAAGCATAGTCATAAGCTGGTGCCCAGGGTTGAAACACCACGTTTTGGTGCTTGTGGAATCTGAAGGCTGCTGAAGCTTTGAAAAATAATGCTGAGAGACATATGATTGAAACTGGGGAGAGTTAATACTGAGGTGAAATACTACCCTGCCACCCTCCACATGTTACTGATTTCAGTCCACAACTCAATCAGCAAAAAGCCCTGTATTCCAAAGGTTATCAGTAATGGACACAAAAAAGAATTGCATTAACTTACAGGGTAAAAACATGTTGCTTAGAGGATCAGTTGGTTTTAGGTGCCCAAACCTGAAAAGTTTTACCAAAGAATGACTTGGGTTGATTCAGAGGAATGGAGTGATTGATTGGTTTCATCAGTGTAATCCTCACCAGGGTATATGTATCTATCTGGCAGGAGCCAATAGAGGGTAACCAGCATGAATTTGACAACTCTTTGGGTTTCCTCATTATGTGATGTTCAAATGCATAGCATATAGATCATAATGGGAAAAATCCAGCACGGGTTAGTGAATTGCTGACTAGCCCAAAGCACATCTTTGCACTGACATCTTTCCACCAAAGTCTTATTTGTTTGGAGTAGGTTTAGAGGCAGATCTCACCTGGTTGCAGGGAGATCAAGGGGACAACAAACTGGTGGTTCTGCTTGCAATGCAGCCTGGAGACTGTCTCACATGTCCTGCTGTGCCTGCCAGCTTCATGATGTACGGAAGTGGGTTTCCTAAACATCCCATTCTACTTCTCAGTCTGCAGGGTCTCCAACAAGGAAACATGGAAGAAAGGACAAAGCCTTGTGCACTGAGGCCTCCAAGCCTCAAAAGGAAGGAGAGGGTTTGTACCACTCTAGTCCTTGGCAATGTCAAGTTGCATAGGAGCCCAAGGATGAGTTCAAGATTTCTTGGCCTTGCAGAGAACTAAGACCACCCCTCTTCAGACTGAGTGAGTGTGGTAGCTGGTTCTTGTCAAGTATTCAAAGGGAGAGAGGAGCTAGCGTGAGGAATGAAAAGCAATGTTCAGCAACATAAGCCTTCAGTTTCCTTTTTCTAGGGAATTCCACAGAGGTACCTAAAGGCAAATAGTGTTCTTACTGCACCCTGCTTCAGGCAATACCAGCCTATATTGAAACAGGAAGAGTAGCTGCACGTTCATTATGTTCTATAGATGTATATGGTAGTCAAAACTGGGGCGGTAAGGAAAGGTCTGGCTTGAGCTTTGCTAATAAGATAGCTTGAATGAACAATGCAAATGCTTCCTTGCAGTTACCCACAATGCCAGAGCATTTGCAAGGTGCACATTCCCCCAGCAGATACGTCAAGGTTTGCAGGACCTCCTTGGAGCCACGTGCCGCTTGTGAGGAGTCAGCATAGCATGTTCCAGCTGTCATAGCTTCGCAAGAGAGATCTGCAGCCCTTGGCCAATAGCTACATTGCTATATATGCTTAAAGGCTTGGATCTCAACCATCCCATACAGAAAATGCCTTTTCTTTTTCAGGTGGCAATCAGTCCAAGTCCTTGGAATGTTTAATTTCCCACTAATGTATGCTGTTACTTATGTGCATTACTTGAGCTAAAACCATGAATTCCTAGTTTTTTGCCTCAGGGACTGGGTCCTGAGTAGTTTTCCCTAGAATTGGTGTTGACGGGGGATTACACAGTGGCTGACTATTACAGGGAAGATGCTTTAGTCTCCTTTGTAAAGGAGAAAAAAGAAGACAAAACTATAGCTTTGCAATGAATTTAATTTTCTTAGCCTTAACCATCCCTCATCATTTTGAACTGGTGCTCTAAATATGCACTGACATTCCATAAGTAAGCAAAAATATTTATATATATTTATATGTGCAAACTGCCTGAATTTTGGCTCTCAAGGCCAACAGGAAAAGCCACCAAAGTATAGTCTATATCTACAGATGACTATTCCCACCTCATCTTCTCCATTTATTGGCTGAGAGTGGATAGGGTTAGGGAAAGTTATGATTTCTCCTTGTTGAAAAAGCATCTTGCACTTATTCTGTGTTACTACAAACAAGGCAAAGTAGTTAAGGAAGAAACTGAATCACTTTTAAAAGGCAAAAGCTTTTTAGCTGCAGCTCAGCTTCTGTTCTATTTCCTTTAGTGCAAACTGGCTTGCTCAGATTTGTTTCCCCACCTGCTTGTAACATTAAAGCTTCTCCCTAGTTAGAGGGGAAAAAAATGAGGGGTTAGTCTCAAAGTAGTGCAAGGATGCTAGTTATAGTGTGCACGCACATGTGTTAGTTGTGCAATGGCTTGTGAAATGATAGCAAGTTTGGGTTGTTTGGGGGATGTTTTCTGTATAGACTCGAGATAATCTGGGCAAGAGATCTTAAAGCTCAGCAGTAGCTAAAACGCAATGGAAATGCCAACCAGGTCAAAGAGGAATATCTCTAAATTGGGGGGGGGGGGAGGAAGAAATAGGTTGAAACTGAAGTAGACCAGGGAGCAGCAAGGCTCGCTTCTCTCCTGTTGACCTGAATTTTCAGTCATACGTACTTCTGAAAACTGAAAATTACTTGTGGCACACAAACTTTCTCTCATAGAACCAAGACCATGAGTAAGACATACTGACCTCCTTCTATGCTCGGTATTCCTTTCAAGAAGTGTCTGTTGTGCCCCAATCCGTTCTTGGAAAACATTTCTTCTCCTGGTGTGTAATATAATACTCGCTAGAGCTTAGAAGCCACTGTGAAATGGTTTACACGGCTGTTGTCTCAGTTGAAAAATGCTTCAAGGGCTTGCAGAAACTCTGCCACTTCCTTCTTCAGCCCATTTGTGCACTTGACACTAGTGCGCAATTTACAGTAATCTCATCTCCATTTTCCACTTCTATTCTCTAACCCCAACCCTTCTACATTTACAAGGTAGTCAGAGAGTCCCAATTTGTAGAAATCTCACTGTTGCTAATGGGTACAACTTTATTTTCCTCAGACAATTCCTAGAGAAAAATGAATTTAGTCAGTTTCCAGATGACATTAAGGATGGCAATTCAAAACAGTGTTTCACTTCTTTACCTCCAGCTACACTTTGGCTGAAGAGTGTTTTTTCCTTCTTTAGCAGTCTGCCTTGAGCTGGTGAGTAGTGAAAGAAGCCTCCAGTATTTCAGTCTTAGGTGTCTTAGTGCCCTAGTCCTGGAGCTGATTTTAGTGATGAGTGGGGAATTCTGTTGCACTGATAATACTGTACATCAGTGCCACCTTCAGCACAAGGATTGCAAAGTGCTATATCAACCTCAGCACTCATGAGATTTCATTAGCTCCTTTCCCTTCCCTAATCAGAGACTGAGGCACAGCACTGGTAAGGGAGCTATGAAACTGTAAAGTGGAGTTTGCACTCTTGCTGGTTAAGTCCATGCTCTGCATTATCAGTGACTTGGTTCTTGTTCACATGCACTTTTCCAAACTAGAAATGAGAGCATGTTGACCATCCTTCCACTGCGAAGGTGGCAGGGCTTTGTCAGCACAAGCTCCATACTCCATATACGTGCGAGTCAAAACCAAGTGGCACTGAAGGCGAGAGAAAACTGGGAAAAACGTAGCAGTCCAGCCTGTGTGAGGAGCTTAAAAGAGATAAATGGAGACTCTGAAGCTCTGCCATAGTCCAGTAATCAATGTGAAATTCAGACAAATAATTACTAAGACTGACCCGAGAAAACTCCCCTAGGCTTAGCTGGAATATGAAGTCTTCCATCCATCTCTGTTGTGGAGTTTGCCATGGCACTTTCTTGTTGCTAGGACAAGACCTCGTCTCAGTCTGGTTGAGAAAAACGTTGAAGTGACAAAGCACTGTTTTAGCAACATTTCACAAAGGCGACGAACTTTAAGCTCAAAACATGCATATATTTGGCCTATCATTATTAGGATGTTTTGCACAGACATATCACATCATCATCTGCTCAAATGCAAGCCTATCCCAGTGCTACTTGATAAATATTCCTTCTTGTTCTTCCCAAACTTACCTTTGTTTCCAGAGGCATTATGAACTGGAGCAGCCCTTTTATTGTCATCTCACTGCTGGGGAGTAGGTATAGGGTTCTGTGCTTTGTACAGGAATGATCTCTTCTCTTCCCTCTTCTTTTGAGAGACAGCTCTGTGTCTTCAGAAATCTAGTTCTGGAGAAGTTTCCTTCCCAATGGCTTTCCTTTGCTTCCCACCATCCAAATTATCCCACCAGTTCTAAGTCAGTCTGGAAGAGGTGACCACAGCGAGTTGGCTTTTCAGTTTACTGCCGTAGTATTACTTTGCTGGCCCTTTCTGCTATTTTGCAAATCTCAGATGAAACAGGGTATTGGTTCTGAAGCCTATACTAATTGTAATCACTGTGAAGGTGTTGCTTTGCCCCATTAGTGCTGCCTCATCAGGTTTGTATGGACCCGAAACAGGTAACAGCATCACCACACCCACCGTCCCCATGGGAATGGCTGTAACATTCCTCAGCTCTAGATCCTCTTGATGGCTGTCAAAGAGGGGGCTTTGACATGTCTGAGCAGGTTTTTGATGTTTTTGTTTTGTTTCTTAAACCCTTCCACTCTGATGGGTCTGGTGAACAGCTGTGAGGTATCACAGAAAGGCCTTAAGTGGTAAATCCCTTTTGTATCACTCTTCAGAAGTAATTAGAAGCTTGTATTAGATGTGTAGTGCAAAAATCTTGTCTATGGAAACACCACTCTGCAAAAGTTCTCATTTGATGTCACTGCAACAACCCCTGAATGCAATGTCAGCGGGGTACCTGGATGAAGAACCTAGTGGGAAAGAGCCCTGCAGGGACCTGATTGGATAAATATAGAGGGGAGAGAGGAGTGTGATTTGGGATCCAAGCTCCTTGGACAAACAGACTTCATAGACAAGCTACTGTCAGAAGTTTTACTAGGGAAGGGAAGAGGCCAGGCCCATACAGTTCGCTCCCAGCCCTGGCAACTCTGTCTCTAAAAATAAAACTGGCAAATGCTATCACTGCTCATGTACTTACGGTGTGACCTGGACTTTGCAAAACAGAGCATTTTTGCTTATTTTCACTAGTTACCAAAAAAAGAAGGACCCCAAAACCTCCACAAACCAAAAAGCAAAGCCCTGTACACTAGGTTCATCTGTCCAGAAACCCCGACCCACTTGGTGTCAGAGTAACATTGTGGTCTTGTTCTCCAATTAATGTGTCAAGGTGTATACCAAACGTGACTGCTGAACAACTCACACCTCTCTGTGAGACAGAGTTACTCGTTTGATGGAAACCAACCTGCAGGTCTCTTCGTGACTTACTTTTGCAACCTGGATTTTTCTTCTAGATACAAACCAAATCTTTCAGTACCGACACTAAAAATAGCTTGACCCCATGGTCTGGGGTGAAATTGGAGATGACAAAACTCAGATTTATGCTAGAGATTAATCTGATCCCACATAGGTGAGGCTAATCCACACAGTCTGACACAAGGAGGAGTTTAAGGGGAGCAGTGGGTTTGGGAGGCAGGAGAAAGTTCAGAGTTTGGGCATGCAGAGGGAGAGGAGCCAGGTGATCCCTTCTAACTCCCATCTTTCCAGCATGGGTACCCCCCCATCCCCTGCTGCTTTTGAATTAAAAAGGAAAGGCTGATGTTTAGCACGAGTCTGCACAGCTGCTTTAGCAACATGAACCCTGCTTTAGCTACATCCCTGGCCTCCCTCCCTGCCTTTTCCCTGTACTATACATGTTCAGTAGTCATAAACCCTGGAGTCAAAGCACCGCTGCGTGTCAGCACAGCGTGGAAGCCACAGGCTGAGGAAGCGCCACAGTAGAAACAGAAACAATGGGGATTCTGGATAAAAGGACGTTTCATAGGCTTGATTTTCAATACGTGCGACTTAACATTCCACCAAAAGCAGTGACGGCACCAGACGCAAAGACAAGCCCTAGCTGGCTGAGAGCTTCACAGGTGACTCCATTGGGCTGTGCTCAACATCAGCGGCTGCAGTTCTGTTGCAAAGTTCCATATTCTCTATAATTCTAGATTTCTGTTGGCAGTGTAAATCCCAGAGGTAAAGCATTCACTGCAATGGCTTTTTTTTTCCCTTTTTTTTTTTTTTCCCCTTGGGTTTTTGTTTCTTTTAAAGACTTTTCAGAGCAAATTCGTAACAGCCAAGTCTTTTCAGGAAATGCAGGTGCGTGACCTCTTCACAGTAAGAGATACACAGCTGCGTTTCTGCACGGGACAGGGAACTACTTTTGTGACACCAGTTTTGTTCTACACAAAGGCACGCTTGCAATAAATTTTTACAAGTTTTGTACACCATGAGCTAAATTCTGAGTTCCAAAAATGTGAAGTGTGGCGACAATAACAGAATGGATTTATAGTTATCACTCTGATCTCTTGTCATGTGATTTTATTTCTTCAACACAGTTTGTTTACGATCAACAACTTTGAAATACAGTCAGATATATATTACCGGGTGCTCTTCTGTCTCGTTCTTTTCTGGCATAGATGGGGAAGATGTGTGCTCATCCTGTGGGTGTGTAGGTGAAAGGATAGGGAGAAAATACTGCTAGCTATCTAAATTACAGGTTCTCGCTCTAAGCCCGTTAGAAGCAAAAGCCTGACATCTTTATCCAGCCACCGAGTTCAAGGTCATTTTCTTTAGCAAGAACTGAGTTTAAAAAGCCTTTTAACATGGTCTGCACACAGGCATTGAAAGGGGTAGTTGCCCGCACATGCATCCCGACACCCAGCTGGGATGCGCCCCAGCCACCTCAGGGCAGGGATGGGTGGACACAAGGACACTGGCAGCTGTCCCAAGTCTTAGAGATATCTTTGTCTGTGCTGCTCTGACTCTTCCTGGCAAGGTTTGTCTGTACCACCAATGGCACCCACTCAAAACCACAACTGACCTGCTTAAATTGGTGTCATTTGCAGGCAAAACCAGACATACATCATCTGGAGTGACCCATTTCTCAGCTCCAAGCTGGCAATTGCTATGACCTGGTTTACACCTTAATCCACAGAGGGAGCAGAAACCTTGCAGGGGAATGCGTAAGTGGGGTTCCAGTGGGTCTTTGCCAACAGCCACAGTAGAGATGCCCCCACTCTTTGGGCCTGCCTCCGTCCTTCCCCTGTGGCCACAGAGCCATCCACCGGGGACCAGGCTGCAGAGCATCCTTCAGGTCCGTGCGAGTGCGGCTCAACACTGACCTCTTGCTGTGATCTGTCTGGTGTCCGGGGTGTCTGGTTCGCTCAGTCTTTCTTGGTAGTAACTCCAGTTTTCCACAGAAATAAATTCAGTTTACATCTAGGTTGTCCAAAGAAAATTCTTGCAGACTTTCAGGGAAAATAAAACATTAACAGAAGCAAGCAGCAGCGAGCCCCTTGACCTGTTTAATATCTCTGTAGACCCAATCCCTAGGGAGGTGACTGTTTTATTTAAGTCGCTTAGCTAACAACAAAAAAAGGGTGAGGGGAAGAGATTCTGGCATGTCCTGCAAAGCCAAGCTCTCAGAAACCTTTTCAACCTGCAGGTATCTGAACTGACAACCCAGAATATGCTGGTCTGAAAGACACGCTGGTCCCTTCACACAGTCAGCCTCTCCAAGGAATGGGCTCCTTTTCTGCTTCTGAGACATCACACCCATGATCAAGCAGCAAGGAAACCACAGTGCTTACCGGAAGCACACTGTGGAGGCTGGCACATCCCAAATGGGTGCTGAGGCTGGAAATGTGTAGGTGCATCATCAGGGTGGTGGATTGGCAGGAACACACCCTGGCAGGTGGCAGGGCTCCCTGAGATGTGAACAGCCACACACAGCATGGCACTGGCATCCGCGGGTGGCTCTGTACATCACTGCATCAGCACACGGAGGCAGGAGAGGCCTAAGGAGATGATAACAAGCCCCTGCAGCGAGACCAGCCACACAGCAGCCAAGATGTCCCACTGTGTCATAAACCAAAGCAGAACGGCTTTGAGTTCACTGTCATGGGTGGAGAGCCACCCCCAGCAGCACATCGCTTTGCTCCCTGGTCCCTGGATGTGCCGCGACCAGAGCTAATGCTGTGTGTAATTGGGGTACAGGACCTGAGCTGTCAGAAAGCAATGCAGATCAGTTTTACACACTAACTGAATAAAACAAGGAATTTATTTTGTGGAATTATGAAATCTAGGATCTGATTAACACTGAAACACACACGCACATAACCTCAGCGCTGTCATTTAGATCAATGCCATCCATTCAGATCACGCCAGGGCCTGCAGTAACTCAATCTCCTGTGAAATTATCCTCAAGAGAATTTGCAATTAATAATTCCAGCAACATAGTCTTTCTTAATTAAGCCAAACTCAATGCTCCATTTTGTGGTGTTTCTGATATCCTGTTCCACTTGCCCCTCTGTCCCTGGAGAGGGGCACAGGGAAAAATTTGCCAAGTCACAGCCGCTGCAGAGAAGAATGCCCCCAGCCACCATTAAGTCAAAGCACTGGCACTCCCTAAAGCACTCTCCTCCGATACTTAAACAAGCACTTTACACGCAGTAATGAAAGGCATCTCATCAGACCCCTGCAAAGCGAAGCCATCTCGACTCTCTTCAGAGACCATCTCTGCGCTCCAGTTTCCTTAGATTACAGCGCAGGTCCGATGCTCTGCCAGCCACAGTTTGGTCTCTGGGAATGAGAGCTTAAGAAAAGCAAAAGAGGATGAGAACCAAGGAGCCAGAGAGCTCCCATCCACCCTTTCACTGTTCTCAGTTCCCCAGGTGAGGGCTTGGATGGGACTCCCCAGGAGCACTTGCATTAGAGAAGTGGCACGGGATTCAGGTATTCTACCAGCTTCAGCTCTATTGCTTTTCAGAATCTGTTCCCTGTTACAGGTTTTGCCCGGGAACCCGCAGTCCTTCCTTCCTCCAAGGAAAAGCAGCAGCAAAGCAGGTTCTCAGGCTTCTGGGGAATTCACGATCCACAAAACTGGATGAGAATAAGCTCCCCTGAGCAGCCAGGCTCACCCAATGCAGCGCAGCCCTTGCCCCACACGGTCCCTCGGGCAGCTGGTACCAACTGCGACATAAACACGCTGAGGTGCAATGCTCCTTTTCATACTTCCATGACTGAGGGGTGGGTCTCAGCCTTACAGGAAGTGTTAGATGTTCCTTCTGCCAGATTAGGACTCCCCAAGAACAAGGCAGGATTTTCCTGGTGGTGATAAAGGCAAACACATGCATTACTGTGCATACTCTTGAACATCTGGGCTGAAAACCTGGTCTCCAAACATAAGCAACTGCATCCCCACCCAGCCACAGAAGAAATTCCCCATCAGACAGCTGCAGAGAAGAACACTGTTCTGTACCTGCCAGCTTTCCTCCAGTCTGTGCACACTGCTCCTCTTCTCATTCTGCCTCTGATCCACCTTTTTTCAGTCCTCTCCATTACCATTCCCAACAACCCACTCCCAGTACAGACCTACTTCTGAGACTGTACGGAAGACAGTCATCCCAACAACTAGCTTTGTACAGCACTAGTACAGCATAACATCTTTGTGTTCACAAAATCACCTTCGTTTTGCTCCTATCCCACGAGAGCAGGTAGAGCTCTGCTCCGCTCTGAAAAGCGGTTTCAAAAGTACCACTGCAGCATCCCACAGTTTCTGTCTTTTCAGGCACCAGATAATGTCAAGTGTTTACTAAACTGAACATGGAGACAAGCCACACTCTGCAGCCAGACTGAGCAATCAGTGTGACCGAATACTGCAGGTCAGGTTTAATAACCTGTGTGAAATCAGAGCTATACTAGCACTTCTAATGGAGATTTGTCACTGCAGCTGGGAGCTTGGCGCCTGTGACCCTGGAGAAGCTCCGACGTACCTGCAAGGTTGTTCAGTAGGATTCAAACCAGCTGCTAAACATCTGCATTCCTTATGGGGGTCTTGGTCAGCACAACCAACAGACACCAGATTAAAATCATCCATATCCAGCAGCACTCTCTTACCTGGGGTGGCAGCAGCCAATTTCAAGGCATTGTGCACTACAATGGTTTCAGAAGCTGCTTTTACATTGCATAAAATGCACTTGTCTTCTGCCTGGGCTGGGGCAAGTATGTGCGCACCAAATGTTGACACTCAAGAGGACTTAGTGAGTGCCAGCATCAGCTTTCTATTGCTCCTGCAGTGAAAGAGATTCATGAACTTTTGTTCCCACAGGCCACCATGAAGGATCTGTTTCTCAGGGCTTCTCCGATCACAGCACCACCAAATGTCAATGGAAACATCTATAGAGGCAGGGTGGTTCTGCAGGCCAGCTGTACATCACCTATCATGAATGGTTTGCAAGGCACTGGCATGAACGTTTCTCTGAATACGTCCCTGAAAAGCAGCCTGCAGGAGTGATGAGGAGGCACCTTCTGAGCAAGGGAGAGCAGGGGCCTGACAAAACTGGGCTCTGAGGGAGCTTCCCTGCTACAGCCCAAACCTCAGCGGTGCTGGAAATCCTGCCCTGCAGCTATAGGTGGAGAAACAACCTCATGCCTGTGCATCAGGTTTAACCTCCAGATATGCCAGACCCCGCTCTTCTCCCCATGTGCTTGTCCTACCTGTTGTCTCCTTGGTTTTATGGCTGCTGCTCCCAGCCAGCTCTGATTTTGTGCTGCAGAAACCACGTCCCTTTGATGCTGTCCAAAAGGGAGAAAGCTGGAACAGAAAGGGAGAAAGTAAATACTTCTTCCTACTGTTTATTTTTGAACAATGAGGAGTTATTTATAACTGTCATGGCTTAAGCCCAGCTGGCAAATAAGTACCACACAGCCGCTCGCTTGCTCACTCCCCTCCCCAGTTCCCAATGGGATAAGGAGGAGAATTGGAAAAAATGCAAGAAATGCGTAGGTTGAGATAAGAATATAATTGAAAGTAAAATATGATGATAAAATGATAATAACAGAACTAAGAATTTGACAGGCTAAGAGAGCTGGGCTTGTTCAGCGTGGAGAGAAGGCTCCAGGGATACCAGTACATAAAGGCGTTTACAAGAGCTGGAGAGGGACTTTTTACAGGGGTATGTAGGGATAGGACAAGGGGGAATAGCTTTAAGCTGAAAGAGGGCAGATTTAGATTAGATATAAGGAAGAAATTCTTCACTATGAGGGTGGTGAGGCCCTGGCACAGGTTGCCCAGAGCAGCTGTGGCTGCCCCATCCCTGGCAGTGCTCAAGGCCAGGTTGGATGGGGTTTTGAGCAACCTGGTCTAGTGGAAGGTGTCCCTGCCCATGGCAGGGGGTTGGAATTGGATGAGCTTTAAGGTCCTTCCCAACCCAAACCAATCTGTGGTTCTGTGAATAAGAAACAGAGAGAGGAAAGAATAAACCCTGCCCCACAAGAAAACCCACAAATGATGCAATACAACCACTCACCACTCGCTGACTGATATCCAGTCTGACCCAAGCAGCGATCTGGGCCTTTCGAGTAACTCCCCCAAGTTTCTATACTGGGCATGATGTGCTGTGATATGGAACACCCCTTTGTCTAGTTGGGGTCAGGTGTCCTGTCTCTTCTTCCTCCTGGCTTGTGCCCCTCCTCACTGGCACAGCATGGGACTGAAAAGTGCTACTGAGCAACAGCTAAAACATTGGTGTGTTATCAGCACTGTTCTCAAATTAAAGCAAAACACAGCACTGCACCAGCTACTTGAAAATTAACTCCATTCCAAACAAAACCAGGGCAGTAACACGCTTAGGTTCATTGTTGCAGGACAGCAGTGCCCTTTCCTAGCTGACAGAACCTCTCCAGCAATGACAGCCTCACAGCAGCCAGCAGGGATTCAGTGCCTGAGGTAGCTTAACCCAGTTTCTCATGTGGTTAATGAAAATCAGCAGTGGGTGAGATCTGCTGTTCAATGCAATAGCTGAAGCACTTAGGAATGTATGAGCAGCTCTGTCTTCTTAAGACAGATTTATTTAAAAATGGGGGGTTGCAAAGTTATCTTCCCCCGTTGAAAACAAAGCACAACGTCTCACCTGGACTGTGGGGATTTACAACCTGGTTCACAAGTTCCCCTTCCCTCCTGTCGTCACCTCAGGGCTGCATGACTGAGGCGCTCAGTGGAGAGCACACCACTCCCTAGGCGGGTGACCTAAATCCTGCTTTTCCTGTCAATGCTGAGAGGCACTGAGGGGTTTGTGTGCTGCCCTGCCTCCCTCCCCGTCAGTTAGATGCTCCAGGATGCTTTCACCCCCAGCAGGCACCAGGGGACAACCCAGGGGCATCCTCTCAGACTGGAGCAACCCAACTGGTCCACAATCCCCAGGGATGAGGAGAATTCCACCCTGCAGAAGGACAGCCTTCAGAGGCACCAGTAGCAGCACCAGCATCACACATGCTTACTCACATGGGTGCACACAAGCACAGTACAGGTGAAAGAACTCTGCCCTTCTCAGCTCCTTCCACAGCACTCTCCAAGTGCTCACTTCAGTGCATGTCCAGCAAGAGCATCGCTGACCAAACAGCACACAAGTGTCCCAAAGAAGTTGCAAGAACAGCAGATCTGTAGGTCTCCGAGCTGCTCAAAGCAGTGGGAAGAAGATAGAGCAGGAGTGTTTCAGGGAAGAGTGACAAAGGGTCACTGTGGTGGGATATTTTGTACCTTTGGCACCTTCATACGGGCCTCGAGTTTCACGGGATGCTCCCTGGGTGGATGTGATCCTCCCAGGTCAAGCTATGGTCAAAGTGCTTCGCTGTAACTTTGCATCCGCGGTTGAGAAAAGACACAGGACTTGTGCTTGGTGTGGCTGCCAAAAGTTAATTAAAACAACAAGAACAAACTAAGGAGAGGGCTGTGCGTATGACAGGGTTCATCAGTCGCACCAGGTACAGCCTATGCTTATCACGTGTCAGACCAAGCTCCCTACAGTGAACTTTCTCTACCTTTCCACCTCCTCAGGGCTAATTTAAGAGCTGTTCTTTGTAGCCCGTAACAGCCATGAGAAAAAATCAGGTCCTGTCCTGCCAAAAGGAGGACACTGAGCAAGGGAACCTGCAGGAAACTTGTCCTGCTGCCATCGCCAGCTTTCCTCGGGAAACCTGTGCTCCAGGGCTCTCGCCAAAGAGCTGCCAGCAGGGCCTATGGCCTGAGCCCTCCCACGAGGGCATCCAGGCAAATAGAAGCTCACCTCCTGGGAAAGGGAAGGCCGCTTCCCACAGATAAAGAGGCAGGGTGCTGGTGTGTTTAGGTGAACGCAGAAATAGCCATACCATACAGAGAAGCACACAGACAAGCATGTTCTCTGTGGATACCTTATACCCACCCAGCCTCTTTTGTACATGCAATCCCCCCAAACCCAAGAGTGGTAACCTCGCCTACCCTGAAGCGCAGCCCCTGACAGAACAGAAAGCACCAGCTCACTAACAGAGCTCTTCACACATTACAACCCATGTTGTAATTATTTGTTCCATTAGAAGAGTTGACAGGAAGAGAATTACACCAGCTGAAGAATGAGATCTCCCAATTCTCAAATTCATGGGTTTCCCAAGATGTGTTAAACACCTTATTAATGTGTCTTCAGACCTTCTGAAAATTGTATCCGATCTTCTACATCCAGGCTGAATGCTCTTGCTGGAGGTCACATCCAAACAGAAGCAGAGAACTTGGAACAGATGCCACTGTTGAAGATGGTACAGCTGATGCTGTAGGGCACAGGACACGTACATCTCATTTTTACCTTAAACTATGAATTTACTGACTTTGAAATACACTGTAAGATGCAGCTCTGCTGCTGCTTCTCTCACTTTGCACCTCTTTCTCTTCCCCTTCTCTTTTTTTCCTTATCTTGTCACCTAGACATCAAGATACCAGTAAGCACGTCATCTCTTGTAGCTCCTTCTACAGCAGAAGCCCTGACCCTTACCCAGTGACCTAAAGGTGTCACCCTCTCTTGAATAACTCATTCAGTAGGAAAAATAAAAGCAATATCATTATACAAACCCAAAACCAGCAGGTGAGTGGTTCACACCATACCCCACAGAGCACACACTGCAGATAAGACAGAGCGTTTGCTTTCTCAGGGTTGTCTAAGCCAAAGTGTTATGTTAAAAACTTTTTATCTCCCTTGCTCCCTCTTCCTCCTCTGTTGCCACTACAGGCGTTGCTGTCTTAAGACTCAGATACCATCAGTAAGGCTGCTTTGGTATAAGTAATAAAAAATGTTATCATCATTAAAGGTATCTCAACTGGGAAGCAAAACAGAGCATCCCTCTGCTCTCTAGAGCCTTCAAAAGGCCAACTCGACTCTCTAAGATGGAGAGACAACAATAAAGTTAATCTCATCCTGCTGCTTTATTCACTTAATTGTCTCAATGGAACAGGCACCAATGCTAGCCCAGGGGAGGAGGCAGGATCAGCATTAACAAATAGGCTGGCTCAGCTGAGCACGGAGCTGCCACCTATGAACCCACCTCACATCCACTTCAAAAACAACTTGCTGGGCAGGAAGAAAGGGGGGCACAGAGGTTAACAAAGTCAGAAGTGTTTTGCAGAAGCTGTGCTCACAACAACCACACCACGACAGGCTCTTGGTAGTCTTTTTCTAACCCTCTTTTTGCCACAACGCCCAGATTAACCAAAGGTGAGGTTTAATTAATACAGGTATGGCAGAAAGCAGCCATTTGCTACTTCACATCCTTTTCATTAATAATAATAATAAAAAAAAACCTTGGATTAAAAACATCTGCTGGGTAGAAACAGGAACTTGAAATCAAACAAGTCCCTCTTCCTGCATATGGAGCAACAACATGCAGCTGTGCAGCCAGAAATCAAATCGAATGAAATCAGATCAAAAGAGTATTTTGCACTCATTCAGACAACCTCTTGGAGGGCTGTGCAGAGAGAACATCTGTGGACTGACTTTATTCCCAGTTTTTAAGCTTGATTACTAGGAGATCTTAAAATAGCTACTGGATGTTAAGCTGTAAATAAAATGTGCAGTCTAACAAAAGATGCAGCCCTGACAGTTGTGCTCATTCCGTAATCACGGCTCATTATCCCAGACTATTTTTTCTCAGTGGTTTCTATTCATTTGAAATCATTCTGTGCAGGAACCAGCCTCTTCCCAGAGTGTTCGATAACAAGTTATTGCTATGAAGTTATTCACTGTATTTCAGTCTGAATTAGGACACAGATGATGCACACATGCAACTCAGGACCATACAAATTTTATAGTCACTATATTTAATATACATTTGAGTAAGGCAAAGGGGGGGATCATGGTAATTTCATGCAAAAAAATATAGCAATTTAAAATAATTAAGGTTATGGCAGTAGCACCCCAGCCAGGAACTGGACAATGCTCTGCAGGAACCATTTGAAACAAGACAATGGTCCTTACCTCAACCTCAAGTACATCATAGTCCTTTAATCTCTCCCAATACCTGTCTTCCTTTCCAAATGCACTCAGGCATCCTCTGGAAAACTGAGGATTTTAAATACATTTTTGTTTATCCACAAACAGGAACTATTAGATGTTCCCTTATAAAAGAGGCATAAACACCCCTGGTTTTATGCAGTCAAGCAGAGTAAACCCATGAATCAAAACTGGCTAAAAAGTATGACCTGGAATTCCAGAAAATGAATTACACTGAATGAGAAACTTTTTTTTTTCCCCAAATATATACTTGAATATAAGGCAAAGGAAACAATGGAGTTCTGGTGAGTAGCAATGCAAGATCTGCTGAAGTTCATTGCTGGACAGCCCATTCAGTCCTGACACTTATATTGAGAAGTTTACTGAGAACAGTGTGTACAGAAAATGTGTAAGACCCTAGGCAGATACATAAGGGACAGACTGCTACAGTCAGCATTGGATTAGATGAAAAGCTTCTACTGCCAAAAGCCTGTTGTAATTATCTTTTAGTATTACCTGTCACCTCACAGGTGTCAAAGGGCATTTCAGATGGAGAATCCTCATTTGAGTTCCCAAGACACAATCTTCAAAAAGCTGTTTCTCCAGTTTACTGCAGTTTGACAGAGCCATCCTGGTTTTGCCAGCCATAAATATTAAAGAGTGATTTACTTGATTTAATTTAGGCTTTTTGAAAGGTGCCAAAGCACCGACTTCTGGCACACGGGGACAGCAAGTTTGCACCTAGAGCCTGATGGGTAACAATCTTCAGCTTCCTCAAAGAGCAGAAGTGTTTAAATCTCTCCTATAACTGCTTCTGCAGGTTATGGGAGCTGATCATGTCCTTGGTGCTTACTGTAAAGCTGTTTCACAGGCCAGGTGCAAAGGTTCTTGTCCTGCATGCCACAAACCAGGAAGGAAGGATGTATCCCAAGAGCTGACTGACCTGAGGCGTCTCTGAAGCTGGACAAAACATCACAGATGAGATTTTTTACTTATTCTTCTGCTTGCATCTACCCTCCCAAAGAACGCTGCTTGCCTTGCTGCTCACCCCTACCAACCAAGGTGTTGCTGTAACTGTGCACCGTGCCCTCCTACATCAATAGGAGAATCTCACACTTTCACAGCTGTTCATCACCTACCATGGAGGATTTGCTTCCTCCCCAGCTGTGCCAGTGCAAGTTCATTTGCAAGCTCTCCGAACTAGACATGTGAAGTGTTTGCCTCACAAAACAAGTTTCTTAAAAAGAGTGGGTTTGGGTGTTTTTGTTTTTTTTTTGATTTTGAGTATTTCAGATCTAGCTTCAAGTGCACCACAGCCATCTGAGCTACCACCCTGTACAAATGGCGGAAAAGACTACACAAGCAGATGTGGACAGGCACCCCCATCAGCTGTGAGAGCTGTAGCTGTTGCCATCGTCCTGCAGGCTGCAGGATGTTCTGCCAGGCTTGGCCTACTGAGGTCTGGCAGGGATAGTCCAGGTCTTGAGAATATTAGGCCTAATGGGGCAGGAGGAGGAGGTATCCTAATATTCTAATAAGATGTACTCTTCACCATGAGGGTGGTGAGGCCCTGGCACAGGTCGCCCAGAGAAGCTGTGGCTGCCCCTTCCCTGGCAGTGTTCAAGGTCAGGTTGGAGCAACCTGCTCTAGTGGAAGGTGTCCCTGCCCATGGCAGAGGGGTTGAAACTGGATGAGCTTTAAGATCCCTTCCAACCCAAACCACTCTATGAAAACAGAAACTTGCTTTTCATAAATGCAAATATATACCCGGAAATACATACTTTTAAAACAGGAACTTTATGAAACAACAAAGTGAAGGGAAGCATTTGAAAACTACTTCAATCTACAAGCTCCAGGCACACTTCTGGGTTTTACTCACTTATATTAACCACCACACACGTATCTATAAAGCATTCTTCTTTATTTAAGTTAAACAATTTTTCAAGGATGGTTTCCATCTATAAAATGAACAAAGTACAAGCTCTGTACAGCAGACTTTTCAAACCAACTGAAAAAAACATTTCCAAACTATGTTTTGAAAATCTGCAAAACAAACAGTATCACCATTCTTGCTCTGAAGACGGTAAGAAAAGTTCTCAGGAGACACCATTGCAATATGCTTCAAGGGCTTTTCATTTATCTTTCAAATGGGTGAATTTCTTCAACATGAAACCCCTCTAAAATCACAGTAAGTAACTTTGGCACGCTGTCATGTAAACATCGTAACAAAAGGATACAGCTTCTTGTCCGTTCTCCCAAACAAAAGCAACATACAGGTCCTACATTAAACCCCCCATGCCCAGCATCCATGGGGAATTAGTGGAAATACTCCTACTTTATATGGTAACGGTTGACATGAAAGACTTAAGAGGTGGAACATGAATTTTTTAGTAGCACTTCTGATTCAGAGGTAAGAGGCAGGTCAATATTCAGAGATGCAACTGCTGATTTCAGTTAGTACTACTCTTACTGTGATCAAAGTTGTAAATGGAAATACTTCCATGGTAGAAGCTGAGTGTTTGGTTTTTTTTCTTCCTTTAAATTTTGTTTTTTAGAACCTCAAACAACTGATTTGCTGCTGAGCCCATATTTCAGCATTTCTTTTTCCATAATATGAAGAAATCTACCGCTATGTTTATGAATCATGTTCTTCAAGTTTTCAGCTATGTTAAGAGGCTACAGATAGGTAGAGACTAAAAGCTGAAAAATAGTTTACCCACTGCATGGCCTCTAAAACAGGCAAGTTTTGGAGTCAGTGGATTGTGAAGAAGTGGGGAAAAAACCAAGGTATTAGTTATTCATAATGGGAGAAACTGGGTTTAGTGCCCCATCAAAAATGTATGCAGGTACTTGCAATCATAACTTCAGACACACAAATGGGCACATTGGCCGGCACAGCTAAAGCCATTTTGCCCAGCAGAGTTCCACCTCTACACCTAATGTAGAGATGCAGCCAAAGGAAACTGGAAATAAAAATAAAAAACAAAGTAAAATAAAGTAAAATAAACTAAAATAAAGTAAAATAAAATAAAAATCAGGAACTGCTCTACTTCCAGGAACAAAGACAGAGGGGAACTGTACCGGCACACTGCAGTACAGCAGATTTCCCTATGGCCAACCCTTACATTTTTCTGAGATCCCTCATCTCATCCAAACCACTTCCTGGCACTGCATGTCTACCCTAATCTTTGTCACTGCTGTCTCACTTATTAGTACTTATTTACTTTTGCTTTTCATTTTAAAAGCTCATTGAAGCATTTGCTTTCAATAGAAAAGTATATATGCAAACATAAGAAAGGACAGGTCAAAGTTGCGGTTAACTTTGACAATATTATTTTAATATAAAAATGACATCAGCTGGACTGAAGCTGCAAAATGCATGGGTTCTATGGTTAAAACACACAGGATCTGCTGGTATCCAGGCTGTTTCCCAGAGCCAAGCCTGAATCCCTTCAAAAGCTCCATTTAAAGAAACAAAATGGAAGAAAATTTCCCAGTAGTAGGTCTATAAATTAAGCAAGTGCAGTTCAGAGATATTACATAGCTGCTCATCCTTGCAAGTTAAAATTCAGGTCTTGTGCTGTTGACAGTGACGTTACTATTGCATCTTATGTCTACAACTCAGAAGGGGAGTCTGAGACTAATTTTTCTCATTAGGGCCAGAACAAAACTGCGCTGAACCCACATGGCTGCACTAAAGATCTGCACCTTTTATACTGTTTTGTAACAGAAGAAGAAGTATTTTAAAGACAAAGTACTATAGAAATTATCAACACAAATATCAAGTACAAGTTTAAGGTTATCAAGAGCACATGTAATGAATTTCCAAGTTGGAATAAGCAATCAGAGCAATCATCTGTGCAGATGCATTGGCTTATTCTGCTATTTCCTTTCTCCTCCTGAGTTTCATGATCTCCAGTGAGGGCGAAGTTAAGAAGTAGATCCAGTTTGCAAAGCAAAAGCATCCAGTGTTAGCACGGACATCATACTCAGCAGCACAAAATCCGCACCTTCATAAACTTTCACTCTCCTAGCACTCCAATCCAATTCCTGTTTATACGTACGTCTATCACTTTGTTGATAATTATAGGATGAAGAAAACTGATATAAACCGTTGGGAGCTGACAATATATATACTTTTATATATTTATATTTAGAGTCCATCATAGAAAAGTTCATATTCAAATTACCAAGTACACACAGGAGAAAAAAAAAGCCTTCAAAATGACACTTCTGTTTCTGGAAACAACAAACCGTGATTTCTATGCAAATGGAGTTCGCAAATGACCTTCTCCTAGAAATTGTTCCCACCCTCCCTCCCACACCCTGTTCCCCACAGGTGTTTCTTCAGATCCTTTTTTATCATACATCAGTTGTTCCTAGAGTTAATTATCTGCTGTGCAAGTGTGTAACTGAAGACGGAAAGGAACCGTTGAAGTCTTCACACCAAGAAGGAATTGTGCTGCAGTCATGTTCAGTGACACTTTTGCAGTGCTCCAAGTCCCCTGGATCCCTGCTGTCTGCTTCAGCACTCTCCTATTTTCAGATAAAGGTGGAATACTGAGGTATATAAGTTCCGTGGAAAGTTTTAAGAAATACATCAGTAATTCAATCAAAACTTTGCCCAATGTCTCTGAATCGAAACAGCATTTTGCTTGTAAGTCTTTCTACTGCTGCAGATTGAGTGTGAATTTCCACTGTTGCGACAAAGAAGGACTGCAGATCTCAACGGTGAGACCACCATTTTTGGCATTTCGGCTGTCTAGACAGAGGTTGCTGCCAACGTGCCTCAGTTTAGAGTTGCTTTCAATTTGTTCCCATTTCTGAAAGAGGAAAAAAAAACAACAAACCAACAGTTACTGAGCTAGAAAAGCAGGAAAAGGATGAGTTCGACATCCTGTCCTTTGAAGTCTTCATAAGCTTCCCTGGCTTGTGCTTTGGAAAGCCATGGAAACTTCAATAGTACACAATTTCAATGATCCTTGAATAAGAGCATACGGGTTATGGCAAGCCTTGACAAAACAACTGCTTATTCAGGTAACATACTGCAATACATACAAAATGCACACAATTGTGTTACCTGTGTGAAACCTTCGATCTGAAGGAAAAAAAAAGTCACAAAACCCATCCACCTAACACTGCAATTCTAAACATAGAGAGAAGCAAGAAACACAATCACTGAAGACAACTTTACATAAGTCTGTCAGACACCTTTCAATTATATAGAAGGCAACCAGTCAACCTGTGCTTTTAGAACATCTTTGCTCAAGGTGATGTCAAGTACAGAGTAAATCCCAAATACAGAATGTTAAAAAATAATTTAAAAAAAACCTTTTTCTTTTATGTTTCTAACATTGTCCCCTTAAACCTTATAAAAAATATCTTGTTTCCTTAGTTTCCTTTTCTGGAAGGTGGCAAGAATATTCTTCCTTCAGCAAGGAATAGCATCTTTGTTATCAGTCTGCAGAACTGGAGACACAGAAGAAAGCTGGCAGATGATCAGAACTGATGACTTAGCAGAAAGCGATGAATTGTTATATGACTAGATCAAAAAGATGGTATGACTGCAACTGTGATTTTCCTCAGGCATGGGAAATAGATGAAGTTGGAATGCTGCATTAATGAAAATGAACTGAAGAAGTCAGGTGCTGTTATAAATAGGTCACGTGAAAAGAAGAAAGACAAACCACACTCTTCTAAGACACAGATTACTTAATCTTCAAACTTCACTAATAAGACCTTTCAAGAATACATTTCTGAAATAGAATATGTATTTCACAATCAGGTGTGGCAGCTGAAGACTGTTACACATCAGTGCTGTTGGGTGAAACCTTTACAAAGGCCACTGTTTGAATAAAACCTCTTTATGTTCATAAAAGATTGCACTGGCCTATGAAAAGAAAAGCTCGGTACACAAGCTTATTCCTGCTGCTCTGCCCACACATCCTAACTTTACACAAACAATAGTAAGACAGAGTGAAGAACAGAACCAATAGAAGATATGATTACTAGTGCTTGCTCTTGCATCTCATTCAAGGAAGCCCTTGTCTTCCCCACTGTTTGCAGACTGCATTTACAACATACTAACCTGTCTGCTGTCATTTTCCCTGCAGCCCTGAAGTTTTATTAGTGAACCAGGTGCTCTGTCCACGACAGTAAGGCACAAATCCATATGTTTCACCGACTTGTCCTTTGTTAAGGCCCATTCCTAGAAAAAGGAAGGAAAAAAGTGTACAAAATTATGTATACTAACACAGGCACAAGGCATACATGCTGTCTCTGCATATGTAGCACAGATAAAATCCTATAAATAGCTACATATGAATATTAGAACAGTTCCTTGCTTCCCATAGAGCAGGAGAGGAAAAAAGTTTTCAGACACAGTAATAGTAATTGCTTCAGCGTCAAGCTCAAGGCTGGCTCTTTGCTCCCTCTGCTGGCTTTGCACAAGTATAGCGGGCAGTCACACTGGTCCTCAGGTTTAAAATATTTGTCCAAGTGTTTTTCCAGCTACATTATTCCTCTCTCCCTGTACATGTATTACACCCTCCCATATCTTCCATGCACGACAGATTTACATATATGTTAAAAATATATTATATGCATGTGTATATACATTATATATATATATACACACACACATAAAACCTCTAAAAGCTTGGTCTTCAGCATCGCTGGCCACCCTTCCCATGCACTAAACTATGCATAATGGCTAGCACAGTGAGGAAGCAGTTCTTAGTATGACAGAGACCACCAGAAAGCAATATACAGGACTGCCAAACTCAAGGGTAGAGGGAGACTGTTATAAAGGCTTCATGTACAATAGAATTTCCTCTACATGTATTTAAATATGCAGCTCTTAAATTGAAAGCATCGAAAGCTGTTCTGTATGTACTGCTGCCCAGCTTGCTTGATCACAGCATCCTTACACAAGGGCCTGCTCTTGTGCTGGTGTTCAGACTCTCTCCATGTTTTTCTCCTCAAAGTTTGGTCTCCAGGATCTAGACTGGTCTTCATTTGTGTCATTATCCTTTGAAGAAAAGAAGCTGATCTATCAACTAAAGCCAAGCTAATTATCCAAATCATGCTCGTCACTACTTAAAATGGCACACTCAGCTTTTCTCCAAAAAACTAAAGAGGATTCAGAGTTGCAGAATACAACCCCTAGACACACAGGATCAAGCCTGGCTATATTTAAATGTTATTTTGCAAGCAATCAGTGTTTCAGAAATAAATTGACAAATCCCATCCCATTTTTTAACTTATTTTCTGATACCATAAGCAGATTTTTGGCTTCCGTAGTCCCATTTAAAAATCAGCAAATTCAACAGCTATTAAATTCTTCTGAGAACAGATGCTCAGGAAACAATCAAAACTTCTAACCCACAGGGTTACAAGTAATCACCACTGCACAGGTACCATAGCATGCAAGTACTAGAATAATCACAGCAATGCAAAACAAAGCAAAGGCAGGAACACTCTATATCCCTTTGTCTCCCAAACCCTTAAACCAAAAACTTTTCACTCTCAATATGGTAATCCCAGATGACAACAAAATTACTTGGCTTCTCAGTTCTGCCCAGTTTGTAAGATGTCAACAAGAATCATTAATAGCCACTTTTAACAACTTAAAGAATTAAGCAAGTTATTTTCAAAGCTTACCAGGAATCACAAATGCCTCTGAAACAGAAGGCCCCTTTATAAGACTTATACTGAATAGTGACAGTTGAAAATACTACCAGGGAAGTGGTTAAAATTTTTATTTGAAAGCCTTGTAATCAGAGACAGTGGAAGTCTTGAAGATACTGCTTTATACATCTTTACCCTTCCATCAAAAGCCTGCAAGAACATTCCCTCCAATCCAATACGGATTCTGCTTGGACACAAAACCTGGTTTTAAGCTGTTCTGCTCTTAATCTGCCTGAATGTCTCTGAACAGGAACCTATTCAAAGCAAATGCATATTGCTTTGGCAAGATCAGCTTCATAGAAGAAGCCACACAGAAGATAACGGTCAGATTCACAGGAAGCGAGTCTGAAAGAGGAAGCTAACTTTGTATATCTATAGAGAACACAAAACATCATCAGAAACTCTCAAGAACTCTGTACCAAGGCAATTCTGCCATGTACACCCCTTCTAAAAACCACTGTGGCGTTCTGAGAAGATACATGTACTTTCATAAGGGTAGCAGAAAAAGCCTCCCCAGATATATTCTCTTTAATGATAAGGAAAATAAACATACTTCAGGTATATAATCTTAAGGTCCTTTCCGACCCCAACTATTCTATGATGGCAATGCATTCAATTCAACATGATTTATCTTCCAGGAAATAAGTTCTTTATTTTAGCCTTTGATTTTAGGATTTTCCCCTTCTAATTTAAATCAGAGTGAGCAAAATTCTGATAACTCATTCAACAGCATATTTGTAAGTGCTGAACCTTCTATTTTAATGGAAGTACTTGAAGTATTAGTTTTGCATTTGATTTATAGTCAGGTTGATTCTGAAAAGAATTTAGTAACAAAGCAGCACAGAAAATAGTGAGCACACATATATATATTTCAAGAACAACAAAGTCACAACTGTATAAATAAGATTCTTTAAAATAATTAATGCTCTTATTTACAGATTTGACACATTTGGGATTAGTTTAAGAGTAGGATTAGAAAGGATTTGCTGAAATGCTCCCTTTACTGTGAGTGAATTGGATATGACATTTAGACAACTCTGTTTTCTAGAACAGCCAAATGGGGATTTAAGACAGATTTTTTTATAGCCTGCTACTGAAAGTTAGAAATGAGTAGTAGGTTATCACAGTAAAGCATTCTTCTACTTTTCTGACCTTAGGTCATATGCTTAATACAACCCAAATCTTTCCTTAAACAAAATTTCCACCTCCCCGACCCATCAAAAATACCAATTTATTGAAAAAAAGCTTTCCCTACAAGTACAAAACTCCTGGGAAAGAAGTAACTGGCCTCTAGCGTAAAAGCAAATATCAATAGAGACAAAGGAAGGCGATAATTTTGTTGCACACTGAATGAATCTCTGGACTCAGATTCTAATCCTGAATATGTACAATTATACCTGAGAGAGGAGTTATTTAGCCAATCTCTTATAATAACTGATGTGGAGATATTAATTTCTTATAATAAGAGATATTAATCTCTTGTATTAGAGATATTAATCTCTTATGTTAGAGATACTAATCTCTTATAATAACTGATCCAGACTTATCTTCCCATCACCAATACACAGAACTTGCTTAACAAGTTTCCCTTTATTTTTTTATTAAAAAAAAAAATCACATACTATGAAAATAAAAATAAAAATAATGGCATACAGACCTGGTTTCCCCCGGCATTATGACATTCATATACTCCAACAACACCATCTGCAAAGTGGCCCAAAGTGTCAAGGCAATTGGTGCCCTGTTGCAAAGCCCCAAAAGCTATATCTTGATGATCAGGTACCCTAAAATAAAACAGAAATATCTGCTTAATTCCACTTCTTTAATCTACTTTTTTAACTCCTTGTCTTTACTTGGAGTATTTTAAGATAACAGGTTCAAGATACATGATGACTACTATCTGAAAATCTCAATATTCTGAGGAGGGAAGGCAATTATCTGGTCATGAACTGATGAAATATGAGTAAACTTGTAAGCTTAGGACAGAATACAAAAAGACCTGTACCAGAGAATGAGGAGTGGAAGGTGTCCCTGCACATGTCAGGGGTGGAGTTTGGAACTAGATGATCTTACGCTCCCTTCCAACTCAAACCATTCTATGATTCTATGAACACACAACTCAGCACAAAAGGCAAATTAAAGATTATTTAAAGATGATCATTTAAGACAGCTGAAGCTGAATGCTATCAGCTAAGCTATCAAGCTCTCTTGGCTTTTTTTCAGCCAAACTAGCTTGTGGCAGAAATATGACATTCTACATTTTTCCCCAGACTGTTTTTACTGAAGCACTAGAAAAGGGGATAGAAATTTAAAAGAAAACAAAACCAAAACCCATCAATATTTTGCTGATATCTATTTCCTAATGACTGCACATAAAACTCGTATAGTGTGGAAATACATAGGTAAGCCTGTTCAACAAAGTATAGCTGTGAGGTAGAGTCTACGAGTTCATGACAAACAGTAAAGCAAGGGCATATCAGTTCCTTTTAAAACTTCAGACTATAAAATGAGTATAATAATTCAACTCAGCAGAACAAGCACATGAGAGATGACACATTATACTTAAGTAATGCTTATGGTAGCACATTTTTCAGGAGAGCTTGCAAGACGTATTTTTTCTGACAAATAAAACAAAAATAAATATACTCTAGCACTTTTAAGAGACAATAAAAAGTAACTTCTTCAGCATCATCCTGGTTTATGAGACTCTTCAGTTTACGTGGTTCTGTACATGTTTCACTGGGGCTGTAATGACTGGTGCTCTTGCATTCCAAGCCTGTATGACACTAGTAGTTACGTGACTGTACTGACATGAAATGCCCCCAGGAAAAAAAAAAGCCAAACCAACAAGCATTCTTATAAGCCACACAGTGTTTTACTGTTATAGTAC
Organism: Pezoporus wallicus; assembly: GCF_028554395.1. Taxonomy (NCBI): domain Eukaryota; kingdom Metazoa; phylum Chordata; class Aves; order Psittaciformes; family Psittacidae; genus Pezoporus; species Pezoporus wallicus. The sequence goes on from NW_026637663.1 coordinate 8,253,945, forward strand.
CAATATCAGGTTGACAGCAGACAAACTAGTTTATAGTCTGAAATCTGACTTATTAAATGGCTATTGAACAAAACCCTTTTTATCATTTCAAAAAGGGTTTTTCTTCAAGGATTTTTCATTAGTTAGGATGCATTCACATTACAGAAACTGTTAGCAGTGTTATCCCTCATTTCCCTCTTCCTTCCCCAACGCCCGTCCACTCCCCCTCCCCTCCCCGGGGTTAATGAGTATCCATCCAGTGACAGAGAACAAGAGACAGAAAGAGCAGAAGACAGAGCTTTTTAGAGTCTTTGGCAGCTATCCTTATCTGCTAAACATACAAGGCCCTCATCTGCTGACTCCCTTTACTTGTACTGTACTGAGATTCAGTGCCTTCACTCAACCAGGCATGTGCTTAGGCAAAGACTAAAGCTTTAAAGGGACAACAACAGGATACAGAACAGTGTACTTTTCAGCAAGCAGCTTTTGTAGGAGACTAACTTCAGGCTCAGATAAATTGAGTCCTTTGGACACTGTTCTCTAAAACACCTGCAACTGCAGCTGTAGCTGCAGTAAGTAGAAAAAGCAGCTTACTAGGGGGAAATGGCTCTTTAGAAATAGAACTAATAAAACCTAGAAGCAAATAAGTCCACATAAGGCACTGCTTTCACAAACAAATTAAAAAACATGCTTCACATTCAAGGACGGAGAAAGAGGAACTGATGATATCTGGGGAGGGGAAGAAATAAAAAAAAAGAGAGCACTCCATATTACCTTCAATTCAGCCAAAACTCACCGTAACTCAGGGTAAACATTTTCAAGGTACCACTTGAAGGGTTTGCAGCTAAGTCTCTTTCTAAGTTCCATTCGGCTTTGAATACTAGAGGGGGTTGAAAAAAGGAGCAGTTTTTAAAGGCAGGCTGCTGTCTCCATACACATTAAGGAATACACAGAAATTCAAAACCAGTAGAGCTGGAGAACTTTATCTTCAAGAGATAACACAAGAGCTACCACTGCATTCACCTCAGAATGTGCTATCTCACAAAGAATAAATTAATAAGGCAAAGAAGCGCTTGTGACTTACTTGCCATAAGGTACATTCCTGGCTGAAGGCACTGCTGCGTAATAGAAATTCTTGTACTCATCCATCCAGACTTCTGCTGCCCTGCGTGTATTTCTAGGGACAACCATATGAAACACAGGTTATATTTTCTCTAGCTGCAATCAAGCCACATCGTTTGCCCTTGGGTTGACTTTAATCTCTCCTAGAACTACATAGCCAGCGGCCTCAAGCCACGCAGAAGATTCCTTATTGAAAATCCAAGTAATGGAAAACTATTAGACAGTAACATAACTGAAACCAATACATTTAGAATAAAATTTATGCCTTTTCCACACTCACCACTGCTTCAGGTTTCTATTCAGAATTTAATAAACATCTTGGAATTCTTTCTGCAAACTTCATGGAAGTTGTTAGGTTATTTGGTTTGTGGGGTTTTAGGTTTTTTCCTTTTGCAAGAGTAACTTGACAGAAGCCAAATTCAGTGTTCACCTGGACAAGCAACCTAATTGGAAGCTAAAAATCTCAGCAACTGGCAATATTTAATAATGCTTTTTATGCTAACATATATATATATTAGCAGATATGCTAACATAGGCAAGACATGTCCGGTCTTTTTCTATTACTACCAGCAGAGTACTCAAAGTTCCAAAAGACATAAGCTATCATGACATTTAAGGCTACGAACCAAGGAAGTCTGCCGTAACTGAGGTAACAGAGGAGAACCAGTAATAGAAAATATGTTTTGTTTAATGCTTTAAAATTCAAGAGAGATTAATTATTGCAGTAAATGTAAAAACCACTAACCCAAGGGCTTTATTTCCAATCAAACATATCTCTAAAAATTCCTAGATTTGTGTGACTGATGTGTTTAAATCTCCTTTTGGACTGCAAGAGGGTAATGCCTTTTTCCTTTTCATGGCTTCCATGTAAAACTCATTTACTTCTATTGTTCGTATTTTTATGCTTAGAAAATTAAGCCTTATTTCACTTGCAACTGCAGTGCTCTGAAACTTATTTTACATTTGGCAGTAAGTTCATCTAAAGCAACTGCAGTAAACTCAGTCAGCCAACAACTTCTTTAATATGATTTTCCAATTCAAAAGACAAAGTAGTCAGGATAAAGTGAGTTGTTCTTGCAGGTCACTGAAGAAAAGAGTCACAAGACAGACCTCAACCATCTTTTGTTTGAGGACTGACTTTTCCTTGAAAAAGTCATTTTTTTGTAAGCAAAATCCCATTCAATCCAGATTAGAGAGCTATTTCATTTTGCTTTCACTTGCAGTCTCTCAGGCCTGCGTGAGCATCAGCTAACCATGCAACACCTGCCCCTGCTGCTTGTCCATGGGCCAGACTTTGGCAGTGGGAGAGGAACTATCCAGTTTGCCAGGGTTTAATGACTCCAAAGGCACTTTCAAGGCCAGAATGTCTATCTGCATCATGCTTCCCCATACTCGGGGATGAACAGTTCCAGCTTAGTACAACAGGAGAACAGTAACTGCGTAGATGCTGAGAACTGCCTGAAGTAGTAAGACCCAAAGAAGGCAGGGTACTGAGGAATACAGTGTAGGGTACACTCAGCGCTTAATGCCAAGCCTCAGTTAATGAAACCTCGCATTGAGAGATAAGAGATAGCTTTGCATGGAGCAGACTGGTGACTGCAAGGTTTATTTGCTCTCCTGAAGTGGTATATTAAGGCAATACATACTAGTCTAACAAATCCTGCCAGACATAAGCTGTATCTGCCCACATCCTGTCTGTGTGGCGTGGTCAGTGAAACCAGGCTCCCAGTCTCTATCCTGAGTCACCAATTTGTTTTGGCTAAGGCAACACATAAGGCAGCACATACTGACTAGTCAGCTAAAAACAGGATGCTTACTCACTTCAGAAGAAGCTGCATACAGTCAAGGGACAGATCAGCACAGATTCCATGCACCAACTTTCTTGGCACCATGGTCCTACACATATCTGATAATACCTGCACTACAGGGATATCCCATTACCTTAGGTTTCTCATTCTCTCATTGCTGAAACTGATTTTAAGGCATTCTGTTACCTTGGTTTGACACCCAAGAAAGCTGACTGAGGAGAAAGTCTTCAAATACACCGCAACTTGCCAACCCTGCTTTTAAGTGATATGCAACTTTCTAGGGGAATTCAAAAATAGTTCGAATGAAATAAATAATTTTAATGGCATTTCAGAATTTGAAACATCTGGACAGCTGAGACACAGGTAGATCTGGGATTTAAGTACCCAAGACACTAGTTGGCAGGCTGCAGCTAGCCTCACCATTCAAGTACACAGAAGATCTCTTTTCAAAGTCACTTTGAACACAAACAGCTAAAACATAATGCAACTTCAAAAAACCCTATCATAGCAACTGTCAGTACATTTGAGTGATCAAATCACAATGAAGATTTGATTTTGCAACAATAGCCAAAGGCTTTAAACCCAGTACAAACGCAGCATCTTTAACCCTTGCTAGTAAGACGCATTCTTGATGTCTGCTCTACCCTTGCATGCACACAGACACATGTTTACCCTACTTTTCAGCTGAGCTATGTTAAAGTACCTAGTTATATCACAAGAAAAACAGCATCTTGACAACAGCCCAGATGGAAAACTGCAGAGAAATGGGAAAATGGGAAAATTTATTTATTTATTTTTATAGCATACTGCTATGACATCATAATTTTAAAACCTACCATGAAACTGAGTTGCGCCCTAAGCCTGTGTAATACAGTTTACTTAGCAGATCTTTCTACCCTCCTGATACACACTATAAATACTGGAATAGAGATGTATTAAGAGAGGGTATTTCATTGCTAGTTTTCATTTTCCCATAAGTACTATTATTCATTTTTCACCACAGCATAAAATACAGATCTCAAAGAATAAGGGACCAGAAAAATCCCCCCTGTAACTACTGGAAGAAACAGGGCAATGACTTTATTTTAGCAAACTATTAAATTCATTAGACTCACCTTGGCAGGAAGAGAAGAATTACACTTTAAAGAGGTTCCTCAATCTAAGGTGAAACATGAGTCTAAATATATCAGCAGCTTTTAAATTCTTATGAATTTAAATACATCTATGTTTTTTGTTGCTTCATGTTAAGTAGAGTCTGGGTTCCATATCCCTTCAAGGATAAGTGAACAATTTTAGCTCCAGCTCCTAACACACAGAATCTTTACGGGACACTTGTACTTCTTCAGTCCCCTATGCTCAAGTCCCATTCTCTAAACAAAAACCTTCTCTGCAACTGATAGAGCCTTGATCAGAATATCCACCATACACTGACACAGTACCTTTATGCACATTACTTAGAAAACACTATGAACATGAAACAAATTGCTGTTCTCATTCTGTAGAGTCAAAACTGAGGAAGCAGCTCAGTATTTCAGTTTCTATTGTATATTCTATCAATGGCAAAATTAACAAGCAAATCAATCTAAGCTCTTAATACTGCAGTTTCTTAGGTCTATAGGAATAGCACAGGAAAGGCAAACATGATATAGAATGAAGTTGCCAACAGACTGGCACAAATGCCATAATCAGTCTACACAGTCATTTGCATATGACATACTGATCATGTATTAACAAAAAGCAAGCAAAGCCTATTCATGACTTAGTGTATTCTGGCTCCTAGTGAATGATGCAACTGTTTTTATAAAACTGAGATTTATAAGACAGTTTTAAAGAACACTTTATTTTCAGAACTAAGTAAAACACAAACTTCTCAAAACTGCTAGAATGCCAAGCTAAGCATTTCTTTCTTTTCCAGATTCTCAGGCTCTGTCTATTAGAAGTTTCCCTTTTGTAACTCTCTTGTTCTTCTCTCTGTGTAGCTGCCTCAAAGTAACTTTTTAAAATTTGTATTTTTCCATGCTAGATAATATTGCAAATGTTTATACAGAAAAGATCCTTAAAATGAAATTTCTGCCACCTGCTGATCACCTGAAGAAATATGAAACATTACTATTTAGCTGAAGACCTTAACAGTTACCTTGCAAACACTGTACCACTCCCACCAGGAAATGTGTAAGGATGCTGTTTGCGGAATACGTGACCCACTCTGCTGCAAGGGATGATTTCTAGGCTTCCACCACACTGCCAAACTCTGAATGAGATTTCTGAAATAAAAACATGAATGAAAGACCAATATCACTAAACACTGTAATTTTGAAGTATACCATTTACAGATAAGGCTTTTAGTGATTATTGCTGAGAAAATCAGTGACATAGTTTTCTGAAAAATTCTAGGACAAACAAAGGCATATCTAAGCATTCATTGTTCTCCAAGCTCAGGAGAAACAATCCTGTTAAATGGGAAGCAAAATCAGAGGTTAGCAGCAGTCCCCAAATTCAAAAACCATGCTGCAATTGGCCAGAGTAAGTTCTGTCTATATTTACTGTTACTACACTTTGTCTAAAGGGTACACAGCACTAGATAAAATAATGATCTAGCTTATAATAAAAATTTTCAGCTAAAGATGGAATAACACAATAGACAAAATCAAAGCATTATAAAACACTCAATAGATTAGAGCTGCAAACATATTATAGAAGATAACCATACACCCCCAAACACCTTGTATGGAAGGAGTCACATCAAATCAAACTTATTTTGGAGACAGAGCAAATAAAGATGCAGCTTCTGTAAACTGAAGGTTATGGACAGTACACTTCAAAGCAAATCCAGTGAGCTGTCCCAGCTAGTGAGGACAAGAAGGTCTAGAAATATTTATACACCTTTCTCTTACTGAGTGCTACACTTTGTTTCAAGGCTGTTTATAATAATTCATTATGTTTTCACAGCTTAAACATGGATAAGTATATAAATAATGCAGCTCTAAAGTCAGTGTCTACCTCTGATGACTAAGTCATACTAAGTGTCATTTCTTCCCTCAGAAGCCTTCTTCCCACATACACAAGTCATAAAAATCGCATTACTTCAAAAATTAAAGTCAGAAAAAAAACAACCCAAACACCAAAACCACCCCCAAGGTTAGAGAGCACGGCTTTGGGACTGTCTGTCCAGCGAAAAAGAATCATTTAAAAAACCAAAACACAAACAACAACAGAAAAAAAAACCACCACCCCCAAAAAAAACCAACCAACACACCCCCCCCCCCCCCCAAGAAAGAGAGAGGCGCTGTGATTTCAGCTACTGATGGTGCACCGTAACTGCCCTTCTTCCCAATGATCTTTGGTTTTACAATGACCATTTCCTATTTGTTTTACTTCAGTGAAATTCTATTGCATCAGGGTCAATTAGGCATATTCATGAACCCCAGACAGTCAACATAGTCCAATCCGAAGACAGATCATCCTCCAAAAATATTCACGGCAATACTGTCTTTGCCAGTAACTTATGGTCTTGAATGAACATGGGACAAGAGGCAAAAGTAATTTTTAAAGCAACTGAACATGACATTCTTTCTGTACATTTTTCACAATACTGACTTCAGGTTTTTTTTATACATATATAGATAATTGCAGGCTTCCCCATATCTAGCTCATTTTGTACCATACGCCTCTGCTTTCACAATTTGAGCAGTAACAGTTTTCTTGTTCCACTTTGAAGTTTTACGCACTTTTGCTAGACAGTTCATACAGTTATTAGCTCAACATGACAGGATGCTGCACTTGGTGAGGACAGCCTAGTGAAAGACAGGGAGATCTCAAAGACAAAGGGTTTGGCATTAGGAAACCAAGTACGGACCAAATGCTTGAAATCTAGTACCGGCCTAATCTAAGTATTATTACATATAATTATATTATATATATTATTACATACACACCTTTGAAATGACGTAAAGTGAGATTCTTGTTAAAAATAAAGGTCAATGTGGTATGCCTAAAGCTCACTCTTTTTTAAATGATACATTTGAAGGTTTAATCCAAAGAGTCACTGTCACCTATTGAATATATTTAGGCATTGAAAAAGTATTTTTGTTTTAGAAGTAATTTAGAAATATCTTTTGTCAACTTTTCATTAGGCATAGCTGCTTCTACTGTGTATGTTAATTTGATTAATTCTCCCTCCATAAACTCCCAGAAATATCAACCTATATTTTTCACACCTTAGACTCTGAAAAATCCCCAAAATAAAACTGAAAATGATGAAAAATAGTTCTATGGGAAAGACAGCAAAGGAATACTAAGTAGAGAGAGAAGCAAACTAATTTTTACTTGCACCAACATGGATTCTAGAGCCTTTTAAAGCAGTAATGTACATCAACTACAACTTCAAGAAAACCCAGAAACTCCTTCAAGACATGTTTTTTTGCCATGCTCAAACAGTGGGAGAAGTGATACTATTGTAACAATTTCAGTGGACCCAGTTTTTCATTAAAAAGGCATAAAACAGCATGTCAAACATTCTTTAGTTGCATGAGATAGTGCGAGACCTCTCAGTAACAGACTGCTCATTTTATTGTAGTGTGTCATTGATACACAAGATAGGAAATGTCTTACTTGCTTCCCGATTTAAGCAAAATTAAGAAAAGCCTAAGTTTTCAAATTAGACCCAAACCTTCTAAAGAGTCCACCCTGTTCTCCAGTGTACTCCAATTTTCCTATGCTTATCAAAAAAGCATTGTAAAGAGTCTTAGAATTAGAGTTTACAAATTCAAGACAAGACTGAACAAACTTTGATCCATGTTTTGTACAGAAAACACATTATCAGTCACATCTAGCAATAATCTGAAAACTGGGTCTTCATGGCAAAAGCTCTCTCCTTGCTAATTTAGACAAAACACTGCAGGTCCATCTTGAAATTTGTAAAGTTGACATTATACTAATGTGAACAAAATCTTATAGACCAGCTGCTCTGCACATGCTTGAAAGAAAAATGCTATGTTTTATAAAGCATAAAAATAACATACAGAACTATTTTGCAAGTCCCTCTATCAGGTTATCTGCATATGACATGAAGTTGCTGATACAGAGATATACTTGAGAGTAAAGAGGCCTGATGAGCGCTATGTTGAATTTTAAACTGCACATCACAGATTTCTGGTATCTGGTGCATGTGTCATTTATTGCCAATTAAATCATATGCCATGTGATTTTTACTTGTCATCAGTTAGTCTGGCAGCTACGAAGAAATCATTAGCTGTCTGCTGTACTGACTGACTTTGCCTTTTCAAGGAGCAGAGAGAAGGCACCCCAAAGTCTCCATCTCCTCCTTCCCATGAAGGAGGGGGAACAGAATGCAGCAGGAGCAGCAGTGACAGCTTTTTGCATGTAGTCTTCTCACCTTGACTGGGGAGCTGTTGCTTGTGCCCTTTCCTGCTATCAAGGCCTCAATTATCAAAGCATAGAAGCAGCTGCTAAATTTCCAGAAAAAAACTCAGTCACTCAAGTACATGCTTGAAGCTAACCAAATATTTCAGTGCTCTAGTGGCAAAAAAAGTGAGCGCAAGTATTGCTGTAGTAAGTTTATCCAATGACTTTCCAGGACATTAAAAAAAATGAAAAATTATGATATTCATATTAACACAATTTAGCAACATACAGCCAAAACAGTGAGAAAAAGAAAGACAGAAAGTAACTGCTCAAAACACATCAGAGGTTTCTTTGGTACACTGCATAGAAAAGTTAGAGACTGGACTGCAAGGATGCCAATTCCAGGCTTGAAGTTCCTTAAAGGAGTGTTAAGCATTTGGTTACCATGCCTCCATACTTAGTGTACTTTCTACAGCAGACATTTCCTGGCAGGCCACGCATATGCTCAATGCGTAAACATATTTCAGCAACTCAAAATACTCATGAGCTTTTTACAAGTTGAAAGTATTTTAGTATTTTGCAGCTAGCACGTGCAGTAGAAAAGTTTCTAGACTTAGAGCTGATCCTAAAACACACCACTTCGAATGTCTGAGATGCATTTCTACCCTAGAAAACTACAGTAATGACAGACTGGAAGTCTTGAGAAGTTGTAGACTTCTGCTCTTCTCAAATCTTTTTTATCTTAATACAAGTAATACCATTCTTAACTGGAGAAAAACTTTGTTTAATACTGTAATGCAGAAAATAAAAAAAAAAACAAACAACCACTACTAAAGACAGATCTAACCACAAGGTCAAAGAAGAAATGGCTAAAATACAAGTTCTTGCAGCCACTCCTCCCTCTTCCCTAAACACAACTCACTGAAACATCTGAAAATGAGGAACTAGGGCAAAATTGTCCTCTCAACCAGAATTATCTCATAGGGCCAAAGCAGGTGTACAGAATTACTTAGTTCAGATGCCAGGCAGTATGATATTATTAAGAAATAAATTATTCTTCAGTCAGCTAAGTGTTGATTTTTTTAAGATGTATGCAAGAACATTAAACTCATGAACTCCTGCGTTCTACTTTTCACAATTTAATTTCAGCAACATCTTAAAATATGCCTTACATGGCCAGCATTTAAACAGGATCCTGCCCCTCTAATTGCTCTCATGAGACCTTACTTAGAGTACCGTGTGCAGTTCTGGTGTTCTCAACATAAAAAGGACATGGAACTGTTGGAACAAGTCCAGAGGAGGGCTATGAGGATGATCAGGGGCTGGAGCACCTCCTGTATGAAGATGGGCTGAGAAAGTTGGGGCTGTTCAGCCTGAAGAAGAGAAGGCTGCGTGGAGACCTCATAGCAGCCTTCCAGTAGCTGAAGGGGGCCTATAAGGATGCTGGGGGGGACTCTTCATTAGAGACTGTAGTGATAGGATAAGGGGTAACAGGTTTAAACAGGGGAAGTTTAGACTAGAAGTTTAGATTAGATATAAGGAAGAAATTCTTTACTGTAAGGGTGGTGAGGCACTGGAATAGGTTGCCCAAGGAGGTTGTGAATGCTCCATCCCTGACAGTGTTCAAGACCAGGATGGACAGAGCCTTGGGTGGCATGGTTTAGTGTGAGGTGTCCCTGTCCATGGCAGAGGGGTTGGAACTAGATGATCTTAAGGTCCTTTCCAACCATAACTATTCTATGATTCTATAATGAGAAACTTTAGATGAGGATACAACATTAAAACAAGACTGCCATTTTGAAAGCAATTGTCCATCTACATTCAGTAATTCTTTATCAACCAAAGTCCATTACAAAAAAATAAAAGTGAAAAGATTCCTGCTTAATGAACAAATACTTTTATTCTTCCATATTTAGCACATAATTCCTACCTTGTTTTATTTTTCTCCATTGAAATAAACTTTTTTGATTTTGCCAATACTGCATGTGAAGATCTAACTCTGGTTTTAAACTTCCTTGCACAAAATCAGGAAGACCATAACTCTGACACTAAAGGCAACGACAAAACCTACTTTCAAGACTGATCCCAAAGTAAATAATATACATACCCAAGTTTTCTCCACCCCAAACATCCATCATCATGTCATACTTCCCTAGTTCTTCAAAATAGGATTTGTCCATCACAAACAAGCCACCAGCTATCATGGGTGTCCTAAAAAAACAAGAAACAATGCATGAAATACAGAACCATGAGCTGGGAGGTAACTATTATTTGCATCTCAAGATTAATACATCCTTGGGAAAAAAACAAAAAACTGCAACGCTTTCAAATGCTAATTGTGCATCTAACACATTAAATGTTGCCTGCACACATTCCTATGGCATATAAGGTGTTATGACTACCTTCTGAAGTAGTCCCCGAATCTCCATTTGGCTCACCAGTTCCTTATGTGAAGTGGGGCAATTTGTGCCAGCAATAAAACATTAAAACTGATACTCTATTTTTAGCCCTCAAGACATACCAACTATGTTTTGGTTCTACTTTTTGTGAAGAGTAAATTGTCTATCAGTGTGCTTTAAAGTATTTTTTTAAATATAATTTTGAGAGTCACATAACATTACATAAATTTGAAGGAAATTTCAGTGCTAGAGAAGCTATAGTAAAGATCCCCTCTCTGACTCAGAGAACATGATTTCTAACTTTTTTTAGCTGAAAACTACATGCTGATAGAGAAAAGACGTGGCGGTACAGACATACTTTATGGGAGCTACAGGATTTCCTTGTCGTGCTCTTCTTTGCTCTGGTGTCATGTAATCCCATTTGAACACCAGGTTCCAATCAAAGCCTTCAAGAAGAAAATATTAGAGTAGGATGTTAGAAAGGCTGTGGTCATCATTCAACTTGTAGTAACATAATGTTAACTGAAAGCACTGGGAACTGTAATTTAAATTAAAAATTTAAACTTGTACAAACTTCTGGGAAGAAAATAAACAAGTAGGAGAATAGATGAAAGGTAAAGAAGATGACAGAACAATAAAAAAAAAGTAATCTCAAATACAAAATAATGTTGCTTTCTCCTGTTGCCATCTATTACACAAAGTAAGAAACCCAGTCAACAAGTGACAAAGCAAAAGCTTTATACACATCTCATTACCCTTACATCAAATAAATTATCACATCAAGATCTTCTAGCCACTACAAATGTTTCCAGCATTCCTTACTGTACAATTGCATTTCAACTCTCATCAAATATTTATGTTTACAGGCTTTTTGCACTACCCTTGGTAGTCCTCCATCAGCAGGAGCTCTCTATCATACAGGTCACAACAGGTTACATCCCACTTCTCTTATTAACATTCATGCAACGTCCTGCTTTCTCCCACTGTATGCTTTCATGTGCATCATTTTTTAAACCTGAGGCAACCACTAGAGGACCAAAATCTTACTTCCCTTACGTATGCACATGTATGCATGTACACACAGCAACAGTTGGTCTGGTCCTTTCGCGAATTAAGCACAGAAGCACATAAAGACCATTAGAATAAACAAGACTGATAGGTCACCTAGAGCAGCGAAAGCTGACAGCCATTTGAATTACCTCCTTTAGGCAGCGATACATGGCTGGTATAAGACAAACTTCCTATAGGAAACACTTTCGTAACAGTTTTTGAGCTGGGTTAGGCCCATAAGCATGAACACTTGTTTAAAAACTATGCAAGGTCCACAGCCCTCTCCCTGTACACCTGGGAGACACAAATCAGCCTTATATGAAGTGCCTGCTGCCAAACACATTTAGATCCTATGAGGTCATGTAATGAATGATTTCCAGATCTCTGGTGCACAGATGTCAATAGTTTTCTTTATCCAGCATAAAGATAAGGCAATTACTTTGTAGGGAAATGGGGGAAAAGCTAAGGTAAACACACAACAAATACAGTCCTACAAACTATCTGTCTGCATCCGCAAATGTGTAGTAATGATTAATGTGGGGAGCTGAAAACTAAACAGTTTTCGGTTTAACTCACAAGATATTTATCTCACGCACACAAAATACAGAAATTATCCTAAACAGTCTTCACAGAATGCATGCCAACTCTTTCTCTCCATGTTTGAGTATCTTATGAACTGCTGCACTGTAAAAATGAAAGACCATCTAACTACTCCAAAACTCCAAGTAGCAAAACAGTAAAATTACTACAATCTATATTACTGCAAAGCCTCCAGCATGGAAAGTAAAATGAGCTCCAATATTTCGCTGCAGTTAAAAAGTCACATTTCATCATACATGCCCAGCAAAATTACTTGCATCTGGGAGAACTTAAAAAACCCTACTGTTCTCCAACAGAAGTGGTAGAGATAGAGTTACATACACTCTAGTGAACACAAGGGGTCTCTTTTGGAACACAACACTCTTGCAAATGCTGAACAAGTGTATGAATTGTCTACCCATAAAAATAGTTTTCCGTCTCCATTTTCACTGACTCTGGGAAAAACCTGCATTCAATGAGATAATATCAGTAACTCTGTAAAAGAAGTATTTTTAAACACAAGTGCATATCCAATATGAAATTCTATCCAGTGTAAACCGCATTGCAGGCATACTCTAAATTATTAGATCTTGGTTAACTACAGTTTATTCCAGTAATTAAAGTCCTTCTCAGAGCAGCATAAACACTTTGGCAAATCCCTCCTCAAAAATAATTTGTAACATGAAGTGCATGGATTTAGTGCTGGCCAGACTTGCCAATTGTTTCAGCTCTGTCCACTTTAAAAGTTTGTAGCATTTGCTGGGTTCCTGGTCTTGGGTGATTAAGCCCTCTCAAAACAGAGCAGACAAATGCTGTCCCAGCTGTCCATGCTTCACACAGATACTGTATCTGAGGTTGAAAGCATAGTTTGATTTCCATGTTTAGACTTGGCCCCAGTGAAAAGTGTCCTGGGATGCCAAATGCAGTAGTGCCTCTAACATAGTAATCTGTCCTCTGAGAACTGAAGAGAAATCTATTATTCATGTTTCAACAGACCCCCAGATAGCTTTAAACACTGGTACACGCAAAATTTCTGTTGTTAGCATTAAAAAAAAAAAAGCTACTTCACACTCCTCAATCCAGAAGTACAGAGGCCACATACACTTTAAAAAAAATATATATATAAATAATCTATTGCTATTGTGTATGAGGGGAGAAAATAAGCACTAAGATGGTTTAAAAAAGAAAAGAAAGAAAAAAAAAGAGGGAAACTTAGTTCCAAAGATGAAGCATGAAAAGCAGTAACAAGTGAAATGATATCTAAATCTTTTCCCACTTCACTTGGGAAGAATTAAAGAGCATGAACCCTGCAGGAACCAATCAAAGATTTCAATGAAAGAATTCCTCCTCCTACTGCAGACAACAATAAGATCCACATAATGGTACAGAGATTTCCATACTCTAAGTATATGAATAGATTGGGTAAAAGACTTAAGGTTTTAATAAAGCTGGCACACGGATAATAGCACAGAACTATACATTAGCATACTGTGAATATATGCACTGTAGGTCTTATTTCAAAATGTTAATTAAAAGGATACAGAACCTCTCACTTCCATATCACTGATGAATTGAAGCATATGCAACATTACACAAAGATTGCTTTTATTATAGTTTATTGGAACAATGCTTGGTGGCCAGTTAGAGACTAGTAACTGAAAGAACAGACTTGAAATTGTTTTTTCCATTCCTTGCTCAAGAAAGCCTATTCAGAAAAAGTGTGAAAACAGCGCTGTACAATTTCCATGTCGTGGCTCATCTTATATCTTTATGCAGCCAGTTCAGTTTCCAGCATTGTGAGAACAATTATTAAAAAAAGGGGGGGAAGGACGCGCTGAGAACAGCTACTTCACATGCTAGGGTCTTGCTAACAGGGAAAAAAAGCTTTAAAAACTTGTAATAAGTAAGGATTTTAGTGTGGTTGTCCTCCTTCTCTTTGACAAAGCAGAGGGGAGGATTGATTGATTTATTTATTCCTATCGGGGGGTTCACAAGTCTTTTTACTATTTGCTGTCAACAGTTTAAACTAGCTAGATGGAGAGAAACTGAGGTACTTCTAAACTCAATTTAACAGGGAATTTTGTAATGGTAAATGTTTAAACACTACAAATTTTCATGGTCACATGTTACCCTCTTCACAATTCCAGATCATAGCTAACAAAAACATTTCTCTTTTAAACACATTCCAAAGCTTTCTGCTTATTCAGAAGAGTTTAATTTTTTAAGCAAACCAGCATCTTGAAATAAAAACTCATAGGCACCGCATTGCTGGTGGGCTTCTAAGCTAGTGAGCAATGAAAGCCTGTCCTATCTAAAAAGAGAATCATAAGCTCTGGCCATAAGCTTATTCTGACACATTTACACAATCCTACAAACATCGGAGCAAGTCTTGCACATTGGTAAAAGGAAGCATAAACTTTTAAGGATTAGTATAATAAAGATGAACTGTTTTAAAGCAGAGGCCAGTAAGGTCAATTAAAATCAAAGCCTATAAACAAGTGACCTACAGGACTTAAAACTAGATACATGAAAGGGAAGAACAGTACATTAACTGCCCATTCCACAATTGCAGTGATTATGAGCTTTGATTCTTGATGCCTTTTTTCTGTTTTAAATCTATATTCCAGTACAGGTACATACCGCCTTTTAAATCAGCTGACGCCCCCACGTACTGGAAGTTGTCCATATTAATTACATCAATAATAGGAGACACAACTCTGGTCTTGTCCTAAAATAAATATTAGAAAGTAATATTGAAATAAGGAAATCAATATATAAAGATTCAGGCAGAATGAGATGTTGAACAGTTCAGCAGGATTTCATTAGCACTTCTTCCCCAGCTCTCCCCCTACTTCAACTTGCGGATCTGAATAGCCTGAACTACAAACAGCCTTGCTCAGCACTGCTTCATAAAGGAGAAACCACACAATACGGCTGGGAAAACTCTTCTGTGCTAGGCTACTTATATTTAAGTAATCCCCCTCTTCTGACTTGCTCTTGAAGAAGGCAGCAAACTTGTAGTTCTAAAGGCACTCGAGCACACAATGCTTCCATTCTTACTTTTAAACCTGCTCAAAGAAAAGAAGCATCCAGGCAATTCATATTTTCCACAGCAAATCTCCCTAGCCACGCAGTATGCTAGAATCTTATCATTTCAACCTTTATGGAACACTTAGGCCTTTCTGCAGTCAGAAAAGTCTTAGGTTTATGCTAATCCATTCAACACTAGAAGAATCACACTTCACAATCGGATATTTAGATAGCAAAGAGAACCTAAAAACACCTCAGACTAATGAATGCTATTAACCTCCAGCAGCCAAGATTAGAGTGGTACAGATAGCACATTTCCCTGGCCAACCATGATCTCATATACTACTCTGAGCAATGCTATAGTTTAAGAAAAATAAAACAAAAAAAATCTTTCCAACAGCTCCACATGCATCATCCAGTAGGATCACAGACTCTAAAAAAAATGTACTCTAAAAAAAATGAGACTCATCTAATATTAGAAATGCAGTATCATGGTTAAGCTAGTTTGTCTCCGTGATTTACTGCGGAAAAAAAAGAAATTACATCTACACACTGAAGCGTAATTTCTATAGCATTTTGGTTGATTTCAAAATAGAAGTTTGAGCTCCACAAGTTAACATCATTCAAGGAGCACAGATAACTTCAGAACAGTGTATCACCAAATCTGTGAATATAAAAGAAACCAGTTTTGAACAGGAGTAATTTTGCTATCTCTGTTACAGAGAAACAGTTCTCGTGGCTATAAACCATACCAACCTAGACATGTCCATCTTAAGAATTTATTCCATAAATATGTCTTCAAACAACAATACATATATTCTGAACAGTGGTTCAGCAACGCATCCCTTTGCTAATGAGTATCACACAGAACAGATTGGAACCTGATTAGTATGAGAATAGCTTGAGCTCATAACAAGAGACTTAGAAGCAATTCTTAGTCAAAT
The DNA here is from genome assembly GCF_028554395.1 of Pezoporus wallicus. Lineage (NCBI taxonomy): Eukaryota > Metazoa > Chordata > Aves > Psittaciformes > Psittacidae > Pezoporus > Pezoporus wallicus. The sequence continues at coordinate 8,270,220 of NW_026637663.1, forward strand.
GCTTTGCTTGGTCCAATAAGGACATTAAACACCCATTCTCATTTATTGAATCTTAATTATGCAATCTATGCTGATTTTAATAAGCCCTAATTACAATTGGCTTTTACTAGGTCATTCTGCCTGAGTGAGCAAAAGGTCACTAACTTCTGTATTAGCCAAAAGGAGAATCCAAGTGAATTCAAGAGAAGCTGAGCTGAGGATTAAGCTAAAAGCTGAAGACTCACAGAATCACAGAATCAACTAGGTTGGAAAAGACCTTTAAAACCATCAAGTCCAACCATTACCCCAGGACTGCCAAGACCACCACTAAAGCATGTCATTGAGTGCCTCACCTATATGGTTTTTGAACACTTCCAGGGACAGTGATTCTACCACTTCCCTGGAAAGCCTGTTCCAATGCCTGATCACCGTCTCTGTGAAGAAATGTTTCCCAATATCCAATTTAAATCTCCCCTGGTGCAGCTTGAGGCCATTACTTCTTGTTCTATCGCTTATTACTTTGAAGAAGAGACTGACACCCACCTCACTACAACCTCGTTTCAGGTAACTGTAGTAGAGAGCAGTAAAGCTCCCCCTTGAGCCTTCCCTTCTCCAGACTACACAACCCCAGTTCCCTCAGCCGTTCCTCATAAGACTTGTTCTCCAGACCTTTCATCCAGCTTTGTTGCCCTTCTCTGGACCCACTCCACCACCTCAATGTCTGTCTTGTAGTGAGAGGCCCAGAACTGAACACAGGATTTGAGATGCGGCCTCACCAGTGCCGAGTACAGGGGGAGGATCGATGCCCTGGCCCTGTTGCCATACTATTTCTCATACAGACCAGGATGCTGTTGGCCTTCTTGGCTGCCTGGGCACTCTGCTGGCTCACAGCCAGCATCACTGTAGATTTCTACGTTCCTTTTAAGTATGACTGGGGCTATACCATCCGAGACAAATACGTGCTTTTATGCGGGATATAACAAAATTTAATCAGGTCTGCCACTAAGCTTAGTCTAAAGCAAACTAGAAAAAACAGGGACAAGAGAGACCAATCTGTCGTATTCCTCCATCAATCACCTCTAACTTCTGCTTCTGTTAGCTGTAGCCCTGTTTGTAATGCAAGCATACAATTTTGCTAACTGTTGTAGCTGAGAGGCAATTACGATTTACTACACCTTCACTGCAAAACACTAATTGTGTTGGTATGCCCCCCTATACCATTAAAGCACTTCAGGTGCACCCATGACCTTATTTTAGGCATTCTGTATACAGTATGAGAATTAGGAAACTCCTTTATTTATTAGTCAAGCTATCCAGCCTATCTAATTATTCACAATATACCCATCAGCATGAATTACAAAACTGAAACCATCCTTCCTTTCTTTTCCCCCCTCTTTCCTTAGCTGGGTTGGCTTATACATCTATGCCCATCTTAAAGAAAAACTTTTCTGGCAAAACTCTGCATTTTTCTTAAATGCTTCTATTTGGTACAATTGACCCTGGTGGTAAAAGTTGCCCAAACTGTTAGGTGTCACATCAGGTAAAGCTTCAGTTAGGCTTCAATTTGCCTCCCCCATGCTGAGTAAGTAGGTAGGACTCTGTGTCTGTGCATTTAAGATTTCCTCAAACTTTTGCTGTTGGTCTGATTAATTCTATTAATATCAGTGCAACACCACACTAACACCACTTACTACACCTAATACATTATTTAAACAACTTCCACTTGTTTCTCTGACAGACAAATACCCAAGTTGTGAGCATTCAGTTCATTGTATAACCCCACTTTGTTGGCTTGGAAACATGCTGTTCCTGTCATGATCTGAAATTATAGATTTGCTCTAGCAGCAAAGCAGACAAAAGACTTGCACATTCTGAAGGGGATGCTTTGCAGAGCACCACAAAGTTTTTAATGCAGAGATTGCTAAAAAGAGCTTGTGAGTCTCTCAAGTACAGCAAGTTAATTTCACTTAAAACACTAAAAAGCAGCTGCTCCCTTTAAATTATCCTACAAGAAGACACTTACTTATCTACAGGGTGATTGAACTAGAAATCTTTCAGAGCGGTTGACACCATAACTTATCATGGAAAATACAATTGTAAAACCATGTGCACCTTGATGAAGATAATGGAAAGAAACAGCCTGTGAATACTGCAAGTCTCTACTGCCTGGAAGTCTGTAGCAGACAATTTTATCTCCATATTTCATTAGGAAGTTATGCATGCTCTAGACAGTTAGACTATTACATATTATTCTCATAAACCATCAGAAATTATCCTCAAGATTGTGCATACATTGCTTCCTTCCTCCCACCCCCCAAAAAAAACCCAAACCACTTCAAAGATTAAGCTACACAAGACTCTGAAGATAAAATATGAATATATCCTTTCAGCATTGTGGCAGTTAAAAGTTGACTCATTCAAGGTCGCAAAAATCAGATATGAGAAAGGGATCCACACCTCATTTCTTAATCTTAGATCTTCCTGCTTTTTAATATCTTTTTTGTTTAAAAATACCTTCCTGAAAGTGATATAGGATTTACAGTTATGCTATGAAAACAGATTAGAACAGTTCTGCAACAGAATCTTTAAATTCTTATTTTTTCTCATATAACTGATTTACAAGAATAGAATGTCAAAGTGCTTAGAAATTTGAAATGGAAAAAGCCAAGTAGACAAATGTTCATGAAACAGCTAGTAGCTACCAGTGTTCTCAAGACTCTGTATGCTTATTAATATGTTGACTTTTGGGGAAATCAAAGGGTTAACCCCTACTGTCTCCTCATTAATCTCCCCTAACACACACAAGTCTAGAGGGTATAAAAGGTAACCTTAGGGAACCAGCAGAAAAACATTCTCTGGGAGAGAACAAAGAGGGAGAACATAGACCAGCTCCAACGTATCTGGGTATCCATACACGTATGAACTCAAATACTCACCTTGTATGTATGTTGCTTCTGCTTTAAGCCTTTGTTCAAATTTCTGAAGAAAAATCCCCACCAGTGCCAGACCCCTCTAGAAATGCTAAGCAAGCACGGTCAACAGACTAAGATACTCTAACCAGGAAATCATCTCAAAGAAAAATAACTGTGGGATGGACCATCATTCAACTGAAGAGGAAAGCTTGATGTCTCAAGTGTTCCTAACAAGCAAGATCTCAGAGACACAGATTTCTGAAGTGGCTGCAGCACATCAGATAGAGTAATATATAGCTCATTCAATTCAGACTGTTCCTTGTAAGCCATAAATTTTTAAACTGTAACACACACAACTAATCCCCCAAAAGTCTGACAGAATGAAATGCCAACAGGGCAATTCTAGACCAAATGGAGAAAAGAAGAAACCTACACTTTCCACCATATACAGAACAAATATAGCAGCACATCAGAAAATACTGTATTAATGCATATTAGTCCTGACCTGAAAAAGTCACCTTTGAGCCCAGAGCAGAAATGACTTCATATCTATTCAGTTTATTGTCACTGAGACTATCAAGAAAACACTCCCAATTAACAGCAAGTAACAGATTGTCTGCACAGTGAGCTAAATCAATCCATTTAAAATAACAAAGAACTATCATATACTACATGTAAACATTATCCATGCCTTAATCATTTGAACAAGCAGAAAGCTTAGAAGCTATGTCATCAATCCCCATGCCTGTTGGTTGAGAATCTAGTCCCAGATAAAAGTAAACTGGAATTCCACATCAATTATTTAACAGTACATCAAACTTTTAGGAATGTAACTGTACTCATACAGGTGAAAACAATTAGTGTTTATCATAGTGACAATGGTGAGGAGCAAATTTTGAAGGATCTACTAATGTATGTGCTGCTAAAAAGTAGCTGCTGCACAAAGCAAATTATGCACCAGTTTTTCCCATCAAGTATACCACATACAATGATGCGTCCTAACAAAACTGTCAACAATTTAATAAGAGGGTTTACATTCAGCATTTACACAAAAAGGCCTGAAAACAGTTCCCAAATCCCAGAATCCATTAGTGCTTTACCTGCAGGCATACTCAACTTCCTTTCGAAATATATTTAATGCCTTCCAATTTATTTTTCTGGTTAGTTACAAAGAAATTCCCCAACACTTTTGAGTCTGTAGCACTGTACACAGGGGAAAAAAAAAAACCACAACAAACCAGAAGGAATTGCTACATTACTCACACAAAGGCTTTGTAAGCTCTAGGTCCTTTAATAGTATCCAGGTTTGAACTGATTAGTTATTTCTGCTCCAAAACAGGATTAGGCAACTTACAGTATTACTGAAATACACAATGAATACAATGAACTGAGACCAATTGTATGAGGTTAAACAAGGCTCAGTGCTAGGTCCTGCACTTAGGTCACAACAACCCCATACAACACCACAGGTTTAGGGAAGAGTGGATGGAAAGCCGCCTAGTGGAAAAGGACCTGGAGGTGTCTGTTGACAGCTGTCTGAACATAAGCCAGCTTGGGCCCAGGCAGCCAAGGAAGCCAAGGGCATCCTGGCTTGTATCAGAAACAGTGTGGCCAGCAGGACTAGGGAAGGGATCGGCCCCATGTACTCAGCACCTCAAAACCTGTGTTCAATTTTGGCCCCCTCACCACAAGACAGACATTGATGTCCTGGAGTGTGTCCGACAAAGGACAAAGGGTCTAGAGCACAAGTGTGATGAGGAGTAGCTGAGGGAACTTGGATTATTTAGCCTGGAAAAAAAGGAGGCTCAGGGATTACCTGATCGCTCTCTGCAACTACCTGAAAGGAGGTTGCAGCAAGCTGGGTGTCAAGTCTCCTCTCCCAAGTAACAAGCGATAGGACAAGAAGAAATCTCCTCAAGTTGCACCAGGAGAGGTTTAGACTGGATAATAGGAAACATTTATCCACCAGAAAGGTTGTCAAGCATTAGAAGAGGCTGCCCAGGAAAGTGGAGTCACCATCCCTGGAGGTATTTAAAAGGCATTGTCATTGTTTAAAACGCATCTAGACATGACACTTATGGACATGGTTCAGTAGTGGTCTTGGCAGTGCTAGTTTAACTAGTTTGGACATGATCTTAAAGATCCTTTCCAACCTAAATGATTTATACATATGATTCTGTAAAGCATCACAGAACCAAACAAAATAAGGAAAATCAGTCATCAATTGACAGCTTCTCTATTGGCATGCTGAATATATGGGGTTACCTTCCTTTTTCCACCCCCTCTCCTTTCTGGGGGCAAATACAAAGAAAAGCATAGGTAGGATGAGCAAAGACCTGGCCATTAACGACACAGTACTTAGAGCAACACCATTTTGATCAGGAGCATTCTGAAATTAACTGCTTCCCCTTACAGGAAGGGGAGTTTACCAGAAAGGGAATGCAATTAAGAAAGAAGAAAAACCCTGTTGTCTTGAGTGTTCCCCAGTGCTTTTGGGGATCACACTTGATTCACTTTCCACTTCAAATGAGTTTCTCCAGAGGAAGTTAACAAGTATAACCAGTCCCTCGAGAAAATACTACACTTTCACTCTCAATCCTCTCAATTGCTTTTCTGGGACGCAGACTAAGTGTCATTTTCACAGAAGCTGAGAGCCCACAGTCCCTGCTGATTTCCACGAGGATTTTGGCTTCACAGCTCAACCTCTCTCCTATTATCACACTGAATCTCAATGAGGCATAAATACTCAGATAAACTGAATTACATTGAGATGATGTTGGTTGAGGAGAACTATACTTTGCTCAAAAGACTTTCAACACTTACTGAGGAGGTCCCTAAAGAACCAAAGAAGCATATATTTGAATTGCTCATAAAGATAGCAATAAATATTCAGATTTTATGCTCCAACGTTCACACATTAAATGAACAAAAATGTGTTTTAATCACCGAATACTCCAATCTCCTCCATCATCTCATTTCAGAGAAAAGGTTTCCTTATAAAAATGCATAAAATTAATGTAGTATAAAACAGATGGCTTTAAAATCTAAAAGCTACTCCTTCAGGAAATTACTTTAAAATTCTTTACTAACCTCAGCTACTCTTTCCAGAAGTGGTTCCAGCCAGTGTTCATTACATTCACAGTGACTATCCAGGAAGGTCAGCACTTTTGCCTGTGCTGCATCGGCACCTCTGACACGGGAGCGCATCAAGCCTGAGAAGTAAAGATATAAAGTTTTAAGTCCTTACTGAGGAAAACACAGTAGTGAGAACCTACTGCATTCCAAGTTAGTTGTGAATTAAATTACCCTATCTCAGACAGAACAAACACACTAGTTTCATTACCAAAATGAGACAGTAGTTAACAATTACTTCATACAAAACAGCCTGCAAGCTTCTAAGCTATTGCACCCTAGTCTACAGGTCTCAATCAATTTAACCAAGAGAACTGAAGTACCTTTTAAAGACAAGCGATACACAAATACAGCTGCATTGCAGTATTTGGTATTTAGATTGAATGATATTACAGGAAATGGTATTTATACTGATAAACATTACTCAAGATTGGTCCTAAAACCAAACCCCTTTCCTATAGTTTAGGACAGAATTATTAATTTATACTTTTTATATTTTTTAGGACAATTATTAATTTATACTCTCCACCTTTTTACCACCCACCATCTTGGTTCTCACCACAGTGTGTCCATTCTTCTATCAATTGCTTCCAGGAAGAATTAATTCATGTCTGAGAGCCTCCCCCTCACCCCTCCCTTTTAATTAGCTTCCCCCTGTGTTTCTTTCAAATCTTTTGTTTTGCAGTTTTTTTGGTTTGTTTTGGTTGGGGGTTTTTTTTGTTTTTTTTTGGTTTGCTTTTTTTTTTTTTGGGGGGGGGGTGTTACATGTCTTTTTTAATCTTATCTTGAAAATATTTCTTTAGGAAGAAACTTCTGGAAAAGCCAAAAGGTTCTTCTCTGTACCTCAATTACACAGATTCCCCCACTGGTTTACCCCGTTCCTCTCCTTCCTTCATTCTCTTTTGGTATTTGTTTATTGGATGACTTCACCATTCCTTAAAGCCCTTGCTATACATACACACAAACTCCAGAACATACCATCATATACATCAGTACAAAACAATAGCAAGCTTCCTCTAATTTCTTTGCAAAATTCCTCCTTGCTTTCCTCTGCTACTCCTCGAAATTCATCATTTCACTATCACTCAAGACCAGAGCCAAGTAATTACTTTACATTGTTTCCCAATAAATTTGTTCTGTTACCCCCCCAACTGAAACACTGTAAGAATCAAGCCCACTTCTTTTTATCTCCTTTACAAAATAAAACCTGCAAATTGGACTCTGCCAAATAGAACACAAGATGCTCAAGACAAAAACATTTTTGGCTCTGTCCAGCACTCTGCAACAGCATCATCAAGATCCTTGTATTATCTCTTACTCCAAATGTGAGCACTTCACTGTCGCAGATATGCGCTATGCTGAAGTACTCTTGGATAGTACTTCTACACCTTATCTGTGGTACATTGGCAGCTAACTGTGCCTCCCTGTTTTTATGCTGTCTCCCAGGCTCCAACCTTTGAACCTGTTCCGTTCAGTTTTTCTACATCAAACCAATCCTCATGCACTCTGGCTAAGTTTGTTTTATTTTTTCAGTTCCTCCTTCCAGAGCTTATTATTTCCAACTCACAATCTCATAGAACCTACTGTCTTGCTCTACTTCCACAGAAAACATACAGCAGTGTTTCTAATTTCAGATCTAAGGGGAAAAAAAAAAATGGAGGTGAACACTCGGGTCATTGAGTGCTCTACGATCACATTCAGTCTTAGAACTGAAAGAGTTGAGAAGATTCCACTGAATATTTATTCTGTAGACTACCACGCCCTCCAAAATGCATCTGCTCCCATGACAGGCTCTGGCCCTACACATGAGACTATATCACATTTCTGAAAGCAAGGCACTCTGTGTTATCCCCTCCACAGGCACCATCCTTTTATTTTAATTTTTGTTTAAAAACATGCTGCTTCCCTCTGTTGTTCATACTGCTGTGTTACTCACAGCATTTTACACTGGTTGATTTCACTGATCCTCTTAAATTTTAATTTGTATGTGCCCTATATACAATTAGTATATTTAATTAATTAGTATATAGAAGCCTAGAGTGAAAATGAAAAGCAAAGTAGCAAACTCAAGCATATCAAATCAGCAATAAAATGGAATGTTACAGCATTTTAATTATCACCTGGTTGCACACACGGATGACTGGGCAAAACTTTACACAAGTTTTGTACACAGTACACAAGGTCCTATGATAATAATTTAATCTTAATGTCATAAAAATACCACCTAAACTAGTACTGTACCTTTAACCTGTAAATAGCTATTTTCTGACATAGTAAAAAATTTGTCATATTGTACTTAAAAATATGCATCAGTATATCTGAAAATGAAATATGAATCTGTATATGTAGTACAACATATTTATAATTACTAAAAAACTAATATAAGTGTTACTTCAGTCTGCTTTTTTCCTTACTATTCCATTCCATCTTTAAGTCCTGTTCTGATCATAAAAATGACATTAACTTGCTCAGAACACTGCAACCATGGCAAGTCATAAAAGGCGTCCTTTCCTAACATGCCTCTGTTCATGAGCATATTCCAAATTAATTATTTAAACACAAAGAACTCATCAGTGTGCAACAACTTTAATTATGGGAGAACACATGTTTTGTGCATGTCATTTCCAGTTTCTGACAGTATGATGTTTCTAGCTGCTCCCCAGGCTAGGCTAGCAGCCTAGAAGATACAGTGCTTATAAAATTACACAAGCAAAACACATACTTGTTAATTCAGTAAGCTATTTCAATTGTCAACTCTGTTATTATTTCAAACAGCTGTAGAATAACAGTTGCCTACATCTAATACTTTAAGCTCCACAGCCAGGAAATTGTTGAGTGAAGGGCTCAGTGATATGAAACCGTAATTTAGAAAGCAACAAACAGAAAACAGAAGTGTAAGACGAGTTTGTTACATGGCTTCAGCAAATGTGGCACACCTGGTCCTGGCCCTGTTAGCAGCTCAAATCCTCTCGAGTCTGCCAAAACAAAGTATTCACTGGGCTGTCCATAAACTAAATTCTTAAAATGATCTCTAGGAAGGGAACCTGCCATAGAGAGGGCTATTTTTAAGCTGGATCATTTCAAACGTTCATACAGTTTACAGTGAGACCTTACATACAATGGGAGCAGCTTAACTGAGGATTCAGTACTGTAAGAGAAAGGAGAGGTTGAGGGTGAAAGGCAATTTCTCAAGTCAGCTTTCAGCATGAACGCCAATGGGCAACTGTGCACACAACAAACCAGAACTAATTAGAATCACTGTTTTGACTTCCACAGATGCATTTGGTTTTATTCCTTCCAACAGATCATTGATTTATAAAGTAAAAATACCCCCTTCAATACAGAATGTATATAGCAGAATGTTCCTTTAAAAAGCTTGATGAAGATTAACAGGTACGGCAGCACAATGGAATTTGTATCTTTCTCCCCCCAGATGAAGCCTACCTTCTCGGCGATCATTGCGAAGAACCCGCACTTTCTCAATTTTTCCCAAGAGAGCACCATCCTCAGCTACAATTCAAAAACAAACAAATCAACTTTGATATTCAACACTGAATGACACTATAAGACAGGCTACCAAAGAAAAGCAAAAGCTTTGTAGTAAAAAACTTTTATAGTCATAAATAGCTAAATACAATATATAGGCTTAAAAAAAAAAAAAGTATTTACATGTATCACCAGAAATGAAGAAAAATTACCAGGTTAAGAAATTAGCCCTCTCATTATGTTAATTAAAGCTATTTTTTTACAAGTATAATTCTTGTAATATTTTTATTTAGTGATACTCCCTTTGCTCATTTTAGACAGCTTCTATACTGCAATAAAATAGGATTAAGTGGTTTTCTTTGTATATAATAAAGCTCACTTTTTAAACAACATTAAGGTTTAAGCCTATCCCAAACCTGTGATAAACTAGCAATGCAAGTATAGACATCAGCTTCCTTTAGGAAATGTTACTCAGAGGTCCATTTCAAATGTTTAAGTTTGTATTGTGATATCCTAGTACTTATAAAAATCTTGACTTATTTTATAGAATCACAGAATAGTTAGAGTTGGAAAGGACCTTAAGATCATCAAGCTCCAACCCCTTGCCATGGGCAGAGACACCTCACACTAAAACCATGCCACCCAAAGATCTGTCCAACCTGGCCTTGAACACCACCAGGGATGGAGCATTCAGAACTGCCCTGGGCAACCTATTCCAGTGCCTCACCACCCTCACAGTAAAGAACTTCTTCCTTATATCTAATCTGAGCTTCCCCTGTTTAAGTTTTAAACCGTTACCCCTTGCTCTATCACTACAGTCCCTAATGAAGAGTCCCTCCCCAGCATCCTTATAGCCCCACTTCAGATACTGGAAGGCTGCTATAAGGTCACCACGCAGCCTTCTCTTCTCCAGGCTCAACAGCCCCAACTTTCTCAGACTGTCCTCACACGGGAGGTGCTCCAGTCCCCTGATCATCCTCGTGGCCCTCCTCTGGACTTGTTCCAACAGTTCCATGTCCTTTTTATGTTGAGGACACCAGAACTGCACACAATACTCCAAGAGAGGTCTCACGAGAGCAGAGTAGAGGGGCAGGATCACCTCCTTCGAATGGATTTCATCAGGACCCATGGACTTGTGTACATTCAGGTTCTTAAGATGGTCTTGAACCAGATCCTCTCCTACAGTGGGCCCAAGATCTTCATTCTCACAGTCCCTGCGTCTGCCTTCCAAGACTTGGGTGGTGTGGTCAGAGCATTTGGCAGTGAAGACTGAGGCAAAGTAGTCATGAAGAACCTCAGCCTTCTCCAAATCCAGAGTAGCCAGTTCTCCTGATAGTTTCTGGACGGGGCCCACACTATCCCTAGTCTGTCTTTTACTTGCAATGTAACAATTTTGGATTTGTTAACAATTTTTCCAAGAGACTGATGGAGACCAGAATTCATTTAAAGCAGAGCTACAAAAATATTTGCTGCAAGCACCATGGGGTTTGTTTTCACATCACATATTATACTATTGAAAGGCTGTTTTCAACTACACACTCTGTTCTTTCAGCTAACAGGAAGCAATAAAATGTACCTGAAACATTTATCAGAACTCTACGTTTCCACAACAACAGGTATGAAAGAAATAAAACCCGATTTTGGATTCGTGTTTACAAACTCCTATTCATGTAACTAATTCTTAAAGTCACCTACTAGCCTCTACAGAAAGTCTTATCAGAATAAAGAAAATAAAGTTAGGACCCTGTAAATGTACTTACGATCGTTACTGTAGTCATCCACCAGTATGATTTCCTTAATAAGATGTGATGGGCTTTTTTTAAGGACACTGAAACAGACAAAAAAGTATTCAATACTAAACAGTCTTAATTTTCAGTGACATCATACAAGCAGTTACTTTGTTAAGCCACAGTGGAAACAAGCCCAGGATGCCATTTTCAACAAAAATACGAGCTTGGCTTATTCTCATGGGAACTGTTCGTGAAGAGAGGCACATGTAGAATTGTCCACTCTCCCAGAAAATTTCAGTCTTCAGAAATCAGTGCATTAGACAACTTGTAACATGGAAGTTTTGTAGGTATCTTCAGCTCAAATATCCCCTGAGAACCCATCTTGACATTTTCCTGGAAAATATTATACAGCCAACCTCCAAACATCAAACAATAAGGTTCATGTATTTGTAGTTAAGAGGAGAGATTTTGTTTAACACTGCTATTTCAGAACATAAGATCTGAAGGCATCATAGAAATTAAGACTCATGTTTCCCCTCAGCAATTGGTTTAGAAAAGCATAATGGATTGTTACTTCCCTTCCTTATCATAAGCCATTATCTGACACAAATGAATAGCCTTTAGCCAAAAAAAAGAGAAAGAACAAACCAAAACCAAAAATAAAATCAAGGTCTCCTAGGTGTACCTGACAACAGTTCGAAGCAAAGCAGATCTTGCCTCATTATGAAAGGTGATCACCACACTAGTGGCTGGCAAATCTATCCGCCATTGTTTCCGCTGACACCTGAAAGACATAATAAAGACATAATACCTTTTCATTTGAACACAGTATATTTACAGTCCAGGTGTACCAGACAGCCTTCATTAAACTCATATACACATTATGTCTACCTCAGAAGAATGAATTACCTTGTTTTCAGGTGAGATTATAATCAACTCCTCTTTTGCCACTTTTGGTAATTGTCTTGGTACACTAAGATGTCAGTGTCAGATATAGGCAGGTTCAGGAAAGTCAGACTATCATAACTGCAGTATGTCATAAATACCTTTCGTGAAACAGAGTATGTATTATATTACATTAAAAGCATTCAATAAATCTAAGCAAACGAGCATATTTTTAATTAAAATGCACAGGTTCACAGGCTACCATCTGTCTCCTCTTTAGGAGGCATGCATCTACTTCTCCATTTACTTTTAAAGCTCCTGTAGCACCCTGGTCCTGCTCATAGATGAAAGCGGTTTTCTGCTCTAGTGAGAAGCTGTAAGGATTGTAACATTCAGAATTTGAAAAACAAACTTAACTGTGACAATGTTGAGCCAACTACAAGTAGAAACACGTCTTTCCAAACCATAAAGGTAATGAAATATTCCACCTATGTCAACTCATTTTTCATCAACTGTAGGAGCCTGAAGTTAATATAAGCTACAAAAATAAGCAAATCCCAAAATAATTCCTGCAGGGCTATATAAACTGTTTAAATTCACTGATAATAAACCCAAAAAATACACTAGTCTCATTGTATTAGAAACTAATAGTACTAGGAAACACTGTGTATTGAGTTTATGCTGAAAGCATTACAGCCTGACAGGTCACAATACCAATCACCATTCATGCAGTAACATACACAAGAGTGATGTATTTCTTTAAATACGCTTTATTCGATATTAGAGGTAAAAATTTAACAGGCTTGTCTGCGGAGGGAATAAACTCAGCTAGAATACACGTAGCAAATTCAGCAGGTAATTCCATACTCCGTGCATAATTAATCAAACTAGCTTTTACTGGAAGAGTGGAAGATTACACATTGTTACCTAAACGTCTACAACTAGGTGTCTGCCTACATAAAAGGCTGCTCCACACCTGTTTGAACATCTCCAACATGCATGATAAACCACACCACCCTCAACTTCCTGGAATTAGAGTGAGGTGGCAATGCATTTCTTGCCCTTTGCCCACTCTACAGAGTCCCAAGAACCTACAGTGTTTTCTATACAACACACCCATAACATCACACACATTAGTGCTTGCTGTGAAACAAAACTTGTTGTGTCATAGTAACTTCACTCATTCTGAAGAAAAACAAAGCCCATGCCAACTCTACAATTCCTGTACCAGATAAGCAAGGCCAGATCATAGAATGGTTTGGGTTGGAAGGGACTTTAAAGCTCCTCCAGTTCCAACCCCTGCCATGGGCAGGGACACCTTCCACTAGACCAGGTTGCTCAAAACCCTGTCCAACGTGGCCTTGAACGCTGCCAGGGATGGGGCAGCTACAAGTTCTCTGGACAACCTGTTCCAGTATCTCACCATCCTCACAGTAAAGTATTTCTTCTTAGTATCTAATCTAAATCTACCTTCTTTCAGCTTAAAGCCATTATCCCTTGTCCTATCCCTACACATCCTTGTAAAAAGTCCCTCCCCAGCTTTCTTGTAGGCCCCTTTTAGGTACTGGAAGGATGCTATAAGGTTTTCCAGGCTGAACAAGCCCAACTTTCTCAGCCTATCTTCACAGGAGAGGTGCTCCAGCTCTGTTTCTCAAATGGTAGGTGTACAAGATGGCTTCATCACTAGTGCCCAGCACTGAAGCAATAAATCCACCGTGTATGTGTTCCTGGAACCTAAGGAATTAAAACCTCTATTGTGAGCCTCTGGCAATACATCTAGACAGCTACAAGACATGCCAAAAAAAGTATACTCTATCTTTTTTCTGATAACTTTCAAATTTTCCACAGAGGATAAGTCTACTGTGCATGCAGTTATCACATGAAGCACTTGCATTAGAATCATTTTAAAAGTCACATTAAACCTACACTGATCTCTTTGCAGAAGAGAGCACTTGAGCTAGAGCACATCTTAGGGTAGAATTACTCAGGGTAATGAAGACTCTCAATTTTAAGAAAACTCAGAAGAGTACTACTGCATATTTCTGAGGATGAAATTCAGATTTTTAGAGTTCCAAATAAAACTGGATGAATGCTTCACTGACTATTTCTGCTCTCCACTATTCAGCAAATACCTGCTTTAACTGAAATAGTAGCAGTCCTCCTATTCTGCTGCGTCAATAGTGCCACAGTTAGAAATCAAACCAAAGCAACAATGTCATCATTTCTGGCACGGAGATTAGACTTTCCTTCCTCAAGATACAGCACTTAATTTTACATGCAGAATGAGAAAATACATTTGGATAAAATAGAACTTGAACTGAAAATTTCAATCTAGACCTTCAATGCTTAGTATAGTTCACTAAAATCAGTTAAAACATGAAAAGTACATTCTTTCACCCAGAAATCTGAGTTGCCAACTTGTTCATATAAGGAAAAGATTTTCTGAAACCTCCATGATTTGTTGAAAACATTTTTTGACAGAAATAACCACTGTAACCAGTGTAAGGAGAACATTCACCTCAACAGAGATCTGGGGTACCAAACAGACAGGAAAGCTTCTTCTTTACTTAAGAATAAATCCCAAGTATGAGGGTCAGAAGCTTCTAATAGTTGCCCCATGAGAAAGAAAACAGAGTTTAGTTCAGCTAAAAGTACTTAACAGTAATTCCCCAAAACTATGCCAACACATAAGAGATGTGATCAGAAACCACTTGTGCAGAAAAGCCATGGAGTATTTCACCCTCCAACCCACTTGGGAGATTATCTTATACTGACATGAGGACAACTCCAGAAGTTTCCTGTTACCACTGTGACACTCACTTTCTGGATCTCCAAAATCTACTGTGAAAGGGATAACTCTATCAACAGACTGCAACAGAAGGAAACCCAGAGTTTTCTCAAAGCTGTTGGAAGCAGCAGTTGTGAGCATCAGCCAGCTGGGGTGAAAATCTGCATGCCTGCTTAGACCTCCTGTCACTGTCTGCTTTCTTATGTTGTACCCCTTAGGCTTAAAATAAAGGCAAGCAGTTGAAACAGGTGAACCAATCTGTTTTCTAGTGCTGCTGGCAGGCTTTCACAAATAGCAAGCAGAAAACTTTGGTCTTAACCTGATCTTAGTAAAAGTTTCTCCGTGCAGAAAAGACTAAACAATGTAATATTAAAAGAGATGCATAATTGCACACACATTTACATACCTAATGTAGAATCCTGATAAATTGCTTCTAAACAGCCTAGACAATTTCAGCCAACTAAATAGTATTATTAGGTAGTTAAAGTCAAACAGCCTCTTAGACACATCATGCAATTAATGAAGAGTTGCTTAAGCAGAAACAGCGACTTCCTCATCCAGGTTTCTTCTCTTAAAGAAAAAGATTGTAGCAGCTCCATAAAAGATATTCATCTTAGCCCAACTGCCTCCAATTCTATCGGAAATAACATGCTTTCAAGTGTCACATGCTCAGATCTGTAACATCATCTTTTTCCTGTGGCTATTGCTCTTGCTTTTTCCATTGTGCAGTTCCTAAACAAATATTCCATGCAACTATTTCAGCTTATACAGTGAATGTCCTTGACAGAATAGAAGGAAAACTAATTGCAACTTGGCAGGGAAAGCATCATGGAAAATTTGCAGGAATGATTGTTTCAGTCTGGGCCATTTTTTTTTTTGTTTGTTTGTTTTGTTGGTAGTTTTTTTTTCTTTAAGATGACCATTTACAAACTGATGGGCACTTAAATCAGCGCCATGGCCAAGCCTAAGTAATAATCACAGCAGCAGTAAGGCCTTTCCCCTGAAAAATATCTCTCTTTCTCTCAATTGCAGGGATCTTTTCCAAGCTCCATTTATCAGAAAAACCAGGCAGGTCAGAATACAATCACAACCCTGACAGTTAAAACAAACATGGCCACTTTAATATAATTTGTCTCCTGGCATCTAGTATTTAAGTTCTTTGTCTGGCTTTTGTCTGTTAGACCCCTCTCAGGTTATTAAATATCTAGGAGGGTTCCAAATTCAGCATATCTGAAGTATAGAAGCTTCTAGAAGGTGGTGGCTGAGCTTCACTCTTGTGGGAAAAGACCATGTGTTCCCAATTTTAGAAAGCATATCTTGGTGGGGTGGGGGGCATATGACCAAACATAAAAAGTATGCATGATGAAGAAAATTCAAGATCTCCTCAGTATGCCATGTGCATCAGGCTTTTTAGTGCTTTCACAGCAACAAGTGAAACACTAGATTCTTCCTACTTTTCTGCTCAATTAATGGCAAATTATACAAGACTTGTTTTATCTACCAATCATGTACTTACAGAACTTAACCCATGCTATTATATGAGGGATTTAAAAATGACACAGTAAGTGCCTGAATTTTTATACAAATCCCCTTCACTATGCCATTCCTGGTTAAAGGGCTTTATGGAGGAAAAAACTGGTACCTTCCTCCCTCAGGTGTCTGGTGGTTATATGTTCTTCCTAACTGCAGAATTAGGCATATTAACTATGCACAGTTGGTTAATTTTATGCTTTGAGACTATGCTTGCTTAATTTTGAAAACCAACTTCAAGCTGCTTTTATTATTTTTAAGTTATGGAAGTCCAAATGCAACTCTCGTTTTCATATTAATCACTTCTGCTTAAATGAGATCACTGCAATCACTCAATCCCCTTTCTGAAATGGAAGTCTTCTCTGCCCACAAAAAAATTTTTCCTGAAATGTACTAGTTCCTGAATCTACACAAGTAGCTTGACAAAAAAAGTTGGTTTCATACATAACTGAAGTAATTTTGAAGTGTAATTCTGTCCTATGTTCACCAGGGTATGCATAAACAGATTCCTTTAGGTCTGGAGGTGACAACTGTCATGTACTTAGAGGAACAGAATCACAGAGCAAATGAGATTGGAAGGGACCCCTGGAAATCTTTCAGTCTAAAATCCCTGCACAAAGCAGGGCCAGCTACATCAGGCTTTGAACATCCCTATTTCTAGGGACTTCACACCCCCTCTGGGCAACCGGCTCCACTGCTTGATCATCCTAAGAGAGAAAAAGACTTACAAACGTAGAAACCAAGAAAAGCCATCATATAAGCACAAAATGAGGCTGAAAGGCAGCACCAGTTTGTATATAGAATACACACGGACAGAAGTCATGGAAACGGGAAAACCTTGATTAAGATTCACTGTTCTTTAACCCACTGCTCAAGGATCACACCAGAGTTTATTGTCTGTCATTTTGAAAGCTGAAGAGCTCTCCTGCTTTAGAAAAACCACCTGCTGCTCAAAAGCCATACATACAGAACAGTTAATCCAAGTCAAGCATGACTCAGTTTAGCACTCACTGATCATGCCTGGTGTCAGGAATGCTTCGGTCCATTCGCAGTTTGTCACTTTCCACCTGATTGAACTTATTGCGGGCATACGGATCCTGACCAGATCGCACCACGGTAGCGCCAACATAAACATCTTGATCAAAGTCCTGCCACCGAACTTTTCCTACAATAGAAAACCAGAAAAATATCAAATTTAATCTCCTCAATTTAAAAAGCAGCATTCAGCAATTCAGACATAACTGATGAAATAACTTGGTTTTTAATTTTCCAGCAACGCAATTAAACCTCAACTGTCAACAGTGCAACATTTACAGTCACTTTTGCGTATTAAATTCCTCTAGAACATCCTGCAAAGTAATATAAAATTAAACAATTTTACAGATCTCAGTTTATGCAAATAATCACCAGACTATGTTCATCTTGTCTGTTTTGGGGTTTTTGTTTTGGTTCAGTTTTCCTTGGTTTTTAACTCCAACTACCACAATTTCCATTAAAAAAACAAACCCTCCACATGACATGCATTAACATGGCAGATGATCTGACTATAAAGTTATCCAAGAAACAGTTATATTTTTAACATTCAGTCCAGACTTCAAAGACATTATAATTTAATTTACTGTCTCATTACATCAGTAGAAACAGTCAGTTATAATCAAAGCATTTGAGGAACAGGCCTTTTACAAGTACAAGACAACATTATTCTCAAACCAGCATTTCACGCAGACAGAGCAAAACATGGCTCTTATGTCTTATTGAGGCATAACTGCTATCTCCTTTACAATCAGAAATTATTCACAAATTAATCCCTCCTTATCAAGGGCTGTATTATTATGTGACTGGTTGTGGCACTAGCACAGAGTGGCAGATTAACATCAAGCCACCAGGAATGAAATTTCAGGAAGTCCACCATCTTCAGGTATAAAACAACAGCATGGTATTTACCAACTGTCTTAAAACTATCAGTTCTTGCCACTGTTTGAATGCTTACTTTTTTGCCTGTTGACATCCAAACCTGTACTACCTACAACAAATGTATACCTTTAACTCAAAATCAGATCTGAAGTTCCAGTGCAACACAGGCATTCTGATTTTAACATGGATGTGCATGAGAATCTCCTGCTGCGGCGTCTGATGCACACAACCTGCCATTGGCAAAAAAAGAAAAAAAAACAAAAAGCAAAAAAACAAAGCAAAAGCTGCCTTTTGGGGTCACTTTTTATTACAGAGGAGAAGAATCAACATTCATTGCTGTCATAATCAACACAGAATTTTTGAGGTACTTTTAATTAAGTTCAGTGAGTAGCAGGTTGCAGAGATGTCACTCTATCCAAACTCAGCTTTTAGACAAATAGTATACATCAGGCATACCCTAAGCTGATACACCTAGGGGGAATATACTCTAACAGCTATTAACAAGAGGCTGCTCAGATGCTTCAAGATTAACCTTTGCTCCATCTCTCACCCTGCTAGGTACGGAAACTAAAGCAGGCCTCATTCACAGCTTCCTATCCATAAGCCATGCCCCAACTATGGTGCAGGTTAACTCCTGCTAGAAGATTCTGATATTGAAAGAACAAACACTTTCCACCATTAAGCAAAATAATTGTCTGTTGTTTAACCAAATACAGCCAACTTGATTAAAATTCCTCTATAATCTCAGGATCGTCTAAGGAGCTCATCTACAAAAGCAACTTGGACTGGAATTTGAATTACCATCCTTAAGTTAAACCATGTACAGACACACAAGCCAGAACTAGAAAGTCAAACGAAAACAGACTGCAGAACATTCAATATATGCTTGGTGAAGTAGCCCAGAAGGGAAACGATAGGAAAATAACCAGAGGGAGAAAAACAGATTTTCAAATTCCAGTTACTTTTCTAAAAAGGAAGCTTTAAAGCTGCTGTTGGTAGCCCACAGAGTGCCAAGTTTTTCTTAGCCTTTCAAGTTCTTTCTTCAAAGTATTTCCAGGAACTTACTTTAAAAACAAGTTTACATCCCAGCCAGCTACTACACTACAAATAACCAGATACAGTTATTTACAAAAATGACACCAAACCTCACTTGCAACGAAACTATACAAAATGCAAGAGTGGCTCGATTCAGAAACCTGGAAGAAACAGATCACAAGATCATCTCCCCATATAACTCTCTCACGTAGCATTTCCAAAGCTTTACAAATCCCTTGGTAACTAAATTACATTATCACCCTTGCTTCCAATTTGTAATATAGCTTCAACATGGAACATATGTTGAATTTTTTTTTTTAAGTACACGACGTGTCATGTCCCTGATTTTCTGGTCCAAAAAAGAAAGATTTTTAGTGCATTTTGCAAAATATAATCCACACTTTAAATGCATTTATGTAGACTTTCAACTCTCAAACTCTTCAACTTCCTATGGAGTTTAACACTATGCCTGCTGCCACCCCCATCCACTCCTCCAGTTGCCTTCCATCCAGTGGAAGGAGTAGCTAAAACACGAGATCATACAGGCATCGCATTAGTGATAAATGGTGATGCTGTTGCAAGCATTCTTATTAAATAGGTTGTGCTCTTTATGAGCTACAACACGTAATTTGGGTTGCCCACATGGTTACAAGTGCTAAGAGCTCAAGTTAAGTGCTGGAAAATGAAAGGCTGATCCATAGCTAAATATACTGTCTAGCCTTACTTTTGCTGAAAGGCTTGCCTTCCTGACAATTTATCAGCTATTTGGAAGTTAAAAGTGGTTTAACGAGCCTTTTCCAATAACAGGCACTGCTTTTGTTGTATACTTCCCTGGGGTACACAAATAGGAGCACGTTTGATTTAATTTCTTCTGGGGAGTTAGCTGGCTCTGTAGCTTCCCAAGTTTCAATGACTTTACCAGGCGAATAAGTATCGGAAAACCCAACTACATTTTTTCAAACTTAAACAAGTTCATAACTTTAAATTCGAGCAAACGTGTCTACATGCATTGCACTGAGAGCTAACAAGATGATAAATTCATCTTTTAATCTCAACAGGGTATGCTGCAGTGCTAAACTTGGTTTTGACAACTGCTTATTTGACAGACTGTTTTGAGCCTGAGAAGCTAAGTGGAAAAAAAAGAAAAAGGTGAAATACAGTGAAGTTTTTTGAAACTTACTTTTTGTCCCAGGTACTCCCCAACTCTGAAACCTTGGAGAAGGCCATCAACAAAAACAGTCCAGTTCACTGCTACTACTTTAAATAATATGCTGGTTTATTTCAAACAGGAAGCACATTTTGAGGTTTTTTTTTCCTCTGTAATAAATAGCTGTATTTTATTCCATTCCAGTTTCCATCCAAGTAGAGCTTGATATAAATCATTTAAATGCATTGTTCACCATTTTCCAAGACTTCAAAACCACCAAATGCAACACTAGTCCAGAAAGCACAGAGTAATAAGCCTTAGCAGAAAGGAGACTACTTCACACGGCTAAGTTTACCAAAAAGCAGTGACAGCCTACAGATTATAACAGCAAGTGAATTTGGCTTCTGGAGCCAGGAACGAGACAAAGCCTTATTCTAGCTCCAGTAGGAAGCCCTGTCATCAATGCGCAATATGAATCAGATCTATTAGGGAAAAGATAAATAACAGTAAGAGCAACTCAAAGTGAGACAGAAGAGAAAAATAAAAGCATAGCAGGTAAATCTTCACACAGCCAAGCAGCAGGCAACAAAGAGCAGGAACAGACGGATACAAAATCCCCTAAATAGTTTGCACTCTTCTTACTCAATACAGCTTTAAAGCAGTAGGATATTCACTATAAATAAGATTAATTTGCTTGATACGCATTAAGAGATTCCAGATCTTTACTAAAATAACAAAAAGAGCTGTTTAATTAAACTGCTGAAACTCCTGTCATTACAGAGAACTGGTTATACAGTTTTGCTTCAGTTATCCATGCAGACAATCCACGGTCAGTGTTTCTAACTACAAAAGCTAACATGACTATTTTCACAAACCATCAGACTTCTGCAGAGTCACCAAATGACAAAGAATAGATACACTCTGATGTACAGAAGGTAAAAAACCCAACAGTTTAATTTTTATATAAGGCCATTTTAAACATAATAAACAGTCCCTTAAATCTGAGAAGTTCTGAAGACACCACCCTACAAAACACCAAAATTTAAACTATAGGTCTCCTCACCTCAGTGGAAAAAGCAAGAAAGTTTTGAACTAAAGCCCTCCTAAAATTTGATAATCTAACTTTAAAACAAAAGAAACAGTGTGAAGAACCTACAGAAATATGAATTCCAAGCTTCATTGCCATGAAGATTCAGAAGTTTGCCTACATGAATTGAAAATAAGCAAAGTAGTGATTTGAGTACATAATTCTGCCCCTGTAGCCTTTGATGTTTGATTTGAGACTCTCATCCTACTTTGCAGTAATGATTCTCTTGACAAATCAAGCCATAAGAGATTACTAATCAACAGATGAAATGACAAGCACTGCCTTGCTCTACTTTTTATTTCTTAATTTGACTTCTTAAATTTTACACTTAATTTTACTTCTAGCTGCAAGCCTTCAGCTTCTGATATCATTCCCTTTCAGCCTGTGACCCTTCCTACTTCTTTTACTCCTTGAACATTTACTTAGGGGCAACTGAGAAAAGAAAGTCTTATAGGAAATGTATAGAGCTTGACCAGGAATATATGAACGTTAAAAAAGAGGAAGTAAGAATAGTAGCTGGAAGGTGTAAAATTGGCTGACCTATAATCCCAGTAACAACTTTTCAAAGAGTTCTGCTAGGGGAAAAAAAAAAAACCAAAAACGCTTTAGAAGATCTTCCAGAAACCAAGTTGAATAAGCCAGGCTCTTCAGCTCTCTAGGATTGTATTACCCAATTCATACACAAAGTAAAAGTTTTGCCAAAAAAGCATACACATATAACCAGAATCTTCTTTTCCCTCTCCAGAAAGCAGCTAAGACAAGGTAGGCCAAAGGCTACAGGAAAAAAAGCCATGAATGTCAAACAGCTTATTCTGTACCAGGAATCCAAGACTGTAAAACAAAAATCATACTTCACACATTATTGTGGATGGAAGTTTCCAGCTGCCTAAAGGAAAGTTTACCTTCATTAGTTCTCTCTTCAAGACCTATGATATCACATTTCAAATGTTTGGCTAAGTTAAGTTTTTAAGATAACATTAGCATTAATCAAAGAAGAGTGAAACGTATTGTGAAGCTATCTGATCATAAACTGTCCTCTTTGTATGGTAAACTTTTCAGTACCGTGTAAAACACTCAAATCCATTTTACCATTTCCGTTTTTCTTGCTATGTCAATTGTAGCTACATATTAAATCTCATTGATGCGAAACAGTTTAACAGCAAAAGTTTATGGAAGCAGTCACATGAAGCGACGATTCCTTAACACTTGATTTTCCTAGCTCATCCTCAAGGCATACGACAATTTCACTCAAATAAAACAAAAATCATGTTGCTCTCATTTGCCAGCACATGACAAATAACGAGCAAGTAAGAGAAAAATAAGGCACATTATCACCACACTCAGGAAAATCCACCCCATCAAAAGCTCGACAAAACTACAAGTATGAACCTTGGCTGACTCTTCAGTCAGAACCACAGTCCCAAGGCAACTTGTCTGTTGCCTGCCAGCACTGACCATCAAGAGAAATTGACTGCTTTCGTACCCAGGGCTTCCACATCACCTCAAGCCTATTGCAGGCCACTACAAATGTACTAGCAAAAAGTCACATTATCTGTGGTTTTAAACCCAAAGGAGCAGTGAAGCAGGTAAGATGTAAGGAAGATGAAGCTTTAAGAATACAGTAGCACATATTGCTAAAATAATCCTAGCACTTCCAAACTACAAAAAATGACTACAATCAGAACAACTGCTGTGTTTTATGACTTTCAATAATAAATGTTTTATTGCTGTAGATCTTTCATAACAAATGTTACTGCAATACCTGGAGGTAGCGTCTCCACACTTTGTGCTTTGTCTTCCCCATCACTGCCACGCACGTCTTTCCTTTTTGGGTCAATATCATTTGGGTCCTCCTGAAAAAAAGTACATAATCCTTAAAATAATCTCCTTAATTGATCTAATTTTGTGTTTTCAAAACAAACAGCAATAACTAAGTTTTGTCACGTGAAGTGGTCCAAGAGAGCTAACTTTGGCTTTTAAGGGAAAGGATGATTTCTTCCATTCATTGAAAAATGTATAAATTCAGACTAAATGTTTAACACAGATTCTGCATTTAATTTATGTAGCAATCCTTATTTGGGAAAAAAAAGGAAATGTTTAAAGAAGAAAATCTATCACAAAAGATGGAATTTTCTTTCCAAATAAATAAATAAATAAATTAGTAACATTCAAGTGAGCAACAAAGATTAAACCCAAAGCCTGAAGAAAGCCTTACTCAAGCAAGGAACAGCCCTTTTTCTCTCAAACAGAAAAGTCAGCTTATCTAGCAGTTATATCTAGAGTGGCAGCCTTACTATTAAGAAAACACATCCAACAAATCTTCAAGTTGCTATTTTCATGTGTTCATTTCTGCACTTCATGGGCAACTCCTATGGAGTTGCAAATCCAGCAATATTGATAATACCCATTTAGAGAGAGGGAAAAAATTCCATCTTTCCCCTCTTCCTATTTCCAACATTTATTCTGAATCTGTAAATCTCATTTTCCTTTCAAGAGAAAAAAAAACCCACACTCTGGTATGCTCGTTACCACAAAAATACAAGATGTCAAGCTGGAATTCTCCCATAATGGATTTGGAAGAAGCAGAGAAGAGAGTATTTATAAGAAGGTAATTAGCAACTGTATGCCGATTTGCACACTACACTTAGCCAACTGATTTAAGTGCCATCAGCTTCTGTTGCTTTTACACATTTGCCAAAGGAAATTCTGTTTCCTTTTCTACATCTGCACTGAAGAAGTATCAATTATAATACCAGTTTTATTTGCACAGCCCTGCTAAAGACATCCATACTACAATCAGGTAAGAAGACACAATACTATGCCTATACTAATAAGTAAGTGCACCTAAAAACATTAACAGGCAACAAAGACAAGCAGTGCAGAACAGTTCGTATCTCTTCTAGGTATCCGTCATAGCCTCCAGAACAGGGTGATGGTGTTCAAAGCACGCACTGTAAGCTGTCTTTGCCATCCCAGTTCATAAGCCTCATCTGTGAATACCTTGTGTAAAACAGTAAGTAGCTGGAACAGGCCAAACTTACCTTAGGGAACATTTCAACCACAAATTATATCATTTCAGTATGTCCTCAGGTACGCCTGAATTATCCAACATAAATTCAGCTTAAGTGCCTACATTAACTGGGCACCAATATTCGGAAGTATGTTGAAAAAAGGCAGACTTCCAAAATACTGTAATGCAAAACTGAATACTGCTTTTTTGTTCTTGTTCATTATTTTAAGATAAAAAAAAGCCATCCAAATACTAAATCAATTAAAAAATGAAATGCTAGAAATGCATGTTTTTCATATCACCGTGCATCAAGGATACTAGAGAGAAGGAATTTGTCTAGGTTCTTGTAGTACCTTTCACCAGGTTGGTACATGCCTTGAGCCACTGCTTGTGAAGGTCAATAATTTCACTTCCAGATTTAAAACAACAGCAACAACAAAAACCAAAACACCTACCAAAAAAACACACGAGTACATTTCAAGAAAATTATCATGGCTCATGCTAGTGAGGGAATCTGTCTATCACTGTGCATGGAGTCTCACCAGCACACTGCAACAGAAGCTTTCTTTGGTTCTAGAAAATTGTATTTCACTAGTTATTTGGCTTTGTGCATCATATTAAAGATAGCAACACTATGGAAACACTTAAGAATCAACTGTAGCTGGAAGAAAAATCTTCCCAGTAAGAAGGCCAGGTTTTGCAGATTTCCAGAAGTTTTTTCATTATCCCAAATTACTGTTAACGAGCCTAAAAAATACCTAGCTAAGTTGAAAAATGAATGCAAAACATCTATTAAGCAATGGAAAAAAGAAAAATTGCAAGGATTTCTCCTTTACTTAAACAAAAAATATTGAGTGCTTCCTCATTCTCTCCCTCCCTTTAAGGCTTCAGGGGAAAACTCTCCATTAATCCTTTTAGATGAGGAAAATGCACTATTAAGCATAATTATTTATCACTTTGGGGTTTGTTGTTTGTTTGTTTAAAAAAATACAACCAAAACACAACTACCAAAGGTGAACTTCAGATCTTACAGCTAAGTGCTGTTTTGTATGGCTTTTAGGAAACTACTTGGGTACAGCCTTCAGACATTCTGAGGTGAGCCAAGCTGCCAAGGATGAAAGTTTCCACCTCAGATTGCTAGATGTTCAACTTGCCTCCCAGGACAGCAGAGTATAGGTTATTAACCTCAAACCTTTGTGCCCTAGACTAGGCGTCTGTGGTATTTTTCTTCTCCAAAAGAAAACTATTTTAATTATTTTTAAAATACACTATGTAGCTAAAAGTGATGTTCTGCCGTAAGCACTAACTTTCACCCAGTAAAGCATTTGGGTCCATGTGGGAAAACCATGCCTTTTAGGGGCAAACAATACGGTATATCCTTTACAGAGAACTCAGGTGTACAAAAGAAGAAAGCAGACATTAAAACCACAGATATAAGTAGAGCCACTTTCTTTACATCTCTGACTTAATTGCTTCAGCCTGTTAATTCGGTGCAATACACGAATGAATCACAGGGTCAAATGACATTCCCATGTTGTCATCATCATGGGACAGAGTTGCTTTTTCAGTTTGCTTGGAGTGAGACAAAATCCCAACTTCTAATGTGATCTTAAAGAAGCAGCTTGCATTTGATGAGTAATCTTCTTGGTATAAGATTAACAATGCTTGCACTGACAAAAGCCGGTCATACAAAAAGCTAAGCTCAAGGCAAGCTTGAAAGCAACTGAAATCATTTAAGAGGAGGCACAGCTCTGATCATGAGAGCACAAGAGGGAGATTTAATGAATAAAAATGAAAAAAGAAAAGGCTAAAGCTTTTTTTCTGTACCAAAATCCTATTAATACATTAATACTATTAGTAGTTAATACTTTAAAATACTATTTTCCTAACATATTAAGAAAGCTGACAATATCAGGCTACAACCTAAATATGTAAATGCTGTAAATACACCTGGGCAAGTACTTTGAGCTTATTAAAGAATAAAAATGGTAGATGGCAAACTAGCAGAGACAGTAATCAAACTTTAGATACACATGGAAAGCCACTAGAGTAACACGTTTGCACTCATTAATCATGCAGTTATTTTCTCATGCCAACATACATACAGCAACATCAAACAAAGTACACACTAGCTATAGGGCACACGTTGCAGGGATTTGGCATACATTAATTTTACACATCATGTCACTGCTTCTCATTAATTCCTGATTCAGTATCAGATGACATGCAAAGAAACAAAAACTGCAACCTTTCGACTCTATTCAGTGGGAAATCTTACAGCAGTATTGTAATAATGTTTTATATGTACCAAATATATCTAAACTAAATGTAATTTTTAAACTAGATTATCTAAATACCTTTGCTACTCCAAAACCTCAGAAGTTAGTGATATATATTTACTTACCAAATCACTAAAACATCCTTGCAAACCATAACCACAATTCAATAGGGTTATATTGAATAAATTTGGGGGGGTTAGGGTTTTATTTGGCTTTTTTGTTGGGCTGATTAATCACTGAAGTGCAGCAACATTCCCTTTTAGGATATTATAAACTCTCTATGCCTCAGAAAGCCTACATCAGTTTACAAGCCTTGCTATTACCACTTTTCTTTCCCTGCTCAACTCGCCCACTCAAGAAAGACTGTAGATTGAATTTAAGATATGACAAAGATGCAATATGAAAATCCAGTTCTGAGACCTAGACTTGAAAAATTCTTTCAGGAAATGATTAGTTACACATTTGCAGCTGCTCTGACTGGTGAGGGGAAAGGGAGGATGAGGTAGTACAAATGCAAAGCAAGATTCAAACACATTTTTACAGCATTTCTACACATCTACAACAAGACACGATCATATTCAACAAGAAATTTAAGACTAGTGCCAATTGAGTTTAGAAAGCAGTAATTACACACAGATGTACATTAGTGGATAATTTCACTACTGTTACTTAGCTCTTGCAGGCCATTTACCTTTCTGGTTTTGATGTATTTATTTGCATCGATTACTCTATTCCCTACAAGCATTGCAAAGCAATTAGCATTTTGTCAACTGTTGTTCCATTTGGCACAGTAAAAGACATATTAAACTGATCCAAGTCCCTAGGTATTGCTCCTACATAAAAAACACTTAAAATCACTACTGTTTTCCTATTTCTGTCTTCCAATGCTTTTTTCTTTTAATTATAGTTTCAAGTATCACGGATTTGACATTTAACTGCTATGTATTAGATCTCATTATGGCAGAGATTTCTATCCTACACTGGCTTCTATCAACAACAGAACAACTTACCAACATGTAACATCGCTAGATATATTAAGATACCACACGCCTTACAAGTGGCAAGTCAGAGACTTCAGCAAAGCTCTTGTGGTTCCATACATCTTAAATGGGAGCTGAGTGTGCCTCCAATGCTAGCCATTGCTCTCACAGACAACCCAGATGCTGAATAACATGCAACACTTGGGCAAAGGAGATGGTTGGGAGTTAGGACTGCACCACATGCTACCTGGACAGCTGTTCAGCATCTCTTCCAGGGAAAGATGAGCGCCAAATGAAAACATCTCTCAAGCTACCCAACAAAGCGCTACCCAAAGGCTAAAGTTATGCAGCTGTCCTAGACACACATCAAACCAACTGCTTTGCTCATCACCATGTACCAGCACAACTTTTCAAAGAAATTCACACAGAATACATGAAGTGGGGTATTTAGCAGAATAAAACCAAGGTCTACTCACCTTAGCAGCACACAGTCAGATAGAATAACTGAAGAATGTGACTTCATGGGACATGCTAAGGCTTAATATATGGTTTGGTACTTGCTTTTAAGATGTTGGCCAAGGGCCAACAGACAGATTTTCTTCTACTGATGATTTTCTAAGAGGAAACTGAATACTGGCAGCATCTTCAAAGAGCATCATTTGATCCAGCTGGCCTAATACAAGGCTTTGCTGCATCATGCAGCACAGATCAGGCAAATTAGTTGATGATTTTGGAAGGGGTGCTCTCACTGCAGATGACACTCCTTTCAGCAGTTCATATACTTCTGTTATTATCATGTACTTGGGGCCAGATACACAAAAGCACCTTGATGTTATGTAGAGCAGCACTTGGCATTGCAACAGTTTAATACCGGCTACAATTCAGGTCTCTAAACCAAGCATGAAGGCTCCTTAGAGCTTAGCTACCTAAGAAAAGGACTCAAAGCCGAGCTGTCAGACAACTGCCTAAGCCACAGTCACAGCCAAAGCCCATTCTTCCTTGCCACTGCTGGCAGCACTGCCTCATTCCCCCCGAATTCAGTTTATAACCTTTAATTACGTCATGTTAGATGTTTGTAGAATAGCTAAGCAGGCTCTGAAGTGCTTGTTCCTCCTAACCCAGGAGACCCTTCAGGAGAGGATAGGATCCAGCCTGTTGGCTTGCTTTCTGACCTAATGCTCACTTGCCGCTTTCCAAGAAGTCTTCAGAAACATGATTCCAAGTCTCTCTTGCTATAGTAAATGAATCCAGCTTACCTACATGCCAAGCAAGCATTCCAGCAACTTAATGTAATTACATTACAGGGCACGCATGTATTCCCTTGTCAGCAAAAATGTTTTGTATGAAACACAGATAAAGAGTACTCTGAAAATGCCTGAAATGATGCTTCTTACAGGCGAGATGAGCAGAAAATATCCCATAAACAAATCCCGACTTCCTTTGATTGCCCACTTGCTTAGCATTAGTAAAACAGACATTTCCAAGTACAGCAAGAAGCAAAGTATAAATAAACAGAAAAAAAACCTGAAAATTGTATGTACTTTTCAACAATAGATTACCACTGTTAGACATAAGGTCTAAAACTATTACAGCAAAGATCATTTAATTTTCATTCTTACTCCTTTACTCAGTGTAAGCAAAATGCTGTCAAGGGTACATTCTTTTCATATGTTTGAATACTGCAGGGGGGAACTGACACACACACCCCTCACGCATACAAAAAGACTATTTTAAATTCTCAAATATGAGGGAAAAATCTAATCAAGATCATATTTTCATAGCTGCATAGGAAAGATGTTTAGGTACACTCTCAGCGAATACACTTAAAACATTCTGAAATGCCAGTTACTATAACCTGTAGTTTCCAGACAAAATTAAATGCCTTAGTGACCAACATTTGCTGTAAATTTTACCTTTACTTAGGGCATAATGCATATTTTAGAGCTTAGACACTTTATGAAGTACCAAAACAACTATAAAACCTGACATTTTATAAACCCAGAATGGATTAGACAAAAAATAATGCTTTATGTGAAGTTTCTGATACAGACTCATAGAATAGTTAAGGTTAGAAAGTTCCAACCCTCCTGCCATGGGCAGGGACACCTCACACTAGACCAAGTCTCCCAAGGCTCTGTCCAGCCTGGCCTTGACAACTGACAGGGATGGGGCATTTACCACTTCTTTGGGCAACCTGTTCCAGTGCCTCATCACCCTTGCAGTAAAGAACTTCCTCCTTATATCTAACCTGAACTTCCCCTATTTAAGCTTGAACCCATTACCCCTTGTCCTATCACCACAGTCCCTAATGAAAGAGTCCCTCTTTCACATCCTTGTAGGCCCCCTTCAGATACTAGAAAGCTACTACGAGGTCTCTTCTCCAGACTGAACAGCCCCAACTTTCTCAGCATGTTTCATACACCAGAAAGAACATGAAAGCAAGAGAAATACTGCAGAGAAACCATTAAAAGGCTTTGCTGTTTTGGGTTGTTTGTTGGCTTTTTTTTCCCCTCAAGACTATGCAATCCTCATGGCTCATGTATAAGAGTGGATGGTGGGGGAGAAGAAACATTTAAGGGTACTGGGTCTGACAGAGGAGCAAACTCTCAAATGCACCAGTAACTTTGAAAGCAACAAAAAAAGATCTCTGAGCATTACAGCAGGGAGTCAGAAACAGTATCCAGTATTTCCCGATGAATTTATCATGTCTCAAAAAAAAAAAAAAATCTCACTTGTCTGAACCGCATGCCACAAACTGTGAAAATAAAACATCACAAAACATATGCAATGATTATTTAAAATCAAGATAACATCTAAGTCTATTATCACTCAATTTTACTTCCCAAAAGAAAAGACTTGGATAAAATAAGACATTTATTTCAATAGTTTATTCATGGGGTTTTTTTTCAAAATAATGTTTATAACAGCCTTCTATTCCAAAATTATTGGCAGTGCAGACACACAGTTCCATGATTTACACAGTAAGCGCACACTTAGCAGCAATGGTGTTTATGTTGCTTTTAGTTGCACTATAGTAGGAAAAAATCCGAGAATAAATTAATCATAAATCATCATCAATCAAAAGGAATAGAGTGATTTGATCTGTTATACATATGCCAGGAAAAAACTTCAACAGCAAAAAAAGAAAAGTCACAAAAACATCATAAAACTTTATCATTTGCAACTTGTTAAGCGCATCTTATTGGTATGTTTGCCAACAGGGAGGATTTTGTCATCATGTCTTATATGGGTTAAGAATTGTTTTGAGGTACATACTCAGACAGCAGCATTAATTTTAGCATGCCTACCTGGTACCTACTGCTTTTCCCACACTTCATAACATTTGCATAGAATATTTTAATTTTTTTCATTATTATTTTAATTTAAGAGTTTCTGGAATAAGAAAAGGCAGAAAAAGGGCAACAGATCCCAAAAAAGTAAGGCATGACTTGATTCACAAACACTATCTGCCCACTGTGCTTCTTTCAAAGTCCATCCATAGCTCCCCTGTTTGAGAATTACTATGTGCATTCATTTTCTTGCTTGAGCACTTTCCAAGATGAGAAATCTGAACATTCAAGTAGCTTAATACAAGTACACAGACTCTAATTCAGATCCAAGAGATATGGCTGGCCCATCAGTCATTCAAAAAATTAATGAGATTAGACTAAACCCCTACTTAAGAATCCCAGTTGATTTTACTTACAGCAGACAAAAGGTCCCTTGGAGCAACTAGTTCAGCAAGAGGAAGAAACCAGAAGGACAATATAATCTTAAACTGCTGCAATGCTTTGCAAAGGAAGCATGTAGCTGGTGCTGCTTACCCTGACAAGTCATCTGCTCTAAAGGCCAGATGCTACTGCTGAAAGAGGCTGTTCACACTTCACCACATCTCCATCCTGAGCTGCTGAACTGTCCCTACTTCTCCCTGTATAGACTGGTGTGGCAGATCAGGTGATCCCATTCATTTGGCTGACTTGACAGTAAGCTGGGGGCATGTACAGATGCATTATTTCACTGGTTGGACTTTTTTTAAACTACAAGTTCAGCCAGTAAATTATCCAATGTATTTGATGCAAGGGAAGCAGTAGTCAGGGTAGCAGGGGAAAAAAGCTCTGAAAGGGGTGTTCCCATTACAAGTAAAGGATTACAAGTTTAGTTACAACATTAATTCACCCATCACTCAAAACCACTATAATTTTTTCTGCTTGAAAGAACGCAATTACTCCAACAAATGCTCAGGCATGATTTAATGTCACCTCTTGTTAATTCTACAATATCAGAAGTGTCCAATGAATTAGCCTGCATTTCAAAGTCCTGTCCCTAATCCTCTTTGAATGCAACTCATCACTGCTTGCTCTTAGCTATAAGACTGACTCTTTAAAGGAAAAAATAAACCTCTTCTACCACAGGGTATGGCATGAAGGACGGAAAGTGAAGTGGGGAAAGCAAAGAAAGCAAAAGGTATAGTGCTCTGTTTTAATATTAACTATTTTCTAGATGTCCAGGAAACTGAAGTTAAATAATTAAAAGTGAAGGATTGAATACATAATCAGAACTCAACTTAAAATGCATGCATCCAAAAAAATATGTATACTGAACTATTCCAGTAGTCCAGGTATTTATTTCCAATTAGTTTCCCAATGACACCAAGCTGTGTGGTTCGGCTGATACGCTGGAGGGAAGGAATGCCATCCAGAGGGACCCTGACACGCTTGTGAGGTGGGCTGATGCCAACCTCATGAAGTTTAACCATGCCAAGTGCAAGGTCCTACCCCTGGGTCAGAGCAATCCCAGGCACAGCTACAGGTTGGGCAAAGAAGCGATTCAGAGCAGCCCTGCAGAGAAGGACTTGAGGGTGTTGGTTGATGAGAAAATGAACATGAGCCAGCTTCAGTGTGTGCTCGCAGACCAGAAAACCAACCATATCCTGGGCTGCATCAAAAGGAGTGTGACCAGCAGGTCAAAGGAGGTGATCCTGACCCTCTACTCTGCTCTTGTGAGACCTCACCTGGAGTATTGTGTGCAGTTCTGGTGTCCTCAGCATAAAAAGGACATGGAACTGTTGGAACAAGTCCAGAGGAGGGCCACGAGGATGATCAGGGGACTGGAGCACCTCCCGTATGAAGATAGGCTGAGAAAGTTGGGGCTGTTCAGCCTGGAGAAGAGAAGGCTGCATGGAGACCTCATAGCAGCCTTCCAGTGTCTGAAGGGGGGCTATAGGGATGCTGGGGAGGGACTCTTCATTAGGGACTGTAGTGACAGGACAGGGGGTAACGGGTTCAAACTTAAACAGGGGAAGTTTAGATTGGCTATAAGGAAGAAGGTCTTTCCTGTGAGGGTGGTGAGGCACTGGAATAGGTTGCCCAGGGAGGTTGTGAATGCTCCATCCCTGGCAGTGGTCAAGGCCAAGTTGGACAGAGCCTTGGGTGGCATGGTTTAGTGTGAGGTGTTTGTGCCCATGGCAGGGGGGTTGGAACTTGATGATCTTAAGGTCCTTTCCAACCATAACTATTCTATGATTCTATGATTCTCCAATTACACACTTCTGAGGGCAGCAGTAGGCAATCCCTCAGCAAGAACCAGCTGGTGCAGAAGGGAAAAATGAAAGCAAAAAAACTCCCATAGCTTTACAAGTATCTTGAAGCACAGAGAGCAGAAAGAGAAAGCCATTAGAACTAAACCTTTTCCAGCTTAATTTTGTTTTATTTAAACGTACAAATGTAGCTGATATCAAAAGGATACATGCTTATCAGAAATGCAAGTATATCTAAAGGCAAACAGCTGTGATAGTTGTGTCTGCATTTTGTTAGTACAGGGAATGAGGTGACTACTAAAATAAAACAACATTGGAAATCGAATCCAAGAGAACAACCCTGGATGAGGAAAGTGGAAGAACAAGGGAAAACAAGATGCAGTTAACAGGTTGTTTTGGTGGATCAGATCTGCAGGGTTATGATGCAATGAAGCAACACAACATTACACCATATTTTCTCAGCCCTAACAAAAGGTTACCACAGGCATGTAAGGAAACCAGTTTGAGTAAAGGGGATTAAAATTGCTGTGTCTTGGATCTTTTTCACAGCTTGCAAAAGTATTGCTTTGTTCTTTAAGAAAACAATAGAAAAACAAAATGTGAGACTGACTAAAAATCTCTGCCTTTTAAAAAGGGGGAAAAGGTTAATCTTCAGATTCAGAAAGTAGAGGCACTGAAAAACAAGGAAATTATTTCCTTCTACCTCTGTTTAAGGGGGCAAATCCTTGAACACAGATGGCATAAGTCCCAGAAGCCTAAAAAAAATACTTAGTAACTCCTATAATTTAATAACCTTACAAAAAGCTTGCATTTGATAGATGACTTCTGCCTTCCATAACTCCCTGCATATTTTCTCTTCTATCCTTACATTAGGATTTATGGACAAGTCTCTGCAGGTCTGGGCACATGACACAGGATCAGTATTTAGCATCAGTATTTCACTGCAGATTCTCGCATAAAAAAAATAAATCAAAAGAAAAATCAAAATTAAAAATGCCTTCCACAAGGATAAAGTTTCAGCACAATGGGAAAATTCTGACAGTAAACGGTAACTACTAATGCATTCAAACATTAAAGGTTCCATAGTATGAAATTCACACAGGTAATTACCAGTAACATCTGCCAGTTTTGCCTGATCTAAACAACATCATCTGAAATACTCAATCATAGGCAATCCCATATTGAAACAAATGGCTATGACAAACCAGACAAGAAGTGTGAAAGGCAAACCCTGCATACAAATACACTACAGCGATACTTCCTTCAAGCTTTCTGCCAAAATTTTAGTACTAAGGTCTGTATCTGAAATAGGTAATGCTAATCTTTGTGTCTAAGAAACAAAGAACAAAGCTATACAACATTCTACCTTTTAAAAGCACCATTCTGCAATAAGGCACCAACTGGGGGAGGGAAGAAGCTTGCTTTTTGTCTAAGGTTAACACCCAAACTAATGCTAATACAGGAATCCCATGTCACAGCAGTCTATCAGTAGAATTTCAGACACACAGATCCACAGCTTCAAGGAGGGAAATCAGGCATTTCACCTTGCTGCTATGCATTCTGCTCCTAGCACACTCGTATCTCCTCCTCCAAACTGCACTTCATTAGTTTGCCTGTCCTTTTGTGAGAAAGTACATTCCTTCATGTTGGGATCCTGTTCGTTCAGTCCTGAGCAAGGCAGATAAGCAAGTCTATGACCAAAGGCAGATGGGGAGGAACAGAGGGGAGCAGCAGCTTTATGCAAATAAATTTTATACCAAATATATAAAATTGCACCCTTTAGATAGGATTTAGGTCCTGTGTGCAAAACTGCCATGATTTCCACTGTGGACGAGATGTACCTATGAAACCTGAGAGAACACAACCTTCAGTTGTAAGACAATGCTAGAAATATACAAACCTCTACAGGAAAATGAGTTTTCACAGCTGAGAGGAAGACATTTAGAAAGGACTGGGAAGTTTACTGAAGCATTCCAGAAATCCTGCACACTTGAAAGCAGCAAGCTGGAAGGTGATTTCATACTATACAGGCACACTGGAGTTAACCTCATTCTAAAAAGAGGTGGAAAACCTCTTTCTGGATGTTAAAGCCTAGCAAGAAGAGGATGGAGGCTAAATCCTGCTCAAGTTATGGCCCATTCATCTGCAGTCCCTCAGAGGAGAGGTCACCAACTGTGCACCCTTTGTGGAGATCTCACACAGCCTCCACAAAGAGCCCTTATCACAGAAACTGACCTCAGAGAAGGAAAGCCAGAATTAAAGTCTGAGCCAAGCATGACGGCTAAACCAGGTGCAGCACAGAAAGCTTTTGTGCTGTCTCTCAAACCTAATAAGAAAATGTCTTGGAATTTAACAACTCAAAAGACTCCTACAGGAAAGACGACTCCAACTCAGATTCCAGTTTAAGGCTGCCTAAACCCTTTGGTAGGATTGTATGAGCTACCATTTTCTAGAATTCATTAGCTCAAACAAGGTTTTTCACTACCAAACTGGAAATGGAATATTGGCTTTAATGTTGGAAAATGCCAAAAGATGAGGTAAAAGCCATCATCTGTTTTGGAAGCAGTGAATAGTATATAAAAGAGCAAAACGTCACTCTTGTCATCTACCGTTTCCACAATATGTACTACCCCACTATTTTAAACAGTGAGTGCACTGCCTCCTCTCACTAGGTACGCCCATATTCTGACATTTCAGTCATAAGTCATCCAAAGTAATTCAGAAAATAAAAGATTTGAAGTGAATGACTCCTTAAATTCACGTCCATGGATGCACATATACATATATATGCACACACAAGACTATATACACATATGCATACATAGAGAGAAGTACCTTTCCACATCAGCAGCCAGATGTGAACTCAAATTGCAGACTGACTTTGTGTTAGGAAAACGGGGGCAGGCACAAGGGTGGGAGACCAAGTGCACTTTCAAAAGTGCAACAGAAATCCTAACAAGTAGTTTGAGCTACCATTAAAAGTCAGGAAAAAAATTGCTCTCTGGCAAGTGAGAAGTGTTTAAATCCTGATCATAGCACAGCAGCAAGTAACAAAATTAAGAGATGTATTACACCAAAGAAGGCAAAAAATGCTAAGGAGAAGAAACGAGATCTCATGAAAAATAAGGGAAAAAAATAGTAGTATCAATTATCTTAAACTCAAGACACAGCAGCATTCCCAAATGTAGCTGGCAGAATAAAAAGGTGTGTTCAGCTTCCTGTAAAATACATTGTCACATGGATTAGAAAAGTCCTTAAAGATGAAAGAATAAGGACTACACAACACTCAGGAAATATAATGCACACCAATACAATAGAAGGCAGCTCCACATCTCAAACTAGCTCCAGTTAAGAAAATGGTTACCAGTTTGATGCTTGTACTGGCCAGCAGGCTTAATATTGAGAAAGATCACTGCACTGCTCCAAAAACTTCAATTACTCTACATGAACATAGTAACTCCCTCATATGGTGGTGGTCAAGCAAGCAAGACAGTCAGGTAATGCAGTGAGTATCTAACACTACAAATTATTTTTAAAGAAAACACTACTCATGACAATAAAGGGGTCATT
Organism: Pezoporus wallicus; assembly: GCF_028554395.1. NCBI lineage: Eukaryota > Metazoa > Chordata > Aves > Psittaciformes > Psittacidae > Pezoporus > Pezoporus wallicus. The sequence continues at coordinate 8,307,220 of NW_026637663.1, forward strand.
AATAGGATATATTATTTCTTATTTCTCATCATTTTTCATTTCATTTACTGTAACAGTCAAAACAGTAGCAGAACAACTGACAATGAAATAGCTGAAGTGGTGGGAAAGGAGAATTTTAGTATGGACTATTCCACATAATATGATTTGAGACAGTGGCATTTTCTTTCCTTTATTCATCTGAAAACACGGGGCCTTTTTATGCCTTTGCATACACTGCAGATGCGGTCCTCAGTTTTGCACAGCAGTAACACCATTCCACACCTGAAATCTGACTCATCTACTCTTTCCAATTGTTACCTGACTGGAACATCATCTCTACAGGATAGCAACCTTCTTACCAGCTGAAATGGGGATCACTGTCTTTAAATCAGTCTGACACTCCATTATCAAGTGCCACTGTGTTCACTAAATTTATCAGACATCTCACAAAAAAAAATATTTCAACACTGGACTGCGCAATCAGATTGCTACAGCTGTATATTCCACTTTTACTGACTGCAGACACTGTTTAATCTCTCTTTTATACAGTCTCATTTTACATAGAACTTCAAGCAAGGTCATCCTTTACAAACACATGTAACAGCTGTCCAGCCCCAGCAGTTCAGACAACAGGGGAATGAAGGGAACAAGTAGTAACACAGTATATACTACATGTAGGTCTGAAGACAGTTTGTATCACTGGCTTTTTAAACCACTTCCTTCATCACTGTTCTTCCCAATCATCCATAATTCATCATCACAATGAGGCATTACAAGTGTCAAGCTTCATCAGCCAGTCTTTTCATTAAAAGGCTGAACAACAATATTTCAAAAGAGCAATAGGTTACAGCTGTAGGCATTCAGTATCTCGAACTGAAAGCTAGATCCTCTAAGGCAAAACAACAACAAAGAAAACAAAACACACCCAAACCAAAACAACTGTTCTGGATATTTCTTTAGTCCTAGAACACTTTGTTACACCTAAAAGATTTAGAGGAGAGAATAAGAAACAAATTGCTCATCAAACAATCGGAGGGATTCAAACTACATGAGTCAGAAGAGCTCAAGTACTCTCATCTTCCTAATGACTTGTTTTGGATAGTGTGGATAAATAAACCCTGTTTAGTCAACTGGCTTCAATTTTTAGATAAGTCACACTATACAAAATTTAGAGCCACCAAATCTTAAAAACCCTACACATTGCTCTAATTTCTTACCCCATTTTGTCTGTAGTTTGGAAAACAGCACCGAAATATTGAGCTGCAGCATACAAGTGAAACTAAGCTTCAGAGAGCTTATATCTAGCACAGCCATACTTCCCATTTACACAGACTAATAATTTAAAAGCTATTTCTACACTAGTGAGCAAATATGATCTGTCAAAATTCCTTAAATTCTGCTCATATGGCCAGATTAATAGTTGAGCTACAGACTAAATGCAGCTTTACTATCATTTTTAAGGCTTCAGTAGGACTAGAACAGATAACAGAATAGAATTGATAACAGAACTACGCAAGCAGCAGTATTTATAAGCCAAGGCCATGAGAAATTGGGCTTTGTAATTGTAACCCACAAGGAGCCTCAAATACTTCAATTCTCAACACAGCCATTCCTTCAGGGAAGTCATAACCTGATCTGCCCGTATCTGCTACATTGTCTAGTTTTAAAGACCTTGACAAAGATGAAATATTGAAGTTCATTTTTAACTGAACAACAGATTCAAAAGTGGAGGAGGGAGAAGAGGAAGGAAGGAAAGGATAGGACAGTCCATCAAACAAGTTTGCTGGGTAGGGAGGAAGTCTAAAAAAACAGTCACACACAGATTTAAAGACACCTAAAGAAAATGAAGAAAACCACCAGAACTACCAAGCAACAATTCAAAGCAAGCATTTCTTTGACGCTTAAGTCTTACTACAGGGTACATATCTTTCAGGTAAAAGCAACTTTAAAAGGTTTATTATTAAAATCTTAGACCCCTTGAAAACTCATGTATTTTGCATTTATAGGAAAACACAAAAATAGAGACATAGGTCACCTGCTCTAAAAGTGTGTGCTGTTCCATTGATGGATATTATTCACATGTTGAGATTAAAGCTGGAAAAAAAAAAATGAAGTGCTAAAGAAAATTCTGAAAGATAAAATCCCTAAATTTACACAAGCACAAAAAACATTCACAAATAATTTAAAAAGAGAAAAGAGGGAGAAACACCTATTAACTTCTCCAGCTACTGGATGCTACTTTCCAAAAGCCAAGTAGCCAGTACTTTTTGCCAACCCCAAGCAATATTGCTTGGTACTTCCAACCTTCTTCCCCCTTTTCTTTTTCATTCATGCACTCACACGTCTCTCCTCTGAAAGGATGTATCAGGCCTTTAAACCAGAGTTGAATTCTTTGATGCTCAGACTGATCAGGTGCCACTGAATCAAGCTGCAACACAAACAGGAGTAAGTTATAGCAGTGGTTTCTTACATGGCTTTTGAAAGCCGACAGCTCAACTTCCTCAATCTAACATCAAAACCTGTTCCACTGCTGTATTTCACAAGGCTGTCCCCTTTCAATTTCTCCAAATGTTTCTGACTGTTGGCATTATAAAAAGGAGTTGCTTGCTGTCAGCATTAGGTGCACCTGAAAAACCCGTATATTATGATTTGGGATGGCCAAACTTGGCTCCGAAACAATGCTAAACACGGTTGACATATTTTCTTCTACTGCTTCAAAGTTAAACAAGCAGGAACAACCAATTTTACAATTTTTCATGCTTTTGACTTTTTTACCATCAGCACTTAAGGCAAAGCACTCAAAAAAACCCCACATTTTAGGTCACATAACTACTTGTTGCAATGTCACATATTTATAAAAAATGCCGACAGTATATAAAGGTAATCTCTAAGCTTTCTTATACAGGAAGAAATGCCCTGATTAAAGTAACTGGGCAAGAGCTTCACTTACAAGCATAAGAACATAACTTGGTTTGTAATACTTGTGCACAAAATTTTTGTTGGGTTTATTCCTGTATCACCTGTTTTCATTACTACCAATGGAATTCTCTTTTTTGTCTGGAGTTACTGAAAACAACAACTAGCCCATTGCCAATGATGAGTGAACTGTCAGATGTAAATGGAAACTCAGAATTTTAAAATTACATTTAAGTTTGTGAAAACCAACAGAATATTGAGTAATTGTTAAAATCCATGACCTATGGTAGGAACCATAGAATTTTCTGTTAAGAGACACCTTTATCAGTTCGTTGTGCTTTTTTTTTTAATCAGGCTATTAGTTGAAATGCTTTTCAGATACAATAGTAAGGCCGTCTTATTAAACACATTACTACAAACAACAGCTTTGAGAATAACCTTGGGTCATTGCCTGATGGCAGTAAGCCTGAAACAGTACACAGGTTGATCTATTAGTTTTGGACACAGGAAGACCTTCCATTTACAAAATCAACATACTAGAAGCAAAGATAAACTTACACACAACCTCATACACTGCAATTAACACTTCACTTTAATAGAAAATATTGATTCAGTCTTAAGCAGCAGTTTATTCCACTAGCTACAAACCACTGCTGCTAGCATCTCTGAAGAGAAAAAAGGCCATTCAATTTTTAGATTTTCAAATACCATTTTGTGCTGCTTTTCACAATTTTTTTTTTTTTTAGTTTTAATCAATGGTAAAATTGTATTTATGGAATAATAACTTCAAATAAAAAGCAGAGTATACTTTTTTAAGTCTAGGATACAAAGTCTTATAACAATTATTCAAGGTTTGTCTACTGAATTTAGTATTCAGAGATAGTTCACTGGCAACCATGCTTTAAGCCGTGTGAATATCAAGCAGCACCTTGTATTTTTTAGTGTCCCTTTACACAGGGATGAACCTGTATCTTCTCACATTAAACACTTGCAGGTTAAAGTAGCATATTTTTCCTCTCCTGTTTAATTTAAATTTCTTAGCCCAGTTTTCTTACATATTAATATATTTTTACTATCATCCTGCACTCTGCTAGGTTTCTGGATTAAGGGGTTTTGTTGATTTGATTTTATTTTTATGCACTTTTCTATGCTGAGTGATTTAAAATAAAAGAGAGGCTTCCTTCATAATGGATTTTGTATGCTTTTTCTTCCTTGACCTTCTTCCCAAATTAAAATACAAAGTACCTCTCGAAGAGTTTACATACCTGATGGCAATTCTCAGAGATAATTCTGGGGAAAGATCTAGCCACCACCACTGAAAACTACCTCATACTGAAGATCTTGACCACATGGAGGAGGGTGAGCATAGGGGGCAGGATCACAAAACGTGATACAGAGAACATAATCTATCAGCCCTCAGATGTGGTATCAAGAATGCTCTCTTCTGAACAAAAGATACCACTTCTCATTTTTTAACCATGTACAGTCATTTCTGTCTACTTGCTAAATTCCAGGAGACTCTGTAGTGAGAGCAGAGAAAAAAGGAATTTGAGGAAAATGCAGAACCTGCAGAACTGTCAGAAGCAGAGTTAAGAGATTTTTCAGAAGAAAGAGTCTTGTCTGGAACAGTCTAAAGGGGGGAAAAGGCAGGGGGGAGGAAAACAGCATATACTGTTTAATCCTAAAAACACACACACACCCGAGGACAAAAAAATGAAAAAAAAAAAAAAAAAAAAAATGAAAAGAAAAAAAAAGCTTCATACCCAGGTTTAATTATGGAGAAGAAAAGCATCTTGAGATTATTTCTACCATAAGCTTTTATAAGGCAGAAGAGATCATAAGGAATGGTCCTCCAAAATGAAAAGAAACTTAGAGCTCTGCACCAGCAGGATCAAGAAAACACAAACCTGTTGTGAAGTGCAAAATGAATCTTAAGCATTAATCTCTACAAATGATATAACTGTATGAATAAGACATATTCCAGATAAAAGTAAGTATTTGTTTTCTTAAACAAAATCATTCCCTTGGAGACTAAATGAAATACTGGTTATTTTTACTTAACTTTGATTTCCCACATTTTCAACCCTTCAAAAGGAGAACTGCATCCCTGATGACAACGATTTTCTTGAAGATCAGTACAAGCTGCAGGGCTCTGAACTTTCTATAAACAATACTGAAATCTTGTAACCCTTTGAAGAAAATAACGTCTTTATTGCCAGTCAAATACTAAAAACATGAATTTACGTAGCTAGGTTTAAGAAGAAAAAAAAAAAAGAAATACAGCGTAGAAACCATGAAATACACCAAGCCTCAGGGAACCCACACAACAGCGCTACTGGAAAAACACTACCACCTTCCTCCTCCACACTACTGATAAACTGGACATGTCTGCTTTCAAATGAAGGACAAGGTTAAAATTAGTTTTCCCTGCTCTTGCACCAGACTTTTTGCAGTTCGCATTCTTAATTCGCTTTTTACACTGGTTCAGCACACAGAAGGCTGTGTTACAGATGCACATTGGCAATATGTCTAGTCACAGCTGAAAAAAAGCTTTAAAAAAACCCTTGAAGCTCATTGCTAATGAGCTTCAGATATCTAGTTCTGAATATGCAGAAAAGCAGACCATACACACAATGTCACCAAGATTAGCCTGTGCACTGATCAACTCAACTAGCAGGAACTAAGGACATCCATAAAGACAAATGAGCAGAGTTGGCAGACACAAAAGAGTGTGTGTCTCCAGGAGCTCTTCCTCATGGCTGTGCTGAACAGACAACAGAAGAAGAGCTCTGCTTTGATGGATACAACTCCCAGAAACAACTCAAAACTATTAAGAGTATACTTTCAAGCAGAGTTTCTCATGCCTTCCATCTAGATATCTATTAATCTCTTACCAAGTGCCAACGGAACACCACTTCTCAGTTTTATTTTCCACTAAAGACAGGGCCAGACATCTCCAAGTGACTACTACATTACATCTGAGCCCAAGCTGCACAGCTATGTCAGCTATGACCCAGCTAAAAGTTGGGTATACTCAAGAGTATGCAGGTACCGACAAGTGAACCTAGACACTCTGCAAAAGTCTATTCTGGTAGACCAATTACACCAGGTCTTCACATGGCAGAGCTAGCACACCCAAGAGCACACTGTAGCAGAAATGTTATAACGTACACAGATAATGTACTGGAATGCATTGGTCCTGGAAAGGTAGCAGGCTTGAACCATCAAAAGGAGACTCTCTTGATGGCCTAGAGAGCTTAGAAGTAAAGGAGTTTGTGCCCTGTGAAGTTTTGTTCTCTTTCAAGCCACTGGAAGAACTATTAAATCTCATCTGTTAGGCTGACTAAGATGACAGATGTGCAAGACATTTTAGTAAGTCAATTCTATTTTCTGGTAGTAAATACACTTGCATTTTAGTGATGTCTACACTGATCCCAAAGAAGGGATGCATTTACTCAATAGAACGTTACTCTCTACCCAAAAAAATTGCCCTAAAAAAAAAAATTTTGAAAGGATTTCATGCACACAAGAACTATGGAAACTGAAGGGGTGGGAAAACCAAACGACAGTACATATTCAACATTTTTAAAAGGTACAAAACTTTGAAATACACCACTTGTCCTATTAATTTTCCAGCTGCCTACTGCTTATGGGTAAAGCTTCAGACAAGTCTTTCTTCCTTGTAAGAGCAGTAAGCAGTGAACTTTTGTAACAAAGCAAGAATCTGTTGGAAACAAACTAGATTTCCATCATAAGATTTCTGCTTCAAAGTCAAACAAGGTTCATTTCAAAAGCCCACCTTTCCAAAAGCTATCAGAGGCTATGAGATATCATTCTTAATTGTTCTACAGTACTTTACACAGTAACACTGATCAATATGACAAAAAAACCTTAAACTATTTCTCCTTTTCCATTGGTCCCTCGTGGTACTTTGGTAAGTCAAATACCACAGCAGATGCATAAGAAGTCCTTGGCTAACAGAAAATTATTAGCTGAACAGGTTTTTTGCTGCAAAACCAGTAAACTGTATGGAAAGATATTCCTTCCATACAAAAAAAAGCATTACAAGGGAGAGAACAGAAAATTAAATAGCTGTTCTGGCAGTCAATACTTATGTTGTCCTGGAAAAACATACCGCATGTCATCCATCATGACAAATGTATTAATACAGAAATGAAAAGTCTAGAATCCTCAGGCTGCCAAGTTTCATTGCTGCACAAGAAAATCAGGTTTGGCTTTCTCTTACTCCCACTCATGATCTTATCAAGTTCTTGTATTAGTCTTCCAATGATTCATATCCAAACAAACAAATCTTCATCTTAAGTGATTTTTAATGAAATTACTACTGATAAGATTCATAGATGTAAACAAGAAGAAAAAGTGCTTTATCAAAATAAGATAGAAAAAATGCAAGAAACATGCTAACACTGAAGTTTCTGTATGAATGCTTATCTGTGGGTTAACAGCATTCCCGTTCTGAATGCTACCTGGTTTAAGTTAAGATTTAGTGGAAGTACGCTAGATATACTTCTTGGTCCACCAATAAAGGCATTGCTTGCTGAGACAATTCTGCTTTACAGATGATTGAAGAATAGCTTAGCAAATCTGAGAGTTTCCTAATTTGTTACATAGAAATATTTCCTAGTAATATTCCTTTCCATCTTGAGAAGGTGACTGTAAGGAAAAGGATTTTCAACTTCTATTTTTAAAACCTTGGAGGAATGCATACTATAAACATTACTCCAATTATTTAAAGATAAAGCTAACAGAATATTACAGAACTGTCAAATGTAAAAGCAACAGCTAGCTTTCCCATGCAGTTACTATATTCTAGGCTTTCTACATGCTTTTTCAGCACTGCATCAAGGATTTAAGCATTTCTATGTAAAATGTTCCCAATATTGAAGCCTCTGCACACACACACATTTTTATATTACATTTAGTGTTTTCCCTGAGTTTTCTTTTTTTAAACAAAGGAGAACAGATAATCCTGACAAATTTTTCAAAAGAATTATAAGGCTTCAGAATGAAGGCATGACAGCTATGTATTGCAACATGATTCATATCTGATGCATTAACTGAAGAGTGAGAGCTGAATTAAAATGTTAGGCCAATCTGCCAGCACAAACAAGAACTTCAGTAAATGGTATTTTTCCTTTTAACTCAAAAGGCTGTGTTTTGGGCAGAATTCATGCCAGTGCCTTCACAATGACCTGCCGAAGAACTATCCTCAGAGTTCACAGCTCACTGCTTGGCCAAAGGCCATCCTCTGCACCATGCAGAAGTTGGCAATATACCCCTGCTCCAAGCTGCCAGCTCAACCGTGCTCTCTGCCAGGAAGCTGTTACTCTGTGAACAAGCCTATAGGAGAGAGCAACCGATCAAGTTATTTTTAAGGAACAATTGGCTAAAAGCAACAAGCATGGTGGACTACATTGCTCTCCTCCAACCATATTGTCTACCATTAATTTACTTTAGTCACAAGCAGCATCAGCTTCTGCTCCACTGCTACCCATAGCCTGGCCAAATCAATTCTGTGCATTTTGATGACATTTTTGATGACATTTAATTGTTTCACAAACCAAAGTGCCTGGACATGTGCTCTCCAGTTGTGTTTGCTGCGCACGTCGTTCCCCTCTTGGGAGGCTATTCATGACTAATACAACTTTAGCCTGATGTCTGATCAGCTCATCAGCAATAGATGATTTGTTAGGAAAATATACTCCTTCACTGCAATCAACACAACCGGATAAGTACAAAACCAAGCAACCCTTCACTTTCCTAGAGACAACTCACATTGCATGGCCTACAGACTCACTTGGCACACAGAAAGCTAAAAAAAGTATCTAGTTAAATAGCATAAAAAGCAGAAGACAGACCAGTAACCAATTTTGCCATCCATCTTGCACTCTACAGCATGTGCTCTCTCACAGGGCCATGGCCTTACCTCAAATAAGCAGTGAAATATCATGGCAAAGATGAAAAATCAGATTTTTCTTAACTTGCATGGCTACAGAGTCTAAAACACCCGAGGACATAACTGGAGTCTTGCTTCTCAGAGTACTTAAATACAAAGCTACTTTGTGAGTTTTCTGGTTAGATTCACAGGCAGCCTTATTTTCATTTTAATGGGAAAACTACCCCAGAACAAGTGTGCGTGAACGAAGGCAAGCCCATTTGTCAAACATCCAAAATTATTATTTTGGAAACAAATAAGCAAGTGCAATTTAATTTGATTTCACTTAGCAAGTGCTAAAAGCCAAACAATGCGATACCAATTAGTTCAAACTGACAACGAAAGGAATTTCCCAGTTACTTCAAGGATGACTTTTGTGAAGCCAACCTTTCCTAATAAAGAAAAACAGCTCTACACCTACACAGAAATTCTTGATCTCTGCAGAAGTTTCTGCAAATTTAAAGGCACTGCAAAGATAAAACTTGCATTACAGCACTTAATTTACTATTTTGATAGCTGCTAATTCAATAGCACTTTCAGAAGATGAAAGTCATTGTTTCATGTGGCTATTAGGTCTCTACAACAACTAATGATTTGGGAAGGCAGCAAGAGTTAGCCTCATTTTCAGACACCTTGATTACAAGAAGTACTATGGCTTTAAAAGACACAGCATTATGCTACAAACATATAAGCAATAGTTTCAAGGAAAGGAAAAACACTTAGATACAGTCAAGACACCAGGCATCCCCAGATAAGAGAAAGACAAAAATTAATCACACACACACACACAAGTACCCAATAGATTAGGCCTATTTGGTGCAAGTTTAAGAACAAAACTTTTACATTCCGACCCCCACTCTGCAAACAGATTGGAAGTATTTATTTTCTCCTGCAGGCACAAGTGAAGAAAGTTACAAGTGAAAGACTATTGCCTTTCCTATGTGCATTTCAAGAAACACCTTTGCAAGAAGTTAATTAGAAATCCCAGAGAGACATTTCACACCAGCTAACCTAGCCCCCCTGAATCTTCAGAAGTAACCACACTCCTTTCCCATTTAAACTAAGAAAGCTTTCACTTGATTTATCAGTCGTGCCCTGAACAAATGTTTCCATAAAGAGGAATCTAAACCACTGTAGATTTCACAGATTCAAGAGATACAAACTTCAAAGACACGCTTAACCTAACTTTTACTGAAAGAGCAAGCAAGAAATTAGATTCAACAGTGTTTCCAAGAGAAGTTTTGCCCAACTAAAAATCTTAGCAGTGGACCCAAAAAAGGACTGCTTGCGAAATTACTGTCTGCCCTTTAAGTTCTTAAAACACGAGAACATGTACAACATCAAGTTCTGCTGGTCTCAGATTTGCCAAAGGACATAGACTAGAAATTGCCACACCTTAGTAGAAGGCATATACACAGAGCAAAACACTTAAGAATAGTGCACCTTCACATTATGGAGTAGAAAACGTTTTTCTCCACTTAACTGTAAAGGATGAAGTCATTTCTCCCCTCATGGAACTGGTGGACTGTGTACATCTTTTCCCCTAATTATCTGATAATCTGAAATGTCAAGTTTTGTGTTAAATATCTAGGCTCTGCTTAGCCCAGAACACTATTCACACACACACAGTAGCAATATGCTTATGTTTCCTCTCACATTTAATTTGTGATTTTTTTTTTCCAACCAGGTAACTTGACAGTCATTAGAAGTCACATCTTTAATTATTCAGTTTGCCTAAACTCGCTTTCAAAAACATCATTTTGCAGCTGACAGCCTTAAAAAGAAAAACAAAACATAACTCCTTCAGAGCACCATGGAAGTGGCATCCAGGCTAGTTCAAAACCAAGTATGTTCACACGAAGTTATATGCAGCTCTTCCTGGTCATAACTTGTGGGAAATAAAATATGAAAGGGAAACTAACACAAGGAGTATTCAGGATTACAGGTGCTTTGATGTTCAATAATCTTCAGAAGGTATATAATTTCTGTGGAAGTTTTCAAGTATTCAGAAAAACTAAGGAGGACAACAAGAGATGAGCAAGTGAATTTCAGCAAAAGCACAGATCACACCTAAAAATAAAAAAAGTTCAATTTCTGCTGATTTTTCATAATATTTGTACTGTTGCCCATCTTCCTTCTCCTTCAAATAACTCTTTAAATTTATTTCATACAAACTTTATTCTTCAAAGAAATTTAGAAGCCTTTAGCAAAAAGATTCAAATGGGTAAGCAAATCTCTATTTTTAGGGTAATTTTCAGCTGTGGCTAGATAATATAGTATTTCCTCTAAGCTTCTTTCCAAAATAGCAGCAGACCACTAGGAACAGGAGTATCACCGCAAATTAAGGCAAATCATCTCAAATTAAGGCATCTCTCAACTTCCTTTATAAGTGTCAGACATCAGATTTGCCCTTTTCTACAGATAATCTTTCAGGAGTTAATAGAAAGCATCCCTCTTCAAGTCCCAATACTCTTGCTCAAAACTGTCCAAAATACTACAGAAATATAAATTTCATTATTCAAAAGATGTAGGTTTCATAGCTTCCCAGATCACACAAAACTCTGGCAACCAACTGTAGCTGAAAACCATTTAAGCGACCTTTTCCGAGTACCCCCAAAGAAAATACTTTCACTGTTCGGATGGAGTAGAAGCTCACATGGATGCTATACCTGTTACTAGAGCCTGGAGAAACTGGGGTGATGTCCCCTAGCTTCCGAGAACAACAGTCTAAATTCAGAACCACTAAACCTTTGCTTTATACTGTGATTGCTAACAGACTCCTCAGAAACATGAAGAGCTGTGAAAGACTGATTCATTGGATTCGGGGAGCAATTATCAGGAAACTGACTGAACACAGATGGTTTTACACCCAGTATGCTTAGCAACAACATAACCTGTTAAAAAAGGGAACAGAGGCCTGTATACATATACCAGGTCTCTTTTTTGCAGTAAAAGAATAGAAAGGAATAGATGAAGTGACCAGGGGGAAGAGTTTAGATACCATGGAAGACAAGAAAGTAGAATAGTGGTGGGAATATTAATGGAAGGACAGATTGCTGTACACTGCACCCACTGTAAACTTCTATTTAAAACCCACTGGGTTCAGAGGTCCCAATCACAACAACTCAGCCACATTTCCACCCAGGCTATGAGGCCCTATCTCTTGTTTTACCCAAAGTCAAGTTTCAGAAGCTCATCACTGAAGGGAGACTGGTGTGGAGGGGAAAACACAACATTTGACTTCAGCAACACAAATCAAGTGTTAATCATCACAACCATTTTCAGAAAGTGGCAGATTTGTGCATGACTGGCTCTGCTGTTTGTTACCTGAAGATAAAGTGCAGCTCTGAAACTGCAAACAAGATACAACTCATGCAAAACTGATCTGCCTAGCGCAGCATCAAAGAAAATGTGACAGAATTTCACAAGCAAGCCATTAAGCACTCATACTCACAGCAAGATACTTTCTATGTCTAATACAGGGACATTAAAAGATGCTTTAAAAATCACCACTGACTAGGTGCAGGGGGTAGAGGGGCCTACCAAAGCTTCGGAGAGCACACCAGCACTCCCCATTTCCTGGGCAACACACAAACACAGCCAGGAGCCTGGTTAGAATACTAACACTAAATAAAGTCCACCATTTAGAACAGGCCCACAGATTTTTACATAGTCATCACAGACACACACAGCAAGCTACACCTCCAAATCAATTTCAAGAACAGTCAATACTTATTTAACACACTAGCTGGGCGAAGTAAATTAAGTTTGATTTTCACAACTGCTTGTGAGTGTGCCTCACAGCAAAAGAAAAGAAGCCAAAACCAAGATCTGCTTCAGGACTAAGAACAGGGTTTTTGTGGTCACTCTCCCATGAAATCACTGCAATCTCTCTATTTTCTGAGTCAACTAAAGAAGTATTATCACAAAAAGTGGCAAGAATATTTTGCCTTATCTAAAATTATAACCCTATATATTCACAGTAAGCGAAGAAGCCTTTCAAATCTGTAAGACTATACGTGATGCATTTTTAGAAATTGCTACAGAAATACTATGGCATATTGAGTTTGCCAAAAAAGAGACAGACATTCTAGTACGGTAACTCACTATACTGTGTATAAGATACTGATGACTGAATTTCCATAAAATCTTTTGCCTCAAGAGAACTAAAGGTTCATCTTAAGCAGTTTTTATCTTAACTCTTGAAAGCATGTGCCAAGTTAACACACACCACAGAACCGAATTGACAAAAGTGGCGTCAGCTTTTATCCTCTACTCCACTAGAGGCTCACTTCAGGTATACAAGTTAGTTATGACAGCTGGCCTACCAAAAAGCAAATCTTACACTTTAGAATGCTGAAGAGCATTACCGTAACTTCATCCTCTTACAGATTTCTGAAAGATACCCTCAAACTCCAACCAGTTTCCTGTAATTTCCATAGGCAGCTGCTTTCCACAATAAAGTGTAATGTTTGTTACACTCAGTTGTTTGTTAACTCACAGCTAGATCTCTCATTTATGGCTGCCCCATATTTCAGCTTTGTGAAGCACAAATTCATATGCTGCTTTGTGAAATGCAATTGAAATTCCCATCACTTGAATTCAATTAGAAAATACTGATTTGTAGGGCAGGGCAGGAAGTCATTAAAGGCATATATATTCCCTCTGACTTCAGGACGGCAGGGATAGAGAGTAACACTGTTGAACTTTTGGAAGAAACACCATTACATACCCACCCAGTTCTCTACCAGAACTATGCTCTAGATCCCACTGATGGAAATTAAAACCCGCCTGCTCTGGCCCAACCCTTTGCTATCCCAGCCTCCAGCAAAAGAAGTGTAGAAGTAACTGACAGGTATAAAAAGAACTGCTGTACAGAAAGACACGCACAGTTAATACCACCATTTCAAGGCAGCTAATTCTATAGCTCACTGTACTTTAGGGCAGCCAATTACACTGTGATTCAGACTGCTTTCACTTTTGCTCAAACAGCCTCCAACCGATACTTTCATTTGTTAAAATATAGGCTGGAAGAAGACAACTGTAACTAGAACAGGAACTTGCACTTTCTAAAGCAGGTTTTTGTCAGCAAAACTCTAAAGCATTATAATTAGTCAACATTTAATTACCCCTGACATGCAAGAAATGAAGATGTAATCAAGAATAATTAGAAAAATTGCAACTCTGAGTTGTGTAGCTCACTGCTAGCAGTACCTTACAGAAATCTCAGAGTTCCAATTTCATAGAAATTAGCACAACAATTCAGTGCTAGGACTTTCTGAAGACACAAACATCAAATAGAAAAGGCAATACTTGTTTCTTTATGTAAATTTGTAAGCCTTATACTCATGTGTATCCCGATGGCCCACAAAACAAATACACATACAAAAAAAACCCACAGGCAACAGGCAAGGCCTATATTCAGAGAACTTTTTATTGAACAAGTTTGCAGGTTCTTTTTTTCCCCCCAGATTTAATCCCAGCAGCATTTTTCTTTTCAACAAGTGGAACAGTTCAGAGTTAGTGAACACACAAGTCTGGACCAGACTCATTCTCAGCTATGCCCTGTAAACCTGGTCAGAAACCAAATAAAAGACATTTCCTGGGACTTAAAATTTATGTCATGCAATTTCCTTTCTAAGACAATATCAAATAACGTGATTTCAGGAGATGCAATTACATAATAAATGCAGACAGATTATCAGCATGGCCAATATTAAGCACTGGACTTGAATGCATTATATTGTTACAGCACAGAAGCAACTATTAAGTCTAACAAGCAACACTGTTATAGCACCAATTTCTTGCTGACAAAGAACTCCGGCAGGTCCCGACTTCTTGGATCCCATTTAAACTTCAAAAGGAGACATGCTATACCTAACCCTTGTCAAGTATGAACTAGCATCACAAAGTTTCTAACCTCCTGAAGAGCTCCCTTCCCTTCTGCTTTACTTAACTGGGACATCTATGGATGTTGTCTACCTAGACTCCAGCCTCTGACACCATTTCCCACAGCATTCTCCTGGGGAAACTGGCTGTTCACAGCTTGAACGGGGATAATCTCCACTAGGTTAAAAAATCCTGGCTGGATGGCTGGGCCCAAAAAAGAGTGGTGGTGAGAGGAGTTAAATCCAGTTAGCAGCCGGCCACAAGAGTGTTCCCCAGGGCTCAGTAATGGAGCCAGTTCTGTTGAATAACTTCTCCGATCATCTGGATGAGAGGACCAAGTGCACCCTCAGTAAATTTGAAGACTGAGGATAGGAAGGCTCTATAGAGGGATCTGGACAGGCTGGATCAATGGGCTGTTCAATGGTACAAGGTTCAACAAGGCTCAGTGCCAGGTCCTATACTTAGGTCACAACAACCACATGCAACACTAGAGGCTTAAGGAAGAGTGGCTGGAAATCTGTGCAGAGGAGAAGGACCTGGGTGCGCTGATTGACAGGCAGCTGAATACCAGCCAGCTGGTGCCCAAGTGGACAAGAGGATCCTGGCTTGGTTCAGAAATAGTGTGGCCAGCAAGGCCATGGAACTGATCAACCCCCGGTTCCTGGCGCTGGTGAGGCTGCACCTCAAATCCTGTCTTAAGTTCTGGGCTCCTCACCACAAGACAGACACTGATGTGCTGGATGGAGTGTGCCCAACAAAGGGCAACTGAGCTGGTGAAGGGTCTAGAGCACGAGTCTGATGAGGAACAGCTGAGAGAACTAAAGTTACTTAGCCTGGAAAAAAAGCAGCTCAGGGGAGACCTTACCAGTCTCTACAACTACCTGAAAGGAGGCTGTAGTGAGGTGGGTGTCAGTCTCTTCTCCCAAGAAGAGATAAGGACAAGAGGATATAGTCTCAAGTTGTGACAGAGGAGGTTTAGATCAGATATTATAAAACACTTCTTCACCAAATGGGTTGCCAAGCACTGGCACAGGCTGCCCAAGGAAGTGGTGGATTCACCATCTCTGGAGGTATTTTTAAAAAGTGTAGATGTGGCACTTAAGGACATGGTTTAGTGGTGGACTTGGCAGTGCCAGGTTAACAGTTGGACTTGATAATCTCAAAGGTCTTTTCCAATCTAAACTGTTCCATGACTCTATAAATTAGGCGCTCAGTAAGCAGATTACAGCTTGTTGAAAACATTAACAGTGAAGTTACCGATGACACCAAGCTGTGTGGTTCAGTTGATATGCTGGAGGGAAGGAATGCCATCCAGAGGGACCTTGACACACTTGAGAGGTGGGCTGATGCCAGCCCCATAAAGTTCAACCAAGCCAAAATGCAAGGTCCTGCACCTGGGTCGGAGTAATCCCAGGCACAGCTACAGTTTGGGCAGAGAAGAGATTCAGAGCAGCCCTGCAGAGAAGGACTTGGGGGTGTTGGTCGATAAGAAAATGAACATGAGCTGGCTTCAGTGTGCACTTGCAGCCCAGAAAGCCAACCGTATCCTGGGCTGCATCAAAAGGAGTGTGACCAGCAGGTCAAAGGAGGCAATCCTGCCCCTCTACTCTGCTCTCGTGAGACCTCACTTGGAGCATTGTGTGCATTCTGGTGTCCTCAACATAAGAAGGACATGGAACTGTTGGAACAAGTCCAGAGGAGGGCCACAAGGATGATCAGGGGACTGGAGCACCTCCCATATGAAGACAGACTGAGAAAGTTGGGGCTGTTGAGCCTGGAGAAGAGAAGGCGGCAGACGTCCAGTATCTGAAGGGGGACTATAGGGATGCTGGGGAGGGACACTTCATTAGGGACTGTAGTGACAGGACAAGGGGTAACAGGTTAAAACTTAAACAGGGGAAGTTTAGATTGGATATAAGGAGGAAAATCTTTCCTGTTAGGGTGCTGAGGCACTGGAATGGGTTGCCCAGGGAGGTTGTGAATGCTCCATCCCTGGCAGTGCTCAAGACCAGGTTGGGCAAAGCCTTGGGTGACATGGCTTAGTGTGAGGTGTTCCTGCCCATGGCAGGGGGGTTGGAACTTGATGATCTCAAGGTCCTTTCCAACCCTAACTATTCTATGATTCTAAGTAATGATGTGGCTCACACCAGCTGCACCTGCAATAGTGATTTAGTATGCCAAAGGGGTACTCCTTGGTGCAAGTTTGCATTGTGTCTATTTCTGGAGTTTTGCAGCATTTATTATTAAGGCACAGCCCCAGCATGCTCGAAGCATCATCCTCCCTCCTGGTGAAACCAAAGCTGAAGTCCTACCCCAGGATTCCACCTGTAGCTCACTACTTTTAACAAAGATGCAAGATCCTCCACAGCTTGTTCTCTACAGAAGCACAGTGCATTCCAAGAACTGACATCTAATGCAAACTCCCGACACGAGAAATGGAAAGTGAAGATGAAGTCCTAGAACCACAATGAAACATAGCAAACAGCCTCTCTTCACCACACAGATCAACAACAGAGATGCACCCAACAAACTTTTTATAACAGTACTACATATATACCAATGAAATAGGTTAATTGGTTCTTAAGTTAACTTACTCCTAAACTTGTCCTATATTACAGTATGTCATCAGGGTTGTGGAGGTGTTTTCACAAAGATCATTTTCCTCAAAATGCCCCATCTGTGTACAGAGGAAACACACCAGCAAATATTTTAGAAGTAAGCTGAGGTGAAGTTTTAGAAGTTAATTAACATTTAGGCTTATTTACATTTCCTAAAAAGTGATGATAAAGAACAGGTGTTTGGTCTACCCACTGTCACTTTAAAGGCACAAGATCAAAAATAACATGCTTAAATTCATTCTATGATCTACCCTCTTTTCTGAGACCCATCTGCTCCCTTCAGCTCTACAGTGCCCACTCTCTGTGCTCTGCCAACTCTTTTCTCCTAAAGCAGAGCAACTATTCCTACTGTGCTGTGTTGACGATACCCTTTTGGTGTATGCACTTTCACATTTTCTTTTCCTGCCCTTTTCAACCTTAACTGGGTTGTTGGGGCTGGGGGGGGGAAGAGCTTCTTTCCTGCTGTTTTCCTTCCTCTTTGCCTTATGGGTTGCAGAACAGCTTGGTTGAGCAAAGTCTTTTACTAGTCCAGTAGTATTGCCCACTAAATTATCTGTTCTTGCTAAGTAAGTATTGATACACAGTAATTGAGCTCACGTAGACCTATTAATGTTAATAACCTGATTAAATGAGCGTTCCTGCAAAAGCCCAGAGCAGTGAGCTCACACCCGAGCTAGTCAGACTGACAGTCACAAGGAAAACAGAAAATTGTTTCCTCATCACTGTTGCTTAGCTTCCAAACCGTGAGTTGCCTTACCAAGATTATAAACAAAAATAAAGGACACTGGCTCAAAACTCTTGGAAAACCATGCAAGTGTTAGTGACATATGCTGTAAGGCAACCCAACAGATGGCAAGGTAGAGAAGGCCACTCACTACATTCTCTTGCAGTTGTCTATTCTGTATCAATGGTGCTATCCTGTGCACTTCTATCTCCCCGAAATGTAAGAATGAAGATATCTGGTTTAAATTTTCCCACACACTCCAATTATTAGTATTATTATTACTGCTCTGATTACCACTACTGTTTCATTCAGCAACCTACATTTTTAATGCATGTGCCGATAGTACCTGGAGTAAAAATGTACAAAGTTGTTGAAGATCTATGGTTACACTAATAATAATAATACAGAAACCCCTTAGTCCTAGACATAGTTCCTGTGTTCAAGACAAGCTTGCAGATTTACTACCCTGTAAATGTGCATATGAACTGTGTACCAGAAATGTTGGCTACTGTCTTCCCTCACTACCTTTCCTCACTGAAGTTGTGTCATGAGTTTCTACTCACTTAAGAGATGGACAAGCAGAAAAATCAAAAAAACAACTGAGTTTTACAATACTGTTGTATGATAAAAGGGAGAAGAAGGTACAAGAGTCAAGAGTGAAGTTAAGCCTGAGAAGGGAGGCAGGGGGGAAAGTGGTTTTAGATTTTGTTCTAATTTCTCTGAATTGCCAACAAATTAATTTCCTTAAGTTGAGTCTGTCTCGCCAATGACAGTAATTGCTGAATGACTTTCCTGTCCTAATCTCAACCCAAAAGGTTTCCTTCGTATTTTCTCCCTCTGTCCTGTTGAGGAGGGGAGCAATAGAGCAGCTTGGTAGGCACCTCGTGGCCAGCAAAGGTCAACCCACTAACACTGAACACAGCTGAATGAAGAGCTGTAGTAACCTTCTTCACTTTAGAATTAATAGCCCTCAAACTTCCTTGTTGCTTCCAAAATTCCCTTTCTACTATTTACTGCTAAGTATTTTTTCTACAAATTCTCATGCAAATGCAGTCTTTTATCACAGACTAGAGTCAAGTCTCCCTGCCAGTACAAGCTACATCCCCAAAACCTACTGTAATGCACCCTAATGTAGTGGATAGCAGCAAAACATATTCTACTCACCTCAGAGCCAAGGCTGAGAGTAATTGGTCATTCATAAGCAGGAACAGCAGGTTTAATTTCTATTGCAATACACACACATTGTTGTGTATCCATGGCACTAGCTACGTCTGTTGCGGCAGCTCTGTGGGCTTTCACTCTACTGTCATTGCAGATTCACCCACAGTCCTTTTGACAATAAAATCTCACAGAAAGCACAGCCAAACTTGCAAGCAACAGCAATTATTTTGACTTATTCCACCTACAACAGCCTTTCTCAATGGCTTTCGCTAGGACATTTCCAGCTACGAGGAAGAGGGAGTTCACAGTCTATCTATATTCCAGTATGGATGTAAGAATGGAAAATTGTCATATTACCAGAAAAAGATCTTCACATCAAGTGGAAGCAAAGAAAATAACAGAATGCTTTTATGCTTTTTATAGGCTATGCTTATTACGTACAATACAGCAAAACCAAAAAAGAAAAGGTATTTGATGCCTGGCTGTGAAGCTTTCTTCTTCACTACATGCCTCTTTAGATTCAAAGCAAAAAAAGCTTCCAACATAATACAAAAAAATCATAGGGTTTGTGAAGTTGTTCATCGGCTCACTCTTTGCAGTCTAACCAGACAGACTAAAATACAAGGCACAAGATGCTACCTAGCACAGTGCATACCCCCAAAGCAGGGAGGAAATGGAAATCTAGACTGCCCGGGAAGAAAGTCATTGTACTTTTAAGTACTGAAATATCTTCACTATTAGTTGACAGATTCAGACCTTGAATATCAAAATTCACTACCTCTATTAAAAAAAAAAAAAAGAAAACAACAAACAAGAAATCAAAACCAACAACAAAAAAAACGCCACCAACTATTGTGTGTGCTAATAAAAATATCTGCAACCACATAGCCTCTCCCACCTCCTGGAGAAGAGAACTTCTTAGCCACTTGTAAAACCATACCTGTCATGCACAATTGTCTGAGCAAGACACACTGGGAAAACTATCTAAAGCCCAACAGCAGACTTCCCTTTCAATTCCAGTAACACCCCTCTTCAGACTCTTCTTATGTTCTTCCTCCCATCATGGAAAAAAAAAGTCCCACAAAGACCTATAGCTTAAAATCTGTTACAAAGAAATCAAGTCACTCTACCTCAGAGGAAAGGAAGGAGGTGTGGGAATAACAATACTGGGGGTTGGATATGGAGACTTAAAAGAAAGTCTTCATTCAGACCTTTCCTGTACTAACAAGCAGCTGTTTTTACTCCCTTAAAGGACAATACTGAGTAAAGCCAAATGTGTATCTAGTGAAAACTTCCAGTCTCATAACACTTATGAACAATTAATTACCTCTTTCAAGCACATTCTTCAAAAATAACAGGTAGAACTATCAAAAACACTAGTTTATTGAACTCAAGAGCACTAATAGTGTGTTCAACATAAGAATTCCACTCCCATCAAAAGATGTATTTCCCAAGAAACTAAATTCTGAAACAGGGCAAAGAAAACCTGCTTTTTTCAATTAAAAAACTTCCATGGAAGAAAGCTTTAGTTTTAAAACTTATGCAATGATTGTCTTTGGAATCAGTATGTGGCAGCTTGACACTTAGTGTCCTATTTCCCAAAACTTCAAGATGAGAACTGTTTCACTAGCCATCTGAGGCTACCAGATGCACATTCTGCACAAGTGGCCAATTACTGAACTAGTCAATCAGTAATTACAGTGAATTGGGTGCATTTAAAATCTGGCTCTTAACAAAATAATTATGTCAGTTTATTTGCTTTCTGCACTAATTGAGACCACTTATTCACCCATTTAACAGATAAGTGCCCATGCAGTACTTCTTAAGACTTGCTTTCTGATCAGAAAGCATGCTGCTGAAGAGTATGGCAATGATACTATTATGGCAATGGGAAAGAAAGACTGCTTGAAAAATTTGACCTTTCCACTGGAAAACCACAGCAGATTGGCAAAAACCCTTAAGAGAAGTCACATGGACAGAGGGAGCAACGACAGGCAAGAATTCTATGTGTTGCTGTTCAAAACCAAAAAAACATCACTGAACAGATTGCTTTTTTCAAAACAGACACATCAGACAAATGCTTAGACTGGTTTCACTGAACACAAGTACAACAAAAGGTATAGCTCACAGTCAAAGATGTTAAATAAGATTTTAAAACAGAGAAGCCGCTCTCAACTACTTGTAACAAGTAACTCTTCAACTTCTGAATCTAGCTGTTGATGCACAGCTTCAGCTTCAGAGGCTAAATTTGAGAGGGTTTCTGCATTGTGGTAGTTTCTACCCATAACACCTGTGTTGATAATCTGCACTAACAGGGCATATTTTTCTGCAGTTCACATACTGTTTTCTTGTCATCAGTACCTGCTATGGACAAATCTCAGAAATTAAAAGCACAAACGTTAAGTTTTATATCCCTCTAAGTAAATACAAATGCCTGGGTTTGAAAACCAGTTCCTCAAGTCAAGCAATTGAAAATGTCACAAAGGCAAGGAAAGCTTCAAGGAAAAATACTGATGGTTATATCTGATTTATGGAATGAATATATTAGAATGAGCAGAACAAAGATGGTTGATTTCGTAATCAGCTAGAATAAAGAAATAGCTACATCACCACTCTTCAAAAACGAATTCCCAAGCCTTTGGAGATATGCCATGCCACACAAACACAGACTCCACAAGACTGCTAACAAGAGCAGATTTCTTTGGAAAAAGAGTCCACAATGACAGCTAATTCAGATCTGGCAGAAACTTTTTCAAAACGTCCTTGTGAACATTAAGTTAACCTTCACTCAAAATCTTGGATAAATTCATACCTAAGTTCACTTTGAAACATCAAATTGTCTGAAGTGTTGGCATTACCTCCTGCCACCCAGCATACGCACTCTCTTACTCTGAAGAACTGTGGGGTTTTGCAAGACCGTTATGTTCCTCAGGCTTCGGTTACCATCAGCACAGCACTATATCACACTTTCCCTCCAGCAGTAAAATAACCATGTTATTTTTCTGTTTGTTTCTGAACTTCCCTGTCCCACACTAATTTGAGAATTCTCTAAGCAAGATGGGAAAAAATTATTCTTGCTTTATGACAGTGTTTTACATAATTAGCTCCCAAAGGGTACTGGTTTGCACCAGTGGCCAAAACACATCAACAGGCAAGAACTCTATTTTCTTCTGCGTCAGTGCCTACATGTATGGTTTGCACCAGAAAAACCACTACTGTAAAACAGATAATCCAGTATAATCCTACCAGCAGACAAATTCCTTAAAACCAGGTACAATAAAATAGCATAACTTTGTGGGAAAATATTCCAAAAACTATTTGTGAAGACAGTAACCACATGGCTACTTATTTGCAGCAGTCAAGTATCAGCTGGAAGGGTGAAAACAGAAAAAAAAAAAAAAAAATAAAAATCAGAGGGACAATAAGTTACCAGATGCAAAGAAAGACAGTCAGCACAGAATAAGAACCTATTCTGTGATCTTTATAAACCAAGCCAAAGTTCCTTCCTGGGGCAGAGCTCCTTGGTAGAGCAATGAACCAACCCTCTGAACACATAGCTGATTGTTTTCACTGTCATCTTGAAAATTAGCATGAATTTTAACTCGTAAATTTGGTAGCCTCTGTACTACTACTGTATAACCATTCAAAGGAAGTCTACTAAACCTTACTTGAATTTCAAGCATTGGCCATGCTCTGAGATTTTCTTATTATGATGACTGTAGACAGAAGATGCTGTTCAGGCTTTGCAGAATATAGCCTTTGTTATAATGAAAACCATGCTTCTTTAAGGACTCCAAGGAGCTATCTAGTCTCCAAAAGGTTATAACCTTCTGTAACTCTCAAGAATGAAAATGTGTATAGTAAAATTTCATTGCTATTAGTTAACACTACACAATGAGGAAACCAAGAGGTTGGGGGGGGGGGGGGGGGGGCAGAAGACTGTAAAATTTTAAATAAGTACACTTATGCATTAATCATAACCATATGGTCATAGTATCTTGCATGAGAGTTCAGTAACAGTGCATTTCCTCCTATAGACAAAAATAAAGTAAAAGTTGTCCTGCCCACATGGCTTTTACTCTATTTAACCAATCCTTTATAGAGAAAATTATTACAGTATCCTTATGTCAGTGACATTTGAGGTCAACATCATTCTGGTTTGGAAACCATGTTCAACTACAACTGTCCAGTAACCAGAGATCCAGAAAATAAGGTGTTGGTCTGCAGCTTTATATGGATAACTTAAGGCTCTGACACACCTGCTTATTGAAACTGCAGCACAGAGTAAATGGTGATGTGAAAGACAATCAGACATTTTGCCATCCTCAAAAAGAAACAAGTTCCAACATATTTAAGAAGTCTTAAAGACTGTAAACAGTACAACAAAAAATATCACAAGCAGATTAACTTTAATTTATAAGACATAATACTTTCCACTTGCACTCAATGCAGACAGTTTATAAAGTAAAATAGCACACAACAAATGGTAAAAATTTGGGGAAATGGTGCTTGTAATTTCTTGTTGTAATAGAAGAAATCTTCAGTCCAATTTCTTTCACAGCAGCATGACAAGACAGGTTTTGTTTTAAGTAAAAATGTGGACAGAGAGGGATGCTGAACATGCAACACATTCAGAATTAGTGCATCTGTAAGAAGGCAGCTGCAAAACAGCTTCAGCAAATGAATATTGTTGCACAATATACAGCCTCTCTCAGTCAACAGCCCAAGCTTACCACTGAAGTACAGTTTGAAAAAATCACATGGTAAAACAGCAAACAAGTTAAAAGTTATAGGAAAAAAATGAGTTCACAGTTTCACCTCCCCTTCATAATTGCAGATCTCCTCTCAAAACACCTTCTGATCAATTTTGACATAAGCTGAAGTTGTGCAACATTAAGATAGGCATTGACATTTCCAGCACCAGTACCACTTAACTAGCAGGAGCAATGGCCCAAAAAGAAAGCAAGCCTGAAAAATCACATCAACACCAGCTGGTTTGTACCGCAGAGAAGCACTGACTGCAGTGGGAGCCATGGGTGCCCCATGCTTGCCAGAACTAACCCACTACTTGCCAAAAGTTACTGTGAATTCCCAAACAGCCATCAATGGAAAAAAAGGCGAGTTCATCTTATCTTTCAGACATGTATTCTAGCTCTAAAGATAACCTAAACCCAGTATTTCAATAGTTGGAGTCACTGTAATGGTTACAGAGTTAACTGACCCTTCTAGAAGATTTTCAGTACCTTAGTTTTGCCACAGTTTGAGCTGTAACTTCACTCACGGGTTCTCCCACCCAGCTGAATCTTTCCACGGTTTGTGGCTATGTAAAAGTCAGGTTTTTACAGACTATTGTAGAACTCGTTTTGAAATGTACCCACCGAAAGTGGGTACAACCCAAATCACCCCGCATCCTAGGATGGAGGACCACAACTGTGTTCATCTTTCTTAGTTTTGTACACTCCTACACCGCATATTTCTCTTTACACACACCGTACTTTATAGCTGCCAAAAAAGACACTGTGGTACAATGACAGATGTGGATTATGTTTGTAGAAGCCTCCTTCTCTGCTAATGCAAATCTGAAGGCAACTGACAGAGTCTACAAACAAAACAAAACAAAGCCAATTGTCTTCATTAAAATCCAAACATGACTGAAAAAGAAATAAATCAGTTGTGTTGTCAAGAAGCAACCAAATGGTCAAGTACAGTGATGGAACAGCCCAAACAACAAAGCAAACATGAAGAGAACAGCTTTCCATGCATATTTGCTCTTAATGTGAAATAACTGGCTTTGTCTACAAGTAAACTTGGTAAACAGGTGTATTGAACAGCCCAGTCTAAAACTGCATGGTTATTCCTAGCAGAGACTATTGTTTTGTAAGCCTTAAAGCAAAGTGAATTTAACAGGATAACTAAACTTAGACATTGTTGCCATTAGTACAAATAAACACCAACCAAAAAACACATCTGCAGCACGGTACTGTTCCCAGATTTCCTTCAGTTCCACTGCATTTGACTTTCATGCAGAGACCAAGCAATATAGGCAGCATTTTATACTAATGTTTAGTAAAACACATGTTTGTTCTTTTAGGGCTTGTGATTATTTTCCAAGATAAAGTGAAGTAAACAGCTACATTTCCATAGCATAACTTCCTTTGCTTTTTCACCTACAGCTTATCTTCACCCCATTACTTTCTTTTCTTATACAAGATGCTTTGTTGGCAACTGATGAAAATTACATACAACATATACTATGCCTTTTATGATCAAGTAGCACCCTATATCATTACATTTCCTTTTCCTGTGCCAGTGTGTACCAGATACTATGCAAATTATTAGATTCTTGTAGACCAACTTCCACAGAAACACTGCTGTTGAACACTGGGCATCAGATACAGAAGTAGTCAGTTGCTAGTTCAAGCTAGTTTCAGAAATGGAAGGTTTGAGCTCCTTTTTTTCATATTCTGCCAGCATGCAATTATTTAATGCTTAGATCTAGGATCATAAAAGTTTCAGTTAATGGAAAATAATCAAGTGACAATCTAACTTTCTTTATAAGTGCCTGGTTAGGTAGCAGATTTCCCAAAATGTATTCACCATACGTTCTGTGGTCCATGGCAGGAATACTGTCATGTCAGTATCAGTAGCTTTTCATAGTCGCAGGGAAAAAGAGAACATGCAATTTATTTACACAGTACTTTTTTTCAACTAAGATATAAAGAGCACAGCTGCTAGAGATTCAAATACAAACTCGAGAGCACAGCACAGGAACTGGACAAATAGAATACTGCTTCTGCTGCACATCTTCAATCCTCAAAGGAGTAAGAGGGCAGTGCATGTTACAACTGACTACTATTATCAGAATGGACATAAGAACTAGAATTGCACTTCCAGAAAAAAAAAGGCAGACTCAAATTAACAGCTGAAAAACTGCATAGTGCTACCTGTGAGATAGATTATACTAGGATAAGTAAACATAAAAACTGTGATTATTAATACCATGTTAGGGACTAATTACTCCACTATAACATGCTAAAAGGCATTTTTACTAGACATGAGTCTAGCATTCTCTTCACTAAAGTATTTAGGGGATTAATCTTAAAGTTAATGTGGACAAATTAAGATGACACACTTGGGCATGCTAGCACTCAGAGGAACAGTAGAAATACAGCCCATACCGTAGTATCCACCTATTCAAACTATACAACTGGGACAACTCCCATCTCAACAGTAGTTCTATCAATGTTAGCATCATTGCAGTAACTGGGAAGCACTGATGCCTGCTGGCTGAGCTGGGAAAAAGCTTTGTTTTCCTGGCAAAAACCTAGAATTCAGAAAGGGAGTAAAAGAGAATCAACTGCTTGACCATTGAACTATGTGCAAAAATAGCATTCAGGCATGAAATAACTACTAACTTCCAAAACCAGAAGGGAAGCCAGCACTAGCACTTCCTATCGTTCCATTGCCATTTTCTTCATTATTTGTATAGTGGCAAAATGCCATTTGAATACAAGGGGGGATGGAAACTATAAAATTATTGTCTTAAACTGATAAGCCTGAAAAAGAAAACTAAACCATGTCACAAGAAAGCAAACATGCTGCTATCCCAGCTGCTACAGCCTACTGTCAGTAAGAACATGAGAACAGTCTAAATGAAAACATCGTGCAGTTGCCAGAAGAACAGTTACACTGACATGCTTCCAAAAAAACACTCCCATTGGAGACTTCTTTCTTCAGCTGACAAAAGAGCCAGCTAAACAAATTCAGAGCTAGAAAACTGATATCCGTAAGCGCTAGCTGATAAAATAAGCTAGGAAAAAAAAACATCTTTTAATTACTCTGAGAAGATGCTTATGTGAAAGTATGTTTTCCGGACTGACCCTTTAACACTTCCTCTCTGACACCTCCCTCCAGGAAAAGGAATGCAGTACTTTAACCTGCAGAAGACAAAAGCAGGCAAATGTCTTCAACTCACTTAGAACTGCGTCACTGCAAAGCTCACACTTCCAGGCAGAAAGAAGAAAGTCAGACTTGTTCAAATTTTGTATGAGAAACAGCAGCAAACAAAGTATCTCCATGTACAAAAAGGCCACTGTCTCCAGTTTGAAAGAAAACCAAACCCACACATGCTTTGCCAAAACCAGTTTTACATCTATCCTCACTTGTATAAAATAGAATCTCTACCTCAAAATACTGCTTTAACTAAGAAATACTGCTAAAAAATACCCAAACCAACCCCCCCCCCAAAAAAATAACCAACCAACAAACAAACAAACAAACAAAAAAAAAACAAAACGAAAACCCACAAAAAAAATACCACCCAAAAAAAAACAGCATGTGTCATGATGTTCTGGCAAAATATCATGACAGTACAAGAGGAAAGTGATATAGTCATATAGCTAACATGAATTAGGAATAAACTCAAAATAAGATGGTATACAACACTTGAACTGAAAAGTTTTCATAATCAAAGCAAACTGCACACACTTATAGCTGTTTTGCATACATAAACAAGTGCTTAGAGTCAAAGAATTTCCATCATTTCAATCCTTTTATGGATCATTTAAATAGAAATTGCCATCTTAAACACAGTTTCTCCTTGAGTTCTGCTAGTCATGTCTTTTAAGAAAAAGAAGGTAACATCTTAGAAGACTAATATGTGCATAGACCCACTAACATCCAGCACCTTGCTTAGTCATCATTATGAACTGGCTTTCACCACAAATTGGGCACACTAAACCCAGTGTTTCCTAACATAGTCCTAGGAGTCTTTACAAGATTTTACCAAATCACTTCAACAGCACTACCCTACAACACACACCAAAGAGCAGCTTACAATTAAGAAGGAATCAGTTCAGGCATCGTAAAGTATTGAAAGAACGTAACATCGAAAGTTCTCCTGCATCCCAAGACTTCTCTAACAACATCCCTAAACTACCTTTATAATCATTACAGGATACATAACATTCAGTGAGTAGCAGAAAGTTTTTTTACATCACTTTTCTTGCATACTTATCCAGATCTGGCACTGGAAACTTTTCTCAGTAACTGGGACAACATCATCATGAGATGATAGCCACAATAACAGTTAATCTGAACAAATGCCATATTTCCAAACTGTTCCCTGCATCTGAACTGTACTTGCTTTTCGAAATATACATCAGAATATCACAATTTAAGCAAAACCGAATATATGTGAACTGGAGGATTTAGAAGTGGTCAGTATCAACCACACTAAGATTGGACACTAGCTGTGGTTCACTACACAGCTTGACTACCATATCAGATCCAGACCCACATTCTATTAAGCTTAGCACCATGAGGTCCCATTACACTTCAATGCTGAAGGCTGAAAAGCTTGAGTTATCTTTTCCCTATGATGTATAACTTGGGACATTATCATTTCTTGAAGTCCATTCAATTACTGATTTTTAATCCATAAAAGCCAATTATCTAATACAGCTTGTTGAGTTACACATAGACAATAAGGTTTGGGTTTGAGTGAAAGGCCATGCCAAGAGAAAGCCACATAGGCATTTCTACCATAAGAACACAGCTAACATTCACAGATACCTAAATCCTACTAGGGAGAAGCCCTTTTCCAAGTCCATGGTGTAGTAATAGCCTGTTAAGACCATTCAATCTTTTGCATGATAGAACGAGGACTATAAACAGTGCTGTAATGCAAACAACAGTCAAAAGTGTTCTGAACAGCTGGTGGTATCTTTTCACCAGACTTTCTAATACTGTTGGACAATGTTTACAACAGCCAAGTTTATCAAGAAAATCATTAACTATACATAGCCAACCTAACAAATTTACTAGTTGAAATCATCAAAAAATTTACTACATGCTTAAAAATAAACCCCACAAAAACCCCCAAACCACCACAGAGCTACTTTGGCACATCACCAAATAAAGACACAACCATGGCCCAATTTAAAACATCTGCAACCATTAAGGAATAATAATGAAAAACTTAAAACCAAAAAACAACACATTAAAAAAGTCACACTCCGAGACCATCCGTGTGTATAAAACCAGTTTTCACATAAGCTTCTGCCTCTCAGGATTGCAAGCACACACGCAAGAGAACATTAAATGATTGCAGACCAATTTTATCATCTTGATTTTCAAGCTACTGTTCCCAGGATACAAGAAGTATTTTTCCTAGAACACCACTATGATCTGCATTAGTTATCTCAGTAGGTAACTGAAATGGATTTTTAAGCAAATAGCTTTTGCTGTGTATGAAGCCAGGTATTGTAGGTCTAGGCCAGAGTGAACATCAGGATCAATCTCTTGCTTATTTTTGCTAAAGAATATTCAGAAAGTATTGGGAATAACTGAACAACTGCACCTTAACTTTCCATGCTTACTTGCACTTTGAATATGAAACCTAAGGATGCAAAGAAGTGCTGCTAGTTGCTAGGCCACTATCCACTACTTTTAGTTAAATAAAAAGGCATTTGGAGTCAGAAAGAAGCATTTCAACTATCAAGACCTGCAAGGACTTAAAATGTGCTTATTAACAGAAAGCACACAGTTTAACAAGTGGGGTGGAGGCACTTCTTTTAATAGACATCTACCAATCTAAGAGATATTAAGAATGGCTCTTAGAGGTGCACCAAGTAATAAAGCTCCAGCTCTCTCACAGGCTCCTATGGCACTTGCTACAACTACTGCTCACCAACTGCTCACCATCAGAAAAGCTAGATGTTCTGTCAGGAGAACAGAGAGAAGCATTTCCTTAATTAAAACTTGAAAAATATTCAGTAACATAGTATATATGGGTAATAACAATTCCACATGGTGGAACAGTCAGTTCACCATTTGTTGAGGATAAAGGACATAGAACATCTTCATGTCAGGGGCTGCTGGCAAAGGAGCACATTGCGCTGTGACACTACAAGTCAGAACTAAAGAACACCCCTTATTTGCTCCAAAGAGATAACACAGGAGCAAATGATCAAGGTTGCTGTTGATGGATGATCTATTACGGTAACCAGGAGGACTGGTGCATTCCCCTGTAGCAGATGATGTGCCACCACCCATAACAAGAGCTTACTACACTGTCTGGACAACATATGCAAACCTTATTTTGCAAAACTCTCCAGCAGATATATACTTCAATTCAATACACACACCCCCCCCCCCCCAGTGTGGCGGGTCCACCTACCACAGTAGTGGTTTTGTGATGGGGACATTTCCAAACGGTTGGACGATGACCTGTAAGTATTCAGGCTGGCTGTCGATTAGTCAGCAGCAGCTTGCTACCAAAATAAGAAAGAAGGAAATTCTCTTTTTCCTTACGAAGGTCTTAAGAAAGCCTAAGTGTACTTAAGTGAACAGAGCTTTCCATTTAATTTAAGGGAAGCAAGAAAGAAAAAGAACAGCCAAGCTATCTACAAACCTCAGTGTTTCATCTCACTAAAACATATATCCATATATACACCGATATATTTATCGACCATCCTTAAATCAACAAGCCAGCTAGAGTAAATTTATTTTAGCAACCAAAACTAATTCTGGCTGTGTTGATTATTTCCAGGGTGGCTAAATATTTGGAACTGTATACAAGGAGAAAACATTTTCTACTCATTAAGTCATAGGTCTTTGAGAATTTGTACACAATAGCATTAGTTCAGTGCCAATTCTTTGTACAATCTTTCCTTGTATAAAGTCTTTTTGTTTCAAACACATCCATTACTCAGTACAGCCTATTGCATTTTTCTACTGCTTGAACTCAGCAGAATCTCTAGTATTCTTTGCTTTCATTAAAAAAGCATCCAGGTTTTACAACAATTTTACAACTTCCATAAGAGAGCACAGTTATAAAGAAGACAAATCCAAATTATTGCATCTGATATGCACTACGTAGCAGTTTTGGGGAATATACAGAATGCTCTAAAAATTCAGACTTTCTGTTCTTTTATTATCTCATGCCTTTCCCATTTGAATTCCTTAAGTGAAGCTCAAAACTAACATCTGCTTGGATAGCCCCTTTACAGAGATGTGCTTTGACAGGTGGTGGAGCTATTCGGACTAACATATTTTAACTTGTTTTAGTGACAATAAAGGTACCCTGGGCAAGTAACAAAACCAGTGTACAAAAAAGGGACAGTGCAGAAAATAAACAGTTTAGATGTCAAGACAACCAGGGAAAAAAATAAAGCGTTGATAGATACCTGCAGAGGCTACACTGGAAGGCTATCATATGAACTAGTTGCTTTTTTCCCCCCTCAGGAGAAAAACAACTTTAACGCACAAGTTGATACAGACCAAGGAAAAAAAAAAAGCCTACCGTAAAGCCACAACAGAAGTTTGGAAGTTTAAAATATACTATAGTCCAACAGGAGATGCATCAGTTACACTTTAATAAAGAAAACAGATGCTGAGGGGTTTTTTCCACTGTCTCGATCATTAACAACTGCCACAGGACACAAATAGTCTAGGACTGCTTCATTCATGGTAAGATTACTTGGCAAATGAGCACTTAAAGAATGACAGATGAGAAAGCACTGGGTATGCACCAATAACATACAGGTTTCATAAAATAATTCATTCTCCAAATAAGGGGGGAGAGAGAAATCCAGCACACGCACAAAAAACAATGACATACTTAAGTATCTTCACTTCCACTTAGCAGGAGAGGTCTATCATACGAAGCTTTCTGTGGAAGAACCTTACAGACCCAGAGGGAACATGAAATGGTTCAGTATCTAGAGTTCTCTACTATTTTATGCTCTCTCTTTAAATTCCCAAACACATAAACCAAACATTTTAATGTGGACATACAACTTTCTTCAATCTTCCCTCCTCAAGCCATCCCTTATTCCTCTGAAAGCTTACATGAAAGGAAAGAGAAGATGAGAAATAATTTAAAAACAAAAAGCATGAAGAGCAAACCCAGGCTTTAAAATTTATATAACTAAAGATTCCACTGCTTTGCATTACATGATGGCAAAAAACAACCGCTTAGTGTTTCCTTCTGTAACACCCACGCTGATATTCGGTTTCCATACTATCCCGATATATCCGGGCAATGACATTCAGCCCTATATTCCTGCAAAAAAAAAATGCAAATGTCTCACTGCTTCCTGCAGATTCATTATTAGAATTTCAATGCACTGCAAACATATGGCACTGGCAATATATTAGCAATACACGGCTTTTCCACCGAGCCCTAATAAAAATTAGGGCTCGGTGGAAACAAGTTATCAATGGCCAGGGAGTTGAAAAACTGTTTGTACAATGCCTGGCTATCCCTTGATTTGTACCACTATAGCTAAACTGCTCTCAAGAGTAGTTTTATTGAGAAAAGATTTAAGTGGGCCAAATCAACTTAAACAAAAATACAAGTTTTGTTTATCATTTGCATTGACTTCCTCTGAGCAGCTTACATTCATCACCTGAGTTTCACAAGATCAACTGTGTCCTCATCCTTTCTTTTCAAACAGATTTAACTTAACCAAAACCACTGTATATTATATTATTTATAAGTTTCATGTAGTCACCAAAAAGGCAACCAAAAATATTTCCTAGGCTGTCTGCTGGAAATATTTTTGAACAGTTTCTAGTCCTGCAACAAGGGTTATTTTCTTGTGACACCCAGTACCAATATAAAAGTGTCTCTTCTATACTAAAGCAGAGTGTCATTGTGAGTTGCTTTCTAGAAGACAATACCACGTATCTCATCTGATCTACCACCATCTTAACAAAACAGTACCAGTTATACACAAGCACTTCAATAACACATAACATTGTAAACCAAAGAGAAAAGGTCCAAAGAGCCTAAAGTGGAAAAAATAATCAGGATTTCTAGGGAAAAAATGTGGAATTACCATGTAATTTTGAAAACAGATTAAAGTTCTCTAACATATGTTTAAATAGGGTTTGGGGGTGTCTAAAGACCAAGTGATGATAATTGCCTTTTCTTAAATTAGAAAAAAGGGTTATTACATCACTTTTCATGATGTATTTTTAGAAGGATCTAGAACACATGGAAAGAATGACTGGCATTTATTTGCAATATGTCTCAAAACACAAGACCAACAAGACAGAGCAAGTAAGGTACATGGCACACTTCATTAGTGCAGTACGTTTTCAAACTGTGTCTGTCTAATGACATCACTAAAGCTTATAAACTTTGTATACAGAGATCACAGTAAGCAGCAAACCACAGCAGCAACGGAATAACAGAGAAGTGCAGCAAGCTACTACAGTGCCCACATGAAAGGGAAGAAGTGGGTGAAAAGCTGGTTAATGACCATGTTTTGTATGAAACTACTGAAGAATTCATTCTTGTTTCCCCAACCCTTTCTGCCACATATCAGCCCTGCTCTACTTCTACGTTTATGAAACAAACTGGCTAACAGCAACCCAATAGCAACAGCATCTATATCAAAGCCAAATTCACCAGTTTCTAATCTGGCAGGTTGCAGGGGACAACACAACAGTCTTCTAGCTAAGAAGTGATTTCTCATTGCCCCCCCATATCAACAGGAAAAAAGCCCCACTGAAGCATTCCAAATAGCAGATTAAAAGAAAAGAGCTTGATACAACCACAGCCCTAAAGAGACTACCCAAAATTTGCCTTTGACTGTCTTGTCATTGCACTCAAAGTTAAATTTTATTAAGTAATCCACAAAAATAAGTGACTGAATTGCCAAGACACTTTGTCAAGTGACATATGTTATATTAAAAAAATATGACAAACACCAGAGACTCATATTTGCATCCTAGTGCGAGAAGGACAGCTTTATTATTGAAATGCATGGGCACCTCATTTCTTTTGCATTTATTGTAGAACTGTAGAAAAGAGAAACGCACATCAGCAGAGACTGTAACCTGTTGTAGAGGAACATCCTTCTCTATCTCCTTGCACCTTCTAGATGCCACAGAAAGGACACATGATAATCTGACTATTTTAGCCTTACTTTTTCACTTGTCTGAAGACTAAGATATTAGAAATCGCGTCCAATGTCACATCATATAAGGGCCTGAAGTTACGTTTTAAAATTATGTGGCAAGCTAACCTTAAGATTTAGCAGTTAAACCTGGCAATGCCTTCCTCAGATGAAAGGAAAAAAATCAGAATTGGAATGGTTGCTTTTAACCTCCTTCCAAAAAGAAGCTCTACTGCCTTACCGCACCCTTAGAGAAAGGGTCATACTCCGGCAAAAACAGGCTAATGCATGTGAAATTAAAAGACACTTCCTTTTTCCTCCTACTTAAACCTTCAGAAAGAAGGTTAGGAATACTAAATCTGTAGCATACATAGCACTCTTACTCTCCTATGTACGTCATTATGCATAATGGCAACAACAGCCTCATTTAACAGTAAATGAAATAGTTTAGGGGTTCCAAATAAAAAGGAGACAATAAATAGGAAAAGAAAGCTTTGCACATGCTGGAAGGAGTTATTCTAAAGTTTTATCCTTGTAGAACAAGAACTTGCAAAGTTCGCTTCTTTTTCCCAGAGTTTCCACAAAGTCATGGAGTCACTTCCAATTTGTCATGCACTAAAGGCAAAATATCACCTTTTACTTCTGATTTTATTTCATCTCAGCTAGCTCCATGGTACACCACTTATTAAAAGCCTGCTCCAAAATAACAAAAAAACCCAAACAAAACCACAATACGGAAAGGAAAAATAGCACTATGTACAGGGCAATAACCAGTTCTACAGGAGAAGCCTGCCTCCTTGTGGCTCAACCAACCGTTAATCAGATTTCTCCATTCCATTACACCCAGTAAATCTGGTGAGCCCAGAGTAACAAGCTTCTAGTTCAAAGTGATTTTGGATTTGGTGTTGTTGGGGTTTTCTGGGGGGGTTCTTTTTCTTTTTTTTGGGGGGGGGGGGGGGGGGGGGGGGGATAAGGGAGAGAGAGTTGATGAAAAAGAAATACGTTTCTAATTTTAAGAAGCACTGGCAAAAGTTACCCTTCTCTTGTTACTGAAAGATTGTTTTTAGCCTCCTCCTTTACATAGCAAAGGGTGGGAAGGGACAGAGGTCCAACATAAAAACAACTGACACTCTTTACATGGCAACAAAAGATTGCCAGCATTCTGGCACCTAAATCCAGGAGGCTCCAAACCTTGGCTCAGCTGTAGCTTAACCTAGCAGGCCCCTCTTGATGCCTTAGCTTTTAACAGTAAATGCCCTTGCTGCCTACAGGTGTCCTCTGGGGTATGCCTAGTAGGATTTCACTCTTGGCAGCAGTGAAGCATTGAGTGCTTCCGACAAGATGCAGACATTCCTCCGTCTTGCCTGAAGGGCTCAGTTACAAGGGGCTACTCTCTTAATGCCTAGAAGAGCAAGTTCTTTTGGAAACAGCTGGAGGTTTTGGCTGGCAGTGGTTTTTTGGGTTGAGTTTGTTGGGTTTGGGTTTTTTCCAATCCAGTCACTCTACTGTGCAAGAGCTTGGTGGTTAAAGAACTCAAAACCTGTGTGACGAAGAGTCAAATTCAAATCCACACTCTTCAGAGGGGATCACATCACAATGACTTTGGCTTGGGAGGGTATGAGTAACTTTCTACCCATTTTTCACCAGCTGCTCCACATTGTACAAGTCTGGAACACAGAGCATAAACCACTTTTGCTGTGGGTTAGGAACTTCAGTCACAAAAAGAAGGGAAGTTCCAGTCTCCATTCCAAAGTCTTTTTTAATATAAAACACATTAAGTGAACATAAAAGTAGCCCACATTTTCTTACATTCTCGCAACTGTAGGGCTTGCAAGTTTCTTTCTTACGTGTTACTGCCTCTCTTTTGCAAACTGTTTCTCTAACCTTTACACAAGTGAATCAGACTCACTCTTTCCAATCTATAACCCAGTGGCTAGAAAACGAATGAACTGAACATGGCTCTCCTGCGCTTACAATCATTTTAATTGGACATTCACTAAAGGTGAGAAGAAAGCAAAAAGAGACACTTTTTCCCCCTCCAAGAACATTTTGAATTAAAGGCTTCGACTCTACCCTTCTTTTCAAGAATTTATTTTTTTTTTTTAAAGACAAAAAAGAAAAAGGTTGCCACACCCAAAATTCCAGACATGGAAGACACCACTTCTTTCTACTACAGTTTTATGCCTAGGTCCTGAGTGAGAAACACTGCACCTTCCTAATGTTTTTGTTATTACTATTCACACATTTACCAATGAGACAGCTTCTACCTTGTGTGCTTTAAACACTTTCATGCCAGTTCAGCTCCTATCAGGCCAGAGCACTGCACGCAAGACTGTGGATTCCACTGCTGTCGCCAGGGGCCAAAAGTCTGGTCAAGGCTGTACCACACACTGCAGCATTCAAATAGCTCCATAGATCTCATTAGAAAGTTGTAAACAGAGAACCAAAACAAGTACAAGCTTACATGAACGCAGACACTATTCTAATAACAAAAGCAAGGGGAAAAAAATAATAATAATCACTCTTCTTTTACTCAGGTGCAATGCTGGCAAAGGGCAAACATCTTCAACTCCACTGAAGAGAAAGTGAATGGTGGTGCACATCATACAGCAGGACTGGCTGCCGTACTAAACACATCCAGGACATCTGGATAACAAACTAGCTCTGTGTATGGAAGAAGAATCACCCTCGTGGAAAAAACATTCTGTTTGTATAACTAGGTCTGTAATTAACAGGTAAATTGCTTACACAGTTGGAGAACTATCCCCTCCCAGCTTTTGTAATTTTATAGTCTGAACACTGCAGAAACTTCAATTTACTAAAGGTGATGTTCTTCTGTACAAACTCCATTCCCATTATACTGAAATAGTGGGCAAGTAATAAGGACTACATGAAGTCATACACACAAAGAAATTTACTACAGGAGGGTTTCTGTTCCTAAGTTTAAGACAGTTTGTGTTTTTGCTTTATACCAGGGTCTGACACTAAGTTAATAAGCCTTTTATTGAGATTCAAAAGCCATTACATTACACGCATCTTCCTCTACTTACATTTGTTAACCTACGCTGAGGCGCAGGATTAAATTTTACGCTTCACTGACAGAAAATAGAATCCTAAATCACCAATGCACGTATAATTGTTAATTTCCCCACTTGTTTCTTGTGGTCACAGTACCTACTTTCTTCCTTACCGCAGTTTAACTTTAAACTTTCACATTTTTAGTCCTAGCACTGTGCTTCATCAAATGTCTCATTTTCTTTAAATTATCTTTCCTAAACTCTCCCAATTACCCAGACCAGCAAGGTTTACTGAACTTCACACAGAATTTTAATAAATCATACTACTGAAGCACGTGTCAGTATATCTTAAAACCATAATAAAAACTCCTGCTAATATCAATAATAAAGAGCAGCAGGTTCCAGTAGATTAGGTACTAGCCTCATACCCAGAAAAACTGGTTTATTTTCTATTTTATTCTCACCTAGTCTTCTAGGTGACCTTGGGCAAATCACTATCCCCAACCTTGCAGTTTCTCCAGCAGTAAAAATGAATTGAGCAGAGTTGCAAATCTGTCTGGAAACTCCAAATGAAGCATAATATAAGAGTTAAAAATGTATTTCCGTATCTGCAGATATATTTGCCTTGATAGCTTTTCTTTATACCACTACACATCAGCAGCAGCCCAAGACTGCTTTTCCTTTCTAAATACACTCTGGTGGTTCTTCAAGAAAGGCTTTATAGGCTACTGCTTTACTTTCTATCTCATGCTTGATCTATTTCTGCTCCTGTATCTACTTTGAAGGACCAAGAGCTTGTATTTAGCAATACACACTTAACACTTACTTTAATATATAATGTCAAAAGCTGATGTTGAACACATTCCTAAACTACAGGGAAAAGATATAACAGGGCACATCAGAACAGAGAGCCAATTAGCAACGAGCAGCAACTCATTCTCCAGACCCCTGCTCATGTAAGTAATCACGCAAGTATTTGCTTTCACAACCTGCCACGGGAACCAGTCATCAGCAGAATTTTACTGGAGATACACGCACTGATGAACCAAACTGCAGCACAGCAACGTGAAGAGATTCCTCTCCTTATACACGGCTACATTTAAGAAAGGCTACTTTTCACTTAACAGGAGACTGCCATTTAATTAGCAAATAACACTGCTTAGCTGCGATGCACTTCACTCACTTGCCCTCTTCCCACTACCGGGTTTTCTGAAACAGATGCAATTCTGAGATGCTTTATCCCCTTTCCTGTTCCAAAATCTAAGGTCTAAACAATCTCTAAAAATCTCTTGTCTTTGGTAGGCGCTCTTTTCCATTTTTTTTTTTTTTTGGGGGGGGGGGGGGGGGGGGAGGGGGAGGGAAAGTCCACCAAAAGAAAAAAAAAGCACGCTTACTCATAATTAGTTAGTGGATAAAGTTGTCACTTGACACACCATGCCACGAAACCCTGGTTTAATTGACATAAACATGAACTACGAAGCACTTAACTCCCAGTTGCCTTCCTGATCAATGAATTACTACAACACACGGAGAAATTTACTTCATAAGTTGATGGACAGAATAAGGAAAGCTTAGTCCTGTGCTGTCAATAGACAACTTCTTGGAGGATAGCAACTGAGCCGTTAAAAAAAAAAAAAAAGGAAGAAACAGACCTTCCACATCACAGACACGAAACGTGACAAATCCAGCTATTCCCTGAAACATTGCAAAACAGATCCGAAAACGCTATCTTCTAGGCTTAGCGCTAAGGAGCAAGAAAACCACTGTGCATCCAAGAGGGAAGACAAACGGGGAAATGAATTTCCAGCTCGGACCCTCGCGTGTTCTCGAGGTGGGAACACGATCCCAAACGACTCCGGTGAGGCGGGGGAAGGGAAGAGAGGAAGAAAGGGGCAGAGACTATCTGCTGGGAGGGGAGCGGAGCCAAGCCGAAGCGGGCCCCCCATCCCCGGAGAGCAGCCCAGGTCCCCGCCCGCCCCATTCTCCCCTCCCACACCAACTTCCCCCGGCCCGGGACGTGGCCGGTCGCAGTTGGGTAGGGAGCGACGTGACGAGGCTGAAACCGGTCTGAAGTCCACAAAGAAGCCATCTGCCTCCGGGAAGCGGGCTGGGGAAGGGCGAGCGGGCTGGGGACAAGGAGAAGCCGGCGGGAGTTTCACCCCGCCTGAACGCCAGAGCCCCCCCACCAGCAGGGATGAGGGTCTACCCCGCCGCAGGAACGGGCAGCGCCGCTCCCCGCCCAGCCCGGCCCGAGCCGCCCCGCCGCTGGGGCACGGATCAAGCACACCTTCCCCGCCCGCCCCGCGCCGCGCCAGGCTCCGGGCTGGGCTCTCACCTTCCTGCCGCCGCCGCTGCCGCCAGCCAGTGCGGCGCTGCCGCCCGAGTACATGTAGTAGGCGATGCCCAGCACCCAGAGGAAGGCAAAGCAGAGCAGCAGCCGAGACCTGCGCCGCATCCTCCCTCCCTCCCGCGCCGCCGCCAGGCCACCAGGAAACGGCCAGCAGCAGCCTCCACTCCTGCCGCCGCTGCCGCCGCGCAGGGTCAGGGGGCAGAGGGCGAACGCCCGCCCCCCGACCAATCCCGAGCCCGCCCGGCCCCGCGGGGGGCGGGCCGGGGCTACCGGCGTCGCCATGGTTGCAGCACGCCGGGCCGCCGCCTCCTCGCTCACTGGCCGGGGGCTGCGCGCCCCTCGCGGCCGCACGGACCGGGCCCGGCGCTGCTGGACCCTCCGGGCCCTCTCCCCAGCGGTTGCCTGGGAGCCAACGGCCTGGCGGCAGCGCGGGTAACGCTCCCCCCCTCTGAAGCTGCGGGGCCGAACCTCTGTCCCTATCCCGGCTGTGCCTTTCCCGGGCCGGCCTGAAGTGGCCGGGCCGCGCTCGCAGCGGAGCGCCTGCAGAGCCGTGCGGTCTGGGCCCGGGCCGCCGCCTGCCTCCGGCCGAAAGCGGCAGGGGGCCAGTAACCGCGCTCCGTGAGTCTGGGTGCCGGCTCCCTGCGGAGCGGCGGCACGGGCAGCGCCGGCGGCGGGACCCCGGACTTGAGTGGTCCCGGCTCGCTGGTGGCTGCACACGCATCCAGTGCAGTGTCCGAGCACCGTCGTGCACCACTGATGTGTCGGTCGTTCCTCATTTGGGTTGTCCCGCTCCCACCCGTATGGCTGGTTATACAGAGTCTCCCAGTTCTCAGAAACTCCAGACTGGCCACCACAGGTCGTCTGTCTGTCTTTCCGTGGGAACAGCAGGGAACAGATAACATGCTCTATGAAGGTGCTGTCCTTGAAGTCACTTGAGGCAGGTCTTCATTAAACCTGTAAGGTGAGAAAGTCGTGTTGGATCATGTCCAGTGTCATCTGTGTGACAGGTATCTGCATATCATTTTATAAGCCTCTGCCTGATGTTATCTAAGAGATTCTTCCATGGGCTTAGGGGAGACATCAAGGTCCTGACAACCCCACCTTCTCGCTGAGGTGACACATCTGCTCGCTTTACACTCCTGGGGTCTCTGCCTGGATTTTCACAGGAGGTTGACCCTTATGGGGCTCCACTCTTAGAGACTGCTCTGCTGATACAGGGTCATTGCTTGTTAAAATTACCTTTCTTCCTGCTTACCTAGTTCCACCCTTAATCGCCTCAGGACAAATGCCACACTGCTGCTGGCTCTCACTGTGTTTCACTGACTGGGGTGTACACAGCTCATGCTACTCTTTTTCCACACCACTGAATTTCCTGTTGTTCAGAATTCGCTGCTATCTCATCCTACTGTGAGACATCGAGAAATGAGAACACAAAACTAAGAAGGGAAGAGACATTCCCTAACAACTAAAAAGCACCTCTATTTCAGAGTCATGGTATCCACTCAAAGCAGAATATTACTGTTTTGTAAAGTTTTTCTGTCATCTCACCATGTTTATCAATAAGCTGATTTACTGCAACCCATTCTGACTGTACCCTGCATTTCTGTTCTCCTTCTGTTTATATTGATGTGAGACCTCTGCCAGCCCAGAGCTACAGAGCCTCTATAAAAGTCTTCTCCCCAAGCCGTGCCAGGCTGTGTCAGGGTTCTGGCAGAAATTCTGTTTCAAGAACAGGAAAAGATCCAGCAGCCAAAAGAAATGGCAGTGAAAAGCTCACCTGCTCACCAGCACAGTCACTCCTCTGACAGTCTTGTCAAGAAGTTGATTCATGTCAGTGTTGGCACTGACTGGGCAGAAGCTGTCTGGCATGCAAAGGTTTCAGTGAATAACTGTTTACCTTCTCACCTGCCAGAGCCCTGATGGAGAGATAGGGTGGATGAAAAGACAAAGGAAGAAATCACAGATAAGTATTCAACCAGGGAATGTAAAATAAAGAGATCATAGAATCATTGAATGGTTTAGATTGGAAGGGACCTTAAAGTTCCAATCCCTCCCTACCCCAGGCAGGGACACCTCCCACTAGACCAGATTGCTCAAAGCCCTGTCCAGCCTGGCTTTGAGCACTACCAGGCATGGGGCAGCCACAGCTTCTCTGGGCAATCTGTACCAGTGTCTCACCACCCTCACAGTAAAATGTTTCTTCCTGATGTCTAATCTAAATCTATCCTCTTTCCATTTAAAGCCATTCCTGTCTGTCCTATCATTCCATACCCTTGTAAAATCTCCCTCTGTGGATTTCTTGTAGACCTCTTTTAAGTACTGGGAGCTGCTGTAAGTTCTCCTCGGAGCCTTGTCTTCTCCAGGCTGAACAACCCCAACTCTCAACCTGTCTTCATAGGAGAGGTGCTCCAGCTGTCCAGTTATCTTCATGGACTTTGTCTCCTCTAGACTCTTTCTTCAGAGTAAATGACTTTTTCAGTAAACTCAGCATTATGATTCTTGGTTTTGAAGGGAGTTGGAGAGAGACACCCACTTTGTGCAAAACACAAGTGTTGGAGTCAAACAGCTGGCACCTATTGAAGTGAGGTACACTGGAGAGTGTGGGCTGCCAGGAGACATGCACGTGTTCTAGATTAGAGTTTTTGATTTATCCAAAGTGTGTTTGATGCAAGTGAGAACAGTTCCTGCAAAAGCACTGATTGTGCCTGGGTCTAAAAAGACACACACACACATGTGCGCACACACACTCCACCCCAAAGGCTAAGTTTTAATTAGCAAGATTTTCTGTAGAATTCAGAGTACTCTCAGCAGCCCAATCTTGTGAGTATCCTCATAAACTCCTGCCACTTAAGCTCTACAATCAGCTAGACATGAGATGAAGAAGCAGCTCCCCAGCTGCTGGGGGATTCCTTTGCTGGGCAGATCTGCTTAGGAAGAGGGTGTTCTGCACTACATGCTTCCCCACAGAAAACATGTGTGCCAAGCACTCAGTTCTGGAAACATAATCCCATTCAACTTTACAAAATCTGCTGGCCACTTACTCTTTAAACTCCTTACAAAACCTACAGAATCCTTTCTTGCTCTTTTCGTAGTCTAAAAGATCTTGGGACGGTCTCCAACGGTGTCCCTGCAGCCCCGCAGGTATTTTCACTGATTTTAGCAATGTGCTTACGTAGATTTTTCCCTTTCCAGCAAAATTAGTCAGCCATGCATGTACAGAAAATCATTCTGTAGCTGCACACTTCACAAGCTTACCAAAATAATCCACTGCACATGCTCAATCGCAGTTTTCAAAGGTTTATACCTCAGTCAAATCAAAACTAATTTCTTCTTGAACAAGCAAATACATGTCTTCTTCAAGGAAGGCTACTTCCATGTCAGAGTTCATTTTTCAGTCTTCTGCTGATAAAGTTATAGAAATGCTCAAAAAAGGCTGTAAAATCCTATCTAGTTCAATAAAAGTTGTGGGTTTTTTTTTTTCACTCTCATGATATTCTGAACTGGCTGAACCAGTTTTGTTCAAATCTGTCCAAAATATTCACATTTGGACAAAGTCCCAATCCGGCAGATTTCATCCTGAATCATTTATATTTCAGAGACCACAGAAAACACAGAGGTTTAGAATGGAAAATATTACATTGCTTTAACTCTAGGAAAAGCTGCCTGTTCCATTACAATGCATTCGCGTGCGCATACCTCTTTCCTCAGAAGTCCTAACGTGTTTAGTCAGAAAAGCAAGACTGGGGGAAAAAAAAAAAAAAGGAGGCACTTCAATTAAAGCAAGGAACTCAAGAAAAATATAAGATATTTTTAATTGATTTTCCCACTGCATTTCAAAAGAAAATATTATCATATTTTAAAAGCAGCATTGCTAGAATGATTCACAGAATATAAATGCTTCTGTATCAACCACAGCCCTTAAACACAAGAGAGATGAAAGCATGTGAGAGTACAAATAGGAGTGAATTTTGCAGAAGGAATCATCAAAACTTTGTCTTTGATCTGTAGGGAAGACACCTAGCTTCAGTGGGACAAATTGTGATCTAGCTAAGTAGGGTGTAAACCAGAGGGAATTTGACTGAATTTATCTGAAAGCAGGTATAAAACCAGACACAACTGCAACTAGAGTCTAATTCAGAGTGTTAGTGTTCATCTTCTTGTAACTGAAGACCACAAAAGCTGCTCGTCTTTTTCTGGAGCAAAATGACCTAGTCAGGGTTCAATGAATCCTCAGACAGGGCAAATGGAAAGCAGACCTCACCTTTAGGAATGAGTCAATCCCTTACTCATGCAAGCAATCTTGTCCTTGCAAAGACAGGAAGGAGGATTTTCAGATCAGGTCTAAACCACAGAAAATATCTTTAAAAGCTTTAAAAGGCCGAAAAT
This sequence comes from Pezoporus wallicus, assembly GCF_028554395.1. NCBI lineage: Eukaryota > Metazoa > Chordata > Aves > Psittaciformes > Psittacidae > Pezoporus > Pezoporus wallicus. The sequence goes on from NW_026637663.1 coordinate 8,351,125, forward strand.
CCAACCAAGATGCCTGAACCTCTTTGAAACACGGAAGCTATTATGTTGCTGATCCAGTTCAGAGTACATTCCTTCAAATGTGTGCAGTTATTTCAGAAAGTATATCATTCCTCCTCTCTCACGAGAAAAGTTACTCATTAGCCTAATATAAACTGTTCTATAACATAGAAATCACACATAAATGTGAAATTTAAAATACATCTGTAGAAGACATAGGTTTATTAATGCCCTGAGAGCTTGAGCTGAGTACTCAGCCCGAGCTGAGTTTGTGTTTGTAGTGCAAGAATTGTGTCTGTATTGAACGATACTGATCCTGCAAACATTTATGCAAATGTTTAACTTCATTCAGTGCGTATTCCCATTGGAGTTGGTCGGACTACTCAGACGTTTAAAATTATATGCTCATGGCTGAGTACTTGCAGGATTAAAGGTTAAGTGCAGATAGCAGGTCTGAAAATCTATGTGGGTGTTTTGCAATTCCTCACTGCACAGTGGTAACAATGAGAAACAGACTACCTCCTCAGCTAAAGACTTGGGAGTCAACATGTCCTTTCCCATCTGTTTAGATGCCAAGAACTGTGTTTGTTTAATTTTTCAGCACAGTTTCTGATGCTACCCAGAGTAGGCAGACGTGCTGGCAATAGCACTCGAAAGTGGCTCACTTCCAGAAAATCTTGTTACCCTCCAAGAATGTTTTTTGAGGTGTTAAAACCCCAAGTAGCAAATATTGTATCATGCAGTTTTACCTTGAAAACAGTTTCACCCTGCCTGACTACAGGGTTTGCCATGCAAGGTCCAAATACCTTGAAGCCTTTTAGAACCAGAGCTCTTATCCTAGACTTCCATATTGAGAGGTGGTATCTTCACTTTTAAAGCAATACAAAATGGTTATTTCCCCTGGTAGCATAATGATTTTTATGCTGTTTCCCCATTAGAGTTTGATCAACACATTACATCGTGAGATGCAGTTACTGTAATCGCTGCATTTTCTCACAGAGTTTTGAAGTATCAGCTGAAGCCTTCACTCTTCCAAGGCAAATGATCCATATCTGGAAGCCCTTCCTCTCTATTAAATAAAGTTTAAGGTTCAACATTCCTTGGAGTTGTTCAGTTCTCCAAAGAGAGGAAACAGATTCTTTTCCTATGGGTGGTGAAGACAAAGAAAGAACAACTCAGCCTTTGGTAGGCCTCCCGCTAAAGATGGCAGAAGCCAGTATAAACTGCAGTCCTATTGCCAACTATTCTTCCTGAGCTGAGTCACTTAGTGTGTTGGACTGAACTTCAGCAGCACAAAACAACCCTCTGCAGCATTCTGTAGGCTGATGATTGGATATCAAAATGTGATACAGCTCAGAAGCATCTCTCATAGGAGAGTGATGATAGATGAAAGAGAGAATCTGCTCTGGAGAAAGACTTGCTGGAACAATGACCCCACCTTTGACTGAGGTAATTTGAACCTCTTTCTCTGCATTTATCTGAATTCTAGGGGTCATGCTGGATTCTTCATAGCTGCCAGAAGTGGTAAATACTGATGATCTGTGGTCTGAGACAGGGCAGGAAATTCCATCCTTTCCTCTGGAGCAAGACTTCATTGCAGTGGTGTGCAGCTGTAGTACTGTAAGTCATTTGAGGCTGGGGTTAAGCACTATGTGCTAATGCATAATACAAAAGTCTATTTTAGAGCAACAAAGACAAATGTGAACACATCACACAATGGTGCTGTAATCTCAACGGGTACTTTGTCTATTCAAACTCATAATCCAGATCAGTAAGGATACAGCCAAGTAATTTGAGGCTGTCTATCTATGATACAGCTTTGCCACAGAAAAGCATAGAAAATGCAGCTGTGTTACCATACAGTAAGATTCCTGGAGATCAAGAAAAAGGTTTCTCCATGTTGAAATGTTCTACCAGAAGCAAGGTTTGCATATCTCTTTAAATAAAGTCTTTCCTAGATAATTGCACCATCATCAGCTCACCATGGGGAATGTGGGAGAAGGGAAAAATAAAAAAAAATGTAAAGAAGACTGAAGGAGGTGTGGTAGGAGGGGAGGTGAGAGTATGAGGAAACAACACAGCCTTTCCAGAGTTACTGCACTATATTCAGGCCCTCTCCCTGCAGTGTCTGAATGGAAAAGACTGATAAGTGATTCAGATCACCAGCTCCCCAGGGTGTCAGACCCTAGCTTCTTATACAGATGTCAGGGAGAACCAGATGCTTAGCGAGTGCTCAGCCTAGGTACTGCAAATACTTCTCTTCAGTGTACTATTCTTCAGAATATATTCAGATTCAGAAGGACAGAGAGAAAACCTTTCCTTGCTATGCAGTATTTTAGTTTCAGCTGAATAGTGGAAAACATCTCCTTACTTATTCTCCACTTCCCTTATAGTAGGAGTTAAAGAAAGCATTTTTAGTCTGAGACAACAGAAAGCAGGTCTCCATTTTTCTGGAGAAGCATCCTAATTGCTGGCAATGACAAGCTACTTGCAGAGATGCCATAGTGGATGGGCTGAAATACAGCTGAGATGTCTTTGATTAATATTTTTTAATTTTTCAAGTATGATTCTCCATGTTCATACTGTTGGCTCCCACTCAGATGCACACACAGTGGAGCCTATGTCCCAAAAGTGGTATGCTGCCCATAGCAAGCTATTCACACAATTCCTCCTGGACACAATGCAATTGGGCAGTCAGCAGTGGTGTGCATCCCCGGAGACTCCTCTGCACCATGTGAAGGACACCACTCCCCACATACCTGCCCTAGCAGTATGTCTGCTTTTTGCATTGCAACTATGGCTAAACAAATAAACCGCAGTGATATATTTTTATCAACGCTATAGATTTACTCCCAGATATTGCTTCAAGAACATTTTGCACTGTGCAATTAAAAGTAGTCTTTTCACAAGCACGTATCATCAATAAATATCTTACTTTATCATATTCATTTGCATATTTACAGTTTGCAAAATTTGGTGTTTGGATCCCACCGTCATTATAACGAACTACACAGGCCTTCTGTATCACACTACAGAGCATATCTCATGTAAGAGGGAAAAGAGATGCTCACAGCTATTTCAGTTCACATACCCTCTAGAAGTCATCTATTGCTTTCTCCCAGATTTAATCTTTCAGTGCTTTGGAACAGTCAGTAAATAGGCTCACTTACCACAGGGGACGAAAACTGATCCCATTTGTAGCCTTCATGACCCTTTTGGCTTCAAACCTTTATCATCATCTGTTGAAATCATGAAAGACATTGTTTCTGAAAACAGGGCCAACAGCAGCAAACCTTGAGAAATCAGTTTTGCACTGTGACTCTTACAGCAGAAATTAGCCAGATCAACCCTCTGTGGAACATGTCTGAACCACAATGAACTTGTCCCCAGTGCCTATCACACAAACAAGATAACTTGAAAGAGAAACTGGGGTTGCCCTGCAGAAACCATGTATTTTCTATCCCCTTTGTTCTTTCAAGAGTTTCAGGTAGAGGAGCAAGTGTTTTCTTACAAGAAGTCAAATGGCAAATAGAACAACTTACTTTCCTGGTTCTGTAAGCTGAAGGTCTGTGGGTTTGTGAACTGAGCTTAAGATCCTTTTTCCTTTTTCATTCTTCCGGTATCAGTGAACAGTATCACTCACTGTTTTCTCCAGCTTTCAAAACTATTTCTGAACTGAGAAATACCTGTACCTCATGGTGAGATGGTTACATAATAATTTTACTTTTACTTGTAAATTAGATTTTTCCAATGCAGACAGGTGTAAATGAGCCCTCCCCCACTGAAATAACATTTTCTGGACTCACTAATTCCCCAGCAAGGTCATTCTTTCATAAGTCCAAGAGGGAGATACTTTATCCGACTGTTATTTTATGTGCACTGGTGTAAATTGGGAGTGACTCTGTAGAAGGCCATGTTACTACAAGGATAAAACTGACGTAAGATGAGAAAAAGAATCAGGTTTCCCATATAGCTTTTTCTCTCACTGAAATGTAGTGATACACAGTGGAGAAAAAAAAAGGTATTTGCACAGAGAACTGCACTTCTACAGGTACTTTGTACAGAACACTCCTAAAATCTGTCACCACAGCAGACTTCATGCATGGGAAAGTTCACAGGGCTACTAGTATCCTTAAAGGCTTGTGTGAAGGAGGGAGGGTGAGAAAGGTATGAGAAGAGGAAGAAGAGAAAGAGGAGGGGAGAATCAGTAAAAAGAGGACATGCCCTCTGCTTAGTTATGTACGGGGATATACTGGTTGTGTCAGGAAGCCCAGCATGAGGGACATGCCTTTGCACTGTAGCCTTTCATGTGTCACTTGTTAAGGAGAGGGAATGCTTCCTGTTGTGATGTTGGGGATAGAAAACTGTGACGTGAACAAGAAAAACACTTTCTGGAATCACATCTTTATAAGCAGCACTTCTACTGAACACTTATTTTTCTTTTGCGCTTAGTCATCCCCTCTAGATGGATGTCCCAGGACAATCTTACGGGAACAAACACCCTTGGCTGTACTGCACAGTATAAAACATTTAACAACTATTCTCTGTGTGTCCTTGTTACAGAAGAGCTTACTAAGTACTTGCCTAGGGACACAGATGTACCCGCAGAGGTACAGTGTGACGGTGGTGAGACAAATGTGCACACACTATATTGACCTTGGCAATCATACACCATGTGGAGCACCAGCAGAAATGCTAGTAGTCCATCAGCAGAAATCCTGCCTGTAACCAGCACATCCCCTGCCAAGCCTAGCAGTGCCTCACCTAAACCATTATTTGTCTGAGTCATCTGCCCTTTCAGGATCCCACATGCTACGTGCCCTGGGGCAGCTGAGACCCAGAGCTGTTGCTGACGAGAGTATGAGGGAGAGTGTGAGGTGGACGGCAGCTCCATGCTACAGGCACCGTTGCACCTGAAGGCAAGGATCCCATCAGGAAGAAAGCCATGTCACTGCTTGTTAGCCAAGCACACACCTATGTGCTGCAGAGGAACCCTGTACTTAAGCACTATCTGTGCTCCCACACTTCCGCAGGCTCTTTCAAGCCACTGGTATAGGATTTCAGCCAGAACAAAACCAGCATCCTTTGTGCTTGGATGCCATGGTCTTCCCTGCTTTTTGACAGGACCCTGCTAGAGGTTGGATGCAGTGGGAAGCCTCACCTGCAGCAGGACCACCGTTAGTTTTTATCTTTCTCTTTCATGTTTCTATTTCAGTTTATCAGCTTCATAGCTTTTGACTTTCTTCCTGACACACAGATTTCTTCTAAGTTCGATGAAGGGCACTGTGTTTTCTTGCCACAATTAATCACATGTTTCCTGGCATGTGACTAAATAACAATAATTAACCTGGCAGCTGGAGTTTCCCTGTGTTGGATCATAGTGCTCTGTGCTGGCTCTTCATAGTATTTGCTTGCTGTCTATGCTGCTTTCTTGGCTAGGTTACCTTCAGTCATACCATGTGCTTGAGTAACAATAATAAACAGGAAAAATGAGGCAGTTCATAAGATTATTATTATTGTAGTTACGTTTTCTGTTCTAAAAGCCAAAAAAACATCAGCAGGACCAATACACCCAGGAGAGCTGTTTTTTCCCTCTACTCACTAAAACATTGAGCTGTTTGTTGTACAGCTGTATCAAAGAATTTGATGAGACACCAAATTAGTTCAGGATCCCACTGGTACTTCAGCTGCTGAATTTGATCATCCATGAGCTCGTATCATTGCTCAGGGAAAGAGAGAGACAGGAAAGACTGGGAGCTTGTGTTTGAAGGACCTGACCAGATTCAGATCTCGAGCGCTTGTCAGGGTCAGTCTGCACATGTCATTCTTTTAGTTCTTGAAAAATTGTACTGTGCTGATGCACAGGAAAAAAGCCTTGAAATAAATGGCCTCCAAGAGCCAGAAGAGGTCTTCACAGGATTCCCACCCCACCAGCCAAGGAAGCAGGGTCCTGGTGGGAACTTGAGGAGGTAACCCCAGTTTTCTGGAAAAGCATCCTAATCGCTGGCAATGACAAGCTGCTTCCAGAGGAGCCAATGTGCTTCAGATATCCCAAGAAATACAGAATCAAGGGGCTTACACTTACAAATACAGCAGAGGTCTTCATTTGTGATTTACCAGGTGGAGAAGTTTTACCATCCAAGAAGAATAAAGTCTTCAGAGAGGAACTTCTTCAACACAGGAAACCCTGCCAGAGCTGTGCTCTTATGCATGGCCCATGGGAAATAACATTACCTAGACCTGAGAAAAGTCTGAGTAAATAAATCAGCTGAGCAAAGGCCTCTTTCCAGTGTCTAACCAGTCACCCCCTTCCCATGTAATTCTCCTTGCTAAGGTTTTCCTCTGATTCCTTGAGAAAAGCCCACAAGCATTCAGACTGGCCCCGCCACAAGCAGGCTCCCCACACGTCTGCTGGGGAGCCAACAGCCTCAGACAGCTGGTATCAGGACACAGAGCTCCCAGTCTCCACCAGAGAGAACTGGCTGGGCTGCTCAGTTCCCTGAAGCTCTTCAACAGCTGTCTCTGAAATGGCCTGGTCTCAGGCCTCTCACAGTGAATCAGAGTCCACAGCCCAGGTTACAGTCAGTGTTTGCACTTGTAATAGGTCCCCGTGCTGTGGGTTGTTGCAGGGACCACAACTGAGCCAGTAAACTGACTTACTGGGCTGAGATACACCCCAGTAAGGAATCCTTAGTAAAGCCAGCACTGATCCTGTACCTGACCAAATATCAATACAGAGGGTGTTGACCTAGCACCATTCAGAACCATTAAATTCTCTAAAAACAAAAAGAACAGATACAATTGGAATCTACTGTATTTGCAGCTCAGTTCCTGTTAGATCTCCAGGAATGAAAGCAACCCTACATAGAAAAAGACAGCTTCAAGTAAAGGCAAGATGAATACCTTCTGGAAGCAAAAAGATATATTTTGTCAATTGATTACACAGATGGTAAAATCATACAAGCAGTGGCAAGGTTGACAGCAATTTGGGAGAACTGGCGATATCCCAAAGGCTAAGGAAAGTATCTTCTTCGCCCAATGCTTCTTGACATTTCCTTAGAGAGCAAGTTCGCAAATTGTACGTTTCTGACTTCAGACAAAACCTCCCAGGCTTGTCAAGGGTATAGATGCTGCAATTGACAACCCAAGGCTGTAAAACATCTATAGGTGTTGCCATTCCTTTTTTTTTTACTCTTTCTTTCTTTTTTTTCTTGCTAGAGGTGGCTCTTATAACATCTTGACTCCTGAGTGAGATGAATTCTGTCAGCGTGCCAATTCTTAGCACTAGGCAATGGAGGGCAAAGATAAGGCTTCAGATGTGTCCCACTTATATGTCAGAATACTGCAACACTGACAAGTATTTTAGGGCTGTACATTCCCTGAATACTAAACTTCTTCCTGGTACTAGCTTGTGCTATACAATCTGGCTCTTTTTATACTTCAGTTTACCAGTGTTGTTTCTCATTTGCAGTTAGGCTGGTCGAGGAAGAAAGCCCCTCACAAAAATTAATATTGCGTTTATCTAATCTTTAGTCAAGTATGTAGCACATGCAAACTATTCACACAAACGAGGATTAGAAGTCTGCCCTCCTAGGGCAGATTCCTAGAGCTAAGATATATTCACTCCTATATCATCCTGAGGTGTTCTTTATCAGAGCTTAACTCTCTATTTATCTTTGCAAGGTTTAAAAGGAATGTTTTATTACCAAGCTCAGTATCTCCTTGCCATCCTCAGAGATGATTGAGTGGAGAGTGCACTTATAAAATTTATGGCCAATGACACCAAGGTGAGAGTGGATGGAAGCACTTCAGAGAATGGGATCAGAATTCAAAAGTATCTCAATATGTTGGAGAAACAGTGTAAAGCTATCAAGACAGCATTTAGTAACAATGTGTACAAAGCACTACATGAAGAAATGAAAGATCAAATGCACAAATACAAAATGAGGAATCATAGCAGAGTGGGAAGACTGAAAAGAAAAAGAGGATGTGAGAGCTACAGTATGACACAAAGCAAATATGAGCGAAGCAGGTAAAATTCCTGAAAGGCAGCTCTCATACTGAGATATATTAATACAGGAGTGTCATATGCAAGAGGAAATTACTTAGCTCTGCAAGGTGAAGACACAGCTAGTGTACTGGAGCTAGTTCTGAGTGGCTGTTAAAAAGAGTAACAAGAATATAAGACATTTGGAGAATGTGGCCTATCAGAAACAGCTCAGATAATTAGGTTGGTCACTCTAGAAACTCCAAAAGGAGATTTGACAATAGTTTTTACAGCATGTGAAAGACTGTTCAAGAAAAACCAACAATCACTTATTGCATTTGTCCAGTTTTCAGGAAAGAATCCATTAGGTCCTGCAAAACTGCTATTAGATATTGGAGGAAAATCCAAAGCTGGCTAGTAATCCTCAGGGAGACTTGGGATTCTGTGCTAGTGGAGGATTTTAGGAATATATCTGACAGTGTTGCAGGTATATTTGGTCCCACTTGAAGCAGGGAAATTCTCTCAGTAGTTTCATATAGCTTCTCAATATTCTCAACTCTGTTTTATTAACAGCTCCACCCAGTTCCTTTTTGTTTGCAACAGCACAGAGGGAAAGATGAGCTGCAGGTGCTTTTCAGTCACTTTGGCAGTTACAAATTCAGGATCAGACACCTTTCCTTTCTCATGCTGGTTTTGGGCAAGCAGGGACCGTTCTTATCATCTAACTCTGCTCCCTGCTTGCACATGTGGGTTTTCTAGTAGCAAGAGTCTTAAGGGGGTTGCATTCCCCCTTTTTCCCCCACTTCAAGCTATGTGGCATGGGTACACTCGTGTGGTCACACATACCCACTTCCCAGTCACTCCTAGATCTGATATGGGACTCTACTCACAATATTTCCTAGGTCACCCTGAATTTTTGCCCTTACTGTGGTTGAAAGCAGAGAAGGTTTACTCAGGGTTCAGCTGTCCATGAAGACCCTCAGGCTCCAATCTCTACCCTAGGATCAACCCTGCGGAAGGCAAAGCCTGAGCTGTGGAATGCTGCAGCCCCCACCCTGAACCACAAGCTGCTGTGTGAGCCCTGAGCTGCTCTAAGTCCTGCATCCCTGCCTCCCAGGGCTCAGAAAATGAGGAATCCACAGCATTGCTCCAGTTTGCCTCCTGCACACTGCTTCACAAGGAGCCCTGTAAAATAAATGTCTGCCAGAGCCTGAAAGTGCAGCACCCCTCACAAATCCCTCCTCTCTCATTGCAGTGCAGACCTGCAACAGCTTTATGATCCAGGGATGTGAAGGAAAGGACAAGACTCTTTGCTCCATGCAGGTTTGTAGCAGAGCACCAGGGAGTATCTGTGCAGCAAGAAAATGAAATTATAACCACTGCTTCACCTGCTCCCTGCTTTAGTGGTGAGGAGTAGTATGGGTAATGTTTCTGGGTCTCTGTGCTGTTGTGTGCTGCAGACGGTGATGCAGTATCAACATGTGTGAGATAACTTCAAATTATAAGAAATGGTTTATCTGCAGGAGGATGGGGCACCATGCAGGCTGATTTGCCCTGCTTCACAGTGGCTCTTACAAATGATTTTGTTCACAGTCCAAAAACACCAGCAATGCAATTAGCACAGAGAGTAACGCTGAATGGCAACCTCAGCATTGAGGACCATGCAGGTAAACAGAGTGGAGATCTCCCTTGCATCACCCTGCAGCACTTCCATTACAGTTGGAGAATGCCCTCCCCGTGATCCAACAGACAGCCAAGCCTGTGTGAAGAGGCATCAAAGCGAAATGTACAAGCTTTCAAGCAAATAGCTCTTTTCTTGGAAAGTATAAAAAAATCACAGTTGCCTGTATTTTCAAAAGACTTTCTTTGTACAAAAAAGATTTTAATTCAGAATAACGGAAGGCTCCTCATAAACGCTTAACTTCATCCTAAAAAGCTATTGGACTTCTGATACACCAGTGTGCGCCACGTCACTGCATGGGTGTACTCAGGTGAGTTCTAGCCATCACAGAAAAGCTCAAGATAACTTCTGAAGAGGGAGATTCACACTTGCGCCCAAAAGGCAGGGCTCATGTGCAAACCCTTCAGCAACCACCAGACCTGCTTGGCTCTCCTCCTGCCTCTCAGCAGTTATGTTGCAGAAAGCAAAAAATCAAACTATGTTTCCACAACACCCTGGCATCAGCCTTTCCACAGGAACATCGATTTTATTTTTCTCTTGCACTTTCTCAGAAACCCCATTCTCAGGCTATTTCACCCTTCTGCCAGATTCTCATCCCTTCTCTCCCACAGACAAGCCCTTTGCTCTGCAGAGTGTCCCCCTGGGTTCACTGGCTTATTCACATTGAACAGCAGGATGTTGTGCATAAGGACACTAAAGTGTGGTCCTACTTGCTTTTTATATCCGTTCACAGCCTATGTTTTCCCATCCCATAAATTCAACATATTATATTTAACAATTTTTTTATCCTTCAGCATCTTCCTTTTTCTCCTTCCTTTCACAGCTTTTAATTTTTCTATTTAGTTTCTTCCCATTCCCCAATTCCCTCTCTGAACTCCTCCTAAGAAAAATGAGCACCCAGTAAAATATTCTCTTACTTTCCCATCTTTTCTTTTCTTCTCTTCTAGTGCTTTTCTCTAATCCTGTGTTTTCTTCCACTTACTTTTCTTACTACACTCATATGTTTCCTCAGCCACCTACTGATTTATTTACTTGTATGTTTCTTGCTTTTGGCTACTGTCCTCACAGAAGCCCTCACATTTTTCCCACTTCCCATTCCCTCCCAGCTTTGGCTCATGTCCCTTGCAGCCAGGGTAAGTTTCTGTACTCCACTCCTCCAGCTATGGGTACCCTACGAGCCAGAGTACCAATTGCAGCTAATGGAACACATAGTGTTATGATAGCTCAGTGTGATAAACAGTAGGACTATAGCTATGCAGGGTTTACTATGAACTACAAAGTCTGGACAGGATCTTAATAAACACCCCAGATGAATGGCAACTTTTGCAGCCTTTTTGTGAGCAATATTTAGGGGTGCAAGCAGGGAAGAAGGTAATGCAGGTTAATGCAAGTTTTTGGATGTGCAGCACCTCACATCACCAAGTGACCTGACTGTGTGCTATTCATGTCCAGGAGAAGTTTGCTTTTGTGTTCAAAGGAATAAGAAAAGCCTTGTGGCATTCACTTCTGATAACGTAAGGCACTTTTTCAGCATGCAAGAAGGGGTATGAACAAAATAAGAGAGAAAATAAAAGGAAAAGCAGAATGGTGTGATTCAGGAATGAGCTGATTTAAGTCCCAGTTTCTCAGCAAGGCTATACCCCCAAAGCTGTTTGAATGTACAGCTAGCAAATGAAACAAAGAGTTTGGTACCTAATGCACTCATATGAAACTCTTTCATGGTAAGCCCTGAAGATAAGGGAGTGAAAGCCAGACTCACCAGAGCATATCACACCAGTTTAACTTGGCTGAGAGTCAGGCTCTGAATGCTTTTCCCACATGGTCTATAGGACTGAGCTCATTGGCAATGCTCAATAAATAAATAATGATAACAAAATCTGAAGCATAACCAAAAGGATACGCAGAAATTACTTCTGCGTGGAATTCCCTGAGGTATGGCACATTGCCTTCAGCACAGGGAGATACAATTCCATTGGAAGCTGAAAGCAAAGTAACTGTTACTTTTCACCAGTTATTCCAGGGTGATAAAAACAATAATCTGAGACTGTGAAAAGTCAGGTTATCAGGCAGAGCATATTGCAGATCCATAAACCACAAGGATGGATCTGAAGTGTTACAGATACCTGGATTCTTCTCTTAACACACTGTCCAACCTCTGCATCTTGATGACATTCCAGACTGTCTGTGGTGCATCACTTGTTACTTGTCAGAGAGACAAAAAGGCTGGATGAGTGCAGAAGGCGCAGAAGTGTATGTTGATGAAACAACATCTATCCAAAAATTGTCCTTCTCATGTTGTTCAAAACTGCTGCAGTGAAGCAAGGAAGTTATAGTGGCAGGATACTGACATGGGAGATTTTTCTGTGGATCTGTGCTATTCTTTTGAGCATGAGTGCAAGGCACAGAAGAGTAAGCTGAAGCAATAAAATGCTGTGCAATGGGTAACAGATAAATAATTCAGGGCTATGGACAAGCAGATGAACACCAGCTGGTTCAGGCTGGTATTTAACTGCATCTCATATTACAAATTGGTATCTTGGATTGGATGCTCTTTGCCGTCAATAGACATCTCAGCTCTTCACATTCAGGCACTTCAGGCAAAAATCTGAGAGGCTGCCTGACCTAGGGCAACCAGAAGCATTGCTGTGTTGGCGTAAGTAACTGCCTATTCCTGCAGCTCAGCTTCTAGTCTCCAGCTGTGACTGGAGCAGCAGAAATCGCAAGACAACCCCACATATTCATCCAGACAGCAGAGCTCTGCCCTGTGCTAGCAGGACCTCTGAGCCCTTTGGGATACACCTTGAAGGGTGATACTGATGATTTGCAATTGTAATGGACTCAAGCTTGCTCCTGCTATAGATAAGGGTGATTTCCTACAGAATTGAGTTGGGAGCAGGATAAAACCACAGGATCATATAATTCCTGCTGTGATGATAAGAAAATATCATGTAATTGTTGTTAATACGGTAGCTAGACATATAATCAGTGACAGATTAAACACTCTCATTCAGAAATAGAGGGCCCCTAATTCAGTTTTACTTAATTCACTCCAGCAGTGAATTAGGGCTGTGATTAAGGCATGGGAAAGGCAGGCTTGGGTGCAGCAGCATCTGTGCTCCCCCAGCTCTGCCCCAGCCACTCAGCTTGGGCTGCCAGACCACTCAAAGTATCAAGAAGGAGGGGTGGGAGAAAACAAGCCTCTACTCCTTCCTCACTGCCATCCCACACAGCCCACATCTCAGGATACTGGGTCCTAAGTAGGGTGGTTTGGAGTCTCAGTGGTCCCACCACCACTGCGTACTGTGCCCCAGCCTGGGTGGTGAGTTCCCAGACCTCTCTCTGGGAATACTCCTTTCTTCATCCTCTTTGGGTATTTCAAGTACTGAGGTTCTGGGAAGGTCAAAGGAAAGCCCAGATTAATCTGATTTTGAGAATGAAATACAGAGATTTGGCTTAAAGGCACCAAGGCTTTTGAAAGCTTGGTAGCAAAAAACTGGTACCAAAATAGGGTGACAAGCCCTGCAACCTGTTTAGGTGCCAGCTAACACTGCTGCACCCACAGTGGATTCCTTCTGCTCACCTTTAACTGTGACCATCTCCCAGGAACGATGAGCATGTGTTATTAAAATCCAGGCTGCTGTGTTTTATATGCTTCATGCTACATACAGAAAAAACAAGACAAGTGTGAGGGAGTCAGCCCTCTTCATCAGGGCCATCTATAGCATGTGAATGTCTTTCACCTGCATGGAAACAGCCAAGGACACAGGAGGCGAAGATCTCTCTTGGGACCTACCCTAGCAGCAATAAAAGCATTCCGTGGGTCTGAGACACCTCAGCATCCCTTGCTAAAGCAGTTTCTCTTCTCCATTTGAAACCATATGACCTTCCATAAATAACCTCTTTAGCCCAACCGATGCCAGCAAAGCATCCTGTGGTGTGGAAAGCACTCCACACGGCAGACACACTCTCACAAACAGCAGTTTGCTTTTGTTTGAGGTCCCCGTTTGGGCCAGCCTTGTCCCAACCAAAAAGCAGGGACTCTGCTTTCAGATGCCTGCTTCAGCACAAGAGCAGCTCACCCCTCTGCCTTGCTTTCTCCAGATGCTTGCAGCAGTGCATTACTGGATAATGGCAACTTAAAGAAAAAATGGAATCTCTTCAGACTTCAATTGACCTTAAATATAGGTTCTGTTTCTAAAATCCCTTCCTCAGCAAAAGTGGATGTCTGAGAGAATGGGTAATGGAATATAGAGGATTTCTGCCTCTCACTGTGCTTGGCAATTACCAAAAATTGTTACTGTTTGACAGCAGTTTCTGTGTGATTGTACACCTGTAGCAGCGACTATGTTGAACCTATTCCATGCTGTCTGCTAATGTGCCATTAGTTAACTGGTAATACTCCACTCTTTCACTGCAGCTCATCCAAGCAAAACAGCAGTTCAGTGCAGATCCAGTTATAAGTATTTTACAGTCTGGGAACTCATAGTTTATTACAAGGCAAGTTTTTATTTGTACAGATCCCAGCTACAGTCATACATGGAAATACCACCTGTAACCATTTGTGGATTATTCCCGTGACATGAATATTCATGTTTGCTAACAGTAAAATTACTCACAGGAAGATGGATAACAGGTGACTTGGGACCATTCTCTAGCATACAGACCCTTGAGCTGTGGCAGCCATTGTGGCAATAGGTGCTTAGTTAGGGTGCACTTACTGCTTTTATATTAGGTAGCTATCTCTCACCAAAGCGAACACAACCTTTGTATGGCTGTACATCCCATTACCTATTATGCAAACACATTCATGTACACCAGCACACATCCCTCTTCTCCATGGCTGAATTCAGGAGACTTTATATTCAACCTATTTGATTTGGTAAATCTGAAAAGAATAAGTGTAGGTATGAAATGCAGTATGACAAATAATTGTAAACCAGCCTATTTGACAATGCTATATACTCTGCCCAAATATATATAGAACACTAAAACAGAAAACTGCACACATATATATGCATAAAGACAAAAAGGAAGATGACATTTATATGTATGTGTATATATACATATGTAAATATAGAGAGAGAATATTTCAAAACTAAAAAGGAGATTTAGTCACACAGCTTCTTGATGCTAACTGATACTGTACATCTCTCTGCATACACACATGTGCACACACTGCTGGTACTGTAAAAACCATCTGCGTTTGCCTGTATAGCAATTTTAGGCACATTTCCCATGGAAATAATGATTTACGAAATCATTCTCCTTCTGCCTTCTTGCTCTCCTTGCAATCCTTTTTAGTAGCTCCAAGCTTACCTGGAGACAGCTAATTTCTTACAGAATCTATGTAAATATGCATCCAGAGGAGAAAGGCTCAATCTGTATCATGACTGAGGTAAAGGCTATAATATGAACTTACCCTCACTTTAACCCACAGAAGCTGCAAGAGAGAGCAAAGCAAAGTCTAGCAACCCTAGGAAAATGTAAATGGGAACTTTCATTCAACCACCAGACCCGTGCCAATGGGAAGGCTGGCTTCATTAGTTCCAGTGCTCATGGCACTTTTTTGTTTCTGTTGATCTGAAGGAGGATGTTCCTCTGTTCCTCTGTCCATTTCTAGATTGGACCTTTGGCAAACACGATCATTCTCTACAATTTTGCTTTCACCAAACATTTTCCTGTTTGTTAAGGAGCTGAACAACTCAGTTCCAGAGATGTGATTTCAGAACTTTGGTGAGTGACATGTACTTATGTCAGAAGGCATTAGACCATGACTTAATTGATGGGGGGGAAAGGGTCCAAGTATAATGATGATTTCTGTGTCTGACAGCTTGAAAGAAACTAAGCATTAAAAGAATTTCCAAGTCTGTTTCTCTTGTTCCAAATCCTAAATCTTATTCTCTTCCCAAAGACATAGGGCAGGATGAAAATCATGCACACCTTAGCAAAATTTGTCCATCACAAATGGAAAGGGAGGTTTACAGCCCACAGAAGATAGTGGGAAAGTCTCAGCTGAACCAGAGATATATGCATTCTGGACATTGTTCCAGGTGATGATAGAAAGAAGATGGTTTCATGTTTCCCAGCCCTTCTTAGAGTCCTGACCAAAATCCAAACCACTCTGAGACAGCACAGTATGAATTGGCTCCTGCTTAGCAGTTTTGATGCCCCGTGCTCCTGGAGATGCAAAGGCAGGAGCCTAGGGATTTAATACAGCAAGTGGCTCTAATAGTGGATCTTTAAGCTTGCTAAGAGTTAAGACGCCTGGACCTTGTAATATCTCTGCTGGTGAAGGAAATCATGCACTTCCACACTGCATGAGCATTCCCATATTGTGGGTTTTGCGCATGATAGCAAGATAGAGCTCATTGGGATTCAAGTCGCCTCATTCCCGTTAATCATGTTAATAATTGAAAACATATGTTCAGCTTGAAAGCACAGCAAGAGAGTTAGGCAACCCTACATGGAAGTACCTTGTTACCCAGTTCTAATGATACTCATTAGCATACCTTTGCTATCCTTGCATAGAAAAACCTCCCACCAAAATCAAGTGCAGTATTTGCTATTAACTTCTTATATTCCAGCCTGGCAAAGCCCTTCCCTGGCCACTTGTTCCACCTCCGAAACTCCTTTTCAGTTAAGTCTGGCCCTTCTCTCACTGTGTGGATGCCATGCTAGTGGTGAGCTCTCTGTACTGGTTGAACAGAAAAGCATTTGGACAAGCTGCTGGCTTTGCAGGACCTTTTCAGCCATGCTCTGTGCCTCCCTCTCCAGCAGCTGTGTCACAGGGACAGGCACTACACAGGGACCTGCCACCATAATTCAGCCTGAGGCCAAGTTGAGGCATCTGAGGAATACTTTCAGCTTTCCAATTCCAAAATAGCCCAAACAAGCTTAAATAAGCACAGGCGTTGTTATTGCCATGTCATTGCTCCCACTAATGTGAAGCCAGTGTTTCCATTATAAATTCTGTTTTGCCAGAGCTTGCATCATGTAATCGTTAAAATTAATTCCAGGTGAAAACCCACAACACAAATTCTTACCGGAGCAGTGAATTTCAGACCAAACCTCATTGCCCATACTCAGGCAATGTTTTTAACTCAGTATCTCAGCCTTTCTCACGTCCTGAAACAAGAAGCAGGACCTTTGGCTTTGAACAGTGCAAAGGTGGGCTCTTCTTGGGCCTGGACACACTTCCAGTTTCCATGGCAGCTCAAGAAACATCAGTAACTCCATTGTCTGAACCCCAAGGGAAGGATGAGGAAAAGAGAATATGTTTGGATACAGGTGGAAGAAAGAATGATTGGTTTTTCTTTTCAGGTACACTTCTTCCCCCACAGTGTGCGTATAAATCACTTCCACTGCTATTAGTAACAGGAAAGAAATAAGCCGGTTTGGAAATGAGTTTTACAATCCTGTAACAGGAAGACAGGAGGGGGAAAAAAAAAAAAAAGAAAAAATTAAAAATCTAGCCTTGTTTAAGTATTAATAATATGTTTTATGAAGACTTGGAAATCCTGACAAACAATCTTGTTAGTCTGCATATTGTTGTTTTCACGAGCCCTTCTCTCCTCCTACACCCTTTCTCCATTGATCCATGAACACAGCAAGAGTCAATTCCTCTTCCCTGGATAGTAACCCTCAGTTGCTACCTACATTTGTGCTGGTCCTTACCTCAGAGGAATACAGTGCCCCATGGGGAAGCTGTGGACAAGGAGATAGATGGTGATGAGAGTCATCCAGGACAACCACCTCGGACCATTGCTGGGAACAGGAGCCTGGGCAAGATGGAGCCTGTGGCTGACCTACTGGGGCTGTTAGGATATAGGGATGGGTCTGAGACTCCAGCAGTGCAAAGGGTGTCTCCTGATCTCTCTGCTCCTGCTGGCTCTCCTTCTTCCTATCTCCTACCAAATGGCTGGCCCCAGTCAGCACTGGTAAGGGCAGCGCTCTGTTTCTGAGCTGCACGGCAGCAGGAAGAGGCAGAATAAGTCAAGACACAACTCGTATTTCATTTTATTTGGGAAGTGGCATTTTGCAGGCTTTAATGCACTGTCAGCTCATTTCTGCCATTCCAAGAAGCGAATTTAAGCAAAGGGAGGAGAATATCTCTGGGGTGCTGTTTGGAGCTGAAGGAGTTAACCAGTGTTGAGATTTTTAAACTTTATGGCTTGCAAGGAGTGCCCCACAGCTTTTCAAAGTAGGAGCTGAGTGTATTACAGACAGTATTCAAGAGGGGTGAGAGCCAGCAGATAAATTCCAAGTGCCTTGATGCCTATACATCTCATCCTGCACCCCTCAGCGGGCTGGAAGAGATTGCACCCAGGGCTTTTCCAAGGGAAGCTGGGGAGAGGGCCTCCCAACACTTGCCAGTTTCAGACCACAGCAACCTAACCCTTTGCTGATCAGACCACTCTGGTATTTTTCATTAGCAAAGTTTGGAAAACCCTTTGGAAAATATAGGCCAAGGCCTTGAGCAGTGTAAATCAGTGTAACTCCCCTGAAACGTATCACCAGGGATCTAACACTTGAAGTGCTTGGGATTACTATTGTATAAACAAAGTGTAAAGTCTTGGGCCAGAGCCCAAGGAACTGGAATCCCAGACAACTCCATCATCCTTTCCCCAGCATTCCTGCGTCCCAGTGTGCTCAGCTCTTTCTCTGTGTGGTTTGCTTAAGCTGCCTGTGCTGCTCAGCTCTCACCATAGTTTTAGTGGCATGCCCTGCATAGAGGCTTCACTCTGCTTTGGAATTAGAGCTGAGGTTGTGCATTGACAGCAAGTCAGAAGATATTCCGGCTGTCAAAATGAGTCGACAAACCATGCACTGTGTACGTATCCACCAATCCTCTTACTGGGATAATATTTACTTGCCAACACACCAGCAGCTACTGCTTGTAATCAGTCTCCCTCATCACAGTGTACATGCTAGCTGGATTTTAGAGACATGGGGTGGGAAGGGACCACCCTGAGACTTCTGAGCCCAGGTCACAGCATCACAGGGAAGATAGGGCGGGACCGGGGGTGGAAAGATGGTCCACCCTGCCCTATGATACTTCCCTATGTCCCATTATAAGCTCAGCTCTTGTAGTAAAAGACCAAAAGCTGTTCCCAATGGAGGCCCCAGGAGAAAGGCTGGCAGACCACCTCAAGTGGTCTGGGGGAGTAGGCAGCGGCTTTCCCAGCAGAAGGGGCTGAAAACAAGTTGGTGCAGCTGACCTGAAGGAGAAATCCCTTTTAGCCCCAAAACTGGCAACGGGTTTATCTGAGCATGTGAGCAAGGCGTACAAGCCAAGCACTTCTGTTATCAGCTTGGAGGAAAGCCACACTGATGATCTCATGTGGTCGGGGGGGGGGGGGGGGGGGAGTATTTTGCCAGAAGAAACAGAATTAGACCCAAATTGTTGTTTCCTCTCTGCTTTCCAAAACTACTTTCCCTGATTAAAACCAAACTTTTATAGTATCTTTTTCTTCAAGACTCTAAACTTTTTGGCTACACCTTTTCTTTTCCATGTCTGGCAAAGGGTGGAACTGTAAGTGCCAAAATGTTGAGTGAAAGTTTGCTTTTTCCAGAGAAACTCTCTCAACACTGCGGCTTATCCCAGAGCTACGAGCAGTTGAACAGAGTTAGACAGTCACGAGAAAGGTGGTGACTAAGCCACAGACACGGATCTGGGAAGTTTTTCCTTCTAACCCTGATCATGCTGCAATGCCGTCCATCTCCTGAAGATTCTCCCTCTCCCTCAGTCCCAAGCCAGCCAAGCATGTGAGTTCCCTCAGCAAAGTCACAGGACTATGCACGCCAAAAGCAAAGCACGTGAGTAACTGCAAAGCTAATGCAGAGGCCAAAGACCCGTCTTCAGCAGAATTCATAAATATAAATCAATGGGACCACTCACACGCTTAAAATAGGGCATATGTTTAAACACCTTGCTGGATCAAGGACTTAACCCCTCTTTCTCACAGCTGAGCAAGCTTTTAAAAGGCTTTGAATATGTTTGCAATCAATATTTTTTTCACTGGTATTATTTAGAGCAGAGCACTTAAACCAGTGTACTCTAATGTGGATGTTACAGGCCTAAGGGGATAAGTGGGGTGAATGGATAATAACTGCATTTACTAACCCCTTGACTTTCTCCATTCTATTTCTCTTGTCGGGAAGACCTTAAAATCTTCTCTTTTAATCCAATTTCTCCAACATCTTTGCATGGGCATCCTAGGAAAACAAACAAGATTTAAATCACAGGACAATCACATGTACAAGAGATCTGCTCTTCCCAAAAGTGAGCCTGATCCTGTTTCCCCTGAAGGCTGCAGTAAAATTCCCCACTAATGTCAATGGGAACAGGAAGACTTGTACATATTAATTAAATTATTCCAGCTTCTGGGATTTTTTCTTGCCTGACTGGCCATCTACCTGTCTCCTCTTGCAACACTGTCAGACTGTCTGCTCCTAGCCCTGAAGGTGGTGGCACTATAAGAGGTGTGGAGGAGAGCTGATTCCATGTGACCACTGCCAGAGCTTGATGTGCTTAGAGCTGAAGACAAACCAAAGGTTGCAAGGCACGAAACTCCCTCCTTGGATTCCTTCCAGATTAAGGTGTTTCCTGGAAATCCCATATTAACATGACATTCAGATTGGCATGTGCAGCACTGTGAGATACTCCCCACAGTGTGGAAGCCTGATGAGATTTGTTCTGGCTACAGGTTTCAGAGGTCTGAAGACACCACCATCCCCACTGGATCCCATGCCACTTTTCTGCCCCACTCTCCCAGCATTTCCGTGGCTGCTACTGTATTTTGCAGGGATTGGAGCAGAGTCAATGGGCTCAGTCAGTGCCAGGTCTTGATGTCAGCTGCGTAAATCACAGTCAGGTGAGAGTCTGCAATTGAATGGAGAAATTCTTGACAGAGTCAGGCCTGGCTTCTCACTGCAGTCCTGCTTGGTGGGGAAAGACTACTCCTGTATTTCCCTAATACATGGCGACATACATGGCACAAGTCAGATTTCCTATACGAAAGCCTTTTGGATAAAATTATTTCTCCTTGCAGATAGCCTTGGGGTTTACTGCTTTTCCTTTTGTTCCTTTTTCATTTGCTTGATTTCTTTTCTTTATGCTGTGACTGTGACATTTTGTTCAGGGTTGCAGTGAGTGAACAACAATTTAGGATGGTGAATTATGGATTAAAAGAAAAGGCTGGGCTATTTTGGAATCACTATTCAGTGCCTTCTGCAGTGACAAAGGAATTCCAGAATGACAGTTTTTCAATTATCTGTGTTAAGAAAAGGGAGAAAGAAGAGAAAGATGGGAAAGCAAGCCAAGGGAGGATGGGAAGGCAAGAGAGAAAGAAAGAAATTGAGGGAGGAAAGAATAGAAGAGTATTTTTCCTCTCTGGAGCACTGAGAAAGCACTCCACTTCCTCATGAGTTTTCCCTATCAAATTTCCCAGTTCTGAAACCCATGTGAATTTTCAGTGGTGCTTACAAAAGTAGTCCCTTGAACCTATTGTGAGCTGTGCACAGGAGTACAAGTTGCCTGGCACTTGTGAGGGCTGCAGATGGCTGCTCTCCTCTACCCTAAGCACAGGACTGTGAAATAACCCATGGGAGGCTCTGCTGGAAGTTTGGAGTCCTCTACTCAAAGCCACAAACAAACATTTTCTCAAGTACTCTGAGCAGTATCTGTGTAAATACTCCCTCCCTTGGCTGGAAGATTAGGAGAAAAACAATTGCAATTTTGTTGATTTAAATTCAACATTTGAAAGCTTTTAATAAACGAGGCATGAGGGAGCTTCTGTCGTGGAACAGAAATTGCCTTCTAATTCCACTGCAACTTATTGAGCTACAGGCATTTTTGAGGAATGCTATACAGAAATGCCAACCCTTGTCCAAAATGAAAAGACACCACTGAAGAGAGGGTGGTTTAAAGCAGATGATTTGTTGCCCATTTGGCAAGTGACGCAGCGTGGCCTCTGTGTTACAGCACTGAACTAGCACTCAAAAATCCTTCTGAAGTCCCAGGCTGTGGACACAGGCAGTGGAAATTGGTCATTGCCATCCTGACTCCTGCCTGCAAATTGAGAATGCTCAGACCAGGAAGCTTTGAATTCTTGGGGCAAAAAAAATGCTTCATTGGAACATGAGGGTGGTGTTGCAACAGCTGCTTTTTGGAGGGAATCATAATCTCTGTGCTAGATGGCTTCGTATCAATTTGTTTTGTTGAATAAATTATAAGCAATGTACTTATTTCATGCTCCAGTCTACCTGTTTCTGTGACCCTGCCAATATGAGTGTCAGGAAGACACAGTTGTGACTAACCCATTCCCCACTGCCTGCCCCTGCAGCTTTCCTCTAATCTCAGCTGAATAGTTTTGTTACATGACATGTTAACACACCAACAGAACTGGAAAGGCTGAGTGCTCCTCTAGGTGTACACAATGTAAAATCATTAGGTTGCTTAAGAAGCTTCCCAAGTGCTTTCTGTCAGCAATTGGATAGCAATTACAGAATTAACTCCAATAGACCACATCTCCCCCTCACTGGCCAACAAGGGGATACCATTTCAATGGAAAAAAGATATCACCTTTCAGAAGAACAATAAGAACATGAACAGCATATGGAAACCATTCACTGGCTACCAGAGTAGGCACTTGCTTAGCACCCTGCAAATTCAAATAATGCTCAGACCAAGCTTCCTCACTACCTACTTATTCAGCTAACTCTGATTAGGTTAAAGGCAAGAAAGCCCTAACATCCATCAGCAAAGTCTGTCTTTCTCCAAATGTATCATTGTTGTGGGTCTTTTCCACTTTTATTATTCTGCATTGCTTTTACTTGCACTTTAGTGGAGAGGTCCTGAGGCATTTGTATGTGGAGTACCAAACTCACAGCTCATATATAGGCCAAATACAGGCCACAAGCAGCGAACCTCATTCACAGGGAACAGGCAGCATTAACTGTCCTGGTGATGGCCACCTCCTGCAGGATCCCCAGGAACAGCAAGAACATCATGGATAGCATGCACAACCATACGGTTGAAGTGACCCTGTAAGCCATAAAGCCCATCAAGCCTCACCCCATGGTAATCCTATATCCATCCTGACGGATGTTCACCCAATCTGATCTTACAGGCTGCTGAGGCTGGGGACAAGCACTGCAAAGGACCTCTGCTTGTGCAATATGTTGATGAAGGGCTGTCATTTGCAGCGATAGACTGTATGGTGCAGGAGATCCAGTCAGATAGAGGGGAACTGGTGCTGGCATCAAGCCCATCCTGACACCAGAATAACAGCATGACCCACCTAGCTGGAGAGTTTGGGCTCACTGCTTTATATTTGTCTAGGCAAGAGCCTGTTAAGTGTTTTTACACTCTTTGCTTATTGGGGAATGGGGAATTATGGGTACAAACTGGAACACAAGAGGTTCCACTTAAACTTGAGAAGAAACTTCTTTTCAGTGAGGGTGACAGAACACTGGAACAGGCTGCCCAGGGAGGTTGTGGAGTCTCCTTCCCTGGAGACATTCAAAACCCGCCTGGACACATTCCTGTGTAACGTTATCTAGGTGTTCCTGCTCCGGCAGGGGGATTGGACTAGATGATCTTTTGAGGTCCCTTCCAATCTCTAGCATAGTGTGATACTGTGATACTGTGAATTGGTTAAAAATGTTCAACTCTCATTTGCTCCATGAGGGAAAAATACATCATTTTACATTTTTTACATCTTTTCTTTCACATTTTTTTTCCTCCAAAGAGGGGATAAAAGGCTACTGGTGGAATGCCATTCAAATAAAGCAGAATCAAAACCCCAAATTTAAGAAAATTAAAAAACAAAACAAAAAACACCCAAAACCCCAACCAAACCCTTTTGAGTTTTGTTTGCCAAAGCTCTGTGTGATGTTCTTAATAATTACAGATACTGCTTTGTGGTAGCCACAGATTCATTCATCAGCCAGATCCAGTTAGATGCAGCAATCACCACAAGAGGCACCTTTTGACCGGCGTAGACAAAGACATGTTAAAGCAGACTGTGGACTGGGCCAGGGAGGGGCAGGAAGTGCTCAAGGAGGACTTGATGAGGTGTGTAGGTACTTGTTCTGCCAGCATGCATCTGTCTTGTAAATATGAGAATGAACTGTTCAATACTCCAATTTCTATTCTCGCAGAGCGAACAAAGAAAAGAAAATCCAATTGCAATCCACCGAGCTGCTAAAAGGGCAGCTGTGAAGGAGGACAGGGTCTAAACAACTCAGAGCACCTAAAATAATGAGCAGCTTAAGCTTAGGGAAGTATAACCAGACAGAATGCAGACAAAACTGTACAGGCTGCAGCTGGGTCCTGTCTGAGGAAAGCAATGGGTGTCAAATTCACTTTTCAGCCCTTTCCATCATTGTTCCTGGAGCCTGGAAGAGAAAGAAATGCCAGAGGAAAGCCTGACCCTCTTGGCCAGCTCAGTACCTGGTGGCTGCCCCAACCGTCATCTGGCCCAGCCATCTCGAGCACATGTGGGCATCTAAAACCTCTGACATCACCAGGAGCTCAACACCACTCAGCAAGACTTCAAAGGCCACCTGGGGACCACGTCCTTTCTGGTGTTACCTGAGGTACCCTCTAGTGCCAGGGGACCCAGGCCCCTCCAGGCCATCAGCTGTAGCTCTGGCTACAGCTCTGACAAAGTTACCTCAATTGTCTTCTAAATGTCCATGTGGCACTTACTGCATCACGGTTTCCCATTTCCCTCCAACAGTACAGGCAAGGTAAGTTGAGTCCATATGTAAATCAGTGCAGAGCTGGGGCTTAAGATACTTAGCTCCCACCATGAGTTAAGATTTTCTGATTTCATGTGTAGAGTGCCCTACACATTTTTGCTGATACACAGACAATCATTTTAAAAACCAATGAGCCTCCTCACCTTACCTCAGGTACCACCTTCTAATCACCACACAAAATTTTATCCTCTCTATATAAAAAAGCTACAGCAACAGGCTCACCTGCAGAGATAATTAAATGCCGATGCCAGAAAATATGAAGCTAGAGGTTGGCAAAATTTCCCTATGCCTTTTTATCCCCAGCTTTTTTGTTCATGGAGAAGGAAAATGGGAGCTTGGCAATGACAAGAGATTTAAGGGCGTCTGTGAGCAGTGCTTTTCTTCTGTGAGCAGAGAGGGAAGATTTCATTAATCTATTTATCTGACAAGGTACTGCACTAACTTATGCACAGCCTCGGATTTTGCTCAGTGTGTGATATTATACAACACGACTGCCAGTACTTTTTTGGGAAATATGTTTTGGCTGATTGAGTTGCTGTACCAAATCATTCACTTCCCCGTTTTCTCCCTCTGTTTTTTCATAAATATGGCCTGCCATACATCATGTAGAGGCTCTCCCCATCTCACAAAGCACAAAGCAGTGGTGTAAATCCAAACATGAAGAAACAGAGATAAGAAAAAAAAAGGATATATATGTCACCAGGCCATGTCACTAGCCATAGGTGGAAAATGCAGGATGAGGTTAAAAAGCACAGTGGCTAGAAAATGGCCTGCTTCAGGTGCGTGCTTGGGGGCTGAGGTGCGTGACTGCAGAGAGAAGATCACAGCAGAACCAGGTCTTTAGCTGGACACCAGCCCCATGTCTTCTGGCCCCAGCCAACATCTTTGTCCACCATCTGTTCTGTCAGGCCTCCTTGGAGAAGGCAGTACAGGAGCCAAGGCTGCTGTCAACACACACACAGGGGTGTGTCGGCACGATCCTGCTCTTTTTGTTTTGCCATTTCATCTCCCTCTTAGTCCTGATGATCTTTTGGTGGATTTCAGCAGTAACCTTGCCAATGATATTATTGGCATCTCAATTGTTTTCCCCATGTGTCTTCTTCCATGTGCTTTTGGTGACCTCAGCATCACGCTTGTATTACTATCACTTCCTCTTTCAATTGCTGCCATCGCTCTTGGTTTCTGGGAGAGCTCCCCACAGCTCCCTCCTTCCTGCACTGGGCAGCTGGGAATAACCTGCTTCTCATCCCTCCTTCTTTCCTGCACAGTCACAGCTCTCAGTCAATGTTGCTGTTTTCCTTGAAGATGTCTCCTTATTCCACCTGGCTGTGAATAGCCTTTTCTGCTTCACACATGGGAACCAAGGACATGGAAATTATACATTTTTAGTATTCACCAGGGACAGAAGCTGGCAAGGGATTTACAGTCAAGTCCTTAATAATCTGTTCTAAATCAGACTGCAGGGCTCCACCCTTCTCCTCCTCCTTTATCTTGGTCTGTCCATCACTTTCAATGCAAACAACCACACTCTTTTTGTCTCCCATGCATGTTTCTTTCCCATCCCTTCAACTGGGAGGTCATATGTGTCCTTCCTTCAGCTTTTGGGGCTTCGAGGCTCTGCCCTTGCTTCCACCCTCTTTTCTTTCTGTATCATTTATTATACAGAAAATGGTGCAATCCCCCAGTGAGAATATTACTCTGTTACTCATCATCTGACAGCTCTGTTGGTGAAACATCCATTTCTCCGGCTTTGACTTGACTAAAGCAATCCTGCCCTCATCCTTTCATAAGGCTACTGCTGCAGAGACCCACATCCCTATCCCATAACCTTGACACTTCACTATTGCTCTGACAACTATTGTTCCTTTATCTCATTCTGCTCTCTGGATGGGTTTTTATCTCAAAAAAAGTAGAGTATTCTTTTTGTTTTGTCCTTGCACAGCACGTACCACAGTGGAGCTCCAGTCCACAGTGCGAGGCTTAAAGCGCTGTCGCTAATCAAAGTGATAAAATGATAAGTACACCAAAACTGGCAGTAGGTGTAGCCAGTATGATCTAGTTTGTCTCTCCTGCTATCACACAGGTGCTCAAAACTGACTGACAATGCTGTTGCCAGTGAGGAAATTTCAGATTCACAAGCCATAGTAACCAGCAGTGGGGACTGCAAGGTACTGGATGCTTGTGTACCCAGACTCCAGGTCTGGTGTCTCTACACTCATCTGTATGATAAATTTACACACATTAAAAAACTCACCTCTATAATAGTTATATTCAACAGGCTGCAGGCAGCTGGGTTCTTACCATCTCAGATACCTTCCTAAGGCTGTTGTCAGTGAGAAAGCCTACCCTTTGGCTATAAACTATACTTTTCCTTCATAAATCTCTTCTCCCATTATCACTCTTCCTGCATACTTGCTAGAACTGATTGAAAAACAGAGATATTGTTTTACAAAATAAAGCAAAATCATATTCATTTGACTGAGTTTGAAATTGAGCTCTTCTCTTTTTTCCTCAAATCCTTCTTTTTGTTTTACTGGATTTCACCACAAGCACTTATCTTAACCAACCCCCTTTTCCCATTAAATGATACATTTGTAAGATTTTCATTGAGATGCCAGATGATGTAGAGAAAACAGCTGCAGCATGAACATCTTCCAGAAGAAGAAAACGTGTTGCTTGCCTTTTGCAGAGCCAAACAGCTCTGCCCAGTCCTCTTTCTTTTTCCTTCTCCTGTCCGGTAGCTGGGGAAGGTAGCAGCCATCCATGCTCATCCAGCAACCTTCAACAAGAGTGTCAGAGGTGTATTTGGTGTTAGGAGAAAAGGGCAGCTGGAATCAGATGTCGGTGACAGTATCCATGATGCAGCATGAGGCAATGTATGGTAGAAACAATGAATGGGGAAAAGGAGGGGGAAAGGGAAGGAGGAAAAAGAAAGGTGTCTTTTGACATCAGTAAATATTTGAAGTAAACATAAGATTAATTTTGCAATCTACCTCTTATAAAACCAATGCCGGATGTGGCTTGTTTGGTTTTCATCTGCCAAATCCAACAAATGCTATCGGGGTGGAATTTGGCTATATTTACAGTATTCCAGTAAAGAAACAATGGTCTAACTGCGGGTAAGGGTAAAAAAGCAACAGAGTACAGCAATCTTAGAGTTTGTGGGAAGAAACATAAGAAACACTAGGACATGAATAGCAAAAGGGGGGGGAAAGCAACCAAGAAGAAAGCATATAAATATTTAAAGAAAGGAAATGTCATCAATATACTGGAGCAATGAAAACTACAGAAAAATAATGGGTCAATAAATAGAGCTCCTGGGGAAAAAAAAGTGACAAAGGAACTAAATGTTTTCCTTGCATCTGAATTAGTTAAGAAAATATATTAACAACAAAAGCCGTGGAGGGCATGTGTGGGTATTAATGAGCACAAACTGGAGATTACTGAGATTAATGAAAGAATGCAAAAGAGCCTGTCATGTAGGATGCAGATACAATATGCCAGGCAAGTATGAGTTAATCCACAGTTAATATTGGAGATCAGGGATCAAACAGTTGGACCATAAACTGTACATTCTGAGTGTTATTTATTAATTGTGAGTCAGGAGGCTTTTTTGACAGGCTAATCATGACAGACGTGGGTTTTCTGCCGCAAATAACTTGCTTTCGGAAAGATGAGGTAAAATTGAACTGGATTCTCAATAAACTTCAAGTCACGTGGATGTGACAGCCAGGGGTGCTCTTTAAAAGCCTGTCCCAACAGAGAGAGCTTTGGCTCACGTGAAGGTCAGAGTTCAATACTATCAGTCCTGATTTTCTCAGGGATAATACAGAATGAATGAGGAAGAACCAAGAGCTTTCTATGGATGAATTAAATAATAAAAGCATGATAAAATTTTTGGTGGGCAACAGAATTAAATTTCAGAGTAAATGCCAGATGGTTTCTGAGAAACAAACAAAAACAATTCATAGGTAAGTGGATGCTGAGGTGAAATCCAATTTTCTTTGCAAGAATCAGTAAAGCGGAAGTTCACTCTTTGTCAGAAAACAATTGCTTTTGGAGCCACATTATTACTGATTCTGACGCAAGAATAATGTGCAAAACATATTTGGAAATTATACGTCTCTTAACCATTAAAACAGAGTGGTTAAGGAAATTACATGTCTCTTAACCACTAAAACATAGTGGTTAAGAGACCTACAGTGCTATACATCTCAAGTAGTATAGTAATCCGAGCAACAGTAAAAGTCTTTGAGTTACAAAGGAATAGCCATAATATCAATCTCACCTTTACTGCCATAAATTGGAAGTATTTCTAATGAAACAAACAAACAAGCAAAACATTGATGTAAAACATATATATATGTGTATAAGGGGCCTGGTTTTGTATGGTTATGTAATTAGAGAACATAGTCTCTCCCCAAGGATATATAAAAGAATACTGTAAACTTAATTATGGTATTTTTTAATTCCTTTTTGCAAATAGAATAATTATCTTCTAGTAAGTTTTGTTTTAAGGGAAGGTAATGACAGGAGCTAATGAGTTGCAGACAAACAAAACCATACATAATGGGGCTGAAGAAAAGCAAGAGGGGACAAGACAAACTGCAATCTTTTCCATGATGTCGTATGTTTAAGCAAGAATTTCTAATTGAGGTCATTTCATTCACCAGAATTAGAACACCAGCCAAGGGGAAGGCGGAATATGTATCTAAATAATTTAAGGAGGATTATTTTACAGAGAGCAATAAGGAGGTGGCAGAGATATTCAGCAGAAATAGAGAGGTCAGATAATGCCGATGTGAGCAAAATCCTGCCATCCATGTGGAGCTTTAACTGATGCACCTTTGAGGTTAGCCAAGAACCCAGAGTACTGTGGGGAGCAAAGAATTTGTCAATCATCACATCTTTCTTGCAGGCTGGCTATACAGGGCTATTCGTATTATATTGATTTCTGGGAGTGCTTTTGCTCTGCTTTGCACACGTTTTCCACATTTACAGGCCATAAAAAACAGATAGAGTCATAAGCTTTATAAATGTTATTATATAAATTGTATGGTTTATAAAAGAGGAGAAGAGAATTCAGATTCACATTTTCCAACCAGTTTTATGACTGAGAAATGACAGATCTGTCATCAAAATCCCCCCAGCAGGAAGAAAACATGGCAGAAACATATCAAATGTGTCATTATGGAGGATTCCCCTTCCACAGAAGGGCTGGCAAAGCTGCATTTCTTCTTACCTATGTGAAGCCACTGACAAGCAATTATTGTGGAATCTTGCAGGGCTTACCTGAAAAAATAAAAAACAAATCAATTTTGATTAAGTCATCTCATGTTTGGAGCAAGAAGGTCTTGGTTCCTGGTTTACACATCCCTAAAGTGATATGAAAAGTTAATATCTATCAAAATTCAGGAAAAAGGATTTATGAAATTTCATTATGAAACTTAGTACTTGCTTACTTTTCAGCTTTCATTTAGAGCTTCCAACCACCTTCAATATGTCATGCATCATGTTATCCCCCTTTCACAACACTTACATTTAGGCAAGGGAAGAGTTCACATGGACTGCCTGCCATCCCAACAAGAGGGCTTGAAACAATGGCTAGCATGGAGTGTCCTTCCCTTGGTTTTCCTGCTGTGCTCTCTGGACAATGGTGCCTCCTGTTAGCTCCATGCTCACATGCACACAACATGCACAGGTGCAAACACTGAAAAGAAGTGACCCTTCTCAAAGAACAGCCTGTTGATGCTGGCCGACTTTGCATTCAGACTTCAGCCTTCTTGGCCTTCACCCGGTGCCTGCTTCCAAAGAGCAGGGAGCCCAAATCAATATTGTCTATAACTACTCATCTTGGAAAAGGCACACACACAAGAAACAGGCAGTTTGTGTGCTTCTTCAGAAGAAAACAATCCTGCACCAGTGAAGAACATTTTTTCTTCCTTTCATTCTTTGACTTAATTGAATCCTGGCTTTGTCCTTTATTGCTCTTATAGAAATAACTGAGACAGAAGTGTTGTTTAGCAGTCTAAGCAGGAAAAACGAACCAATTACAAAATTGTAATCCAAATCCCAACATACCTTGCTTCGTTAAATCTTCATCCTGCTCCTATAGAAGTCAAAGAGTCTCCGCAGATGGTCAAGAATTAGGCTGGACAGTAAAGATCTCTGCTCACTATCAATCTTCAAGCTAGCTGTGTTTTATACTCTTATCTGAAACAAATTATAAAAATCATCAAAGGCAATGTTTTTATCTGAGCCTAAAAATGAGGGAGTATGAAGTAGTGAGGGAGACAACTCATTTTATGCACACCAGTCTGGGCAGTTTGTAGGAGCGAGCTCATGTCTGCAGGAACAAAGAGCATGGCAACCATTAAAAGCTGGACGGCAGGATACTCAACAGGAAGGCTGTGATCAGGCTGGACATGCAGCTGAGCATCTGGTGCAATAGTTACATGGAGGACAAAAGGAAATATCAAGGAGGTAGAGAAATCATCTGTATAAAGCCAGTGAAACTATCACAGTAATACTGTGCCCATTTCTGAGACTTACATGTAAATGTGTTGGTTAGGTATGCAGAAGGGATCAGTGGGCCAGTCTGGATTCCTGAGGTCTCCGTGAGCTACTTCTAGAAGGTCTGTAAAAGAGCACAAAGAGAGCAGTAGGCATATGGAAATTTCTAAACATCCATTTACTGAAAAAGATGAAATGGCTGTTCCAGTTTGACCTCCTGTATAACAGACCTTCATGTGCTCTTTCAAAAGATTTACAGGGATAAAGAGCCTGCTAGAAACCTTAGGAAGCAGATAGATGGCTAGGAACTCCCAGTGTTAAAAAGAGTGAATCTTATCTGAAAATGGAGCCTTGTAACTTCAGCTCCAAACTGTTGGATGTTGTTAAACCTGTAGGGTGAGGAGGCCTCCAGGATCAGATTTATGTTCTTGGTGTAGCTATGTAGGCTTCCATCAAATCCTTTCTGTGGTTGCTGTTACCCAAGGCAGCATCCCCCTTTTTGTAAGTGCAGCCTATTCATCTTCTCCCTGCAAGTGCCACTTCACTTCTGGCTGTACTGAAGCATAGAGTACTTGTAGGTTCCCATTTTAAGGAGTTATTCAGCTCAGTGGCGTGCCTTATTTATTATCCTTACCCCACCACCTTTGGCAAGAATTGTAGGTTTGCTTTAAGGTCATTCATACAGCCAAGGGTTAAAGAGCACAGGCTAAGAAAGCAAGCAGTTGCATACCAAAGATGGTCCTATAGTTAACAGCAAGTTTTGGGCCCAGTTTGCTAACGTATTTTTAATCCCATTGAAGATGACATGTTATTTTGAAAAATAAATAAAAAAATTATTTATTAAAATTTATTAGAATTATTAATCTCAATAAAAGTTTTATTACTGTAACAAATATGTAAGAAAAATATGAATACATTACCCCCAACACCTCTGCCACCAAATACAAGTGGTACCATGCTGATATTGAACAATTTGTTTCCCTTAATCCTAAACTGATACGCTGGAGGGAAGGAATGCCATCCAGAGGGACCTTGACACGCTTGTGAGGTGGGCTGATGCCAACCTTATGAAGTTTAACCATGGCAAGTGCAAGGTCCTATACCTGGGTTGGAGCAATCCCAGGCACAGCTACAGGTTGGGCAGAGACGAGATTCAGAGCAGCCCTGTGGAGAAGGACTTGGGGTTGTTGAGTGATGAGAAAATGAACATGAGCCAGCTTCAGTGTGCACTCACAGCCCAGAAAGCCAACCGTATCCTGGGCTGCATCAAAAGGAGCGTGACCAGCAGGTCAAAGGAGGTGATCCTGCTCCTCTACTCTGCTCTCGTGAGACCTCACCTGGAGTATTGTGTGCACTTCTGGTGTCCTCAAATAAAAAGGACATGGAACTGTTGGAACAAGTCCAGAGAAGGGCCACGAGGATGATCAGGGGACTGGAGCACCTCCCGTATGAAGACAGGCTGAGAAAGATGGGGCTGTTCAGCCTGGAGAAGAGAAGGCTGCGTGGAGACCTCATAGCAGCCTTCCAGTATCTGAAGGGGGCCTATAAGGAAGCTGGGGAGGGACTCTTCATTAGGGACTGTAGTGATAGGACAAGGGATAATGGGTTAAAACTTAAACAGGGGAAGTTCAAGTTAGTTATAAGGAAGAAATTCTTTACTGTGAGGGTGATGAGGCACTGGAACAGGTTGCCCAAGAAAGTGGTAAGTACTCCATCCCTGGCAGTGTTCAAGGCCAGGTTGGACAGAGACTTGGGCAACTTGGTCTAGTGTGAGGTGTCCCTGCCCATAGCAGGGGGGTTGAAGATGATATTAAGGTCCTTTCCAACCCTAACTATTCTATGATTCTATGATTCTACTGCTAGGTATGGTTCTATTTTTGCCTTGTTGTTAATGAAATCTCATTATTTTGCTCAGGCTCACTGTCTATGTCAGGTTGATATGCCTATAATTACCAATATCTGTATCTTCTGTTTCTCCAGGCAAACAAGTATTTCTAGCATTCCCATGATTTACCAACTTTAATAGCCCACACATCATCTCATCCAGCTCTTTAAAGCTCTTGCTGCAGCCAGATCTACTGGTTAAAAACAGCCAGCTTATTAGCTCTTGCTTTGCATATTGCCAAGTTACTGTTGGAAGGGAACAGATTTCATCTTCGCCCTCGGTGAATTCTTCATGCAGACTTTTCAAAAAAATGCTTGGAACAACAAGATATATTGAAACTCTTGGCCATTTCTACATTAGAAACATGTTTTTACAGACTAGTATCATTGTTAGGACTTATTGTATTAAGAAGCATACTAAAAATTTTGGTTTACTGCCATTCACTCTCTTGCCTTAGGTTTTTTCCTTGTGTCCTGTTACTTCACTAAGATATTTACTGGTTTCCCACCCTTCTAATTTATATTCATTACTATCTCTTTTTCCTCTGCGTGTGAGTGCATTTGTATTCAGCTACATTTGCCTATTTCAAGCCAGCCTGGTTCTTTTTACCAGCACAACTTTTTTCCTCTTCCTTGGGCAGCTGCATGGCTTTGAGGCATGCAATAAGCGATTGTGTAAAATTCTCAATTACACTTCCCATTTTAAGACCATGAGAACAGCTGGACAGGGTGTGATCAAAGGCCCATCTAGTGACCCTCCATCAGTGGCCAGCTTGCCTGGAGTGCAAACAACTGAGTAGCACAAGCACAGCCAGCGGCTCCCCTTCAACCCCTCCCAGGTCCTACGTGTCCCCTGGAGCGGTGTGAGCGGGTGGCAGGGACCTTTGAATCACACTGGGCTTGCTGGATCTTTCTTCCCTTCCTTTGCCCAGTCACTTTTGGAATCTGCATGGACTTTCAGCAGCCATACATCCCACATGACAGGAAACATTCAAGTTTGATTAGAGAATGGATAAAGAAGTGCCTCTTTTTGTTCCCTCTGTCTTTTCATTCAATGCCTCCTCATCACTGCACTCAGTCATAGCCATTCACATTTTATGCATCATTTTCAGTTGTATTCTGTCGCCTTCCCTCCTCAATCAATTCCTTTCCAAGCTGACAAAGTCTAGTCTATTTAATCACTCCTTGAATGCAATTATTTTCACCGTATCTGTGATCACTCTTCTTGTCCTGCTCTAAACCTTTCTACTTCTCCTTTCACCTTTTTGAGATGCAGGGAAACAAAACTGATCATATTACTGTGGTGTCTTGCATTTTAAATTTTTCTTCAGGATGATTCGGCTTTTAAAGGTTTTCAAGTTTATGAATCTGGGCTTTTAAAGTGCAGAGTTTTTCTATGTTACTGATTTGGACTTCAGCTTCTTTGAACACAATAGAGACACTCAAGCCACCATCACCCTTCTCCAGCAAGCAGCAAGTTTCAGCTCTGTGTCCAGTGTATCCTTTTGCTGAGATAATGCCTAATTTGGAGCTCTGCAAGGCTGGATGCAGTCCCCAGGCAGGAAATTGCCAGCTATGGGATTTGGCAATTCTGAGGAAATTTTGTTTCTGCCTCATAAAAGCAAAATGCAGGAAAGGTTTGGATGGAAGCTGCAAGAATAATCCAAGATGGGACAGCCTGGCTGTACAGTAAAAGACTAGTGAAGCTTAATGCTTTTAGCTTGTTCAAGAAGATAAAAGGTGACTTGATCCTTACTTACAAACACCATTATGAAAGGGATTTCTGATGGCAGATGGATCTGTAATCTGGTGGTATAAAGGTGTAGTAAGATCTTACGGCTGAAAGCTGAAGCAGGACAAATTCAGATTAGAAGCAAGGCAAAAATATTAGCAAGAAGGGCAATTATCCAAACAGCTTAAAGGGTTGTACAGGATTCTGTAACGCATGATGTTTTCAAATCGTCATTAGCTGTCTTTTTAAAAGATGTGTTGTTGCTCGAGCAGAAATTATGGTCTCCATGCAGACATAATCAGAAAAGAGGTTTTAGCCTGTATTAAGCTAAAGGTCAACCTAGATGATTTTAATTACCCCTTTGGCCTTAAGATCCATGAACCTAGAAAAGTGGGGATAATGTCACATATTTAACTATCTTGTGTTTTGAATGAGAAAAACTGGGAAAATCGTTCACAGTGAGTAATTGATTCTATACATTTAGGCAGATTTTTTGCTCATAATATATCCGAGAACAGACCATTAACTCCTCAAATCTGTTTTTCAGATGTGATGGACAGCTATCATGACCAATATTTTACTCAGAATTTGTGAGCTGTGCTGCCTAATTGGCTAGCTAACAGGTAACGTGGTAGTTAACCTCTGTGATTGATTAGCATGAAGGCAAAGCAGACAGGCATATTTAAACATTTCAAATTCAGTTCAAGTGAACATGTGTACGAATGTGATTTTGAAATCCATGTTCCTTTAATCAAGCTCCACAGTGCCATGGCTACTGAGGAGTAGGCAGGAAAAATGTGTAAGCATCACTAAAGCAGATTCATTTATTTCAAATGCTAAGGTCTAATCAAGTCACAGTCAAAACATTACTTTGTTCATCAGTTATTCAGGTCTAGGTCTAAGGATGCATTTGGTTTTGAAAATGAAGAAGTTCCCAAGCCATTTACTTATACAGTAGGTAGTACAGTGAGGTCCTTCTAGGGGCTAATGCAACTGAAACAGTAAATACTCCAGATACTAGATGTTGAAAAAAAAGACTGCTTTCAATTAATGAAGGTCAATATCCATGGGAGGAGGTATGGCATACCGAGTGACAGAACAAGTGCAGGGGAAACTCACCTGGGTTGCAGTTAAATATTACACAAACAAGACTGGAGTATTAAGATAGGGTAACCATAAAGAGGAACATCTGTTAAAGAAAAAAAAATCTCTTTCAAAGGAGATCCTCTTTTGCTAATGAAACCCATCTAAATAATTTTAGGACCATGGAAAGACATCCCTGGTGGTGGTAAGGCACATCTGCAAGTGGCCCACTACGGAAAGAAGAGAGGTCCTCCAGGACCACAGAGCCAGTAAGTCATGCTTGTGACACTGGACCACAAAAGAGAAGGCACAGAAAAAGCAAAGAAGTGTGTTTTCTTTAGGAACGTGTAACACACAATGCACTTATTGAACAAGTCTTTTATTACCAAGCTGCTTGCTACCCATCTGCCTCCCCATCCAGTGCACGCAGCTGCCCGCACCTTCATCTGCAGTGCTTATCCTGCAGCCCAGACTCACTGCATCAGCTCCTGGGCAGAGTTGCCAGGCCACAGCAGGGAAGGGAGTGATCCCTCCTGGTCAGACTCCAAGTGTCCTGCTAGCAACCTGGACCATCACAATGAATCAAAAAATGGCCCCCCTCCAAGTGCTTGCTGTCTCTGGCACATCCATCCCACTGCTAGGAAATGTAACCATGATGCACACAGACATGACTGAGCTGGTCGTGGTCAGTTGTGAAAGCACAGGGAGGTACCCAGACCGCCAGCAAACACTGACAACCCACAGTGAAGCCTGTGCTTCTGCAGCATCAGACTTGCAGCCCACCCTGGATTACAAGCAGCCTGGGTATTGTGACACCTACTTCAATGCTGTATTCCAGCTGCAGTGTGGAGATACCCTGCACAGAAGCCCAATGCCTGCAGATGATTACAGGAGCACAGTTGAGTGCGATTAACAGTCGTTTGGCCCACATTGAGCTTGCGAAATGAGCACAGTTTATATTACACAGAGACGACAGGGAGCACTGGTGAAGGCTGTGACAGCAAGAGGAAGTAGCTGACTCTGTCAGGGGCCACTTCATTTTTCACCTGCTAGGTGGCTTCCCTATTACATCTCCAGCCTAGTGTGGAAATCACACTTGTTCTGTGCCTTCAGTTCAAGGCCAAATTGGAGGCAATATATGGCTGCCTTACTTCCATGTGTTTTCAGATGGGAGATGTGAACATCAGTTATGAAACAGCTTGGTACTGCCAGCACCTGGGGGGATTGGTACCCTCTAAAGCTCAGTAAAAATGCAATGCTCTGTACTCTGTCGATGTCAGGAGCTGTAAGAGCATCTGTGCTCCTGGAGACAGGCCGTGGTAAGCAAACAAGAAATAATGCAATGATTTCCTTTCTTCCCACCCATGAAAACAAAGTCCTGAGACATAAAATCTTTAAGGTAACTGAGAAGTACCTGTGGAGGGCAGTGCCCAGCTCAGCCAGTCAAGCACACCAGGGATGTGTGTCACACACATGTCCCCTCCCCAGGGATGATGGCACACAGATGCCACACAGCTGCTTCCCCATGTCTGGGAGGTGCAGCATTCAGGTGTCTGATCCAGTGCTTCAGGAGCCTGTTTCTGCCTCTGCAGGAGGCTGATTTTGAACCTGCAGAAAGCCATAAACACCAGCAAAGTCCCTCTTGACCTCTCCGGTGACAGTGTGAGGGCAGACATGGAACCCGATGAAAGGTCTGGCCTTTAATTCTTCCTCAGCAAAGAAAACAGTTACTGGCATGTGTGCAGCTGTTTGCAACCCATGCATGCTTGCAGCACTGGCTAATAAATGCCCATGCTGTCAGCCCATACGTTGCTTTATTGCAGTGTGAGCAGCCAAGACAAAACCAACTGTCTCCCCAGTGCATTTCCAGCCAAGATCAAAGCTGCTTTCTATTTCCTTCTGGGTTTGGTGTTTGAATTAAGTGGAAGCTGGGTTAACCCCAGCTCTAGATGCTGAGCCACTAAAAAACTGTTTCATTGCCAAGAATAATGGTCAGGGTTTAAAGTGCTTTAAAACCGCCTGCTCTGCCTTCGCCAGCGGTGGAACAGTGCTAGATCTCGCAGAACAAATTCAATCCTAGCTATGACCAGGACTGACCTATGTAATGAGCCCTCTAAGAAAACAATCTCTCTTTTCCCTAGATGTGAGCTAACCTCAAAGAGGCCTGCAGATGTGGGAGGATTTGTGTGATGGGCAGGGAGGACTGTGTGCCTTCATCCTAAGAATAGGGCAGGGGTGGTTATAGTAGGCAGAAATTCAGATTCGTGTCTAGTCTAAGTCAATTACAGCAATTCCTACCTGTTC
Source organism: Pezoporus wallicus (assembly GCF_028554395.1). Taxonomy (NCBI): domain Eukaryota; kingdom Metazoa; phylum Chordata; class Aves; order Psittaciformes; family Psittacidae; genus Pezoporus; species Pezoporus wallicus. The sequence continues at coordinate 8,389,072 of NW_026637663.1, forward strand.
TCCCTTTGCATTCATGAGGTTAACGTGGGTTGTCTGCAGGCCAGAAATGGGCTCTGGAAAAAGGCCATCCTTTTCCCTCCCTCCCTCCCTCCCTCCCTTTCTCCCTCCTTCGCTCCCTTCTTTCCTTCCCTGTGCTGACTCAAACCTCCAAAGCTAGTCGTGAGCCTTCTCTTTACTACAAGGCTGGGAAGAGATGGCAGTTTGAAAACTCGTGGCTTCATTTTAGGGATTTGAAGGGTTGTTGCACTTCAGTGGGTGCAGGTACTTGGGATCTGTTTATCTATAAAACCAATCAAGCTATTCCCACCAGCTGCTGTGTGAAGGCTGAGGAGATAGGACGTATGAATGTGAGGCCTGTTCTTTGATTAGTATGGCTTATACGTTAAGGTTTTATTAGCTTTTACTGCCCTGCTAACTGCTGCCTGCAATTGCTTCATGCTAGCCTCTTCTCTAACAGCTCCTCTGCTCTCTCTGCTTTCCTTCCCACTGCATTTATGTGAACCTCTTTATTGTCAGCTCCGGTGAGATGATCAAATTTGGCATCTGTTGCTGGACATTTCAGGTTTATTAAACCTGGTAAAAAATCTCTAACTCTGTAATGTGCTCGTGGCTGGTTAACCATGGGGAGCAGAGGGGGTGGCCCTGGTGTACCTGTGCATGCACAGCCTATCTTGTTCAGTAACCATACTGGGGGGCAATTCCTGGGGGATGAGCAGGAGGGGCAGGGAGGTGATTTACTGCCTGGCTGTAGGCACACATGCATCCACCTACCTGCCCATGTGTACTTGCCGTGTCCACAGATACATATTCTAGATATACATACTCAGATATTTTTATGTCTTAATGCCTGTGCCTCCTTTTAAGTGGACTACTCTTATCTACATCGTTGTCCCAAAGCCTTTGAAAGGCCAAGGTTAAAGTGAGGAATAGGCCATCTCTGTGTTTTTTTCTTTTTCCTTTATTCTAATCACAAGTGCTCTTAGTCCACTGTTAAAGAACTCCAGGGACTTGAGGAGGTTTCTTGCCTTCTCCTGTTAGTCTCACATAGAGCTTTTTTTCTTATCTGCCTGCACTTACACTTCTGCCTTCTGCTCAGCTGTGGAGAACTCTCAGCTCTTCTCTGCAGGGATCTGCCTCTCTTCACTGGATGCACACGACCTCGCTGCCAAACTGAGTTAAATGCTTAAATAAATATTTCCAGCAACTGCCTGTTAAAGAACTTGGTCCTCTTTCCTACAGCCCGATTCAAAAAGATGTGCGTAGAACAGTTTATTATTACAAATGTGGGAAATAAACACTGTTTTCCTCCTGTTTCCCTCTCCAGTGATTGAAACTTGGAAGAAATGGGGCGTTTCACTCCAGTATTCCCAGAAATTTGCTACTGAGCTGAAAAACTGCATGAAACTTTTCACATCAGGAAAAGTGTGCGCTCCAGAAAGTTATGAGAATGTGAAAATGAGAGATAATCAGAAAGTTCTTTAAGCCTCACACAGAGTGGTCACTGCTGGCAATTTGCATAATAACCCTGGGAAATAGGCTATTATGCTTCATGACAACAGCAATAATTAAATGCCAGAGCTGGTCATTACAAGAGTTAACCACTGATTAATTAGTCTGTTTATATTAAGAATCAGGATTGGCTTCACTAACTAATAAATTGCCTGCGTACAGCTGTTACCAAAAAGATCACCTGTTAGATAATTGCTGGAGTAATTTTTAAATTGTTTTAATTAAGTTTCAGGAATTGGACTTCCCCCAGTTTATTTTCCCTTTCTTATGGAATGGGGAAGAAATAAACAGGCACTGTGTGTGTGTAGGTAATACAAGGTAACACAAGTATGATTGGAAATCCATAGGAAAACAAATATTTGTCATGATCCTCTTGTCCTCCCAAAGGCTTGTAGGAATCTAGAGAAAATTATAATTTAATTTGATTTACTTTGCTTCACAGAGATTTGGTTCCCACCTCACTCCACTTAGTAAATTCATAACAGGGACAGAGATGCTCAAGTCAGTAAATCTTTGTGTGCTCATTCAATTTATTATGTGTGATATTAGCCAGCCAAGTGATGTTGGGGTGGCCAGTTTACAGCTGGATGACAGAGCCTTGCTTACAGCTTTATAGTGCCAGGGCCTCTCTGGGAACCTGCAGTTTGCCTTTCTCTACCTGCCCTCCAAGGAAGGCTCAGTCTCCTCCTGCCCCAAGCCTGGCAGGAGTCAAGAGCAGGGCCAGCCATGCCTGGGGCAAGAAAAGAAAGGGGACCAGTGCTGATGGTGACAGCAACAGGGCTGCCTTCCCCGAGTCAGCCTCCTGACATTGCCAATGTATCAGATCAAACAAGCCTTGGCATAAGAAAGAGAAGAAAGTTCTTTTGTTCCTGGAAATTCAATTATAGGGGGGTTGCCGTAAAGGGCCTCTTTAATATGTTGCCCCTCTTTGCATTATCAGTCATTACTGTATAGCCTGCTTTTAAAGAAGACTCTTGGGAATCATCGCAAAGGGTTTCTGCATTTGTCTCCCCTATCCAGAAGGTCACCTTGTTAATGTCTTCATTGATCCATATTTTTGCATGGTTCAATACGCTATTTTCTGCCACGTTATTTCAGTGGCGTGGAGCTCACCTTTGGGACACAGTCATTCAGGCATGACACTTAAGTTTCGCTGAAATACAGTTGTTTGACAGCTTACTGGGTAAGGTTCAATCTTTAACATATTTGCAGGCTCCAGGTCCAGAATAGCAGTAGAGTAACAAGCCCAGAAAAGCAGAAAAGCAGGAATAATCACATTTTGTTATTACTTAAAGGGTTAACTATTTGCAGCACACCTAAAATACAGGCATATATATACCTTACTTGTCCAGAAGACAAACACAACCACCTAATCCATAAATTCACCTCAAAAGTTTCCTCCCATACCGAACATTCAATTACATTCAATTTATAGCCGTAATCCACCTGTGTGGCTCTGTTAATATTAGTTCTTACAGCCATTTTTCCTTCCTCTTAACAAAATGTGATTGCTTTTTAATTGAGAAACAGTCTTATTGGAGAATGGCAAACCCAGAGTTATATCCCCTAGAGATTTCAAAGCATGCAATGCAGTTGCCAGTGGTGTGAGCAGTGAAAACAAGAAACCTCTCTGCTCATCTCTGCTTTTTGGGGATGTTGGTGTACCCACACTTGCACCTCCCATCGGAAGCATCCTTGAGTGGAACAACTACAAATACATCTGAAAAATCTCAGTTGGGTTTGAGGAGGAAAGGATGGACACTTCAAGAAAAGAGCAGAAGGGGCACCTGTGCACAGGGCCACATGCTTCTCCTTTTCAGCCGAACATCAGAAACTACCAGCGAGTGAATCCTGCTCTTCATAAAATCATAGAATCAACTATGTTGGAAAAGATGTTTAAGATCATCAAGTCCAACCATTACCCCAGGACTGCTAAGGCCGCCACTAAACCATGTTACTAAGGGGCTCTACATTCACCCCAGTGGTTAGTCCTGGTGATCCCATGTTTTTGTCTGTTGGACTCAGCCCTTGTCTCCTGGCCTGGGCTGTGACTACCAGCGAGATGGACTGTGATGGATTGTGGGGGTGAATCTGATGCGATGTCTCATTAGTAGTATTGCTGCATTCATTTTCCCCACCTCCCTGTGGGGCTTTCAGCACAACTGCCCCATCAGATGGCTCCTCATGCTTGCCACATACTGCCCGAGCAGCAGCCTGACTGCCAAGCCCCTGACTTTGGCAGCAAGAACACTCACTGTCAGTGTGATCTTCCACACCCGACTAGCAACAGAGAAGAGACAGAAAGGGGGAGAGGTGGGCAGCCTGGTGCCGCTGCGATCCATGACTGCATCGATGGACTCGTGGAGAGTGCAGGTGTAGCTGGGCATCCCTGCTGTCTTGAAGAGTGCTCAGTGCAGAGAAGCCACTGGCGTGGACAGGCAAGCCCCTCATAGGACACCCAGTGCCCCTGCTCACCCACAAACACTTCTGCTCTCCCTTAGGCTCCTAGTTGTCCTTCTGTCACAACACCATGATTAATCTGTATTCACACTTCTCCTTCTTTACCACTGTGCCTTGCAAATACTTGCTCTTACCATTCCTGTTTCTCAGGTCCTTTTCTGACACCCCTGCCCCCAGGCAGCCCTGTAGACCTCACACAGAAGCTGTCTAGACGAATCTGTGAAAACTTGGGAAGCACTTGAATGGTACCACAAGAGGTTAGGCAGGAAAGTTAATCAGGAAATTGTCGTCCATATCCTCCACTGCACAGTTTGAATCACGGATTGTAAATAAGGCATGAGACGCACTCTGAATAATGAAGAGAAATGATGAAAAGTATGAAATAGCTGATCATGAGATCACAATTTATTTTGGACAGTGAATGTAGGAGAGGTTCCCAGAGAAAAATTCGTATGCAAGTATGTAGGTACGAGATGAAAGATGATACAATAATACATATGGAAATGGCAATCAAATGAATATTGCCCAGGCAATCCTAAGTCTAACCATTCCTATATTCCAAGAGATTTATTTTGCCATTCCAAAATCCTCTTACACGCAGAGGATCAAGGCCCTATTCTGCTAATCACTTACATGGAAATGCTCCCAACATGGAAAAGGAATTTAGTGAGCAATAAAATAGTGCTTCATGGTTTTGCTCTTTTATTGAAGTTTGACTTGACTGTATAGTGGAGTGTGGGGTTTCAGCCATTTTTTTACCTAGGTGGAAAAAAGCTTTGCTGAGGAAGAAAGAAAAAAAATCCCAGAAAAAAACCCTAGTCACATAAAAGCTGTTCTTTACTTTTGGTATATTCAGCACTTTCCTGAGTAAAGTTCACAGAACACTCACATGAATAAAGCAATTTTTTTGTTTAATTGGATTGAGCCTGGAGAGAGAGGAAACCAAATAAATCTTTAAAAAGGGGCAGGGGGGAATGGAGGGAAAATACTTCAAGGTAAAGCGAGAAGTAGGTAATGCTCTCGTGGAAATTTCTGAAGGCAGAGTATTATTTAATGCCGGGCTATTTTCCTGCACTCAGAGTTTTAAAGGCAGAAGATGCCTGAACTCATTCATAACACAGGTCACAGGATTTCATTCAGCTGGTCCTGCTTTAGAACCATACCTGTGAGTGGTGAGCTGGTCACAGGCAAGCTTTGCTCCAGCTGTCCAGACCAGTGGGATGAGGAGGATCCCGAGACAAGCAGCAGGATTTCTGTGCCATCCCTCCAGCATAGATCCATCTTATGTCACCACCAGAAGTTTCTAATTTGATTTGTTCCCCAGCAGTGAATTTCACAGAGCCAGAATCCTTTCTGGGTTTAGAGCCTCTGGGAGCTGATGTAAGATTCAGAGTGCCCCATTAAGAGTACCTGCTGACTTCATCACCCTGCTGGGAAACCTGATGGGTGCTGGGATGCAGCTGGACAGGCTGCAATCCCTCCTCAGAGCTGGAGGCCCCATCCCATATGAAGACAACCTAACTGCCAGTGTCTTTACACGCACTCAGTCAGGCTTCAACAACATTGGCTCAAGTATAGACCAGGATGGAACAGTGGTAGTCCAGGCTGCAGCAAGTACTACAATTCCAGGCACATTTTTATACAGCACCCTGGGCTCTAAGCTCCCATGATTTTATTGCTAGTGGTGTACAAATCGGCTGCATTAAGACTAGCTTCCCTTTACCTGTGAGGGCCACAGTTACAGTCCAGTAGCTGGAGTAGCTCTGCAATGATTCCTTTTCTCCTTCAGGTTAGCAATGAGAAGGAATAGCTACCTGCTCTGAGTAGCATTTCTCCATGCTGTCTCACAACTTGACCTCATTCAGGTATGCTAAGGAGAGCTGCAGAATGGCAGACTCAGTGTATAGTTTATAGGCTGGATGTTAAGCACCCACACACTCCTGTGTTTCTATTTGCCAGTTCATTTCAGGGCTGTTGACAGCTGTTGACTTCTGTGGGGATATAACTAAAGGGACAACAGAAGAGCTGGTTGGAAGAAACATTCCCGTAGGTGTGCTCCTTTGCAGGGCTGTGAAAGGAGACAAGACTGTTTTGTAATAGTGAGTATCATGATAGTGTAGGCAAACCCTGTCAGCCAGCAGGCAGCTTTTGGTCCCAAATGGAGCCGGGGAGTGTGATAGTTGCTTGAGCCCTCTGCACCTTCTGGTTACTACCCGCAAATGAACTGTTGCAGACTGGTGTCCTCATTACAATGATCAGAAGCTGCCAGTGTGCATGTCATGTTGGTGATCCCAGAAAGAAGTCAGAAACTCAGCTGGAACAAAAACTGCTCTCCTCTGCAAGGGTGGATCCTCCAGAGCAGGATGGAAATACACCAATGGTGTGCTGTGATTTGACACAGCAAACACAACTACTACGCAGGCTGGATGTGAACTGGACGTGGTTGAAGGGGAAGTCAGGATGTAGACTTGTTAATCTAGCATGTCTCAAAAGCACTATAAAAATAGACTAAGAGATAGCTTATTTACGAATGAGACATTATATTTAGCACTGGGGAGAAAGGAAGTGCAGAAGGCTGTGACACTTCTTCACACTTGCTCATTTACCCAGGCTTCCCCCAGAGAGACCAGCAGCCAGCACAGGCTAGTACAGAAGGTTTGCAGTGGGAGAGCCAGTTTATACAATTTACTTAAGGAAAGAGGGTCTTTTGTGGCACTTGGTGCAGAACAAAAACATGTTGTTCTTCAGTACGGGGCGAGCTATCTCAGGCAAATGCTACCTATTCAACAAGGAGATGAAGAGGACCAGATGGAAAGATGAATTTCCTTTTCTAGGATCCAAGAGAGTGGGCTGATGCTGTTGCAAGAGGAGATGAAGGCTGAGTTGGAGAGTGAGGATCTGGCTGCAGATCTAAAATTTGCTGGGTGGAGGGGGAGAGGAGTGCTGGCCCAAATGTTTATAGAGAAACTGTAAGATGAAGAAAACTAAAGGTACTTCACTGTAGCTCTGACCTTCAGCACTTTAACACCTGCCTTCCATCTGTGTGTTTCTTAAGTGAAGATGCTTTTGCCTTAAAGAACACAGACGGGAACACCCCCCACACACATTTTGGTAAGAGGATGGCTTTCACTTGTTGACCACGTCAGTCCAGCTGTCACAGTATCTCTGTGTCAGCATGCAGGCCCGTCCTCTGTGACTAGGTGTGTCCCTCAGGTGAGGACAGTCACAGCTTACAGGTACACCAGCCTTTTATTTGCCTGTGATGTCCCGATTCCCTCTGACCCTGGCTCCTCCCATACCCCAGATCTTCCAGCCCTGTCTGTAACCCCTGTCCCTCTCCACCACTGAGGAGAGGTGTGTCTTGCCTCTGCACTTTCCTGATATGAGTGCAACCTCCTCTTTCCTGCTGTGTCCCCATGGGGTCATTCCTATCACTCTTTCCTGGCTGAGAAGCATTTCACTCCACCTTCCCATTGACAGGTAGTGTCTGTGCTGCCCACCACTCAGCCCTGACACAGGTTGGTGTGCTCCCCTCCCGCTCTCCCCAGATAGCCACATTTCAGAGGCAGCTGTATGGCTTTTTATAGATGGGACATAATGCCACTTGATGGACCACAGCACTATTTTTGTGCCAAGTTAGCACAGGCTTAGTATTCTGCGCATGTGAGCGCTTCACCCAAGACTAGTTGCTGAAATATAAATACCACTCAACCAAAGTTATTTAGAACTTCAGTTGAATCGACCTGATCTGAGCCAATTATTTTCCCCAACAGAATTAATTAGGCTGCATATAAAGTGAGTGAGATGTGAAAGACGGGTCTGCGGAATTACTTATTCCATTAACAGTTGGTTTGGGGGAAAAAAATCACAAGAGTTTCTGTCCTTGACTTGGCTTTGTCACGGCCTCGTCAAGAAGAAGGGAATCAGGGCTTTCACATGGGAAGCTGCTCTGCTGGCAACCACAGTTCACTTGATGTTAGTTTGCATCAACAAGCTCCCCGCTCTCTTATAGTCATGATGATAAGGGCTGGCTGTTTAAACACTGTTGCAGAATCCAAGCTCCCTCCCTGCTCAGAACAACTGTTGCTCAGACCTCCTCTGCGGAGTTTATTGCCAAAGACAGCAAAATGTAGATAGCTTGCAGCAGGTACACGAGCAGGCATTTTTTCACTGAGTATTACTTGGAGAAGAGCCAGGCAGTACCTGTACACAAAGCCCTGGGAGCAGCCTTAAAAGAATGGGAGAAAAGTAAGACTGGCTTCAAAAGCAATGATTATTTTATGGGAATAACTCCAGCAAGGTGGAGAGAGATGGGGAAATGCTCCCATTTCCTTGGGGCTCCTTTCTCCTCCAGAGCTCAAAAAAAGTGAGAGCAGCCCTGCAGCTCCAGTCCTATGTGAACACTTGGGTCTGATGTGACATACATCAGACAAAGCTATTTTTCTTTTAAACACAGAGTATGTTATAAAGGTGCAACTGAGACATAGGGCTGGGAGCTTCCCAGCGGCAGGAGTTCACATTGTCCCACTGAGCCTCCCTGCGCCCATGCCATGGCTGATTCAGTGCTTTCATGCTTCCACACAAGATCAGAGGTCTGGTTGTGCCCAGGTTTGTAGGGACTGGGGAACCATCCCCAGCCCCAAGAGCTAAGAGTTTACATCTCACAGCCCATAAACTCTTGCCCTCTCCATTCACCATCCTCCCTGACAAAATTCTCCCGGGCTTTCCCTGCATAAAACACTGTCCCTGGTGCTACAGTCAGAGAGTGGGGTTGTCTCCATCAGCAGATGAGTTGCTTGTGCCCTTTTCCCAAAACAACTTCTTTCGGGTCTCAGAGCCTAGGTGTCCAGCCTTGTGGGAAGGCAGGCTAGGAAGCCAGAGAAAGTCACTACCTTGTCTCTGCAAACAGCTTCACCTTCAAGGCAGTTTTATCCCAGCATGATTCTTCCTCCACTGACTCCTTGGATGTAACTCCTCACGGGTAGGTTAATGTGAACATAACCCTACAACACCCATTCCCAGACTGCAGGGCAGACACAGCACAGGGCTGCCACTGCCGCCTCTGCCAGGGACAGACAGAACTTGGGGCTCTGCTACAGCAGAAATGAAAAGTAGTACTTCCTGTTTTGTGGGGTTATTTTAAGCACCGGTACCTTGTTTCCTGAGTCACACTAATGCTTTGCAGTTAACTGTGCTTTGGGGAGGAGGAATGGACTATATAGTCTCCCAGAATCTCTCCCCAGTCCTATAGCCTGGCTTGACAAGAAGATCAGACGAATCTTGTGAGGTATATGACTCCATCACCTACAGCCTCTTACCTGCTCTGGAAAACTTTCAGTGAATGCAATTTTGCAATATCCTTCCTCCCTTCATGCCCAGGGCTTACAGCTCTTCTATAGGCTTTTGTTACACCTAATCTAAGGATATGTTGCTATATATTAAGACAATTATTTCTCATCGTACTTGTAGTAGACAGGGAGGAAAGTAAAACACAGTCCTCTATGTATTGTAACGTTTGTAATTCCCCTCAGTCATCTGCTTTCTAGACAATACCAAAGTCCCACTTACGTTGTGTTTTCTGAAACTTCCTTTTTTTGCTGCTTTGCCCAGATTGTCTCTGACATGATATCCAAATCTGGACACATTGTGCCAGGTGGGATCTCAGCAGCGCTGGGTGGAATGGCATAAGTAGCTCTCATACTGTCTGCCTGCTAACACCTCCCACCCAAAGATTCACCTTTCTCTAAACACCAACATATTATTGGCTTGCTCAGTTTGCAGTGCGCCAAAAGCCCAGCTCCTGTTCTTCAGTGCTGCTGTCTCAGCACTTATTGTGCAATCTGGTTTTATGCATTTTATTTCTATGTGTGGTACTTCCAACTTGCCTCAAAATGATTCCATCTCACTGCGTCCAGATCATTTCTCTAGCTCATCGAGATCACTCTTTTTCTGATTATGTCCTCCAAACTCATTATAGCTCCTTCCCAGCTTGATGCCTGCTTTCCATCATCTACCCTGATAATGAAGACAGTGAACAGAAATAGTCCCAAGGAAAAAATTCCCCCAAGGAATCCAACTTCGAACATCGTCTCAATTTTACAAGAGACCATAGCAAACCAATCAGTACATTTTTTCAGCCACTTGAATGTGACTTCATGGTAATGCCTTTTCTAATGAAGATTCACCAAAAAAAACTATTGAATACTTCAAGTACCCCTTCATCATGTTTTATCTGTTCTCTGTGTCCATTAAATAATGGAGTTAGAACTCCCTTTGCCTTATTCCTGCTCCTCACACATTCAGAAGAAATGTTTATGTTGCCTTGTTGCCTTGGTTTTACTCTTTGTAAGACTTTTTTTTTTTTGGATTTCAAGCAATGAAGTGCTCCTGATGCAGCTATATAGGGTTTACTGTAAGCTCTATTGCTCGTCTGCACTGAGACAAGCTGCTGAATTGCTTGCAATATAGCCACCAGCTCTCTGCACTTCTTCACACAGAATTTCTCCTCAAGAGATTCTGCCTAATTGCTCCCTGAATTTGCTGAAATCTGCTTTTTTTTCAAGTCAATGTTTTCATTCTGGCATCCTTAGACCCTGAAATAGCCAGTGATTTGTTCCCTGTCCCCAGGTTCAGTAGATGAAGCAGATATGGAGAATGTCCAACAGTCATTTCGCAAATTGGCCCCCTCCAGGATGGAGATGGATGGGCAGGATAGTCTGAAAACTGCTGCACTCTTTGATGCGCCTGATCTGCAGGTGATTTTCTGACTTTGACTTTCAGTGTTTCAAATCTAGTGGCTTTTGTGAGCACAATAAAGAAAGGGGGAAAATTGCTGTCAGTTGAGGGAGGGAGAGAAAAAGGTCTGAAGTGACGCAAGAGAAAGTTATGTAGTTATGTTCTGATTTGTTATGCGAGTGATGGACATGACTAGCAGCAATTAGACAAGATTACTGGCTGAACTGGGCAGCTGCCAGGATGGACAGAACATAATGGCATATCCAAATCAGCTATCACAGGACAGGAAGTTGGAATTAATCTAGTGGGACCAGGAATCATACAGAGACTTTAACGTTAAATGAGAAATATTTACTCTAACATAACTTTAAAATCGGGAATGAACACTGCAAAGCAAGTCAGGAAATTCAGTGACCAAGTTCCTTCAGCTAACTTTTCACATGAGTGCACTGAGAAAGGAAGCACATAGCTTTTGGTGCCTCATGATATATCACTGTCTTTGCAACAGTGAGAGCTCTTTCTTTAGAACTTCAGGGGAACAAGGGAAATGTTGACTTTTTCTTAACAAATAAGGGTTAAATACTGCAAAAAGAGGTTTAGAAATATTTCAAAGCTTAATTATAGTATTTTATCAACTTATAGAGGAAAAATTACATATGTGACTTTCTCAGGAACACTGGCAATGAGCCACATCACAAAAATACTCCTTGGCACATACATCAAGAGGAGACCAAGTGCGTTTATGATGTATAGATTAATTCTTCCTAGACAGCGCAGCCACTGCTCCAGACAGGTTCACAAGCCTGACCCTGAAAGCTGTTGATTACCTACCAATAACTTCAACAAACTTCAGGAAGAAATACAGATGGCCAGTGTCTTAACTATGCTACCTGGGAATTTTGACAACCACTTGGGCACCTGGATACTTTTACAAACCTAGACCACTTTCTCCATATCTCTAGCAATGAGTTTTATTCAGATGGGGGCCTCAAAGTCTGATCAGAAAAGGGCCATTCTATTTCAGGGAGGATTTCAGTAAGTGGAAAAGTTGCCTCTCCCAGATTTAGAAATTGGTGCTTCAGTGGCAGCACAGCACCTTTAGCAAACCTATCATCAGCTGAGCTACAAAGAGGTTTGTCAGGGTTTTTCTAAGCAGCTGTACTAATTTGGAGTAAGGAGTAACCTGGCTTTCTGAAGTAATTGCTTTTCTGTTCTCTCTCTCTCTCTCTTTTTCAGAGGCCAGGTTTGCAAGCAGCTTGGCCTGTTTCTCATTTTCATGCCAAATTGCTTCTTCACATCCATTCCCTCCTCCAGGCTGAAAAAAAGGGGTATGTTTAAGAGACCGTCAGGCTAATGTTTTCTGACAGCCATACACAGCATAGGGCTGGGGGCTTATTGACTGCTTTCAAAGGAAAATAAAGCCCAGCCAAGCTACCTTTCAACCAAGAGCCCTGCCTCAACAGGCTGCTTGCCCAAAGGGCAGGGTAGAGCAGAACTGGATCTGGCAGCAGCCTGCCACTTCCTTGAAATGCACAGGCTGAACCAGAGCAGCACCAGAGGGGAGATGCTGCAAAAGTTTAGGTCAGCCCCAAATCGGTGACAGCAAACCATTCCTTCAGCCCAGCTCCTCAGGCCTGCCTAGGACAGACAGCAAGCGGATGGGAGGACATGATGCTCAAGGATGGTTTGAGCCTGCCCTTGGCTCTGCTTGCAGCTGGAGCACGCTTGGTTACCAGTCTTGCTAAACTGGCAGCCAGCCATGCTCAGCCACGGTTTAATTTATTATATAGACAAGGCCACATACACCAAGAATGCACACCCTGAGCCACAGTTGCATGTTTAGACTACATATTCAGTGGGTTAAGTCTGAGCACATGGACTCCCAGAGAAGATGTCAACCCATAAGATCAGAAATGAAGTTACAATCACGCATGTGTTTTCAGACTGTGGTGTGAAGTATTTATCTCACCTTCCTTTTGCCAGAATAAGGGTGTGAATGTGGATTCTGACCATAAAGCTGACAGGCTTTAAGTTGACTCTCCAACTTGTTCCTGGTAGAATGTTCATTTGCCCTTATCCTCTGGGTCCTTGAATTTGATGCTTGCTTGTCTTATAGAGTAATTTGCATTTTGGTGTATGAGTCCAAGAAAGAATAATAGCCTTTTACTTGTGTAAATGACTATAAAGTGCACCAGGGAAGGGGAAATTAGGCTCTTATCTTTTGAAAGAATATTAAAATAAAACAGAGGAAGCTTTGGACTTGAGCCGAAGGATATTTCCTTATTTTGAATTTAAAATACCAAGAGACTGGTATTAAATATCATAATTACGGAAGTAAAAGCTTTAGCTAAGGTTGTGCTGCTAAATATTCAAAATGACCTTCTGAGCAAAATCTTACCCCTTCAAAAAATCCTCCAAAATTAATGTATTCATTACAGTACTCAAAAGATTTCCATTTCAATTTATTGTCAAGGTTGAGAGGTTCTGAATAGGACTCCTGGGGAAAAGGGCAACTTTGCTATTAAAAAGATAGCACTTTACTGCCTGAAAGCGATTCCGAACACTGACTAATTCAGCCACAGAATAACACAGTGGCACAGGACAGCTGTGATTCCCCTTGCAATTCCCATTTCATAGTTGGGAAGCTGAGGCACAGGTGCTGAATACCTTCTTCAAAGCAACAGTCAATGACAAGGTAGGACTTGGACAGAATTCGTATACTCCGAGTATGAGCAGGCTATGAAGACTCCACTCAGGTTAGCAGGAACTTCCCTAAACGCCCCCCGTGTAGTCAGAACAATCCTAATTCTGCCTTATGGCAGTGAAAGGGTGAATAACTATCTCAGGGGGAGGAAGAACTTTTTCTTCATGACTCATATGGACCATTTGGATTTAAGTGGTTTTATTTATTTTTTTGCATTAAGGAAAAAAAAAAGTCACCCACACAAAAGCTGTAGATGCCCAAAGAATCCATTTGACTAGCTGCAGCATCCATCGCTTCCCTTCTCCTCCTGGAGAAGACTCAGCCTAGCTCCTGAGCAGAAGTTTCTGCGCAACGGGGTTTCTGTGAAACTTCCCGTGTCCTTAAGCCTAGAAGTGCCAACTGGAGGAAGACTATGGCCCCAAATGTAGCTCTGTGAGGAGAAAAGGCTGCGAACAGCAGCTCTGGAAGCTGCTTGCTCAGTCGCCCATGTGTTGGACAATGTGGAGGATGCAATGGAAGTCAGAGTTTGTCCAAGAACCACGCAATTGCTGAGCTTTGAGAACAAATCAAGCGACAAGGAAAATATGATTTCCTTCAAAACCTTCAAAAAAAGACCTGCCAATTTAGGTTTGCATTGGGTTTGTGTGACAAGGTTTTAGTAGCAGGGTGGGAGGCTACAGGGGTGGTTTCTGTGGGAAGCTGCTAGAAGCTTCCTCTATGTCCAGCAGAGTCAATGCCAGCCAGCTCCATGACAAACCCTCTGCTAACCAAGGCTGAGCCCATTAGTGACAGGGTTAGCACCTCTGGGATTGCACAGTTAAGAAAGGGAAAAAGTTACTGCACAAGAGCAAATGGAGCCAAAGAAAGGAGTGAGAATATTGGAGAGAAATATTCCTGCTTGGTGCCTGCAGACACCAAGGTCAGTGAAGAAGGGGAGGAGGTGCTCCAGGTGCTGGAGCAGAGATTAGCCCATGGTGCAGCCCAGGTTGAGGCATGCTGTCCCCCTGCAGCACATGGAGGTCCATGGTGGAGCTGATACGCACCTGCAGCCCATGGGGGATCCCACACCAGAGCAGGGGCATGCCCAAAGGAGGCTGTGACCCTGTAGGAAGGGTCCTGGAGCAGGCTCCTGGCAGGAACTGTGGCCCCATGGGGAGAGAAGCCCACTCTGGAGCAGGTTTGCTGATACGACTTAGAACCCTGCAGGGGACCCACACTAGAGCAGTCTGTTCCTGAAGGATGCACCCCGTGGAAGGGACCCACACTGGAGCAGCTCATGAAGAACTGCAGCCTGTGGGAAGGACTCATGTTGGAGAAGTTCACAGAGGACTGTCTCCCATAAGAGGGACTCCATGCTGGAGGAGAGGAAGGGTGTGAGGAGTCCTCCCCTGGGGAGGAAGGAGTGGCAGAGGCAGCATGTGATGAACTAACCACAATTCCCATTGCTCGTTCCCCTGCACTGCTGAGAGGAGGTAGAGAACCGGGGAGTACAGTCAAGCCTGGGAAGAAGGGAGGGGTGGGGGAAAAGCGTTTTTAAGATTTGGTTTTATTTTTCATTATTCTACTCTGATTTGACTGGTAATAAATTCATTTCCCCAAGTCGAGTCTGTTTTGCCCTTGCCAGTAACTGGTGAGTGACCTTTCCCTGTCCTTATCTGTACCCACACACTTTCCATTATATTCTCTTACCTCTTCCAACTGAGGAGGGGAATAATAGAGTAGCTTTGGTGGGCACGTGGCATCCAGCCATAGTTAACCCCCTATACAGGTCAAGACAAAGCTGTGGGACATGTATGAGTGTGGCTTCACCACGTAACCCTCTAGCTGAGGTGAGCCATCTATCTCAGTTCAACTATTACTACATCAAGCTGAGAAGGGGAAAGGCCTAAGAGACCCTCTACCAGTCTTTAATAATAAAAGACACTTGTGCAAGTGACTGTCACTAGGGAACAGACTTTGAGGTAATAGGTTTTCTCCAGGAATAGGGGAGAGTTTTGAATAGAAAGGTCCAGATACAATTTCGTTCTTGATGGATCTGAACTCCAAACAGTGGAGGATCTGCATCTGAGCCAGGAGGATGTCTTACGGAGTCTTAATTATGGAAAGGAGGAAAAGGGGTTTCCATCATCTCCTAGAGTTTAAAGTTGGTAGTAACTCTCAGCCAAACATTCTGCACACTGTGGGCTATGGATTCTGCTTCTCTGCTGAGCCTGACTATGTGTGTTTGACAGCGTAGGCTATGTCCAGGTGAGGCTTCAGCTGACTCTTGACATGAAGGAACTGTCTGCCACAGGTCAGATAAAAGGTGAATTTCTTTCTTTCCAGTTTTCTTAAGGTGGAAGACTGGGAGAAACACTCATGACCTAAATCAGCAGACTCACTAGCCTCTGAGGTAAAGCTCTGTTAACAAAAAGTCCAGCAGGTATGGAGAACACCTAACAGTGTTTCCACAGACATTATTGTTTGCTAAGATACAGTCTGACTTGATGAGTTACTACCACTTCCACTGTGCAAAGAAATAGCCAAGTAGACCTCTTTTAGAAGTGGATGCAATTCCAGTGGCTTCACTGAGATGAAACCTACCTACCCCAGACTGGAATTTGATCAAGTGCGTGAGACACTGGCAAGTGTCCTACAAAGAGAATACTCAGCAGCATCAAATTCGTGGCTGCCCCATCCCTGACAGTGTTCAAGGCCAGTTTGGACAGGGCTTTGAGCAACCTGGTCTAGTGGGAGGTGTCCCTGCCCATGGCAGGGGGAGTTGGAACTGCATGATCTTTATGGTCCCTTCAAACCAAAACCATTCCATGATTCTATGAAAACTGTTCTGTCAAACCTATGATAAGCGCCTGATTGAAGTCATGCATGTTAAAAAAAATCTCTCGAAAGAATGTTCCCCAACAGGTAGACAGTGCATTAATGAAAGCAAGTATTTCCCTCAAATTATGCCAGAGGAGAAGTTAATTACTGAGGGAATGAGGGAAGAAAAGGATCTCCACCTCCTGCAATCTGAGAGTACTGTGCTATTTTTGCCTCTTGAAATCTAATTTCCATGAAACATTTCTGCAGAGTGCATATTTTCTGAACATGAATTCCTTAGCAGCCTTACTAATATAAATGCTGTAATTCCAGAAAAAGAAGAAATAGTGCCCTGCTCCAAAGGCCTTTGACTGGGAAAGATTATTTCAAAGGGGCCTGCAGCTCATGCCATGGCATTGTAAGTAACCACTGCCCAAGTGGGAGTCAGACTGACAGAGGGAGACTTAAAATCCCCACAGGCAGGTGGTGGGGAGGCTGCATATTATCTCCAGTGGCACAGGGTTATAAATATAATATATAAAATATAATTACAATTCCACTTTGATTTTAATGTTCTCTGCCGACTCATCCTGATGGCAGATTCTGGTGCAACACAGTGAACAGCATTTGCTTATTTCATTAGCCGGTTTCATTCAGTGGAGTTTACAACAATAATGACATAATCTGCAGAGCATTTCTGCAAGTATCTGTATGCTTTGAACGCTGCCACTTGAACGTTCCCTGCTTTTTCAACTCCTCTTCAATATCATTTTTATCCCATCTGCACCACTCTTCTGACCTCCTGCCACCCGCAGATTTCAGAAAAACACTTGTGCTTTTCCCAACTAACCTCACGTTCAGAAGAACAAATGTTTCAGATTGGCATGCTGAGACAGGGTCAGCCACTGTGAAGCATCTGCCTGAAATCACTGTGAACACTACCCTGGCAATGGGCTGAAATCCTGTTCCTGGGAAGTGACAGTCAGGCTCAGCGTCTGCTCTGAAGACCACCACAACGGTATCACCAACATCAGGAGCTCTGTGGCTGCTGCTGTGGGAGATACTGCCTCCCACCCCAGTGTATCTATGGAGTGGGCTGGCTCACAGATGCCCTGGCTTTGCCCCAGGAAGATTGCTGCTAGATACCTGCAATGAAGAACAAAACTCCCAAGGGTTTTATCATTGCCACGGAAGATGGAGAGAGATGCATGGCAGCACCCTGCTTCTAGTGCTGGTTTGGGGGGTGGGACTTGAACTCGTGAACCTGTCCCACATCATCAGCCTGTGGTGCCATCCCATGCCTTCTGCCTTGGGAACAGAGAGAAAGCCAGCATAAGGGGACTAGTAGGTGGTTGAGAACTTATTTGCTCATTACCCCATCATCTCTCATTGTTTCTATGCAGCACTACATGAGGTTTGGACATGTCAGCATTAGCCAGTCCTCTCCCCACAGGTGGAAGCCCTTCTCAAAACATGCACAATATAGCAAGGACTATGGTCAAGGTGCCAGTCTCCACAGTGGGCATTCATGCCTCAATCTCTGAAGAGCCATTGGCCAAAAGAGAAAGGAAGGAAAGCCCTTTCTATTGCTCCTGCAAGAGCAAGAAGAAAACAAAATTTGGTGCTGCCTTTCCTCTGAAGTTGATGTTACCCTTGGCATGAGCAACCAGCCAAAACTCAGGCTCCTGCAGGTTGTCTCCATTCTTAGGGGAAGCTGTGGCAGTCTTCTATGTCTTTGATGGATCCCTAATCATTGAAAAGTCTGGTTTTCCTGGACACCAGAAGACTCAAACAACAGGAAACTACCCTCCGCTAAGAGCCTTGACTGAGAAGTCCCCCACCTCTGGCACTTCTTTTAGTGCCAGGCTCTCTGCACCTGTGATGCTGAAGACTTTCTCTGCTGCCTCCATTCCCAGTTTCTGTAGGCTTCCTGCTCTCCTCTCCCAGGCACACAAACTGCCCTTGCTCACACTGTGCCCTCAGCATGCCCCCTGTTTTAGGCAATGAACAACCACTGTTATTTTAGCTCTTCGATGTGAAGAGCTCTTGCCCTCTCCATAAAGCTCTTGGAAAAAACATCTTATGCTCCTTATGCCATAAGAAAATCTGAAATATTACATACATTACATTAATGCCTCAGAGGCTCATTTACAGCCCTATTATAACTGCTCAGCGGTAACCTGGACATACATAGCAGCATGACTGTCATCACGGGCTATAATGTGCTGACCTTTGCAAACACAGCAGTTTTCACTCTCCCTGAAGCATAAACCAACAGCCTCTGCACAGAACAAACTCAGAGGCAGTGTGCATTACTGTACCCCGGAGCAATGCCTCTTTTCTCCTTTGGGATCCAGGGAGGGAAGACATGCAATAAAAGGAATTACCCATCCGGATTCATCTGGCTTGTGTGCCATGTCTTCAGAAGCATCTCCTTACCAGGCTGTGCCAGCAATGTGCTACCTGATTCTACCTCACTCACATCCAGCCCCTTTGCATGCCCTGTCAGCCAGCCATGGCTCAGGCTCTTGGTAGCACAGAACATTCCCTGGTCCACAAATAGCCCTCAGCATGCAACACCACTTCCTCTCTTCAGGAACAAATCCAGTGTGTGGATTCAAACTGGGACACTTGATGGCTCTTCAGTGACTCCGCACATTGCAGGACCGAGCCCAGCAGCTCTGACTCACGAGCAGGATGGTGCAGCAGGTCTTGCATGAAGATGGTTGCCTTGCTCCTCTCTGGGAGGTCCCTGACCCCACTGCAGATAACTTAAGTGGACCTAAGGTGGGTCCTGGACCAACATATTTTGCACACCAAAGCATAGAAATGAAATGGCCATCAGAGCATAAATTGTGTGGAGTCCTCAATGGAGAGGACGTCAGTGGAGGGTAGAAAAGGGAATCAGTTGTCCTGAGAGCACTGTCTTCATTCACAGGTCAGAGCCCTCACTGAGAGCAGGGTCAAAGGGATAGCGAGGCGCCCATGAACCACACACAACAACATTTTTTAAACTCTTTGTGTGTTATACTTTCACAGTTCAATTTCTTGCAAACAATCCCATTTAGAGGCATGAATTGTAAAGTGCCAGGGGAAGGCTGTTGGGAAAGAGAATTTTTAAATTTCAATGGGCTTTGAAAGCAGAGTTTCTGCTCGAGACAAGCTCACACCTTTCCTGCACGGAAAGTTGTATTAGAATGAAATCCAGTTGGGGTGAAAATGCACTCAAACCCAGAAACCCAGCCCTCAGCCTCAAAACTACCCACAAAAGTACTTTTAATTTCCCTTTCATTATTTTTTATCTCAGCTATTAACATTCTGCTGGTACCTCCATTTACATCTGAACTGGACATGTCCCTTCACTTAATTCTGTCTGCAGAAACAAAATACTCTTGATCTTGGTAAATATAGGTAAAAGCAGAGTGCAGGTGCTCCTTGCAGATAGGGTAAAAAAGCAACTCCAAGTATTAGAAACAACTTGTGAATTTTTAGCAGCTGAGTACCGAAACCTGATACATGAATACATAACTCATATTTGTCTTTATTCAAGCACAAAAATCTGGGTTCAGAGACAGGTTAAGTGACAGGATTTCTCTATTGTAAGAAAAGACAGCACTGAGGTTATGTTCAGGTCTATCAGACATGAGCATCTGATTTGTTTCGAGTTACAAGATCAAACAGTATCAAAGGAGGTGCCCATTTGGGGACTAGCAACTGAATTCCAGCTATGGCAAGAGGCCACAACAAGAACAGACTCATTTCTAAAAAGATATAAACATGATTGCTCTGAATCACCCAACACCTTGACCAAGACAACAAGCCACGCCAGGGTACAGGCATACCACAGCCATCAGCCAAATCACACACATCCAGTGCAGAGGAGTAGGACCAAAACCACCCTGGTCCTCTATCCCACCTCCTCTCCATCAGATAAGACAAACCACGACATCCTCAATCTCACCAGCACTGCTTCGCCATGTGTCATGAGGTTTCTTTCCACCCTGGCAGCAGGTACTGCAAGGGGGCAAGCCAGACCCTGGCCCCTCACACCTGAGCTCTTCCCAACAGCACCAGTGTGGGTCTCCACTTCCCATCTTGTTTGATGTCCAAGCATGGCAGGCCACACAGAGCTGACAGCTCACATGGTCTTATGCCTATGGTCTTATCCCTACAGTTTTATCACTTTTCTTCTGGAAACAGGCCAGGTTTCCAGAAATGATGCTGCTTTGGAAACCTGGCTGTCAAACCCAACATGCCTGTTTCCCAGGTCTGGAGGAAGGTGGGGGGCAGAGATGCTCTTTGGATGGTTTGGGGTATATGAAAGTATTGTGTGAAGATGTCTGCTTCAAAATGTCTACCTCAGGGCAACTACGAAAGTTGTCCCATGGACGACTACAGAACTGGTTCTTAAAGGCATGTGGCGAGGGATTTTTAAAACTGATTAGCTACAGGTAAGTGTTTTACATTTGTGTCAGCCTCACACAGTGAATTATAGCTTCCCGGATCTTTTATGTGTTGCAGTTGAATTTCTTTTTTGATATTAAGGACTGCATTCTTTTTCTTCGTAATATATTTTTAAGAGTGACAAGAGATCGATAAAATCATGTAATTTAGGCATCTATAAAACCCACATAATTTAGCTTCATATATCATGCTTTCATAAAAGAAGACATACCGGTCAGCTGGTTTGCACGCAGGTATATGTATCTGTGCCTCTGGTTCAGTTTATATTAGGCTTTATGCTTTTAAGCTCCAACAGCTATTTAACATTTGATTAGGAAAACCAAAATATAATTAAAATATTGCAATGGGAGTCTCTTCTCCTCAGCTGCAATGAAAAATAACAGCCTGCCCCCATTTTTTGTATGGGAAAGAAAGAAAAGGAAGCGTTAATCATAGAATCATAAATCACTCCCTATCCCTTGCATTTTTTATGGGCATTTGTTGCAGTTACACAAATGAGCAGTGTTTTTCTATAGACTTTCCTCTGTAGGCCTGGATGACTGTGACAGACAGTCAGCAGCCAGCCTCATTTATAAATAACTTCTGGCTACTTAATGTGACCCTGCCTGGAAAGCAGAAAGCTGTGAAGCAGAGAGCCCTGATGCTCTCCACGGGGATCTCATTCCCTTCATAAAGAACAGAGATACCAGCTAGACAGAGAGCTCAGAGCTGCTCAGCCGCTTGACAGTGACTCTGTGTATAGAATCAACCAGCCGCATGAATCCGTCCCTTGATCACAGCCACAGTCACACCAGGCCAGTGGAAGAATCCAGGAGAAAACTCTCCTTCTGTGAGAGTGAGTGGCAAGCTGCTGAATCACTCTGGCAGGCAGGAGTCAGCATGTCTAGGGGAAGGGAAAGTCAATGTCTCCTGGAGGGAATATTAATAATAAAAAACAAAGCAAGGACATTCAGGACTCAAACAGATCTTTACATTTAGCAAAAAAAAACATTTCAAGAGTGGCTCCATGTACAAATTAATATTTCAGGAACCATAAAACAATATTCATTTTATATTTATGATACAACATTATTCATCCACTAGGGTTTCAAAGTGTTTTACAGCCATGCACCAAGAAGGCATCTCGTTTGCTGTGAAATGCAGACATCTTGTCACGGGACTGGTTGACAGGACTGTCTAGGGCACAAGGGGAAAACAGCTGTCATCAAGGAAATCTGACAGAGCTCTACCTTGCTGCTCCTCTTTTCCAAGTCTAGGATGAGCCCATGTACTTGCAGGAGCTGGGCTTAGGGAAACAAGTGGAAAAATTAGGTACAGCAGACACAGTTGAATAGAGAAGTTTTAGACAAGTTCTCATTGAAACCTGACTGGTCCAATGCAGGTAAAGATGTAATAACATGCAAAACAGATTTTATCTTCCTTCCCCTCTGTCAGGTGGCAGAAGAAACTATAAATGTCTGCCAGGAGCAACTCCTGTTTTGGAACGCAGAGCATATCCTCAGGAGCCACCACCACTGCAGCAAGAAAACCACCATGGGGGAGATCCTCTCCCTGCTGGGGATCATCCCATCCTCAGAAATTGGAGGGGGGGGGCTTCCATTTCTTCTTCTCTCCACTCCTGGTGGCCTTCCACCAGCACAGGCAAAGGGATGCAAAATTAACCCTTTGTTTACTGGGGACACTCGCTATTCACCACCCCTTCCAGAGACTGAGTTTATATGAACAGTCAATTCAATCAGTAACAGCCGGTAACATCCTTCAGAAGAAAAAATGCTGAATGCAACACCTCTGCCACCAAACTAAATAATCCTGTATACATAAATATTCTTGAAATACAGAATTTGTATCAGAAGCAACAGAAGTTGTGATACGGGATGTGCTTTGTTGCAGTCTGATGTAGATTAAAAGTCAAATAATGCACTCTCAGAGACAGACACAGCCCCAAATCCAATTTTCCTCTCAAATAGAAGTACAATAAATAAAACAGGTAGCCAAAACAACCTACATAACTCCAAGCAATGCCACGTATTTGTATTTTTCTTGTGTATAGGCATATATGTGTCCATACACATGTACGTGGGCATGAGTACAAAGTTACATTTACTCAGGGACAGTGCTTGCTTTTGATCTGTCTATGGTGACTGAGTATTTCTAAAATAACCACGAGAACTCAAGAGAGAAGGGAAAGGGAAAAAATACTTAATTTTCATTTGGAAAAGGCTTCTGCTTATTGATAGGACTTTTTTTGCTACAAAGTTTGATAGGAAAAAGAGGAAAGAAAATGGTAGCTGCAGCTTGCTCAGAACAAATGCAAGCATAATTTGGTGGAAATGTATGTTAATGGGCATCTGAATCTGTTGATTCGGAGCACGGCAAAGAGCACACAACCTCCTATAGCTCTCTGAAAAAAACGAGGACAACCAACATGTGCCACTGAAAGGTTTTCAACTGAGGTACACAACGAGCCCCTCTAGCTGTGTGTGGTATCCGAGACAGCATTTACAGCTGCTTGAGACAGACCTCAGAGTCTCCTAGGACAACAAGCCAAGTGCTAGCACTGTTTTACAACCAGGGGAAGGACACATCACAGAAGGAGGTGCCTTGTTAGAACCTCTCAGATGGACCCTGCCAGTGATCACCAACCTGCTCTCCCAAATCCCACCTTCCCCAGTCTAAGGACTGCCATAGGCTTGCTGTCCCCCTCATGCCTGAAACTGCTCCTAATTTTATAGCACTGCTTCTATCTTTAAACATATACTCAACATACTCTTAAAGAAAGTTTCCCCCTATGCCTCTGTGTACACTGGAGTACCAATCACGTGGGTGCTACGTAGATGCTTGCAGAGTACAGCAGAGTTATTTGGTGTAAAAATATTGAAGAGTTCAAAGGGGAGTTAGAAATCTATAAGACGAGCAAACCAGGGTAAGAGGTTAATTCAACAGAGCTTAGCTGGGACTGTGCAAGCAGCAGAGAGGGATTCCAGCTGTATCTGAGCTCCAAGCAAGATCACCTATTTAGTGGTATCACCCCACCCTAGCAAATTTCCATTGGCTACTCATGCCTCAAAACTTAACATTGTTCCCAGTTTCGTAGGAAAATAGTAAAATTGTGAGTGACAATTAACATGTACAGTAAAACTTCTATAGAGGAGAAAAAGGATTGTGAGGGGTCTAGCCTGTATTTCAATCCCAGTCCCATTCCCAGAACCCCTGGTAAATTACCGGAACAAGCATTTCCCAGCTCAGTGCTGTGATGCTCAGTTACCTGGGTGTTTGTATTTGTCATGACACACACATACCCAGGCACATTCTGGAAGGTGGGTCTTTCAATTCAGACAAGAAAATCTTTTAAAAGCAACCCACTCTTATAAAATAATAGCTGTATGCTAGTGAATGTAAGCCAAGAACTCTGGGGACAGTGAACGCCTTAATGTTCATTTAACATTTGTCCTCTATTAAAACCCCTGATCACCCCATGGACTTAATCTTCCCAGCCATAAAATGAGCCAACAGTATTTACTTACCTGGTTTGTGGCTAGAGATGTCTGCAGTAAAGGACTTGCAGAATGAAGTAATGAATGAAGAAAACCTTCTTGTCTGCCACAGTGTTCACCATCTGTGGGAGGACATAGTGTGAATATCATGTTGAGCAGCTGAGGTATCTGATAGACTGGTTTATACAGACAACTATGTCAATCACAAGCATAAGGCCACTGTTGAAAGGCTCTGCAGGTCAACTGGACATCGCTGTGCTGTCCCATTGGGACAAAAGGATGAGGTGGATGGGATGCGGTTGTGGGAAGAGCCCCTCTCTGCAGCACCAGCATGTCTGGGAGAAGGCTTGACACAGGGCAGGGCGTACAAGAGGGAAGCAGAAGTTATGCTGAAGAACAAGTCACTTTCCTATCTCAACACTATTGTTTACACCATGAAAAAAGTCTCCATTCCAGATTCCCTGATCAAGTTGCAGCACAACCATCATAATCCAACCACTAAGCATCTCTCTACCCATGCCTGCTCTCAGCTGATGCCTCTTGCAGGACAGCGATGTCTCTCCTGTGTCTCCCAAGGTAAGGGCAGGGAGCAGATCTGTGCTGCTCCCCTGATGATCAGAGAGCCAATTAAGGACTCCCTTTCAGTGCTGCAACTCAAGCAAAAAATCAAAAGGCTGCACTTCACTCTATCTAATTGCCTTTTCCTTCCACGATGCTTGGTCATCAGCAAATACAGGAATAAAACATTATAACAGACAGCTCAGATATATTCAAGTAGTTTTCTGCTCTGGTGTCTGGTCAGTACTCAAATCCTTTTGCTCTTCTCTCTGGTTAACATGTCACACAGCCCACACACACAACCTCTCACTCCTTTTTAGGGCACAGAACCTCATGCACCCTCATCCTCCCCTGCCTCACTGCTCCTGAGCCTGGACCACTTGGTCATCGATACAGGTGACAGGCAGCATCATTTCTGGGCTTACTGGAATCTCCCTGTCAAGCACACGACAAGCACAGCTCAGCTAATTCATGCCCCTGCAGAGCATCCAGTGCCATCTGCTGAGCATTTATATACTCTTCAGAGGATGGAGAAGGCTGTGTAGGATGAGCTGAGATCACAGGTAGGTTTGGTGTGGGACTGACCTCAGGCAGGGTCAGATGGCACTGCAGAACTCATCACAAACACAAATCCCCACACAGAGTTTCTGGTTACCAAACAAATAATTACTGTGTCCCTTTAGGATGTGTATAGCATGTGCCAGCACAATTACCACATGTGGAGCAGAAAGGGACAGTGCCATAAAACAGCAGTCAATAATGAAAATTATCCCAGGAGGGAAGGCAGGGAGGGAGAGATCTTAGCTCTTCCTCTTCTTTTTTTTTCCTTTCCCCATGTTTAGTTCCTTTCAATTTCTCTCCCTCAGCTTCTTCCATTGTTTTTTCAATCACTGCACAATTTTTTCCACAGTCAAATATTTTCAGTGTTTTCAGTTCTTGACGGGTGCAGGCTTCTCCTTCTGCCAGGCAGGGACAGAAATGCTGGAGGGCAGAAGCACAGCCCCTTTCAAGTCGGTCACCCATGAAGGCAGCTCCAGATGACCCTCAAGCTCTACGAATGCAGCCCCATCTTGAAGCTTAATGCTCTTGTAAGGCTGCTTATGGTAATAGAACTCAGCGTTCACTATGAATAATCACAGATTTTATTTATAGTGGCAAAATGAGAGGCCCTTTTATGCAATATTCACTTGGGTTACCTAGGTCAATAGCAGCCTAGTCACAATGACTCATACTGGAGAATTCAATATTTTAAACATAGCCCAGTTTTAGTCTGAGCTTGGCTTGCCTTCACTAACTGCCTTGATCTCATTTTCCTCCTTCCCTACCCAAAAGAGACTATAGTATTCAAAGTATTCCATGAGGTACAGCACCTGGTTCTTCTTATCCTATCAGGCATGAGTTAGTGATCAAACACACAGAAAGGGGTGCTCATGCTGTCTTTTGGAAGAATTTTGCCCAGTGATCTATAGAAAACAGGGGCACATGTGTAGGATGGGGCACTGCAGAGGCTCCCAGCTATGGTACCAGGACACCATCCCTGAAGGATCAGATTGTTGCTGCTTTTATACTAAAGCCACTTGAGGACCCAGGCAGCTGAGTGATTCATGCAAGGTCATGAGAAAACCAAACAGAAGATCTGGGGACAGAGTTGTGAAGCTCTGAGTACAAGACCCCACCAGGAAATTTCCTGCAAGTTTTTACAGTTCAGACAACTGAAGGAAGAGCGACACTTGTGGAAGCTTTTTGCCCTCCCTTGACAGGTAATGAAGGACCTGTTCCTTTGGTCCAGGCACAAGGTCCCGCTTTTCCAGTGCAGCTTCAAAGAGGATGTGCGAAAGCATCCCTCACTAGAGGTACAAGGTGGTACAAGGGTTACCCTAAAGCAAAGGTGGGAATAAAAGTGTCAAATAAACTGCATCATTTGGACTGGAGGACTTCCCTCATCAGGGACTTGAGAGCTCTGCCATGGCAAGTCATCAGAGAGGATTTAACTCTGTACAGTCAAAACCCCTAAAAACAACTGCGGTGAACTGCTGTGCACCGGTGTGCCCCCAGTCCTGGGAAGATCCACCCAGCCTTGTCCCACTGTGTAGGAACAGAGAAGAGTCACTGCACAAATCCACCAGAAATTATGGGAAAGGAGGTATGTAGTGGGGACACAGTTTTTTTGTGTGATTGTAAATTACTTTATAAGCTTTCACACAAGGATAAGTTCCCTTATTTTTTACCTTAAGGAGTTAACTTGGGCTCTCACTGAACACACAGACCCAAACCATGGGCCTGAAACACCTGACAAGTCAGGACAGATTAGGAACAGCCCTGCTGGAGTGCGCAGTGCCTCGAGGACCGCTGGAAGGCAGCTCAGACTCTGGCTGCCTCACATTGTGTTGGGGTATCGATTGACCCCTGCGCTGCCAACACACTGACTGCACTCTGGCACAACAGACAACAGGGCAGAATGTTCAGCGCCTGTGTCAGCCCCAGGGGGTGATGTGTGCTCTGCAACTGGCTTCTAAACATGCCATTCAAAAAGCTGCCTGAGACCACGCAGCATGCAAGCCACCACCGTTTTTCACACAGTCATAATTTCAGGGTGTCTTTCATTTTTCCCCCAGTAAAACTGGCCAGAAGAGAAACTACTCTGAGACAAGAACTAAATTTCTCTGATTGAAGTCTTTGTTGTTTAGAAGGCACGTTATTGGGACAATGGACTTAATAAAGTGATGCTTGTTTACATGACTTTTCCATTAGCAGAGGAGAATTTGTGGGAGGTGTAAACTTCAGACATCCAATTTGAGCTGTTTCATGAAACATTTTAACTAAAGCAAAAGGGTGATTTACCACCTAAGCTTACTGCTTAGTGAAAGTAGATGAGAACATTTTAGGTGCAAGTAAGAGATCAAGCCTACACTTTCTTTTTACACATTGCAGTACTTAACAACACATTCAAACTTCTCTGTGTTGTTACCCAACCCCAGGCCGCAGTCACTATTTCCAGGAGCTCCGTGACAGCCCTACTAAGTCTGCTCATGGAAGGAAAGGCTTCACCCAGCAGTCTCTAGTTAAAGGGCTGGTCCTTCAAAGGCAGCAATGTCTGTGTTGGTGAAGGCATCATGGCTGTATGTCACATAGCATCTTTGGCCTGAGCAATGGTATCTCTTTTACTAAAACAAAAGCAACCCAAAAAACCCAAATGTTCAGCTAAAAACTGAGGTAATCCCTCCACTATCCAGCAGAGCTTCTCCAGCAGGGAGATGTAAAAGGACTACCCATTTACCCTGCAACCAAAACATTGCTTACTTCTAAAAGAGCAGCAACTCCCTATGTCTGTCCTAATGCAGGCAAAGTAGTGTGAAAACAAAACTTTGGTAGAAGACTTGAACAACAACCTGTTACCCACCATGTGAGACTCAAAGGGATTTATCATGCTCTCTTCTTGTCCAGCCAAACCTGTTTGGCTGCTGAGTAAGGACAGCTCTTTGCAATTTTGGGGTGGATGCAATAGCAGGAAACAGCTCTCTCCTACACTGAGAACACTCATCTTACCAGGCATGACTGCTATCATTGTAGGAAAGGATACATAAAACAAGACGAAGTTGTAGCTCACCATACTGATAAACATGTTGACATGCTAGTGTGCTTTAGAGGAGTGCAATTGGAAACAGGGGTTGGAGCTGGTCAGGATGCTACCCCGTCCATCAGTATGAGAAGGCACTCGTAGCCACCATGCTGCCATGTGGAAGCATCACTTGCTCTAAGTTGATTATTGATCCTCCATATAGCTGCTTCTTCTGCAATTAAGTCTCTAGAGAGGACAGGGGAGAAAAATAACTTAGGAAACAGAAAGTATCAATAGCTGCTGTTGAAGTTCTGAAGAGCTTTATAGATTCAGGATGCTGGAACAAACACCACAAGCTTCCCTTGTAGAGAAACTATATTCTTACACAAAAAACCACCTGGGAGTTAGGTTACTTCAAATGGAGCTATGAAAGGAAGGAATTCATATCCTGGAGTTTAGCCTTTGAATGTATCTTTATAAATAACAAGTTCTGCTGTGGATATACCGGATACAGCAGTCCGTGGCTGACTCTGCTCTCCTAGGAAGGGTAAACATGCTCTGCTCTAGCACCAACATGCATTTCAGATGCTCTCAGCAATAGACTTGAGGCCTCTCAGTTTCCCTCTACCGTAACTCACTTCTAATGATGAATTTGCACTGCTTCATCCCCAGGATTAAAAAGTGTGCATTTCTATCCTCAAAGCCCCTGCTTTTCCATACCAGCAGGTCAGCAGCAGTAATAGCTGCCATTAGCTAATAGCATTTGAAGCATCTTTATGGATCAGCTGTGAATTTGTGCATGACATCCATATATAATATAGAAGAAAGGAGCTCCCTGCACATGAAATTTAAAAGAAAAAATAAATAATGTAGAAAATAAATCCAACCCTGGAGGCAAACCAAATACAAGAAAAATAAGTGATTAGATGACATCAGCATGGCCAGTGCAGTTCTCAGTTTTTGAAGGACCTGGTGACTGCACGGTTCTTACATTTGGCATTATAAACCAGAGAAATTCTGCCACAGGAAAAAAAAATCCTTAACGCAGTTAAGATGTCCTCAGAGTAAATGTATGAATAACTTGATTTGTCCTGATGGATGGATAGACATTGTCACAGTTCACTTCATCTGACAGGACTAAGACTCATACATGGTACAAATTGATTCAGAAAAGACTGCCACGTGCTATTACTGCTATATTTGATCTTAATAACTATGTACTATAAACAGATTTTGGTGCATGGCTGCTTCAAGGGAAAAAATAGAGAAGCCCAGCAAGAATCAAAAATCCTCCTGGGCGTGCTCCCCTTCACTTTGAAGGGTGGGAATAATCAAGTTAATTCTTGTCCTGCCTTCCCCCTTTTGTCCTCTCCATCCACCCCATCACCACTGCACTTGGTGCTCTTAAAGGATTTCCTAAGGCAAAGGAAGGAAGGAACTACATCCCTGCTGCTTGTGGCTTTCTGATGTTGAATCTAAACACTCTGAAGCTTAATTCTTCTTCCGCCTTGTTTAGAGGAGGAATTCTGGTTTAGTTTAACCTACTATCATGCAAGACAGGCAGAGCTTTAGTATTCCTACACGCTCTGGCCACTTGTCCCAGTGTCATTGCCTGGACATACAGAATGGCTGCATCTCCGGGGAATTTAAATAAGCGGTATCACTGAAGGGTAAATGCAAAGCAGTTAACCCTCCTCTTGAACACAAAACTTTGTAAATAGGCAGTGGTAATGTGGGGGGCCCAGGTGACATCCTCCTCTCCCTCACCCAATGCACAGCACAGCAAAGGCTGGAAAACACATTCCCCAAGTTCTGCTGGTAGACACTCCACCTGCAGAGGAGAAGCACCCAGCCTGGCACACAGAGCCATGCCCTGTGTCCGAGCAGAGAGGGCTCTGCCCCTGGCGCTGCCCAGCACTTGCAATCCAAAGTGATCCTGGATGTGTCACTGCCTGTCCCTTTGCCAGCAGTACAGCAGCCTCCCACAAGGAATGGGGGAAAAAAAGACCTATTTGTTTACATGGGATCAGTCAATGGCTGTTTGCCTTTTTTTTTTTTTTTGCTCCATGAATAGCCCTTATTCCTTCTTGGGCACTTCTTGCCAATGAGAGCAGAGGAGAAGGGAAACAAGATACAATCAGTGTGTTAGCAAAATTCACCCTTTGCCATCAGAAAACCCCTACAGAGTTCGCTTTTTCTTCCATTTCCCTTCTAAAGCAAACAATTGAATGCAATCCACCAGAGAGTGTGATTCATCATAAAAATCTCTCTGTCTAATCAGAATGCCCCAAAAGATTTTTGTCGTCTTATAATTATGTTTTAGCAGCACTCCTTCCCAGCTTAAATGAACCAAGGCAAGAAATCCCTTGGAGTCCCACAGCCCGTTATCTGATGGGCAGCCTCAGTCCCAGGTCACAAAGCAGAAGTTAAAATTGATTTCATTACTGTCAAGGGCAACCTGTCTGATACCAGATTATCACACTTCTTCCCACCTCCTTCTGCTCTCCTCATCCCAGCACTTGTGGGCATAGGCACACGTGCACTTACACACACTTAGCCCAATTTCCTTATCCATGTGGCATATCTCCAGCAGATTTTGACAGCTACACAGGTAGAGGCTGTGAGCTGAGTCTATTTACTGAGAAAAATACTTAGCTGTAGCACGGTGAGCTGGAAGGAGAGGGAATTGGAAGGACGTAATGAAGAAAGCGGCGGCAAATGAAGAGTGGGTAAGTAAAGAAGAAAGAGCCCTTAACAAAAATGCACAGCAAATAGAGAAATGCAAAAGATTGTTTCTATGGCAATGTAAGTGAGACCGCAAAACTGCTGTCTGCGAGCAAACGTATGTAAAACACACATGATGTAACTGAGGTAAAACGGTCTGTGTCACTAACGGCAAAGCGATTTAGCAGCGCTGCGCCTCCAGCGACCTCCACCCCTTCACCACCAATTGCAATGCGAAAGCACTGCCCCGCATCGCGGTGTCAGGGACCTTCTGCGGGCGGCGGTGTCCCCCCTCAGCGCCCATGGCGAGGCAGCGCCGCTCAGACTGCAGGGTTGTCCCTCCCCGCAAACACAGGAGGCCCCGAAGAGCAGAGCAGCCGATCCTTGCTGAGAAAAGCCGCTCCGCCCCGTTCCCGCTTGCCTCCGGCACTGCCCTGGAAGCCCACAGGGCTCCCAGCCACGCTGGGGTACGGGGGGTGTCAACACGGCAGCTTCAGCAAGGCCTCTCTGTCCTCCCACCCCACCGAATCCATCACTCACGCAGAGCCAGCCTGAGTGGGACCTGGGCTCCTCTCAGGACTAACCGCTGGCCTCCTGGCTGGTGACAGGTTTTTGGCAGGAAGGTGTGAATCTGGGGAAGGAGGGGGCCTGGAAAGGGCTCAGCTGGAGCAAGGAGAGGGAAAGAGCTGCCATGTGCCCTGTTAGACGCTTTAAATCACAGACCATAAGAGAAGGCAGGGGACAAGATGGGGAAGGCAGTGATGCTCATGGTGGGGTTTCTCAGGCAGACAAGGCATTGAGGTGACTGTAGGAATGGACAAGAGTGAGGTCTGGGCTTGGCTGACAGCAGGTCCTGGGCATCTCCATGTAACAACATCTGCTCCATCGCTACCTTCACTGCAGCACTGGTCTGCACAGGCAGGCAAGTGAAACAAGTCTCCCCACACACAGATCAGACTCACAGCTTGACCCATCCATGATGACTTGAATGCTCCCTTCCTGAGCAGTTTTGAGCACATCTTAGACACATGCTGAGTCCCCGACTGAGCTGTGCTACGGGGTTTGCTCCTCTATGGCTCTTGCTGTCCCGTGTCTCAGCCAGACCACTGACTGCACCCTGCCTCTGGAAAGGGAAGGTGTGCCAGGGCAGGCAAGGACAGGCACTCAAGCTAGCCCCATTGCAGACACTAACTGCCTCCCCTCTCACAGCACTAGCTCCATCAGTTCACCAGCAACCTGTTGAGCCCTCCCTGCAGCTTGCCTTAGATTGTTGACAAAAGCTCATTTAGACCTTCAAGCTGTGAGCACATAATGTACTGTAAAATAAAACATGACTTTGTATGTGGTAAATTAGAATTAATTTTTAGGTCAAATAGACTGAAATAAAAGCTTAAAATAGAAGGGAAATGAACTCAAGTGCGGGCTGATGAGACTGTTCTTAATCTGCTGCAAGGAAGGCAAGATTATTAAGAAGAGAAATCAGTGTTTCCTCTACATGTCCTTTCACAAAGACCCTGGCTGCATTCTCCTGGAGACATACAAGACCTTCCTTTCCAAACCAGGATTCAAATAAGAAGTCATTCAGACATTTACCTCCATGCTCTGGGAGGCAGGTGGCCACATGCCAGCAGCCCTAGCCCTCCCAGCCTGGTACACCAGCCCCTCTCAGTGACCCTCAGCAAGCCATCTGTGTTGTATCAGCATCAGAAGCAACAGGCAGAAGATGACAGGTGCACTTGTCTAAATTAAATGATGCTGAGTGGTTCTTAAGTGAAGGACTCGCAGTGTAAGATGTAAATTGAAGTGCGAAGAGATTGCTTCAACATACATTCTTATCAGTTTTGCTGCTAGATGCCCCTCTTTAAAGCCATGTGGCATTTCAGTTCCCTAAACTTTATTATGCCTTATTTATTTCCATTTTCTGAACAGTAAAAGCAGTAACGTAGCACCTCAGGCACTGGGATGAGGCTTTGGAGAGTTGGGTCTGGCTTGGCACCGAACGTACAACCATGGGAATACCTTTATTGAAAAACCAAGGATGGTAAATCCATGCTGCAACTAAATCCAGGTTATAAGAGCCTTATGTGAGGCCCATTGAGTGCTGAGGGCTTACACTGCTATATGCATTGCCTTTGAATCAAACTCGGCTTATTTTTTTTAACAGAAGCTTATTTACTCTTAGCGCTTTTCCATGGGCTATGCCACTGCCATTTACCAACACACAGTTGGTGTCAGCTCTATTTCTCTGCTGTCAACCTGATTAAAACAGTAGTGAATGAGGCACTTTCCCTACAATTAGCCACCTTTGTTCCCCTCCAAAAAAGCTGTATCTGGATGTGGTTTCCACTGTATTAACCAAGTGGTACAGAGCTTTCCCATTGCAGCCCCTTTCTTCAAGAACGGTGAGTGGACATCACCTAGCTGTTTAATTCTGGCTGTCCCCTTTCTGCTAGGTATGAGAGCTTGCCCATGACCAGAAATTCATTACATGTGCAAGGAAGGGAAGCCAGGCTGGTGCCTGAAAAACTCTCAGGTTGTGATAACCTGCTTTTATTTCTCAGTGATCCAGAATTCACTTCATCCATACTCTTCCCTCCCACTTTAAAAGGCAAAGCTATCTTCAGCCTACTGCTAGGATGGGCTGAAAGACATATTTCCTGTTTACAGCAAACACTCCAAATTCTCTCTTTTCTTCTCCCTTCAAGTTCAGGGTTTGTTGGGGGGGGGGGGGGGGGGGGGGGGGGGGGGGGGGGCGGGGGTTGTAAAAATGGTCCTTGTGGAAGCAGCCTGACAGCCCTGCTGGCTAAAATCTGCTGTTTATCCACAGAGGGAACGTTTTGTGCCGCCGAAGCTTTCTTATTCTCATCACCTACATGCTGCTAGTCTGCTTTGAAGAAGCACCTCTAGGGGTGAAAGCATACTTCTGTCTCTAAGCTAAATTCAATCCCCAATCTCTTTACAGAGACTAACAACAAGGGAAACATTTGGCATGATTGATGGGAGCCAAATGA
This sequence comes from Pezoporus wallicus, assembly GCF_028554395.1. Lineage (NCBI taxonomy): Eukaryota > Metazoa > Chordata > Aves > Psittaciformes > Psittacidae > Pezoporus > Pezoporus wallicus. Next base: position 8,423,089 of record NW_026637663.1, read on the forward strand.
ATAATTCATGGCAGATCATTTATTTTGATGAATTTTAGCCTCTTTTTCTGTTTGCAAATTGTCTGCAAGTAGCTTATGAACATCTCAAACGTATATGGGATTTGAAATTAACTGCTGGATACTTTCCGCAAATAACTCCTAGCCTGTAGATTGCTCATGAGCCATTCAGCAGAAGCATTCCAAATTCCAAATTCTAGCCATGTCGATTAGCTTTGATTGCTCTCGAGAGCCAGGAGCTCATCTATGATGCTGGTGTAAATGTAGAGGAACTCCACAGGCTGCGCTGGGACATGACTCCAGGTCGATTTAGGTGTTACCAGCCTCAGAAGCTGCCCAGAAAAATACTTCTGTTCTCCAAGCAGGAAGGTAACATTTAAAATAGGTGTCCTTGGTGACTGGGAGAGGAGAAAGTAGAAAATCATTTTATGCTTACATATTTTTCCATGAATCATAGAATGTTTTGTTCCAGTAACTCTCCCTGACAGTAAACATCTGTATCTTTAACATGCCTGGCTATCAGTTAGAAACCTGTCATTTTTACCTGATGCATTTCCCATCAGTTACCATGACATTCCCACTTCAAAAAATCCATTTGTTAATGCAAATGCAGGACCAAGCTCACCATTAGGCTGTCTCAGCTCCACGCCAGCTTTGCTCCACCTAAGTCAGCGTCATAAAACCGGTGGGATACAACAGAGGACTGTAGCAGGGGGAAGTAGCTTTTGTTTTCATATTTTAATGACAGTCTTGTAGTAAAGCAGACCAAGAGAGGGCTTCTGTTGACAGCGTGCTATTTTGGGGAAGCAGAAGAAAGATCTCTCATTGAGCTAGATAAATCTGGATACATGCTCATTGAGCTAGATAAATCTGGATACATGCCCATTTCGTGAACACTTAAGTGATGTTCATCTGAGCCTAGTGGTCCTTGTGCTGAATTCTTGCTGATTTTCTAGGGACTGCTACATCTATTTTACAGAAGGCCTGAAATGGCCAAGCAGCTGGGAAAGCCTCTCAGTCTGTCACTCTAACCACGTGGAGTACATCCGAACAAACAGCCCAGCAGCAAAAGGCCGTCACCTGCCCCAGACCCACGGGTATCAGCTAAGCAAGCAGATAAGTGCCTATCTCAAAGCTGAAATCTGACTGAAAATCCTCTCTGATCGGGTTCTCCAGATTCAGTAAGACCGCAGCTGCTCTAAAGTCAGGACACACTATTGCAAACATCAGGGAACAACCCATCTGAGCTCTGACAGCTAGATGTTGGTTTTCTCCACACTACTCTGGCTGCGGAACAGGAAACTCTTCGTCAACATTAAGGAACAGTTCATGCTGCTCCTTCTTTACCTTTCCACACCTCTACTCCTGAAACCAAGACCTGCTCCCAGCCTCTCAGCCTTTTTCCCATTTGCCACAGCCGTGCTTTGCTGCATCATGCTTGTTTTCTAGCTCCAGTCCTATTGCATCAGAAACCCAGGGACAGATGAAGAGGCAGGGTGACAAACACAAGCACCCTTCACTGCAACACCAAGAGGCAGAGGCAGGTGCTGCGCCAGGGTGGGATATGGCATTTCCTCAGGGCAGAGTATAAATTGTGTGGCACTCCCAGCCCACCCTACATTGGTGTCAGTCAGCCTTTTGCTGAAATACTTGCAAGCTCGTCATTGCTGAAGTCTTTTTGGCAGCCAAGTCTATATTTAAGACTCTAATCACAACTGCACATGTTGTAAAATCACCCTAAAAACCAATTAGCTTTTATCTAAGCTTATGTTCAAGGGGCAATTCAAGACGTGGGAGCTGGCACTAGCTCAGGGTCTGAGCCTATGTCTCTTTGCCATGCATGCCATAAAAACAGTGTATGGCATGCTTAAAAGAGAACAAAATTATATATAATGGGAAATTAAGAGGAAGAACCATGGAACAGCCTTCATAAATTAGGTGGACAGTCAGGCTGTATTATATGTACATGTGTATATAATCCAATGGAATGAACTGCTGTGAAAATGCTTATTTCACTGAAGAGTCTTTGGGTGTTTTATTACTCACTAGTTTTATTTCATCAAGGGAGGGGACTAGGGGGTGGGTTCTGTTCATTTTGAGAAAAGTGCAGGAGGGAAAAATAAACCATTCCAGCTCATATAATTTCTGTAAAAGGAAAGGGATGGTGTGGGAGAAGGAGGCATTTGTCAGGGTTCATATCCAAATCCATCACCAAGGTATTCTGTGAGTTCGGTTCAAACACATTAGCTGTGTTACAGACACCTACCATAATGTCATTCCGGACAGCAGCCATACCTCAGGACACAGGCTGATCTACAGCAAGGTCTACATCTAAGGTCCAGGAAAAAAAAAAATAAAATTCCCTCTGGAATTGAACTCCAGAGAAGTCTACATCTTGGCTTGAAAGATTCAGCACTCACCATGCTGGGACGCACAGAATTTGACTCGATGGCCCTTTGATCTCTTCTGGTCCTTTAATTGCACACTGTGAGTTTCTCAGCAACTGGACATTACTTTCCATGCAATCCTCTCTACAAAAATAATCTCTTTATTGGTCTGTAGTCCCCACTGGTCATATTTCATAACCCAAGTCCCCAGTGCTTCTCACTGACTCCTGGTGCACTGAAAGTGAACCATAAAGCAGCTAGTGTTTGAACAGCTGCCAGGAAGTGCTCTTACTTGCAAGGATACTGGCTTGTTTTCCCAGGCAGTGGGTGCTTCATCTTTAAAATCAATCTGATGCATTGGCACAAGCCCAGGGAGTGTTAGTCCATCTGCTGCCTAACTCCCGGTTTGTTTGCAGAGGCTTGCTGTCAGCTGTTCAAATGCCTCTTTTTTCCCCTCCAAGGAATTTCCCTTTTTTTTCCCCTAGCCTCCACCAGGATCCCAATAATCCCCACTTTACTTTCTCTCTCTTAATCACCCGCCAGAAAGCTATGGAAAGAAGCTTAGGAGCACACAGTGCAATTAACACTACTTCTTATTTATCTGGCACAGCAAGCACTGTACCATGGAGTAGGTGAAGCAGGAGAAGCTCAGGTTTCCAAGGCAGTGTTTGGTACTATCAATCCCCGAGCTGAACACCATTTCTCTGTGGGGCTAGAGAATGGGATCCTACTTCCCATACTTTCCTCCCACCTATTGCAGAAATAAATCACTGCTGGTAAGAGACAGCAAAAGACCCCATCAGTCACCTGCTGCCTCATGGTGGTCTCAGACAAACTCCTACTGCTTTGGCGCTATCACAAACATAGCTAGTGCAATGAGCAAGGAGGTCTGGAACTGTGGGGAAGTTAACGCTGCTGGTGGATGCAGTAATGTGTTCTGTGGCTGCTCGCCCCCAGTCTGAGGGGATATGCTTTCCACAGCTCAGTGAGTACCTGGAGACCCACGAGGAGGGGCCTTCCAAGCCTCAGCCCTCTACAAAGGCTGTTAAACTGCATAACAAGTTCAGTGCCAAGCCTGCCACAACAAAATTCAGAAAGGCATCCACCACATAGCACCTGGCTGAACCCAGCTTTCTGCTGGAGGGATGGGGCTCTGCACCACACTTGACACACTGTCTCCATCCCTACCCTTCTTCACCACCTTCTGAATCTAGGGAGAAGACCATGTCCCAGCCAGGTAAGATTTAGGGCTGTTCAACCTTTTGTGAGGATCCCAAGCTAGCTGCAGCAGCAGGATGCACCTTGTACATGGCCTTGCTTGTTCCTGCCTGACCCTTTGCAATAATCCTTTGGGAAGAGCAGCAGCCAACCTCCTCCTATTCTCAGTGCAGGGCAGAGGTGAACACCAGCACGGACAGGCACCGACTGTAACCCCACAGAACCGCTCTTTGGGGCTTCCCAAGGTCACTGAACACCCACTCTGGGACAGGGGGAGAGATGGGATAGGCTTTAACAGCATCCAGTTCCTCTGTCTGTCTGCGCCCCCCGCTCATGCTGTGGTCAAGCCGTACGACACAGTGCTTCTGTCCTGGCTTGCAGTGGTCCTGCTGCCCCAGCCCTGAACAAAGACTCCCATTCAGCTGGGACTGTGCAGTGGTTTAAAGCTACAGATAAACATCTACCATTGTTGCCAGCACTGCAGCCCAAAGAAATTAAATGCAAATTGCCTTTGTTCCCGAGCACAACCCCCCATTTCTGCAGCCCTAGGAGCCAAACAAGCACCCTCTGTGCTTCCCATTTGTTCTTCGTGTATCACCTGCTTGTCAGATAATACCCAGCAAGGCTGCAGGATTTAGTCTTGGTCGCAGCCTGGTCGTGTGCAACAGCATACAGATAATCTTTTAGGGCTGTAGCTAAGCATATATCTTGTGCAGTGGGATGTGTTTCAAAATGAAAACATCAAAGATCAGGCAGTGGGTCAGCAGGCAACGCAGCTGAAGTACAGCAGGCTTCCCGCTCATAAGGGAAAGACATCACTGCTTTGAAGCCTGGCCATCCACAACTCCTCCATAGCTGGGGCAACAGCAATACCTTGCCTCCAAATCTCAGTGCAAGAAATCCTATTCCTCCAGCCATTGTCCCTTGTATCCAGGAACAGGAGGATAAAACTGAGCCAATGAAAGTCAGGCTTGAGATCAAAGAAAAATTTCCATGACATTAATCTTTAAAGGTAGGAAATAACTTCCTGAGGATACTGAGAAAGCTCCAGTGTTTGGGCTGCTTAATCCTATAACAGAAGAAAACAAACAGCATGAAAAAAAAACAACAGCCAAACCCCAAAACAACCAACTTTTTGACAGTACAGGTGACACACCATATAATTTAATGAGCTTGGTTTGCCAAGACACTTCTAACGTATCAGAGACATCCATCTTGTGAGTCCTCTGAATATACACATCCCTGGACGCCCCCAGAGCTCCACTATGATCAACCCAATTTCATGCAAACGCAGTCTGAACCCTGCCTACTGCAGCTCTGTCTCCTTCTTGTGGTTGAATCACAAATACTGCCAAGACAGTTCAGTCTCTTGATAAGGAGATGGGTGCCTCAGCCCACAGTTCTGACACTTGATTAGCCGCTACAGCTCAAGAAGACACTGCTTATCTGCCAAGCTGCAGTGGCAGACTGCATACATACTTAGCCTGTCACAAAAGTGAGATAAAAATGTGTTTGCTTAAATCTTTTTCATTGCAGCTTACGCAAATACACTTTACTTCATGTTTGGTCGCAGCGCGCTTGCCTGTCTGAGCCTCCAGCTCATAGCAGGTTGTTAGATCCACACATCCCAGGTTCAAACCTAGACGATGATGATGATGATGATGCCTAAGGCCACGATGTTAGATCAACACAGGACACAGATCTGCACAGAGCTGACAGTAAGACTAAGGTTTGTATTTTGTATCAGGCTTATCACCATCTGATCAGCTCTATCCACTAGCAGCCATCACTTACCTCTCTAAAGTAACAGCATTCAGGTCATCAGCTTTGCAATTTGTGAGCAATGAGGCAGAAAAATCTGTGATTTAGAAGAGATGAAACTCCAATTGGCTGATGCATAAAATTAGAAGCTTTATTTAAAATAGCCAAATATGGGTTTCCCCCCACATTTAGAAGTCTTCATCATCTTCACATTATCTCATCAGCTTCCTCTTCCACACATAGATATTTGCTCTCCCAACACACCAAGGGAAAACTCCATTTCCATGAGTCAGTTCCTGGTAGAGAGCACAGAGAGCTGGATAGTCCTCTGCCAAGTGGAAACGATTAAAACCACAAATCAGCTAAAACCATATGGCAACAAACCATTGGTGTTTCTCCTGCTCCCTGTAAGGGCAGGGCAGATTTCTTGCAGATGTCAAGAATCTTTCCTTGGCCCACAAAAAGCAGATTAGTGCATTTAATCAACTCTTAGCTGCGGAAATACCCGACCCAAGACAGGAGGAGCAAAAGGATCAACACAGTAGCACGGCTTCACACAAATGGCAAATGAAGTGTCATCAGACCGACAAGCGGCAGGGCTTATGATTTTCATGCTGCTGCAGAAGTTAGAGAAAGTGAAGGCATTTCAGAAAATGCACGTTGAAAACAAGAGTTGAAAAAAGTTGAAACATTTAGAGCAGTAAAGCTGCTAAGTGGTCTGCTATAGAAGCTGACTTCCCCTCAAGCAGTCTTACGTACTACATTCATGTCTCAGACCAGTTTAACATCTCAGAAGCCTGAGAATTATGGACATAGTCACCAATCTGACTGAGAGAATATTTCACACCCGGTACCGAGCTGCAGCTTTGCTTTTCTTTTAACAATCACAATAATAGCCTGTATTTTTGGAACCTAAGGAATGCTGTACAACAGGCAAGAATTATTTCTGTAATCACTACACAAACAGAGGAAGTGCGTGAAGGGGTGAAATACTGCAGATGCTGGGATATAGCACTTAGTTAGCAAGGATGATAAGCAGCCTGACAAGGATGACCCTGGCAGCAACAAGAATTAGAACCTAGGCAAGATGAAGAGCCATGAACCTAGGTATCCACAAAAGCTGAGCACAAAGCCACCTCAACCTTTGCTCAGTCAAAGAACAATGGAGGACATTACCTTTAATAAAGGCTACAACACAAGGAGCCTACACTTACTATATCCCAGCTTACAGTTCTATTGCTAACCAGCCACAGTTGGGTAAGGCTCATTTCCAGTGGTTAACACCTTGACAGGGAAGAATAGCATATCTTGTGGGAACCCAAAGCAAGGAGAATGGAACCACCCACACTATAACACACACCACACAATCTTTAAGACCTGCTTTTCAAAGCTCTAGAAATCCACCATTTCAGCTAATATCTGTCAGCTGCAAGAAATTGGTCTCATTGTGACCTTGCTCACCTGCAGCCTATATAGGCCTCAAAAGAAAAGGAAGAAGGGGCTATCACAGCACTGCTTTTTTGTCTTAACCTATCTCATTTTGCATTTATTACAAGAGACGGCAGCCTAGCTGTCTCTTGTAATAAAATAAATACATTCTTGAAGTACTATAAATAGAAAGCAAGGCAGACTTTGCTTTGAACTGGGTTTCACTGGGGATCTCTACTCTGCTGTCTTCCTGCATGCTTTCACTTGAACTTTTCCTACTAGCTTTGAAACAACAGCCCAAAGCAGACTTACATCTGAACCTGTGAATGTTTCTTTTTAAGACTGTCCCAAAAGGATGGACTCCTAAACTGTCTGGTTCCCAAACAACAGGTTGGTATCATTGCACCTTAAAGTAATGAAGCTTAGTGGCTCACCTCATTTCAACCTTTCAAACAGGCTGAAAGCTCAGTTCTAGCTACAGAGAGGAAAATGCATCACAAGCCCTGCAACCATAAACTTCATTTTGCTGCAGTCCAGTTTCCCTTCCTCCTTTCTCTCTCTCACTGCAGATCCTGAGCAAGTCCCATTTTTGTGCTGAAGCCCAAGGCACATCTTCGCCATCAGAGGTTTGACTGCAGTGTTTCTGCAATACTTTGGCCAGCTTTAATCAAGGTAGCTGGGATGGCAGTACCTCCAGCGCCAGGATAATAAGGACTAAAGGGAAGTCAGCACCCCACCCAAGGCAATTTGCAGCCAGGACTGATTCTGACTTTTGAGCTTTGGCACCATTTGCCAACAACCAGTTTTCCTGCTGCTGGTGCTGCGAGTGCCTGCATCTACAGGACAGCCCTACCACTGGGCAGGGTGGGAGGTTTGCGATGGGGCTGAGCTCTACTCAGAGTGTACAGGACTAGCAGTGCTCTGGAACTTCAAGGGCAACTCTGTGCATCCACTTCAGGTACTAATTTGAGTTTCACCAGCCATATTTGATCACCCTGTGTGCCAAAGACTGCTGCCCCACAGTAGAGACCAGAGAGTGCAGGAGTATGTTAGCTTCTTTGCAACTTGGTATTTGATTTTTAAACCATCCTCCCCAGTGGTTTGGGGTATTGGATCAGGCTCAGAGCTGCAGGGTCTAAGGTGAGACTACACCTCTGCTCCCCTGGTGCTGCTGTAGGGAAAGTGGTGCAGTGGGATTGATAAAGCAAGCTCATGTGCTTTGGTTAAATCACCTGAAGCTCTTCCACCCGAGTGCTGTGAGAAGTGACTGCCAGTGGTGGTGGTAGGCACTGCTCTTATCGCAGCAAATAAACTCTGGTCACTTCTCAGTGCACATGTTCATCTCCCCCATTCCCTTCATAGCCTGCAGGCAGCCTGTGGCAAACTCTACAGAGCCCAAGGTGTCAAGGGGAAGAGTTGAGCTTTTGTGACAAGCAGGCAGGTGGTTAGGAAGGATCCTTCTATTCCTATGACCCCCTCCTGTCACAAACACTTCTATTTTAAGTCAAGGTTTTCTCCCTTCAAGATCTCAGATTAGGTTAGCTTTTCCACTAAAAGAGGATGCTGACAAACACCTTCCTGGTCTGACAAAGTCTGAGGGAAGCTGTTGGGGTGTCAAACCCACATTAACTGAAAGAATTCTTTAAAAAAATATATATAATATTTGCTCTGTTTGGCAAGCCGCTTTCCATCACAGTGGCACAGGCAGGCTACTTGAGCTTTCAATTAGGAACTAAGAGGTATAAGAAAAGGGCTGATTCTCCGTGTTTTAATAAAATCTACATTTCAGACTCAGAGCATTCACCCTGTATGCCATCAGCTGTAACATTGTACTCCCTTACTGCTGTATGGAACTCAGTAATGTAGCTATTTACAGCTCACTGCAAATCTGTGTTGCTGGAGAACAGGTCCTACCTATGCTGGGGTTTTTTTTTGTTACAACCTCCTCCACCGCATTAAAGAGCCCTCCCAACACCTCATCTATTGCCCTGCAGAAGTATTTGCATACCAGAATTGAAAGCCACCTCTCAATCTCCTTTCTGAAAGCTACAGTTCACATACAGTGGCTAGCTTCCCAGTTTAAATAAATTATAAGTATTTGCAAGCTTAACCAATAAAATATTAATAGATTTTATTATAATTAACATTAGCGGTATTAGCCTTGTTGTTCTTTTCCTGATGTTTGTTTAATAACACTGCTGAGATGCTCTACTTAAAGCATGGATAGAACACAACTCCTGCCCCTGAAGAGCTTAATGTCAAAAATTTGCCTTTGCGGAAGATATGTTGGATTTACTCACAGGTTATTGGATTTGCTACAGCAGTAACTATATCAAGCTCAATGGACTGTGATGGAATACACAAGAGGTATGGCCATATGATCTAGTAGTCCCTCCTGGTCTTAAGCTTGTGAATCTAAATAAACAAGACAGGAAGAAGACAGAGGTGAAATCACTTAGCAAAAAGCAGAGCCTAAAATGTAAATCACCAAATTCACAGTGCAGCATCCCCATCCCAGCCACTAAGCCACTAACCAAGCCTCAGAGCTTTTCTGGGCCATGTCCTCATTGAAAGAAAACATTTTGCGTCCTTCCACCAACATTTACTGTGAGAGTAGGAGCAAAACAGTATACATATGGTAACAGATACACCGTATGTGTGTTTGTGTGTGCTTTGAGGGAACAACAGACAATGCTTGAAGGGTAAAGATGGGGAAGGAAAGCAAAATTTCATTCACTTTGGATTGCAGCTTTCAATGCCTTAAACCCCCAACAAAGTTATTCATTACCTTCTTCTACTTCCCGGCTCCTGCAGCTTACCCACTCTGAAATACTCTGCTAGATTATCCTGGTTCTCATAAAAACACCTAAGATACCGAAAGCATATGTAAAAGTCAAACTTTCATACAGGCTTTCTGCACCTTGTAATTCCAAACTATTTTCATGTTCTCCTCTCCTGTAGGTCCCATTCACCCATGAGCTCCTGTTTTGCATGTGTGCGTCCTAGCATAAATGTTGCATAGCTGCGCAATTACACGTAGGTTAGGGGAGACAGAAGTAACAATGGCTGCACCGCTGCCATCTGGAGCAGCAGGGGTAGGTGGAGTTACACCTGGAATGAAATTGCTCCTCTCCTTTCACAGTGCAGCCTTGTTTACCTCAGTCTCTCATTCTTCTCATCATCCCTGTTCTCTTTCATGTCTTTGCTATTAAAGTTATTAGGAAAATTATTCACTCAATTGCTTGTAGAACCTACCCAAAGATAAATACATTCAGCTTAATAAACCTCATTAGCAGGAAGGAAAGGGAGAATGCCTAATTAATGTATTACTGATTATAAAGCGCTTTCAAGATGAAAAGTGCCATGAGCTCTAGGGGCATATTTCTGCCCTCTGAAGTCCCTAGGAACCATGTTCAGAAGCTAACTCCAAACATTACTGCTGCTACAGTATGGCAAGGGAAAATACGCATGTACCACAACTCCTCAACACCATGGATCTGCACAGAGAGATTAACGCATCTTCCAGATACTGCCTGTGTTAAGATAACACAGCTCCCTATTCTCCTCCAAAAACAGGAACAGAGGAGTGCCAGGAGGACTAATTTAACACCATTCACCCATGCTCCGTGGATACACGGCCCAGCTGTAATAGAACTACACTTACCTAGAAAGAACAGATTAAACTTCACAACTTTAAGTCGAACACTACCATTTCTTACCACTCACACTAATGGGTTTTCCCCACCTCTTGCTATGCTAATAATCTCCCCTCAAACATGAGCTGCTGGGACAGTCCCCTTCCTAATAGACAGAATACAACAGTTCTGGTGATGCTTTTAGAGAAATAGCACCTTAGGGCAGAAGTGCTGGCAGAAATACCATGACAGATGATAATCCCTAGCTATTGCAGGGAAAGGCCAAGTGGGTCAAAGGATGTTTCCAGCTGGTGAAGTTTCCATGGCTCAGGAACAGAAGTATTTCTCCTCATCTAGACAATACAGCACAGGCTGAGATCATAGAATCATAGAATTGTTAGGGTTGGAAAGGACCTTGAGATCAAGTTCCAGCCCCCCTGTCATGGGCACAGACACCTCACACTAAACCGTGTCAACCAAGGCTCTGTCCAACCTGGCCTTGAACACCACCAGGGATGGAGCATTCAGAACTGCCCTGGGCAACCCATTCCAGTGCCTCATCACCCTCACAGTAAAGAATTTCTTCCTTATGTCTAACCTGAACTTCCCCTGTTTAAGTTTTAACCCATTACCCCCTGGTCCTGTCACTACAGTCCCTAATGAAGAGTCCCTCCCCAGCATCCTTATATAGGCCCCCTTCAGACACTGGAAGGCTGCTATGAGGTCTCCATGCAGCCTTCTCTTCTCCAGGCTGAACAGCCCCAACTTTCTCAGCCTATCTTCATACGGGAGGTGCTCCACTCCCCTGATCATGGACTTCTCTGGACTTGTTCCAACAGTTCCATGTCCTTTTTATGTTGAGGACACCAGAACTGCACACAATACTCCAGGTGAGGTCTCACAAGAGCAGAGTAGAGGGGCAGGATCACCTCCTTCAACCTGCTGGTCACGCTGCTTTTGATGCAGCCCAGGATACGGTTGGCTTTCTGGGCTGTGAGTGCACACTGAAGCCGGCTCATCTTCATTTTCTCATCGACCAACACCCCAAGTCCTTCTCCACAGGGCTGCTCTGAATCTCTTCTCTGCCCAACCTGTAGCTGTGCCTGGGATTGCTCCGACCCAGGTATAGGACCTTGCATTTGGCTTGGTTGAACTTTATGAGGCTGGCATCAGCCCACCTCACAAGCATGTCGAGGTCCCTCTGGATGGCATTCGTTCCGTCTATCAACCGAACCACACAGCTTGGTGTCATCGGCAAACTTGCTGAGGGCGCACTCAATCCCAGATCTGAAGAACAGATTTGCCTCTTTCCTGCCATAAGAAATCCACCTTTACAGCAAGGGAAAAGAAGTTGCTTAGGAAGTCTCTTAGATAGTCTGCACAAACAAAATATGAGCTGCTAATAACAGGTTTCTTAGACACATTGCCTCTGCATGTGGTAGCAGGAGGCACATACTCTAGGCTCTCATTATGGGCTTAGGTAATGAAAACTTTCATGGACATATTTTAAAATGTCACTCTGCAGAAATCAGGTACTAGCAGCTCACATTTGCATAGCTGTCTCCTGAAAACACTGAGCAGTCCCGACATATCCTAGAAAAGCAAGTAAAGCACACACTAAAACAATAGCAAGTTTCACATGCGTCTGGTGGGAAGATAAAAGGGGATGAAATTATGCTGTTAGCCTACATGTTTTCTGGTTATCACTTGTGGTATTTGGAATAAACCAAACAATGCTGCATCACTCATCTCTGTAGCAGTTAAAACAAGTAACTAAAAAAAATCTCAGCTCACCTCAATACCCACAGAGCATTAAACATTCTGTAAAGCTCACAAATCCTTTACGGGGAAGAATCATGTCTGTGTCAGAGCCCAAAGCAGGTAAGGCTTCAGCAAGCAAAGCACAAAGGTGACCTGCAGGAAATGCAGGAACAAAGCCACACCAAAGCCCCGAGCTTTACTCCCAGCCTCTGGTGCTCAGGATCATCTGCACCCCCAGGCCTTGTGAACAGGAACAAGCAGAAACACACTTGTGTCCGGGCACGCTGAGCTATGCTCAAGTGGCAATGTTTTTTGCCAGGCTAAAATCAGCTCTGTTTGTTCTAGCATCTCTTCTCACGTGGTAAGCACTGATGGCTACTTTCCCTGACAACTACTCACTGGATGAGGAGTAATAAATCAGCCTTCCCTCCATAAGTTAATACGCTGTCCCATAAAACTGAGGCTTTTTTGCTCAGGCCATGTAATTTACTGGCAGCAGTAAATTGTCATTTATGGATTTGTCTGTTTGTGCCCCCACATGAAAACTGGATTTTTTGGTAACATGGTCATTTACTCTTCCTCTCTTTTCCTGGGATAGCAACAAAACCCAGACCCAACCATCCCACTCGCTGAGGTTACTGACGGGAACTCCCACATGCTGCTCTAAAACCGGCATGGGAAACTAAACTAAACATATCAATCACTTCTTCCAGCAGTGTTGTTGCTTCTCCCACCCACAGTCTCTCACACCTGGCAGCATGTTAGGACAGCGAGTGCCCGCTCACAGTTCACACTGCTGCACACATGGAGGCCCGCCACTGAAAGAGGTTTCTAGGGGCTTGTAGCACACCAAATAAAGCAAGGGGTGTTTAAGATGCGCTGGAAACCAGGAGCAGCCTGGTTTTCAAAGTTACCCTGCTGTCAGCTACCAAGAGCTTCTTTACCTCTTGTAAGCTTTCTATTCCTACCCAAAATCAGATCATCAACAAAGTCATCTCATCAGCAGGGAGCCTTGGCAACAGTCTGATTATATCCCAGACTGCCATTCCTACTCTTTTTCTCCTCTCCTTTCCTGCAGCAGAAGCAGCTCATGGTCTTAATCCTTAGGACAACAATGTTCAGCTTTGTGCATGCTCCTGAGAAGCCCCAGCACCACCCTGTGAAAGCCGGCAGAGCCAAACCCTCAAGTGGAGGCTGCAGAAATTGAAGCTGAAATGGCATTACGGTGACTTCCCTGCTGGAAGAGCCAGTCAGCTGTGGAACTTCTCCCTCCAAGAAGCAATTCTGAGCCTAACTGCCACAAAAAGTAATCAAACCAACAACAACTGCTTTGGGGCAGAAGTTGGTCTCCACCAGTCTTAAAAGAGGAGCCCAGAACTACGTGTCAGAATAAGACTTTTCTGACGTAAACAACTCTATACCTAGAAAGGACCAAGCAGTCACTGCTAGAAAGTCACTGAGGGCCTGTACCTCTTGCCACTCTACGCTTGCATTAAAAGATGCCTACAAAAGACAAAATGGATTTTGCCATTTTCATTCATTGCCATCTTTAGAAATAGGTACAAAAGTCAGCATGCTTCTTCGTGGGGAAAGGGACAGCAGTACAGCTTAGGCATCTGGAGTACCTTCATTTATTCTTCCCAAATTGTCTTGCAGATGTGTCAAGGTGTTACCTAAAGGGCTATCCTAGACTAAAAGCTCTGGGAAGGTCACAGAGACATACTTTCACAAATTTTCCAGGCTTTAAGGTCACAAATAAAACCCAAAGAAACCCTTTCATACTTAAAAAAAAAAAAAGGAGGTGAATACAAATCAGCACTGCTCCATAGCAAGTCAGGTAGCATCTTCCTTTTTGGAAACTTTAACCATATGCAGAGTACTTCACTGATCACAGAGCAGCAGATGCCAGCACTCCCAGCAATGGTAGGGTGGCACTTCTGTATATTTCTGATGGAAAATTTCAAGCAGTAGTTTCACTGACAAAAAATAGGAATTATTTCTCTATGCTTGCAAACACTGCTCAGGACACAAATGCAGTTCTCCACCTGCATGGCCAGAATCTGCTTCAAGTAGAAAAACAATTGTTGTAGCTTAAGGCAAGTGTCCTTACAAGTGTGTAACACGCAAAGATTACAGAATCCCACTATAGCTTATACTATAACTTAGAGTCATAGGAACACAGATTTACTAGGTTGGAAGGGACCTCAATGCTCATCTGGTCCAACTTCCCTTGGCAAAAGCATGATCTAGACAAGATGTTCCATCAAATCTTGAAAGTGTCCAGTGTTGGGGAATCCACTGCTTCCCTGGGGAGATTATTCCAATGGCTGATTGTTCTCACTGTGAATAATTTTCTTGTGTCCAGCCAGAATTTCCCCAGGACTAATTTGTGCCCTTTATCCCTCATCTTTTGCATGTGACTCCCTGTGAAGAGGGAATCTCCATCCTCATTGTGTCCACCCTTTAAATACTACAGCACAGTGATAAGGTCTCCCCTAAGCCTTTTCTCAAGGCTGAAGAAATCCAGTTCTCTCAGCCTTTCCACACATGGTAGGCTTCCCAGTCCTCTAATCATCTTTGTGGCCCTTCTCTGGACCCTCCCCAGCCTGTCCACATCTTTTTGCATAGCAGGAACCAAAACCGAACACAGTTATTTCAAGTGTGGACTGACAAGCGCTGAGTAGAGCAGAATGACTTCTTTTATCTCTGCTGGTGATGCCCTTGCTGTAACCAGCATCCTGTTGGCTTTCTTTGTGCAACAGCACACTGTTCACTCATGTTGAGCTTGTTGTCTACCAGGACCCCAGGTCCCTTTCCCCAGAGCTTCTCCCTAGCTGAGTAAAGCCCTGCAGCCTGTGCAGGGATTATGTTTTCCCAGGCACAAGACCTTACACTTGTCCTTGTTGAACTTCACAAAGTTGTTAGCCCACTCTTCCAGCCTATCCAGGTATTCCTACGAGGTGGCTCTCACTTCCAAAGCGCCCACTTCCCCACTCAGTTTGGTATCATCAGCAAACTATTACCCGCGTAGATACTTAATGGTTCGGTAATAATGACATAGGGAGCTCTCAAAGTACTCCTTTATTCATGCTATTATGTTTTAACCTATAAAGGAAGCTATGGAAGGAGCCTTCTGTTATCCAGCAGCCCTGGACCCACATCAAGAAGTATACAAATAGGAAGTTCCTGATCCATTTCAAACTCAAAGTACTCAGTACATTGTCTCCTGCCAGCAGATAAGAACAGGAAAAATAACTTTTTTCTAACCTAGCAAATAATTTCTGCTATCTTACATCATCATCTTTTCTTGCATTTCTATCCACAGCAGCAGACAAGTCAAACATCAAGTCCCACCCCCAGATAAGTAGAAAAATCAGCTGATTTTCACAGCAGCTACACAAAACCAAGGGACAAATAAACTCAACGTGATCTTTGCTGGCCATGACTGCTCTTCTTGCCCATCCTGTCTCTCATTTTATATTTCAGCCAGTTTTGGCACAGCAGACTTGGGCACTGCCCCTACATGAATAACACAGGCTGAGCCTGTGCAGCACAGCCAGCACAGGACCAGCACAGGACCTTGATATCCCAGCCTGTGAGCTCTGCCTACAGGAGGTATGTCTGCTAGCACAGCAGCAGCCAGAGAAGCCCTCGGAAGAGATGCACTGTACCAACAGCTGGAAGTCTGGCCAAGACTGTGTGCAGGACTGTGCTTTTAGGTTCACTTGCACAACTCGCCTGAAACAAAGGTCTCGCTGCTGTCCTTTAGCCTTGAGACGGTGCTTCCTCCAAACCTTTCACCTTCCTGGTGCTCAGAGCTCCTAAACGAACCCAGCCCAGGAGAAGGGACTCCTAAATCGATTTCAGAGGGTGCTTTCGAACCCTTGCAGATGGCGCCATCGTGTGACCAAAGAGGAGCACTGCACCCATATTGGAACGGACTCCCATCAAACAAAGCCTGCTTTCTCAGCAGGTGGTCCTCTGCCAGTGACTTAATTTATTCTAGCTAAAAAAAAAAACCCAGAGCAGTTCTTGGACAAAGCCCTAGGATTAGCAAGTGAAACACAGCCTTCTTTTTAACCCCTTTGTAACTTCTACATAGAAATGCTGCTTTGTGTTTCAGAACTCTGCTGCTTAGCCTGGAGAAGCCTGGGGGCAAGTGGCAGTTGCACAGCATATTTGAAATAAAAGTTTAATTGTGGCAGGGTTTCAAGTTTTCATTCATCCAAGCACTGTGCCCCCGTTATAGCAGGAGTTTGTTATTTCTATTACCCCGTCACTCGTTTTCATTTCCAAGCCAAAAAGTTAATATTGATAAAATTTTTAAAGTTCGTATTAATGAAATAAAACTCATACCAACTCAAAGAGTCTATCTCCTTTACAGCAATGAGTAAGCTGTTATTTACTCTCTGGTCTACACTCTGAAGCTTTTGAGCTACGTGTGTGGCTTGCAACCATATGGCTTGACACTTAAGATGCCAGAAATGCTACCTCACTTCCTTCCTCCCCCGCTCCAAACCTAGTGCTCCTTTTTATACTTTTCTTTCCAGATCTTCTCCCAGTGCTCATAACCTTCCTTCCTTCCTTTTACTACACTATTAACTGCCTTCACCCTGGAGACCCCCTCGCTTTGTTGCCCATTGGGCTGCACCCAGCTTACACACGTTTCCTTTCTGGGACCTACTTCTCTGTCCCACTGCCTGGTGGGGCAGCAGTAATTGCCCTTCCCAACATTGGCCCACATCAGCTTTTCAACTCTGAAATAAAATACAGAAAGGGCACAGTGGTGTACAGGGTCCAGCTTGGATGGAGTTAACTTCTTTGCAGCAGCCCACCTGGTGCTGTGCTTTGCATTTGCATCTAGAACAGTACTGATAACATACCACTCTTGGGGCTACTTACGAACAGCGCTTGCAAGTGTCAAAGGTTCCTCTCCAAGCTTACTGTTCAGGACGTGAGGAGGATCATCTCCAGTCCAAAGGATGAAGTTTAGCCAGCACAGGAGGCTCCACATGGCAAAGCTGGAGGAGGTGAGCAAGCACCAGCACGAGCTGCAGAGGTAGCTGCCCCAGGGCAAGGACTGCTAATGAAAGGGAGCTGTTTGATAAGGCTTCTTACAGGCTCAAATGTGATTAATTTACCACAGTTTATTAAATTACTGTCAGCTGAGCTGCAGTAAGTCCCAGGGCTTGCTCTTAAAGTGAATGCAAAACAAGCAGCCTCAACTTAGATCAAAAAGGTCTCAGATAGGTCTTGGTAATTAACAGGCTAAAAATGTACACTGAAAGTGACCACAGCCCAGATGACTTAAGTGTAATTGCTTAATGACAGTAAATCGACCAGAGTTCTAAGTAGTCAGTCTTTTTGATTATCATGAGATCACAGGATAACACAGCTGGGGAGGAAATTCAGTAGTTCAGACCAGGGTGCCCAGGGCTACACTGAAGAGCAAAACCAAACAAGCAAAGAGATACAAGCTTTCAAATGTTTTACTGTATTTGCACAGTTCTGCACAGTAACCTACTGCACAAATTTCTTCAGTAACAAAATGTAAAACAACAGGTACAAAAATAAGCACTGTGAGCGCTTTAATCTTTCTTACTATGTAAGGGAGAGCAAGAGTTATAACCCTCAGTGGCTTTTACACCAGACAACTGCTTCCAGAGGAAAAAGCACCACGGATGTGCTAAAGCCTAAAGCCTGACATCTGGTACCAGGCTGCAGCAAGCTCCCCAGGGCTCCCAGAAAGTTCGCTGGGGGCCAGCATAGGTACAGCAGGACCAGATCTAAAGCACATCCTCCCTCCCCACTCCCCTCTTTCCCATTTGAAGGCTGGCTGTACAGCGATAGGTGCAATCCAGGTTAGAGGACCCTCTTCAGACTTGATCTCACTAGTCATCCCAAACCAAACAACAACTGAGGATTTTCTGAGCACTGCAAGATCAATTCACAACTGATGATGCAGCACCAGGCAGGAATCATCATGCAGTGTACTTTTCCTCCCCGTGTTTTCTTGCTTTGTGGTAGTGGTTGTAATCATTATACAGATCCTTAAAGACCTCCCTTACACCTGCTGGTAGTGACGTATTTAAGAACTTGATGTCCCGTTCAATGCAAAGGTCAAGGATGTGATATATCCCTTCTGTGAGATGTTTCTTCACAGCTGGGTGCAAAGTCACCTACGAGAAGAACAAAACTGCATTACGCTTGAAGACAAAAAGGCAAGAAAACACCCTCACCGTCTCCACAGTCAGTAGAGATGAAATGCTGACAACATGTCATCCGGTGCATCAGACCATCTGGAACAGCCCATTAGATGAAATCCAAGATTTTGATGCAATATTTTCCTGATCTTTGCAAACATGTTTTGCAGAACAAACATGCCCCTTGCAATAAAACCCACAGAAGTGCTGCCACTACACACACCAGTACTGATCATCTTGGAATCACATGCAATCACTTCAGCAGAAAAACTGTAATTATAAAAAAAACAAAATACTTGTGCTGGATTACACAGTTCAGTAGATTCTGTATGTCTCATACTAGCTGTATGCTCCTAAGTCTCAGTTTCAGATGAGCTGTTCCTTTAGGCTACATTGAGTAGTCAATCAATTTTAACATCACTTAACTTGTTATTTATCTAATAATTTGTATCTGAGGACTTCAATGTACAAGTCTTAATAAAAGGAGCATTCAAGCAGCTCAGGAGATGTGCACTTCCTTGATCTGTTTTAACATCAGGAAGCAGGTACTTTCCTGAAGTCATGCAGAGAGTTGAAGGTATACAACAAATGACTCAGGACTGAGTGCTCTGCTCCTGCCATTACCCCTGCCCAGCCCAAAAACCAGCAGAACCACGACTACAACCAGGAACATCAATGCTGACTGTGGAGTCCTCTGGTGCTCCAGGCTAACTGGAATCTCTCCTGTGCTCACAAATCACTGGCCAAACACTTCACTGCCTGAAACAGTGCTGGCCTCTGGCATCATCACATTATTTTTGCCACAGAACCATGTCTTATCTTCTTTGAATCCCAAAATTCACTTTATGCCTCCAGACCTAAGCCTCTGCACTCCAGGCCTAATGAAAATTACATAAAAAGCTGTCATTAAAATTCAGACTTCTTTCTTCCTGAGGCAACTAATAAACTTTGTGCTAATGAAGTGCACTTCTAATCACTGTGACAGACTCGTGCTCTCTTCCTGCCCTAAATGTAAAACAGCTAGTAGATATTTTATTAGACTTGCTAACATAGCTGAGAAAAACTTATAGCAGGCATTAAGGCACATAAGCATTTCTCTGGATCTGTGACCCTGAAGAGTTTGCACGTCCAAAAGGTTGTCGTTTTTCCCCTCTGTGCCATTTGATCTATTGGCTGGTTATAACGGATGTTATTTCTCCCTACATCATGTGCTAATTTAACAGAACAGTTGAGCTTCACAACTCCCAGTGAATGCAGTGGGCTGTGATCTCCCCTCCTAAGGCAGAGAAATGACTGCAGAGAACAAGGACAGGAAAACCCACAGCTATTGACAAGATGGACCAGATGTCCCACTTGGGATAAGCAGATACCTCAGAGCTACAGTTAATGGAGCTGCATCCCTCACTTCACAAATTAATCTGGACCCATGCCTTATTTGTGCCATTCTTGCTTTGCAGTGCAGTTTCTATAAACACCCTCCAATACCACTATGGGAAGCAGAACCACAGAGTTAAACAGCTGCCACTACTGACTGGCAGTTAATTATGCTAGTAAGCGTTTTATGGTCTATATAGTTAGCACAACCAATTTGTCAAGCATTACAGAGCTCTTGATGTGAGACATTAAAAATGTGAAGAGGTATTTCACTATTGCTGAATTAAGCAACAGTTCATAGACAACAAGGCAAAAGCACTGTCAACAGTACAAAAGAGGCTATAGATGCCACCCAAGCCAGCAAGCAGTCTTTCTAGATTAACACAAAATAATTCACAAGGATATTTTATTTCCTGGTGTAAAGAGGAAGTACTGAGGGAACTCTTACTCAACTACTTCAGGAGTAAGCAGCTGTTTAGGCCAGCAGCTTTCACCAGTTTTAGCCTTCACACCCTTAAAAGGGTTCCAGTAAGTGTGCAGATCCCCACATACAGACTTAAATCTACCAATATGTTTTTCATAGTTACCTTTGATGGACCCTGAGGGTTTTCAGACCACAGGCTTAAAGCCACTGATCTGGACTCAGACGAGATGAATGTTTGAAAGAGTTTTTCTCTCCCTCTGCAGCACAACGTGAAAGATGTGTAGTGCCCCTCTTAAGACACGCATGCTGAGGCCTCTCCTTCCTCTGATATCCATCAATTCTCACCCGTCTAATGAGCAAATAAATCATCACCTACTTGTGATCTATCTATTCTGTCAGACAGAAAACTGTCACAGCGTCTGATGGCTCACCACACCAATTCCCCTCTCTAAGCCCAACGGTTTCATGCGTACATTACTGATCTGTGGCTCCAGCTGTCATCCATCACCTTCCAATTCCCACTGAAAGTATTGCACAAAACTTTCCTGGAAGTCTCATGAGACTTTGCACTCCTGCTAATACTGAGGTAAGTGTCCTTTCAACCTGAAAAGGTCATCTGACAATCTGAGTCAGGCTTTCTGACTTACATTCAGCAATGAACAGATTACAGAGTTCAGAGACAGTTAAATAGAGCAGAAGTAGCCTTAACCGTAATTTGTCCCTAGTATTTCCTGAATTACTATGTTTACTATGTAAACACTAACCAACTTATTTGGAATGCTAAATAACATGGCTGAAACCTGATATATCCCAGGTTATGTCAGACAATAGGCTAAGGCAATAGAGAAGACAGCCAAGTTTAAGCTCAGTAATAACCTTCATGGTTAGTTACACACGTTATACCATGAGCTTTCAGAAACACAGCACCAGTTAGGAGATTTTTGTGGTAAAAGAGCCTAAAAACAAAAACTAAATTCTTTTCTGTATCTCAGCCCATGCCCAGGCCAGAGCCCCAAATAATCAATTTGCAGTACTTGCAACACGAAGCAGCATTCAAACTGTGGTGAAATCTAAATCCATTAGGCTGAACAGAACAACAATTTGAACTTAGGTCTGAATGTGAGAAGCTACTGACCTGGCTCTGGCATCTGTAATAGCAGGGACAGCTGTTTTTAGTAAGGATTGGAATGATAACTTTGGTTCCAAACGAGAATTACTGAGAAGGTTACAACTGTCCAGGTTGGGAACACTTTTTTCCATCCACTTACTCATTCAGACTGGATTAAAAGGCATTTTCCAAGAGAAGTTTTCTCCATTACTTTGCCAGATGAGCCCTAACTGCTATCAGTCCTGGACAACCGAGACTAGCTGGCAGAACCTAAAGACTAGATGAAGAAAAAGCAAAGCAGTTCTGTAAATAGGCATTGCACTGTTTTGCCTTAGAAGAAACACAGCTCACAACTTTACAGACTTTTCCAGAGCTGGGTAAAAAAGATTCTCAGGAACTCTAGCTCAAAATAACAGAGTCTCACTCAAACCTGTATCCCCATGAGACATAGCAACATTTTTCACTTCACAGATTTATAAAACTTAACACAATTGCCTCTGGAACAGGAACTCCAAAGCTAGCACAACACCATGGCACTTTCAAGATGAATGAGAACATGTTACCTTCTGCAATTCAGTCACATACTGAGCCACAATGAAAGCAGAAAACACAGTGAAGTCCTCCATTTCTGCAGCAATATGAGTATACATCCGTTCCACCAAGTGTGCACACCTCAGTATAACTTCAAACTCATCTGTGTTGCCTAAAACAGAAAGAGAATTGCAGCCTGGTATTTGAGGCTTAAAAAAAACTAGGAAAACAACCCAAAGAATCACCCAGTCTTACATGATTCTTGAACTACATGAAGCCAACACCAATATGCCCACTTTATCTTCTTTTCTTATCAAGCTACAGCTGAGAGGCCCCCACACCTCCACAACACACCATATGGATCTCTTACAATGGTTATTTTGTAAGAGCACACTGAGTGCAACTCCACATGCAGCGCAAGGCAAAAAGTATGTTATAAATGCTGAAGTGCTAAAAACAGCAGCTATGGTCCCTTCCATGATTCAGTCCTAACTAGCACTGTGGAGGAGAGAACAAAGAGACAGGAAAATTACATTCTCTATCTACAGAAAATCAGAAGACATATCTAAGAATGTCTGCTAAGACACTCTTAGAAACAGCATAGTAAGAAAGATCTATAACAGAGCTCTATTACGTGGAATATAGCAGCAGAAGCCGCTTTCATGTGATCCGTTGTGAAAACAGAACAGTCTTGCAAGGATAAACAGCACTTATTTCAACCTGAGGATGCCACATACCCATAAGTTTCCCGTGACCCTTGCCTTATGTAAATATATTGCAGAAACAAGCAAATTCTCAAAGTCTGGCACCAATCTTTCCTTCATTTTGAACATACAGATATATTATTTAATCCCAATTGATGCTTCAGATATGTGTAATGTTCTGGCTTTATGCTTAACATAATGGTGACAGTTCAGGTCTGGAGTAAACATAGCTCCAGTCTCAGGAGACTCCATTTAGTAGGATTGACCTGGGGCTATAATTCAGGCATATTAGCATGTACCACTAGAGTTCACAGCCACCATGCTTTCAGGCACATGGGTTGATAGGAAGAGCACAGCAAGCCTTACCAGTTCCTGTCTACTTAACCAGCCAGGCAGTGGAGAATACCTTAATCATCAAAAGCAGTGCTGTCTGAATGCAGCTCCACAAGAGTTACCTTCATAAGCCCACAATACTACAAACCTCATCCTCAATTTTACATAAAGGACAGAGAGGGCTAACAGTTTCAGTGCCACAGCTAAGTTTTGAGGACTTTGCTTCTGGTGTCAGACTGCCCTGTTCTCCATCTCCTCTTCTAGAACACATATAAATTACAGTGTGTATATATAATGCAAAAGTGGAAAAGATATGGTACCTCTGTCTCCTTTCTGACGTCCTTCATGCATGACAGAAACAACTAGACGATGGAAACTGTTCAGAAAAGATGGTGCCGCTTTCAACAGCACCTGCAAAGGCACAAAATAAAAACATCGGAGATTACACAGTAAACAGAGTGGAGAGGGTAGAAGTATACCACTCCATAGTCTGAGGGAGATGAACTCCTGTGAAGGAAACTACATAGCTTATAGAGCTGTCAGGAGCAGGGACGATCTTTTCGTTCGCATCCACACGGTATCTCGCACATGAGAATCCTGGGACAGAACTGCAGTCCTGGCCATATGCAAGTATAAATAACAAGTAAACGTTATAGTAGAGTTACTTCATCTCTCCAAAGTAGCATTTGACTCAGTACCCTAATGTCTAGGGAATTTGCTCTTGCTGGTAGAGATCCTGTGCAGCCAGACAGATTCACAGAACACAGGGTCCAGTAACACTACAGATTACTGCGTGAAAACAGCCTGGCTAGGCAGCTTTCTACCACAGGGTTTTTTGTAAGGGCATTTTAGCAATATGTACTGCTTTGCTTTTTAGAATTTGACATTTCCCCATCTTTCACTTCCTTCACTCTCAGTCCTAATATAAATGCATGAGGCCCCTTTCCTTTTTTTTTCTACCTCTGCCTACATATTCCATGTATTCCTGGTATGACTTCACTTTCCTGTGCCAGAAGGCTGACAAGAACACCAGGATGGTACAATGTTTGAAGGTCACCAACTTCTAACATGTCTAAGCCCTGTTTTCAAAGAACTGCAGAATCTTGATCTCCAGTGAGAATGAGATCCTAAAGCCTGAGCCATCTGTGCTTCCAGAAATCCATCATTAAAAAAGGGAAAGTTTTCTTCTAATCTAGCATCAGATGTCGATAAGCAATCTGCTGCCAAAGACCAATAATGCAGGCATAAATCAAAGCAGGAGAGCAACTGAAATTATGTGATATTCAGATTCTCAGCCTTTTAAACGACAACTGATACAAAGCACTTTCAAACTATCAGGACAAATTTCAAAACCACTGTTAAAAGAAATTTGTCATCACAGGCCCCTGTGCTGGTTCTTTCTCTGTTTTCCCCTCCTCCCACCCTCTTACAGATATACCTTTGGATGACATTGCACAACAGAGAAGAGCACTTCATGGATTCCCAGGAAGACACCACGATAGTCTTCTGTCTTCAGATGATCGAGAGGGACTGTTAGGAGAATGCTGAATGCCAATGCCACGTGGTGTGGATTTATGAGAACCCCTTCTCCTTGCCTCAGCAGAGCTGCTACAGTCTCTAGAATAGGTATGACTATGGTGGAAATCAGTGACTGGTCCTGACAGGCCTCTTTGGCTTGCATCTACAAGAAGACAAGAAAAAGGTAAGGAGGAGTGTATTAGCCACCTATGACTAGTATTCACACACCAGAAAGCCACTGTGCTCTGACTTGAGTCCATGGAACTAGACTGGTGCAAGCTGGACTGGCAGGGACAGTTTGCACTTTAACCATTTTCATGCAACTGCACCCTGGGTGAGGGTGACTATGATGCATTTCAAGTGAGCATTGATGAGAGTGTGGAACTGGAACTACTCCCCAGTTCCCTGTCAACCAGCACCTTTTTGCACCTCCTCACATGAATGCACTGATGCTGCTCTCTCTTTTACACACAGGCAGAAAGTGCATGCTCATGAGTCCCAGGCATTGCAAGGCCAACCTCAGACAAATTCTGGTCTATAGACACCATCACCACAAGAGAAGAAAAGCTCTGTCACTAAGTTCGCATGTTGTACACATGAAGGACAGGAAACTTGGGCTGGTTACTTTAAGTTTCATTTCCCCTTCATAATTCAGTGAATTTATATTACTATTTTTTTAATATGAGTACTCTTCTTGTTTTGCCACTGTTGGCTCCTACTATGACATGCGGCTGACAGTTACCTTCTCCTTTGGCCAAGAAGAAGGACAGGAGACTCAGACTCTATTCTCTGCAGCCTAAAACGTTTCTCCCAAGCTCCAGATTACATGGTGCAGTTCCAGAGAATTAATGATAGTAAAAAGGGATGACCTACACTCTGTACTATGGGAGCAGATTTACTTAAGGAAGGAGGAGAGAAAGGGTCTAGACCAAAAACAAAAGTGCAGGTGAATGTGGTGTGGATTTGGTTAGTATCATAACATTTTTGCTCCTGTATGCCTCTGTGCATGTTAGATGTAACCACTACAGACTCCAACAAATAAAAGTGATAGTTAATGAAGTTATAATAACGAGATACTTACAGCTAAAGCTGTGATTATCTGTGGGCTGGCAAACCAGAAAGCTTTCTCTTTGTCTCCACTTAATGGGCAGCTGAGCAACAATTTGGTTAGCGTAACAGCTGACAATACTTCCTGCAGAAAGCAGATTGATGATCAGTCACAGGTACAAGATGCACTGGCTCCTTTCAAGTATACAAGAGCTCTTCCAAGGGCAGTGGCAATTTTGAGCATTATCAGAGCCTTGACACATGCAAGTGCTCCCACCAACACATCACTTTGGAAACTGTGAAGCAAGCAGCAGCTCAACAAAATTCAATATGCTGAGCAGCACTGGCCCAAATGTACTGCATGCTACCTTTGTTTTAGAATCAACTTACCGTACAAATAGGCTTAATTGATTTTGAAGAAAGGAAAGCCTTCAGCTGCCACTAGGTAACAAAGGGTAGCAGAAGAAATACAGGGACACCAGTACACCATACACTAAGAAAGCTGCATTTGGCAGCAGGGTTTTTTTACTTGCTGACTGATAAAAGAAACATATTACAAACTACACTCAGGTGGCAGGAATTATATTCACAGTATAAGAATTCCAGACAGACTTGGATATATCCATGTCTATTTCAGGCATATTCATGTCTACTTCTAACAAATAAGAGCCAGATAAAGCACCAAGTTTAATCCAAGTTTCATTCTCAAGTCACCAAGCTTTCTATGGAGAATACAACTGGCTTTTTTGCCAAAAGTGTTTGATATGTCACCACAGCTGCTTAAGCTGCTCTGGAAAAAGGCATAGTATGTAAAAAGCTACTGAGTGGTATCTAGTTATTACAGACTAAAAGTCTTTATAGAGACAAATACCAAAAGCACTGGTGCAAGTTTTGGCTTTACTTAAAAACGCCAGTATTTCTGCAAATGCCTTTAACCCTGTTAAGAAGAGCTACAGGCAAACACAGGTTAAACACACTGGCTGCTAGGATCTGTTGAGCAAGAACTCTCATCAGCAAGTATTAAAAAAGAATGCTCCATCCCTGGCAGTGTTCAAGGCCAGCTTTGACACAGCCTTGGGTGACATGGTTTAGTGTGAGGTGTGTCTGCCCATGGCAGGGGGGTTGGAACTTAATGATCTGAAGGTCCTTTCCAACCCTAACTATTCTATGATTCTGTAAGAATCCAGCATGGTATCTAGCATCACAGCTATGTGACCTCTGTTGACAATACACGGAATTAACACTGCTGAGTCCTTCAGCCGGACAGAAAGTTTTCCAGCTGGTTTCCATGATCTTTCCACCTCTCTCAATTTACAGAGAAAAAAAACCATAATTTTTTAGTGAGACACTGGCACAGGTTGCCCAAAGAAGCGGTAAATGCCCCATCCCTGGCAGTGTTGAAGGCCAGGTTAGACAGAGCCTTGAACAACTTGGTCTAGTGGAAGGTGACCCTATCCACGGCAGGGGGTTGGAACTACATGATCTCTAAGGTCTTTTCCAACCCAAACCATTCTATGATTCTATGTCCAAAACATATCTCGCCACAGTCATCAAGCCATAGCCATGAAAATTAATTTGACCTGACCACTGAACATGAAGCAGGAAGAGGGAAACATATTTATCAGATGCCACTCAGCCAAGGAAATCTTTTTCAAGATACAGTAAACTGAAGAAAGAAGTTGACAATAAACTAAGCTCATGCCTTACTTTAGCCTTCTGTTGCCAAACGTTCCTCATTTCAAGTCCCTGCAGCACCAGCCTCATTATGGTATAAAACTCCTCATCAGAGCAGTTTCCCAGCAGCTGGACAACCACCTCTGTCAGCTCCATCTCCATACTTTTGATCACCTGGGTTGTGATTGCAGGACCTGCATATCCGAGAGGCATAAACATGTCTTAATCAGTTGCCAAGACAAGGACTTCCACAGGTAAAAACAGACTGAACTGAACCTCAGAATAGCTCTGTGAGTACCTTTCTAACACTCAACTGCATACAGGGCCCCATGCTTTCCCTTTACCTCTGTCCCCACAAATGCAATTACCTGCTATTCTCAAGTATTTCCTACCCTAGGGTTCGCAAAGTAGTCACCATACCAATCGCAAGCCTTCAGTAGTATGGAAACACTGCAACAAAGCATGTTCACAAGCCAACAGAGTAGGCTAAACAAGCCATAAGGCTTCACTACAGATCCTGCCAGAGAACCGTGACATGCCACAAAAGCATTAAGCTGACAAGTTTAGCTCTCTGCTGATTGTAAGTCACACTCCCCACCTACTCAATTATTACTATGTGGACAGTCCCAGACTAACTTATATCTTAAATGATTCTGAAGGCTTGTTTTTAAGTTCCACAAGTATCCATAGGTAATGCCAAAAGTGCTCTTCAACAGGAATCTGTATTTCACCTTATTAAACACTTTACTTATTCATCAGAAATTCTTACAGCTTTTTATAGTGAATAATTATGTCTCCAGGCTAAAGCACTTTACCAATTTTCACTAATAATGTGAAGCACAGAGACAGGAGAAAAGTCATCAGAAAAATTACAGCAATTGACACATCCTCCTGGTCTCTAGTTCTAATGTGAAATCCTGGCTCTTAGTACCCCCACTGGACCCTGCAAAACGCTGAAGGATCAAAATGCCGGCCAGGGAAGAGACAGACTAAGCCTCTATCTATGAGTTTCAGCTCAAACTCAGCTGCGCAAATTCAAGGTCAGATTTTCCATGGAGAGCTGTGCTCTGTTCCTAACTACCTAATACCAATATAACATTGACATTATGACTGTAGTTCACCTGAGCAGCAGTCTCCAAAGTGGGGTATGCACACTCGAGGGTGTGCACAAGATAATCCATTAAGATGCATGAATTACAAATGAAATGTCCTTCATAAATAAAATGAAATGTAAAAATAGTATTTATTTCATTTTTATCTCATGTGCATGCTCTGTAACGTATCTGGCATACCAGTAGTGTAGCACATGCATATAATTTACAAGTAAACATACATTGAGGCTGCATGCTCATGTTATTTTTGGAGAGCATTGCACTAGAGCATGTTAGCAGTAAGCTTGACAAATTCCAGCTGTCTGAAGAAGTCAAAGAGAACAGTTATGCCTATGCTGTGTTCAGTTCACCTCTTGTTCTGAACAACAAACTTAAAGGAGCCATTAAGTCACACAGCTGGCAAGAGAAGTTTTACATGTAATTTCTAGCCCTGGCTCTTCATCTGATGGTGATAAAGGGACTGATCAGCCAATCTCCCACAGCCATTATCAGAATTATGGGTGCTCAGCATCCTTAAGTTAGGTGACTTCCATTGTCCTACAACCTTGCCTTATCAGATACAAAAAGAGATGAGTATTTCAATGTAAGGTCCTCCGAGATCCTCAGATAAGCCATACCAGATCTGCCTTGGTCCACATCAGCTGCTTCAGTGGTGCCTCCTATAACGACTACGTGAGTAGGACACTGCACCTTCAGCCCTACATGCAGAAGCATTACCATGTTCCCGTTACTGTCAAAATGCTCTACAGGGATGAGCAACACAGGACCTCAATTTATTAAGATGTTTACATCTTCCAGAGGATCATTACTGAATTAGATGGTGGCTGTGGTCCAGGTACCACAACATTGCCTCCTTGAAAATTTTCCTGTTATGCATTTATAAAAGGATAGCCTACTGCTTTAACAGAAGTAAATCAATACAGACTTTTCAGAAAGCTCTATGGTTTCCTAAACGGCTTTTACTCGCCTCTGCGCTGCAACATTAACAAAGGAAGTGGAGAAAAGGAATTTTCATACCAGCGAGAAGCTTTTTTATAGCAAAAGCAACAGTGACGGCAGTTTCTTTTCCAGGATACAGCTCTGGCACTGAGCAGAAGACTGTCAGGAACTGCAACGAAAACTGAAGGAACTGCAGATTATCCCCTGCACACGGCAGCTCTTTCAGAATCTGTGAGCAAAACTCTTGGTACAGTTTAATACGAGGTTGCTCCAAAAACCCACTGGGCTCCTTCTGCCAGCCCTGGACAGCATGGCTCAAATCTGCTTTAAGAAGAGTAGTGACAGATGGTATGAAAGCTACAGGCAAAGGCTGGTTTGAGGTGCTCCTCTGAAGCCCTTGTTCAACAGTTCTGACCATCTGCAGAACTACTGGCTCCAAGAGAGCAGAGAGCACATCCGCAGAGTGTGGCTTTTTTTCTGGCAGCTGCTGAAGGTAGAGCGTGACAACATGACACAGTGTGGTGAATGCCATAAGCAGTAACTGCCCAGCTGCAGGATTCCCATTTCTCCAGCCTTTGCTTTGGGCTGCATCAATGTCCGGCTTGCAGCTCTCCAGGAAAGACATGAACTTTTCCAAGTTGAGCCTCACACTTTGCCTTCTTTCAATAATCATCTGAAGGAAGTTTTCCAAAAAGGCCTGGATTTCCTGGAGATACTGTGCCCAAACAGGAGCAGTCAAGACATCAGTGAAGAATTTGCTAGCTGTAAGCTGGGAGGCCATAAGAGCCTCAAGAACATCGCTGGCATGAAACACCTTAAGAACAGAGTTGATGTTCCTGCCATCTTGCAGGCACCTCAGGAGGTGGAAGCAGGTGCTTAAAAACTTCAGCAGTAACGGCTTGCTGCAAGAGACTCTAGCCCTGGTATTGGCCAGCAGGGACAGCAGCACCAGAAAACACCGGGTACAGTCAGAGGGAAGAAGACTGTCTAGTTTCAGAAGAGAAGCAACTTCCAGCAAACCCAAGAAGCTCTCTAGATGGCTTTCTTTCAGGATGACAGGGCGGCCATTTTTTGCTAACAATACTATACACTGGGCAACCTTCTCCAGTGTCCTCCAAGACAAGCTGACCTCATCCTTCAGCAGTTTGTTTTCTGACGGTGCTTCCAACAGGTCAATAGGTCTGCAGCCAGCCAGGATTTCTTCATGCCAAGGGATGTCACCTGCAGACAGCTGTTGAAGTGGCAGATCTACTGAATCCCTGGCAGCAGTGGACAAAACTCTAGTGAACTGATGAATAAGACTGGTCATAAAAGCACAATGCAGGACCTTCATTTCTGGGAGAAAGGAGCTATGCATCAAACCAAGAGATACCTTTCCAATGCTGATGGAAGGCTCCTCATCTGTGGCATCTTCCTGAGCTTTGGCCAATACTAATGTCTTTAGAAGCACATCTGCGATGTACTCTACATCTTTCAAGGATATATATGGCAAGAGGATAGTCAGGTTGGATATGATAAGGTGCCAGTGTGCTGCGGCGTAGGTGAGATCACTTATTGCGACGATATCTCCATCCCATGGTTCAGATTCTCCCCTGCTCATGCTGGATCTCCCAGACTCCAGGATGAAAGCTGCAGCATGCTGCAAGGCCTGTAGGTCAGCTTTGTTCTGCATTAAGATCATCTTCATTTTCTGAAGTGTCAGCAGTTCTAAACAGTATTTACTAGTGGACGTAAAACTATTTGCAAGTTTCATTACTCTGTCCCAGCACTGCTCCTTCACACCAGGGAGGAGAGCTGAAATGCCCCAGTGCCCTGCAGCAGGCTCAGTAACAGCACCAGCACTTTCAGCTCCTGGAGACACATACTTACTGCAGCTAATACCAAACAAAGTGTCTACTTCAACCCAAGTGTAAACAAGGAGGAGAGCAGAATCACTAGCCTTTCTTAGCCAAAGGTCTGACTTCTCTTCCTCTCTCCTAGGAGCCTGCAGCAGCTCCATCAGTGGCTGAATGATTCCCTTCTGCATCTTTGCCAACAGACTCTGAGTGCGAAGGACCACAGGGGAAGGAGTGATATCATCTAGGCTTCTCATGTTGAACAGAAAAGCATGCAGCACTGAGCACACTGACAGCAGCTTCAAGGACATGTCAACTGACCCTTCAACAGCAGAAATGATAAGGGTCTGGCATTTCTCCACGAAGAGACACAAAATATCCAGAATCTGGTTGGGTGGCAGTTCAAGGAGGCACTCACGAAGCTTTACTGTCAGGCCAGCAGAGAAGACAGGCAGCCTCAGTTCATCAACTGCTGGCTGGCAGATGACTGTCAGCACCTCGTCAAAGAGCCGTGGGAACTGTCGCAGCTTGGAATAAGTCTGAAACATGGTGTTGATGAGAGTCTCCTGGGGCTTCTTTGTACGTAGCTCGGAGACCTTTGCATCAATCCAGGCTGAGGCCACTAAGTCATCCAGGTCTGGCTCTAATATAAGGTGGTTTAATGATATCAAGAGTTTGAGACATCTGAACCAAGCAGGGACGGAAGCTTGGGAGTGACTCATCAACATCTGAGCTACCTTACGGTAAAACCCAAACTGTACCTCCTTGTGCCGGATACGGTCACTGGCAATGTTATAGATATCATTGCTAAGCACCAAGTTCAGAAGCTGTTCCAAAGCAAGCAGCTCTGTGCTCCAGTCCACAGGGGAGAGCGTATCCTCCCTCATGCCCTCCTGCAAGCCAGAGAGCTTGAGACAGCCAAAAAGCCTGCTGAACATATGGAAACACACAAGGTGGTTTTCTGTCTTACAGTATGAGTCCAGGAAGAGCTTATATAGCAACGACACTGACCCAGCCACAACAGCTCCATGGAGGGCAGGTTCACAAAAGTCACTGCCCAGCTTGGTCTGCACTGTGTTGACTGGTAGCAAAAGATTTTTCAAAGCTCCTTTCTTCTTCTCCTGGAGCTCCTGTTCTGGCAGCAGCTCCTCTTTGTAGGATGAGAAAAGTTCAGGCTGGAATAACCCAGCCTGCAGCAAAGTTTCTACCTGGTTTCGGATTTCCCTGTTCAGGTGCTGACGCACATGGTTGTCATCTGCTTGTGTCCAGCTCCTCGCAGTCATCAAGTGCCTCAGAAGCAGACAAGGCTGCAGCAAGTGACTTGTCACATGCCCAAACACACGATTTGGGTTAGTTTGCTGCCTCTGGATCAGGAGGTACTGAGCAAAGGTAAGATGGAGGACGCTGAACAACTGTGAGCCCACAGCATCGTCAGAAGCCAGCTGCTGACATGCCAGCTTGGACAGGTTGCTGAGGAGATCAACCAAGAGCTCGCACTTTGCTGTGTAAACGATGGAGAGAGAAGGAGTAGAAAGGATGCCACTGGAGCAACTCAGCACCGTGCCAATGTTTTGCTGTGTTTTTTGAGAACAGGCCTCTGATAACCTCTTATTTATGACCTGCAGATTAGGAAGAAAGAAAAACCAAACAGTCACTTTTGCACACAAAGATAAAGCTCATCATAATGAACCAACACCACCTTCTGTGAGCTGCCATAACTGGTGCTGGGTTTCATAGGTCTCAAACTAGAAGCTCCTCTGGTCAGAACTGTGTCCCTGCATTTGTTTGTACCACAGGATGAATGAGAAAGCCCTCATTCACTATCAGTGCTGCTGGCAACAGCCTAAGATTATCTATACTTGATCTTAATAATTGATCCTGTGGAAAGGGAGTAAGAATTAAAACTAGAAATTTCCTCCCTTTTTGCAAGGCCCCCAAACTTCTGCTCCAAACAACAAACCCACACACAACACACATCCCACCTTTGATCTAGGAAGCTTCTTCAGTAAGAATGCCCATGACTAAATAATCATTTTTATATTTTAAAAAGAGAGAGCTTCCTATGCTGATGTGTGGAATGTGAAGGACTGTTCTTTCTCCCCTTTGAGGGTAAAGAACAGATAAAAAGAATTAATGTTCACTTAAACTTGCATTTTCCTTCCTTTTCTCAATCTTTGTGTTGATTTACCTTTGATCCCCTTTACATTTGCTCCCTTTTCTCACCTCCAGATAATCTTGTCAGCAAACAAATTCAGTAGCAATTTACAAATCTACATCTATTCCAGAGTTAAAAACCTCATTTGTCTCCTTACAGCTCCCAGTGGATGTTTCATCTCCTCAACTCAAGCCCCCCTGGATTAAAAGACATCCTCAAATTCTTTGGACTGGATGCTTTACCACTTCCGTCCTTGGTCTTTAGGGTACTCTGGTCTGTCACCTAAACTTCAGCCAGACAGGTGTTCACCCTCAGACCATGTTTAAATTTGGCACATTT
This sequence comes from Pezoporus wallicus, assembly GCF_028554395.1. Classification (NCBI taxonomy): domain Eukaryota; kingdom Metazoa; phylum Chordata; class Aves; order Psittaciformes; family Psittacidae; genus Pezoporus; species Pezoporus wallicus. Next base: position 8,456,572 of record NW_026637663.1, read on the forward strand.
TCTATGTAACATCTCTGAAGCACAGATTTCATCAACCAATTCCCTGTACCTCACAACTCAATTTCTGCAGATAAAGCCAATCTTCTCCCTCTTTCTTCCACATCATCACAACTAAAAGCGTCATTTTCCCTGTCTTTACAGGCTATTTCTGTATCCAGGAAGCTGAATACAAAGCTAGATTTTCTGGTTCAGTTCTAAACTGTAACTGAATTCTCCCCTATGCACTTTCATCTGAGGCTAAAATAATGCTATGATTAAGATCAACAATGATTCAGTGCCACCACTGCTCAGAGTCATCATAAGAAGCTGCAGGGTCTGCTGGACAGCACGTCACAGTGCACAAGTATTCAAGCCCAACACACTGATGAGGCTCACTGTGAGGGAAAACAGTCTCTCTCCCTAAGACTTCCAGGCAAAACAGCAATATAAGCAGTAAATAATATAGAAGAGCAACATACAGAACTAAGCCTATTGCAATACTTAAGACCAGTTCACTCTCTGATAGCTTGAAGTTAAAGACATAGAGGAAAACTATTCTTAGTTTTTTGGCTTACTGCTGCACAAATACAAACTGTATTGCAGAACAGAAACAGAGAAGTTTTTAGTAGAAGTCCTAAAAGCCATCAGATTAATTATTATATATTTCATGTAATGCCTGACACTGTGAGGAAGTCCTACACTGTAGAAAATACAAACGTCTATCTAGCACGTAACAAACATCCCCAGTTTTAGTTACCTGTGCAATCGAAAAACTGAGACCAATTGTCTTCCCACTCTTTAAGAGATTCTGTAGCCTTTTACTGTGGATAACATTGTCCAGATACGCCCAGAGTTTCTCAACAACTTCATCTTCCAGTTCAGGTTTCTTATTGTAGTATGAAACCAACACATGGCTTACCCAATCGAGTAATACCTGTTAATAAAAGGGAAAAGAAATAATCTTTAATAACCCCCATGTGAAAACAAGACAAAAGTAACACCTCTTCACAATTACACACCTGTGCCTTGAGAACTGCTCTGCATCCAAGCAGGACAGGATCTGAACAAGCAGAGAAGTTCACCCTTGTAGGTTGCAGTTCTTAAGAGCCTTCCTTCTAAATCCAGTGTTGGCCTTGTACCAATTCAAAACAGCTCTCAAGAGACAACATCTTAAGGTCCTTTCATCAGGGCATAATTCTGACAGCCAATACTGATTAGCCAATACAGTCTCAAATCAAAACATAAAGAATCAGATGATTCTCACTTTCTGACAATTGGTATTCTTTTCACATTCCCCCTCTCCGTATGTTTAAATTCACTACCTAGAAATTCAGGCCTAGGAATTTAGCTGTGTGCAAAGTGGAAAAGGCTGAAACATGCTAATTTAAATTACTGACTTAAAAATACAATTATGGTGTAACATTCCAATTAACTAAAATAACAAAACACGGGTCTCTGATGGTGAACAAGACCCCTCAAAACTGCTAGGCTGGTGGAGCAGCACAAGACACCCCTCCCTCGGGGAAACACTGAGCGGACTCTCAGGAAACAGGCTTAAAACAAACAATTTGAGGGGACAGGGTGGGTTCCAAGCAGAGGACACCAAACCACCTTCCAATGAGCAGCCCATGAATCCACAGCGCACTCTTTGCACATACACAACAGGTTCAGAACACCAAAAACCACATGTCTAGTGGCAGTCAGTTCTCCCACCCTGAAGTTTTTGGTCTTAACCATGACCAGAAGCATCAGACATCAGACCAGAGCATCCTGTACAGGATATAATAACAAGTGTTAATGACAGCCGTGAAGACAGTGGTTTTTCAGCTATCCCAGAGACACAATTCGTGCACTACCCTCTCTATAAGAAAGATTTTCTCCCTGCCCTAATGCAAACCTTCCTGCTGAAACTACTTGAAAGATGATGTTATGAAAACATTTTGTACCACCGCACAAATCAAGAGACACCACGTCACAGCCATACTGGCACAACTACCAAGGGAGGGTCAAGAGCTAGACCTGGATTCTGTGAATTAATTCACACTCAACAGCAATTAACTACTGGGATTTTTTGGGTTTTCCCTTCCGTCGCTTACCATTAAGAGCACTAACCTGTTCTTTATTAGGTAGAACACACTGGTGGGAAACCCACGCAAACCGCGCTAGTTTGAGTTTATCCTCCCAAGAAGTCTTGGCACTTTTCAGCTTCAGGTAAATCCCGGAGTAGATGGCTGCCATGGGGACCGGCACGGCAAATGCTGCGAGTCACGCCTGAAACAAACCTCGCATGAGGAGAAGGCAGCACATCGGACGGGCGGCCCTGCAACCACAGCCCTTTGCTCACGGCCTGAGCACCCCGACCGCCTCTCCCGGGCCGGGCCGGGGCAGGCCCCACACACCCCCCTCCCCGGCGCACGCTTCCCTCCCTCACGCCAGACCCCGGCTTCCCCTCGCAGAGGTCACGGCACGGCACGGCACGGCACGGCACGGCACGGCACGGCACGGCACGGCACGGCACGGCACGGCACGGCCCTCACCGCGCCGCCGGGCGCACGCTATACGCTCTCCTCGCCTCGCCTCGCCTCCCCTCCACCCCCCTGACCTCTGTCCCCGCCAGGCAGCCACAGCCGATCGCCGATCGGGGGAGGCGGTGTGTGGGGCGCCCGCACCCATTGGCGGCTGGAGGGCGCCTGCGCGCGGGGCGGCCTCAGTCCCGCTCCGCTCCGCTCCCTCCCCGCGCCCGCCAGCGGCGGCGTGTGTCAGCCAGCCATGGAGCGGCCGCCGACAGCCGCCGCCGGCCCCCGGGCACCGCCGGCCGCGCCAGCGCCACCACCACCACCGGCACGCAGGGGAGGCGGCGGCGCACCCGCCGGCAGCGCCTGGCGCCGCTGGGCGCAGTGACAGCGCCCCCCAGGTCTCGCCGGACCCTGCCTCCCGCCGCCGCCGCCGCCTGCGATGCTCAGTGAGTGGCAGCGGGCGGGCAGCGGGGACCGGCTCGGGGCCGCGGCCATTGCGGGATCGGGGTGAGGGAGAGCGGCGGGGGGGGCAGTGCCTGCCGGCTGGCGGCGGGAGCGGGCCCCGGGCGTCCCGCCGGACCGCCTCGTGGCGGAGGCCCGCAGGCCCGGCCCGGCCCGGCCCGGCCGGCGGCTCCCGGGAGGCAGGCGGGCCCTGGGAGGAGGCCTTGGGCAGGGGCGCGGCTCTGGGGGCAGCCCCGGGTGGGGACAAGGTTGGACGGCTGCGGTGCGCCCCGGGGGTCTTGAAATGGGCTTTTCTCTTGATACCTTCGTCTTTCCTTGGGCAGTGCACGGGGTTGGTTGGCATCTGCTTATCGCACCGCGCGTCCCCTTCCCTTTTCCCTGTTTCTCCGAATTCATGTTTTCATCCCGATAGGGGAAGAGTTTCGCTGTCGCGGCCCCTCAACGAGCCCTCCGCCGCTCCTCATCCGCAGAGCTGACCGGGCGGCGGCAGCAGCGGTAGCGGCCGCCCCTGGGACGGGCGAGAGGCTCCGCGGGGCCCATGGCCTTGGCCCTTGCCCAGCCGGTGGTCCCCGGGCCCGAGCTTCTGGTCCAGCAGCTGCATCCGAGGAGGCAGGGTCAGGCAGTGGTGCTGCGGGCAGGAGGAGCGCGTCCTGCCAGGGTAGCGCAGGGGATGAAGGCTTTACCCATGGGTGAAGTACACTGCTTGGCTCTGTCTGCAGGGAGAAGTTAGAAAATATGTTGTGGAATTGGAAAAGCTTAACCCCGACCTGGGCCAAACACAAATGGATTCAGGCTCTTGTAAAATCACAGCTGTTTCCTCTCTGCCTCTGCATGTGAATGCCGCTGCTTTGGAAGAAGCCTTCTCCCTGGTCCCTGCTATCTGTAGCACTTTTCCTATTTGCCACCACCGCACCGCGTCTCCATGTCAGCTTGTCGTGTTTGGTTGCCTGTGTTTCTGAACTGCAGCCGCTGCATGCATGATGTCCCTTGGCTCTAGGTTCGTGGTTGTCTTCCTGTCAGTTTACCCTTATTTATTTTGAAGTCTTGTATATTTTATATTAACCTGATGTCACAGCGTGATTTAGTGTTGTCAGTATACCCCAAGTTTCACCTGTAATGGTGAGGGTGAAGTACCATCTGTCCACAGCTGAGGCCTGAGACACAGTTCTCAGTAGAGAATACTCAAAATGCGCTTCTGTATGGTGTTTTATTGGTTTATTGGTTCAAGATTGCTTGGTTCAAGATTGCCCTTGGTTCTTCTCTGATGCTGTCTGGTCTTTCCTCACTCTATTGGAAGTGAGACACTGCTGTCCCAGTGTCAGGACAGGAATGCAGAGTCCTTAAAAACAGCATTTCCAAGACTAGTTTTCAAGTTCTTTTCTGTATGTCTGCAGTGGTAATGTTTCCAGCCTGTGGAGTCCTCCTAAACCTATACCCGAGGTGTAGCATAGGCAGGAAATGAATTTCCACAGCTAATTTCCCGTGTCTTTAGGAAAGAGGAACTTGTGATGTGTTGTGTATGGTCAGGCGCTGCTCAGGGTTTCTTCAGTGGTTTTGGTTCCTCAAAAAGAAAATTAACCTAATATCCTTTTTCACTTGTGCTTCAGTTTGTGACACTGCAAAAGATGCTGCATTGTAGCTGTGCAGACCCCCGATGTGATCTTTCTTCTCTATTCCCTTAAGTGTTTTGCTTATCAGTCAAAATAGTTAATAGCATTAGTATTTATTGTCGTCTCTGGCTGTTTGAGAAGAATGAAGCATCTGGGACTTTTGACCAGTTGCTTCAAGCTTTCTGCAGGCATGGACATGGAACGCTGGATTCAGTTTGTTTTGTATTTCAGAGATTATCTTCAGTGATGAGAGCTAGAGTTTTATATTAATTGGAGGCTTGTCCTTTTTTGCGTTTAAATTCTGCATCTTTGACCTGTTGTGAACTGGCTCAGTTTGAACCCAGCTAAAGGCATTTTGGCAGGCCGTCCTTATGTTTATTTTATGATATATTCTAATTTTGAGGGCTTGATAAAGAATATTTGTAGGAATGCTGCTTTTGCTCCTCTTGCACTTTTCATGCATGTTTTCCCTATCTCTGTGACATTGCTCTTTGTGAAGCTCACGGTGAAATACATAGGCAAAGTGAATGAAGAAACAAGTACCTGAAATGAAAGTAGGAGTGGTGGTATGTCTGCTGCTAACGGGTGTTTCTTGGTGAAGATGAATTTCCTGTGAGGTAGTTCCTGTTCTGTCACCTGGGAATAGGGAAGGAGATACTGCTTGTAACACCCACTACTGTGACTGCCAGGAGTACACAAGGTATGTGAAGGGAGCAAGAAACTGTACAGATTGCATAAAGCAGCTGCAGACGGCACCTTGCTAGACTTGGCTGAAGAAATTGGGGCTTCCCTGTTATCCCTAAAGCTCTGAAAAAGCTCGGGTTTGAATCATCTGCCAGCAACTGCTCCTTTCACAGGCTGCTCTCTCTTCCTGCTAAAATGTCAGATCCTGCTGTTAAAATTTGGGGTTACTGCTTTTTTCCCTACCATTTAAAATTTACCATTTTCTCTGTTCATCATCTGTTTGTTCAGCAGCTTAAAAAGGCTGATCTCAATGCTGCTCTTGTTTGTCACTGTCATTTCAAAGGGCCCTCTGGAGTTCTGCATCTTTCACATGCCAGTTTTTGGTTTCTCTGATCCATTATGAGTTTATGAAGAATTACCTGTACTCACCAAATCTAACCTGGTGCAAACTGATCCCAGAACTGAAGCAAAACAAAAGAATGGGCAAGGGTATTTCTCAATTCTCTCTCTTTGCAATTAAACCGCAGACTTGATATGGATGTGCACAGTTCTGACTGAGTAAACCACTTCAGAAACATTTAGATGAATCTGTTCTGTGCCATTTGGGGAGTGAATTTCTTTTGGATTATAAACCAGATGAAACAATCTAGATGCAAATTCTCCAAAACAGTTTCTGGACTTGAAATCTATGAGATATCACCTATGCATCTATGAAAGCATCTCAAATATAATTATGTTGCCACCCAAACCTAAACTGTACAGCAGCGTGCATGCAGAGGTCAACCTGGGCAAGTCACTTGCACGTGAGTCCATGCTGCTGGCTGAAATGCAAAATGGAACGTAATACATTCTCAAGCTTAGTTAAGGGTGTTTTCTAGGTGGGTACTAAGATGCTGGTCCATTCCTGTGTTCATCTTTCTTCATGATCTTCATTAAAATTCTGTCTTCCCTACAGTTTTGTCCAGCAGAAGTGTTGTATTTGAGACAGTGTAAGAGTTGAATGCAATTTGTTTAATTGCAAGGAAAATGAAAAAGAGGTTTGTTTTTGGAGTGGAAAAAGTTGTGGTTGAAACTCATTTTAATAGGTCTCTTTGGAAATGCTTTGAAAACTCCACTTTGCTGATGCCCCTTCACCACAGTTATTTCACCTGTGAGAAAAAATGGAAATCTTAAGGTTTTTGCAAAAGCATGAGGGTTTGCAATGTCGTGTATCTGTTTCCAGGAACTTTTGCTTAAACTTGGCATCCCTGTCTGCTTGGAACTTCACAGAGGGCTTATTGTTCTACCAACTGGGATAAGCACTAAAGTGTGCATGGGTATTCAAAATGGCTTCATTTGCGATCATTTTTAATGCCGTGATTTTGTGGGAAATACAGTTTGTGTAACAGGAAAAGGGCATCCTTCTCTGTGTCTCTGAGAAGTTGTGTTTCATCAGATTTAGCTACTCAAACCAGAAAGCATGTGCACTTGTGGAACACATGCAAGTCACTAGTAGTGGAGCCGTAATGTGTAGATTCAGGCTTTACCTGTTACTCTGATAGAATAAAAACATTCCTTAGTTATGCTTTATTTAAAGCCTTTTAGGTTGTCTAAACCTATGTGTAAAATCAGTGGCTATTGCAAAGTACTGGTGGCAGTCAGGGACTACTCAAATTGCAAGGGAGTGATTGCCTTTATCTTGGTGAGGTTCTTTTATTACAAGCCACGGCCTAAAAGCATTGGGCTTTCAGTTTTGAGATACTACTACTAAGTGGTGTCTGTGAGGACTTTTATGGGAGGGAATTCTAGATAGATGGGGGCAGGTGAAAAAGGCAAAAGGCTCTGCTTTTGTTTTAATTTCTGTTTACTTATTTTTTTTCTGGGGATTTACCTGACTGAAGTGCAGTTGGTTTTTTGGTTGGTCAAGCAGAGGAGTCAGAAGATGACTGAACACCAAAACAGCCACTGTAAAAACGCAAGGAGGAGAAACACTCCTTTTTCATCAGCTGTTTTTAACAGAAAACAAATGCTGCAGCTCACCACTGCACTTTTAGTCCAGAATCCTCAAAAGTGGTTTTGGTTCCTTGGTGACAGTAGTGGAAAGAGGCAGCAAAATATCTTCAGGGATTTGATTCAAAGTGTTTAGTTACACCTCAGTACTGAGAGGCAAATGCATGAAAGGTTTTTCTCTTATTTCAGTAATGAAGTTGTTTGACTTCAGCAATGAAAATACTGAGCTGTTTGTTTTCTATCAGTTTATCTTAGCGTATGGAGCATGTTTCTTTTGGCATATACCTACCCAGCAAGAGCCTCATCATCTCTTTCTTTTCTCTTGAGGTCATGAAACGCGTACGCACAGAACAGATTCAGATGGCAGTGTCCTGCTACCTCAAGCGCCGTCAGTATGTGGACTCGGAAGGTCCCCTAAAACAAGGGCTGAGGCTGTGTCAGACTGCTGAAGAGATGGCAGCTAATCTCACAGGTAAGGCTGTTGTGTTTTCCACACATGCTTCTTTGCAGAGTTGTGACAAGTTTGAGTATGTACATTGGTAACTGTGTGAATTTGTCTGCATACATGGACAGCTCTCCTTTTGAAATAAGTTTCCCAGTGTGAAGTTGGAGTGAGATAGGAACTTTTGAACAATAAAAATATGTATGAAAGTGTAACAATGTGAGATTCCTGGTCAGTGAAACAGCAAGCTGAAATGGGGGTATAGGAAGGGCATATGTCAGTGTAGTGGAAGATGCTTACGTTGTATCCCAAAGAACATGAAGTCTAGCAAGTAGTGGTGCTTTGGGATGAAGGTGAGAAGAACCTAGATGAGAAATTAAGTGGAAGCATGAAAATCTGTAGTACTTTTGTACTCCAGGAGGGCTATGGCATATGACATGGCAGTGATACAGACTGATTTCTTTCTCTGCTCTGTCCTGGGGAAAAAAAAAAAAACAAACAAAAAATCCTTCAGCGGGTGAGACAGTTTATTTCTCTCCATGCCCTTCTTCCTCTTTCTTAAAGGCTTTGGAACCCTGATATACTACTTGCTTTTCAAATTGTGTCTGCAACAGTCTTCATTGTAATTATTTTTGTTACAGCAAACTATGTTATCGCTTGAGCTTGTACAAATATTGAAAGGATGCAAGCAATGTAGAGGTTATAAAGATTAAATTTAATTGTAAAACTGAGAAAATACTGGGCTGACCTTTGGGTGAAAATGCAAGGAGGAAATGCTTTTGTAAACAAAATTGCTTAGATTGTGACAGCATCCCAGGCTAAGAGTGATGGAGACCTTAGTTACTGGTGATACAACTTGATTTGACAAAGCATTAGTTGCTGTATAACTCTCTGCTTGCAACTAGGTAAGATTGGATGCCAAAATAGCTCTTCCCACCTCTATAGAGTATTTTGCCGTAGTTATAATCCAAAGATGAGTGACTGGTAACTAAATGTCTAGGCTGACTTTCTCAGGGGCTTGAAGGAAATTGGGTAATATTTTGTTGTTACAAGTGACTTACGTTTTAGTACTTTTCATTTCCTTGCTGTTTTCAAAGTAACTATCGGAAGTTTGTTGTAACTCCCTGAAATAATTCTGGGGGAAATGGGGGAGGAATGAAACCAAAGTAAAATGTTAAATTATTTTTGATGGGAGATTTTGTGGGAGAGGTGGGTAGAAGGGTCAGTGTTGAAATGGGACCAGAACTTGGGGTGAACCGTGCCAGGAAGGCACAGAAGTATCTGAAATAGGAGAGATGAATTGGATTACAAGCCCTTGCATTTGCATATGGCATCATCCAGGAAAGAAAATGGTTCAGGAAAGAGTGTGAATGAGTGTCTGATTGGGTTTTGTCTTTTTTACTAATCTTCCACCAAATGTTATTACTAAATTTCTTACTAGTCTGTGTGCTCCTGCCAGTGCAAGGGTTTTGTGGCTGGTGATTCAGAGCTTAGTCATCAGTTTTCATTAGAACTGAAAATGGACTGTTCTCATGTATTTAGCTGCATACTGGTTGTCAAACATGCTCATAGTAAGCTGTCAGTAAGTATACTGCAGTTCCATGAATAACTGTTGAAAAAGAAAATCCCAGCTTATACTTACTCTGAAAACAGAGTCTGAAAATACTTTCTGCTGCAGTCATGTTAGTTTTGCAGACTGATTGAAAACTGACCAGATTCTAAAACCTTCATTGCTTTATTTCAGGGAAATAAAAGGCCATCATATTTTTATTTTTCTTTGCTTTTACAATAGGTGACATTGAAAACTGTCACTAAACATTGTTGAGTTCCTGTATGTGTATGCATGCAGTCTACTTTTCTCATGCTGAATATTGATTACACTAAATTTCGATTCCAAATAGCAGCGGTTTTTACTTTAGCCATTAAGTAATACCAGTATGTGAGCCTCAAGTTCTTACCGGCTTTGGGTTTCTGAAGCAGCCAGGCTGTAGAAAGCAAGTGCACTGTATCTCTTATCTTTTAATAGGTTGTATTTGTTTATTTCTAAACTGATTAGAGAGAAGACAGGGTATTGGTGCGGGAATCTGTATTTGTTCTTTCCCATGAGTGGATGATGAGCACAGTCCTCTGCTTCCAAAGGTGAATTCAGCTTGCCCTGGGGAGCTGGTAAACATTCCTCCTGTATTTCCATAAGCTCCAGGAAGACAAAGTGTCTTACCAGAGAGAGTGGAAGAGAAAGGGGAGAATAGCAACAGGCTGCCTGTACGCCATGTGCTGATCTCTTTCTAATTAGCAGCATTGAGATGAGCTGGAGGCTGGCCTATCTCTCTTTAGCATGCGAACATTTGATGATGTTGTTTATAGACTTCCAGGGCTGTCAGAGTTGTACCTCTGTGCATGAGCCAAGTGCTGGAACAAAAAGCGATCAATCGGGAGTAGGAAGGCAAAGAGAGAGGATGTAAAGCAGTGAGGGGGCAGGGGAGACTGAAAGAAGTTGAAGCGAGAGTAATGAAAACAGGTTTTGTGGAGGGGAGGATAGCTACAGTTTTTTTAAAATGTAGGAAAGGAAACCAGTGAAACTCTTTGCCTTTTCATGCTCTTAGAAGAGCAGACAAATAAACATATGGGTTATCATTTTGTAACTTGTGTTTCTAATCACTAGTACTTGTATATGCTGAGGTTATGTTGGTGGGTGACTGTAAACTTGCACAAAGTCCTCTGTTGGATTCTGAGAGGTCAGCAGGAGAGCAAAGGTTTGGTGCTGGAGAAGGAGAAGCCAGTTCCCTTTCTAAATAGCTCAAAACCACTTTTACCAGCACTGATACTGATTCTGAAAATCATTTTAACACCATTGCAGGAGACCTTAATAACTGGAGACCTTAACCAGCTGCCCTATAACCATAAATCCCCAAGGAGGAGGACATCTTCTGATTAAAAATTACTATGTGTTTGCTTAGAGATTCAGTGTGTTTTCACCACCACCTCTGGAGACTAGTGTATGATAATGATTGTCATTTGCTGCAACAATGACTGGGACAAGGAATTTGAGACTCTGGGGCGGTGCCACTGCAGACCTCCTGTCCATGATTACTGGTGGGTCCTGCTGTAAAAGAAACTTTTTTTTGGTGGAAGTTGGAGGTTGCTTTCCTCATCTTTTCTGAGTGCAGAGTAGTAAAGCCACTGAGTATTTTGTAGAACTGTTAAGTGATCTGTGATGGTGTTACTCTGAATTTCTTGGGAACTTAAGGTTGTATTTGAAAACTTAAAAGTATGTTCTTGGGGAAGCAGATGAGTAGCTGAGAGTTTTAGGTTTGTTTGGCTTTTTTTAAGTTTTCAGTTTAAGTTTCATTCACGATCTGTCTAGGTGCTTAATGCCATGTTTAGATGCTTCAGACTATGCCATCCCCGGACAGTTTGAGAGGTGAAATGCCATCTCATGGCTGCATTACCTCGGATTTCACGAGAAGCTTTGTTTCTGGACACACATGCAAAACTCCTTAAATCCCTATTTAATTGTTACTCATTTTATTTCACAGTCCAATCTGAATCTGGTTGTGCCAACGTGGTGTCTGCAGCTCCCTGCCTGGCGGAGCCACAGCAATATGAAGTACAATTTGGACGATTACGCAATTTTCTCACAGGTAAATACCAGGAAGCAAAGGAAAGTAGATGTCTGGGGGCTTTTTTGTCATTTCAATGAGTAAAGGACACTATAATAAAATTTAAAATCATGTCTCTAACAATCTTGAGTTCTAGTTTAGAGATTTCAATTAATACAATTAAAAATGTTTATTTTTGTTATTGTTGTCTGAGTGCTTGAGTACCTTTGGCTTTTGTAGATAGCTGACTGTTTGCCCTTTCTTATTCAAACATTTGGTCTTTGTAGATCTTCTGCACATACAGGACAAGAAGGAAGATTAGAGTGCTTTATGTGAAAGGCAGGTAACTTAGAAATGAGTGTAGTTCTCTGCTGTCTCATAGAGTAAGTTTTTAATTTTATTCATAATTGACTTATTTTTATGATGGTCTAGATTTTAAAGGGAGAATGTTCCCTTAAATCTGGAGGTATATGATAGAAAGTAAAAAAAAACCTCATTCTGTAGTGTGATGCAGAAGACAATCATTATTTTTCTTTTTATAATATATATAATTTTTTAATAATAGTAAAACCAAAGGTACTCCTGGGAATGTCCTTATTTCTTCTAATAGTCCCAAATGTGTGAAGAAGAAAGCAGATAAGTTTTTTACATAATAGCCCCAAGGAAAGTGAGGTTGCCACTTCACCCGCCTTTGGGTACATCTACATTTGTCCAGTGTAGGGATTTGATCCCAGTGTGCATAATGCTGTGATTAATGTTCCTGATAGTTGTTGAAGGGAAAGGGAAGAAGGGAAGACAGAGGCAGAAAATACTGCTCTAGCCTTGCCTCCTAGAGCAGTTCAACACCACTGCACTTTAGTACTGGAGGTAAATCCTTATGAGGAAGTGCTAGGCATGGTTTTGGTGTTCACGTTGAGTGTTTTCATGGTTTTTGTCTGTGTTGCTCAAATTTCTTACACACATGAACTGCTTCTGTTTCTGCAAGGGAGTAACCTCCCAGCCAGCCTCAAGGCACAGCGGGACACTTGCCATCTCTGTGATGCCTGAGGAGTGGGAAGGGGACTAGGACCACTGAATAAACTAGGAATTCTTCTAGAACTCTCTAGACTAACCGGGTGCTCAAAGCAGGGCAAAATCACGGTTTGATCAGATTGCTCAAGGCCTTCTCCAGCCACATTTTGAAAATCACAAAGTGCGAAGATTGTTCTGCACCCCTGGGCCCCAGCTGCAGGGCTGAGTGATTTGGTATTTCCCTTGCAGCAGCTTGCCTGTTGTCATCCTTTCACTGAGCACCTCTGAAAAGAGGCTGGCTCCTTTTCCTCCATAATGTCCCACTGGGTATTGCAGGCAGCAGCTGGATACCCCCTTTTTCTTCTCCAGGCTAGACAGACCCAGCGCCTGTAACCTCACTTCTGTTTTCCTGGGTGAATGTTTTCTTCATTCCTGTTTCTGCTGACTACCCATCTGTACTCTTTTTCCCCCCACTGCAGAGTAAGGTCCTTCCCCATGTTACATTTCTAGGAAAAAGCACCTGCTGGCTGCTTACAGCTTTTACTACACACAGACCACTGATTTCACTGGCTTTGGCTCAGTTTCAATAGGACAGGAAGGCAAATGATGCCTAAGTATGCAGATACGTAAATGCACCACACACACTCTGTAGTTAATCATCTAGAAACGGGAGAGAAGCACAGTATGGACCAGAGAAAGTCTGGAGGAGTGCTCAACAGGAGAGGAAAAATAACCTAACAAAAGGGGGAAGAAAAGAATATGCCTTGGTAGTGGCAGGAGGGAAGTTGAAAAGCAGCAATACTGCTTGAAGACCAGCAGTGCTGTTTGAGGACCAGCAATGCCTGTTTTGTTGCAGTAATCTGGACCATGTGGTCCTCTGGTAACTCGTTGTTGTGGCCCTGTATGTTGCCATGGTGTTCTGTGGCAGCGCTCTACTCCTTACAGCAGCAGCCAGCTGAATGTGGGAGGGAAACGGCCCGAAGAAGCTGATGACAGATTAGTCTCTGGAAGGTACAGCACAGCCTCACAGGGAGTTTGTTACACTGTGTACTAGGAATTACTGCTGGGGTTTGCACATGAGCAGGCATAGAAATAAAACAAGAGCACACAGCTTATTGCAGTCCATTTTGCAAACTAGCTTCCTTAATCCTTGGGACAAATCACTTCCATCCAGAGCACCACATGCAAGTTTTACTGAAGTTGAGAGGGGGGAAAAAAGCCACCAAAGTTCAGGCCCACACAAGCTAAGTAAATAATTTTGTTAAATACTATTTTAAATATAATGAGTAAATTTTAAAGTCCACTTATTGCAATAAACAGAACACACAGTTTCCCTTCTTAAATAAGTGGGGAAATTTCAGTTCTCATGTATTTTATACGGTGGTATTTTAATAGTTGGCCCATACCTATAAAGGGGTTTGAAATCTCCTCATTTTGTTCAGAAAAGGTCCCTCGCTGACTTGCGAATCTCTGTTCAGATCTGTAGTAGGTATAGTGTATCCCATTTAGGTTGCAGAAGAGCTTCACTTAGATGCACCAACAAAAGTCTCTTCTTGTTTGCTCTCTAATGCCACTGTCAAGGTTTCTTGCAGTAGTTGTCCTTGTCTGTTTTATTCCCAGTAGAAAATGATTGAGAAATCATTCACAGTTTGTTGCTGTTTTTTATATAGATTCAGATTCTCAGCACAGCCATGAAGTGATGCCTCTTCTGTATCCCCTCTTCGTCTACCTCCATCTGAACATGGTCCAGAATGGCCTAAAAAGCACAGTGGACAGTTTTTACAGCCGCTTCCATGGCATGTTCTTGCAGAATGCCAGCCAGAAGGATATCATTGAGCAGTTGCAGACTACCATGACTATTCAAGATATCCTGTCTAACTTGAAGCTCCGGGCTTTTCTGGACAACAAGTACGTCATCCGCCTTCAAGAGGACAGCTACAACTACCTTCTTCGCTACCTCCAAAGTGACAACAACAATGCCCTGTGCAAAGTCCTGACCTTGCACATTCACTTGGATGTGCAGCCCGCCAAGAGGACTGACTACCAGCTCTATGCAGGCGGGAGCTCCTCACGCAGTGAGAGCAACGGCCTGGAACCCAGTGACGTGCCAGCTTCCATTCTGCAGAATGAGGCAGCGCTGGATTTACTGCAGGACAGCATCAAACGTGTCAAGGATGGGCCCCCTTCCCTAACGACCATCTGTTTCTATGCCTTCTATAACACAGAGCAGTTGCTGAACACTGCAGAGATTTCACCAAATAGCAAGCTGCTAGCTGCTGGGTTCGATAATTCGTGTGTGAAGCTGTGGAGCCTGCGTTCCAGGAAGCTAAAATCTGAGCCCCACCTCGTTGATGTGTCCCGCATCCGTCTGGCTTGTGACATCCTGGATGAGGAGGTCTGGATACCTTTCCCTGTTCCCCCTGCCCCCACCCCTTTCTGCTTTAGGCATGCATTGCGGAATATCTCGTATTGTCTCCAGGGAATCTGAGGCTATTCCACAACCTTTCTGCCTTGACACACAAAATTTATAGCCTACTCTTGTCCTTGTTCTTTCCTGTGGTGTTTGTAAATGGTGCAGTGAGTTTGTGCTCAGGTCATAGTTTGCTAGTCCTAGGTGCCGATCTCCCAGCTGTCCTTGAACAGATGGCAGTACACGGGCAGCCCTGTAAGGAGAAGGCTTCCTTCCCTGAGGAGCAAAGAGCCTTCTTGTGGATGGAAAGATGAAACAAGGACATGCGGGCAGTAAAAACACACTGTGGTGAATGAAAACTAGAAAGAAAGCAGCTCAGAACAACCAGTCAGAAGGGTGGAGAGAAGGGGAGAGATGCAGGAAGTGGAAAATAAAGACAAAGTAAGGAAAGAGCCAAAGGGGGCTGGTCTGAGGCCTGAGGAAGAAGGGATGCCTAAGTGCAAAATTGAATTTCAGTTATGACCTTACCCAGAGGTGAAGAGTTAGCATGGAAAAATTATTCAAAATTTCTCTGTCAGGGAATCTGCAGTGTAGAAACTGCAGAGGCTTCCCACTCTGGAGTGCTGGAGACAAAGGCAGGGCTTTGTGTGCCTTCACATGCCAGGCTAGATGGCATCTTCTAGTTTACTGGGATGTTTTTTTCCCCTTCTAGTCACACCCTTCCTCCCCTCTTGCCATAGCTGCCCACGTAGCATCTTATATCTGGTTAGAGATCAGAATTTGTGAGTCTTCCTTTGTTTAATCACACCCTTTTGGGGGGGTGGGGGGGGTGGGTGTAACATCCTTTTTTCCACTGTTTTTCTTCTCACAAAAAATACCTAGTGGCAGGGTTCTGTTTGTTTTGGAAGAGTGTGGAGAGCTTGCAGGATGGAGACTTATATGGTTAGGGATTCCTTTGTTAGTCAGCTTGCGAAGGAGAGGCAGGCATCCAGGTGAGATAGCTGACTGATCCCCAGGTTAACCCTTTCTGCAGAGTGAGCAGGTAGGTGGGTCAGACTAGCCCAAGATAAGAACTATGGACTTGTTTTCATTATAAGCTGCAAGAGTGCACAGGACACGTGACTGTGTATTGCCTGCCACGGAAACCAAATGTCAATAACTGAAACAGAGGAGAACTCTGGTAAATCAGCAGGTCACCTCCTCTGGCTCCAGACTACAGAAAAGCAAGATACTGCCAGGTTATCAGGAGTACCTATTAGCTTTTTTTTTGGCTCATAGACAGATACTTGCATATTGTATATGTATTATGAAACAGCCGTGGAAGCTTGAGTACAAATGGCTCCTTTGTTGGCTGTTTCAATATTTTGTGTATCCTGCAGTATTTGTCACAGATCTAAACCCAAAAACTGGTCAAAGACCAGCACAGATCAAAGTCATCATTGCCTTGAATAACTTCCACTACTGACAAAACAAATAGTGACCTGATCAGGATTTCAGAGTTAAGGGAGGATACCAGCCTGAACAGACTGCTGGTTACATCTCCCAAATGCAAATGAAAGCCTGTTAACCACAAAGGAAATAAATTCCAGTATCTGGGAGTGCTAAGTGAAAATACACAGGGACCCACCGGTGGGAAACAGACCAGCACCTGCTTGGGTTCCCCAGGAAGTGGAAGCCACAGATACCAAGACAGACCAAACAAGACCATCCTTACCAGGCTGCAGTCATCATTCATGCAGCTCAGTCAAACAGGGCCTGTGTTTCACAGTATCACTGCAATCTGATCAGCAACAATTCACAGCAATAAACCTGATGAAAACTGTGACAAAGAACAGAAATTCTGAATGTGCTTTGATACTGCTTCAGTGTATTCTCTCAAATAACTTGTGAGGAGATTAAACTTGGCTGGGTTTTGTAAGGTTTCTTTTGGTTGATTTCTGTAGTGTGTAAATAGCTTTGGATATTGTATTTAAATAGTAGTGCCTGAAATAATCTTCAGCTCGATTTCTGATTTGCTTCAAGCAAATAGGTCCTTTCTATGAAGATACAGAAGTCTAAAACTGTGCAAGTTTCAGTAGATCTTGTTCAGAGTGGCAGTAAAGCCACTATTGGGTTTAATATCTCTTTGTGTGTTTATATATGTCTGTGTATATATATATATAAAAATGAGGTTGAGACTTGGCAAAAGTGTTAGAAAATTACTTTTTTTGCTAGTCCATGTAAAGTCAGTGTCCCTAAGGTTAAAATTGTTTACTCAGTCTAGATTGATAATTTTGCTCAGTGTGATGCTCCAGTGTACTTCACCAATGTTGTCGTGCTTTCTGGGGGTAGGAGAGGCTTACTATCTGGGGATAAAGTAAATCCATTTTCTTTATAGTAGCATCTCACAAATGCCACTTCATAGTCTCTCTTACTTAAGGTCCAGTATAAAAATGCAGTTTTACAGCTATGCAAGTGGATGTATTGTTTGTCTCTGCAGTTTTGCCATGCTCATTGCTGGTACTACGTAGATCAACATCAGAAAATAATACTGCTTATTCCAAGCTGCAGGAGTGGCAGTCTGTAAGTTTTGTGAAGATGAAAGACTTGACCACATTCAGCTCTGCTTCTAAGATTCTGCTTTTAAGTGGCAGTGGTCCTTCAGGTGGTAATGGGCAGGGATGATGCTGCCACCTTGGTGGAGGTCAGATGGAATTCTGGAAGGAGCAGTAAGAAATGTCCTGTAAAAAGAGCTCAATCTATGTCCCTGCTAGGAAGCTCCCTGCTATAGGCAGTTAAGGGATCTTTCCTCTTGGCATCTTAAAAGCACTGCAGGATGAGATGATGACACGTGGGAAACCTGTTACTAGTTAGAAAAAGGGAGGGGACAGGGTGAGATTTCTTGGTGTGTTTCAGGGTTTTTTTAAGGTTATTGTTGCTTTTTGAGGCTTGCTCATTCCCTTGAGGCGTGCTCTGGGTGGAAGATCAAGGTAACTTTTGTCAGCAAGATAGTGTTTGCTGCTCACAAGGTTAAATGTATCGGCAGTAAGATTTCTGGGTCCAAATGACTGTCATGCAAAACCCATTACTGATTTAAGTAATAGCTGAGGCAGTCTCTCCATAGGGGTATAATTTGGAAGGTATCCTGTGTAACAAAACATGCCAACATTTTTATTCTTTTCGGTTTCTTAATAATGTCGTTTTTGCAAGTCTTGTGCTTACTCAGGAAGACTTCCTGTTCACTGTTAAATTCCTTTCTACCTCACTTTAGTAGTGTTGGTAGGTTTTACAGTTCTGTTTTATTACTTAAAATCTGTTTTAATAGTTCTTATTTTCAAAATGGATAGTTCAAATAATAAAAGGTAGCTTTTAGCGTATGTGTAGGTTATTGATTAAAAGGGGTTTATATAACTTAAATTTCTTGTCCATTCCAAGGAAATACAAATCATTTATGCTAACCTGGAGCTGCAATGACTTCAAAAGGCGCTAATGGATATCTGGGTAGTGCCCAGTGGTATGTTATATCCTGGAAGCATACACAGTGTGTGAAATGGAAATCATGAAAAAATATTAGGAAGAGGGATTCTCTGCCTCCCTGCTGATTTATAACGCAGGTTGTAACCTTTCTGTAGCTGCTGCAGATACAGATTTACATGGTAGTAGCTGTGGGATGAAAGGAATAGTGTGCTTGATCTGACAAAGAAATGAGGCTTGGTTCTGTTAGGCAGTAATTCAGTGCCTGCAGTTCCAGCTGCTTTGTTAATCTGGTCAGCAGACTGACTGCTGTAGGGAGGAAATGGAAAAATGCAGTGACTCAGAAGCATTGTAGGTATACCGTTTTCAGTGAGCTGTAACAGCAGTGTGCAGTTGATATGTTAAGTGTGTGTCAAACAGAAGTCAAAGACAAGATGTATTACCTATGACCCTATAGGAGTGTGGTTTTGAATGCTGAAGAGGCATTGCGAAATAAGCTGCTGCAGTAATGCAAGAAAAGAAGAGTAGGTACTTGTAAAAGAGAAAGAATATGTGCCTGCACGCAGCCCAAGTAGCCCTGTCTGAATTTGAAGGCAAAAAAATAAGTACCTGGACTTGCAGAATTTACAGAAGCTATAGTACATTATAGGTAACTTGAATGGGCTTCCACTGGTGATCTGTGTGGAGTCTTATGGCCATAATTAAATAGTATAAAATGCTGCAGGTATCAGCCTCTTCGTTTAATGTGGTATCATAGCCTAGAGATGCTGTGGATTCCAGCAAGCAATACTCTATCTGAGGTAGAAAAAGCAATTTGAATGAGAATGGGGCTTTGCATGCTAGAGCCTGCAATTTCTCTGCCTCACCTCTATAGCACAGATGAAGTTGGCTCCCAGCCACACCATAAAACTCCCATGGGCACTGACTACTCTGAAGAGAATTAGCATTACTAAACATGGCTTGCTGCTTACTACTGAACATGCAGTTGAGATGGAAAAAGGCAGTGAGCTAGCTAAACTCACCTCTGAAGGGAGATTTAAAACCACTGGAGGAGAAGTGCTTCCAGCATTATTGCTAAGTCTGAAGCAAAACTGTCTGTGGGTCCTGAGGTCAGAGGAATGAGAGACGTCATGTCAGCCAAGACAGCTGCTCAGGACACATTGACTTCTGTTGGTCACCAGCAGTCCGGCAGCCCTAGGGAACTGAGTTTCCTCTCGGGGCAGGAAGTGCTCCTTCTGCAGGAAATGGGCCGGTTTGTGATGATAACGTTAAAGGGGCTGCTCACAAACAAAAGGGTGTCTCGTTGAGTCTGATGAGCAGAGGTTGTCCGTGGAGGAGTGTTACGGATTCAGTGCTGAGGAAAAGTGTCTGTCTGACAGCCCTGAGGAAGGGTGGTCTCAAGCACAGATGCACTCCAAGCTATAGTTGATAGTTGATCTTGCACTCAGTCAGTGAAACCCCAGCTTGTCAGGCAAGGGCACTCAGGTTTGTTGATATTTGTGCAGTTTGTAGCCTTTGAGCATCAAGAGGTGCTACTTGAGTAGAATTTCAGAGGTTCTTACGCTCTATCAGGAGATTCCTTTAGCACAGCTCACTGAACAGCCTTTAAGTGTGAAAGTTTTTACTTGCTGACTATCTGCCCTGGTACTTGGATTGGAGAATTACAGGATAAAAAGGTTTCCAGTGCCATCCTTTTTGTGGTTATTCATCTTCTGCTAACCCAAAATAGATCCTTTGACCTAAATAAGCTGCCTATATTTGCTGTTCTTGAAGGTTGTTGAAGGGTGAGGATGTGAAAGCATCCTGGTGGAGCGTGCATCCAGAAATAGATATTAAAGCCTTACTGGGTTTCTGTTCACATGTGGAGCTAAGAAAGAACATCCAGCAGATAGCTTGGCAAGCATGCTTGGTCTTTCCATCTCCTACTTTTTGTTTAAGACATCTGTGTTTCTTTTTCTCTACTGTGAGATTCACTTCCAATAATGACCACACCAAAAGAGCACGTGCCAAGATGTGTTTCAACATCTTAGCCAAATGTTTAGTAGAGAGCAGACAGGGAATAAGCATATGCTTTGAGCAAATGGGAAAATGACATAAAATACTTTTTTCCCTATTTGCGTACAATCCCAGGTTAAGGTGCTTTCTGCAGTGACCATAAGGCTACCCAAAATAAGGGTAAAAGCTTTATATAAAATCTTATCTCGCTATCTCTTCAGCATTAACTTACATATAACAAATGCATTTGTGTCTCAGAATGTGCCATGTCTAAAATAACTTCTTCTGTTTTAAAGCCGCCTGTTTTTCCTCATGGTGGTTCCTGTATTTGTTAAGCAGATAAACATGCTTTCCTTTCTTGTTTCTTTTTCTCCTACTCAACCAGGAGGAAGAAGACGACAGCGCAGGCACAGAAATGAAGATCCTGAGAGGACACTGTGGACCTGTGTATAGCACGAGGTTTCTTTCCGACAGTTCAGGACTCTTGTCGTGCTCTGAGGACATGTCCATCAGATACTGGGACCTGGGAAGTTTTACAAACACTGTGCTGTACCAAGGACATGCCTATCCTGTCTGGGACTTGGATATCAGCCCCTGCAGCCTGTACTTTGCCAGTGGTTCCCACGATCGCACTGCAAGGCTCTGGTCGTTTGATCGGACGTACCCGCTGCGGATATACGCAGGCCACTTGGCAGATGTAGACTGCGTCAAGTTCCACCCCAATTCCAACTACTTAGCAACAGGCTCCACGGATAAAACTGTGCGCTTGTGGAGCACTCAGCAAGGCAACTCGGTGCGTCTCTTCACTGGGCACCGTGGTCCTGTGCTAGCGCTTGCCTTTTCTCCCAATGGTAAGTACCTGGCATCAGCAGGTGAAGACCAGCGGCTCAAGCTGTGGGACCTGGCATCAGGAACTCTTTACAAAGAACTGAGGGGGCACACGGACAACATAACCAGCCTTACTTTTAGCCCCGACAGTAGTTTAATTGCTTCAGCATCGATGGATAATTCAGTCCGGGTCTGGGACATTCGGAACACTTACTGCAACGCCCCTGCAGATGGGTCTTCCAGTGAACTGGTTGGTGTATATACCGGACAGATGAATAATGTACTGAGCGTACAGTTTATGGCCTGTAATCTTCTTCTAGTGACTGGAATTGCACAAGAAAATCAGGAACATTAATTTTTTTTTCTTTCTTAGGGAAGCGGGTGGGTGTATTGAATGCCAGAGTCCATTGGAAGCTGAGATTACTGACTGTGAAACACTTTTCTTCCTCTGCCCCCTTGAAAGGCACGTTCATGCAAATGCTTTAAAATGTCTTGCCTACAAAAAGGCATGTGCTGTCGAATGATATAAGGCAAAAAGGAGGAGGGATGAAAATAATGTATACATTCTAATCTTGTACTGGTAGGGGTGGGGGAAAAGGGCAGTAAATCCAGTAGCTTGGGGAAACCAAAAGCCTAGTCCAGACAAGTGAAACTGCCAACCAGATAAGCTGCTGACCTGCACTTAAACATCCTGCATTGATTGATGGGCACATCTTACCTACTGTTAACTGAGGCTTGAGTGTGTGGAGAACTACTGGCCCAGTATTTTTTCTTTTGCTTTTCTTTTCCTGGTATTGCAGAGGACCAGCATTTTAAGACCCTTCTATTAAAAGAACATTATGTGTTTTCTACAGTGGTAGTAGTCCTAAATATTACAGTTCCCTATAGCACTTCTGGAATATTTTGGACTAGCTAAGTAGAAAATACAATCTTTCTTTTTAGTAAGTGGATGGAAATCTGACCTCAGTTGGGGCCCATCTCTGCATTGTAATTTGGGTCTGGTTCCTGGTACTAGCTGTGATGTTTGTATTTATGTTCTATTAATTAGGAATCTTTCTGAATCTGGTTGCACTATGTTTTGAGGATTGGAGGACAGTGGTGGTACACTGGTGGCTTTAAGGGTTGCCTTGTCTGGAGGAAGGGCACAACAGAACTGAAGTGACTGAGCTTGGATTCCTAATGGAAACAGGGCATGTCAATCCACCACTGCACCTCACAGAAATATTTCCGTAAATGGAAGTTGGCAGTCCAGGGAGAGGGGAACAGGGAGAGAGACACACACACAAAGTGACATGGGTAAAAATAGTATTACTAAATTATTGTGTGTACACAGAGGCAGCTCTGCCAGTGTTGGATTTTTCTCAAAATGTGGCAATATCAGTTTCATGAACACTTTGTGAGATAAATCATCAGCATTTACAGCGAGGATCTGCGGAAAAAGCACGTTCTAGTTTGTAATTTTGAGAGATTAAATATTTCTGCTTTCTGGAAAAAGTTATTTTGTATTTTGTTTTCTATTAAAAGCATTTAGTTTAAAAAAAAAAATAAAAAAAAAAAGTTTGGTCCCTTTCTGGGAAACTTGCTCTGACTTGCATGGGAAGGAGAGGGCAGGAGCTTGCTTGGCACTTAGAGACTGGATCTAGTGGTCTTGTTCACTTGGTGCCCGCTGGTTTGATATCCCCCTACTTGCTTTCTGCAGAGCTGACTTGGCAGGTCATGGAGTTAGGGTATTGACACAGCTTTGTAGGTCAGCCGAAATGCATGTGGAAGATCTAGGTATCCCCTGAGATTGACACTGTGCACCAGAAGGCCTTGTTCTGTAGTGTTGTGTGTGTGACCTTTACTTTGTGGTTTGATGTTCTAAAATACCTCTTTTGAGCAAAGGTACAACCCTCATGTTTTGTAGGCAGGCTGTTGGTATTAAATAATATTTCCCTTCAGCTTTCCTCAGGACTTCTGGACCTTCATGAGAGAAATCTCTTGAGAACATCCAAACAATCTAAGAGTTTAGATGATGGCTCACAATTGCCTTTAGTCTATTTAGATGTTGATAAATGACCAAAACCTTTTATCAGAAATGTGTCTGACCTTTCTGAGATTAGCAATAGCATGTGCTGCAGCTGAGCTCTGGGAGAGCTAGGAACCCCTCTGTATGCTTGGAGTTGAATGGCACTGCTAAACTTTTGATGGCTCTATATCAAAAGTGTGAAGAAGTTCAAAAATCCCAGATTAGGATCAAGCATTTTGAAGTAAAACCCACTATGGCAGATAGTTGTCTTGCTAATGCTTTCTGCTATACAGGTCTCTAGAGAGACCTTTTCCTTCAGATCTAGTGAGCTGATACTGCTCACCAAACTAAGCACATTCTTCAGCCTACAGTAATCTGTGGTGGTTTTGAGGTTTTTGCTTGATTCTGTACATTCTAGCCCAAAGATTTCATTGTGAAATGACTGCTCTTATAGCAGAGTATCAAAGTGCTTGGCTGAATGCCTGTGTGAATACCTCGGAAGGATATGGCTCACCGATGTTCACTGGAACTCATTTAGATGTTTGTTGCCATGTGTCCTGAGCACTGTTTAGGTTTAGAGCAGCTGAACTTTTAGTGGTGAAGTAGAGCAAACAGTAACCAAAAGGGAGGAAATAAAGCTGAGATGAGCAGGGAACAATTTCCCTTTGACTTCTTACTTCTATAGTGGAATTGGTTTTTTTAATCAGTTTGGTTATTCTTAAGTGTTTTGCATATGCAACTGACAAAAATAAAGAGACTTTGGAAGCAAATCCCATTTTGAGTATGTAGGCTAAAAGATGTAAAAGTGATTTCTGAAGTCTTGGGAAAATACTATCACTAATGATGCACTTCAAATCTATGAACTTTTTTGTACTGTGTGGACAATTTTTGGTGCGCATGGAATGTAAATGTTGGAAGGCAGGAAGACAGGAAATAATCTAGACTGTAAGAAATGTCTGTAATTGATTGACAGCCTGAATTTCAAGGCAAAATGGGGGGGGGTGTGGATTGGAGAGTATGAGTGGGAGGAAGGAATACCATTTAAACATATATCATAAAAAACACAAGAGCATTTAAATTGGCATACTTAAGCACTTAGTAAGTGTCATAGAAGGGACTGTTGCTGCTTGCGAGTCTGTCATTACAGTTCTCAATCGCGTAACTGGGTGTTCCTTCCCCTGCAAATTTCTGCTTGCTTCTTATGCCTCCTGGCTGATGCACGGTGCACCGAGCCCTGCATAGTATCAGCCAGTGGCTAACAGGAGGTACTCTGGGAAAGAGGGCATATAGGCAGTGATCCTTACATGGTTTATATACTTCTGTCTTCTCACAGTTAGTGTTTGTTCGTTTGGAGAGGTGTTGGTTTCTTTTTTTTTTTTTTGAGTAAACCTCTGCAATATCCACCGATGGATTTAGTTCCTGTTAATTTTGTCTCATCCCATTTATTAATCAGTTATATACCTGTTGTTACCACAGTCTGCTGCAACAGGATATTCTACATCTCAATTTTATGAGGGCTTGGTTTTGACATCCATTATCTGATAATTTTGTTCTATTCCGTAACCTTGTGAATTGATAAGTGAATACAAAATACACTTTCAAAAGGTGTCAGGTAGTCTAGGCCACAGTAAATATAGATAAAACTGAGGTACAAGTCCATGCTTAGTCGCTGAATGCTGATGAAAGGAAAAGTATATTCCAACAGACTGCTACACCCATTCACAGGTCTATGTTAAAAGTTGCCCTTCCCACTTTTAACACTGGCATTTCCTGAGCAGCTGCGGCCACACTGTTCAATCTAAACATCTTGATGTCCCAAATGGTGAAATTCATCCTATTCCTTTGGATTCTGGCTCCTTTGTGAAAAGCCATCTCTTGCAAGTGTCTTTTAAATCTAAAAACATTTTACAGATGTGGTATTTCCATTAGAGATCCTTCGGGTTCGCCAAGAAAAATAAAAAGTGCTTCAGGCTACTTTGCTAACCTTGTTTCAACTGTTGTTGACTTTGTTAGTCCTCCAGGCTTAGTGGGCTCTTCAACAAAGTCCTGAAATGGCCTTCCTTCTGAGTGGTGTCTAGTTGCTTGCAGTGAGCCAGGCTCTAAAACTGTACCATTACAAGACACCAATGTGACAGTTAAATTAACTGCCCGGATGTCCCTCGCCAAAGACTATCCCATCATGCTGCATGCTAGCTATGGGGTTTATAAAAGTACTGGCTAGGAGCCCAAGCTGACTGACAGAACAATGCTCACCACACTCAGTGTATTTCAAGTACAAAATACTGGTAAAATTTGGACTGGTAATCTTTTTTAACAAATTTAAACATGCATCTGGCTTTCTGTCTGCCGGACACTGCTGTACAACAGCACCAAGCAGTGGTTGTACATACAAGGTGATATATTCCAGGTGCCTGGTTTAAGACAAGATATTATCTACTGCATCTGTTATCCTGCAGAAATATTCTCTTGGGAAGGTGAAATTACTGAACAAGGCAGCTGTGGAAGCTGTTTCTGTAACTTGGTATCATAGGTGTTACCCTATAACTGAACCATGTTTGCAAACAGGAAAAAGGATTTGCTGCATTAAGCTGAGGGTTAGACGAGGAAGACTTCTTCAGAAGCCTGCTTTATCACTAGCCCTGCTTTCCTACCTAGTCCAGATCTTTGCAGTTCCACTTAGGATATAAAAAGGTCTTCTCTTTGCATAGGTTTGTCTTCGTCAGTGAAGTCATGGTCCTCTGTTTGTGACAAGCCTGATAAAAAAAACATCTTAATATATGCAGCCAGGGGATCAGCTAAGAACCAGGACTACAAGGTATTTGGTGCTGTACAAGCGTATCAGCATATCCTCTGATGCTTTGCCTGAAAACAGGAGGAAGAAACTCCACTTGAGTCGCTCTGCTGTCAAAGGTGGGAAGTCAACCTGTATTGCTACCCCAGCTCTGGAGAATGGAGTGGGAGGAGGAGCAGGAGCTATGAGTGTAAGGGCACACAACTAGGATCATGATGGTGTACACTTCTATTTCTTTGCTCTCACTTCTTCCCCTCACCCAGCAGTGAGTGAGTTTCTGTTCACACTGCTACACATCATATAGAATCATAGAATAGTTAGGGCTGGAAAGGACCTTAAGATCATCTAGTTCCAACCCCCTGCCATGGGCAGGGACACCTTATGCTAAATCATATCACCCAAGGCCTCGTCCAACCTGGTCTTGAGCACCACCAACTCCAGCAGCTTTGGTAGGGTAGCAGGGCTGGTTGGGTGGCTTTCTGAAATAATCAAGCTGCCTTCCTTGCTTGTATATTGCCTGTAAATATTTCCTTAATCACGCCTGGGTTTTGTTTGTTCCTTTGTTTAGGGGTGGTGGTTTTGGTTTATTTGTTTAAGGGTTTTTTTCCTGTGCTTAAGGTTGTGAGGTAGGCTGTAACATAGTGAACTACCTGTTTCCATCTGAGAGAAGCCTTTGATCTTGTGATACTCTTTGGGATATCTGGGGGATATCCTGCCTCCCTCTCTAATTTAGAAGGTGCCAGATCAGACTCTACTTTCCCTTTTACTCTTAGGTAAGCAGGCTACCTAGACAGCAGTGAATGCCATAGATCTATGCAGTGGCACAGCAATGCTCCCGCTGAAGCATCCAAAGCCCAAAGGCTGCACATGAGTGTCAGGAAAGTTCCTAAAAGCAACAGATAGAGGTAGGTGGACACTAGGAAGATCAGGCTGTTAGATCAGAACCACTCTTGCTAGAAGGAGTTTCTTGGTCTCTGGACAGTAGTGATAGTACCTGTCCACTCTGATGTTTGCCTTAGGCCAGCCCTGGACCTGGCTTTGCAACAGCTAATGATGTTTCATACGTAGTTCATGGAGAGGGAAAGGACAGTGCAAATAAGGGCAAAAACTGCCACATGCTTGCTGCAGTGGTAAACTGGGGTCATGCTGTAAGACAACTCCAGATAAACAAGTGCCAGCTGCATCTGGAGAAAGGCCACTTGTCTGGCATCCAGAAAAGCATAGCAGAACTCATGCAATGACAACTTGCCCTTTAGAACTAGCACAGATCCTTCCGAAGCTGCATGTAGTCAACACCAGGAAATCAGCCAAGCCCAAACCATTAGCTTAGGCATCCTGAGGTCTGGAGTTGTGAGCACAAATGCAACCTTGTAGTATTTTAGCATAACACATCACAACTTCAACCCATTGCTGGAGTTGAAACAAGTTTGCACAGTTTTGCTCATTTTGTTTGTATTGGTGAGCAGCTTAGCTGAAGACCTTATGTGCTAGACTGACTGCTGCTGCTTTTGCCATTTTTGCTTAGGGCAATAGCAAAGCAACATGGTAAACAAACTGGAAAAGAATAGCCAGAATTTTAGGTGCTCTCTCCCCTCCTGGCAACTCCACTCCATTAGTGCAAATATTTCCCGACCACTTAGGATGACTGTATAACCATCTGTGAGTTTGGGGGTGGTTGTGGTGTTTTACACTGCTTTTCCCCAGAAGCAAAGCCTAAACCAAACTGGAACATAAAGCTCTGCTGCATCTGAACTTCCCTGTTTGTGTCTGGATGGATTGTTTTATTGTGAGAATGTGGTGCTTCTTACCTGCAAAATCTTATCAAGAGATCACCTCTCCCATCTCGGTGACACCTACGTGCAGGGATGTCACAGCCATAGCCTGCACCCCTCACTGGTCGGGCTGTGTGCGTTCCTCTGGCTGGGCTGCACTGTGTCCCTGCCAGTGGAACTGCGTTGTCTCTCTTCCACCTGTGTCCTCCCCTGCATTCACTGGGTTTCCTCTCTTCACCTTCCAGCACTGTCACAGGCTTGGCAAGAGCCCCATCCCTCAGTATTGCACTCAAGTCAGAGGTTTGCTCTCTGTAGCGTGCCCCAGGCCGCAGCTGATCCCCATCCCCTGGAGATGGCTGGGGCTGGTGTGGTGGATGCGGTGTGTACCTGCGGGCAGAGGGAACAGCACTGGCCCCCGAGGGCACCATGGCACACAACCTGCAATGGTGGGCGGCTCCCCACAGGCCACAACAGCCTCAACTAACTGTCCCTCTTATTAAAAACAAGTATCATTGTATTGGGTCTTTCCCTACTTTATAGAGTTATCTCCCAGAGTTCTGCCACAAAAAGCCTCTGTTCAGAAAACGCAGGTTTAGTCGGCCCGAGGCCGCCTAAAGGTGCTGAGCGGGCCCCCCCAAACAGAGAGAAGCGAATTAACCAGAACCACCGAAACCGCCATAAAACTGAGAGAAAGAAAGAAGGGGAGTTTGTTCGGGTCAAGATTTCCACCCCTCGCAGGGCGGAGGCCGAGGTCTCTTCTACTAAGGCCGGGCCGGGCCGCCCCGTCCTGCCAGCCTCGCCGCTCGCCCCAGGGATCGATTGGTCGCGCCTCTGCGCCAAGGGAAGCTCGGGAAAGCCGGGAGCGCCAGAAAGGTCCCCGCGGTGTTCTGCGCGGGGAGGCGGTGCGAAAAGCCGCCTCACGCTCTGCCTGGCGCGGGCTGCTGAGGGGAAGGCGCTGCGGCCCGGCCCTAACGGGAACGTTGGGTGAAGGAAGTGTTAATAGAAAGCCGGGGAAGCCTCATTCCCGGCGCCCGTGGAGCGGGGAGCCCCCACGCAGGCACTGCTCCCATGGGCCCCGCGGTGAGCGGCGTCCCCAGCGCCCGCTGGCGGGGAGGCTGGGTGTGAGAGGGGAGGAAACCCGAACGTCTCGGGTGGGGCTCCTGCCCTCGCAGCGTGGGTCCCAAAACGTTTCAACCATCCCCCGAGCGCTGTGAGGAAGGTTTATGCTGATTTATGCTCAGGTATCAAGGGAA
This sequence comes from Pezoporus wallicus, assembly GCF_028554395.1. Classification (NCBI taxonomy): domain Eukaryota; kingdom Metazoa; phylum Chordata; class Aves; order Psittaciformes; family Psittacidae; genus Pezoporus; species Pezoporus wallicus. The sequence goes on from NW_026637663.1 coordinate 8,485,374, forward strand.
ACTGCTCCGGCAAGGTGGTGGTTTTCCCAGGGCGAGGCTCCATCCCTCAGCACCCTCGCTGGGTGTGCTAACCCCTCCAGTTCCCTAAACGCTGGGAATTTGGCTGTGTCGTTTGTATTCGTGTTTTCTCGTTTTAATGTGATTTTATTAATTCACAGACTTTGAAGTGTGGTTGTTCAAGCAGTACTGTTGCAAAACACATCTCACAAGCTGATGTGAATGAAGAAGCTTGTCTCAGAGTTTCTTAGTAGAGTTGTAGGTATCACTACAGCAGACTCCACAGGGAAGTGAATAGGACTCCCAGTGGGATCAGGTCCCTGCTGTGGCTTCCAGCACTGCACAGCCTCAGGACAGCTGTATTCCAGTGACCCAGTTTCCTTAAATCATGGTTAGGGGCAGCAGGTTCTTTGGAAGATGGCTTGTACACTGAGCAGTAATACGTGAAGAGGGCAGGACCAGGGAAAGGCTGTTCATATAGATCTGGTAGGCTCTGGTCTGAGTGTGGGCATGTAAGCCATGTTCGTATGGATCCTGTAGCTGCTAACCTATGGGGTAGGTGCATGGTGTCTCTACAGGCAGTTCTCCTCTGGCTGGGGGCTTTCTCTTGTCCAGACCAAGACCAAACCCAGGGACAGAGGCCAGCAAGGCCTGAAGGCCAGCCTGAGCTAGCCTCCCCTGGTGTGACCCGCGCGGGCCAGGGAGGGAGGAGCAGGGAAAGGGGGCACGGTTCCCGCTTCCTTCTCCCGGGGCGGGTGCCTGAACTCCGGGCCCCGAATCAAGTGGACCTCTGCTGCTACTGGGGAGGGCAGGGCAGGCCCAGGCCCTGTCGCCGACCTCTCCGGAAGCCGGGCGGTGGCAGACGGCGCTGGCCGGCTGCTGAGGCGCGGCCCGGTGGTCGGGAGGAGGCCAGCAACCGCGGCCTTATCAGCTCGCCGCAGGCCGGCAAGGGCCTGGGCCGGTGGCCCATGGGCGGCGGCGGCGACGACTCGGAGGCGCCTCCTCCTGCCGCAGACCCGCGCGGCGGGGACCGGCTGCAGTAGCAGCAGCGCCGCCGCCTCGGCTCCGCCGCGCCTGCCGCATGGCGGGCTACGCGCCGCGCCTGCCCTGGCTGCTGCCGCTGCTGCGGCGGGCGGCACCGCCCCCCTGGGCCCGGGCCGCCGGTGGTGCCTCCGGCCTCCGCGCCCCGCTGCGCCCGGCCAACAGGTGCGGGACGGCCTCCCCGTTGCCGCCGCCGCTGCTGGTGCCGGTCGCGCCGTCATGCCGCCGCCTCCTTTTCCCTCCCGGGGCGGCCGGCAGCGGCCCGCGCTTCCTTAGCGCCGCCGCGGGAGCGGAGCCTCCGGCGCCGCCGCCGCCGCCACGGGGGGCCGCGGGCACCTCGACGCGCTTTGAGGCTCGGAGGCTGCTGGCCCTGGCGCACCCCGAGCGCTGGAGACTGACAGGTACCGGCCTCGGTCCGAGGCTGCCGCCCCGAGAGCCGGCCTGGGGCTTTGTCCGAGCGCGGAAGGGGCGGGGGGGAATCGCAGGGCTGCCCTGGACCCGGCAGGGTGTTCCAGGAGCAGACGCGGGCGGCGGGCCCACGCGCTGCAGGGCGGGGGTTCCTGCCCCGCCGCCCGCCTGCACCGGGCACTGCCCGGAGCGGCCGTAGTCGCAGTGAAGAACGTCGTGTTTCCCTCCCGGACAGGCACATAGGACAGCATCTGAGCCCAACGTGGAATCTTTGAGCGACTGTTCGATACGTGTAGAAAGCTGAAAACATGCATTCCCTGCCACCCTTACCATATGTTAGTTTGTGGTTGTTTTGAAAGGAAGCAAAAGTTTGGGAAGTTACAGAACTCCTCCCTTTTTGCCAGTACTGTTGGTTAATGCCTCTGTGCGTGTTCAGTGCTGGCTTCACAGGCAGCCTCCAATAAACTTGGGCTTGAGACTATACAGAATGAAGTAAAAATGGGAACCCTGAGCTTATTAAAAAAAAAAAAAATTGGAGTTCTGTCTCCCAGGAATTTAACCTAAAGCTTTTGTAGGATGCTTTAAAAACTATTTATTTAATTTTAGAGTCTCTATGGCGAAGGCGATGCCGTGGTTGTATAAATTGTGCCCTTAAGAGTGGTATTATCTACGAAGAGTAGGAACGAACTTTTCTGGATATTGGTTCTCATGGGGATAACAGTATTACAGTTGTTAGTAAGAAGCCATTATTACATGGTTTCATTTTTTCTTAGAACCACCTTTATTGGTGAGCAGCACGTGTGCTGTCACAGCAGTGTGAGAGCTTTGCAGAACCCTGGGTAGTTCACATTCAGTGGGTAAATGGTGTTTGAAAGAAATGAGGTGAGGTAGGTAGACTGACATAAAGAGGTGGTTTGAGAAATACTAAACACCTTGTACAAGGTTTTCTTCACAGTGGATGGTTACAGAGCTTTGTGACACGTTGGCATGATGTAGTGTAAATATTTTGGATCCTAATTTTATTTTTTATAAGAGGAATTATTTCTATGCCATGACCACCTGTTTTATGCAGTTAATGCCACTGTCTTGGGTGTGCAGAGTAAAAGCAGGGGAAAAGTGATAGGACAGTGGATGGGGCTAGATGGACAGGGGAAAAGGTTAGTCCTCAGGCAAGGCTTCAGTCTTACTCAGGATTATTTTTCTTCATTGGTTTATGGACTAAAAAGTCAGAAGCACTTTGCTAGTAACTGATGTTCAGTCTGTTCATATTTTGGTGAAGAAGCAAGTATCTGATCAAACAGGTTACTTGCTGATTTTACTATGGCGTTCTTTGTTTTTCCCCACTGAAATTGAAACAAATTGGTTATTTTAAGCGTGGCTTTTAGATGCCAAAGGCTCCTATCTAACCAAGAACTTAATTTAGTTCCTTTTACTGGGCACTTGCTGTTGATTTGCTTACCACAGGCATGGTACTGTATATTTGTTTTAAAATAAGGCTAAATATCCTTAATCTGTGCAGCCTGCTGATAGTTTTATCTAAGTAAATGGACCGTCACAGTTACTGAAAATCAGCTACGTGCAGTTTTCTCTTTTGGGATAACAAAATGGTCTGAAGTAAAGTTAAAAAAAAAAAAATCTCAACACAACAGCTTGATGATACCAAATTATGAGGGCAGAAAAAATGCACAAATGTAATAACTGCTTTTCAGCATTCTGCTGGTCTTGGTTCTAGGAGAGGAGTGAGTGAAGTTATGTAAAATTTTTCTTCACTATTGGCAACCTACTTAAGGGAAAATTTGTGTTGTTTAGTTAAGAGGCAGATTGGAAAAGATAGGAAGGAAAACACTTTGGGTCATTATAGAATACCAGGAATAACAAATGTACGTGAAATACCTTCTGGGTGGTTGTATGGAAATCACATCTGGCTGTTGTATCTAAAATATGTTAAAATATGTTCCACTTTGTTCCTATTGCATCTTTATACTGAGAATTAAAAACTAAGTACTTCTGTTTTCCCTTCATTCAGAGAAAGAGGAGGGTTAATGGTTTCACTGCATGGAACAATGAACCAAGGGTAAAATATTTAATTTCCTCTTCAAGTCCACATAACCAGTAAGCAAATGCTGTGGGATCTCTTAAGAGCCTTACAGGTGCTGTTTTGTTCTGCAAGAAAGTTGAGCTTTTCCAGGTCTTCCGCATTTTATATACCCAGTAGTTGGTAACATAGGTGTCTAGCATTACCACTGTGAAGTGATAGAAATATTTTCTGTTATCCCACGTGCTGTAGGTCATGATATCCTGCTCATTGAAATTGTGCATTAAAATCCACGGTCACATAAGGTGAGTTGCAGTGATGGCGTGGGAAGCAGAGGGTTTTTTATAAGGAAGTTGAGCAAGATGAGGTTCACCCACTTGGTCTGGTGGGGAAATGGTGTCAGCTGGGGAGGTGCAGGTACAGAGGTGAAGGTGACCTGCTCCAGTTGTGACTGGCACCAGGAAACAGTCATATCTTGTTTTAGGCAGGATCTCTTCACCATCTGCTGGCTCGGGATGAAGTGGTGTGCTCTGGCTGCGAGTTCCAGTGTGCTGGCACGCAGCACCTCTTGCTGTGCTCTTCTTGTATAAGGAGGTTCTGACCCTCTGGAGGCTCTTGGGAATGAAAATAAATGTCCCAGATACCATACTGTCAAAAAAAAACCACACCCCAAAACCCAAGGATCAGTGTAATGTGTTCCATGTTTCCATGTTTCATACCCAGTTACACTTCGAGCCATGTAGAGTTGCAAATACATTTTTAATGGAACATGTGTGTTAAATTTTGTTTTTCCAATTTAAAGTGGTAAAAAGATGGCTAAATACTATGATGGGAATTTGCTCTCAGTACCCAGTTTGTATAGTGAAATTAGGGGTTTGTGAATTCTGCTTAACAAAGGAGAGAAGTAATTTTAGGAGTTCTCTGGCTGATCCTGTACAGTCAGGTCAGGTAAACTTGTGTCTTCAATTAAATTCAATTCCCAGGGAAGAGGACAGGGCTATTGTTGAAGTTATTAAATCCTGCTCTGTGCATGAGGCCACAAAAAGTGCCTTTTCAAAATGATCCATTTTATTTCCTCCTGCCTCCTCCTTTTTTCCCTTGTGAGAATCTGTCTTTTGCTCTTTATCCAAACCACACTCAAAGGAAACAACAGTTCTATTGAATTGTAAAGTAAGCACAAAGAATTCTGAAATTTTTAATCCAGTAGCAAAGTATGCCCTTTCCTTGTGCAACACTCCCTGTGCACTGGGTAAGGCTGTTTTGTACACAGGTCTTCTCTACACATGTGCAAGAAATGTTATTTCAGAAGTTTTATATTAGCATTTGGAGCACAATTAGTAGTAGTTGTTTTCCTATAGGTTGAAATTTGCCATGAAATTAGAAGAGCACTGCTTTATTCGTAATCTGCTTTTGCTGTATTTTAAAGTTACACCACATCATGCATTTTCTCATCCCTGAACGATAAATACTGGATTGCTGTTGGTGTATCTTTTAGTTTCTAATAAGCAATAAATGCCTATAAAAATAACTCTTAAAGGCAGTAAGTTGTACCTCAGACTACCTGTTTTTTAGGTGTATTCTTTGCAATGTAGTTGGGAAACTGTTTTGATAATTAGGGATGATTGGGGTAGTGAGCAACTTGATTTTTTTTTTTTTTTTACATCTACTGATGTAGAACACATCAACTGTGAGTATTGCTACTAGAAAGTCATGCTTTCAGTTATTTGTACTTATACAGGCTGACATTTCTTAGGTGAAACACTTGAGTATCTTTGAAAACTTCAGTTATTTTAGGAAATGAAATTGGACAGATAATATGTATTTAGTTTGTAGTAACACGGTTTCATTTTGAAACTTGTTCTTCCAGGCTTTGTAGCTTAAGTCTGACCATCAGCAGGCAATCCATGCACTGTTAAGGATATGTTTTATCCCCTCCATTTAAAAATTACTTAAAGGCAGACGATTGCATCTCTGAAGAATCAGTTTTCATATACCCATTTGTACCATTCCACCCATGACAGCGAATATGATTAGTTCTATAGTGTGCGCAATGGGAAGGAAGTTAATGGGAGCAGAGGTGGGGCATAGAGTCACTGGAGTACCCTGCTCTTTGGAACCTGGCTTGAACCCCATTGTTGTAAATCTTGCTGTTTCTATGCAGTGACCCAGGAGCTGGGAAATCCTTGGCCAAAATTTGGGTTGACCTCGCCAGTACATATATGTGGTTCACTGGGTTTTATTACTGTATTTAGTTACTGTAAAGTGGTTCTGCTCATCTGAAAGCAACTCAACAACCACACTGGACTTGAATTTTCTGAAGGCAATTCTTGTGGTTTTAAAATCTGTGTGGTATATGAAGGGGTTCTTTACTGACCGTTTTCTCATGTGCAGCATGCCTTTTCTAGAAGTCTAATAGGGGTTTTTTGTTGCCTCTTCCCATAATTTTCCTATTGATTTTGTCAGTATTTGGTATGAAACTCACAAAAGGTCCAAGCAGCCCTGTAGCTCTGTCACAAAAATATTGCTTTTCTGTGGCTAGCTGGTGGCAGTCCCTTACTTCAATTTGGTGGTGAACTGTTAATGGAGCTACTTTGGTAAAAGACATTGCAGAAGTAGCAGCTGCTGACCACTGTGATCAGCTAGGTGATTACAACTTAATTCCTCTGCAGAATGTTTCTGCTACACTATTTGTGTAAATTGTGAAGATAGAGGGAATTGTAGCTAGATTTGTCTGACATAGAGACTGTCTTCTGCGCAAGATAAACACAAACAACTTAAAGGCTTTAATTGTAAAGGCATGGTAAAAACGTAAAAAAAGAAGCTGTACTCACCCTGCAAAACGAGGGTTATTTTAGTACTTTCCAGAGTTTGGTGATTGGAAACTTAGTTTGGTGGCTTTTTATGGCTGAGGAAAATCAGTGTCATGAGGAAATGCAGTAGAAATTTTGAAATATGTTGTCTCTGAAACAAATTACAGTTTTTAAATGTCTTCAACTGAACTCTGTGAGTGTGTAATTAATGATTTATGCTGTTTTAACATGGTGTGATAAAATACAGGAATTAGTAGTGTTTTTCTACTTTTCCTGAGTGAGCTCTGTGCTTCTACTGAGTCTGAACTGCAGACTGGTGCATTGTCCTGAAACAGTAGTCCAGGGAAGCTGTTGAAAACATTCTTTCTGAAGAGAAAGTGATGCTACTTGCTTGCAGGCAGAGTCAAGCCTCCATCTTTGCTTTCAAGTGGAGGTTTTGCACTGCTCTGCCTATGGCTTCCATCAGGCTGCGTGCCATGCTGCCTTTTCCTCCAGCTCTCCTGTGCAAAGCAGCAGTCTTATTTGCTCTTGCTTTTGGGGGGCTTCTAGTCACTGTGTGCTGCTCTGCCTGGAAGGACATGTCTATGGTTAAATATCTTCTCTGAAACCTGTTTTGAGAATCCTTCTATAGCCTGCTCTAGGAAGGCTCCTTGGTACTTTGATTGCTCCATAGCAGAAGGAATCCTGGCAGGTCTGTCCTGTTTGATCATAGAGGCGTTACTGAGGAGCTACTAAGAGTGACTTCTGTCAATCACGGACACCTTGTGACTCAAAGAGCAGCCTTTCTTCAAGGTGATCGACTTCTTCCATAAATTGCATCATATAAAGGTTCTGAGCATAAGGGATGCCACCAGCTGCTTTTCTGGGGCTCATTCCTATGATGGTATCTTGCTGTGCCCTCCAACCCCTGGACACCGGTTTTGTTCTTGAGATATTATCTCAAAAGTATTGTCTGTCTTGGTTGTTGCCTTGAAGCAGTTTTCTGCAACTGTTAATTTCTCCAAACTGTTGTATAATCCTGGTCAGTCAGATGATCCATAGTATGCTATGAGTAGTCTTGAAGATACTTTCAGTGAGTTGTGTAACTGAATTGTTGTTGTACCAAAGAAAACAGTCTTTACCATGTGAAAACCTGAACTGCTCTTTTTGTGCTTAAAAAAAACCCTCAATGAAACAAAATTAAAACCACTGCAAATTCAATAACCACATCAATCTGTCTATAGAATATTCCTATAAACATTTTCTAAAAACTGTTGTCATCACTGGAAATAGTAGCTTGCAAGATTCAGTATATTGACAGTACCTGCAAGATAAGACAACTCCACTCAAAAAGCAAGCTAGCAGCTTTCCAAAATGCACCAGGAGTGTGTTATACAGCCATGCTATTGGACATGAACCGTATTTTTCTCTGAGCACAGTATTACAGTTCTTCTTAATAATGTAAGGAGGATGATTCCCAAAGGTTCTTCTTGCATAATAATAGGTGCAGTCCAAATATCATGTAAGGATTTACTTTAACACAGAAAGAAAACCACACCACTCATACCTAACCTAGAACCATACAGAACATCCTTAAGTGCTTACAAAGTACTCAGGAAGACTATTCTGTCTTGAAATAACTATTTGCAGAACTGACTTCACAGGGTTGATACCAGTCCTTCAACATCCCTATATTAATCCAAAACAAATTCCTTGTGGGCCAGGGTTCACCAAATGGAAATGGAATTTACCTAACCAATAAATGTAAAATGTATCATCACTGCATCTTCCTTCCAGGAAATAATAACTGAGGTTAAATATTTATGCATTTGTGTTTAAAAAGTCCTTTCTCCGACAGGCTTGCAAGTATTTTTTGGCTTTGTATGCTTCCACATACTGTACTGGGTGAGGAGGATACTCTGGTAAGAACCAGCAAAATTAGAAACTTTCACTCCCTTGGCAGTATTCTTGCGTGTAGAAAATTGGTTTATGACTCGTTGGAGTCACTTAGTCCGTGTTCTGCTGAAAGGTTTCTGATAGCTCTGCCTAGTTACTGCTTGTAAACATCCTGGTTTACCAGCTGGTGACCAGTTCCTTGTCCCCAAAATACATCTACTGTGGAATGAAGCTGCATTATCTGCTGTCAAGAAGCAAGCCCACATTAGCCTTAACCAAGAGAATGCTGATCTTCATAGTGATAAAGGCATTGCTTTGTGCGATGATCTGGATTTCTGATCACTGCTGAGCTGCAGCTGGAGACAGCTTGTCTTGTCTTTGCTTCTGTTGCCATTTTGACGTAGCCCTGGTTTTATCAATTCCACTGATCTGCCTCACATTTTCTTTATTTTCATCTCACAGCCTACAAAACAAATTGATTCTAAAACATAAAACTTCCAAAATACTCTCTTGTTTAACATAATTCTCTAGTTAACAGAGTAAGCTATGTGAAACTAATACTGTAAAGTTTACTGTGACCTTTTGTTCTGTCAGTAACAACCTTCAGTGTCCCAGAAGTGTCTTCATGTATCTGGTTGCTGAACATCTCGTACTCCTCCCTTTAGCCAATTATCATAATGACAACTCTTCTTTGAGTGAGGAGATAGGATGTTTGCTGGTTCCTGTTTCTTCAATTAGCCAACAATTTAAAAAAAAATAGCAACACTGTGGCATCCGTGCTATTTTCTAGTTCTGGTATAATCCAAGTGAGAGTTTCAATTAGGGAACCTTATTTTGGATGTGATTTGGGATTAAATTTATAAAGATAGGTATATTGCTTAAGGGCAAAATTATAAATGACATCTGGATTATATAAATTTCTTCTTCAGGACTGCATTGGTCTGATACATTATTGACACTTTGTCTAATGTTGAAGTAGCTCAGTAGTCTTCAGTTTGTTTTATGTACTAGTGTGTTTGATTTCAGTTGAATTGAGGCTGGTGGAAGTAATTACAATGAAACCCATGTTCGTTTGAAGAATAGCTGGAGATAAATCCAAGCCAGGAAGGCTGTACCACTGGAGAGAGCCATGCAGGATTTTTAGCCATACAGCCCTCTTCCTTCAGTGGATATTTATAGGTGCAGCTCATCTGTCCATTTCCATCCATAACAGAAATTGTTATGGATGAATTGGACTAGTGGAGACTGAGCTGCTCTGCGGCACTGTGCTTACAAGCGATGCTTTTGACCATGTCCAGCTGCCTTTATAGACCAGCTTTTCTTCATAGGAGATGGCCTGCCTTTTGTTGGGTTTTTCCTACTGCTTCATAGCTTGGATCACTAGTGCAGCCAGGTTGTTAACAGGGTCACTCTTTTGAAGTTTTATGTAGTAAACAATATGATTATGAGATGTGGCTGTGACTTGGCCCATGGATGTTTGCAGCAGGAAGTCTTTCCCTTACTACTATGGCTTCTTACAGTTTCTGTAGGTTCAAGTTAAAGATCCTAGTCCTTTATTTTTTATGTGCTTGCTGGCCTTACTGTAACACAAGGGAAAGATTGCAAACAAATCTTGAATAGGATCCGCAGGCTGCAGATTGAATGCAAAAGGAAGGGTAGAGCTTGTTTGGGCAGTGTGTGCAGCTCTCCCAGCACTGCTGTGGGGCCCTGCAGTGAAGATGCAGAGAAGTGTTTGTTTCAGGTGATAGAGGGTATGCATGTTTGGTACCCTGAATTCTTAATCATAAATACACAGCTGTGTTTATACTTCAAGTAAAAATGGAAACAAAGCTTCCCATGTGTTTGTGGAGATGGTAAGAGGCATCAAACCTTCTGTGACAGATGTTAGAAATACTGCTTACAGTAATGCGCTGCTGGAAGGCTCTGCTGTCTTCCTCATAGAAGGATACAAGCTCAGTAGAATGAAACACTTGGGCAACTTCAGGATTTTCAGTACAGTGTCTTTTTGCCTTTAAAGGCATTACCTGCTTGTATTTTGTAGCAATCCTGTGAATGGTTGCTTTAGGTGTGGGGCTGGCTGTTGGAAGATCATGCTGTATAAATAGCATTGTTTGTTGTGGTTCAGTGGTTTCATATCAAGTTTTTTCAGTTTTCAATTAAGATGGGATTTTTCCTAGTTCTCAGCCTTCCAACCTGGGCTTGCCTTTTCAGAATCAAGCTGTGTTCTTGGCTCAAGAAATTGCTTTGCAGAGGAAAGTTCAAAAGGCTAAGTCTTGGTCTAGTGTGATTTTCATACTCTGTGATACATCTTCAGACATCTACACAGGTTGCTCCATGAGTGACCTTGCAACTGGAATTCAGGAGTTCTGCTCAACAATGCACGTGCTTATAAATCAAACTTACTCTATTTTTCTTATAGACCAACAACAGTAAAGAGTAAAATAAAACAAATGTATATAAATTTTGCCAGTCAAGAGTAAATGTAGTGCTTTTTTGTTGTTCTCTCCCCCCCAATAAAATTGCATGTTTTAATTCTCAGATCAGAACTTCAGTCCATTGCTGTATCAGAAATAGGCAGTTGGAAGCTTTAATACAGTAACAAGCATGCATAATAAAACCCAGAGAATACAGGAGCTGAAGGACTGTGTGGGATATGTGGAAAAGGTAGTAACTGTTAATGGTCTCTAAGGATGACATCTCTGAAAAGTTAACCTTGTTGGATGGTGGTGTGGAGGGTTAGACAAGAGAAGTAATTGCAGGACTTTGACTGTATACAGAGGCTTTCAGAATCTTAAAATGTGCCTTGCCTAATTTAATTTATATAGTGACTTAAAATACCACATTCAGAACTGGGCCTAAAAGAAGGCTGATTATTTAAAGTGGCACTCTCAAGCTTAATAGAAATTTCAAGTGAAGAAATATGTACTATTAATGATCTTGCAAATTCAGAATAATTTTCCTTTCCTTTTCCTTGTTGAATTGCAGCTGCTGTTGGCTTTCTGACAGTTTCCAGTGTCATTACCATGTCAGCCCCTTTCTTTCTGGGGAAAGTTATTGACATCATTTATACAAATCCCAGCGAAGATTTCACGGACAGCCTGACCAGCCTGTGTGCCTTGCTGAGTGGAATCTTTTTATGTGGTGCTGCTGCTAATGCTACTCGTGTCTACCTCATGCAGACTGCAGGTAAAAGTAGAAGCAAAAAGCACTACTGAGAATCATCTTAATCATCTTTTTTTTCACAGAGTCAGGATATCTAATAATCTAAAATAAGATCTTGGCACTGGCTGAGAGATCCTCTTGGAATCAGTAGCTTTTTACCAGATCAAAGGTAAACTAATAGTGCAAAGATAAGGATGCTGGAGTAATTGTTCGTTTTTATTTACTGTTACAAGACATCTCAAAGCTCACTCTCTTCTGGTATATTAAAAATCTGTAACGAGACTTGTTCAGTGCTGCATAATCTTGTGATTTTTATGTTGTTGGTATCTGTGTGTATCATGATCCTTGTGTGCCATGCTTAACTGGCTTCCGTTTCCAACAGGACAAAGAATTGTGAAACGTTTGAGAGCAACCATGTTCTCCTCTATTCTGAAGCAAGAAATTGCTTTCTTTGACAAGACGAGAACAGGAGAGCTGATAAACCGCTTATCTTCAGATGCAGCCCTCTTGGGCCGTTCAGTGACTGAAAACCTTTCAGATGGGCTCAGGGCAGGAGCGCAAGTATCTGTGGGGGTTGGAATGATGGTATGGTGGTCTCTTCCCTGCTTGTCACTTCTTGTAGTTTCAAGTTTGTTTCAGTCATATTAGGCAATGTGTGAGTGTGATTCAGTCCAGAAAGTGTTGTGTGATCTTTGATACAAGTATATTTCACTGGTTATCCACTGTAACTTTTATGTACTGCTTTGCAACAGATGATGTGCCTGTAGCCACTTGATGTTTACTCACAAGCCAAAATATGGGTAATGAAGGTTTCAAATTAACTACCGTTGCTGCCCAAATTTATCAAGGAAAGTATAGCAGACAAATAGCTTAACTGTTCTTACTGAGCAACTGGTCTAGTGGAAAGTGTCCCTGCTCTTGGCAGGAACTAGATGATCTTTAAGATCTCTTCCAACCCAAACCATTCTATGATCCTCTGATATTAAAATAAATGATAAAGTTTCTGTGGCCATAGGTAAAATAGGGTGTGAAGGGCCTGATGTAAAAGTTATTGAAGTTGGTCAATTCCGGTTAAAGACTCAGTGAGCAAAGGCAGCACTGAATATCAAATTACTGGTAAGGATTTTGCAAGTGTTAGTCTTTCTGCTTTAGTCCATCAGCAAAGAATATATTTAGGTTAGAAGCATGTTAATGAAGGCTTCAGTGCACTGCATGTGCAATACTCCTTGGTGGTCAGTTAGTTTACTTAAAAATTTGATTTCCCTGCATGTTTTCTGTGGTATGAATTTTGCTATGCTTATCTGAGAAAAGATACATCGGTGGAAATGATCTTAAGTGAGAGTGTAGTAATTCCTGCTGTCTACCTGGAGTTAAAAACAGATAGCAAAAAATCTTCTCATAAAAATAAGCTTCCAATATTGATGCTCTCGTGAGACCTCACCTGGAGTATTGTGTGCAGTTCTGGTGTCCTCAACATAAAAAGGACATGGAACTGTTGGAACAAGTCCAGAGGAGGGCCACGAGGGTGATCAGGGGACTGGAGCACCTCCCATATGCTGGGGAAGTCGGGGCTGTTCAGCCTGGAGAAGAGAAGGCTGCGTGGAGACCTCATAGCAGCCTTCCAGTATCTGAAGGGGGCTATAAGGATGCTGGGGAGGGACTCTTCATTAGGGACTGTAGTGACAGGACAGGGGGTAATGGGTTAAAACTTAAACAGGGGAAGTTTAGATTGGATATAAGGAGGAAATTCTTTCCTGTTAGGGTGGTGAGGCACTGGAATGGGTTGCCCAGGGAGGTTGTGAATGCTCCATCCCTGGCAGTGTTCAAGACCAGGTTGGACGAGGCCTTGGGTGATATGATTTAGTGTGAGGTGTCCCTGCCCATGGCAGGGGGGTTAGAACTAGATGATCTAAAGGTCCTTTCCAACCCTATCCATTCTATGATTCTATGATTCATTCTGTGTTTTTAGAAACTGTTAAGAGTTTCCACTGTGAAGCTTTAAAGTTTTAATACTTTGTCACAGATAAGAATTATGCCTCTCTGTAGTTATGTAAGCAAATAGAGTATAAAGTTTTATCTTACCATAGATTAAATAGAATATAAGGTATTCTGCTCAAAAATGCTGCCATGATACTGTGTTAAAAGTTGGACTATAAAAGCTTGCCCAGAAGGTTTATTATGAAATAATTATAAAGCCTGTCAAGGAAGTAATCTTTTAATTTTTCTGGAGATTTTAGTTTTCAGTACAGAAAGCAAGATGAAACGAAACCACATTAAATCTAATTTCAATGAATCTTATGAAAATAACCCATTTAGGAGCTTTGATGATGACTGTTATGAGTGATAAGGTTTTGCAACAGGAAATTAAATCTATTATTCCAGGTTATGAGCGTTCATGGGTGTTGGGGAGCACTGGTGACCTCCATCTGTTTCTCGGTTACCCAGAAGTAGTGTATGATATTTCTCTACTCAAACTTTCTGTATTACACCATCTATTTAAAAGTTGTAAAAGTGCTTTAGGAGCTATATAATACCTTATGTCTTTCAACATCCCCAAGAAATTTCCTGGTAGGTTTCTTTACTGGCAGGTTAAGATGCTTGGCTTAGACCACACAAAGAACCAGTGAGAAAGCTAGAAATGTAATCCAGACCGCTTTGCTTATAATCCTTTGTTCTAACCGTGGGACACATCCCAAATACTGTGGAGGAATGGTTATTTTGCCTGGAAGAAATAAAACATGATAAATGAAAGCATGGCAGCTCTAAATTAAAACCCTAGTAGTTTTAGAGAACTCTGGGAAGTGAAGTTGCACTTCAGTGCTCCAGTGCTGGTTTTTAATCTGAACGCTAGCCCCTGACGCATAACTTTTTCTTCTAGTTTTTTGTGTCTCCTAGCCTGGCTGCATTTGTTTTGAGCATTGTGCCACCCTTGGCTGTCCTGGCTGTGATTTATGGAAGGTACTTGCGAAAACTTACTAAATTGACCCAAGATTCTCTTGCAGAAGCAACACAGGTAATCTTTTAACAGACGCTTTCTAATTAACTTCAAAGTTGCTCTAGTGTATTTAGATTAATATCTCTGAAGTTACAGATCTTCTGAAGATAATTGTACTGTTCATTGCCCCAAGCCATGCTGAGCCTGTCTGTAGTTTTGCACCTGAATAGCATGAAAGGTAAATGTCAGTAACACTTACACATAGATCTCACCAACAGCCATGCTTAGGTTGTCCATAACAATATAATATGGAGGTGCCAGGCCCTAAGAATTTGGAAACATAGGAAAGGTTAAGGAGGTTAGGCTTTAGCTTTGTGAGAGCATTAAAAAAATCAATCTATGAAGTCCTGTGTTATTTGGTACCTAGGTTTGAAAAACACTTTTCTTGGACTATGGTTATCAGTTTAAAGCCATCAGAAGCATCCTAGATGGATCTGTCTTTAAAGAAGACTTTGCTAGCAGGTCTTTCTCTGGAATGAATCTTTGATGTTTGACTTTATTGTCAGCTCTTTAATGTTTATGAAGCTTAACATTACTTAAACTTTTTTGGGCATCTTAGCACATACTCGGATAACTGGGAGGAAAATAGAGGAAGCTGTTGATACTGTTGTAGAGGAGCCTTTCTTGGGTTTGCTGACTGTGCTGAAATAATACTGCAAAGTGCTATCAGAGAATAGTAGTGATGGTGACCTTTTCCTTACAGGCTGAGGGTGGGGAAACATCATTAGAAAGCATAGAAATATAATTAGGAAAGATCTAGCTGAGACAGCCACACTTGTCAGCTGTTTTAAACTTGGGGTGTCCTTTGTAGAACTTCTGCAAATTGACTGTGCAGAAGGAAGATTAGCCCTCTTCTGCTTATCTTCCTTGTCCTGTGTTGAAGGGAAGCTCATGTCTTCATAAACTGGGTGTGGGACTTCACATGAACAAGCAATTCTAGTGTTCTGTTAAATTTTCAGGTTGAATGGGGGATGGAAGAATCAGAATTATATTTTTATATCACATACATATTTTTTATTACATATATATTTTTTTACTCACAGAAGGAGGTCTTGTTCTTTGTTATACCATCACAGTGCCTATTATCAAGTTAGCATAATAGGTTACAACTGAGGTAGTTTTAGAATTAATTGCCAGTGTTGCTTTGATCAGCTGAGTGGAATTGTTTCAGGAAATAACTGCAGGCTTTCTTGCATGATTTAATATAGAATAGTCTTTATTTTTCCTGTCCCCATCTTGTTATTGCAAGTTTTGTCTTATGTGCTTTGTTCACATCAAATTATGGTGTTTTTTTTTAACCCTACTTTTATATTTTTCTATCCCTGCTAGCATTTAAGGCAATCTTGAAGTTCTTTTTAAAACTGCCTGGTCATGCAGCTTACTTTTATCTTAATAGAATTAAAAATAAAATAAAATTGGGGGGGGGGGGGGGGGGGGGGGGGTGGAGGAGGGCATGACAAAGTTCCAGTGGTATCCAAAGGAATGTAATTGGAGATCAGTGCAGTATTATTGGTTTAACTTTCAAATGTTCTGTAATATGAGCATTCCAAATTGTGTGTCTGTGTGTGTTTTGTTCTTTGCTTTAATGTAGTTAGCTGAAGAGCGTATTGGAAACATAAGAACAGTTCGAGCTTTTGGGCATGAAGTGACTGAAATGGAAAAGTACACAACGAAAGTTGATTATGTGCTACAGCTGGCTAAGAAAGAGGCACTCGCTCGGGCAGGCTTCTTTGGAGCAGTAAGTATATTTTGGTGAAAGTAAACCAACCATGTTGTGCCAAGTGTCAGTTTAAAGTTGATGAGGATACTTATAAACCTGCAAATTAATGAAGTGCATATAAACTGAACTTACATAAAGCTGTGGGAAGACTGGACTTAAATCAGTCTAAAGGAATCTGCGGGGTGTGCAGGTGGGGGAGGAATTGCATTTTTGCAAACAGCTTGCAGTGGGTATGCTTAATAGTATCCTAAAACTGCAACGTAACTGCAGACTATCAATTCTTCTCCTTTAATAACGGTTGAGAATAATGTTTGGTTTCCTTTCCGTCTTGGGGGAAAAACCCAACCAACCAAAAAAGGAATTATTGAAACAGCTGTTGAATGCCAACTGGTTATTGCCTTGGTTTGTGTTAGAACTGGTTTTGTTCAGATTTAACCCAGTCCTCTAAAAATCTTAGATACCCCTATTGTAGGAATTCTTTTATTGGAAGGAAAATTCTGAAACAATATTTTAGAGGATGAAATTTAAGATGTATGTGACAAAATCTGCCATTTCCTCTTTTTCCTTAGAGTGGCCTTTCTGGAAACTTAATCGTCCTCTCAGTCTTATACAAAGGCGGATTATTAATGGGCAGTGCCTACATGACAGTTGGTGAACTCTCATCTTTCTTAATGTATGCTTTCTGGGTTGGAATAAGCATTGGAGGTATGGAATGAGAAAATAGATTTTCTTCAGTTCAAAGCGTTACAGTCAGTATGGGGGTGGGAGGGAAGAAACCCTTAAAAGATCTGTCTTCCTTTAAAAGTCTCTTCCAAATGATATCCAAAAAATCATACTTCTTTTTTTTTTTTTCTGAAGAGTTAATTAAAATTTATAACTTCATTTAAGCCTTCCCTTTTCCCAAGTGAATACAGGGGTTATTTATTTCAATGTGTGTATGTGATGGACGCAAATTACTTTCATTTTCTTTGGGTCTAAATGAAGACAGTTGATATTTTTTACAAAATACATGTTCGATGTTAAACATACTGTATTTAGAAAGGCTTGCAGTATTTAGCTGTAATTCAATATAGAGTGTTTTGAGCTGGAAGAGTTAAAGAAGGTGCCAACAGAACTTTACATTATGGTGTTTTCAGGTCTTCCTTATTGCCTTCTCCTTGAAGCTCAGACTGTGTAATCTACTGACCCAGAAACACACTGTTAATCTTTTTGACAGAGCAGTCTTCACTACTGCATACAGGCAAAAATGAAGATAAGGTACTTTGAACCTGACCTGATTGGAAGGGTTCTTCTTTAAAAATGAGACTGTTACTTCTGATAGACCAGCAGGGTAGTGCAATGCCGCTGTACTCTTCTAAGTCTAAGCTTGATACCATGGGAAGCACAAAGATGCACCTGAGGGCAGAATTCACAAAACCCGCTTCCTTGAATATCAAAATTCCAGTGGCCCCCATTCCAACTACTAAACCCCTTTCTTCTCTGCTTAAATCACACAAGTTTGGTCAACAGATACCTGGCACTTTGAAAACATGGGCAAAATAGTGTTAAGTAAATGAAAGATTAGGTTAGAAGCACTGATAAAAGGTAATTGAATTAACTTGTATATGCTATAAAGCCATATTTTTAAATTCTACTCCAGATTATTGAAGAATATAATTTTGCACAGAGCTGAAGTGAATGTGTCTTGCCACAAGAGGCTTGACTTCCTTGATGCCTCTATAAGGCATATAAATCTTGCAAGTGCTAAGTCTGCTTAGTGTATGTCATCAGTACATGCAGTGAACTGTGAAGCTCATTGCATAATTTGGGACTTTGCCCCTTTTTTATCTAACAGTTTGCTGAACATAGGTTATAAATATTAAAAGCATTTTCTAATTAGTATTTGCAGTCTGCATTGCATATAGTGCTTTTTCATGAGTGGTTGTGAATTTGCAAACCTCAGTGTCTGAGTCTTGAGGTGCTCCGTGAGGCCTCCTCCCTCTGTGCTCCTCTCCTGTGCCCTACTCTACGATGTAGATGCTTTGGCTCTTTATTCCAACCAGATGGCTCCTCACCATGGCTAGGTGCTTTGGGTCTCAAGTTTTCAGATGGTCCTCAGCAGCAGCATGATGAAATGTCCTGCCTACACTTACAGACTCATGACCTTGTGCTGGGCTTGTTGCTCTGCAAGAATAAACCAGTAAACCTATTTTAATGTACCTTGGGTTTTCTACCCTCCTAAAATCACTGTTAGCACTATAGGCATTTTAAGGTGGAGGTAGTTTATTCTATATGTTTATTCTGTTGGAATTCAGAGATCCTGAAATTGGCTACTCTATTTTGAAAGACACACAAAAAATGAAGAAATAAGACACATTTATGTCCTACTCCATTTTTGGTTCTAGGTTGGTTTCTGGGTTTATTTCAGCCGGAAAGCCCTTCAGCCAAGCCAGCTCCAAGATGATTCACACAACTGCTAGGAGCTGGGACCCAGTACTATACGCAGGCCTTGTCTTTAGCTTTTGCCTTATCCCATAGTGTTTGACGCATGCCGTCTTGGGAGACTCATTTCTTTACGTTGTTCATTCTCCACATAACTTCTCAAACATCAGGTCCAGCTTAAGTTTTGTGCCCTCTCTCCCTGGGGCTTATTCAGCCAGGCTCCTCTGTACTAGTATAACCCTGTCTGACAAAGAACAGTGTTGAGAGTGCTCCATTCTACTGAGTGCTTTTGAAAATAGTGCAAGGTGCTACACCTGGGTCTGAGCAATCTCAGGCACAGCTACAGGTGGGGCAAAGAAGAGATTCAGAGCAGCCCTGCAGAGAAGGACTTGGGGTGTTGGTTGTTGAGAAAATGAACATGAGCTGGCAGTGTGTGCTCACAGCCCAGAAAGCCAACCGTATCTTGGGCTGCATCAAAACAAGCATGACCAGCAGGTCAAAGGGGTGATCCTGCCCCTTTACTCTGCTCTTGTGAGACCTCACCTGGAGTATTGTGTGCAGTTCTGGTGTCCTCAACATAAAAAGGACATGGAACTGTTGGAACAAGTCCAGAGGAGGGCCATGAGGATGATCAGGGGACTGGAGCACCTCCCATATGAAGATAGGCTGAGAAAGTTGGGGCTGTTCAGCCTGAAGAAGAGAAGGCTGCATGGTGACCTCATAGCAGCCTTCCAGTATCTGAAGGGGGGCTATAAGGATGCTGGGGAGGGACTCTTCATTAGAGACTGTAGTGATAGGACAAGGGGTAATGGGTTAAAACTTAAACAGGGGAAGTTTAGATTGGATGTAAGAAGGAAATTCTTTCCTGTTAGGGTGGTGAGGCACTGGAATAGGTTGCCCAGGGAGGTTGTGAATGCTCCATCTCTGGCAGTGTTGAAGGCCAGGTTGGATGAGGCCTTGGGTGACATGGTTTAGTGTGAGGTGTCCCTGCCCATGCAGGGGGGCTGGAACTTGATGATCTTAAGGTCCTTTCCAACCCTAACTATAATATGATAAATATAGCTGGTTGTATGCAAGGCTGTTTTGCTAAAGCTGGATGTTGTTCTTGCTGATAGATGGATGAAAAAGAGTTACTTTGCTTTTGAGTCTACACAAGCTTAAGTGTATTAATGTTTTCTTTTTTCTTGAGATATATTTGGTTTACAAGTACAAGTAAAAATGGTGAGTAAGGGTTATTGGTAGCTCTCGAGACTAAATGGGATTTAAATCAGCATGTTTGATAATGTTTTGGAGTAAAAGATCCCCTACACATCTGATGCTTCAATGGCTGGTGGTAAAATGTATAATGCTAATTTTGTGTCTCCTATGTCTTCCATTCCATATGGATACATAATATCGTTCTGCTTTTTGTTTAGGTCTAAGTTCCTTTTATTCTGAGCTCATGAAAGGACTGGGCGCTGGTGGACGTCTGTGGGAACTTATTGAAAGGAAGCCCCAGCTTCCATTTAATGGTGGGTTCTTGTTTTTTACTATTACCATCAAACTGAACACCTGGAGAAGAGGAGGGGATCTGTGAAAAAAGCAAAGTAAATTATTTGTTCTAGGAACAGCAGGACTAGTGAAATCTTGATTGCTGCTGACAGGTGTTTGTGTGTCCTATCCACAGTTACTGTTTAACCAGACATGGGCCGGTGCCATCATGTGCTGTGGCTCGTTGGGGGTTACTTGTGTGTTGCATCTGGAAAGAGTTCAGCGTTTTGAGTTGTATGTCTTTAGCAGGAAGAAACACTATTCAGGTGGTGCCCTGGTGGTGCCAGTTTTCACAAAACTGCTAGGAACTTCATCAGTGAGACTCTGTCCTTTGGGAATGCAGCATTGCTGTCTGATTAGTTTGCTTTGTACAGATATGTGTTGCTGGCATTTAAGAGGGCTTGAAGAAATTTTTTCTTTGTCTTACTTACTATAAGCTTGTTCTAGTAGTGATAGTCTTCTGAGGTAATTGTTTCTATCAACCACTGCGCTCCAGAAAGAAGCTGGTTGTATTTAGTTTTGGCAATCATTCCTTCATGGTGGTTTGTTACAGTGTTTTACAAACTGAAATTCTAGTTTCAGTGAACTGTTGCCTAGGAGGAGTTATGCCTCTGATTGGTCTTTGAATACACTGTTGTCCTGAATTTATCAAATACACTCTCATTAAAAAAAATCATAAAATAGTCATTAATGCAACAAATCTAGCAGCGGCTTTATGCCAGTGACAGCCTCTTCTTAAAAGCTACACAGCAGGTACTGGAGAGGGAACTGTTCTTGTTCAAAGAGAAGGGTGTTTCAGGCGACTTTTGTGGCTTGGTGAAAGGATAGGAAGTGATTTGCAATGTTTATCTTTTTTCATGTGTTCTATGGCAACAGGACTTTGGCCTGCAACAATGCCATTTAATTTCATCGCTTCTCATTGGCAATATTTAAATTGTTTATGTTTTAGAATTCAGCTAATTCTACCAGAAGTGAACATTGTTAGTTGTTAGATATTAGCAAGATGCAAATTCTCCCTCTTGCTGTAGGTTTCCTGCTGGTGAGCAACCTGAATGGCATTCTGGAATGAGTGGTCTACCACACAAATTCAGTCATGGCTGAAATACAGCCCCTGTGGTCCTGAATTGTGGCTTGCAGCTATCCCTACATTTAACACAGAGATAAGATATTTCTTTTGGGCATCTGTAAAGTGTGTTCCAGGAGGGCTGAGCTGATTTTCATTTCTGTTCATGTTTCTGTATTTTTTGTTGTATAGAGGGAGTCACATTGGGCAAAGACACATTCAGAGGTGCTTTGGAATTCAAGGACGTTGAGTTTGCATATCCCACACGTCCAGAAACATCAATTTTCAAAGATTTTAGCCTTTCCATTCCAGCTGGCTCTGTTATGGCTCTGGTTGGCTCAAGTGGTACAGGGAAATCGACTATTGTATCCCTTCTGCTGAGGCTGTATGATCCTATCTCAGGTATGTTTTTTGTGTTGCTCTCATTCATGACAATTGATGCTTTGCATTTCATGTACACCTTATAAGCAGTCAGGGTTCCTGTGCCTGAGGTCCTAATGTGACTGTTCCACTGATGCACTTGCTTCCTTCTGGGGTGTACAGTGCCTGTGTGGCTTTGCATTTCTGATCCATCAGTATGTGATCCCCAGGGGTCATTGTTCTCGACTGTTCTTTCTGCGTCTTTTCAGTATTTGTCAAACACACTTGAATCTATTGTTCTTAATTTAAGGTACTATCACCGTTGATGGCTTTGATATCCGTGAGTTAAATCCACTGTGGTTCAGAACAAAGATTGGAACAGTGAGTCAGGTGAGGAAGAAAAGTAATTCTAAGTCAATTAAATAATTCTGTGTGATCAACTAGCTGTGCCTCACTTTGCTTCTTTTTGAAACGCCATAATCTTGCTCCTCAGTGAAACCCTTCCATCTCACCATAAGTGCTGTTGCGTGTGCTTTGTTCTAAAATTAAGTATTGAGAGCTGGTCCCATTTTTCTGTAGTGCATTTTTACACAATCACAGCAACTTGAAGTATTGGCTTAGAAGAAAAGTGTTCATGTGAAGACTGGGAAGTACATTGTTGCAAATTATATAGGTATACCATCTTAATGTATACTATGATTCGTTGAAGAAAGTAATACAAAGCTTAATATTTAATTAACATTTCCTATTAATGGAAATCATATTTTACACAACCATTTGGAAACTGACCTCCTGTGCTCTCTGTGGTTGCCAGGCAAACACAGTTCCAGTAGGAAAGCATGAAAATAGAGCACTGTTGTCATTATTCTTGTAGTGTTCCCTCTGTAGCAACCCCAAAACTCTGGAAATACAGAGAGGTGTTCAGTGATCTCTTAAACATAAACCACTTGACCAGCTAAAATATGTATGTTAGCTCCGTCATCTCCCCAGATGCTTCATAGTGTAATTAACTATTAGGTTGATGTCCTGGTTAAAAGCACCAGGGTAACTGGGTATATATTGCATTTCAAAACATGTACTTTAGGTAATAATGCCACCAAAAACTTTTGTGCAAAAATGCTTTTCCTGTGGTCACATTAGCATTTGTCTTTTTGAATGTATGTATTCCACTGAGCTACCAGTACGAGCTTCATACTGATGTTTATACTCCTTTGTTTTGAATTCAGTTAATTCTAGTTTACATATCTGTTTGGATAGAAAATAAACTAATACTGGGGCTTTCAAGTGGGATTTATGTTATTTGAGATATAGACAATACATGCATGTAACTACAGATCTACCTGTTAGTTATGGTTTTTAATTTCTCAGGAACCAATTCTGTTCTCCTGTTCCATTGCTGAAAATATTGCCTATGGTGCAGAGGATCCTTCTACGGTGACTGTAGAGGAGATTCACAAAGTTGCTGAAATAGCTAATGCTGCTAGTTTTATCAGAGATTTTCCAAATGGGTTTGACACACTAGTTGGAGAAAAAGGCGTTTTGCTTTCAGGTACATCTTTATATTGCTTATTTTAAAAATCTTGATTCTATAGAGTGAATTAAGAATTCTATCACTTTTTTGTTACCAGTTGTTTCTCAAAGTCATAGCCTGCCAGAAGTATTAAAAAAAAACCCTTCATCTCCCTTCTTGCCCTAAAGTCCATGTGCCTAATTCCGCGCAGCCCACGCATTTGGTTAGAATCACTTCACTTCTGGTTTCCTATTTCAATTTATTGAGCTTTTGCCCCCAGGTGGACAGAAACAACGAATTGCAATAGCTCGAGCTCTGCTCAAGGTAAGGCAGCTATTTAACTGCTCTGTTGGGAGGTGGAAAGGGTTAAAAAAGAGGCAGTCTTTCAATGGGAAAGGTGAAAAAACATTTTTAAAAAGAAAATTATATCTTTTACATCAATGAGGAAGTTTAAAAGGGTTGAGTGGATTAACTAAAGAATTTTCTTATGTTAAGTGCTTCTTCCTATCTTTTTGATAGTTGTTGCCAAGACCGATAGTAAATCATTGTATAATGGGGTCACTTTCAGAAGGCCAGGTCAAGGATGAAGGAAGACTTGAGAAATGTGGTGCTAATAAACTCATATATGACACTTCTGTCCCTGTGTTCAGATCTGAACTGCTCCTAGGTTGATTTTTCTCAGTTGCAACTTACTAGCTGTATAGATGCCCTGTCTTGGCTTTGAGGGGAGCTGGTCTGGATTTCAAGACAACTGTTTCGGGCACATTTATTCCTTCAAGGGTTGGCCTTGATCTGGTTTTGGGGCAGGCTCTGTGCTGCATGAATTTGAGGAGACTTCTGAGGATTAGAAGGACATGGAGTGTGGTTCAGGGACAGCCATGGGGCCGCTTGCAGGAGGCAGTTTGGTGCTGATGCTCAGCTGGAAGTTCTGGCCCTTGCTCAACCCAGCTTACATTTACATTAAGCTGCATAGGTCTCTCCAGCATTTTAGCATGACCAGTTCTGCTAGATTACTAGGAATTCCTCATTATGCCAGTTCTCTTCTACCATAAATGCTGAAAAGCTGATTGCCTTTCATGTCAAGTACAGTTCATGGGGGTAGAGACTTTTATCTGGGAGGAAAAAAGAAGGTTGTAAGAATTGAGTAGTTGATACATATGTGATTGGGAGTGCAGTGGAGTCCCCTCTCTTCCAGATAAAGTCTAAACCTTTACTCTCAACTTTATCAAGGAAGTTTGGAGTATATACTGTAATTCAGAAGAAGCTTCTTAGGGATTTGAGTGTTGGCATTTTTTGTTTGGTTTTATTATTTTATTGAATTAGGAAGAGTTCTTAAATGCTGGTACTTAAGTACTATGTATTTCATCTGTGGTGAAATACTGCTTATTGGTAGGTCTTTGCTATTTCTTGTTACTAGACAGTTACATATAGCAGACTGCAAGCAGAGAGTAGCTGAGCCTCTGCAAAAGATCCACAGAGGAGCAGTAAATAGGAAATTGAATTTCTGACTGCAGTGCTGCCAAATATGCATTAAAAATCATATCCCACCTTTAGTTTGTAATCTTTCAAATAGTACCAGGTAATAGTATTCCGTTACTTCAGTTTGGAAAATTGGAGGATGGAAGAGTGTTGTTTCTGTTTTGTCCTCTTAGTATTTAGACTTCTTAAAAGTAATACTTTGAATGACACTCAGTTCTCTTGATGAAGTAAGTACATTTACTTGGAGTTTTAAGCTGTATGAATGCTGTTTTCTATTGATATAAATACGCAGATCTTGTCTAGTTGTTATTATAACCAATTTTCCTTTCTTCTTCAGAATCCTAAAATTCTTCTGTTAGATGAAGCAACAAGGTAAAAAAGAAAATAATTAGAAACTTAGAAATTACTTACCTGCAAAACTCACATTTGGGAGGTGTTCTCTATTCTTTCTTTCTCTGCATGCCCTTGCACAAATTATCGAGCCCCTTATTTTTGTCCGCCCACAAGAATGTGCTTTCTAGAATGTGTGAATTGGTTAGGAGACGTGTGATAAAAGCTGCTTATGCCACATGGAAAGGATAGCTGGCACACTGTGTTGTAATTTTTGATGGAGCTAAATATGTAGTATGTAACTTGATTTTGAATCATCTACTTCAGGCTTTTTTGTATCTTTAGTTTGAATGAAGATCTTAGCGTGAGAGATGCTTACACTGCAGCATAACTTTTTTTTTACTGTTATTTCTCCATGCATATATTTGCATATGAGAATGTAATGCCGGTAACTTGGATGCATGCTCTAAGCATATTCACAAAACTTGCCTTCAGTTCCTTTGATTTGTATTCACCAATAATAGCAAGGGTTTGCAGTTTTAGCAAGATAAGCCTAATGCATGCACAACTAATGTGTCTGAAAATAACAGATACCCTCCTCTCTCCCCTCCCCACTTTCTGTTTCTTACTAGTGCTTTGGATGCTGAGAATGAGTATCTAGTGCAAGAAGCTCTAGACCGGCTGATGGAAGGGAGGACAGTCCTAATTATTGCTCATCGTCTGTCGACTATTCAGAACGCTGATTTTGTTGCAGTTCTTGGCAAGGGCAAAATTCTTGAATGTGGAAAACATGATGAACTACTTGCAAATCCAAATGGACTTTTCAGGAAACTAATGCAGAAACAAACTTTTCTTCAGAATAGTGATGTGTTTGCATTAGATTTACAACCCAGAGAAAAGGGTGTATTAAAAGAAAATGTATGAGAGAATATATGAATAATGGAAGCTTACAAACTACAAAGAATATAACTTATGTTTCACTTATGTAAAGTAAATGTTATATTTTTCCAAAATGTACAAAATATTCTTTTGAAACTTAAATGTGTTTAAACTTTTTATTGAAAGCTTTTTAATAATTATTGCAACTTTTTTAAATGTCTACATATTGAGATAATTTCAGCATATAGATTTTTCTGCTTTTTGTTGAGACCATTTAGAATCTTGTTTGCTGTAATGCCCTGTATGTTGGTGTGCTGCATTGGGTATTTTAAGGGTAATTAAATGACAATCTTATCATTTTCATATCATTCTCTTCCCATTTCAAGGAATTTTTCTGTGCTTGTCAGTAGTCTGAAAATGCACGACACAAATGTACTCTGAAATTTCTGACTTCACCACTGCACTGTCCTTTGTTACCATTTTGTTCTGAAATGTGAAAGTTGATTATGATCCCCATCTACAGTCGCTGTGGAGAATTACACATGAGAACACAGTATGGAAGCATAAGTTGGAAGAGAGTTCTTTAAAACAAAACTCCAACAAAAACAAACGAGAAAAGGCAACCAAACAAAAATCCTACCTGACTTTATATATAAGGACAAAGGAAGTGTATTAGTATATTTTCAGCATAGGAAAATCTAAAATTTGCATGCATTTTGTTCCCTTCTCCATTTTCCCAGTTCTTTAGTTTCACTTCCTTTCTAAGATGATATCCAAAAGAACACACTCATACATATATAAGTTTTTTTTCCTAAGGCATGTGTAAGTTTTTTCACTGTTACTTAAGTTTTCATTGGTAGAAATCCCAGGTTTTGCATAACTGCTTTACTAGGGACAACTACTAAACTGCCTTCTCAAGGATAGCTAGTAAAATAATAGCATTACATTAATCTGAGTAACTGCAGGAGGGTACATTTGGCAGGAAAGCGTAGGCTTTGTGTTTCTAATTTAAGAATCTCTTCCAATAGAGTCTCTCTAGACTTTCTGAAGATGCAAAACCCCACCAGGTAGTTTAAAAAAAAAAAAAAAAAAGCGAGACACTTTCCAGTCACATTAAAACTAATCTATGCTAGGAAAACTTGTTGCTGGAAAATTTTATTAGCAATAGGTGAGATATCTACTGTAGGGCAAGCTAAACCTGTTTATCTAATGTGCCATTTATGGCACTTTGTAGCACATAGTGAAAACACTAGAGATCCCTGTGCTAAGGAATGAAAATAAAATCAATGAAATACACCCAAATGTAATTTTATCTTCTGATATTAGTTTTACTAGAAGCAGATACTGTGCTAAAGATATGCCAGAAATACCACTGACCCAATGTTCTGTTTCAGTGTTGACTACCAAGTTTTAGAATGGATTTAGAGGGGATCAACTTTAATCCTTACTCGTACTCTTTCCTTACGTGAGATGCAGTGAGCCTTGATTCATGTGTTTACACAGGTTACAGGAATTACTTGCAGCTGAACTGAGTGACTAT
Source organism: Pezoporus wallicus (assembly GCF_028554395.1). Lineage (NCBI taxonomy): Eukaryota > Metazoa > Chordata > Aves > Psittaciformes > Psittacidae > Pezoporus > Pezoporus wallicus. Next base: position 8,512,529 of record NW_026637663.1, read on the forward strand.
GTCGTTTTCTGGCTGTTTTATGTGTTTTGTTTATTAGTTGTTCTGGCAGGCCCTGCAATCCACAGAAAAGTGTGAAAAGCTATGGAAAAGCTCTAGTCCACAGCAAGGTGAATGTCTGTCATAACACGTACACTGGTAAACAGACTTTGTTCAGTTTAGAGTCACTCTACTCCTTGGAACAAACCACAGACCTCAACAAGGTGAGGAAACAAAGTTTGTAGTCATCTGCAAATAGAAAGCTTTGATGGACAGTTTCAGATTTGTGGTTTATATGTGTGTAATGTATGTGGTGTGTGCACATGGCATGCTGTATGCTTCCACAGCAGCGCTAGCCAACTCTGGATATGGTTTCATTTTGAACTGTAGCTAGCTTAGTGAGAAAAAAGGTGTGAGGAAAGAGAAGAAAAATCAAGTATTGCATTATTTTTGTTACTAGAGTTGAAGAACTCCCTGTCTAAGGTGGAAACTGTTGGTGTATTGCCACTGTTTCAGCAGATTTCCAGCTGTCTTGAATGGGGAGAATTGTCTCTGGTTGCTTACGGGGTCCTAAACTCATGATGCAATGATCCAATAGATTCGTACCCTGACCTATTAGGGACCTCTGTATTCTGATGAGCAAGACATTACGTTTCTTAACCTATGAAGAAGAAAATGGTAGTGATCTTTTATACACATCTTTGTTTAAACGTCTCCATAGTCTTCCAAGACATACTCCACCAATTAATGAGAATTCATAATAGAGCTGGCTACTATCCTTTCAAACTAATCTTTCTGACTAGGTAAGCAGTTATTTGTGGCTAGTCTATCAAAGCAGTGTTTTCTACACTGTTTAATTCATCAGTCAATAAATAAAAAGCAGCAGCAGTATCAATCCTGTATATTTTGAAGTTGTGGCTATAATATAAGCCCACTATTTCCCTTCTGGTAGTTCAAGACCCCACTAGTATTGTCAGAATTGCCTGCTGGACATTCACCTTTTCATGTGAAAAACAAATACCACATGAGTCCAAGCTGAAGAACTGGTTAAGTCTCTAACCAGTATCAGCATAAACTATTTGTGTTGAAAATGAGATTTAAAGATTGAGTTGTATCTTCCACCTGAAGATGGAGCTTTTTACATGGGGCTGGGACAGCAAAAGGAAGCCAAGTAATTCCCTGAGGAAGTGTATTAAAGTGTATGTACAGGAGTCACACAGCACAAACTGACTGCTCATGCTGCATCATCTTGCGTATTTTAGAAATGAGATGTGGAGTTTTCTGTTTTTAAAGTGAGTGTCACTGTTCATGGATGTTGGGAAATGTGGATGGCAGCTTGCATTTTACTCAGTTTTTCCCCATTTGCTTGTGTGTGCACTTTCTATTTTGTTTGATAAAACAATAACGTGATGAATTAGCATTGCTGCAGGGAGCGTAATAGAGAAGGCTATGCAGAAGGACACTACATTAGTGTAACGGTGTACTGATACTCCACTAAATGTTCATGTTTTGCTTTTACCGTAAATCAAAGAAAAGGTCATTTGCCGCGGTGCACAGCTCCAGAGAGGTGCCCTCAACCCCGGAGCACGGGGAAAAACCGCGTCCAGGAGCCTCAGTTCTGAGCGGCGAGAGCCACCGAGGGAGCCTCGAGCCCCCGACAGGCCTTGCCCGGAAGCCGGCAGGGCCGCTGAAGCGAAGAGGGACGGCCCCGCCCTGACCCGCTAAAGCCCGCCCCAGGGAGCGCGGGAACAGTGCTTGGCGCGGAAGTTGGCGCCGGCAGCGCAAGTGGGGAGCGATCCGGGTAGGGAGCGCTCGCGTCAGGGCGAGGCCAGCTCTGGGAGCTCTGCTTTAGCTGCCCCGGCGGTGGCAGCATCGGCACAGACAGAGCCGAGGAGCGGGGAGGCTGCAGCGCAGAGCTCGGGGTGCAGGAAGTGCTTGCACCGGTCTGGTGAGGCGAGGGTGCACAATGGGCAGGGCTGCACTCGGTGCGCCCTGGTGGAGGTCCTACCCCAGCAGGGGCTGAGGTGCGGGACGCTGTCTATAGCCTGAAAGATGTCAGGGAAGCTGAGGGCGCTGGACTGCTTGTAAGGCCCAGACTGTGCAGGGCCCACAGGCGTCCATCACAGCACATACAGAAAAGGAGGACGGCAGTAATCCGGGGAGCTAGTAACAAAACAAAAACAAAAAGTAAAAAAAAAAACACACAAAAAAACAAAACAAAAAAAAAGGAAGAGGACAACTAAAGGAAGGGGCTTCCTTCAAAATCTGACATCCCCACCCAGAACCACTTCACAGCTCTGCAGGGGGCTACCAAGGAAACGCATGCTGTACTGAATGAACATCCTGCTGATGCACCAGTAAAGAGCATCACTACTGGTGCCACCAGGAGGAAGTGGCGGGTCATAATAATAGGGGACTCTACTTTGAAAGGCACAGAGGCATCCATCTGTCGGCCTCACCCAGTCTTGAGGAGGTGTGGTGTCTACCAGGGGCTTGGATCAGGGATGCTGCTGAGAGGCTCCCTGGTCTAGTAAATCCTGCTGACTGTTACCCACTCCCTGTGGTCCATGTGGGTGCCAGTGACATAGACAGCAGTAGCCTGGAGAACATTACGAAGGACTACAGAGCCCTGGCAGAGGTGGGTTAGGGGCTCTGGGGCTCAGACAGTTTTTTCATCAATCTTCCAGGTCAAAGGGGAGGACCCTGAAGAGGCCAGGTGGATTTCGCAGGTTAATAAATGGTGAGAACAGTGGTGCCATAGTCAGGGGTCTGGTTATTCAGAACATGGGACTCAATCTGGGAGGCCAGGTCTACTGGAGTCTGGTGGAGCTGGTCTTGCTACTTTGGTAGGAGGTTTGCCAGACTGGTCAAGGATGCTTTAAACTAGATGTGTTGGGGGAGGGGGCATCATTCCATCCCAGCACTCCCAGTCACTTGCCAGCGCCTATAATAAATGCTAGGAGCAATGTAGAGATATTCCAGACACTCCAGCCAATGAGCCGGCTTCATTTGGAGCTCAGCTCAGATGCCTGTATACAAATGCCCATAATATGGGGAATAAACAAGAGGAATTACAGATCTGTGCATGGCTACAAGGATGTGATATCATTGGCATTACAGAAACATGGTGGGATGGCTCCTGTGACTGGAGTGTTGGAATGGAAGGTTGCAGACAGGAAAGACAGGCCAGGCAGACAGGGAGGGGGACTTGCTATTTACATCAGTGATAGGCTGGAGAGTATGGAACTATGTCTGGGGACAGGTGATCAGTCAACAGAGAGCTTGTGGGTCAGGGTCAAAGGGAGAACAGTGATGGGGAACATTACTGTGGGGGTCTGCTACAGACTGCCTGATCAGGAGGACTCTGGATGAAGCACTCTATAGACAAAAAGTTGTGGTCAATGGCTCAGTGTCCAGCTGGAGACCAGTAACGAGCGGTGTTCCTCAGGGATCGGTGTTGGGACCGGTGTTGTTCAACATCTTTGTCAGTGACATGGACAGTGGGATTGAGTGCACCCTCAGCAAGTTTGCCGATGACACCAAGCTGTGTGGTTCGGTTGATACGCTGGAGGGAAGGAATGCCATCCAGAGGGACCTTGACATGCTTGTGAGGTGGAATGATGCCAACCATATGAAGTTCAACCAAACCAAGTACAAGGTCCTACACCTGGGTCAGAGCAATCCCAGGCACAGCTACAGGTTGGGCAGAGAAGAGATTTAGAGCAGCCCTGCGGAGAAGGACTTGGGGTGTTGGTCGATGAGAAAATGAACATGAGCCAGCTTCAGTGTGTGCTCGCAGCCCAGAAAGCCAGCCATCTCTTGGGCTGCATCAAAAGGAGCGTGACCAGCAGGTTGAAGGAGGTGATCCTGCTCCTCTACTCTGCTCTCGTGAGACCTCACCTGGAGTATTGTGTGCAGTTCTGGTGTCCTCAACATAAAAAGGACATGGAACTGTTGGAACAAGTCCAGAGAAGTCCATGATCAGGGGAGTGGAGCACCTCCCGTATGAAGACAGGCTGAGAAAATTGGGGCTGTTCAGCCTGGAGAAGAGAAGGCTGCGTGGAGACCTCATAGCAGCCTTCCAGTGTCTGAAGGGGGCCTATAAGGATGCTGGGGAGGGACTCTTCATTAGGGACTGTAGTGACAGGACCAGGGGGTAACAGGTTAAAACTTAAACAGGGGAAGTTTAGATTGGATATGAGGAAGTTCTTTACTGTGAGGGTGGTGAGGCACTGGAATGGGTTGCTCAAGAAAGTTGTGAAATGTTCCATCCCTGGCAGTGTTAAAGGCCAGGTTGGACAGAGCCTTGGGTGGCATGGTTTTTTGTGAGGAGTCCCTGCCCATGGCAGGGGGGTTGGAACTTGATGATCTTAAGGTCCTTTCCAACCCTAACTATTCTATGATTCTATGAAGTTAAAAGTGTGGAAACAGTCAGGTACTCATACTTCAATATTGCCAGATGAAGCAGTTCAAGTTTATCTCCATTTCAAGTTCAGTCATATTGGACCACTGTCCACATAGAAAGCTTAGTAGTCGTAAGTCTTTTTAATCAAAGAATGTATTTTTTGAAAACGATGGGTAGTTTTAGCTACTTCTATCTTGACTAATTAACTTAATTGATAGTATATATTCCCCAAGTAGAAAGTACACATGTACTTTCTGAAGGGCATTTTTCATACAAACCAATGCAGTTTTTTCTTACCATGAGAAAATTTAGTTCCCCTTTATAAAAGGGTAACTAAAAAATTCTGTACCATTGAATAGTTGTAGTGCATGACTGGTGTTTATCATAAAGGTAAATAATGTAATTTATGTAAAAAATGTAATAAATGTTAATATATCATAAATGTAAAACATACCAAGGTTTGCATGGAATATTTTGTGTGGTTTTAGGGGTCTTTTATTAGAAATTTGGGGACAAGCACAGGCTATTTTAAAGATTAGGCATCTCATGTTAGTGGAAAACCTGTTTCCAGAAGTGCCGAAGAGCAGTTTGCAATGGTCTTTCAACAGCAGTTTTTGAGTGTATCTGCTTGAGTTGGTTAGCACCAAAACTTGTTGAATTCAGTGAGAAACGGTTCCCAAATGGAGCTGCCGGGTTAACCTCAAAGACAGCCCCCAGGGTGTGAGGACAGCTGGCACGGGGTTTCCGCCGCTCCGTGGCAGGGGCCGCGCTGCGCTCCGCCCCGGAAGGACGCAGTTACCGGGCGTCCGGCGGGAGCGCGGTTTCGTGCCGCTCTTCTTCCCACAGCCGTAGCTGTAGTCATGTTCCCTTCGGCTCCCGCCTCCCCGCGGACCCCCGGCGGGTCGGCCCGCAGGAACCTCGGCAGCGCCGCCCCCAGCCCACTCTCCCGCCCGGGCGGCAGGAAGAACCTGCCCGCCGTGGCGGTAGCCAGCTCCCCGGTGCTGTTTTCCCCGGTGGCGCGGAGGAGCGGCTCCCTCTCTGCCCGGTGAGTTCCGCCGGCCGAAACCGGCGTGTGTTCTCCTCAGGGGAAAAGGGGAAAGCTCTGAGGTCAGGGCTTGCCCACTATGCAGCCGCCTCCCGGCCCACTGAGGGGAGAGGCGTGTCTCCCGAGCTCTTCCTCGGCCACCCTTTCCACAGGGACCAGCCGCGGCCTCCCCGTATCCCATGGTGGTGCTCCGGTGCGGAGTGGGTTGACTGCAGCTCCCGTCAGGTTCCTCGCTCCTCAGGGGTGGCTGGCTTTTTCTTTGCCTGAGGAAAGAGCCTGCCATACACGGCTGGGGTGCTGTTAACTGAGGATCTGAACAGGCTTGCTCTTTGCTAAAGTACTGCTAGTGACTGAGAGACCTAATGGAAAATGAGACTAGTGATTAAAAAAGTGTCATCATTAGAAAAAAAAAATAAAATCACCAAGTGTTGAAGTGCTTGCCATCAGAATCTCTTCCTTGAGTCTTACGAACGCAACCAAAAGCCAGATGCAGACACAAAGACTTTTAGTTAGATAAAATGGTTCAACCTTACAGAGTGAAAGGATAGGAAAAAATGTTATTTAGTAACGTGTAGCAATTAGACTCTGTTGGTCTTGTGTCTCAGTGTATTAAGGCATGCTCTTAAATGAGCCTAATGAGAGGGGTCTGCCTGAAAGCTCTTGCTTTCAACAACCTGTACAGGGTTATTGTGGTTTAAGCCTAGCCAGTAACTCACTCTCCCTTCTTCCCCCCACCCTGGTCCTGGAGGGGTGGCGAGGAGAACCAAAAGAATAACTCCCATTGGTTAAGAACAGGCCAGTAAGTAAGGTATAACACAAACCACTACTGCTACCACCAATAATAATAATGATAAGGGAAATAACAAGGGGAATATAAAACTAAAAGGGGAAAAGGAAAATAAAACAATAAACACAAATGATGCACAATACAATTGCACACCACCCACTGACCGATACCCAGTCCAACCTTGAGTAGCAGTCTGGGCCTTTGGGGTAACTTCCCCTGGTTTCTATACTGGGCATGACATGCTGTGGTACGGAAAACACAGCACTGCACCAGCTGCAAAGAAGTTGAACAGTAATTGTGTTGCTGGTGGAGGAATGCATATTCAAAAATCAGTTCCTTAAAAAATAAAGGAATTTAATGACAGCTCACAACTTGTAAGGAGGTCACCAAGTTACTGCTTTAGATGGTGCTCCCAGAGGAAGCATGTTTATTTTACATAAACCCATTTCATCACATCTATTTCTAAACAGATACTAATGACATAAATGTCTGTTGAAACTGATGAAGAAACAATTAAAAAGTAACTTTTTGTTTTAAGAGCAACTCCTACCAGAGTTATCCAGCTCCCTTCAGCAAGTGAGACTATTAACTATGATGTTAAGGGGTTTGGATCCTCTCTGCCTGTTAAGGTTATGGAAGCCCTGAAGAAAGCTGATGGTAAGAACTGATTTTATCTGTTATTTTTCTCATGAAAATTGACAGGTGAGAGAAGTGTTAATGTGTTGTTGATGTTATTTAAATGCTGACTTTTCCGTGGAAACTGAAATGTTTGTGCCTAGGTTTGAATCCAGTTTGGTTAACTAGGTAGCTATAATTGTAATAACACCCATGTGAGTATGGATGCATGTAAATATCCTTCAGGTCTTAACCAATGTACGGTAAAATCCAGGGTTATAAAGAAAGCCAGTAGTAGTTTGCTCTGTTTTTTTAAATTCATTTTCAGTCCCCATTTGTTACCACTTCTAAAAGCCCCAGTGATACAGACATTTCCCAGAGTTCAAGAAGTTGGTCTCCTAAGTAGTTTTTCCCTGTGGCTGAGTTTTCATAATATGTATAAGAGGAACCAAAAATGTGTATATTAGAAATAATCTTTAAAATTGCTGACCAATTCACAAAGCTATTACAATCTGCTGTAAATTGACAGAAATAGCTTCTAGAATTGCCTTGCTTTTCACTTTCAAAAACTGGGCATTTGTCAAATGGATTTTTAAACTGTGTAGTAATTTGTTCTCTTGGTCAAAAACGTGGAAATTCTAACATGGAATTTAATCTAATATAAAATATATTTCTTATTTTCATATGAGAATGAAAGTTTATTGCTTTTAAGATTACTCTGCTATGTTTTTAAAATATGAATCCTTTACGAAAATTACTTTTCATGTAGCTGATGACCAGCTGAGTGTTCAAGTGGATGAAAGTGGATGGGCCTGGCTAGTCCATAAAGAGAGGCTGATTGTTTGGAAGATTGGTCAGTCTCCAGTAGCTAAGGTAACTGGACGATCAAGATGGAAAAACTTCTGTGTTTATGCTAGTCAAAAAACTATTCAGTTGTGGTCTTTTTTAAAGCAAGAGTTTCTTTATAAATTGGAGTTTGGTTTCCCCCAAAAGCAGCAGGGTTGGCATGAAGTCATACTAACAACTGGAGTAACTGAAACTCCAGCTTTTGAGGAAGCTTAACATTTTTATATTGCTTTCTTAATTTTTGTCACCTTAACACTAGGGTTAATTCTTAGCATTTTAATAAGCGTGTCTCATGTTAGATAGACTTGATAAAGCATATTTTAAGAGCTAAAAAACGGTTGATATGTTACAGATTGGTTTAGATTATTCTGGGACTGATTTTCAGCTTGTCAAAAAAACAGTTTCACCTGTGCAGAATTTACGTTTCATCTGGATTTCTTATGGCAGTGTTATTATTTTTCCCCTCTGGGCGATGTTTCAACAACATTTCAGTGAATAGCAAGAACTGTTAGAGGAAAACTGTAGTTGCAAAATCAGTGTCTTTCAATTAGTGCAACATACATTAATTACATAGATTCTACACTCTACAGTGGCTTGTCAGGCCTAAGCATTCTAGTACTTGTAGAGATTCTTCAAGGGGTTAAAATCTTTATGATTTTTTAATTTGAGGAGGGAAGGGGAAAGGGAGGAGCGTTTACCCTCTCCACTCTGTTAGTACCTACTGACCTTTCTCAAGCACTTCTAGTTTAGTTTTGTTTTGCTGCCACGTTAGCGTATTATATTAAGGAATGGTCAAGAAATAATTCAGTTTTATAGTGTTGTGAGAAACATTCAGAAATAACTAAAGAAAAAGAGTGATTGAAAATGTACAAGTAGGTGGGTTTTAGCTGTTTGGTGGTTGTAACAACCTTGCTGAAAATGCCTTGTGCTATTTTGGTTTCTTTACACATTGTCTGGGCTAGTTGAAAATTAATTTTTTAAAGGGTCAAAACCTCTAAACTATTTGTAGCAGAGGAATAAGTTTTTCCAGTCTCATTTATTATGGCATTCCTTCCATTCTTACAGTTATCTCTGTGCAAGGAACTACAGCTGCCACCCAGTGACTTCCAGTGGAGTTCTAGTTTAGCAGCTATATCTTGTCTCGGTTCCTCAGGTGATGTGCCTTCTCTGCAGGTGATCAATTTTTATATTTTAGTGTTTAAAAATACTCTGAGTACCTTTGAATATATCCAATTTTATCAAGTACTTATTTGACAACTGCATTTGGTGGTCTGTAATACCTGCTATATAGTCTCAAAAGGTCTGGATTGATAGTGTGCAATAAATATAAAATAAAAATAAAAAAGCAATAAAAATCAAATAAACAAAATACTGGTCTTTTCAAGTTACGTTATTTACATGTGATAGGATCAGATGAAGTAAGCGTTTTCCTAAGGATTGCTTGTGCTTTTGTAACACACAAAAGTACAGTAAACAGAAAAATATTGTGCTAACAATAAACACGAGGGCAATCAGCCAAAGCAAGTGCAATTTAAATGCATACTGGCTGGAAAAAATCATCGGTGGTTTAATTGTGAGTACACATGGATAAGAAGCACCCTCCCTTGGCTGGCCTTTATAAGGAAGCTGGCACGGGGAGGATAGATGATTTAATCTGTGTTGACTGGTTGCTTTCCTGAGTGACTTTTTGTAACATTACTGTGCTAGAAAGTGAAGTTTGAAGATCCGTTAAGTCTTCTGAAAGTATGTTAATGTGTCTGTTTCTATCATTCATGAAGGAAAGAAGCTCTCATTTTCAGCTTGGGTGTAGTTTTCAGTTAATATGTCTGGTGCTGTAATAAAACTGGATAAGCAGTTGTCTTTGGAAGGGAGAAGCAGCACAGAATATGTAATTGGATGTTTTCTTTTGACTTACTGTGTTACACTTCTAGATGATGAAAAGCAGTCTTAGTATCTTGTGATTAGCTCATAAAGCTCTAAATGCTCTATGACTTAATCATACTCAAAGAAGTTTAAGAGCAAGTAATACACCTAAACCAAGTTTTAAAATTGTTTACTTTTTCTTCAGCTTGTGAGCTGATATTGCATGATATTATGCTGATACGCATGGATATTATGATTTTATAAAGTGAAGTAGAAATATTGCTGTTAGAATATAGTTAGAAAACTCCAAGGAGCTCAGTAAGGGCTCCTACAGTTTTTCTATTATTCTGCAATTTTTCTTACCAACCAGTAGAATAGATACAGTGTTTTCTAAGTCTCTAGTTCAACAGTCTCTTGCTTCATTCTTTGAATTTGGTATCTGATTTCCTGAGTCAGAAGCCTCAATGCAGGCATACTGTGAGCTTAGGTCTTACGAAGAGAAGAGCCAACATATGATTTAATGTTTCTTTTAATGACACTTGAGCAGTTTCTGTGTTAAATTACAGTCTGCATTTCAAGTCTGCCATGGTTGCTTATAATTCTTGGCACCTGGAATTCTCCAGAAGCTTTTTCCTGTCTTGCAACTGTGAGTTTTGTTTGCATTTCAGTAGCAGACCCTGAATTATCAGGAACAAGAACCAGCTGAAAATATAGTTAGCAAAATAAGCAGCAGTTCCTGCAGATACTAAGCTATACTACAGAATAATATTGTGATTCAGTTCTAGGTTTGTCAGTGTGTATCTATGTAGGTTTATTACTTTTTTGTGTGTTTGTTACCTGCAATCTTGATATGTAAAATCACATGTTTTACTTAAAGCTGCAATCTGATTAGTTTATTTTATTCTGTTAATTACTTTCTCCCTTCAAGTCTCTGGCAGTAATGGTTGCTACCAGTGAAGGTTCTGTGCGCTACTGGCCCAGTATTGCTCATGAAGGTTCATATACAGAGACTTTTACAGACTTTGGAGGCTCTCTGTGCAGCTTTCTAACAGCAGTAAAGGTACAGTACAGTATGATTTATATTAAAATACTACTTTAATTTGTGTTTAACAGGAACAGTTTGGTACCTCAGCCTGTGAGGTGTGTCAGTATTACTACTGCGGTTAATTACAGTGGTAGAAAGTCTGCTTTCACAAAACCAGAGAACTACTTCATCAGAATTGAAGAGATTTCTGTAAGAAAGTAATGAACAAGCATATTATGAATTGTTCTTAGAAAGTGTTTTCTGCTGCTGATGTGCCTAAATGGGGGAAAACTCTCAATTCAGTGTGAGTGGAAAAACTCTCAGTGTTACAGTATTTTATCTTCAAAACTACTTATCAATTCAGTTACATTTTATCACATGACTTTTTCAACATCTATTCATATCGTGTATTATAAAAATTATTTTAAGGCATCAGCATGTCATAAATATTTGTAAACCTAATCTGAAGACAATGATCTTCGTGATGAATTTCTTAAGAGTTTCAAGATGTTAAGAAACACTAATATGTATCTACCCTATTAGAGAATTTTGCCCAAGTTTTGGACATCAAGATGAGGAGAGCAAGGTCTTATTACACCTGTAGATGAAACATTGGTATCAGTGTGAATTCAGAACCAGAGGAACTTTTTGTTTTCATAGCAGTATCCTGTTATTAATCAATCAGTGTTCTAAAGCTGCATTATTACTGGTATGACAACCATACTTAAATAGTCATCCTATCACTGTGCAGATTTAACTTTTAACATCATTTTTGTATAGTATGATGATGAAAATTTTGCTGTTTTTTTAAATTTCTTTTTGATTTTGTTCTGTGACCATTTCCTGTGCAGATAAACAATTCAGCAACTTCCAGGCCCTTAACATTCATTTTCTTGGAAAATTGTTGTACATCTAACAGGCTTTGTTCATTCCCTCTACCATAGAAACTTTGATCAGTTTTGAATTGAAGGCAACTGGATTTTTGTAATGCCTTAGTGTTAGGGGGACTGAAAACTATGTCTTTGTTAGCAAGTAGTGATAGGGAGCAATTGAGGATCTGTAAAGTAAAAAAGTTGGTGATGAGGCAATGTCACTGTCTGCACTGGTCATTTTGGATGCAGGGTTGTTACTTTAATCTAGGTGCAGCCTAGCTACATGAAATGATCATCTGTCAGTGGTCAGAACCCACCTTTCAGTTTACTTTGATTCAAAGGGTGTAGAGCTGGTACACTCAGACTGCTGTCTGATATGAGTTTCAGAAACAGACTCTTGATGCTAATTGAAGTCCTAAGGTGGATGCACCCATTAGGGCAGGCAAGAGATGCCCTTGCAAAAGTCTGCTTCCAGAACAAAGTATAAAAGCACCTACAGTCTAGTGCTTATTTTGCATAACACGCAAGACTTTTCACATTTTCTTACTGCAAAGGTAACAGTATTTTTCGTCATTAGATTCCAAGGATTACATGAGATACTAGTTCTGTTGTTAAACTGAAATGGAACTTCATGGATAAAAATGTCATACAATGCTAAGAAAATGAGTCTCTGCCAGTGCTGAGTACCAGTCAGATGTTTGACAATTTTTTTGACATAGAAGATTTGTTACACAGTTCATTTAGATTAGTGTCCTGTAGGATAGGATGAGATATATATTTATATTGTGTATATATATATCTATATATAAAAAAGTTACAATATGCTTAATAGCACTTCAGGTTTTAAATGCACACGTGCAAGTGATATTATTTAACTAATAACTTCACATAACGAAGGTTTAATGTAGTACCTCTAGAGATTGATTAAATATGTTTTCATATGTTTTCAAAAACATGATTTAAAACTTAAAAGAATACTTTGAGTTGTATACGGCAGTGATTCAAGCATAGAGAATAATGGGAAAAAATCATTTAAATGGTCTTTTAATGTGAAAAATACTTTTTCTTTGTTAGCTCTTAAGTACTATGGATGCATAGTGTCTGATTCTTGTTTAGTGTTTATCCTTACAAGCTGACATAAGGGATTCTGTCTTACATTCCTGAAACAATTTTATTGTGGTACTCTTCTTTTTTTCTTCTTTTTCCTTTAATATAGTTGCCTTTTCTCTTTGTTAGGGAGGAAGCTTTATTTTATCATCTTCCAGCGGCCAGCTAGTTCGATTGATACCAGATACTTCTGGCAAGATTCATCAGCATGCCCTACCACTAGGTCAGGGCATGTTTTCTGGAATTGGTAGGAAGGTTTCTTCTCTTCTGGGTATATTGTCTCCTGGAAATGATGCCGTGGTAAGCTTGAATAACATTCATATAGTAATCTGCTTTAATTTTTGTTGTCATTTCTAGCCTTGGTGTTTAAGAAAGGAAAAAAAAAAGTAAAGATGTATGATGAAAAGACAAGACTCCACTCATTTGTTACTTATGTTTCTTTGACATTTGTAAGAAAGAAACCAAATAAATCTGTATACTTAGTAAAGGAGAAAGCTTACTTGCTCTTTACATGTAAATAAAAGGAAACTTTAAAGAAGTAATACTTACTGGGGAATATGCAAGGATTCAAAGTCCTGCTTCTTTCTAATGATAGCCTCATTAATACTTGAAGAAACTAACAGTGACCTGTAATTTTACTTTCCTCATAAGGGTTGGCAAGAGTTTGGCGATTGGGTTGAGCTTTGCCAATGAGCTCCACAGATGAGAAACATATTTTCTTCCAATTTTTAAAACACCTGTGGTGTGTTTAGAGAACACTATAAGTGTTCTTTTATCTGTAAGATAAAACTTCTCTTGGAAATTTTCTAATACTCTCAGCTTGTAATGTAACTTGTATAGGTTGCCCAAGGAAGTGATGTTTTTTGCAGACTGAGAGTGGTTTAGATTGTTGCATGCAAATATTAAGGCTGTGCTTTAACCTTTCTGGCTTTTTCTTTTTTTAAATACAGATTTCTAGCGTTCTTTGGGATAAAGAGAGATCAAGCTTTTATATGCTAACAAGTTCAAATCTAAACAAATGGGAGATTGATGATTCGTCAGAACGTTATATTCTCAGCTGGGATATCAACAGGATCCTGAAAGAACATATTACAGATGCAATTTGGGTAAGAGCCAGCTCACCTGGAAAGGGCTTGTGTGTTTCTTTAATAGCCTATTTTCATGTAGTTATAAGTCAGATGTATTGTTTTTTAGGGTTCTGAAAGTAACTATGAAGATATTAAAGGAGGAGTAAATATACAGTATATGGATTTGCAACAGAATCGGTAAGGAAGTAAGCTTGCATCTGGTAACTGACATTAATGTGACACATGTTCTGTTTTCTTGCAAAAACTTTGTTAGTAATTGCAATTTAATTTTACTGAAATGCCACTGTTGAGAAAATAAACACGTCATATTGGTTAGTTAGGTTATCCTGTATACTTCATGCTGCCATTATGTCTTTTAGCATTGCAAATTATTTACCACAGAATAATTATTTTTACTTTTTTAGTGTCATTTTATCAGGTTTGGGTATTTGTTTTGTCTTTATAATACAAACAGAGCAAGTAAACAATTGTAACTTGTTCCAACAAATGCAGAGAATTCAGTATCTCTTGTATTTAATTATATAAAATCACAACTGCCTTCATTCAGTTTTCTACTGCAGTATAAATACTATTTCAAGCTGTTAATAAAACAGCTTGAAAGAGCAAATAGTTTCTCTTTCAAAAAGAAATGCAGTATTGAAAATATTTGTGGTTCTACTTAGATATAAGTGGTAGAGTTTGAACAGTAAAATACATAATGATCATCTCTCAATGGTTTGATATCTGTGGTTGAATAGTGATGGACTGGTGATACTTGCTGCAGCATGGCATCCTGGAGATCGTCCATGTCTTGTCTACTACACTCTGATAACAGTAGAAGATAAAGGCTATCAGATGTCTGATGATGTTGTTGTGGAGGTCACACAGTATAATCCGTCTTTTCAGGTATGCAGGTGAAGGCCCAGAAACTGAGTTGAGAACACAGTATTTCAGAATAAATCAGCTATCAGATTTTTGTGTAAAGGAAAAACAAGTTCTCTGTCTTACAGTTATTGGAAGTACGTATTCATAGTATTCTGAGGAAAATACGTACTAGCATCTTTTAATGTTTAATAGTAAGTGTATGTAAAGTTTATGCTTTACATTGGGAAGAATAAGATAAAGCCTCAAAAAAAAGAAGTCTAAACATTGGATTATTACTGATTTATTTAAATTTTGTTCTGTCTGTGAAAATTTCCAGAGAGTAATTTTGTGGTATACACATGCAATTGATTGAGAACAGATACCAGACTGTTTTAAGACTCAGTAGCAGGACAAAGGCCTGTATTTTGGTCCTCACTAGACTGCTGACTTGCTGGGAGGGGAGGACACATTCATTGTCCTGAGTGTACCTCATTTATGCTTCCAGCAGAAAGAGCACAAACTTGGGCATTAACTTTCTTTGGTAAACTTCCACTCATCTCCCTCTCCCTTCTGTCTTGTAATGGCATTTAGGTAATAAAAGTTATATCCATATCTTGTTAAAAATTAAATTCAGGCAACTTAGCCTTTAAAATGTTAGATGTTTGTTTAGGGTTTTGATTTTATATGTGATACTGTTCATATGTAATGTTTTCAGTCAGAAGAGGAAGTGGTATGCTGTCTGGTAGTCCCAGATTACTTTAGCCATGCTGCTTACCTTTATAAGGAAAATGAAGTGTTTGCTTGTTCCACTGGAACTGGAAGAATTTCTTTACCACAGGAGAAAATCATATTTGGCATACAAGGTAATGGGGGGGGAGCAGTAACATTTTGCTGATGCTTTCTAATAGAATATTTTTGTTCCGAGCAACGTCATATTTATGCTCCTTTTTCTCTTTATTGAATTTTTCAAGATGGGAATTTCTCATGAGTGTATGGAGAAAGCTCTGATACGATAACCCAGTATTGTTGTTACTTACTCCACATTGTTTCAAATGAAAATAAAGTAGATATCTGCTTCTGATATATGAAAGGATGGGGGTTCTGGTTGGGGGAGAGAGGGGGTTGCACCCATTTTCTTTTTCTTCCAGCATTCACTATGAGTGGGTTTTGAGGTTTGTTTTGAAGTTAACATGGTGTCAATGCTCAGCCTAAAATACATACTAGGTGCCTGTGTCAGATGTCTCTGTCATCCTGACCTTCAGAGGTGTTTTCGAGTAGCTTGTGCACATGATTCCTTTGGGAGAGTTTGAACCACTTGAATCTTGGGGTTTTTATTGGTTTTGTTTGGTAGGGTTTGGGTTGCTTTGGTTTTGTTTTTTTGGTTGGTTGGTTTTTGTTGGGTTTTGTTTGTTTATTTTCTTTGGTTGTTTGTTTTTTTTCTTCAAACATGCACAACTTTGCATGAGTAGCAAATAGTGCCCGCAGTTTAAGTCAGGTGGAGCTGTCAGTTACTGTTTTGGTTCAAGACAAAATTGAGTATTTGTCTATGAAACTGTTACATGTTGTTCTTAAAATGGCATTTATGTGCTTCCTCCCCTCCTCCAATCTTAGGAGATAGCATTTTAGGAGCGGGTTCCTGTACTGGCCTCCCCATCTTCTTTGCCAAAAAAAGCGGACTTACTACCATCTTGTCCAGGGAAAACATTTCTGTGCTTCCAGAAGACCTTGAAGATTCCCTGTCCTGTTCTGTTGCTGGACCGAGAAGTGAGGTAATGGTTGTTTCCTTGGCTGGCTGAAAACTGAGTGTAGACACAGAATTGGTTTTTGGGCAGGCTTGAATTTTCCCTTTGGAAATCCTGACTTGTTTTGAGTTTTAAAGTTACAAAGTTATTTTAATTGGAGACTTAAATGCTTGTAATGACGGCAGTTTTTAAAACCCAGAAAGTATTACAATATCTGGCAGTTTGGGTAACTTTTTGGTTTTCCTTTGTTTTGAAGTTGAGATTTCTATGAAATCTTTTTATTTTTTTTCATGTAGGTTTATTACTGTATGTCTCTAGGCCTGATACAATGCTATGCAGAGACTCAGACTTCCTTCTCGCTTCTTAATCAGGATGGTTTCTTCAGTCATATGTGTCTGTTCCTTTATGCTGTGAAAATCTTGCAAGTTAAGCTGAGGATAGTGGCTGAATATTGTTTCTTCCCTGTTTGAGATGTATATATTTATTCTAATATAATGTTATTAAAATATATAAAAGTATTTTTGATATTTTGTGCAATGTGTGTTTATTAAAGTTTAGTTTATATCAAACATGTTTAGTTTAAAATTTATGTGGAATTTGTTGACAAGATGTCCCTGGAATGGGAGGGAAGAATAGGCAAGTTGTTAGAATATAAATTAGAGAATATTTCTAAGTGATAAGTGAGTTTCAATCCTTATTCCAATTAAACCACCCTTAAAATGAGTTGCTATTAACTAGTATTTTAGTAGAAGACCTTTGTGTGTGGTATGCTCAGGTAGAACTGTTTTTCTTACTGAACTAATCTCTAGTTAGATTTATCTATACTTAGATTGCTTGTGTGGGTGATAGTGCTCGCAGATACCTTCTAAATTCTGTCAAAAATGTTGGGTTTAAATGGTAAAATAATGATCATAAAAAATTTGACTGGTGAAAGAAGTTGGCATAAGGTGGGGTTTATTTTGTTTGGGGTTTTTTTGTTTGTTTTTTTTTTTACAGATTATGTGAAGTTTATTAGAATGCTTGAGGTCACACCACTGTGATTTCCATTGAGATCTATCTTATGGGCTTATGTTTGGCTTAAACACAACTGCTTCTAAGTGGCATTTTTACTTTAAATCTATGTTGTTACTACTTAGAAAAATCATTTTCATTTCATAATGAAGATTAGTATTTGTCTTTTGGCTGAAGTTTTTACTTTTCATTTTCAGAGTCCTGCATTTGACATAACCAGTAGGCTAGAATTTGTAGCACAGGAAGATAAGACTAAATTGCTGAAAGCTGCTTTTCTACAGTACTGCAGGTACAAATTGCACTTGATTTTTGAGGCTTGCTTTGTTTGCTGTTCTTGAAGGCACTCTAATGTTTGAGTAAGAGATTGTCTTGGCAAAGATACTCTTGTAATGTTGTAATCAAAGCTCTTTTAATGACACATGCGCATCTTTATTAGGAAAATATTAGCTATGTCTTGGGCTAGTGAAAAAATGTATGTGCTAGAAGCAGACTTCTGTAATCTCAGTGACTTGCTTACTCTGCAAAGTAATTCTATAGTAAATTCCATAGTTACATTATTGACAGTGAAACAACTTTAAATTTTGTTATTTTGACTTCCTTATTCTTGTAGTAAGTGGTGTTTTATTGTTAAAAAACTTTCTTTCCTTCCTCTTTTTTATTTACATAGCTGTTTCCAGTAGTACTTTGAATATCTTTAATTACTTTTTATGTGGTCATGAAGGTAACTAGCATGGCAGATTTTGTGGCAAGATCTTTTTTAGGTTGACTGTTATGGGAGAGTGGGAGTGGAAGGGAAATACTGTTCATCAGACTATCCTGATTAAAGCAACTTGACCCTTGGGAGACATGCAGTGCTTTGGAAAGGTTTGATGTTGAGATGAGTAATATAAACAGAGGAGGAAGAAGATAAACAGAGCAATAGACATAGGCTATTTATATTTAGAGGGGATTGTTTTTAATGTATATTAACACCCCCCCTCCCCAAAAAAACAAACTCACAATCAAAAAGCCAACCAATACCAGCCCACAAAGCCTCATAGGATTAATCTCCTTAAAGAGTCTTAAGAAAATGGAAAGAACAGATTTAAGATAACAGGAAGTAGGAGTGCTTTTGAAATAGAGCTGCATGTGAGATAGAAGATTATGAAGAGGATTAGGCACATATAAGAAAGGATATAAAGACTAAAATGTCTCAACATGCACAGAATTTAGGAAGAAAATCTACATATATTTGGAAGTGGACATGTCAGTAAACAGAACTGCTGAAAATGGTTGAAGTCCTGAGGTGACTGAGAAGCCAAGGTCTGAGTGCACAGATAACAAATACGAAAGCTGATATCAATGTGGATGCAAGCAAGGGAGTTGTAAACAGTGTCAAAAGAATGTAGGAGGTAGTAAGGAAAGCAGTGTGAACCAGTATGAAAATTTAATGTTATCTTGATTAAAAGATGGGTCATATTTATGGAACTAGAAGAAATTAGTGATTTGATGTGGTAGTGCAAGAATAATGCATTGTATTTTCTGAAGTATTTTCCTGAGAGCTTTTACTCTATTACCATTTGTGAGAGTGATTGCATGTACTCTTGTGAAGATTTTAAAGCAAGCAGTAGAAACTTGATGACTTAGCTACCAGAGACATCTAGACTTAGTTCTATATGATGAATGTTTTCTCTTAAATAGTAGTAATAGAGGCAATAAAATAAAAAGTGACCTGGAACCCTTCCTGACAGGGACTTTTTCATTTTATAAATTGTACAGCCTGCTTGCTTGCAAAGAGTCAGAGTACCTTTATTCATAGAATCAGAATAACTTTTATCCTCAGTTAGTTCAAAGAGAGCCCAGACAATGCTTGATGTTTATAATCTAAAGCGCTTCACAAAAAGGATATCAGAAAATCCTATTGAGTGATTCTTGTTCCTATAATCCTATCTGCTGTTTTTATTTCACATACTTTGTGTTTCTTTTATTTCAGGAAAGATATAGTCAATGCACAAAGCATGGTAACTGAGCTCTTTCCAAGTAACACTGATCTGGATTCTGATACTGAACTGGATAGGGCAGTGACTCAGATCAGTGTAGACTTAATAGATGATTACCCTGCCTCTGATCCGAGATGGGCTGAATCTGTACCTGAAGGTAAATATAATGTGGTGTTTGTTATGTTTTGAGGTTTTGTTTTGGTTTGGGTCTGTTTCTTTTTGTTGGGGGGAAGAAAACTCTTCATCATTGCAGATGAAATCATGATTAAAGCATTTCACAGAAGGTATAGTTGTCCCTTGCTGTCCATCACCATTAGGTATATTTCCAGAAAGGCTAAAAAATGCATCTTATGAGACTGCCAGATAAACTTGCAGGCTACTGTTTTTAGTTCTTGTCTTCATATAGTAACCATAAGCAGCAAAGAAAACAGATTTCTGAGAAGAGTACTTTGTGCAAGGAACAGGTGGTGTCAGTTTAGTGTTCCTATGATTCCTTGGATAGTTTTGAATTATTTTCCATAAATAGATACATTAAGAGAAAGATCTTATTTGCTCATGCTTAGCCCTTTGTCAGCATGGCTGCACACCTTTTGGTAGGCTTAGATTCTGGATAGAATGAGCTCATGTCCCTCTGGGGCATTGCCAAAAAGAGGACTAGAGAAATTTATTTTCAAGTATTTGTTGTATGTAAAGGATTAAATCAGAAATGTTTTCAGCAAGAAACAGTTTTGTTCATGCTTCCCTGTCTCTTATGAAGAGTGTTAATTTAAAACTGTCTGCAGGACCTCTGGGCAGCAGTTGCCAGTTACTGAGCAGGGACTTAGTCTGAAAGTTCACATAGTAAATAGTCACAGGTGGATGATGCTTCCTGCTGTTGTTTCTGTGCGGCACAGAAATGTGTTTACCTGTGAGGGGAAAAAAAAAATCCTTGCTCAGAAATGAAGATACCAAGTGCTCTGATCTAAGATTTTTCTCTTTTTTTAGAAGCAGTTGGTTTCAGCAACACATCTCTTATTCTTCTTCATCAGCTAGAGGATAAGACAAAAGCACATTCCTTCTTCATTGACTTTCTTCATCAGGTAAAACTGTTCTTTTGGTATGAGCACACACAGTAGAGTATTATTTTGTCTTAACGTGCCTCCTCTAGAACACTGTTTGAAGTGCATGTGGTGTTTTGTATTTTTTACTAAAAGGTTGGTGTGTTTGAACGTCTGGGCAGTTTTCCAGTGCGAGCCATGCCTATGGCAACTCGGTTGTTGCTTTGTGAGCATGCAGAGAAACTAGCAGCAGCTATTGTTCTCAAGAATCACCACTCCAGGCTGCCTGATCTAGTGAATGCTGCTATACTGATGGCATTGAACAAAAGGGAGTGTGATATTTCACCAAATCTTACCCCTGCAGATGTGTTCTTTCGAGAGGTAAGAAACATCTTATTTCTAAACTGTTGTATAGTATCACATGCAGTAAAAGTTGCAATGCTTTAGTGTATACTTTGGAAATTATCCCTTTGAAAATCAATTCAACATTAAACAATTTCCTCTTAAATGGGGTTGGTGCGGTGGTATTTCTGTCACATGCTTTTTTATGTCTGCAACTGAAACATGAATTCTGATAAATTTTATGTCGTAGGAGTAAAGTTGTTAGGATTTCTAACTAACTGACATGGATGAGCAATGAAAAAAACAAATGAAATTCTCTGGCCTGTCAGAAAGTGTTTGCTAAATTATTATTTTTAAGGCATGAACTGAAGAGTATGAAGCTTTCCAGACAGAAGAGATTCTTTGATCTGTCCTGGATGGAATTGTATCAGTTTGGTCTCAATGTTCATCCTCTCTAACGTTAGTCAATCTGAGCTAGTTAATCTACGTTTGGGCCATGGCCCAGTCAAGCCCCCAGTCTTTATTTCTTTTTTCCTTCTTGAAAAGAAGTAATACACAAAACATTTATTTTTAGAAAACTTCTTTTCCTATAGAGGACAATAGTTGCTAATGGAGAAAAAATAGAAATAATAGTCTGCTATTTTCAAGCAGATCTGTTATCCAGTATGCTTTATCTAACAAAGATTCTACTGACAAGCATTTCAGAAGATGGAGGAATGTGCTTAATGAAAGTTGATGGAGTTGCCTTCAAAAATTAGGTTGATTTGGCTTTTTGGGGTTTTTTTTCTTGGATTTAAGTCCAGAAAGCAGATAATTCTTGTATTCCAAGTATTGTATGAAATACAAGCTGATGACTTTGTTATCCACTACAGTAGTTGATACCTTTTAATATTTCTGACTATTGATGTGGTTTCTACTAATGCTTACTTGTTTTTCTATGCAACTCATGATTTGATTTTCTGGCATCAGGTGGCAATGGGTATGTTTGTGTTCACTGTGATTTTTCTTTCTATCTTTCAGGTGTCCCAGATAGATTCCATTTTCGAATGCTTACTAGAAGAAGAGGAACAAATCCTGAAAGATATGCCTATGGAATCAATTGAGTGGGCCCAGATAGTTGTCAATGTGAACAACATCATTAAGGTACAGAACTGTGTTAACTAAGATATTTGTGGGAGGGGAAGGTAAATACTGAAGAGCACTGAACAAGTTGAGTGCAGCACATCTGGGTTGCTGACATGAGAACAAAAGTGAATGTGCACATATCCACATACATTAAGAAGGAAAAGATGGTCTCATGCAGAATTAGGGACATTCTTTTTACTTATCAGTCACTGCTAAAGAGAATTTGAGAAGTTGCAGCATTTTTGGAAGTTGTGAAAGCATGAGTGTGTAGCAAAGAATGAAAAGCTTCTGCTTGAGCACTGAGGTTTCTTGCTCAATCGGTATGTTCTATACAACTGAGGGGTGTAGAAAGAAGAGGGATATTAAAAGTACATTTCAGAATTATAAAAGCCAGTATGCAGTAGCTTTTACAGTGTGTGTATATGCATGTAGACTTCAAAATACTTATGCCTTTAAATAGGACATGCTACAAGCTGCTAGTCAGTATCGTCAGTCTAGAGCCTCTTTATACAAACCAGAAGAGCTTCCAGAAAGAGAACCTGAATATATTCCATGGACAGGTGAGAAATTATTATTATTATCCTAAACAAAAATATTTTTCATGAATTTCAATCTGAAGGTTAAACCTGCTGTTAAAAGCTGCTACAAGGTTGTCAGTAAAAATAGGAGAACCCAAAGGTTTCATTTGGAGAATGAAATGGAATGAATCGATGAACAGTTATTTTGTCCAGTACTGATAATACAAATTTGACTACAAAAAAACAGTTTTGGGAAATAGCTCACCTATGGGATACATAATATTAAAATGATTGATGAAATGTGATCTATAACTGTTTTAAAAGGACTGATGATTCTCTGCTTCCGTAACAGTGTCTTGTTTTGATGGTTTAATAACAAAAAAAACTACAAGAACAAATGTTTGCAGAAACAACCACTTTCCAGTTGGTGCTTAAGCTTCCTTGTGGCCTCTGTGTATAAAAGACGCTTGTTTAGTGCTCCCAAGATAAATCTTTTGAAAAGCATGACCCATGCAAGCTATCTTGGTATGTTGTCTTGATGATTACATCCAAGTATTTCAGTCAGGTTAACAGAACTTGCCTTTTCCTTGTGTGTATTCTCTACTTTGCTTACAGATCTTGCAAGTGATTCTTCTGATAACCAGCTGGTATTGACAGTTGACAGTGTAGATAGATCTGTGTAGTTTAGGGGGTGTGGGTTTGGTTTTGTTCTCCTTTTGTTTACTACATTTTGGCCAAATTTAATAGGTAAAGATGGGAGTATGTGCTTGTTTTGGTTTTGTCTTATAGTATTGCTTTCATTTTTTTAAGAGTAAAATGTTTATTAGCTTTCTTCTTTCTATTTTTTTTATTTATACATAGTAATTGTAATGTTATACTTCAGCATAGGCTCCTTTGGTGATAGGATCATTGTTTCAATGGTCACTGTGTTCTTTCCCTAAGCATCTAGTGGCCTTCGTGCAGCAGTAATCCGTCAGCATGGAATCATTCTGCAGATGGTATATCCCCAGGTGGACAGTAACCTCCGCAGCATTGTGGCTGAGCAGTTGGTGGCACTACTGGACTGTTTCCTGGATGGCTATGCTTCTCAGCTGAAATCCGTGGACCGCCCTGCTGATCAAGAGCGATACAGCAATCTGGAAATGGAATACAAGCAGAGAAGAACAGAACTCTTGTCTCCCCTCCGTAAGTACTGTCTGTTTTCCTTAACACAAGGATTAAATGTTCTGTTTGATAAGAACATTATGCAAATCTGATATAGTAAATGGCATCTGTGTATGAATTCTGTTTTTTCTACACACTTGCCTTCAGATTATAAAAGACTGGTTTTATGATTTAAGGAGATACTTACAAAATAAAAACAGATCACAGAATTGCATCCAGGACTGTATGCATGCCCATACCTCTAATCAAACACATTGCTGCTTTAATTTTTTTCTTATGCTAACTTGGTGTTTTCTGGCAGGAATTTATCTTGAACCACTTGGCTGAAAATAGCCTATAAATGGATTTCTAAATGTTTATGTTGTTGCAAGGTGACATAAACTTACATGCTGTGGTGTTTATCGGGAAAAAGTTACTTTTTGAATCATGGTTATTTAAGAATCAAACCTGTTGTTTAGTGTGTCAGATGTGGTCAGGTCTTTAATGAGTAATTGAAAGCAAAGCCCCGTTTTTAATTGGAAATAAATTGGAGTAAATATAGTTTTAGTAACTTAATGAAGTTAATTTTTTTTTAGGCTCAAACTGAATGATACAAAATAGAACAATCTAATAACCACTGCCTCCTAACGTTCTTAAGAAAAGTCTCTTAAGCTATCATTCTTGGTTTCACTGATATTTATGGTCTCTGTTAGCTTGTAAATACTTTTTGTATTGTTACGTTCAATCTGAAGTTCATATTTCCTTACAAACAAAATTGAATACTCTGCTAACTCATGTATCTGAACCAAAAAGAATTTAAATAATGTATTTTTAATAAAAACCCCGTTAGCTTTACCTGTTGTGGTTTTGTCAAAAGCCTTTGCCTGCTGATTTTTCACTTTGTGTAATTGACTATTATTACACGTATTAAGTCGTGGGCTGAACCTACCCCTCAGCACAAATAGCAGATGGTGGTCACTTTCAGAGAAAAGGGAATGTATACCATCCATTTAGTATTCTTTCTTCCCTCTTGCATTGGGGGACCAAGGTGATAGGTATGTCAGCTTACATGTGCACAGGATGTGTATGCAGTAGGTGAGCATTTCTTTCGGAATGTGTAAGTAGGTCTTCGTGAACATTTGAAACTTGTTTTCATTTTTCTGGTCTCTGCCCTTTGTCATCATCTTACAGTCAAATGTAAGCTTGTTTGATAACTTCTTTTTCTTGGTTAGTTTCCCTGGGACAATATCAGATGGCGGCCACTTTAGCAGAGAAGTACCATGACTTTGATATCCTGGTGCAGATGTGTGAGCAGACAGACAACCAGGCCAGATTACAACGATACATGAATCAGTTTGCAGATCAGGTAACTTTTTTATTTCCTTTATATAGCTTTTTATAGTAAGTTTGCGCTTGAAATGTTGCAAAAGTTATGATTTCTTTTTTTTTCTTTAATACATATATGTATTTACATACACATGTGGGGGAAACGTGGAAAGCTGAAGTCAACATTCAGTGTTCAGAACTCAATGGAGTGTATTACCCTGAGACTGCAAAGCACGTAGTGAGAAATATGGGTGCTAGCTGTATGGGCAGTGGCTTTTCATGGGACCTTTTCTGTGCCTCAGATACATTGTCTCACTCTTGATGCCTTTCTAGCATTCTGTGACTTGTTCACTGAGGTCCGTAGTCAGTGTCCGGTTGTTTTATTACATCAATGTAATGTAAATTTAAGGATAACTTCCAGAAGAGAGAATGAGATTTTTAAATATATTAATAAAAAGTTAGTTAAGAATTGAGTAAGAAGGTAGGGATATTGTTGTGGTCTTTTTATTGCTCTGCTAGGTACTTACTGGACAACTCTTCCAGTGTTAAAATGTGGTTTAAAAACTTCTAAGTTTGCTGAAAGATTGGAAAGCTTAAGGAAGAGGCCGTAGAGACTTCCTGAAGTGAGTGGGACTGGGACAGAAGTTTCCTAATTTGAGATTTGGTGACATCACTTTGTTTAGTTTTCCACAGCCACTGTGGAAGGAGAAATCCTGGTGTCTACAGGTTTCCTAATAGCGTACAGAAAGGTTCTTTTAATTAAAAGAAAAAATACCCGTAATGGACAGAAATTATTTTAAAGGTTTTGAATAGTAAGGATTCAACATTTATTTACTGCCAAAGAAGGGGATAAAGTATCCTTTTTTTTTTTTCTTTTTTAACCTTCACATCTTTTATTTTAAAGGAAAAATGTAAAACTTTCTGAAGAGAAATGACTGTTGCAAGTGCATGGATCAAGTCTGATGGGTAGAATATCAGACTGATGGCCTCCTCAAACTTAATTTTTAGAACTGTTTAATGCAGTTAAAATTTAGCAGTATTCTAAAATTACTCTGTAAAGATTAAGCAAACCTCAAATCTGGACTAGTTATTTGTTTTAGTTATTAGTTATTGAAGTTATTAGTTATTGAAGTTTTTGAGGATAAAATAGAGGAGCTTGGTTTTTTTTTTTAAGGCACCATTTTTAACTGATGGAGAAGTAAAGTTGTAGGTTCACTTGGAGATAGGATGGAATGTTTCAAGAACAGTGACAGCAGAAGTAAACAGAAATACATGAAAGGAAATCGAGCAGAGTTCTGAGGGCAGCAAAGGAACAAGTGAAAAATACAAGACTGGGACTGTGATTGATGTGTTACCTGTTCCCATTCCTGTGGGTTAACATGCAGAACTTACATTTGGCCCTTTGTTCAGTTACACACCGCATCCTTCGGTGGAACAGCATCTGTTGCAGAGTAGCTCATGAATTCTTTAAACACTGTTTCTGTCATGACTCCATAGATTTTTCATCAACATTACTTGTGTGTGTCTTATTTTGTTAAGAAGGTTTTTACCGTGTTCTTACCAACTGTATTTTTATGAAGCATTTTGCCTCAAGAAGAACAAGATGTTTAAATGTGACTTTTAAAATGTGTTCATATTGCTGTTATCTCCAGAATTTTTCAGATTTCCTGTTTCGCTGGTATCTGGAAAAAGGAAAGCGAGGGAAGCTGTTATCTCAGCCTATTGCTCAGCATGGACAGCTGGCCAATTTCTTGCAAGCTCATGAGCATCTGAGCTGGTTACATGAAATCAATAGTCAGGATTTGCAAAAGGTAGGTCTTCTTAAACAAAACCAAGCTGAAATATTGCATATTAAACAAATCAAGTACATACTAAAGTAGAAAAATTATGTAGTTATGACTTCATCATCAAAAAACAGCTTATCTAGATGAGTTAGGGGAGAGATGATAGATTATTAATGGAGTACCAAAGCCTCCCTCCAGGCACCATCTGGTATATCATATAAGCCACTGCACCATGTAATGGAGATTAGGGCTGCTTTTCATCCCGTGTTGGTAACTCGTATTCTTTTATCAAGGGAAGTTTTGTTTGATTGCATGATCACTACGTGAATGGAATTGGGGGTTTACAGTGAGTACAGTGTAATACAGTGAGTATCAGTAGCGTTACCAGGTTATCTAGTGAGGGAAAACCTGAAACTTGTATTTCAAGACTATTGAAAGTAACCTGAAGGTATCACAAAATTAAAAAAGGTATTGATTAATGTCTTACATACATTTTTTACAAATTGGGGGGGGGAGGGGGTTAGTAGCAAACAGCGTTTGGTATTTGCTATTAAAACAATAGCAAAGAGGGAGGTAAAAAAAAAATACCAAACCACAAACAAAACCACCCTGAGAGTATTGTAATATTCCATTTGTGTTGACAGAGGTTTTCTCTGTTACACCAAAGCACTGTGAAGATGGGCAAGGGTTTTAAAATACACAAGTAATTAGGTTTGGATAGTTTTTCTGAGTAAGTGCTCAAAAAGTTTCTTTTCCTTTGTCTGGTAACCAAAGGTACAGGCAAGAATTTGTCTACTGCAGCAGTTACATGTATAATTCTGTTTTGTCAGATTCCTGAATTAACAAGTAAATCAGTCTGCGTGTGAAATTGTTCTCTCAAAGCATATTCGTCTGTCTTTTCTGGCTAGCCTTGAATAAGATCCCAGAGGTATAATATGTGAAGTTGCAATTTATCCTTTGATCATAAGATAGTTTTTCTTGATTAATACTGAAAAGACTGGCTGCAATTGAGGTAGAGATCTGTGTCTCTTCCTGAAGAGAGTAATGCAGAGTTTTAATGTGCAAGTTGTGTGACTTTTAAAAGTAAGGGTTATAATATTACAAATTATAAATAGCTGTGAGACTGCAGTTCAGATTAAATGCTTACCAGTTACCATTCTGATATTAACTTTAGCTGATTTCTAACCTCTTTATTAATTTCAGGCTCACAGTACACTGCAGACTTTAGCAAATACGGAGACACGGTATTTTGCAAAGAAGAAAACACTTCTTGGCTTGAGCAAATTAGCTGCACTGGCATCTGACTTCTCAGAAGACATACTGCAAGAGAAAATAGACGGTAAGAAATAAAAACAGCAAAGTGAAGAATTGACTAATGGAGTTACTGAGTTAGAATCACGGTAATTTTGCAGATTATTAATTTGTTAGGTTGAGGGCTCTAATAATGTGATCATAGCTGATCATTTTGCTCATAGTAGGAAGGATAAAGAATACAATGTGAGGGACTACCCTGAGCTATTCACTTTCACCTCTGAGTTAGGACTGTGAGCATGGGAAGTTTGTATCTTTTCAGTTTTTCTAATAATACAGAAAATATTGGCATAGATAAGAAGCTGCTCAGTATTTTACGAAGTCATTAGACAGTTCTGAAGTGGCTTAAACTTACTAACCCTTCACGCAGTGTGTTTTCGTGAAGCTGCATTTTGTTTTTCAGATACAAAGTAAAAATGCTTTAATTTCTTAAAGCCTGTTGATTGGATAGCTCTCAATTCTAAATTCTTCTCAAGTCCTGAGACTCAAGTTGTACAAGAAAATCAGTAACAATACTGTATTGGTATAATGTACCTGCAAATACATACATTTGTGATAAAGTGCTTTCTCAGCATCTTACTCTCTGTATTTAGAAAGGTTACAGTGACAGTGTTCCATGATGCTCTAACTGAAAGGATGTTAATGGGAAAAATAGGAATACCTGTTCTGCTTCATGAGCAAATGTAACGGTTCTAATGGCTTTGCCATTCCTGTCACATTGGAAAATACCCTTTTCCTGACACTGCAGCACATGGTGCTGTGAGTTTGGGGGCTGGAAAATTCTGTGCTAACAGTTAAGTTGGTTCTGGCCACCAGGGGGAGGCTTTGAAATACTTCTCAAGGTTACTGCTCAAGCTTTCTTTGCTGATCTTCATATTTATCTGTGTATGTTCTGTACAATTCTTAAAAGAGATCCTGTTGAAAAAGCCCAGGGAAAATGATGATAACTAAGTAGGCTTAACAAATTATTTGTAGCTTGTAATAATAACGATATATTATCTGCCTTTTAAATTATAAAACATTGCGTGAAATCTTAAAGCTTAAATTTGCTTTTTGAGGTGCTCCCTCACCACTGTGGGGAAAGAACCCCAAACCAACACACACCTATGCCAATGTGAAGAATCTAATCCTCAAATAGGAACACTGTAGAAAAATGAGGAAATTAGTGCTTTATTTGAGTAGACCAGTGGACCCTCAAAATTTGGTCTGGTCTGTACTCCACTACATGTTTCTATGTGACACATGACATGGCTTTTAAATCTTATACTCTTTGTATGTCAGTTTCCTATTGATAATTATTTCTGCCATGTTTTGTTTATCTATGTAAACAGATAAAGTGCTCATTAGAATTATTGTCCCATTTCTACCATCCAGTGGAACGGGGCAGGCAGGGCAGGGTTCACACAGTGTGGCTGAAATTATTCTTTTTTGATTGCTTCAGCATAATAAGTCTCTAACCCCCAAGCAGATGATGCTGGAAAGTAAAACATTCAAAAATGGACTAATCCATGAGATGGAGCAGGTCCATGGCATGGGTCTTCAGCCAAAAGGTAGCTCCTAAAAAGTGCAGCCAACTTAACTTCCCTGCATAGTGCAACAGCTTGCCTCAAATTCTGTGCATTCACTTTGTGGTTCTGGGAAAAAGGAAGAGTTACTAGTCTGCATTACTGGGAACCTGAGTAGAAAGTGACAACTAATTCACCAGGATGGCCGTATTGAAGTGGAAGTATTTCTGTGTCCAAACAGAATGCATCATAGCAAACACTTGCAGACCTGAATAATACTGTGACTTGACAGTTATTACTGTGCCATAGAATTTGTTATTACATTTTAATAACATGAAACATTCATTTCTTTAAACGACTACAAGAAATATCAGAACAGGAACGCTTTCTGTTACATCAGGAGACACTTCCTGAACAATTACTGGCAGAGAAGCAGTTGAACCTCAATGATATGCCAGTGTTGTCTGCATCTCAGCTCATTGATGTAAGTATCTCATCTTCTTCATTACACAGGTAAAGTTCCACTATGTTTTCTGCCTCTGTGTGACAAAATAAATGAGAAGATCACAGCTGTCTTTATTCCTTATACGACTTGCAAAGTACCTGAAGATCTGATGTATTAATAGGTTTATCTTTGCTTAGTTTCTGCCAGCAGCAAACTTCAGAATGCTGGTTTTAGTTCAGATTTCTTCTTGCTGAATGTGTGCTTTCGAGTGCTGCTAGGAGAAAAAGCAAATCAAGTCAGTATCAGAAGCTGATTTACTGGTCTAAGGCAGTTTCTGCGTGTGAGACAATTTTTACCTTCTGTTTCATTCTCAGTAGGGCAGAACTTGGACGGCAGAAGGAACAAAGGATTCCACCTTAGTGGGCAGGGATGCTGCAATCTAGAAAAAGAAACGGCTAGAAGCAGGAAGAGGCTTTTGGTCACCTGTTGCAAAGAGGCACCCAAAGTATTTCTATTTCCTTTTTCTTTTTGTAAAACAAACAAAAACCTAACCCACACTGAAACAAATACATGAACTGCTCCAGTACTGGGATCAGTAATAGCTCTGACTCCTTTTCCACACCCCTTTCTGGTGGTAGCCAGGAACCAGTAAGCCTTACTGCTTCTGCCTTGTTGACAGCATATTTTTACCATCCAGTGATGCACACAAAAAACATTCAGTGAGTAACGATACATTGTAAAACAAATCGGGTTTTGGCTGGTTGTCAGTTTTGCAGCTCCTCACTTTCCCATAATCCTGTGGAAAATCAAAAGCTGATAGTGTGCTTGTTTACATTCTCTCAGTTTTCTTAGCAGAGGTAATAGCAGATTCTGAAGTCATTACTTGCCTGTTAAGTGAGGCTACCTGTGGGATTAGGGAAGAGTGACTTGGCAAGTGCTGGCACCAAGACAGTTTTCCTTCTGAATTCTTTGTTATTGTCAAACCAGTGTTCATACGTGCTACTTGCAATGTGAGAATGAAACTCAGAAAGTGTAAATAGTGTTAATGTTCATTTTCCTTTGAAGTACTAATTTAGAGGTTGTGTGTGTGTGTGTGTGTGTGTGTGAAATATTGATACCAAACTTTTCAGTTTTAAAGGGTGAAAGGCAGTCCATGCGCTTAAGTACTGCTTTGAGCTTCATTACCAAAATCATTCTGAGAGCTTATTTGTGAAGCTGAGCTCTGGCTACAATAATCCAGGAATGTTACAGCCTTAAATGGTATTTAAATTTGAAACCTAGCAGCCTTAATATCCAGTATCATTTGTCCACGGACCATTGTCATGTAAGTGGAATGCTGCTCTAAAACATTAAGTATATTCCATACTGCAAAAATACTTGTCGTTGAATCATAGTGTCATAGTATCATAGTATGGTTAGGGTTAGAAAGGACCTTTAGATCATCTAGTTCCAACCCCCATGTTTTCGTGAGAAGGTCATGTAAGTGAAAAAATACACAGTAGTCTTCCCACAATGAGTTGTCCATGATATCAGTTACATTAGTTTGTAAGCTAAAAATAATTCTCTGCATTAATCTCTCATCATAGATGTACATATGTGATGAGAACAGAAGGGCCAATGAATATGACTTCAAGAAAGCACTTGATCTGCTGGAATACATTGACGAGGTAGGAAAAGTTTTTGAAGGATTTCTAACCCAGAGTCGTATGTTTTTATTTATTATTATTGGTATTTAAGCTAGAATGGTGCATCTGTAGTGAGTTAACAAATTAGCTTAGTGTACAGTAATTGAACATAACTCCTGATGTGTGTTTTCAGTTTGTTTTTAAGTCGCTGGAGAATTAATGCCAAATGTGGTTTAGATCATTTAAGAAAAATGACACTCCTCATCTTCACTTCCCATTTATAGTCTAGAGTTTCTTCTTTAGAGTGTTGCTTCCTTAAGGAACAGGATTAAGATCAGCTGTTTGCAGGAGTTTAGTTCTTGTATCTTCCCTATTGGCAGTTCCTCTGATTGTCAGGAGATAATGTGGGATAGTCACCAGCTTTTTAACATGTTAATAGCATTGAACCACAGATTTGCTATCTGCTTTCTCACTATCTCCTTGTATGATGTAGTATCTTGTCAGGAGCAATTTTTCACTAAGCATAAATAAATCAGCTTCTGAGGAGCATCAAACCTGAATTAACAACAGTCTTTGCTAAAAAGCTAGAGTTGTGTTATTTTAGTGAAAGTGTTCCTTACCAACTGAAAATGAGAGCTCTTCTCTGATTTTCCCAGTTACCGCTAGTCTGGTAGGGCTCCAAGTTAAAATCCTCTCTGTAGTAGTGCTTTGTAAACAGCATTGTGCCATTTTGTTGGTCTGCAATAACTTTTGGGTTGATAATTATAAATATCTATAATTGCTTTTAAATTTTTAAGTTTTGAATTGTATTATTTTTTTATTTTGAATAACATTTATTGTTATTAACTACTCAGGGTTTTTTTTCTTTATGTATGAGTATGTTTACTTGTCCTGTCTTTAGTACTATGTTATATTTCATGTATGAAGGACAGAGTATTATTGCTTAGAGTAGTACATAATACATACTCTGAATTCGTTTTCTTTAGTTTAAAAAGAAAATTCAGTAACTTCTTTTTGTAATAAATATTTCCTTCATTTTTACAACATAAATAGTACAAATAATAACATTTTGCAGTAAAATAAACTTGAGTGAACTCATTTGGTTCTCTTTTAAATTAGTTTTCCTCTGAAATCTTGTCAACACAATTCATGAACACTGAGATGAAGTTGGGGTTTTTATCCAGATAAATGTCACTCTAAAAGCATGAGATTTCAAAATGATTTTTTGCTCAGTTATTTGAGTCTCTAACAACTTGGTGTAGAACCAGTCAGCATGAATTAGAGATGGTGGTTTAGGGTCTAAAAGCTATCTGTTGCCTAGTTTTCTCTGCTTTTCTTTTGCAAAAGTGTAGCATAATGTGAAGACCCATTCTCTTGCTTTCAGTCTTCTAAATTCAAGTGTTTGTGGTTTCTGTTATCTCTTCTGACGGGAATTTAAAGTAGGTGCGATGCTTTGGGATATTGAGGGGTGGAAAAAAATACATGTATTTTTTCTGACATTACATTTTTAAAGGGGGTTTGACATCAATTATGTGAAAGTTTCTGTGCAACAAAGGAACTGTCCTTTCCAGGACAGCTGTGTATCTTTGAAGAGATTTACTAATATGCTTGTAAAACACACATGCTAATGTGGACACTAATGCATGCTAGATAGCTTGGCCATGCTGAGAAAAGAACCTTGACTTCAGTCATCATTTAGCACATGTTAAAATGAAACTTGCCTAGAATACCACATTTTACGAATTGGTATTTGTTCATGTGCTTTAAAATAGGCCCTTTTCCAAACTGAGGTAGCTGGTCTTTAGCAGTCCTGTGGTGATGAAAGTCTAAGACAATATTTTCAAATGGAAATAAACAGTCCTTGATGTTTCAAGAGTCCAATCAGGTCATCAGTTAAAATACCCTATGTTAAAAACAGGGCTCAGCAATTGAAGAATCTAATGCATTGGTATAATCTGTGTGATGGAACAATTATTTCTTTAAGAAAATAATGAAAATTTTTAACTTGCTTGTCTTTTCTCCTTATATGAATTGAAGGGAGAGGAAGTGGATGTAAATGATCTAAAACTTAAAATTCTCTGTAAGGCTCTCCAAAGAGATGGGTAAGTCCAATATGAATATAATTTACTGGGAGTATTTGTGACATAGCTGTTCCAGAATTGCATTTTGGTATACTATTCTCTAGCTCACTGAAAAGATTGAATTTCATAGCATAAGGTTAGTAAAGTATGAAGTATTTCATCAGAATGTGGCTTTTTGTTTGTAAAGTGAAACCCCAGCAAAAAAAAAATCTGTATGACTTTGTTCACTTAGCTCCCTGGCAACGTACAATGCATTCTTAGCACCTGAGACAGAAATGTACCTGTGCAGCTTTCATTCCTGAGCCCTTCGCTGAGGTAAAAGAAAATGACTGATGCCGAAAGGCTTTTTTTCT
This sequence comes from Pezoporus wallicus, assembly GCF_028554395.1. Taxonomy (NCBI): domain Eukaryota; kingdom Metazoa; phylum Chordata; class Aves; order Psittaciformes; family Psittacidae; genus Pezoporus; species Pezoporus wallicus. The sequence goes on from NW_026637663.1 coordinate 8,546,327, forward strand.
TTTGACGCATCTCAGACAGAAGCTAGTTAAGAGCAACACAAGCTGAGGTCACTCCTGCAAACTTCACTTATTTTGGGCCATTGTACCACATTGATAAGCTCATGACCGTTTCGAGTTAAAGCTGCATTCTTGACTGTAAGGGATTGAAGCTGTAAATATTACTTAAAAGAGCCATTCTCAGGGGTGTTCACCACCAAATACAGGCTGAATCCAACTGGTCAGAAGAATTGCCTCATCAGCCAGTGCTGCTGTTTGTTCCCAAGTTAAATAACTCAAATGGCATTTCCTCCCTTTCCTTTCTAATTTTTGGAAGTTATCCACCTTTTCTAATGCTCATCCATGTTCCAGGAGGACCTAAGGAGGGAAAGATGAGGAGAGAACATGTTCCAACTGTACTGTGCCATTTGTGACTAAAATGGAAATAAGCAGCATTTGGATTCACAGTTATACATAGGATAGATTCCAAAGTCTGAAGAAAATAAGTCATTGTCCCATGTGACACAAATAATATACAGAAGCAGGTTCCTATAGTATTCCAAGTATTTTTTCCCCTTCTGTGATTTTTCAAGACAGAAGAATCCAGAACTCCTACATGGCACCATTCCAGTAATTGGTTTATGACCTGTTCAGCCTGGGCTGAGAACAGAGATCTGAACATAATATTTGAAGCACTCGTCACACAGAGTGCTGACACAACTTTTCCCACTCTGCTAGCTAACCAGATGCAATTTGAGATCACTTTGCATTTAGATCACTTCAAGATCACTTGAATAGCGTTTAGAAAACTTAATATCCCAGTTGCATTTCCAGTCCAGCAAGGCTTTCAGAAGCTTACAAAGAGGTTGATGGCTATTTCAAAAGAGGTAGTGTTAGCTTTCATCTGTGTGCAAAAGTAAATGTTTGACGTTACAGTACGTACTTTTAAGGATGGCATCTGTTTTCTAGCTTAACAGCTACAAATGGTGGTAAGCTTCTTGTGTAGAATGGAGAGCCTTGCTGAATGTGCTTCTGGTGTTCTGGTAGGGTCCTTGCTGTCCTCTGTGCCTAGGAGGAGAAAATTCCCCAGGCCCCTTCCCTCCCTCCTTCCCTCACATTTTTCCCAGTAGAATTGAAGATGAAATCCTAGATGTTTGTGAGTTTAAGTGACATCCAGGGTCAACCTGTGGTTTCAGTGAAGCGTAGAGGCTTTGTCAGTAACAGCTTCTGGGTGCCAGGTTGGGATCTCTTGGAAGAGTGTCCCATTGGCCCAAGGAGGTTCATGTTTGTGTAGAGAGTGATACAAAAACTGGTTTTATCCGGCAGTTTCACATATGGAAGAGGAAGTTTAAGCAACTGAAAGGTCAGAACCACGGCAAAACAAGATAGATTGGTGTTGGCTTAAAACTGCTGCATGCAAAGTTCTGCAACGGTGAAAAATTGTCATCTAAAATAATCTTTCTCTTAGAAAAACCTTTTTTAGCAGAGATAAGACTTGCATTCACAAGTCTCCACCTTCATATTTAATCACAAATGAGACAAACTATGGTTTGTGTCTGTGATGCTGTTACAGGCCTGAAAGTTAGATTTTACAGGGTTTTTTTCTTTCTTTCCTCAGTTTGCTTTTTTATTGGTGTAGGGTGTTTTTTATTGGCGTAGGGTAAAACATGTGAAACTTTTTAGCAAACTGATGCTCTTGCTTTATTCTACAATCTATACCTTCATCATCTCAATTGTAAAATATGATTACTAAGAACAGGCAATTCTTATCTTTATGGATTATTTTATCAAATAAATAATATTTTCTTTTACAGTTTACAAGACAGGAAGCATTTCTTTTGTCTTCCTAACTAGACTACATTATAGTAGTGCAATTTTATTGCAGTTTTGCTCTTGGAATAAATAATAATTAACACAAGATGGAAAAAAAACTCGAGCTATAGCCAAGCACACAACACTTCTGTGTGAACATGGTTTAATTACCTTTGATACTTTACCAAGTTCTCCTGCATTTGGTTCTTACTTGTTTTCATTTGGTTTCATCTGTGCAATTCTTTCCACAAATTATTCTCTTTCAGATGGTCCAGTTCAGATGGTAAAGATGATCCAATTGAAGCATCTAAAGATAGTATATTTGTGAAAATACTCCAAAAACTATTGAAAGAAGGTAAAGTATACTTAAACTTCTTGAAATTGTTTACTCCTTTCAAAAGCTGCTTAAGATGAATACTGATATGCAAGAAGTAGCCTTAAGAAGTTCTGAGTAATACAGACTTCTATATGCATTTCACTAATTACATTCCCATGGAGCTCATTGGATCTCTGTGATGTGTTGAGGGGATAAGAGATGAGCAGATCTCTTGGTTACAATCTTAGTACCCTCAAATTATTTGCATAGTAGGGCAGCCATTGGATTGTTAGCAGTTTCTTACTACAATAAAGGATGCCTTCTGGAGTTAAATGCATGTCTTCTGTAAGGTGCAGGATTAGTAACTAACTGACTGCCACTCAAAAGAGCTTGATCTATTTTAGCTTAAATATGCTTTTGCTTTTGGTTTCTCTGTCCAAAAGCAAAAAAATAATGATCCATTTCCCCCAGTTAAACCTGACCATGGGAAGTTATGGCCATGGAAGCTGGAGAGGAGGGAAGCCATTTAGAGTCAAAGTCTGTTTTAAATACTACTGCATATGAACCTTTTCCAGAAGAGAGAAGGTTCCAGAACAGCTCTGATTTTGTGTCCTCAGTCCTGCCAGCATCTTTTCCTTTGTGAGATTTTTACAACCCAGGCTGAAATGTATTTACTACATGACTGATCTTTCTTTTTGCTTTATTTTTTTATTTTGGTGAAGTGTTACGTAAAGATTTGGATTTTATGTTTCAGGATTTTAAGCTTAATCATAAATTCACTGAGAAGCTCTTAACTCAGTTTTACAGGTTACTTAAGCTTTATTGTATTTCTTGACATGTGTAACAGGATTAGATCTTCTCAATTCCAAAAGAGTAATTTAACTCTGAGGCAGGCACAGGTGTTTACTTAAAAATGATCTTAACTGCTAATGCAGGGTACATTTATCAGTGTTGTAATAAAAGGTTTTGTGTTGTAGGAGTTCAACTAAGTGAGTATTTACCGGAGGTGAATGACATGCTGCAAGCAAATGAACTTGGCAACTTGAAATGTAATCCTTACTTCAGATTTGTGTTAAAGGCAAACTATGAACTTTATGTTCAGGGACAAGCATGATTCTCACTATTTTTTAAAATACTTTTTCTAAAGAGCTGTTAAATTCCTGTGTACTGTTTTATGTTCTGTTTATTTGTTTTGTTAAAACTTTGTAATAAAATCTACATGAGTAATACACTTGGTCCTAAATGTATAGACATCAGTGCTTTAGTGAGGGGAGGCAGAGTTGTGTTTTCAGACAAACGAGAAAGTTTTCGTTTGCTGGGCCTTTTCTAAACTTGCTGTTTCATTTTATATCTTCATTAGTATGAATCCTGCCTGAGACTCAAAGATGTGCAGACACATAGGGTGAAATGTGGGACCCACTGCAGAAGGTGGGGAAACTTTTGATCTCTCTTCATTGGGGCTGGGGTTTCATACTGAAAATGTTAATGCTGGGTGACTGTGTAGCTTACCTCAGAAACAAATGATTATTAGATTACTCTCTTCTTGTACAATGTTTTTTGCTGCAGACGCTAGGTAATTTCACTTTTGCATTAAAGGTTACTGGCACAAAAAAGGGTAACTGGGTTGACAATGGTCACTCAGCCTGTTTGGGGTGGAAAAGGATAAAGCACAATTTTCTAAGTCCTCTGGTCCAGTAAATACACCATTCTTTCAGTTTCTATCTGTAACATCAAACTTTTCAAAACATTTCAATATTTTATCTGTGCAACTTTCATTTTAGCTCTATCCAGATTTCTAGAATATATGTAAAAATGAGATTGGCAGCTCACCATGCAGTCATTCACCGCAACTGTTTGAGCCTTGGCTCAGAAGAAACCTAGAAAGCAGTGATGGAAGTGTGGGAGTCCAGCATGGTCTTCCTTGCTCGGTCCCTTGTTCTCTATAAGTTGATGCTACTCATTTTCTGCCCCAGTTAGTTTTCTCTGATGTGGGAATAAAAATCCATTTGACTTTTCAATTTTAATTACTCTGACTGAAGTAACTTTTACTCAAAGATTAAAATCTGCTGCAATTCTGATGCGTTGCACCTTGCTGTTGCAAGCAGCTCAACAGCCAGAGTCCGTGCAGAGCAACTTGAATGCCCTTATGTTTTACTTGTCTGGCTTGCTGCCTGCTGCAATAACTTGATCCAACAGCTGAGAAGGTCAGAAGTTAAACTGGTTGAAGAGAATCCAGTTTCTAGTTTTAAAAGCACAGCTCCCGTTCCATGCTCCCGCTCCTCTCTGTACTAATACAGTAAGCCGGGCTGAGAGTCTGAACATGTTTGGAAGAATAGATTTATCTAGAGCGGTTCTAACTAATATGGGAAAGAAATGCACTAGCAGTCATCTTCTAAGATTGTTCTAAGAAGCAAACTCTGCTGTTTTGCAGCCTTGCATGGCTGAGAGAAAGAAGTATGGGTAGAGCTGCCAGCTGTGGCTTCAAAGGAGTGGGTCCTTGAAAGCCTTATTCCATATGCTTGCTTGAAAGTCACTTTAAAGTTGCTTCCACATTTAACATCTTGAGATAAAGGGAATAATAGAACAAATGGTTGCCACCCCCTGCTCAAATATGTTCTACCTGAACTTTTACTAGACAAATTTTGATTGAAGTGGAATCTCTAATTGACTGTCCACCATAAACACTTCAGGTGTATCTTACCCCTTCCCAGACTGTCAACCCTCTGTACTCTGTCTGGGGTGGCAGGGTAAGCCCAGGGAAGCTTGCTTCAGAAGGAAGTGTTTCTGTTCATCCTTTTCTATCCATCTGCTTCAAGGTGCCTGGCTCCTCTGCTGGGTTGGTTTTATTCCAGCTGGTATAGAAGTGTTCTCCAGGTTCTCGGGAAGCAATCAGTCATGTAGGCTCCGCAACTAATGTTTTATTCCACTGCTGGGCTGGGAGGCTTTTGGCATTTGTACAGCAGCTTTCCATCCAGCTATTGCCAGAACAGAAGGAGTTTACTTAAATAAAACCTCATTAAAATAACTTCCACGTCGAAACTGAAGTCTAATGTTCTTGTATGAGGAATGTTGAGCTGGTCACTATTCCATTGGGAAGCTGGAAGAGGCTGGGATGTGGGGCTGTTCCTTCTCTCCTTCCCCTGGATCATTATGTAATAAGCCATCCTGATGCTCAAATCCGGTCTCAGATTACTGTATGGGGAGGATGCCTTCATTTACCACTGCGTATCAAAGGTCATGCCAGAGCTTTAGGTTGTTTCCACACATAACAAAAACAAATAACCTGGGGACAGAAAGACCCTTAAGTCAAAATGGCTTAAGGAGTATGTATAGCTCCTTTTGAATAACTGTATGTTGTTTCTTAAACAGTTGTTTTCTCAGTAATGGAAAGCACATATTGTATGAGATGTCCACACTCCTATCCTCTGTTGTCACGAGAGTGGCAGGAAAGCTTCAGTTATCATTCGTGATCCATTTCAGAAGTTGTGCCTTGTGGACAGTGATCTTTGTGCCCAGCTCTGTTCTGGAAACTAACTTCAAAACTGAAAATTCCTGGTTTCTACAGCAAAAAGTCTTGTACAAAGAGAGAGTGGAGTTACCTGACAGAATACTCATTTGTTAGCTACACAGGTTGCTTTGAGCAACCTGGTCTAGTCGAGGGTGTCCCTGTCCATGGCAGGGGAGGTTGGACCTGGATGATCTTTAAGGTCACTTCCAACCCAAACCTTTCTGTGATTCAAATGTTTTCTGACTTGAGACCAAAACCAAATTCATTCAGTGAATGTAAAACATCCAGTAAACCATTAGATCTACCTGCTGAAAATGATCTTTTGTGCAGGACTCTAAAAATTTGACATTGCCATTGGGGGTTTTGCTGTAAACTAGATTGGGGTAGAGAGAAAGCTAAAAGAAACAAGGTTTATGCTTGTGTCAGGTTTCATTGAAGGATTAACAATGTTTATCCTTCAGTGATGTTAGGCTTTCTGTTACTTGACTTCTGATTCGACACAACTGTCTGTATTTTGGAAGCCACAGCAGAGCATTACAGCTCTGTAAATAGATTTGATGGCTGTGATGCCTTTAAGTGCTTTCAGGCTTCAGAGTTTTGTACAGCCAGTTGTTGATGACAGAACTCCTCTTCAACAAGAAGTTGAAGAATAGTATGAGAGAAGAGCGTGTTTTGTCCCCAGCATACTTCAGTACAGGAATAAAAAATCTGTAGCAGAATGAAACAGAGATCTGCCAAAGGTAAAGAGGAACACTGCCAAACTGGAAGATGCAGAGAAAAGTTCTCTGCTCCTCTGTTGACCCATCTGCTCTGCCTTGCAATGGAGGAAATCAGCTGCAGAAATGTCTTCATTTGCAGGAGACTCCTCGCAGCATGAGCCGTTCTGGCTTACCATTTCTTCTTGCTCTTCTCCTGACTCACTAAATTTTAAATGGCTTTACTCTTGGCCAGTTGTGCCTTCAAAGAAGGTCTTGAAGGTTGATTTGCATCAACTCATTAGCAGGGCTGAAAATCTGCTTGCATTTCTGCCTCTTCATCGGTTACTGGAATGTCTCTATAAAGTCTCTCAAGTGTCCCACATGGAATCTCTGCTTAAGCATCTGTAGCCGTATAAGATGTCCTGTTCCTCTTCACTTGCATAGTACCTTTGTCTTGTCAGAGATGACTTGCCTGTGAGACCGCACTCCTTTTGGAAAGCGTGAGCCACAGCGGTAGCTGGAGCATCCCCTCGTTGCCCGGCCAAGCTCAGTGGCCATCAATGGACACTCAGTAATGTCACCAGCATTCACGGCTACGTCAGGGATCAGGCGGTTGCTGGGATTAATGCTTCACTGGGTGTCTCTTCAGGTGCCTAACAGATGTCATCTCATGCGTTTATTTCCCATTTTTAAATCACAGCAAAGAAACAGCACACACTGTTTTCTTACCTCGGTGTGTAAAGCTGTGGCCATCGCCACATGCAGTGCTGTTACGTGCAAACCACGGATCTACCTTATCATGTTACCTGTTCTCACAGCCCCTTCTTCCCGCTGGCGCCCACCTATACTCTCAGACCTGAGGGTCGTGCTTCCCTTTGCGGCCCCAAACTTCAGGGCCGCGGCAAGTCACGGCCATGCAGCCGAAAGCGCCCTTGCCTCCCCTGGCCCGCTCCGCCCTCACACTCCGCCGGGCTCGGGCGCGAGCCAGCTGCGGCCGCTGCCTCAGCAAGGCCGAGTCCCGGCGCTGTCCCCCGCAGGGCGGCGGCGGCGGCCCCCACCTGCCTGCTCCTCAGCGGGCCCTGCAATGCCGGGGGATTATTTCAGCCGCGGCCGCGGGTGGCTGGGGGGGCTCTGCAGACGCGCCTTATACGGCCGGGCCCGGCTCACCTGGGCCGCGGCCAGAAGCGCCTTCTTTGGGCAACGCCGGGCCGGGGCCGCGCCGGGCCCGACACCCAAATATGGCGACGGCCGGGGCCGCATTCCTGGGGGCCGACCGCCGCCGTGATAAAAGGGTCGGTGTCCGGCGGCGGCACACGAGCTACCCTGCGAGCAGCGGGACGCCTCTCTGCCAGCCGTCCGGCGCGCCGAACCGCAGCCAGCACAGGTAAGCCCTGCCGAGCCCCGGCCCCGCCGCCCCTCGCCGCTGCTGCCGGCCGGCCGTGAGGCTGAGCCCGCGCCCCCCGTGCTCCCGCAGACAACCGGCACCATGTGCGACGAGGACGAGACCACCGCGCTCGTGTGCGACAACGGCTCCGGCCTGGTGAAGGCTGGCTTCGCCGGGGATGATGCCCCGAGGGCCGTGTTCCCTTCCATCGTGGGCCGTCCCCGCCACCAGGTACGCGCCGTCCCCTTCTGAGCCTGCCCTGAGGCTCTGCCGCAGCCGTGGCTCTGGGTGCCCGCCGCCTCCCAGCCTGCTGCATGGAGGGAGGATGACCGGCCTGCTGGGGAGCCCCGTGCTGCTGCCCTTGGAGAGGTTGCTGAGCCCCTGCTTTTCTCCCTGCAGGGTGTCATGGTGGGTATGGGTCAGAAAGACTCCTACGTAGGAGATGAAGCCCAGAGCAAGAGAGGTATCCTGACCCTGAAGTACCCCATTGAGCATGGCATCATCACAAACTGGGATGATATGGAGAAGATCTGGCACCACACCTTCTACAATGAGCTGCGTGTAGCCCCTGAGGAGCACCCCACCCTGCTTACTGAGGCCCCCCTGAACCCCAAAGCCAACCGTGAAAAGATGACCCAAATCATGTTTGAGACCTTCAACGTCCCTGCCATGTACGTGGCCATCCAGGCTGTGCTGTCCCTGTATGCCTCTGGCCGTACCACTGGTGAGTGCAGGTGTCCCGCTGGCCCCAAGCAAGGATGCCCAGGACTAGTCCCTGACAGCTGACAAGTGCTCTGTCCCCAGGGCAGGACTCTTCGTGGGCTGTGTCTCAGGTGGCTGCTTCTTGTTTCCCCAGGTATCGTGCTGGACTCCGGTGATGGTGTGACACACAACGTCCCCATCTATGAAGGGTATGCCTTGCCCCATGCCATCATGCGCTTGGATCTGGCTGGCCGGGACCTCACTGACTACCTGATGAAGATCCTGACTGAGCGTGGCTATTCCTTCGTCACCACAGGTAAGCATTATTCCCTGCCCCAGAACATCCCCTCTCGCTTCTGACCCTTGCATGTCTTGGGGTGCTGCAGCCTCTTGCCCCATTGCACGCCCCATGAGTGCTTCCTGTTCAGAGTTTGTGTGACGCTGGGGGTTTGGAGTCCCAGCAGACCCATGGAGAAGGTGTCAGCGTTCCCTGTTTCTCCTTTGCAATCACTGATGCCTTTTCTCCCCTCTGACAGCTGAACGTGAGATTGTCCGTGACATCAAGGAGAAGCTGTGCTATGTAGCGCTGGACTTTGAGAACGAGATGGCCACCGCTGCCTCTTCCTCCTCCCTTGAGAAGAGCTACGAGCTGCCTGATGGGCAGGTCATCACCATCGGCAACGAACGTTTCCGTTGCCCCGAGACACTCTTCCAGCCTTCCTTCATTGGTGTGTGTGCCCCACTCCCTCTCCTCTCCCCTGCCAGCTCCGCCTCTCCAAGTCCTCTGTAGAGCTCTCGCTCTGTTGCTTAACTTGTGCCTGCGTTTCCCCTTTTCCCTGTCGCCAGGTATGGAATCTGCCGGTATCCATGAGACTACCTACAACAGCATCATGAAGTGCGACATCGACATCAGGAAGGACCTGTATGCCAACAATGTCATGTCTGGGGGTACCACTATGTACCCAGGTATTGCTGACCGCATGCAAAAGGAGATCACAGCCCTGGCCCCCAGCACAATGAAGATCAAGGTAAGTCTGGAGCATGAAGGACCCAGGTGCAGGAGCAGCCACCTTCTGCCTTCCCACAAACCCTGTGCCATGCAATGGTTGCAGGTTTACTGATCTCTGCTCTCTTGGCTCTTCCTAGATCATTGCCCCACCTGAGCGTAAGTACTCCGTCTGGATCGGTGGCTCTATCCTGGCTTCCCTGTCCACCTTCCAGCAGATGTGGATCACAAAGCAGGAATACGATGAAGCCGGCCCATCCATTGTCCACCGTAAATGCTTCTAAACATGTTTACATGATCACTTTGCCAACCATGCTCAGGATGACAACCTTCTAGGTTGCAGGCTGCTGAAAGCCTGCAACAGCCATGTAACTCTCTGTTTTGTAATGATTTCTGGTTACCGTTGCTGCAAAGCTCCATGTGACACAGTGTATGTAAAGTGTACATAAATTAATTTATTTTGCCTCGTTTTGTTTGTTTTTAAAACCAATGCCCTGTGGAAGGAGACAAAAAACTTCAAGAAGCATTAAATCACCAGTCATTCTGTCACACCCCTAATGTGATGGTCTGTCGTCATTTGCTTGGGCTCACCCATCGCCCGCTGTCATGGGGTGCTGTCTAACAGGAAGGGCAGCGGGTGGTGGGGCTGGGGAGGGGACAGAGCCCCAGCCTGAGGCAGCAGCTCTGGGTGACTTGTTTGGGTTGCAGCTGTCTGGGGAGTGCTGGGAGCAGCCTGGGGCATGATGCTGTGTGTTGCATCATGCAGGATGGGTGCCCACCGCTCTGCTGTGTGATCCTCCCAGGCGTGGGGAGGAAAGGGTTACCCAGAGCATTGGCTTGCAAAAGGTTTTATTTGGCTTAGCCTGCCAAAAAAGTAGCTGTGGCACACTCTGAGGGGTGATGGACAAGGCGAGGCTGGGGCTGAGGGCAGGTGGGGGGGGGCAGGTTAAATAAAGAGCTTTCCACTCCACTTATGGGAAACCTGCCTGCTGCCGTGATGTTCCTGGTGGGCTGGGGGCAGCCAGGGCCACTTCCTCACCCTGCCTGACATGCTTGCCCTTGCCAATGGTCACGCATAAGGGGCTGCCTGCAAAGGGACAACTCCTTCCTCTGCCTTCCCAGAGCCAGATCCTTTGGCCAGGGACTCCCTGGGAGCCCGAAGGAAAACCCCAGGGGCTTCCCTCTGCTGCAGGCGGTCACCTGCCTGTTTTGCCTGTGAGGAGGGTGAGAAGGTGGGAAGCTGCTCCTACCTGTCTCACTTCTCTCTTACTGAGGTGGGGGGCTCCGGAGCACCCCTTTGCTACCACTGCACCCCCACACAGGTGCTGAGCTTCCTCAAGGAGCTGCCCTAAAGCCCCTCCATGCTTGGCACATCTCCCTGGGTCAGGGCACACATGCAGGAGCCGGCAGCCTTTGGAGGAGGACTCCTCCTGGAGCACAGGGCCCTGGCAGGAAAGCAGCGCTTGAGTTTTGGGGTGTCCTTTTGCCTAGGGATACAACAGTGCTAGGAGAAAAAGGTGATTTTCAGCTAAATTTCCAGCCCAGGAAGGTGTTTTGCTCTGCTGCAATTATGCTAAGGATGAACTTGTTTTGCATTTTGGCTGGTTTTATCTTCATTACAGTGAGACCCATACATTAGTATGCTTTTTTCGTAGCCCTGTCCCAAAGGAAAGCTTGCAGGAGGATCATTCCCTGGTATCTGTGGGCAGGGAAGCCCCTGGGCAGCCCTAGGAGCTCCTGAGCAAAAGCTTGAGTGTCTGGGCTTGGACTGGAAAGCAGGAACACAGTTGCTTCTTAAAACACAAACAGGAGCTTTTACTTGCCATTGGTGCAAGTTGTTGCATAGTGGCACCATATTTCTTCTGACAGCTCTGTGCTGGGTTTTGGGGAGATGCTTAACTAAGTCTTCAGTACTTGACCCCTGATTTCAGGTTCAGTTGCGCCTTAAGTGGAATTATGAGATGGATTTTAGGACCTGCTTCTGTTATTTGATTAAAAGGCAGTTTCAGAAGCACAGATGAGATGTGTTTCTTCTGTTTGGGGAAGAGAACTGGCGCCCCGACACACTTCTCATCTTGGGCTCCCAAAATGCAGAAATAAAAAGCACTTTGACCTACAGTATTTATTGGGTTTGGCTTTGCGGAGAGAACCTGAACACACCCTGGGCACCAACTCCAGTACAGCTTTGGTATGGACTCAGTGAATTTCCCATGGACATTTGGCCAATGGTATTTGTTCAGTGAGGTTTAGTAAAAGGATAAAATAGAAGCCACTTGAAAAATGCAATTATTTTATCACAGGAAACTCCTAAGCCACAAATCTTTATTTTGGAATCTTTATCTCTGAAAAATGAAGCATTGAAACAAAGCCCTTCAAAGAACAGTTGTTTAAAACCCCCAACACTTGTATTTCGTAGGATTTCTTTTGCTGCTGTGTCATTAATCTACATAAAAATACCATCAAATGGAACACTGCCTGTTAGGGTTTCTTTCTTCCTTTCTTTCTTTTTGAACCGAAGGCATTTTTACTTTAAAAGTAATAAAAAGGGCTGTTCAGGTGTATAGATTGCCTTGGTGCACCTTCTGGGGCTAGAAAAAGGAGCACATTGAGGGTGGCTGTAACCTATTGATCAGCTGATGGATAACTGCAGGCAGGGCTGGTATGGAGGTGATAGATGTCAGGGTGGGCAGCTTTAGCGATGGGGCCACTGGGGTCATCCCCCCGGCCTCAGGCTCTTTCCCAGGAAGTGCTGGCAGCTTTGCAGATCCTCTTCAGGCTGTCGGGGGCGGGAGAGCCACTGAGGGGACCAAAAGGATGCAGCTTGAAGCCTGGGGAATTAGCTGTAATTGCAGCTGGCGAAGGCTCTGGTTTATATTTGTTCAGGACTTGAAAAATAAAGCAGCTTCTGACTGCTATGCAGTGAGGAAAGCCGGGATTATGGCTGGCTCCCACTGGGGAAGTGCGCTGTGTGGGATGGAGATGAGCAGATGATGGAGAAACCTTTTATTGCCCAGGGTGTCCTCTTCTCCCTGCTGCCAGGGCATCCTGTCACCCTTGAAACTACACTGCCTGGTGCAGAACTGCGACCAGGGGGGTGCAAACTGCAGCGACCCTAGACGGTTTATTCCTTGTGTTTGCAGGGACCACAGCCAAACCCTGTCTTGTTTGAGCTGCTCAAGGCTGCGCTCTGCAACTAAAATGTGGAGCTTGGAGGCAGCTCCAGCCACCGTTGTTCAGGGAGTGCCGCAGGCAGCCCCGGAATGAGACTCTCTTTAACCCCACCTCAGGGAGCTGCACATATATAGATAGATCCTTGATAGCAGCTTTCTTCCTTGGCACATCCCTGCCACCCGTAATACCCTCCAAATATGCTCTCCCTGCCCCGCTGCGCCCTCACTGCTTGGCTTCCAGCAGCTTCTCTTCCTTCCAGGGAAAACAAGGCTTGAAAGCTGAGAAATCTCACTGCTGGAGGGAAAAGGGGGAGGGAAAAGGGCTCTCACACATGCTCAGAGATGAGCAGCCTAACACCCGTGGCAACAGTCCCTGACCCTGGCTCAGGGAGGTGTGAGGACCCGAGTTGTATCTGCAAAAGGAGGTCATGTCTCGTGGCTCTACTGGTGAGGTTGTCCTCTTTCACCAAAGCAGGAGTGCTTCAAGTAGGGCTTCAGGTCCATGAGTATAAGGGCACCTTTGTATGGATGCAGCTCTGTCCTTTTCCCAGGGGAAGAGCTGCGCTGGTGCCAGTGCATGCAGGCAGGAACGAAGATGTTCCCACAGGCAGTGCAGCTGTGGATAGTGACCCTTCATCTCACACCTACTGGTCCCTCAGACAGAGACATCACCTAATCTATTTGAGTGCAAAATAAAGTGACTTTACATTGCCATTAACGGTGGCTGGTGCTGAGCTTAGGTCGCTGGTGTTGGGTTGGCTAGGTCAGCACTGGGAAGGGGACACCCAGAAAACAGGGAAGAGTTGGTCACCAGCATGGTGCAGGACCCACAGCAGTGCCAGTCATGATGGGGAGCAGACAAGGACGAGACAGTCCTGTCATTCCCAACCCCCCCTGTGGCTGCAGGGAGATGGGTGGCTGCAGATGGAGGGATGGGAGCCCAGCAAGCGGAGGTAGGTCTGAAGCAGATCAACCCAAAAGAAGCCAGCCAGGTTTCTGCTTCTGTAAGGTTTCTTAATTCCCTTTAGCAACTGTAATCCCTAAGAATGGTTAAAATAACAGAGGTATGAAGGCCTAAACTGGTTTGAGTTTGCTGGCCATGAACAGTGCTGTCATGGGCTATCTGCCCGTGGAGTACAGCCAAAGAACACGGTGGGGAGCTCTGTGCACTCAGCACTACATCCCATGCTGCAAGTGGAGTGGTGCTGCGCCTACCTAATCCCAGCAGCACTGCTGCAGGTGATGTGCCATGTTTCTGTGACTGTGGGAGCCAAGCAGTTTACACTGGGAAGTTGGTTTCCTCTCTGACCCTGAGCAAGTCAACGTTCATGGCTCTGTCTGTTGCCAGTAAGTGGCTTTTCTATCTCAAAGGAAGATAATGAGGAATAGCTGATGCTCATGAAGGGTTTTGAGATGTTGTCATAGAAGGTGCTTGGGGAATGTGAAATACTTGTGATCCTAAATTTAGCTCCGAAAGTCACGCAGCCTGGTTTCCTGGCACAAATGCCAGAAAAAGTCTGGAAATCTGAATGTTTTCCAGGCACGGCCACAAGCGGAGGCTGCAGTAGCTGCTGGAGGTGCCAGGGATCTCCGGCTGTGACTCTGGAGATTCCATTTTCTCTCCCAGCACTCTTCCTCCCGAGCTGCGAACACCAGCAACCCAGAACACCAGCAGTTCCTGCCCTTGCTCCGGGTGTGATGCCTCCATACTTGGTCTGCAAGCGGGCAGGATTATTCTTCACTTAATTAAAGTGGCAAGTTCAGGAAGATTATAGTGTTAAGGTCCTTTCCAACCCTAACTGTTCTAAGATTCCATGATTCCATGATTCAATCCAGTCAACTCAGGGAGAATAGAAGAAATCTCTCTTGGGATAAATTTTTAGGAAAACCATGGCAATTGATTTTAGATCTACTGCTCTGAGATTTACTTCCTCCACACCTTATTTTCTTTAGCTCACCGAAGCCAGCCCATCCTGGCTGAGACTGCATGGTCAAGGGGTTATGAACCCTCTGTTAACATGTGGCGGGTTAAATGCCAGACAGGTCAATAAAGAAGATTGATCTGCTTAGACAGCAAAACATGGCATTAAGTGGAAGTGCTAAAATCCCAAGTCCTAGTTAAAAAGGGTATCATTTAATCTGTGAGGTGCTTAACCTCTGCTTCATTTTTACCTAGTACAGGCTGCACATGTTCATGTGTGGAGAAGCAACTTGACACAACCCCTGTCATATCTGGACCAGCATCCAGAAGCTGGGGGTAGCTCTGCCTAGACTGGAGGTGCTTGGTTTGTTTCCTCATTGGCTGCAGCTTCCCATGGGAAAGGCTGCATCGGGATCGCGGGCAGCCCAGGAGCACACCTGCTGAGCCTGCATCACTGCTTAAAAATAAAAGGGGAGAGCAAAGAATAACATGGAAAATACTGCAAGGTCAGCGGACAGCACGGGGAGGGCCTGTGCCTGGGCAGGGGGTCTGGGCAAGGACAGGACAAATACCAGGAGCTGCGGATACGGATATGGAGACACAGCCGCTTAAGGAGGAGGCGGCTGGAATGATCTGCAGCACAGGAATGGTGGAGGAGGCTCCTGTATTGACATTACGCTCAGTATTAATGTTTACGATTTTTGCAGGTTAGATTTGACCTACTTCAGCCAAGTTCCAGCCCATTTATCCAGTCTCATCTGCCCTCGATTTAATGATTTGCAAACCTGATTCATGCAAGTGTTCCCCACTGAAGCCACTGAGAAGACAGTGGATCTGGTTAATGTTTATGTGCTCGTATGATCAGGTCCCACATGAAGAAACAAGGCCTTAGCAATAAAAGCAATCACATGAGAAAGCAGAAGGGAGGAAGAAGGAATAATTCATTTATTGCTTAAGTCCAGAACCCAGCATGGCTTGAGCCCATGAAGGAAAAGATTAAAGAATTGTTATTTTCCTGAAACATGTAAGATGTATACATTAGACTGTTGCCTGTTCTGTAGTGATTTTATTACTGATTTCATGATTCACATCTATTTTTCTCCATTTTTGTGGAAGAATCGGTCTGAATTAAGGACCAGTTAAGCAAATGAAGGCATAGAAGAAAATGGAACGCAGTAAGACCCAAGTCTGGACCACAGGTATTCTGTGGCAGTAGTAGCTTTGGCAAATAAGATAGATCAGAGGGAAAAAAAAAAGATAGATCGGAGGGAAAAAAAAGCATTTAAGGAGAAAAAGCCTTATGATGTAACTGTTGTCTCATTGGTTTTGTGCTGGGAAGGAGCACTGAGCTGCAGAGCTGGAAGCAAGGGCAGGCTCAAGCCCTGAGGAGTTACTTTCCTTCCCAACCCTGGTTTATCTCTGACCAGCAAGATGGTAAGTGGCTTCTGAGTAGCTTTGGAGAAATTACCATAAACACACTTACCACATATGGGAATGGTGGTTTTATATGGTGAGTGTAACCATGAGCGGGGTTTGGTATTGCTAAATGAATATTTAAAGCAAACGTGTGATAAGTTCTTCACTGGCAGTTTCACTTATGAGTCATGTTGCACAGTCCCCAGCCATGCCCCTCTCTATTTATAAAGTCATGCCTTACTATATCTGACTTGCTAAATAAGCCTTCCAAATTGCGGAGGGGATTCTGGTGGCATATTACGGGATGCAGGGAGTAATTTAGAAGAGTAAGGGAAGTTAGAAAGGGCACGGCGAATCTCCTCACGCCGGCTGCCTTCTGAGGAGTAGAGCTAATGTGCTGCTTGGCTTTTTTTCTGTGAAGAAGCCCAGGAGTCAGGGGCTGTTGACCAGTCTGCTGGGCACAAGGTAGGGGAAGAAGAGCAGAGCAAGGATTCATCTGAGCCAAGCTCCTGGCTGTGTTTTAGGAGGTGTGAGCAGCGGGATGAGGTCACCCCAGGGAAGCATGCCCAGAAACCCAACTGCAATCCAGCCAGTGGTTCGCTCCCTGTGCACGATGCCTGGATGGACAGTGTGGAGCTGCTGGAGCTGGTCCTTACTCTAGGAGCTAGGCCCTGGCCAGCCAGTGTGGAGGAGCAGAGTCTTGGTGGGGGTCCCCGCCGGCATCTGCCCAGGGCCCTGCCGCACGCGTGAGCTCTTTCCGGGTCGCTGCCTGCTGACTGGCTGCCAGCCATGGGGTGCCTTGGTGCTGACAGGCCTTAGACATGCACACATCTCTACAGCTGCCCCGGAGCTCGAGGTGGGGCTGGGGAAAACAGTGTGCTCCCAAGCACTTGGCTGCAGAAGCCCTCCCAGCCACCACGTCAGCATCCACCTCTGGCACAGGGTATCTGGCACCACCTGTGCACAGTGGCAGGGCTGCAGAGTTGCCTGTTTCTGAGATTTTAGTGTCTGGAGATACTGGTTTTATTCCTGCTTGCCTCTTGTGCTTCCTGGAGCTAACTGCTTTTTGGTGGACCCTGTTTGACTCTGAAGGACTTCATAGGAAGGTGATTTCTGCCCTGCACAGCTTAGCAAGGCTGGGCTGCCAGAGTGTTCATTCAGCTGTGCTGAGCACCTTCCTCTGCAGCAGTCAGTCTGAGCACCATGGAGACAAGCACACTGAAGCAGTCACGTAGGGCTGCTCACCCAATGGTCCAACTCCAAATGAGTCAGTATTTCACAGCCAGAGGGAGATGCTGTTCTGCCCTTGCCTGGGTAAGGGATCAAGAGCATGAGGATAGCAGGGATGACCATACAGCTGGGGGAGTGCCAGCAGCACAACCCAGAGTCCCAGACTCCCGGTCTCCTCTCCTAGGAGTAAAGCTGCTGTTAGCAAAATGCACAGCTCAGGCTTGCTCATGGATAGCACCAGCGTTTCTTCTAAGTGAGCACATCGCTGGTACTGAGCATCTTCGGTGAGCTTGGCTCAGTGCAGCTTCTTTAGTTCTGTATCCCCCCAGTTCCCTCACCTTGTCCATCACCCCTGATCCAGGGGAGCGATGGGTGCTGGCAAAGGAGCTGGAAAGCTGCACAGCCAATTCCTTCACTGCTTCAAAACCAGCCCACCTGCAGCACCCCTGGTCCCATTGGAGGGGAGACCAGCACATAATTCTCCACATGCACTTGCAGCTGACGCTTACAGTGTGTTTCTGGACACTGATGGTTTGTTTTGCATGGGGGCACTGGGAACAAGGGGGCCCAGCTACCTTCTCCTCTCGGTGTCACCATGGTGGGCCATGCAGGGAGAGGTCTAATTCATGGGCGGCTTGGGCTGGATTCACACCAACAAGCAGGAGAGATGAAAGTCAGCCTAACTACTGCCGCTCTCCAGAGCCAACAGGTTTCCCGTGCCGAGTAGGTAATCCATTACACACAATATACGCAGATGTCAGCACTTTCCAGGGCCGCTGCTCACAAGTGGTGCACAGGTTTTTTCAAGGGCATCCATTTGTCAAAACTGTTCCCAAGACATTTCCGGTGCCTGTGGGGGAAGCGGTGCTTCAAACCAGGGCTTTTCCCTCTGGGCACAGGTTGTGCTTACTCCCTGTCCTCTATGAACCAAAATATGTGTGGCGGCAGATTTGAGATATCCATTTCGTAAGGATGCTGCAGGGTCCATAGCTGCTGTTGGAGAGCAGCTGGCCTTATTGGTCGCTGTCCTTGCTTTGCTGGAGTATTTTAGGATAGAGAGCACTAGAGGGGTCAGACAGGTGCCTGGGGACAAACGTATTCAACATTTAATCTGGAGAGACCTGAGGAAATGGCTGTGGTGTTTGCTTTTCCGTGGTTTAAATCAGTGCAGTGTTCTGCTGAACAGCCCGGTATTCCTCCAGGAAGCGATGAATCCCTTAAGATGCAATGGGAGGTTCTACAAATTCCTGGGCAGCACAAAGGGCTTCAGACAAACCCCGTGCTGAGGTAGGCTGGTGTTTTAATTAAGCAATGGAGGAGGCCAGGGTGCATGTCATCCCATGCAGAAGGGGTGGTGGGGAACAGAGCAGTGTCAGACCACAGGCCAGCATGGCTGGTGTCCAGCCCCGCCGGCTTCTCTGCTGTGCTGACAGATGGGCTGAGCCTCTGCCACAGCACTGTGCTGCTGACGGCCATGACCCACCGGCTTGTGTCTCACCTCCCCCAGGCTTCCTTGTCATGCTTTGCTTTGCTTTGCCCTGTGGCAGCACAGCCACGAGCTCCCTCCCACCATCAGAGACAGGTGGGATGCCGAGGTGAGGAACCTGGACCCAGCGTGGTCCTTCCTGAAAACAGAACTGTGAAGCTGGTGTCCAGTCAGTAGCACTTAGTATTTATGTGAGTGCTCAGGCTCTAGCTGGGGTTGCTACTGAGCCAAAAGCAGGGGCATGGTGAGACTTTAATCACCCTTCTCAGTGGAGGCTAAATGAACCCTGACTACACTGGCGTTTCCCAGTGCAATAGCCAAACCTCTGATCGAATGCCTCTCGCTAGCTGCAAACACCCGCACACATGGGGTTTGCACATCTGCACACTCCAAGGGGTTAAAAATAGATCCCACCCCGCCAATGGTACATGTTATGTCCATTTAAAGGTGTGCCATGCTCTCCATGCATATCCATCCTGGCTCTCCCCTGTGAGACCTGAGAAAATGCCTTCATGGGGGTGACATTTTGTTCAAGGCTCTTTTTGTTTTTTTACAGCATGGCTTTCCCCTTGTAAGCACTGTTTGGGGGGGGCTGCATTTACTCCCCACTGCCCTGTTCTGAGTGGGAACTGCAGCATGACCGCCAGCACGTTTGTGGTGCTCTCCACTCCTGCTGCCGTGGTGGTCAGCAGCTGGTGAGTTTGTTTTTCTGAACAAGGCAGGGACTTGCTCTCTAAATGGGTAACATGTTTTTTCCTTTCTTTTCCCTTCCTCTCCTTTCCCTTCCTCTCCTTTCCCTTCCTCCCCTTCCCTTCCCTTCCCTTCCCTTCCCTTCCCTGCCCCTTCCCCTTTCCCCTTCTCTTTTTCTCCTTTTCTTTTTTCTTTTCTTTCTTTTCTTTTCTTTTCTTTTCTTTTCCTTTTCTTTTCTTTTCTTTTCTTTTCTTTTCTTTTCTTTTCTTTTCTTTTCTTTTCTTTTCTTTTTTCTTTTTTCTTTTTTCTTTTTCTTTTCTTTTCTTTTCTTTTCTTTTCTTTTCTTTTCTTTTCTTTTCTTTTCTTTTCTTTTCTTTTCTTTTCTTTTCTTTTCTTTTCTTTTCTTTTCTTTTCTTTTCTTTTCTTTTCTTTTCTTTTCTTTTCTTTTCTTTTCTTTTCTTTTCTTTTTCTTTTCTTTTCTTTTCTTTTTCTTTTCTTTTCTTTTCTTTTTTTTCTTTTCTTTTTTCTTTCCTTTTCTTTTCTTTCCTTTTCTTTTTCTTTCTCCTCTTCTCTTCTCTTCTCTTCTCTTCTCTTCTCTTCTCTTCTCCTCTTCTCTCCTCCCTTCCCTTCCCTTCCTTTTCTTCTCTTTTCTCTGTTCTTTCGCTTTCATCTCTTTCAATTTATTCTAATGGGGACAGGGAAGACTCGTTACAAAAGCACTGTGCTTTCTGCCACTTGTTTGTATCAGCCATGTGAGTTGGTGATGCTACTTTTGGGGTGGACATCCCAGCAGGTATCTGGCACATGTGTTCCTCTGTGTGTCTGCCATGTGTGTGCTGTAGAAAACAGCTACTGACTGGAGCTGGTTGCATCAGTCACCCCAGCTCACACATGACCCACTCCTGGCCCCATCGGCACTGCCGCCTCCCAGCCACAAATAAGGCAGTACAGCAATGGTGTGTGCTGAACGCACTGCGACCACAGCACGGGTAGGGCCCATTCCCAGCCAGCACTGCAGGGCAGGGGGTTCCCACACACAGCTCTGGCAGCCAGGGAGGCTGCTTGGGATGCGGATGGGATGAGGTGATCAGTGTAGCACATGAACGGGCACCTGGGCAGATTGAGAAGCAAAACAAAGCTGAGCTGCTGCAGGTCCTGCCATGGAGGGGAGCAACAAGGTGGGAACGGGCACAGCACCCTTAGAAGTGTGTGCTGCCGCTGCAGTGGCCAGGAGCAGGGAGCAAGGAAGGCTGCCCACAGCACAGCACAGGGGTGCCATCAGTTTTCCTTCATAGAGCGATGCTGGCAGGAGCCACGTGCTGCTTGAAAAGGGACTTTCTCTGCTGGCACCCACCAGGTCACGCACAGCCCAGGCCACTGCCTCGCGCCATGTGAAACCCAAGAAAGCCTGGATAACCTCCAAAAGGCAGGCGAAATTCCCATATCAAGCAAGCTTTGCTCCAACTCTGCTAAAGCCCAGCGAGGTTTGCCTTCGTGGGAGGACCTGGGTGCTTTTATAAGAGGCTTTATTCCCCCCACAAGGATCCCCAGCCAGTCAGCACAGCCAAGGCCATATTAGGGATGCTGTTCCCTGCGTCCAGACTGCACGCTCCATCCCATTCCCCATAAGAAGGCTCCTCATGAGGTCCTCTCTATCCTGCCTTAAAGAGGCAGTGAAAGCGGTGGCTTCCAGGAGAGAGGCAAGAGAGGATGAGGCCCAACTGCTTGTCCTCTAAGCCAAGTGCTCTTCCCAAACAGGCAGCAGTGAGGACAAGCCAAGATGACAGCAGGGAGGGAAGGGGGAGCCATCAGCCTGCCCCCAGCCTACGCTTGTGGTTCCCAAGTCTGCATTCACCTTCCCCACCATTTCCCAGTTTCCTTCTGCTCCTCCTGGGCAATTTTGGAAGCAATGTAGGAGCTCAAGCTCAGCAGCTGAACCTTGACCCTATTATCTGGAATCCCTCCTCAGAGAGCTCCCTGCATATCCCCCCTTCTGCCCCCTGCCCCGCTGTGATGCCCTCCTCCCCCCCCATCCTCAGCTGGAGCCAAGAGGTCCTTTGGAGCTGCTTCTCCAGGTGGGCTGGGGAAGAGCTTTTAACACTCAGACTGGTGCTGGAGATGCTTCACAAGGAAGGTAGATGGCTATGGCATCTTCAGTGGATGAACTCAGAGCATGCAGTTATGTCAGCAGAGGTCCATAAGCAGAGTTTACGTTGGGATGAGGTTTATTTTGTGTTGAAGACCTATGGTTTCCAGGAGGAGGAACAATGAGATTAGGTTATGCTGATTTCCCAGGCTGACAGTGAAATCAGCCGAGTCAGCACTGAGCTGCTACTAACTTCTGGTGTCTAAAATCACATTCAGGACCATGCACTTGAGCGTGGCCTGTTCCTTAGCCCCCTCATTGCAAATTCTGTGGTGTTTTTTCAAGCAGTAAATTATTTTCCACAATTCATTTATTATTACCCCTCAGTTTACTCGCTGGGAAACCAAAGCCCATTGCTGCACAGGCTGGTGCTAGACTCAGGACTGGCACTGGGCCCCGTGACAGGTAGGTGCCAGGTTTTCACATAGGGAGCGGTGAGGCATGCGGGTTCCTATGCTGGAAACAACATCCTGGAGCCACAGGAAGAGCTTCTGTCCCTATGACCTAGAGGTCACGGGGACGGTCTGAAGCACTGGTCATTCCAGCAGCACCCCCTCACTGCTGAGAGATGGGGAGCAGGTTTCAGCACAGGTGCCCCCGTTTTCCCACTAAGCATTTGTGTTCTCCCTGTGACAAGTCGATTCTCAGAGGCATCCAGTCCATGGTGGAGATTTGTATTCCCTCGCTTGTGGCAAATTCTGTACCAGCCTCCTGGGTGCTGTGCTGTGATGCAGGAGTAAAAACAGGAGAGAAAAACATGCATAGGATTGAAAAAGGAATATGAATGGGAACACCAGTAAAAGTAATCCCTATTAGCAGCTGGACTGCTGTCCCAGAGCTCTAGAGGGGAGGGGGTATGAGCAGAGAATAGCTTTGTGCAGCATTATGAACTTGAGGTAAGGTTGGGGGAAAGTGTGTGGGCTCAGACACTTCACCACCTCCCTCTTCCTGAATGGGTGCACACAGGCTGCCTCCTGCCTTGGCTCATCCTGGGGCTGCTCAAGCAGGAGATAAAAAGAGCAGGTGAGGAATCTGTCGTGATTCACCTGCCTCTTCCTTGGCTGGCATGTAAACCTGGCTTTTCATCAGGCTGAATAGGCACCTGCAAATGTGTTACTGGGGGCAGTGCCTTGAGAAGCACCCCTAGAAAGGTGGATGGAAAGTGTGGACCTTCACCAAGGCTCAGAGGAGCAGCTAAGGTTGCTGTTGTGGGTGCTTGGGGGCACAGCCACTCAGAGCTATAGTGGTAAAAAGCTTCAAGGGCTCTGAGAAAAAGGTGAGATTTGCACAAGTAGCAGGATCAGTGCTCAGAGCTGCTGGAAGACGGGTTGCAGGGCTTCCCCTGCAGCCCATGCTGGCTAAAAGCAGATTTCCCAGAGCTCTGGATAACAGCATCAGGCAGTTCTGGGGGATCTTTCCACTACCACTGGCTAACCTGGTCCCCAGAGCATTTGAACTGGCTCTTCTGATCCTTCTTCTATGACAGTGTTACCCTGAGAGCAGCTGGTGCAGACCTAAAAGGGATAATAGCCTGTGAGACCAAAGAACCCGCATCTGAGGGATTAACCAGGCTTCTATTAACAGCGCAATGGCTTGTTTTGTGAAGCGACTGGGACAGCTACCGCTAGGATTTGGCGGTTTCCCTGATCTAGGTGAAGGTGGAGTTTCACAGCTCTAGGGAGCCTGTGTTTTTGCCCTGCCTGGCAAATACTCTCGCTGGTTTGGGTTTTACAATGTCAAATAGTTTAAAACCATGGTTGTCTATGAGAAACAGCTTCTTTCTTTTCCCTGTTTTCTCTCTCCTCCAGACTTTACCCAGGGAATAGCCCAGCAGCCCAGTCTCAGATCATGACAGCTCTGCTTCGGCTGGAAGCCAGTCTGCCAATCTGAAAGATGTGTTGACATGTAATTTTACACTCCTGCTACACATAAGCTGTCCGCTATTTCCCCCTCACTGCCTGGAGCCAGCGACGGGGGCAATGGCAAAAGAAAGCAAGTCGGAACCTTGTGTAAACTACGTGTTTCTGTGACCACAATATGCAGAACAACATCCGTGGTCATTTTTCATTACCTGCCACCTTTTGCGTACAAATCAGGCAATCTCTTTGCTGTGACTTTGCTCTCATTTCTGTCAGAAATCAGAATGTTTCCCTGGCCAGGCTGCTGTCCTCCCCAGAGAGAAGCTCTGGTGCTCCCATTCAAACGGAGGTAGTAGAGGAGATTGGGACTCCTGGGGTTTGGCATTGATCAGCCACCTGTCATGGATCTGGTTTGAAACTCTCAACATACCTGGCCACCTGGCTTGCTACCTGTAGGAGGGCAATAATAAGGATTAAGAGGCATAACTGACATCCTCAAGGGAAAAGTGCTTAAAAAGGAAAAAGCTTGTTTAGAATTTCAGTGTTATGGTTTGAATGGTGTCTTTATTTCATTTTTTAATGAAGGAGAAACCCCAGCAATACATGCAAGGGAGGAAGTTCAAGTGTTAATATCAACCACGTAAATATTGTAGTTCCTCATTCAGGAATCATTTAATAACTGCTACTCTCAGCCTTTGGAAGTCTCTGCCATGAGGTAGTGAAGCCAAAACTCATTAGGATTAAAAAAAATAACAATGTTTATACAGCTACACTGAGAACATCCAGAGGCCAGGGAATGATTCTTGTCTGGCACATACGGAGCTACTTGGCTGTAGCTGGAGGGGTGAGGGAGGAGTTGTCCTTCCAGGACAGTCTCAGCATCCTCCCCTAGAGCTGTTGGATGTCTCTGGAGCTGGATTGGGATGGTGGCTGGGCTAGAGGGACATTGGGTCCTGTTTCTTTGTAGTTGTTGCACTGTAAGACTCCTCGTGCCAGGCTGTGTGGATTGTGCCAAACAGGCCCCACTGCTGCGTGCATCTGCCTTAGGTAGCATGTGATTTTCAGCCTCATCGCTGTTGGGTGTCTCTGCACGCTTCTGTTACAGGTCTTTTTATACAAATGGTCCCTGGCTATTTTCCAAACCTAGTGCTGCTGCCAATCCACTGGGAACTATGGGATGTATGGGCAAACTGTAGGATGGGGTTGCTCTGCAAAGGAGAAACTGGAGCTGGACTGTGAAGGTGCAGCTTACCTTGTAGCACATGGGTGGTTGGGCACTCATTTTCATGCCAGCAAGGGATAAAGGCCATAAATCCAGTGCAGTGCAGTGGAGAGGAGGTGTGGAGGCAGATACTAACAACACTACATTATTCACGTAGTGCTGATACCTTGCAGGCTGGTATGAAGAGCAGATGCCTCATCTGGAGAGTGGAGAGTTTAGGGAAAAATGCAGAAAATGGGAACTGACAGACTGCGTACCAGGATCTGGTGTTTGTCATTCTGGCATTTCATATGTGATGGCTGAGAAGCAGGTTAGTGATGAGCAGTAGGTTTATGGGCACCACAGGAGAAGTTTGGCCCTGCAGAAGGTGAACCCTTTCTTCTCTATCAGGAAAGAAAGCAATCAGAGAGTACTTGTGTACTTCCGATACAGCTGTATCTTCCTAAACTGGGGACAGAAGTTCTGTGGGAAAGAAAAGCCATAAATGATTGTTGCTCTAAAATGATATCTGGGAAAAGAAGCAGCCGTTTCATAAATACAACTGCCAACCTAAAACCGTGCAGGTCGGCTCAAATTCACATTTTGTACAAATAAAATTTTCTAGAAGGAAAGTAAATGCTGCAGAACCCAGAGCTTGCCCATCCACTAATGTCAGCTGCTCATACGGACTGAGCAGAATATCAGAGTAAGAAATCCGAGTCCCAGTGAACCGGGGAATAGCCTGCTCTCCTCTCTAGCCAGCACTACTGCTACAGACCTCTCTAGTGCTGCCTTCAGTTATGGGTGGTTTTATACCAGTTGTCCCCTGCCGTTTTCCAAAAACCTCCTCAGTTACAGGAGGGCATGGTGAGACTGCAGTGGGACCACAGGGGTACCACTAAAGGGAATGGGAGAAGGCAGCAGGGACAACCCATCTGCCACTGGAGCCCTCAGTGGGGATAATGAATGAGCGCAACAGCTCCCATATGTATTCCCCAGAATAGCACTGAGGAGAGGGAAACCACTGCATCTACCTGGTTTCCTTCTAGTTGAAGCACATCAGCAAGGCTCCTGTACATCTCCCGGGGAAAGGGCACCATGCGGGGCACAGCATGGCAAGAAGGCACACTCAGAAGGAGCTCCTTGCTCATTTTTGGAGCTGTTGTGTGATGGCAGGCATGTCAGCAGTGCTATTTCTGTGCCTGTCTTCCTGGTAGATGCACTGCCCGGGCTCTGCTCCCTTGTAGCTCCATCGCCGCCTGTCCCTGAGAGCAGCTAGCAGAGTCAAAGGAAGCTGGAGAAGCTCTAACTGGTTTCAAAATGGAGCTTAACAGGTTTATGAACACAGATGTATTCTCGCTCACACCAGGGCACTGCAGGATGTTGTGAATGAGTGGTTTAGGGACACTTAAAGAATCACCATCAAAGCTATTAGCAAAAGTAGTTTTAATGTGAATTTATAAAAGCGAATTTAACACAGTTTGATGGCAAAGGTTCATTCTATTACTTACTAGATGGATGAAACATACAAAGGAAAATCGAATTAGAATTGATTCAGAATTATTTATACAGGGACTGAAGATGCAAAAGGGTAAAGGAGATGCTCCCATTGAGTCAGAAGGTTCAGAGTAGACCCCCTTGCTTTCTAAACCCCTAATGGAGCTTAGGTGTGACTAGGTCCAATCTTGGTCCCAGGCTTGGTCTGTAGGGTTGCATGTGTAATCCATTGGGATTGAAAGGACATCAGCAAAAGGTAGACTTACTGTGTTGTAAAAGGACCACTTCCTCCCATATGGGATTTTTACAGGGCTTTTGACCCAGCAGCAGACTGCAGTTTTAAGGTGGACCACAAGGTCTAGCAGCTGTCTAAGGATATTCGCAGTTTAAGGTGGAACACAGGATGGAGTAGCAGTCCATCACTGACTGATTTGACATTTAAGAATTGAGCCAATAGGATGTACTGCAGTCACAACAGTGACTTCCAGTAGAGATCCGAGATGATGACATTCATACTATAACTGCTATAGGGTAGCTAAATCAATTTACACACACACAGAGACACAAAGCTATATATATGTAAGCATAAAGGTATTCCAGTTAAATATTCCCCTCGAGTTCAGTGCAATATTCACTTCCAATGTCTCGCCATTGGATTGAGTTGAGACTTGGGGAGTGGGGAGTCTTCAGCCCAGGCCCCATCACCAGCTTTTGGCAATGGTTCTCTGGACTTTCAAACTTGAGATTTCATGAGCTCTGAGAGGTGTCCCACTCAGGGGGAGATGATGGTCTCAGCCCACTGAGGTCCAGGATTGCTCAGAGGGCTCACTTAGCACCTCTGTTTGTAGGGTCACAAGGTGGTTGGCTTTGGTCATCAGCAAATTTCCCCCCGGACACAATCTGAGCTGATAATTACAGTGGTACTGCTCCACTCAGGCTATGACTGAAGTGAGGATTGTTCCAAGGCTGCCAGGGGATGACTAATTATTCCTGCTGCCACTTACCACCTTGGCCAGGCAACAGGAGCTCCTGATAGGGTCAAGGGACATTCCAACACCCAACTCATTACACAAAAGCCAAGGCCTGACGGGAATTCCTGACATTCTAGAGTAGTCCAGAGGAGGAGAGAATGCACACACAGGGTTGCAAAGCATCGACCAGTCTATGTAAAAACTTACAGCTATATTCTGTTTGGTCTGAGCAAACTATTTAAACTAAGTCCGTGTGCTTATGGTAGCTGTTATCAATGTACTGTACAGGCAGAGGTGTTTTGTACAGCCGCCATCCCCTCACATTAAATCCATTTTGTTACACTGAGCAGCCTGGGCCAGTGTTTTCCATCCTGGGAATCCGTGTCAGCTCGCACTTTTTCACTTGTGCTGGTTAGGGGAGGCACAGGGTAAGGAAGAGAAACTGTTTGCCTCCTGATTGGAAAAGAAGCAGCAGCTTCCTGGAACTGCTTCTGGAAATCCATCAGTGCCCCCGTGTGTTGGAGCAGTGGCCGGATGGCAGCAGGAGAGCCAAGCCCTGTGCACGGTGGGGGAGAAATCAGGCTTATGGCTACCCAAAATGAGGCGTTTGTGACCCCTCAGCCCAAGGGTTGGGGCTGGATGAGAGGGTCATGCTCATTCAGAGAGGTGGTGTGAGGCCATGGCATCACAGCAATGCTCCCCAGGACACTCATATTTCTTGTGTGCGATGCCTTAAATACGGAGTCAGAGAGAGAGAAGGGAATAGCCAGAAATGGCTCAAGGGCCACGGGGTGCAGCTGCTTGGCAGGGACATGGTGTCCAGCCATGCTGTGTCTGGGTGCAGCCAGGCTGGAAGAGGAAGGCTAGCCGCAGAGGCTGCCCTATTTTCTGCATTCACCTCCAAAGCACTTCATTTCCCAAGTGAGCGCAGCCGCCTAACACTGGGCTGGATTAGGCAAATCCTGTTCTGGCATTCGCTGGAGATGGGTTTTTAAAGCAGATTAAAGCAAAACAGAGAAAGGTCCCTGTGGTTGCAGCTGCCTTCATCTCCTTTCAGCAGGCCCCTTGCTGCTACCCATCTTTTTGTCTTGTAGAAGCAGAGCTTTAATCAGCAATCCCCCCTGCGTGGTGCTGCACAGAGAAAAGGAGCTGTTGTTGCAAATCCGTTAACTCTGGTGCATGGCACGGACCCTCCAGTATTAGATGTCCCCTGGCAGGAGCAGGGCACAGAGCTGCAAATTTGGGATCCTGCACCCCGCTCTGGCGTGGCCATGGCTCACCCTGGCGCAGGAGGCAGCAGTGTGGGTGATGGAGGCTGCTGCGTGTGCGGGATGCTGTGTGCCAGGGCAGCACATGGGGCCTGCTCCTGTGAGACCGTGCTTGGGCTGGGCGATGCTTCTGAGATATAGCCGGGGGGTGGCGAGGCTGCAGCACTTCAGCCTAATTCTATTCTGTTATAATTTACTCTACTACTCTGTTCTGTTCTGGTCTAGTCTAGTTTAGTTCATTCTGGCCTGGCCTGGCCGAGCCTAGCTAAGCCGAGCCGAGCCTAGCTGAGCTGAGCCTAGCTAAGCCGAGTCGAGCTGAGCTGAGCCAAGCCTAGCCGAGCTGAGCCTAACTGAGCCTAGCTGAGCCGAGCAGAGCCTAGCCAAGCTGAGCCTAACTGAGCCTAGCCTAGCCTAGCCTAGCCTAGCAGAGCCGAGCCTGAGCCGAGCCTAACTGAGCCTAGCTGAGCTGAGCCTAACTGAGCCGAGCTGAGCCTAGCAGAGTGTAACTGAGCCGAGCCTAACTGAGCCGAGCCGAGCCTAACTGAGCCGAGCCGAGCCTAACTGAGCCGAGCCTAACTGAGCCGAGCCGAGCCGAGCCTAACTGAGCTGAGCCGAGCCGAGCCGAGCCGAGCCGAGCCGAGCCGAGCCGAGCCGAGCCTCAGATGCCGCGCAGGGCGGTGCTGGTTGGGGAGGGGGCTGCGCGCCACGATTGGCGCTGGGCGGGCGGGGCGGGGCCTGGCGCCGCTGTTTGGATTTAAACGTTGCAGCGGGAGGGGGCGGGTTCTGTCGTTCCCGTTTCCCCGGTGGCGGCTCCGCCATGGTGGTGCCGGCGCGGCGCGTGAAGACGGAGTACATGAAGCGCTTCAAGGAACCCAAGTGGGAGTCGTGCGGCGCCTGCTACCTGGAGCTGCTGCGCTACCGCCTCAGCCGCCGCCTCCTGGAGCAGGCGCACCGGCCCTGGCTGTGGGACGGCTGGGAGGACGACAGCGGCAGCGGCGGCGGCAGCAGCACCGCCGGGTCCCCCTCGCCGCCGGCCGCCAGCAGCCCCGCAGCCGCGCAGGAGGAGGAGGCGGCGGCACCTGCAGCACCACCGGCACCGAGTGAGGCGGGACGGGCCAGCCCCGGTCGGGAGCGGGGTAATGGTGGTAAGTGTTGGGGGGGGGGGGGGGGGGTGTCTGTGTGTCGTGGGGCAGCGCTGCCTGCCGCCGCCGGAGCCAGGCGGGTCCTGCCCGGCCTGAGCGGTGCACGTCAAAAATGGCTCCGGCCGCTCCGCTGCGGCGGGGGTGCTGTTCCCCCACGCCGGAGTGACCCCGCTGGCCCTGCCGGCCCGGGCATGTCCGAAGGGCCGGGTCTGGGGGAGGACGGTGGCGCGGCAGGGCCAGGGCAGCGTGGGTTGTGTCATACAGCTGGGGGGGTACAGCTTGGTGCTCTCCAAATGAGGTGTGCGGGAAGCCGGGCAGGGCTCGGAGGCACGTCGGGGCAGAAGGGAATGCTGTTAATGGGTTCCTTGCTCTTGGCCTGCGGAGAAGCCGTAGCTGCGGCATCGGAGGTGTTTCTTTAAAGAGCCAAGCGGTGGTAACTCTCACCCTGAGTCACAGCCACTGATGTAAACTGTTGCCATGGGAGCGCAGCATCTCTGCAATTATATAAGCTGTTTCTCTGGCAAAAGCAGCGGCAAGTTGGACTGCTTGCCAGTGGCGGGCACTTAGCACGGTTGCTTTCCTGGATGTGCACACGTAGTTTGCCGCAGCTGAACGCTTGGTTCCCAGTTCTACCTGAGGTTTGGCCTTGGGTTTGCAGCTTGCAGACAACTGTGTAGGCCTGAGCAGCTGCAGAGCTGGTGATGTCTTGCTCTCTTTTAGCGTATCTTACCTTTTGGTATCTCAAGAATTAACTATGCAGAGTGGGTAGACAGGTAATGACACTGTCAAGCTTCCTAGGTTGGTGGGGTTTTTATCCTATAGCATATTGTCTCTTACCTATAATGATAGAAAACTTTATCTGGCAGCCATTGATGGGTCTTTTGCAATGCCTTTTGAATCCTCTATGTATCTGTTGTACTGTAGCAAGGAAAGTCCTTGAGAAATGATCAGTTAAGCCTCACGCTGCCTGAATGGTTTTTCTGGTTAGATGTGGTTGTTTGAAGTGGGATGATTAATCTGTTTCAGTATCCCTTGGGGCCTGAGTTTATGAGAATAATCTATATTCTGATACTCAAGACTAAACTGTGCTTGTAGCCCTTAAGGATACCATGTTATACAAAAGCTTAGCTTTGCTGAAGTCGTCTGTTGAAGAGGCCTGGTGTCTCAGGGCATGCTGGTTACGTGGGGTTTTGCAGTGAGCTGCCCTCCTCATGGCTGGGTGTTTCTGTGGCCCTAGCTCCATGCTGGGGTGCACACATCTGCTGGCTGCCAGGGCACCTGCAGGTCTGGCTGCAGTTGTTGCCTGGTTCTGGCTGGGCTGGCTTTGGCAGTGAGTTAAAGCTTGATAGCTGTGGATGTGCTGCTCATGCAGACACTTTGTCATCAGTGACGTTGTGTGCCACTATCCAGTGCATCCACCTCTGTATCCTCATTACAGCATCAGTTGCTAAGGGACTGTGGCATATTAAGCTATGGGATTTTGGATGATTGTGGCTTTGTAGCTGATGCACATTTGCCATGGCTGCTAGAAGGGAATGCCTAATGTTCTATTAGGTCCTTGCTATTTTACACTCGTAATGGGAGAAAAAGCTGTGCCTAACATTTATTTCTTTGCTAGGTGGCTTAGGATAAACATTTTATTTTGTTTTAAGCTCTCCAAGTATTCAAGGGCTTTACTAAGTCCTTAGCAAAAGGACCAAAAGCAACTCTGCTTAGGCATCAGGATTTAGTGGGAATTTATTGTATATTAGGGTATATGCTAATGTATAGGCAAGTGATTTAGTATTGAACATTTGTAAGGATGTTTCCTTTGCATAGTGGCTGGCTAATTAAAACCTGTGGAGGAGATAACATGGAGACTGCCACTCTGAATCTTCTATTATTCAACTGCCTTTTCTTTTCTGGAGGAACTTAATTATACCCAAGCGCTGTGGGGGTAGCTGAGTGTGCTCATGTTGATGACATCTTTTGTCTTCTGAATCTGAGATCCACCCACATGCTGCAGCATTCTGGTTGTTACCTGGCTACTGCTGCTTCCCTCTGTTCTGTGGGGAACCTGATTTCTGGCTGAGTAGTACTGATAATGCTTGTGGACAAGAGTATTTGGCCAGTGCTCATGTTGCCTAGTATGTGTGATAAAGCCAGTTTGTAATGCTGTGTGCCCATGGTTGCTTTTCCCTTATGAAGATGAGCCTGTGAGTGTTTGTAAAGCAGTCTGTAAGTGCTTCTGGGGTGTGTAGAGAAAGCTGATGCATACAGCATGCCTTTAAGATTTAGTGGTGTTGGTCTAAAGTACAACCAGTATGAACATCTGAGATACCACACAGGACAAACGCATTTTGCCATGGTGCTTGTGTGTAAGCTACAACTGAGTGATCCTAAGGTGTGCTTGGTGGCATATTTGGGTTAATTCCTTCTGGCTCTTCACTTGCAGCAACTGTTCTGTAGAACATGTCCAGGCACAGATGTGCTTTAAACACAATCCAGCAAAATCTTGGCCTAAATCAACTGGTCTAGTTGACACATCCTCAAAACTGTCAACACAGCTCAGTGGACCTGTAAGTGAAAGACAGGAGCTCTTGGCAGCTGTGCTGCTGTCAGACCTGTTGCTTGTGAAATGATGCCACTGCACACGCATGCTGGATGAAGGCATCTTTCAGCCCTATTGTCATTTGCCTTCACCATGTTTGTGCAGTGGTCTTAAATGGCAGTAGTGACAAGCTGCTGTCAAAGCAGTTGCCACACAGTAGCTGGAAAGTTACTGATCTGTATTAGTGCATCTCTGCAAAATAACCAGTTTCAAACTTGTTTCCTGATCTTGCCCGCCATTGTGTTGCGGGTGTATTTGCTGGCCCAAGAACATGGCGAGGAGTAGTTTGTGGCACAGGAAAGGACAATAGTGTAATCTTAGGGGTTTATAGTACTGTGATTCAAAGTTGCTCCAATTTTTTTGGTTGGAAACAAGCTTGGCTATGAAGCCAAGTCAGTCATTATTTTCCAAACTCTGTGGCAGATGAAGCTTGTGTGACTAATCAGCTTTGAGCTGCTGCATGCCTGGTAGCTCCAGTACTACTTCATATAAGATTTCTTGAAACAATGATGTTGAATTCTTTAAGCTGTAGTAACTACTTTCCATCTAGCTGTAGTCTGTTCATACCCACAACTGAGTATATGCCCTCTTCAAGAGGCCTTAGAGACCTGCTGTATTTGGAGAAAGGTGTTGTACTAAAGCTGGAAGCTCTGGGTTCTGCCCATGGCAGTTTAAGCACAAAGCGCTTCTCCTGAGCGTGATGAGCAAACTTCTCTATTGAAGTAATATTGAAGTATATTACTTCAGTAGAGATTAGACCTGTGGGTCTAATCAGAAGGTTGTTAAAACTTCTAGTGAGTCAGCAGGGCCTTTGAAATGGGAATCCCGTCTGCCCCATTGGGCAGGCAGTACTGTGGGAGGGAGGAAGCTCCACTGGAGCTTTTCCTGCTTTAGCCCTGGAGGGGAGCTCCTGTGCGAACCGGGCAATGCAGTGGGGTTTAAATGACCCCTTCTGGGCAGGAGCTTTCAACAGCCATATTGGGTGGGCCTGGCAGCCTTGTTCTGCCTGCTAAGCACTTAATCCCCTCCTGTCCAGCATGCTATGCTTAGCATCCATGATGTAGTTTTAAATGTTCCTAGGTTTTTCCCACTCCCGTCTAATCCCTGTAATGCTGCTGCCAATCAGTTCTGAGTTTCCTGTGCCTGCTGGACCTAGCACACTGCATGGGAGGGAGGACATGGGTAAGTGTTGCTGGTGTTTAGGCTCCCTGAGCAGCTGGGTCTAACTCCTTCCTTGCTATCAGCTGCTGCTTTTCTACCTTCCTGTGAAGAGGGGTGCCTAACAAAATGGCTTGGGTATAAACTACAGTTTTAAATAAAAGGCTCAACTGTTACAGATACCTGCCTTGTGCCTTCACCAACTGAGTTCTATATAAACGTAGGAGTGAATTAAGTGAAATACCTGCTCTAATAGCAGCTGCTCATAAGATGCTATAGTATGCTCTGGCATACAGCATTTACTGTAAAACTGTGCACAGGACTCTGCATGCCATTTATCCATATGGTTTTATTGCTATTTTGGGACAAGCAGGTTCAGTCATTTCTGTACCAGCTGGAACTATATATCCTAGTGAACAGCATCCCCCAGGCATGGCTGTTGCCTTGAAATAGTATCTTAAAACTGGAGTTTCCATGCAATTGCTGAGTCCCCGCTTCCCTGTATCTTTTAAGTCTCTAAATGCCACCTCTGCTTCTCATGAACTCCGTGTTGCTCCATCCTTCTTTGCAGACAAGGAAGATGCCATTTTTCCCTTGAACAGAGGATGGAACAGCTTCCCAAAATAAAAGCACTCCTGTTTCATAATTGGCAGCAGTATGTCTGCCTGCAGTGTTTTATTTTCTCAAAACAGTGTTTCCTTCTGATAATGGACCTAGCAGTCCCTTATTAGGAGTGGGCAGGGGAGAGGGCTGTGTGGATAATATTTTGTAAAGGGATAGGCCTGTGCTGTCTGTAATGAATGCAAGCTGCTTTGTTAGAGGTGAAGCTGTGTGTCCCAGAGCTCAGGGCACACTATGCAGAGCAGGTCTTTTACCACACTGAGGTTACTGCTGCTTACTTTTTATCCAGCCGTGGCTATAATGACTGAAACTATGTGCTCCCAATACTGGGATACATAACATTCTGGCTGTTTTTTGTTCTCACTCTGTCACTCCTTTGGCCTTGACTACTGTCCTTTGTTGTGGGGACAGTTAAGTGAATTCATAACATACAGCTCTAAACACTTTCACATTACTCACTACTCTCACCCAAATACTCGGATGTACTGCAGTATCATCTGTAGTGGAATGCTGCACCTGCACAGCTTGGAAGACCTGTGTGAATAGGCTAGCCTGAACAGGGCCCAGCACCAGGGCCCCTGTGTTGGCTGGTAGCGAAT
This sequence comes from Pezoporus wallicus, assembly GCF_028554395.1. NCBI lineage: Eukaryota > Metazoa > Chordata > Aves > Psittaciformes > Psittacidae > Pezoporus > Pezoporus wallicus. Next base: position 8,580,694 of record NW_026637663.1, read on the forward strand.
GGATGTATTGGCAAGACTTAGGGCTAGTGACAGGGAGCCTGAGGCTCGCCTTATGGGCATGCTGGGGCATGTGGCAAATCTTCACGTCTTTACCCTACAGGCACGAAAAGCAGTGTCCCATTGGGCGTGTACTTGCTTGACTATCTAAATTGTAACAATTGGCAAGAATGATTGCTATTTTGTCACAGCATTGGCAGGACCTTCTGCTTTCAGTGAAGACCCTTAGGTAAAGCTTGTACTAGTGGTTTGTGATAAACCTCTCAGTATCTAAGCCAGCCTTAGATGAGCTCCTGTCAGTGGAGGAATTCCCTCTGTACATACCAGTGTATCCTGGTGGTGGCTGAATGTGTTGAGACTTGGAACAGTGGTAGCTTGCGGCTGGTCCCAGCACAACCAGAAATAGATGGTATGGCAGAAGACTTCCAAATTCAGTGTGTTTGTCAGCAGTTTCAGTGTGTCACTGTGTGTCTAGCAGAAGACAGCATTTAATGCACAAAGGTGGACATTTGAAGGGACACCCTTACTAGTGGACTGCTATGCTGTTAGGGTAATAAAAGGCATCACTGGCCTAAAAAGTCACAGAGACTTCAGATCAATGTCTGCTGCTGCCCACGATGCTTACGGGTCACGCTGAATGCCTACCATACACGTCCAGCTTGTCAACACTACTGTTGACAGGATGGAGAACTAAACCAGGGTTCTGTGTATTTTTTCCACAGTTGTATTTCCCAGCATGCTGTAAGTACTATATTGATTAAAATTACAGAATCAAATCATTTAGGTTCGAAAAGATCTTGAAGATTAAGTCCAACCATTAGCCTGGCAGTGCCAAGTCCACCGTTAAACAACATCTTTAAGTGCCACATTTACACATTTTTAATAGCTCCAGGGATGATGACCCTATCACTTCCCTGGGCAGCCTGTTCCCTTTCCTTGATAATCCTTTTGGTGAAGAATTTTTTCCTAATATTCAACCTAAACTGCCTCTGGGGCAACTTGAGGCCATTTCCTCTTGTCCTATCGCTTGTTTCTTGAGAGAAGAGACTGACCCTCACTTCACACAACCTCCTTTCAGGTAGTTCTAGAGACTGGTAAAGTTTCTCCTGAACCTCTGTGTCTCCAGACTAAACACCCCCAGTTCCCTCAGCTGTTCCTCATCAGACTTGTGCTCTGGACCCTTCACCAGCTTTGTTGCCCATTTCTGGACCAGCTCCAGCACCTCATTGTCTGTCTTGTAGTGAGGGGCCCAGAACTGAACGCAGGATTCAAAGTGCAGCGTCACCAGTGCCCAGTACAGGGGGAGGATCACATCCCTGGCTCTGCTGCCACACTACTGCTGATATGAGCCAGGATGCCGTTGGCCTTCTTGGCCACCTGGGCACAAGCTGCTCATGTTCAGCACCCCCAGGTCCTTTTTCTCTATACAGCTTTCCAGCTACTCTTCCCTAAGCCTGCAATGTTGCATGGGGCTCTTGTGACCCAAGTGGAGGACCTGGCACTGAGCCTTGTTGAACCTCATACCACTGGCCACAACCCCTCAATCCAGCCTGTCCAGATCCCCCTGTAGAATCTTCCTATCCTCCAGCAGATCAACAGTCCCACCCAACTTGGTGTCATCTGCAAACTTACTGAGGGTGCACTCGATCCCCTCATCCAGCTCATTAAGATAAATAGTTTGGATTAGTAGTAAGAGAATAGTTCAAGACCTCTTTGTTACCGGTTTGTAGACCTTACGCATCTCAATGGTGGTAAAATCTTTGGTCATCCTTTTCCAGTCAACTTTTATCTGTGGGTGTTCACTTGATTATATTTACTGATGTCATAAACCGGACTTCTTCAAAGCAACTTTATTGTAAGGCATGACTTTCTTACCAGCCTCTCTCTTAGATTTATGAACTATTGCAGGGCTATACCAAATATTAGTTTCCTTCATCTGAAGTCTAAGACACAGATTTTTGTATGTAAGAAGTAGTATGCAGGAAATGTCAAGAACTGCTAGCTGTGAGGAACCACAAACAGGAAAACTAGTTCCTGAATAGTTCTAGCTCTATAATGCAAGATTGGATCTCGTTTCCCTGTATTTTTATTAATGTCTTATATAATCTTAATTCAGCCTTTAATGTTAGTCTATGTCTGCAAAGCTGAGACAATGATAGACTTTAATTTTTTCATCACAAACTCCACTTACCCAAAGCCTGGAGGACAAATGCTGGACCCTTGTTATGGGAAGTTTGCGTGGGAAATTAGCCTTGGGGAGCATTGCCTGTGAAGTGTGGTACTTTAAATGTAAAACACATGTCACAGAACAGATAGCATGGGTGATGTCTTCCACTTTGTAAGTCTTTGCTTCATATTCCCCTCTCCTCCATAAGCAGAAAACCACAATCAAGATGTATGTATAATCAGGGTACTTGAAAACAAATCACTTTTTTTCTTTCAGTGGAAGCTTATAATAGAGGGATTTAATATTCCACATGCTCTTATCAGGCTTCATCTCTGGCTGGCTGGCAGTATCTCCATGGCATTCAACAGTCCGTATGTTTGTTGTCTGAAAGATGGAAGAATGAGATAGTGAAGACTGAAGATCACTGGAAACAGTTTTGAAATACTGCCTGGAGCTGTTGGTTATCTGTGGCCTTGCTAGTGAAAGGCATGTTTGAATATGTGAAAGCTGATGTACAGAGGGATGGGCTTAGAAATATTGTAGTCACTAAAGAAAGGGTTAAGGCATTTAAGCAAGGTATACATCTGTTGCTAAGGAAGTAATGACTTCTTCAATTCTAAACCCAGCAATTTTGATGATGTCTTGAGAGGCTGTGCAAGTCATACCTTAATATGTTGTCATTGGGAGCTTAAAGCATAAACTTTTTCTTTCTTTAGAGAAAGAAAGAGAAGATAAAGAAAAGCAGCAGAAGGAAGAGCAAGAAAAAACTGTAGAACACCCTCCTGTAAAGGAAGCAGACAAAACCAGCCGTCCAGGACGACGTCCAAGTCAAAGTGCCTTGTCCAGTCGGAATGATCGAAGATCAGCCAAAAGCCCTCAAAAGACAGATGCACCAAAGGAGAATAAACATCCATTTGCTCTGTATGGGTGGGGAGAAAGACAGACAGATACTGGAAGCCAGAAAACTCACAATGTTTGTGCTTCTGCTTCAGCAAATGAAGTAAGTAAAAGCTTCTGTTTTGTTACTTAGTGCCTGGGTACGACACATGTCTAATACTGAGATAAAACTTCCCAGGGATGCCTCTGAGTGCCTGGAAATTCTAGCAATAAATTATAAATAAATTAAATTAAAAATTCTAACAATAAACCTGAAGAGGTTTGACATGTCTGAATCAGACAGCTCTTCCCTGTTAATTTGGTTTTGGAACTTCCCATGTTTGACTAATACTTGCAAGTTCTGATTAAATCTTGGCTATCTTGTTTCTGGCTGTTACAGTGCTACCAGCAAAACTGGCTGTTATAAATGTATTTCTGCATTCTGAACTTCAGGAAAACAAGAGAAAAGCAGCAGCAGGCAGTTAGCACCAGGCATCCCACAGCAGGCAGGTATATACACACTGGGGTAGAACGTGTGCTGTGAACGAGTGACTTGTGCTGGGGCACCTATGAGGAACAGGAGCCTCACTGAGAAGGAACAAATGCTTTGCTGCTGAAATGTCTGCCTAGCAGCTTGCTTCATCAGGTCGCTAGCAGGGAACTTCTTGCTGACAGTAGAATGGCCTGTGAGATGGCTGATGGATTGCAGGGTTGATATATTGGCAAAATAGCACAGGTAAAATTCATATGGTCATGGACAGCACCAGGATTCTGCTATGGTGGGGTATGTTTCCTGGCTTAGCAAGAAACAGTGGAGTGTTGCAGCAGGTTCATTTCTTTTTTTCTGTAGTTCCCCTAGTCTGGCAAAACATAGCCATTACTGTATCCCTGCCAGCATCTTGTCTTTATCATTAATGTAGAGTCTGAGCCTATGACCTAAGATACCTGAGGATGAAGGTGGATGGTGTTCTTGATCTGTAAGTTCTTGATCTATAAGATAGAGCTGAGTTCTGATGGACTGTTTTGGAAGGGGTTTGAAGCTTAAGTCTCTTCCTTTCTGGACACTTCTGATACACTTCCAGTTAGGTGATGTTTTATTACTAAGATGCTTCTTTAAGTGGGAAGTGACTACTTACTGCCTCAGCTAGGTCCCCTTTCTTTAATGTTTGAAAGTTTTCACATTCTCCTAATTGAGATGGGATGTAGTTTTAAATCTGGAGATGGAAGCAAGCAAGCATAGAAGCTGGCTTTTAAATTTGGAGGAAATATGATTAATATAAACATGTATGTAGGTGTGCCTGCAGCACGTTGTCAAAACTATGTTCTTCAGTGTCTCGGGATTGGTTTTACTATTTTAGCTTAGGTTTTAAGGGATGCTTCGGGTATATTGAGGGATGTTTAAGAAATTAAAATGGTAGAAACGGGAAACTTGAGGTTTTTAGAATATGCAAGAGTAAGACTGAGAAACATTCAAGATTTTTTAAATTGTTTAATAGTGTGAAGTGGGAAAGATAATGCACAACAGAACTGGAGGCATTTTTAATAAAATTTTGTACTCCTGTTAGGTACAAATTACAGAAGAAAATAGAATCTCATTAGCGACCCCTGTTAATTCAGGATGGCAACTGGGACAAAGTCATCCCCAGCTTCCCTGAGGGTGTTCTGAGGCTGTTTTCCTGCTGTAATACTAACTCTGGTCTTCTAGATTCATGAATCTGCTCTCCGAGCAAAGAACAGGAGACAAGTGGAGAAAAGGAAGCTCTCTCAGAGGCGGGTACGATCAGCAGAAGCAGAGAAAGCCTGGCGAATAAAGCCCTCCCCTCCAGATAACCCTTGGATGACAGAGTACATGAGATGCTACTCAGCAAGAGCTCTGTGAATCTGGATTCACTTAGGCATCTTCAAAAGAAGTTACGCATATCAGGACACTGGTGCAAGGAACCAAACTACTTATGCAAGGTTTTTATAGGGAGTTTCCAGCTGTTACAGTATTTGCTATGATGTTTTTATCTTGGCTACCTACCTCACAGTGGGGTGCATTGTTGGAGCCATAGTATTTGAAGAGGCTTTTAGATAGAGCTACCCAAACTTTTAACCAATTCCCCTTTTTGGGAATTTTTCTAATGCTTCAGTTGACTTGTTTTGGGGTGGAAGGGGGAACTTTAGTATACAGGGAGTCAAACAGTCTTTTGAGCTTGGTTACAAATAATCTATTGTCCCTTATTTTCAAAGTTCAAGTTGCAGGGAGGTGGTGCTGGGGAAAGACTTGAAAGGTGTGATGGAGGTGCCTTTGCATTTATAGTACTATTTGATTTAATACTTCTACCAAAATAAGTATATTGAGACAGGTAACAGGAAAGCCAGTGGGTCTGGTAAACAGCACTAATAAATGTCCATGCTTTAGGCAGGCAAATACTAAGTATTGTCTGTACATAGAAACTTTCAGAAAAACCTTGTTTGATTAGTGGATCTGCTGACTCTTACTGCTGTTTCTAAGGTCATTAGAATAAACTACTAATTTTCAGGGTAAGAAACAGCTACAGGATTGTTTTGCTGTCACTGTGCCTGTTGTACCAAATAATGGATGTAGACAATCATGATCTGCTAGCTGCTGCTCAATAAGCAGTTGCTTGTTCTACCAGTATGAAGTTGTGCCACTGTAGTAAGCTCATGGTCACGCTTACTCTGTGCTTAATCATGTAAATGTGCGTATTGAAGGAGAGGGCTGGCTCCTATCTAGTGAAGTCTATTTTTAGCACTTAAAGAGTACCTATTATGCTCAGTGGGGACATGAGTGCAATATGCATTCCATTTGGTGGCATTGTACAAGTATACTGTTAGAAGTTTTAAACTTGAGAATTGTGTGGATAAGGCTTGCAGATGAAGTCCTGAGCAGCTTTCTGCCTCTCAAAATTGGTGTGGAAGCCCTTGCTATAGGGGTGAGAGGAAGGAACATACAGTGGACTTTGAACACTCACTTCATAGGTCCTACTTCTATATAGCAAGACAGTCATTGTTTGTGATATCCTCAGTGGGCACTTTTCCCCTCAAGCTGCTGTAAGTTATTTTGTTTTCAGTTGGATAACTAAGCTTTAGGCAGATAATTGCTGTAGTTGTGAGCTTAAAGTTTTGTTCAGATGTGTTGTGTGTTAGTCACATGTGTTGGTTACCTCAGTTTAATTGTCTTGCAGCTTGTGTTTTGCAGACTGAACACCTTCTCATAGGAAGCACACTTGCACTTCTGTAGCAGATGCCTGTGCTAGTCTTAGCTTCATCCCACAATCTGTGAGTAAGCAGGACTCTTGAACTACTACTGCAGCACATAGCTACATGCTTAGTGTAAAGCTTCATTTTAAGTGTTATCGAAAGAAAGTAATCGCACAAAGGGACTAAGCACTGCTGCCTCCTAGTGTTAATGGCATTCCATCAGTACAGGCTTCATTACTCCCAATTTTAATCTTATTAAAGTCCTAGAATCAATGAAATTATAACCTGAGCTTTACTTGCCTTTTAAGCATAAAGTTATAAAAATACAGACAACTCTTGTTCAAATCTGCCTGATCTTATGGATTTTAAGTCTGGGATTACAAAGTATGATTAAGTATGTTTTATACATAGCAAAAACTACTGTATTCCAATTCTTAAGAAAACCACAGGCTAAAACTTCCTAAAATTGCAGGACAGTGAGCAAAACTGAGGCAGACTATTCCAGAATATGTCTTTATTCCATATGAGATTCCTTTCTTTTCCTTTTATGTGTTTTTTTTCCTCTTTAAATAGCTGCGCTAAATATGCTTAAGTTGCTTCTGCTGCTATCTCAATTCAGAAATGCACCCTAACTTTGAACAATGGTGTCAAAGCACTTACTCAGTGGTGTTTAATAGCCTTATTCAATAAAAAATATCTGTTCCAGTTGCACACAGGCTTTGCAGGCTCTGTGTAACAGCAGAAGGACTGTGCCCCTGGTGCATTGTCACATTAAACAGCTTTCTTGACCGCATGGGGGAGGGCTCATCTTGCCATGCTTTCAAAGACAGCTTCTATGGTTCTCTCTTCCCACTGAGAATGGAGGATCTGAGATGACTATGTGCCTGCCTCAAGTACCCATTTTTGGATAAGATGGACCTCCCATCAGATGCTGGTCTTTCCAGTAATTATAGAGGGTTTAAATGTCTTCTGCCTTGGATACCAGGTACCAAACTTAAACCATGTAAAAACAGGCTTGTTCAGGGTGTTCTACAGTGTGTAAGAATCTTCACCAGCACCAAGGCTGCTGTGTATTGAGGATCTAGTTCTTATCCTTGTTGGGTCAAGCACTGTCCCCATCAAACCCATCGGGTAGAAGACAGTAGTGACACTAATCAGGTCAAGTGAGTCTCAGTCATGCTTTTTCAAATGGTTTGTAGCTAAAACAGATCCTGGGTGCTATGTTGGTACTGTCTTGGTTTACAGAATATAATGCCTGAAGTGAGGGATAAATCATTCTACAAGTCAGGTAGCCTTCCTGTATTTGGGTGTTACTTGGCTTAAAAAGGCTAGTAGGTTTGCTTAGACAATGTGAAATAGTGTAGTTCTGATACTGCAGAGTTGTAAATGCAAAATATTTCGCATGTGCCAGGCTGAAGTCTGAAAAACTTATTTTAATGTTTTGACATTAATAAATGACAAGGCAATTGACTTGGAAAGCAGAACTCTTCAAGTGTAAAAGCTTTAACTATATTGGATAGATTCTTACAGGAGATGGCTGTTTTGCATCAAGTTGGACTCACTAAAAATGGAAAACCTAGTGAATGTCACCCAATCAAGTAAGGAAGTTCTGAACTTTGTCTTGCATGGACTCTTGAATTCAGCCAAGTAATGAACACTTCTCACTCCTGTTGCAGAAGTAAAACTGTTTGTAAGAACACAGTAAATACTCAGTTGTCCCAAGTCTTCATTAAAGTAACTGCTTATTCCTTTTTCTTTCTGAAAGTACTTAGCTAAGTGAAACAAGGCTTTTACAATGTGTAATGCTGAAATTTAACTGTAGTGTTGTGACAACTAGTGTTTACAATGTGAAATGTTACAATGAAAACTGAGTAAGAATGTCCCTGTGAGCTTAAAGTAGCATGCCTGTTCAGTCACTGCTGTCACATCTTTGCAACTATAGACTACTGACTTTTTCCACTGGAAACTGAGATAGTCCAGGTGATAGCTAACTTACAGCCAAACTTAACAAAACTGAAATATGAATTTCTGGTAAGAATTTTATCCAGGTGGCCAATGCACATTTTAATCAGTTTTTTAACATGTATGGAAGTGTATCTGGCTTTGGCTTTTTTTTTTTATGGTATAATGCAGTGCCACTGAATAATAAAGGCCTCTCTTTGTTTTTCTTACTGTGATAAGGACCAAATGCTAGCAATCTGAGGGCCTTACATGTGGTAAACCTGCAGTTTATTTTCCAACTCAGTTAGTGCACTCAGCAGCAAAGCCATATATGGAGCCTGACTCAACACCTTGACAGTAGCCCCTATAAATTAGGGGCCCAAGTGAGTGGGAAGCTGCCTCAGCTCTTGTTAGCACTGAATTCACTTTAAAAACAATAGGAAAATACCATCTAAGCTTGAAGCAATATGTGTTTTTTAAAGTAAGTTTTTAAACAGTATTTGTTTTTAATGCTTCTGTATTGTCTATATTTAATAGTGTAGTGTCAACTTGTATATGTGAATAAAATGAGTGACACAAAGTGCCTTGGCTGCTTGTAGTGAGTGTTTTTGGGGGGGGGGATGTCTTGGGTTTTCCTTTGCATGGCGCTTTAGAGTCTGCATGCAAAATTGGTGGAGGGTTAGATTACAAGTCCAGAGCTGAGCTTTTCTGTTCCCCCTGGAACCTTCAAACAGATTTTTAATAACCTTTCCCTCCTCACTGGCTTTTTCTGCTACTAACAAGAGCCTAAAATATAATAGCTGTTTGGATTGCTATGCATGCTGAAACCTTTGGGAACCTTAATTTAGAACTTGGGAAGAAGAGGGTAATATGGGGGAAGAAACTAGGAAGCTGCGTCACTAGGAACAAGTATAATCTTGCAAATAAGAAAAGTCAAGCTATTAAAGGATGGCTACGCTGAAGTTCTACATGCTGCTGGTTCTATAGTAAAAATAGAGATCTTACGCTTTCATTCTCTGTGGGTATACAATGAATGTATTCCTTTATTATTATGGTGTTAAGTCTTTCAGCATACACAATGTAATGCAAATGAGCTGCACAGAGTAATCAAGCTTCTTTTTATAGCATTCATTATTTTAAGGACTAAGGAGAGCTGTGTACTCTTGAGCTATGAGGTACCTCACTGAATACAAAGAGCAAAATAGACAGATCAACTGTGTATTCAATCTCAAATGCCTAAAGTGGGAAAACCTCTTCCTCTTTGCTTTAGCTTTTAAAAAGCATTAGCTGCTGAAGCTGTATTATCCAAGTGACTTAGATCTATCTCATCACTAGTCATTAGTGCAGAAAGACACAGGGAAGCCAAGTGCAGCATTGCAGGGTTGGGGCCCTCCTATGCTGGTGGCAAAGCAGGCCCTGCTCCCACGAAATACATGGGAGCGCTTCAACACTTCCACCTGCTTCCCCAGCCATATACTGACTACACAATGAACTTCTGTAAGACTACCTAAGGTTTGTCATATTCTGGACTTCACTTGGTAGGCAAAGCTTGTACAAGTAAATAGAATTTGCTGTAAAACACCTAGAAAACCAAGAAAGACTCTTTATTTGGGATTAGATACAGGCATTAAATGAAATAGTGTAGGCCAACAGACTCATTAAAAGGCAAGACACAGGCTTTAATAAGACATTTAAATCCTTTAAGGGTCTAAATAGCTAAGGCTCCACATCCAATAGATTCCCAGGAGACAGGTACCAAGTATTGTTTCATGTAAAACTCCAAGCCATCTTGCTTTGGTAAAGTAAGAATTTTACATTAAAACCATACATAATTGAACATATTTCTCCCTTACTGTTAGGTGAGCTAGGTTTGGTTTGCAAACTATAATGCTAAAGCTTAAAAATCTACTCCAGGGCTGTTATTGACATGATATTTAAGTTTTAGAAATTAAAAAACCCTCACAGGAGAAACAGTAAACACTATAGCTTGCACTGGTGAGAGCTATTACTTCCATCAGGATTTCCCAGTTTAGGAAGTTTCTTTTCAAAATGTTAGTGTAGTGACAGGTGCAGCATAAAAAGTTGTGCTACTACAAAACATGCCCATTAACCTGGTTAATGTGTATATAGTAAAAGTATACATAAAAAAAAAGGTAAAAACATGTCAAAACTCATTATAATGACACTATTCTTGCCTTCCAAGTAGGAAGGGGACAGCTTAAGACGGTTACAGAAAGAATAAAACTATGCTTTTTTTTTTTTATGTAAAGGGAAAAGGGCAGGAAGAAATATAAGAAAATCCCAGCCAAATCCCTATAATTTGTATTTAAAAGCAACAGAATTAAGGAACAGTCCCCCACTCTTTTCAACTGCTACTGCAATAATGGAAAGAAATTTTGATCAACAGCCAAGACCACTTCAACCACTGTAACAGTGACAGGAGAGAGACCTTCAGTCAACTTCACTTGTACTGTGTCCCAGCTGATAAGCAAGTACTCAGCTTTCACTTTTGTCAGTGTACCAAGAAACCTGATTAGATTGTGGTAAGGCTGGGGGGGGGACAGATGACAAACTCCCCCGTATCTCATCCTTTCCCATCATTCCAGAACTCTGGCAGAAATACAACACACCCAAGTTAGTAATCTGCCATTTAGACGGGTGGAGTAGACAATTATGTCCAACACTCACTTCAGATGACTTGCTTTTGGTACTTGCTTCCACTTCTGAATACCGGGAGCTAAAATATATTGAGTGAGGATTAAGACAGGTAAGTTTCTTTGGAATTCTTTGATGTTTGTTTAAATGCATAGTTCATCTGCTTCAAAAAATACTTTACACTCCTGCCAGGAAGAGAATACTCCTTGGGAATAATTATTACCAGTTATATAACAAATCTAATCCTAAGTAACATAGGAGAAAGAGAGATAATATAGAAGTCTTTGGACCCAACAGCCTTTTAAAACCTAAATGTAGACTTTTCAAATACAAAGCAAACTTAATTCCTTTTAACACAGATGACCTAGGGTGTATAGTTTTCAGATAAGCAGCCACTTGAACCAAAAATGTCAGGACAAAGGGAATAATTTTAAACACAAACCTAAATCCATAAAAGATGGTCATATACCTCTGCGTAGCACAACAAAGCAGGCTCTTGTGCTTTAACTGCCCTCTAAATTACAACATGTCAGTTTCCTGGTTTAAACACACATTTGACAAGTAACCCTTTAAATAGAAGATACTCATATACAGACAGTAATAAAGCATGCTTGACCCTGGAATTTCAGTACTGGGTTCTGATCATAATTACGTTGTGTTAACTTGCACTTCCAATGAGACTAAGTAAAAATGTCACTAGTGATTTCTATCACTGCAAGTGCCCTCCTGATTTGGTTGAATTCAGCTAACTCCAGAAACACTAGCTTAGTTCTGCAACCCTCTATCTGGCAAAACAAAAGCCACAGGTCTCTTACCTGCTCAGTTGTCATGGCACAGTAAAAACGATATGCAATACTTGTGGTTCAGCCCTCCCTCTTGGACCTTCTGCAAGTCTCTTCTGTCTCCAGCTGAGGAATGAGGACAGGATTGCTAATCTCTTGCCTCACACCTCTTCCCCACAATAAAAAAAAAAAAAAAGGGGGGGGGGAGGAAAGAAAGTCTGAATTGTGTGTTTTAACACAGGGAATAAATAAATAAATAAATAAATTCAGTACCAAGGCTGAAATTCCCCTTGATGAGTTCCACAGGGAGAAAAGGTTACGTAAGTGGCACGCCTGGTTTTTACCTTCCATCACAGGAGTCTCCTGGGGGCAGTGTGGACAGCATTTCATACAGTGCACTCATGAAGTTTAAGGATAGAGCACCGGCAAGACAGACAGTTCCTAATTTTAAAATTCCAAGTTCTTAATTGTACTTTATGAATGTTAAAGAAATTAGTATTTTAAATGTCATACATTCAAGATACTTTAGAACCACCTATTTTGGTTCAGTTTGTACATCGCCAGGTATGATTCAGAGATCATATTTCCACAATGGATTGCTCTGTTGTCATCAGAGGTTAGGAGAACTCCTACTGTGATAATTCTCTGTAAGCCCATGCCCCTGCCCCAGAATTACAACACACACAGAAGATGCACAGTTCTGTTCACATACACATTCCATCTTTGTGATGCCAGTGCTATACAAAACATCAGGACCAAGAAAAAAGATCCAAGTCAGTCAACAGCCATTTGAGAGACTTACAAGTATTTTTTCCTAAACTTCTGAAGTTTGATAGAAGCACTTCAGAAGTTACTTAAGAACTGTGATAAAACAGAATATGTGGACATCAACAAAAATGACTTTTCCAACTTCCAACTATAGTAGTACATGTAATCATGGGTCCTAACCATATGCTGAGACTCAGTCAACAGCTTGTTAGAATGTGGCAAGCTGAATAGGAAAAATAAACCAACTACCCCTCACTGACAGTATGGGTGGTTTTATAATTCAGGTCATAAATATAAACTACTGTGCAACAAACAAACATGACAAAGCCTACCTCGGTTAAATCTGTTTATATGATAAAAAAATAAAATATTAAACTGCTTGTAGTGCAACATTCTATCAGCATACATAAGTATACCATGCTTCGTAAATTTACTGTTACATTATTTACAGGATATAAGTAATGCTTTAAACTAGAGGTGAAAGAACAAAAATAGATAATGATAATGGTTACATACAGGTATGAGTTTTAATACTGTCCACCAAATTAGCAAGTCTGCTTCACAGACTTGACTGTCACATGAATATTCCTGTCCCACACAACATGGTTCCGTCAGCAGTGGTCTGCCCTGTCTGTAGATAGTGGAAAGATGTTTTTAAAAACCGCATAGCCTTCAAGCTGTTGTTTCTCCAAACACCATTTGCAAGGACAGCTGTAAAATACACAAGAACTCTGTCAGTTACCTGCATCTGACCACTCTAAAAACTCAGCTTCTAAAATAAGATAAAGAATTATTCACTTCTGCAGAGCCATACCAAAGCTCAACTAAATGAATGCCATTTTTCAGCAGTCTCCCATGTGAAAGAGGATATTTTATGGGAAGGGAGGAAAGCAGTTCAAGATTCCCATCCATTATTTACAACTCTGAGCTTTGAGAGATAATCTCCCATAGCACAGAACCAAATAACAGAATGTAGAGTCACATGCTGCCTTGCTTAACCTTCTGTAGAGCTTCTGCTGTGTGCAATGCTCAAACTGATGAAAAAATGAATACAGTAAAAACAATGCACCATCTGTGCCTGCAGTACTTGATTAATTTGATATCACTGTCCTCATATTAGAGAAATAAGGATTATGTCAGAATAATTAACTACACAGGGAGAAAGAACTGTCCTAAGAGCCACTTGCATACTGCAAAGAGTTATGTAAAATCCATGAATATTTAGACAACTGTTTGTAAGAAAGACTAACTACCAAGCTGTTCTTAGGAGTAGGTTATGTGACTTTTATATCTCTTCCCCTGTGACTTTTACGTCACTTCCCCTACTACTGCTGAAGGGAAAAAGCTGTTCCTCGCCTTCTCTGAGGAATGTCTGTGGAAGACAACTGCACACCCATTCCACAGGCTGCAACAACCCCAGAAGAGCTACTTTAGATGACAACACTGCTTAAGCAGAAAATATTGATACTCTCTTGTTTACATTTCTGCTCATAGCAGACAGGAATCAGAATGACTTCAGGCTGCTTCTGGGTAGGAAGACTGAAAAAGCTACTGGGAGTTTGAAATCTAGTATAACCTTTAATTTTCAAGTCTTGAGTTTAAATTTCATATTTTGAGAAAAGACTATGTAATAGCTTCAGACAAGATAATTGTCCTGGGTTCAGCAGTAGCAGTCATTTTTCTTCTTCTTAGTAACTGGTGCAGTGCTGTGGTTTTGACTTTCAGCCTGGGAACAGCGCTGATAACACCGATGTTCTTAGTTGCTGGTCAGAATGTTTACTCTGACCAAGGACTTTGTGAGCCTCATGCTCTGCCAGGGAGGAATGGAAGCCAGGAGGAAGCAGAGACAGGACACCTGACCCAAACTGACCAAAGAGGTATTCCATACCACAGCACATCATGCCCAGTATGTAAACTGGGGGCAGTTACCCAGAAGGGTTACATCACTGCTCGGTCAGACTGGGTATCAGTCAGCAGGTGGTGAGCAGTTGCATTCTCTCCCCTTGTTATTTCCCTTATCATCATTATTACTGGTGGTAGCAGTAGTGATTTGTGTTATACCTTAGTTACTGGACTGTTCTTATCTCAACCTGTGGGAGTTACATTCTTTCGATTCTCCTACCCATCACCCCAGGAGCAGGGGGAGGAAATGGGGGAGTGAGAGAGAGGCTGCGTGACTGGCCTTAAACCACGACAATAATGCACCATACCTTTTGTGAATTCTTATTTCTAGTAGTATTTGTCCATGATACACCAGAAATTATTCACCTTCTCTACAGTGCATGAGGTAACCATGACGGCTATAATGCATTTCAGCAATGCAGAATTTTAAAATGTATTCCACAACACTACTCAAAGTAAGCAAACACAAGAAATACTTCAGTATATATAATACTTCAGCACCAGTCTTGCTGTAGTGGGCAGATGATAGAAGAAAAAAATCAAAGTATAAACAAAAGAATCCATTCTACTGTGCACTATTTTACTAGATTCTATGTTACTTTCCAGGCTAACCCTGAAAAAGCCAAGCACTCGATACAGCATATTTATGAAGTATGGTAATTTACCCAACACCTTGAAATGTCTGTAACCTTACCTTCTGTATCTAAAGTAAGTATTTGGGATTTTGTGTTTCATTTCTTTAACACCCACATTCTTGAGCACTTTGTGCTTGGGCTCTACGTGGTGATCTCAACTGTCTCAAGGCAGCATCTCCATACTGAATACCTGAGCCCATTCTTTCTGGATCCAGTTCTCCTGATGAGAAACAAAATGGTCACAAGAAGATGGATCATGTGCAAATAATACATTCCAATTTAACTGACAACATTAGAAAAGAGTATCTATATTCTACTCTAGCTACGGAGAGATCTATTGCAACTCTGTTTACTTTTAGGCAATCCCAAACTCGCGTCATTTTCTCTTGTAATTTTAACCATGTGTCCTTAATCATAATGACAAATCAATATGTCTCCAAGTCAGGCTGCAACAAAGAAATGTATTTGCACTAAGTGCTTCTAACAAAGGAAATGTCCAAAATGTTTTCTGCAAACACTATTAAAACCCACCTTTTTTCAGAGACTAATATGCAAAGGAAGCAGCATTGTAGATACCAAGCCAAACAGAAAAGCACTGCCCCCAGAGAAAAGATCTCAATCCTCCCTACTTCTAGTATCCATTTCTGCCTTCTCTATAGCCTATGCCTTCAGAAATGTTCTTACAGCTGTAGGGTGGACTTACCAAGATTAGAAACATTTACTTTAAATAAAAATTCAATACAAAAATCCCTCTGAATAGTTCTGAAGACTTATTTAGGTTCATTACACACTTGTGACCCCTTTGTAAGTTAGTAAATGACACCACGTTGAGGGGATAATTTGACAGCTCGAGGATAGGGCTGCCATTCAGAAAAGACCTTGGTTGAGTTTGAGGAACAGGCCAGCAGGAACGTCTGAAATTCAGCAACTACATACACAGAGCTCTCACTCCGAACCTGAATGTGCTTTAAACAGGAGGCTGGACTAGAGACCTCCATAGCTTCATTCCAGTCTCGATTTTTCCATGGTTCAGTGCTTCTGTACTGGCACAAAGAAAACAGGAACAGCTCACAGAAAGCATGACTTACTTCTCTTGTGGTAATGCCTCTTTAATCAGCCATGGAACTACAGTATTAAGAGAAACTAGCTATACTTGGCTTTTCAGTTTGGGGGTTTTGTGTGTTTAAGATGAAATTTGCTGTTTTGCATTGATTTGATGGAGTAATCAGGAAATTCCTATGAAAAGACCATACTCCTTTAATCTAAAAATTTGTGTTTGGCACTCAAAATAGTTAATTAGAGTCTGAGACAAACTTTTCAGTGGAGCTGATACTTAAACTTTGAAGATATCAAACAGCTAGAAGAGAGGAAAACCGGAATGCAAACTAGCTGAAATGACACCTAACACTTAGAAGCCTGTCTCCAATAGAAACCTGCCCACTTGTGTTGTGAAGCTTCTGGTCTATTTCAGTTCCGCAAATGTAAAAATGGTTTCAACGGAGAGGCAGGAAGGTCACTTCAGAGAAACAGTTGCTAGGAAACACTCCTGAAATCTTTAGTATTACTGTTCAAATTCTCTTGGCTGTATTTCCTGCTACAAATGAGAAGCAGAATTAAAAGTTACGTCTGCCCTGATCCTAGGTTTTTGTCCTGCATTGCTAAATCTGTCTAATGTCAGGCTTGATATTTGTAGGGACATTGCAATCCACAGAATGCACAGCCTACACTCAAAGCTGACTTAAGGTAAACACTGTAAAAACATCCATAACTTACATACCTCCTCCCTCTTAGATGTCTTGGACATCCATTTCTATGAAAACATATGAGAAGCAGCTATAAGACAACTGGGTTATTTTACCACAACAAAATGTTGGCTCTTTGGATTAATTCTATTAGAGGACTTTGAATGATGGCATTTCCACAGCTGTTTTCAGTTTTCAATTAAAATAATAAAAAAAATAAAAAAACTCATTTTACCTGATTCAATTTTATTGAGTATTTTTCTTGCACATTGTACAAAGGCCTCTTCAACATTTTCCCCTGTGAGCGCACTCGTTTCTAAGAACATCAGCTCTGCATTTGACATCAGAAAAACAATCTCAAAACAAGTCTGGATATAACAATATATACCTGATATACTAATTCAGTGCATAAAAGCTAGGAACAATAAAAGGTTTTTTAAGGAGAACTACTGTCAAATAGTATGGTCTGGAAAAAAATCAGTTTTTGAGGGCAAAACCACATGAAACTTCCTCTGAAATTTATACAATAACCCTAGAAAGCTGGAATTCAACGATAACTTGGGCTGTGCCTGCAAAACAGTGAATGCAACCAACTTCATATAGTTTCCCATTCATATAAAAAGTAATATGCAAAAGGACAGCCAGCAGCCACAGTTCATGGAAAAGACTATTTGTAATAGATTTATAATAGAAAATCCAGATTTTACTGATGGCAGGACTTAAGCACAGCAGCTCAGACTGACACTGGCTTTAGGTGTCACACAAATGTATCCTCAGACTGGAAATTCTGAATACTACAGATCAGGTAACAGTCCTCCGGAGCCATGCCACGCACTGAAGTCAGTTTCCCATGAGTAAAACTCATTGCTTCCAACTGCAATACACCCTATCCAAACTTGTCTATGATCTATACAACCTGTAAGGTGCTGAAAACTAGGAAATTGCACTCTTCTTTTTCTCTTCAGCCCTACAGAGGCAAGGTAATACCTGAAGTTGTATTACATTCCCTAAGGAGTATATCTCCACACAGAAGGTATTCTTTAAGCTGCAACAGGAAGAATCACTGGTAATGAGACTTAAATAGTACATGTGGTTTTCATTGCAGGCACTTTCTTCTCTCTATACCTCATATACTGACAGAACTTTCTGTAGAAATTTGACTAGGTACAGTAGGCAATGTCCTACCTAACTGTACATATGTATAAATAATTTTAATAATATATAATTATATATTTTGTATATATTATATAGAATATATAATTTTAATTATTATGTGTTTTTGAATGCTACATGAAGATTTTGTACTACTTACCATTTTCTTGTGCAAACCGGGATGCTTCTAAAAAAGTAACTTCACGATCTGCATCAAGATCCTTTTTGTTTCCGCACAGTATTATCACAATATTTTGACTTGCTAACATTCTTGCATCCGTCAACCAATTAGTAAGGGCATTGTAGGTTTCACGGCTATGTAGAAAATAACACCCTTTATTAGAACATGCTCATTCCTTGTGAACAGATCACTAGCAAACTCACATTTCACTAAAACTCAGGAAGGCAAACCTGTGTTTGTGGCAAACAACAAATTGCTGCTAGTCAGGCAAGTCACCTACACAGCTCAATATGCCAGCTATGAACTGGGAAGAGTAACAAGTTCCTTCATGAAACTATTTAAAAACTTAGTTTTTAAAAAGCAAAATTAAATCAACCAGAATATAGAAATCAATACATATAACTATTAAATACCCAGTTACTGTAAAAAGCTATGATTTTAAGCACCAACCTAGTTTCAGCCTTTTGTGCATGAAATCTTGGGATAAGAGAATGAGTTATTGTTTATCATGGAATTCAATGGATACTTAAGTTTCAGGTGGGACTGTAAGGATTTACTATGCTTGTGTAGAATTGCATGCCTGAACTTTCACATCTGCGACAAGACCAGTAATATACCAGGCAGTTACCCTGCACACACCATTAGTCATTGTAGTGGTGGTCAGAGATAAAGCTTTCAAGCAGTAAGACTGACAGATGAGTCCACTGACCTTAAGCACATACCACAGATTTCAAAGACTGTTCAGAAGCAAACAGTCCACTCATAGGACAAACAAACATAAAAAAAAAAAGCAACAGATCTAGTGAATCACCATTAACGGACACAAAACTTATCTGCCAAATATCAGTCTACAGTGGCCAGGAAAAATATTGGCAACGTGTAACATATTCTACTGGCTGCCTCTATTAAAATATCAAAAACTGCAGAAGTGAACAGAATTTTGGACTACAGTTAAGAAATGTGTAAGAAAAGCTAGCTTCTCCAGAGAATGACCTGTTATGCCAACAGCTACTAATACTAATAAATGGTGTACCACCTTGGTTAAAAGTAGTCAAAGCCTGCTCTTAGGTTCTGTTGCAAGGCTTCTTGAGCCAGTGGTTGCAGGTAGTCCACCATGATCAGACCAGCTACTGATGGGCCAATTCCCAGTTATTTGTCTAACCCTTCAAGGCTGTTTACATTTATGACATTCACAATATCTCATATAAGCAAGCTCCAAAACTTAAATATGCACTAAACCAGAGATAGTTTTTATATTTCTTTTCTTCCTGCTGTTATAGAACCACACAGCTGGGGAGGAATCATTATGCATTAATAGTATCTGGTAGTCTATAAGCAAGAACAGTTGCTACCTTTCTTACCTGGTTATATCATAGACAAGCAAAGCACCTGCAGCTCCTCTATAGTAACTCCTTGTTACAGACCTGAAACAGAATTACAGATGTACATTTCCATAATAACTTAATTGTTTCAAATCTGGGTTCATATAATGCAATCTGTATTATGAAACATTTCTCATTTACATAGTTTAAATAAAATGTTTTTTTTTTTAGAAAACATCAGCTGTGCAGCAGCAGACTACTTACAAGCACTTTCACTAAATATAGCTGCGCAGGGATTCTCAAAGTCCATTATGACCTGTGTGCTCCTGAAGCTACACATTATCATACTAAGTATCCTGATACAGAACTGGGAGCTGATGGTACTATATGTGGCATAAAACTAGTGTAATTAATTTGTGTTTGAACTCTCAGCAGTGAGGAGAGAATGAGTAAAGTAGCTGTAATTGAACAACTTAAGACTCATTAAGTTGAAGAGGAAAAGGCAAGGAAAGCAAAACAAAGCATCCTTCAAAAGGCGGCCTAAGAAATAATAAAACCTGCTAAGTACATAGAGGTGTAACCAGCCTTAAAAAGAAAACAGTTATATACATTATAAAAAGAAACAGGGAGGGGGGTAGAATACCTGCAAGCCCCTGACTACTTTAAACTAGTTTGGTTCAGCTGTTCTGCTCATTTCGCCCCTCCTCACTGGCAGACCATGAGAAACTGAGTAGTCTTTGATCAGGGTAAGTGCTACTTAGCAACAACTAAAACATCGGTGTGTTATCAGCATTGTTCTCAGACCAAAGCAAAACACAGCACCGCAGCAGCTACTGGGAAGAAAGCAGCTGAAAGCAGGACAACTTGAAAGAGCAGAATTTGTGCAAGCTTTTGAAAGTACAGGGCACCTCCAAGCTCCTCAGAATCCCAGGATATTTGGCCAATACACCAAAGAGATCTCGTTAATGGAGACTATATAGCACTGCCCAGCTTCACCCAGCCATAGATGTCTCTAGAGAACTTGTCTAATAGAGGACATTAACTTGAATTGCTGCCCATTACTCAGACTTCCACCACCAGCTCACCTTTGATAACCACTGCCTGCCCCCCCCCCCCCCCCGCCAAAGAAATGTCCCACCCACACCCCAAAAATATGAAAACCGATGTCCTATCCAATGGTGAATGTACTGAGGAATGCATCAGATCTTCCTGAGTTAGACCTATTCCTCAGATGTATGACATTCAAAAACCAGCACTAAAAGTACATTGGTAGATCTCAGCTGACAAATAAGTTTCTTAAAGAAAAAGCAATGTAAAATATTTCAGTCTTGATAGAAATGTATTTAGCCACATTATCTTGACAACTGACTTTCTTCCTTCTAATAAAATAGTATTACACTATACATTTGTTCTCATGCAGATTTTAAACAGTTTACAACTTCCTGGCATTAACTTATTCCCACCAGAAGAAAGTCTTCTAAACACAAGAGTTAAGCACACACAGTTCTGTGCTGAGCTTGGCTGGTGAACAAGCTTTTAGCCCCATATTCTATTTATATACCTTAACTATCACAGAAAATACTCAAGGAAAGAAAGGGCAGAACCTCAGATCTGCAAGACAACACTGCTTTACAGAAGTCAATGGATTTATGCCGCTGTGTCCAAGTTGGAAGATCTGGCCTAGTAAATAATATGAAAGCAGACAAAACAATTCCACTGACCAAGAAACTATGCCTACTTATAAGTAGGCATAAATAATACACAATACCAACAGCAACAATTTACTAACAAATACTTAATAAAATGATTGAAATGGGTACCTGAATCTCTCTTGTCCTGCTGTATCCCATATCTGCAATTTTACATATTTACCACCAACATTTATGATCTTTGAACCAAATTCCACTCCTATAGTATGATTTGAGTCATCCTTGACTACAAAAAACAGAAAAAAAAAAGAAAAAGAAAGCCAGATTTATTTACAGCAAATAAATAGGTTTTACATAATCCAACTGAGGTATAATCAAAAATCCTCAGTGCTCCAATCACAAACTACTTCCCAAGCCACAAAATTCAGTGCCATTTAGAAGTCTAATGCCACCATGCAGAAACATTTACAATTTTGAACAATTTATTCAATTCAAAATTACTGCTAGAAAGGGCTGCCTTAATCAAACCATTCCTAGGTCACATTAATAAATGGCAAGTTAACTTTTGTACACTTCTTTTTCCCCCATCTGTGTTTTTTGATATTTCAGTGCCATTTAAAATTAAAATTCTTGGAATGGCAGAACATACAAGGGCACAGTCTTCCCATGAATAAGTAAGAGCTACTTCTTTAAAGCACAAAGTTAAGATACTTGCTGTACGTACACTGTTGCTCTCACAGATTCCCAGTTCAAGATCAATCATAGCATCATGCCATGTTCTTTAGTGATTACACATTCTTATCCTAGAGCTACTCATCAAGAGACAGGGTGAATTACCATTTGGTTGCAAAAGATAACAGTCACCTTTGATTTACCAAGTTTTCTAAAAACGCATATTATTTTTCTTTAATCACGATGCTAAATGCACTACCCAATATGAAATATTCTTTTGTATCAGCCATTCATATCTAAGTAACATTTACAACAGAGTCTCTTTACCAGTATTTATCATAAAACACAGCCCTTAACAAAGAACAAAAAAAAAAAAAATCTATTTATTTAGAGAGAGACTGCAGACTTTCTAAATCTACTCAAACAATTCAACTTCTCTTTCATCTGCTTAGTATTTTTTCTAGAAGAGCCAAGTCTCCACTATATACCTACGGAAGCTTACAGCTGCAAGACAAAAATAGCACAAAAAATAAGTCTATATTTTCATCAATATTGAAAGTAAGAGTAAGAGGAAACACTGTTCAGTATCAGACTTCTGATTAGAGACAGCAATAAAGATTACAGCACAGTTGTGAACATAATTCTCAGTCAAAATCTTCACCTATACAACTAAAAGAATTACAGGAACTTCCATACAAAGAATAGATACTCATGTAGGCAGAGCCTTCATCTCTGGTACAAAGCAATGGAGAAGTCTCACCATGCTCACATATACTTACATTTCTTTTCAATAAATTGGTGTAGTAAGCAGGATTTTCCAGTTCCAGCATTTCCTATGACCAAGAACTTAAACAGGAAATCTGAAGATGGAAAGACAAAAAAAAAAAAAAATTGCTGAATTTCAGTACACACAATTTTGTCACAAGACCAAATACACAAGCTGGCTATTCTCTATTATTTGTTATTCCAAAAAGAAGGGAAGAGATGACAAAATTAACAAAACAGCATTAAATCTGAAGAATAACCAGTGTGTTCAATAGTGATATTACAAAGTAAGAGCTAAGAATGTCATTTGTTCATAGAGTTAAAAGAATGACAAGAAGAGACTGAAACGGCTGAATTTGAGTTCAGTTAAAACAAGCCAAATCACAGGTATATGGCTGGCTTGTATTCCACAATCTGGTTTAAGAGCATATAAAATATTAACTATAGTCAGTACAAATGCCCTATATAAAGATGTCATTTCTTAAAATCTGTATGGTTTTTATTTTTAAAATTTATTTTATTCACATTAATTTGAGCTCATAAAGCTGAATAACTACAGTATTTTTCTACAAATGTACAGACAAGGAATATTTTTACTCTGGGACGCCTGCTTTTCCATTTCCTCCGCATGGTAAATTAAGATACAGGTACTTTGCCATTTTACCTGCTTATTGAGCCATTTACATCAGTGTTTATTAGCAATAAATAGTTTGTTTTGTTTGGGTTTTTTTTGTTTTTTTTAAAATAAATTCAAGATTTATGGTCACTGGTATTGTTTTAACAGTTACATATAATGCTTTAATCCTACCTCCCCAGATCTGCTTTCAGTTTAGTTACAGACTGAAGAAAGCTTCCTTGTCTTAGCACTCTGAAACATACACACTGATAAACTTTGATTAGAAAGTTTATAATTGCTTCCCCTAATATAGAGGTAATAGTTGGTGCAAGATTCACTACTTATTTGTTTACCAACAGCAGCTTGTTTTACAGCCATCTTTACAATTTATTGCACATTTTCTCTTACAAACATAGTGGGTTTCCAGAAGACATTAGGTAAGCATTCAATGAAAATGAGTACATTTGAAATATCAACAAAGATAAAAACTTACCATTAATTTCATTAACAGTGTTCACAGCTGCCAAATGGTTACACAGATATTGGCCCAGAGGATGGCAGAATAAAAAACAGAATGAAGACTATGCTAAGCAACTCAAAGCACTGACATGTTACTCTATCACAACCTTGTTTTGAGTCTTTAGTTTTACAAATGGACTTTAATATGCACATGAAACTACATGCTCATTCCATTTCATGCAGGGATTCTTATGGTACATCATAAATGCTCCCTAGCAATGGTAAAGGCAACAAGCAAGTTTCTCACATGGTAAGAAAACTTCCACTGGTGAAAAGTCAATGGTAAAACAGAGGGCTATTACTCCTGGGAATGTCTGCTATCCATTGTCTTCACCTGTCTTCCAAATTTTACTCATATTTAAAATGAGGTAGTGTTTTACTAAGGATCTTTGATTTTTTTACATTTTACCTTTGCATGATTTTTCTTGTTTCGAATGTTGTAACATGCTTGGCACAGAATCTGTATTCTACCCTTCTCAGAAAGAGACTGCTGTTTCTTGCTCACAAATATGACCATTTACACGCTTAAGACATTCTGTTCCAAACTGCTCTCACTCTTCACGCCTCCACCCAGCTGCTCATGCTTTCTGGATGAAAAAATAAATTACAAGAAGGTTTTTGCTTCAGGTTGTGAAAATTGTGTGTGTTATCTCCTCTAAAGAAGGGCCCTTCATGTAATCTCAACTGCAAAACAGGCTGAAGCTGAGAAACACTTCATTCTAACCAAACTTCACTGTTAATATGAAATGTAGATACATAGCCTCAAAGTGTTAGGTTAAGAGAAAAAAAAATCATCTCTGAAAACCAAGTTTCTCTTTTTATGTACCAAATATCACTAGTTAGCTGCCTTGTGTACCTTTTTGTATATTTAAACTACTGTGGGTGTGTGTAATCTCACTGGTTTTACCACTTGCAGAGTTCCTCAAAATGTGAGACATAGTCACAATTAAAATAACCTGCTGCTGGTCTCTGCAGTTTTTCCCAAAACCAAATCTGAAATCCAGTTAAAGCTGGTTCTCCTCTGTATCTGGTGAATGCTGTTTGGCAGTTTTTCTTGTTAAAAACAACTACAAATTTCAAATCCACCTTCTTCCTCCCCCCCCCCCCCCCCCAAGTATCAGATTACTGACTGTAGTGAAACAACTAATGTCAAACTAAACCAAGAGAAAGAATAAAAGCCAAACTCTACTCCTATACTAATTCGCTCTGTAACTGTAGGCACTGGTTAAATGTGGTTGATGAAGCCATACTTGGGCAACTCTCAGAGTCGTGCTGAACATTTAGCACACTGCTCTGCCCTGTGCAGACAAGCTGCAGACCAGTGGGCAATTGAGACAATGGTGTCACTGTCAGAGACTGATCTGGAATAGCTTCAGAACAGCACTGTACTTTCCTGAGGTGTTTTATGTTAGGGTGCTTTATATTTTGCACAGAAACAAAGAGTGGTATTTTGGGATTTTATATTCATCTCTTTAAACTGAGAACATATTCTATATAACAGACTCTGAATTCCTATCAAGATTCTATTGTACCAGGCAACTTTAAAAGGGAATCTTTCCTATAAATAAATCACTTTGATTCAATATCTGTCTATTACTTAGTAGACAAAAAAAAAAACAACCCCCAAACCAAAACCATTTTCCTCTGGCAACACAGCAGTGAAACCTGAAACTGCAGGTACAAATCACTTGTTTGCAGAATGAAAGTAAGATAAATGTGTTTTAGTCTACCAAAGAATGGTAATATCAAAATATTATAGCAAAAACTCAAAACCTTTCTGCACCAGAGAAGACAGCAATGTTTCCAAACACATGTAGGCTCATACACTAAATGATACTTTGAAGTAACACTCACAAGTGCAATGTATTCTATCAGTTTAAGCGCCAATTTTATGTAAATTGTTCAACATAGCAAAAGGCTTTTAGACTTATGTTAACAGTTTATCCACAAGCACGAGATATTACATTTCGGGAAATACTTCAGAATACTTTGCACGTTTAATCAACTGCAAGGAAGGGAAGAAAACAGATTTGACAATGCCAAAAGTCACAAATACCCATATGTGTTTCTAAGCTCACAGCCTAGCATGTTAATGATAAAGTACTACCAGATAAGCACGGGAAGAATACCTTTCCTTTTATTATTCTGGAATTCCTTTCTTATAATGTCTTTCTGCATGATAGCAGGAACCACATCAGTTTAATTTTTATACCTCTTCTTATTGCTGGATTTAAGACACAAAATATCTTCTCTCTGAACTGTACAGATGTATCTCAAAATGTACAACAGTTGAGAAACAAAGAAACTGAATGAGACAAGACAGATAGCTTCTTTTAGCCCAACTGTAACATCACTGTATATTCACACTGGGAAAAACTTTTATATATTCATTCTTCACAATTTCCCAAATGCAACTCATACGGTAATGTCTGCATTACTGCTTAATTGCTCTAGTTTTGCCTTTTGGTGTCCTCTTCCCAATCATCCCAGAGGAGTTAAGTTACTTCATTTTTATAGCCCTTTTTATTTTTCTTTTTTTTGTGACTGACAAAGTAGCTCTGAGCTCCAGCATTCCAGTCAGCTGCCAAGCCTGTCACCCTAGAGAAGTTTTTCTTTTGAATTCTGTTGTTCTTCCTTCATGGAAAAGCTGAAAAGCAACATCACTCAGACGTTACAAATGCTTGCTACCATGCTGGCTATTCAAAAAGTCAGAAAGTTGAAGTACTTTGCCTGTAAATAAGATCATCATTACACAGAAAGGATTTAGGACAAAACCTGAATTCTGTGCCAAAAAGATCACAAGACATACACTACAGAAAGCATAAAGAGGTGAAAGATAACATAGCATGGCTGTTTAAGCAAATAAGGCAGTATGAAAAAACAGCCTCTCCCCTGTGAGCTACATGCATCACCTGATCCCAAACTGGGTAGGGGGTGCAGGGAACAAAACTTACTTTCTATCATAGGTGAAAAGGAGTAAAATTGAGGCTCCATCCCAAAGATGTACCAGCAGCTAAATTACATAAACTACATGGTCTGGGGGGTGGCTAGGAGACAGGAGGGGAAGTTGAGGGTAAAGAAGAAGGGAGACAATTGTGGGCTTTGACTCAAGTACCAGCAAAAACAGATGATGATGTGGAAACCACCCCCAGACATCTAGCCTCCTCCTTTAACTGAAGTTTATTCCAGCAGAAGGAATAATTGAACAGCTTCTGAGCAACAGCAGCTTAGTCTTTAAAATGTAATGAGGATTGAATTGTTTCTTATATGCTTGCTAATAAAGAAGGGGGGAAAAAAAGACCAAATTATATCCTCACTCTCAGTTTGTTCTTCTTCGAACTCTTTGATAAAAAGTAGAATTTATATTCACTAATGCTGACCCCTTGGAAACTCTTATTCATGTAATGAAAAAGTCTTCTACTAGTTAGACATCTTCTATTTTGCAGAAGTCTGCATAAGGGAAGACTGCTTTGAAGCATTCCTACTGCCATATGCTTCCTCTAAATGAGAGAAAAGAGCTGTTCTCCCCACTTACTCCTTTCTCCAGCAATAAGTGTTACCAAGATAACAGGTAGCACAGATAAACCTGCCTTCTCTATTCTAATCTGCATAATGAATGCTTGAAAGATCTGTTTCCTTATAAACAAAAAGAGCCATGCTCTCTAAGCAATAAAATCAGATTTGAAATAAACCAAAGGCCAGGATGATAAGTGCAGGGAGCGTCAGATAAGGGACAAGGGTGGCGGAGAGGGGAGGTGGGAATGAGAAGAAAAGGATGAATCAAATTGCCCAGACCAAAAAGGGATATTTTTAGATGGACAGAAAGCCTATACATTCTCCGAAAATGACAGACTGATGAACTTGTGTGACCAGACTGACAGAAGCAGACACTGGTGGAGAAAACACAGAGCAGTATGGACTGAAGAGATTTGACTAGAATCTTACATATCACGTTTACTCAAAGGTAGTACAACCTTTCTTCTGCCCTCCTACTGTTTAAAATCCAAAGGTTGCTTTGCATTTACCTATTAAGGGTAAGCTATTTTTAGGTCAGCATACACTTACCATAAAACAAAACTCATATTTTGCACTGTGAAGCAGGAGAAAGCATACATGTGTTGTTACATGGTACCTATCTACAGGGAGGACACTGCGTCTCAGAAAACTTAAAGTAGTTTTCCTGTAAGAGACTTTTTCCCAATGTTACATGATAAACTTTTAAAGAATGACCCTCCTGTCCCAAAAAGCAGCAGTATAATGTTCTTTCTAAGCTCAGTTTCAAAATTCATGGAGTTTTCTTCCATTTATGATTGTTTTGGTTTTGATTTTGGCACTTTGTAAAGTATAAACAGATCAGAAAGCTGAGAACAGAAGATACACAGCTGATGAAACAGATCTAAAGGAGAGAAAATACAGATTACAAACAAGGAATTTAGTGCCAAGGCTGTGAGAGGCTACAGAACTTGGTTTGAAAAAAGTGAAGAGATCATAATCACAATAAGGGACAAAAATAGGTGGGAAAAGTGGGTGAATAGGAAAGCTTCAAATAAGACAGAAATCAGAAAGAAAAGAATTCAAGGAGGGAAAAAACCCAAACCAACAAACAGGGAAGCACACATAAATTAACTGAGGAGGATAATGAAGTAAGATAGGTGGAAAGGACAGACCAGAAGAAAGACTCTTTGTTTCTCATGAATTGAGAAAAACGTATTAAAAAAAAAAAAATTAAAATACTGCCTTTCAAAGGGAAGGCAAGCTGCAACCTCACAGAAAAACTGAAGTCATGTAAAAATCAGACAGCAAAATTACATTAAAGCAACCCCCCCCAAAAATAATAAAATAAACCCAACCAAACAACCAAAAAAAAATCCCCCAAACCCCCCAACCAAACCAACAAACCCCACCAATCACTTTCTTGAGCCTATCCATATGGATAAAAAGACTGAGGTTACATAATTAGAATGGGTCATAATCCAGATGGTAAGAAGAAAAACTCAATTCATGAATAAGCATCTACAAGGGCAGAAGCTACAGGGATTCCAGCACTGAGGTGACAGTGACCACTGATCTCAGTCACCAGGGGGAAACTGCCCTAATACTTCTATCATTCTCAACTGTCCCTGTAACAGATGGTCAGAAACAAACCACTCTTTGTTAGGACTGGGAGCACATTAAATCCCTGGGAGTTCATGAAGCACAGAAGAGCCATGATTTTATCACATCACACTCTTTACTTCAAACTGTCAATTCAAATGCTACATACGTGTTCAGGACACTGCAAAATTAGATATTGATTACTGTTAAGGTCGGAGGTGGTATAGCAATTGTTAAATTTTATGTTATAAAATAGGATTTGTTCTGCTATTTACTCTAAAACTTAACAACCTCAAGTATTCTAGCTCAGAATTTTTGTAGCTTGTATATGAATAGAACAATCATTGAAACTCAAAGGAGAAATATATCAAAGAAGAATTAAACAAACAAAAGGAATAACCCAAAACTGCGAACCTTCAATTTTAGGGGCTTGTTTTCTAGGACACCAAAACAATCACAAAGCATCAACAGCAGGCTTACAACCACAATTTTTTATCGCTGGAACAAAGCAAAAAATGTTGAAATGTACTTAAGCTACAACCTATCTATTTGGCCTGCTTATCATTACAGGATCAAAAAGAGAAGCACTGCTGAAAAGCACTGTCAGTGCTTTTGCCTACCAGCCCATCTGCCAAAGTGATCCCAGGTCTGATCATAAGAGTTGAGGGCATAAAGAATCAGTTCAAACTCAAATCTGTATCTACAAAGCACATCTCTCTGTGTTCTATATGTAAGTTTTACGTTTTTCAAGAAAGCATGGATAAAAAGAAGCAGGGTCTGAGTACCCCAGTGTTCACATTTCAAGAGCTGCCCCATGCTCTTGCCTCATTTTGCCCCTTAGTTCTGTGTGTCTGCTGTACACTGCAGCACTGACTGGTGGGACAAAACATCTTCATGTTGACAATGACTTAATGTTACTGATGACTACAGTACTGCAAATATGCAGCAGAAATAATCAGATCAATTAGCCTGGTAGTAAGAATTCCTGGTGGCCATGCCAGGCTCCCTCACAGTTAGCAGTTGTGTTCAATTTTGATTTGTCCAAACTACTATTTATTTTCAAGACTGCACTAAAAGCAAGAGGATGCAAGTCCAGCTCTAAAGTCTGAACAGATCCTGAAGACAAGATGCTGCAACAGAAAAAGCTAGAAAACAAGTGAGGAAGTTTATCACTTTTCAAGCAATCTTACTCCCCAGCAACCTGTCACATGGACTTTGAGTATGTTTGACATATGAATGACGAATCACATGGACTTTGAATATGTATAACAGCATTTGTATACTCCAAAATACTTTAGAACTGCATGTTATGGAGAGGGAAAAAAAAACAAATTGATTCAAGCAAACAGGTGTTCCAAGCAAAGTTACGAAGAAGAGAAACAAATACTAGTCAGCTGTTCCCCACCTCCTCCACCTAGCCAGCAGTACCAGCTCTGTACACCTTTTCTACCCCCCACTTATCTTTGACCAACCTTAACGATCACCTAGTTCCAACCCCTCTGCCCCAGGCAGGGACACCTTTCACTAGACCAGGCAGCTCAAAGCCCTGTTCAACCTGGCCTTGAATACTGCCAGGGATGGGGCAGCCACAGCTTCTCTGGGCAACCTATGCCAATGCCTCATCACCCTCACAGCAAAGAACTTCTTTGTAATACCTAATCTCCCCTCTGTCAGTTTAAAACCATTTGACCCTGTCCTGTCACTCCATGCCCTTGCAAAAAGTCCTCTTTGGATTTCTTGTAGGCTCCCTTTATGCTCTAAGGTCTCCCCAGAGTCTCCTGCTCTCCAGGCTGAACAAGCCAAATTCTCTCAACTTGTCTCCATAGGAGAGGTGCTCCAGCCCTCTGAATATCTTCATGGCCTCCTCTGGACTTTGATGGCTCCTTTGTGAGGCATTAACACTCCATCAGTACCTGCACTCCGACTTACTCGCCTGGATGTTTTCTGCCTCAGCAGCTAGACATCCATGCCAACACAGGGTGTAAAAACGTACTCACTGATCCATTTGCCCTAACTCACTGTCATGATCCGCTCTTTTTAATGCTAGCAAACCTCAGACAGCTGGACTGAAATCCTAACCTGACCCTCAAAAATATACAATCTCCAACTAACGTGCAGCTTCTCCCGGAGGACACGCACTGCAACTTTCCCCCTGAACTCAACGAAACAAGTAGTGGTTGACTTCCCTCGCCTACATTTCGAGTCAACACCTCCACACCGTGCAAGACCATTCCGACGGCTCACTGCCGGGTCAGCCCGCGCACCAAAGAGAAGGAGGGAGAAAGGGAGAGAGCACTCGGGGCAGAGAAATCCGCCCGAGACCGGGCTCAGCACCCCACTCCTCAGGAGATGACGGCCTGGGCCCGCTCGTCGCTGAGGGGAGGAGGAAGAGGAGGGTCACCCCAGCCCACCCCGCCCCTCGGTTCCTACCGTAGGTCTCAGCCATGGCACTCTGCGACATCTCGAGAGCAACGAGCCCCCGAACACTCCTTCTCTTCCGGGGCCGGTGCTGGTGAGCGGAGACTCGCAGCCCGGCAGCGCCGAACGGGCTGGCCGGGAAAAAAGCGGAGGAGCCACCGGCGCCCGGCCCGGCCCAGCCCGGCCCGCCTCAGCCCCGCCCCGGCCGGCACCAACAGCCGCACCTGCGCACGCGCGCCCGGCCCGCCTCGCCCTCCGCCGGCGGTGGGGTGGGGCACAAGCCCCGCCTCCCCGCGCAGGCGCAGTGAGGGCCGTGAGGGGGGGCGGAGGTTGGTCGTGCGGTGCTCGGGTGTGAGCCGTCATCCAAGCGGCTCTGTGGGGCTCTGTGGGGCTCTGAGGGGCTCTGTGGGGCTCTGTGGGGCTCTGTGGGGCTCTGTGGGGCTCTGTGGGGCTCTGTGGGTGACCGAGGCGCTTCCCTCCCCTCCGCTCCCCTCCCCTCCCCTCCCCTCCTCATGGACAACGGAGCAGCTGGGGAGGCTGCGGCGGGGAGCGGGGCGGTCCCTCACTGCTGGCACCTTATGATTGTCTCCAATCTGAGGTGATTCCGGTTGACTTTCCTCGCTAGTGAGACGAGGAGGCGCAAAAGCACAAAACGTGATCAGTTCTAAGTAACCTTAAGTTTGATGGGTTTGTAATGGAAAATAACTGCGGTGCTTGAAGGTAGCTGACATAGTTTTAGGTCCTTCGGACCTTAGTACAAAAAGTGTAAGAAAAGCAGAATAGAGAAACAGGACCTGGGATGGGGAGTATCTGGGACTAGCAGATGTTCAGGGTGGGCACAGATAAACTAACTGATAAGTAGAAGGACAGGATGATTGCTATGTTTGTGGTGGCAATGAACCCATTAAGCTGGTTTAAACATCTCCTGGGGAATATCTGGGACTAGCAGATGTCCAGGATGGGAGCAGTTAAACTAACTGATAAGTAGAAGGACAGGATGGTTTCTATGTCTGTAATGTTAATTAAGCTGGTGCTTCAAAGACTGCCAGAAGTTATGAAGATTGTTGGGAGAAGTAAACGACCCTCAAAGACCACCATCACATTTTTGTATGCATGGGGGAAACTTTCTGGAAAATGATGTAATTCATGTGTAGCCTCCTGAATGTGTATGTATGCCCAGGGACTATATAAGGATGGCCTGTGCAGCCATACGGGGATACATGTTAGGAGGAGCTGTCCCCCGTGTCTCCCGGCGCTGCAATAAAGAATACCTACTTATCAGCTTGAAAACATTGTTGGCGAGTTTGTTCCTGGAGTTTTCTCCGAATCACTAGTGAGCCCGTAAATGTTTCTATCCCGGTACAGAAGCTCCCTGTGACACTTCGTCCTGAAAACTGCAGCCCACCGTGCAGCTCTGGGCTTAAAATGCCTGCCCTAGGCTCTTTGGTATTCTGTCTGTCCCTTCAAACCTCGTGTTGCCAGGATTTCAGTCAGAAGGCGAGCCTTTTGCTGCACATCTGTTTGAGGGATGTAAGTATATGTAAATTACCAGACTGGGATTTGGTTGGTTTGTTTAATTTTTGTTCTTATTTTCAGAGATTCCGACTTCACCATTGCATTCCTTACTTCCAAAATAAACCCGAGGAAAGACAGATGATTGTTGAATAATTTGTTGTCTTACTAACATTTGATGTCTAACACTGTGATCCTGGTTGCTTAGCCTGGTAGCAAGGGGCACTGAGTCTTCACCCCAGCAGTCTGTCCATCTTTCCCCCCCCCAGACAACACTTCCTCTCTGTGCACATTCTACTTTCTGTCAGTCCTTTTAAAAACTCCTCTTCTGTTTTCAGTCTGGCTTTTTAGTCTTGTTGCTCACAACTTCCCATTCTTCCCACTTTGACACCATCCCCCAAGCTGTAGGAAAAACTGCCTCTGCCTGTCCAAGCCACCTCCTTACCAAGCCTTTCCGGTCAAAGGTCAGCTTTTAAGTTCCCATTAGTGAAACAACAGGCATTGAGCCAGCACCAAGAACCCCTCAGAGAATCTGCTGACTGTTCTTGTTGTTTTGGATACATATAGACAAAGATACGTATAGACTACTTAACAAGTTCATACTATTAACAGTAATTAGAGGTTATGTAGACAGGTCCCCAAAGTTATTATAGCCCTGATGCACGGAGGATATTGAGGTCTGAAATGTTGCATGCAAGCGTTTCTCTAGGGTATCTGATCTCCGGAACACTGGAGGAAGCTGAGGGGTCTTCACATGAGCTGTGTGGATCCCAGTATGCCACAGATGAGAGCTTTGTCCCCCAAAATGGTATGTTTTGAGGCTTAGGTTAAGCTTTAAAGAAGTTTGGTCTAATGCCACCAAATCCCTGATAGATGGTTATTTTTGCTCCCCCCCCCCCCCCCCCCGTTAACAAATAACTTACTGAAAATATGTCATGTTATAGCAATAAGAGAACATGGATATTTAGACATCTTGCCCTGTATAAACAATACTATAGGCTGAGACAAATTAGTCTTGTCAAATCTTGGTTTTTATTGTTATAATATCTTACAAGATGAGCTTGCCTATATGGAGGTTATATTTAATAAATATGTCATCGTGCTAATGCGACGCTCTTCTGCCTCCAAACACTCCCAATTAGTTTGCATGCACACATGCCAATAAAATACATTAAATCTGTAAAGCTTTCTGTAAAAGCTGTTAGTAATACTCAACAAGAAGATGTAGGTTGGAAGAATGGTAAAGCAAAGACAGGACAATGTGAGAGGTGAATACAATTTGGTGTTTCAGTATTCCTGCTTTGAAGAGGAAATTAGAACAAAGAATAAAAATCGGAAATAATTAAGAAAGATTGTACTAGGTTAGAAAAAATACAGCTGACGCTTCAGTAATTTGAGAATATAGGCTCCCATATGCTAATAGAATAATTTTTTTCTGAGTAATCAAAAAATAGAGTTAACCTCATTCATGTCCATCTTGAGTATGAGGGTGAAAATGAACCCCAAAGCCAAAAGTTTAATTCATCTTCTGATTTATGGTTCCTGTTGTTCACATCTGCTAGAAACTTCTGGCTCATGTGAATACAGATATATTATGTCAAATTGTATCTGCAGATCAGGCATTTAAATGCTATCATTTCCTTCTCAAATTAGCTTCACCACAATTATTGTGCCAGTAATTTGTTGTGGCTTTAAAGTAGTTGCTCAGAAGGTAATGTTAAGATTTCTCTAAAAATCCCAATATCAGTGTTTACTGTTTTTTTACTAGCTAGTAATAGGCATAGAAGAGAGGACCCCAAGATCTGCTCAGAGATCCAAACTGAGGATAGGGTATTCTGTGAAAGCTTGAGCTTCCAAAATAGAATAACCTGGCTTAGGTCTTTGCAGGTTTGGGTTTGGCATTTAATGATTTAGCACTGCAAGCTGCCAGATCCCTGTTTTCCTTTGCCGTACTGAAGGGAAACAGAGTTGTTTCTGGATCTAAAGCTGTGCCGTGTTTTGAATTCACCTTCATTGTGGACTGAGTGCTTCTGGCTGGGGCAGGAGTGCAGCTGGGGTGGGCTGTTACCCAGGGGAGTGACAGGGCAGCATGCCTTGATTTCGTCTGAAGGTGGCACCACAAGGCCGTATTGAAAAGCACTACAGCAATCTAACACTGCTGTTTGTTTTCTCCATTACCTACGGCTGTGCGACGCAGTCCCATCCGAGAGACTCAGGTGAAACGGGAATAATGTATTCTGCCGCTCTTTCCTGTTCTTGTGTGCTGAATATGGAAAGCAATCCATTGTATGTGGAAGTGGCAGGCTTCAGCTCGATTTGAAGCAGCAATGAACTTGGCTTCTACGATCCAAGTGAAATATGAAGACAGGTGACTGATACTCTGAGAAACCTCTGAAGTTTCCATGACCTCCTTGTGCACAGAGTCATTGGCCAGCTGACCTCATCTGAACACAGCTGACATCATCTGAACACAGCTGACATCATCTGAACACTGTCATCTTCAGCTTCCACAGAAACTGCCCTCAGCCCATGAACATGGTTGTCAATGTAATTACAGTTGCACATGGAAATTTATGGGTTGGCTACTTCTAAAATAATGGGCTCATCCTTCAGCTGTAAGCCCAAAGTGACGGGAGCTGGTGAAGAATGTGAGTGCAAAGATACATTGGTGCTGTAATTGCACTCCTTTATCTTGCCCTATTGTGAACTTTTCCAAGAATAAATATGAATCCCATGAGCTACACTACTGTACTGGCAGCTGCTGATAACTAGTCTGGCATGCTGTATGCTAGCTATCTGCTTTATTCTTTCATCATGCTCTCTTCACAGTACTTGGGAGAAGGCAGCCACACTGTGTAACCTGGTATTAGTGAAGACTTACCTGGGTTAAGCTCTTTTTAGGATAGCTTTATCCTATAATGCTATAATGCTGAAGTATAAATTTGCCCTGATGTGGGATTGACTAACATCTCTTTTTGTCTTGCAGACCTCTATATAATGTTTTTAGGTGTTTTGTGCAGGGAAACATATTAATGCTCATTTATTAGTGCTGTATATTTAAAAAAGAAATATATAGAATATACATATATATATGATGGTAAAGGAAATCAGACTATAGACTGTAGCTTTCAAAAACAGTGATTTAGTTGATTTAATCTTGAAAAACCATGTAAATAGAGTGAAGGGATCTAAATACTTAGTTCAGCATGTCAAGAGAGGCACAGGAAAATGAAGCCACAAGAAAACTGGGACATGTTATAAAAGTACACTACTCATTGCAGTGTCTAGAACACAGATGGATTTGTGTGACACCTGTGTTTTATGATGTTAGCCTCATGATGTCACCAATTAACTACTCTGTTGGTGAAATAGTGATCATGGGATGTAATTGGCTTCACCTTTAAAAGTAGGGAATGGCTAAGGGGGTTGGTATTTTTAATACCGTATACTTGAACTAGAAGATTTGTTAATAGATTACTCAGGGACATTTGAGGCCACATGAGTGTTCCCCTTTCAAGCTCAAAGCAGTTTTTGCTGCTCAGGAGAACTTGCATATAATGAAAAGGGTTGCTTGCTCATTTATGACATGTTTGTTGAGTGAATATCCTCGAAGAGATGATATAGCAGTCCTGATTCAATTCTGCCTCTTCAGTTTCTTTGAATGAAGCGCCAGGAAGAAATCAAAGCTGGCTTTGGACACAGGTGTGAACCTGCATGGTTCACTTGCATGGCTCTACAAGCTGTGCGTCTGTCTGGGTCAGTGTGTGAGCTGCATGCTTGAGGAGGAATTTGTCTTCTCACGTCTTATGTTTCAGATAACCAAGTGGTGGATGCATGATCTTATGCTCTCAAGGTCCTTGTCTCCCAGCCAACTGAACTGGGGACCTGTCCAAAATGTACCATGATGCCCATCCCTTCCTGTAGTGGTAGCTGCAAATAGCAGTGCATCTGAACCCTGCCCCATGAAAGTACTTCCATGTCTCTTGTTCAAGTGTAGGTTTGGCAAGTAAAGCCACCTTTTAATATGCTCGTCTTCTCTCTGAGCTGTTACATACCTTTAAATGTGCTGTCTGTAGTGACATCCTTGCTTCTGAAAGCTGCTGTCATTAAAAAAATCTAACCAGACTGTGAAGCTTCTGTTGTGTGCACAGGTGCTATTAGAGGGAGACCTGGTGGGACACAGGCTGGCAGTGCTAGGTGGTGGTCAGTGGAGAGAGGTCCCTGACCAGTAAGAGTCCTCTGATCATGAGGTGCTGCAGTTTCCAGATGCAGTGTTCTTTAAATGAGCTGCAACTGCATGTTAACACTTTCCCAGTATTGCTCTCCCTCCGGAACCTGGTGATATTATGCAGCCATGAAAGCTGGGACAGACCAGCTTTCATGTATAGAGGCCACTGAAGGGCACGTAGCACATCTATTGTGGCTGTAAGGAAAGCTCAGCAGCTGAAAGAGGCTTGGGAGTAGAATAGGCAGTGACGTGTGAAGGGATGTCTCTAAGGCTAAAACCTTGCTGTGGCTTTGCATGAGCCTGGAGATGCGGTCTGTGCCAAGATGGTTTGAGAAGACTGGTCTGCAATGCAGTGTTAAACCTTTCACTGCTAAATATGTGCTAAATTTCTCTGAAGCCACAGAATATTTGTCTTAAAAGCTGCAGGATTACCACTCTTCAACTTAATATCATATACTCAAGAAGCATTCCACAGAAGAAAATCTCTTAGTAATGGATTACTTTTTAAGGGATCAGACTTTAGTTTCTTTTTTCTAAACACATATGAGGTTCAGAACATGGAAGATCTGAAGCTGCTTTTATATACGCAATAGTTTTGGTATGAAAGCCAAGGAACACACCTTGTATTTGCTGGGACAGAGGTAACTGAGCTGCCCCATGTGGATGAGGTGTGCAAGCTTCCTTGTGCTACAAAGGGGACCATGTTCAAGAGTGTTTGAAGTAAGCATCTATGCCTAAATATACAATATCTGCATAGCGAGTGAATCTCAGTTCCCAAAATGCAATTCTGGCTACTTTTCATGTCATTTTCATGGCTGTGTTTTTGCCTGGTTCACATTCACTTGTAGATAACCTTGTAGCTGGTTTTGCCTTGTAGCTATTCTTTTCCACAGAATTTTTTTTTGAAAATAAAAGTCTGAAAATACTTGTTGCCTGTGAAGAAGCTTCTTTCCTTTCTTCTTCTTCTTTTTTTTTAATCACATCGTCAAACTGACATGTTGATTGAAATGAATGGGCATGGATTCCCATCCAGCCTACCGTGCTAGAGACTGAATACTGTTATTAATGGCTTATATAAAATGTGTTTGATGATTTTATCTAGCTTCCTCGCTGTTGCTGTCACACGAAACCCACGCAGATCTGTTATCACCAGTTAGAGGAGAGGCTGAAGACAAATGAGGCAGGCATGTTTTCCAGCAGATGTTTCAGAATTTTTAAATCTGTCAGAAGACTCAACCCTCACTGTGTTTCTCTTTCAAAGCCAGCTGAATGGTTTTGTTCCTTTTAATCTTCTAAGTGCATTGTACCTACAGCAATGCCTACCCTGGGTACATCAGAGGCACCAGTTCTTCATGATGCTTCTTGCTGCCCCTCACTAGTGCCCCAGAAGAGCAAATTTCCTTTTTGAACCATGAGGGCAGGTACACTCAGCAGTACCTCCTTCTGGTTAAAAGTGTGCATTTAAGCCTGATTCTCACTTACTAAGGTCCGTTTGGATCACTCCAGCAGTGTAAACGTCTTTGAAGCAAGTATAGATGAGGGCCTTGGAGTCCAGAATTCAGCTTTTAGCTTTTCTGGAGCTTCATACTGACTGGGACTGGGGACAATGCCCGCTTTCAGTCATGAGCAGAGAAAGTCAGAGCAGATGCCCAGTAACGCATTCCAAAACAGGTACCATGCCTACATCTACTTGGATGCTGGCACACATGCCCATCTGTCAGGATGTCACTGGGTCCAGGCCAGTCGGGTCCTCTTTGTAGGTGCTGGTGCTGTGCCGCGTATGGTGTTTGGTACCTGAGTTCCATAACCTGGCAAGTGACCTCCTAGCGGCATGGTGACCTCCTCAGACAGACAGCACATATGTATCTGAACAATGTTTTTTCACTCTTGACCACACTTTTTGACCTCACATTCAGCAAAGGAGGAATGAAGGCTCAGGGACCATTTGCCAAATGCATGGGTTGTCTTGCAGTAGGCAGCTTGGAAGCTCTTACACTGTTACTACTTTTAAGGGACAGGGAGTGTATGCCAGCAAAGCTTCTAGGCACGGAAGGTCATGCCAAAGTCAGCCCATGGCAATAAAAAGAAAATGAGTTTAAAAAAAAAAAGAAAATCCTTCTGAACTCAAAGCATTAATTGAACACTTGCTTGCTGAGTCGATGAAGTGTTGCCTGACAATATAGGATGCTCTTTTGCACAAACAAAAGAACAGAAGAGATTTTCTGTGCCAGAAAATAAAGTGAAAAATAAAAGGAACTGAGCAAAATCCTATCACAGCTGAAAATACCAGATGCGATTGATTCACTGCAGGAACAAGTCATCATCCTTTAAAGCTATGCAAATACGTGTTTGCAGGCTTCTGTCAATTAAGCCACGAAAGCTCTGCTTGTGCGTTGATTTCAGCATTGTCTAGATGGACAAAGTCAATTAAAGCCATTCAATGTAACAGAAGTGTAGGTTGGCTTCTTCTGGGAGACCAAAGAGGATAATTTTCTGACACCACTTAGCTGATGGGGTGATGCCCATACTACATCGATCACTGGCATGCTCAAAGTTTTGGCTCAGGATTAAATTTTATTACAGCTGTGACACACAATCCCTCTCTAAGTTCCAGAAATCAGGTTTAGGTCTGCGTAAGGTCCTTAAATATAAAACCAATGTAAACAGCACAGGACTTAATGGAAACTCTATAGAAGTATAAATCCAGTGGATTTACTTCCTGAAGCAGTAGTGAGAGTTAGCTGTGCAGAAGCTATAATTGATCCAGCATGCTTAACTCTGTATTTTATAACACATTTTTTACAACAGTGTTTAAGCACTTTGTACGCTAACAAGATTTACACTGAAGACAGAAAAAGACAGATTTCACTGCCTCCTTTGAGGACCCATGCAATGTTGTTTGCATGATCTAATAGGTGGTTTCTACTGCATACACTCAAAAAGATAGTCTGCATCATGTTCTGAGGGTACATAGTGCAAGACCACTCTTGTTTCTCATGGGAGAAAGCTCCACAGCCAAAGGTGCTTTACACTGTGCTCTTTCAGCTCCTCCACCTTGTGCATGTTTGTATATGTTTCCTCTGCACAAGGGCTCAGAATATTTGTTAGTAGTAACAAAAAGGCCACTCCATCTGATATCGTAAAAGGAGATTTGGGGAGATTTGCCCACAGCTTGTCAACACCAAAATTAGATTAAAAGACAAGATTTAAGATCTTGTGCCTGGGCTTCCAGTTGTGATCTTCTAATAGGATAACTCAAATGATGCTTATGGTCCATACTGATGGGAGAAGGCTCTGGGTCTGAATATACAATTTGTAAATACTTAATTCCAGACACAAATCACTCAGAAGTCCAGAGGCAGGAGATCGAAGCTTTCTTTGTTGCAGACATTAGCAAAGATGATAGCACTCAATTATCCTCAGAGTAAAAACCAGACAATTAACTCCTCTTGCCTTTGCCAGCTTCATTTCTGGCCCATCATTTAAAAATTATTAGAGAAACCTCAGGGATTCATTAAAACTGATATATAGAGGTAATTTTTGCTATTACTGTCCGTAAGAGGTTGTTTACCTGGGCCACTCCAGCACAGCCAGGCAGCAGTGTTGTGATGGGCAGTCTAGAGGTGTCACCCTTAGGAGGGTTTAAAAGAGCCCTCCTCCTAAAGATGCTGTTTAGGCCCTGCTTTTGCTGTTTTACATTCCCCCTTTCTAATTAACTTTTAGTCAAGGCAGTTAATATCTTGTTGCTCTACAAATGGATTCCACGAAATACAAACTGTCACTGTATTTTCATATTGTCTTCTCTTCATAACTAACCAAAAGGAATTCTAGTAAACTGCTAAAACCAGCACATTTTCAGATTGTTTCTTAACCAGGAAAAAGGTTTCCTGTAACCTTTCTGAGTAACATACTTGCATGCCTACCATGAAATTCACTGGCATTAGGCAAACGTCTTACCTCTTAATATTCCCAATTTGCATTTCCACAAAATCAGAGTATTAGGATTGGAAGAGACCCTCCTAGCTGGGCTGATAACAAGATTATGCACTGATAGGCAGCCTTTATTCGGAAGGAAATTTTAATGCATCTTCAGTGTTTAATCTTGTTGGTAACAACTTTAGTCCTGTAATACAAAACAGATTTACTAGTGGCATGGCACTATTAATTTTTGTCACTAAAAATATTTCTATTCAATCAAATATTAATATTGCAAGTTAAATCATAACCTATGCAGCCACAATCCACTTACTAAAATTTAAAATGAAAGCTTACAGTACCTGCTGAGCCTTTCTGTTGGGCTTTGTTG
The DNA here is from genome assembly GCF_028554395.1 of Pezoporus wallicus. Classification (NCBI taxonomy): domain Eukaryota; kingdom Metazoa; phylum Chordata; class Aves; order Psittaciformes; family Psittacidae; genus Pezoporus; species Pezoporus wallicus. The sequence continues at coordinate 8,621,800 of NW_026637663.1, forward strand.
TATTTTAAACAATAAATATTCATATGCTGATTACACCTTTACCTGGCTGGTTTTCTTTGCCATTTCCTGGGGAGAAAATCACACACACTTGACCAGAATTTTCCTAACTAATTTTTTCTGTTCATTGTTTTTCTCAGCTTGCACTGCTTTCCTTTTAGTTGTCCCCCTAACTCCAGCTCACCTGTGGTCAAAGAGAAGCTGGATAGCAGCGTTGTTTGTATCTTCCTGCTATAAGGGAGGGATTGAATTAACCCCTTGTTCTTAGATTCTGGTTTCAAAGTGGACAATTGTGTATAAATATGAGTATCTTGTGAATCTCACACTTACGGTTGAAAACTCCAGAATGACACAGGTCTTCCTGTCCCAACAGCAAAAACCATGTTTAAAGAAAGTGTGAGGGATTGCCAAAATGCAAATGGCTCTTAAATTACTTGCTGCAACACTGTGTTGGGTAATAAAATTGTACAAGTATAATTAATTTTAAATTATTTAAATAAGTCATAAAATTAGAATGTGATCTTTCATTCTTAGGTCGTATTATCTTAGCTATTATCAACCAAGTAAATGACTTATTTCCCTATCCACTTATATTTGATTGAATAATTATTCTAATCCCCTTCATTAGTCAGATGACGCATTGCAAACTGAACACATTACAAGTTTGTCTTTTGTGGCTGATGCATTTTAAACGTAACACTTTGCCTAATAGTTTTTATCTGCATTTTCAGGAAAGATTCTTAACTGTAAATGCGTACAACAGGTTCTGCTATCTAAAAACCTTTCAAAGTAAGCAAATCCTATAGCTCTTAACTGAGCTAAAATGAGAATTTTATTCAGAGGGCATCCGCTGGATGTCTTGATAGTTTTGCCTCAAACCTTTTCTAGGATTAAAAGGAAACCTGCCCCTTACCACACCACCCTATAATGAGCATATTTTCCTGTTTCAGGCTTTTTGTAGTATTTCCTGATTTGTAGACTCTTAATACATATTCTTCATATTTGTGAAAACACAGGAACCCCCACCTGTGCCTCAGCTCGTGATGAAAAAGTGCATTTCAGATTTTGAACCTTTTTGTTTTTTCCTTGGTAACATTTTTCTTCACAGTAACCATTGAACCAAGGGGCTGGAATAGATGATCCTTAAAGGTCCCTTCCAACCCAAACTATTCTATGATTCTAGATTCTATGAAATTAATAAACATAGAGAGGCTGCCTACTGCTTGCTTTAAGTATTCATCACAGAAATCCTTTGGGCTTCAACTTGCAAATCCTTACAACATTCTAACCCAACATCATTGCTAGAAGTATCTCCTTATTTCATTCACAACAAACTGCATAGAATTCTAGCCTAATTTCACTGCTAAAGAGCAAGGTTGCAGCAGCAGTTCAGTCTTTAAAACCTCCATACTGCCAGGCCAAGTGGCGATAAATCATAGCTGGTAGGGGTAAGCTGAGGCAGCTTCTGGGGAGGCGTTCTCCAACTGATACTATTTCAATTAATTAACATTGGAAATTATCCACAGCATTCTTACTTTTAATAGCCCTAATTGGATACATGTAAGTCTCATGTATTAACAGCTCGGTGTTTTCATTTGTGGACATTTCAGACTTAAAACTACATAAGCTACTAATGTTACAATATCTGTAGCTTTCCAAGCATTCTCCCACAAAAAAGTGTCAAAATAAATACTGCTCTGGCTTCCCCACTTTAGCAGGTGTGCCCAAGTTGGTTTAAAACAGCTGCAATTAATTATCTCATTCTCCATGGACCAATGCCCTGTGCTTGCAGTCATTAGTTTCCTTGCTGTTGTTTTAATAATATGATTAATTTGATCCATCCTTCCAAAAGAGAAGGCTCATAGAAAACAGGTAATTTAAACTGGGCTTCCAGCAGTTTCAGACATCTGGCCACTATGTTTGGAATCAGGAATTGTCAGTGTCACCCCTAAAGGAAAGTTCCTCATATGCTCCTAAAAACACTTCCAAACTTTGTTCCAATGATGCTCTGGCTGGGATCAGAAACTGCTTTTAAAGGCACAGCGTGCCTTGTCTATTTATGAGCTGTATGGAACTCCCCATGTGGATGCACATAATTATACGTCTCTTCTAACCAAAGTTTCATTTTTAAAACTGTTTGTTAAATACAGAAAACATAAATACATCATCATTCAAATAAACCCGCATTAGTATCTTAGTAAATGAAAACCCTTCAATAACATCACATATATTAAGAACAAAAGTGCTGCCACATCAATCTGTTATTAAAAGCAGATATCTTAAACAGAATGTCCTTGACACATCTGCTAGCTCTTGCTTTCTAAAAGGTTTATACACTTAGCAAATGTAAAGCTATTTTTTGACTGTACCTAATAACTAATTTCTTCATGTGCAAATAGAGAAAAAGCTTGAAATGAAATCTACCTCTTCATGAAATTCTACTAATTAAGAGAAAGTTGTTGAATTCCTGGGAATCAGTTTTCCTAGGCTTTGTGAAAGCATATACAGCACACATACCCCCACAAATAACTCAGCAATTGTCTTGGAGCAGATCAGGAAGTGTCAACTGGTAAAACAAAAGACTGTGATTTTCTAGCAGGTTATTTTCTGCTCTGCTGTATGAGGGACCTTTTTGACTGCCCAGGGGTCATGGTCTTCTGCTTTGGGGGCTGAGTGATACCTTGCTCTCATGTGTGCCTGCAAGAGGTATCACTGGGGGACAACATGGCCAACTTCAGGAGGCTGGTCACCCTAGGGCACTGTAAGTGATTTGAATAACCCAAGCAGATAATTGGGACAGAGAATGAGTCATTTACACCAAAGCTGAGGAAGAAGTGCTATGGCTTTTCACAGATGACTGTTTCAAAGTCTGGGTGTGGGCTGGACAGGCCCCAAGGGCAAGTTTTCCATTTTGGAAAGCTGTCTTCTGGTGGAAGTAGTGTTTTCTTAACCGCAGCACAGATAGAGCACCCTACCCACTAGAAGAACCCAGCGCCATAATGCATCTGCCACACAGACATGACCTAGCATCTGCAGATCTTGCTGAAATGAGGCCACTGGCACTCCTCTGAAATGTGGGTGTTTTTGTATCAGGACCTTTTATAAAAGAAAGTAGCAAGTGGTGTCTCATCTTCTTCGGGGAGAAGAACATTGGTCCTTAGAAGATGGGTTTTTTAACAGTTACAGTGTTTCTTGCAATTTTGGTTCTTTGAGCAACTGTATCTGTTCAACTGGCACTATGTAACTGCTCTACCATTTTTTTACCCTAGCTGAAGTTACGGGTCTGTAACAATTTGCTGCTGTGGATACATCATTTTTAATGAAGATTTTTTTCTGGTCCCTAATCCCTTCCATCTGACTTTTTTGTTGTTGCAAGTATTCTTGTTTCTCATGCAAAGAAACAAGAATCATCACAGTAGCTTGCAGGAAAAGTAATTTGCCTGAATAAAATCTACAGCTAACATAAATGGCAGCTACAGGCTGGGGGAGGAGATGGATACATTAGGAATGCCATAAATTGTATATTTCTTCTATCTTGACCCACGATCTCCTGGGAGGTTTCAGTTATATCAGAGCATAAATTCTTGAGGGACTTGAGCCACAGTTTTCAGCTTTCTCTTATTCATGGTAATGAGAGTCAGGATCCTTTCCTGCACTGTTTTTGATTCACTGCACCAGCCTTGTGCAGAATTATATGCCTAAGCATCTGTTTTTCCAAGGCTTGCAGTTCTTGAAGATGAGTGGAGGAGGCTTGGGGCACATTACTGTCCCAAATGTCTTGACAACATATGAGGATAGACCTGGCTTTGTATTATCCCACTTTGTAGCGATGTAACACAGGGCATAGAGCCAGCTGCAGGAGGAAATTCACTGTGTAAAGTCACAGAGGCATGAAGCAGCTACTTTTCTTCTTTTGCTAAGGGCCTGGGAAGTCAGAGATACTGAAGAGAAATGAGGCAAAGCCGTAAGATGGGCTCACAGACATGCCTCCTGAAGCAAAGTTTGTGCTGGAGCCTTGAGTCCACCCAAAGGCTCTCACCTTGAGCAGAGGGAGCCTGGGGATGCAGAGCACCCCCTGTGAGTGATTTTTACTCAGGGGCGGAGAGTGATGCCAAAATCCAGGACAGGTGTTTGTTCAATGTGGCATGATGCTTTACACAGAGGAGCTCTAGATGCATCTGGGGCCTCAGGGCACTATCGTAGCTGTCAAATAAAAAGTAAGACTCATTGTCCATATCCTGTTCGAGATAGTGACACAGCAGGAAGACTTTGCTGTGATGTGAAGAAGATAAAACCAATGTATCATAGGAGCCCAGGAGGACTCTCTGAGAGATACGAATGGTGCACTGACATCTGTGTCTAGCCATGTTCATCCTGGAGAGTGTGGAGCCAGCGTACCGCATCTGCACTCAGGTTCACTAGTGTGAGCCCTGCATTTAGATTTGTGTTCAAGAAAACAGGGTTTGACCTCTAGCTGCTCCAAAGGGATTTCCTCACATTCTCCCATGGCTCTTAGTCATGCTTTTTTGTATTTAGTACGGCCCCACACTGAAAAACAGCTCTTTCAGGCATGTAAAACTCCTCCCTCCTCACTCCCTCTCCCCTCCTGCACTGTGCTGGGCCACATATTTGGGTAAACTATGTGGAGGGGTTTTCTGTGTTTGCTTTCTGACATTCTCCAACTACAAACCCATGGAATCATAAAACTGTTACTCAGAATGTGCTTTCTGAATATGTACACGTGCTGCTGACACAGTTGTTGTTTTGGCCAGCAGCCCTTTTCCCATGACAACGTTAGGGAGTCCTCCCTCAGTTTGGTGCCTCCTGAACTTTGTTCACTACCTTTTAAATGTCAAAAAACAGGAGTGTTCACTTCTGGGATGAAAGGAACGAGCTGAAACACGAGCCAGGGTAGTTACACTGAGCTAAGATCCGCATGATGACACGCTCTCGTGTAATTTAGGGATAGGGCAAATACTTCATTGACCTTTACTCTGATATCTGCTTATTTATCTGCATTAGATAAACAGCCAATGGCTATATCACAGTCTCAGCAAACAGTGACTTCTGTCAGCACTGCAGATACCATTTGTTGCTTGATTTTATGGGGCGGAAGGAAGGTTACCTTTTTATTACTGCTTTCAGGGATGCCTCATTGTGAGGCCTGCTTTTCTCCACCCTGGATGTTTGGAGCTTTTGTACCCTTGGCCAAATTTTGCCCTCTGGCAAAATTATGCCCTGTACAAGTTCTCGAGTATGTTGCACATTTAACGAGACTGACAGCAGTCAGCTCTAGCGTTAAAAACAGAAATAGCAGATCTTTATCTGAACTTCTATGAACTGGGTGGGAGGAAAGCCCTTTGGTCCAGGTCATAGATGGAGCTTCCAACAAGTTCCAGCTCGGTTTCTATAAGGCTGTCTTAGTCCTGGTATAAGAAGAGAGAAAGAGATGCCCTTCAACTACAGCTTTGTGAATTATACTTTCATTGTAATCTAAATTCTAGCGTAGCTAGGCCTTTGTTTTATTAGTTGCAGAGAGTATAAAGCCAGCTTGTCCCATGCAAGCAGCTTCTCATCCCATCATCACCAGCCTGGCATGAGAAGTGTGTCTTCTTTTGATTTTCTTGGCTCAGTTACTGTGGTTTATTTCACACTTGGAAGAGCTAGATACTAGAATTTAGCAGGGGAGAAATTTCATTTCAAGCTTGAACACAAAGTTTGGCATCTGATTCAGATTTCCAGTTTGCTTTAGCTTCTGCTCAGTACCGGTGACTAGATCACTGAAAGGACCCCTTCCCTCAGTACTGCCCTTATTTATACTTAGGGTGAATGTGAGACAGAATCCCAAACACAAGTATCTCCCAAATTTTGAGGCAATTTGGACCTGGTTCCAAAATTTTCAGAGCCTTTTCCTCTAGGAATAAAAAATTCTTCCCACCTGCATTTTGGAGAAGCTCACACCCAGTTTATCTTGATCTCTAACTTATCAGCCTGTCCAGGGTTTCTTTTCTCTACTGAGTTCTGCACAGTCCTTTTTCTGATCAGTGCTTCATGTGCATTTTGTGTCTGAGCCAAAGACCACAAAAACCTTATCAGGATGTCTTCACGGACTTCAGGGACAGCTTCGCTAAGCTATGACATGTGTTTCCATGTGCCTTCAATCATCAGTTTTGGGAAAGTTGTGAAGAGATTTGGTTCTCTCTTACTGAAATCAAGAAATCCTGGATTTGATTTGAGTCACTCTTTACTTCCTCCTTCCTGAGCTGAAATGCTCAGTAACTTATGGACGTCTTCCCAAGCAGTGTTAACATTTCATCCAGAAACCTTTGGTGACCTGCTGATTGATATACAGCCACAGGCTAAAAAGCCCCTACTTTTCCTGGACTCACTCCAACAGCTTTGATCTAGACACTGAAGAAATTTGCAAATGTTTTGTAAAAGGAAAGAGAAAGATATTTTCCAGAATGTTGAGGATACTGTCCAAAATGAACTGTTACACACTAAGGTGGAGATGACATGTGAGATAGTAAATACATAGCAAGGCTGAATTATTCATGGGGAAAGGAAATTGGCTGCTTACCTTTGGGAATGGAAATCTGAATGAACCTAAAGTCTTAAAATGAAGTAAGTTGCATGGTTTCAGCTCTCTCCCTGGGGTGTGATAATGTCAGCATCACATCTTGATATCTTTTGGAAGTGTCCTTTCTTTCTCTCATTTTCCTTCTCCCACAGCATATTGTTGCAATATTGTTGCTGTCAGCTTGTCATTCTGAGGGGGTGTTTTCTGCTTCTCCCAAACTTAAGGTGAGCAGGATTGCAATTGGGCAAACATACATGAAGTGCTCCTGCTTGGTATTCAGCGCAAGGACAGATGGCAACCAAGCAGCTGGTGGGCATATATTTTCAATACTAGTACAGGCTGCACAGATTTGTTTTCACAGTCCAATCTGTAATCCCTAGGTTTCTTGAGATGCTAAATGCAATTCTGAACATTTTCCTGTCATGCTGTGTATATGTGCGTGCTTGCTGTTTGCTTGTGTGTGCATGCGTGCATGTGTATGCATGCATGTGCATGCATCTGTATATGCTTCATTGGGGAACTTCTTGGATGCTAGGACTCATCTTGCCTTGGAGCCGGGATCATCACTCCTCCTGTCTGAACTGTGATGAGTTCGTAGATAAGTCCTGGTCTGATGTGAGCTTTTTCAATCTCAAAACTGTTTTGTGGATTCAAAGAGTACTTGAATTCATCTATATTTATTGTTTTTCCCTCTTTGCTTCTATTTTGTCTTCTTCCTAACAACCCAAACAATGATCCATTTCCTCTCCTCCCACTTCAGCTTGCACAGCAGCAGATCACTGGACCTAATTGCTAGCTTTGCTAGCTTTGCTTCCTTCCTATCTTTGTTTCCTTCCTCTCCTTCCAGCTCAATTTCTTTTTATTTAATTCACCTACTACCAGATGTTCCCACTGCACAAGAGGAACTTTTATATACCTGCATGGGAGGCTTGTCCTGTTGCAGCAGGGAAACCTGTTTATTCAGACAACAGTATTAACTGCACCTACTTATGCAGCCATGTGATTTCAGGTGTGGATATCTGCAAGCTGCCATTCTAGAAGTCCAGGTCCTCATTTTGGTTCTGCTTTCTCTCACAATCTACTGTCAAAAAGAAAGCAGAAAATGACCACGTCAGACAAGCTAATTCCTTGAAGAAACCCCTGTGAGCTGTACAGAAGGCACAAGCAACCCTAGCATGGAGGGATGAGAAGGGCATTTGTGTCTGTTCCACCTGGAAATTACACATCTAGAAGTGTAATCCAGGTTTCTGGGTACTGGAGATTAACAGGGTGGCCCAAAGCAGCTACAATGTGTCATGAACCATCCCATAATAAGCGCAGAATGTCAGGAAGGATTAACTGATTAGGTAAACAATGAAAATTGGTACCTTTCATAAGGTAATGGGAAATATAAATCCCTGTGCTATATGACCTAAGTAAGGCAGCTGCTAACAGATTAGAGCCCATGGGCAAATGAGCAGATTATTCGCTCGCTTTCTGTTTCTAGCTCTGAAACATTTGCTGCTGGAGGATGTGACGCCATGACATTTTAAACTGGCATGAAATTGGGTTGTGATGGGCTCCTGCCATCAACCCTACCAACTTTTCCATGCAGGAGCCTCCACTGGATTAAGAATGAGAGAGTTTTGTCCACGAAGACCCTTTTAAGGGTGAGTGGTGACTAGAAAACACAGCTTCCCAGGGGCTGAGGCCATCCCCTTCTGTGAAGTGTGTAAGCATCTTCCTTTAACGACAAGTGCAAGGTCCTACGGCTGGGTCGGAGCAGTCCCAGGCACAGCTACAGGTTGGGCAGAGAAGAGATTCAGAGCAGCCCTGTGGAGAAGGACTTGGGGACGTTGAGTGATGAGAAAATGAACATGAGCTGCCTTCAGTGTGTGCTCGCAGACCAGAAAGCCAACCGTATCTTGGGCTGCATCAAAAGGAGCGTGACCAGCAGGTCGAAGGAGGTGATCCTGCCCCTCTACTCTGCTCTCGTGAGACCTCACTTGGAGTATTGTGTGCAGTTCTGGTGTTCTCAACATAAAGAGGACATGGAACTGTTGGAGCAAGTCCAGAGGAGGGCCACGAGGATGATCAGGGGACTGGAGCACCTCCCGTGTGAAGACAGGCTGAGAAAGTTGGGACTGTTCAGCCTGGAGAAGAGAAGGCTGCGTGGAGACCTCATAGCAGCCTTCCAGTATCTGAAGGGGGGCTATAAGGATGCTGGGGAGGGACTCTTCATTAGGGACTGTAGTGACAGGACAGGGGGTAACAGGTTAAAACTTAAACAGGGGAAGTTTAGATTAAATATAAGGAAGAAGTTCTTTACTGTAAGGGTGGTGAGGCACTGGAATGGGTTGCCCAGGGAGGTTGTGAATTCTCCATCCCTGGCAGTGTTCAAGGCCAGGTTGGACAGAGCCTTGGGTGACATGGTTTAGTGTGAGGTGTCTGTGCCATTGGCAGGGGAGTTGGAACTTGATGATCTCAAGGTCCTTTCCAACCCTAACTATTTTATGATTCTATGATTCTATAATATAAGGCAGATTTTAAACACCTTTCTATTCAGCACTGAGATGCTGCTCTGCCCTCGACCCACTCCTCCAGACTGCTGACAAAACATTCAAGCCTGTTTATATATGCTGTGAGTCTGGGTTGGTTGCCTCGCTGGGGCTGCTGGGTCAGAACCTGAGGTTTTGATTAGAATCCTAATCTGCCCGCTCTGCCATGTGCTGTGCAGTTCCCTAGTGCCACCTCACGGCTCCTCCAGGCTGTATCTACTCACACCTGTCCCGTTTCACTTTGGATTCCCTTCCTGGGTCCTACAAGTCCCTTACTGCTTACTTCCAGGCGGCTGGCGCCGGGGCAGGGCTGCAGTCCCCAGGGCCGGGGAATGAGCTGACCAGCATCAGGAGTGTCCCTACCGAGTGCTCACAGGAGCCAGACGAGCACTTCAGTGCTTGGTGCTCTCCTTGCGCAACGTGTTGCAGGCTCTGTAGGTGCCGGGCTGTCTCAGAGAGGCTGGAAGAGGGGATCAAGCAGGTGAGTACTCGAGGTGAAGAGAGAATTATGCCTCCTAAAGTGAGCGTAAAATGTTGTTTCGCCTAGTATTAAGAGCATGAAGTTAGACACACACTCAGGCATTTTTGCTGAACTGGGCACATTACAGCATTGAAATAGGGCCTGATTCTGTGTGTGTGAATAACTCACACACAGCCATGTATAAGATGGGCAGATATAAACTGACTGGCGGTCACCAGGAAAGTATGCTGGGGGAGCTTTAGCCTTTTCCATGGGTCCACCTAATTCAGCTCATGTGTGTACAAACACTGCAGCTGATAGTTCACAACTGCCTTCTACAATAGCCTTCAGGTAAAAAAAAATAGTCCTTTTGCGGAAGTGTTGGATAGCCAAACTATTATATATGGAAGTATTCTACTGACTACAAAACCACAGCACCTATTTTAACACTCTGCTCTATACTAAAAGCAATAATTATGCCAGAGGTCACTCTCCAGTTGTCTCCCTGATATAGGAGACACTTCAGTTCTTACTCAAAAGCAGTGGAAAACAGAGCAATAAAGCAAGCTCTGCTGTAGGATGTGAAAATCAAGCCAGCTGCAGGGGCAGCTCTCCTGTGGAGTTGTGGCCTCAGCAGCCCATTAGTGTCTGTCCATGTCCAGCTTTCTCCTGACACCTTGCAGAGCCAGAAAGAAGAGTGAATGATCCTCTGGTGCCTTCTCAAGAGATGTCAATGTACCCAATGCAACACAGGTACCAGTGTGAAATAGCAGATACTACTATCCAACCTTATAGCTCATGTTTTCTGGATGCTTAACTTGCCAATGGGGAGCACATGTTGGCTCTGTGTTTGTAAAGAGGTATGGACATTATTAATGATTTTCAATTAAAAAATAACAACAATAATGTGGGCTATTAATGATTTTCAATTAAAAAATAACAACAATAATGTGGGCAACAGTGCCTCTGGGAGCAAGGCTGCCGTGCCGTATGCTGCCAGGCAAACAACCAGAGAAGCCTCTACCGAGAGCGCTGGGAAGCTGGCCTGGCTTGTGCCTCCTTGCTAAACTGACGTGAGGTGGCAGTGTTTCAAAATCCAAGTGCAGCACTAGCACTGTTTAAGCTTTGAGCCGTTAACCCTCCCGCAGGGTAAAGATCATCAGTAATACTCTTCCATAAAGGGTCTTCTGCCTCCTGTTTGTTCTTAGGGTTTGTTTCGTGAGCCACTTCATGGGAACAGTCTCTAAAACTGACAGGAGTTGATTTTGAGTTTCTCGCTGAAATGCTGCTGTTTTTTTTTGGGAAATAAACTACTGGCACATAAATATTTTTGCTAGAGTTTCAGATGCCAGTTTGTAGCAGTCTAGTAATATAAGCTATTTTAATATGAGGAAGCCTATGCTGTTCTATCTTATGTCAAATTTGGAGGCACTTCATCTAAGACAAATAAAGCCACTCCTATGCTGTTATGATTGCTCAGTTGGGTGCTAGTACTATAAAGCATTGACATAATGAGCAACTTGTCTTATGATGACAATTTTCTCCTATCTGCACACAACCACACTCTCAGAGAGATGCTGTAACACATTTGTCTTGAGAATCACCTTGTGTGCTCTGTGAGATAGCAGTGTACCAAGTGTCATGGAGGACAACACACCAGACATTGCTGGTGCATAAGGCCATGGCTCTTGGTGCTCCCTAAGGAGCGGGCTGGCTCATAGGGTGATTTGCAGTACAACCCTTGTGATTGCAAGGCAGCACCTCTGTCACTGTCCCCCTTCGTGACCATACAGGAGGGAGATCAGGGGCTGGCAGATCACGTAAGCACAGCCTGACAGGCACAGCCCTACAGCAGGAGACAGGTTGTGTTGGGGGGCTGTGAACGCATAACCCACATCCCCAGCCCCAGGGAGCTCCACAGCATGGACTTCAACTGCTGGAACTCAAACCTGTGCTCAGGGTCTAAAATTAATCACAATGTGTTACAAGGTCATGCTAGAGACCTACATATGACATAGCATGAAATGGGCATGATTCTTGGGTGCTGCAGAACTGGCCTCCACCAGCGTGTGATTGTTCATTTTAAAGACCCCAGCATCAGGGAGATCTTTCCCAAGTAACTTTTGTTAAGGTAGAAATTACTTGGTGAGAAGGTCAGATTTGCTGAGTCTGGAATACTCTTTGCTGGGTAACTGTACAAAAAAGGAGTTACATAAATTCAGGGTACTTTAAGATCTTTTCTCCAGCACGTTAGGATTGCATATTTGAATCAAGTCTTGCTGTCTAAGAAGGCTGCTTGGCTTGTAAATCAGTCTTTGTTTACAACTGCTGGTGACAGATCCCACGCTATTAAAGATGATGTCATTTCATAGTGAAGTATCTGTTTTTCCCATGCTAAAGATGGATCTGCCACCCTAGATCAGACTCTTGGCTCATCACTTCTGGTTTTCTGCCTCCAGGAATTGACAGTGGATGGTGCTGCAAAAAATCAGTTCTCTTCACTCCTTCCAGATTCATGTATCCAGCGAAACGATGCTCCCTCTTTACCTGTGTATACTCAACTAATGCACTAATGCATTAGACTTGAGTACACTTTTAGTGTCTTGCTTCATGTCAGATCTTGCTGACAAAACAAAACATACTGAATTTCTATTTATTCCACCAGAGCTGAGCAACCAAAGATTCAAGTGCCTGATTCCCTGTTGGTCTCCAGTGTGTATGCAGGGCTCCTAGGCAACTGCAGCTAGGAGATTTATTAGAAGCCTTTATAAAAATCTCTTCTGGCCTGATCAGCGATGGTTTTCTAATAAGCATGTTCAAGAACGGGTAAAAGAAAGAATAGACACACTTGATTTAGTCAATTGTGAGTGAAAGCATATTTCATTCACTCAAAGAAAGCATGCTTATTAATGCCCTCTCTCTTTCTCTAGCTATTTATCTATCAGAAAATAGAAAGAGACACACCACACATGAATAAAGTATATATATTGTGCTCACCACACTGCAGCCGTGCCTCTGTGCTGTGAGCCCACCAGCTCTATCCATCCAAGCAGTCTGAGGCTGGAGGTTTGGACGGGTCCCGCAGCAATGCTAGCAATATGCACCCCACACTTCCATGCCTGGGAAGGGTGATGTGTGGCCACTGGGCAGACTGTGGTTCCTGAACTCTTAAGAGCTCTGCTAGATGTTAGGCTGAGCAGCTACATTTTTTTTTGCATACCAGAAGTAGCCCCTGGAGGATCAAAGGGAAAAGGTAATTTTTTACTTCTCAGCCTGCAGAGTTTAGAGACATTACTGTTAACCCCACACACAACCACAAATGGCTGTCCCTGAGGAGGCGGGGAAATGCTTAGTTTGGGAAGTGCATTGATTGATATGGTAAAGTGTCCAGGAATAAAAGCTACAGTGGGTCAAAATGATAACTTCAGGGTGAGGCCAAATGCCTGAGAGTTGGGAGCTGATCCTTCAATGAAGGATTTCCAATGTTCTGGCACTGGAAATGGCCCTTAAATATCTGTAGGAACTGTAAGGTCTCTTTCCTCTGCCAGACTGGTATAAAGAGTATTTTGTGTAAATGAGAATTTGGTATAAATTTAGGCTTACTCTTGCTCCTCTCTGTATTGAAAACTAATGTTCTCCCAGTTCTAGCCCTGACTGGCCACCATACTAGTCACAAAAGGACTTGTACCTAGTGCTGTGCATGAATGACAAACAGGATACCTTAGATAACTTTGACAGAAAGCCCTTTGCCCTGGCAGAGGATGTGGGGCTGGTATTTACAGCAGAGAAAACCCAGACCACAGCAAATTGAAAACCAATATGCAAATAAGAGAATAAGCAAATTGGAAAAGGGGAAATGGCAGTGTCATTCCAAGGCAAATTCCTTTCAAGACGACAGCTGAAATGAACACTCAGTGTCTTGTGGATGTAGCCAGCTGATAAAAACATTCACTGCTAAGAAATGTCATTACTCTGAAAAAGAAATAAATATTAATACTCAGAAATGAGGAGTCCCTGGTGACTGAAAGATGAACAGCATCATTTAGGCTTTGCTCGTTGTTGTTGCTACCTCTCCAGGGAGACTGGGGCGGTGTGCTTTGTAAGCTTTATTGGAACTGCATTGGCATTAATCATGCGCCTCAAGGCAACATGGCATGTTGTTTGGCAAATGATGCTATGTGATAGAATGGGAAGGAAGCACTTTTTCCCCCCCTTTAATAATGGTCATTGCACATAGACTTGATTCTGATCTCACACTGGTTTTATATAGTGATTTCACTGATTTATGCTGGCATGTAAAGGAAAGCAAGGTCAAGATGTTAAGGTGGATACATATACAACCAGTTATCATTCATCTGAAAGCATTCTGTGAATTGTGTTTGAACAAGACTAACAATTTTACTGATTGCAAAACTGAAAAATGGAAAAGAAAACAAATTGAAATAAAAAGTCTTCTTCCTAGACATCTAGTGAAGAGACGCTTGTGCCACAGGAGAACAGGGCTTTATTTGCCATTTTCTTTGTGCTTTATATTATTGGCTTATGCCAGTATGAAAGGAGATTTGGATCCAGGAAGCCTGTTAGGAAAAGGGATGCATAATTTGAGTGCTCATTTGAATAGTTCGCTTAGAGTTATGGATCCAGCCAAGGTGTGACATATATAAGGATACAGATAACTCGGGCAGCTTGAAGGCAGCCATCCCATTATCCTGAGAAAGACAGTTTAGCCAGGCTGATGTGGGCCACTTGCCCTCAGTGTCAGAGAGCAGTCCTTGATCTGTTTGTTTTCTAATCTGGATACAACCCTGGTGATCATAAATTAGGGAGATAGCACTATGTAAATGGGAGTCACAGAGTTTTGGCTGGTGCACACTATGGATGTCTTTACAGAATAAGCTGAGCAGCCTGGGGATAACGCAGGACAAGACTATGTTTCTGTGCTGTAGAGGCAGGATGCTGTGGTACGAGCCTAAAGAGGGGCAGCCTAATTATCCTGAAAAATTAGATTATTCAAGGTTCGTTAACACTGACCGAGCAATACACTGGTATCATTTTTTTTCTGATGACAGCCATTGGCATTGGCCATCAGTTCAACACGTAGTGGCTAAAGGGAAATGAGATTGCTACAACTTCTACTTCCAAACTGTAGAATCCAACAGCTGGGGTTGGACTCTACTGCTTTTCTGCCATTGCTGTCTGTCCACCAGCAGCAGGTGATGTGTCCTGGCACACCTCAGTCTGGGGAGGAGGCTAGTCCCTCTGTGGCTGTATTATGTGAAGGTCCTGAATTTTTCAGGTATTCCTGAATTGCTTCCTTGGTCTTTGATAGCGGATGTCTTTCTAGCTAACAAGGCAAAGTTCGGCCAGTGCTAGGAAGAGGGACAGCTTTTGGGATTCATTTAAAATATTTTCCTCATAAAACATGAGAACTGCAAACCTCCTCCTTGCAAAAAATGAAAGCCCTATTTCTGGTACACTTACAGAACTCCAAGTAAAAGGAGCTTTAAGGGGAAATAAGAACAAGATTCAGAAATAAATTACGAGCACTGGAAACATCGGAACTGACATCTCTCTAGCTCAGTAAAACGAAATCTCTGCTTGTGTCATCCAGGTGGTACAGTAAGTAGCTAAGTAGTCATGAAACACTACAGCCTCTTCCTGTGAGTCAGACCATCTATTTGCTGGTCAATTCTCAGGAACACTTACCTTGTAAACTCTTTCCAAGGAAGCTATTAACATCGATTTCAATGTACCTTCCAGTACACAGTGGTGATGCTTTCTCTCTAATAGAACTTTATTTTTTGCCTTTTTGCTCACACAGCTCTTCTGCTTGTATGCATTTGTCCTAACAGCAAGCTACAGACACAACAGAGGTCAGCAGTGAGAAGTTACTCATACATTGCCTTCCTCTTTTTCATCTCTCCCTGGTTTTATGCTAAGCTGAATCGAACATAATATTCTTAATAAGTAAATCATACAGTGCAAGATGTGCTGGGAGCAGGAACAACAGAAGAAAAAGCCCTGTCTGCATTTGCTTGGTAAACTTCAGAGCATGTTGGCTTAGTGTCTTTCATCGTTGAAGAATCATACAGCAACTTCTCAACCCTTTATACACATGCAGGCTTGTGTTTGTGGTTGCAGGGAAAATCCTTGCAAATTTAAACAGCACATACATAAACTCCTCACTATCTAAGAACACTTCTCTGAGGTGTGAGCTGTCTCTAAGCTCATTGCTGGGATATTAACTCTGACTCTTAGCACCGACATACAGCCAGAAGTATAGACATCTCTAATAAGTGCATGCTGGTTGTACCTCACGTTTTCGATCCTCAAGCTCTTTACAAACAAAATCAAACAATGTGTCACTTCTATTGGAAACATCCATTGGCCCTGGCTGAGGAAAACGTGCATGTCTGTCTATGTACTTTCCCAGCTGTGCATTTGCTTCTCAGAAGTGCTGAGCATCCTCAGTGCAGGGAAGCTTCCCTTCAGGGTATAGTAAGGGAGGGTTCTCAGAAGGTGTTTGCTTCCATATGACATGAGTGCCAGCCGAGTGCAGCATGTGCTGCAGGCCAGGAGACAGGGAGCAGCTGTGTCGTGCATGGCACGCTGTCCTGACAATGTCACCGTCACTGTCCCAGAGCTCCTGTGAGTGAGCTCCAGCAGGAGCAGCAGGTTCTATGCACCCCCAGGCATCCTGGCAGCTCCACGGGCACAAGCACAACTTGTGGGTATAGTGGTGCACGGGCATCCTTTCAGAACAGGGCTTCCACAGAGCCACTCATGGCATTTCCAAGGTGTCAAGCCTGAGACTGTGGTTCTGGGAAGTGGATCATTAAGGTCTAAAAGGCAAGAAAACAAAACCTTTAGGACAGCTGATTGTTGTTTGGCTAATGTGCAATTTCATTCACCAGTGACAGAAAAACACTGCTCCATGACAGCAGGCTTGGAGAAGGTTATGTTCTTATTGCCCCACAGAAAGCAATACTCATATTCCTGATCCTTTTCCTCCAAACAGACTGTGTGAATCTGATCTAAAACTGGATGCACCAGGAACAGGCTAGACCTAAACCCTCGTTCTGCCTTTTTACATGTCTCAAACTCTCCTAACACTGGCTGTTGAAAATGAAGGTGAGCCTCGTGTTTCCAGGGCTTTCCTGTGGGCTCTGCACTCATGCCCTAGATGTTTTTCAGAGGTGTCCACCCTCCTCCAATGGATAAATAACATTCTTCCTATCACCCCAGGTCTGGGATTTCTGAATGAGAGAGGGAGCAGCATTACTACAGAGTTACTATTATTAGAGTGACACTTTTACCTTTACTAACATTTCCTTTAGTTTACCAGTAACCCAGAGCCAAGTCAAACAGTCCTACCTTCTCTTGCCATTCTTGCTGCTGACAGCTCTCCCCGGTTCACTTTGTGGTCATATATTTGCAAGCAGTCCTGTGCTTTAGCGTTGTGAGACAGTGATGCTCTAAGACTCTGTTCAAGGAGCCAGCCAGGCAGCTCCTCCACCCCGAGCCCAGGCTGTGTGGCCCCGGGGCTCCTCTTTCTCATCACAACTGTGTCTGGCTGTGGTTAGACTTTACCCCTGCAGCAAGAGGGGCAGCCAGAGGATGTCTACATCATCACAGCCACCTTTCTCAAAGCATGCCTCCCTTATCACTCAACTGGAAGGCACGGGGTTCCTGGGTGGGACACTACAGCAAAGCTGACCTGAGAGACCACTTAGCAATGTCTGCTTCTCCTCTGCAACATCTGAGATGCCAACACTTTTTCTCATCACAGGGATGGAAAACCAGCCGGGGTCTACTAGCCATGTATCAAAGTATATGCAGTTCAACTTGGGTATTTGCACTCTGCCTTCCAGTGGCCCAGCTGGGTAAATCTGGTCTGGGCTTCTGTTGGTACCCTATGATGAAATGGTTTCATAGCCTCACCAAAATGTGTGTTGCACAAAGGGAGACCTCCTAAACATCCCATGTCTGCAGCCCCCACCTTCCTTTGCCATCATCTGCTCTCATGTTTTTATTTGCTCACTATAAATGAGAATATAGCCTTCTCAGGTGGATGTAAAAGAGTTATTTTCTATTGGATCTTATAGGAGATTTCTGTAGGAGGAACAAAAAGGCACTGTACAAGATGTGCAAATAGCTATATTGCTCTGATTTATGTTGGAAACACATGTTTCAGTTACAGCTACAGGAACTATAAAAGACAGACTTTCTTTCTTTCATGAGAAGAAGTTTCACAGCACAAATAAAACATATATTTGCGTATATTTCATTGTGCATTTTCGAGAGAAGGGAGGAAGCAGCACAAGACATTGTGCAAAAGAAAGCAAATGTACGCAGATCTGGTTGTTGTCCAGAACCATACTTTGTGCCAAATGGAAGGTTATTTTCTCCAAAGGAGAATATATTTTTTTATTTTAAAAATACTCTACTGTAAGAAGCATGTATAGAAAAGTGCATCTGCAACGAGCGTTTAACCTCCATTGAAGCTCATATAAATGCAAGAGGATTGATGGTAGATTACTGATCATGACTCAGGAGACCTGTTCTTCTTCCAGGTCTTTTTCTCTACCTTTTCATGAAGTTCTAATTGTCAGGTTTAAATTTGACTTAGCTAGACTATGGAGAGGCTATCTGCAAAAGAAAACAAATCCTTTGGTAACGTTATACAGTCATTACCAGCATAGATGGAAATGGCTGGGGGAGCTGAAGTAAAGGCAAAATGCAGGAATGGATGATGGATAAGGAGAACATGAGGCAACAAGGTAAATTACAAGAGGGAAATGGGGATTCCAGGAGAGCACTGCTGCCTTGGGCACCTGAGTCTGCATTTTCCCGCAGAGGGAAACCAGCTCCATGCTGGTAATGTATTGCAGTGATTTACTTGCAGAGCTGGAGACTCTGTCACACTGGAAATGGTGCCGAGATGAGTCAGGAGTGATTGATAGTCTCTGTGAATTCTGAGCCAGGACTAGGGTTGGGTGCAGCAGCCACAGTGTAGTTAGGGAAAGGGTGCTGTGCTGCTGCCCAGAGTGTTCATCATATACAGGGTGAGATGAATGTGGAGTGGGGAAGAAAACATAGTCCCTGCAAAACCACACCAGGAGATTCTGTAAAGAGACGCTGTACAGATGCTTCTACGTGTAAAGATGAAGGAGGGGGCACTGCCAAGCTTTGCACTGCGAGGTGTGAAACATATCTTGCCTTGTGCCTTCCCATATTCAGCAGAGAGGACCCCAAAGCAGGGTGAGGCAACCCCATCAGCAAGCCAGGACGACGACTGTTCCATGGGAACTTGCAGAAGGCAAGGCTACAGCTGCAGTGGTAATCCAGACTCCTGGTGGCAAAGGCCTGAAGGAAGACCTTGGAATGAGAGCAGAGAGGAAAGGTTAAATCCTTAAAGCATCTGGAAACAGGCGTGTGTTCTAGCACAAGGGCTGAGCCCCAGCTGGCCCCAGGCTGTGAGTCCAGTGGGAGGTGACAGCTCTTCTGCTTGTGGGAGGGATGCAGGACAGAGAGGGGAGGAGGCGAGAAAGAGGTTCAGGGGTGCAGTGGTGGCCCCTGCATGGTCCAGTGCATGTCAGTCTGTATCAGCAAGAAGGTATCAGACATCGGTGTGAAACTAAGCTGTGAGAGGGTTGGGTAAATTTACCTTTGGTTAAAATTTAGGTGGCAGCTCTGCAGCTTCAGGAGTGCAACCAGAAAGCAGAGGGTCCAGCTGGGCCCTGGGCCAGCTCCTGTTCCCAGTGAGGCCAAAGGCACAGCTCTCTCTGACTTCACTGGTAACCAGGGGTTTACTTTGAAAGGGGAGGAAGCAGCGTGCTTGGCTGAAAAAAGACTGAAGTGCAAGGTTGTGCTGGGGGAGTGCATCTCACCCACCCTGCTGCTCTCCTTTCCCAACCTGAGTTTGCGTTGGATCTGCTCCTGTCTTAGTACAAGGTGCTCGCTGGTGTCAGGCACTGGAAGTCACTGCTTGCTGCCTGACTTCAGGCTACAGGGAAGGAGGGGGGCAGTGGGGGAGCAAGAGCAGACACAACTTTTAAGGCACCGCAACGGACATGCATTTGTTCTTAGGCAAAAGCCACAAGCCCCAGAGCCACTTCTAAGGCTTTCACTTGAGAAAACCATACAAAAAGGTCAGACAAATTGATGTGGCTGCAATCCTACCTTCGGATTTGCCATCATTAGCTCATGTGCAGCCACTAAATCCACAATGGGAAATATCCAACAGTGTCCTGTCCTGCCCACTACCTGCCACATGGCAAGTAGAGGATGTAGCTGTGCCATGACTGTGACATTTTGATGGGTCAGCACAGCATCTTTTCTTATCCACTTACAGGATCTAGTCAGTCAATACCTGGCTTTTCTGCCCAGGTGGCAAAAAAGGCTTTGAATGTTGATCACTCCTGTCTGAAGAGACAGTATTGCTTTTTCTGTCTTTAATCTCAGGAAGAAAGGAAACCATTACATTGTATAAAGTCTTAAATAATAGCCAGTAACTCAGATGGTCTTCTCAGTTCTTGCAGCTAGTGTCACAGCCCTCTAGAAATACCCTCAAACACCTCTTACTTACCACTACTCTTCTTAGATGAGAAATAGGGCATCTGTTTAATTTTTACATCCCTGCCTATAGTATTATTTCTTGCATATTTTAAATGAGAGAGCACACACAAGTCTCAGCTGGTTTCTTGAAAAGGCAACAGCGCAAAGTAAAGGCCAGAAGAAACCCTGGCCAAGATGCTCTTGTATTAGAAGTTCACACCTGCCACAGCAACCCCTTCAAGGGCAAGAGGCAGAACAGCATCCTTTGCTCTCGATGGGCTGTAGCAGGGGTTAAAAGGAAGGCAGTTAATGCACTGAGTTGTAAATGGGCTTAGGAGAGTAACTAGTTGAGATCCCGCAGGTAAGCCAGTCATGGTAAACTCACTGTTGCAAACAGGGACTGTCTGCAGAGCCAGAGCTTCATCAGAGGTAATGCAGCAATCGGTGCCTACCCCAGCTGGTACTCTGCACGCCTTCCAAGGTATGCTATTCTGCTCACTGAGCAAGGATCTGCTCTTTCACATGCAGACACTATTCATGGGGCGATGGAAGACAGTTTTGCTCTTTACAGCATGCCTGTTCTGTCCCTTGCATGCAGATTGCTTTCTGCAGGGATTGCAGACTTTTGTACTATTTTGAGCACTGTAATAATTTAAAGCCATGGTTAGATTTGGTACCTTGGCCAGGAAATGCTGGATTTTTCATAATTCCCATCACATAAATCTTCAGGCCTTCATTTGTTGTTTATACACATGACATCTTCAGTACAGAGGTGCATACATAAGGAATACATATGTGTACATATGCATCTCTGTGTTCCAACAGCCAAGACTTGTATAACAACCATAAGCAACCACTTAATCTGTTGAGAGCTTTCTTTCTGTCTCTCTGTTTCTGTATTAGCGTCCTTTATGTACACTACATCTTTGCTGTCAGCCCTTCAAAGTTAGGGAATTGTGTCTCCTCCTATCTCCAGAAAAGCACCTACCATGTTTTAGAACCCTGTGCCAATAAATAAATCAAATAACAGCTTGCACCAGAGATCTGGGACTCTCCACAGTTGTTTTTATCTTCAAGTGAATGATGTGTGGTGCAGAAAGCTGCTGAGCTTGCAGCCTCAAAGATTGAAGTCCTTTATTTACCCGCTGAACAGATAAAACAAGGGTGACAGCAACGCAAACTTCCCAGCATTGCCCCATGTGGACTAGGACGAACCCCTTCCAGCAACAATTCAATCTCCCAGCTCTGTCTTTAGTATCGTGCCAGCTGTGACAGCGGCTTTTTGTGATAGCAGTTTCTTATCACCGAAAACTGGCCATGAAAGAGCTTCTCTCCCAAAGGTCAACAAACAGATGTGCATGAAAAGGAAACCTTACAAATGTTTGAGTAGTTCCTGATGTTTAATTGTACCCGAGGGTTGCACCATTGGTGTCAAGCATGTGGTCCCTTTCCTACAGCAGTACAAAAGGTATGTGAGGGCCACATGCAGCACCCTGACTGACTGAAACAGGGCAACATGATTAGTGTCAGACTGCTTATTAAACATAGAATCATCGAAGCATAGAATTGTTTAGGTTGGAAAAGACTTTAAACCAAATCCAACCATAGACCTGGCTCTGTCAAGTTCCCCGCTAAACCGTGTCCCTAAGTGTCACATCTACATGTCTTTTAAATACCTCCAGGAATGGTGACCCCACCACTTTCCTGGGCAGCCTCTTCTAATACTTGATAGTCCTTTTGGCAAATTTTCTTTTCCATAATACCCCATTTAAACCTCCCCTGGCACAACTTGAGGCTGTTACCTCTTGCCCTATTTGTTGCTACATGGGAGAAGAGGCTGACACCCACCTTACTACAACCTTCTTTCAGGTAGTGGTAGAAGCAATAAGGTCCCCCACACCCTCCTTTTTCGTAGACTAAACAACCCCAGTTCCCTCAGCTGTTCCCCATCACACTTGCGTTGCAGGCCCTTCAGCAGCTCTGTTGCCTTTCTCTGGGCCCGCTCCCGCATCTCAATGTCTGCCTTGTAGTGAGGGACCCAGAACTGAGCACAGTCACAGCCAGAACATGGGGCTGGTGGTCCTTCTGTCTGGCGCAGGGCTGCTCTGTCCTGCAGGGTGCAAGGTGGCATGCTGAACCATTTTCATACTCTGCAGAGCAGGGTTTACACTCTATGCCTAGTTCCGCTAGGAGGTACCTCCTTTGCCTGTAATGCTCATGTGACATTACCTTGCTAAACCCAACAGAGATGTTAACCAGCCCTCCAGCTTGGCACAGGGTGTTCAGTCAAGCTTGGGCAGTGCTAGCCTTAATACCTGCAAGTAAAGTGTATGTTTGAGTGTTTCATTGCACAGGGAGGGACTGCACAGGGAGTTCAGACCTTGTTGCCAGCCAACAGAGCAATAAAGTCAAGGCCAGCAAACACAAAGGAAGCTGCAAGAAGACAAACTTTTATTGAATAAAAGCATTTCGCAGAGAAAACTGGAATTATTTCAGTAAATCAGATGAAACGACAGGCACATATAGCAAAAAAAAAAAAAAAAAAAAAGGGAGGAAGAAAATTGCTGGAGAGCATTTCTTTCCAGAAGAATGAAATTCTCCTTTTTGCCCTCTGGTGATCAATGGTAAAGCCCCAATGTATTTCACTGGGAACAGCAGAGCATGCCTGGAGACCTTCCCGAGAGAAAACAATAATCTTTACCAATTTGCACTGCAGCAGTAGAGAAGGTCACCAGCTCTTCATGGGGGTAATGTGGTGGTAGGTCAGGTACAGGTCACAGATTTCTGTTTAAACAGATCCAGCAGCCCCTGTACCCTTCAAAACTAATGGTAATAGCCCAAATATCATAGCTGTTATTCCAGCTCAAAGGTTCGAATAAGTAAGTATGTGCAATAACTTGCTTCTCTGTCAGCTCTACAGTCTGCTCACCCAAAGCCTGGTTTTGTGGGAGCAGGAAATTTCCTATATTTGAGGTGTACTCGCCAGCATCAATAGGATTTTGAAGCTGAATTCAGCTTTGAATTAATGACCTTTCTATCACACATTCCTTCTGGTTCTTCCCTTCATTTTGAAATGCCAGAGAAATCAATAACCAAAGCTAAGCTAACAAAAGATTAAATTTTACCATTCTTGCTGGATTTGCAACCCTTCTGAGAAGACTTATTGCGATTGTGCTATATCTCTGCTGCATAATAACACATCTCACAGCTTCATATCGTGCTATCTGACTATGGGACCATATAATGGAGTCCATCTTCTCAGGCTTAACAAATTTATTCACAGAAAAAGATAAAGCATGTGCAGAATTGCCCCTTTCTGAAATAAAACTCCATAGAAAGGGGATTATGAATTTCTCTAAAGATGCTTTTTGGAAGGATGATTAATATTTATTTTTGCTAGCAAGCAAGGTAGATTTCACCAGTTTGACTCCTGATGACAATCTGATCTTGCAGCTTTCTACATCTTCAAAAGTGACAGTTTCTCCATTAACCTAACTCAATTTTCTGCTATGATTGAACCTTTTTTCATGTATTTCAGCCAGAGAGCTTTTTTAAAACATTGGAGCCTGGCATGCCCTTTCTTTGTTTTGAGTCCTATAGGATAAATTCTGCTGCCTCTATGTCCTCATGCTCTTTGGACTCATATTCTAATCCCATATAGAGGATGGGGTTAGATTGCTCCTTCCCCACATTTTTAACACTCACATCATTTATTGTGAAGATTTTGTTGTGAAAATTAGATGTCTGAAAATAGAACCAAATCCTTTAAGACATGCAGAACCATCAACCTTTAAGCGAAGGAATTTCATTCTCAAGCAGTTATTCAATACCAGTGATCTAAAATGCTACGGCTTATAACCTCAAAGACTTGGAAAATCGTATTTGATTAGCAGCCCAGATCAAACAAGATTTTGGTGCACCTCTTCCTACATCCCAGCAGAAGACACCTTTGTTTCTAGTGAAATAATTAAAGGCTTTTTGGTTTTGATTTATAAGCAATGGCATGGTAACAAAGGGCTCTGCCTGTGCTGGGCACTTTTAAAGGACAGTGCTGCGAGGATGTGCAAGCTCCCCTGTGGAATTCTGGGCTCTCAGTGTGAAGGAACAAGGTGTATTTGTAAACACAGCAGGCAGTACTTGGCTTTTTTGCAGCTCTTTTGCAAGAAGTTGGTCAGCATTGAGCAGGATTGCCTAGGAAACAAAGCAGCAGAATTACTGGGCTGGCTCTGTGTTCCTGGGTGGGGGAAAGAAAAGGAACTGAACAAGCTCAACAAAGACTGCCTGGCAAGTTTGTTTTCAAGTATATTGATGAATAAAGATCTCCAACTGCAAATACGTAACACAGGAACAGAAGCCGGGAAGAATACAGCATTTTTGCATCTCAGGGCCTAGCACAAAAATAAGAAATTCAAGGACTGGTAAAGTCAATGTGCATGTGCCTAGTATGCTTTTCTTTTCTCTGTCAATCTATATGAAGGGGCATTTCAGGCCCCAGACTCTCTTTGGGCCCAATTAGGCAGCGGTAATTTACTTGCTGCCAGTGCTGTCACTTCCATTTTGATGCTCTTGTAAATAAATTCCTTTAAAAAAAGGGCAGTGATTATTTATTCAAGCCTAAAATTTTTAGAGCTCTTGCTTTATGGCAAAATAATCAAACGTCAAGCTCTGACCTAACTTGGCCCTCCACATAGTGACATACTGAAATGTATGTGCTCATATTTAGAGTTGAAAACACTTACTAGAGAAGGGGTCCAGGCACCATTCCTCATCCTGGCAAGGTCAGGGAACTGTGACAAGAAGGGGTATCTTCCCTTGGAGCTGACACGCCATTGTCCCTACTCAGTGCTGCAAGAGGACACTGGCCAGAAGATGTAGTAAATACTGGGAGAAAAAGTCCTTCCTGCCCCTACATTTGCTTTGACATGAGATGTGCTAGCTGGCATCCCCCAGCTGCCCTGGCACTCATTCACATGTTCCTGCTGTGCTCACTTACCTGTGTGGCAAAGTTACCTGTGGTAGAGCAGAAATGTCATCAGCTAACTCCCAAGCAAGATGCCTAAGCACAGTGTTGACTTTCCATTCCCTAGACTTGCCTGAACTGCTAATGTTCTCTGAAATCTCGGTCTTTAAGTCCTACTTACAAAATGATGTGCCATCTATGCACCGTGAACAGACAGGATGATTAAATAGTGGATGAATTGCATTTGTGATAACACTTCATATATAAAGAGCAAAAAGAGAAACCTGTCAGACACAAAAGGAAATACTTACCAAGAGACTTTTATTAACTGAAAGTGCCAACAGCCTTTTAAACAGAGCGACCTCACTCTGATGCCTTTGCCACAGCTTTTCCTGCCAGCTGACACTGTCCTGGAGACATCCACAGGGACATCCACAGGGACATTCCACAGGGACATTGGAATTGGGTTATCAAGGATGTTCCCAATTATCTCCATTATTCTTATTTTCTATCATTAGGGCAGCTCTGGGAGCTCTACAAAAATAGAACTGGGAAAAAAAAAAATTGGGAGCAAATTAATGACAAAAGATGCAGCTTTGTCCTTCAAGATGACCAATTAGAGGTTTCTATTTTATCACTGCATTTTGATTTGCTTGCATATTGGTCCCATTTATCTTGCCTAGCTGTCTAAATATAAGATGCAGACAACAAACAGTCAAGGAAAGCTGTTTTTCTTTGAGGTGCACAATGCCTTCCAGTCTGCTTTGGCTACTTCTCTCATTTGATATACGTATCAAATGTTATTGGATATGACCTTCTACTCCCTGTGCTGGAGGGTGGTTAAAATCTAGGCCTGAATGTGGGATCCTTCTTTATTATGAATAGTCCTGGACATGCCACCATGTAAATTTTGTAAAGTTTGGGAATTTATGTAAGGTTTGTCTTTGCCTTCCTGGGATTGGGCAGTGCATATGGTTTATGTCAGCATTTGTAAGGTTATCGCAAAGGTTATCTTGGCTAAATTATAGTCCTTTGTTTATCCACGTGGTTAGGTATGGTGCAAACAGCTGCACTGTCAGTAAAATCTTTCTGCTGCCCTCAACCCTGACCTGGAGGTACCAGACCCGGAAAGGTTACGTGGCTTCATATGAAAGTAGCTTTGAAGGGGCTGTGAATTAAAGCTGACACTTTACCTGAAATACCTGCCCCCAAATTAGCTGTGAAAAATCAGGGAACCAGCAGAAGATGCCGCTATGTCTAACAGCTCACTGTGGTCAGCGAAGCTTCTCCTTGCCCTAGGAACTCATGTGTAACCTGTCCTAAAGATAACAAAACCTGCAGTTGAAAGGGAATAACTGGAAGTATTCCAGGAAGGTTGGGTGGAAAAAAGCCATTCTACAGCACATGAACATGATCTGGGCCTATAGACAGTTAGGGACTGCATGCTGCTCCAGCAGTCCTGAAATCGTGCTGCAGTGGGCTTTTATTCTGTCATCACAAAGCACCCCGCCATCCCTCCCTTATGATCTCCTCTGTCCACACTTGAAGGTGAAATAGCAAAGTCCATGCTTGCGAACAACCGTATTTAACATCCTCTTTCATTACATGCATTTAGTTAAAGATGGAGGACTAGTGATCCACTTCTGAAGCAGAATTTCTTTTTGTTCTTGCTTCTTCTCAGATTGCCCTAAAATCACCAGCTAGGTGAATTATCAGCTCCCTTTTTCCTTACCCACTGCATAGCACCCTGCATTTTGCAGGGAAAATCACATTTCAGATTCAGAATTTCTGACTCAGATCCACTCTTTCACTCTATTTATGAGGCTTTTTCCTGACCCTGTATGTGCCATCATTCCTCAAGCATAAAGTCACTGAAGTAAAGTGGTGCTAATCTGCTGTGCATCCCGAATCTGGCTTGCTGTATATGTACCTACGTGTATACATGCCTGAGCACTTGCAAGTGTGTGTGTAATCTCACCAAAAGAAGATCTAATTAGCGCTAACCAAATACTGGAAGCAATTTTTCTTTTAATAAATTATTCAGTGCATTTTGTCTTTGTTCATCTCAAAGTATTTGAATGGTGCTAGAGCTGGTAGGCTACTGCAGACATGATTATTTAAACAGCATATTCAGTAAGGAAGTTCAACATTTGCTAAATAATGTATTTGGCAAATAATATTCATCTAGCACTAGTTCTAATTGATCAGACAAGAAATGCACACAGCACATGGCACTTGTGTATGGCTTGGCTGATGCTTTCTGCTCTTCCTCCTTCTCCCCCAGTGCGAATAAATGTACAGTTGCCTGTTGGCATTGTGTGTGAGCTGGGCACACACCTCATGCCCCTGGGTTGCTGGTACACCCCACGCATGCATGCACATTCCCTTCCAAGTCACAGGCAAGGCAACAGCCTTTGGGCAAGTGTCTCACAGCTAGAGACAAGTATCCAGACCTCAGCATGCTGTGGTGGGCTGCTGAAATGAGCCTGTTGGCTTGCAAGCTCGCAGGCTCTTCACTTACGTTCTTGCCTGTAGTTAGTGTCAGGCATATGGGCAGAAGGCCTGCCAACACAGAGGTGCTTTGCCTCCCACTTTGTCCTCAACTTACGTGATGGCAATGCCCATTGTCTTGGACTAGCATAAATAGAAGGAAAAAACCCAAACAAAACCCCCTCATTTACTAAACTGGAAAGTTGCAGGCATGCAAATAATTTATTGGAAAAGGAGGAGAATCTTACTTGCGGCAGGAGCTGATTTCAGGGACATGAATTAACACAGGTTTTGTGGTGGTTTTATGCCAGACATTATGGAGACATGCTACATCCTTGTTAAATTTCAAGGTTTTTGTTTCATTTCCCCATCCTTTCCAACCCTAACCATTCTGTGAGTCTATGATCCTCACTTCTTTTTTCCTCATTTAATGAAAATAACCCCCAAACAAATCCCAACTCCTCCTTTCCACATGACATTTCCTCCTGTGCAGCCTTTCATCAGGAAATAACTGTTTTTCTTGGAAATGTCAAGCTAAGCCTTTGAAAAACTCAGCTGTCATTGGCTGTGTGAAACGTCTTTCTTCTTTTTCAAAGCCAAACCTCAAGGATACCTTGTTTAGAAACTTCACATCTGCTTTCTTTAACAAGATCCAGGGACATACAATTCAAATTAGATTATTACTGTGTTTTGACGGTACTGTTATTAATAGGGAGATACGTCATCAAAAAAGATCAGTGCAGACTACAGAAGTCAACTGAACAAAACCCTCACGCTTCTCAGTCAGTAAAGAGGATTTGCTGCATTTTTCTATCTCCATCTGCAGGCAAAGCATTGTCCCCTCACAGTAACCCCAGTCTGGCCCAGGGCTCTTCAGCAGTGTGAGCCAGGGTGGATTTTGCTATCCCTGATGGTGAGGGCTACAGGCCACCAGTGCCATTGCTGCTATTCAACCATCGGTCAAACTGCTTTTGGTCTGAAGTCACTGCTCTTACTCATGACGAAAGCAGGCAGAAATGAGGTTCTGCAGCTAAAATTAGGTTGTAATTAATTTAATGCAGCATTAATCACTGTTGTTAGTAAGCCCCTCCAGCCACATTCAAATCAAGCTGTAAGACCTGAACCAGCATACAAAAGGCTCCATAAAATCAGTCTGAGTTACCCCCCCATAGTGACTAATTACATTAATTAATTCAAAGCCTGATTAAACAAAATTATGCTGAAACAGAATAATCTCGAGTCTTCAGAAATGCTGCTTTTGTAAAATGCTGCTTTTTGCTTTTTGTGCAAATTTTAGGGTTTTACATGCATTTCAGTGTGTTTTTCAATTTAAGCTAAAATTTGCCTTCCTCATTTCTGATTTCATAACAAAGCCTGCGCCCTGAGGGCTTGCTTGTCCATCACATGCTGTGGTGATAGTTGGCTTATTCCTGAAATAGCTGCCCTGGCCTTTCCTCACAGGAGGGACTGAACAGAAATTGCTGAAAATGGGGAGCACCAGAGATGACTCTGAGTAGAACCCTCAAGCCTAAAATTCCCTGCAATTTCAGAAAGCTTGGCTAAAGCATCTTCACTACTGAGGCTTGGTCATCCAGGCTAAAAATAACCACCCTCATCTACCAAGGATCTACAGAACCATTTTTAACTCGCTCCAGTGGAAATTAAGAAACTTGTTGTTTGGCTGTTGCTAAGGAGGCATCTGCGATGCTCTCCCAACCCAGGTTAACGCAGCTATACATTGCTTCCCCTTGAAATGCAGAGAGGCCTCACTGACATGGGAAGCCAGGGGATGGGTGCACCCCTTGTCTGGGCTGATTTTGGAGCTGAAACCAGATGGAGTGGGATAGCCTCACAGTAGGGACACTGCTCTCAAGGCTGACCCATGCTGCTGCCAGTGGTTATGGGCCAGAAGAACAAAGCTCATGCAACTGCAGAAAGAAGGGGGAGCAGGCTCACTGTTAGGAGATTGTAATCAACTGCCCTTATAACACAATAAAACCATCTTCCAGGTAGGTTGTGTGGCCCCACTGTGCCCATGAGCCAGGAACCCACGTCAGCCCCTGCCCCAGGGATGTTGCAGCAGCTCCCCTTAGCCCTGCCCTGCCTGACACAGACCCCAAGAGATGTCTGATGCCTAGCAAAGACGCTAGGGCTGCCTCTTTGCCCCCGGCTACCCTGCTCCTGGCCAGGCCCTTCCATGATGGACACTCCATGGGGATCCCCATCCCTTTCTCCCTAGGCGGAAAGCACCCCCATTGTTTGAGTGTCACCTCATTGCACGGGTATGTAATTAACAGCCTTATTTTGGCAAGTGAGTGGGTTTTGTCACCTTTGACAAGGGTGGCAAATTCGTTCCAGCCCATGGGTAATTGGGCATTAGCAGGGGGTGCAACCAAAAATGACAGACCTGCATTTTGAGCTAGGCTTAACTATTGTGGAAAATCAAGGTTCAGATGAGAAAATTAAAGTACTGAGCTGCAGTGTAAAATTATTCAACATTAAACTATTATAAAACAATGGACAATATTGTAACTAAACCACAAAAATAACTGAATATTAGTAACTGGTCACTGATGTGGTTGATATCCTCTGTAGTCCCCTGAGGAGAATAAGTATTATTTGCAGTCCTGAAGATGCTAATGGCCTCAAATGCTGGATCAGAGGCCTGGTGAAAGCGGGATGTAGAAATATTCCCTTTTCTCTGGTGTATAGCAAGGGGAAAAAAGGGAGAGAGACTGCAAGAAATAGTAACCAAGAGGCATGAAACATAGGAAACTGCTCAGGGAAGTGAAAAGTATCAGGAAAAAAAAAAATAGAATTAAACCCAAACCAGTTTGCTCTTAAGAGAAAGAAAGAAAGAGTGATGGGATATGTGATTGGATAGGGACTGGGAAATTGATGGGAAAAAGTGGATGCGCTGGATACACATTTCTGTTTTGCAGTTGCAAACAATTTATATCCTCATTTTAAATGACAGAAAATACTTTTCACTAGTAGGTAGAGTGAGTGCTGAATAACCTTTATATCTGTACCTCCAGAGAGGTTATGGGGCCAGGGCTGTGGAGGACTTGACTGCAGGGATCACAAGCCCATCAGTACTAATGCCAAGCAGTTCCTAGATGTTGGAAGTCCTGCAGGAAACTGGGCAAAGGCTAATTTTATGCCAGTCATTCCAAATAAGGGAGTGGCTAAACTGGGTTTCTCTGTACTGGTTAGCCTGACATCAGTCTGGAGTGAAATAATGGAAAAGCTGATGTGTGATTCAGCTGATAAGAAGAGAGGCAGGAGGGGAGTGTAATTCCTACCTTTGAACATGTGGGAAACTTGAACAGAAAAGCATATACCCTAGTGTCCATGCTTTAAAATTCATGTTGAAAAAATAGGAGTGTGGAGAAAGCAGTTATGAATTGATTCACAGGCCAGAGGAAATGCCTTGCTGGGAGAGACTTGGAGATTAACTTGTCAGAAAGGAGATGGAATGGTAGCTGAATTAAAATTCCTAAGTAACTTCACAGGGATAAAATGGCAGACTCTAAAGGGTTACTTAACCTGGCAAAGCAAGACAAAATGAGAAACAATGGCTGCGAATCGAAGCCAAATCAATGCACCTGACAGAAGGCTCACATTTTAACAGCAAAGATGATTAATGAATGTGATGGATTCTCCATGTTTTGATGGCTCCAGATCAAGACTGAACTGCCTTTTGAATACACAAGCTCTTAGGTTCAGTGCAGGAAAAACTGGTTAAAATTAAATGACCTGTGATACATATGCAAGGTGTCAGACCGAACAGTGTCTGACTGCACACAGGGGTGTGCAGTGTTCCCAGCTTGATGTGTCACCCACTGGGGAAAGAAGGAGTGTGCCAATGTGCCTCAATCATGGCGTGACCCATCTCTCATGACACCCATGGGAAGGAGAGCCAATCTCTGCAGGCACAGGAGGCCCGCTGCAGCATTTTTGCAGTGCTTATATGCACACAGAAGCCCCTTGCCTAAGCTACCTCCAGGGAGCAAATCTTTGACAAAATACTGAATCCACCCCATAATCCCTGTGGGTCTCCTGTGAAAGGACGGCAGGTAGGGACAGGTTTCAATTTGATTAAGCTGTCATGGCAGGCCCTTTCACCCCCAGCTAACTCCTTATCCATTGCAACCTCTTGTCTGGATAAGAAATGTACTAGAAGGTGAACTGCAGTATAAGAATCTGCACCTGTATCAAGGCAAAAGCATCTCAGAGACCTTGATGCTGCTGAAATCCATTAGGCATTTCTTTTGGCAGTAGAATAAGGGAAGCAGAAGGAAGAATTACCGCCACGCACGCAGCCTGTACCAGGCAGAGGGAGAGCAGATGATGGTGGAGGATAGCACAGCCGCAACAGGCCACATTCTGCCCTGGGCATTTTGTGGTCTGAAAGACCCTGCTGGTTTGAATGGGGCTGCAGAAGGCACAGTGTGTAGACTATAGCCCCCTGGCTAATCACAGTTGCTCCCACATGCAGATAGAGTAATACTTGGTATTTTGCAGTTACGACAGATAGCGTGCTGTGAGGGTTTGTCTGCTCTCACCTACGTGACTAAAAAGCCCTGCTTTAATGGCCTTTTCAGACATTCTGCACTGCTAAAAACCAAATGTTTCACTGCAGACTCATATGTCGTCTGTTGCACAGCTTGGTGAAATACTTTGCATGGTAAAAAGTGCCTGAGAGGGGAGTTTATGTGGAATGAGTATTTGAGCAGAGGCGGCTAATCCCTTCAACTGACAGTTGATAGGACAGGTTAACTGCAGGAAGGGTTTGACGTATGTAAAGCAAAGCGCTCTGTCCTTTGCAGTCTGTTGCTGCTACTGCAGTTAAAGTAGTACATTTTTCCCCATTGTCATCCCGTGCTCTGTTTTTTGCTGGTGTGTGAGACATTTGCCTCAGCCTGATTTTTTTGCCTGTCTGAATCTCTTTACTATCACTCTACAAATCACACACAGGACTTCTTTTGGGTACAGTGTAGCAAATATTATTTATTGCCATTCTACTGTGCTAGGTACTGTACAAACATATTTTGAACTGGTAGGAATATTTTCTCCGTCATATTCCAGCTACAATGCTAGGGGAAAGAAGCTGATTTTATGGAAAGAAATAACTTTCTCACAGGCTATTTTTTTATTCTTCCTCCTAGCCACACTGTTTTGCACCTCTTGCAGCCATTTACACCTGACTGAAAAGAAAGAGAAGAAAGTGTAAAATGCCACCCATTTTGCACAGATGGGAATGAGTGCATAACTGAGAAGGTGATGAAGGAATCAGGCCACAGGGAGGGAGGTATCACCATGTATAATTAACCCATAGAGCTGCACACCGAGATGTGCAGATGTGAAAGTGCTAGGGAAGGCTTCTGGAGGAACAGCTATTGAGACTGCAGGGCTCCATATGTGCTCCTGCATTATGACCTGTCTCATTTCACCTCCCTGGTACCAGTTTTGGTGCGTTTCATAAACTCAGACAGGAAGGGACAATTATGATCTTATTATTTAACTGTGATATTATTCTTTTCCCCAAAAATGTTGATTCTGAGTATGATAATTATGTTTGAGGTGCACTTTCAGGTTCTGTGTCCTGAGAAGTTCCTCAGTCTTGATCCAAAGATGCAAAACAACCAACTTATGATGTTTGCTGGTAACATTATCAGTGATCCTTGTTCTTAAGCACAACAGTCTTCTTTTACTTTACATTGTGAACTTTGCAGTTTATCAGATTCCAGCAGTCAGATTTTGTTAGGTTTTTGTTGGCTTTATTTAAGAATTATCCCCACTGCAATCTGAGGCGTTACTGTAGCCTAAATCTAGTGTAATTCAGTAGTAAATCATGCCTGGGGAACAAGAAAGGATGTGTCTGTCATGCTAATATTGTTTTCCTCTGTCATTGACGTGCCACTTTAATGTTCCCTTCACATGTTGTTTAGATACCACTATGTTTTTGCAATATCATAATACTAATGCTAGAGGGAAGAATAAGATGGTGCACCCGTTTTATAACTTGTTTCATTCCTTATTGAAGAGCTTGACATAATTGAGAATGACTGCAGATCTGTTGTTATAATTAGAATTTGGTCTTTAGCCCTAGGCTTTTCCCCTTCAGGGGGGTTGATTGGAGGCTTGGGAGGCCTCACATCTCAGCATGCTATTTCCTGAAGCCTCTTTCATCCCTGCTGCTAAGTCTATACTGAGTGACTTGGAAGGTAAAGAATGAAGCTGTACAGGCTGTGCAGAAGCTGAGCAAGAAAGTTATTTGTGCAGAGGCAGAGGTAGACTAAACCGAGCTTTCCACAGTCAGCAGGGCAACCAGGATTTTCTGTCACAAAGGGGCACCAACATCTTCTGCTGAACATTGTGGTAAACCTCTGGTTAGCACCTCCTAGGTAAATATGACAGGAACAAGAGAGGGAGGGGAGGAAAGCAGAAACAGCTTTCTGGTGTCTGCAGGGAGGAGAGTTTTCTGTGCATGCAAAGGATTTCTCAGACTCGTTTTTCTACAGCTGGCCAAAGCAAATCCATGTGGGCTGAAGTGCTGCAGAATTACCACCAGCACGTCAGGGTCAGCTGCACCTGGACCACAAGAGAGAAGTTAGGGGAGAAGGCTGCAGTGTGGTCATGCTCCCATCCCCTAGGCACATTAGTAGCAGCATCACCACTGCAAGCCACCCAGTCAGTTCCCTCTCAAAGGAACAGAACTGTTTGCACCACAGCTGAACTTGAGAAACCATCTTTTTTTAGAGTTTTGTTTTGGTCTGGGACACACTGGAGTGAATTCTCAGCTGCTGTAAATTAGCACCGCTGCGTGGTCTTGCATTACACCAGCTGGGGGCTAGGCCCTTATCGGAGTTTATTTAGAGAAATGGGCATAATCTTTGAGAACGGTCACACTGCTAGAGTAGTCAGTGGAGTGAGAAAAGATGTGGCTGGAAATGTGTTATGGTGTCTCTTCTCTGCTGAAGTACACACAGGCGGTGCAGGTATCCATCAGTCATCTCTGAATCGTCAGGTACCTCCCCATGCTGTCATCAGAAACGCACAGCTGCAAAAATCATGTGTCCCACAGACTGCAAGGGGTCCAAATGCTATTATATGTGTGCACAACAAGCTCCCCACAGTGTGGCATGCATGCCTATATGCTTGCAACACAGACTTATGCATATGTGCGTCCAGTTTCATATACCCACCCGACCTGGACCTGTAAAGCCTCTCAGCTTCACAGAAGTATAGTTCCACTGAAATCAGAGAGCAGAAGCATTTACAATGGGCTCTCTAGGATGTCTTGATCCGTAACAAAACTTCTTCAAGCTCTTCAAAACTTTTTTTCTGGCTGAATACATCTCCTCTTCTCTGCTCCTCTCCTTTCCTCCTTGCACAAACACATCACTTTTTGGTGACTTTGCTATAAAAATCCCACCACCCCTCCCCAGGAAGTCTAGTCTCTGCAGGGTTGGAATGTGCCTTATTGATCTGTCAAGCTATTATATCTGGCATTAGATTCACACATACTCTTTTGAGATTATCGAAATCACTCTGCAAACTGTTAATAGGCAATTTCACAGACCCAGCTGTCCAAAGACAACAAGAACAGACCGGAAAACAGAGTTTAGCTAACTGATCTGTGACTGCTGAGGTCTTGTAAAGCTTTCAAAATGGGCTATGAGTGAAGGCAATTGGTGAGGAGCAAGGGCAACCCAGATCTCACAGGATATAGCCCTTGCACCTATTCTGTTGATTACGTGTCACTCACTTCAATAACCTGGTATTATTTGCTTGACCTTTGGCCAAAGGCAAGGGGTAGGTCCGGCAGGAACTGTTCAGTACCTCCACGTGAAACTGCTGGATAAAGATGCATGAGGAGCTGCAGGGCTGAACAAAATAACTTCACTTCCTGTGGTGAAGCCTGGAGGCTGTATTTCAGGGAATGACTGACATTTCCAGCAGCTCTCTGGGGTCTCTGGGGATCCCTGGAAGCAAAAGTGTGCCGAGCCATATACTTCTCCAGGAAGTGGCCCAGGTCATGGTCTGTTAAAGAGAGAAGCATTGTCCATTGTGATTACCTATGCTCTCAGCTGCACTTTGGAAATCTTCAAAAGGGAAAATGTCAAATCCAAGCATTGATGGGGAAACAGATGCCTCTCCCCATTTAAATATGAGCTCATGGTCTCTTTAGGAAAGCAATACATGAGTCTCTGAGCAACGCATGCATCCAGAGATGGACCTTGAGCATTGCCCTCTGCAGAGAGCTCAGAGCAGGACCTCCCAAGGATGGCATGGAGCAGCAGAAACGCCAGCCTGCCTGTGTCAGGCACCCAATGACCACCGCTGGACCAGGATGACTGTGGGGCTGTGTACAGTGTCAGCAAGTTGTGCCTGTGCTACAGTGCCTGTGCTACAGTGCCCACAGCTTGTGCAGGTGGTGCACGGTGCTTACATGTGAGCTACCTGGGAGTCGCAACAATGTGGGATTCCATGGCAGCCAAGCACCAAAGAGTTTCTACATGAGTTTTGCAGCTGGCTTGGAGACACGCTGCCAGGAATGGGAGTGCCTGAGCTACCTAATTTCACTCCAGCTGAGAATGTGTGTACAAAATACAGTGATGCCTTTCAGACATACCCCACTGCATGCCTGGGTGCTGCTGGTGCCCGTGCTGCTAATTTCTTCTCTGCGGCCAAATGAGTAGCAAACACCCTTGCTTATGACACAGATTCATAGATCTAAAGAATCTGCCAAGCCTAAACTGAAGTCCAGGGTCACATAGCTCCATCTACCCTTATATTCTCCAGGGAAGCCTGTTTGCCTCTAGCTGTGATTCCCTCTGGAGAGCTGCCAAAACATATTTCTTGGCAAGGCTTGGATCTTCCCACCAAAACGTTGTTATCTTTTAATAAGAAAAAAGAGAGGCAGAAAACTCCCCAGTTCCTTGGCAAATAAACAGGCCTCCCTCAGAGACTTACTCATCCTAAGGCCATAAAGGAAGGCAAAGAGAAAGCCATGATTTTTTTCCCTCAACTTATAGAGCAATTTGGCTCCTGTGTTTCCTTTCCTCATCAGTAGGAATTCAGAAGAGCAGATAAAGATAAGGAGACGGTTGTCTTAGTGGCAGGACAGCTTATACATTGCTCTGTCTTGCGTATCTTGCTCGTGCTCCTGGGGTCAAGCTGACTGCTTCAATTGCCCCTTTAGGTCAGATGGAGTGGTATCAGTCGATGGATGTGGGATTTTCCCCCCTTTCCTTTGCAATGTGAGGCGTGATTGATTTCCAGACTCATCTGTGAGTTTTACAGCAGGGACCGAGGGCACTGGGGGTACCTGCCATTGCTACTGCTCTCTTCCTGTGGCTCATGAAAACTGTGGCTTTTGTTCTTTGCTGTTTGTCTCGAGCTTGTTACAGAGCCCTGGTGAGCATTTTGTGGCCATGGGATGGATGCTCTGGAGATCTGTCTGAACTAATCATCTGCCTGTGGTTATGGTAGACTAAGGTTGACTTGGGACCTTTCTAATTCCAGCCTTGCTGCCTGGCATGACTCCTGGTGTAACGCAGAACACAGCATTTCACCAGTAACTCCCACCAGAAGGAACTACTCTTCTTTGCTTTAGCAATGATCGTACAGAGCCCCAGCATAAGGACAGCAGGTGAGTGCTTCCTTGTACTGAGTATTTTTGTTCCTTCCCCCATTCATTAAGGAGATGAGAGGTGAAGGATGATGGAGATCAGCTTCTTTCTCACTGCCTGGAAAGAAAGGTAAAAGTGAAGCCCTCCTGGGCAAGGGGAGAGAGCTGGGCTGTGTCAAGGGCTGCAGAGGACTGGTGGGGCTTTTCAGTACAGCTGACTCTAAATCTTGTAAGTGGGATCCTGGGCAGATTATTTACACCATCATTGCATTCCTGTCTTATGGAACCTTGGTGGCCCAGGTCTTGGGGCTCACTTTTCCCACCTGCTGGGAGCTTTGTAGTCACTAAAGTGACTACAGGGTCCCTGACTTCTGCATGGGGCTCTGAAGCGTGTGGTAGGTGGTGTAAATTTTGCTCCCACCATTTCAGCTGTACTTCCTCCAGCCTCCTCATATCTAGCCTTCCCAGGAACTGAGGGCTTAGAAACAGGGGCAGGTGAATCCCTGCCAAGCATAGATCCAGCAAGTGCTATTTAATGCATCGCTATATCAGCCCTAGCCTTCCTTCCTCCTCTGCCCTTCAGTTCCTGCTCCCTATGAAAACACAGGGGCTGTGCAGGCTGCTGATCCCACACAGCTCATCCCCACATCCCTCTCACATGTATCAGCAGGACACCTGCCCTGTGGGCACTTTATCCAGTGGGCAGCAGAAGGGTAGAGGAGCAGCACATGGTGGTGTCCAGACAGGAACTGGCAGCAGCAAAACGCAGGGGAATTCAGAACTGGGAGTCTGCTGCTCTGAGCTGTCCCTAGCAGGTGTCACTGCACTGGCTGGAACCTGCTATTTTTAGAGCTGCTTTTTCATTTCCTGTGGTGTTGGAGCTCCAGCCCAGCACTGCCACTGAGAGGTAAGGCCACACGCTGGGTCTGACGCTGCAAATCAGGAATCGTCCTGAGAGCAGCCATGAACCACATCTTCAGCTAGCATCTGTCACTGACTTCTCACAGTTAAGGGAGACAACAGTCC
This sequence comes from Pezoporus wallicus, assembly GCF_028554395.1. Lineage (NCBI taxonomy): Eukaryota > Metazoa > Chordata > Aves > Psittaciformes > Psittacidae > Pezoporus > Pezoporus wallicus. The sequence goes on from NW_026637663.1 coordinate 8,660,047, forward strand.
CAGTAGTTTGTGTCTGAACCCATAGTATGGAGCTGGGACCTAAGGTCTGCCCGTTTTGTGGAAAAGACAGCTAAGACTGCAACCGGGACTGATTTCTACATGACCAGTCAGCTGGGGCAAGATGAAGTTGCCAAGGCTTGACTGAACTGAAGGATCAAAACCAGCTGAGTACCTTTAGTATAAAATAGTTGACTATGCATGGGAAGATAGGAAACTGCCCACTGTTGTGTGAACAGGGGATAGGTAAGAATAGGGAGAAAGAACAGAAGAGAAAGGCTGAATACTTAATGTATATTTTTTTCAGGCCTGAGCACTCTGCGTGACTCCAACTGCCTTTGGTGGGAGTGATAGGTGTGCTTTTGTGAGGAAAAAGTGCATCGTGACACATCATCTGAAATAGCCTAAAGAAAAGACTGGTAAAGCTTACCATTGTTCAGATGAACAATAAAACCCCCAGATGGTTACAGAGGCATATGTACTTACACAGATTTGAGGATGAGGCCTTATTCTGTGGAAACAAGTTCTGTTCCCACTCAGCCCAAAGGTATTTGGGATTTGGTGTGTTATGCCACATACCTGATTTTGTGAGAGCAGCTAATGTCACTGTCTGCTCTTTGAGCAAAGGTGCTGGAAGTATGGTCATCAGTTCTCCTCTCCCTCGTGATGGTCCCTGTCACCTCCATTGGAGTTGAAGATATCAATGCTACTGACACAGACTGAGAACCAAGGACACACTGGCTTATTCACACAGCTTTGGTCAGGCAGGAGTCATGGAAAGCGATGGATCCTGGGACTTGCCAGAGCAGCTAGTGAGAAAGTGTGAGACAGAACACTTTAGAGATGAAAGCCTGGCCCCCAGCCAGCACCTCACTGTTTTTACAGGGGCATGGATGCTTCATGGACCCTACACATCCGCTCCTGTGTTAGCAGAAAGGACAGCGAGACACATGGCCAGACGTACCTGCTCCCTCCACTTCCACCTGGACTCTGTCTCCATACGTGTGGCTCCTTGTGGTCAGAAAACCATGCTCCTCGTTCCCTCTGCAGACATCTGCATTGTCTCTTATAGGACCATTGCCTGTCAAAAGCCCTCCAGAAAATGAAGAAACCAAAATACAGAGGCATGTATCCTTGTGCTGCCAAAGTGCAAATGGCATCCTAGTGCTACACTGCACTTTTGATGATTTTCTTTCTGGAGTGGTTGCAGATGCTGGAAAACAGAAAGATGCTCTCTTTGAGAAGCTGCCTACAGATGTCCCATAAAATAATCTCTGGGAAGCAGAGTGGGAGGCAGGATGCTGCACAATCAACCGTTGATACCAGCCCACGGTGCACCTAGACGTAAACACTGCATGTGTTCTCTGGTTAATTCAACAGAAATGCTATTGCGTGCTCACATGTGATCCACATCAAATCCAGGAGAGCAGGTGGGCCACAGGTCTGGAATTAATAACTGTGGATCCCCCACCTTGGAAGGCTGCATAATAGCTGTAGCTTGGGGACCCTGACAGCTTTGAAGAATCATTGTATGATGGCTGTGTTCTCTGTAAAAGGATTAGCTATAATTAAATCACACTAGATTTATTAATTAAATGGCTCTGTTCATATGATCCTTTCACTGCTTTGGAGAAAAGTTTTCAAAAGAGCCTTGCGCTAAGTCTGCTCTTGCAGAAGGTGGTCTGGAGTCATACCTGCACCTTCAAGGAGGGCAAAAGCCTTTTGAGAGCTTAACTTCAGTCTGAAACCCTTTAGCTGCTATGATGGGAAATGCAAAGGATCTTGAATCCCAATGCAGCTAATGGAATATTTGCAGCTGCACAGGCTCTCTCTGCTCTCCCTACTTGAAGCAAAGTCAGCTTTGGGGAACAGCTGGACAGGAAACAATAGAACTGTATGGGAGGATGGAGGTTTCTGTAGCTGGTGCTCCAGGAAGTGGGCACGGAAAGGACGATCCGGCTTTAAGATGTGCTGCATGAAAAGTGTGCCGGCGTGTGCATGACATTAAAGATCTCTTTATGATTACATCTTGTCCCTCTTCCAGTTTGCTTAATCCCATCCTGCCTTTTTGAAATGTCACCTGCCATCTCAGTCAATTCACAGTCCTTCCTCACTTCCTATCCCAAATTGTTCCAGAGCTTTGCTATCCCCCGGTAAAGTGACACTGCGGTTCACCCTAAAGATGTGGAGGACCTTGCTTCCCTATCATTTCTTCCATGAGCAAAAGGTCAAAGCTATCACTTCTGTGCCTGAGTAGGAGGGATAGTTGTGAGTTGAGTCATCCCACAGGTGCCTGTGTTTGCGCAGGGTGTCCTACAGATCCACTATTGTCTCAGGAGGGCAGTGAAATCCAGCCCAGCAACCTCGCCTGATGCAGCTTTTCCAGTGCCGTTGATACTTAAGACAAATGATTGTTATTTCAGAAGAGAGGAGGCGATTTCCACTCCCTCCGTTTATCAGGAAGGCTGACATTAGAAAGCCAGAGGTGACTGGGAATTGTTCCTGAACTGGGAGCGGTTTATCAAAATTACAGCTGAATTACTCCCTGCCCTGCCTGCCGTGTTGTGGCACCCCAATGAATTCATTACTTTCCAGGGTTGAATCTGGCCTGACAGCCTTCCCACAAAAGCTATGGAGAAAACAGAGATGCCCCTTTTATTTTTAAGACTCTCTCACAATGTAGGATCTTGATGAAGTTAACAGCTGGCAAATGCAGAACGTAGAAAAGGAAATACTGCTTCAGGCAGTGCTGTCATTGTAACCCTTGGAATTCAGGGCTGCAGGAGGCTCTTGCAGCTAGATGCTTTTCCAAGGGCAGCAGCACAACAAATGCGACACTTGGTAACAAAAGCTCAGGGAGGAAAGCAAGAGCCAGCAGGGAACAGGGAAGGGTTGCCTTCCAAGCATGGCACTGAGTGGCCAGCCATGGGATTTGGGAGGTTATCTTTCCCTAAAGCATTCAGGAATCCTCTGGGAATGGGAGGCAACACAAAGTTGTCAGTTTCTTCTTTTGTGTTATGAATCTGGTCAAAATGTGGACAGTTTGTCTATCCAGGGCCAAAATGAGAACACAGGCCAATTTCTGATCCCTTTTATGTTCTGATAAAGATTTCCATCACACATACAACTAATCCTACAGGGTCACACCCTCTGACAAGGTATGTCCTCATACTTTGGGTTATATCAGCTAAATATGCAGCTTTTTAATTCTTTATTGCTTCCCTAATGAAGCAGGACTTACATGACTGCTTTTCTCTCTCTTGAATTTAATTCAAATTAAATTTGCCTCTCAGGCTTCTCTCCTTCCCACAAGAAACTTTGAGCCCATCGACTAACGTAGCCAAACTTGACTTAGGGTCAGAAGGGCATTACATTCCTACAAATTTTGTGGAAACCGATGGTTATTCAGAAGGCACGGAATATCCTATGGCTTACTTTAAATCAGTGCCTCTGGTGAAGAAAAAAGCTGTATGGGGATTTCTACATTACCCAGAGTAATTATATACTATGAACAGATAGTTCAGTTCTGCCTGCTGAGTGGATGTGATCAGGGTCCATTCAGTCATAATGCAGCATGGGATTGACAACACTGTTGCCCCATGGCCTCTCAGTGGTTAGGGTACATGCAAAATGCTGCAGAGGGGCTTGGGGGCTGGTGTGTGAGAGTGGAGGGGGAATGGAAGCATTTTGGGAGTGGGAAAGATCAAAGAGAACTTGACGGAAGGTTTACTGCAGTGAAAAAGTATGTCCACAAGGCATTAACCTGTAGAAAACTGGATTATGTCAGTTCTGCTGGTCACAGGTTTTTTCCTGGATGACACAGCTCACAGAAAATGTTGCTTCCACCGAGTAGCTGTTTTTTCCTAACACATACACAACTCTGGGTATCAAAGGGACATTTGTATGAGTGCCATCGCCTTTGTCCTTTGCAGGGTTGTATTTAATCACAAAAACCTGACGTAGATGGCAGATGTGTGGAACAAATGGGACACCATTTCAGCTCACTGATAATTTGAGCTGCTGTTGCTTCTGCCTGTTTGAGTGCCATTCTGACATTTAGTTTAATTCTGGTATTAAATTTGCTTCCCATCTATGTAATGCATTGATTTCAGTGAAATTTTCCCTATATTACACCAGATACTCAGGCTTAGTATTCAGATATTTCACTTTAAACTCTTCTCAGCAGAGCCATGTATAAATTCAGCTGAGTCTGTGGGCTGTTGTCTTGGGTCAGCTGTTGTTGCCTGCACACAAAGCAGGCAGGAGGCATTTCTTTTCTGAGCAGGGATCATTTGTGTTCACCACAGGAGGAAGAATGAAAATAATAGGTTGCGTCACATAGTGCTATACCAAGAACAAGAAACATGCACTAAGTGTCCAACACCTTAGATCAGCTATTTGGAACTCAGCCACGTAACTCAGTCCTTATCTCTTTGGCAAGGGCACAGTTGGGCATTTCGAGGAGTGCTTCAGGATTACTAATCTCACTGGGTTATGTGCCTAACCGAGTTAGGTGGATGACTAGCTTGGAGGTCTTAGAAGGCAGCTACGTTGTAAGTACATGGGAAGACAAAGCTCACTTGGGCTGTGCTGTTTCTCAGAAACTGCAGAAGCGGTTGAACCTGCACGCTTAAAGAAAGGAGGTTGAAGTTGTTGTTCGCACTGCAAAATCCGTGTATGAATATTTTGTATTCCTTGAAGACGGCTATTTCTTGCCTAGAAGTGGAGAACTGAGTTGGATTTTGGATGTGCCACTGGCATATAACACAGTGGGGCACAGAGAAAGGCTACTTAGTCCATGTACATGGCACAGCGCAGTACAGTGGCTGGGGTCCTGAGCACAATGTACCCCAGTGATCTCCCAGTTTGTTACACCTTGCTTTGCAACAGGATTATTTTGGTCCAAGTGCAGGTCTGCACTGGCACAGCCATATTGCTTGCTCAGGGAACTGGTGTGGCTTTCCTGAGAGCATGCAAGAGAGGGAGAGGAGGAATAAGGCAGCTCTTCTAGATGCTGCTGTACACTGCAGATTGCACCACTTGTCTGAGAGACAACAAAAAGTAATATACACAGCACTTAAGTGCCTGAAACACAGCTTGTGTTGAGTGCTCTGCTGTGCATCTCAGCAGTATGAGAGTTGCCAGGGAGCCTGTAATTGTATAAAATTTAGGTTTTTGTAGGAACCAAATAGAAATGGGTAATTACTCACAGAATGTGGTCATAATTGCCTTTGCTAACAAGTAAGGGCAGAAACTGTTGCCTCTAGCCCCACTTTAAAAGGACAAAGCAAAGAGCAGTTGGCATGAGGAAGAGGTGGAGCCTGCCAGAGGAATTTCCCATAAAGAAGAGGTGTTTGGTATTCAACAGGGTAATTGAATGTTTAGAGGAACAGGCTGACATGAAAATAAATTCTCTTTCATGTGCCTCAGGAAGGATGATCTTTGAAAACGGCAGAAGATGCAAGATGCAGGACTGGCAGGAGCCAGCCCAGGGATATGGTGTAGGCATATTCAGATTTTGGGTGCCACCTCTTCCCGAGGGGCTGAGATGTCCACCAAGACCTCCCCAGCAAAGATGCCCAGGTCTCGGGATAGGTTTATTTTTATATCTTGATTATAAAATAAAATGAACATTGATGACCCTTTGCATAATGTTCCCTCCCAGCCTGCCTCCATTGTGTCCCATCTGATAGACATGGAGCTGGCAGATGTGGCCTCCCTCAGACCGCGTGAGGAATGGTGGAGCTGGTCTCCTCGGACCACTTCTGTTCCCTCCAAGCAAGAAGGGAAGTTTTGCACTTGAAGTCCCCATAACCAGGTGGCAGTTTCTAATGGTCTTGCCCCTACCTGCTCACCTCGTCTCTCGGCACTTCCTCATCTCATGTCTTGTGCATTAAGAGATGTTGCTAAATCCTCTTCCTGGTGTTTAGATTGAACACCCCAAGTTTGTCTCTTTGCAGCAGGTCTTTCAAATGTTCCATCCCTTCATAGCCCAGGCAGTGCAGGGTATTTACATAAGGGGACCAATAGCCTTGGATGGTTTTGCCAACCTTCTTTGTTTCACTTTTTGTGCAGAGGGGGACTGTATTGTCAACCCACTAATTGTCATAAAATTAATGGCTCTGGATCTAGAGGCCACAAGCTTAAATTTCTGGGAATGGGATTTACTGCAGACTGTCACATGAGTATACTGTGACAATCTAGTTGAGGCATAAGAAGAACAATCCTATTAACTTGAATTGCCAATAGGGATCAAAGCTCTCTTCCTTCTTATACATATGCCTTGGATGCCTTGGATGCAAACTGATCACTGTCCAGGTCTATCAGACCATGAAACTAGATTAGCAAACTGGTGCCTCTGTGGCCAAATGACAGAGTAGCTGAGGAGCTGTTGTACATGTAGGAAGAGAGAGAGAGAGGGGAGGTTTTGTAAATATGTTGCAAATAACTCACTTTATAGAATATAATTAGGTAAGACTGAAGGTACAGCAGCACTACCAGCTGAGTGCAAACTCTCTTTCCACTGTAGGTAGCAAAGGACACATTCAGTGTCATGGCCAGGAGAACCAACTCAGGAATGAACAGCATCCATAAACTTCTCTTCACATCTACAGGCTTGTGTAGAGTGGTGCTTTCTTTCAGTGTGCAAGAGAAAGAATGTAAACCCTTTTCTGTCGGGTATGTGCCTTACACACTTTCAAACAGCTAGCTTTTTATATGAGTTTAGGAAATAAACTGAGATGGAGGGAAGACTGATGATTGATGGGTTATATGGGTTATATAGTCAGTGCTAGCCACATCACTAATATGACTCTGTAGTGAATTACTGTTAGGGCTATAGAAGCAGAGGTGCTAGGTGCTGTGCAAGCAAAACAAAACACGGGGTCTGTGCCAACAGATGTTTCAGTTTAATCCCATGGACCCTGAAGGATGCTTCCAGCTGATAGCTTGCTGGTGGCTTATGTGGAAGAAATGGTGACTTGCATTCCCTTAGAGGGGGACAGGTATCTAGCACAGGTATTAACACTGATTTACAGAAAAGATCAAGACAAAATTTAATCCTGTGGCATATTAAATGTATCATAAGAAACCAGCACCTTGTCTCTCCTCTCAGATGAAAAGGCTGGGGTAAACTGTCCTGCTGACCCCCAAGCTGGGTCTGCAGTAGGTCATAGGCTTAGCAGGAGGACAAGGATCAGATTCCAACAGTCAGTTAGTTCACTGTAATCACAAGGGATCCATACTTCATTCTGCAAGGCACAATTTTGCCCTGTGCTCCTTATTATTCCTATCTGCAAATTTACCATAGACCACAGATTTGATAAAACTTTAGGTCTTCTTATCCTTCCAAATGCACAGTCTTTGCACTGAAACGTACAAAAGGTACCTTAAGCTGGGTGGAAAGTCTTAAGTAGTTTTAGTCCCTTAAATCAGCCGAGCAGTATGATTGGCAGATCACAGGCATTTCTCCTTGGCAAGACAGTTTGCTTACTTGATAATTCACCGGAGCTGGAATTTCCTTCCTTTCCAGGTCTCTCCCACAGCCCAGCCTTGTAGCCTCAGCATGTGCCCATAACAAAGGGAACTTTGCTCCTCATTTTGCTTCTGCCTTTTGATGCTTCTTATCGTGAGCCAAGAATATGAACTCTTTGGTACTCATAGAAATGGAGGAGGTATGCAGAGAAATCTATACATTAAAGTTAGCAGCCAAGACAACCATGTGTAGACTTACTAGTCAACACCCTCTACAGAACAACCACAACCAACACAGTGTTTACTATTACATCTTATATGAAAAGTCTCTAAGTAGTATTAGCAAGATTTTCCAGCACAGTAGTTATTCGCCCACCTTTCTTCTTCCTTTTTTTTTTGTTTTGACTAGCTTCTGATCTAATCCTGACTTGAAATAAGCCTTATTCACAGCTCTGGCAGCAATTCCTGCCTGTAAGATTTGGGAAATTCACACTGTAATCTCAATATGGATTTGCCATTTATGGTTTTGCCTCAAAACAGATCTGAATTTGGACCCAAAATTTGAATGCCACATTATTCTGGGTAAGTGCAGGTTCTAATTTTAATCAGAATCCATTTGCTAATCCAAATCTGTGTTTCAGGACTCGACAAGAAAAAAAAAACAGTAGTAGTAAATAGTTTCTGGAACAGCAGGAACAATAACAACATCAATAAAAGCAATAAAATCAATCATATCCATGCATTAGAGTTCCTGTGCTCATAAAGAATGCATTCATGGGTGCTTTTAAAACTATACATACAGAGATCTCTCATCTACGATTGTAGCACAAGCATTTTTGGTGTGCAACACAGCAATAGCACAATCTTTAGTGGGGAAAGCAAAAAATTAAAATCAAATGGTATCACAATTGAAACAGAGGGGAACATTCAGGCAACATATAATTAACACAGCTGGAATTTGGTCAGGATGTCCAGGCTAACACCTCATCCAGTTAGTGGGGTCTGTAGTAAATTGTTGAATATTGTTGTTTAAAAGTCAAATAATTTACTGAGCTCTTTTCATGTCTGGAATATACAAGGAGGTCAACTGCCTTTTTAACATCTGGTAGCAGAACCCTGGTGATTTACCTGCACGCTGGTGATTGTAGATAGCCAAGTGATGGATGACTTTGCTAGAAAGCTCTTTCTATTAACTCATACAAGTCCACAAGGAGCCTGATAACTCTGCTTTGTGGAAACATTAAAGGCTTTATCTACAGCTTGTGTAAATTGACAAAGCACCATAGATGTCAGTGGAACTCTGCTGATTTATACGTGCTTTGGATATATCTCTAAATCAGAAAGCCATTCATTACTCTTGCTTGGGAAAAAAAATAAAAGGAAAGTAAGAAAAATAGAAAGTATTTTTATTAATTAATTACTTATTAGGAAACATTTTACTCTGATTTTCACATTACCTTTCAAATCAAATCCAGGATTCATGCATAGCCTGGATGGGACAATGTCACGCTTTCCCTAATTGCTTTGCTGCCTGACACTGAGTGCTGTAAAAAGTCAACAGGAGAATTACAGAACCAGCAAGCAGAGAAGTAGCTGGTTCTAAGGAGGATCAGAAAACTGATTAGGTGCTAAATCTTCCCTCAGCCTAACAAACCATGCACAGGAGAGACTTCGTGCATCTTCCTGTCCCTTTCTGGTTTCCTACAGCTCATGTCAGTTTAAGCACAGACAAACCACACCAATCCTGCTGATGCTATAGAGCTGACCTTCCTCCTCTCTTATAGAGGCATCTCTTTGATAAGCGTATCTGTGCTGTGAGAGACTCTGAGTGCTTTTCATTGACTGACAAAAACTAGTTTTCAGTCACGCTGGTGAGAGGAAGCTAATATGGTCAGGGAGAAGCAAGGTGAGCTCACTCTGTTTTCTGACTTATCAGCAAAACTGTCAGTCTGCCGTTGCAGTGTCGTAGCTGTTGGAAACTAAAGAGGAAGGAAGGGCATAGCATTGCTTAATTCCTTCCCTCTCCCCAGGATGGATTTGTAGGGCTGGCAATTAGAAAATTCCTGTTATGGCTTGAAACTTTTGCTTCAGTTTTATCCCAGGCTTTAACAGGCAAAGTTCTCAGCTGGGGTTCTGCACCAGGGCTCACTTGAAGGCAGTGTGCAGCGGATGAGTGTCACACATACCAAGAGCAGTAGTTTCATAGCACAGTCCTCCTCCAGACTGCTCTTGGTTTCCATAGATTTCCAGATCACTGGGGGATGCTTACCTCCACCGATTTATTGTCCTGGACCTGGCAAATATCATGTGGTGTACAATCTATGCTGTATGTTGTAACGAGGCTAAGAGCAGCTGAATGAGGGTAATGTTTGCAGTCAGGACTTTCCTTTACAAACACTGAATCATGCCGTTGTGAAATGAGGACAGAGTGATGAATGACTTACTGTTGGCAGCACACACTGCCCTATCAGTAGTCTCTGTTTAGGGGAATGGGGGAGCTGGTGTTTGATATCATCTTTGCACTCCCAGCTCCCAGCATGCTAATGAGTAATGCACACTGTGGCCTGTATTGATCTGTGATTTGCTTATTCACAAGGCTCTGCACAAAGACACCTGGATTACTGGAAGTCCTGTTATTTCCCAGCACAATGATGTTACTTTAGGGATGTTTAAAAACATCTCTCTTCCTTGGCTGTGATGTTTTCAGCTTGCATTGGTCTTTTTTTTTTGTTGTTGTGTTTTTTTTTTTTCAGGGTGAATGTTTTGCAGATATAAAATGCGAAACTCCATTATCAAGGGACAGAAGAATCATGCCCAGAAGACACAAAGAAATGATAGTAAGATCCTTGGGCCAGTGGTTCAAAGACAACCCCTGCTGGTTACAAGGTAAGGGACACATCCCCTTTTTGAGTACAGGTGATTATATCATATGAACCCCTGCAGAGGCTGGAGTGGATCTGCCTGCAGGTACAGTGCTGAAAAAGGGTAAATTGAGCCTATGGCTCAAGAAAGTGGGAGGGGAAAATGTTGTCCTCAGTGAAAGAGCAACAAGCTGCTTGTTCTGCAGACTTCTAAGCTATGGCTCAAATTAACTTAACTTCCCAACACCTTTCAGGACATGGCTAATGCGTCTGCATCCTGGGATGCCAGGGTTGAGGACAGTATTACAACAGGTCTTCATACTTAACCTGAGATGATAAATATTCCTACTGCCTAAACTAGCACTGCAGCCACTTTTATGAGACTCCTAGCACAACAGCTAAAGTCCCAGAAAGTTTATAGATTGACCTGTCCTCTCAAGATGAAATACAGTGTTCACAGACCACCACTGAGGCACAGGGAATGTTGGCCTGCCCCTGCCAACTATCTGGGATTAAACAGGAGACTCCAGTCAGCAGTTGCTGATGCTGGGTCTGTAAGCACCAGATCTCAAGCTCACTGCAATGCTCCCAAACTTCATAGAATCACAGAATAGTTAGGGTTGGAAAGGACCTTGAGATCATCAAGTTCCAACTCCCCTGCCATGGGCAGGGACACCTCACACTAAACCATGTCACCCAAGGCTCTGTTCAACCCCGCCTTGAACACTGCCAGGGATGGAGAATTCACAACCTCCCTGGGCAACCCATTCCAGTGCCTCACCACCCTTACAGGAAAGAACTTCTTCCTTATATCCAATCTAAACTTCCCCTGTTTAAATTTTAACCCATTACCCCTGTCCTGTCACTACAGTCCCTAATGAAGAGTCCATCTCCAGAATCCTTATAGCCCCCTATGAGGTCTCCATGCAGCCTTCTCTTCTCAAGGCTGAACAGCCCCAACTTTCTCAGCCTGTCTTCACACGGGAGGTGCTCCAGTCCCCTGATCATCCTCGTGGCCCTCCTCTGGACTTGCTCCAACAGTTCCATGTCCTTTTTATGTTGAGGACACCAGAACTGCACACGATACTCCAAGTGAGGTCTCACAAGAGCAGAGTAGAGGGGCAGGATCACCTCCTTTGACCTGCTGGTCGCGCTCCTTTTGATGCAGCCCAAGATACGGTTGGCTTTCTGGGCTGCAAGCGCGCACTGAAGGCAGCTCATCTTCATTTTCTCATCACTCAACGTCCCCAGGTCCTTCTCCACAGGGCTGTTCTGAATCTCTTCTCTGCCCAACCTGCAGCTGTGCCTGGGATTGCTCCGACCCAGGTGTAGGACCTTGCATTTGGCATGGTTAAATTTCATAAGGTTGGCATCAGCCCACCTCACAAGCGTGTCAAGGTCCCTCTGGATGGCATTCCTTCCCTCCAGGGTATCAACCGAACCACACAGCTTGGTGTCATCGGCAAACTTGCTGAGGGTGCACTCAATCCCACTGTCCATGTCAGCGACAAAGATGTTGAACAAGACCGATCCCAACACCGATCCCTGAGGGACACCACTCGTTACTGGTCTCCAGCTGGACACTGAACCATTGACCGCAACCCTTTGCATGCAGCCATCCAGCCAGTTCTTTATCCACAGAGTGGTCCACCTATCAAACTTATGGCTCTCCAATTTAGAGACAAGGATGTCGTGTGGGACAGTGTCGAACGCTTTGCACAAGTCCAGGTAGATGACATCAACTGCTCTACCCCTGTCCATCAGTTCTGTAGCCCCATCATAGAAGGCCACCAAATTGATCAGGCAGGATTTCCCCTTAGTGAAGCCATGCTGGCTGTCACCAAGCACCTTGTTGATTTTCATGTGCCTTAGCATGCCTTCCAGGAGAATCTGCTCCAAGATTTTGCCAGGCACAGAGGTGAGACTGACTGGTCTGTAATTCCCTGGGTCATCCATTTTCCCCTTCTTGAAAATGGGGGTTATAGCACCCTTTTTCCAGTTGTCAGACTACAAATCAGGCAGTGAATAAGTACCTTGTTCACTCAAAAAGACTAAGTGGAATTTAGAAGATGGGGGATAGCAGCTCTTCCCAGGACAGGGCAGGAGCAGACAGCCTGGTTTCCTTCACAGACACATCCTGCACTAATGTGTACTTGCAGCAAGGATGGGTGAGGCAAACCCGCAGGAGTACCTTTATGCAACAACAGTGGTCAGAGTGTGGTTGCAGACCAAGCTCCAGGGAAGTGACAGTCCTGTTTCTTCATTAAATAGCCGTGAGTTAGCTTAAGAGGGACAAGCCCTGTGTTTCAACAAACAAGGTAGCTAAATTAATCGAGGAGGAGGCATCCAACCTCTGAAGCATTTTTTTCTGACAACAGACCTCTCCCAGTGAATCTCTGCCATGTGGTGGGGTAACTATGAGCTAAGCTACAGTTAAGGCTGAGTGAACAACGTGATTTCAAAAGTAATTAAGCAAAGGAGAGTGGAAATTGAGTGAAGCCCAGAAATATGTTCTGAATCCCCACCCCAGTCACACTGTGGGAGGAACTCGACATTGCTGTAAATCAAAACGCAAGTTTAAAACCTTTTTATAGTTTCTGCAGAGCAGTCTCCCAGGGCCTAAGATGGCTGTTGATAGCCAAGAATGCATGACACTGAAGCTTCACAGGTCCTGGAAAATCCCATCAAATTTTATGGAAAATGATAACATTCCTGCAGGCTTAATGAACTGCAGTTTCAAGGTTCTTTGGTGTGGTTAGCCCTGTACTGAAATATATGGATGGTGCATGCAACCTTGCAGAAGAGATAAAACCCCCTAGCAGTCCTGTGGCATTAGCCAGGATAAACTCCGTTTCATCTCCAACAACCATGCACCAATATTCACTCCAATCATGGTCCTATAAATATTCTGAGCCTCTACAGAAACTTACTGGCTTCAGCCCCAGTCTGCTCGGTAGGGCTTTCCTGAAGAGCTTTATGGCTTTACTAGTAAGGCAGACCCCAGATTAACCCCCATTCTCAGGCTTTTCCTTTGAAAAGCCCCCACAATTTGCTTGGGAAAGCACAATGACTGGTTTGGGATCTCCACCCTACACACAGGTCTCTGCTCAAACCACAGGCTCCTCTGTTTTCCTTGGGAGCACACGGGCTCTGGGAAGGGGAGGTTTGGGAAGAGGTGAGTGTGGGTGTGAAGCCAGGCAGCTCAGGAAGGGAAGTGTGGAATGGGTGTAGAAGGAGAAAAAGGTGGGGGCCTGAGCAAGCACAGTGTGTGGCCCTGGGAAAAGCCCAAAGAGAGGGGGCTTTTGGGTGAGGTGCTTGGCCAAAACAGTGTGGGAAGTTGGGAACAGAGAAACCCTCTCCTGTGGCTTGACTCCTGCTGTGTCACACAGGAGCTTGTCTCTCCTTTGTAAATAAACAAAGCTGCTTCCAAAAAAACACCTAAGCCCTGCACTGACTCTTCTTCCTGACTGGAACAACCTACAGGATTGTGCATTTTAGATAGCCCCATGGGAGGGAGAGGAACAACAGGGGTTTTGTGCAGACAGACAACTCTAGCAATATACACAGACCCATGTATCTAAAAGGATGTGCAGCAGAAGTGAGCATAAGAGATGGATGGGAGAGGGGGTAATATTCAGTAGGATTAATGAGATCTTCTTCCTTCTTGAAGAAATGGTGTCTGGTGTAGATAAATTCAAGTAGGATGTTTCCCAGTTTCCATTCCTGACTTTAAGTAGAGACAAATTCTTACGCTGCCTCATTTTCTCCTGTGCATGCACCAAGTTAATGGGGAAATGTTTGTGTTTGTTTAAGTGGCTAGGCAGTGGGTTACCACTACCTTCCTTAATCCAGGTACCTTGTTATCTTAATTAAAAACCAAAATCAGCTTTGATCTCCTACAGCTTCATTGCATAACCAGTTTCATTTATTATTGTTTAAGCCCAGTTAGCTTTCCATGATGAAAAGAATTAGTATTTCACACTGGGCAGGAAGTCCTACTTAAATGTTTTCTGGTTTTGATCTCCTTAAAGGGAATTAAATATGTTTCTGCTTCAAAAAATACATGGCAAACAGATCACTGAGTCACTACACTTGCCATACCATGAGCCAACAGGGTATCAGGATGGACACATGGAAGCTGAAGTTGCTCCATTTTCTTGCTTTAAATGCAAAAGGGGCTGTGGAGATGATTCAAAGCTAGTTTTTGACCCCCTTTTGTTGCAGCCCTTGCTGGCTGTCCTGTCTGGCCCCTCATGTCAGCTAGAGGCAAGTTCAAGTGGGCCTTTAACCCTTCTCACCCCACTCCCTTGTGCAGGGGACATGAGCATGGCTAGCAGCAATGATAACCGGTAACAAGGTGGGGTCTCGGGGACTGCCACCAGCCCTTCCTTCCTCCTGACAAAGTGAGTCTCAGGAGGCTCTTTTGATTGCTTTGCTTGCTGTAACACAGAACTACCAGGCTGGAGCAGCCCAGGGGCTGTTGGCAGCTCCTGCACCCCCTGGTCCTCTCCAAGGACAGCTCTGGAGCTGTGCCCTACCTCACCCTCCTCAGTGCTGCAGAGCTCTGATCTGAGCGGGATGGGTTTCCCACCACCTATCTCTCCTCCTGCATGTGCAGAGCACTGGGCTCTTCTGTCTTTCTGTCTACCGTGCCTTGGTGGCACAGCTGGGCTCCTTCCACAGAGAAACCAAAACCTGTGTTAAGCCATCCTGAAGCTTTCTGCAGGAGGCTGAAGGGAAGAAGTGAGTTTGTGCCTGATGACCCAGGAAAAAAAGATTTCTAGGTTGCTGAGCAGCATTTTAAATCATTTAAGAGCAATTGTCTTTGCCCTGCTCTCCAAACATGCTCCAGACTATACCCCTGAACTTATGTTTCATTGCAAATGGGATCTGGGGAGATTTACCTGTTGCCAGGTAGTCATGCTCACAGTGTGGCAAAGCCCAGCCAAGGAAACAGGACTAACATATTTTCTCACTATGTGTACCGTATAAATCCAGGAACTGGCTGCCACATAAAGCACTCAGCTGCCTGTCCCGGACAGCAGAGGGAACTGAATTGCTTTAATTCTCTTCCCTCTTTGCCCTGAGGCAGGTAAGGACTGGCTTTTGTGACTCTTGGAGATGCCTCTTGTTTCCTTCCGCTGCCTAACCAGCTTTTGGCATTTGTGTGGGTGACCAGGCACCCCCGGTGCAGGAGGAAGGGAAGCTGAGCTCTCAGGGTCTGAAGTGTTCTTGCTTCTCATCTTACCACTCAGAGGAAGGAGGGAAGAAAACGGTGACACATTTTCCCCAGCAGTTACCCTACATAAAAACAGAGTTATCTGCTTAAATGGTTACGGAGTGGCTGAAGTTTGCAATGGATTGTCTGCAAGTTAATCCTCTGTGTCTCCATCAATCGGTGTCGTGGGAGTTTACGAGAAGCCAGGAAGAGACAGTGAGTAAAATCTGGCCACTTGACATGGAAGTCAAACAAACGTCTATTTTGAGTGTTATAGTTTTACAGGTTTTCCTTCCTTTATACCCTCTCCTGCATAGTATGTGATAATCTTTCCTGCTGTTCCCCTCTTTCACAACATCGGCAGCTTGGCCCTTACAATTTTCCCCAAAAGGTCTTTTCTTGCATACACAGATTTTATTCTCTCTTGCTTCCCTCCAAAACCTCCCATTCTGATGCTGTTTTACACACAGGACAGCAGCACTTCTGAAGCAGCTCTGGCATGTTGGTGTCCCTGCAGATGCCCTGGGTCACACAGCAAACCTCCTGAGACGTATTAGTGCATGGCTGAGCTCTAATGGGTTAACAAAACCCAAGACCCATTTATGGAGCAAGTTCTTTCCTAAATCACTGCCTGATACTGCAACCTGTTTGGTCTCAGGGTAACTAACGGGGGCAAGCAATGCCTTGGGTGACGCTGGGCAAGGTCCAAGCAATGTGCGGGCCCTGTCTTAGCCCCCATTTGGCTGGTTTGGCCTGCTCCCTGCCTTAATCTAATGAGGCCCTGCAAGTCTTGAGGCCCTGTGCAGTTGCCCAGAGTGCTCCTCCTTGAAACCAGCCTTAAGCACAATTTGGAGTACAGCTGGGCCCTTAGGGGCAAATACTTGGCTACCACCTCGCTCTTGTGATGAGCTCGGATGATGGGACCGCACGTTTCAATCCCAAGAGAGCAGCACAGTCCAGCAATGCTTTGAGAGTGAACTTTTGGCTTAACAGGGAGGGAAAAGCAAGAGCATATATAGCAATTATGTCTGCCTATACAGCCTACGCAAATGCTATGGGCCAGCTGGACAAGATTGCATGCAAATAAGAAATTTACACAGTTATCTACCTGGCTTGCAGACTCAGACAAGTATCTGCACGTACGAGTTCATGTGCATGCAGCAGGCTGAGTCCAAGCCAAACATGAATTATTCCACTAACTCCAATGGGACAAGATCTGTTTGTGCAGTTTCAGAGGCCGGTCTGAAAACTTGGAAAGACTATTTTCCAGGCTTTTGACTAGTTTCTGGGTAATCTGAAAAATGGTATCTTTTTCAGAGAATTACATAGCTACAGGCACACTCTCGCATACGTACGTGTATGCGTTTGATCGCTTTTGCTTGGTTTTCAGTCATTCTGCTCCAATAGTACTCTAGTTGTAAATGTACCTTAGAATGTGAGGATTGAGGAAAGTCAACCTGAGTTTTCCAGAGAAGATTTTTTGGGCCACAAAATGAGTGGGAGGGTTTTTTGGGGAAGGGAGGTGTATTTTGGTTCCTACATATACTTAGAGTCAGCAGTCTTTAGTTCTACTTAAATGTAAAGGAGATATGTTAGCCAGGAGGGAAGTGCCTTGCATTTTTTGAAGTCTATTATTAAAATATAACAAAAATCAGGCAAAAGTTTGCTTTGCAATCCAGTGAAAGATCTATGTCTTTTGGGTTTTGTTGGCATGAAAATGTAATTTCTCCCATATGGCTGGGGAACTCCACTGTGCTAGGGCTCCTGAAGTGGTGGCTCACGTTCTTGTGGGATGGCAAATTGCCCGGCACCTGAAAGCAGATCGCTGCAGCACCATCACATCGGGTCCAGAGTGTGTGGCTGTCACCAGTTGCTACCCTGTTGCGCCTAAATGGTGAATTGAAAGAGCATCCAAGTTGCAGCTTGGAGGATGCAAGGTGGGCATCCTGTCTTCTCATCAAGCTCCTGTGGCCTTGGGCTGGCAACAAGTGTGTGTACCTGGGTGTGGTGCTTTCTGTGTTGTGGGCTTCTTCTCCTCACCCTAATTTGGCCAGCCAGTGCTTTTGCCTAATGGAAAGCAGCAGAAGTCCTTTGAACCAATGCAGGTTTTTATCAGCAAGGAAGCTGCCCTCCCAAGGTAGTGTATTAGTATCTCAGCCATCAAAGGGTCCATGCACATGTTTGCTTTACGTTTCTCACCTCACCTCCACTTATCAAAAACAGCACAATGTGAAAGTACTGTGCACTCCTATTGGAGGCTTCTGGAGACAGCTTCTCAAAAGGGAGATTGGAAAGAGCTTGCACTCTCCCTTCCAGATGCTTTTATCTCTGACTCACTTTATGAAAATGTAAGATAACATCCAAAAGAATCCTTCCTTTTTTCCGTGTGTTGTTTGCTTGTTTGTTACCAGGGGTTAGGTCAGCAGGCCCAGTAACAAAGGTGTCCATACACTGTGCTCCACTGTGTCAGCACCTCCTCTTGCCCAAGAGGTTAAATATAGCTCCTCGCTCATCCTACTCTTCATGTGATAGAGCTAACGAAGTCATCTGGACTCAAAAGCTGAGATATAAAAAATTAACTGCATGAGGAAAGCATGGCTTTGTGGATTGACCAGCGGCTTACGGGTCAGGGGCTGACCTCCAATTGTGGTTACTCATCACTGACAGTTACCACCATCTGACATGGCTTTGGGGAGCTGAAAAAGCCTTGCTGAGCATGAGAGCACCTGGTGCCGGGGCTGCTTCTGGGTGCAATGTTGAATGTGGGGCAGTCCACTGGCCTCAGTGCTGCTCCGCCCTGGGTGACAGAGCTCAGTAAAGCTGAACATCAGTGCACATCATCTGAACTACAGAAGCAAAAGTAGGAAGGGAGGAGGCTAATAGAAATAGCTGAAAAAAAACACGAGTAATACATCTTACTGGGGTATTATGAAAAATCGTCAAACACATTGGGTAAGTTCAAATCAGTAAAAATACTGGGGAGAGTGCTTTCTTTTCCCCCTCAGTTTTGTGTTTATTTCTCTTCTTTGTCTTCCCTCAGCTCCACCTGACAGAGTGGAAAAATAGGTGAGAGACACAAGCAGAAAAAGAAGGCACAAGGGATGCAAAATCAGAAAAGTTTTTGCAGGGAGGAAGTACCTAAAAGCTGGGGAGAAGGGACTGGCCCAGGAATTTTTGTTTGAAAATAAGCACTATTTGTTCTAGGGGGAAAAAATGCTTATAACAAATACTTGAAGCCACAAAATGAGATAGCAGAGCTGCGGTTTGGCTTTGCTTAATGCCTTTTGCACCCAGAAGCACGTTCTTGGGGGTGACAAGGAGGAATGCTTAGCCCAGAGGTATTCAGACTCACCTAAGGAAGTCAATGCTGATGGGGTGATAGTTGCTGGATTAACATGCAGTTGTGAACACTTAGTCTTTCATACTCACACTGAGGGCTTCAGACATGCGCTTGGCAAGGCTACAATGCTGATCTTACCATAGCTTCATAAGATAAGCACTGATTTTCAGGCAGCATTTGTAGGTGAGTGATGGGGTAGGTCTGTGACACCTCTCCTGGGAGGCAATGCAAGTAGTGCTATATGCCTGCATCCACTTGGAGGATGGAGAGGATTTGGTGACCTCCTCCGGGCAGAGCGACAGATAACGTCCTTCAGCCCAGAGAGAGCCACTGCTAAGTCTCTCTGTCACAGCATGCCACCGAGCCACTGGCAGCCCATTCCTGCTGACAGTGGAGCTACACAATAGCCAGTTCATTACTGTAGCAGAAGCATCTTACAATAGCTAGCGCAAAATAAATTAAAGCATTAAGGTCTCATTTTCTACAGCATTAGCACTTTGATGAATGTGGAAACTAATCCCTGCTGGCATCACTATGACCAAAGAAGACAGCGCTATGTGTTAAGAGAGTATTGTCAGAACCCCTTGGAAATTCTATGCAGTGATGAGAAAATCTTGTGTCTCTTTCACCCTCCTCACCAGCTGTCCCTGTTTACAGCAGGTCACCTCATTTCCCAGTTGTGACGGATGAAAAGTATGACGGGGTGGACATATACTGAAGAAGCAGGCAAAGATTTTACTTCAGATTTCTTTTCGGAGTGAGCAGTAGTTACTTGAATGCAGAGGGAGAAGCTCGTGTTAAGAATAGTCATTCCAAGAACAGGAACTTCGCTTGGATGGGTTTACAATAGCCACTTTAACTGGTGCCAGGAAGACACTGAACTTCCAATAAGCCATTTTTCCACATCTGTAAATACATTAGAATGAACTTCAGGCATGCGTCTTTTTTGAGATATAACAGCCACAGCAAAGCCTGGAACCCCTTCAGTTTTAGCTGCAGAGGGTGGATATGACCACCTTTCTTTGGTGGATTCACTTGAAACTTTCAGTATTGTGCACAGGAAAGGCTAAAAGGTGTAATCTGGAAGAGTGCTGGGTTTGGGTTTCTGTCTCCGCACACCTCACCCAAATTCAACTCTGGTGTAAGGAAGTCTTCCCATTGACAAGGTGCAGTGGCACTGGATGGCTTCAAGCAGATGTAACCTGCTGGACTGCAAGTGCTCCTGAGGCTAATGGCCAAGCTTACTGCACATACCAAAGCCTTCTTGTAATCCTTTTTCCTACCTAGAATTTCTCACATATATATACATATACATATACGTACACATGTACTCTGTGGCGCCTGTTCTTCCCCTTTCTCTATGCTCTTTACATGCTTCCTTTAGCAAAAAGTTACCCTTTTCTCCATGTCAAGGAGAAATTTGTCCCAAGGTGCACCCCGATTTCCTCTACCTCTTCCCTTCCCTCTTTAAAGCCTTTCTAATTTTTATTTTTCTTTTCTCATTCTTCTTTTCTTTCTCCTTCAGGGAGCCAAAGTTTCAGGCAACACTTGATTTGATGAGCATTGTCTGGGATGTGCGGACCACCATCACACGGTGGCTGTGGAGGTGGCTGTGTCTGTTTGCTCTTATTGTTTGCTCTTATTGCCTCTGTTACATGCACTGGGCTTTGTTAATTCTCACCAAAACCAATGGGGGAGTATGTGTCAAAGTGTGTTGAAGCTGTGCTTTAATATCCAAAGAGCACTGCATAACTGAGCACAGTGCTTTGCAAACCTTTGACAAGTAAACCTTTATGGCAGTAAAAATCACACACAGCTTTTGCTGAAGCTATGAGGTCTCTTTTCATGTCAGGCCTTCATGCCATGCACTTGAAGAAATAAGAACAGGCAAACTGGCTTAGATAAAGGAAGAACCACTTTTAAACCATCACTGAAGCTTTATTGTGGCCTGAAGATTTTTTCCAATTAGCTTTGGAAAAGGTGCTGTTGATTTTCATTGCTTTTTCTGGTTTCACACACCTGCAGCTTTGCTGTTCATCCTGAAGGATAAGGATCAAACTACCAGCAACAAGGTGCTGCTTGGTGTATAGTTCAGGCCTGCCGCAACATAGGTGGGGAGGAAACCTTTGGACAGAGATGTTTTTTGGTGTAGCTCTTGTTCCTGTGGTTTAGCTTTTTGGCTTGGCAGTGACCTTCTGTGTGGAGCTCCCAAACTTCCTGGGGTCTTTAGGGTGATGCACTCCAGGGACTGGAGACCATCAGCACTAGGAAGCAAGGATGAAGAGATAATGCTCACCTCCTTGTTTCTGCCCTGTTTGCCCATATTTCATGGCCTATCTCCTTCTGATCTACACATTCCTTGCTGATAAAGCATACCTTTGTGTGCACTGTTCCGGAGGATCCTCCTTACTGTGAGCAGCGCCTGCAGCTGGGCAGAGAGGAGCCACACACACTGAGGGGAGGCACACACACTTTCCCTACCACCCTGCTTGGGCCATTCATGGGTTTCTGCCACCATGCAGAAGGAAAGGGCTCACTTTGCTTTGCTTTGCTTTGCTCTGCCAGCACAGGGGCCAGGCAGCCAGATCTGTCAGCTGCAGGAGAGGCGTCACACTGTCCCACTGACTGTAAATACACCACACATCTTTTTATTGTTGTGTCATAATCACAATGTTCCTTTAATGCAGTTTGTTTAGCTGGATGACTTCGGTGCTAAAAATAAGTGGATCTTGCTGTTTCCAGGACAACCGCTATCCCAGCGGCTTATCTCGGCGCCTCTTCTCTGTCGAAAGGATGTTCTAAACAGAGCCGGCCATGAATATTAAAAATGAAGCATGCACACAATAAAGCATTCCCTGGGAAGAGCCCCATGTTTTAATGCTATACGTTATGCTAATAGGACAGTGGCCTCTCAGTGAGGTGCTTAATTCAAAGGCTGCACAGTGTGGGATCACATTGCGTATAAGCAGGAATGTAATGTCTGCTTCTTTCTCCTTTTTTTAATTCAATCTCTTCCTGGTGGTTGGAGTGTCTCACTAGGCAGCACTCTGCCTCTAGGCCAGATATCCATAAACTGAAACCTTGCACGTGTGTCCTCAGTGGGATGGCTGCAGGGGGATGGATAACTGCTCCCTGGCAGGTGGCACTGGTGGCAAGGGACAGCCAGGCTGCCTCTGTGGTTACTGAATGCTGGTGCCTCTTATGCTGAGCCAGGGAAGAGACACTGTGATGTGAATGATGCTGTGCTTTTCCGAAGCTTTGGCTGAGTGAAATTCGGCCTCTCTTCCAGACCGGAGTGGAGATGGATTGCTCATTTGGAGGAGCCAAGGAGATTTAAAAAACCTCTCCTAGCAAGGAAATGGTTGCATTAATAGACGTCTGCATTCCTCCAGCTTTTCATTCCCTACCCACTTCTTTTTTTCCTAAGGCCTTTAAGAAAAAGAAATCAGACGCTTTACAAAGTCAAAGGGATAACTTTTATTCCCTGGACAAAAAGGAGGAGATAATACAGCCAGTTTGATTGGTTTTCCAGTACAGGCTGAGAGGAGGCTGCTGAGCAGTAGTACTCTCGTAAGAGCTGCTAAGACCTCATATGTTTTGAGTGAAGCAATTAGTTCACTGTTAATCAAACTGTTTGATTCCATGATTACAAAGAAATGTTTAGGGATGCAGTACAGCAAGGTCTTGTACAAAGACAACAACTTCACCAAACCCAGCCTCACTTCATGTAACAGTATTTGCTTAAAGAAAATATTAAATGAGCTTAAACATATTGTCCATTTATTTCTATCTCTGCAATTGTACTTTTAACAAACCTTTCTACTTAATTGAAGGCACATTAATGTGGTAACTGGCCTGAGTGCAGCAGGCAGGACCCTTGGATGTTATAAACTGGTTAGGTTTCATTGTCCAGAATTGAATTTTAATCAGAGAAGGATCAGGTCTGCTTTTAGGCTGTTGGTTGTGAGAGCTGACAGCAAATGTAAGTGTTCAACCCTTATGCACTGAACCTAGAAATTTTCAAGGTGACTGGCTTGGCTGCAGGACAGCTGCTCTGTGTGAAGGTGGCAGAGAAGGCTTTAGAAAAGAAGTGGATCCTGAGCTTCTACTGTGATTTATTGTCTGCTTCTTAATATTTTATTGTTCTTTTTTGGTTTCTCTCAAAGCTGATTCTGACTCCCTGTGGATATTTAATTTTCTTTATGAAAAGGATGTAGCAGAAATACCTGTCCCCTTTTGGTCTGAAAATTTGGACTGTGAATCTGATATAAACAAAGACCTTTTCCTGATGTATTTCATCACTTGCATTTGTAGCCCCAGCCAGAGCTCAAAAAGCCAAGATACATTAGAAATAATGTTACCTGGATGCCCTAAAATCTCAGAAATGGATCTGTTGTAGTGGTGTTTGGAGCATAAAATTCCAGGGACGTGCAAAGTCCTCTGGAGGTAATGCATATCTCACCTCATTGAAAACATCTTATCTTGGCAGGTTGTGTCATGTCAGAGTAAATAATGCTGAAATGCATTAAAGAATCTGGAGACTGGATCTGTCTTCAATATGGAAGATCTGTATCATACCACTATTCCCACTTATCTGCACCACTGCTTTAGAGGGTAATTCTTCCAAAAGCCTCAGAAATGCATGTCGGAGGACCCTAAAAGAGGCAGTTCTGGAGAGATGGTCTTGAGGGGAGATGGTTGATACAGCCCAGGCTGAGAGGTTGCTCACCTCCACTGTCTGAAATGCCATTCCATGTGGTTTGGATATGGGTGAGAGGATAAGGGAGGGAGAGGTATTGACATGTCAGGGTGACTGTGATAGAAGGGTACCACTCTGTGGGCATAAAAGTGTTTTTTAACATGCAGGCAAAGGTTTCTGGTACAATTTCCATTGCATTCAGTGAACTTCTGTCACCTCAAAGTAAAGGGGAATCTGACCTTCTGGTTCTACTGCAGCAGTGAGGCCATGGCAAAAAGAGGTATGTGGACATGCACATGCGCTCATTTCCAAGTATATATATATATTTATATCTCTATATTAATAGAGAGCCTGTAAGACCCAGACAGCTTCATAAGAGACCAAGCAAGTGAGACACAAGAAGGAAGATGAGAAGGAGACAACATTACATCTTGTGCTTCCCCTTCGTACCTTCAGACAGACCCGAGGCAGTCCACGTTCCCCACTCACTGAGTGAATGCTGTGTTCCCTCAGCTGAGGTATTAATAAAGCCAACTTGCTTTTGGGGAATTAAGGGAAGAAATGTAGATGTTGAGCTGAGCTGACAGCCCTTCAGGAAGTCTTAAAATTCCCCAAAATTTTTTAAAGAGGAATCAAGGTCTGCAATTAGTGTACTACAGCAAGTTAAATGGTCCAATTGCTATTAATGCAATTATAGTCAAGTTTGTGATAGCTCTAACGTCTTCTTAAAAACACAGGCCTCCATTTCATTAGCTGTTCAGTGCTTTTTTAATACTGCTTCTAGTATTAGGAAAAGCAAACGTAAATTGTGGGTCAAAAATCCTGCAGGAGTGGCCCATATGCCCTGAAGTGTGAGTGTGCATGTGTCTGGGATGGGACTAGGTTTTTTGAGGAACCTGTTGGTATGTCCTGGAAAGTGCATATCTTAGTACAACAGAGCAGCAGTTTCAGCAAATTAGTGCCTATATATAGATGCTGGATTGTTGCACGTGATAGGAGTAACATATAACAAGAATATGAGTCTACCTTAATAGCAGTGCCTCAGCTGCTTGTGCTGCAGGAATGCACGTTGTCCCTCTGCACCTTCCATATGGCAGACACTTCAAAAATCCAATGATTTAACAGATTTCCATCTAAATTCCCCTTCTCAAAGGTAAAGGGCGACCCTTTAAATCTTTCAGCTGCAAATAGCAAAGAGCAAATCTGTGCCCACCTCAGGCTGCAGCTTTACCCTAGCCAGGAAGCATTTTGAGTCCTTTCCCTCCAGCCACTGGTTTCCACAAAACCCATAGGAGCTCTTTATGACTTGGGTCAAACTGGGCTCAAGTGAGCCTATGGGTTTGATGCTTACAGGAAGAAAGACAGATGGACAGCAAATGGTGAGCTTTACCATCAATTGCAAGAACTACTGGCATACAACAGCCTTATTTTTCAGCCTTTGCCAATAAGTATTAGGGTGTTCTGCTCCTTGTGATGCTTAGGCCAGGCCCACCATCCATTACCCACTGTCCTTTTACAGCAAAATAAGGTCAGAGAATACTCTCAATGGGTAGCTAATATTTGGGCCTAGGGCTCCAGTGCATTTGAGGTGTGGATCCTGACTGTGTTGTTGACATGATTTATGTTATTTGCTGTTCAGTTTGAAGCAAAAGCCAAAGACATCCATCAAGCTGTACAAAAAGGGTATTCCATCCTTTTCTCTCTCCAAAGCAGGCATTTTTGGCTGCTTAGTGTATCAATCAACTTACTGCTAATCTAAAAAACCAGGGAGTCCATACAAGAAAAAGAGGATCATTGAGATCACAGCACGTACAAATAACAAGTTGCCTTTCCTACAAATGTGAAAGAAATGCCATATACACTTATTCTATTTTTTATTAATCTCAGTTGAATTTTGTAATGAAACTTTTCCCATAGGGAGTTCAATCTTTTTTTATTATCTTCACTTGTGCGGCATTTTATCTTAGTGCAGACAGTCAGATAGGTAGAAAGAAAAATTGCTCTCTTTTTTCTTTCTATTTTGACTAGTATGTAAAGTATAAATGGGCAAAATCGTAATCGAAATAGAGACACAAACAGTATTTCCCAAGCTAAGCGCAAAGAGAAGTGACACATCTGCACTTCAAGCATGTCAGGGAAATTACTGTGAAAGGACTGCTCTAATTCTCATTCCTGTGAAAGAGCAAAATGGAAATTGCTGGTTTGCTATTTACATGCATCAGCAGGATCTTGGTCCTTTCTTGGAGATTCTCAAAGGCTACCAAGCAAATAAATATTATTTGCCATTTCTATTCATTTTCTTCCAAAGGCTTTTGATGGTTACATCCAAACCATGTAAGCATCCTACCAGGTGTTCAGTGCTTCAAACATCTGGGCTGCGATGGGGACTACTTAAGTGACTTGTTTCAGCTAGGTGCCTGCAGTCAGAGGTGCTGTGGCTGACCTGTGTGCTCCTGTGGTGGCTGTCTAGCTGCAAACAGCAGATTTAAGGAGTGTGCTTTCTCTGTGCTGCTGCAGAACTGGTCTCTCAGAAATGACCTGAGGTCACGACTCTCCCCCTTATACTTCTGACCTAAATTTGGTCTTGATTAGTCCAATTTTCAGATCCAGAACAACACCACTGGTGAACAGAATTTCTAGGGGCAAAATTCCTCAGGTTTGACTATAACTTTGGTGTGCAGTACGGCATAAGTATATATAGATACCCCCAAACACCTCCAAATACAACAGAGTGCATGCTGTAAGATTAAAGTAGCAACTCGCTAACGAAAGGTTGGGATAACATCTCTAATAAAAAGACATTTTCTTTTAAACACTGCAAAGCACAGCAACCGATTTCATAATGAATCTGGAGGTTGCCCATTTGAAATGCCAAGGCTTTTTGTGCCCTACCATGCATGGCAGCTGCCATTCTGCCTTAGAAACCAGTACTGTAAACTTCCCAACAGAAATCAAGTTATACCCATTATCCAGGCAGGACAATGTAGCTATGATTTAGCTGTATAACCACAACAACACTGAGCAGCAAGGAAGAGCATCCCTATTCCTCCCCTTCCCTGGGTCTGAGATGGTGGAGTGGGATGTGGATGTGGGTGCTCTCACAGTCCCAGCAGCTGTGTCTCACTACCTTATGCCAGGGAGGGCCATGGGCAAGCAGGAGCTGCGAGGCATGCTGAAGACATGCAGGACCTTAATGATGTGGTTGGGGACTGGAGCTGGGAGCTAACAGTGTCTTAAAGACTGAGGATGCTTCTGGTGTGCTTGGTCCTGGAGTTGCAAAACCAGAGTTTGCGCTCAGGCTATTGTCACAGCCTAAGGACACATAGCGTGGTGAGGTAATGGGAAGGTCTGGAAAAAGCCATCCTTGAAAAACGGCTTAAAAATATGCCCTGAGATCATAGGAAAGCCCCTTAGCCTTGCCTGAAAGCCTGGGCTTCCCTTCTGTAGAAATTTTTGGGTTCATGTTCAGGGTTGTGTTGTGATGCCCTATTGGACATGATGTCTCTGCGTTAAAAGGGAGATGTGAATGGAAGGCAAGTGCTGTACCTTGTCATTCCGAAGGATGTGTGAGATTTTGCTTACCCACAAGCCATGTAGATGAAAATGGAGAGTATAGGCATGCCTGTGGTGTGTTCACACCTATTGGAGATTGATTTGGTAAAATGCATGTTTCCGGATGTCTGCAAGTTCTGGTCTGTGTGCTGTAAATCAAAGGTACAATAACAGATGAGGTGTCTTCTCTTAGTACAAATATTTTTCCTACTTGTATTGTGCCGGGATGCTTTATTAGCTTTAATCGCCACTAGGTAGAATCCAGGTGATTAAAGCCTTGTCACTTTATTGGTTTGCCTGAAATCGGAAGAAGAGAAAATGTAGCAGACCAAAACCAAAGAAAACCAGTGAAAGAAAGGCAGCTGTTTAGACGTGTGAAATTGCTGAAGAGAGCCAGGTTACAAGGGGTTATCTGCAGATGTGGCCAAGTTAAACAAGAGAAGCTGGTGGCGCAGGAAGGTCCCACCTCCAGTGTCATTCATAAACCCAGCCTGTCCCTGGACAGCCATGCAGCTCTAATTTTGTGCTGTTTAACTTGGCCTTTGCATGGCTAATTCTTCTGAAAGTTGGCTCTTTAGGTAGGTATCACACCTAAAGTCATCTGACCCTCTTATATAGATGCAAAGTACTCTTTTATTTGGTTTCTCCATGCTGCCAGCCCACACCATTGGGTTTGGGTTGATGTTACCATAGGCAAGCATGTTTCTCACTGCAAAATGGTAGATCCAGTAGTGCTTAAACTGCTGGACAGACTTGGAGATAAGCCCCAAAGGGTTCATCTCTTCCTTTGTAGCTTGCAGATTTAGCTGGAATTTGGAAGGGAGCAGCAGATTACTAAAAAACCACACAGGGAAGTCCAATTTCAGAACTGACATCCAGACACCAGGGCCTTGAAGACTCAAGTGTCAGGTTTAGATCCTTGGGGAAGGTTTTTTTGCAATGTTTTGGTGGCTGTATAGATTAAGTAACGTTGAAGGTCATTAACATCTAAGAAGTTGTTTTCCCCCACAAGATTCAGAGATGAAAATGAAGTGATTTAATTTTCAGTGAGATTTTTCATCAGTTTTATGGGGAGAGATTAAAATCAAACCAAAAGCACTCAGAAGCTCAGCACCAGCGCTGTGCTACTCCCAGAGCTCTCAAGGAATCCTGTATTATAGCTTTCCTAATTTTTTAAGCAATATGAGGCAAGCAAGGATGAACTTCAGAGTAGCAAGCCTGAAACTTATATCAGATGTTGCTGTTTTGGGAACAGCTTGTCACTTCCCAGGGGTGGCTGCTCAGGTTCCTGGATATCCATACATGAGGAAAATCTCTGCTGCCCCTGAATGCTGGCGTCGCAGTTGATTGTGATCTGGTTTCCGCAGCTCACTGGTATCTGTTGGGTAGGTACTAACTTTGCATGTAAGTTGTCTTAGTCCTCTGCTACATGACTTAATTTAAATTGCCAATTGCCATGGCAGTGAGAGGAATAATTTTCGATCCACCTGGACCCTGGGTCTAGAAACACCTGCTGGCTTGATTTATATCACCATGGTCATGGGGCCAAGGGGTGCTTGGAGTGACCTCCAAGGCAGCTCTGCTTGCTGAACACAAGTCCTATGCAGGCTCCTGCTCCTCCCTCTGCCCTCATGGGGACAACTGCAGGCTCAAATGTGACTTAGAATCTCCCCATGCAATGTACTCTTTCCTTGGGATCTGGGAAACCCTTCCTGGCCAGATCTAGGTGCAAGAAAACCCCTTTGCTCTGGAACAAGAGGAGCACAGAAATGCATCAGTCAGTGAATTGCCACTTCTCAAAGCTCTTGTTGAGTGAGAAATAATGACAGACCCTGTTCAGCCCCATTCTTCAGTGGGGCTGGAAGGCTGCTCGCACGTAACACTATTGTTTTGGGACGGCCAGCCTGTACGGTGCTCGGGGCAGGCAGTGTCCATCCTGGCTTGCAGCTAAACCTGACATCATGCAGGAGGAACTTGGAGGTGCAGCCTGCTGCTTGAGTGTGGGATTAAGCTGGTTGCTGCAGAGGAGTCATGGGAACAGTGAAGGAGCCACAGGGGTTGAGGCAATAAGGTGAAGAATACATTCCCCTGTGATAAATGGAAAGCAGTTAGCCACCTTTGGCTTGATGTCTCAGAGTTCCATGCTAGAAGTGGCACAAAAGTCAGATAAACTAATGCCACCCCAGCAGCTCTGTCAGAGCCTGCAGAGCCCAGTATGGAGACTGCTGTCTCCCTGCCCTGGAGGAAGCTGGTATTTATCTTAGGATCAGACAGCCATAGAAAGCATATGAAAACCCAGGATGATGCTGGGGACTGCAGAGAAAGCAGCTGCCCGAGGCTGAGCCGCCCTTGCTGTGGGGAAGGGTTCGACTGCCCCCGCTCCTGTCCTGAAGTCCTGCTTTCCTATCATGGTTCCTGGATTGTGCCATATTCTGCATACAACTCCCTCTTCTCCCATGATGATTTCTAGATCCCTTTTTCTACTGTTTAACAGAGTTGGTGCCACTCTTGGGTGAGAGATCCCACCTACTGCAGGGCGTTCCTATGACCAGAAAGCTTGAGAACAGGGTCTCCCCGCAGCCCTTCCCTGTGTCACCTTCAGATGCCCCAGGCCATGTGATTTTCAGAGTCAAGGTCCTCAGGACCCCACTGAGGACCAAGGAGGAGGAGGGCTGAGAGCTCAGCTGCTCTGGAAAACAAGTCCCCACACCATCCATGCTGATGGCTGTCCTTTGGCAGAGGAGGGACCGGTGCCGTGCTGCAGGGGGGAGCTGGCGTGGGCACGGGAATGAAAGGGCAGCAACATCTCAGGCAGTACGGGAGGCAGCAGTCAAAAATCCCAAGAATCAAACCAAAAGAAAACAAGCAAATAGAAAAACATTGCTGTGACTTCAGCCAGGAACCCAGGACAGTAAACAGAGGAGGCTGGAAAGCCAATATAGTCTACCCTGGGGGAATGGCTTTACTTGAGCCAAAGAGGGAAGAAATGCATATAAAATAAAGAGCAAAAATGAAAGCCATACAGCCCAAGCACAGACCATCATGGACATGATTGGCAGTTTACATATTACATTTTATAGCATTTCTCTTCCCCTCCCTCCGTATTTCCTTTCTCCCCGTTTCTCTGCTGACAGCTCATATACTCGCCCTGCACTGCACAAATAAGTGCTCTGCTCCTCCCTCGCATCCTGCTCAGACTTTGAGCCGGTCATTCCCCGGGTTCATAGCCCACTCCACCACCCTGGCTACATGCAGAGCAGATGGCAGGTCAAGGTCTGGGTTGTCACAAGTCCACCAAAAAGATTTCCTGTCATGAGAAAAAAAAAAAAACACCAAACCCCAGCTCCTCTCCTCTGGTTTATTTGCTTTTATTGAATCCGCGCAAATCACAGTTTTCCCCTTCTCTTTCTTCTCAATAAACAATCAGTCCCGTGTCAACTTGATTACGAGCTGCTGATGCAGCATTGTTGAATCCAAACCCTGAGTGTATGTTTTGGCAAAAACAGTGCTCTTTTCAGCTAGG
Organism: Pezoporus wallicus; assembly: GCF_028554395.1. Taxonomy (NCBI): domain Eukaryota; kingdom Metazoa; phylum Chordata; class Aves; order Psittaciformes; family Psittacidae; genus Pezoporus; species Pezoporus wallicus. The sequence goes on from NW_026637663.1 coordinate 8,690,710, forward strand.
CGTACAAGGTGGCCTGCCAAGAGGCTCCGCTTTCTCAGCAGACCCAAGGTGGGCTGGAGGCAGAGCTCCTGCTGGCTGCCTGGGCAGCGGGACCGGGTCCCAAGTCCCACATCTCAGCACCAGCACTCCTGGCTGGATACACGGCACTTTGCTGTTCCTCATGCCGCCTGTGCCTTCGGTTTGCTTTCCTCTCCCCAGGGCATGGACTGATCTGGGTGGAGAGGTGTCTACAGAAAGCTTCCTTCCCTTGAGCAGGACCATGCTGAGTCTCTGCTGAAGCTGCTTGGACCTCATAAGTGCCTTGTTTTAAAAGAATACCTCTGTGGTTTTGCAGCCTATAGGTACCAACAGACCATGTTATCAATGCTCATCTGTGTTCAAATGTCTCTCTCAAGCAAGGGCTGTGATCCTTCCACATTAGGCAATGAACTGACCCAGAGCTCAGTCTCAGCAAGATCAGATACACCAAGTGGGGTGGGGGGGTGTGGGGTGTGGGTTACAAAGAAACAGTGTGCTGGTTCTGGCAACTCTGAGGGCAACTGCTCAGCATATTGGCTCCCAAGGAGGTTTGCTTTGCCTCCCTGCAACGTGTAGAGCCCTTTCACCCCTGTGGTCAGTGTATGATCCCAGCGCAGGAGCCCTGCAAGCCCTGAGCTGGGGTGAGACAGGGCTCAGAGCAAGTGCCTTCCAAGTCAGCTTTCTTGTGCTCAGACAACACAGCCTTCATAGAAACACAGAATCACAGAATGGTTTGGGTTGGAAGGGACCTTGAAGACCACCCAGTTCCAACACACCTGCCAAGGGCAGGGACACCTTCCACTAGACCAGGTTGCTCCAAGCCCCATCCAACCTGGCCTTGAGCACTGCCAGGGATGGGGCAGCCACAGCTTCTCTGGGCAACCTGTGCCAGTGCCTCACCACCCTCTCAGGGAGGAGCTTCTTCCTAATATCTCATCTAAATCTCCTCTCTATCAGTTCCATGTCATCTATCTGTTTAAAGGGTATTTATTTCTTCCCAGAGCAATGAGGTATTCCTATTCCCCATTCTCCTGTTGGACCACTTGTACTTTGGGTGTCTACTTTATCTCTTGCAGCTTTATTTTTGACTTCCTATGGATTCAGTGGGCATGGGGACCAGGTGTGTGAAACAGCAGTGAAGGCACAGGCACACAAATTGTCCGCAATGTGGGCAAAGTGACTTCCTGCTTCTCCCATGACAGCCCTCTTGCAGAAGTCTCTTTTCCTCAGGTGGAATGAAAAACTCGCTCCCTAATATGCTGATAACATGCAGGATTTGCAAACTGTCTCTCTATAACATCCTTTTTTCTTTCTAACCAGATCCCCCTTTTTTCCCCCAAAGTGATGCTATAGGAACAGTGCATCTCGGGCAGTTTGCATCAGGCACGGCTGGCAGCTGGAAGTTGTGGGCAATGGCAGACCCTGGTGGCGGAGGGATGCTGCCCTCAGTGGAGCTGTGTAGGGGTGTCCATGCATGTGTGTACCTGCATGCGAGTGCCTGGCTACGCTGGAGACCGCCTGTGCCTGTGCCTGCATCTCCTTTTGTTGAATTCCAGAGGTGTTACGTATCCCGCGGAGAGGAGGAACTATTTATGCCACAGGCATAAATAAATCCACCAAGCATTTGCAATAGCACAGGTTGCTCAGGGCCTCGGCTCAATCCTGCTCTGGACAGGGACGGAATCTCCCTTTGCCTTTTTTGGGAGCTGAGTGGGGCCTTTCTGTGGTGATGCCACAGGGAGGGACACAAGGGTGAGCTGAGGTGGTGGGGTGCTGTGGGGCTGCTCCCTGTGTGCCCTGCAGACCCTCAGCAGCCCGGGTCAGGATGGGCTCTCAGCAGCACTGGGGACAGCCATGCTGAGTGCAGGGGGAGGCATGTGATGAAAGTGGCAGCACAGACTGCAACCCCTTATGATCAGCAGCAAATGTCCTCCTGATCACAGCATCCTCTCACCGGGCTGATTCACCCAGAAAGGAGAAGTTACCCTCCCTGGCAACAGAGAAATTCCCCTACCCTCTGCTTGAGGACAGAGGGATAGAAATCAGTATCTTGAGACAAGCCTGATGGTGTTTGTTTTCTAGCCATTCTCCCCTTGCATCTTGCCCACAGCTCAGAGCCCAGGAGGGCACCCTGCCGCCCAGAGGTGCTGTCTGGTAGGAGGACCCCCATGTCCCATGGGGTGCTGTCCCACGGGGTGCTGTCCCACCTCCTGAGAGACCCTGCAGCTTGGCCTTGCTCGTAGCACGGAAGGCAGCACCAAGTTGCCTTGCTTCGATGGGTGCTACCTGCGCTATCTTTAGTTAGCCATCAGCTCCTCAAGGACAAGCGGCTTTGCCTATATGGCAGCAGCACCATGACTTGCCTTCAGCATGGATGTGCTGATCAGCCTGCAGCCCCAGCTGCCTCCCCCCAGTAGGAGCTTGTTCTGACAGCTGCCTCAGCTTTACTTCATTCAGTGTGCTGCCATTCATCATAGCACAACAGTGCTGCAGACACCGAAGTTTAAAGGCAGTTTCAACTGAGCTGTAGTTTTCCATCCTGTGGATGCAACTCTCACTAACACAAGCTCACTTCTTTCTATGATTCACTTTCCAATTTTAAATACAGATCTGGCTAGGATAGCTTGGAAGGAACACTTTATTCACTGAGAGCTGTCTCTTTTCCTCTTGCAGATTACTTTTAATACATGTTTTTCTTATTATGTAGCACTGGATGCTGTTTCTATCTGTTCCCTCTGCTGCTCGACCCAGTGCATGTTTGTACCCAACTTTGACAAACATACCGGCGCCTCTTCTTGTATGCAAGCTTGACTCAGTAGAAAGTAGTGGCATATAGGTTCCTGGGAGGCATACAGAGCAATTATGATCACTGCCAAAATGGATTTGTAAAAAATGTAGTTACTACACATGTTAAGAAATATACATTGGTTTTGCATATTTTGGAGGAAGGGTATGCCACCACCACTTCTAACACAAGCCACAGGATGCCACCAAGCAACACTTGCACAGAGCTGATGTGACTTGGTAGCTGGTGTCCTCCTTTAGAAATACATCTCTGGTGCAGTTTATTCATTGACCTTTAGATACACACAGCTGCAAGTATCCAACAGATGAACTACAGTCAGTGGAGGGAAACCAGCACAGGTCTGTGCGCAGGTCACCTTAAACCAGAACACACCTCTAACGTTAAGTAGGTGAATTGTGCTTTACTGGTATCTTCTCTCTCTTGACTCTGAAGGGACCCCTGAGGTCAAGCTCAGACATAACATTTCCAATCTGAAAATACAAACGAAGTGATTTTATTCCTTCATTCCTGTAAGACTTCGATGAGCATAAACCTGTGACATTCAAACCTCCCTCATTTTTCAAATCTGCTTTTTTTCCCTTTGCTGGCTGTGTGACACTCCTGTGTTCTGGCTGATTCACCACTCCCCTGGATACTTCCCAGCACGAAATTGCTGTCAGTGAGTGATGAATGAGTGCTCTGCCTTAACTCTGCTAGAGCAAAGGGCACAGCTACCATACACACCACAGCTTTCAGAGTATGATGGATATGAGCTTTTACAGAAATCTTTATTAACTCACCTTCCTCAGCCTTGGAACTGAACCTCTCACAGGGAGTTTTCAATTTAATTTACTTTCTTAAGGAGAGAAAAAAGGTGGCAAAACAAGCGTGATTCTGATTTGAAGTTGGTGTGAAACCCAGCAGTAGGGTACAGCCAGGCAGAGTGTCGGAGCATCATTGGACAAGCAGGGAAGGTAATGGCATTCCTGTGCTTCTGGCAGCACTGGCCTTCAGATTGCTGTATGTACAGCCACAGGGCTGCTTCCATGGCAAAGGCTGTTTTGAAAACCAGCTGGCTTTACAACTGCTGTTAAGCATTTGCTCTTCACTGGAACGTGGTATACAAAATGTGGCACGGTTTTCCAAAGCAAACACAAATTTTAAAAAGAAGAAACTGTTCTTGTTTCTTGTTGATGTAACAACAACAGAACCTAATAAAGCAAAGGAAACAAAGTCCTCTGCTGTTTAGTGACAACAGCTCCTGTACAAACTCTGGGTGAGACTGCTGCCTTCAGAGTTGGAAGGCAGTGCTAGAGTGGGAGGAAAGAAACTGAAGAAGGCAGCTGCAGAGGAAAGCATGACCAAACTACAGCTTTGAAGATGTTAGGTTGGTTCTTGGCACAGCTGCCGATGCTGTGTGTGACTGCAGTCCCCATTTGTAAAGGGGAAACAAGTTTTTAAGTTCTTTAGGGTGGCTGACTTGAAGTCAGAGACAGATCTGTGTGTATTTGCATACAGAAAACCTGATTATGGGGGAAGCCACTGTAATATAGCCAGTAACTGTGGCTGAGGATGGGCGCACAGAGCTTATGCCATGACACTGACAACAGTTGAAAGCTGTTCATGTGTTCCAAATTGCATTTACAAAGGCTTTGTGTGGGACATGTCTGAAAACAGAGGTGCCTTTTCACCTTTTGTCCTCCAAAAATGAACTGCAGTGGTCAGTCATGCATGAGAAAGGGTTTTAATAGCCACAACCCAGAACTTGTGTTTACTGCAGCAGCTGGCAAGACAAAATATCATGAGTGGGTTAGGTTGTCATGCTGCTCATTTATTTTCATATACACAATGGCGATCTTGAACAAACCCCATCCTGTTTATGCTCAGGGATTACACCACTCATTCTCTGCTTTAAAACTAGATAGATTGAGGGAGTCCCTGGGCTTCCAGTTAGCTAAAAGCTGAGCTCCTGGACAATACAGCAGCTGCTACCACATCCTCAGCTGCACCAGTGGATTCACCAAAGCATACATTCAGCAAAGGGTTCAAGAGTTCGCATCAGGGATGGGTGACTCCCAGAAGGCTGGGCAAAGAGCTTGGATGTGAAACCTCCCTGTATCCTGAGGATGAGGGTGCAGGGCCAAAACATTACCTTGGGTCTTTATTCAGAGCTGGTCAAAACTCTTGGTCAAGAAGGATCTTTGATGTATCTTTGGGTGCGTGCTGTCTCCCTCCAGAGGGATGTGATAGGCCCACCCTCTGGCTGAATGCCTGCCACCAAGGACAGAGGGGTGGACTGATTTTTTCACCCGACCATTGGCTTCCTGAGCAACTGCCTGCTCTGCAGGGATGGGAAGGGAGAAGAAAAGAGCTACTATAGCTTCTGCCTTGCTACTCGAGCTAACTAGTTTCTTTTTCTTTTAATTGGCACTGAGCTGTGTATAATCAATACCCTTGTTTAGACAAAGGCAGGGGAGGAAAAATCTGTAAAAAACCCTGCTTAACAAAGAGCTTTGCTGGACCAGCTAAATGTTTTTCTCTTGAGAACAAGCCACCAAATGAACAAACAAGATGAGAACAACAATCTGATTTTCATGCAAATTCTTTCCTTTCAAGATAACTTCATGAGCACAAACAAAGACTATTGGCTAATGTTTATTTGCATATCCTAGGCTATCCCAAAGCTCTTTTGAAACACTATTGCAATGCGCATTTTGCTTAGCAGGACTTAGCCCTTCCACCCTTTCCTGTACAGTTAGGCGCTATTTGCTGCAGAAAGGGAAACTGCAGGTTACAGCCTCCAAAGGGGAGCACCAAATACTCTCAGTGCCACACGGTGCTCAATAGGAGCAAAGAAAGTAGCCAACGACTTGCTAGAGATCACACAGAGAAACAGCAGGTAAGTTTGAAATAGTAACTGGTGTCCTGTGCCCCTCGAAGCTGGTCTAAGGGCATCTCCTGAAGCACTTACTGGGAATATTTGCTTATTCTGAGGCAACAGGAAGGTACAGCTTCACAGCTCCAGAGCTTCAGCGTTTGAAGGCCAGGTTTGGCACGGGAGCTGTGCCAAGTACACCCATCTCCCCTGTGTGTGACACCTGCCATGCCTTAACTCCCTCTCCGCCACAGCCTGCGAAGTATTTGCTGCCCTCCCAAAAGCAGCCAAGTCAGAGTGCAATACTTGCTAGATTGGTGCAAATTTGTCACAAACTCCTGTTTAGGTTGCCTGAGGAATATGTTGTTTTTCACGACTCAAAATGGGTTTGGCAAATCTCATTGGGGAATGAGAGGGTGCATGTGGTGCATGTGCATAGGAAACGGCTGAATAAAATTGCTGGTCTTTACGAGACGTGCTAGATGATAGTAGCGCCATATTTAATTCTTACTGAGAGGAGCAGAAAGCCACTCCAAAGAGGTGTTTCCAGGGATCTGGTTCATCTGCTTGATTCCAAATAAAATATGCTGCCCAAAAGCATATTTTCCCATAGGTAGAGGAATTTTTATCATGTGCATAATAGAGATGTCATTTAACAGTCACGAGAACAGGCTCACTGGTGATAATGGCTTCATCCAGTCCTGGACCTCACAGCCCCTTTGTGACTTGTGCCAGCATTGTGGCAGAGAACAAATTGCTCCCCAAAATGTCTCATGGCACTGTGGGCTCACTGGGCAAAGTGGGCACAGCATGAAGATGTCATTCATAGGGTGCCATGATGGCTTCTGTCCTGAAGATCAGGTTTAGGGCTGTGACATTGATCCACTTGTCCTGGGTTTCAACTGCTAATTAGTGGATCAGAAGTACTCCTTTATATTGCAATGTTTAAGCAGAGGCAAGGCTCCCTCAGCTGAAGGGGGCATTTGTTTTTGGCTTTTGCTTGTTATGGCCTTAAGGACCTCTTCCTGGAAAGTGAGCAGCAATTCCTCCCCTTTTCTTCCTCCCTGGCTGCATCTCAGGGGTCATAACAAAGCGGGGGTGGAGTGCTGAAATCCCAGGATTTGCTGGGCAGATCTTTTAATAAGTTTGTTGCTGATGCAGAGCCCTGTGCTTGAATATTCCCTTCTTCTCCTGCAGATGACATCATCTGGTGTCATGAAGGGGCTTTTCTGTCTTCGTAGTGGCAGCAGCGGACACTGGCTGGATCTGATCCCGAAGGAAGCAGGTGCTTGCTCAGAGCTGCCTGTCCGCGAGCTGGGGTGTCCTTGGCCGGCAGCTCCTTGCTGCGCTTCCCTCTGCATCTCAATGAGCACCGTGGGATGTCAGGGGCAGGTGTGATGCACTGATTACTTGGATCCTTCCTATTTCAGGGCATGACAAGCAGTTCATTTCCCCCCTCTCCTTTCATGTTCACACAATGCTTTACTCCGATTTCCCCTGCACACATTTATCTGCCAGGCAGGGTAATAGAGCAGGGCCTGGGGAGTCTCCGGGGCTTTTGTAGGGATTTGATATTGCTGAGCTGTGACTGCACTGAGAGGCAGCATGTGTAGCTAATCCTGCAATACAATAACCAGTCCTTGGTGATGCGTGTTGAATTTGCTAAATGAACGATTGTTTATTGTTTGCCTGTGTAATGACATGCTCCAGGCTTAGGCCAATTTGGAAATATTAATAAACATGACAGCATTTCAGTAATACACCAGACAAAATCCTCCCATCGCTCCCAGGAACACTTAACATGGTGCATTCATAGATGGAATGAAAGCGAATTTTCTTCTGAAATATAAAAAAGAGCTTTCTATTATCTAAGCTAAGAGCATACTAGGTTACTTACACTGATACACTCTAGCTGCAGGTGGGTTCATAAGCTTCCAGCTGATGTAACAAAACCAGATTGGTGTAAGGGACAAGGAAACAGACGTTTAGCCTTTGCTGTCACTGAAGGGACAGCTCTTCTATGAGGAGTAATGGACTGGCGATTTAGAGGCCTTTTGGCTTAGGCAAAACTGAGCAGCCAGTTTTATCTCAGCCTTTTCTCCCCTATGGATGAGGAGCCTTTTGGCCATGGTTTTTATTTCTCTTGGCCCCCATGCAGTGGTGCATCTGTGTTGCCAGTACTGCAGAGGGTGATATTCAAAAGCAACCATGCATGAATGTTAATTTCCCAGAATCAGACTATTTGATGCTCACCACACAAGCTCCTTCCTTCCCTTCTAGCTTGCAGTCCATGGTATCACAACTTTTTGATAACGGGCTATTAATCACCTGTGAATCCTGCCTGGTTTCCTCCAGGATACTCTATCATCTGCAAGCAGGACTTGGACCAGGCAGTGATGCCTCCGTCCAAGCTCCTCCAGATGCCAGGGCTTCAAGCCTTGCCACTGCTGTGTGATTCCTGTGCGTGCCATTAGACTGGGATGATGCACAACTTGGCTGAGATCACACGGAGTACAAACCCTGGTGAAAACCTGGACTCTGGCCCCAGCAAGCAAGCATCCTCTCTGCCATGCAGAGCTGCCATCTGGCAGGTGGGTCCCAACTGTCCTCATGTCCTCATTGCTCCAGTTTCTCATGTCAGTGGCTTTTTTTGCTTGTTTTTAAATGAAAACAAATGTTAACCTCAGCCTGTGGATGGTGCAGCTCAGGGCTACCAGCAACACCTTTTTCTGCCGGGATCACCGGGATGAAGGGGCTTAAATGAACACCACATGGTAACCAAAAATAGCACTTGCAGATCAGCTGTGCAGTCTCTTTTCAGCTGCAAGGGCAAAACCCATCCTACCAGAGGGAGCAGCCATGCTGCTGTTCATTTGTGTAGCCAAGTAACTTCACCCCTTGCAAATTGTCCTTGAGAAATGCTGTTGATTGAGGGGACATGATTGCTCCTTTCTTTCCACGTCAGCACTGTTCAAGCTTTCAGGGAGGCACTTTTCAGGATATACAACACCATTTTCCTCTAGCAGTTTGCTGCGGGGGTTCACCAGCTTTCTGGTTGTCCTGACACAACCATGTCTGCCCCTTCAGCATTGTCAACAAGGGTTCCATTAGTCCTTTTCTGGTATCATCCTCTCACACGTTCACGCTCTGCTGCTTCTCTATGAGGAAGGCAACGTTCAGGATAGAGGTCCGTACACAACAGGCACAGGTGTCTTCCTTGCTACTTGCACTTGTTTTTTTGATTGTACTGAAAGCATTTTGTCTGAATGACTTCAGCTTCCCACTTATCTTCATTGCCAGGGATCATCAAACCCTTTGGTATCCCACCAGTCCCACAGTCACCTGCAAATTCTGTCGGCAGCAATAATGGCTTCTCCCATATCACTGGAGGAAGATGCTGTAAAGTGTTAAGTCTGGAGGAGGTCCCTGCAGGGCCCCACCAGAAGTGTTCCCATGTGTGTCACCTCCATTAGCACCTGCCAGCCATCCAGCCCCTTAACCGTTTCACATGTTGTCTGGAGGTGTTGCAAAACATTCATTCTCCCCCATTCTCTGTGGTGCCTGCTGATGCAACTGCTGTGACCAGACACATCTATAAACTCACCAGAAAGTTAAATGAGACCTGTTTTCCATAAAACACTGCTAACTGGCACTGATGCTCTGTCTCTTTTACTTTTGTCATACATGAATCCTGTGCCATCTTCTCCATTGTTTGGTCTGGGATTGATGTCAGATATTTCCACCCCTGTCTTTTTTTAAACACTGCCACACACACCTTTTCCAGTCCACTGGAACTTCACTGGCACCCCCAGGGTTATTAAAAATGAATGCCAACAGGCCAAACATCTTCCAGACAGCTCTCTAACGACTGCAGGGTATAAGTTATCTGGGCTTTGCAATTTAGAATTGTTTATCCCTAACAGCTGTTGTCTGTCATTCTTTTAAGCAATGCACTGGAGAGCACTTTATCATCCTTATGTCGTCTCCACAGATCATCTTCTTCTTTTCAAGTACAGAACAAAATATTAATCATACTCTTCTGCGTTATCATTAGCTGTTTCACCAGCTCCATCTAAAACTGAGCTAATATTGTTGTAAGGACTCATTTTTCATTTCTTAATGTATACCTTTATGGCCCATGCAGGGACTTGTGGAATTTATTTATCGGCATGACAATTACCTGAATGCTTCCTGATGTCTGAATATGTGTAATCAGCATTGACCTTTAGATATATTATTCAGATATGTAATTTGCAAAACAGAAATTTTTCAGGATATTGCTTAGTCACACAAATGAAAGTCAGAGTTTTTTTGCCTGGGTCATTCATCTCATCCTGATAAGGGCTAAGGCACAAGAGATGCAGTTCTTTTTGCTTTTACTAAGTCCAAGTTAATCGAAATGGAAAATATCCATCACAAACCACAACGCTGCCTACAGACAGGGAATGAAACCTGATCAGAGAAATAAGGGATTATCCTCAGGTTTGGGAGGCACAGATTTTGTTGCTCGCTCTGTTACTAAGTCTCCTTATGCAAGTCACTCGCCTGCCCATGCTCCAGCTCTCCTGCTTAATAACTGGGACACGCTGCTGCTTAGCCTCCCCTGGGAAGTGTTCAGAGTCTGTGGGGGAGCACATCTTCCCTGAGCAAAGCCTGCTGCTCTCAGGGGGCCTTAGGAGAGTCTGAAACAGGCAGGATTGGAGCTTGTTTTGTTCTTCTTTGGGTGCCACCTCTCCATTTGCACTGGGAGCATCTGATTTAATTGCAATTTGCCCTTTTCTTGATATTCATTGAAAAGCAGTCCAAGACGCAGCAAAGACTTTGGGGCAAGAAAACAGAATCATTGCTTGTTGATCTTTTAATAAATTCCTTCTCCAGAGAGTGGGGTTTAGACCTTCACAATTCCCAGTCTCTTCTCCCAAGAAGGTAATGAGCAGATTAAGCAGAGAGGAAAGCTGAAACCAGGGGGGATCTGGATCTAATATGTGATTTGTTCCTCATGGAAAGACCAGCTTTGGTTCAGACCACTCCAGCTGGTAAAACTTTCACTCTGTAAATTCAGTGTGAAACCAAATGTGTTTCTTGAAACAGATCCTTGGAGGGCTTTCAAAGACACCGGTGGGTCAGATGTATCCAATTAGTAAGGGCCTGTGACAGCAGGCGAGGGCCCTGAGGGGCAGGGTGGGGAATCTTCCCAGAGCATCTTGCCTGCATCAGGTTGAACTTCACTGAGGTCACCCTGTGGGTGGGAGCACAGGGAGTTCACAGTGGGGCTTTGGTGGTGGAGCAGGGCTCGTACAGACACTATGGGGATAAAGGGCATCACGGGTTATACTGTGGTCGTGGCAGCGTGCAGGGGCTCGTCTTGCTGTCGCACATGGTGCCTGCTGTCATCATCACCTATGCATCTAGCTGTACAGCTTTGCATGTAGCTGTGAAATGGGAATGGAGGTACGTATCTATTCTTGGTTTTTCAAAGTCTTTCTTTGTGTGTTGCTGTCTTGTGAACGTGTCTTCTCACGAATTTTTCAGTTTGACTCCTCCTTAGCTATGCTCTGTGTCATCTGGGGAGGTTTTACCTTTCATAGCATATCCTTCCTCTTTCAGGAGAGCTCAAAAACAGCCTTGTTCCCGTTTGAAGTCCCTACAGTCCAGGACCTTACCTCAGCTCCCATTGCTGCTGTGGGAAAAGCCCTGATACTTGACCCTAGGTGGAAAATTTTCTCAAAATATCGTGTCTTTAGGTCAGCTGTCATTACAATGCAAGGCCAGTCCAAAATTACTCTGGGAAGGCATGAAATGTGGCTTCTATTCATTACTTACAGCTTCCATGCTGGAGGTACTTAGTGGGTGGATTAACTAGGGGAAGGTTTTCCATAGAGTGGTAGCATCAAGGGCCGTTCACCTGAGAGGGTCTTGGGGCATTTCACAACTCACACAATATACCCACCACTGTGCAGAGGCAAAGGGCAGTGCAAGGCACTGCGCAGGAGAAGGCAATGCTGTTGCAGTGGGCATGTGGGCACAACTCTCCCTGCTACAAGGCCCGGTAACAGCCACACAAAAGCATAGATAGGCTTAGTTTGTAAGGCCCTAAATGAGAACTAATGAGGGGAAAGGCGGCCTGGGATTAAGAGGCGAGATGGAGCTCTCAGGCAGAACTGCGTTCCCGTGTTGCTATGAGCAATCCCCAGTGTGGTCATTTTCCAAGATGGAAGAGGAAAAGTGACACATCCCTACTGACTTCTGAAGGATGCTTGGGGTGCTAGGTGTAGTCTGAAAGGACCTAGCCTTCTAGAATGTGGATCAGGCTGAAAACTCTGTTAGGAACAAAATGACCCACATTTACCACCTATGTCCTGATTATCGGGTCCTCATCCTCATCAAGATCCAAATATTCAATGCAAAAAGGCTGGTCAGGCAGCTCTTCATTCCTATTTGTAAGCAGTAGTCAGGTGCCAACAAACAGGGATGTACCTGTGCTGTCAGTGGAACTTCTCTACCAGCAGTATTAATTTTGCAACAGCTGCCAGTGACATAGGAAGTACCCCAGATGTTGCATGCTTACGAGCTGATTTATGAGTAAGAGGAGGATTACAGCAGCTACTTATGGTACTGGTAAGTATACAGAGGACAGCATCTGCCTCCAGCTTCGGCCCCTGCAGATGCATTGCACTTCACAAGCTGTCTGTCAGCAGTAGGGAGGAGGAGGAATCAAAGTGCAGGAGCCCTTGAGGAAAACATGAACAAGGCTTTGCATTTTAGATGGGCTTTAGGTTAGAAAAATAATAAAACCCAAACATTTTAATAGAAAGATCAGCTCTAGCATTGGTAATCTAGCCAGACAGCAGTGGGATGAGGAGAGACACAGGGAATGTTTGATGTAAAATCAAGGTCGTGCCCTGAAAATCAGACACAGACGTGGAGAGAGGTATGTGAACCATTAAATGAAAGGAAACATGAGATGCTGCTCCACCAGCTGCCAGAGACACCGCACTCTCTGTTTGTGCATGCTGGAGCCCACTCCCCTCCACATTGGCAGCGCGGCAGATGCCACATTGTGGTACCATCAGAGGAGAAAAAGCCCAAAGGATAAACAGAAGTGAGCAAGGGACATACTTAAAAAATTCCTTTGTATTCATTAATCTAATGTGGGAGAGGGGATTCAAAGTTCCCAGTGGGGAGAAAAACATTAGCCTAAGAGCCCAGAGGTTGAAGCCCTCTGCTCGCTTGTTGAGCCGACCTCCTCTGCCCCCTCCTCTCCTGGCCAGAATACCCCGTGAGCAAGAAGGAACTCCTCCATCCTCAGGCATGACCAGGCAGCAGCGTCTCTGCAGATGAGTTGCAATACTTAGTGGTTCTTCCTGGCAGCGCCAAGGAAAGAGACCGGCATACATGTGAGTTTGCACATCTCTGGAGGAGCCTGAAAGCTCTGCTCCTTCTCATTTATTTATGTCCAGGCTGTGGCTGAGAGACCCTGAAGTCAATGGCTATTTTACTGCTGGTGTCATGGGGTGCTGTGGCTTATCCATCATCCCTGCCATTTCTGTTGCTGCAGCACCAGCCTTCACTGAGCTTTCTGCTCTTGACTCCCAGCATAGGAAAATAGCTCCTCCGGCTCAACACCTCTTTGCAGCCTTGCCACCACCTCTCAGCTGGCACCCACCTTTTCTCTGGCTCATGACAAAGACAAAGCAGATGCTGAGGAGGGTGCTCTGGTACCCACTGGACATGCTGATTCCTTCCAGAGCTCAGGAACTTTACATGCAGGAGCACAAGCTGCATTTCTAGTGCACCAGTGCTGGAAATCCTCTCTCCTTTCATTCCCTCAGGACTTGTGCAAAAACCTTAGCTTTGCAGCTAAACAGAGCCCTGCACACAATGCTTTTATTACACCCTGACCTCAGTGCAGTTCAAGTCAACATTTTCTTTTGAATCAATATTTTCTGCCTTATCTTTTTTTTTTTTTTCCAGGGAAAACAACAAAACAATCCAAAATCCCCACCAGCAAGCCCAGCAGAGCTGATTTCAAGGCCCCCAAGGCAGCTGCAGAGCCGGAGATAGCTCACCAGCAGTGTGAGCTAAGATGTAATGAGCTCACGAAGCATGTTTGTCTTGGCTGTCACCCACCTGACATGGGCTTGCACCAGCTGGCAGCAACATGACAAGCAACTGCAACTGGCATGGACCTCACCACTGCAAGGACAGTATTAGCGCAGACACTCCGGGACGGAGGCACAAGCTACTCATAAGAGAAAGCCAAAACTGTTTGTGTTTACACCTCGTTACTGCAGGGATCACCCGCTGCTGTTTCTAGGTTCAAAGATGTACAAACAGCAACAGGGCTGCCTGGGCCTGCTGCCTTATGCCACTGTGTCAAGTAACTCGGTGTTGTGTGACAGGGCGACAGACTGTCACTGCATCCTAACAACACGTGGCCACTAGATCCCTAGCAGTTGGGCTGGAATAGGGTTTTCACTCCTGTCTTCCAGATCAGGAAAGCCAAAACTGCAGCTGAATGGCCGGAGTGCGGGAGCAATGGCGTTCAGTCACCACAGTGCTGCTGGACACAGCCGAGGTACCCCTGAGATCCTGAGCAAGGCATGGAGCATCATAAAGCACTGAGAGATGCTTCACACCAACTGGGGCTATCCAAACATGGCCTTTGGCATGTTTTGGCTGGATCAGGCCCTTCAGTACCCAGGGCTGGGAGGTAGGAAGGTGGGAAGTGGGGAAGGCACCAAACTGCCCTTGCATCTCTGTAAATTTCTGAGTTTCCTGTGTGTTCCCCCATGTCCCTACATGTCACTGAGTGTGCCTGCAGACTTGAGCAGTCTCCTTCATCCGCATCCAGCCAGGAGCACTGCTTGCAGCTGAAGGACAGGATTTTCGAAGGAGCACCAGTATGAGGTTTCTTCCCCTTTGTACTTGGTCATCTAAACAACAGCTCTGATTAAAACCAGGAGCTGTTGTACTCTCAGCCGCATGTGCAGATCAGCCCCGCTATTCAGCAAAACAAGAATTAGGATACCTAACTTTGAGCATCTGTTTTCTTGCTTTGTTCTTTTTTTAATTTTGGATGAGTCCCTGTGAGATTGGACCATTTTCCTGAAAGGTCAGCACAAGTAGATGCTTTCAAGCTTTCCAAAGATCAATTCTTTTATTAGATGACGGCCCAGAAAGCCGCTGGGGATGTACAGTCAGCATCCACCCTTTATGGGAAGAGGAGAGGGTGGAAGGGGAGAGGTCGTGGTTCTGATTTGCTTGGCTCGGCACTCAGGCTTGCCGAGTTCTGCTGTGTGCTGAAGCCACGTGATTGGTGTAGCTGTGACACAAAACCATAAATCAACCCAGTTGGGCTAGGAAAGTTCACGAACCCTTCCTAACTTTTGGACGAACCTGGGTTGAGTTTCAAGCTTGGAGAAATCTGAAACTGGAGAAGCTTCAGAAGGATTTGCGTTTCATTGCATCCTTTTGTAGAGCTTCACTAAAAAGGCGGTGGAAACACTGGGTTTGGTTAACTAAAAAGGTGTTAGCATGAGAGAGTTTAAATAGAGCAAAGCTGACTTGGTAAAATAGTCCTGCTGCAGTTAGTGGAAAATGATTGCACAGCACTGTCATTTCATTTCCAGAATTGTCCAGCACAGCTGGAACACCTGCTGGGAAGATCCTCCTTTCCCATCAGATTTTGCAGATTTTCAGAGTGGTTTCAAACCTCTCAGTTTTCAACCTATTAAAAAGTGCTGATCTGCTTGAACATTCCTGTATTTATTTTTCTTTTAAACTCATTTTATATGCATGGAAGTTTCTTCAAAAAATCTTAACGCCATGTTCACAAAAATTTCATACAGCATCTTCATTTTCCGACAGCAAAAAATCCTCTATTGAGCATTGCTCCCTTGAATCTGAATGCAGAAATGAAGCCAGAAAGGGCTTCCTTGCAAGGTTCACCATTGCTTTTCTAGCTGAAGTGGGTCAGGCTCTCCTGCTGCATCTCCCAAGGTGGTAGGCTCCTACAGATGATTAGTTTGAGTCCACATTTTGGATAAGCCTTTGCAGTGCTGCTTATTGCAAGTGGGTCAGGGTCAGCAATCAGGAGATTTTAAGATAACAAGACTTCAGGTCCATTTTATTTGGACTTTTCTATTTGAACCTTCAGGTTTCATATCTGCAGCCTTTCTCCTCACAATGCACAGGAGTGAGAAAGCAGAGATCCTCAAGCACTCACAGGGCTGTACAGCCATCTTCTTAGGAAAACAGTAAAAAAGCTACAACCTGTTCAGAAAAAGCGCAAGATTTGGCATCTCCAAATGACCAAATGAATCTCTGACTCCTCTGAGCTTTGTTTTTCACCCATTCAAAGTACAAATTAGTAGAAGCTGTACCTTATCTGCTATCCTTTATAATTTCTGTTTAAAATATATGTATTGCATACTAAGAAACTGCTATGGCTATCCAGTCCAATGTTCTCATTGAGTTTAGGATGACCTTTGTCTTTGGATTAAATTGAACCTGGAGCTGCTCCCAAATTAACAAAAGCAAAACAAAAGAATGAGATTTCAGTCATTTTAAACATCAGAGATACACAGTAAATGCTGAAGTTTAAGCAACATTTTGCAGAGGGCTGTGTCTCTCATAAAGCAAATTGTGCTGATGCAAACAACTGATCTGTGTGGAAAAACACCAAAAAGCTTCAGTGCTCTCCTTATTGACAGCAAGATTGTGATGATTTAGAGGAAAGGGCTAAAAACGGGAAGACGGTGAAGAGCCTTTCTCAGAAAGGAATAAAGTGATGCTCACATTATGAGCAGTGAATTTCATTTGGCCTGGGCAAAATTCAATTTGGAAGTTTAAGGGAATAACGAGCTGAAAATCTCTTAGGTATGTACAGCTGTCCCAACAAAACCACCACTCTGTGCCAACTTCTGCTTCCACAGAGATGGATACACCTTGTGTAGGCTGCTGGGGGACTGGACCCCCAGGACTGAGAGCAGCATTTTGGGGTATGCTGGACCTTGCTGGACCATTACCTGCATTCTTGAAAATCTTCACTTCAGTGAGTGAATCCTGTGGGCCCCACACTTCTGACCTCCACCTGGTGGATGTAAGTCCTGAGGGTCCAAGGGAAATCACACTGGGTTTACAGACTTACAGCTGAGTTTGGAAACTGATTTGTGGCTTTAAAAATATGAGGTCTCAAATATGGGAAATATTTTACCCTGTGTGTCAGGGCAGTAGATTCAAGTCCATTTGCCAGAGGGACCCCAGGAGTAGGGCTGGGAAAGAAGACAGGAGGCAGAGGAATAGTACTGGGCTTGATAAGTGATATATGGCAAAAAGACAATGTTGCCCCACAAAGAGAACAGGGAACATGGATTCTTGATGTTAGGAGGTGAGGGACCAAGAAGAGCTGCATAAAAAACAATGGATGGAGGACATTCCAGGAAAACTTTTTTACCAAACCAAGCAAGTTGCAAGCTGCTAAAAGCATCATGAAGTCAGAGCAAGCTCAGGAATGGCATCTAACAGAGAACCCCACTGGCATGCTATCACTGATGCTAGCACCTGATCTGGCTTGCTGTGGGCCCCAGTTTGCCATAACTGCATACAACACTCCTTTATGACCTACAGCTGCAATGCCAGCTTGAAGGGACAATGCAATGCATCAAAAAATCTGCAAGCCATTGAAGCATTGGATTCTACTGGAGTAGAACCCATTTTTACTGGCGTAGAAATCAGGCCATTCTGTGCCAAGAGAAATTTGCAAGGGCTTTGACAATGCCAGTGGTGTCACAGAACTGGTCACAGAAGGGTTGAGGTTGGTAGAGATCTCTGGAAAGCATCTTGTCCAATGCTTCTGCTCTGGGCCAACTAGAGCAGGTTGCCCAGGACCATGTCCAAATGGCTTTTGAATATATCCAAGGATGGAGACTCCACAAGCTCTCAGGGTAACCTGCGAATCAGTGATATAAAATAGGCTTCCTGCCTGTCATACACCCTGTGGACACTTTGGTCTTGGACAAGCTCTCTGTGTAAGGGATCAGCACTTGGTCCAAGCAGGGCTGAAGCAAATAACTCATTGGATTCTGTTTTCATCCCAAAGCATCTATGTTTCAGCACAGCAGCATGGCTAGGAGCTGCCACTGTAATACACCTTTATCCAGACCTGAGGTCTTTGAAGTGGATGCAATTATTTAATTTCCTTCCAGGCACAAAGGAGCCAGAACTGTTTTCAACATTCAGGTGGGCTCCACTTCATCAGAAAAAGAAAGAGCATCATTTCAAAGGTGCTTCCACAGGGAAGAGTTTAATACAGAGCAAATTGCTCCCTGAAAGCTGGAAGAGTGAGAATTGTGCCATGAGAAGCCGTGTGAAGGGTTATTCATTTGCTTGGGTAAAATGTAAGTGGAGAGTAAACACCCATTTTTGCTGTAACTGCAGCAGGAGCAGGAACAAGAAGGTAAATCCTGCTTTTCATAACTGGAGATTTTCTGTCCGTGGAAGTTCATAGTCCTGCACATACAGGACTTTCTGACTGTGTGCTTGCATGTGTGGTCTGCAGCTCTTTGTTATACACTGTGATTTTCCCCATCCCTCTACAGAGATAAGTAGGTAGGAGGCAGCTGTTTGGATAAGTCAGCAGCAGGCGATAAGGTTACAACAAAGTCATTGGACTGAAATGGGAAGTTTCTATGCCACACGCAGGGCTTTTATCAGCGGTCTACAAATTGTCTTTGTTTCTTTTTAAGGGTTTAACTTAGCTCATCCTCAAAGCAAAATGGCCTGTTCCTTCCTGTCATCTTCCAAGATAGAGGAAGTGGTGAGATGTGTGTGTGTGTTCCCTGTCACTGGATATCACTTTACAGCTGAGCCTGGAAAAAGGATCTTTAATCATCATTTTGGGTTTCCTTTCCTTGTTTTCCCCTCTTTTTGATTACTTTGGCAAAGGAGCCTCCGTTTCCTCCTTTGCTCCACCTAAACAAACCGAAGAATTCAGAGATGGCATGAAAATGAGTCTGAGCTAAACCAACCCTGCTGGGACCTAGATACAGCCTGTGCAACCCCCGTGCTGGTGGTCCCCATCTCCCCTGCTCTGATGCCAGGGAATCACGCGCATACATGCCATGCACATGCACACCCTAAAAAGCCTTTAGGTCACTGGGCAGCTACTGAGTTGATAACTGAGCCAAGGCTTGTGAACTGGCTTGCAGCTACTGCATAAGCGGAGAGGCTTTCGGTATGGCTGTCTTGACTCATTGGAGAAGATGAATCAAGAGAAATAGTGTCAGAAAAACTGATTGATGGAAGAAATATTCTAGCTGGAGACATGCATGAAGGGATTTGCTTTGTAAACCTGCGGAGTTTGCTGATCACCTTTCTGTAGCCAGTGACGTCTTATCAGAGCTCTAGTGGCTTGCACCAGCGTGTCCTGCACTGGAGGTGGGTGCAGGTAGGTCTGGAAATACCATGCCCTACTGAATGTGTGACAAGTGTGACAGTCCTGTCACTGAGGAGCTCATATGGCAGCTAGCAGTATGTAATGTGTAGCATTTCCTTAAAAAAGCAATTGAAAGCAGTAGCTTCTTGGAATTTCCCACTGCTCCTCTGGCCCTAGAGCCCAACACATCTTCAGAGTTCAAAGTTGCCTTGCAAGGCCACAGAAGAATTTGCAGGGCATAAGGACAAGACACACAAAGAATGGGATTGTCATTGGATTATTATTCTATTTATTGGCCAGGGAACTGAAGTAGCAGAGGAACTTAGAGGTGTTCCTGTTTTATTTCATACATCTCCCTCTTTTTTGTCAGCCAGAGGGCTTTCCAGCCACCTCCTTAGGTCATGCAAGACACATGGTCTTCGTCTGCCACCAGGATGGTCACTAGGATGTCCTTCAGGAGCCCTACTGCATGTTAAATCTTCAGCCTTTCTTAGCCCACATGATGCTGCAGGAATAGACAGGTGGATTTAACCTGATTAAATCAGGCCAAAGGGTAATTGTGTAGCAGAGCAACTTTATTCCCTGCCCACCTAAATGACAGCCCAGTATTTAACACCAGTGTGATCCAGCAAGTCTCATGCTCACAGTTCACTGAAACACATCTGTTAAAAGAGTGTTTGCCAAATGAAACCTACTTAACACTAAATCCAAATTTTGTGAGCAAGAAGTAAATGAAATAATCAAAAAAACTGGAAGAATGTCTAGACCACTTAGATGGATTTATGTATTCAAGAAAGAGCTGGCTGGTGTGTTCACTAACAACCCACCAACCTCAGAAGAATACACGTTAAATCTTCTGCCTGATATGATTTTTGGCTGGGAATGAAGAGATGAAACAAAGAGAGCATCTCATTAAAAACCCCAGTCCCAAGCCCTGGATAGCCCAGTAATAGTCTACAGACCACTTCAAAATTTTTAAGATCATGTTTGCCTGAGATTTACTCATGCTTATTAGACATGTAATGGAAAAGATGATTTATAACACAATCCTTACATGCAGAACCTTTCTTCTAGAAAACAATCCTTGTTTGTGCAGTGCTGGGAGAAGCATGTAAGTGGTGAAGTGGTTTTAACTGCAGGGGAGTGAGAGGTTGACTCAGTCAAAACCATTTCAGCATCATTATTTTAGTTTCCTAGCAAAAGCCTGAAGACAGGCTGAGCAAAGGCTGGAGGAGACACTCCTTGCTGTCAGTGGCCCTCAAGCTCTTGAGCAGGTATGTGCTGGTGGAGAGAAATTATGTTCTAACTTGCTCAAATTGAGGAAGGTGCTCTCACCAACAGCAGGCCAAGTGGCCTGCAGCCCTATGGAAGCTCCACACCAGACTCACTCACCTGCATGGCTTCGTCCTTGCGTTTTGGAGGAGAAAGTGGTCCTAATTTATCTTAAAAAGACAGAAGGGGATGACTCCTATGTAAGACAACACTCAGGGATTACTGAAGGGATCTGGGAGCTGCAGCATGGTGTGGGAGTAGGAAAAAGGTAATAAGGGAGCATCAGGACATTCGTGAGATCCATGGTCTTCTTGCTCCCTATGTCTGCCCCTCTGAGATGGCAAGTTTGGGCCAGCCTGGGGCCTCCCTGGACATACTGCAAAGTCCTGCTGACCCATTTTAACCAGGAAAATTGCACGGCACAAATCTCCTAGGAGAAAGGAACACTGAGGATGGGCTGAGCAATCCCTACTGTCAAAATTACCCTACATGGGAATTGCTGCAGAATATGTACATATTAAAAAAGATCTAAAACTGCTTACAGGTCAGCCTAAGTGTCAAGAAGTTATTTTTTGTGCTCAAAAGCAATGTGCTGAAAGTGTGGGGATGGTACAGGCTACTTTTAAAAAGAGGGAAAATCCTATCTTGCTTTTAGCTCACCTCTTTTCTTGCATTTGTAACATCAGTTACTGTGAATGGTAGCTTCATACTTCTGAATGGGCTTTGGCCAAGCAGCTCTCGGTGTAGCCGGTATTGTTAATTCAATATTTTTAATTATGAAGCAAAGAGATTGTGGTATCACATTCTTTAGATCTCCTGTCGCCAAGGTATAGCTATTGAGCCTCTATTAGTTCCTGTTGAAATAAGCACAACACTACTATTACTTTCAGTGAGGTCAAGGCTGGGTCTATTGTGGAGATCCATTAAGCCTTTTATGTGCGGGCCAGTCCTTCCAAAATTGACCTAGTGTTCTTGCTGTTCATTCCTCCTGGCTGCAGTTAATCAATTAACATGTGAATTTTCAGACTCAAATGGAGACAGGATATTAATATAGACTGTGTGCTGTTTCCCTACAGGAATTCATGTAAAAGCTGTCATTAACATAATGCATATACATGAATCCAACAGAAAACTATTAACTTATGTGTTCATCCAAGAAGACTCAGTAAGTGCTTTACCATCAACAATCTTGCTGCACTCGAAATTAAATGTGTGTCAAGGTTAGCGCTTCCTGGGCTGAGAAACTGAACCAGAAGAATATTAACAGATGTTAGCAATATGTGTGCGTGGGAGGGGAAGATCACACCTGAATCTGGTCAGTACCGAGCAGTATTTGGGGCCTGGAGCCAATCATCTAGAAAAAAAGCTCTTTTAATGAGTGCAGGTGGAGTTAAGTGTTCTCCACTGATGCCTTTCACCTCTCAATACATACAGATGGACTTTCTGACACAGAGCAGTAGTTAAACACAGTCCAATCTTGGGCATCAAGGAACCAGCATGGCCTCTTGAAGCAAGACAGAGCTAGCTAAAGAGATGTCTCTGGCTGACACAGAATTACTTATGGTCTCCATCTCTCAGCAGCTGCCCATTGCCCCAGGGGTGGGACAATTGCTGCTCCCTGTCCCTGTCCCCCCGACAACCCTCTGGTTGGAGGTAGGAGTGTTGAAACAATGCTCAAGGGAGCTGATTTAAGTTAGCTTTAGTTTCCAAAGACATATTACCTTTTAAAAACCCAAACAATCATTAGCTATTACACAAAATGATTAAGAGAATAGGCAACTGATGTCTGGAAAATGAAGGCTTTAAACTCTCTTGGAAAAAAGACCCTGCTCAGGTCTGAGTTCAGACTTCCATGTGTAGAAGAGAAAGGTCTGTCCAGAAGCGCTCCCAAGACTTACCAAGTGCAGAAATCCACCATGATCCCATATCATACACCCAATGTTATCTGAGGGAGTATGCACAGGAATCAGGGAAGTACTCATATTTGTGAAGGGTCCAAGGAGGGGGAAATGCTATGCGAGAACTGGGAATTGGCAAAGATGACTATTGTTTAAGAAAATAAAATAAAATAAAATAGACTAATGAGACAATCTGGGAAGCAATACGGCCAGCGAGTTGGACAGCTGTTCTGGGGAAAAGGCTTGGGAGCCATTTCAAGGGATGTGGTAAAAGAAGGGTGACCAAACCCTGGCTTGATTAGAGGAAGCCGGCATAGGCTGAGGCACAGGAGGATTGTGTCATGCTTAACTGCTCTTCAGAAATTCTTTGAAGATACCACTGCCACGACAGATAAGGGCAATTCAGTGGTAGCAGAATATTTTGATTTTCCAGAAGCATGTGACAGTTTTCTGTGCAGGAGATTAATGGCTTTTGTACAAAGACATTAAAGGGAAGATAAAACAATGACTAGAATGGAAAAATAGCTTAAAAATAGGAGACAAAGGTTGGCAAAGGGTGGAAGGAAGCATTTCTGACTATTTCTAAAGCTGACACCACTTCTATTTATAGTGGAACAAGTGATATTTATGTTAAAGCCAGTGGTAGTTTCCCATTGAAATCAGCTTTGCAGGAAGACTATGAAAATGGGTGGTGTCCTGCTTTGACCTATGTACCTGTTCAAAGCAGCCTGAAAATGGGATGGTAAATTACCTCGCTGCACGAGCTGCAGGCACACAATGGTTGGAAGCACTGCTGGCTTTACACTGAGGGTCAGGCACAGGAACAGTGATGGTAACTCCCCAAACCCAGTGAGTTTGAAATTGGCGCATGTCTTGAAGGTCAGCAGTCTGTTCACTAGAAGAACATACAGATGTGCCCCATTTTTCAAGTCTGGCTATGGGCTCTGAAAGTTTGTGCCCTCTTCCTCTTGGGTATAAGTGTCTTTCACGTAACCTGGCACTATTCTACTCTGACAGATATTTTCTTGGTCAGATCCATAGATAGAGGACCACGTGTTCAACTCGTCTGCACTGAGTATCTCTGTATTTGCACTCAAGTTATGTTAATTGCTGGACACAGGACACATCAGACAGTGAGTGAATCACTACATTTTTTCTCACATGCCTTCATTATCTCTCAATCCTAAAGGAAACAGTCTTCAAAATAGAAAACTTTCAGATGATTTTGCCTTAAAACCATTTCTTTTCAGTTTTGTCTGTAGCACTTTATCCCAGCTTTTTTTTTTTTTTGTGGGGGAGGAGAGAAGACAGGAAGAAATACATCACGTTTGAATGCTTGTGGGGAAAACAAACAGCATTTGAAACATGTTTTAAAACATAACTTCCTACCTGTAGCCTTTGTTTTTTCTGGAAGTGGCTAGAATCCTTGATGGCACTTGAGCTCTTAAAAACTCCTTTAAAAACTTGCTCAATGAAAGTAAATCAAGATAAGGAATACATATGGTAACAATACTGTCTCCTGCTTGGTTTCGACTTGTTCCAGCTGCTTGCACCATGGTGAATTGCAGAGCCGGGAACACTGTGTTCACAACGCTGTTACTGGAAGTGGCAAACAGACCACTTGGGCAGCCCACTTGCAAGCAGGTAACAGGTAAAGTAGCATTCACCTTGTGGCAATCAGCAGAGGTCCTTTGGTACAACAGAGGAAAATCTAGCTCCTCCAGCTCCTTGAGGCTGCTGTAAGAAAAGGTCACGGTCAGCAAACAGAAAGAAAAGAATATCTGGGTGATCAAAGTCGGCCTGAAGCTTAATTTCTCTGCCAGAAAACCCAGCACTAGAGTTTAAGATAACATTTGGAGGGAAACAGATGTACTTGGGTGGTTTCTTTGAAATAACTTCTCATATCTTGTAGCCTGACTTCTTAACATCTTTCTCTTACTTGAACATTTAATGTGATTACTCCTTACAGCAGAGCTATCATTAGTGATGCACAGACAGCCATCCCTAGGGAGATGCACTTTATACTCCTGCTTGTAATTGATGTTAGAAAGACGTTGTATACCTGTCTGCTTAAGTGTATTAATATACTATATTGAATTCCTTATCCAGTAATAATGTTGAGCCCTTACACCATGTTTTCTCTTGTTGCTGCAGCTTTAAAAAATATAATCTTATTGTTTAGTTCTTCCTCAAAATGCTTATGCACTTTGCCACAGGTTATGTGCCACAAAATGACATGCTTGGGAGCTGAACCCAGGCATCCTGTCGCCCATCCCAGCACCTCTGACCAGCATCTCCTGTAGGCCACATTGCCTCTTATACTGCGGGGGTATTTGGAGTGGCTCTCATCATGCATGGCTTTGACCTGTGCAATGATACTATAGCACACAGTGCTCCTGTTTTGCCCTACCCCTTTCTTTGGTGATACTAATCAAAACAGAAATGTCACCTGCCATGTAATGCATATAAATATAATGGAACTAGAAGTAATAGCCACAGCTTAAATAAATGGACAAGGATGCAACTCTGTTCCTTCCTTCCTTGCTTTCTCCGCAGATCAGTTGTCAGGGGAGGAGGGGAGTGCATGTGGCACTCAGATATACTGGGAGCTTTCATGAGCAGAGCAGAATGTTTGGCATCCAAGGTTATCACCTGCTATATGTCTTTCTGGGATTGCCCAGGTATGAAAACTGTATTTAAACATGCCTTTAAACATCTTCACCCACTGCCCCAGGCTTCTATCTCAGAAGTCCTTCAGGCTGCAATAAAGCTGAAACCAGGGTTAACTGATTATTGAAATTAATTGTGAAATTAGCAGAATCAAGGCCTGAGGTGGAGCAGTTTGGTGGTACAAAACTAGGAGTCAGCACAAAACTAACATCACAGACTGCGGGGGAACGGCAAACCAGGCAAGGGTTCAACAGGATCAGCTCTGAAACAAGCAGCAGGCTGTATGCTGGCACCCAGCTTTCACAGTGTCCCTTGCAAAGTGAGGAAATACTGCTTCCAGAGCCCCTCTTCCCAAAATCCCCATGTTGCCGCAGCAGCCATCTGGGCTGAATTTCCCTCGCAGAGGTGAAAGGAGCCCTTTTTGCCTCAATTTCAGCTTTTTTTTTCAGGAAGCCTGGGCAGGATAGGGGGAGATTTCAAGGGGAAGTGGATATGACAGGAAGTTTGTGGTGGTGAGCTTTCCTGGCCAGCAATATTACAAGGACATCAGAACACCTAGGTCCATCCCTGGTGTTGCCACTGAGCACATGAAAACAGTTTATCATTTTCTCTCCTTGGAGCTCTTTCACCTTCAGTACTGTAGGTACCTGATCTAAGCTGTGTGGTCTTCTGGACTGATGCTGTCCTTCCCAGGGTCTTTGCGCTGTATCTGCAAAAGGAGGCCCTCATCTTTGCAGTTTGGCATTGCTGCAGTATGGATGCTGTATTGGATCCTCAACGTTCTCATTCTCTCCCTGGGCACAAGTGCTGCATTCGTACGTGAAATATATAATTAAAAAAAACATTGCAAATGTTTAAATCTGGCTTTGTAATCTCCCTGCAAAGTTCTCACAGTAGAAGAAATAAATAATACAAATGTTTGGATATGAAAAAAACTTAGGTTTATTTCATGATTTTTTATCTGTCACTGATCATTAGGGATCATGGAAGGAGAGCTCGCATTAGTTAATATTCATTCGTAAAGAAGTAAGCATAATAAAATCCAGCAGCAAAAATACAATTTAGGCAAAGGATTGTGAAGGACCTGTAGGTACAGGTGCTGCAGTGGAGCAGACAATGAGGAGAAATGTCAGTCTCCCCTGGGCAGGTGGCATTCAGAAACAGACTCATCTGTGGGTCTGGGCACACCAATATGAACCTTGTCCCTGTGTGGTGGGTGAGAAAATGAGTCTACAGTGTTGGTGGCACTAAAGGAGTCATTACGCAAGCTTCCAATGGAAAAATAGAGGCATCAATGTGAAGGGAGATCTGTACCCACATCCATGTTTTTAGGTTTTTTTTAGGAAAATTTAGGACAATGAAAAAAGGGGTTTGGGGAGCTCTAACCGTGGGTCCCAATCCAGGTCTGCTCTTCTATCTGTGGTGCACAGAGTGGAAAACGGCTTAAATATATCTGGCCAACACACTAAGCTAAGTCCCTGATTCCAGGTAAGAATAGCATTTGTCAAATCCAAGTAATGGAAAAAGTGGCAGGGACAGGAAATAATGCTGCTGATTTCTGCTTTGTAGAGGAGACTTGACTGGTCAATATGAGAGACAGAGCACTCTGCATCCAGCTGGGCTTCCTGCCCACAGTGTTAATGCTCACTAATGCAGTCTCAGAGCGGAGTTGCGATGGCATCAACAGAGCAGCCCAATTAGAGACATTATCAAACAGAGGTCCACAGCAGCTCTGCTGCAGCTGGAGAGCATGCTCCTGTGTGCTCTCTGTGCCTAAGCCCACAGATCAGTGTAAGTTAACACAATCCTCAGCAAGGAGAACAAGGATCTACCAAACATACACTTGTTTGTTCATGCAACCATCTTTATCAGACTTCTTGTCAATTGGCTTCTGAAATTTCAAGAGACACTGTATCTTTGCTGTTCTCCAATTGTGAACTGTGACTATGAGCACAGTAAAGTGATAACATCTAGAGCTATGTCTTACGGGAAACCAGTAATTTTCCTCAGATTTATAATAGAATTGTAAAAGACAGCAAAAATGCATGGTCCTTCCTGATATGAGCTACTACAGTTTGAAACCATCAAGCATCACTTCAAGCAGCCTCTGTCCTCACTGGGGACCTGGATTTCCTGAAATGCTGCTGCTTACACCCCACAACACCAGTATACACCATGTTCTCACATCCTCTGGAGGAAAGAGGTTTAAAAGCACATAGAAAACAGCCCAAGGAAGCTGGCCAAGAGCTGTGAGGAAAAGGCAGCTTTGAACAGTGCCATAACTGAAGCCAGGTCTCTGTCTTCTTCAAGAGAAGGGGTCTTTGAGCTGTCCAACGAACGGGACAGACACTTGGTGGTGCACAGCAGCACTCATTGAGGAGCTGCCTGGTTCCTCACACCCTGGTGATCATGCAGGCAGGGAGCAGCTGCCAGAGCTGCCTCATTATCTCGTTTCAAGAGTAAAATCTGATTACGCTTAGAAACCAATCAGTAAAATTGAAAACACTCAGATTTTCCACGTGTTGATGAGCAAACCCTGGGGTCTGGGTGTTATCATATGGAGAATACAACTGCATCCAGCTGGGTTTTGCCTGGTTGCATTCACAGGACAGGAGCAGGACGTGGAACTTCCCTGGAGCTTGCCTGGGCACTGCTGCAGCAAGTCTGGATTTATGGATACATTTTGCCCGTAGTGACCATGAGATCAACAGTAACTCATCACAACTAATCCCCTGAAGGGTTTTGGCCATGCTCTAGGGCTGCTAAAGTCAGCAAGATGATCCCCACCGGTTCAAGCAGGACCAGGATTCGGCCTGGCAGAAGCAAAGAGAAAAATTGAGACAAGGAGCTCTCTAGATTGCTCGGTATAGTCTCCCAGCTGACGGGCATAAATCAGTGTTTACAAAAAGAGACAAGCTAATTTTGCATAGCTCTCCTGTGAGGCAGCCCTCTTTCTGCTGCTTGTCTTATAAAAGCAGAGAAGCCGGCATTTGCAGCACTGCTAATATCCAATAAATCAACATATTGAAGGCAGCTTTCGAAATAGACAACTGTGTTTATTAGTACAGGATACAAGCAAAAACACTCTGTAATGAATATTTCCCCATTTCTTTGTTTTATGTTTATTATAGCCTCTCATTTGTGCAACAAACAAAACTGACATGATGGTTGTTAGAGGCAAAGGCAGACTTGGATTTCTATCTTTTTTTAATGCGCCTGGGGTAACTAACACAGCACAGCAATGTACAGGAACTGTGAAGGGAGTAGATGTTGTTTCATGTTACAAGGCAGACCAACACAAATTTATGTGGGTAGTTTCCTGGGAACTGATCCAAGGAGGACCTTAGATGTCACCATTCCCAGCACTGCAATGCTGAAGTTTCAGTCTATTTCCCAGGCGTAGTCTCCAGCCCCAAATGAGGCACTTAGTATAGATGGAAACAGGATGCAAAATGGGATACCACAGCTCAATATTGAGCACTGCAAATGATCAGCCTCAATGGAAATGAGCCCCTGAAAGTGTCCATTCAGGCACCAAGAGACCACAGCATTAGAGAACATTTTAGACACATACAAATAAATGTTTGAAGATTGTTTCCTTATCAAGAGAAGATGATCAGCCTTGTATGTCTGCAAAAGAGATCAGGGAGAAGATGAGAAAGATATTCTGTGCAACTTTTTGACATGGTTAAAGGACTAACGTACATAAGCCTTTTCCATGGTTATAAGAGCTCAGGTTAACAGCCTGAAGCAAAATAACTCATGTGGTGATTATTCTATGTGAGATACCCTGGGGCACCATGCATTGGTTTGTTAATAAGCAGTAGAAGTGCAGAATCAGAAAGCTGATTTTAAAAATTCCCCTTTCTGTTTAATTAAGAGCATTTTGTTAATTACACGCTATGCAAAAATATGAGATTGGATATAGAAAAACAAAGATCTCCACAACACGTATTTATGCTTTATATGAAACAAAATATGAAGAACTGTCCGTACAGACTGTCAGCCCTGTTTACATACTGCAGTGCTGCCAAAGGCAACAGTATGAAAATCTACAAGACCCACGTTCATCCCTAGTGTTATTCAGCTCACTCTGGTGGAGATAGAGCTGGGATAACTTTGTCCCAATAGAGATAAACAAGCCAAAGATTTAGACAGAGCCGCCTGCCAAGAGCAGAGATCACTGTACTGCTCTGGGCAGAAGAGAGCAGATACCACTACCAGTGGTGGGTTTAACCCAGTCTGCAGCACTGCAGGGCAGGAGCTAGTAATGCTCTGTTTCTTCCATGTGAAAGTGCAGACTGTTACCTGCAGCTGGCAGACCCACACAGCTCCAAATCCAGCTGTGGGGTGGTTTCCAGCCTTAATGCTAGCTGGCTATATTTCCCCACCTGCAAAACAATGATAAGGACTTATGTGACCAACCAGGAGCCCACAAAGAGCATGAGAACAAGGCAAACATGGTGATAACTTCCCCTGAGCACACTCTCTCCTCCTCTCTGTGCTTTTGTGGTTCAGTTTCCCCAGACAAGACTTCTTTTTGCTTTTAATAGTCCTCAATGGATTTTTAAAGAACAGCAATTTCTTCATGAAAGCACATCACTTTGAGTGCCTTCTCCAGTGCACAGAATGTTGTGGTTGCTGCCTGATGGTCCCAGCTCCCTAGCAACAGATGCAAGATGCCAGTTTTATCCTTTCTCCAGGTTTCATGGAGATGTAAGCTCTTGATCCCACACATGTACATTTATTTGGCTGCCGGATCTTTCTGCTCTGTCACAACAACCCTTGCCTGTCGACTCCATGGAAAACATGATGAACCACCTGGAACAAAGCCTCAGAGCTGCATTGAATCAATGCATCTTAACAGTTTCTTCAGTGATTGGGTCTTTTAACCAGAGAGCCAGTGAACAGCTCAGTGAGTTTATGCTGTGCAGATCTATGCTGGAAAATGCTTCCAGCCTTGAAGTCACCCTCCCCAGATTACTACCACAGCACAGACAAATTGGCCTATGCATTTCTAATGTACCTGCATGCAGCACGGAGACACCATAACATTTGTGTCAGGGGAAGACATTAAATGTTTCTAATGTGTCTCTGCTGTGTTCTGCATGGGGGTAAGCTAGGACTAGGGCTGTTGTGCAGTTGTAAGCATGTATTACTTGTAGTACTGCAGTTTACAAGGTACCCAGATAGTTAATTTGATCTGCTGACATAGGAGTCCCTGGCAGAGAGGCAGAAGGGGCAGGAAAGCTTATCTGAAGGGAAGCCAGATCTTACACAGCCCAATCAGCTGATATTTATTGTAATGGTCCTCATCAGAGTTTCTCAGAAAATGTGTTGCTGTTTATCTGATTGCCATCTTGTTGTTTGAAAAAAGAAAAGAAGAATGAAACAGAGAGAAGTGTGTGGGAAAGAAAACAGGGCTGATTTCAGACTTTTGGCAGGAGAGCTCTGTACTTGACTAACTTCATCTGTGCGCTGCCGGGAGTTTGGTGAAGCTGACATGGGTTTGAATAAAGAATTTGGGCAAGGGGATGAAATGAAGTGCAATAGAAATACAGGCTGAATTTCAGAACCTAATGTGTAAGTGTGAGGGAATTTTTTAAACAGAAGAAGTCAAAAAGAAATAAAGGTCCTGTTATTTTCAGCATCTGCCTGCAGTGTAAGACAATCTGCTATGGAAGCTGTTTCTTCTCCCTGCCCTGTTCATGTCTGTAAGCACCCCAGTGTCAAGTCTTAGGGAGCAGCTCTCAGGGAGCACCCCAGAGTCAATTCTCAAATCCACACGTACACTATGGATGCATGGTCACATAACATGGACAGACAAATGGACAAAAAGGCCGGGCCTTCACTGGGTGAGGACTGGGCCAGCTCAGCTAGAAGCAAGCAGATCCATGATGCCTCGCACTGGGGCACAACCTCTGTGATCAGTGCTTGCAGTTTAAAAGGGACCCAGGCCAAGGAATTTAGGACACTGACACCTAGAGCAAGATACAGCCTGAAGAGCGCAGCCTCCTCCTTCATTAGGAGATCGTCTTCTACAAGTGGCATCGGGTCTGAAATCAAAGGTAGACCTTAACACAAGGAGGCAGGTGCCAGCTCTAGATGTCTGTACCACTCAGGCAATTAACTGACAAATATAAACCAGATCTCCACATTTCAAAGCTCATTTGCATTGCTCCTGAGACAGTCTGTCGGAAAAGGATGCAATTAGGTTGAAGCTGACGAGATTTATGCACGGGGAAAAAAAAAGAATAAAAAAGGAAATCCATCGAACACCCAGGCAAGTGGCAGCTCTGGCATGAGCATCCTTTGGAGCACAGCAGTCAGTGGGGCTTCAGCAGCTGGTGAAGGAGGCACAGAGCTGCTCCCCCTCCCCGCCAAAGTCAGCAGAGTGGATGCTCACAGCCATGAGCACCGGAGTGTTGCTGGCAGCCTCAGTGGGAGGCTGCTTCTAGCAGTTGAGCTGCTACATCGCCAGCCCAAGCTGCCGTTCGCCCTTGGCAACATGAGCCAGGCTATGTGTGCTGCTCAGCTGATCCTCTGCTGCTTGCACAGTTCAAATTCTGCTCTTCGTGGGTGATATATGTGGGCATGAGGGTCCAGAAGACGCAGCCCCTCCATTCACCAGATATGGTCCTGCTCTTAACAAGAGGGTTGTCATTCCAGGACCATGTGCAAGCTCAGCAGTCACCACAATAAATAGACCTGCAGGTCAGGCAGTTGAGATGTACAGTTGAGATGCACGTTTTTGCGTAAGTAGGTTATTCAGGCAAGGTGCCAAAATCTGTATGACTGTTTTCCTTCAGAACTAAGAAAACTACATTAGAATCCACTGGAAATGAATAGCATACCTGTTACTTAAGAGTATAATCACCTGCTCAGCATTCAACACTAGGAAGACTTGGAGGTATTTTCCACTTGTGAAATTCAAACTTGTGAAGATTAAAAATAAAGCTTTGACTTGTAAACTACATAATTCTGTTCTGTGGTAAAGAGATTGTAATAATTAAATGATTAAAGCATTTTAATGGTTGCTGGAGATGGTTCAATTGGCTTGGAAAAACACATTCCCTCCTTCCATTTTTTTTCTTTTGGCACCACTATGACAGGAGCTAATGGTGTCTGAGCATCTCACTTGAGTCTGGTCCTTCATTTGCCACCGAGCACTCATTTCAGCTGGCTGTTAATAAAAAGCACTCCTGTTTCCATTCTCCAGGCAGGATGGGGCTGTGGCAGCCCTGCAAGCTCTGCCCTGCTGTCACAGGCAAGCCTAAAGCTAGACCCTACAGCTGTATTTTAAGCCAGACAGTAAAACTGTCAGAGTCCTCTTAAACAACTGAATCTCGACAGCCAGTACATTTGCATGTGAATTAGCAGTAGACAAAGAGAAATGATCAGCTATGTTGCCTTTGTCTCACTGGCTCCACTTAACAGTGGTTGTATGGCTCTAAGGACTTGCAGCAGAAGAGGCAGTGATCGTTGATTCCTAGCCATGTCCCCCAAGACAGTCACAATTTCCAAAATCTCTCCTACATCCTCTTAAGCTACGTTTTTGAGGCTTAATAGTCCCAACAGACTCATTCATTCCTTATATGAATACCTTTGGTTGTATTGTTACCATCCTCCAAATCTGTTTGCAGAGAGGGGCCCAGAGCTGCACAGAGATGAACTGGGACCACTACCACTGGGTTCCTTTTCCATGGCCTCTTCTTTTCCCGATAAGTCTCAATATTTAATTGGCTTTTGACTGTCAGTGTGGATGGAGCTGCTCTTTCCATGGACTGTCTGCTCAGAGCCCATCATCATACACACAAAATGGGGGTTCCCCCCACACCCATAAACACCACTTCACACAACGATGTAGTCAGTTTTGTTTGCAATCTAGGTCATTTATCTGTAAGAATTTGATTTGTTTTTCACTGCCAGCCTCATTAGGTCCTCTTGCAATTCCTAACACTCTGCCTTCATTTCAATACCTCTAATAACCCTGTATCACTAACAAATAATAACTCGTGCTGCCTTCCCTCCTCATATCATTTACAAACACGTTGAGACCTGGCAGGTGTTACTAGCACAAGGAAGAAACCTGTGATGACTTCCCTCCACTGAGGAAAATGACCATTTACTTTCACCTGTAGAGTTTTCTATTGTTTAGCCAGCTACTTGGGTGGATTAGGACCTTACCTCTTGTCCTGTAGCTACTTAGTTTCCATAGAAACCTTTATAAAAGGACTATTGGAAAACCAAGGGGACAGTGTCATCAATATCACATTTTAGCTGATACCACCAGAACACCCCTAGAGGTCTGTTAGGCAGAATTTCCAGGTTGACTCTTTATCACTTGCCTGGTTTTGTCCAGGTGTCCACTAATTCTAACCTAAAATCACAGTCTGAGCTAATGTGCTGGCACAGATGTCAGACTTGTTATTTCCTAGATTCCTCCGCAGTCCTCATCCCTTTTACATGTGATTATAGTTACATTTGCCTCCCTCCCATCTTCAGATGGCTGACAATGAGTGTTAATTACTAGCTAATTTCTTGACTACAACTTGTATGTTACATTTCATTTGATATTAATTACACATAGATGTCTGAGTTATTCTACCATTCAGATTTTTCAGGACAAGGAGGAGACTTATACAGGTGCTGGGTTTCATGAAGGACTCAGTTTTATCTGGGAACATGAATTAATTACAAATTTACAAGGTAACCATACATATGGTTTATTTGCTTAGCCACACAAGTTGTTAAGCATCCAATTTACATACAGCAGGACTTTGCTTGCACAGATGCTGCAGAGCATGAGCTAATGCATTCATTTACTGAAAAATCCATCCTGCTATATTTCATTGTTAAATATATAGTGTTTTATCCATAGTTTGTTTTGTACTTTCTTTTTATTTATATCTCTTATCCTCACTACTCTTTTCTTCCAAAAATCTGTGTTTGGAACTGTTATGTCAGTGATATGTTGAAGTCTTGAAAGAAAAATTGACTTGTGCATGCTGAGATCAGTGGAATATTTGCCAGAGATTTCAACATGGTGCCAGTACTTCATCCAGATCTCCTGCTAGTAGTAAAAGTAGAGAAAAATTATCTTCCTTTGCAACCATTCTCCACAAATAAATACTGCCAGTCCCGAAGACCTTACTGGGGATCAGTAAGGGAACCCTGAACTAGGGTGCTGAAAGCAGTGGAAAAACATGTACAGGTGACAGAACCGGTATACAAAATCCAGAGACAAATAAGTTTAAAACAGTGTGAGGTCTTTGGGCAAAACTGTATCAAAACCAGAAGGTAACTCATGGGTGGTGGCGAACACAACAGACTGACTGGGAAACCTAAATCAGCATTACTGAAATATTAATACTCGAAGATTGGATCTTGACAAATCTTTAGGGGAAGATCTAGTTCTGATCAAAGCAAAGTTATGATGTTACAGATGCAGATAGGAGGCAGATCTGTGTTCTCAGTAATGTCTGCATGGACATGGTCTCCAGACATGAGATCTCAAGAAGCACTACAAAATACCTGAGCAACCTTAAAACACTGTTAGAAGTATTGCAGTGTAGGGACCAAAAAATGATATTTTATCCTCTCCCTTTGTACACCTTCCACCCGCTATTTCTGCCAGTAATTTTGGGAGTTGTGCATAACCAGTACAGCAAGGCTTTGACTGATACTACTTACTGCAAATCAGGTAGAATGTGCTCATGATTTCCAGATATCTGACAACTTAAAACATCATTCACTCAGACATACTCAACAGTGAAGTGATGTTGAAGAAATCCAGCCCTAATGATGTTTTTCCCCCCTCTTTAAGATAGAGAAAAATCATTTTTAAGACATGGAAAAAGAACTTTTCCCACTTTAGCCACTTAAGATTACCATTAGATGGAACTGACTTTCATGCTAGACTTGACTAGGAAAAAGTAAGTGGTTTTGAGCAGGAAGAAGAAAGGAAAGACCCCATAACTATGTCCCTTCTGTAAGCTGAAATCTAGTTCAGTTACCAAAAATGAACATGAAGAAAATGGAGCTAAATGCCCAGATGCCAGTGAGTTTTAGGAAGAATTGGGTGTCTACTTAAGCTCCCTCATTATCAAAACAAAGACCTAAGATTCCTGAAACAGAAGATTTCCATGTCTGCTTTATACGTGTCCCAGACAGACTAGCAAAAGAAGGGAAGTATGTGGGATATTGTGAAATAACTCTGGAATTCTGCATGCAAGTGAGTTTATTTTTATTAGCCGTTCCCCACATAAGCTGTGTGCCTGTCAGGCACCTCACCTCAGGTGTTTGTGGCATGCCTGGCTCACAGCGCTTGCCCCTGCTTCATTCATGAAATCCATTTCATGATAGCAGGACATTCCCTGGGGGATTGCCACGCTTCTGGAGACTGGGACACAGCACTCTGCAATGTCACCTGAAGCATCCCGCCGCTGCCAGCAGCGGGCTGCAGTCCTGTCACGTAGTCCAAAGAGGAATTGCATGCATGTTGTAACAACCGAAACGAATTTATGCTGGATGTAGCTCTGTAGCTACCAATCAAGTTGATTTAAGCCAAAGTCTGGCCCCGTATTTCCATGAACCTGGCCAGTTAGCATTCATTTCTCACAGTCTGATTAATTCTAAACTTTCCTTCCATGTGAGTTCCCATTTAATTAAGTGGTGATCCTCCTGCTGCGGCCTCCCTTGGGAAGAGCTCGGTTCTGTGGACTGATGGAGAAGAGGCAGCTGTGATACTAAAAACTAACCTTGTATATAGCCAGTGTGAAAAGCCCAGGACACTTAACAACCTCAACAATTTGACTAGGTACGCTCAAGGAAAAATGGGGCATTTCTGTGAGAGGCAGGCTCTTATTTGGGCCAGCCTTGACCAAACAGGCAGTTGAAGGAAGGACATGATCATGGGCAGAGAGCACATGTTTGCTGATGGCATCTTGTGCAAATGTCTCTGTCTCCTGTAAGAATTCATTTACCTGCCATAGGCTAACCATTTCTAATCAAATACTGTCAGGCACAAATAATTAGTTTAATTGTGGGAAGATTTTGGAGTTTCAGAAGGTTCTGAAACTGAGGGTTCTGAGGGTTCATTTACTTTCTTTCTCTTTACATTTCACTTGCACATATCCATCTTCCAAAGTTCCAGCCAGGATCTGGAGCAGAGTGCCAAACCAGCATGTGGGTGCACAAGTAGAAGAGATTGTGCTCAGGAACTTTTGATTAGCCATGCAGCGATTTCATTTACAGACAGCAGTTGAGCATCATCCAGGAAAATGAGTTAACTGAAACATAATTAACTACATGTCAGCAAAGCAAGTTGAATTAGTCTGTTGAGGAAATTAACGGGCACACAGATACAATGGGGCTTCCAAAGAGCCTATAGAAATAGAATAAAGGGGCACAGCGACCAACTCCCATTTCTAATTAGAGAAGAATGTGGGAATGAAATACAAATTTCCCCCACATCTTTCTCACCTTTCACATGCCCTTTCACAGAGGGATTTTTACATGTGGGAACATTTCAGGCACATCTAGAACTTGTTTAATCCAAAAGTTAAACCATGTTGGCAAGTTAGCTCAAGTCACTTTGGGCAGAGGGAGGCCAGTTTCTGAGGCAGTCAGTCATGCACTGAAGTAATGCCGCGTGAGTTAGGAGATCAGCCATGCAGAAAAGCCAGCGAGCTCTGCACAGCAGCTCATCAAAGGATGTTCACTGGGAACACTCAGCAGTCAATCCTGATGCTGAAACCCGGGCTCGAGTTTCAGTTTCAAGTAAATGGATATTTTCTCACAGGTAGCAGTAAGCCTCTTTATTCGGCTTTCATGCTCCCAGGTCAATTCTTTCCTTCAGATAATTAAACCCAATGTGGTGCTGAGCTGCTGTACAATAGGGCACACCCTGGAAAACACCCCAGGACCTCAGCATGGCCACCAGAGTTCCTTCCTCCCTGTACTCTCCCACCTTCATTTAATTCAGAGCTCCAAAGCTGCCACCCCACTTGAGCATATCTGCAGTATGGGCTCTACTGACTTGGAACCCCTTTGACTAAATACCCTCCTTCAGGAGGGAGTAGGGACAGGGGAGCCCCACTCCTACAGCTCTCATGCAGGGGTCAGCACTGGGTGTGTTTCCTAGAGACTAAATCCCTTTCCAACTTTAAGGGTAAAGGCAGGAATACTTTTTCCATCAGCTCTGGTGGAGGCTGGAGCTGTCTTCAGGGCCAGATGCCTTCCTCAGACAGAAGTGTGTCATTCCCAGTATCTCCCAAGTACTTCAGGCAACAGGACTTGGCCCTTCACACATTCCTGTCCTCACTTTCCTACAGCTTCTTCTGCACAAATATAAGCAAAGACCAAAATTTATCAGCTGCTCACCCAGAGCCCTCTGTGGCAGTAAAACTCTTGACTTCCCAGCAATGTGCAAACGGGTGGGTGAAATTAAATTCTCTTCATCACTTTCATTCATAAAATCATGTTTACTCTTACTCTTGATAAGAAAAACCAAAACAACTTTCCAAACAGAAATGGAAAGCAGCACTCTGTTTTTCTGACACTTTTTGCCACAGTCTCAGGTTTAAACCAAGCCCAAATGGCCACGCTTATTATTCTCCTGTGGGCAATGAGGAAGCAGTTTCTCAAGCTAGAGATGTAAACTGGAGTGATTCATTGTGCTTTACACAGCTTGTGTGCTTTTCCTAGCCAATTTAGGTAAATACGGTATCGGAAATCGGGTTCTGTATGAACAATTGCTGACAATTACTGCTAAGAGCCCCATCACTTTTTGCTTCATTTAATATTCTCTGTAATTATGCTAGTCATAAAGAAAGTCATTCGGTATTAATGTGGATGTCACATGCCCTTTCAGGGAAACCTCAGCAATAATTAATGCTCCATTAACACCTTAAGTGTCTTGTTATTATTTATTCATTTGGCATTAAAATCGATGAGGCTGTTTTAGGGAGGAAAGAGACAAGATATATTGTATAAAATTATTCTTTTCTGTGTATGGCCACACTGTCCCCACAGCAGCCATGGGACATTGTTTCAGTGACGAATGCTAGTAAAGCTGTAGCCTTAGACATATTCTCCTCCCTGCCTGCTGCTGTGCTATAAATAGTTCTAGCTCAATCAGGGAGATATGTAAGACACTTCAAGGGAACAGCAGAGGAAAGTCAGGAGATGGTGTCTGGCAAGCCTTTTGGTGGAGAAACCTAAGACACAGGAAAATTTAAATCTGTTCCCATCTCTATCACTCTTTCAGGTGTCTGTGAAAAACATGGAATAAATCCTCACCCTGTCAGAAGGTCAGGCTTTCGCCTCAAAAGAGCATGGGAAGCCTTTTGTTTTCCTGGGTCAAAGACCCAACATAAAATACTTTGTTCAAGCAAAATACTTCTTTTTTTTTTTCTTCACTTTTTTTTGATTCACCAAGGAAATGATATTTTTCTGGGATTAGTACAATATTCCTTGTGTTTTGGTTTTCACCTTGGCTGCTGGAACAGGTCAACTATTATCTGAACCCAAACTTCAGTACTGCCCTTAAATTAAGCGTCTCAGAGTGTCCTCCAGACCCCAATGGTTTATCCTTGCAAGGTGGGTAGGTGTGACCTGCCAGGGTCACAGAAAAGGAAATCTGTGGCTGCTGTCAGACAAGCTCCCACTGGGAACTTGTGGTACAGCTGGGATGAGAGCTCAGCTCATCCACATCCAACCCCTGAGTTTCACCAGTGGGCTTATTCCTCCTTCACTGCTATCTTGAACTCAAAGGCTGCTTTCAGCTCTGTGTTCAGAGCAGTTTCTCCATGTTTCCCTACTGCTACATTGGCAGTAACTGATTTTCCAGCTATTACCATCATCAACAAACCCACTAACAAGAGACATCCCGGAAAACAGCAATCCCCGCTGTGGCTGAGTTTAATAAGGGCTGGAGTTCCCCAGTCAGGTCTGGGCTGAACATAGCTTTCTCACTCCACAACTTGGAAGAGCTTTTTCTTACTTCCAAAACCAACAGGGAGCTCTTCATGCTGCATGACCCCAGTCCTCAATTAAGCGATCCCACAGCTGTTACTGACTTCTAAAAGTGGATCAGTCAGAAGTGTGGCCTCTGTGTTGAGATTTACCACCAAAGAAAAGGAAAGAAAACCTGCCGCTGACGAAGGAGACAGTGTGACTTCTGTTTGACACTCTCTGCCATCCCACACACATACACATGTACATACACACATGTGCATGTGTGATACTTGATAATAATGTCTTGTCACTCATTGCAAAGCCTCGGTTATATTAGCCAGAACCATATGTTTTTTTGCACACACTAAAATGTCATATACTTACACTCCTTTTATAGTTTTCCTTCCTTGAGGAAGGAACAGGATATGCCGCCTCTTTTTTTGCCTACATTTTGTTTTCCTCTGTGCCATCTGCCCCAGCTTCTCTAAAAGAAGCAATTCAAATAAAAGGGGTGCTCCTCACACTACTGCCAAGATAAGCTGCTTGGCCTTTGGCTGCAAGGGCACTTCTAAAAGGGGCTGAAGGCTCACCTCACCCAGCGCTCCACTAGAAGTGGACATTACTAACACTCATCCTGTGGCTGAGCTACCTGACCATGGCACACACAACTTCTACAGCTTAGCAGGGGGTAGCTTGGCAGATCAGACAGACAGTTTGTCATTTCCCACCATGGGGACCCTGTCTCTACATGCTGCTTTTCCTCCCATCCTAGATGCTGCACTGAGATTGCTACTATAAAAAAAGCAAGTGCGGCAAGGTGCATACAAATTGCAAATAAAAACTTAATGGTGGTATCTTCCAGTGCCCCATGGGGAGTAAAGGGCTATTAGCTTCATTAAAGCGAGGAAAAGCATTCTTTTGTGTTTCCATTTTCCTCTTTACTGCAGCAACTCTTCATGAGCACGCACACATATCTGTGCCTTGGAAACCTTGCTTTGAATTATAGCTTCTCATTACAGGGAAAAGGCTTCAGCTTCAGTGTCAGCTTTCCTTGCAAAATGTTTTCTGTGTTTCCTCCACAAAAACCCCCTTGTTAATTCATCCTGAATCTATACAACCAGAGGTGACAGTCCAAGGAATCTGGGACAAACTCTTCACCTCCAGGTCTGACCCCTACGGTTACTCCCCAGGGTTGCAGAAACCCCCTATAATTGTCTAATCACAGTCAGCAACTCCTTCCTCTCCATTTCCACTCATGGGTTATACCAGCCCACGGCATAGAAAATCCACCTGTTCTGGCTTCCCCATCACTACATGGATTTCTGCAAAGCTGCATGCTTTTGTTTTGCAGATTCCTTCTTTCCTCTCGGGCCTTAGTTCCATCTTTACTAGAGAGTAGCAGAGGAATAAGGTAGCCTAGACATGGAGAGCTTAACCTGAAGAAACCCACCTTCTCGTGTATCACTTAACCCCCTGAAAATAGTGGCCTGGATTTTCTCCTACAAGTCATTTACTTGTAGTAAAATCAAAGATATTTCATTAAATCATGTGGACCTGGTTTTCATTGACTCCATGGGCTGATTCCCAACCTATATCAGTGTAATAGAGATTAAAAGCAGGCCTGTATGGTCAGTGACTACTGGCACTCCTGCTCTTGTATTGGGTCGCGATAGGGTCAAGACACTCATTATCTTTCTGCTTTGATGTCAAACACTGGAGATACACATGAATTACCCCAGTTCAGGTCTGGATTTGGATCTGAATCTAAATTTTCTGTCAGAAAGTCAGGATTCAAACCTAGGTGAGGTTCGACCATGTCAGATCAGTTACAAGGAGGAAATAATGAAATACGGTGGAACTAGACACAAATCAAGTAGCAGTGAAAGTGGCAGTCAGCTGAAGCAATTTTACATTTAAAGGCATGGAATTTATGGTGATGTAAGATTGCTGAACATGTGGCTGGTGAGTATTTCATTGACCAAAGAGTCATGATAATTTAATTCCTAACAATTCATTTTTCCAAAGCAGCATCAAACAGATACTTGAGGGATCTATTCTCTTTCTGTATGAGCCTCATAATGGACTTTGCAAACTGTCTGCCCCATTCCCGATTCAGCAAGCATTTAAGCATATATTGGATTGAATTTGCTCAAGTAGAAGCCAACTTTGCTCACATCTTGCCCCTTTCCCCACAAAGAAAAAGAGAGAGACTCTAAGAGATACCTAGCCTACCTTCCAGCCAGGAATAAATACTACTGTGTCATTGATCTGACATTGCTCTTCCTGAAGGAATCAGTCCATCTATAAAAGTCAGAGGATAATGACTATGCATTACTCAGTGAAGCTTCCTACCTGTGAAAAACAGCTGCCAACAGAGACAAAGTTTGACTGTCAGGAAGCCAGCACACAGATGCTTTGGATAAGGAGTCATGACATAAAAGACGAAAGGATCACTGATGAGGGCATCTGTTACAGATCTTGAAGAAAGGAAGAAGGAAGCATTCCTGAACCATTTATACAGGATCACAAGATACTGTGCTTATTGGGACTTTAATTACCCAGGATTCTGCTGGGTATGAAGTTCCTCAATCCTAAGCCAAAATCATTCTTTTATTCCAGATAGGACCACTTCATGTCAAGGAAATGATAGCTAGTAAATTTTTTAAAAGTGAAACTGCTCTAGATCCAACAATCTAGAGAGGGGAAAGAACTAAAGGTTTGAAGATGATAGAAAAGCTCGTGGTATCAGCCACAGCTTTCTTGAATTTGGCCTATCTAAACTAATACATGTTTCTGTGAGGGCACAACCCCAGAAAGGGGTGAGAGAGTGAAAGTGTAGGTGAATGAAAGCTAATAGGCCAAATTCAGTGACAAGAAAATCATGTCATTCATTCTTCATATTTCTGCTTCATTCATCCTACATCATAAATTGTCCTCAAACAGATTGCAATCTTACAAATCAGTTTGGTATCTGAGACCACTTGCTAAACAATTTGGGCAATGAAGACTTCTTATTCAGAAAATGTCACTGAAATAAGCTGACACTCAAAGCAATGTCACTGGATGTGTAACTCAGATCGTGCACTGCTGTTCCTTGATCTAGTCAGTGTAATGTCACAGAAGTGGTGTTTAAACCCATATTAGCACAGATGGAACATTTATATTTTTTCCAAAAATATTCTGTAAGTGTTGCTTGAAATGCACTCTTTGGGTCTTTTTTTTTTTTTTGTTCTGCTATTAATTAGGTTCACTTCAGTGTATTTGCAGATGAGTTCCCCAAATGAGCTCTAAACTTAGATCTGCTTCTAAATACAGGCGTTCCCTCAGTGCCACATGGGAAGGGAGAGAGCTATGAGCTCTGTCTGGTATGCAGCATCTTTCTAGGGAATTGCAAAGCATGGTGCTGTGTGCGTCAATACAATAAGCAGGCAAGCTTGCTTAACCACTCACTCAAACATGTGCCTTCTCTCAGCTCTGCTGCAGTATGAATAGGAGTAGCCCAGTCTGGGGGATTCCTCCACGAGGTCTTTGGTCATGGAAGACTAGATATCCTACTCAGGGAAAAGAGGGAGCTAAAGTCAGCATCAGGGTGAATCAGAGTAGAAGTATAAATTAATCTAAGAGATACTAGCCTCAAACTGGGGTCCAACTGCAAGCAAACTGTGTACTATTATTGCTCAGAGGAGCTACTGAAAATATTGGGCACTCTGTAGAAGACAAAAGTATGGATATAGCGGAAAAAATTATATATATAATGGAAATAATTAAGAAAAATAATACCAGGTTTTACATATACTGTGGAAAACAAAGCACTAGAAGAAACAGGTGAAGGAGAAATTTTATAAGAATAATACCTGACTGAAACAGTGAGCTGCTTCTTTAAAGGGTCAGAAAGCACAGCCACAGAGTCTTTATCAAACCTGCGCCTGAGAAATCTCTCTCAGAGGTGCTGAACCCTATTTTGAGCTCATTCCAATGATTATATGTGTTTTATTTGTACTTCTGGTCTATTAGATGCCTACCGTGAAATCTTCACTCTGTGGAGAACTCAACTAATACTAAACTTTACAGAGGCAAGCAGAGCTGAGTAAGTCATGGAAGGAAAATTAGTCATGTAACAATGCTTAACTTTGCTAAAAAGAGCATAACTCAGTTGTTTCTATTACTTAGATGCCCTCTCTGTGGGTAATAAACCCTCACTTGCATGGAAAGGCACTGAAGGCCATGAGCTGACAAGTACCATCAGGTGGGTGTGTCTGGTTAGATGGCTTGAAGACACAAGGCAAATCACTTGTGAAAATGTTACTGAACTCACAAAGAAACGAAATGCAAAAATGCACTGCCGAGTGTTGAGCCTCATACATACCTCATATACAACCTCAGAGGAGTGTTCAAGGGGCTAGTAAGAGTGTGCTGCTTAACAAAGTGCTCTTCTAACAAAAAGGGCAGGCTGTATTAGCACCTCTGGGCATATCTAGGATGGCCTCCTCAGAGGAGGACACTGCATTGGGTGGTCTCAGGCGTAGCTTTCCTTGTGCCTGACTTGCACATAGCTTTTATATTTATTTATAATGTTCTTTACATATTTATTCAAAAGTCTAATGACATTTAAATGAAAAATCTCATGCTGATTAAAAGCAGGTAGGGGAATAGCTGGGAAAATGAAATGCACCATACATAATCAGATCCAGATGACATGCAGCCAGGGTTTTGAGGGAACGAAGCTAATGAATATAGTGAACCTCTGGTAATTAGATTTGAACAGCCGTGGCAAAGGGAGAAGAGGGAGGGAAATGCAAACATGGTATAGATCTTAAAAGGGGGGATAAACAAGAGGAAGAAAAGAGTTATCCTAACATAGGCTTATAAAAAGCCCACATCACTGACTGCAACCCGCAGAGGGAGGACTGTGGAGTGTTTCTCCAGCTTTCTCTTTCAAGCTTCACATCATCTTTCTACTCCGCATTTCCACAGTTATGCGCATTTTTGTTTCCTCTCCTCCCCCTCTTCTGCATCCCACCCTCTGCTTTTGCCCACATCCGATATTTTACTCTCTCTGTGATCTCTGGAGTTTTTCAGAATGAAAAGCCCTTCCCTGACTGTTTCTGTTTCTTTTCCAAGGTACAGCCTCTCCATCTTGTCTATGCAGTTACTGAAGCAGTAGAGCTCCACATTGCCCTTTCCCTTTTTCAACAGCACTAGGATAAACCTTTAATTCAGTACTATGTACTTAAAGATGTGCATTTCTTCAACATGTGAGCAGTGCCACTAAAATCAGTGGATTAACTGGGATGTTAAGAACCACGGGTTTACATGCCTGCACAGAACAGAAACTCAAGCATCAATTCATTTTCATTTCCAAACTGACTTTTTCCCGACCATTGCTGTTGTATTCAGGCCCATCTCCTCGCTGGCACACAAACCCAGAC
This sequence comes from Pezoporus wallicus, assembly GCF_028554395.1. NCBI lineage: Eukaryota > Metazoa > Chordata > Aves > Psittaciformes > Psittacidae > Pezoporus > Pezoporus wallicus. The sequence goes on from NW_026637663.1 coordinate 8,735,054, forward strand.
TCTTCCCGCGCCTATTCTAGCAGACACCAAGCTGCAGCCAGTCTAAGCTGCCATCTCCATGAGTCCCAGTGCTGGTGAGGAGAAGCCTGGCTTTGCTTCATGCCCATATGGATGCCTGGGCTCTGAATGGAACCTGGGGCTGGTAGCACTGGCCACCCTGGGGGTGGTAGGCAGAGGGCACTTGTGACCCTTGGCTGGTCTCCATCCCAAGCTGATCATGGAAGGGCTTTTGTGCAGCCCCTGTTGACTCCCTGCACTGACAATAGCCCCCTTTAAGGTGCTGTGCACCCCAAGGTTAGAGACATGATGGGGATGTGTGACCAAATGAACGCCGCTCTGCTGTCTCCCGGGCACCCACGCAAAAGGGAGATGGGGGAACAAATGAGTTACAGTTTGCTGAGAGATTTGGTGGGCTCGGGGGCCTGACACACTGTGCACCAAGCTTCCATGGGCCTCACTGGACAGGTCTTTGGGTGAATTCTTCACATTGCATTTGAATTAGAGCAGAAGCCTACCAGGACAAGATCCTGCCCCTTGCTACACCCAGGCAACCCCTAGGACATTGGAGCATCCTGTATGCAAAGGAACTGAAGGAAGAGAATTGCATTTTTCCTTTGTTTTTTCATATGGACAATGAATTCTTTTAAATTAATCTAAGAATCAGCATAGCTATTTGAACTGTACATTTTTACATTGAGTACAAAGTCTTTAATGTCTTTCCAATGGAGAGTTATATAGAGTGTTAACAGAGCTGTCTGTTAGGCAACAATTCCACTGGAGAAGCAGAAAGGGAGTTTAGATGGTGATAAAATGGAGGACTTTTTTTTCTCTTGATGTCTTCACTGAAGTGTGCAAGCTTCTCTTGGGATCTATCATTTGGATTATAATCTGAACTACTTTCTGTCAGAATGCTGCCTCCCTGGACCAGAGAGATTAGACTAGCAATAAAAATACAAATTCCCTTTGGAAAATTTAATAAAACCTCTTTTCCTCCCCTAAGTCAGAAAATCCTTTAAAATTATTTTAGTAACACCTAAAGCAGAGAAACAGACTGGAAAGTGTTCACTTTGCAAGGATTTTGATGAAGAAGGCAACCTCTCCTTACAGCGCAGTTCATTACTGATGAGTCAAAATGATTTGCTGGATCAGAGATACTTCCCTCTCCAGGAGATGTTGATTGCAGCAGTAGGCTGATCATTTGCATATCGCACAGCACAGCTCAGTTAGCTGGGTTTGAGGCAATCACATGTTAAAAGGCAATTCGGAGAAAATTACATATAACTTCAGATGTCATTCAGAAAGATGGGGTAGTGGCATCTGTTTCTCATAACCTTTGAAACGTTACACATGTTTCAGAGCAGTACTGTTTCTTCAGAAGTAAACCATATAATTTCTGGATTTTTAAAAATTAAACATGGTACATTTAATTTAGGATATTGTTATGCTAAAAAAGACAATGCTAACCTTTTTCGACCTTCTTTGAGGTGTAAGTTATCGTTGGCAAAGTCTCTTTTGGTGTCTTTGTTTGATCCAGGAATGTATTTCATGAATTGTCTCATAACTTTAAGTGGTGACTAGGCCTTATTGTTCTAGATAAGGTCACAAAAACAATTTATTGAAGGCATTTGACAAAGAAAGGAAAAATTGCCCACTTTTCCCATCAAACATAATTACCATTCACCACATCTAAATGAAGTGCTTGTTGCGTCTTTACTGGAGACCAAAAAGCTGCTATGAATCGGTTTATTTGTCCATTAGCAGAAATCTAGTGCAGGGAAAACAGAGGAAATGGGCTTTAGAATTAACCCTCTTAGTGCTCCGACAGAAAATTGATAGATCTGAAGCTTATTCTGGAAGCTGATGCTGTGGCAGGCTTTTCTTTTTATGAATGATGGAAAGCTGTAAGGGAAGCCTCCTTCCCCTCCTGCTGGAGCACACAGGGTCTGGTAGTGGGCTGGAGAGATGACACGAGGGCAGGGGAGCAAGCGAACCCGGAGTCAGGCTCCACAAGTTTATTCAATTAGGTATTAGAAGTTTGGAACAAGGTTTCATTTGCCAACAGCTGTATGCAATCATTTGTGGTTTTGAGGCCAGGGTAATTGGCATGTTATGAGCTTTTGCCTCGGCTTTTGGCATCTGCCTGGAAACCACACGGGAAGAGGGAAGGCTCTGCGCGGGGCTCAGCCAGGAGCTGTCCCCAGGGAGTGGAACCTCAGGAGCCGTCAGCAAACAAACCTCATCCAGGTCTAATGGGTACTGGGCAGCTGCTGCCCACCAGCAAGCCCCGGTGGGCGGGGGAAGGAGTCCTTGTTAGAATGCATCCTACCAGAGCCAAGATTGCTTCATGTGCATGGATTTATGCTTTTAACTGAGCACAAATGTTTTCAGGAAATCGACTGAAGCTCCTCGTTAATTGGAAGCAGTGAGGGAATTTTATTTTCCATTCTGTGCCTCAGTCTTCAGTGATCCAGCACTCAGCACTAAGTCGCCACAGCTCAGAAGCTGCCACTAGCTTTTATCCAGCAGTGACATGACCTCCCTGGTGTCCCTCTGAGCAGCATGGGACATTCTCCCTTCATACCATGTTTCCTTGCAGAGCATGCTAGGAACTGTGCACAACCTACACACTGCATCCTCTGCACCAGTTCTGCTGCCCCTTTTTCTTTTCCCTTTCACCAATTCACCACCTCTTTACTACGGGATGCTCTTTGGGGAAGCAATAGCCATTTACTACACGTTTGTACAAGGCCCAGCGTGGCAAGCTCTACCCAGGCCAAGACTCTTTGGAACCACTGCAACATAAATTTTACATGCTGATAACCCTGTGGTGAGTCCATGCTTCACCATATTGTGAGTATCACTAGATACTCACTAGTATCACGCTACCCCTTTTATTATCACCTACAGCCATTTACTTACATCCCCCTGTTCAAGGGGAGTCAGTCTTGAATAGGCTCTCTGGCTCACACTGTCATAACCGACATCACATCCTGGCTTCTTAATTGTTTACACCTGAAAGAGTTGCCCTGTAAAGAAGCTCCCAGTTGATGTCTAATTATTAACTAGAGAAGAAGAGAGTCTAAACACACAGTGTTACCCTGAATTAGTGTTCTTTAGTTAGAATAATGGATTGCTTTTTCCCTGTGGTGCTCAGAGCTTTTTACAAAAAAAGAGGAACATTGTTATTGCCATTTAAGGGGTGAAAGAGCTTAAGAGCAAGGAAGCAACTGTGCCTTGCCCACAGTTACACAGCAAATCAGTGGCAGTCACTGGGACTACATACAAACCCACCAAAAGCTGTGACATATCCATGCCCCCAAGGGAGAACTCAATGTAGTTAATTAATAATAACAGAAAGCATCATTTATCCCATATTTGTCTGAGAGTCAATGCCGGTTGTTTTGGCAGGCACTCACACACTGTTTGGTTCATGTGAGCCTGTTCTTAACGTGTGCTTAACAGCTTGTTAACAGGACTGAGAGATGCAAATGAAAGCCTTCAAGCTTCACAATAAGCAAACTTCACCCCTTGATCACAGTGCAGTGTGTCCTCCTCCTGACAGTTGTGGGTTTATGGTGGGTCAGGTGGACAACAGATGCTCACCTGCTTAACTGCAGTAGCTGTAAAGTTCTTAAAACAACCAATGAACAAAAAGGGGCCATCTACTCTAGCTGCTCTGCAATCAGGCAGGAGCTCTTCAGATATATTTGTCTGGATGTCTCTTCTAATTTCCTCTCAGAAAACTCAAGCAATGGAGCCTCCACTCTTTTCTTGGGTAAATCATTTATTTCTGCAGCAAGACCCTACTCCTCTGGTGCTGCTTTCCTCCCCCACCCCATGTGGCTAATTTAGCTTTTCCATTCGTACCCATGTTCGTTGGCGTGGATGCAATGTGCGGGCTGAAATGTCGTCATTCCTGCTCACGATTGCACTGTTATGCTTGCTCATCTGGGCTCCATCTGTGGGGTGTTGGTAATGAATTCCTATTACACTAGAAAGCAGGAGGAGCGACGTCTGAGAAGCATGGGAATCCTGACTATAGCACAGAGATGGGTGATCAAACCCTGTTTATTGGATGCAGTACTGGGGAAGCTGTATGAAACTCCATACCCTGTGATTTGTGAGAGGTCTCACAGGATAACCACACACTCTCATCTAGCAGAAACCCTGTGCATCTTTTGTCTGCCTTTCATGCTGTTTGTTTTAGTGAACACTGGGTATAACCTCAGTGACTTCAGAGCTTAACATTCAGAGTGCCTGTGTGGTGTTGAGAGTAAATAGGAGTGAAGCAAGTATCAGTATTGATCCATGTGGGTCTTCTGTGCTTCGTGGTCTCTGGGCAGCTCAAGTAAGAAAGCTAAGCTTATAGGACCAACAATTTTCTCCAGAGGTTTTGTACTGCATATGGGGCTGCTTGCTGTCTACAACACTATGGAGCTGGTACCTGAAAAAGTATCCTTTTTAGTGAATCTGTAAGAACAGAGACTGGCTTTGACACTCAAAGTTAGTGCTAGGCAGAATATGGAGATATGTGGGATGTGAGCTGGGATTTAGTGGTCACACTTTCTGCTGAGGCATCTGTCTGAAACCCAGTGAGAGGCTGATGACTGTGAACCTAAGAGAGATCTGCAGTCATGTTTGCAACACATGGTCACAGTAGAGCTGCTGACCATGGGTGAGACAGAAAGGGCCGCTCCAGTCACTGTGTTCCCATAGGGTAAAGATGCTGCTGTCCATAGTGAGAAGAAATACTTGCCTAGAAAATAGAAAAGTTAACAAGGAGTTTTTCCTTTTTCCTTGGTGTCCCTTCTATGTAGCCTGAGTTTTCTGCTGCTCAAGGGAGAATGCCAAATACATCTCTCATCCTCCCAAGAAGGAAATGTGGTTAAAAAATGAAGAGCTAGGCATATATCTCCTCTGAAAATCAATGGGATTTATGCGTTTCAATCTCTTTCTCATTTTGAGACTCTCATCCCACACAAAGTACTTAGCTATGCTTTATATGGCTTTATATTCCCCTCCTTGCAAAATGACCCCCTGCTTTTCATATTCATCAACAATGGGGATAAAAACTAGCCTACAGGCCAGTGAAGGTAGGTTTTGTGTTTGCCTTCTGCATCTTTGTCTAACCCTCTGACAGAGCTCTGGAAAAAGCCCAGGCTGCAGCCTTTGCTCAGGGCTGAATGATAAGGTCAGTGTGTGCCAGGATGGAGGTACTTTGCCATACAGTGACAGAGAAATGGCCAGCTAAGCTGGAGGTCATTTCAAGAAAAGGTACAGCACTCAGCTGTACTCACCTTCAAATATGGCAATCTCACAGGCTTGATTCTGCCTGGAAAAAGCAGCACTGTGGCTCATGCCAAATAGTGGGGGCAGGATCTTTCTCATGATGCTCCTGTAGAAATGCCTTTCTTACACGCTGGGAACGAGGAAGAAGTAGACAGAGGCTCAGCTCAGCTGCTAGAGTTGAGGTCTTCAATAAGCCATCTGATGATTTCTTTGCAGATGAGCTGGTTAAGGAGGGAAAGCAGATGAAATAGTGAGCAAATGTCACTGGCATGGCAAAGCCATCCAAGAGTTCATAATTCAATATGTTCTCTGAGAATTCCTTTGGTTTGGTTTTACTCATGTGCAACTACTATTACTCTGTCATTAAGCAACCTCTGGAATAGCACAATTAAAATCAAAACCAAATCCCACCAGACACGCAGGAAAGCATTGCTAGAAGTAGGATTATAGCAGCCGCAGCTTTTATAATCTCATTTTCTTCCTTATAAAACTAATGGGTTCTCCTCTTTCTCATCCCTGCATTGAGGATCTTGTGGAGTTGAGGACGCTTTTTCTGCACATGAGGACATGCTCAGTTTGGACTGCATAGCCCCTTTTCTTCATCTCTCCTAATTCTCCTAGCTTTTCCTTGCAGTGGTTTGCTCTCATCTGACTGCTTGTAAACCAGAAGTCTGACAGCAAGCATCTGAAGTGTCAAATGGATTGAGTATGAGATGCAAGAGTGAAAATACAGAGCTCTCCTTGCAGACCTCAGGTCCACTGAGATTGGAGGCTGAGTTCTGGAGACGTTTGATCTTTAGGCTGTAATTTATTTTAAAGTTGATAAATCTTTATACTGAATTATATGCTGGCATCAGAACTCTTGTTAAAACCTAGCACACGGGACTTCTCTGGTTACTCACTACTTTACACAGTACAGGGATGAGGGTCTCTGAGGAAAGGATTTGGTACTAGGATTTGAATTAAAGGAGGCGCTTCTTTCACACAGCACTTGGTTTAAACTGTGGAACTCACCACCAGAGGACCTGAAAAGGCAAATGTGTAAGCAGGCTCTGCAGAAGAGATCGGCTGAACTTGGGGAAGACTGGCCCATGAGCAGTGGTTGAAGAGCATGGTAGAGGTGGCCAGAAGGAAGAGTCAACACATAGAGAGCCCTGGGTGGGTTGGAAGGTTTGGCCAGCTAGTGTGGCATGAGGACTTGGACTCTCCTTCTCTGGAAATATTCATGACTGGATTTGACAGGGCCCTGAATAGTTCAGTCTAGTCCCTGCTCCCCATAGACCAGATGGTCCCCAGGGGCAGGGACCGAATCCAGACTTTCTGAGATTCTGTGGATTCAAGCCTGAAACCAGAAAGCCAGGATGAAGAGAGGATCCATCTTCCTTTGTCTTGCTGCTTTTGTTTGTCTAGGTACCTTCTACTGCCCATTGGCAGAAACAGCTTGCTGAGCTGGGTATATCCAACCTGAAACCATGCACCAGTTTCTGCATGCTGAAGACCCCTTTGCTGTAAAACCCCAATTTCCGCTCCAAGGAGGATGAATGTAAATTCAAATTTTACACCAGAGATCGGGCAGCTCTTTGACATGGCTGTGCAGTCATTGAGATAAGCTGTATTCTTCAGATGAATTGTTAGCTGCTGCCCAGAAAAAAAAGGAATCAAGAGAAACCATCAGGGAATAAGAAGGAAGCAAGAGATGTGTCCTGAACATCGCTGCTTCCATCAATAAAGCTGTCTCTTGTATGTGTGCATGCCTGTATACCACATATGATCAGCAGATAGCGTAACTTGCAAAACCACTGCCCCCAAAGGACCATGTCTGATCAACCCAAAACAATCGTGAGTTCACTCAAGTGCCTCATGACTTGCATTCACCAAAGGCAGCAGCTCTCTCTTTAATGGCCATAGCATGTGAACAGGGGAAGGAGGCAGCCAAGCGGAAGGATGACTGTGAGGGTAGGTCAGTGCTGCACACATCTTATGGAGGGAGCCCTTAACAGAGTGACTCTCAGGGCATGGCAAGGTGGGCCCTCAACAGGCAGTGCCACCCTTGCTGTGCTGATGCCAAGGGAGCCACATGGAGGTGTGTGTGCTGGAGGTGCATCCCTCTGTTACATTGCCTCTGTTAGTAATACAGCTGCCACAGTAGCTAACATCCTGGGCTCTCAATCAAATTTACTTCAAGGTCTTTTGTCCTCACTGGGGCGGTGATCTGGAACAGTGGTGGGCTGGGCTTGTTTCTGGGCCAACTAAAAGCTTGCTCTGAGGCACGCTTCAGGGGATGCCACTGTGGCTCACAGACTTTAGTCTCATGACCTACCTGTTCTGTCTGCTCTGCCTGGAAAGCCTGCAGAACTCCTTGTGTTTGTTCTCAAAACAAGCGTGCGAATACACTCTTTTGTTGTTGGATTTCTGTTTTGTATTTTTCTATAAGAAAACCAGAGCAGAAGAAGCCCTTGCTAACAAGTCAGTGGGAGCACCCTTAGCTGAGGGAAGCCAACAACAACAGGGGCACCGCTTTCAGGCTTCCTCACAGCAAACAGCACTGAGCAGGCCAGAAAACTCCATTTGGAAAGAGACACCGTTGGCATTTGCTTTATTAAAAAATGCTGCCCTTGGGTCCTTCAGGCACTGCTCATGGTGAAGCCGGGGACCTGGCCGTGAGCTTTCCCCAGCCCTGCCGAGGCCTCACTTCTCTAAATCTAACACCTCTACAAGGTGCTGAGGTTGGTGTCAGGCTCCTGTATGGATCTAAGGGTAGAAAGACACCTGGGTTTCTCACCCCTGCTTCTCTGGGGTTGCATAGAGGCTACCAGGGCTAATGGATAACCCTGACTGTCCCCAACACACAGGGAAAAATGTCCTGCCATCGGAGCAGGGCAGCTGAGCAGGGGTCCCTGCTCTGAGCAAGACATCCTGAACTCAGCACAGACAGATGTCCTAGTCCTGGCTGCACAGCCACTAGCCAATGTACCCTGTGGTCTGCCTCATACATCCTATGCTTTGTATTTTCTGTCTGTGCTCTCCATTTGCCCTCTAACCTCTTCGAACTGTCTTTCCTTCCTAATGTCTAAACAGCACTCACAGTGGGACTCTCACAGGATTACCATCCAAATTATAATTATACCTAGACACTATATTAAGGTTGAAAAGCCAAGTACACAAAAGTTAGAAAACGCTAGACTTAACATTGCCCTGTACTTTAACACATTCAGAGAACAACCTTCCCTTGGCAGCTGCCACAGTTTCTGTACTGTTTGCTGTGAGTGGGAGAACCCAGGGGCATGGTTTTGGGTGTTCTCAGTAACCCTCTGCTGCTCCCACCAGGACTCAGACACAGGCAGCACCACACACTCCTACAGCAAAGTTGTCATGCAGGGCTGGCTGAATGTGTTGGAAGTATCAGCCCTTGTCAGGCCAACGGGGTGGAGGAGCTGATGGATGGAAAAATATCTCAGAGATAGAAATTATTTCTAGCCCACATCACCTCTGTGTCAAGCCTGGAGGGCTGGTACAAGGGTGAGGATGAGAGTGAAGAGTAGGGAAGAAGGGTTTATGTTGGCTTTGCTCCAAACAAAACACTCTTTCAGCTTATGCTTGCATGACACTCTTGGAGCCTGTTTTAGCCTTTGCAACTCCTTTGCTGGTGTGGTTTTTTTTTCATGTTACTTAACATATTAAGCAAGGATGGAGGCAGGAGGAGATCTAGCAAAGAGAAGAGAGGTCGTGGTGCTGAGTGCCACCTTGGTTAATGGAGTCCTTCCTGCTCAGCACCTCAGAGATGTTAAACACACCATTCTGGCAATATGTTTTGCAGGCATATGCTTTGCTTTCTCATTTTTTGAGTGCTTTCAAGTCCTTGCTCCATACTGCAAGAGCACTTGGACTTGTAGGAGAATATGCTATCAGATTTTGTCAACACAGCCATTGGTCTCTTGAATTCTCAGATATGGCTAACTGGTTTCACCAAAAATTCAGTCTGGGGCAACCCCCAGGAATGCGAACTTTAAGACTGCAAGATGAAGTGTTGGCAACACTCATAAATACCTCAAATCAGGCTCCTGGAATGGGAAGCATTTGCCAAGTTTGTAAGAGGCAAAACCAACCCACAAAACTCGAAAATAGAGCTTGTCCCTATAAATAATTAAAAGGAGCAGCTGCTATCTAAAAAAGTCAGTGCACGATAGAAAAATGTCCTCCAGGGTATTTGTGTATGCTTGCAGGAACTGGTGTACAGCTAGAGTGGGTTTACAAAATGCATGTCTGAAGCTAATTAGACTGTACCTGTGCTTTACCGTGAGGGTGGCTGGGCTTCCACAGTCAGTATGGAAGGCTGTGTCTCTCCAGCACTCCTGGAGATCACACAGATCACATCAGCTGTAACCACTGAAGACTACTTTTCTTCCCCAGCCCTGTTGCCATCAGGGTTAGAAAGCATTGTGTTCAGGTGAGGCTCTTCTGCTTTGGTCAGCCAGCCTGGCAGAGAGACAGGCTTGCAGAAAAATGGTGCTAGGCAGCCATGGTAAGGGTTCCCCTAACGCCGGCAGACGTCACTTTCCAGCAGCCTGGGACTTGATTGAATCTGATCTTGACTATATGAAAAACTCTTGCTGTTGCCTTTTATGCTGTTTCTTTCTTTTTCCTGTTTTCTTTCTCTTCTTCCTTTCCTTCTTGCCTTTGTTTTTTTCCTTCCACAACATAGTCACCACATGCTTGAAGTGGGAGGAGAGAAATCAAAAGAAAACATTTAATACTTCAAGTGTTTTTAAGCCACCAGCAATCAGCCTGAATCAGAATCACCACCAGAAGCCTGGAGAGGTCATCACTGGAAATAATCCAGCTGGTGAACTCCTTACGGATGTCACCTTTCTAAGAGCAGTGCCATTTCCTCATGGTGTGGGTGTACTTATTTATTATGTCATTAAAGCTGTTTTCTTTCGGGCAGCCTTTTAAGATCTTCCCTGGGAATTCACCAGGCTGGGCAGCAAGCCAAGTGGAACCCCCTAAAGTTAAGTGCTCAGCTCTGTTGGACATAAGCCACTTAATATTTCAAAGACAACAGAAGTGGTACATATCTAATTTATTTCCAGTAGGAAAGAAATAACTAGGAAGTAACACACTGGGCACATCACAACACACAGGCAATGCCATGGCGACTCCCCTTTCTTCAGACAATAGCAGGGTGGTGTTGTCCATTCACACAAGTCATGATTATGGACCCTTCACCCTTCTTGCCATGGCTCCAGGAAGGCCAAGACTATTGCTCCAAAATCCCATTCTCTGTCGCTCTGATGTGCTTTTACTGCTGCTAAGTCCCATCATTGCTGCAAACCTTTCCCCTACTCTGCTTACAGAGCTCAGCCTGCTTTCACAGGGGAATGCCACCACAGGTTTTGAAATGTGCTTTCCACAGACCTTCAGCTGGGTTAAACTCCATTGCTGGCAGAGTGCAACACACAGGGTCAGCCACAGAGCTTGTCCAGGGACAAGAGAAGACTCCTTGGATTTCAGCAGGTCAGAGATCCAGCCTAAAGGAGGGAGGTCAGCAAATTCTGTGCTCTGGCTCTCTCTGTTGTGAGGAACGACGCTGAATGCCAGGATGATGTGCTTCATCCATGGCTGAACCCAACTGCTTCAGGATCTTACAGTCCCAAGTGAAAAGTATTTTTCACTTACCCTTCCTACATATATGTCCTGGATTAGGTTTACTGTCTGGTCCACCTTTTGGAGTAACCTCCTTTGGTCTGCTCAGTCGTGGGCTACAGTCCTGAAGGGCTGCCAGCTTGTCAGGAGTGTTATTACTGTAGGACTTCTTTGACAGCGATGGAGTTACTCCAGATGGCGCGGGGGTGGGGGGGTGGGGGGGTGGGGTAGAGGGAAGACCAGTATCTGATACCTCAAGACAGTAAAAACCCCCATTGTGACCCCTATGTCTCTTGAATGGGACCTCTGGGGCTTGGTGCCCCCTCTTAGCAGGTTGGGCCAATAAGAGATAACCCCTGTTTTGGAAACCCCCATGTGCCTGGTTGTTCTCCTTGCATGCTGGGACACAGCAATGCAGAGAAGCTGTTAGAGAAACACTGCAACAGGGAAAGGAAGCTGCCACAGACACCAGCAGACCCAGACATCATGTCAGGTCTTAGCAAGAGCCTAGCTGCTTAGAGAAGCAGGGGAGCAGGCATGCAAAGAGACAAGACCAGAAACATAATCATTTCTGGTTTTGATGAATAAAACATATCTGTCCTCACAGACAGGGTGAAGTATTAAAGACCTCTCTATCAAATATGTGTTTGCTTTCTGTTTTGTCTGAGCTTCAGGGGCTCATTTTGCCAATGGGTATTTGTATAGCTGGAGCTGCCATGTTACAGCTCATGCTGCTCACGTTAACATCCTGACTTTCTCTCTGCCAGGAGCCTGGGATCTTGACTCAGCTGTAAATACATGCTGTAAAGATGAACCAGAGGAGCCAGAATCCTTCCTGGAGGCCAGGTCCAGTGCTGGCTGGCTCTGATGGGCTTTCCTTACATCTCAGGATCCAGCACTCTCTTCACAGTAGACCTGAAGGGCATGAAGAAGAGGTATACATTAGAAGCAAAAGGTACTAACACTTTCTAAGGGGTACTCAGCAGAACACTCTGGGAAGATAGGTATGGTCTGTGGTTTCTTTGTGATACAAGGGGTGAGAGGAAGGATGACTGTAAAATACCTGTTATGACCCAGGAACAAGAAAATGTTAACAAACATCTACTAAAAAAATAGCTACTCTTGAGCCAGCAGATAGGGACTGCTTGCATCCAAGAGTCTGTGGTGGCTATGCTAAGTCCTATGGATCTTTGTGGAGATGCTTCCAGAGGATTAGGAGAAAATTAGTATTCTGTTAGACTTGCAGAGGTGTACACTGGGGAAGCAGGGCAATTACCACATTTCAGCTCATAACAATGGGTTACAAGAGCTGGCTGGGGCAAAAAATGCTTAGCAAAGAATTAAAAAGGAGTAGTGTTACAATTTAGTAGCTGCCCTCCTGAAAAGGACCTCAGGGTTGTGTTGAATGCCAATATGCTTAAGAGCTGCCAGTGTGCTCTCATTGGTCTGGGCTGCATTTGGAAGTGCATCTGAGCATTACGCCACAGCTGGGAAGGTCAGCACTGCCCTGGGTTGCAGAACAGGTAACTACCAAGCAAGAGGGAATCACTGCCACAGCCACTGCAGGAGCGCTGTGCACACTCCTGGGGTCAGTGAATCAGGAAGGATGCTGAAAAATTGGGGAGGATTCAGTGAAAAGCCGTGAGAATTGCTGGACAGTTACATTAAGCATCTGCTTTAGTGTTGGCAAGACTAGAGCCCAAAAGAGTAAAATGAAGAGTTAACGGTAAGAAAGACACAAGCAGTGGAGTATGAAAATGCTTTAACTTCAATAACTTAGACCTGACAGGAGAGAAAAAAAACCCAGGCCTCCTCATTTTGCCCCTCCCACCACCACTTCTGCAGCTACCAACTGCTATGCTTCAGCAAAACCTGGTTAAGCCTTATTTTTACAGTTGTTTGTGACTGTTTGTTGTGGTTTTATAGAAATACAGAAATTCATTAGTTTACAGGGCAGTGAAATGCTTTCCACGGCCTGCAGCTTTTGAAAGAACTTAAATAGTAAAAACTAATCGTTGCAGGTTTTCCTGTGCCCACTTCTTTTCAGGAAAAAAAAAATAAAATCCAAAGCATTTTATTTCAAAATAAAGGAATCAATAATTACTAACATGCAGGCTTTTCCCACATACCACCTTTCTACACAGAAAGAGCTTAAATGACTAAATACAGCGTGTTTTGCACAAAAAAAAAAGAGGCATTTTAGTTGGGCCATTAATAGACATTTAACTTTAACAAGTGACACTATAAACATTTCCCTAAAATTCACCAGGGAACCAGGATTTTATCACTTTAGGAGCACTGCATGGCTCTGCGATATGCCATGATGTTGGATAATGATCTAATAGGCCCCAGTGACAACAAGCTGGCACCCTGCCATGGCTACGTAAAACCGCCCCACAGCTGGGAACATGAGAAAACCTGTGAATAATACCTCCTGATTTCCCAGCTGGTAGAGCAGCGTGGGCTAATGTGGTTGCAGCAGTCTCATACAAATAAGGCACAAGGTAAAATGCCTGAGCCGGGGCATTACTGCTGATGGTTAAAGTTTTTAATTTCCATCACCCTGAAAGGTAATTGGGAAGTTGTTTCATTGTTCCACCTTCAAAATGAATGAAGGTTCATTTAAAAAGAAAACAAAATCATGCATTTTGTAATTGACTGGTTTAATACTGCTTTCTGATTGCCCTTTGATTATTAGTATTTCCTATTTGTAAAAACCTAAACAAATATCTGAAGGAATGGTGCAGGTAGCGATAATGATTACTGTGAAATTCTGCATGAACAGGGAATGTTTTAGTTCACTTTTATTTTGAGACATTTCATCCAGCTCATGAAGGTCTTCTCTGTCACAGTAGATTAATAAAGGAAGAACACTATTAACTGAATTTGTCATCATTTTACCCTTCCTCTGAGGTCTGTGAGGCTCTGCAAGACTTGCTTGTCTTCATTTCCAAGGCTTCTCATGGAAATTTCCCTCACTTTGAAAGTGGGTCATATTGGTAGCGATGTTCTTGCTTGTCACTTGGAGTTTCAGATTCAAAGCAAAACAACAAAGAAGAGTCTTTTCTTGAAAGTTCTCCAGAAAAATGCAATTCTAGCCTTACTCTGCTACAAAAACACACTGCTGATTTTACAGGTTTTAGATGCAAAACCTGAGCTTTGCTGATTTTTTCCTAGAAAATGAGTTTACCTTCACTCAAATCAGGGAATGTGGGCACACAAGAGGAGACCAGGGAAGTGCTGCATAGGTTTTGTCTGCAGGACCAGTCTTTCCTAGGGTCTGGCATCAGGTTGCTAGTATTTTTAGATGATTTACCCATAGCTCCTTGTTGATCTATTATAAAAAGGCAGTGGTTTACGGAGTTCTCATTTGGGCTAACCTCTTCATTTGGGGTGAATTAAGCAGGCGGAAATTGAAGAAATCCTTCTGTAGTATTTCTCACTTTTGCTGTCCACAGCTGACAGAGACAATATCCCTTACCATCCAGCACTGAAATTGGTGCTGACTTTGAAGACAGCTGGGAAAGGCTGAAGCCCCCTACCAAGGCACCTGCTGTGGCACCGAGTGGGCAGTTACAATGGTCTCTCCCTTCCATCCCTGCACACACCCCTGGTCCTTCAAACTCACCCCAGAGGCAAAAATTTGCCATTTGCCAGCTGTGCACTGAAGCTCAAATGACTTCAGAAGGAGCCATCCATATTCTCCTGCTCCTCCATAACGGCTCAGTAACGCTGAACTCTTAGTCAAGAGGAACAGCGGGAGCCTGGCTCCACTCTTGCCAATCATGAGAGTAAAGCCAAACAGAACCATGGTCTGACCCATGAATTCAGGCAGTCAGCTCTGCAAACACTAAAGGGAAGAAAATTTCTGTTGAAGAAGGATCATTCTCACTGCTTGCAGCACACTTTTTTTCATATGGTTTGGAGTTTTTTCCTGCATGTTGCTAAAAACAGCATCACAAAAAAAGCCTTCTTTCTAGTAAGTTAATTTGTAAATCAAATAATCTCAAAACAAAAAAAAAACCCACAAAGCAATAAAAAATTAAGGTAGCAACCAACTAGAGACCTAGAAAGAAGAAATACAAATAGAAACATTTATGTAGGAGCTAAAGAAGAGGAATATAGTTGACTATCTCCATTTATTAATAAGATTGCTGATTATGAAACAAGAAACCTCTGGAAGTTTTAGTACAGTTGTAATTTTCAAAGCTAAAAGCATCCTTCTGCTTTTTGACTCACGTTGTTTGAGGCTAAAATTTAACAAAATCAGTCAAAATACTTCTCTAGCCAGTAGGCAGAAACTCACCAAATGAGTTTTGTCAGCGGCTGTAGCAGATAGGTTAAGCTTGCAGGGGACCGGCTAGCCATTGCTAGGCAGTCAGCCTCTCTGAGCTAGCCTTTTCCACCTGAAACAGTACAGTAGCCCTTCCAATCTTCTCTTACATCACCCCATAGTGGCTCTTCAGTCACCCACCTGGATTAGTCTTTATCTTAATAAATAATAAGGATCAGAATAAGCAAGCATGTGAGGTTTCAATTAAATATTTAAAAGGTCAGTGCTGTGGCTGCTGTGCACTATACTCACGTTCCACAGTCATTTAATAACAGTTTTCATTCAGAGAAGATAAGCACCAGAATATATAAGATATTGCCCTAGCTGCTTAAAAAAATCCCTCTATGTTAATCCCTAGGTAAGCCTGAGATTTTTATCATACAAGCTTAAGAAACTGATAGGAAGGTTTCTACAGCAACATCCACCCATCTACCCACTCAGCACTTAAATTGTAATAGGTCCTTTCATGACAAGTGGTAATCATCCTCTCCCCATGTCATCTCTGCCAGACATTGTCATTGGCACACAGGCAGCAATTTTGCATGGCAAAAAACCTAAACAGGTGGAATGGATTTTATAAACTTTTTTTTCCCTGGGCTTCAACCAAGCACGACGTGTATTTCAGAGGCAACAGCTAAAGAAAAATCTGTCTGAAAAGATCAAATTTGCCTTCCCCATGGCCCTCACAGCACTGGTGCAACCAGAGAGGTGTGTGTGTACAGAGCATGTGAGCCTCCGGGCTAAGAGCCTTGTGCTCAGCCTTGTCCCTGGCACAGCCCCCATTGCCCTGCCTTTCCTGTGGCCTAGCTCTTAATGTCAGACAACAGTCCTGCTGGGAAAGAGCAACCTAAGAACAGCTCTCCTGAGGGAGGTATCAGGCCTGAGGATCATTATGAAGACATCAGATGGCAATGTGTTTAGAAATGTGAGCGTACCATAGCTACGGGAGCCCTGTGGTTCCTCTAATGATAGCATTATGAGTGTTTTCCTGCTTTCTGTCATCTCATGTGCAGTATGCAAGTTCTGTGTGATGGGAGCATTTTCATCTTACAGTTGTGGGCAGCAGCTGCTGCGATACAGACAGCAAACAAACAAAAGGAAGAGAGAATGACAGAGATCTTTAATAGAATTTTTTGTGGTTAAGTTTTTTATGGTCTAACAAAATCTATAACCAAAGAGAATGAAGAATCAGATGAGTCAGGTCATTGTAGGGCATCTGATGCTCTCACAAGCCATTTGAGCTTTGCTTATGTAATTTTATTGTCAAGCACAGCATGATGTTAGGCATGCACATAGTAAGACTGAGGCTCCCTCTTCCCAGGTTCCTTGCTCCATTAACCAGTGACATCAATTCATATGTTAAGGGGAAAAAAAAGAATATGTTAAGGATTGCTATGGATTAGAGGTGGATGAAAGTAAAATTTCAGCTCAAAGCCATTTCAAACCTGCAGTTCAAGTCTCTCTCTCTCCTCTTGGTCCAGTCTGAGTGTCTCAGGTTGTGACAACTCCTGTATCTGGCTGCAGACTACTAAGGTTGGGGGGATCTGGCTATATGGGCGGTTTGCTCCTGTCTGAAATGAAATATCCATCCAGGGTTACAGTGGAGCCCCATTCTGTGATATAAAACCTATTTGATAATTTAAGACACCCAAGAGCACTCATGTTTTTGAAATGCCTTGCTCGGCTGTCCCACAAACAGAGGGGCAAGCTGTAATTTTAAGCAGCAGCTCATCAGATTTCCAGCCATCACCTACTAATTGATCCACCGCAGAGCTCGCACTTGGAGTCTCACTTTCAGAAAAGGGCTGCAGTTTTTCTGCCTTTTTGTTCTACCTCCCTGAGGAGCAATCTAACCTGACAAGGCATTTTTCAGACCCACCCACACTGGCATTTTCAGTGGGAATATACAAACCAGTAACCTCAGCTGTCTTCCCAAAAGGGTCTTCAGAGTGAAAGGTCTGGATAGTTTGATTGCATTACATCCTTATCCCTGGATGCCTTTCTGTCCAGAAAGAAGATGACCAAGCGGCCCCTTCTCTGTTCAGCCCTGAAGCCAAAATCAAAGAAAACAAAACTTCCCCCCAGGATTTCCACAGCACAGTTGTTGGTAGGAAAGTAGCTGAGGAGCACTGGGGCAATGCAGGAGAGTAGCGTGTTGCTCTGGAGAGGATGGAAGGGTTGAGGGAGAGTTTAGGGAAAATCATGGTGCTTTCCCCAAAGCATGGTAAGGAGTGAGAGCTGTCTGGAGGGGCAGGAGGGGGAGCCCGTCTTGCCCTGCTGCAGGGGATGGTGGTGCGAAAAGCAGTAGGGGTGGCTTTTGGGACCTCCTGGGGACAATCTGCAGGGGAAACCAGGAGCACCACACTGCTCTGCTGTGACAGCAGCAATGCTGAGGAATCCCTCCAGCCTTGCCACTGCAGGCAGTGTGAGGTGCAGCAAACACCCTCACATCAGCTGCACTACCAGAGTGTGACAGCTTGGTCTCCTGCCCAGTCCGGGGTGGCCTTCCACCCGAGCCAGTGCTGCCCCACGGGCTTCCAGCCCTCCTCCAACCAGGTCCCCTCTGCACTCCCACAGTGAGCCCACTGCCCTGTGCATCTGCTGTCAGACAGCCCATCCCACCCGGGGCTATCTGCTGTCACTGTGATGCAGGGAAGCAGGAGAGTGGACATCCTACCCACAGGGAGTAGCCCCATCATGAGTGGTTTGGGATTGCGATGCCTCCCGTTGTAGGTGTGCCTTCCCCCATTCCCTCTTTTGGGTAGGTGCCCTGAAATCCTGCTGCAAATGCAGCCTGCTATCAAGGGGAGAGCTATTTACCCTCATGGCTCATTTATAAGCCATCTTAGAAAAACATATGCTCGCCTGTGCCACGCTGAATGAAGCATGAGGAACCGTCAAGGTTCACATAAACACCCCCTGCTTACTTTGCCAGCTGGTTGGGGTGCAGGGGTGCCAGGCACTGTGCATTGCTGGGGATGGATAGAGAATAAGGATCCAGGGAAGATGTGGAATAAGGAGCCACTGAGTGGAGAGCTCATTTCTGATCATTGGGGAATTTCATGCTCCATCGGTACCACAACTTTGCGCACAGATGAAATATTATGCGGAGCAAGAACCCCTTCATCATATAAATCAAACCGAGGAAGCATGAACAAAGCCCTTTCTGTATTCCTTCCCAAGTGCCCCGCTGCTTTGCTGAGTGAATGCCACAAACTGAACTTAATGACTGAAGCCTTTTGCTAAGAGAAGATTAATTTTATGCTTTTCCCAGGCTGGCTGCGGACTCATTCCTGGGGCTGTCAGAGAGCTAACCTTTCCCTGTTAATCTGTCTTCCATCTTAATGAGGGTACAACAAAGCAAAAGTACGCTTAGACTTAAAACCAAGAATGCATTAAATGGCAGAGTATAAACCACCTTCTGCAGAGGGGGTGAGCAACCAGCGCTGATAACAATATTGAAAGTGGGGATTAAGCAGCAGAGCACGGAGCCAGCATATGGCAGCCTATTGACCTGTCCCATATGCAACAGCTATTGTTTCCTCCCCACTGTACCGCAGCAGCCCGCTCCCCTCTCTCCACCCCTTGCCCTCCCACTTGCTCACTTCTTTTGCAGCAGGAGGGCCAGGGCTGGGATCTACTAAAACTTGACATTTACACATGAATTGTGCAATGGTGCATCACAGAGAGCCAGGGTGACCTGGGCCACTAAGCACTGTCCTGGTGATTAGGCTTGGCATTAAAAAAGGCCAGCAGCAGCAGCTATTGGAGAAGTTGCTCTGGGTGTGATGGTGGAGAGGGTTTTACAGCAGCAAATCCTGGCTTCTTGCTTTCTTGGGCAGGGCAGGGTGGGGAAGGATCGGATTTAGCTGCTGAAGTGCTATTTTTTGGCATAGTTGGCAGAGCTTATAAGGAACAAATTTCCAGACCTGAAGGCTTTTCCACTGAGCAGTAGCTGGAGAATGCTGAAGTCTTCACCATCCAAAATAAGCAGAGCAGCTTCTAGTAGGGGCTTGTCCACATCTGGGGAGATCCTACTGGGGACCAGTCATGGGTGTTCTTTCAGCTCCTTGTTGAATGGTGAGAGACTCAATCCAAATCTTGATCATGTTCAGGCAGAAGATGTTGGTTGCAAAGCCTGAGCCACTTGTTCTCATTGGTCTGGAGTGGCTGATAAGGAGCTGCGAGGTCTCATGCACTGTGAGGATCTCTTGGTTGAGTTCTGCTTCATCTACCCTCACCAGGACATTGCTGCAGAGCCACATGGTCCTGGGGTCCTGGGCTGGGCTGGGCTGTGCAATGGTGTTCAGTCCAGTTCCTCTGCCTTTCCAAAATGTGCAACTTTCTCCCCTCATCGCCACAGCTCATATCCGTCACTGATAACACTGCACAGAGAGGGCTGCAGCATGGGGAATCGCATCACTTGCCTGACAGTGTTGAGGGCAGCTCCAGGCATGGGGTAGACCTATAGTTGCCTTGGATGCCCCCACAAATGCATCACTGTGGCTCCCCAGCAGCCATCAAATGCAGGCAGGACAGCGTCAGAGGAACAAAATCCAAATCCAGATGAAACCTAAGGGCAGGCACCCACCTTTCCTTAGTGAGTTGTTTGCTCTTACTCAACTGACTGATATGAAGAGACCTCGTGGGCAGAACTGGATCACAGATAATCCTCTGTGAGAAGATACTGATATGAGCTGCTGCTTGTAGCAGTTCCTGGCAGCTTTCACAATGTGGGATATCCAAAGGACTCCCAAACTAAAATGACACAGCTATTTCTAAATCCTACAAGCCATTAATCCCAAACATGTTTCTTAGCCAGAACTCAACACATTTACTTAATTTCTATCTAAACCCATAAACTAAGGCTCATTCATTGATGAGATTTCAAAGTTCTTGAGAAAAGCTTGAACTACCAGGCCTTATAAGAGCTTTTGGAGCAAAGATGTTACTCCCCACAAAGCCACCTTTGCCTGCGTTTTTCAGGCATCCCTGCATCACATACTGAGAGCTCCACTTTCCCTCCTGTGCATACACAGCAGTTAAGCCAATGTTGCTGCAAGCACAAGGACATGCACATCAAGGAAAGAAAAGGTGCTCTTGCTGTCGTAAGATAGTATTAGTCACCATGACCTGAATTATGTTCTATGAGTCAATGGATACTAAGAAAAACTTCTTCATTATGCTTGTTGCCAACCATGGGAGCAGGCTGCCAGGGCAGCTGCGTAACCTCCATCCTCGGAGATAATAAAAACCCAACTGGACATTGACCTAGACAACCTGGTCATCTTGGCCTTGCTTTGAGCAGTTTCATCAGCTGCAGGTTGGCTCCCATGCTGGCAAAGGCTGCTTTCCCACTGGAGATGGAAAGCACAAGGGTGGTACTTGTCTGCATGGAGCGGAGATGGCATTGCATGCACTGCGCAAGGCCTGCTGGGGGGCAGCTTGTGCTGGTTTGGCCAAGCACCACACTCACAGTGTCACACAGCTTCAGTCAGAGCCTGCATGTGTCCCTCCTGCTCCGAGGGTGCCAGAAGTTTGCCTGCAGTGTACAGTGTGGCTGTATATAGCTTTCCTTGCTGGAGTCAGTCAAAATACAAGATGGGATTTTCTTAGTGCATTCCTCATCAAACTGGCTAAGAAAATTTCAGAGGCAACAGGAGGTATTTAGCCATCACCTCCCTGCTTTCTATTCTGTCTGCCTCCAAACTATCCTCTCCCTCCAAGTCACACACTATGCTCTCTTAAACCACAATCCCCCACTTTCACTGTCTGACCTGTCTTTCCACCTTGTACCTTCCAAAGAGAAATCACATCTGATTAAATCCAAATAAAGCCCCCAACCTCCAGCAGAGAAGGGGCAGAGGGAGCTTGTCCGTGATGACCCCCATATTGCCTGCCATGCCATACCATACCACACTGCAGGTTTATGTTCAGGTACCACTGAGAATCAGAGGCATTGATAACACAAGGATGGAGCTGTACTGCTCAGGGGCAGGAGCTGCAGGCAATCAGTGGAGGTGAAAACTGAGAACAAGGAAACTTGATAAAACCAGTAGGAAAGCGACTCAAGACTTCAAGGAAAGGCAGCTACAAACTATGCCTGGTGAAATCTCCTCCTTTAAAGGCTGGTGGTGAAAGCATGGCAAAGGCTGCTCAAGCTCCCTCAGAGCTGTGCTTCTTGGTGGGGGTGAGCGCAGGGAGCAAAGCCTCTATGTGATTTATCTATTACACACTGAATTAAGCTGAAGGCCAGCACGTCCTGTGAGCACCAAGGACCTGTCAGTAGCTGAATGGGAGCATTGTGCGTCAGCTGCTGCTGTCAGAAACCAGGTCTGCAGTTGGCAACTGTCTGCAGAAGCTCTTTTCTGGCAAGGAGGGCTTTAATTGCTCGCTCACTTGGTGGCATCAGTGCAGATGCTTGTATCTTTGTGTTCCTCTTGCAGGGAAGGCTTTTCACCAGGGTCTGTGCTGCAGGAGGCAGGGGAGGAGAGCATTTCTTAATGGGAAAGAGGTGAGATCTCATCGGCAGAACAAGAGCAAGTAGGGCAGGGCAGTCTCACCTATGCTGTGTGGCCTTAGAGAATGAACGTGTAAGCAAGAAGACCAAACCCGTGTGACGAATCTCTGACTTAGTTTGACCCAGGCTTTTGGAGGGGTCACACAAAGGTTTGGAACATCTGAGTGCTTGAAAACTTTCTTTAGGAACAAGTGGGCTGGAGCTGTCACATTTATTTGCTTTTTGGGACAGTGGGACAGCAGATGAACATGCTCGAGCCTTTAAGTCAGTATACTAGAGTTGGGCTCAATGAGCAGAAACTCTGTGATTTTGCCCTTCTTTCACCCAAAGTTTTACATTATCTTAATTCAGCTGATTCATGTCAAGCCTGTGTCCCCTCTGTACCTAGCTTATTTGATGCGACAGGCTGCACTCAAAGTGAAAATCTCTGCCTGGAAGAAGAGAATAGTAGGTGCCTTTATTCTGTTTGTATCTCCTCTGAAGTAACAGGAGTCACACTACAGATTAACTTGGACCAGGGTTTTTACTTGACCATCATTAGACAGGAAGGTTGCTCAGGTCTGGGACACTGCACTGAGACACAAAGGCACTGCATCCTTTGTAATGCAAATGTGTTTTCTGCTTCAATAGGCTTCAGAGAATGATGGACAAAAAAAACATTGTACAGAGATGTCCATGGCTTCACTCTTATTCTTCTGTGATGTATAACTTCAAAAGAAGGCATTTTAATTTGACAGATGGACATTTAATCATAAATAATAATGTATACTGGTTCCTAAGACACAAGCACATGGCGCCTCTGCACCTGTAGCCACTCTCCCTTCCTTACAAAGGAAACTTCCCCTCTTCCAGATCATACAGACCATTTTAAAACCTGCCTGCCCTTCCAGGCAGATCCATCCAGCAGAGCCCTGCAAATGCCTGTCATTGCTTGCATGGCAGACTGCAGGGTAGTGAGACACTGTCTTTTTGGTGAGGGGTTCACTTCAGCAGCTTTGAACCTGCCCTGAAAACTGTGTGAACACATCTTGCCTCCTAATTGCTACAGATGGAACAGAAGGGGTTACTTTGAGTGTTAGGTGGATGAATTGGTTGGGGTCTGGACTGAAAAGGCATATCCTGGGTGGAAATGCTGCAACCTTCATGCTACAGATGTTTTTAGCCTGTTTCCCTAAGGAAACAGGGCTTATAGGATCAAGCTTTGTGAGTTCATCCGCTACTACGTGCTGCCAATAACTTCTCAACTTTCTGGCCAGTTTCAACCATTTTGACAGAATGGCAGAGGTCTAAAAGCTGTTACTTTTCTTCCAGGTTTTGAAAATAAACTATGAAGCAATGGAAAAAAATCTTGCCAATATTCCCCTAGGTGAAAGAGATGATAATAAACTCATTTCTAATAGACATCGGATGAAGCAGACAACTGTACTGCAATTGCTCCCTGAGCCACTTCAAACACCTTCCCTTATGACTCATCTCTGTGAGAAACAACTTGCAAAATAATGTCACCTCTTCCCACCACAGGCCCCAAAATAGTGGCTAGGTTCTCAGAAGAGCACCCATGCTGCTAAAAGATGGGCCAGAAGCAGCATCCCAGGAGCCACTTGGTGCTGAGCACTCTGGAGGGTTCACACTGTCAAGGGAGTGGAACATCCCTGAAACTCCTCAGCTGGGGCTGAGCAGCCCTGGAGCACTTGTCCCTGGCCAGCCAAAGTGCCACACCGTGTTCATAATGGCTCTACTGTGATACAGGGTGTGCTGGAGAAGCAAGCAGTATGGGGATGCTTTAAAGGAAAGGAAAACATTTGGCTTGTTCTGAAGTCTCATAGAGATTTCTTTTTCTTTTGGGCACTTGCCTGCCAGTTGCAGCCATTCCACATGGGCAGCAGTTAAAGCCCCAGTCCTCCACTCACCCCACCACCCCAGCTGGCCAGAAACCTGCTCACTGTACAGAGGAAAGGCAAACACAGTGATAACAGAGAGCTTCAGCTCTCCAGCAAAGGAGATAAGTGTTTCCCTCCTCATCAAAGCCTTTATTCCTTCTCACGCTTCTGCCACGTTTGCAGGACATGAGGGTCAGCAACACTGGAACAGTGGTGGGGACAAGCACATCTCAGGACTGGCCTTATGCACTTGATGGAAATGGAACATAAAACTCCTTTGTGCTCTGTCCTTCCTTTCCAGCACACTCCCCCCTGGTTTCTGTTGTTAAAACCTAGAAGGCAGTGTATTTTCTTATATTGCTGTGAAAAGTTTAAACAGAGCATCACTACCGGACCATGGGCTGGAAATGGCATGTCTGGTGCGCAGAGACCACAAGCCAGCGGTTGCTCATGTCCACCTGCTTATGGCCATCTGCTGCCTCTTGTCTTGCATTTGATTAACGAAGCTTCCTGGGGCAGAGACAACCTTCTTAGGCTGCTCGGCACAATGGAGCTGCAGTCAGGATTAGGTGCTATGACTATAATAATGAATACAATGATGCTAAATCCAGTTGACAGGTACATGACAAGAACAATGGTTCTAAGAGACATGGACTGTTGCTAAGACACCTAATGTTGTCTGTGTGGCAGCATTAGGAAGAAAGGAGGTTATTTTATATCAAGACCTGCCTGGACATGTACACATAGGCTCTATCCTGCTCCTATCTTTCCCTTCAGAAGTCACTTAGTTTCAGAAGAGTTTCCACAGATGGGCAACATGCAGTTTATAAGATTGAATTTATAGTCAGGCACTGAGGCAGTGATATCCAGAGAAATTTAGGCTGGGGACTAGAGCTGAGTTTCATTTTAGAAGGCACTAAAACCCACATGATTTGTGCTTGCAAGAAGTGTTGTTTCTGGTTTTAAAGGATTTAATTCAAGTCTGGGTCATGTTTTCTAGGCAGTCTGGAGATATTCCAGAGGATTCCGCTTGTGATATTAGTGCTCACTTAATACAGGGGGTATGTGTCCAACAGACAGGAAGCACTCTGTAATATGTCGGGTCTGTGTTTAGAAATAGGCTGAGGAGATTTAGAAATTTTGTGGATTTGCCTGCCTTTGAAGTCAAATCAGCTTGAGCCAAAAAACTCTGAATGCAAGCTGGAAAGCCATTTCAGGGCTTTGTATTGCTGTCATGGGCTTAAGAGAAGCCCAGGGACAGCTCCTCCTCAGCGTGACAGAGTGCTTCAAGTGCGTTTGGCTCCGAAAACATCCTAACCAGGTACCACACTTTTGTAGCTATGGGAGAAATTTGGATTTGCCTCCTGATGGAGACCCAGTTCAACAGGGTCTGACAATCCTTGTATGCTCTGCTCCTAGGCTGAGACCTGCAGCACTCTGCTCCCTCTCCTCCTGCAGCCTGATCACGCATTGACACCATCATCGTCCAGGTCACCAGCAAGGACTGGGTCTTGCAGCAGTGCCCTTGGAGGGCAGCCCCTCTGGGTTGGATAGAAAGAGGGTGTTTTCTTTGTCTCCTTTTGTGTTTTGTGGCACAAGCCTTGTATTACGTTGCTCCAAATTCAGACTCTCTTTTTAAAGGCAGTGGAGCAGAGCAGCAAGAGCAACACAGGAGCAGGAGGGGAGGAGGCACCCGCCAACTGTGCAGCACACAGCATGGTCCTCATCATCCAGCTCCCTCTCGTCTCCCTTTCTCCTCTATCGCATGCACACACAAAGAGGTTAATATTTGGTTTAAAATAAAGCAGAGTAATTTAAAACACACACTTTGCAGGCAAACCAGTGTTCAGTGTAAACAAAGAATTAAACTGAGAAGATCCATATGCACTCGTTATCAGCTATTGCTTTTTTTTTTTTTTTCAGGGAAATCTAATACATTTAAAATAAACCCATAGCATGAAACAAAATAAACTAAGGTCTTGGTTAGTTTGGTTTGATTTTTTAATTTAATGAGGAAAAGAGTTCTGTGATAAAGTAATCCTTTCAGAGGGAAAGGCCAGGGCAACGATGAACATGTCAGTCACATGTTGGGAGAAGATTAAAGTCTAATAAGAGTCTCTTTCCCACAGTTTTTGGAGCATTGCAATATTTCTGTGCTTAGAACAGCCTAGAATATCCTTCTGGGCTGAGGCTCCAGAGCCCTCGCAGCTCTTTGAAGAGAAGCAGAGAAGCCCTGTAAAGACCCACTGGCAAGTCATAGAATCATAGAATAGTTTGGGTTGGGAGGGACCTTCAAAGGTCATCTATTCCAATGACAATGAGCAGGGACATCTTGAGCTAGATCAGGTTGCCATCATCTTCCAACACTCAGGAATTGAAGAAATCTGTTACAAGCTGCCCACACTTAGGCCCCTAGAAGGGGAATCAGACTTTGAGGATTTTGATACATTTGGTGGGGAGCTTTACAAAGAAGCCAACAGGAGCTAACAGCATAACTCCCACCAAGAATGGGCAGAAGGCATTTTACTTTCAAAGTCTGACTATTTTTCTTCTAAAAAGTTCCTTCATGATGTGGCTGGTACCAACATGTTACCTATATCCCTTTTGCCCAGTGTCACCACTGCTTGGAGAGAAGAGAGTTAATTACACATGT
Organism: Pezoporus wallicus; assembly: GCF_028554395.1. NCBI lineage: Eukaryota > Metazoa > Chordata > Aves > Psittaciformes > Psittacidae > Pezoporus > Pezoporus wallicus. The sequence continues at coordinate 8,761,372 of NW_026637663.1, forward strand.
AGATTAGTTATCAGCCCTAAGCAAATTAGATAAATTTTTTTATGAACTTGTCTTAAAAAAAGATGTGGCCTTCATGTGGAGCCTCCCAGTTCAGCCTGAGGAAGTGTAGTCCCACTACAGAGTAACCTGGTGCTGGGCCACGGCACCTGGAGCAGGTAAAACCCAGGCTCTGAATGGAGTATGCACAATTACATAAAGTCCAGGCTGAGAAAACTCCAAAGACATTAACTTTCTCTAATATTTGTGACATGGTGCAGTTCAGGAAGAAATAGGCATATAGAGGATATAGATGTAGATATAGATGATATATACATATAAAGACTGCTACAGATACGGATACAGATATGGATATGGATACAGAGATATGTACAGGGATGGATATGGATGCAGACACAAATACAGAGGCAATTCTAATGCAATAACAACTAACAAGGTGGGAAGTCTCTGAGAGACAGGAGTCAGGATGGAGGAGAATTTAAACCATATGAGCTCTCCAGACCCAGACCATCACATCAGATGGGGTTTTGAATCTTTCTCTTTAATTTTATGAGTATGCAGTCAGAGCCAGCCATGACAGCTGTGGCAGAGCTGCTGGGAACACGGCTCCCTTTTGAACAAAAACCACTCTGTGTTTGGTGAAAAATGGGAGCAATGAGGAAGATTGAAGCAGGGAAGTGGAAGGTTTCATTATTGTCACAGAGTTAAATATTTTGATTTCTCGGGAACAGCCTTTTAATGTGACTGCTTTTTAAGGGTTATTATCTCCACTGAAACATGTTAACTAGAAAGTCAAAATTGACACAAAATGCTTCAGTCAAACTAAAATCTCTTCTGGTATCTTTCTTAGAGAACTGTGGGGATTGTTCTGTTAGGGTTTTGTTTTTTTTTTCCCTCTATTTCCTATCTGGAACAAGAGGAAATGCTAAAGTCCCAGACCCAAGGCAAAGTGAAGCATCGCTGCTTTTTGCAGCACTCGGTAAATGATGCCATACTGAGGGGTGTCTGCTTTACTGCCATTTGTGTTTTAGGAGCTCACTTTTATCACCTCCAGCCCTTGCCCTGCAAGCTTCTGGAGCAAGGAAAGCAATAACTGGGAAGATAACAGTACCAGTATGGTGGTTTGGCATAGGTCATTGGAAAGGAAAGGAAGTCCACACAGAACTGAGAGCTAAGGCAAGAGAATCCTGTTCCTGCCTTCACCATAGGCAGCTGCCTGCCTCTCTGTGCCTGCTTCCTCCTCCTGCCTACAGAGGTAGCAAGGATGCTCTCTTTCCATGATTAAGTGCTTCAGGTGAAGGGCTACAGAATAACCCAGTGGAATAACTTTTGTCACCACCTCTGGACATCAGTGCTGCAAAAAGCAGCAGTAAGAGTGGGAGCTTCTGGTTTAGTATCTGGGGACAGAGGTTTGCATCTGCCCTCAGCTCAGAAAATTAACAGTTTTGTAGAGCAGAAGCCTGGTGCAAACGGGCACAGCTACTGCTTCTGCTGCCTGTGAATCCTGCGTGTGGAATACAAGGAGGGAGTGGAAGCACAGACTCTCCCCCCCTGTAATAAGTAAGTGAGAGAAGAGAGTAATTTCCTCTCATCCTGGTGAGTGCCGGGGCTGTCTGGCCCTGCAACATCTGCATGTTCTTACAGCTCAAGGAAGTGTATAATCCCATCCTGAAAGAAAGTGGTTTCTTATGAAAAATCCAAAGATCCCCACCCTGGAATCTGCAGGCAACTGAAATGGTCGTCCCAACAGATGCTAGCAATTAGACCTGGAGAGGCGGCCTGCCAGGGGGGCTGAGGGCTGTCCTGGCACTTCGGGGCACACAGACCACAGTGGGTGGCCACATTGCAGCTCCAGAGGACACTGGGTTAGACCTAGAGCCAGATGAGTGCAGGGCTGTGTGAGGCAGAGGGAAACTGCTACTCTGGCACTACAGAGAGATCTGGAAAAGGAGTGCCCAGCCAAGACCCCCATTCAACTCCTCCTTCCCTTCTGACCCACATGTTGTTCTCAGAGAAGGGGTAGTAACAGGCCGGAGGGGGAGCAATGCACTGCTAGAAACCCTGCATGGCCAGAGCACAAGCATCCTATGATGGTGAGGGTATGCCCTGTCAGGTGCCCACCCTGGTAGTGGCTGGGACCTGGGAGCCCCATAAGGCCCAAATATAAAATTATGCATAAAATACATAAAATAGGCTCTTCTCCAGCCTCCTGCCTTGTCTCCCTTTTTAGTAGGTGAAGAGGCAAAGAGGAGAGGCTGAGCTTCATGAATTTCTGGTTTCAGGATTTTCTTTCACAACTGGGTATTCCTCATGTCCTGTGATGACGCCAGAAATTGTGGAGGTTTGAAAATAATAAAAGTGAAGAAAGACATCATTTGCTGGGCACAGGGAGAATTTCCTGCCTTGCATCCCCCATGCTGTATGCCCAGCTGCTCCACAGGCACCAGTAGCACCCACTGACAGGGGATGGCAGAGCAGGTTCATGGGGGTCAGCCAGCAGCCACAAGCCAAACTCACAATGGTGGCAGTCCTCTGCCTTCTCCCTGGCAGGCCACCTCTCTTCTACCAAGCTGGCAAGTGAAAGAAGTTATCAAAGAAATATAGATTAACTCCTCCCCTGGTCAGTGTTCTCAAGAGTACAGGAGGGGTTTGAAAGACCCGCAGTCAGGCTGCAGCACCGTAATGTCACCAGGTCTCACTGTCCCTACAGGGAAGCAGCAAGCCTCATCCCAGCCAGAATTTCACTTTGAAATGGCAGATATTACAGTCAGTCTATGAAGTTCACCGGGGACCTCATTATTGTTAATTACTTTGAACAGAAGATGTTGGATACTCTGGTGGTGGGGAAAAGGCACAGAGAGAAAGGGAGAGAGAAAGGGAAAGAAATACAATAAACCTTGAAATCTGCTGGGAGAGATACAGATTTCCCAGAAGTACTGTTTGAATGATCTCATCTGGAAACTCACTTTCCCCAGCTCCTCAACTGGGGAAAGAGAGGGAAAGGCTGGGGGAGAGGTAAACCCACTGCCACCCAGGCTCACTCAGCTCTTACCAGCTCTGAGGTGCTGATAATCCTTGCTTTCCTTGCACACTAACTCTTGCCTGAGACAGAGATCACAAACCAGGTTAGCTTTGATTCATGTGAAAATTTGCTTTTCCTTACTTGGTTTCGAATTCTGGACAAAGTAGGCCACTTTGGGAGGGAAATGCTTCAGTACTCCCTCTGCTTACAGAAGGTGTTCCCAATCTCCTCTGCCATCTGCAATTAGTCACACCAAAGCCCTGGAGAGGAATATGCCTGAAGGTGTGCTGTGGGGGAGGATGCAGGCACAGTGACCCTGGAGCATCCTTCCTCTCCCATTTCAGTGAATGGGAACCTGCCCTTTTTTGTGGACCCATTTGCAGATGCTAACTGTAATTAGCATATTGCAGGCAGGACATTTGTTATCTGCTAGAATGCTAAATGTCTTAGAGAGTGCAGAAAATTAACGGGCATGAGTAAAATATATGATATGTAATTCTTCATGGACTCCACAGTAATTAATGTAGCTTTAGCTAACAGATTGGTTAAAACTCCAGAGCTGAAGGGAGTTAGCTGTACACTTCATTCCCACCACGACTGTGAGAACCCTGAAAACCACTTCGAGAAATTAGGGAGGAATATTCCTCCCACACACTGGTACTTAACTTTGATATGTGTGTGTGTGTGCCTCCCAAATGAATGAAGGGTGATATTGCAGCAGGGTTTGGGACTGGAAAATGCAAGCTGCAAGTTTTAGATGATGATGGTTCCCAAGGATCCAAGCCAAAGGGATGCTCCTGATAGGCAGAGGTGGCATGGGTTTAACCGAGGAAACTCCATGAAACAAAGGCACAAGTCTGCATTACAAACCTTGCCCCCCACAGCGGGGGAAAGGGAAGCCAATTTCAGGCTATTAACATTCATTTAATGAAAGATGGACCAGATAGGCCCACTTTAAAAAGTAGTTCAGGGCACCTTCTGGTTCACATGCATTCATCTACAAATCAGCTGCCAGAGCTGTGCTTTGTGGATCGTAACTGGAGGTGTCACATGGATTTCTAAAAGCCTGTTTCCTGGAACAGGGCAACTCTGAATGCAAACAGAAAGTCTGGCTGTAGAGCTGTCAGAAGAATCCCACACAAGGCAGTTGTTAAGAATTAATACAGGGTGGTTTACCTTTGGGTCTCCTGTTGAAAACACTAACCCTACAGAGAGCTACAGGCAGTGACAGGCAAAAGCTGTCAGGAAGCTTCTTGTTGTGATCTCTGATGGAAACAGAGAGAAACTCAGATCAGTTTCAGATGCCTGTTGAAAAAGAGAACTGAAAGTAGGAAATAGAGGCTTGTTTTAGGACCTTAATTCAATAGGTGCAGCTTTTATGTCCGGGTCTTTTTTTCTTAATTACGACTTTGATTTTAGATCTTTTCAGTAAGAAAAAGTTCTGACACCAATACAATGCAATCTGATGTTAAGAACATTAAGATAGTGCTGAACCAATTTGCACACTATGAAGTTTTGTTATTATACAAAAAGAGACCTATGAATATCTAGGAGGTTGAAAAGCATGATATTATACCCTTACAAAAACTATCTACACCCTCATATTTGACTTTTTTTGAGGACTGTTAGTATTTGGAAAGAAAACAGTTGTTTCTGAAGAAAGTTTGCTTCTGACGGGTAATGGAGAATTGTAACTGAACTTGCTTGGCTGCTTGTGGGAGTCCCTAGCACAGGGGAATATGACGCGGCTCCTAAAGACTGTAACTCTGATAGTTGCAAAATGATTGCTTTTGAGAATAACCAGATAAAGTCAATGAGCCACTTACCAGTGCCATCTCATTTCTGTACTATCCACTTATTTTCTTCCCCCTTATATGCTTCTGAAAATGCAAGGACAAGAAATCCTTCTGGAAAGAGTGCATTTAATAAGATGTAGCTTTTCCCCATTCTGGCTCTTAGAAATTATGTTTTGATTTATTATGTGTGGTTTGGCAAATCTGCTTTTGCAAGCTGCAGGCAATTGTCTGTAGAAACCATGCTTGCTCTGAAGGCAATGAGCATAGAGGCCTCCGATGGGCTCTTTAGAGACCACCGTGAATGGAGCCAATAAAACAGAAAGCCAAAGGAAATATTTGTGTTACAGTCCAGGAAGAATCAGACCTTGGTTTTATCAGTCTCCTCAGTCTTCCCTGATGGAAACCTTCTCTAAATGCCCTCATCATTAAGTCAAGGTAAACACACTTTGCATCCTCAGTCCAGAAATACAAAATATCCTCTGGCATGCCAGCACCCCTGGACTGCCAGCATCCCTGATAAAAGGCTCAGCCTCTTCTGCAGGGGAGAGAAACACTGATGTCAGGTGCACAGTGGCTCATGCTCCATGTGCTGGAGTAATGCCTGGGAGGGCAGCAACTTGGTGCCGCTTTCTTTAGCACTGTGGGGTTTAGTACAGCTGAGGTCTGTGAAAATCCTTATATAGTGAACTCAGCAAAATCAGTCGATGGTCTCAGTCTGGTCATGTACAGCAGATGTCTGTGGGTCCTACAGCCATCCTTGCTCCAGGCACCATTTCTGCCTGCCCATTGAGGCTGGAATGGCAAAGGCAACAGCCCTGGGTGGGAGCTCAGGAAACACATGTGATGCTTCTTGATCTGCTGCCTGTCTGGAAATTACTGCAGAGCTGATGGACAGGGTTGCCCACCTGCACCAGCAAGCCAGGCATGAGCAAACCCCATGCACCCACATTAGAAATTCTGTGGCTGGATAGTTTTTCCCAAGCTCCAGCCAGCCCCAGAGAGCAGGACCTGCCAGGGCACAGCATATTTATGGAAGGGTAAAATTCCAATCTTTGCAGGTAGAGGCCCATGCAACATTCAAATCCCACTGAAGTGTATCCTGATCAAAGAACCTGGGACAGCATTTCAGCTCACTGGGGGTGGATACACTGAGGAAAGCTGTGCAACAAGTTTCATACTGAGTTGCCCCTTGCTGATGATGACATAGGAATCTGTCATTGATCCTTCTGGCCTCCGGGGTGATTATTCCTGTGGATGCAGTTGCTCATGTGCATAAGTGTGTGTGGGAATGGGGCCTTTGGCTGGTACCACTTAGCAGAGTTTTTCTCACAGCCTTGACAAGGATTTTACTCCTAAATCTCCTTAAAGATCCCAAGGCACTCCCACATTCATTCCCTGTTTAACAGGGCTAAGCAGAGCAATAAAGAAGGGGTGAGGAAGCTACAAATGCATGAGGCTCAGCAAGGCACTGGGCTGAAGTCCTAAGTAACAGCAATGGCTTTTTCTGCTGGTGTATTTGCTGTCCTCACAGCTAAAAGTTATGGCTGTACTTTTTGGCTAAGAAATGCCTGGATTTTCTTTCTGACTCTGCACTGTTATGTAGTGCATGTTCCCAGCACAGTGTTCACCTGTTGGTCACCAGCCCCTTCACAGCGCTGCCACAGAGAAGGCTGTCAATTCAAAAATGGGGTTCCTTGCAGCGCCTTGATTTTCCAGGGAAGCGATCACATTAGAGTCCTTCCAAGAGTCTCTTCTTCACTGTTGTTGGGAGGAGGTAAGGGCTTCCCTGTATGCTTCAAGGAAAAGAAGGAATTTTGCCTCTGGATGCTTTACAATTGTTGGTGCTTTTGACTTGTGCCTGGATGCAAAATTCAGCAGGAGTCCTCAATATCTAACCAGCCCATGAACACATGGATGCTGTATGAAAGCTTTAGGGATTTACCCTGATGGGCATTTCGCAGTAGGATTGCAACCTTATGGAGGAGCTGCACAGTTTGCTGCTTTTCCAGAGCAGCCAGCATCACCATGCCTAAAGGCCTCTGTCCCAGTAATGATGTTTCTGCTCTGATGGTTCTTGATAAGCAGACATGTACCTCCCTTCCTTGGCCAAGCCTGTGCAGATGGCAACCCTCCATGCACTGCACAAGCAGCAAAAGCTGATCTTTCCTATGCAGCACTGTGACATTTACTCCCCATATAAGGGTCCATCCAGAAACCCAGCCACCTCTGTACCAAAGCACCTTCCCACCTTTCCTCTGCCAGATCCAAATGGCCCTGGGAGGTAAGGAAGCACCACAAGCATTTCACAGAGTCTGTGGCCCCCATCAATCACTGATGTCAGCCACTCAGCAGGATCTGCACTTTGGCAACTTGCACATGGTCTGGCACACAACGTCTACACGGAGAAGGGCACACAAGTGTTCGGGTGGAGCTAGCAGCTGAATCTGAGTCTCAGCAGTCCATGTGAAGTGCTTTAAATGCGAGGTCATCCTCAGCATTGTCATTCCTTGGCAGTGTCTGAGTGCTCTGTGGCACTCACCAAGGAATAGAGCCTTGCTACGTGGGCAAGATCAAGGGGAGAGATGGTGGTAAAAGTGCGCAGCAGCCCACTCCTCCACTTGAGTGCTCGTCCACGTCATTACTACTGCAGACCAGCAGGACCATTGCAAGGAAAAGGTCTTCAAGTCCAAAAAACACCCAAAGTCAGTAGTAAGCAGGCCAATGAGACTCCTGAAAAAGTCAGAAAAAGACCACAAAAATCTTATCCGAAACACAAAGGCAAATCTGAATTCTCTTTTCCAGAAATTCGTGTGAATAACTTTGCCTGTAGAAGGGGAACTATTGTGATCAGACACTCTCTCAGGACCTGGCTCCCAGTGCAGCTCTCTGACATGTGGCTTGTGTGAGGGTGAAGGAAGAAGCTGTTTGCATGCCTCCAGCAATCTGTCATCCCCAGGTTCAGGCTGCAGTGAACAAGTGCCAGCACCATGCACCATTTAATTAACCTTTCTACAAGTTGTAAGATGAGCCACCTCCATTCGCCACGAGATTTATTTCAGCACTACATGATGGCAATAGAAAATAGATACTACAATTTAAGGGAGCGTAATAGGGGCAATACAGTTCCATTAGACATATTGGTTTAGCATAATGGAGCGTTCTGATTTTTTGCAGTCTTGTAAATTCATTCTGTTTCTCATACGTCAAGGTTCCTGAAAATACTTGTATCATATTGGTTTCTCCTTAGCATGTGTGTGAAATGCACCCTGGGCCCGTGAAGCAGAACTGCAGCGTCAGAGATCCACAGATGTTTTGCCTGCACCATATGGTGCGTTAGGCACCGTTCCCCACAGAGCGGCTTCTTGTGCTGAAAGTCAATGTTTTTCCCACACATGGGAAAACCAAATGGAGTGGCTATAAAAGGGAATATGAAAGAACAAAACAGCAACCAATGAATCAAAGAAAACTGGCCTGAAAAACCAACCCAGAAAGAGTAAGTAGATTTAGCTATCAGTAAGCACACTGGTAGAAAAAGCTGGCTGTACCGCTCTTCAGTGAACACTGTGAACTTAAAGCACATATGAAGAGTACATTAGACAACATGCTAAGTTGTATTCCAGCCTTATATACTATTGTTAGCTCATACTCCAGCATTCAAGCACTTAACTTGAGAGAGCTCTGGAGAACTGACTTTTTATAACTGTCTGTGTTTTGTCAGGGAGATGGAATATTGTTAGCACAGCTTGCAAATATCATTGCTGGAAAATGTAGAGTGTTTCTCCAGCATGTGTCATTTAACTACACCCAGTGCAGTAAGGATTAATTCATTTTAAATTGACAAAAAAATAAACAGAAAACAAATGGATTAAGGTAATATAAGACTTCCCAGTTCCTCAGCCTATATGACCTAACTCTGCCTGTCAATCATATAGACATGTTCGAAAAGATTTTCTAAGGCACCAATGTCAATAAGACTTCTTTAGTAAATCCTGCTTGACCTTTCTGGGCGGCAATGTACCTAGCTCCCAGCTACAGCTGTGTGAGTCTTCCCCAGGAGACATAACCAGCCCTTGCTTTGCCTGTCACTTTGGGCCATGCTCTAACAGCTCTTCATAAAGGTATTCCTGCTGTAGAAATAACCCTTTAGGCAGGATGCAAAGAACATCAGCTCCAGTCAGAGCTACAAACTGAGCATAAAAAGCCCACACCATTTGCTGTAGCCTCTGGGCTCTCCCTTGAAAATATGCCACCCAAAACCTGATCCAATTGTAAATCCTACACTTGCTCAGAGAAGTCTGGCCAGGAGCAGGAGGCACAGATCCCTCTTAAAGCCTGTGAGGCTGCAACTGTGCCATTCGATACGGGATTGTGAGGTGAGACTTTGGGAGCGACGGTAGAGCTCTTCATACCCCAAGAAGTTTTGGACATGACAAGATCACAGGCATTTTGTGCATCTCCTGCATGATACCCAGGATTAAGGAAAAGAAAATACTCCCAGTTGAAAGCTGTACCTGTATGTAGTAAAAGATACATATATATGGTCCTCCAGCCCCTGCAAATAGGAAGCCCACTGATGTTCACTGTATCTCTGCTCTCCAGATCCTTTTTCTGTGGGCACATTTCTTTTACCAAGGACATCCCGCAGGCTTCAGAGGGACAAGTCATTCAGGTTTTAGGCAGTGCTGCATTGCTGCTGGTGTGAGCAAGCTGAAGGCAGCAAACAACGGGATTTCAAACCATCATTTAGACGTCTCAGACTGAAGCAAATGCCTGAATCATCTCACCTCATGTTTTCACCATTGTCAGCCTCCAGCCCTCCCAGCAGAGCCAACAGAGTGACTCTGGTACAAAAGCAGAGCGATAGCTGAGACCCCAGGCCCCCCACGCACACATTATCGGAGGGAACTGGTACCAAGCTCCGTCATGTAAACAACCAGGGCAAAGGAGAAGGAGGTGGTGGTGGGGTTAAATATCTGCTCTCTTTTACGAGACCACCTACAAAATGTTGCAAAGACCCCGCAACAAAAATAATCTGCCACGATTCCAGTGTTAGGCAAAATATAAACAAGTGAAGTGCTCTGTTAAAGGGAACATCTGGAAGTTGCGGGGTGCACAGATGTTTTCACAAGTTGTTTTTTACAGAAAAGTAACCCTGCTAAGCTTCCTGCCTCTTCCATCTTGTCTCTCTTGACTGTGTTTATCAAGCCAAGATATAAACACATTAAAAAACCTTTAGAGGCCTGTCTGCCATTGTATTATTAATTTGGGATTGACTGGAGGTTGACAGCTGGTTTTGCTTTGACCCCTGGCTCTTTTAAAGTCACTTCACTCAAATAATTAACCAGTTCTATGTTGACTGGATTTTGTATGCGTATATATATGCACACCTCTGTATACAGTTGTTGGCCAGAAATGACCATTAGACTCATCACCTTGATTGCACAGGGTGCCCCAGGGCCCTGGGAAGCTGGGAGGGTGGTTATAGTTTTGGAAGTCCTGAGAAGAGGCAGGGAGCTGGTGGATTGCCTGAAGAGTTGGTAGGTGGGGAAGATTTATTGCCTGGGGAGGTACAAGGGGTATGGTGCTTAAGGCATATTTATTTTAGCATCAGGCTCCTGCAGCACTGAAAGAATTTATGATTTGAAGATTAAAAAGTCAATTAGAATTTTAGAAAAAAAATTGTTTATTCTTAATTCTGTAAAAAAAAGATAAATCTTTTGTCTTTAAAATATAAGAAATTAGACGGGATAATTGGAAAAGCAAATAGCAAGATCATCATTAAAAAGAAAACATGCCTATTCCTTGAAATAAATGGGAAAATAAATTTGTCCACTGGGTCACGAGGAAGCAGAGCAGTTAAACAAAGCAGCAATCTTATGGCAGAATAGGTACTTGATACCTTTAAACACTGCTCTTTTCCACAGAGGGTGATGAAGAGGCTTACTGCACTCAGCTAATAAAATAATGCACCAGGAGAACCCAAGGTGTTGAAAGAGGAGATGCTGAAACAAATGAATAAAGTACTGCGGGTCACTGGACCCAGATGGTAAACACTAACAGGACCTGCAGGGAGACCTTGGTGTCTGAACTAACAAAAATGTGCTCTCTCACTAAAACTGGTCCATGTCTCAGAAAACTACCAAGGGGTGGAGGGCAGGCCCAAATCTTCAAGCCAGCCGGTATCTGCAGGTGGTGAAGGTATGGATCAGGGAGCTCATCTCAGAGTTGCTAAACTGGTTGAAATACAAACATGAAAAATAAACTTCTGAGGCACCTGAGTGGTGATGATGAGTCTAGTGACATGCAGTGGGTTCTGCTGCTGGAAGAACAAGCCTCTCCACTGTGGCCAGCAGCATGGCACACAGGGATGCCTACACAGGAGGTAGTTTAGGGTCTCCATGCTGTGGTCTCACTGGCCCCACCATCCCTGTCAGCAGCTTGAAAGAAACCAGGGAACTGCTTTTGCCAAGCCGAAGGGGTAGCCAGGACCTCAGGGTTAGTGGCTGCATTGAGCGCAGGTTGATACCATCATAGACATGGTCACCTCCATGGGGCGGTGGGACCACAAGCAAAAGTGAAATTGCCTAGCTGTGGCACAGGTCAGACTAAGAGGAGGGAAAAGCACAGTAACATTAAAAAAACACAGCAACCATGGGAAGCACAGCCATTCAGCCATTAACACATATTATAAGCTGGATCTTGAGGAATTCCCAGGTCCTCCAGCTGGCTGGAGCCATGGGGAAGCTCTCACTGTGCAGCAGTATTGTGTCACCGGTCAGCTCCTTACACTTTGGCAAATGGCCGCTAGCACTGCAAGCTGCGTCACTGGAAGTTCAAGCTATGGAGCAACTTCCAGCTCCCCATTTTACTGTGTCTGGCAAGAGACAGGGCACACGTGGAGGCCCGAAGCACTCAGTCTCCAAAGGTCGTGTAGCTCACAACTCCCTGCTGAGCAAAGCCCCAGCAGCCAGTAATGAAGTGGCAGTGATTAGCTGTGTCCTGGGAGACTGCAGAGCAGAGTGGGAACACAGCTGTCAGCACATGTGGGAGGGGGTAATGCTTGTGCCTTAGCCCCCAGCCACCACGTGGACATGGCCCCCAAGGGGTGTTGCACAGCCTGGCCGTGCTGTTGCACATCCAGCGTAGGCATTTGGAACCAGAAGATGTAGTGGGACACAGAAGTAAGGCTCCTTGATAACACCTTCCCAGCATGAATTATGCTTAAACATGGCTCTCAGAATAAAGCCATCATGTTTTCATGTTGCAGAGTGCACAGAGCCGGAGGACTGTTCTCCTGCTTGCTGGAGGCAAAGCCAGTTAGTGGGAGAAGACAAAGGAAACCCTGAAACTGCTTTGCTGCTGTTTGACGAACAACATGTCAGAGGAACCTCTAAAACCTGCTTATTTCCCTCTTAATATTCTCTCCTATCTCAAAATTTGGGAGCAATCACAGCAAGCCAGAGATGTGGGGGGATAATGGCCACGTGTCAGCTCTGCATCATGGCTGACAAAGTGATTTGCCCATCTGTACCATCTTCTGACACTTTAAAAAACCACTGCACTCCTTTTCTCACAGAAGGAAAAGCAAGGCTTTTTTTGTTGGCTGCAGAATGAAAATGAAGATTTGTCCCTTTCTTTTCTGTTTTATGTTATTCTAAGGTCGGTTAGGAACTTCTAGATTTACTGTGGTGCAAAGCAAAGTATGATCTGAGGCTAAAGCAGAAGATTTATGTATGGTTGTGAACATCATTTATCCCCAGAGATACTGAGCAGCACGACCTTTGGTTTGCAGAGACACATGGCACTGCTGGCTCTGTTTCAGACCACATGTCTCGCTGTCTCCCGAGTACCATGTTTGAATAAACCCCCAAAACTCCAAGACAAATTCAAACAAATCTGCACCATTTGGTCAGGTTTCATCATGCATCTTGGAGTTGTGCTGTGGATTGTTTAAAGAAGTCACCAAATGACCTGGACCACTTTGTTATCAGTGTCTCTTGTGCATTCTACATAGCTGTGTCTGTCTGCAGTCATCTTTTCTATCAGCGTTGTTCCCAGAGGTCGTATCTTGGTATCACTGGCTATGGACAGTTACATTCTTTAACAAATCTGGACAAGTTCATTCTAGTTTGGAACCAGGGACAGATACGAGGACTTTGCAGCAAACCCCACTGAACTGGGTTCTGAACACAGAGGTTTTGATCTGGGAGCTGAGGGACAGATCTCCCCAGTGCAACCAATGGAGCAATTCCTTTTTCACCCGAGGAATTGCAGTATGCTTGGTCTGGGCCACGTGCTACAGCAGCAGGTGAGGATTGCTCCCTCTCTGACCCCAGTCTCCTGGGTGGCTGCAGCCAGCCTGTGAATTTCTGTATCCCTGGGGCCTATGGGAGAATGCAGAGAAGCATTTCTCTCTTCATATTGCAGCCATCTACAGAAAGGGACTGTTCAATTGTTCATGCCTTGTGGAGTACAAAAAGGGCCCAGAGCTGAGGGCTGGTGCTAGGGACTGCTGCCACCACTAGAACAATAACCAGTGGCAGCAAACAATAGCTTTTGTCTGCCAACCAGTGTTAGCGACAGGGATGGCGGCAAACAGCTCGTGCTTCTTGTCTCACTCTGATTTTGGGGGCACAAAGCAAAAAATATCCTTTTGAGGCAAGCAGGGCGGACACTGTAACTTGGGAAATAAAGTGATTCAAAATTCTCAGTGCTATCCCTTCATTCTACTTTTTAATAGCATAAGTAAACTGACAGCAAAGCTCCGTATTTCCATCAGAACTTGTTGCTTCCAGACAGTTTTGTCTGCTATCTCTCAAAAAGTAGGTGTCTTTTCTAGTCTGGAGCATGTCCACGAACCAGTTCATAGCTTGGCTCCACTCATGTTTCTTCTTGGTGAAGAAGTCAAGGTGGGCTTCTCAGGTGGCTTTGCCAGTGCAGCAGGCCCTCCTGGTCCACCAGTGCTGGATATAGAATCTTAGAATCATAGAATAGTTAGGATTGGAAAGGACCTTAAGATCATCTAGTTCCAACCCCCTGCCATGGGCAGGGACACCTCCACTAAACCATGTCACCCAAGGCTCTGTCCAACCTGGCCTTGAACACCACCAGGGATGGAGCATTCACAACTTCCTTGGGCAACCTATTCCAGTGCCTCCCCACCCTCACAGTAAAGAACTTCTTCCTTATATCCAATCTAAACTTCCCCTGTTTAAATTTTAACCCGTTACCCCTTGTCCTATCACTACAGTCCCTAAAGAAGAGTCCCTCCCCAGCATCCTTATAGGCCCCCTATATATTAACATCCTCATGGAAGGTGACTGGAACTTTGTTAAAAATCCTCTTTAAAATCCACTTGCACTCCCGAGTCTGTGCGAAATCACTGCTCTGACCTCTGGGAAGCTGCATGATGAGTGAGATGGGAGGCAGGAACTAGTGGAGGAGAAAGGTGACATTTGCACTAATATCCTACCAGTGCTATTTCAGGCAATGCAAGAGCCCACTGATAGCTAAGCGACCTGATTTGCATAATAATCTGTGTGCCTCCATACTTCCACCAGCATCATTTATTGCTTAATTGGATGTAGTAAAAATGGAGCCATCAGCAGGTTGCATCGTTAGCCTTCCAGCCACTTACTCCCTGTGGTGCCAGTCACAGCCCTCACCGCTCTGCAAGCAGAAAATGCCAACGTAAAAAGGTTGTGTGCGGGGCACAGCCCCAGGATGGCTTGGTTCAAGCCAATTCACTCACACTGGCCAGGGCACAATGGAAAGGGGTAAATATAAGTCACCCTGAACCTTTGCTCAAACTCATCCCCAGTATCAAGTTTTTTTCCTCCTCACTTTTTTATATACTTTGTGCTTGCACTACACCTCTCATGAACTTCTTATGGGACTGAATAGACAGATAGACACTGGAAAATATAAAATAGCTTCTCTAATAAGCTTCTTGACAACTCTTCCCACTGTTTTCATGAGTACTGGAAGACAGACAGCTGTGCTCATAAGCAGACTTGCTAAAGCAAGAAACTGGCTGTATGCAGTACTTTCTTCACCACCTCAGGAAAGCCTTTAAGCTAGCCAGGCCTCTTTCTCCCATCTCTGACCCATGTAAGGTACAATATTTTACCATATTCCTCTAATAAAGAGCTGTGAAATCTACAGATGGAAGCTGCTAGGGATGTATAACTTTGAGGTCAGCCCAGCCCTAGATTGTGGGAAAGCTCAGACTCTTGTTTCTCCAAACAGAAAGTAATCCATGCTATTGTTTTTTTTTTATTCATCTTTCTTTCTAAAGCATAGCCACAAAACTTCATGTGAATTTGAACCTAATCCTCAGAAAAAAGCATGTTTGCACATCTGAGCAGAGACCCCACGGAAGATTAGTGGTGTGTTTCAAGCAGGCTGCAATAACTGATCGGGGACTTTGTCTCATCCATGAAAAACACCTGCTTCTTTGAGGTTCCTCTGCCTGCTGTGAGAAGAGGGGTAGGCAGCAACTCTGCCTAGAAAAGCAGGACTCAGGAAACCTTTTTCTGCTCCTGTAGCTGATTTTCACATGTGTTGTATATTAAAAAGGATGTGAGTTTGGTGCTTTCTCTTTCCTGATATAAAATGAACTTTTTATGTACTATTTTTATTGGACTCGGTGGATTCCCAGTTTTTAGCCAGGGTCCTGTTGTGTTAGGCATGGTAAAGCACAGGGCTCAAAAGCTTGCTGTGACTGAAAGAGGGATGAATGGAGGATACCACTTTGATTTCAGCATGGATTTTAATGCCTTGCTAAGGAGCACAGTTAAGATTTGTAGCTGGGGAAAACATACATGTGAGGCTTAACCCAACAATACAGAGAGGTATTCCGATGCAGTCCAAGAGTTGTTTTCTACAGTGTTTTTAGAAGGTGGCGCGTCAAAGAAAATCAGCAACTTGAGGCAGTGCCTGGAAAGCAGTTCTGGGGCGAAGACAGGCTGAAAAAGTTCAGTCAGATCTGTTAAATTCCTGAGGCACTGGCATTTTTAGCTCACATAAACCTTGCTTTTGCTGCTTTAACTGCAGAAAGCATTCACCTGCTCAGGTCCTTTGTATGTTCCCTGTTTCACGGGCTTTGGAGTATCAGGGGTTCCTGAGGGCTGTGCTTCCCTGAAGCACTTTTGGGCAGGCAGTGTGCCAGGCAGAGGCAGACCTTCAGTCCTGGGGCACCCATGGCCAGGCTCTTGTCACTGTCCCTGGTGTGAGCTCCTTGCTCCTGTTTTTGGCTTAAGCATGGTAGGGAAGAGGGTCTGCCTGCCAGGCAGGTGGGGGCACTGCACTGACAAGCTGGCCATGCTCTGGCAAGCAAATTATGTGCATAAGGGTATTAACTGACCCCTTCCTTGTGTTAGGGGACCCTTCTATGCCACCACATCCACAGTCCCTACACCCGTCCCTGACATGAGTCCTGGATGATCAGCACACTGCCAGAAAGCTGAGGAGAGAACCAGGACTGCAGCGGAGCCACTGTGCTCCAGCCTGCCCGTGGCTGTCATATGTCCTCAATCATTGCCTGGGCCAGGCAGATGTTGTGCAGTGAGGACAGGCTGCTCTACCCAAGCACTTTATCAACTTCTGGGGCCAGCGTAGCTCCTCCAGGAGGAAACTTCTAGCCAATGAATCCCAAAAGCCTCCATTTTTCAATGATACGTGCATGCTGTTTTCTGCAGCAGTTAATGCCTATGAGGTGCTTGAGACGGCTGGTGACTGTAAGTGGCTGCCAAAAGCAGGAGGGGATTAGGAAACCTGCTTGTAAGTACCTTGCGTTTCGCTTTCTTGCTTTTATTTCAGGGCTCAGAGTTTGGTCGCCGGCTGTTACTGCTGAATCTGTGATAGCTGGTGCATCTCCAGTCTTCTGGGAAAGGATTTCTAATGAGGATGGGGGCCCTGGGGCTACGATGTGAAACGGAGACTGCTGCAGCACAGCAGAGCAGATAAGATCAATAGTACATGCAGATTTGCAACATGTTAGAAATAGGGCAGCTTCTACACGCACCCTGGGGAAACGATTTTTAAATCTTTTAAAAGAATGGCAGAAAGACTACATCTTATACAAATATATATATATTTGTGTATATATATATTGTGCTGTGTGCACAGCAGCAAGAAGCAATCTGCCACCTCACTTCTAAAATATTTGCTGAGGACTGTGGAAATCTCTGTCGGGTTGGTCAGGTTACTTGAACAGCTTTGTTTTCCTGCAGGAGGCCTAGGCTGTACTGACCCACACCAAGGGAAGCATGGGGAAGCAGCTCCCAGCCCATGCAGCCCTGCAGAGCCCACCGCAGCCAGTGTGGCAGGTCCCTGCAGGGCTGTGAGCCAGCTCATATCCGTGGGGCAGCAGCTGCTGCTGTGATCCCCAGTGACTGCTGGGGTGGCTGGAGGTGACTGTTTGGGTCTTCCCCAACACTTTTAGCTGCTTAGCAGATTACAGAGCGCTTGGGAAGCCAGAAGCTGTGAGTGGAAATAGCGAAGTATGACCAAGAAGCGAGGTGCAAGTTTTTAACAGCCAGGATAAATGACTGCTGGCAGCACTCACTGAAAGATGGCGTCAAGTTGCCACTGTTTGAAGCCTGTATGGTTCAAGAGCAGACCATTCAAATCATCACTAAAATTCACCCACACATTACACAAGCTAGTGGAGTGAAAACTGAAGTGAAATTCCTGGGTTGTGCTATGTAGATGGACTGACTAGGTCACCGTGATCATCTCTCCTGGGCTTTAAGATCTCAAGTCTAGTGCTGTAATGTACCAGAAACACTGTAAGGAGTAATTCAGTTGTTGGCATCTTATCACCTGGTCTATTAGCACCTGCTTTTTGGATACTTGCTCTGCTAAACGTGCAAGAAGTACCACAACCTGCTTCGAATGTATTTAAAGTCTTGTTCCTGGGCTCTGCCACCTTTTGCAATTAGCTTGTTCCTGTTTGGAAGCTGCAATCTGCCCAAAGGCTGAGTGTAAGAAATATCTGCTACCCTTAAATGACTCCTTAGTAAAGATGTCCCCTTCTCACCATAGTTCCATAGAAAAAGAGCCTGAGATCCTGTAAACTCCCACTGGACCACAGTTCCAGCCCACTACAACATGCACAAGGAGAGGTGATTATCCATTTGGGGATATTTCTCCAGAAAAACAGGTTCGGGGAAACTCACTATCATTCATGCTGAAAAGTAAATCCTCATGTTCTGAGACCAGAAAAAAAAAAAACAAACCTGCAGAAGTGCAGGTTTTGGTTCTTTCTGGGGTGAAAGAGACAGAGCAAGCGATTTTGCATCTTTTCCTGATAGGAGCTGCAGATAACGTGATACCTCCCAACACCAGTGGCCACCTTCCCACTCCTTTGGTCACCACATCACTGGGTAAATAGTCCATGCTCATCCCACTGCAGCTGCAGTCATAACATTATCCTGGATGCCTTGTGGGAGAGAGATGGGCTGTACCCCATCATGGTCACCTGTGCCTGCAAGGGAAGGCTGGGGCGGCTCAGCCTTGTGAGGAGCTCAGCCCACTCCTGTATTTGGTTTGGGGTTGGAAAGGTTTGCTCTGTAATTAACAGCAGCTCATGTCATTTTAATGATTATATCATTGCCAGCAAAGGAATTAACAATTTGTCCTGTGACATACACCTATGTTACAGGACAAATGGGGTGTATGTGTATGTTGTGTGTGTGTATGACAAATGTTGTGTATGCAACAAATGTATGTCCCTCCTTCATGGGGACTAGGGCTGCCAGCCAGCCTGGCACGGCTCTTTGCTCCCAGAGCCAAAAGCAGCATTCCTGGCAATGCTGGGCTCCTCACAGGCTCCCAGCCAGCCACCAGAGCAGGAAGCTCACACTTGGCAAGCACCCTACGTGTCTGCCACTTTTCCTAGCAGGAGCTGTGGTGATGTGTCCTGCGGCCCTGCAAGCCAAATACTAAATGCATCAGACAGTGCATTTGCAGCTAAAAATATCTCAAAGCTATTTGCTTGAGAAAGGAGCCTGTCCCCCCTGGCTGGCAGCCAGACAACTTTGCCTTGATTGTCCCAGCTGGAGCTGCCTTGTACAGTACTTGTGTAAAACCATTTCAAATACTATAGCGTGATAACATTGGTGGCAGAGTTTAATCTCCCAGAGAATAGAAGTTGTGGATGTTAAATCCCAGCATGAGGAAATAAGTCCAAAATGCATTCCTTTAGCAAGATGATGAAAGTGTGACCGCCAGCCCAACTTTACGCATTTATGTTGAAGTTTATGGTATTAAGCAGGTTCTAATACAGCAAACTCTGTTTGTTGAGAATGTTTACGGTTGAAGGAATAGGAAGTGAAATCCCCATTCATTCATCATATTACTGTATGGACATCACTTGTCTCATAAATATGTAATAAGTATAATACCTAGCACTTTGGCAGTATTTTTTATCCCAGATTTCAAAGCACTTCAATTAAACCTCCTACTTCAGCTGAGAAGTAGGGCTGGGAATACACCCTCACAGTTAATCATTAATGAGTTTGGAGTACACGATATATAGAGGTTACAAATAACATTTTATGAATATAATACATGATCTTGATAATACAGGTAGAAATAATCTTGTTCACTGCAGAGTCTCAACGTTAGAACAAATGCAAGGCAACCTCACTCGTTTCCCACCTCTCAAAAGCAATGGGACCAAGTGGGTTACCCAAGAGTCTCCCCACCCTTAGGAACAAAAGCACAGATCTAACCAACCCTGCGAAATGAAGGTAAGTTTCCGCCTCTTGCATGGAAATCCCAACCTCCTAGTAGCTCCAGGATCAGAAAGACAATTCACCTCTCCATATGATTTTCAAGCTAGTCTTGTGGTAGTTCAGGATTGTTTAGGAGCATGACTTACAGTTTTTTACATACATGGCTTTGGCAATACAACTTTCATTACCAAGATGAAGGCAGATTTAATGTGCAAATTAACTCAAGGGTGCACTGAAACTATTTTTCTTTACCCTAACCATCAGTCCCCAGCCACATATAAATCTCCAGCCATGAATCAATGGTACTTAATGTCCTCCCATAATTGGGCTGGAGCTTGTCTCCTGCAAGCAGCATCCAGGGTGAGATAGTTTGCATTTGTCTTAAGAAAGATTACCAGTATGGGAAGCAGTGAACCAAGGGACCGGGTAAGTGTGCGCTTGGTGGAGTGAGTTAATGTTTGATGGACAGGTGATGGAGTAGGCTAATATTTGAACCTCTGGAGATTTAACTTCAAACACCCGCCGGGATTTGAGTCACCTCTGATCTGTTACGGCCACTTGCCACGTCAAAGGACTTCCACACAATGGAGCAGACTTCAGTCAAGCTGGCAGTCTCACTAGCCATCCCCTCCTGGCTTGTAAAGGGCACTGTGTCCCCAGTGACCTCACAGTCCTGTCCCAAAACCCAGCAGATTATCCCAGCGGTGCTGTGACAGGGAAAGCACAAGTGAATTGCCTCCAACATGTGGGAAAGGGGTAGATCCAGCAATGTCGGGAATGAGCTGGGAGGGTCCCGGAGGCCGTGCTTCTGTGTTTCTAAACTATTGGCTGGAGGAGGTGGTTTGAAATAATAGTTCAGATGCATCCCCCAACCTAGGAGTTAGCAGAGCTGCATGGATAAGTCTGCAAAGTGTGAGGCAGTGGTGCTCACAGCAGAAAGGACTTTGGGATGGTATTATTGTATTTGCTTTTCTCATGCTTTGTTTTTTTGAGGAAAAAAGATTTTTTTTAACAAAGATCTCTAAGGTACATGGTTTCTCCTTGAACTTGCATTTGCTTGATCTATATTTCTCTGCTCCAGCACAGAACTAATCTAATTTATTCCATATTCTGCACCTCCATCTCTTTAGCTTTGTTGAACTTCAGTCAGAATTAGCAACCAAAGCTCCAGCTCACAGAGACCTGTTTACTCAGCCCAAATGATCATAAAATAGGGACGCGCCTTCTGGTCTTTAGCCCCTTCTGGCCATTCTGTACTAGGAGACTGCCAGCTCACTGGCTCCATACTCCGCTCGCAATATTCTCCTTGCACAGAGAGACCCCCAGGACATACAGAGGATCAGTGGAGGGACCTCCTGCATAGCTTCCAGCAGGGAACACTGCTGGAAAAGAGGCCAGAAACAAAGCTGGGATGTGGGGCAGCTTGTGAGGGAGTGAAAAGGATGGGTTTGGGGTTTTCCTGTTCTTATTGACACACTGCACTTAAATGCAGCTTACTCAGAGAGCAGCATATGACCCATATGTACCTTGTCACATCCAATAGATTTCACGTGAAAAGCTGAAAGCTCTCAACAGCAGCTGGGCACCAGGGACCATCACAAGGCTGAGCTGAACGAATTAAATAACCAAGAGCAAAACCCACAACTCCTCTGACAGAGCCAAAACCCTGCCAAGAGTCCGGCTCTGCTCCAACCCTACCCTTCTTTTTCGGCGCCCATGGGACCAGGCCTTCCCAATACAACTCTCATAGCTCCAGTGACTCCAGAGAAACTACAATAGTTTAAATCAACACCATGTCTGGCCCTTTGTCTTAAATCTCCCACCCAGACTTGATTTTACAGACACTCCGGGTCATGACAGAGTCCTCATGTATCACAGTTAGGTTGCTCCCCTCCTATCCTAAATCAAACAAGTGCAACGGAGGGCAGCTCTTTCCTGGAAGGTTTTCTGGGCTGGTTCCCCCCTCTTCCCTCCCTAATTGTTCGTTAACGTACGTAAATGATTTAACCAAATAGAGGCCGGAGTTTCCCTCTCCCTGTAGGAAGGAAACGTTGGAGGAGGGAACGATTGCAAATATCGATTTATCTGCATCCGATTCTGGGCAAATATTTATTCTCCTTTCCCTTTCCTGCACCTGTGTCACCCACACGGACAATGAGGGATTCTCCCTGGCCGCGGGGCAGCAGGGAAATAGTATTATTCCTATTTTACAGATACACAACTGGGGCAAAGGTGACACTCTCAAGCTGGGGAAAGTCAGCGGTGCTTTTACCACTGAGTCTGAGGGACTTTGGACAGGAGCCTCCAGAGCAAACAGCCAGAGCCAGCCTGGCTGCAATAGGAGCCAAGCTCTCTGGCTGCATCTCCAGGCATCCCGGCGAGTGCCACTGTCCTCTCCCCAAGGCTGGCCTGAGTCACAGTCCCTCTCCCGACACGGCTCCTGTGGAGGCTGACTTCAGCTCCACTGACTTACATTGGGAAGGTGCTGGGAGGTCCCATTAATTCACATTTACAAAGCAGATTTAGAGTGGGGCCTACAATGGATTTCCTTGTAGCAAGAGCTACAGCATTCAGCAAGCTGCAGTGTACAAAATGTTCCCATGACTTTTATTTTTGGCTTTTTTTTGTTTTTTTGTTTCCGAAGAGAGTGAAATCAGTGTTAGGCTTTTATTACGAAACAACAGACTACAGCCACCCTTTTTCCTGGAATAATAATAATAATGTATTAAGTTAGGTTAGTCAGTAGTTTTCACTAATCCACAAGACATGCACTGCTGACCTCTGAGGTAATTCTGGATCATGCTCAAGCCAAATAAAGGCAGATTTGTGGCTGCAGGTGAGAGATCCTCTGAAAAACCATAAGCGTAACCACAGTGTCCTCTGGTTTGATCTGAACTCAGCCTGGCCTTCATCAGTTTTTCTGGCGCTAGTCCAGAAGTCAGGCAGATTAATGATTCGAAGGCATTACACCACGATAAGATGTAACTCAGCACAGGGTGGTGGTTTTGTAAAGATAGTTAGCAGTAAGTTATCAGTACGTACCCAGGGCAGCAAACCATAGGCCAGCCCTCCTGGATGGTACCTTTGCTCCTTGGAGGACATTATGGGCTTGACTGGAACCATTCATGGCATGAATGTGTCCAGTGACCACAGGGGCCTATGAATGCTCTCTTCTGCAGGGAAGAAAACACTCCTATGAAATGGAACACCCCATTTTCTGCCTCCTGATGGGACAGAAAAATAGTGGCTTTGGTGGACGATGAATGAAGTCAAGGAAGAGAGGGGTGAGCCTGTGAAAGTGGTGACAGTGCCCATGGCATGCTATGACACACTGCATGCCCAAGGGAGCAGCTTACAGTTCTGGCAGCAGAAACCCTATGTCTTCTCCCCAGCCACTGCTTTTTGGGCTCATGTCTACCAGGAGTCCACTTACCCATGCTGTAATCCCTTCTCTGAGTAGGGTCTAAAACCCTGTGCTAGTTTTGAGCCTGCACAGAAAATATTCTCCAGCCTGTTATGACTACAAGTCTGCCTGAGGCTCCAGTGGAGTAAAGTAGGGCTTGAGGGAGTGCTGGGTGGGGAAATGTGTATAAAAGGCAGTTCTGATCTTCCTTTAGCATCCATTAATTACAGCCAGTGATGGGAATAAGAAATAACAGTCTTGCTGGGGTACTGCTGCTTGCAACTCAGTCAGGGGAAGGCTGAAACCTAAAGAGAGGGAGGATAGGCACTGTGTAGTAGACTGGGAAGATATGTGAAGTTAAAAAAACACTTCACCTTGAAATTAAGGGTTAATGCTTGCTTAAGCATTTGGTCTATGAGATGACATAAGTAGCGTGAGGCACAAGCCCCATCATTGTATGGGAGAGAAAAGTGACACACATGGGAGCACATCAGTCAATGGTGCCAGTACTGAGGGGCAATCCACTGGCACCAGCCAAGCAACACCCCATCTCCTCCACTTGAAAAGGCACTTGTATTAAACAAGAGTCATCAGGGTCTTTGTTAAGGAAAGCAGGTTTCCCAGCAAGGCTCTCAGAGGGGACCAGGATGCTGAGCCAAGGCAGGTGTTGAGTCAGGGAGCCTGAAGGCAGTGAGGAGTCAGGATGCTCTGTAGCCGGCCATTCGAAACACTTGGGAAAGATCTTTTTCTGTTTATCAAACAGTTCACAAAGAAGCTTAGCCATTGCCTCTACAGAGATTTGACACCAGCATCACTGTGACTGTAATTACGAATAGGGAAGAAGTGAGCAGTGTAGCAGGTTTGAATGAATAGTGCCCTTACAAAAGTGCATTCGAATCAGTGTTCAAACCGTAGCCCCTGCTTCATTTAAGCAGGAGCTGGTGGTTCATTTCCTCCCTCAGCAAGTAACTTTCTTCTTGCCAAGGTCTAAGCCGAAGCACCTTCACTGTCCAGCTAGAACAAGTCAGGAGCACAGGGACAGCCTGTCCTGGTCGCTCGGCAGCTCCTCATTGTGCCATGATGCCTTCTTGGCACACCGCCTTCCTCCCAGCAGGGTCACCCTGCTCCTGAAGGTACTGAAACAAAGCTGTGCAAAGGCAGAGGCAGACTTTGAGTTCCAAAAACTGGCGTTATCCCATGATTGCTTTTCCTGACATTTGCTCAGGCCAGCTCATCTGGCCACTTTCGCTCTGGTGAATGCGTTTTCTGTTTAAAGCAACTTGGTACTTTCTCTGGCATGGAGGATTTGGCCCTCCCCCTCTGCTCAATGAATTTCCACATTGATTTATTCTGGTGTGACTCCCCTATGGCTGGAGTGGTCCCACTGCCTCTGGACCTCCTTCCTGACCACTGCTGCATCTGCACAGCATGGAATACCAAAGCTGAGTCTGCTGCCTTTGGAGAGTTTGGAGCCTGGAACCTCATGAGATCTCTTAGCAAATTTATGCTTAAAATACCTCTGGTCTAAGAAGGTGTTAGGCCCTCTCAGAAATTCTCTCTCTCCCATCTGTTTTTTCATGTAAAAAATGGAGGTGCCAAAATCTGCTGAGAGGACTGTAGAAGAGAGGCCAGGAAAGATGCCTGCAGTTGTCCCCCAGGCTCCAGCACAGACAGCGTTTCACAGATGTGAAGTCATGATTACGGCCATAAACATTTTAAGACACACCTGCCAAGTAGTGCTGGAGTTTTCTAGTGAGAACAAACCCTGTATAAATGTCAAGGGGGAAAAAATCAGGAAGATCTTAATTTTGTGGGTGGATCCAGTGAATTTGCTTTCTCTGTGATGAACACAGACTGTCACCTTCACCATCTCCTGTAAGCTCACTAACATTTAGCTATGCAGAGCATGAATTACAGGAATATAAGAAAGCATGTTTCTGTCGCACCCATGCTCTACAATTCTTTTTTCATTCTCTCCCTATCACACAAATGAGAGTTAAAACATGCATGCACAGATTTCCACATTCTTATTTCTCCACCTTTAGGTCCCATTATGTCCCCCACACACCCTTACCAAACACAGCCTTGCTCTTTGAGTTATGCCAGATTTGTCTTACCCTCTAGGACATACACACACATTCTTCTCATTCATTCCTACAATGAGCAAGAGCAACAAGGGAGCTAGCAGCAGGCTATGGAATGGCTCTTATCTGCTCAGAGTGCGGGCAATCGCATCCCAACAAGGCTCCCACATGCCCACCTCACATCTCCAGCCCAGTGCAGATCCCCCCTCTAACACTCTTATCCTGGTGCTTCATTTCCCCAGAGCTGTACACTTGGTTATGGGAGTGCTCGGGTTCCAAGACCTAGGTCTGTAAGCAGGCAGATATCCACCACTAACAACTCAGGCCCTAGCAAAGCTCCCCTTGCCTTAATCTGATGGAGAGTGGGTCCTTCTCTGCACATAATCCCTGATAGCTCAGTCCACTTGTGTTTTTAATCACAGTTGAGTAACCACCAAGCCGGGGGTGGCTGGAGGGAATAGGACTCCTTAATCTTCCTGGGCTTTGGTTTGCTTATCCATGAAATAGGGACGAGTCCCTCCTGGGTACATTTTCCTGGAGCCCTTCCCCTGGCTGAGCTCACACTGTGCTGAGGGCCGGCACAGGGCTTGGCATGGAGGGGAGACCATCTGTGGGGATTTAAGTGTCACCAAGGCCTTCTGCCAGCTAAAAGCCTTTCATTATAACCTCAGCAAAAAAAGCCCTGAGATGCTTTAACCACATCTGAAGTGGTTTACAACCTGCTGGGCAGAGAAATGGGAAAACATAATGCAGCAGCGACAGTGCTAACACTGTAATTATAAAGGCAGGTGAGTATGGCTACATCAGTTATGGGAATAAGAGGAAAACATATTACCTCCCTAACCTACTCTTCCTAGTGTTAATGTAGCTATACAGGCAACTATATCTTGCTGCTGATACAGCTTATCCCCATTGAGGAATGGGTCTGGCCCTTACCAATCAAAACTTTAACGTACTGTAGAAGGGGATAAAGTTCCTGTAGTGCACATAAAAAATATCCTAGATAAACAGTCCAGGTTATTTATGCCTCAGGCAAAAGCAAACCCATTTGTGGGATTGCTTTTGCTGAAGGACCTGGGTGCACTTGGTGGGTAATGTGGGAGGATGGGGAATTCCGGTGTGTACCTCAAGGGGATATGATTCTGGGTGAGAATAGCCAATGAATTAAATTGATGATGGAACCAGAACTGACTCCAGCATGCAACCATCCACCAGCACACACCACGTTTCTTGCCTTAAAAAGCTCTTGTGTCAGATGAAGGCCAAAGTCATGGACTAAATGAACTCAATGGGCTTTTACAGGGATAGTCTATAGACTAAAAGAACTATACCTGCGTGTGTATATATCAAAAGACAGGAAAGGTGGTGGTGTATTAGAAGTGTGGAACCTGTCATCACATAAATGACATGGAATAAGGTGTGGATACTGTCTTGGGTTTAGCTGTGATAGAGTTAGTTTATTCTTAGTAGCTGGTACAGTGCTGTGTTTTGTATTTAATATGAGAATAATGCTGATAACACACTGATGTTTTAGTTGTTGCTAAATACCCTCAGCCAAGGACTTTCCAGTTTCTCATGCTCTTCCAGTGAAGAGAGGAACAAGAAGCCAAGAGGAAGCAGAGACAGAGCAGCTGACCTGAACTAGCCAAAGGGATATTCCATAACCATGACACAGAATGTTATGCTTAGTATATAAACCGGGGGAAATCAGCCAGGAGCTACCAATCACTGCTCAGAGACAGGCTGGACACTGGTCAGGGGTGGTAAGCAATTGTGTTGTGCATTACTCTGTTTCTTGTGCTTTGTTCCTCTCTCTCTTTTTCCTATTATTATTATTGTTGTTGCTGCTATTGTAATTATATTTTCCTTCATTTCCATTATTAAATTCTTATTATCTCAACCTGTGAGTTTTATCTGTTTTCCAATTCTTCTCCTCTTCCCACCAGGCAGAGAGAAGACACTGCCGAGAGTGAGTGAGGGCTGCACAGTACTTAGTTGCCAGCTGGGATTAAACCACAACACTGGGAGAGCCAAGCAAGCCCTTTTCACCATAGACAAGCCCTCAAGCTGCTGCCTTTCACCTTGTAATGGTGAATAGCTTTAACATATATCATCTCCCTTCCTCCCTCTTCCGCCATGCTGTGGAGAGGGGAATGGGAAAGAAGGGGGCTGCGAACCTAGCCTGAGGTTAAAGTATTTCCCTTTTGCAGCTGAGGGTTAGGGTTTTTCACCCTTTTACTGTGCCCAGGTCAGCTCCCAGTGTTCCTGTCTCCAAGGGGTACCCTTGCTCAAAGGCAGGCAGCTCCCACAGTGGTCCTGCTCTGACAAGGAAGCAATGTCTAGACACAGATTAGACAAACAGCTAAAGCACAAGACCAGAAACTGAAAAGCCAAAAGAAAAAAAAAGCTCCGCAGCTCTGTTTGCCAGCGATTCCTATGAGATTTGGGGCGAGGAAGGGAACTTCTTTAGGTCTTTGTCTTCCTCACCTGTCTGGTATGGGATAATATTTCCCTTTCTGGCAAGGCTGCAGTCAGAGTTAATTAGCATTTGAAAAGTGCTTTGAAATGGAAGATGCATTTAGAAAACTGAAGTATTATTACTGGAATTGAGTGAGTGGCTTGTGGGGTAGGGAAGGGTTTCACTTCTTTTTCCCTGTGGGTGCAATAGCATGAAGAATACTGGGATTTCTTCAGATTTATTAGTTATTCAATCATCTAGTAAGTATCAGGTATCTAAACCAGAACTCAGTTTGGATATTTATTCCATAAGATACTGGGCTGCAGGTACATGAAATCCAAGCGACTTTGTCCAGACAAATAAATCACATGACACTGGGGCTCTTCCCTTACTGGCACCGTCTCCTGGCTGAAATGCCCTGAGGATGGGCATTTAAAGTCTGTTTTCCATGACTCCTCTCACAGGCTTTTGAAACGTCCTCTAGGTTTGCCAGTAAGACAAGCTCTTGCAAGAGTCTCCAGCAAGCAAAGCAAGGGCCCTGAAACAAATACATGTGAAAAAAAGACCAAAATTAATGTGCTTTGTTTGCTCAGGCCATAATTTTGCAGGATGTTTTAAAGTATTCATTTGTAAGTCCCATGATTAATCCTACTGAAGCAAGTGGAACTGTTTCTGGGCAGAATCAGGCAGACACTTAAATACCCTGCTGAATACAGCTTCCAATTATTATTTCATCAGCCCACATGCTCTTGTGCTGTATTTAAAGACTTCCTGTGTATTGTTTCACTGTCTTCCCCTGTACACTCCAATGCCAATTGCTGAGCCTAGGTTGGAAACACACCTCCTTCGTTATCCATGAAACACGCGTTAGCCTATAAAAAATGTGTTTTCCATTCCAAGAAACCTCCAGTAAATTAAAAAAAAAAAAGGATATAAAGTTTTGGGGCACGTTTTCTAAGCTGTGTGGGTTGCAGGGGTGGCAGTTCTTAGCTCTGTATCTTTCATTAACTTCAGTTGAAATTGCCTGCCTACCCACGCAGCTGTGGCACCAGGCTCTGAAAATCCACTCTAAAAGAAGTCCCTTTTGGAAACAGAGTCAACAAGTTCCTGTGTAGACACAGGGGCTGGGATTGACGTAGAGCTCATGCATCCTAAGCCTAGCTCTTTTTGACTCCATGGAGCAGAGCGGTGACACCCCAAGCGACCCCTGCACGTACTCAAGGCAACTCATCCCTGGCTCGGTGAATGTCATTTATTGAGGCTTGGGGCAAGGCCCCCACCATAACCAGACATGGGTGAAGTCCCATAATTTGCAGCCACCAGCTGCAGCCTGCACCCTACAGCTGTGTGGTGCCACACAGGGGTCAGGAGGAAGATGGTGTCAGAGCTCTGAACTGGTTAGTGTGGTGGTGTGCAGAGTCACTACCCCAGATTCTGATCCCTGATGTATTGATTGCAAAGGGACTTTCAAAGGAGTGCCCAGAGGTATGGGCCATAGCTGTGCCATAGCAACCTGTGGTAACTGCCTGCAGTCATGGTTTATATCATAGCACAAGTAGATGGGAGGCTCCTTAGCTGCCTGAGCTACTTGCCCCATCAGCAAGTGGGTGCCTGTGGGCATTCACCACAGAATAATGCGCAACATGGCACATCCAACTCAGGACATTCATATTCTCAGTTCCTAGGTCTCTGTCTGTCTTCATCTCCTTTCTCCGTTCATCCCCTTCTGAAGGATTTCCATGGAGTTAGCACAGCTGTCTGCTGAACTCTATCTAGGGCTGTGGCAGGAGAGCCACTGATGGTCCTGTGTGAGCAGGGGCAAACACCATCCCAGTCTATGTCACAGCAATGAGGTCTATAGGGCAAAGTGATGTTAACTGCTGAGAATGGGGTGGGAGATGCCAGGGCTGGTGGTGGCCAACTCCTGCACTTCCCCTACTGTGGGAATGCTTCTCTATCAGCCCAGATCTGCTTGGAGCAGCTAGCACAGAACAGGGATGCCACATGGTTCTCATCACATGTATCATCAATGAAACCCCTCTTTTTTATTTTGCTTTCAGCCACCTGATGTTAGACCTAAGCCCCTGTGAAATGTCCTCTGCCAGAGCCTCTGCTTCCCCTAACGATGCCGCAGTGCTGAGCTGGACAGAAAACAACGTGAACACCAAAGAAAGGCTGTATGAATGGCTGTATCTGAAGGAGACCCATCCTTGCTCAACCCAGCCTTTTGTCTTGGGGACACACGCCTCCTACTTCAGCCTCAGAGGCAAAAGTGGTTTAAACTACCTTTTAAAACTCATTTTAAAGTTTAAACTCATTGCTCCTCTGTTCCTGACTCACATTTTGGGTTGTACATGCCGGGGTGTGTTTTCTTCCCTTATGAAGCTTGCTCCTGCGAGCAGCGGCAGGAGTGCAAGCCTGTGTTATTCACGGGAGACCCAGCTGCTCACTGTTAATGTTTAATGACAGCTCTGCAAGCTGGAGATATTCTCAGACTCTGTTTCAGCTGGTCAGGTTTCATACAAACTGTTTTCAGCAAACACTGACTCTACAGAGCATTATGAAGCTATTTAAGTAACACTGGACCAGATTCAGAGGCGACTACAGAAAACTTGGTGTCAATTAGCACTTCCAAAAGCTTTTCTACATCTAGACTTAGTATTTTTCATATATGCAAAAGTCACCATCTCCAGTTGTGGCATTTGTGCATTAACAAATGTGTATGGAGCAGTCTGCAGCAAGGGGTCCATGCCAAACGGGACATGGACGCCTCCCTGTCTCTGCCTGAGAGGTTACTATTCTGTCAGCAGTCCTGCACACGGAGTGGTGTCAGATGGTTTCCTAGAGTAAATTAATGCAGCTCCATTACGTTAGGCCAACTGATATCAGCAGAGAATTCAGACAGCTAATTTTTAACCTTCTCCAATTTCCCTTTGGCTCAGGAAACCATTTCCTGCCCCAGTCCCTCTGACAGGCCCCTGGTTCTTCTCCAAGCATCTATCCAGTGAAGAGGCAAAGCTAGATGTGAAGTGTAGGAAGCTCAGAGCTTAAATTCATGCAAATAGGATCTAAGGGACTCTAATAATTCTAAACTGGTATTATTTATATGCCCAGCCTTCCAGGAGAAACAGTAGGCCAGATCAGCTCAGCTAGGAATTTGAACCCTTAGACCACAATCTGCCTTCATTTAAATCTCAACTGTCTATAGAGCTATTACAGCTCAGGAGGAATGTGATGCTTTGACTCTCCACTCCTGCTTTGACCAAGGACTGATCTGAGGTGCACATATTTCCTCTGGATATTGTTGGCAACTCACATCCAAGAAAGACAAATGTAACAGAGGGCAACTGCGTGGAAATTTCAAAGCACAGAATGTGGCCATGGGTGCCTTGATGTTCTGGGAAGACCTTGAGAGACCTTGAAAAGTTTATTGCTGTGACTTTGCGTACAAAGATTTAGGGAACTCTTTGTGAAGAAGGTGAGCTTGTACACATGTACAAAGGTTTAGGAAAATCTGTGTGTACATGGCGGTGGGTCCACTGCAAGGGAAAGCTGGGTTTGCAGTTGTGAATGCTGGCATTGTGAGGGAGCCAGGACAATGCCTTTTGGGTGCAAGAACAAAGAGGTCCAAAGGCTGTCTGAGCCAGGAAGACAAGTTTAAACCCTTTCTTCCTTTCTATTTTCTCTCCTCAAAACCCTTAGGGCTATTAAATGTCTCCTGAGGCGTATTCCATCCCTAACTGGGAAGGGGCTGAACAGTGACAATCTGAATGTCACTAGAGGAATGGCAGTGACAAACCTCATCCTGGCAGGCTGTCTGTAACCACAAGTAGTCCTGCGAGTACCCACATTGCTCAGAGAGCCAGAGCTTTCACTGTGCTCCTCATTATCACTAACAGGGACAGCATGGTCCTGCCCATATCCTCCACAGAGCTCCTTACAGTGAAGGGAACAGAGAGGTCTTCTGCACATGTAGAATGGCATGTGCTCAGCTGCCAGATGCTCACATGTGCAAAACCACACTGCACTATTACAAGAGCAAGCTTGTTCTGCTTTCTTTAGGGCATGCCGGAAGCACACAAGATGGCCTCATCCCTGCTCTTTATAGAGAGCAGGTAGCAAGTGGTGAAGGAGGATTTTCTTCTACCTGGAGTTGAATCCTTCAAAGCCAGGTGTTGTTTGGATACAGAGTTCATAGGTTCAAACCTGTGCCTGGTGCTGATTGTATGTCACAGTGAGGAAGAGGGGAGCAAGCACGATAGAGAAAGCAGGAGGTGGCTGGGGTGGGAGTGGGAGGCTGCCACCATGGGACAGCTTCTGCAGATGATGGCTTTAAGACCAAGTGAAGGTGCCAGTCTCTGCTGAGGACACAGAGGATGTGCCCAGAGTGTGCTAACACTCCCAGTCTTCTTTTTCATTTCCTCAACCCTTGCCTAAAAGCATCCCTTTCACAGGAACAAGCAGCTATCTCTTAAACTAGGACTGTTGTCAGTGGCCACTGCAAGTAACCATAATAATCTGTAAGGCAACGTGCAGCTCTGATGTGCAAATGGGATTTAGGGAAGCCTCGCTAACGGGATAACACAGACAGCGTTTAAGCTGAGTTTCAAACTGATCGTAACATTTCACTTGACAAATGTCTGGGTTTGAACAAAAGTTCAAAAGCCTTCAGGGCTTTAAGCAGAGAATGTCCGTCTCCTGCAGAATAAACCCTTAATATTTTAGGCTTTCACATAAGAAGAGGAAAAAATCTTTAAGCAGAGAAGCTGCCAAAAAGAATATCTGATTTCATTGCTTTCATCGTACACCACTGCATACCATTTATTTTCTCTCAGAAGCCAGGGGCACAACTTCTCTAAATATTTACCTACTATCTTTCTAAGGGCATGTCTGCAGTGCAGTCACCACACTGATTTGTGTTGTAGATATACCCACCTTACTTTTGATCTAATACATCTAATACATCCAGGCTCTAATAGCAGGCTAATAAACCCAAGGTCTAATAGTTACAGTGTGAGGTCAGGGTAGCCTGCAACATCTGCTAGGAATATCTTAGAGCCATTGCCCGGGGCCGAGCCAGCCACCCTAAAGCTGCTCTGCACTATACCGCAGGTCTTGCAGTGAAACAGGACAAGCAGGCTTTACTGGGAGTAGAAGTTTTGACTACAGGAAATCCTTCAGCCTCACAGCTCATTAATGCCTTTCTGAACTGGAGCCACATCTGCTCGGCCTCTCTCTGCCTCCACGTTTGCCTTCCAGGCAACCCAGACAGGGCTGTACTGTCTCCATCCCTGGAGGCTTTCAAGCCCCAGCTGGATCAAGCCCTTAGCAAACTGGCCTGACCTCAAGGCTGGCTTGGCTTTGAGCAGGAGTTGTCCTTCCCAACCAGAATTATTCCATAATCCCATGGTCCTAGCCCAGAGATGCTCTTCGTGACCTCTTGAAGGAGGGCTCTGTCCATCTCTGTCCTAGCAGCAACTACAAGGCTTTGTACTCTGAGCATTTTCTACCTCAGTATCAGGAACTAAAGGTGTTACTATATCAAAGACATTGTTTATTCCTCTCCTCACTTTCCCATTGGCATGCAGTATTTATCTCACTATCCTAGAAAAGAAACTAAAGCATGCCCAGCTGTCATAAAATGGCTCTCATTGAGGAAGTAAAACAAGTCAAAGTTAATGGATCACTGTAAGGCTCACAAGGACTGTCTAGTTCGATCAGTACTGTGGGCAGTCTTTGCCATATCTTAACTGAAATAGAATAGAGATTCCTGTACAAAAGGACACCCCATTATGACTGCATTGTAGTGCACACTCACCCCCAGAACTGCTGATTACCTCAGCAATCTTCCTGCTGTCCTGGACAAGCAACATTTTTAATGTTTCTTTCATTTTTTTTTTTTTTTTGACCCTTATATCTTCCTTAAGATGTATCTATCTTGCTCTGCATGATGCTATGTAGGTAGTCTGAAAGCCTATCTTCCAGTATATGCAGCACAACCTGCAAGCCAAGTAGAGGATGACAGCTTGGAAGCTATAGCTCTGTTCCCAATATTGATATTGCCTTGCTTTGTGTGAGATGGCTTAAAACAGTTCCACATTCCGCTTCCCTCTGTATAAGGTGGAAATAAGTAGCAACACACAGTGGTGTGAGGATGTGCATATCTGTTTGTCCTTAGCTGGAAGGTGCAAGAGAAGAGCAAAGCACTCTATGCATTATAATGGCCCCATCACCTCCTCTTCCCTCGAGACAACAGATCCAGGACTACTGAACTTCCTGCCTAGTTGTGCTTCCTCCATCCCCTGCAGCACTCTGGCTGTGCTCTGCTGTATTTTTTCCACTTCAGCTGCCTCCTTTCTTCAGCTCCCAGAGCTGTGCACCTCCTCCAAAGGCAGCCCCAGCCAGCCATTACTCTGGGCCATCTTCTTCCCCTGACCCACACACAGGACTCCTGCTAGCTTTTCTCTTTTCTTTGGTAGGCACTCTTTCAGAAACTTGGGGGAATAGTTAGCACTTAGCAGCCTAAATGTCCTGGCCTTTCTGCCTTTGGGAGCTCCACAGCAGGTATCCACAGCCGCCACTCTCTGAAGTGCCGAGCACTTAGAGCTCAACTACCAATGCCTCACTTCCCAAAGGGAAGATGGAGATGAAAACTTCCATGAGCCTTTAGCTAATGCAGGGGAAGTATTTCAGGAGCCTTAGGAGCCCCATTTGCAGTCGTTTCCATGAAATTTAAGAACCTATTCACTTACCCTTTGTAAAATGGGGCTTGGGTACTCTTGGGAAATTTGTCTCCAGTCTCTTCCCAGACTTTGCAGTAGATTTGTCTGAAATGTCTTTACATGTGAGTGACATCTACACGTGAGCCAGACACCCTGGGCTCAGTTAACAGAGATAAACGGTCATTTACAGGAAACAATTCATCTTCTCCTATGGTAGATAGCTAAAATAGCCCACAGCAATCACAAAACTATTACTTTCCTCCATAAACAATAAATTTAAGCTGGAAAAGCAGCTCAGCCCTCAACATGTTGGAGGATTCAGTTGCCTAGTGCTTCGTGAGCTGCCATACCTTACCTTAGATATTCACATGGGCAGGCAGGTACATACATATACATAGAGAGCCTGCAGCAGACAAATGCCTTTCCAACATGTCACCTGGACACCAGGAAAAGGATCCTGTATTCACTGCCCTGTTACCAAGAAGATGAAGGTTGTTACTTTCAGGGCAGGGGATACGATTTCCCTCCATTGCACCCCCTCATTTATATCCTATATATTAACATAAATGGTCCATGTTGGAATAGCTGAAAAACAATAATATGGCCCACAGTGCTACACAGCAAAGCAATTACTATAAAATGATACTTGATTTTATTAAAGACAAAATAAATCAACTGGGTTTCATGGCATCGTGGCAACTGCCAGAGCAACGCATGGGGGTATGGTTCTGCAGATAACTACCCCAACCAGGAAATGTATGCAAGATGTCACATTACCAGTGTTACATCACCAGGAAAAAATCTCAATGGCTGATCATCGCCAAGGGGGATGTCAGTATTCCCAGCTTCTGTGCCTTATAGGAGTTAACTCTTTCCTAGGTGATGCACACTGCTAGATTTTTCCAGTATTTCTTCTACCTTGTTTGCCTAAAATGAATCTTTGCTCTCTTACTTTCCATTTTTGTCTTTCACACAAGCTATAAATGGTGTGACTTTGCAGTGACAGCCATCTATCACACCCACTGTGTGACTGAGGACTTTTTCTCCCCCACCTCACTAGCAGCTTTCTCCTGGATGTTCACCACACAGCCATTCCCCGGAAGGCAATAAATGTTATCTGCTCAAGGCACCCCCAGCAGCCTCCCTGTTGCCTGGAGAACAGCCCTTTGTCTTACATGAAGAAGTATTCCTTGACATCACCAAAATGACCCATCCTGCAGTAATACCCAAGGCAGTGTGAACATATGTTTGTTTTCCCTGAAATGCTTCTGGGAGATGCAATGATCAAATGGGTTTTTTACGAACTCAGAGATCACACACTATTGGTAGTTGCTGCTGACGTTATGGAATCAAAGCCGCAGGAATTGACAACCTCCATACTCCCATGCCCTGGCAGGGCAGACACTTCCCAGTGATGAATTTCCCCCTCGACCAGAGGAGATGGAAGTGGCAGTGCCTTTCCCCAAGTTTCCACAGACTCCAGGCAATCTCCAGTCCCATAAAAACGTCCTTTCTAAGCCAGGGGAACAATGGATAAAATATGTTTCTGTCTCCTCCTTGATGCTTTGTACATAGAGACGCTGTTCACAGCCCTCAGCAGGTGCCAAAGCATCTGAGCTGTTCTTCATGCTGTATTGCTGTAGTGCCTGGAAACCAGAGTCCAAACAGTTCCTGCTATTAATGCAGGCTCCATCCTGCTGAAAGTTCATCCTTATGACCTGGGCCAGGGTCAAACTGGGCAGAAGGAAGTTTCCTGTGAGACAGAAGTGCCTGTGATCTCTTCCTTGCCACCGGCATTTGTTCTTAGTTGTTACATCCCTCTTGTTCTCTCAGTCAGGTAGGACCTTGTGCTATTTAACTGCTTTTTTTTTGTCCTGATACAGAACTATGTTGCTGCATCTCTCGGTCTCTCCAGGGTCTCCAACCTGTATATTGCATGGGCAGCATAATCCACCTCCCCATTTACACACACTACTGAGTCTTTCTTCATGTTATCTTAAACATGTGGTCTATGCCCAGAAACCTCCCACTTCCCAGTTACCCAGTTTGGCACTGGCATGTTTTTTGCCCTTGTATTCACACCAAGAGGCCCAGTAAACCCGTATTTACTTCTTCTAGAGGTCTTCCTCACTTTTGTCTTCTTCTTCCTATCCCTTCCTGCACAACAGCTCCTGAAGACACCCTCTCCCTATCACCTTGCTTTTTTGTCTTAAATGTTCAAATACTATTTCTATCCTAGTCCTCACGTGCCTCCCTCCTCTCAGCTCCTCAGATGTTACCTCCTTCCAAGCTGTGCCATGCTGCAGTCACTGAGCAGTGTGGGGGAATTGATTTTCTTCCTTCCCTCTTCACAGCCACAGAGGCCAGAGCTCACAGAGACCAGACACCAGAGTTCCAGACACCTCCTGGACACTGAAGGCCATCAGTCCTGACCCAGGGGACAGATCCTT
This sequence comes from Pezoporus wallicus, assembly GCF_028554395.1. Classification (NCBI taxonomy): domain Eukaryota; kingdom Metazoa; phylum Chordata; class Aves; order Psittaciformes; family Psittacidae; genus Pezoporus; species Pezoporus wallicus. The sequence goes on from NW_026637663.1 coordinate 8,798,045, forward strand.
TCAGCATCTCGGTGTCCAGGACCCCCTGCAACACTTGGTTCCTTTCCTTTCCCTCTCTTTTTTCCCCTCCCTTTCCCTTTCCTTTCATCCTTCCTTCTTCCTTTCTTATTCCCTTCTTTTTCTCAAATTCAGCTCCTTTATTCTCTGTTAATGCTGTGCAAGCTCTACCTCTCCAAACAAGAGACTTACTTTCCTCCAGAGTAACTAAAGCCCCCCCCCAGCACAAAGTACATAGTGCACTGTCCCTGAATGTCTCAATATGAAGCTTTGAGCTCCCATTGTTTGCAGTTCACAGAGTTCACCTGCATTTTAGTCTCCTCATCTATTAAAGAAAACAAAGTGGAGACGAGAGAGAAGGAGAAATATGGCTGTAAAAGCAGCAGTCAGAGAGATGTTCCTGGTACCAGTTGTGGTCCAATCAATCAGTCTCAAACAGCCCACTGGAGAATAACTGCCCAACTTACCCAAATTTATTTTCTTTAATAAAAGAATCCTCTCGTGATCCTGCAGTTATTGCTGACACAAAGCAAGGCCTGCTTGAGCCCAATATCTGCTCCCTTGCCCCTTGCTGCTTGCAGAGCAATAGAGCCATCGTCCCCTTGTTTTCTGCAGACAGCAGCTTTTAATCACTGCTGGCCATTTCTGCCTGTGAGGGCCAGGAGAGACTTCCCTGCACAGGTCACTCACTTGTGACATGTGCATTCACCTGTGCATGCTCAGGGAGACTTCTGTTTTCTCCTTGCTTGGTAAAATAAAGGTCAAAATGCCTGGGGACATCTGCTTATTGTTTGAGTGCTTGGCTCTGCAAGGGCTGTGAGCACTATTCAGGTGATGCAGGAACTGCGTGATCACACAGATACCCAGCTGTAAAGACGAAAGTGCTGTAAAACCTCCATGCTTGTGCTCTAGCCGAGTGGCATTGCTAGCCAGGAGACTGGTGTGCTGCAGGCAGCCAGACATTGAGATTAAACAAAGGAAAATGGAAATGTCAGGATTATAGAGCTGGTTTGTATTGTGGGCAGAGTCTGTGCAATGCATTTACTGCAAACTGTGATTCTTCTTTGGGGGTGTTCAAAACGCTTTTGAGAAATGTGGAAGTACGGTTTTGGGGAATCCTGCAAGAGGAATCCTGCTCAGCCCTCCAGGTTCAATTAAAATATAAGTCTTTGGAAGGTAAATGAAAGTTCTCAAGCAATCCCATTTGCTGGATAAAGGATGTGCACACTGCCTCAGCCATTGCCATAGCAGGACACAGCTTCTGCAAAATGCATTTTGTGAGTGCTTTGGGCTCCATAGACATGCCAAGCAATTGCTTCCCTACCAAAGTGTGAGGGTAAGGTTCAGATGCTTCATACTAAGGGCTGTCCCCAGATGCACAGCTTCCCTTCCCCAGCCAGCAATTGGGTGTGTTTGGGAGCATTGGCTCCCTTCAGCTGCACAGCTTGAATGGGGCTGGGGTGTCCCAGAGCCCCCCTGCCCACATGCCACCCTTTGCCTGAGCCACTCTGTGATGGCTACACCATGGGAAGGCCCCGATCCCAAGGGCAGGGCTGTGGCAAGTTCCTGCCTGCCTGGGCACCCCAGGTAAAGGCAGGGCCCGCTCTGCAATGCAGCTCAGATATAGGTTTCCCCTGTCTCCTGCCTCCCTGCCAAATGCCTCTCCCTGTGGAAACTGGATCCCGTGTTATCACCAATCATATGTGCAGTCTCTGTGGGATGAGTTAGGGCAGGGGCTGCTGTGGCTGTGGTGCTGCCTGTTGCTGATAGGGAAAATTCACATGTTACTTATGCAACTGGTCTTTCTGCTGGACAACACTTCAAGGTTACATCCCAGATTAATCTTTGATTTAAGCTCTCTTCTCTGAGTACAGGCCTGCTGCCCAAGGATGGAGACAGTGTTTCACCCGCTGAAGGAAAGAGATGGTTTTGACACTTGCCTTGTTCAGCAGGGGGAAGGACTGGGTTACATTTTTTAGGCATGTAGGTTTAAAACAAATCTTGTGTTATGGTCCATTGGAAGCAGGATTTGACCTTGCTAAAGACAGTAAAACCAAAATGTGGATTAGCTTGGATGTTCTGCTTCAGTGAGGGATTTTAAATCCTTCCCCTTTAAAAAGCTGCATTTTTTTCTGGGGCTCAAGGACTAATTACAAGAGGAAATATCTGCGCTATGCCTGTACTGGAGAGCAGGTTCTGGGAAAGGAAAATCCACTCTAAAACTGTAGAAATGGCCCCACAAGGCAAAGTTTCAGTCCCAACACAAACTCTTGCATGGTCCAAGAGAAGGAGAAGATGTGCTTTCCCTGGAAGGGGGGGACAGGGCCAAACCTAACCTGCCAAGGTTAGGCAAGACCAGAAGTGAGGAGGCAGAGGAGGGAGGGAAGGTCATTGAGAGTGCTTGGAAAGCCCGTAGTGAGGGAACACGTGTGGCCTACAGGTATTTCAGGTATTTCCAGGTGAGGCAATGCAGTCATCTTCTCCTGAGCGGCGTGGGGAAGGTGTGTGCTGCAGCACGCCTCAAGGGATCCTGATCACATAGTGCAGCTGGAGCAGCACCCCAAGCAGGGAACTCATCCGTGTCCCCTGTGCAACCCAGGGATCCATGGAATTCAGGCTGGGCACATCCCACTGGCAGCCAAATATCCACAGCCCCTCCTGACCTGAGCAGGATGGGGACATTTTGCAGGTCACATGGGCAGGCCGGGCTGTAGGCATCTTGCTCGCCTGGCAGGGCTGCTGCTGCTCACCCAGTGCTCTGCCAGCAGAGACCCATGGGTCTGTCTGTGGGGATGCCCTATCATCCCGTGACACATGGAATAATTAATGGACTTGGAGCTAAAAAGTTGGCACAGGCTGCGGACAAACGTGTTTTTTCCAGTCATTATCATGCTTGCACTTGGATGCGAGCCAAAGTGTATAAACCTTCCTGGGGACATTAATTGGCTTCCTATTGCCTGGACCTCTATATGGCAGAGGGTGCTGGGCTGATGCTGTTTGGCTTTTCATAGGTTTGCTCAGTCCCCTAATCTTATGTGAAAATTACCTGGCACGAGTTCTGCAAGTCAGAATGGCAAAAGTATAATTAATTCCCTGTGTGAAGTGAAAACAGCCAATTTTCCACAGCGTCAGCTTGAGTATCAGCAAGTCATGGAAGTAATACGCAAAAAGCAGACAAAATCTGTGCACACACAGCAGTTATACTGGATTTTTATGGGGCAGCAGTTTGGATCAAAATGTCAATACAGATCTGAAGTGCTCTTCATTCCTTGTGTGTATTCAGCTGAAAGTCTGGAATGGCTTATAAAGGCAGCCTCCTTTTCTGATGAGTGAGTGTCTCAATACATGGAATTGGCTGTGAATGCATGCTTATGTGAATTTTTTTTTTTCTAGACACTACCATTTTACAGACAGGTCCTGCCCAGATATCTCAGCATAGAATGGTAACGATTTTTCTCTAACCAGGGGTAGGGATTTGAAAGTAAAGCATTTCTGAATCCCAAGCCCATCCCTTCCACCCCTTCCACTTCCTAAGGCTTTCTCTCCTTATGGCAGGCTGTGTGCTTATTATGTTCACTTTGTGTTTGCTCCCACCATGCTGGTCAAGGTCTGGGCCCCACGACCATTAGAAATTCATTTGCACAATCTGCACCTACCTTAACAAACAATAACAGGCCTAACAGAGATCTTCATTCCTCCTTGATACCCCAAAACACATAGTGGTCACCACAGTCCGGATTTTTCGGAAACCTGCTGGCGTATCTGGAAGCCCACTAAAATGGTCCCTGAGGGCTAATCCTGGCTTCCGACCACTGGTTGCTCTGCATGGCTGATAACTTGATTTGAAGATGATGGGTCTCCAAAGGAAAACCTGAGCTGTCGACGTGCCGGGAAAGCCACGCTGCATTGCTTCTCATAATCAGTGGTGTTGAAAAGCACCTCTCAATTCTCCATCCCGTTGTTTTGTTACAGATGATTTGCAAAGCAAAGAAGAAAAGCGAGTTATGCTCAGATAGCGTCAAATACAACTTATTAACTGGGCCCTGATGAGTATCCGGAACAGATGTTACAGATATATGTCTCACCTCTCCAAAACCCTCTTGACACTTCCTGTTACATTCTGGGGCAGTGGTGAAATTACGTATTAGCACCAATGTCACAAAAGCCAGCATGTGCAAACAGTAAACTGAGAAGACATCTCTTTTTTTTATACATATATATATATACACTTAGAATAATGACTAGGTAGTGCAGGTGTAGGGTATATGTTGGCAAATGTGAATTCTTTAGGGCAAGTATCCCATGGTGTATTATGGTGATGGTATTTACAATGTCATTCTCTGTGACACTGCAAGCCAACGATTTCAAATTAAAAGTTCTAATAAAGAGGCCATGTATTCACTATTTTCCTTTCTTCTACCTACATATAGCCTTATTAGTGGGAATAACAGAGGGAGAAATCCATCCTCTTTCTTCTTCCATTTCTACTTTACCTTTCACATATCCCAGAAGCTTCCTCATCATCACAGGGACCAGTTGTTATGCCTCTCCTTGCTAAACAGTTCTTAGTAAAAGGCCACGATAACTCTTTGTGTATGTAAAATGTAGCAGAAATATTAAACCAAAGATCAAAGGCAGTTTTGTCCCTCAGATATTTTCCCTGACCCTTTAAACTGGCTGGGTGCAGAATGCATAATAAGGACCAGACTCTGTCATCAATTATGTGGAGTTAAATCCAGAGTGGGCTGCTGTAAATCTAGTTACACAGTGTAATCGGGAGCAGATTTGGGACCTGCAGTCTGCAGGCCAAAGAACCAGACCACAAAGGGAAAATCCCACCTCTCTCCATTTCACATAAACTCTCCAGCTCTTCACGTAAGCAGCCCCATCTGCCTGCTTAGTAAAGCACTCAAAGCTTAGGCCTTCCTAAACTACCCAGCCAGAGCAATCCCACCTTCAAGCACAGATAAATGAGGCTTTTATTTAACTAATGTGGTAACATGCAGTCCAAAAGGACCAAACAACATCTAATTTTTATTAGCAGCTATAGAAGGTGGAAGGGAAAAGCTTGAATTGCCTGGGTGCAAAGCTTGCTTGAGAAGGAATAAAACCAAAGACTTAAGTGTTGAGTAAGATGGGTCTGGAGGCACATGTGTTTGTGCAATGGACTCTGTCTCTTCTCTTTCTTTTCTCATTATATGATGCTTCTCCCCGTCACACAAGCCTAATGCTTTAATCTAGCTAAATATTTGCAAATTGGCACCATATTGCATCGAGACAATAGTGGGGAATAAGCAAAATGATGCAAGTCAAGATATCCTTCTTATTACAGAGATAGCATTTCACAAGATTAAAGGGGATTTTCTAGGCAACGGAGACAAATCCAGCGCCAGCTTTATTGAATAAGCAATGCAGATGCTTCACCCGTTAACATGTGGTAGTGCAAAGGAGATTATCTCCTTTCCAAATGAGCACCATCAATGCTGCTATTCCATTTATTACACATTTCCCCACTCAAGTGTTTGCTTCTGAAAGGCAGTGTGTGGTGGCTGCAGGGATCTGGGAAAGCCAATGGAACAGTCATTGAAGCAGAAGTCCCAACCTGATTGCAGCACATGGAGAAATTATCAATCGGCAGCAGGACTCTTGGGAGTAACACCATCAACCACGATGAGAAAAGGAGAAGAGGGGGGGAAAGCACTCCCAGGCCCTTACATCATGGGGATTTTATGGGCCACATGTCCCAAGAACCTCCACTCTGGTTCACCCACTGAGATAAAGCTATTTGTAAACCCCAGATTGTGCTATCTTTTTGCCACCTTGATTTTTAATTAATCAGAAACAGAAGTGCCTGGGTGAGAAATACAAAGTGTCAAGGGAAAACAAATGGGATCCTGTGCAGCAACTGCTGTCCTTACTGTGGAAACACCCCTCTGGAGCCAACAGACTGGGCTACAAAGCAACTGGGGGCTTATATTAAACCGGTACCCTAGGATCTAGCAATCCCCAGCCCCAAACAGCTTTTTATCTCGTTTATTACAGAAATGACAGACGTCAGGACTGTGAAGATCCCAGCAGCCCCAGGGCACTGTATAGTTGCAGCCCTGACCCTGCCCACTGCCACTTCCACTTCTCCTGCTGTGCCATCCTCTCCCTCATGGTCATCCAAAGCATAGGTCAAAATTTCAAGCCTCACAAATGTTAAAACTCTCACCTGCACAGTAAAGTTATGCAAAGGACCCATAGGAAAGCTGCTGTGACATAACAACGATCCACTTTGAATTATCACAGCTCAGGGGGGATCTGGGGCTGCTTCCTGGTCAGCCGGCCCTGGATCATGCCAGAGAGTTTTACCGGCAAATGCAGCCTCCAGTCAGAACAAGCTGGTCCCAATTAGAACCAATCTGTGGCACTTTAAAGGGGCTAAGTGACTGCTTAAACTGACCCTTCAGATGAAGAATTAAAAAATCTGGACTGGATCCCAAACAATAGCAGAGCTTTTCAAGGTATCCTTCTGTCATCAGCCTTGCAAAGTGCCTCCTGTCTGTTTCTCATCATTATTTTGATGTCCCTGCTCCCAAACCCATTGAATGCAACAGATGCTTCTGGAAAGCTGCTGCAGTCGTAAGGGGGGAAGAGAAGTTTGGGTGTAATGGAGGTCCCAAGGTCATGATATGGCTGGATTTCCAGAAAGTGTTTGACAAGGTTCAACACTAAAGCTTGATGAAACTCAAACAAAAAATTACGGGGCATTACCAGGAAGAGTGCTGAAGAACAAAACATGGAGCAGAGGCTTTGCCCACAAAACTGCCCTCCACTTCTCAGGAGTAGGGTGGTGGGGTTAGGAGAGAGATCTGGAGGGATGACAAATGAAATGATGGATAGAATGGAGCGACTGTCCTATGAGGAGACCCTAAAAAAGGCCAGGATTCTTCAGCTGGGGAGACAAAAAGCAAATATGGTGGTGGTTTACAAAGCAGAGAAGGCAGCAGATGAAGTCACACGGTCATTAACCTGGTCACCTCGCCACCTATTTCTCTGTAAACTGCTCTTCACCACCTCCTGCAATGCTGGAGCACGTGACGGAATGAACAGGAGCTCAGTTTAAAACAGAGAAACCCCAATACTTCCTTTGCAGTGGATGTGGGACCTCTGGGGATGTCCTCCCAGGGTAGCTGCAGGGGCAGACAGCACAAGGGAGAAGGCAAATTCACAAATAACAGCACCATGCAGATACTGAAAGGACCAGGCAGGGATATAGCCACCAATGTCTGCCTTGTACAACTGGAGACCTGAGTTAGATGCTAGAAAAATGATTGATTTAAGGTTTAAAACCCCAAGGTTTCATATTCCTTTGCATTTTCTGCTTGAATCCTTGTGTATCTTCTCGAGTGTCAGATGCCCAGGTTTTGGCCTCCTCCTGCTTTACCCAGCCTAGATAAACATACGTGCTGCTGAAACCGTTTCCAGGAACGCCTTCCTCTCCCGCAATCTCTTATCTCCCAAAGGAGATTGTGAGAGGGTACTTCAAAGCCCTTTGAAAATGGCCAGGGCTCTGCTTGTAGCCCAGCAGATACAGGCGCCCTCACCCCAAGAAGTCAACAGCTACCCCGCACACAGGCGTCCAATGACGCCTTATCACCACCACAACAGCAAGCAGTGGGAAAGGCTTTACTCCATTGCTATTGCCACCCAGTCTCCAGCCTTTGCTCTGCGATATGCTGCCTGTCTTCTCCACAGATTCACCCAGATGCATTGTGGCAGATTACAGGAAAGAGGGGATAGAAAAAGGAGTGGGTTTGCTCAGCCCTAAGGAGGAGGGAAGCCTGAAGCCTGCTGAGCTTGTAATTAAAATGGAGAAAGGCCATGACAGAGCTCAGAAGATGGAAGAACGGGATACAAGCAGCAGGAAAACGCTGAGCACTGGGCTTTGGGCAACACACCATTCTGAATTAAAAATAAATGAGAAAATTGCCTGTAGAGGGGGAACGCAGGGGGAGAGGAGCTGTGGGAAGAGAGAATGACTAGGGAGGGCTATTGTTAGAGTGCTGCCCTCAGATAAACGTTATTTGGCATTCCTCTGCCAAAAGACTAAGAGGTGTAGTGAGGCAGAGGAAAACAGTGCAGCTGTTTCATGGTGTTATTACCCTCGCTGAACCATGGAAGACCAAGCACCTGCCAGGACAAAAGATAAATCTCTGTGCATGCAGCTCTCACTCCATCAGCAACTTCAAAATGGAAACATGAATCATAAAAATCACATTTCCACCTGGAACTTGTTCTCTGCCTTTGTTAACAAGTAGCATCACCACAGAGGCCTCCATCAGGGACAGAGAGAAGGTGGCCACAGGGGGCCCATGGCACAAGGACATCCCACCTTGCAAGAGGTGATGGGTTGGGATTGCAGAAACCTAGTGATTAAGCCTGTCCTCTGATGAACAATAACCAAAGGACTCCTATGTGACTGTGAGGCAGATACTGAAACAAGCTCCTTAAGGTGATTAATGCTTATACACAAAGCTGGCAGGCTAAAATTTACAGAGGACTTGAAGTAGGTGAGCTGGACCCACGGGACCACCAAGAAAAGCAGAATTCTGAACAGCAGTAGAGGATCAATATTCATCCCTCCCAGTGAAAGCTAGGGGGAAAGAGCCATATAGAGGCAATGTCATTACAAGCACACCTGCAACTCCAAAAGCTTAACAGGGATCCCTGCTTGAGTATTTTTCAGGCTACATAAAGCTTTATGGGTCTGCAGCTCTGCTGACCTTGATGAAATGATTCCTCTTCTGCCTCCAAATAAGAAGATCAGGATTCAACCAACATGCGCAGACCTAAAGAGCACCAGATGCCTGTGGACACTCTTGTACCCACCACTAGTGTCTGAATCAGTGCCTGCTGCAGGTCTCCTTGCTCTGCACTAAAGAGCCAGGGGAGCTCCTCAGACTGGTGCAGACCCTTGCAGATCAGCGGGGCTGCTCCCCATGCTTCCTCTTCTAGACACATTTCCCTTGCTGAGTTAAAACAAAACCAAACCATCATCTGGGTCTGAACTAAAAAGTTGTTCCAAGCTGGGGTTTTATGCCTTTTTTCATACTCATCACTGATTTATCCATCCTGTTAAAGCAGTGGGGGGAAACAAATTGGTAATGCTGATGGTAAAGTTCATTGAATTACGCAACTGCTTGTTCCTCAGGTTATACCGTAGAGGACAGCACTTAATGGGTACTGAGCAACCCTCATCATTACATCACAGTACAGAAGGTCCTGTTGTATCTTGGGGGCCTGCTGTTGGCTTGAAACCCATTCTGCTCTTTCAAAAACATTTAATGCATTAGAACAGCCATGCTGGTTGATGCCAAAAGTCCACCTCATCCCACATCCTGTCCCTAGCCAGTGCAGGTGCTTGGGAAGAAAGTATAAGAACTGAGCAGACAGAGTGACTTTTTCCCTATAGCGTGCAGTGATATTTCCTCCCAGCTTCCAGCTATCTACAGCTTTGAGACTTCCTGAAGAAAAGGCTGTACCTTTGCAGCTAACAGCCCTCCTTGGGGCTATTCATTTCCCAATGCATTTCTCTAATTGGGCTTTTAATCTGCTTATGCCTAAAGTAGTTTCTATCACTCCCAATTGCCTAGGAGTCCTGTTACCAGTACTTCTTGAGGTTTATAATGCCTCACTCTTTCCTGAGTAGTTTGTTTTTCCCCTTGTCCCCTCTTGCCACCTTGCTGCATGCCAGGGCAGCACTAAAGGCAGAAGTTTACAGCTATCTTCTGTACAAACCTCTGAGCGCACCAGTTACACACTAGGGCTCAGAAAGGCTGTTCAATTGTAAAGACACTCACATGCTTCAGTGAGGTTCAGTGTTTAAGGATAGCGCATATGACAATATTAGGTCAGCTGCATGCAGTCATACAAAAAGGCCATCCCCTGCAGCAGTTTTCCCCCTCTGTGGGCAGTAACTAGGTCTGGGAAGAAAATAAAAAGCAAAGTAAGAGTGCGCTTAAGTTTCCTTAGATACCCTCTACCGAGGTGTCTCAGTTCTAGTCAACCCTCAATCATACCCTAGAGCCATGTCCAATGCATAAAATATTAGGGGAGAAATGGTAAAGGTGACATTTTTTTTCCATGAAAAGGAAAAAAAAAAGATCTATTTTTCCTAGAGCACTTTAATTTGATATGAAAGAAAACAAAATCCTCTCTTGGGAACTTCCATCCATCACAAAGCAGCAGTGATTTCAGCATTCCTGGAAAACCTTACATGCAGCGGGCTTACTTCAGTGTGCTCTTATCAGCCTCAGCTGCCAGCCCATCCAGTATCTGAAGCAGGGCAGCTGAAGGAGCCTTTTGATCACAGCAGCACACACATGCAGTCACCCTGGCATAAAGGATGACCTGAACTGCATCAGCCCTGTCCAGATGTTGGGATGTGTAGGACAGCATCCTGCCTCAGCAGGAAAGCAATACCCCACAGATAGCAGAGTGATTTTTGGCAAGACGGGGTCTGGGCTTTCAGTTAGCACAGCCCCTTTTCCTGCAAAATCAGCATGCAAATGCGGAGTGACTTTGTCTCCAGCAAGCAAACCCCGACTTCAGGCCACCAGCACCCAAACCCATGGGAAGTGATTCTTACAGCAACAGCAGTGGGGATTCAACACCGGGTACTCACCAGAAAGGACCCACTGGTGCGTCAGGCACTCCTGCACTCCAGGCATGATCAGGGCACAAGCCTGCATGTGATGAAGCCCATCACACCCTTCCCACCCAGCCCAGCCTGCTGGAGACAGGGCAGGCAGGGAGAAGCCTGTAGTTTTAAACCAGAGGCACTTTGCCAGGGTACCAGGAGCACAGCCCCAGGCTTCAGTGTGGTGCATGGCCAGGGACTGTCCTCCAGCCTCCCCGAGCAGGTAGCAGAGGCAGACACATACACAGGTCAGAATTTATTTCCAAATACCTCATTTATATCATTCTCACATGAAATATTTCTTTCAGAATATAGCCTACACTTAGAAAACAGGAGAGGTTTTTTTTCATAAGGCACGTCAGATTATAGACTACATAGAGATATCTTTCCCTCAATTGCGCTATCTTCCCCTCGCTTGCGCTTGTAAAATACTGATGATTTTAAAAGTAATATTTCTAAAACCTAGACCCTGTGTAGCCCCATGTAGAGCAGTATTCGTAAAGTTGTAAGATTCAGTTTACACATACCTAGTAAAGGGCTATAACAAGTTGTATATACATCACATTTTCAGATACAGTCACAGCTGGCTACATTTAAAAGTAATGCTACTCCAGACTATGAAACAGGCTGCGTATAAAATATAACCTACTGCTTCCAGTACGGTGTGATACAAAGTAGGATGATCTTGCAGGAGAAATGTTGTTTCTGCAAATGGAAGCTGCTCAGATTCAAGCCTGTCTCCTTCCCAAACCCACATTTTTCATCCACCAAGACCATTTTACAGAGAAGCAAAGCACCCAAGAGAAATCCGGCTTTATGTTTTTGTCCAAGATGACGGTACGACTGCATATTTGAAATCCTGTCAAAGCATTCGAGTAAGAAATATAAAGGCTCAGATGTTAACTTCATGACCAGTAAACATTAAACCATTACCAATCAGATGCAACCAAGTTAAATGCATCCAGCTTCTGTGCTATGGAAACTGTTTTTCCAAGCTGTTCCAGTGCAGAAGCCAACACATTTTTATTGAATTAGGCCCTAGGTAAAGATTTCCATCCCATTTTCAAGTTTTCTGCGATGGAACATTACCCATTCTGCACTCATTTCACTGCAGAGGAGGAAAAAATACTGCCTCTGGAGCCTATGCCAGTACAGCCCAGAATCCATTTACATAGTGTCATTTTATTTAATGTGCCAGGAGGTAAACCATGGTCGGGTTTATCAACTCAAACGGCTTCCACAGTTCTCCTTTGTATCAGGCATTGATTCATTTCTGATGAAAAAAGGGTTCCGGCTTTCTGTCACTGCAGTTTAGTTTAAGACTATGCAAAAGGTCACTTCAAGGCTATGGCTGAAGGAGAAAAAAAAAGAATATAACCTGATCTTGAAATATCTAGGGGAAAACCCATAATCAGGGCCATAAAAAGGCAGGCAGGCAGACAGACAGCACAAACTAAATGGTCTCTGCAGGATAAGTTAAAATACTGATTCTTGCAGAGAGTCATGTTATCCCTCAGGTCACTTGAGCTTGCCAGGACTGGAATTAGGCTTAGTTTAGTAGGAACCAGGTTTAGTCAGAGAATAGGTCACATTCAACTCTGTGATCACTCAGCTACATTTTAGGCACATTTCAGCTAACCTGTTGGACTGGTGTGGGAAAAAAAACCCAATCAGTTAAATTGCTGGGGTGGCTTCAGCAAATTTCACCACTATAAGCTTGGACAAGATTCAAGCGCAAGCGACTGTTGCCTTTAGAAGGGAAACATTAACTTGGTTGAAAACAGCATCATGAAGAGGACACAGCAGCCTCAGTTTCTAGTGTCCAGTTTGTTATAAATCTTAACCTGCCTGATTTGTTATTTGTTTAGCAGCCTTAAAAGGTAAGGAGGGGCATCCTGAAATTCTTGCTGTAGATTTAAAGCCAGATGGGGTTTACGTGCTGCTGCACAGATATTTGTTTAAAAACGAAAGATAAAAAATAACCAACACAACAGCATTTACATTCCTTTCAGCTGAAATAGATGAACTGTCGTCATGTCTGCAAAAATACAGAGGAATTCGCCCCAGCTCAAGGTAGGCGAGTTAAAGCTTGGTCATGTTCTCGGGCTTTCACTCGGCATCCTGGGAAGGGCAGGAGAAGGAGGACAGAAAGGGCTTTCACAAAGTCAGGAGGTGACAAATGAGATACCAGCTCCATAAGGGATTAGGTTCCCTCACCACATGCTGAAGGTATATTCATGACCTTTCCAACCGTAGCATTTGCGTGTAGATTACACCTCTCGCATGCCCTTTTTAAAGTGATCCCCAAGAGTGTTGGCTTGGGAAGACACGGAGAAGAGAGCAGGAGTAGGGGTTTAAAGCTACAAACGTCAGTTAGGAGGCACAGTGTTATTTTTCCCTTTGATCGTCCATGTACAGAGCTCTACACTTCTACCACTGCTCACACGTTCCTCCTGCGAAGCCCTGGCGGCAAAGGCCTCTGCTGTGCTCCTCTCTGTTGCACATATCTTATAAGACAAGAAGTCAGATCCTTTGGACAAATCCTTCTACCCTCACAGACATGTGGTGTTTTTCTTCCTTAATGAAAGGTTTTAGTCATGAAACTGCATGCCAGACCTGATTTATAGCAATTATTTAACTAAGAATCCTTCTGCCACCCTCAAAAAGGCAGCTGAGATATCCAGTAGCAACATATACACATACATACAGATCTACACTATACACCTGGGACGACACAGAATGAGATTTCAGCTAATATAGCCTCTATTTGATTTCCTCAGAGCAGCACTCAGGTCCTTGCAACCCCTATACAAAACAGCAGTATTTTTTCCACCAGGATTTGGAGAGGTTTTTCATCTTGTCTGGAGTCCTGCACTTGGATTTCTTTGGTTGCTGCTGGGTATCTGAGTACTGAATGCCAGCCATGATGGCCGCATCAAAGACCTCCTTGAGGTTTTTCTGAGTCAAAGCAGAGCACTCAATGTAGGATGTGGCTTTTATTTCCTCGGCACAGAGCTTCGCCGCCTCCTCTGAGACAGGCTTTTCTTTGCACTTGTCCAGCTCAATGAGAACTTTGACGTCCTCCCGGAGGTCCGACTGAGTCCCAACAAGGATAATGGGGGCCTTGGGACAGTGGCACCGGATTTCAGGAACCCACTTCTCACTAACATTCTGGAAGGACGAAGGGCTCACCACACTGAAGCACAGCAGGAAGATGTCCGTGTTGGTGTAGCACAGTGGCCTGAGCTTGTCAAATTCATCCTGCATGGAAAGAAATTGCATTAGCATCCCATGGAAAGAGCACATCAGTCCCAGAGGACCCCCTTGACACTTGGGGAAGCTGAGGATCACCTACGACTGCCACCTTGAAAAGCACCTCAACATGAGCACCCAGACCACCCAACGAGGTGCATTACAAGCAGAAGTTCCCCACACCCAGCCTGAGGTCTCACGGCTGCTAGCCAGCAGGCACCCTGCCACCATTGGGCACATGGGACCAAGGTGGTGGCTTCCCCACCTAGCTGAGATTTTATGACTAATGCTGTGGCTTGTTTTGAGTGCTTAAATATTTCCTTAGCTCTTTGTAAGCAGGCCCTCTGCCCTATTTCAGCAAAGGAGCAATGATGGAGCAAGCAGGTTACAGCACACAAAAGCCAAAACATCAAAGTTTGGAAGGGAAAAGGCACTTTCTACAGGTCCATCTCTTACAGGAGGGAGTCAGTGAGCAGCCTCGAAGAGGAGCACTCATGTACTTCAATGCTGCTCTGCTGACACCCCTACCTCCAGATACAGGCAAGAACAGAAAGAATACCTTGTACCTTTCCTAGAATCACCTTCTGAACTTGTGACTGCTTAACAACATCCTAAAGGATATGGGAAAAATTTCCCTGCCATTGTGCCTAGGGATTTAAATCTGATGGGAGCAATAATGACTCACAATGTGCAGGCTTAACATGCCAGGGGCACAGAGTAAGAGCTTTACCTTTCCCTCCTTCCCACCCATGCCACATCAAACTGCAAACAGGTCTTCCAGCCTACCTTCCTTCCCCCCCCCCCCCCCCTTTTAGTGCAAACTCCAGCAAAGCAAGGCCCTTTTTCAGCTTCAGGAACTAGCCACAAAAAAAGCCAAACACCTCATGGTAACAAAGGCATGCTGATCCTCAGGGAAGAATGCAGCAAGAAGCAAGGGTTAACTCCAAGCAGGCTGCTTTTATGCTGACAGCAGGATAAAAGCAGGGTAACACTAGCAGCCTGAACAGGTAGGATTTGCTTCAGTGGTAGTGACATTTTAATTAAAACAGACCATGTTCTCAAAAGCTCTGAACTGGAAGTGCAAAGAACACACACAGCTAAGAACATCTCTCTGGTACCAGCACTTTATTGCTACACTGCAAGTTCCATGTTAATTTTCAAGATGTGGAATTTTGATTTAAAGCCTCTGGAAGCCCAGGATATGCAGTCTAAAACCCCCTGGAAGCCTCAGAAGTCTTGTTCTGCACAAATGAATTTCTTCCAGCAGTATCTCAAAGAGAGGCAGCAATTTATAAAACACGAGTTGAGAAAGCAAGCTTCATTAGCTCTCTTGATTCTCAGATTAAGCCTCAGAGGAAACCAGGCTCTCATTGCCTGGCCCAGGAGAAGGCCCATATTTATCAGGAGATGCTGCTCTGAACGAGAGGGCCATTTACAGAAAGGCACCTTGCCTTATAATTGCCTCTGCTTGCTACGTGAGAAACCTCAAAAGGACTCGATTCAATGAGTTTGAAAGCCAAACCCAGATCTTAAGGATTTCTACCGAGATGAAATAGTGCCTTTTACATAAAGTCCCAAGTACACTCCTGTGGTTTCAGTTGTGGGTGCATGTCATTGCAGGGACTCTGCACTTCTTTGGGCTGGTGATGCTGAAATACAGTTTCTCTTGACTGGAGTGCTTGCTTAGCTGCAGATTTCAGCAGCCATCTCACAGCAGCAGGTTTACTGAAGTATCCAGCTAGGTATCTTTTATTCAGGATGACTTCTGTCTGTTTAGATTACCCCTTCATTTTTGAAGCAGTGACTCTACCCATTCCAGCTGCACTTGGGCAGCCAGAGCAAACATCCTAACCATTAAGGGCAGCGAAGGCAAGAGGTGACTGGGCTTGCCTGTCCCTCCTGCAGCTTGCAGCCATGTTTTCACAGGCACTGCCCATCACCCAATGGCAATTTCACCTGCCAAGCTCTGCATGCAAGCACATACAGCCCCAGCTGCTGTAGTACCACCCTCAGCAGGACACAAAATCACGGGACAGTTCCACAGTGGTACTTCCCATCCTTTACCCTTTTCCTGCAGAAGGGTGCTTGTAGGATTTCAGCTTTGGTTTGTAGGGCACATGGGAGTCCTACACTGCTGTCTAGGACGGCACAGCCCTTCAAACCCCCTTCCTAAGTAGGGCGCCCAGTTACAACTCACCTAAATAGGTTTGTATGTTAAGGCCACTGAGATTTTTAGCGTGGTTTTGGGAAGGCATAGATGCGGATCCACAGAGCTGCACAGGAACCCAGCTCCTACTGTCTTGAAACATCAGCTAGGTAGCAAAACACTTCTGGATACTTTTTGTCTATCCACCCTAGCAGGCAGTGTTACACACTGCTCAGGGTGGTACAAGCCAGGGACTTGCAGAAAACACAAGACAGTAAGAAATGGGCTCTTTTCATTTATCAGGCAAACTAGGAGCCGAGAGGCATCAGCCACCCTCAACTCTTGGATTTGGGGGGGCAGCACTTTTTAAGGGGCCAGGAACGGCAAATATGAAGACTCCGCAGGCAACACCCCAGAGGACTTTTTTCTCCCTTAAGCTTCTGCTCCTTCAAAAGCTCACTCTATCTCCAGACACCTACAGCTGTGGATAATTTGCATGCATACATCCCAAACACTGTAATTCCTAAACCCGCAGTTACTTAGCAAACATAAAGACAGCAACAACCGCTCAAAGAGAAAACCAGGTGGCCCTTGAATCCCCAATATGTTCAGCCTCTCTAGTCAGGCTAAGCAGAGCAACAGCTTGAGCAAAGCAGAGCAGCAGCCTGTGCCCAGCCCGGGTGCTGGGGTCCCCCCATCCTTCAACAGACGCCGGGCAGAACAGCAAGTTAAGCAGCAGTGAAAATTATAGCAGTTTAATAAGATGATCAAACACCGGGAAGCCTTTCAAATCCATGAAGTCATTAGCAGGACTACTTTGCGCAACAACTTCTCCCCTCCCGCTGTCAGTTAAATCAAGTAAGTGGCTTCACTGACCTGACCAGCTGTGTCACAGAGCTGAAGTCTCACCGGCTTGCCATCGACAGACACGACAGCTTTGGAAAGAAAGGAGGAGGGAAGGGGGGAAAGTGTGGTGAGTCCAATTTTACACGTTTTCCATTAAAGAAAGAGGAAGAAAAGAAGGTTTACCATCCCTCAGCTCTTACAGTCTTCAGTTAGTTTAGATTTAACAACTGAGCAGAGCTGGGAGTCCATAGCTGACACTGGGGCACACACAAGCCTTCAGGGCTTTCCGATTCACTTCCCCGCAAGAGATGTGGCAAGCAGAGCACTAACCCTCAGCGGCGGCAGGAGAGCGAGCCCAGCCGTACGGGTCTTTCTTCCACCACAACGGGTTTACTCTGTTTAGTTTATATCATATTGTACACCTTCAACACGTCCGGGACACACCGCCACCCCCCGCGCTGAGCCAAAGGCAAACCCCTGAACCTCCCCCTATGTAATGGGGGGACACAAGGCGAGTATGTAAACCTTCCTTTTAGGCGCTTCCCATCTGGCCGAGAGCTGGGACTTTTAGACCGGAGCGTACACAATTAAAGCCCGACTTTGGCTTTGGCCGCACTGCCTAGCGCAACACCAGCTGCCAGCCCGACCCCGTTACACGAAGGTCTGCCGGTGCTGCTCCCTGAGACGGAGCTCTTAACACGCCCCGGTCCTGCCTCAAATAAATAACCAAGATGGACATCCCCAGGCAGGACCGTCACGGCCCCGAGGAAGGCACAGCCAGGACGTGCCGCTCCCCCCCACCCCGAGGCAGCACCCCCTCCCAACGTCCGGTCCCCCCACTGCCGCCGCCGGCGCTTACCGGAGAAGTTGTCGAAGGCGGTGGGGATGTACTCGGTGGGGTACCCGTTGGTGGTGTAGCTCACCACCAGGCTGGTCTTCCCCACAGCGCCGTCCCCCACCAGCACGCACTTGATGCTGCGCCGCGGCTCGGCCCCCGCTCCGGCCCCAGCTCCGACTCCGGCGGCGGCTCCAGCTCCCGTCGCCCGGCAGCGGCCACCCAGCGCTGCCCCCAGCGCCGCCGCCGCCCGGCCGCTGCGCACCCTGCGCGGGGGCACCGGCGGCACCTCGCAGCCGCCCGGCACCGGTTTGCTGATGTAGCCCGCCTCGCCCTCCTGCTGCGGCGGCATCCGCGCGGCGACGCAGAGCCCCGCCGGCCGGGGGGCGGTGCGCGGCCCGGGGCCGCCGGCCGAGGGACGGCGGGGAGCAGCGGCGGCGGGCGTGCGGTGCGGGGCCCCGGCGGGCCGGCAGGAGCGGCGCGACCGCCGCGAAGCCAGCCCCGGCGCCGCTGGCTCTCCCCGTACACAAGCGGTAGCGGCAGCTCCCGGAGCAGTCGGTGGCGGGATCCCGGCTGTACTGCGCTCGCCTCGCCCCGCGCTACCAAGTCCCAACCGCCAGTCCCGCGCCTCCGCGTGACATAGCTCTGCGCGGGGAGGAGCCGGCGCCGCCCGGCACGGCACGGCACGGCACGGCACGGCACGGCACCGCCCGGCACCGCCCGGCACCGCCCGGCAGGCGGCGCCACAGTGCTCAGCACCGCCCGCACCGACGGCGGCGGACAAGCGGGCAGGGGGCGAGCCCGCAGCGAGGCGCTCTTCTCATTGGCTCCCTCGCCCCGCCGCGCAGCGCTATTGGCTGTTGGGACAGGGGCGCGCCGGGCCTCTTCCCCCCTGCCGTCGGGGTCTGCGGCCGCTCCTGCCCGGCCCCTCTGCCGGTGGCCGCGTTCAGGCCGCGCCGCCCTGCGGGAGCGGCGGGTCCACCGCGTTACCGGGGTGCTGCGGACAGGGCGCTCGCCTGAGGGACCGAAGGCTGCCCGGGTACGGCTGGGCGGCCGCGCTCCGAGTCGAGCCACCCCTCGCTACCTGCGGAGTGCTGGGGGGACTGTACCCCTAGCCCGCGTGGAAAGCAGTACTCTTTCTGCTATGTACCCAGCAGTATGCTACACGGTAAATCTCTCACCTACAGCCTGGGAAGGGATAAACTGGGCCCTGTGCTGTGGGAAATGTGGGACTATGCCTTTAGCACCGTTGAAATAAGTTAGACATGGAAAAGTTTTGAGGTTGAACACAGAAAATGAAAAGCTGCTGAAAAGACTGTCTCTGCCCTAAATTTGGAACATTATTAACACATTTCTTCTGGGGCCCTTAATAGTACTGTGCAAACACGAACAGTGCCACCTGGAGCACCTGGGATGTAGATGTTGTTGGTATCCTCATTTTGCAGACAGCAAGTACAGGCATTGTAACTTACCCAAAGCAGTGCCGATAACTCTGTGGCAGAGTCGAGAGTTCAGTTTACCATTTTCAGCGTCACTGAGTTCCTGGTGCGATCTGGAGTGCAGTTTCCCATTTCCCTTGCTGAACTAGAAACCCACATGACGCTGCTAGTTTCGTACCCACAGCATGCACAGCATGTGGTACCTGCTACACATCATGCGCCAGCAGCCTGTCCCATGCTCACAGGAAGACATGGAAAGGTCAGGCCTATGGGGCTTGTGGTCTTCCTGCTTCTATAAACCCTGGGGCTCTGTGGTCTGACCACCAAAGACCCTACCAAGGCTCATGCCTCCTGGAAATAAACACTCAGTACAGCTGATCTTGCTTTCCTATGTGCCCTGGCCTCTTCTATGGGAACAGCCACTGTGGCTCACCATGACAACATTGCACTTCAAAGCAGGGTCAGAGCCAAGGTACTCCCTGTTTTAAGGTAGATGAAAAGACCCCAGGTTAGATGCCTTGTGCATGCAGTTGGAGGGCTGGGGAAGAAAAAGCTCTTGATCCCTGTGCTGGGGTGGCAGCATGCACCCACTCCCTTCAAGGAGCACAGCAGCCAACAGAGCACAGGGACTCAGTGTGACCCTCATGCTCAAGACCCTTAGGAACTGCTGACCCTCCCGTGAGGCTCCCCAGTCCTGCAGAATTACCTTCCCCTCAAAGAATGTCCTGGTTTCAGCTGGGATAGGGTGCTGTCAGGTGTGGGTGCTAGTGCCAGAGAGAGACATCACAGGGCAGCCGCTACAAGCAAGAAGCGTTTCTCCATCAGATGCTTTTGTACACTGACTCCTCCGTGATGAAGTCTGAGAAGAGGCGATGACCCAGGCAGCTGAGCTTTGCCCGGCTTGACAGCCATAAGGGATGGAGCAGGAGCTCGCCTGTGCTCAGGCATGTACTAAAATAACAGAAATGGCTTAATTCATACCTTTGGTTATTTTTGGTGCAAGTCCTCATGGCCTAGGTTAGAACAAAAGCACTCTATTTTAATTTTGTGTAATTATAGCCTGTCTACATAGAAAAGCTGAATTGCTTTAACAATGCTGTTGCAGCTAACTCCCCAGAGTATAGGTGCAGTTGTGCCGGGATAATGCTAATATGGCTTATTCTTGTTGGGAAAGGGGAAAACATTACGTGTGTAGGTGCAGGCTCACTTTGCACCCAGCTGCAGCTGTTAGAAATGTTACCACCACGGCAGCCTGCTGCTACACTTGTTTCTGGGGGTTCTGCCTCCATAGCAGAGCCGTAAAGGCTACGTGCTCCACAGCCACCTGGTTGCAAGGTCACCGTGTTTAATTCAGTATTAGGCAGCTTCAGCCCAGCAGATGTTTCACTGAAAGGGGTGAGAAGCCTTTGTGTGGCTGCTCTGCTGTAATGGGTGAGGGAGCTCAGAGCTACCCATAGTGTGGTAATACCTTGAACGGCGATGCTGTTTCAACAGTGAGCCACACAGCTTAATGCAGGAGTGAGAGAGGTGATAAATCACATCCCTGATTGAAATCAAGCCCTGATCCCAGTACCAAAAATTGTTGTGGGTCCTTCTTTCGCTTCACCTAAGCCAAGAGGAAAATGGGTGAATTGCACAGAGACTTGTGTCCCTTCTGAACTGAAAACAAATTGCTTCAGTGAAAGTTTGAAGGTAGCCAGTATCTACACAAGACAAGGAATAACATATTCAGTCATTTCTGAAGAACATCATGGGACATGGAGACTAGGTGCTGTTATGTCTGGTACATTTGGTCCCTACTGCTCTGTGCAGGGGGCAAAGCCACATTTGCCATCCAGTCTCATTTTTATTTTGTGTGGTTCTGAGTGTATGCACAGCTGCATCTCTACACAAGACAAGGCGATGCTAACAAAAGGCCCATATAATAGGAAAAGGCATGGCTTTTAAGACTCTAGTTCCCTCTGAGAGTTGATTTTTCAGGTTCTAAGCAGCACCCAAGAAAGCTGTCTCACACACGCATGAGCTTTGATAGAAAGGCCTGTTCTACCTGAGGAACAGAGCTGTCAAGAGGAGTCTCCGTCTCCATGCCCAGATGCTTGTTACCCTTCTCCTGCCAGCACCCAGCAGTCAGTAGTTTTCCATCTCTAGAAATCCAGAGGAATTTTCCACCTTGGGGAACAAGAAATTGGAGAAAAGTCAATAGACCAGACTAGGTTCATACCACATTTATGCAAGGAAAGAAATAAAAGTAGTACTAAAATTATAACTATATTTTACTCTCAGCAGCATCCCATAAATCATATACTTCATTAGTATTGTGGAATGGCATGTGATGCTGGAAGTCAGCATACAGTAAATGCAGGAAATACTGTATGCTGGTCAGCTTTGGCCATCTTGGACACTGTCATGGCATGCTGAAGTCATGTCAGCAGATGAATTTCTATCTGTTTTGGACAGGGTGCCAAGTGAAGGTGAGCAGATATGCTGTGATCTCTGATGCCAGGATGGAATATGACCCAACTGAGGAGGGCACAAAGGTGCCTGAGCATTGTCACCTCTTATCTGCAGTGACAAATGGCAAATCCATGGTCTGTATCAATGCTACAATGAGAACTCCTCTTGTAGGGGGCCTAAAAGGATGCTGGAGAGGGACTCTTCATTAGGGACTGTAGTGATAGGACAAGGGGTAATGGGTTAAAACTTAAGCAGCAGAAGTTTAGATTGGATATAAGGAAGAAGTTCTTTACTGTAAGGGTGGTGACGCACTGGAATGGGTTGCCCAGGGAATTTGTGAATGCTCCATCCCATGCCAGGCTGGACAGAGCCTTGGGTGACATGGTTTAGTGTGAGGTGTCCCTGCCCATGGCAGGGGGGTTGGAACTTGATGATCTTAAGGTTCTTTCCAACTCTAACTATTCTATGATTCTATGATTCTAACTCAGTAAGAGAAAAGATGCACAACCACAGGGAAACTCCTGTAGGTGGGAGATGAGAAGGCGAGCAATATGCCCTGGGTGACAATCCATTTGAACAGCTTCAAAGGATGATGTGAGAAAGCTCTTCATGCAAATGTTGTGAGCAAAAAATGCCACATGCACATTTTTAAACACCTTCAGTAGACAAACACAGCCAATGCATTGAACTAAGTAGGCTCCACCAAGATAGCTATAACAGTCTGCATTGTATCTGCTGGGTAGGGGGGCGTGAGTGGATTCAGAGCTGCATGGTTGCCCTATACTGTAATGTACCCTATCAAATACAGTAGCCTTTTGTGTAAGAGGATGAGCTAACTGGTTGTTTTGCAGGAGGGGGGCCCATTTGCACCACAGCGGCAAGTCAGAGCAGCTCCCAGGCAGGCGTGCTGGTAGTGGGCTGAGCGGGCATTGATGGAGGGATGCTGTAACAGATAGCCGCTGTCTCCAACGCTTTTGGCCTCAACCCTATCACACGCACACATCTTACAGGTTTAACTCAATTGTTTTCAGAGCTCTAAGCTGGGGGATAAACAGGCTTAACTCCACGTAGGTCAACAGGGTGGCAGTTATCTGTCTCAGGGCTGAATCTGTCTCATTATCAAGCAGTTCACAGAAAAGCTCCTGCTCTATCTTACATGCTCATATTAGTTAAATATTATGCTTCGAGAAAAATGACAGAGAGAGGAAATTATTTTATCAAGAAGTGAAGCAGGTCATTGTTACATCCTACCTTATCGTTGTCCCTGTGATATAGCAAATATGAACTGGATGCTGGCCTTGTAGAATGAAGCTTTTTTCTTGTAGAAACTTGAAAAGCCTGACACGGAGAGAGGCAAGGGAGTGAGGCGGTGTGGTCCGAGCATGACGTGATGCACTGCTGCTTGTTCCAGGGAAGGGTACAGCCGGCTCTGCAGGGCTGTCACCAAGATCCTGTTCTTTGTTGGAACAAAACCATCTGTGATGCAGTCCTTCGTTTTCCAAAGAGCAGGATCAAGCTGAGCTGGCCCATGGCAGGGGAGGTGGGGAGAAAAGAAAGGGCAACAACTTGGGAAAGAAAAGGCAGCTTTTATGAATCATGGCTCTGACCTGTTCTGACTCAAGAGAAGTGCTTTTGTGGCTGTTCTTTGAGAACTAGGAGAGGAAGAGCTAGGGAAGTACAAGATACTGCTGCTTTTACTCTCTATACATATTTCACAGGGCTTTTTTTTTAAAGAACATTTTAATCACCCAAGATATCATCTCAGGGAAGTTTTCGCTCCCTGGGGAAAGGGATTAGTGAGTGGCACGCATTAACACAATAAACTCTCACCAACCTCCAGCTAAGCTCTGATTGAGAAGAGACAAGCAAAAATTCACAGGCAAAAAGGATTGTTGAGATCAACCTAAAAAAAATCCCCCAAAATAAAATAAAGCACAATTGCTTCAAGCTTCACAGATTCCTTGTTAATTCAGAAAACAAATTAACCCTAACCTCCTATCTGTAGTGCCTCTGCAGGGGAACCACTGTGGGAGGTGAGCCCTTTATCTCTCTTTCAAAATCCTTTTCAGCTGATCTGGGGTCACAGCTGCTGAAAAGGACACTGAACAGCCTCATAAACGTGAGTGGTATCATATGGTGCTTGTAAAATATGCCCAGATTGGACTGAAATGGTCACCTGAAGGGGTAAACAGAGATCAGTACTTTCTGGAGAGCTCCATAATCTCCCCACCATCACCGGCTGGGCCTTATGTGTCCTTACATGAGCCCATGTTTCCTGGGGGGTGAGAGCAGTTTCCTAATGGGGTACTTCTGTCAACAGTGCTGGGAGGTGAGGGGCACAGTGAGACCTGCAGGGATGCTCCCACACTCGTTTCTGCGCTCACCCTCTCAGTGAAGCTTGGCCAGCCAATGGATACATGGTGACCTATCTCCATGGACAGTTTGACCCATGCATTTTCAGTTGGTTACTCAAAGTCTGAAAAACAATGATTGGTCCCAGTGTTATCTCCTTTGGAGCCAGCCGCTTCCTCTTGGTATCAAACTTGGAAGAACCCCATGGCCACTGCTGAAAAGCCTTTTCCCTTTCCACTTTTAAAGATCTTTTCTGAAAGCAGTTGCTAGGTGGGGATTAAAAGGCTTGGAAGAAGCCAGCACAAGTGCCAGTTTTACTGAAAGTGAGCAGGCTGTTCTTTCCTGATAGCTGCCCGAGTTTGAGGGAAGGCATCACAGAACAGCACCTACAGCTGTCTCTGGGATAGCTTAGCAGAGGGGGAAAAGCCATGCTTTTTTCTGTGCTGCTTGGTAACACAAAGACAGGAAAGCACAGAACACGGCACACTTGCTGCAGAGCAAACCCTGCTGTCCCGATCTGCATGGTTCTGGCTCAGCATTTATTTATATAAATACTGGCTCCAGTGTTTGTCCTGAAGGCTCCCAGTTACCTCCCTGATCCCCAGCTTAGCTGAGCCAGCTCAACACTGAGTCCAGCCACCTCCCTTGCCCTGGCAGCTGCAGCTGGGGAGGAGCAGGTACTTCTCAGCATGCTGTGCTTCACCCCACCAGAAATCTGCTTTGGGACAGGAACTGTAAGCAGGTTTGGGATGCTGAAAAGCAGTTACCCAGGTATTACGCTTCTCTTCTTTGTCAGGGATAGGATGAAAACCTTCAATTCCCAGGTTTTCAGGCCAGAACTTTTCAGCTACAATAGGTTTGCATAATCACACATTGAAGACAGTCACTCTGTAAGTTATTTTTTGCTTTTCAAGTGTCCCATCTCTACCTGTGAGTCCTTTGCTCACTATTTTGTTAGCAGCCAGAGTGTTGCCTGGTCAGCATACAAGGCTGGGCTCAGGAAATTGCCATTCTAGCCCCGGCTTTCCTGCTCACACACCTTCCTCTGCTTGAGGATTGAGCTGGATTTAGAAAGAAAGAGTTGCCAGAATGGTATTACCAGCACAGCTCTACAAGGCAAACCCTCACAGGGTAGTTTATTTTCACACATCACTGTTTTGACCAGCCTGGCTTAAACCAGTTTTCTGAACAGAATAAGATTCCAAGGGCTCCTTTACTGGGTAACCTTGGCAGGCAAATGTCCTCTCTTAGCTGGGGAGAGAGCAGGCAGAATTCATGTGCCTGAAAAAAGCTTTACAGGATAACTTCTGTTGAGTGAAAAGAGCCTCAGTTTACCAGGATATGAAAAGATACTTCTTGTATGTCTTGAAGTCCTCAGATTAAAGATGTGAGCAAGGGCAAAGAATTACTGGTAGATTCTGGCTTCAAACCTCCTTCTCCTGCTGTTTTATGGTTTTCCATACCTTTGAGAGAGAGTGCTAGAGCAACAAGAACCAAAATGCTGAACCTGCCCTGGCTCCAGCGGTTCAGAAGAGGGGTTTCAATGGAGAAGTGACATAGGGGCTTCGAGCTCTAGCCTCTGTTAGCTGTAAATACAAACCACTAAAAGGCACCGGAGCTTTCCCACTGCAGTGAAGGCATTGGGAGCAGGAGATTAATAGGTTGCCAGCTGTGTCGGAATGAGAAGCCAAGCAAGGACCCAGACACTTTCAGTCGGAAGTGGATTGAGACCTCAGCAGGGACACATGGCAAGTCAGCCAAGAGCCACACATGGAAAACTGAGCGAGGCAGCGCAGGCAAACATTTCTTATCTTTGCTTTACGTCAATAGAAATGGCATTGTAAAAGAGGCAGCAAAGTATTTGCTGGAGAGGAGGAGGGAAAAGTCCTCAAGGTTTCTTGGCTGTAGGTGTGGGTTTTAAGACGCTACTGTTTTCCTCAGAAACTTGTCATTGAAAATGAACAGGCAAAAATCACCCAGTGAGTTTCTCCAGAAGGTTGCTTGTTTCGGGCTGTGCAGGCAGGAATGCTGCCTGCCACTGCTGTTGCACTCACAACACAGCTGGGGAAGTACAAGCTCTTAAACCAGCCCCAAACACAGCTGCAATAATTACCCTGTCTACTCTGATTTGCCACAAAATGGGACTCGGGGGAGAGGCAGACCTCAGAAATCTGGGGCTGTCTGCAAGGTGATGCCCTTTTGCAGCCGTCTCCTCACTGCTGCTGCTTTACCAGCAGCCCACCCCAATTACCTCTATTGGCTTTTGCTTTGTTCTCTGGTTTTATTATGTTCCTTAAAGTTAATTAACAGAAGAGTGGATGAGGCCCAGATTTCTTGTATGGATTTTTTTTGTGGTGGTGGTACTTTTCATCTTTCCTACCAGAAGCAGTACTGAGCAAGGAGAAGACTCAGCAAGGAGAATGAGAAAGGCCATGAGTGGGTCTCATCTCCTCGGTGGGGTCCGATGTTGCAGCCACATCGCATGTGGGTAATGGGCCCTCGTTGCACCCTCTGCTGTCAGCACCCCAAAGCACGGAAAGGCACAAAATATTCCCACCACGAAGGACGTGTGCAGGTGTCAGTGAGGAAATGAGTCAGGAAGAACAAAAGGCTGGGATAAATACAGGTGAAGCCTCCCAGCCTGGATCCATATGGCCCCAGGATCTATTCCTCCCCAGTGGAGCCTTGGGCTGGCCACTGGCCAAAGCAAAGCTTGTCACCGGGTGATGGCCAAGGGTGGGCTCATTGCAGCTGCATGGCTTGGGGCAGGGTCACCTGTCACCTCACCATCAGGGAGCTGTGGCTTCCAACATCTCCCTCCTCCTGCCACAAATCCTCACCCCAGGTTCACAGGGCTCCACAGGGATGTTAAACTTGTGCCTGGGAGCTGGCTGTGGAAAGCTGAAGGTGCTCTGCCAAAAGGCCCAGTTGTGACTGTTCAGGTATGAAAATAATGATTCTGGTTATAAAAACATGGATCTCAAAATAGGGTTGTAGATGAAACAGTTCAGTTTCATACAGTACCTTAATTAATGAATACAGATTCTCTGTGTTAGCAGTCCCTGAAACCATGGTGATGGACGTGATCCAAGAGCAGACGACGCTGTGGCTGAAAGACTGATCATCTCAATGCTAACACAGGCATGGGGAAAAGAAATGTGGAAAATTTACGCTGAACTGTTTTCTGGTTTTCTCAGCAGAGGAACTTCAGGCAATGCAGATCTAAAGTGTTGAGCACCCTCTGCTCTTCCAAACCAATTTTCTCTGCAGAAACTTTCTGTATGGATTTGATACATGGCCTCTGAGAGGCCCCGAGGACTCATATGTCCAGTAAGTCAAAGCACATGGGGTGGAAGAGCCAGGTCTCTGCCTAAGCTCCTGCAAGTCCCTAAGGGTTAAGTTAAGTGCAAGCCTGATGGTGTTCTCAGGACCAGACTTGCCCAGCACATGCTTTAAGCCACCCAGCCTCATCAGGCTGGGTTTCATCTCAGTTGCAGAGCTCAGAGGAGGTGGCCACATCTCACACTCTGTGGTCCCAAGAAGCTCGGCATCTGCACCAGACCTGGGGCACATCTCCTTGCCTGGCTCATCCTCACCAGCCCAAGGGGCTTCAAGCACTGGGGCTGGGGCAGAAGGTTGAGAAACAAGCGGGCTGTGGGACCTGAAGACTTCTCTGGAGCCACATTGCCCTTTCAGTGTCCCCATGGGTCTGTTTTGCCCCTCAGACCTAGGGGCTGAGCAGCACTTCCCCACCCCACAGGGATGCAGGAATGAGTAAATCCATTAAAAGCCATGCAGTGTCAAGGCTACACATCCACTGGTGTGCCCAGCCATCCCCAGAGGGGCAAGCTCTTGTCTCCCTGGAGCAGGAGAGCTGTGCCCAGACTGCCTGCTGGGAACTCTCCATTGCCCACCCCAGCTCCTGAAACTTGCCTGGGCATCGGCTGCAGGGATATTTACTTGGTCTGGGACAAACTCATGCAAGGACAATGCCAGCCATTTAACTGTATGGGTAACCACCTGGACATCCTCCCTGCCTCCATATTGTTTATGAGTTTATTAGTACCTTGCTGCTAGCCTGCACTGGTATAGACAGAGCCTGCCGTTAATAAGGGAAATAAAGTGCCTAGGAGGGAAGGGTCTAAAGCATTTCAACTGGTTTTATGAGAAAAAGGTACTTTCTCATCCAAGGTTCAATCTCTTTTGTCCTGGTCACTGTGGAGGTGCGTTTGGTTGATGCAAGTAGGGTGATTTTTGGTGCCTAGCAGAGGAAGCCTTGGCTGCTGTGCATTGCTGACATCCCAGTAGATGCTGCTGCTGTTACAAATACTAATACAGCCAGGCCTGCCTTGCAGGAATGTAATGCTCCAAGTGGCCAGCTTACCAAAGGGAACAAAGAAATTATTATAGGGCCAGGGAAAAATAAGGGAAAAAAAAAACTAAAGGGAAACAAAGAGCCATTGACATGAGGCACAAATTAGTTAGGTCTCAAGTATCATTCCCCATCTGATAAAACAAAAATGTTCAGAGCAACAATTAACAAAAAATATGAGGGGTAGAGTATCTCTGTTTAGCTCCAGGTACTGACTATACACAGAGATCTTTATTTCTCGTGCTTTGGGTTATCTTAGGCCTTGGTTAACGTGGAGCTGTTTGGGCGTTTGTATGGTGTAGTTCCTGCAGGTTCGGGATCTGCCTTTTGTGAAAGACAGCCCTCCTGAAGGGAAGCAAAGGAGCAAAGTGGGTGCAGAGGAAACAGGAATGTGCTTCAGCTGCTCCTGGGAAATACAGCTCAGGGGTAGGAAGGAGCACTTGAAAAGAACTCAGAAGTAGAGTTAAATCCAGCAGGTGGTTAAGGTTGGGAAGGCAGCAACGAATAAAACCAATGCAACAGAAAAGGAAAGATGTGGAGAGTGGAGGTAAGGCAAGATGTAATGAGCTCAAATTGCACCACGGGGAGCTCAATACTGACGGCAGGACAAACTTGCTGGTAGTATGGACAGTTGCATACTGCAGTTGCCCCGGGGGCTGAGGCACCTCCAGCAAGGTAAGACAGCCAGGGCTGTCAGAAATGGTCAGGGACAGCTGTTTTTATTTCTAGGCGGTTAAGGTTTACTGAGAATTACTCTTTCAACTGTACCTTTGGAAAACAATCTAAGGACTGACTATCAAGTGCTATGGGTCCATGGTGATTTTCATTGGCAACAGAAAGGAAACCGGACAAGCTGAAGATACACCTCAGTGCTCTCGCTCTCTCACTGTAATATTTGTTTACATGCACAAAAGTAGATGCACCTGTTGCACATTCACTTTTCATTTTCTTTCCATTCACTTTTTCTCCATTCACTTCACTGACCACCTCCTCTTGTCCTGTGGATCACCAGAGTGTCCTTGAAGGACAGCCTGAAACCCATGGGATTGGATATCCCCATGGGACCCCTTTGGGCCCTTTCCCTATGCAAGCATGGTCAGCTGCCCTGTATCAGGGAGTGCCTGTGGCCAGGGCACTGCTCAGCTCTGTGAGTGAGGCACACATGGGTGCTCTGCCCCAGTCATGCTGCCAGTCCAAGAGCCTATGAGAAGCCACAGTCAAGGGCTGTCAGTTGTACAGCTAGATCCTGTTAAATGCAGTCTGTCCTGGATCTCAGACTATTCTCAATGAGAGAAAGAACTGAGGAAACATGAACTGCAGACTAACAAATTAAACCATCATTTTTTCTCCAGTGCAAGGACTGGATTCTGCAAAGCCTGGTGCAGCTTGCTTCCCTGTTAACCCAAGCATAAATGTTCTTGCATTCAAGGCCTCTCTCCCCTGACTGGAGCTCTTCTGCATGGCTTGTCCTTCAAGAGCTAAATGACAATAATAAATTGTCCCACTTAAACAAGGGACCTATTTCACCTTTTCACCACACTTATAAAAAAATGGCAGTGTTAAATACACTTTCGGATCAAAGGCCTGGTATGCAAAACAGGTCCTGTGCGCCAAACTGACAGGCTTCTCAGGGCTTTGTTGCTATGGTGCTATTGCCTTAACAAGCTAAAATATCCCTCATCAGCCTCCATGGGAGCCTGGACAGAAAAGTAACCACCAGAAAAGAGCTGAATGTCTTTGACTACAGCCACTGAGCAGTTTAGGGTTTTTCTGTAAGCTTTAATCACCCTTGACTTCACCTTTGACTATTAACCCACCAACTGATCATTAACTACATGAACTGCAAGACTGATTTCCAGAGGATTGATCCAAAGATGGGCTGGCTTTTAGTTTTTTTTTTCCTTAAAGACTTTAATATCTCCCACCAGCACACAGACAACCTATTGGATCCCCTGTAAGACTCGGGGTTGAGCAGGGAGGTACTTGCAGGTTATCTGCCTAGAAGCACACTGCTCAGAGCTGATAAACGCTATCCTGCTTTCCAATTTAACTCAAGCCTTGCTAAGCGGCAGGAGTAACCTGACTGAATTGTTGGGGTCACAGCTTGAGGTCTTTAATCAACATTCCCAGCTTAATCAACGGGAGTTTAGCTAGCCTGAAATGCTAATTAAGATACTTCTGGTATTTACCCTGGTGTGTGTCCTTTTCCTACCAGGACAACCAGTTATGGATAAATGTTGCTGCAGAAATGATGAAATGTCAATTACACTTCCTTGCTTTTTTAACCCCCTCCAGCTTTAACATGCCTACAGCTGAAATTTTCCAGCAGCAACTTGCTTAGGCTGGTTAGAGACATCTGCTAATACATGAAAAGAGCACTTTTTTTTCCATGAATAAACTCTTGTGACTCACAGTCCTCATCCTAAGCCACAAGACCATCCTTCCCTCCTGACTTTAGATCCTTAAGACCTAAGAAGCTGACTCTGACTCACTGGAGGAGAGCTGGGATTGGACTGTATCTATGTGCATCTTTCTTCTGAACACAACACAGCCAGACATAAGATGAGAGAAAGCCTGTGATACACTGGCCCTGATTTGTCACTGGGGTTTTAAATTCTGCCTTTGGTATGAGAGTGAATTAAGCTCAGGTTTGTAAACAGTGGTCTAACCACCCCTGCACTGACAGGCATGAACATCAGGAAATATGTAGTTAGTTCCACCCGCGCTGCCTCTTTTAACTCTAATTGTAAGTACCTCTGTCATACCAGGGGAAGCAGAACAACACATCTGGAACTAAAGGCTTCCTGCTAGACTTTTCACACTAACTATTTCCAGCTTTTTTCCAGATAGGAGTTTCCAGCAAAAATGTTTTCTAATTGAAAAGTACTGATTCCTTAAAACTGTTGTTTTTCTTGAGGGACCGACAAAAGAAAACATGTCCCAAACATTTCTCAAATAAAAGTAGTAAGGAAAAATTTACAACTATCAAAGCATCACGTTTTCCCACTGTTGACATTTAGAATAATGTTTTGTTTATTCAAATGTCTTCTACAATTTAAATAATTTTACTTTGAAGTGATTAAAAAAAAATCTGCTTGAAAGTAAATATTTCCTTTGTTTCAAACTGCACTTTTATTGTTTGCCTGCAAATATTTTCCATGGCTTCATTTTCTATCCCAGTTTGTGACCCAAGGGACTTTTTCCATCTCAAGTACCTTCTCTGATAGAAAATAGTAACCAGATATTTTGTGCCTGAGCATAAAATAGGATGAAGTTCTAGCTAAAACAGCCCACATGTGCCTTCGGAATATGTTCACACACAGGAGCAGCACACCTGTGCCATTGCTTTGGGCATACAGCAAGGCTGGAAAGGAGCGCTCCATCAGATCAAACATGCTACAAGCCTTCTGTGAGGAGTTAAACTAGCACAAGGCTCAGCAGGACAAGAAAGTGGACAGGAATAGACAAAAAAAAAACCAGAAAACAACCAGTGGATAAACATTTTTCTGCATATAGTTCTTGAGTTTTCCAGCTGCAGAAATGCAATCAGGTCAATTCACAGGTAGCAGGGTGAATGTCCCAAAGGAACAAAAGCGCCAGCTTCCCAGTATGCATTCCCAACACTAAAATCCTGCAGAAAAAATATGTACTGTGAAGGGGAGGGACTATTCCTGATGGGACAAAACTCACTGTGAAGTACCAGGCTGTAGCACTGGAGACAAGAGGTTGCAGCAGCTGGACTAGGAGTGTACCCTGGCTGCATCCTGTATGTTTGTAAAGCTGCCTCCTCACTCAGACTGTGGCAAGCCCACACTAGAAAGATGTTTCCAGCCCTGAGGAACGAAATAGCATCTTTACCAGTACATTTTATAACAGGACCCCAAGCGAAAAAAGGCCCAGTGTGACTACAACCACCTCCACAGTCACAGTTGTCATTGCCCCAGAAGGTAGAAACCACAATAACACCTACACCCAGGAGCAGCAGCACTGTGCCAGCCACACTTGCTGTGTGCCCTGGCTGGGATGCCAAGATGACTTGGCTCTGGGGATGCTGACCTGCAGAGCTGTGTGGCTTTGGGGCTGCTGTAGGGCTTGGATGTTGCCCTTGGGTGGTGGGCTGTAGGGATGCTGGATGGTAGGGCTGCTGGACTGCAGGGCTCCCTTTTTAAAGACCTAAATATTTGAATCCATATGAAGGATGTTAATACAGAGGGATGAACACATTTGTGAACATCGATATGTTAAAACGCATTTTCTGTTAATTTAACTTGAGTAACCATTTTACAGATTTTTCAAATCAAATGAGACTGGGAATGCAGAGCTGTGGGGCTCTGGGGCTGCTATGCAGCTTGGATGTTGCCCTGGATGGTGGGCTGCAGGGATGTTGGGCTGTGGGGATGCTGAGATGCTGGTCAGTGGATCTGCATGGCTACAGAACTGGACATGTGGCTGCAGGTCTGCCGGTGTGCTTGGCTGTGGGACTGCCGGGACACTGAACTGGGGGAATATGAGGCTGCTGGGTGGTGGGCATATGGAAGTGGTGGGATGGAGGGCTGAGGGCTGGGCTGTGGGGCTGAAGGTGTGTGTCTGGTTGGGATGCAGAGATGCGGAGCTGTAGGAGGGGCGGTGAGCGGCTTGCGGCAGCGGCTGCCGCCCCCTGCTGGCGATACCGGGTGCGGGTACCGGTGCCAGCGTGGCCTCCGCGGGAGCACGTCCCCGGCTGCACGGCAGGCAGGAGCCGGGATGAAGGGCCGAGGGTGCTGCCCTACCCCGGGAGCTGCTCCGGTTGTGCCGCCGGTTCGTGGAGCCTGTGACATCCGTTTGCTCTGGGGGCAGGCAGGCTGCAGCGCTGCCTCTTCTCTCAGCCCTAGCAATGGCAACTTCCTTGCATGCCTCACCCCTAGTCTGGCCATAGCAGCAGCCTGAATTTGCAAAATAACCCCATATGTAGAATCATAGAATAGTAAGGGTTGGAAAGGACCTTAAGATCATCTAGTTCCGACCCCCCTGCAGTGCGCAGGGACACCACACACTACACCATGTCACCCAAGACTCTGACCGACCTATTACGCAAATCCAGCACCCTCAAAATCAAACAAGGTATCAGAGGACTTAATCTCCATTTTATTATTTAAATTTGGATAATAAACAGAATACAAACAATTACTATGTGCACCCAGAAACAGGAGAACTTCATTTTTCAAAGCAGCGTATCAAACATAGAAGAATTACATTTTCAAAGGAGAAGTATGTATGTGACTTACTATGAAATAAATCAGCACTGCAAACCTATAACACACTTATGCCTGAATAAAGAAGCACCTTAGCACACAGATTACATGGCAAGAAGATAGCATGTGTCACATTCTCCTAATACATAGTGAAATTTCCTTACAAGAACCATTTCATACAACTGTAACAATATGTAGAAAAGCATGAAAATTATTTGGTTGGGGTTTTCTTCTATTTCTTCCATTTGTGCCTAAAGCTGGCAACAGAGAGCCTGCATTTTCCATATGAGATGTCCTGTGGTGCCATCAGGTTACTGATTTATACCATTAGTCACAGCTTAGAAATTACAGCATTGCACTCAGGAACTATTTGTCCACTAACTGGAGACAGCCCCAGGACACCAAACTTTGGCAATGTCCTCGGTTTCAGCTTGCTGTGGCCATGTGTGTAGCAAAGCTTTGAGCAGGAATGGTCCCTGGTGTCCTCAGCACCTCCCTCTTACAAACTGCAGGTCATCCCCATTAAGCAGCACAAGATTGTGCTTACAGGTCTTTCGATGGATCTAACTTCCTTTCTCCCAGGGACCACTGGGACACATTTACAAGCGCTGCAAGCTCCCTACCCATCCCTGGTGGGTTTTATTCTCTTACTGTATACTTTTGCTTCCTGCCCTCAGAACCCTGAACTCTCAGAAATGTCCTAGTGTAAGTACGGATAAGCTGTGCTGCACTCATTTCTTAATCTCCTTGCAGATGAACTAAATAACCACTTACCTGGTTAACTACTTCTCATCAAGTATAGACGGTACCAGCCCCTAAGACGGTGCATGCAGTACAGTGTGTTTCCTAGTGCTGTCCTGTACCACTTGTGCAGTGTTAGCAGTACAGCTAGAACTCAGGGGACAAGATCCAGTACAGTGTGTTTCTCACATGCTCCATGGAGCACTTTCAGAGTCTTTTCAAGCAAGCGGAAGCTGGTGCTTGAACTGCTCACAAACACCTGGAGGAAAAACACACCGGGTTTTACCCAATTTCAATTTGCAGACCCCGATGTCCTCCAGCGGAGGCGCAGGCCATCTGCCATGAATTTAAAGCAATAGACAACAGGGTTGGTTTTTTTAACTCCCTTTCCCCTACAGATAACCCACAGATCCCCTCGGGGCCTGCAGACAATAGGCTGCAAACTGTTGGCGTTGATAGATGGGCTTCCTCCCCCTCCACACAGCCGGGAAAAGTGCTTGCTTGTCTCTTAAACAAATTGAATATTCCAACCCCAAACAATGCTAGAGCTAATAATGGAAACAAGGACCGATTTAGGGTTTGAATCTCCTACCTCCTGATCCTTTCACTCTCCACTCCTCTGCTCTGGCACTTCTTAGATTTTCATTCAATAACCAAGTGCACAGATGTGTGGATGTGTGTGTCCAGACTTGCGATGTTAACCAGAACATCTGAGCAATGCGAGGGACTAAAAGCAATCATTCCAAAGGTATCAGTGTTTCAGACTGTGACCTCGATTCAGGGTTTGAGCTGGCAAGGCAGAAATTACACTTGTCCACATCAGCAACAACAAAATCACTTTCTGCCTTTCCTACTCCTGAGAGGCTGTTTTGCTGATCGGTATCCTCTGTATCAGCTCCCAGGGACTGGAGCCGGTCCTAGGCAGAACCAAACACATGCAGCTGCAGCACCAGCATGAATGCACCAGTAAAGATACACAGAAGCAAGGACACATTTAGTGCTGTAGACTCCTGGAGGAAAGCTTGGCTTGTGGCTCCCATATATGTGTGCCAAGGTACTTACTTGTGTGCACTGCAATACAGACATGTCCAAACCTTTGCACCACAAAATACTGGAGCTATTTTAAGGGCAGGAAAGCATCTGGCTATCAAACAAGCTTTGTGTGTTTGGGCCTGGCTCGTTTAAAAACCTCGTTTCTTCCAGAATATTAGAATAATGAAAGTACCTGCAGTAAAATACCTGATAAGCCTCTCCTCTACAGAGAGAGTAAATGTATGTCATTTTCCAATTAGCTCTTGTTCTGAGCAATTATGTTGATCAAATAATTGAATAAGTGACAGGAATGTGAATTCTGGAGACAGTTAATTTCATTCATCTGCCAGTTTATAGCTTGACTTGCATGAACACATAAACCAGGCTAATGTGTTATTTATAACTTTGAAAATACAATTATAATAGTCAAACATGAAGACTTGTGTGTGCAGAGAGGAAGGTTTCTGCTAGGAAATTATAATAATAGCTTTAAGAGCGAGTTCTGGCCAGCACGTAGGACAGGAAGGATGCGTGGCTTGTGTTTGAAAAGGTGAGCAAGGTTGGCAAGCAATGAGTGATAGCAGTGGGGGAAATGGCCTTGATGTGAATTAGGGGCAGAGAGGTAGCCGAAACCTTACCCTCCTGTTCTGTTACACAGTGGGTATGCACTGCCCCAAGGGACTGTCTATGAGGGCTAAACACCCTCCAGCTCTCCCTGCACTGGTACCCATCCACCTCTCTCAACGTGAAGCTGAGCATGGGTTTGGAGGGACAACCAGGACTGTGATCCTTTGCAGGAAGGTGGGTGCAAAAGAGACAAACTAGGAGTTTCCTACCAGGACTGGTCTTGGGTCAGCACCAGGGTAGTCTGGAAGAAGCTCCAATCTAGTGTGCTTGACATCAAAGTACTGGAACAACCCCTGCAAACCTGGTCCTGACTTCCATCAAAAGCATGGATCCTGCTTGTGAGATTTCTTCAGAAATAATGGTAATAACAATTAAAGAAAAAAACAAACCATTTATTTTTCTTCTTAAAGCTATCTTTAGATTGTCTTAAATGATTGCCTCTTAACCTTTTATCTGAACCCCTGCAGCAACATGGCCTACCATCCAACAGGAACTAATTAGCAGAGCTATACAGTAATAAAAGTAGTGTACAGGCATGAGCCGTTGCCTCACAGGGAGTATTACCTACTTGAGTGTTACACTGGCTGCAAAGAGGAAATTTGTGCAATTAATTGCTTCCTGATTAAAGGCGTTTGCAGTCTGGCCTTTAAATTTTCAAGGCCTAAAAGCACACACTAAGTTATATATGGAATTTGCCCACAGTAGTCAAAAACATTGGCCCAGACAGCAGGCCAGTAATTTTGGTTGGGAATAAACACTTTCCCGTCTAAGCATATTATAGCCCAAGCCAAATACATAGAAAGTGCTCCACTCACAACTAAAGGGGCACAGAAGGTCTTGTGTGGGTTTAAAACAGTTTCTAAAACAGTTTAGCTGAACCTGCACTGTTTTCCTGTAAGGACATGATCTTAATGGAATTAATTTCACAGAACATTAGGGAGCAGAGCCAGAAACCCCACAGGATGTCTCAGGCTGGAATGCTATTTAAATGGTAATAAATTTCAGGGGAAAACAAAAAATGGTGACTGATTACAGGCACACCAGGAGAGGGGCTATTTGGTGCAAAGATGCCAGGGAGCAGCACAGGGGCCTTCTGCCTACTGTGTACATCAATTGTCACCAAGCAAACATGATGAGGTTTAATCCCACTGGGAGGGAGGAGACCTGTTTCATGCCAGGCAGACAGCAGGAGGGGAGAGCTCACAATGGGAGGCTCTGGGTTTGAGTAAAACAAGGAAGGATGGGTTGTGGGAAGAAGCTGCTGCTCCTTGTGCCAGCCAGCAC
The DNA here is from genome assembly GCF_028554395.1 of Pezoporus wallicus. Taxonomy (NCBI): domain Eukaryota; kingdom Metazoa; phylum Chordata; class Aves; order Psittaciformes; family Psittacidae; genus Pezoporus; species Pezoporus wallicus. Next base: position 8,835,337 of record NW_026637663.1, read on the forward strand.
TGGGGTTAGGCGCAGGTGGAGCCACATTGCAGAACAGCAGCTGGTCCAGCCTCACTGTGCACCCTTCCTTAAGTGTCACAGTTTTCTAGAGGGCATTTCCTCCACCCTGATGTGGTGCCAGATATCACACCAGGTTAGATGAAGCAACGTTTTTTTTAGCATGTCCAACTCTATTATTGCTGCCTCCTGAAAGTTGCAACACTGATGATTCATGGAGCCTGCTGCACCCACTGAAGAAGGAGAAAGTTTTGTTAGGCACCACAGTTTGTCACTAGAGTTGAGGTGTCACAGAGATGCACACTTTGTTCGATCATGTGCTACTGTTGCTCCAGTATTGCCCCCCTATAGCTTCTTTGCCATTTGGCTTTATGAAATCTATTTCTGCTCCATGCATGAAAAGCACTTCAACATTTTATTAGCTCTATGTGTAGGAGTAGGCCTCTCGAATTCAGTATTGTGCTCTTCAGTGTGTGCTTAAGCATCTCACTGGATGGAAGTTGGAGGGACCAAGACGACAGATCTTTCCTTGCAAACCTCCCAATCCCCCACCTCCCCATGCACATTGTCATTAGCAAGAACAGACAGGGAGGTATATGGCCTGAATTACGTTAAGACAGATGCACAGACTGTAATTTAACATGCAGTTTGGCCTCCTTCCTCCACAAAGCCAATCTGGCACCTCTGCTGGAGAAGTTACACTGCAAAGTGGGAAAACAAACAATCCTGCCAATTGTTAGTGAGGGAGGAAAAAATCAGAACAGGAGCTGCTTATCAGAGACCCACATTTTGAGAGAAAACTTCACTGAATCCTGAGGAAGGAAGGATTCTCTGCAGAGCTTCAAGTATTCTTCTGAGAACCCCATCCTGCAGGAGCTGGGTCCCTTCCTATTGTGAAAACTGAGTCCAGTGAACTGAGAATGAACATAACAACAGGAATCTCAGACTGCAGCAGTGCTGTGAAGCTGTAATTAAAACAAACCCAGAACACATTAGTCTTAACAAATCTGACTGGCACAGACAGTTGTCTGTGAACTGTGATTTTAGAAACAGTAGGAATGACTCAAAGCCCAGATAACTTTATGTCTGGAAGTGTTTGAGGAAAAGTTTTCCCTCAGTCCACAGTCAGCTTAGGGGTATGTGAAATTCAGACCCCAATTTTGCCCAAGTCATGCTCTGTGCTGCAAAGGATTTGGCTAATTTTCTCACACCTTCATGAGCATTTAGATTTTGACTAGCTCAGCTTTGTTGGAGGACAGAGAAAGAACTGTGTGTCTTGGCAGAACTCACTGAAGAGCTGCATGGCTCTGTCTTATTTATAAATAACTTGAAATCATCAAGGACTTCCCTAGCAGCAGTGAAGTTAATGCTACCTGCTTTTCTCCCTGGTCCACTCCCCTAGTGCAATACATTCAATAATCATATGCCAACATATTAGCACATCTGAACAAGATTCCTGGCAACTGCAGGGCCAAATTATATTTGGGGTAATCTAAAGCCTCAGAGTCCAGTTCCTGCCATGACATGAAGAGATGAATATCTCAGCTTCCATACCTGCTTTTAGCTCTTGTACTGGTCTATGAGAACGAATTGAATACAACCGTATCTGCTTGCAAACAGAGCAGCCTGTTTTCCCCGTGCAGAGGTGACACTTGCTGATTCAGAGTTCTTGTGGGACCCCCACTGGTAATCATGTGCCATCACAGCCCACTTCAAGAAATCTGGGTAGCAGGTTCTCTCCATCCTCCCAGATCATCTCCCACTTGGGTGAGAACTAGGATGCTCAGGATATTGAAAGGAACGCAGCTACTGCATGGGGAGCAATAGAGGATAAATACTAGAGTGGCACATAAGAGTGATCTAAAATTGCCCCAAAGCTGATCAGCCACTTGGAAGGGGAACACTGCTCAGTGGTCAGCACAGCCTGCTTGCTTATACTTTCTCTCTGCTTGCTTATACTTTCTCTCTGCTCTTAAACAGAGCACATCTGTAGCAGAGAATCTACTTCCACCTGTAACCCTGAAGTTGAGAACTGCATTACAGGGTATGCTGAGGCCACTAAAATTGTAGTAGCAAAATTTCCTAAATACTCCAAGACATTATTATCCTGTGTCTGAGGTAGCTCAGTCAAATTCTGATTGATTAGTCAGCATCCCTTGTAATTATCAAGGGCATAAACCTATTTTCACCACAGTTTGAGGTGTTTCTCTCCCTACTACCTTTCAGAGTTTGCAGGGATTAAATGTACATCACAACTCTCAAACCACTGAGGAAAGAGATGTGTCTACAGGACATGCTCACAAAGCTCCTTGACAGATATGCCCCATTCTGGGTTTGATTTTCTTCAGGGAAAACACAGTGGGAGTTTGCAGAACTACTGATATTTTTAAGTAAAAGGTAACCCAGTTAAAACACAGGAGTTGTGCAGCAAAGGGAATGTGAAGAGTAAGTTATGGAGATTGATGGCAGGGATCTTTTGCATTATCATGCTGGAGTGCGAAGCCGTATTGTGAGCATGAGCTCTCGTTGGAATTTCAGTTCAGTGCTGAAGTAAAATAACAAGAGGTCATACAAGCTTGACTTTGAGAAGTCATAAAGCTGAGCGTCTTACACAAGGTAGGTGAAGCTGTGACACAAGTGACTTCACATCTCTGTAGGAGCTTGCAGTCTAGCAAAGCATGTCTGAGGCAGAACAAACGTCACATGTTGGTACATACCTTTAGAAGAAGTAGAAAGGTAAGATCCTCTGCAGGATGCCTGCCAATGGCATAGAAACAGCAGGAAAAGAAAACATGAAGAATTAAGAAATTAACAGCACAAAAATCAGAAAATGCAGAAGAAAAGCACTACCAAGGAAGGAAAAAAAATTGACCCTAATGTCCAAAAAGTTCAGTGCAGCATCTTCATTCCCCAGCGTGTTACAAAACGTCCCAAGCCACGCTGTGAGACGGCAGAGCTTTAATGGCTGGGCCTGTCCTTGGCATAGCGAAGCTTCAACAGACAGAACTCCACCTAGCGAGGAGAAAGCCTGCACTGCACATGTAGCATTCAAGTTAAGAGCGAACGGACTCAGGAGAAAAAATTATCTCTGGAAGGTAACAAATTCCATAGCGTGACACTGCCCTGGACACACTGACTTTGTAAGAATGTAACTGAAGTGACATCACTTGGCTTTCATCACCCAGCTGCCTCTCACATCTCCCTCACAAACCACTGACCTGAAGCTCTCCTACTTCACTGGAAATTCATTAGTGGATTCGAACTCTGAATCAACATCCTCCTTCCGATGATGATGTAATAAAAACAGAAATTCACCACTAGTGTTGTACGTCCAAAAGTTTTAATACATGGTCCTCACTGTTCAGAAAAGTTATTGCATTAAATTCTAATACATAAATTCATCTGAATAATTAAAAAAAAAATCTTCATTTTACAGAATTTTGTCACAGCAGCTAAAGGAAACCAGATTTTATACGCAATTGTCTCAAAACAAAACAAAAAGACTAGTTCTTCCCCAAATCAACAAAACTGCTATCATGTTATTCAGTAGTTACTGCAAATCCCACCTTGAACAACACTAGACAAGTGCATTGCTCAGGAAAAGTGCCACTCCAAATTACTGTCTTCAAATCTGAAATTTATTAAAACATGATTCTCTGCATACGTTAACTTTTTTGTTAACTGAATTAACATACAAAGTGTTTAATTTAATTGCACACCATTTTCCTTAAGTTCCTGATTTTCTTACAATTTGAATTGATTCACAAGTTACAAAGTATCAATGCTACCTACAGCGGTTTATACAAATCCACACGCATATTTGGATTGTGCCAGGCACACGAACATATTTGATCACCCGGAGGAAACGCCAAATTCTCTGATCCATTAAAACCAACCATCCACGTAAGCCCACTGATCCATGGATAATGGCAGAGAAAAATTCAGTAGGCCCTGAGTGCTGTAAATAGATTGATAATGGGAGCGGTGACTGAGGCATAACAGAACACATGGCAGAATTACATTCTACCTTTCATCCTCTGATGAGGACAAGATGTGCTACACCAGCTTACAATGGATACATGAACAGGGCTCTCCTCCTGTTCAATCTTACTCCAGAGCTGGGAAGCATGAAACTACAATTCAGCTTCTTACACAAAATTCTCAAGCATCACAATAATCAGTCTTGAGCAGCAGGTCCACAGCTTACCTTTCTCTTTCACAGGAAAAAACCCAACACAAAACCAAAACAACTCATCTGTATTAATTCTGCTTTCTTCTGCTGTAAAGAAAACAATAAAATATATTTGTCTTCAGAGAAAAAAAGCCCTTGCTTCTCCCTCTCTTCCAAAATACCCATCATCATGTAGAGTTCTCACTTAAAATCCACTTGAAAGTATCTCTCAGATTAAGTAAGGTTGTTACTTCTGCCCACTTCAAGCAAAAGAGAAAGAATATATTACTTTGATACACTTCCTTAGGATCTGGTATCAAAACCAGCTCATTAGTGAAAAACACCTGTGTGGCTCTCTCTTGGACATAACATGTTCACACAAGTTCTAACTCTCACTGTCTCAGTCCCTTACAATAAAACTACAGCTATTTCAGTGGTTTTCAATCAGTTTTAGCAAGAGCAATAAGTTACCCTTTAAAACCATTTTTCTCCCAGGATATGCTAGCAAAAAGCCCAAACAGTGGAAAGCAAGTGAGCAGAGACAGTAGTACGCTTGGCAAAACCTGACAGTTAAAAAGGCATTCAAAGAGCAACAGAATGAAAACTAGCCAAGGTAAAAAGTGCAATGAACTAGCACCATGAAAATAGGGAGGAAAGTAGCTCCAGTATGAGCAGTTACACAGTATGTATTACTAGCAATACCTTGTTTGTTCTGGCAGTCACGAGGCATTCATTACACTGATACAAACTGCAAAATATTCATCCGAAAGTGTAACAGGAATAGGATACTCAATGATTCCAGTTAAGAACACTTATTTAACATAATTTTCTCACAGCTAAGAAAGTCTTCACTAAAGGGGAAGAAGTTTACACAGCTCAGAACATGATGCTGACAGCTTTCTAAAGCCAGCCTTTATACAAGACTTGGCTTATTTTATTTTCAGAGACATACACTGAATGAGACAGCCATCACCATTCAATCCAAACATACAAGTATTTGCATAAACTTCCCCCATCTACATTAGTGCTCGCAACCACAGTCCTTGGGCTTTCTACAGAAAAAGACAGTGCTTCTAGGTTATTGCTGTATTACAGAAAAACAATACTAATATTTGCAGGAAGAACAGTGTGTATTTTGCAGATCACATCCTTTACAAAAAGCCTCACACTCACTCTCTTCATCCTGTGCTGCCTCCATACAGCAGAATTAGCATGCTGCTTCTCCCAAATGAAACAGTACCTTCAGACCTTCTCCCTGCCCTCCACATCTCAAGAGCATTTACACTTCTTCACGGTGGTTTCTATCAGTAGGCAATGGCCTGTCATGCATTTATGACAGCACCTCAAGCAAGAGTGCACACTTAATCAAACTGACTTGACCCCAATTAAGTCCATGAAAAAAACAAGGAAGGGGAACACAAAGGGGAAGGAAAAAAGTTATTCTCACTTTTTCTCTGAGGGGAGCAAATGTTTCTGACAGCAGGTTTGTTTCCAGAGACCTGCAGTTTAAGCTGACAGGCAAGCTTATTAAATAGAAGCAGCCCCTTCATCCACACACAAAAACCTTAAACCCCCCCCCTTTTTAATTTTGATCTGCCTCTGAAATGAATGAAAAGAATCTGAATGTTGGAAAAAACTGAAGAGTTTGCATTGCCACCAAACAAATCAGACTGTGCAAATTCATGTTGTTTATCTGCAGTGCTGAGTCACATCTGGATGGGGGATGTGTCTCACACCCTGGGAACGTTTCAGCACTTCCCCTCCTACCAGAACCCTCTCTTAAAAAAGAATTCCTACAGTGATGTGATAAGTGATCTTTTCCCACCATGTGGTGTATATATATTTAAGACTTTCAAAAACATTTGGCCAAAAATTGTATATTGCAGTGTTCCTCAAGTCACAAACACTACACAAACCATTCTTACAGGATATGCTGTCCAAGGACATGGGACCTCAGCCTTACTTCTCACTCCCCTAACTCCCATCCACCAAGTAAAGTGTTGCATCCTCTCAGGCTTTGATTGTAAGTCTTCAGCTTCTGGAATGCAGTAGTTGGACTTCTGCATTTTGCAGGGACTAAGAAAACCCATTTAGTTCATGTATCCAATGTACAACATTTTCAGCAAGTGCTTTCAGGCTGTTCATAAGAACAGTTAGGTCACTTCACACCACAGAGGTGGTACTTTCCGGATTTACACGCATCAACCTTGAAGCGTTTCTCAGATCCTGTAGCTGCTTGGCCGGCTTTCCAACCCCTTCCTCAAATCTTTTTTCCACAACAGGAAGGACAGTTTCATACAGGAAGGATGCATTTTGCCTAATGAATGCTTTTTTCTCAGGATCCTGTTCACACCGTAAACTGTAATCAACATGCTGGACAGCCACCAGGATGATTTCTACGAGACTCTCCAAAAGGACCATATGCAGCTCTGGGAAGTAAAGCTTTAACGCTTCCTCCAAGAAGGCCATAGTCTGCTTAGTGAAAGCTACTACAGTATAGCTCAGGTTGACCCAGCAGTCATCACCCGTGTACTGGTCAAAATTGCCCACCCCGCAGCTCCTCATCTCCTCCCTGAGTTTCCCCAGTGCCTCTGGAGTCATTAGGTTCATCCTTCTCCACATCTCCTCAGAGTTGCGGTGCTTGGTGGCCTCGATGATGATATCCTTGTAGCTCTGTAATGCACCTTTGATATCCTTTACCAGAAGAGCATGAATGATGAAGGTGAGGTCCAGTCCAATCTCACTAAGCTGCTTGCAGTGCTCCTTAGCTACCTTGGGGAGTAACAAAAAACAAAGGGTGTTACTAGCATGTATGCCCCCTTTACATCTTATTTACCAAATTATTAATTCTCAGAAAACAGAGAAGTCTGAGTCATACTTCACTTATTTCTCCTGCTTCAAGAGATTTCTTATTAATGAGAAATTAATAACTGAAAGATAAACCCTGCCTATCAAAAACACTCTGACAATTACATTATGAACTCCCCAACCCTTCTTTTTTTTTTTTTCCCCATTAGAAGCTGAAATAAATTAGTCTTGCAAAAAACTATGGAAATGTAGTCCAGGACAGGCTTGGAAAATAGACAAAAAAGTCTTCAAATACTCATCACTCAAATGTGGCTTACATAAATTTTAGGACCTCCTACTGGTTAAAGGCAAATTAAGAATAAACACATACTGTATTTCTGATAAAGATAGGGTTTTTCTGGCTGTGCGCTTTCATCTTAATCCTTTACTCTGTTAAACTGATAAAAAATCCAAACCAACCCCAAATGAATATTCACTTTTCAACTCAGGAAACCTTTGTTTTGGCTACCATGTCACACCACCCTCTTTGGAGCCTCTTACCTTGACGCACTCTGCCGCAGTCGACAAACTCTCTTTACTATCGAAGACTTGCTTACTGAAGGCATCTACAAACATTTTCATGGAAGAGCGGGCCCAGACCACGAAGGCCGAGTAGCAGCCGTTGTTGCCAGCAAAGTCCGTCTCAAACTCTCTTGCTGTCTCCAGAAGGCTGGTGAAGAAGACATGGCAGAGCTTGTGGATGTAGAGCAACGTGGCACCCTCGATGCGCAGCTGCCGGATGGCCGTCTGCACCGCGGCCGCCCGGTTCTTCAGGAAGAGCTCGCATGCCTTGGTGGACTGGCCCAAGCGAATGAGCTGGGACACAGCTCGGCGGGTGGCCCGTGGCCCTCCCCGCAGAGAGCGGTCTGGAGACAGCTCGAACACCAGCACGTCTGTAAGCTGCCGGACCCGCTCATCCACCTTGACCCGCAGCTCTTTCACGGGCTGGCTCACAGGCTTGTCCCTCAGGTACTCGTTGAGTTTATCCAAGAGGTCCACTGCCCCCTCGAAGTCCCTCTGAGCAATGCAGACGTCCAGGTCCTCAGGCAGCTCCTGGATCCACTCAAGCGAGAGATCAACCACCTCCTCCTCAGCAGAGGGCTCTTCCTCCTCTTCTTCCTCCTCGAAGGGGTTGGTGGATTCAGGAGGTGCTGGGGCAGGCCGGGGCAGGGCCTCCTGCTCCAGGCGTTGCTTCTCACTGAGGGCCCGGTTGCGTTTAGTCTCCTCTAGCACCTCCAGCCACTCCTTCTTGATCTTGGCATTCTCAGCCTGGAAGATGCGGCTCTCGGGGAACATGAGCAGCTTGAACATATCCTTCATAGGAGGGTTGTCCTTGACGTTGACCACAGCCAGCCCATCGAGGGAGTAGAGGGCAACGTAGCGGTAGGCACCGCGGCGGTTGGGCAGCGCGGTGGCCACGAGCAGGCAGTCATTCATGAGGAAGGCGTGCACCCGCTGGATCTGCGCCATGTGGTCAGCATCGTACTCCACCAGGTCGCCGTTGTAGACCAGGTACTTGCTGGGGCTCTCCGGCAGGAGGTCGCGGTAGCCCTCCACCTTCTCCAGAAGGGTGGTGAGCGTCCGCTGCCGCCCCTCCTCGTTGGCCGCTGCCTCCTTGGCCGACAGGGGCAGGAAGGGATCGGTGGTAGCGGCGCGGCGGGAGCCCAGCTCGGGGTCGTCGCGATCAGCCTGGAGGAGCAGGGCCTGGGTGACGGCCTCCATGATGCCCTTCTGCTCGGTGAGGATGTGGCTGAGCTGGTACATCTCGCTCTCCAGGTAGCTGATCTCCCGCGCCGTTTCGATGAACTGCCGGTAGTTTTGGTACACGTTGCGTTTCAGGCTCTGGGCCGTCTCCTCGCTCAGCGCCTGGATGCGCTGCCGGTGCTCCTGCAGGTCCCTGTCCCCGTCCGACTGCTGCGACAGCTGCTTCACGTACTCCGCCGCCACGAAGCCCCCGGACTCCAGCTGCCGCCGCAACCGGCTCCCGCCACCCTCGCCCAGCGACAGCGACAGCGCCATCGCCACGGCCGCACCTCCAGCAGCCCCGCTGCCCGGCACCCGCCCCGCAGCCGCTACCGCCGCCGTCAGGAACAACGACGCTGCGCCTGCGCACCGCAGGACGTACACCGCCTGCGACAACGGCGCCGCGCCCAACGCGCATGCGCGGCTCCCCTCCCTGCGGCCGTGAGCGCCGGGGACAGAGGGACTCAGCCGGCGTTAGGTGCATGCGTGGTCGTTAATCTCGTAACGCGCATGCGCGCCAGGCGGCTCTGGCGGATGGCGGCGCTGCGTTGAGCGGGATGGAGGAGGACTTCGTGCTGGCGCTGCAGCTCCAGGAGCTGTGGGAAGCGGAGGACAAGGAGGCGGCGGCGGCAGCACCAGCACCAGCACCGTGTCCTGAGGCCTTGCGGGACCTTTCTCCACTCCGGCCGCTGTCAGTGGTGGATGAGTCGTGGGAGCTGCTGGACCCCAGCCCCGATGTGCACGGGCTCTTCGTGCAGTTCAACGAGGCGCTCTTCTGGGGGCGCCTGGCGGCGGTGGACGTGTCGTGGAGCCCGCGCATGACCCTGTACGGTGGGGGGCGCCGGGTCGGCGCGCAGGGCAGCCCTGCGTGGGGAGGCGGGCGCGGCGGTGAGCGGCCTCCCAGCCAGGCAGGCCCGGCTCTGGCGGGCAGGCGGGGTGCGGGGGGGGGGCAGGGGAAGCTGCCAGCCGGGTGTCGGTGCTGTGTCAGAGCTGTTGGAAGAGTTTGTGGCTCTTCGAATAAGGAATAGCTCATCTCGTCATAGAATCATAGAATGGTTTGTGTTGGAAGCGACTTTAAAGCTCATCCAGTTCTAGCTCTGTGCCACAGGCAAGGACACCTTCCGCTAGACCAGGTTGCTCCAAGCCCTGTCCAGCCTGGCCTTGAACACTGCCAGGGATGGGGCAGCCATAACTTCTTTGGGCAACCTGTGCCAATGAAGAATTTCTTTCTAATATATCATATATATAGCTATGGGGTGGGGGGGGGGGGTGGGGGGGAGGGAGGGGTAAGGTAGGAAAAGCTGTCGTTAATCGTTATATTCTACTCCTGAATGTTGGTTCATAGGCATAGTGTGCTAGTGCCAGAGCTGCTCTTCCAGGTACTTGGATGTCTTGCTTTTCTAACGTGGTTTGTACCCTGGGATGTAGGTTGGTCATTGTCATTGTCTGTTTTGTCCTTCATTGGTCATCCTTGGCAGCCCTAGATGTCTTCCCGTGGGGTGCAGGCAGAACTGGATAGATGTTAAAGTGGAATAAATACTTTGGTCTTAAACTGTATGTCAGTGTAAAAGAACATACTTGTATTGCTGTTGTTTTTCTTGTTCTCAGTTTCTATTACAATTTTACAGCATGGCTGAAAGGTAAATATGAAATTGTAACAGTATATTAAGAAAACTTAGAACAGATTAGGAAGGGGGATAAACAGGGAATCTGAGATGAAAACAAAAAAAGCTTTGAAGTGCAGGTTGCAGTTCTGTAGCAGATCAGCTGATGCAATTGCTGCCTGCTGTCGTCCTGCCCCCTCTTGTCCTCTGCTGGTTGCAGCACTCTTTAAATAGTTGAAAAGGTTTGAACACTGAACAGGTAGAGCACTAACTCAGTAATATTAAAAAAAAAAAAATGTTTTCTGCTGGTTTAGCATGCAGAAGTGATGATACATGAAAGTTCAGTAAGAGTCAAACATTGGGAGAGGATGAGGAGTTAAATTGCAGCAACCAGCAGTTAAGTTGGTGTTGGCTGCTTTGAATCTCCAGCCTCTATTTCATGTATTTCACTCCATGAGGAATTCTAATGAAAACAATCCTCTGCCTCCTAAACAGGTTAGCTTGGAACAGTCCATTGTGATTTGCCCCCATCACCACCTTCCTCAGGATTACTTCAGCTTTGAATTAAAGTGATTGCAAGATATTTAATAAACTACACTTTCACTTTTGCTGGTTCAGTCACAGCTTATTCTAAGGACTTGTGGATTTGGATTTTTTTCTTATTTTTTTCTTGAGTTTTTCAAGTAACTACTAAAAGTTTTCTTCATGTTCTGAGAGTTACCTAGCATGTGCTGGAAGAGGACAGCATTTTAACTCCAGTTCTCAATTAATGTACTACAGAAACAAGTAGCTTTTCATATTTTCTTTCTGTATCTCTTTCAGCTGTGCTGGAGTGTGTAAATATGAAGGAAAAGGTGGAATGTGTTCCATTCGTCTGAGTGAGCCACTCCTCAAGTTAAGACCAAGGAAGGATCTTGTTGAGGTATTTGAAGAGTGCTCATGAATCTGCACATAAAATGTATTTTGTGTCGTGTCCCCCCCCCCCCAATATTTTATAGTAGGATTCTTATAGTATGTATTATATACTGTATATACTTATATACCTATAGATTGTAAAATAGTGGTGTCTTTATTGTTACACTTGTGATGCTGATGTTTCGGTGTCATGGTCATCTTTCATTTTTGCATTTCTAAATGGGCAACTCTGAGTGGCAGACTAAGGCCACTTGCTTATTTTACTGAAAAAAAAACCAAACCCCAACTTTTTTACTCATAAATTATTCCCTAATATTAAAAACAAACAGGGACTGAAAGCACAATCAGAAGGTGGCTGTAGCTTCATCTTTTAGCTCAAAAGGCCCACAGCTAAAAATAAGGGTACAGGATATGACTGTAAACATTGTGTTGCTTCTTGTGCCTCTGTCAGGGCTGCTGCTTTGAGTTGGCTGAACATCCATGTTTGCTTAATGAACAGAAATGCTGTGGGGTTTCAACTTTCTCACAAGTGTCTCTTGGTTGCAGAGGGGATGATCTCTTCAAAGATTTGACAAGTTTGGGGATTATTTCTCCTTTTTAGAATGTCACTTACTGTAGTACTATGTTTTGGTGGTATGGGAATAGAGGTAATTTGATTTGACAGGTAGAACGAGTATCATGCTTTTACGCCCCAGAATAAACATGTGAATGCATGAAGAGAAGATCAGTATTGAGATAAATGTAGAGGAGTAGCATACTTACAGCTTAATTTTGAAACTATATATCGTGTTTTTCAGTAAATAGCTAATGATTTCCATCGTTTCAGACACTGTTGCATGAAATGATCCATGCCCTGCTTTTTGTTACTAATAATGACAAAGATCGTGAATCTCATGGACCAGAGTTCTGCAAACACATGCGTCGCATTAATCGGTTGACTGGAGCCAATGTCACAGTAAGCGTAAATTACTTAATTTAATAGCAGTTTCTTCCTGATTTGGTTTCTTGGTGTATGTAGTGTGGTATGAGTAATAAACTTGTTCTTGTTTGACACTCCACAGTTGGTACCAATACGAACTTGCATTCAAGTGTATGCCAGTTCCATAGTTATTTTGTTGGGGATGATGGTGGGAACAGGTTGAGGAAGATGTAGCAAGTTGTTAGTCATATGATTTTCAAGTATGCCCTCTGTGAGTATTTTTCTTTAAACCTGAAACGACTAAATGCTATCAGAGACAGAATAGCTCCATGTCAGAATACCGTTTGGAGAAGAACAGTCTGTTTTAGTTAAGATTTGTATCAGTAGAGGCAAGTGGATTGATGGTATTGCAAAATAATATGTCTGGCAAGATCCATTGAGATAGTAGCTGGAGAAAGAATACAGTACTGGCATTGTTTGCAGTGCATTCTAACGAGTACATCATGTAGGGTGAAATTGTAGATAGATTTTTCAAAGTGACTTTACTGCAGTTCAGACAAGATAGCCAGGACACATTCCTGCCCATCCTGTCTTTTAAGCTTTGTTTTAATGGTGTCTAAATGTTGATCAAATTTTACGCAGGTTCAGCTCTTTGAACTGGTAATGTAAAAAACACAGCAGTAATGGAAGGAATGAAATGGTAATTTCTTTTTAAAGAATATTGAAGAGCTGTTGGTGTAAAATTAGGAACTTTCTGAATGACTGTTTCGTTTTGTTATTTTAACCTAGATCTATCATGATTTTCACGATGAGGTGGATCTGTACCGCCAGCACTGGTGGCGATGCAACGGCCCCTGCCAAAATAGGAAACCTTACTTTGGATATGTGAAACGTTCAATGAATAGAGCACCCTCTGCACGAGACTTCTGGTGGGCTGAGCATCAAGAGAAATGTGGAGGTACATTCACAAAAGTGAAGGAGCCAGAGAACTTCTCTAAGAAATCTAAGGAGAAAACTCAGGCAGAAAAACTTCCAAATTCCGAGTCACCTAAGAAAGGTATTTAAAATAATTTTTCTGCCTGTTTTCCAAACTGTTTTTGTCCAAACAGTTCTGTGGACAAGTACAGATCAGCCACTGCATGAGCTCTGCTTAGATGCTACTGTTACATAGCGAAGAATAGGGCCCATTTTATTTGTGCATTTCTGGGCTCCTTCTCAACTAAAGTGTTTGAAAAAGGTTTAGTTTACTGCACTATTTTCAAGCAGCAGATTTTTTTTTTTATGAAGTATGTAAAATAATAAGCCTATGGCATAGATGAAAAAGTTACTATTCTTATTGTCTTCTCTTAAATTGCAGGCAAGACAAAAACTCATGGTATGCAAGATCTGGTACCCTTTAGTGGAAAGGGATATCGGCTTGGGGGAGGAGACAGTGGACTCTCAGAAAAAAGCACAAATGAAACACCTGGTTCACAGCTTCGTTCCCCAGTAAGGACAATACCAATCCCTAAAAATGAGATAAAATTTGAAAAATCACCCCGTAGTGGCATCTTCTTTGCACTGCATACTGGTGATGCCAGTGAGAAAATCAGCTTATCTTCGAAGCGTGAGTTCCCTAAACTCTCTGTTGCTAATTCAAAAGCTTACAAGAACGTGAGTGGATCACCTGTTAAAATTGCTCGTGTTACGGAAGAAAAATCAAACCAAGGCTCTGCAAGTGGGAAGAGGGTTATGCCATTTTATAACGGGTCACCAAAACAAATTTGTTTTGAGCAGACAACAGCAGGTCAGAAAAAAAGCCCAGAAGGTTCTCATACATTTCAGCAATGGCCAAAAATGGAAGACAGAACTGCCTTTGAAAACTATTTCATTAAAAAAGGTGGTACTGGTGTCACTTCAAGTATAAGTACACCTTCAAAAACCAAAGTTGAATCTACAGTGTCCTCTGCAAGTTCCAGCGCTGCTGTGAGGCAGGATAAAAAAGTCGGTTGTCCTGTTTGCCAGACTGAGGTTTTGGAGTCTGAAATAAATGAACACCTTGATTCTTGTCTTGCATAAAACCTTTCAGAAAGCTGGCTCAAAAAGATAAGCCATTGCTTCAAAACTACTTTGCTCAGGGTTTGCTTAAGCTGTGGTTACTTCCCTGTGTGCCTGTTCAGAACTGGAATTTATACTGTCAGCATGTCGAACAACAAGTTCTGTGGAGTTGTACATCAGTGCTGACTGGGAAGCTAGCTCCTGCTTGTCTTCCAAGGAATCAAATTCTGAAGCTGTAGCAGGTGGATGTTTGTGCAGATGTTCTTGCTCCAGAATCTGGGTAATACACAGGGAGGTAGATACTTGCTGAACTCCCTATTTCCTAGTTTCAAGGCAGTTTTTAAGATTAAGACATTTTTAATCCTGCTAGTTTATGTTTGTTCTTAAAGCCCCTTTGTCTTGGGGGAGGGGGAAGGAGGGAGTTAAGTGGTGGTGGGGTTTTGGCCATTCTTAAAGTTAACTACCTGTACTAGTAAGAATTCTTCTGTTTACTGCAGTGTCATTAAGTGGCATGTACTTTTAGAACAGAAACTATTTTGCATATGCCACAGTTACGCTCTTAGGTGGTCATCTCACCTGTGAGCTTTTCTAAAAGATAGGTGAGACTGAGAATCTCAAATAAAGGATTTTACCAAAGATGGGAGAGGCATAGGCATCAAAAACATAACAAACCATTCATTTAGGTTTAATGGGTGGATTGTAGCAGGAAAGAGAAGATCCAGAAGGGCAGTGAAGGTGCTAGGAAATCAAGCACAAGGTTCTTGGTAGACAAGAAGGCCTTAAAATTAAGGGCTCAATTTAAAAGGAAAAAAAAAAAAAGGGCATTTTGAGGAGTGAGGAGCTTATTTTCAGAGATTGTTTAAACATTAGCTGCATCAATAAAGTCAGAGTGGTCACATGGAAGCTAATGAACTTCAGTCTTAGGTGTGTCTGTTTGGTCCAGGCCAGGGTCCCAGCTAGATTCTCCATCCACTGCTTCTGATCATCTGCACAAACTGTTTACTATTTTTTGTTAGGATATAAGAATTATGAGCATGAGTAACTGACCCCCATATTCTCACACTAGTAAGTAAAAAGTTGTGAGGAATATTGGTATCAGTACTGATAAAAACTGTTCCTGGCCATGTCATTAAAACATGATTTTTCAGTTAAATTTCCAGTGTTTCACAAGTCAAAATGGTGTTAAATTGACAGCAGCTGACAGTGTTTATTTTGCTGCTTCTGGAAGCCAGCCAGCCTGGTGGTTAGTATCCAAGGAGCCAGGCAGTTGAGTAGTCAAACCATTGTGCTATGAGAACTTGTGAATGCTGAGCAGATGTGTTTTCTATATAAACTTTGTGAGACATTAACAGTTCTTTTGCTGCACTGAAAGTATTTAACTGGTTCCACAGTTAACATATGGATTCCTTGCTTATAAAACTGATTATAAATATTTTTGTTAAAGAAAGAAAAACTAATTATGCTGTTTCATATATTGTTGCTACAACTTTAAATGGCTATGTTAGCCTTGGATGCATGTATGTTTGTCTTTATGTAATCAACTAACTGCTGCTCCCTTTTGAAATACGAAAATAAACTGACGTGCAATGGAATTTAGCAAATGATACCTTAACCCTTTCTAAACATTGGTGTATTTTTTTAAATAATGATGCTACAGAGACTTAATGTGAATTGGATTGTTCTTAAATATGTTCAATAAATTGTTACCGAATTTTCATCTTAATTCAATTAAATGTAATTAAGCCTGGGTTTCTCATGGCACTTGTGGCCATCCTATGTTATTCACAAGTGGGCTCAGCTGTCTATCTAATAACTGGTTTAATAGATCCTATCTGTATCAACATTTTTCCTTCTTAAATTTCCCTGTCAAAACAGGCATTGGTGAATATAGACTGCATCCAGCTTTGCCTTCTCCATCATATTTTTAGTACAGTTTCACTTTTGTTTCTTTTCTGTTGAAAAATTTAAAAATAGTGATTCTAAAACTTGATCTGACATGTTAATTTTTCATACTTCCTTCATAAAACTGCAGTGTCTCTGTGTTCCCAGTGAAACTTGATGTGTACATGGATGGTACTCCTAAAATGTATTTTACTACCATAGGTTTTTAAGAAGAGGACTAGATTCATATCGCGAGTGGTATCTCGCATCATGAAGCATTTTCTGAGAGGTATTTCCCTTACTATTGTTCTTACCAGTTTCCTTGTTTGTCCCACTACAACTGATAAGAGTAAAGGAGAAGGGAGGATTGTGGGTATAGCTGAATGTTTTTTTTTTTCTTTCTTATGTCATCTTCTACATCAGTGGTGTTCGTTTGAAAAACAAATAGAAAACGAACGTGGGGATTGACCTGCAGAATTCAGTGATCAGTAAATGCCTGTCAGGGCAGGGCTGACTTAAGCTACAGGCAAGTTCTGTCTCACATACATAAATGTCCTAAAATAGATCTGTTTTCAAAACAACTGAGCAGTTCTGGACCAGCGGTGGAAAAACATTACTTCTGCCCATGTGTGTTTTCACAGTGAGGTATTACAGTGCCAAGATGTCCCTCCTATGGAGGTAAAGGTGACAAAGACCTAGATGGATGCACTTTGCAGTTCCTACCTATTGCAGGCTATTATTAACAGGTCATGGCCTTGGTTGTTTGGGTATGTTGTGAATGCTGTTACTTTGTCCTCAGTGAGTTTAGAGACTAACGCAAGTTAGTAATGAATCCTGAACAAACACACTTCACTGAACTGCGAAGTAAGTGACCTGACTGGAAATCTGAGAAACAAGTGAATATGTTTCTGAGACGAATCAGGTATGAGAGAGGTCAAATGCGTGTGTGTGCTGTTTGTCAGCAAATGGGTCTGCACACTGAAGGCAGAAGCAGTCTCATGCTGTGGTGATCTACTGGAACTGTTCAGAATGATTCAGGTAACATTTCTGGGGGTTAAACTAAGTGGGGGTTTGCTTAAGTATTTCACTGTAATAAAAGGCTGCTCTTAAGTTACCTTGAAACTGGTTGTTGGGCAAGAAATCTTGAAGGTCAAATATTTTCAAGTGTTTTCTACCTCATGGACATGTTACTGAGGTTTTTGTAATACTTGATGAGTTCTGATGAAGAAGGGGGAAGTAGAATTTTTCTCTGGACTAATGAAAATGAATTAGTATCTTGCAAAAAGATATGTAATAGAAATAGTTTGCTTCATAGTATGTGCTGAAAGTGCTAATGTGCATTTCTCTATACTTTACCATCTCCAGTAGGGGGTTGGAACTAGATGATCTGAAGGCCCTTTGCAACCCAGACCACTCTATGATTTGTTTTCATTTGGGAAATCTAGGTTGCATGGGAAGATTGTTCTTGCAGAAAGTTCAACCCTAATGCTTATGCCTAAGCTGATGAGCAGGCTGTTTATGTCTAGGTGGAAGTACGTTTCTAAGGAAGGGCAGGTGCTGCTGCTCAGACTGTATAGGAATTAGTTCCCTGAGCCTCCTTTCTAGGAATGTTTTTCAAGAGAACAAGTAAATGCTGCTCTTTTGGAATAGGCTGTGCTATCTGGCACTGGACCACTGTTAGTAATAAAGGATTTGAGGTAATACTGTTTTACCAAATCAAAGGTTAGGGCTTGGTTGTAACTGAACAACTAGTGAATAATTCCTGAAAGGAAAGCAGCTATTGAAAATTTAAGCTATTCCTGCTGCAGCAGCAGGGCGTGCTATAGAGTAAATGGCTTGTGCGTGTTCTTCTGGAGTCCTTATTTCTGTCGTATTTTCCATACAGCATCCCTGTATATCTTTAAAGTAAAGCAAGTTACGCTGTACTGAAGAGTAACAGCAAGAAGGACCAAATGGTGAGTTTCTGAGAAAAAGCACCATGGACATGCGAATTCTTACTTGCATCTGTATTGCTACACAAGCCTTGAGCTTAAAAAAAACAAGTGTTCGCATATGAAACTAAACATTCTACATGACATTACCCTCAAGGCATAGTTTATGGGTAGACAAGCCATGAAAGAGACTTGCATTTCAGCGTGCTTGTGAAAATATACCGTGTTTTACTATACTCATGTATATGAGGGAAAAACCACCAAGACGGCAGGCTGGGTGGAGCTTTGGGGTTTCTCAACGGGCCATTAGGTGGCACTCCTTGCACTTACGGAGTACTTCTTCCTCTCCAACCGGTACAGGGGAAGAACAGAAAGTGCAGAATTACCAGGCTCGCATTTCACCTACGCTGCACTCCGGGCTGAAGATGGATCAGCACGGACCACAAACAAGTTAAAGGAGGAGGAATGGGGGTTGGTTTGCAACTAGCTGAGCAATGGAAAGTAAATTTATGACTATCTGGCTTTTCTGTCTAGCTTTGCTGCAGGAGGGACTTGGAAGATGAGGCAGTAGCTCTTTTTGCTAGTTCTGAGCTCAGTGAACAACCCAAAAGGCATCCTTTTGTGGTCTGCATCCATCGCAGTGAAAAATGTCATTTTCTTTTAGCATTTGAAATTGACCCAGCTCTGCAAGAGAGTCAGGATGGAGCTGTCACAAGTCAGAGGGGTTTATAAAACACAAAACAACTCCTGCACCTCAGATGAGCCAGGGAGCTGGAGGGCTGTAACAGGCCCAGGGAAGGGTAGTGCACCATAGATGTGAAAGCTAAAAAAAGGGACACAGACATGGCCTTAATCCTTCCATTCCCTTTTAGCTTCTGCCCAGCCAGGCTACTTTAAGACTAGATTAAGTGTCTAAGACAGTGCAGCAGCTTGGCCTGAATAACACCCTGTCTCTATCCCATCCATTCCTTATCATTTCCATCATTTCATCTGCTTTTTTTTGTGTCCTAGTAAATCTTGGACTGACAGGTCACAGACTGCATAACAAAGAACATTTTAAATAGCAAAAACCAGCAACCCAACTATTTGGCTCCCCCATTGCTTAATTCAGAAGCAGTAAATATTTAATGACAACCTCTGTGTTCACTGCAGGTATCTTCTCTTCAAAGAGCTGTCACTGGTCACAAACAAAGCCTAGGGTGAGATGTGGATTAAAGCTTGGTGAAGTCCTGGTACCGCATATCAACTGTAAGATTATGGAGTCATTGGGGGTTTTAATTCTTCTAGTAGCTTCATTCCGTAACTTCCTGGTGTGATGATCAGCCATAGCGCCTCTCTGTTCTTACTCCATTTCCTCCCTGCTGCTTTGCTCACCTGCTTTTGCCTTCCCACTGACCACCCTGGTCTTTTCCTGGAAGCATCCCAGTAATTACCTGCTTTCTTCCCAGAAGGATCTGCTAAGTGGGTGTGCTGCCACCCATTTGTGCTCCAGATTACGTGGGAATGGAGGGATATGGCAAATGGAAACACATCCAAAGGGAAGAGATGTCCTGAGGATAAAACACCCCAGGGCTTCAGAGAGGAGAGTACCTGTACCAGGTGTAGTATGGAAAGCTGCAAGTAAGGGACTTCAGTCTTTTAAATCAGTTGTCTTCTGTGGGACATGCCACTAACAATTATTTAGATTATTCCTTTATTTGGCAGTTAGTGGTACCAATATTGAAAATCTAATTTAAACATGAGAAAAAACTTTATTACAGTGAGGGTGGGGTGACAAGGGAAGAGGTTGCCTGAAGAGCTTGTGGAGTCTCCATCCTTGAAGATACCTAAACCCCAACTGGACACGGTCCTGGGCAGCCAGCTCTGGATGAACCTGCAGAGGGACAGGGGAACTGAACCAGACCACAGGCACTTCAGGACAGAGTGAAATTACAGCTGAAAGAAGTTAAGATCCTCACTGACACAGCCCAGGAGCGCTTACAGCATCTGTAACCCTCAGTTTATTTCAAGCCATACATTTCTTCCTCTCCCAGCAAGGGTTAACGTGGGCAGCTCTCATCCCTGCCACCACCCAGGCCATGACCATGAGAGAGAAGTCCCCCATATCCCATTCATCAGAGACTGGGGGCCTTCAGGCTGGAGCCGCGAACGTGCCATGACACAAAGACAGGTACAAGGAAGCTGGATGGAGGAGTAGGTAGGTGGGTCACCACCTCTCACAGCTGTCCCCGGAAAGGCAGGTTTTAATTGCTGCTTCCTCACCAAGCCACACTGGGAAGGGGGAGCGGATTATCAGCCCTCTAGATGAGGTGAATGAAAGCACAGATGTAATTAACTCTGAACGTACCTGTAAGAGATTTAGAAGGCAGGAAAAGCATCAGATGACAGGAAATAGGAGGTATTTCAGGTACTACAAACCCCTGAAAGACTATTCAAACTAGCTGGCAGCATTTCCCAGGCAGAGTTAAGAGGACACCACCACCCAAGAGGTCTTGCTGCTAATATTTGGGCTGACACTTAGGTCTTGAAATGCAGACCCATGCTAAGTGATGGCACAACTTTGGAGCTGTTTGCAAGGCATTATGGACACAAATATCCTCTGAAGGAATGAGCAGACCTTGTTTTTTGAGGAAGACACTGAAAAGCTGCCGTAATGCAGCCCTCCTCTTAATCCCTTCACGGGCTCCAGCAATGTTACCTTCCCCAAGACTCTCCTGCAGTGTGGGGCTCCCACACTGAACTGATGCTCTGTACTCTCAGCTAAGGGTTTCAGTCAGTCCATGCCCACCCTGCAGCAGGTACTGAGGGGAGCACTGGCTTACCTTCTTCAGGAAGAAGAGAGGGAGTGGAGATCTCTGCTCCTGGGCAAGTAGCCCCACTCAGCTTTGAGTTGTATGATGGGTTGATCCCAGCCCCACGTGTATTTTCCACATGGCTGTGGATTTGTGTGGAAGTGATACCATTGGCAGGAGACTGACAAGTAGATGTCCTGTCTGGGAATCCCGCACCAGTTTCCAGTCTCCTTGTGCCTCTCCCTTCCCTTCTTTCTTCAATAGAAGGACTACCCAAGCTTGGCATGAAACTGCTCCTGGGTGATGCCTGTGATGCCAGTGTCTCTAACTAGAGACACTTAATACAGTGCCAGATGAAGGGTATGTCCCATGAACTGCCACTGTTCAGCTGTGTCATGATTAACCCCACCACCTCTGCCAAAGGGGAGGAGCACCCTCAGCAACTCAAGATTAGTTTGCTTCCCCGAGATGGTCAGCAGCTTGCTGCACTGAGCTTCGGTTGGGCAGCGCCAACTCCTCCCTAGGGCCCTTTACTGCAAAACTCAGCCAAGGGCTTAAGGTAGCACCAGACCACCTGAAAAGGCAGGTGCCAGGCTGCTGCCAGCCTTCATCTCACACAAAACAAGCCCGAACGTCTTCCTTAACTGTGAGTTTTATAACTTAATCCAACACCCCAGAAGCACTGTAGCACAGAACTCTGCAGCTCGGCTGGTGGGGCACGGGACAGCACTTGGGGAGCGAAGGATGCAGAAGTCCTGGGTTAGCAAGGGGCAGGAGAGGCCCCACACATGTGCAGGAGTGGAAATGCCAAGAGAATGTGCCCAGGAGGTACGAAGCAGAGCTTCACCTGAGGAAACCAGAGCAAATCTGCTATGGGCACTGGAAGTGTAACCAACCACCTTCCTCTTCCGATACTCTTTTGTCCCTGCACTGGTGGCTGTTCATAGATAAGGCTGCCTCGTGAGTATCTAAACAAGAGCTTACACTATCATAACCAACAGAAAAAAAAACAAACCTCCCAACCAAAATACATGTAGAATCACAGAATGACAGGATGGTTAAGGTTGAAAGGGACCTTAAAGCTCATACAGTTCCAACCCCCCCTGCCACGGGCAGGGACACCTTCCACTAGACCAGGTTTCATTCTTTAACCGATACAAGTTAAAGTAACTTTTGTTTGTGCAGCGCAACTTCCTCCACCTAAAACAGAGCCACTTATCCCTTTGTCACGTCTAGGACACGGCGCACACGTCTCCCTGCCCTCAGGCAGAGGCCGTTTCCCGGTGAGGACACCAGGGGGACCCAGTCACCCGTTCCGGCTTCCAGCCGTTATCTGGGAGCAGGTTCCCGAAAGATTTCTGCATCCCTCCGCCAACTTTTACCGTAAAATGCATGCCCTCCCTAGTTATGTCACTGCGTAACATTGCATGGTTATGAAGTCGCAGCAACTCTTAACTATATGCAGTTGTTTGTTTTAAATAAACCTGTGCTGTTTTATATAAAGTTTGGGTTTTTTTTTTAACTAAAATGTTCTCATAGCGCAGGTGGGATAAAATAAAAGTAATCAAAGCAGCTTAGAAATTGCTTCCCACACCCCATTAAAGAGTTCTACACAAAACACAAATTTAGGGCCAAAGTGTTAACTTACTACAGGTTTTGCTTGTTTGTTAAGATACGACTGTGCAGAACACGTGCCCAGCACTGCATTACTATTATGTTGTGGCTGGAGAAGGTGAAGTGAAGGGAAAATAAATACCCCCAGTCTGACTGCTCAAACCTTGCTCTTTGCTATCAGGGACACCATCAACTGGACTCTAATCTCAGGAAACAGATCCTGTTACCCATGGCCCCGATTCCCTTCCCTTCCCTTGGCAGTGGTGTCCACAATCACATAAACTAATATAAGCAAGGTAGATACATTTATAACCCAAGTGACTTGGTTTATAACCCAAGTGCCTTAAGGTAGTTCTGAAATGTGAAATACCAGCTCACAACCCAATACCACGTTCAGGTATGAGGCTGTTTGTGAGTAGGAGTCAAATCCTACTTTACCATTTCTATTCAACTCATTCATTCCTCCCTGTCCTGTGAAGGACTCGAGCCTTACCCTAAATGGGTTGGTGATTTGCATCTCATCTGCCCCTTCCACTTTTAGAGCCAACTGCTAGCACCCGGCTCACCCATTTGGGAGCTTTGGGCTTTTTTTTATTATTATTTCAGGAAAGGGATAAATGTGCTGTATATTCACTCCTCAACTTCAAAGCTAGGGGGAAAAGCTTGATGGAATTAAGTGGTAGCAAAAGCCAACAGAGCAAATTCCCTGGAAACAGTTTTGTCTGGTAGGACAGAGGACCTTGAACCTGCTTCTGTCAGCTGCTATCACCCCCCACTAGACAGGGTCAGGCAACCTCGATGCAGCAGATGCTCCAGAGTGAACACAGTTCCTGCATCAGTGTAATAGCATGAACAGACTTGAGTGCATTTGCAGTTACTTGCAGGCTTTACAGCTGAAAAAAAGCCCCAAAATATTTAATATGAAAGCCAACAATGGGAGACCCAAGTCTTTCCATACACCCACCTCCCCCCAAAAAAAACAAATGAAATCAAAAAAAAAAAACAAATGAAATCCAAATCCAGTTGAGTTCCATGAATTGCTTCCAAGTCTGTGCTGCTCAGTACTCATATTCCCATTAGGTATGTGCAAGTGCATGCAACCATCTGCACATCTGCATGCCTGCAGGCAAGGGGCATGCTAGACTTTCATTATGTTGAAGCTCTGAGTTTGCTATTGTCACTTAGCACTCCCCCTCTTCTCCAAAGCATTCAGCAAGCACAAAAATGGTACTTTCCAGTCTGATTATACTTGGAGATGTGATCTTTCCACTTCTGACCCAAAAGCCGTCAGCATAGCCAGATGTTTTACATAAGATACAGGCTGTCTGCTTCCTCTCAGATTTGCAAGCGTCCTTCTTTTGAGAAACACCCAAGAGAAACTTCATCGTTCCCTGGTGCAGTGTTTGACTTTACTATGCAAAACAATCCCCCTGCATACTGTGTTCAACAATGTGATAATTAAAAAGGTCAGGTCAACACAGGATAGTTGCAAGTGCTGGAAAGGCTTCTTCCTTGTTCAATGTAAAACAAGGATAGGGAAGAGGCTATTTCAAGAGAACATGAAAGAAGTTACATAGCACTGAAGCATGGAAAAAGCCTCAAAAGACTTTGGGATCAGCTCAGGGCTGCTGCTCTTAGGTTTCAGCCTAACATACTGGCAAGAGCCATTACCTTAGAGCAGAACTGAGCAAGAGAACAGAACAGGTATCCAAGTGCCATGGAAGGTGCACTAAAGCTGGCAGACCCCATTTGGAGACCCAGGTAACTCTTCCTGAAACACAACAAGGCAAGAGAAGAGCATGCAGGAGGACTTCACAAGATACACAGCAATGGCAGAAGCACAGTCAGGTAGACGTTTCCTTGATTACCATACAGTCATTACAAAGCTCATCAAAAAGCTGAGAGAAACTGTGTGGCATCTCATATGGATGGGCATCTGTAGGCTCTACCATTCTTTTGCCATCTTCAAAGCACTCGTAATTCATTGGAAGCCACATAAAACTCAAGAACCCCCATTAACCCTTACAAATCCTCTCTGAAGAGGACTTCCACTTTGTGTCTCATGTACCTGTTGGAAAGTGGTGAAAACACTAGAGCTTCATCTTTGTCCACCATCACCCTCCAGCCATCCTAAACTTGGTGCTGTCCCTCAAAGAACAAAATCACCAGGAAAACGATCACCACAGCCAGGTAACTGCAGGCAACCTAAGACATAGCCCATCCCCTGAACCTCCTCTAGAGCAGAAGTAGCTCAGATTTAAGAAAAAACAAGCACAAACACACACCCCCCAAAAAAAAAAAACCAAACAAAAACCCAACCCAAACCCCAAGCTAACGGAAGATTCCCCCTCCCAAACCACCAAAAAATCCTCATGCCCCCATTTATCAAGGGATGTTTATAAATCAGTTGCTCTGGAGTAGTTTTAAGAGTTGAAAAGACTACAAATAACCACATAGTTTTCAAGAACCTTTATACATCATCTTTTTTTTTTTTTAATTAGATTAGCTTTACAAGCAACTTGAGAGCTCTTTCATAATGAACACTGCTTTTCAAATTACACAACTTTATAGGCAACCTGTAAATGAATCCTGAATTTCTTCGCCTGCTATAGATAAAGGTCTCGTATTTCACAGCCAGCTAACATCATGAATAAAAATAGCATTATGAAGCTTTATCTTTAACCAGGACTAGACACATACAGATCATAAGACAGTTTAAAAAATAGTTTTAGAACAAGGACCTGCTTGGTGATACTCAAGACTGAATATTCAACCGACATGAAATGAACAGTTTCTAAAGGACATGGAAGAAATGGCTGACCTGATTTTGTTGACCCTATTGTAATGACTTACATGGAGTGAAAAAATAAGCACTTTTAAAACCTGTCTGGCAAGCACAAACCTACAGTGTGATTAGAATTTGATACGCCACGTAACTGCAGAACTTTCAATTACAGAGGGACTGAAATGAGTTTAAAGGCTTATGCTTACATTTCTAAAACAAAACTAAACAAACCTCTGTTAAAGTAGTACTGAAGAAGGTGAAGTAGAAGAGGTGGCTTTTTTTGCTTGTTTCATTGGTAGCCTAAATGCACTGCAGACCAGACAGTAATGAAGATTTGCACTCCTTGGCCAGGTTGGCAGAGGCACTTACAGTAAAGGTATCCTGTCTGGTTTTCTGGGAAGAAAGGAGGAAAGAGGAAGGTAACTGTAAAGGGCAAGAATATACTAAAAAAAAGGAAAAGCAAAATCAAAACAAAACTGGGATTTCTGTTGGTTCTCCTAAATGATATACCAGTACTGATTCCCCCCCCTTCTGTCAGTTTGTTACTAAACAATTAGCTTTTTCATGTTTTACATGAACAATAGTAATGTTTTTAATAAAAAATTACTGAGCTTTCCATAGAAAAGGTCTCTAATTGAATACAAACTATACAGATGCTAAAATTGTCACAAGTTGTAATATATACAGAAATATTTCTGTACACTCACATTGTTTTGGCTAAGTAAGGAAATAAGGGACAGATAGAAAACTGCAGTGGGTAAGTTGATCAACCCTCAAACTCATGAAAATGTGAATGCTGTCTTTTATAGGTTTGCTTTTGTTTTCTCAAGCTTTTAAAGCTCAGGGGTTAAAAGAAAAAAAGGGAAAGAATTAAAAAATAATAATAAAAAGAGATCAGTGTCCAAACCATCCATTTCTTAAAAATAAAAGAGTATCAACATTTTTGCACATCTCACTTCTATTCTGTGATGTCCCCTCTCCTTGATAAAATTAAAACAATGTAAAAGAAAGTAAATGTTTTCCTACTAAATATATACCTCGGTATTGACCAAAGGGCAGTGCCTTTTCGGGGAAATCCTTCAGCCCAGTGAAAACCTGAAGATGTATTGCACAAAGAGCCTACAGTGATGCACTTCAGCTTCAGTGTGCTGACCATCTCCTTGTATTATATAATAGATCAAGGTGTCAACTTACAAACTGCACAGGACACCAACACTTGAAAAGGAAATTAAAAAGTTAGGGTTTTGATATTCTATTAACTTATATACAAAGGAAAGTGGAGTGCCAAGTACTCGTTAGAAAACAGAGAAAGCTCAAAAGTTTCCGTCAAGTACATAAGGAGGTTCTGGGCACCTCTAATAGCCTAGGAAAGCCCTTGTATGTTCTTGTAACTCGATGGTATCTACCAGGTCCCCAAAGCCAATGACAGCAACCGATAGTGTCAAGTTCACTTAGTGCCAGTCACTTAAAAAAAAAAACCAAAACAAAAACCAACCCACAAAATAAAACAACAAAAAAATAAAAAGGCAAACAAAACAAAAACATCCCCTAAACTAAAATAAAACAAAGAGACAGAAACTTCCCCTCTGTGGATCCAACATACAAAACCACAAACTGAATGTTACTAATAGCGAGACACTGATTTGCTTCTGTTAATAAGGTTCAGGAGGACACAGTCAAAACAAAAAAACAATACAGCAGCAATCTTTAAAAGTTAAGATTAGTGTGAGATATGATATAAAACAATCAGGTTTTTAGCTGGTAATTAAAGTGCTCCTTTTCTGACTTAAGGTGTAAAGAAAATTAAAGTGATTATCAGTTACTGGCAACCCTTACATTAAATTAGGTCTTCAATGGCAGAGGAGAACGGTATGAACAGTTTTACAAAAATAGATCCATGTTATTTTGGAGAATACTGTAATTTTTTTTTTTTTCAGTTTTTCTTTTTTTTTTTTTTTTTTTTTAAGACTCAATTTTGATTAACTGTACCTGGTCATACAAAAATTACCCAAAATTCAAACTTTTAGCATATAAAAAAAGGGAGTGATGAATTGGATTCAGCTGGATGACAGGTCTGGCAAAATATAAGGATGGACAAATTCTATGTAGGGCACTTATTTATGTCCAGATGCATATGTTGTTTCTTACTGATTGCTTATCTTCTTCACATAAGCAGTCACAGGCCTGGAGTCACAATCACATAGTACAATGCTTCAGCAGTCAAAGAACCTTCTATTTGATGCAACATTGAAACACTGTTTGCTTCTTTATTAAAATGTTGGTTTGTTGTTGATTTTCCTTTATCTTGTTATTCACATTCAAAAGTTAATAGATAGCATCAAGATTTCTCAGGGAGAATAGCAAGGGGAGTTGCTAAATCAAAGGCTTATAAAACGTCTTTCCCAACTGAGTCAGAAGGTTTATTAAGTTCAACCCTCACACCTTTTTCACCTGTAGAAATATGAAAAGGAAATTGGCATTATTTTTCAGCATTTATTGAAGTACAGTCTACAGAATTGTTACATGACTTTCAAGATCAGTTTTAAGAGAGCACTTTGAAAATTATCTAGTATAAATGATCTAGCAAGACAGGTATTTTTGTATACATGCTCTGTATCCTGTGCTGCGTAAAGTTAACAAGCTGCGTAAAGTTACTCATCATCTCTGAAAGTAGGCATGTATATTTGGCTGCCCAAGTATAAAACTGGATACTTCACATCACAAATGCAGTCCTGCAGCTCATCATCTCAGCCTTTATAAAGGTAAGCTTTAAGAACAGCCAATTGAGAATGTGAGGGGGTATCCTCCATTATTTTGTATCAGAATATCTGGAGTTTCTGGGTATTTATCTTTGTAAAGAAATTCTGAGGAATGATTAAAGTGAACCATTCCCTTTGAATTGCTGCTAAAAAAAAACAATGCCCGAACCACCAGCCAACCCACACCTCCTTTTTTAATATACATTGACCAAGGTAACTTCAGGTACCCCCACATAAAAGCTTTACTATCAAAACATCAACAGACACAGTATTCCATATTCAAGAAAAAGTCAAACAGATTCTGCATGCCTTTAGACACTAAGCCAGAAATTCTTAGTTTCCTCTTTCATAACATTTTATTCTATAATTTCATGTTTTATTTTCAGTAGAAAATAGAAGGCATCTTGCAGTTTCTGCTGCACACACAGAGCAAAGAATGCAATTTTAATTGCAAATGAAAACTGGTATCACCACAATGTGGTATCATAAATCAGTTACAGGGCATACTGATACTGAAACTTAAACAACCTTTCCAACCCAGCCTTCCTTCCTTAACTGCCTGCAGTTTAGGGGGAAACTGGAGAAGGAGGGAGGCCAGAGGGAGCACCTTCTCTGCAGGCAGACACAAGCCTGCACTCTCTCGGGAAGAGCAGCAGCTGAAGCTGGGCAGACACAATCAGAACAACTCTGATCCAGTAAGGCTGGCTCCAGGAGCTGTGTGGTCACACACATGTGACACGAAGGCTGACTTACAGACAGACAGGCTTCCTGCAGAGACCAGGTGGGAGATATCCAGCATTCCTGAGTGTATGGGAAGATCACCGTGCCTTGCTGTCACCTGCTGAGCTGGAGCTGAGGGACCCCTGTCTTTCTTCACAAGCCCTCCAGGAGCTGCACTACTCTTGCTATTCTCAGAACACACAAAGTCACAGGGGAACTGCAGCCTCTGCAGCCACTAGATAGCTCTGGGGCTAGTCATGAGTTTCAGATGTCTAACAGCAATGAATGGAAGTATCATTCCGAAATCACTGCCACGTCTTCAACATCATCAGTTTCAGAGCTCTTGATGAAACCATGGAGAAACTGGCCCTGTGCATGTGTGCACTTGCAGTATACATGATTTTACTTTATTTTTAAACTGTGGTAACAAACACAGAATCATGCTGGCAATTACAAGCATGACAGAAGTCCTCGGCCATTTCTCCTTATAATGCTAATTTGAACAGGAAAATTAGATCAACTTCCTCTTGAGGGAGAAGCCAGAAAAGGAAAACAGATGCTAGATACGTGAAATTGGAAATAGAGGAAGTAACTCCATTCTTTGATTCCAGATTTTAATTTTAGGCTTTTGTTTTTCCAATATAGAGATCCTAGTCCAGTTAAGTCGTATTCACTTGTTGAATTACTATATTCCACCAAAACTATTCCCAGGACTCTCAGTTCTGCAGTGCCCCACTGTCTCTGGAATATTTATCCTCCACACCCACTAGGGAGACAAAACCAGGGGGAGGCTGTATCCTCCATATGAAAATACTGAGCAGTCTCAGAGGAAGTGTGAGCAGGACAAGGCACTGACCTGGATTTCCCAAGTCACTGCCTAGCAGCTCAACCACTGGGTCACCTTCCCTGTAAAACCTGACTTTGAATTACACTGGTCTTCTCTCCTTTTTTGTGTACAGAGTAGGCCAGAGGCTGGAGGATTTCTTAGCTATTCTTCCATTAAACAAAACAAAACCAAACCAACACAGAAGGTATTAAAAGAGATTACCTGTTAGATATTTTACTTTAGCTCGTGCTCGTTCATCTGCATCAAAATACCACACTGTTATTGCGTACCTAGGGAAATGAAAGGAAAAAGAACTCCTGAACTATGAAGAAAAAAAAAACAGTGAAACACTTCACATAAAATACAATCTAAAAGAGATGATACTTCTGCAGTCTGACAGAGGAAATACTTCATAAAGCAAAAAGCAAGCAGTTGGTTTGGTAGTTTGCGGTTATTTTGTGTGTATATGTGTGTGTGCACATTTCCCATCAGTAGGTACTGCCTGAAGAGTCATCAGAAGGGTGACACTGATGGTGTAAAGTTTATGCTTCTTTTTCCTGGTGTGTTGCTATTATGGCTCTTGCCCAGAAGCTGTGATGTAATCTCTGTCCCCATTACCTTGTCCTGTGACCTCATCTTTCACTCTACTTGCCCAAGTCCATCACTGAGATACACTACAACAACCTATTCTTTTCTTTTCCCACATTTGACATAAAGGAACAGTAACTACCCCTTCTTAAACAGCTCCTCTGATTTTTCTACTGCCCGTAGAGGATTTAAATGTGAAATGCCAGCTAGGGAGGAAAAAAACTTTAAGGAGCTTTAGTAAATGCATCTCACCCTCTGAATCTGCTCAGAGCACAAAGGGGGAGGGGAGAGCAGTACAGCCTCTTGAAAGGCTGCAAGAGGACATGCAGCTTCAAGTTACTTCTTGCAAAGGTACTCGCATTATTTCACAGTTCCAGTGTTCCGTGCTCTAGCCACCCAAACGTGTTGCAACTTGGGCAACAGGAAGTCTGGATCAACAAATCCAATGATTTACCTATTAATGCTACCTGGAACCCCCACTCACTGCCCACAGGTGGGGGCACTGAATGCAGGTACCTTTAGCATCATCGACTGCCCTACAATGAGGGACAAAAGAGGTATCAAGCTCCACCTGTGACTCAGACTGGGAGCAACTCCTCTAATACTCCAGAGAAAGAAAAGATTCCAGTAACAATGGTCTTTTCTGCCCCACAGCCCTCTTCCAATTCCCAAACTAGAATGTGGTGGCTTGGTTTGTAAATGATTAGGGACAGAAAGCTGAAGTACCTACTCAATCTTCCACTAACACAATAAGGTGCTAAGGACAAAGGGAAGGGAGTGTAAAGCCATTACAGAGAAATGGTGAAGACAACACCCCTTGGCTAAGGTAGGATCTGCTTATGGCTCTGTGTGCTCCTACTCAGTTCTGCCAAGTACACACATAGAAACTTCTGGCGCTTCCAGTCCTCCCTCCTACCCACCCTACAGGATGTTTTCTCCAAAATACAGGATCAGACATCAGTACAAACTCAGCAGCACGACAGACACCTAACCAATCAGTAGAAATAAACCCCTTCTTGTCATACCGCAACTTGAACTGTACATGAGAGGACCTGGGAGCAGGTCATAGTTCATAGTGTCACTTGTTTCTCATTAGAATTTGCTCATTTCTCAATAGAAAAAACATCAGGCAATATAGAGAGAGTTAATTAGTCTTACCTTGTAGCATATGCTGGCTGTACTTCATGAGGGTTGCGGCGATCAGACCAGAAGAATAGCAGTCTATCGAATTTGGGTTCAATATCAGCGAATTGGGCTTTACCTTCTGGGAATATCCGGAGGATGCCTCCACTTACCTAGAAATTAAGTATTTAAAACCAGTGCTCTAAGACAACGCTTCACTGCATGTTCAGGTACCGAGTATCACATTTGAAAATATTTCGGACACTTGGAACTGAAATGAAAACCTTTATCAGATGCTACAGAAATTATGCATCTACGGCTCTTCTGTCAACACATTTAATTTAGCAAAATCTTTTACATGTTTTTAACTGAGTAATTTCAGAATGCTTGAAAATATTAAACCTCTATTAATGTTTAAGCAAAAGTTGTGGGTTTTGACTGCTTGGGATTTAGCTCTCACAGTTATTGTGAAAATGCAGTTTTCTTGACTTTTATGCTCTATTACACATTCTTTTTCCCATGGAAAAAAAACAACCCATAAATCAACTAAAAATGCCTCAAAGCTGCATTTTAAGATGTTTAGTCCAAACAGTCCACTTATATGTGAAGACGCCGCTGTGGCAAAAAAGGCTAGTAATTTATTCTCTAATTGCAGGATCAAATTTGACATTTCAAAAAGCAAGTCAGAAACAGAAAGCGCCAAGTTCATCCATCTCTGTCTCAGCTTTCTCATCCACCAGTTTTATGTGAGTGTTATCAGCCTCACTGTCCCATCCAGCTCTTACAAGAAAGGGACAGCACTCAAGAGAAAAAAAAAAACGGGGGAAGAAAACTTCTCAGCTGCAGCCTGTGTTACTGTGTTATCCATATCTGGTGCAATCAATTGACAGAAACGGACTGTTTACGAGCTCTTCCACATGTTACACTTTCCAAGCACGACACAAGTATCAGAAGATTTATCTTTTTTATATACAGTGAGAATAAACTTCTCCATAGCTAACTGCACAGCCATCAAGGAATAAACAAAGCCATCTTTGCATTACTCATCCTTTTAACACAGCCATTTAGCTACATCCATTCTTTCAATCCACCTAATTCCACTGACTGGCTAGGAAAATCCATATTAAAAAGCTACGTTACCATGGTCACTACATTTATGGAGAGTTTTGAGTCACTGGTAGTAAATTCTTAGACCACTTTAACTAAATCCTTATCTATTCTACACCCTGTGTCTACAACGGTACAAAGACTTGTGCTGCTTTAAACTATACTGATATAGCATTAACCACAACACTTGGCACAGAAACAAGGCCATGAACAAAGACCTGTGGCAAAGGTGTATTAGCAAGCATGTTAAAAAAAAAAGTTATAGAAAGTAATTACTGCATACCTTGGCATCCCAGTCTTTATTAAGATAATATATACATGTAACACATCTTCCATCTCCATTTGGATTATCAACATGGCGCACGTATCCTGTTCCATTGCCTGGATAACAAGCCACCATAGCCTAGAGTCAAAGAATCGAACATGGTAATTAGTTTTACCTGTGTGAAGGAAGAAGTCTGTATTTTATCTGTATAAATTCATAAGTAGTTCATACACAAGCAACAGAAAAATTAAGTTACAAATAATGGGAAAGAATTCTTTTATCTGTCCTTTCCTTCTAGTTAAGAAACCGGTTTTGAACAGAGATGTCTACAACAAAGGCACGAAACACACAGAGAGGAACACTGTTAATTAAGGTATGGAAGGTGGGGCTGCTCCATATTGTGGTTAATCCTTCAGACTTCCCTCCCTTGAATGAAACACAAGAAAGGAAAAACGTCTTGTGTATAATAAAGCAGTATGTGCTTCTCCTTGTGATAAGAATACCTATTTTCCAGACTCAAGTTCACAGACAGCTATCCTTTTGTCTTACACACCACCCCCCTCATCCCTCCCCTCCGTGTTTCCAATGTAAAGAATTTCTCCTCTTCAAAAAGTAGCAAACTATTTTTAGGAGACTTTTTAGACAGACCATTAGCCCATCTTACCAATCACTCCAATTACATTCTTAGGCTTGTGTTTTGTCCTGTACATAGGAGGCCTTTGAACCTTTGTTGAAACAAGCCTACATGTACAACAAAAACATCCTTTTTAGTCAAGAAGTGAGAAATTGAAAACAGACACCGAACAGTAATCTGCAATAACCTTCTGACATCAAACGA
Organism: Pezoporus wallicus; assembly: GCF_028554395.1. Classification (NCBI taxonomy): domain Eukaryota; kingdom Metazoa; phylum Chordata; class Aves; order Psittaciformes; family Psittacidae; genus Pezoporus; species Pezoporus wallicus. Next base: position 8,868,798 of record NW_026637663.1, read on the forward strand.
TTCCCAGTACAGTAATACATTTAACTTCCCATGCTGCACTTAGCCCAGCTGACTTGAAAGACCTCTAGAAGGTGATTTGGTTTCTGAGTCTTCAGACATGCGGATGTGCGTGTGACACAAACCGGCCATGCTCACGGGTGGCCTGATGAGCTTGATTAGCTATTAATTCACATGGCCTGTTTGTCGTATGGCAGATCCCCGGATCTTTATGCATTTGCTGGAAATAGGAATCATTTCAGCTTTTTGAAAGAGATCAAAGTTTTCCAGGTCAAGTCATCCACTGCCACCGCAGTGCTCAGATGACTGCCGCAACAACAGCCTTTTAAACACAACCATTCCTGTCTCAGTTTAGCCCTGGACCTCTGGATTGCAAACTCTTTCACCTCTCAAGTAAAATATAAAAAATAAACAAACAACCCCCTCAAATAAATACACAGAAATATTATTTATTCAGAAATATTTTTCCCAATATAGTGTGTACTGTGAAAATATAACCCATCAGTTTAAAAGTGTTTCAGATCAACTGTTTCAGTTCACTTTTTGCTTTCTAGTGGTAATTTTAAGTTTATCCCCTCTAAATGCTAACAAATGAAGCTTTCCACAGTTTGCATTACTTGGAAGAAACTGTGCTTTGAGCAGGGTGGGGAATAGTTTAAAGTACCTGCAGTTCAATCAGCAAAATATTTGTATGTTGCCTACAAGCAGAGTGGGTTTTGCTATAGCAGCAGTTTAAAATCTCTATTTCCACATACTCTATTAAGAGAAGAAGCAATTTTCTGGTAAATCCTAGGCAGAAATCAGAATGTATTACCTGCCAAATAATAGCACTGTGGTTATTAAAAAAAAACTCTAAAAATCAAGCCAATCTTCATTTACACAAAATATAAACAAGTACACTGCATGGAAAGTACTCAAAACTATAAAACTCAAATATACTTGCAATTTGGAGATTAGGTACTTCTCAATCTCTTTACTGTAATTGTAGCATAGTCATCATTATAGGTCTCACATTATGTAAACATATTACATGTATCAAGTTATGTGACCTAATATTTGGCAAAGTCATTACTTATCAGTTTTGCTGCAGGAAGATAAACCCACAAAAATCAAAACAGTGAGTTAAAGATACCAAATAATGTAATACGGGTTCTGTAATTTCCTTTCTTATAGAGAAAAAAGGAACAAAAGCAAAGCTGGGCTGGAAGAGGAAGGTATTTGGTTTCCATTGAAAAACCAACCCTCTTGAAAAAAGTCCCATACACCACATAAACCCTATCAAGCTCTCACGGAGCAAGGATAGTGCTGAAAGCAGATCCAGGTCCAATCTTGTAACAGCATTCCTAATGACTGGAAAGTTTTAATGAAAGGGATTTTGATGAGAAGTATCATATAAATTAAACCCTGACATTAACTGTTGATCAACTTCTGCATGAACCAGCTACTAAAACTCATTCAGAATGAGGAAAACATTGAGACCAAGTAGCTAGAGCAACAAAAATTCTCACTGAAATCACAAGGAGTTAGCCCTAGATATGAAAGATCTGCCATTGAGCTAAACAAAACGTGTTCGAAGTTTATGGCAGCTCCCAGGTCTCTCTGGCTAACACAGGACTGCTGGGTTGGGGTTTTGTTTTTTTTCTCCCCCAAGGGCACACTTGTTTGTCTGTTGCTCAAAAAATAATTTTGCAGTTAGAGAAGCATAAATTTGCATCCTATTGCTAGAGTTTCATTTATAAGGTACTGGAATGGGTATTTGCTGTCTTTGCTGAAAGGAAAATCAAGAAAAGAATCCTTAACATCAACACTGCTACAGAGAAAGAGCATCAGCACCATTTTTTGGAAGGTCTGGGGAAATACCAGTTATCATTAATTTCATATAAAGAGCACCCATACTCAATGTCAGAAGCATTTCATACAATCATTTGAATCTGAAATACTGTCAATGTTTTAAAAAAGCCCTTGTTTTTGACTTTAGACTTGACTGAAACTTCTGCTATCATCTACTGCAAGAGACGAAAAACAGTTCTGCTGCGATAACTTATCTAATATATATTTGTTATAACAGTAAGAATGACTCAGCCTTTAGCTCCAAATTGGAAAGCAAACAAACTTGCAAAGTGGCTGGTGTAGCATAATATACATTGCTTTTGCCAGTCAGTGTGACCATTCCCTTTTGCCGGTTGAAGTATGATAAGGAAAATCATAATTTACAGGAGCTGGGAAATATATTGCTTTGTTAAAGAACATGAAGTCAGTTTGTGTCAAACTGTCATGTACCGTGAGATTACCAACATGGAAAGGACAAAAAAGTAGCTCGGGTACGAAGTCATATACTTTTGTTACCGTTGTTTTAACATTTTACAGGATGAGTAAGCAAGCAAATACATGTATGCAAACAGAGCGAAAAATCTGAGGGTTGCTGCTTTTTGGTGTTTGCTTAAACACTGTTAATGGCAGTGGAGAGAACCAGGCATTTGAGACCAGAATGTTCAAGATTCCTTAATATTTTAGGCCATGAACGATAAAGTTGTTAGCTCTCCAAAACAAAGAGCTACCTGTCTCATCAGTTCTGCCATAAAAGTAACTGATGAATTGAACTCAATGCATAACTTGCATTTTCGTAAGAGATAAGGAGCTCTCCCTTTTTATGCTTCCTGGGCATTACAATTTTTAAGTATTGAGTAATCTTTAAATTTCTGCAAAGAATATATTTAAGTCACATAGTGGATTTGTTCACCCACTGGACTCCTCTGCAAACACTCTTAATATTAACCTTCTTTAACCCAAGAACATTCTCTTTTTTGTCCGAGTACTCATGCCTAGTACATGAGCGCTGTCCTAAGATACCCTCTGGAATTCATGAGTAATCAAGAAAGCATGAAAGAGCTCTCCCCACTCTGCAATCCACCCAATCCTATCAAATCCAAGTATTCACACACTTAAGAAGCTGCTGATTGCTCTTTCACATACAGACCTTCTACTTGCAAATGTTTAACTCTAGAAAATTAACTTTAGGCCATCAGCCCAAATGAGTACATGAACAGAACAACTAATTGAAACCAGTTTTTTTGCTAAACATCAGCATCCTTAGTATGTCAGCCGTAACTCTAATTTACCATTAAATGCACAAAGGTAACATCAGAGGGAACAATCCACTCACATACAATTTTGTTTACTATGTAAAGAGGCATCAGCTAAGACATCAACCCTGGGAGATGCAACACATCATGATTTCATGTGGGAGTAGCCTCAACAAGAGAAGTTTGACAGCCTCACCCACATATGCATGTAAAGAAGGAAGACTTGCAGGTAAAGAGACGGAAGCTTTTCTCTCTCTATCCATTCCTCTCACAGCTGGACACCTGCAAGTCTAGGTATTGTTCCTTAAAAACAGGGAAGCAATAATAGCAAGCTCTTAAGAAAGAGGGGAAAACACCAGTTATATGACAACGTAAAATTCCTCAAAGGGGAAAAAAAAATCCCAAATCCCAAATAAAATGGAGAGAGGACATGTATTTTGTCATAATAATTTATTAATGTAAAATAACTATTGTTTAGCTCAGATTAAAGAAAGCTGCATCAGTCAAGGAGATGTCAGTTTTGCTGTTTGCTGAAGGAACTGCAAATCTCAGTGAGCAAAACAAGATGTCTAAATGCAAGACCAATGACTTCCTACCAAAATTTATCAGATGCTCTCACAAAGACTTCACTGGAAATCCTTGGTATGGGTCATCTAACAGGCTATTCAAAGAACAAAAAAAAAAAACAAAACAAAAAACCCACACACCACTGGAATGAAGAACCAAATAAAACAAAAAGAAAATTCTGACCTGTCCCTGTTTGCTCCATCTGTGATGCATTTCTAGTTCAAGAATTCATTCATCTGGGACAAACAACGGTCCTGACAAAATACACTGCAGCTTAAGGATGTAACAGCCTAAGATTTTCACAAGATGTACAAAACAACAGTCAAATTGAAGGAAGGTCGTATTGGTACTACCTTGTGCGAGGAGCACCAAGATTACCGATTTAAACATGCTAATGTGGTACAACGTGACTTGAATTCTTAACTTTTCTCCTGTAAATTCTTCAGAGACAGACACTTGCAACAGAAAGAAAATATCAATGGGGAGAAATTCCTGTCAGGCTTACCCAAAACAGAGAAAGCTGAAAGGGGTAAAATAAACTTTATGGGACACAGCTAATCCAAGTATTTCCACAGTAGCTTTCATCTGAGTAAAACTTTATGCCAATATCCTCCACAATCCAGTAAGCAAGTCTGGAGAACTATGTTTTCACACACAAGTCAACACTGTGACACTAGAAAAGCTGGAGAGAATTATCATCCGCTGCAAAGATTCCCTCATTAAAAATCCATGCCTTGCAATCATCGTCAACTGGAGAATCTGCAAGAGGAAAGCAAACTACTACAGATGGGCTTATAAATTAAACAACGCAGTAGTTAACAAGTCTCCAAGAGAGAATGGAAATTGTAAATTTGAGTTAGAAGCTAACATAAAGAAGAGAGTGACACATTGCAGCAGCTTTGAAAAATTATCTTAAGCGCTCTCTCCTAAGTCACCACTACAGCCACTCAATTTGTCCACTAGGCAAGGCAGTTATGAGGTATTATTTTCTGCTGCATCTTTCTCTGTAGCCATGGTAAACAGCTAGGTGCAGAGCAAAAAAAAAAAAAACAAAACAGAAACAGAAAAAAAAAACCAAACAGAAAAACAAACAAAAAAAAAGCCCCCAAACCAACAACAACAACAAGAAAAAAACCAACCCAAAACCAACCAACCAAACAAAAACACAGAACAAAAACCCCTCATTACTTCACACACCAGCTATCTGGCTTATCTACTGGCAAGCACAAGCTGCTCTTCTAGGAAAAAACAACTGGAGGCAAGGACAACAAGCGTAAGTCACCCCTCTCTTGTGGCTGTTGAAGGTAGCAACAGAAGTTCTAACAGAAACACAGGCTTGGAAAAGCTGCCAGCTCTTGAGCTGGCAAAGGGAAGACAAACTGAACTGCAAACAGAGATGAAAAATTAACTCAGGAAGGGAGAAGGAAAAACTGAGAGATGACATAGCTGCTTACACTATAAATAGAAACAGCACACAGCTATGTACATGGATTGTATCTTCCACGACCTTCTAGGGAGTTCAGAAACTAAGAACCTGACCTATCTCACTCCTTCCCAGCCTTTCAGTGCAATGGCCAATGCAAGATTTCTGCTTGCTTTGATAGAACATTTCACATGCTTACAAACTCAAGCAACATAACGTTCCATCAAATGTTTGGTGCAACAGATTAATATTTCTACTACATTGCTTACTTCTAACTTGCCAATCAGCTTTGTCAACATAGCAGGCTCGGCAGCAGGTTCTTTAACTTCAAATTAGGTCATGACTTTACCCTTGTGTTCAGTTTCACATGGCATGTCCCTGCTTACAACATTCCCTTCACAAATCCTAATAACTAACACAAATTGGAAGACAGAAACTTTCATGTTATTTCAGTGGCTGTGGTGAGCCCAACATTCCAGGGCTACAAGATCCACACAGAATTTGGATCCAAACTCCCCCTTTACTGTTCAATTTTAACTGTGCTCAACAGCAACATCACACAAAGCTGATTTCCAAGTATCGTTCCTGTCATTCATGCATGCACATAGGCTCTAAAAAATGTTCATGAGCTCTTGAGTTGCTGAAGAAATATGCATATGGATTTGGATAATCCATTAGCCCTTCCAAATGGCACAAGGAAAAACTCAGAACTCCAATTGCTCAAGTCCGATATTCAGAAAATGACTAAATGTGAGATGTGCTCACACTTTGATAAATGTATCTAATAAATAAAAAACTTGCATAGAATAGAGAAGTTCTCATGAAACTATCAAGTAGGAGCCATTAACCAAGGGGAGATCGTGGCAATTCTCAGAGCAGGGACAAAAGGCACGTCTCCTGCACAGAGGCTAAGGAAACCAGGGCAATCAGAGAAACACAACAGGTGACCTGGTTTCAGTGACTGAAACCAGAATTATAGACAGACATAACAGGAAGACCTAAAACCACACTTCCTAATTCCCACCTTAAGTCCTGCAGCTCCCACTGCTACTAAACTGAGATAGCAGCACTTAAACATTAAGGAGGTTCTCCCTGCTCTCCTGTATCTGAGCTTGTAAAGTTACAAGACTCAAATCTCCAAAGGCAAAGAGATCACCAAGTCAGCTTACAAGCTACAGGGGGGTAAAAATGAAGATTGTTTCTTCTTTAATAGTTAACACACACACATTTTCCAGGCTGCTAGCCAAACTAGGTACAACAAGCTTATTCTCAAAATTGTACCAGCTTAAAGGTGCTGGTTTAAAACTGAATCAGTGAAACCAGTGCAAACACCCAAAGGCCTTCAATCTTATGAATGCCTAGCTTCCATTAACATAATATAACTGCTTATTATGAAAATAAATCTGGGTTCAAATCTAAAAAAATGTATAGAGAGCTGTGCATTGACTTAAATATTAAGATATTAAGAAAAGATAAAGTTTATCTAACACATCTCTGAATATAAGCAATGTCTTCCATGCCTAAACCACCCGCATTCCCCCAACAAAAAAGTATGAGCACATCCAAGCTATGTTAGTGTTTCAAAGCACTAATAGCTCCCCCTAAGGTTCAACATGACATTTTCTGATGGTTTCAACATCAAAGCCTACTACAAACTTAAAAAAAAGTCAATAACCTAGAACAGAAAAAAAAAAATAAAAAATATCCCACAGAGATATCTAATGGAGGCTTCCCAAAGAAGGCAGACAAAAAGCACTATCACCAGGGGCAGAAAGTTCTGTCTCTCAAAAGCCTAGGAGCAAATACAACACCTGATTTCACAGCTGAGAAGGATTTAAAGCATACTTTGTGTCAGCCTAAATCTGTCTAAATTACGATGAAGTTGACCAATACATTTCAGATTCAAACAACCGTTGAATAAAGAAAAATGTGATGTGTTTGCAGAACTGGCTGGCCTCCATGGATAACTCCCTGCTCCCTCCAAGAGGAGCAGACTGGTGACTCAGTGTTTTGGCACTGTACAAGAATTTGACAGAGAAGTAAGTCAATCAACACAAATTTTAAGAGTCTGTTTTTAATTTAACACCATAAATGCTTTGAAATGAATAATACTACTTAGAAAATAAGTACTTTCAAACTTTCTTTTCCCCTGAGTTGGTGCAGAACGTTCTGCTCTCACATGAGACTAGTCAACTTACTAGGTTCATCACTAACCATTCGGAAAGAAAACAGAGAAGAAACGTCTTTAAGAACTAAAAATAACAAAACACTAAACCAAATTACAACAGTGCACTAATATAGTAAGAAGTCTCATTCAGCAATATCACTTAAAATACATTCTAACAGTAGTTTGTGCACACCAGATTTCCAGAGCCAACCACATGACATTAACAGGCACACTGACAGATTATACGCGAACAGTGGATTTGTTTAATTGTGCAAGATCTACAGGATAAACTGAACTTGCATTACATTAAATATAAAGCATGCACACCAGCCCAAACTTCACAGCTGGAGACTTCTTATTATTCTCAATACCAGAAGCTAAGGAGGAAGGAAGCTTAAGTATTACAGGTGGGCAAGGGGGTGACTGGTTTTCGGTTTATTTTTAAACAAAACCTCACTGTAATATCTATGAAATGGCTGAGAGGTTTGCCATTTAAAAAAAATATCATTCATCATCACTACCATTCTCCCCCCAAAACTATACATACTGAGAAGCCTGGAAATATTCCCTATAGAAGGTAAGACACTAAGTAAATACTAGGAGATGTGCGTGCGTAAAAAGAACTAATTTTAGTTATTTCATTTATTTCTTAAAACTGTAATTTTGTTTCTGTTTTATGGAGCAAAATAACCATGTAACTGAAACGTAGCTTATAAGACAGAGATATTTATACAAACTTGAATTATGCACAACTGCATAGTAATAAGATGGCATGTTCAGTACTATGGTTAGCCAGATATTTGATGGTACTTGTGTACTGTAGATATCTTAAGGTTAATGTATCTACATGCACATTTACTGAAGTGCCCAAGTCAAGGTCTCAGATTTTAACCACAGAAGGATTTACTGCTTTAAACAGTATGTTGAGGAAAATTACTTTTAAGATATTTTTAATGGTATTTGCAAGGGGGCACACATGGTTCAGCATGCCCACAGCATTCCAAACCTGACACCATACACCACAGCATTCACTCCTACTAAGAGTCCATACAGTTTTTTGAAAATATTTATAAATAAAAAAAAAAAAAAAACACAAGTAACTATGCACTGAAATGCTAATAGAGAATGGGCTGCTTTAACTCATATTAACACTGCACAGAAGTCTGACTAAGGTTTAAAGCCAAACAGCAACAAACAGCCTGTAGTAACTTTCAAGTCATCTACAATTTAAATCCAAGAAATGCTGACTCTGCCCATGCTGCTTTTGATGGGTTTTCATATAAACTGCCTCCATCCAAGCCCTTCTTTACAATCCCACTATCACACTGTAATAAGGCCTCTCTCTCAGATGGTATAAACAACACTTGGGGTTTTTTTGGTTTTAGCCAGATCACCCAATGTATCCAAGTTCAAACGTAAACAGGCATTATACAAATCTACTGGTGTTGCAGCTGTGCTGGACTCCCACCAGTGCTTGGGGAAAGCCTTGAGGAACAGCAGTGGCCATGCACAGCTAAAGGAGGACTATAAAACCAGCAGGAGCAGGACTGCTGACGTTGGCATGCAAGTCAGGAAAGCGATTCCAAAACCCACCCCTTCTATGAATGTCCCAGCACAACCAGCCACGTTATTTCAGGTTAAAGAGGCATTCAGCTGCTTGGTGAAACTCCTGAGGAGAGCGGCTCAGGAATGTGATGTATTTGCTTTAGGAGTACATGGCCATGTGAGCACAAGAAGGATCTGAATGTACCCAACACTAACTCCAGGCAGTGACAAACACCTGAGGAAACTGCCTGTCCTCGCCTAGCTCTACAGATTTAAACTCATGGCAACAAGAAGATCATCTTTAGATTAGGACCTACTGCAGAGAGCAGAGCTCCTTGGTGCTGCTCCAACAAGCCTTTTCCCACTCTCCCATGGGTCACAACCACTTATGCCCCAAGAGACCAGCATGATGGAAAAAAACACATCAGCCTCATGCCTTGGGAAAAATAAAGCATGCTGCATTATAAGCCATCAACTGATTAAAGGAACCCCATCTAGTTTGCTCCAAGTCCATTTACACTTGGCATTAGGAAACTGCTACAAAAACAAGCAGTCCAGGCAAAAAACTTACCTACTTTCCTTCTTGCTACTATTTCAATGATAAAAATCATATTTTATATATTCATCAAATTTATTCACCTTTCCTAAAAGGCAAGTAGGCTTCTCCAGAGACGGCCCCTTTTCTGTGAACTACTAAAAAACCCACTTACGCAATCTGCAAAGGCTCCTGTCAATCAACATTGCTATGACTGTCTGTAACTCACTATCATGGTTAGAAGTAGGATGCTAACCTCAAACTCCAAATTTACCACTAAAAATCAGGAGGCAGAACCCAAACTCCACACAAAGCAATAAGGTAAGACACAAAGCAATAAGGTAAGCAGAAAAAGGCAGAGTGTACAAAATCAGATGGGAACAAGAAGGAAATCTCCCTGAAACAATGTTTCACTGAATTTTTTTACCTCTTTCAAGGCATTCAGAAGAGCGCAGAACCAGGACGTCTCCACAGATGCTCAGGGAAAGTTAGAAATCTAACACCAGCTGAGAGCATGCAGCTACTGATTACATACCCTTAAACCTTCATAAAAGCACTGTCTTTAGTGACAAAAGGAAGCACACACCCCACCCAGAAATGATGTATTTCAAGACAGGACACGCACACCTCATTCTCTCATGTTCCTGTAGAAAAATTTTCCTGTATGTCCTCAAAAATCAAGTCAGCAGGAATTTTTCTGGTAAATCAATGGACAGGTAAGGCTTTACAATCTATCATACTCACTGGAGAGAGACTGCAGGGATTAGCAGTAGTAGCATAGATCAGAGGAGTCATGTCAGACCGTAAGGAGTGTTCCGCAGGACATATTTATACAACCTTCATGGAGATTTATTTTCCAAAGTTTCATTTTTCAAAGCCTGGTGCCATCTTTAAGTTGTGACAAAAGAAAAGGGGGAGGGGGGAAATAACAGATGAAAAACTGAACCTGTGCCTTAGTCTGCAAACTCCCTGAAACAACTCAAGGACACGAGCTCATCATCATCTTAAACAACAGCAGTGGAAATTACTGATAGACAGATGATGTATAATGAAACGAAAGGAAGATAAGACGCAGACCCCAAAAGGAATAACAGCACTGACAAAAGTCTGCATTACCAAAAGGCGGAAAATAATGCTGAGTACCTTGAGAATGAAGGAACAAGTGGAACAACAATCAATTCTGCAAAATATGAGATTCCAGATTTCTATACAAAAAAAATCAATGACAGGCAATCACCTCAGATTCCAGGGCTGGCAGAAATATATTTTTCAGCCATAGACATATTCTAAAACTAAATTTCTACATCATTACCAAAATAAATGACAGATCTTCTAAAACATGTGCCTATTACTGTATACTAACAGTCGATAATAGTTTCTGGAGACAGCATATCAGGAAGTTAACTGTGGGCAGTCAACTGATTTACTAACTTCTACTACGTATAGTAGATAGCCCTGTATCTTTACACTAAGGATGTTACAGTTTGAGATGCGCAGCTGAAGAGGAAAACCAATTTTGAAGCCAGAGAAAGGCTGAAGAGCAAGGAAAAGGAGGTGCAGGTAAGGACCAGTGGACAGCAGAGGCGCTTGTCAACCATGTGCTGTGATAATGAAGGGAACAAGTTCCACAGCATGGGCTTTAATTGTGACTGCCCTGCTGCTAACCCCATGAAATCAAGCTGCAAGCACTAATGACTAAGATACCCCATCAGGCCTCAGCTATAATTGCTTTTCTGTGTCCTCCAGTCCCTTAATCAACCGCAGGACAAAACATCTCAGACAGCGGAGGCTACTCTCAGCACACAGAATTGCCACTGAAAAGAAAAAAGGCACCGCTCTGTGTACAACACAGTACCATCCTGCTCATATCCACCCACTGGGCACAGAAGGCTGCTCACCTCATCTGTCTCCCAGATAAAATGTTCACATGGAGTGGCCCTGAAAGAAGCTAACTGTCTCTATGTCTCTGAATGGCATCTCTGCTTTCAAGTGTATTGACTGGTGCTCCAGCCTGGCACACACAGAGACCCTAAAGTGCCTGTAAAAAGGCCATAATATATTTTATTTCCAGGATCAATACAAGCAGTGCTATGCAGCTACCAATAAGATGACTGAAAGGTATTCCAGAAAACAAGAATTTAATTCCTCTGTAAAGGCACCGTTAATTAAGGCTTCCCAAGCCAAGATAACCTTTACTGCCAAATGAAGGCCTGATGATGAAAAACTGTGTAAAAGATTTTTCAAAGGGGAAATCTCAAAGGCACTCCATCTTCCCCTCATTGGTAAATTCTGTTCCCCACTGAGCCACTGCAGAATTCCATCATTCCCTCTAGGAAGCTGTACCCAAACGGGGGTGGGGAAGGAAAAACAATTTCACTCAAAGGCAGTTTTCTCCGGGGCTTTACTATGGAGCTGTTACTAGCTGAACTGTGGAAGCCGAAGCCTCAATGGCGAGGAAAGATCATTTGTTACTTGCTTTGTCTTTCAATGGGTGTGTACCTTCCAAGTAGCAGGATGCAAGTACAGAAAGAGTAAAAGGCTAAGTCAGAAACAACACCCCCGCAACAGTCATGTTGCTGTGTGAGAAAGCTAAACATAAAGCTAGTTGACAGTACCTTAATCTACATTTCTTGTTCTGCAGAGGAATATTACTTTCCATGTTTACAAGGCTCTTTACAAAGTTACACGACTAAACAGGCAAAAATAATACGTTTATCTTATTACCTATATAGCTTACAATATAACTGTGGCATAGCCTTTGGCTCAAGAGAGAGACCACTCCCATTTTCTATTTTCACTAAGGAAAATGACAAAGTCAGGACTCCAGACTAGGAACTCCTGTGTTGTTCTTGAGTCTTTGCCAGGTGTTAGGAGGCCTTCGGGAGTCACTGCATGTCATTTTCTCCAAGCTATAATGGAGATTCAATAAAAATGTTCTCAAAGCATTATTTTTAATGCAAAAATTAGAAATGTTTAAGTGTAAAGCATTTTAAGCACAGATCTTACTTCCAAGGCATTCTAACGTACTGGAAAGGGCACAGCAAAGAGCAATAAAACAGTAAATTGCAGTAAATTTCACTACAGCAAACTAATCTACTTTCAGTGAAAAATGGAGTTACCAGCAGGGTCCCCACAGGACCTGTACTCTTCCTCTGTGACCTGGGAAAAGCGGGTGAGCATAAGAGGGTCAGTGTTTACATGCAATACTGAAGTATGGTGCATAACCCATCCTACCCCTGACTAGGATGTATAAAGGTGCAGAAAAGTGCACAGAAGACTTAAACAATGCCAAGTGCCTGGTCAGTGAAACGGCAGGTGAAATTCAGGAAAGATTAAGTGCAAAGGAATACCATCTGGAACAGAAAAAAAGCCTTCTTATACAGTGATGTCCTCTAAACTGGATAGCATCACTTAGAAAATAAATGCACTAAGTACAGGTCATTCTCCTAAGACCATTATCTCAGCAGAGGCAACTAAACTGTTATAAATCACTAGGCAGGGAAAGGCAACACAGAGTACATCACTATGCCAGCATACAAATTCATTATGTACTTCTACTTTAAATCCTGTGCTTCTGGTACCTTGAAGAGGGATTAGCAGAAACAGAAAAGCTGCACAGAAGGGCAGCAGGAATGACCAGAAATGTGGAACAGTACCCATCCGAAGAGACACTAAAAAGACTACAATCTTTCAGTTTAGCAGGGAAAGAATATCAAATGAAAAATGTATGGAAGCAAACGGCAGACTTTTAAACCATAAAAAGTGAAGCTACCAGGAAATTAGTTTTCACAATACAGAGTCCAGGAGACACTGAAATCACCAGGCAGTAGGTTTTAAACAAAAGGAAGTTCCTTTTCCATCTAATCAAACTGCAGGACTCATTGTTACAGGATATTGCAGAGGCCAAAAGTACAAACTGCTTTTAAAACAAGATTACATAAATTAATGGCAACTATGTCCATCCATCTGTGTGTATTACAAGCAATGGTCCAGATGCAAGCTCTGATTGAGACAGTTCTTGAACTTAACAGAAAGTAGATGGTATATAACAGCATCAGTTTATACAAATTTCAAAGCTTGATATATACACCAATTACTGAAACAGATAAATACTTATGTGAAACAGAGATGACTGATAAGGAAAACTGTCTAGCAAACATAAGAAGGCAACTTGATAAAAACTGAAACTAATTAATCAAGAGTGCAAAAATGGCCTAAGTTCTGAGCAAAGCTGGTCACCCGCACTGGAACATGTTACAGCTGGTTTGTACTTTGTTATCACTGCATTTTTATTTGCATTTTGTTTTTATAGTAAGACTGGGTACTTTTCAAAAAAAGCACAGCTTTATAACGTATAATTCAAGGATGGTCTGGCATCCAGTTCATACAGAAGGTCACTTCAGATGAGCACAACTCTATCTGGCTTCAATTTGTGACTAGATACAGGTCACAGATGGTCAAACTGGCATCTCCAGAGAGGCAGGCAGCTCTTATCTTTCAAATGCAGTACTCGCAGAGGAGAGCTCAACAGGTTGCCTGCAGCTGCTGAATACCTGTCAGAGAGCAGCAACTGAGGCAAGCCTAACCCTCTGCACCCTTGCGGGGGCACCTGGTGCTGCTTCCTCCTTCCCTCTTTTCCCTTCTCAACCTGAAGTGGTGGGCAAAGGAGCTCACTACTGCAGACTGAGGTCGCCAGGGGAGCACAGGCAGGAGAAAAGCGGGCAAGAGTAGCAACGACATGTGGGGAATACAGATGAAAGAAAATGGCTAGAAGATAAACAGGGGGCAAGGAGTGTAACTTGAGAGCTGCAGGCTTTTGATTTATACAAGAGTCTGACAAAACATACAAGCTTGATTCTCACCTGTCCAAAGGTTCCCTCCTCACATTTCTTTGAAACTTTTTAATGTTAAGCAGGTGACATTTTTCTTAAGTAAAATTAGAATGTCTGAAAATAATCTTATGTAGATGCTTGTTACAAAATTTGCTATATAATGTAAAAAAAAGTATGACAAATATTAAAGCAAAGCACTTTTTGTGGGTTTTCTTCTGACACTTTCCTCTCTGTCTAGCAAAGAAAGGATAGCTATCCCTGGTGCACTCTGCCTTTTCACTATAGAAGAGGTCCCAAAATCATACGTAACTTTAAAATAATTTTGGAGAGAAAGTATGACTCAGCCCCCAGTAATTTTAATTGATTTTAATTTCTTAAACTTTTGCTTAGATCAGTCTTGTGAAGTGTGCACATGCTTCAAATCAGCAAACTATCCTAGGACAGGTCTCCATAATGGACATATGCACATAGGAACTGTAAAACAGGCAACATAGGAGAAAACAATGAAAAGGCAGCAGCACAGACTATATAGTACAAGCGACCACCTGGATGAACAAGAGAGATCCAACTATTTCAAACTATTACATATCTGACCACAACCTTGCTTTGAGAAACAACCAACCACTAGTAGGAAGGCGGGCTTCTCGTCACTTCACTCAGAGATGCAATAAGCAGGACTTTCTATTGACTGTACCATTACTGGAAAAACAAGAATTTTGATAACTACAAAAATTGGCTTGTTTTGTATCTCCTCCACTCCAAACTGGAGTGTTTGTTTTCTCCATAGGAGGGATGAGGATGGCAGGCACCTCTGGACATGTAGTCCAGCCCCTTGCTCAGAGCACATTGGGTGACCAGGGACTGGGTTTCAAAGATCTCCAAGATGGAGACTCCACAACCTCCCTGAAAACCTGCTTCTCCATTTTCCTTCACAGTGGAAAAAGCATTTCTTAAGTTTAAATGGTGTTTCTTGCATTTCAGGGTGCCCACTGCTTCATCCCTGGACACTGCTGAGAAGAGCCTGACTTCCCCTTCATGACTCCCCCACCAGGTATCTGTACACACTGGTACAGTCCCCCTGTGCCTTCTCCTCTCCAGCATAAATAGCCCCAGCTCTCTCAGCCTCTCCCCGTATGACCTGAAAAAACAAATCCACTATCATGAAGAGTGCTACTGACTGACTGATGCTCTGTCATATCAGGGCTAAAGGAGACACAAATAAGCTTAAGCCAGAAGCATGATTAGCCAATGTCTATTTCACTGGGCATCATACAATATGCCAGCTGAAAAAGAGTCAGTTTAAGAGGCCTTTATCAACTGGCCACAGCTTCCTTTCTCACAGCAACAAGGCTGCGTGCCAGCTGCCTGAACAACAATGCAGCAACTGCTGGAACTGGAAGGGCCCGATGCCTTCAGCCAAGCACAGACCACACGCTGTCTGAATACAGCAGAAGCTGTTGAGGAAGCTTGGTGCCCACAGTGAGGGTGAGCTGCTTGAACAGGACAAAGAGCAAGAAAGATATATTAATAACCATCTATAAACTGCTTTGGAAACCTTTCACATGCTGCATCCCTGGACTCTGTCACAGTGCAGGAACTTAAACATATAAGGATTTCTGCCACAAAATTAGTATGGACCAAGGTTCTGCCCCACAGCAATTTAAATTCTACATTATCACAACAGTCAGGTTAGCCTATTATTGTAACTTTTTTGTTTAATTTGACTAGTAACTTTAGGACTGTTCTAACCATATAGCTGCAGCCTGCTGAACAAACTACGCAAGCAGGAAGATAACAGACCATGGCATGCCAGAAGGTCAGCAAGCCACAGCAAGATCATGCCCAGCAGAGAAACCTACAGCCTCTGCTACTTCACCCAGAATTTTGAGCCATCAACAAAACAAAGTGATGCCAATCAACAGTACAAGCTCTTGCAGTAAACAGATTTAAAATACCTTTACATTAAAACAAAACAAAAAACAGACCAAAAATAAACAAAACAAAAAAAGGCAAGTACGTATAAACTCCTCATGTCTTCAATGATTTATTGCATTTTAAAACTTCTCACAGTCATCTGACAACCAATGCAACAATTTCTCCACCCCATTAGAACCAAAAGGGACAACAACTTCCTGAACTCCCTCACTGTGTTCACCTTTGTATCATTTTCAACATAATGCTTGTTTTTGCTGAAACAAGGCAAAGCAGTCCCACACTCTGTTCTCAGAGTGGCATGCTGGGGCCACAGAGCAGTATTTCCTCGAAGTCACACATCATTCGTACAGTCCAGAATGCCTTCATGGTCAAACTACACGCTCTGAGTTGGTCTGACCCTAAATTAATGTGTAAAATTAGGTATAAAATAGTATATTTTGTTAGGCCTGATCAACTGCTTTACAGGTACAGCCTTCATCTCTTTGTTGCAGCACTATGCATGCAACGTAAACATAACTGCCTTATCTTCACACACAACATCCATATAGACGTGCAGGCACACACATTTCTACCCAATTCCTACTTCTAACATTATATGCTAACAAAAATAATCTTGAGTAGTTTTAAGCTAAATACCAAAGAACAAGTAAGTCTTCAAGTGCAAGCAGCTGTTACATGCATAAAAGCATTGCTCTGTTTTTGAGAGATACTGTCCTGGAACAGGGAGTGAATTCGCTTTCGACCTGAAGCTTATGACTGCCACTTACAAGCTAATTCTGGCACAGGCCTGCACTGAAAATATGCTTGATGAGCTGTTGTTAACCATTGTTAACCAACAGTTTTCAGAAACTGGAAGTTTACAAGGATTTAATGAACACCAAGTGGCTTTTTGAAAAGGCCACAAAGACCAGGTGTTAGTCCTACTTTTGACAGGTTTATATAGTAAGTCGCAAATGCGGAAGACAAAAATGGTATCATAAATAACAAACACTTCATTCAATAGTAGCTGCAAAGTGAAATAACTTTACTGCTTTGTTCACTGAAAATGCCACTTTCAAAATATTATTTCCTTGGTGGAGTGTAAGAAACATGCCAGTGATTAGAAGATCTTGTATTGACAGATCCAGAGTAAGTTTATATGCACAGTCCTTGGATTGTCCACAGTCACTCCCTTACTGTAAAGAAACAAAATACAACAGCACAAGAGACAGGGAGCCCCACAGGCATTCCACTGAAGAATCATCCAACCAACTCAGGCGCAACAGTCCCACGCTGAATTTTGAGCTGAAAAAAGTGCTGTCTTTGTACAAGAACTCTCCAAGGAACTTCATGAAAACCTGTTTAGTCTCCAGATGGGCAAGAAGAAATTTCTGCTCTATACAGAGTATCTGTTCACGTTTTATAACAAGTTTCCTTTCTGCTGCAGGAGAAAGCCTTCATCTAAGCCATGAGGTTAAACGTAGATTACTTGCTGCAAGTATACTATGTACATACCTACAGGTACATACATACATACTTGCACTCACAGGACAATGTAGTAGGCAACTACAAAGACAGCATTCTGCAAAATTCCAATAGCAACCAAGCCTGCTCAAGCCAAAAGCTGTCAGATAACCAGGACTGAATTACAAACACTGTGATAGCAGGTAACTAACACAAAAGAGAGTAATACACTGCTCATTTATTTGCAGGAAATAGTTGGCAGAACCTATTCAGAAATTAAGCATCATCTAGAAAAAGGGAAAACATCTCTCAAACACCCAGTTAAGGTTAGTGATAAAAACCAAACTAGAGATTTGAGAACTGCTACTCAGACAGTCCTATGACTTGGCAGGACATCACTTCCAAGGAATTTCAGTTCAAGAGGCCACCAGCAAGGGAAGACAGCTCTTCCTCTGATGCTGTACAGCTATGGTTGTTGGGCACTGTTGAATCGAGCCCATTCTGAGCAGAAGAGACAACATAGCACATCAAAGCAGCAACATGGTTAGAAAATCTTTGATACCACTGACTGGAAAAAATGAAATAATTACCCACAGCATACTGAAATCACTGATGTGCGCAAACCACAAGGACAAGGGTTCCTAATCTCCAGAACAGCAACAACTCAAAAACTAACTGCAGCTGCCCATCAAAAATGACTGGGAAAAAGCAAGCAAGAAACCAACACAGAATTTCACAGAGCTATCATAATGCCCCAGGGAACAGAACCAAAGAAGTGAAATAGACTGAAACTGCCCATTTCAGACAGAGCCCCAGAAGCAGAAGGAGTGCTGGACCTGGCACAAGGGGATGCGGCTGAGCAGCAACCTTCCTTACCAGTGGCAGCCAGCAGCAAACAAAAGCAAGCTGCAGCAGTGTGTTCATCACAGGCAATGCCAGTCCAGCCTCATCCTGAATTAGAGAAATGAAGAATGTCTTTGGTGCTAATAAAGTTCCACAATAATGGATAGGGACAACGAACAAGCCTAAGAAATCTAGCTAGTAGCTGGAGGGTGGGAGCTAGTAGAGATGGGTTAAGGAAAAAAAGTAGGTTTTCCTTTGTAGAAGATACTTTTCTCCTTGTGCCATGCTACAAGGGATCACATGGTGGGTAGACCAGGAAAGCTGCTGTATAAAACTGCCCCAAGGAAGATCCTTGGAGGATGGAAGACTGTATTTCTGATGGCAAGAATTGAGTCTCACACTGAACATGCAAGAATGGAGAAAGGTTAAGAAAGCGAGCAAAGATTTCTTAGACTGTGTTTGAATTTTCATGGGCAAATTTTAGGATAATCAGTCCCTGAATGTTAAACTAAGGCTGTACTTTGGCAAACGCTTTAAGCTGGCATAAATTTACATTGCTGCTGAAAGAAAGTCTCACCATCTGCCAGTCCCCTATGCCAGCACAAACATCCGAACACTGAACCAGGAGCACTTCTTTTGCCAGTTTATTTTTCAGATGGATCAGTTCCCCAAACCAGTTCACAGGATGGCCATGTAAATACTTGTGCTGGCAAAGAAGAGTGACTACTTCTCCAGCAGCGCCAGCCGAAAGCATTCACTGAACTTCAGCCTAAGACAGAGGTCACAGGTAGAGCTCTCCATCCTCAGACATGCTGTATTCCTATCACACTTCAACATTAAAACCACCAGAGTTGCCCCTCAGAAACTAGCATATCTTTGTCATTTTCTCTGGTAGGAGAACCCAATTGGGATCCATTTGGGACCCAGAATGCTTGTACATGAAGAACAACAAATGAAACTGTGCTCATCACATGTCAGGGCTCTACCCCAACAGGGATACAAGAACTGCAGGCTCCTCAGTACTCATGAATCACCATACAATCCTCCGCTGAGCAGCACACTTGTCAAGAAGATCACCAACAGAAACATCACTGTTGGGAAAAGAATTGATAAAGATGAGCATTGGTCATATTCTATATGAAGGTCAAGCAACTCAAGTGAGTACTGGGAGAGAGAGAGAGACCCAACTACACTTCCCACAGCTTAGTGATAAATTCAAACCCATACAATCATCCATTATGAACCAATTACATCAGGCAGTTTTCTACCAAGAAATAAATTCAAGGCATGATAGTGAAATAAACCCCCAGAATGATACAGAAGGATCCCTGTAACCAAGCATGCCACAAGCAAACTGAAGGGAAATTACTCGCTACAGACATTCCTCAGCTCATACCCACAGTCATAGCTCTTGCGGCCTGTGATCAGAGTGGGACCCACACAAGCTGCAGCAGAGCCCTGCACCTCTCTCTGTGCTCCCTTTCCTTTTACCATGTTTTGCCATCATCATCACTTTTCAGTACCTGCCCACTTGCTGAGCACTTATTCTCCACTTCTTATTTTCATTTGTCTTATTGTCACACACACTCATGGTTGTATTTTGCAGAATAAGATAGAGTGGAAAGAACATCCAGAAGTCTTGCTCGAGTCTCCTATGTACTATTTTAAACAGCATCTGCGAAGCTCAGATTTAATCTATCCCCCTCCCATGTTCCTTCTGCCCCCTCTCAGTGAGCGCTACATGGCTGCTGACATCTTCAGCTCTACCAGCTGATTACTGCTCCTTAGGTATTTCTCTTTCCTTGGTAACAAACATTAATCCAACTAGTTTGTAGGAAAGCACCAACATAAACAGATGGCCTGAGCAGAGTACCTCTTCTTTCCAGTTTATAGAAAAGCTAACAGCAGGGTATGAGAAGTCCACTCACTCCTATACAAGATTTTCTAAAGGAGTATTATCAACTCTGAAGGAGGCACTAGTCAGTGCCTCATACTAGTCAGAATTCAGAGCCCTCAGGTCTTCAGAAAACTCCAGGATGCTCTAGCACAAGCATCATGCTGCAAACTGATGAGCATCCAGGGAATTATAAGCAGCAGTTAAAGTACTTATGATCAGGTCAGTTTATTTTGAGACTGGAGGCGGGGAACGAGTAAGAGAGGAGCAATTGAGTAATTGAACGACTCCAAGAAAAAGCAGGAAAGCAGGCTTACACAATGTGTAGCTAACAAAGCAAATTTTTCAGCCACTGGTGGCTCAGCAGTGGGTGCCACTGGCCTACTGGTAGAGACAGGAGAGCATTAAAATGCAGCAATTTGAACTGCAAGTCTTCCCGCTGGTTACAGAAAGTGAGAACAAAGCAAAACATGAAGGGATGTAACAGGGACTGTCAAAACCTCTATTCAATCTCCTACTACTAAATGGCACAGAGTAGGGTTAGAAGATGGGCGGTGCTGGGTGTGATGGGAGCAGAAGCAGGAACCGTTGATAAGATCAGATGTCCATTTATACAGTGATTATTAGGAACCCATGACTGGGATGTCCCAGTATTACTGCAATAGTAGTAAAAGATGCAAACTTCAGATTTATAGGAAGTTTTAAATGATTGTCAGGGTTCACAACCGGGGAAAGAGAAACCTAGCAAAAAAATCTTGAAGCTGCCCCCTCCCTTGACCCCTCCTCATCCTCTGTGTGGGGAAGTAGGAAAAAAAAACTCATCTGGGTGAAATTCAGGATTTCATTCCCTGACTTTGATGAGCAGGTTTATACCTCCACTGGCTATCTAATACAAGACAGGCAGGAAACAAATACGTGCACATACATGCACATACAAGTTTGGTAACTGATAAGGGAAAGTTAAAAAAAGAAAATACTGTTTCGGGAAGAGACTGAAGAAGAAAAACCTAGAAAATAACAGGAAGTAGAAAAAAGACACTACATCTCATGTATGCAAGTATGTGTCACCATCTGCTAGAGAGAAGAAGGAAGCAGCGTCTGGAAAGAAAGAGACTAGGAGAACAAAAGGAATGCAGTAAGTCAAGACTTCTGAGATGAGTAAATAGTTAGCCATTCTCTTATACCTGCTGCTGTACTGTCCAGAGACCTCACAGGTCTGTGGCTGGTTTGTATTTACTGTGATATAGACACCTTTCAGGGTGGAGAGTAATCTACCAGTCAGGTCTAAGCAGAGCCACATCAACTGAAGTAGATTGGTTCTAAGTAGCCCAGTTAGTCTAGAGAAAACCCAGGGACTTTCAAATGTAAAATCTCAGGTTTCTCAGACTTAAGCTCTTACCTTATTTCATGTCATTTACCTTAAGAGACCAGTCCTATTGAATGGAAATCAGTTTAAAACGGATTCAATTTAAACAATGTACTTTTTCCCTAATAGTTTTACAGGCTAGGAGATGCAGGGTATACATCACCTTTATATGTACTGCTTCTAGACACTTTGCAGAAGTGATGGCAAATTCAATGCCAACACCACCAACAAGTGTACAAGGTTAGCCTTAAATGAATTAAACGATAATCTAGGTATCATCTCTTCAATTTTATCTACAACTGTTTTTCTGCAACACCAAAAACAATTAGCCTTGATCAACAGCATCATTAAAACCTTTCATCGATAATCTATTCATTTCTATAAAGGTACCCAGCTTCTAGTTAAAGCACAGAGAATAAATCTGATTTTGTAGGTATGTGTAGTTAGCAAAACATTTTTGAAGACTCAGTAATAGAAAGAGGGTAGGAATTTCAGCACACTGTGGAGCGGACTTATGATTCATTCCCTCTTATAGGATATGCTTGTTTACAGAGCTTGAACTAGATCTGGTAAAGGTTAAAGATTCAATAAGAGCTCCTGTGACTCCTGTGACATAATGCCAACACTCGCACAACCTTCCAAAACAAAGCCGGTTTTCTAAGACAACACTGCAGTGAATCCAACAACATTTTAAATAACTGGCTACAAGTGGTTTGGGTTTTTTTTTTTGTTTTTTTTTTTATTTAAAGGTCTGTCATGGTTTAAGCTGAACCCAGGAGAAGGTCTAATAAAAGAACATTAAAGTTAGGCTTAAAAAACAAAGAACAAAAGAATATGCTCTTAGGATTGTGAAAAGAAAATCCCCTTCTCCTCACAGTTACAACACTGCACATCTGATTTCTCACTAAATGATTTTTTAAGGGAACAGACTCCTAGATGTCACCACCCCAGATCTCCTTAGCACAGCTACATCACTGACATATTTATGAGCAAAGCCCAATTCTAGCAGGTCCCCAGCTGCATGAGGTGCCATACCAAACTGCAGTCATTTAATACTGTGCCAACCCACCACCTTGTGCAGCTAGCATACATTGGTAGTATTTTAGGGAGCACAGGGGAATCCCCAAGGGCTGGAATTCTTTTGCTGGTTCAGATGCTGGGGAATTACAAACCTCCAGTGACACTGCAAATTGGTTTATTTAGCACCTTCAGTAAAATGGTACCCTAACTTCTCCACACACCAACTATGCAAACCACAGCACTGCAACATATGCACACAGGAGTAGTAAAGTTATTCTGTAAGAGCTCAGTCGGTCAACCTGTCCTAAATTTCCATGCGTTTTGGTCCTCTTACTTGAAACAAAACCAGTAAGAATAAAACATTACATGTTTTTTAAAAAGTCTTTGCTGTGAATGCAAATCCAACATACCCACCAAGATTTGAAATCAGACTGTATTTGACTAAATCATCTAAGCAGCTGTCACCATGCAAGGTGCACTAAAAGATGAGAGTAACCTGTTGCAGCTACCACAGTATCTCTACTGTACACCCATATATACTGCCAAGAATAAAAAGTATGCTGGGATTCCAGCAGCAATCATTCAAACTTTGATTCAGAAAAAGCAGGGGTAAGAAGTGAGTTAAAAATTATTTCAGATAACCAAGAGGTGTCTCTGTTTATTCTACATCCCCCTTTCCCTCCTCTAAACAGCCAGAAGCCCTGCAGAGATGTACGGAAGTTACCACTGATGGACTGCTCCCTCACCAACAGCCCTTCAATTCAACTTACTGTGGTATTAACGGCAGAGGAAAGGTGCGTTATCCGAAGGCATAAGACAGGTGAAAGCCGTATCACTATCTCTGCCATTCCCAAACACTGACAAACCCCACATTCCAACATATCAAACCCTTCTACTGACCTGTCAATCTCTTCTCACCGACTGCTGTTTATTCAACTCAGGGTGGTATCTGTGAGAGTGACTGACAGTTTTCATATTTCAGCAGTGACAGAAAAGTGGGGCTAAACAACCCTGTGTGGCTGCTGCTCCACAGAAGTGTGCAGCATTAACAGACTGATTTTTCTGCCTTTCACAGTTGGCAGAAGTATCAGTATCTTACTACTTAGAAACGTAAGACTGTAGTCCAGGAATCGCATGATTCAGGATTACAATTCCAAAAGTCCTTTTCTAAAGCCCTAGCACATACAACTACACATAAAACCAGAAACAGTATTCCTTATTGCTGCATAAACTGAACCCACCAAAGCCACTGGTATTTTTAGAGGGCCAGTTTGAAGCACTGGGGCCTTGGCTTTAGGACTGTCTCAAAGACAGGTTGGCTTAGTAAAGTCCAAGGTACCAGGGATCTAGGAGGAGTGTAGACCACGTTTCCGTTAAAAAGTTTGAGTTCAACTAAAGGTACACAAAGACCACATTTGAAAAAAAAAAAAAAAAAAAAAGGAAAAAAGAAAAAAAAGAAAAAACTCGCACCCACTTGTCTTTATCACGGGAGTTTCCCGTGCCTCAAACAAATCCAAGGCTGTTTTCTGCCTCTCAGTTTCTCCCCTCCTCCCTCCCGCAGCTTCCTACCAGCTGAGACTCTGCAGCTGCAGCAACAACAGCCTGTCTGTGACAGTGTAACCACCACTGCGGGCTGGTTCCTACTAATTCACTAGCTTCCTTATGTTTTAACAGAGGTAGCAAATTGTGAAGGGGCTTTCCCCCCCGACGCTGATGAATATTCATTGCTAGTCCTTCACCAAGGGCGTGGGCTTTATTTAAAGGACTGGAAGGGACCTTCAAGTTAGGGTAATACGATGGGAGATTTCTGATTCAGTTCTCTGGTCCCAAAATACATCTAAAGACTACGATTTTTTTCGCAGAAAACAGACTACATGATAGTAAAAAATAAGCCTCTCTGCCAGAAGCCCCCCAGCTTCTCACACCGGTGGCTCCGCTGGCTACCGCGGCACCCACTGCAGGGGCTCGCACGAGGGCTCCCTGGTTGACAGGGTCGCCGGCGATGTATCGGGCTTTTGAGACAACAGTTCACCGCAGCGGGTTTCCTCCCTACATGTTTAAGGCCAGCACCCGGCAGGCCCCATTCTGAGCCCGGACTTAAAACACACACACCCCGCTCTGGAAGAGCGAAGAGACAAGCGAGCCCTGTCACACCTCCTGGGTCGAGCGCAGACGGTCCCCGAACAACAGCCCCCGGAAGGTCCCGCCACGGCCGGGGGGCGGCTCCGGACGCACCCGCACACACACACCCGCACCACTGGACGTGCGCACCCGCACGCACACCCACGGACAGGCGCACACGTGCGCGCACACCCCCCCTGCCCGGGGAACCGCCGGTTCCGCTCCCCCCGTCCTCGCCCCCGCGGCTGCGGGGGCCACACGGGCAGTCCCGCACTCACTTTCGTCCTGCCGTTGATTTTGTAGTTGCCCAGCTTGCCGTTGCAGTGTCGGATGAGATCGTCCATGCTGTTCATGAGGAGCCGGATGGCCTGGCAGCCCGGCTCCTTGCCCTCCACCCAGGTGATCTTGTCGCCGCGGATGTCCTTGGAGGAGTCGCTCTTCTGGCTGACGAGCTGCCCGTCGGTGAAGCGGCCGGTGTGGTGCAGCGCCCGCACCTCCTCGGCCACCAGCCCGCCCAGCTCCTTGCCGAGGAAGTCGTCCACCACGCAGATGCCGTGCTTGTTCATGCAGGGCACGATGTACTCCAGCGCCAGCCGCTGCGGCACCAGCGACTTCGTCTGCCCATTGGGGCGCAGCGCTGCCCCGCCGGGCCCTGCCTGCACGCCGCCCGGGTACAGGTTCGACTTGTCCCGGTACAGCAGCACCGCCTCCCCGGAGGGCGAAGGGGACTGGGCCGCGGCCGGGACTTCCACCTCACCAGTGGCGGCTGCGGCGGCGGCAACGTGGTTGTTGGCTAGCGGGGCGGCCTCGGCGGCGGCCTCCGACAGCGGCAACACTGCGCCCTTCCCCGCCGCAGCTCCGGCCCCCGCCCGGCTGCCGCCTCCCGCCGTGGCCCCGGCGCTGTGGGCGCGGGTCGGCGGGGGATGCCCGCCGCGGGGCTCGGCAGCGCCCCCTGCTGCGGCTGCCGCTGTGCCTCCGCCGCGGCAGATGAGCTTGTGCTTCTTCCAGTCCTGGCGCTGGTGCTCCTTGCTGCAGTAGAAAGAGCTGCGGCAGCGCCCGCACCGTAGCAGGTTCTCCATCTTCCCGCACAGCTCGCAGTACTGCCGGTCCCGCTCGCTGCTGTTACTGCCGTTACTGCCGCTGCTGCCGCCACCGCCGCCACTGCTGCTGCTCTCGCCACCGCCCTGGCCGGCGCCGCCGCCGCTGTCATTAGCCATGGCGCTGGTGGTGCCGCCGCAGCCCCGCTCCGCCGCCGAGGGGTTATGTAAGGAGGCGGGCGGGAGCGGCGCTAACGCGGGCCCCCGCCCGGCCGCGCGGGGAGGGAGCGCTCACTGCATCATGGCCGCCCGGCTCCGCCGCGGCCCCCGCCGCCCTCCGCCTCCGCCGGCCCGCGGCCTCCTTCGGGCGGCCGGGCGCGGGGTTGCCGCGGGGGCCCTCGCCGCCCTCCCTGCGCCTCTAACGCCGCTAGCGCCGCCTCATCGCCGCCCCGGCGGCGACGGCTCGGCCTGAGGGGAGAGAGCGGCGGCGGCGGGCAGCCGGCTGGCACGGTGGGGGGCCTGCTTCCGCTCCCCTCCGGCCTCTAAGCCCAGTGCGCGGGCCGGCGCGGCCGCCGCCTCTCCCCACCGCGCCTCCACCGCTGTGTCGGGCCGAGGAGGAGGTGCCACTCTCGCGGCCCGCTTTGCACGTACGCCACTTCCAGCCCGCCAGCGCTGGCGGCGCGTCAGGCGGGCGGGGCCGCGCCGCGAGGCGGGCGGGGCTGGGCCGGGCTGCACCGCACCGTGCAGAGCCGGGGAAGGACGCGGCGTGCTGAGGGGCCGGTCTGCGGCTCCGCACCGCAGCAAACGCGGAGCCCGGCTGCGAGCACACGGACAGGCTTCAGGCTGTGACCAGGCTGCCTCTACTGGGGAGACCTCGGTTCGGCGGGAGGGCGGCCGGGCGGAAGCAGCCACCGAGCAGTGGGGCCTCCCGGGCTGCCGCGGACCCACGCCGCCAGGGACGGGGAGAAGCTTTGCTGAGGGGAGTGGGAGGTCATCGATCTCGGCTGCCTGAGACATCCCCGGCGTCCCCGCGCGAGCTGTGGGTCGCTAATCCGTGGGTGCCCTTGACCCTGTCGCCAGTGTTGAGCTGTCCCCCGGGTGAGCGCAGGGATGCGGGCCCGCTGCAGGTGAGGCACGGCACCGAAGAGCAGGAAGGCGCCGGGCTGACATGGAAGCTGGGTGTGTGGTCTGGAGCAACGGAGGGTGTCGGCGCACCCGGCCACAATGGAGGGCTAGATTTAGTCACTTCCATAGGCCCGAAAATATCCGCACCAGATGGCTGACGAAGTGGGACGAGCCCTGGTTCCCTCATAACTAACCTGGGGCTTGTGTCCCACCTAACTTGGTAATGAAGGCCAGAGTCAGGCCAGTTGAAAAAGCAAAAAGGATGAAGAAGGAGCAGGTGAGGTGGCCACTGAAACGAGGAAAGGCCAGGACTTGGAGCCAGTGCTGTGATCAACATGGCAAAGTCCCTGACAGGAAAAAGGAAGCTGGTTTTGGCGGATCAGTGCTGGTGGAGAGACAAAGGTCCTAGCGCAGTCACGTCAGCTGTCAGAAGCTGTCTGAGGATCTGGGCTCTTCTGAGGTGATATGTAATTTCCAGCCGATCCTGAAATCATGTTTTAGCTTGCTTGTGATAGATGTTAGGGAAGTGGAGTGCATTGTGCCATTTGCCGTGATGCAGAGCAATATGGTGGTCGGTGCCTTGGAGCCACGTGGTAAACCGGAGCAAGGTTCTGCCCACCCCCGTGGAAAGCCATTTGGTGAACAGACAGCAAGTGTTGGCTCCGTGGGTTGGGCTGACGAGAGGCAGCGGCTGCAGCTGGTGTGTACTGCCTGTAAGTTAAGCAAATTATGAAGTCCAAGGAGTGTCAAATACTTGATCCAGTATACACTTCTGAGGATAGAAAGGTGAAAGCAATCTTCTGGGTGGTAACCCATAGGCTGAAGCAGGGTTTTGTGTGATTCTAGATAAATCAGTTTTTAATTTGTCACTATAGAAGAAGAAGAGTAATGCTTTTGCTCCTCCCAGGCTGGTGTGAGGCTTAGGACTGTAATATACTTGTGTTACAGTGAGATGGCTTTATGTACACAGCTAAAATGGTTTGGTTCTTATCATCTCTGCATAGAATTGGATTTAAAATAAACTGACATAGCGATAGGACTTGGAGGAATGTTAGGCACTGCATGTACTATGTGAAGGATGTAAAAGGAGAAACAAAGGGTGCCAATGCTACAAATGCGTGTGATACAGGCAGAAAATGAGAAGGAAGACCAGGATGAGTTATTAGACAAAAGGAGTACTAAGAGGACAAGGTCATGAAAGCCCAAAGGATGAGATTTCAAGGTGAATGTGATCAGCAAGCTCCAAGGATGCATTAAAAAAACAAACACACACACACACACAAAAAATTAACTGGAAAAGCTGGGAACTAAAACCCAATAAAGTTGCAGTTTAGTAATTTCTCTGTTTATTGCTCTTGGAGGAAAATACAGCAGTAGAAGCAGAAGGAGGTGAGTTAAAAACAAGTTTTAAGCCCAGAGCATGAAGTGGACAGATTTTTAATCTAAATTTAATGAGAGTTGTTCTTTAACTATAGGTAGATGAGGTATGTCAGAAATAGCTAGGCATCTCTCCAACTTGCTTTAAACTGATACAAATGCAACTGAATTCCTTGGACTTTCAGCATTGTTAAACTGGGCTAAATGAGAAGAGAGTTATTTTCACAAACTTCAGAAATGCAAACAATAACTTCCTGCCACAAAGAAACTGAAGAGTTAAAGACTTTTCGATGCATATTCCTTCAGCAAACATAGTGGAGATGAAGGTCACAGACTTGAAATTCAATAATCCAGCTATGGAACAAATAAGAAAAGCACCAAGGTACAAATATGGTGCCTGGCTAAATCCTAATGATAGTTATTAATTCATGGGCTGATTTGGCTTCAAAAGTCTTTTGTTCTTTCCCTCTCTTTCCCACATGTCATTTGGGATACAATTAATGGTCTTGGTCTCAGTTTTTACTAAGCTTTAAGTTCTGCTAATGTGCTGAGCTACTTCAGGTTGTCTTGACAGACTGTTCCCCAGTGTGGTCAACAAATACCGAGTTCAACAAAACCCATCTTCAGGTATATGAAGCATGTGCCATATTTTATGATTGGAGCACTTTGCCTGCAGCACAAAACAATTTAATGAAGGTTGTGGCCCAGCAACAAAGCTGCAGAAAAGAGACAAAGCTGCAGAAGAGTGGTGGTGGTAAGGAAACTCTGGAAGACAATGACTATTTATATTACAATATTGTCTACACATGCAAGAAATGTTTTCCAAGCATATAAAGACTCTATTCATTACCAAAGAGTTTGTTCCTTAGCATACAGCGTAAGGACAAAGCACCACAAAAAAGCGACATATGGTATACAAAGCAAAATGACCAGCATGATCGTTGCCAAAACTGAGGGGGAAGGGACTTCCTCCTCTTTCTTCTCTAGTTACTCTTCACTTGCTAACGTGGTATTTCCAAGATAGCCAGTTCCTTGTCTGTGTCAGTGAATGTTGGAAAAGGACTTGACTGGTGACTAGGTAATGATGGAACAGATTGCTTTGCAAAAGAGTGCACATGGAAAGTCTTCAAAGTAATACCAGTCACGATGAGGATGTTGTGGAATAAATTTAATGCAAGGTCATAGTTTTTTGTCACCACTTAGATATGGATCTGATCTGTTTATTAGAATTAAAAAAAAAAAAAAGGTTGGTCAATGAATAACTTTCCTGTTTTCATTAAGCAGTAATAATGGCTGCATTTATACCATGTGTTGTGTATTTCATGTACTGCAGCAGTAAGGTTGTATAAGCAACCAAAACATAATCTTTGAAGCTCCAGGAGAAGGGGGAATGCAGGATAACAAGAGTAGTTTGTTTCACAGAACAACATTAGCCTAGAAATTAAATAAAAAGTCTTATCCTCAGATAGTTTAGAACAGGAAAAAAGTCCCTGGGATTCCAAGCTCAGTTTTTCACTGCTGCCAGAAGGCCCTTGGAAGCTACACATGCTCCTGAGGTTGGTGGAAGTGTAAAGCCTCAGTCAGAGAGTTGTGTGTCCACAGCAGCACCACAAAATTCAAAACTTGGGGGCTTGTAGCATTTGCTCTCTCCCCCCCACCCCTCCCCCCAGACCCCACTCTACTGTGTTCTTCAGCCTGACTGCTCTTACTCTGCTTAAACCATTATTCATGATCTCAGTGACATTTTTCAAGCTTGCTTTTCATACTAGCAAGTGAACTGTAACAGGTTTGCAGCTTTTCCAAATAAAACTAGAGAACTGGTTTGTGTGAGTTGCATTCTCTGTTGAACTCACTTCCTTTCTAATCAGGACAAACTGTACAAAGTACATCCACAAGGCTATGCAAATGCTCCTTTGTTGAATGCATGCTCTTTTCCTGAGGTGCAGAAAGGGTCATTGTCTCCCAGATCATCTCCCAGATACCTCCCCTGCCACTGTAGCTGCAAAAGGAGGAAAGGGTCACCCAGTAGAGGTGATTAGGAAGATGCAGAGATTGACTGGCTCTGCTAGCGCCACCATGACAGAGCGCATGACCCAGGGAGCACATGACCCAAGGTCTTGTCAAGTCCCTCTGTGGCCAGGACAAGCTGAATCTCAGCAGTTTTCAAGATCGAGGCTTCAGGTCTCTGCTGTGCCAAGAGCTTGATACTCTCCCTGTCACAGCATGAAGTGGCACACAGCCCTCAGGACAATCAGGCTCAGAGCCCTGAAACTAATCCCCAGTACCCTGGATCTCCTCCTGTCCCACTTAGTGCTTGTTGATGCCATTCTGGAGTTGCCCTAAAAGTTTTTGCTGAAATTAAAATAATAATTTGGTGGTTTATCACTGAATATCATAATGGTGTAGTGTTTACAGAAAAAAAACCCTTTCATTATAATCTGAGATTATAAGGGTTGGGCTAAATTATAAAGAGAAGTATTCTCAATTACTTTGTGTAAACTTGTGTTTAATATTATGTTTAATATTGTGGGATTCCTCCAGGCTCTTCAACTAAAGTTGTTTTTGCTGTCCCTAAATCTGCCTGAAATTATATGCATTTGCTTCTCTGGGAATATAGCCTATTTTTATTACACCAAAAATATGGTTAGGGTTGATCCAGAGAGATTTGCACATTAAAATGTTTAACTACTTTCATGAGTATTATGTTAAGGAAAAATGAATTATGCTAGTGAAGTACAAGACAATGTCCTTTTATTCTATTTAAGTGAAAATGCTGCTACCAGATGTCCGTATCTGTAAAGCGATGGAAATGCAGCCCAGCTTAGAAAATGCTCCTAACTGACTCATTCCAGTTTTGTCCTCATTTTAAACTTTGTACCATGGAAGGTTCAAAAGCTTTTTCCACATTGTTTGTGAGGTTTCTCCAGAGGGAGTATTTCTGGCTTTGGTTACAAGAGAACTCCCTCTCTTGCTAAATATTGTCAATTATGTACATTTTTGGCCTCTAGCTTAAGCAAGCCAGGAGGCCCTCAGGGTGCTTAAAGTCCAGCTATGGACAGAAAGTTGTTTTTAAAGAACATTTTAAAAACACTATTTGGAATCCACATACTGACACAGTGATAAGCATTTTTTTGAAAAAAAAAAAAAAAAAGATATTTTCATCTGTATGTACCTCAAATTTGTCTGAACCGCTCCAGAACTGCACTCGGTTTCAGTGCAGAGAAGTCTTCTAGCATGAGGACAAGAGACTCAAATATAAAGAAAGTCTCTCCAGTGCTTTGTAGGGCCGTAATCATAACATGACCTTTTCACTTTGCATCTGATATGTACTTCCTGCCCCTGTGTCATCATGATTCAGCATTGTGACATGCTGAAAGATCATCAAGGTGGAAACAATGCCGAGCAGTGTTAAGATGGTGTGGCCTGCCATGATTATTTTGCACGTACCTGATGCATTGCACATCATATTTTCTCTTTCCTGGTCTTTCAGCTGCCAGGCACGTAGTGCTCTCCTCTGTCAGTGCCTGTCCTTGTATTCAGGAAAGAGAACAGCCCTGGACCGTGGGCAAGAAGGACAGTTTACTCCGTGTTCCTTGATTTGGGAAGCTTGAGAGCACCTCAGCTTATGCATTACAATATATCCAGCTATTTAATGAGTTACAGTCTCAACGTTTTTCTTCCTCAGAACCTAGAAACTGTTACCCGGAGCTCAAGAACTGTCCCTGAAGCCATAAAGATGTATCCATTAGAAGACTGGACATTTTATCTCTAGGTGAAGTAGTTTCTTTTGCATCTCTTCAGTCGACTAGCACAATTTCTGGTATCACTAAATTCCTTTTCTCATTGAGGCAGTTTTACCAGTAAAAGAGATTGTAAGAGAACAGTGAGCTTAAAACATTTGCTGCTATGAAACAAGAAACCTGCCACAGTAATTTAAGAGAGGAAGGAAAAGGTAATAGTGGGGGAGTTTTGGAGCTGATAAAAGCCACCAGGTGTCATTCATCAGTAATACTTTTTTTTTTTTTTTTTTGATGAGGCAATTTCTGGAGAAGAATGGGTGCAGGCTTCATTTTTGTTTGTTTTCCTAGTGAACAATGGTGGCCTCCCCTTTTCTTGAACAATAGGGGTACAATATTGCAGTTCACATTTTGTTAAACTATCAAGATAGCACATCTGTCCTGAAGAGCTCACCTTTGCCAGGCCTGGCTACAGACACACACAAGCATTGTGAGCCTGAACCCTGAAGAGCCACTGCAATCTAGGTGGACTCGGTACAGCTCAGCACCGTGTTCTGCACTCCCCGTTCCCCTTTCTGCCAGGGCAGTACCTGTGTGTTCCCATGCACCCCTCTGATGCCTATCAAGGTGCAACATCCCATTGCTCTCCTGCCATTGCCCCCCTCAGTGTCTCCCTCATCACAAGGGCTTTGTGATGCCTTTTCTTGCATTTCTGTTGTTATCTAAGTCACAGGCTTTTACTCCATACCCTTCTGTTTGGTTCTTGTGCTTTCTGCAATACTTTCTTTGGTTGTGCTGCATTTAAGTCACAGTGTTGTGTTGCTGGCCACCAGTAGGGGTGGTTCGGCTCCCTCCAGCACCATGCTCCTTAGCACCATGCTTCTCAAACCCTTTGGTGAGTCAGTTCAAGAGAATAGTTTTCTGTTGGATTAACAAGTTGGATTGGCTTACTTAGTGGTTTGATGTGGTGCAAGAGAGGGTGTGGACCAGCCGGGCCAGGAGTCAGGGAGGAAAAAGCAGGACCACCCAAGTCAGGACGGTAAGCTGACTCAGTCATGTCATGTAACTTCACCCACATTTACTTCATATTATATAACTCGACCCAATTCTACTTTCTCCCTAACTGAGAGAGAAGTCTTTCCTTTCAAATCTGTATTAAGAGAATT
This sequence comes from Pezoporus wallicus, assembly GCF_028554395.1. NCBI lineage: Eukaryota > Metazoa > Chordata > Aves > Psittaciformes > Psittacidae > Pezoporus > Pezoporus wallicus. Next base: position 8,902,011 of record NW_026637663.1, read on the forward strand.
AGCAGATCCAAAGTGCAGGATATTCTATACCAAGCGAGGATAATGCCTACCATCACCTGATTCTTGCATTTAAGGATATGACGAAAGGAGGTTTAGTTTATTGACTCTGAACAACATGCAAGGGACTCACATTTGTAAGTTGTTGGTTTTTTTTCTTTTCAGTTTTTAGAATTGAAAAGGTTCTGTCTGTTGGTCAAAATAGTTCTTAAGATTTTAGAAGTGAACAAATGTCTTACTAAAAATTGTGGTATCGCTGCACACTCATTATAATGGTGTTCTGTGTCTTGTTGTTTCCTCCACTAACAAGTACCTCTCTCTGTGCAAATACTCTAATACCACAGTAAAATATTTCAGCATCTTATAAAGCACTTCCCAAGCAACTTCTACCGAGGACAGATATTTACTGAACCAGGAATGCTAGCAGTGAATATATAATAATTTAAATTCCTGTATTAGTATGACTGAATTGTGTGTTCCACCTGCATGATCTGAACTGACACTATTGTTTTCATGTACTTTGATGGATATTCAGATGGCACAACACTGTTAATGAATCCAGTAAAACATAATGCTGGAATTGTACGCTGGAGAGCTTTCACAAAACACTACCTAAATATTAGGTCCTGGAAAATTAAACTTACCAGAAGTTCATGCAAGCACAAAGCTAAATACGAATTATTAACATCTTTGGTGTGTTCTTTGAGTGATAGTACATGCTACAGAGCTGTAATTAGGGCTGGGTTGCGTGAGTCTTGCTATCATGCTGCATCAATTTGTCACTGTTAGAACTGCTACCCCTGAACCTGTTCCTTGCTCACCCAGCCGGCTAATTAGTGACCTAGAGATAAAGTGGCATTTATTAGTACTAGAAGAAATTGCCTTTCATTTTTATGCAGAAGCAAAAAACAGGTCAGCAAGCAATTTACACATTCTTCATCCACCCACAGTGCAATGGACAATTATAATGCTTATCTTGTCAGGAGGTGGATTTCACTTTTTTCCCTTACTGTTTCATTAGGCTTACATTTTCTCCCTGGCATTATTCTCTATCTTTTAGTTGTTATTGGTTGGTTGTGTCTTTTTTGTTGCTGTTGGTTGGTTTGTTGGTTTTGGGGGGGGGAGGGTCGGGTCTAATCTCGGACTGTGTCTAGTGCTAGGATCATGTTCAGGAGTTTTCATTAAAAAAACAGATTCCTGAAAGGGTTCCTCAGATTACAGTTTCCTCACTGTGTTATAGAGTTTGAACTGGAGGAGGGGATAGTCAGAGAACAGATGACTCTGTCCTCACCTATTTACCAAATGGTACACGTTGTTGAAATTTGGATGGGAGGCGATGCTCCTGCCTTGTGCAAACATACCCTCCAATAAAAGCCATGTGCTGTGTGTAAAAGTAGTGAAGTGCTTGCTGCTTTGCTTTTCGTTTTCTTTTTTTTCTTTTTTTTGAACAGCAACTTATCAATGTGCGAGGCCAAACATGGCTGCTCATATCCACACAAAGGCTCGTGTTTGTGAATATGCCTATTCTGCGTACCCAGCCTGGCTCCTACCTTATTTTCGCTAGGATGACCATTCCTCCTCTATGTTAACATATATTCTGTATTTAATCTGTGACATGTGTAAAAGAAATGCTGAATCGTATCTTTGTGGAGCAACACTCAGCAGTGCATTTGTTAGTGGAACTTTATTTTGAATTTAAAAATACCAGCTTCAAGAGACTGGATCTTTTAAGAAAAAGAAAAACCAGCACAAAGCTGAAAAACAGTTCTCTCTCTGTTATCTCAAAATAGCACTGAATTGCAGATCTAGGATAAAAATCAATTGAGAACGTGTGCTCACGTTCGAGAATCTGCCTCAAGCCTCTGATTTTGCATTTGTAGTCCAGATATGGATGAGGCATGTTGGGAAGAAAACTTCTTCAAAGCTTCATAAATGTCAGTGTATAACATCAAATAGTTGCCTGGTGCACAATGTATTTTACTGCAAAGGTTTACTGAATGCTAGCCAAAGCTATGAAGCAAGGTGCAGGCTCGTTTCCCTTTGCAAGCCTTCAAAGCAGCTAGATGGGAGCCCTTCCAGAAAGCTCTCTGGAAACTTTCGTCTAGCCTCAGCGCTCTATAAATAGAGGAGGTCTTCATTCCCGAGGAGGTTTTGCAATGCTGTTCTGCAGGGGAATGCCGAGCTCTAATGGAAGCGGAAGGAGGGTTATGGAGTGTCATGGTGGGACTGGGAAGGGGAATGGGATCTCCTTGAATGTGAGATAAGGTCTGCAGCAGATTGAGAGGAGAATAATTAAGATGAAATGCTCTTCCTGAAAACGTGTGTGCAAGGAGAAATTCCCTTAGATCCTACACTGAAAATACTGCCAGGAGAGTGGAAAATGCAGCCACACTGACTGTCAACTGAAATGACAAAGAAATATATATTATTTCCTCCAGCAATCGAGAAACACACCTGAAGAGATCATTCACCCTCCAGAATGAATGGAGAAATAGTTTCACTGGGATCAGTGAAAACAGCAGTAAATGCTGCTAGAATTACTGTAGTTTACCTCATAGAAATTTAATTGCCCTAATGGACTGTGATGAGTGACATGATATACGATGCAGTAATCACGAACATAACCCTGGAGTAAGTCTCAAGAGCAACACACTTGGAATTTTGTTCCTAAAAAAATGTGCAAATATAGAAGAAAACCTGCTGACTGCTACAGAAGCCAGAAAAATCTGTCCTAACATACGTCCTTTGATTGTGTCAGCAGATTAAAAAGCATCGTCTTCCAAAATGTAGCTACCGTGTATTTCTCAAGATTTACCTACAGTGTAAAGGTGGGGCAAAAATTTTGTTGGGGTCAAGCTTCATGCATTGTTTTCAAACAAAATTACTTTTAAAATGGGACTGAAAAAGGAAATTTCACTCTGATTTCTGATAGCTCGGCCTCATGGTAATATCACAGTCTTGGTTACTGTACACTTGAAAAAGGAATGCTCCATTGCCGGTTTGATTATTTTGTGGGGAAAAAAATCACAAAATATAAAAAAGAGGCTTCATTCTGACTAACCACAGTAATTTGGAGCCAACCAAGCTAATTTGGGAGACAACATTCTGTCTGCAGAAGAATGAAAAATGAAAGCAAACCATGTTCCTGCTCACAGACTGCATATTGAACACACTGAGCTATAGATAAGTTACCATTTGATCTCAAAGACCTTTGATATACAGTCTTTAAATGTTTTTATTCCTGCCAGCAGAGTTTCAGACTTAAGAGCGTTCTTTATTTTGCTGATACAAAAAGAACACGGAAATGATAATAGAGGAACACTTTGCCATTGCCCTAAGAGATTGTCATCCCTCTGCCTTTGTTACAGTGTTATCCAGATACAATTTCTTTAAAGGTGAAGGAGATGTGCTTTCTGTGCCAGAACAGTACTTACTTCTTTCAGAATGCTGAGGTTTTATGGTAGAGTTTTAAAATAAGAACAATCTGATCTTAGATGGGCTAGAACATATGATACAATGTGCTAATTATAAGGTAAATTACAAGGAAATAAAAACAAAAACAAAAACATAAGTGATGACGAATTCCTGGCTTTTAAGTACACCATGACAAACCATGTACAGATGGGAAGGGAATTCAAACAGTGGCATGCATTAGCTCCCAAGCACTTCCCTTTGCTTTTTGATTCCAGTGAGCAAAATGATCCTAGACTATCCTAGCCGGCTTCAATTGAATTGTCTACTGCTGCAATCTCAAAGGCCAGAGTGGAAAGAGTTTTCTTCATGTAAACAGGTGTAAAGGAAAAGAGCAGTCACTCCGATGTTGGTGTAATCCCTCTGAGCAGCTTCACAGAAACCTTAAGGCTGCACTGAAGAGGAGCACACATAGCTGACATGTGTACAGTGGTTTTCAGAATACTTTCTTAATACTTTGACAATTACTGAAATACATGGTTCATAAATTGGTCTGGCTGCGTGCTGTGTTGGTGTGAGAATGTCTGAGAAAGAAGGGAGAGGCCAGAACTTGTTTCCAGGTGGTTTATTGACTGTTAAACTCTTCCAGCCAGATAAAAGCAGCAGCAAATAACCTGATCCATGTGTTACAACACTGCACAGTCTCACCTTCTCCCTCCCTGCATCGTATTTCCTATCTAGGTCACTGCATTGTGAGGCTGTTGGTTTAACAGATAATGCTTCCACATGTTGACCCAGACGCCGTGAAGACAAGCACATTTTCAGGCTATTCATGCAAATTACCAGTGTCCTGAGCCTGCTCCTGGCACGTACTTTACCTTCCTCCTTGCTGGTTTGGTGCTTGGTATGGTTTGCCCAGCCTTATGGCTGGAATGGGCTATACCAACAGCTTTGTAGATAAAGTCATCTTGCCATCAGCCTGTCAAACATAAATTCCATCACTACCTTGCAACTGCTATATAATTAAATGTTCTCCTGCTAGGCATACTCTGGTTTAATGGGTTTTATGAGTCATGGCAGCAAAAGGAAAGGAGAGTCCCCCAAAACAAGAATGGGCACAAACACCCCCTTGATAATCATCATATTTAGACAGACTAAGGTTCTTGCTTGTCCAGAGAACTGAACACTAGGTCTCCTCAGATCCCTTGTCAGAGTATCACACACTGATGCTCACTAAGGTACCTGGAGAAAGCGATTTTGCAGTTTGGAATTACTTGAAGTAGTACAGACACTTGCAAGGAAGTGGTTTGCTTTGAGTCTGTGGCATATTAGTTTGACAGTGTTTGAGAAGGAAGGAAGAGGTGAGAACTTGCAAATTCTGTGCGCTCATAAGCTCAACCCCAAATGCATCTACCCCACAGGATGTGTATGACATGAATGAAGAGAGCATGGCCCTCTCCTTTAGATTGCCAAGGTCCAGTCAAGATCCCATGGTTTAAAGCGGCACCGAAACAATCTCTTCCTAGCTGCAAGCAATTAGGTGCATGAAAATCACTGGTGCAAGAAGGCAGCTCAGTGGCTTGGAGTTCCTCTGACCAGACTCACCCTCTTGGTGTGGCTTGTGCCGAACACAACAAGCTATGGAAAGTAAATGTCAGCTGCATTAGCTTCTAGGCCATATCACCACAAAGGTGTGTAAGCCAATCTTTAAATTCCAGGTCTGTCATCTGAAGAGATTACAGCTCACCCAGCACTCAGGCACACACACTCCCTGCCAGCTTTCCTTGACCTATTTACAAGCAATGAACTAGATACAGGCAGACCTTGTGCTTCAACTGCTTGAGTTAGTGCTGCTCACTTTGACTCAAGAGGGCCAAGGGAAGCATGTACAAGCAGTTTTGCTGACAAACCTGGGAGGGTGGTCATGGTTAGCAGGTAATGAGCCAGGGAGGGGTAGACTGGGACATAAACCCTTCTACTACAGCTGGAAGACGACTTGGGTCTCCAGCCTGGTTGTGGCCATATGGAACAGAATACAGGCTATGACTGCTGAAGCAGGACTTTGAGAAAGGCTGTTCCTTCCCTTCTTCTCCCCATGCCATCCTAGGGGGTGTTGCAGCTGCCCCAGCAGCCTGTCTGCTCCTCCTGTGGCTGCCCTTCTCTCTCAGGACTGAGCACTATGTCTTCATGCAGAGGCTGTCCAAACCATGCTGAGCTGACTCGTGTCCCATGCTGGCAGCAGCACACAGCACAAACGACAGGGCTCTGTGCAGTCCCTCAGATGGGACAAGGATCGGCCTCTGCTGCAGCCCCTCTGCTGTACCGTTAACTTAAGCTGTGCATCTATCTGGGTCCCATTGCAAATACCAAATTAAACCGTTAATACCCCTGAGCAGGGATGGAGGGTTAAATCAGATGAAAGATTAGAGTACCTGAGCAGGATATATGCTTAACTAAGGGCCCTGAGTCTAAAACTGAGATCCCAAATCCCCCCAGTCAGCTGGCTACACCCTGTTGGTCCTTGGCACCTGCCTGCTCAAGACCAGGACCCCAGCCTCATGTGGTGGGCATCCTAACCCACCAGCAGGAGAAGAGTGGCATGTGAAGTACTGTGCAAACCTGAGGCAGGTGCCTGACCTGCAGAAAGCTGTGGGATTCACACACAGCCTGCTCCTCCTGACACAGCCAGTCCTCAGGCATTTTTTGAGGTAGCCACCAAAGTATCTGCTTGAGGTGCTGTCAGAAGAGCAATGCCTGTGCAAGCAAGAAACAGTCCATACATGAGAAGCATGGGAGTTCTGGCATACAGCACCTTCAGTTTGTACATTAAGGAAAACTGAAAAAAAAAACCCAAAACCAGTAAATAAAACTGTCTGGTTGTTCTGGCTCAGGTGACTGGACACTGAGACTAGGTAGTGTGAGTTAGTATACATTAATTTCCATTTCTTTATCTTTTATAAGCTGTGAAGTTCATGCTCATATGACTTCCTCAATCTTCACAGGCTTCAGCTCTGATCTCTTTTTAAGCCTTGATATATCCATTCTATTTTTAGTCTTGCAGACTATTTTTGGATAATATCTACATGCTGTAGTCTTTTTTTAGCTAGCCTGACAGCCAAAATTGTGCCAGACTCTCCTTCTTTCATACCTTGATTGCTGCAACATCCTTTCTCTGGTTGTGAGATGCATACACGTTTGTCCTGCTGTTATTTATTCCCAGGGCTGCTGCAAAACTTGTTCTCTTTGCTTGCTGTTTTGTCAGCCCTTTCCACTGACCTTATCTCAGCAGAAGTACTCAATTTATACAAGCCCATTTATATTGTGGGTGATGTATTTACTCTATATGTGCAGATGGACTTATCTGCACACGCACAGAGAGTGAAGTAATTTTGCTGCGCCCCAGGTTACTGCAGGAAGGAGTGCAGCCAGAGGTGTCCTGCTGCTGGGACACCACCAAGTGCAACATGCCCCTCGGGGCTCGCTGTGGATGAGCTGCAGGCCATTGAATCACTGTCAGCGGCTGTTTATTTCCATCATCACTTTTTCTGATGTCCCAAGGCCCCATTGCTGTCGCATCAAGGATATGAGCCACTCCCATGATGGGCAATAGCACAAGGAGCCCTGCGGAAAGGTGAATGCAAGATGCCAGAATAGCCCTGCCATCCCAGAGCAAATTCCTCCTGCCCACAGCCTAATTGCTGTGAGCTCCAAGTTGCCTCAAGAAACTGGTTGACAAAGAGAGGATCTAGCCAAAGGACCTGATTTTCATTAGTATAATCTGTGATGGGCCACTCAGAAGCAATCTGCAGTCAGGTAGCTCAGAGGCCATTCTTCCCTGGTAAATCACCTGCTAGGATCCTACATAGACTCCTACTTCTTCACCAGCTCTCCTGCCTTTCTGAGATGTTCTGTGAGTTATCTGGGGGCTTATTTTAAGGAAAAGGATGGCACTGATCTGCAGTCTTCTAAGGCACATACTGTACATTTGGAAATACTCTAAAGCTGCTCTCAGCAAGCACAGATTGAGTTTTCTGATTTTAAACCATCAAACACAGCTGCTTGTCTTTGCTTTCAAAGCCTTCTGAGCCTATCTTCATATTTTTCCATGGCAAAACACAACGTGAAATCCCACCTTCAAGGAGGTGCCCCATACTTGGGTTTTATCCCTGCAATTTTGTGCTGTCTATCACACTGCCTTTAACTTTCAGGAGATGCTCCCAGTGATGATCCAGTTCCCAAAAGTTCCTTAGACCTGTCCACAGTCAAACTGACAATGGCAAGGCTGCTGGTGCTCCACTGCCCCTTGGGCTGGCCAGGCAGTGATACCACAGTGCTACTGCATTTCTAAATGGGCATGATATTAAGTGGTATCACATATAGAAGACTGCTCAATTTCTCTTCATACTGCAAAAAAGATTAGCTAGCACTTTAGAAATAGACAAAAATAGACATATAGGCTCTGGGTTCATGCAGATAGTCATACAGAGAGCTTGGGAAACAAAGATCCCAAGCATGATAGATATAATGAAATAAAGTATTCTAGATTTTTTGGTGAATTCTGTTCTCTTACTGTTGCGCAGAATTTCCCTTGCAGGCGAATCTAGGACATCAATCTGCTTTATTTTAAGACAGTAGTTTCTTCCCCCCCCCCCCCCCCCCATATTCTAATGTTAGTCTTTTGCAAAATATAAAAGTTTAGACATTTTAGCTTGTCTGTGGAGACAAACTAAAATAGAAAATGGTAACGTTATCAAAATGCAGAAATAATCATCCCCACCTGTTGTGCAGATAGCATAAAGACATTTTATAACAGAATAGCAAATCCCAAATGAGAACTGGAAGAAATTTAGTAGTATAAGTCACCTCTCTATCATCCAAGGTAAGGCTTTTGCCAGTATAAACTGGTTTGGTTACAAAACATCACAGTTCTTAGTGCAATTATTATACTAGGAAAACTAGTAGATCCAGACTGCCTACAAAAACATGACTGCAGCAGCCACCAATATCCTGAGGACTTTTTATGCCAAAGTCAGACCAGTTGCAACTCCTGATTTCATTGAAAGTTATTCCAAGAATGACTTTGTCCCACTGGACTGGATTCCCTTTCATGACAAGAGCACAAAGTGCACCTCTATAAAGTCACACATTCCAGAAAATAGGTAAAAAGTAATTTACTTTCTTTCAATGGTTGGGGAGGGACTGTGGTGTGAAAATGAGCCATTTCTGTATTGCTGCAGGAATTCTGCCACTCCAGTAAGTATCCAGCCTCCCACCAGCATGCTGCCCTCTTTATTTTGGAGGCTTGTGACCTTTATGCAGCTCCAGGTGGCCTCTTTTTCCCTCCTAGACAGCACAGCTAGGCCTCAGAGTCAACACAACAGTTAACTAGAACTGCTTTTAGCTTGATAAATATATCTGTGTGAAGGCATTGTGGGGCATGTGTGAATCCAAGTGGGGCCAAGTTGCAGGCTGGGGCAGCCACGTGTTGGGCAGGAGGAACTTGCTCCCTCCCAGCATGTAAGCAGTGGAAACTTGCAGCACATAGGGCATGGCAATGTTAATCCCTCTCAGCTACACCACTTTCCAGTCCCACGCTTTGGTTTCCAGCAGCTCTCAGGCAGCCTGGTGAGGAGCACGTTAGGTTACTTGCGAATGGACATCTTGGGGACATCCTGGGCACCTGGCCCCACACTCAGCCTGGGTTCTTACCACTTTGTGAGGCTTTTCTGAGCTCTCCTTCTATCTGTTCTGCTGTGTTGCAGCTTTCCTAAGCCTGACAGAGAAATAAAAGCACCATCTTCCTTTCATCAGGATGAACAGAGCTGCTTCTGGGCCTTGTGGCAGCAAGACACAGGGAATGCTGGCGTGAGTCAAGTTTGGCTTTCCCCATTGGCAAAGTAAGCAGCTGAAATGGTGGTGGCTTTGCTACATATTTTAGCTACATCAGAGCTTGGGAAGCTGAAATGGGAGGGTACAAACTAGTGTCCCTGCTCTAACCTCTGCTATTTCCCCTCCTGCAATGGTAGTAGGACAGCATACCGAACTCTTCAGGGTCTTCTGCCAGCTCCCTGTTCTATCTTGGCCATTTCATCTTCTTGTGAATGCCGTGAACCAGTCCCACTCCTGGCTATTTATCCTTGGAGAGGCAAAAGTCAGCTTTTCTGGTTCAGTGGGCATCTCAGAGAGACACAATCAGGTGCCCTGAAGTGCAGCATAGCCAGCACCAAGCACCAGGCTTGAGCTTGGCATGTCTTGGTACCTTCACTTATGATTAATGCCAACCTCTTTAACTTCACACTGCAGCAGCCTAGGAAAGTGCGTATAGTCAGTGACTGGTCCTTTTTAGAGGTGCTGTTCCATTGCTAGGCTGTGTGGAGCTCTGCAGGATCAATATTGAGGAGAGCCCGCTTCACAGGCTGGCTTCTGTGGTCAGCTCAGACCTGACTTTGCATTGAACATGACTCAGAGTGTCCCCTTCACTGCACTGTGTAGCACTGTGTAGGCACATGCATCTGCAAAGCAGGTGCAAATCACTGTTGTTCATATGTGGGGTGGGAATGACCTTGCTCAGGTATCAGGCTCTGTCTCCTGGGGTGCTTTACCTCCATGGAGAACCAAGCCTTGGGCTTCTTTCCACTCCCCTACTTGGGTGAGGAGTTTGTTTTACTGTGTCAGGTTAGGTTTACCCAACTTCACTGGGTTAGGAGTTGCTTCCCATGCAGCTCAGCTGTTCCATCTCAGCAGTAGCTGCCTCCAGGGGAAGGGGAGAGTGGGCAGTGAAGCACGGACACCCTACAGCTGTAGGACTCTACCTGTGTGGATGAGTTAACTGCCTTTGCCCACTTCTGCAAACTACTGCAAGGTTTATGCACTTCAGTATCTGCCCTGTATGCCTATCACTTACTTATTAAAAGCCTGATTGTTGTTCCCCTTCATCTGTTGCACCCAACTGCAGTTTATCCTAATTTGGATTTGGAAAAACCTTGTCACCCAGATTACGTTAGCAGAAGGTGAAAGTAAGCAAGGAGGAAACAAGGGCAACTGCATATATTCCATGTGGGTAGATTACTTGTTCCTTTCTTGTGGAACAACTGTGGATGCTTTTCTTACAGAAAAAAAAAAACTAAAAAACACCCCACCCCCTCAGACCCCCACAAAGCACACACAGAACCCCCAAACAAGCAATAAACAATCAACAATCAAACCAAACCAACAAAAAGCCCCCAACCAAAACACCAAACAACCCCCAGACTTCTGACTAACACCAGGCATGCCCAGCTGTATGCACGTAGCTGAGTGATGCCCCCACAGAGCAGGGCACATTCCATTTACTTGGCTCTTTGGGATTAACTGTCCCTTTCATCAAATTGGCTTGGACTACTGTTGTTGTTGATCATGCAATGCAAATCTTCTGAGAAAAACTCCTGGGCTACTGATTACAAAAGATAGTCATTTCGACAACCATCACGTGACAAAATCCAACCCCTCTATGTCGTAGGCAGTTGTTGCCATAGATAGGAACTGTTTCTTGATTACAGGCAGATATAAATATATGCATCCTTTATACTAAGCGATGTTGAATATCTAGTATAGCAAGATGAAAACCATTTATTCCACTTTGGGAAAAGAGCTCTGCCAGAACATGGGAGGATGTGCATTATCTAACATCCTACCTAACACGTGGCAGCTAGGAGCAACAAGCAGGAGGAGAATTACAATGCTTCTGCGTGTGAAACACTATGACTGAAAAGCAGTAGGGTGTAGATTTACCCCCCACCTCATTCTAAATGAAGCACCAGTGTCAGGACCACAGTTGTCCAGGGTGCTCCCCAGAGACACGGGTCAGATTGTAGGAGGGATAAATGGCTTTGTGCAGACACCTCCCTGTCTCTCCAGCACAGGAGACAGAGCTACACTCCTCACCTGGGAGGAGCCCAGCTGCAGTGAGGGAGCAGCGTGGCAGAAACACTGCCTGAAGGGAAGATACTGGTGGTTGTTTCGGGCCACAGTTAAGGAAGGGGGAATCCTAAATGACTGGCTCGTGATTCCTCAGTTGCGGGGGACAGCCACAGCCAGCAGCAGTCAGCACATACAGCAGATCCTGTTATCTCAAGCCCAGAGGTGTGCTTGCGAGGAAGGTTGTGCCGGGACAGTCCCTATGAGATAAGAACTTCCTGTGATGCCAACTCTGAAGCTACACTGATTTACACTAGGATGAAAATAGCCCTTGGAGGTTTTACACTAGTGAAAGGTCAGCCAAACTAGGGCATCAGGGCCAACATATATGGGAGCAGACAAAATAGCAGCTTTTCTCCCTATGTGCTGGAGCTCTGCACTAAAGATAGACTCCTGAGCTATTTATTGGGACAATTGTGTGTCCCCTCTGCCTAGGAACAGGTTTAACTCTGAATGATGTCACCATTAGAATAGGTATTGGACAGGCCAAGACTGTATTGTGCTCACAGAGAATGTAAAATATCCCCTGCCTTCCATAAGCTTGCTCACAGCGTGTTCCCTGTTAACACTTTCTATGTAAACTGGCCAGATCTCCTCAAATCCCATGGGACCCCTCAGTGTCAGCAGAGTTTACACCCACGTGAGCTGCACAGATGGACAAGCTCAGTGCACCTCCTTGATGCCAATGTGCGCAAGGGAAAAGTCAGCTTTTACTTTCCCAACAGACGTCGCTTTCCCAGGGGATGGACACCCTGCAGGTACCCACTCCTTGCCCCTGGCCACAGAAAGCCATTGCTAGCGAAGAGGAGGGAGAGCAGAGAGGAGGCGGCTTCAAGGAGGATTTGGAAAAGCTTCAGTTATTGCAAGGCCAGTACCATGCTGAAGAGAAAAGGTGGGTGGCTCAGTGAATCTGGCATGGCCAGCAGTGCCAAGGTGACAAAGGGCATTTTCCTGGCTGTCAGCCTCGAGCCTGGGGGAGGCGGGTGTAGCTGCACGTTAAAGCAGTGGAGGTGAAAGTGTACATTGCTATGGACACATGTAGAAAGCCAGTCCCTGGAACATGATCAGTAGCTTCAGAGGTCTGAGGTACCCCCTATGTGTTGGTGCACTTGACAGAGCTCACAGTCCTATTTCCTGACCCACACTCTCCTCTGCCCCTTCTTCCAAGAATGAGGTTTTGAAGTTCACAAACACAAAAGAGCACTTCTGTGATGTGCTTTAGCACCTAGTCATTCACTATGGTCAACATGCTGTTTTTAAAGTAGTTGGATCCAGCAAAGATCACGTTAAACTGTTCAAAATACACATTTCTTTCCCCAGTGAGAAAGGTGGCTTGTCCACTATGGATGTGTAGCCATCACATGGATAACCAACAGTAGCTGTGTGCCTCCCCTTCCTCCTGCTCTCCCTATGATCCTGCATGCACCTTCTGGTGATTGCACTGGCACATCTCTTTTGGCTAGACCCCGGGCTTGTTCTGGTAGGTCCCCACAGACACTTTTGCAGCCCAGAGGCAAAGAGCCATGGAATGGCAGGGTCATTGCATGGGGGCTCAGCAACCTGCCTGCCACAGAGCATGCTTGTTCCCTGTTGCCTTGGTGGAGGAAGCACCTGGGCTGTAGAAACGAGATGTTTAACTACTGCCTGAGATCAAAACGAAGAACACCTTTGGAAACCTGGCAAGTACTAAGCAATGCCCGGGGCAGCTGGAGAAACAGAAGAGGATTTTGTGTTTTGTGCAGCACTGTGAGAAAAGGGAGCAACCTTCCTCCAGGGCTGGGAGACAAAGGCTCAAAGATTTGCATCCCAGTCTCGCAACTGGTGAGACACCTGCTTGTGTAAGAACAGGCTCCAGGAACGCCTTCCTGGGATGCCACCAGCAGTTGCTCTGAGGACAGGAGCAGGGACAGAGATGGGAATTGATCCCTTGGAACACTGAGCCTGGCCCAGGTCGCTGCAGGCAGGCATAGGGTACAGGCTCTTTGGAAACTAAACACACCTTATACTGAAAATTGGCAACATTTGCTGCTGTCTTCCTCTATGGGAAGCCGGCTTGGTCATGCCTCTGGTAGCTAGGAACTCGCCTCTAATTTCAGGACTCAGTCTGTTGATGGCCAATTTGCACTCAGATATTTTTGGGTCAGATTGCCCTTCAGGTTAAATAGTTTGTCTTTTTCCTTCCTGTCCCCCCACAGTGTTTATGGAGAGAAATTGTAAGCTCTGTCATCATTTGCTTTGCTGAAATTCTTCCCATGTCTTACAGGACAGGCTGTCCGATCCCCATAATTTTCTGTAATTTGGAATCCCCATAATTTGGACATTTCTTCACAGCACCAGTTCCAGTGCTTTCTGGAAAATGGAGCTAACTGGAACTGTATACAGTATTCCAGATGAAGTTTATCCAGTGCCTTTTCTACAATGCTGTTAGCATAATTTCCACCTTTTTTTCTGTCCATTTGTCACTACAGTGATTGATTCTATTTGTATAATTTTATCTCTCAGGGATTTCTGCCTGTGATACCCATAACTTAACTGAGTGCTGGCAACACCCTCCAGCTTTCTGCTGTTGACAGATTTCATCACACATCAGTCGTGTTTCACAACACTCCTGTTGGGGTTTTGGGTTGGGTTTTTTTTGTGTGTTTGTTTTGGCTTGTTTTTTGGTGTTGTTTTTTTTTTTTTAAATTTTGTATATCTATATATATATAGATATATAAACTGTCAGTAAAAATATCGAAAGCTTTAAGCCTGGTCCTTGTGGAACCCCCTCATTTTAGTATGAGACCTTTACAACGTGACTTATCTTTTTCCCATCAGGCAGTTCCTTGCCCCTTTACAATTTGCCTACTAATCTCCATCTTCTCCAGTTTGCCTTTTAGTCACTTAAGTAGTGGCACTGAATGAAATGTTTACTGGAGTGCAACAGGTGAGAGCTACCATGCTTCCTCTGCCAAAGAGATTGAGTTATCACATCTAAGACAGATAATTGCTTATTTTGGCATGATCTGGTTTTGAAAGACCCATCTTGCATCTTATCCCACTTCCCAGCTACTCATTACATGCAATTTGTAATTATTCATTCCTCTAAATTCGTTCTAAAGGTCTCAGTATGCAGTTGGCAGATATCCGGTGAAGACATATTCCATACAGTTCCTCATAAATCAGATAGGGGATTTTTGTGTGACACATCTGAATAATATGCTATGCCTACTTGTGCTTTCATCAGCTTTTAACATGGTCTATTTTTACCTCTTCACTTATCAGTCAGGTGAGTGCTTGCTCCTGGCAGATTCACTGACCTTATTCAGGACCTTCCATGCAGGCTTTATGTGTTTTCATGCAGTTTATACCTTAGTTCTCAGGTTGTGAACTGTGAATGCTTTATACCTTCAGGCTGCCAGGAGAACGGGTTGTAAAATTTGCAAAGGGTTGCTTGGCTTGGCTGACTGTAGAATACAGAGTTAGTGTTTGAAAGGGAGAGCAAACCAGCCAGGGTAGCTGCAGTGTTTCTCCCTGAAGTCACTCAGGTTCTTTGAGAGCTGCAGTGTTGCAGGAGCAACTCAGGGAGCACAGGAATTTGTTTTCATCAGAGAGATGCTTTCCCTGCCAAGCTGGCAGCAGCTAGAGGTGAAGCCTTAATAGGGAAGCACTTTCATAGTCCCTGTGCTAGGAGGTGAGTCCTCCACCAGTGACTGAGTGACAGAATAGTGACCTTCACCTTCCTTCACCTTCTGATCCCTTTCCACCTATTTATATTTAATTTTTCCTTTCCTTGTTTAGGGAACTCTTTTCATTTCAGAACTACAGAAATGTTCTTCACAGCGACCTTCACAAGCTTTCCAAACAGCTTTTCTTTATTCTCTATTTACCAAGATGCTGGATAGCAGTGAGCGCATGTATGCCTGAGGATTTGCACATTGCAAGGGCAGAATTCCCAAGGTGAGAAAAACAAGTATTGTGTAACACTCAGGTTTCCAGCACAGCAAAGATAAGGTTTCCTTCAATCCTCAAGCTGTTTCCCACAACTGCTCTGAGGGTCATCACTGCAGCCTGCTCTGAGTTACAGGAGATTCTGTAGGAAGTTAATTTCTAGTTTTCATCCTGCATCAAGCCTGTGGTTCATGGTCCCAGCACCTAGGGACCGGTCTACCAGTTAGCTGATCCACTGTGTTTCATCCACCATTCTGGAGTGGACTGATTCCCTGAGGTTCAGCATCTAACTTAACAACCCTAGTGTGGCACAGCCCAAGATAAGAATTAGAGGGGATGCTGATGACCAGCCTAGTGATAGTGTTTGTGCTTTTGCAAGTTAGCCTGCTGTTACAGGGTGTGTTCCCCAGTCATGTGAGGAAACACCAAAGAAAATAACTATTTGCAAGGGTGAACGGGAGGTCAGCAAGATGAGCATTGCAATTATTTGCTAGAATGCCTCCCTTCCTCCTTCCCCCCTCCCGCCCCCCCCCCAACGTTCTTTCTATGCACAAGGATACATGCACTAATAAGCTGGGAAAAGATGGTCATGCTCCTGTGGATTTAGAAATATACCAAAACACTTTCTGCCTTTCAAATTCTATTTCAAATTCCCTGCAAACAGGCTAAAATTTCACTGCCATGGATATTTATGGGACAATTAAGGCACAGTAATTCATGTTTTGGAGGGTGCTTTCTACTTGTACTTGAGATACTGCTGCCATCCATCCAGTCTAATCCACTTCTCACACTGTCAGGGACATAAGGCAGGTGTCTGTCATCACCTACCAGTTCTATCTCAGATCAGTCCCTTGAAGATGTTTAAGTTGCTGACTTGGTATGTTGCTTCTTTAGTCATTGTTGTGTTTCCTCTTGTTCCTCAGGGTCACCGTCTCTTCTTTCCTCTTCATGTTGAAACAGAGCGTGCTAAAGGACCTGGTTATCTGGCACTCTCAAAACATGGCCAAGGTCAATCTGTTTTCTCCACTGTACTGTTTGTACAGCTGTGGGTAATCATGCAGGCTCTGAAATCTCAGCATTCCTTTTGCTCCCTGGCTGCTTTATGATCACTGTCCCCTGCAGGCATCCGCACT
This sequence comes from Pezoporus wallicus, assembly GCF_028554395.1. NCBI lineage: Eukaryota > Metazoa > Chordata > Aves > Psittaciformes > Psittacidae > Pezoporus > Pezoporus wallicus. The sequence goes on from NW_026637663.1 coordinate 8,918,438, forward strand.
GAAAGTACTTTGATTTCTGGGAAGTAGACATGTTCTTCCAAGACTTCAACTTGTACAGGTGTATGTGTAATGTGTTTTTAATAACAGTGGCTCAAAAGAGCTTACAGGGAAGCTTAGCATTGATGCTGATGACTCCCATATGGGATGTATTCTTGTAATGGAAACAAAGAAAAGATTCCACCCATTTTGATATCATGCTCTTGAACCAGTGAGCAGAGACATGTATCATACATAGGCATCCTTACAAGCCTCCTGCTCCAAGCTTACCCTGTGCTGTGTATCACCCTTACATAGCCCATGGTAAAGTTATAAACCATTAATAAAGGCATTTAGTATTAAAAAGGCATTAGGATTAATGTTTCAGTTATTACAGTTTTCTAAATGAGTATTGATTCCTTGGGATTTGTTGACAGAAATAGATTTTCCTGAAGGACAGGAAAATAAAAACTTCATGCTGACTTTGTAAAGGTGAGGTTATAAAGGCATGTCAGACCTTTTACTAGTTTGCGCTCTGGGGCTATTGTACTGTGGCAGAACTATAACATGTTCAGTCTGTAATCAGCACAGTTTTATTATGATTTCAGTTCTCCATCTCAAAGACACAGCATAGCAGTCAGGGATAGCAGTGCCAGAATTCTGGAGACACCTGGGCAAGTAACAGACTATGACCAGGTCACAGGGTTAGCATCTGTACAGTAGCTTTAGTGAGGAGGTTTTCAGTTTTACCAAACTCAGCATCTTCAAGGTCATTACCCATGACACAAAATTACTAATACCTCTTGACAAAGTCTTCTCCAGCTCATTTTCAATAGAGAAAGGTCTGTAGCACTACTGTACTTCATCTGCTTGTCTTTAATTCTTTGGTTTGATGCAGCTCTGTATAGGAAGTAGCACATAAGGTCTGTTAGTGTGATGCCCAGACGTTGTTCCTAGAGCACCTGGGTACAAAAAGGCAGAACTAACTCAGTATTAGCATTTAAACAAGGTGAAACCTGGTCAGTGCTGGTCACCATGACCCCATGGAGCAGAAAATAACTTGGATGAAAGTAGCAGGTAGGTGCGGGAAGGTATAAAGCTATGTGGGAAGGTAGATGGAAGACTACCAACACACTCTGAAGCAAACACTTCTTCAACGCAAATCTGTAACTGTTTCTTCCCTGCTCCTCACTACTTGTAATATGTAATATTAGCATAACTAATACCATTTTCTAAGGCAAACAGCCATTCTCTCTGACTGAGCTGGTCATGCATCAGACCCTTTCCCTTCTTAATCAGGCCTGGAAGGCCCTGTGCACCAGACAGATTTCTTCTCCCCTTCTACATCAGCCTCAAGTTTCCTAGGCTCCTTACCAGCCTTGAAGTTGTAAGTCCCAAGTGGTACTTGGTCCTCAATTTCTGCTGGACAGCAAAACCCATGACCCCCCAGTGGTCAGGGATGTCTTCACTGTCACCAGCTTCCTCCAAAGACTGAGTGTGTGACTTGTATTCTTTTACATGTTTTGAGCCTACATTGTGATTATACACTGATACTGCAAGCTAAGTATTGAGTTTTGACCCTATCTGCAAATGGTCCATGTGATTAGGAACAGTAAGATAACCTGTGCTTCAAATGTTGTGCTTTACTATAGAATTATTACTTTATAATAATAAACTGACCCTGACTATAAAAACCTTGTGCTGTTCTAGCCATAAAATTGTATGCTATGCTGGTCATAACATTCTGTTTAAAAATTAAAGCTTTAAGTGTAACCACAACTTAGTGCCATCAACATTCTGCCCAGGATCCCTGTAGTATTAGGTGACAAAACTCCTTTCACATAAAAATCTCTCCTGGCACAGCTGGGAATAAAGAATCTAGAAGTCCTATGCAAATACCTGGTGCAGGTGTAACTACTCTTGCAGTGGGGGAACAAGATTTATTTCAGTGTAAATATATCAAATATCTCATTTCCAATCTAATAAAACACATCAGATGACTCTTTAGCTCTGCATTGTGGAAGGGGTCTATTAAATGGAGAGGTCAACAACTGAGAAAGTCTGACAAAGTCAAAGAAGGTCCCCAAGACCAGCTGTACCATCAGAGTGCATGCTTAGGGGAGCACTTGCTAATCCTTTTTTTCCATACTCACCATAGCCTCTACACGTGTACCAGCTGCTAATGTGGGCATTGCAGAAGCCAGAGGGTTTTGCACTGAAGCGTGTAGGAGGGATATGCATTTCGTTTGCTTCTTTATCCTGTAGAACAAGGGAAGCTTCTTGTTGGGGTTTGGAGTCTGTCACTGGGAGTGGTTAATATGAGGTGTGCATGATAGCTTATGCGAAGAAGGTTCCCTTAACCTGTCATTTCTTGTGTGGGTGTGTTTTGCCCTTGAGCAACCTTAACTGCTTTTTAACAGAACTTTTTGGTGGGAATTGTTAGGAAAGCATTTCTCTAACTACCTGAGGCTTGCTGTGTTTTTTTTGGCCCTACCTATACCGCAGCATAAAATATTCTGTACACTGGGAATTCTCTAGGCCTGATAGTCATCTCAATGGGACCCAATTTAAACAGAATTATTCCTGGTTTACACTGGCATGAATGAGGGTTTTCCATATATAATGTAATATTTTGCCTCTCTCAGATGCAGACACAAACATCATTCTCAGACTCCTTCTTATAGAGAGTTAACTGCAGATGAATCAGATTAACTCTTTTGCCATTACCTCCAAACTGCAGCACTTAAGAAGGCTGAGAAGGTGAAGGAAAGTATGTATTTGGCACTGCTTATCCAGAGGGTAGTGAGGGCTCAAGGTACTGAAGAGCATCTGAGACTCTTTAAGGTTGGTAGTCTTCAGATGAGAGACATAGGTATGTGTACAAAAAAAGCACAAATCTGCTGTTATGCAATCAGATTTACTACTTCTGATGAGAACTGCATCTTCAAGCTCCATCACTTTTGTGGCTCCAATAGCTGAAGGAAATGTTTGGGGTTTGCTTTGTTTGCAGCTCTTACTCCATCAGCATCTTTTACTGAACTACAATAAACTATAACTTTAGCCTGTACCTTTTCTTTGTCCTGCCACTATGGTAAAAAAAACCCCAGGATTTTACTGAGCAGGCCAAACCAGAGCAGCTGGAAATATGAAGGATCATATAACTTCAGTTATAATTTGCAAGGGGCTCAGAGAGATGCATGGAGAGACGAGGGAGAAAGGTTTGTCTCTGCACTTCACTCCTGCTGCATTAAGGGTGTTGGTGTTGATGTAGATCCAGAATAAAGATATTCTCACCTTGAATTCCTCCAAAGCAATTCTTTTATGTGGTTGCCTCAGTAAAATGAAATCTTTATAAAACAGCTAGCACACCCACCCAGACATAAGCCAGGCACTAACTGTTCATGGTTAGAAACAAACTTTCCCCATGGGTACATTATTCATAGCCGGTCACTTGCCAGTTTTCCCTTGGAAGACATAAACTAAACATTAGGAATAAAAGCAATGCATAGTTGGGTCTCTTTTTTTTTTTTTTCCTGAGCTGGATGTTGCAGCAAACCTGCAGATTCTCTCTGTCCTTCTCTTTTCCATGCACTCACTTACATGTCAGCTTAATCGATAGTGCATTCCCAAATTCTTCCCACTGATCCCCTCAAGGGCTGCACCATGGTGCATTAGCACTTGGGGGAATCCTGCCACTTCCAAGAGAAATCCCAAATTCAACCAGATAAAAAAACATTTGCAGCTTTCAGACATTATTCCAGGAAAAGAGGAAATCATCCTCCCAATCCATCCTGCCAAGACTACAGGCATCTCGTTGTATGAGAAACATAACAGGTTGTTGTTATAACAACTAGAGACCAGCTGACCTCCCACTACCTTTTGTCAACCAGCTGCAAAACTCCTCGGTCATGAAACAGTCTCAAATTGAACATCTGAGCCCAGTTTATGCAATTCCCTTGTGATGGTTTCATAAGCTTTTGTCACTTCACTCAATTGTCTGTTGAAAGTATTCACAATTACACTGGCTAATGTGAATATTGTGGTATGACAGATAGCCCCATGGCTGAGCCCTCCATCTCCAAGGCAACCTCATAACCTTGCTCTAAGAGTACATATGACATAAAACAAAAACCAAAAGGATACACAGAGATAATTTCAGCTCTAACTATCCATAGTGCTACTGCTTTAGCAGAGACTTCAGGAGACATTCCCAGGCTGGTTATTTAAACACTGGAGTGCATCACAAAGATAGCATTTGACTCTAAAGCTATACAAGCCATATGAATATACTGCAAGCACTGTCAGTAAGCCCAGAGATCTTAAACAGTTTCCAAAGAGCTACATTAAAAAGATTGAGGGCATAAAGATATGGTGATTTCATGTGTCTGAAAAATCACTTGGGCCCTACCTCTGTGCAACTTCATTAGCTGAAGCTGTAGGTGTTGAAGCAGCTTCACTATTGTGTTTCTTGAGTTGGATCCACCATGGCTCCTATGTCTGTCCTTCATGGAATATACATTAGACTTGGGCTTTGCCAGAGAAGCAAAGATTAATTTTCTGCTCCCTTGAGCATAATTTCAAGATGGTCTCTGCTGACAAAACTGCAGCAGAGCAAAAGCCTCACCGAAGAATATTGTGTAGGAGTGTTTATTAAAGTAGGTCATTGCCCAAAGCATCGGACTTCAGGGATAAAATTAATGAAGTTCCTACCTCCTGCAGTGGTTGTTTGGATATGGTTTGCCCACTCAGAAAGGCATAGATCATATCTGGTCTACCTACTCATGCTCTGTCCTCACAACCGTAAGTCTTAAAAAAACCTTCTTTTTTTCCATATGGAAGCTAAGTTACTGACCTTGTCTTAGGAGCTGGAGCACAGTCATATGCAACCCATATGCAACATCTCAGTGTGACCTTAAGTCTCTGTTGTCAGTTTGTTTGGGATTTTCCCCCCTACTAAATCCTTGCACTTCCTTTCTCTTACCATTTACTATCTCAAAAATGTTGCTGTTCCTCCTTCACACTTGTGCAGGTGCAGTTGCCATTCTCTTCAGGCATAAAGAAAATCTAACTGTGAGGGGGGAAAACCTTAATTATCAGCTAGAAAAAAGGGAAAGATATTGCAAATAACCTGTTGCCAAAGCAGTTTCACATTGATATATTTAAACTGATTGTCTTACGCATCTCAAGCAAGCTGCTGAGCATCTCTGAGCTCATGCAAAGTGTCACTGAGGCAAACAGAATTAAGTGGAAGACCAAAAATCCACTACCCACAATTTGCTGAAAATTCTTTACTGCTGGGAAACATTTAAATTTCATCAGTCTTTCCACTATCCTGCGACATACATGTAACCAAAACCACTCTGCTTTTTGTCTAAATAGCTGCTGAGAACAGGGAAATAGCACGGTTGAGGGGAAAAAAAGTAGGGCCGGGGAGGGGGGGGCGGAGGAGGGAGGAGGGGGGGTGGGGTGGAGGGACTGTTTCCAAAAGCAGTTTTGTACATCTTCTAAAACAAAAGGCCATGCTTAAACACATGCAGCAATAACACCGGTACAAATCACTTCACATTCTGATTTTGCTACGTGGAAAGCAGAAAGCTCCTGTACAGCTGGTAGGGCAGCAACTAAGCTGTTGCACAACTCGATATGCAGATCAGGCCTGGGGAAGTTCTGCCGGGATCCTCTTTGTACGCTGTTTTTCAAATGTGATTAACATCTGTTTTCTTAGATTAGGAAACTGGACAGAGGTTTTATGTTATGCTTCTGAATAACTGAGCACCACAGGACAGAGTCATGTGTTCTATGTATTTGGAAATACCAAGTTTTAGCAACTCCTGCTTGGTTGCCTAGACCATTTAAAGCTCACTGTCAAAGCTTTACTCCTCTACTATCTGACTTGAGCGATTTATTGTCCTCCTGAATCTGTTGACAGATTCACCTGGTATTCAAGTTTGCTAATAGCTGTATTTGTTTATGTGTTAAACACAAAGGCCTGAGCAAGAGATAGTGCCCCTGGCCTGTGAGAACTCCCGAAGGCTGGGCTCTGCTTAGGCTGGACTCTGAAGCATTCACATCTCACAGCTCGTCTTATCTGGTTTCTAGTAAGGTGCAAGTTCCACCCAAAATCTTTTCCCCAGTCAGGATGTTTATAATCACTCCTGGAGGCTCTTTCCCTCTGTCACACTGGAACGGCCAATTGACCAACAGATTAAAAAATTATTAAGGGTGGGGAGGAAGGACAGACACGCACACCCGCACACAAAGGCTGTGAGCGCTCTGCCTTTGTGCTCATATGAGCTTTGTTTCCTTGGGAATCCAGCTACTAAAACAGGCAACAGCTGTGACAAGAAATGAGATCTAGCAGCAGAGCAGCAACGGTTTTTGTTTGGGGATTTGCAGCACCCATCCCTTTTTTAAACACCTTAGAGGAACACATCAGGATGCTTGTTTAGGAAAGAAAAGCATGAATAATGCAGCAGGGCAAGCAGACTTTGTAGCTCATCACCAGAGGCACTGAAGTGTCATCAAGTACTCTCGGCAAGGAGGGTGCATCCATCTCCCTTGTGCTGAAGCCTGTGATGTCCCATATTAACACCCGCATTCAATCCCTACCAGAGGAAACAATTTTTACCAGGTCTGACAAAACACAGACTACCAATAACATGGGTTCAGGAATTGTCAGTCCCAAACCAGGTCAGATTAGCAACTCACAGTCCTCTCAGGCCCTGCAGGCCAGGGAACTCTGTTCTCCTGGGACAGCCACTGCCTCCCGTGTGGTAGCAGCTGCATCCGTCACCTCTCAGGTTTCTTTTCCAGGTATCAGGTGGCCCCTCTGTCATATCTTTAAGGTGTACAGTTAGTGTCTCCAATTCCCAGGATAGCATTCCCTCTAGCCTCCTTCAAACGATGTATCTCTTAGCTGGGCAGTGAGGGGAGCAACACAGTGCCTAGTACTGGCTGCTCTGTGCTGTTGGCGTGCTCCGATTCACCTGGTATGGAAGGAAAGCACCACGGTGCTGGTGTGCCAGGTTGAAAGGGGGGCAGCAGGAGACACAGCCTGACAGAGAAGGGAAGGGGACAAGACGGTCACTTTCTGCGGGTCAGGCCGAGGAAAGCAGACAGGACCAGCGCCGCCAGATGCATCTCTGCCCAGCGGCCGCGGTCCGGCAGCGCCGCCATCCCACCACAGCACTACATGTCCCATCGTGCCGCGAGGTTGGGGGGGCCCTACAGCAGCGTCTCAGACTAGCAGCCCATACAGCCGCCTGCTCGAAAACACAGCCCTGCAGTCGGCGCTACCCCTCTTTCGCGGGTACCGACGCCCGATATCACTCCCCGCGCCGCCGCAACTCCGCACTGCGCCTCCCACACCGCGAGCGACCTGGGGCGTGCTCCGCCTCTGTGGCGTTTTTCCCTCGGGCACTTGTGCTGGCACCCCGCTGGGGCGTTGCTGCGAGGCCCTGCCGGCGCACGGGGCGGCAGCGGGTTGCCGGGGGTACGCGGCCTGGCTCGGCGGCGGCAACGGGATGAGCGGCAAGGAAGGTGACGGCGGCGGCGCGCGTGCCTCTTCTCCCTCACCCCCCGGCCCAGAGGCGGTTGGAGCCGGCGGCTCCTCGGTGCGTGGCGCAGCGCGGCCACGGCCCCCGCCGGACCGAGGCGAGTCCCGCGGTCCCCGGAGCCGCCTGACCGGGGCCGGTGCCGCCGCCTGGCGCGCAGGAGAATGGGCGGGCGCTCGTCCCTCAAGGCGTGCGGGCCGTGCGCCGCCTGTCGCCGCCGAGGGGCGGTCCACGGGCCGTTAGCTGCGCTGGGCCTAAGGGGCCTCTCAAGCCCCTTGAGCCGACAGTAGATAAGGCGTGAGGAGGAGGTGGTGAAAGTGGGGATGCTCTGCAGCTAGGAGGGGCGGAAGGATGAGCCTCTGCTGTGAGCAGTGGTTCTCTTCGGCTGTGTCACCAAACTCTGCCTTTACACCTAGGGAGGCGGTTTCTGCACAGGTGTTAGTGCCTTCCTAGTTGGACTTACAGATGTGGCCGTGAATGTAGTTTCAGAGATCATCCTTGATGGCAAAAAAGTGGTTGCTATAGTTAAAAGCTGTGTATTAGACCCGGATAGTACTTGTAACTACCAGCAACACGGCATTCACCTTGCAGCATGTGTGTTTGATTAGCTTAGGCAGTCACTCCCTCCCTTCAGCCACAAAGTGGGCCCTGCAACAAGGAAGCTGGCATTTTTACTTTAAAAAATCACGTCTTAAGTTATTGCACTCTGTGTTTTTCTGGTACCCAAGCTGTCGCGTTACTCTGTAGAACCTCTTCTCTCTATTTCTCCCACACACACTTCAGGAGGGCCTGTTTTTTCCTGTAGGTCATTATGATGTTCCCAACTTTCAGAATACTGCAGAGAGTTTTAATTCTCTGCACTATTTTGAGGGCTGTGTTTGTAATGTTTTCAACTGCTACAGGAAAAACAAAACCCTGAACTCATGTCCTAACCGAAAAGAAGGAAAAAATGATTTTCAGTTTCCTCTTTTAGAAAGTAACTACGCCCACTTCTGGCTTTGCTTTGGGATAATAAACAATTAAACAGAAGCATTTTAAAATCCAGTGTTCGTCTGTAACTTTTAAGTAGCTTCCTTTTGTTCTTCTTTTAAGGAAATTGAGAGCACTCCACATATTCCAGAAGGTATGCTTGTATGTAAGTTTGCCAAACTGTGGCCTCTGTTACGAACACAGTGTGTGGCTGTTGCAAAAAAAGTGGTAGCGAAGTGGGAGGAATGCGTAAAACACTGAATGGCACAGTGAGTCTATCCTAGGTGAAGGAAGGACAAAAGGAAGAAACAATACAAGGTGTAAATTGGTAGGAAAACACAGTACAAGAGAGGTGAGCTTGGGGTGAGGGTTTGAAGAGGAAGCCTAAGGAAAAGGCATATAGAGCCTGTTGAAGGGAACAGCTATATCAGGGTGAAAAGAGAAGAAGCTAGTCAGCGGGCAGAATGTAAGATGCTATACTGCAGGAGCTAAACCTGCATACCTGGCTAATGGTAGTTTACTTAAATTATGCCTTGCTGCTTTTTCTGTTTACTGAAGCCCCATGACCCAAAATAATTACAGTATTGGAAACATTTCAGTGACTCTGGTCAAGCTGAATATTTAAGATAATTAAAAAGGAAAAAAGGAAAAAAAAAAGGTCTAATCCTGTAGGCTTTTGCTCAGACAAGGGTTTCCATGCTGTAGGCTTTTGCTCAGACAAGGGTTTCCATGCAGCTATCCCCTTACAGAAAGGAAACATGAAAGGGTGTGAAGATCTTGCCAAAAAAAAACAAAGGAAAATTTAAAAAAAAGGCACCTGGAATCCTACCATACTCATCCATTATAATTGGTAGGATTTTTTCTAATTTTCCCTAGGAATGTGGTAGAAGAAGCTAACATGAAGATGACATTGGTTGGTAATAAGATTCATCTAGTTTATCTTATGCTATCCTGTAAAATATGGTTACAGTTGGGAATACTTTGAAGACAGTGTTCTGATGCTGCTTATGCTCTGGCAAAACTTTTATTTTTAAAATACATTTTTGGGTGTTCTATTAATAGGATCGGGTGGGTTCAGAAAACGAAAGCATGACAATTTTCCACGCGGTCAAAAAAGAGAGGAAAAAGAGAATGTTACTCCATCTTCAGCTTTGATGACATCTTTCAAATGTAAGTAAGCATTCAGAAAGCCGCATTATGAAAATGTGGTGTAGAAATTGCTAGGAAATAACTAGTATTTAGTGATGGAATAAACCAGCATCTCTCGGGAGAAGCTTGAAACTGGTTGGATTTGTGCTTCACACATTTAGAGCTTGGCTTTTTGCTTCTTTTGCAGTAAAGTCCTGAGAAGGGGGTCTCAGAGTTCCACCTGACTCATGATTTGCTTCCTTTTTCATCCTACCTGCTGTTCCCTCACCCTACTTGTGCTGAATGTGGTGCTAAGCAAACTGAGCAAGTGTTCAGCCAGACAACAGGTGATAGGGTCCTTTGGTGGCAGAAAACTAAGATCTGCAGAAGTGCAATGAAAAATCTGAGCCATGGTGACAAGAGGAGGAAATGGCTCCTGTTGGGGACACTGAGAAGGCTCTTAGCTGTTGACCTTGGCTCTGGTGCATAGATGACTTAAGCTACTTTAATGTAGGTCTGGACGCATTGATTGGTGAATTGGTAGCTGTACATACATGCACTTTTTAAAAATAAAAGTTCAGCTAACTAATTGTCGTGGTTTAAACTCAGTCAACCACGCAGCTGCTCTCTCACTCCCCCCTCCTTCCTCCCCCCCCCCTCCCAGAGGGATGGGGAGAATTGAAAGAATGTAACTCCCACGGGTTGAGATAAGAACAGTCCAGTAACTAAGGTGTAACACAAATCACTGCTGCTACCACCAATAATAATAATGGTAAAGGAAGTAACAAGGGAAGAGACTACAACCGCTTACCACCTGCCGACCAATACCCAGCCTGACCTGAGCAGTGATCTAGCCATTCTGGGTAGCTGCACCCAGTTTATATAGTGGGCATGATGTGCTGTGGAATGGAATACCTCTTTGGCTAGTTTGGGTCAGGTGTCCTGTCTGCTTCCTCCCAGCTTCCGCTCCTCCCTGGCAGAGCATGAGATTCAGAAAGTCCTTGGTCAGAGTAAACATTACTGAGCAGTAACTAAAAACATTGGTATTATCAGCACTGTTCCCAGACTGAAAGTCAAAACCACAGCACTGCACCAGCTACTAAGAAGGAGAAAAATGACTGCTACTGCTGAACCCAGGACACTAATGCAGACCTATGTGTAAACAGTTCAAATTGTGTGTTTATAAATTAGCTTGTATTTAAGTTTCTTTAAATAAGCAAGTGTAAACTTCCCTCCAGCCAAACTGTTTTTATAGGGTTTTGCACAAAACCAGATTTACACTCCAGTAAATTTAGTTGAAATTTCTCATTAGACAAGCCATAAGTAGGCAAAACTGAATTTCAGTAATAAGAAGTCTTGACAGAAGAAGGAAGGGAAGAGATTAGTTATTGGTGTAAAGTTTTCCCCATCCTGACTATTTTCTGTGAAGCTAAGGAGAGTGAAGGAGTAAGAGTCAGATGGCTGTCCTAGATGGTCCCTTCAACATCATGTTAATTCCCTTGCTTTCTTTAGAACAGATATTTCTTCTTTTTCCTGTGTAAATCAGCTCGGCAGATCATTAACTTTGACCCCTGAACTGTTATACTAGATAATGTACATACACTTGTGCTTGAATTGAGTAGAGCAACTGTACTTTCATTTTTTACCCTTAAGCATATTGATTTGTCATAAGGTTGCCATTAGTTCAGATTCAAAACATCTGTTTCCCTCCTTTCATGAGATCCAATCAGCAGCATGTGGCTCATTTCAGAAATGATGTAAGGGACATGATATATTCATCTTTTCAGACATCCACTCTTTCTATTACAGTAGTGCTTCTAAGCCCCATGTGGAGACAACGGTGGTCTTTGTCTCCACGTCAGACATAAGATTTAAGAAGAGGTGTGTTCCAGGTGGCTTATATTTTAGCAAGCTGTGTAAGGTGATCTGGAGTGGCGGACTATTTCTGTGTATGTTGTTTGAATCTAAGCAACATAACGTGTGACCTTAAATGGTTATATACATTTTGCTCTTTTTTTATCTCCTTGGCAGAGTGTTGTACTTGAATTGACATAGTTACCTGTTGGCACCAAAGATGCCTAAAAAATTAATGAGAAATTGTCTTCTGTAATAATAATCAAAACCCAAGGAGTATTCAGTTACACCCTTTTTTTGCATAATACATTTTAAATATGACAACTCGGTGATACAGAGGGTGGATAGTATCTGCATTTGTAAGGTTAAGATTTACCAAGTGTCATTTTTGACAGTCTGAATCTGCATGACCAAAAGCAATAGAGTCTGAGTCTTTGCTTTCAGTGATAGAGTGAACATTAAAATGAAATGTGTGGAGGAAATGGCTGTGTGGTCTCAATGTATTAGCCTGGAGAATCCACTGAGTTCTAGTCCTTTCCAGTTTTAGGCAACAGTACAGTATGCTTTCTTACATCCCTTTAGGCTAAAGATTACTATATTTGTCAGTGCTTTACTTCGGGTCGCAAAATGGTTCCTAGTAGTCCCTAAGAGGTTTAAAATCTAACATCAAAGTCTAAAAGCCAAAGCTGTCCAGTAGAGATTGGCGTCATTGGTAATCTTGTAGATCCTCGGAATAGTGAATGTCCTGGTAGATGAAATTTGTAAATAGTTACTGCAGATGTCCTATATGTGTCCTGGGTTCAGCAGTAGCAGTCATGTTTCTCCTTTTTGGTAGCTGGTGCAGTGCAGTGTTTTGACTTTCGGCCTGGGAACAGAACTGATAACAAGGATGTTTTGGTTTGGCCAAGGACTTTGTGAGCCTCATGCTCTGCCAGGGAGGAGGGGAAGCCAGGAGGAAGCAGAGACAGGACACCTGACCCAAACTGACCAAAGAGGTATTCCATACCACAGCACGTCATGCCCAGGATGTAACTGGGAGTTAGCCGGAAGGGCTGGGAGACTGCAGGGTTGGAGGAGGTATCGGTTGGAGCTTGGTCGGGCTTGGGGGCCGAGTTATCGGTCAGCTGGTGCTGAGGTGTTGTATTCTCTTCCCTTGTTATTTCCTTTATCATTATTATCATTGGTGGTAGCAGTAGTGATTTGTGTTATACCTTAGTTACTAAACTGTTCTTATCTCAACCCGTGGGAGTTGCATTCTTTTCAATTCTCCTCTCCATCCCTCCGAGAGCAGGGGGAGGGCAAGAAAGGGGGCGGAAGTGAGCGAACGAATTACCTGACTGGGTTTAAACCACGACAATATGGCATCCTACAAAGGAAAGTACCAGTCACCCTCCCTCAAGTTCTGCCACAATGATCTGAGGGGAAAATTTCTTCTTGATGACAATTCATTGATGGACTTGACTCTCAGAATTTAGAAGAGAGATACTAATCAGACACATGAAAGACTTAAAAGATTAGTAGGAGCATTTGTGACTTGGAGTTTCGGAAGAAGATTGGGGAGTATAGAATAAAATAAGAGAAACTAAGTTTTTATTAAAGTGATGAGATACTGTTACTTCTGTAGCTTTATCTAAACTTTTATTGTCAGCAAACTGCTGTGCTTTTTTTAAAGGATACTCTCTTCTTAGACCCTTTAAAAATTCAACCTCTTAGCTCAGTTTCACCATCTTCTCATACAGACACTTTAACACCTCAGACAGCTATGCAAGAAATGTGTTAGATTTCTTCCAAGTATCTATTAATAGTTTATTTAGTGGAATAATTCTCTATAAAATGTTAGTGCTATCTGTGAAACATTCATGTTTGACTGTGATAACCAGATACACATACTCTGTTCTTTGTGTTCATTGTGGTTAGACAGAATTTACATCAGTAAGTCAGAAATCTTATTTTGATCTTGCTTTGCTTTAGTACCTTTAGAACCTTTAGTTCTTAGGGATATTAATGTATTTGACTTTTGGCCAGGTCTAGTTGGGATGTAAAATGCAACCTTTCTTTTACTAAATGGTGCATTTTAACAGTGCATGTGCCTTGGTCAGATGCCTTGTTTGGTTGGTTGGTTTTAAGGACTGATGAATCTTATTTACTAATGATTGTAGGATTCTATTTTTTAATTTATCTTTCTGCATTTGGGTGAAAATTTAAGTCGGTTTCCTGAGCAGCAGTATGCAGAATAGATTTACTAGCTAAAACAAGTATTTTACTCTAAAATTGTTTGGGCTGGCTTAAAGCATCATCAGGGTTGATGTATATTTAAACCTGAATTATTCAGCAAAAGTAGTATTAACGCTGACTTTTGTAGCTCTGGGAGTGGTGGCTTCTGCAGCCATGCCACACACAGGAGCAGCCGCGCTGCCCATCCTGGGAAAAGGCAACCAGGGGGAAAAGTGGTAAAGGCTGGTGGGCTGGAGCCTATAAGCAGTTACTGTAGCACAGGCTGTCTGCTCTTCCCCTGCGCTATATACATGTGATAACCAGGCTTGTTCCTGTAATGGTTGCTTCTGCAGCATTTCAGCTGGAGCTTGACACCAGGCATGATAAATATGAACGGCTTGTGAAGCTCAGTCGTGACATAACTATTGAAAGCAAAAGAACCATATTTCTGCTCCACAGGTTTATCAGGTGAGTAGTATCGAGCATTAAAGTGTTCACAGAAACCTAGAAACTGCCTTGCAGTGTTCTCTGTATTTGTGATTAATAGCTGCACTGTTCTGTTGAGAGGAATTTAATTAACTTCCCATAAACATCCTTTTGGGTAGATGGGAGCTAGCGAATGCACACTCCAGTTAGAGAATGAAAGATGCATGTTCAGGTTTCTCAGTTGGTTTTACTGATGTATTAAACAGGATCAGAGTAGTAGAGTGTAACAGCTTAAGAGACCTTTCCAGCTTTCAGCAAACTGGGAGAGAAGAGCATGTACCCTTCCTTCAGGTTAGTTGCCCCTGCAGCTACTTCACCATTTTGATTGCTGCAGCCCCACCCCAGGTCATCAATCCAAAGAGGAGATGACCTGGGTTCTGTTTACTTCAGTAAATACTGCAGCCTAAGAGGCTTTTGTGTGAAGTTTTGAGCTTCTGTATGTTTTGTGTTCTTATGAGCCTCCAAGCAATCTTTGGAAGCCACAGACAAACTAGAAGAATAACAGGAAAATTTGAAGCTTTTCATAGCCTGCTGTATAAGATCCTTAACTCTATGTGTCAAACAGTGGTCTTACGTATTATAGCAGTTCTCTCCAATCCTTGTATTTCTAGTTATCTTTTCTTACTTATCAATGCATTCTGCTGTATTAGTAGCTATTTATAGTTACCGTAGTAGTGACAGTTATAAATAGGTGTTATGAAGTTACCCTCTTTTTAATTTGGGCTTGTTCTCAAAGAGGCATTGTGACAATTCCAGTAAGTGCTACAACCTTGACTGTAAATAGCTACTCCCACTGCAGGGGCTAGGTAGCTGGGAACTGATAGAGGAAAGAAACATAAAAAACACTCCTCTTTACTCTGAATTCCAGGTTCCTGTTTTGTAAGATATTCCTGGTTTTGTGAGAGTGGAAGCTTTCTGTGCTGTATTTTTTTTTCCTTCTTTGCTTTTCACTATTATTGTGGCTTTACTTTCAGTAAACTTTACTGTTTGCTTTTAAAACTTTTCTTGGGACCAGTCTATCAGTAGTTCCTTAAACAGACTGTAAACTAATATACCATATAGATTATTTGGTGGGGAGGGGGAAGTTTAAAGAAAAGGAGATAAATTAAACTTTAAATGCCAAGTATATACTGTGAGTATGAATCAAATATTTCAGCTGATCCTGAACAGTATAGTCCATAATTACTTCCTAAAAAAAAAAAAAAAAGTCACACATAGAAGTAGGTCAGGTATTATATTTTGCAATATGGTAGTGTATTGCAAAATGTTGATTTATTTTTTAAGAGGTTGAAGGACTTCTGCAAATACTGCTGGTTTTCTGGAATACTTTTTTGAAGCCTTTGCACATGTTTCTCATTGTTCTTACTTAAGCAATAATTAAAATTCTCATCTGGAATAAGCATCATGCTACCAGAACTGTGTGGCTGGCTGATTATTTTCCTGTACATTCTTATGTACAGATTTTTGGCATATGCAGTAGGTATTAATGGAAGTTAAACTGTTCCTCATTCCGGTATCAGCTTTGCTTTTTCCTGAAGCCATTGAAAATGTATTGGTTAATAAAAGAAAACGTGTAATACTTTTTTTTTAACTGTTTGCTCATTTTCTGAAAGCTGCTCTTTCAGTTTAACTTTTCTGATTGCAGTGCTCCCAATGGGGAAGAAATATTAAATGAATCTGAAGTAAAACTAGATGCTGTCCGACGGAAGATTAAGCAGGTTGCACAAGAACTGATTGGAGAAGACGTGTATCAGTTCCACAGAGCTATATCTCCAGGTATATTATTTTAAAATAGGGAAAGTGTGCTATTTGGTACTAAGCTCAGTTTACCTTTACGTAGCAGTGGTTCCTCTTCATGCTGCAAGGTCTGAATATGTCACATTTCTATGCTTATAAATCAGGACTCAGATTAATCTTTGTTGTTAGCAAAATTGGCTTTGGTATTAGAGAGGCTATTGCCCTTCAGTCAGCTTATCATTGCAGTTAAAAAAGATTTAACTTGGAGACTACATTTGGAGAAATTTGGACCCAGAATGGAACTGAAGTTGGGGGGAGTAGTTCTAACAAATGTACTGGCCATTCTCCTCTGAGTTAGGAGCATTTACCCCACCTGAAGGGTTATAGTGTCTGGGAGGAGAGTGGGAGTGACTATCTTGTGAAATGATTGCATCTTGAGTTGATAAAGTTCATGAATTAAAATCCTTAGATTAGCATTTTCTTCCTTCTGAAGACTCAGAATGTGCTTCTGCTTCTGTGTTGCAAGCATTAAATCTGAGTTTATACTGTTTCAATCACATCTTTTTCTGCTCCTCTCTGTAAATAGCAGTCTTTACTAACATCCTTCAGATACTAAATCCCAGTGCTTTCATGACTCTTGTTGTCAAATCATATTTCTTTGCTGAATCTTTGCTGACAATCTGAATCCTACCTAAAATTGTAATATCTTGTTTTCAGCAACACTTAAGTAAAATATGTAATTGCTTCTTTGACATCTTGTCCATGCATAAAAGTGTCTTTTGTTTATCAGTCTTATTTTAAACATATTGGACTCCTGTATATCTTTCCTTGTTTAGGCAAGACTTCTTTAGCTGAGGAGACCTGAAGATTTGCACTGAATGATTTGTTTAAAAATGTCCATAGGATTGATTTGATAAAGCAAATATATCTATGTAGTTTACAAGACAAACAGTGCCCAGGTTAACTTATGTTTTACACAAACGTAAGTTGGTTAAGAGTGAGACAGCTCTTAAATGAAAGCTTGTTTTGGGCACTTCTGAACCAGAAGGAGCTTGCCCTGCTAGTCTTCATAGCTCTAATTCAGTTCCACAGTTCTCCTACCTGTGGTGCATTGGGTTGTTCAAATGAAATGCAAGTAGTTGCCCTTAAAGAGCCACTTAAACTCTCTGCATCTTGCTGCTATATATAGCTTAGTACTGTAATGAAGAAGTGAAAAGAAAGAGATAATTCAAAACTCTGATGCTGTTATGACCTCAAACCATGAGCAATCCTAGTCAGTGTATACTGTGAGTATCTTGACATGCTGAAAATGTGTTTTGATTTTCATTCTAAGTACTGGTTATAAAATCTGAACATCCTTGCATTTAGTGTTATGAACAAATATTTTTGAAAGCTTCGCTGAAACTTGTAAACCTTGTCTGAATAATCCCTAAAGTTTGTAGTCCTGTGCGAGTTGTATAATTCTATCTATAGAACAGCAGCGTTTGAGGTCTGCTACCCCATGAATCTTGGTGAGACCTCATGATACAAGCTGTCAGCTTTGCCATGTGAGCAAAATTGTATGTGGTAACCGGTTACCCTGTATCAGCTGCTTCACCTGAGTTGTCTCCATTTCCTTAGTACATGGCTTTGTGTGGGTAAATTCAAAGAGGCATACCTCTTATTTTTGCTGAGGGCCAGCTTACCTGGAAATAGCTTGCATTCATCTCAGATGTAATAGACTATGCCTGCCTACATAGCAGACATACAAAAACTTACTGTGCAGTAACTTCTATGTGTACCCATGGCTTATAAAGTAAGTGAGCAAACCTGATGCCAAGTTTCTACCTCCAGATTGTCCAGATTCCCTCCTCCGAGTTAAAAAATAAATTGCTGGGTTTGTTTTTTTAATTTTTTTTTTAATTTATTTTTGTTATTTTCTAACCTGAAAAGTTATATTTATAATTTTTATATTAAAGATATGTAAACTGAAGCTAGCCAGAACAACCTAAGAATAAAGAAATTAATGAAAACATTTCCGTTCAGGTTTGGCTTGTGTGGTTGGTAAATATTCCTACATAGTCAGCTACACTGACTCTCCTGCATAATCAATCTCTGACTTGCATGAAGATACCTGTAATATCAAAATGGACCTGAATAAACTCTTTAGAAAACAACTGAAAATATGCAGTCTGAAACAATTCAGCATTTCTAAAACTTTCCTTCAGTGTTTTAAATCTCTGCATCTTAAAATGACTAAAACGTTTTTGTCCATTGTAGAGCAGGCCAGGTTATTACAGACCTCTAGTATAGGAAGTTAGAGGCCTACTGCAGGTGTATGATGACTCAATGCCTCCACAGCTGCAAAGCTATTTAGAGTAGAACATACTATTTCAGATGTAAGGGACCTACAGTGATCACATAGTCCAACTGACTCACCAGTTCAGGGCTGACAAAATTGAAGTGTGTTATTAAGGGCACTGTCCAAATGCTTCTTAAATGCTGACAAGTTGTGGCATTGATCATCTGTCAAGGAAGCCTGTCCCAGTGTTTGACCACCTTATCATTAAAGGAATGCTTCCTAATGACCAGTCTAAACCTCCCCTGGTACAGCTTTGAACCATTCCCGTGTGTCCTATCACTGGATCCCAGGGAGAAGAGATCGGTACCTCCCTCTTCAATTCCCCTCCTCAGGAACCTGTAGAAAGCAACGAGGTTGCCCCTCAGCCTACTCCTCTCCAAACTAGACAAGCCTAAAGTCCTTGGCAGCTGTTTACAGGACATTTCTTCCAGCCCTTCCACTGGCTTTGTTGCCCTCCTCTAGACCCATTCACATCCTTCATAGCTGCATGCAGTTATATCCACAAGAGCACATCCCGAACAGTTGCATGAGGCTTGGAGCAAGATTGTCATAGAGTTTAAGAATTTTCTTACCACAGTCTTAAGACAACTTAAGAGAGGGAATCTTATTGACCTTTCTAGATGAAAAGAAAGGAAAACAAAGAGGTATTAGTATATTAAGTAATAAGGAGAAAGAAGTAGACTGCTGCTCATCTTTCCAGAAGTTAGGGGTGGAGTGTCTCAAACAAATGCCTGAACTTTATGTTTTTTTGGACAGAACTAAAAAGAAATATGCAGCCCCCATTGCATTTCTAGAGTTAGAACTGGGAATAGCTGTACTTCTAACTTTTTCTTCTTTTCGGGTGATGTGAGTAGGTGGCAAGTCAGTGGAATATCATTGGTTATGTAATACTGCCTGGCTCTGAGATCTCCCCATTGTTTCTGTAATTAGGCAGTTCTCACCTCATTTCGAAGACTGCATATAAAATCCAACTGAAATAAGATGCCTTCATCCCATTTCTGTAGGTCATACACAGTGTCTGCTTAAATTCTAGCTCTTCTACATGATGCTCCTCTATTAAGGGAGTTTGTGCCATCTGATGTCCATTGTTTTGTAAGGGTATGTGTTAGAATGTAAGTGTGTGTCCCTGAGAATACACGGAATGCTTTTACACATTGTTTAAATGAGCTTGTATGTGTGATAAGTATGAAATGTGAACTTTTAGCCAGAACTTTAATCTTTGTTCATTAAATTCTCTGCTCTCCAGCATTGGGGTGGCAAAAAATAGGAATATGCAGGCTTAAAGACTTGCAGGTCTTCATCATGCTGAAGCTGGGATCAAGGAGGTATGAGAGATGTGAAGATGCTTGATGTCAGGATTATGAAGCAGAGATAGAAAAACTAGAAACATGAAGAATGAGGGAACAGTTAGATAAAGAGCAACTGCAGGAGAGAATGCTTTATTCTCCCTGCCCCCCACATTTTAGGAAGAACTGTAATTGGAAGGGAAACAGTGGTAAGAGTTAAAGAATGTTTGGTTTAGTTTTGGTTTTAAGTCTAGTGTTCTTTCATTGTAGCTTTGCTTTTCTTGTAGTGGAAAAAGCTTGTATGCCTTTTAGAAAATAAATGTAGCTAGGAAAAGTGCTAGATCTTTTGTATGTTATGTATTTCCTAGAGCTGTAAGTTTTGAACTTCCTTTCACCTAGTTTTCAATTCTGATTTGGTATTTTAAAGAAATTCTGGAGAACTAGTTAAAAAAGTTTTTTTTATGAGCAAAACCATGCCATTAAACTTTTTTTCCTCAAAAAAGAATAAAGAAACGCCTGTGTCCCATATCTCAAAAGCAGCATGTCCAATTAACCTCAAACTTCCTAAAAATGTTCTCCTTTGTCTTGAAACCAAACATGAAACATCCTCCTGTTCCCCACCCTGCCTCTCACAGAAAGAGTAAAAGGGATCAAAACTGGGCTTATAGTGAAACCATCATAGCAGCTGTAACTGGGGAATCATGACGGGCTGCATAATAAAGCTGCCTAATACATATTTTATTCAGTATAATAACTATTAGCCTATAAATAGAAGAGTGCTATGAGTATAATGCTTGGGAATATTGTTTGCCACTTGTAATTGTTAAATGCTTTTTTTGGGGTTACTCCAAGCAGTTGTTCTTTTGACTTGAAGATAAAACAATTCTGGCAGAGCACTAAAGGAGTTTTCATGCTTTCCCTCATTAAGAATAGTGCTAATGGCACGCAGGACATTTCCCCAAAGGACACTTGCATGAGCTCAAACACTGAGTATAGCACTAATTGAACAACAACAAAAACTGATGACTGTTTTCTACACGTTTCTTAACAGTACAGATTGTCCCAGGGGATGATTAAACAAGCAAACAAAGAGATACTGAAATAATGAAGTCTTTTTTTAATGCAGAGCTCTTCATTTGTTATGTTAGAATGTTATGCTTTGTTGATATTTTTAAAGCTTTACTATTTGTAATATAGAATTCCTGCTCCTTTGCCCCACTTTGCAGTGTATACCTTATATATCCTGTGAGGAAATGTGTACTGTTCCTTTAAAATTGCTGTGAGACACTGTGCAAGAAAGGGACTGAAAAACATGGTATGAATTTATGAAGGGGAGGAAAAAAATGTTCATGATTTTATATATGTATATATGTGTGTTTGGGTATTTATATATGTATATTTAACTCTAAAATACTAAGGAAAATATCAGTAGTATACAGAAAAGATCTGTATGAGCCTTAAAGACAAGATACGTAGAAGTCTACAACATGTGGTGGGTCCTGTGCTTGGGTTGCAGTGCTACAGGCTTAGGGAAGAGTGGCTGGAGAGCTGCCCAGAGGAAAAGAATCTGGGAGTGTTGGTCGACAGCTGCTTGAACATGAGCCAGCTTGTGCCCAGGTGGCCAAGAAGGCCAGCGGCATCCTGGCCTGTATCAGAAATAGTGTGGCCAGCAGGACTAGGGAAAGGATCATCCCCCTGTACTCTGCACTGGTGAGGCCTGCACCTCAAATACTGTGTTTTGGGCCCTTCACTGCAAGACAGACATTGAGGTGCTGGGGCATGTCCAAAGAAGGGCAACGAAGCTGGTGAAGGGTCCAGAGCACGAGTCTTACGAGGAATGGTTGAGGGAACTGGGGTTGTTTAGTCTGGAGAAAAGGAGGCTCAGGGGAGACCTTACCAGTCTCTACAACTACCTGAAAGGAGGTTGTAGTGAGGTGGGTGTCAGTCCCTTCTCCCAACTAACAAGCACACAGGACAAGAGGAAATGGTCTCAAGTTGTGGCAGAGGAGTTTTAGATTGGATATTATAAAACACTTCTTCACCAAATGGGTTGTCAAGCACTGGCACAGGCTGCCCAAGGAAGTGGTGGAGTCACCGTCCCTGGAAGTATTTAAAATATGTGTAGATGTGGTACTTCGGGACATCGTAAAGTGGTGGACTTGGCAGTGCTAGGCTAAGGGTTGGATTTGATAATCTTAAAGGTCTTTCCCAGCATAGTTGATTCTGTGATTCTATGTTAGGATTTAATCATGAATTATTCTACGCATGTTCTAAATCTGCCCTCCATATATTCAAAACTCGTGTAATGCAGAAGGAAATATAAGACTTACATTATAGGTAGGCATTGTGTGGGATTGAATGGAGTACCTTTTTAACATGATTTTTAAAAAATGAAATCTCTAGCTATTTGGAGACTTTTTTTTTTTCTCCCCTTAACAAGGACATGTGAGTGAATTCTAAGGTTTTTGAGGTGTTAAACTATTTTTTATATACTTTTTTACATATATGTTATATATATAGCACTCAGTTTGACCGAAAAACCTCTTGGAGTGATGGTTTTAACTATGTGTTGATGTTTTTACAATGTCATTAGATTCTGCTAGGAGCTAGGTGTGGTATTATCTTCACAGCTGATAGACAAAATGCGGAATGGGGAGGCCATAAGTCTTCTGGGGCTTCTTCAGTAGTGTGGTGTAGGATGATGATAGTAGATGCAACGAGAGCATTGTTGGCTGACCTTTCTGTTTGCTGTGTGCCCGAGCTAGCAGCAGTGGTGAGTGGAGTGGTGTGCACAGAGAAGCTCATTAGCTCTTTATCATGTCTGCACTTGCTCTCAATAGGATTAGATGACAAGACTGTAAAATGTCAGCACCTTGTCAAAACTATTGCTCTGTGACTGCTTCTGCTGCTGCTGATGTGGGGAATTCTGTGTAAAAGTTCAGCATTGACGCAGTCTCACACATAATTTATCTTGTGCAGGCACTATTTCTGTTCCGAGAGAATGATACAATGGAGCTTATTTCTGTCTCCTACCTTATGCCATTTAGAGTCACTTCAGGCGTGTATAATCATACTGCAACAAACTGCATTGCTGGGTTGAACACAGCCATATAAATGTGCATGGATGGAAAATAGTTCAGTTGTACTAGAATACTGTTTTTTAACTACAGTATGTAGGACCACCATACGTGCTGCTGTAAGAAACGCACTGGAAATGCATGAAGTCCGTCCAAGCAGGCCAGATTTAAGTAATTTGATTATTTAAGTAATATTGGGGGTTTTTGCGGTATTGTATGAAGGATTTTAGTTGGAACGCCAACTAAAGGAACTATCCACATAATGATTTCTGTGTTACCACGTTTTTTTGTTCTTAACTTTTTTATTTGTGAAATGGAAAAAACAATGAAGACTCAACAGTGCTAGATACCTTTGTATTTGTAGACACCTGTGTATTTCTGAAATAATACCAAGGTAACGAACTATTCTGTACATCAGGAACAGGAGAACTAGGACATTTTTTTCTGTAAGAAGGTTTAAAAACTGATAAAAATAGGCAGCATATTTAATTATAGGTTTGCCATACAAAGGAAAAGGCTTTTCTACTACATAAGGAAGGTATCATTAATTGTGAATATCTCACCCAGGCAAAGACTTAAATACACACCTAAAACTTGAAAGCTATCCATGAAGGAAGCAATCAGGTTTCTGCAAGATGGTGGGAAAACATAGTAACACAGGAACAGGATGTGACTGAAGAATGAATCTCTTTGCTGTTGTGGGTGAGAGGTAAAATGCCAGAAATGGAAACAAAGTTTCCCGATTATACTGGAAAATTAACAGAATTTGCAGTGAATATACTAGTATTTATCAGATATAATTTAGTTAATTTCTTTGTTTCTATGTTTTGTTTCTTTCTCTGTTTCTCTGGTGTATTCGCGTCACCAAGTATGCCAACAGACTTTGTCAAACTGATTTTCTTCAGTGCAAGTTGCTTATGTGAAACTTGATACCTTCAGCTTGTTGCATCTTACTACCCTTTTATTATTTCTGGTTCATGCCTTTTTTCTAGGTTCTTCCAGGGAATGTGAAAAATCAGCAACTGCAGAGCTTCTTACTTTCTGCTGCGGAGTTTGTATGACCAGACACAAAAACTTAAAACAACCCTGGGAGAGTGAGTGTGATTTGAGACATGACCAAGCAGGGCATGCACTATGTGAGCACTGATTATCAGCTGATCCCTAAATGAGCTGTTGAGTTCAGCAAAAGTTGTAAATTCAGCAGGAGTCAGGGCAGCATATACCCATAAGATAAGCTTTTACAGTCTTTAAGATATGTGCTCTGGATTGGGCCAAACAAGGATTGTCTTTTGCTACTGAAGTTTTCCAGTTAAGACCTGACTGTTTTAAAGTCCTG
The DNA here is from genome assembly GCF_028554395.1 of Pezoporus wallicus. Taxonomy (NCBI): domain Eukaryota; kingdom Metazoa; phylum Chordata; class Aves; order Psittaciformes; family Psittacidae; genus Pezoporus; species Pezoporus wallicus. Next base: position 8,942,395 of record NW_026637663.1, read on the forward strand.
CAGAACTATTATGGCAAATACTGTAGTTATTTACATCGCAATCTGAAACTAGTGACATTGTCTGTTAATTCATTTCATAGTTCGCAAAGGGAGGAGTCCTTGTGCTCTGGTTCAGGAATTTTTTTGAGCCCCCTCAGCAGTCATTCACAGATGAGAGCTCTCTAGCCTTTACAGGAACCAAATGCAGGTGGCACATGAGAGGAGACCAAGAAAAAAAATCTTTGAATCTTTTTTTGTTTGTTTGTTTGCTTAAAAAGCACACAGGACAATGTGTCATAGAGGAACTGCATTCCAGGAAACAACTAGTATAGCCCATGGTGATGAGGTTTTTGTTTTGCCATCATGTGCTGAGAAATGGGGTTTGGTGAGTAGTGATGTCCTTTTTTACTATCTCACCAGATTTACATTTATGAAGATAAATGTCCACCATTGGTGCTTCTGGCATGCTAGTGAGTTGGAGCTGTTGAATGGAAACATCTTGAGGAGAACTTTCACTGGGGTTTGAACTGAAGAAGCTGTGTTGTGTTAGCTGCCCTTCCTTCTTTGATCATTGAACTTCCTGGCTGAGTCAGAGCTTCCTTTCTTTGGTATCTTGAACACTTGCCCTAGAGTGTACACTGTTAGTAGTGTAAAATTTGCCATATAGATGAATGACTTTTAAAACTCTTATCAAATATCAAGGCAATTGGAGGTAGTCAAAGAGACGGGAAAGACTACTTCTCACTGGAATAGTTTGGGTTTTGTTTTGTTTGTTTTTTAAGAACTTCTGTAGAACATAGGCTGCACTTCAGAATTACTACATTGGGGGATGAATAAACAGAACTCCCCCACAACCCTTCAGAACAATAAACTTGGTTACAAAAGTAGCCATGGTACATCCCTCAGCTCTTCAAGTAGAAGCAAAATGAGTCACCTGCAAATTAACCCTAGCATTTCTCATTTGTACTCATATTTCTAATAACAATAACAAAAAGGGTTGATAATACTGTTCTCTGCAGTGAGAGATTAAAATATTCTTTGCTGTTTACTGCAGGGGTTTTGTGCCTCTTTGGGGAAATAACTGGACTCTCACAAGCATCTGTGCCTATTAAATAGGGGACCTCTATTTGTTGCTGTAGTTACTGGGAAAACAGACTAATTTGGTATTACCTTTTTCCCTAAAGTTGGTGTGTATTCACCGTTAAACAAAGTGCAAACAATATTAACACTTCAGTATCTGAAATACGTCAGTTCAACACAGGCAGCTAGAAGGGAACAGAGCTTCTTGGTGGTCATGGATGTGTCAAGTAGCAATTGAGTAATCAATAAAGCATTCAGGGCTTAATACTAGAAATTTGCATTAACTTAATTATTGGTATAATAATAAAGCAGTTTAGACAAATCACTGCTAGATGTGATATGCTTCTGAAAATTTATTTTCCATTCATAATCAGTTCAGGGTTATTTAAACTAATTTTTCCTGACATATTCACATCTGTGTTTGTACTGATCACTAAAATAATTCAAAAACTGGATTGAAAAAATTGCGCAATTTGTTTCTGTGGATATGGACTTAGCTGTGTTTTTTCTTTCCCCAGTTCCCTTAAAAATTCAGACTACTCATAACCCTACCTGCTGTAGTGACACAGCTTTTGAAATATTACACCATGAATAGAAACAGGTTCTCTCTCTCCCTCTCCCTTCCCTTCCCCAGTTTGTAATGTTTTATGGACATTTGCTCTAGTGCTTTTGTTTGTGTTTGTGAGTCCCATTTTATCAAATCAGTTTTATCAAATTATTCTTTCAAGCAACTTTCACAACAGGATGTCCAGAGCACGCTTGTCTCTGAGGACAGCTGGCTCTATGCTCTTCTAGTATAAAATTAACCTTTGACTTCATGCTCACAATCAACAAAGCAGGTTGATTGTTTAGTTTAATTACTTAAGTTTTTATCACTTGTGCATGGAAAGAGACTTGTGAATTAAGGAATCATTGCCAAGTCTGGAGAGAACTGTAATGGAAAAGACTGAGCTGTGAATTGTCGGTTTCATCCTCACAGGATGCTAACTCTGAAGCAGAATGATTTAATTTGTGTATTAATGCTTTTAAACTTACTGCTTGTATTTGTCTCAGTTGATGTATCAGGTTAGTTTTCTGATTATTTTATTAGTTCTCCCCTTCATTTATCAACATGCTTGTAGAAGTGGGATATTCAAGTCTGCCCCCCCCCCCCCCCCCCCCCCCCCCAGCCTGCCGAGCTTACTAAAAGCAGCTTTCCAGTTTAACTTTGGTTTCTCTTTGGGATTTCCACAAGAATATGATTTTTTTTTTTTTTCCTGGGTTTTGGGGGGGTTGCACTAAAGTGGTTTATTTGGGTTTCTTTAATGAGAATGCAACGTGCCAGCCTAAACTTGATGATAAGATACATCTGTGACTGTGCTCTTGATTTTTGCAATGAATTTGCAAGGGGGTAGTTTCACATGACTCACCCTGTAAATGTACCCCACCCTTCATTTAGTGATCCTGGAAGAAACTTGCTCTGTGTAATTTTCCTACTATCTTTCTAGTGGCTGCTATTGGCCTGTGTTACCTGCTGCATGGTTTAGGAGGGTAAAAGAACACAGACTGTAATTGCTTATGTCCTAACCATCAACACAGGCTGCTCTGTGACCAAAAAGATACAGAGAAAGAGGAAGGAAAGAGGACAAAGGGATAGAAGGAAAATGAGTTTGGGAAGAAACAGGGAGAGAAGCACCTTATTTGGGAAGATGGCAGGTAGCATTGGCATTGGTACCATCAAGAACTGAAAGGCATGAAATCCATTTAAAACCATATTTTAATTATTGAACAGATAATTTAAAGGAGGGAATTAAGTAAGCAAAAATTTAGGAGGAAACTTTCACCTCTTGTTTCATCCCTCATTCTGGGTTAAAACTTGTGCGTGCCTGCATTTACGTCTCGGATAGAATTAGGTTCTTTTTACTCTAACCTGACTCCTGCAATTAAGGAATTTTTATTCTTTACTTATTTCTAAAGTAGAACTATCTTTTACTAACTCTCATGCATTCATTTGACTCTTGGACTGAGCACCCCAATGACTTGTTTTTTCCAAGAATCCTGTTTTCTTGCTAAGGTTCTTCGAGAAGTGGCTTAACAGTACTTTCTTAGAACTTGCATATGGAGATTAGGGTAAATGTCTTGAATATCAGCTGATAGAGCTGTCAAAAATACACAAAATTTCAGGCACAATATGTCCTTTATAGACAACATGTGCTCAGAAGATACCTCTGTGTAAGTTTCTAGTTAAAGTAAGTTCTCAAAATATAGAAGGACTCTTACACTGGGACACCGTAACTTGTCACTGGCACAAGCCATTTATGTCTGATAAATGTAGTAAAATATCAGAATACTTAAGCACTTGTTACCTTACATCTGTAATTTTAAGAAGTGCTGGTAGAAATAATGCACTGCTTTTAATTGGGATTTTTGGTCTGTGTACTAGAAAAAAATACATAAAAGGCAGTCTTACAAACTATTCCATTACTGGCAGTGCAATCCATAAATAAGCCAGTTTTGGAATAAATCCAAAACAAGAGCATAAGGGGAAAGGTATTGTTGGATGGTGTAGTGAAATGGGATGGAGTTTTTCACCTTGGGGATTGTTTGCTGAAAATAGCGGATGTCCTACCATTAAGCTAAAACATAATATGTGTAAACGTCCTTCTACCTACACATGAGAGCACCTTATTTCAAGGTCTTGGGTCACTGAAGAGTCATGTTGTAGCTACTTCTAGAAGGAGGGCTTTAAAAGGGGGAGAAGGGGAGAAGTCAAATGTAAATGTTTTTTTGCAGAGTAGTTATTACCAGGATTTGTTACCAGTCTGTAATGGGAACAACTTTAAATGAGGTTTTGTAAGGCTTGCTTGGAAATAGTAGGAGACAAATTCCCACATTGTGAAACAGTGACAGTAAATGACACACCAGACCGCGTGTGCAACATTCACATGGTATTAAATGGGAGTGAGGAGACGAGTGGAATATGACAGCTATAGCGGGACAGCAGGAGGAAGTAAAAATATGCTTATGTATACATGCATACAAGTATGCCTCTATAATAAAATACATAAAAAAGGAGCAAAACATACGCCCTGGAAAAGGACAAAATGTGTGGAGAAGCATTAAAGTGGAGTGAGCTGAAACTGGAAGTTCTGATTGATCAAGGGAACTGTTTACCAAAAAGTTTGAAAGCTGATTTGATCTCTGAGAACCTGAGAAAACGCCAAATCAATTATTCACATGTGATAGTCCTCTTCACAGATAGCATAGATGTTGTCGAGTGCCACTGTGTCTGGTAGCTTCCAGCTTATCCACAGAAAAAGCCAGAATTTCATAATGGATTACTGGTTGCGTCACATCAGAGGGTTAAGTTGGGAAAGGTGATGAAATCCACCTCTCTGCAACTTCTGGAGTTATTTAACTTAGATCCTGAGTAGCTTTTATCTAGTATTCTTCTATTGCTTGTTCCCTGAATGCTTTATCTGAATTCAGTTGATTAAATTATTGTGTTTAATTGGGCTTGCAGCTCCTTGTGTGTGTTTTGATTTGTGATCAGCAGTGCTGAGGGTGGCTTTGGTTGCTGGATGTTTATTCAGCTTTTCCAAATGCTGCTGTATGGAAGCATGAAGAGTGCAGGCTGAACTGCAATTCTGAATTGCCCCTGCTCACCTTGCAAATAAAGGAGAAATGTAAAGAGAAAAGAAATGTAAAAGGAGAACATGCAGGTCACTTCTCACGTTACTGTGATTTGGAAAGCCTCCTATGACTGAATTTTCCCTTGAGGTTACCTCCAGTTTTTTGGGGTATTTCAATTGTCATCTGTTATTCAAATCTGTGTTCTCTTTGATTTAGACTTTTTCTTTGATCCAGATGGTGTCTAAATTTGCTGCTTCCTGCATATCTCTGTAGGATGAGGTCCTGGCCCTGTAGAGGCCAGCTGAGGATTTTAAGATTATTTTAATGAAAGCAGGATTCTACTTCTGGTACCTTTGGGTGCGTCCACATTTTCTCAGTTTTCATACTGGCAAAACCGTTGTCTAATCCTTGCAGCATGATCTGACAGTATCACCTCTTGCTTCTCTTGAAGTGACACCATCCCCATAGAATGCATATGTTAGAGTCACGTCTGTCATGTTGCAGTCTGTTCCTTTAATATCCTCCTTTGGCACTTTCTCTGTCCGTAGGTCAGGGATCCACATGCATTGATTTTGTCTTCAGAACTTTTTTTAGCTTAGTCCTACCCTGGCTGTTCCAGGTTTGATTCTGCTTTTTTTTCCACCAACAGTGCCAACTTCAGCTTTCTGCTTACAAAGTTTTCTCACATGCTTTCCCCAGATCTGCTCTCTGCACATAAGGAAAAACTGACAACCTGTGAAATCGTTGTCTGAACATTCAGACTCTTTCTTAGATCTCACCTTTGCAGTAATGCATACAGAAAATCACCATCTGCCAAGTAGGTAGTGAGAGGTAATTGTGACAGGTGGCTGCAGATAGCATACAGATCTGGTACAGGCTACGTTTGTTATCCCATCTTTTATTTCCTTGCCAGCACACCAATTCCTTTTGTTGCCCTGAATCTGTTGCTTTTAGAGGGTAAGTTCTAACCTGCATGTTTTAAGGAGCCTGTTCACTACCACAAAATAGAGAAGTGGGAAATTCCATTTTAAACAATTATCTACTGTTGCTGTTAAGGTGAAACAAAGGAAATATCTTTTGGAAATGACTGGGTTTTGGTAGGTGATCTGCCCTGCTTATGATTTATCTGCAGTCTTGTTCTTTGCATTGTGCCTCTGTGGACTTGTGAAATACTAATCTGCACTCTCCATCATACAAATGCTGTCTTTTAAAAGCTCTGTTTGTATTGGAACAGACCTTCCAAGATCATCTAGTCCAACAACCCCCCAGTGAGCAGGGATACCTTCAACTGGATTAGGTTGCTCAGAAGCACATCCAGCCCAGCCTTGAATGTTTCTAGGTATGGCGCATCCACCATCAATCTGAGCAACCTGCTCTAGTGTTTCCCCACCCTCACTGTAAAAAAATGTCTTCCTTATATCCAGTCTAAATGTACCCTCTTTTAGTTTCAAACCATTACCCCCCATCCTACTGCAACAGGCCCTTTTAAAATATTTGTCCCCATCTTCCTTGTAGGCCCCTTTCAGGTACTTTTAGGCTGCAATAAGGACTCCCGAGAGCCTTCTGTTCTCCAGGCTGAACAAGCTCAACTGTGTCAACCTATCTTCATAGGAGAGGTGCTCCAGCCCTGTGATTGTTTCTGTGGCTCTCCTCTAGGTGTGCTCCAGCAGGTCCATGTCTTTCCTGTGCTGAGGACTCCAGAGCTGAATTCACTACTTCAAGTGGGATATCACAAAAGCAGAGCAGAATCAATCTCCCTTGACCTGCTGTCACGCTCCTTTTGATGCAGCCCAGGATACGGTCAGCTTTCTTGGCTGCAAGCACACACTGCCGCTCATGTCCAGATTTTCATCCAGCAGTACCCCTAAGTCCTTCTCCTCTGGGCTGCTCTCAATGCCTTCATCCCCCAGCCTGTATTGAAACTGGGGTGTGCCTCGACCCACATGCAGGATTCTTCATTTGCCCTTGTTGAACCTTGTTAAACATGGTCCCACTTCTTGAGTTTGTGCAGGTCCTTTTGGATGGCATCCCACCCATCAGGCTTGTCAACTGCACCACTCAGCTTGGTGTCATCTGCAAACTTGCTGAGGCTGCACTTGATCCCACTATGTCATTGATGAAGGTATTGAACAGTACTGGTCCCATTGAAGACCTCTGAGGGACATTATGGGGAGGTGCTGTTCAGTATGTTTCTGAGAGTAATGTAATTCTTTATGTTGAATTACAACAGGTTCTGAATGAAAAATGCAGTTGGAGTAAAAACTTGAAAATGTTTATCTGCTGTGCTCTTGGTCTGGTTTTTGTACTTCAGAAGCATGCTATGTTAGATTATGTTTCAGTGTTATTTCTGGGTTATCTTAGTTTTCACTTCTTGCTAGTAACCTTAAAAAGATTTCTAAAAAAATAAATAATGTGAGCATGGATCATTGCTGGAATGTTTGAATTAACTGTCTTAATTGTGCTGTTTTTTGCAGGACTTCAGGAATATGTTGAGGCGGTCTCATTTCAGTATTTTATCAAAACACGCTCTTTGATTAGTGTTGAAGAGATCAACAAACAACTAATATTTACAGCAGAAGACAGAGAAGAAACAACAAACACGGTAAAAATGTTTCTTTTCTCGTGACAAACATCTTTCTGGAATGGAAATGCAATGAGTAAGCTTAGTCACTTTTTTGGCATCTGATTAAATAAGGCCAGTTAGTGGAATAATATTAGATATACATGTAGACTTTGACTCGTTCAAAACACACTTTTTATTCTGACAAGTAGTAAACTAAATCTGTGGGATGCAAGTTTATAAATTTCACATCCTTCTTATTCAGAGCAAGCTGAACTCCTGGTAGAGGGAAGGATCCTGGGTAATGAAATATCAGCAAACAAATACAGAGGAGGGATTTTTAATGTCTGGGACTGCATGTAAGGCCTGCTGATAAGTATCACTATACTGGTGTAATAGTGATGTAGCAAAAGCTGGGGGTAACAAGTGAATCAAAGGCAGGATGAACTCTGAATGAAATCTAACTGCTGGTAACTAGTAACTGGTAACTAGTAACTAGTTACTGCTGGTAACTAGTCACAGAAGGCACTGTATTCACCTTCTGTTAAAATGTACTCTGTGTGTCTTAGCTCCTTTGTAGTCTTCCTGGAGTTGGTCTTGATGCTTTCCCTCAGAGGACCATCATACCTTACCCCTAATACCGTATCTGCTGTTTCTTGGCTTGCCAATACTCCTACCCTGCCCTAAATGGAACTTTTTGCATAGGGACAAACTACTGCCACTGATCACAGTAAACTGGGTTCAGTTTGATTGTTGACAGAGCACAAAAGGCAATTTTATAGTGATACACAGAAATGCCCATGCAGTACATGTGCAGTGTACAGTAATGTACAACTTGAGATGAATTCCTGCGTCTGCTTCTGTTGAAGAAATTCTGCTGTAAAGCACTTCTGATTCTTTTTCATTCTCTTGGCAAGATATTTCCAAAGAAGCTATGTTTTCAGCTTAAGTTCATTTGTTCTTACCAGAGGCAAACCCGTCGTGGCGCACTTGTTTTAACAAATTGTGGAGTTATTAACCCCTGCATACATGTCTCTGACCAGATTTATGAATCTGGATGGATAGCGTGGGAGCAAGGGACCAGCAATAAACCTGTGTTGTCTCCCACATTCCAATATTTTGGCAATAAAAATCTTTGGAAACATGGATAAAGGAACAAACCTGTAACTTTGTGATGAGTTTTCTTCATGAAGTATTTTTCTAGCTATTTTAATGAGTTCAGTTGATATAAAATACATCTGACTGAGCTATACCTATCAGCTTCTGGTATAAGATACATTTTGAAATTCAAGATATTACTGCAAAATTATATGATTGGTTTTCCTAATGCTGATACTTTGATTCTTGATTGCTTTGATAGCTTTGGATAGACCATTTAGGTAAAATGTAAATCTATTAGGCTGAGACCTATCAGCAAAAAAGAAGAAAATGTAAAAAAAGCAACTGCAAATAAATGTTAGTACACAGACGTGATAATTCTGTTTCAAATGTAGTAGTAGCAGGGTATGTTTATCATGTTTGCTAGAATGGAAATCTCATTTCCAGTGGAAATGATGCTTTCATACCTTCTGGTATGCTGGAAGGAGGTCCGTACTTCTGAAATCAGACTGTGTGGAAGTGCCATGCAATTTAATTTTCCAGACTGTTTTCAATTACCAGTTATGTCAGATAAGTCAGTGTGTATTTGAACCATTATAGGCTGCTTTTTCATGTTTCTCTGTACTGGACTTTGTCCTGTCCTCAGACTTCAAGTTCCCATGATAAACAACCGCATACTTGGAGCCTGAAGATAACACCTGTCGATTACCTGCTGGGAGTGGCTGATCTAACTGGAGAGCTGATGCGGCTGTGCATCAGCAGCGTTGGAAATGGTGACATAGACACACCTTTTGAACTGAGCCAATTCTTACGTCAGATTTATGATGGTTTTACTTTCATTGGCAACACTGGACCTTACGAAGTATCTAAGAAGCTGTATACCTTGAAACAGAGTCTGTCAAAAGTAGAGAATGCCTGCTACACGTTAAAAGTACGGGGATCTGAAATCCCAAAGCACATGCTGGCTGATGTATTCTCCACCAAAACAGAATTGATTGATGATGATGGTCTTCCTTAAAATAAGGAGACTGTTGCTACCCAGAAGGAGAGAGGACTTTCTAGTTACAGTTTGTGGGGTTCTGACTCTTCTCAAAGCTTTTTAGGTAGAGACATTTGTAGTTTTATCTGAGAGAATATTGTTTGCAGTGGTTAATTTGTAACCGAACATACTTTTTCTGATGTGCAAGAGAATAAATGTTTGACTTTGTCCTTTCAGTTTGGAATTTCCTGTATTGCTCCATTGTATCTTCCTTCAGAATTACCAGAATTTCCACTGCACTCTACACCACTGACTGTCCTTCGTGTGAGTCACCTCAAACTGTTGTGTTTGCTGTTAACAGTTTTTGGCAAGCACAGCAGTGTATTAAAAATGGTGAGGTACTGGTATTTAGCATTATCCATGTATTTCTGCTGACCTGTTTTTTGAGTATTTGGGTTCTATACTCATAGCTAAAATAATGTACCTATCTATGTGTAAGTTCATTCCTTGTCTTGAAACTGGGGTAGTCTCAAAGGTGCCATGTAACTGTAAATTTTTTCTGATTAATGCTTTTGCAAATGAAACTGAAACTATGTCAACTTTTTGCCAGTTGATAGTGAAGCTAATTGCACCAGGTAAATACTGCTGTGCACTCATTATTTTTGAGCTCTGTTTAAATTGAGCTTTGTTCAAGTTAACACTGGTACTTCACAGTTTTGACATGAGCTAGAAAATCCACAAAAATAAAATTGTGGAATATATTGGTTTGCATTTTTTGTAATACAGTTTAATGCAGAATCTGACATCTTTCTGTCTGTAGACAAAAGCATAAGGCTTTTCAAGTAGCAGGTTTTGGCCAAAACAAACGCGGTGTGGTGTTGGAAGTCTGTTCTCCATTGTTTGTGCTGCCCTGAGGACCTCCAGTGGGGTTGAACTGGTATAAGTGGGAAAGGGCTAGCCAAGCTTTAAATATCTGTTAGCAGGAACTATATCATGTGCACGTTCCTATGGAAAGGAAATTGCAAACAGAAATAAGGCATACATTCTGATTTCCACATTTATCTTTGAGGTGAGTATGTCACCACTGGCAAAAAATCAGGGCTTTCTGCCGGTGTCTGAAGTTATGAAAGTCTGATAACGTACATTATGCTAAAGGAAAACAGATAAAACAACATGATCTTTAGACTTCAGGAAATAGGCCTCCCAACTGTAATTGAAAATACTGCATGTTCTTTATTTCCACTTCCATATACTGTGATAGTGCCAATATTTTTCCCATGAGCATGTCCTGAATAGCTGGGACCATCTGATACATGGATAGGAATGGGTAAATACATTTCTATCACATTTTTCCATTGTTTCCACATAAAGCAATATATGGTGGGTTGAACAAGGAGTGGCTTTTTTCCTATTGTTAAATACTATTTTTTACAATAAATTCTAAAAACTAGTCACTGCCTATACTTGGTCCTTTTGCCTGTTGGTCCCAGCAGCAGATAATGATGTGAGTTTCCCACTGTGCAGGACTGGACTTGTAAGTTTCACTCCATTCCTATGTCCATACTTGGAGGGACACTTTATAATCCTGAATCTCTTTTCTCTTTCTCCCTTAACTTTATTCTGTGAAGTCTAAAAAAGAGCTAGGAGAGAAACTTCATGTGATTCTCTTGTATTAAAAAAATGCAAAGGATTCAGATGACAAAACAAGTTTATCACTGGAATGAATCTGTAATGGCATCCATATTTTTACATCTCTCCTTGGTTTTCACCTGTTTCTTTTTCTTATGGGAAGAGGGGAAAGAAAGGAAAAGGATTTTTTTTTTTTTTATTTTCTTCCTTCCTCCTCTCCCCCCCTCCCAAAGTAAGCATGCAGTATTTCAGTTGATGCAGATAAGAGCATATGGTTCTGTGTCTTTTGGCACAGCTATGTTTACTGCAAGTAATTGCTTGCTGAGTGTATGTGTGTGAAGTGAAAGCAGGTATTATTACAGGCATTATGTGATATTAAACAGAGGTCTGTCAGTCTCTTGTCTGTCCTGGCAGCTATCAGGTGGAATTTAAAACTGTTCATGGCACAGTTTGAAAACGGGTGGGATGAACTCTAGCACGTGGCAGCGTGTGGCTGAGTTGTGTTCTGCTTCACTCTGTGGAATGAGCCCACAGCGGCCGCAGTGTAGTGAAAGAGCTCCTGCTTTTGTACAGTCATTCATTATCTTAAAATTACAGATACCTATAAAGAAAATTTTTTCCTTCCCCCTGGCAATCTTTATGTTAGAGGTTTTTGCAAAAAAATACATACTGTTTCTAATGATTTTGAAAAATAAATTTTCTTTAAGGCGAGAGAGAACTTCTTAATGACAGACATGATTTCTAACCTTCAGGCTGTCTGTCTGGAATCAGAAGCTGTGAATAATTTCTACTAGGGAGCAAAGTGTGTATGTGGTGTATTAAAACACCAGCACAGATGGGAAATAGCTAATGGCCTGCAAATGTCCTGCTCAAGGAAATATTTTCCCCAAAAAAACAATTACCCTGTAGCTATTTGAAAAGTGACAGACATATATCAGCAAAACAAGCAATGGCAATTTTCCCATTTCTTATCCCATTACTCTGTGGAGCTATTGATACGCTTGGTCTGTGGCCAGTACTGGACTACGTCATAGCAGATGTTTCACAAGGGCAGCTCTGCGTGCTAAAGATCGTTTGCTTTTCTACAATCATCTCCTTTCTCAGAAATGATTTTTCTTTACGTGTTAACTTTTTTCCTGACTATTAATTTGCAGTGAGGAAAATAAAGCCAGCCACAATTTGCTTTCCAGAACTGCCAGAGAAGTTATGCAAGAGAAACTTCCTGTTGACAGGACACGTATGTCTGTCTACTCAGAGCCCTGCTTACTTGGATTTTTGGTGAGTTTACTGAAAATCAAAATCAAAATTAAAATAGGACCTTTTATAATATTTAGCTTATTGTGTGCCTTATGGAATTCTATGGACCAGATTCTGGCACTGCCATCAAAGCATTTGCAATTTAAGAGTAGGCAGAAGAGTAGCCAAGACAAACAAAAAGAAGATGGTAGCAAGGGAGGGGGAGATGAAGTGACAGGATTTTTACCAGAAGACTGTGCGTTGTCGTAGGTTGGTTTACCACTTCCCATTCTGGAAAAGAAACTAGTCAGAACTCCAGAAAGCCTGGAGTGTGATAGTAAAGGGTTAGCTGGGAAGGGCGAAGGCGGCGGAGAGGCAAAATGGAAGGAAGTGAGGTAGAGACAAAGGGGGGAAGAGTGGCAAGGAGTGGGACATCACAGAGGAAGAGCAGGCTGAGCTGCAGGGCAGCGGGTGCACATGGGGGTAGGGTGGGACTGGGGAGGACGTGGGACAGGAAGATGGCCCTGCAAAGAACTAGAAACAACACTTCAAAACCAGGTGACTCAGCTATAAAAGAGATTGGAGTTGACCGGAGAAACTGAATTTAAAACAACCAGATGGTTCCCAAGGCATCTATCTATCCGTGGGTTATAAATAAGGGGAACTTGATTTTCTGAGCAGTGGAGAACCTGCAGATCCGGGACTGAGAAGGGCTTGCAGGCTTCCAGCCAGTCTGCCGCAGATCAACAAGCTCTTAGTTCCCAGCCACCCAACTTCCCATGCATGTTCCCTTCCAGCCACCCAACTTCCCATGCATGTTCCCTTTGCTCCTGAATTGGTAGCCACAAACCTCGATGTGTGAACTACCACCATTTGCATGTTAGAGGCATGGTTAGATAGTTTTTCACATACAGGAATGCTTACTTTGACCACTATTTCCTTGTGTGCTGATTACTTGTCTGTTTTGCTGTCATTGCTGCTTCAACCCCGTTTCTTCCCTTTCTTTACTTATCCTTTCTTAGGCAGTACCATTCTTTTGAGCCATTGCCCATGTCCATCCTAGGGCTCAGTCCTTTCCTGGTTTAGCTGGAATTCTGGGGTAAAATGTCTCCATGCAGGAAGAGGAATTGGTTAGTTTCTTTGGTTTGTCTGTTTGCACCTTCAACTTCAGAAACAGTGCTCTGGCTGTGAGGGGAGAGGCCTGGTACATATGTCCCCGGCCTTGGTGCCATGTCAGGATGGATGGACGGGTGGGCAGATCTCATGTTGCTTTTGCAAGTGAGCAAACCTTACTTAGTCTGAGGTTTGCAATCATCATAAGCCAAGGTAAATTGCCTACAAACATAAAAGATGTTTCTTCTCCAGTCCTGCAGAAGATTATCTTTGAGGAGTCTGATTTCCCACCAACTCTACCTCTTTTACCTGACCTGTTAATCCCTTTGAAAGGCCCATTTGCAGAGCAAAGCAGAGGAGACTTGCTGCTGACTTCCGGAGCCAGTCATGGCTCCCTGAACCATGGCCGTGAGTGATGTGGTGTCTACCTTCCCAGGTCCTCCCACAGGCTGGGCAGGCTGGCACTGGTGTCCCTCCAGCCACCCAGGGGGCCTCAACTCCGAGCCTCCCCTATTGCGTTGTGCAGGCACATGGGTTCATCCTCTTTTTACCCCCCACCTTCTAGTGGTGGTATTTTCATGTCATGCAGATATTCATTCCTCCCAAAGAAAGAAGCTGCTGTGCGTGCTTTGCTCCTCCACTGACATAACAGGTCAGATGGCTTCTTGAGCCCATCATAAACTTTCTTGGCTGCTGGTGCAGTGCAGGTTTTATGGAGCATCATCTGTCTCTGGGAATTTCTCCCACAGCCCTGTACTTTCCTGCCACCTTGCCAGGCCCCTTTTAATCCAAAATGGTCTGAGCACTTTAATTCTTCCTCAAGGTCCTCTCTTCTGGAGGCCCCCACAAGAAGAGCTGACAAAGCTATGTGGAAATAGCCCAGGGTTTTACTAAAATGAGCTTTTGCACGCTTGGGGACAGGAACCAGGCAGGCAAAGGATGCATGTGAATAGACCGAGGTGTTTCGATGTCACAGGAATATTGTTCAGTGCTGTCAGTCTCATTTTAGGAGGGAGTGGGGGTTGTTCCTCTCCTTGCAGCAAGGACTGCTGGCTGATTTGCTTTGCGCACCTAAAGGGAGAGGTGACAGACAAGAGATGCAAGGGCTGTGAGGGAAGGTAGGTAAGATGTAAGATCACACAGCACATCAGTCTGGAGCCTCCACGCACCCAGCAGTGGGCAGCCGGGTCCGGTGTGTGCTGACACCTCGTGGTGCAAAACGGTTCCTTTGCCTTCCCCCAGACCTTTTTCTCCCACTTTTCGGCTCAGCCTTTACGCACGGAGGCTCCCAGTTGATGTGCTGCTGAAGAAACGTTGCTTTACAGGCGCAAAGCAGCGATAAGCAATTGATTTCAATTATTATTACTTAATTTGAGCTACTGCTGCAGTGTCCTACAAACTTGCAGTTACAGCGATGTTCTTGAGTCACATGGGATCAGTTCAGATTCTTACCTCTCTATAAAGCTTTTATCATCTATTAAATGTTGGGGTAATGTTCGCCAGGGTCCTGCTTTTAAAAAGAAGGGGAACTGTGGGCATTTGTGGCAAAAGACCTGAGAGTGTGTGTAAATCATAATATTCATAGTAAAGAACATAAAAGGTTTAAACCCAACCTTAGCAGGCCCTGCGTTCTACAAGAACTGATCTGGAAAAGCAGGGCACCTATAAGATTCCAATTAATTTTAGATATATGCTGTACTTTAACGTCTCTGGGCCTGCCCTCTTACTTAAAGGACGCATATTCGTCAGTTATTAGAGAACATGTATTTGTTCTGCCACCTAGTGTCCAGCTCTAGAAATACTCAAGCTTGTGGGTCAGTTACAAGTGGTGCATTGTTTGCTCTTTAAGTTCTTATAAATGCAGTTAGTGGTGTGGTTTAAGCTTCAATTTTATACTCGGGTAGGCCTCTGTTAGCAATAAGTTATACTCACTGTAAATCACACTGGTACTATAAGTGCTTTTGGGAATACCAGGGAATGGCTTATGTTTATTTTGTATCTCATCATATGTGGCATGGTGTTTGAATACAAATAAATAAAAAACCATAAGAAACTTCGACTGGACATGTTCTTGCAGACTTCTGAATTATACAAATACTCTTATTTGAACTAGATCTTTTAAGGAGTGCTAATAAGGATTTGTAGACTGGAGTCCTAAATTCCTTAGTTTATATTACAATCAAGCTACCCATACAAGAAAATGCAAGCCTTTTTTAGCTGTTGAACTCCTGGTATAAAATCAAATGCTTCTGCATGTGTGAATGTGCCTGTGTACTTCCCTGCCATGACTCTGGCTGCCACAGAAACCCTTCAGGTAGAAAGCACAAGTGGCTTCAAACTTTGTAGCATAAAAGAACTGGCTGTGCTGCACTCTGTGAACAGAGTAGGGCTGGGGCTGATGTTTAAGCCCTGGAACATTGCCCAGCTGATGCTAAAGGTGATTTGGTCCCTCTTGTTGTCCTGGTCCATCAGCTCTTCCTTGCCCTGTGCTTCTCAGTGGTGCCCCAGGCTGGGAGAGACCTGGTATGCACCACAGCAGAGGTGTCATGAATCACCCCTGCAGTGGGCTTTTGGAGGGGATAACACAACCAGGGTTGTTACTTGGGTTGCCCCAGTGCACCGGTAACAGTCACTTATGAAATTGCATCAACAGACTTAGAAATGGTGACACTGTCACCACAGATATTGATTTATTCTCCTAAAGGCCATTCAAGGGTAATTTAAGGGTCCTTCTCCTACAGAGCCTATTCAGAAGTGAGAACCTTCCCCTGTGGCTGAAAGCCATTGAACAGCACGCACTTCCTGCTTGTCCTACACCCAACTCCAGGGTGTTGGGCTATCTAAACCTGTGAGCAAGGCTGGTGTGTTTGAGCATGTGGCTGCAGACATCAACTGCTGCCCTGGCACTCTGCAATACAAAATTAGCCCTGTTTTATGTTATATTGTCACAGTTGTATCTGAGCATCTTTGGCTTTTTTGTAACTTAGCTGGGGGCCAGATACTCCATTCATGTTAACTTCTTTCTGGATTACAGCCACAAGAGGAAGGAGCTGCTAGTTTGTTTTAGAGCAGTTCCTGTGCCTGTGGAAGATCACAAGTTTTGGAGGGATTTATGTCTTTTTCCACCCCAGCTTAACAAAGACTGAGGTTTTGTATGGACTTCTGAATATATGGGATTCAACTTGCACTGTGGATAAAGCTAGGAGAGAATTGATGACCTCCCAGTCTTCTGGATAAACTCAGGTGAGATTCCAGCTGTTGTCTTCAGTAAAAACACTTTGAAATCCCTAGCCCTGGCAGGGAAGTTAGTGGCATCCCTCACCTGCTGAACCTCAACAGTCACATCCTGCTGCTTTGTCTTAGGTTAAAGCTCTCCCTGAAGTTATCAGGGGCTCTGAGATTGTTGCTCCCTCTGGGCAGCAGGGAAACAGAGATATAGGCATCTACAAAGGTGTCTCCGCATCTTGGCAGCCTCTCCATGTTTTTCCTTTGGCCTTGCTTCTTTTCCAATTGCTGCTTTTCCTTTGCTTTTGGAGTCACATTTTGTTGTAGGGTGTTACCATGGGGGTTTGCTGATGCAGCACCTGAAAACAGAATAACTGGTGTATGAGTACATACTTGTATTTTTGCCTTATTGATTGCCTGCTTCCCTCTCCACTTGTGCACATACAAGGAGCACACCTGTAAAGACATGGAGAAGGAGGTGTGCTGTGAGGTGAGAGTTTTCTCACAATGAGATATTCACTGTAGTAAAGACAACAGTTGACTGAAAAAATGCAGAAGAGCATTATGAGACTGCAGAGTGACAGGATGGGGAAGCAGATTGTAGGTAGATGTGAAGCGATACACATAGGGAAAAATAATCTCTGTGTGCCCCCTTCAAGATCAAAATATTGTGGTTTTTTTTTTTTTTCCATGAAAGTATCAAATCAATGCTTGTCAGCACACAAAAAATCCAGTCAAATGTTAGGAATTATTAGGAAAGGACTAGAAATAAAGACAAGGGTATGCTGTACAAATGTCACTGTATGAATCCCTGGATCACCTGCTTTTGAGTGTGACTCTGATCCCTCATCTCAAAAAGGATATAGAAGAACTGCACAAAGGTTCAGAGGAAAGCAGAAAGGATGACCAAAGTTAGGGATCAGATTCCCTATGAAAGGAAACTATGGAAGTCCAGTGGGCTGTAATCCTTCAGCCTGGAAAAATTACATTAGGGAGGGTATATAGAGATCTGTGGGATTATGTCTGCCATAAGGAAGGCGGATATGGAGGAACCTTTCACTGTTTCTGCTAAGAGACATCGTCAACTGCAGCTGTCCATAGCCAGGCTCAGAGCAAGCACCAGGAGCTTGTGCAGTGGGTGAGAGCTGTGAAAAACAGCCTGTCCTCTGGGCCAGCTGCTGCTGCTGGTGTTTCCTTCCTTCCTTCCAAGGAGGAGGATGCAGCAGGTCTCCTGAGGCCAGTTTGTGCAGAGGCAGCAACAGATATGGGGAGGGAGGATGCTGTGGCCATACTTACGCTGTCATATGTTTCAGCTCAGGAGAATAGAGTTTAAATAAGGTTTCTCAGGTCACTGAAGCCAAATGCTTTCTTTCTACCAGAGCTAGCTCTGTCTTCTGTCTTTCACCTCAAGCTCCCCCAGCAAACCGGTCGGGCTTCTCACACAGGGCTCAGGGCCAGCAGGAGGGCAGGGTGAAGGTGGCCACAGCTCAGAAGTGGTGGGGATCCAGACTATGCATGTAGCAACGTGCAGGAGAGACAACTTGGCCACCTCAGCACAAAGCTACAACTGAACGTGCTTCAAGCACAGCTTTACAGCTCGAACAGGACCCTTACAGCATCCCCAGGCTTGACCTGAGCTCTCGCCTTGCCACAAAACTCGCACCGCTCAAGCTAATGTAGGGCGTGATGTCGATGTCCTTAAGTTGTTTGTCTCTGTTTGCAACAGGCTTGTATTGATTTAGGTTAATTTGGTTACCCCCAAAAAGGGTTGTGCTGATTGCTCTAAATAGATTAAATAGTGATTTTAGTTAAATTGGTGGCAGGCTTGTGTGTAGACAGGGCCTGGAGCTTTGTAAGCTAATGACTTGGCAGGAGTGCAATGAGGGTTTTCAGACAGTTGAGACCAAGCTGTTGTTTTAAATAGAAGACCTTAAGTGTTACTATTCTAGTAAATGGTCCCCAAATGTGATAATTTTCCACCAACTTGGGCTCCTTCTGCATCCTGGCAGATCTCTTTGCTCCCTCTCACTTTTCTGATAATAATTTGAGAAGTGTACTCCAAATAGATTTTGGATTAAATCCAACTGTAAAACATGGAAAAATGTCAATTTTTGGCAAGATTTTCTGATTTTTGTCCACTCCCAGCCTGCTGAAATTCCCACATTTTTGGCAATGGGGGAAAAAAAGTTTGTCTTCATTTTCATAAAAATTCAGATAGAAGAAAAATTCAAATGCGCCTGGCTCCTGTCGACAGCATGGACTTTTCCCCACAAGTGACATATGGGAGGAGGACAGGTCCAGAAGCAGCCACTCCTTAATTTCTTCTCTCAGAAAAGAGCAAAGGTGAGATTAGCTGTTGGTCATTAAGTCTTTCGTGGCTCTATCATCTCCTTGAAGACACTGTATCTGCATAAGGTGTTGCCTGCCTTCCTCTGAACCAGCTGACTTAACTTCTGCCAAGTGAATCTGCCTGCACAGGTCTTTTCTCTACCAAATCCCATTTTGATCTATCTGCTTTGGCTTTTGTTTGTCACGTTTGGACCGACATCTGAAAAGAGCATGACCAAAAAGTCCAAACCAAAGAGTCACTAAGCCTTGGTTGTCTTTCAGGGAAGCCTACTGAGATACTGAATAGCTCTTATTTCAGAAAGCAACAGACCAGCAGGTAGGCTGTGATCCCTTTTCCGTCTTGGGCAGGTTCATGTAACCAGAAGCAGAAGGTTGGTGATAAGAATGGAGGAGACCTCATGCATCAGAGGACAGAGAGAACAGGAGGAAGGAAAAGGTCAGGGCTACCAGCAGGGCAGCAACTAGATACCAAGAACCTGAGTTACCTAGAGGAATGAGTACATGGTATCCCAGTGTGCACTAAGATGAATCTTGGAAAGAGGTTTCTATACCACTACTGCATGTCAGATCCTGGACTGCTTTATGCATTCCTAGTTCCTGGAAGTTGGACTCCAATAACCTGGAGCACATGTAGAGGTGAAGCTGTGGGAAAATGACAAGACACAGATCAGGCAAATCAGGTGTTAGAGCATTTATGGAGGAGCTGGGTTACCCACAAGGAGTAACAAACTGGTTCTTTGTCCAAGGCATAGACCAAAGAGATCAAAGGAATCAGCACCATAAAAGCAAGCGGGTTGTGTGTGACCCAACTGCAGCAGCTTGCTGGGTGCAGTGGTCAGTAAGGGATAGGGAAGGGTGAAAGCACAGGCACGAGGCAGTTCCACAGCCATGAACTTGCAGTCTGTGACAATAAGCACTGTGGAAGCCATCCCCATCTTCACTGACCCCCTCGCCAGAGCAACCTGCCCATGGATGAATACCCTTTCACACCTCCTCCTAACTTTCAATGTGTCCCCAACTGTTCATGCAACCCCCTGGGCCTGCAACTGCACTCATCCCTCTCACATACATCATTGCCCATGACCAGAGTGTACTGGCATCAAAGGAGCACTGATGAGTTGTTCTTTTGTGAGGGAAAGGGAGTGCACTCCACTATGAACTTAAGATAAGGATACAGAGCGTGGCAAAGAAGGACCCTGGATCCATATGCTTCCCAGACTCCCACTCATTCCCATTCATCACCCAGGATGTAACATCCAGCCCCTACAAACTAAACCTTCATCAGAAGCCTGAAGCTCTTCCCCATCTTGTATCTGGCTCTACAGCCTCATTGAGTAAGGCTCTGGGGCTGATCACTGAGACATATTATCCAAGTCCAGAGGCTTGAGGGTAGAGATAGTATGATCTGCTTGCCTTGAACACCTGAAATGTAGATGAACAGATCTAAACCAAACTGACCAAAACATCTGCAGAGAGCTGATGGGACACCCAGGCTGGGAATAAGGCCATTTTCCCCCTCCTTCCATTTGCCATCTGGTGGTGTCTGAGAGCTCCTTCTGGACAGCCTCAAAGCTACTCCAGGCTCACAGCAGAAAACCTGCCTGTGGGGGATGCCCTGCCCTGGAACACAGCTCTCCCTGGGCTATGAGTGGTAAACCAAACTCGGATCAGAACGGCTGGCTTTGCTACAGAAGACTACAAAGCTCACAATGAATAAAAGAATATCCTACAAAATCCTCCTTCAGACTTCCCTGAGCCTCTTCCATGGAACAATTAGTGGATGCTCTTGTTTTGAACTCTGTGACTCACTCCTGTGATTCTGCTGTGGCCTGGGATCACTCAGTCACTTAATGCGACGGGGGAAACAGGCAATTGTGAGAGTTTCCTCTCCGCCTCCCTCAGCCTCCCGCTGCAGCTCTGCAGCATGTTATTCTTCAGCGCCATGCGACCGCAGTCTGGATGCTCGCATCCCACATGTGCTGGCTCAGCCTTCAGGCAACGCTTCCTCACAGTGAGCAGGAAGGTTTCCCAAAGAGAAAAAGCATCTCACTGTGTTTTACAGTACTTCGTAATCCCAGCTGCAAGGGCAGGCCTTTTACCATGGTCTTAATAGTTAAGCTGCGGCTTGGCTCTACTACAGCTTTATTTCTAATATGGTGTATTCACTGTGTGTACATGTGTTTGTGTATTTGTTAAAGCTCCATTAAAGATAATAGGCTCTATTAAAGTGATTACACTGGCTAATGGCTCCCACATTATTTCTCTTAACCATATTTAACTTTTCCAGTCGGCAGTGTATTTACTGTTAGGAACTAGTGATTTTTAATCACTGGATTTGCACAACATATGCATTTGTGTAACTTTCCAAGTAGATACAAAAGGCATTTCACAATTAAACCAAAAGTGCTTCCAAAGACTGGATATGTTTGGGTGCTTCTTTGTGCTTACCTTGCCTTGGTCATGCTGTAGTAATTTTGGCAACAGAGCAAGGGAAAACCCTGAATGATTTTCCAACTATGCTGCAGTGTCCTTCACACAGGGCTTCCTCCAGTCCCAGGAGGGTGGCTCAGCCAGTGGCTCCTGCAGCCGCAGGCAGCAGCTGCTCCTTTGTCAGGGTCTGGGGCTGAGAGCTCCTCTGCGTGATGCTCAGTATTCTCACTTGTCTGCTTTTGACCTCCCTCTGCCTGATCTCTTCTCTCAAACACTTTCCCCCCTTAGTCTCTTTGCTACTTCCCTTCGGTGGTTGCTTTCCCTGTTACCGCTCAGCTGAATTTCTTTCAATTTCTTACCCCTTTTCTCTTTTAGCTTCCCTTTTTCTCTTGCTTTTCCCTCTTCCAAACCACATGCACCACTTTCTCCCTTTCTGGTCATTTTCCCAAGGGCTGAATCACAGCAGCTCTGTTTTCATGGCTGTTCGTATGGTCCAGTCATCTCCCACATCTTGGGGCACTCAGCTGAGGAAGGTGACCTTCCTTGGCTCTCTCTGAAGTCCGTGGGGTGAGACTGGAGCCTCCAGAAGGTCACTCAGTTTTTAAGGCTGTCAAAAGACCTTGTGAAGACTGATCTCCTGCCATGGTCTGCCAATAAGATAAATATCCTAATTTATGAGCTTTGAACTGGGGACAAAAGTTAGTACAAATCCTGCTTTTGCACAGTCTTTTGGCATATGTCAGATGGATAGGGAGCACAAATTAGAGCACATTCCCTCTAACCGCCCTCCCAGGGGTCAGACTTTCCCCCACCCTAAATTCTCACCTCTGTGCTACAAAGTGTTTGGTCTGACTTCAATAAGCCAGTGAGCGTTTTTGATCCTGTTCCTTTTTCACTCTAAAAATAAGTATCATGTAAGGAATAAGGAAAGAAAAGTGAAAAGGGAAGCAAAACTTTCTCACCCAACCATTTTCAAGCAGGCATCTGCACAGTTTCCATGGCCTTTGTTTGCTGGGAAAATGTCTGCCAGGGGCTAGCTTGAACATTTTGAATGTTTAGCTTTTTCCATAGCAAATCACACAGGAACCATGAACTGCAAATGCAGCTTTATCTCCATCCAGACATTTGTTCCCAAAGGTATTTTACCAGTTCTCTGTGATCACACTGAGAAAATACAGGCAACATTACAACAACAGAGTCTCTCTGTACGCACGCTCTATTGCATACTGAAGTTGCTGACCAGTTGTTGTATGGTAAAGGTCTATTTTCTACGTAGAAATCTAGTCCTAGGATTTCACCTCCAGGATCATTATTGCTGGACCAGGAACACAAAAGCCTGTGAGTCACATGCTCCCCCCGCCCTTCCCTGGGCATCTCTTCCCCCCCTTCCCTTTTACAGCACAGGAGGGGTGACTGCTCCCCCCATGAAGGCCCCTGATCCCCAAGGCAGGCTCATGGGACCCTGTTTCCCACACTTAGCCCCTCTCCACAGGTCACTGGTGAAGGGAAAACTGTGTCCACATCCAAACGTTCTTTGGCCCAGAGAGCTCTTGAGAGTATTTTTGGTTCATTTTATTACTGACTGCAGGACATGATGTAACACAAAAGTGTAATTCCTTGGTCTTGTGTCTGACCAAGGTGGCTGTTGTGGTGGTGGCTGCTACGCTCTCTGTGGCTCTCCATGGTTCTCTGCTCCCTGCCTGCCATCCAGTGTGCAGCTGACCTGGTGGCTTTGATAATTAGACTTTTATTAGCCTGTTAAGTAAATGCTGGCATTGAGCCACTGGCAAGCTGTAAAGCTGACCGAACAATTGGAATAATAATTCACCCACCTTGAATGAGGTCCATTTAAACACGGTGCTTATTTCCTGAATGGAAATGAATCTCTTCTAAGGATTTGGTTTAGATTAATTCACTGCATGGTTTACTTCAGCCTATAATTTTACCACTGATACACAAAGTAGGTTCATAAATAGAGCAATGGGGTCTTGGCTGGGCTAGGAGATAGTGCTGTGCACTAATGTAAATTATAAATGTAGAGTTAGAAAACCTAACAAGCCCAGCTGGCAAACTTCCATGTATTATCTCACAATAATTGCTTCCAGCCAGTAGATATTTTTGTACAGCAGAAGACAGGTTATTTATATTATATATTTAGCCTAAAACCGTAGTAACATCCTCTGGCAAAGGTATTATCTGATGGTGTCTGAAATGGAACCAGCTTTCCTCTTTCCAGGCATTAACAAATGAAAATCTTTGTGTCATCTGATGGCATTTCCGGAACTGGAGAATAAAATTTTTAATATGTATAGTTTATTTCTTAAAAAGTAAATCTATTTTTGACAACCAGATTTCCCAGAATTGTTATGTGTGGTTCGTAAAACTGACCAGAGAAATATTTCCTTTATGATTCTAATCAGGCAGAAACAACAGTACCACCAGCAGGACTGGCTCTTGGTTTAGCACAGTCAGAAAAGAACCTGTGAACAAGCGAGGCACGTGAAGGTCACAGCAGAGGTTATGTTTCTTCCTGTTAGCTCAGAAATGCCTGGATGCCTCCTACATTGCCCATCTGCGCATTCTCAGGCAAGCACTATAGTAGTGAAGATGTTAGGCCAACAACCAGGAAGACTAACAGGTATGTTTCAGAAATCTTAGACAGAGACAAAACTTAGTGAGGGGCCAGGCTCACTACTCAGTGTAGCTGTTCCATCTTCCAGTGGCAATAAAGAATGAGCGTTGTGGTTTAACCCCAGCCAGTGGCTAAGCCCCACACAGACACTTGCTCATTACCTGCAGTGGGATGGGGAGAGAATCAGGAAAGTAAAAGTCAGAAAACACATGGATTGAGATAAAGACAGTTTAATAGGTGAAGCAAAAGCTGTGCATATGAGCAAAGCAAAACTAGGAATTCAATCACTTCCCATCAGCAAGCAAGTGTCCAGCCATCCCCAGGACAGCAGGGCTCCATTATATGTAGTTGTTACTTGGGAAGATAAACGCCATCACTCCAAATGTCCCTCCTTTCCTTCCTCTTTCTCCAGCTTTATGTTCTGAGCATGACACCATATGGTCTGGGATATCCCTTGGGACAGTTGGGGTCAGCTGTTCCAGCTGTGTCACCTCCCAGCTTCTTGTGCAGCCCCAGCCCACTCACTGGTGGGATGGGGTGAGAAGAAAAGGCCTTGACTCTGTCTAAGCACTGCTCAGCAGTGACTAAAACATCCCTTAATTATCAACTCTGTTTCCAGCATGAATCCAAAATAGAGGCCCATACCAGCTACTATGAGGAAAATTATCCCAGCCTTGAGATTTATGATCTCATGTGCATTCCAGTCTTTCAATAACTTGAGAAGATGTCACGAATATTAAGCAATTGGTTGGCCTGGGTTGCCTGCTCCCTTTCTAGTCACAGGTCGTGGCCAAGGAAGTCTCTGCCAGTGTTTGGGTTAGGTGACTATTAGGTCCTGGCACAACCCCAGAAGTTCAGGCTGTGCTAATGACAGGCTCCTCAATAAAGGAGGCTGGCCTCAGGGAACTCAAGGCAGATCAGCTTAACCTCTGCCCTGGACAAAGTCGCTAAAAATAACTTAATTACTGGTAAAGAACCCAATTAGTTGCGAACTGAAGATGCTGATGTGGTAAGTGCAGAAGGCATCAATGAGAACAAGCCTTGTCTGGTCTGAGGCTCAGTATTCAGTGCTGATGAGAGCAGAAGCTTGGTGAAAGTGGACCATCATAATGTAAGGTTTCTGACAGTTATTTGGACAAGTATCACGCAACAGCCTGATTTAATAAAAAATAAAGTAGAACTGTGTAAGACTGAAATATTCGGTAGTCTGAGACCTGGTGGGTTGAAAAGGTGCAGTTGCCCAAGGAGAACTGCTAAGGAATGGGAGTTACTGTAGTGATGTCTGCGTGGAGCAGTACAAGACTTATTGCTGGTTTTGTCAAGATCTGAGAATAAACATAACATTTCTGCTAAGACATCAGATATGCAAACGCTGGCCAGGCGGCAAGTAATGCTAAAGGGTCCCCTAGAATGGCTAGGATTGCTCAGTAGAGAGCTCATCCAGGCAAGTGATGTCTTAGTACAGTCCTAAGATACCAAGCTAAATTAGACATCTAAAAAGCAGGAACAGAGGCTGTACTTACAGGAGGTGGTTTTCAGAGGGTAAGCAGTGACTCTGAAATACTTTCAAGAGCTCAGAAGAGAGAAGCAACTCAGTAGGAACTCCCAGTGTGATGGAAGAAAAGGTGTTGACTGTCTCTGGATATGCAATTGGTGAGAAGTGGGTAGTGATCAAAGCCCCACATGAAACCATCTGTGGAACATGTATCCCGCTGGAGTGTTCCCACTGAAAAAGAAGACTGAAGGGTTTTCTGTCAGCAGATCAGAGTCATAGAAATAGTTCAAGAACTGGGAAAAAAGACCTTTCATCAGCTACTGTAGAGTTCACTTTATTTAGTTTAGTCAAAGGAAGAAGATAGCAGCCTTCATCACCTAGGGTAAAAACACTTACACTGGGGTAAAACCAGAAGGTGGGATTCAATCACCTAAACACAGTCACTTGCAGCACATTAGATGCCGGATGTGTGACTCCTCCTTTGGGCAGGGAGAAGGATGAGATGAACTCTCAAGACCCTGCTCAATCCTATGTTTGGGAATCTGCTGGATATGCCGCAAGCTTGGATTTAGGCACATTGTGAACTCCAGACATTAAGCCCTTCAGTCTTCCTATGTCAGCGAGTTCCCCCAGCTGCTCTGCAAGCTCTGCAGGTAACAGAAGAGTTGTTATAACACTGCAGCAGAAATCCCTTGGAATTACTGCTAACACAGTCACATGCAATCAGAGAATAACCTGCGGTTCCTGATGTAAACTCCAAGGACAGTCTCAGCACAGATGTATGTGAATCAAGTTGAATTTGAAGCCAGACTCCATTCTCTAGCTGGAGACCCAATGCACTGGGCTTTCAAATCCCTGACTGTGGTCCTTCTCTGGCACCCTTTGGATTTCTGGCAGGCAGGGAACATGCCTCACATATTCGTACTTTTATTATCTTTTATTTCTGCTTAATACATCATTTAAATGTTCCAACATAAGGTATATTGACATGAAAATGGGAAAAATAAAGGTGGCAGGAACTCGTTGCCAGAGCTAACATGTTTGACTGCTTTTTGTGCCTAGGCACGTGAGCAGCTCTGAGGGGCCTCTTGCGGCACAGCACACTTGCCTTCTCAGTGCCCACTGTTCCTTTGGGCATGGCAGTCATGCTGCAGGCAAGTCACAGGATCATCCCTCTGCCAGCACTTTGCCTGCACAGCAGCACCAGCAGGTCATTTGACAGCATAATGCAGTTAGCTGGGGACTGATAGCGTGGGGAAGCCAGCAAGAGCAGCTGTGTTCCAGTGCTGTATCATGGGACAAGCTATTGCCACAGCTCTGGGAAGGTGGCAGGTGTCTGTGAGGGACTCTGCCAGTGTCACTGTGACTGCCCACACCCCAGGCCTTCCCCTCTATGTGATCCACTCAATCCACACAGAAAAATGGATGTATACAATGGATGTATACAGTGATAATCTCATGAGGAAGGTGACATGTTAAGGTCTATTAAAATGACTGCTACAGCCACATAACGATAAATCCAAATCTGAATTCACACATGCTGTGAAAAAAAACAACCCCCCCCCCCCCCAAATAATAATGACAGTTCAATAGAAAATAATTCTGTATCCAGATGTAAAAAGATGGATGCAGGAAAAGTGGTTCCCTTACTGGTTGTACTGTAACATTTAAAAAATCTTGTGACAAGCAGTAGAAACTAAAGAGTGTGAGACTAATAAATTTGAGACAATTTGGGATTTGGGGGGGGGGGGGGTAGTACAGTAAAAAGGATAGCTGCTGAGAAAAAATATGCTTATTCTGCTTTTTAAACCACGATTGTTCCTGATTTCTCCCAGTTTTGTTCTTAGTTGATGTACTGACTTAGAATTATGGCTGGTCCACACTACTATTGAGTAAAGGGCCCTAAAGTTCAATTTTAAAGCCTGGAGAACAGCAATATGAATTCTCAGCTTGTTTGCGAGTGATCAGGTGTCTCTGGGGAAGGTTCAAGTTTTCTTGAACTGATTTAAGTTTATAGGGAGGCATCCAGGGAAAATAAATACCCAAAGGCTTAACTCTTTTGATTTGTATATCCACTGGATTAGGCCTTCAAACGTTTTTGAGTTATCCATAATATATGAGTCTTAATCCCATAAATATTTTGAACTGAGTGGTAATGAACTGTCAGCTTTACGCTTGTTTTGAAGTCTACCCTGACACCAGTTGAGGCACTGTCTTTGGAACAGGATCAGAAAACAATGCCAGCAGCATCTACAGCTGCTCCGTTACAGCTGCGGATGAACAAGGAAAAAGATGATTCTGGAAAGTGAAATGTATTCACCTGTAACAACAATCGCAGTAAAGTCTCATCAGTTCCATTCAGATTCGCATGTTTTGTGAAAGTTTTATACAGTTGCTTATTATTTTTAACAAAATTCTGGTGTAGCTGAAGTCTCTAGGAGCTCTGTGGGAACTCCTACTAACTCAGACTGTGACTTAACTTTTGCGTTAAGCACTTCAATTGGCTTATCTATCATAAAGATTACCTGTATGCTAATCATATCACAAAGCAAGTTCCAGAGTTATTACCTTCAGAGTTAACTAAAGCACAATCAAAGTTAGAACACCTCATTCTGGATAGGGCATGGCAGTATACCTAAGCTACACACTGATTAAAGTTGTGAAAAAACAATTACTTCAGTTCTGTGGATGAACTAAAGATATATACTTAAAAGTTCTTTGCAGATTAACCCAAAATGCCCTTGCTTTTCACAGAATCACAGAATCCTAAGGGTTGGAAGGGACCTCAAAAGATCATCTAGTCCAACACTCCTGCAAGAGCAGGGTAACCTAGAGTACATCACACAGGAACTTGTCCAGGCAGGCCTTGAATATCTCCAACATAGGAGACTCCACAAACCCCCTGGACAACCTGTTCCAGTGCTCTGTCACTCTCACAGTAAAGAGATTTTTCCTGATGTTCACATGGAACCTCCTATGCTCCAGTTTACACCCATTGCCCCTTGTCCTATCACTGGACATCACTGAAAAAACCCTAGCTCCATCATCCTGACACTCACCCTTTACATATTTGTAAACATTGATGAGGTCACCCCTCAGTCTCCTCTTCTCCAAGCTAAAGAGTCCCAGCTCCCTCAGCCTCTCCTCATAAGGGAGTTGTTCCACTCCTTTAATCATCTTAGTTGCCCTGCGCTGGACTCTTTCAAGCAATTCCCTGTCCTTCTTGAACTGAGGGGCCCAGAACTGGACACAATATTCCAGATGCGGCCTCACCAAGGCAGAGTAGAGGGGGAGGAGAACCTCTCTTGACCTACTAACCACACCCTTTCTAATGCACCCTAGGATGCCATTGGCCTTCTTGGCCACAAGGGCACATTGCTGGCTCATGGTCATCCTCCTATCCACCAGGACCCCAGGTCCCTTTCCCCTTCGCTACTGTCCAGCAGGTCAACCCCCAACCTGTACTGGTACATGGGGCTGCTCTTCCCCAGATGCAAGACTACATTCACCCTTGTTGAATTTCATCAAGTTCCTCTCTGCCCAACTCTCCAGCCTGTCCAGGACTCGCTGAATGGCAACACAGCCCTCTGGTGTGTCAGCCACTCCTCCCAGTTTAGTATCATCAGCGAACTTGCTGAGGGTGCATTCAGTTCCCTCATCCAAGTCGTTGATGAAAATATTAAACAGCACTGGTCCCAGCACTGACCCCTGAGGGACTCCACTAGTCACAGACCTCCAGATAGATTCTGCCCCATTGACCACAACTCTCTGCCTTCTTCCTTTTGACCAGTTCTTGATCCACCTCACTACCTGATCATCAAGCCCACACTTCCTTAGCTTATCTATGAGGATGCTGTGGGAGACAGTATCAAATGCCTTACTGAAATCAAGAAAAAACACATCTACCGCTCTACCATCATCCATCCATATAGTTACTTGTTCATAGAAGGCTATAAGGTTGGTCAAACATGACTTCCCCTTGGTAAAACCATGTTGGCTGCTCTTAATGACCCCCTCATCCTTGATATGTCTAGAGATGGTGTCAAGAATAAGTTGTTCCATCACCTTTCCAGGGATGGAGGTAAGGCTGACCGGTCTGTAATTACCCGGGTCCTCCTTCTTGCCCGTCTTATAGACTGGCGTGACATTTGCCATCCTCCAATCCTCAGGCACCTCACCTGTTTCCCACGACTTACCAAAGATGATGGAGAGTGGCTCAGCAATGACCTCCGCCAGCTCCCTCAGCACCCGCGGGTGTATTCCATCCGGACCCATCGATTTATAGATGTCCAGATTACTTAACTGATCCCTAACCCAATCCTCATCTACCAAAGCAAACTCCTCCTTTATCCTGCCTCCTTCCGGGGCTACAGGAATCTGGGTCCCCCGGGGAGAGTCTGCAGGAGTAAAGACAGAGGCAAAGAAGGCATTCAACACCTCTGCCTTCTTTATATCCTCTGTCTCCAGGGCACCCACCTCATTCAGCAGTGGGCCTATACTGCTTCTTGTGTTAGTTTTATTCGCTATGTATTTGAAGAAGCTTTTACTGTTTTCCAATGGAAAACAACCCTTTGGGGATGAACTTCACCACTGAAAGTGAAATGAGTGCTTCTGATTCTGAACATTTAAAGTGAAAATGAAAGAAAAGTGGAAGAAAGTGTTAGTTTTTGCTGCAAAGCTGTTATTGAGGGGAAAGAAAAAGTGCAGAGCTGAGCTGTGAGGGTATGTAGGTGAAAAGGAAGCAGCTCAGAGGCTGCGGCTCCAGCAGGACCAGGTAACGGAAAAGTACTGGCCAGGATCTGGCTTCTGCAGAGGGCTGCAATGTGAGGAGCAGGAGCCAACGGCCACAGCAAACCACTGAGCTAAGCTGCCATCTCCCAGCCAGCCATGATTACCTTCATCCCTTATCCTGAGTCTTCCGGTGAGATATGGCAGCTTGGCTGGGTGTCCTACCTCCTCATGGACACAGATATCTGGTCTGTACCAGCCCATGCTGCTGCTCTGCCCTAGCCACCCCTGCCTGGCCTCCTATCTCATTGCAGCTTCCCTAGTCTGTGCTGAAGCCATGCTCCAAAAGATGCCATGCAAATCGTTTTCAAATTGAAGGAGAGATGATGAAAAGAACAGCTTGAGAAAAATCATATTAGAGTATGAGGACATGAGCATGATGGCTATTTACTCTTCTGCTGCAGTGCCACATATAAGCATAGCTTGAAAAGATTAAGATGTCTTGAACCTGGAGAGATAAAATTAGTAAGTCTAACATGTCTGGGCTTTCCTCATTTTTATGCTAGGAAAAGCCTCCCCCCCCCGAATTTGACTTGAATTCACAAGTAGAGTTGGCTTCCCTTCAGTGGTATGTTTTGGTGAGTACACTATTTACTACTGAAATAGAAAAGGTCTCTGGTGTAGCAGTGATGGGGTAAAAAATGAAAAACAAAGATGAATGTAAGAAGAAGAAAAGCAGAGTTTGCAGCTGAGCTATGAGATGAAGCAGAGGTCATAAGGGACAGAGCTACAGGAAATCTGTTCACTATGGCAGCAGGTGCAGGGGGGAGCTCTCATACACTGATATCAATTGAAAGCGAAGGTACCACACAAAGAAGCAGCTATGTGTAGACAATGAGAAGCAAAGAGGCCAAGATGAGGAGTGGAAAACAGAGGAGGCAATTCCGAGCTTCCATGAGGGCACAGGAAGTTGTTTGAGAAGAGGCAGCAGCCCTGCCTTCAGTACACAGGGAGGGATTGTTTGAATTTGGTGGGATTTCTGATGCAGCCTGTAATGCTGTATTTTCACAGTCGCTTTCAACTGGAGAAAGGGCTTTGGTGGGAAAAAAAGAAAAAGAGGTTTAAATCCACATCTGTTCCCAGTTTACTGTAGAGCCAGAGAAACGTTCTTGCAGCAAAAAGCGGGCAGTAGCACAGGGGAAGAGAAAGAAGGCACAACTGGAGAAGTAGTGGAGGGAGTAAGGCAGAGCCATTTCTTTAGGCAGCTGTGCCTGTATACACCATCATAATGAAAATTAAAAATCTAGACATAGCAAAACATTTCAGCTTCTTCCTCTATAACTTAAATTAGAAGATAGCCATATAGTATCAGCTCTTAGGTATGTTTCGTGTAATTTCTTACACCATCCATCTCACTCTAAATACTAAGTAGTGCCCAAAAATGCATTAGGGTAAACTGTAACTGGGTAGATTTCTCTGTAAGCTCTGGATGTCTCACCATGTCATTTTGATCAGACATTCCATGCAGGGCACAATTCAAACAGCATTAAAACCCAAGAATACTACTCTTACCTACCAGAAGTCTGTCTGCTTCCTGCATCGTTTTCTTCATGTGTCTCAAGTCTTCTGTAGAAACTATCTGCCATCTCCCTCCAACTCCATTCCAATGGTCTGACAATTGAATAAGGGTGATTGCCCAAAAGGCAGCTCCTTGCTTAGTAAAGGAACAGATTGCCATGTTCAATATATAAATATATATAACACACACACACATATTCACACATAGTGCTGATAATCTACTGAGGTAGTGACTTACAGTCTGCTGAGATTCCAAGGCCAGGTTGGATGGGGCTTTGAGCAACATCGTCTAGTGGAAGGTGTCCCTGCTCAGGGCAGGGGAGTTGGAACTGAGTGATCTTTAAGGTCCCTTCCAACCCAAACCATTCTGTGATTCTATGATTCTGTTGTGGTGGGAATTTTCTGTTAAATATGCACATTAATGTGAGTATACATGAGGCAAGGGAAAGTCACCTGAAGCAGACGTGTTGAAGTTTCGCATAAACTTTAACTCTTGGAACAGATTCAGAACAATGCAAAGAACCCATTAACAAGGTGTTGTTTTTTTTTTCCCTGAATATCGATCATGCCATGCCTCCTTTGATTATTAGTTTAGAGAATCAGCTTTGGACTGATTGGTAACCTCTGCTGTTCAACATTTCAGATGAAACAAGTCTGCTTCTGATTCTAAGCTATTTGAGGTAGCATTGTCGTGGTTTAAACCCAGTCAGGTAACTTGTTCACTCACTCCCAGTGAGTGGTGCCGAGCTGACAACAATCGAGGTCCATGTCCGTCTCCCCCCCCCCCCCCCCCCTGCACCGGGGCTCTCCCCTTCCCCGCTCCCAGAGGAACGGGGAGGAGGATCGAGAGAGTGCAACTCCTACGGGTTGAGACAAGAACAGTCCAGCAACAAATCACCACCGCTACTATCAGCTAAAACAATGATAAGGGAAAATAACAAGGGAAGAGAATATGATACCACCGGCCAAGAAAGCGAGTTCCACCCGGAAGCCCCTGTCCTTCCGGGTAACTCCCAGTTACCCCCCCACCCCGGGCATGACGTGCTGTGGCATGGAATACCTCCCCGGCTAGCCCGGGTCAGGCGCCCCGTCTCTGCTTCCTCACAGCTTCCCCTCCTCCCTGGCAGAGCATGAGCCTCACAGAGTCCTTGGTCAGGGTAAACATCACTTAGCAACAACCTAAAACATCGGCTTCACCAACACTGTTCTCAAACTAGAAGTCAAAACACAGCACTGCACCAGTTAACACAAAGGAAAAACATGACTGCTACTGCTGAACCCAGGACAAGCATGAACGAGGGCTGGCTGTAAAGACCTGGAGAAGGACTTTATGAGGCTGAATGACTGGACAATCAAAGAACAGATGAAATTCACTGTGTATAAATTGAATTGGCACCTATCAGTAAGAATAATCCTAGCCTCTCATATAAGATAAAAAGCTCTGAGATGACTGTTGCCACTGAGGAAGAAACTGTGAGGTTAGTAATATATCAGAAAATATCATCTAAGTGAGTGGCAGCAGTCAGAAAAAACAATCAGATGTTACAGACTATTGCTAAAGGAACATAGAACACAACAGGAAACATGAATAGCAGTACAAATCCATAGCTAACCTGTACCCTTACTTAGCACCATCATCCCAAAAAGCAGAAATAGAAAGATGTAGAGAGGAGCAACAAAGATAATCAAAGGTTTGGAGCCGCTTTTGTACAGGGTCAGTTTTTGAGTAGCTTAGCATCCCCCAGTTTGGAAAATGGATCACATGATCCCTTTTCATAACACATATGGAAATCATCAGCATTACGGGCACATTAGGAAAGCACAATATCTCACAGCTCTCAAAGACAGTGAGCCACAGAGCTCAGTGCTCAGAGCAAGCACAAAGAGCTGGTGCCTTGTGCAGTGGGTGAGACCTGGGGAAGCCCTCACCCATGGATGTTGAATGTGCAAAAGCTGAAGTGAGCTCAAGGGGAGGCTGGGTGAGCACTTGGAGAGCATGAGAGCCACCACAGAGTGCTGGCTCAACAAACCAAGTTGAGCTGAGGAAACCCCTGAGCACATATCAGTCAGAGAGTGGGAGAATCCAAAGGGGAAGTTTAGTGTGTACTGCCTTGTTCCTGCTGATGCTGAGGCAACTGCCATGGGTTTGAGCTGGACACAAGGCTTGGGCTAGATGGGCCCTTTGTCTGCATCAGTACAAATGCCTTTTACAACAGATTTCTCTCTGACTGGTGGGAGCTAGCACTGACATCATCTGAATCAGACTCACTGCAGCAAGGCTGAAGGAAGAAGGATGCATGGCTATTTTTGGCATGTGAGGCACAGCTGCTCTCTCTCTTCTCTCACAAGTCAGGAAGGGCACAGACTGGAACATGAGGTCAAAACTCCCTTTAGCATGTCCTGTATTTCTTAATAAATGGACTGAAACCAGAGAACATCAGTAAGCTGTCAGTTGTTAGAGAAACCTGAGCCTTTTTTTAGCAACTTTTCTGAATGTTATGAGAACTTCCTTGTGCGGAGGATGGTATTTTTAACTTACAATAGTATTTGATGCATCTGAGAAGGTAGAAGCATTCTTGTAGACTAGGATGGATAGAGGTCATCTTGAAAAACACTGATTTCTTGTGCATGGCTAATATAGTGGATATAGTGATTCATGGTTGAAGCAGATACTACTTTAGCAAAGGTAATAAAAAGCTGTAGTCAGTGGATAGTCATAAGCTTATATAAAGCTTGCAATTATGGGTACCAATAGAGAGAATACTGACAGTAAAGAAATACTAGGGACAGCAAAAGGTGATGCATGTGTTAACTAGGGAGAAGAAGATACAAGGGAAATTATGGAGGATTAAAATTATCTAAGGCACAAAACAGGAGAGGGTTTTTAGGAGAAAGTTATATTGTTGCAATGATCTGTGAGTTCACGGGGACAGCCTCAGGAAAGGTATAGTGATCTTCAAAAAAGGACTTGAAATTATCTGCTGTATATTGTTGTGTGTTAACTCTGGTAGGTAGCTAAGCCCCATGCAGCTCCTTGCTCATTCTCCCTGCCTTGGTGAGATGAGTACCACAAATGTAAAAGCGAGAAAATTCATGGATTGAGGTATAGACAGTTTAATAGGTAAATCAAAAGCTGCATGCACATAGCAAAATAAGGAATTCATTTGCTGCTTCCCATTGGCAGGCAGCTGTTGAGCCATCCTCAGGACAGCAGGGCTCCATCACACATAACAGTCACTTGGGAGGACAAACACCATCGCTCTCAGCATACCCCTCCCTTCCTTCTTCCACTCAACCTTTACTGCTGGGCATGATGCCATATGGATATATGGTCTGAGATATCCCTTTGGTCACTTGGGGTCAGCTGTCCCAGTTGTGTCCCCTCACAGCTTCTTGTGCAGCTGCAGCCCACTCGCAGGGCAGTCTGATTAGCAAAAAAGGCCTAGAGGCCAGTGTAAGCACTTCTCAGCAGTGACTAAACCATCCCTGAATTGTCAACACTGGTCACAAATCCAAACCAGAGCCCTACAATGAAGAAAATTGCCTCTATCCTAGCCAAACCCCATACATATATATATAAATGACAGCACAACAAAATGGAAAGGGTCTGTGTTTGACATCTAGATACAAAGCCAATAAAAATATGTATGAAGGGTTGGCTACTTGAAGCCAATGAATACCGTGCTATCCAACTGTACACACACTCTAATGAAGTCAGTATCTGACACACAACGCAGTGCCACAGCAGGCCTCATGAGCAGTCACACTATGGCTGTCAGACCCAACCAGTGCACAGTGCAGCTACCTTTGAAAGCAGATCGATTCCCAATAGTATATTTGGTATATATATTTGGTATAGCCGTATCACCATGATGCTCGGATGCGCAAGAGGGAGCCTGTATGCCTCTGTATGTGTGGCAGAGGTGGCTCTTCTTGTGCGCTAATCCCGTCAGGGTGATGCAGATGGGGAGTGCGAGCGTAGTCATCCTAACTTAATGCCGATGTGCTGCAGACCTGAGGGAGCAGAGACCCTACAGCCTGAGATCGCTGCACGGACAAGGGCCGGCCTTGCCCGAAGCGCGTTGCTCGCTGGGCCTGTGCACAGCTCCACACTGGGCCCAACCGCGGCCCACTCCCTCTCCAGGGCGGTGGAGCTGCCTGCGGCCCGCCTCCGGCTGGGAGGGGCCGGCGCCACGGCCGCTTTCCGCCCCGGTGAGGAACGGGGTGGAGGGGGGACCCGGGATGTGGCGGCTGCAGTCCCGGCCGGGCGGTACCGACAGGCGGCGCCGCGGCGGCAAGCTCAGGTGAGGGGGCGGCCTGAGGGCCCCGCGGCTGCTGACGGGGAGGGCGGCCCGGGCCGGCGGCGTGAGGAGGGGAGAGGGACATTCCCCTCCTCACGCCGTCAGCCCGGTGGGGCAGGTAACCCGGGACGGAGGAGAGCGACGCTGAGCCCTAATGGGGCCAGGGCTGGCAGCGCTTCTCCCTGCTGGAGGCGCCGGCTGGATCGGTTGGATGTAGCCTTCAGGTTGGGAAGGCCGGCAGCTCTGATGTTGGGAGTCCTGTTGACCACTGGGGAATTAAGGGTGGAAAAATACGGATTTCTCGTTTCTCAGCCTGAAAGTTTTGGGATATTTAATCTTAAACCCCAGTGATGATAGCTTTTATTTCACAGTAAATACAGTCTAAGAAACTGTGCTCGAACATTGAAATGACATGCTTGTTATCTTTTTAACTCAAAAAAATCCTTCAATTTCATTTCAGCCAATGTGAGAACAGTTACATTGATACAAAGATGTGTAGTTTATTGTTTTTAAAATGACCAACTGCAGAGAGGGAAGTAACAGTCACCCGTATGCTGCCTCCAAACTGGGCTTAAAGAAAGAGAAAGGAAACTGACATCTCAATAGAGAAACTGTGCATATATACTCTTACGCATGAGTTTTATCAGTGCGGATGTGCTGCTCTCCTCTTTCCTGAGAGCGACAGCCATCAGCTGGCCCAAGCTAGGGCTGCCTGTGTTACCAGCGCTGGTGCTGGTGAAAGGCTGGAGCTGTGGGGGGATTCTGGGAAAAATAGTACTACACCTTTCCCAGGGGAGCTGGAAGAAAGACATGTCACTCACCGGGTGCGTCCACTGCCTTTTGGGTTGTTTGGGATACATGGTTCTCCCAGCTCCATTAGTCGAGCAAGATTTTCTGCAAACGCTTCAGTTGTCCTTGCCAGTGGTTTTGTAGAAACCAGCTCATTCAGGTTTTGGTAATCCACACTAATCTTTGTGTACAAGTGCTTGAGTAACTTTTTGCTGTGCTTCTGAATAGAGATTTAAGAGCTCTGCAGTGAAGTGCTTTTATAAGAAGGGCTTTCACAAAGTATGCTGCAGAACACATACCAGCAAGCGCTACTGGTAATTAAAAGTAAATGAGAGATTTGAGAGAAATGAGCAAAGTACACCAGGATGCATTATCTCTGGCTTTATCCTTTTGTATTTGTTTATTTTACTTGCTAATAAGCTAGTGGCCTTACAGTAACTCATGGAAATGCGTGTTCTTCTTTATTAAAATTTTCTTATGTAACTACTGAAGTCTCTGATAATGTTGTATGGGTATTCCCCATGTCATTGCTGAAAAGGAAGGCGCTGAGAGTGGTTTTCCAGTTGAAGCTGCAGATTTTTACTAGGGCTTTAAGCACTTATGAAACTGAAAAGTAAGGATATTTAGAATAAATATTTGATGTAAAAAGAACTAAGTTGAGTTTAGAGGTTTGTGGTTACTTAAAATGTTGTGGTCATGATGGGTTGGGGGAATGTAAATGAACCTCCAAATGCTCATGAACAGTGTTTTGTATACTTGTGATTAAGACCATATCCAACTATGTCTTCCTCCCCCCCCCCCCTTGCTTCTCAGTGCTTATTCTATTAAAGTTACCACTTTTCTGTATCGTTCATTGAGATTAGGCAGTGAAAATAACCTCTTCTCATACACGATGCTGATGATTACAGTGCAGCAGCACTCTAAAGAGTGGTAAGAGGCAAGTATTGTATTGCTGCTGGCTTCCTCTCTCTTCAAACTTAGATAAATCAGCCTTTGTTCTCTTCAGTTAAGTGAAGTCAAAAGTTTGGGCCTAAGCTGCTGCTTCTGGAATTGTAGTGGGGTCATGTAAGAAAAGAGGATTTATTAGCACCAGGATAAATTAATTGTGATGAACAGGAAGACGAAAAGCACTGCAAACAATGTTTTGTACTCACAAAAGGGAAAACCCTAAAGGTTAATTCTGACTTTGTTCACAAATTAGGCACACTTGGTTAGGCTTTTTTTGCTCACCATAACTTGGGCCTCCCACAGCTACTGAACCACCTGACCTTTCAAATGGGATTTACTGGAGTGTGTAACACTCCTGGGAGTGCTCCTTGGGAGTTATGATTTTTTTTGGGGTCATTTTAGCATTGGATTTCCTTGCGCAGACCTTCTTCCTAATTGAGCGGTGGACAGACTGTGGCCTTTTCTGGTTTTGACCATAATACTAACCAAATATTATAATATATATATATAAATATTATATATAATATTATAATACTGAGCAAATATTAACAACTCTGGTGGAAAGGGGTTTTCTTACCTCCTTTGGAGTATATCGGCCTCAAAGGTGAGCAGAAAGGAACCTGCAGAGTTGCCATAGTGATTTCCAAGTTCATCCTTAGCATCTTGCATCTTTTTCCAGAGAGCAGTCCTTTCATGCTGTGTCACTTAGATTACGATTGAGCTCACGGTATGTTGTAATACTGTTCAATATCCTTGAAGGAAAACTGCTGCAAAACCCTTATGTATTCGGGATGAATGTGCCCTTTGTAAATCAGCAGTCACACGAGGAGAAAGTTGGCCCTCTTGCACAGAACAAAGACTGCTGTGCCTATGTTATGCCTGATAGTATCCTTACTTGGAGGTGTTTACTTAATTCTGTGTAATGTTAAATATTTAACTCTCCATTTAATTTTCTGTTTTCTTCTCTTTCAGCACATGGGCACAGATTCTGTTAACTGCTCACCTGAAAAATGCTTTCAGGGAGAAACATTTCTTTATTGGGCCTCATAGCTACTGCTGCTGTGGAATCTGAGATCTGCTGTCGACATTGTCTGTTAAACATGAGTTTTCTGTATGGAAATTGAATTAGCTTTTGACATGGAGTTACTTCCCTATTTATTGACTGACGCTGAGAATGTAAAGTGTCTTAACGACTAATCTGAAGTCTGCAGGCAGAGGGCCGAGATCATGTGCTTGCCTCAAGTAGGGCTTCTTTGTTCAGCGCGACTCCTTTGGGGCATGCAGAATTTGGATTCTGCCTTCCCTTTGTACATACTGTACAGTGCTGCTCCCTCTGTTTTAGACCCTCCTTCATTGTACAGCCATGTTTCCTTCCAGTCTTATTGTCTCTGTGTGATAAATTACTAATTGGGACCTTGCTGCCTAATGAGTATGATCCGTGGCACTTTCTATTCTTTCTCATCCCCTCTTCCCTTTCCTTCCTCTCTTACTGCCTTACAAATAGGTGTATTAGTTTGCAACCCTGATGTCTGAGTAAATTGTCTAGTTACTCTGCTCTTTTTGCCTTCTGTCAATATGTTTATTTATAACAACAGCAAATGTAAAAATAAATATTTTTACCTTGAAAAGTAAATATTTATTATGTAAACAGCTGTGTACTCATTTAGGGATGGAAAGTGGAAAATGCATTTTCTTAATAGTGCTTCACTAGCTCCTTTTGTTTCAAAGGTGTATGCATTACCTGTATTTATAGGTCAGATCAAACAGCATCTGAATCAGAACTACAGGTATAACAATAATTTGCTAAGCACAGTGTATGTATGCTCAGATAATAAAATCTCCTTGGAAGAGAGCTGTGTGGGAGAAGTGGCTGCTTGAAACTTATAGCAGAATGAATGTGATGTGTGTGAACTTGCCCTGTTCTCTCTAGCGACAGAAGAGTTGGTTGGAGAGGTTTCTTTTGCTGAGGGGTCAGGAAACTGTTGCAGTGGAAAATTTCTTGCTAGAGCACCTTTGAGGCAACCTGTGGAGCAAAACGTCAAGTATTATAAAACTGAGTAAGAATGAAAGGGTTAGTATCTGTGGAACAGGCAGGAACTAGAAGTTGATATTAGATTTTTTAAAGTTGTTTTGCAAATATCCTGATCTGTGTAAGGAGAGGCATGTGGCATCAGTGTGGCTTTTCAAGACATTGCTAAATTCTGCATGATAATAATAATGATGATGATGATGGAAAACTA
The DNA here is from genome assembly GCF_028554395.1 of Pezoporus wallicus. Classification (NCBI taxonomy): domain Eukaryota; kingdom Metazoa; phylum Chordata; class Aves; order Psittaciformes; family Psittacidae; genus Pezoporus; species Pezoporus wallicus. Next base: position 8,982,396 of record NW_026637663.1, read on the forward strand.
GAATCAAATGATAGCAATGTTTTAATGTGCCTGACGATAATGAAGTTTGACAGCGGCTCCATGACTTTGCAAATTGATGGGGTTAGCAGAGTATTCTGTAGCTCAGCTCATATCTCTGGTAGCTCTTGGAATTAAAATTGGCAGTCAGGCCTTTGGGTCTGAAAAGTATGTTTTGACCATTGAAATAAACCGTTCTTAGGGTCTTTTAGTTTTGGTTTTGGAAAGCCATAAAGCCTCCAGAGAGGAGAAGTGGAAAGATGATTTTCCTGCTAGTAAACTGCTTTCTTGCTGTTTTAGTGGGATGCCAGAAGTGTTTTATTTCCCATTTTTAATGTTATCATGGTAAGTATCCTTTCCACTGGCATATCAGCTTAGTTTTATGGTTTATCACTTCTGCAGATATACAAGCACCTGGAATGGTGGTTGTGGAGACTACTTGCAAGGCCAAATGCTTATAGACAGAGGCTTTTTTCTTATGTTATGGCTATCTAATTCTTGTGGTCCGATTGTTTCCCTTCCCTCATGAGCAAATGTTTGACTTGAGGGGCGCACCCCAGGGTTTCAAGGAAGGACCATCCCCAAACCTGTTCAGTGTGGTGAATTCAGGTAGCCTCAGCCCTGTAAAATATGTGACTTTTTGTTGTAAGGGCTAAGCTGATCATATGAGGAAGGGCTTGATTTCCACTGTTGTTGGAGAGTAAAGCTTACCCTTCTCTGTTAGTAACCATCCCTGGCCAAAACCTTGAGGCAGGGATAAGGTTGAGTTTCATGTGCTGGTCTAATGTCCAGCTGCTTCCTGTTGTTGATGGCCCATGGAGACTCAGGTGGGGGGGGAGGGGAATGGGCAGTGCAGCCGTTTGCTGAGGGTTGGCTATTCTCTTTTATTGAGCAGTGCATTAATCTGTCAGTATTTGCTCTAATAGCTCAGGCTCTGATTAGGAGAGCTGAGCTGTTGACATCTCAGCTTCAGTCTTGAAGAGCAATAGGCACACTGATCTCAGGAGAGCAGGACAGACAATAGCTGAGTTTGGTGGTGCTTTATATTGCTGGAGCAAGATTTCCATGATTTTAACACCTTTGTGGTTGCTGTGTCCAAAGTGGAAGTGACACAAAAGGGGTGCTGACATATATGCATCAGCAGTGGTGTAGAGGCTTGGGGCCATGCAATGCTGTTGGACACCCTGTCCCAGGCTATGCTGGCACTGTGGTGGGGCATCAGTGTTTTACCACAGCACTGTGCTGAATATTTGGTCCTGTACAGCCAGACCCCTGGGTTAGGAGAGAAGTACATTTTTATTTGCTTAAAGCAGTGAAAACCTTGAGGAGACCCTTGCTGAAATTGTGTGAGAAGGGCCCGGTCACCAGGGCCTGGAGTGCAGCACCAGTGCAGATGGTTGTCTGTGTGTTTTTGCTCTCATACTAGTTAATAATCAACAGGTATTACATTTCCCCTTTCCCTGGGAAAGTTGAACGTGCTCATGGCAAGACAGCTGCTGTAGTGTTTCCATGCTTGTAGTCTGTCAGGGTCTTGTACAGACTTGGCCATGAGAGACGCTGCTGCGGTTAATGGTTCCCTCTGAGCAGTGCATCAATTCTGCTTCCTGTGAGAATGAGGACAGAGGAAAAGTCCTGCTTTTCCTCTAAGGACAGAGGAAAAGGGAGTCTCTGGTTGCTGTAAAATGAAAAATGACCAGCACCTGCTTTTTCTTAGAGTGTAGTAGGTAAGGTTTGTTGTCTTTGGGTTGAAGAGAATGGGTATATTCATGCAATTCACTTTCCAAATTAATTAAATATAATTTTAAAATAATTTAGCTGTGCTATAACTATTGATAATGGTGTGTAGCAACAGCTTTGCTGTGTTTCTGGTGAGCTTGGTGTGGCACTGAATTTTTTGATGGGTGTGTCCAGACCTATCTACTGGGTCTGGACACACGTGCTTCTTATATTATTACTTCCCGCGCTGCCAGGTCTTATAGAAACAATGTGTGCTTTACATAGGCATTAAATGTGGCACTAGGAAGTTTAGATTAGCTGTGGCTTTAATATTGAAAGGCCAGTATGGCATGACTGTTCAGTGCAAGCCATTTGAGAAGTACATGAGGTTGCTGTCTTCAAAGTTTCTTCTTAGGAGCAATTGTTCTACATGTTAGCTGTCTAAAATGATCTTTAATGACTTGAAAATCATGATACAAAATATGAAAGTAGTTTTTAAAAGGAGGATTACAATGCAGAGAGCTAAGTAGGGAATAATAATAGAAGTAGTAATAATAAAAAAAAAAACCAAAACTGACCAGGTAAAGACAATGCAGAGGACAGCTTAAGGCTGTTCTAAGGAATTCTGTGTAGCAGCCTGTGTATTTTGAGCACCTACAGTGCAAAGTAGTGGAAGAAGAAAGAAATCAGCCCCAGAAATTTCTCTAATTCTATATAAAACCAAGAAGGAGAATAGAAAGAACTGTATTCGTGCACTCAGTTACATAGAACATGTACATTCTTGGCATGGTTATGGGTGCCTGACTCAGCTGTGTGGCAGAGTGTTCAGGTTTGCCTTTTTTCATGCCCATGTTAGAATTAGACTTTATGGACAGAATAGAGTAGAGGCAATATTCTGTGTGCAGAGGTTGTCTTCCTCATTCCTTTGCCAGGAAATCTGTGTGAGAGGCAGATTTCATTGCAGCTGTTCAAATGTGATATTTCTCTGTGTGTGTGTTTAATGCCCTTAGCACCATTTAAGGGATTATGTTTCTGAGAGGCAAGTGTCTTCAGACAGTTATAGTCTTGCAGATGGCTCTGTCTTGGCCTCCAGTTGGCAAGCAGCCTAGGAAAAGGTATCAAAATATTTTTTAATAATAGTAAACTGAGTGATGCCTTGAGAGAAATGCTCTCCAATGTTTGTACAAGCAATAAAAGAGTCTCAGTAATAAACATTTTGTGAAATAACAGCAGTAGATCAAAGTGATGTTTAAGTGATGCTCATGATCATCATTTTATCACCAGCTAACCACTAAAGGTCTGCTGCTGTGGAACATAGGTGTTATTGTGTTGTTATGCCTTGTTGTGTCTGTCTTGCTTAAGGCACTGACCATCACTAAAGTTTGTGATTTGTGTGTGTCTGTGTGTGCTGGATGCTTAAATGCTGGTTGTGAACCTATTTATTTCAAGTACTGAACTTTGTTCTTAATTTTGTTCATAGAAAGTCAGCTGTTTCCAGCTTCCAGGATGTGGCAACACTATTGCTTAACTTCCTTGTGGCTCCTTTGTGGAGTTAAATCAGATAAATTGCTTTTTTGCAAATTTGGACGCATCTTCACATGTAAAACTCTTGAACTGTTGTTGTGTATATAAACAACTAGTGGAATACTGCAAATCCTGAGACATGTATTTAAAGCTTAGAGGTAAGATAGGATAGCTTGGGTTGGACCAGGAGGTCTCTGGTCCAACTCCCTGGTCAAAGCAGGGCTGACTCTGAAGTGGAGCCAGGTTGCTCAGAGCTTTACCCTGTTGGGCCTAGAAAACCTCCAAGGACTGCATGACCTCTCTGAGCAGCCTGCTCCACTGCTTGGCTGGCATCAGGGTGAAAAGGTTTTCCTTTGTATCCAGTCTGAACGTCTCTTAAGTTATGCCCGTCTCTTTCTTGTCCTACCCCTGTGTACTGTTGTGTATGGTTTGCTGTTATCCTCACTATTCGTATGTAGCATCTTAGGAATGTTGTTGCTAGTAGAGGGTAATCAAATGCCATTTATAATGTCTTTAATGGAAGTTTTAGACTACCACTCTTGGCATTCTTTGATTTACTTTCTTCCTATAGCATAAAATAGTATTGTATTTGCTGAAGTTTAATGTTGCTGCAAATATATCTTTATACCCAAAGAGGGCATTCTAACCTTAAAGATGTTCTTAGTTCTGCCTCTGTGGCTTTCTCTGATGATAGAGAAGTCCTTGCTTATGACTCAGGCTTTAAGGTAATTTAAGACATTTCATACATTTTTGTTCAGTAAAGCACTATGACACTTTCATTACAGAGAAATTAAAATCCATGTGTCTTCTCAGTATCTCTCACAGTTTTATTGGCACCTCTTTGTTTTTATAAGGCTATTCATGCATGATGTTCCTGCTCACTGAGCATTGGAGGGAAAGGACGTTTTTCAGGTTGTGAAACTTTTGCAGGTACCTTCAGAATACTGTGAGTTTCCCTTTTGCCCTAGTCAGGACAGGATTTAAAAGGCTTCCAGCTTAAAGGTAGCAGTGTTCCACTTGGAAATTAAAGGAGCCTGTTCATGAACTTCTGTCTATAGTCTGATGGATTTACTTGACACAGTTATTTTATAAATATACTTTCCTGTACCAGATCTGTGGATTAGTAAAGATTTGTTTACAAAATTTGGAATACAAAGACATAAGCAAGCACAAGTCATATTATAGGTAAGTTAAGTTGAGTCATGTAAATATCATGTTTGTATTTGCTTCAAATTTCTGGTGAAAATGTAAGTTAAACCTGAAGTTTCCAATGAAATTTCACTGCACAGAATTCCACACAGGATGGCCTTATTGCTGGGATTTGCCTTGGAGGGAACCTACGACTCCAAGGTTTGATAGCTTTGAGACTATTCAGCTAAATTCTATTCAGATGCTGCTTTTAAAGAATCAAATATTTTCCATGAAGACAGGAGCTGTAAAGGTACAAAGCCTTAGGTGTATCCTTATAGTGAAAATGCTTTCTCTCTAGCTGTCTTTCAGGAGTCCTGCGTTAAGTCCTTAGTTCTGTCTTGGGTGTACTTTGTGACTTGGGTAAATTGTGTAGCTTCTCATGAGGTCTGCTTTAACCACAGGTTACTGCAGTACCTCAGGACTCGTGAGATCAAATGTCTCTGAAAATGCATTGCTTTCCTTGAAAGGAAGCTACAGCAGTTCTGCCTGCTACTTTTTAACAATAATACTTGTCAGTAGTACTATGTGTAAACCTGAAAGAAGCAGGGGAAGAAATTTCCTGCTGTTGCTACAGTAGTATGAAGGAGGGGGCTGTTCCAAACAACTGAAAGTGATAGGCAAATGTGAGTGACTTTGCACAGGACCCGCTAATCCTGGATTCTAAATTCAGGTTTTCTAAAGCAATAAATAAAATAAAAAAAAAAAACCAAAAAACAACTCAAACAGTATGGGAAATAATGAGTTAATGATCTGTATTTATTTTGGAAAACAATTTGAATGACGCTCAAAGTTTTTCTCTGCCAAGCTTTTTGCTTCTGCGGCAGATCTTCTCAGGTGTGTGTGTTTAACACCATATGGTACAATCTGCACCTTTTAAAATCCACTTAAAATGCTAAACTGAATCCAGAATATGTTGACCTAAAAAAAAAAAAAGGGGGTTGGCTTACTCAAGACAATCTTAATACAGAGAATATTTTGGAAAGGTAGCTCTGATTTTTGCATTTACTTTTAATTATTTTTTAACTTAAAGTATTTTGCTGAGGACTTTTGTTTCATTACAGTATCACACAGTGTGGTACTTGCACCCAAGAAACATCTGCAAGTTATCATTAGGAACATGAGTAAGGGTACAATTTCTCTGAAGATAATACTGTGCTTTAATTTACATGGGTAATAGAAGCAGACAGGTGAGGTTCAGTGAAAGGTGGCAGATCCTATGGCCTTGTACTTAGGTGGGAGTACTTAAGTGAATTACAAATAGCATGTGGCAGAAGTAAGTTAAAAAATCCTCTGGCAAAAATCTGGGCTTTTGTTGAGCATCATAGGCATGTTAATAAGTATAACCTGTATTATTAGCTAATGTATGTTTGCCCAGGGAGGCTGTCAGAGTAAATTGTGGCAGGTAATTGTCTTGATTTCCTAGACATGAATAGCAGTGATTTAGAGTCATGGGAAAGAAGCTCTTACAAGAGTGTTTTTATTGAGTTGATCTCAAAGGAGATGAATGGAGCCAGTGTGCCTTTAGAGTGGGGTTTGGTTTAGATGCTCAAACAAACTATGTGTGTGCTGTGAAAGAGGTAACAAGAGCCCTGAGAACTGGTTGCAGTCCTGATAGTCAAAAGGCAGAGCACCTGGGGGCAAGCAATGAAATCAGTGGGCACAGCTGAAGTGGGGTTGGGCTCCTTTTAAATGCACCTGGAGAAGCCTAGAAACTTCTGAGCCCTGCTGATGGGGACAGTGAAGCAGGAAGGGTTTCCACCATGGAAAGGGATGGGGTCCTTTGGAGGAGAATGGGGAACTGGACAGTCTGGAAGCTCATGTAAAGGAGACTTTTGGAGTCAAGTTGAAAGGTGCTTGATAGCTGTTGTGAGGGGAATCCTGTTAATGGGTATGGGGGAGGCTTGAGCATATCAGGGTAGTGACAAATAGGATAAACCAAAAAGGACTAAAGGGGTGGTGTTGAGGAGTGATATCAGGAAAGAGAGTGTTTCTGTGTGATTTTGAATGTTGCTTGGGAGCTTTATGGCTGGTTAGTGCTATAGATGGTATAGCATCAAGCATGACCCTCAGTGTGAAGTCTAGAGCAGCAAGTGGAAAGATTTCTGGTACAGCTATCTTTTTCACTTACTTGAAGAGAAATACGCAATTGGTTTGTGAGACTAATTGGGAATAAAAAATGCAAGGGAAGTTGGTGAAAAAGAAGTCAGGGTTTGATGGGAGTGGTGGAAAGCGTGCAGCGTTGGGATTGGCAGAATTGGAATGGATACAAGTGACAGTGAAAGTAGATCTGTTGGTGTTGATGATGTCCTCCCACAGTGGGCATGGCTTTTGGATGTGTGGGAAGACAGGGCTTTGGTCCTCTTGAGTTGTTAGTTTCCAGTTGTGGTGTGAGGTGTGTTGGGTGACTCTTGGGGATCTCCAGGAGTCTGGCTTTGAAGGCAGTATTCCTGCAATACCTGGTGATGTGGGTAGGAAATATCAAGTTTGACCACTAATGCCAGGGCTCTTATGTGGGGAGATGTGGACTGCTGGATGTCTAGCACTGGCAGGTGCCTTCTTTGAGTGCTCTTCAGCATTTTCTGTGAGGTCTTCTCATCCTCTGTATCAATGACAATTATCATTCTGTGCTGGCACATTGGTAAATTCTGTAATTCAATGCAGTTACCTTGTAGAGAGAAAGTACGTTCTTCCCTGGACTGTTAATTTTTTGTTGGTGGTGTAACTTGTGCTAAGCAGAGAGACTTCTGTGCCACCTTATTTATAAGCAGCTGTGTTACCTGCTAGAAGACAAGTGTTCTTGCCAATGGTTAGTAGTCTGCTGCAGTTTCAGCAACATCTACTATAGTACTTCTCCCAAAGCTTGTTGTCCTGGGTTCAGCAGTAGCAGTCATTTTTCTCCTCCTTGGTAGCTGGTGCAGTGCTGTGTTTTGACTTTCGACCTGGGAACAGAGCGGATAACGATGTTTTGGTTTGGCCAAGGACTTTGTGAGCCTCATGCTCTGCCAGGGAAGAGCGGAAGGCAGGAGGAAGCAGAGGCAGGACACCTGACCCAAACTGACCAGAGAGGTATTCCATACCACAGCACATCATGCCCAGGAGGTAACTGGGAGTTAGCCGGAAGGGCTGGGGCACTGCGGGGTTGGAGGAGGTATCGGTTGGTGCTTGGTCTGGTTGGGGGGGGGAGTGAGTTATCGGTCGGCTGGTGGTGAGGTGTTGTATTCTCTTCGCCTGTTATTTCCTTTATCAGTATTATTATTGGTGGTAGCAGCAGTGATTTGTGTTATACCTTAGTTACTGGACTGTTCTTATCTCAACCTGTGGGAGTTGCATTCTTTTGATTCTCCTCTCCATCCCTCCGGGAGGAGGGAAAGAAGGGAGGAGTGAGTGAACGAGTTGCCTGACTGGGTTTAAACCATGACACTTGTTCACACGGTAATTCCAGAATTGCACCTGAACCATTTTGTTTTCTCCTCTATGCTAGAGGAAAAGGATATAACTGATGTCTTTGCTTCTGTGGTCCCGGGCACCATAAACCAAATGTTTTGTTTCTGTTTTGTCTGTTTACTGCCATGGGTATGAGTTGTAAAGGTCAAGCCATATTCTTACCTTGAAAGGGATATTGTGTGCTGCTTTCCTCCTTACCAGTGTAGGTCTCTAAGTGAACTGCGCTGAGCTTGCTGGAGCATGAAGGTTGACTCATTGCAGGCTATGACATCGACTGATGATGCAAAGTACTGCTGGCCTTTATCAAGGACATGTGTTACTGAAGTTGTCTGTGTAGTTTTTGAGGATAGGAGAGCAGTGTTGAAGTCTGTGCCTCATGAGTTCAGCTGAGAATTATCTTGCCACTCAGTGTGGTGATTAATTGTTAGCCAGCAGAAACACAATCCACAATCACTGCAGCAGAGAGTGGAGGATATCAAGAGTACAGAAATTTGGTGGGAGCATGAAGAGTTGCAGTGATTCATGCAAAGCCCTAAGAGTTTCTTTCTGGGGGAGCAGGGTGAGAGACTGGTGCTGCTCATTTGCCTGCCTCCTCGCTGCATGTGGGCTCTGTCACATGCATTGCTGTAATTGCAGTTTCTGTACATGCCTGGCTTAAGCAGTGTCTTGTATTCAAGCTGCATCCTGAGGTGCTGTGCTTTCTGTGGGAAGTTATTGCTCAGCTTTCCTGGTGTCTGGAAGTCCATTCCATCCCTGTTGCTGTCTAGACAGCATTGACACTGCATCCTGACAAGCGTGACTGGTGATGTAAGGTAAACTTCCTTCAGCAGGCAAAGGAGGAGCATTTGTCCTGGGACTTTGATATTAAATTGTAAAGCTAAAAGCATTCCGACTCCTCACCCTTGGCAATATAGGAACTGCCACATTGTTTTATTTTCATTAGATGTGATCACTACTGAGCTGTTAAGAGAAAATTACTTTCTATTTCAGTAAGCTCAATTCTGGTTTCAGACTGACTTTGCATCAGCTGCTTAATTTGGAACCCGCTTTCTTGGTGAAATTAAAAATTCAAATCTCCAAGATGGAGAACTCAAACTGTGCTTGAATTAGAAATTGACTGCTGTCAATGTGCTCTCACACTTCACTTTTTTTAAAATTTCTCCCTCCCCCTGACGAGTTTTATATTAGAGTCTTGCTGTAGATGATCTGACTGAGCAGAAGTGGTGGGAATCCACACTGTCATTCTGTAGACAGAGTGATGAAAGAGAAGTGTGGTGTGTTAAACAGACCGTTCGTGAAAGGACTGCTGTGTACTGATTTCATAGTTACATGCATATTTGGTGAAGTACTTCTATGGGAGATGACTGCAAACCCATTGTGTTGTTTGCAAATTAATTTAGGACCTAAGCAAACTTCACCATTTCTGTTAACAATCCTTGTTCCCCTGTTTCTGTGTAACATTTAAAACTGTTTTCAGATCTCGACTGAAAGAACCAGAACATCTCTATGCTTGAGACATTTGTGTAAAAATAAGCATTGGTTCTCTATTGTGAGAATTCTTGCTAGGTTTGCAATTTGTGTGTCCTTCTGCCTCTTTGGAAAGTGGATAATAGTCTCAATTACTGAACTATAAGTTAAAAATAATTATGCTCAGAGGTTTAAAACAAATTGGGCTGGATATTTTTGAGGAAGTTAAAAGTCTTCTGTTACTGAGTGTGCTGAAGGAGTCCAGTGCTGGTACTGGCTTGTTTTTCCAGACCTGCTTGTGTTCTCCCCCAGGGTGTTTTATTGTACATCGGGGGTCCACTGTCTGGAACTAGATGATCTTTAAGGTCCTTTCCAATTCAAACCATTCTATGATTCTGTGATCTAAGTGTTCCTGCTTAATTGGGACAGCAGAGTCACCTGGCTGTTCTAGAGTAAATCTGGCCAGTTACTTTTCTGGCCAATAAAATGTGTTTCCTTGTAATGCCACAGTGAAGAAGTTGGGAGGTGTAATTTTCATTCAGCTTAGAGGAATGCAATTTCCTATAATAGCCAAGCCTTAGGTCTCAGATTGCCAGCCATAGGGTGTTGATTAGTTATCAAATAGGCCTTTACATTGTGACTGCATGCTTTCATAAGCTGGCTACTTGTATTTTTAAATTTGAAAAGATCAGAAAGGCATATTTCTGTTCTTTCTGTCACATCAAGGTGCTTAGGCCCTGATTCAGCAAGGCACTTGCTTGAGAAAAAAGCCTGCTTTATGTGCAGTCAGTGCCCTGCTGAATACTGATGATGCAGATGTGTTTTAAAGTCTTAGTAGTATCAAGCACAATTACAGTATGTAATTAAGCAAATTCTTTATTCCCCCTGACTAAGTAGGTGATTATTACTGATATGGAAAGCTTTTGATATTTATCAGCTTACTTTTTAACAGCTATTTTTCTTTTTTTTTTTTTTTTTCCTTAGTGTTTAGGCAAACCTGTGTTTAAAACCATTTTTCCTGAAGGGGGAAAAAAGAAGTTTATGGCATATTGAAACTGGTATCAGCTAATGTGATTCTTACTGTAGTGAGAGGTGCTGTAATTTCATCATAGCATAAAATGAGTTGTGCTAAGGAGGTAAGTGGCTCAAATGTAACAACTCAATGACGTGTGTTATGGGAGTGTGTCAATACAAACACAATTATTTAAACACTGGCTATGGAAGAGCACTTTGACTTCTAAAATGCACAACTCTGAAGAGTTTTTAATGAAGAATGGAAACTAACGTGCATTTAATGACTTCAGAAAATACCGTGTATGTGCTGTCTTGGAAATTTAGCAGTTGAATAACTGAACCCAGTCTGTGACCTTAGGAATCACAGGAACTCTTAGTGGGGAAATAATTTGCAAATGGTATCAAATGTAATGTAGCTCAGCCGTTGCTTCTGTTCTGTAGATACACTTTATAAAATGCTAGATAAAGCATTGTTAACATTCCATTAGTAAGGTCAAAAAGTTGTCTGAGACCTTTGCTTTTTAAGAGTTATGAAAATCTTTATTGAGAAGTAACTTTCTTTGGAAATTTACCTGTGTAAGGCGACGGCGGTGGTTTGTTTTAACATAGGCTGTGTTGAGATCAATGCCATCTTATTTTGAAGAGTTACTGGTATCTTTGAAATTCAGCAAATGAATTAAAATATAACTAATTGGGAACCTGAAACATTTTATATATTTTAATGATGTAGGAACTGAACAGTAATGGTTATTGTCATGTCAGATCAAATAATCCCTGGGAGATTATTTTTTTACTGGTATGTTAAATGTTTGTGTGTCTATATTTGTAAATGATAAATATTGTCATCTCACTTTGTTGGCATACAGTTTTATGCAGATGTTTAAGGCTTCCCTAACAGAAGGAGCGCTACATAAATGGCTTGGAGCAGTGCTTTGATAGTAGGATTTGAATATGACCAAGTGTCTTTCCCTCCACACCACAGTTACCACCCACCAATGCTCTGAAGGTGAATTTGTTATTCTAATAAAAATAAAGTGTGTTTAATATAGGTGTACTCATATACTTGAGCTCTCTTTAAAACTGTACGTATAATTTCTCAGTTACTTTCAGGGAGGACTTAATGAGCTTGCAAGCATTTTGCATTGTGTCTTTAAAACAGGGTTGGGGACATAATTGCTTCAGAGTTTCTGTGCTGATCTATAAAATCCTATTGGACTTCATAAATATGTAAGGTAGTTAAACCTGTCTGTCCACAAATGATACTGGAGCCTTTGGTGGGAAAACTGAACTGCCACTATTGTGGTAGTTTCCACTGTACCCAATTTCCCACTGAGCAGAGTGGAAAACATTCTTTGGCTTTACCTCTCCCTCTTTCTTATTACTGGTACAGCTGTGAACAACATTGCTGGTCAAGCCTTGCTTTACAATAGGCTTCCCCCTTTCCCCGTCCACTGTGCTTTGGCTCTGAGCTGTTAGATCTTATGAAATGCTGGTCACTAGGAAAGTTTGTTATGGTGAAAAAGCTATTTTAATTATTACTGGGCTTTCAAAATTTGTATTTGAAGCAATTTGTGTAGTCTGACATTAGAATATACACTCCATCATCTTCTAGATTGTAACATATTAAAAATTAGTTTGTAGTATTATAATTGAAAGGCCCTTCTCTTCTGTTTGTGACTCTTTCCCAGGTGCATGCGTCATACAATGCGTTGCATGTTGTAATGTCGGAGTATTTTAATTTCCTTCAGTTACTTCACTGTCAAGATACTGCCAGGGATCTGTGTTGATAGCCTTGAAGTTAATTGCCATCAGTTATTTGTTGTGCTTGAAACTGAGGGAATTGCAAGAAAAATTTGAGGCCTGCTTTTCTTTAGTAATCTAGCTGAATTAGTTCAGTGCAGTTTCTGTATCTGATGTGCAAACAAAGCAAGCTATGGTTGGAAGTCTATGCAGAAAACCAAAGTTTCTGTAACTAATTTCAGATACATGATGATAAACAACTGAAATTATTCTGATCTTCAAAAAAGAGATATGGCAGAAGGGTAAAGAGCACATAGGATACCCAAAGCCATAGTAGCATCCTGGCTGGGTTTCAGGGTGGCTGAGGGTACTATGACTGCTCTCTGGCTGGAATCAGGGATCAGGTTGTGGCCGCCTTCTCCCTCCATCATCCCTTGGGGAAGGTGTGTGTGTTCGTGTTGAGGTGCTGGTCCCAGCTCTGTGTCTGTCCCCTCCTTCTCTGGCTTATGCAGAGTGCAGCTCTGACCAGCTCAGATGCAGTTGTTCTGGGGCTTAGGATGTGCAGCCCTCTACTCGTAACATCTGCTGAACAGCCTGTGGCTTGGGCTGTAATTTTGGTCTGGTAGCCAGGTGAAGGATTTGTGCTGCTGGACTTGCCAGAAGGCATACCTGGAGTCCGTAAAGGAGCTGAATGGTAAACCTGTCTAGAGGAGCACCGAAGTGGGTGAGTTTTGCATGGACTAGTTCAAAGTACTGCAACTGTACCACTTTGGCTCCAAGAATTTGTAGAGTCGCATCCATTTCACTTTGTGTGAATATCTATGCTTTGGCCAATTTAAACCTTACTTACATTAGCTTAGTTTAAATTTGGTGTTTAAAGAGCTGTGATTATCTGTCTGCTTTAGAAATTCATAGTGATTTAGTGAGAACAATTTTAAGCTGATTTTAATTAAACCAAAGAACCTTTTCCATTTTTACAGATGAGGCCTGTGACTGGTCTTTGTAAGTGGTGATAAAGTATATCCAGTCTTAGAATGACTTTTCTGCATGACTGATTTCGTCTGCTGAAAGGAAACTTAGGCTGTTATTCTGTATATAAATTAAAAGAATTAAATTCTAAAGAACATTTTGTTCAAGTTTTATTCCCTTACTCCAAAAGCAGTTCCTATTTGTTAAGACTTCTATTAAATTACTCCCAGTACAGTATTTCAGTGTCTTTTTATAGGAGGCAGGTTGATGGACTCCCTGACCTTTTTATTTCCGATTTCTGTGATGCTTTTTCCTCTGACAAAAGACAATGTAAGAGGCAGCTGGGGTATTCTAATTTATGGTGGTAGGAAGCAGAATACAGAAGCTTAACTGTAGTCACATGGTGAGATGTGCCACTATTGTAGGATGCGGAAAATGTATAAATTGCTTTTGTTGAAGGTTATTTGGAGAAAGTGTAGTGAATGTTGGAAAAATTCTTCTGGGAAGTTTCAGGTCCAATGCTTAAGTTTTTATATAGGATGTCATTGTATTGAGGTGTGTATGAAACCTGTGTTAGGAGTTTTTGAGGGGTTTAGATTACATGCATATATATCCATGTAAAAATTGTCAAAGGGTTGTAATTAGAGATGAATATTAAATTTATTGCATGTAAAGAAAAAAATTGGAAACTTGTGTTTTTGGAAGAGCCCTATGTGGGTGATGAGAATGCTTCTGTCACCTGAGCTTTGGGCAATTGATTCCGTTTCCATGGGGCAGGTAATTGAAGGCATGATTCAGGTAGTCACTAGATCTCTTTGAAGGGTGATTCTGGTAAATAGGTCCAGTCAATATGTTTTTGTATTGCAAAACAGATCATGGTGTAGAGCTTGTGTTCTCATTGATTGTGGCAGGACAGATGAATGGAATACCTTTTGACTAGCAGCAGTAAATCCATGCGAATTTGAAAGTAGTCACCATGTAATTTTTCACCCATATTTTTTTCTACTAGATATATGCAGAAAACAAAGACCAGATACCACATTCTGATATCCCACTTTTAATGTTTGGTGTGTGGTGTTTTTGTTTTCTGTTTTTTGGGTTTTTTTAATTAATTTTTTATTTTTATCTTGCTTCTTTCTATTCTGCTCTGCAAACAGTAAATCTATCTTTTCACCTATGTAAGTAAGGTCTGTGTGGGGAAATTGAGCTATTGAGGTTTTTTCTTAATGATATCAATACTGCAGTAATGCTACCAATTATATGGTGGCATTAGTTTTCTAGAACCAATGGTCCTGTGTGCAAACCTTTTCCATTAACATTATATTTTGAACAATAGGTAGTACAGTAAAGCTACACGACAATGTGTAAAATATCTCATTAGACTGACATCTGCAGCTACAGACTGTTACAGAGTTGTATCTGTTCTGGGAGCAGAATCTGAGTCATTTGCTCATACTGATAACACATGGATATGAACACAAGAAACTGGATGTGAGTAACAACAGATTATGCACAAAATTTCTTTGCATGGTTCTCATCTTTTTGGTGAAAATTCAGTCCTATCCTAGATGTCCTCATAAGTCTGAAAATCATTCTGGACCAGGGAGACTTTGACCAGGACTGTGCTTTACTGTGCTGCTAAGCAAATTGAGAATGAAAAAGCTAAGAGTGGTGCTATGAATAGGGAAGATAATGCAATTCATTGTACCCAGGTTTGTGTCCCAGTTACATTAGTGAGTTTGCTTAAAAGCAGGTGCAAACTCTTTAGAAAGTGAATGAATATACACAGCATTCTCTGGCAACACCTTTTCTCCTCTACCAGCATTACGGTCAGTGTCTTTGTTCTGTTGAAACAGAAAGCAATGCACGGTGTGAAATTCCTGAAATGATTATTTTCAGATGCTGCAATATGTTAAGCCTAGGAAACTGTGGAAACACTTTAATGACTTTTTTTCCCTCCCCCAGATGTTCAGGAGCACGTCATGCCTGCAGGCTCTCTTTGTAAAAAGAAGCTGGCAAAAAGACCTGGATACATGAGGTCAGAAGCTCAGCGACAGGTAGATTTTCAGTCCCTGAGTGCCTGCAAACCATTCAGCCCAGAAGAGCTCAGGCATGGCAAGCAGCACTGTGACCACCTTGAGAGCTGCTCTGTATGCAGAAAATGCCAAAGTAACCTTGAGTTCTCATGCTGTAGTTCTGTAGCCCCTGCTAATGGGGTAACAGTGTTGTCCGCTACTGGAAATATGCCAGGATGCCACAAAAATCTTCCATGTTGCAAGAGTCCGCAGTCAGAAAACACAGCAATAATTGTTTACTCCTCTGCAGCAACAAACAAAGGAGATGTTTCTGCTGTATGCTCTACACAGCAGAAAAGTGATGGTGCTAAAGTGATCAAGCCTGCAAACATGTGTGCTTTGGATCAGACAGAAGTGAGTAACAGCTGTGAATATCAAACCAGAGATGTCATTTCTCATTCTGTTGGGGCACATGATAGCTTTAGTTCAAGTTTCAGTTTCATACAGCTCTCCCTGAACTCAGCATCTGTAGCAAGAGATTCTGAAGGCAAGTCAACTGTTGAGGAAACTGAGTATGTTCGACATCCCAGCACTGCAGGAAATCTACAGAAGCCAGAAGAGATGATGCACGCTCATGAGCACTTGGGAGCTTTACATTGCTTCTCTAGGCCCTGTGAGGATTTGGAGTATGAAAATGAGACCACAGTGAACGATAAACTGCAGGACTGTGAGACTGTCTCTCTCTCAGATACAGATGCAACATACTCATATTCTACGGATTCCTCAGATGCAGCATCTGCTGGCTCTTCTGTTACCTCAGGCTATGAAAGCAGTTTTACTGCTAGTGACCATAGCTGGGATACTTTGATAAAAAAGTATGAACCAGTGCTACAGGACTGCCTGCTTGGCAACCGTAGTACATTAAAGGTTAGTAATCTCACTTCATCTTTGCTTCCTCCCTGGCACTCAAAACATTTGTTTTTATAGAGCCCAAGTCAAAGCTGATGTAGGAGTTGGGATGTTAATGGCTTTTATCGCAGTTGTTCATGAAGGTTTACAGTAGCACTCTGCATAATAAAAGTGAGAACTGGTTTGGTTTTCTTTTTGGTACTTTAAAAAAAGAAAAGTGATATTTTTTTATAGTACCCTATTCCTGTGTTCGACCGAAACTGTGATACTCTTATTTCTGATATGTCACACATCAGTTTCTGAATTCAACAAATACCGTTTTCTTTCACAGATGGCTGTTTTGTCTGCAGTTTGGAATATCTGTAGTACGAAATTTGAGGGTGGTAGGAACTCTTTTCTTGATGCGCCATGATTTAACAACGCTAAACTTCGTAACTAGAAATGCATTAAGTTTAGCCAAGTTCTTGGAGTGAGGCATCCATATGAGAGTAACCTGTCAACTAATGATGGGTGGTCTCCCCACATGAAGAAAAATGAGGGTCAAGTCCTTGCTCTAACTCCAACTGGGAACTGAACCTTTTTTCCTTCCACACCAGAGGAGTACTGGGCTGTTGAGTCAGGAGTCCTTGTTTTTGCATTTGTGTATACCCACGTATATATCTACCACACAGGCAGTCTGATTCACTGTGTTTGTTTTTGTGGGAAGGGAAACTTTTAAGAAGGATTAGCTATGTTTTGTTATAGAGTCTTTAGGATGGTGGGGTGGGTGTTGGAGGGAAACTATTTTGAGCTTGCCTGCAATAAGGAGACAAATACTGGCTTGATTTCATTTCTGTTTACAGCGCCCTAAGTGGCTGGTTGGGTTGTTTTGACATCTGATCTGGGCTTACAATGCTCTCTGATCCTTACTTTCCATAGAGGATGCATCTTGGACTCAAGCTAGGTTCTCTTATGTACAGGCTTCACACACATTTTTATGGAGCAGTTTCTTTGGCTTCATGCCTGGAATGACAATGTGCCCAAAGCCTGGGACAGTTTGGGAAATTAATTCACTGCAAATTTGGGAATATAAGCCATAATCAAAATAGGAAATTATTTTTCTATCTATTCATCATGCTTCTTTGATAGGTATAAAAGAAACATATCTGTCTTTTATTTCTGTAGTCATTAATTCATTGAACAGAGAATTGGGGATTTGTGCCCTCGCATGTCTTTGCCCTTGATTAGCCAGTTGTATATGTTTAATTTGAAGCCTCTTCATATTGTAATGATAATAAGCAAGTCTCAAACTTTCAGAAAGGAACAAAAGCAACTGTAGTCCAGAAAAGGGGACAATACCAAGGTTGTTAAACTTACGCTTTTTTTGTACTTGTGGCCATCACTGGTACAGTTATAAGACATGCCACGCTGAAGCAGCTCTTTGATTAGATGAGCTCCAAACATCTTACAAGCCTGCAAATGGAAAATGCTGTGACAGCATCAGTCAGTTTGCTGTGGATATGCCTGGGCTGTGGTACCCAAGCAGTCTTTAAATGACCTGCCACTGCAAGCAAATGATGGAGTAAACATGGCAAACAGCAGCAAAGCTGACTTCTCAATGCAGATGGTTGTTATATATCATATATATGAAAAACGTCATTTGAATAATTCCTACTGCAGGCTTCTTTAAAACTCTATCAAAAGTATGGCATAACATACAGAAAATAATTTATGGTGAGGATTCATGGCTCCTCCCTTCAATATGTTACACATTCCTCACCAGTCTCAGAGAAAAAGATTGGAGTTTCAGGATGTGAAAACTAAAATAAAATAAACCCCTGAGGAAAAGGGAGTATTTACAATGTTGTGCAGTGTTGTTTGCTTTTTCCCTCTGGGGCATCCTATAGCCTGGTTTTGATTGTTTTCTGGCTTTATTTTTTCTAGTTATTTTCTGACTTTCACATACCATATTTAGAAGGAATACGGTTAATTTAAATGTCTTACCTAATTTGTGTGTTGATTGTGTAGTCATGATAACTTAATGTTTGTGGTAAGTTGCTAGCTGGCTTCATCTATTTTTCCTCTATGCAATCTAGAATTTAAATATAGAGATTTAAATGTAAAGGAGTTTCAGGGAGGAGTGAAATCTCTTGTAAATGCAAAATATCTGAAGCATAGACTTTCTTGTGCTGAAAAATGCTTTCCCAAGCACTTTCAGGCTTTGGGCTATGAGAATGTATGCTGCTTGTTTTTCCAGGCTTACCTCTTTCAGTGTTAATAATGATATGTTTGGTACAGGCCATGTGTAAATTTAATAAGAAGCAAGTACTTCTCAGTCTTGTAGCTGTAGCCATGTTAGGCAGTGGCTGGCATGGCAATGAGGACTACCTACCTTCTTACCAAATTCTTCTGCAGTAAAAACTTGTAATGGCCTTTAAATACACCCCTGGCTTTACAAATTTTTAGTAAATTTAATACTCTTGTCCAAACCCTTTGTGTTAAAAATGAGCAGTAGCTTTTGAAAGAAAACCTCTTTTGTGGTAAAAGTTTCTTTTTTGGGTGTGAAAGGGTGCTCTGTGTGTGATACGGGTATTCTTGGTGGTTTGATTCTCCCCCCCCCACCTAGCATGTGCAGTGTGAACATTTTTGAAGATGTAAATGTCAGCATTAGGCAGATGAGCCTAAATTATATTTTAATAAACTTCATAAGCTTCATGTGAACACAGTTTTCTGTGCCATGAGTATACCTGCTCTAAAACATTCATGCTATATTTCTTTCTTTTACTTACAGAAGAAAATGGTTTTCTGATGGAAATTCTGGATTTGTTCTGTGCAAAACTCATATGGAGCAAAAATTGTTAGAATGGTCTCTAGAGCACGCAGAGTACAATGTGATCTGAAGTAGATGCTGTGTTGTCAGAATCCTGTAATAGCCTGTACTTTGATTTATTCAAAGTGTAAAAAGTATCCTACAATCACATGATCTCTTTTGCTTTTCAAGAAATATTGTTTGTTATTCTCTGTATGCATTTGGACTGAAGCTGTGCTTGGCTCAAGTAGCTGCAGTTCAGCTGAGTTCCAAATGGGTCTGTCCACTTAACAAATGTGGGCTTAACTCTCAAAGTCAGGCCATTCTAGCGATTTAGTAATCCATTAAATTTATATGATGTAGAGGTTAATTGTGCAAGTATTTTTAAAATGCAACTTCATCATTAACTTTTTTCTCTTTGCACAGATAAAATCCTTGATCTTATGGCTCCAGAAGCTTCAGGAAAAAGCAGTAGAGGAAGATGACTATGATAGAGGTGAGAGTTGTTCCCTCCTTCCCCCACTAGATCATGCTGGGTTTTTTCCCTTCCCCCTTCTTCCTCTACTAATTTTATTTTACATTTGCTACATAGTGGTGGGTAGGTGTGGAAGGTGAGTTCAATGAGCTGTATTGTTTATTCTGATGTATGGCAGGAAACAAAGAATGAAGTAGGTCAGCAGCAAGTAGCAACAGTTTTTATTTTCTTGAGTCACATCACCATGTGAGAAGGTTGGAATCCAAATATCCACCATCTGGATCAGCTGTTTTGAAGCAGCATGACTTTAAAAAATGCAGAAATGAATTAAAGCTTTGAAAAGAGAAAGGACAGGCACTGGCTGCTGACAGAGTGCGATTTGTTGCTTGCTACATTTAGTCATGACACTACGGCAGGTCTCAAACACAGAAATGAGGTCAGTAGCTATTATAAAAGTGACTGATACCGTCCTGTGGGATTAACTTGATGTCTGCTGAAAGAAAACCACTATCTAGAGAATATGGTGATGGTACAGCTGCTGGCAAATATCTGTATTTGAATAGTGCTTTTCATTTCAAATGCCTTGGTGCTTCTGCTAAGCTCTCTGTGTGCATGTGTTAATAATTAGAGCATCTATTAACATACGTCTTGGATTTCTTACTTCTCATGGTAGTCTGTATTCAGGTACTTGTATTTTTGATAGTCTTGAGGTTCTAGGTTAAATTCTCCCTGCTAGATCTGTCTTCAGTTGGGAAGCACTGCAAATGGTTCAGTAAAATCTGCATGGGTACATCAGAGAAATAAGACTGGAAAAAAATAGTTTCTTTCCTGCTGCTTTTTTATTCTCAGCTTTTAGGGGACTGGGGAGTGGCCAGGCTTGTGGTTTGCCTTTCAAAATCAATGTGTGAAGCTTTGCAGTTGTACCACGGTTCTGTTTCCCTGCCTCCAAAGGTGTCCTTCAAGACAATAGAAACGTGTTTTAATAGTGTCCAGGGAGTAGGTGTGTAGCCCTTTTACAAGAGTGATTCTGCTGGCCTCATAAACACTCATCTGTATATAGGAGAAAAGTCTGCTACTGTTGCAAGTCATTCTTTTAGTGTGGCCTTTTCCAGTGGGGAAAACTTTTAGCTATGTTACAAGCTGAGGATGTTGTAGATATTCATGGGTTTAATCTCTGTCAAATAAACATTATTGACGTGTATGCTTTACATGTGTAACGCTCGTAACTCTTCCTTTTTTTTTTTTTTTTTTTTTTTCCTAAGTGCCTCTGGGTTGAGTTCCCAGTTGGAGACTTCCTGACAGCTGTGTACACAGTGCGCATGGTTCCCATGCATTACAGCTGGGATTTTCTGGGCAGTCATCCACTCTGACAGGAGTATTTTACTATATCAGGTGTGACATCTGCCTGCGATGCCACATAGTCGTTGACCACAGTGAAAAAGGATGACTTGCCTAAGTTTGCACAGGAAGTTGTTACGTAGTTTTCCTGGGTGCTAGTATTGTGTCTTCAAAACAGGACTATCTTTATGTTGACCATTGTCTTATTAATTACCCTTTCCAGTTTCCACCCTAGTTGTCAGGCAGGTAGCACAAAGGGTGGTCTGCAGAGTCTTGCATTAATTCCCTTCAGAACACCAGTCTGGCTGAAATGTGATTTCACCATGTGTTGTGCGCACAGCTTCCAGACAGCAGAAGTGTGGCAGCAATGCAAAGGTGGAGAGGAGCATCCACAGGTGAGATTGTTGTTTTCTGTGCAATGCCTGGCATATATAGGCAGAAAACATTTGTCCTGATACGGGACTAGGTACTGAGGTGCTTGAGAGACTTTGCTTTATGTTCCTTCATCCTTTTGAAAACTAGAACTCCACCTTCACACAAGTGTTCTCAGGAAATGCCATGCTCCATGCATGCACATGACCACGCATTCTTAATGTTATCAGTCCTTCGAGTCCTTGACCTATTTACTGTCATACTGGTCTTTGTTCCTCGTCCAATAGAACTGTCTGCTGTTTTTTTTATGACTACTTTTCATTATGTTCATGGTATCTGAACTGGCTTCCTTGTTCTGTTTTGTGAATCACAGGCAGCATATCTCCAGGGAAAGACTTGCATGGAGAAGGTGCAGTGCTGCAAGAAGAATTAGAGCTGTGACCTTCCTTCGTTCTCTTGCAGTTGCAAGCTTTCCACCTTTGCTTTTAGGGGTATGTCACAGTTCCTAGTGGAGAGCAAAGTCTTGCCTGGCATAGAGTGAGGTTTGAAAGCTTATTAAAGACCTTACAGGTTGGCCCAGTACCAATTTCTGTTCAAGTGGAATCTGTAATTAGCCTTTTTTAAAGGGATCTTATTGCCAGATATTGCTAGCATGGAATGGAATTGCTAAACATTCAGAGCTGTGATGTGGGACATAAATGGAAATATATTATCAGGGAGTGGGAGAAGCTAACAGGGTGTATTGTGGAGGGCTGAGGGTGTTTTAACTGTAATGCTAAAAAGAAAATTATTGTCCCTATAATTCTAGGGGACCTCTTTGAATATAGAGCGAGTCCTCTGTTAAGAGCAGAACTGTTTTGAATGGGAGATGGTGGTAGTGCTGTGTGGTGATAGCACGGGTCTTGCTGATTTGGGAGTGCTTCAGGGGAAGGGGTGATCTGGTATGATGTGAGTAGCTGCAAAATACCCTGTATGTGAAAGATGTGAGTAGAGGGGAAGGAGGGCAGGTGGAGAGGGGGTATGGATGGTCATATCCCCAAATGGAAAACAGAATTGTCAGTAAACACATTATTATATGTAACTATTATCACTTCAGTGGTAGAGGCTCTTCAGCTTCAACTGTTGGCAAAAACTCAAGCGATTTTTCTGACTTTGGCTCTCTATGAGCCAGCCAGTCTTGCAGGAGAGAGGGCTCTGTTTTTAACAGCAGTTCAGTGAGAGGGAGATGTGTTAGCACTTAAAACTCCTCAAAGTGCTTAGGACCGGTTTCTGCAGCCTGAAACTGCAAACTTAGCAACTTAATGAAAGCCAAGCCTCTACTGTCTGATATTGCTGCTTTCCTGCTCTCTAGAGCTTTTTGAAAGCTCCCTTAGTTTATAGTAACTTTTTGAAACTGAAGTTTAAGGAAAGTGGTGCCCATACAGAGGATGGAAATGATGCATTGTGCTATTGGTTGTGGCAACAAGGCTAGGATGCTTACCTGTGCTGTGCTTTCTTAAAGACCTGCCAGCATGGTTAGGGTATTGGTGTAGAGGAATGTCGGTCATTCACACAGCTACAATTTCTTCCTGTATTTCTGGCAGCCCCATGTGTATGGGGTGTGCATGTATGTTTGTTCTGAGAGTGTTGAAGGGGCTGCTTGGGGCAGAGGATGTTCTCCTGTGCTGTGTTCATCTTCCTCTGCTAGGGGACCCTGAGCACAGTGCTGCAAGACCCGCAGGGTCCCCTCTCTACTATAGCCACCATGGGTTGTTGCAAATGCAGATGTTCCTTGGCTGTGAAATGTTTGTGTGAAATGCACATTCAGTGAGACAAATCTTCTCACTCCTGGCTTAAGTTTAAAAAGGAAACATTAGGATGTTACATGTTTTATTCCTTGTTCTGTGTTTTGAGGTGATGAAATATCAGGAAGTTGCTTATTTTTTCTGTACTTACTTGTAGTCTCCTCTTGATGGCCACATTACTGTGTATTTTCAAAGCAGGTACGGTACCATGGGAATATGATAAGTGTTTTGCCTTGCATAGCATATAGTAAAAATTGGTCTGTTCTCCAAGGATCACTTGGAGTGTTGTCATGGCTCATTATTCATGATGGAGCTTGACAGCTCCAAGGTTAAATGCACTGCTGAATACAGGAGGTTAAAAAGAAGAGAAGAAGCAGCTTATTTTGTGTCTCTGTAAGTTGTGCCTGCAGTGGAAGCAAGTGTATTTTGCACAGTACAAATCTATTGCCCAAACATTTAAACTCCTTTTCCTGTTCGCTACTGCTTGAACTTCTCAACATTGCCTGGTGCAAGGGGCAATGGGATTGGTAACTGTCAGGACTGAGTCTTGCTGCTGAATTCCACCATTGGTTCATATGCCATCTTGTTACTCAGAAGTAAGTTTCTGCTGAGCTACTGATCTTTTCTTATAAATTATTATCAATTTTAAGCTCTTGTTTGTAGGAATGTGAGTGTATGGATTCATTGCTTGCAACTGGTAGGGAAGGGTAACTTCCCTGTACAGATCATATTCAGAGTTGAGGCTCTTCAGTGAAGGTCATGGAGTTGATCGGAGCAACTCCCTCCCCATCTGTTCAACATGGCAGCTAGAAGATGGAAACATTTATGCTTGTTATGGCAAAACCTAACCTATCCTACAAATGAAAATTCACCTATAGATACATTTAACATCATGTGAGCCTTCAGTTATTTTAGCTGAGATATCAAGGCTTGGGCTACATGAGTTGGTGAACTGCCATGGACTGTGCCAGAGCGCTGTGTGCTCTGCAGGAAAATAGCCTATGTTGTTTTGTTTTCTTTTTTTTTCCTTTTTTTAACCTCTCCTCTCTGCTTGTGCTCTTTGAGACCTCTTCATGTCAATTGTCCTTTTGGTGTCTCGAGAGCTGCAGGGCATCAAGGACAGAACCCTGTGCCGTGAAGGAGTTGGAGTCTTATTTCATGCATTTTCCGTTAATCAGAACTGTAGGAAGGAAGGACTTTGTAGCAGTTAGTCTCCTGTACGTTTACACTGGAAGAGATCCTTTGCTCACTTGCAGAGAGAGTAAAACAGTGGAGTATGATTTTAAGTAGTATCTGGCTTGAAAATTTAATTTGTTAAGTAGTATTCAGAGGGAGGTCTTGGCTACTTCTTAGCTGGTACTTGTGAACACTGAATTATGCAATACTCCCAAAGTCCTGGTCAGACGTATAGTTGTTTGAAAAAAATACTTTTCCTGTTTCAAGTGCTATTTCTAGTCATAGCTTTTGAATACTTGAACTAATTTGATCTTCAGGCAGGTGGGTGGTGTGTTTGGTGTGTTTTGGTTTGTTTATTGTTTTGTTATGTTTCTCCTTTGGAAGAGCTATTTATGAGGGTTGGGTAGAATCCCTGCTTTGCTTCTGTTATTTCAAACTAAAAGCTTGCTTGACAGATGGTTGTTAGGACACAGGAATGAAGGCAAGTTAGCTGCTTGAAGGAAGGACAGTGAATTTGGGAGAAGCTGTATCTGGAAATAACTCTCAAAGAACATGCTACTTTGGATTTTACTTGTTTCAGGATGGCACATACCTCTGCAAGTAAAATCCTTAAACCTAGCTGAGTGAAGTTCTACATCTGAGGCTACTGGTTAGATAAAAAGCGGTGGGGTTGACATTGAAGGAGCAGAGCTTCTGTGACACAGGAGACTTACTGTGAGTTTGTAACTTGCAGTTGCAGGCTGTTGAGTTGGAAGTATGTTTGGGGCGGAAGGGACAAATAGGGCTTTTTATTGCGCTGTACTCTCAGAGCCTTGCTGCATCCCAAGCTTGTAGAAGTTTCTGAAATCTGTAGGTAAGTCTTTTGGGGTTTCATTTTCTATTTTTATAACTTTCCAGTAAAGCTATTAAGAGGATGGGGGGAAGGGCTTGTACAAATTCTCAAAATCAAATCTTCATTGCATGAGTCTTGTTGGTTTTGTCTTTCTTTGACAGACTTAGCCTCCACAAAAGGGTTTAGGTGGTTAAGGAAAGGAAGTGTTTATGTGAAATAAAATTTGACTTAATTTCTGCCCTGGCTTCCCTTTCAAAAAAACAGAGGCAGCACAACCCCTGCACCTTTTTCACCTTGTCAATGTTTCTTGAAGACACCAGTCTGAAAGGAAAAGGTAGAACAGTTTTTGTCCATATCCATTTATTGTGCAGGGTTACAGCCCTTCACAGTTCATAGGTATGAAACTACTTATCTTGCTGTCAGGCAGCTGGAAAACTCAGGTCGTTGGGTGTTTTTAAGGCCAGAAGAATGGCTTTTTTTTTTTCTTTTATTTTAATTGCCTGTGTTTATGAGAGGGAGGTCTGCTATACATTTGTGGGTACATTCACTCATATTTGTTTACTCATTGCACGTGTAGCACATGTATCTTTGGCAACTTCTTGAAATGCTTTCAATGTGAATCCTCATTTTAACCCGGTTGTTCAGTTTTAATCTTGCAAAGGTGTGTCTTTGAGGTAGAATAAGATCTTGCTCTTGATCTGCTTATGCCCTCACATTGAAAATGCGGTTGTGTTTTCTGTGTCTTTAATTCCTTAGCCAATATTGGAGAGCAAGCTGCTGTAGTCATGCAGTATCTCGCTTAGACCGTGCAGCCTAAATATTTTTAGGAAGTGATAATATTTTGTGGGATGCTACTATGCTCTCTTATTTTAATCTTGGCCAGTGTGAAAAGGTTCAGCTACATCTTGTGTTTCTGGAAGCTGCTTGACAAAAGGAAAATTGCTGAAGTTTTGGCATACCATGTGCTTGGAAGCTTTCTCTACTCCTGGCCATCTGCTGTCTAAAACTGACACTGCGGGCTACCCCTCCTGTGATGGGCTCTGTTTCTCAGCCCGTGATGCAGCCAAGCTGTTCCCAGACAGCCAAGCTAGTCTTTTACAAACAAACAAGCAGTGAAAAAATCAGAACAAAATAAGCAATTGTGGATAATTTAAGAGCTTACTTGCTGTATTGCAGTTGGAAACATAGAGCTCTGATGGGTGCGTAGAGCTTGGGAGCAGTGTTGATGTGCTATCTGGACAGTACCCACAGAGTGAATGACACAGCTCTCCTGCCACCCAGCCCATCTGCTTACTTTGCACTTGCAAAATCATGCAGCCCAATTTTATATTCAGGACAGACTTATCTTTCTCTTCCTCTTTAGGAATATTAACTCCAGATAAGAAAATCATCTTTCATTTGCAGCATTACCACTGGAGACAGTATGAGTATTAATTAAACCAACTACTAGAAATCTATTTTGCTGCTCTTGTCTTACACTTAGGATATAAACATCTTAAGGGAGTGGGAGGCACCTTCTCTTTTTAATTGTTGTCTGCTTAATAAATGACTGGACCTGGACAGAAACTTCTAGATGGTGTGGTAATGCGACTTCTGTGTAATTGGGGATTAAAAAGATGCTGAATGACTGTGACTGTCATTTGAAAGCAAACACTGGAGTGTTCCAATGTGAGTTCTCTGTGGGGAACTGATAACACTCCTTGCTGATTGCTGGGTGGTGTATGGTTGAATTCTTTAATAGGATGCTTTTATTGGAGATCTCTGCAGCCCTTCCATCGTTTGCCAAACTTCTG
The DNA here is from genome assembly GCF_028554395.1 of Pezoporus wallicus. Lineage (NCBI taxonomy): Eukaryota > Metazoa > Chordata > Aves > Psittaciformes > Psittacidae > Pezoporus > Pezoporus wallicus. The sequence continues at coordinate 9,008,940 of NW_026637663.1, forward strand.
TGCAAAGTGGGACTGCCTCCAGTTAATTAACCTCTTTCTCCTGAGGTTTCACTCCTGTCCTCCCTGTCCACACGCCCAGACCCAACTGCTCATCCTGGGGTGCATTCATAGTTCTTCAGGCATGCCTTCCCTCTCCAGTGCTTCCTTGCCTTCATCGTATGCAAGCTTTTGCATGTTTCTTATCTTTTGCCTGTGGAAGGTGAAGGTAGCAAATATGCTGTTTTAAGGACATCTTTAGCATTCTTGGGACAATGGTAGGGTTTTGGCAATGATTGTTAATCAAAAAGGTGAAGAGGGGAAATTTCAAATACCTAGCACTCTTATACAATAACATGGTTTGGACAAAGAGCTAGTAAGTCTGTAAGAAATCTGATAGTGGGAGCATCCAAACCAATGCCACATATTGTGAGCTTAAACCTTTTGCTGTTGATATCCTACCAGTCTAATACTGGTCAGGATTTCTGGTAGGTTTTGATTTGAGGAAGTGACTGGTACATCTCTGTACTCACTGAGATTTTTAAAACATGAAAAAGTAGATGAAGTTAATGAGTTGAATTGATTTGATACAGCAAAGTTGAACAAAGAGCAAAGTGAGATGTTGTGGATCAGAGGCATAGTTCAGACATGATGCTGGAGCCAAATACAAACAAAGATGAACAGCCTTTTTGATTAGGTCATTTCAGAACATAGTACTTATCTGACTTATTTATGGGTGTCCATTCATGCACCTCTGGCATTCCCAAATGCCTTAGTACATTCCTGCCAGTGATAGCTTACTGGAGAAACAGCATCTTGGAGAGAAAGCGTTAATGTGTGGGTTGTTAGAAGCTCTCCAGGGTTCATTAGGCTTCTTAAGAAAATATGTCAGTGGAAGTGAAGAGCAAAAACAGCTTGGTATGTGCCATGGTACCATACAAAGCTTGTGTTGCATTGCACCAAAGCGTCAGGGACAGTGCTATAGACTGGAGGACCTGTGATAATGGTCTCAACAATAAGATCTGTTTAAAAATCAGTAGAGTTGAATTTTTTGGAGACAAGAGTTCAAGAAACTTTAAGACTGCAAGGAATCGGGCCCCCATAAGCTGTGATGTACACAACTTCCTGTTTGTTAGAGCTCAAATAGCTGGGTTCTTCCCCCCAAATGACATTCAAATGTTTTACCAAAGGAAGGATTCCCCCCCCCCCTTTATGCTTTGACCTTCACCTGCCCAGTCTCAAGGGTATGGGTGACTCCTAATACTGGCAAATAACTGGTATTGTAGTGGAATGACTTTTGGCTGCTGCTGTGCACTGGGCTGAAGCTGTGCTCTTTTCAAAATGAATTCTGAGTGACAGCAATGAGTTTCTCAGTGGGAATCATTTGACATTAAATGACTCTCTTAATGATGAGCATATAGGAATACAGAGAGAAAAGGTTCCTGCTGTAAACCCTAATGTAGTGCAAAGCCTACTAGTGGGGTTTATTGCTGAAAATTCCTCATATATCAAATACCGTTCAAGGGGAACAATTTCTTAATGCTTAATCTGAGCAAGAGTCAAACTGGTGATCTGGAAGCAGAAAGCACAATAGCACATTAGTAATTCTACTAAAGCCTTGTGTTTACAGGTTTAGGAAAGTAGCTCTGGTAGCATAAGGGTGCTACACTGATTCTGACCTTCTCCAAATGTGCTCAAGCAGTATCTGCTAGTCGGTATTTATAGGCCAAATGTCATGCTTTGTTGCCAAGTTCATAGAGAATCTGCTGCCCTGTCTTTTAAAAGAAGAAACAAAAAGGATAAAACAAAAATCTCAGCTCTTTTAAGCACACAGCAGTAATTAAAATCAAACCAAAATTCATATTGAAGTTTGGGGGTGTTGGTTTGAAATATTTTAATTATGACCTTTCCTGGCTAGAGAAAATGCGTGTGAGCAAGAGCTGAAATCACCCCAATCACAGGAGGCTTCAACAGCTGGCTATTCTGGCGCTATCTAACCAATAATAAGAATGAAAATAGAGAGGCGTTCTGGACAAAGAGGTTCCAGTCATGCTGTGTCAACCTGCCTCACAGGACCTACGGCAAGAAGAGTTAAGATTTGAGAGTGTATTTTCATAATGTTTTTATAAAATGACAGCATCTTTCAGGGAAAGAAACACTGAAGGTGCTGAAGAGAATGAGAAATGTTTCTTTGGGGGGAAAAAAAAGTCCAAAATAGAATTATTCCAGAATTAAAATTTAATTCTGCTTCAGAGCACTGTGCCTGCAGAAGCACTGCTACTGGAATGGCTTTCCAATATAATTGTTCTGCATCATGAGTCTTTTCATGTCTGCCTGTAGATAAGTCTTCTGAGTTTTGTGCAGTTTTCCTGTCTCAGATGCTTTTTTTCCACCTGTAACTCCAAGGACTCATATCAAGGAATACATAGGATCCAGTAGGATGCTGCTGTTTCGTTTAGATCACTCTTATATTTATTGTTTGACATTTTCAAAACAATCATGCGACTCCATGTGAGAAGGAGAAGAGAAATTTGGCAGAGGAGCAAAATCTTCATTCCTCATGCCATTTGTGCTGTTACCAAACATCTGATTCTTTTCATTTTATGCTGCTTTGCTTGTTGGTTGAACCTGCCTGGTTTTGTATACAAGAAGTGTTTCTTCCCTCCTGCTTTCAAAATACTTCAGCTCTGCTTACTTATAGGTGTTGTATTGACTGACCCATTCATTCTGAATATTTAGGGGCAGGCTTACATGCTCAGCAAAACTATTTAATTTCTATTGCTTCACTTGGGGTGGGGGAGCCCTTTCCTTTTAAATGAAGTAAGGAGAAGGCAAAGCTGCATGTCTGTGTGTGAATGGGTAATGCCTACCTCAGTGTAAACAGACGGGAGTTACTCAGAAACAGTGTGGGCAGCAAGGCAGCTGAGCTGTATATGACTGACTTTCTTCTTTCGTGGCATGCACATTTGTTGGGGGGGGGGAGCCAAAAATGTGAAACAAAATGTGTTTTGCTTGTTGAAGTATCCTTAAAAATACTGTGTTTGCTCAGATGAGGAAAAGAAATTCTGTTCCTATCCAAGCTGGAGCTCAGTTACAGGCTACAGGAGGTGTAGGTCATGAAAGGGCTGGAGTGTTTTGGAGTGTAATGCAGCAGGCCTGGGTCTGTTGGACAAGTATCCCCTGGGTTGTAGCTTTAAGGAGGCAGACTTGGACCTTGACTTCAACAAGCCTGTGGAAAGAAGTTTCTTCTACCTCTGTGTGCTCCTATAGGGACTGTGCTATGAGTGGTGTCAGTCCCGTTTCCTGGCCTCCTTTGTGTGCTAGAAACAGCATTGTGTCTCCTGCCTTTCTGGAGTTAGAAGCGAAGTCTGCCTTGCGCATTGTGCCTAGAAGTTCATTTTTCACTGCTTTAATTTTATAGGGTCTAACTGCTGAATAGAAACTTTCTTGTGAAGGGTCCCTATTTGTCATTCAGAGTGAGTGCTCTTAAAAGCAGCTAATAACAAACTGAATGTTTGCCTGCAAAATCAGTTTTTATTTCAGAAGTTAGAACTAATTTCCCACCCTTTCTTTGGAGACACAGAACCTCCTTGCTCTTAAAAGCTTTCCTGGCTCTCCCTTTCTTAAGAAGCAGCCTCTCCTCTATTTCTGTCAGAAAAGCAAACTTCTGTACTCCCAGTTCCCTGCTCCAGAGTTTAGTGTGCTGCTTGGCCTTTGCTGCACTTAGTCATTTCTTTACGTAACAGGTGTGGGTAGATCAGTGGCTTGTATACCTTCCCCACTGCTTGAGCAGAGATCGTAGAAGGATGGGGTGTTCTTAGCCAAGATAAATATGGTATTTTTTAATTTGTTTTATGTAAGGCTGTGGGTTTTGTATTTCTTTATTTGTAGCAAGATCTAAAGAGTTGTTTTATGGATGGTTAGTTGTTCAGGTGTGTATAGTTGATGTCTCTCAGTTCTAAGGAATGTCTGCTTTCTCATACTTTTTTTTTTCCTGTGGGCTTTATTTTTTCCCTATCCATACTAAGATATGCCGTATGTCTGCCTAAAATTACCAAAGTCCATTTTTAATATTCAAGATGTATGTCATGTAATACAGTGGCACACACTGTTCCCAGTAGTTCCAGTGTCTATCTAAAAGGGATTCTGAGAAATGTTACCTGAGGTGCAGAATTCCTTGAAGTATTCTTGTGAAAGCAAAGAAAACATTTATACAGCCCTGGTAGGCAACCGGAAAGGCTACCTATACCAAAGTGCGCATGGGATAACCTTTGGAAAAGTCAAGAAAACAGCATGAAATACTAGATACTTTTTTTAACTCTCATCTGCAGGCCAATTGACTCTAGACAGTTGGAGGCCTTTTTTGAAGTGATGTATAGCACACAAACCTGTCATCTTAGCTTCCAAGCAAGTACACAGAAGAGGCTGGGGCCAGCTAAAGGTCACAAAAAATACCAACTGCCCCTTCTATGCAAAGAAGTTGAAAGCAACAACCCAATCCAACTTGCAGGAGAGAGGTACAGAGGCTGAATCTTACTTGATGTTAGTATTCTGCTCAGCTGAGATTAACTAACTGCCACAGGTTTCTTTTGAAGGTTAGGATGAAGCTGCGGCAATGCTTATTTCTAGTCAGAGAGTGTTCTTGGGAGCTCAGAGTTAAGGTCAGAAAGTTGTATTTAATCAGTTCCAACTCTCATGAAATTCACAACTGTCCTGCTTCCTCCAATTTGACCTTGAGTACCTGACTGAGGAACATCCTCCAGATCTGGGGTATGTTTAGCAGTATTATGATGTGTTCAGTGCTGTAGTGCCTGTGCATGGTCTTTGCACATGTGGTGCTCTTGCCATTCTTGTTTTTCAGTTGATATTTAAATGGCCTCTTTCTTCCTTATTGCTCAGCTGCTTCCAAGCATAGGCAGCTACTTGCTACTGAAATCTGTGGGAACGACCATAATGAAAAAGGGAGTGTTAATTATCAGGGTCACCCCAGTGAGAAAAATGAATCTGCTGGAACTACTGTCCCCAGCTGGCTCCTGTACTTCAGGTTTTTACATTTGTTCATTCAGAAATGCACTGCTTGGGGTTCTTTTCTGGCAAAAGGGCTACCAAATGGCTGTTTCCTTACCACATTAACTTTGGTCATGAGGACATGCAAGGCTTCTACTGTGCAAGTTCAGCCCCAGCAAATGCTCTTTTAAAAATGAGGATTTCCAGTCTTTCAGGCATGGGAATTGTGCATGAAGAAGAGTGCATCCTGTGCATAGGATGATATGAGGAACTTCGGTGACTGTAAGGCAAGAAGCTTGCTTTCCCGTATCTCCCATTCTGATGTCCTCTGTTCCCATGCTGGCATCTTGCAACAGTAGGGTATCTTCTAGCAGTAACTCTTCTTCTATCCACTTTGTGTTTTAGGAAGGTGCTTGGCAAGTGTCTTTTGGGAACACCATGAGTCACATTTTCTTCCTCTCCTGTGCCCTTCTCGCATATTTGTTCAGCCAGCAGCTGCTGTTAGCCTGGGCTGCTGCTGTTTCTGCTTACCACCTGGTGAGCAGGCTTGAATTTGCTCTTCAATGGTTTATTGTGGTATCCTGGGGGTGGCAGTGGATATTATCAGCCTGCTGCTGTGCTGCATCTCTGTGGTTGTAAACTGTCCTCTGGACTGCAGACTCTGAGGGGGTGCAAGGTAGTAATTCTGCTGCTTACCTGTAATCTGAAGTTAAGATTGTGGGCATGATGACAAGGTGCCTCTTCCTTGTCCCTTTCACTCAACGGATTAATTTTCACCAGACTGGGAAGTTACTGACCTTTTCCTAGGAGGTGGTGTTTCTCTGCATTCCTTTATTTGCAGGAGCCCCCCAGGAGCCTAAGGAAACTTACCCTTTGCTGTCCAGGTCTGTTGGGAGTGGGAGAACAGGATTGTACTTTTTACTTGCTCTTTGCCTACACTTTTTGTCTTTGGTCTTCTCAGAGATTCTGATTTTGGAAGAACAGTGGGATTTATTTATTTATTTTCAAGTAAATGTTTATGTTGAATCATATACTTCTTGCATTCTCTTTTTCCCAAGAAAAAGATGTGCTATAACCACAGAGAGTGAGCTTCACATTCTGCCCTGATGGGAGCCTTGTGGCCAGCCACCAGCAAGATTTTAATCCTGTTCCAATCCCTTTTGCTAGGATTTGAGGATGTATGTACTTGTTTCACAGCTAGGGCTCATTGTTAATGGATTTAGGTAAATAAGCCAAAGTCTTGTTTATGTGTGAAGAAAATAAAGCCAACCTAGGAATGGTGAGGAAGGATAATATTAATATCTTAATCTTTTCCCTGGTAAATAAGTAATTTAAAGAGTTGGGTTAAGTATAAGGACAGATGATGGTTTATTTGGTTCCCAAAGGAAGATTTCTGAAACTGGATAGAGTGACCGGGAATGTCTAAATTAGACTAGATATTTTTGCTACTTATAAAAGATTTTATTTCTAACTTTTTGTGAGTTTTATGTTAATTCTTTTGCCTAATAACAGTGGGAGAAGAAGGTGAATATAAATTAGAAAGGTAACAGTGCAGATATCGCAGTGGCAGGGAGAACTATAGAATTTGAGAAAATAAAGGCATTTGATCAACAGTGAAGCTTAATAACAGGGTTATAATGTAGGAGACAAGGTAGTTGTACAGAGGGTGATACTCTACAGGGGTTTTCTGAAGGAATAACATTCAGACTCTTACTTCCTTTGAAACTTTATGGAAATACTTTGTTCCTTTTTTTTTATTGTACTCTTCCCTCTATTTGACACAATTGTACCTGATTGCATCTTCTGCTTAAATCTGTTTTAAAAAGTATTTCTGGAAAAGATTTTTGTAAACTTAGCACAATAGAATTTTGTTTGAGGGTTCATTTCTTAACTTCCATCATCACATAATTGCATTAAGGTATGGCTGCCTGCTGAATCCTGTAGCCTGCTGAATTGATCCATGCGATTTTCTGGCACCAGAAGTGTGTGTAGTCTTCTAGAGGCTGTCAAGCTGCCCCTGTAGTCCTTTCTTTCCATCTTTTGAAATGCTGAAACATCCAGTTGTCACTGCTGCAGGCAGAATCCTGTTCTGGATGGACCTGAGTCTGATCTAGTCTGGCAATTCTTGTCACTTTACTACTTTCTGTTTCTTCTAGTGGTTTAACGTGCCCATGTTTTGTTGTATGTATGTGTGTGCTACTGGATTGTGCTTGGAAAAGTGTAAGATATTGTCTGTCAACTTTTATTTCTAGCCCTTTTTAAAAAAAAAAAAAGAAATCAAACATTTTTCTTCTGCAGCTTAGGCTCATGTAAGTGCTCCAGCTTGCAAATAGGCTACACACCTGCAAATCCCACTGACTTCAGTGAATATCAGAATCTTTACATTTAGATGATGGATTTTTAAACTTTCACCTCTTCAGGTAGAAGACAGCTGCCCAAGGGAAAATTTTATTTACACAGTAATGGATCTACTTGATGAAGTTTCCAAACATAAGTAACATTCTCCAGAATGGGGGGGGGGGGGGGATATATGGTATTGTGTTAATGCAGTAACAGTTAAAGCATCCACATCTCAAGGGGTATGTGTCAAACACAATGCTTTGTTAACCTAAAAGACTTTAAAATGTTATTTCTCCTTGGATATGCCTTACTGCAGCTGCTTGCAACCCCACATTGTGGTGCTGCCGTCATTCATAGTACTTGTCACCAAAGAAACCATTATGGCTTTTTAAGGTCTTGATAGTGTTGTTATTGAGTATCTTTGAATAACTCGTTGAATTTGACACACTTAGGAAATGTGCCAGAGGGTAAAACAAGCATCACTCCTATTCTTGCATGTGGCAGCTGAAGTGGCATTGAAGAGGTTTGTGAAGAATGCCACCCTGTCCCTTGGCCAGCTTCCAGCTTCCCCGCTTCCCTGTGGAAGTGAAAACCTATGAAAGGAGCTATATGTTATTATATTATGCCAGACTTTTTTTTTTTAAGGGAGCAGTAAGGTTTTGAAAGAGGCATGTGGCTCTGATACCTGTACTTTCTCTCTCACAATATTTATTGATGGAATGGCCCAATTCTGATGTTATAATTCCCATTTTTGATGATGTTATAATTAGCCTCATTCTAGAGGCATTCAGGTAGTTAATGTCTACTCTGTATCTTAGGGACAGAGTTGCAGCTGTCTCTCTTAATAAAAAGTTGTTTCTTCTTGATTAAAGCTTGTTAGGATGCACACAATTTTTTGGTTATGTTCAGCTGACGTGTAAAATCTGTTAAGACCTAAGCAGTTTTACAGCAAATCCAGAAGTCTAGTGCTAACAGTCAGAGCATTGATTAAATGCTATGGTGAGAGAAGTTCTAAGGTTTTTTTGCATTTACAGTCCAGTGTGTAAAATATTTCTACTACTCTTCCTAACTGCAGATTTTTTTCCAAACTTGTCTTGATGATACTGGTTCTGAATCTCATATGCTAGTGCCCAATTTTTAACCTTTTGAGAGTACACTGAGTCATATATGAATTGTTTTTGGATAGATGTAGTCAGACGAGGGGAACCTGAGCATCTTGCTTGCCCTTTTCTTCCACCATTGCATGGCACAGCCTAGGCTTCCTCAGGTGATGAGGATCATGCATCTATGTAAGTTGGGTTGTTGCTCACTTAGCCTTAGGATTTCAGCTCCAGCATTAAAGTGGTCTAATACTAACTCCTGTATTTGTATACATTATTTTTGTTTTGTAACAGACTGCTGATGTTCCAAATGATAATGGAACATCTTTTTGGAGAAGCAGAAAAATGTTTTGATGAGAGAATAAATTATTATACAGGAACAGGGAGCTAAAAAATAATATGCAACAGATTTTTTTTTTTTTGGTGGGTTTTAAGGTGGTTTGTTTGGTTTTGTTTGTTTTAAACTACAAGAGCATATTGGTATTTTGCTATTTTAACTGTAGGTACGCTACTTAGGTCTGCTTCAAATGAGCTGTCCATAAAGTGGGTATATCATCACTTGTCATACTACAGTCTTCGGAGTTTTAATAGAAAGCTGTATATCTCACTGAGCTCCTATTGTGATTGGAACTTCACAGTTGTAATGTGTTGCTATCAATAAATGCTGAAATTTTAATTTTCATGGTTTAATGGAAAAGTTGTCCTCATGTAACTTTGTGTATTATATTTGTTGTATTTCTGAGAGCTATAAGGCCTGTAGGTTAAGCTGTTCTCATCAGACTGTATAGGCAGCGAGCCAATGGCAGTAATGTTAGCTTGTGTCTTGGAAAGAGAAATGACAGAACTGCTCTTTTTTTTTTTTTTTTTCTCTATCATGTAGATTACTATAAAGTTATTTTCTATAGTGGCAATTACTGGACAGTGACCTTTACCAACTTATGACATTGATGTAGTGGAAGGGACGTTTTTCCACTTGACCTTTATGCAATGTGTCGGCTTGTCCTGTGGCACCAAATGAGTTGCAATTGACAGATTTGATGGAACACTAACTTGACAGGAGCTTATTGTTTGGAAGAAGATATGTGTTGAAATGTGGAGCCTCTAGTAAAGAACATGATAAAAGTTATTTGCGTGTCTTCCATCACTAAGGAAGAACTTGCTTAGAAATGACCACTGCCTAAATCGCAACTTGAACACTGATGAACTGAAATTCTAGCAAGCCAGACATCCAATAGTGATATTTCAGAGTAAAATTTATTGTTTTTACTCTCCCCCCTCCCTTTGTTGTTCTGTAACCAAGTAACAGTGGTTTTCTGCATTTTAACCTTGCTTTTTGTCTTAACATTTGTCTCTGAAAAGAAGAGGAATAAAAGTCAGACAAACGTTTTCACTATACAGCAAGGAAGACATGTCTTCCATAAGGATAGGAGGATGTGTGTGTATACAAATATGCACACCCAAAGGTGGAGGGATGTGTGTGTACATAGATATATAGATATCCATGAGTAGCTTCTTTGATAATTTATTAATATATTAAAGAAATAATGGTCAGATATAGTTCTGGTTGTGGAGAGGTACAAGGAGCTACGAGCACACACTACAGTGAGGGTGGATAATATAAAAAGAACTGTAAGGGAGGGCCAAACTTTCCCTGCCCCACTGTTCCAGATGGAAAGTGCAGGGTCCAGTTGTTTTTCAGATCTGCCAGAATAAAGCAGAGAGAGGATTGTGCTTTTTGAGGAGAAATTGAAAAGCAAAGAACAGAAGTCAGTTATCTTGGGTATCTTGTTGTAATCAAATATTTTTTTGTGCCCTGGCTGAAGGTTCTGATGCTTCCTGTGAATAAAATAATTCCACTTACGAAATGGAGAAGACAAAGTTGTAGTGGAACCCAGGGTCTATCTGACACTATTCAAGTAGTGAATTATCGTGGCTTTTTAAAACTGTTGAGCAGCAGGATTGATAAAAGAGCAGCAAATGCCATCTGTCTGATCTACATATTTTACCACAGTTCTTCTGAAGCTGTCCAGTTAAGGTGAAGGAGTTGAATGGGTGTGGGTGGGAAAAGAGCTCGGCTATCTTCTGTTGCATTTGCAGGAGGTATTTGGAAGGTGAAAGAAAGTTTAGAGAGGTTGCTGTTGAGAGATATTCATGTAACCTTTACTTATTATTTCCAAGACATTTTGCTGAAGTAATTTCAGTAGTAGGGGGTGGTGCTGGACAGAGTCAAGGTATGAGGCTGGATGGAAATACTATTTAGCTATGGTGAAACGGGTGGTGTGGGTGTGCTGGCATGGAGTGAAATTTACAGCAGGATCTGCTACTGTAGATGTACTATTTAATTGTAACTCATGAGGAAAGTAGAGAGTAGTTATTGTGAAGCTGTATGCTAATAAAAACTTACTTCTTGCAGTGTTTTCATTTGTAGTTAACACATGGTACAGGAGATTTAATCACAGAATGGTTTGGGTTGGAAGGGACCTTAAAGATCATCTACTTCCAACCTCCCTAGCATAGGCAGGGACACCTACCACTAGACCAGGTTGCTCAAAGCCCCATCCACTCTGGCTCTCGGTCAATACAGACACTGGTCTAACAGTTTTAGTTTCCATGCTGAGGAGGCTCTGATGAGTAGGTGGAAAAGCTGCTGGAGACATTGAAACTTCATGGGCTCAGGCTGGAAGAAGGTAGTGAGTCTGTATATAAAATTTTAAAGTCTCACAGCTTAAAGCATGGAGACCAGCAAAGGTGCCTTGACACTGTTGTGCTTCACTTGGGGTGGGAAATGGAGAGGCTATTCTGTGGATCGCCATGCTGGAGGAGGTCATGCCTCTTTGCAGTAGCTGTTGTTGGGTGGGCTCTTTTTTCTGTGTGGACATAATCCAGCTGAGCCTCTGTCTGCGTTTGGTGGTCAATAGGTTGTTGTCTCATTCATAAGTGCCTCGCTAAAGGAGGAGCAGAGTTAAAGGACTGTGGAACTTGCTTGGAGAGCCTTTTGATCTTTTCCCCACTGCCCTCTGCTGACAACCTCCTGTACAGCTCGGCTCAGTGTCCTGTGTGCTTGAGGGGTAGTTCTGCCTGGAACACTTCCCAGGAGATCTGTGCCGAGACGGTGGGGACAGCTGTAGTGCCAGGATTAAAAGAATATCATAAATGTGAAAAATAGTGGCATGTTTGTGAAAGGGAGGAAGGTAGGGGACAGTGATTTAAAAAACTAAATAATCCTCATGATCCCTTTTGTTCAACTAGGAAAGAAAGGCTGGGCTTTATCTGCTTTTGAAACTAGAAAATTAAGAGGCGACTCCCAGAGGTAGTAGTCTTTTATAGGGAACAGAGTCCTGTAAAAGAACAAAAGGGCACTAACTTTTAAGAAAAGGTCAAATTATGAAAGGGATAATACAAGGTTTCTTATGCAAGAAGCAGTTCGGATTGTGTAATTACAGCAATGCTTTTATCTGAAGATCTCACACAGGAGTTAATTAAGTCTGATGAGGCCCCTGTGGAGCAATTGTTACTATCCAAGTTTTTACAGGCAGAGGACCTAGAAGCTGAAAGAAATGAGGTTATGCCGCTGAGATCACTGTAAATCCATGGTCATGAGAGAATATTGGGAGTATGACTTGAAGCCACCTGGCACAGCAATGGGCAGAACCCTTTCCAGGAAACCATGCTGTATACCCCTTCTGCTTTTTTTTGTTGTCTGAAAATGTTACTAGATGTAGATGCATAAAAAGAAATTACTAAAATGGGTTCTCTTGATGATGCCTGTAACTGCTTCTGTTTGGTTGTTTTTCCTTTTATTTTTCTTTTCCTAATGCTGTGCTTAAGATCTTCAGGCTCCTGTGATATTTTTGGTTAGCATTGTTTTGAGAGCCTCATGGGAACCAGTAGGAAGAAAAATACACCTATGTGGGTGAGACTTTGTATATTAACTACTTTCATGTGTTCATGTCAGTCTTTCCAATGCAGAGCAGATGGATAAATTGTTTTGTAAGCTTCCTATAGGGAAATCAAACAACTCTTAATTGTTGTTTTCCTTCCTGTAATACTCTTGAGCTGTTGGTAATTCCATAAGAAATTCTGTGAAAGTACTGGTGGATGAGTGAGGATGGGGAAACAGAGAATTTCAAGATACTCTTACGATGCTTTGTATGTAGGATGTTGAACTTCAGAGCAGGTCATCTAAACTTTTTGGACTAGATGACCTTTAAAGGTCCTTTCCACCCCAAACCATCTGTGATGATTCTGTGAAATGTTAAAATTTGTGACTAGATTTTGGCTGACAGCAGGCAAATTAGTCTGAGAAAAATTACAGATGTTTGTCGTGGTTTAAACCCAGTCAGGTAACTTGTTCACTCACTCCCAGTGAGTGGTGCTGAGCTGACAACAATCGAGGTCCGTGTCCGTCTCCCCCCCCCTGCACCGGGGCTCTCCCCTTCCCCGCTCCCGGAGGAACGGGGAGGAGGATCGAGAGAGTGCAACTGCTACGGGAGAATACGATACCACCGGCCAAGAAAGCGAGTTCCACCTGGAAGCCCCTGTCCTTCCGGGTAACTCCCAGTTACCCCCCCACCCCGGGCATGACGTGCTGTGGCATGGAATACCTCCCCGGCCAGCCCGGGTCAGGCGCCCTGTCTCTGCCTCCCCACAGCCTCCCCTCCTCCCTGGCAGAGCATGAGCCCCACAGAGTCCTTGGTCAGGGTAAACATCACCTAGCAACAACCGAAAACATCGGCTTCACCAACACTGTTCTCAAACTAGAAGTCAAAACACAGCACTGCACCAGTTAACACAAAGGAAAAACATGACTGCTACTGCTGAACCCAGGACATTATCCACCCCTTATTCCATACCATTCACGTCGTGCTCAGATCCCACATTTTCAATACACCATCGCTCTCCCACATATATACATCCATATACATACAGACCAAGAGGAAAAAATCATTTTCTTAGTGCATGGACCAATCCCTATAATGCTGCCGAGTCCATTCGGTCCATGATGTTCAAAGTTCATTCTCTGTTGGGATGATGGCTGGAGGGAAGTCGGGGCCATTCGCTGGTGACCTGGAGACATCTAGTTGATGGGCTATAAAAGCATTACACAGCAGGCAACGGCATACAATTGAGTTCACTAGCTGTTTTCCCCTAAAATCAAATCCCCTTGAGGTATACATCGGACTTCCCCATCTTCCTGCATTACCCACCAAGTATATCCAGGTCCCTGAGCAAAAGCAGTCCCACGAGTGGGGTTTGCCTTTACCTGAAGCAGGAATAACCCAGACTGTCTTCCCCAGCAAATTCTTCATATGCACCACGGGAACTTTGTCCCCCTCTACAATATGTAAAAGTTCTGACTGGGCTGGGCCGGCCCTGTTGGCAGATCCTCTGGTGTTGACCAACCAGGTGGCCTTTGGTAAGTGTGTATCCCAATGCTTGAAAGTTCCCCCACCCATCGCTCTCAGTGTAGTTTTTAACAGCCCATTGTACCGTTCGATTTTCCCAGAGGCTGGTGCGTGGTAGGGGATGTGATATACCCACTCAATGCCATGCTCTTTGGCCCAAATATCTATAAGGTTATTTCGGAAATGAGTCCCATTGTCTGACTCAATTCTCTCTGGGGTGCCGTGTCGCCACAAAATCTGTTTCTCAAGGCCCAGGATGGTGTTCCGGGCAGTGGCATGGGGCACAGCGTATGTTTCCAGCCACCCGGTGGTTGCTTCCACCATGGTAAGCACATGGCGCTTGCCTTGGCGGGTTGGTGGCAATGTGATATAGTCAATCTGCCAGGCCTCCCCATATTTATACTTCAACCATCGTCCTCCATACCAAAGAGGCTTTAACCGCTTGGCTTGTTTAATTGCAGCACATGTTTCACACTCATGAATAACCTGGGCAATAGTGTCCATTGTTAAGTCCACCCCTCGATCACGGGCCCACCTGTATGTTGCATCTCTGCCCTGATGGCCTGAAGTGTCATGGGCCCACGGGGCCAAAAATAATTCACCTTTATGTTGCCAATCTAAGTCCATCTGAGCCACTTCAATCTTAGCCGCTTTATCCACTTGTTGGTTGTTCTGGTGTTCCTCAGTGGCCCGACTCTTGGGTACATGGGCATCTACATGACGTACCTTCACCACCAGGTTCTGCACCCTGGCAGCAATATCTTTCCACAGTGCAGCAGCCCAGATGGGTTTACCTCTGCGTTGCCAGTTGCTCTGCTTCCATTGCTTCAACCACCTCCACAGGGCATTTGCCACCATCCATGAGTCAGTATAGAGATAAAGTACTGGCCACTTTTCTCGTTCAGCAATGTCCAGGGCCAGCTGGATGGCTTTCACCTCGGCAAATTGACTCGATTCACCCTCTCCGTCAGCAGTTTCTGCAACTTGTCGTCCAGGACTCCATACAGCTGCCTTCCATCTCCGATGCTTTCCCACAATACGGCAAGAGCCATCAGTAAACAAGGCATACTGCTTTTCACTTTCTGACAGTTTATTATATGGTGGGGCCTCTTCAGCACGCACCACCTCCTCCTCTGGTGACATTCCGAAATCTTTGCCCTCTGGCCAGTCCATGATGACTTCTAGAATGCCTGGACGACTGGGATTTCCTATTCGAGTTCGTTGTGTAATTAGTGCAGCCCATTTACTCCATGTAGCATCAGTTGCATGATGTGTAGAGGAGACCCTGCCTTTGAACATCCAGCCCAACACGGGCAGCCGGGGTGCCAGGAGGAGCTGTGCTTCAGTGCCAATCACTTCCGAAGCAGCTCGAACCCCTTCATAGGCTGCCAGTATCTCTTTCTCAGTTGGGGTATAGCTGGCCTCAGATCCTTTGTATCCCCGACTCCAAAAGCCGAGGGGTCGACCTCGAGTCTCCCCTGGAGCTTTCTGCCAGAGGCTCCAGGTAGGACCGTTCTCCCCAGCTGCAGTGTACAGTACATTTTTTACATCTGGTCCGGTCCGGACTGGTCCAAGGGGTACTGCATGAACTATCTCGCGTTTAATTTGCTCAAAGGCTTGTTGCTGCTCAGGGCCCCATTTAAAATCATTCTTCTTCCGGGTCACATGATAGAGAGGGCTTGCAATCGAACTGTAATTTGGGATGTGCATTCTCCAGAACCCCACTGCACCCAAGAAAGCTTGCGTTTCTTTCTTATTAGTTTGTGGAGACATTGCTGTTATCTTGTTGATCACATCTGTGGGGATCTGTCTACGTCCATCTTGCCATTTTATTCCCCAAAATTGACTCTCCTGTGCAGGTCCCTTGACCTTACTCCGTTTTATGGCAAAACCGGCTTTCAGCAGGATTTGGATTATTTTCCTCCCTTTCTCAAAGACTTCTTCCGCTGTATCGCCCCACACAATAATGTCATCAATGTATTGCAGGTGTTCTGGAGCTTGCCCCTGTTCCAGTGCAGTCTGGATCAGTCCATGGCAAATGGTAGGGCTGTGTTTCCACCCCTGGGGCAGTCGGTTCCAAGTGAACTGGACACCTCTCCAAGTAAAAGCAAACTGTGGCCTGCACTCTGCTGCCAAAGGAATGGAGAAAAATGCATTGGCAATATCAATCGTGGCATACCACTTGGCTGCCTTTGACTCTAGTTCATACTGAAGTTCTAGCATGTCCGGTACGGCAGCACTCAATGGTGGTGTGACTTCATTCAGGCCACGATAGTCTACTGTTAGTCTCCATTCTCCATTAGACTTTCGCACTGGCCATATGGGGCTATTGAAGGGTGAGCGGGTCCTGCTGATCACCCCCTGACTCTCCAGTCTACGGATCAACTGATGGATGGGAATCAGGGAGTCTCGGTTGGTGCGATATTGCCGCCGGTGCACTGTTGTGGTCGCAATTGGCACTTGTTGTTCTTCAACTTTCAGCAATCCCACAGCAGAGGGATCTTCTGAGAGACCAGGCAAGGTGGACAGCTGCTCAATTTCCTCAGTCTCCAAAGCAGCAATACCAAAAGCCCACCGGTACCCTTTTGGGTTTTTGAAGTACCCTCTCTTGAGGTAGTCTATGCCGAGGATGCATGGAGCCTCTGCACCAGTCACAATAGGGTGCTTTTGCCACTCCCTCCCAGTCAGGCTGATTTCAGCCTCCAGCACAGTCAACTCTTGGGATCCTCCTGTTACTCCAGAAATATAGATGGGTTCCACCCCTTGACAGCTTGATGGCATCAGGGTACACTGTGCACCGGTATCTACTAGAGCCTTATAGTTCTGTGGGACTGATGTGCCAGGCCATCTGATCCACACAGTCCAGTAAATCCGATTGTCCCCTACCTCCACCTGGCTGGAGGCAGGGCCCCTCTAATGGTCGTCACAGCATTGGACACTTAAGTCGTGTTGAAAGGGATTATTCTTCATTATCACAGGAGCTGGAGTAAAATCAGCTCTTCCACTCCATCTGGGAAACTGCTCACCAGAGACTGAAGCCGTAGCTCTCATGGGACGATCAGTCTTGGCCCTTGCTCCCCTCTTCAGTTCACTCACCCGTTCCTCCAAAGCTGAAGTAGGTTTTCCATCCCACTTTGTCATGTCTTCTCCGTGATCCAGCAGGTAAAACCATAGGGTACCCCGTGGCGTATACCTTCTGTATCTCCTCTCTTGAACAATAGGACGCCTCTTGTTAATAGCTGAGACGTGTGTTGGTACACGTGAGGAGCTGGATAAATCAGATACATCGTCCCTCAATTTTTCGAGGTCCTGGGACAGTTTTTCCACAGCTGAGATGATGGAAGGGGTGAGATTGTCTTCGAACTCTCGGAGTTTATGAACCATTTCATCCACTGTTAGTGGTACTATGTCATTCCAGGTCACTGTTGCCAATGAATGGGCATATGATGACGGTGCATTCCGTGTAAGTTTTCGCCACATGGGTCGTGTACATTCAACTTCATCTGGATCTATAGGTGTATCCCCGTTATTCGGCTTGATGTGATAGATCATCTCTACGATGGCCGATTCCCTCAGAGACTGGATGCCTTTGTCTATAGTAGTCCACTTGGCCGAACGACTCGTAACATCGTCCTTGTATGGAAACCTTTCTTTCACAGCTGCCAAGAGCCTCCTCCAAAGGCTGAGGGACTTTTTCTCTCTTGCAATTGCTTTGTCAATTCCCCCTTCTCTAGCAAGTGATCCCAGCTGCTTGGCTTCTGTACCTTCTAGTTCGTGACCATCGGCCCCATTGTCCCAGCATCGGAGTAACCAGGTGATGATGTGCTCCCCTGGTTGACGGGTAAAATCTTTTCGCATATTCCGCAGCTCGGTTGAGGTCCGAGGTCGAGAATTTACCTCTTCTTCTTCTTCTTTGTCATGTGATGATGACTTCTGATCAGATTCTGGACCGGGTGGTGAATTCATTGGTTCTTCATCTCGCTTCACCCTTTTTGCCTCCTTTTTGCTTGTTCTCTTGCGTACAGGGGCAACTGATATTGGTACGAATTGATCCTCTGGTTTGGCTGCAGTGATTATCACTGTGGTTTGAGTAGCAACTGTACTTGTTGCTGGGGGTGGTGTAGCTACTGTGCTTGGAGCTGGGGTAACCGCGCTGTCTGTTGCAGTTGAAGTTTGAGCAGCTGCTGTACTTGCTGCTGGGGTAGCTGCGCAGTTCATTGCAGCCAAAGTTTGAGTAGCGACTGTCACTTTGCCCTCAAATCCGCCGACATTCTTTTCCTTTTGAAGGTGCTGGATAGTGTTGAACAAGGCCCTGTAAGCATAGGCCAAGCCCCAGCACGTTGCCGTGATTTGTCCATCTCTGGTATGGCCAGAATGACCACACACCTCATTTAAGTGTTTTACTAATTCTTCTGGATTTTGCAGTTGTTCGGTAGTGAAATTCCAAAGTACTGGAGGGGCCCACTGACCTAGATACTTGCCCATACTATCCCACACACCCTGCCACTCATGGCTGTCCAGCCTCAGGGAAAATCTCTCGGTCCTCCTACATTGTCGTTTGACCCCAGACAAGACCCAAACCTGACTCTGCTTAACTCTTGAAATCAGTAGTGGGCAAAACACACTCTGTATGCGTGTTAGCATGGTGATTCCCATCACCATCAGCAAACAAGTCTCAACAGCATTAAAAGGCCATTCAAAAAATTCAAAACTCTCAAATGTAAATGGTCTGGGGGGATGACTGGGAGGGTAAAAGAATGTCTCCTTCACAGGTTGAGCACCTGAGGAGGAGAAAAAAGATGTGTAATTGCTAAGCACCTCCATCATATACCTCCCAAAGTATAAAGGTGGTGACCACACTGGGAACATAAGCCAGATCAGTTTCATGATCAATGATTCTATTGTATTACAAGTCATTACCATAAAGTACAATGGGATAAAAACCTTAGCCCAAGCCCCACACTTTAAAAACACTAATACAGCAAATACCGGATGGACGTAAGATATGGTATACTGAAACTGTGAGATCAAGAGGAAAAACCTTGAGAGCCAATAAATCAGCATTGTGACGAGTGACTATCAATCCAGTCAGATCTGTTCTTATCTCAACCCCTCGTGCCCCACGTTGGGCGCCAAAAAGAACTGTCGTGGTTTAAACCCAGTCAGGTAACTTGTTCACTCACTCCCAGTGAGTGGTGCCGAGCTGACAACAATCTCGAGGCCCGTGTCCGTCTCCCGTCTCCGCCCCCCCCCCCCACGCACCGGGGCTCTCCCCTTCCCCGCTCCCGGAGGAACGGGGAGGAGGATCGAGAGAGTGCAAATCCTACGGGTTGAGACAAGAACAGTCCAGCAACAAATCACCACCGCTACTATCAGCTAAAACAATGATAAGGGAAAATAACAAGGGAAGAGAATACGATACCACCGGCCAAGAAAGCGAGTTCCACCCGGAAGCCCCTGTCCTTCTGGGTAACTCCCAGTTACCCCCCACCCCGGGCATGACGTGCTGTGGCATGGAATACCTCCCCGGCCAGCCCGGGTCAGGCGCCCCGTCTCTGCCTCCCCACAGCCTCCCCTCCTCCCTGGCAGAGCATGAGCCCCACAGAGTCCTTGGTCAGGGTAAACATCACTTAGCAACAACCGAAAACATCGGCTTCACCAACACTGTTCTCAAACTAGAAGTCAAAACACAGCACCGCACCAGTTAACACAAAGGAAAAACATGACTGCTACTGCTGAACCCAGGACAATGTTGTAAACTGTTCTCTTGTATCATTTACTTTCTTCATCTTTTCTGGATGAAGGAAAACAGTGTGACCTTTGGGTGCTAGAACAGACACGGATGGCAGAAATTGGGAAAGTGGCTAGGCTGGACTAAGGTAGCATCTTTAGTAGATTTGAATCAGTTTTTGGTTTTGCATCTACTGATCCAGAGTGCTTGGGAAGGGTATCAGCTTAATCTGAGGGTAAAAGTTTAGTTCTTGAAGAACACTAGAGATAAGGAAGGAGCAATGAAGGGAGAAATTAGGTGTATGTATTTGAGATTATGTAGAGTACTAAGTGTGAGAGTGAAGACCTGGAATACAAGAAAACATTGAGTGCTATTGTGGGAACACATGAAGGGGAATGCAGGCAGCAAGAGGAATTTAAAATATTTTCTTCACCCAAAACCAAAATTCTGGTGTCCAGGTACTCATTCCTTATGAAAGGATTTGCTGTTTTCAGCTCAGTTACCACAAAGACTTTTATCTTTTCCTCTCTTCTTTTTGTTTCTAAAGCAAATCTTCAAGTTTCCCCATAGGATTCCCCACTGCAGTTTTCAGAGTAATTGGTTTGGGGATGTGTGCATGTAGCTGTATTCTCTTTGGAGTTCTCTGTGGGTAATATCCATTCTATAAGAAAGAATATTTGATACCTTTTTATCAGTGTACCTTGTCACAGAAGGAAGATAATGTTGTCTAATTGCATTTTGGCTTTGGTGGTGCTGGTGGCTTAAGAAAAACTGCAAGTCAATTTGTTTACATGCTGTAGTTCTTGGGGGCGGGACGGGACATTGCACAACATAATGTGCACCACATTTTAAAATCTGTGCTGTTTTCTTTCAAACTTCAACGTAAAGCAATTCTGCATCTACTCATTGGTGTTTTTAGCCTGGACTTTGTGCTGCTTTGTTGTGCTTTTTTACAGGATGGCTTTTAAAAGCAAGAAGATAAGCCTCTGTGGAATACTTCTTATATTATCTATACTAGTTTTGGACTTCTGTAGCAAAAAAAAAAAAAAAAAAATCTTTCATATGATGTGCTTTGGGATGATATTCTCAGTAAATTCAGGTTAGGCAGTAACAAAGGAGGCTTTTCTTTCTTTGGCAGCTAGAACAAAGCACTTTACATTCACAGTATGTGCTTAAGTAGAGCCTGGTAAAAAAATCCCAACATAATCTGACTGTGTCTCTAGTTAGAAAATCCTTGATATATAAGCCCAGATACAGTCCATCAGATTTTAAAATTTCTTATTCTTTAGAAACTTGCTTTATAAAAGTGACTGGTATCTCAAAATAGAATGCAATTAGTTGTAGAGTATAGCATTGTTTCACTGTTAATTGACTGGTCTGTCTTCTAATCAAGCCATGGCATTTATTCAGAGGCAGTGAATAAAGGCAGGTGTTGGCTTAGAGATTCTTGAAACAAGGAAGGGGCCGTGGTAAACTGGAATTGAATCACCCACAGGTGGTATATTAATATATAGCTGACAGTTGTTCATGTATTTGAACCGTGCTGATGGAAGCCTTTACCAAAATTTTTCCTCTACCATCTCCAATAAAAGAAGGAGCTGTGTGGCTTTGCACTGATTTCTGCTAGCTTCCTTGTCTTGAGGGATCTTTTTAAGAGTAGAATTTAATTCAAAGTAGGTATCTACGCCATTGTGCTGCACAGCCTTACTTTTTTAAAAATGCCGATTCAGCCTGGAATCAGCAGTACATACTTTTCTTTATTTCTGTACCATTTCATACGTAGTGACAGTACTTGTCAGCACTGCTTGCAGAATAATGTTGGTATCAACAAGCAATCAGCTTGTTTTTTCCTTTTATTGTCTCATTTGATGTTACTGTAAATTATTGTAAAGTCATATTGGAAATGTAAGCATCTTGGTGATTTCATTGGAAACTTGATATGAAAGACTATGAAAAGCAGACAGCCAACAGGGCACTGCTTATTTTGTATTGTGAATTGACTAAAGCAGAAATGATGTTTTCAAAAAAAATGCCCACACATTAAAACTCTGGTGGTGTTTAAAGGAATTTACAGATGCATACAGATGTTGTATGGGATTGTGCCTTTATTTTCATGCAGTTACAGAGATGAGTACGGGGTTGTCCCATACAGAAAACTGCCCACTATTTCAGCAACTCTTATGCGTATCAGAAATGTAAATGTTATTACTCCAGCATTTAGAAAATTATGGAAGTGGTTAGTTTATGCTCTAATGTAAAATACAAATGTCAGATTAAGAGCAGTGGAGATTAAGATGCTTCTGGTGTGCTGAAATTATGTTACAATGTTCTCATTGTATGTCTGATGCTTTGTTCTCTCCATTTGTCTCTGTTTATTGTAATTTTATTGCAGTAGGACCCTTTGTGTGTGCGCATGTGTGTGTTGTCATTTTCCTATTTCTATATTCCTCTTCTCCTTTTCCTTTCCTCTTCCCCACCCCTCCCATTGATGTTACCTGCAGCAGGTGAAGCTTACGGCATCAAATGTGACATCAGGTCACTGCTGTGCATTTTGGCTGCTCCGATGCTTTGAGTCTGTCCGGGAATGCAGGAGACCAGTTCTCTTGTGCTTTTCAGGTTACTACTCTTAACTTTAAATAGCACTAGAATTGGAGGCAAACATTGAATTACAAGGGTTTGCCACCTGTACTGAGTGCCAAACAACTGAGGAATACACACAAAACAAAGACTTCTGGGAGTTGTAGTGCACTCTACAGATTTTAGCCCTCCTGCTTTAGGGTGGATTCTGTAGCAGTTACTACTGACTTCAAAGGGTGTTCAGCAGCCAGGAGTTTGGTTTGCTCAGCTGTTCCTCAACGTAGTCTTGATAGTTCAGGAGCACAACTAGACTGAATTTTACAAAGTTGCCTTTTTGGTTTGAATGGAAAATAATAAGTGGTGGGGAAGCTGGGCAATTTCATTTCCACTTTGCTGTAGCAGCGATTAGGCTCTAGCCTTTTATGAACTGAACACAAATTTTGGCTCTGTAACCCAGGGGGTTATAACCTTCTCTGGAAAGGTTTAGCCTCTGCTTACTGGCATTTCTAGGAGCTACTTTTTCTGCTGACAGCTGGATATATTCCAAGGACCCCAGCCCAAATAGTACGTTAGTTAAAATTAGGTGTGAAAGCCTTTGAAGGGAATTTCCCAGTAGTCTCGTTTACTTTGCTTTTCATTGTAGAGCAGTCTTATAGTGCATGGACTGGTTTCATGCAGGTGGGGTAAAGTCTGAAGATGTGCTCTAGAGGTTTACCCAAGGGGCTCCAGCTACTAACTGGCCTTTGGTCAATGGGGCCACACTTAACCTAGTCTAAAGCAAGACCCTCTGAACTGCAGATGTTGGGGCTTCCGTACTGAACTGTATTGCTCTGCAGATGTGCTCCTTTTAGTCCCCATAGTCAGTAGGGTGGGCATAGCTCTGTGGTGGAGCTTATTTCAAAGATTTCCATATGCAGGGCTGAATGGAAGGTGGAAAAGGCTTTGTTGTGTACCTGTGACCAGACAGCATGTGGTAAGGGTTAAAACTTTGTCGTGGTTTAAACCCAGCCATGTAGCTTGGTCACTCACTCCCCCCCTTCTTGCCTTCCCCCTGCTCCTGGAGGGATGGGAAGGAGAATTGGAAGAATGCAACTCCCACAGGTTGAGATAAGAACAGTCCAGCAATTAAGGTATAACACAAATCACTACTGCTACCACCAATAATAATAACGATGAAGGAAATAACAAGGGAAGAGAATATAAAACCTCAGCACCAGCTGACCGATAACTCACCCCACCCCACCTGACCGAGCACTGACCGATACCTCGTCCAACCCCGCAGTGCCCCAGCCCTTCTGGGTAAGTCTCAGTTACATCCTGGGCATGACATGCTGTGGTATGGAATATCTCTTTGGTCAGTTTGGGTCAGGTGTCCTGTCTCTGCTTCCTCCCAGCTTCCCCTCCTCCCTGGCAGAGCATGAGGCTCACAAAGTCAGAGTAAACATTACTGAGCAGCAACTAAAAACATCTGTGTTATCAGCACTGTTCCCAGGCTGAAAGTCAAAAACACAGCACTGCACCAGCTACCAAGGAGGAGAAAAAATTACTGCTACTGCTGAACCCAGGACAAACTTAAACAGGGGAAGTTTAGATTGGGTATAAGGAGGAAGTTCTTTACTGTAAGGGTGGTGAGGCACTGGAATGGGTTGCCCAGGAAAGTTGTGAATGCTCCATCTCTGGCAGTGTTCAAGACCAGGCTGGACAGAGCCTTGGGTGACATGGTTTAGTGTGAGGTGTCCCTGCCCATGGCAGGGGGGTTGGAACTTGGTGATCTTAAGGTCCTTTCCAACCTTAACTATTCTATGATTCTAAGGGCTAGCTGCTCAACTATCTAGTTTTAATCTGAAGCTCCCTTTTACACATATCCATGTGTTAGGACTCGCAAGGAATTGACTATCTCCTACTGTGTATCTTTTTGGCACTGTTAAATGGTTCATTATTTTATTCTTAAATTAAGGGCACAGGTATACTCCAGTTGCTTGTATTGCCTTCAGTTCTTATCAGAGTATATGTCTTTACATGTCACATTTGGATATTACTTGGTTTGCGTGTTCTCCTTCAAGTAATTTTGCAGAAGGCAATGCTAGTAATTGGGCTGTAGACACCATCCTTAGCAGTCTAATCTCCAGATGCATTTCAGCCACGTATTCAGACTCCACATTAGACTCCCCACTTTCTAGCATTTCTAGCATTGCTTTAGCTTACGTAAGTCTCTTCTAGAAAATGAATGGTGCAATTTGAGCATGATGATGTCAAAGTTCTTAATGTGTAGGCAAAGTAAAAAAGGAATGTTGTTGGCTTTTTTTTCTATTTATGGTAAAAAAAAACACAAAAGAAATAGCTAATAAGAATGGTTTAAAATTAATGGTTTAAACCAAGAATGGTTTAAAATTACTAATAGGGTATGTGTTTAAATAATTCATAATTCCATTTGACATTTTCTGCTATAGTATATCTTGGAGACCAAAACCATAGATAGCATGAGAAAAGAGAACCCTAGTTGAACTAGCTAAAGAAATGCTTTTTTTAAATGTCCAGCAATTTGTAGAATAACAGGATTGATCATCTTCTCACCTATCAGCAAAGAACAGACATAAATAAATGTAAATATATGCAATATAGCAAATGAGGTTCTACCCTTACTATGATGATTTTCTTAAATGTGTTTTAAATGATGATAAATAGCTCTGATAAAGTGAACCTTGTGTTATAGGGAAAAATACATATCAGAATATGTAAAAAGTAGGGACGTAGCCAGATGTTCTCATATGGTAAATTAAAAATTTGCTAAATTGCTTCCTTTGCTTAAAGCTATTACAAAACACGTTCTTTAGAGACAGTGCAGTTCTTACTGCTGTTTAATTGAAACTAGCAGCGAGTCAGCGTCTTCCAGGCCTGTACTCTGGGTTGACTTCAGTTGGAGTGGGATGTTTGAGGTGCATAAGGCAGTAACAGATTGGGATGGGGGATAATTTAAGGGTTAACTTTTGCTGTTTACACGGAAGTAGAGGGACTTTTTACAAGGGCATGTAGTGGCAGGACAAGGGGCAGTGGCTTTAAACTAATAAAGGATAGCTTAGATTAGATACTGGGAAGAAATTCTTTACTATGAGGGTGGTGAGCCACTGGAACAGGTTACCCAGAGAAGTTGTGGATGCCCCATCCCTGGAAGTGTTCAAGGCCAGGTTGGACAGGGCTTACAGCAACTTGATCTAGTGGAAGGTGTCTTTGCCCATGGCAGGGGGTTGGACCTAGATAAGCTTTATGGTCCCTTCCAACCCAAACCATTCTATGATTCTGTGAAGCAGAAGCTTTGTATAGGGTATCTGTAGGACTGATGCAAGGCAGTTGGCAACATAATGCAGTGAAATAAAAGGCTGTTTAAGAGAATTAAGCCTTATTCCAGATACTTGTCTGTAAAACAGTATGTACTGAATACGCTAAGTTCCTTCATTACTGAATACACTAAGTTCCTTCATTTAAGAACTTCAAATGGGATGATGCTTTTTTTCATGTAAGCTGTGTATTAAATGACTTGAGGTGAAGTGTGGGACAGAACACTAAAGTATTAAGCCTTTGTGTGTGTAGGTATCCATGTGTGTGTTTTCTTTTGGTGTTTCCGTCCATCAGTGAGCTCTGTGATTTTGTGAAGGTCTCTTCTGTGTTGGAATCACATGCTTAGAAGACTAAAATGGAGGTAGAAGTGATGTCCTTGGGTCTGATGGCTTATGAATAGCAAATGCCTTCTGTGTCTGCTTTTTGGCTGAAAAATCCTAAAAATAGGTGGGAAGGGATCTCAGGAGAACATATTTGATCTTGCTGGCTTCAACCTTAGAAACTGTGCCAGAGCTATTTGTAAGAGATGTTTGTCTGACCTGAAAACCGGCACTGATGGAGATTTCCTGTCTATCCTAAGCAGTTAGTTTTAGTGCTTTACTATATGTAATGTTTTTTCCTCACCTCCTTTACTGCAGCTCAGGTTTGTTACTGGGAACCCAAGTTCTGAGGAGAGGTGAAAAGCACTGTATTACGTACTTCTTTGTAGCTTCCTGGTATGTAATAGTACTGGAAGTTACTTCCTTCAGTCTTTATCTCCACTAGATGAAGGAACCCTACTTACTGTCAAGTTTTTTACATTCTACTTGCTAGACTTCTGATTGCTTGTATTACTTCTGCTTGACCCAGATCTCTTTTGAGCTGCAACACTGAAAGCTGGACTGAAATGAGCCTTATTTGCATGGCTGTCTGCAGCTGGCACTGAGGAGCCTTGATCTCTCCACTCACTGAAGACATCAGCCAGGTCAAACTTTCCAGGAAAGGAGACTCAAAAGCTGTGTGCTGCAGTGTTCAGCTCAGTGATGCTGGAGTCTCTTGACGCATAACCCCTAACTGCAATGCTGAAAGGATAAAAAAAATCATTTAGTGCTGAGAGGTAACAAGTGGATATGGCTAGCAGTAGTACTTATAAAATGCCAGTGGAACAAATTATTTAGAAACATCTGTTAGTAGAAACTAATTGAATACTGTGTAGATTGGAATGTATAAAGCAGGACATAGCCAAGAATTAATGAGAGAGAGAATGAATTGGCAGGTGGATCCCCTCATCTGTTTTCCTTCCCAGAATAGCCTGTTTCTAGGGCCAGAATGGGTAGAATAGAATGATGAAACAACTGGACGCACAAACACAGTGTAAGCGTAATTATGTTGGAGAACAGTGAAAACGTTGTTAAATGGCTGGTAGAGAGTTGCTTGCTCTCTCAACTCCTGCTTGTTTAACACACAAAGCTCATTGGTGGATAGTTTGACTGACAGGAGGTGTTTTTATGGGTTTTGGCATTCAGTAGTCATTGATCACAATCCAACACTTTTCTGTTTTAAGCAGTGATATTTTTGATGGCTGTCTTTGAAATTCTATGCAAATTACAAATGCTGTTATGTCCTTCTGGTCAAAGTATGGGCTAGGGATCTTCATCTGCGCCCAAATTTGAGTTTCTTTGTTGTGCTAGGGATCAGACAGCTGTGGTCCTTGAAAAATGCGTGTAGTTCAACCTCACGGCTGAAAACATCTTTCTCCTTTGCAGGAAGAGAGCACACACACATGTACATATGGCTGCTGGGGCAAGGCCTGGACCCTGCAGTAACTTGTGTGGTGATCGTTTTGACTAGAGCCTTCTGGCAGTATTTTGCACCCTAATAATAACGACAACAGGAGTTTAACTACCCTGGAACAGTCTGCTGCCCCAGGGAGAAGATCTAGTCTAGTTAGTACGTTCTTGTGTCTTTATTCCACCCCATCAGCACAGAAGCAGAAAGGAGAGCAGTATGAACGATAGATGATTGTGAAAATGGATATTTCACTAAACTAGCAAATGTAGACAACCCCTATTCTTAAAACCCCTTTGAGGATAAAGAAAATAAGCTGTAAAAAGCATGCACAGATGGATGTTATTCTGATAGTAACATGCTGTATTGATATGTTAGAAAGGAAGGAATGCTAATTGTGCAAAATTGTAGGCAGTGAGGTCATGGGGAAAGTACTGAACTGTAAAGGTTTTCCATTTGCAGGATAGTTCAACTCTCTCTGATTTGACTAATGTATCATCAAAGGTGTTCTGGCCAGGACCAGCCAGGCTTCTTATCTGTCATGGATGTGATTTTTGCTAATATACTGGCACAGTACAGAATATATGTTCCAGAAATAATAATTTGTAATTGAAACTGTGTTCCTTTAATTTCTACACAGGGAAAGAAAACAAAGAAATGTCTTACATAGAGAAATATTTACTCTAAGAAATTTATAGTTATGGTAGAGTCAATCTCTTAAGGACCACTGTTTCTTTTAATGAAAGTTAAAAGTAAATCTTTTTGTTGGATGATAAAATAAGCATAATTCAGCACAGCCTGGAATGATATAATTGTTTAAATGCTATAATTACTTGTACATTTTCTGCTGAAATATATTGCTGATCATATATGATTCTTCAGTTCTTGACCTAATAACAATGCAGTTTGTTAAAAGGTCAGACTTTAAATGTGTAACTGCCATCTAAGAGTGTTTTAAAACTGGAACAGCTAAGAGTAGGAGCTTTCTTAGAATTGAATTCAGAGCTGTTTCTCTAGGAGAAAAGCACAGATTGTAACTTTGAACCAATTCTTTGAAGCCTTACCAAATTAAAACTCTGCGAAAGTGCTGAGAAGCCTGCAGTTTTGTCCTTGTCATAGAAGAAAGTAGCTTAGCATCCTGCTTGTCTGATGTTTTCCATTGTAGTCTTAGCAATTCATCCTTGAGCAAAACACTGATATATTTTATCAAAAGGAGAAGAACTGTCTGTGAGGTAGATTTTACTTTTTGTTGATTGACCTTTATTTCTTCTTCACGTAAAATGGAACCTTTTTTTGTCACTGATGAGTAAATTTTTGTGTGTGATTTTTTTTGTTTGTTTTGTTTTTTGTTTTTTGTTTTTTTAAATTTCTAGCTGATAAATTTAGACGGAAACTGGAAGAACTGGAGAAAGAGAAAAAGTCTTTAAAATTTCAGCTTCCTTCAAGGCATCCTTCAGTTAGCAGTTTTTTGGACCGGTTTGTTACCCAAGTTCAAGCAGCGTTGCGCTGGGCTGCTGATCATCGGTAAGTTTGTTGATTCCCTGTTATGTAGAATGGTGCTTCTGTTTTTTTCTAAGTACAGAATGCAATTCATGAATAATTCTCATAAAGAGTTTTAAGGACATTCTAACATATCAATATGGAGCTTTTTTTATGAAAATCCCCTCCCACCTTCCCTTTTTTTTTTTTTCTTTCTACAGTTCATTTAGAATTGCCCTGAGAAACATTGATCATGTCAAACTGGTGAATTAAATGGAACTTTTCTCACTGTTATTGAGTAGGAATGGGATTGAATCCTTGACACTTGGCAACTTGAGCATACAGCAGCAAGGCAGCTTGAGCAATGGTTCCCTGTGGAGTTAATTCTGATGCTCCTTTACAAGCAATGAGAGGATATTTAAATATAAAGTAAAAACTTTTTTTTTTTTCCCCAGATGAACAGATCTTTGGGAGCTTCCTTTTATGCATCGCTTGTTAGGTGGCAGTAATGTGCTCAGCACTGTACAAAGTCACAAAAACGATTTCTCGACCTTCTCTTGAAGGGATAACAGCTTCAAAGATTAGGGGAATGAAGATGAGTTGGATGACCCAAGGGAGGTAGTTAGCTTAGGAAGAAAAATTTCTCTATTTCTAGGTCGGTCTTCAGCTATGCTGCCAGTTACTGTTATTAGAAGCAAGAGGATTCTTCATAGATATTGGGAGCTATTCTTAAATGCAATAGCACAAATGAAAGAAGAAAAATCTTTTGTTTTCTGGCAGCTTGTACATAGAAAGGCTTCAGTGTGCTAGTCAATACATAGTTTTTGATAGACATGAAAATTGGGTAAAACCAGCACAGATAATAGGATTTCATTGCTAAATTTGAGACTTTTAAGGGTATTTTTAGTCTCTATTTATAGTATTTGGGAATAAGACAGGTTTAAAACAAACTGCATGCCCTCAGAGTTTTTTGCTTCTACCTTCTGAGGCCCTAAGCAGCTGTTTTGCCATTCCTTAATGATTTAGGGTACAACATCTTGTATTTTGTCATTGACATGTGTTTGCTTTATAATGATTTTGGCTTTAGAGGTGCTGTTGTCTTTATTGTCACAGAAATTATGTTCTTCAGGGATGCTTTAGTGACTTAGTCTGCTTCTTTTTTCTTATATAATGTAGATATATTTTTTTGTATAATAATATACTGAATAAATAATATATACATTTATGAAACTAGTGCTGTTCTTTGATTATATCTGTGTATCTGTTTGCACAGGTCTGAGAGCAGTGCCATTCTTCAGGGTCAGATGAATATCCTCTTCACTTTTGTGTCCTGTGCATACTCCTTTCTTCGAGCTTGTGTTTGTTGTGACACCCTTTCTTTTTCTTGCTTGATTCTTGTAGCCTTTCACGCTGCTTTGTTTGTGGTCTGACTCTTGTTGATGCAGCAGGCCTGCCCGTTGTCTTCAATACAGGTGTTCAAAATCTTTCTTTTCCAACAGTATTTTTAGATAGGACAAGATTGAAAATGTTACCACTTTTTCAGGAAAAACTTGTAGGCTTCAGTTTTTATTTTGATTCTGAATGTGAACAAAACCAATATACCCAAGATTTCTTTTTTCACTGGAGAATTA
Source organism: Pezoporus wallicus (assembly GCF_028554395.1). Lineage (NCBI taxonomy): Eukaryota > Metazoa > Chordata > Aves > Psittaciformes > Psittacidae > Pezoporus > Pezoporus wallicus. The sequence goes on from NW_026637663.1 coordinate 9,039,289, forward strand.
GAAAGATGACAAGGCTAGCCCCATCTGACCAAATCATTGCAGTTTCACAGTAGTTAAGCCAGTCTCATCTTTTTGCAAAGAAACAACTTTTAAAATAAAAAGTGCGTATGGCAGGTTATTTGTTCAGTACATGAAACTGAAATTCATGCCCTGGTTTTGTTGGTTAAATTATGAGACTAGTTTTTAGGTGAGTGTATTTGGTGTTGAGAGGATATTGGTGGCAGGTGTAGGAGCCAGGTTTGGTTATGTTTAGCTTAGGAGCAATACCCAAGATAAATCTGGGTTTGTGCAATCACCCAAGTTTAGAGAGATCCAAGAGGTCTTGTTTCTGTTCCCTCAGTCCCAAATAGGCAGATGTACATGGGATTTCCAAGGAGATTCTGAGAATAACATATGTTTATTGTGGAATGTTTCTTAATTTCAACCAACTACTTGGAAATCTCTATTGCATACAGAGCTTGGGAAGATGCAGCTCTTGCTAAAAGAAGGTGACTTCAGAGCTGCTGGCAAGTGTGGCTGGTTGGAGCCACAGCAACCTATAATGATTGTAAGGCATATATATATATAGTGATGACCTAGCACCTCACATTGCAGGTGTCCCTTTGAGCTATTTTGTTATTACAGAAATACAGTTGTGCTGCCATTATGTATGTTTTGTTTAAATATTAATGCCATTTATCTTAGTGCCATGGGTTATTTTGCCTTTTCAGTACATTCTTCAGCACACGGAAAGGGAATAAAAGCATGTGTGTCTTCTGATGGTCCTGCAGAAGAGACAGGAACCTTTTGTTCTACACACTTGTTAAACAGCTGTGCATAGGGATCATAAGTGTGTTATTAGTTGTGCTTAAACTAGACTTGTGATGCGTATTTTGTGTGTGGCATGAATGCATTTGCTTTGTATGATTACAGTGGGAAATCATGCTTCAGAAACATTCTTTGAGAGATTGTTTTTTTGTTTTGTTCTGTTTGTTTTTTTTTAAACAAGATCTTGAAATGTATCTGTACCCTTTATGTGGTAATGCACTTGCTTCTATAGAGATGGACACAGAAATACAATTGGCCTTGCAAGCATGCATGCCCTTTTGCAGGAACATGCAAGATCAAAGGTTTGCATTGTTTGCAGGTGCATTTTGAGAGGCTGATTATAGACTTGACAATGTAGTACACTGATTACCTTGGGGGTCCAATCATGCAAAGATTTACAGCTGAGTGTTGTACTGGCCACTGTGAGGAATCCCACTGACTGTAATTTTGAAAGAACTCACTGTGCAGCAGAGAAGTAAAATTTGGCATGGAGAAGCAAACACTCCAGATGATCTCTAATGTAGTTTCTGAAAGCTGTCAGAAGCTGCAAAATTGGCTTTGGCAAGTTTCTAAACTTCTGTCTAAGAGAGATTTTTCTCTGTATTGATAGAAATTACATGCCTTAGTTTTCTCTCTTTCAAGGCAGTGATGGATAAATTTCTGAAATATGAAAAAGCTGGGGGAAGCCTGAAGCCATACAAGTTTTCCTTTTTCCTTCTTCAGCGTGTTGTAAAAACAGTGTAAATGTTTGAGATAATAAGGGAAGATATGCCAAGGAAAAATCTCTTGTTCTCTAACTGCATCCATTTAAGATATAATCATTCTGGTGATGGAATGTTATGACTCTGAAGGTAACATGTAACATTCTGATCTCTTTAGTCTTTGAGATGTTGGTACTCGGCAATAATGCTAACTTTTAGCTTTTTTCATTTTTCCAAAGTGTTAGAAATGAAGAAACGCAAGTTTGGCATGAAAACGAACATAGACTTTTGAGGTCCACTTACCAGGAGAGGATGGAGGTTTCAGCCACAAAACGAAACCAACTTTTTCAAGAAAAGAAGTGGTTACAGGTAACAGGACTGCAAAGTTCTCCAAGCACCAGTGCTGTGTGGGGAAAAGCTTGTAAGCTGTCACACAATTCAGTACATTTATTGTAATAGTGACTTTGCTTCTGTGCAGCAATTAGAGCCTTGGCTGTAGTCCAGTTGATATCTAAGTGATGATTGGAGATGGCAGCCACAGGAGCTGAGTTAATCTCATTATGGAGAAGCAGAACTTCAAGGCTCGGTGGCTTGTGTACATGCTTTAACTTCCCTCATTATCTTTTGAAGTGTCCTCTCTATGTTCTAATTTGCCATTTCACTATTTCACTGATCTCCAGAAATTTTTGTTCAAAGACAAAAAGTTTTCATCTGATTCTGGTTAGAATTGACTGTAAATACATAATTTACCAGCTTTTGTTCCTGAAAGATGGTTGATGCAATTCATAAGGATGAAGGAATCATCATGGAGCTGTTAACATTTGCCAGAAGTAACTTTACACTGACATGTGATGTCAGAATGCGGTAGTTTGGCAAATGGAATGCTTTTAAGATGGCTTCTGTCCAGTTTTTAATCTGTAAGTCTTTTCTGCAAAATTTAGCTCTTTTCACTGTCCTTCAAAAAATCCCAATTTACTGGCTAGTGAAAGTCTTTGCTCCGCCTCCTTGGCAATCACACTTGGCAATGTGACACTTTAGAGAGCTACTAGGTCTTGTCTTAATATCCCATTATTTTTGATACTATTTTTCCTTTGGTGGATCTGATAGTATAATCATCTGTTTATTTGTATACACACAAATATGTATATGAAAACCAGAAAGAACTAGAGCAAAGTATTTACTAGTTATTGCAAAATCTAACCTATATGAAAAAATGTCTTTTCTATCCTAGTCTTCACCTTTGTACTGTTTAATTTATTTCATCAATATGTAAGAGTATAGTTCAACATTTATCAGTGTTCAGAAAGACATTTTTAATAATGTAGATGTCTAGCCAGCTACCTCAAGATACTCAACTGAAATCTACTGTAAAGACTCCACGCCAGGTAACGTTTTTATACTTTTCCAGTTGAATCTTTATTCCTATGTAGTTATGCTAGGAACAAATTAGTCACATTGTTGCACAGGCATGCTATTTATGAGCATTTGATCAAAATTACCACTAATTTGAGATTCTGGAGAAGAAGGCTGACCTATGGCATTTGGTGACTTCCAAGCATCCCTTAAGGATTGCTCCTTTCCAAAATCTCCTGTGATCTGAAAACATCAGTGTTGTTTGTTTTCAGTTTGCTCCTCCTTTTTTTCCCCTCCTTTTTTTCCCCTCCTTTTTTTCCCCTCCTTCCTCCTCCTCCTTCCTCCTCCTCCTCCTCCTTCCTCCTCCTCCTCCTCCTTCCTCCTCCTCCTCCTTCCTCCTCCTTTTCTCTCTCTGTTGTTGGATCTGTGTTTTGTCTTCAGGGATTAGAAAGCGTATGACAGTATCTAAAATTTACATAGTAATGTTTCTACTGTAATCTGTGCTTCATGTAGAGCACCAGCCCATAAGTGAAGCTGGAGTACAACTCCAGCTTATGTTTAGTGAGCCGAATATAATCTGCTGCTCCACACTGAGGCTTTAAGTCCTTTTTATCTGTCCCTGGAGGCTGACCAGGAGCCCGTTAAAAGCTTCTTGGCATTTCTGGAAAAGAAGGCAGAAGAATTTCAGTTTACTGACTAAATTTCCATTCTCCCAAGAATACCTGTGTACTATTCCTGATTGGAACAGCTTTCTGTCTGTGAATGCAGATTGTGTGCTTCTGCTATCTATTTATGTTGCAAAACCACTTTGGTACTAAAAGTGTGTTTTTAAAACCAAATTCTGTTTATCTCCCTTTCTGTTCCCATGTAGGTTGCTTATTGGAGTGATTGCAATTACTACGTTTTTACAGAGTATGAAGGTCTTTGTATAAAGTAGGGCCTATGAAGATTTTGGCAGTATTCCCAAACTGGTAACAGAGACAGAATTGTCCTTTGTGCACACTAAAAGCCTAATTTAAGACTGAAAGAAATAAAACTGATGTTTTTGGCCTGCTGACCTTTCTGTCATTGACAAATACCTGTAGATTGAAACATGGGCCATTCTGTTCTCTTGTTGCTAAACCTAAAACCAAAAAGGAGGAAAATAATTGATGAATTTAGTGTGCAAGTACTAATATAAGTTGAAATTTTGGAGCCAGTCAACCTTTTAAGATGCTAGGACTGTTTCTTGTCATTTTAAGCGATACTCAGGGAGCTTATTGCAGTGCAGCAAACCTGAAAGTATGTTTGTTGACAAAATGAGCATTAGACAACTAAATTTCACTTAAAATACGCTGAAAATACTAAAATCATGTTAAGGTTTGAAAGCAAAGCACTCAAAAAGCAAGTAAGTGCTTAAGTCGGTTATCTGTGCATAGTATGTATGCTTTATGAAAGTGTTCAATTATATGAACATGCCTCTTTTTCTGGATTCCTGCTGCATATGTTGAAGATGGAAAGTGCTTGTTTAGATATTCAGAATACCATTTTTGTCTTCATTACTCATTATTCAGCACCATTTTACTGTATGTCACTCAAACCCTCTTTTCGATTCAGATGTATTAATTTGTGAGTGGGCTTTTTTTACAGCATTAATCAACATGGCATCAGAGTGATTCAAAACCACTTAATTTTATCTCCACATTGATTTGTGTGATGAGGTACTCTTATTGCCATTTTACAGCTAGAGAATGAAGAAGTGAATTGCTGTAAAAAGCTATATGGTCATTTCTAAGGTCAATTTTGTAATGCCTAATTATTTACCTGTGAAAGGTTTTGTTTTGAGGTTGTTTTAATTTTATTTTTTTGTTAATTTCTATTTTTAGCTGGACTGAATATAATCAGAATATGGAATTATCAGCCTTGATTTCTGTTGAGAGTCTATAGATAGCACTTCAGAGACCCCTCTTTCTGGTTTTATGGAAGATAGCGAACATTCAGTCCGTGACAGTGTGTGGGGGTAGTAGTTTAAGTGGCTTGCAAAATTTAACAGAAACTGTATGAAGTGTTAGGAATAGAATCAATTTTCCAGGGTGGTTTTAAACTACTTCAATAGCAAGTAGTTATCCTTTTTTCTTTTCTTTCTTTTTCTTTTTAGCCTCACTTTTCAGGTGGGACAAAGGAGCCAAGGGCTAGATATTAAATACCGTTATTAACTCATCAACCCTGACTCCTTCATGAAGCGCTCCTTCCTAGGGTGCAAGCTACCTGTTGTCTTTCTAAGGAAAAAATAGAATGTGCTTTTGCAGAAACTTCAGAACCATAATGCATGGTATTTGAACCTCTAGCAAGACAAGCGCAACTGAGGTTTGAAGCTGTGGTCATTTTAAGTCAAGGGAGGGATTTTATTCTTTTAATTTAAGTTAAATACTAGTAATCAAAAGGACTTGCTAGGCAGTCAGTGATTTGCCATTTACATCCTGATGCTGGATTGAAAGCCTAGAGAAGCCATTGCAGAGATACTCTGCAGGAGGACAGCTATATGGTTGATCACATTATCTGTCAGTCTGTAGCAAGATTCTCTTGTCATACTTGAACTGAGATTTTGTTTTGCTTAAAGTAGCTCTGTATTTTAAAAGTAAAAGGTGGCTGATGAAGAAGAACCTGAAATTTGGTATTGAAATAGAGGTGGGGTGTTCAGATTGTTAGCACTAAAGTTTTTAAATATGATAAACGTAAGAGTTATTGTGTGTCAACAAAAGAATGTCTTCTTATTTAATGTGCTAAATTGGAGAACCTTAATTCATGCTACTTTAGGGACTTGTATTTTTCTAAGAGTAGAAGGGTTTCTCTAGCAGGGTTTGTTGTAAACTCATGTTTTTGCTCTCTGCAGAAGGAAATTGAAGACCTCCGAGCAAGACTGGCCATATTGGAAGCAAAAGATCAACAGCTAAGAAGAGAAATTGAAGAACAAGATAGGCTTATTCAGTCACAGGACTGTGAACTGTCTGCTTTACTTGGCTGTGTTTCTTTGCGAGAACTACAGGAAATAAGCAAGGCTGTGGATGACACTTTAGCATTGTCCTGTCAAATTCCATTCAGTCTGGATCTTCCGGGGACAATAAAGAGGTATTAAAATTTCAGCATGTTGTCAGTAATGTAGAGGCTTGTATCTTCCCAAAATAATGTTGAATTTGCTGTCAGTTGTTTTCTTCATAATTGCGCCAGCAAAGTAGCTGAATTCAGACGCTTTAAAATTTTCTAAGAAGAGACGTTGAAGTTCTAATATTAATATACTTTCTCAGGAAGAAAGACTTTGTAGTTATTTGCAGGTCTTGCACTTAATAACTTTTTATGGTAAAGAGTCACTTACAGAAAGCCTATGTATCCATTAACTGCTAATACCTATCATCAGTTTAAACTATTTCTTTTTAACTGGTGGATTTCCCCTGCCAGCCTGCACCCTCCATCCCCAGCTTGGTAACTGCAGTAATTACAACATGTTTCTCGTAGCCTGGAAGTCAGTACTAGGCATCATCTGAATAAATATTGGAGATGCTTCTTGCTTCAGTGAACTTCCAATCATAATAAATTCTGAGTGTTACACTCAGATGGTGGGCTTCAGGTAGCAGGGGAAGGATGCAGCGTGCAGACTTTTCAGGTCCCTACCCTTAAATGCACAGTGTATGGTTCCTTTAAATGGAAAAGTAGCTACTCTTGGTAACCTATTGGAAATAACCTCATCTTTATTTATGAAAGCAACACAAGTGCTCAGAGCCTAAACAGTACTGGCAGGTAATGGGATGTTGATGATGGAACTTTGAAAGTGTTGTGTCGCAAGGACAAAATAAAATCTCTGTTTATCCGAACTTGCATTTCTTCCAGATAAGCAATAACTACATTTCTTGCCTTTTTTTTTTCCTCCCTTCATGTTTGTTGGATTTAGCTTATTTATATTAACATTCATAAGAAATTGCTGCTCATGTGTGCTAATTTATACAGATATTTTTATTTAAAGTCAGCAGAACATTTTGTAAAGGACATATTCATCTCTTTTCAGGTTTGGTTAAAATTTTATATTAAGGTATGGGAAATATTTTATTGAATTAAGTTTAGTTTTGTTTAATAGTATCTTATACCTGTGTTTCCGAGATTGGGGAATAAAAAGTCTCAAGCAGTCTGTCAGAACACAGGCTTTGATTTTTCTCTCAGTTTGATATTTATTTATGAAAGAATATTTAGTTGTTTTTTTTTTCCCCTCTCACAATGCTGATGCAATATTTGAGTTGCCCTTAACTCTTTGGGAAATGATTTAAAGATGAGTTAAATTAGTACTGGTTCAGGAGGAACTTGCTCAGAATTCTTTGCTTGTTAGCACCATGAATAACACAATCACTAGAGGGAAAACAGGCACTATTGAAAGTGGGTTCAAAACTTAAATGAAAACTTAGAATTAATTTGTTTCCTTTCTGTTCGTTTTTAAAAGATGCACTGAATGAAACTTTTCTGGTTTAGTTTTGTTTGTTACCAGCTCTGTGTCACCTGGGACAATGATCGGGTGCTTCTGCTCTCTTTACTGTGCCTGGAATTCTGCTATAGAAAGTGGAGACAGATGAATGCTGGGTTGGGTTGTGCAAGTAAGCCCACTCAGGCAGTCATCTGTGACAACCTTTGGGAACAGTTTAAATCTCCTATATTGGCTTATAGCTAGGTGCTCTTGTCAAACCCTAAAGCCTTTTCTGACCAGAACTAATAGCAGTGGTGTAGATGTCCACCTATGGCATGGTCACTTGGAAGCTAGAGTCATTGGTTCAGAACATGGAAGCTCTGCATTCAGGTCCTCTGCAGACTGACTGGATCTGAACCTACCATCTCAGAGTAAGCTCTTATCTGCCAAGGATTTCAATGTTCTGGCAGGAAGCATGTTCCATCACAGTTCTTAAGTTGGGTCTTAATGTATCTAGTAATGCAAAAGCAGAAATCTGCCAAAAGGCTAGAAGGCAATGGGAGCCCTGACTCTGGGAGAGTGAAAGTGGGGAGGATTGATGATTATAGCACTCAGCTGAGATGAGAGACTGATATGGTGGTCATATCTGTTGAGGGATTTGGCAACTGTCCCTCAAGAGTTATTTTTTTTTTGGTTTTTTTTTTTTCTTCTATTACAACTTCGAAGTGAGCTGATAGGAATGTGTCACAACATGGCTGATGCAGTCTTTCAATGAAGCAACGTACCACTCACTGTCTATTCAGCAGCTTTCCTGTCTGCAGAAGATGGTGGCTTGCCCTGAATTAAAAACATCTTGTAGGTGTTTTCTCTACATGATGCGGCTTCTTGGTCTTGTACATCCCACTCAAAATCTGCTCAGGTATTGTATATGCTGTAGCTGCTGCTCTGTTGAAAAGTGCACAAGCTGTCTTGGAAGCACAGACTGACATCTCCAGTCCAGCTGTGTGACTCAACCACTTGACATTATCATACAGCCCCTTGCTTGCCTTTGGTTCTCAAATCTCTTCCCTCAGTCATAGAATCCTTGAATGGTTTGGGTTGGAAAAGGACCTTAAGAACATCAAGTTTGAACCCCCGCTGCCATGGGTGGGGATGCCTCCCCCTAGACCATGTTGCCCAAGGCCATGTCCAGCCAGGCCATGAACACTGCCAGAGATGGAGCATTCGCAACTTCCTTGCGAAAACTATTTCAGTGCCTCACCGCCCTCACAGTAAAGACCTTCTTCCTTACATCCAACCTGAACTTTCCCTGTTCAAGTTTAAACTCATTACCCGTTGTCTTATCGCTACAGTCCCTAGTGAAGAGTCCCTCTCCAGCACCCTTGTAGACCCCCTTCAGATACTGGAAGGCTGCTATGAGGTCTCCACGCTGAACAGCCCCAACTTTCTCAGCTTATCTTCATATGGGAGGTGCTCCAGTCCCCTGATCATCCTCGTGGCCCTCCTCTGGACTTGTTCCAACAGTTCCATGTCCTTTTTATGCTGAGGACACCAGAACTGCACACAATACTCCAAGTGGGGTCTCGTGAGACCAGAGTAGAGGGCAGGATGACCTCCTTCGACCTGCTGGTCACGCTCCTTTTGGTACAGCCCAGGATATGCTTTGCTTTCTGGATGTTCTTTCCTTTAAAGCTGTGCAGTCCATCATACCTCAGGTACAGTGATTTTATGTTTGCATCCAGTCATGTTGTGTTCTCTCTTTCTGTAAGAGAAAAAGCAGTAGCAGATAGTAAGACATATGGTGTGGATATACTTCCTGTATGCCTATGGGCATCCCCTACATTGTCATACAATTATAGAATGATTCAGGAGGTCATCTTGTCAAACTCCAGCTCAGTTTCCAAGTGAGATTAGGTTGCTCAGGGCCCTATCTGTCTTAAGTTTTGCTTGTCTCCAAGGATTTTTTTGGCCCATATCTAGCTGGAATTGTATTGGCTATCCTAAATTAGTCTTGTGAACGGCAATTGTGTATTAGGTAGCAGGTTAAGATACTTGATGAAGTAAGTTGAGCATATTAGTTTTAAATTAAAAAGTCTTGGGATATTTAATATGGAATAGATTTTTCTGGAAATGTACTTTTTATTTTATGAATAATAATGCCTTCTAAAGTTTGGGCTACCTTTGTGAGAAATAAAGCTATTACTCATGCACATTTATTAAAGATCAGTGCTTATGCAGAAAGTTGTTCAGTATCAATATGCTCTAAATTACAGTCTCTTGGCTATCGGGTTGCAAGATACTATGTATTCTAACTGCATTGTCCTAAGTACTGCTATAATGTGCTTTGGCATAATTATTTGTTGGGTACATGAATTGCATTCAGTACTGGAATTACACAGGGCTAGTCTGAAGCATCAAGACAATCTGTGCTAAAATTAATTGTATTGAGTGGCTTGTAGCTCACTATAAAATACAAATTATTTGTTTTTCTTGGTCTAAATGCTACTAAATAACAACTTATTAAAGTAAACTTCAGGGAATGTTGAGAGAACATCTTAAATGAAGAATAATTGCCCAGAGAGAAGTGTGCAGAAGCAAGAGCGCAAGTCAGCGTAATATTGGGCTAAGGATTTTTTCTAAGGTTATTTTTCTTGCCAAACATTATTATTTTCAGGCAGATTCTTTGTTTTGTCTTATCTTCTGTTTGTGGTGGACTTTTGAAAGTAAAAAGCCTTTGTCAGTAACAATAGTATGTTTTGAGTCTGAAGAATTGAGAAATATTACCCTGGGTTCTTTCTTGTGGGCTTTTGGAAGCTGAGGTTAAAACCTGGCTGGTTAATGTGCAAGCAAATGCATTAGCTTGTGTTTTGACAGGGATTCTCATCAAGGTTGAGACCACAGAATGTGTAGTTTTGCTCATCCAGACAGGCCTAATTGCCCTTGGTAAACTAAAGGGTGTAATCATTATTATAAAAGGAGGAAATTGCAATGCAAAAGCTCAGTTCGTTTTGTGTGGGGTTGTGTGGGGATGTGTTTAAAAGGTGGGAACAGCTGGTGTTGTGTGCACTGTGACGTATGTTAGTGTTTTAACTAAAAATGATGTACTGAAATCAGAGGAAAATAGGACTGAATATTTCAGTGGAAAGTACTTTCTCCTGGAGATTGCAAAATGTAACAAAATGTGTAAATTCCATACTCTACTGAAGAGGACACCATTTCAGAAATATGTTTTTAACTGGTGTAACTTGGATCTTCTATCTATGACTGTTTTTAATTATTTGACATGCTCTCTTCAATACTTGTTTTTTCCTTTTTTTGTTTCTTTTCACAATGAAAACTGGGATGTCTCTTACATTCATACTTGGTTTCATTTGGCATTGTGTTTTTTTCCATATCTACAGATATATGCAACTGTACAGCATGTGATCCTTAAACTGAATTGCACAGTTCCATCTGGGCTACTGTTTGGGCACTGAATGCTGGCTGAAAGAAAGAAATTCAATTAAATATCTTTCAAAATATTTTAATACTCCACCTCTCCTTCTACCCCTCCCATGGACCAATTTTTAATTAGTAGGAATTTGTTCTGCAGTGGGTATGTGGGATCTTCTGAAGATAGGGAAATTCTCTATTCTATGCATTAGTTATTATAGTACTGTCATGCCTAGTGGTGCACAGAACTGAAGTTTTATGCAGTCAGTTTACTCTGCTTTAGTGATGCCTGGAGCTCATCTGACAGATTAATTCAAAGTGAGATACAAATGCTCAGGGGATTGAAAACATTATTAGAATATACTCAAAGCATTCAGCAACTTCATCTGAGGCTAAAGCCTGATAAAGGCAAAAAAGGTGGTATGGTTTGTTTTTTTTTTTGTGGTGGTGTTTGGCTGTGTTGTTGTTTTGTTTGTTTGTCTTGGTTGTTTCTTTTGTGGTTTTTTTAATTGTTTTTGTGTGTGGCTTTGGGGTTTTGTTTTTTTTTTGTTCTTTTGAGATGTTGGTTTACTTGGGAAAAGACGGGGAAAGAAAGGCTTATATGTAGTCTAACATTAACTGATGAAAAGTGGCATTCAGAATGGGCTGTCAGGACAGACTGTTTTGTACACATTGTGTTGATGTTCTTCAGAGTATATTGTCCACGTGATATTTCTAGGCAAATTAGTGATTAGCAAGCTATGTGAAATTACTAAGAACTCTGAATGCAGCCATGTTTATTCGCTTGAGCTTTTCAACAAAATTTTGAAGAAATGTGTTTAGAAGAAGAAAAACAAACTGCACCCTATGATTTCAAAAATATACCTGGTTTTTGCTACATAATGTGCAGTCTATCCAGGAAAGTCTGTATTTAATACGTAATTTGAGGTTTTCTTTGGCTATTTATGTGAAAATGCACACGTATCAAAAATATCCTCTGTGAATAGGAGGGTAGCACAAACGCAAAGAGCAGATGAATGAAATGCCTTTATAGTATCATGAAGTGTATATGACAGTGTGCAGGCTGCTAATGTTCCTTCATGGTACAGCAGAGAACTGAATTGTACTTTTAATGCCAGATACGCTTAGAGTCTTTATTTCTGGGTTTACTTCTTTTGGGGGTTTGAAGGTTTTTTTTTTGTTGTTGTCTGCACTTTCTTCCTGATTTCACAACCTTAGTAGTGCTCAATCACAAGTAGAAAGTGATGTCAGTAGGTAAGTTAGAGACAAAATAATCTAAATTTTTTTCTTCTTATAAGATCCTCCTGAATGTTTTCAGGAGGGTCTCCTGTGAGGTGTTGTGAATTGGACCGTGAAGACTTTGATGGTTTAATAGACCTCAAAGCACATTGTATTGATATGAAACATTTTCTGACCTCATTTGGTGCTGGGGCGGGGGGCGGTAGCTGGGCCTTGGACTGGCTATACATGAAGCTGTTTTCAGCAAGTCACCATTGCTTTCACCTTCTCATGCAATGTAATTTACTTGTGGGTTTTTACTTGGGGGGATGATTTTTCACATGCTTCATCTTCATGTCTCTGCCATGGGAGATGTCAGCCTGTGGTGCTCCCTTGGCAGAAAGGCTTTCTGCCTTTCTGACCAGTCTTTCCCTCTTCTGCCATCACTTGTCACAACCTAATAGCCACTTTCCTTCTCAGGTACAGTTATATTTCCCTGATGGTGGTGTAAGCATGTTTGTTTGTGTCTGATCTGTGTAAGATTCTTGCTCCTGGGCTGTGTGAGAGGATGAAAGGCTCCTTTCTCTGTACTATTCCCTGCTTTGTAGGGCAATCTTCTTTTTCCTCTTAAAAATACTTCTCCCTCTCACAACCACAGTACACTATCAGTCCACATAGAATTGCTGTGGAATATCAAGAGTCCAGGGAAAGAAGAATATTAAAAAGGAGAAAAGGAGGGTATATAAGTAAAATGTGAGAGAAGAGTGATTTGCCCCCCCCCCCCCCCCCCCCCCCCAGCCCCTTTGCTTCCCTCTTATGGGTATGCATGGTAAAACGAGTGTTTTGAGCTGGCAGTTGCGCAGACAAAACAGGTAGCTTGCATGACCTCCACAGCTAGGTCTTCGTCAAGTAATAGGAATGAAGAAGAGAGAGAGCTCTCAATCACCTCAGTAGTACAGTTGTTTTAGCTTTACAGGTCTGCAGGAATTTAAATACACCACTTGACGAAGTGATGCAAAGCTCCTGGAGCTGCTTTCTCTGGTGTTCACATCTGTCCCAGTTGTAAGCTCTGGGCATGGAAGCCTTCAAGGCTTCTGACAGCTCCAGTTCCTCCCCAGGCCTGTTCATGTTAACTTAATTTCAGTCAGTGATAAATCATCTTCTGCGACACAAGGATGATGCACAGGTCACTTTGACAGTTCCTTACTGTCTTGACTTAGGGCCCTTTCATGCTGCTCTGATTTTTATTGTTTCTGAAGCTTAACGGAGAATTTTAAAACTCTCTTCTGTGGTAGGAAACATGTCTGTCTATGGTACATGAGACAAGCCAAAACACAATTATGGGGTTCTTAAAGTATAGCCAATATCATTGCTGCTACTCTAGCTAGGGATAATGATGGTAGTTTGGTGCCCTGTTTTTTTAATTGTAGTTCTCTTGTTTAATGATCCACTGATCCGTTTTATTTGGTGTGCTACACTTTCACGAAACCTGTATCAGTGAGCTTGTGGCAGAGGAGCAGAGCCAGAGAAGATGTTCCCTAGCACCTGGGGAGGATTCTGCCTTGGAAATTCTCCTGCCCTCCTGCCCTTAGGACGATTAGCTGCATAGCCAGCTTCCTCTGCCACAAGGGTTTTTTTTGAGGGGAAAACTGAATTTTGTGTTGAAAGTCATAACCCACCCTGTGCTTTGATAATTGGATTGTCTCATTTCAGCTGGTCCCACAGCTGGGTTTGTGTTTTGAGGAGGCTATCATCTCTGCCTTCTCAAAAAAGGTGCCTTAGCCTTTCACAAAAGCTTGCAGCCAAGTCATAGGTGAAAGAAGAGATTTGCCTCTTTCTTTGTGATCTGAATGATTAGGAGGCTCAGCTTTCTTTTTGTGGATAGATAGGTGTGTTCCTCTCCATTTTGTCTACCTAGGATTAATTTCATTCCTTTGTTCTCTGCTGAAGATTGAAGTGTGGACTCCTTGGGCAAGTGGCTTTGTTTCTTTTTTAACTCGCTTGTGGGAAGAAACTGTGTATTGAAAGCCTGGCGTGACATACCATGTCTGTGCTTTGTCACATGTAAAGAATTTGCTTCCTGCAAACGTGCGAACAAAAGTCATTGAACAAGAGCTGCCAGAGTTGGAAACTGGGGTGTAGGGCTTCTTGATTGAGTTGTCTGTGTCTGGGCTGAGTCCTTTGTTCTGTGGCTTAGCAGTTTATAGTGATTCTGATCCTGCTAGGGCCAGTGAGGAGCCCTGTTACAGGGAGGAAAAAGGGCTTCTGTGAAGTCTGCTGCTGTGCCGCAAGCACTGGCCTGCCTTGGGAAGAACAGGATGTATTGGAAGCACAGCAGGGAAAGGAGAGTAAGTCTTCCAACGTGGAGGACAGAGCCACTGCTACCAACCTGAAGTATTTTACAGCAATCTTAAAAGCAGTTTTTAATCCTTCCAAGCAGCTTTATAGAAGGCAAAAGTCACAACAGAAAGATGAGTACCACCTACTTGAGTATCCACATCTGCAGTGTGATAAGGGATCTGGTTTTCCTTGCTGAGCATCTGGTTCCCCCTGCTTGCCTGAACAGCATCCAGAAGGATGTAGCAGCCTGTAAAGTCTAGGCCATATATGTGTGGATTCCTCTGGAGATGCATATGATGAGACTTATTTCTCTTTAGGGAAAAATGACCAGCTGTCCCAATCAGTGTATGATACTGAAGTCATTTGTATATAAGAAAGAGAAACAGCTAACAACAATATCCAGGAACAGACCCCTTCAGTCTGTGAAGTACAATGGATGTTATGAGAATAATTGCAGCTGCTGTGGGCAAGCTCTAGTTTTTGTGCACTCCAGACAGAAGTAGCAGGAGAATGGGTATCTCTTGACACATCAAAGAGTCTGGGGAAAGTTTGAAAGTGATCAACTGCTGCTGCAGATAGCTATTTGATTGTGCCTTTTTTTTTCAGTCTGATGCTCCTGTTTCAGGGAGCAGCAACTGCCACAACCACTCTCTGCAGCAGCAGCTGACAAAGAGTCACTACAACACCACATGAATGATTGGTTGAAACAGACGGCCAGTTCGGCTGTCTGAATGGTGTGTTATACAGGACCAGAAGATTTCCAATACATGCCAATGAAAATTCAGCTCGGTGGTATCATTAAAGATGCCAGCAGCACCTTCAAGTGACTGTGAACTAATTTTTTCTGTTGGGGTGATTTTTATCTAAAACCCCAGCTACCATACTGTGCAGACTGAGGTGCTGCCTCAGTCCTCCTATTTCAGGTATTAAAAAAAAATATATCTCATTTATCGTGCTTACCAGAAAATTGTGAAGTGTCATCTAATTCCCTGATTTTTCTGCAGACCTCCCATAACTGGGGCCAGTGTGTGGCAGTACTGCAGCAAATAAGGGTTGTCTCAGTTTAAAGTTCTTGTGTATGTAAGAGCTTCTGAGCAGTATGATGAGTTGTTATGGTTCACTTTGTATAGGTGACTCTTTGAGAGTCGACAAAAGCAAATGCAGTCACCCAGCAACCCATGAGTCAATGGGAAACCTTATGGGTAAGCTGATGTTATACAAAGACAGTGGGAAACTGTACTTCTGGCTCTGCCTCTTGAAGAATTCTGAGTGGAGGAGCACATGTATTGAAGTGATCCTTGACACAGAGCAACAATGAAGAAAAACTGCTCTGCACATGATAGAAAAAGAGCAAATTGCTGGAGCAAAATCAGCTCTCTAGTGGTTCAGAGCTAGGCGCGTAGTTTTGGGTTCTCATTCATATTCCTTGGAGAACTCTGTAGATTGAAATTTGCAGAAGGTCCAGTGCTTCTGTACCTTAAAGTACATCTCTTGATAATTTTCATCTCGGATCAGATTAATTTTTCAGGTTGGAAGCTTTCCAAGGTGACATTTTGCATTTTGCTGCTAATTCAGGTGACTAATCTTTGCAACTGCCGCAAATTTCATTTTCAGATGAATTAAATACAAGTTCTCTCCCTTTCTATTTAGTGTCAAAGTCCACATCTCAAGAGCGCATACAAGTTTAGATAGAGAAATTACATTTTTCACCACATCAGTTCAGCAGAAATTTTGTGGATTTATCGTTTAACGAGCTCTGTCATCTCGGAAGTGTTCTGTGTGCGGCATTATCTAAGGAAAAAATCAGAGTTTGTTTGTAAAACCCTGACTTATGTTTAATGGATGAATTTGCTTCCAAGCATGGAGATATGCTGCTGTGAAAATCACATTGTTTAAAGTCCTATGGATCATTGGGTGAAGATGAAAAGGAACTTGCTTGACTGAATAATTGCTTTCCTGGTATGGTAGTACCCAAATACATATCCCCGCCAGACTTATGAACAGATCACATAGAATGAAAATATTGTTGTACAGTGTCTTCCTTGATTAGGTAGAATCAAACTTCGTGGTGGAGAGTTTAAAAAGAAAACAAAAAGTGCTGTTAATGCATTTAATGCCATCTGGCTTTGAGCATTCTTAATCAAGCAGAAGTGTAGGGCCAGCAACACTTTTTTGTAGGTCTAACCCTGTAAAAAAACCTGCATGTGTTACCTGTAATAAGGAATCTGTTGATTTTACTCAAGAAAACTTCTGGTACGAGTAGATTTTCTTATTTTTCTTTGGCCTAGTTGTACATATCTAGCTTAAAGCTGCCTCTTGTTAAGTGTAGTTTTGTTCAAAAGCTTTTTTTCTGATTTACCTTCAAAGCTCTGTGAGATATGCACATAAAGGGAACTGTAAAAGTGCAACAAAGTTATTGATTGATTGCTTTATTTTTGGATTGTGGATTTCTTCCTTAAAGGTCCAGTGAAGTCCCTAGACTTAACGATTTTTGTTAAATTTTTGCCTTGATGTAGACTGTGTTTACACCAAATGTTCTCTGAGTGGCACTTCCAATTTCTTTTGCAAAGGACTGGACAAAGGCTTTTTTGGAAGGTCAACTTCTCTTTGCTGTTAAAAACAGGATTACTGTTGTAGGGCTTGGTTTATGCATTTTTATCTTCTAAGAGAGTACAGCTTCTTGTGACTTCGGAGTTGAAGAAGGAATTGTGTTAGAAGACTTAAAGTTGGAAAAGTCATGCTCTCTATAGGCTGCAGCTGTTAGAATGAGGTTATCCTTTGCAGGCAATCTCATTACTCTGGGCCAAATTCAGAAATACTCTAACCTGCTTAAATTTGCTAATAGTCAAGAAAATACTCTTTAATTTTATCCAGGAGGGGATACATATTTATATGAACTGAGGGTTCAGCCCATCATGCTTTCTCATGTGTGTATAATCTGAGCATATGCTTCTAGACTATTGCTCTTGAATTAGAAATTCAGGCATGGGTAATTTTAGGTTGTTCTTTCTTGTGCTTAGTTTTAAAGAAATGGAAGTTCTTTTTGCTTAAGCACTATGTTGTGGTGTGGAGATAGGAATTGAAATTACAGTATCTAGAATAAACTTTTAGGTGACACTAATGCAAGGATTATTTGCTTTTAAAGGGTGTCTTCTTGTCTTTCAGTCTGGCTGCTTAGTTTTTGTATGAAGATAAGAATTTGGAGTAGAGAATATATTATTTACACTGGTACCATGTGTGGTATGTTCTATTGTGCAGTTATGGAAACTGCATTCTGACTGCTTTTAATTGTCACTGTATATATATTTTGTCAATAATACAGGAACTGTTTCTGTTTAAGCAATATGTATATTTATATATCTTGAATGTAGAGAACAGCATGACTTGCCTTTTGCCCGTTTTCATTCTTTGAATTTTTTCTGAGGAAGCAAAATATAAATACACAATAGCCTGGTATGCAAAGGGAAGTATACTAGCAAAGTGGAAGGAAAGACATTCAGAAACATGCCTTCCTTTAGTAGAAAGCCATTCTTCCCAGTATTGTGCTAGACAGCCTTCGTCTGAACAAAGCCACTTCCATAGTATTTGTAATTCCTGCATGTAAATTGTAACTTCCCGGGATATTCTTTAAAAGACATTTTAAACATCTGTTATATTGTGACATTTAATGTCTTCTGTGGTCATGTGGAAAGTCTGTGATAAAGTGAGGAATGAGTGCAGCAAACCACCTGACTCCCAGTCCTCCTTCTGTCCCCCATTGCTTTGAATTGGCTTTCTTTACTTTGCCAGCGTACCATTACTGACTATGAACATTATCATCTCATCAGGTTGCAACTGCGTTATTACAGTTCAACATACTCATTCCTATCTTTCTTTAAGGTCACTAAAATGAGATACTTAAAAGGCACTGTCTTGTTTGAAGTATTGAGATAATAAAAAAACACAGCAAAAATTTTAATATGTGCCAAGCCAGCCTCAGCTCCTGAATATGCAGCATTTCTATATCCTCCTGCAGCTCTCCAGCTGAAGTCCATGTTTTACCAAATTATTACTGAATTTCTTATCCAGAAAGGGTAATTCCTCAGCTCCCGCTTTCCTGTTTTGGTCTAGTGTGTATACAATGAGGCCCTAAGATGCATCAAGTCTACATGCCTTTCTTCTCTCCTCATTATGGATCCTAATGTATGTAAATCCATTGGAAGCCATTTAAGTGATAGGCTTACATGGCCATCCGCATGAACGAAGAAATTACACATGGTGTATAGGTAGCTGTCAGTTCTGCAAGTGTTGAAAACCTCTCTTCTCCTGTGTTTAGTCTGTTAATTTTGTGTTAGTTGAATTCCTGTCTTATTCTAGTCCTTGTCAGCTGGGTCAGGAACTTTGCTTTCTCCGTGTTGGAGTTAGCTTATATTGAATTTGAGAAGTAACTTCTAAATGGTCCTTATAATAGATAGCAGAGACCGTGAGGACAAGCAGTCAAATTCTTGATTAGCTGTTCTGCCAGAGAAGAATGAGTCAAAAACTATGGATGTCTTCCCAGGCAAGAATTCAGTGATGTTTCAGAGAGGTTTTTTTTTAAAGCTGTTTTCCCTGATAGTAATAAGTAAAACACCTTTTAAGCAGACAGAATACTCTCTTAAAATGAAATATGATGCTTCAGGGTGGTGGTAGAGGAACGTACTATTTCTGGTTCAAGTTGCATTTAAAAGATCATGGCTGTTAAAGCTCTTTTGTTAGTAGAATGAATCAGTATTGACTGCCTGTGTTCTGTTTCGGGTCATTAACTTGTCAGTTAATTGGAAAGCTTGTGAGGGGCTTCTCCATGATGGTGTTTTGTGGTAGAAGAAAACAACCTGAGAATAAACTTAGTTAAAAGGTGGTCATAGCTGGTAACTGTGGTTGGTTCATACATGGTTTTGATTGCTTTGTGCGAATTGTATGATGGGCTAATCTGTAAAGGGATAGGGGATTCCCACAGTATCACTCTGAAGGCAAACAAGGATTCAAAACAGGATCCTACTGTGGAATTCGTATCATAAATAATGCAAATACACTTGTAAGAGTCTGCATGAATGCTTCAACTGTAACAAAGGATTCTTCAGATTCAAGTCTGTGGTTAATGTAGCTATTCCTAGCTTGAGTCAAAATGATGATTTACTAATTATATTCTTTATTGATATGTGTCAGATTAATATAAAATTCTCTTAAAGCTCTAGTTCTGCTGTCATTGTAATAGCAGTGTGTGATTTCCTTATTTATTTTAGTGATTTGATAGATGCACATAAAAAAGTAATCTGGGTGTAAAGAGTCTGTTTCTTTCTGCTCGGTACCTGGATGTGAAAATCCTCATGGGCTTGTGCATCCTTGTTAGCAATGTAGACTTTACAACTGGGTCTTAGTTTGTAATATTCTTTTGAATGTATGGTTTAAAAAGAAGTTAAAAATTCATCTCTCTTCCTATTATCTGTGTGAGTTTTGCAGAGGAGTGAAACATTGTATGAACCGGGGTGACTTTCTGTGAATAAAAGTAAGCAGATAAGAGGAAAGGCGCATGGAAGACATTTGTTAAATAGGGGTGCCATCTTTATACTATTGTTCTTCTGGCTATAACTGCACTTTACATTTTATTGTGGCCTGGGTCTCTAGAGTTGAATTTTACAAGGCATTTTCAGAACAATTGGATCAGTCGCCCATTATTCATACAATTACACACTGTAGCCTTGCTGCTCCTTGTTGACATCTGTGCACAAAGCCCAGCTCTTTTTCACATAACTTGACCAGCTCAGACACTGATTGTGGGAGATGCTGAAAGTCACTGAGAGCTCCAGAGAAAAGAAATGGCTGAATAGTTCATTCCCTCTGGCATGCCCAGAGGCAAGCAGGAAGTTGATAATGGCATCATTACACATGTGATATTTTGTGGTTTGCCTATATATTGCTATAGAAAGAGAGAAACTGGAGACTGCTATGTGGGAAATGTTGTTAAACCACTTTTACATAGCTAGCCAGCTGCATTTCTGTTTGTTGCCTTACACAGGCATTGACTTATACTGTTATGAGCTATTTCTGAGGGCACTGCCTCATCTGGAGCTGGAGGGACCCCTGCATGCTGTGGTGGTAATGAGGTGACTGGCCTTGCTGGCTGTATATTGAAAAGGTGTGTGCTACATGAAGTAGGGTATTAGGGAAAGTGATACAAATAGCTGTCTCATGAATGGGATTAAATGATACGCTAGATAGCTGATTTCTGCCTCTGAGGCTGTCTCCTGTGTGCCAGCCTTTCTGTAGGCGGTCAGTAACTGAGCACAAATCCAACTTTGTGTGCTTGGCTTTCAGACTGAACACAAATTCTGACTCTTTAAACAAGACTCAGTATATGCTATGCTTGGAAAATATGAAGAAGTAAGATTTCAAAAGAAAACTGAAATGCATAGAGGTAGGCAGCAGGGATAGTGTGCATGTCGAAATGGGCATTCAGTCTTAACTTTCTGAATAACAGTGACTTGTGTTTCTTTCACCTGTAAAATGAATACAATAATGCCTTTTCTTGAGGGAGTATCTTTGAAGTAAACCCTGTGATGTTTCTGAAATGTTTGGATACTTCAGTGCTGAACACTAAAGAAAAGCTCAGAAATAAATTAATAGTTCTTTCTTTGGCAAGAATATTAGCAGTAGACTGTGAAAGAAGTACAATTTTTATAACGCAGCTAAAAAGAAGAATTGTAATGCTGCTGTGGGGAGTGCTGTCATGTACATTGAATTGAGGTGTCTGACAGAAAACCAAATAGTGTGTGATAACGTAATTGAACACTGTATGAAAGACTGCCTGCTGAGTAGGAGGGAGGGAAGTATTAAAGTTGAAAAAGTAATCTCTATACTAACCCCCAATGTTTGACTTGACTTGGATTATTTTTTTTTCCAAGTTAAAAATGTAACTTGTGAATTTACTTACAAGCACCAAAGATAAATATTTATGTTGGGTTCGGTAATATCAAAGTAATAAACCTATTTGGTTTTATATGTGAAAAAAACCTTTGAATTTCTTCGTATAAGCATGAACAATGCTTCAATTTCTGCTCGCTGTTGTATCAATTTGATACAAGTATTTTGTAGGTTTTTATGAAATTAAACTGAGTAATGATATTTCATATAAAATTACTGTTAGAACAAGTGACTGTAGTTGAACTTTCCCTAGCAGGGTTGGAAACTGGGTTATAAGAGAACAGTTAACTGCAAACTCCTTATGTCAGAAATGCCTTTATATTAGGTGTTTGGATGGTAGCCTAGCAAAGCATCAGTCCTGGACACTGCTGGGAACTCCTAAGATACTGGGGTTACACAAGAAATCATAATAGTGGTTCAAATGATAAGTAAAATGCATATACACTCAATAAGGAACTGTAAAGCTAGTGTATGAACTGTTTTGCAAACAAACAGAATTAAGTGGGTAGAAATTGGGTGGACAAAATTTTGGTTAGTCATTAGCAACACTAAAACCAAATGTACAGATTTTATCTTGGTTTTGGCTCTTTTGTGATAGTGAGAGTCATTTTAAAGCCTCTGTGCTTCCATATGAAAATGTGTCTTGTGTAGCAGTCTGTGATCAGCAGAGAAAGTCAACTTCACTTTATTTTATTTTAATCCCTTCTAGCCTTCAGGAAAAAGAGCAATCGTTCACCATGTCCATTAAAGAAACTACTGCCAAAGTAAGTACACATCAGTGTTCAGTTCTTCAAAATATTTTGAGAAGCAGATAATAGCTTGCATCTTAATAAATGGTCTGTGTTTTAGAATGCTGGTTTTGTGGCACTTCTTCTAAACAGATTCTGCATATAAACATTTTTAAACATACACTGCAAAAAAAAACCCCAGCTTTTATATTTAGACAGGCCACAGAGATTATGTTTAAGAAGCAGGTGGAGTAATTTGTTGTTTTTTGGTTTATGTTTGCTAGTCTCTATTTAGGAAAAGTTAGGAAAAGAATCCTCAGCTTCATGAAATGAAAGTGAACTCTGGTCACAACTTAATGCTTTCACTCTTCATATAGAGCCTCTTACTTTCCTAGCTGACTGGTTTCATTGATGTAAAAGAAAAGCATAAATGAAGCACCTATCTTTCCCACCACACTAATACTAAACTAGCAATCTCATTCTTATTCCCCTTTAAAAATATAAAGAAAAGTGATATGGAATATTTAGCGTATCTTTTGTTTCTAACCAGAGATGTTAATACTTTTTCTTTAATTTTCTTATTTCTCATGGCCTCCTTCTGAGAAAGAGAATACTAAAATTTTCTTTTTATTTTAGCGAGTCACAGGACATCTTTGCTTCAAGAGAGCTCTAGAAAAAAAGGTCCATTTGTTGTAGCTGACCCATATTGGTCTATATGGAACAGGGAGTGGAAAATATTCCTGGCTTTTGATCAGTAATGAATTTATACTCTGAAATAAACTTTATTTTTTGTGCTCTTTCTCTAATAGCACACATCAAAATTAGTAAAAATTTTATCCTTTACAATCTATTCTTTCTAATCATCTCAACCAATGCTTTTGGCATGCACTGTTCAGAAGACTATTCAAAGGCTGCATCTCAATATCCCTCCCTCCTTTCCTACATAATTTTGAGCTTATTCTCCTCTATTCCTTGCTTTATGCACACATTTCGGGGAAAAAAAAATACTATACACCATTATAACATGATGTTTCCCCTATTTTTAAAAATATTATGAATAAGGTATCAAGGAAAAGATTGTAATTGACCTACAGATCATCTACTAAAATGAATGAGACATTGAGGACCTTAGTAATATGTTATTTCAAGCCATCTGCAAGCTAAACCAGATTTCACCTTCTACCCTGAAAATGTGTGTCTTTTGAAGTTTTATTTTACAGCTATAGTATCTAGAGACTTTTTCAATAAGACCTGAAACATTGGATAACAATTGAAGTCTGCAAGGTAGAATTCCACAGCCTGTTTGTTCTTTTAAATATTCAAGAGATAAAATATTATTTTAATTTCATTCCATTCCTGTGTGATGTCTTTTATTTATTAGAGAAGATAAATAGAAAGAACGTAATGAGACTCCTCCAAATCATTTATTGGTTTATTTATTCAGATTGTCTCATCCTATTAATTTTTTTCTGAAGCTGAATAGAGCTGATCTTTTAAACCTTTTCATTGTATGGGGAAAACACTGCTTTGTCAAAGGTCTTTTTGTTCCCCTGTGCCACTGGTATTTCTGTGGCCTTTTCTGCCTTATCTGTATTGTTTTCAGCTGAGGCTGCAAAAGCTAAAATTTGCCTGCTAATGAAGGGAACAATCCCCCTTATCCACCACCACCCTTCAGAAATTAGTATCTGCCTTTGCTAATGGCAAGATTGTGCTGTGATGGGAGATCCAGGTGGATTGTCGTCTTTAGGCAGTGTAAAGTGAATTTCTCTTTTTTTCCAAGGTGCTGTTGTACAGAAATGTGAAGGTTATTAAAAAATTATTATCATTTTTTCCTTGAAATGGTTGGAGGAAGCGTAAATTTCAGCACTTTAATCAGTGTCCTTGTCCCTGTTTCTGCTGCCTTAGATTAAAATTGTATGCTGGAAAGATGGAAGAGGATGACAATAGGCAAATTTTCTTTTGATATTTTGCTGCTTTTCATCTTGATTCCACGTATCTTTGCTAAACAGCATCCTACTGGTTTCAGATAGACTGCTTTTTTGGGTAGCATCTGTGTGTCTGAACACAACTCGTAAGAAATACTCCTGAACAAGAGCATCTTGTTTATGGTTTGTGTGCGGTTTTTAGGTTTTGTGTGGGGTTGTTTTTTGTTTGGTTTGTTTCGTGTTTTATTTTATTTTTTTATAGTCTTCTTTAAAAACCCCCACAAACCACCAAAGAAAGTAATATTTGCCTGTAAAGAACTTCACTGAAAGGGAGGGTTTTTTAGACTTGGAGCTCGTTGGACCATGGGCTACAGCAGACACTGTAGTCACTGACACCAGGGAAAGGGCATTGCTGGGGGCACAGGTGGTTGCACTCAGACTGGTTAGAGAAGAATGGGAGCAACAGAGGAAGCTGGCTTTGTGAATGTTCATTTTTGTCAGCTAATAAATAACCTTTCCTTAGTGTCTGAATAAGCTACTGTAATGAATAATTGTAGCTGTTATTAAGATAAAATAATTAGAAAAAAATGAAAAGAATTGGAGCTTGTAGAGTAGAACTGATCTAATGTCTGAGCAGTACTATTAGTTTAGAGGATGTTACATTATTTTGCCTCTCCTAGTTGCTCATTTAGTTTTGTTGAACTGTGCCATATGATAGCTCTGAAGATTAATGTTGTTCATTTATTTACAGAATACACGTGACATAGATACAAGCAGAGGCTTGGTAATGTACTTATCTCATGTTCCAGAAGAATCATCTCTGTGATTTAAGAGGAGCAGCCTCTGGTTCCTGCATTTTGCCCGTTAATAGAGTGCCAGTGAGCTTTGTTCTGATGGTAGTGCATACAAAAGTGGACAGTTTTCACTGGAAACTGATTAAACCTCCCAGCTTATTTTGCATAATTGCCAAACAGCTGTCTGGTGGTAATGACTTGAAGTTACTAGCAGCATGGGATATATTCATACAGTTTTCCTGGAGCTGAAAGGTTCCCTGTCTAACTGCAGTTCACTGAGCCATTCAGTACCCCTAAAGAGAGAGAACTACTTAGAACAAAGTCATTAAAAACTTTCAGATTTATTCTGGTGCTCTGTGTGGGAATGGGTGAAGGATCAATCAAGAGCTTAAGAGTCAGGATTTAAAGGGAAGGCAGGGAGAGGTGACATTACAGTGAGAATGGATAGAGGTCAGCCTTCAGGAGAAGGACTTGGAGGTGTTATTTTGATGAGAAGCTCAACATGACCTAGCAATATGCATTTGCAGCACAGAAAGCCAACTGTGTCCTGGCCTGCATCAAAAGAAGCATGGTAGTTTTGTTGACTTAAGGAAAAGGTTAACAGATGCTCTCAGCTGAAGCAAGGGGATATTCATCCATTTAAAAGGATTTAGTTAGTGTCATAGCTGAATTATTGTAATTGTACAAACAGGTAAGCCATTAGAGCTGTAGGCTTTTGCTATTAGAAATTGAAGTGGTAACTGTGCTTCTGTTCACAGTGTGGTGTATGCACTTATTTTTGTGGCCAGAGAAGACAAGTAGGAAGGGAAACTTTCCTCTGTAGATTGCATTTCACATCTCTTCTCTTTGTAACTGACTGGTGCCTATCTTCACTATTGCTTTACTCTTGGTTCCAATGAATACAATGTTTTCTCAAGTGTCAGCTACAATTTTAAGTGTTTGATGCCTGCCTTCAGAACAAGGGATTTACCTTAGCTTGTTGAGGGATTTTCCTGTTCATTTTGCTTTCCTTCCCAAATGGTGCAGTATGGAAGAAACACTAACATTTTTGAGTGTGTGGGAGTTATATGAATTTTGTATGCTGTGTAAAGTCCTTCTGCAGTGGTAACATAGTCTTAAATTGGAAGTACAGAAACAGTGTAACTTCCTTTTTTATTTTTCCTCCTATCTCTCAATGTTTTTTAATACCAGTCCTGATTCATTGGTGAAAAAACTTACAGTTAAAAAGGTAAAAAAAGAGAGAGCAGGAAAGTCATAAACCTGAGCCCCAGTCAGCTGTGTCTCCTGGTTGTGAAACAAAGTATAGTATTGTCCTGGTTTAGCTTTATTCATTGTCTGTGTAGAGCATTAATTCTGGCTGTTCTGCCTGTTTTCAGTTAAGATGAGCAGCACTCTATTTTTTTTTTTTATAAAAATTACTGTACATTCTGTGCTACGGTATCTTAAACTCCATATGCTGGCTTATTTACACTCTGCTCCAGGCATCACTCTTAATGCTGAAATTGCACAGAATTTGTAAGATGGCCTTTCTTCTATGTGCAGTCTCAGTATCTAATAATGATACATGTCCTTTCTCATGCAAGTAGCTAATACTAGTACTTTTCACTATTTTTATGATAGAATGTGCGACGAAGCCTGGAAATTTTGATTCATGTTGGGTATTTCTGTAAAAACATCACTTTTTATTAAGCTTCTCTACCTTGCTGTATGATGTTCTGTTGTGTCTGTAAACCAAGAACATTTGAAGCCCTATTTAAATTGCCTTATATTTTACACTGAATCAATTGTATATCATGGCTGTCTGCCTTGATGTAGGTTTGCACGAGTCAGAAACTCTGCAGTACTTTGAGGAGGAAAGTGAGTGATATTGAGACTCAACTACCAGCTCTACTTGAAGCAAAAATGCTGGCTGCTTCAGGTAAGTTTTAAGTAATGAAAAAGACTAACACTGATGGGTGATGTGTTAGAGCACTTGCTGAGCTTTTAATATCTGAGACTTCCTAGGAAAGCTGATGTTCCCGTATGTAGATCCCTTGAAGTTATGGCAAGTCTGGGTAACCAGGATGTCTCCTGTGTTGTGTAAGGTGTTTCAGGCCCCTCTATGTGGTTGGGAAATACTGGTAAAGAGGATGCTGTGTGGTAGGCATTGAACATGCAAAGAACATATTTTTCCATAGGTGAAATTGATAAGTAATTATCAACAGCTGTTCCTGGACCTGACAAGTTATATGCCTATATAACTTATATACTAGCTAAGAGCATAAATAGACAGGAAAGACATGATAATTCCAATTGTGGCTTTAAATGGAATACAATAATTGGCACCTTCTGCTGTTCAGATCATTAAACAACTAATGCTGGCAGCAAAAGAGCAATTTGGCCTGTGGAGCACTTGTGCCTGTTATTTACAACCAGTAAAACACTGAGATGTGATTAGAGAGCCTGATATGTAACAGCTTTACATAGCATTTGTTTGTGATTACTGCACTGTTCTTGAATGAAAGAAGGCAAAGCACAGTTCTGTCTCTTAAGTTTGAAGAGGTGGGTTTTCTGTTCTATTTCAATTCAGCATATTGTTTGCAGGTGTGTAAGTAGGTGTCTCTGCTAGACACCTGCCTCAGAGAGGAAACTGAGTAGGGGTGAAAATTCCTTGTACCCGAGTACAAGGAACTTTCCAGTGTTACACCAAGTAAAGAAAGGCTAGAGGGTTTTAATACATGTCGAGGTGACATATTGTAGCTATGTGTTGGTGATTTACCTTCTCAATTAGATACAAGAATCTAGCACTGGCACACACCAATTTTTTAAAGATGAAACCCTGTGCAGTGTTACATGGCTTGTTTGCCAGAAGTGGATAACATCAGGCTTGAGCAAAGTCCTAAAGGAGATTAAGGACCAGCTCTTGTATTGGTGCTCAGCATGTTCATTTTCCTTGTTTCTAATAACAACTTTCTGAAATAGAAACTCTATTTCTCTGTGTCCAACTTTGAGAGGTGGGCTGAACAATCATCCTTCTCTGCCTGTGGGCTGTTTGAATGTAGGTAATTTTCTTGCTTTCAGAAACAGGGTCAAAGTTTTCCCCAATCATTTTATGACTTTCTTGAGAACAAAATATCCCATAGACTGGACGTGCAACTGCTTCATGCTGGCAGCAGGAAGCAGTTGGCCAGAAAATATGTACCTCAGAAGCTTTGGCAGAGTAAATGACAACTTGAAGATGATTTTCAAAACATTCATAACTCTTTTATACTTTTTAGATGTTAAAAGAGGTTTCTTATTTCAGGGATGAATTCAAAAGACAGTTTAATGCTGACGTTTCTATAAACTGCACAGCACTGGAACTATGATTGCCTTTCTATGCATTTTTAAGAAGTGTCAGTGCGATTTCTTAATACTGACGATAAGCATTGTTCCTTTGTCTTTTTTTTTTTTAATTTTTTTATTTCTTTTTAATTCTTACCCTGAAAAACACTCACGTTAGGGAATTTTAATGACTGTGGTACAATCCTAAGTTGTTATAAGGCAAAATTCTGGAGGGAACTGGCTAAAAATCACGGACAAAAGGTAGTATGGGGACAGTGGATACTGTAATTCCTTTCTCTTGCCATAAGATATGGATGTGTTTATTTGATGTGATGGCTCTTGTTTATGTTACATGAAGAATAGTGTGCAGAGGATATGGGGGAAATATGGGAATAAAAAAATATTAGCTCTCTGAAGACCTGAAAGGAAAAAAAAAAAAATCGGGGGGGACTGGGGGGGTAGGGCAGAAGGGAAATATTTTAGTCGATATTTTAGTCTTAAAGCATGAAATGATAAAATCAGAAATTCAGGGTGCAGAATTAATTGCAGTGTGCAGAGAAGCAAGTCAGGAAGAAAAGATTTTATAAATGCAGAAGAGGAAAGAGGAAGAAAGAGATAAAAATAGCCCCTTTTTTTTTCTTTTTTTTTTTAACTTAATAGGGCAAAAACAGTGAGCGGTGGATAATATAGAGAAAGCTGAATTATTCAGTTTCTGTATATTCCTGTATTAGGCATAAATGAATGACATTTCTTAAATAAGGCATAGTTAAGAAGTAGGTCTTAACCTTTCAAGAACTGCTTAAGTTTTAAACAAGATACTTTACCTATGCATACCCTGAACTGTCAGGCAGCTGTTAATGAATACCTTGAGTATATTAAATCATTATAAGGTGGGAGAATCATCAATTGGGTAATACACAATTATTTAGGGACAGTTTTGGAGTAGCATGAAATACAGAGGGAATTATAGTGTATATATTAAATATGCAGTAACAATAAAGTTTGGTCATAGAGGTTTTAATTTAGTCTGGACGCATGAGGAAGGGATAAATATCTGTTATTTCCGCTTTTATAGCTAGTGGTTAGATCATTCATGCTAACAGTTACATCAGACAACAGTACCGATGGATACTGAGATCAACTCTAAACAGCTGTTGCATCACTTTTCTTTAACATAGCATTTTTCTTGAGGAAGCAGTTAGAATTCAGTGATTTTGGAACAGTGTCAAAGGAAAAAGGTAACTGAATGCAGTTGCACACATCTGTATTAGTGTATCATAAAAGTTAAGTTAGGTATAAGGATGCTGGGGAGGGCCTCTTCATTAGGGACTGTAGTGATAGGACAAGGGGTAACGGGTTAAAACTTAAACAAGGGAAGTTTAGATTGGATATAAGGAAGAAATTCTTTACTGTTAGGGTGGTGAGGCACTGGAATGGGTTGCCCAGGGAGGCTGTGAATGCTCCATCCCTGGCGGTGTTCAAGGCCAGGTTGGACAAAGCCTTGGGTGACACGGTTTAGATTGAGGTGTCCCTGCCCATGGCAAGGGGCTTGGAACTAGATGATCTTAAGGTCCTTTCCAACCCTAACTATTCTATGATTCTATGAGCTTAAGAATATAGTTGTTAAGTGGTACATGCATACTCGGAGCTTACATGCAATGACTTAATGATGTGATGACTTGGAAAGCATGATAATATAACTCATCCTCTAATAGCTACCTTGATAGCTTCAGGGCAGTGTTTATATTCTATGTGAACTGTACTTCCTATACCAAACACACTGTTTTACAGTACTGGTGTCCTTGCACCGGAAAATTAAGAATATAACTGATTTTTTTTTTCTTTTTTTGTGAGAAAAATACTACAATTAATGCAATGTAAGTATAACAGTTCTATTAGTTCTGTCAATACAATACCTTTAATTTTAAGACTATAATAATACTGTAAAGATATAAGAGATGATGCTACATGTGTGAACGTCTCTTCTCCCTATTATTTTGTCCTTGGAAGAAGCATAAAGCTCAATTTGGAGGAGAAAGAAACTTAGTTTGTGAATCTTTTGATTACTGAAAGCCATTGAATAAATACGGTCATTAAATCACAGTGAGATTTTGGGGGGAGAGAGAAGCAGCACATATTCAAATGTTCAAGAAGTATTTTTGTCAACGGTTACAATTTGGATCCTTTATATCAACAACTCCCTTACTTCTGCAGGCATTTGCCTGTTGTGATAACTGACTTTCAGTTAATACTCCTGAGATGCTAGTCCAGAATTTTTTTCAAACATAATTAGTAGAATCTTATAATATTGTTCATGGTTTTTAAGTCTGTAGCTTCAGCTAATTATATCTAACAAGTGCTCCTGATTGCCTGAGATGTTACTGTTGACATACACATTTGTAAATACTTATCGATGAAATGTTATGATTTAGCATCTAGTAGGGTTGTTTTTTTATTAAAACAAAACACCTTAATGTCAGCACTTAAAAACCTGCATGTGATATTGTAACAGTTGCTTCTTGCAGTAGTTGTTAATATGCTCATAAGAATTCTGTCATTAGTTACGGGAAAAGCACAACACATAATGCTCTGTTCTTTGTTAGCATTGTGTGTCTATTGAGTGTGAAATGTTTTGGGAGAATAAATTGCAGATGAAATAATCCTAAACCAGTAAGAAAATTTAGATAGGATGGTATGCTAAAAGAGTGGGTATGTAACTGTAGAAATATTACTAAAATTTATTTACCTACTTTGGGCTGTTTTGCAGGAGAGCAAATTGTGTATGAGAAATTGTGTGTTTCTCATTTTTCCTTAGAAAATAATTTGGGAATAGGAGAAAGTTTGTAAGCTAAAATGAATTTTTAGTTGTCATTTCATGTTTCCTATATTTGAATAATAAAAGAGGCTGTTTGATATGTTTTTACAGTGTCTTCGTAGATCTATGTGAATTTTTTTTTTCCTCTTGAGAATGCATAATAGCATTGGACTACATAGGCAGAAAGTGGCTAGCAGGGAGCTAAGCAGGCATGAATGAAATGCTGAGTTTGTTATGTAGTTATCTGAGATGCATGTCATTAACTTTCCTTATGTCTTTGCAAACACAAAGTATATCCAAATAGAGAAGTTACAATGAGGTGACTTGTAAGTAGTTAAAAAGAAATTTAAAACATTCTTGATCTTAAAACCCTCTATACTGGTCAGAGGTTGTGTGTCATCATCCTGTGATTAGCGCTATCTCTATTTCATTGAATACCTGCAAGAGGGATCTTCTTGGAAATGCTGTTGTGTGATGATTGCAGTGGTACAACAAAAAGAGTTTTTTCCTTGTGTTAGTGTAGAAGTATAAATAGTATGACATGAATACTAGGTACTGTATTTCCACAAAACTTAACGCTAGAACTGTTGCCTCTTTGATGCTTGTTTAGGGCAAGTTCTGCATGTCGCAGAAATGAACTTTAACAGAAAAGTCTCCAGCCTTATGAAGGCTTAATTTTTGATGAATTGGAGTCTGAGTTCTGTGTCTTGTCAGATGACATAGCTGGGTCCGCACATGCAGATTCTTGCTTGCAGCAGTGGTGTGCGTTAATGGTTCAGAGGAATATTAAGATTAATTCTTCTTCATGCCTCTATTGCAATGTCTGTCTCCAGCATACAATACTGTGTATTGGAATGTCTTCCCACAACAGTCACTTCATGCTCCGTGAAGTAAAATTTGCCACTGTGTATGGGTGCAAGTGATGCAGTTTTTGGCAAACATAACAGCAGTGAGCCCCCAGACCCAAGTCTCAGTCACACTGACCTCAGACAGCTATGCTATTTGTCTTTTTCAGCTCATTTCCAAATGAGACTGCTGGATGTTACTGGCTTTCAGTGAACTTCAAGGCTAATTTGTTGTAGCTGAAGTTCCAGCATGATACGTGACCAGACAGCAGAAAATCTTTACTTCTGTTGCAAAAGGCAGTCAGTCATGTAACAACTTACTCTTTTACTTTCCTGTTACCTTAGCTACTATGCCTGGAGCAGGAGAGAAGGTCAAGTAGTCTCTCTGGCTGTTCCGTTTCCAGGGTTTTCTGCTCAAAGGAGAAATGTTAGATGGTAAAAGCTGGAATTCTATGATTCTGTGAAGGGAAGGTGCTCTCACACCATGGAAAATGGCTGTTCTATGATCTGGAGGGGATTCAAGAGAACCCCTGTATAGTCTGTGGAAGGGGGCAGTGATGTCCCTTTTTCCACTGGCTGTCTGGGAGTCAAGTTGACAAACCTCAGAATCCCAGTGCATGTGCTTTTGGTGCCTAAACCTAGGTGGCATGAATACTTCTCTCTCTCATCCTTCTCTGGTTTTCTTTCTTGGCCTGGTTGGTTAAAAAGGAGTTAATGGTTTCCTGCAGCCCTCAAGATCATGGAGATCAAGTCTGGGCTGTTTCCCAACTCTCAGCATGTTCCTTCCTCTCTGCTGGTAGCAGCAATGAGTGGAGGCCAAGGCAGGGGAGAGGGGAGATGTAAAAACCAAAGCGTAAGGTGAGTGGGAGCTATGGGGTAGGGGAAGTGACGATGTAGGGAAGCTTGTGTGCTCATGTGCCTGTGCTATTGGGTGAGCCTTGGAGTCACTTTCAGTTGGGCATCCTTTATGATGTTTTAAGAAATTATACATGACTTGCAACAACCATTTATTGGCTGACGCACATAGTAAATTGCGGGGACTAATGTGCTCCTGGGCTATACTTATCAACCCAAGTGCATGCACTTGAGGGCATCTGGTGGCCTGACAGTCACCAGTAGCTATTGCTCCTTGGAACAGGTTGTGTCTCAGTCTTGCTGAATTGCTGTCTTTCAAACCTCTGCCTTTTTCTACAGCTTTTTGTGCATTTTCTCATTGATAATTTTCACTTGAGTCTGAGTTGTTATTATTGATTTGAAATTTTATTATTGCTGAGGTTTTATGCTCCCTCACTTTTTTTTTTGAGGGAGTGGGAGGGAAGGTGGTGGTTCCTGGTTGCTCTATGGTGACTGGTTCAGTGTAGTAACAAGGTTTTCTGTGGCAGAGAATTCCTCCTTCAAATGTATGTCTGTGAGGTCTCTTGCCTGCTTCTAGATGGATTTTCTTACTTTACCTTTCAAGATCACATCAATCATTGAGTTGCATTGTGCTTCATGAAAGTGTTGGCACACGTTATTGCTTAAAACAATAATTGTGATTCAGATATGCTGGAATTCTTGTGAAATGTTTCAGGAGATTGTAGGCTGTCCCTCATTTGCTCTTTGTTTTTTTTTTCAGAGGTGCAAACATAACGGCAGTGCTTCCAAAATCTCACATTTCTGTCATGGTTTTAGGTTTTTCTCTTTTCTTCGTGAGCAGCTGAATGATATTTATTTTCTTCATTTTTTTTTTCTGGTGTTGGAATCAGTTTGTATTCTCATTAATCATAAGGGTAGAGGATTTTCAGCCTTGAATTCCAGTGCCATTGATAAATACCATGGCAGCAAATGCCTTAAGCTAAAATAGAAATTTTCACTTTCTTATGTATTATTAAAGGTAATGGTGTTAGACTATGAAGAATTAGTTTATAGGTAATAATAAAGAATGACCAGTCTGTTCCTTCCTATGTTCAAGCCAGTGTCCATTATGTATGCTTTTCTGTGAATGGAAAAATGTCTCCTTTGCTCACACTACATTGGATATAGTTTCAGTAGGGATGGGACTTACCACTACTTCAAGTGTAAATAATGAAAACTAAGAGCTTATGTAATTTCTGCCATAAATACAAGAAAAAGCCTTGTGGGCCAGTAACTTTGTCTTAGGTTTTGAAGGGGAGAAATATTTAATAAAGCTTAAATGATAACATGTTTAGCTTTTACAAAATGGGACAGATTTTTAGTCAACCATATTTTTAGTCAGTTTGGTTTTGGTAAATGGTAACAACTTCATATGTTAGTTTGAGGCTACTAAATGGGCAACAATCTGGCCAATACAGTAAAACCTAACAATGAGCTGTTATAATGGACTTGAGTCTGTGGCATGTAACTAGGTATAGAGAAAGTATACTTTATATGCAGAGCACTATTTAGCTATAGCCATACAAATAAAATTCTAGGAAGAGAGGAAAATAAATATGTACTTATGTTTGCAGTGAATAAAAGCAGTTATATAGCTAGTTTGTGCCTGGGGATAATTTTTTTAGTTTTCCCAGTGTGGGTTGTTTTGTTTGATTTGGCTGGTGGTTTTGGCATTCACATCAAGCCACTTACCTGATATGACCCACTGTAGAGAGTGGGTTATGAAGGATGTATATGAAGCGATAGCCCCAGAGGGTAAGATTGAGGAGGAAGTTTAAACTGGGATTTTGTTTGCTGTCTTTCGAGGTAATGGTACTGTTCAGCCTCTTGAAAGTATGAAGAGGCTCAGCTCTTGAGTATCTGCTCAGCTCCTTATGTCAGTGTACTACAAACATGTAATTCAACCTGGTAACAGCACTGGATACTTTGAATTAGCTGGAAAGTTAAAAATTGATTTTTCAGTGTTGTAGAAGTATAATCAGTTTGGTTGAGTTCATGTGAATGATTTCAGATTTTATTGTAATCCCATCTTTACTTCCCATGATTACCCAAGCAGTCTTGATTCCATGTATTCAAGTTGAAATGGAATAGATTTACGATTCTGATAAAGCATCAGACTTTCAATCCTGGACGTTTATGAACAGTTTTCTGAATTTGTGGATTTCCACATTTGGTGTACCAGTTTGTGCCCAGTGTGTTTATATGAACATGTATGAAGTGGCTAAAATTGCACATTAGTAGTAAGCATCATTGTGAGACAGGATGAAGGATGGGAAAGGTAGCATTTTGCCCTTTGGTCCATTTCAAAATCCCTGTTTCTGTCTTGGTTTAGACAAAAAGCTAAGCTTTGATCTTAGGCTATTCGTTCCTTACTTTTATTGTCTCCATACAGATTTTCTGTGTGAACAGTTCCGTTAGCTTCAGTGATTTTTGAGTTTCCTGGGAAGAATTTGGACTGACTTTATTTGTATTATATCACCCAACTAGAACTCTCCCAGTGGTATGGCTATATAAAACATAGCTCTGAGTGGGTGACAAAGTAACAGGTATTGTGTTCATTTAGGAAAAATAATTATTTTATCATCAAAAGAATTTCAGCATTTTCAGGATATTAGCAGGATAAAATATTTTGACACATCTTCAGAATGTTTCTACAGCACTAAATGTGACTTTGTCTCTTAACAAATAAAAAAAGAAAAAAACAAACCTAAAAGGACATGTCTTTTAATGCTGGCAGCTAGACATTATATATTAATTTTTAAATCAACCTTCTCATGGCATTTAGAAAGCAGCTATTTTGGTTGCTATGATTGAGGTCAGGAGCTCACTCATAGCACTTGTGGTGCATGAGTTTGTGTACACTCTTCTGAATTTTCACGGCAGACTTCCAGACACTTCTGCTGTCATGGGTAGCTGCATCAAGCACCTGTGTTTTGGATTTTGGGTATGTATCTAATGCCATTTCCTCATAGCCTCAGTTTTGATATAAAATTCCCCTCTGGGAATTAAGATCCATTCAGTATGCATAAGACTTTAATATGCAATATCGTACTACTTTTCTTGTTGACTTCTAAAATGCAAGAGCAGGTTCCAGATTCTAATGGAGAATCTCTTGCCTTCATGTTTTATTAAGGCTCTTGTGCTTTGATGCTTGAGATGAATTCAGGTGAATAAAGGTGGCATGTTGAATTGTAAGTCATGTTGCCTTAGAAGCATCTGAATCATTGCCGTTTTCCCAATGATTTTTGTCTTGCTTTTCTTGCTGCTGTGTTTTGCCCGCTTGGGAATGTGTGACAGATTTGGATAACAAAAATTGCACTATTGTGTCCCAGTAAATGCACTGGTAAGCCATGAGATCCTATTGTTTGTAAAGCATATTTATAGTTATTTAATTGTAGAATTCTTTGTAAGACAGAACTGGCAAACAGGATTTTAGCTGAGAATTAGAAATCAGAGAATTTTGAACTCTTAAATAGAAATAAAGTGTCAGCTTTAAGTGGGGAAAAGTGGTTGGTTGAAACTACCATAGCCTTAGGACTAAACTAAAATGAAACAAAAGCTACCATACTTTGCCATGTACAGTCTTTAGATTTATCTTGTTTGATACCATTTTTCTCAAAATTCTTGGAAGTGCAGTCTCCCTTTGGCACACTTGTCTCCATACAGCCACTTCAGTTTGCAGCAGCTTCTTTCCTCCAGGAGGATGATTGTAGTTATTTGCTGGAAGTGC
This sequence comes from Pezoporus wallicus, assembly GCF_028554395.1. Lineage (NCBI taxonomy): Eukaryota > Metazoa > Chordata > Aves > Psittaciformes > Psittacidae > Pezoporus > Pezoporus wallicus. Next base: position 9,075,542 of record NW_026637663.1, read on the forward strand.
TTCTGTTCACTCTTACATTCTGGAGGAGTGAAGCTGCTTTCAGCAGCTGACAGTGGTTTCTGACCAGTGTAAATACTCACTCCTCTGTCCTGAAGCAACTGAACAGCAGGCAAAACATTCCTGTTTAAGACTTTGTGACCAACACTCTTGAGACACCAGGTAAAAAGGATGTAATGCCACAGTTTAGAATACTCTAATGTGGATTTAATGTTTTGGATTATGCCTCAATTTTCTAAACTATACTTTTTAATTGCTCTCTTGAGTGTAAGCAACATCTTACAATATTGCAGAAACAAAAGCCAAAGGACATCTTTGTATCTTAATAATGCTAGTGGTATTATAGTTATTTCTGGAGTCTGAAGTCATTGCATGCACTTCAGAAGCCATTATATGTCTTACATGTGTGACTGAATGTGCTTTATATTTGCTTCAAGACTAAATTTTCTAAGTGCATTAATTTATTATATCATATCACCAAATTTTTGCTAAGTCAGGATGATGCTAGAGTTTAGATCTTGTGCTATAGGTCTTTTATCTTGTATTGGGTAAGTCTACATGGAAATTGGTATTCTTTAAAATGGTTTTTTTTTGTTTATTTTTTTCTCCCCCCCGCCCCAAGCAACTGAATCACTGAAAACACAGGTTCATCTGTATAAATGTAGCATTGTGACAGTTACTCTACTGCACTTTAAAAATCATTTAATAGCTGAGTATCTCAGACTGTTATTGCCTATATATACTCAAGGCTTCCCTGTGAAGTAAGGAAACATTCCTCTCAGGTTCTTGTAAAAATGGTATTCAAAAAGGTCAAGTGGGCAAACGTTGCTTGGCTATATTGCAAGCCAGTTGGGAATTGAACTTTTGACCTGGATCCCTGTCCAAAGGAGCCAGTCATTTTTAAAAAATGCAGAGCAGTGTGAGCTGGTGATACTGAGGTATTCTGCCTGTGTATGAGGTTTTATGCTTCAGGGAGAACCAGAACTGGAGAGTTGTGACTTTCAAGTATAGTCTCTCAGAAGAATATCTCCTGACAGCCTTTGCACAGGCTGCGTGCCATTTAGGAAATGCTGTGTGTTGTTTCTAAGCAGTCTTCTGATTCTTGTTAGGAGCAACATCATAGTGCTGCTTTGTTCAAGAGGAAATACTTCAGGTTCTAGTAGATTGGTAGCATCTATTTCAAAAGTATTGCAAGTTGAGGTGTTTTCCAAGAGAAGAAAATGGTCTGACAGATCACACTGTAGTGATCAGTGAATTACAGTATGACATTTTTTTGAAGTATGGTCCCTTAGGAACAGGTTTTCTTCAAAATTGTAAATTATATCTGCAATTTGAACACAGTATTTCTGTATGTATAAGGTTAAATTTGCTACAGTCACGATTGGTTTTGTAGTATATTATTGAAATGGATGCTTGCAAAGCAGTTTTTTTTTTCTTTTGCCCTTTCCTCCCTCAGATTGGTCTTTCAGTTGCTTTTGAGAAGTATAGTTGCTTAATTTCCCTTGTTTGCTGTGTAACCTACTGATGTTGCAAGTATCTGCTTCATTGTCTCTTTTGTGTTCCTACCCCTTATCCCCACAAAACACACAGGAAGGAGCTTTGGTACTGCAAAGGACCTAACAGAAGAAATAAGATCATTAACATCAGAGAAGGAGGGGCTGGAAGGACTTCTCAATGAACTGTTGGTTCTGAGTGCCAGAAATGTCCGAAAACTAGAGAGAATCAAAGATGATTACACCAGACTGAAACAAGAACTTGAAGAAGGAGAGACTGCCTTTGGTAAGTAGTTCACAAGCTCTTGCAGCTTTTGCTCAGTCATGAGATCCTAGATGTCTACAGGGTTTGATGAACCATCCTGAATTTCATGAAATGCACTGATCTTTCTGAGGTAAGTTTGGCCAGGACCTAGATAAGCATTATGCTGAATATGCTCTCAGCTGTTTCCCCTTGAGGTGAGAGAGTCTGAGCGGGAGAAGGGTATCCCAGCAACATACAGATTTTTGAAATCTCTTAGCCCTGTTCCCAAAAACTTTGTTTTTTAAGCCCATTTTTATGATAGTGATGATGATATTGTGCATGTATTTACATACGGAGAAACGTGGTCTTTTATGTGGAAGCAGTAGATGTGGCTGGCTGTGACAATAGCAATGCATTTAGGATATGTAACTAAATTTTTAGTGTATATATATATAAAACACTTGGTGATGAGTCTGAATATACAAGGTGCAAGGGATGGCTAGTTCAGAAGCCAAGAGTTCTCTTTGTAAATTTAGTTTGAGTTGGGGTTTAAACAGCTTGCCAAATGCTTCTCACATGTAACTGTAAGCAGGGTGCTTGGGTTGTAGTGTCATGGTGGAATTGGAGAAGTTCTCTGGAATTACTGTGAAAGCTACTGACAAATTAACAAACAGCACAGTTGTTCCTATACTTGACTTAGCCTCTTATCTGCTGTATCCTCTCCTGAAGTTAAGCAGATAAAGTGGCCTTGCTGCTTGATTAAATGAAAAGGCTGAATAACATTTAATTGACTACAAATGTACAGTTACTATAGTTACCTCTAAACAGCTAAGTATAAATCTGAGAGCTACTTTAAAGCTTTTGGGGTTTGAAATGTCTTTCCTTTTTCCAGATCTTATAAGGTGGTTGAAGAGAGGAAAGCACCTCTGTTTTAAAATTATATGAAGTTTCTTCATAGGCAGATGGATAAGCAGAGCTATCCTAGAAGCAAAGTTTTGTAGGCACTTGGATATGTCTTACAACAATGTTTTAAAAATGCATAGAAGAATATATATATGCACACATGCTACTAGAGAAGAGCTTGCTTTCTTAGAAACTAGATAAAAATTCTAAAAAAGATTCCCCAGATCAGTGCATTGTGATCCAAAGTTGCAAATGCACACCAGGCAATGCTTCCTCATTGCTTGGGCTTCCAAGTGAGTTGAAGAGGGTTCTGACCTTCTAATCCACTCCTTTGTTTCTAGGACAATTAAACTTTTGATAATACGCATGTGCTTCTCATTTGTACTTTTCTGCAGCAGGTTTTTAAACAAAACCTCTGCAAGACTCTAGCTGATGTAACAGAATTAGTAGTGGTTCACAGATATTTTTTTTCTTTCCATTTTGCATATATGTAGCTGGAATGAGGTGTCTTCTTGGTCTGACCTCTGCTGTCCTAGAGTTTATGGCAGTAAATTGCAAAATACTGTGTTTACTACATGGATTATTCTTTTAATTTATTGTGATTCTGTAGGCGCAAGGAGAAACTTATCCTTGTGTAAAATAAAACTATCAAGCAGATACTAGTCAGAGACACAAATGAAAATCTGAGATCTTTCTTTTTCCTCATCTCTGCCCTCCTTGTGTGTTGTCTGCACCGTTTTCTGCTTTAACAAATGAAAACTCACGTAGGTTTGAGAACACTAGTATGAGTTTGGTAACAACACATTTAACTGAACGTAAGCCTTCTGGTACACTCTGGAAAACAGTATCTAGATTATATCTCAAAGACAGTATCCACCCTTATGAACCAGTTGTTATTTTGTAAAGTACTTTTATATTTGGAAAAAAAAGCATGAACAATTGGAATACGATTTTGTTACCATTCGTTTTGGCTGTTGTTTAAAAGAACTGTAGATAATTGTGTTGGCTTTGTCTGCACTGTGAAAGGTGAAATTTGAGTCAGGGTGGCCAAGCTGACTTAATGCACGTCCTCAGGCTTTGTGGTTCATTTACACAAGTAAAATCTGTGTTGCTGTTGAGAAAGGTTGTTTTTGCCTTTTACTTGTGTTTCTTCCCCATCCTGTATGCCAGCGCAGACCAGAAGCCTGCTACAGCCTGGGCATCAGTGCCCCCGTGAGACCCACTAGTGCCTGGTGGGAGGTCCAACATCAGCACAAGGGATGCAGCAGGGGCATGGGGCTTGTGATGCAGGGTGTGCTGACCCCTTGGTTTTGGGGATAGTGTGATTTTGGGAGAGTGTAGTCTGACAGAAAAATGATTTCTGTTCTTTGAGCTACTAGTGCAGCATGTGCTCAGCTGCTCTGTGCCATGGGTAAAATTAGAATGAGTGGTACCATTGCTTGGTGAAGCCTGTTCTTGGTTAGTTTGACTTCTCCTTATAGTTAGAAGCCAGTGAGAGAAATCCGTTCTCCACCTAATTCTACTAGCTGAGGATGTTACTGTCCTCTGGCTTTTCTTTCTAGCTGCCTGCACAGATTTCATTAGGGAACCCTTCAGGCTATGTGAACTTAAACAGCAAAAACAATTTGGGCTAGGCTGGCTGATCTGCGTCCTGGTGTGCAGTAGGGATGTACCTGTGATTCCTCTTCATGACACAGCTGTGCTATGCTTTGGCTCAACACAATGAAATAGGTGTCTGTCTGTAACTAAACATAGGTTACTCAAAGTAATGCAAAGAAAGTGGTTTCTTGGTCTCCTCGTTTTGAAGGCAAATGAATGCTAGTTTAAGTAAGTCAGTTGGTTTAAATGTCTTTTGCTGTAGAAAGGAGATGCTTCATTTTTCTTTGGGAGCAGTAATCAGATCAACTGGAGCTGTTGTTTCCTCTCATTCTTGCTTTTGTATTATTTCCAGGGCATAATCTTCTACTTCTTCTGCATCGGGAGCCCTCCCTTTTTTTTAATAGAACCTTAAAACCTTCTGTGCAGGTATTGCTCCTACACATGGCTGTTTCTCATCTGGCACTTGAACTGTTATCTTTTGTGCCTGTGAACTTCTTGAAAACTTTTTTTTTATATATATATATATATATTTTTTTTTTACTGAAGGTAATACTGCTTTGTCTGGAAAACATTGAAATGCTGAAATATGTGTGTATGTTTGTCTTTCTCTTGTGTATAAATTGGTAACCTTTTTTTTTACTTCATTAATAATTGTTGATTTCTCACAGTAATGCAGGTACAAGGAAGCAGACGTCAAGGGAAGAGACTTAATCACACAATAATCAGAGCTGGAATTTTAAGTAGGACACATCATTAGCATGTTAATGAATTTTCTCACTCTATGCCAGCTGCCCAAGTATAAAAGATATTGCAGATGCAGTGCAAAAATCAGGCCTGGCTTACTGCGCTGAGGGCTGTCAGTACTACCTATAATGGAGATTTGACAAAAATCCTTTCATATTTTTAGAGGTACTCAAAAATGTTTTCCCTATTGGATAACAGAAGCATTGACAAGTAACACCATGTATGAGCATTTTAGGAAGAATAGTATTAATTTGCCCTTTAGACACTTTCTTCTGGGGACATCAGAACACTTGGTAGAAAGTGGTGAACTGTTACAGCCATTTTACAGATAGGAGAGCCAGAGACTCGGAGGTCATGCAGTTTTACCTGGAATGGTGGTGAAACAGTTTCCCAGTTGATGCTGCAGCATCAGTCATGATTGAATTAATGACTTGCAATAAACAGATTTGAAATCAAGTGATACTCTGTGTGAGCTTTGCATTCTTCTATACTGCAGGTATTTCTATAGCTTAAGACATACAATGTTTATGGGAAAAATCACCGAAGGTCTGAGCTTTACTGTTGAGCAGACCCGCCTTACAAAATCGGAAGGTCCTGTTATGGCAAGGAAAAGAACTGCTTTGCAGCCCAAACCAACAAAATCCATGTTCCAGACAAGTGAAGCTTAATTACTTGCCTGTCTGCCAAAACTGCTGGATTCTGCTTATAAATTCTGGCTTGGATTGATTCACATTTGTAGCCCAGGAAATGAAACCTACCCTCTTGGTTTCCTCATTACCAGTACTGACAGGCAAGTTTTCCTGCCTTATTTGGTGAATTCCTTTTCTGGCTGCACTCAGCTGTTTTCTGCCTCTACTTTACACTTTTGGGAACGCATTTCCTTGTAAATAATGTATCTGTGCACAGAACTGTGGTGGGGGGACAGTATTTTGCTATCTAATTGCTAGGCTGTGCTTGCCAAGTCATCTTAAGTAGGATTTCTATACTGAATTAATTTCTAGAGGAAATACAAAATAAAGGCTAACCCACACATCAAAATAGCTGTTTGACCCTTTTTTAAACCATAGTTTGGAGGTTGGTATTTCAGTCTGTACTGCTCAACTGTCATTTCACATAATTGAGGTTTATAACCTTAGAAACTGGTTGTGTAAGTTCTAAAGCTCTTACTAGCCTGCTTGTAGAGTGAAGCTTTCTGGAATTGAACAGATACATTTATTGAATAATGAATTAGATGGAGCAGAGGTTTTTTTTTTCTAGGATGCTGGAATTTTCTTTCACGCTCAGATTTTTTTTCTCCTGATCAATCGCACACTCTGTGAGCTTGCACAAAATACCTCATAGCTTTCTGTCCTCTAACAGAAGAGAAACCTATTTGAATCTATTTTTTAATTTGCCTTTTTTTTTTAAAAATAAAAGATGTTTTAACTTAGCTACTTATGAATAAAAATGTTAAGAATGTACTTCAAAAAATAGCAAAAGTTCTCATAGTCTTTTTACAGTCATTGTTTAAAAAGCTGTGTATTTGGCTCTTGTGGAGGATGTAATTAAGTAGTCTAAAGCTTAATATCAGGTGGACAGCAGAAATCACTAGTGGTGCTGCTTAAAGCAATATTGGCTTTGAATATGGGAATATTTGTGAAAGGTAGGCTCTGTACTGCATATGCAATTATATAGAATGTGACTTACCAAACTGTTAATGACTGTTTAATGCAAAGTGTTTTTATTCTCTTTCAAAAATACTTTATTCTGGCAGATTCAATGTTCAAAGTCTTATAATAGCATGTGCTTCCCACTGGGAACTCTTTTTTTTTTTTTTTTTTTTTTTTTTTTAGTTTAATAATTTGGCTTTTTACTAAAAGCCATTCTACAAAAGCATGTGTATTTCTCTTCATAACTGATTTTTGTAATGCTTTTTGAAAATGTATGAAGATTATTAAAAACATTATACTGCTTATAATTACTTTAAAAAAACCCGAAACATTTCAGTATCTGCCTATGAAATGAGAAAAAACTTAATTCCATGTTTTGCTTACTGATTTTTCAGGTGGTGTTTTTAATTTTGTTCCTCAGTGCTGGTTTTTCTGCATCAAATAGGTTTTCCATATTATTTCCACAGTTCATCCTGTGTGTAAGTGATTATCTGATTCCAAACTGAAAAGCTAAACCTTTTGATTGCTTCTGTTTAAATAAATCATTAAAGGAGAGCCATGCAATGTGTAACAGATGGGCTTCCATGAGGAGAAAGCTGTTCGCAGTCTCATTGTGTGTCCACTTCTAATTTGTGCAAGGTCATTATGTTCTGCATGTCATACCTATATGAAATGCTTGTTATTCAAGTGAATGGTGAAATGGAATGGCTTATTGCTTTTGCCTATAGCCATCTCTATCTAAACGGCAATCTTGTCAGATTTAGCCAGCATTCACCCCATTTAGCTTTCACCAAAAAGTATAAAAGCCTTGGTGATGATGCAGGGATAGTACTGGCACTGCAGCTGGTAGCATCCTTTATTCTCGGCTGACATTCAGCTGGTACTCCAAAATAGTGCTGAGCAGCCCTCTGTCAGGCAACACGTAAAAGCCAGGTCCACGTAAGAAGAGAAAAGGAAAAAAGAAAACAACAAACCCAAAAAGCCTAACCTTGCAGAGCTCCTTTTGTGTTGTCATGGCCAAATACAGCATGAGTAATTGCACTCTGCTCATCAGTATTCTCTCTGCTGTTTCTTTTGAAAAATTGGTATTTCTGCATTTGCTTGGACTTGTACTGTTATGCATATTATACGCTTATCTGCTTTTCATTGTGAGCATGATTCTCATTTTCTTCAGTCAGTTTTAAAGCACTTGGGATCTTTCAGGTTAAGTATACCCATATACATCTTTTTGTCTTACAATTTTGTGATGGTAGTCATTGCATTTTGAGTTGTTGCCCAGCTTTGAGGATTAAATTCAGATGAATGGTTTTCATTCCATATCAGACTTCCACAAAAATTTATATAAAATAAGTAAAATAATTCTTTTAGTAATATCATCTCTGTTAAATAATACTTAATTGTAAGTAATTGAGGGCTTTTTGTGTTATGGAATTGCTTTTTTTGATAACTATTATCTGCAGAATTTAGAAATATATAATGATTAAGTTCTGCTAAGCTCTTCCTGAAATTAAAACTTTTAATGCATTTGTATTTTAGACATTGATTTTTGTCAGGATTGAAAAGATTGGAAACCAGTCTGGTTTAGGATAATTGCTTGCTATATGTCTTGAGTCACTTATAATGTGTTTTTTATAATGGTGATTATAAAGGTCATCTTGTCTGCTGTTGTTCATTTAAATATGTAAAATACTTCATAATTTTCACTTGGAGGATAGTGGTTTAGTTTGTATAAATGCAATGGAGGTATTAAATTTAATCTGACCATTCTGTATAATTAGATGCAAATATCTGTAATTCAGGAAATACGAAATACATGTTCAGGCACCTTGAACTGACACAGCAGCTTGGTTCAAAGCCCACTGATATCTATGGGGGTCTTCTGATTAGGCTGTTTCTCTGTTGCTGCCCAGAGTTGAGCTTCTTTTCTCTCTCTTCTGAGATCTGATGGTATTAACTTTATTGAAGTGTTTAATATATCTGTGTTATACTCTTTCTCTGTAGGTAGCAGCGTGACCTAATTACACACAGAATAACAGCTCATCAAACGACCTGGTATTTTTTCTAGTTGTAGAGGTGGTTATATACTAGGTACAAGAAATAAAGCTTGGTCAGAAGTTTTGAGCTGTCTCTTATCAGGGAAAATGATGATCTCTTTAACCAGGATAATCAATAGACAGGAAGGCTTTCTAAGTTGTAGCGCTGCAGAAATATAAAGTGGCTCTGCTGGAATCGTGGAAGTGCAACCTGATGTTGAAAAGTGTTACTGAACAGCCTTCTGCTGCAGTGAGAGATGGTTAACCTCAACCCACAGTGGAATGTGCATACTTTAGTGTGCTGGTGTACATACATACAAACAAACAAGCACGCAGAAAGTCTTGATGGTATGCCAGGCAACTTTTTCCTCTTTACCTGGAATGCTATTGCCAGCTATATACACAGTGCATTAAAGTTTTGAGGTGTCTGTAAATATCAAATTATTCCTAGTTTGCTGTCTTGTGCTCTAGGCTTCTGCGTTACTTCTCTTAGTTGAGCTGCTCCAGCTGATTGAGTTGCAATCATATGAAGCAACATAGATTAATGAATCTGGAATAAATTTGGAAGTGTATGCCACCAATTTTAACCATTCTTCATTAGATTCCAGTTCTGCAGCTGCATCTTCTGTGGTACTGGGCTGATTGAACTGCTCCCTATTTTTTTTTTTATTTTTTTTTTTTTATGCCTATGTTTTTTTTTTTTCAGGACAAAAGAGGTGCTAAGATGCCAAAAAAAAAAAAAAAAAGTGTCTTTGCACCAGCCAGATGAACAGATTCCTGTGCAACTACTTTTGCATGACACTAGCCGTGGTGATCTCCAACAGACCTTCTTTAATGTCTACCACTTCTGGAGTTTGAGCAGATAGTATTGTCATGCTACTGAACTCTCTGATTTATTTCGTTGTGAAGCTCTCATTTTCCTGATGGTGTAGAGCTGTCATTCCTGTACATTCTATTAAGAGAATTACAGTTTAAGCAGAAAGGTAAAGTTGTGTCTGACTGAAGCTGCTTGGAGGCAGGCAGAAAGGTGAAGTGTGTCCGAGGATGATGGGGTGCTCAGAAGAGAACTAAGAAAACTGCTGATGTATGTAGTTACACTTAACAGATAGAATGGCATTACTTTTCAAAGCAAAGTGAATACTGCTTTCCTTGTCTCACAGGTGAGGTAACTGGGACACTCAGGTAATTGGTTTTGAGGTTCGGTTCATTTTGCCATTTTGTATACCTGTGGACTGTATGTATTTGGTCTGGACCTGTTGGATGGGATTATGGCATGTATTTGAAATCTTGATCTTGAAACATGGTTAAAAGTATGAAACCAGTGTTTGACCTGTTAAAGACCCAAAGCCTTATTGAAAAAGTGGGTAAACAGTTGGCCTAGTGTTGCTAACATGCATATATTTTGAGGTCCCCAAAATGGGCAAAGGGCTCTTCAGGATTCTTTGTCTCATGGACTTTCTTTTTGAGGATGAGTATAGAGATTGATTGGATATTTAAGGAATAGTGTCACTTTGTTTTCAAGTAGCACTTCAGTGAAGCCAATTTCAGGCAGTTATCCTTCCAAAGATTCAGCCTTTCTGCAGATTGAAAGTAAAAATAGTGCAGCATTTTACATTCAGTTAATGTTTTGGATTTTATTTATTTTTTTTCACTGTAAGCAAGAAAATGTTGGCTTGGGTCATCTGGGATCACTGATGTAAAATTGATGTTCTAGGACAAGGTTATACTGCTGCAGAACCAGAGAGTGAACATATTGTTTAACTTTTTAGTTATGGGTTATGTTTTCACATGTATGTATTTTAATGCAAAATCTAGCACAGTAATACGTTTCCACCCAGAAGTTCTCATTCAGGAGTTTTGGCAGTGTTCTTGAGTTGCAGCATACAGGTCTAATTCTGTGCTTGCATAAATGCATGCAATTTGTAAAGAACTGTACCTCCTTACATTGATGGTAAATTAATGTCTGACTGAATGAAAACTCAGATAATTTTCTGAGACATTATCTTTTATCTTTGCTTTGATATCAACTCGCAATATTTAGATATGGCCTCTAGGAGTACAAACATCTAAGCAAAAGAAACCCTTGAGTTACCATTACATTGGGAATACAGCATGTCCCTCATGAAATACAGGTTGTTTTTTGTTTTTTGTTTGTTCCAGATTTTGTTCCTGCTGATTGTCAGATGCAGATTAGTCAGCTCTTTCTGCCTCATTCTGTCTTGCTCTTAATTGGCTCAAAGTTTTCTTTGAGGTATTTGCAAATACAGTAATAAAGATGCGAGCTAAATGAAGGTTTCTGTAATTAAGGTACTGTAAAATAGGAATATTATTATCCTTTACTGACTTTTTACTTAATAATTATACACTTAAAATGAATTAAATGGCTATCTGCTGTATAGTTTGCTACTTGAACAACCGAAGGGTTCCAAGAATGCTGCAGGCTTTATACCAACAGATATAGAGAAGTATAACCAAATCTGGAGTAATGGAAAGATGGAGAAGGCATAGTATCTGTTGATAAAAACGGTATAAAAGCACTGAATTTGTAATCCTCCCTAGAACAGCTGGTTTTTATCCCCCAAATTATTTTAATACTACATGTGTTATGCTAAAAAAGGCTTTATTGTAGAAAACCTCTTCCAATTCACATCTTTCACCAAGATACACAAGTGGAAATACAGAAACTTTAAATGGAAGAGAGAGATATTATTTGTTCTGGCTGTGATTCCCCAGAGAGAGTATTTATAATTTACAATTCTTGCTCTTTATTCTCTAAGCTTTTTGTCCTTTCTGTATTTCTATTAAATCCTAACTGATTACTGTGAGATGATGGAAATATTATTTAGAGCAGAGTTAAGTACCTTGTATCTCCTGTTCAGAAATTTAAAGCTTTCATCACATAAATTTCGTCCTCCCGCTATCCTTGGAGACATAAACCAGAGTAAGTGGCAGAAAACCAAGGAATTGCTAATGCCTGGAGTCAGGAGCTAGAATTTGGTACCCTTAAGTTTGATTTCTCTTCTTACTAGAGAAGGAAGAGAGTTTGCTCCTGTTTCAGTTGACTTGTGCCACAGTTTCCTTGTATGAGGACTTGAGGTAATGACTGTTTGTGTTACAATTATGTTGTGAGGTCTGTGGTCTGCAGACTCAAGCACAGGAGATGGTAGTAGGAGGCTATAGTATAAGACCAGCGATTTTGCCACCAGTAATTGTGCAGAATCTGTGGTCCATGTGCAGCAGCTAGTGATTAGTTACTATTTCTGAGTACCTGTTAGATGTCAACTGATAGGCTGTGATCCTGTAAGAAATACATCAAACTGGGTACTTGAAAGCCTACTCTTATTTTGTTGTTGTGTTCAAATCCTGGTATATTTCTTTATACAAAAATATTGTAGTAGACAGAATATAATTCAAACTTTCAATGATACCAAATGAAAAGAAGATTCAGTCTTTGTATTTGCAGAAAGTATATTTGGTTTGATGTGCATATGGAAGGCTTGGGTAAAGATAAACAGACAGTGTTTGCCAAGCTGCAGAAGATTAGACAGTTCAGTACATGTTGGAATTATCAGCTGGAGGACACATTGCATAATTTGGACTACAACCTTTATACATTTTTGGCTGGAATATACCTCTTATCTAGTGAGGTGCACTGAAACATAATTAACAGTGCAAGCTGGAAATGACAGACTGAAACTATGTGTTCTTCTGTGCAGATAAACAATCCTATATCTAGATAAGAAGTCATAGTAACATATTCTCTATTAATTTTTTTTCCAGTTCCTGTATTCTCAAACACTGTATAGAGTTATCTGTGCTCTGTGCCAGAGAAAAGCAAATAGGCACTAGCCATGTGTCCTATGGGCTTGATTTTAAGAAACTTTGAAAAATGTTAAATCCTGCCGAAATTAGCAAATCTCTTGCTCTTGATTTTGAATGTTTTGTTTGAGAGAGAATTTTGAAAATGCATGGACACAGAAATTCTGGTCCACTGGTATCAATGCATTTTGCTTCCAGTTTCACCTCTGGCATTCTGCTATGTTGAAGCTGCAGCATCCATTTCTGACCTAAGCTGTTTGGGTGCGGGTCCACTTACTCTGATGGAAATGCTGTCAACATAAGAAAGAGCAGAAATTAGTCAGAAATTCGTTTATCTTTGAAATCCTTCAGTTTTATCACAAAATGATACATTTTGCAGTTGGTAGGCCTCTCCTGTGAAAGAAACTTTCTATTTTGTAATTTTTAAGCTAAAAGCTAATTACTTTGGGGTTTAGTTCAGTGAACTTCTATCTTGTTGACTTCTGTAAGTTTTTTTCTATTTTAGGATAGTTGTTCTCTGTAGTTAGGAGAAAAAAAATATTTTTGTAAGTCTGAGTATTTGCAATGTGGTATTTCCAACAGAATCATCTGTAGCATTTAGTCTTGTTATTGCAGTAGAATGACCTGAGTGAAACGTATATTGCTCTTGTATTCTCAGGTTTCCAGTATACAGTCTTGTGGGTATAAAAATGATTTTGTAAATTCTAATCTAGCGATCAAAATAAAAATTTGCATGTCCCAGGAGAAAAAATGTTAAATCCCCAATATGAAGTTTATTCGCTCTGTTCACTACCTGTTAAAAAAGCTGTGTAATATACCATCATTCGTGAGCTCATTAAGTGGTCAGCCACATTCTTAAGTGGGGCGATATTATTCTAGTGGGAGAGATGCCTTTAAATAAGCCTTAGACACTGACTGAAATATCCAGAATGGTGGTGTTCTTTTAAGCACTTTAGATGGCATTATGACATGGGTGTGAATATTTGCTAACATAGCTCTTTTTTCTCAGTGTGCTTTCTTTTTATGTGCTGGGTAATGACAATCTTGGGAAAACTTAAAAAAGAACAAAACTAGAGCAGGACACAACATTCCTGCAGTCTTCTGGTGCTGAAACAGAGGTTTTGGCAGTTTCTGCAAGTACTTGACTCAGTCCCTCGCCAGCACCAAAAAATATAGATGACGTGTCAGTGTCATAGCCTGAAGATGCTTCATGAGCAAATCGGCCAAGACTCAAAAAGATTTTGCCTACAAACTGTTTCCAATGCTGGTTATAGACCAGAAGACATTGAAAAATAGAAGTCTGTGTATCTGAATAGCTTTTGCCAACGAGACTGGTTAGAATCAGGTATGATACCCTCTGCCATCGCAGGCAGCCTGAGACAGTATTGTACTTTTGTTCTGGTGAGTAAGAGCATTTTCCATTCCCTTGACTTGAGTTTTTCTTGAGTAAAATGGGAGTGTGTTTGTACTGATCACAGAATTTGTTTATATAGCAGTTGGAAGGAAAAAAAAATAATAAAAGGAATTTTAGATTGCAATTTGAATTAGTCTTTCTCATAAAAAAATAGATACTTTTTTTTTCCCCACTGTGAGTAGCTTTTTGTCTAATGTTGGCAAAAGCTAGAACTTGAAAATTTTTTAACATTTATTTCATCTATTTTGGAATGTCATAGATGGCACTCAATGATGGAATGAAGTCTGTACTTTCAAAAATTGAAGAGAATTTGTAGAGCAGTAATAGGAGATGAAAGGGTTGGGAAGACAGCCTAGTCATGGGAGACTTAACGTATTTAGTGCGTCTGCTCAGCTTAATGAACAGAGATCTGAGATCATTGATGGCAGTCTGCAACTGCCTGCTCATAGACCAGAACTGATAGTGGAAAGATCTTTATGGTGTTACACCAAAGCAGAAATGATCACTTCTAATGGTTAGCAATTGAAGCTTGACAACCTTAGGTTTAAAAAGTGAGTCATTCACCTTTTAACTGACAAGACAATTAGTTTTTGCCAGAGTTCAGCAAAGATTGCTGTAAATTTCCAGTAACTGTTTGGGTTTTTTTTCTTTTTTTTTTTTTTTTATACCTGGTTCCAGCTGGAATGAATTCAGAGAAATCTTACTGCCTGTGTTTCAGAGATGACCAGGATCAGTGAATTCAATAATCTCTCTTAGACTTGTATGCTGGAACTGTTGTTTTATCAATATGGTAATTAGAGAAGTTATTCCTATTTTGGTATTTTTTGTAGGTGAATGAAGCCCAATGCAGAATGCTATTAGCACTTTCAGTTGTTGTTATTGTTCACTGGGTTCTGTGGCAACTCCTGGTTCTTTTCCTGCCCCTGTTTTCTTTAATTTTTAATTTACTAACTCCCAGTACTTTTTCCAAACTCTGCATAATTTATTTTCTTACCCAGTTTATGCTCTGAAATTATTTTCTTACAGTTCAATAATTCATTGAAGTTCTGTTCATCTGAGCTCCTAATCACACAGAACACAGTTTCACACCTTTCCCAGGGCAGTGTGCAACTCACCACCACTGCACTCTCTACCTGAAAAGTTTATTTTTGAAAGAAGCTGCCATGCCCAAGTCAGAGAAGACTTGTTTAATTCCTCAAAGGCACAGTATGTATGTGTTATCTCATTCTTATGCTGCTTGTATTTTGCCTCTCATGGTGACCCCTGCTGCGGTTACTTGTGTAGCGTATGAGTGGATTGGTTAGGGAGATAGAGACTGCAGGAGAAAAAGGAACACTCTAAAAGCTTAGAGCATTTTACAAGCTGTCTGCCTGACCTTGAAAACCAATATTCAGTGGTCTAAATGGAAGATGTATTCACAGTTTTGCAGGATAAAGTACTAGGGCAACCAGGATCCTTTCTTGTGTTAGAATACTTTGTTGCAGTGCTAAAATGCTGTACTGCAGCTGAGAACCATCAGGGTATACATTTATTAGTTCATTCTCCTTCTGTAGCTTTCCCCTAGGTAGGGTATCAGGCATCCTTTTATGCCTTTCAAAGAAATATAAAGAAGTGAGAAAATCTGTATCTTTTTAAAGTTCTCCTGGGTTTTGGGAGTTGTTCTGAACCTCCAGAGTCTGTAGTCTTTGGCATTCCTGTGTTTATTTATTATCCCTTTTTCCAGCATTAAGCATTTTGCAAAGCATGTGCTGTAATACTTCCCCATCTCTGATAAATGCTATGCATCTCTGCAGCAGAAAAGAAGTTTTAACCTTTAAAATCTGGGTATTAAATTGTTTACAACTTTTCCTTTTGTTTTTTTTCCTTAATTGTTCTTTCTGCTATTGTTGTGTTTACTTTGATTGTAAGCTTTCATCTTCCTAAGTCCAGTTGACATGTATTTTTCTTTTATCTTTCCTCATCTCTGTTCCATCCTTTTGCATTTTCTTTAGTCTTTTTATTTGTATTTGTGTATGTGCAAAATAATTTAATTTATCATGCTATTCTCTCATTTCTAATAGTTTTTCTGATGCAAATGGTTACTGAAGTAAGCTGTATGGACAGACTTTGCTGTTAATTAAACTGGGGAAAAACAAAGATAAAATTGAGTTTTCCATATTTGATGCTTTACATCTTTTTAAAAAACATGTCAGGCTGGTTTCTTGTTTCAGTCCATGTGTAGCAAAACTGAGTTACAGAAAGAGTCTTCATTCTACTTGCATGATTTGTGGACTTGGTAGTTAGATGGTTGCATGAGAAATGTCAATTCTTGATGACAAGCATTTTTCCAGTGTGCAAGTTTAGTGGAAGAGAATAATAGAATGGTTTGGGTTGGATGGGACCTTAAAGATTGTCTGGTTCTAACTGCCTTTCTACTAGACCAGGTTGTTTAAAGCCCCCACCCAACCTGGCCTTATGCGCTGCCAGGGATGGATCATCCACAGCTTTTCTGGACAACCTGTTCCAGTGTCTCACCACCCCCATAGTGAAGATTTTTTTTCTTAACATTTCATCTAAACCCTACCCTCTTTCAGCTTGACACCAAATGGGAAGCTATTTCTGCTTCTTTCTCATGTGTACATACCTTCTCACTATTCTAAGGAATAGAAAACTTTAGGCTGTGGTTTACTATTTGTGCAGTGTAAACCAGCAGGGACTAACCTGCAGTATTTCACTGGCTGCAGCAGCAGTGTATCTGAAATTCTCAAAGCAGAAGGAGACTCATCTCAGTTTAGCTAAGTAGTGTTCTGTACTGCCAGGTCCTTCTTCTGTCCCAGAACAGGTGCTGCAGTGACGTGCCTTCAGTAAATATACTGCTCTCTTTAGCCATAAGGTGTTAATGATAACCAGGCTAGAGACAACATTGCATGGCTCTTGTGTGCGCATACGCTGTTGTACAGTTTCCTTGTCACAAACCTTCTATTTTTCTTACCCTACATGTTGTCCCTGTTGGATGTTGTGCTTAAAGGGTGTGTGGCTGGGTAACCCTGGCTTAGTTGTGCCTTTGCACATCACAAATGTGTGTTTCTTTCAGCAGCATTTTCCAGGTTCTTATCTCTTCTTTCAGTTCCCCGTTAGAAAAAGGACCATGTTGAGCTGTGATGAAGTACTAAGCTCTCAAGGCAGAGTGCGATGATCCCACAGAGGTGTATTTCTCCTATGTTAAGCATCAGGGAGCCCAAGGTGACTTTGCTTTGGAATTATTTCTTTCTTTTTGTCTTCATTTCCCCCATTGTGTTTTGCTGCTGAACAGTAGAATTTATGATAAATTTATATACCCAAGGTATTTCTGCAAATTACATTAGCTGTAAAGTTTAAAAAGGCAAGAAGATACATTCCTGGAAGCAAACTACCCAAAATGATTGTTTAATGAAGAATTCTGCGTCAATACATAGGGTATTCCTCAGGGAATAGTTTGAGTCTGAGTACTGTGAGTTTGTAATGTTACAAAATAAGTAAAAACCACAGTAATAGAAGAGTTGCTGTCCAAGCCTAACTCTGTAATAAGAGGTTAGGTAAGAAAAGCTGTCTGACTGTCTAGCATTCAAAGATCACTAGCACAGGCAAAACTCATTTAGCTTTTGTTCCCCATTCCTACTGTAGGTGATGGCTTTCTTCAAACGTTCTTGTTATTTTGGCAGACTGTGAGTGGCAGCAAGCTCTTTAACTCTTCCCAGCTTCAACAGCCACCACCCTCCTCCCCCACCTCCATGGAATGACAGTCTCCCTATGGATTTTGATAAAGCATTCCTTAAAAGGGAGCATAATGTGCCATCATTTAGTTTATTAGACTGAAATATGTTCTTGCTACCCCCTTTGATGAGAGTTATTGCTTATAACAATCACAGGCAAATCTGATTTACTGTAAACAGTTATAGCAGCAGAGTAGATATATGGGCTTGTAAATTGGTTGGAAAATGGGAGCGATTTGCTAACAGAGAGAAAGCAACATTAAACTGTTCTAGCATTCACTGGAGTCTTGTATCATCAGCTACGCCAGCTTAACTAGGTATTACGAGAAGCCTTATGCCAGTTCTTGTTTTGCTGCTCGCTTTGTGGCTGCATTATCAGAGCACACTGAGGAGGCACTTCCCTGTCTGGCAGGGTATAGTGCTGGCTCAGCTCAGCTGTGACTGGTGGTAAATCAACTGCAATGAAGAAGAAAACGGAAGGGGCTGTTCCTCCATTGACTGGGCGGGGGGCACTTGTGATTTGGATACTGCAAATCCCAGGGGTTTGGAAAAATTTGAAATCTGGTATTCACCCAGGGAATTACAGACCAGTCAGTCTCACCTCTGTGCCTGGCAAAATCGTGGAGCAGATTCTCCTAGAAGGCATGCTAAGGCACGTGAAAAGCAACAAGGTGCTTGGTGACAGCCAGCATGGCTTCACTAAGGGGAAATCCTGCCTGACCAATTTGGTGGCCTTCTATGATGGGGCTACAGAACTGATGGACAGGGGTAGAGCAGTTGATGTCATCTACCTGGACTTGAGTAAAGCGTTCGACACTGTCCCACACGACATCCTTGTCTCTAAATTGGAGAGACACCAATTTGGTAGATGGACCACTCAGTGGATAAAGAACTGGCTGGATGGCTGCACGCAAAGAGATGTGGTCAATGGCTCATTGTCCAGCTGGAGACCAGTAATGAGTGGTGTCCCTCAGGGATCAGTGTTGGGACCGGTCTTGTTCAACATCTTTGTCGCTGACGTGGACAGTGGGATTGAGTGCACCCTCAGCAAGTTTGCTGATGACACCAAGCTGTGTGGTTCGGTTGATACGCGGGAGGGAAGGAATGCCATCCAGAGGGACCTTGACACGCTTGTGAGGTGGGCTGATGCCAACCTTATGAAGTTTAACCATGCCAAGTGCAAGGTCCTACACCTGGGTCGGAGTAATGCCAGGCACAGCTACAGGTTGGGCAGAGAAGAGATTCAGAGCAGCCCTGTGGAGAAGGACTTGGGGTGTTGGTTGATGAGAAAATGAATATGAGCTGCCTTCAGTGTGCACTCGCAGCCCAGAAGGCCAACCGTATCCTGGGCTGCATCAAAAGCAATGTGACCAGCAGGTCAAAGGAGGTGATCCTGCCCCTCTACTCTGCTCTTGTGGGACCTCACTTGGAGTCCTGTGTACAGATCTGGTGTCCTCAACATAAAAAGGACATGGAACTGTTGGAACAAGTCCAGAGGAGGGCCACGATGATGATCAGGGGGCTGGAGCACCTCCCGTATGAAGATGGGCTTAGAAAGTTGGGGCTGTTCAGCTTGGAGAAGAGAAGGCTGCGTGGAGACCTCATAGCAGCCTTCCAGTATCTGAAGGGGACCTGTAGGGGTGCTGGAGAGGGACTCTTCACTAGGGACTGTAGTGATAAGACAAGGGGTAATGGGTTAAGACTGAAACAGGGGAAGTTTAGATTGGCTATAAGGAAGTTCTTTACTGTAAGGGTGGTGAGGCACTGGAATGGGTTGCCCAGGGAGGTTGTGAATGCTCCATCCCTGGCAGTGTTCAAGGTGGGGTTGAACAGAGCCTTGGGTGACATGGTTTAGTGTGAGGTGTCCCTTCCCATGGCAGGGGGGGTTGGAATTTGATGATCTTAAGGTCCTTTCCAACCCTAACTATTCTATGATTCTATTCTAAATAATTTATTTTTCATTTTGTGTAATAAACTGGAAAACTGAGGGGAGGAGTAGGAAAATAAAGCCTTTTAGTGGGGACAGCAAGGAGGCACAAAAACTAAGAAAACCTTTGAAGAGGAGGTATTGTAGATTGGAAGAAGCTCTTGATTTAGTAATGTGTGAAATGTTTCCTTCAGCCAAAAGTAATGTTTAGGTCTATTCCCCTTGCAAACTTGCAGAATGAGGTGAATTCAGTTCTTTCCCTTCTCTCCCCCCAAAAAGAGTAAGTGGGAGGTCAGTGGCCCTACAGTTAGGGAACTGTCTGGATTCAGTTTCTCCTGTGTCTAGGATTTGAATCCACCTCTGGCTCTGCTGACCCACAGGACAGGGGGTAGGGGTGTTGGGTCCCCAATAGCTGAATGTGCTCTGGAGGGGAAGGCCTGTGGTGTCACCTCTGTGTCCTGATAAGCTAGGGGTTATAAAACTGATTCTGCTTTATCATTCATTGCCTTTCCCAGTGCAAAACTGACTCTGGAGCCACGGGAAGTTGTAATTATGCAATTTATATGATTTATTGGTTAGACTCAACAGCCACTTTTCACTGCTGTTTCCATTGCTTTTGAATTGAATCCGTTTAAAAGTTTGATGTTTTTTCAAAGATCACATAATTACAGGTAGCGTAACCAGGCCAGTCTCATTTGGAAAAGAATTAATTTCAATAGAAAGTATTTTCAAGAATGATTAATTTAGGGAAAAGCCTAATATTTGCTGAATGTCGTTTGGTGTGGGGGTTAAATAGTCACTATTTTTGTGCATGGGCGAGATGCTTTACCACAGGGGTTTGCACCGTGGGAGGCAAGCTCTGTGCTCATCAAGGCAGCAAATGTCAAATTTTACCTTAAATACCCCAAAGCTTTCAACATTATGTGTTTTCTGCATAATGCATTTATGCTGCCTCCAAATGTTCCTTTTGACCTTGGCGAAAGGCTGTAATTAATCTGCAATTAAAGTAATGACAGGCTGGGAGAGGCCGAGGTGGCAGCGCGAGAGGGCGGTGTTGCCGCGGGAGAGTGGTTGTGGCTGCAGCGTTTCTTGGTAGCCAAGCGTCCTCCTTTAAAACCTGATTGAAGGCTGCTGTTTTGGGCTTTGAATTGCATTTGGTCCTGGCTGGGTTCTTCTTGAATGCACACCTTGCTGTAATAATCCAGATGGCTGTCCTCTTCACAATAGATAAGAATTAAGAATGGTAATAGGGGATATTTTATTTAAATCCACTTTCCTTATCTTTCATTACTTATTCACATTCTATTATACCCTGGTGCTGTATTCAAAATACTTCAGGATTTAACAAGGGAGAAAAAAAAAATAACCATTTAAATTAGGATATTGTGTCAGCACCTTTCCTGGTGGTAAATTTTTAAAGCAGTAGTGCAGTATGGAAGAGTGAAGTTGTTTCAAATGGAGAAGGATGCCTCACGAACTCAGAATTTTGTTCAAGTTGCACTTACAGGCAAAGAGTTAACTCTGCAAGAGGAAAAGACCAACTCACATGATTAGGTGGAAAAGTGTCACAAACGGGTATGCCCACAAACCTCATGTGTGCTGCTAAATTGATATGACTGAGCTGAACCTTGTTAATCCCACTAATAATAGACTCTTGAAATTATCATAGAAGCACAGAGAGAGCAAAATACACCAAGTATTTTGTGCTACTTCTGCTGTGTAATGGAATAATGATATTTTACATTTCCTATATACTTATTAAAAACAGAGTACTGAGAAGTGTGAGGCATTTTTTTGTCTTTTAAGGTATTGAATGGGACGGCATATAGTACAGTCTGTGTGATAAGTACAACTGGCGAGAAGACTTTGTAAAAACTTTGCTAAGTTTTTTCATTTCTTTGAGCACCACGGAATGTTTTGCAGAGACTTCTGACTAAAACTTCTTCAAGCAACCGATGCAAAACAGATAGTAAATACAGTGGTCTGGGAAATGGGATACCCATCTACAGGTCTGTGTGTGTGACTTTATTCATGGCAGTCTTGGATACTTGTGTCTTCACAGAGTGAGGTGGTGGAGGAGTAGAGCCTCTAGCCCTCCTTGTGTCTCTGCACCAGATTTCCTGGGGTGGATGGATCAATCTTCTCACTTGTAAACAGACCCTTTGAGAGAATTAATGTTTCTTGAGACAGTGACCAGACAATTCTGGGCATTGTCTGACCTAACTTCAAAATATCAGGATGCTGCTTTGAAACTGAATTATCCCTGGCCAGTGCTGGTGATGCTGCAAAATGCAATGAAACTGAATTTTAAATGTCTGTAAAGTAATGAGTGACTGAGCTGCATAAAGTGCGTTTTCACAGAGGATGAATCTTCTTTAATGTCAGTACAGGGACAAAACAAGCGGGTGCATTAGCACTGTTGTAGATTTATTTCTGTATAGCCCCTGAGTGCATAAAATTAGCCTTCTGTCCATGATAATTTTTTCTGACAGAGGTGGAAGGACTATTTTGTTTGTTGCTTGTGGGATTTGAGCTTGCTAAGGCAGTTTATTTGGTGCATAACAAGCATGCGTAGTTTCAGAAGGTCAAATGAATGCTTCAAGTAAAAAAGAAATCATCTGGGTCTGTATCAACAAGGTATCTAAAAATGTCAGTAATTTGCTGAATGTAAAATATGTGCTGAGAAAAAAAACCTTCCTTTTTTATATAGGTAAACTTTTGTAGATGGTACAAGCGGCTAACTGTTGCTGTAAATCTAGTGTAGCATGTTCTTAGCAAGACAGCAGATATATAGAAGGAAAAAGCCTGTAGTAAAAATACGGATTCTTTTTACTTAGCATGCACACCTGTGTGTTTTTGGAGCTCAACAAGGTTGCAGGATGCGCATGTGTAGCTGAAAGCCTCATCAGACTGATCGAGACGTTTATAAAACATTCCTGATCAATGGAGTGAAAACAATGGAAAATATGTTTTAGGGGGAGATATTATTATCTGTGAGAATCAATACAAATGTTGCAGACGAATTACTGTTTCAGAGTATGATTTGTTATGTTGACATATGCAGCCATTTTTCTTTCAGTGCTAGAGTTTAGCCATTTATTTAGCAATAAGAGGAAAATCTGAATTTCACAGTCAACCATACTGAGATTTTTTTCCCTTCTATTATTTTTTTTTTGTGAGCTCACTCTACTAATTCTATTGTGTGGAAGACAGTAAAACTTGCCATTAGACTTGCATTGCTCTCTGGACTTCTAATTTTTCTTTGAAGAAGGACGTGGTATAAAATGAAATGTGGAAAGTTATAATGAGTGCAGGTTTCTGAACCCTTTTTATGCACAACTAAAATGACAATTAAGGAGAGAATGAGAATAGCTCTTGAAACAACATTAACAACATATGTCATCTTAATGGATTACAGAGACGTTAAATATGACACTATAAAGTACATGCACATCATCACCAAACTATCATGGAAATACCATGTATGAGAATTTTAAAAAATGGAGCCCCTGTGTCTTTTGAACCCCAAGACTTGTAATCAGCAATTAATCTTCCCACTAGTTTGTGTGACACGAGTTATTTAAGTCTCTTCTCATCAAGCCATTTTAAGTTTATTTAAGCTATCAACTTATTTAAGACTTCTCATCAAGCCTTTTTTCTCTTGATTTTTGAGTACAGCTTAGTACAATTTCTATGGTCTGTATATGCTGGGATGTATGTTTGTCTTCCATCCAGAAAGGTGGAAAGAAGTTAATTTCGGCAGTTGTCCTTAAAAAGCTGCTCAAAGTGTACTCATTTGATGTGCATGTAGGTAAATATTTAAAATAATGCTGAAATGGTGGCTTTAATATTTCTTTTTACTCTAAATAATTTAGAAGGTCAGCTTCTCTGTGAGTTTCTAGTGGTTGTTACCACAAATGTTCAAGTCAATCGCAGGGCAGTGTGAAAGGTTCAATTAGGTTTGACAGAACTGAATGTAAGGTTAGAAGTTGTTTATCTTCAGCTGGGTTTCTAATTTTCAAGGCAGATATGTAACTACTGTAGATGGAATTTCTACCTAATATTGACAAATACTATTAAAAATACTTATAATCACTTGAGGCAACGAAAATTCTCCTTGCTTGTTTGATTTTGATCTTGTTTCTTGCCAGTGTTACAAATTCTGTCATTGTACTTGGTTTTGCCCTTGACTTTTGCGATTTCCAAAAAATGTATCTGCCTACAAGTGCTACTTGACAGTGGAGGTGGTGAAGCTGGCAGCAAGCTAACTTGATAAAACTACCAAGATCGATATTATATTATCAAGATAGCTAATACTGTCGTGTCTCAAGAGTCTCTCTTCACTTGGCTTGTCCAGTGGAGTAAGTTATCCCAAGGGCTGAAGTCCTGTTGTCTTCAGCTAGAATCTAGGCTGTTTAATGGCATAAGAACACTATAAAAATAAGATTTGCATCTTATTGTCTATATATTGCTTTCAGTATCTTTTTAGAGAGGTTTTTTTTTAATCATTAAATGAAAAGTAACAAAATCTATTTTTCCATCTCAGCAAAGTCTTGGTTTTTTTTTAAGTGTATTTCTCATACTAAATGAAACTTTGACAGGAAAAAGAAATTCTATGAACAGAAAAATTCCCAAGTTTTCCATAAAAACCTGGGATACATTTGAGTGAGTATTAAAGATTCTGAGCCAGAGAAATGCAATTTTTTGAATATGTATTTTAAATTCTTCTAGCTAATATTATCCTTGGAAAGAGAAGCTACAGTGCAAATGTTTCTGAAGTTAGTGACTCTGTAAATGCACACAGCATTTGAAGGCTGTGGCAAATTAGGTAGGAGTGTTCATCACCATCACTATACTACTTTAATGTAAATTACTTTGCTGAATACCCATTTTGCACACAGGGAGCAGTATAAAACAGGTGTTTCATACGCTTAACAGATCATTTAAAAAATAAAACGTCTCTTAAAAACCTGTCCCTTTCTTGGCCATCAGTATTTCAACTGGCACTGGTATTGCTTCTTGGTAAAAA
This sequence comes from Pezoporus wallicus, assembly GCF_028554395.1. Classification (NCBI taxonomy): domain Eukaryota; kingdom Metazoa; phylum Chordata; class Aves; order Psittaciformes; family Psittacidae; genus Pezoporus; species Pezoporus wallicus. Next base: position 9,100,124 of record NW_026637663.1, read on the forward strand.
GTTCATCTAAGAGCAGCACAGGCAGCATCTCTGCCCAGAAAAAACTCATTCAGTATGATGGAGAGTAGCGTTGTTAGTTGTGTGTGATTCAAAGCTGGAATTTATAATCAGAAGGAGTTCTGTAATACATTAATGTGAATGAAATATTAAGTATTAAAAGGAGGAGTTTGTCAGAGGAGTATCCAGGTGTACCATGCAGGCTGCCAGCAATAACTTGCTCCCACCGATTTTATAGTCTGTGGCTTGTAATGTTTTAATTCAGAGCACCTTAAAGGGTAACATATCAATATATAACTATGTATGTCCCTAAGTGCTCTTTCAAAACTTCACTTTGACAGATAGTAAAATGGAGAACAGACTCATTGGCTCCTCAAATGGGACCTGCTTCTGCAAGAGTTTCGCATGAGCCAAAGCAGTGTCAAAAATAATGTGAACTCTGGATGAAATACTTGCTTGGGAAACAGAGTAATACACTGGTATGGGTTGTTTTAAATGTACCCCCAAGTGATTAATTATTGTTATTTGAGAAGTGATGCCTGACTGCTTTTAAAGGTGGCATCGCAATGCATACAAATTGTATGTGTGTTTAAAGAGGATTCTTCCTCCCAAGTGCTATATTTTAGTCTCAATATTTGATTTATTTCTTTTGTAAATAATTTGTGTCCTCTTCGTCACTGTTTCCTGCCAATTTCCAATATCTACCCAAATGATAGAATTTTTTCTTTAATGTTTTGAGGTTATTTTCTGTTTGTAAAGTTCTTCCTGGGAGAAGTAGGAATTACTGTTCTACTGGAGCGGACATGAAGACTCCCAGCTCCATAGCTAATGGAAGGGCTTATCTCTTGACAATAACACTGCACAGTGTGTACTAGCACAGACTTCCCTCCCTTGGAACTGGCTATTATTTGTTGAGCGCTGTCAACGCACTCGGCGCTGTATAATAGAAAGAAAGAGGAGGATGGGATTTCTGCCCCAAAGGGTTTGCTGTCTGTTAGATGCACAAAACAGATAATGCTAAATATGGCACTGGTCACATGCACAGATTACTCTGAAAATGCCACAGATCTTTTTAATGTACTTCCTCCTTTGATGGATGTAGTCTGTGTTTTAATGAAAGCATAAAAATACTCTTGTCTTCCCCGAAGACTTTACAAAAAGCTACATCTGAGGAACTGACAGGTAGGATCTATCATACCAAGCTAAAGCTTATTGCTAAGCCAAAATATCTGATAAAGATGGTTTGCCTACTGGCAAAGAATTAATTGGATTTCATACTTTGATTCCTTTCTTTTGCTCCATCATTATTATCATGGAGTTACAGGAGGTAGAGATACAAAAGACCTATTAAGTCATCCAGGCGATAGACTTCCCAAAGCCTGTCTTCTATTACCCTTATTTTTTTCTCAAGAGGAGACCTTTCTTAATTTCAGCTTGTTATTCCTAATTGTATCTAGTTTTTTTTGCCATCCTAAATAATTTATTTCCTATTGGCATATGTATACTTCAAATATTTGCAGGCCGTTACTGTGTCCCTGGGAAAGTTGTTCCTTAGCCAATCTTCTTGCAGTTAACTTCTAATGTTTTGATGTAATCAATCTCTTCAGTCTGCACTTACCATTTTTGTTGCTTCTCTAATAACTCTCTCTGATGTGTAAACTTTCTGGTAATGAGGTGTCCAGAGCTGAATGCAATATTTCATATGTGCCTGCACCAGAGCTCTGCAGAGAGGGGACTTTCAGCTCTCTGCTCTGGGAATTGATGCAACTGCAAATGTGGTCAAAACCGCCTGAGCTTTATTGTGCTATATTGTGTAGCAAACAGGAGACCAATTGATTTGGATGACAGTGGTTTTGTATCATTTCAGGTGATAAAGCAATCTAATGAATGTTTTTCCATGCAAATGTGAATGGGATTCGCTAGATTTTTATCTCTGCAGGAGTGAACTATATTCACTGAAAAGATTTGTTTTCTTTATCCCCTCTTTATAAAGTAGGCAGTTAAAAGCTGAACAAATAAGTGAGGTTAAAATAACACTGAGGTGATTGGCAATGCCCTGCTGATGATCTCTCGTTTGAACATCTGCTGACACCCTCAGGGGGAGAGTGGTTGGGATAGGAGTGATTTCTGCTGACTCATTTTGGTTTATTAACATCAAATTGAATATCTTGGCAGTGGAGATGTCCCTGGGGAAATGGCAGCTATAAGAACTGGTGCTCTGTAGGTGTGCCTTATTTGCTTGTGATTAAAATAAATCCTCACACTGGAAAGGGTGAGGGGTTGCCATCAGGATATGAGGCCTTGGGAAGGATAAAGGAAGAGCACTCCAGCAGTAAACTCTTATTATTTTGAGGTGCACTGAGGGAATTGCAACTGTGGTTCGTGTTTTCTCTGTATTGGAACATACAAGAAGATAGATTATGGAGGGAGAAGAGGCCAGGGAAGTGCTGTCTGTCCTGGCAGTGTGCTCCAGGCTGGTGCCCTGCACAGTGCAGCACTGCACCAAGCACTGATCCCAGCCACCAGCTACAGACCATCAATGAATAAATTGGGTTGGATTTAGAACCGAAAGTGAAAGCAAATGGTCTGAAATTGGGTTTGATATTAGTATGAAGCAGTGAAGAACTAAGCTTGCTGTGACATGTTAAATACGTTTTTCGTATTTTGCTGCTCCTGCACGGAACAGAGCTATGTCCAGTTACAGTTTTAACAGGAAATGCAGCTGCTGATCTAAAAGGGGAGTTTGTACTCCAGCCACCTGGGATCCCAGTGTGTTTGAAACTGAACGTTTGACATCACCTTATCTTTCTTGCCTCTGCTGCATGAGCTGTGAGATCATTTTCTGTTTCAGTTTGACTGATTCAGTTTAGTGACTGGTTTGTTGAACACTGAGGAACTGAGTTAAACTATAATAAACTTGTTTCCCCTCTTCCAGTCTACAAATAAAGCTGTGTTTGGACACACAGGTCTCCCATAACTCTAATCTGGGAAGAACTGGGGACCCAGAACTGATTGTGTAGAGTCCCTAATTTGAGGCAGTGTTTCCTTCTGATCAGTTTAAAATAGTTTTGGATAAATCTAGCTTCCTTCAAATGTACACGAATCATTGAAAGTAAATTATTTAGTGAATTAATACCAGTTTGCAGTGTTCTTTTTGTGCTACTTAAAAAGGACTCTCATTCAAGCTGAGCTTGGTATATCAAAATATCTATAGGAACTTCACTTACTATTTTCTAATAGATATCAAGATAATATAAAGATACAATTCTGGTAGATTATAACTGTTTAAATAGTGTTTATTTTGTATGCTGTCAGAACATAGAGAATATATTCTGGCAGATAGCTTGATTCTCCAAAGAGAATCACTTCTTTTGAAAATCAACTAAAAAAAAATATGGATCAAGACTGATTTAAGGCCAGGCTTTGTTCTAGTTATAATCCAAGATTAAAACTGTCCCAGAGAGCAACGTGGTAGCTTTACTTGTTATCCAGTTGTGTATTTGATGTAGTGGGATTTGTATCTTTGGTAATTGCATTCTTGTGCAAGGTCTATGGTCTTGGATGACTGGCAGGGCAAATTGTTCTTGTGCCATTCACTTCAGCACAGAAGTACTGGTGGAGAGTGCCTGACTGGTCCCCAGACTGGCAAGCCATGGCCTGTTAGGACTGATTTGGGATAGTTTGCTCCCAGTGTCAGGGTCAGTACCCAGGTATCTGGGATAGTTGTTCTTCAGTGTTTAGTACTTTTTGTCAACTGCCTAGATGGAGGCAGATTTTGATTTTGAGCAGGAGGCATGGTAGGGTACTCTCAGTGTTTTATTTTACCCTAGTTTGGAGCAAGCCTTAATCTCCTGATAATATGAAAGGAAATTAAGTCTTCCAGTTGTACCTAGTTCTTTTTTATTGTAGGTGATGATCATCTGCCACAGATGAGTAGGCATGTATTGTTACCAACCTTCTGGCATGTTGAGGACAACAGAGAGGACCAAAGGGCAAAACTGTTAGTCTCATTACAATCTAAAGTTTTAATTTATTCCTTAGCTTTTCAGTTAGCCTCATATATACAGAATATAAAAAACAGTGCATTGAAGCAGTATACGCAGTCCTCAGCTTTAAACTGCAAGGTGTCTCCTACTTCTGTGCTTTATTCAGAGTATCCTACTGGGGGGGGGGGGTACACTGATGTATTCTAAGGGAGAAGGAGGCTGAATTAAGTTAACCAAAGAATGAATGCTTTGTGAGCAGAGTAGCATCATTCTTCCAAGTTTCTGCAGGGTTTTTAGAGCACAAATTAATTAGTCTCTCGGCCCTTGGCAGTAAAGATCATTTGACACAGGGCTGAGGCCAGGAGAGACTGTTACATCATTTAGTCTGAGTTTGCTCTTAGTGTGTACCAAGCAAATGCTCTCTTAATGTCTCTCACAGCCAACCTAACATGGCTTTTTCTACTGGTCTTTAATAAGTTATTGAGGACTTGATGTAAAAAAACTAGGTGCTGCAAGGCCCATCACTGGCTTCTAGTTGCTAGACTGTCCAGTGTGTGGTACAACACATCCTGTACAATGCCTCTAGAGAATTAGTGCCTTAGGTGGGGATCTGCAGCAACTGCTTAGACTTAGCCAGTAAGAAAGGCTAAGGAGAGAGTCCTTAGCCTCATGTCTCTCCAGAACTTAGGTATTTAGCCTAGACCTTTAGGGAAATGTTCCTCTGTATTTGAGTTCATGGCCTGCACCCCTGTCCTGAAGACAGGACAAAGGGATTCCCCTCCCTCCACCCCTCGCCTCCAAAACACCAAGCAAATATGGTTGTCCTTTAAAGTATAGGCAGTATTTAATTTCTATATCAGTTGGAGGGATAGACTAACAGATTTCAATTTGTTGAAGAATATCCAAGCTGCCAGGGAAGGAAAGGGCACCTAGTTGTACTGCCAGTCTTCTGTCTCTAGCCAAGAGGACAGACAGTAATATTTCCTGGTGATCTCTTTTATTTTTATTTTTATTTTTCCTCTCCTCTCTAGTGAGCAGTGGAACATTTTGAGTGGATTGATACCTGAGGTAGACATTGAGCATCGTGCCCTTGCCAAAACAGGGATATTAAATCCAGGAGGCTTTAGCTGATGGTAGAACTCAAGGGTTAGTGAACTTGGAGGCACATTGAATGGTTTAGACAGCCAGGATGACATACTATGTCCTCAGAGAGCTTGTGGAGTAGGTTGCATTTTAGTAGAGATGAAAATGTTTGAAATTAGTCCTTTGTATTTTGCTATGAACTGATTCCTCTTGGTTAGAAAGACCTATCGGTGTATTGCATTAAATTAAAGGCTTTCTGCGAGGTTTCAATGCTACAGGTTACGCAAGTCCTTAATTACTTCCAGTTTAATACTTAAATGTTTTTAAAACATCAAACAAAAGTAGCAACATAGAGAATCCATTTGTAAAAAGTTAGTTTCCCTGTGTCTTTTTCTTGGGAATGTTTTTCAAGTTTGTTTCTAAAACAAAACCTGTGCCCATTAATCTCTCCTGAAACATCATCGAAACTCACAGTACAGAGGAGTGGAAAATTACTTTTGTATCTATTCCATTTTTGCCAACAGTGAGTCAGCACTGTCTGTCATTTTTGCTAAAATAGCTTTGGTTTCTTAGGACATTAGACACACATCTACAAATTACTGTAGAAATTATGGAATAAATGAAAATTATAACATAGAAAAACATCCCCTGTAAAGATGACACTTATCATAAGGACTTTGATGTCAGGATATGCTGCGCAAGGCTTTTCTTTACCTCTCTTGGGAATTAAAGTTGCCGTATTCTCAATAAAACCAGTTAAACTACATGGCAAAACCCCTTACCTGTAGTGGTGGAGATAGAGAGAAAGGAAAAGAGATGGAGGTTTGTCTTAACCACAACCACGTTTCCTATCCTGAAGAGAATTTTGTTCTGGTTAGGGGTATCTTACAAAAGCTTGTCTTAGTGACCGAGCAAAGAGGTCACGGCTTTCAAAAGGTCCAGTATGATTTGGAAGCTGAAGTCATATATGCTGAACAATTTTGGCACTTTAGTAGAGGCTAGACTCCCTGGTATCTATGACGCTTAAAATGATAATAAGGCATCCTGTGGAGAATCTTAACCTCGGTTTTCATTCCTTTAATTGCTATTTTTCACTCCTGTCCCTTCAGATATCTTTTTTAAACACCCTATTGATTGGAAGGAATTTGAGGCTCTCTTCGAGTCCCAGTCCCTTCTCTCTCTGCTTTCTCTTTTGTTTCTCTGGGCAAGCAGGCAGTTCTTATAATTAAGAAATGGGGACTTCGGGGATTTGAGACAATTGCATCATTTTTTGTGATGTTGACAACTGACATTTCAGAAGCTTTGCAAGTCTGAAAAGGTTGTTAGCATTGTAGCAAAACTAAGCATTTTTTCCCCTTCCTCCTTTATTATTGTACAATTTGAATTGTCACATGATGATTTTGTGGTGTTCTGGAAGAGGCAGACTGTCTAATTCTTCTATTTTTTGGTAACAGAAATGAGATTTGTGGCAAAATGGATCTTGTAGTTCTGTTGAATTTTGCTGATCCCTATTGCTTATTTCCTTGTTGAATTCCAGTCTGTGATACTGAAGAGTTGTGTGGTGGAAATATCAATGCTATTGTAAGGGAAAGATGGCGGCTTCAGAAGATAAGTGACCAATTTCAGTCAGTTAATTCCATAAGAAAGTAAAAATGAAGACTTGTAAAATGATCTCTTAAAAGAGTAGTTGTTATGATCTGTAGGAGGCTGTTTCTAAACAGATGAAGCTTCCTGTTAAACACTGAAGTTGAACATTAGATTTTATGGAAGAGGGATTCATACTTGTTTTTTTTTTTTTCCCCCATGTTTTTCACCTTGAACTATAACTTGAAGACTTATGCTGCTAGTTTTGACTACTCAATATGTGGCTTAGGGAAGCATGTTCAAATAAATCACTCCTGAAGAGGAATGATGTCAGGGAGATCTCAACAAAACTTTTGTTGATCTGAGAGGTCTTTTACTGTTACAGTAGTCAGGCAATCGAGTGACTTCTAATACTCTGGTGACTGCTTTGCTATCACTTCAAAAGGGATATATCAGTTATTTTCTCATGCTTTACATTTAGTGGTCAGATCAGCCTCTGCACTACAATTTTAGTTTGTTTTTACTGTATCCTTTTTAGTCATTGTTCTAGATGGATATTTTAGATGAAGTTGCTTTATTGAATCTCTTTGGGGAAATTAGAGGAGGAGGAGATTAGAATTGAATTGTTAATGCAAAACCATGCTTCATGAAGTTACTGAGAGACTACTTTTGGAATGCTGATTGCTGCTGAATGTATGGATATGAATGTATTGATTATGCACCAAGCAATTTTTTTTCAGACCCTCCCCTGTATTTTCCATAAAAGAATAAAAAAGCATATCTATTTGTAAGTGTGTATATATCTTGGTTTTCTGTTTGAACGCTTTATTTTCATCCTTAATTCTGTCACTTTTAGACAGCAATGGTGGGGTTTTTTTTGCTTTTACTCCCTTGTTTCATAGCTTGGCTAGATGCCTTTTGAGTTATCCTTCAGTGAGCATGTACAGGCCACTTCTTTCACACAAAACCCACTGAATGATTGTCCTGCTTTCTTCCCTCTTCCTTTTTTTTCCCCAGTCTTCAGCATACTTGTATTGCCTGATAAAACAGCCTTGCTGTGAAGTTTTGCAGAAGTTCATTGTATAATCTCCAAACTTGGGTTGCCATCAGCATTCTCCAGTGAACTTGTCGTGATTGCTTTTATTCTTCTCCAGTTTACTGTGATAATGGTTTTCAGTACCTTTTGTGATATCTTTTTCATTTATCTGGAAAAAAAGAGATCATAACAGATGAAGCTGTTGTGGGGGTTCAAACTATATAGTAGGTGAAGCCCATCATTGCCTGTCCCAGTGAAGTAAAGAATAATGTTAGACTTTGTTTAAACCTTTTGGTGTTTTCCTAATGAAATTTCCCTGCACCTCTCCTGGGAAATTGCTGTGTGCAGCTCCAGTATGAAGACATTTTAAGCATTTAATTACATTGATTAGGTAAGCAGAATCCATGTCCGCAGCAGGAATCTGTTTTTCATCTTTGTTGTTTATCACTGTCAATTCTGCCTAATTAAAATCCCTTCCATTTTTGAAGATTGTATCGTCACCAATTTTACTGCGAAGGTTTGTCTGAATCATCCACTCCTTATTTACCTTTGAGATTTGACTGTTGTTCCATGCAATACTCTTAATAGTAATAACAGAAAAAGAAAAGAAATTTGGAACTTCTCCAGGTTTAAACAGCATCCCAGCACCTGAATCATAACTTTTTATACTTTTGCAGTGTCTTTGCAGTTTACTTCTGTGCTTCAGTATCTTGGAGGTACTTCCTGTTTGTTTAGGTTAGTATGTAATTCTTACCTCTGTAAATCAAGGCACAATGTTCTAGTATTGCATTTCATCCTGTCAGTCCTGCATCCTGATTGCTTCCCTTACCTCAGCGTCTGTGCTCCTGAGAGAAGTAACTACCACAGCTGCTGATGTTGCCCTCTTTCAAGGTGTCTGCCCTCTCATCCTAACCCTTGTTTCCTTACTCTCTGCTGAACTTTTCTAAGTCCCATTAGAAAATAAGAAATTAAAAGTAGGAGTCTAACATCCCAGTCTCTGTGAAGAGTAATTGATTTCTGTTTGTCTCAATGTTTCTGGTAAAATGCGTGAGCGAGGGAGAATTACTTGGAAGATTATTTTTTTTGTATTAAAAACCCCACAAACCCACAACAGTGACTATAAAGTATGATTAATAACAAATTAGGCATGAAAGAATCCTGTGCACCCGCACAAAAGCTTTGTAATGAGTATAATGTTAATACTGCAGCATTATCTCCTAGTTCATGGTAATGATTAAATTTCAAAGTATCTGAAAGAGAAGATGGAGCAACTGTGTTTCTAATGAGTCTGTAATGAGTTCTAAGGCTGGGTAACCATGCGGAGTTGAGAGATTTGCATAATAATTATTATAACTGGACTACAGCTATAGACCTATAAAGTTGTTCTTCAGAGGGAATGAGAATTGTCTTAGAATTTAGTGAAAATTCTTGGCCAGTAATACCACAACTGTAACTAAGGAAGATAAAGTGATGGCACTTCACTTGTTCCTGGGTAAAAGTCTGCCTGAAAGCAATGAATTTTATGGCCTGTATAATTACAAGGAAACAAATTTGAATTTTACACTAATTGGGTCTCTTCAGTCAGTATGTTTCAGAAGAATTGAATAACCAAAAAGTGTAAAATGCAGGTAAAAACCTACCCAGCATCCTTAGACACTGATAAATTGAGACAACCAATAAAAGAGAGAGATTGTTGAATTTCAATTGCAGGAGGAAGGTCTTTCCTTAGCTCTGAGCTGTTGTGTGCTAACATTGATGGGTTTATTGATTTTGTTTGGTTTTACTTTCTAGTTAGATTCTTACACAGTGAATGGTCCAAAACTGCATTCATTGATTTTCAGTAGCATAACAAAAAAGAGCTGATATTTTGTATCTTGACTAGCACTAGAGAATTTTGAGGGTTTTAAAACAATGAACTGGAAATTCTGATTTTCTTTTGATACTGACTTTGAATTTATATTTATAAATAGTTGCACAGTTTTCCAGGCAGCCAATGTTTTACAACAAAATTACTTCATCTGTATTCTGCCTGTCTTGGTTTATTCCATCTTTTATTCTGTCAGGACTGTTTTTTACTTTGTAAAAGTGTAAAATTTTCTTGCTGGTATTGAAGGGCAGTGTTAAAATGAACCCTGTCTCATCTCTAAATAGTGTGATTGGAGAACACTTAGTACACAATATTATGCTTGTGGTTCAAAGCACTGTGCTGGCCTAATAATTTGCAATCACACTTTGACTGCAAAACTTTGGCTGCTGCTGTAATTCTTCTCTTGGGTTTTCTTTCTCCTTCTGCTCCACTGGGTGGTGAGCTCAGTGGTGCTGCTTGGCCTCACCTCACAGGTAGGCTGGCTCTCTTGCTTTAAATATAACTTTCCGCTCTGATTTTCCCCTAACACTTGCTACTGGTAAACTCCTGAAATCTCTGTGGCTTCACTAATCTGATTATGTTTCTGCAGGAGATTCTTCCTAGAGCAATTTCAGCTGTTCTCTGCCTCCTGATGTCACACCTCCTGTGTGTGTCTGGGTTTTTCTGGTCTGACCCCTGGTGACTTTGTCAGGTGTGAGGTGCTCCAACAGTACATTCAGTTCCTGGAAGAAGTTCGCAGACAGTGAAGAGAAAATTGCTGAGGTTCACTTAAAATCCTCCAAATCCCCCCGCATCTGTAAGGATGGATAGGACTCTCTCTGCAAGTCAGTTGTAGGCCTGTCTTACAGAACGAGCTCTTTTTGAAGGGATGGTTGAACAATTAGTAGGAGTAGGTCAATAATTACACATACAAACCAGAATGCATTCTTGTACCTTAGGTTTGTTCTAAGACCAGTGTTGGCTTTAAAAAAAAAACAAAAAAAAAAAGGGGGGGGGGGGAAGGGGTTGAGGGGGCAGAGGGAGTGGATGCCAAAGAGATCCATCTGTGGGAAAATGGATATTGTCCAAGCATGTTGTGACATGTCACAAAAGCCTTGAGTGAGGTATTGTCACATTTCATTCTGTTTCTTTGCCTTCCAGAGGTACGTAAGTCAGGCTTATCTTTTTCCTGTGCCCTAGATGTGAATGTACCATGGTGATCCGTTAGTCTTATGCAGGTGAAAGACTGAGGACAGCAGCTACCAGTAGTGCTCAAAGCAGTTTGTATGTCTAATGTTAGCAAAATCGACCAGCTCACCTGGGCCTCCAGCTGTAGGCTAATGAAATAGTTCACCTCAATGGGAGATGTATGCTGTCCTTCACATTGTCTTGTTATCATGCTCAGTCTGTTACACAGATGCAAATTCATTTTCTGACCACCCATCTCCAGCCAGAAATCTTGAGGTCGAATGAGGTCAACAGTGTGTATAGTGTCAGATAGCGCATGAGTCAGCACCATGCTTATTCCAGTCTCATGGGGATGTCATTTCCTATGTTTGGATTGATGAAGTTTCTTTTTTTTTTTGGAAGCTTTTTCTCATGGTCAAAGTCTGGAGTAGCCTGAATCCAGACAACGTGATTTGAACTCAGAAAAATATTCAATTCAAACTGATGTACTTGACTGCTGAACTAAGTTGATCTGTTAATAGTGTCCAGAACAGTAAATGACTTGATTAGGGAGAAAGAATCAGATTGATAAACTTGAAGAGTAATCTTGCTTCTTTGAAGTAGTCTTGCTTTTGCATCATTGTGATATTATTTGTGTGCCTGTCTGTACTCCCAAAACATATATTTTCTTTGAAATGTGATCTCTAACAAGCTTTATCAAATACTCCTTGCTAAGTGCAAATTGAGGAATATTTTGAGATGGAAATGGATATGATTTATACAAGTAACTGGTAGTTTTTTGAAACTGCCCATCACAGTTTTTAGCTTATCTCGATTTAAAACAATCAAGAGATTAGCAAGCAGTGATTTTTGTCCCTAATTCCCATATCAAAGCTGTTTGTGTTAACTAGATAAACCACGTTCTGAGGCAATATGTGCAAAGGCTTGTTTATCAGCAAGAAAGATAAAGTTATCCTCACTTGACCTGAATCTTTTTCTTTGTTTTATGCCTTTTCTAGATGCTTCTGAAGCATTCAAATGGAAGACTAACTTATATTTGATCTGCACTAGCATGATTTTATCTTTGTTTTGTGTTTTATTGCTTAATTTAAAACAAATTAGTAAGAGGTGAAGGTAATAATGTAAAATAGTGATGTTCTTTCAAAAATACAGACTAATGCTACTGAGACTCATACATTTTTAAGTTTCATCAGAGAATAGTGTTATTCAGTAAAGAAAATGGTGACTTCCTACTTCTTAAAATTATTATAACTATAAATCCATCTATGATTACTTGTATGAGAGCAGCATGAAGGGTATTATACAAGAAAACTATTGCAACGGCTTTGCAATCTTCTTTGAGCCAGTTCTGTATATATCAGTTGATCCCCAGAACCAGTACATTTTACGTTTGACTTCCCCCACCATACTGGTTGTCATTAGGAGTTCAACCCTCTGACCCCTTGCTCTATCCTTGTTACATCTTCTTGTGCTAGTTACCTAATGTTAACCATAAGTGCTCATCAGCAGTTGAAGCAGTAGGCTTCCAGACTCTGGGAGTTTTATGCAAGTGGACAAAGGAGCTGTGATTGAGGCAAAGAGATTTTTGCTTCCTTTTTTCCAGTGTCAGTGCTGTGAGCACTATCTATTTGAAGTCTTTGATTCAATCTGCAATGTCTCACCCCATCAGTAATTTGTTCTGATACTCTCTATGTCAAATCTGATACGATCTTCATGGAAGACATGAGAGAATCCTTTAAATGATGGAAAGACTTTGTTTCTTTAGAAATTCACAGTTTTGGTGCTTGTTCCCGACAACAATTTAAAAGGAGTCTGTCTTTAATGTTCATTATTTTTATGCGGTATGCTGATGTTTTGGGGTTATTTTGAAGAACAGCTTTAGTAGCATTACTGAATGCTATGGGAGGTTGTTGAACTCAAAATCCATTATTATTGAAGAAAAGGATTAATTGCTCAGGAAGAGCAATTAAAGGGAGGCCTTGGACTTCTAATTTTGCTCCCCAAGAGCTGGAAATGGTGAGAGATGCTGATCTCAGCAGATGACCAAGAAAAAGGTTTCAAAGCAGAACACCATCAGTGAGAGAATTTGAAACTGAACTTACTAAAAATGAACATCAGGGTGAGTAATGGGATAGTTTTAATTCATTTCTGAAGCATATATATGCCTTCTGCAGAAGGAGGGGACTTCCTGTCTGTTATGAGGAATATCACATTCAGCTAACAGAAGTGCTTGAAACTTGGCTTGCAGGGTTTCTTGGAAGGATTTGGGTGTTTTTAAGGTAAGTTGCATGTGAAGACACTTGCTTCTGCTAAGGTGGGTCCCCCTGCTCTCGTGTTTTGTGCTTCTTTGATTCTTGAAGATGTTCTGGTTTTCTTTTTGTCTCTTCATTGCAGTGGTAAGTCAATAAATACTTCAGCTTAGCTAAAGCTGATCAGAATGGAAACAAGTTTTTCAAGGGGCTTTTTGAGGGATCTCTTTTAATTTTTTTTTTTATTAGTTCTACTAGAAAGTCTGAAAACATTGCGCTTGGGGGTGGAAAATTTCCATTAAAGTTATAAAAGGAAATGTGAAAAATTATAGTAGTAGGATGAAATCTAAACAAAAGTGTTGGATTGAAATATCATCTGATTTGTGATTGGAATGAGTATTCCTTATTATGCCTTGTAAAAACTAACATGCCTGTGATGAGTTGTGCTGATGCAGCACTAGAAACAGCTGTTCACGCTGAGATCAGCCTTTGTATGTTTTGGCCATTTGAGTATGTGAGGGAATGGTAGGATTGAGCTGGAAGCATATTAAGTAATGCAGCTAAAACAGGATTTTGCTGAAATTATTTACATCAGCTATTCTTTCCAAGACCCAGAAACCTTTATGTCCATGCAGAATAGGCAAGGACGTTCATTTAGTGCCAGGGGGTTTCCCCATTTCTTTTTTGCCATCTTCCCCCTTCTGTTCCAGCCACTCTCTATCAGAGTCAAAATGAAGCACCCTGGTACCTCCAAATTGCTGTCTCTGCAGCAGTTCCTGTGCCTATGATATGCTTTGACACGCTTCCTTCCCCAAAGGCTGCCCTCCCTAGCAGCCCACCTTAGCTGTTCTGTGTGTGGTTTCTGGGTTAAGGTGAATGCTGACACTAACACAATAGGAACATAGACAGCTGATGCAGGTACTTAAAGCTGTGACTGCAGGTAGAAGAAATAACTTTGTTAGCAGTCTTTTGAAGAAGGGTGAATGAAAGAGGTGAAAAAAATGGGGGGGGGGGGGGAGCAGGTCAGAAGCAGAGCCCTGCTGAGAGGATGAGAGGAATGAGAGTTTGTTTCTGTGGTATGTACCAGCTGATTAACTTTTTGCTTTGACCTCTGCGAGTTGCAGTCTCCCTTTGAGGCCCCCCTTGGTAGGCATTGTCAATGACAATCAGTTGGCAGATCTGCCACCTAAGGTGCCCTGCCCTCCACAAACCTTTGGTGTGTCTCAGGTCTCCTTTGGTGAGGGGTGGTGTTATCCCTATGCAGGGGGCTGGAAAGCCATGTCCCTGAACACTCTTTCTGGTATCAAGGATATCCCCACTGTGCTTTTGAACCATTCCAGTCCTTCAGGTGACTCAGTGATCTGGCCCATCACCTTACGTCAAATATGTGTTGGCAGCATGCAGCATGTCCTGCTGAGGGGCAGGGTTTGGTTTCACCTCAGTAATGCTTTTAGAAGTGTAACACTAGAAATAGCCCTAATCTTGGTTATGTCTTTAATAGACTTAGCTTGTGGGTCTGTTGAAGCAGTATACAGTTTGGAGCAACAAACTGAACAGTTGGATATTTGGATTCAGCTCCTGTCTCTGCCTCGTATTCTCTTGGCTGATGTGACACAGTACCTGTGTCTTTCTGGGGCTGTTCATTTAAGTGTTAAATGGTGAAACAGTTCCTCTCTCAGTGAAGGACATCACTTAGTTTTTTGGGATCCAGCAGTGAATGTGTTCGTTTAAAGGTAGGCACAGTTCCTTGCCATAGTTTAAATGCAGGAAGCTCCTTGGCACAAGAACTTCCTCGTGGAGGAGATAACATGCCGCCATCATCTTGGAGGCTGCTGGGTAGGGATTATCTGATACAGGGCAGAAGGCTGAGTAGCCTGAGAGCTGCTCTCTTTTTGCCAGGAAATAATTCCAAAGAGGGTCTTCTATTAACTATCCTGACCGGTCCAGAAGACATTTCATCCGCTCTCTCTTTTAGGCAAAAATGAGAATCCTTGCTCTTGTTTCAGCAGCTGCAGTGGATGAAGCACACTTACAAGAGGCTGAGATTTGCCCTTAAATACAGTCCAGACCTACAAGCTGTCACTGTACTCTGAAGCTCATTGATCTGAAGTAGTTGTGGTTCCCATCAGCTAGAATTCCCATTGTGGCAGCCAAAGTATATTGCTGCCTCCATGCTTCTTGTAAAAGATTTTTTCCCGAAATAGACTTTTCTGAACAGTGAAGGATGAGGTTTTTGTTTTTTTTTTTCTGTTGTCCATCTGGTCCCTTCCTCTGCATCTGGAATGCTCTGGTTACCCAATCCACAGCACCA
Source organism: Pezoporus wallicus (assembly GCF_028554395.1). Lineage (NCBI taxonomy): Eukaryota > Metazoa > Chordata > Aves > Psittaciformes > Psittacidae > Pezoporus > Pezoporus wallicus. Next base: position 9,115,404 of record NW_026637663.1, read on the forward strand.
GAGATAATTTAAGAGTCTTAAAAAAACCAGCAGAAGTTTCTGGAGAGGATTTATACCTGCATATTTTTTCTCTGTCTGAAGAACCTCTGCATTATTGTGTTGTTTCTAAGGATGAAATTGCCCTCAGGGAATTGGACTGAAGTCCATCATAAAAATGAACTTGAGAGTAGCATTCCTTTCCTAGAAATCACTGTAAAAAAAGGACGCCTTACAGGTAAACACTGAAACTGCGGAGTGTTTCTTGGACAGTTTAGGCCAAACCAACAAATATTCTTCAAATAATTGTCAAACTAGGATAGTAACTTTTATTTTTGTTATAAATGGCATCAGTTATATCTGTGTTGTATTTCCCGTGCCATGGTAGAAAGCCGATCACATTTAACACCTCTCAGAACTGATGAAGTTTCAGAACAATACAAATCAAATACAAGAAACCCAATGCCGTTTAATGCCTTTGTTGCTAATTTCTTAGCTAAGGAGGCCAGGAGATAAAAGGTTAATCTTGCTAGATACAAGGTGATTTTAATGGCAGGGTGACAGAAGCTGTTTCAAAAGGATTTCTTCCTGTTCTCCTTGGTTTTGTCTGCCTTTCTGCTCCTCATTGCACCATGCAAGCTCGGCAGGTCTGTGCAGCCATCTGAATCTGGGTAAGTCATTACATGCCTGGCTGGCTGCAGGAGGCTGGCATGCCCCTGGAGCTCAGGACAGTGGGTCAGAAGATGGCACTGTTCACTCTCTGGAGGGCTCCAGTCCTGCCAGGGTGCTTTGCGTTGGAGACCATCCCCTGGGGTAGCTGCTGCATGGTATGCTCCTGGTCCTGAGCCTCCGTGAATGAGAAATTCCTGTTTTCCAGGTAGAAAAATGGGTCACTACAGTACTAGCTGAAGGCAGATAGAAGAAGTTTCGAGGAAAGCTCCTTAAACCAGGGAGAATGGATTTTAACAAATTGTGAAGAAGCCCAGGAGAAAGAGGTGGTAACTTCAGGCAGTAGAAGTGTTCACAGTTTTCTGAAATGACTGTACCTGGCCCCTGTTATCTATTTGACCAGTTCAGCTGGTCAGTAACTTACGGATTGTCCAATTTGGTGGAAGAACAAGTGTTCAAAATTCTGTTAAAAATAATGAAGAAAACTTCAGTATTTTAATGCTTTTCAAAGAGCCGTAGCTGTCCAAATGTCACAGAACTTCCCACAAGAATATATCTTGAGCAAAGATGCAATGCCACAAACCAAGGTTAGGCAGCTGTTTTCCTTTGCTGATACGCTCCATTTTGTTTTATGAAGCAGTGCCTGCTACCTGCTGCTGACTGCAGTGTTGTTTCCTGTTTAAATATCTTCTGGGGAAGACCAAGGAGAATGAAGCTATTAAAATAAAACACAACCCAAAGCTGAGGTTCTCTGGGATCATTTGAAATGAATCATTATTAAGCAATTCTGCCTCACAACTTTTTAGAAAGTGACTATTTAATTGCTACTACTCAAATGTGTTTTCTTAGGGAATGGTTCCCCTTTGGACATCTCCTTTCTCTTTAGGCAGCTTGGTTTTAAAAATGCTGAAAATTGGAATAAAGCATAATTAGAATAATAGTTACACCACTCATTAGGGAAGTGATATCAGAGTGACAGTCTCATGTAAAACCCAGACAAAGCAGAGAAGCTTTTCCTTCCTTCTGTGCTTGCCCTGACCCTGAGTGGATGCATCTTGAAGATAAGTCTAACACAGATTCCCATCCATTTGTGAGTTTGTATATGTTAAAGAGAAACTTCTAACTGATGTTTCTGTGGGGACTATGGAAAAGCAGAATGACAGAAAAACCCTTCCCAAATAAAATACTTGGCAGTTTCTCTGCCTCTTTAATGCATATAAAATGTGATGGAAGAAACACTAGCCATGAACCTGGTGAAAAAGACCAGCAAATTGAAATGAACACCTGTAACTGAAATAAGGAAAGAAAATGAGTCATGGGAAGATTTTTAAAAAAGGGAAGATTCGAATTCAGCAGAATAGTCTTTTAAAGACAGAATTTTCTCTACAGTAGATCCTATTGAATCTTGCAGTAATATGTTGCTTCCCTGCCTCTGCAAATTCATTTGTGCTTGTAGTTTAATCCTTCTAAGGCTAATCTAAGCCTTCCTGTGCTACTATATAGGTAGATATAATAAGCAGTCTATTGATTTTTGTTACTTTACCTGGTTTCAGAAGCCGTTATTATACCAAATAGCTTTTACTTTGGGGGGCACTCTAGTTCATCTGTTTTTGCTGCTGAGTTTTCATATAATAGTAAAGAGTCTTACAGTGCTTATTTTCTGAAATATCCCTTTTGCTTGTTTGTATTCTGACAATACATTCATTTTCTTTCAATTTATGTGTGGTTTCTGATCTTTCATGTGTTACCATCTTCCATACAGAGCATTTTTCACGCAGCTGAGTACTTGTAAGTCCTTGCCAGCTGTTTGTAATTCACTAAAAGCCTATTTTCTGTTTCACACATCAGTTTGCACTGCAGGTAGGGTGGGATCTGTTATGCTTTTGTGTGCTGCCTTCTCCCAGAAAGCATGCCCAGTGTCTTGTGCAGGCAAATCCTTTCATCCTTCCTGCTTCATCCAGCAGGAGGTTACAGCCATCTAGCTGGACATGTTCATGGGCCTGGAAGCATTTCAGAGGTACTCGACTCAAACATCCAAATTAGTTTTCCAGTATCTCTCTTCTTTTTTTTTTTTTTTTTTAAATACTTTTCAACCTGGTTCTGCATCTATTACAGTCATTTCTTCCCAGTCTTGTCAGGAGCTTTGGTGAGTTCAGCTCCTGTATGTCCATTGGGCAGTTGCCAAACAGTGGTACAAAGAAAGGAGTTATAAATATTACTGATGAAATCCTCCTCTGTGTCACATCTATATTTGTCTTAGTGTATGAGGAATGACCAATTTTATTTGATTATGAAACCTGTCCATTGGGTGATTTATTTGTGTAAATGGAAATCCCATAATTTGGTTTAAGGTTACATGATTTTTTTAAGTCACCTATCTATTATTTCAGGTATGTTTCTGCAAAGATTAGGATGTATTTTTGAGTTAGTGTTTCTCCAATAAGCAGCTTTATAAGGCAGTTGTTTAGCTAAAATTTCAGAAGCTAACCACCAAATGATAAAGGAATGAATCTTAAGATCATCTTTGGCTGGGCAGAGGTATACTGTGCTGACTTGATGGCTTGGTAAGACTGACCTGAATTGACTAGAGGGTTTAAACCAATAAACTGACTTGACCAAAATAATTTCCTTTGGCCCTTTTTTTTTTTTTTTTACTCTAATGTAACATCCTTCAGCTTCATCGGAGTTGTAGTCTTGAGGCAGAACTTCATTAGGATACTCCTTCTCCTGTTGGGTCTGTATGCTTCTGTTCCACCAGTTTGATCCAAAGATGCTGTATCTTGTCTCTGAAGTTCATTAGCTACTTCCATAGTTGTGTGTGTGCGTGTGTGTATATATGTACATATAGTGTGTGTGTGTGTATGTATGCTGTTTGCCAAAAGGTAAGTAGTCCTACAGTACTGGTTACTGGGAACTCCCTGCCTTAGGGAGTTGTAGGCCTCCTTTCATCATTACTGAATTGTGACTTTTTGGTCTGTGGCTGTGGGCTTGGTGGTGCTACATTTATCTCAGTGGTAGAATTTAAATAGCTTTTCTGTGTTAGCTTCATTTTCATATAAGCAATATATTTTATGTTAAATTCCTAGATCCTCCAAGTCTTCCTCATACTCAACTGTTTTTTAATTTGGATGAAGAAGAAAGTGGTGTTCTGAGGAACCTCTATAGTGTTATGAGGATCCTTTATAGTGTTCTGAGGATTTTCACACCTCCTGCAAGTTAATTTTGCCTTCCTCTTTGGAACAGGCTAGCATTGCTTATCTGGCATTGGGGTCACCAGCATCAGACCACACTGCTGTGAGCTGAGGCATTCTGATTTCTCCCAGAAGCAAACCCAGGCTTCTTTTGAGAGGTACTTAGCCTGAGAAGGGAGAGGATTTCCTAGAACTTTAATCATACCCCTTATGTTTTCACCCAAACTAATGTGCTTTAGAGCTGTGCTAATTGACCTGATGTTCTGGTTTTAGATTTGTAGTAGTAACCCTCAGAGCTAATTTACACAACGTGCTTTGAACTAAACTTGGTAATGCAAATATAATGTCCTATTAGCAAACTATGAATGGTTCCTACTGGGATTTGTACAATGATTCTGAGCTCATTATTACTGTCATTCAATACTGTGGATGAGTAGAGGAAAAATAATTAAACAAAACAGTACTTTAAATCCCAAAAGGAATGTAAAATCAACAAAGTTGAAAACCCAGAAGCCTTAACTTGTGTTTAATATATGCACTCTGTTGAAAGGGTGGGGGAAGTACGGGTATGTGTTAAACTCAGCATAGCTGCCCAACCTAATTGGATGGAAAAATTGATACCCAGTGAATCATGTATTTTCCCCAAACGATTCCACATTTCTCTGAATTTAAGAACAATAATGTTACATGGGAAATAGTTTAAGAAGTATTTTCTTCTAATCCTCCTTTAAGTGTAAGTCATCTACCGAAAGTTGCCTAGGAATTTAGCTGTGTGACTCCTACTGATATGACTGGAAGTTTCATGGCAAAAATGCACAAACAGTGCTTTGAAAAAGCCTCTTGCAATCCAGCACTGTGGAAGCTTTGCTGTGTGAGCATTTCTCGCTTCTACAACTTGATCTGGTGTGAGCAGCAAAATCTATGGGAGGGCTTAAAGTTCAGAAAACCACTGAATGTTCTTCAGCTTTGCATAAACATACAGACTGGTACATGTCCAGTTCTCTTAGACTGTGGGCATTTTGGCCCAACCCTTAGAATTCAACTGGGGAAAAAAGCCACCAAAGCACCAAAGGTAGGCAAATCACTCTTAACTCTTCAACTGATATATCGGTCAGCAAGCAGAGAGGCAGCAGCTCAATTGAGCACCAGCTCAGGGTGCCCTGGAAATGGGGCTGTAATGTGCTGATAAGCTGCAGATCAGCTCAGACCAACAAGTATCCCCTTGGGCTCAGTTCTTTCATCAGCACTTTCTAACCTGCTCTTCATTATGACTTTTTTTTTTTTTCCCCTCCTATTTGACTTGATCCACTTCTCTTTCTGGCACTGCTCCAGTCTGTTCCTGGGCAGACTGTATCTCTTATACTGTTAACTGCCAAGTAATTAGACTGGGTAGCTGAGCAGGAAACCCAAGTCATCCTCTCTCTGTTCAGGCTGTGGGAGTAGTGAAAAATTTCATTCCCTAGGCATCACAGCCCCAGTTTGGTGTGGTCCAGCCTGGTGGCTTGCAGACAATTCCATCTACCTGGCTAGCTTTAGCATGAAGGAGTGATGAGAAACAGGTAGATGTTGTCTAAAAAGAATTTTGTACATTTTGGAGCAGCTTCACAATACCACTGGTGCTGTTGCTATGGGTTTTGGGGTGTCCTAAAGATTTGGATGTTGACTTTTACCAGAGTTGGACTCATATCTTTAAAACTTAAATTAAAACTTTCCAGGTGCCTCTTGAAAAAATAATTTGGGTCATGAAGATTAGATCAATTAAGGATGTGAATTCATACCTAAAGAACACTTGGTATTAGAATATGTTAAATTAAGCTATTGTACAAAGAGTCTACAGCAGCCATTGGGAAGCTATTTCAACATCACCAGAATAACCAGTAGAGTGTCCACAACCTAGCAACTTGGGAGTCCTTATTAGATTGCGCTGAAAGTTTTCTTTTCTGGCAGGAACTGAAACACTGCAAGTTCGGTATGGAGAGCAAAACCAGAAGTAAAATTCCCTGTGGTAATGAATGATTTCCAACTAAAATGAAAGAGCAAAGCTGACAAGAACCGAAAAAGAGGAATTTGAAAGACAGCGAAAAGAAAAAAGAATGGAGGAGGAAATGACACAAACAGTGGAGACTTGTGAGTCAGGCAGCTAGGTTAGTATGGCAGGCAAAATGTACAAAAAAAGAAAATCACAGTCAACAGTCAACAAAAAGTGTCAGGTCCACCAGAAATAGTTATTTTTGAGGGGTAAGAGCCACTGCATTAAAGCATTGTGCCGCTATGAAGAGCAAAACCAGTCATCCTACTTACAGTATAGCAATGCTGATGAGACTTCCCATGAAGGGCAAAGTCTTTAATTCCCTTCTTTTATGGACATTACTCAAACAGGGTTTAATTCAAATAAAAGATTTTTCTATTGATGTTGAAACTGCTTCAATCTAGAAAGAGATTTTGAACTAGTAATAAAGCTGCTTTTTCATTATCTCTGGAAGCAAAGTATGAAGTAAGTCTACCTTTCCACCCCCCCCCCCCCCCCCCCCCCCCCCGAAAAAAAGTTTATAGAGGGAGCTCAAGTATTCTATAGTTTATCCAGATAAGGGGAAGATGCAGACTTATGTCTGGCTCTGATGACAGAGGAGGGTGTCAAAGAAAAAGAGTTATGACATACAGAGCAGCATAGGTGGAAACTGCATGATAATCTGCAATATAGCAGGTTTTGTCTTCCATTGGAATGTCATTGGAATCCCTTGTTTATTGTGCAGTCAGAAGTGGTATGTGCGACTCGTTTATAAAATGTACTTTATCATTTTATGGGGAATCTTATGCCTTCATTGGGACTGCCTTAGCTTAGAGATACTAAATCTGTTGCTTTCAAGAGCTCTAGTATAATAGAGGCTTGCACTAGAAAGTTAATAAGAAAGGTAACACAGATTTTATAGTATAAGCAGTATTTTTTAAGTCAGCCATTTAAATTAATGATCCTGTCTTGAAAGTAGTTCATAAAAAGTCACACTCAACAGTGCGCACTCGTGTCTGTGACTCTGCTCTTTTGGGTGCTCAGTGTTAGTGTGGGCAGTTATTGCACATACATTCTTGCAGCTCCCATCTGTTTTGCTCAGCTGCTGTAATTTTCCCAGTTATATTTTGTATATCTGCTCCAGCTTTGTATGCTAATAGTAGAGGTCTTTAAGGTGTTGCTGCATGTTCATGGTCTAAAGCATCATGTTTACAGTGATATGTCAAGTATAGCCAAATGTTGCTGATGAGTTTCATTAAACTCATAAGCAGTTGTGAGCAGGTTGCATAGTACCAGAAGAAGGAAGCAGCAGGGCAAAGATTATTAGGGATTAAGGAAAGTAATATATTAAGGTTGTCTGTTTTATTCCTTGTGCCTGGAATGACTACAGAAAAAGGCTTTGCTCAGCTTCCCATTTTTTCGTATTTAGAAGCCCTGTAATTGTATTGCAGAAAAGATGCCTGGTATAGCTATCAGCAGACACGTAGTTTACAAAGGGCTTCTAAAAACTGCAGTGTATTGGTTTATGTGGGACACTTTGCTTATTTGTATCGCTGGGCATTGTCAGCTATTTTTCAAAACAGGAATTGATGCTTCTTTGTAGTTTGAAGACCTGTTCTAGATCCTTGGAGAGAACAGCAGTGCAAAACCACAAGTGAGTGCTTTTTGCAATTATCATTTGTAAGTACTGGTACAGGAGCTTGATGCTTTATTTGATGTCTTTTCAAGTTTGTTAAAAAATAGCTTGCAGTGTTGAATATTCCTCTTTCTGTCACTATTGCAGTATTTATTACTTCAGTATATACTTTTGAGCTCTGCTTTGCTGTCTTTAAAATAATCTGAAGGACTGATGTCTTAGCAGCCATTTGTTATACTGGATTGAAGATAAATGTTTGTCATTTTCATTTGTCAGTAGTAACATTGGCCTTGTTTTAACACTTTTTCCCCCACCTCTTTTCTTTTGCTTTTCAAAGCTCTCATGCTTTTACTCAGCTCTCCTTTTCATCTCTTTTAGTAACCAGATTCTATGGCAGCGTTTGGGAGCAAATTCCTCACTCCCTTCCCCCCCATTTTTTTTTTACTTTTTTGGGGTTTGGGTTTTTTTTCTTTTTTTTTCCTGTGCTGCACTGCTGTGTTACTGTTCCATAAGGAAGTTTTTTTGAGCACAAGCATCTTCTGCATTAAATAATTGTATTTGTTGAAGTACAAAATGTATTTTATCCTCTGGCTTTTTGTCTGTAGGTGCCTGGGTTCCTCCTAATTTGTATATCATGACTAGCCAGCATGTTGAGGTGGAGAAAAGGTAATTAGCGCTATTAAGAGCAGCATGAAATTTTGCAGAGTCCTTTTGGAGAAAAATATCTGGAGGAGTTTGAGTAATTCAAAGGAATCTTTGGCAGTCTTTCCTTTGTGACCTTGAATTGAAAAGCCAGTGGGTTACTCATTAAATATCAATTTTTGGTTGTAAAGGACTAAAACATTAGGTGTAATAGTGTCTACTTGAAACTTCATTGTAACAGCCACTGTGGGAGAACTTAAAACAGCTACTGGACGTTTTAGAAGTCTTGGTGTTGCTGACCAGGTGTCACTGTGTCTGATGGTCAGTGGATGTCATGGTTTAAACCCAGTCAGGTAACTTGTTCACTCACTCCCAGTGAGTGGTGCCGAGCTGACAACAATCGAGGTCCGTGTCCCCCCCCCCCACCGGGGTTCTCCCCCACTCCCGGAGGAACGGGGAGGAGGATCGAAAGAGTGCAACTCCCACGGGTTGAGACAAGAACAGTCCAGCAACCAATGTACACAAATCACCACCGCTACTATCAACTACAACAATGATAAGGGAAAATAACAAGGGAAGAGAATACGATACCACCGGCCAAGAAGACGAGTTCCACCCGGAAGCCCTGTGTCCTTCCGGGTAACTCCCAGTCACCCCCCACCCCGGCCATGACGTGCTGTGGTATGGAATACCTCCCTGGCTAGCCCGAGTCAGGCGCCCCATCTCTGCTTCCTCCCGGCTTCCCCTCCTCCCTGGCAGAGCATGAGCCTCACAAAGTCCTTGGTCAGGGTAAACATCACTTAGCAACAACTGAAAACATCGACTTCACCAACACTGTTCTCAGGCTGGAAGTCAAAACACAGCACTGCACCAGCTAGCACAAAGGAAAAAAAAACCAAACATGACTACTACTGCTGAACCCAGGACATTATCCACCCCTTATTCCATACCATTCACGTCGTGCTCAGATCCCACATTTTCAGTACACCATCGCTCTCCCATATATATACATCCATATACATACAGACCAAGAGGAAAAGATCATTTTCTTAGTGCATGGACCAATCCCTATAATGCTGCCGAGTCCATTCGGTCCATGATGTTCAAAGTTCATTCTCTGTTGGGATGATGGCTGGAGGGAAGTCAGGGCCATTCGCTGGTGACCTGGAGACATCTAGTTGATGGGCTATAAAAGCATTACACAGCAGGCAACGGCATACAATTGAGTTCACTGGCTGTTTTCCCCTAAAATCAAATCCCCTTGAGGTATACATCGGACTTCCCCATCTTCCTGCATTACCCACCAAGTATATCCAGGCCCCTGAGCAAAAGCAGTCCCACGAGTGGGTTTGCCTTTACCTGAAGCAGGAATAACCCAGACTGTCTTCCCCAGCAAATTCTTCATATGCACCACGGGAACTTTGTCCCCCTCTACAATATGTAAAAGTTCTGACTGGGCTGGGCCGGCCCTGTTGGCAGATCCTCTGGTGTTGACCAACCAGGTGGCCTTTGGTAAGTGTGTATCCCAATGCTTGAAAGTTCCCCCACCCATAGCTCTCAGTGTAGTTTTTAACAGCCCATTGTACCGTTCGATTTTCCCAGAGGCTGGTGCGTGGTAGGGGATGTGATATACCCACTCAATGCCATGCTCTTTGGCCCAAATATCTATAAGGTTATTCCGGAAATGAGTCCCAATGTCTGACTCAGTTCTCTCTGGGGTGCCGTGTCGCCACAAAATCTGTTTCTCAAGGCCCAGGATAGTGTTCCGGGCAGTGGCATGGGGCACAGCGTATGTTTCCAGCCACCCGGTGGTTGCTTCCACCATGGTAAGCACATGGCGCTTGCCTTGGTGGGTTGGTGGCAATGTGATATAGTCAATCTGCCAGGCCTCCCCATATTTATACTTCAACCATCGTCCTCCATACCAAAGAGGCTTTAACCGCTTGGCTTGTTTAATTGCAGCACATGTTTCACACTCATGAATAACCTGGGCAATAGTGTCCATTGTTAAGTCCACCCCTCGATCACGGGCCCACCTGTATGTTGCATCTCTGCCCTGATGGCCTGAAGTGTCATGGGCCCACCGGGCCAAAAATAATTCACCTTTATGTTGCCAATCTAAGTCCATCTGAGCCACTTCAATCTTAGCCGCTTTATTCACTTGTTGGCTGTTCTGGTGTTCCTCAGTAGCCCGACTCTTGGGTACATGGGCATCTACATGACGTACCTTCACCACCAGGTTCTGCACCCGGGCAGCAATATCTTTCCACAGTGCAGCAGCCCAGATGGGTTTACCTCTGCGTTGCCAGTTGCTCTGTTTCCATTGCTTCAACCACCCCCACAGGGCATTTGCCACCATCCATGAGTCAGTATAGAGATAAAGTACTGGCCACTTTTCTCGTTCAGCAATGTCCAGGGCCAGCTGGATGGCTTTCACCTCGGCAAACTGACTCGATTCACCCTCTCCTTCAGCAGTTTCTGCAACTTGTCGTCCAGGACTCCATACAGCTGCCTTCCATCTCCGATGCTTTCCCACAATACGGCAAGAGCCATCAGTAAACAAGGCATACTGCTTTTCACTTTCTGACAGTTTATTATATGGTGGGGCCTCTTCAGCGCGCACCACCTCCTCCTCTGGTGACATTCCGAAATCTTTGCCCTCTGGCCAGTCCATGATGACTTCTAGAATGCCTGGACGACTGGGATTTCCTATTCGAGTTCGTTGTGTAATTAGTGCAGCCCTACTGCAGACTACTACTGCTGAACCCAGGACAGTGGATCATCCCTATTAGCCACAAGGTATCCCGTTAAAAGCTGAATCACGATTTCTCTTGTTGCACAGTTTGTCTCCTCAGCCAAAAGAAGTTTGAACTGTTCCTTCTTTTCATAATATAGGCATTAGGTGTTGTCAGTTATTGTCATGGGGCTTAGCTCCTGCATAAAGCCTGATGGTCTGTTTGTCTTGGAAAGCTACGTAAAGGGCTCGTTCTGTTCTTGGCTTTGTGGGTTGTTGGGGTGGGTTTTTTTGTGTGTGTTTTTTTTTTTTTTTAATCTAACAGTGTTAAAATGAATCTTACTTTCAGGAAAATCTTATGGCAATTTGAGGAAAAGGGTTGAACTCTCTTGGTGCCTATGCACATATTGAGTCTTGTTGCCTTTTTAGCCTGTATAATGGCTTCCAGATGATCTCCTGTGATTGCTGACAGTCCACAGGGGGCAGGTGGATACTTGGCTTTCCTTGATGTTTAGGCTTTGCTTTGCAAGGATAAATGAGTAAAAATAAAAGGGTTTTTTTCTGGGGGGGTCTGAACAGATGGTCAGCAGAGGATTGAAGTAATAAGTAGCAAACTGTCAGAGAGGAAAGCCAGGTAAAAGAAAATGTGAAGAAAATGTAAGCAGATTGTTTGCTCTCCCTCAGCCTTCTGCTTCATTTCTCCCTAGTTGCACAGTGAAGAATGGAAGGGAAATAGGAATGGAAAGGGAAAGGAAAATTTCCTCATGTTTTTTGGAGAGGATATGGTAATTTCAATGCTAAGGTGTGTTGATAAACTGTTGTGTAATGTTCTATGTAAACAGTAACTTGGGTGACTGCAGAGAAGCTAGCAAAACAGGAGGATCTTACCCATGGAATGGGATGGGAGAGTAAAACTCAGCCCTTGCTTTGCCTGTAGGAGAATCTAGGAGGCTCTGCCCCTAAGAATTTCTCAGTGCGGATGTCCAGCATCCTTCCAGAAACTGGTGCTGTGCAGTCACTCTGGAGCTAAGAATTGTGCATGGTTCTTCATCTTTCTAAATAAAGTAGAACTTGTCTGTCATGAAGAAGACCTTTCAGGGGAAGTTGGCTTATTTATGTCAGCAGTTTAAAGCAGAGATACAGTTTGGGTTTGAGTTCAGATTTTTTTGCAGTAAAATGGAGAATGTTACCATCCGGTACCAGACGTATGAAGTAGTAGGAATGGTTTTCTCTAGGTCTGCAACCAATTTAAAGCTTCATTTGGTGCACACCAAACATCTGCAGCTTTTGAATCATTTATGGAAATGTAACAAAACCTGTGATAAGAGTTTCTGCACCTGGCCTGTGGTACCTCAGAGGTGGTGTGTGCAAGAGAGACATTTAAGATAGAACTCCTGGAGGCTGATCCCAGACCCATGGCTGGACAGGTGGGTGGTCTTGTGCTAATTACTTGATAACCCTCACTAGGCTTTATATAGTCTCCATAAGTACCAAGGCAGGTCTACTATCATGTAACATCAGTGCTCTGTTCTCTGCTGGGCCAACATTTCACCTACCGCCCCTTTAATTTAGAAGCAGTGTGCTTGCTTTAATGCTGTGTAATAAAACAATTTGTAACATTTCAGCTGATTTTTCTTTAAAAGGTAGATTATTTACTGAAAGTATTTAGAAAGTAATTTGCCTCCTTCCGCTCCTGTCTCCCATATCTAGCACAGGAGGAACCACTGTGTGTCAGGCTAGCCAGGTTTTGCAGAAATGGGAAAGCAGCCTTAGAAACCTTGTGAAAGTATGGTAATTCTTTTCAATTTTGGCAATTTAGTCATCACAGAACTTGAAGGGTTACCTGTCTCTTTGGATGAAATGTAGCACATACAATGAAGAAGCTTCAGGAGGTAAATTCCTGGAATGTCTGTTTCTCAAATGTGCCTTTTAATTCAGGGTGGTTCCCCCTCCCCACTCGTCTGCTCTGCAAACCTTTTATGCCATGCTCAGAGAGACAGAATTGTAAGTTGTTACAGGCAGAGCTGCTGGCGCCGCCTGTCATTTCTCTTTACAAGATCTAGCTTTCTAGGGTTTTATTTCTTTGTCAAACTTCTGTTCATGCTGGGATTTTCTGTAGCTTGTATCTGCCCTGACATCTACCTTGAGGGCAGGATGTGGCTTCTCTTTAAAATCAGTATTTCTATATACTATATATGTTTACCTATAATTTTTTACAAAGGCAAGGTATCACTTGACTCATTGCAGGCTCAAATTCACTTTTGCAGCAAGGCTTAAAAATTAAGCAAGCTGTAAATATGTAAAGAGCCTTGTAGGCAGAGACACAAATGGAGCATGTTCTTCACTATGTGCTTTGTGCATGCTCTGCTATGTGTAAATCACTGTCATCTCTCCAAATGAGTTGGTTCTTGGCGTTTCTGGTGTGTCCTGAAGAGAGGAAACTGATTGCCTTGGGTATAGCATTGCCCACCCACTCCCAGCATGTCTAGAGGTTAGACTGTATGCTTCCTCCTGTTCAGGATGTACCCATGTACTTGACAGAAAGTTAACAGCAGACCTTCTGTGTCGACAACCCCAAAGGGAAATTCCTGAGGAAGATGAATTGTTCACTCTGTACTTTTCTGCTTTTCCTGTTTCAGTGCATTGTAAGAGGGAAAATGTTATGCTGTCCCGTGCTCTGCCAATTTTGTATTTCTTTATTACTCTTCATATATTTTTATTTCATATATTTTTATTACTTCCCTCAGCAAAGATGAAGGGTATGAAGTGGCAGTATACTGTGAGATTTTAAGCACAAGAGAGAGCAAAGTGTTTGAAGACACTGATGCTTGAGCTAGAACCTTTAATTGTTTGTTTCTGTATATCAGAAGAGTTGTCCTATGATATCAGAGCAGTTGACAACAAGTGCTGGAGAGACAACTGAAGCTGATGGCAGAAATACTCATATGGTCAAGGGGCAACATAGTGCCTCTCTCTGAAAGCAGTGGAGTGGTATTTGACAATAGATCCATGAAAGCCCTCTGTCCTCTTGGAATGGGATTATGGTAAGGTCAACATTAGCAAATCACCCAGCAGTTGCTGCAGACTCTGCTCTATCCAGAGGGATTCAGGCTGTTTAGCAGCCCCACATAGTACAGCCCTGCTGCATTCATACAACTCAGTCCCTGCAGAACTGCTGTGTTAGAGCTACCCACTGGTGGTATGTCACTGCAAAGCACTGCTTTACATTTGTGTGACAGGACAGTCAGTATCCTGCTCTCCAAGCCACTTGTTTTTAGAAGGAGGAAGAAAGCCTGTGGTTGTGTTATGAAATCATTTCCAATTAGGTAGATGGTATCTTCAACTCCATCAGGTAAGTTTGGGTTGTCTTTACATGTGTGGCTTTCATTTCATAGATGTTCAGTACTGATTTTAGTCTTTCCACTTCACTTTTATGTAGTGTTCCTATTCACAGAACAGCCAATCTGTTTAGATGACTCCTAAGTTTTGGCCCCTTCCTTTCTGGTGGCAGTAATTTCCTGAGGCAATTTTTGTGCTCTTCTGCAATGGTATTTAGAAGATTATCACATTCCTTATAACAAACCATAATTGCTGGAAGAGATGGGCTGTAGCCACGTATCTCAGTATTTACTTCAGTACTAGAAGGCAGTCAGTAAACCTGCGTAGAATATGGTGGCTTGACTTAACCCAGAATTTTAGCTCTAATTATTCGAGTATTTGCATGTCTTTATTGAGGCATCTATTTCCTTTTCTTTAATCCTGGCCTTTTTTGTTCTTTTTAATCAACTTCCCTGGAAGTAATGCACTGGAGAGAGGCTGTTCTTCTTTATGCAGAGCTCATTCTTTGGGTTTTTCTTCTTTCTGTCTGCAAGATGCAAAATGCCTTACAATCCTGTAATCTAAGCTCTTGTTATTGGGGCTTGGTAAATCAGTTTGACATCTAGTTGAGTATCTGAGATGTCATCATTGAAGTTTGACTGTCTTTTCAAGTTAACTTTTAAATATATCGAAGCCATTCTGCAGTTTTTCAGACTTCAACTTCACACATTAACAAAGCACATCTTCCATGACAGGAAACATCAGATATTTTCAACTAATCATGTTCAGGTTTTGCATTTTTCTTAGTGTTAATAATAATTTCTGCATTTAAAAACTGTATAGTGACAGGACAAGCAACCTGTCAACCTTGTTCACTCTTAATCCTGCATTCAAGAGTTTATCATAGGTGAATCAATGCATATCCATCCGTTACTTCTATTTTTACATTATCGTTAAGAGCGAAATCTCATCTTAGATCATTAAATCATACAAAAATCTCACTGAAGCCAGTGGGAGTTTTGCTTTACCTGACTATTAAAGTATTTGAGAAGGAATGTAATGCTTGTGGATTGGAGAGGCTAATTGTGTAAGCTTCAGGTTTGTTCTGAGGGCAGGTAATGTCTGGCAGTATTTTTTGTGCTGGGTCTGCATCTGCTAGCAGCCATTGTGGCTGTTCCAGCCTTTGATTTTGTGTAAAAATATGTGTCACTGTTCACAGAACCATAGAATGGCTCACCCCCACTCTTCACCTACAAACAACCCCCCTCTCCCCCCAAAAAAACCAGCCAACAAAAACAAAAAAAAGGCCTTTTAGAATCAAAAGCAAGAAGTTAACTTTGGATTTGCATCTCTGGGTCTTAGGGTGTGGGTTGCTTGTCTGGTAGTGAACTACAGACTTGTGGGCTAGCACTTAAAAACTGCTGTGATATTGGCTACCAGTCTTTTGAGGCCCTTTATTCTTCTGAGGTGCCAAGCTCTTACATCCCTACACCTGGAGCTTCCATATGGACACTGGGTTCAAGGTGTCTTCAGTCAGATACTCAGTTTTACAAAGTTTTTGAAAACATTGATCATAGAATCCAAAGCATATGTCATGGTCCATAGATCTTTGTAAGCTCAATTTGTGAGGACCAAGATTGGAGAACAAAAATGATGATATACTTCCATGTGCAGGCTCAAATAGTAATAGAGGTATCATTACGCTGGTGGGGCTGCTTTTAGATGAGAAACATCACATGATGTTATTTTAGAAGAACACTATGTAGGTTAATTGTTGTAAGATGCTTACACAGCTTCTAAAATGGCAGATTTATGCTCTGTAACAACCAAACGGACATGCCAGGAGCTCACCATTGCCCCTCAGCTCCATCTGGCCAGGAGTGCTTCCAAGACTGGACTTTTCCTGCTGCTGTAAGGAGGAACAAAAATATATACTAAAATAAGAGAAAGAAGTGCTGAATCACTTTTTTTCAATTAAGGCTTCATAAAAAAGTCTTTTTAATCTTAGTAAATGCCCTGGTGTCTGATTTTCTGTATTTATACTTATTTTAATGCCTCCTCTTAAGGCCGATAAGAGCTAAGCATGTAAATTCCCAGAGAACTGATGAAAAAAAGCAATCCCCTTCACTTAAATGTAAAAATAAACCATTTGGCATGTTTATGCAGAAAAGAGTCTCATAAATTATTGCAGGTTTTTTTTTCCCCTCTGTCATCTAGTACTTTCTTAGCTAGGTTGAAGGCATGCACAGCTTTCTGCTTGCATTTTTTTTCTTTGAAGTGATGGTGAATATATTCATTAATTTAGAACAAAAAATCTGCTAATTTGTTACTTGTCTTCTGTTTCAAATGGATGATCTAAAAGGGTGAAAGTACTTCTTTATTTGGTGCAGTGGTACTTGCAGTTTGTTGTGAGGGAAATAATCTCTCTAAGATTTTTAAGCAGTGTTTTCCTTCAACAAAATCTCTAGGTCACAGCTTGTCCAATTACATGCAGAAGAAGGCAAGGAGACAGAGCTAGTCTGGGGAGCTTTCTTTTTCAGCAGCAAAGTTTGCATTTCTTTTAATGTAGTTAAAACATTTGACAGGAGAGAGTAGAGTTTAGTGATGTGAGGTGATTTCCAAATGAGTGTTAGCTTTTTACTGACCTACTTTTGACTAGTGGTGTATTCTTGTCCGTTACTTTTTGTCATTGAATAATGCTGATATATTAAGCTGTGTGCTTCAAGGGCATTGTAGAATTGCATGTAGGGGCACGACTGAACTGTGAAAGTGCGAATTACTCTATCAGATCATACCCAATTAAAAAGTGACAAGCACAGCAGGAACAATTGAAAGCAAGGTTTATCTTTCATGTAACATAAGAAGTCACTATATCGGTTAGAAACAAAGTGAGTGTGAAACAGATTCTCCACCTCTTCTCATCCCTCTTCAAAAATTAATAATATCTGCTGACTTTATTATCCAAAAGAATAAGCTCCTGAGTTGAAACAGCTCATGTTGAAGGATATTATGACAATAGCAAGCGAAGGGGAAGTACAGCAGCCATACACCTTTAAGCTATCTGCTATCAAAGCATGCACTGGCCCTCAGGTCAGCACGTTGGGGACTGACTGATAGGGAGTTTGGAAAAAGTGATGGTATTTTATATAAAGCTGTAGTGTGTCATTAAAGGAAAGCTTGCAGTCTTGCAGGCTCTCCACAGTTCCACAGGAAGCGTAGGAATAAAAGCATGGTAAAGAAACAGAGAACTTCTGGTAAGTCCTGTAGTCATTAGAGAACTGCTACAAACTGAGGAAACTTTTTTAGTCTCCAGTGCCATTATCCTTATGTAACCTTTTGCATAACATTCATCAGCACTCTTCTCACGGTGAGATGGGTCTGTGAATATACAAATGAATGCAGTTGTCTATGTAAAATACAATCTTCCAGAATCCTGCTGGCTCAAGATGTGTTGCAGAACCTATTCTGACAGTGAACCTGGATTAAGGATGTTACAACATTGTGGTGCTTTCCAGAGTACTAGGGTTGTGGTGTTTTATTTTGGTTGGTTGGTTGGTTGCTTTTGTCATCATTTGTAGGGTTTTGGGGATGTTGCTATTCTGATAAAATCTCTTGCAAATTAAATACCCTCCCCCTCCAAGTAAATTACCTTTGCAAAATGTGTCCTATATATGCTATTAGGATGCAGACTGCTTAAGTGATGTGTAACTGCTGTGTGACCAGGTAAATACCACTGTCTGCAGACAGTTGATGTTAGGTTGACCCTGATGCTCACTGCTAATGGTAATACCCATGCGGCTTCATTTAGTGAAATCCTCTGTGTGTATGTGTGTGTGAACAGAACTTTAGCACAGCTGATTTGGTTAATGCTGAGTTTTCAGATTAGGCTTTAGTGTGTGACATTTTATTTTGTGCTGGGAAAAAAAAAAAGAGCGAGGACAGGGGAGTGAGAAATATGAAGTACTTGATATGTGTAAAATGTGCTTGGAGGTATTATTGTATTGTAGGGAAGACAGGGGGAGACGGATGGTTACATTGACAGGGTACCTCATCCATGTAGCAAGCTTTGCCCGTCAAAACAGTGATGGTCTGTAGAATGCATTTTTATGTAAAATGAATGTTTAACTGATGTACAACGAGTTAAGAGTTTAAAACTGACCAACTGGTTTATAATCTCTTACTAGACTAGGAGTTGGCAAGCAGCTATTAGGGAGGGAAAAAAAGTTATCGTAATGTGAAAAGAGTTAATTCTCTAAAAGCCTCCTGTTTCCTGGAGGGGATTTACCTTTTCCCCCACTCATACCCACGATGGAGGACCAAGTGTCATCCAGAGGAATGGCTTTATTGTTGTGTGTTATGATGAGTGGTTTATTGGAGTTTCTTCTGAGAGAAGTAGTAGGGACTCATGCAGGCAGTATCTAGGTACCCAGTTTAAAAACAAACAAACCAACCCAAAATGCCAAACCACAAATCCCATCACAAATCCTAAAACAATCTTTAGCAGTAACTCTTTCTATTCTATGCTGTTTTGGTTCTATCAAAAGAAGTTTGATACAAGATTCGTAACATTCGAAAGGACTCTTGTGCGTGGACTGACAAATTAGTTAAGCTTCCTTGCTTCTCCTGATGGTAAAGGGGAGGACCTAGGTGTGTGGGATTTACAAGATATATTAAGGCAGTACGGATACAATAGACTGTCAAGAAAAACAGGGAGAAGACACCCACACTGCAATTTGAATATGGAAAAGATTAATGGAATTACAGTTTCAAAGTGATATATATATATATATATATATATATAAATAAAACCTGTGGATAAGAAATGAGTTGGTTAAAAACTGTACAGTTATACCATTACCTAACTTTAACTTTTATTTTCCAGTCACCAGTGTAAAAGAAAATGCTGAAAAATATATGGAGATACTGGAGGATAAACTGCATAGGTAAGGATGATTATTATGGAAACATTTGTAAGCTTAAAAATTCTTGTTAATACAGCACTGATATGCATAAAAGTGTTCAAGTATGTTTTGTAACTTGTGTTAGTATAATACAAAAACTGGTTCAAAGCTGTAAACCCTGTAAGCGTTATTGTTAAGATCTCTGTGGCTGTGCTCAGCAGCTTTGCCACCAGCCTGCCAGTGGATGCAGGTAAAAGAAAAATCACTGTGTTCTCAAGTGTGTAGGACTGCTCTGAAGCAGTGGTAGGATGGCCGGAGAAAAGGGAGCTCATGTATGGTTGGTGTGCATTGCTCAAGCTCTGGTCGGATGGCCGGAGAAAAAGGATCACACATATGGTTGGTGTGCATTGCTCCAGCTCTGCCTGCAGGTGCTTTAATTGGTAGTGTGAGCTCTTGAACACCCAGAAGCCCTGAAGTATTTGGGATGTGACAGCTGGTTGAAAAATCACTCATCTGTTCTTATGCAAAACCCAGCTCTGAGCAGAGCCAAGGAATCCCATACTAGAATTCTGGGCATCTTTAACAAGTAATGAGTCTTTATATAACAGTTTTGAAAGGATGCCATTTTGGGTGATTGTGGAAAACAAATAGAAACCAAGACAACAATGGAGATATTTTAAGAACTGAATCCTAATGCAGAATTTGCTTATTTTCATGCCTTTTCTTTTTTTGCCTGCTGCCTTTTTTTCCTTTTTTTTTTTTTTTTTGTCCCCAAATGCTAGCATTTGCATTTCTTTCTCTTACTGTGTGAAAGGGACTCTAGATCACCCCTTAAATTTTAGGCTACTCCTTGAAATAGGCTTAGCAAATGTTGCAGTGCTGTTATAATGAATATTTTACATTAGTGGATTTTGCCTTGTTGACCTCATTATTTTTGGCTGTATATTTATAAAAAGAGGTTTCTAGATATTTAGATTTAATCACTCATACTTTTGAATATGGAAGTATTTATTTTGCATAACTCTTAAATTTAAAAGCAATTTAGTGCTAAGTGAAAAATGATGGAAACAGACCTCAAGATCAAGTTGAGTGACTGTGTGCTGCCTAACCCCCTCTTAATATCATTTTACTTCAGGACATAGTTTAGCGGTGAGCTTGGCAGTCCTGGGATAATGGTTGGACTTCATGATCTTAGAGGTGTTTTCCAACCTAGCCAATTCTATGGTTCTATGTACCCCAATCCATAAGCGTAAGACAAGTCTTAAGAACATTCTGAGGGTTGTTGTTTTGAAAACCATACTCTTTATTAAATATAATATTAAAATTAATGTTTTAATAGTAAAATCTAATGTATAACAACATGTATTGATGCTTCTAGTCTGCAGAGATTCAATTGACTTATCAGGCTTCCAGAAACAAGAGAATTTCTCTGTAACTGTTAAATACTTGGAGAATCTGTATGTTTTCCCACCACCACCACCTTCCAAAGATTCAGTAGATAGACTCTGCAGCTGTTACTTGTTTTAATTTATTTATGCCTTTTTGTGTGATTTTTGGGTTGTCTACCTGGACTTTTCTGCAGTAGTATTTTGTATTAATACACATTTTTGTGTATCTTGATAGGTGTTGTTAATGACCTTGCAGCATGTTTTTTTCCACTCTTCCTGCTATTTCTGGGAGACATTTCCATGCTGAACTGCTGGTATTCATCCTGCTTCTGTGAAAAGTATCTTTTCAGGGGAAGGATTAAAAGTTAAACCCTCTTTTTGGCACTGCTTTATATTTTGGAACCATATTTTGATGAACAGTAGATGACCATTTCAAAGTTCCCTTAGAAGATGAAAGAATTGTCAAATATTGTAATATAATTTGTTGCTTTTGTATGCAAGGGTTGCCTTTCTGAATACCCCATAGACCTGGGCCTCAGTCTAGGTTCTCTATTGCAACCAGGCTTCAAAGGTTTGCTGTTAAGTGTTCATCCAGCCTTTGCTGAGGACACAAATGCACGAAGTCAAAGTGTATCACTGCAGCTGTACATGCAGTTCAAGATGCAGTTCAGGGCTCGCCATCAGCTTCTGTAACAGACTGTTGTGGTGTTGCCAGGATTTCTAAAATTTTTCATCCTTCTCTTAAGAATTAAAAATAAATAATAAAAAGCCCCAAACAGCACCCCCCCAACAACAATGAAACCCCCTAAAACTCACCAAATAAACCCAAACCAAACTCCTCAAAAACCCACTGCAGTGCTGGCCAAGATCCCAGATGGTGAAGATTGAGTCCTGTAACAGCGTGACAGTTTTTCAATATGTTCAGATGCTATTATTCTAAAAATAGTTTATCCCAAGTAATTAAGGGAAGAGAATTTCTTTTAATATTGGTGGAAAGAGAAAATCTCTGATATTTTTGACAAAAAGAAGTCTCTAAGATATTCCATCATTAAAATCCCTTTGTATTTATGCTAATAGATTTGTCATAGCTACTTGTTTTTTAAAGGTTCTTTGGACTTCAAGTAATTAACTACACCTGCTATACAGCTTGAGTAATTAAAAAAAGTAAGCAAGAGCTCAAGAGGCTTCCTCCCCTTACAGAAATAACTTGAGAAACTGTTTCTTTTTGTTTGGTCTTCATATAGGTGCCCAGATTACTCCTTTCACAGAATCACAGAATCCTAAGGGTTGGAAGGGACCTCAAAAGATCATCTAGTCCAACCCTCCTGCAAGAGCAGGGTAACCTAGAGTACATCACACAGGAACTTGTCCAGGCGGGCCTTGAGTCTCCAACGTAGGAGACTCCACAACCCCCCTGGGCAACCTGTTCCAGTGCTCTGTCACTCTCACAGTAAAGAGATTTTTCCTGATGTTCACATGGAACCTCCTATGCTCCAGTTTACACCCATTGCCCCTTGTCCTATCACTGGACATCACTGAAAAACCCTAGCTCCATCATCCTGACACTCACCCTTTACATATTTGTAAACATTGATGAGGTCACCCCTCAGTCTCCTCCAAGCTAAAGAGTCCCAGCTCCCTCAGCCTCTCCTCATAAGGGAGATGTTCCACTCCCTTAATCATCTTTGTAGCTCTGCGCTGGAATCTTTCAAGCAATTCCCTGTCCTTCTTGAACTGAGGGGCCCAGAACTGGACACAATATTCCAGATGCAGCCTCACCAAGGCAGAGTAGAGGGGGAGGAGAACCTCTCTTGACCTACTAACCACACCCTTTCTAATGCACCCTAGGATGCCATTGGCCTTCTTGGCCACAAGGGCACATTGCTGGCTCATGGTCATCCTCCTATCCACCAGGTCCCTTTCCCCTTCGCTACTGTCCTGCAGGTCAGCCCCCAACCTGTACTGGTACATGGGGTTGTTCTTCCCCAGATGCAAGACTCTACATTCACCCTTGTTGAATTTCATCAAGTTCCTCTCTGCCCACCTCTCCAGCCTGTCCAGGTCTCGCTGAATGGCAACGCAGCCCTCTGGTGTGTCAGCCACTCCTCCCAGTTTAGTATCATCAGCAAACCTGCTGAGGGTGCATTCAGTTCCCTCATCCAGGTTGTTGATGAAAATATTAAACAGCACTGGTCCCAGCACCGACCCCTGAGGGACTCCACTAGTCACAGACCTCCAGATAGATTCTGCCCCATTGACCACAACTCTCTGCCTTCTTCCTTTTGACCAGTTCTTGATCCACCTCACTACCTGATCATCAAGCCCACACTTCCTTAGCTTATCTATGAGGATGCTGTGGGAGACAGTATCAAATGCCTTACTGAAATCAAGAAAAAACACATCTACCACTCTACCATCATCCATCCACCTAGTTGCCTGCTCATAGAAGGCTATAAGGTTGGTCAAACATGACTTCCATTTGGTAAAGCCATGTTGGCTGCTCTTAATGACCCCCTCATCCTTGATATGCCTAGAGATGGTGTCAAGAATAAGTTGTTCCATCACCTTTCCAGGGATGGAGGTAAGGCTGACCGGTCTATAATTACCCGGGTCCTCCTTCTTGCCCTTCTTACAGACTGGCGTGACATTTGCCATCCTCCAATCCTCAGGCACCTCTCCTGTTTCCCACGACTTACCAAAGATGATGGAGAGTGGCTCAGCAATGACGTCCGCCAGCTCCCTCGGCACCCATGGGTGTATTCCATCCGGACCCATCGATTTATAGATGTCCAGATTACTTAACTGATCCCTGACCCAATCCTCATCCACCAAAGCAAACTCCTCCTTTATCCTGACTCCTTCTGGGGCTATAGGAATCTGGGTCCCCCCGGGGAGAGTCTGCAGGAGTAAAGACAGAGGCAAAGAAGGCATTCAACACCTCTGCCTTCTTTATATCCTCTGTCTCCAGGGCACCCACCTCATTCAGCAGTGGGCCTATATTGCTTCTTGTGTTAGTTTTATTCGCTATGTGTTTGAAGAAGCCCTTTCTATTGTCCTTGACCCGACTTGCCAGATTAAGTTCCAAGGAGGCCTTAAGTGTCCTAATTGCTTCCCTACATCCTCTAACAGCTGTCCTATATCCCTTCCAAGTGGCCAGCCCCTCCTTCCATAATCCATAGATTCTCTTTTTCCATATGAGTTTGCCCAGCAGTTCCTTGTTTAACCATGCTGGTCTCCTGGCTCCCCTACTTGACTTCCTACTCACTGGGACACTCTGATCCTGAGCTTTGAAGAAGTGGTTCTTGAATGCTGACCAACTGTCTTGAGCCCCTTTACCACCTAGTACCCTTTGCCACGATACTTCCCTTAGCAATTGATTGAAGAGGCCAAAGTTTGCCCTTTGGAAATCCAGAAATGTGGCCTTGCTACGTATTCTATTCCTCCCACACAAGATCCTAAACTCCACCATCTCATGGTCACTGCAGCCCAGGCTGCCATTGACCGTCACTTCAACCAGACCCTCCTTGTTGGTGAGTACCAGATCCATCAGTGCCCCTCTCCTAGTTGGTTCATCCACCATTTGCATTAAGAAGTTATCATCAATGCACTGGAGGAACCTAGACTGTGAATAACTGGCTGTGTAAGTCTTCCAGCAAATATCGGGGTAGTTAAAAACCCCCATAAGGACCAAGACATGTAGTCGTGAGGCTGCTTTCAATTGCCTGTAGAAAGCCTCATCAACTCCTTTGTCCTGATCAGGAGGTCTATAATAGACCTCCACAACTGTGCCACCCATACCAGCCTGTCCCTTAATTCGCGCCCACAGACTTTCCACTTGCTCCTCATCTGCCCCTGGACAGAACTCAATACATTCTAGTCTCTCTCTCACATAAAGAGCAACTCCACCACCTTGCTTTGCTGATCTATCTTTCCTAAAAAGGACATAGCCATCCATGACCACATTCCAGTCATGTGAGCTGTCCCACCATGTCTCTGTAATTGCCACCAGGTCATAACCATTAGACTGCACACAGACTTCTAACTCCTCCTGTTTATTCCCCATGCTGCGTGCATTGGTGTACAGGCATTTCAGGGAGCGAGCAGAGCACGCTAGTGGCACCCTTGGGAGGCAGGAGGCCTTCTGGTCTTCGCTCATACTAGAACATTGCCCCACTAGTTCAAACCCAGCTACAACCCCCTCGCACTTTGAATCTAACCTAAAGCTCTGTGAGTGAGCTCTACTAACTCTTGCCCAGGTACCCTTTTTCCCCTGCAGAACAGGGTCTAAACAACTACCCTTTCCCTCAAATGAAACAATAGATTGAGAGTTCTCCCTAGTCTGCCATTCTTCAAGCCATAGCATGTTTCTCTTGGGCTTGTCCCCAACAGCCCAGTTATCTCCCCTTCCCCCTTCCTACCTAGTTTAAAGCCCTGTCAATGAGCCCTGCTAACTCCTGCCCCAGAAACCTTCTCCCCCTCTGGGACTTATGTATCCCACCTGCCACCAGCAAACCAGGTGTCTCATATAGCAGCCTATGATTGAAAAACCCAAACCCCTGCCTTTGGCACCAGTCCCATAGCCATATATTGATCTGCAGTCTCTTCCTATTTATCTCTTCACCTTTGCTTGTAACAGGTATGGAGGCAAACACCACTTGTGCTCCAGACCCTCTAACCAGCTGTCCCAGGGCCCTGAAGTCTCTCTTCATTGCCCTTGCCTTGCTTGTAATAATTTCATCACTGCCAACCTGAAAAACCAGCAGCGGATAGTAGTCAGAGGGCTGCAACAGATCAGAGAGTTTCCTTTTAACATCTCCAATCCGAGCCCCATGTAGGCAGCAGACTTCCCTGTGGGATGGATCAGGTTGACAAATGGGCCCTTCTGTTCCCCTCAGAAGGGAGTCACCCACCACAATTACTCTTCTTTTCCTCTTCATTGAGGACGTTCTAAGGCATGGGGCTGAGTGACAAGCCCTAGGTGACTCACTAGATGGATCTACCCCTCCATCTCCATTTACCTGGCCCTGTAGTTCCAAGACCTCATACCTGTTATTCAAGGGCAACTGGGAGGAAGGGAGGGATTGTGAGGGTTTTCGCTTACCTCTCTGAGGAGGGACCTCCCTCCATACTTCCTTGTCCCTTAAGTTCACTCCTTCTATCTGATGGTAGGAGGGAAGGGGATCTATCACTTGTTCAACCACTTGCCTCTGCCCTTGCCTCCATCAATCAATTTCACTTTCACACTCTCTGATAGCTCTCAGCCTTTCTACCTCCTCCCTCAGTTCAACCACCTGCTTTAGCAGGTCATCTACTTGCTGACACCTCACACAAGCGGTGTCACTGGCTCTCTCTAATACAAGTGCCAGGCTCAGGCATTTACTGCAGCCAGAGACCTGCACAGCCGCATGTCTGCAGGAAGGCTCAGTCTGGGTACCCACGTTATTCCTCACTACAGGTTTTGATCGAGTGGTGACCATGATCTATCTGGTCCATCGGTCCGTCTACGTCTCTCTGCACAAGCAAGCAGTCCTTCCTCCTCCTGCGCTCCAGTCGAGTCCTCTTGATCAGGCGGTCACCCCACTCACCTGCCCGCGCAAACTGCCTCGCCACGCTCCTGGTCGCTCATGCTCCCTGGGCAGGTTTTTAATGGCTCACAGCTGCCGCCGAGCCTCCTGGCTCTGCCCCCAGTGAGTCAGCTGCTCGCGAGAGCTGAGCTGCTGGGCTCCTGGGCAAGTCCTGTTGAGGACTTGAGGCTCCCTCCTCAATGGTTTTTGTCACTCTGAGTTGAGGCTCCTGGACGCTGATCTCTTCCTGCTCCACTTCGGTGTTGCAGGCGTCCTCTCTCAATCTACTCACTTCAGCAACTGACGTATATCATAACCTAAAGAAAGACTCTCAAAGGAAAGTTTAAAGAGTAAATTGTAAGTTCATGTTGTAGACAGAGGAAGAATTTGCATCTGGCTCATGGATGCACTTTTTTTGATGCCTTTGAAACCAGTAGAGGATCAAATCTGTGCAGCATGAATTCAAATAAGCTTCTAAAGTTTTTCCTCCAGCTGAAACATATAATTTTGCAAGGGAATGTTCTAAGTAGAAACCTAGATTCCGAACCCTTCAGTTTAAGAAATACCCCCAAAATAAGATAGAACTCTTAGAAATGTAATTTTTGACTACTTTTATAATACAAGAGAATTAGTGGAGAAAAGTCAGACCAAAACAGCTTTAATGAAGATTAAGGTTAAAAAGGCATCAGTTTTGTCAATGAAAATGTTTTCCCCCCTCTCCTCCTCTTTTGTTTATTTTTTTAAGAAAACTTTGAATATATTCCTCTTGTGATATTTTTTGTTTTTTTTTTGGGGAATAGAGGGTGGGGGTGGAACCTAGTTTATTCACTGGAGCGCCTTTTTGGGGGGTCTTGATTTCAGTTTTTTTAAACAAATGCAATACTTTCGACTGCAGCCTATGAAATATCTCTCTTCTCAAGTAGCTTTATAGAATGTCAATCTGTTTGACTAGAAACTCTTTTAATACCCTTGTGCCTACAGAAAAAAAAAGGGGAAAAATATGCACTGGAAAAAAAAAAAAGGAAAATATGCACTGACAAAAAAGGAAATATGTTCAGTCTCTAATAATTTCACTCCAAAGAAAGTTAATCCATTAAGTATACAAATCACTTGGCAGTGTTTTTTTCCTTTTGAAGTATAGCTTATATTCTGAGCAGTGGATTGAGAATGGTATCCTCCCATCAAATAATAAGTAAATAGGGTGCAGGCTGTCTTTTCCAGTCACCGATATGTATCAAGCCACTCCAAGGGCTTATATATTAAATCATTAGCTGCTCTTTTGAGAGTGTAAATAACCATTGCCATCACTTCCATAGAATTATAGAATAGTTAAGGCTGGAAAGGACCTTAAGATCATCTAGTTCCAGCCCCCCTGCCGTGGGCAGGGACACTTCACACTAAACCATGTCATCCAAGGCTCTGTCCAACCCAGCCTTGAACACTATGGTACACCTTACAAAAGTTTTATCTTTTGTTAGCAAACAGGAGATGTGCAAAAGAGATTAAAGTTAGCATAATGAAACTCTGTGTTCAGTGAAGACATCTGTCTGTATAAATATCTGAAGTGCAAGAAGTTTTGCTTAGATAACTTCAGCTCATTACCTGAGATAAGGGATTTAAGAGGGATTGCACAGGAGAATTTTACTTACTTTACTTACGTCTGATCTAGCTCACTGAAAGTCATCTGAGTATCTTGTGTGACCCTTGTTCTTCCACAGAAAGTATTTTACATCTCATTTCTTTCCACTCCAAGTGAAGACTCTGCTGGGGTTTTGCATCATTACCGTGACTAAAGTGGGCTTCTAGTCCGTAGAAGAGCCATGAATGCGATCAAAGGGCTGGAGCACTCTCCTATGAAGACAAGCTGAGAGAGCTAGGCTTGTTCAGCCTGGAGAAGAGAAGGCTCCAGGGAGACCTTGGAGCAGCTTCCAGTGCCTAAAGGGGGCTGCATGAAATCCAGAGAGTGAGTTTTTACAAGGGTGTGTAGTGATAGGATAAGAGGGAATGGCTTTAAACTAAAAGAGTGTTTAGATTATTATCTAATTTAAATTAAATGTTAGGAAAACTTCTTTCCTATGAGGGTGATGAGGCACTGGCAGAGGTTGCCCAGAGAAGCTGTGGGTGCCCCATCCCTGGAAGTGTTCAAGGCCAGGTTGGATGGGACTTTGAGCAACCTGGTCTAGTGAAAGGTGTTTCTACCTGCGGGATGGTGTTGGAACCAGATGATCTGTAAGGTCCTTTCCAACCCAAACCATTCTATGATTCAGCAATCCAGCTCTTTAAAGAGCCACTAAATTCTGCCATGAGTGAGCTGAAGTCATGTAAATGGTTGAGCGTCATGAATTGAGCCCACAAAAGAGTGCTAGAAAGCCATAAGAGCAGAAAATTTGGGTCGGGATTTTGTGCTTAAATGCTTTCTATCTCCTAACTCATTAATTAAATGGAAGTGGCCAGATTTTGCCAAGTGTGTGGGGTACCAATAAACACCTTTGAAATGAATGGAGATGGAGAGAGGGTGCTAAGTTGTGTTTGGTTAGGTACTTAGATGTGGGAATACAAGTCTAGACTTGGGGTTTGTAAATATTCACTTGTCTTTGAAGATACCAAAAAAATCACCTGCATTTTAAATGGTTAAGAAACCTTCAATATGTATTTCTGCATGAAAATCCATCATCTCCTGTGTTATTTGCTAGCTCTTGCATATCTCAGTGAAGTCATGTGATATGAGCAATTGTGTCTCTGTCACATTTTACGTGTGCCCCGTATTTCATTAAATCTCTGTCATAGCTTCAGTCTGTTTCCCTTCTATTGTAGAGGAGGTTGTGTGAGAATACGTGTGCATAGAAAGATTGATCTCTATGAGAATTGTATTTGATAGCTGGAGAAATGAAAACAAATGTGTGGAACAAGGTAAAATTGAAAAAAATAAAAATTATCTTTCAGACCATTGCCCTTGCAGAAGCTAGTAAATGTTCCCCAGTAAATACAGTTATCTGATAAAGTGCTGTGCAAAACCAGGAATTCAGTTACATCACTGAAACATGCAGCAAAAGGCTTTGCTTCTTTCAGCTCAGTCTTACCTTTGGAGACCCTGCTACTCTGTTCTTGCAGTAGCAGAGGGAAATAAGGCATTTTATAAATTAAATAAAAAACTTTTTCTATACTTTTTGTTTTTTTATATTTCTTTATACTAAGCCAAACTAAGATTAATGGTGCAAATCAGCTTCATGCGATTTAGGCTGAAATAATATTTTTCAAGTGTCCGTCTGCTAGATAATCCATTGAAACATATTTGGAATATATTGCCCTTGTGAAACTTACTAGAAACTGATAATCTGTGAAAGTTTGCACTCTTAAGCAGATGGAGTAAATGTAGCAGAATTATTAGAAGAGAACTTCATCTGAAGATTTCTTTTCTGTATGCTGTGAATGATCTGACATTTGCCCTAAGAATTGGTGGTTTTGGCATACCAAATATTTCCTGAGTGACATTGCATGTTAACTTGAAAGTTTTGCCTGAACTATAGCCTGAGCAGTTAATGACAGATATGATGCTGGATGAAGGAGCATCTCACAAGTGAAAATACATCTTGAGGGGGAAGGAGGCAGAGAGCAAATGAAATGCCAGGCGAAACTGAAAATCTTGGGAGCATCATTTATCCTGCATGCACTCAGAATAGAAGAGCCAGAGCTTTCATGGAGAATTGAACCCTGAAGCAGCAGAAACCCCAGAAGGAGCTGCCTTCATTGCTAATTAAACAATTAGGTCCTTAAACGTTTCTCAAGCCTGTAATGATTTTCTACTGTGAGGTCTCTGTGTCCAACTGGAGCTTTCTAGCATCCTGCATCCACCCAGAGCCCTGTTTGAAGTCTGTGGTATCCAAGCCTACAAGTACAAGCTTGCAAATGTTGAGCATTGTAATGACAAAGCTCTTTTGTGGCCATCTTCAGACTTTTATTTTCTGTAAGGGTAAGATTTCATCTTAGGCTCCTAGTGTCATGTATGTCATTGTGTAGAAAGCCTGATGTTTGCTAGAGAACTGCTGTGCTAAAGCTGCTGAGTAAGGCTTTTCAAAAGCTTTTCCCTCTCATGTGCAGCAGTGCAGGCATGCTTGGGAGTGCCAGATGGCCTGCAGTAATTTGTGTGACCTGTGACCTGCCTCAGTTGCACTGAGGGCCATTTTAGCTGCTGGTAGTATCTTAGGAGTGCAGAGCTAAGACTGTAATGTCATCTTTGCCTACGTCCCCAAGACTGTTTTTCGCTCTGCTTCCAAGAGAGCACACAGCCCCATCCCTTTGGTGGATAATGATCTGATCTTATTTTGCTTACCGGCAGTTTTGCTGCAGGAGTGTTAAATGCAGGTTAGACAAGATACTAGATCCTTCTAGTGACTCATTTAGTCCCTTTCTTTTTCCCAGCTGGTCTAAGTCATACACAGCTGTGAGAACATTAGCTCTGAAATTGTGAGCAGCAGACACTTTATAGGCGGTGATGCATTCCTTTATATCTCATGGCCCACATGGTGATAGCTTCTAAATCCCTTATCATAACTGCCTCAGGCTGCAAACAGCTTTTTTTATACCAGCCGATGCAAAGATGACATTTCTTGAGCTGAGGGAATTTAATGTGATTGTGCTGTTCTCCAGGCCTCCAAAGATTATGATGTGACTTCCATTCATCACGAACACAGGACTTTTTAGTGGCTTTTTCTAATTCCTGGATAGGAATTGTGAAATTTTTTGGGAATAATATTGTTCAAGAGTAGCTGGTGACAATTACACAAAGGTGTTTTATTGAGCTATTTTCTGAGTTATTCTGCAAGAAAGGGGAAATGAATAAATGCACTTGCTGGTATGTGCTTTGCCATTTTTGAATGATACAGCACCTGGTAGCTTCACAAATGTATGTGAAACCTTTCTTCTTTAATTGATTCTCTTTCACTGTTTGTCTTGGTTGATTTTCAGTTCAATAATGTTTGTTTTCATGTTAATGGTGGCTTTTTTCAACTCACGGATGCAGAGTACAGGAAATTTAGAGGGGTCTTACCCTGCTGTGTGGCGTGCTCATCTGCGTGGCTCCTTGTTCACTGAGGTGGGAAGAGGATTGTGTGTGATTAGGACAACTTGCATTTACTGAAGAAGCAGAAGTCAAACCCAAGGTGTGTTTTACCTGATCTCATGTGTCTGTGATTTTTTTTTTTTTAAGAGTTTCAGTGAAATGCCACTTGACAATCTGCTTGCTGAAACTCCTAGTCCGAGCATGCATTCTGTATCAGAAACTTGTGGTTTTCTCATGAAAGCAATGCTTTTAATGCATTTGAACGCATCATCTTCACTGACTTCCATCCTTTCAGACAAGACATCTGATGTCCTGAAGGATCCAGGTCAAGAGTAATTGCCACCACATCACATTCCAGTTTACATGAAGATGAACAGTCTTAAAACAGTTAATCTCTTCCCTTATTATCCACCCTATTAGCTAAATGCCATATGTCTCAAGTCTCCTTTATAACATACTAAGTTTCAGGAATGTTTCTGGGAGCAGAGCTGGGTGTGAATGCTCTTAATAGCGTGACACACTGAAGGGACAGCGTTTCATACTGTTGATGGTCCTAAAGCTGGTTGAAGATTGTCTTAGAGCACATCAAAAGGGCTGTGTGTCCTTGTGGATGCATAGCTCTCGTACCTACTTACGACTTCTCTACTGTTCCTGTCTATATGGGATATTTGTCCCAGTAACATTGCAAAAGCATTGCAGTGTCACCAAACCCATGTGAGAATGATCAGACACTTTACTTGGGAGAATTGGTTCTCTTTGTTGTGTACATTTGCTTTGTTTCAGTTACCTTATTCTTTAGTCTACATGAGAGACACTGTCATGAAAACGGCATCTTTGTTTTTAAAGGCTCATGTTTTCCTGATACTCTAGTTTGAAAACTGCCTATGTCATAGTGCTTTGCTGTGGAAAGGTTATGATATTATGAATTGAAGTATTATCACTTCATCTGTGTAGCTGGTTACAAGAACATAGGAACTTGAAAGCAAAAATAGTGTTTTAAATAGATTTCTGTAGGGGAGGGAAAAATGGGCAAGATCCCACTGATCTTTTGTTTTGTTACTATTGTACTGAGGGAAGATTACTTGCCCAAAATATTAATAAATAAAAGGAGTGAATAATGAAAAGCAAGCTGCTAAGTGTGCTAGTTAATAAATGACAGGTAATTCTTTGGTTGCTGTATTGGCCCAGCCTTAATTGGGAGATACATGCTCTTTTTTACTAGTTCTGAAAATTTAGTTTTTTCTACTTTGTTAATTGGATTCACCATTGTGAAAATTAAGTATCCTTTCTTGCTCTATTTCTTTGGTTTTCCTCTGCTTTAAATATTTGTGTCCTTTCTTTTTTCCTAATGTTTGCTCTTCTTCTTTAATTCCTCTATTTTGAAGTTAGCATCCTTAGAGAGACAGCTTTCTTACTCTCCTCCTGGTGTTTCATTTATTGTAGCTTCTCTGTCTCCCACTTGTCTCATTTCCACATTGTAAATTTTATTCTTACCTTTTTTCTTCTATTTCCAACTTCATTCCTTAGCACACCTATTTCTGTGTATCTCCTCTCTATATATCATGGGGGTTGGAGGGAGGAGAGTTGGATGGCAGGAATATAATTAAGCACTTGATTCACAGAAAGCCTATTATCAATTTTAAAACACAGTAGATATTTTTTTGAGATATCTTAGACTGCATGACCACAGTGTAGGTTCGCATTATCTTCATAATCACTTGCAATACATTTGAAAATGTCCTCAATGTCCAGACAGTGTATAGTATCTTGGAAGCTCTTAGTAAATTTAAATTTAAATAATCTTACAGGCAAACGGATTAATCTAGATTAACTGGGTCTGTAGAAAAGGGGACAATCTTTGTTGTTCCTTCTGTTTCTGGATGTGGAAAGTATAGCTAATGCTCACAGGGATGGAAACTGAAATAATCTCTCTGGAAGTGCAGCAGCTTAGAACTTGGAATCATGTCTCTGCAGTATGATACGTATTTCATCTTTAGGGTGCCATGTGCCAGCAGAGATCATTTGGTAGGCAAACTCACATCTCATGCCAGGGTGCAACTCTTGGTCCCCAGATGAGCTTGTGTATTTCAGCACTGGCAGAACTAATATTTATACTTTTCTATAGAGGAAAAGCATTTTGTAAGAGCAGTAAAAATGAAGGAGGACAAAGAATGCAATCTACTTTGTCCACTAAGTGAGAAAATGAAAAAAAAAAAAACAAACACAAAACTCTGGACAAAAAAATCCCCATTGGTTCTGTCTAATGGTCTTCACGATACAGGAGATAATTGAACTGATGGCACTCTCCATGTCTTTTGTGGCAATAGCAAGGACCTTCTGAGTCTGCAGAGATAAAACAATTGCTTGCTGCAAGGGAAGGAGGAGGTTTTTTTTTAATTCCTGAGGACTCACGGGCTGGATAAAGGTGTGCAGGAAGATTTTTTTTTTGCAGAAAAGGAGAGGTGTGATGGGGGAGGCTTTTGGGTCCAGCAGTTGTCTGGGGGAAGGCAACAAAACACAAAATTTCCTTTTCCACTCTAAGTCCTAGTGGCGAATTAGTATTACACCAATGTACATTTGGTGTGTATACATGTATACGTATATATATATAGTGCCCTGAACATTTTTAATGAATGACTTCTGTATGAGACAGTAAGAAGTGAAGAAGGGCACAAGAACTACAAGCTTAGCAGTTGTTGTCTGTTTTCTTTCTTTTTGCATTTTGCCTGTTCAGGGATGCTGGGTCACAAATAATTGATTTCTTTTTTTCCTTTTTAATTGGGAAGTGGGGGAACTGTGGCACATGACTGTACTGATTTGCGAGAAGTAAGGGAAAGCTCTGTTTGGTTTAAATCTAATCTCAGCATTGAAACTAAATTTATTTTTGGGGAAAAAAAAAAAAAAAGAGGCCAGATTTGAGGCTGGTTTCCAGTATGTGTTTAAGCTTTAGAAGAAGCAAAGCACACGATCACACAGCCTTTAGTAAGTCTGTCCATATTAATTCAGGTTTCATCTAGATTAGGGCTTTTTCAAAGTTACAGAATTAACTTGAGTAGTTAGTGTGCAGCATTGGGAAAGACAAGGTGACGGGATTTTGCTGCTTATTCATGGAAAAGCTTGCCTGCCTATCCCCATTCCCTCCAGACTCTTTGTCTTCCATTCATTTTATACTTAGCATAGCAAAAATCATCAGAGGGCAAGGCTGGGTCTCCCCTTCTAAAACCAGAAAGTATTGCTTATAAAGAAAATGTGCTGAAAGTTCACAGGCTTTCTAGCTGGTTAGTAATTGTGTATTTTGTTAGGATCTTTTCTTACTCTGTGTGCCTTTTTCTTGGGCTACGTTGTTCTGGTGCTGATCAGTCATGCCTGAAAAGCTAGAGTTCAACACTGTGCTGAAACTCATTAATGTCACAGTATTCTTTTATGCTGCAAACTCTTGCCTCATCAGGAATAAGTAATTCGACATCACTTTGCTGCTTTGGTGTGCTCAGATTTCCCTATTTTGGAGCAGAAGTAATATTTTCTTTTTTTTCCACATCTGTTTTCTCATCTATTTCTATTTGATTCAATTGCATGAATTTTATTTGGAGTTTAAAATTAATATTCATATTTTGTTTGTGAATCAGGGATGCTTTTCATTGCAGAGAGTATCTCATTTTGTGAATGGCGAATGCTTAACATGGCTGACAACAACCATACTGGCTTCCTCTTCCCTGAGAGTAGGCTGTGTGGTTTTTGATGTGGAAGCCTATAAAATTTTTCTTTTAGGTACCTATGCTAATGTACATTTGCATTAAGGAAGGAAAGGTTGATATAAAGAGCTTTAGTTATTTGCTTTTTAGTAATTTTCCATTTCCAATGGCTCTGAGAGATTTCTGCCTTATGGCTCCACTGGGCTTCATAAAGAATGTTCAGCTGTTGACCTCATCCTGGGATTTTCAGGGGATGTTTAAAGATAAGGTCCAAGACCATCAACTTCGAGGATGCATTTGCAGTGTGCTATAGATGCTGAGGAGTTACCTTTGGATACTTGTTCAAGCTAAAGGACAGTGGTTTCATCATCCCATCCAGATAATGGAGAAAATATTCAACAGGAGGTGCTAGTGTTATTTGCAGATGTTTTGTTAAGAGCATAGTGTTGGGTAAGAGGCACTCTGGAAACTAGGGACTGATTTTGAAAAATGGATAAAAAGACATCTACTTAAGCAGACGACTGTTTCCAGCAATTTTGTGGGACTTTCCCAGTCTTTTATTTTTACTGAAAAGTGAGTGCATAATGAATGTAAACTCTTCAAAATACTCCTCTTTGCCCACCAGCATCACCTGTTCCTTGCCCAGCTCTGCTCTGCTGTTGTCTTCTCTGTGAGCTGTTTAATGCAAACCTCAACCTATCTTAGTTGTGAAGAAAGAACTATGTGAAGAGTGGGAGGGATATGCAAAGCTGTGCGTCACCTCTGTGTTCATGGCATCAAGCTTTTGCTCTCTTACCAGGTCCCTTTGGTGGCTGCATATAAATGCACATACATAGTGAGAAAGACCTGCTCCTTTCTGAACTTAGCAAGAAAATTGTTCAGAGGTATTTTCCTACTGCTGCAGGCTTTGAGTGCATTCCTGAAGACAAGACTTAAAAACAGTTTGTGCATTTCTCAGAAGCTTTGTTGTCTCTCTTGAGCAGGATTGCCATCAACAGTAGTAACATAGAGCAGTCAAGGAAGATGAGGATGGACGTCTCTGTGTCATCTGCCTGCTGTCCAGTAGTGCTGCTAAATCCTCCTGCCCTGTGTTTGGACAATACTTTGCACAAAGTTCTGACTGGCCAATTAGACACAAGCATCATGATAATTAAAGAAGCAGAAATAAAGTATCACCACCTGCATAGCATGAGTACGAAGATGTAGGACAGCTCCGTCTTGCACACAACCCAGATGGTCTTTCCCAATGGTATTTGGAAGCATTCATTACTTAACATACTTGCTGCTAGGAATGTGCTGTACCATTTTGGGAAGGCACGCAAGCCCCAGCAATTCCGAGTGTGCTGTCAGCAGCACAGGCTTCATTGTTGCTAACAGGATCCAGCCAGGGAGGATCTGTAGACACTGCCCTTTCTCTCTTGCTCTTTCTGAGCCAGAACAGGATCTGGCTTCTGACTTTATTTAACCCTGCAGCTACAATCAGTCATATTGTGCCCTTGGACGTTTCATAGGAACTCCGTAAGCACGCGTCTATTGACATCATGATTTGGCAAGCACTCATTTTCCCAGGTGTGTCTTCCTGGTCACAGAGGTTGAATTTCAAGGTACATTTCCACATCATAACAATATATAATCTCTCCCAATTGTATCTTTTCTAAAAGGACATTCCTTTGTTTCCAATTGTTATGTGTGCTTAATTTCTGCTCAGTCAGTAGTATACAGAATGATTCACATTCCCAAATTCACTTGACAGTGAAAGGCTGAATCTGTTATTTTTTTTCAGAGCGAGGACTGTACTATAAACTGTTGGATTTTATATCAGAGAACAGAATAAAAATCATAGGAGAATTGTAAATCCCTTCTATATGCTTCCTAACACATGTGGTCAGAGACTGTAATAAACAAGGAGAGATCAGGCTTGTTATTCTAATTACTCTGTGGTAAGAATGCATTCTTCTATTGGTATAAATAGCCATTGCTGCTATTGCAGCAGAGTGGTTTTGTGGCAGCTGAGAATGTGGCCTCAATGGAAATGCTGTGCTTTCTTCCTGTGCCATACTTTTGGAAACAAATGCATTTTCTTGGATTTAGAACTGGCTTTGACTTTGAAAGCCACTGAACTGCTTCGGTTTCGGTGGAAGTTACTAGAATCCATTGTGGGATCTCACAAAGGTATTTAGGCTTGTGCAGCAGCTCAGCTGTTTGAGCAGAGCTTAGATGAATACATAGATCTTGAGATGCATGATTGCCAAAATGAGGGCCTAATTGATGCCTCTCCTTTAAATCTGATTTTGGATCAAATATTAAATAGTGCAGAAAAAAAAATAATCTTATTCCAGCAATTCCCATCCAGGCAAAAAAAACCAACCAACCTGATCCGACTGTTTAATGACATTGTGGGGCATTGCTGTTATTGCAGGAGCCAAAGGCAAGCAGCATGCAGACTGAGTTATCAGAGTTAGGGCCAAACTTGAAGGTGCTTTATCAGATTATGAATGAGGTGAATGATAAACAAGCGTTTAGAAGCTGGCTTTATGTGGACAGCTTATTAAGAAGAATTCCCTGGTAGCTTTCTCCTCATCTGTCAAAGTTAAGTTTTTTACTCTTAGAATAGATTATTTCTAATCGATGTTTCAGTGGAGGTAGGGGCACAGGACCATTACTTTGTTCCTTTTGTTAAAGACAAATAAATAGCCCTGAAAACAGGTACTAAATTTTCACATTATATATTAGGCAGTACAGTAAAAATAAATTGTACAGTAAATGTAGGGATGAAATTGAGCAGTAAATTCTTACTACAAGGTGCATTCCTTCTTCCCTTGTAAACTACTTAATTTCCTGCATTCGACATGTCAGTCCCATTCCTGCATCCACCTTGCATTAAGAATCAAAGGGAAAACCATCAGCTGCAGCAGTCTATCATTTTGTGTTTCCAGTGGAGATAAGTATAACACAGTGGCATTGAATATTGATAGAAAGATGAGAGGCCGTGATTAAAGTTTTGTGCTGGGTAAAATAAATGGGTAGCGGATTGATGAGAAAGCAGCAAAAATATTGTTTGGCATTGTATGGTGTCTTGTTTTCTATAACACTAATCAAATGTCCATTGTTGGTTTTAAGCACTAGAAAAATGGTTCCTCCTCCTTGTTTTGAACAGGCCCTTCAAGAAAGAAAAGGCAGGCATAAAATATGTACATTTCATGTAAAATACAAAGTGACAGTTCAGACCTCAAGATGCTGATATCAGTTTTTTTTCCTATGGGCAGGAGAAAGATGTCATGATTATTAGCAGATTGGTTTTAGATTTTAGTTTAGATTCTAATCCTACAGTATCCGGGGTGCAGTAGGTAATGTTTTACTGAGCGGAAGAATTTGTGGATGATGAGTGCAGCTGATAAGCTTCATTTTTGAAAAACATTTGACTGTCAGATATCTATGTTTTTCTATTTACTGACATCGCTGTGAGGGGTTAAGTACGAATATTATTATATGAATATTGTTTCTTCTTTGTTGTTGTTAGCTGCTTTGAAAAATCTGAATGTCGTAAAGGAAAGGTATTTTTAAAGAAATATTTTATGAAGCCAGTTCAACTTAATACCATTTAAAAGGTCTGAGAAGATTCCCTAGGAATCTTAGAATCCATCCATCATAATAGAATGCATTTTATCTTTTTTTTTTCCTTAATTATACAGTGTATAGAATTGGTGATATAACCTCATTATGCATAGGTACAAAATGCTCAAACCTGATTTCAAGTATTAATGTGAGAATGCAATGACTCTTCATGTGAGAAATATTTTGATGCTTTACATATAATTTAGATTTCATTGCATATAATTTAGGGACGAGTGTGGAGTGGAATTTATGGGAAATATTACAGCTTGCATCTGGTTCATCACTTTGTTAACATACAGGTATTGCTGTAAAACAATGATATATTAAATCAGAATCTGTGGAACTAGAGAGAAAAATGGATTTCTGGATGGAGATCAGACGTAGTGGTGCCCCTTGCAGTTAGTCCTGGGCAGTGTTTTGCTTCCAGCCCTCCCATCTAATACAAGGTTTGTCTTGCCTTCTGCACAAAAGGCTGTATTCTCAGTAATATATCTCAGCTGCTGATAGAAATCATTCAGCTACAGATGCAAATCAGGAAACTACCTACACTTACAGCTCCCTTTTGTTTACCTTGCTTTGACAATTTGGTATGCACATTTGAAAATCTGTCCCTCATTTTATACCACTGTGAAATATATAATAGTTACATGGTACATTGATTTTTTTGCTTCAATTACAATACTATTATTTTAAAAGGAAAGCGTTTTTACAATATAAAAAGTGCATTTCCTTCATATATGAACATCTTCACATCCATGTATCATCATGAGGTCCTTCACCAAGGATAAAACAATACAATTACAATTGTTTAAAAATAGAACGTAATACATGTAAACATAACACACGATGTTCATGTTCTCAGCTAGTTAATTCTGTAGTACAGCATATACTTATTCTGTGCATGGTCTTTCACAGGATCTTCATCTAAAGGCACTACTTGAAGCTACCACATGTAATTAGATGGCAGAGTAATAAAATGACAGTGTTACCTGCTAGGTAATAGCATGGAGGGGAAAGTGAGTCAGGGAAGAGAAGAGTTAAGTTTTCAACTGGAAGAGTATAAAGACTGATGGAGATTGTCCCTGTAGTCAGACCTGCAGAAATACATGGTCCCTGAAGTGAAAGTTCAGACAGGCAAGGAGAGATGTGAAAAGTAAGGTCCTTGCAGCAGGCAGCACCAGTCTTAAGGAGATTGTGCAGTGTTTGAGTGGTTGCGTTCCTGCATGGCATTTTTCCTTCCAAAGTGGTTTTGTTACATTTCAGTTCTGTTCTGTGAGACTTTTTTTATACTGGGCCTTGGATGTCTACAGTGTTAGATATCTTGGATAAGCAGGTGTCTGCTCGTATTTGGGGTTCTCCACTAGGCTTTGTCTGGAATTTGGCAGATGTCAGCAAGGAGGGGATTAAACTGTTGTTCTTTGTTTTGTTCACAAAGTCAAGAGCTCATAGCTTCTAATCCCAACATAACTTAAAAGACTGGTGGGTGTTCCCTAAGAGTGTCATAAAGGTCAGATCACTCAACAGGATGCCTGGCTCCAGTTATGCTGCCTGCTGCACATCCAAGTGTACTCAGCCCTGTTACATCCCTGATTAGAGGAGGGGAGGATGCCAAAGCTATCACATTGAGGGCTGGTTTGGCCTAGGAGCTCTGCTCACCTGTTTCATCAAATCTGTCCCTTTCTGCACATTTGCCTTTGCTACTGGGATGCTGTGGAAAGCAGAGACACTGCTATTGCTGTTCTTAAAGATACATGGAAGTAGCGTTCCCATCTCTGTGCTGTACTATCATGTCCTGTCTGGTATGCTGGATGTCTTTTGTCTAGGAAGTTACACAGTGGACTTGTCTATGGCTCATCGGGTTTAGGTATTAGAAAGGTTAACCAGAGCAAAATGTTTGGTTGTTGAAGATGTAGGAGTCTAGGTTAGATGGGCATTGTGAGGGTTGCTTTTTGGGGCTCTTGTGGTTCTGGGCCAGAGTATTCTCTAATAGGTCAAACATCACATTTAAAGAGGGTCAGTTATTTGTTTTCTAGATATTACTGTGTTTTATAAGGAAGACAAGGTCAGAGAAGCAAATTGCTTGTGCTGGAGAAAAGTACTTCGAACTGCAGACTAGGAGTTCTAGCTAGTCTCCAAGGCAAGTGTTAGAGCAGGTTGACATGTGGCCAGGGTAGTGTGGACTCTTCTGACCTTCTGGGAATGAGTTTTGTTCTTACATGGAGAAGTGCAATAATAGTGCTGAACAGCAAACAAATGTTGTCAGTGAGCTTTGAAATAAAGGAGTGAGAAGAATGTCTCCTGCTCTGGAGGACAACCAGATAATCGGAACAATATGAAGGCAGTTCATGAGATTTTCAGCTCCTAAGGAGATTGGAGAGAAAGATACCCAATGCAAGGAATTGAATTGTGAAATTGAGGTTGTTATGAAGGGGTTTATAGGATTAGGGAGACTTGCAAGAAGAAAAAAAGCAGAAGACTTTTATTTCAGATGTTTAAAAGAGGTGACTTTATATTCTAGAGCACAGGGCAAGAGAAAAATAAAGTAAGTTTTGCTGTTCAGCAGACTCCAGGTTTTCTCTGTTCTTTTCCCTGTACCTCCTTTCTTCTTTCTTTTATGTTCATCAGCTGAGAGCTGTGATCTAATGAGCTCTAGCTATATATTCTCCTTTTCAGTCTGCCATTGCACACCAGCCACATGGGGAAGACAGGGTTAATGCCTCCCTCTCTAGAGCCTTGCATGAGCCACGTAAGGGGGTCATGAACCTTGTAGTCCATGGTTTGCTCAACAGATTGGTTGTAGACAAAATATAACAGCTAAGGTGAAAGGTGAAGAATTGATCAGGCTGGAAACCTCTTCTTTTTTTTTTTTTTTAAATGAAGGAGAAAGGCAAACTTATTCCTGAAGTAGTAAA
Organism: Pezoporus wallicus; assembly: GCF_028554395.1. NCBI lineage: Eukaryota > Metazoa > Chordata > Aves > Psittaciformes > Psittacidae > Pezoporus > Pezoporus wallicus. The sequence continues at coordinate 9,156,709 of NW_026637663.1, forward strand.
TACTTCTTTCTTAAATCTAAGAAGGGCTGTTAATGCATGACTCTGAGTTAATGTGATAAACCAAATAAGAGGGGTGGATTTCTGCTACCAGTAAAGCAATACGGTTTTCTTCCTTCCTTCAAGTATTATTATTCCATACTGTCTTTCCCTTGCCTCCTTTGTTCACTGCATGGCTGTTGCCTTAAGAAACGGCAACAGAGGCATAACTAAATTTAGAGTAAGAAAAGCTAGTTCCTTCCTTTTTCTGTAAAATATAAATAGAAGCGGGTGACCAAAATATAGAGAAACTTTCCCTAGTTTGTACAATAGAGTGACAAAGAATAGGAATATAGAATAAAGTCTTTTGATTCTGCAAGCCTCAAAACTTTCCAATAATTTTAATTGTAATGAAAATCCCTGGCTTTCTACCAGACTGGTTTTGTTGCATTTTGTTTGCTTCCTTGTGAGAGAAAACCACCTTTATGTTCAGTGAATGCAGTGTTAACATGAGTGCTAGGTACTGGGAAAAGGTAAGTTCATACTTTCTGGAATCTGCACCTTGGAGTGGCTCACCTCTGTGTCTAGAGTATTTCTTCTTAGTGATGCTTACTTTCACCACGTAAGTTGGCTTTTGTTTATGCAGTTTCTAAATAGATGTCTTATGATGTAGCCTTTTAGCTTCAGACTCACTCTCTTGGCTTTCAAGATGTGTCTTACAGGCATTTCCTGTGAAATTAAGCAACTTTTTCTACCAACATAGTAGGTCTCAGGCTGTTACAAACCACTTTTAACAATTCAGTCACCAAGGGGCACTAGAGATGATGAAATTTAAAGTAGTGCCATCTCCATGGCTAATTCTAGTTTGCTTTTGAAGAGATTTTGGGGGAGGTTTTTTTGGGGGGTGTTTTTTTTGTGTGTGTGTGTGTGGTTTTGGTTTTTGTTTTGTTGTTTTTTTGTTTGGTGGCTTTTAGTTTTTTGGGTTTGTTGGTTGTCTTTTTTTTCAATAGGGTTTAATATAAAAGCCTCTGCTATTTTTACATGGGCATGTTTTTATTTAGGCTGTAGTGTTCAGGAACTGAATGTGCCTTTTGTATGTATGCAGGGCCCTCAATAGGAAAGTCATGTTCTCCTAGTTCCAGTTAGTACTATAAATAGCTTTATAATAATGTTGTGCTGAGAGACACATAGAGAGTCCCCACTGGTATCTTTGAGAATATTGTGAAAAGACAGAGAAGCAATATCCTTTGGATTTCAAGGAAGAGAGAGAATCCTTGTTGGATATGACTCTTGGCATGAATTTCACCCAATGTGACATGTAAATTGAAGATAACCTCTAGTTTCCTTTTACCCTCTGTTCTCCGGTGTTGTTTCCTAGAAGACTACCTGAATCTTGGTAAAGGCATCTGCAATTACAATTTCATTTGCTACTTTATGAAGAAAACTCAAGGATAAACCTCTCTGTTCTGCATTCGTTTCCTCCTGTCCATAAACATCTCAATTTCTCTGGCAGCTCTTTCATCATCGTCAACTTGACCTAATCCAGAATACTCCCTGCTGCATCCTTTTGTGTTGCTGTGGATGTGTCGGCCATTCTTCAAGTCAACTTAGGCCTGCTTTTGTAGATTCTTTATGCATAGTGTCCTTGAGATAAAACCTGTTCCAGCTATCCATCAGCTAAAAAAATTACTCAGGTTGAGTCTTGCATCTTACTGCAACATCCATTTCCCTGACCATGACTTGACAAAATCAGTCTTGCCCTACTCTCATCCATTCAAAGAGCTGTTGACACTGCAATGACTGTTCTTTTTCCCTTAAGTTCTGTGTTTCTGATCATTTCAATTTGTTTGCTTTTCTCCATTGGTTCCCTCTGTCCTGTCACATCACGTGTAGCTGCTAGCTTTCAATGTCAAGGCTTCTCACAGTCTTTTACCACCTACTCCTCAGTCCTTTTGTTCTTTTTTTTTTTTTTTTTTATTAAACCACATTGGTATCAATCACTTGCCCATTGCATTTTTATACTAACCTCTTTTGCTCTTTTTTGCTCTTTTTTGCTTTTGCTTTTTTCTTACATGATTCCTTTATGGAAGGGTGAAGATTTTGGATATCCACTGATCTGTTTCATGGCCTCCTGTCGGTCCTTAAAATGCTCATTCACTGTGATACCTCAGTGTGCTTGACAGTGATTAGACTAATTAGTCACTCATGTAACAAATTAAACCATTGTACTGTAACTAACGTGCCATGTTCAGTCCACTGTTGTCTCTGTTTCTTTGAACATCCTCATCTGTATCTTGTACAAAGCCTGGCACTTTGTACTCATGAGCACTCATGTGAACTTGGAAGTTCACAGTCTGTAAGTGATTAAGGTATGCTTTGTTGTTGCTGGGTCTGTAAATGGTTGGTGGATTGTGATTTGCTGTGGATTCCAGCAAATTGATCCTGGCACCTCCGCTGATCTTGCCACATATGTTACTTTGTTAGTAAAATACAGACAGGCATATAACACCCAGAGGTTGATATATCATAAAATATTTATAAGTATAGGAATAATGCAAAATCTGATCCAGTCTTGATCCATCATTTTGAAAAGTTGCATATATGAAAAAACTTTATTCAGTAAAAGCATCCACATATTTTTGGCTTCATGGAGGCTGCAAATGCACTTTCAGTGTGGATTGAACATGAATAAACCAAACTCTGAAATTCAATTGAGCTTGATTTCACACCTGATGTAAAAGCCTAAAGATTTTTGCATGCTGGTAACAACATAATTTTGAATAATTTCTGTATGTGTTTGTCAGCTGCTTGCAGCTTTCAAGTAATTTTCATTCAAAAAGTGTGTTTGAAAAATGCTTTTAGGCACTGAATTTCAAACACAGACTAAAAAATGCAGGGTTCTTGGGCTTGGGTATATAAGTTTAGTATAGCCAAGTACATATGCATTCACTGATAAAATTTAAAAGTTCATCCTAACATCTCAGTGTCTTAGTTTAAGATGTATCAGAGTTTTACAGATATGGTGGTAAAACAAAGCTATTCTTAAACTAAAAGTAAGCTATTAGTGGTATGTTCAGTAACTGTGGATTACTAAAACAGGTGTCAGTTGTTGACCGATGAGGTGAGACATGGCCCAATAACAGCAGCCCAGGCACCATTGCTCTGTACATATATATATATTTATATATATTTGCTATCCATTTTGTCCACTGTGAATTCTGCATACATCACTATCTCTGCCCTACCTACTCTGTCAGTAGAGCTCTCTGTTAAATTGAATAGCCAAAAGAAGGTATCCACTGGAAATCATGATTTAGGTTTCTAGTGTCTTTTCGAAGCCTATAATAATAAACCATATATAGCTGCAAGCAAACTTTTTCAAAAAGTAAGTAAATGGGATTATGTATGTTTGCAAGGAAATGTTTTGGCTGTGTAACCATGGTAATGTGACTGACAAGTAGGGAAAACAATGGAGGGTATATTGTTTTTCTGGGTTCATAGGTGAAATGCTACCTGGATGGAACACAGGTGTAATCTAGTGAAGGTTTTTTTTTTCTTTCTAATTAGCAATACTCTGAACTCCTTGGGGGAGACCAATTTGTGGACCTCATGCTGAATTCTGCCTTCAATAAACATATATACTGACTCTAAGCACAAATGAAAAAGCTCAGCTTCTGGAGCATAATTTTATTCTCAGTCTCAGAATATTGCTGTGTGAATTTTACAGCTTGACATCTTGTAGAGTTTGTAGGGTTAAAAATGTACCTTTGTTAGGTTAATGAAATCAGTGTGATCAGTGCAGCTCCTTTATCTCTTTCATTTAGAATAAAAGATAAGCTGGTATTTAATTTAGTCAGAAAAGCTGAAATTAAATAGTTATTTTCCTTTTTTAGTCACTTATAATCCTTACAATTATATAGTAAACAATATAATTTGAAAAGCACTGTGAAAAACTGAGGTTATTAGATATTAGCCTTGAAATCTGTCTGGAAGTGTGTACTGCCATGAGACTCGGTGCTTTTCAGGCCCATCCTGGCCTCTGCCACTTATCTGCTATATTTTAGCAGGCAACCTAATCTTTGGCCCTTAGAGACAACATGTATTAAATGAAGATGTGACCACATCTCTTGAGAGCAGTGTGATCTTAGTAATCGCTGTCTTGTTCTGATAAACTATCTATGCCTAGAATTCCCATTTACTTCAGGTGGAAATACTTATTGGATGGATCTCAGGAGCAGTATTTGTAACATAAGTGGGTTATCTCTGAGAGATGATCAGTAGCTTAAAGGTATGAGGAAGTTGGATATTTTGAATTTTGTAATGCTTTTGTTTTTTCTTTGGTGGGATAACAAAGTAGAAATAAAACCCAAAATAGTGAGAGATAAGGACAATACACACAAGTATAAGGCTGCGGGGAAGTAAGGGTATTACAGTTTGATCTAACCAAATTCACCAGAGTTGAAGTAAGCAAGTTTCAGCCTAACAAGAAATACAGTGTATATATTTTCCAAAACTTAGAGCTGATTTAATGCAATGAATAGTGTGATTGTTTGTACATGATGTTCTACACCAAATCTTGGAAAACAACATGACTGCCTTTAGGGTGACGAGCCTGTTTATCCAGTAGGATGAATGAAGCTCTGGTTGTGATCACAGGACCCTGGTCTTTGGTCTGATCCAGAGAAGGACACATATAGCCAGTGTACAACATACAGTTGGAAGCAACATCTTAGCACAAAGGGATTTTTTTTTTATGGTATTGGCTTTGTAATAGGGCCACAATTTTACTGCTTTTCAGTTTTAAATCACTTGTGCTATCTCTGTGGAAGCATTTGAGCTGCTGTTGTTCTTTTGTTGTTTTTATTTTCCTAACTAATAATAAGCACTCACCCCAAAAGTTTCTTGAAATAGCAACTATTCTCCCTGAACTGCAGTTTTCTTTTGGCTTTTATTTCAGCTGTGGGAGCCAGCTGCTCCAAAGAGTGTGGGAAGCTGACTTGGAGGCCTGTCAGCTGTTGATCCGAGGGTTTCAACTGAAAGGAACGAGTTGCTGTGGTTTCGAGCAAGAGGAGAACCAAATGGATGAGATGGAGATGACTGCTGATGGCCCATCTGATTCTGAGAAAAGAAAAGAAGGTCACTTTCCAAAGGGCATAGAGTGGGGCTCTGTTCCCTGCCCCAAGCACAGTGAGCTAGAAGAGGTATCTGAAATATTCTACAGCTGTATTTCAAACTGCTAGTTTTCTTTCTGAGAGGAGGAGTTGAATCTGGGTGACGGGTCAGCGGGGCAGGTTAAGTATGAATTTAATATCTGACCTCCAATGTGGGACATGAATAAAATAGCTTACTAGCTTCTCAGAAGCCCTTCAACCCTTTTTCTTTTCACAGTCTTTTTAAAATGTGGAAATTATGCAGACAATAAGTACAGAATGTACATCAGGACTTAAAGGAAAAACAATTAAGTATTTAACACAAGCTGTCAGCTGTTCCTCATCTCATTGATGAGTGTCAGAGCTGAGTTAGTTCTGCTGACTTGTTAGCCTGGATGTATGTTAGCTGAAATGGGGGGGGGAGAACAAGTTTCCCTCCCCTAGTGAAATGGTCAAAGGTTTCCTAGCTCAGATGGCTGGTAGGCTTCCAGCATCCAACAAGTATCAAAACAAGGAAAAAAGTCATAAGGCATAAATGGTTTGACAAATTTCTAAGTTTTCATGTTCTGTTTTGGAATGCCATCCATGCTCAAAAAAATAAACAGCTACCTAATAATCTTAACTGCACTGCCAAGGCAAAGAAGCTGTTAATAAGCTTCATCAGCCCAACAGCACCACTGTGACAAAAAGACCCTCCAACAGGAGTTGTCAGTTTTATTATCTTGGAATTTCACTGACAAAAACTAGAAGTGTGCTTAATTACACCTCTTGTTACGAGCCGTTGAACCATGTGTTACATTGAAAGCTGATGCCTAATTTTGCATTTATATTGGCTAAAACTTAGTGGAAAGCAGGCCCTTACCTTACTGTAAAAACTTCTCATTTGTAAAATTCTTGGTGTGGGCTTCAAGAATGCTTGCAGCCTTTTCCTAGGGAATATGGTTTATGGGCTGATTCCACATAGACAGCATTTTTATTGGAGAGGAACAGCTGTGACTTTGATTTGCCCCCCCCCCCCCAACCCCTTCTTATTGTATTCCTGATGAGTCTGATGAAGTAACAAGAGTTCTGTTGGTATGGAAAGCTGCATTCCCCTTTCAGAAGCGCAGCTGAGAATCTTGGGGTGGGGGTGTGGAGGTGGTGTTGGGGTTTGTGACTGTTTGTGTAGTACTCTTGAGATTTGTACTGTAGATGATTGCCTATTTCACCTCTGCAATTCCAGATCGTTTGCCTGGAAGTCAGCATTGCTATCGTAAAATGACATCTAGGCAGCTGAAGTGAGGTGACTTCTGATTCTGGAGAGATGTGCAGGACTCAAGACAGACAGGTTCCCCATATGTTTAACGGAAGAGGAAAGCACACCTGCAGTGCTTCCATTAAGCTCTTCTTTTTGAACTTGCTTTTTGATAACTTCCCTCTGCCTCTGTCAACCACAGAGGGAACTTTGGGAGACTACCTCCAAACTCCAGCATTTCATCTAAGTGCTTAAACTTTGTGGTATAAATGCCTTTGCCTGGGATATGGCTTGTCCTGGTACCCTGAACAAACTCCGTTTTGAGAACATGCCAAAATCCATTCAGAAGCTAATGTACAAATATAAACATGAAAATGCCTGCCTGTGTTTCCACAGTGCTCCTAGGGCTGACAAACTTGACAGAAAAAAAAAGCAGTTTTGTTAGTATAAGACTGTTCATTTTCCAGCTTTTACAAGGAGTTGAGCAGCACAGCTGTATTTCACAGCTTAGTCAACCAGCCTTCCTCTGCTTCAGTGCTGCCTACAGCTTTGATCAAAGAGGCAAAGTTATATATCAGTGATGACTGCACCATAAACAACTCCAACGTATAGACTATCTTCTGGTTCTGGAGTTAGGGTTGGTCTGCTTTTATACTTTCAGGAGGTAGGATTTTTTAACTTGTTCTGGTGTTTAGTAATTTTACGCAGACAAGTACACTTTAGATAGTAAAGCTGGTAGGATCTCAGTATGAGTGACAGGCAGTATCTAAACTTTTGGAAAAGAGCAATAGCATAGTTCATCACAGGGCAGAATATAAAAGCAAACAAAACCCTGACACAAATCATTCTAACTTCCAGTTTTGAACATGTTGAAGTGCAAGACAGGATCTCTCTTGGTGTGTAAATGGACTTAGTTGAAAGATAAACCACTTCCGGAGCATTTAAGCGGTCTGGCCTAGGGTATGGCATTGTTTTTATTTAAAAATAATTTTGTTTGTGGCCAAAAAAAAAACCCACAAAGCAACAGTGGTGTGGCTTTTAGCCTCTAAATATAGTCATTCATATGTCTTTCATAGAAAAACTTACTGTTACCCATTAGTAATGAATCTTTTTGTAGCCATTTACAGTAAGTGAGAATACCTAGTAGAAAAGCATGTATTTGTTTGATATTATTTAAGAAGGATGCCCTGTCCCTCTGTGAGAAGTAGCTTGATGTGGTTGCCATGTTTCTAAAATGACTATTCTCTTCAACTGTGTTACTTATGTTCCCCATTGGGGAATTTCTAGAAAGTGCTCTTGGTCACTGAAGCAGAATGAAACAGTGGCATTCTTTGTATTTACAGGTTATTGAATTTCTTGCTTCAAAACAGTATAGAAAAGGGTAATTATGGCATATGTGCCTATATGCCTTGGAAGGTCTATTATTTTCCAAAGTGATTGATTTACTTTATGGTGAAATGCTGTAAACGAAGCTCTCCAGTTATTTATCATGTCATATCTGGCTAAGCATTGCTGTGGATTGGATGCTGGTTTTGTTGATGTACACTATAAATATAGTTTCCTCGCATAGAACTGTGTTTCACTGCATAGGTTTCATTTGAAAACAAAGAAACAAGCAAGAAATGTGGTAATAAGAAAAGCAAAGTAGATGAGTTGAAAGCACCCTTCACTTAGATCCTTAGGTATTGCAGAGGGAGTATCTTTCATTTTTAATTAAATATCCCCACTAGATCATAAAATATGACATGTTCTGTTATAAAATATGTAAGGTATAAATTCTTTGAAAGTTCAGATATTTCAGTGTCATGTGTGAGGCACAGGTTTATTAACTGTCAGCAGTTATTTTATAGTCTTCATAACTGTGTTCTCTAAGACAGTACAGAATTTCTTTTCCTCAGTTGTGTAGACTATAGCATCCCAAAATAATCCGGTAAATCAAATTTCCTTTATAATGGTTAACCAGGGAAGGCAGTTGCATGCTTGGGCATCTCAGCTTGTTGAACCCATTGTTACTAATTCAAAAATAAATAAAGTGAGGCCAGCAAAAATCATCCCATGGAGCACTCTTAGTTACTTAAAAATTAAGATGTACTCCTCTCATACAGGTAATTCATTAGGTTCAAGTATTTAAAAAATATGTTGACGAAAATTATAGACTTTATTACTGGCTTCAGCCATGTGCAAGTCAGCTCATTGTCTGATGTATTTGATACTGCTTCTTGAGTTTCCATATACGTGTATACTCTCTAGCTGGTAGCTATCTTAATGAAATTATGGTGCCCCATCACTGCAGTTATAGCTTGTCTTTTTATGACTAATTTGGCTTGATTTTTGTTTTCATCCCAGAATTTTTCCATACTTTCAAACTGACTGAAAGTTATTTTGCGCAGGTGACGTGAGTGAGATCAGAGTTGTTATGATCATTATTATACATTAAGATATATATCTGGATGATTTTAAAAATATACAGTAACCTTTAATTTCTCTTCAGAGATTAGCTCCTGCTTTTACCACTCCTTAGGACATGATGCTTTACTTTTCTTGCTTGTTGATAATGTATGTGTAAGCAAAACCTTGTTATAACACCAGAAACAGATAACTAATAAATGGAGAGTGTGTGTGTGTGTGCTGGGACCTCCCTAACGCCAAATATCTTGAACATGAGTATGTGCGCACCTGCAGGCTTGAGTTCCTGACCTATCCTTTTTTCTTCTTCTTCTGCTATCTGTCATGCTGTGCAGTGCTCCCTCTTAATCACTATGAAGGAAAGAAACACCTACTAGATTTCAAGAAAATTGAGGTGATTAAAGTTACAAGGTAAAAACCAAAATTCAGTAGTGTTGCCTTTTGTAAGTCAGCGTTTTTGGTAGTTATCCTGTCAGAATTCTTTGTAGATCATTTCTCACATTTTCACCATAAAAGAAGCAGGGAGCAGAGGTAAGAGTAAGGTCTGCTGTCTTTTCCCCACCTCTCCATAATGCAGTTTTGCCATCTGGGACAATGTTTTGAGATCTTCTGTAGAGCACTCTGGTGTTTGGAAGATGTTCTGTAATTGTAAAGCCTTCGTGTGGCTCACTGTTTTTAAGATATTGAATGTTCTAAGTGATACTAAGTGGACAATTGTGAAAGGATAGTAATATTTAATGTGGTGTCTGTCATTAAAAAGAGATCATCACAGGATATGACATTACATTTTTCAGAATGTAATGATAGCAAGCACCAAGAAAGCCTCTGTCAGCAGGCTGTAACTCATTACTGTGCATTGAGATAGCCTGTGCTCCAGGAGGCAAATGTTCAATGTGTAAAGGACAAAGCCTCTAGAAGGCTAAATAAACTGGCATTCGTTTGAGTTTTAATTAAACATTGTATTTGTAGAGCTGCAAAAATAATTCAGAAACGTTAATCTTCATTTTAAATGTCAGCATTAAGCATCACTGAAAGTCAATGTTTGAGTGCTTTTTTGTATTGATCCAAGCTGGAAAGGGTTTCTGCTGCAACAGGCAGCTGGCTTGTACGCAAGGGTCAGATCATCGTTGTACAGTCACATGTGTTGTTGTGCAGTATGATGCCCCTGAGTGGCGTGTGATCCTGATATGCAGTATCCACTGGTAAAAATACTACCTCATTAGCATCTCAGTAACCTTAATGCTTATGTGTATTTTGCAGTAAAAATGTAATTAAAAAATCAGTATTACAGGAAAAAGAAATCTAAGCAATCTCTTTTCAGATAGATTACTGAAAAAGAGTACCTAGCAATAATAATGATCTTATAGCAGAGTAATGATTTTGCACTTTATTATATATATGTACATATCTGTGATACTGTTTTCCTACCAAAGCAGTAGCCCTATCTCAGCTTATTGCAAGATTATCAATACTGTTATATGTGATAAGAATTAATGATTATACAATAACATTAACATCAAATTTCTTTGCTCCTCAGCCATTGATAAATTTTTGGCAAATTTCTTACAGACTTCACAGATGAAGCAATTTTTGAAAGAGGAATTGACTATAGTTAGCATGCGTTAACAATACAAATTGTCAGTGGGGTCTCTTGAATGTCCTGCCCGAAGTCACTTACAGGGTTTGTGCCAGAAAATTCTTGTAGACTCCTGAATAGTGTATAGATCCATAAAAGCTTGATAGAAAAGTTTGGTTTAATCTGTAGTTAGTCCTTCAGCATTAGAGGTTGTATTCCTTGTGGGTTTTAACTGTGAAGCCAAAGGCAGGCTTTAGTAAAATGTACTCAAATTTAACTTTAAATATTGGGTGGCTACAAATGCTCCATTATAAATGTAATTGAAATGTTTCATGTTTGTGAAAGAAAATGATGTAATTGTTCTCCTTATATAATTTTTTAATGTGCTGTATGGTTTTTGTAAGTTCCATTGAAATTTTACTGTTTATATAGCATTTATCTACTGTATACTTAATAATTTTGTCTCTAACAGGTTACAGAAGATGTTTCATTTGGAGCAGAGGGTCGTTTATCTGAGGTAAGTGTTTTCTAGACAGTGTAGTGATATTGTATGGACTTTTCTGGGCCTCAGAACTAATGACACTTATAAAATTATAGAATGGTTTGGGTTGGAAGGGACCTTACAGATCATCTGATTCCAATCCCATGCCACAGGCAGGGACATCTTCCAGGTTGCTCAAAGCCCTATCCAACCTGGCCTTGAACACTGCCAGGGATGGGGCAGCTACAGCTTCTCTGGGCAGCCTGTGCCAGTGCCTCACCACCCTCATAGTGAAGAATTTCTTCCTTATAGCTTAATCTTAAACTACCGTTTTCCAGCTTAAAGCCATTCGCCCTTCTCCTGTCACTACATGCCTTTGTACAAACTGCCTCTCCAGATTTCCTGTAGACCCCCGTTAGACACTGGATGCTGCCCTAAGGTCTCCCCAGAGCCTTCTCTTCTCCAGGCTGAGCAAGCCCAGCTCTCTCAGCCTGTCTTTGTAGGACAGGTGCTCCAGCCCTGTGATCATCTTTGTGGCTTGTTAGGCACAGTGGGTAATAGGAATTTCATCTGAATAAAATACTGGATGTTGTCCTTTTTTTTACTCTTTTCATAACTAAAAAGACATCAGGTCCTAGTCTATATATTTAATGAAGTCTAGGATAATTGAGTAGCAGGAGATGCATTTGCTGAAAGCGATAAGGGAAAATCGGTCTACACACAAACTAAAAGCTTAGATAATAGATGTGTAAGGAGAGTTATACTGATTCTAAGAGCTGTACTAATTCAGTCTGGTCTGGTTTTTTTATTGGTATGCCTTGGGTTGCAACTTACATATTAAGGAAATACAGTATGCAAGCATTGTGTCCAGCCAGAAAATTAATTACACAGGTGAGTAACCCCCAGTCACCTTCCATAACAGCATATATGCCACATGTAAAGTACAAGTGGCAAGTGCTCAGCCAAGGAATACTAAATAAATAAAAACTGCAGTTGGGATAACTCCTCAGAGTTACCATGAATCCGAAATCTGTGGAGCAACTGGAATGCTCCAGGAAAGATAATCTAACTGCAAGACCAAACTCGGATTGCTGACCTTGCATACAAGGAGACTGTGACGTGAGAGCACACCTAGGATAAACTGCTTGGCTGTGTGTGGATTCAGCATTAATAAAACCAGGAAGCCTTTAGAGTGAAGGTGAACTTTGCAGAATATGCAGATAGCCTTTCTTATTGTTGAACTTTGTTGTGAATTAAAGCAAAACTGTGCAGGTGCTTGTATCCACAGATGACCTGAAATAGGAGCAGTTAGTCCCACAGGATAAGATAGCAAAAAGCTCTACTGCCAGTGGGGCAAAACACCGAGGGCACATTGGAAGTGGCAGCTGCCAGGACAGCTGGAAATTAAACATTCTCATATGGTCTGGACCAAAGCAAATGAGAGTACAACTGCATGTTTGTGTCCAGCAGTGACCTGTACCGAAAGCTGTAGTACAACCCAGCCCTTGGCTGAAGTTGTTCCTTTGCTTAACAGGAGATGTGCCCAAGAGCACGTGTGATGTGTGTTCTGGGTTTACACATGCACCAGGGCTCACAAGCACAGAGGGCTGCCACTGCAGAAGTATTCACTAACAGTTTAATATGTCAGAGTCCTCACAGGCAGAGAAACTTTGCCGGTTTTAAATTTTGAGGGGGAAAAACTGCATCAAGAGAATAGAGAGCAATGATTCAAATAAAGGAAATGGAAATTTACTAAAAAGCCAGGCCCTACCACACTGCCACAGCTGGATTGATGCTGACTTGTAGACAGCTCTATGAAACTGTCAGCACCATTTACCATGTCAGGGCTTTGCCTAAATGCTTCTTTGATACTCTGGTCCCCTAATCCACTGTTGTCAGTCTCCCTGCTGCCTGCAGGAGAGCACCCTGTTAGTCATTTCAGATTCTTGCATCTTAGTGACTCAGGATCAGAGATGGGAGTGAACAATACTAGAAACCACCTGTAAGTGACATCCAGCTGTGCTGACTCTTAGCACACCAGGGTGTGGACACTAGAAAACAGTTTGGTGCTTTTGTTTCTTTTCCAAGTCCTGGTCCACTGTGAACTTTTATTGATAAGTCAGTAAATAGCCTCATCCTCCCACAGCAGGAGCAGGAGTTGTCCCAGTTTAATGAAATGAGTCAGTGCAGTAGTGTTTAGGAAATTTGCATTTTAGGGAATTTGCACTCAGGGAAGATCTTCAGTCTACTAGAGATGAGAATGGGAAGACTGCTGTCACCCAGACCACAGCAGGGTGCTGGAAGGCAGTGGAAACCTCTGTTCCTATGTAGATGCTTTTCCAAGGACATTCCTCCACTGCTGTAATGGAAGATGAGGGGAAGGATTGCCAGCATCGGGCTGTAATTTTGATGTGTCATTTAACACTCCCATGTGGTGGTATATCCCTATGGTTGAGAGAAGGCGACCAGTGCAAGCAAAGGGAATGTGGGAAAAGCATGTGGTGATGGGGTGGAGGTAGGACATAGTTGCAAAACAGCAGTCTGGAAAGCTTTATGCCTGAATTGTTGCATATGAGAAACTGAGGAATGTGTTGTAGTGCTGCAGTCTTCTAAATATATATATATATATGTAACATAAACAGACTGATGGAACAAGCTAGCAGTCTGTAAGTGAGAGGTAATAAGAGCAAAAGTAATTGGGAAAGAACCTTGGTTCCTCTTCTGAGAAAAGACAGGTAGAGTTTCTATAAGATGAGGAATCAGCAGATGATCTTTGATAACCTCCAGAAGACATTGTGTTTATAATACAGCACCATCTCCTTTTGGGGCAGAAAAAAGCAAACGGTAACAATCTATGTATCTGTGTCAGCAACTCTTCAGTGGTCCAAAAGAGTTTTGCAAGGGAAAGGATAAAAATGAGCCTAAATGTGTACTACTGCACATTGTAAGAGTGCATCAGCAAGACCCTTGAATGTACTAAGGTATTGTAAATAAAAGACATGCAAAATGTCAAGGGAGTTCAGGAATAAGCTGTATGTAAGGGGTGGGTGAGAGAAAGCATGCGTGTCTTCTAGTAATAAAAGTGAATGAGAAAATACTGAGATGAGAGCAGATGGCAAAAGTATTTTTTCCTATTCCTTATTTTCTTTGCTTTTGGTCTTTCTAAAAGTGATAAACTATGTCCATAATGTAGTGCTCTTAATATTCACTTCAAGGTAGCAAGAACTGAAAACAGAAAAGGATCCTAAGGCAAGTAAGATGTATTCAAGTCAGGCTAGACTGATGAAATTTCTTCTGAGTGCACAGGAGCCAAGAGAAGCAATCTCCAAACCATTAACAAACCTCTTTGAAAACTCCTGGAGGAAGTTTGAAGTCTCAGGGGATCAGTAAAAGGCAGACTTGGTATTTGCCTTTAAAAAGGAGGCAGGCCAGGAGTTTGTGCCAGTCAACATAATTTCAGTTAGGATTAGAATTCAAAATGTTCTTGATAGATTGAAAGAATAGCCTGAAATCAATAAGATGGGATGTGTTGAAAGACAGGTGCAAATTGCATTTGAGGAAGAAAAAAGTTGGATTTATGTATACACATGGTAAATAGCAGTTAAGATGACAATACTGCAGAAGCTAACATTATAGTGGACTACAGCTAGTGGGATTCATTACCTTCATCCGAGAAAGGGCAAATGTCATTTGCAGCCTCATTAATGGGAATGTCAGTTGTAAGACAGAAATAATTACTGTGCTTAGCTGAGAATGTCAAAGACTCCAGAGGACTACTGGTCTGGGCACCTCACTGTAGAAGACAGGAACACGCTGAAGGAAAGCAACAGAAATAAAAGGTTTAGAAATCCTGATCTGGTTGAAAGTCAAAGGCTTCAGTTGCATAAAAAATAATTATGTAGAGGACAACTGGTTAGTTATCATTGTGTGATATAGAAAGATAAAATGAAGTGTGGCCATCTTGATTTGTAGTGAGGGAAATTTGCAGTAGGAAGATTTGCTCAGTCCAAGGGCAGTTAAGCCCTGGAGCAGGCTCTGTTCTGTCAGCTGCTGAGAGCTGTGTAGACAGACGGCGGCTGAGGAGAGTTACAGTGGGCTTAAGAGTGCTGCAAGACACAGAGCAGGCATTGGTGCTCCCTGGCTGCTTCCTCATCAGCCTTGCCCATCACCTTAATGGTGCTGGTAATGAGTTACGTGTCTTATTTTCAGAGTAAGAGATTAGGCCTGCCCAGCAAAGTGCCCACAATGCAGGGACAAATGTCCTACCTCCACCTGTGGCAGCGTAACTCACTATCTGAAAGCCTGTGTGCTTAGCTTGCATGTGACTGAAGAATCTGCTTGTGCAGGACAAACAGATGGATGGTTGCATTTTTGTTTCTAGAAATGATTTAAGAGGTGCCCTGGCCTGATGTTCTGGAGATTCAGGTGCTCACAGTTTACATTAACTTCTGCAAAGGGGTGAGGGTAAGCATGCGGCACTGCTGCCAGCAATGAGTCACTTGTTCTAAACCTTGTGCCATAGTGTGAAGTATCTGCAAGGCCAACTTTTTGTAGTTGTTATTTCTGTTATTTTGAATTATTTTAACTATTGTAGGAGAGATAGGATTTATGCTTTGTAAATCTCCTAATCTTTGAGGCTTTAATATTCTGCAGAAGGTCATCTAGGGCTTTTATCTTACGGGGGTTATGATATTGTTAGTTGGAAGTAAGGCAGCACCTTTTTACAAAAATTCCTCTTGTAAGAAGAATTAATTTTAAGGATATATCGGGGAATCTTGCTTCTCAGCAAAACCACCACAGACTCTAATGGTGGCTCTAATCCCTAATAGAGTCTCTAATAGAGTTAGCTTAATCTAGCTACTACAATACTGATTCTTCCATGTAAAATTGCTGAACTAGATCCAAGAGAGGGTGGAAGATGTTTGCCCTGGAAAAGCTGATCAAACGGTTTCCTTGAGTAATTCTGTCAAGGAGCTGTTGCTCACAGGTGACTAAAATGATTTGTAAAAGGGTAAAATGAAATGCAGAAGACTAAAGTGGAAGCCCTTTCCTCTGCCCTTAATTCAGATGCTGTTGCTCCAGCTGTGCATTAGCTGAAATATTGTTCCTCCCATTTCTTGCATCGGACTCTCACATCTCTGGGACAGAATGAAAATTTTTACTTTGCATGAGAAAACAGAAGAATTTCACCTTAAAAAAATAACAAATTGCACCCACATTTGTGCTGTTTTCACCTGCTTAAGGGGGGTGGGGAGATTATAGTCAGCCATTCACAGAAAAATCCATAAAGCAATACTACATCTCAGCTCTCTTCTGACTCCTGCAGTCTTTCCTATCTGCTTCCTGAAAGTGCTGTTAGTACAAAAATAACCAAAGTATTTTTAAATCTTACAGTAGCTTGTAGCATTGACATAACCTACAAGCTTGGATGAGTTGTATTTTATTAATGTGTTGAGCTGGAGGCAGAGTCCACTCTCCTCTCAGAGATGTTGATCAGTGTAAAGTGCCACTTTCCAACCAGGAGCTGTTCTGAATAGTTTGTGTGTCATCGATAGCTCTTTCCCTGCTTACATAGACAAATGTCAAATAAAAATGTTACCAGTGACGTTGCTAGGCATGAGCGGCGCTGAGAGAAATCTTTCCTATCTGTGTCTCTGGGTTATTGAACTCTTTTCAAACAAGGGCCTGGGGGTAGAAGCTGTGGAATTGGTTGAATTTTTAGAATTATTCTTGTATATTTTGAGAGCAGTATATTTTTTTCCTATTGTAACTCTTCCTCCTGTTCAGTTAGAGTTCTCTGCATGACCTCATCTTTCCAATCCAAAATAAGAAAGGCAATATATACATGTTCTGGAAAATCATAACTTATATGATGACCTTTCTGCATTTTTCATGTGATGCTTGTGAGTAAGTTCCTCAGGGATGATGCTTGTCTAAACCATGGAGGAACTTCTCATTTCAACTAAAAAGGCAGCTGTGTCATGTAGGTGCAAAAAATAGTTTATCCATACACTATTATTGTTGTAGTAAAGAGGAATTAAGCTGCAAAATACCTATTAGGAGTTTAAGATTAATAGAATATAACCCCTACCTTATGAAGTTATTTTACTTACACTGCAGTGGAACTATAGCCTTATAGATATGATTAAATGGATTTCAAGTGTTTAAAGACCTAAACAAGCTTGATTGATTTTTATGTTCTCAGATTTCCTGGCTTCCCTTATTGTTGTAAAAAATCTGCATTGAGCACATTGTCCTAGTACTCATTGTTCATTTTATATTCATTTCCAGGGTAAATGGGATTTTTGTTATATTTTTAGACAATTCATTACATACTCAAAATGTGATCGTTCAGGAGCACTACACTGTTGTTTGTTTTTTTTCTGAGATAGAATGGACGTTTTACTTTAAGTGAGAGTCTAAATATTTGGTTGACAAAGGAATTAAAGGCAGTGATAAAAATTACAGTCTCTTATTTCTAAACACGTTTAGTGTGATATCAGTATACCAATAAAGTCCTTGCCTGGAACTGCAGTGAGTTAGAAGCTACTAACCAAGTCTTAGAATCCCCAATACAGGTTTGTACTGATTTGAAGCACCATGAGATGCCTTTGCTACAGAATTAGCATTCACCTGAAGTCCAAGAGCCTTGGAGGTCTTGTTTGCTGAGTTAGTTACTACCATCCTTCCTGGGACTTTACTTTGCTGTAAGTTTTATTTTAAAAGGGGAAAGAAAACGTCAAACATGAAATCAGATTATATAGCAGTACACCATTAAGTGTAGTTATCCACTTATAATGTAGTTATGCACGCTAGATTTCAGGCTGTAGTTATATTTATTTTATTTTGGATCTTCAGGGTCTATGTGCATCAGAGGTAGGCCACACTTGCAGCTTGGAGCCTGTTTTGCCAACCAGGTATCTAAATGCTGTCTCCAGCATCTTTTAACCCACCTGAAGTTCAGTGAGGGGGTTAGTCTAAAAGGCCCATTTTGCCCTGTACGTTCACTGACACAGCAAATAGGGAAACTGGATCTTCACAGCAGGGCTGGGCAAATCCATCTAGTGTGCTTATCATTTAGACTAGCTGCTCAGTGAACTCTTGAGTATTTGCATGTATGAGACAGGAAATGCGAAGGCAGTTTTAAAGTGGAGGAAATGGATCTTCTCTTACAGCTACTGATGATACTGCTAATTGGTTAAGAGATTATCTGGATAAATGTTCAAGCCATCAACAGTACACTAAAAAAGAAAGGGATCCCTACTGTAATTCATATCTTTATAATGCTTTTTATATTTAAATATGCTGAATGGCACAGGTATTCAAGAGCGTGCTGTAACATGTACTGTTCTTTTTTTGCTCTCTGTAGTAACTGATGATTTCAAGTTGGGACTAGAAGTGTCATCCTTGACAGCATTAGTGTGATCCAAAATCTCATATGGTAATAGTTTTTGATGAAAGCAGTGCTGGATCACACTAAAGCGTTCAATACCTTGATGTTGTAAGAGCAAGAATCAGCTTTTTATGTGTCACTATGACATAGCAGCTCCTCGGGATATGTACAGGACTAATGCATTTTGTCAGAGTACACAGTCTGAGAAAGAGGCTGGTCTGGAAAGCTTCACCTATGGCTTTTGTCTGTCAGAGCAATATTTAGTGCCATACGATCACAGAACAGTTGTTTTAGGAATAACAGCGTTTAATTAACGGACAAACTGAGTATTTTTGACTTGTTTTTCTTGTGTTTGAGATGATGGTTATGTGAAGACCTGTTTTTCTTAGGTGTAATTAGCTGTTAGAGAAAATCGGTGTTCTGAGTTGGATCTTTCTCTAGATGCTCAGAATTTTAGATGTGCTTTCAGAGTACTACGGTTTTGCAGTTTACTGACTCTTCTGGCCTGAGACCTAAGTTCTCTTAGACCACTGTTGTGGGTTCTTGCATGCATGTCACAGCATGGTTCCCTAAAAGCTTTCTATTGATATAAATAGCCTGGGTTATTCTACTCCCTAATAGCATGTGGAGTCCTGCTGGTGTGCTGAACAATGATTTAGCAGCTGGATGGAAGACTTGTTACTCGTCTTCTGTTCCTGGCCTTGAGAAAAGGACACTCCTAGTTGCTGTAGTGAGAATGTGTACCTTCTCCTCCCCTGTTCTTATCTTTGAAACAGTGGGTCACTTTTGTGTCTGTAAATTCTGTGGAGTGCTGTCATAGATTCTCATGTTTGGTACTGACTCTGAAGATGGCTGCTAGGGACTCATATGCAGTCAGGGACTCAGCCAGCTGGTTCTTACACTGTGCTTCTCTAAGCTGTGGCTGTTTGCAACATAACCTTTCATAACCAGCTCACTCATCCAGGATTCAAGCTGCAGCTGGATGCATACCCGTGTGGTCTGCTGAATGGCCATGTCTGGCAGAAGACCTAGGAAAGCAGAAGGGTCAAAGCTCTGTGCTGTAACAGAGGATGTGCCAGCAGGCAGAGTTCTTCTGACACTTGACTCTGTGTATGTACTGTGTGACATGAAGCGTAAGGGTAGCACAGAACTGAAGTCTGGTGAAAGCGTTTACCAAAAATCAGATTGTTTCACAATGGGCAGCATTCCAATAAGTATTAGCACAATTTCTTTGGAAGGCCTTTGCTTGAAGGTTTGATTTCTCTTAAGCAACCCCTGATGGGCTGCTATCATAGCAACAGATCAGTGCAAAGGACTTCAAGTACTTTTTTAAAGGAGAAAATCTTTATCAAGATTGCATATGGCCACATGTGCAGCTTGCTGTATGGATGAGTGTATAGATTAGGTCTAGAAAAAGTCCACTCTTCTGTATTCCAGCAGATGAATGACTCCTTTTTTGTCAACATGGCTCCAGCAGAACTTCATCTTGGCACTATATTTCCTTACATGTACCCCTTATCAATCACTGTAGACAGTTTCATGATGTCTTGGGAAGGAGAGGCTTTGTGTCAGTGCTGCACAAATTGATTGTTTTTTTTCCCTCCCCCTCCTGTATTTTCTGCTTTTTTGGGTTGTTTCTCAAAGAAATAAAAAGTACAAAATATGAAGATACAAATGCTATTGTGCAGCAAATGTTAGGGGAAGGACTTTGCAACTGGTTTAAAATGTTCAGTTTAAAATAGAAAAAAAGAGTTTATCTGTGTAAGTAAGTAGAGCAGCATTACTCTTGAAAATAAGCATTTCATGATAACACAAAAAGTGTAATTTCATTTTGTAATCTCTTAAGGCTTTGATGCATTTTCTCTGGTCTGTTGAACAAAGTCCCTAGGTATTCTAACCATATTTTTCCTCAAAAAAGTAAGTACGTTTTGTATTTATAAGAGATACCAGAAGTGGTGTCTCTTTTAAATTTTTAAATGGCCCAACAGTGTAAATCATATTTACATGAACAGTTTGACTATGCCCTAAATGGCATAGTCAGCATGAGATTTTCCTCCCCTGCTATGGTGAGACAACAGGGAAGAGGGAGAGCAGTTCAGTCTTCACACCCCTTTAATCATCGGCTGAAAGTGAGATCGTGACTTTTTTTTGTGCTGAGAAATAGACTGAGACCACAAGTTTATTCCATTTCACATAAACCACCTATTTATTGTACAGTAACAGCTTTTTGTCTCTCTAATGGGAATTTGCTTTCAGGCAATGTCTTAGCACTGCAAAGTATCATTTCCCCTTACTAATATTTTCCCCTTAATTTGATGCAAATTTGATGTAGACAATTGTAGTCGGCAGAAAACATGGCTTCTTTTCTTTTCCAACTTCTTGTAGGAGTTCTTCATATTTTCGGCAGAGCTGGGAGAAAAATGTAAAGCAATAAGTGAGAAATTGGTGCACCTGGAAGATCAATTGCAAAGTTCTGCCTGCAGAGTTGATGAAGGAGATATTCATATCCTTTTTGATACAGCTACAGGTATGTATCAATCTATGTAAGTATGTTTGTGGAATACTTGTCTTTCAGGTTCACATGGAATACTAGTTTTAATATAGATTGAATACATTAAGAAGGTGAGAATTGATTGTCTTGCTGAAGTGGGTGTTTTTGTTGTAGCAAGTTTTCCTACAGTGAACTTTCACTGTGGTCTGATCCAGCCTTAATTGATTTAAACAGAAGTTATTTCTGTGCACACTGAGATTAGGCACTGAAAAGCCTTTATTCTACTGCTAAAATCCTTTTGTTAGTAACGCTTATATAAGTAAATGCCTAGCACTCTAAAAGCTGCATGCATACAAGCATCCATGCACCTGCATTTCCCAACATGATTTAGCCAAATTAAATGCTACATCATTGACTCAAATTGTGCATATTGTCACATGTAGTTTGGGGGTTTTCCCTTTAAAAAAAAATGGGCAGCAGGTGCATCATGTGGCATCCTATGCAATTTAATCTGCCTCTAGCTCTCCAGTGCAAGTAACCAGATAAGATGTTGTCTTATACAGCACCCGTATCTTTCTGTGCCTCATCTGTCAATCCTTACCTGATTGAAGATTGCTTAACTTTTATGGGGTATTCATTGGGCATTTTTCAAAATGTAAGATCACAGAGTTTTGTTTCATTTGTAACTTTCATAGAAAAGCTTATCACAAAAGAGATTTTGTTCAGCTAAGAAAGAGAAAAAATAATAAGAACCAGTGAGGCTAAGGAAGATGAGAGTACTTAGCTGGTTAGGTTTTAAAGGAAAAGAGGTGGCAGGCAATGGGATAATGAGGAAAGATGAATAAATTCAGGTTGGAGAGATTAAGAGAAGAGCCTTTACAGACACCTGAAGGTGATTTGAGGTGAGGAAGGATTCAGTTCCTCCTAACCTGAGGTAGGCAGGCCTGCAGGAGAGGGTTTAGAGAGAGAATAATAAATAGAGTGTATGGAAATACCCCTGTAGTTTAGGTAATTTGGCATCTATGGCCAGCATATTGCAAAATCCTATTGTAGAAACTTGGTTTCTATGAAGGTATCAGAATCAGAAACTTTAAGGCAGAGAGGGGAAGAATGCACCGGGAGGTGCTGCATCGGAGGGGAGAAAGGCAGTCACTGATTTATTATTACTTCAGATCTTTCTTTCCTAAGTATTTAAATGTACAGATAGATTATTGTCTTGTATATACCACAGACCAGTTTGCAATACTCTTTCAATTATATTTACAGCCTGTGTGCTTGGTTGCATTTATGTTTCCCTGATGCTCTTTGCAATCATTCTTTTCAGAGCTATATGAATGTGTGTGTCTGTGTGTGTGCAGAGCATCTAATTCCTCCTTTATGCATATTTGCTCTCAAATAAGCTTTTCTCATTAATCCCGATAGAAGAACATTGAGTTACGGATTCTTTGTAGGGGACTTAAATTCACATTCAAACCAAGTAGTCAGGCCTGGTCATGATTACAGTTTACTAGGTAAGGTGAAATAAGCTGGAAAGCTGCTTTTTGATTCCTGAAAGAAACACACTACAAGTAAAATAGTAGCATTTGTATTTTCTATGGAGTGTGCGTATTTCTTTGTAGCTGGTGAAACTACAAGAAGTAGTTGAAAAAATAAAATCTAATCATTGAAAGTTTGAGAAGAGTTGCCAATTAATCTCATTCTAAGCCACGCTTGTCTGATACAGATCTGATTTCCACTGCTGGTGAAATCCAGGTCATGTTATCTAAGTACAGAAATGCACACTGTGTGATATCCTGGTCTTAGCAAGACCACCAGCCACAAAATGAGAAACCATGTTTAGGACATAGGGACATACAGAGAAAGCAGTTCAGCAATTTGGCTACCCCTTATTAACATTCAGTTGCTATTTCAGAGGTAGTCCAGATCAATGTGCATAAAATGCTGCCATCTGGTACATGTAATTGCTGTGCTATACTTCAAAAAGGAATGAGGAAAAATAGCTACCGCAGTGCTACAGACCTGTAGATTGTTTTTTAAGTAAAAACTGCTCAGTGCCTATAAAATAAATTTTCAGTCATTGTAACGTGCCTATATTGCAGGAACTAGACTGCCTCAGTAGAATGATTTATGATTAATAGATGGATCTATTGTTTGCATGGTAGTTTATTTGGTTTAAAATAAAAGAACTTCTTATCCCAATATTGGATAATTATTCAGTGTTCATTAAAAATCTGCAGAAGTCTTGAGAGCAGGAGCTTAAAGATCTGTGATTGTAATGAAAGCAGGATAAATTTTTCAAACTCTTGTTTGCTGGTTATTTTTGCCCTTTCCAACATACCCCTCCCCCCACCCCAAAAAAAAAAAACAACAAACCCTGCCTTAAGAATAAATGTTACAAACTGTATTAGGTCAAAAATCTAATGGGGGGCTGCAGAGATGTAAATTAGTCCTGTCATCTGATTATTAAAAGACTTTTGAAGACTCCACTGAGAAAAATAAATTCCTGATGCTCTTAAGCCATTTGCCAATGTTTAGTGTGTCATAGCTTTGATTAATAATTAAGTTTGCATTAGAAGAAAAATCCCAGATGTCATTGTTTTTCATTCTATGTTCTGGTGGCATAGCGCACTTAAATCAGCCATGCTGCTCATCATAATTGCCAGCACAACCTGAACAAAAGAGAAATCTAGCGCTATTTCTTAGTCCCGAGTATAGGCACAGGCTGATTTGGGATTCTCAGTTATTATTGAAGCCTTTCACAGCAAATATTAAACTGTACTTTTGTATAAAAAGCATCAAACAATGGGGGAGGAAGGGGGAAGAAAATCTCCTCTGTAGCACTATGACATATTTGCTAAATTCTATGTAGTATAACCAAATAAACCCACGGAACATTCAATTATGGCTAATTATTGCTGAGTGTATGAAAACAGTCCACATCATTAATTGGAAATAGCAAAGGATGAAAGGCGACTCATTCTGGTGTCTGCAGAGCTGATGAGAGGTGTTACTTTCCTGACAGTAAAGGCTTGGAATTCCCACTAAAATTAAATGGAGCCTATATTGCAATTTCACAGTCATTTTTGTTCTTAATTAGCAGTTACATTTTGATAGACAATTTGAATGCTTGTAATAGTTCCTCCTGGTGAAAATGCTTTTGTTGGAAGAAACCTGGCTGGACTATTATTATAAAAGCAATCTGCATTTGTCATCCTTAAATGGGCATTTTAAACAGTTTCTTTGAAATCAGAATTTTGTGCCTGTTCATTATGCATTGCAGGTCACTTTGCTAACCCTTCACCTTGATCATATGGCAGGATCCATCAAATCTTGCTTTACACCAGAGTAGGTTTTCAACAGAACCAGAAATGTGGAATCTCATCCTGGGTGAACCTGCACTAAATTTTGGGATCCCACAAGAGTGAGAGGTGTCAATGGTGCCTTCTTTGATTTTATTTTAAATGACAGGAGGGTGAGCCTTTTCCACCATGTGTTGCATTGAGAGAACATTGTTCCATTTGTATTGTTTATGTATGATGGAGGTAGGTTGGTGTATTTACACCCATGTGCTGCAGCCTTCCAGTTTGTTTTACAATATACTCTTAGTTTCTAACCTTTCCTATAGTAAGGCAACTGGTTTATAATACCTGCTTTTTGTCTCTTTTCCTTAAACGTTTGAGCTGAGAAAACAAAAGATCATCGATGAGCCCATTTTGTCTAAAAATTAAGTCTGCCATAATTAGCTCTGCTTTGTATCTCCTTTGCAAAACGTTGACTGTCATGTTGCTGAAGTGTTTTAAAGAAAGAAAGTCAAATAGCTGAAAAGCTACAATCCAGACAACATTAGAGCTGTGTTATTGTTGCAGAATTTGGATTGTGTTTATGTGAAGCTGTTCCTAAATACTTGAATTTACTGCTTATGAGACATTGAAGAGATTTTGGCAGTATTTCACAGGAAGACAGCAGGACCAGAAAATGTTCCTAGTTGAAACTTATTTTGGCTTCTGTTTTGATACTGGCTCAATATTTGCAGCATTGGGGCTGAGAATTTAAGCGTTAAGGATACATTTGCATGTGGATCCATGCAAAACTAGAGTATTTTTTTGCATATTTAAAACGGGGTAAGTTGTATCCAGACATAACCTCTGTATATGTGTAGAGGTTCAATGCTGAGCCCTATACCATATATTTTTCCTAGGTATAATGGCTTGTTTGACAGTTACTGGTCTGCAGCTGCCTGTGGTATTATTTATGAGGTTACTGAAATTTGCTGCAGTTAGACTATGCAGTCATCTTTCTTGTCACTCCATCTTCCTGTTGGTTAAGAGTTTCTTTCCCTGTCTTCTTAATTTTCATCCATCCTTCAAGGTTTCTTATCCACTGGTACAGAAATGTTTTATTTTTGCTTTTTCCTCTACCTGAAAAGAGATTTTGTAATAGTTTGGGATATTACAAATAACAGCGTGTAGCCAGGAAGTGCACATCAGAAGTAATTTAATTTCAGAGGCTTCCTGGTGTTCATAAACTGAAGAATTTCTATTCTACCGGTTAGGTTTTCAGCAGAGTCTCATGATTAAGTTGCAGTCCAGGACTGCTCATAAGAAGATAATAATGTTTTTTACTTCAGAGAAGATGCAAAGCATAACTAATTTGTCCTTGTATGGCCCTTTGAGATCCTAAGGGAAGTTTTATGTGTGCTGCTATTACTTGTAATAACAGACATAATCCCGTTATATTAATAAGAGCTGTCCAGAAACTAGAAGTGTACATGAATACTCCTGGCGAATGTATTAAAACATCATAGTAAATGTATGTAAATATGCAAAGATGAAAATTTGAGGACCTGACAATGGAATCAAAAGCAGCCAAAATGCTTTTCAAAGGCATAACTGTGACTGCCTGAAATAGCCATGATTGGTATGACTTTCCCATGGTCCTCTCTAGTCACAGTTTTTCAAACATAGCAGCTCACTTTTTACAGTTACATAACCTGAGGGTGTCTTTTTTCTTGACATTGCATTGACATTGGGGTCGAGTAAAACAACATTTCATAATGGATGAGCTTTGTAAAGGATAAAGCCTGTCCTTGTGTGTTATCCTTCCTGTGTGTTGTATTTCTGAAATGGAGTTGTTTCAGTGTCAGCCTGTTTCATTCCCTTGAAGTGAGTTTGTGGCTCTCTCGGAGATCATTTGGTGACTTACTGCTAGAAATGAGCATATTTTTCTCTCTCATGGCCTGCTTGGGTTAACCTTTTGGGGTCCTTGCCTTTCAAGCCATACCTGTGCAGGAGGCCTCAGTGTGGAAGGGGTGGTCCCTGGGACTTGCTCGTTGGTTCACAGCTTCAGCAGGCTCTGACTTGTATTGTGCTTGCTTTGCTCTCCGCACAGTGTAACCTGTGGAAGAGAAAATGAGGTTGGTTGTGTCATTTGATCTACACCCAATCCTTGTGCTTGAGTCAACAATGAATAGTCTCACTGACAGAAGATTGTAAGTAGCAAGGCTGATATATTGATAGTACAAACTATGCTTATTCCCAGGAGAGAGTAGTCACCAGAACAAAAAGCTGTGCTGCCTAAGAAGCTACTCCACTTTAAAAATCATGTGTGTCTTGGCAGTTGCCACTAGCCCCCGTGCATATCCTTCCTTCGTCTGCCAGTCTGTTCACTGCTGCACCCCTCGTTTTCTCATTCCTGCTATCTTGCCTCTCGTTGTGGAGCTGGGGAAGGAGGGAAGTGGAAGGTCTCCTAAGAGGCCGATCCATTAGCCATAATTTTCTTCCCGAGTGCCTTGCAGGAAATCTGAAATACACAATGGCAAATAAAATGTGTAAGACTCTCTTAACCAAATGAACTATATTTACCGAATTATCAGATGTATTTCTGGTAGCCTTTTTCCTTTTCATGCACAACTGCATAACCTTGCTGCTGCTAATCCCTTTGCTTTTCAACTTGTTCAAAGTGTTCACTGTGAAACCTCCTATAGCTTTATATTTGTGGGGTTTGTGTTGTAATTATACTGATAATTCAGCTAAGATTAGAGCACAAATTTTTTGTGCTATAAGCTAATTTTGCTGCTTACCTAGCTTCCCAACACTCCTTGTGTAGCACACATCGCTGAGCTTGCTAAAGCCGCACAAGCTGTGGTCGCTTGGCTTACATCTCAGACTGGTCCTGCTGCCCTGTTGCCTTTATCTGAGGTCTGATCCACTCAGGTCTGTGGCTCTGGCTTAAAAGTCCACCCTCCACCCAGCAGACAGCTTGCAGCTAGTGCTGCTGCCTGCATGGTACAGGTTCTTCATCTCCTTCCTTTCCATGAGAACAATATCCAAGCAGTATCCCCCATCCTGTTTCTTTTTTAAAGTGCTAAATAATGTTACTTGAGAACTCCAGTTTGCCTGGATTTTTTTTTTTCTTCTTTTTGAAAGCAAGTGTGAGAAATGTATTAATATTTAATCCTGACAATTTGGAAGAACTTGAAGCTACAATAAGATAGCCACGGCCATCTGTTGTGAGCAGCAGAACAAGAATTTATTTAATAACTTGGAAAGAGAAGAGGGACTGCCAATCACCTATAGATTTATTCCTTAATAAAGCTTGCACAGTCTCTGCAGAGGGAGATCCAGGTGGTGAAGGAGACACTCCAGACAGTGCTCATGCAACTTCAGCCAGCAAGGGAGGCAGAAGAAAAGGCTGGAGACTTCCTCTGTGACAGCTGGTGTCCAGGAAAACAAGACTTGAAGGAATAATGAGCAGAAAGAGCTGGTAGGATGACATTAATTCACAAAGGGCTGCTTTTAGTAACTGAATACTGTTTTACCAAGCCTCAGGGATCTCTTCTCTCCCTGCATAACTAATAACTAAATCAATTATGGAGCAACAGAGCCTGGAGGTCTATCATCAGAAGTATGCTACACAGCCTCACATGTTCTGGCACAGATTGGGAAACAGCTTTCAGAGCAGAGCAGCCCCTGTAAATGTGTAGATTACAAATTGATACATTTCAAGTGAGTCTGCAAAGCTGCCTTTAATGTCAGTGAAATGTTCTCCTTGAAGACTCATAAACAGTATCTGTCTTCCTTACTCATGGATTTTTATCTCTGATTTAAAAATGTAGCATTAAAGCTGGAACATCGAGTATTTCTTGAAAACTAGCTGTAAGAACAACTTTTTTTTTTTCCCCCTCTTCCTTCAGCTTTAACAGCGTTCTTACACTGAATGCATTTTCACGTTCCTGCAATAATTAAATCAATAGGATGAAATTCAAGCTAATAGCATTCTTTCAACTGAAATTTGGACCTCATTTACTCAGTGGTATTGAGTACAGTGGAGGTAACTAACAGCAACCCCTATAGCAGTAGCTTAACTCGCTTCATTTACGTATTAATATAAACTTGCTTTAGTATTACAGGGGTTGTAAAGCACAAAGTATTATTACATTGGTAATTTGTCTACCTTAAATACTGTATGAATGATATGTCATTATGTCTCCTTGTAAAGATTATTACTACTATTATGTTACTTCGATCTTCCTTATAAACTTCAACAGGAACGCAGATTTTTTTTGCAACAGACAGGTATAGTTATATATACGTAAACGTGTATTTTTATAGGAAATAAAACCACTGCTGAACTGAAGCCAACTAATATAAATGATCTATACTTAAATCGTTGTTCAAAACAGTTAATGCCTTTAGGAATTCATCATGTACTCTTACTTGGATACCAGTATATCTCTGGTGTCACAAAAAAAATCTGCTTCTGCCATTTTTTGCAGGGGGAGAATTTAAAAGGGAAATCTAGTTTGTTTTTGTTTTTTTTATTAAGCCAATAGATGAAGAAAACATCTTGCGCCTCAGTACTGTACTTTTTATACCATTGCTCTGACATTTTTAGGATTACCTTTTTTTGCTTCTTCAATTACTCATTTTACAGCCACATTGTGAAGATTCTTACGAATTCTGAAGGTCATTGAACTACTAGCCCACTAAGATCGTGTTCAATTTTTTTGTGAGTTTTAATACTAGTTGAAACTTCTACCTCAGTGTTAAGGATAGAAGGGAAAAGAGTTCCAGGCAGCCAAGACATACAACAGGATTATAATTGCATCCAGGAGCATACGGTTGTCAAAGCAAAGCTCAGGTGGTTGCTGTAGTCATCAGATCCTCAAGGTGGAATTACAACTCTGTAATTCAGAACATGGTTGACTTTTCTCTTTGTGTAAAACATGAGCCAGCATCCTTGTTGTGGTAAAGGCTTTTGGATCTTCATTCCATTCCCCATTCCAATCCCCAATCTCTTGCTGCTCCTTTCTTTGACCAGTTGCTTTCTCCAGGCTTTTCTGGATAGTCCCTGTTCAATACCTACATCCCCACAGCAGATCTGGCACTTTCTGAAATGCACCCAGACAGATAAACAAGGCGTTTGTCTCCTGCTCAAGGCAGCCCAATCAGCATGGTTAGCAGCCTATGGCACCCTGATGTTCACCCCATGCATAGGATCAGCTCCCATCCTGTGGAACCCACCTGAGTTCAGATAAACAGCAAAGAAAGCACACTGACAAGACCAGTCTCTTACAGCAGTTTCCTTAAGACCTGTAGAACTTCCTTGTGGGTTAACACCACAGAAGCCCCAGGTACTGAGTTTCCAGCTATGAGCTCTTATATAGGATGATGACAAGATGATGGCCAGTACACTAAGGTTGCATGACCCTCCTTCTCCCACACTGAGGGGTGTGTGGAGTTTTGTCCTCTGAATAAGTAGTGCCCACAATGTAAACAGTTGGCAGGCCCTGTAAGTGCCTCAGAGCCAACTAAGCATGAAGTCTGCCTCGCTCAACAACCACCACAGAGGCAGAAGACCACCTTCATTCTCACTGCCCCTTTCTTGAAGACATTCCTGCTCAGTTAAAAAGCCTGTGTGGATTTTGTGTTTCAGAGCACTGCTGCATTTTAATAAAAACCTATGCAACCACTTTATTAAGACACTGAACTCCTGAGGAGAAGGCAAACTGAATCAGTCATCATTCATATCATATTTGTCTCTGTTAACATTTATTTTATACATAATGTGGACTACTACTACTTTAATTTATTATTCCATTAACTTCACTGTTTGTTGTGGGAAGTTAGAGCCAGTAATCATTCCTTTTCTCGGACATGCTGTATAATAAGCATACTTAAAGAAAAGTATACTATGCAATGTATTAGCTGCCTTTTATTGGTGGGTAGAAAATTTTCAAATAAAGAGAAAAATGTTTGTAACTAACCAGATGCCTGTTTGCATTCTGTGCAGAGTACAAGGCTTTAGAAATTTCATCCTGGGGAGGTGGGTGTGGATGAAAAGGGGAGGAGAGGAGAAAGAAACCACGTGTGTGACTGTTATTGTGCTGTTGACAGCAGCAACGCCTCTGCTTGGGGAATTCCGTGATGCCTTCCAGAAGCAGTCTATAAGGATGCATTCAAGACCAGAGTCTCACAGCAAAATGTAGCTATTTTCATTGTGAAAGGAAGAGAAATAACATGCTGTGAGCTATACAGACAGATAAACCTGCTGCGATGAGAAGTAAAAGAGCATCTGTGGTATTCCAAGGGTGTGTTTCACATATGTTTGCTAGGACTTCATCACCTCCAGGTGAACTCAAGTCCTACCACCTGCAAGCAATGAATTTCAACAGAAATAAGCCTCTTTCTCATTTTGGAGCAGGGTGCTGTCCTCATCTAAGACCCCAAGCCCTCAAAGTTTTGAGGATTACACAGACTTTGTGTGTTAAGCCTTTGCACATCAAAGGAATCGTAGAATTGTTTCGGTTGGAACCTTCACCAAGTTCTTTGCTCTTCCAAAGCACATGCAATAGACTGCTTGAGGAAAGGTGCAAGATAAGGAAGCAGCTCACCTCAAGCAGTCCATTGCATGTGCTTTGAAGGAGGAGGAGTTAGTTATGTTTAATATGGACCACCACCACCACCCCAACCCATGTACAGACGTACTCAAGGGACTAAAGGAGAAAGCAAAGAGGGGACAGCTCCCAAAGGGTGTTTAGCTCCAGCCCAGTATTTCTTTTCACAATCAATTAGCTAATCCATTCTTTGTAGAGCATGACAGCTCAGACTTTTGCTATCATTACTTGTTAAATCAAGATAAGCACATCTTTTCTAGAGCACTGGAGAAGGCAGTTCAATAACAGATCCCAGATAGTGCTGGAGAGAGCTCCAGGGTAAGGTTAGAATAATCCTCATGTGTATCCTCTTAGTTTACTATCCCATTAAAAATGAGATTGGGACCAAGAGATGTTTTTTTAGTCTCTGAGATTAACATGCTACAAAGAAGCTCTAAAATACTATGCACATGTGGATATTTTTCTGTACTGTTTATTAAGGAAGATAATAGAAGTTTCTAGAAAGATTAAAAAAAAGAAAAAGGAAGAAAAGCCTGTGAATATAGGAGATTCTTTCTGAACCTGAAAAGCAGCCAAGCCAGCAGCCACAGTAAAGCATTTCTCTTAAATTTCTAATGAAGGCTTGAATATGAGGCCTGGGAAAAGAACATCTGGGGTTGAGTGAGTAAGGAAATGTCTGTGTTCTTCACATGCATGGCATTCAGCCACTCTTTCCTGGTTTTCTTGTCTGGAAAAACAGTGTCCTACGGAAGGGGGTGTTGCGGTATTGTCAAAGACACACACAAGGTCAGTACATCACTAGGCTATTTGTTCTTATAATCATCTGCAAAGTTGAACAAATAGTTTATAATAAGGAGCCACACAGGAATACTAAGTGGAAAATGAGAGAAAATGTTAAAATAATCAGAGTCACAGCTAGGAGACACATGATGGGTCTCACTGGAGAAATGGAAAATTAAGAGACCTTTCCACAGTGACAGTCCAATTTACAGTAAGAAAACAACCTCATATGTATTACTTTTCTGACAATGAGACTGAAACACCAAAGGAAACACTTCTGGGTTTTCTTACCAAGTAGGCTCAAGATTTTATGTGTATCAGCTCATATCCCAAGACCTATAGCTTGCGCACACTCTCAGGCTTCCCTCTAGGAGCACCCCAGTGCCAGCAGCCTGAAGCCAGGCACAGCACTGGATATAGGAGCTCCTCCAGGGCTACACTGGGAGTCAGTGTCACAGGAACTGGGTTAGAGATATCAGGGCCAACCTGTTCCACTCCTTGGGGATTGGAAGGGGCAAAAGGGACACATCCATCTCACTATTTCTGTGCTCTTCTAGAAACTTAAAGATTTTGTTTTCCTATTGTTTAAAGCACATTTTCAGAAAGTTCCTTGTGCATCCTTCATGAAATTATTTGAAAGGACCAGGATTAGTTTCTCCTTCCTCTAATACAGTAAGGTCTAGGCAACAAGACCTGCTTGTTTTCAGCTGTTGTCTGATGAGTTTGGATCAAAGTTCACTCCTGTAATTTCAGTAACCAGAGTTCCTGGAGCAGCAGCTGACTGGTTGACCAGGCTATTTTTCTCCACTTAGACGGGCAATGCTAAAGAGCAGGAACATGGTATTGGCACCTGGACACAGCACTGACAAGACTTTACAAATGGTGCCGACTCCACTGTCCCCACAAAATGAAAGTGGACAACGTTTCAGGTAAAGAGGTGCAAGAATGGCTGAGATGATAGATTAGGAAAATCTGTCTCACAACAAACCAGCAAAGCTGAGTACCAATAACTTAGCCAGCTAAAGACCAAAATGTGACCCACTCGCATCCTTTAGTATTTACACTGGGAAAGAGTGTCAATGCCTACTGGCTATTTCATTTAGCAGAATCCTCCACAACATTAAAATAAGACATTTCTAGGGAGGGCAAGAATTGACCATTGGAGCAAAAAACTCTCAAAGTTAAAGCAAGCTTGGGATTTTATTTTTTCCTTCTCTTCTAAAATTGTGAAGAAAACCCTCCTGTTACATCCCAGATGTAACACATTTGATTCAGGAAGCACTACAATGCAGTTTCATACATGCATGATTCGGATGCCACAGTGCTTTGCCTTAAATATAGGCATTTTCTTTAGTGGCTTGAAAAATAAAAAGTAAAAGGACACAGAACAAATGCTTTGATAAACTGTTGTTTAGCAGCAGAGATAGAATTGACAGACAAGGCAGCTGGGTGTCTGCAAGCTGGAACAACTTATTTACCTACTCTCTGATCTTGACCTTAGCTCAAAAGGGCAAGTGAAACCAAACATTAAGGAAGGGCTTATTGTAAATCTTTCCTGGGATGCCAAGACTAAAGCTATTACAAAATGGTTCGGAGAGTGACTAGGCAGGAGCCAAGGGTTTCAAGCCAAATCCCCTCTTTCCTCAGGGCCAGCAGGTTAAATGTGGCTGGGGGCACATTTCATGATGTAGCACCAGGCAGGATGTGGTGATGCCAGCACTGGGCTCATGTCTGGAAGCAGAGGCATTGCTCAGCCCTCACACTGTGCTGCAACCTAACAGGCAGCACATCTGTTTGCAGCACTGCACAACATCCTCTGCAAAAGAAGAAAACCCAGAGAAACGCAACCAGCACCATAGCCATCAGGCACTGCTTGTTTTGGCTCCAGTGCTGGCATTTGATCAACCTATTGCCACTCATTTTCATTAAGTGAGAAGGAAAAAGTGAAGAGAGCACCCTGCCTCTCACAGCCATACGTGATTTGTCATTGCTAATTCTCTATAATGAGCTGTAGCAAGTGAAGCCAGTCTCTTTCCATTAATCCTGACAGGAAACATTTCTTCTTTGTCTTCCCATCAAGTACCCCAAAGTCTTTGAGTGAATATGTGCTACAGCTGTACCAAACCCCCAACTCTCCTTGAAACTTCTCCTTAGCATCATGAACAGAACGCAGCAACACAGAGGAGCTCTTCCAGTACAGTAATACTGCCTGGTTATGACATGGGAACAGTAAGGCATCACAGCTTTATTTCTTCTTTTTACTGTGTATTTTTTATTATCCTGAATTGGAAATGTAATATTGATTAGGTCTTCTTAAATATCAATGCTTAGTAATCCTATTAAAATAAAGGTCTTCTGTAGTGGAAAATGAAAGAAATGAAGCAGCAATGGTGTCTCCTAAACGATAAATGAATCACCAGGCCTGGTTAATGTCTCCTCTTCTGCAGCCTTAGTTCTTGGGCTTTAGGAAGTTCTTCCCAGAAGATATATTGAGGCCAGGGGGACAATCATTCAGGAATTTCTTTATTCACTTTCCCTGTAAATTGGTAACAGACCCTGCTTATCTTTTGCAAAAGATATTGGAAAGCATCAAGTTTTGCCTCTAAAACTGTTAATGATTACTGGGTCATTTATTATGTGAGGTGGTATTTAGCTCTTGGAGTTGAATCAACAGCAGAAAATAATCCCAACTCCTGTGTACAGACAGTCCTGTAATACAGCAACCTAAGCAAAAAGGCTTACGTCTCTTGGTCAGGAGCTCCCAGGGTGCTTATCCTTCCCTCCAGTCAGTCTACCCCTGGGTAAAGGCTTAGGCAGACAGATGTACTCTGCATTCATCCCTGTAGCACCTTTAACATATGATTTATGCATGTCCTAAACAGTGCACAGATTTGATAAAAAGGAGCTAATTTCATACTGGAATTCAAGAGATTTTTTCCCCTGTCCGCTAGTCATCTTTTCATTTCAGCTCCGTCATTTCCATGCACAGCATTCTGCCTCTGCCGTGGGCTGCACCTCAGCTCAGAGACATGGGGGATTGTGGCAGTCCTCACCCCTGCACTCCGCACATGTTCGCAGGCACGCACACACATGCTCACACACACTCAGTCCAAGGGACTAAAGAGAGCTTTACCTTGTCTCCTTTGGGTTGAAGCCTGCTGAAATGATGCTCAGGAGAGGCAAGCATGCCTGTCAGGCATTAAGGCTCCACAGAGGTGAGCTCAAAGAAAGCTGTTTTCAGCAGTCTCACACACATCCGCCTCTTCAGAAGTTGAGGCCAGCCTGACACAGAGCAGAGTTGTTTGTCTGTAACCACATGCCCAAAGCGTCTATAAAATCTTTGCCTTATCACTGCAGAAGCACTGGCAAAACACCACCAGATTGGAAAGAAAGCTTAGTTCCACTGGCTGAAGTGGGAGGCAGAAGGTGCAATTTGGGCAGGCAGGAGCTCACCCTGACAGTTCCGCCGGAGGAGGAAGAGCTGCACGACCCTGTCAGCACCCACCATGCCTGAGCTACTGTGCTCAGGCTTTCACAGGGGCTTATCAGCTGCAGTAAGAAGTTCACACACCCCCTTTGAAAGGGCAAAACAAACTCATCTGCCTGGAAATACAACAAAACCAAACTCACGAGTCAAGGGCAGTCTGGTTCTCCGTCTAGCCCTATCAAAGCTCAGCTGTATGATCACAGGTTTTCTGCCCCAAACTGTACCAGACTCAGATATAGTTAATATATCAGTCCTGCATGGTTACTGTGTAGCTCAGTTACTAGTTGTTAAGGATTTCAGAGAAACGGGAGAGATGAACTTCTCATACCTGATAGGCAACTCCAGGTCATCCCTATATAACCAGTAATGCTGCCCAAAACTACTCTCATTGAAGGGGCATGAAAGGGGAGAGGTCACTTTCCCTCTGGGATTTTAAAAACATCAATGCTTTTGAGGACGTAAACACAAGTCCCTAGTAAATTTTATCAATGCCCTTACTATAAAAACAGAATGCTGTCAAGGCTGTCCCAAGCTGAGATTTCTGGTCTGTCTTCGTTCGCTAATCCTAGGATGAAATCCACATGCCTCTCTATTCTTGCCAAACTCAACACTCACCCACTGGCAGTCAGGTCTCCTGGCCAGTCTGTCCCCTGTGCAAACACACACTGTTCACCTGGCACAGGACATTCAGAGCCTTTTTTTGGTCTGCATCTCTTCTGACTTTGGACAACACTTTGATTTTCAAAATGCCAACAGCGAAGTTTGGGGTAAAAAACACACACAAAACCCCAAAGGGTCATGGTTTAGGGACTGTAGTGATAGGACAAGGGGTAACGAGTTCAAACTTAAACAGGGGAAGTTTAGGTTAGATTGGATATAAGGAAGAAGTTCTTTACTGTGAGGATGGGGAAGCACTGGAATGGGTTGCCCAGGGAAGTTGTGAATGCTCCTGGGCTGATGAAGAGGAAATTAAGCTCATAAAATAATTAAGCTCATAAGATACCCTCCATGAAGCACATGACATAGAAGACAGACTCTGTGAATACACAAATAGCACTGCCTGTTAGAGGTCTTTACTTGTGACTTGGTGACAAGTTTTCAACCATATGCTCTTGCAAATCTCTGTCACTGAATGCAACTTCATTCTCACCCAGAGTGAGCAAGTTGCCCTAGCAGGAGCCTCACTTACAACATCAAATGCCAGTACTTAGCCTCCAGTCATTGGCCAAGAGGTTACGGTGCTACCATCAAGTCTCACAAACAGAACAATTTCTCCCATGCTAGTGTTGGGTAGAAGGACGACTTGACAGCTTCTGCTCACATGGAGGAACAACACTGACCTGCATTTGGGAGGGACTTGGATTGAGTTTCAGCAAGCGCCACGTACACAGGTAGGGTCCAGGGAGCAGCTCCACTTCTCACAGCCTCTGCCACTCCTCTGTGAGCCTGATGCCGATTTTCAGCTGCTCTTTCCACCTGCTGCTGCCCTCTGGAGTTTTCCCTTGCAGATATTCAGCCTTGCTTGTAGAGGACACAGTATAAGACTTTATATCATGGGCTGTCAAAGGGAAAGCTTCTCCTTCATACATACATTCAGTACAAGCTTCAATACACACATTCCCACCCCACCCTCTTCTAGGCTAAACACTGAGTCTTGAACCAAATCCCACCTGCCCTTCCAGGCATGGCAGGCAATTTGACCGCTTTAAAACATAAATAAGAAGCCAAAAAAAAAAAAAAAAAAGCCCAGGAAGTAAACTGGACTGCTCTGTTAGGAGTTTCCGATCTGTCAAGTGTTCCCTGACACTTCTTATCACAAGTCAAAGTAATTCTTTAAGAGGTTTTGCTGAAGGGAGCATTAGAGTGTGCAGGATCATATAGAGGTCTCCAAGGAGAGTCACAAAGCAATACCAGCAGTAAAACTGAGGCAAGAGGCATGCCACTGACATGGCTCTCAAATTCTGCTCTTAAAACATTAGGGAAACCTGAGATTAGACAGATACACAGGATCCTGAGAATGGCAGCCAGTAAGTGCATTTCATTTCTGAATTGCATCTTTACAAGCAGCACTGACCCAAATATAATATTTAAGCACAGGAAACAATTTACTGCCCCTTTTGGAGTAACAACTGAGCTGCTTAAAGAAAGCTTGACCTAAGGTGATAAGATAAAAAGCTGCATCATTTGCAACCGCATCCCTAGAGCATCTGAACTCTGCTTGGGCTCCTTGTGTGTCTCTCCCCTTTGAAACTGATGTAAGACAGTCCTCTCTTAGCTCATCTGTTTCATGCTCATAACAGGAATGATGACATTTGTCACTGAAACTCTGCACCAGAAGGTAGTCAGTGCAAAGTAAAGTACTAGCCTGACTTCTCCAGCTGAGCTCAGGGATGGATGTGAAGCCCTCAGAGGGAGAAAGGAACTTGCCCTTCTTGCAATGAGCAGAAAGCAAACTCAGGCCAGACCCTGCAAAATTGCTACAGATTACCCCTGAGTCTGACACTTTTCATCCAATGAGGCACAAGATGCAAGGCAGGTCCCTGCAAAGGGCACAGTTTAACGTAACTTACTTCATGGGTCACTCTGTGTAAGCGTTTGTAAGACCCCAGAGCACATCATGCATTTCGGGTGATGGCAGCACTGCCGTTGGTGGATTTGCCAAGGAAAACACTACCTTAGATTTTTTTATTTCACCTCTCATCCAAAAAATGTTGTGAATATTTTCTTCTCAGCTGAAACAAAGATTCTGTTGTAAAGGGTGTGGGGAATTATTCTAATGTGGTGATGCTGCCCAGCTGTTTTAAAAAGGAAACGTGTAGTCCTCATTTTTCACCACAATAATGGGATAAATGTAAGTCAGCAATGGTAGAGATCACTTGGGAAGAGCAAGGTATCATTTTTACAAACCAGGAAAAATAATGTCTTCAGCCATCTCTTGTATTAAATATTCACAGTCACAAAGGAGTGAGGACCCATATTCTCAGCAGTTTTATCTATCATGACAGAGGGGGTTACATATTCATATGTAATGCCTGCCCACACTGATGCACAGCATTAGTCACTGCCATCATTCTGTCAGTAGCAAGACAGTGCAGAAGGTGGTGTATGTCCTTTATATATTGTGTTATGTGAATTAATGATCACAATAAATACACCACCAAAAAACCCAACCCTGCTACCTTATTGAAAAGAGGAGCTGAGGTAAAAAAAGAGGAGATGAGCTCAACCACCATCTCCTCACACACCTGCAGTTAGTAGCAATATTATTCATG
This sequence comes from Pezoporus wallicus, assembly GCF_028554395.1. Classification (NCBI taxonomy): domain Eukaryota; kingdom Metazoa; phylum Chordata; class Aves; order Psittaciformes; family Psittacidae; genus Pezoporus; species Pezoporus wallicus. The sequence continues at coordinate 9,194,850 of NW_026637663.1, forward strand.
TCAGACTACTTCGTGTGGAACAAACTTTGTGCTTTGTGTCAAACCAAGGACAGTAACTTTCTTCACAGGTTTTTCACCCTTGCAAACCTAGCACAGAATAGTTGGACAGCTTCCTTCATCCAGGTTCACTGACCAGGACAAAAAACTGTGCCCAAATGTGGAGCTAATCCAAAGAACCGAGGGCCCCCCACCATTTGTCTGGTCTGCACAGGCATGGGAAGCTCCTGCTGAGAGAGTTTCCTCTACCTACTGCTCATTCCCATTCTGCACACACTGGAAACACCTTTCTCACTCCTCACAGATCCTCTAAGCCCAGTTAATAAGATACTGTGAGTTTGCCAAGCAGCAACTCACTCCACAGCAGCAAAGAAACCCTCCATGCAACCTGCTCAGCAGCAGGAGCAAGGAGCTCACCATTCCCACTACTGGCTCTCATCAGCTTCATACTGAGAGGAGAAGGGGGGGATTGTCCCACCACTGGCCCACCAAAACTAAGAGAAGTGAATGCAAACATCAGCTCACAGACAGATGTACCATGTTTCATGCAGAAATCAGGGCAGAGGTTATCTAGATGATAGATAATCAGGACTATCCAACAGACCCTGCAAATCACACTTTGGGGTGCACAATATTCCCAGCTAATCTGCAGGGTTGTTTTCTCCTTCCCCACCACACAGCCATTTGGTACTATTAATTCCTGTATGCACATATAGGACCCTGCTTTCACCATGATATGGGCTAATTAACCAATTCTGACACAGTACTTAGCTGGTAAGAGTAGGTCTACACTTTCTTATTTAACACATCAGTGATGTAGTTCTTGCACCAGAGAAGCTTCAGAGGGCAGCTGGGCACATTTTGGACGGCCATGCTGCCTGCTGCACTGCAGCTTGCCCCACTTGCATGATTCCACAACGCTGAAGAGCCACTGTGCACACGGTGACAGGGTGCTCTGCATCAGGAGACATAAAGAGACATGGCAGGACCAAAGCAAAGACCGTATCTGCATCGTAAATCACATCACTGGAGTGTTCCAGGCATGCTATTGAGCCAGATCACACTTTAACACATCAGGCATGTTTTGTATGAGAGCTCTGGCACATCCGTATCTGTGTTAGATGATGCTTAGCCAGTTTAAAAGTAACTCGGTGAGAGTCACAGATCCTGTTTTGACTCAGTAGTCACGTCATGGGTCTTGGTGCCAAATAGTCTGCAGACAAGAAGTAGCACCTCTATCAAGTCCCAGTGAATCTGGGAACAGGATGAGCATCCCCAGGAGTTCTGGGGATGAATTTCACATCCCATTTTGAACCACAGATATCAGTTTACCCTGCAAATGCTACCAAGTTTTAAATATCAAATGCTCTGCATGAACATGATATTTCTCCTCACCTTCCCCCACTCCCCACGCTCAGGGCCATATTGCCCTCCTCTCTATTTCCAGCTTGCAGACTTCTTAATGAAGCTTCAGTATTTCTCTTAACTCTCCAGTCAGCACTGCATAGACACCAGTGCAGATGCACGGTGTGACTGAAACCGAGGGAATGTTTCATTTTGGAAAGGTAGTTCTGAGCTTTGTCAGGAAAGAGAATATTGACTAACCTGGGGCAAGCCAGGACCAGTACCCACTCTAATGTCCATCAGTTTACATATTCTGAATTAGGAAATGTGGCTGTTTGGAGGCCAGTAAGCACTGGACAGGTCCAGCCATGGTTCTAAGCCAAGCAGGGCAGAGTTGCCTTCACCCCTGTGCTAAATATCTAACATGTGAGCCATTGGAGCTACATGTGTCTCCCCCCTCCTCCTGTAACCTTCACTAGAGGTATTGCATCCCAGTGCCACTGAGATTAATGGCAATTTACAATAGGTGGGGTCTGGGACACAGGCTGGCCATGGATCCCTGGATCATTTCCTGACTTTCAGCCTGATAAAGGACATTTAGTGGGCCTGGGGAGGGTACTGAGGGGCCCATCTACATTTGCAGAGGAACACACGAAACTTGCTGAGAGAAACCCTGTTATTAGCCACTATGAAGACGCCTCCATCTCATAGCAGATGGCAGAATCACATGCTGAAGCATTTTTTAAAGTGCTTTATATGCCAGGAAGCAGTCACATCAGGTTAGCAGTTCACAAGTACACTGGAGTTCAGAAATTCATTTACTGCTGTTCCAACACTTCCCAAATGGCACTCGTGAGCCCTGGTTCCCCTCAATAACTGCATTGCTATTTCCCTGCCTCCAGTAGCTGAAAGATGCATTTTATGTGTTTTCACCCCCCAACATGGACTTCTACAAACACTTTTTATAAAGTCTCTGTGGGGTAGGTTACTCCACAGCACAACTCATCTGCCCACCCTGCCTGGTTTTGTACATCTTTAAAGATAACACATTGAATAGATCCAGGGTCCAACAAGTTACGGGTACAGAACCCACAGGAATGTGACCTCCACAGGCTGGCTTCAGTCCACATTAATAATATAAACTTTGTAACCTAAAACATAGTTCAGACAAATATTCAACTGGTGTTATCTCACTGCTCTTCCCCAGTTAAGCAAGAAGGGTTCAATGCTACAGGTGTGAGATGATCGCATCACAAGCACCTCCGGCATCCTCACTCTCAGGAGGTATGGAGGATGCTCAACAGCTTAGTGGAGGGGTCAGTTACTTTAGCTCAAGCCCTGATCCCTTGAGGTTTATGATTTTTACCTTTATCTTTCAGTCACATTTAATGATGTATAAGGTGTTCCAATTTGGCCACAACCTCCTTTGAGTATAGATTGCAGTCACATTCCTCAGCAGCCTCTGTAGTTTTTAGAAGGCTTGGATGAGCACATGAAATAGTGTTCCCTTGGTCCCAGAGGAGGCATTAGCTTGCTAAGTCAGATGAAACATTTTTAAAAGGGTACTGCCAGGGATATTCGAGCAATTGCCAAAACTTAAGAGGGAGAGCTAGGATTCAGACAGTGAAATGCCAGCGAGCAGCCTGAGATGAGCTATTCCCTGTGGGGACTGGGACCCTGAAATTGCAGCATTAAGCCAGAGAATGAGAAATAGATGAAGATGGGGTGAGTTTGTTCGCAAAGGTGAGCAATGTAAACCTTGATCTGGGATTTTAAGATTGCTTGCATTTATATAACCAACACCAAAGTAAGAAAACAAGATCATGTAAGTGAATCCATGGATTATATTCAAATAAAACCCTGATTATGCTGTCCCTTAAAGCAAGTTTAAAGGGTGATGCAGTTTTTCTGCCTCCTAAATGTACAATTGAGGTTGTTCTCAAAAAAAGTCAAGTTGTCACTACCAATCAGAACCCAGGCTGTGGGAACGCAACAACACCTTACTAGACAGCTCCTAATAGGGGTAAGAAAAAAAGCCACAGGACATGTACTAGCACATCACAAAGCAGAGTCTAGTAATTTTGTGCTTCTCTAGCTCAACATGGCCAGGTCCTGTGGGTTAAAAATTCATGGATTTGTATAATCCATACAAATGTAGTTACAGGTCTTTATGGCTCTTAGCAAGCTCTGCATACTGGCCATGTGCTACGAGTACTTCTCCAACCTCATTTTCTGACACACCACCACAGACCCCTTATCTCCCCCCCCCCCCAAAAAAAAAAAAGCACATCACCAAGTCACTAAGTCCTACGTTATCCAGACTGAAGTCTGACACTTTTGATCTTTCAGGATTAAAGACTATCTGCTGCCCAGCACAGGAGCTTATTTTTCTTATCTCTTCCTCCACGTCCCTCTTAATCTGTATGGCCACATGAAAATACTCGGGGCAGATGTCAGGCAATGAGGTCAGTAACACCAGTCAGATTTTAATTACAGGCCTGTCCCAGACTTAGCACACACACTGAGCTTGTCTCAGATCAAGAGCCCTGTGTGGATATACCTGGCAAGACCCAGACATTGAGACTGCTATTGCAACAGAAGTGGTTATCGCTGGCCCATGCCAGCAGGCTGCAGAGGGCAGAAGGGCTGTCTCTTTGGTCTGCCCTCCCATCCCAAATGCCTGTGTAAGGACTAGCTCATGGCACTGCAAATACAAGAGCACAGGCACAGAACAAGCATCTCCCTCCTCTGCAACACTCAGCAAGGAAAGAGGCTGCTTTCCCAGAAGGGATGCATCTCCCTGGAGGGCATGATCATCTGAAACACCTTCCAGTGGCCAGACCAAGACCTGGACAAGCCTGTGCTACATTTGCCTCTTGCCCTACATGCATTTAGCTCAGGTAGCTAAAAATCCTGAGGATATTTCAGGTGTCACAGCTAACCCAGGATCTTCCTCATAGGATAGAGGAATGTTGTTCCTAGAACAAGCACATGGGACTCCACTATTCTTCCATTTCTGCCACCAAATCTGTTTCCAGTCCACTTGAGCCCTGGTCTGATATTTGGGTATTTCCAGTGCTGGAGAGGAAGGAGAGACTTCAGTGTACTCTGTCACATCACTGCAGGAGGGTGAGAGCTGTTTAAATCAGCAGCTCACCCTAGGTCCAGTGCCTAGTTACTCTGGGAAGGCAGAGGCGAAAGGCAAGTTCCAAGGACAATTCATCATCTCTTTTACCCAATGGCTCTTCAGGAAGCCTATGGAGCCATGCAGGTAACAAGCTACTGAACACCAGTTCTCCCCAGAGGCTGCTTCAGTAACAGGCAATTAAGGAACAGCAGCCATGGGAAGTTTCAGCCTGTCACCCACATCATTCTTCCAGACGTGGGGGTTTAAATGCTGCTGAAGGATGCCCTTTCTGACAGCCCCAGGTCTTGACGCTCCCCGAGCGGGAGGGAAGCCAGACCAGCTCCCTCCTGCATAGCCAACACACTCCATCCCCATGCTGCAGGGACACTTTCAAGGGCCACAGGCAGAGCTCACTTTCTCTGACCTATTATGTTAATGCCCCCTGTGATGGAGACAGGCAAGAACTATGCCAGTTAATAGCAATTATAATGAGGGGTAGAAACAACCCTTTTTCCAGTTGAGGTCGATAACAAGGCTCCCACGGGTATCTATGGGAAGCAGATTAGGACTGTTACAGGAAATTAAGATGTAGGCAGAGGAGTGTTGAAGGAGCCCTGGAGAGGAGTTTTGAAATTCTTGTAGCCTGATGAGAAATGATTGACTTATTTTCCCAGCTGGATTTTAGGAGAGGAGGCAGAGTTGCATGTACAGAAGAGATGTCATGCATGCACTGGAACAGGCAAACCACAAACATTATTTGCTCAGCTCTAAAGCCCTTCTCTATAAACTCCAATGGATGCAATTGTACACAGTGTTCCGACCTTCCCTTCACCGAATAAATATCTCACTTGCAGTGAGCTTCATCCAAAGTAAAGGTAGGGAGCCAGTAACGACTGGCGTTATTCCCTACCAGCTTATCCAATGCAGTGTTTCTTAAGCACAGACTCTTAGATGTGGGGTCAGGAGAGATGCTCTGGCATCTGAACCAGAGCTGCAGCCCTGTTACACAGATACTGGTAGTCCTAAAACCTCAGAACAGGTCTCTCAAGGAATGCAGGACAGGGGTGAAACTTCTCCTGCATCACTGGCATTTCATGCAAGCAGAAAAGTCTCCGTTTCAACAAGCTGTGACATAGTCTCCCAGCAGGGGAGGGTTTACCCCTTCACAATCTCTACTGGCCTCTTCAGTCTGGAGCCAGGGCTTCACTTTTCACTTGATGAAACTTACCTCCAGCTAGCCTCAATGGCCATTAAAGCAAAGTCAGTGCCAGCCTGACTTCTCCAGTGCTTTCAGTCTGGTCAGCAGCAGAGGCAGCATCCCCAGCTTGGAGTCTGTACTCTCCCAGCCCTTGTGCCCAGGGCATGCTCTCTCTCCCTCTGCACACAGATGGCTGGCAGCCATGGCAGTTAGCACGAGTTCTAATTTTGCTTCCTGATGTGAACATGTGCACCTGGGACAGAAACCTAACAGCCTGCCTTACTTCACTGAGCAACCAGGTCCCAAACAAGGACCACATCCAAGTACTGGCTCATTAGCTACCAGTCCTCCAAGCCATTTAGGGCAAACCAAACAGAAAATGCTTTTGGTCTCTAAGGAGCTGCTCTTTTTCCAGTTCAACACTCACCTCCATTCATGGTCTTCCAACACCTGAAAAATGTTTGCTTTCCCCTTTAAGGCAGGGCTCTGCTGTTTCAAAAAGCATGCGTTGGATGCCAGTTTTCCAGGTAGCTAGGTCTGGACAACCATATTGCTCTGTTTAAGCCAAAATAGTGTAGTTTTTCCCCTGATGCGCTCAACACTTCTGCCCAACTGCACAGTGAAGCTGGAGGATTTGTAAACCCAGAGCCATCAAAGAGTGATAGTCTGGGCTGCTACCAGTACCCAAATTTTGCATGGACAACAGCAGAAACCCACAGACCAAAACTCACCCAGACAGTAGCATTTCAAATGATAAAAGAGGAATGTTCTTTGTTCTACATGGCAGCTCCTTACCCTCCACACCCTGGACGCCAAGCATAACAGCATGAACAGGGGGCTGGAGTATAGGTTCTGTTTACTGTTTACTCATGGAAATGGGTCTACACAGATAAAAGAAAGTAGGAAAAACACTCCCTCCCCTACCCCCAAACAGCAGTAAAAACCAGTGATTAGATTTTTCTCAGCTACATCTCACTAGCAGCTGAGATCCTACCCCTTAAATGGACATAGCTGCATTTCTCCTGTATTGTCTCCTTCAGTTTGGCTTCAAGGAGCAAAAAAGGTTGTGTCAGTCTTTCAAGGAGAGCAGTGCTCAGGCTTCCCACTATTTTCTGTGGAAGCTGCAGATGCTCTGACCTGTGAAGATCGGGATCTTTTAGCTCAGGTACTTTGAGTCAAGTTTGTTTAGTTGAGCAAAAGTCCAGAGGTCAACAGCGAAGGGAGGAACTGCAAGGCAGAAAAAGGCTTAGCAGTCCCAAAAGAGCCTTCCCCAGAAAGTACAAGCAACCACTTTTGATGATCCAGTGTCATGATGAAAACATTTTCATTTTTAAGAACTATTTCTCTGAATGAGTGATGGCAAAATCCTGCAAGTGCCTACAACCTTTTAATCCGACTTCAAGTCCCTTCAGATTGAATTTCCACGTATTGCTGCACTTGCATACGGCACCTGGAAAAGAACTTCAGTTACAGGCTTTTGTTCCGTCTCAAAAGTCATCTCCTGCATTTTCTCTTTTATTATAATTGCAGTGAAAAGGGATCCTTTGGAGCTTTTTTGAAAAGCTGACATCAAAGCCCATCTGAGATTTGCAAACTAAGTGCTTACTATAGAACTTGAAGGACTCCAACAAGTTTCTCACTTATTTAGCTGCTGTTGTGGTTTAAGCCCAGCTGGTAACTCAGAACCACGCAGCCTCTCTCTCTCTCACCCCCCCCCCCCCCCCCCCCCGCCTTCGTCCCCCCCTTCCCAGAGGGATGGGGAGGAGAATCGAAAGAATGTAACTCCCACGGGTTGAGATAAGAACAGTCCAGTAACTAAGGTATAACACAGATCACTGCTGCTGCCACCAATAATGACAATGATAAGGGAAATAACAAGGGAAGAGAATACAGCCGCTCACCACCTGCCAACCAATACCCAGCCTGACCTGAGCAGTGACCTAGCCCATTCAGGTAACTGCCCCCAGTTTACATACTGGACATGACGTGCTGTGGTATGGAATACCTCTTTGGCTAGTTTGGGTCAGGTGTCCTGTCTGTGCTTCCTCCCAGCTTCGCCTCCTCCCTGGCAGAGCACGAGACTCAGAATGCCCTGGGTCAGAGTAAACATTACTGAGCAGCAACTAAAAACATTGGTGTTATCAGCACTGTTCCAGGCCAAAAGTCAAAACCACAGCACTGCACCAGCTACTAAGAAGGAGAAAAATTACTGCTACTGCTGAACCCAGGACAGCTGCTAAATTCAGTTTTCAGACATTCAGTAGTCTGTCTGGCTCCTGTTGATATCTAGGGAAGACAGAAAGGGGAAGAACAGAAATGATGCCAGATAAGCCTAATTCTTTACTATACAGAATAGGTTTCAAGTGAGAGCTCCCATCCACCCCAACCTTTCACAGCAAATTAAGCTGGTTAGGGAAAAAACTGCATTTGTGGCATGCAGGTCAGAGACAATATGGCCTGTCCTCCTTCCTCCATTGGCTCAGTCAAATGGAGCATCTGCAACAAATTGATTTCCCTTGGTGCGTTGTAGCCCCCTTGGCTGCACACAGACCGTGCGCAAAGAATCTCCTGCCTTTCCTCATAAGTCTGTGGCATGCTTTCAGCCAGGTATCACAGCACCTACAAATGGATACAAGTTGGATCTTCAAAACCCAAGTCAAGACAAGACCAATATGTTAATTTTCATATGTTTTCCAGAGGAGAAATCAAACCTGGCTCTTCTTACAGAAAAAAAGCTAGGTACAAGACTTCAAAGGACCCACATCCTTCTAAAGTCATAGCATTACACCTCCCTAAGGAAGTTGGATGGTTAAGTCCCTACTGTGGAATGCTCTTTTATTGAAAATACTTTTCTTTACCACTTCAAACCCCATGTAGGATGTAAACAATTTAAATGTACTGTATGTTTTTCTACCATAGGGTGTCAGAAATACGTAACAAAGGAGCAAGGGTTTCGAAATTACAGACTAGAAACCCACCAAGAGCACTGTTGCGTGAAGATTTCTTTTTGTTTTAAGAGAAAAATAATAATAAAAAGAGTAGCTTAAAGCACAAATTTCAGAGAGGGTGCCAACCTTTGAAGATCCTTTCTCATGCAAGGTGCAAAGACTGGATGAACCTGATGTAAACAAGAGGATCCAAGATCTATAAACAGAACTACCAGAGATTGACATGAGTTACAGCAAGCCAACAAGAGATGACTTTTCATTCCTTAAGTCCATACACTCAAAGTTTCCTGCTGCAGACAGGCCCTTCCTCCTTTGTTAGCACCTCCCGTTTGGTTTTATTTGTCACCAGCTCAGAGGAACACCCAAATACACCCTACAAACATGCTTCAGAACTCATCAGCACTACAGGCAAGAGGGGCGAGATTCCCCTTTCTGGGCAAGAGGACACTGTTCACCACATCACTGTGCCATCATCACTGGAAGGTGGATGAAGGCAGGAGAGCAGCTAATGAAGGATTCTATGATAAGAGAAGAAGAGCAAAAGCTAAAGCCATACTGCTCACTTGCTGAAGAGCATGCAGCAGCCCTCTGGAGGGCCAGCACTAGAGCCAAACCCATGGGCAGGGAGAGCTGCTTCTTATACCTGGCCTCACACCAAGCCAGCTGGTGGTCTTGGGCATTACATCAGCTGGCCTTGATAACCCACCTATTAGGATCCCCCTGTTGTGGTCCTGTCCCTGCAGCTGGGTGTGGGTCCAAAGCTTGGCACAGCACCCTCAGGCTGCTGGGGCAGCCATGAGATGTTCTCCCCTCTGCTTCTGTTCACAGGTTTGATTTTCACCATTGGGAATTGCTGCTCACAATTTGTTCAAGGCTGTGTGGTTACAGGCCCCCAGTAGGGGTTATGCTTTTTTCATTTACTTTAGCCTGAAATAAACGAAGAAGCCTGGACAGGAAATCCCAAACATTAAGCAAAGGGTCTGGGATATCTATCGCATGTTTTCCTTTAACAAGCCCAAGAATCATGCTTCTCCTTAGCACGTGCAGGATCTCAGCTTCCACAGTTAAAATCCTCTCTGCTATTTAAATGCTTCCTCCACACACCTGCCTTTCCTGGCTGTCTCTCCAACAGAACCTCCCATAACTTGGGACTTCTCACCCAGTAGCTCACAGTGCAGTGTAGGTAGAAAACTTAGCTAGATAAGGAGAGAGGCTTTATCCCCCTTTGCCAGGACCAGCAGGTCAAGAGGTAACCCTGTACAAATAATTATGCTCTTATGAACATAATAATGTGGATGATCAGGGGACTGGAGCACCTCCTGTATGCAGACAGGCTGAGAGAGTTGGGGCTGTTCAGCCTGGAGAAGAGAAGGCTGCGTGGAGACCTCATAGCAGCCTTCCAGTATCTGAAGGGGACCTATAGGGATGCTGGAGAGGGACTCTTCTTTAGGGACTGTAGGGATAGGACAAGCAAAGGGTAATGGGTTAAAACTTAAACCGGGAAAGTTCAGGTTAGATATAAGGGAGAAGTTCTTTATTGTGAGGGTTGTGAGGCACTGGAATGGGTTGCCCAAGGAGGAGGTAAATGCTCCATTCCTGGAAATGTTCAAGGCCAGGTTGGACAGAGCCTTGGGTGACATGGTTTAGTGTGAGGTGTCCCTGCCCATGGCAGGGGGGGTTGGAACTTGATAATCTTAAGGTCCTTTCCAACTCTAACTATTCTATGATTCTATGACTACAAAGAAGTTCCTGGTGAACAGTTAAGAAGCACCAAAAAACAAGACCAAAAAGTACACCAGTGATAGTATTGTCATTTACATAATACACATGTGATGATTTATACAGAATGAGAGGCAGCAGATAGCATTTGAGCTTCAGTGGCAATACAGATGTAGAAGTCCTGGCTTTAATGACTTCCATCTGTCATCTAACACTTCAGCATAGACCAGCAAAGGCTCCAACTTCTCTTTCTAATGACATTTATTGCGTTCCATATTAGTCTTTGCTGCACACCAGGAATTGCTATGTTGGAGATCGCTAGCAGGGATAAGCTCCAAGTGGGGGTGTGGAAAACAAATCCAGCAACAAAAGCATATTTCCTTGGGGTAATGCTGTGTGCAGTAAGACTTTCTGTTATGGAGGATCCCAAGCAGCTAAGGACTGAGGCACAGACTTACTTGCAGGTCTACAGGATGCCAATACCTGCTTGAACCAACCTGCACACATGAACACCTATAGAAACTGCTCCCTACCTGGATAAAGCAGCTCAGTAGGGGCCAGAGGGCACCCTGTCCAGCCTGTGCTGCAGTAGGCTGTCCCCATAGCGGCGCAGGAGCACCAAGTAGCAAACCAGCGTGTTAAGAATCTACAGAAGAGGCTGGGACAGAGGCAATGACATGCTCCAAATACCAAGTCATCCCTGCTCCTCCCTGTTACTCATTGCCCTGCCAGAGAGCTTTCTGCTTTGCTGGTACTTGCCACTCTCACCCAGAGGCAAGAGCCAAGTTCCTGTTATCTTTGAGGGAGTTGATGGCTTTTTTTTCACTGAAAAGAGCACCTAGCAGGGGCTCCTATAAATCACTTTCTTGAAGTTGGATGAGGTGATTGGTGTTGACAGAATGAGAGCCATTGGCCAAAACTAAGTTCAGCTCAGACTGAGGCTGCCTTTCAAGCCTGGTTAATCACAAATATGAACAACAAAGCCTTCCCTTCCTGTGCTGTACACCTTTTGCATCCCCTGCATCCTGAGGGAGTAGGGGTGGATGTAGATGAGAGACCATCTTGGGCCTGAGCAGAAGCCAGAAAATTATGGAAACAGATGTTTTTAAGGGGAAATATTTTCCCCTAGAAGTTTCCCAACTGCCCAGAGACACCGCTTACCTGAAATACTGTCTGAACTAATGGAATACTGCTGTTAGAGCTGGGCAGGAAATATTTCCCCTGTCCTATGAAGAGAAACCTTCCTTTTGTATCCCTCCTGAGGAAATCATGCTTTGTTAGTCTTCTTACACAAGGAAAGGGAAGCAAAGCAAAACAAACAAGAAAAACCCCAGCAATTAAGAAACCACCTGTGCTTCCCACCATAGCTAGTGGACAAGCAATTGTGCACTTCCTTGGAGTACAGGAGAATCAGGTTCAAATTATTGAGCTCCCCAAATCAGACAGACTTTAGTCTTGCTCTTTCTGCAACTCTGATAATCACATTGGTCTCCAGGCTGTTGTTACTGGCAATATTTTCAGGAGTTTTGGACAACCTGGAATACCCTGCAGGGTGGCAAGCCATCTGGAGCCAGGCACACACTGTTGAGTTGGGATGTGAAGTTCACAGAACACCTCTTGTGAGTAACTCGGAGCCATGGAAACTGCCCAAACAAAAATCAAAGAGCCCTCGGTGGTGCTGACAAGACAATTCCAGATTAATTGTAAACCCTGTCCTGGGTAACAAAGTAAGAGATATCACAAGACTTATGCAAAATACCTTGCATCTCATGAGGAAATAACTTATCATAGACAGGTAAGAGAGTGCCCAGCCTGTTATTCCCACTGCATTTCAATCCAAATGTATTCATCTTGCTTATGAAATTTGAGGGAGTTTCACACCACACAAATTCAGAGATTCTTCCAGCTCATGCCTGGCTTTGTAAGCCAAAATAAGTGAACTCTGCAGGCAGGACAAAACCAGTTTGGCAGCTTTGCATAGGGAAATGGTGTATTGATAGGCAAAAGCTTCCGAAACAGCAGAGACAGACACCCAAGGTGTATAGCTACTATTATAAGTAAGGTGTTTTGGAAAGACTTCTGAAGCTGCTGACCAAGAAGAGCAGCACTGGAAATTATTTGTCATATTGCTCTGTAGTTGTATAGGAAATCTGATAATGCAGAACTTCACTTCCATCTATGCTTTCCCCCACTCCTTTACTCATATGAGGGGTATGCCAGGAAAATCCCTGGAGCAAGGACTTCCATAGATGGTCCCATATAGCACTCAAATAATTGCCACTTTTGCCTTAAATTTTTGCTTATATTTTTTGCCTTATATGTTGAAGAATAGCACTGAAGACAACGGCACATACTTCAAAGCATATAATGCTTCAGTAAAAATAGGTTAACATCTACAGGTAGAGAAAGAAACACCTTAGTGTTAGGATAGCCGAATTCCAAGACCAAATTGAAGTTCTTGGTTTAAAAAAAAAAATAAAAAAATCCATTCTCAGTGTCTTTAACCAGCCTGTGAAGCATAAAGGCCTTTCACACAGAAATTCTCATATAGGCAATTACAAGAGGCAAGAGATTTGACCTACAGATCAGAAACAATAGATTCATTTGTCCTGATGTAGATTGAGTCAGATTAGTGCCAACATACCACAGCAAGAACTCAAACTACAGACTATCCTTTCCATCATAAGGCTGAAATAAACCATGCACACACAGAAAGGTTCTTCTCTACAACATAGGTTGATCCAACTAAGACTATATCAGAAATGAAACCAAATATTAGTTAATGCGTATGTTTTTAAATGAATGCATAAAGAAAGTTCTCTGAGATATCTATTACTTCTACTTGAAAAAACAAAAGTGACATTGAATGATTTTTTGATGGGGGATACCTAGCCCCACGCCTTACTTTTGACTTGCAATGCTAATGTGACTGTAGAGTAATAAAAGGCAGTTCCAGGTAAAGTTAGAATAATTCTCCATAAAATCTGCAAAAATCCTAATTTGCATATGCTCAGCTGAGGAAAAAAAAACAACATTTCCAAATGGACAAGTTGAGGATTCTTTTTTCTGGCATCCTGAAAGAGGTTAGAAAAACAGATTGTATTTTTATTATCTGTACACAAGACCATTTAGAGCTCATTAAAATGTGAGTGCTCATGATAGCATGACTGAGCCTCGACTTCTTTACCCCTGCCACTTCATGCTACATGGAAAGATTTTGTGCTCATTTCAAACTGGGAAGGGGAAAAAAAAAAATCCATTATTTTAATAAAGCAAAAAAAGAAATTGTTGACCCATGGACTTAGGGTAAAAGTCTCCCAAGTTCAAGGGTTGCTCACCCTCCCTGGAAACCTAGCATCCTCAACAGCATACTTAGAAGATACTCTGGTTTCAAAAACCCGGGTCAGGTACCCCTCCAATCAGCCTTCCATTCACCATTTACACGGTGTGGCAGTTTGAAGCCACAACATCTGTTACCCCTTGAGCTTCATCATCAAATGCTCACCTGTTGCCTATCATCACTGTCGGAATCCAGTAAAGCCAACACCCCTCTCCCTACCCACCCTGACCTACCATGCCTGTACCACCAGTTTCCTTCACAAGCCAACCAGTAAAAATAGTTCCCAAGTGGCTTTTGTCTTTAAGATTGGTGTGTGTCCTCCCCCCCATCCCCACTCTTGTAGGCCAGTTCTTTTGTTCAAGGGTTGTAGAGCACAGGCTCATTAAAGGCTGTGGCAGATGGTGAAAATGCGTTATGGGAATGACAGCAAAGACAGCAGGATGCACACAAGATCAACACAAAGGAGCACTCAGTAGCAGCGATACTGAACTGTGGCATCATTTATCATTGAGAAGGCAAGACATACAGTTATCTTGAGGGATTAATTGCTTGAAATCCCAATAGGTCCTTCCAACCATTGCCCTGCAGTTTTGGCTATCAAGCCAAACATCCCCTGTCCTTCAACCTGGCTATTTGGCATCGGGGAGGGGAGGCATTTATTGACCACATAGCTCTTTGAGAAATAAGCAGTCTCACATAGCACTGAGGACCAAGGAAGTAAGTGCTCCCAAAACTAGGGAAAAAATGACAGGAAGCAAGACTTTCTACATAAAGCCACAGGGTAAAAAGTCAGGGACGGAGCAGGAATGAGCAGTTACCCTAGCCTTCAAGCACATTCCTCTGGATGATACTTACCCCACTTGCAGAAAGGCTGAACAAAAGCATTTTCCTTTGAATGCCAATCAGCTCCTTTGCCAGATACTCTTGAATCTATGTTTATCCCCTGATTGCTCCAATTCTGCCATATTAAAATGATTCTCTGAAGTAACGCCGATTTAGTCACAATACTGCTATTTAGCAGCCAGAGCATCAGAGAGATATGGTTGTGTTTTGATTTCAGTTCAATTACCAACGGAGTAGAAACCACAGCATGAGGCAGAGAGATACACAGCTATGATTGAGGTCACATACAAGCAGCTTGATGCCTCCCTTCCCCAGATTACAGTCTTTCTAGAAATACCCCTCTGCCATGTGGCCCCTCGCAAGATTTAGGTGGGCAGACCCCCAGACATGAGGGGGCAGTTTTGCCTTTTGAGAAATAGATTGAGATGCCTTCTCACCAACATGTACAAAGCCAGTTTCTGGAAACAGCACCAGCTGAGAAGGCTGTAGGAACTGGGGCTGGAGGAAAGGGAAGTATCACATCCAAGAAGGACACAGTCTTCACATGAAGGTGATCTAAAAGCTGGGGTTAAAACACACTTCAAAAGGAGCAGTTCTCTTTTCAGAAGATGATGTCACCTCAGGACAAAGCAAGAACAGCTCTTCCCACAGACTCATTTCCTGGTCCACCGGTCCATGGCTGTGACCAGTCCCTTCAAGCAAAAGGGATAGGTGCCCAGACCTTAGCAGGGTTGAGAAAAGCTTGACCAGGAAATATGACTCTCAGATTTAATTCTACTGCAAACTTCAAGTATCAGAGCACCAGAGCTTCAACATGCAAATTTACAATTCCCTCCTCCAAAAGCAATACTTTTCAAAGGACACTGACAATCAGACAGATAAAAGGATGCTCAGATACAATTAAAAAAAAAGACATGGATACTTTCAGCAGCCAGCTCATGCCATGCTCTTTTCTTGTATCCAAGATGCTTCACAAGTGGGTAAACAGGTAGAAATCACTCACCAGATACTTTTAACAGACATCTACAAAGCTCAATCCAAAAACCTGCTTCTGTTGCTCTCAAGACCTACAGCAGGCACAACTCCACCATCAGCCATGCAAAGGCAAACAGGACTCATGTCATTGCTCAGCAAGACTGACCTTTTTACTTTGGGTTGTGTGGCCAAAAGGCCCTTGCAGAGGTACCTCATCATTAGCCACAGCTAGTGAGCACTCACCACTGATGGAGACTCCAATGCTTGCAAGTCATAAGGTTAAGTACAGATTTGGTTACCCCACTGGCAAATTAAATTACCTCCTTCGGGTGGCCTGAATAAGCAGAAATATCCCCACCACCATGAACAGGGAATTAAAGAAAAAAAAAATCCAAAAACTCCCAGAAAACCACCCTAACCCTTCTAGAAAGAGGACAGCACTAGCAGCCCAGGTTAATAGCTCAGTTTACCACTTTACCAGAAGTTTTGGTGCTTGTCTTAAAACCCTTTTAATTTCAATGTCTCTGAGTAGCTAAGGATTCAATTCTGTGTGTTCTAGATACTGATTTTTACCCAGAGTTTAAGGAGTGTACACTTTTGGGAAGATCTGTATTTCACCTGGAGGGATGAGCTGCTGTTAAGTAGAGCCTGCTGATGTGACAAAGCTGTAGTGCTGAGGACTTCATCTTGGGGTAAGTGGCTGCATTTCTTTACAGCCTCCCTGGAAGCTGTGTGAGCTCTGATGGCTGCCCCAGAGCTGTTTCTGCAGCACAGGGAGGCTGTCATGGCCTCCAGAGAGCAATTCACTTGCTCCTCCTTTTCTCCCCTGTGCCCAGGAAAGGCCTATTTACTGTGATGCTGAAGGCTGCTGCTCTAGCTAGGGTGATACCTCAGGTTTTCTCACCCTCAATTTAAAAGTAACACTACTGGAATAAAAGCGTCCTGCCCTGCCACATCTTGGAGACAGAAATGAGGCCAAAGCCATTAACAAATTTCTATTATGGGGTCCCTGGGAGTTCTTGGGAGCTCGGCATCCTGCTCTCAGGGCTCATCCCCAGACAGCTCCCTGCTGGTTTACAGCTTCAGATTTACAGGATCAGTTGAAATCTCAAGAGTAAACACAATAAAAGATGTTTTATTTTACATCTAGGTTTCTGTGTGTCTCATGATCCATGTAACAGAATGCAGTGATCTTTAATGGGTTAAAGGATGTTTTCTCAAAGTAGGACTTTATAAAACAGTTGATTGTTTAAATTCAACTACAGAGCCACAGAAATGCCCTAAGGGGCAATTTTTGGAGTTATGAATCACCATCTGGAGGAGCTGCCTAGCTGCAGGGGAGGCCAAGGGATCAAATTCAGATTGGAGGGAAGGCTTGTTTGGGAAGACTGAACTTGGGTGAGAGGAATCCAACCAAGACACTGCAACAGCTGCTGAGAGTGAGAGTATTTGTGGAACAGCCACTGAATGTGCTATAACATGAGTTTTTTAGTGGGGTATATTGTTTGTTTTAGAAATAGCTCTTTCTGCCCCTGTTCCTGTTCTGGAATTCTTTTAACTGCAGGAGATGTGGGATGTACTTCATTTCAGCAACTCCAAGGAAAACAGGTGCTTAAATCCCAGTGATTTCAGTAAGAGATGAGGTCTTCCAGCTCTGGAGCTGTGTAACCCATCTAGTTTGCCTCTTCAGTGATCAGTTTTTCTGCACACATCACATGTACCTAAGAACAAATTGGTAGAGTCATGTTTTTTTTCAAACAAGTTTCACTGAAATTTGAAGGTGGGAGGAGGGAGAAATCCTCTCCTGTGAGGTATGGTTCTGCTGGTGGATATAAGGAGGTGTTGCTCCCCTCATTGTCACCCCTGGCTGAGCAGACCAGTGCAGGCAGTGGCAAGCAGCAGTGGCTGGGTGCTGGACAGCCCTGCTCTGGCACTGCAGCTAACCTGGCCGTGGCCTCCTCTGCTGGGTCCCTTTTGTTGGCTGACACTGCCAAACTTAGAGTAAACTCTGTAGATTTCTTTCAATTATATCCTTCTCCATCCAGCCACACTTCTGACTATTGCTGGAGAGCAGCCATAGATAAATTAACAGATTATGCTACCTTTGAGCTCTGAAATTAGGTACTGCTACCAATCATCCTACGCGTTCTGTTACTGCATTGATATCTAACTGGTTTGTATACTTTTTTTTTTTTCACCTGGTTTATTCCTGGTTTATTTTTGCTGGGTTGGACAGAGCCTTAGGTGACATGGTTTGGTGTGCAGGAGGGCTGGAACTAGATGACCTTAAGGTCCTTTCCAACCCTAACTATTCTATGATTCTATGATTCCCCCTTGTGCATGCAGCCAAACAGGGCAATAGCAGATAACTGACCAAATAGTTTCCCGCAAACTATTTCTGTGTTCAGTAAAAATGGGCTGTGCAGAGCCCCTAAACACTAGATTGGTTGCCAACACTGCTATATTCATATTGGGATGTACTTAGGCTATCATGTCTACATTTGCTTAGTCTGAACAAATGTTCACACGTGAGCCATCCTAGAAAGAACTGTCATTTCCCAGACAGCATTTATTCTAAGTATTAATGTGACAGTCTACTTCTATACTTGATACCCACTGTGGTAAGGTGAAGTAAGGGAAAAAAAAAAGATCATTTAAACCACCCTTGAAAGTTTCTTAACCTTTCCTAGCCAGTTATTTTGATTGAATGTTCTTATTTGAAGTGGCAAGAGGAAAAAAAAGCAAAAGAAACAAAAAAAGGAAAAAAAAATACGAGGTGTGTCACATTTGTGACTGTAGGCTGAGAGAGACCCTGGGCTGATCGTTTAACTTGCAAAATCAGACAACGTTGAGCTGTGAAGTAAAACGTCTCAAAAATGGTAATTCCCTGGAAAGTTACCATTATTCATTACTGGCATAAAAGCAATGAATGGGGGTGGGGAGCAGTGGTTAGACAGTAACTTATCTTACACTGTCAAGTGTTCACCAGATATTTGAGTAAACCAGTCATCTATCAGGCATGGCATCATACAATTGCTGAATGTAGCTCTGCACAGATGGCTGCAGCGTTCTGCCTATAACATAACATAATGTAACGTAAGATAACATCTTTAGGTATTTCCTGCATTACACCAGACCAAGCGTGGCATGGTGGCAGCCTTCATTTCCCATCATTTCCTACAAAAAGGTGATCTGGGCACAGGATAGCAGGAGCTCAGAGTCAGCTTCACACATGAACAATAAAACAACGGCTACAGAAAGAGATGCTGTATTGTAAATGATGACAAGTTGCACTCACAAAGGAGCCCAGCTGGAGTTCAAGTAAGACATGACTGCAGATTTGAAAAGACCTTTTTTCTGGAAAACAGCTTGATCTTGCCTGAAAACACATACCAGACTGCAGATATTTCTATAAGCAAAAGGAGGAATCTGGCTGTGAGTGAAGTGATTAAACAACAGCTTTAAGGTTTGATGACAAATGTCTCAGCAGCATCTGAAGGCATTTGAGAGGCCTGATACTCCTTGTTTTACAGAGCACCAAGGAGAGAAGAGATGCCTTTAGAAAAACAATGGAAATCCACTGTGTGTAAGAGCAAACCCGGCTCATTCTGACACTGTGGGACAAATCCTTGTGCTCTTGCTCACTTTCAGCCACTGCCTTTGGTTCCCCAGGAAGGTCCTATTTTAAGCTCCTTAAAGCAGTCTAACAGCTAAGCAGCTTGCTGCATGCCAGAGCACGCTGGAGTCTGCGGTGCCATGGGCTGGAGGCCCAGCTGATCCCTCTGAAGCCACCAAACCTGTTGTCTTTGGGCTCATCTTGTTAGTTTTTGAGGATTCTGTGAGTTCTGTGGAAGTTTTCTGGCCTTCAGCTGCTGGAGCAGGGAGCAGTGGTAGGAGCAGGAAGGTAGACAATGGAGTGTGGAGGAAAGGAATTATTTATTTCCCTCTAAATAAAGAATTGTCTGACTTTAGCTAAACTAAACACACACACATGCACTCCCATAGAGCTGTCACTTGCATAAGACAAAGTATAGGAAAAATTATTATCTCAAAAGTAGTTTAGCTTTTGTAAGTAGCTAAATTAAGGGACTAGGACTTGATTTTAAAGTGGATAATAGACAGACATGATATCATACTATTTTTGGATACTTAAAAACTGTTAAAATCTTTCTAAGCCATGAATTCCTCCAAAAATGTCTTGTCCTGTTTGTGCATAAGCATTGTGAGGCTGGATTCTCCTGATGCATCTCTCCAGCTAAGGGCAGCATTTGGTGGCTGAGAGTCTGGCTGAGTCTTTCCAAGTGCAGGGAGCACTTCAACTAACCAGTTAAACCATCTCCCTCTGGGCATCACAACTGATTAAGACTCAGTCAACATAAGAGCCTGTAGGGTCCAAGCTTGGTGGGTGTGATTTAGGACACACCTTATATTGTTCTGGGGCATGAGAATTAGAAAAACTAGTTCCCTAATCTCCATCCTGACAGTCCAGTGAAGGAGCTGAGTCACTGCAGTGACAGGAATGCTGATGACATTGGATTCTTGGGATGGAGGAGACCTGTCCTTTCTGCAAGAACTATGTCATGGATTCAGCAGGAGGAAAAGCAGATTTTTATCTGTCCCTTACAAGCCTCAGCTGGTGGATCAGGCATCCCTCAGCCTTCAGTGCAGGCTACAAAGTAGTCCAGTTGTCCACTCAGGATTTGGTTGCTACGCACATTTTGAAACACAGAAAAATGCATGTTTAAAGTAACCCTACTTTGAGAACCCCATCTTCAAGGCTCCCTGGACAGAGTTATCCCTCTGGTTGTCAATGGAGCAGAGCTGACGGTGGTGGGTTGGTGGTGGCAGGATGGAGGGATGGGCTTGAGCTGCCTGGTGTGCCCAACATAGACCCTATTTGGGATGAGGTATCTATCTATTTTTGAGGTTTCTTCTTCCCTGAGGCTTTGAGAGAAGGAAAGTTTCAAGGACTAACCCTTGCTGTAAGCCCCTTTTATAAAGTGTTAAATGCTCTTATTTGCTATTTTTAAGGATGCCACTTGCTCAGATGTGTTCACAATGTAAGCTCCTCAGTCAAGACCCTCTGGATGGAGCTTGGCACTGTAGATTTCCACCCAGGGCTGTGGCTGCAGGCACTTCAGTGATGCAGACTGTAACACCTGTAAGACTTGCCAACGTGATGAGTATCTGACTGTTTGCACAATGCACCTTTGTACTTGGGTGATGTTGAATCAAATCCTCGATACACTCATAGGGTGACAGGGATATTCCTGTTTATAGTTGCTTAATTGTTTTGAATGGCTTAGAACAGCAACTGCAACAAGCACAAACAAGCAAACCATGAGAAGGAATGTTTTCTACAAGATCCAGGCAGTATCTACGCTCTTTCCACAATATGCATTTGTTTTCTGGGGGAAATGAAGCATCTAGGTCAGGGCATGCTTTTAATAGGCAGGACTAGTGCAGGAAAGCCTTGTAATACTCTGCTAGTGACATGCTAGGGAGAAATGACAGTAAGCTCATGGAAATATATGGAAATTCGACATCCCACCTCTCCGTTTCCCTCCCCTCCCCGCCCCCTGGTATGCATGACTTTGAATCTGCTTTCGAGAGCCCCCCCCCCCGGGCAGAGGCTGTCCATCCAGCTGGCAAGGTTACAAACACATTTCAGCACTGTCTACAACATGCCTGATGTAACCTCCTTTCTATAGCCTCAGCTCTACTCACAATCTTTGTTTGACGTGGAGGAGTGAAGACCTGCAAAGCAAAACCAATGAACTGTGAAGAATCGCAGGGCCCAAACTGCCAAATCCCAAGAGGGGAGAAGGGGGGGGATAAAAAGCACAAAAGGAAGAAAGGGGGAAGGAGGTGGAAGAAAGAGCTAAAAAAATACAAAGAAGGGGTGGGGGAGAGGGGATAAAGAGAATGCCAGCAGAGATGGTCTGCGCCCTCGCTGCGGGGGTTTAGCACTTGGTTATTACTTGCTTTGCAGCTATGTTACATCTGTCAAAATCTCAGATTCTGCCTGTCGAGGTATTTACATTATGCTCACTCATGACAGCACTGAGCCTGTCACCAGCTTCCCCTCTCCTCTCCAGGGCTGTTCAGGAGGGAGCAGGCCTTTGTTTATTTGTCAATTGTGCTTTTTTTTTTTCTACTGGGAGACTTTCTCTAGCCAGGTCATGGAGTGGGCCCCTGCTATAGAAACCAGGCACAACGGCATTGCAGGTGTTGGTGGTTGTTGCGGCACTTGGGAGGAGATGTTGAAGTTCCCGTGTTAATCAAGAATTGTGCCTACTCATTTAGCTAAGAGCTAAAGTGCTAATTTAGTTGTTCAGTAATTTACTTTTGTTTCTTTATGGCACCGAGGCAAACTATTCTGTGCACATCAGTCAGAAGTTCTATGGTTCATGACTTCAGGATGTTTTATTAGGAATTAGCCAAGAAAAGGGGAACAGTCAAATCTCTCTCTGATGTGACCCCATGGAATAGCTGTTTGTATACTGACAGCCGGTGCACTGAATACAGAATATGTGAGTCAGAAGCATTTGAGATTGAAACAGTCTCTTGGTTTTCTCTTTCTAAGAAATTTAAATTGTCCGAATAATTTATGGAGGAAGCCTGGGTCTTTCTAGCTTGATGCCTTTGAATGTCAGCATGAACAGGGGAGGTTTTCCTGATGAACCTGCAGAGGGAAAATTTGCCCTCAGGAAACAAAGAGCTTACCTGGTAATTTATAGAGGGGCAGTGCACTCAATTTTGATGCCGTTCTCCAGCAGGCCAGCTTCCACTGCTGGATGAAACTTGCAGGCACTGTTCAAATGCAAGTGCCAGTCTAGGCAGTCATACATCTGTAGCAGGGGAGCCAAATGTGCTAGCAACTCATACAGGAACATCTTTCCACTTTTCCACCTCAGTTTTTTTTCAAGAGCTCTGACTCAGCCTCACTAAATATATGCCATTCCAAAATAGAATATTCCCCTGTGCCGCAGCTTTTGAGATGGTGGAGCTTCCTGACACCAGACCTCACATGGGCCATGAGCAGCTTTCCACTGACTTTTGAAAAGAGAAATTAATGTCTTTGACCTTCACTGTTTGTACATTACACTGCTCATACTATAATGGAGCACCTAAAAAGGCAGGGAAAGGGGCTGTATGGTTACTGCCTTTGCTTTTGCTTAGAGCTTTAAAGGCAGTTTGAAAGAAAAGGCAGAGGCTACAAAACTCCGAGCCAGGTCTCTAACTTCTAGAAGAGTGGGAGTTTAGATGGAGTCAGGGGAGCCATCTCCCTTTTGGTAACAGTTTAGGATCTGGCCCCAGGCTTCTGCATTTCAAAGAGGGCTAATAAGGAAAACATCCCTCAGTGGTTTTGTAGGTTATTTCCCTTTCTTTCGAACCCCGGAATTGAAGCTGATTTTTGTTTAGTCTCTGCGGAAGCACACAGGTTACTGTGAAGTCAAAATCTGCTTACATAACCGTAGAGGAAGATCATGTAGCTGCTTGCAACCTTTCATATCTATTAAACTTAATCCAGTCTGCCAGGCAACAAATAAAAGATGGGATCACTCCTGTGCTCTATTACTCCACTTAAAGGCCTTTTAACAATTTGCTATTGTTCGAAAAAAATTTGCATGTCATCTGTATTAGTCACACTTTTCCTCCCAGGAGCATAACCTTAATTACTGTTACTAGGTTTGCATGCCTGATGTGTTTGATCCCACCTATTTTGCTTATGAACCTGTTATTTTCAATCACTGCTTAAAAAAGAAGTACTTCATTATTATGACTGTGTTGTTTCTTCACTAAATACCACGATAGTTATTTTCCTCTGGGCTAGAAGGATGAGCAGAGTGTTCCGATTGCTTTGTTTGGCATAGTAGCATCCCTGGTTGTCCCTGTTATTCAAAAACTATAAATATAAATGGTTAAAAAACCAAACCAAAACAAAAAATATCCCACAAAACCAAAGCAAGTGATAGTGGATCATTCTCATTTTATGACTAGCTGAAACTGAAAACCTTACTCTCTGAATGGGAGCTTAGAAAGAAGCTTGGTGGCAAATTCCCACCTGCAGCAGCTACATGCCCCAGTGAGGCACTCAGAAATAACCCCACTCACCTACAAATCTGGGGCTTCTCAGGCATGCCTCACCAAGCTCCACCTTGGCTCCTGGGAAACTGCTTGATAAAGAGGTGGCACCATGACTCCTGCTGCAGGATGTGCAGTGGGAGACTGTTTTTCTCTCCTTGTCTGCCCTGTACCATGGTCACGATGACTGGCTTCTCCATGTTGTTTGCTTTTCCATATGACAATGCTTCAGATTGGCTTTTTCTTTGTCTCCAGAGATGTCAGTTTTGGACTCCATTTTCCATTAGCACTCTTAATCTTAAAGCCTGTTACAGTGCCATTAATAAGAAGAATTTCTTTAGAACATTAGATCATTTAACACGGAGTTCAGCGATACTGGCATTTTCAACCTCCTTTCAGCCCAAACCTGATGAATGCCTAACACAGGTGTTGTTTTCTGAAGTCTCACTATTTTCAAGAGCCCTGATGAGTGAGGCTGAATATATTCTGCTTGTGTCCTAGTCAGGGGCTGAAAATTTTCCAAATGCCAGGCATTACAGGAAAAAGCAACACTGAAAAGCATTATTAAGGTTGCCAAATCATATGCTCAAGAATTTGGTCATTAGAAATGCATCATGTCTGAAAACACCTTGCCCTCATCAATTTTATTATCATAGAGCCTACTGCAGTGACATAGTAGTTTGTGATCCCTTGATGGGCAGATAGTCAATATTTTCTATTCCAAATGCAGCCTTCTGCAAATGAAACCTACCTTTCTGCGCCCTATACAAACCTTTCTCAGAAAGCTGGGTGTTTCCTCATCTGGCTGTCTGCCAGTTAGGCACTACAGTCTTTGAACCCATCTCAAATGTTGGTCCAACAATCCCAAG
This sequence comes from Pezoporus wallicus, assembly GCF_028554395.1. Classification (NCBI taxonomy): domain Eukaryota; kingdom Metazoa; phylum Chordata; class Aves; order Psittaciformes; family Psittacidae; genus Pezoporus; species Pezoporus wallicus. The sequence continues at coordinate 9,219,298 of NW_026637663.1, forward strand.
CTGCTTTTCCCAGTACAGCCTTTCTGGCAAGCCCCATAATGCCCCTCATCCTTCGCACTGTGTCCAAAACAATGTGACATCCTCTGCCATACTGCTTCCAGCTCTGTAGCCATGCTCTGGGCCTCACAGTACATCCCATGGGCCACACACCTCCCCACAGGCTGATTCACACCTTGAGACCTGCTGTATTGTGTGTGACTTCATCACAGCAGCGCTGAGAGGGGGTGGAGGTTGTCTGATCCTCCTTTCACAGGCATAGAAAGGATGAGGTCAAAAAGTAGCACTGATTTCGGCACCTTGTCTGAAGTGATGAGGATGTGATGATTTGGACATATTTGGAAATTTAGAGCATGAAACACACCCATGAGCACTGTCCATTGTCAGCCTCCACAGCCAGGAGAGCTCCAGCATCTCAAGTCAGGCACCGAAAAAATAGAAAAAAACCCACAGTATCAGTGATCATCAATGCCAAATTTGGTGTAAGTGGCATGTCAAGCATGACATAGGATTGCTTTGATGATTGTAAGGAAAGAATTGGATGTTCAGAGCAGTGATCGGTTGCTTCAACCTTGACATAAGCTGTTAATTTCCTGTACTGCAATGACTAATTCACCCTTTACCTGCCAATTTCTGCAGCAAATGAATCTTCTTTCTCTTGCCCAGTCTTCCCCCCTCCATCAAATCTACTTTCCCTCCCATCTCACTCCATCCCATCCCAATTTCTGCTCCTTGGTTTCTCCTTGTGCTGGTACCTTTGCCTGGGATGCTCTCTTTCTTCAGTCCCAGCTTCCCCTCTCCCTAGGTCCTCACAAGCCTCAGTCATTCCTGGTACTTTTGCCTCATCTGTGGGACCAACCTTCCCTCCCCAGCTCAGCTCCAGTTCTGCTTGCCAGCCCTGTCCTTGCTCAGTGCAGGTTTTCCCTTCCTCTTCCTCCCCATTCCAACTTGCTCAATCCATCCCCTAGCTCCTCACCTCAGATATGGTCCCACAGGGCGATAGGGCACCAGCCGTCTCACCAGCCACTTCCCCTGATAAAGGCAGTGTAGGGTGAGCCTGTCCGCAGGATGCTAGGGTGGGATGACATTCTCTACTTAGCATGGACCACTGGCTTCAGTATCCAAAGTATCCTAGTGGGCCTGGGGCAGGACAGAGACAGCTCCCTGCTACTGTTAGCGCCTTAACTGTTAAACTAAACCAGCTAACCAAAATGGTTACACATACGCAAATACAAGATGTTTCCTGCCCTAAGCTGCGAGAACACAAAGGCTATTCCAATAATAGTAAAAGCTGTTCAAATTTTTACAAGACAGTAAAAACGTTGCAAACTGAGAAACTATAAGAAGAGCAAAGGAAGGTGCAAGTATGCAAACTAAAACACATGTTCACTTTTCAGATGTGGCCATTTGTTACCTTTTTCCTATTTAGTTATCTAAATAGTAGATATCTCCTAGTCAGAGATGTTTTTTCAATGATAAAACGAGAGCAAAAACCAATAAAAATTGTACTGTGATAAGAATAACAACATACAGGACTTAATATTTCCAATTACTTGAAGAAATTATGAGCTACAAATAAACACATCTATGTGAAAAAAGACCACTTTTGTGCCTCACCAAACCATCATCTCCTATTCCTTTCATCTCCCTGCAGTTTGTACTGCAACTTATGGCTGCACTTTCCTTTAGCTACATTCAGTGTTTGTTTTCTCTTTTTCCACTCTTGCCTCAGAATTGTTCCTGATGTTTGCATGCTTTTTCTCCTGCTATTCTCTCTTTAAATACTTTTTTCCTATTATTGAAATAGAAAAAGCTGTCTGTCAAACAGTGAAATACCCCATAGCAAAAAAAAAAACCCCAAACCAACCCATAATACAATTTTGCAGGAATTGCCAGTTTTGAAAGAGTCCCCATAAATAGCTAACAAGAAGTGAGAAAGGTAATGAAATTACCACAACTGTGTGGAAAAAAAAGGAGAAGTTGATGAAGTTGATACAAGGGATGAAGCAGTCTGTGAGCATTTTCATTGACCTTTTCAGTTTCACTTTAACAATTTCATGGAGTAGAAGTTAAGCAATACTAGCTCCACATGCTCTTAAAACTTACTTGTAATTCACCAGACAAGCACCCCTCTTCTTAATGAAGCAAAGACTTCAGAGTCTGGCTCCGTGCAAGACTGTTTTCTTGGTGAGTACCAGCCACTGGTCACTTGCTGCCCCTGGACTCCAGGACTTTGAACAAGGCATTCTGGTGGATAGTCCTGAGTCAGTCAAGACTTTAGTGGGCTCTGATGGAAGTTGTTGCCAAGATGCCTGCCTGTCTTCTGATATTCAAAATTTAGTGACACTTCTACTGAAGGCTGGCTTGTGCTAAGAAAGGTGGCATATTGTAAAGGCAGGCACCTATTCTCTTCTGAGGAAGAAGTTATCTACAAGAAAGGGTCATTACTCAAATGATGGGGAATTGTAAGGAGTTAAGCCACTACAGCTGTTTTCTGTATGAATAATAATCAGTCCACTGACTCATTACAGAACCTGTTGAAACACTTTGAATATGCAAAGCATGCACTGAGTAACTGATACTGCGCTGTACCAGAACTTAATTTGCCCTCTAAAAGAACCTCTGTCTGGCCTAGGAGGCAGGGAAATGACCACAGAGGAAGGTGCATAGATGACTTCTCAGATACTCCTCCAGTGGTTACACCTGATCAGGGACAGAGCAAAGCTTCTCAAGTCTTGGTGCTCTTTTCCCAAAACAGGACTGGGGGAATATCAGTGACAACAACACTACCTTTGCAACTCTGAAGTCATACCTCTTGTTCACAGGGCCATAACTTGCCATCGTCTCTTTGTCCATAACACCAAAGGCATGTGGGTCTTTAGATACCTATCAAGATTAGAGCTGCAGTACTACAAACTTTGGTCTATCACAGGTACATTCAGGATAGCGAAAGCAATTCAGTTAAGGCTTTTTGGTGTATGTGAGATGGCATGAGTGCTGCATAATGCCAGGTAGAGCACAGACACCCATCCACACTAGCTCCAAAACCAGAAGCCCTATCATCATATCATTGTGCTATCACTATTACTATAGCTGCTTAGCTCTGCTGACAGGCAAGACTAATTAATTACCTTAGGTGCTGCCCAGTTATCTTCCAGCTATACGTCCTTAGGGAATCAAATTAACATTTGCTACTGCTAATAACCTGCAGCCCATGTCATCAGGTGGCCCAAGACCAGTCAATGGTAGCCTGGGATTCCTGGCAGCATGTTTATGTATAAATCAGAGGTAACCCCAAGATCCTCCCTGAGCATTCCCTATACCTATTGGGCAGCAGCAGTGCTTTCCCCTCATTAGAGTCTGGGTGCCATTTTCTGCAGCACTCCCAGAGACATAATTTCAACAGTTATGGACAACAACAGTAGTCTCCTGTGTGACTTTTTGTTCTGACAGTTCCCTTAGACATAATCAGATTTTTATTGTTTTTTTTTTTCCTGATGATCTATTGATCTAATGTACTGCAGTTTCATTGACATTCCCATGTTAATTCCACTCCTGTCTGGCATCACAGAAACTTTTGCTTGCTCATGCAGTGTAAATTAGCTTCAGCTCAATTAACCTCTTGACATACATTGTTTTTCCCAATTTCTCTTCAGACCTGCTAGTTTTCCTTCAAACCAACAGCACGCAGCAACTTTGGTGAACACTCCTCTGTAGTGCAATACTGTGCTGTTTCAGCAGTGGTTGCTACAACACAAGAGTACAAAGCCACTTTCCAGCACAGGATTTCTGAGGAAAGCAGCTGGGCACACTAGTGCATGAAAGCTTAGGGCCTCTTGGTCCAGAAACTCTGCATAACCTCAGTAAAAACAGAAATTAGAGAGTAGAAGGGCACAAGAGCTAGGGGCCCTGAAATGAAGCCTGTGGACTTGTATTTCCGTTTAATGCCTACGACTGTATAAGAAGAATTTGGCTCAGTTCTATCAGGTTAGGTGTGTACAAGTTGCAGTGTACTGAAGCACTTTACTCATTCATCTTCATTAGCAGCTTTCCTTTAATTTCCCCCAGATCTACAAGGGGAGCTGAATCCATTATGGTCAAGAAGGGTATTACTGCATGTGAAGAATGCATAGATTTCTAGGGGTGAGCTCCTATTTAATTGAATTCAGTGAATGACAACACCATGACATTGCTAAGATTAATGACTTAATAATTTTTGAGACAAGGCAAAACATGAAGTAAATTGATTGCATTAATTTTACTTTTTCCCCTTGGAAACAGTACTGCATACCAGCTCAGCAGAGTCCTGAGGAGGATGCTTTGCTGTTACACAGGGAAGGCCCGCTACCCCTTCACCATTCAACTTGTGCACTCTGACATGACTGTGGAGTAACTTTTAATGTAATTTCCTAGTTGCAGATATGTAGGCTGACAATAATTGAGCTGAGATCTCTACAGACCAAATTATTAATGCAGATGGCTTTTGGGAGTGGAAACTTCAGTTATTATTAGATTATTCAAGAGAAGGAGAGAAGGTGTCAGAGCATGAAACAGAGGACTGCAGTGACTGCACATCTCACTCTTGAAAAAGTATGAATAGTTTTTAATTTCTGCTGTCTTGTTAGTTAACTCTTATTCACATATAAATCAGTTCTTGCCTAAACACAATGTCAGATATAACATCTTGTTTAAAAATCCATTTAGAGACAGTGAAATAGCTTCTTCTTTCCTACATGTGGCGCAAGTTGAGATGACTTTTCACATAGTATCTGTGACAGTTGTGTCAAAAGTGTCTCTGTAAAATGTAGTGTTTACTATTGCTCAGCATCATCTGTAGTGTCACATTAATTTTTTACAAGATAGTCACCAAAAAAAAAAAAAGAAGATTGTAAGTCTAGCAAAAAGAGCAGGCATCATTTCACAGGCATGGTGTTTTGCTTGCCTGCAGCCAAGTATTCCAGACAAGATACATAAAGACAAGTATTCCAGACCTAGGATTTTGCTAATTAAGATACAGATGAAAAATGTTAATCAAAGGATCTTGAGAAGCAGGGAAGACAGAAATAAGGTAACTCTTTATATGATGCCATTTGGAGTCCAGAAACTAATCACATTGTTGATAATAAAGTTTTCTGGAGTAAGCTATGTGATAACTGGGGTATTTGAGCTTTGGATGGCTTGAAAAATAGTCTTAGCTTTTGCCCTCTGCCCTTCCCTCCCTTGAGTGAATAAGGAGCGACAGAGGAGACAGTAGCAGCGGCAGTCATCTCTGGCAAAGAAACTCCCTTTTATGACGATAGAGAAAGATTCTGGTGCCTAACACAAAAGAAAAACATAAAATGGCTGAGATTCACAAAGGATTTTTACCAGCAAGTATAATCTTAACAGCGGGATTTTTATTTTTCTGTTTGTATCCTACTGCATTATTGCAAATACTTTTCCCTTAAATTTTGACTACTATTAAACTTATCCAAAGTTAAGTAACACATATCAACATGTTCCTTGTCCAAAGTTTGGTGACCTACAGAGCAAGGGTCCTCATATGTGTGCCCTCCTTCCCAACACAGCTCTTTCTGGAAGAGAAGGGAGCTCAGGATCACAGAAGCTCTCCCTCCAGGATCTTCTTTCTCAGGGCTCACCAGGGAAGAAAGACATCTTGAAAAGTAGGCACAGAAGAAGAAAATCTCTGGCCGTGTCTGAAGGGTTGCACTCCCGTACCCTGTGACTCCCAGAGAAGGTGATAACAATGCCATATCTCTTGCCATATTCCTGTTCATTCTCTGGACTTCTCTGCTTTTAATTCTAGAGAAAATCCAAATGCTGTGCAATGGTGTAGAACGGACACTGCTGAAACAGAGCCTAAGAATATCATGACTGGCCACCACTACAGAGGTCCCAGGTCCTGTGCAAAAATTGGAGTCAGTCCATGGCATTGCTCCTGTGACAACTGTAGAAGATCCAATACCTCTGAGAAACTGAGTCCTTAGAGACTACCTGTGTCCTTCTGGCTAGGGGCTGTCTTCTTGCACAAGGGATCTAGATGTAGGAATTTGGGTGGTACTTCAGATGGATAACAACAGATCTGAATTCAGGCCTACTGCAATGTGATAAGCCTTTGAAATTTAGTGCAAACCAATTGTTAATTCAACCAATATTTGGGAGCACCTGCAGCCTAGGATTTCATCTTTCTTCTTTGTTGTCTGACTGAAGGGAATTTCATCACTGTAGATATATATATGAATTGCAATTATGGTTCTACCCCAGTGTGCCTTCCTTTGTAACAGCCAATATTGAAGAAAAAAACACAACAAAACAAACCAAAAGCATTTTCAGTCTGAAAACAGAACATTTTCTACTTCAGTGGCTAAATGTGATCTCCTTGTTTCAGTGCTGTGTCATTTACCTTTGCTGTCCAACTGCAAGCCACCTCATCCAAACCTAAGTGTACAAGAGACGACATGAGCAAGGAAAACTGCTTCTTTCAATAATATTGCAGCAGCACAGAGGTTATGATCCTGAAAAGATGAAAGTTTACAGTTACAGAACACTGAATCATTACAAGCTTTGAAGGAAGGAGGGCAAGGACAAGCCTTCCCTGAACAATAAATAAACTTATGAGGTTCAAATACCTTCTGGTATGAGCTGATGATCAGCACCCAGTGTCTCAGACACTGATTCTCAGACTCCACCACAGCGGCAGAACTTGTGCATTCAAGGATTTCTGCAGCATTGTTATCACGTGCCTGCAGTAAAGCTCACTGTGTGCTTATAATCACATTTCCATAAATGTCTACTCCTTCCTTTGGGTACTGTCAGCTCGCAGTCCCAATTTCAGACATGATGGTCTGTCTAAGTAGTGCTGGAGGCTCAGAAGTCTGCATGAAGTTCACAAGTAACTGAAGTTAAAGATTGTCTCTGCAAATCAGAGCATGGGTGTCACCAGCCAGGCATTCAGAGGTAAACAAAACAATTTTGAAAAGTATGACCTTTGGGGAGATCATGTCATGTGCAGATTGACATGAATTCATCAATGTTTGGCCAGGAATTCCAGCTGTCTGAAGGGACTGTTAGCAAAGGAGTGTGCTAATGATCTACATTTCTCTTAACCAAAGGGAAAAACACTTAACTATAGCCTTTGGTCAGCAGAAATTGCTCCAGCAATGTTCTCCAGTGAGTCTAGGAGCAGCTCTAAGGCATGGAGGAAACAGGAAACACAGGGAAGGGGCAGACTCAGCTCTGGCCAAAGGCTTCCCAGGCATGTAGGGATCTATAAACTAGCCTTATTACTCCTCCTGCCACTGACAAAATAGGCAGGATGAAGACAATGACTGCCCTTTGTTACAAGGGCTGCCCCAGCAGTAGCTACTGCCTTGTACTCTCTTACCTTCTCCTTCCCGCGGGAGCAGCAGGAGCCAGCCTGGTTTCCCAGGGTGGTGGCACAGGTAAAACAGGCAGAAGGGAAAACCAGCAAGGCCTAAACTAGGGGTGTGTGAATCACTTAAAGGTGCTGTTCGCTCCCACTTTCATCACAGCTGACTTTATGAATTTTCTGTTCCACCCTATCACTTCCCTTCTACTTATTGGAGTTAAGGATTTTGGTAAGTGTTTGGTCGCCAAAGGAGAATATCTCTAATGCACTCCTCATTAAAGCTGCAGAAATGGGCAGCGCTTCAGGGAAGCCACACACAATACATAGGACTCTGGGGTTTATTGTGAGACAAAAGGCAGGAATCTCAGCAGGGTTATATTTGCCATCATTAATCAGCAGAACTAAAAAATCCTTCAGCAATGCTGACAGTTCCAGTTTTGGCTTCCTGCTAGATTCAGACCAGATGTGACTTGAGTAACCAGCCAGTTGCAGAAAAAATAATAACTGTTCCTTTTTATTTTGGAAGTGAGAATCCTTCAGATGCTCAGTTCCTAATTAAATAATAGTGATAGTGCACTAGGTGGAGGAGACACCCAGATGGATTGCCAGTTCTCAGTTTTATGTTTCCACAGTATGTTGCATGCATGCTTTCACTGACTTCAGTTCAGTGTATAGGTAGTTTAGATGGAGTGTTTCCCTTTGCTCTTCACCTCAGGCCAGAGGTGTCCTAGGTTTCCCACAGGAGCACAGGACTACTTGTGCCTTGCTAGGAAGCAGAGGCTGGGTGACTTCTATCACAAGAATTTTAGGGGCTTGCAGAGATAACTGAGTAACCCTTCTCTTTTCAGTGCTGGAAACTCCTCTGTCCCATTCTTACCTTGCTGCCACACAAGCAGCAGCAGCAGCAGTGATTCTCTGAAACTCTGCCATGGACAAAGTAGGACATGGGACTAGTCTTTTTGCTGAATGCTCACAGACATCAACCATAGATAAACACTGTGATCTATAATACACCCAATTACACTGAGTCCTGGCCACACTTTTTGCCTTATTTCATGATGCAGCTACGCTCAAAGGAGGTGACTGAGAGAGTTCAGCCAGAATCCCTTCTTCCTCTTCTTTTAGACCTTTGCTAAAATGACATCACCTATTCAAACACATTGTCTGCATTCCCTCTGAATGGGCCTGCACCCTTCACGGCTTCTCAGGCATTGGAGCTTTTAGGATGTTTTGTATGAACCCAATGTTGTTGTGCCACAGCTCGTGATGGTAGACAAGATTGCGGTAGTCCTACAGTACAAATCAACTGCAAACACATCTTAACCTGCTGTCTAAGTTACATTGGCCTTTGCTTTGTGTCATCATTTAGAGTAGCAGTATCAGGAAGTCTTGGTGAGTCTTACCATGTTGTTTATCCAGCAGGAAAAATCAGATCCTACCTCATCCCTTGGTTGTATACACAATGAAACTGGTAAGAATCTGTGAGGTAAAAGCTGAGTACTGACTTATTTGAAGTCAGGCATTTTTAAATGTGCTGGTCCTACACTGATTGCACTAAGTGTGGGACTTAGCTTACACGTAAGAAAATTAAGTGGGTTTCAAGATAGTTTTACAAAGATTTCTGGCATCAGCTTTCTTCTTGACAGTGTCTGCAAGACTCAGACTCATGAGGAGCATTTATGCAGCCACAAGAAATTCTATTTTTATTTGAGGTACTTTGCATACATTTTTCCAAGCTCCTGAAACAATAGGCACAATATAATTGGCCTTCAAGGAGTCTCTAGATACATTGCAACTAACAAATGACGGGGATGTTGGTTCTATATGTTGTCTTTCATCCAAATAAGACAATATTCTCAAAACACTGGGCAAGTCCAATACAACTGCACACGGTCATGAATTGTCTGGCTACAGAAATACTGTCTATCCTGAAACCCATGAGGAATTGTGGAGAGAAAGGTAGGAGGAAATGTGTCCCAGAGCAGTGGGTCTGGGCTGTGCCTGGCAACGTTATGAACACACCCAGCACATGGGGAGCAATGGCTCATGCCAAGAAAACATCTTCCAGCTTTGAAGTAAGCAGCAAAAATTAAGCTTAGGATACAAGATCTGAGGCACACACTGGAGTGGGTGTTTCTCTCCTTGTCTGCGTTCAGTGAGACTGTAGATGAAGAGAAATCTGTGTTTGTATGTGATGTGTGCACGGGTACGGCTCACTCAACCGTCACTAAACCACAATCTGCTCTGAAGTGGTAGACAGATGCCTCTAAAGTGGATGCATGTCTACACAAAAGGTTTGTGATCATTGCTTTATACAAATAAGCAATAAGGAAACTGAGACATGTAAACTGTAATAACGTAACTGGAACTCACCCAGGGCACTCAAGGCAGCAGCCTTTCATTACTGCTGTGAAGATTGACGTGGGAGCTGGAACAGCTCTACAAACGTTCAAAAGACTGCATCTCTTGACAGCCAACTGTCCCCTGGCACTATTTTATTGCACTGAGCGAGAAGAGAAAAAAAGGCTAATGCTGACCTACTTCTTGTGGCACCTGTATTTGCCGTGTGTCGTTCCAGGGACTGAAAGAGGTGCAAACTTGCCTCATTTATGGTATTTAGCTGCACTTCCATGCAACGTTCAAAGCTAGTCTGTGGGAGAGAAAACGTACAACAATAAAATGAAATGTGCTACAAATAAAATCAAATAACTGAGGCTTCAGAATGATGGTAAATGACCAGGTCTCATAGAAATGATCATTTCACTACTTTGAATTACAACGTAGCAAGGGAATTGTCATTGAGTCCAGTTTTATTAACACAATCCATAACTGATTCAGGGAAGGCAAAATGCAAACTCCCTCCTGAATAACCAGTGTGAATTTGTGGGTAGACTATGCCTCAGTCAGAACAAAAGAGAAAATAATCCCCTTGTAATGCAGCATTTAACACCTAGCAGGCAGGTGATAATTGCTTCAGTCCAAGGGGATTAGCACATTGTAACCTCATTATAATGTAAAATGTAACTTCCCTATATGGGGTTGTCTACCTGGAAAACTTACAGTGGCATAAACAAAGGTATGAATTCAAACTGATTTAGTTTTCCCGGAGTAATTCCTAGTGTGAATTTATTTCTTTAGAGAGAAGACCGTCTTTTGTTTGTTTGGGTCTTTTTTTTTTCTCTTTTCTCTCCTTTTTTCCTCTTGGAGTTTAGTCAGTAAGTTTTTAGAATTAAATTACAATAAATCAAAACTACCACTATTATATTCAAACAAGAATGTTCACATAAAAAGTTCAGTCTGATGTAAACTACATTATTTAAGTCTACATCATTTACTAATGTAGCTAATAATATTTTCCTGCATGAACAAGCTTTAGGCAAAATGAAACTTTGCTTCAAATGGGTGATGCAGTTTCACGGTAGGCTTAAACAGCTCTATATGTGTCTTACCACTGCCCTTAGTAATGGCAGTAGCATTTTGGGGGTGCTGTATATGCAATCAGACCAGGTACTTTTAAAATGATATTACAAGTAAAGAATGAAAGGCAGGGGAGGGGGCAGTGATGGTGGAGAGGAAAAAAGGAGGAAGGATCCTTTTCTCCATTTTGGGGAATCAGGGTAGCGACCTAGAAATGGCAGGTTGCCTCCATCTAGGAGGGGTTTAGACTGGTGTCAGCTGATTGTAAAACCACACGGTATTTTTCTTGTATCCTGAGTATGGTAACTTAAGCTGTCTAAAAAGCAAACAACCTGGTCTCAGCTAGTCTTTCAGGGTTTGTTTTTTTTTCTACTGCCAATGGAGAGACACGGTCTCACAGGTTCTTGACCTCCCTTAGGCACTAAGTGCATCCTGTGTGTCTTCACTATTTAATGCTAGGTGAGATGAACCGCAGCCTGAATGTCCAATGAAATATGCTGAAACAATTGAGTTCACTTTTAATTGTGTCATTTTTTTATGTGTCTCTCCCAAAATGAGAGACACTGGATGTCAGCCACATCCCCCACTGGTTGACAATACCAGCATATTCCCAAGCTAAGGAAGTATATAGTTTAAGTAACTACATTTTTATTAACTAGCAAACATGCTTAATTGTATGGACCCAACTAGTAATGCATTTAAGCAATACACATACACGGGAACACTAGACAAACATGCATTCTTGATAAAGCAAAATGATTTCTGATCTCAGTGGGAATTTTTGCTTAATTGCTGGTGCAGGATCAGCTGCCCTTGTACTCTGGGGCTGCTTTGCTTTGTCTGCTAGTGCAATACAATGCTAATGTTTTTTTTTGTAGACAAGTCCTGAGGAGAGTTTCCAGATTACACCTTACACTTGAATGTATTTCTGTTATTTATTGCACCACGGCTGTTCAGTAGCAAATAGCAAAACCTCATTTTATGAAGGACCCTCAACGATCACTAATTAAGGCTGTTGATTTTGTAAGTAAGTGATCTAAGTGAGGAAAGGGGTTAAGAGAGCTCTGGCTCTCCGCCACAAAGTGAGGGAATGGGAGAGTGCTGGTTGCGAGGGTCTTCCCCCAGATAATACCAGAATCAAGAGGTTTATCATACATTTCTTTCCATTTCTCCCTGAGGAGCAAGCCCCGATGAGGTCTCACCTAGGTGTTGTTTTATGCATAGCGAAGTCACAACAAAGAGTGAAATGTGAACATCTAATCTGCTTTGCTAATGCAAAATAACTTCTTTCTGTATGAAGCCTCACACAGATTTCAGCCAGTCAGATATAACAGACTAAAAATTGCTTTCAAAGGCTTAATTCAATTTCTGTGAGCTTGCTGTCAACTCCCAGAGAACAATGTGAGTGCCTCCCTGGTTTCCTGAAAGGAATACGTCTTTGGGATGAGCTCATTGATTTCAGATGCACTCTTACACATGTCAGTCAGCTCAGATGAATGCTTCATAATTGAATTACCTGGGGATTAGGCTACCTTATAAACAATGTATGTTGCCATTTACCAGGCATTTACATATCAGTGAAGTCTAAGGAAAATCCTTCTTCCACGTGCTGCTGTAAGCTTTCTCTTAGCAAGCAGGAGTATACACAAGGGCACACTTTTTTTAAAGAGGATACCCATTATGGATACAACAGTATGTAATAGCCCAGCTATGTTTTGCTCTAGTGTTCTTTGGCCCTTTTTGTACATGGGCGTACGTGGGTGTACAAAAAGCATTTGTTAATTGTTCCATTAACTTCTCACTTCTTGATGCATTCAATGGAATTAGGCACCAAGGAGCATGTGAAAATCCAAGCTAGAGGCCTGTCTCTTCAGACTCTCTGAAGATACCATTTCAAATGCCCTGTATACAGTTCTTTGCAGCTTCTTCTGAAGAAATGTCATTGCTAGCACAGAATATTGGCTGCACAGATTAATTTTTTTTTATTGTAGATTTCTCTCCTGTATTTACTACTGATGCCAATGGAACCTTGGGATACATGGTATTATACATGGGATCAGCACCAATTCCTGGGAAGCCAGGCTGTCAAGGCAGAAATGACTGTAAAGATAGAAAAGCAGTTGTATAAACTGATCCAAGTGTGCTTCCTTATATTGGAAGTGTAGTTGGGAATGTGCAAGATCTTACCAAGTGGCTTTATCGAATACCCTCCTTTATAGTGGTGTTATATTCAAGTAGTTAGGAATGACAATTCCTTTCATATAGATTGTTAGGATCATTATCAAGCAATAAAGCATCTGTAAAAAGAAACATGTTATTTGATTTGACTGGAAGTATCAAATGGATGTGGCTATTTGGAAAAAGGTCTTTTGACAGGAAACAAATATTCATCTCCCTACAGCAAGTGCAGTGAATGGTTTACTAATTCTTTATAAGAGGCGCTAATCTTTTTGTGCTTGTTCCCTCAAACAACTGGAAGAAATTGTTTATTTTCAATTACTCTGAAGCATCTTAACTACATTATTCAATTCAACTTTAATAATAATAATACTTATCACAAATGCAGCATTTTACATCTTCATGGTGGCCTACAGCATTAACAAAACATCCTGTACTCAAATTAAATATGTACACTACTACAGGTAAATATCTATTTCCTTTGCAGCTTTTGTGGTGTAATTTAAGATTACACAAGCATAACAGAAATCACATTCCTGTCATATGTCCAGGACCAGATCCAGGTCCTGGGATTTCTCCCTATTCTGTTTACATTCAGCTGTTGTTTGATGTAACTTTCTCATCAGATACTCCTGCCGAGGAAAATAGCTCTTTTGGGATAAAGTATGTCCAGTGCTCTTTTAGGAAACTATAAACTGGAAGCAGTTCTCCAGCCTGGGAAAGGAGATAGTTATTTTTACTCTTAAATTCCTCTAGGGGAGAGGCCCTCAGATATGAGTGCGACAAGAGCCGTTCAAGTACATAGTGAGAGAGAGCGAGAGGAGGAAAGCAGTGATTAATGCAGCTACACTACGAACTAGAAGATGAAACCAGCAAACCCAGCATGTTGACAGAAAGATTTCTTTTCAACTATGGTCACTTCCAAGGTAAACATACCAGTGGTGCTATTAACCCATTTTTCAAGGATCTCTGACAATAGCCATCACCACCAGCTAGGAATGACTGCTCCTCCTAAAGCAAATGGCAAGAGATAACCAGTACCAGTTGCTTTTCCCATGCTGCCTGGTATGCTCAAATCACTCCCAGGCTCCTCTCAGGTCTTGCTGGAAGTGACCAGTCTCCAGGGAAGCCTGCCAGAAATCACCTGAGTGTCAATGCCTCTCTCATGAACCAACTGGGAAAGAGCTGATCCACAATGAAGAACAGTACAGGAGTCTCTGCACTGTGCCACAGCCAGGACCCCAGAGCATTGCATCCTTTCCCTTCCTGCTCCGCAGAGATGCTAAAGACAAAACTGCGAAGCCAGGCCACTGCAGAGCCCCAGACAGCAACACATACAGCTCCACCACCAGCACCAGCAATGGTGGAAAGTGCGAATCAAACAGGCATATTCAAATACAGATATGGAAAGGTCATTTCTTCTTGACTTTTCATTTGACTTGGGAGCAGATGTGCTGGTCATGACTAATCCTCATGACACAAACCAAACAGCTCTGAAATTCGCAGCAGACTAGTGGGCATGAAGACGGACTCATAGCTGATTTTGCCTTTTGGTTATTTAAAGATGACAGAAACGTCTAGAAAATTCATGTAGTAAACTCAGCTATGTTTCTAGGAAGGTTATGCAGTTTTATACTTTGGGGTTTTTTTTTTGGTGGGGTATCTGTGAGACTGCGGACATAATTTATAGATGTATCAAACGGCAGCCTAAAGAACCCTGAAACATTTTCTGCACTGTGGACATTTCTCCTCAGGAGCTGTTTGTGCCTCGCTGTTCCTGTCAGGCAGGTTAATGTGCCTCTAAATTTCACCAGACAGAAAATGTATTACAGTGTCAGCTGCAGTAGAGAATGACAAACACAGACTGATGGTGGTACTATCAGACACCTCGAGGTTGCTTTCAGTAAGCACAGGTGGAGAAAATAGCCTGCCTTGGTTCCAACAAAATATCCAAAGGGCGTGGCCATCTCGAGGACATACTAAGATGAGATCAGCAACTTGTAAAAGCACTCATTAATCTCTCTAAAATAAGCCTCCCAGGTTCTTGAAGGGAGGGCATGTTGAGGTGGGATTTGTGCAATCTGCTTATAGGCAGAAAACCAATTTAGAAACAGTGTTTGGCATTGAACAACTTCTGCTGTTTTGAAATCCCCTTCCACCAGTCCATCACCCAAGCAGATGCAGCCTGTGCAGAACAGGGAGCTTGCTGGCTCCCATGAGTGGCTGGAACCTGCTGAAATGGGGCACGCTCTGCAGCGAGGGTGCCTGCATGCTGCCAAGGTGGTCATCTTGCTGTGGACCAGGGGAGCTCCTAGCATCTTCCCCTGCTTTTTGGACCCAGCCTCATAGCTGCCTGTGTTGCAGATGTGTCAATCTGCGTGGGATTAGCTGGAGATACCCGAGTGTGTTACTCCCTTTAAATGAGAAGACCAATGCCTTTAGCTTTGTTCACATTGACTTCAGCTTTTGTACTGAAAGAGGTAAGTTCACTCCCTGCACATGTCCTAACTGCAATTAGGATCATACAGAAATTGTGTTTATCTTTCTAGAACTGGGACATTCAAGCCACAATATTTCTTGGTTTTGTACTTAGGTTCTTGGCTGTTACATCCAGGCCCAGGTACAGAATGATGATATCTCCTTTACTGATGGTCCCAGGGGCAGACTACACCATTGACTGAGTAGCTGGAATCATAGATCTGGAATGAAACTGGGTGCAGAGAGGGAGTATTCCAGCTCTTGTCTTCTCTGGCTGCTCTGGGAGTTGTTACAGAGAATTTTTTTTTTTTTCCCTGACTGATGCCTCTAGCTTCTTCCACTGTGAGATTCTAGTCTGCCTGCAGAGCTGGATTTATTCCTCTTGGGTTTTTTTTAAATCCTTTTTGTTTTAAGTCTAAAGAGTGAAAAGAAAAATACTAAAGCAATTGCAATCAGCACTCATTTGTCTATCTATATATCTTTATCTAGTCAATGATGCCTTTTTTTTTTGCATAGATCTCAAAGAAATGGATGGTGGATGCAGGGCAATGAGTGAATACCTCCAGCCAGGCACTAAAAAGGCTTAGAGGTAAAAAAAGTCATTTCTAAGCAAACTGGTTTTGATCTAATGACAAAGATCTCTATCAAACAGTGCAGATAGTCTGGACAACCTGTCTGCATTGTGCTTGTTCTTCTTCATCCCTCCTGGTGCAACACAGAGGACCAGAAGCTCAGCAGCACAAACATCTGTCTGTGGTGTACCTCCCCACATAAGCTGCCGTGGGAGCTACGGTGGGTAACCCATCAGTTTCAGTCAGATTTGTGGTAAGTCTATTCCGTGAGTAATCTGCAAATTCTTTGAAATCTCTGGCTTTCTGGATTCCTTCAGAGTCCTTTCCTTCACACTATAAACAAAGACAAACACTGTAAAAAAGATTTACTGGAAGAACGGTATCCATCTGCTGCTACATCTCCACAAACCCACACTCAATAGGTTGAGATTAAGCAGTTGGACAGACAAGATAGCCAATGAATCAGCAAACATAGCTGTAGCATAAATAAAACCAGTGTGTGAAGGCAGTTAATGAGAAATGGGTCTGTTTCTCAAAATCCCTGAAGTTCTCCCCAGAAGCCTGAGGGGTCTTTTTCTCTAGTTGCATTCTTCCTGACCCTACCACTGCCTTGGCACCCAGCCTTTTCTCTTTCCCAAACAATCAGACTGGCTTAAAAGCCCCAAACCAAAACAAAAGGTTGTGTTCTTTTCAAAATCAGTATGTTTATTTTCCTGTGAAAATCAGAAATGTGGTTTTTGAAAAAAGAAAAAAAAAAAAGAAATGAAATGAAAAATTAGCCTTTAACTGTTCAGGTAACCATTTGGTTCCACAGCTATACTCTCATTAAATCATCAGCTATCATAGGACTATGATGGAAGGTAAGAGCTGGTAATGTTGAGATGTCACATTAAATCACAGTTGTCAGAGGAAGGCTGGAAGAGGCAGCTGCAAGTGAGTCCTTTGAAAGGCCCCGTCCAGGGGAGGGTTTGCTCGCCATTTGGGGTGTTGTGTTACGTGCTGGGGATCTGCAGCTCAGAAGCAAGGGGAAGGAACTGCTGCAGCCTCTGTCAGACCACGTGGCTCAAACTCATTTATCACCAATCTCAGCAAGGATGCTGCAGAACAAGAGGAGAAATACTTCCTTCTTGCAGCCTGTGCACAGTGCCTTTCAGCAAACCTGCCTTGGCCCAGTCTCCTGTGTGCATGGTTAGAGTGAAGCCGGTTTAGAGACATACTTATTTGTCCAGAAAGGATGGGGAGGGTGGAGCAGGCAAGCTTGCTGTTCTGTCACCCACAATGTGTTTGTCCTGTTGCCGGAAGACTACACTTCTTGTGCAACATAACATGACAATAAACAAACATTTAATGCCTTGAGGAAAGAAATAAATGCACTAGTGCTCAGAGTAGATCTTAGTACACTGCTGGTGAGGCCCTGAGGAAAAGATGCCTATTTTTATATCTGTGTTGCAGGCGGGAGGCCAAGCCACCACTCCAGGGCAAGCATGCCACCAAGGCCACTCTTTCCTGTATGCAAGTTGTGTTCTCCGCCATGCTTACAGCCATGGTGTCACCTGCTATTCTCTAACAGAGGGTTTTTCCTCCTCATGGTGGGATGACTATGTGTGGATGCTGAGCATCGCTTATCACAACCAGGTTAAAGCACACATTTGTGTGAGGCTTTCACTGCCCACTGAAAAGACAGGCAGAGGGCTACGGAGGGGTCAGAGAGAAGCCACTTCACAGCATCTTTTGGGGCTGTTTTCTTTGGTGGATTTAGGTTACCATATATCACTGCCTCTTTAAAGGCCCTGTGTAACAACTTCTCACTGTTGTTTCTCAGGGCATAGATTTAACACTCATTGGCATCCCACTACCCTTCATTCCACACACCCTTTACCATAGGGGATGGAGTCTTCAGTAGCAAGCTTTGCCTTCAGGCCACCAAAATGTGAAACCTCTAATGTGCTCACAGGCTGGCTTTGCCTTTCCATCCCTAAGGGCATTAAGGTCCAGAACCTGCTCCCTTGGGTGACTCCAAAGGCCATTAAAATTAGTGGAAAGGCATGCTGTAGGCAGTGACAGGATCAGGTGGGCAATAGCTTCATAATTGAAAGGACTTAAAAAATTCACGATCAGTTTGTCAGGGGTGGAAACTCATTAGCAGGCAACTGATTTTTGAGATGCTGCCAGCCCAACCTTCAGAAAGCATCCCTAGTTCCCCATGTGCCAGCAAGGTCGAAGTGTGTTTGTTGTGCCTGAAATGAATCCCATGTGCATCGTATTGTAACGGTCAGCACCCAAAGGCTTTACAAGTTTGTGGAACTCATTCCCAAAACTTTGTCTCCAGAGTGTTGGTTGAAATGCTTTGTCATGTACAACTTAGATCTTTTTTGCTGGAAGTCCTCGTGGTTACCCCCGCTGCTTTACTGAGCACATATTGTTACTATTTCTGAGAAACAGCATCTCACTAAGTTCTTCCCCTAGTCTAAGAATAGAAGGTTTTCAGGGAAATGGCTTTATTGCAGAGTGGCCTTAAAGCAAAAATCTAACTGTCCCTGTTCAAGACAGAGGGTTTCCAAGTTTGTTAAAAAATAGGTGCATTTGACAATTTTACTGTAACTTATTATGAGTGTGAAATAAAATAGGGGGATTTTTGTGGTTTGGCTTGCATTTCTGCTCTTATATATGGTAATTAAATGTAAAAAAATGCCAATTAGAAACAAACTTTGGCAAAAGATTAGTCAAAATATGCGCAGTTGAATTTTTTAGAGGCTTGAGGGGGCATTCCTTTGACATTTGCTTTTTAAAAAAATGCCTTAAAATATGACACTTCAAAAGCAGCTGCTTTATGTGTTCACAAAGCAGTTTCCATATGCAAAGTTCATGTTAGCATGTCAGGCGTACAAACGTGTATTCGCCCAAATGACCATAACCATTGGTAATAGGTTAAATAATTATTTGCATAGGGCTTTCTAAAGACTGATGGATCTCTGTTAGTGGTCAGTTTATACATAATAATTAAGGACAGAAGATGAACTTTACTGTAATAAATGCCCCTCTCCAATGCGGTGTGCAAGGAAATGAGCTAGTTTTGGTGCTGTGAAAAAGAACAAGAGATCTTATACAGCTGTTAGGATTTTCTGGCTTTTCTTACCTATTTGGGTAAACACAATTGTGCCTTGACCTGGTTGCATAACTTTTCTGTATCTCGTTTTCCTCATTTGTGGAGTGGGAATAACCATCGTTCTAAGTGCCATCCAATATAACAAAGCAAAGTACTCCAGGAGTGTGGAAAATCATTAGGGAAAAGGGTTGTTTCTTGTAATGTATAAAAATTGCCTAATTAGCTACTGCTGTTGTGAAAGATAGGAAGGCACAGTGCTCAGATGGAGTGAGAACTCATAAAGTTTTTTTTGTTATTAAAAATATTGTTTAAAATAAGATGAAGGATCAGATGTGCTATTTCAGGAACGGGTTGTGCCCAGCCTGCCATGCTTTGTTTCTGTCCTGTGGGCCTTTGCGCTCTCAGTAGGCAGCAGTCCCAGCTATGATCTGTCCCTGCTCCTGCCAGAAGGCTCTTTCCAGAGATGGTTCCACACCTGCCTTGGGGACCACTCAGCTGCTGGGCCATAACAGCCCTTCTTGCTAGAAAAAAATGCAGCTTCTGAGAGCAAAACCATCTGCTCTGAGAAAACCCCTGCAGGAAAGTCAGGCAAGCGTGAGGCCTCATGGGGACTGGGAGTGTTAGTGCAATATACAGTCATCACTCGAGACAATTAAGAAATCTGCTCACAGGAGAAGAGATGGTAAACACAGTTTTGTGCACTACCCGGTGTTTATCATAGAGATTTTGAATTTAAAAGATACATTAACATGCAGTTTCTGAGCAGCAGTCAGGAAGTAGGTACAGAGCTGTGTCCAACCAGGATAGAGGTCTGGTTTCAGCAAGAACAAGGAGGTGTGACTTGTGACAATACATTCATGCACCAAGATCCCTTTGCTAGACTGCAGCTCTCTTCCCCTGATCAGAAGCCTACCCGAATGTGGAGATGTTCTCAGTTCAGCTCCCTTTCTCCCCAACTTTCTGCCTGCTCTGAACCTTATAGCTTAGCTATTTGCTTTCAAGTTTGCAGTACTTTCTGGCCCCTGCAGCAGTGGTGCCTGGGTGCTGCTGTGAGCTGCTCTGCTGGGTGAGGGAGCCTGGCTGCCCTGTCTGGGTAGGAAAAAACATATTTCTTCCCACCCAGCCCTATCACCAAATTGTTCCCAGTATGGACTGGTCTGCAACTGTCCAGATGCAGAATCAACAAGATGGGTGCATTTGGAGTTTTTCCTCCAAATAACTAGAGATCTGCACTAAAGTTCATGCCTAGTGGTTTTATAACAAATATCAATATTGCTATAAAAATTAAATATTAAATATAATTATCACAGTAGAATCTTCCAGTCACTAACTGCAGACCAGTGACCCTTGGCATCTCAAGGTACTAGGGTGAAAGGAAGAGGATAGGGGGAGGAAGAAAGAAAACATAAGATTCAGACATTTTCATAATTAAAAGAGGAATATAACCTGAATATCCAATCATGGACCTTAACATCCAGATGCACACACTTCTAAAGAAGATAATAAATAAATAAATAAAGACGCAATTGCCCTCAAGCATTTTGGCACATCTTCATTCCTTTAAAGCCCAGAGGACTTGATGGAGAATTTTCATGGCAGTGTTTGCAAGGAATGTGTTGCAGTGCTGGAGGGACAATTTTTCCATTCAGTTCTTTGCCACTCTGGTTGTGAGCACCAATGAGGTGCTTTTTTTCCTAAACGTCATTTTTGGTTTGTTGGTTTTGGTGATGGTAGTGCTGCAGGAGTAGTGCCTTTCCCAGGTGATGTGCTGAAGGCTGCCTCTCTCTTGGCGGGAGACAGGAACTGTCATAACCAACTGGAGGGAGCACCCATCTTGTTCAGGTCCCTGTATCTGGCAGTCCCCTCCATGGACTGCTTAGGAAGGATACGACAGTAACCCAGTGGAAAGCAATTACAAACTGCCCTGCTCCACATTTTATAGATTTACAGAATCACAGAATCAATCATGGAATCACAGAATGATTGGGGTTGGAAGGGACCTCTGGAGATGACCTAGTCCATCTCCCCTGCCAAAGCAGGTTCACCTAAAGCAGGTTGCACAGGATTACATCCAGACAAATGTTAGTATCTCCAGAGAAGGACATATTCAAGGAGATATTCCTCTGCATCTCTCTTTGAAAACTGCCATGGAAGGAGATTTCCCACCTTCTTCAGATTTCCCTCTTTCTTTATAACATTTACTTTCATCCTTTGGCAGAGTTTCACCGGCCATGAGCCCATTCTTTGGGAAAGCAGTTTCATTTTCCCTTTGTACTATTTGGTTCATCACTCATGTGGGACCAGATGCTGAACTAGGAGAAAGCAGTTTAAAGCTTCTCCAAACTAAAACCTTCTTTTACAACTCACCCTTTCAGGTCTTGTCAGCAGCTCCAGGAATCACCAGAGCATATTGAAAAGCAATTTGTGACATCTGCATTCAGCAATTTAAGTCTAGGTCTTGCCAGAAACAGCTTAAACTGGAAGAGCATTAGAAGGTTAAAAGGACAAAGCTGCACAGAGTAAGTTCTCCACAGGGATCCAATATTACTTGGTTGCATGGTCTTGGAGGTAGAGGGAGGTTAAGGAATAATTGCAGGCATACCATTGAGCATGGCTGAGAGTCACTCTCCTGTTGCCATCCAAACTGGGCATGGAAGAAGCTGAATCTTAAGAAAGATCCTTGAGCCACACACACATCCCTTTGGGCACAGGGCCACAGCTAGACCGCCTGCCCACCAGTCTTGTCCTCCTGAGTGGTGTAGGATGCATGGAGGTCGGTGCTTCCCTCTGAGCCCCCATCCTGGCCTGAGCAGATCCTCCATCCCATCCCTCCCATCTACCCCACCATCTGCTTGGTCCCTGACAGCCTACAGTCTCAGCAGTGCTCCCTGCAGTGGAGCAGAGCATGGGTGAAGGCAGGGACCCCTTCCTCTGCATGCTGTGCCTGCAGGGGGGAAGGAAGCTTTGCTTGATAGTGGGGTGGTGATGAGAAGCTTCATGACTGCAACTCTCTGCACAGAGGGGAAAGAGAAATCAGACACAGTTGGTTTTGTTCTTTTCCTCTTCTCCATTATACTGCCACTGCTGAGCAGTTTAAATAGTTTAAGTGTTTTTAAATTGTATTTTACAGAGTAGGCTATGATCTTAATGTGTAACATTTTACAAAACTATGTCAGTTAAAATTCTGTTGCTATAATTCTGAACTGAAATGTTCTTCTACACTGTTTGAAATCAAAACCAGCTCTTCTTTCTGGCATACAGGAACTAGAAAAGCAGGAAAGAAAACAACTCTGTCTTGTAAAGAAAGACCACTCAACACTCATAAAGTACAAGAAAGAAACATCAGTCAGAGGAAAAGAGATTTGATTTTAAAAGCTTATCTGTGTCATTCGTAACACAGGTAGATAATTTACTTACCTATTTGAGCTGAAGTCATATTATTTTCATTTACTCAACTGAAAACAGTTTGATCCCTACTTTGTTACATGTGACCATGTTACATACATGTTGCATATAACCACATGGCAACAAACAGAGAACAAACTAAAGGAAACTTGGCCTGGGTTTGAAGTTTTCCTTCTGAGAGGTGAAGTTTTGCTGCCCTGAAAACCTGATTTCATGCCATGTATGTTAGAATCATCAGTAGCTTGCTAGCAGGTACAGTTGGGAGATTAAATAAAAAAAAAAAAAAGAAAAGAGAACAGGTTAATATCAATTAAAGAAAATTCCTTGTCCATCAACAGCCTGCAGAGACCAGCAAGAACATCCCTGTACAAGAGCCAGCAACGCGTGCAGCACTACTTTGGATTTTTTCTCTTTCCAGATATGATTTGTTCCACATGCTGTTTACCCACTGACTCTTCCAAACCATGTCTTGGCTAGAAGGCAGGTGATGACAGATCATGGAAGAAGCAGAAGAATTTTGCAGCTTGTCTTGGCTGTACTGAATATGCCCTCATACTTGGAACAAATCAAATCAAAAGCTTTGTGCCATTAACAAACTGTGGCAAGTCCAGTGAGCCTTTCATCTCTGGCAGGGACTGGAAACATGCACCAGGACTATAAACAACAGAGAGTAATAGGATGAGTTCAGTGCTTTGACACTCATAGTGGAGAAAAAGGGGTATGGGCTGGCTTTTTGAGTAAAGTACACAAGTGTTCTTTACTCTGGATGGGTGGCAGGGAACAGGGAGGGGTTGTTCTCCATGACCAGTATGTTTCACGTGTCTTTCTTTACTGCCTGCTTGGGAGCTGCCCTTGGAACAACAACAGTGCCCTCATATTTCTCCAGTTTTCAAAATGATACACAAACTTCTCCAGAAAATTCCTTATCCTACAAGACACTGGGATGTCTCTTGCTGAAGACACACTCTGGGAAGTAGCTGATGAGTATGGAGAAGTTTATCTGTTTCATTGGTGAAATTTCACAATTGCACTAGGTATCAAAACTTCACAGTCAGTAACATCAAAGTAACACCACCATGAAAATGCATAAATTACAGCTTATGCAGCACAAACCTAATCTTTTATAAACAGACACGAGGAAAACTCACTCTTTTGCAAGTTGTCCTTACTCTGGAATATGCAAAGAGAAGAAACCATACACCTCTGTCTCCACTGGCTCCCTTGGAGAGTAGAAGAGCTATGTGCTTCCTCATTAATATCTTCTCTTCTCTGGGCACCACTGAGGGAAAGCCCAAGATTTCGTATGACTGGGATCTCAGCAGTGGATGTGAAAGGCTAAGAAAATAGGTGCAGAAATGTGACAGCTGGAGGCTGCATGGCTCTAGTGGCCCTGTTTCTGTCCCTCCGTGCACACATCCAGAAAGGGCAGTACAAGCCACAGGACCAAGCCTGAACATGAACTCAATAGCGGCTGAATAAATGTTCACGGATTTACGTCAGTGTGTTATTTTTGCTGTTGGACCCCGCTGAAATTGTTTGACCTGGAAGTCACAGAACATCTCCCCAGCTGGGAACAGAACAGCAGTGAAGGGTGTGATCTATATAAAAATCTAAGAGAAAGGAAGAAATTTGTTGACGTATATTTATGTGCCTGTGCCAAAAGATCAAGTCTACAAAATCACTGGATTGTTACACCAGTAGGATATGTCTGTAGCTAAAGTGGAATAGAGACAGAGATGAAAAAATTGCGTTCCTGTTGTGCCATGAAGTTCACCTAATTCATCTCTATGAAAATGTACATCCATTTTCTGCAACTCATTTCCTAGGTTTTGGCTGTTTTTTAATATTCCAAGAAATGAAACTCCCTCCCTTTCCCATGAAAAGTTACTTTGCAAGCAACTTTGCCTGTACTTGTGGGGTTTGTTTTTTAATTTTTGGAAGTTCAGGCAAACTTCTGAAGATCCTGGTTTTATCTCATCGCTAATAAATACATGATTCTTATTCTCACTTAATGCCTGAATCTTTCAAAAATCTGCAGATAACCAGCCCTTAACCGATAGGGTCCTTTCAATTAGACTTTTCAGTAACAGGATTATTTTGTTCTGCCTGAATTCTACCAGTTTCTGCCTGGTAATACAATACAACAATTCCTTAAACCCCAGCCATCAGCTACTCTGTGGGTTTGTTTCCTATGACAAATCAGTGTCTGTGATTGCTTCTTGGCTGGTTTAAGAGTCTAGAATACTTTAGATGTCATTGGAGGTCATCAGGATTTACTTTTAGGGAAAACTAAAATAATCCAGCACTTCAAAGGTGTTAGAATCTGGCCATTTACTGATATGAATATTCTACTCAGCTACACCCTCTTATCCAGCTATTTGACATGCATGTTTCCTTTCCTGACTTAAAAGCTGTGAGTACATCAAAGGCTGTCCAAGGAATGAGCTAACACAATGCCACAGGCCCACATTACCTGAACTTAGCACAACCTTCATCCCACATCTCTGTCTTTCAAGTTATTTCCCTGGTAGGACTTACCGATGCAGTCATCCAGGATCCAGCTGTGTTGCTTCTGGGAATAATTCGTAAAAAAATATTTGTAACCTAAAACGTGGTAAAATTCCTGCCTTCTTTGAGATTGTCTCTTTATCAGGTTGTGATCTGCAGTTTGGAGTTGGCATATCAGTATTTCCTTGCATGTGCCAGCATCAAAGGGAAGTACATGCTCCTGTCTCCAAATAAGAGACGTTTTCCATATGTGCGCTCTCCTCTCTGTCCTGCCTAATGACTATACATTAAGATAATATGCGGGAAAGGTTGCAACATTTTGCAGCATATGTCTGCACAAGTGAGAAGCATGTCTCACACCTGCTTCTTGGCTTTGGGACATTATTCCTCATAACTCTTTTACAGCCTGGCTGGCTCGTGGTGCTGCAGGCTTCAAATGGCAAGCCAGGGCAGCAAAGCAAGCCTTTCCCTGCTTGGGGCGGCAAGATATGCAGAAGCCTGCAGTCCCTTCTCTGGTCTTGTGCTCACTGGGGAAGGGGTGCTCTGTGGGAGCTAATGGCCTGTGCCCTCCAAAACAACACTGCCAAACCACCTCCAAAGGAGGCTTACGATTATTCCCATGGAAAAATGGTTACAACTGATATTCTCATTTGAAATTCAGAAACCTGGTTTGAAATAGAGACCATTTTCCTTTAAATAAATGTAGAGCAGTGTTAGAGCAGGGTTACATCTGTCACAGACAAAAATGCTCTATTTATGCCTTATTGTAATCCATTCACTGGTTTATGGTCCTCGTGTCCTTCAGGGAGTGTTGGAAACCCACACGGTGTTCCCGAGCGCTACAGTTTGCATTCGGATCTCTGATTCTGTTGACAGATGGGTACAATCACACGCAGCAGTCAGACAGCTCCCTCTTGACTCTGTATTGGAGGAGCAGCGAGAGGGCAAATTATTTCAGCTGAGGTCAGCATTAACTTAAGCTCAAAATAACTCCCTCCAGATCCACCTGTTTCAGACAGAAGCATGCAAACAAGTGGTGGTCTTTGGTGAATTGTAGCCACTTCCCTATTTCACATCCCATTTTGGGGTTTTGCCATCACAGATGTAGACAGCAAACATGTACTCGATTAAACAAAAAATGCTGCAATCAGCCTGATAAATAAAAGGAATAATAATAAAAAAATGCCCTCACTCTGTAATGTAATGTGTTAGCAAACACATATTTCCCATTTAATGTATAAGCATTGAACATGTAAATGCAGGGATTTCCTGGATGCTTCAGGGAAAACATAAACTTTCTTGAGAGGAATCCATTAAAAAAAGTGTCTGATGAGTGCATTGGTGTTAAATTAAACAAAGGTTTCTGAGAAGATACCCTTTAAACAAGAGTTTCCAGATTCTCTTCGTTTCAGTTGCTGAGAGTATCAACTTCCTCCTTCCCTGTCTTTCTATATAAAAAGAAATGCTTCTTGTTTCATTCCTTATAAAGGGCCATTCCTAATAAATCTGAATGGTTCCAAGGAAATGCATTGAATCACTGACCCACATTCCTCATCACCCTGTGGTTTGAGATCCACTCATCCTCCAGAGCAGGGACTACTCCGACCACATTCCACCCAAGCTCAGGTCAGAGGGCTTCTGGCCTCACTGTACCTTGTGGGGATCATCCAGAAACAGAATCCTTTTTTTGTCAGCTCCCATTATCGATACTGATGTGAACTGGTTGGTGTCTAGCAAGCCCTTCACAACTGCTTCTCAGATAAAGTCACCTGGAGTTTACGAAGAGGATCTCAGAAGGGCTTGGGAAGCAAGAATGGGACTCTGCTCTTGAAACTGTCATTGCTCTTGGAATAAACCTTAGTAGCAAAATCTGTTCCACTTTACATTCTCTTAAAAATTAAAATTTGAGAACTGGGAGATTTTTCCCTGAGTAACCACAAAGCTTCTTATAGCTGGAGGCCAAAGCTGAGGAGAGGTACCACCATGTTAACCTTGGGCGGCTTTGATATTTTTATTGGCTGTGTTCTCAGAAAATAATGGTATTAGCAGCTCTGACTTAAAATACCGAGCACTGCGGCTCCCTCACAGCAGGTAAACAATCTGTGCAACTGGGCACAAATGCTGATAACAAGGCCTCCTTCCAATTAGGAGGCAACAAAACAAACTGCATCAGCAAAAATTCCTGCAAGGATATTCCTTAAGGCTTCTTTGTGCTCTCTATAAAACACAAACATTTTTACCATGCAGTACACCCAAATTCATCAGCTGCCCACAGGAATACTTAAGCACTGCTGCTTTGTGAAACTGCACAGAAAAGATTGCCTGGTGCTGTTGCAACTAAACCTTAGGGTCAGAGCCAGAGGGACACATTTGCATAGGAGAGACACAGACAGACATGTACAGACACAGAACTGCAGCCTCTCTGTGTAAAGGGAGTTTGCTGGTGTAAGCTAAAACCTCTGTGTAAACATCTGAATTTTCAGAAAGCTGCTTGAATGGCATGCACTTGAAAAACAGATGTGTTTTGAGAGCAGCCACAATAAATATCAAATGTGGGTGACATGTGGGTCTGAGATGGCACCGTCACAGACATCCTGCCCTTGGTCTCCTTCTATCTGAAGATGGAGGGCTGGCTTTTAACACTGCAGAAAGACAGGAGTGCTCCTAGAGATAAGCAGAACAAAAATCTTGCAGATGCTTTTTCATCAACGTCCATACAGTTCTCAAGCACAGACAATTACATTGTTTGACTGTCTGAGGCATTTCTTACATTGTCAGAGCTGCTTGCCCCCTCTGTAAGCTTCCCTGGTGATGGTGCATCCTGTGGGTCTGTGATCTCTACCTTTCCTAAAGGTCCAATTTACAGTCATTGGCAGCATGTCAATGCCGTGCACATGCAAAGCAGTTGGATTTCAGCCTTGGACTGGAGTGGTGAGAAAGGAATGAAGGGAACCAAGTTGGAACTAAGATCATGAATTATCAGACTCAGTCACTGGCTGTATTTGAGGCTTATTCCTGATATTTGGAAGGTCACCTGTGAATGGCATTGATGACTCTTGGAAGAATTACTGAGGAACAATTTCTTGAGGTATGATGGGGTTCTAGGGATAAAACACATCATCAAAGGTGAAAAATAGACTAAATATAGGAGTTTATAAGATGACACATTACTTGATGGATGTTAGTGTTGGTACCACTGGAAAATACCTTTTTTTTTTTTTTTTACAGTATGCAGGCTTGGCCACTTTCTTCATATTGCCTAAAGGAGTGTTTCTACTGCTAACCTGGATGCAAAGGGCACACCTCCCACTCCGTCAGTGCAGTCAAGCTAAGGACTTCCAGGCCAGAGATTTAGTTTGCCTGCTAAGGGTAACAACGCTGACTCTGGAAGACTGGAGTTCAGTGGCAGGGAATTCTATTTGCCAAAAATGGGGCTTAACAGCCAGTTTGGCTGTGATCTTGACAGCCATTTCTATCAAACTGAACTGAATGATATTCAGCAGGACTCTATCTAGGCACAAGACATGAGATTTATAACAATCTCTTGGAATTGTTTTGTAAATGCTTTGTAAATGGCTCCTTTGTTTGCACATAACCTTCTTCAGTGGAGATACTGAGCATCATTCAAGTGATGTAGCTGTCTTTGAATGGGGTAAATATGAGCTAATCTCCTTTCCAGTGTCAACGGCCTTTACTGCAGCTCACAGTAGGAATGGTCCCTTCAATTAGAGTAAGGATTCATGATTATGCTGAAAGTTGATAGCTCAGCACACCTGTGTCTATGCCGAAAGTCTGTATGGGATGCCTGGACAGTAGCCCAAGTGGGGGATGAAAAACTGTGGTTCGTCTGGGTAAGATACCCAGCCAAGTCCCCAGAATTAGTTGCAACCCAGGAGGCACAGTAGTTCAGGGTGAATGCTTGTGTTTAGATATGGGTATGAGACTTAGACACCTCTGCCATGTTCAAATGACTGTCTGACAGTATTAGAAGGCTGGGTTGAGTGTGAAATGTTCTGTATCAACAAGATCAGCTCTTATGCAAACAGCGTGCCCATGACTTTGTTTCAGAGTAGAGTAATTAGCAGGTTCATAGCCTTTAACAGTGAAGCAGCAAGCAGAAAGAGAATTCATGTATATTTTCTGCAGGGAGTTCGCCCTCCTGGAGAAGGATGCACTGGACTCCCTTAGATGTTCAAGATTTTTTAGGGATGGGGTTAAATTGTCTTTTAAACATGGGATTTATGACCAAGGTCACCTGAGAATCCACCCTGTGCATATGTTAGACCTTCAGTGGTTGAAGCGTGGTTTTCCCATGTGTGGATGGGGTATAGGATGGAAAAGTAGTTGCAGTTTATCTTAAGGCCAGTATTGCTGGGCTCCAATGATAACACAGAGGCCATCAAAGCTGTAAAATAACTAGTAAGAATTGTTCTAATGGTCCCCCTCTTGAGGGCTAACAAAAAAATGATTACATGAAAACAAGAAAAGAAATAGGTGGTGTCAAGTGGTGGAAGGTTGAGATGTGTTTCAGTAAAGATCGAAGGCAGTCTATACATGAGGTGTGAGGTGTGGCTTCTGAAAACCCCACCTGTCTTTATGAAAGCGGGCTGTTGTACAAAGTGAAATACTACAGACATTTCTAAGGGCACAAGCAAAGTCAAAGGTAAAGTTAGGGAGGAAAACCCAGGTTATCTGATCTTCACTACAGTGACAGGCAACAAGAGCAATCCTTGGATAGAATGCTCAAAAGGGTGCACATCCAGAGCCTACAGCAGGAAGCGTTAGCCTGCTTCAAGAAAGGAAAGAATCAAAATCTATAAAGGGCTTTATTGAATAGGATGAAACGGATGCCCCATCAGGATTTAATAATACAGGATTGTTGCAAACACATTTCATACTGTCGAGGATCTCCACAATTTCCTTTGATTAAAAAAGAACTTTTTGGTGGAGCAGTCCAGAATATTTGTTGAAAAATAGTCATAAAAACATTGTTTTAGCAAAAACATTCATATTTGTGTGCGTGTGCGCATGTGCATGCCTAGGTATATTTGAGCTGACATGCATGAAATTTTTCAGAAATCAAATCATAGGTTTTGAACTGATCTATTTTCAACACTAGTGCTCAATTTACAGACTTCTATTGCTTTTCAAGGGTTCTTCATGTGCAAGCAGATTAATCGTAACAGTTCTGCAGTTTCAGAGAGGTGTTCGCATGTCACATAAAGATTATGTCCTATTGAAGACTTTTTGTGATTCTTTTTGCTTTTATTGAGACTATCAAAAGAAAAGCGTACAAGAGTTAAAACCTGACTGTTTTGATTTTCACACAAACCTTTGTGCCTGGAAGCTGCCAGAGATATATTTGTTATGAGAGAAAAGAGGAAAGCACCTTGCATATCGCCCTTGGAAATTTCCACTGATACATGCGCAGCTATTTCTAATTGCTGCAGCTATGCAGTGGAAATGTGAGTCCTCTCTTTCTTTTTCAACAGAATAATGGCAAGCGGATGACATGACTGAAAGACATCAGTGATTGTCTTGTTATAACTGTGGTAGTACAAGGACATGGGTAAGACAAAGCATTTGTTTAGAGCTGCCCTCACAAACAAAGCACCCCTGTTGTGTGCTCATGTCTTCCCATGAGCTTTTTTTCTGAGATCCACCCTGCCACAGTGAAGGTGCATTTAGCAGCAGTTGGTGCTGGGTTCCTCACTACTCTCTGTAACTCTGAGACTTGCCCCTACAGGCTGTCTTTTATTAGACTAAATGGTATGGCTGGAAAAGATCAGACAAGGTTTCTATCACATAGCACCTTTGCTAGGTCTGATACATAGCAGCTGACTTCAGAGCTAAATGCAAAACAAAACCAGTTGCTTAGAATTTGGTCCCTCTATTTACGTTGCTCTCTTACCATAACACTGCTTTCAGTCATTTTCTCTTGCTGCAGTCAGCTGGTGTGATACTGAAGCCTGAAATATTTGCCCAAAAGAGTCTGTTCAAGTGCAGCATCTGGGAGAGGACAGGAGCAATAAACAGGCCAAATTTACTGCTTTGGGAAGTGGACAAAACCTAATTGGTGCCAACAGTGAGCTCAGCTATGGGCACAACAGTGGGAAGGACTGAGCAAAGAAGGGTGTAAGTACTTGGGAGCTAAGTTTATAACTTCTTAGGCAGGTATTATCCATCATTCACTCTATTTATACATGTGTTAAAGGGGACATCCTGGCAGCAAATAAAATGAAGCTACAGCATCTGTTACTGTGGGGCTGTTTTATTGGGATGCTTCCCTTGATTAACAGCAGGACCAGGATGTCTCAGCAGCCCACTGCTCTGCTTCTGTAAAAGCAAGACCCTCCCAGAACCCTCAAGCCTTCCTCTTTCTTTAAATGGTTCCTGTCCCTTTAGTTTTCTCCACACTTCCCCAGTTGAAATGTTCCAGCCCTGGACATGGGAAGTGGTGCACAGCTGCGTGCCCAACTTTCCAGCCTGCCGCCATGATGGCTGGTGCTGCTGGTTAAAACCTTGGAAACAGATTTCTAATTTAGATTTCTAGCCAAGCTGTGGCCTATTTTAAGCCTTTAAAAGAACTCTGAACCTCATATAGATCCCTGTTCCCTTGGAGTAAACTGGTGGCAGCAGCACAACCAAGCTTCCCAGTGTCAGCCCTGGGTAAAAAAGGAGGAGAGGGGATCAGGATCCTGCCTGTTGTGTTACTGTTCACACAGAGGATAGAGTAACTTCAAGTTGTGTTCCAGACTCTCATCAGAGGCAGACCCTCTGCTGTTTTGACAATTTAATAAAAAATAAATGTATCTTTTCCTTCTCTCCAGATGTGTTAAGAGATACACAGATCAGCAGCTTTACAGTCAGATCCCTGAATGAACGTGCAAAGAAGATAAGGGTGCAAAGAGCCTTTCCTTGTTCTCTCCAGAACATGTCACAGGTGGTCCCAATACCCAGGATGTCCCTGCTACCTACCCTGCTGGCCCACAGGACCTAATGGCTGGGCTGGGGAGGGAGTGCACAGGCACTGGAAGCCCCCACAACCAGCTGAGTCCTGGCAAGGGGCCATGCTTCCTTTTCTAGAGCGGTCCTGTTGCAGGTCATCATGGCACTGTTATCAGCCCTCTCCCAGAAACCCTTGGCATCTTGCACAAAGTATGGTCCCACTAGCCCAGTGCTCTTTGTCTGGCAGGGTAAGAGGAGGCAGCAGGCAGGGAAAACCATATGAGCCTGGCTATCACCTCCTGCCCACAGAAGTATTTCCCAGTCAGGAATATATCTGGTTGGGAAATAAGAAGGTTTTTATGAACTCAGAGCAGTGAAATTCTGTGGTGGACTTTGAAAAATAGTAAGGACAAAAACTGAGCTGGTTTAAAATGTAGTTTAGGATGTGATTGAGCTTACATGGTACAGTGACCTGTGAGGAGGGCACCTGGGCAGCTGGGCTGCAGCAGCCTTTGGCCACCCTGTGCCTGGGTAAGCCAGCCTTTCTAAGGAGAAAGGCAGATGGTGCAGCCGTCTCATCCTTCACCAGGGACAGGGATGGGCCAGGTTACACTGCCTCAGCATCAGAGGGCACTTTTGACATAATCGGTCTCTTCACAGGAGGAAAAGCACTTTGACTCATCTTTTACAAAGGGCAAGCAGAGATGTCAAATATTAACTTTCCTCTGTCGCCAGTGAGAGGAGTTAGAGTTTAGATGAGAGACCTAAGGAAGATTGTCTGCGTATGAACTCTGATCCTCTTCTTACAAGCTTTAGGGATGAAACTTACCTCAGCTCAAACAAGTTCTTGATACTTAGTTGCTCTGTGCCTTAGTTCTCTGCAAATGGAAATCTTGCGAAGATGAGTGTGTTGAAGGCTTAAGACAGATATGAAGCATCACTCCTTTGCTCTGGGTGGCACTAATGACTGAGCTCATTTATGCAGAGAATATACTGGGTTTTTAACAGTCTGCAGTTGGGCTGAACTGTCTGGTGCAAGGCAAATTAAAATGCATGCAACATCATTCATTTTCAGTTACTACTCCTCTCTTTTGCTGTTAAATAGGGAATGTAGATCTATAATTCAACTATAAAAGGTGCCTGGTGACTAATACATAGCACTGGCCTGCAGAATGGGTTATTCTCTGCCGTCAGGCACGTCTGTGGAGGCTGAGGCATTGCTATACTCAGTGACATGCTTTTCTCTGTGAACAATGATTGAATGAAGTTTGTGAATGAATTTGCTGTGGCAGTTTTACAAATCTCCCTTCAAACCTAACGCTTACTAAGATTGTGTTCTTCTCAGTTGGACTTCCTTACAGTTGTGTCTTGATGTTAGTATATTATGTCACCCATCACTGCAGGGAAAATGACAACAGCCAATTTATGTATGTTGGAATAAGATAGAGTAGTTATAAGGTGTCCACTGTGACTCAGCATTTGCTGAGCTCTTAACACATTTCTTTTCAGCTGACAGTGCTTGCTAAACCTGGAAGTCTAATTGGAGTAGGAGACTTGTACAAATCTGCTGTCTTATGAAATCTGATTTTGAAATCAATCTGCAGTACAGTGAGCTCTACCGATGCTCTGGGTTTTTTTTTATCAATGTTTTTCTTTTAAATACGGTGCTATTTTGTGTGTAACCAAAACTTATATGTAAAAAAAAATTTCCAGAAGATGTGAGTTACACAATACAGCTGCACAGCAGCCTGCAAAGCTCTGCGGATCTAGGCAAGTAAAGCAGACGTCTCGTGATCCCCTGATCTAGCAACTCTCCCAGTAATGACAAAATGTGTAATAAAAGCTTTTGATAGGAGTCAAGACTTGTGTGATGTAGGCAGCCTTGTTAGGATGAGATTTGAATGCAAATTTTCATGTAGCTTCTCCTCACCAGATCACAGCAAGACCCATGCAGGGTAAGACTACTCAGTGGCAGCCCCTTGCCCACTCTATCTCTGTGGGGTGGCCTGTGATCTCTGCTATGTTGCTGCTTCTAGTCTGTTTTGGGATGTGGCTGGAGGAGTGAAAATGATGGAGCCTCAGGGTGGACTTTGGGAAACGAAGAGAGCGTGATTGAAATAGACCAGAAACAAGAAACCGATGGTCAAGGGGAGGGAAGCAGAAAGGAAGTGTTGAAGGTTTGGAAGTCAGAGGTGAAATCAAGGGATATACAACACAAACCAATATCTAGGAACAAATGCAGGAGCACAAACAATATGGTG
This sequence comes from Pezoporus wallicus, assembly GCF_028554395.1. Lineage (NCBI taxonomy): Eukaryota > Metazoa > Chordata > Aves > Psittaciformes > Psittacidae > Pezoporus > Pezoporus wallicus. The sequence continues at coordinate 9,253,537 of NW_026637663.1, forward strand.
ATTTTTAGCCAATATTTTTCAATGAAAATAAATATGGCATCCTTCCAAGAGGACAGATATAATCAGGGAGGAATTTCACAAACAAACATGAACAGAGATCAGCTCCTCAGGGTAGCAGAAATGAGGAGCATGGTTCCTTCCAACCTTGAGATAACCTTGGGATAAGGTCCAGACTGGGATGGAAACAGCAGAAATCAATGTGATTTGGCACTGGTCATCGCCGAGGGAATGTGATATGTCAGACCCATTTCTAAAAATCCTGTCTCTGTCTGTCTCAATTATCGAGGACTGAAGCGCAGGCAGTTCTTGTGCAGACTGCACGGGATGGGGCATGGGTGCACAGTGGTTTCCTAAACCTGTTCTTTGGCCTTGCCAAGGTCTATCCCCTCAAGCAAGGACCACTTGTCCCTTTGTTTCTCCTAGGCATAAATCTCTTTAGAAGGAGATGGGAAATAGGCCAAAGTTTGGTTGGTCTTAACCTTTTCCATTCTGCCTCCACCTTATGATCCTTTCCTTATATCTCAGGAAAGGATGTAGTTCCAGTGTCAGCCATACAGCCAGAGCCAGGTTATGTAGCAGACACTGCAGATGCTGCACAGACACAGCTCAGTAGCAGTGATGGGGGTTAAACTCCTACAGCACCCCAAAATATCTATGTCTGGTCTTCAGCTGAACAGTCATTTACCTTTTGATCTTCATTCAGTGCATAGGCTAGGTGAGAAAGGATTGATAACAAAGCTTACTGGCAAAAAAATATGAATGTAGCCCGTCTGAAGCAGATACCTCCTTCTTGTGTGCAAGTTAGCTGCCAGTTTGTGCACCAAAGGGGCAGACCATGTGCATAAGGATATTAAGTTCTAAACTCAAAAGAAGATTTACTGTGGAGTTATAGGACTGATCAGCTTTGCCACTTTGCATTCATCAGTTTAAAAATTAAATGAAAGACTGCCTGCTTGCTTTCTGGTTTCTGAGAAATATGGTTTAAGAAATAAAAGTATAAAAATGTATTGCATCTGCAAAACAACCCATAGTAAATAATAGCTATTCATACTCTATGTAAATTCATGTCCTAGTTATGCAAACACTAATTCAGAAGCTTGTTGGCAGGAGCTGCAATAGACAAATATACAGACTATTGGCAGAAAAAGTGCTTCCATTATTCATTTGTCACTGGTACCCAAGACTGTGATGCTATTCAAGGTAATGTACTGTCTCAAAATAAATCTTTTATCGCTACTCACTTCAGCGGCTGGAGCTGGTGATGTATACAAGCACATACAGATACAAGGCCAAAAGGCAGCCATCTCTTGCTGGAACTGCTGTATCACAGCACAGTTTTATTTAAATATTATGCACTGTTCTTTTGGAGGATTTTATCAAGTTAATGGTCAGATGTGTCTGCTGATGTACGCATTGCTGATACGCACAATGCCTTATGTGCACAACATCTAATAAGGCACCTTTACAGTAAAGACTGGGATCTGTGCGAGTCTGCACAGAAAAGCAGTAATGGTGAGTGACTGAGAGCATTGGAGAACGTAAAGGGTTTTTGTGTTTCTCTGTAGTCTTCACCACAAGAGTTATAACAAGACCCAGCATAGAAAAGCAGCAAGATAAAGTAAAAAAATATAAAATCTTTCTTCAGTTGCTTGGACTGATGCTAAGGTAAATGGAAATTCCTTTGACCCCTGAAGAGATGAAACAGTCTATAATCAAGTTAATAATCTTGATCCCAACTCAAGTCAATCTTACTTGAATCAAATCAGGTTTTTCCTCAATTTAGATCCTAGAATAGACTTGAAAATTGACAAAGGAAAGAGCAAAATATTTCTGCTGAAATTTTGCTTAACAACATAGTAGGAAATAATATATATGCACAATCACATTTAACTATAATTCCATATAATAAAAACCAGAATGGCAACTTTGCCTGTACTCAAGAAAGTATTTAGATTTAAAGCTTAGCGTTGAGAGTCCTTTCTTCTATCTGAAACATGGTGGAGGAGAATTGGTGTGTGGAACCTGAAGCATAGCAAGGGAGACTATTTTATGGTGTAGAAACTCAAGGATATAGGAGGAACAGTCAGAGAAAGGTGGTTCCCACAGAGACTGATTCACTTTTTTCTAGGTAAGTGGCGCTAGTAAAATGAATGACTAAAATGGAAGGTACTAAATACTTCCTAAAAATTTTTAGTGGAGATTTTAGCCACTCTCCCATAGTCATCATGGGACAGGAGAACCCTCCAAAGAAGCAGAGCTTGTCTATAGTAGATTCACTTAGTGGTTGGTGGTAGCAGAAGGTGGGCTGTGCTCTGAGGACATGAAAACAAGGCTGGCTGCAGGGGAGCCAGCAGCAAGCACAGGCAGGGGCATAAACAGGCACGTGAGCTCCAGTAAAATGCAGGGTACTCTGCAAACAGTGTTAAGGCAGGTGTCCTGGGTTCAGCAGTAGCAGTCATGTTTTTTCCTTTGTGTTAACTGGTGCAGTGCTGTGTTTTGACTTCTAGTTTGAGAACAGCGTTGGTGAAGCCGATGTTTTCGGTTGTTGCTAAGTGATGTTTACCCTGACCAAGGACTTTGTGAGGCTCATGCTCTGCCAGGGAGGAGGGGAGGCTGTGAGGAAGCAGAGACGGGGCGCCTGGCCCGGGCTAGCCGGGGAGGTATTCCATACCACAGCACGTCATGCCCGGGGTGGGGGGTAACTGGGAGTTACCCGGAAGGACAGGGGCTTCCGGGTGGAACTCGCTTTCTTGGCCGGTGGTATCGTATTCTCTTCTCTTGTTATTTTCCCTTATCATTGTTTTAGCTGATAGTAGCAGTGGTGATTTGTTGCTGGACTGTTCTTGTCTCAACCCGTAGGAGTTGCACTCTCTCGATCCTCCTCCCCGTTCCTCTGGGAGCGGGGAAGGGGAGAGCCCCGGTGCGGGGGGGGGAGACGGACACGGACCTTGATTGTTGTCAGCTCGGCACCACTCACTGGGAGTGAGTGAACAAGTTACCTGACTGGGTTTAAACCACGACAGCAGGGCATGAGCGGAACCACAGTGGCAGAGCATCAATAGCACTGAGCATCTAGAAGGGGGGCTCTGTGCGTGTGTGTTAGGACAGCTACATTTTAGCTGTGTGGTGCTGCTCTTGGCTATTGAAATTGCCTCCAGTGTGTGGCAGGCCATTTTCCCAGGATCAAGATACCCCATACCCTAATGGTTCACAGCATCACTCCTCCTAGAGGATCACTGGGCCCTGCAGGGAAGCTCCAGGGGCTTTTGTCTGCTTCCTTGCTGCTTACTACAGCACTGCAAGGCATTGCTGGTGCTAGGCCACATAACTTCCTGTTCCTTCCCCATGCTGCCAGCTTGCACGGCTGCCTGTACGCATCACAACAAGGCTGCACCCCACTGCTGCCCCACATGAGCCCTCAAGGAGCTCCAGAACAGTAACCAGAGAGAGGCATAATGGGCTAGACCACCATCTGCAAAATCAAATTCCTTCTGTAAGCCCTGAAGCTTGAAACTAGCCTTACTACTGCATCCCCTCCACTACCAGCACCTGTGCCAGTGACTGTTCTCATATGGATGGGCTGAGAGACATTGCTTTAACAGCATGACTCCTCTCCTCCTTCTGCCTGGCCAGGCCTGATTCTATACAGGAGAGACAGAAAAAGGCAATTAGATATGCAGCTGAGTTGGCTAGGGGCTAAGATATGCAGTGTAGCATGCTTAAGATAACTGCTTATGTCATTCTTGGAAACTCAGTCCTCCAGGGTTTGATTAACAAGAAGCATCTTACTTCTCAAAAAGCTGATGATGGAAGTTGACATAGATAGTGCAGCTTTAATCCAGACAGATATAATGCTGTCTTTTAAATTAATTCCAGAGTCCTCATCATTTTCTGTGAAGACAGCAGCAACAGTTGAGTCCGTTTAGTAACAGTAAAACCCTTGTTTTTCTTGCTCACTATTACTTTCAATATATAGATGTTTGTCCCTCAAAATCCTTTAAACACTATCCAGGTCTCAGTGTCAGTTGAAATAACTGTATTTATTGATTTTCTACATTTTAATCCATTGTTTACTAGAGTATGGAGGTACCACAATTCGATAGCCTAAGGAAGATTCAGTTTCATGGGATAAATTTCTGGTCCATCTCCTAATGAGTAAAACAAGATTGCCTAATTTGGCTGAAGAGTTATTGGTCCTCCCTGTTCTGCTTCCCACCTGTATGAGCTGAAGACATCTGTTTTTTGTGCAGTGTGGCTGTTTCTTCTGCAGGTGAACCCAGATGGTCTTGCTCCACCTCTGGTGACTGGGCCATGAGTAAGAGCTGAGGCAGCTGCTTCAGTTTTGACCAGTACTGGTAAGTCTTCTAACACAGGCAGTAGAAAAAACAGCCTGTGCAGTGGAAATAACATTTTTCAGTGGTTTAGATCACAGACACTATCAGCAGGGATCAGGTGAGATTTGAAATAGTTGTTTAGAGGAGAATTCCTGCATTTCAGCATTATTTGTCAGAAATGGGATGTGAAATTCCTGTGGGGGAATACATTCCCAGCAAGGTGTCTAACATTGTTAGGAGCTTAACTTTCATGGATCTAGTGCTGGCTGGTTGTTATAGATGCTGAATGAGCTGAAAGGATGGTTACAGAAAATCAGAAGCAACCAACACAATTTATATGCAAGTGGGAACCCTCTTAACCAGACAGTGCCAGCAAACAGAAATCCCACTCTGAGGTTTTAAGGTGTTCACTACCATCTGTACAAACAAATGAACACAATTACTCATCAGAGAGATCCACTGGGGTTTCTGAAAGCTTACACATCATGTACACTTGGGTCATCTCAGCAGTGGGAGCTTCCTGGAACAGGAGCAGGCTTGTGTACTTGCCCCTGTGCCTCATGGCAATCAGAGCAGGCAACAAATTCAGGCAGGGCCTGTCAGCTGAATAATTATTTCTTTTTTTCTCCCGACCTACGGAAAAGTGCTAGCATGGAGGTGGAGCTCATGTCCTCTGCCTAGGGGAGAGAAGATCCAGCTGTGGGCTCAGATGGCAGATAAGACATCAGGCACACTGGTGGGACTCTACTTCTGAGACTGCGTTTGTCTTGCCCACCTGTGGCATGGATGATTACCCAGGTTTTGTTATTTTTTTCTCCTGCACTGTCCTCCCTCCTTCATTCTCTCCTATGCCCCTATTACCTCAGTTTGCCTCCTCTTCAGCCTCCTTCATTCTAGGAAGTTTTGCCAATAGAAACTTTACGTGTAAGGTGTCTGTGGGTCACTTACATTCAAGGCGTGTTTTGGCTGAGCACCAATGCCTTCCTCAATGACACAGGCCCTCACACTTCCTCCAGCCAGTGACACAAAGCCAAAGAGGGCACAGCTTTTCTCCCACTCTATGGTGCATGGCCTTGTAGAGCTGACTGAAACTCAGATTGCCACTCCATGGCTCTCTTTGCTTCAGAAGCACCTTTCCCACTGCTTGTCCATGTGTGTGAGTAACCAGAACACATGGTTACTCATGCAACTATGAGTTACATCATGAAGAACTTTCATATGCGTACAAAAGCTCTATAGCTAGACCTGCATCATAATATGAACCTAGTGTCTCAGGGCCTCAGAAAGAAACCATCAGATTCAAATAAATGCCATATGTTTGTGAGCTTAAAGGCTACTGACTCTTTGCTACAGCATCCATTCCTGCTCCTTCGTTGCCCTGGCTTCAAACCAGCATTCCTTGTTTGTGCTTATACCATTCAAGTGGATCAAATGCAAAGAAGCATTTCTGTGCTGTGTTTGTAAGAAGGACCTAAATATACTGGAACATCTTCAGTGAGGACAGAAAATGTGGGAGAGTGTGGGCTTTCATGTGGTACCACACTAATTAAGGGATAAATGGATGCAGAGAAAATAGTTTTATGGGAAGCTGAGCTCTGAGCATATGGAAATCTCTGGGCTCATCATCAGCTTTGTATAGTACATCATTCCTATGTTACATGGTCAGGATTTGCTGTAGTGAGTCCTGAGGTGCTCTATTGGGCAGTGCTGATGGCTGTTAATCTGACAAAATTGGCTGGAGTAGGAAGAGTTTGTGTTCTTCAGTGCAGGGAAGGGAAGGCTGCCTGTGTAAAACATAGAGACCACAGAAACATAAACCTGAATATAAGCCCTCTGTAGGGGCTGAAATGTTGGCACCTGCGTGAGGCTGGATGTGTGACCATTGCCCTTTACCCTAATTGCCAAAAGAGTATTTCACCTGAAATACTCATCTTCAGATCAAATTCCTCATTCCCTTAAAGTGCTAAGCCTCACTTTCCCTACCTCCATCTTTGGGATGCATTCACAGAGTGCTATACCACCCTTGCAGCCTGTTACTTTGCTAAAGCTAATATAGTTTACTCAGGTGGCTGGATTTTTCCAAGGGATTAAGCTCATTTGTCAGAGCTATCTCTGCCCAATGCATCCCTATGCCATGTCCATATATAACGAAAGCCTGCAAGGCACCTCCAAGTAAATTTCCGCCTCTCCTCAGACTTAATTTCTGAGGGATTTTTGATCTCTGCTTAATGAATCTGAGTCCTTGGCTCTCCATTTGATGACTGTTTAATCAGACAGTTTAGCCTAAAATAAAAAAAAAAAAAATCTCAAAATGGCTTTAGAGGCAGTTGACAATTAATTGCAATCCATCCATCTAAAACTTCCTCATGGTAAGAAATTACCCTGTGCTGTTTATGATATTATAGTCCCTTAGATAAGAACACAGATGTTAGTTTAAAATGAAAAAAGAAAGTCTAATGAACAGCTGCTAATCGAATCAATCCCCTCACTCAATTTGCTGTTCAGGTTAGAGCTACACATCAGTGGCCTGATGGGTAATACATCAGACAGATATTTGGAATCCAGGAAATTCAGAATTCAGACTGAATTAAGAAGTAAAAGAACACCAAATAACTCAAAAGAAAATGTGTGGAATCTGCCAGCTTTTTCACAGGAAAATGATGTGGAAAATTCCAGAAATACTGCAATACCTTGGGTTATTCATAACAAGAAGTATAGCTGGTTCTGCTCAAAAATTCTTTGTAGCAAACTGGAGAGCAGCAGCATCCACTAGTACTTTACTTCTAGCCATGCATACTGTGCTGAGAAAGACATTATTGCTAAACAGTTCCAGATTTTCTCATATACAGGAGCATTGTGTAATTGCATACATCCGTTAATTTTAGCAACTGCTTTTCTTTCCTTTAGAAAGGTGAATAAAAGCCTTCACTTTTGTTCATATACTGCATTAATGGTACATATAGGTTAATGGATTTTGCACTTGACTTGGTGAGTTTTAAGAGTAGCTTACCAGTAAGAAAGGAGTTAAAAAATCACAGTACATTAATTGCTGATGGACTCCAAAAGTGATTTTGGTGCTGCTGTAAGGGAAACGTTGTGCACTGAACCTATCTCTTCCATTTGTAATTGATAAACCTGAAAAAAACGCAGACATACACACATGCACACACACACAAATCCCTGCTGCTGCAAATTCAAACAGAAACTGCTTCTGTGTGCAATTTCACTTCTCTGTGCAGCTGGGAGGATGAGGCCTATGCATTGCTGGAGGCTGTCGATCACTGAAACCTATCCCCTAGGGACTATAATTACCCAAACCCAACTGTTTGGTAAAGGGTACTAAAAGCAAAGGCTTCTGAATAATGCCATCTTCCTAATTACCTAAGAGTTTCTATCTTCAAGAGACTGACTGATCAATTCTCTTAGAAACTCTAAAGCTAAAGTTCATGCTGTGCTAAGGGAACAGCTTGATAAATCTGATCATGTTTGCTTTCCTCAAATATCTGCAGTGGCAAAAGCTGTTGCTCATCCTACTGGTTCTGCCAGAGAGAAGCAAAGCCCCAGCTGGAGGGTGCTATATATACATAAGCATCCAAACATCAGTTATTCTTTCAAAATGCGTATACAAAGCACCTCAGCCTCTAGTGTCTGCAAATTTAGACAAAAATCTCATGACAGTAAACTTTTCTGTGAAATTTCTGAAATATATGCTCCTTAATGGGCCAGAAGTTCCTCATGAACCATCTTAATTTCTGCGCAGAAGTCTAGCCCCTCTTTGTATCCTGCGTACACCTGACCTTTGGGAGCTCCTGCAGCAGCACATCCACACGTTTCATTAGGCTGCGGCTGGAAATGGATTCCTTCGTCAGGAATATGTGGCCTGTTATTTAGAGAGTCTGTCCCCTTTTCTGATATAAAAAGAAAGAAGACCCTGAAATACCTTCTCTGTACCAGTGTTTTGTCATATTTTTAGTTCATGTTCCCCTTTCTTTTCTGTACGCATCCATCTCTTCCTGTGCTCCTTACATCTGGTGTCTGCTTTAGCCTGTCCTGATGCTCTGCACCCCAACCTCCAGATCTGACAGGTAACCCATTTTCTCCCCTGCAAATAAACCTGTGATCTCCACTCTGTAGCAAAGGGAGCTCTGCTCCCCTCTCTCTAGCCCAGCAAAGCTGCCGTTACCCCCTGCCTGTCAAGATCTCCCCTGCTTGCCCCTGCCCCACTCTCTCCAGCTACAGCCACCAGCCCTGATGGCTCTTGCTGTCAGAGGTCCAGACAAAATGTGTCTTCACTGAAGCACAGCTCCCCATGGCCTGTGTACCCAGGTCTGCCTGAACAACAGATGCAGCCTCTGCAGTGCATCCTCTTGGCAGGCACTGTACAGGGAGAGGGGACGGGCACAGCGAGGAGGCAGGACTGTACTCACATGCAGAGGCAGTGTCACAACCACAGAGCAGCCTCTAAGCCTGTGGTAACTCCATCCACTGCCCCATCCATCTCTGTTCATCTAGCTCCATACATGTTCCTGTTGCTCAAGGCAAATACCTTGCTCTTCATCCCGCTGCCTGGGAAGAAAGAGGGCCCGGGGCGGAGAGAGACACAAGGGCTGGCTGAGGTTCCAGAGCTCCCATTCCCCAGCCCCAAGATCTGCCCTCAGTGCTCAGCCTCTCCCATTCATGCAAACCATTCTCAGTAGCTGGGAGATTCCTTAGCTGCTCGTCAGAACTGCATCCTTACCTGCATGCCATTATTTATTTGTTATTCAAAGCATGTCAGCTTTGAATTTTTATTCAAAGCATTCTTGCTTCTGCACTTTGCCTGGGCAAGTGAAGCCATAGAAGCAGGCCCAAACACATCAGTCTCAACGCTGAGAGAGTTGTGCTCCTTTAAGAAAGCTTATGCAGTGATAGATCTCCAGAGTGAAACACTACCTCATAATTAACATGCATTAGATGTATTTATGTCAGCATGTAGCCCCAGACATATAGGTTGACATTTAGTGAATGCATATGACTGTTGTTGTAATAAACAGATATGCAGCTGCTTCAACTCTTGGTGAGTTAAAGTCAACTTTAATGGCAGTCCACATTTGCAGGATGGCCTGGCTATAAGAGTGAGTCACACGTGATTTTTCAGCTGAAGGGATGGGATTTGATTTTGTTTCAGTGGAGAGATAGCAAAATCTCATTGTCTTCCTTTGAGCTGGATAAAAAAAAAAAAGAAAGGAAAAAATGAATAGATTTTCTATGTCACAGCTAATCATTGCAAAAAGATTTGTTTCCAAAAATATTAATGATTTTCATAAAATAAAAAAATAAGTGTGTGAGTTTTACTCAAACTTTAGCAAAATGTTGTCTTCATCTTAAAGGAAAATGCACATCATTTCAACTGAAAAGAATAATTTTTCAGGCTTTTACAGACAGAAGAAAAGTGGGGTTTATAAAGTCCCAGAGCAACCTCAGCTAATGCTTTCTGTACTAAGGCATGATAGAAAGAGGAAAAGCTTATGTTCCACATACACCAAAAGCACATTTCTAACAAGCTGTTCTTTATCATACTAAATCACACTGTTTATGTTTTTCCCTCTACAAACAATTTTGTGTGCTTTAGACAGAGAAGGGAGGAACAAAGAAATGAAAAAAAAAATGTCAAAACAAAGCAACTTCTAAATGAACTCAGATTCGTTCAGCTGAGATAATCAACACATGCTGTACTTCAAAACTGTTGAAAAGGACAACAGAATGACTTCATTAGACAGGCTGTTGTATAAAGACCAGACCGACTGAGGCAAAATACCTTATGAAACCATAGAAAATATGTATCAGCCATTAGAGCTGGGTTTCCTTCCTTATCCTGTCCAGAACTGACAAAATATGACATTTGGGTTGCAGCCACTAAAGGCAAGAAGAGAGGTAATCCATTTCATCTTGCATTTTTCACAACAGCCCTTTTTCTAAGTGTGTTCCCTCTTCCTTCTCACTATGCTGCTTAATTGGCGTTTTCAGTGCAGCACTGCAGACTGATGATTTTCTCAAGACAATCACTGGTTTGGGGCTTAGGGAGCCCATGAGAATGGTAAAGCACATTAAATCCCACAGATTTCATCCTGAATACTGATACAATGTATTTCTCTCAGAAAAAGGAGATGTCCCCAGCAAAGAAGATCTGCAGCCTTGGAAACCCACTGAACCTGATGATCTGTGCAGATGATGAAGCAACACGGGCACTTCTGCTTGGTGTTCCTTTGGATGATACCTTGCTCTCCTTTGGTTATTCCTCATTTACCAGGCCTTTCTTGGGGGCACAGTGCCTTGAGAAGACATGGAGCCATTAACTCCTTCCTCTCTGACTGTCTGCCAACCACTAATTACAGGGACACAGAACTGCAGGATGCTTTTAATGTTCACCTGACCAGCTTTAATTGCCTTGCAGAACTCACTCATAAGAAGGGGGATTTTTTCCTCTAGTCATCAAGCTTGTTGCGCATGTGCATGGAGGTCACACAAAACCCAACCAGTGTATAGGCAAGAATCCATGAAGTATGAGATGGACTGCATCTCTACATAGCTCACTTGCCTGGGCTGGCACAAAGATGGAAGAAAAACCTGGACCTCACTGGTTTAATAAACAACAGCTTGCAAGTGGTGTGCAATGGGATCCATACATGAATTTGGAAAATACAAAGCGATGAAGAAGAGACATATGTTTTCCTGTGTGACAAATGAAAAGGTGTGGAAGGAGCCATGACCTGGAGAAAACTGATTAATACAATAAGCTGTGCAAATTTTTATGTGGAACCAAGGGATACAGCCCTGTTAGTCTTCCACAAAGGGGAACTGCTGTTCAGAGCTGCTGTCAGGTGCCAAATCTTACTAGGAAACCTGCTTGGTTTTCATACAATTGATATTCATGCTGCTTTAACTAGGCTAGTATCTTTAAGGTAGCTCTGCACTTTAAAAGAAACTGCATTACACTGAGGATGGGAATAAAAACCTACTACATGGATGTAAGGTGTCATTCAGCTATAGCCTTGCTAGAAGCTGCATGCAGGTCTGCTGCACTGCTGTGTGGAAATCAGTTCATGGCTGGTTTAATGAGAGAATGTCAGAGTCTGCTTGTGAGGACAAGGAACATGGCAGATGGATCTATGGAGCTGGCCAACAGAGTTATGGGGGTGGAAACAAGAGCTGGGGGTTTCTCAAAAGGTTTGCACTGGCAGATCTGACAGTCTTTGGGCTCTATGCAGCCTTTTCCAGAATGTGAGGGTTGGGGACATGCAGGCAGCACAGGGTGTCCCCTGGTCCACACTCCATGATAGGGATGCTTCATTCTTGCCACAGTCAGCTGTTGCAGTCCCAAATCTTAACCCAGGAGTTAGCTTCCACAAACTGCAAAGTTTAGCTGCATGCCAGGTTCATTGAACAGATTCCCATACCATGGCACAATGGGAAAAAGCTATAGGTATACTTTGTGCCAGTGGTCAGGCAACACAGGGTGGAGTCTGGCTGTTCAGCAGCATATGTTCAAAGAGAGGTTTTCCTTTATATATATATTCCATCTTCCCTACATTGTGTAATGTGTTCTCCTTGGTCACCATCTTCTATCACACACCTGCTTTACATTCTTTTAAGCACATTTAGCATACAGATGTTATAATCACTAGGAATACCTTTATTCAGTTAGTGTTTTATTATATGTGGGCATTTGCCCCATCCACTCAGTTTCCTCCCCATGATGATTTGAGTATCTTCTGCAAACCTCATGTGATGACAGATGTAATTTTTCTCATTGTTGATCTATTACCAGTTGTGTTTTAAGGCTTCCTAATACTGCCCTTATACAACTGCAAGAGCTAGATGTCACACTTCTCGGGTTCTTAGGCCTCAGTAACAGTGCTTTCACCAGCTGGGGTAACTTCTCCACATCACTTGCAGCACTTCAAGACAGTTGCTTGTGCAATAGTTAAAGGCAGCATGGGAGAACTGGATACCACCTCTTTCACAAGCAATTTAAGTATTAGAAATAAATCTTCTGTATGAACAAATCACCATGTAGATGGTACTGGTAGCTGATGTGAAGGAAGGCTCATGAGAAACTGAGTTTGTACAAGCTGAAAACCAACAAAACTCAAAGTTGCTGAATACCCATGTGGATTTGTGTCATGCCTTTTGCACACAAAAAACAGATAGGAGAAAACTCACTGAACATCCCCAGATGACAGAGAACTTGTGCCCTAACAGACACAATGGTAGGAGACCTGTTCTGGAAGCAGGATTAAGAATAGAACTATTAAAAAAGTCTAAATGCAGTTGCCATCTTGTCTGTGAAGTACTGACTTTCAGAAGCATTGACGTCAAACTTCTCCTTGACATTTGGGTATTCTCCCATTTTCCATCCACAGAAAATGCTGCTATACACATTTCAGTCACTGGTAGGAAATGCAACTGTGCACCAGCCCCTTGTCAGCCCACCCTGAGGACTGAGCGTGCTGTGTGTGTCAGGTAGGCTAAGCATAACAGATGGGACTGATGGATGGATACTTGCCAGCAATAGAAATCAAACTAGGAGCTGTGCTCCTGTGGCTGGATGAAAGACCTAAATAGGTAGAACAACTTCTAAACCTGCATGGCTGACAGACAACCTGCACTTTGCATGCAACAAACTCCTCAAGCCCTCCCCAGGTGTATGGGGCTGTGACTGCAGAACATGTGTGCAAACATGGATTGGATTCTAGGTGAAAAATAGGGTTTCTGGGTCAAAGAGAAATTCAAGTTTTTAAAATGCATTTTGAGTCTCTTGCTCTTGTCTCATCTTCTCTCTTTCATGTACCTGTGTTCATTTTTCCATTTATCTTAGCCATGCTTATTTAAGCTATACACAGAGACAGAAAGAAAGCACTGTGAGATCAATATGATGGATGAATGCTTCTGCTTGTGTGTGTTAGATGCTTTTTTCCCAACCTCTTCCCTGGCTATTGAACTGTAACCTCTATGTGTCAGGGACTGTCAGCTAATCTTGTACAATGAGGATCTGTCCATGGATGGTCTTAAGACACTAGCACAACAAACATGAAGAACTGTAATGATGATACATCCTACACAGTATCACACGATTAGCTTCTCTTTGACCTATAGCAGATCAGTGAATTGAACGTGTGGCATGGCCACTTACTCTAGAGGGTCCTTGGGCTCTGTATCTTCAGGAAGCAAAGTTTGTTCTCTGAGCATCTCTGGGGCACACACCTCAGAATCATCTACACCTAGGGCATTAAAAGCATGATTTCATCCCTAGAAAACAGCAGAAATGAGAAATAAAATCAGATTTAAATATGCTTTAGCAGGTTTTGAGTTGGCTTTTTTTATGCCATGTAAAGAGCATTTTAGCTAGGTGGCTCGTATCCTCTCCAAATAGTAAAAAACAAACCTGTTTCTGACAATCCTTTGTAAAGCTATGCCAAGTTTCCAGTGCTGAGACTCAGAGGAATGAGAATACAAACTCTTTCTTCAAAAGTATCCTATAGTGTAACATTTATGTCAGCTCTTGTCAGGGTGGCACTGCAGCTTGCCAGGGTCCTGTTGAAACACATCATAGCATGGCACCGTGAGAAGTGGCATGGCTCTGTTTGTCTTTTCTGACAGTTGTTATGTGCTCTGCTATGGGACTTGTGACTGTCCCAGAGGAGGTGGAAATCACTATCTCCAAAGCAGATAAAGTGCATGCCCTCTGGTTCCTATGCTCCCAGGCTGTGGTGGAGGGGAGGTGGCAAGGGGGTCCTTGGGTGACCCATGATGCACAGAGGGGTGGCAGTGCTGTGCTCCTCCAGACCACACTTGTCCATGCACTGGGTAGATGTGTCTGCCTGGTCATTACCTGTCCACAACCAAGCGCAGTGAAGATTGCTGCAGCTGGGAGAATGGAAGCCAGAGAGTCCCAGAGGCCCTGCCTTCACTGGGATATCTGAAGAGAGATCACCCTAAAGTCACCCTAACATTATGCTTCACTGCTGTACATAACATTTGGGAGACTGAATACATGCGTGAGGCAGGGGCACTCTCAGAGACAGTGAAGGTGAAAGGCAGCACTGAATGGATAGCTCAAAGCAATTAAATGGTAGGTCTTGAAAAGGGCTCACATGTTTACATGTTTCCCTGTAGGGCAAGCAAGGCTGTTGTTGATAAGTGAAAATTAAATGTCTTTTGCTAATCCCCTCAGGGTGACGATACCTGTCAGATGTATCCATAACTTCACTCAAATCTCTCTCACTTCCTTCAGCTCTTGAAAGTAATGGTTATGTTCAGCACCTCTGGGCTTGTATGCTGTCATTGAGCTGGAAGAAACCTGAAGGTGTCATCCTCCCATCCTGCAAGATGGAAGGGAGCAAACAAAAGGAAAAATCAAATGAAGGAAAGAGAGAGAGAGGAAAAAAAGAAAAAAAGAAGGAGCAGGGAGCCCATGTAAAGTTTGTTTGTTGGTAAACTTTCCAAGATGTGTACTGCATGGCCTCACTGGGAAGTTGTTCTATAGTCTCACTGTTCGCAGTCCTGAAATTCACATCTATGTAATTCACATCTCCCTTAAGCTTATTACTTCTTGACCTACTCCTGATAAATTTATATATTCATTATCCCATCCTGCAGCACCCTTGTGCACAATTGATGACTCTTAGTGCACTTTCTGATTCTGAGATCTAGATGTGCCCTGCAGTGCCTTGCTGGACGACCATGCTGTTACCTGTTTTTCAGGACACTAACAAAAACACCAAATAGCACCAATGACAAGACAGAACCTATACCCTTGGCTTCTCCTTCCATTTCTGGCCCAGTGGAAGCTTTCCCAATCTTTTTTTCACCCCTCCTATATCATGTTTTCCCAATTTCCTTATGAGAATCTGTGTGATATACTGCAAAAGCTTTACTAAACTAAGACGCAAGACAACAGTGCTTTGCCTCTAACTGCACAGACCCAAACCCTGTGGCCACAGGAAATTAGATCAGTCTAACACAGCTTCCCCTTGACAAATACATACCAGTTCCTATACTTTTTTCCTTTTTTTCTTTTAATATTTTTATTTTTTCTTCTTACAGGGATATACAGATAATCTTGCTGTTTGGATGTTGCTGTATTCTAGGAACTGAACAACCTACTGTCATCCAAGAGACCGTCCTGTCCCTACCACTTTCAAACAGTATGAACTATTTACATTTTGCTGAAGCTTTTGAGAATGGCTCCTGTGAAAGAAGGCTGCTGCTTAGAGTTCTCTGGTGTTTCCTCAGGTTTCCTCAGCCCCTCTTACTGCCAGAGAGCTGCCACAGTGTAGGACCACCACCTGCCATGGGACCTTGTGGACACCCTGTCACTGCAATGCAAGAGGCACGCTGCACTCAGGGCAGCTTGTCCATGGGCACTGAATAAATAATAAGCTAAAATAACCCCAAAAGGAAGGTTGAAGCCTTAATCTGCAGCAGCAAAACTGAATCTCCAAAGGAGACACAGAAAAGGGCCTTTTCTTAAAGGCATCATATCCATTCACAGGTAGTTGAGACTTGTTGAGGTCACTGGCATTGCTTCAGGATGACTGACAAAGCTTAGAGGACAAAGTTCCTGTGGAGATCGGGTTACAAAACATTTTGAGAAAGTGGGAAATGGATGGTTGGGCTTAGGTTGAACAAATGTCCTTGACTGTATTACCTTGCCTAAATGATGTGTCTGAAGTACAGACACAGCACAGACAAAATCTATAAATGAAGAATTTATCAAATAAGGCGTCAGTGGGGTTTCTTGATCTAGAGCTAAGAGTAATCAGAGCTGCAGCCAAGGTGCCTAGAGATATGGGTGGCAGTAATTAGTTTCATGCTGTGTTTAAAAGATAACATATTAGATGTAATCATCAACAGCTTGTGAGACAACAGAGGGCAGGTTCAAATAACTGGTACCTAGAAAAAGAAGGTACATCAGGACAGCACTGAGTGAAATAATCAGTTTTCCTTTTACCTGACACTTATTAGTGAAATATATACAAAAATATGTCCAAATCTGATGCAGATTTGTTTTACCTGTTGTGCATGGAACATGAGATTTCATGGTGGGAGAGGCAAAAACTGCAAGTGCAAGGTTTAAGTTTCAGGCTTGACACTGTTCACTCTCCCCAGACTTTTAAAAGCCTTGCTTTATAAAGATCCAAGTTGCTCACTTCTCTGCTGAGTGAGGATCTTCAGCTTGGGAAATGCCCAGCTGGTTGCAGGGTTGCAGGTAGGTGGTTATGAACGGCTTGAAGATCCACCTCCCTGCTTCACCCATTCTGTCACTCTGCTCCCCAGAGTGGTGTGTGACAGCAGTGTCAGCACTGTTCACACCAGTTCTGGAATGGTGAAAGGCACCACCAGCCTGGGAGGACTACATTAGGAAAGTAGGGTTTGGAAGAGGAAGGAAGGAAATAGGATCTTGTTTCCCCTTACCAACAGAGCAACACAGAAAGGATAGAGTAGGCAGTGTAGCAGGCCCTATGTTTCTGAATGACTATCTAGAGTACAGGAGAAAGCAATTACAGGCTGAGCTTTCTGTGTCACAGTGGACTCTTGTCTAGCAGCCATCCTCCTGGGAAAGCTCTGCCCAAGGCATGACAGTGAGGCAGCTCAGTACCAAGCAGGAACAGAAACTATTCTCACTAGCTGTTCAGGTACCAGGAGGTAAAAGCCTGTTGGTGCAAGCAGAAGAAAGAGCCTAAAAAAGGCAGCCGGTGTCAGTTACACAAGCTGGGATCATAAGACTGCTTCTTTTCTGAGTGAATATCAAGCACCCTGACTGTGGGTTTTGGAGTAGTAAGGCAGTATTTTATTCAGGCTCACATTATTCTGCTCATGCCTTTGTAACCTTAACTACTCAGCAGAACGAAAGAGACACTGATGCTTGAAGAGATGCTATGTGAACTGTACAACTTGACAAGGCTTACTGCATGTGTGCAATGTGCACAACGTGCAGCTTTTTTCCTTGGTAAATGGAAGAAACAACTCTGTTTCCAGCAGAAACCAGGCAGAAAGTTTTCTGCTTATGCAGAAAAGGTGATTTCCTTTATGCTGTACATGGGTAAGACAGGGTTTCAAAGGCAGTAGCTACCTGCTGTGAAATTGGTAGCAGGTATTGGCTCTGTAACATGTGTGGGGACAACTATGTGTCCCAGAAGGGTATTCCCAATAGCTGGCAGGCTGGACAGGGGCTGCCTTCATAAACCACTGAATTTCAGGCTGAGATTCTTTCCTCGAAGTAACCCTATGAGGTCAAAGAAATGCATCTCATTTAATGGACACACTAAGTTCCTGGCAGCATAGGAACTATCTTCATATTTCTTTGAGGTGCTCATTACTTTAGGTAGTACAGCAAAGAGGAAGCTGAAGGTTGCTAGAAATAAAGATTCAATCTGAAACAGTTCCTTTTGTTGATCTGAAATTAAGGCATTGTCTCCTTACTGAAGCATAAAGTTGCCTGGATTTTCAAATCAAAATGTCTGCTATATTTCATTGATGCTTAGCTTATCTGTTCTCTCAGATTTTGCTATTATCGAGTGCGCATATTGGGGTATGACTGCATTACAGAATGACAGCAGGATGAGGGTGTTTCCTTGTCCAAGAACTTAAGAAGACTTCCATCTGCTTTAGGATCACACAATAGAGTTGCTAAGTGCACTTAGAGGCAGAGATGAAAAGTTCTGTTATCCATCATAGACTCATTTTTCAAATTGTTTTCTTAAATTGTACAAATGTGATATATGCAATTTTATATAATACAAAACTTGTGAATGAATGACATTTTGTCTGGTTCTATAGGGTTTTTTTTTTGGACATTTTCCTTTTTCAGCTAAATGTTCTCAAATTCCTTCAATAGCTTCCTAAATTACCCTTATACTACTATTAGCAAAAACACCTCTGTAGAAAACAAGGAAGAGCACAATATTGAGACAGAAAATACAAAACATATGGGAAGAGCAACAAGGAAAATAGACATGACCTTTTTATTTATCTCAGACAAACTTTACAATATATGTTATATATGGTCTATTTTATCAGTGCCTCTGGGGCAACTGCCAATATACTAGCTTAGCCAATTAATAGGGAAAGCAAAGACTATTCCTTGAACATCACTGTGATAGCAAATTTTCCATTTAGCAAGACATACAGAAGATGGGAAACCCCAAACAGTGGGATTTAGGCAGACTAACTCGTAAATCACGGGCCTGATTCATCACTGCTTTGCTCTCATTTCACATTGGAATACCTCTGTCATGCCCAACATATTTCTACAAACACAAAACGAAGAGAAAAATGTTGTTGAGTCAAGTGACTGAGACTGATACAATCAATACTTTTTTGTTAGTGTTTTTTTTCTTCTTTCACTTAAAGTCTGTGCAGATACTGTTTTTCTGCCCCAAGAAAATAGTCACTTAGGACTTGATCCTTTCCAGAATATGTGTGGCTTCCACAAGTACATGTTATAATACAAACAAAGCAAGGAACTATGTATTGAATAGAGCAAGCATGTGCTAACTGTATGCACAGCAGTCAGGTCACCCTGCCTGGTAATGGGCATGAAAATGAAGAAAGTGATCAACTATTACAGGAACTTGATCCCTACAAGTCAATGGGCCCTGAAAATATCCACCCAAGGGTGTTAAGAGGGCTGTCTGATGTCGTTGATCCAACCTTTCTTGGCAAAAGCATGGTCTAGACAAGATGGCCCTGCACCCCGTCCAAGCAAATTTTAAGTGTCCAATGATGGGGAATCCAAAACTTCCCTCAGGAGATTATGCCAATGACTGATTGTTCTTATTGTGAAAAATTTTCCTCTTGTGTCTAATTGAAATCCCCCTAGTGCTAACTTGTGCCCTTTATCCCTCGTCTTTTCCATGTGACTCCTTGCAAAAACAGAGTTTCCATCTTCTTTGTAGACATATTTTAAGATTGGTGATAAAGTCTCCCCTAAGTCTTCTTTCCTGAAGGCTGAACAAACCCAGTCTGTCAGCCAAGTCCCCAGCCTCCATGAGGAACCATTGATGCACTGGTTTCTCTAAGAGCAGGTGGCTGTGGGATACTGTATAGAAAGCCTTGGAGAAACCTTGGATTTCTATGGCAGGTAATCTAGGAAAGACAATCTCAGTAATCTGTGCATTTTTCCAACTCTGAATTAAGCCACTTAACTCAGATTAATAAAAATGGAAAACGGGGGACGTGGTTAATTTTTATTTTATAGTTCTCTGGAGACAAGTGATTCAGGCAGCGTGTAAGTGTACCGTTAACTAGATATTTAAGTGAACCCTATTGTGGAATTAGAAAATCTCCAAGAAACGGCGTGACAAATGTCATAGGCAAACAGAAATATACTGTGAAAAAGCAAGCACCTCTAGAATATTTGACATGGAAAAGGTTTTGAAGAACAGATCAGAGAAACACCTAGCAGAGAGCACAGAGAAATAACTGATCCCACTATGAACTGGGAAGATAGATACTCAATGACATTTTACAGACTTTCTGTTAGTTGATTAATTCCCATAGGAGCCCTCAATATACCATGACATTCTTCATAAGTTTACAATTTCTTGTAGAAGTCCTATGACTTCTACACAAACTATTAAGTCCACATTTCTTTACTACTTTCAATGGGTTTCTTCATCTTTTACAGCGCCAAGCAGTAATTTCTGTAAATAACAAGAAGAAGCACATCTTAGGCCAAGCTATCAAGCGATTAAAGTTTGCAGCTTCTTTTTTTATCCCTTTTTTTTCTTTTTAATAAGAACAGAGTTTACAAATAAATAATATGCTTTGGATGTTAATAATGTTTTTATTTAGTTAGATGAACATGAACAAATGAATATATGTTAAAAATATCTTACAATATATGTAAGATTAAAATCCAGAAAAAATCAGTTATTTCACTCTACAGTGTTCTACAGTGTGCTTCAACCCCTGTCTTTCTGCTGTTGAGAATGACACAGAGTGTGAACTGCCTCTGTCTCCAATGTTAATCTCACTTGTGCTAATGTGAATCCAAAATAACTACTCTGAAGTCAGTTTAATATGCTGGAATTGAGAGCAGGATTAAAGCTTTAAGGCTGTTTTTAAAATAGGGATGTAGGTACCTGGTCTCTCAAATACCAACTTAAATCAGATGATTAAAATTTGACTGCCAGGAATTTATACTACAGTCACTTACATGCTATGGTGACCTCACTGATATTCAGTGCCTGGGTATTTCAAAGATAAAAGCCCAGTTTCTCTTTATATCATTTCTGAGCTGCTGATGCAAGGATTCACAAAACAGGTTTTGCCCCTTGCTTGGCATCAGAAATATACATTTGTTTTTGATTAAGCTTCTTAAACTCCCAAGTACCAATCAACACACATAATTGTATTTTTCCCCTTAATGTTAATGGATGTGTAATAATACATGACATCTTTGAATATTCCTTTCATTTTTTCAAGGAAAGCATCTTAGCATTTTTGCTTAGCTGATCTTTGGATGAGCATCCATTTCCTTTGCTTTTCCCTTTTGTTTGTCTAATATAACTTGTTGACCATGCAGAGCTGTTTAATTAGTAGAGGAAGTGAGATTATTCACTGAAAATCAATTATCAGATTAGGAAAGCTTTCTCTTCAATACTTCAGTACAGAATTTACATCTAAAAAAATCTTTCATTATTTCTAAATATTCCTGATAATTTAGATGTGTTTATTTCAGTCTGCGGTATTTTTGGAATTCATTCATTAGATCACAAATTCCTTATTATTTTCAGCGCACAGTGGTCACCTTGCATTATTTCTTCTCCCTAATTAGATGATTGTGCTATTTTGAATCAGGAATTAAAAGAAGGCAAATGGGGATCCATAAAAATTAGCATATATCTGTAAAGCTTTCTTGATAAAGTTCAGCTTTGGCGCAAAAACATTCTTAGAAACCATTTTTATATTAAATCATCATTTCCCTTTTCAGTGCAGAATATTTGAAACATCTGAAGTCTGAAGTGCTTCTTTGCACACAGTGACGCTGGTACATGGTCAATTTGCTTTGTGAGGTTCACCCATTCTTCACAGCTGATGGGAGTGACTGACTATGGTTGCCAAGGGTTTTAGGGTGACTGGCCCACTGGACTCAAGCGATGGGGGTGCAGCAGATGCCTCTGCTGACAGGGACCATGGCAAAGACACCTCTGGTGAGCAGTGTCATGGTACACATGTGGATGTGCAGGTGACCCAGCCACCTTCCACCTGACATTACAAAACCTGTCCAGTTTTCTTCCTTCTTGACAGGCAGGGAAAGTCACTCAGATGCACACATCCACTTTTAAAACACAGATGGGCCTTGTGAAGCTCCCGTTTTCTCTGATTTACTACTGACTGATGCCTTGTGTTTGACAAAAGGTAACTGTGACTCCTCTTTGAAAGTGGGCTGTTCTCTTTGTATATCCCCATCTGTGTGTGTGGTGCCCCTTTGGCTCTCCTACAGGTGACCGACTTCCTTCAGAAACAGTCATTTTCACGCTCTTGGGATTTTCCCCATGTTTTTTAATGATGCAAGTTTGGACAAGAGCTTTTTAAACTATTACAGAATAAATCAAGATTGATAAAAGCAGGAAGTGAAAAGTGAGATAAAGCTTCTGGGAGATCAAAACTAGTTCAGTTAGTTTAAACTCGCTGGAATTTTTGAGTCACACACTCAACTTGGGGAATTCCAATCAATAAAATTTATCACCAATTAACATAAAACTCTAATCATAGAATCATGGAATAGTTAGGCTTGAAAAGGACCTTAAGATCATCTAGCTCCAAAAGCTCTAACACGGGCACGGACACCACACTAAACCATGTCACCCAAGACTCCATCCAACCTGGCCTTGAACACTGCCAGGGATGGAGCGTTCACCACTTGAAAGTCTCCTACCAAAGCAGCTCA
This sequence comes from Pezoporus wallicus, assembly GCF_028554395.1. NCBI lineage: Eukaryota > Metazoa > Chordata > Aves > Psittaciformes > Psittacidae > Pezoporus > Pezoporus wallicus. Next base: position 9,275,809 of record NW_026637663.1, read on the forward strand.
GGCCAGCTGAAACAGACTCCAGTAGACCTGGCCTCCCAAATTGAGTCCCATGTCCTAAATAACCAGACCCCTGACTATGGCACCACTGTTCTCACCATTTATTAACCTGCGAAATCCACCTGGCCTCTTCAGGGTCCTCCCCTTTGACCTGGAAGATTGATGAAAAAACTATCTGAGCCCCAGAGCCCCTAACCCACCTCTGCCAGGGCTCTGTAGTCCTTCGTAATGTTCTCCAGGCTACTGCTGTCTATGTCACTGGCACCCACATGGACCACAAGAAGTGGGTAACAGCCAGCAGGACTTACTAGACCAGGGTGCCTCTCAGCAACAACCCTGATCTGTGCCCCTGTTAGGCATCACACCTCCTCAAGACTGGGTCAGGCTGACAGATGGGAGCCTCTGTGCCTTTCAAGGTAGAGTTCCCTACTATTAGAGCCCGCCACATCCTCCAGATGGCACCAGTAGTGATGCTCTTTACTGATACATCAGCACGATGTTCATTTGGTACAGAATTCGTTTCCTCGTTAGCCCCCTGAAGGGCTGTGAAGTGGTTCTGGGTGGGGACCACTGGATTTTGGAGGAAGTCCCTTGCTTTTAATTGCCAGCTTCCTCCTTTTTTTGCTGTGGTTCAGTGGGGTCAGGAAGGAATTTTCCCCCAGGGCAGATTGGCACCGGTCCCCGGGGGTTTTTTGCCTTCCTCTGAGCACTGAGCATGACCACATGGCAGGGCTCCTCTGGTCCTGCTGCTCTGGGTTATCGCCTGGTGCTCATGCTCCACCAAGGTGGCCCTGGTGTCCTGCAGCTGAGGGGCGGAAGGGCTTTTTTCTCCCCAGGGTGGACTAGCAAGTGTCCCCGGGGTTTTTTTGCCTTCCTCCGCAGCCGAGCACAGCCCCTTAATGGGGCTCCTTTGGGCTATTGTAGCCCAAAGGCAGTGGCTCGTGCTCCACGCAGCTGGCCCTCGTGCCGCGCATCCGGGGGGAGGCAGCCTTCTGCACTCCCACGGTGGCCCCAGTGTGGCTCCGGGACTTGCTGCTGTCCTCTGTAGCATTGAGCAGCACCCCCTGTCAGGTCTTCTCCGGCCCATTCTGGCTGGGCTCTTGCGCTGCTCTCACAGCACCACAGCACTGCTCTGACAGATTTAGGAAAAGAATATATAACCTAAACTAAACTAGACTAAAATTAACGAAGCTAAGCTAACCTAACCTAAGATAAATAACTTTGTTTAAATAAATTTCTTTTAATTTTCATTATTATTTTGTTTTATTTATATTATTTATAATTGAATTTTATATAATAATGGTCTCATCATTATACAACTCATTGTGAGTGCAGGGAATGGAATGGAATGGAATGGAATGGAATGGAATGGAATGGAATGGAATGGAATGGCCTGCACTCCTGGCGCCGCCCCCTGTGAGTCCCTGCCCACCTCAGCGGAGCTGCCGGCTTCTGGGCAAGGCCTGTCAGGGGCTCGAGGCTCCCTCGGTGGCTCTCGCCGCTCAGAACTGAGGCCCTTGGACGCTGCGTTTCCCCTCGCTCCGGGGTGGAGGCTCCTCTCTGGAGCTGCTCAGCTTGGCACCTCTGTGCCTGGCAAAATCTTGGAGCAGATTCTCCTGGAAAGCACGCTGAGGCACATGAAAAAGAGCGCCGTGGTTGGTGACAGCCAGCATGGCTTCACTAAGGAGAAACCCTGTCTGACCTATTGGGTGGCCTTCTGTGATGGGGCTGTAGAATATAGTTCTGCATGACAAGCTCTGACGTAGGTCTGAGGGGCTGTCTGCAGTCCCAAGGGAGGCCAGTCCCCTCCAAGAGACCACTCAAGAAACAAGCCTATGGGAGAGTGACCAGCGGTCATTCTGCATTTCAAGGATTTGAACAAATGTGCTGGGGGCATTTGTTGCCAGTCTCGGAATCTCTGCCCTTTATATTATACAGTACCTTTATGTGATACTTAGCTGAGGGTTTTAAAACTCTTCCACACAACTGAGTCACTTACTTTTTTTTCTGGAGTGTTTCAGGGAAAAGCTGCTCAGTCCATGCCGTTTAAACCGAATTGGGATCAAAACGCTTTATTGAGCTACCAAGAACATGGAAGTAGGCAGCAGTCAGTGAAGGGTTGCATTCAAGTAGTAATACAAGAGGTAACCCCCAAACTAGACACATGAATGATAAATAAACACAAGCAAATGTCTAAACACCCTGTGTAACAAACGCAGAAGAGATTTCTGACACTCTTCTTTCCAAGAAAATACCTCACCATAAGCAGCAGAGTAGCAAATGCCACTTGGTGTATTGATAAAGAATGGTGAGGAAATCCTGCATGCTCTCTACGTTTCTGCAGAGTTCATGCAGAAGGACCCAAAACCCCCTTTCTTTCACCTCTGGGATCACCACAGTCAAATGACCGTACATGGTATAAAAGCCTTTATTGATACAGTCTGAACACAGAGATTAATTTACCGGGACGCCCCGCAGCGGTGCCCAATCAGTGGGCGCCATGGTCAGGGAGATCCCCCTGGGTCTCCTGGGCACAGGCACGGCCTCAGGGCCAGCAGCCCAAAGGCCTTTCTCCAAGGCATGCTGGGTGAAGGGGCAGCAGCAGGCCTGCAGTGGGCATGGCTGTGGGGGCCCCATCACCCGCGTGTCATAATGCCACCACCCGGCAACGCAGCATCACAATGCTCTGGGGCAGTATAAGGCAGCGTCCTCCCGTGTCCCACTGCCAGAGGGCCCGGCTTTGGCACCAGGACAGAGGTGGCAGCCTGCAGGCACCCAAGAGGAATTCCTTGAGGCACCAGTGGAATTACTTGGAGGGGCAGAGAAGGGAAGACTGCCTGAAGCTGCTGGGGGTTCTCTGCTGCAATTCCAGCTCCTGGAGGGGGCACACTCACGGCTCATGAGCCAGATGGAAATCCTGCTTCAGTCTTCGAGGAGCTCGCCGTCCTCATCTTCTGGGGAGATAGAGGCAGTTGCCATAAGAAATAGGATCCAGAGATGGGCCAGTGGCCTCCCCCAGTGCTTTGGAGCTCCCACTGCCAGTGACGGGAAGGGTTCCTGTCCCTAGGGTTGATCAGGCCAGCGGCATTTTGCTGTTCTTGGAAGCCCCTGAGACGGCTCCAGGTGGAGGCAGAAAAGGCAGTGCCAGTGTTCGCTTGTCCCCTTAGAGGCATAACCAGCCCATGGACCAGGAGCCGGTCTTGCTCACGTGCTCAGGGAGTAGCCGATCGCCAGTGGGGTCAGGAAGGAATTTTCCCCCAGGGCAGATTGGCACCGGTCCCCGGGGGTTTTTTGCCTTCCTCTGAGCACTGAGCATGACCACTTGGCAGGGCTCCTCTGGTCCTGCTGCTCTGGGTTATCGCCTGGTGCTCATGCTCCACCAAGGTGGCCCTGGTGTCCTGCAGCTGAGGGGCGGAAGGGCTTTTTTCTCCCCAGGGTGGACTAGCAAGTGTCCCCGGGGTTTTTTTGCCTTCCTCCGCAGCCGAGCACAGCCCCTTAATGGGGCTCCTTTGGGCTATTGTAGCCCAAAGGCAGTGGCTCGTGCTCCACGCAGCTGGCCCTCGTGCCGCGCATCCGGGGGGAGGCAGCCTTCTGCACTCCCACGGTGGCCCCAGTGTGGCTCCGGGACTTGCTGCTGTCCTCTGTAGCATTGAGCAGCACCCCCTGTCAGGTCTTCTCCGGCCCATTCTGGCTGGGCTCTTGCGCTGCTCTCACAGCACCACAGCACTGCTCTGACAGATTTAGGAAAAGAATATATAACCTAAACTAAACTAGACTAAAATTAACGAAGCTAAGCTAACCTAACCTAAGATAAATAACTTTGTTTATAAATAAATTTCTTTTAATTTTCATTATTATTTTGTTTTATTTATATTATTTATAATTGAATTTTATATAATAATGGTCTCATCATTATACAACTCATTGTGAGTGCAGGGAATGGAATGGAATGGAATGGAATGGAATGGAATGGAATGGAATGGAATGGCCTGCACTCCTGGCGCCGCCCCCTGTGAGTCCCTGCCCACCTCAGCGGAGCTGCCGGCTTCTGGGCAAGGCCTGTCAGGGGCTCGAGGCTCCCTCGGTGGCTCTCGCCGCTCAGAACTGAGGCCCTTGGACGCTGCGTTTCCCCTCGCTCCGGGGTGGAGGCTCCTCTCTGGAGCTGCTCAGCTTGGCACCTCTGTGCCTGGCAAAATCTTGGAGCAGATTCTCCTGGAAAGCACGCTGAGGCAGATGAAAAAGAGCGCCGTGGTTGGTGACAGCCAGCATGGCTTCACTAAGGAGAAACCCTGTCTGACCTATTGGGTGGCCTTCTGTGATGGGGCTGTAGAATATAGTTCTGCATGACAAGCTCTGACGTAGGTCTGAGGGGCTGTCTGCAGTCCCAAGGGAGGCCAGTCCCCTCCAAGAGACCACTCAAGAAACAAGCCTATGGGAGAGTGACCAGCGGTCATTCTGCATTTCAAGGATTTGAACAAATGTGCTGGGGGCATTTGTTGCCAGTCTCGGAATCTCTGCCCTTTATATTATACAGTACCTTTATGTGATACTTAGCTGAGGGTTTTAAAACTCTTCCACACAACTGAGTCACTTACTTTTTTTTCTGGAGTGTTTCAGGGAAAAGCTGCTCAGTCCATGCCGTTTAAACCGAATTGGGATCAAAACGCTTTATTGAGCTACCAAGAACATGGAAGTAGGCAGCAGTCAGTGAAGGGTTGCATTCAAGTAGTAATACAAGAGGTAACCCCCAAACTAGACACATGAATGATAAATAAACACAAGCAAATGTCTAAACACCCTGTGTAACAAACGCAGAAGAGATTTCTGACACTCTTCTTTCCAAGAAAATACCTCACCATAAGCAGCAGAGTAGCAAATGCCACTTGGTGTATTGATAAAGAATGGTGAGGAAATCCTGCATGCTCTCTACGTTTCTGCAGAGTTCATGCAGAAGGACCCAAAACCCCCTTTCTTTCACCTCTGGGATCACCACAGTCAAATGACCGTACATGGTATAAAAGCCTTTATTGATACAGTCTGAACACAGAGATTAATTTACCGGGACGCCCCGCAGCGGTGCCCAATCAGTGGGCGCCATGGTCAGGGAGATCCCCCTGGGTCTCCTGGGCACAGGCACGGCCTCAGGGCCAGCAGCCCAAAGGCCTTTCTCCAAGGCATGCTGGGTGAAGGGGCAGCAGCAGGCCTGCAGTGGGCATGGCTGTGGGGGCCCCATCACCCGCGTGTCATAATGCCACCACCCGGCAACGCAGCATCACAATGCTCTGGGGCAGTATAAGGCAGCGTCCTCCCGTGTCCCACTGCCAGAGGGCCCGGCTTTGGCACCAGGACAGAGGTGGCAGCCTGCAGGCACCCAAGAGGAATTCCTTGAGGCACCAGTGGAATTACTTGGAGGGGCAGAGAAGGGAAGACTGCCTGAAGCTGCTGGGGGTTCTCTGCTGCAATTCCAGCTCCTGGAGGGGGCACACTCACGGCTCATGAGCCAGATGGAAATCCTGCTTCAGTCTTCGAGGAGCTCGCCGTCCTCATCTTCTGGGGAGATAGAGGCAGTTGCCATAAGAAATAGGATCCAGAGATGGGCCAGTGGCCTCCCCCAGTGCTTTGGAGCTCCCACTGCCAGTGACGGGAAGGGTTCCTGTCCCTAGGGTTGATCAGGCCAGCGGCATTTTGCTGTTCTTGGAAGCCCCTGAGACGGCTCCAGGTGGAGGCAGAAAAGGCAGTGCCAGTGTTCGCTTGTCCCCTTAGAGGCATAACCAGCCCATGGACCAGGAGCCGGTCTTGCTCACGTGCTCAGGGAGTAGCCGATCGCCAGCAGTGGGGTCAGGAAGGAATTTTCCCCCAGGGCAGATTGGCACCGGTCCCCGGGGGTTTTTTGCCTTCCTCTGAGCACTGAGCATGACCACTTGGCAGGGCTCCTCTGGTCCTGCTGCTCTGGGTTATCGCCTGGTGCTCATGCTCCACCAAGGTGGCCCTGGTGTCCTGCAGCTGAGGGGCGGAAGGGCTTTTTTCTCCCCAGGGTGGACTAGCAAGTGTCCCCGGGGTTTTTTTGCCTTCCTCCGCAGCCGAGCACAGCCCCTTAATGGGGCTCCTTTGGGCTATTGTAGCCCAAAGGCAGTGGCTCGTGCTCCACGCAGCTGGCCCTCGTGCCGCGCATCCGGGGGGAGGCAGCCTTCTGCACTCCCACGGTGGCCCCAGTGTGGCTCCGGGACTTGCTGCTGTCCTCTGTAGCATTGAGCAGCACCCCCTGTCAGGTCTTCTCCGGCCCATTCTGGCTGGGCTCTTGCGCTGCTCTCACAGCACCACAGCACTGCTCTGACAGATTTAGGAAAAGAATATATAACCTAAACTAAACTAGACTAAAATTAACGAAGCTAAGCTAACCTAACCTAAGATAAATAACTTTGTTTATAAATAAATTTCTTTTAATTTTCATTATTATTTTGTTTTATTTATATTATTTATAATTGAATTTTATATAATAATGGTCTCATCATTATACAACTCATTGTGAGTGCAGGGAATGGAATGGAATGGAATGGAATGGAATGGAATGGAATGGAATGGCCTGCACTCCTGGCGCCGCCCCCTGTGAGTCCCTGCCCACCTCAGCGGAGCTGCCGGCTTCTGGGCAAGGCCTGTCAGGGGCTCGAGGCTCCCTCGGTGGCTCTCGCCGCTCAGAACTGAGGCCCTTGGACGCTGCGTTTCCATGACAGAGGTTCACAGAGCCATGGCAGATGTTCAGAGAGCTGAACATAGACATCTGAGTGACTGCAATGTAACAGGCTCGCTCCGGGGTGGAGGCTCCTCTCTGGAGCTGCTCAGAGGAATGCAGCGGCTAGAAGAATTGAGTATATGTGACTGGGGAATCTTTGTCAAAAGCAATAAGAGATCTGTAGTGTAAATTAATCTAGAGAACAGCACTGGTGAGCAGAACACCTAGGAACTAACAGAAAGTCTCAAAAGTGTAGGATATGAAACTAGGTAGCGTTAAGATAATAGAAATATGTCCCACTTGTCATCCAGATTGTAACACAGATATTGAAAAGTATGCACTGGTGAGGAACAGCAGAAATGAAGAAAAATGTCATGAAGGTGTACTGCAATACTGCGAGAAATATGACTGAAAGAAATATAAAGAGAAAATATGTGAAAAAAAGAATCTGTTTAAGTCAAACTCAGTTTAGAGGAGGACAGTTGAAGAGGTTTTAGCAGAATGGTGCTACAGGTGTGGTGAATTCTTACATTTAGAAATGTACAGAGATTGCAGTATTATTAGAGAGAAATACAGTGAGATACTTTGGCAACATAGCATAGTAACAGGGTGACTAGGTTTTTTTCAATTTTCATTGTTCCTAGATAATACTACTACTATTGCTATATTAGCCTGTAATGTTGCTTATAATTTGGTTACCTTTAATCAATATCTACAAAGTGGATAGGTTAAAAAAAGCCTCCAAGTACCTTTCTAATACATTACTATTACTATTTCAAAATGGCAAGATTTGATAAATGAAGGGAAGTAAGAGGTGAAATGGATTGGATTTGCATTGGATTGGTGGTAAGACCAAGGTCCCAAGCACCAGGGAAGCACAGAATTTCCTCAGTCAACAGAGCAAAATCTATTTGGTCCTTTAACCTTCAGTGATGGAAAGAAACCTGTATAGAAGAGATTCTTAAGGATAGTTGCAGGGTAAGAGGAAAAGGAGGGACGTGACTAAACAGCCTTCAAAAAAACCCGAGGTAAGAAGCACTTTTTAAAATGTTTGAATAATTCTTTTTCTTATACTAAATTCTTTTCAGTTTTTAATTTCTTTATTGCCACTCTGCATGGTTTACATTAATTAAAAAAGAATAGAAGAACAAAGGAAGGACATTTCTGAGAAGTGTTCTTGAGAGAGATCTTTAGCTGCTTATTTTCCTTTTGTCACACTGCATATCATGAAGCAAATGTGAATAAATGGCACCAGTAAGCATCTGAGGAACCCTGCAAGTGGAAACGACATTTTCCCAAGGCAATACATAGCTGCCAGTATAGGCCTTTTTGTATCTCTCTCTGGACTCATCACGTGGTATGAAAGGCTCAGAGGGTTACAAGTGAGGAGTATCTGCTCCCTGGAACTCATTCCCATGGCAGAAGGATGAGGAGAGCTAATGGTGAAAACAGTTTTGACTTTGTGTGTTTTCTCATGGTTCATGGAGATCTTCACAGAAAGAGGATTGCAAGAAGAACCCCAAACACGTGACATGAGCTTGGGTTACACCAAAATGTTCAAGCCCAGAATATACCTGCCCAGGGATGCACTGGTTTGAGATTGCTGTACTCAACCATGCCAGGCCAGAAAATACAGCCCATGCTGCACAGATCTTCCCTAGTCACCAGCTCTGTCTGAATGTTTGCCAGAATTTTTAATGAGGGAAAGGGAGAAAAGGTAAAACCTTTAGAGGTAGAATCTGAATGATTCTTATTAGCACTTGCAGCCTGCTCTGTGTTTTGAGATATCAGGTTGTATAAAAGCTCATATGGGCATATGCTCTCTCCCGCTTTTTATTTGCACAACACTTAGCGGTGAGTATGAGCAGATCCTATTTAGGACATTTGAGGATAAGACAATACAAATAAGACTATTAACACTTCTTCAGACAAATGCGTCATCCCTGTAGTGGTTACTGGAGTCTGAAGTGTGGTTTAAATGAAAAAAACAAAAACCACTCCCCAAAAGCAAGAAACTGATTTTACTTTAAGAAAGCTCAAGGGTAATTTGTTTCCTTTGCCTAAAGGAAATCTCCCAGCTATATTGTAATTTCTTTTCTTATTATGTGCTTTACCCACTAATTATTACTCTTCCTTTTCAGTTTGGACTTTAATAATAAAATATCAATTACAATTTCTGCATAATTATTGGCTGAAATGGCTATCCAATCCAACAATTATCTGGTGTAATACACTGAATTCAAGCTCAAAGCTCTGTCTTTTGAAAAGGAAGGAATATGAAAACCTGCCAATCCCCCTGACTGACCATAGGAGATAATTTCTTCATACCAGTTTTGATAATAAACTATGAAATTTGACATCTGAATATCAATTACGGCATTTTCCAAAGCAATTCTCCTGTTTTGCTAATTTTTTTTAATGGTTATTTTTATTGAAAGTATGGGGAACTATTAAAAAAGATAATTGCATAGCTTTCAGCATGGGAAAAAGACAAGATGGAACATTTTTATTACACAGACCTAAATATGTTTGATTTAGCTGTTTCACTGCTTCAACAAACTCAGTTTCTGGGGCCCAGCTACTGCTGCTGGGCTAGACTGTCCAGGAAATGTACAGGTTCATATTCTGGGGATGAACAGCTAAAAGAGCTGTAGGGCAAGTTCGTATTTTAAACAGCAGTCTAGCTTCATTAGATGAAACCACAGGGGTATAGCACCATTCACCTCAGAGAAGTTTTTTTTGCACTTTTATTAGCAAAGAATATTTCTAGTTGAACAGTTTTTGTAGTGCTTGGAACAAATGTACCTTAGGACTGCTGGCTGCAATGGTACTGCGCTCGCAGTAAAACATGATATAAGGGTGGCAGGAGCTAGTCCTAGGTTGAGTGGATGGAAGGTTGGAGTCGATGGAAGGTTGGAGTCCTCCATGCAAACATCTGAGCATTGCCTCTCCTCTCTGAGGCTGTGTATTTTCTGCCATGACACTATTAAGTGCGTGCAATTCTAATTAATTTACCCATGCTGGTTTTGGTACAGCATGAGTGATACAATTAGGAATCTGTCCAGCGTAGGAAAAACCACACAGGCACTGTCAAAGCTGAGCTGGAGTGGGGATGGGTGGGGATGGGTGGGGAAGTATCTCACGCTTGGTGGATTTTCCTGTGTTAGGCTAGATGTGCCTTCCTCCTCCCATCTTCTTGATCTCATGCAGTTCATATATGCTTTGCATCCAGCCTTTCTTTTCCAGAGTGCTTGTGCCCCGTGTTTCCAGTGAGAACTTGCCTTCATGTCATTCCTGAAGTTCCTGCCTTCCTACTCTGAATAGCACCTCCCTGCCCAGCCCCTCTTTCCTCTCTTGTTGAGCTTTTGCTATCTCACCATTGAAGTTCCTGGTCTATAACCAGTCATGCTGGGGAGAGCTGTGACAAAGTGAGCTAGGCTCTGCAGCCACGATGCTCTACCCTAATGAATCCTTTGATGCCATGCCATGATCCTTTCCACCCTTCATCTTCCTCCTCCCCCTTCCTCTACTAAGTACTTACTGTCTCATGACTTCTAACAAGTGGCCAGGAGAACCTTTTCTGATGCTCCCTGTTTACCCCTGCGGGCAGGAAAGCAGCTGTGGCTCCTGGCCTCTCCTGTTGGGGCTGGGTCCTATGCTGGGATCTTGAAACACCACCTGTGCTCCTACGTCCTGCCTTGAGATTTGCCTTTGGCACTTCCTACAGAAATCCCTAAACTCTGCTGGTCTATGAAGAGGGAAGTGACAAAGAGAAAAGGGAGGAAAGACAGGACCCTCTGGATAATGAGGCAGAACAAAGAATCAAGTGGAGGTTTTGGCAAGGGAAATCAGAAGTTGGACTGAGAGTTGCAGTGGGGCCAGGTTGGGAGGCTGGTAGCATAGATGGAATTTTGACACCATACTCCTTAACTCTTTTAGCACACACTGAGACTTCCACACATTTTGGAGGTACCGAATAATATGAGTTTGTTAGTCAGTCTTTAGCAGCTGAAACCAGAGAAACCACTTGTAGAGTTTGTTCTGCAAAATATTTGTAGCTGCTGCTTCAGCCAAATATCCATTTTAATGCACAATGTCATATGAAAACATTTATATACAACAGACTTGGTAATCTGGAGCCACACAAGGCTGGCAAAGAGCAGTGTTTATGGGAGAGGTTAGCTGTATATTCTCTTTAGCAGTGCAAGCACTTGGGCATTGTAAGGCTGATGGTCATGTTCCCTAGCAGACTGTGGAAATGACAGACAGATTGCTCAGCAAATGGCTATATATGGATGGTGACATTTTACCAAGCAGTTAGATGAGAAATATTTGTGGACAGGAGACACCTTTTTCGCTCTGTGTTCATACGTCTCCTACCACACTGAAATCCTAGGTTTTTTTCTGGGTGGCAAATTGTTGCTGGGCTACAAACGAGTAACGAAAAGCACAGCAGGAGGAGCTGATTGTAGGCTTTCATATTAACTGTATGAATACATACAGGTGACAATATACATCATGGTTGTATCACAGCTTCTAGGGTGTCTTTAGCATGGTTGCCAATTAATCCTTTTCAGTGTTCATGCTCATCTTTAGGTGTCATGTCGTGATGGAGGCAGCAAGACTCTGTTTGCCACCAGTGAGCCCGATACCATGCCAGTGTGAGCCATCCCTGGACTTGGCATGCTGCTGATATACCCAGATGAATGGGACCACAACAAATGCCTTCACAATGTGAAACTCATAAATACTGAGCTGTATGTAGCACACAGCTGGACTCTGGCATTGTTATTGCTGTGCCCAGCTCAAGTGACAGACGTGAGAAATCTCTGTGCCTTGGCAAGTAACTGGCGTTCTTAGGATTGCAGCATGCTGTTAATGATGAATAAATGAGTGCGGGTGCAAACACGCTTCTGAGTTCATGACTGGACTGCACCCTTTGTAGACATGTTTCTGCCTGAATGGATACCCAGCAGTGACTGCAACATCTCCCTGTTGCTTCTGTCTATCACATTCACTGGGTCAGTGTTTATAGGTCAGTGGAATAGCTGGATGAGTTACTGTGCCTGATGGACAGAGAGTACTCCAATCTGTATATTGTGGTTTGCCTTAACTAGTCACATCACAGCTTTGTTCAGAGACCACAGTGATTTCTAATAGGCTTCTGCCCTTGACATTCCTTTCCCCTTCAACCACTTTTGCTGCTTCTCTTTGTTCCAGTCACACCAATTTCAATCTGTTTGCCTCATCTGCACAGACACCTCTGCAGCCACAGACCCCAGTGTCTGGAGTATGATTGTGCTTTGCCTTCTATTCTTGGGAATAGTATGAATGGTAATGAAATCCTCTGCTCCCCTGCAGTCTGACTGGTCTGACACCAGCTACCCTTTCAAATCACAATCACAGAAACCACTGAGTTGTAAAAAATAGAGCTGGGAGGGTCTGCAGGTTTCCCTAGACTATTTCTTGTTCCTTGAATAAACATTTTGAAAACAGGTTTGCATCTGTTTGCCTATGCAGTGGCCTCATTATCCTCAAAAATCTCTCTAATCTTGCACATATAACTGTCTACCTGTGATTTAGTTCACATTCCTCTCTATCTTCATTGTTTGCTTGACAATATATTTTTGGGACTCCTCACCCTCATTCTGATGATGAGCACAGGTTCTTCTGCTACAAATATTTTGGAAAAGCTGCAAGGTACAATGCATCCAGCCCAGAGAATTTGATGTCAGACTTCCGGGTACTCCTCCATAAACATGATTGAAAAAATAATTTTGAGTATTCAATTTTATGGGTGAGAAAACAATAAAGAACATAAAGGAAGAAATGCTGAGGAGGGTCAGAGCAATGGACCCCCTTGCCCAACACACTGTTTATGGAGATGATAATCAGGAAGATCATGTGAAGTTGGCCACGTTCTGTAGTCTATTCTTGTCTTGCTCCACCAGTCTCTATGATCAGAGGGGAAAAAGGTACTGGCTGTGAGAAGATCCATTTCCTCTGGGCAGAAGATGGGATCTGGGATTTGTCTACTTCATAGAAGATGAGAAGTGTTTATCTTGACTGCTTCCAAATTAAAGATGACAGTGACTTCCAACTAATCATACCTGCTCCACTGGGAACACAGCATGTGCTAGAGACAGACACATCACAGAGTTCCTGAGAAATAGGCCTAACACTGTCTTAAAACTACCTAGGATTTTTCATTCTTATAAGGCTGTGCCACTGCTGTAGTTGTCATCAGCTTCTCTCTTATTTCCTTCCAAATTTATGAACAGCAGTGGGCATTGATCTGCTTCATTTTCACATGGTCTTCCCTTCCTGGTGTTTCCCAGCCCTACATAGGGAGCAGTCTTCCTCTTTCAGCTTTCAGTTTGCTGGGCTAACCAAGGCAGGTTCTTGAAGTCTTTGTCTTTTCTTTGGGGTAATATGAATTACCCTTCTCTGCCCTTTCCTCCAGTAAAGATTTATTCCTGTCTGGAATGTTTTCCAAATTAGACTGAATTCAGTTGTGCCAGAGTTTAAGGGCTGGATGAATATGACAAACTGATTTCACACAAGCTGTGTCAAGAAAGACTCCAGAGAAATGGTTTTCAGTTACTAGCTTTGGCTAGATTTGAATTTATCAAGCTGTCTCTAGTAAACAGCATCAGTCAGATTTTTCAGTCGCATCAAAATGGGCGAGTCAGGAATTTATGGTTAAAAAAAAAAAAGTACCCAAAAACAGAAAACCCAGACGGTCTCATGAGGATTCCCTCACCTTGGGTGGAAGTCTTGTGCAAACCACTGGGGCTTTTCTGATCTGTTTTTCTTAAGCTGCAGCTGCATCCAGCTCTACACAGAAAAACAACATGACCTACTCCCCAAGGCCCATCCTTTTGCAAGCCTCACCCTCTTCACCACTTCTGGATCCAATAGAGGAGCAAAGCCATGGGGATGGGTTCAGCTTTACACAGTTATAACCAAGCTATGGAAAAAAAACTTAAGAAAATTTTGCAGTTTCAAGGATCAGATTTTGGATAACGCTCATTAATACTGGCAACCTAGAAATCTAAGCTCTCATTCTGGGGATATGCGTGTTCTCAAAGCAAGATCTTAGCTGGAGAGAGCAGAAGAGGTTGTACAGATCTTGGGGATTCTTTTATCATTTTTCTGTGGAACATTTTGGTGCTGCAGTCTGGATGCGCTATTAGGCACTGTGTGAACCTCACTTCAGCAAGATGGTCAGGGTCTGACTACAGAGGAAGAAAAAAACCAGCAAAAACCAGAAGTGGTGTTTTCTGAGGTAGAAAAAAGTACCTCTTCTGAAAAAAACTTCTGCACAAAGATCAGAAAGTTCAGTCTTCATAAAATAAAGCTGCTTGGTTTCTGATAAGTGCATGTTTACAGAAAGGAGCACAGCTACACAAAAGCACACCACAACTGACTCTATCAGTGTGTGATAATACAGCAGGAAAGCAAAGAGTAAAAGGTCAATTCTTTTAAAACACAAAATATCTGCTCCAGGAAGGTATCCGTCAACACTTTTTAAAATCTTTATTTCCAAAGGAGCAAGACAGTTCAATGGTCAGAAGACTTAACACTGCCTTCAAAGTCATGATGCCTAAAGTTTGGGGGGGGGGGTTATTTTGTATGAAGATGCAAGTATGGTGTGGACAACAAGGTTATGCTAGGAAAATATGTCAACTTTCAACATATAACCTATCTTTTCTGCAGCTATTCTCCACTATGATACACCTCACGCACCAGTGCCATGACTTAATCTTTCACTCTTTTCTTGCACATCAGATGTTAGTTTCATTTTATGGAAACTCAACTGAGTTTTCCAAGACAATACAATCAGTCATCTGAGTATAGCATTACAAAATTAAGGCACACCTGTATTTGCTGATTTCATCTGAAGAAAGGTAACTAGCTATTAACACTCCACCCACCTCCATTTTGAGCATATTTATTCCCATCATTTTCTTGTGCAGTATATCCAAGGTTTAGGATATTGGGTTGGTCTTCAGTCCTTCTGTGTAAGAAAAATTGGTCATTTTTCAAGTGTTAGAATACAAATTAAGAAGCTTTCAAAAATTATAGGCTCAGAGTGTTTTAATGCTTGACTTGGAGGAATTAGCTGGGAGGTGTAAGTGTGGACTATACAAACCTGCCATTTACTGTCCGCTACAGGGGAGCAGCTAAGAGTGAGCAGGAAAAGCAGCACAAGTTCTCTGGTGTTACGAGCCTAACAGCTTCTCTAAGAGCCCTGGTTATACACACCTAAATGCACACATGCATGTAGAGATACATGTATATGTAGGTACATATGGATATCTGTGTTAGAGAGAGAGATATTTTGATGCAGGAAGGGATACCCTTCTAAAAGAGTCATGCACTTCAAAGGCCCCATAAAAAGAATATGCTGGAGTTTGTAACCCTACTTCTGGACTCCATGCACTGGGGAGATAAAAAACCCCAAACAAACACGCTGATATTCAATCTCCATTGAAGAAGATAATTATCAGAGTAATGTCTACATAAGGGATGCATTATTGCTTCTTAATAGTAATGGTGTGGCAATTCTAATTACTTCTGTAGATCTTACGCTACTTACTATTTTTGGACAGAACAATTAGTTTAATTACACATTGTTTCCAAAGTGCCTGAGCACTTGTCTAGCTGTAAATGCACACAAAGGTTAGCGATCCAGCTGTTGTCTGTGAAGGAACAGGAACACCATAGCCCATGAGGACCAGTGCAGCCCCAATGAGCTCATTGGCTGCTCCACCCAAAAACTGGCTGCAAAGCCTGAAAGCAGCTCCCTGCTTCCAAGCTTTCTGTAAAACACAGGGAGTGAGGGTGAGGGACAGGAAATGTTGTGTGGGAGCAGATGAGCTCAGTCCAGGGGCAGAGCATCTCTCGGTTCTGGTGATGGAAAAATTGACTGCTTTTGGAAACAGTGGAAAAGCAATGCCTCATAGAGAAAGCAGGGAAGCTGTTGAGTGCAAACATAGGAGAAAAGAAAGCAAAATGACTCTCAGGTGTTTTGAGGTAACAGATATCTAACTGGGGACAGACAGGGGTTTGTTTTAGTGCTTTTGTAAGATGGTGGTAGCCAGCATAAGAGGTAGGGTAAGGAGAGATGCCACTGAGCTTTGATTTCCTAAATAAAGAGATGACCAAAAAGGTCCCTGCATGAAGGAAGAAGAGAAGCCTTCTGGTCTATGCTTCTGTAGCAAACATGAAGGATGGAATAAAGGAATGGAATAATTAATTCCCTCAGAATGACAGTTCCTCTTTCAGGACAGTAGAAGCTAAGGAGGAAGGATGTGAAGGTCTGATGTTGTAGAAAGCCCTGGGAGGGAGGCATGGGATGTGTAGCTGGGTGATGGCTTCAGGAGTGAAGCTAGGCTGTTATGTGAGCAACAGCACAGGCTCCCCCCAGCTGTCCCACAAGTTTCAGAGATCAAACAAGGAAGAGTATTTCTCACTCACTCTCTGCAGCTCACATTATCCAGTCAGTGTCCATAACTTTGCAGCTTGTAGGACTTCCCATCCTCTGTGACAGTGAATGTTTTGCTGAGACCTCATGGTTCATTTTACCAGGTCTGTGGCAAATGTTGGACATGTGACAGGGTAATGGAACTGTGTAATTAGTCCTGAGTACTGCAATTACCTCAGACTCCTGTTTATAAATCACTTACACTCTATTGCATCATGCTGGGGGAGAAAGGAGTTTGTTCTTTGACCTTCCATGTTGCTTCTGCAGTTGCTCAGCCTCATTGTTCTCTCTGGAGGTTGCGAGGGACATGCTGGAAAAATCTGACTACTGTAGATGTAGACACAGGCAAAGAAGCTGGAGAGCAGGTGTAAAGACCTGCACATCCTGCATTCAGCATGAATAAATGCCCTTCATGCATGCCTGCAGACTTTCCCACAAACCTTCATTAAGCTTGAATGAGTCTATCTTACAAGAAGATCTCAGAAAGAAGTGGGGTGTGTCCATTCATACCAGTGGGAACCACAATAATGAAGTAATAAAACACAACGCACAGTATGCAACAGTGCCTGTTTGCAGGTGCACTTGTTAGATGTGAACATACAAGGTGTGCTGCAGTCACCCAGCACTCTTGTGCAAATGTCACTTCACAGAATGCTGTTTTGAGGAGAGCAGCCAGGAGAAATAACCCAGCCTTTCCAGCCTGGTGCATTCACAGGGCCTGTGAGTGGGTTTCTACATGAGGACCCTGTCGCTGCTTCCATTATCAAGCTTCATAATAGCAGCGTGAAATAAGTCTTCCTATACAGTGTACATATCCTGTTCTGTGCTGAGGTTACCCACATCTTTACTCATGTCACTGCTCCGAGCTAGGGCTCCTTTCTGCCTGCCCTTTCTGAGCCAGCTTTGTTTGACACTGCTGGTTTATTTTTCTATCAAAACATCCAGTTATTTCTACATAACAAGAAATGAATGTCAGTGTAAGGAAGCATAGCCTTGCTGGGGCTTTGTTTGGCTGGGGGGTCCCTTCATGTGGTCCCTCTGCTCAGCCAGGAAGGCATCAGCTGATTCATCAGTATGGCAAAGGGATCCCCACAGATCGACTAGGCAGGAGCAAACAAGGAAAAAGACAGGAGGACCTTAACACTTCAAAAGCCTGAGTGGCATTTGGAGAGGTGAGGACAGAAGAGCAGGGGCACCTGATCACACCTTTGGTATGGATCAGTCATTTCCCAGTCACTGTCAGTTTATTTGCTTTCTCAGTGTATGTGGTATGCAGGAGCCAAGGAGTCTTCCTGCAGAGGAGCTGTCCTCCCCCTGTACTTTTCAACACACCCCTGAAAGCACCATGTCGGGACCCTGTCATCCCTCAACACTTCCTCCAGCATGCCTTGGAATCCTAGCTGGAGGAAGTATCTGTGGACCTTTTCACCCTCATTGCCTTAGTCCTGCTGTTCAGGGCTGAACTGGGTGAGAGGGAGAGTACCTGGATGGTAGTTCCCTGCAGTGGGCAGTCTGCAGGCTTTTAGAGAGGGCACATGCTGGATCACTGTATTCACAGATGAAAGAGGTCAGAACATGACCCCAAAAGAGACCAGAGGGGGAATACTGATCCTGTCACCCATGTTCATAGTGGAACAGGTCTCATGATGATATTCTAATGCCCTTCCTGGACCCTCTGCAATGAAGAAGTAACACTCCAATCCATAAGTTTTGTCATTTGAAGAATTTTTCTCATGTATTAAGCCACTTGCTTGTTTTGTGGATTGCAGTTGCAGAGCAGTGACGAGATTTCACTGTGGACACCAAGGAGAGAGGCTGAACAAAGCCAAAGGCTCACAGATATCCGGGGACCTGCCTGAAGGTGGATGGAGCACCCAGCTCCCTTGTGGGGTATCAGCAACAAACATTTCTTATGTACACAAGCCATGCTGCCTTCCTGAGGCACCACAGCTTAGAGCAGAGCTTTGTACTTGCTTTGGAGTCAGTTGCTTCTGTTAGCAAACCTGCTGCAAGAGAAACTTATTATGAGCCTTCTTTTATAACACAGCTGCATTCCTACCTTCTGTGTTATTAATACATCAGTAAAGATTACTTGTTATATTTTTCACTTCCATAACGTGTTCTATCTGGGGAATCTCAGAACATTTTGCAAACATTAATTAATTAGGCTTGCAGCACCACTATTTACTAGATAATTGTTGGCCTTGTTTTTAAATACGATTAGTTTCCGCCTGCTCTAAATGCTCCATCTCGCACATCCAGAAGAACCTATGTCAGAACATGTGCAGCAGATGGACATGGTATTAAAATGCCCATGCTGCTTAAATCTCTTGTCTGTACTGTGGCACCAGATTATGTGCTTTAGAAAAACAGTCTAGTCCTATAAATGAGATGCTTGGATAACCAGAGTACTATGTATGTTGTAAGAGCTGGCTTAAAAAACAAGTGAATGAGTTGGTGGCTGAATTCAGCCATGCTGCATGGAAAGAGGTTTTGCTTTTTGGAATTTATAAACCTTTATTTTGTGGGCTTGTGTTGCCTAATTTTTTTTTTTTTCAGTTGGCCTGATAGCTGTTTTTAGCAAATAGTACAATTTGAAAAGGTTGCATTCATTTCTATCTGTTAGTTTTTTATGTTTCTTTATAGGCCTCTTGCTTTTCTAGACATCTCCATTCCTCTCATTTGTGCCTGCAGACCCACTGTTTACATTCTTATACAGACATTGTGATTTTTCTGACACAATTATAAAGAACAGTCTGGTCTCTTATTTTTCAGTATGTTCCTTTATTAGTGTTCACCCTCGAAATTCAACACCAAAGTGTTTTCTCAAGAAAGATATGAGGACTGCAAGAACTATTGCATTTGGTTCTTGACTGATCAAAGTGATACCTTGAAGGCAATTCCTTTTGTGATCCTGGATTTTATTTTGTTACCAATTCTTTTCGTGCATTTCTGCATTTGTGTGCTGAATCAATCAAATGCCAAGCAATCTGAAAAAGACAGAAAACAAACTACAGAAGGGTAAGTAAATCTGCCACATATAATCTGATACTAGGCTTTAGAAAGAAGCATTACCAGCATCTGGTGCAGAAGAGAAAAGCATATTGCTGCTGTTGCTATCGCTGTTCAAGCCATTTCTTGCTGTTTCGACTTACCTTAACTTGAGCTTACCTAGGTTTTGCTGATGTCCCACTCCAGAAAATTTGTATGAGTGAAAAAAACCCAACAAACAGTTTTTGTGTCCCCCACTATTTCCCAGCAAAATATCAAGTTTCTTCCCCTCTTCCATCCCACTGAAGACCCACTGTTTCTGAACAGCAAGTATTGCTGAAATTGATTTGCTTTAAATGAGAAAGTCCTACTGTAGAAGGAACTGACATGCCACAGAAGGGCCACAAAGTTGAACTGTATTGAAATTCTGATTACTTTACCTTTTTTACATCCTTAACAACAGTTGGGGCAGTAGCAAGAGAGTCAATCCTCTTACCCAAGCTCAGCAATATAATATCCCACAACAGCAGTAGGGTAATAGAAGTGCTGTGATGAATTGATGGGTTCATTAGTCTACAATCAATGGATAAGACTTCATAATAGAATAAGCCTCACAGGGGCCAAGTACCAACACTTTAATTGCAGCAGGTCCTCAGTGCCAGGGCATGTATTAAAAAGAAAAATCAAATCTTTCCCTGGAATAAAAATCCTTAGAATCAAGTAGACTACAAGAACAAGAATAAGTTGCCAAAGGAGGAAAAAAAAAGGGAACACATTAACTACCATGCTCATTTCCAGATTTGCAAACTGGAGGTATATACCTGACAGATGAATATGTTGTCTGTTCTCTGGCTTCCACTGCAGTAATATCCGAGTATACTCAATCTGAAACATGTTCATTTCAGGCCAGGAAGGCTCTCTTACTGCCGTTCATGAGCACAGAAGTGACACACACACAAGTGTGTCCAGGCACTTCATTTCTGCAGGGTTGAATGGGGAGCCAGAATACAAGGGGTTGGATGGGAAGGTGTGGGAAGGAATGGGATGGATCCCAGTCCCACTGGCCCCCTCCTGCCCCTCAGCACAGCCCACCGACCATTTGCAGGCACTGCCATTTTGGGAGCCGAACATGAATATGAGCTGTCATTCTTCCTCTCCTGCAGAGATTTCGATTTTTCTGTGGTTGTCCTCCTTCACAAGCTGTTCATGACAGACAGAGAATTAGGCTTAGATTTTAGAGACTTGCACCCCTTTCCTGCCTTTACATCTCGACTTCTGTCCTCACCTCCAGGAGACACTTTACATCATAGTTCCTTTTGTATCAGGTGCACACACAGTAAGACCCTCATCCCAGCAAGCTGCAGCTGTAACACAGACTCCAGGCAACTCTAACAATAAAATATACACCTTTTTTTCCCTTGGTGCAGGTGAAGGACATGTCCTGGAGGTGTTCAGCTCCAGACTCCCATCAGTGTGGTGGAACAATCTAAACGAAGCACCAAGCTGGAAGGAAGGGAGAAGTAAGTATCAGGTTATATCTTTGTGGATTTGTTGTCTGTAGGACATACTAATTACGGTTAGAGAGAGGGCCATTCGTGCGTTCCTTACAAATTCTGTCCTCAGTTACTCATTTGGACCCAAATGGCCAAAACTAACTCTGATTTTAATCACTCCCCACACCACTTCAACAGAGGTTATGTAGTTTCTGCAAGAGTTGATTATTTCCTTTGCACATAGTCAAGTTCCCAAAGAAATATACAATAAAACTGTACTTAGAAAAGTTGAAGGGAACAGACTAACAGCAAGTGCCCTTGGCAATGTCCCCTGCCAGCAAAAATGTGGCTGGGTACAGTGCTTTAAATATAAATGCAAGGTGGAATATTTATATAAATAAGAGTAAACTTGTTTAAAAAACCTGTTATTAAGTATGCATATCTGTTAGGGTATCTACATACATTTTTTTTTGCTTGTTTATACATACATGTAGAGAGAGTATATATTTATATATTAATAATATTACAGTGTATATGTGTGGGTTTCTTTCAGTGTATTTGTATATATCCAGATATAAACACACACACACCATGTGTGAGTCTGTGATACTTACGAAGTAAGATATTACCATGTTCCTGTGATCATGGTAATATCTGTAGCAGAACTGCACGCTGAGAATATTTTTGTAAGTTTTAAGTTCTCATATTTCAGACTTCAGAGGTCAGCATCTGTTCAATTTACCAGAAGCCTGCAATGTACCATAATAAAAGTGGAAATGAGCTGCTTATGATTGATCTCTGCTCCTCATGTGGTATGTCCTCTGCTCCTCATGTGGTATGTCTACATGTCACACACTTGTAAGTCTTAGATCTGTTGTCTATGCCATCTACTTATCTGAGGGCATCCATGCTCTGATCAGGGACATGCGGTTTGGCTCTCTTAGCAAGGAGGCACCAGTGGATGCATGTCTGCTGTCACCATGGGTAAAACAGGCATCCTAGACATAGCTGAGATTACAAGCTTCCCAATGAAGCACTTGAGGAGCCTGACTCACTTGGTTTTGTAGCCTTTACTAGTGTTTGTTAATATATCTATTTTCACCTTTGGCTTCATATGACTGAAGAACTGGAGAGCTAGACATTTTTTACTGCTGTGGGAAGAAAGAAGGGGAACAAAGGGGATGATGATCCAGGCAGAGTGGACTGACTTACACTTTTTTCTGTCACAGGCTCTCCTTTCCATCTTCATGGAGTCATTTACATCAACATTTTCAAAATGTGGCTACTGGTTCCTGGTACTGCATGTAAGACAACTCAGTTCAGTACTCAGGTTTCAACACCTGTCTTTAGCAGCTTGGTCTGAATACTTAAAACTCACTGCTGCTTATAATGCTAAGAAGGCTTTACATACAGCATCAAAGACAAGAAACAGTTTCAGTAAGAGATGCTTTTCATGCATAGAGTTAACTGCTATCAGCAGCTACTGTATTATTTTATATGCACTGCGATTACACCAAATATTATCCACTGCAAATTCCATTTTAGTGCAAATGCTGTGGGCAATTGTTCCTTTGTGCAAAGTGTCCTGGGAGAGCACAGATATAGCTCACTATTGTCTCTTTCTTCCATTTTCGCTGGAGTTCGTTTTGTACTTTCTTGAGCTGATAGCTCCGTACCACTATTGGTCCAATACAGATAGAGAGGAAAAAAGGACTTGGGATCAGCTTTACTTTTTGTGGCATCCTACTGCATTTTGTCAGTTCGTTGTTAACAATAGCTGAAGGCAAGGCCTAATGATATGCTGCTCTGAGTCCGAATGTGTGAAGGAGAATATCATAAAACAAATAAAAATAAGGGCAATAATATGAACGTTTTATCTTCTATGAGTCTCTTGAAAGATAATGGGTTGTTATTGAACAGTCTAATGATAATGAGTAAAATATGTATGCCATATAAATAAAGGGAATAACTGCAGAATGTACTAACAGGGGCTGAGGTCTGAAAAGGAGCAGGAGATAGTTTCTGTTTGACTTCATAAGAAAATGCTGTTACATGACTTGCTTTCTGAATGGCTGCCACGAATTCTTTTCAGGAACCCAGTATTACCAGCAAAGCCTCTGCTGGCAGCTGGACATGGGTCAAAGGTAACAAGGATTTGCACGACTGTAGCTGGGGAGCTCATGGGCTGTTTAACATTCAGGAATAAGAATGAAGAGAAGCCCTGGATACTGACAGCCAGAATGAGAAAGTAGGGAAATCTTGATTTTTATTTTTTTTGAGGACAGAAGTGGTAAAATTTTCATTAGAACACTACAAAACAGATTATATTTTACCAGCAGGACAGTGCTTTGGTACTCTCAAGGTGGATGATAATAGGGAAATGAGCCCTAGAGACAAAAGAAAAGCTTCCTACAGGAAATTAAACCCAAGCTTTGCAAATAAGAGCAATCGCCTATAATCCAGGTAAAACTACAGAAGCAAATGAATGAATACAAAATGAACATTAGCAGAGCCTGAAGCAGCGACACCTCAAAATACAAAAGAGAGGAGAGTGGCTTCACAGCACCTACTGAAATGAATTTATAACAATATGCATACTAATGAACCTGAAACACCACTTAGTTTTTGCATCCATTATTCATTGTTCAGCTTTATGGGAAATACAGCCATACAATGGAACGATTACAGGCAGCATTGCTGGGAGTGGGATGATAACAGGGAGGAAACAGGAGCAGCATCTGTTCTTTCACCCCAGTCCCCTTGCCTGAAAATTACCATAGCAGTGGAAACGGAAAATCTTGCAAGAAGAGAAACCAGATGAAGGGCTCAAGATGTGTTACAGCTTTTTTCTTTCCCCCCTGAAATCTATGGGATTGCTGTCCTTGAAGGAGCAGGAGGCGCCAGGAGATGAAAAGAAACACCCTATAGGAGCTTGTGCTCTCCTTCAGCTGTCTGGGCATGTTCTGGGGTGCTGATACATTCTTCTGAATGCAGAAACTGTGTTGATGATTAAAGTGCCTTACGTGAGAGAAACAATATAGGAACTCAGTGGAGCCAGTTCAGACAGACAAATCTATGAAAGATCCTGGGCACAGGGAAGCTGAAAGGTGTTCAGAAAGAAACAGACAGAGGCAGCAGCAATAGCACAGGTATCCCAAAGTCTTCTGTAGTTCCTGTCCCTTTATGACTGTGCTGGCAAAGGTTTCCCTGAATTAGGTTTCTTAGCCATCTGCAGCACTGCAGGACATGTTGAATCTGTCCTGATCAGTTTACACCACCGGGTAAGACAGACTGTCGTGGTTTAAAACCAGTCAGGTAATTCGTTTGCTCACTTCCCCCCCCCCTTTCTTGCCCTCCCCCTACTCCCAGAGGGACGGAGAGGAGAATCGAAAAGAATGCAACTCCCACGGGTTGAGATAAGAACAGTTTAGTAACTAAGGTATAACACAAATCACTACTGCTACCACCAATGATAATAATGATAAAGGAAATAACAAGGGAACAGAATACAACACCTCAGCACCAGCTGACCGATAACTCGGCCCCCAAGCCCGACCAACCTCCGACCGATACCTCCTCCAACCCTGCAGTCCCCCAGCCCTTCCGGCTAACTCCCAGTTCCATCCTGGGCATGACGTGCTGTGGTATGGAATACCTCTTTGGTCAGTTTGGGTCAGGTGTCCTGTCTCTGCTTCCTCCTGGCTTCCCCTCCCCCCTGGCAGAGCATGAGGCTCACAAAGTCCTTGGCCAAACCAAAACATCCTTGTTATCAGTTCTGTTCCCAGGCCGAAAGTCAAAACACTGCACTGCACCAGCTACCAAGAAGGAGAAAAATGACTGCTACTGCTGAACCCAGGACACAGACCTATAATGCACCCTTTCTAATGCACTGGGTCTTTTTTAGTCCTAGGCAAATTTGATGAAGCTATTTATGTATGATATATTTCAAAGTTTCTGTTTTTTCCCCTAAACTATGTGGCTTTCACATTTTATTTCCTGGGTATCCAGGGCCACAGCTCAAGGCCTGGTGCAGACCTGCTGGGATAACAGATACCTTTTATGCACTTCACTGGCTTGTTTCCTTTTGAGCAAACTGCAGTTGGCTTGTTTTGCTGCAAGCTGGAACATCACCGATGGGACAAAGTTTAATACACTTAGAGCTTATTTTGCATAAATAAACTGGAAACAGGATGGATGAGGTTGGAGGGGACCCATGAAGGTCATCTGGTCCACCCTTCCACAAAAGCTGGGGCACAGCCTTCTTCAGCTGTGAGGACCATGACATTCCCAGCACTATGTTCATGTTTCCAAATAAATATACAGAATACACTGCACATTTAAAAATGTTGGTGTAGAATCTGTGGCTAACG
This sequence comes from Pezoporus wallicus, assembly GCF_028554395.1. Classification (NCBI taxonomy): domain Eukaryota; kingdom Metazoa; phylum Chordata; class Aves; order Psittaciformes; family Psittacidae; genus Pezoporus; species Pezoporus wallicus. The sequence continues at coordinate 9,300,880 of NW_026637663.1, forward strand.
CAAAAATTAGAAGGGAATAAATGGTTTTTAGGCATCAAATTACAGAGAAAGGAGATACGACAAACCCATTCTTTGAAATTGTATAAGCTTTCGCTCACACTTGTATTTAGTGCATCTCACAAGCAGAGGAGGCATACTTTTGCAAGCTACACCTTCTGCAGCCACACTCAGAAGGCTCATGAAAATTATAGCACCTACTGATATAGGCATCAGAGTTAATAACCTAACAGAACTTTGCAGCTGAAAGTGTTGGGCAATCAGATGTTATATTCACTGGGTAGCTTGTTCAAAGCTGTGCTAAAATCTCTGTAAAAGTGTTAAACCTTCATGAGATGGAAAAAATTTTTCACACACCTGGGTTATACTAGAATGACTTGTGTATATTTTTCCAGGAGAACTGCTTCAGCACCTGGATTTGATGTTGTGAGCTCTTACTGAAAAGAAATCAAGGTAACTGGATTTTACAGTTTCACATTTTAGAAATACATTGGGGCTAAGGATTGTTTGGCTTTGTTGTTCTTTTCCCCTAGCCCAACAGGCTTTCCAGTTTTTGATTGTTGGAAAATGCGTAATATTTCATTTGTACTAAAAAAGGATTTTTAAAAATTACAACTAAAAATTGATATGAAAATTATCATATCCAGCAGCTATTTGCCATCACTACACTCTGTGAGAAGGTTTTGAGCAGTTGTACTGCTGAATTTTATTCCACTGTGCTAAGCCATTGTCATGCAAAGATGTTTGCAAAACTATGGCTTCAGTCACTTTTAATGAGTGAATTCCTCTTTTGTCCGATTTTCTCAGTAACAGGAAAAAACAAAGCTGATGTATAATTCATGTAAAAATATCTGTTTTCCTAACTTGAAAATGTAGTCTATCTGTATCTGCCTGTGATAGTATGCTTGCACTCATGATGTCTGTGTATTTAATTTAAATAAAAGACTAACTTAAAAAAAAACTGATACCCCAATTACAGTATACTAGGAAGAGAGCAGAAGGTTCCTCCTTGGGGGGTTTGTCTCTACTTTATCAATAAAACCTCTCAATGAAACCTGGATTCATAGCATGCAGATGTGTTGTTCATTATCTTTTTATGCATATAATGAATAAATCATAAAGTCCAAATAAAACTGTAAGTATTTATATTCATGTACAAATGCAGGTGAGGTTGCAGTAAATCAGTATTATCTGCCCTGTCTTGTGCTATCTTTTTCTTATTATTAAATGTGCAGGAGCTGAAGAACTATCTATTTTCCTTCCCATCCCATTGCTACATTTTGTTCAGATTTCTTGACTTGTGAGTTTGCAATTTACAGAGTTTGCATTTATGATGAGAAAAATACAAAACAGCTCAGCTACCTTGTTGATGGAATCAAATCAGACCTAGATAGGTGGGGTAATAAAGCATTTTTCAAAAATCCCATCAGTTTGAATTATAGTTGTAAGCAGAAAATGCCTGCGGATGCACTGCACCAGTGAACTCTGTCATCTCTCCATGGACCATGATTCCTCTCCAGGGAAACACGCAGCATGCAAGCACAGTGGTGTGAGCCCCAGCTCTGCTATGGGCTGACCTGGGGCCACTTCATCTCCCTTCCCAGCTATCACAGTGATGGTATTAGTTTGCCTATGTTGAATTTCAAGCATGTTTCTGTGCTCACTTCCTAAAACAGGAGGCTTTGGTTTTAACTGGTCCCCTAGATCCTGGAGTGATAAGTTGCACCAACTGGGTGCAAACTTACCAGCAGATATAGTCTATTGTGAACCTTGAAGAGCAGGGCATTTACTTCTGTGTCTGGTGAGGTGGTCAGAGATATCTGAGCGTGAGTCTTTGATACCAACTTTTGCCAGATGTATACATTTCCAGGAAGTTTTGGGATAATTCAGGTTCTACTGAAGCCAGTGAAAAAAATTCCCTGGGAATTGGTGGGTTACAGATCCCTATTTTAATTTGCAGGACTACCGGGGATGAATAAAATTGTTTTTTTGGCATGCCATTGGTCTTCATCTGAAAATCAGAGTGAGTACAGCAGTATGGAGCTATATAGAGTCATTTTTCTACAGCCAGTTTTTATCTCTGTCTGCCTTTTGATATAATTAATGTCACACACAGCAGGTTATAATGAGTATATGCTATCGCCCCAATAGTGACATCAGGAGACCTAGCCTGATCGCTCAGTAGCCTCTCTGTATGCTCTCTTTGTGGGACATTGTTTAGCCATGTATGAAACTAGACAAAAAAGTCTAAGTGCTCCATTCTTGCATTGTTGTTCATGCCTGCAGATCTTGCTGGTTAGAAAGAAAAGTAGGCTGCTACCAATATTAGATACTTTTAATGAGACAGTTGATTACTGTGTGTGAGGTTTATAAAATGACCAGGATTCCTTTTAGTGATGGATTCTCAGTGATGGATTTCAAAACAGATACTATGCCACTAAAATTAAGTTCACATTATGCAGCAAGCCACAGTGTGACTGAGAACAAACATTAAAAAGGTCGTTCTGATCTTATTTGTCAAGATCATGCTGTTATTCTGGTTTTCTTGAATCAGAAATCCAAATATTCTGATGGATGGTGGTTTAGGAACCTTAAGCACAAATGTGTAAGAAAATATTCTGCACAAATTGTGGTTTTGGGTTAAAATATCACACACCATCCAAGATTTAATTCCTCCATATTCATGTGCAGAACTCCAAGGATGATGATATCTGTTCATCTGCTTCAATAACTACATCCTCAGTTCTTGCTTGTCTCCAGTGTTGTGAATACGCAGATGAAAAAAGACATGCTGTTCCATTTATAACCAGCAATTCTTTTGTTCCTGTCTTAAATAGTTTGCAGGAAATGTTTCCTCCAGTTTCATGACTGAGCCTGGAGCAAGAGTAAAGGTGAAGGATGTGGTGGTGGAGAATTGCAGGCTTTTGTGAGGCTCTGGTGGTCTCCTCTCAGTGCAGTCACATAGGCTTCTGCTTACCTCTAATGGAGACCCCGTGTCAGGGTCTCCAGGATGGTTCAGCAACCCTGCTATGAGATTACAGAGTAGTAGTGCAAACAAGACAATTATAAATATTGTTCTGACATAAATTTCCATGGTAAATGCAAAAATTCCTTTCCTCCACCTTGACTCCTTTATGCATGAGTCTTTCTAATTGAGTTAACCATTTAAAATCACCTCCCCAAAATATTCCATCTTCACATTTTCTCTTTCAAATACTGCATTCCACTTCCCTACTACCCTCTCTTCCTACCCAAGATACCACCCTCCCTAAGCATTCCGAAACTGCACTCCAGCTGCTGTGAGACACCATTATGCATAGCTATTTTCCTTCCTCAGCCAACACATACAGCCCCACAGCTGCCTTTCTCCCCAGGCTCCACTTGTCTTCCTCCTCAGCACCCAGTCCTGCCTATTTGATTCTGGTTTATTCTGTGCTGGTTATACTACACTAAGCAGTATAACGATTCATAGTGGTTCATTAAGCAATACAACCGACATCTGTCGTGTGCTTGCTCTTTCATCATCTCCCCATAGGAAGATGTGTGCCCAGCACAGTGTTCACTTCTGAGATTTTTTAATTCTGCATATGTATAGATGTGTATATATGTATATCTGCATGTGTGAGTGCATGCTTCTATAAGTAAATATGTATGTATGCATGTGTATATATATATATATGAGCACACAGACACTTAGGCTTGCATTTATATGAAAGAAGTAAACAGCACAGAAATGTGCCTTGCCTGTAAGCACAGCAGGGAATGTGGGCTGGGAATGCCTCTTTCCTGGGGAAGATTCTTACCATGGTCTTCGTCTAAGCCTTGGGAAAGCCGTCTCCCACAAGACTGGGTTTTACTTTGGTTGCAGCAAGTTCTACTGGGCCAGAGGAGTGGAGCAGAGAACACTGCCTTTGTCCCAGAGTTTTAGGCAGTCTTTCAGAGACTTACATCCTTTCCCTGAAATCTGAAAAATGAAGGGCATCTGAGATCTTTGGCCTGTATTAAATGGGGTGCAGAACAATGTTGCACACAGTGCAGGACTCACTTCACAATAGCTGGATATGCTGTTCTCTCCTTTTGCCGGTGTTTCTTTGAATAAGTGATATTTCCACCTAGATATTTTCAAGACCATGTAAGGCATGAAAAAGCACAAGCCTGCTGATTTGGAAGTGTTTGGAGAACAGCTGCTTGGCAAAAGCAAGTACGGTATTTTTTCAGTGCAGTTCACCAACTGCACACTTATTGGAGTGGAACAATTTAAGACATCCCAGCTTTTACTCTTTCATCTGTTATTTCTGCCACTTTATTATGCTCCATCCAAAGCCACCTTCTCAGCTTCTTGCAATATGGATCTGTGAAAGTCTGACACTTCAGACTGTGCTTTGTGTACCGTACGGCACTGAGAACAACAAATCAGGCTGGGCAGGTGCATTTGCAACTAGCTGCATGCAGGGAGGATTACATTGCTCTGCATTGGTACAGTGCCTTCCTCTGATCTAAGGGTTGGTATTTGCAGCTGAACCCCACGTGTCCATGGAATAAGTACAGGGGTGGAAGTCTGGGGTAAGAAAGATGCAGGTGAAGTTTGGGGCAAGCTTTCAGCGTGTGATTAAGGAGCTAGGTGGGAGAAAGACTTTTACGTGGTTACAGCCGTGGGTATAAGCTTCTGTTTCACATTAACTATGCTCCTGATGGTCATATACAAAATGTCTCACTGTATGAGGATATTAAACACATTGTTATCATCAAGGATAAAATGGATCCATTTTAGGGAGACTGTATTAAACATATTGACTGTTTTCGCTTCCATACCCTCTACTGCATACTGGATGATGACATGCTTATCTCTTAAAAATACCATGAGCTTGGACATAACATATGAAATTTTCCAAAGTAGAAATAGGATAGGAAAAATAGGAAAAAAGGATTATCTCAAAAATACATTTTTGCACACAGATCTGCTGTTATACAGTATCAGATGAAGCTAATCCTTCATTTCACGTATATTCACTCGGCTTCATTTCTTAGGGCTATATTCCTCTATCAGATTTGCAGGGTGGATCTTAGATAAGTTAGAGAAATGAAGGACCTTCTCAGGCTGCAAAGTTCATCTATTGCATGCTCCCAGAATCCAATAGTAAAGCACTGAATGTGGGTGCTTTACTATTGCTGCTGTGGAGTAAACAGATCGCAGGGAGGGGCTCCAGTTTCACGGAAACATGGTATTTTTAGTTCAACACCAGCTGAAATTTTGGCCTTTTCAAGTGCAAAATGCCTGAGGTGAAATAATTGCTGTGCAGCAGTCTCCTCAGATGTGGTGCCAAGAGCCACATCAATGGCTACTCTGGACCGAGCTGCATTACTACAGCCTCCTTGAAGTCCCAGGCACAGCCGTGCCACCCACCATCACTGGCCCCTCACAGAGGGCATCCTTCCACATGTGATAGCCCTGATGCCCAGCAACTGCTGCCCTGGGCACCCCAGGAGGACACTGGCTGGGTCAGCTACATTACCTCACCCCCCCTCCAGCAGTGCCTCCTCTAAGCCAGAGTCTGATGCTGCATAATGACACCCGCACAAAAAGGAAGTGGGTTTGGACTCTGACATCACTCAGCCACCTTTCCCTGTATTTGTTCAAGACATGAACCTCCACGGACACTAGCTTTTACCAGGGACAGACCCCACCAGGCAGGGACATGGAGACAGCCCCCAGCCTATACCTGCCACTCTACTCCGACCAGTGAGGGCCAAGAATAAGCAGGGCAATTACTGCATACATTTCTGACAAGGAAAATAAAAGGGAAGAGAAAGACCAAGAAAAAAAAATAGTCTTCTGATCTCCATCACGTATGTTTCAGCCTGTTTTCCTAAAGAAAAGGTTTGCACAGGTTGGTAAAGGCTTGTAAGTATTGGTATAAGGATGGTCTTTGTCTGCTTGCTCCTACAAAAGAAGTTTGTAAAAATCTATAGTTTTCTTGTACCCAAAGGCACTATTCTTCACTACAGCTATGTGGCAGGTTTGCAGATTACGTCAGTGGGACGGTGAGTCTGCAGTTAATTAGCTATGTTCTTACTAATAGGCATAGAAGTCAAACAAAGGGAACAACAACAAGCCTTTGCACACTTCAAGAGCTGTCTGTGGCTCTAAAACTTGAATTTGTCAGCAGCAGACCTTTGAGAGTATATATATGTATGTGTGGTTTCTAGCCATGCAGCATTTATTATGGATGCATCTGTCTCTGTAAGAAGTGCACTGCACAAAAAAAAATGTATAGAAAATCATTTTTGAACTCTTCACAAAAATCAGCAGCTTTAATGTGCTGCTTTTCTTCACAAGGTCATTACTCTAGCAAATGCCCTCTGCTTTGATTTTTGGGTAGTACACAGTACAGATTAACAATTACAAATAAACTGCCTGCTCAGAATGAACAAACAGTGCACTGATAACCAGCTTTAGATGATTATCTGTGTTCAGTATTGCTCAGAGTCAGAGGATATAAGAAACACAAAATACGCACCTCAGCTTCTTCTTACCCACTTTTTCCACCCCAAACTTTCAAAGGAGATTCTCCAGTCTAACATTTCTGCAATTCCTAATACAGGTCCATGGGAAGAGAGGAGCTGTTGTAGTGACAGCTTTCTATTCAGCATCATACATCACTGTCTTGAGCTATTCTTAGTGATGCTTGGAAAGCAGTCAGAGCAATCTGTGAAACTAGCCGGTGATGCTGACAGCATCTTACCACAATTATGATGATGTATACAGTGCTGGCTAATAAGGCCAGAAAAAAAAAAAAACAAAAAACAAAACACAAAAAAACAAACCAAAACAAAAGAACATACTCTGTTTTCCAATTTTTTTAGAGGTGTCGGCATGAAGGATTTCAGGGAAGGGGGGGAGAGAGCGAGGGAGTTAGGACTGAGGAAGGACACTGAAAAGGATGCAAGAAGATATATCTGAAACAACCTCTCTTCAAGCTACCTTCTTATTTAATTTGATTGTCAATAATTCTGACTCAAAGAAATGAGAATTACTGGGCTGGATTTAAGAAAACTTAAAATGCAGCATGGTTTCAGAAACAAGAAGAGAGAAAAAATTAACCTTGTTACACAGGTGACTGAAGTTCTCAGGGAGGTATCCTTTGTTGATGTACATGCTTGGCAATGAAACCATGCTAATTTATGCCAATTGAGGCTTTGTCCTGGGTAGAGGAATCTGCTATTGTATTCCTTCCACTGCAGAGTTTTTCAGAGCTCCACATCTCTCGTGATGCCCATTATAAACAGTTATTGCCAAACTATGATACTAAAACCAAGGCATAGGAAAACAAGTAAGCTACTGTCATGAAAAGAATGCAGGGAAGACATCAGTGAAAATATAGTAATGGTCAGATATATTAAATCCTTGAATGCTTGCTCAGGGAGCTGCAAAAGAAACATTACTTAAATCTTTGGTCTTTGAGGGGCCAAATGCTTATATTGCAGGGAGGAATAATTCTGCCCTTGTGTCATGAAGAGGAGGACATCCAATTTTTTGCACTACTGACTTCTGCTGTGTGTGGAACAAGGCAGCTGGGAGAAGGATCAGTCAGAATGAGTGCTTACTGAGTCTAATGCCTTTGCACACAGAGATAGTAACAAGATGAGCAAGGCACAAGGTCATTTTCTGTCCATGGCAGTAAGACCTGAGCTGTGATTAAAATGTAGAATTTTTCAAGTGGTTTGTAGCTTCCTTTGTGGCAAAGGGGATGCCCAGCAGAATTTTGCTCTTCCTTAAGGAGACTCCATCAGTAATACTGCTGAGGGTCTGAGAGCACAGTCCTTCCACTAAACTCACCTTTCAGTCAGATTCATCACAAAGCCCCCTATCCTGCTGCTGCCTGTGGACGTAGCAAGCATATCCTACGCTATGGATAGCCTACAGCAAGAGCCAAGCATCTCCACAGGAGCTGATCAGATACTAGTAGCAAGCTTTCCCCAGTTCAGATCATTGTTGTTTCCTGGAAAACAAACAACAGGAGCTAAACAGAGAGCTTCAGTTTGTGGGAATACAGTAAAGTCCAGACCCTATACGTGTGCAGGGACCGGCTCAGCCCAGGCCCTGCGTATAGACTCTGTGGGATCTAACAGGCACAGCATGCCCTGAGTAAGCATCGCTAGAAACTCTGATACACAGCTGCTTTTCCAGCCATTCTAGGAAGAGACAATCACAACAGTAAAGGGATCCAACAGCCCTGTCTGTCTCCATCATAGCACTGGGAGGGGGATTCAGGGACCCAAAGATGAAAGTCTGTGAACTAAATGTGAGGTGTTTAATATGGTCAGATCAGCCAGACTCCCTCCACAGTGCACGGAGGGAGACAAGCATATGCAGAAGACATGTTAATAAGTCTTGAATGTCTGCTGTGGTATTCACCTAAGCCACTTTTCAGTGGTGGCTTTCCACTGATGGCTGCAGGGCCCAAATAACTGATTCAGAAGAGGTGCCTTGTATTATTTTTATACAGCTATCATCAGATGAAATTAATTCTCCTCTTCTCTCATGTTTCAGTTCCCCTGAAATGAATGGAAAGCTCATTGAAATTAGGCTAATTCAAATGATTTCTGAATCAGACCCAATATGAGGGTAGACAGACAATGTTAGAAGAAACTTCAGCAAAGGGCACAAGTGACTCCAAGTGATATTCATCTTCCTACTCACAGATTTCTTCAAGTCTTAGGGGCAGCAGCATTGAAAGGCATACAAACATTGGTATTGCAACAAAAGGCAGAGCTATTTAGGATAAGGAATTAATTTGTTGTTACTAAGACCAAGCACCATGGGTCCATGGCACAGTTAGGAGCTGTTCTACTAGACAAGGCCAAGAAACACACCTTTTCTGGCTCATATGGAAATCACATTTAGCTTGGCTTTAAAAATTCTAGCTCCCAAGGGACTGAAAAATCTGTAAAATGTTAAAGAGAATGACTAGCCAAATGCTTCTAATGCTCCAGATGGCAATAGTTTAGCTCTGAGCAATGACTTTGCCACCACTCATTGTACTGGTTTGTCCATCTCCAATAAGTCTGGTATTACATATCTGGTTCCCTGGGTATGAGTAAGAGAAGCAGAGGAATGGCACAACATGCCAACTTGGTGCAAGTTCTTCTGCCCTGGGCAAAGGTGGTGCAACCTTCCTAAAGATGTGACAGTTGCACAGGAGTGCCCAGTGGCTTAGTAAATAGCACATGCCTTGATATAAATAATATGAATAAATAATATGAAAATTCCATTTTACTGCAGAGGTGGCTCCAAACCAGCTGCTCTGTTGGAAGGCAAATAGGGATGTGTCTTCCATTTATATGATGCCAGTATTTAAAAATGCCATGCCTGGACCCTGTTGTGCCAGCTGCTGCGCAAACAGAACGAAAGACAGCCCCAACAGGCAAACAGACTGCCAGCAAGAAGTAACAGCTACACCAGTCCCAAGAGGAAAGGCTGTGTCACTGTACATCAGCCTCCCAAGTGGGCTGCTGCACTTGCCTCAGGCCCTGCTGCTTTAAGCCCAAGGAGGGGTATGAAGGCAGATTGAGGGAACTTTTCAGGTGTTTACGGAGAGCTTCTCCAGTGGGAAGAGAAGCATGGGAGAAAACCCAAATCCTCCAGCCGCTCACCAAATGAGACCTGCAGATCATGTTACCAGCACTGGTTCATTCCCATAGGCATGCTGCAGCTCTCCGTGCACTGCACAGCACAGCCCCAAAGCAGGGGCAATGTGGGTTAAGCACAGGGTGCTATGCCCCAACATGCAGTTTCTCAGCCTTTGTGGTGGGTTTAAACCTTTGCTGCTAGCTTTTATGTTGAGTACGTTGGGTGTTTTTTTTAGTCTAATGAGTTTTCAGAGTGTCTTTGTTCCTTGATAGCTCTACGCACATGTACTGCAGCTCATTCCTAGCTAGCTCTATACACAGGTATACTGCAGCTCATCCTCCAAACAGAAAACCTATTCAAACATTTTTCGGAAAGTTTGGGAACGGAAACAGGAGATAAAGCACTCAAAACCAGAGAACAAGTGGGTGACTGTAGCCCATTGCTGTAGCAGTGTGGAAAGTGCAGCCTTAAGCAGTTAAACCAGCGTCAGTGAATCAATGACCAGTAGGCTACCCTCTCCGCGTGCACTATGCTCTCCTTCCTTTGGTGGCCACTAGTACAGGTGCAGCCAACAAAAAATCATCCCCAGAAATAATGCAGGGTCTGTTGTGACCACTGGGCAACACTGGGAAAAGAAGGGTTTAATTTCTAGATAAACTCTTGCAAACCATTACTGGCAGGGGGCACAAAAACAGAGGAAGTATCAGGCATCACTCTATGGAGATAAGCCAGTGATGTTCCTCATTAATGCTCTGTATTGTTTTAAAGTTCAAGAGATACTGCAGCTTAACTTGCTTCCCTTGACTGGAATTCATCACTGCTAATAGAGCAGAGCCACAGGGTGAGCTGTTAGACATGCACTGGCAAGAGGAAACTGTTCCTGCATGAAAATCAGCCCACATTAATGTCCTTGGAGAACCAAAGCCTGGGTGGAGGACTGTGCTTCCCTGCTATGCCCGGGGGTGTTTCTGTTTGCTAACTGAGGGTCAACAGTTGCATTTTTCTTGACTTCAAGTGTTAAAGTTTGCCTGTACTGCTCTCCATTCAGATGCACCCACAGAAGAATCAAAATACCGAGGCTTCAAAATCTGCAGGCAGGGCATTTTGCATGTGTTTGTATGTGCATCCTTAGGAGGACTGAATACATTTGAAGGAAGAATTTCTTACCCTCAAAGGACAGAACAATTGTGAAATTATTTTTGCAAGCTTTACTTTTTTGACACATCTAATTAGATTCAGCGTTATGCTTGCAATCAGACATACACCAGGTGAGAAGCTTTTCCTGTGATTCAGAGATAAGATGTAACTTCAGATTGTGACACCTTTTGTTTCCTGTGTACTTGCATTGGTATATTGCTATGACTGCCACCGGGCCACACAACAGATCACCCATTTTGTCCTTCGAGCTGCTGAAGCCTTCATACAGTGGAGACATGCTGTGCTTTCTCATGGAGACCTAACTTTTGTTCTTTCCATTTTTTTTCTTTCTTCTAATTTTAGTCATCCATCAGTAAATACGGCTGCTTCCTTGCTTATAGGAACATTCCCTCCATATATCACTGTGCCCCACAGAAGTCGATCATCAGTACTACAGGCAGTGGGGCCGAGCATTGCAGCACCATTGGAGACCAGGAACTGAGTGGTTGTGCTTGTTTATGCACAGCAACTTCCTTTCTTCCCCTGCACAAAGTCCTCTGTGGCTCTAAAAGCAAGATTGAGTGTTGTGCCAGGATTCCCCCTCTCCAGGAACTGAAACACCATCAGAGTATCTGATTATGTGTTATTTTATCCCAATTCCATGACCTCTTTATACATTAAAAAAATCTATGAAAAACACCAACACAAATACTAAGCGTGCAAGCGCTCCTTGAAAACTAAACTCAATTGGTAAACTCATTTCCCACAGTCTGATGTTGCAATATGGACTCTTTGAATGCGGGTACGTTTAAAGTGAAGAAATGTAAACTGTGTAACCGAAGGATACATTCATAGAAACCTGATTTGTACATTTATGATAGACTATAAGCTTTTTTAGTGTCTTGAAAGCAAAGTAACATGTTTACCTTCAAAGAGAACCTAAACAGTGTAAATAAACCAGTTTATATGCTGTCATTGACTAAAAAGCTTTTCCTTTTGCAAACACAGTGTGTTACATGTATACTTTTCTTTTTTCCCTTTCATTTTAAAGAAATTAAGTAATTATCTTAACATGATTTATTATTTTCAGACATAGCTGTTAAACAGCAGGCTGAATCTGGAACTGCCAACACCGTGGCTGATGATGTGTTTGTCCAGCGTAAGCTTCAAGTAAGGAAAAGCATCATGAAACTACAGTAAGAAAAATCATAAATTCCTCCCCAGAATCTGACAAATAAGCGACATCACGGGAGATAATTAAGCCAAAAGCTTGAAGAGCTTAATCCTTACTTTTTCAAACTGTGAGACATCTGTGGGTACATTTTCAACTCTTCCTACTAAGCCTAGGAAGTGCAGGACAGGGTTTTAAAGCTTTACCACATGAGTTTTCCTGTGCTAGTATGACCATGCATGACTGATCAAGAGTTTTCTGAATTGCCTTGGGAAGGAAAAAAAACACAAATAAATGACATTTCCTTGGGCACATGTGCCTCAGTCTCTTAGACATTATTGCAAATCACAGTCCTTCTTTCCATCTATATTAAACTCAGCCTCCAGCTCAGGGAAGGATGAGTCTGAAAGACCAGCAGAAGATTCTAAGTAAAATGAGGCAGTTTTTGCCTAGCTGGTGAAACATCTGAAGACCCAGCAGAAGAGGGGTGTCTTTAATTAATTCAACCTCCAGTCATTCATTCCACCAAGGAAAATGTGATTGTTTTCTTTTTGTCACATAATATGCAAAACATACTTCTATTAGCTGCAAAATATTTCCTTTTATAAAATGAAAAAGCAGTATTTAGAGAAAGACTCACAAAGACAACAGATTGTTTTTTCCATCTCATTTAAGTTCTGATTTGCCATTCATTTACAGACACAAATGGTGGCTTTTTAGCATAATATTTTTGCAAGAAATAATTAATAATATGCTCTGAAACAAGACAATATGTTAAAGAGCACATTGCTTTTTGGTACCCAGGAGATTTAGAACAAGTTTTGAAGTGGAGACCCTAACAATTTTTTGTAGTAATTAATTCGTGTGCTAATTTCTCCAAGTGCTTCTACATTCGTTAACAACTGTTCACAGCTGATTAGAAGTGAACTTTAAAACCCCTTTCTTAAAAAAAACTCACTGTTTTGTTGTCTGGGAAAGAATGTAATCTTTTTTTCAACTGCTCATGTGGAAATTGGTGAAATGATCCTCAAGCCAGGGCATGCCTGTCTATGTGTCAGGGAGGCAACACAGACTTTCTGCAGCGTCACACATAAAGTGACTTCTGGACTGATACAGTGATGATCTAGAGATGTTTGCACAAAATTGAGAAAGCAGGATTGTGACCTAATATTACTTTTCAGCCACATAAATCATCATCACTGAAGTTATTAGGCTGCATTCAAGTGAAGGATGGAAAACTGAGATTAGAGTTTATGCTTGTAATTAAGTTTGAAAATAAAATTTTCATGATGCCAAGTGCAAAATGCCCAGTTCTGTCATCTTCTCTGTGAGCATATCACCTATTCAGATGCTCCAGATGTACTCTGAGATTTACATTCTCTGCCCACATATTCCCATCAATTACAGCACTCTTCAGTGAGATTTCTTATCCTATTGTATCACTGAGGTTCAGATAGTGAAGAATTATAATCTTACAAGCTATTATGAAATTATTTCCACTCACTGGGGCAAGTTTTTTCCAGGAAGAGTAATTATTTCTTGTGGGTTTTCAGTGGCATTCAGAGCTTAGCCAGAGGTTGGCCTCATGATTGTGTGGGCAGATCAGACCTAGAATCAGAGGGAGGTATGCGAGATGGGTGCTCAGCTGCAACATTAAGATCATTTCATCCATGTTGCAAACTGTTTTAGAACAGCTATTCTCATCTGGGCCTTTCTCTACATTGTCAGAAGAGCAGCAGAATAAAAGTGCTCAAATATTCAAAGAGGTCATGAAGCTTTTGAATCTTCAGAGGCAAACGTGCAAGTTTAGTGGATTGCAGATGGCTTTTTTGACAAATACATATTGCACATAGTTGGAATTGAGCTGCTCAGGAAAGAGAAAAATAAATTACTAAGCACTTTTATTGTTGGAAATGCCAGATGACAAGGTCAAAATGTTCTATAAATGACCAGTTTTAGGAACAGCTCTGCAGGGTACAGATCTCCTTGAACCCTGTTCCGTTTTCCACCAGCTCCTCTGCCCGCAGGGACTCTGCTCGCTCCCAGGACAAATGGCAGCCTTGGGGGTTTCACTCCAAATCCAGACAAAACCTGCTTTTAAAATGCTGAAATCTCCTGACAATGAGATTAACCTGTCAGTTTAGCTTCTGCTGTTTGATCTATGCTAGCAAAGAGTGCTTAGGTAAAACTTTAAATTACAACTCACACCCAAACCCCACTTAGCTCAGTCCCCGGGTGTAGGGTAATGATTTGTGCTCCCCATTGTCAACGGAGTGAGGAACCAAACATACTGCCTTGAGTCAGGTCACCAGAGTGGACATGGCAGAGGTGCCCTGAGCTGGTGTCTTTGCTGGATGGCTCTAGGCAGACACTTGCATAGATGTTTTGCATTGTCCTACCGGGATTTATTTTTCCGTGCAGCTACCCTGGAAGCTCCTAGTGGGGATAGGGGTCAACAGTTTAGGTGTTCGTGAGTCTAAGATGGATGCTCCTAAGCAGGCACTCTGCTCCTCACCTAGATCCCAAGACACCTTTGACAAAGGAGACTGGAGCATCTATATGAGCTTTACTCCCTTCTGTCACTCATTATCACAGTATCACAGTATCACACTATGCTAGAGATTGGAAGGGACCTCGAAAGATCATCTAGTCCAATCCCCCTGCCGGAGCAGGAACAACTAGATAATGTTACACAGGAATGTGTCCAGGCGGGTTTTGAATGTCTCCAGGGAAGGAGACTCCACAACCTCCCTGGGCAGCCTGTTCCAGTGTTCCGTCACCCTCACTGAGAAGAAGTTTCTTCTCAAGTTTAAGTGGAACCTCTTGTGTTCCAGTTTGTACCCATTACCCCTTGTCCTATCATTGTTTGCCACTGAGTAGAGCCTGGCTCCATCCTCGTGACACTCCCCCTTTATATATTTATAGACACTTATAAGGTCACCCCTCAGTCTCCTCTTCTCCAAACTATAGAGACCCAGCTCCCTCAGTCTTTCCTCATAAGGGAGATGTTCCACTCCCTTAATCATCTTCATTGCCCTGCCCTGGACTCTCTCCAGCAGGTCCCTGTCCTTCTTGAACTGAGGGGCCCAGAACTGGGCACAATATTCCAGATGCGGTCTCACCAGAGCAGAGTAGAGGGGAAGGAGGACCTCTCTCGACCTACTAACCACCCCCCTTCTAATACACCCCCGGATGCCATTGGCCTTCTTAGCCACAAGGGCACAGTGTTGGCTCATGGTCATCCTGTCGTCCACTAGGACCCCCAGGTCCCTCTCCCCTACACTGCTCTCTAACAGGTCGTTCCCCAACCTATACTGGAACCTGGGGTTGTTCCTGCCCAGATGCAGGACTCTACACTTTCCCTTGTTATATTTCATCAAGTTATTCCCTGCCCAACTCTCCAGCCTGTCCAGGTCTCGCTGGATGGCAGCACAGCCTTCTGGCGTGTCAGCCACTCCTCCCAGCTTAGTGTCATCAGCAAACTTGCTGATAGTACACTCAGGAAGGGTTGAATAGGTAGCTCTTATTGACACGTTTTCATCAGTAGTATTCAGATAGGACTTTGGCATCATTTGGCAGTTGATGGAAAACAATGTTTGAGAACTGAAGTGAGATTTTTCCCCAAGGTCACCCATGAGACAGTGGAAGAGACGGAAGTGCTCCTGGTGCACTGAATTCCAGGGCAGTGCTCTGTACAGGAAAATACATCTCTCCCCAAAACCAATTCAGTGCAGACAGCCAAGCCCTGCTCATTTTGTCTGGGTTGCAAAGGGCAGAAGACAAATAGGGGGTCTGCAAATTCCTGCCTTCCATCATATCTCTCTGAGGTGTGGCTTGTGCCTGCATCAGCTTTCTTAAGGGGATCACAATCTAATAGAAAAGAGAAAAAAAGCTTATCTGGCTGCTGCTGAAAAATGATAATCCACAAACAATTAGGTATCTATCCACCCTTCTTTGTTAAAAGCATGAATAGCACATGTGGGGAACATACCCTCAGATGGATGGAAAACTGAATTGTCTGTTTTTACAAATCTTTTATTTAAATCTTTCAAGTAGTAAGAAAACATTTTTAATAAAAATGTTATGCATAGAAGAATTGCTGCTTTTCATCTGAGAAGCGGCAAAGTGAAGAATTTTCTTTATTTTTACTAATTTTCAATTTGATGCAGATGTGATTCCAATGCTAATTATGCCCCCCACTGTCTCTATGCTCCAGTGAAATGTGACTCCCTGACGTTTCTCATTGTCTTTTGTTTACAATTATAAGAAGTTGATGGAAATCATCTGGTTTTTGCTTCTGTACTGCTGTGGGATTTGTACAGCAGAAATCTGTCAAACTAATGACCTCTAGCACGAGAAACTGGCCAATTCAGGCTGCAGGCACAGCTGAAATCTTCGCATCGTACTGTTTCTCTCTCACCACCCACATCCCCACTGCACATATCTGCAGCGAAACAGTTCCTGAATCATGGAAGGATGATCTCAGAGGTAAGGATAAACAGTGGGTTTTTCACAAGTGAATTTTGATGCCAAATTTTGCTAAATGTTGTCTTGCTCAAAGCTCCTTTTTCTTGTGCCTCAGTTTTCCCCCCCCCCCCCCCCCCAAGTGGTGATAATGCAGATATGCTGTAAGCATGATTTCATCATTGTTTCCAGTGCATTGGGACAGACTGGAGGCTGGAGGGCTCCCTCAGCACCTACTGGATAGCTCTCTCAGCACCTACACACTATCTCCAGAGCCAGGGTCCATTAAATAAAAATGCCTGTTTTATAATTTTCTGATGACTTGCTCATGACATTTCCTGGTCTAGACTGACTGGGAATGTATTTGCATTTGCTGGAACTGTATGGATATATGAGGAATCTGTGCATCAGGCATTCCAGCAGAGTTTATATTTTAGGAAGATAAATAATTGAGTTCACCTGTATTTATATGTAATGTACCTGGGCATCTTGTACATGCACATGCAACTGCAATTTTTGTACTGGCAATGAAAGCATTACCAGGAAAAACCATCTGGATTTCAGTGCTATATAGAAACCATTAGGCAAATACAGCTCACTATCTAATGGGCTAATTCAATTAACTCCATCACTTTGAAGTGAAATATGTGGTGAAATTAACAACTGTCAGATTGCCTTCTGCACAGAGGAACACACAAAGGCTTTTCCCTAGTTCCTAAGGGGTTTTGTTCTACTTTTTCTTAAACCCCATCTCTTTCCTGTAGTCCCCAGTTCTTCCACTATTCCCAGTGTTTCCCTACTCCCAGTTAGGCCTCTTGGCTGGGTGAGGGCCAGCACATAGTTGTGGCAATGATGTTGATGTCATTGCTGCAAGGCCAACATGTGTGGTGCTGCACAAGGTGATGACTGCTCCTGAGAGATAGGAGCCCCAGTTACATCTGTGTGATGCTGGTGGGCCTTTATGCACTTTGCTCTTGCACACTCCCACTGATTTTCACAGTACAGTTGGGAATTTACTGTCTCACAGCTCTCTCTAATGCTTCATCAAATATACCTGAAAAAAATCTAAGGGGGTTAAAAGTTTTTGAGGAGGGTAAATAATAGGCAGCTGCACAGATGGTCAGACAGGTTGGCATGGAAAGGTGGATGAATGGTGCAAACTCATCTGTTTCATTAGGAAACCAATCTGATCATAAACACTGGTCAAATATGTACATGTCAGCAAATAAATAATTCTGAGTGGGAGCTTTAAAAAGCTTCACTGTGAGGCTGAACTCTGCACAGGCTGGTAGAGACCAGTGATGGATGTGGCAGCAACAAACCTGTGACTTGACGCAGGAAGCAGAGGGCTATCTGCATGGCAGATGCAGGGAGATGTTAGGTGATCCATGAATTCTTGTGGTTTTCCCTGAATTAGCTCTTTTGGATTTTCCATTAGCATGTCAGCAGTTGCCACAGATAATTGTCACAGATATGTGCCCTAATTACCAGCTCAGCCTGTGGACAAGAGGGGACAGAGTGAGGCTGTGTCCTGTCAATGTGGCAGTCAGTGCTTGAAAGTAGACAGATGTTCACATGACCCTCTCTTTTGGCACATTCTTCGTTCAGGAGAAACCAGGGACTGAGCCAACATGATGAATGAATCACTTCAAATCACTAGAGGGTAAATCTGAAAAGATTGCAACTTCATGTTGCAACTTGCAATCATCTACACTTTTCCAGTGCTAACCCCTCTGAGACTTGAGGCACAGGCTTTAAACTCACTGCAGTTTCACACTGGGAGTATAACTTTAATGTGTGTTACAGATTTAAGTTATTGTAAATAAGAGGAGAAAGTCAGACATACCATCTTAAATGTACAAACATTTTATGTTAAGTCTTTCATGAGACATTTCACATATGACATGCACTTTTCATAACCTGAATTTTATGGCTGTGCATTTCTGACAAATCTGTATTTTTGTGCTGCTGTCCTGCCGTTACAACCAATTAGTAGTACTGAATTATCAGTTTGCTGCAACCACTAACCAGCTAGCATCATCCTTGTAAGCACCAAGGATGTCAATGATCCTATACTGCAACTCTTCTTCCATTTCAAAGCTGCCAGAGACGGCATTATGCATGTCGTTGTACATACTGCACCCCAGTCAGTGGTTTAAGCTTCAGAAACGCTGTCCCACTTGCCTCTGTAGCGTGCTTCACCAGGAACTGCACTCAGTGGAGCTTAATGTTTTATGCCACATAATCTGAGATGGAAGAACTTTCTGAGATCTTCCATCTCAGAAAGAGCACAGCAAAACGGGGGCTTGCCAGCTGTACCCTCTGCAGTCTGCAGGCACTAGAGGCAACTAGAAAAATCAGTTCTGTTAAAACAGGCTCCCTGCTGCTGGTAACAATATAAAATATGTGTCATTTGAGGGAAAAGTGAGTTCCAGTAGCTCAAGCGTTATCAACCCCTGCTGTTGTATCCACCTGCTGCTGCCCTCCTCCAGGCTTTTTCACCTGCTGGTGGCATGATGCTTTCCCCTGTGGTCCTGGCACCTGCTGGCAGCCAGATGTGACCTGGTCCTGCCCTGTTACCCTTTTCTTTTAAAAACATGCCCCTTTTCTGTTGGGAAGCAACCACTTCAGAGCTGCTCACATCAGGGAGATGGCTCCAGTTCCAGTTCTGAAGTCCTAACAACATCTGCAGGTCAAACCTCTCTGATTTTTAGGTTTTCTCATGTTGCCTGACACAAACATGAAGCCACCCAGACAAAGCCCTCTTCTGCATTCTGGGCAAGACTCATAAAGCCAATTAAATTACATGAGGAGACAAAGCTCAACTGAATCTCTTTTACATGCAGGAAGTTGTGGGGCAGAGGCACTCTCTTCCAGACCCTGCACACGGCACCTGAGCACGAGCACTGCTCCGTAGTGTCTGCACAGGGTATGCAGCCTGCTCCCAGCCCGCACAAAGTAAGAGAGATGGCGCAGAGCTAGTGCTTTTTTTTTAGTCATGGAAAAATGATTTTTTACTGAAGTTACTGATCAACTGGGAGCCCCTATTCTGGCAACTGACAATGTCTTGTTTTGTGATTTGGGTAGGACTTTTCTGTGTCTCTGTTAGCTCATTTGCAATCACATGGTGCTCAAACAGGACATTTCTAACCCACGTAACGCAGATTGCTATACAAAGAACACTAAACACTATGGATCTCACTTGGGCAGTGGACAAAAAGAGGCCTAGAGACTTCAGATGAATCGCCCAAAGTCAAACAGCAGCCCAGTGGCACATCTAGTATGCCAGGTCTCCAAAGTCATGTAATAATCCTTTATCCACTAGATAGTATTGTCTCCCTAAAGCCAATGTAATGATATTCACTAATGAGGTTGTTGGCTTTAATTAAAGCTGGTAAAGTACATTACGTAGCAGGAATGAAATTGTTTCATTATTGTATATTATAATAATTAAAGAATAGCTAGACTTCTGCATTGACTGCAGAAAAAGGTGACCCAGACTCTGACTCCTATAAATTTTATACACATCACATAGGAATTGCAATGGAAAAAAAATTATGCTCTCAACATCATTCTGAAGTAGTTGCTTGAAATCTTCTGGCTTATTAATCAATGAATCGTTTTATAATGGTTGAAAATAGATTTGGTTAAGGATTAAATACTATTCACTGCAAAGACTGATTCTTTGAATCTTCAACTTGTTACTGAAGGTCTGTTGTGCTATATCTACTGACAACATGATAAAATACTTGAGGTGATGAGTCTTCAAAATACTGGAATATGAGATATGGCATTGTTTCGTTTTTTGCATCAAAGATTCTGCTTTTTTTCCAATCCAAACTGACTCCTAGCTGGAAAATGTAAACAAAATTTAAAGGGAAGCTGAAGATAAAACAGCTAAAATAGAATTGTTTTCTGAATTACTTTATTTGGTTCTGTTTAGAAATCCATTATAACTTAACAGTTGCATTACCATGGAGTGACGTGTTCTTTTACCAGATGGGTTTCCCTGAGGACTAGATTTTGATCCTCTATGTGTAGCCTCAAATAAGATAAATATAATTTGCATAGAAAGATCTGAAGTCTTGGCTCATACAGAAAAGCACCTTATTCTGCAGAAATCTTCCTTGATACTTTTTTGTGCTGACATATACAGGGAATGGTGTCAGAACCAAATCCATAATTTATTAACTTAATAATTTGCTTATTATTTAACCCTGAAACTCTATCCATTAAGCAGCAACAATACATACAATACATTTGTTGATGTATTTTCTCCCTCTCCAAGACAATCAGGTTGATGATCATGACATGGTGGATCAGAAACCCTCCGGGGGCTCTTGCTTGGGTGTAGCCACAATGGAGAAACAGCGTAATGCTTCTTTGGTTGATGAGAAACTGAACATGAGCTGGCTTCAGTGTGCAATCACAGCCCAGAAAGCCAACCATATCCTGGGCTGCATCAAAAGGAGCATGAACAGTAGATTGAAGGAAGTGATATTGCCCCTCTACTCTTGTGGAGACCTCATAGCAGCCTTCCAGTATCTGAAGAGGGCCTACAAAGATGTTGGAGAGGGACTTTTCATCAGGGGACTGTAGCGACAGGACCAAGGGGTAATGAGTTGAAGTTTATGTTACATATACGGAAGAAGTTCTTTACTGTGAGGGTGGTGAGGCACTGGAACAGGCTGCCCAAAGAAGTGGTAAATGCTCTATCACTGGCAGTGTTCAAGGCCAGCTGACATGGTATAGTGTGAGGCACCCCTGCCCATGGCAGGGGGTTTGGAACTAGATGATCTTAAGGTCCTTTCTAACCCTAACCATTCTATGATTCCTTGAGCCATTCTTCAATTCAGTGGAAATGGCATAGAAGGAAACAGCAAAACTAGTTTATAGCCAGCAGCCTGAAAAGTATATAAATAGTAATTTTATTTTTTTTTTTGGGGGGGGAGGGGGTCTATCCCTTCCAAATACAAGAAAACTAGGAACAGTCATAATAATCATATGGGACATGTGGAATAGTATTACACAAGTCTTATTTTTCTTATGGTAGCTAACCGCACAAGCAATTAGAAACTGCAAAGTATTTCTGCCCTGTGCAGAATCAACGTTCACATTCTTCAACCCTTCACAATAAGGCAACATCCCTTAAAGCCTAAAAATACTCCTCACAGTCACTACACTTTTTGTTCATCTCCTTTTTTCCCCATCTAAATTGCAAATGGTGCAAAACTTCCTATTTCTGTATGACTGCTTGGACTGTTCTTGGTTCACAGCTGAGCCCTAGACAGCTGTGGTTTATCCTAAGCCCTCTTTTTTTAGTAGATCCCTTTTTTTCCCCCACTGGATTGTTTCGTCTTACACTGACTATGGTCAAATACCATGCCAACAGAAGCATTCACAGGCATGTGAATAAAGAAGTTCATATTCCTGGGTAGAGAATAGATGCCTGCTCATGACAGATAAGGATGTGTGCATGTGTATCTAACTGCTGGGTTTGCTCCTGCAGGCACATTTTTAGGTGTGCAATCTCCTACCAGCTCCCTTGAAAGACAATATTGAAAACCCAAGCAGCAACACAGCACCGAAGTCTCCACTGGTTTTAGATAGCTGTGAGTCAGGCACAGAATTTACAAAGGAAGCACTTTTAATATGCCTTTTCATAAGCGCTTAACTTTTTGTCTTAGGAATATGCTGTAGTCTCCATTTTCTACATAGAGGTGTAAGTTCAGTGTAGATCCACATGTGGGACAGAAATACTCCGTAACTAAAACATCTTTAAGCATTTCACAGAAACTGTGGGAAGCCAGGGAATGTCCTACCAGCCCTTGAAAGACTGCAGAAAGCAAGGCAAGGACCCTGTCTCCCAGAAAATGATTCCGTGATGGTGCAACATTCAGATGTGCTCTTGCAATGTTTGAGCTTAGGCTCCCACGAGGGACTTAGGTTTCTCACTGATGTTTCCAGCATCTGCATCTTGAAGCCAAAGTCTCAAAACCTACCCTATGTCTCAGTCTTGTCTGGTTCTGTAAGCAAATCCCCTCCCAACTTTTTGACAAACTCCCAACTTTTGACATGGACTAGTCTAGTAAAGACACCCTCAGGAGGGTGAAGTCATCACGGAGTTACGAAAAATCACTTTTACACAGTCACCCTCTGGCCACATGAGATTAGGGCTTTAGACAAATGCAACCTTGATTCCAGAGCGGTGCATGGCTACAGCTGTGCACAGATCCATGAGTTACATGGCATTGAAGACCCGATGGTAGCACTGCTACTTTTCCCCAAAGAACCAGATCAAGGGATCCACCAAGGACATGGGAGGATCAGTGTCTGGTCCCATGGGCGTGTGAAACACCATGTAGACTAGTACAGCTTCAAGGAGGGATTCTGAAAACATCCCACTGGTGTGAGTGGTGAGGTCAGATAAGGATTACCTGGGAAAAGTGACACCCACACTGCTGGGGGTTTTGGATGTACATATTTGTTCCTGAAGAGAGTGTTTCACAGGGAGACAAACACCAGCACTTTCTGCAAGAAAGGGCTGATCTAGCTCAAGGGCTGAGCTTTCTTGCCAGATCCACCCCCTTTCTTCAGCTTTTCTGTTTCCTAGCATCTATTTTAGGCAGTGTCTGATTGGTGTGCTGGCAAATCCTGTTTGCAGGTGCCTGCCTTACCCTGTGAGCTCAGACCTCTCACTGAGCTCTTTTTTTCAGGGCAAGAGGCTGTGCCATGGGCACAGAGCGGGAGCCAGGCCACAGCACGGTGCTACAGATGGGGTGAGATGTAACCCCAGATAGAGCTGCAAGGGTGGATGTGGTGGGAGGCTGCTGAGCAGGGCTCGTGCTCAGCATCCAACCCTTGCCAGGTCTGTGCATCCCAACAGTGGTTTTCCATCAGGGCACCTGAGGTTACAGCACTGAGCCCAACCACCCCCTCATTGAAGCTAAGCCTTCCTTTCTGCCAAGATCACTATCAGCCAACAATCTGATGGATCCATGCATTTAATCCTATTACCTAAACACAAGGAGTTGAGAAGCATGCCACACTGAGCCAGGAAACAAGGAGCTTTAGTAATTTGTGTTCATGCAGGAAATGTTTCTGTGCCGGTGGCAAAGCCACATCAACCCACAACCAAAGACAAGCTTCCAAGAATGGTGAAGATAACATCTTGTTAGCAGCAAATGCAGAGACTTAATTTAATTAATTATAATATAGCAGCTTTTCAAAATGTCTGAGAAACCTTACTGGAAATTAAATACAATACAAAGGATAGGATAAGCAAATCTGTAGGTGTAAAGCAGGGGAAATTTCAAGTATCCACTCATTTCTTATTCTAATTCTGTTCATGTTTCCCCTTACTTGCTCTCCTCTTACTTTCATCTTCTCCTGAAAATGACTGCATCATTATCAAGATGA
Source organism: Pezoporus wallicus (assembly GCF_028554395.1). Classification (NCBI taxonomy): domain Eukaryota; kingdom Metazoa; phylum Chordata; class Aves; order Psittaciformes; family Psittacidae; genus Pezoporus; species Pezoporus wallicus. The sequence goes on from NW_026637663.1 coordinate 9,324,699, forward strand.
AAGGGAGAGAGAGAGGGAAAATGCTGAAGAAGAGATAGATCTCTCACAACTGTATACCACCCAGGCAAGCTCTATTTAGATTCATATTAAGGTTGTGTTCTTGGTGGAAGTGTTGATCCTAGAGGAAATCCAGGAAGGAAAACAGGCTAAATCAGGCAAAGAACCAGTAAAACAGTTTAATTAAGAGTGTCTGAGGAATGGATGAATCTCAAATTGCTCAGATAGGGGACTTGCAGAAAATAATCTTACAGTATTTCCAGATCATTTTCATGGCTGGAGCCGCAAGCTAACAGTCAATATGTAAAGACCCATGTATATGTGCGGACCTTTCCTATGCTTGGAAGTATCTTGAGCTTCATTTGAGCTCTTAAGTAAACGTCCATACCATTTGTTATGCTATCTGAAGGGCTCACCCTTCTGCATTTGTTTCTGGTTCCATCCTAAGACTGAGAAGAAAACTCTCCTGTCAGATTTATATCATCTCAGATACTCAATATGTTATCCTTCAGCACTTGATACTTATAAAAGGAGCAAAAAAAATGTTGCAGCAAAGATACACTGTGTGGTAAGGATCCAAGGAGGAATTTAAATTCATGAAGCTGTGATACAAGAAATGTATTTTGCTTTTATTGCTGGATTTCTTTTTCTTCTGAAAGCAAAAAATACAGAATAAAATGCAGACACAAATGTTTTGCTAAACTGGGTCACCAGCAGCCATTTCTCCCAAGCTAAGCCTTCATCTGCAGAATCTATTCAACAGGAGCACAGAAAAAACTTTTTCTTACATTGCACAATGCCTCCAACAGACCAATTTATTGCAAGTGGGTGACTTTGTACGTATGACAAAATTCTGAAGTCCACAGGGTAAATTCTGGTTTGGATATTCCCTTCTTCTTTTCTATGCTGTGGAGATAACTGATGGCCATGATGAAACAGAACATGAAAATACCATGACTATAGCTTTGTATGGCACTTGTTTTTGCAATGTTAACCATACGCACTGTTTTCAGACCAACTTCGGGTAGATGGCTACATACATCTGAAATGTCACCAGACTAATGTTACCTGTACTAATTGGCAAATAATGAATGATTGAGGAATCTCTGCTCTGTACACACCTGGAGGGCTGCTCTCCCAAAGCAGAGTCAAGACACTTTGCCAGGGCACCAGCTGCATAGGAAAAAGCCTGCTAGCCTTTGCTGACTAGGTATCTAAAGGGAAGAGTACAAAAACCCAGGGTGATTCAGCACAGACTCTCTCAGAAGACCTACATTTATCTGAACAAATTTCTTAGAGGGATCTCTCGCTGAGTTGCCACATCTAGGTGTAATTCAGTGAGGTTTAAAATCAGATCCAAGTTTCCCCCATCCTTATTATTTTACATTTTCACACAAGGCTTCATGATTATTGGTTTGGAACATTAAAATGCAAATGATAGAGGAAGCGATACATATTTAAATGTACAGTGTCAGCTTGGTATAAAAGCTCTTCTGGAACAGAATGACACTATTTTCTTCAGTAACTTCTAAAAGTGGCAAAATAAAAATGAAAGGGAAAAAATACTTCAGGCCTATTTGCATTTTTGCTTTATTGGTTATGCTAAAAGAAAAAGCTTAGTAAGCTTGGAGGGGAAAGCAGGGGGAGAAAAACAGTTATTAGTGTAAATGCAACCCACAGCTAACTCTATGACTTCCCAGGCAGCATAAGGAGGAGGAGAGCGCACCAGGAGCATTAGATTTGAAACAAGGGTAACCTCCTTCCTACAGAAGAACAAAGAGGAGCTTTGACTTATCTTGTCTTTGTCACTGCTGGAATCAATATCCTCTTCACGTAAACACAAAGGAGAAAGGGTGAAGAAAGGACAAAACCAGGGCAGAATGCGGAAAGCTTCTCTGCTTCCTTTCCCATCCTTGTGGGATGCCCTGTTGTTTTCCAAATTTAACTTCTGACTAAGGAGTGACAGAAGGTCATTTATTCTCATGATGCTTTTTTCAGAGCTTGCTTGTTACCAGGGCAATACAGAATGCTTGCCATTTTACTTTTTTAATGCCACTTTCCCACTGCCTTATTCAGTGTTTCCTGAAGAGATAAACCAAGATTTAAAATGTGTGGAAGATATTTTTCGTAGTCTAAAACTACTACTCACAGCTGTGTGCCTGTGCGCTCCCCATTTTCACTCCAGACTCAGCATTAGGACCTCAGCATTTAATGTTGTATGTTAATGGGTAAAGTAAGCAGGTGGCTGAGCTGTCACTACGAGCGATTTCTGCCCCTTTTACTCATGCTGCCATAAAATATCCATGCTAGCTCAACTTGCTTTCTCGGACACAATTCTAATTCCCACAGAGGGACTGCAGAACTGGATTCTGTTTTAGCCATAACAGGTGTGAATACAGATTACAGACAGTCCCAAAAGGTAGGTCTGTATTTAGTCTCTGAACTCCATGAAGCTGAAGAGCATCTGGACGCAGGCCTGGACTGGCTCTCTTTTATGGAACAGAATGCCTTGATGAACTGACAAAGTCAGCAGAAAACCTAATTCAGGGCCCTCTCCTGTGTGCACCCACACACAGACATACACACATACAGGTACAAACAGTCCTTTTCAGGTAGAGCTTAAATCACTCCTCAGAATTTAGTCTTAACATGTTGACAAAAATGTTTTTGCTGGAGAAGTTGTGTCTGTATTAACTTTTGGCAGGGTAGTGAGGAGAGACGGGAGACCAACACCCTTTGGTTGAGGGAGCTAATGAGCTGGCAGAACTACTGTCATGTATGTGTACCAGTCTCTAGTGAGAGCAGAATTAGGAGCTTTGAAACTTGTAGCTTTTGCAAGTATTTACGTTTCAGTTGTCACACGATTGGAATCCAGAAGATTAAAGCAAAACAAAATTTGGGGAAAAAAAAAAAAGAAAGGAAAAAACCCCTCTTTTTGAAAGCCTGGAATTGTTACAGGTTAAGCTAAAATGTTGGTGGTAAAATCCTGAATGGAACATACACCACTCGTACCAGTCAGACTATCTTAAAATGGGACTGTATTACTTTCACAATTTCTAAGTTGTGGATAATAATGACAAAAAGTGAATTAGCTAATTATCTTGTTGGAATCCACTGCTTGCATTTCGCTTTCTAACCACTTAGGCCATCTTGTGCTTGCTCCAAGGATGTGGTCACTAGCCCAGGGCTGTAGCCAGCAGCTGAGGGTGAGTGACTGGGAGGGGAGCTTTGCTCTTTCCTCTGCTGTTCTTTCCCTTCAGCTCATGGAAAGCTTCTGAGCTGTAAGTATATTTGATGTCTCTTACCCTTCAAAAAGCCATCTTCTATAATGACAATCTATTCTTTTCAATAGAAATTCATTCCAGTGTCACCCACTCCTCCACCCCATCCCCACAGTGTCATTACACAAGTGAAAGGTCATCTGTTCCCTGCTGTCCAAGCTCCAGTCCCTTCACTAGGGTCACCCCTGACTCAAGACAGGCAAGACTTGCTGCTCTGGGATTCCAGCTTCCAGTGCCAGTACACAAATCACATTGGAAATTATTATGAATGTGAATTAAAACAGCCCATGAAAACATATTATAAAGCTCTTCTTCATTAGCCAAATGTTAGAAACAGAGTAATGGTCATCAAAGGGAATCCAATCTTTCACCCCAAAGGATCCAGTCAGCTAACGACTTTCTGAAGGAGACACTGGCCTGAAAGCAAGTCAGTTACTTGTTTGTGTTCCATTAAGTAAGGGTCAAACTGGGTAGATACTATAACTGTTTTCTTGTAAACTAATAGCCCCCTTCCAAAACATGTTCTGGTTTGGTTTCTTCAGGGTATCTTTACAGTTTCCTATTAATTGCTGGTAATAAATTTCCTTCAGAGACCTAATTACAAATAGCACTGCCTAGAGTGAACCTAGAGGAGGTTCCTCCTCTGCCACCTCTGAAGGTAGGCTGAAAGACTTCTGAGTAGATACAGCTCAATCACAGAGCACAAGTACTGACCCCATTGTGCTTGAAACTGAGAGGGTAAGTATCCTTTATCATCAAGGACCTCCAGGCTTTGATGGTTTGGGGACTACTTGCCTGTATTAGTCAGAAATACTGTACTTCTCTACCTGCAGCCCAGTCTGGCTTCTACTCCCATGTACCTTATGCTTCTTTTGGAAAATGCTATTAAGTCTATTTTGCTTTACATTTCAGGATCCTGCTCTGTTTCCCAGACATGTAAGGAATTGGCCCAGTGTGTCTCAGGGAGACACGTCAACCTATATATTAGGTGGCCAGATGAGCTGGCTCAGCTCCCTCTACTTCTGCTGTAGTTGGATGAGACACTGTCGTGGTTTAAACCCAGTCAGGTAACTTGTTCACTCACTCCCAGTGAGTGGTGCCGAGCTGACAACAATCGAGGTCCGTGTTCCCCCCCCCCCCCCGGGTTCTCCCCCCACTCCCGGAGGAACGGGGAGGAGGATCAAAAAAAAATGCAACTCCCACGGGTTGAGACAAGAACAGTCCAGCAACCAATGTACAACACAAATCACCACCGCTACTATCAACTACAACAATGATAAGGGAAAATAACAAGGGAAGAGAATACGATACCACCGGCCAAGAAGACGAGTTCCACCCGGAAGCCCCTGTCCTTCCGGGTAACTCCCAGTCACCCCCCACCCCGGGCATGACGTGCTGTGGTATGGAATACCTCCCCGGCCAGCCCGGGTCAGGCGCCCCGTCTCTGCTTCCTCACAGCTTCCCCTCCTCCCTGGCAGAGCGTGAGCCTCACGAAGTCCTTGGTCAGGGTAAACATCACTTAACAACAACTGAAAACATCGACTTCACCAACACTGTTCTCAGGCTGGAAGTCAAAACACAGCACTGCACCAGCTAGCACAAAGGAAAAAAAAAACATGACTGCTACTGCTGAACCCAGGACAGACACCCAGGCTCAATGACTCCAAGGAGGTTCCAGTGAGCCACAGGGAGTCTGGCCCCTCAGCCAGCACACCATAGGCTTCACCTTACCTAAATGTACGTGGCCAGAAGCAGGGTCTCTCAGCCAAACTAGTGTCTGCACTGCCTCTGTAGCCAGCGGCAGAGGAGGGATGCAACTCTGGCTGATTCATCCCCTTTTAAGCCAGGTATATAGGTAGGTGAGATGAATCACTGCCTGGCACTGCCTCCATTGATTACAGAAAGAATTAGGCAACAAACTTAGGTCAGATACTTAATTTCTAAATGAGTAAAATTAGGTTAAAGTCATCCCTCCCTGTGCTGTACTGTAATGGAGAAGGTTAATGATTGTACATTACTTGAAGAGAAGCTGTTCTGCACAGTAACAGTAAAATAAAATCACTTTGTTATTTGTCTTCCAGCTATTTGTTCTGATGGGTGGATCACTGCTCTCTAATACAGCAGGTAAAATGAGAGGAGACATCTAAATCACTGATGCAATATTGCCAGTTGTTTGTATCTTATTGCTGGTCTCTCACAATATGTTCTATCTCTTGAAGCCTTGGGCATTGAAAACAAATGAGAATACCACCTTCCTTTTTTAATATAAACCAGAAGTTTATGCTTCTAGTCATCTGGAAAACAAGCATGAAAAAGCATGATCTGAGTGTGCTATACAAGAAAAGAAACAGTCAAACGCAAACAAAAAGTACTCAGGATATACTAAGGAAGAACAACTGTCCTTCATTTTAACCTGGTTTTCAAATCTGACCCAAAATTTTCTCTCCTATTCTTTCAGCAATTTTGCTCTATAAAAGAGTAAAATGAACCCTGAGATTTCTTGCAAACTTATGTTAAAAAAAACAGTCTTGAGCTGTAGCATCTATTACAGCATGGTCAATGAATGGCACCAAAACCATCAGCTTTGCCACCTGTTCCTTCATGAGCCAGACCTTCCTGGATTTTCTTTCTATTTTCTTTCACATATAGAGGCCACATGCAAAACTTGGAGCCCATCTCTGGGTGTTCCTTGTTGTGGGAATGGAAGAGAATTCCAAAAGGCTCCTTAGCCGGTTGTGTTTCCCTGAACTTCAACAGATGCAAGCAAGGTTACATGGGTCCCCAGTCACATGGAAGGGTCACACAACGACTGGCCAGACAAAATAGTCCTACTATGACCTGCCACCACATTAGCTACCTATTCCTTCAGGCCACAAGACTCCTATAATCAACTGCAGGTCAAAACCTTCCCACCCAGCCCCCAAAACAAGAAAGTCTTCTACTGTATTTCTGCATGTGACTTAGGGTCCTATCCAAATCTTGAGGAAGCCAGCAGAAGTAAAGCTTTAATGGCAATTAATGAAAGAGTGTACTTTAGATACTGAAGGGTGATTCAAGAATGCACAACCATCCCCACAACAAGCAGCTTGCTTCGCTCAGGGACTTGGCAGAGGGAAAGCACATAGAAGTGCAATTTTCAGTTTGGAAGCAAAACTTCATAAGCATGGGGGTGATGGAGTCAAAAAGGTTTCCCTTACTATTCTGTTGACTTCCAAGTAGGGTTGCTGGTACATACCAGATCTTAAAATGAAAGTAAGAAGGGACTTGATGCAAGAGTATGCATATTGCCCAGCAGCTGGAGATTCAGGACTTACGCATTGACAGTTGACTTCTGTCTTGCTAGGGCAAGTCACTGCTCTCTCAGCCTTCGTTAAGTAGCTACACTTGAAATGAACGTATTCCACTCAGTCTTTCATGCATAGTGGATATTTTAAGTCATCTTTAAAACACTCTGAAATTCTGCAAGGCAAGGAATTATACACAGTGTAAAGTATGACTAATGTTTGTGTGAGTCATCAACCGTGTTACCAAAGATAGTTTTAGAGAAACGAATATGCACAAAATAAGGCTGATCCTGCAAAACCCAAAGATCTGCTCTGTGTGTGGTGGATGTGAGCACACCAAACGGTGTGTTGGGGTTTTCCCAAGTGAACTGTGACAGCCTGCTTCAGCCTGCTTCAGCCTGCTTCTGCTGCCCCAGGAAGGAAAACACTGACTGCCAGGCCATTGCTGAGTGCTTTGGATGTCTCGCCATGCCTCCTCATGATCCACAGTAAAACAAGAGAGCCTGGAAGTAAGAGGGAAAAGGCATCTCATCCACAAGCAGAAGGAATTTCAGGAATACTGACCTAAGATGCCCCGCTTGGCAATGCTCCACACAGAAGCACGCTGATGGGGAACTGACCCCAATGAGCTGGCCATCTGGTACCCACAGTATGCTGCAGCGGGAAGAAAGGGGTGTTGTTTTCCAGCAGTACTGTGGCCAAACAACCAGCAGCAGCCAGGGAAATGGCCTTATTCTTTTGGCAAAAGCCTCTCCATGTATACATACGTCTGTTCCCTCACCCACACCCTGTCTGAATGAGAAATCAGGGCCTTCTTGACATGAGGCAGCACACGCCAGATGCTGAGCAGTCAACAAGACAGATGCTGCCAGAGGGACAAAAGAAGTAATCATATAAATACTTAAAAGCTTCTTTTAATCAGAATGTTAATTGTCTTTTTAAAAAAGGAGGTACTTTTTAATAGCTATTTAGTTCCTTTCAAAGGCAAGGAAGGGGCGGAGGAATTATTTTTTTACAAGGATAGGCAGCTTCTTTTTTTTTTCCTATAAAAATAACAACTTAGTTAAAACTTTCTTCCTTTTCTATTCACAGTGCTTTTTCCCCATGGGAATTTATGAGAAAAGCAAACCTGGGGCTACTTGTTTGCTCACGCATATATCAATTTTACCAATAGTATGAATAGTGTGTAACTGAGGAACAGCAGCTCCCTGATGGGACAGCAGAGCCCTGGTAGGAGCTGATCTCTGTCAGTGTCCCCAGCCTTCTGCAACACCCAGAAATCTGCTGGTTGCATTAGACCCATGGAAATCTGCCTGACAGTCTCCACTGTGCACTTCCACTGTTTGTTTCCACACTTCTTTCTAATTCATCCATGGACTCCCAGTCCTGCTTGTGAGGGCATATAAAAGGTAAGCCTTTGCCCCTTACAGAATGAGTATGAAAGGGAAATACCTGCCTTGCCAAGCAGTGCCCAGACCATCAGCAGACAGTACTGCTACCACTTCCCCAGCTCCTACAGCCCAGTGCTCACTGGTGTGAGACTTCTTGCCTTCCTACAGCCAGGCACCATTACAGCCACTGCCTGGGCTGCCACAGACAACTAGGGCTTTAGCAAACAAGAAGCAATTGCAACACTTAGGCTTGGTGCTCCATCCCTGGAGCACCCTCTTGCTCTGAGGAAGGCACAGCAGCATCCATCTAAGAGTTCACTTTAATTTTAAAGTACAGCTGCCCCCACAGTCTTTGGGAATAGCAGAACTGGCTTTGTCCTTTTCAGCTATGTGGAGGAAAGGTAAAGAGGGATGGTAGCAGGATGTGGCATCCCAAGTCAGAAGCATTTCCATGCTTTTTCCAGCCTCCCTGCTTCCCTCCCCTCTCCCCTTGAGGATGCTGGCACTAATCACGAGCCCACTGAGGTCCCGGGGGATGACACCATCTGCAGTGATGCTGATGAATTAGATTCTGCATGCCAACGGCAGGCGGCACAGACAACACCCTGCTTACTTGGCTGATGCAGAGGTAATGATGGGGGAAGAAACCTTGTTTTGTCATTGTGTCTCTTCCTGAACACATTCCAGCCAAATATTTCCCTACCTCTTCTCATCTGTGAACGCAGCCCCCGCAACAACTCCCACAACAAACTCACCACTAGTGATGCCAGCTTCCATGCTGTGGTTATTCTATGAATCCTGTCTTTAGGATCCTACAAGGCCTACTGGCATCTGCTAAATTGTCTTAATTCGGGTACATAAATAGCCTAACACCAGTGTCATGCCTTTTTCCTCATAGTCTCACTTATGAGTTAAGCACATCCTTAGTGTCGCACAAAAAGCTTGAACAGATATAGTTTGGTTAATAGTCATGGTTGTGTCCAACACAGGTGCTCATACTCAGGTTTTACTTTGTCTTTCACTTGGAAAGTGATGCCAGACTTTCATCTGATGATGGATTTTGTCAAACCTAGGGAAGCTTTGCAATGTGACCCCAGATGATTACTCAAGATCATGTCCCAGCTGTGTCGCACCTTCATGACTGATGGCTGCCAGATGGTGGCTCTGGAGAAGGCAGAAACAGGTACTGTTTTAACACGCTTTTGTCTAAAGTGACCCCTTGATCCTCAGGAGAAGGCAGACACATGGTATGCAAGAGGCAGTGTCCCTAGAGATGCCAGATTAAGTACAGAACCTCAGGAACATCTCATTTTGACTTGCATTAGTGGTACTAAGATCTGTCCTAGGATTACGAGGGCTAGTTGTCTGCATTCCCAAAGCAGAAAAGCATGGAGAAGAGGGAAGCCAGGCTCTTCCCATCCTGATGGGAGTTGAGTCTTTGATGCACACAAACCCTGACAAAATCCTTTACAGGAATCACAGTGAGAATTGCTGTGGGAACAGATGCATCTCTCAGGGACTAAATCACTCCTCTGTGGTCAAGAGAGGTTAAGGTGGTGTGGCAAGGGCACTGCTAGCCTGGCAGAATGGGGTCCCACTGCACAAGAGGGGCACAACCCAGTTATGTGCTCACGCTGGCCTGGGGGGGAGCTTCAGCCATCACAGTTCAGGTTTCTTCATAGCACTCCTCTATGCGTAAGGAATGTCATTTACTACACATTCACAGATCAGGAAAATATTAGGAAAACACCAGCTGATATGAATAATTAACATATTTAACAATTGCAGCTTGATTTCACACATGACGCCCTCTCTTTTGAGTTTCCATGCTCCCAAATCGCTCAAAATCTACATAGAAAAAAAATTGCAGAAAATTAAAAAAAAATAATCTTTGATTTCTCTGCAGACAAAGGATTAGGTGGTGGCATTGCCAGATAACAACACCAATAATGAAAAGCAGTTTGTCTTTCTGTGCAAACCTCGCTATCAGTAGCTTGGGTGAAGAGACCAGCTCCTCTCATTAAAGACACCAGGAAATAATACGGGGCAAACAATTCTGTGGCAAAACTTTCCTGTGGTAGGTAACTTCTGTACCTGCTAGGTAAGTGAACAGAGAAACCTTTTACCTTCAATAAACTGCCTTGTTTGATTTGGTAACCAAGAGCTGAAAGGGCCTGTTAATAGAAGAGAATCCTATTGTACATAAGCAGACAGCGTTCCCACAAAACCTTTCAGACAGATGATCTTACCCACCCTAGCCCATGCCTATTTCTTTGTGCCAGGGGAGGAAAGACTAAACCCCTTTTTGCCTGCAGACTCAGGCTGTGGGTTAAAGTTTCTTGGTAACTTAGAATCGTAGAATGGTTTGTGTTGGAAAGGACCTTAAGATCATCTAGTTCCATCCCCCCTGCCATGGGCAGGGGCACGCCTCACCCTCAACCATGTTGCCCAAGGCTCTATCCAATCTGGCCTTGAACACCACCAGGGATGGAGCATTCACAAATTCTTTGAGCTGCTGTTCCAGTGCCTCACCACCTTTACAGTAAAGAACTTCTTCCTTATATCTATCCTGAACTTCCCCTGTTTAAGTTTAAACCTATTACTCCTTGTCCTATTGCTACAGTCCCTGATGAAGAGTCCCTCTCCTGCATCCTTATAGGCACCCTGCAGATACTGGAAGGCTGCTATGAGGTCTCCACGCAACCTTCTCTTCTCCAGGCTGAACAGCCCCAACTTTCTCAGCCTGTCTTCATACGGGAGGTGCTCCAGCCCCCTGATTATCCTTGTGGCCCTCCTCTGGACTTGTTCCAACAGTTCCATGTCCTCTTTATGCTGAGGACACCAGAACTGCACACAATACTCCAGGTGAGGTCTCACGAGAGTAGAGTAGAGGGGCAGGATCATCTCCTTCGACCTGCTCGTCACGCTCCTTTTGATGCAGCCCAGGATACGGCTGGCTTTCTGGGCTGCGAGCACACATTGAAGCTGGCTCGTCTTCATTTTCTCATTGACCAGCACCCCCAAGTCCTTCTCCACAGGGCTGCTCTGAATCTCTTCTCTGCCCAACCTGTAGCTGTGCCTGGGATTGCCCTGACCCAGGCATAGGGCCTTGCACTTCGCTATGTTGAACTTTATAAGGTTGGCATTGGTCCACCACTCAAGGTTCCTCTGGATGGCGTCCCTTTCCTCCAGCATATCGACTGAACCACATAGCTTGGTGTCATCAGCAAACTTGCTGAGGGTCAGAACAAACTTCCTGCAGAGTCAGAATTTATTCACTCTAATGTGAATACTCAGGACCAGAGAGCCTTCAACTATTTACTGTTACTAATTTATATAATGAACGCAACTTTTTGTTCCCACTCATGAAGCCTCTGCAAAGAGGAAATGCTTTCTACAAGACTGTTCTTTCATCACAAGAGTTTAAGAGTTTGCATTAGTTCACAGTTTGTTTTAGAGCTAATAGCTCTGAGCGTTAGCAGTGATTTGCTGTACAACCTGTAACCAAAGCTGCCATGCAATTTCTTCTTTGATTGGGACAATGAAAGAATTGCAACCAGGACTTGTATCTCTTCCATTTGCAATTGCCAAATAAATGTAACATAATTATTGGAGGTTTTTTAAAAATAGACCCAGTAGTGCTATGTGGGCACAGCTTTTTTTGGATGCTGGTATTTACAATGTTTTGGTTTCTACAAGTAATTCTGCAAGTCAGAACCCATTCATGTCTGTAAAAATAAAAGTCTCTGCAATAAAAGAGACTAGAGGCACCAGCGATGTGAGTCAGCAGCTTTTATTTTTACAGGCATTCGTGAATACTCATTTGTTGTATTAACCAATGGGTCTCTCTTGCCAACTAAACAAAAGGTGGCAAGTTATAAGGGAGAGGAAATATTATCAATCACAGAGGCTGTATGAAAAACTTGTTCAAGCAGATGGCCAAGTTAGCAATATACACAAAATCTATGTGGTAGCTTTAGATAGCATTGCAAAGGGAGTGTCGCTCTGACTTTTCTGTCCATTCACTGAGGAATGAATGGGTCAGCAGATGGGATCCATACTTTGCTGTTTTACCTAGTGCTTTTGATGATCAGGCACACATACTCCTGTGCATGCACACAAATGTGAAGTAGTCATTTGCATACTCATCAGTCCACCTGGTAAAACTAACCGGAGTCAATGCAGACAATCTGCAATTCTTACTGCTCTGAATAGCATAACAGAAACGTCAGTGACTCTTTTAGTGGCGCAACATGGACATTGTGAACTCAAAGTCTGACTGAATTCAGTGGGAGACAGATCAAATCTGACTTTTCCCTGCTATTGGCAGCCTTTTGCAGTTCTGTAATGTGTCTCTTAAGGCCTGTTTTCATGCGCTGATGCTCAAGCCAGTGTAAAAACAAAGACTGTGGAATGTCTGTATCTGTAGTAGCGCATATGATATTCAGCCATTCCTTGCAGCAGGAGCCAGCTGATTCATGCTTCATTAACCTGCACAAAATTTGTAGTCTTCCCTCTATCCCTAAGCAATAATTAACAGCTGAGTGCTGTAATGTCTTCACATTTTGCTAAGACTTCACTTTTTACTAAACATAAAACAACACATTTACTAGCACATTAAGGAGGATTACAATCAATAATTAAAAACTGAACTACAACTGTCCAAATAAATGAAAAGAGTATGTATTATAATGCACGATTCTTGCTTTTATATTGCATTTAGTAACTTTCTAATTTGCAAAATCTAGTGATTCACTGCAAATTAATGTAATCCTAATGTACATATTTTGGCAATGTATCTTTAAACATCTGTAATTCTTCTCTCACTGCAAAAGGTGAGTGCAACTAGGAGATAAAGCAATTGGTCAGCAAAAAAGTATGAAGGGCAAAAAGACAAACAAGAAACCCACAAAACACGCCAGGAGAGTCCTGCTTCACATGTCTTGTGTTTTAACCAAGACTCATCAGAAGATACTTTGCTTTGCAGGATTTCTGAGATACTTCAGAAGAACTGGAAAGGCTGGCTAAGTTTCATCAACGCTGTCCTAGTAAATCAGAGTATTGTTCAGTGAGGACCTCTCATGAGGTTCATGGGGGTGGTGTAGAGCAACATCTGCAAAGGATGGGTGTGTTTGCAAGGCTTGTTCATCAGACAGAGTTGTGACATTGCATGCATCCCACAGGACCTTGTGTGAGGCTATGGGACTGCCCACTTTCACCGACAGACACCAGCTGCAGGGACATGGACCCGGAGCACAGTCATGAAGGGTTAGAGGGGAGCAGGGACTGCCTTCACTCCCTTCTTTATGCCCTGCTTCCTGCAGCATGGCTGAGATGCCATGCAGTCTGGACAAATCATTCAAAGGAGCACCCATTCCCTGTTCAAAACTGAGTCAGGCTCTGCAGATCCTTAGTCTCATGGAAAATCACAGCAGCTTCCTTAGCATAGGGCCTCACTTTTCCCAGAGCAACATACAGATTAAGACATGGACTCAAGAGAGAGAGGGAATGAGACAGAAAAGAAGATTGATAATCATAATTAAAAGTCTATGAAACACTCATATACAATGCTTTGTTACCGGGGTAGGTTGTATTGTCTCTGTGCCAGTGGAATTTTATAACAAGTCATTAGCCATCAAATCGCTAATACTGATTTTAAATCAAACAATGTCTCCTTGAGATTTATCTGTAAGAGCTTTGGTGTCTGAAAAATAATGTGCTACTTAATCATTAGACCAATTAGAGGCTGCAGGTTAAATATACTACATAAAGGAAAACCACTCTTTTCTGCAAGACAATAGGTCTGGTTTTGATTTAATTTACAAAGAGAGCCCCTTAAGTCAAATATTTGAAGTCAGATGCATGAGATCAGAATTGGGCCTAGCCTTTCAGATCTTTATCGTATCTTTACCCAGTGATTAAAGACAAGACCTCATTACATGGGATCAGCTGCTGTGGCATACTATTTTAAATGTAAATTTTCAAAGTGTGAGAAAGTGAGAAAAACAAAGTGAATAAAATAAAAACATGTGCCTTTCATTTTTTTTTTTTTTTTTTTGCCTTTCAGTATGATTTACATATGTTCTCCTTCCTGTTTATATTATAAAAATAGTCAAAACTAATGAAAATAAAATCACTTCCTAGCTAGCACTTTGAAAGGAAGCTTGAGCCTGGAGGAAATTTCACAGCTGAGCTGTAGGCTCCTGGGAAAAAGCGAATTTATAACACAAGTGCTGCTGACACAACCTTCAGTGCAGTGATGCTGGCAGTTCTGGCAATGTGTGCAAGGTCTTTAAGTCTGAGAGTGCAAAAAATAGTCGAAGGCAGCTTGTTTTCAAAGGCATCGCTTTCCATCTTATCATGGGCAGGTTGCAGTTAGGGGTATCTGTAGTTGCAATCCATGATCTTTTTGACTAAGCTCTCCTTAGGTCTATTTTTCCAGGCAAAATTTCTTCTGAAGTGAGTGAGAAGCTCTGAACAGTGTGTAGTTATGTATGGTTATACCACAAAGCTCAAATTGCTGAATCTAATGAAGAGGACCATAAAACCTGCAGATTCTTGCATCGAGGAGAGAGGAGGTATAAATGAAGCAGCTCCTCTGTTTCCAGCATGGTATAGGTTTTCCTATATGCTACATCAGTAAGGAGGACTCAGTGCACTACAGTAATGCAGCCAGCTGGTCTCTTGGTCATTTAGGCTGTACAGTCCCTATGCATCATCTTGTATGACAGGTTATTATAGTAGATATTGGAGGAAGTCCTGGTTCCTCTTTGGTCAGTGGAAAAATTCCAGCCAACAATTTCATCCCAAAGGCCAAACCCAGGAAGAAACAGAAGAGTGAATGAGGATGTGGATTTGCAGAGTTTCATGCTATGGACTCAACATTAGGGCAGGATGGCTTAGTTTGGCACAAACAAGGCACTTTTTGGTGCTTTCAAAGCCACTGAAATAGCAACTGCTGGCCCTTCTCATGCTCTCTTCTTGGGGTTACCTCTAAGCAGCTTTATGTCACCTCACTGATATCTGCAGCTCTCCTCCAAGAATCATTTGGCTTTTCTTACAGCCCTCCAGACAGGGAGAGGAGCAGGAAAGTGAGGTGGGTGACAGGGACACAGAAGCAATCTTACATGATTTTAAAGTGAGATTTTTGGAGAGGCCAACTGGGTCTCCATGACAAAAGGTGACACTGCTGTAATGTGTGTCAGAGTATCACTAAATGACTCTTCTCACACCACTGCTCTGCAGCTCTGCTAACAAACAGCAACACCGGCCACACAGGGATCCCTATTGCCCACTGGGCTTATTGGTTTAGTACATCAGTATGAATCATCATGGTCACTTTCCACCCATACCTGCTTGTTTGTGAAGCGACCTCATGAAAAGTGTAACAAAGAAAACACACCAGACCCGCAGTGCTGTGTGGCACATGGTATTAAATATGTTCCCTTTAATGCCACACAAGGGACTTCTGTTCAAATGACTTGCCATACATCAGCCAGGGGCACTGTTCCAGGCCTTATTCTTGTAGGAAGTCTTCGGGTCTGAATACAGAGCTCAGCTTTCTTAAATTATAACTATTCATTGCCAAAACCACACTATTTTTCATGATGTGGGTTGTGGGCCTCTTACTCTGCTGTTTATAATCTAGAAAGTAGAAATTAAGCATCCTCCTTACCTGCCATTTAGCCTCCAGTTTCAAAAACATTAGCTTTTGTTTCCTTCATTGTTAACTGTTTCCTTACTATTTATCCATTACAGCATTTTTGCTGTGGGGATGCATTCATCTTTTGCACCAGAAACCAAAACAGAGTCTTGAGGGAATGTCTGGGATTCGGGTGGTGTTTGCAGTGTCAGTTGGTTTCATATCTCTGTGAAGTCATGAAGCAATGAAAGACTGAATGAAAGTGCCCTTCCCCATGCCTAGGGGTTATAACCTCTTCTGCTGCATAAGCCGCTGAGCTCCCACTGCACGCCACACATTGCCAGTGCGAGGGAAGGATGGACAGGCAGCTCTGCTGGAGCTCCTGCCTGAGGACTTGACTGCAGATGGTCCATGGGAGCCATCCTGCCTTTTTCCCCTCTTTGCTCCATCCCTTCAGGGAGGAATTGCAGACCTTGAGCTGCAAAAACATTCAAGGTCATGGTTCAGCCTTACCTTAACTGGGAAATGCTGGAAGGACCCAGACAGCCATCTGGCTTCTCCATCAGGTTGTTAGCACTGTTGCACAGAGGAGTTTTTAAAGTCAGGAAGTGACCCTGGATCACTGGTGTGGAAAGGAAGGAGCTACTGGACAAGCTTTTCTGATTTCAGCTTCTTGTGACCCCAACAATATCATAAATCTTTGCTGAGGGTTAAAGATCAGCCTATTGAAGAGATGACACTTATTCAAAGGCCTAAGTTACTTTAAAGATGTGAATTTTGAAAGGCATGAAGCAAAAGTGTAAGATTCATACTCAGATTCTTTTTCAGCATTTATGTACATCCACAAGAAGCCCAGGAGTTAGTAAATCTGTCAGAGAGGTTTTATTAACTCTCAGCTGAAGCTTAATTCACTAATCTGTCAATACAGAAAAGCTTTATTGCTATGGAAAAGTAGATCCACTCAGTGCAAGCACGTATTTTGCTAAATGTGGGAGGATTATGAACACAGATAATCTCCTACCTTTGCTGCTGGTTTATATTGTTTATTAACTGTCCTTTATTTCAAAACCTTGTCTCTTGCAGCTTGCCAGCTTCTGGGTGGAATTTGTAGTGTATGTATAATCACAGAGACACCTACACACACAGAGCTACACATATATGTGTACCTACATGCATAATTTTCTACATTGCAGAAAGTGCTGCCTGGGCATTTCCATTTGAAAAAACAAAATATTTTAATTGCTGAAAACTTTCCCAGTTATTAAACTTTCTGACTGAATTGCAGCAGATCTGAGCAAGTTGCTTCATTCCCCTGCTTCAGCTCTGTGGCTGGAAAATGGGTAAACGAGTCCCCCCTGTATAGCTCTTCATGGTGTCTCAGGTGCTGGAAGGAGGATGGAAACCCTGAAGATGAAAATAGAGGGCACAACTTGGGGCATGTTCAATGTTGCATAGGGAGTTCTTGATGGCTGACACAGGCATTTCATCAGGCTCTGCACGAGATACTGGGCTATGCGTACCTTTATAAGGCTAGAAAGAAATACAGAGCAGGTACGCTGTTCATTGCACAGCTGCACAGTATCCATCCTTCCAAAGGAAAAGGTAAAGGTTCTGACAAAACAATTATGTGAGGGTGCAGTGAAAGTCTGTGTGGTAATGGGTACACACACACAGGGTTACTGTTGTGAAAACTCCAGGGGCACCTTTATCACAGCCATTTCCCTGCAGCTGGCTTCAAAGACTAGAAAACCTAAATGTTCTTCTAATATTGGACTTTTTGTATGGTGTTTTATGACTTCATTTGTCATATAGTTAGGCAGTGCCTTTATTTGTGTTTTAAACCTGAGGATATGTGGAGAAAGGGCAATAACTTGCCTATAATAGGGGGCAAAAAGAACTATTTCCCTGCCTATTTTTGCACAAAACTGAGGTAAAATATTCAGTGTAAGAGAGTTTTGATGACACCTTATCTTTCAAGTCTTTCTCATATTTTCCAGTAATGGTGCTATTATGTATCTTTGATTCTTTTTGTGATTACAGCCTGTGACATCCTACTGCCGTGCATGAATTTATCTGTTTGCAATGATATGGAAGCTTTAATTTCCACTTCACTGCTTCTCTTATCTACCAGCTGCCCATCATTCTCTGTCTCTTTGGTGTCTTTTCTTTTTCCTCACTCCTCACCTCCCTTCCCCCCAGAAGAAGAAATCTACTTTCAGTTGAAAAATATTCTTAGTATGATAACTTCCTGACCCTGGGTGGAAATACTTGTTACAAATGGGCCCTGCTTGACCTGCGTCGATGAAGCGGGAGGGAAGTTAAAGACAGCACTTAAAATGGAGAGTCCATGGAAGTCCAACAGATAAGCAGCATGGCTATCCTGTGCGGGACTGGCAAGGCTGATGAAAACATGTGCCTTTGCTCATGCAGGTGCTTTAATCACAGTGGCCAAAACAATAATGGCTTTCTTAAAAGACTGATAAGGACGCAGGTGGCCTGGAAAGACTATTACTTTGGTGACAGGATACAGAGGAATAACAGTGATTAATAGTTTAGAGAGCTCTGATGTGTCCTGTATAAACACAGATCCATAAACTCCCAAAGACTGCTCTGCATGCAGGGGAACGGGAAGGGAAGGGAACGAAAGGGAAGGGAAGGAAGATGCAGTACATTGCATAGATATTGCCCTCAGGTAGGGCACAGAGGTGGGAGCTGACCTGCTGCAATGTGATCAGAAGCTGTAGCTGCAGGCAGGTAGTGGGAAGGCTCTGAATCTTTTTTGTTAGAGGAAATTCTCTTGCCATTGACTGTAGGAAGAATCTAGGGACAAGCATCTAGCCTTAGCACATAAATTAAAGCACTGTGAGCATTTACTGCTCCTCCCTCTTTCTTCTCTTACACATTCCTGAACATATTTTTTCAGAGAAATGAGTTTATTTTCATAATCTGGCCTTTTTAAATAACATGGATAAAAAAGACTGAGAGAAGAGTTGAATTCTATTGACTTTATGCCATTAAAGCCACCAGGAACTTGGTCTCTCTGAGGTCTGCAGGCTTGAGTCTCAGTCCTACAATCTGCCTGCCCTGCGCTGCAGAACGCTGGTGATGATGGCTGGGTTTGTGGCTAAGAGGCAGATGTCAGAGTTGGGCAACGTGAGCTTTGCTACTGCTCCCCTGTGTCACCTTGGCCTGTCGCTAAAAAGCCCACAGTATCTCTCCCTACTGCTGTTTTATCGAAGCCTGTCTGCTCACAGTTGATGAGAGGATGGTGCAAGCCACAGGGGACAGACCAACCACCACGTTTCTCTGGTTCTCATCTAGCACAATGCCAAGGTAAAAGCAACCACAATCCCTGGCAATGGATCTCCTCTGTTTCACCACTGGCAAATAGCTGTATGATTCACTTAGCAGCATGCAGACCACAGCTTCTTCTGCTGTAAAATACTGCTTCATTGATTTCAGTAAGCACTTCAATCCTCTCCCCAGAGAATTTAACCACAGGTATATTTTATCTCAATGTACTTTCCTGGAGTTACACATGACCTTCCAAGAAGCAAATTTGGTTCATTGGGTTTTATCATTTTATATATCCACTCATGCAAAAGATAGCTTAGAAAAGGTGCATCTATTACATTTTCAGTAAAAGTAAAGGGAAAAAGACACAATTTCTTCTGAAAAAAAAAAAAAATGCTGCTCAGTTTCCAGAATTTTCTGGATGAAAATTAAACAATCAGCTTAAATTCTTTTTCCTCTTCTCTTCCCCAGAATAGTTTCTGCTTCCACAAAGTACATAGATCTTCCTCAGCAGGAAGCCAGGTAGAGCACATTAAAGAAGAAATGATATAGTGGACTGGGGTTTATGAAGAGAAGAGGCAGTGCCTCTAACCATGAAACATTGTCTGGCTGAGGTATGTTTAATCTGCTACACAGACACCTTCTACACAACTTATCTTCTTATGGGATATTTTAGTAGCCTTTTTGGAAGCAATGACTAAGGCCTTTCTCAGTGTCATGCACTGATTCAGTATACCACAAATTCTTCTAGCTACTAGGGGTGCACAGACCTCAGAAATTTCACATTTAAAATAAATATTTCTTACTGAGACTTGCTTAGAGATAACCATAAGGCAAGCTATGGTCCCAAAGCAGCACTTTGTTAATGCAAGTCCCATTCAAATAGATTTTAAAAAAAGGAGGCAAAGTTTGGATTCCCATCAGATCAAGAGCATATCAAATTTAAGGAGCATTTGGTTTAAAGGTCTTTTTAAAAACACACAGGTTATAGCTTAAACATAATTTCAAATAGCAGGTGGTAAAACAGGAGATGTTAATGTCTAAACGCAGGCATAGCACTGAGTTTGGCCATATTTCTGATGAAAGTGGTATCCATGTCCTAGAAAGACCTGGCCTGGGAGGAACAACTCTTACAGCAAACCAAAAAGGTTGTCAAGTAAGAAATATGGCCCTGGGCTCTGTCTGCTTTCCCTCCATCTTTACCTCCTCCAACACTGATCTGTGGACTTCAGTCCAAGAAGAAACCTGTGATACCAGCCCCTTTGATATCACAGCACAGAACCTGATGAAGGTACTGTGTGGTTCTTGCACCTACAGCTTGTGCTCCTGCGTGATTCAGAGAGCAGTCTTGAGCTCATGCTGATGATACACACACACAGCTGGGAGAGCTGGAAGTGACAGGGCTGGGCGGTCCACAGACAATATCTGGGCCTGCAGCTCCCTGGCAGGTAAACTGGTTTCACACAAGGAGCAGATCTATTTAATTACAGACACCAGGCACCCTTGATCACTTCATACGTAGCTGTCATTACCAAGGCAGGCCTGGAAGAGCACCTTTTCTAATCAAAACTGAAAGGGGCATTTTCTCATCTTGCTGCTCACTTTGGTGCATGATCCAAAATCAGCCAAAAAAATTTCTGGAGTTGGATTCCTCTGAGTTAGTTGCCCTCTGCTCACTTCATACACTATGGAAAGAAAGAGACATGTTAGGTTAGCTCTGCTTCCTCTGCTCCCGCTTGTTGACACCTTTGAAACAAACCATTGGTGACAGGCTGCTGCTTTAATTGCCACCTTTTAAATGGGAAAATAGTGTTGCCTGTCTCCACCTCCCAAAGGTTATGTAAGATTTAATTCATCCATTCATCTGCTCACTCCTCTTGTAAATGGCTTTAGATTCCAAAAGGGAAGGAAATTAGTGAGTATGGGTAAGGTCAGGTTA
Organism: Pezoporus wallicus; assembly: GCF_028554395.1. NCBI lineage: Eukaryota > Metazoa > Chordata > Aves > Psittaciformes > Psittacidae > Pezoporus > Pezoporus wallicus. Next base: position 9,345,527 of record NW_026637663.1, read on the forward strand.
GCTCACCCACCCTTTGTTATGATGCAGCTCTTTGTGATCATCTTTTAGAGGAAATCTTGTGCTCAAATCTGTGCTAAACTCAGCAGGAGTGAAAAATCTTGCATCACCTAAAAAATAATATGCTCATTTCTCATAAGTTCATGTTGTTAGTTGTGCTTGCCTTGAGACCTCAGCTGTAAATAAAAACACTGCAAGAAGAAAAACAAAAGACCTTTTTGGACTCATCTGTCATTTGCATTTTTGGTGTTGCACTCTGTGTGTATTGAAGCTTAGATGTTTTCCCTGAAAGTCTATTTTGCTCTGTGGAGTATCCTTTTTTCCTGCTATGCCTTCATCATTGCAGCTTGTTGCGCTCTTCCACGGCCAGTCCAGGGACTGCCTGAGTGCCAGCAACCCCAAAGTGATGCTTTTGCTCTAACAACAGCCTCCCAAGGGCCTGGTGCTGTCAGCAGGTTGGCAGTAGTAGGACCTCCAGCAATTCCCCAGAGGAAATGTTAATGCCAGGAAGCATTTGCAAATGTTACTTTTCTGGTGGTAAGTTCACAGGCACATTGGCAACTGGTGAAGCCAGGGGAGACACTCACTTCAGTCGCACCAGCTCATGCCCCTTTCCCTGCCTTCCAGTCTGTGTGTTTCCACTGCCAATATGGGAAATAGGGCTTAAGCTGCCATGCAGGGAATCGTGGGGTGCCAGTGGCTACTCGTCTTCCCAGTTGCCCTGCAGATGCCAACTGGGATGTGCTGAACCTGAACCCATGCATCTGCTCAGTCCTGAGGTCTCCCAAGAGGGACAAGGCATGGGGACAACATGTGCCTTCTGTGAGATGTCCAGGCCCCTTGCTCTCTGAGGGCAGGCGAGTGATGCTTTACCCAGCTACATATCCTTCGAAGGGTTTCTTTGGACCTTTGTGCATGGTGCAGCTCCTTCCTCCCCTCCCAGCACTTACAAAGAAGGAAAATAACAGCATCATGCTTTTAATCAGGGCAATTCTGCATTGGTGCCAAGCTTTACTGTCATCCTTGTTCTTAGTTTCTTATGATAGAGTCACCAAGCTAGGTCATTCACCACACATATACAGAATCCCACTGTCTTCACCAGGGCCCTGGCTGGTGCTCTGGGTATCGGTGCTACCAGAAACACAGCAAGGATGCAGTCCCAAGCCTTTACTCTACTGTAATTCCACGATGTGAGAAGTTTATAAGCAGTATTTGAAAATGCAGTGATAACATTATGCTACTTCTGAGGGTATCATTAGGCTTTTCTTCTAGCAGGTCCCACACAGTGTAGTTAAACCAGCCACAGTGAGGGGAGGAAGCTCATACAGGGTCACAAAAAATGGCCAGATCAGGCCTCAGGTACACTGTGTGTCTTGGCTTCCTGTGTATATGAGTGACTGTGCCCCTCTGACAGGATCTGCTTCTCTGTGAGAGGAGGTATGTACTGCTTGGGCACAACTTGCTTTTTCTAGGGCTGGGTTCTGGCTCTTGGCAGAGCTCCTAGTGTTTGGCTTGCTCCTGCAGAGCAAGCTCAGGGAGCACTGTTAATGCAGTGAGTTTTCAGGACAACAAAATCTTTTCAGCTGAAATTACCATTGAGGAACTTCCACTACCAGGCAATATAGGTTTATATGCATGTGTATTTAAGGTACCTCTGAAAGGAAATATATTGACATGAGGAAAATGTCCAAGGAAATTATGATGCACACTAACAATGTTCCAATTAATTAATGGTAAGTGACATGGGAAGGAAACGGTTGGTGCGGGACCATCTGCTCAGAGCTGTGGCAGTTCTGCAGCATGAGGCGAGCCGGAGCACAGGAGCTGTGAGTAAGCGAGGGCTCCCCACTGCACTTTGACGCAGGTGGCTCTGTAGCTGTGAAAGGAGGCTTTTGAAGGACATGTGAGTTTACTAATTAAAAAGATAAATCTCTTGAATTGCACTCCTATAATTACATTGTCATTACAGCAAAAGCAGCTATATTAACATACAGGAACATGGCTTTTGCCTTGCCCTACTATGTTTACATACACATCCCTTCATGTAGCAGCCCCTTGACTGCTTTGCTGGTTTGCTTAGTACCATATGTCTCATCCTGTACACTCCAATGGGCAAATCCAGTCATTTTAATAATCCCAATAACTACATCACAAAGTCCAGAACATTGATTTTGGTCATATGGTGCTCTGTGTCCCCAGTGACTCGGGAGTCTGACTCACTGCTTGAGCTCAGATCACCTGTCAGAACTCATCTTTTCTCCTTAAATCATTGCATTTGGTATTCTTTTGCCACAGCAACACACTCAGACCTTTACTTCTTGCAAAGCTCAGCTCTGCTTCCCCACAACTCAGCAGTGTGCCTTGGAATTGTTGTGCACGGCTTTTTGTGACTGTGATTTAAGTGAGGCTGGTTTGCACCACGGGAAGCAATGCTGGTTTGTACTGAAGCTGGGGAGGGAGGAAAGGGAGGAAAATGTTCAAACTGAGAGCAGAGGAAAGGAACAGTAATACCAAAGCTCCAGGCTTGGTATTACTTTGAGAAATGCAAGCATACTTAATAAAAGCCCAGTTTCTCCTCCTGTGCCATTTGAGTGATGTCCTCACTGCTGTCAACCTGTGAGCTGGCAGGAATGTGAAGGGGCTGTGCTGCAAAGAGCAGTGTGTGGGATGGAGAAATGTGTTTAATATCAAGTGCTAGGAAAAAAGCAACTGACTTCCACTGAAAAATATACCTGAGACAAACAACAGAACATTTCTAGTCCTCTTCTCTGCAAAGATAACTTTGAAAAACTTGATAGACTTAAACCATTATTTAGAAACACAAAATGGTGCTAAATTAGGCTTGGCCCAGGACTGTCCTGTAAAGCAAGGTCCTGCTGGAGGATGCCAAACCCATGCAATCTCTGGAAGAGCTGGTTTAGCTGTGGGCTGCCAGCTCACCTAGTGTCTCCCTGCAAGCGTGTAGTTTCCCAAGGCAACATCTTCAAATTTCCTCCCCTGAACAAGACCCCCTGCGCTGCGGGTCTGGGGCTTGGCCATGAAATGAAGAGCCCCATGGACCGTGGCTGAGGCTGGGGCTCTGAGCTCTGGTTGACTTTGGCCAGCTAAGGCAACTGCTTATTGTTCCTGCACTGAACCAACATTTTTCTCCTCAAGGCTGTGCAATTTACTGTGACCTCAAAACTCAAACCAGGCACCAAATTTATGTAACACAAGGCACAACCATCACTGGTTGTCCAACAAGAGATGGGCTTCAGTGTGCCTAAGCACACTGGGAGGCACACACATGCTTGCCCTCCCTAGACCATAGGCACAGGTGCTGATACCCAGCGGTTGCTGCTGTGATGAAGCCTAGAAGAAAGCTGCTAAAAGGAGAAAAATGAATGGAAATCATCTTTTTTCCTCCCTTCCCTCCTTCACAGCACACCAGCAGCACCTCTGTCCTCATGTCTGCTGAGCATGATGAGGAAGTGTGCTGCAGCCAGCTGAGTGGGGTGAGGCCTCAAGGGGAGGAGGAAAAAAAGCCCAAAGCAGAACAAAATGCAAAGGAAAGAGGGAAGAAGACATGGTTGGTCCAAAGACGGGTATGCACTCCCTTCCCTGAGGCACATAGAGGGAGACTTCCCAGGCAGCAGATACCTTGGTGGTGGGGCTCTGCCTGAGCAGGACACCTGTGTGCAAGTTGCCCCTCTTTCTCAGTAGGAGCAAACCCTCCAATTCATACTTGCACAGCAGAATGGTGCTGCCTGCCCTTGCTTCCAGGGATACCGGTGGGATCCCACAGTGGATGCAGCCCCTGTGGATGCTCGGCATGGTTCAACTGCATTCCCCAAGCCAGGAGAAGGGAGCTCCCAGCAGTTCTGGAGCCATAGGGGCTGTGGACACAACACCTTGGAGGCTCAGCCACTGTGGAGCAGAGTTTCACGGATGCTGATGATTGGCTGGCCAGAGCTGAGCTGGGAGAGACAAGCACTGCCCTGGCAGAGCCAAGTAGTACCTCCCAGGCAGCACTGAGGACAGCAGCCCCGAGGACTGCAGCCCCAGCTGTCTCCCACTGCCATTGACAGCAAATGAGAGGCTTGGGACTGAATCCTGCTTCCTTATCTCCCATGAGCAGCCTTCTGATGCAGTGGAGAGGGGAGCCCTTTTAAAAGCCTTATTAAACTCCCAGGGTCACAGTCTGGAACAGCATGAGGGGTTAAGAGTCACATAAATTTCCAATCACAAGGCTTTTAGAAGCCTGGCACTAGGGAGGAGCCCTTCATTTCACATAGCTTCATGAAATAAAATGTCAGTGCACCAACAGCTCCAAGCTCTTTGGCCATTTTTGCAATTCTTTCTTTTCTTTCATGAAGCAAAACAAAAGGAAGGTGACACTTGCTATTCGGCTGGCTCGACATCCAGCTGTGTGTCAGAAATATCCATAGGTCAGCCAAGTCATGCTCATACAGAGGAAGACACCCTCAGTGACTACGCTCTTTTATAGGCATAGGATCTTGGTCCCAGGAGGCAGGACTTTATCCCTTGCAAAACATGCTGTTAATAATCAACAAGGTTAAATGTTCCACTGGGATGGGGCTGTGGGTTAATCGTGGCCTTTGGTAGCCAGGTTTCAAGAGGAGTGACACCACTTTGTGCCCCACATGTTTGTCTGCAGGGAATGTGGGTGGATGGAGAGGACAGAACACAAGGGAGGAGTACAAGGCAGGCATCAAGAGGTCATAGTTCGGAAGGGATATGAACCTACCACAATTTTTTGTCATTTATCCAGCTCCAGAAAAGACCATGGGCAAGTTTGATACTGTCATTCATCAGTTTGTTCTTCAGAGGATCCATCTGCTGAGAGCCACCCTGGGAGCTTCCTTCAGACAGTTTTATTCCTGACTTCAGGATAAGAAACAAAAGCTGAGTGTTCAGCTCTGCCACTGATGGCTGCAATGGCATTTTGTCTTGGGTGATTTTTATCTGGCCCACTGTCTGCCAGAGCTTCACTTTGTGTTCAGGGATGGGAACTGCAAATAATTTCTTCTTCCTTGTAGTTTTTTCCTACTCAAGGAGCAGGGTTATCATAAAGAAGAGCAGAGGGATCACCACCTTTCCTTTTAACTGGTGGCAAACTCTACACATTGCACACTTCACTGCCCTTCAGCGCTTGTGATGAAAGTAGATGTATGAAGCTTTTCAGCACTGAAGGCATACAGGTATCATAAACTAGGTACTTGTTAGCACAAATTTCAGTACCCCTGTTTTCAGGAACCACACAAAGAAATCAAACAACAGCTGTGTGAGCCTGTCTTCATATTTTTTCTCCATAAGTGCATCTGAACAGGTTAGCAACACAGATCAGCGCAAGGTTTTCAGCATTACCTGCAAGTAACCTGGAAATACGGAATGGTCCTGCTCTACTTGTTCCCCAGCTGGCAAAGCAGAGAACTTCATAGTTCCTCATTCTGCCACTGTAATATACTTGTATGCAGTCATTGTATCTCTGAACTGCCAGTCAGCTCTCTTCATGAATCCCACATTGTTAGCACATAGGGATACAAAATAAAAGATGGTCTGGCATACAGGTGGCAGTAAAAGAGGCAATCACAGGTGAAAAATCTGCTGTATGAATAGAATGGAAATAGGATACTGGGCTGAAAGCTGTCACTTTCTGGCATCATTCTTACACATTCTTCGTTCTTGCTACCAGGTGTGAGCCATGCTCCTGATTCCAATGGGCTGTGGGGCAAATAAGATGCTATTCAGAATGATGAAGTGCCCCAAGGCACAGTCTGCTCCCTCATTACCTCTGATCCCTAGAGGATCCACTCTGCAGCTGTTCTTGGCCTGGTGGTGATGCTTTCCTGTCTGCTTAGCTCTGCTACCAAGCCCAGCTACCGAGCTCAGCATTGCTGATTGCTGTAGGCAGTGTCAACACATTAGTCAACACATCCCCACCCTCTCTCAACTGTTCCCCCTACCCACCTGTGTGGTAGACTCAGGAGCCAGGAATCAGAAGTCAAACAGGTCTAGTAAAGTCATCCTTCAGGGATGTCCCAGTCCCATCACGTAAGAGAGCTGCAGAACTAACCACGGTGTCTGGTGATTTGCACAGTGGCTGAAACCAGATCCACCCCAGTCGCAGACTAAGGTGAAGGAACTCTTTCCTAAGGGAAGTGCCTGTGTACTGAGGTATGTGTATACTTCTATGAATATTCAGACAATGCTGTTACTGTCAGCCACAAAGACTGAAAAAAAGGAGGGGAAACAAAGCTGAGCCCTTCCATGCCCAGCACCATCCAGTGAACCAAGCCATGCATTTAAATATAGCTTCAGGCCTGCATATTCTCCAAATAGATTTTTACTTAGAGCCTTCCTTCTCCATTTTTACTTCATGTATTTTCTGCACAGTAACCCTGGCCAGGGTGAAGGAGTGAAGAGTTCATGTGCCTGTCATGTTATTCTGAGCTGTTTCAGGGACCTCCTGGAGAGAACACTTACTCTAAACCTTTGCTTTTTATTCTATTGTACTTGTGGGTTTATTCCTGAAATGTGTTTATGGGCTACTTCTAAAGAAAGAGCGTGTCTGCATTGCTGTTGTGCAATAAACTTCCCTGTGGGCTGATTTGGCAAGCACCAAGCTACACAGTTTTCAGCCTGTATGGTCACAGATCACGAACAGCTTGATAAGCCATTGTGCCTTCTCTCATAAAGGTTTTTTAAAGACAGAGTACAAAAGAGTTTGGGATGTGTTGACGACCTATGCCATAACTGGCATCTTGAGAAATAAAAGGCTGGAGGCAGAACTGGTGAAGTTTCACTGTCCTGAGTTTGTGAAGGCAGAACCACACAGAGCTGTCAGGCCTTCACTTCACCTAGCAAGCAGCAGCACGCTGGAAAACTTTTTACTTTTAATATGTTTGCTGCAGGTGTGCAGTGCTCAATAATTAAGAACAATGCCATAGTCCAGATACGTCCACCAAATCTTGGTTACTATAGATGCTTTTCCTCAATTTAAATCCAGGTGGACCTGTATTTAACAGGTTTTTTGTATTATTGCTATTGTCATACAGAAGTTCTTGGCAGCTGCAGGGACCAGGGAGAGCTGGCTGACTGAAAGCAAGAAGACATCTAGCTCTACTTTCACTTCCTTTCCTCCTAGCTCTTGCTTCTCCTCCTGCCAGAAACCCACACACTTTTGTCTGGGGTGAAGTACATTTTTACTGCAAAACCTCAATCTAGCAGAGAATACAAGGCCTTGTGAAATATGTTTTAGACGTATTCTAAGCTGAACTGGTAGTGTCGCTTATTGTTGAGATCACCTCATGCTTCATGGTATAAGCCCTTTTTGACTGCTGATTGTAATTTTGACAAATGCTTTAAGGCTTTAAGTCCTGAAATTTTCCATGTTCTTGTGTCACAGTGAAGGAGAGCTTCAGGTAGAAAATCTTTTCTGTTTTTGGAAAATAAACCCAAAACCCAAAAGAGCATAACGGAGCATAAATATTCCACTAAAAATTACCTATTTTTGGGCTGGTTTGAAGAACCACAGTGGCATAGTTCAAAGTCAAAGCCTGAAACCTGCAGCAGCAGTTGCCATTTGTCAGGGACAATTTTCATTTTATCATTCCCATTAAAAGCTGCCTCAGTTTGACCATTATGTCAGCTTGACAAAGCTCATTAAAGACTGCTAGCTGCTTGGTTAGTTGTGGGCAGGGTCTGGCCCAGGGGGAGGGTGACATTCCCACTGTGGTGGGTCTGTGCTCACAGCAGCTTTGGCAACCAGTGACCAGCCCTGTCCTCCCCCCCAACATCTGGCTGCCTTACGTCACCACTGTGCCCCATGTTGAGTCCCCTGCCCTGCGCCCTGGGGCCCCAGTGGGGCAGATGGGGCAGAGCTTCTGTACCTCTGAGACTCTGGAAGAGCTTGGGAGACCCTGCAGTGCCTCATAGACCACATGTCCTTGGTGCTGTGAGGGGAAACAGGGGACTGGGCTGTGCCAGATGACCTTCACCATCTACAAGCCCCATCCTTCCCTTTACCTCTCCAGTTACATCCTTCTTTGGGTCATAGCCACTAGAAATGACAAGCTTGCCTCTCCTGGCATCTCCAGCTACCTTAATGCTAGTGTACGAGGCAAGGCCAGGGTGCAGGCTCAAATACCTGCCTTTGATCATCTGTACACAAAGCATTTGCATGCTTCTTGGTCCATGGCCAACAATACCTGTGTGCAGTTCAGTGACATATGCCAAGGATGGCTCCCCACAGGCAAAACATTCCCAGAAACAGGAGAAAGCTTTGGGGGGCAATTCAAGCTGTGCTGTATCTCTCAGAGCAGGGAGACATCCCCAGGTTCCATAGCTAAAATTTCAGTGGTGTCACGGCTGGGTGTAGGCAAGGAGAGGCTGGGAGGATGCTGCCCAACTCCAAACAAAATGAGCAAGGAGAGATACTTGGGAGCAGGAGCAAGTGAGGAAGGAAAACTAAAGATTGCATACTGCACCACATACCTCCATCAGTGCAGAGAAAGGGAGTTGGAGCATAAATTCCAGGTACTCAAAGTCCAGAACATGCCGGTTTTCATTTTTTATTCCAGCCTTATTAATTGAATGCAGTCTTTGGAGCCATTCACTCTGGCCCTGTAGCGCACAGTATATGGACACCTTGTGCATGCATCATGGCTGGGTAAAGAGGGAGTCTCTTGGTGAAGAAGCTGTGTAGTGGAATGAGTGAGAAAAGGGACTTGAGGAGGAGAACCAATTTCATGGGGTTTAACTGATCTCAATATTGCTGAGGAGCATTAGGTGTTAATCCAACATTTGCCACAAGATTCCTGTGCCAAGCTGGGTAAGTCAGCCTAAAGGTCATTATAGTTTCTTGTTTTCTGTTCACCTAAATTGAAACTGGGGCTTGGTTTGCAGCAGAGATAAGTCCTCAGAGCTACAAAGCTTTTCCTCTGGTTTCCCCTTCCTCAGCCTCAGAGGGTTATTCTGGAAAGAATCTAATTGATGTCTGAAGTCCTCCCAAGCCAATAGTGACAGGTCCCATAAAAAAGCCCTGAGGAAACAAACAGCTCCCACTTAACAACACTGCTTGCACAGCAAACTGCAAATGAGGCAAGGGGCCACATACTGAACAAAACACCAGCCAGTTGCTTCTGAAGCCACTTCTGTGTTTTCTGTGCACTCAAGCAGGCAGGAGGGTGTAAAAGCAATTTAAAACTTCTCTTCCTTGCAATGCCTGCAGGAAATTTGACAGCGATAAGGAGGCTGGTGCTCTAGGCTCCTGGCTTGCCTTGTTGATGGGCGCTTTCTTCCTCCACTCCCTCTTGTATTCAGATCCATTGTTTGCCTCATCTACCACTTTGGGGCTGGCATTGGGAAGGGGATGGCTTGTGTTGATACCGCTCTGAGCACAGCAGGAGCCCCAGGCAAAAGCAGGTTTCAGAGGCTACGTGTGTATCCTAAATGACTGGGATAGTTATAAACATGTACACAAACCTTGTGCCAGGCTTCCCTCACTCTCATGTAGCTTCTCTTCCCCTTCTGTTTTCCTTCTTTGTTTTAATGAGGCTGCAGTTCTGCAATGTTGTAGCTCGGATCATCTCAGCACTCTGGCTTATAGCCAGCCTGGGAAAGAGTTGTGATGGGAGAGCTGGCAGGGCATGGGGCTGCAGCAGGGCAGGGTGGGCTTGGGAACAGGGGGCAGCTCCTTGTGCTGCTTACAAGCAGCATACCGTAAACTCCTGCAGTGAGATTCATGTCTGACAGCTCAAGGAAGATTACATGTGGGCCTCAGATCTTGGCCCAGTAAAACTTAACATCCCTTTTTATCTTCAAAGCACTTCAGAAATGCCAACGATTTCACCCTTATAATACCACCCAGAGACGGGTGGGGAAGTTTAAGGCTCAGCAGGGACAGAGCCGGGCACTTGTAATTCAGGCTAAAGTTCTACAGCATTCAGTTGCCCCTGAAATGCCTCAGCATAAAACAGATTTTCAGATGGGAGCTGAAAGTAGCTCTAGTACTGCAATGGGGCTTTGACAGTGCCCCCTCCCTTCATCGGAAGATGACTTCTGGGGCTATTTGTCTCCAGCTCAGATTTGCACAAGGAGGTAGCATTGCTGCCTCTCACGGGGGCTGCCTGTCCCGTCTCAGGGACAACTCCTACGGCATTTTCCCGTGTAGTCTTCCCCAGTTCTCAAACTGGGAACCTCTTACCTACTCCCCCACTGAGAGGCACTGACCCAGCTGTTCAGTGCTGAGCTTTATTATGCGAGTGCGGTGCTGACACCAAAAAGCCCTCACAGTGTGAAAAATGTGTCCTCTGGCCTCTGCCTCACCCTGCTTTGTCACTGAAGCGTTTCCTCTCCACCACTCATCAAGCTGTTGCACCAGCAAGGCAGAACCTCATTGTTCCTTCCAGTTTCCTGCAGCCTATCTGCCTTACGCACAAAAAGGACTGTCACCCGCAGCAGCCAGGTACACAAAAGGGCCCAAGGTTGTCACGGGGGCTGCGTTCCCACCTCTGTCCCCTCTTTTAGCTGACAGGACACTGGCAGCAGGAACATCCTCATGCCAGAAATATCCAAGTTAGGGCATCAAGTGCTCTGCAACCCTGCTCCAGCTTGCTTGCACCCTGAGAAGGGGCTTTGGATTTTCTGCCCTGTGCAGCTTGCTGTTTGCCGAGTTAACTCCTGGCTCTTTCAACAGCCTATTCTTTTTTTCCACTGCCTATGTAAGTGTGTTTCTACAAGCGTATTTCCCTTCAAAGGCTTTAGAGCTTCCTTTCCCCACACTTCTGCCCTCCTGCCCACTCCTGCCGAGTGCTCTCCCAGCCTGCCTGTCACCAGCGCTCTTCTGGTGGAGCTGCAGGTGGCACAAGGATTAGCTTTCTTTGCTGAAGAAGGTGCCATGTAGCAGTCATCCCCAACCCATGCTCCCCGGGATACTCGCTCAGGCAGCGTGGGATGTCACGCTCTGTTCACTTCGCATTGAACAGTTATGGGAAGGAGAACCGTGTCTTCCGCTGCCCACACACCCAGCGCAGGGCAGCATGTTCAGGATAAGCCTTTCTGCTCTCAAGTAGCTCATGGGGAAACTGCCTTTCCTTAGCAAGAAGAGCAGGATGTGTCTTGCAGTGGCTTTTCACTTCAGACCAGGGAAGAGCCCATAGCTGAGGGATGTCAGTGGCAACATCCCTCTGCAGAAAGTGGCTAGAGACCTGCTGGCCTGGAGGAGCTCTCAGAGGCCCAGGCTCTTACAACAGTGCTCTGATCTGAATCAGTGCTTTCCCTTCCAGGATGTAAAAAATCTTGCTGGCACTGCTTAAATAGGGCACCTGGTTTTCTCCCTCATCCCCACGCTGACCTAATGGTGGTGAAGCAATTTCTCTTCCACTCAGTAGCAAGACTCCTTCCCTCAGTGTACAGCTTGGCAGCTGCTTACCAGTGCTGAGTACAGGATTTTGGCCTTTGGGAATGATAATAAATTCCAAATTATTTTCCATTTTGTGGAGTGCATCCTGAGTGTGCAGCCCATCTCAGGGCTCCTCACCTAACACCTGGGGCCATTATTTCCTCCCATGCTCTCCTGACATCCCAACAGCCTCCTCCAAACAAAGCCCCAGACAAACAACCAGGGAGGCTTTTCAAGAGCCTGTGCGTGCTCTGAAGTGGAAACTACATTTTGTCTGCAGTTCCCAGGGGGTAAGGGCGTGAGAGCTTTTGCACTAAAGAGGAGAGTAAGCTAGGGCATGCAAGGGGCTGCTGGCCCTTCCCAAGAGAGAAAGGAAGCGAAGACATCACCAGGAGCTATGCTTCAGTGGGACACAGTAGGTGGGATGGGATCTGGGAATGTTGCAGTACGTGCACAGGTACAAAGCAGAAGGGGAGAGAGACTGCCAAGCATCACAGCTTCAGTAGCAATACATCCATCCAGCAGCTGGAGAGGGTCCCATATTTTTGGGGGGAGCATACGGTAACCATGCTGTAGATATGGGAGGGATGGAACTGCCAGGTGTAGAGACCTGTTTTCCCACCACAGCAAGACCAGGAAAACAGCGGCAGGAGGCAGGGTCCCCCACCGCTTGCAGGGATCTTAATGCTGCTCTCAAGCAACCACCTACAGGCAGCTGTACTTGCTCTGCTAAGGCACCAGCTTAATTGGTGAACTGGTTGTTTGAGAACACACAGTTGCCCTTCCTCTCCAGCCTCATGTGAAAAAACGCAACAGCTCTGTTCTGACCCAAAACACTTTCCCCCTTTTATCAACAAAATGCCCTCCTTTTGCAGCTCCTTGCTCTCTGCCTGCCTTAGTTTGGTTCTTTGTCCTGGCAAGCCAAAGCAAAAGTCATCCGTGCATAGCCCCACAGGGAAAAAATTTTACTGATGTGCCTCTTGGTACGGCACCCAGACATCACGAAGACCTCTGCCAATGCCTGTCACGACTGCTTTGCTTTCATTCAGCCCATGACTTAGGGACAGATTTTGAGAAATATTTAAAGTTGCAGATAAGAAATGCAAGTTTTCTTGACAATGCCCTAGGCACCCTCCTGCTCCAAATCCTTGGGTTTCTAAGTGCATTTGAAGACACTGGCTCAGAGATGTTTAAACAACAGCAGTAAACTCCCCTGCCCTAACTAGCTTCCAGGCGTTTCTCAAAGTGACCCTTGGCAGCTCCCAAATGGATTGAAATGCCATGCCGAGGCTCAGATTTTTAAGGAAACAAAACAGCAGCTGAGAACATCAGTCACAGCAAAGTCTGTTTTGGCAACACAGAGAAACTCTGGGTTAGGTCATGTGCAAATGGCACATGTGCAATTAATCCTTTAGTTACAGCTGAAATTTGTGTGTCATCTCATGGAAAAAAGACATATTCTTCCCTCCACCCCCCCCCCCCCCCCCCCCCCCCCCCAAATATTTTAAGAGCTTTTAAGTTAAAACAGGAGATGAGGAGCACTGATGTGAAGGGGTTATCATCATGTAATAAAGTGGCAGTCCTTTCATGTGTCATATGTCCCGTGTGAGAGGGTGAGGAGGAGAAGGGGAGCATGGTACAAAAAGTCTCCATCAGGAGCCTACATCCCCAGATGCTGCCAGGCAAATGCATATGTGTGTCTATGCCTGTGCATAAAACACTGGCAGGATCCAGGTGTGCTTACTGTTCCTCCCAGAGGTACTATTACAGCAGCACTTCTAACCAGGAAAGCTCTATGGCTTTAAGCCAACAGAGAGATGGGCGGTAGTGGAAATCAGGCAGGGGGAGTGGGATCCCGTAACACAAGGGAGAAATGGGAGTTTTGTTTTTCTCTGACTTTGCAGAAAGGCTGGCCTTGCACAATGCAATGACATTTTGCACCTCTTTCCTTTTTCTTTCCAGTTTTGCTAGGGCAATGGCAGGACCACATTACGGTCATGGGAATGTCCATGACGTAGCCCCTTGTGAAACCAGGGTGGCCAGTGAAACTGCTGATCCATCACTTCTCCTATGTGAGGCTGACACCTACACACTGCCATCAACATTTTCATGGACAACCAGGCCAGTGCAAGGAGCTGGACTGTGCCAGGAGTTCACTGCATCACCAAATCTCTGCTTCTTGAACATTGAGAGACTGCTGATAAAGACACTGGTTTTGCTGGGAAAAACGTTTGGGTCACAGTGTCCCTGAGAGTCCTGCTGCAGACACTCTGCTCCCAGGTCCCACCATTGCCCTATGCGATGGGCTCAGCAGTGCTATGCTATCTGGCTCTTGCCCCTCTCACAGCTTGATAGCAGCACAGGGGGTGGGCAGGCTCATCCCCCCATGTCCCTCAAGGTGTTCATCTCTGGGAGGCTGCAGCTGTAGCCAGCCTCACGAGTGGGCCCCTGGCCAACACCATGTTTTTGGTGAGATCACTGCCTCAGCAGGATCAAAATAAAGTGGCTGGTGGAGAAGCATAGAAAACTGTAAGATTTGCTTCCAAGAATAATCTTCTTTTATGGCTTTTCTTTTTTCCCTCTTCCTTTTTAACAGAAGGCAAATATCTATTAATGGTAAATATCTATTAAACTATTGTAGCAGATATGAGCCAAATATACATGAGAAATCTGCGTCACAAGGCTATTCTGAGCAAATGCTACTTCTATCTCGCTGTTCTTGAAAGGTACACATCAATGTTCCTGCACTATCTTTCTGTTATTCAGGTGGGAACCCTGTTTTTCACCCCCAGAGCACCTAAATGCACAGCATGGCACAGGATCAGACCCTTGGAAAGTGCTGAGAGGCAGGGAGGGAGCAGGGAAATAGGGTTTCCAAACCCCATGGGAGCTGCTGTATGGAAAATGTGTCTCTTCCAGTCCTGGCAGGACAAGGACAAAGGAATTGAATTGCTCTATGGGAGAGTGTAAGAGAAAAAATTCTGAGTAAAATCAGTGCTCTGTCATGGCACATCCTTAAGATGAGTTTTCCGTTTCATTTTTTACTTATTTATTTTTCACCATTCAGGTTTAATTTGTGTTTCACGCCCACTATATGGCCCCAGCGGCGCCATTGCTCTTCCTACTGCAGGGATCTGGCTTCCAGCACCCACACACCTACAGCCTTGTCCATCCTAGGAGCCACATGCCTCCATGGCCCCACTCATGCACAGGTCTCCTGGGAAACATTGCAAGCCACCAAGCACCCCATGGGGCCACCAAGTTCCCCACCAGGAGATTGGAAGCTGAGTTGAGTAGGGATCCAGAGCAAGCCCAAGACCAAGTGCCTGATAGGCAGAATAGCAACTCAGCAAATATCTGATGTTCATAACTCAATAACTGCTGTTTGGATAACGATGGTTCATCCTTGCAGTCTCAGACAAAACACTACTGAAGCCTCACGGAATCAAATTACTGTCTAGCTTTTCTTGTGCCCAGCTACAAAAAGATCCAAGATTGCTGAAGGCTGGAAGGACATGGTACTGCAGCCCAGAACTCCTTGACCAAGTAGTTATGTGTGTTTAGTAATGATTTCTGCCATGTGACTCCCATCAGAGGAACAGGCCCCTTGGGCTGAAAGATTCCAGAACACTGGGCATCTAAGCTGCATCTCCCCTGAGGCTACATAATCAGTAGTACAGCAAAGGGAGGAGTGGTAGTGTCATCAAAAGGGGACAGAAGAATGAGAGATGGGAAAAGCACCAGTCTCCCCCACCAGCTCTGACAATATCTGTATTCCCTCCTGTGCCTTGGAGGTAGCACCGCCTTGGGCCAGGAGTAGCACTCAGATTTGAGCACTTGAGGTTGGAACTCACCTGTCTCATTTTAGGCGTCTAAATTTTAGTCTTAGCTAATTTGCATGGGTGCCCTTAGCAGCTGTAGGAAAACAACAGGCATTGACTTCTAGAAGTCAATATATGCCACCCATCTTGGTGACCTGTTCTATGCAGATGACCCTGGGATGGGCTGGTGAGAGGCCAAGCTTCAGAAAATAAGTCCAAAAAGCTAAGAGGGTTTCCATAGACAGAAGAAGATTAAGCATGGGCTGTGTCTCTGAGATCTCCACTTCATTTGTCACTACCAGCAGTGTCATGAGAATATGAGTACTCAGTGACAAAGTAAGCTTCAAAATACTGGACTCTTTTCTTCATCTCCTCTAAATTAAGGAAAAACAACTAAATCACTGCAAAATCAAATTAATAACATGGAAAAGAGAAAAGGTTTCCATTTGTTCTGCTTGCTAAAACCCTGGGGATACCTGCTGGGTTAGTGACAGACCAAAATGCTTTCTATTTGTCTTGGGAAAACGGCATCACACAGCAGCCAGACTTAAAGAGAGCAACATCTGTAGGTTTAGGATTGCCATTGCAGTCACACTGGAATGCACAAGAGAAGAAAGTCATCAGTAAGTCTTCTTAAGGGGAGAAAGGCATAATCCAGGCCAGCTTCTGAGGTAGCTCAGAAAACCTGGCAGCTGTAAAAGGAAAGTGAAGAAATTAAGAGAAACACCAGACTGCAAGGGATCAGCTGCAAGAAACACAAACCACTAGGAAAATCTTCTCAATCCTTCTCTAAATAAGATCTTGGGAACAGAGTTAATCTGTATAATATTGATCTAATATAATAGTGTTGCTGCTCCTGAGTCTATAAGCAGTGAAGGCTACACATGAGACCAGAAAAGAGCTGCTGTGAGTCCGTAGCTGAACCCAGGACATAGCTTAAACCATGACAATAGCTGTCACAAGGCAGAGCATGGAGCATCTCCTGATCTGCAAACCACTGAGGTGATCCTCAAAAGACCTGGCTCAAGAACTGGAGATGAGAAAAGCAAGGCTTTGAGTATAGAGATGGAGCAACTTCTTGTCATCTGGAAAGTGATAAGGCAGCAAAAGCTACTCCTTAATATTCGTCCCTGACTATGGATTACTAATACTCACTTTATAGCACAATTTGGCTACATTAGCTTTGTTCTCACTGGACTGCTGCTTAAGTGTGGACATCTAGGCAGAACAGGCCACCTGCCTTTCTCAGTGGTGACACGGTCTTCTCTCTTTTTACTGGGAGCTTCCTTCTTCTGCACCCTTCTAAGGGTTTGTGGTACAGGATATTTGGGCTTTCACTCCAATGAGAGGAGCAGCAGGTGCTCACCACCCTCCATGGGGCTGCACTCACCTGTACCTCCTGTGTCCTGGATGCTTCTCCTCCAAATCCCTCCATGAGAGGCTCAAGTACAACACAGTGACTTTAAAGGGTGGCTTTACAAGGAACAAATAAGCTTTTGACTAAGACAGACAAGTTGAAATAAGTGAAACCAAAGAAGGAAGAGCTGATGGGTGAACAAAACCAGTGGAATACAGAAGAGCAGGTAAAGCTCATGCTGTAGTCAGACACTGCCTTGTTCCCATGCTGCCCAGAAAAGGCCATCCCCTGGCACATCAGAGCTACCTGAAGGTTGCTGTAATTTATTGTGGGCTGCCAAAAGCCCAATGAAGCAGCTGCTGCAGCTATTACTGCAAAAAGAAAATGAAACCCTGTGAGTGGTGTTCCCACTGTTAGGCAGAAAGAGCAGGGTGGGGAAGCAGTGCCTGCTCTGTGGCATTATGGGAACCGGTGTGACATTTTGCCATGACTGCAATGATCATGAGCTGTTGTCTGCGTTTCAGTCTTAAAAATAGTAGATATTCAGCTCCTGGGCTGTTATATCACTTTGAATGCTTTCACGCTTCAAGGATGCTGGGCTGCAGCATCTAGCCAGAGACAGGTACTTCACACCACTTACTTACCCCAGCATGTCAGCACAAGTGGCATAGGGAGATATGACTCACACTGAAATTGAGGTGTTTACCTTAGGGGAAACTGCAAGGACAAAAAAAACCCTCAAGCCAACAATAACAACAAAAAAAAACCCCCAGATTTAGAAAGCTTTTAACACCATAAATGAAAGGCGAGCTCACCACAACAGAGCTGAGAGTTAAGTGCTGGCTGTGGGAATGTCCCTGGAGGGGAGGATGGCGTGGCAAGGCAGTGTTTGGAAGGACAGGTGCGATGTTTTCCCCACCAGCCCCGCAGCAGGCAGATGTAGGCAGGACGCCGCTCTGACTCCCAGCAGGCTTCTCCCATCCTGGGGATGAGCGGGCAAACTGCATAAACAGCTTCTTGGGTGGAGCAGTCAGCTAGTGAAGATTTCAGAGTAACTCAGAAAGCTCTGCCTTTTTTTCTGCTGTTCCCAGGATGTCAAGGATCACAGAGACAAATTTTTACTTGCCATGATTGTGTTAACTCTGGCCAAGGAGCTGGTCTGTACCTCTGGCTCCAGATATTAGCAGCTCCTTCAAGTGCTCCAAGGATGCCCTGCAGAGCCCCCACTAATGCTCCTCACCGCTGGTGAGGAAGTTAAATGCAGAGAACTTGCCCATGTCCCTGAACTCTGCTGAATTAGTGCTTGGTATCATCCCTCTCCTGAGGACTTTCTTTGCTGCCATTATAAGTGCTGTTTCCTCATGAGCACAAACGACTTCTGTGCTTTCTGCAGGAGAGCAACAAGCCGTGCCTGGCAGCTCTCCGGGGCAAGAGCTGTTTCACAGAAGAGAGGCAGACAAGACAGCAAAGGTATGAGTGACACTCCAGCCATCACACCCAAGGAGGAGAGGCCCCTCTAGGCTTCACTTCAAACAAATAGCTCAGAAAACACCAGACGAGAGCAGGACCAGTGACCTAGAAGGTGCCTGGCATCTCTGCAGAGGCAACGTCAATAGGAAGGAGAGGAGAGGATGGCTTGGGAAGAGCAGAAAGTTTTTCACACTGTGTTTAGATGGTACTTGGTGACTCTGTAGCACCACATTTGAAATGTTCAGGTCTCTGAGAGCTGTTAATGAGCTTTACGCCATTCATTATTGCAGCTTTCCTCTACAGCTGAACACTGTTGTGAGTGGGCTGCATGCAGCCCCTGAGGAAGGTGATGTGCAGGATCATGTTGGCTCCTGATGTGGGTTGAGTCCATGGAGATGGCAGTACCTATGTGGAAACATTGTGCCGGAGCAGTATGGCAGATTTCAGGCTTGCCATTCCTGGCCCTCAGACATCAGTATCTATCTCTGCTTTATGGGAAAGACTCGAGGCTTGCTCAGGGAAAGACTGGGATGAACTTAATGCTGCCGTGCTACCACTTTCTTCCCCACAGGTTTTGAAATCTGCTGAGGCTCAAAGCTCCCCAGCAGCTGGGGTAGCCAGCTATGGAGGGCTGGCTGACGATCTTCTTTCTGTGCTTGCTTTTATTTGTGTATTTATGCGCATCTTCATCCCATACTGGGTAAAAGTTGAGCTGTCTTTGTCATCAGTTGAGAGAGGGTGAGGCTTTGTACAGATGCTGAGAGAGAAGGAAGCACAGTTAGACCTAAGGACAGTCGATAGCAATTTTGAAGAAAAACAATAACAATTTTAACCGTAGCTGACATCCTGTTTGGAAAGAGAGCAGGAATGTTTGTTATGTTTTCTGCCAGAATGGCCAGGTCCTGGTTTATTGATGGTATTTTGAAGATGACAGAAGAGCATATTAATGAAATGAGAATACCTGAAATGAGAATCTGGGCTATAAGAACAGCAGTTGACACCTTCTGAGGGACAGAGTGATTGAAATCAATTGTATTTTATAACTCGCAGCAGTTTCTGTAAGCAACTCGAAGATCCACCTGCCCCACTACCATCAGTTTTCCCTCAATGGCCACAATCCGGCTGCCAAAGCAGTTCATCTCAAATTATCCTTGGAGTAATGGTGGCAAATGAACAAAACCATATGACCACTCCATCTCATCATCCTGGCTGTTGATGTTGATGCTAAATAGTATAAGCCTCAATATCAATTCTTGAAGACAACTGCTCGTAACAAGTTGCCAGTTATACTTCCAGTGGTTGACCACTACCCTTTCAGCCTGATGACCCAACCAGAGGAAGCTGTCTTGATGCTCTCCTCTCCTCTTTTCCAATTTCTGTTTTCTTCCATGCGTAGTCTTTTACTTGGTTACTATTATATGTGAAAGTGGGAAAAATGACTGACAGAATGTTCAAATGTATCCCAACATCACGGGTTTTTCCTTTAAAGTAACATCTCCATTTGTATGTCTGGCAGCACTGCCTGTGCAATTCCCTTCTGGTTTATTAACACCATCAGCAGGAGACATCAAAAATTCCTAAGAAATGCAAAAAGCATGACAGTTATCTCAGCAGGTACCAGCCTCACATGCAAGGCACATATTCTCCTCTATTGCTAAAGGCAGGAAGGGGCTGATTAGTTCTTACCAATTTATTTGCATAAATACACACAAAGATCCCATTCAAGAGACTAAACAAATTACATTGTTGTTTATCAGTGGTCCAAGGACAGGAGAATATCACCCCCTCCAGCCCGGCATACCTCTGCTCTGACATGCAGAGGCCGTCTAAAGCATTCAGCTCCTTGCCACACAGGGTCCCACACTTCCACTGAGGTCATTAATCAGTGCTTTGCTATCACGGTGATGTGGGGCAGAGCTGAGGGGAGAAAGTGCGAGAGCAAAGGTACCAATTAATGCTAGTGGCATATGAGCTCCTTCCCACTGTGACAGGGACTGGGGCTTCATTCTTGCTTGTCTGTTTAAATGTTGACTTGTGCTACCCATCCATACAGTACGTCTTACCAGACACACTGGTGATCTGAGCTGCCTGCTGTCAGGTGTGCAGCCACAGTCTGAGCTGTGGTACTGATACTCTACCTGTGACTTTTGTCAACAAAAAGTGACAAGGACAGCATCTTTCTAAATCCAGAGAGAGAAAAACCACCTCTGTAGTCTCACATATTTGTGTATGGCAGCTTTTTACCATATACAGTTACTGTGCCTGCACTTATGAAGTACGAAGCATACAAGTATTAAGCACAAGCATTTTGTTATTTCCACAATCTTCTTCTCAGCAAAGATACACCCATTTTATACCAGGATGAAGTCAGAGACTTGAAGGAATTAATTTTCAGTCCACACTGCTCTGAATCAGTTTTGAATAAGCAAAAGCTTCTTATCCGAGGTCTTCACCCTGGGCATGCAAGGAATCATGCAGAGTACAGGGATGAAAGCCTTCCCGGGCCTGGGCTGGTGCATTCTCTTCATCCAATGTGGTCAAACACAACCATCTCCTCAGCTGTGTCAGCTTTGGTTGGCTTTGAGGCAGCATATTGGAATGTGAAAGTACTGGGATCAGGAGAAGATACGTGCAGGGATGTAAGGAAAGTAATGCAGACATCAGCACACTGCTGCAGCTGCCAGAGTTCAAACCTCATTCAGCTCAAATGCACACACCAGCTTGCTCACATACTCAGCCTGAGAGCTCATCTGAGAGAGAGGCATGTAATTAATTAATTAGTCAATAAAAATATACACTTGGTTATTGTTTGTTGGTCTGCACTCATCATACACAGCTATATTTACCCAACACCACTAGAAAGATACCACCAGAAGACCTGACCCCACCCTGCTGACTGCCAGCCTCAGCAGAGATGGCATCAGCTGTAGGGACTGCTGCATGCTTGCATGGCCAGCTGCTCTGCCTTTTGGGAACTGTTGAACCTGTCCAGACCTTTGCTTTACAAAGATCTTTTAGACATAGATCTGTTTTTCTCAAGCAAGTGGATGCCTTGAAAACCACCTGGAAAAGTAGTGCTCAATCTATTCTTCCTCTTGCTGTATTGGCAGAGGGATGGCAGATCATCTTTTTCCATCAGCAGGAGTTCAGCAAAGTGGAGCTGATCACTCCTCTGCCCAGTGCTCCTTTTCCCACCTGCACAGGAGGATCAGCTCTACAATTGATGAGCCTGGAAGCTCCTCGGGAGATACAGAAAACCACGTTACTTCTGTGTCCCCATGCCTCAGAACTGAGGCTGCAGTAATGAAACTTTTTTAATCCTTCCCACTATCTTTACCTTGAAGAATGTTGTAATATTCCTTAATAAGTTTTAATTTAGATAGGAACATGTTCCTGAATGCAATTTTTCTCATGCTTTAATGCACTCACTCAACTGCAATATTTAGGAAACTCGGTAATATCAGCAATATATACATCTAATTCAGACTTAGTGGAAAGGGAATCTAAATTGAGTTTCTGAAGCTGTTCTTCATTAAATGCAGCTAGGATCAAAAAGAAGTTTTCAGCTTGCTGTGAAATAGCCAGTCCAGAACTTGTCCTTAGGAGTTCTGAGTTCCCTTTATCAAACCCCTCAGTGCACAGGAATTTGTAGCATCTTTCCAGAGTAACAATGGTCATCAACTGTGCTCAGTGTTTTCTGATGATATTATTGTGCCCATGGTAGCATTTTTAATATATGACTCAATATTTTCCATGACTTTGCTTCTGCCTCATCAAATGGAGTTGATCGTATTATTTACTGTTCAAATCCAGCCAGAGTTTTCAGTGTGTATTGCATGGACTTGGTACACATGATTCCCCCAGTAATGAAGTAATTCCTTTGGATGAGGCACGCCTTCAAGCATAATGCTTGGAGTATCTCTGCCCTCTTTGCAAGTCTCATCATACATACATTTGCCTTGTCATACACATGAGAAATTGAAGATGCTTGTACAAATTTGGAAGAGAGATGGCAAGCTGCCATATCATCTCAGGCTGTAAAGCACAGCAGAGGCTTAAACTGACCACAAGTCATCGGACCTGAGGCAAGAGAAACTCCTTGGCCCTGTTTGACAATGGAGGTCAAACTGGAGACAGCCGCTGTGCTTAATTTGAACCTGATCATTTATGAATCATCTAACTTACCCTAAGGAGAGCCAGACCTGGTCAGTCTGCAAAGGGAGAGTCTTTATAGAGCAACGTGAGTGACTTGTGGGAGATGACTCTCGCCTGCTAAGAATGCAGATGTCCTGATGGAGATGCAGGCAGCACTGTACTGAAGAAAACACTAAGTTCAGCAGAGGTGGTTGTCTGTCCAGTCCTAAGGAGAAATACTAGACCATACAGTGTATTTAGACCTACAATGTCTTCTGCCTCTGTAACCTCAGGCAGGACTAAATCAGAGCCCAAGCCTAGCACAGCTGATCTTAGTACATGTTTATGCTGGGATCACCACTTCCAGTCTGAAAATAAAACAAGTATCCTTTAGCCAGTGTACATTTTCCAACATGCCCATTTCGTGTGTCCGTTACACCAGGTGGCTAAGGAGCATGGCCAGCAGTGCCCTGCAAACAGTCTCTTGCTTTTATTTTGGAGTGCTTCAGGTTCTAGGATGGTGTTTTAAAGTTTTTAAGTCTGCATACCTACTAAATCCACTCTGACCCCTGTTACAAACATCAACCCAAATCCTACTCTCTACCCTCTCCTCTCTTATAAAAGGCTGCTTGAGAATATCCTGTGCAAGCTAAAACAGATGGAGTTTTCCTGGGATAGTTTTCCTGGCATGGCAAGGGACCTAGTCCCTGGGAGATGGCCAGCCTGAGAAGCAGCACAGTCTGCAAGGGTGAATAACTCCTCATAGATTAAGAGAATAATATTCTGAATCAGTGAACAATTGTTGCATAATAAATTGTACCTGTAAGGGATTCACAGTGATTATAGCTATTATCTCACTGGTATCTCTTCAGGTATTATGCAGGAAGCTACTTGATTAAGAATAGAGATGATTGTTTTTTGAGGTTATTCTGTTTGTTTCATTCACTTCACATACTGCATGCTGGTAAGCCATGCTGAAGAAAATTGTTAGTGTTGTACCACAAAGTCATTGAAAGTTAAAAAAAATACAGAGCAGCCTGTCCTTAGCTGTGTTATTTCTGCACTTCTACCTGGCCTACCACTGCACTGTGGGAGGGAAAGGTCCTGGGAGAAAACCGTGTGTGACCAGACCACAACGCATCCACATCTCCAACAGGGCTAAGGCAACCAGAACTGGTCAGTCCTTTCTTCTGGGAACCCTATTAGCTTAAACATACAGTTTTCTATATTTTTAAACAGAAAAGGCTTCAAACAACTCATTTGATTAGACAGGAGTGAGCCTTCCCTCCCATGCCCCCCATCTGCCTCTGTGGGGCTGAGTTCCTGTATCCGGAGCCAGAGTGATGCTGGTCCAGACCAGAACACTGACAACAATGCCCCATTGCAGCAAAGACTGCTACCTCTAAAAGGCAACCCAGATGCTCAAACCACAACCCAGATACCTGGAAGGTTCGAGAGTTGTGGGCAGGCTTAGCTCTCTCTTCATCCTTCACCACCCCTTGTGCCTGCAGGTGCTGAAACCTGCACCTTGCAATGGCCATGTTTACTTATTATTTTGGGATGCTGCCAACTTTGGAGAAGGTTAATGAAGGAAAATAACATCCATAGCAATTTATAAGTGAGCTAATTCTAGAACAGATTTTTGTGGGTGAAGATCAGGTATATATCTGTAGATCAACATCTCTCCAGATGCCAAATTCTAATCATCTGCTATTGGCAATGACAGAAAAAACATCCTTAAAAAAACAATCTTTTGTACAGGAAAACACATAGCAGCCCAACTATATAGGGAGATACCAGCTGTACTATCTAAAACAAAACTGACAGGAAAAGCACCTCACAAAGCTCTTGTTTTATTTGAGTTTCTGTGTATCAAGTACCAGGCAGAAGAATTATATGAAAACCTGTCAGTGAAAAGTTACTTGTTCATTTTTAAGAACATGCAAGTCAAGCTAGTGAATGTCTTTGCTGGAATACAGATGTTAATCCAGGGCATTGTCATGTAGATTGAAATCTTTTTATTGCAGCCCACTGGCTCTTTTCAGTAGCCTTCTTTTGAGTTACCTCCATAGCAGTGCACTAAGTGCCAGTCAGCTATGTCACCTAAGTACTCCCACTTGAGTGGTGGCAAAACCCTCATGTGGTCTAAAGGGTTTTTGCTGCTGCAAAAATGTCTGAGGACTGAGTCCACACGGCTGAAACAGAAAACTGGAGATGAGCTCTTCAGGCTGACAGTGAAGAAGAGCAAAAAAATAAAAAAAGTCAAAAATAGGAAAAAGAAGGGAAAATTGACAAACGTTCCTGTGAACTGTACATCACTGAGCACTCAACTGTATTCTTAGCAAGGATTCCTATGACTTTGTGTCCAGACACACCTTTCTGCATATCCCCCCCAACACATACATACACAAATACAATTACAGATACTCAACAGTGCGCTGTATTTTTCTGTAGTTGTCGGATCACACAGATTACAAATAACTTTACTAATGTATTATTACTGCCATTATTCAAGCAGCTCCTTCTTTAGAAGTTATGAAATATGGATCATGAAAAGAATCTGAATAAGCACATATTTTCTTTGTTATGTTAATGGCCTGGCTGGAGTCCACCAAAACAGGCTTGTGTGTGCGGCTGATTGTTTCATTTCAAAACTCTGGATACTTTATACACACAGGCTAGAAAGAGGGAACTCCGTGTAGATCTGTCCATTTGATGCTACCTCAGCCAGGACAAGAGCCTTGTCTGAAAACTGCTTTTTAATAAGGATATTCTTGCCCTAATGAAAATAATTTCATAATTGGCACTTGGAGAAAAATTCTCCAAGCAACAGGCAATGGGAGAGGTGTCTTGGGATTCTTCTATAAAATAGCGTATTTCTTGTGTTTATCAAAGCCTAATCCAGTGATGAGATGATTCAGTCAAGTTACAAGATCACATGGGTGAGCCAGTTACTCTAAAAAGTTCTAGTTCCTGTGATGTGAAAACTTACCCAGACAATGAAAACACAGTTAAGGCACAAGCTAAACAAATGGGTCACGTTTCTAAAGGTTGCCCACCAAATCCTTTCCAGGGATGCCCACCACCTTGGTTTATGAAAACTGCTGTAAATAGAATTTCCTCCAAGATTCAGAGCATTTTTGGCCTGATTTGAATAACACAGCAGAATCGGTTTTAACACCTCCTGTTTTGGTGACCTCAACTTGATCTGCATTCAGGACTGTAGCTGTGTTTTCTCAGATCCTAAACTGTTATGAATCTGGTAAAAAGACCACCATGAACAATTTTTTCCCAATAGGGAGCTGGGCAGACTCTACACCTGAGGCCCATGAGATGCTGGTTGCGTTCATCTGGATTAGTAAGAGAAACTACCTCAGACAATCCCTCTTGATGCACATGATGTTCACCTTTGCACATGCACTTTACAATGAACCATCATAAACATCTGATCAGAGCCTCCTGTTCCCAGTGCTATGGGAGTGTAGGCTGGTAAGCACACCAGCAGCCTCCACTTCTTTGTTTTACTGACATGGATTGGAGCTTGTGAGAGCCTCCCCACTGCCAGCCCTGACGCAGCAGCACCGTACACAGTCACACAGGACACGTGGAGCTTGAGCAGTCAGCACGTGAGTTCCCTCACTCTGTGCAGTGATAACATTTCACATCTGAACTGGACAAAGTGCATTTGGGTTGAGTCTCCTGTCTGTAACTCAGCCTTTTGCATCTCTTTCAAGACTGACAACAAAAGTGCCCACTAACATTAGTTGTGATATTAATACCTCTTAGAGACTAAGTACCTAATTGGAGTATGACAACATACTGCTTCACCACATCTAGGCTACCAAAAAACTTGCTGCTCTCTTCACTCCCTGCAGCTCAGGGAGGAGTGTGAGGAGGAGGAGGGAGGACTGCTGCTCTAAGCATGTAAGGTACAAACAAACCCCTGAATCCTCTTTCCCTGTCCTGTCCTTTATTCTTAAGCCAGAAGCAGTTTCTGTCTTTCTGAGCACAATGCTAAGTCATCAAAGCTGTTATGCCTGCCAAACTGCTCACTGAAGATGGAGGTCCTTTGAGCAGTGCTCCTCTGGAGCCATTGTCTGCTCAAAGCATGGTGCTGACACTACACCATGTAACCACACAGGAGATGTAAATCCCAAGGATTTACAGGCTCTAGGATCTGGCGTTATACCCCTGTGTGATGTCTGAATGTGAGTGACCTTAGATCCAGGATCCCAAAAGGAGGCATTCCACCTTGGCACTTAAGACAAGCAGACACAAACCCTTGAGCTATAATAGTGGAAACCGTTTGATGAATTCTCTCACACAAAAGTTTCAGAAGACATAAATACAAAACTTTTGTATTTATTTACTTTGGGGCTGGCCAGAACCCATGTGTTTAAGGGAGGCACCTGGAAGTAACGAGAGAGGAGAATTGAACCCATGTTAGACCTTTTACCCAAAGTAAATGCCGTCTGCTGTGCCAAGACTGCTGCTTCACCTGCCACATCCTGCCTGCCTGCCCTTTTCTTCTTGCAAGATCCCAGACTGGACCTGGCAGAAGCAATCGAAACTCTGTCTGAGCCATCCTGAGGGTGAGGAGCTTTCTTCAAGGGAGTAATCCTACTCAGGGAATCTGGTAGTCCATAATCACCAGACTAATGTTTATTGTAAATTAAGGCAGAATCAGCCAGGCAGAAAACTTCGGTGGCTGAACATTTCACGCATTATAAATAGGAGTTGCCTTATACAACATGAAATAACTAGGAAACAATAGGATGTTCCCTGCATTGTAGGATGTTCCCTATAAAGACTCACTCCATGCACCTGAGGGAAGCATGCACAGTAATAGTATCCTATAGTTTATGATCAGTGCTTGGGCTTCAAAGACAAATTCAGCTCCTTTTTCTTGACTACTCTTGGATGAAATTGAGCTTGTTTTTCACTTCCTGCGCTAGAGAAGGCACAGAGCCTCATGCATTGTTCATTTTTTATCAGTGGGGAAGAAAAATAAGCAGATTTCAATTTAACATTTCCCTGGCTCCCATTCATATCAAAGTGCCATTGAACCTGTTAACAGATTGAGACTTAATGACACAGTCAGACCAGTGGAACCACCCAAATCTGACTCAAGGTTTCTCCAGGGTCAGAAGAGAGTCCCAAGGACCAGGCTGTCAGTAGAATATATGGTGGGGATGACAGTGATTTTGGTTTCCAGGGTGGTCTCTCCATCTTCTGCTCAATTTAACCCAACTCCATCTCCCAGGTCTGCCTGTCCAGGGTTCTGGCACAAGCAGATAAAACACTAAGACAAAACGCACTTGAAGACCATTGTTACCCCAGCTGTCTGCAGCTTAAAGCACCAGAAATCAGCTGCTAAGGAAAGAGGTATACCTCTGGAGACAAGTCAGATGCCTGACATTAATGAGCTCTGCCACTGGTTTTTAATACTTACAACAAAAAACTGTGTTGTAACCACCACCACCGTGCTTGAGTCACATCTGGACATAGCAATCTGCATGTTGGGTACTCCTGGGAGATGTAACATCCTGCCCCACCTGGGATGGGAAGCCACACAGGATCACCAGCAGATGTGAAAAGACATCAGTCCAGAGCTCCAGAAGGGATAACTGGGCAGAGCCTGTCACTCGCATGCTCTCCGTCACCCCCCTGTTGCTGTAGCTGACATCATGCATCCTGAAGCACTCTCCCCCCAGCTTTTATAAAAGCTCTAGGCATTCACAGCCAACTGCCTTTGAAGCTCCCCTGACCTTCCAATGCATGTACAACACTTGCAGGTGTCTGAAGTGATGAAGTGAGTGGCCTGTGGTGTGAGCAGACAGGTCAGGAGTCTTCACTGCAGCAGTTCTACTTAAGTGGTAGGAAAATGGCATTCCTGCCAGTAAATACCATTCTTCCTCATTCTCCACAGGGAGATCACAGTCTCACTGCATTTCATATTTTTCCTCACTTCTCTTTATGTCCCAGATATCCAACCTTTGCTCATCCATAAAAAACACTGAGCAGAATCACACTCAAGGCAATGAGTATGAAGCTTTGCTCTCCCTATTAGCTACAGTCTATAACTTTCTAATTCCTCCTGGATGACAGCAACAAGAGAGGGTCTCATTTTATTTGCAGCCATGTGTGGGGTAACCCACATTCCCTGCCAACCACTGGGGTCTTCACAAAATGCCCTTTAGTGTCTTCAATCCCTGACCTGAGAACAGAGTTCATCCAAGTCATAAGCAAACACAGCATCAGCTCAGCAAAAAACCAGATAAGCACCTTCCAGACAGGCAAACTGGAGGCAAACTGCATCGCAGAACATCCAGTGGACACATAACCATGACTCTGTGGTGAGGAATCTGCTGTCATTGCCCATCACTGGCTCTACTGGTTTACATCAATTGCCAGCTTGACCCCCATATCTCAAGAACTGATGTGGTGTATGAAGAACCTCAAAGTCATAGCAAACAGGGAGGTACTCAACTTTACCACATTCAGTGGGAGTTAGGCAGGAAGGACCAGAGAGTTCAAATGCTCCTGCTGTACCACGTGCTATATGGCTTCACATCATTACCTCTCAGGATCAGCACAGAGCCCCTCAGATCTGGAGATGACAAATGTGGCAAATATAGTTGCCTGGGGCCACTAAGGATATGTGAGTGCCCTGCAGCATGAGAAGCACATGGGACCCTGCCCCCTCCCTCAAGATATTAATGGCAGAAGTGAAGATTGCACCTCAGCAAATCTGTCTGATCATTTACAGATTCATAGAGCAGGGATTCTTTTTCACTTTGCACTCTCCTTTATCTTTGAGTGTCCTATTTCCATTGTCAGTGGTGCTATTGATGAGCGTTTTTAAGGCCTCAGGAGATAAAGTCACTCTATGAAATCATGTACTCTTTAAATCTAAAAGGACGTTTGATATTTGGTTAGGGATTATTATGAAACATACACATCTGGTCCCAAACCTAGTCTTGGAAAACTTTCGTATTCCTCCCCTAAAGACTAATAATCAGATATAGACTGGAAGTTGGGGGACAGAGTGGTTTTTCATTCTGAAAACAGGTGTCTTCCATGAGGTTAGCAATGTGTATTCGGACTTAACAACAAAATCTGTTGTGTTTTTTTGTTCTTCATTGTGAAGCCAAAATATAGCATTCAGGCTTCAGCTGGTTTGGTTTTCTTCTACAGCAGTGTCTGAAACAGTTTTCTGAAAAAGGGAAATGGACATTTTCTCAGTGATAATCAAAGGAACTCTTAATTTCACAGAGGCATTGTGACTTTGTCATCTGTGTATAACGAAGAAGCAATAGAAACAGCATGTGTTCTGCTACTGATGCTTTCAGTGTGTCAACCTGCTCACCTATATGTACACCTAACATCATCCTGTGTATTTTGGATCCAACACTATTATTTAGAAAATCTGTGGGAAAAGTGTAGGACTGAAAAACTGAAACGTGTTATAACCCTAATAACTCAGTAATCTCACATAGTTCTTATCACAATCTCTCCACTCATTTGATTTTGCTGCTAAATCCTGCACGCTTTCTCAGGCTACTTATCCTTGCAGGCTGGAGGTCAGGTTGCAGCCAGAATGGCAGATTCTCCTCTGATAGCATGTCCAATATGAGGTAGATTCCCTGCCTTCAGCAAGTATTTTAAATGAGATTATTGATTTCACTTTGCAAGCGAATCAAAGTAGATCACCTGACCGAGAGCACTGGGATTTCATTTGAGGAAGAAGGACAAAAGGTGAAGGTTTTTCTGTGGAGTGATGAGCAGAGTAAGCAAAGAAAGACTCCTCTAGTTTTGAAACTCCCAATTCTGCCTTGGACATTGCCAGAGAAAACAGGGAGTAAGAGGAACCACAGTTCTTTTTAGAAGCTAGCTGAGCTGTGGTTGCTTAAAATGATGTAAAATTTTCCTTAAGCTTAAAATGATGTAAAATTTTCCTTAACACATTGACCTGGTACAAGATTACCTTCTCTACATTGGTTATCAGATCTAGGTGCTGAAACCTTTAGGTGCAAAAGGGCCTTCATCTCCGAGTCTGTGGAGCATGTGGAAGGAAGGCCAAATTATCCAAAATACAGGATAGCCCCAAAAGGAGATTCTCCTATGAGGTTTGACATATAAACTCTTGCACTGTCTCAAAAAATGTGCCCTGGGTAAGCTACTGGAGAAATACATGTAGAAGAGGGAACACTTATAGGCTAAGTGCAGTCTTGCAAAAAACTATTCATTTTGGAAAAACCAATACAGTTTCTTCATGGGGATATGCTTCCATAATTACTGTTAGATTACGGGTCATTTCTACCCCGCAAGCTAGTGCCTGGCACCAGTACGTTCATCTCGGGGGTAAGAGGCTCTGTCAGGAAAACCCAAGATGCTCTGCCCCCAGGTTTCTGGAATAAGTGACAAAACTCCAGGCTCCACAGAGCTGGGCTGGTTTTCTTGCTACAGCACCAGTTCACATCAAAGGCATGATGCTTTCTCCTGCCAGACTAAAGGCAGTGCCTTTCAATGCCTGTTTCTGTTTAGTGAATGCATGCAGCTCTCTTCAGGCCCTGAAGAAAGGAGACTAAACGCCGACGTAGCAGCATTGCCTGCCCCAAGCACAACCCCACATTTGTAAATTAAAACAATGACATACCCAGCCAAACTCTTCCATAGGTATAAAGGGTAGAGGGGTAGGAGCCTTCAGCCTCTCTACAGATTGGTGGCTGAGGCCCTCCAGCCTTCTGGGATTCAAAACTACAGCATATACCCCAGGCTGCAGCAAAGGAGCCCAAAGCATAAAGACGGAGAGGAA
Organism: Pezoporus wallicus; assembly: GCF_028554395.1. Taxonomy (NCBI): domain Eukaryota; kingdom Metazoa; phylum Chordata; class Aves; order Psittaciformes; family Psittacidae; genus Pezoporus; species Pezoporus wallicus. Next base: position 9,376,528 of record NW_026637663.1, read on the forward strand.
AGCAGAGCTGTGGCTCCCTCAGCTACTCTGTCTCTTGAGATCCTGGCTCTGTTCCTCAACATAATTTCCATCACCTTGAAGAACAATTCAAACAACTGCAGTAACATGATCAACAGAGTATGAAAAAGATCCAGAGGGGATTCAGTGTGCTGGTGCCATGGAGGCATAAATGCTCTGACTTTTCTCAGTTGTTCCCATACTCCGCTGCCTCCCATGCAGACAGAGGGGCTCTGAGGACCAGCTGCCCTTGCAGAAGCAGCGAAAGCACAACTCACCCTAACATATTTTCTGCAGTTGCTGTATTTGGCCACTGATGGTCCCCTTTGGAGAAGGCAAACCCAGAAATATTTCACCGTTTCACATTGCTGTGCATTAGAAGTAACACCCTCCACAACCACACAAGTTAATTTCCACACACAGTCACTGGGTTTTGACAGTGTCAAAAGAAAAAATATACCTCTGTGTAGTGTAAGACAAAAGCACAGGAAAAAAAAATCCCTGTTATTGTCTACAGTTTTGTTTGATCTTGCTCCTGCTTTGCTACTTACGTAATTTACAAACTGATCGTAATAATGAATTCATTTATTGTTTACTTGAATAGTGTAGCATATTGAGTTTCATTATAAGTACCCAGAAGACATTTCTATTCAGATAATCCTTTATGGCCTTAATGTTCAAGGATCAATTTGTTTCACAAGATGAAACAGAGGTCAGAAATTCAATGCAATATGACAACACTCTGTGCAACGTGCACTGGTACCACAAGTGTTAAGACTTGCATAAACATTCCAGTTTTAAGTCTTATTTTTAGAGACCTGCAGCTCAGTCATAGAGATTTGCTGTAGGCAGAACTTGTCATACAAATATTCAGCCTAGAACCAATTTTCTTTAACATGTTTTAACATCTTCCAAAACAAACAAACAGACGCCTCAGCACTTTTAAAAACACATTCTCTGTATCTTGATCAAGACACAGAACTTGATTCAATAATGAGCAGCTCTAGTTTGAAGCTAATCTAAAGTCTAATGACATTAAGTGAACTGAGTTACTCTAGAAGTAAACCAGAACAACACACCGTAGATCAGGCTCAAAGTCTTTCTTTATTAGATACTCTATTAGAGCCTCCACTAGATTCCGCTTTAACAGCGGCTTGAATCCAGCTGAACTCTGCTTCTCATAATAACCTGTTTGAAAAGGATACACAACCTGGGTTATAAAAATCTGTTTCCAGGTATATGTGATCATATATAATTTGCTGAGGCATGCTGAGGCATCCAATAATGCTTCAAACTTGTCTCAGCCAAGATAAGTTAGGTAGGTTCATCTCAAATCTCCTGTTCTCATTTAGTCAAAATGAAAAATCACCTTTGAGGGATCATACCTTCTGTAGAACACAAAACAGGACTGATGAGTTCAAAAAATCCAAACACTGATCTTGCTTGCTAGCTAAAGGAGGTCAAGGTGTTTCTCATTTTGTTCAAAATGTTCATAAACATTCATTTACACATTAAAGGCAACAAAAGCAATGAACAAGGAAAAACTGGAAAACAGACTATACTGCAGAGCTCCGTACCTGAGCTCCTTTTTCAGTGCTCCTTTCATGCTGAAGAAAGAGGCCTGTCACTGGGTGACTCTCTTCAGAGCAGCTCTGTGATACCGTTCAGCTGAACCACCCTTTGCAAAACCTTGTTTCCCTTCTTCAGCTATTAAGAAAATGTACATGATGGAGTCAGACACAGAAGGCTTCAGCCGGGCAAATCTTCCTCGGGAATCTGTAGTAGAAAGACAAGTGACAGACTGCAACCCAGTACCCTTCTCAGATTTGCAGCAAATAGCAACATTGTGTTTGAAAACAGTCTCAAACTAAAGGTTATTTTCTTTTCAGTAACCCCACTCCTCAGGGGAGTTTCAGCTAACGTACATCTCACAGAAGGCCTACGTATGTGTTTTGTACTTCAGCTTCTGCCCAACACCAACATTTTTTGACTGTTTCTATCAGGACCATGTGTGCATCTGTGGATGTCTTTACCCTTGTTGCCATCTCCGCTGATGACATACATAGCAAAGCATCTCCTGCCCTCAAACCATAGCCAGGCAAAATCCCAGATGTAACCAAAAGAAAAAAGTATTGCTGCATCTCCAGGGAGCATTTGGGTTGGTGGGAAAAGGAAGGGAAGTAGCAGGAACTAGTTATGCTGCATGTCCCTGGATATATGGGGTTAACTAACCGTACTGGTAAAGCTTCAACTGGAAAACTATTCAGTTTTGGACTTCCAGTACTAGGTGAATGGTAATAAACTGCGGAGAGAGCAGCAGAGTTCTGCCAAGATGGTCGGGGCCATAAGCATGTGGCCAAAAAGGGGCAGCTGAGAGAACTGGGCTTGCTCAATCTTCTTTAGTCTGATAAAGAAGAGACTAAGGGATGATTTAATAAGCAGTCTACAACTTCTTGTAGGGTGTTTATGCACATGAAACAGCCAAAATCTTGGTACTGCCAGATGATTACAAGGGGCAACAACCACAGACTGTATCTTGAGTGGACATTAGAAAAAAACCCCACATGTTATTGGGGATAATACAGGGTACCCCTGGAGGCTGGGGAATGGCGGCTCTCAGAAGTTTGTAAGACTTGGCTAGATAAAGCCATACCTAACCTGGTACGGTGACAATGCTAGTTCAGGAGGTTGGACAGGAAGACTTCCAGACATTTCTTCCAGCCAACATTTCTGTCACAAACTATAAGTCCTGTTAATTGACAGTAACTGAAACAGCTTCAAAAGAAAATGCGATTTCTCACAGGGGAGGAAAAAATGTCTATGTGTGTATGAAAAATGGACTCTGGACCCTGTAAATCCATACATCCAAATGAGGAAAATGCACTTAGAGATGAAAGAGAGCATTTACTTTTCTGGCAATGTTGCCTTAGCAAGTTTAAGGTCATCAGATAATTTTAAGAGAATAAAAGCAACCTCATTAAAAAACATAGTCCCTATTACCTGCTTGGAGCTGGAATAAAAAGCCGCAAACACACAAAGTTCATTGAGGAGGGCTTTTTTAGAAAACACAATACCTGATGTATATTGGATGTTAAATATACTTTCAGAGGGATACCCCTCCAGCTGTACAGTCGACTGCTTTGGATGCCAGAAAAGGTACTTCATACATATTGAATATGACTCCTATGTTTGCTTCCAAAATAACCTAGGAACCTTGAATTTATTTGCCTGCCACTAGGCAAAGATCTCCAGTCAAGGTCTGAATCATCTCAAGGCTTCTGTGATAGTTTTTTAAAAAGTAAAACCACATAAAAATTAAAACCTAATCGCGTTTATGCAGCGAGGAGCAGCTGGCCAAGGCATACGGCTTCCCCCCAAAATAGCTGAAATTTCTTGGGCTGCTCCTTCCTGTAATGACTTTAATGAGATAAAGCTGTTTACAGTTTTTTCAAACCCACTTTGTTTCCTGCATTTCCAGCTGCGATCCACAGTTTGTGCTCAGTACTGGTAACATCAGATTGTCCACAGTTATCATTATATGACCACAAGCTAAGGTTTCAAAAACTTAGGTAAGCAGGAAGGATAGCATCTCTTGTCTTACATAGAATCAAAAAGATAACAAGGCCAGCAGGGACCGCAAGGATCATCTGGTGCAACCTTTTTTGGCAAAAACATGGTCTAGACAAGATGGCCCAGCACCCTGTGTCTGCTCACTGTTTACTCCATGCATGTTTTGTGTGGTGGACAGTTTAAAAGGCTACAGGAGGACAGCAGAAAGGCAGGCTGCTTTGCTCTGGCATGGAAGCAAGCAGCGTGGTGAAGCACATGGAGTGGGAGAAAGCCACTGGAGGAAGGAGAGCAATAGAGAGCAGGAAGCCTGCGGGCTGGCCGTAGACTTGAATGAAATAAGAGACTTGCCTGTAACAAAGACACACAAATAACCTGCAAGTTGCTGGGGAAAATGACACTTTCCTCGGGTGTCAGATGGGACTATGCAATCTGGGAAGCTGCTCAAAACTACACAGTATGAGCAAGAGGAAAAATCTAGCCCTCATAGGCAGAGAGCAAAGATTTGGTTGTGAACACTAGGAAGAAAAAAACATCTCCACAGAAGATCAGAGTATCTCTGTCAGCAGTTACCATGCTCTCATCTGTAGACTCATCAAATCAAGCATTAGAGACTGGACGCCCTTCTGATATTTCAGGCATATTCCCTTCAAGAAAAAGGTGCAGGTGTATCTGTGCCTCTGAGCATCTGAGTTTTCTATCAGCACAGCTTAGCAATCTCACTTCCAGTCACAACACTAAGGGGTTCATACCATTAAGTGAGCATTTCCATGTCATTTGAAGAAAATGCAGCTTGGGTATTCCTGAGAACCTTCCTAGAGATGAAAAATACTGATTTTTATGGATGGAATTTGTAACATTTCTTGTAAAACATGTGGGCAAGTTATTAACATATTGTTAGCCATTCACTGCAATGTGGTTTGCCATCTGCATGGCTTGTCAGAGAACCTGTGGTGCATTCAGAAATTATACACTGTCCTGTTAAATATGCAAGCCCACTTGTTTCCCTCTAGGAGAATTCTTAAAGCATCTCTACAACATTATATAAACATTGTAAAGGATGCTCATTGTGCTGTCTGAAGACTGATTTTACTTTCTCTCCTTAGATTTCTTTCAGAGTCTCTTCTCTTTCATGTTTGGTTTAGACAAAAAAGAAAATCAGCAGCTGAAGAACTCCGGGTTGCTCTGCAATAACAAACTAGAACAGACTCGGGAGGAAGGTACCAACACAGCCTGAGCAAGAATTCACACTACAAGAATCCAAGAGGATTTTATGCATGAACCTTAATAAGGCTGTTTACAGATGGTGAAAGTCTCCCGTCAGCATCCCTTTAAAGTTTCTCTGTATAAATATCAACAATCTTGCTGGACAATTGGTGAGATGTTAGGAAGCTTACTACATGCTGGGCTCTGAAGCTATCTAGATTTAAAGAGCAAATGACTCATTTAATAGATACGGTTCAGTTGAAAGAACATTCTTTAGAGCTTAGTAAGAAGTTTAAACCACATTAACATTAGAAATCAATGAGCCAAAAATCTGGATCACTGAGGTCATGGTTAATAAAGACAGTCTTAAATTTTATTTTCATATCCTGTTTTTGGTCTAATCGTTTGACCTTTTTAAACATGGTCTGGATGTAATTCACCATTCCACACAAAGACACTGGTTCTTTTTCTCATATTTATTCTCTTCAGTAATTTCAATGACAATGAACCTGATTTACACCAAAAGAAATGAATACTTTTCCACCCAGCCCACAAAACACAGTCCAATTTAATGGTGTCATTTGGAGCTTTTCTGGCTGCATGACATACAGCTTCTGTTCGCTATGTGACATTAAAAATACACAGGAAGGAGCCCATTGCTTGCTTTCTCCTTTGAACGGCAGATTACTCATTTCTCACTGTCTAAGCCAGTGTAGACTGGAACTGATGTTTGGGCATTTCCCTCATTGGAAACCAGGTTGCCTCTGGTCTGTATACAGACTGAAAGCTTGATAAACAAATTTGTATATTAATTAGTGCTCATGTTTAAGATCCACTACTCATACACAAGCATTTCAGCAAACAGGCTTTGGATCATTCAAGCACTGAACCACCTGAAGTTCTTTTTTTAAGAAGAAGCTCAGAAAAGAACAAGATGAGATATTTGTCTTTAACCCCCTGCCCCCTGTATTTCCTACAAAATGAAGACATTGCAAGTCTGAAGGAGCTTTTTGGTTTGTGCTTATTTTTACTGAACCTGCTACTGAGAAACTCAGCTGTTAGCAAAGGAAAGGAAGACCAAGAGTCTAGGAGCTGTGTGGCAGAAGACAGATACCCCACCCTTGGGCAATAAAAGCTTAAAGTTGCAGTAGTGCTACAATATACTTCCTGGAGCACTGCTCTTGACGCACAAGAAAAAAACATTTCTTGTTGAAAAGAAATACTGTGTCTTGGGGTTGTGAAGGAAACATCTACTGTCTTGAATAAAACATTTAGGTAAAAGGAGAAATACAGTATTGATGAAAATGCAGATAGCTCATATTTCCACAAAAAATTCTTCAGAAATTATTACCTATCAACATTATGCCTGAACTGAAAGCAAGACTACAGTGTCAGTGGTAACAGGAACCCCAGATGGCTAGACTAGTATTTACTACTGAACAACCCTAGGGTCACTTATTCATTCTATTATTAACAGCTTTGGTCACTCAAATAGTCATACACTTTCATCAGTTTCAAAATAGGAACCAAAGATGAAAAGGAGAGCGCTTCCATCACTTCAAATTTGGTTTCAGTATAACCAAGTCCCATTGCTCAGACACCAAGTCTTAACGATCCACATGCTGCACACTGTCTCCCAGATTCCTGGCCTGGGTTAACTCATGACAGACGATTTTTACCCAGTGTATTCTCACAATTGCCTTCTGGATTCGAAGTGGTGTATTTACAAAAGACGAACAGGTTACATGAAAATTTCCTATCTTATTGAAGTTCTAGTCTTTGGACTTAAGAGTCATCTGTCATCAATGAAAGCACAACTCATACATTGCCATGATTACTACCTGTGCACTTCGCATGTCTCGCGTTCTGACATGGTGTGGTTTTGTCTCCTTACTTTCCATCATCTGTCCTTAGATATATTTTAAACACCTCCAGCTCATGTCTAGGCACAAGGACACCTGAACTGGTATCAGCTGCATACTCAATATTTTTTTTTACTTTTTTTTTTTTTTTTTTTAATGCTATTGATTAGAAAATGCCCATCTGCTGTTTTTCAGCTTTTGAGATTTCAACATTGGTATAGGAGGAACACAGAAAACCATGAAATAGATTTATAGCCTTTCTGCAATACTAACACATTTGTATCATTTGTATCATCCATCTATCAGCCCCAGTTTATTCCAATGAGCATAAGGTCAATATGACTACTACTAGGTTAATTCTGTGCTGCTATATAGGAAAGAAGCCTTTAAATATCAATGGTTAGTGGAGGAAAAACGCTCATGTTAAAAAAATTGAAGGACATACAACAAAAATTGAAGGACATACAACAATTTTCCTGGAGAAGTCAACAGAATAAATAGGATTCCAATACTAATATGTTTGAAACCTTCAAGTGATTTCTAAAATGGAAGGCTTAGACAATTTGGTCTGTTCCATACATTCTCCTGCTGGGTCCCCATAAGCTGCTGCAACATCCAGCAATGTCCTATCTCCTAGCCCATTTTTCTTCCTCCCTCCACCCCCTGTTTTTTTAATTGCTTCCTTGGTGAAGGCTTTGGAAACCTGCTAGACACAGTTATTCTGGAAATACACATTCTTGCCTGGTTGCTGTACCCATGAGTCAAAACTGATTCAGAAAGCTACTGCTGTAGTAAGCCAGTGAACAACTTCAGAGTCAGCAAAATAGCAAAGATTTGCATTGCAAGGGTGGATGAGATTGTCCTTGCCTCGGCTTTCTGTTCTGCAGCCTCTGTGAAGAGCAATGTAGGAGCAAAGGCAGCAAAATGTTTAGGTGCTGCCTCTCTACAGCTTTGTCTAAAACCACACAGGCCTCTCCCTGGCTGTTCAGACCAGGCATCTACTGCAAAAATCTTCCCTCTCCCTCATGTCAGCAAAGGGAGTAACAGATACGCAGACAAAGTTTTCTGTCACATTTGGAAATAAAATGTTTTCAATTGGATGAGAAAATAAGCAAAGTAACTACTGAAAATACTTCAGTGTAGTGCAGATAGTTACAATAACATTTATTTTCAAGAACTGAGTGAAAAAGAGCTAAAATGAGTGCTGGACTACAAACTCTTACACAAACCTAACACCGTCCCTCCAGAACAAGCTGATTATCAAGTTCATTTCAGTTGGCACGGCCTTCCGAAGCCATGGATGAACCAGTCCTCACAGAAACACGTTCACAGACAAATTGCCCAAGTTGTTCAGTGCCGGTTTTTGGCAAGGGCTCCAGCCAGATGGGTTCGCTAATGACTCCTGTAAGGTGCTTAAGTCAGAATCTAGTGTAATACATGACTGCCACGTTTAATTACCCTGTTAATGCAGCTTAATGGAAATTGTTTGGTATGCAAAAGTCAGAGTTTTTGATGAAAAATACAAAGGCAAGCTAATCTTTTTCATTTGAAAGCCTCTATTATTTGCCCATGTGAAACCTTTCCCAAGAGCAGTCATTCAGAACAGGCGCTACAGCAAAGGCAGACATTTTTTCAACTCGCAGAACATTTCTGACCCAACGTGCAATAGCAATGGACACAGAATTTTACTTGCATTGGTTGAATACATTTTTTAAGTATCCAACAATTTTCTTAGGTTTGCTTGAATGCATTCAGTTGCTGAAAGTAAACTGATCTTGAACTATTGTTTTTTTTTCTCTCAGTAGAGTAACTTAAAGATGCTTATTAGCTTCATTTCATTTTGCAAAACTTTACTCTTTTGGTGTAGACTTTAAGCTCAGTACTATACACAAAGCATCTCACACATGCTAATGCTGCAATCAAATCTGCAATTGCAGGCACAAGAAGATGACAAGCTATTTGCTGCCACAACTGCTGTAAAGTAATATGAGAAAACTAGACCCCTTTTCAAAACTGTCTTTAGGATGTATTTTTCTGGAAAGCTGCTTTTTTCTCCTACGTCACAAATCAATGCCTATGAATAGCCAAACCAGCTTTTGTTTCTTGTCCCAGGAAGCTTACCTCCTCAGTTATAGGAAAGGACACACTGAAGAAACTAACTTTGATAACACTGACAATCCCTCATTGGCAAAAAGGGATCATAAGAGCAAGCGAGTTGCACTGTCTCTGGATGGAGAACCCAGAGTGGGCTGAATGGGAACCTGAGCTATTACTGATGACAGTGATTAGACATGATAGATTAATTTAGGTTTAGATTTTTAACATTTATTAAAAAAGCAGGATGTATGTTCATTTCAAATTAAACAGTTAAAAATGTTAAAGCATACAAACAAATCAATTGTGTACTAGCAGCATCCAATTGTTAGAATTTTCTAGAACTCCTCAGTACAGTCTTGGCAAGCTAAAAATATTACAACTTGCAACCAACTGACCTCACCATAGTGCAGATAAAACAAACTTTATAAAAACAACAATTTAAGGTTAAATAAGATTAAATAAAGGTGTTAAATACAAGACACTTGATCAAAGCTTCTGTACAAAGATAAACAAATTTGGCATTGTACAATTGATTGGCTGGCTCACACCATACATGATTCCAATAGTTAAGCAGTTTAACTGTTTGGATGAACATCAACTATACAAAATTAACTGAAGTCGGAAGTGGGCTAACCCCAGTGAGCCATTTACAAGGCATGTCTATTTTAGAAAATCAGAACACTGTTTATATTCAGGCACCATTTGTTCCTGCAAATAAATAATCTCTAATGTATCTGCATCCAAACTAGTGTTAAACACATCAGTGCTAACATTTTATAAACACAGCTTTGTGACTATTCACTATACCTCCATTCTTATTGCTATGACAATGTGGACTGTGGAAATAAAACTACTGTACATACAAAAAAATAGAGCACCTTTTAAACATTAAAGTATATGTCTGGTTATTCTTTTTATCTTACAATACCGAAGCCCAAGCTAATGTAAATTGCTTTAACATCTTCACCAGCGCACCTGAAATGCAGGAACTAAAACCCCAAATATTCCTCTTCAGGCAAGCCCCAGCCAGAGCATCTTCTAAAAATGTCTAAAATGACACTAAGGATTTTTTACATTCATCTGCACACAAACAAATATCTGCTATTCTCTGCCTTCTTCATATGAATTTAAAGATGAATTACCACAATTCTCTCTCCTTTTCAAATGACTAAAGCTGGATAGAGAATGTAGCAGAAACACCTAAAATGGATTGTGAACACAGTGAAATTATTACCCCGCTAATTCAAAAAAATACAGCTGTTACATTGCTCAAGTAAGTATTTTCCAGGGGCCCCATCATTAGGATTTTTTATCTATTGTATTGAAAAACCATTCTGTAAATTTCCTCAGTTGAGCAGCTGCTGTTTGAGATTCCTCCTGAAGTCTCATGTTATCTTGTCTCAGATGTTGTACCTCTGCTTGGAGAACTGCCTTGTCCTGTTTTTCCTGGTTAACAAAGACACAAGTTGATTAAAGTGAGTAGTCGTGATGACAGCATTTATTTTTGTGGTTAATATTTCTGTGCAAGTCATACAGCTATATTTTGTTGAGATCCCTAACCTGTTCTGACAACGACTAAGTTAATTCCCCAAATAGCCTGCAATCACCTCATTCATTCTGAGAAAATACTATAGGCTAAAAGGAAAACTAGATGTTACTTTAAGTATAAAAATTTTCTCCATATAACAACAACAAAAAAAAAGGCATTAAAAGGATAAGAAGTTTTTAGTTAGTACAAGTCATATGTGAGAGCCCAAGTCATAAGGAATTGAATTCAAATACATGTTAAGGAAGAAAAAATATCTGATTTCATAATTTTCCCTTACATGATTATTTTCTTACCAAATCAGGCTCATTTCTACCAGGCTTGGCATTGTCTCCAGCTTAGAAATTATACAGCAAATGAGACACAAAGCAAGTCATTGTTACAGGATCAAAATACCACAAGGCAACAGGGATGATGAATTGGATTGTTAACTACTTGAGATTACTGCCTATGTTCATATCTCTATCCTCTGTTACATCCAAGGTACAATAAATAGAGATAAAGTGCCTCATCCTTTCTGGGGCATGACTATAGGTAGGGTAGGCATTCTGGAGTAAAGATCCATAAACTACTTTACTTTGCCTTGGGGCAGCTTGTTCACATAGCCATTCCAGCAGGACCTTCTGCACCTCTGTGTTCTGATCAACCACTGGGCCTACCATTCATTAATTACACTGTCTAGTTTAACTAACATACTTTTTTCAAGTCCTTGATGAACTCAGCATAAAAAAATAACTATTACGCCTGGAGAGCAGTAATACTGATGATCTTTTACCTTTCTCAGGTCGGTTTGTAGTTGCCGGAGAATGACCTCTAGCTGGTTTACTTTTCCTGTCAGAGTACTCGGAGCGTGTTCCCTGTAAAGTAAACCACTAACTTCACTCTCAGTTAGTTAAAATAATTTTCTCCCCCAACTTTTGCAGCGTAACACTTTCAGTGACAGCTAAGGGAACAAATCTATTTAGGCATAGTTAGGAAAGCACAGACAAAACCAGCATCAGCAAAAGACTATTACTGAACATAAACCCGTTGCTACAATATCTGAAATGTGACACTACCTCTCAAATTAAGCAGAAATTACAATGATTTTAAGAAGGAATGTTTTCAGAATTATTTGCACATACCCTCACTGTGCAAGTCAAATTTGCTGCTAAACAGTGAGCCAAGCACATTTGTGAACAAGCTGCTTTTCAATAAGGACTGCACTAATCTGAAGCAAGCCACAGCAGCAATTATTGTCAACCAAAAAAGCTGTTAAGAGTTCTTTTGTCTGGCCTGCAGTTGTGTCATTTCCAGTAAAGGATAAACCTACGGCTTTATGAAGACAAATATTTTGTTTAAAGGTCAAAACATGAAATATTGCCACAGGTTAATCAAATGCATAACTGAAGGAAAACGCGGTGAATAGCTTCCATTTCCTGTATGGCAATGAGCACTGTGGGAGATTGTTTCATACATGTTATAGGTGAAATTAGCCATGATGTGAATCATTTTGTCTGGAAGAGAGAAGTTTTATACACAAAGCTGAATCAGCTGCTTCATGCAAGTGCACAAATTTGATAGATCTGTTGATGCTAAAAGTGGAACGTCTTTAATAATCTCTTGCAATTTTTGCAATTTTTACTAGGCTGGGGAAAGATCTGGACTTAGAAATCATTACAATAAATGTGCTAAATGTGCTTTACCATGTAAGTAAGTTAATTTGTGTAAAATTGGTTTGAATTAAAATGCAATAGCCTAGCAAGCAAGAAGAATTTTCCCTCTGTTTCTTGCTCTTCCATTCCTGCAACTGAAGAGCAAAACTAACAATAAAATGTGTTTTTCTTTTAAAGTGTGCAAGTGGACAGATACATATACTGCTGAATCTGTGTTTTTAACAGGTATATTCCTCACAGTAGGGAAGATGGGGGGGGGGGGGGGGATAAAAAATCGAACAAAACCAAAACCAAACAAGCAAAAAAAGACAAACCAAAAAACCAACCAAACAAAAACAAAACCGAAAAAACTGAACCCAAACTCCATAAAAACCAAAAAGAGAATAATTTCTCACAGAGCATTAGCAAGAATTTTAAGAATTGGACAGTTTGGCATTAAAATATCCTGCACTCCTCAGTTACAGGTTCTCTTCATTAATTCACCTCTCTATAAAAGAAAATTATGGATTTGCAAGTAGTGAACAGTTGCAAAAGATAGGTAGGAACACCCGTTTCAGCTCTGAGCCATTTGCTGCAGATCAGGTTATTTCATACTATAAGAGTTGAGCTGCTATCATCAGTTCTACTCAAATGAAAATATAGAAAAGCATGACAAATTATTATTGCATAGGAAGGATACAGAGAAAAATCGGAGTAGCTGAAGTTCTGCATCTAACCATAGTCTACATTAGAGGCCTGTTCTAATGAGGGCGCTATATCTGACTATACACTACAAACTTTCTAGGTAGAAGTGCTCAGAGGCTGATTCCAAGAAGCAACATTTTTCATAGTTGAAGACGTGGTCAGTCAGGGTAACAGGTCTCCCATCAAGTACCAGTGAAACACGCAGACAGGCAATTTGATGTGAACCATTAGGAGAAAATCTTTTCTTAAAAGATTTTTGTGAGAAATACACTTTAATTCTGACATACCCAGCAGCCTCAAGGAAATCTTTTCCATCTGTGGGACTCTCATCCAAAGGTAACTCTTGTGTTCCTTCCAAACCCTGAGCTTGCTGCATATCATTCAAGGTGCAAAAAGATGCTACTCTCTGATCTGTAAAAAAGTAACATAAGGATACATTTAAAGCTGGACCTATATACAAAATAAAAGACTATATTACAGCCATTATCCTGGTTCAGTTATAAAAATGGATGTATATTTCTACATCACAGCTTTGAAAATAATCAGCAGATGTAAAGTTTATTCCAACTAGTTGGCTTCCCCACATCTGCATCCAAAGGCAACCCCAAAGCAATTATTTTTTGTGTCTATCAGTAGAGTAAGACAGATTTGCTTGGACCAGTCAATGCTGATATGAACAGTAAATTGGTCTTGATGAAGTCTGCAGAAAACCATTTGAGAATTCAGGGCCACAATCAATGACAACAATAATTCCACAAACAGGTTTGCATCTCCCATGGACTTAAAGCCATCAGATTCCTCAGAAATCTGCACTGTTCGTTTTGTACTGTTTTGCTGTCTCAAGAATTTGCAGAACCTAATGGTAATCTGCGTACTTGAAAAACAATAAATTCACACTCTTTACATCAATTGAGTTTTTGTTATATATATTACTAAGGAATGCTATTATCGACATTGGATTCCACTAGAACACAATCTAACAAGCAGAGATGTAATTACCTATGGATATACAGTGTGGTTGCCAAAATACATCAGTCACCACATAATAGAAGTATGCCATGCAGATCATCATTGCACAGAACAGGAGTAAATGATGCATTCATTAGGATTTAATTTGTCTTCTTTAAAAAAACAAAACATCCATATTCTGCGGAGATCAATTTAACTTATTTCTGTCAAATAAAATCCCATGTCTGTAGGTTTGTATAAATTCTGGTGACAACATGCCTGCCTTGCCCTTTCTCCCCTTGCTCTACCACCCCGCAGGCCCAAAGCTTGCATTATCATGCAAACGTGCAAACATAGGAAATATTAAAGAAAGTTTACAAAAGGCAAAAGTCATCAATCCCAGACCATCACCTAGAAACGGCGTGTGATGACAGAACGGCCCAAATTCTTCATCTGAGTCAAAACCTGGAATAAGATTTAGAATGTTCCTATAAACAAGACAGTCCATCTCCACTGAAGCAGCTGTGGCCCTCACGTACAGTGCACTCAGTGGGATATTCCCCATGCAACCCATGCTGGCTCTCACTTGAAGCCTTGCAATGCCGTTTTTACACAACACTACAGTGAAGCATGAGATATCATGCCCCATGCCTTTAACAGGAGTACCCAGTATTGCGACACAACATGAGAACTTGGCATGATACCTTAAAGACAACCCTTGAAACTATTAGCGCTCAAACAGTGAATACAGGTCAGATCACTTTAACTAGGAAGGAAATTTTGTTTAATAAGCCCTACCAAATAAAAACAGGAAATCACTGGAAGCTCTTTGAAGGGATTTTTTTTTGTAAACAAATAGTTTTAAGGAATAGCAAGGAATGAAAATTCATTCAATAATATAATGAAAAAAGTTGCATGCAATTTTTTGTCCGTTTTTAAAGATCACAGATCATTTCCCCTGCTTTCATCCTTACTTCTGGCTGCTGCCACATCTTGGCAAATATGAACAGACTTTTTCATAGTGCTGACAATATGGTAAGAATTTTAAACACTCAAACAGTGACATCATTCACAGATTTAAAACTCTCTAAGTTGAACAGATTTAATTAGAACATATAAGCAAAAAATAATTTCCCAGATCAAACACAGTATGTAGGCCAGAAACAAGACAGTGTAAGCAGTTTGGAGTTCGTATCTAATCACTAACTTCACCTTTATACTGTTCACCTTTTCATTATCACTTGTTAGAGGAAAACAAAGCCAGCAACAAATGTTTTGCTGTTGCTGTTTTTTCTATGGCAAACAGTTGGTAACATGGGGCATTGTGTCTCAGAGGCAATTCTATTATAATATAATAAATCTCTGTTTTTCTCCCTCTGCTGACTAAGCTTAATTAAAGAGAATTGCCACTTGTCTGGTTTATTTTGTCAGCTGAGAAAACATTTTGTCAGCTTTATCTCCCCAGCAGTATATGAAAGCATCTTTTTCCTGATAGATAAAAACCAGGTTCATGCAGCTGTTAATGAAATCACAGGATTTCATTTTAAAACACAATATTTTTAAATATTTTTGCATTATTTCAACCCACAATAAAAATATAAAAAGATGTTTGCAATGAAGTGTAATGTGTGGATTAACTTCTTCCTTGTGTAATCCCTAACAAATTTCAACTCCACAATTTAAAAGTAACAACACCTGGAGTAGAAAATAAATTGTTAAACCTTTTCTATTTTTCTAGTATAACTTAAATATATTTTTCTGATATTCATATCTTTCTTTACAAAATAGGAAACCATATTCTCACATTCATCAGGTGAGGAATTAAGTCACTATGTGGCCAGTAACAACTAGGGAGTCTCCAATGATATAACATACTATTTAAATTCCTATGTTGTTCTTCAAAGAGCAGTTAGTTCCTCAATTTTCAAAAGCCAGGTTAGCGCCAAACTCATTCTCTGAACAAGATAGTAACACGTGAGTCTCTGTAATAAATACTGTATCAACAAGACCCTGGACTAGCAAAATATTTTGCCTGCTCTCCCTGCAAGTATTCATGCTTAGCAATAGTTTCACCAATTTACTATTTAAATAAGAACTGGTTTTAAACCTGAACAGTGGTGAAGGTTGAATTTGTACTTCAAAACGCAGTATCTTCCTGCTGAGTTTTGGTTCATTTGTTCTTAACAGAATTAGCTTGACTCTATATTCATGAAAATGAAATCAAAGCTACCTTCCACTGACAGTTAATCTTTCAAAAGAAAAATCAAGTGTCTTTCTGGCTATGATGCTGTAGATATAAATTCTGTTTCTTCCAAACCACAGGGACACCTCCTATTCAGTTCAAGTGATATGTGCATGCTAAATGGAAAAACATGCATGTAAATCTCAGAGCTCTCATTTTTATCTGGGACATCCTTTCCAAACCCCACACAGGACCTGAGCATATAAATGTATTTACAAAAACATATTCGTGTTTATGTTAAAACTTTAAGCAACAGCTGACTTGTCTTTGGTCCTCCTAAAATTCATGTCTCACTTTAAAATGACAGAATTGTACAGTTGTAACCAGTAGGAATTTGAATCTGGATTTTCATTGTTCCAGACTACTAACAGAGGCCAGAAAAAAAGCTTCAGACAATTTTGATGTACTGGAAAGCAGAAAAGGCTAAAATTAATATAGCACATGAAGCTGATCTCTCATTATTAAGGCAAAGTCTATTCACAAACATACACTGACATCTGCACTGAAGCAAAAAAGTTACGCATGAACTAGAAATGACCAAACATCAACAAAATATTTTATCTTTTTATTTTTTCTAGCAGTTTAACACACTGATTAAAATAATTATCTGTCTTGCTGAATGCTTCACTTCTTTCTCACTATGTTATGTGTAGCATTACTTGCATTAAGCTATAAAGATTTTTAAATGAAAGATTAAAATAATATTAATTATAGTAGCACAGATGTTCCTGCAAAGATAAACTGGCAGTAAGAAACGCTGCATTCTGATTGGCACTAATAGACATTTATAAAAATAATCTGGATAAAAAGTCAGAAGTTGAAACCACCTATTTTAATGAACTAAATCAGAGACATCAGACGGACTTTCATAGGCTGTTAATGCCCACAGAATTATTTACCAAACACTAAACGGCTATTTTAATGCACAAAAAATCCAGTTTAAGGTAGCACAAATGGTAAAAAGTTCTATTTATAATAACAATTCATATTTATGTTTGGTTCAATTCTCTTCTGCAATGACAGTAACAGATAGTAACAGTATCTGTTGCTTCTCCTTTTATTCCCCAAATAAAAAAAGATCCAAAATTAGCCACCAGCAACATAATACATATGTTGAAAGCCAGTCCTTCTTCCCTAACCTGGAGATCTATTGGAAGGATAATACAAAAAGATAATTAAAAAAATGCATTCTCTTCCATATTCTTGAGTTTTTTTAATTCTCCTTTTTCTATTTTGACATTCCAATTTATTCTGTAAACCCCCATCTTTATCTTTACTCAGTTCAACATGCTTGCTTTTTTTTTTTTTTTGCTTCAACTTCTCATTTTTCATTACCACTGCCCTCCCTAAACCCCTACCTCTTTTGCTGTACAGTCATATGCACCTCTATCAAATTTTTAGTGTTTGCTTCAGGTATGGATACAAAAATATTACAACAGTGTACTCCCAGCATGTCACCTGCTCCTTGGTTACTGCCTCTCTGCTTCTCCCAGCAAAAAAAGAGAAGGGAACTAGAAGTATCCAAACCATGCATGAAAGAAATGGAAGGCTACCCCTCGCTACTGACTAAATGCATGACAAAGGACCTCTGGATAAATATCAAACACTATGTCCTGTGAAGGAAGCAGTGCGAAGACTTAAAATAACATTGCATTGTGTTCCAGCTTATGGACACTGACCCTCAACGAACACAGCTCAAGCAAAACTCCACACTGACGCAGCTTCTGGAGCCTGTGGAGTTAACACCTGCACAGCTCACCACTATGAAGACCTGCCTTAAGAATAACAGAGGATTTTCAGGAAAACTTTGAAGTAAATATTCAGCTTCCCAGAAAAAGCTCTTGCCAAGCAAAAGCAGTGAAAATGACAGGCTCACAAAGTGAAAAGCATTATCACAGAACCATAGACTCGTTAGGGTTTGAAAGGACCTTAAGATCATCAAGTTCCAACCCCCCTGACATGGGCAGGGACACCTCACACTAAACCATGTCACCCAAGGCTCTGTCCAACCTGGCCTTGAACACCGCCAGGGATGGAGCATTCACAACTTCCCATCATACTTTCAATTAAAAAGTACTGGCTTACTCCACTCTCACAGACTACAGTTTAAACCCTACTGTTCTACATAGGACCAAGGCTTCAGTTCAGATAAAAGCTCATACTAATTAATAAACAACCATCAACTGTTTATTTGGGGGAAGGGCAGGGTAGCTAAAAAATGAGACCAGTGGTCTTGTTACACCCACGAGTAAACTCTGAGTACAGATAATGGTAGCAAAAATCTTGCTACTATATTTAATTCTTAATCCAATTAATATCAATATTATAAGCACCTAAAATGTTTTAAGACAGACAGATGAAGGATTGTGAAGCCCATGTTATGGATGTTGAACTGATCAAAATATCTAAGTTGTGAACATACAATCTAGAGACATCGCATGAGAAATTCCCTGATGCTGGAATCAGACTGATAATTCTAATTAATCAGTATTAAGACCTTGTACAAAATCTTGTATCCAGGTTCTAGAATAGAACACAACTTTGAAATACCAGGTTGGCAAAGCCAAACTAGAGAACAACTCTAACACTAACTTCTTCAATTAGTATTAAAAAAGTCCTATCTGGTTTGTGTTCCTTTTTATTGAAGGTTCAGGGGGGTGAAGGGTGTTTATTTGGGATTTTTTTCTGAGACTGCCCTATGTAAATGTTATCACATTTTTACCCAGTTCAACAGAAAGATCAAAGCAGTTTTACATTCAGAAGTGGGTGAACTTTAGAACTATCCACCCTCTTTTCACACCAATATAATGCAGAACAACAATTCCAAGCTATTTTTAAATAGTAAGCTGAAGCAACTCCTCAGTCGACAACATTAAAATACATAGGGAAGCTGCATCTGCTAGTTCATATCCAGCATATTCACTCTCAGTGATTTTTTTATGACATGCCTATCAGTTATTCTTTTTAAATGACATTCAAATTGCAAGATGTAAGATAGAGAAAGCTGAACCACAGCTTAAAAATACAATTTCTTGTAAAAAATCAAATTGCAGTACTGTGAATTTAGTCAAAACATTTTATAAATCCTCTAACATACACAGATGTCTCTACTGCAGAGTCCCAAACAGAAAAGGATTAAATTCCTTCATAAAAAATTAGATTATTATTTACTACTCAAATTCTTACAATACTTAAAAAAAAACAACCCAAGAAACAAAACCCAAAACAATGAACAATGTTGGTTGATATTTAATGATCACCTGCTAAAAGCTCAGCAGTGTTGCAGGGACTGTGAGAATGAAGACCTTGCATCACTGTAGGAGAGGATCTGGTTCGAGACCATCTTAAGAACCTGAACGTGCACAAGTCCATGAGTCCTGATGAAATCCATCCGCGGGTCCTGAAGGAGCTGGCAAATGAAGTTGCTAAGCCACTGGCCATCATATTTGAAAAGTCATGGCAGTCAGGTGAAGTCGCCAATGACTGGAAAAAGGGAAATATAACCCCCATTTTCAAGAAGGGGAAAACGGATGACCCGGGGAATTACAGACCAGTCAGTCTCACCTCTGTGCCTGGCAAAATCTTGGAGCAGATTCTCCTGGAAGGCATGCTAAGGCACATGAAAATCAACAAGGTGCTTGGTGACAGCCAGCATGGCTTCACTAAGGGGAAATCCTGCCTGACCAATTTGGTGGCCTTCTATGATGGGGCTACGGAACTGATGGACAGGGGTAGAGCAGCTGACGTCATGTACCTACAGCTACAGGTTGGGCAGAGAAGAGATTCAGAGCAGCCCTATGGAGAAAGACTTGGGGGTGTTGGTTAATGAGAAAATGAACATGAGCCAGCTTCAGTGCGCACTCACAGCCCAGAAAGCCAAACATATGCTGAGCTGCATCAAAAGGAGCGTGACCAGCAGGTCAAAGGAGGTGATCCTGCCCCTCTACTCTGCTCTCCTGAGACCTCACCTGGAGTATTGTGGGCAGTTCTGCTGTCCTCAACATAAAAAGGACATGGAACTGTTGGAACAAGTCCAGAGGAGGGCCACGAGGATGATCAGGGGACTGGAGCACCTCCCATATGAAGACAGGCTGAGAAATTTGAGGCTGTTCAGCCTGGAGAAGAGCAGGCTGCGTGGAGATCTCATAGCAGCCTTCCAGTATCTGCAGGGGGCCTATAAGGATGCAGAAGAGGGACTCTTTATCAGAGAGTGTAGCAATAGGACAAGGGGTAATAGATTTAAACTTAAACAGGGGAAGTTCAGGCTAGATATAAGGAAGAAGTTCTTTACTGTGCGGGTTGTGAGGCACTGGAACAGGCAGCCCAAAGAATTTGTGAATGCTCCATCCCTGGCGGCATCCAAGGCCAGGTTGGACAGAGCCTTGGGTGACATGGTTTAGCGTGAGGTGTCTCTGCCCATGGCAGGGGAGTTGGAACTTTATGATCTTAGGGTCCTTTCCAACCCTAACTATTCCACAATTCTAACAAACAATAAAAAGTTTCTGTCTTGGTCTCACACCATCAATTCTTCAGCATTATCTACAGATATATCTATGATTTTTCCAGTTAAAATGCAACAAGTGAATACTCATCCTCTGTAGGACAGGGCACTGTGGGTAGTTATGTTTTTCTACCTCTCTCTCAAATTCAAATGGTAATGACATTCACATAACACTTAATAAAGTGAAATTATTTTCATTACAACAGTAAGTCATAAAATAATGAAAATCTGTTGAAGTTTTCAAAGAAATCTAAAAATACAGGAGCATAACTGGTACCGAATGACCATTTAGTAAGTTTACCTCAAAATTTTTATTAACATTGAAAAATATTCTTCAAGTACAAAGTTACAGTTAGTCATTTACTGATCCAAATTCATTTTCAGTTAAGATGTCAACAGCAAATAGCAGGATATTCCCTGAGCAATCAAACATAGAAATGCATGGTTGTCAGATACTCAGCGTCACAGTACTTCCTGCCAGCTACAAGTCAGTGACCTAACTGCAACACCCCTCAGAAACAACAAAATGCAAACATTCAACTGCATATATCCATATATACACTCAAACCAACATCCACCTTTCTGCGCTTATACATTATGTGTAGGTTTAGCTCTCAGAGAAGCAAATAAGATTTTTTTCCTACTTAACTTGGTCTTACAATTTAAGAATTGAATAACCTTGGTCTACACCTTGCACCCTAAGCTCTGCTACTGGAAAATATGGTGTACATTTTTGCTGTTTTTCAAGGGCTTATAATGAAAACTAAGAGGGACTGCAACATCATCTGGACTACAAATAAAAGTTGACAAGCACAATACAATAAACTCAGGGAAGTGTTACTTCCAGTTTCATTTTAAACATCTAAATTAAATGCTTTGAATCTCTCCTTCACCTGATTTATCCAACTGATTACAGAAGGAATTTAGGCCCATAAATGGATGAACTGTATTAAGACAGATACTGAAAGTATCATGAATACCCACATTTTCAGTGACAATATTCCACACTGAGTAGCAATACTGCCAGAAGAACTCAAAAGCTACAGAGGCAAACACTGAATTTTTGTAATTCAAAACGTGGCTATACGTTAAAAAAAAAAAGTGTACTGAACATTAATCTTTATTTAAATTTTCCTGTTACCTTCAAACGCTCGTGCAGCATCTACCAGGTGAGACCAGTCTAGCCCTGTGGCAGTGTCTGGCAGGGGCATCAGGCCGGGATCATTGAATTTGGCTTTATCAGATAAGGACCCATCTGAGAACCAGAATTCATCTAAACAATAAACACAATAATTAGTCTTCCTATTACAATGATGTACAATTAATTTTGAAGCTATTCTAATGAAGTGTAAAAAAATCTATCTGCAAAGAGCACTTATTTCTCTTGTTTCTGTCTTTTCCTGTTCAATACTCAGTATGGGCAGAACAATATTTAAACTTCATCAGAGTTAAGACGGGAAGGGTTTCTAAAGGGTTTTTTTTTTTTGTGCCAGTTTGCACATGATGTGTCCTTCACATTTTCATGTGAATGCTGTGCGAGTAGGCAGCATCAGTTAAAGCATACCATATTAAACCTGAGCACTGAGCAGAAAAGTTGCTACACATAGTTACATTTTTAAGAAGGCTGTGAAACAACATACAAGATGTTCACCTGCAGAGTTTTATCCTGAAACTTAAATAGCGCAGTTCCAGAAGCAATTTAAAAATATCACCTGCTTTTCTTTTAATGCATTTGTTAAGTTCTAGACTATATGCAAAACTCACTTTCACACTGAAAATATTACCCTATTAGTTTAATATTTGTAGCTATATATTTGAGGACATAATAAGACTTGTGTGCCAATTGCTAAGCTCCAGAATGATCTGCAATACATTACATGCTGTAGATAAAGTGTGTATTAACTGAAATGCATACACGATAAAGTTAGTTCAAACACAGTTTTCAGTTATGCAGAAAGGTACCATGAACATGCATGTTAGTAGAGGAAATGCTAATTTTCACAGTTATCTTAAGCAGTTTTACATTTTCTGTATTTATCTATAACAATCTTCATTCTGACCAGTGCAAACACATTAAAATTAACACTGCTGAATGAGCACACTCAGGTTCTTAAAACTGAACATAAACCAAATCCATTATTTATAGTCACATTTCATCTTAACCATAATGCTAGTGATACAATACTGTACTGTTATTACATAGTATAGCAAAGAAAAATATGAAATTTTGCTTCAGACATTGCTACTCCTATTAAAGGCTGAAATAGTAACTTTTCCTCAAATACTTCAGAATGAAATTTCCATCTAGCTATTCCAGTGATTCAACTCTAATAAGGAATACTTTTTTTCCCCCCCCAGGAAAAAATCAAATTTAAATTAAAAAAAAAAAAGAAAAAAAAACAAAACAAAAAAAGGAAAAAATGCATTTAAACAATCAGAAAATATATTTGAAGATAATGGCATCTTGTCATTGTCTTGATACCAATAAAAAAGAACACCAAAGTCCATTTGAATAAAAAAGATTTCTGACGTAAAAATACAAAAGCAGTAGCCTGTTACATGTGTTTTACTGCATGAAGCAATGACCAGAGCATACTACATGCTTTGCAGAAAGCTTGTTTTTTATTTTTAAGAAGCAAAATCAGGAACATTAAAGTAGGTTTGAAATCCTCTGTCAAAAATTAGGAGTCCAACAATGCAGAAACAATGCAGAAGAGGTAGAAATCCTACCTACTATGGTATTTATCTTGTTCTACAATTTATCTGAAAGATGCAGTACTGCTATTGGAAGTGGCCTGAAAAACCTATGTAGAAATGTCTTTTTAATACCCACTCTTGTATGCAAAAGTGGCTGTTATATGAGGTGGAAAAGTAATATACAAATATATTCTAGCCATACATCCGTGCTGAGATTTTATTTTCAGTTCCTTATAAACATACATGAAACCTGAACTAAGGTTACCTTGGGGTGCAAGTACACTGCAAGCTCAAGATAGAACAGTCTGAACTTTTGTATATGACCTGGGAATTATAAGAACCTTGTTTATGCAAGTACAAATGTTTTATACATCCCTGTTGTGGAAAAATAGACAGAATGCCTTATTTGAAAGGCTGGCAAGCCAGCTTTTGGTTCTAGACCAGCAGGGAGGCCCTAAGGGACAGCCTTTGCTTTTGTATGATCAGTCTACAGAAGCTGATTGTGAAACCTGTCAGGAAGATGCCTGTTCCCAGTGAGATTCTGCTGGCGTTCCAAATTAAAGTGTAGGAGTGATATATTCACCAGTAGTCATCCTTCATTATGCATTGTCTTTCTGAGAGCCTTAGGGTGGATCCTATTTGCTCCTGCATAAGGCTTGACAGAGCAACTCAACTGCAGAAAGCCTGCCAGAGTAGAGGTTTGAATACTGATAGCTCTGAAAATGCAAGTGCTCCTGCTGATGGCTGAAATTATAAGCAGAATAACTGAACATGCATGAGTATGCCACCACAGAATAATTCATTTTCATTATTACATTATGTGTCCTTGTGCAGTGGGGGTGAGAAGGGAAGGAAAAAGAAAAAAGGGAAATAAAATAAAAAAAAATAAGGAAAAAGAAAAAAAAAAGCTCTCTAATGATATAGGCCTCTTTGTACCTTTGAATTTCAGAGAATAATGTTTGTATTTCAGGAATGCTCTGGGTGAGATGAATTATTTCTAGCCCCCTGTATTTGCATTTCTTCTCTGTTCCCCTGGCCTCACTGTTGCCTCCACTTTTCTCTGTACGTCTGCCACATCAGCAGCTGCAGGCTGCCTGTTGTCTTCCTTTTTCATCTGTGCAAAGGTGGCATGTTATGCCTGAGCAAGCCCATCTCTGTGTGTCCAAGAGGCTATGCCTAATCTCATAAATCTCACTATTTTCATAGCCCACAAGATTGATCTTGAAGCATCAAAAAATTATCCCTTATTTCCTTTGAGAAAACAATTTCAGTGTTATCTTTCAGTTTTAAAGAGTATTTTATTTGCTGTACTCCTTTTGGCACAAAACAATTGATCTCGTGCTTTCTGGTCCTTTTGGTTATGTCACTTCCTACACTTAGGAATTTTCTTTATCCTTATTATTGATACATAAAGTATAAAGCATTTTGAAGAGTCCTTATTTTCACCAAAATTACGTGGTCAGTTCAGTTTCCAACAGAGCTCCTGAAATTGACTATCATTGGTCCCATACAGCTCTGCATTCAGAGAGTAACTAGTTATACTGAAAGAAAAAAGATTCACCTGACTTAACCTTTTCTACTTCCAAGACAAGTATCCTGCTTCAGTTGGAACTGTTACTTTTATGCAGAGGCTGTACATCATGAAAAAATACCTGCTAAGTACTCCTCACCTACTGTGCTAAAACTAGACATATCATTTAACAAGTAGATTATCTCAAAAGATGCTGCAGCAGAATGAATATATCAAATTATATGCAGACATAAATCCCAGTGTCTGCTTCCTGTTCTTTCCTGCAATCAGCAGTTGTATCTCTATAGTCCTCTTAAACAACAGCTGCCTGCCAAACCTTTCCCTTTTCAGTTATTACCTAGGGTTGCCCAAAGTCCCCCTTCAAAGATGCCAGCCTGTTAGTAGAATTTTTTATGGACATATGTTCACATTACCATTAGAACAGTAAAGATGTGATCCCAATAACTACTTTTCCCTTCCCTTTTGTTATTGAAGATAGTCTCATGTTCTGATATTCACTGTGTAAGAGTCTGCAACAAGCAACATATATACTTCTTCGGTTGCATTGTATTACTGAATCAACAGCCCGTATTTGCTTACTGAAAAACTGACTTCCAAATTGTTCACTTTGCACATCATCGATGCACAGTGATGCTCTTTCATCAATATTGCTTTTTATCAATTAGGTTAGTTTTGGATTGAAGCTAACTGTGGTTGTAAGCCAGTTTTAAGATGGACTTTCTTCTAATAACACAGTTACACGCATATAGTTGCACTCCTGGCAACCTTCATCCCTATGGCATGTAAAATCAGAGAACTTTCAGAACTTATATCATTGCAAAATAGTCCCTTCCTTATGACCTTCCTCACTGCAAGAATCCTGCACCTTGCTCCTTTCCTCACAGCACAGTACAACATGCCAGTGTACCACTTAGGGCAATTTTTCTTTCCCTTTCCTTTTTGTGCTTCATAATAGGAGTGGATCACAGTTCCTGCAACGTCAAACTACCTCCCTGTGTCTTCCTGGGCTTCTGACTTGTGTTGTTAGTACACTAGTTCTGTATCAGTGGTTCTCATTGTTTTCATTCTTTTCCTTTGCCATGAATTTGCAAGATGGGGATAGATTTGTACCTGCAACTGTGTATGGCATGCTAGAATCACTCAGCATGAACAGCACCGTCTCAGTTAGTGAATTGTTAATGTCCCCAAGGTAAAATTCCAGAGTTCTCAGCTACATGAGTCCACCTTTCTGGTTTAAGTTAAAAATAAGATATAATGAAATAAATCTTCCTACATCTGTGCACTGTGTGCAATCAAGAGCACTCATCTGTCAGAGCTTGCATTTCAGACTTTACTGAAAGAAACTCTTTTTTCACTTCACTTCCCTCAGTGATAAAATAAAAAAATCCTATAGCTTCATTTTCTCATCTTCTTCCTACAGTCAACATCACACATAGTTGAAG
This sequence comes from Pezoporus wallicus, assembly GCF_028554395.1. Classification (NCBI taxonomy): domain Eukaryota; kingdom Metazoa; phylum Chordata; class Aves; order Psittaciformes; family Psittacidae; genus Pezoporus; species Pezoporus wallicus. The sequence goes on from NW_026637663.1 coordinate 9,402,503, forward strand.
TTTCCATATTCGCATGGCTGTTTTGTCTGATAACTTTGATTTCTCAGTAAACTGAAATCCTTCAAGGTTGCCTATTACGCTTTGGTTTTGATGTTGCCTTGCTTACCTATTAATCACACTCTTTTCCTCGCTAGATGGGTCTCACGAGACTTGGTGCTGCCACAATATTTCATGTACCCCATGCTAGGTAATAACATGCAAGAACATATGTATCTTTCTAAAATTAATTCCAGCCAAAACCATGCTATTTCCACTGACTTCTGTACACATTAAATGTCAGTAAAATTAAAATGTTTTAAGATCACAAACATATGTATTTTACTAAAGTCATTACTATGACAGTTAAGAATCTTGATATCTGAAACTGCAACCTCAAGCTAAAATTATAGACATAAAAAATTCCTCTCACATCACCACGGCTACAGAATGTAAATACCTACGCACTGATTATAAAAACCTTCAAGTTTTTATATAACAAGAGCAGAAGTTAGTTTCTAATATGGAGATACTGACTAACCTTATTTTGAAAATAAAGGTGGGCAAGTCACAATGCGTTTATTTTCAGAGTGTAATTACGGCTAATCAATTAAAAGCCATCATCAAAGATCCTGTATCACTGGAATTGAAAGGCACTTTTATAATACGAAGCCAAGGCAGAAAATAGAGGTTGTATATGAAAATATCATCACCATATCAGCTCCATTTTGACTGACAGGATCTAGTTTCATGTTTTTTCCCAGCTACGTGTATAAATAACTTTCTGTATCTAAGAAGCAGCAAGAATGGAAAATAAGGTGTCTAAGACAGACCTAACACACAAACCACTAAAATCTCACTGCTGGAGAAGCAGTATACAACTTGAATATACACCATTAATTGCCTTGTGTCAATCTCCAGAACAAAAGCACGCTTAAGGTTTGATGCCACTGCACATTTACAAGAATGGCTCTAAAACACAGGCCTAACATAGTAAAAGAAAAAAATACAGTCAGGATACCTGATTATATGTAACTCCCTCACAGACTACAAAATCTACTGAATTAGTCTCAAATGAAACAAAATGGGTCTTCATTATCTGTCAGTAAAAGCAAAGGAACTTTACATATTAAATTTTTAGTAAAGAGTTTCATTCTGATAGAAGAATATATTTAGAACAGCAAAAGGTACACCAAGCATGCATTCCCATCTGAAGCAGGAATTCAGCACTTGTCTGCCATACCAGTTCAAAATTAACCAGTCATTAATGAACACTACTTGGCCTCATAGCTGAGGCCACTATAACTAGAAAAGTGTTTTGCATATAAGGCTTACTTCTGAAAGTTAGCAAGTGACTGCTGCTTCCTGAAGGACACAATGAATGACAGAGCCCTTTTTATTACCAAGTCATCTGTCTGCATTCTCTCTGGACATGTGCCTACAGAAGCCCATAACACTAAGAAATCCACCCACAGCTTCCTAAGTATGGACTTCACAATTACTATTTCTTTAAATTGTTCTACCGTTCTTCTGCACTGCAGTCAGCTGTGATGCAATATTAAAGTAGGTAAGAAAAAATGTCTTTTTAACTGTCCCATTCCCTCCTCCCAAGATTGGGTGTCGTCTATAGGTCAGCCTAAAATAATTGAAAAGTAAAGAGATACAGCATTTTCATAAAAAACGATTCACTTTTAATAAGTAAAAATACTGTTATGGAGCCTAAATATAGGGATCCAGATACGTAGATTTGAACTGTGGTATATAAATATGTATTTTTTTTTTTTTTTAGCTTTTATAACAACAAACTTTAGAGTTTATCACTTCATACTGGAATTATTGCAAGGTAAGCATATAACAAAGATCTCACTTATGGAGATCTCATAAGAGACACCTTCATACAATAGCTTTAACTTCGCACCCCAGACTACTTCTTTTTCTGACATTAATAATGAAGTGTTATTTGCAAAGGTTTACTAACGTCAAAAACAAAGAGTATCAGCAAATTCAGTTTTGAAACTGGAGGCAACAACATAAACTATTGCACATTTCCCTTTAAGATGCTACCAAAAGGATCATCTAAATAGAAGTTGTCCTGTTTAGCTGTTATTTGAATGTACATAAAAATAAACAAAACAGGCCAGCTGATCTTAATTAGGTCACCACTGGAAAATAAAATGATAACAAGAAGTATCTTCAGACAAATGTTTGTTTCCTGTCATCGATCTCATGAAAGTATTTTGTGCAGTAAAGTGAATGCTGTCTCCAAATATGATAAATCTGTGTTGATCACTATGGCAAGCATAAGCACGTACCGCTGACCAAATGCTTTTTCACCAGGCTAACTAGAATGATGACTTGACATTTCATAATTTCTTAATATTTGGTGATTTGTTTATTACAAATATGCCAAACTCAGCAATGACAGCAGCAACCACTTACTTCTCAGATTTCCCATTCCAGGAGTCAGGCCCATTCTGGGAGGCAACGTGCTGTGATATGGTGGAGTAGTGCTGAATAAGATATCATTTGGCAAGGCTTGGTCTAGCATTGAACTTCGAGAGCTAGCGTATGAAGATCCTCTTCGGTTGCTACATATACTCTCATCAGATAAGGTACGATAAAGTGTCCTCCGTGGAGAAAGGTTTCCATAGAATGAAAACTAAACATCAAAATACGAAGATATAAGAACACATATTACTGGTTAAATAACTCAAGTGATCACATCCCATCATCAGCTCTTGGGAGTGTTTTTCTAGGCAGGCACTGTGGAATTCTTGAGCTAATACAGAAGATCAGAGATTTGTTCCACCATATCAGATCTACCGGGGCCTCAAAAGAGTTACTGAATTGGATATTCATATTTCCTCTTGATATTTTGGAACATATCACCATGAATGAATCAGATACTGTGTCGTTTTATTAATTCTGAATTGTTAAATGAAACCTCCATGGCCTTATGACAGCAATGTTTTCCAGAAATATATATAAGGTTACCAACTCTGTTAACATTTGTTCAAGTATATACATAGAACTCTGATTTTTATTTGAAATGACTATGCTTTAATGTTAAACATTCTAAACTGATATATCCTGCCATATAATTCACTGGATGACAAAAGTGATTTGAGACACTACATCTCACCAGATATCATGAAATAGCTTTAGAAAACAGGGTAACAGAGTTAAGTGAAAACTGTTTCTGCATTTAAAAAAGTTACTGAAACCACAACCAAATATCTACAGGAAACAAAATGTTGCTGTACTCTAAAACTGGGCCATTCCATGTCATCTGTCATTCTTCAGTACTGCAAATCCAGTTATTCTTCACATCTACATAGGTCAGTTATTGCCTTAATTATTTTAACTGGTTCGTCCTGCATATAACAGTTCAATGTCCTGTCTTGTTTTCTTTCTGAGTTGCACAGTCCTTATACAGAATATATGCTTAAGAGCAGTAGCTTTTTAAAACAGTGAATATAGCATAGACTTAAACAGATCTACATTGTTGTATTTCTTACAACTTGCTCACTGATGAGTACTTCTACACCGAATACATAGAAATGCTCAATCATGTCACAAGCCACAGTCTTTACAAAATAATTTAATACACTTCATAGTGGTAGTTCAGGAAATCATCTATTTTGAGAACAATACAGGACATGCTCAATTGTTAGAATGCTTAACTACATCCCAGAGAAAATTAGGGGAGATATTCAGATTCCAATCTAGGAAAGCATCAAAATACTACATCAGTTCTAGAGATCTGCCTGAAACAGATATGGGCCATGGGAATAAACATAATCTAAAACTTTATTTTAACACATGTAAAATGAGCAATAGAACAGGCATAAGCAGCATCCCCAAATGACTGGACAGAGCATCCTTAAATGAATGTATTTATGGCATTCTTCTATAAGCAGTGATTAAAAATTACCAAAAGACCCTGAGTTTAATTAGGGACCACACTGGACATAGGGTTAAAAACCTCTACCCTCTGAATCAAAGGGTCTCCAGTCCTCTTTCCTGGATATTCCCAGCAAGCATCTTAATGCAATTTGTGGCTGTTACTTAAGTCTCCTCAACATTATATTGCATCTTCTATCCATAAAGATTGTTCACTAGCCATACATGTTGAATGTTAATTGCTGGAGCTTTACAGAGTTTCCCTTCAGAGTGCAATAAAAATTAAGCATTACCTAGAGGGCTCATTATTTCCTCAGCTACACAGAAAGTAAAACAGAACCAAAGAAAAAACGTGATTTGGTTCTATAGAATCTTACATATTCAGAAAACTCCTTTCTGACTTTTCTGTTAAAGGCAACTGATGTACCTCTGAAGGCATAATCAAAGACTATACTGCCGAGTCCTATGGCTGGGGAGCCCCTGCGAGTCGGGGCCCATAGCCCCTTCTCACTTAGTGAGCTTTTGTTTGGGTGTCTTGCAAGGGGAAGAGGACAGTAATTTAACGCAGGATGCCACACTTCCTCAGACCTTGTTATTTAGGAAGCCAGAACCATTGACAGCTCTTGAAATCATCACAAAAAAATAATTATCAATCAAATTATAAAAATCTCTAGGACATTATTCATGAAAATTCAAACACATGTAATGTATACTTAACATTCTGCATGCTAAAAATATATATATGATCTGAATTTTAAATTCAACTCTGACTTTAAGAGGATTCCCATGTGTTACTTTTGTTCAGACATGATGATTATGCTATTTAGCACATTGTATAAACACAGTGGGTTAGGAGAGCATAGAGTTAATAGCAAAGTGTGACAATTATCTCAGGTAATATAATTGCTTTGTGCTTTATTCCACATTAAGCACAGAATTCACAATCATTTAATACTTTGGGGAGTAGTGTATTTTAAGTTCTCTATCCACTTTTAAATATTACTGATTGCCTTCATACTATAAAGATTAGATGTATGTTCTCCACTAGCACTTGCAATTATGCTTTTTGAGCAGTTGCCACTGGTACCCACATAAAATAATGTTTCAGACTTCAAACAGAATTGTTCGTACAGGGCAGGGGAAAGCAGGCTACTTTTATTCATGTGCCTTAATATCGTATTAGGTGCATAAATTTAGGCATCCAATCCTAAAAATGTTACTTTTAGCCTTTCAAATTATAATTAGGTTGCTCAACCTGCACTGGTTTCTGCTCAAGCTAAGCAAATATATGTTTAAACAAATACTGTATTTCAGACTTAATCATTAAACTAGAAATCATTTCCATATTGTGGGAAATCGTATTTTGGGACTTACGGTCAGAATTTGTAACAAAACCATGGAATATATCTTGCTTATACGAAATGATACTGCCTTCTCTATACCAATTTGGGGAATACCAGAAATTCATTTCTAAGTTTACTTTATCTGAGATACACAGAGTTGAAGAAAGTAGCTAACCTTTCTTCGCCCCTCCTCCATAGGAAGGCTGTCTGGCAGCATCAACTTCAGAAAATCTTCTTTGGACAAGACTTGCTGGCTTTCAACAATAGCATTCCTTGCAGAAGTTTGGAGTGGACTCGATGCAGACACAGCATCAATATCATCATACACTCTGTTGAGACAATTGGTGTGTTAGCAAGAGAAGCAAGAGTGCTCTTGGACTTGAAATATTGCATTCATTTTCTGTCACAAAGTAAAAATTGTTAGAGTTATCTCCTGACATAGCACACTTTTATTTAGAACATTTTTTATATCATTTTCTATTTATGAAAATGTGGGTCCAAAATAAAATTCTTAAACCACTGAAAAATCAATTTTAGGAATTCTAAGGAACAATTTATAAAAGCAGAATGCTTGCTTTTCCTACTTTGCCTCTTTCTGTTTTACACACCATACTTCTCTATTGTTAAAGTTGTATTCATATCAACACTTCCAATAGTTCATCACGAAATGTTTTAACTTTTACTTCCTTATCAAACAAGAAAATCAATATTTTATAGTGTGATAATGTATCCAGCATCACAATCTGGCAAAATTACTATGGTCATCAATGGCAACGTTTAAAGTGTGTAAGTGCATTGATAATTGACTGTGCCATTTGCCAAGTGAAACAGCAATTTCATAAAGCTCTTTAGATAAATAAAACAGCTGTCTTCCTTAACTACCAGCATATAAAAAAAAAAATCTATTTACAGTCAACAAAAGACTAAATGAATTATTATCTTTCAGCTTCCTTCCAGTGAGAGAAAGAGAATTTTTAACAGGTTTACTCTGGAAATGCAATCAAAAGAACTAGAGATTCCCAATCACACAGAACATACATTCGAAGTCATTACTTACTGCCAAGTGCAGCATAATCAGTGACTCTGTCTTCAGCAGAGAGGAAACAAGCTCTGCTACAGTAAAGTGTAATTCTCAGTGAATTATATCCTATAGTGGCACAACATTCAGCAATTGACCTGATTTTCATCATCACTGCTAATTAGAGATGTTAATTTATTTCAACATAATTATCCTCAGAGAGATATTTCTTCTCTGTGATGTATAGAAAGCTTTCCTAGAAAGAAAGAGGTGAAGCAATGCTGTACACCATGGAAAAATCTGAAAATATTTTCTGATATAGGAACTGTTGCCGTATTAAATTAATTTTTCTTAAATAGTACTAGCTCTTGAAGATACTAAGTTGCTGCGGCTTCAGTTTAAATACCATGATTAATTTTTAAATATTCCACTCAAAACAAAGAGATATTTTCATGAGTCTATCAACTTCTAAATGCAAAAACTTGTGGGAACCAACAATTCCACCTTTTAAGTGAAAATACTACAACCAAAAATTTCAAGAAATTAAAACACTTGGGGGGGTTTGTGCGGGTGTGGGTGTGTAAAAATTAAATCACCAGTACAGCACAAAGAAACAAATAACCAAGACACGAAGTTAGTAACATCATCTGCTTTTGAAAATTAGGAACTTAAGAGCTTAACTTTAGGATCATATTTCATAGCACATTCTAGTTTATATTTTTAAATGTGAACCTTGCCATAATATGCATATATATGCAATATGAGATATCAGATGCAAATAGCCCACTCCCATTAAACAAAGAGTAATCCCATATTAAACATTTGAAAATCAGATACTGCATGCCAATTTATGGAGATGTACAGGGCTGACTGATTTACTGATAGAACTGCATGGCTTAAGCACAAAAAGAAAGCTTCTTCTGAGAAGAAGAATTTGAAGCTAACAAAAATTTAAAGGTTAGTTTTAAACAGCAGTTTCAAACATTACTGCTACAGCACTTGGAAAGCACCATCTCTATCTGCATTTAAAATACTGCTTCTTTTCCTTTAAGTGCAAGTCTTTTTCTTCCACCTCAGATGTACACACATCTGATGAGCTATTCCTGTGTTAAGCTGTACATTTAGCTGTTTGTTAGAACTGCTCTGAGTATTTTTGCCTAAATGACACATGCTACAAAAATATGTAGTTTTATTGAAGCCTCCGTATTTTGTAGTCTCATGAAAAGAGTCAGATACAGCCACACTTAATCTTTTTCTTGTGGGGTCTTAACTAGCAGTTTGTGTCTGTTCATGAAAAAAAAAAGTCAGAAAAACATACCAAAGAACCACTGAAATATCCCCAACTGGCACTATTAAAAAAAATTATCTACCATAGATCACTGATACGTTTATGGTAACCTCTCTCACCTGTAACGTATTAGTCAATGTAATTGGCAACAAGGTAGCAAGGTTTAATACAGAAACATTTGGAAGCGAACTTTGTTTAACTGAAGTTGATGAAGATTTGTAGGAAAGGTCTTTAAGACATTAATAAAATTGTAAATTTGCAATTGTCTCTTAGAGATTCAAAATGGAAATTCAGGATGTCTGACACAGCCATACACACTTTCAGCAACTTCTGTCAGCTTGCTTTATTTGACAGATGGGAAAATGGTGCAGCTGGATAGAACAGAGAAGATAGCATCCTATGCAGTTATTGTCTTTCTTTTGTTTGTTTGTTTTTATCGTATCTTTGATACATAAAGGTACAGAAAAAAAAACCCCACAAACATTTAAAAGTGAAGAATTTGTAATTTTTTATTTCTATCCTATTTTAAAATTTATTTTCATTGCCCTTCTTCCCCAATAAAATTAAACAGTTCTTACTCATGGCACTCAGAAACTTCAGATTCTTCAGGTGTAGGACTTCCTTCTGATTTTTTCCATCCAATGACATATTTACTCACTGCTCCTTGTCTGTGATAAGGTTTTGAAACTGACCCAGAAATCTGTTGGCTACTACTCTGCGACACTATATAGACTTTAGAGGTGTCTAGGGAGCCGCTCTTTTTAGAGCAATGGGTTGATGGGCTTCCTGAATGATGTGAGCCACTGAAAAAATAAAGAAAAACAGACAAAAGCAAAAATGAAATCTGCCATACAATAAATAAGAAATGCTTTGCAGCAATAATTCTGAAGTTTTTTTCAAGGTTAAAATCAAGGTAGCGATATTGGTACAGTAATTTTCTACAGATAACTTCCACTAGACCAGGTTGCTGAAAGCCCCATCAAACCTTGCCTTTCATTCAGTAGAGTTAAGAATTTAATATTAACAGAAGTAAATTTCACTTCAACAAAAAGAGTCCTCTGGATAATTTTAATAGCTGCTTCTATTATGAACAGTCTCTTCTATTTCATTAGAAGACACTAATGAAAGCTTTTACTGAAGACTCTCAAAATTATTTAGAATTAACTAAATCAAACACTTCCTTGAAGAATTAATCTCTTCTTTTCATTTGGAGGAGAAGTAAGCAAAACATTCAGAAACCAAGAGCCTTGCCTAATATCAGAGGCTGGAACCTGAAGCAGCCTCTGCTTTCTTTGTTGGTTTACAAACACAAAACACAATGCTATCTTTTAATTTAATCCCAAAAGCACTGAACTAATTCACAGAGGACTAGAAAGTGCTGCTGAAAGTGTATCAGACATTGGTACTTTGCTGTCCACGCAGTGTCAGGTACAAGCAATGCATATGCATGGATGTCATTAGATCAAATTAAAATGCCTATTGTGGAAGAGAGTTGAATGAGTAAGGTAATGGATTAATAATTTCGGTCACAGTCAGGATGCACATTTAATCTTAAACCAACTTTATTTTCTCTCTTCTCTTCCCAAAAAGTAGAAATGAGATTATGAGGTTTGCAGGGAAGAAGTGATGTTATGAGAATTTTTGCTTCCTATTGTTGCAAACATGCAAATAAATTATGTAATGATGTGGTGCAAGAACATAATTCAGTTATGAAAAATTGAAATTTAAAGAAGAAGCAAACACTGAAGCACAATGTAAAATACGTATCAGATTGACAGCAAGGACATTATCCAGAGGATTTCAGACTTCAATTTGTAACTTAGTTTCAGAAAAATTGAGCATCCAACTTCATTCTGTATATTTTAAATAAGGCAATATTTTTGAAGTTAAGAAATAAAATGCCTATAAAAGCCTGGTTTTAGTTAATGAGCTGAACGCAATGGTTGGAATGGGCAGTATACATTTTTAGGATCCAAAAGATGTTCTATATAAGAAACAAAGCAAAACTAAAGGTAACAAGGCTAAGCTGTTTCAGCTACAGTAACATGACGGTGTTTGATAATTCATGTGCATAATTAATATAAAATAGGAGAGATAAACCTGGTCATAACAGAGCTGTGAGAGAGTGTTTTGCACAGCTCAAGTCAGTCTTGTAGTTTGACATACTGTTTCCCACAGCACGTTTAATTCCGTAAATCCTATTCAGACACTATAGTATTAGTTTCTTCAGAAGGTTCTTTACCTAATGATGCTAGAGAATCAGGCCAGTATCTTTCAACCAACAAACATCTTTCCTGTGCATTTATTTTTTTCAGTAAACAGAATACAATTTTAATAAAGAGATGTTGAAGTTATAAATCAATGACATTCCACCAGTCTGTGGGTTTGTGTCTTGAAGTTTTACATTGTTTAGCTGCTGCAGAACAAGTTTACTATTTAATATTCACAAAATAATCATGTATGAATTCCTCAATAGTGTTAGAATTCCATTGAAGAAATACAAACTCAGCGTCTGACCAGTCAGAAAATATATCTAGGAATCAGCAGTAGATATCGCACGCTTAAATGTTAACTCAACTTTCTTATGTTTATTAGAACACGTCAATATTGCAGCATCATAGCAAAATGAGATATTTTTAATAATGGATGCCTGTGGATGCTGTATAGGTGATGCCAGGTTTAAACTCAACTGCAAAAGTATTTACAACTCCAATGTAATTTGAAGGATATGTAATCAAAGTTTAAATAAAAAAGTTGGGTCACGTAAGTCTTATATTTTTCTGTAGTAAAAGGATTTGGCTCACAAATTAGAAGGGGATCATTTAAAAACACGGCTATCGCCAAAGTGGAATTGGGCAATCCTAATGTGAGCCATCATCTCAACAGTAATTACTACTTTGGAAATGCCTAGGTAAATTCACTTAAAGTCTATGATTATTTTTTATTATTGTTCATTATTCCATAAAAAGTTGCTTCCATAGAAGAGAGCAGCAGATCACTTAATGGCTCCTGGCACTTTAAATATGACAGCTGCCACATATATGCTGAGAATAGACATTCTAGCTGTTAGAAATCTATTTCAGTTCATTATGATGAAGTCCTAGAACAACAGAGCTAATTTCTGACACTTTAGAAGTATAATATATAAAATATATAAAGGCACTTTAGAAGTACAATATATAAAATTATATCTCAACACACACGCAAAGCAGAGTAAATCTGGAGCTTCTGCATTATCATAGGGGTAGTAAAAACTTAATGTGAAAGCATTTACCTAGTTTTCACAATAGTCTGTACTATTTTCTATAACTTCTGAAAAAATATCTAGAAGTCAGCATAAGTATAAAAGACTAATTCACTTATGTCAAGCATACAAAGAAATAAGGATAGAAGTTATTATTTGGTTATTTTCCTGTGCTGATTGACATTGAAAACCAGAAAATCAGAAGGAAAGAAATACAAAGAATTTTCTTCCATCCTTTACAGAATAGAAAACTTAACACACAGACCAAAGGTTCAACTTCAAAGTCACCATAAAATGGGAATTGGTAGATAAAGGCAACCAGCTGTGAAAGCGTACTTTCAAAGTTTGCTTTGCAACAGATGTACCATACGGACATTCCATTGGTAACAAAAAAGAGCTGAAATTTACTCAGAAATTCAGTTCAACAAACAAAATTGTACAGCACACATCACAACAATGTAGATTAGGGAGGATGTTATGTAATGCAGTTTCATTATGTGTAAAAATTGCATATTACTGTTTGTCAAAATTGTTCATTGCAGGTTTATTTTTTATTTCTCTCAGCACTAACTCCCAAGTAATTTGTTACACTGTACCAAAACAAAAAAGTATTTGAAATAATAGGTGCAAACTTCATTTTTACTCAGGGATGTTCCAAACTTTGAAAACCTAAGCAACATGCACAAGGTCACATATAAATTTTCATCAGATCTGGGAGTAGGGCTAGGTTTGCTTTTTAAGCACCCATGAAAAATTGCCTGAAAATTGCTCAAATAGGCATTTAAATACAATCAAAAAAATCAAAATCAGGGAAATGCACTTTCAAAGACAGGTAAACAAAATAATAACAATGTAAAAGAGTTCTATATTCCACAAACCCTAATTTATAAGAAACACATACCTGGAATGAGAAGAGATCTCACTTAGGTCTCCCATACTGCCTTCAGCTGTATGACTGGCAGAAATAGCAGAGGCATAGCTATGAACAGCATAGATTTTAGCTGGATCATCATCTGGCCCAGCAGTTTCAGAAGACTCGGTCCACTGCTCACTACGACAATGTACTCCAGACCTGCTGCCAGCAAGGTGCAAAGGAGCCAGAAGAGGAGCAGGCATGCAGGGAGCTGTATCGATTCCACTGTCAGTAGAAGCCCCCTTTATATATGTTAATCCAAGCAGCTCAGGATCCATCAGATCTCCAGAACCAAAGTGTTTTTCGTCACTGTTACTGGATGTATTACTGGATAGGGTGTTGCTGCTGGAGTGGCTTGAACAGCTTTTGTCTCCAATCTTAACAACAAGAAAACAAACAAAAAAAGACCCTTCTCAAGTTAAATAGTAAAATATTTATTTTATATAAATTACTCAATTTGTGCCATTCAAATACCCTTTCATATTTTTTACAGTATGCTATAATACAACTGCAAAGTATGAAAAGAGCTAATTATACCACCAGTTTCTACAAAATGAATTGCACAGCTGGATAGATACATTAAAGGTTGATGTCACCGCAAGTAAAAAGTTCTCGTTCCATCTTCTATGGCAAATCTTACGATCGCACTTGAATTTTCTGATTATAAGACCTTCTTAACATCCATAAAATTGCATTTCTGAACAGTTAAAATAAGTATTTGTTAAAGATAGAAGCACTGGTAATTATTTGTTTAAACAAGTTCTATTTCAAATCTGAGAAACACAAAAGACTGAATTATTGCTGGCTTTTTCTCAGTGTGGGTGAAATATGCAGCTTATTGAATCAAATCCAATTGGATGTGTGGATAGCTAAATTGAAACCAATTGTGATTTATGTGTACCAGATAAAAGTAACTTAACTCACAGGGCCCTAATCTAAGCATGGCTGTTGAAATGGAATAATTATGTCAGGCATTTGTGTCAATAAAGTTGGGCAGTTTTGAGATTTGTGTGTGTGTGTGTTTTTGTTTTGGTTTTTATAGACATTTTAGGTTGTTGGATTAATTTATCTATATGACAAGAGCAGCCAGAAAAAGGGCAGATGGACTTCTATTAGGTCGAATATAAATGGGAAGGCTGACAAACATTTTATGAGATCCCCTTCATAACAAATGCATATAAACATAGCTGCTGCTCACACATTAAAGCAGTTAGCCAAGGCAGCCTTTCCAGAAATGATACTTCTATTCTATATGGAAATTAGCAGGCCTCAAAATCTGTGAAAATTATTTTCAAAAAAAAGGGGGGGGGGGGGCTATTTGCATTCATTCTAACCTTTACAAGACAGCTGTTACCTTAAAAACAATGGAACAATTGATAAAAATACAATGAGGAGTGTTTTCGAGGAGAGATTTTGAGAAAGGTGTCTGCAGTGAAAAATGGAACCAAAGTGGAAAAAACTGGAGAAAGGGGGCTCAAAGGCATAAAATTAGCCTCAGAAGACATATTTCCCATATGAACCTTCCCAAAAATTTCCTGTATGTTGCTGAATGTATATGCTTAGGCACCTTCCTGATCCTGTAAGCAGCAGAGAAACTGGATGACAGCTAGTGACAAGAGAAATTGTGAACTGCTCAAAGTTCTCTGGGGCCATAGCTTAGATGAATTTATTCATTGCCTTGTGCCCCTCTCTCTCCCCACAAACCAAAACCAACAATCAAAAAACATCCAACCCCAAAACCCAGAAGGAATATGGTATTTATCCCAGGAGAACAGAGAAAGCTTGAAGATAGCCAGTGAAATACACCCCTATCCTTCTTCCCCCAAATTAATATAGAAAAATATTAGTTAATATTGATATTGACAATATATTGATATAAATATTAGTTAATTTGACAGCACAGACTTTTTCTAATGGTTAAATATTTTACAGAGTTCTTGGACATTTGTTGTAGCCCTTGTGAACTTCACTGGCTGGCAGAGTATTATGGCAAACTGAGTTGAACAGAAAGCGGATGCACAAGAGAACATCACAAGGTCCTTTACAAGGTGATCACATTTTTTTTTTGTTTTACTGCATCTAACAACAAAATAGCCTCGTTTTATTTGTATTATCTTTGTAATAATGCTGGTTCTTACTTTACACAATACAGCTCTTTTGCACCTGCACTACACATATGCATATGCAGGCAAACAAAAACATGAGCCCATTATGAAATTTTTACCATCCTAAAAGCAGGAGAGCTGCTGTTAGTATAAAGCTCTGGCTGAAGTTAAGCAAGCTCATCACTTAACTTTGATAACAGTGCTCTGTTTAAAATTCATTGTTACATTATTGAGTCTAGCCGTCAAGTCTGACTTAAGGTAAATGGGGGTATTTTTGTCTTTGTGTACATCATTCTACAGCATGTTTCTGTTTATGGTAATTTCTTTGAGAGGTATCAAGCTGGATTCTCATAAGGTATCAATGCACATAAGATGAGAAACTGGCCACATATCCTTACCAATAAAAGTCTTCAAATAGTGTAGATTTCTACTGCATAGAGCAGGTTTTTCCATGCAATAAACACACAAAACCCAAATAGACTGCATATATCATTAGCATACTTTCTATCACCACGTAATGAGGATTTTGCCATTACTGAAGGCACTAACCTAGGTAGACGAGAAGTCTATTCAGCGCTCCCAACATAAAACCTAAATTTTTATAGTGCTTATTGATAATTACCCTACATAGGTATTTCACACAACATGACAAGTGGTATCTTGAAGAGCTGTTTAGGGGTTTTTAAAGGATATGAAATACTTTACAGATTAAGCAAGCCAGTATAAATGAAGCTGAAAATACAGAACTGAGCGTAGGCTATACTAGTTTTATCTCCTCAGTGCCCCAAGACCCAAGCCTTAGTTCTCAGTTTATAAACACAGATTAAGCATATTCAATTCACCCCACACTTAGGTGAGCACACTCTTTGCCTCCCAAAATACAATTTTCTTCATAAATTACTGAAATGTATTTTTAAGATTTATTTCTTTAGGTCCCAGGTGGGGCTTTTTGGTCTTTGGTTTGGGGCTTGGTTTGTTTTTTTTTTTAAAGTTTTGAATGACTTTCAAGTAAGAGACTTACATGTGAAAGCTTGTTTGGCGACTCCTTGCCACTGCCCTCTTTCTGTAAAGCCCGGTCTTTGTAGGAGCTCAGGACTTTGGTTGATGGTCCGTGCCACTTGGTTTCTGCCATAAATAATTATGTTTTAATTTCTGAATGTTAAAAAGATGAGTATACTTGCACAAAGAAAAAAGATACATGGCTTAGCATCAGCTTTCAAACCTGTACACTCTTTGGAATCAGAGATGTGTATCTTTGCAGAATTTTCTAAGATTTAGTTTTTCAATGATTATTAAATGAAGTTCAATCTGCTTTTCTATCATTCATGAGGCTTTCTGAAGTTCAGGAGTAGTTTGTTCCAAGTGTCTAAATATCCCATACCTTATTCTTTTAGACTGTCTGTAACCAACCCTGCTTTTACTGCTGTATTACATGCTTTTTGCAAATCAAACCTCAGAAGGTGACTGCACTTCAATAGGCACTGCATTGTAAAGAACATTTATTTTTAAGATACTGTGGTTCTGTATTACCAGAATGTCTAGTTCCTTCCAAAGTTTCCTCTCGTTCTCTGCCTCCTTCACACTCCAGTGAGCCTGAACCTTGGTGATGTTCATGGAGCAAAGGGGACTGGCACCTTTTAAGGTAAGCAGAGAATTAGGCTGTTTGTTTTTTATCCCTGGAAAACTAGTTACATGTTGAACAACACCACTTTTTCTCTTCAAAGCAAATATTTTACGATTTGTTTAAACAATCAGCACCCCCACACACCAAGCAAGTATAGTAACATTTCCAAAGATGGCATGGGAATGTTTACATGCAATTTTTTCAACAGTGCACTGTTGTATTTTAAGTGTGAACAGCACAAAATGACACTGAACTTCAAGAAGAAACGAATTCTTGGGGCTATACATCCAAAGGTTTTTGCAAAGGAGAAATATGATAGTGTATACTGCTTTATGAAGTAAGCCCCACACAAAGTAATTCTTCAGTTTTTCTTGTTTTCACACTTGGAACACATAAGCTACTACCAGATCCATTGCTTTGTATCGTATTGCAAAAGTTTACATTCTTTCACAAAGGAACACACCAAAACCAAGGTTGCTTTCAGAAATAATTGTGCTGGTAAAATGACACAGAATGCATTATCATGTGTTTACTGTCAAAAAAACTGCTATAGTTTTATTTGAATTATTAGCATCTATGTAACTGCCAGAGATTTCAGCGTGTATTCTGAAATTCCTCAATGAGTCTCCAAGATATGGCATGCATATCTGCTATATCATGCTATCTGCTGTATCTTATCCACAAACAATCATGCCAAAGCAATATTAAGCTTACAGACAAGGAGTCAAGCTGAAGTTTTCAATATTCACATTTTTTCTGAAAAGTAGCTTCTGAAAGCCACATGGCAAGTCTGGAATGCTTTTATGTTTTGCTATGTAGATACTGCCATAGCTCAACATTTTATAACAGGAGTGTTTTCGCCAGCTATATTTATACAACGAAGTGATAAATTTAAAGTCATTTAGAACAGATGTCTCTCATAATATTCTTACAACATGGACAGTATATGGGGATAATATTTTACACAGATAGCTAACTTCTCCAATTTCAGAACCAAGGGATTAATAGGGATGTAAAATATATATACTGCAACACCCTTTTAGGGAGAAGAGACCTCTGAAAGACTGCTTCTTCTCTGAGGAGAGATGCAAGAGAACGGATACCAGTGGAACAAGCATAGTAGGAAATAAGACCCTTGAAGACCATAAAGATAATTTTTTAATCAAACATCCTTCCACTGAAGTAAATGGAGGAGATATTATTATTTTATTCCAGTTCTGAGTTATCTGAGTTACTCATCAACTTATGGCCTGTTCCCAGGAAAACAAACCTCACAACTGCTTATTTACCTGAATTGGAAAATAAAAATTTGGTCCTAAAGAGTTAAAGCAGTATGACTTTAAAATGGTTATATTACAATATATACAATAAACCTGTACATCTTAAATATACTAACGGAGTTTGCAAACATATCTAAGAAATAAAACATCCACATACATTTTGCTTCTCAAAGAAGATGCATGAGAACTACAGCAAGATTTAAAAAAAATAAGAAAATCACCAATACCCATCATATCCCACTTGCTGTCTCCACTGGCTGCTCCCACTGGGTCCTGGGTCACTGGAGGAGGACTGGTTGCTTGGAGAACTTCTGTAATGTTGACCAGAGTCATTAACAGTGCACTGAGATATTTGTGGGGTTTCAGATTTTAACTGGACTGTGCTTATTTTATGAAATACATTCACTTTTACAAATAATGTAGATGTGTATGAACACGTAATTATAATTATTTTGTGGATTTACAGTTTTATCTTAGTTTCATAAAACTTAAACAAGTATTTTTAAAGTATATTATTAATTTAATCACTAATAAAACATTCCCAACTGAATATATTAGAATAGGCACAAAATTAAAATATATACTAAAAAGGCACAAAAAGAGAAAGACTAAGTGCCAAATCCTATTTTCCTTACATCTAGCTTTACTGCTGAACAAGTGGAAATAATCAGGAGTCAAAGCAGCCAGATAAGGTTTCTAAAGTTACAAGTGAGAAGCTACCAGAAATGATTGTTAGTTGCTTTGCATGTATTCACTTAGTCATTTAGAAGGGGTAATACCAGTACTTGTTTATTTTGTCAACTCTTTGACATAAAAGAGCAGTTAAGGAAACAGCTGCATAAATAGCGTTATTTTGTACTTAAAACTTAACCTTCTGAGCCTCACGTTACCTTCCTGTACTTCACGTCTGTACAATAAACATCTCAGCAACGTTACATAAATTCCCCGTATTCCTCCCCCCTCTTTTTTTAATTAATTTTTTAGAGGCTGTATGTAGGACTCAATGTATGTACTCAGAGAAGAGGTGAAAAGAGGTAATCATGGATTTATGCACAACACTTTCCCAAGGACAGGACATTCATTAACCAGCTTTACTGTTCAGCTTGAAAATTTTAAAGATATTAGTAAAGATATTAGTTTGTCTAACAGCCAAACACATACACAGTAAGTAGACGGTGTAGTGACTGATTTTTCAGTATGTCCTTCTCTGATAAGTATTGTCAGGACTGAGCCTTTCTCAAACAAGAGAAATAGTCTATAGGCTAAAGTTGAATTCAGTTGCATTTTTTTGCTTCTTATACCAAAGTCCTATGAAATTCTTGCATAGCTTAAATGAACCACCATTAAAGAATGGGTAACTTATGAAACTATGTATTTCCTGCCTCCATAATGATGTTTAGGACATTGTCCTCATATCCGGGGCATTGTTTCGTACTATCTCAGGCTGAAGAATGTCTACATCCCAAGCCTCTAGTTTGCTAGACAAGTGTCTAGCCATTAGCCTGCTAAACAAATTGTGGCTACAAAAGGAGAACCACAGAAATCCAGTCATGGAATGCCTCTCACAGCTCCTTTAAAGAAGAGTTGCAGCTGCCTACTCTCAGGAATGGATTCCAGGCTCCATGTGAAAGAATGCACTTGTCTACAGTCATGTCACAAGGACTGAAGTACACCAAGACTTCTTAGGGCAAAAAAAAAACCAGAAGAGCAAATCTGACTGAAGCTTCACTCTTAGGCACTTGCTATGAGTAGCTGTCACCGAATTAGGCATTTTGTAAAAAATGGAGTAGAGCTCAAGGATACCATTGTATTTCTTGGAGACTAATTAGAGGAAACTCCTGGCTCAACACAAAAACACTTGGACTGCCTTCTCAAAGCACTTAACTCTCCTCAGGAGATGTACTAGGAGCATAGGTGTTCTGCTTCCAGTTTTTAATTTCACTCCAAGGCGTAGGCACCTAACTGTTACATGTCACAGTAGTTTAACTTGCTGCCTAAGTCTTTTACTGTGTCTAGCCCACATTTTTGTTGTTTCTGTCTCTTTTTATTTCTAAAAGCGACCATTTTATCACTGACTTCACTGTTAGCTCATTTTCAGATCAGTTGCTATACCTTCACTTTTTTACCAACCTACTTCTCCCCGCCTGCATCCTTCAATTTGTCTAAATTTATTGGGTCTCTGACCCTCTAAAATCTCTTCATCATTTTCCTAGCCTGAGAACACGTTTTTATCCTTGCAAGACTACTTATTAAGTACTGATCAACCTTACCCTCAACCTCTTTTTTAAGCCAATCTCTCTGCCAACCCATCAACTATGCTTCTTCCCATGTAGAAACACCTTCACAATTAGGTACCTTTCTTTTCATGTTTAAAGACCCCCATGTTCATCATTTTCCTCTCTTTTCATTATTTATACTCTGTATTACATCTTCCCCAGAATAGCAACTCCTGCATTACACTTGTTTTGTTTAAGCGATACAGGAATTTCTTCATGGCAAGAGATAACCTCTATCTTAGCAGTTTTTTCACTTACTCTGCTGAGCATTGTGAGAAATGCAGTTTATGTTTGTGAAGTTTTTTTGAAATGACTATTATGTTGGAAAGCCAGCCTTATCCCAGATGTTGCTGAAAATTTCAGTAATAAGACATTAGGAAAAACTTAAGTCTTATTAATGGCAAATACATGCTTACAGAAATGCACCTCTCCTTTTTTCAGGAGGTGAGAGGGGGGGAGTAGAGGAGGAGGAGGAGAATAATACAAATGATCAAATGGTCATAACTGGGAGTCTGCATTGCCCAGACCATGATATATGTGTATTTTCAAGCATGTACTACTGTCGCCTGTGTGTATTTCAAATAGTGTAAAAAGTCACTAATTCTTTGCTACTGAATAAAATAGTGTAACAACAGTGGTATTTTACGAATTCATCTACATTTTTTTAAAGCTATTTAAGATTGCTACTTTAGATTTTCATATCAATTAGATATTTTCAACATCGAGTATTTTTTTCCTTGGAAATTAGAACCACATCACAATATGGGAAAAGGGCATAACCAAAAATAATTGCACACAATAATGGACAGAGAGTTCTGCTCAAGACATACAGTTTTCCTAAATAATCTAAATAATTCAAAGGTCAAATGTATTTACAAATTTTTAGCTTTAAAAATAATTTTTTATCTTATGAAGAATCATCATTTAATTAGAACAGAGCTAACATTTAAGGATACCATCCCATCTTCTAAGGAGGTG
The DNA here is from genome assembly GCF_028554395.1 of Pezoporus wallicus. Lineage (NCBI taxonomy): Eukaryota > Metazoa > Chordata > Aves > Psittaciformes > Psittacidae > Pezoporus > Pezoporus wallicus. The sequence goes on from NW_026637663.1 coordinate 9,422,451, forward strand.
TTACATATTCAAATCACAAGCTCTGCTTTGTTTAATTAAAAGCAAAGCAAAGCATAAGGACTGGTAATGAGTTACAGAACCCTTTGAAACTATGCCAATAGCTTGGTAAAGAGATTAAAGAATAAATTTTTAAAGGAATAAGTTGATTTTATTTACACTCATTATTTGTTTAAATAGGCTCCCAAAAGATGGGGGACAGGACACTGTTTAGATCAAAAATAACAAGGCAGTTTCCCACTTCATTGATCTGGGTCTAAAGCGAAAGGTCAGATGTCCTCAGCAGTAGGATTCTCAGTACAGTCTACTTCCACCACAGACAGCTAAAGTCACTTGTTTCAAGTAGACGAACTGGGCCCAATGAATGCTCTTCAATATTAACCTCAGAATTAAAATTACTGCAAAAACTCAACAAAATAAGGTTTAAACATAAGTATACTAAAGTTCTAGAAAGGAAAGATACCTAAAGTAAGGAACATTAGGAAAATGGCAGGCATTAAACAAAGAGTATATTACCTTGCACCATCTGGCAGTTTTCTATCAAAGGAAGTGCTGCGAGGAATGGCTGTCTGAGCCTGCTGGAGAAGCTGCTGGCACTGCAGTCTGTCAGATGTTCCTAGGATTGGAGAGGCACGAGAGAGAGGCTGCCCAGCGGGAGTCGGCACCCGATGCCAAGTGGTATTCCTTCTGAAAGGGGTTTTATACTCACATGGGGTGCCTTCACTGTCAAGTTTGTATTCCACCATGGGTATACGACAGAGTTCTGAACAACCCCTGTGGAACAAATGAAAACTCCAATCAGTCTCACTGGAGGGAACAGAAAAAGAAATCTTGCATCCTACAGACAGAAATATATGCATATTTTTCTTTCACGTGGTCAAAGGTGTTCATATACCATTGTACAACCTTTCAAATGCTTCAAAACCACCATGCCAACTGGGTAGGAAGCATTTCAAAATAAAGGATTCGATGTCATGTGCTCAAAGGACTTTGAACTCTCTCCTTGCTCTTCAAAAAGGAGAAAATAGCAGGTTTTTATAAATCACTCTGCAGCTTGAATTGTATGTAATAAAAAATAGCAGCAACAAAGCATTCAGAAGTCAGAAAACAGCAAGTTCTTCTAGAACAACTTAGTTTGTTTAGATTTCATAAATACATTTGTTGCTTTGCATCAAATTAAATGTTTCTTAGTGGGACTGAGAACTTTCCTTTAGAATCCCACCTTGTCCCCACCAAATGACAGAGCATATACATTGCAATGCAAATGATTAAGTGACATCTAAATATTTTTCTACTTATTTTCTAAGTATACTTTCTAATGTGTCTCTTCCTGAGGTTGTCTATGCCTGGAAGAGAAATGGGGAAGTGGAAGTAAGAGATAGCTCATGAACAGTCACAACACTTGCAACCTCCGCTTCAAGCTTACAGTACAGTTAAATACTAACAGTATTCCCAGAAAGTATACATTCAGGTAAAAGTAGTGACTGCGTTACCCAAACGATCAGTTTGTGTGTCGGATATTTGTGGCAGACTCAGGCTGCACTTGAATTAAGGGTTACTGTTTCAGAAATTAATAGAAGCTTCACACCCATGTTAAGCCAGCAGTGATTATCACTGCAGATATATTTTCACATGCTGCCTTTATTATTTTTTGATAGGCAATGGGTACTAAATTAGCATCTATAAAGAAAACACCCTGAATAATTGTAATGTGATGCATTACATTTAAGTAAGAAACACTGAAAATTTGCTTCTCTGTCCCAACTACAGTTCTGCTCTATCCATTGAGCTGAGTCTTGACTGATATTTGCTTTTGTTGAAAACTCAGCATTCACTATTCTCAAATAAATTAAAATCACCTAGAAAAAGTGTAAGAGAGCGCATATAAAGTGTTTACAGTCTTCACTCTGAAAATGTTTTGGCACAAATGACTTATTATAATTAGTTCAAATAAACTGCATAGAATCGTATACATCAAATTATTGTGCGCTAAAGTTTCTGAGCAAAACCCCCAAAAGAACATTTTCATTGTCAGTGTTCTGGTAAGCAAATTAGAAAAAAAAAATTATAAAAATGCTAACTATGTTATTCAAAGTTGTTGAAGAACAGACGCGTGTGCAACTGCAGCAGTTACACTCTAGGTACTCTGTATATGCCCAGTCTGATTAAGCCAAATGCTTCAGGCTGATAAATTTTGTGGTACTGAATAGGTAAATTGTTTATCCTGTAGCATTATCTCTCAGTCCCTGATGGCACACAAGCATACAAAAAAAGTAAAGCAAGAACTATAAACCACAAAGAATAAAGCACTGAGAGTGGAGATTAGTAGCCAATGCAAGGTAAAAGACACTGTGATGAAGACAAGCTGAAGAAGGGTCACTAGAATGCTCCAAAACACAACACAGAATTCCTGGGGATTTTTTTCAAGATTATTCTTTGATCAGAAATATCAGTATTAAACACACCAGCAAAATCTGACCTGCATAAACTCTGCTGACAAAGCATAGCTGGATACGCTGGAAGCACCACAATAATGACTTTCTGGTTTTAAGCTTCCCTATGGAGAGAACACAGCCCCACTAGTCCCCTCCATCAGACAAGGAAATGAAAATGCCAGGGCTATTCAGACCACCACTTCAAACTACCTCAGTGCATGTATTTATTTCTAAAATTATTTCACACTTCTGAAGAGCATAAAACCCATGTTGGGCTCCTAGAATCACCAATATGAGGCAAAGGCTGAGTTAAGCAAATTGCATAGAATTGTGCAACTATTTCTACTGTTGAACCATACATAGAATACATTTCTCCAATGGAATATTTAACTGCATATATCTCTAGACCATTCTCCTCATACAGTTCCCTCCCTGTTCACTGCTTGTAACAAATAAGATCAAGATATATGAGACAAAAGCCTCCAGCAATGCAACCTTGATTAATTTCCAGAAGTGGTCCATGTTGTGTGAATGCAGGGGGTTCTTAAAGGAAAACCTAACCAAAGATTGACTATTCAATTAAAGGCTTTCACAAAGCTTTATATACAAACCAAACAGAATAAAGAATGACAGATGACATACATAGTAAGGTTTATATTTGTTTAGTGCACTTCATAATTTTTCATGTGGCCATGCAGGCATAGTCTGTCATTACTTCATTAGGAAGTTGAACAATTACGTAGGCTCCAATTTCAATCATCTGCTGATTTCATGGTATCGTTTCACTCCCTTCTTCAATCCTATAGACCTTATGTGCTAGAAACAAACCATCCCCTCCCCAACTTTTATTATTAAGTTGGTCTTGGTAATTGAGAAAACTATAGTGTGTAATTCTCATTGTATCCCCTATTAGATACCCCTTCAAATACTTTAGGGTGCTGTAAAAATAGCCATGGGTTTTGAAGGCAAAAGGGATGGGTACTACTATTTAGTTTGACTCAGCTTGTTAACTGAATAACTAAAGCATGATATAAAAATAGAGAACAACAATATTTCCCACAAAGAATAGGAACTTAAAATTTTGTAAAATGTTACATCTGTTTGTATTATGAAAATGCATTCCTCTGGCAAATGAAAAAAAATATTCAGGACACTGTTCCTGTAAAAAAAGGCTTAAAACCAACCCTGTTTCAAACCACTATAAAAATCTAACAATGTTACTTGAAATTCAAAATGGAGCCTCGACATGACTGTTGCAACTGGCCCCCCAAAAAATTCACAGTTAAAATGGACATACTTTATATGGCTTCCTTTGGCACATTTGAACTGATCAGTTCAACACCTACATGAAAATTTATGTTTCATTACCTCACAAACAGTGTCTAAATACTCACAAATACTGCAGTATAGTGAGATATGTGCAGTCATAATTGTAGCTACCTCCTACATGAGAAACAAAGAATCAATCACTTCATGCTTGCAGTCCAATTTGGATCCCTACCCCCTGCCATGGATCAAACTGCAAGTTATCTTGCATTAAAAGATATTAAATGCAATTTCCTATTAAATATTTAGACTTAACCATTAACTAACTTCTATTTACAATACTGTTACTTATTCCACTGGATGAAGAATGCACATTGGCACTGGTATTGAATGACAGCTTTTAATTCATTTTTTAATTTTGATTTTTTTTAAATTCACTTTAAAAGAATATGTAAAGACAAATCTATATTTTATGGTCTGAAAAAGATATTTAAATTTATGTTAAACAAGTATAGGATATCAAATATCTTTCCCAATTACATCTAATATTACATTTTGAAAACCAGACTCATGTTATTTACCAAGCAAGTGACCGAGCATTAACCACACATTAGAAATGATACTACTTCCTGTCCTTCACTATAGTCCAGTATTAATTTAATCAAACCTTCAACATAAAGCACAGACTAATCTCTCTGATTCAAGAGCCATATAATCCTATTAAAAATTTGGTTCATAAAACCTACTCTGCAATTACACACAGCATGACTCTACGATACAGCAGGTCATGACTGCGTATTAAATTTAAGAGTCCACTATAAAAATCTGCAGTATTCAAACGTTACCACAAGGAGTATTATGTATGTTCTGAAACAATTATCAAGCAGACCATTAAACTTTTCAAGCTTTGTTAACCAAACCTTTCAATATTAACTAAATATTCCATAAAAAGGCTCTGTAAAAGGCTCTGTGAACAGCCTAGCTTAAGCAAGGATGCTAGTTACAATGCTAGCAGTTTGCCACCTCAATTACTACACAAAAGCCACCTTCTCTGTTATATCCTACCACTATCTGCTGCTGGGAATGCCTTTGGTGTTTGGTCCTAGCTATCCACACATTTCGTGCATCATGGACAATTTGTTAGGGTAGTAATGAAACTAAAATAACTGGTTACAATTAAGCTTTAGTTCAATGCATCACAGCTCTGAACCACTACGGTGGACTCAGGGATAGAAGAGTAATCATTGGTGTACACTGTTGAATTACACTGATAAATAATCTCTTACTATCAACATTTCTATTTAAAACACTTATTCTTGCTCAATAAGGAGTCTTTATCTAAAAGTACAATAAGGAATTGCATTTTTTTAAACTCAAACTTTGCATTTGAAAGTAATCACTTATATTACAGTGCTTGTTTGTTCTTACCCTACAGCAGTTTCCACAAAGTGTCACAATGAGACTGAGGACTCATCATGCAAGCTATTAAATCCACATAATAAAACATAGATTAGTAATCACATAATTGTAGGGAACTTAAAGTAAGAATTTAGTAGCTTAGTTTTGTTTAGACTCACTGAGTAGTTAAGTAAGACATACATATATTTTCCGTTCCTTGACACTGATGTGTTCCTTGAAGGTAACCCAGTGACTCCACTGACTCCCTATATTAACTTCAGTCATTAGATAAAATTCAAATGGTCTAAGATAACTTTGCTAAAAAAGTCAAGGCAAAAATTCCAAGTTCTAGGAAACCTATTGACAGTAGTCATACTGCATCAAAAGAGATGTCATTTGAAAAACGGTAAATCAGTTTTATTTTACAGTAATTTAATAGCACAACAGATCTATGCAGTTGCTTATGGCAACCTCAGATAAGGCTGTTGCCCACTATCACTCCAGGTTAAGGTAAGTAAGTGAGAACTCCAACGGTCCCTTCATAGAGCTGATGAGTTGAAACTGACAAACCTTTTGTTATGAAGATAAACTCATTGTCCTTCTGGTCTTTGTGGCTATCCACTTTTAAACAGAATCTTTGTACTGGTGAGCTGACAAACAATTTAGAGGTCTCCTAAGAGCTTCTACACTTGCACTGTTGTACAAAAAAAAGTACTAGAGAAATACAGACAGGATGCTGGATGAAAGGACCTAGTCAGGAAATAAGAGAGGAGAAAAAACCCAAACCAATGAAGGTGCTCGGCTTACTTGTATGATCAGTATGGTAAGAGCAGAGCAAGTCACATTTCCAAATCCCAGAGAAGAGAACAGCTACATCAAAAGAAAACAGTTGTGGGGAATATAGGCTTGAGAAGCTACTGGCAAGAAAGAAGAATTACTGGGAAAAAGATAAATAGGAAAGATTTTTGTGACATTAAGGAGCCTTCAAAATTCACCACTAAATTTTAAGAACTGTAAAACCAATGACAGGGATGTAAAAGTTAAATCATTCTCCAATTTAAGAAATGGAAATGAGGAGTAACAGAAAGGACAACTGAAGCAGGGGGAACAGTACCAAATGGAGATCTAAGTCTTTGAGCTCTGAAAGTTCTGAATTTGGAATGAATCCCAATTTTGAAGTTTTTTTTAAGACACCGGAGAGAGAATTAAGACCACACATGAGGAAATACAGGAAAACACAAACGTTTCCTCTCAAAGACACCCAAGTAAAATGTTTCCCAGAGAGAGAGGTTACGCAGTGTCTACCCCTGGAGTTTTTTAATCCCTAACTGGGGAAAGCCCTGAATAACCTGGTTTGGCCTCATATCTGAATCAATTTTGAGCAGGAGGTTGAACCACATAATCCCCTTTCCAATCTGAATATGATACCATGAACCCCAAGAGTTCTCAGTGAGGTGAAGATCAAATCACTTGCAATTTCTGCAGAGATGTTGCACATTCCAAGCCCAACATAACTAAAATGGATCCAAGAAAGGTTTGATATAATAGTAGGTATATATACCCCAAGGTATTTACAATGAAAAACTGCTGACCCAGAACTGAGCAGGCAATATGTTAAGCTTCAAAATGGCCAAAACGTGCTTCTCTTGATATTTTTTTAAAACATGTTAAATAATTGTCTCCATAGAGACAACTGGAGCTTTGCCTGGCATTTCTGTTATTTTCTGCTTGACTATGACAACTATACACATAATAAACTTTAGCAATTATAACTAACTCCTTCTATCAGTTCATTCATAATGAAATGTATTAAAAACTCAAACACTTCTTACTTGGATGAGATATGTGATAAGCATCAGATAATTATTTTCAACTTTGTACCTTTTTAGCTTATAGCTCTGTTAGACTATTTCTGCATGGAGACCGTATGTCACATACATTGCCTAGGTTTTCCTTTGTTTCAATGCAAATCAAAATAGAAAAAGATGATCATGCAATAAAATTTCAGCTTTCCAAGGATCCAAGTAACACTGCATAGTAACATGTAGTAACACTATAGTAACACTGCACTTATGAAAGCCTGACTCTCTTAAATACAATTAATTTAAGGAAGACATTAAAATGCAAACTATATCTACTATCAAAGCCCAAGTTTATACACCCTTTGAGTACTATATTGGGAAGAATAAAGCTCAAAAGGATTTATAAAAAGAGAGAGAAACCTTTTTTTTTTTTTAAACAACAAAAATGTCTTTTTTTCCTCAGAAGAAAACCATAATGTTTTGGTTATTTAATGAAAAGACAAAGCACACGGTTCATAAAAGATTAAAGATGGGAAAGAGGGCAGCCCATACATTATGCCTAAGAACTGCTGTTTGCTGGTGCTGCCACCCTTTCAAGGGCAGGAGGATTGGCAAAGACTTCATGGTGAGAGGGAGAGTCAAAGAGTATTACTGTGACACTGACCTTCTATTAAGACTTGCACTTTTAACAGCCTAATTTGAAATCTGCTTCTAACCAGAGTTCTGGCAGAGTTCATTTTTACCAAGGATCACCATCAGGCTAAATCATACTGCATGTCTCCTTCCCTGAAGTAATGATGTTATAAGTAGTACAGTAATTCTGACAGTAAAGAAATTTAAGTATTTTCTACCATTTCATTTTTTTGTTGGATATAGAGGATTAACTTTTCCAAGTTACCTTTTCCAATTAATATAATTGTATTTTCTTAATGCTAGTTCTTCTGATAATATGTATCCCTCAGGGATCGGTGTTGGGACCAGTCTTGTTCAACATCTTTGTTGCTGACATGGACAGGGGGATTGAGCGTGACCTCAGCAAGTTTGCCGATGACACCAAGCTGTGTGGTCTGGTTGATGCACTGGAGGGAAGGAATGCCATCCCGAGGGACCTTGACATGCTTGTGAGGTGGGCTGATGCCAACCTCATGAAGTTTACCCATGCCAAGTGCAAGGTCCTACACCTGGGTCAGAGCAATCCCAGGCACAGCTACAGGTTGGGGCAGAGAAGAGATTCAGAGCAGCCCTGCAGAGAAGGACTTGGAGGTGTTGGTCAATGAGAAAATGAACATGAGCCAGCTTCAGTGTGCACTCGCAGCCCAGAAAGCCAACCGTATCCTGGGCTGCACCGAAAGGAGCGTGACCAGCAGGTCAAAGGAGGTGATCCTGCCCCTCTACTCTGCTCTCCTGAGACCTCACCTGGAGTATTGTGTGCAGTTCTGGTGTCCTCAACATAAAAAGGACATGGAACTGTTGGAACAAGTCCAGAGGAGGGCCACGAGGATGATCAGGGGACTGGAGCACCTCCCGTGTGAAGACAGGCTGAGGAAGTTGGAGCTGTTCAGCCTGGAGAAGAGAAGGCTGCGTGGAGACCTCAGAGCAGCCTTCCAGTATCTGAAGGGGGCCTACAAGGATGCTGGGGATGGACTCTTCATTAGGACTGTAGTGATAGAACAAGGGGTAATGGGTTAGAACTTAAACAGGGGAAGTTTAGACTGGATATAAGGAAGAAATTCTTTACTATAAGGGTGGTGAGGCACTGGAATGGGTTGCCCAGGGAGGTTGTAAATGCTCCATCGCTGGCTGTGTTCAAGGCCAGGCTGGACAAAGCCTTGGGTGGCATGGTTTAGTGGGAGGTGTCCCTGCCCATGGCAAGGGGGGGGTGGAACTAGATGATCTTAAGGTCCTTTCCAACCCTAACTTTTCTATGATTCTATGAGTCTATATCTAAAAACCATCATAATCTAGAGTTTTCAATATTTGTAGCCTTCTTAGTTACTAGCAGGGGTGGTAATTAAAACCTTTGGCACATCTAAATTGTACTTAACAACCAGAAGTTCAGTTTCAGGTTTTTCTGCTTTAACCCGCCTCGAGTGTTGTTCACCTGGCAGCATCCTGCCAGCAGTTCTAGACCAGACTTCTTTCTAGCTCAGACAGCTTAATTAAAAAAATGAATAAAATTAATAATCTGAAGGGCCCTATGAACTATCCCACTAGCTTGTGGCAATCACTCTGGGGAGATTTGAACTCCTCCACAAAATAAACCCTTCCACTTCCTACAAAAAATTTTCTAAGCATTCTCTACTCTGCTGGTTATCTGTTACTTTAAAAACGCCCTACAAACACACCTGTCTAACAAGATCACAATCATTTAAGAGGAACAAGCATCCTGATTGGAAAATATAGAAAGTCATTATCCCCATTTTCTTCGTAAGACAGAGTTTGCAAAGTTTAAGAGAATAAAACAACTGCAAAAGACATGCAGTAGTACTTGGTAACAGCACAGAGGCAGTTTCAGTCATAGCTGCTACAGTATTTCTATTTTCAAAATTGCCTACAACAGCAGTAAAAAGTATGTTACTTGTTCAGACCAACAGTTAGAAACTATCGCTGCTACAGATCTTGAGCTCCTTGTCTCTCACCCATCCCTGCAAATTTTGCCTAAAGTCTTGTTTGTTTGCTTGCTTGCTTAACTTTCTAAGAACTGTTTCTTAAAAAGTTTCTTTTTATATATAATGGTAGTTGAACTACAACAGAAATATAAGTTTCAATGTAGTAAGATTGTAGCAGAATCTACTGTTTAAAATGGACTTAGAAGTACCTGAATTCCTCGACTGAATTTGACTAAGGATATAGCGCCCTTAAGCATTACATTGACACCACCAGTGGCAAATCAGAATGAATACTATTACTCTCCTGTTAAAATGTGTATAATTCCAGCTGCTGCAGTGCGGTACTAAGTAATACAATAACAGAAGAACAAATCAACAGTTCTGAAGGGAAAGATATAGCATAGAAACAAATATGACACAAGGATACTGATTTGGATCTGAATACAATGACCAGCATGTGTTTTCTAATACTGCTTTGTAATTTGAATAATTTATGTTTTAAATAGCAATTTCTTCTTTCTATCTAAATATCAGTCTGGTGCCATGCAAATAATTATGATTTCTCAATTTGTGCATGATTATTTAATTGCTGGAGCAAACTGAAAACAGCAGGAGCTTTGTCTCCGGTTCATTAATTTTACAGGGTAGTAAATGAAAGGCCTTATTCCATGATTGCTTTTGCATATACTGCTATCAAGGCTATAGGTAGAAGGATCTACATTAAGTAATGGAATGCATTTCTTGAGAAAAATTTTCTACAGTAATTTCCTAATCACTCTAACACTCCTTTGTAAGCACCTTCAACATCCAAGTAATTTATTTTCATGCTGAAATAAATTAATACAAGACAGTTCACACACACACAAAAAGTCATTAGTTCATTGCTAATATTTTCTGTGTATGCATGTTTATAACTTTTGGTTTTCTTTTAAAATATAAAAGGCTGATGGACTGAGGATGATTTGTGGCTGAGCTGACAGAGAAAAAAAAACAAGAACTTGATTAAAGATCTCCATTTCAGCAGATATTTTTCCAAGCAACTGGGACTACTTTGGAAACACCCTTGCACACTTGAAACTCATTTTCATTTGAAGAGTGTAATTCCCAAGACATTCCATGGCACTCATGTCTAATACATGTAAACTCACTTGTGAATTTGATCCCAGCAAGGAACCAGTGCTAATAAGCAACCTAAAAAGAAAGTCCTTGTTGCTTTGTGTTTCCTAAAATCTAGTGGACAGAGCTAAGCAGACCTCTTTCAAGCAGTGGGAATCTACTGAATATCTCAGTACATGAAAGATGGGCATGAATAAAATGATACATGGGATTTTTCAAGAAGTGGTAAATACTCCATTCTTGGCAATGTTCAAGGCCAGGTTGGACAGGACCCCGGGCAACATGGTCTAGTGTGAGGTGTCCCTGCCCACGGCCGGGGTGGGATGGAACTAGATGATCTTTCCAACCAATGAACTAGAAGTCCTTTCCAACCCTAATCATTCTATGATTCTATGAATGTTTTGGGTTTGTTGTTTTTTTTCCTTTTTTTTGCTAAAATTATATTTATATCCTTGTAAATGAATGTCAATTTTTGATGCAACTGGTTCTTGTCGAAACAAAGATGAATGTATTTTCGTATCTATTCACTGTGGAAAAAACACTTCGTGTCTGAACTAGACGAGGCAAACTTTCAAGGTTCTTATTTCAACATCCAAACCTATTGCTCTACAAATGCCAGGCAGACTGAAGTATCGTTTCTTTGAAGAAAATCTCTAAAACCAACTGTGAATGGAAGCAATAATTACTGGAGCATACATGCAAATGTTTCTCCTGCTTTTGAACCATCTTTCCTCTATACTTGTTCAGTACGTACAAGGACTGACACACCCCCAACCTTGAAAGGAATATCTATATATCTATACGTTTTGAGTGTTATTTAGAATCACAGAATCATAGAATAATTAGGGTTGGAAAGGACCTTAAGATCATCTAGTTCCACACCCCCCCCCCCCCCCCCCCCCGCCATGGGCAGGGACACCTCACACTAAACCGTATCACCCAAGGCCTCGTCCAACCTGGTCTTACACACTGCCAGAGATGGAGCATTCACAACCTCCCTGGGCAACCCATTCCACTGCCTCACCACCCTTATAGTAAAGAATTTCTTCCTTATATCCAGTCTAAACTTCCCCTGTTTAAGTTTTAACCCGTTACCCCTTGTCCTATCACTACAGTCTCTAATGAAGAGTCCCTCCCCAGCATCCCTATAGCCCCCCTTCAGACACTGGAAGGCTGCTATGAGGTCTCCACGCAGCCTTCTCTTCTCCAGGCTGAACAGCCCCAACTTTCTCAGCCTGTCTTCAGACAGGAGGTGCTCCAGTCCCCTGATCATCCTCAGGGCCCTCCTCTGGACTTGTTCCAACAGTTCCATGTCCTTTTTATGTTGAGGACACCAGAACTGCACACAATACTCCAGGTGAGGTCTCATTATTAGAGCTATTTGACAGTAAAAAAGTTCTCTCCTGATGAGCTGACACACCTATTTAACTAGCTAAAATTTTGGAAATCACCCAGAGAATTCAGTCTACCCTATATAGCCATGTATGGATTCTTCAAGGACAGTGGCATTTCCTGTCAAGTGGATTATAGTTCTCCAGATACTTCTGTTTTACATCCAAAACTACGGCCTGTAATTTCCTGGGTAAACCTGACACCACAGTACATGAGAGACATGAACACACTCGAGTTAAGTCCAGCAAAGGGCTACAAAGATGATTAAGGGATCAGAGCATCTGAAACACCAGGAGAGGCTGAGAGCACTAGAAATGTTCAGCCTGGGAAAGAAAAGGCTCAGGAGGGATCTTATCAATGTGTATAAATACCCAATGGGGTGATGGGGAGAAAAGATGACAGGGTAAGACTTTTCAGAGTTGTATTCAGTGAAGGCACAGGAGGTAATGTGTGCGCACTGAAATACATGAAATTCCACTTACGTGTAAGCACAAACATTTGTTACTGTAAGGATGATTGAACACTGGAACCAAAGTTGTGGAGTCTCCATCCTTAGATATATTGAAAACCCAGTGAAGATGTCCTTGAGAAATCTGCTAAAGCTGACCTTCCTTTGAGCAATGGGGTTGGAACTCAACAATTTTCAGAGGTCCCTTTCAGTCTCAACTCTCCTCTGTTTCTACAATTCTGCAAGATAAGACACTGCAGATGGCTAAGACAAACAACTGAGTAGGAGACAGGAAGATGGATTTGCACAAGTTTTAGCTAGTTAAATAGGTGTGATAGATTTATCTCCTTTCTCCAAGCCTCTGGTAATTTATGTCTTTCTGGCTTCTCCTCATTCCCCCATTCTTTAATAAATTTTACAATGTCATAGAGGTTGTGTTTGTCAACTGAAACTCTAAGACTTGTCACATGATATCCATATTGCTTTCTGTCTGCTTTGTTTAGATTACAAACATTAAGAAAAGGCAATCTCAAAACTCTCTGGATATCAGATCACTTTTAGGATGGGCAATCAAAATCACTAATATATTTTGTGAACACAAAGAGGGAAATGAGGAGTTTTCTGTTTCAGTGTGAACTTGATATTTGTGAGAAAGAGGCATTAATGAAGATTTCTGTTTTATGCTGGAGATGAGACTGAAAACTTACACATAAATGCTTTGGGTTTGTGACATAGAGAAATAGCAAAAAAAAAAAAAAAACAAAAACATTTTCCTTAGTAATAGTCACACAGATTTAAAAATGAAAACCAAAACCAAAACAAACAAAAGCAGCTTTTGCAGATTTTTCCCAGTTTGGTGACACTCAGTTAGAACTCTTCCTACACATAGTCTGAGTGCCATGTATCATGCTGATTCAGGATTTCAACATTTTACTTCCAAAACTGCATCAAAGAAGATACAAACAATTCATACAGTATGTATTTTTCCATCAGGGCCTATAAAATACGCATTTTTACCTTCCATACAATAGGATCTGCTCATTAGGCTCATATTCTGTAAACAGCTTGGAAATGTATACCAAACAAGTCCATGAAAATTCCTACCCAGAAGCAGATGGTGAGAATAGCAAAGCTAAGCAAAGTGAGGCTTAATTGCAAATTCTATCCAACTAAGCAAACCGGTGGTATTCTACATTCACAGGCATTTTCTTCAGAAAAGAACCCAACACATCAACGCACAGGTTGAGACAGGGGAGAGCACTTCTGTGTCATTCATCAGGCCAATGACTGCTTGGAGAATTGCCACCAGTTAAACAGTACTCGTGTACAACTGGCAGCAACTTCATACTGCTGCATGCTACGTAAAATTTTATGGCTTGTTTTCTTGCCAAAAGCAACACATCTAATGTTTTTTCTGTTAAATTAAAAATCAACAAGAGATTTAAAGTTGGCCTTCTACAAGAAGACAAGTAATTTGATTACTCGGTACAGTTCTTATTTAGAATGAGACAAATTAACAGCGCCTAGAGAAGGGATATGAGAAATAAAGCCCCAATAATAGAAAGTTTAAATTTTTCCCTACTTCTTCTTTACCTCATAATATTAAAAAATGAGAAAAGAGCAAAAATCTTTGTCACCAAAAAAGGAACACCAACAAAAGGAAATCGCATTTCAACCCTGAAAACATGTGGTACATTCACTATAATAATCTTTATTACAGTCTTTTCCTGAGCATGTGAGCATTTATTTCATACTGAACAAGATTTCTTTGCTTTAACTGATGATTTCACTGTTTTAATTCATTATTTAATATGACTAAATTAGATACCTGCAGAAAGTGAGGAAGACTCGAAAACTTGGTACCATATCTGTTCCAGAACCCAATATTCTACAACTTTTTAAAAATGTTAACATAAGAAAAAATAAACCACATCTTTTTCAATAGTCAGGAGTCACAGAAATGTCAAAGACAGACAAGGTACAGTTTTCAGAGAAGGATTTTCAATTTTCAAATTTAGTATTAAAATATAAAATTGTCCTGTGGAAGAAAAGAAGTCACATCAGCTTTCATAACAGCTCAGTCATGATGCACTAAAGTTTACTTCTTACTGTTTCACAGGCATATAAATATAAATTTTCCATTAAATTTCTTATAAGATCCATTTTATCTTCTGTTGAAAGCCAAGAGTGGTTTTGGGAAAAAGACTGCTTTAAAAGCCTCAACAATATTATCACTAAACATGAGAGATAATACCCACTTCCTGAGGGCCTCCAATGAAAGAGCCATCATTTAAGCAATACCAGAGAAAAAAAAAACCAAACAGATAAAAATGTCATATTGAGAACTGTTGCTCATTACCTTCTAGGTGCTCCATCCTCGTGCGGTTGAATAATCACCACTTTTACTGTCACCGATGTACGTAAAAGGTCAATCATTTGTTCATGAGTCAAAGTTGCCACAGCCACTTTACAGATCTCAACCAGGCGGCTCCCTTGCCGTAGGCCTGCCTTCCATGCAAAACCAAAGGGCTCCACATCTGCCACTATCCCTTCAAAGTTCACATGGAATCCAAGTTGGCCCAACCCATTCCTCCGAAGGGTCATTTCTGTGGTTTCACATCCTCTGGTCACTATCTAAAGAAGTATCAGATTGTTACAAAAGTGTTAGGACACTCACCTCTTCAGGGACACAAACAGATCCGTTTTCAAACATAAAAAAGGTGTAAATTGCAAAGACAGAGATATCTTTAGTATACTAATACTGATTATTTAAAGATTTGTGGTTGAATTAAGGTTTCTATACAAAACTAAATGAAAAAAAAAACATTTCACAATGCTAAAATTCTTACATCTGCAGAGCAAGCAGCTGGCCCTTGTCAGGTTCCTTCCCCCTTGCCCAACATTCACACAATACCATTTCCATCTCATTGAAAACTTAACAGCTGCTTTAGTTTCAAAACACAAAACAAGCAAAATACTGTCCTGTTAGTTACTTCATTCTAGTTGGTGACTGATTATAAGAGTGCAGGCATTTTTAGTTCAATATTAAGATAGTTTTAAACTTGAGATATAACATGAGCCAAATTGAGTGAAATGCTTTAGTTTTTGCAGCTTTTCTTCCTCAAGATCATAGCAATGAAAATAGTTTTGATTTATTTTGCCTTGTAGTCAGATTCCTAACTACCACCATCTGCAGATGCAGATATCACTAAAATGAGGTAGGAGTTTCCATGTCACTGGGAAATTTGGAAACAAAGAAATTACTTTCTTCATATTCAATGAAAAGTAAATCTCTAATATGGAATAGCCAACATCCTTCAAATTTAGGCTTTCCTAAGCAGGCTTATTTCTACATACTACGTAACAAGTCCTCAACAGTTTTGCCCAGTAAAACATAATCATACAATAGCACATATGCTGGGATACTGCACCAGACTAAGACTAAATTCTAGTCCAAGCTTAAAAGGTAAGCTTGACAGTTACCCTAGCATTCCCTTCTGTCAGTGTCACCAAATCAGTATGCATTTTAGCTGTGTCAGTACAATGTAGAGTAAAATCTTAACCACTGTGAAATATTATAGAAAAATCATTGCTCATAATGCATATAATTCAAAGATATCACACTGGTCTATAACACTAGAGGGCAAATATTGGACCTTTAAAGATACACACATTACTCAACTTAGGCATCTCATTTAAGGTGCCTGTTAGGAGGCTACTGTCCTGTATAGTCCATTGTGTAAGATAGGTCTTTGCAAAAGTTGTTTTATAGCTTGAGCTTAATTTAGGAGGCTCTTTTGGAAGAGCCATTCTCCACTGTCATTGTCTACTTGAGCCAGAGTCTGGGCAGCCTAGCTCCCTTGTTCACTGTGTGCTTCCCTAATTCAGGACTACATGGAGAGGGAATGGGACCGTGCAGCTAGTAAGATGTTGGTGCTGTGACTGGGTGAAGCTGTCACAAACCACTTCCTTCACTGCCTTAGTCAGAGGCAGTTGATGAGTTGCAGTTTCATGGGAGGTTTGAACTGATCTAAGACCCTACCACCACTACGCTGTCCCTTGTATCTCATTAGCACTTGTGCAGCTGTGCAGACAGATCAGAGATACAATACAGCTGAAAAATAGGCAGAGATGAGTGGCCTAACTTGTACTTCATACCCAATCCAGTTGCTGACCGGACTGTAGTGATAGGACAAGGGGTAACAAGTTCAAACTTAAATAGGGGAAGTTTAGATAAGGAGGAAGTTCTTTGCTATAAGGGTGGTGAGGCACTGGAATGGGTTGCCGAGGGAGGCTGTGAATGCTCCATCCCTGGCAGTGTTCAAGACCAGGTTGGACGAGGCCTTGGGTGACATGGTTTAGTGTGAGGTGTCCCTGCCCACGGCAGGGGGGTGTGGAACTAGATGATCTTAAGGTCCTTTCCAACCCTAACCATTCTACGATTCTATGATTCTATTTGTGTAACTTAGACCTGCAACTTGGTCAGTGACCGAAAGTCACAGTTTTGGTTACCTTAGTTTTAAAACACTATTGCCTTTATAAAATATTTCTATACATGTATCTGTCACTCAGCAGAAAAAAACAGAACTTGCACACACAAGAAAAAGATGCCACAAACCCATGAGCAACTGTAAGTTTGCTGACCTGAGGGAGCTGGCCTATGCTAGTGCTTTTAACCTGTGATAAACTCAAGGCAATGAAATACAGTTAGCCCTCATTCATTAGGGGCTAATCTTCCATGAGCTGTGAAATACTGGAGAAAGACCTTGCAAGAATTTGATATTCTGAGAATCATTGCCTGGCAAATTTAGGCTGCTCTAAACTTCATAAGTCAAAAAACCTTCCAGTTATTTCTGAAGATGTAGGCTTCAAAGTTAAAATGTGAATGTTATTCTTGAGATGTCCAGGAAACCAACTTTAAATTTTATTTACAAAATCATGTTCTGAGTCTTCCTATTAAAAAAAAAAAAAAAAAAAGGCAGCTATTTCCTTTGTTGTTGTTCAGATCTGAGCTTTTGGTATCTTTTAGAGGCTTTTAATTTTAAGCAGAGCTTTCTTTTGTATTTACAACGGTACATACAGTACTAGAGTGATATGGCATGCTGACAGCACTAAGCTTTAGCCCTTTTATTTTTTGTAGCCCTGAGGTTCATCTTCAGTTATGACTAATTCTTAAGCAAGACTTTCAGAATTTATGAACCAGATATGTGAAAAATGGAGTTTTCACCTCTCACTGGTTTCCCTGCACTTCTGTGGCAAGTTTCTAAAACACATACAAAACTTAGTCACACAGTAAAAAAGAACATGCTATGACAATAAGGAGCCCAAATGACAGATGGAATTTTATCCTTATGAAACTACACAATATTCTTGGTGGGGGGTAAGGGGACAGACACCTTTTTATCATTATGTCACAATTACAGGATACAGCAGAATGAATGCACAAACCAAAGTATATGGATTTCCCCAACTCAAAGCACTCAACATCTCTTCTTCAAGTTAGCTAAATAGTCACAGGTTAAGAGAGAAGAAGATAAAACATTCCTGTCAAAGATTCATGTATTCTTAATAGAAAAGATTCCGGGAGATCAAGTCTTCCACAAGTTTATCCCCTAAAAAGTGACACTACATGTTACATAGCAATGTCACATAAAACATGGTACTGCTCCACTTCTAAATAGATCATTCTGCTTATTTGGTTGCTGTTTCACTGAACGTGTGGCTACGCATGAACTAAGAGCCAGCTTCTCTGAATTCACTTAATACAGATGAAATTAAAAGACAAAAATCCTCTAAGTCCTATGAAGAAGGTGAATTTTTTTTTTAGTATACAGGCTTCGAAGGAAATTTTGTCTACTCATATTCTTGTCTAGAGATCCATTCAGGGATTTTGTTTAATCTTGTATCACTCTGCCATTCTCTGATATCCTAATGATCAGACCACTGCTTTTTCTGTCCTCAAGAACAGCCCATCAAGTTAATCTACAGTTTGCTTTTGCTGCCCTTTCTACTTTATATCACTAGATATTCTCCCCTACAAATAGATCTGATTCTAGACTGACAAATACCAGCCCTTTTTTTAGTCCTGAACTGACTTCTTTCCATCCAAACCAAAAGCACAGTCTCTGCTTTTCACATCTTTGCTTTATCTGAATATTCAGATAGGTTTCCTATTCAACTGTGTGATTTAAACCCAGACAATAAAATATAGTTATTTCTTTGACAATCTTGTTTAGTTAGTCACTGGTTTTAAGAAATGCTTTTACTAGTGACTGAAAAGGGTTAATTATCTGGTCACTGAAGTTTGACATTACATCACAGTTTGAGCTTTCCTCTTCAGCATCTGCTGGTTGTTGACCTTAGCTGTGTTTTGAGTCACTTAAAAGGTTTTAAAAGTATGTAGATGAAGTGTGGAATCAGAGTTTTAAATGCTTTTTAGCGCTGTAATGGTCACTTCTGAGCTTCTGTATCAAAATGTAGAGCATGATATTGAACAATGCTAAATGTGACTGCAGAGCTAGGGAGGCCCTAAAACATCAGCTGCAATACAACTGTTTCAGTGTGAAAATGGTAAGCATAATGATTTCTTTTAGTGCCAGGCATTCTAATATAAACAATACTCAGACCATCTAGATAATTTAAATTAAGATCAAAGTGTAACCACTTTAAATGCATCAACAATTTTACCTTGGCATTCCTGTCAGCTTGTTTGTACTGACTGAAATAGCTCCAGTACAGTTGTGCTAACAGTGTCATCAAGTGTTTGAAAAACTTTACCTAGTCAGCTGTAAAAACTGGCATTAATTGGCCTAGTTCTCTTCACTTGCCACAGTTGCCCAGTGTAGAGGAACAGATCGGCAGAATCACTTATACAATTTATCTGCTAATGGGTTATTATAAAAATTTAGAGTATATTTTGTATATTTCTAAATTAAGGTATATTTCTGCCTATAAAGGTGAGATTTGAGAAGAGGCTACAGCAAGACAGACAAAAGCTTATCTTTGCAATCCTGACACTGAAGCCATCTGTGGCCTTGGGCAAACGTATCAGATTATTGGTTTCAGATTCCTCATCCCTGAAAATGGGTTGATAACACTTATCTCACATGCTCTTGTAAGGATTATCATTTGTAATGCTCTCTGAAGACTGAAACCACTCTCAAAATATAAACATAGAACATTTTTAATTATATCTCAAAGGAGATGTAGACAAGTAACTCTTCATAAAAAAATCTAAAATTTGGAATTCCAGTTTAGAAACTGTACTTACTTCAAGTCTTTGAACAATTTCTCTGATGTCTTCAGTACAATTATCTGCTGCAGACAGAAGAATACATTCTCCTCTTTCATAAAATATTTTGATGCTCATTAATCCAGAAGTCCATCCAATAACATCTCTGCAGGAGCAGTTAAACACAACATTTTTTGATTCCTTTTCAATCAACATGATAAATTCATTGGAGATTCCAAGAAGACATTCAATGTCAGCAGACTGGCCAAAATCTCGTGCAATCACATTCCACATAATTGCTCCAACACTGAATAGATGCGCATCTTTTCTTGGTTTGACTTTTTCCTTTTTTTTTGCCCCTAAAGTAATAAAGCTAAACTTTGCTGAAGTATCCACTGTAGCTGTGGTAACAAAATTTTCTGCCAGATCTTTCAAGTATTCTTGACGTGTCCTTGTGGCCATGGCTCGGAATTTCTCTGATTTATGTGCCGCATTTTCAGCATTAATAACTTTGGCTAAAAGGAAGTCCCTAAAGACGGCTGATTTGGGGAAAGTTACTCCTTTGGGAATGGGTGGACCAAACGGAGGTACATCTTTTGATCGTGAAACACCAACACTGGAAATAGAAAGAAAAAAATCAATGGCTAGTTCCTAAAAAAAGGTCAGTCTACTTACACAGTTCAGTTTAGCTTTGACATGCCAATTTTCAGATATTTTAAACACATCAAAGAAAACTGATTGGGTTGTCTGTTTTAAATTGGCTTTTTTCTTTTACAGATATAAAAGATATTACAGATGTATCTTTGTAACATACAAACTATCAAGGATGACTTCTTAGGGTGTCACTGTCTGCTTTCTTTAATGGAATAAATATAAAAAAGCTTTGTGAAATATAAATGAAAGAAGTTTTTTTAAGAATTTTTTAATGTAAGTGTATAATTTTCAGTTGTTATTCAGTTGCATGATCTTAAAACTAGAGAAATATATAAATAAAACCAGAATTTATTTTAATCCTCAGACATTGTGCTGTAACAAAGCCTGAAGACAAAGTATTGGTCAAACGTGTCTAGAACGGGAGCATTCTGCACCTAAGTTGTATACTCTATGTTAATAAAGTTCCAAAATACTTGTAATCGTTGATATATGCAGTTCACAGAAAGATGTAAAATAGGAATATTTTCTCACTGAAAGCTGATCCCTACATAATATATTTCAACTGAAAAAAAGATTTTAAAATACTGTACAAACTACATACAGCCACTACAAGTTTGACTGAAATGCAGTTACATTTGGGATGACAGACAGACATAATTTAGTAATAAGACTGTAACTTATGAAATGTCATATATAATTAAACACAAAAGAGAAACTGGAACAAAATCAAATTGTAAAAGATAGCTTAAGTTCTAAATGACAGCTAAGAGACAGGAATGTGACCTGACCCCATGATGTACTTTACTTTCATTCTTAATAATGAACATGTAACGTGTATACATGCTAAACCTACACCATTAGGCTTCAAGTCCTTATCATTATTTTCACAATTCCCAATCAGTTCAGAACTATGCTTCCACCTGGTTACCTTGCTGGAATTCATGACGAATTCATGATGTAATTTAAATGGGAGAGTTGAGAGCATTCGAAATTTGAGATGTACTTATACTCCCCAAAAGTCCTCATTCTTATACTTAGAGGCCATGACTCATCCTGCAATCATATTGTCATACTCAGGGATTTATACAAGTTAATAGCCTTCTGAAATACTTCATTTTAAGTCACTTTCTTTGAAAAAGGAAATGTGCAATAAAAATTCTAAATTAATTCATATTGCTATGTCTGCAAATCTTACTTTTACTAACTTGTTATTTCCCAATTTTGTGCCCATAAATCAGCAACGCAGATCTCTGCACATAACCTTTTCAGTCTACAGACTGCCCCATAACCCTAGATATGTGCAAGGGAGACACTGGGCTTTCAAACTCAAAGAAAATGTAGCAGAAATTTTAAAATTGTATATATAATATTGCTAGGAAATACAAAATCGATGAGGCAGTTCCACTATAGTCTTAAAACCGAACTTAAATAGTTATAAGGCTCTACTCACCTATAGCACACATTTTCAGTGCAAGGATTATGCACTTTGACTATGACAAATACATGTTGAAAGTGGGAACGGATATTTTTTGGAGTAAAAGGAAGTGCTCCTGGCTCTTGGAAGACAATGGTAACTATGTCATTTCCTATATGCCTTTTCCTTAGCAGCTAGACAAGAAACATGCATTGAAAAATTAGTTATAAAAAAAATAAAAATCACAATTTCTTCATTTTAGAAAACCAAACCAAACACAAACACACACAGAAAAACCCTACCACCAAAATAAATGAAGCTTAATTTTTCAGCTTAATTAATCACATTTTGAATAGCTACAGATAACACTGCAATGCACTGCAAAAAGGGAAAGGAAATTGGGCTAAATTCACAAAAATACTAGAGCTCTCTTGCATCCCCACATTAGTTCTGCATAGTTCTGCTCATTTTCCTTTTATCCAATGAGAAAAATACATTTCCTTTACTACAATGCATCACTTTAGAATAAAAAAAAAGGGACATCACTTGACATTTCTTACTATTCAGAGAACTGTCTCAGTTCTCTCTTTACAGTGTAAGATCTACTTCTATCTGAAAAATATAATTCTGCTTTTCTTTCTCAATAAATCTTCCTTTTCCATGTTGAATTTTTATTAAAAATTGTCCTTAACATTATTTAAAAAAAAAAAAGACAACAACGCAAACCGAGATTATAATGGATACTCATCACAAATTTTAACAACTGCATACTCGAGAAACAGATCTGAGACTCATGGAGAAACAATACCTACTAGAAACTCATTAATTAAAAACATCTAATTGGTAGCTTTTATTATCAAAATATAGTGAAGGAATAATTTAAAGTACTAAATCATTGTTACAGGCTAAAAATTAATAAACACTATAAAACATGTCCAGCAATAAGGGACCACTTCTCCCTCTCCACCCCCAAAAACTCCGAGCAAATCAACACAGTAAAATGATGTTCACTCTCCTCACGGAAGTAGGTATCTCAAATTTTTACACCTTTTTTCTTCAATACCTTTGCTTACAAGATATCCATGTATATTACCAGATGGAAAAAAGTATTCTAGGATGTGCTACATTTTAAATATCCACCCAAAGAACTTGCATTGTCAACCAACAGCATACAGACACTTAAAGCTTTACCTTAGCTCATGTGTAACTAAAAGGGATACAAGAATAAATTTATTTGAAAACTTTATGACAGAACAAATTTCTCTATCAAGTTGATTTTACAGAGCACAGTCTTTCTAATAAGAGTATTTGTTCATATTTTTTCAGTTCCATTAAAACTTAGTATTTCAGATACCAACAAAAAAAGCAAAGTTATACATGTTAAAGCCTAAGAATCATGAGCGTGTTTCATTATATGTCCTAAAATAACACAAAGGATGGTATTCCAAAAGTAGTAAGAAGGGCCAAAGCCACAATTTTAAAGTAGTCAGTATATCTGTATTATTCTAAAAACAATCAACATCCCAAATGCAGATTAAGAAATAAGATTTCTAATGTAACTTTAAAACAGATATAAGAACAGAGAATAATACTTGGTATAAGCCATGTGGCTCAGTCAATTTTCCTTATCTTTAGGACTATAATCAAAATAACTGGCTATTTGACCAATTTAAGAGACACAGCCTGTTGCATACAAATTACTATGTGGAACTATGTGTCAGGGGTACTTCAATTTGCTGAGCTCCTCAACCATACAATTAAATCATAGTAGTGAAGCACAAGTTCATGTTTAGAGGTTATTATTATCTCATAGGTTGGAATTTACACCACAATTAATTTTTTAAGAAACCTGCCAATTATGAGGTACAAGGTGATTCATTTCTGTCTTTGTTATATAACTAACTGCCCAATTACTCTTTCTTGCCATAGTGGCTCATGCCTATACATTTCCCCAGAGCAAAACTGTAAAAATTAGAAAGGAATATCCTATTTAAAGTTAGATTTATTTCTCAAGACAATCACGGTTTCCAAGATTATTTTCTGCTTTTGTATTCCTCCTACGAGGCCCTGCTTGCCACCATAGGTTGCTTAAGCAAGAATAGCAGTCATTTAATAAGAGGTACATTTTAGAAATGTTTGAAATTTTACTAGTAAAAATAGGCTTTTCAAAATTATGGCAGTTTCCATATCCTATTTATAAAACATTTTTCAGGAGCTTAAACTGCTAAGGGGCACAAAAAATAGGAAATTATAAGTCAGGTCATCATTTTCAAGAACCTTACCAAGCTTGTGGAGATCTTAGTGACTTCTTCAACATTTTAAAATAAAATCATTGTAACACTGTTATAAATAACTGTCATGCATAAGTGGTCAGTGAACTTCAACACAATGTAAAGGCAAAGCACAGTTGTGGCTGAGTGCAGAGTATCATAATGCAAAGAACTTTAAAAGGGAAAAGTCTGGAACATGGAAAGAAGTGCTCTGGATAGGATAAAGGAATAGGAAAAGAATAATGCATTGAATGGAGAAGGAGGGAACACGCTTTCCTTGGAAATGTGAGGTAAGCATAGCATACTGAAAATGAAAAAGGAATTGAAGGAAACTGGAACTAAGCGAAAGAGATTTATAAGAGACCCCTCCCTAGTTTCTACTCTGTAACCTATATTTTCCTCCCAGCTTTTACCTTCTAGGGTTTTGGTCTTTTTTTTTTTCAGGTTCTCAGTTTCCCCTTCCTCTCCCATTTTGAGGTCTGCTCAGATTTGGGTTGTTTGTTGTTTTTTTTTTTTGGGGGGGGGGGGGGGGGGTATTTTTTCTTCTTTTTTTTCCTTTAAATCTGCCTTTCTAACATTCTAACGTACTTTAAGAAGCCTCATGCCAATGCAGAGGACAATACGAACTCTCGATAGGGTACACAGATTACAGAGGATTACTTACAGTAATGAGATGTCAAACACTTTGACATCATTCTAGTATCAGGCTAAATTAGCATGGCAGAATTTGAAATTGAACTCAATCAAGTACAATAAGCAGCCAAAAGGAAATCAGTGAAAATTTATGTAAAAATATAAGACACACAAAGGGGAGTCTGGTAAATAAAATATGTTAGAAAAGCAGAATCTGTTGGATTAAAAATACATATGCCAAATAATAGTCACTACATTAATTTTGAGATTTTTAACTACTCAATTCTTAATTTCCAGATATGCATCTCTGAAGAAAAGTACTGTCTTAAAACAGTGTATTTACAGGTTATGCACAGCCATAGAAATCTACTAACTTCTGTGGAATTTCAATAGCCTATTCAAATTGTGAAACAACATGGAATTCTTGTTGAAGTAGCAGTGAAATTCATAAGCGAAATAGCAGAATATTCTTCATTCAATTAAACGAAATATTAAGTCACGTAAGAAAAAAGTAAAACTTTTTTTAGCATATTTCTATAATAAGTGGTTTGAAAAGTTTTATTTTTCTTTTAGTGGCTAAGTTTTTAGCCACTACCAAAACCAGAAACAAATAGCAAAAGATATTTCACTACATCTGGTTAAACTGAGATTGGTATAACCATGTCTTGTTATCCCAGCCACTTTAACAGTAGCTTAAATTCAACAAGTTTAATTATAGCATATCTGATTTATTTTTAATTTTTCATCAAACCAGGTGAAAACTGGTTATCTGAACTGATTTGGACTGACCAGGTCTGACCACGTGTACACAAGCAGAGTGCAAAAAGTGCAAATGTGTGAACGGGAAATTAGCAAGGGAATGATTCGGAAAGGGACATCGCAAAGGTAAAGCTTAAACGGGAAAGCCTTGAACTATGATTTGAGAAAAGGCCAGTAAAGGAAAAGGAACTGGCCACACCAGGGCTGGTAGTCTCTTCTGTCCTTCGGAAGGAGCAGCTGACTTTAAAATTCCCAGCCTATGTTGCAGCCAAAGTGAAAATTACCTTGCTCTTTGGATCTCCTGCTGGCTCTAAAACTAGAGGGATGTCCTGATCAGGGACCAAGCAGGGCGTAGTTATGTCCTGGAAGAAGCAACAAACAATTCTGGTGTGGCCTATTCTTGGCTCACAGGTATTTGGAATATAAGCAATGCTCAGCGCTTGCTCACTGAAGGCTTTAGCTGTAGACGATGAAGAGCGACTCTATACCTTGGCCCAGTAATTACCAAACAAGGGATATGGGCACAGGATGTAATAATCTCATCATGAAGTACATACACAATATGCTAGCAAAAAATAACTATTGAATGTGGGTCTTCATTGCTAACATAACCTAAAAGGAAAATTACCACGGTCCTTAACTTTCCCTTACTTGGGTATGTAGAGTTAGTGAGCCAAACCCTGAAGAAACAAAATTCATATTCCACAGCACCTGTAAATCTCTCTCTTGAACACAATGAATTCAACTGCATTTGTGGTCTTCAGCATCTAAAATGTCTCAAGGAAAAGGACCTAATCAAATTTTTGTCCAAGCTTTTAAGAAATAACGCTGTTGATATATTTCACTCTTCAGTAGCTATTTTGGAACTAAACTGTAATAGAAAAAATTACACCATGATTATTGATCCCTTTTGCACATTAAGGCTGGCTAAATTCTGATCATTTGGGTGTGCTTGTCATGTTTCCTTAAGACAGTGTCCATGCTGTGGAAATACTGCTAGATCCTAGCACTTTAAAAAAATAATGTGGTGGGTCTTCAGTAGGCATACTACTTGAACTGGAAAACTGCCACATTATTTTGGTCAAAGGAAATCATTAATAACGTGGTGATTCTACTAAATATTGAACCTGTTAAAGTGACAAAGAAGACAGCTTACTAAAAACACTGTGGAAAGGACTGCTTGTTGCCGGGGAAAACCATGGAGTTAAAATTGGGGGATTTTGCTGTACACAAGAATCGGCACCTAACTGTAAAGAAAGACACTTAGAAATGATGAGACTGAAAGGAAGGCACAGGAAGAAATGAAAGGACAGTAGTAGGGGGGTGGCAGAGCAACACTGCAGTGAAGCTGACAAAAAGCAAACAATTATGAAAATTAGTGGATCATGGCAAGAGGACATTCTATTCTCACAAACAACGGAAAGTCATGAAAGACAACAACAAAAGCAATAAAATCCCAGTAAGGCCATATTTACTGTCAGTGCCTGTGATTAGCTATGAAAATATTTTTTCCTTTTAAGACAAGCTCATTCAGTGTATTATACCTTCTTAATAGTGTACAGTTTTCCCTAATTACATGTGCTTTCCAGTCAAAGATTGTTATGATTGATTATACGGACAGAACAACTCCTAATGTGTTTACTAAATTAATCCTGTATTGTAATAAGGTGTAAGTGAAAGTTTAGAGAAGTGGAACCATCTCTAATCAGTGATGATAAGCAGACACCTTGATTGCTAGTTATTGGCACAGTTGAGTGTGTGCTGCAGCTGAATTTTG
Organism: Pezoporus wallicus; assembly: GCF_028554395.1. Taxonomy (NCBI): domain Eukaryota; kingdom Metazoa; phylum Chordata; class Aves; order Psittaciformes; family Psittacidae; genus Pezoporus; species Pezoporus wallicus. The sequence continues at coordinate 9,449,652 of NW_026637663.1, forward strand.
TCTGCTCAAAGCCACACATTTTAAGGTATAATCTAAACATTCATATTATTCATAAGGTGAAGAATTTATGGCTTTTGATTCCTAATTTAGTTTCTAAACCCTAAGTGTAATGAAACAAAATTTGCAGTTGTCTTAACTGTTCAATTGAAACAGTTCTTCAAACAGAACATTATGCACTGTTTAAAATACATAATAAATACATTTTAAACTTTCTTCCATTTCAATTTTGATTCATCCTTTCTCAAGAATTTTAATATTTTCTTTTTTTCTGGCTGCTTTGACACATCTCTTTCTTTCCACAAGACCTATTGATAGGGCAGACATCAAAGATACAACTCACACATGGTTTAACAATCAGTAATCACCTCTGGTATGCTGTGCAGTAAGAAAGTGAGATAGAATCTTTATTTCATGACAACCCTCCAAAATTACTGTAATCTTTGTATCTTTCATAGCAATGAGAGAATATTCTAAAACTCAATAAATCCAACACTTCTTTCTGCAGACATAGAAAAATGCAGATTAGTAGCTCAGAAAGTTACAAACTATTATCAATGTGACTTATGAGCAATTCTGCTTTAAGTGTTAATGTTGGCATATTACACCAAATGTGCTTGTACTTCTCAATCCAGTTGCAAGAAATATTTAAGTCAGTCAAGACATAGTAACCTTACTGGTGCACCACACACTTTGGATGCTGCGCTGCTTTTTAGCCATCCTTAATGCTTTAAAGGTATCCTGAATTATTACCTAAACAAAGGGAATTCACCAGAAATAAGTACACTGCAGTTTTCTGCCTTTCCAAGCAGAAACCTTGAAGGATACAGTTAAGCATTTATTACTAAGCTGACACATTAATAAACATTTTGAGATCTGTAACATAAGGATTAAGTGGAACAATTAAAAAAATCTTATTATATGCATATTTTAACCATAGGACTATTTTCAAACTTAATTCTATTCGGTGTTTAAAACATACATGAGGTAAATCTAGTCTAAACTGAAAACAACTCATTCACCACAAGCAGAACTACTTTTTAATAGTATCATGAAATGGAGGAGATGATAGGATAAGTTTCTTAAAGTATAAAAATCCTAAGATTCCTAATGCCTTCTTTTTCAAGGGAAAAAAAATATTCAGTCATACTTCCTACAAAGCAACTCAGTTTTAAATCAGTATTACCTAAAAAAAACCCACAAAAACATCAAAAAAAAAACCCAAAAAAAACCCAAACCCAAACCCTTCAGTATCAAACATTTACAATGTAAAATTACAATGAAAAGTTAAAAAAACCATACCTGTTGCCTGTTACTGGGCATGTATGGAAGCATTGTTGATACATGAAACATTAATTCATAATCTTTATAGGTAGTATAGAGGGAATGAGTTCCTGTTGAATCAGCTGAAAATGAATTTAATTGCAGTAAGGTCAGTAAAACAAAACATTCATAGTACTTTCGAGAACACCACTCTTTGCATACTATGATTTAAATCTATTAATGCAATTTAAAACTTTTTTCAGTAGAAGAAAACTAGTTTGGATCGTCTAAAGATCTACCTATTCTTTTGTTTCATATTATGAAATAGAAGGGTCCTGCAAGAAGCTGCACAAGAAGTTTGCTCTCTATGAGGCCTAAATGATAGAACTTTGAATTTATTAGCATTTCATGAGAAAAAGAACTGTTAGCTACTTGAGTATAGTTTTACATAATACATATTTTCCTTTTCTAGAACACTAATCCCATACTTTACTGAAAACAAACTGACAATGCTACTTCAAATCTGACATTAAAACACATACTGCAGAACAGAAATTTTAAAAACATACATTGTAGTACCATGTCAAATGATTTTATTGGGGCTTTTCAGATCTCTTAAAATTATTAAAATAGAATTATAAAATATTTTGGGTTGGAAGGGACCTTAAGACTCATCCAGTTCCAACCCCCTGCAATGGCCAGGAACACCTCCCACAAGGCCAGGTTGCTCAAAGCCCTGTCCAGCCTGGTCTTGAACACTTCCAGGCATGGGGCATTAACCACTTCTTTGGGCAACCTGTGCCAGTGTCTTCACAGGAGAGGTGCTCCAGCCCTTTCTTTTTTTTTCTTTTTTTTTTCTTGAGATGTTTGTTTGGTTTTTTTTTAGTTTTTATGTCTTCTACTTGGAGGTTTATTAATAGAGTTACCATTTCAGAATCTTTACAACAAATTAAATGAGTTTTAATCTGCAGTCAAATTCATCATTCAGAACATGATCTGAATCCATACATATTCACCTTCTTTAATATGTATGGATTATCTAAGTAAGCACAAGCAACTTTAAAGCAGGAGGTTGGGAACACACTAATGAATCAAAACTATCAATTTTCCTTCACTTTTTTCCTGTTCACTCATTTTTTTAATATAATTTTATATTATCAATACCAATAACCATTTTCCACTGTTCACTTGTACACACTGTTTAAGGTTCTGGGGTCTGGTTTTGTTTTAAAGAGTAACTGTATTCCAAAAAGGAATTGATTGGCCATGTTACTTCTCCAGCTAAAAGTATAGAAACATACAATTAAGTATAAAACAGCAACCATACTGTATCTGCAGTGCTAGAGCTGAAAACATTTGTGTGTGTGTATAATTTTGAGCACATTCAAATTACAACAGGCTTCATCAGTTATGTTTGCATTCATTTCATTTCTTAATATTGATGTAATACATGTTACAGTTACATTAAAAACAGGGAGCATAATTTCCACTGAAGTTTCTTAACTAAATATTGCTTTAAAAAGCAAACATTATGCACTTCTCTTAAAATCTTTGCTGAAAAATATATATCCATTATAACCTTTTCATGGCATTTTATAAAGTTTTGAAGAGATAGGAGGAGAAAACAAATTATATTGCAGAATACACGTATCTGCCTAAACTACACTGATCTCAGCAACCCTACTGCCTGCATCCTTTTGCAATTAGTTATTAAAGAAAGTTAATTTAGCTTGAACAGATACTGCACAAAACATTCCTTTAAAAACACACTAAAGAAGGGCAGAATAGAGTTCGCAGTTAATATATTCCATATGTTCTTTACATTTGCACCAGGTCTGGCTTGGACGGAGTTAATTTCCTTCAAAGCAGCCCATTTGGTGCTTTGTTTTCTAGATGTGATCAAACCAGTGTGGCTAACACACAAATGTTTTAGCAATCGCTGAATGGTGGTTGCACAGCATCCGAGATTTCTCTTTCCCTGGTGTGTATGCAAGGAGAGGGCAAGAGTTTGGGAGTGGAAAAAGCTAGGACAGCTGACTCAAACTGCCCAAAGATATATTCCATATCATGTAACATCATGTCCTGCAGTCAAACTGGAGTGGGGGCAGTTTTCCTATGGTAGCTGTTGCTCAGAGACTGGCTGGGCATCAGTCTGCTGATGAGAGGTAGAAAGTGATTGCCTTTGCATCAGATGTCTTTGTGGGGGTGGGTTTTGTTGGTTGGCTGGTTGGTGTGGTGGTGGGTTGTTTTTCAGTGGGTTTGTTTTGTTTGGGGGGTGTGTGCATGTTTGGTTTTATTCCTTTCTTTCCTTCATTTACTGAACTGCTTTAATCTGAACTCACAAGTTTTTCTTGCTTTTGCCCTTCTGATTTTCTCCCCTATTCTGTTGTGGGTTGAGTGAGAAAGTAAGTAATGGGTGCTTACCAGACAGACAAGTCAACTGGCAACAACATTCTACATCTTATAGTCCATAAGAAATGGACCAATTAATCCCTTATCAAAATATTAAATAAACAGACCAAATTAAAACAAAAAGAACTTTGTAAAGAAAAAAAAAAAAAACAAAATACAGCTAGTCAAACATTTGGGAATATAAAAACTTTATAAATGTGAACACTATAAAAACTGAGCATGAAACATTATGCCTACCAAAAATGTAGCTACTAGAGATGAAATTATTACACTATTCTGAACATGCAGGCAGTTTGATCAATGTATTATCCAATTATAAATATGACATGCTATACTACCTGTGCCATGCTATTTAAAAAAAAACAAGTACGATGAAAATATCATAATTAAGACAGTATTTTTCATTTAATATCAAACTGAAGACTATATCTTTGTGAACTCTCTTAATTCCTCTATGTTACAAACTAAGCCAACATATCATAACAGGTCAAATTCATTAATGACACACAGGTGTAGTAAAACATTAAAATGATGTTATCGAATGATACGTACACAATGCCAATCAGCAATGTGCATTCATAGTGAAGCATGGAAAATGCAGAAACTGAATTTGCTTGGCAGACCAGCATATATTTTCAGAGGCAAAAATTACTAGGTGATACTGGGACATGGTCTGACTGGGGAAAAAGGCAAAAACCAAAAAAAAACCCTTACTCCTTTGAATTTTTCATCCCTATTTATCAATTCATCCCAGAAGTCTGACATCCACAGTGCACTAATAAGTATTTCTACACATTAATTTGAAAAATGAGTTATTATTCTGAACTGAAATAGGATGCAATAGTGTCTATCATGCCTGAATTATTAAAGTAAAACAAGCATGGATATAAGCGAAGCAGTAATAATGTTAATAAAAATAAATGTGGTGCTTACACAGGTTGACAGAGCTACAGAATTGCTGTTTTCTTACCTTAAGTCATAAATTAGAATCTGCCATAGGATTCAGCTCACTTTTTTCACCATTTCCTACCACTACTACAGATGGAAAATGGGAAAGATTTCTTGAATTGAAAAGCTGGTCTCCCTTCATTGGAAAAACATGAGGTTTTATCACCAACTTCACATATCTCAACTCCCTCCGGAGACTGGCTTAGGAACAACTTATCTTCACCTGGTACCAAGCACAACGTACATGCACTAGGTAGTTCCAAAAATTGTAATGTGAATCATTAAGTCTCTCTCCTAATGCTGTACAGGAGATGACAGGCTACCAGGGCACTGCCAGTTTGATAATATAAAAGAAATTCTTCAAATCCTTCTATGACTATGACACCAATCAGGGTTCAAATGTATCACTAAAAATAATAAAAATTTTTTAAAATCCAGTTTTATTCCAGTTAAATGGATACTGATTTTGAAGTAGCAAAAACACTAAGAGATTCCTTAGAACTGGGCTGGGTTGGATAGATAAGTGGCAGGAGGACCAAAGAAGCAAATAAGAGGACTTTCGAATTCTCAGATCTCTGTGACTATCTGAAAGGCAAAATATCCCTTGCAAGGAAAGATCTTCCCATAATGACCTCTAACTACATCTTCCCAAGCTTCTTTCTTGGCAGCTTATCTGTAATAGTTAAGGAACTCTCCCATTTGATGACAACAGTAAGTAGAATTCACATACAAGTAGCTATGCTAATTAATTCACACACGAGTAGCTTTGCTAATTAAAACTTTGCTAATTAAAATATTTCTTTTGTTATCCACAGGCCATATACAGTACATTAAAAAAGTTCTATTTTCAGGATGTAGTACACAAGCTGCAGCAAAAATTAGGATACAAATCAAATCACAGAAATAGAGAATGGTTTGGTTTGGGAAGGACCTTTAAAGGCGATCCAGTATAATCCCACTGCAACGAGCAGGGACATTTTCAACTAGATCAGGTTGCTCAGAGCCCCATCCAGCCTGGCCTTGAATGTGTCCAGGGATAGGGCTTCTACTGCCTCTCTGGACAACCCGTTCTAGTGTTTCATTCTCATTGTAAAAAAAAAGTTCTTTAAAAATAGTATGTTACAATAAAGTAGATGAATACCCAAATAACCTTAAGACCACAGCTCATAGTGATGAGCTGTCAACATTCTGTTAAAACTGTATTATACTAAGTTAAATCTAATGGCAGTGAAACACAGTGCTAGTAAAGAAGAATGTCAACCTATCATTGACTTTAATAGCAACATCTGAGTTCCTATTTTTGCTACAAGCCCCAGCAAATGTGTACAATTAAATATTATACTATTGCACTTAGGGAAACTGAAAGACCTGGTGAAATGGCAGTAACAACGCAGTGGTTAGGTAGATGAATGTTTCTCAACTGCTGAATGATGCCATGCTTACTGTGCATGTGTGAGGAACTAGGAAAATGAGAAAACTTGACCCTCAAATATAAACATCAGTATGTACGTTGATTAAAAACCACAAAAATTTAATAATAATAAGGAAGGAAAACTGTCCTTTGTCATGACTCTCTATTTTTGAAATTTTTTTTTTTGCCTTTTTAAGGGTAAGATGTTAAAGTATAGCTGGGAAATTTTGAAATACATAAAAAATATCACTCACATAGTATGATTTTGACTGAGTGCACACAAATGGAATAAGTTGTTTTGATTTTCAGTTCTACTAATGCCACAGAAAAAGTAAGTAAACTTTCAGACAAGGTATGGTATATGCTTTTATCATAATGTTTCATCTTCCTCATTTACCATATAACCTTACTAATCAAAACTCAAAGTCAAGAGCATGAAAAGACAGGACAGGATGTGCAGTAGATCAACTGAATAATTATAGTTTCTGCTATAGATTGGAAATGTAACTTACTTTTATTATCTAGCTGAGCCCTGTATTTACTAAATCCTTTTAGCCGTACTCTCTGGCCCAGAAGATCAAGGAACTCTTCAAAAGCCGGTCCTGCCATCTCATTGTTATACATTTCTTCCTCTGTGCTTTGGCCTGCTTTGCAGTAAAGGATACCAATTTTATGTTGAAAACTCAGCTGAAATAAAAAACATAAATAAAGGAAAAGAAAAAATACAGAAGCAAAGTCAATAACAGACCAAATATTAACAAATAAAATATTAACATTGTTATATTCCCTGGAGAAGATAGCTGAACATGAAAAAAAAGTGTTCTTATTTGGGAAACTAAGTCACCACACAAAGCAACCAAAACCAAAATAACCCACAACAGTAAAATCCGCAACAACCCTCTGGAAAGAAAACTGGGTTGACACTATCCAAAGATAAAAGCAGCCCATGAAGGCTTTTGACTTAGTTACCTATAAAAGCACTCTACTGCACGTTACAGTATGAGAAGTTTTAGTATAACTATCAACTTTTTGTATAACTGAAAATTTTCTTATAACTATCTTCTCTCTCAGACTCATAACAGTGAGCTTATTTTCCCTTATTTCTACCACTTAAGTTCAGTGCAGTTCAGTTAAAACAGGCCCTTATAACAGTAACGTCTGTTAAGTGAAATCTTTTGCTCTCCCCATAATATCATCCATCGTTAAAAAATTATTCCCTATTTTCAAAAGTATACTTCAAGCTAGAAAACAGATTTTGGTTAGTTTTGTTAAAGAAACTAAATATCAATTCTAGAACATTAAAAAAGAGATAAATTATTCATATAAAAAACTGTATAACAACTAAAAGAAGTATAAAAAGAGATTATTATTTCTTGAGTATTGTCTTATTTTCTTAGCTTTTATGCATACTTAAGATGACAAACAGGAGAATGGAATAGTCCTATTATTCTTAACTGACACGTTTTAGAGCTTCAGAAATGACAGAGAACATCAGTCACACACATATTCATGATTCAGATCAATTCTCTTGCTGCAGACTTCTCTTAACCAAACTTCAGGATTACAGTCTAAAGTGTGCTTTGCAAAGATGGTATATATTCCTATTACAGCAAAGGTTGACAAGAACAGTCTGCTTCACCTTTCTCATATGTAACACATGGTCTGCCATGTTAAGTATAATGTAAAACTATTGTACCATAGACTTGTTATTGCATCAACTTTTTACCACAACGGTTGGGATTTTTTGAGGAAAAACTACACGATGAGAACACTAAAAGGTTGATTCAACAAAACCTACTTATATAAAAGAAGAAAGTGTAAAAAATACCATTCCAGACTTCAAACAACCCTTAACCTTCCCTCTTTGATAAATGCTGCATTTGTCCATTTTAAGTGGAGAGTTGTATGTAAGGGAGCTGGCAACAGTCAATTAAAAATATAAACAACACAAAACCAAAAGCAAAACCAATAAAACAAAAAAAACCGTCCACAAACAAACCACTAAAAAACCAAAACCCAAACAAAACAAAACGAAGAGAAAACCACTATTTAAATCCTCATCATCCCTGGAGAAATACAAGCTTTCACTATGCTTTCACTATCCTAGACTCCTATGTTTTCATAATGCTACTGCCTTTTTAAGCTTTTATCCTTTTTTGTCTCCCATGCAATTCAAGATCAAACTTGACAGCATTCCTGGTTTAACTATTTAATTTCATACACAATCAACACACAAAAAATCCCCAAGATGGCTAAGCTAATGAAGAGTTTTGAAGGCCATAGGTAGACTCTTCAACAACAAGTATCTCACACCCAAAAGGTAAATGTATTAAAATGATGTAACAAGGAAACTGTAGACTATTAAAGTCAATAGCAAAACACTTCATAACATCAACTGGGCCAAAAATTCTTTTTGTACTATTAAGTTAAGCCTATCAGTAGGACAATTTCCTCTCATTTTAACTAGTATGAACAGGCTTAACTCCATTTTTTTAGCAGACCTATATTCACACAATGCACACCCTGAATTTGGTCTACTGGTGTAGAAAACCTACAGCAGCACAGCAGGAATAAGACTAATGTATGATGGCAGCCCTCCTGCCTCTCTGAGCCCCAGTCTGCCCCCTCCCTTTGACAACTGCTTTATGTAAGGGTGAGCCCTTGTGGAACATACTTTGGTAGGAGGCCACTGACTAGAGACAAGTTAGGGACAAATAACAGACTCAGTAAGGACAGGAATGAGGAATGGTGCTGCAATAAGGTTTCACCTTGGCAGCACAGAACTAGGAGCTGTGACAAAGTTTGAATGTGGAAGAGGAAGGACGACCATCTGAAATAAAAGGACATTCTGGGTTGCGGAGGCACTTCAGGAGCTGCCCGAGTCAGACTCCTGAACTCTGGAGCATGGGAGGGTTAAGATACTGCTTGCTCTTCTCATTTCCTTTTGACTAGCATTAGATACTATCAATACAGAGAGCTTCCTGGTTTCGTCCCTATTTTGAAGCGCTGACTGGAGAGAGTTAGGTATTTAACAGAAGGTTCCAGACTGCATACTAGTGACTATTTTATTCAGTGGAAAGCTAGCATGAACATTTCATGGGGGAAACTGGAATAAAACTGGTCATAGAAACATTAGATTACAGGAAGCAGTGCTGGTACTTGACACTTCCCAGCAAAGACTTAAAATGATTGTGAACACACTGCCACCTCTACCCCAGCTCTGTGTCAAATAGTTTATCTTAAACCACAGGGAATTTAAGTTAATTTCCTTGACTTCACATTAGAATTGAGGTGTAGAGACGTTAAATGCTAACTGAGACACCAACAATAAAGGGACAAATAATAGTAATGAATCACTTGGGCAAAATATTCAGCCTGGAAATACGCAGTCATACGCCTTGTGTCTTTCTGGAGACACCAGTCATTCCTGAATTTGTTCATGAATATCAATATAATTCCAAACAGGAGTGAATTATTCCTCTATCATCCAAAACAACCTACCAATCTCATGGTTTAAACATTATCCTAGCAGACACTGAAGATGAGGATCTGAAACTCCCCACCCCTAGGAAGAAATCCTGGGTTCTCACTTCCTGGGCAAATACTAGGCAATTATGTCAAATTTGATTCTACCAACACAACCATTCCTAAAAACCATAGCAGCTACAATCTCATTTCCAGCAATCTGAACCTTTTACCCATGTGCTAGGGGCACTCATGACTATGAAATTAAAAGACTTAAGCAAAAGAACTCTCATACCAAGACCACATGGACTGTGCAGAAGCAGAAATTGAGGTACCTTTAAAAGTAAATGCCTAAGAAATAAGTAAATAAATGAGCTTTGGCAAGATCATCTCATCTGGCACATTTAACTGCCACAGAAAACTATCAGAATATTTAAAACTGATAAAGTTTGACAGTTTCGAAATGGTACCACATGCTTATTTAAGTCTTTTTAAGTAAATAATTACAAACATAGTCCTGATTACATTATTTTTAAATTAGAAATGTTACATTTAATGTAACACTGAGAACAATTTAATAATGTGACATCAGAAAATAATTTCTAAACCCATTTAGCTAGTTGTGTATGTGATATGTATTACAGGTGCACAGTAATCCTTTCTGACTCAAAATGACTATGTTCTACTCAGAATCACTCACTAGTGAATCTTGCTATATTATTATCTTCTTATACAAATTAATTCTTTATCTATATTGATTCTTTATCATGTAACAACAACTTGTTGACTTTCATCATGAGAAGATTTGAGTTTTTCAGGCAACAAACCTCAAGAGATAAACACTCAATAGCCACTAAATATAGTGCAATCAAGGCTCCTAATTTCTTTGGGATTTTTGTAAACTGCAGCCTTTGACCTAGAGAGTAGGGAACATTCCCAGAGGGATGTGAAAGGAACCAAAAAACATATATACAACAAACAACCATTAGCAGAAACAGGGAGAGGAGACTAGGGGGACATTAAAGAGAGAAGTTAAAAAAAACACAAATGTCCAGTTTATAGGTAAACGGTTGTCTTTTCTTGTAAATTTACAGCCAAATCTAAGGCTGATTCTCATATGCCAGAATAAACTGTGACAGTTCGGATTCTTAATACATTCAAATTAGGTCAAGTATCCAGTTTGCATTTATTTTCTCCTGTCATTTTAGAGATAAAGTTTTAGCCACATGATTCCTCCATAATCCATACTAGATTTCACTGAAAACTACAAAACTGGTAGAAAATTAAATCAAAACACCGAAATAGACTTCAGTTTGCTGAGGAACTATGCAAACATTTAATACACCATAATGCTAAATTAATATTATTCTGGTGACAGTATTGATCCTCTAGATCACTATTCATATTTTTAAGTTCATGACACTTCAGCCAATCATCACTTCAGCTGCCAAGCATAACTCTGTATTTACTTGATTAATAAACTGAAAGCACAAAGTATATAAGAGGATTAAAGCGTAAATGGATCTCATGCCAGTTCTATGGACAGCTTTCTATGTTCAAGTAATTATCTCATAATAAAGTAGCACAAAAGACACATTAAAATCACATTTTGCTTAGCAACAGCCCAGTTCACAACAGGATTGTATTTTCAGACTGATCACCCAAAATAGAAAGAAGTGGTGTGTACTGATGTCAAAATTAAGAGTTGATGATAAAATAATTAGTTGGTTCAATGGACAATCTCATTTCCAATTTTGGGGAAATATTTATAGTGAGTTTGAGAGATATTCAGGTCAGGTCAAATAAAGTAGTATTCTACAATGCCTAGAATATTCTGCTCCTCTGAACAGTGAATATTATTTATTAGATTAACCTAAACTCACTCTGGTGCTCAAACTGGAAAGACAAAGAGCAGCAGTACATCAGGAACTCTTGGACTCAGAACTAAGTGCTTCTGATTACCCTTTAGTGTTTTACCATATGAGCTGACACACAGAAGAGTAAATAAGGACAACTGGCAAAATGAATTTTCAATTAGAAGTCCTCCTCAAAGACTACAGTGAACAAAAGTAGTAAAATATACATACAAAACTAAATATTCTACCAAAAAAAAAGCAATTCTCTTCTTCTGTCTATATTTACTTGATTTTGAGCAACATTTTCAACCACAAAAGAACACAAAAGAATTCTGGTATGCACCACCAATGTTAGACACAATCACCACATTCAAAACTGAATTAGCATTAAAAAATAATTATACCACCATCATAATTAACTGGATCCATCAGCTGATTCAACTCCAGCAGACAGATACTGACTTTTGCCTAGGAAGCACAACCCTCACTTTAAACAACCATTTTTTAAAAACATTGTTTTAAAATTTTATTTAAAAGCCATCACAAGCCTGTCCTTCACAGAATACTCAGATGCTATAAACTGAATCACTAGTTTTCAAAGACGCAGATTCACTATAATGAACCTAATAAGTCTCACCATTTTCCTTCCAAATATAAGCCATATGAATATTTCATTGCCAAGCAGTTATTTCATTAGTGTTAATCACAATTTCAGTTGTTTGAACCCAGAAGCATTCTATTCTAGCAAGATTACTGCAAGTTAATCAGAAAACATTATTGCAAAAAATCACCCAAACTTTTAGGTATAGTTAAATCCTTTTGCCTCCTTACCTATATACAACATCAATAAAATGTTAGATGTATTTTCATTTGCATTCAGCATGTGTACAAACGTTAAGTGCAAACACAGACTCTGAAATCACTTCTTGCCAATGTTAAAAGCTCAGTTATAATCTTTCTCTCACTTATCTAAAGAGAAACTCCATAGACCAAATTTTGATTTTTCCTAAGCTGCAGTGTATTTTAAAAATAATTTGTTTAGAAAAGCAAACCTCATTTTATCAGTGAAAATACACAAATATCTCCAAAACTAAGGAAGTAAATGGTTCACATTAGAGATCCATGTTTATTAAGATTGCCTGCAAAATTATTATTATATGAATAGTTTTTACAGAAAAGTCATGTGCTACATACCCCTTGTTCATCCAGTTTAAGCAGCTGTTCAGGTACTTTGGGTGAACTGGAAGCCTGCCTCAGGCACTGAATGCTCAGCTCTGGTATTACATACTCTAGCACCTCTTTGAGAGGCAGACCTCTTGCTGTGCCGTGCCGAGCAGTGGATGGGATAGCATCTTCTAAAATTGCTCCTCTAAGTGTAGTAAGCTGCAGTAAAGGTAAAACACACCAAACGTTTTTAGAACTAAATGAATTTCAAAGGTATAAACTTCAGCGTTTAGCAAAAGCTTGGAAGATAAAGGGAAGAAACAGATCCCTATTTTTAACTTTTTAACCAGTAAAAAGATTACTAAATAACTTTTAAAGAGGAGACAGGGTCTTATCGTCTCAGGGACAAATATATTTGTTGTTTACAGAAATCCACTGATAATCTAATTAACTTATTCTAATTCCTAAGACTTACATTTTTTGGAAAAAAAATGTTTAAAGCAGATGGGAAACTAAAAATTCTTAATTTTAATGCCATACTACCCTAGCAGACACAGTAGTACAATGTGGTGTCGGACAGACAAGATCAGCCATAGCTAATGGCACCTTTATTTAACCTATTTTTTAAGCCATGTTGCTTTGTCTTCAGTGGATTTGGTAAAGAGAGAGTAATTTCTTAGAAGTGAGTCAGCTGAATCACTTTTCCATTCATACAGACGCACTCTTTTCTTGCAATAAAAGAAAAACCTAGCTTTATATATATGAATATATATATGTATGCACATATCTGTTTCTGTATCTGTAAAAGCACATGAGCTCAGAGATATCAGGAGGTCTAGCTAACACTTCTCTATGTTTTAATCACAATAAAAAGCAGTAGTCCTAAGCATACAAAAATATATAGTTGCTTGCTACAAATAACAGTGTACTTTCATACAAATCAAAGCTAGTTGCTGTGATAAAGAAGAAATTAGTTTGCAAGTTATATTAATTCACTTGAAATAGAAGTTATGAGACACATTCTTCCACAATAAGCAAGCAATTCTTACAATTATTGTTATCAACATATTAATACTCCTTCCACAAATCATGTGTGTAGAAGCATAGAAAAACATCTCGCAGAAAAAACCTTCTAAGAAAGTATTTTGAAACAAAATACAAATAAGTCATAGTACTAGCTTTCATATTTTTTTCCCTCCCATTTCCTCTACATTTCTTAATCTTTTATTTCTGTCATTAGAAAGTTAATATCAAGCAGCTTGATCCAAACTTATCTTCAATTTTGTTCTTATCATCTGTTCCCTGGCTGCTCCCCTGCAGTTCCCTTCAGCCAACTTACCTCCTTTTGAATGCTTGCTCAAAAAGAGAAAATTCTTATGCAGTACAGAAGAGGAAAACTTTGTTCCAGGAGTAAAGTACTAACGGTACATGAAACATCCTTTTCACACTAACAGGTTTATTTTCAAAGTTAGCAACATATCCACAGCCAAACACCTAGCATCCTAAGTTCCAAGTTAACTTTTCAGTTCCTTTGCAGAATTACTGAAAGACCATTACCTCACTTGTTCTGAAAACTATACGATAGTTGAACTGAGATCCTTCTTTCTCCTTGGCATCTTCAACCTTCTCCCTCCGGATGCTGACTGCTACAGGTCCAAGATTTTCATCTATTCCAAAGTAGTTCTGATGCTCTTTTGCACAAGAGTGAATGAGGGGAGAAGAAAATAATGAAGTATGAATCTCCTAGAAAATGTTCACAAATCTCATTACAAATTTCTGCAACAAGGAGAAAAAAAATAAACTGAGCTATGAGATCTGTAAATACACTGGCTTGTGATCTTCTGAACTGCACAAGAAGTACATAAATCACAAAATGCTCATTTTGATGAGCAGAGTGATCACTCATGCAACTCAAAATACTGCAACTACTACTACTATGAAATAATATTCTGTTGCATTTTTTCTTACTGTGAAATTAACCATTTTGCTTGATCCTGTAAGAAACTACTTCGGAGAAACTATATCTACATAAAGTCTTCAAAAAAAGCTAAAAGTCTTCAAATGAGGTGCTACACAGCTTTATTAATTTCATTCAATTTATTCTTATTTAAAGCTTTACATTCAAAGCAGCAACTCAGCTTTAACAAATAACTGAGACTAGTTACTCTTCAGTCTTTGATGAATAGTTCAATTCAAACCTTGAGCCAACTGGCCCAGTCTAGGGAGAGCAAAGCCCTACCAACAGAAAAGAAAGATCAAGTTAGAGACTATTTAAGCAGACTAGACACACTCAAGTCCATGGGACAAAACAGGATACATGTTGAGAAAACTAGCCAGTGTTACTGTAAAACCACTCTTTACTGCCTTTGAAAGGTCACAGTAAGTAGTTACAGCCACCTTTAAAAAGGGCAAGAAAGAGGGTCTGGGAAGCTATAGACTAATCGTCATAAACTTTAGTTCCCAGGAAGATTAAGGAACAATTTCTCATGGAAGACATTTCCAGGCATGCGAAGGATAAAAAGATGCTTAGAAACAGCCTGCACAGATTTGCCAAATGCAAATCATGCATGACCAACCCAGTTGCTTTCCACAATGAGATGACTGGCTTTACGGATGAGGAAGGAGCAATGAATGTCACCTACTTGTACTTCAGCAATGCTTTTTACACAGTCTCCCACAGTAACCATGTAGCTAAACTTAAAAGACATGGTTTGAACATGCAAATTACAAGGTGGACATAAACTGGCTGGACAGCTGGCCCCAAAGAACTGTGATAAGCAACATGAATTCCAGTTAGTGGCCAGTCAGTAAAACGTTTATTAAAGTTGGAAATGGAGCTGTTACTATGTTTTTAAATTAGCTAAATGATAGAATGGTGTCCTACAGCTGTAGGGTGTCTGTGCTTCACTGCCCACTCTCCTCTTCCTCTGGAGGCAGCTACTGCTGAGATGGAACAGCTGAGCTGCCTGGGAAGCAACTCCTAACCCAGCAGCTCTTTCAACCTGACATGGTAAAACAAGCTGTCCCTTTAGACAATCTGAAAAAAATGGACTGACCAAAATCTCATGAAGGCCAACAATAGTCCTTCATCTGGAACAGAGCAAGCTCATACAACAGCACAAGCTGGGGACCAACTGCCTTAGGAACAGCTCTGTGTAAAAGGACAAAGGACCCTGGTGAACAAGCTGCACAGCAGCCAGCAGGACCACCTGCAGAGGTGAAGGCTAACCACACCCTAGGCTGCACAGGCAAGAGCTTACCAGCAGGTCAGGAGAAAACATTATGCCTCTCTATTTGGCACTTTTGAGGATACATAAGGAGCAGTTTCCAGTTCTGGACAGAGTGGGACAAGGCCAGCAGACAACTTCCAAGACAGTTACGGGCTGGAGCATATAATAGATGAGGCTAAAAGAGATGGGCTTGTGCAGCCTGGAGAAGAGCAAGTGCTATATACTTGCACGATCCCATTAGCTGATGGGGGCTTATAGAAAAGGGAGAGCCACTCTTCTCCAGGGTACAGAAAGAATGGGCAAGCGGAAACCATCACAGGATGCAGCCCCTCACTAGGGAGAATCAACAACAGGAACAGTTTGCAAGGAGAGTTTGTGAAATCTCCATCCTTAGAGATGGTCAAATGCTAAAGCAACAGTTAAAGGGCAATAGGTTATGAGCAACCTATTCAGAATATAACCTTAAAGACAGCTTTAAATAGGTGATTAAACTGGATGACCTCAGGAATGTCTTCCAATCCAATTTATGTTATTATTCCATATTTTAAATAGCAATTAGATAATAAACTTATTTCTCCTTCTAAGATTGCCTGGATTAAAAAAAAAAAAAACCCTTTGCGAGCATTTTTAAGCTAGTTTTATACTTTCCTTTTAATGTATTCACAGAAACATATAAGGAGGTTTTCACGAAATGTCTTTCACTGAGAAGCCATCCATACTCTGAGAATGGATACTAAAGTTTAAGTTATCGCTACATAAATTACAGTTGTATTTGTCAAATCAAGTTTAAATTAAGTTTCCAGTAGCCTTTCAAAAATCTATCTATAAAGTTTGTTGGTGGTTACAGTACATCTCCTGGTGGAGAGAAAGTTGAGGAGCAGCACATTACAACTAGCATCCTTTTTTTGGAAGGAACACCTGTGATCAAAGGAGCACAGACATTTAATTATTCACTCATGCTCACCAACTGTATTCCTTCCCCAGTGTAAACATTCTACCTGAATAGATACATCATACCTCATGGATTTCCCAGTGTTAAAATTAAACTATGAGCCTCTATGGGCAAATTTATCAAATGGAACCGGATTTTACAGACGGGAGTGAAGGAGGAATTCAGAGGCCACTTTCAGCAACTTGAAAAACTCCCTACAGTTGCATACTCAGGCTTTTGACAAAAGTTAGATTTGTCAGTTAGGGTTTCTATAGCCTTTCATTTTGGTGTAAATCTAGAAAAGGATCATTACAGTTACTAGATTTCTCAGCTGCAGTATTACTGAGCAGAAAAAATGCAAGGTTGGCAGGTATCTGCTTATTTATTTACAATATGAAAGACAAAACCAAGGACATTGCTTCTGTACATTAAAAATAAAACAGATAAAACAGTTTCAAGAATGGGAGTTAAAGTAACTTAAGCAAATGAAATTTGGGATTTGGGAAACACACTTTTAATTCAAGACCCTTTTTAATTTCATAGAGTACAAACTCTTTAAGCTCATTTAAATGTATTTATATTGATTTAAAAGTATCAACTGAAGATAAGGGATGAAAATAAATGCTATTTTCTAACTGAAGGAGAGATGGCAAAATATTCCCTTATTTCTACTTTTCAATTTTGAGAAATAATTGTCAACTTTTCTTCTAATACAGGAGTCTTATTTACACAAACTGAGTTAATACCAAAAGCTTCCTAAGCCCATACATTTTTTTCCAGGATATTTCTTCAGTTTCTTATCAGCAGATAAATACAATAACATATTAAGAAATGATTGCAAGCATCCCTCAAATAAAAAAGCAGTAATAGTCAAGTCTCAAGGTATTATGAGGATAATTGCACAAGGAGAAAAAGACAAATCAATGATAATAAAAGCATATTTCAATTATCCTTTTTTAACATCAACATAGTTTTTTTCCCCTTCTCATACCCTTTTATCCCACAAAAATATAGTTCAATAAAGGACACCATTAATAAATCAAAGCCATCAGATAAAATAAAGCATTCTAGCTTTTACAAACCTACACTGAAAACTGAGAAGATATTTTCCATAAACATTAACATATTTTACATCAGTTTTGTCGGATTTGATTTTAACAATAGCTACAAAGCTTATAAATATGCAGTATAAAACTAGAGCTCATTTCAGAAGACACTGAATTCCAAATCTCTCCTTTCTTGAAAGGAAACGGAATAATTAGTGCTACACATGCCAGGGTGTTTCTTCCATGCATCTTAAAACAGAAATAAAACTTGTATGCTGACAAGTGCCAATTATAAAACTGTGAACTAAATCAAATATTCAGAAAGTTATTTCTTTTTCATAGGTATCTTGTTAAAGGCAAAGAACATTGTTGGCATTACATGACCCTGTATACAAGTGACTATTGTTTGCTACATTTTCATTTCATTCTTCCACAATTATTTTGCTAAATTCAACTGTGCTATTAAATCTACAATTCAATGAACAATCAGCTAGGAGAGCTCACTGTCATGGAAGAGCATCAAGTAAGACTCAGTATGCATATAAATGTCATTTTTTCTTACATGGGAGATCAGCACAGCAGCAAGATATTTTGGTACCCAACACAATGAACTTTGCTTGTTTGGCTGGAAGTAACCTGGAGATTCCTTACATGCTTGATCCCTTGAGATAATAGGTAGTGAAAATTAAGTTTTTAGTTCCATCACGCACTTGCCATGACTTGCTATCTGACTCCTAAGAGCCACCCAATACAGATTTCTCTCATGTAGGTTCTGTTATAGCTCTATACAAAGACAATGTGGAACAAGGCATGGCTTATCTATCAGTGTAAAGGTGAGAGAGTAACAATTTATTACTGGGTATTAAATATATCGCATTATATATACTTTTGAAGAACTCTACCTACAGAACAATTAGTAACAAGGACAATAACGATTCAAGTTGCCTAGTATTATATTAGGTGGGACAAAACTCTCGGATGCTATTTCTTAACTTTTTATTACTATATCAATATAAGCATTCTTTACTTTTAGTCAAGAGATCATATATATGTAATACCAGAACAGAAGTTAATTAAAACTGATTACATTTGCATCAGCTTTCCAGAAAGGTCATTAACTTTGTTTATAGGATATTATTTAAAGTGGTTTTGAGCAGTCTTTGTACTTTCTTCTTTTAATCTCTCTGACAAGATTTATCTTAAAAAAAATATACAGAGCTTCAGAACCTGTAACTCATTCATGATAAAAGCACTTCACAAGGAAGTCCTCTTTCATTTGACTTAATCATTGTCTTTCCCCCCCCTCCCCTATCCTGCCAGCATCTTTGTCCATTGACAATCTTCCTTTCATTTCTGTCTATGCCCATCCTTTCTTCTGTCTGCCCCTCAAAACACATGCCACCCTTTTGTTACAAGTTTCCCTCCATTCTCTTCCACTTTGACTCCCTGAAAACTATTTACCTTTCACAACCTGCCTAGCTTAAAAGCATTTTGAATGGCTCAACTTAGTGCCCATTTCTTGCTTAGCCCTAGGCCTTTTTCTTCCTCTTGCATGATGGATCAAGATTCTTCTCTTCCTTGCCTTTTCAATACAGTGTTTTTACAGCCAGTATGTTCTAGGTGTCTACCATATTGTGGAAACAAACACTGTACTGGATCTTCTTTCAGCTCCCCTATGAAGGGTCACAGAAGGAAGGAGTACCGAACGGTGCTTATTTCCTGCTGTTCAAATATAATTAGAAAGCAGAGGAAGCATGACTTCAGGAAGACTCAGGCAGTAACAGTCTTTTAAGAACAGAAGCAGTTTAGTAACAGCAAAAAGACTGAGCTGTAATTCATAATACAGGAAGGACAGAGACAGGTATTTTGGGGTTCTCCCTACAGAAACAGAGCTGTCACACACATTGCATAATGCAGTACTGAATACAGTCAGACAAAGTAGATCACAAAGTGGGAACAGTTTATCTGAATAATGATTCAAGCCACACAATTTCTCGGTTAAGAAGAGTACCCTTGCACTTTGCAGTGTGAGCATTTCCTAAAAGAACAGGGTAAAAGGTTAAGAGAAAAGCATAAAACAACCTTCTTTAAGCTGAAAACCTAAATATCATCAGAAGCTGTCTGTTCAAGGAGTACATATATATGCATACAGTATGAAAGGCTACAAAACAGACAACTGAAGACAGCAGAATCTAAAAGAAGGGCGCCAAAAGCTTCAATAATAAAAACTTCTCTTTTAGGCACCTTCTAAGAAATAATGATTTCTATTCTTGGTATCAGTATTTCCAGTGCATTTACCAAACAGAAATACTTTCTTTGCTTTCTACCCACTAAGAAACTTTAGTTAGGAGAAGTTAGTTTACGTATTAATTTAAATGACCCCACACTTGTTGAACCTACATAAGTACTGCGTAACTTCGTACATAACCCACTGGTCGTTGAATATCCCTCTGAGACAGCAAGAATAACAAGTTTAATTTTAGTAAAGTTTCAGGATCCCCTGTAATACTTTCATGTTTCTCTACAGAGAAGAAGAAAATGAACAATCTTTACTAAGCAACTTAAATCTAACACATGAATATCTTCGAACAGCTGCATTAGAAAAATTTACCTTTTCCGTAGAAGAACTTGCGGTAATAATATGCTCCAAGATCAATGTGTTCTATGATGTAACGCTTCACTTTCTCCCTGTGAATGGACTGGTTTTCTCTTGGTACTTCCAGTACTGAAACACCAGCATTTGTGCAATGGGAACTCAGAGAGGACTCAAAAGAACAACTTTCACCTGAAGAAAAAGATGCTGAATTCGCCCTAGAAAGTGCAATCCGTCTATCTCCTTCCCCACCAGTTTCATTCCTGAAGTAAGGGCAACTCAATACTAAATCATTGCTTTTCCCATCACCCTCATCAGCATCTAAATTCTCTTTTGAATTGAGGTCCTCTTTGCTTCCCAAAGGAGATTCACAGTTTCCTGTTTGGCCTGCTGGCATCTGAGTTTGTGACGCAGCTGAAGCCCCAGTGGTTATATTTTTTCTTTTTCCTACATTTACTCTGGTAGCCATTGCTTCATTTATATTAAACAAAACGCTCTGAACATCATAATGTGCGAAACATTTCTGACAGTTCCAAGAACGAACATTTCTGTCAAGTCTATCATCCAGATCAGATGAAAACTTAAAAGTTTCATGCTCACTTTTAACTGTTCGCAATTTTCTAAAGAGAGATGTTTCTACTGCTTCTGATTTTAGCCTCCTCTTGAAAGATTTCTCCCTGTCTCGACCCATAAGTAGGGCACTATCCATATAATCCAAGCCAGAAATCCTGACAAATTCTCCCCTGGAAATCTGTGCAGCAGCATGTAGACTTGGAGAAACTGTAGGGTCACAGTGGAAAAACTCAGAAAATCCAAAGGGAGCAAGGGGTTTATGTTCAAAATTTTCCACTCGGTATCCTCTTAGCATTGCAAAAAAATTTTCACCAGACAAGCCTTGTCTATCAATTGAAGAGGTACTGCCATATTCTCTATGAAGAGCTGCTCCAGTATTTGGGTTAACAGCATTCTGGTCTAACACGTCTTCAGCATCAATATCACTTATTGTCACATCACTGTTGCTTCTTTGCCTTATGGGATGAAGTCCCCTTTGAGGGGAATGAACAAAAAGATCTCCAATCGAGTATTTTCCCTCTGTAAATTCCAATTCTAGCTCTTCTTGCTGTCCATCACTTTGGTCGTTTTGTCCATTTGGAAGTACTGAGCCAACACCTTCATAACTGGTTGGAGGTCTGTTTTCCCAGGCAGCTTTACTCAGCTCTTTGGAACAATCCTTTTTAGGAGGCCATTCAGACACCCTTGCTCGAACACCCATTTTAGGCACAGCTGGTGTACCATTTGCTTGATTATTTTCAGTTTTGCTAGATGCATTTGAAGAAACAGGAGGACCCATGCTACCATTCAAAGCTTTAAGTTTTCTCGCAAAATAATCATCAGATTGCATGCTTCTTGAAGACTCCCTGAACTTTGAGGAAGTTCTACTAACTTTGTGCTTATCTTCTTGCAAAGACCTTTGATCACTCATGTCCAATCAGTGGGAGGTGAACCACTACTATTGCATAAAGATACTTATATTATTACATTGTCTTTTATGGGCCAATAAAATCCAATACAAAAATACAGTCACAGTCTTCTCAGAAGTGCAAGCAGAAACCTCAGTGTGCCATTTTTGTACAACTTCTGTCAGGACAGCAATCCTAAAACATTTCCTTCAGATCAGACGCATTCAGTTCAGTATTAATCCAGAAAAATTTCTTTTATCTGTTCATAAAAAAAGAAAAAGAAAGTGTATTAAAATGTCTATAGTCAAGAATGAAAAGTCACCAGTGTTGCTTGTATATATACAACATCCCATTAAACTGGAACTAATGAAACTTGCTTTGTATGTTTTTCTATCCTCTGCCTCCTTAAAACCCAACAAATGCCATAATCCTGGTTTCCACAGGATATGAACAGTTTGAACCCCCATATCTCTCATGGTCTAACCAGTACATGCACACTGAATAAATAGTACAGCAGGTTCTGCCAAGCAGAAGAGGCACACAATTCATTCTGCACTTCCTTCAATGCTGACAGGAACTTTGCTGCTTATTCTCTGTTTAATCACAAGGGTTTGAATGAAACTGGCCAATACAGGAGTTTCTGGGTCAAGACTGCTACAACATAATACGTAAAATACACGAAAGAGATACAACCTTTGACAAAGTGTTTTGTCCCATTTAAAAGAACATTTTAAAGATAAGTAATCTCTCCACTACGATTAATTCAGTGAATAAATTTCACTTTTTTCTCCTCTCTTCAAAGGGGACTTACATTCCTTTATTTTAAGTGTAAGCTATTATTTGGCTGTGTAAAACAGTTGTGGTTGTTTCTGTTACATTACATTCCTCTGGCTGGCAACCTAGACTGTTTAACTGTTAATGCGCTAAAGAACAAGCCTGTTGTCTTCCACAAATAAGAAAAGATAGTAGCCCTATTGATAAGTGTTGATACAGAATTGGAATTGTTAGGATATAAAAATATTCTTCAATGGCTTCAATGGTCTTTAAGAATGACCATGACTCATGCTGCAAAGATTGGTTTGCAGGCAGAGCCCGTTCTCTAACCCATTGCATAAAATTAGACTAAAGTAAAAGACAAGACTCTGCATTATGTAGTCCCTTTCCAGCTTTTGTGCTTTGAACAAAAACCCCAACATAATGATCTTTTGAGATGCTGCAAATAAGCATAACATGCATTTATTAGGTGAAAAAAAACAATAAATAAAACAAAAAGGAAAAAAAGGCAGGTCAAATTAGCCTGGAATGTGATTCTCCCTTTATTTCAGTGAAGATATAAGGTGGTAAGAGGAGCTCAGAAGAGAAGTGTTTTTTCCCCAATATTAAAAGTTTAAGAAAAACCAAAAAAAAAGACAGGAAAAAAAGGAAAGGGGGGCAGGGAAGACTAAGGCAAGAGGAAAAAGAAATAATATAAATTAAACTTGACAGGTTGCTTTTCCTGCTTGTCAGAGAACAACACAAAATTGTGTTTGATACAGCAAAATTTAGGACTCTTTTTCCACACTGGGTCACTAAACACAAGCTAGAGTTATAGTTGCATCATGATTGGCACAGTTTCTATGTGACTTACTAGGAATGGGTAACAATGTATAATTTCAGCTCACTTTCACTACACTTGAATTCCTCAGAACACCTGTTTGATGGCCAATTAAAACAAAGGTTTTGGTTCCTTACAGGAGTGTAAAAGATTGTTTAAGCAACTGGTGTGTTCAGAGAAATAGTACTTCAAAAGTGGTACGCAGAATTTTCACACATCGACTTACGAGAACACAACACAAAAAGGAAAATATCAGTCACAGAATCACAGAATGGTTTGGGTTGGGAGGGACCCTAAAGCTCATTCAGCTCCAACCCCCCCCAGCATGGGCAGGGACACCTTCCACTAGACTAGTTCCTTCAAGCCCCGTCCAACCTGGCTCT
Source organism: Pezoporus wallicus (assembly GCF_028554395.1). Lineage (NCBI taxonomy): Eukaryota > Metazoa > Chordata > Aves > Psittaciformes > Psittacidae > Pezoporus > Pezoporus wallicus. The sequence continues at coordinate 9,473,405 of NW_026637663.1, forward strand.
GAACACTTCCAGGGACGAGGCAGCCGCAGCTTCTCCAGGCACCCTGTGCCAGGGCCCCACCACCCTCATAGTGAATAATTTTTCCCTAGTATCTAGACTAAATCTCCCCTCTTTCAGCTTAAAGCCATTCCCCTTGCCTGTTACTGCACACCCTTGTAGAAAAAGTCCCTCTCCAGCTCTCGCGCAGGAGGTCCCTCTTACGTATTGGAAGACATAGGTCTCCCCAGGGCCCTCTCTTCTCCAGGCTGAACAACCCCAGCTCTCTCAGCTTGTCTTCATAGGAGAGGTGCTCCAGCCCTTTGATCATCTTTGTGGCCTCCTCTGGAATCACTCCAACATGTCCTTCTCACCTGGGGGCCCAGAGCTAAACACATTACTCCAGGTAGGGTCTCACAAGAGCAGAGTAAAGGGGGAGAAACTCTTCCCTGACCTGCTGGTCACACTTCTTTTGATGCAGCCCAGTATACAGTTGGCTTTCTGGGCTGTGAGCACACATTGCCAGCTTATATTAAGGTTTTCATCTAGCAATACCCCAAGCCTTTCTTCATAGGTCTGCTCTCAGACACATCAATATGCCTAATATTTGTGGGGCACAAGTACTACAAAGGTGAAATACAAGAAAATGCCTATGGGATACACATTAACAGCTAACAGATTTTTTTTAATCATCTCTTAGGGTGCTCTTTATGTAATCATATAAGTGTGAGAAACCTTTGCCAACTAAAAACAGTGAAAGAAAACTGAACTATTCCAGAATCACCCTTTCTATTTCTGCAAGAATATAAATTAGTCAGAACACAGAAAGGTCAATTTCACATATCAGGAAAGATATTTAGTTTCTTATTGAAGATTAACGCTATTTTCTTTGAAATTATGGTGAATTACATTTTCTAGCCTTCTTGACTTCTCCTACATAAAAAACATTCATAGAAGTCATTAATGTATGCTTTTCTTAAATAAAAAATAATCTCCTACAAATTGGAAAATACATCTGAGGTCAGAAAAGCCTATCCTGCAAAAATTCCAGCCCTTCTGCTAACCCTTTTTCTGTCATAAGCATGTCTGCAAAAGTAATGAATTGAACTATGAAAATAATCCAGGTTGAAATTAAATCGGGGATAAAGTGGTGAGAAGCAGGAGAAAACAACAACAAATGCACACTACCACCCTTTAATTTTCAATTCAAATCTACAGTACGATTTACTGTTTGGCCTCACAAACAGCTGTAGTTGTGGAAGGCAGGAGAGACCCTGGAGGCCACAGGAAAACACTACTTAGTAGTAGCTTAAATAATTGAAGTATGGCATGAGTATTTTAAAATAAAGGCATGTTGCAAAAGGTAGTATTTAAAGAGATAATTATTTTTATTTACAGTGTAATGCTGGTGTGACTGAAGACCAAAGAAATGCCTGTTTTGGAAGTGCAGATTGACATTTAACTGGAAATGCTAATAACCTGAGGAGGTGATGCAGTATATTTAAGATGCACTAGTAAATATTCTTTGGCCTAATTGACAAAAATACCTGTTTTTAATGTAAATGACCATTCCAAATTCCTGTAATTCAGCACAACAGCATGTTTTTGTTGACAGCTGACCCATGCTGATGGATAGCACTGTGTTCTCCTATATGTGTTATTTTTTCAGGTTATTTTCTCTCCACAGTATGAACTTAGCAATATTGTTGCTAATATATGTTCATAACTATTATTATAAAACTGACTTCAATAAACTATTCCTTCCACAAAGAATGCTGCCAATATGATCATGAGCATTCTTCTCTTCAGACCTGTACAGCTCTTTCAGTCAAGTTCTTCACTTTCCCCTCTTTCAGTCTCATCCTAGCAATTAAGAATGGAATCACTGACAGATACGGTCAAAAAAGAAAAGCTGGATGCCTACCCTGCTGTTGTGCTCCTGCCAACCCTTCCCACTAAGGCTGCTGGATGTTATGCAAATAACTTAAGTTCCTTCCACACAGCTACAAAGACTTCCTTCTGAGCTCAATACAGCAGCTGGTTTGTTAGCTACAGTTACAGTTCTTTAACATGGAATGATTCCAAGTTTCCTGGGGACCTGGATACATGCCCACAAACGTTCCTGTGCCAGTAGTAAAGCAATGAATAAGAACTGTACTATTGGACTGCCCTGTCAAAAGGAGGCTGTTTGGTAACGCTGCCTCATGTCAGCCTTGATAGATGGAAATGAATTATTTAAGAAGTCTTTCTGTGATCATGTTGTTGATCAAGACTTTGGAAATCTGCCCCTATTATTATGTAATGTTATCATCCTAAAAAGAATGCATAATTTGGATAAGAGCATTAATCTCCAGCATTTATCCAGATGACAATTCTATAAACCATGACTCCCAAACTCTTCTAATCTTAAAAAATGGCAAGTGAAATCTGATAAAATAGGAGTATAGGCAGGAATAGTATGCTAAAAGCTGAAGATGAGACATTTAATTTTCATTCAGTTGATTCTACACAGCTTTTTCTGTGTGCTCAGAGTCTGGTTAGTTTCCACTCTTGAAAGAAACACATAGTAGGGCAGTAGTATTACGTATATCACCAGTATAGCAGCAGTTACACAATGGCTACTTTATGGGAATCCAAAGTTTGCAAGAAAATTCTGCCTTCAGGCCAATACTTCCAAGTGCAATGGAAAAGAACACTGCAAAGGAGAAATGAAAGTGGTAGGTAAGCTTTCTTATTTTCACAAGTCCTGGACCAGATAACCCACTGAACAAATCTGTCACAAGCTATTGTTTCCTATAAGTAGAGTTGACACTAGGAAAAAAAATCTTTTTTGAAAATGAAGAAAATCATACAAAAAGGGTTTTTAATGCAAGTTCAGGCTCGCTACAGTTTGCTTATTTTTAAAAGCAGACTACATTAGCACATTTTTTGATTTACATATTTTCAGTATATCTATTAATAGCATTTATTTCTTAATGATTCCTAAATCAGAACTACCCAATTTTCAGATGCAAAATTAAAGCTATGCCTGGCTTTCAAGTCATCTGACTTATTCGTCTGTCCAAGCCAGAAAATTCTGGTCACACTGCACTGTGATATCACATCATATGACAGTTGATTATGATGTCACTAGGAGAATTATTGCTGCAGATATGAGTATGAAGAGGAGAAGGAGTTCTTCATGCACTTGTTTTCATGCAAATGTCTTTACAAAACCATGATATTTAGGCATAATTGTCTTTAAATAGAATATTTCTTTCAAAGTTCTCCCTGAGGCACAGTGAATATTAAAGGATAACACTAACTATAATTGAGCCACTTATTCAGATTGCAGCTGTGGAAAATGGATTGGAAATAATACAATGAACAAATTATGAGCACAGCTCATGAAAAAAATAGTTCAAATTATTATACATCAAATTTACAATTAAAGCTATAACTACTACAGTATGAATGGTTACTTCTCGTATGCATATTTCAGATACTTGATTAATATGCAGACATAGACAAGAGGCACAATGATGGGAAGCCTCTCATTTGACTAATGGAAATACATACGAGCTGCTGTGTACTGACTATTTGTTGCATACTTCCTTATTTGTGCTGTATTTTTTCACCTTTAGTCTTTGCTTGTGAGAGAAATGCGAGAGTAGAAACTGAAAAAAATCCTTTGTTGAAATGCCATATTACAGAAATGTATCCACAGAACAATCCACCAGTAATCACACCAGAGCTTCGCTGATTTGGGGGTTTGAGGGAAGGAGTTGTAACTATGAGCAACAAAAGCCTACATGATTCTCAATGCTGGTTTAAGACCATCATATTTCTTATCAAGACAGTGCAACCACACTAGTTTGAGACTGGTGCAAGATGCGGGATTAAGAAGAAAAAAAAAAAAAAGTAAAATTAAAAAAATCTTATACTGTTCGTCAAATACAGTTCCCTTCTCCAACAAATAAAATGGCACATACACATAAATATTGAGTCGTAGATACAATGTGCCATGTTGGAGCAATGGATCTTTAGAACAGAAATTTGCATTCTACTGCGGTTCAGTGCTGTTCAATGAAAGGTGGTTTATTTTTAAGAATGAGAGACCTCTGATCATAACTGCTCTCCTTCATTTGCAGAACGAGAAAAATCTCATCATCATCTACAGGAATAATTGTATAACATCTAACAGTAAAAAGCAGACCCCTCGAAAGTGTTCAACTTGTGTGTGTTTGTCTTACAGTCAAGATCCCCCACCTGTCATCTTGGCTTTTCCAGAGGAAATAATTCAATAAATCTCATGTTCCAACTACTAAATACTAACCTCACTACTATTAGTTGTGGTTTGGTTGTTGGGTTTTTGAATGTACTACAGCCATTTATTAAAAAGAACTAAAAAAGTAGTTACAAAATACAGCTTTTCTTTGGTGTAACTCGTATCAGTGTACATGTATCACAAAGTTCCCCCAGCTTCCCTTTAACACATCTTCTTTTAGTTTCTATGAATATTTGCTCCTACACATTGAATCTCAATTCATGCTTTGTTTCATTAAAAAACACTGTTTAAGTGTTTCATCAAGTAACCTAGGTTCTCTCTTAGCGATTCTCAATGTTTTATATAGAGCTATTACTGATTATAGCATTACTGTCACTGATTTTAAACTTAGTTAGAAATCACCTATTACTAAAAAATATGCTCAGATAAATTTGTGACTGAGTGCTTTAACACTTTATTTTCTTAGAACATTAATACCAATATTTTATTGTTCCATTAGCACAAGTTTTGACAGTGAGATGCATTGAGGCTGATTTGATTTCTAGAAGAAACTGGATATCCTCCTGTTCTTACAGTTCTATTATAAACAGTTCAATTATACAGCCTACACAGAGTTTAACTGTTAACTGGAAGTAAAAGTCATACCTCATCCAGTTTGAACCAAAAAAAATAGCAGAAGGAAATCACAACTATATCGATATCAATAGCAAAACTACCACTGACACACTGAGAATCTTTCATTTTTACTCTTCCAATTCAGTTTAGATCTTTTTAACTGAAATTGCAGTTAAAATAATAACAAAATATAGTAAAGCCTACAATGGAACGTAATTAAAGAGGTAAAAAGGAAACTTCTATAGAAAAGGGCACCAAACTCATCATAGATTATTATTAACCAATACCAGTTTTGGGCAGTCTACAATTGCAAACAGAAGCTCTATACCTGTCAGCCCGAGAAAATTTTAAATAAACAGAACCCAAACTGTCTTTGTTTCCTTTCATTCTTTCAGCTCATGAATCTAGGTGTCAAAGGGCAGGATAACAAAAAGAGCCCTACTTACTGAGCATTAAATAATCTATTTTCTACAGGGAGACTAAAATCACATCCAAAACATATTTTACATGCATGCACACTATCTCTTCAGGACGGAAAGAAGTATAGCAGGCCAGATGACTTTAAGACATTTCCCTACCTTAAAGTATTTAGATGTACTTATCTCTGTGCCTTCGAGACTTCACAGTAATTACACTTTCCTTGCATATATATTTATCCTTAAAAATACTGAAAATACAGAATTTTAATTGAAGCTTCATCTTTGAGAATGAAAAGTCTTCAACAAATAACAACACAAGTACGTCATAAACAAGATTTATACAAAAAAAAAAGTCAGCAGATAAACACAAGTAAATTTTGTATAAATCCTTATATATTCATTGTAGTTCAAGAGCTTACAAAGTAGGGAGTAAAGAAATCTGATTGCTTGACATGTACTCTTCCTCAGCTAACAAAACCTACTCAGTAAAAAAGCTTAGATTAGAGAGAGCATAAATTATTCTGGAAGAGTAAAGATGATTCAGCTACAAGAGTGAAACATTGCACTGACAAAAAGTCCATTCAAAACAAACAAACAAAAAAGGTAATTTTCAGTGGTCTTCTCAAGCTAGCTGGACAACCTCTGAATCTTCAGTAGAAATAGCATTGTCTACAGGTTCAGAAATTGTCATATTTCCACTGATTGTTGAATCACCCCTTCCAGCTTGAATGCATATTCTCATTTAAATTGTATATCTGTTACTACAGGCAGGAACTATTTCTACAAAAAAACAAAACAAACAAACAAAAACAAAAAAAAACTTCTGGGGTATCTGAAGACATGTTTTTTTAATTAAAGGCTGACAGGAGAGATGTGCTAGCATTTTTACTGTTACTTCACCTGTGCAGGTAGAAATTTGGAAGCAGGTTCAGAGGGTTCGCTGAAGTTGAATAAGCAGTCAAGTACTGCAAGAGGAGAAATTGCTCAGTAAGCGAGAACAAGATGGCAAGCCTTGACTTTTCAGGGTCAATATGCCACAGAAAATCGTAAAAGGCAATTCCACTTTTTATAATTCTCCTACAATGAGGCCCAAAATAAAGCTTTTTCATCCACTTAGTGAAAAGATAATAAATCCATTAAACAGCTGAGGTTCCCCATTCCACAAAGCAGATTTCAGATTCTGACACAGTAACTCAAGACAGCTTTTGAAACAAACAAAGCCATTTGTAGCCAGAACAAGAAAGTTCTTTTCTACGTTTCTATTATAACTGTGTTTCATAGTAAAATGCTGCTTCAGGCAGAAGCAGAGACTAAGCCAGCTGTATTCACATTGGAGAAGGCAGACTATTTGCACTGTCCTAAGCACTTACCCGGATTCCATGCTGTGACCTCACAAACCCGTATGTTGGGCATCAGCTCCCAACAGCAAAACAGTACCAGAACAATATTAATGCTACTTCCATCAGAAATAGTCTCTCAAATGAAAACATACTGCATATGACTTCTAAGAGCATCTAAGTTTTTGAAGTAGAAAGAAAGAGCCTCCTTAAAGCAAAAGATGCACCCAATACATCCATCAGTGACAGAGATAGCTAAAGAGGGTGCATAAACCAGCTTGAGTTTGAGAAACAAACTCTACTCCATTCCAAAAATCTGTTTTGACAAATTATCACTAATAAGACTATTAGTGCCCAATGGAAACAGACATTCCAAAGTGGATTCAGTAGCATAAACTTTAAGGACTGTGATAACTGAGAAAAGGCTGAACTTTCATTCTACTTATGTTCATGAGAAATGGGTATGTCACCCTAGAAGTCAAAGTTAGTTCATTTCTAGAGGGGGGGAAATAAGATCTTAAATCCACTTCATTATTAAAATTCTCCTCTACTTCAATAATCTCACCCATCATAAAAGTAGACAACAACAAAAAAAAAGAAAACAACCCTAAGAGAACATGCCTTCCCAGGAGACCTGCGTGGCTAAATAGGGAATTGCTGGGTATGCTCAAGTGGAAGAGGAGAGTTTACAGGTCATGGAAGGCCTGGCCACTTGGGAGGAATATAAGGCTGCTGCTAGAGGATGTAGGAAGGCAGCTAGGATCACTAAGGCCTCCTTAGAATTAAACCTGGCAAGAAGGGTCAAGGACAGCAAAAAGAGCTTTTTCAAATACATGGCAGACAAAACTAACACCAGAGGCAATGTAGGCCCACTGATGAACGGGATGGGTGCCCTGGTGACAGAAGATACAGAGATGGCAGAGTTACTGAATGCCTTCTTTGTCTCTGTCTACTCTGCTGCAGGAAGTCCTGAAGAGCCCTGTACCCCTGAGACCTTAGATGAAGTCAGGTCGACGGAGCAGTTTGCCTTAGTCGATGAGGAATGGGTTAGAGAACAGTTGAGCAATCTGGACATCCATAAATCCATGGGTCCAGATGGGATGCAACTGCGGGTGCTGAGGGAACTGGCGGAAGTCATTGCTAGACCACCCTCCATCATCTTTACCAAGTCTTGGGAAACGGGAGAGGTGCCTGAGGACTGGAGGAAAGCAAATGTCACTCCAGTCCTCAAAAAGGGCAAGAAGGAGGACCCAGGTAACTACAGACCAGTCAGCCTCACCTCCATCCCTGGGAAAGTGATGGAACACCTTATCCTTGGTGCCATCTTAAGGCATATCAAGGATAAGAGGGTTATGAGGGGCAGTCAACATGGCTTCACCAAGGGGAAATCATGTTTGACCAATCTCTTAGCCTTTTATGAGGAAATAACACGGGGGATGGATGATGGCAGAGCGGTGGATGTGGTCTACCTTGACTTCAGCAAAGCATTTGACACAGTCTCCCACAGCATCCTCACGGCTAAATTAAGGAAGTGTGGTCTGGATGATCAGGTAGTGAGGTGGACTGCAAACTGGCTGAAGGAGAGAAGCCAGAGAGTTGTAGTCTATGGGGCTGAGTCTAGTTGGAGGCCTGTAACTAGTGGAGTGCCTTAAGGGTCAGTACTGGGACCAGTATTATTTAATATATTCATCAATGATTTAGATGAGGGAATTGAGTGTACTATCAGCAAGTTTGCTGATGACACTAAGCTGGGAGGAGTGGCTGACACGCCAGAAGGCTGTGCTGCCATCCAGCGAGACCTGGACAGGCTGGAGAGTTGGGCAGGGAGTAACTTGATGAAATATAACAAGGGAAAGTGTAGAGTCCTGCATCTGGGCAGAAACAACCCCAGGTTCCAGTATAGGTTGGGGAACGACCTGTTAGAGAGCAGTGTAGGGGAGAGGGACCTGGGGGTCCTAGTGGACGACAGGATGACCATGAGCCAACACTGTGCCCTTGTGGCCAAGAAGGCCAATGGCATCCTGGAGTGTCGAGAGAGGTTCTCCTTCCCCTCTACTCTGCCCTGGTGAGACCCCATCTGGAATATTGTGCCCAGTTCTGGGCCCCTCAGTTCAAGAAGGACAGGGACCTGCTGGAGAGAGTCCAGGGCAGGGCAACGAAGATAATTAAGGGAGTGGAGCATCTCCCTTATGAGGAAAGACTGAGGGAGCTGGGTCTCCACAGTTTGGAGAAGAGGAGACTGAGGGGTGACCTTATTAGTGTTGTCCTGGGTTCAGCAGTAGCAGTCATGTTTTTTTTTTTTCCTTTGTGTTAACTGGTGCAGTGCTGTGTTTTGACTTCCAGCCTGAGAACAGTGTTGGTGAAGTCGATGTTTTCGGTTGTTGTTAAGTGATGCTTACCCTGACCAAGGACTTTGTGAGGCTCATGCTCTGCCAGGGAGGAGGGGAAGCCGGGAGGAAGCAGAGACGGGGGGCGCCTGACCCGGGCTAGCCAGGGAGGTATTCCATACCACAGCACGTCATGCCCAGGGTGGGGGGTGACTGGGAGTTTCCTGGAAGGACACGGGCTTCCGGGTGGAACTCGTTTTCTTGGCCGGTGGTATTGTATTCTCTTCCCTTGTTATTTTCCCTTATCATTGTTGTAGTTGATAGTAGCGGTGGTGATTTGTGTACATTGGTTGCTGGACTGTTCTTGTCTCAACCCGTGGGAGTTGCACTTTTTTCGATCCTCCTCCCCGTTCCTCCAGGAGTGGGGAAGGGGAGAACCCCGGGGGGGGGACACGGACCTCGATTGTTGTCAGCTCGGCACCACTCACTGGGAGTGAGTGAACAAGTTACCTGACTGGGTTTAAACCACGACAAGTGTATGTAAATATATAAAGGGGGAGTGTCACGAGGATGGAGCCAGGCTCTACTTAGTGGCAAACAATGATAGGACAAGGGGTAATGGGTACAAACGGGAACACAAGAGGTTCCACTTAAACTTGAGAAGAAACTTCTTCTCAGTGAGGGTGACGGAACACTGGAACAGGCTGCCCAGGGAGGTTGTGGAGTCTCCTTCCCTGGAGACATTCAAAACCCGCCTGGACACATTCCTGTGTAACATTATCTAGGTGTTCCTGCTACGGCGGGGGGATTGGACTAGATGATCTTTCGAGGTCCCTTCCAATCTCTAGCATACTGTGATACTGTAATTAATAACGAAACATTGAACATTGCCTATGACAACGGATGGAGTGTTCAAAAAAATCTGAATAGTCTGCTGAGATCTCTCAATACTGAATAGTTTGGTTAAGAGGCACATTTTATGGAAAAAATAGAAATTTAGCTTTGCTTTTGTTTCTTACATTTTCAAGAAAGTACAACAGGAAATAAGTTTTATGCCATGTCATTTCGTAGTAGAATGGCTCTGTTGTCACAGTCCTGAATTATTTTTAGTAGTAATGAAGTGACTGATTAAAGTAAAATTTTAATTAAAAAGAAAATATCAGCATTTATTTTCATAGGGGCTTTTTATGGAAAATATTTTAGCTTGACCTTGGTTCCCATCAAAACATTTTAAAGAAGATATTTTACTATGAGCAGAAATTTCACTTTCTTCTATCCATTCTCTCAAAAGAGCAACATTCCACGTAGACCAAAGAGACACTGAAACCTGTGGCGACCATCATGCACTTAATTCATACAGTCTTACTACATAGAAAAAATACTGTTCTTAAATGTTCAATGTAAATTTGAAAAGCAGGTAACATAATATTAATGAAATACACTAAATATTCAGGTAGTTACCACATAACTTCATACATGACATTTCCAAGCACATTCCATTGAGCCTGGACCACCTGGCACCAAACAATACAGCTTGGACAAAGAGGCGCTTCTCTGAGACAGACAAACTGCAGACTGGTTCTACAGCTTCGTAGAATCACAGTTGTTTTTTGATGAATCAAACTTTTTCATATAATTCCAGATATAAACAGAGGAACAGTAGCTGGAGTGAGAGAGTTGTTAGCAGAATTTGTTCTTCATTTTTCAGCAGTTCACTCAAATTCAGAACTTGATAGCAATAGAAAGTCACTGCCATCTGTTCAGTGATCATTTGTATGCTGGTTTTGGCTGGGGTAAGGCAAATTTTCCTCATAGTAGCTGGTATGGGGCTCTGTTTTGGATTTATGCCCGAAACATTGTTGATAATTCAGGGATGCTTTAGTCACTGCTGAGCAGTGCTTACTTACACAGAGTCAAGGCCTTTTCTTCTCACCCCATCCCACCAGTGAGTGGGCTGGGGCTGCAGAAGAAGCAGGGAGGAGACAGAGCTGGCAGAGCTGACCCCAGCTGTCCCAGGGGATATCCCAGACCATATGGTGTCATGCTCAGAACATAAAGCTGGAGAAAGAGGAAGGAAAGGAGGGACACTTGGAGTGATGGTGTTTATCTTCCCAAGTAACCACTACATGTGATGGAGCCCTGCTGCCCTGGAAATGGCTGGACACCTGCCTGCTGCTGGGAAGTGGTGAATGAATTCCTTTGCTTTGCTCATATGCACAGCTTTTGCTTTACCTATTAAACTGTCTTTATCTCAACCCACGAGTTTTCTCACTTTTACCCCTTCCAATTCTCTCCCCCATACACCAGGGAAGAGTGAGTGAGCAGCTGCTTAGGGCTTACTTGCCAGCTGGGATTAAACCATGACAATTTGGTATCTTATCTAGAATCTTATCTAGAATCAAGCTGCTGTCAGGCTAAGAAAATTGTCATCAATGAAACTCAAAAGCGTCGTAACAGGAAATAATATTGGTTACAGCTTTATGAAAACCTTACTGAACACTTTCTTCTGCTCCCCCTTCAAAAGAAAACAAAACAAAGAAAAAAGATAGCTCAATCATTGTTCCATGGTCCTTTAGTATAAGTTAACGCACATCTCAGAGAACATTCTGGAAGTGTCCAGCTGAGAAAATAAGCCATATATTTTCATTTAAACTGGAAGAAGATAACTGTCTTCAGAATTATAGAGTAGAAAACACATCTTTCAAATATTCTGAGCCAGATCAGCAAGACTTCACTTTCCTAAACTGAAAAGAAGACTTCTTGTTGCATATATGAATTTTCCAGACAAAATCATCATCATGACTGTGGCTAAGGAATGCAGATTCAGTGTATTCCTTCCTGTTAGAGAGATATTAAATATAATGTCTATAAGCCTTTCTTGACTCTTAGCACGACGACAGTGGAGTAAACGGGCATTTTAAAAGCTACAACCGTTAAAATAAGTTTTTACTAATCAGAAATCTTATTTCTTTGCAACACTTTCCCCCATGCCCTACTCTCAGTCTTACCTCTTTCTCTGGATTCTGAAAAAAAAAAACAAAACACAGACCTTGTATGAGGTCACATGCAAGATTATGGTGATATACAAGTCTGTAACTACAAACCATCACAAGTATCTTTCTAACTGTACTGCTTTGTGATAAAGAACCAAAAGGTAAACATTTTGGAAAAATAAATATTGAAATATTGAGTAATTTCATAAACAGTAATTTACCTTTAAATAGATCTCTGAATACTAATAGGAAATAACACTATTAGGAAGTATGGGAAATATAACCATGGCTCACTATTGGTGTGTACACGGAATGTTAATTATAAATTCACATTCATCTGGAATGATTCACTTTCACAGGACAAATTCTGTTTCAACTTTTGCTTTTAAAATTGTGATTCCATAACACCCCATCAAATAAGTCAGACACTGAATTTTGATTTACCAAATTCTGCTCTTTATGTAAATAAAAATGCTCAAATAGAAGGGTATAATTAACTGATCCAAAGTGTTCACACACAAGCATAATAATGCAGTGTAGGCATTGTAAAAATCTGCCTCTGAATTTTATTATTATTGGCCTTGATTTAGCAGAAAGATTTTGGTCAGCCAACACACTGGTTATCATTCATACAGACTGCACAATTCTGGGACAGTTTTTATACAGTGTCAGTGTACACCTTCCTTTTTTTCGGGATATTTGCATTATAGAAACTACAAATTTATTTCAAATTCTGAATTTAGAAAAGAACAATAACATTTGCTAAGTTTACAATTCTTAGAAAGCTCATAATAGATTATAGCAGAAACTATGTATTTGACATATAACCTGAGTAAAATACATTCCTTCTCCTTCTCAATGCATACCCACCTACTTGATCAGTAAAATCACCAGAGTATTTTTCCCCAAAATTCAGGACATTATCAAATAAATCCTATTTTCCTTATAGTCTAGAGAAATATTTTCCCCTAAACCAAACTCTGACAGCATATTTGTCAGCAAATTATAAATTGCTGCAAAAGGTCTCAGCTATTTGTGTCAACATTATGTATCACCCTTTAAGAAAAGTATTCTTATGTATGTAATTCATAAAGCATTTTCTACAGAATCTCTCAGCTTTTTTTACGTTTTTAAGCAAATAAATGTACATAAGAATAATTAAAAAAAAAAAAAAACAAGCAACCAAGGCAATTAAAGATGCACTAGAATATCCATCCAATAAGTTAATATTTATTTCCACTGACATGAATAAAGCATGATCTTGCACGACTACAAAAGCTGTCTTTTGTAATGCAAAAGGCAATAAAATCAAAATAGTCAGGGCCTTACTATCAGTTGTGATAAATTATTTTTCACTTAAATAACAAAAAAATCCAGCCCCAAAGATATCCAGAGTTTTAGTGAATGCTTATGTTTCTATGCAAGTGCATAGTTCAAAGCATAGGGGTGCAAACTTGCTAAGTAATCATCTAAACACATATTTAGAAAAATTAAAGGCTACTTGCATTTCAAGAAGGTTTGATTCCATGTGGCCTGCATTGGCAGTGACAAATTAGTGAACTGTAGCAGACTGCTCTGAGATTGGTGATGTAGGGGATGCACTAAAACTGTGTTTTAAGGAACCATGTCGTTCCACCTGAAAGAAGGTTGCACAGTTTTTCTTATTAGTCTTATTCAGGAACCTGCTCATATTTTCTCTCCAAAATGTCAAGCCTTGAAGGGCAAAAAAAGTGCCAAAGTCTCATGAGTTGCTGTTTCAGAATATAGCAGCCTTTCATCACATCACTGATTAGGTTGTCCACAGTTCACTAGGAAGATTTCATTGGGCAAATTTATGTTTAAAAGACAAATAACATATATACAGTTTTCCTTTCATTATAGGGATTTATTAATTTACCATAAAAGTGATAGTGTGCATCTGCATGCCATGTTTGCTCCATACAAGAGGAATTCTTTGCCTCTCATGATATAACTCCCATCCATATTTACTACAGTGTTTTCCTTTTAATGCAGGATTCTGAGTCTCTTATTTTTATCTCACATCCTGAGGATGCTGCGTGCTTCTCCGCTTCCTCTCCTCTCTATTTCCATATACTAGGAACCATGTAGTCAACAAATCATATCTGATTCAGGCAACGTTTTGCCTTCTCAGACACTTACATAATGCTCCTTTCACAGAAAACAAGCCAGATAGTTTATGTGTGTTAGGACCATGACACCCTTTGGTCTGGAATTTGATTCCATCACAGATAACAGCTATTCAGGCATAGCTATTCAGAATGTAAACAGACCAATAAGGTAAATTAAGATGCCAGGCAAAACTAGGATGGTAATGGATGTCATCAACCATTTATTTAACTTGCAGGCAATTATGGAGACAGCAAAAGCTAGCAGCTTTGCTAATCACCAACCGAAAGCTCCCACACACCCACATATGCTTTCTGTTTTGCACCCACATCAATTGGTTTCTGCTTACTGGTGCTTAAAGCCACCCTGGAAATTAATCTGACCCCTTGTTCAAAATCATCTGTTGGTAACAAGTGATCTGTCTGGTCCTGGTAAGTTCAGTCTCCTACAACTCTTGAAATCCAAAGAAACATCCTACATAATTGTCTTTCCACAAGCCACTCTCTTCCTCTTTTATAAATATCCTTTTCCTTTCCAAGGTCTACTACCCCGATAGAAGTCCAGGTTTCCAACATAGCATTTAAGCTCAGCTGACTTTAAAAGTATATTTCTGGTTCAGCCTTCTTATCTAGAAATATTCAGGTTCTACTTCATTCTGCAGATTTACTAATAATTTTCTCACCTGAATGCTTTGCCCTCTTTGATGTCACTACTGTTCCTTTACTGTCGCTTTCTTTATCTCTGCATATTCTCTTCTTCTTACTAAAGTATCATTCATCAGTCCTTTCTATTCTACCAAGATGCATCTTTGTGGTATTCAAGACAATCAAATGAGACACTGTACACCACTACTAGCATGCGTTACCTTACTTTCCTCCATCCTTCTTTCCAGAAGGAGCTATGGGACTTCCATAGTTACAGTATTTTGCATGATCATTTAACTGTTGTTTCTTTTCCATTGACTAAGGAGGGTCTGTACCTATGCTCAACATTTAACAATACCATGCATTATACTTGAGTGCTGATCAATCCATCTCCTGTCAAAACCAAGACAAAACAAATATGTACTTCAACTGGCCTTAAAGTAAGCAAATAAGCTACTTCAAATAGCCTAGAGAAAATTCCAAGGAACAGTCACCCAGAGAACACTGTCAGCAGCCCTTCTTCAATTACAAAACCTGACAACCTAGTGAAAAAAATCAGAAGACACAAATAAGATCTTACAGATCCCAAATTACACTATTTCAGTATAGATAAATTGAGACATTAATATGAAAAACAATGTACACTAGCCTGTAGTACTACATCACAATTTTTTAAACTAAAATTATTTTTTAAAATCTATTTCACTTTTCAGCTATTATTTTTAGAGGAAATATTAAAAATATTTAGCCTTTGATTAAAAAATACTAATAACAAAATACTTCAGAAATTGATTAAAGCCACATGAAAGTGTTCAATTAATGTTTCAGTTTAAACACTAAGATTACTATGTAAAAACCTCACAGATGCATAGTGAAGCCACAAAACACTTTGAGCAAATGGAACATAATACCTGTATCAAGAGAATAACTGAAATAACTGTTCTTGATCAAAGTACGTTATGAATGCAAGAACGAATCCTGAAGATGAAATGGAAATGCTGTATTATTTTGCCACATCTCCCAGGAAGACAGGCTGAGGAAGTTGGGGTTGTTCAGTCTGGAGAAGAGAAGGCTGCATGGAGACCTCATAGCAGCCTTCCAGTATCTGAAAGGGGCTATAAGGATGCTGGAGAGGGACTCTTCATTAGGGACTGTAGTGACAGGACAAGGGGTAACGGGTTAAAACCTAAACAGGGGAAGTTTAGGTTGGATATAAGAAGGAAATTCTTTACTGTGAGGGTGGTGAGGCACTGGAATAGGTTGCCCAGGGAGGTTGTGAATGCTCCATCCCTGGCAGTGTTCAAGGCCAGGTTGGGTGAGGCCTTGGGTGATATGATTTAGCATAAGGTGTCCCTGCCCACGACAGGGGGGTTGGAACTTAATGATCTTAAGGTCCTTTCCAACCCTAATGATTCTATGATTCTATGATTTAACAAAAAGGAGCAATGTGTTTTTTCTTGCTAAAGACACTTCAGAAATAACTTTTAATAACAAAGACTAGATTTAGTGTTCCAGACAAAACAAATCTTCTACTGGTTAAATGAAAAGTGGAGCTGTGTCTATGCTTACTGTTAAAACATAAGAGAAATGACTAAAACATAAGAGAAATAAAGGCCTATCAATTCATGAGTCAATCAGTTCTTCCATTCTGATAATCAATATGGAAATCCTAAAATAGTTGAAACTAAGCCAAATATTATACCTCACCATTAAACGTCAGTTAGATAGAACAAACAAAATTAGTCTTAGCAAGAGGCAGCAGACCGTCTTTATAGCCTTTGCAAAAAATCACAAGCAAATCTATAGACAAATTTCTCAGGTAGAATACAGACCCTTCCCCATTTGCCTTGTTTGATAACCCACCCCAATTTCAGATGAAAATGTCTTTCCTATTTGAATGGACTCATTCTAATACCACTGCACATAAGGGACCTTCTTGTATGCAGGAACCAATCAAGGGAGAATTCTAGAAGTGAAACATTCTTTACTGCTGCGTTTTCACCAAGAACATAATTTCCTTCAAAGACTGTATAAGCAGCTAACATTATGGCTGCTGTAAGGCCATGCACATTGCCCGACATACCTGTCAACTCACCTAATGTAAAGTAATGAATCCATCTAATTCCCTTCCAACTACGTAAACTAGGGCAAGTTATTTAAACTAACTAAAACTAACTAAATTAAACAGTTAACTTTTAAAAAATGCATCAGGAGTTTAACGTTGTCTTACAGCATTATTAGAACTTTCTACGAAGACAAAAATGATTAATAACTGAAAACCAATAAATGGGTCCTCTAAATGCAACAATTCTTTTCATATTTGGTGCTCAAACAAGATATAACTTGAAAGAGTATTTGTTGAATTTCTTAATTTTTAATATATTTTAATAAACCAGCAATATTTGTAAGTTAGAAGAATGCACTTTATTAAAAAACATACATAAAAATGAATTCAATCTACCTATATGTGATTAATTGTTCCTACACACACAATGACTCTACATTAGAACGCAACAGAATTCAATACACCATGAAAACTGCTTTGCGCATAAAAAAAAGTTGGGTAAAACTACTATAGTAGCATATTGTGTTTAAGCTAAACAAGACAGGCATTATATCCATTGAACTCTATAGAACCCCACTGACAGTGTGAAGTGACAAGGGAAAGAGTGCACATTAACATAAAAATTCTGAGTCCGCTGGAGAAAAGCAGCTTTGTGGAAGGCTGTAGAACTGAAGTACAAATAGAGAAAAAAATTCCAGAGCAGCCACACATTACAACACGGTAACTATGCTCCTACCCTGAAATACTCTGAAGGAACTGAATTTGAGTTTGGTTTTTGCTGGTAGTGTTTGTGTTGGGATTTAGTTTGTTCGTGGGGTTTTTCTGTTTGTTTGGCTTTGGGTTTTTTGGGGTGTTCTGTTCCTAGAAAAAGAAGTTATTTTAATTAAGAAAAATTTACTACAGTCTGTCCAATTTGCAGCTTGTTTTCTAAGTAACATTTATAACCATGTATTCCTGTTGTGTTGCAATATGAGAGGCTTGTAAGAAATAAGTTCTCACTTCTCTGCTTAACACAGGGAAATAAATTAAATCTTACTGCAGTAAGTCTATGTCCTGGGTTCAGCAGTAACAGTCATGTTTCTCCTTCATGGTAGCTGGTGCAGTGCTGTGTTTTGACTTCCAGCCTGGGAACAGTGTTGGTGATACCGATGTTTTCAGTTGTTGCTAAGTGATGTTTACCCTGACCAAGGACTTTGTGAGGCTCATGCTCTGCCAGGGAGGAGGGGAAGCCGGAAGGAAGCAGAGACAGGACGCCTGACCCGGGCTAGCCAGGGAGGTATTCCATACCACAGCACGTCATGCCCAGGGTGGGGGTAACTGGGAGTTACCCGGAAGGACACGGGCTCCCGGGTGGGACTCGTTTCTTGGCCGGTGGTGTTGTATTCTCTTCCCTTGTTATTTTCTCTTATCATTGTTGTCATTGGTGGTAGCGGTGGTGATTTGTGTACATTGGTTGCTGGACTGTTCTTGTCTCAACCCGTGGGAGTTGCACTCTTTCGACCCCCCTCCCCATTCCTCTGGGAGCGGGGAAGGGGAGAGCCCCGGGGGCGAGGGGGCTCGATTGCTCTCAGCCCAGCACCACTCACTGGGAGTGAGTGAACAAGCTGTCTGGCTAGGGTTTAAACCACGACAGTCTACAAAACAGAACCTCAGCAATCAACGCCACAATGAACACCAAGCAACTGGCTGCTCTGAAGTGGGGAAGCATTTAAAGGAAAGTTTTCAGATCTCCACTTCATCCTCACCAAATACAGAAACACTTAGAAACCAAAATATTCATGAAACAGGAAAAAAATATATTCCCAGTTTTAGCTATCATCAACATCTAACAATTGTAGAGAGGACAATGGAAATAGATCCCGAGTCTGGGAAATGAACGTGTAGGCAGTACTTTTCTGGAAATGTTTGCTCCCAGAGAAGGAAACTTGACAGGCCACATATGTGGTCAACTGAAAGATTTTTTTAAACATGAACCAAAATCAGATGTCTTC
Source organism: Pezoporus wallicus (assembly GCF_028554395.1). Taxonomy (NCBI): domain Eukaryota; kingdom Metazoa; phylum Chordata; class Aves; order Psittaciformes; family Psittacidae; genus Pezoporus; species Pezoporus wallicus. The sequence continues at coordinate 9,492,166 of NW_026637663.1, forward strand.
TAATTCAATTAATAAGTAGATTTCATAACCATTGACTAAACAAGGTAGCATGGATGCCTCAGAATAACTGTGAATGACAGCTGCAAAGTTTTGTCCACAGAAGACATATAGACAATTCTATCCTGCCTTTGTAAGGACATCTTTTGTAAGAGAGCACAAGAACTTAAAGTACTCAAACGTAGCTTTCATAGGAGGCAAGGGACAACAGTAAGGCCCCCTTCCGTGCTATGAAAAAAAGTCATTTTACAACATTCTGTAATTTAAACATAGAGAAACATCTGCCTACAATGTGCTCAGCTCTACTTCTGCTGACTAGAGAAGTAAACACAAGTAAAAAACTATTTTAGTAAAATCTTCACTGGTTTAGCAGTGTGCTAAATATAGTTGAAAGAGATGTAAAAAGGGCAGAGCATCAAGGTGGTAACACTTGAATAGAATAATGAAGGTTGCTGTCTGCATGCAAATCAGCACAGTTATCAGGGGTTGAAAGGAGACAGTATATATTCTAGTCAAAGCTGACATTTAGAAGTCAGAAAGAGCAAGGAAGAAAAAATAAAATAAAATCTGTCAGTAAGAAAACATAAGTTATATGTTAACAGTCCAGACATGAAGTTGGAGGAAGGAGGGAAAAAGAGGAAGGAAAAAGTAAACTAACTATAAAGAGAACTACAGGAGAATTTTTTTTTAATAGGATTAGACAATTAAATTAAGCACTAGCAATTAATTCTGATTAAAATCACAATTTCCTTACCAGTGTTTCCCTCCAAGTCTAGGCAACATCCCAGACAAATCAGTTTTACAGTCCTTCTACCCGTGGCCTGAGCAAGACTGGATTGCTTGATCTCTCAGGTTAGGAGGCATAAGAACACATATGCCTAAAATACATACCAGATATAAATGTATGCACCAGTAGGGCCAGAAGGTTTCATGTGCCAACTAAGCTCAGTTTTCTTTAGCAACTAACGTGGATCATGTGCGCATAACCAACGAGGCTCAACTGAAGCAGAAGGGAAGAAGCTGTTTGACAATTATTTTATTATTTTATTATAAGACAATTATTTATTGTCTTATAAAAGACAGGGGAGAGTATTGCATTAGTAAGTGAAACAAAGAGGAAAAAGAATGATAAAGACTCAGAAAAGGGAGCATGTGGATGACGCTTGGGGCACACAGTAGAATGGATATCCCAACAGAATACCCTCTCACACAAGCCCCGCATCACCCATCCACTGAGCTTATAGAGAAACACTGTGGGAGTTAGTATGAAGCACTGATTTCTTTTAGTGAAAGAAATACAAAGAAATTCAGTTTAGTTAAGATTTATTCCTATTTCAATCGGAACCAAAGTAATTAAAAATAAATAAATAAATAAATACCACACACACCCCCCCCCCCAAAAAAAAAAAAAAAATAAAAAAAATTATGGAGGCTTTGCCAGGACTGAACTCTCATTTTATCCCAGCACTCTAAGACTATTATTTCTGACAGGGCTCCACACAAAGGTGTATACCTCACGTGAACCGGAACAAGTCCTTATGTCCATACAGAGTATTTGATTATGTTTCTACAAGATCTTTCTAAGATAGCTGCGTTTATTCAATCTCATTTTAAAACTAACTTTTAAGTTTTAATCTCCTTGAACTAAAAGGAAGATTTCAATTTTTTCTGGATGATAACTTTGAAAGTTCAGAAACTAACTGTATCTCTGCAACAAGCTACTAAACATACCCTGCAACATAGCAGCACTAAAATACTCCCCAAGTTTTCAATTTTTGCTTCAGAAATAGTCACAGGTATAACTTTGCTAGGCCCTATACTTTCTGTAGACTTGCAGCTGTTCTACTGGCAACTGTCATGTTGTTCCTCTGTCATGAATGTATCTGGTTTCAAACTGTGCTTTAGTTCACTTTTGTCAAACCAGGAAACCTGAAGCTTCCAACAATTAAATAATTGCTTCAGTATATGTTCTAGAAACTATGCACACAACACCTCAAAGCAAGCCAAATACACCTAACACAATGGAGAATTCTGTTTTAGTTCCCTGTGTGACCTTAGTAACAAACATACAAAAAAAGGCAAAAAGAAAATAAACATAGAGGTTCAAGACAAAAGAATCTTATTTAATAAAACACACTTGTCAACATAATTCCAGTATGCAGTCTGCCAATTTTTATTGACATTTTCACAGTTACTCCCTAAAAGAGACACTCCGCTACCCCCAGCCAAAAGGAAAAAAAAAACTTAACATTAAATAATAGCTTTCAATTTAACTTTGTAGTTAGATCAATTCTTTACCTTGATACAAAATGTCAATCCCAACAGCTCATTATAGTAGTAATAAACCTATGACACAAGAAGTTTCTTCTCTACCTCATGCAGTGACACCACACTGTAGTAACTTCAAAATCAATCGTGGTCAAATACGCTAACCTGTTTGAGAAGAAGTATTTCGAACACTTATTTCTATTGTTTAGTGCAAGAACACTGTTTCAAAGTCAAAGTATATCAAATGCAAAGTAAGAGAGCCCCAGGATTACCTTACTAAGTCTAAAAGTACCATAAATGCTGGCTGCCCTGGAGATCAAGTTAGCTGAAATGCATACAGCTGTCATATAACCCACACTCCTCCTCCTCCTCAGACAAAGCTACCAACTGCCAAACGTAATCTATTAATTAGCATATGTAAAGCAAAAGGGCTAGACCATGACATCAGTTTATCTGCTCCTTAGAAAACACTTTTGAATTGAACCTGCTGCCCACTCTGCCCTTCAAAACTCTAAAAAAATCTTGCCAAAGAGGAAAAAACAGAAGACGCAAAGAAATCGATTTACAGGTGTATTCTGAATTGCTAAAATAAGTAGGAAATATTTCTATTTATTCTTTTCTTACCAAAAAAAAAAAAAAGTAACACCAAGAGAATTTAAAAAAAAAAAAAAAAAAAAAGAAAAAAAAAAACAACCAAACCCACACACACACAAAAACGAAACAAAAAAAAACCCTCCAACCTACTTTAGGGAAAGATGAAAGCAGTCAAAAAACAAAGTCACATTCTTTGTATCTTGCTTTTAAACATGATGTGATAGGAACATTCATCACTAAGTAAGAGAAATTAAGTGAATTCTGTGAATGCTGCTTTGCAGCCAACTGAAAAATAAAGACAGGCAAAGTAGAAATAGGCAGTCTATATCTAATCTGTCAGTCACCCAAACATAATTAGCTGTTATCATCATTAACAATAATGAAGATCACTTTTCTACAATCTCCAAGAGACAAATGACAAAAGGAAGGATGTCACATACAGAAACGGCTGAACCTCTCCTTTCTTTGAAGGAGACAGTATATATGCTTAACAAAAAGTACAAGAAATGGAAGCATGTGTTCTTGCTCCTATTAGAAATAACTGCTTTGAAAAATGTTTACGAATTTAGTTTATATTTTTGAGAAAACTTTGTTCCTGCAGAGGACTTTGATCCTCAGCATTTGCTGGCATGTAGCCCTGCCCTTCCTGAAGCTGTCCAGAGCAGTTAATGTCACTGGTCTTACAAGATGACAGAGAAATCTCAAGACGTTTGCAGAATAAAATCTTCCTGTTTATTTTTTTAAAGCATGATTCCTTTCCATCCATATCACTTTTTCCCATTTGCAATAAGATGAAACAAAATAACTGTATACAATAGGAAACTAGATGAAGTGGAGGATCTGGGAAAATTCTGTACTCCTTCCCCTCCTCAGGCTGCCATGCATGACGCAGTACACACTCCACTCGTAAGGAGGAATTTGGCAGGGCAGCAAACCAGGTTACTAGGCTAAATGACAAAAGTGAGATGGCAAGATGAAAAAAAACCTGCAAAAAGTCTAATAGCTAAAAGCTACAAAGTATTGTTCATAGCAAATTAATGACTTTTTAGAGGAAGAACAAATAGAGTACTTGTGTGATTTCTAATTTTGAAACTAGATGCTTCCTCACCTCCTGCCCTCTTTACTCCCCCCCATCTTCACAAATGGACAGGGCTCAGAGTGTGCTGGGTTAATAACCAGACCAGGTCAGCCTGCAAGAGATTATTTTAAGCTGGCTACATTTTTTAGATAGGATTGGATGTGACAGGCAACCCAAGAGAAGACCAAATATAACAAGAGGTCATCCGTATCATATTATAGATATTTTAAGACTAAAATTCACTGAAAACAAAAACTTAGACATTCCATAGACAGGATAAAAATATTACAGCACAGCCAGTCTCACGTAATTCAAAGCACTGATAGTTCTCTTTCAGATGATCTGGTCTGACCCTGAAAAAATGCTTCTAAAACCTCATTAAGCCTTTACCACCACCACCCCCTAATGAACTGTTCTTGAAAAAAATTTTTACGTCTATTACCATGCTCCATGAGCTAACTAACCAAGAAATTAACAACCTGAGCATTTTCCCTACAACTTGATTAAAGGAGAGCTGCACGTGACCTTCACTTAATCTTTTTAATTCATAGAATTTATCACTATGTTCTAGCTTTTTACTGCTTGGAAAACACACATCGGTTTCTCACCTTTTCCTATAAATTTTCTGAGTCACACAGAATCACTAAATATCTAAGGTTGGAAGGGACTGCTGGAGATTATCTAGCCCAGCTTTCCTGCTCAAGTTGAGCCAGACAGATTGGCTGCTCTTGGCCATATCCAGTCAGGTTTTAAATATCTTCAAGGACGGAGAATCCACCTTTCCTGAAAGCCTGCTCCCTGTTTAACAACCCTCACAGTAGAAGTCTTTTCATATGTTCAGATGGAATTCCATGTATTTCAGTTTTATGCCCATTGCCCCTTGTCCTGTTACTGAGAACCACTGAAAAGAACCTGGTTCCATCCTCTTTACACCCTCCTGAAGTATTTATACATTGATGAGATCCCCTGAGACTTCTCTGGGCCAGACAGCCCCAGCTCACTTCGTATGAGAGATACTCTGGTTCCTTAACCTTCTTTGTGACCTGCACTGGGTGTTCTTCAGTATGTCCCTCTCTTTCTTGTACTGGGAAACCCAGAACTGGACAATTGCAAGCATGCTCAATGGCAAGACCACTTCCTCCACGCAGTCTGGCAACACTCTTTATCATGCACACCATTAGCCACCTTTACCACAAAGACACATTGCTTGTTCAACTTGCTGCCCACCCAGATCTCCAGATCATTTTCTGCAGTGCTACTTTCCAGACAGTTCACCTCCAGTACGTGCTGGTTCATGGGTTATTTCTCCCCAGCTGTAGGACTTGGCAATTTCCTTTATCGAACTCAGGAGGTTCTTCTCTGCTCATTTCACTGGCCTGCCAAGCTCCTTCTGGATGGCAGCCTGACCCTCTGGGATATCACATACTTCTCCCAGTTTTGTACAACTAGCAAACTTGTTGAGGGCGCACACAGTCCCATCATCTGGATCACTAACGAAGACAACGAATGGTATTGAACCAAGTGTTGGCCCCTAGGGTACACTACTAGTAACTGGCTTCCCACTGGACTGATCACCACCCTCCGAGTCTGGCAGTTCAGCCAGTTTTCAGTCTGTCTCACTGTCCATTTATCAAGGCTATCTCCCCTCACTGACCAAGCCAGCCATCTCATATTAGAAGACTATCAAGATGGATTAAGTGGGATTTTCCCTTTGTGAATTCGTGCTCATTACTCCAAGTCATGTTCTTGTCCTTCATGTATCTGGAAATACCTTCCACGATTACTCGATCTGTCACAGCTCTGTCAAGGCTGATCCATCTTTGGTTTCCAAGATTCTTCTTGAACCTTTGCTTTTCTCCAGTCCTCAGAAACCTTTCCAAATTGCCATGACCTCTCAGAGAAAATCAGAAGTGCCCTTGCACTGACATCAGACAACTCCTTCACTATTCATGGGGGCATCCTACCAAGTCCAACTGACTTCTCTATGCTGTTTGTTTAAATATTGCTTAATCTAATCTTCCTCCACTGAGGATCAACCAATCTTGCTTGCTCCACACTTTCTGGGATTCCTGAAGGCCGGTCTTAGCAGTGAAGACCAAGGTGAGAAACATAGCGAGTACTTCAGCCTTTTCTATGTCCTTTGTTGTCAGATCCCCTACCCCATTCATGAGTGGCTTGTATTTTCCTCAGCATCGCTTCTACTGCTTATATACTTGCAGCAGGTTTTTTGTTGCCCTTCACATCATTCACCAGCTTTAATTCCAGACCGGTTCTGGTTCTCCCTGAACCATTTACAATTCTTGTATTCTTTTAGTTTCTCATCTTTCCCATTCTATTGCATGTTCTGTTTCTCCAGTTTTCCCTGAGAAGTCGCTCCTTCACAGATGCATAGCTCTTCTTTCCAGCCTTCCCACTCATCCTGCACAGTTCTGGTACCAACCAAAACCAAGTTCATATGATATGTTTTTGACCCATTCTTTAGTTTATCTTCAAATATTTGCATTAATCATTAATTATTTCAAATACTTCATTAAAGATCTTTTTCTGCTTGAGCCAGAAACACAGGACTTAATTTAAGATAATTTATTGTAATCCTTCACTTTGTATAAAAGAACAATACGCAACTCATTTTACTGAAATAAATTAGATTACATGAATTAAGAGTTCAAGATAGTGTGCATCCTTCCCCTCTCCCTCCCAACAACTTACTTCCAATTATTTTTATTTGGTTATCAGGGAATTCGTTGCTTCTTCTTATATCTTTTTACTTAGCGCAAGTGGTGCATCTGCCTCTTCCTCAAAGAGAAATTACTGCATTTGCTGAGTATTAGGGAAAGAAGATTTTCCACCAGATTCTCCCAATATTTTGAAATTAGCCATCTCTCTCACTTCTAAGACTCACCACTCTCCGGCTCATGACTCTGGCTCTCCTCTCCTTATACACAACTTGGCAATGCTCCCTCTTTTTTCCCCCATGCCCTCTCCAAATCCACTAGCACAAAACACAAATTAGTAAGCTCTTCCATTTTATTAAGTTGCATGTTAATCCTCTTTGACATCACTGTTGGTGAGCCTCACCAATAATGCATGCCTTCACAAAAGGTCAACTAGTGCTTCTTACTGTTATCTCTGCTATTTAGAGTGATTTGAATGGCTGAGTGTCCCATTACTTTCCAAGCTTCAGTAAGCTAAACGGACAGATCCAGCCAACTAATAAATGTTCCCAGAACCACAGACTTTGTGAAGCACTGTGCAGTGAAACCTAACATGGCACAGGTGGGTTTTTCGGCTGGCTTTCTTTAGGAACCAAAATAGCCCCTTGCCTGAAGTGAAAGTCCTGCTAGATTTATGACAGGGAGGAATCAGACTGAGAAGCCCCGCTCTGCAGATTTTTATGATCTTACAAAAACAACCAACCTATGGCATTAATAGTATTTTGTACTACATGATCTAATAACTTTTTAACAAAACATTGGATCACTTACCCATGACCTTTCCACCCAGGTGACAGCTGAAAGAATTACTATGACTATGAACCACTTCACAACTCAAGAATATAGTACACCATGCCTTGAAAAATAAAGCAGCTCAATATTTTATTTATACCCAAGTATATTTTAATTCTTTTCATAGAAGAAATAAAAGGGTAACAATCTGGAGCTTGAAAAGGGATGTTTGAGAAATCAGACATCATACAGAATTACTGAATACATTACATCACTATTGACAAAAATGGTATGTGCCTATCTGCATTTCTAGCTAGTTATTTTTCACTGACTGGTTTGAGCTAAAATTCCACCACCATACCCTCATCACATCGGCAGTGCTGTACTCTGGGTTCCCGAGTACAAGACAGACAAGGAATTACTGGAGCAAATTCAGCAAAGTGCCACTAGAATGGTTAAGATCAGAGCATCTTTTCCACAAGGAAAGGACAATAACTGAACTTGGCCCTGGCCAATCTTCTCTTGCTGACTATCCTTAAGCAGGGAGGTTGGAGTTCATGATCTCCAGAGGTGCCTGCCCACCTCAGCAATTCTGTGATTTGTCTAATACAGTTCATCTTCTGAAAGCAATTTCCTTAGTACCAAATACATACCATGTTTTCCATGAAAAAGTTGTATCACAATATACATGCATTACTGGATCAAATTTACTGCTATATATTCTTTTCTTGCATTAGTTTCTGAAAATACTGTATGTTTATGCACAAACTACATAGTTATTATACAGGGGTAGATAGAACAATCAACACAAACTCTCAATAGTTAGCTTTTCATTAATGCGCAGAAATACCTAATATTTTAGAAGCAGGTCCTTTTCCAGGTCACAAATATACCACCAAAATATCAAACTTAAAGATAAGTTGTCCCATGTATGTATGTGCCTATACAATAACTATTGGAAATGTGGAAGGAAGAGTGATTCAGGAGCTAGTTGTTCAGTTTATCAGTAGTTAAAAGTGAAGAGGGGTGGACTTATTTTTACCTTTTGTTAAAAATAAAATTAAGTTCTTACAGTCTACAAAATACTCTAGGCTTATACATTTTAAAATTAGGGTTACCAAAACTGCTAATCAGTACCAGTGCTGCCATAACTGTAAGCTATACATTATTTTGGTATAAGTGTTTTAGCAGAATATATGGAACAAAAGCAAACCAAAAATAATTAACCATGTGTTTTTAGTTCATGGATGAGCAAACCAATAGTTTGCTAGTTTCTTCTCCCATCTGTAAACAGCAATATTCCTCATGATACAAACTTCACAAATTACAAAATAAAAAGAATGCACCTCATTAATATATCAGCACATGCTAGACATCTGCAATCCTCATTCTTTTTGCAGCACCATTATATTACAAGCCCTATTTCTTTGAGCCACAGAAAGAGAGCAAAAGATGATTACAAATCCTATTTTTCAGTTTCTTCCAGATTTCTTTAAACAGCTACTATGCCTTGGCTAACCATACAGCCAAAACACAAAGCAATGCAATAACAGAAGTGGTTCTCATGCAATACTAGACTATCACTGTTAAATTCCCATTTACTACATAATTAGCATTATTCAAATGCAGATCTTATCAACAACACATAATCCAAATTATGTTGCAATACTGTCCTCTCAGCCTATTTCTGAAGCAAAACAGTTTATATGAAAAGTAGTAGGTAAGATTTCCCAAGCTATGTTCTAAACTGCCATTAATATAGCAGAGCTCCATCAGGCTCAGTAACACAGGAGTCTGGTGATCTCAGTTCATATTACAGAACATACCATTTATTGAAAAATGTAGACTTAGATGAGACAGGGAAAGAAACTATTAAGTTGATGGGAGCAAAGGCAGCCACTTAAAACCTGATAAACAGTAGCATGTAGCTATTAAGCATCCACCTAGTTTCACTGCTGCAGTAGTGCACAGAGGGGCTCAGGTGGCTGGACAGAAAGTTCAATTTTGTTTCTTGCATTAAAGTATAAGCCAGCCATGCCAAACCACTGGCAAGGAAGGTCAATTGTTCAGACCCTCCTAAATCTATTATCCTTCTATTAAACTGACAAACCTGTACAATCCAAAAGCAGTTATCTTAATTCATACAAATCTCTGAATGCATAATAAATGTGGGGTTTTTTTTTTCTTTCTTTAATCAAATCCTCTTTCAGCATTTTTTTTTTTTCTCCTGGAAACAAAACTAGTTGGAAAGAAAAGTTCTTACTGGTGTCATCAACGTGACATGGACAAAAAACTGCTACAGTGGAAAAATAAAAAGTACAAACTGCATTGTATGTAGAGTATTATAAAGCAGAAATTATCTTCAAGCCTGCATTTGGAACATCTGAGATAGTATGGAATGACAGCCCTATCCTGTATCTTCAACAGCCAGGGATACTTCACATGCAGCTGTTTGTTAGAAATGCTACCCTCTCCCTACTCTATCTCCCATGTTCAGCTGGCCTCTAGTTAGGTAGCTCTATGCTGCAGGTGGCTCTCAATGGGAGGCACTGCATGACTATACCTGGCTCAGTGAGAACAAAATCTATTGCCTCACACTAGATGCAGCCTAGTCAGAAAAGCTGGCCACCACCATGGACATCAGATGCTTGAACAGCAGCTTTTACAAGCTTAGTTTGCCTCCTAGGCAAACATAGCTTAGTGTCGAATTTATAAACAAAGGATTTGGGGACAGTTCCATTAAAAGTAACAACAAAAAGAGAACTAAATATATTCTAGTTTTATTTTCCTGCCCCCAAATAGGTGTATATCAGAAAAAAAAAAACATATAATTTTTGTCAGAAAACAGAAGTTTCTAACCAGCTTCAATAATGATCTTTTCCATTATTCCTATGTTAAAGATCACACAGTAGTGAAGCACTGTGTTTACGTCAGAAGTATTCTGCTTGAAAAGATTGGAAACTAAGAGATTAGGATGAATACAATAAGAACATGAAGTGTAACTTATTTATTTTTTTAATAATGATATACATTTATTGTCTGTTAATATAAATCTTATCTACTCTTAAAAAACCCAACATTTCAGTTGTGATAATCACGAAAAATGCCAAATTTGACTAGTTTCTCAGAATATGAATTTATTTTCTTATGTATAGACGTATATAATACCTTCTTTTTGTGCTTTGTGCAAAAATATAAAAAGACAAAAGAGAAAAAGCAACTACTACAAAAATTAGCAGCCTACCTAAAATGTCTTTGTGTCTGCTTTTAACCCAATTTGATTTCACATGGATCATATCCTAATAATATTAATCTAGGAAGAAAGGAGGTAGAAGGGACTCAGCTTCCAATCTGCCTCCAAATCTGCCCATTACATACAAAGAAGGAACATGAGTACAACAGTTTTTCCTATCATACCCACTGAAGGGTAACTTCAGTGGTAACAGTTAAGTGGAAAAATTTGGAGAGCTTCTCTTAAAAGTTTTCAGCATTTTATTTTCCTACTTTCTCCTACAGCAGCTGCAAAATTGTGAAATCCCTGCACTGTGCTGCAGGGAACATGTCTTCATCAAATGACAGATTATATTAAGTCAAAACGAAGTATTTTTAAACCTGAGCCATACAACAGAACTATAAAGCAATCTAGTTGAACTAGATCAAGAAGTTTGCAGAGTTAGGAGCTATAGGAAGATAACCGCGCCTCTTAATTCCTGTTGCAGAAAAGATCAAGATGTCAGGATTTTGGGCAAGTGTAGGCTCAGCATTTTCTACAAGCAGCCTAACCAGGCCTTACAAAGGACATTCTTTCAGTGTATTATGCTATTTCTGGCCATACTAGCTCTTTTCCAGAGGAAGACTAAGCAAAGAATTTCCAAATCATCAAAATTATGATTTTATTTTGGTCTTATCCAATGCATTAAGGAATGCAATCATCCTTGTGTATAACAGCAGCTGTATAATAAGTATTGCCTCAAAGTGATTGTACCATACTCTTCAATATTAATGAGAGGCAATCTGCCAAGTTACAGGTCGAAAAAAAAGACTGAACTTCACTTGTATGCCAAGCCATATAAATGATTCTCTTATGGGTTTGTTAAGATGCTTTAGAGATCCCAAAGAAATTCAGCTGGCGAGATGTCAAACATCAAGAAAGACAGTAGCACAGCTGCCATTTTATTTAAAAGGTAGGATTATGCTACAAATTGACTAAAAATATATTTGTTACTGGTCAGAAAATATTCTTACCTTTGGCTAGAAGGATTCCCAATGGATGCCAACGAGTCACTTTTTTCTGATATCAGTAAAATGGAGATACCTGCAAGTCAAATAAGAAAGATTTTTATCTTAAGTCTGAAATGAATGCTTGTGTAAAATGATAATCTACTAATTTATACATATAAAAATATCAAGAACAACTCAATGGCTTTAAAATTGCATACACTTTCAGTATAGTGTAACACATATCACACATGCATGTGTTGCAACAGAGAATTTAAAGTTGTCTGTGTAAGTTCCTGACAATAACTGGAAAATGCCTTTGCTGGGGAAGAGGTCATGAACCAGTAGCTGCTGAACCAGACTATTTCATTATGGCTCTGCTTCAAAGGTCATGATAAAGGGTCCACAGCTATTCCTAGAACCATATTATAAAAAACAAGTAGCTGAACAATATTTTCAATCATAAGAATGGGAAAAAAAAAAATCACAAAGTACCATAAAATGTTTTGAGGGAAGACAGTAGTCAGTCAGTTCATAAAAAAAGTTTAGAAACAGTCTATGAGAATTTATGGGATGACTTCCAGCCAATACAATATCTAACACTGCAAACTTTACATTTGACATTTTCACATTTACTTCTGAAGGTAGTAAAAGTATATGTAAAGTAAAAATATTTTATAGAGATCTGTCTGATCAACATACAGAGGTATAAACCATAAATCTATCATGTACTAGTAAGAGGATTTAGCTTTCTATTTTATATCTGTGCTAACACAGTTTCAAAGGGGGTTCATTTTAGCATGACCTCAGATAGTAAAATTTGGCTTGAAAAAACACAATGTTACATTCATATTGAAAGAAAGGAAAAAGAAAACACACACAGCAGGAACAGATGTTATTTCCTGTACTAAATCACCACCAGAGGGGTAAAAATAATTATAGTATTTTACAGAATAGTGCATACAATGGAAAAGAACACAAAGCCTCAAAATCCTAAATCAACTGCAAATCTAGGTATTGCAGACACCAGTAACATAAACAAACAAAAAGCCCATACACATGGAATTATCCTCATTTTAGGCCTAGCCAAAACTAGGCAGCTACTTATGTCTACTTTTACCAGTATGCTCACAGTAGTAAAACCTCCTGGTAGTTATAACCTATAGCTTGAGCAAACCCTTTTGCCAGTGCTGCTTTTGCAGAAGAGCTAAAACAAAACTATATCAGTAGTAGTGTCTACCAACATTAGATAACTAATCTGTTTGCCTACAGAAGACACAATTAAAAGCCAGGCTATTAAAAATAAAAATCTCATTCCTAACCTAAAAATTAACATCTGATTAAGATGAATTTCAAACATAAACCTCACTCAAGTAAAAGCTGAAACTAAAAACAGACAAACACTTTTAGTTCATGAAACCTGAAAGAAAGAACTTAAGAACATAGAAACATTAGCCATTAGTCATTGCAGAGGGAGAACCAGAAAAGTAAATATAAGAGAAGAAAGCAATGGCAAAAATGGAAGAGATTTTTTTTTAGAATGGCTATGCAATCTGGTAAATTTTCTAGAAAATGCTTATTTAAATTTTCTCTAAGTAATTTTATGAAAATATTACCATTAGTAGTTGTCTTTCTCAAAAAAAAAAACCAAAAGATGTCTTTGCACATTGCAAATCACTAGAAGAACAAGCTTCAAAATATCTGTCTCAAAGACAAATTTCCAGATTGCCTATTTATGGGAGTAGAAAGTGGAATCAATTGATCCACTGAGTAAAGTAGGATTTAGAGGATTATGTAGCTCTTCTGTGAGGCAGCCAAAGAGGAAAATACCAGGCTTTGGCCACATTTTTTCATTTATTTATTTTTAAGACAACTTTCTTATGCAGAACACTGCATCAGAAAAAAAATATTTAAGAATTTAGAAGAAAAATAGCTTAATGTATTTTTAAAACAATTCACTATTTCACCAGCATTCTAAGAGTTTTCTTCAGAGTACCTTGCCTCTACATTCAAGAAGATCTACAAAGGAAAAAGAAAAAAAAAACAAAACTCAAACCTAAAAGTTTTAAACTCACATAAAATAACAAATTCTGAATCAGGAATCGGGTGTAACTATGCCTTTTTTCTTGAAGTACCTATAGAGGTACTTCAAAATTCATTGTAGCATTAGACATCATTAGACTCCCATGTATAAGGTGGTGATCACATCTGTTTTTCCTGAACATCTCATCTTTTACTATTCCCAGAGTCCTATCTGGATTGCTTTGTTTTCCAGAAGTCGTACATGCATTCCATTTGCTGGTTTGTTAGTCTTTATTTTTTTCTAAATGCCCCCTGGAATTGAAAACTATAGTCTTGCTTCTACAAGGAATGTCACTGAAGATGACAACTTGGCCAATGACAATGTAAAAAAGAGGTCACATTAGCAGATATCTGAAATTCAGGTAGAAGTAATTCCTAAGTAGATTAAAAAGGCCAATCCTTATTAGTGCTCCAATTCGGTAAAAGGCCATTCACAACTGTTGCCTGGCATACACTGCACCTCACTTTCAAGTACGAAAACATGAATTTTCTTCATGAATCCTTGGTATTAATTATGTTCAATTTGTTGTTGTTGTTGCTGTTACCATGGGAAAAGCAGAGAGAGAGAATATCATCACCACCAGACACCAAATTTTCTACAGGCAAGGTTTTTTTCTTTACAAAAACGCTTTGGCTATGCATTAGAAACTGATTCCAGAAACAATGGGCAGAAGGACAGTGTCCTAGTCAGGAGAGTGTCGTTTCAAGCCAGCTTCCTACTGCTCTGAAACACTGTACAGATGGTCACTGCAGAGATAATCTCCACAATAAGTCCAGTGTGTCCAGAATATCAACTTGCCACAGTCAATCTACACAGTAAGTCTGACGTACCCTGCACATGCTTAACTCATTATATAGGAGCCATAACTCTGCCAGGATATCTGAGGCACAATAGGAGAACTTCCATGAGAAGGAAGAAGCAGCAGTGATGTCTGAAAGATAAGCCTAACAAATCTACCAGGAACATTTGAGTCAAACTCCCATACATACAAAAAAAAGCTGGATTTACGACCTACTGCATTTGCAAGATGTATAAGCAAACCATTTCTTACATGTGAAATATAAACCTAATAGTTTCCTCATTCAAGAATATTAAGGACAAAAATGCGATTCCATCTGTGATCCCACATATTGAAAAAATATTACATTCAAAATTATACATAGTCCAACAAAAGACATTCTACATAGCATCACAAAGACTAGCTAATGCCTTATTGATTTATTTGGTCTAGATTGTAGGATACCACTGGCATTTGTTTCTTCAAGACTCCAAACTTTTAAGAGAAACTGTATGCTTTTCTCTATACCTAGGCAAAGTCTCATTCATGAATGCAGTAGCTCTTTTGGTAACACTCTACTTAAAATGAAGAAAGAACTGAAAAATACAGAGAGAAAGCAAACAAGCAGACAGACACTACTGGCCCAGAAGAACACAAAATCAAATACAGGCAGCAAAGGAATCATTCCATTTCTTCTGTAAGGACCAAGACAGGGCACATGCTCCATTCACCAAAACATGCCAGAAAACAGACCACTCTCAGTTGCTATTTACATATACACACTCACACACTCCTGTCTTATTTGCCAAATTACACTGAAATACCCAGACATTAGCATTTCTGTGTGAGGAACTGGGAACAGGGGAAAAAACAAAACAAAACCAAAACAAAACTAAACCAAGCCTCAAAAAGCCCACAGGGACCACTACTGTTAAGCCTTTTTGTAGGTAAACACCACTTTTGAGAATGAAAATGGATTTCAGTACCTATTAAACAATCAAGATTTACCTTTTTAATTTTGATGCTTACAATTGCCTTTTCTCAACATTGAAGTATTAACTACTTGTAATTCATGGAGCAAAAGAAATGACAAAAACTGCTGCAATGAATTTCCCTTTTCAGGCATGACTACAGTAGAAGCACTGCAGATAAAACAGATACAACTAATGTCAAGTAGTATTGTATGCATATTTTTCTGCTACCCTGCTCAGTTTTATTCCAAAGCTATTGTCTGTCCTATCAGCTTACATATACACCTGAGGTTTCAAGAAAGCCACATTAATCTGTAACACAGAATTTAGATACCTAATTAAATCCCTATTCCACAGTTCTTACTGGTGATAAAGGTTCCTGCTGGTGCTACAGAAGATAAATGGAAATCAAACAGCCATTCACAGAAATTAATGTTATGACACAGGTATAACTAAGATAAAATGATTCATACCAATGTTAATAGTTATTATATTTCACAGGTAAAGCAAAACTTCAAAAATACGTACACTCTACATGCATATTTGAAACTATTGGTTTCAAGAAAAATCCAATTATGGTATTTCTCTAGCAAAGACAACTGTACTACAAAAGACAGCCAGATGGAAGACAGATGTGCAAGATTAACTTGAACCAGTAATTAAAAGTATAAGTATCAAAAGTGCCTGTTTTAAGATAAAAGCCGCATTACATAACCTCTCAGGTTTTATTCTGAAGTGTAACCTGTATCCGATCAGGTTTTTACAGTGATCCCAGGTAACGCACACAATCTGGGGCCAAACCAAAGCACTCCGCATCCTAATTCCTGCTTTAATTTCAGCAACTAATGGGGGCATCTGGCACTTCTCAGGGTCAAGACTGAAGTGGTCACATATACTTTACTGTTTATCTCTCCTACAAACACTAAACTCAGTTTAACTCCATATAACTTCCAATATTCCCAACACAATAGGCTGATCACTGTAAAGGCACTTTTCCTTCCTTTCATACAGAAAATATCCTGTAAACAACTTATTTCCCACTCTCTAAGAGACTCCTTTTGTTTACAGGAAGGAAAGGCAACAGAAATCTTGCCATAAAACAGTGAGAGCTAAAAAGTTCTGTTTCACTTCCTACTGCACAGGTGTTTCACACATGAAAGCTATTGTAAGTAAGTCTTCATTCCAGAGAAAAAAACATGCTGCTTCTTTTTGAAACACAGACTGAGAAAAAGAAAATAAGGCTAAGGTAGTAGCAGCACTATGAAACAAAACAAAGATATACAATAAACCATAAACATGATCAACAATGTATTTTTCCCCTTAGCTCTGCATAACAAGAGACAGAAAAACAAGAGAGACAGTATGAAATGTAATAGAAACATAGACTCCAGAAAACAACAGCTATCCCTGATCAGGCTTTCACTTGGTTTGTACTGCATTTTAATACTCTCCAAACTCAGCCTGTCTTTCATTTATCCACATAGTTTTTACTGTAACACATTCAAGGTGGTTTTTCAAGGCCCTGAATGTAAGCTATAGAAGGCAGCATCTTTGCTTTAAAACTCGTAAGATCCCTGGCTTTGGACAATCACAATTCTTGTATACATTGAATTGTGAACTGGGTTTTCCTTCTAAATCCTTAAATTCTTTCTTATTTTTATGCTGCCCAAATAAACATGGACAAATCAATGTTCCAGCCATCTCTGAAGACAAGAAAAAAGAGAATCCTCCCTTATTTGACAAGGCTGGTTTGTGTGTTTTAAATACAAATGTTGATTGCAATGTTACAATGTCTATGTAAACCCCAAACTATAATCCCCTCTTTACAGGTTTTTCTTGGACTCTGCATTCTGAAATGCTGTACCAAAGCCACAAGCACAATAAAAATTTACTTGCATTTGTTCATGATGCCTGGCACCTCAGTCTGTACGCTTGCCTGCAAGTTTCAAAAATACTAGCATCCATCATAGTGAGAATTACGTTCATCTGAGATCTGTAATGCTCTATTGCCCAGTGGTGTACAGAAAATTCAAAATCTAAAAGAAGTCAGGCAGATGAGGGCACCAATCATGTAGCGGGATACACATACCATTCACTTCAAAAGGAAATTGAGAATTTTACCACTATCACGTACGATCACAGCACATCTAATCACAAATACTGTCACAATGTAAAATTACATGAAACACAAAAACACTATCACAGAGTTAAATATGCCTCTCTCTGGAAGGGATACCTCAAACACTGTTCCTAGTGCTACCTACCAGTCCCTGTGCATGCAGCAGAGGAGGGATGCCTCCCCTGTGGATGCATTTCCAAGCTGCGCACCTAGAGGAGTATTGCACAGGGAACAGCATTTGTTTACCAGAGCGCACGCTGCCCAAACACCCACCTCATACCTTTCTTAAAGCAACAGTAACCAGCTGGAAGGACTGGGTGGGCCCCGAGACAACTGGAGGGTCATCAGCTAAATCACTACTGTTTCAGTCAAAATGTTTTCAATGAAACATGTCATTAGTTGGAGTTTGTTTAAAGCCGGTTTCCATCTAAGCTGAACTGTTGCGTTAATGTGATCAGTTACCTGGGAAAACAAATTACATCACTGCAGTCTGAATACTTAAAGGCAATTAATTACACAGCAGTACTAATTTGAGAAGCAATACCCCTCAGCTTTTGTCTGCTTAAGTCTCAGATTGACTGCTGAGAAGAATTATTTATGGAACCTGTTAAGTAAGCTGTAACTTTGGATGATCCTTTCTCCAAGAAGGACAATAAAGAGCACTTGCTAAAGACATGCAAGGTGGACAGTACAATGTAAGCTATTGGTTCACTCCTTAATATAAGTAGGCCATCATAAATTAGTAAATAGGCCATCAATTTTTTTATATACACTCTCCTTAGGCTATCGTAATTTTCTTATGTACACTCAAATGTAACTATACCTCTATCCTGAACATGAAAAATCAAGTAACCCTGCTCTGACCTGAAGGAGTTTTACCACAGTTTGAATATCACCTCCAGTAAAGAACATTCTCCATTACAAAAAACAGGAAATGTAAGCTAGAGATAGCTCTACATTTTTACCTTCCTCTTCACTTGGAAAAGGGCTTGCCTATTATCCCAAAATGATTTTTTCCAGAAATGAACAGAACACCCCACATTGTCCATCATTTCATCAGATGTCCGTTTGCCTACAATAAATTGGCAATGCACATGGAATGCCATTACTTTTAATAAAAGGTAATAAACAGAGCTGTATCTTCAACATGCCACTGGACACACCACCATTCACATACATAATGTGAACAGCATCTTCATTCCCACCTTTTCTTTATTTTTCTTCTACGAAACAATGTTCAGCTACAGGCACTTTTTTCCTCCCTTTGGAACATGTCATTTTGATCTCACAGCAAAAGCATGCAATAGCCAAGACCACAAAGAGAAAATGAAACAGTATCAATTCTGGCACTACAAAATACAGTGCTTACACCACAAATTCTAGAAAATATAGCAAATAATATAGAGAGTATAGCCACTTCCAGATCTATTCTGTCTTTGCTGTTTTCATGTTCTCTGCCAACAATAGCTAAGCATTTAGTCCTCTCATTCATATTTCTTTACTTTGTACTATGCCAGGCTTCATGACAAGAAATGAAGCGGTAAACAGCTAAAATGTGAGTGGCTTGGTATAACCACAGCGAAGTTAAGTACCACACCCCACAATGAAAGAGACAGGGGCTCTTAATTTCCCTGCATTTTCAGAGCGCATCAATAGCACATTTGCAGTACTTTTTATACCAGTTAAACACAAAAAGAGGAAACCTTGTGAAAAGTGCAAATGCTGAAAACACTAATGATAAAGATGAGTTACCAGCCTGGAACTGAAGTTACCAAATAAGAAATCATTGTTGGTAACCACAGAAAGGCAGATTTAAAAAAGGCAAAATAAAAAAAAAAAAAAAATCAGCAAGAGGATGAGGTAGTTCCTGACAATTTCCAAATAAAGGTAAGAGGAATGCAGTAACTGACTTACATCAACCGCTTAGAAGCGGCAAAGACACAAAAATAAACCACAGGTCATAAAACAGGTGTGAAAGAAGGTTACTTACATTACAGCGTTTTGGATGCTATTCAAGGGATCAGAAGCTGATTTTTTTGAATTATTATTATTTTGTTCCCATAGGTCTTCTGAATATCTTATTTGTCATTAACTTTTGTCTACAGTAAAAAGCATTGCTATTTTTTTTCAAGTGGAAAAGAAGATTTTAAGTAGTATGAAAAAAAACAACACATTTCTTTATCAGCACTGTTTTCTTCAAGAGTGAAAAGAATGACGTTTTCAAATGCTACCAGTGGAGGGGATTTTTTTATTATTATTTTATTTTTCTCTCAGAAACAAGACCAGAGTTGTGTCAGTATCATTTGCTAATGGCTCACTTTGTGTAAGATATGCCTTTTGACAGGGTTGTGTGCTTGAAAATAGGAGAGCCACAGTCACTTTAAGAATGGAGTAATGAAAGAAAGAAGATAGAGGATAAACAAAAACCTAATCAGTTTAAGCTTTGGAGTGGCTAAGAGAGACTTTTAGAAGTCGTGCAGTCCAACCTTCTGCTCTGAACAGGACTGTCATCAACAGCAGAAAAGGTCAGGTGTGGCTTTGTCTTGCTGTGTCTTCAAGACCTCCAAAGACAGAAAATTCAACAGGTTCTCCCAGCAGCCAGTTTCAGGCTGAACTGTCTAACCTGAACAAGGCTAGCTCTGTCAGGCTCCTCTTGCAGAACATAAGCAGCAGGCCCTCTACCCATCTAAGTGGTGTTCCCAGTTACTCAACATCCCTATTGAACCATGGGGAACATAAAGGGGTATTTAACATAAATCAAGATCATTAACATACCATCCAGATCTCCTACTGACACAGGCAAACTCATTTGCTGAATTTAGAAATTTAATTGATCATTTCTTCATTCAAAACAATTATAACATTGAGTTTTTCATACACAGTGAATTTATGCATTTGATTGAAAACCCTATTCAAAATTCTGTACAGTCCTCCTTCAACCTTAACTCTGAAACAACACTGAAAAGACTGGCAATGCCCAGAAATGCATTGAATGTCTCCCAGTTCCCTTCAAATATCAGAGACAAAAATAGCATAATTGGTGATCAAATTCATTCCAAGAATGTGTGTCTCACAATTTACTACCATTGCTTTTCATAGTCAACACTCAATTACACTGTGTAATAGTAGAGTGGAATAAGCCAGATTAAACATGCACAGAATGCAAAACAAAGAGGAATATATAAGGTAAACACGCAACAGAAAAAGAATTAATGGTGATCCTTTGGAGTACAGAGATCTGAGCTATCATCTGAGCTGATAACTACACTATAACATACTTTAAAAAGAACACTGTCCCTCTTTCATGTCCAGATGGACCAACTTGGAAGCAATCCCAAATATGATTAATTCATATCCATAGATCAATAGGATTTAGTGTCAGGTTTTGGATACAGGTTGATTCTAGTTTCACTGAAGATTCTCACAGACAAAACTCACTATGATTTCACCCATTAAGTGAACTGGAGGAAATAATACCTTTTATGAAGGTTACAGCACTTCAGGATACGGTAGCTGTCTTATATGTTAAAAAGGGAAGCCCATGGGAGTGTAAACTTTGTTTAACACTTTTGATTTGAATAAACACTTTGGGGTGTTAGAGGGGAATAATAGATTTTTACACGCTTTACAAAATTAGAAACAAATTCTTCAATTATTTTGACTAAGAAAACATTTTTATTATGTTTTGCATTCTCATTGCAACTAGAGCCCAATCTTTATGTACTTACAATACAGTCTATTCTGTTTGCCTGATCAAAGAAAAATTTGCTCACCACTCTTTCACTCACCCCGTGTTTCTGTGAACTGTTACTAAATAATTGACATTACCTGATAGGGAGCAGGGGAAGCTGTTGGTTTTATTTGGGTTTTGGTTCCTCTTAACCCCTTCCCATACCTGTCTCCCTCATATATCTGCAGACAAGGCTCATTCACAAGCATTTTTAATACAAGCACCTCTACTACCACTGGGCTTCCGAGCCCTTTGTTCTTTACTGAATGGCAAAGTGAAAGAACAGAAACTTAAGACTAAAACTTGGTTTCTGGTCAGGATTGCCTCATTTTGATTCCTTTCCATTTATATTTGACATTTATTTTTTCTTTGTGGAAAAAGGAAAAAAAAAAACCAAAAAAAAAATCCAAACCAACAAACACACAAAAAAAAAAAAACAAACCCAAAACAATAGAGTTCTGATAGTACAAAATTTCCAGTTTCAATTCTTAAACCCATTATTCTTGCAGATAAAGCTTCAATAACTTACTTCAAACATGACATAGTCTGTGTGGTGCTGAATGAAAAACAGTCTGCATTTCAGACCTGCCTAAATATGCCAGCCTGCCAATCAAACTAGAAGCATTCCAAAGGCACTACTGCACAAGAAGAGATATGAGGAAAGGCACAGATAACAGCCTGCCTCCTGTAAAACAAAAATTACTAAGAACGAGGTTTGTTTGCTGTACCAGAAATATGTGAAAGCAGTATTTGTCATGGAGTTTTTATAGACTTTACTGTCTGGGGGAAATAAGAAAACCAACAGATCTAAGTAACTGGATAATTACCAGAGATATGTGCCATATATAGTAATTTCTTTCTGTCTTCGGTAAGATAGTCCCTGGGTTTGTGTATTTAAAAAGGCCATCTGCTGCTGAGCTTACATAGATGTCCTTAACTGTGGAGGAGTTACAGCTATTCAGTATTTGTTAAACAGGAGTAATAGCCACCTATAAGATGGGGATAAAAAAAAAAAAAAAAGCTGGCTAAGAGGCAAATCCACTCCCCATATTTTTACATACAGTTCAGAAACCAGCACACATCACAAAAAAAAACAGTGTTTAAAAAAAGGTGTTTACAATCTCAATTTAAAATTCCACCAGTTCAGATTTAACAGATTCCAGCATGATTCAGATGTGACCTAACCTACTTCTAAATAAAACAACAGTAAGCAGGTTTTGGACATGTTTAAGAGCTTCAAAATAAATGTCAATACAGAATTAGGAGAGTGCATTAGGATAATACAGTTCAATGTAGTAAAATAAGTTTTCTGTGAAAGAAAATGCAAATTACTACACCTATAGAAAGAAAACAGGTCATTCTCTCTCAATGTGTGTTTTGCAAGTAATGACTTTAACTTTTTTTCCCCAAGCATTAGTTACAATAGCTCTAATTTAAGGTCCATGCTCCTAGTCCATGCACAGGAAAAAATGCAAATTAAAGTAATGAGTGTTGTGTACCTTAACTGGGACTTAAAAGGGCAGAGAGTTTCTTGCCATCTTTTATAATTACATATTTTATAGAAAATCTGATTTGAGAAAGACAGCAAGGCTCTCCCCATTCGTGCATTCTGCCAGCTAGCACAGGTTGAGCAGAGCTCAATAACTTTGGCACCACGCCATGCCACATCTTTTGCCTCAAAAGTCACCCCCACTCATTCATTCAGTACCTTGATCTTCAGTGTTGCTGTGAACACAGCCTTCTGGTCTTTTAAAAACATTCAGTACCTAAAGGAATTTAACATGACCTGAAATGAACTTTCAAAGTTGCTAAAGTTCTAGAAACACATCCTTTATCTCAACCATTGAATCAAAAATAAACCAAGACAAATCCTTTTACTATAAAGTTTCAATTGCTACTAGGAAGAAGTTTGGACTAAAACATTAACTGATATGCAAGGATTTTGCAACTGTGTGTAACACCATACAGCTGTATCTCAATACAGCACTTGTATAACAATTTATACCCATTAAGGATGCCACCTACAGTATACTCCATTCTAAAAACTGCAATAGGATGAAAGAGTAATGAAAACCAGCAGTCAAGTAGTATAGCATTTCCACCAGGAACACGTATCTAGCAATAATTAAAAAAAAAACCCAAACAAATAAAACCTAAATCATAAACATCACAGGCCAGGAATGAACTGTCTCTTTCTGCTGACTTATAAAACCAAGATTACAAAAAGGAAAGAACCAGTGTTCTACTTCAGATCTGAGAGTGTTGGGTTTTTTGCACTTGTAGAACAGATAATAAATCAGTCACTTAGAGTCATGTTTTATTTCTCTTTCAGATGTGTGCATATGTATGCACACATACACACTCCATTCACTCACCCCTCTACCATCTAGCAAAGTTTTCCCCATTCCGGAACCCAAAAGCAACTTAAACCTGTTGTTTTATTTATTGTTTTTTTAGTAGAAGGCTCTACCCAAGAAATTCTTGCCACTGAGCTAGAACACTGAGACTGGTTTGACAAGACAACAGCCCAACAAGACTGAGCAGTACTGAAAAAAAATACCAAACAAATAAAATGCTTAAGACAACTGAGCAATTGCAATATACACACTTTGCAGCTACCATAAATATCCTAAGAATCACCCAACCTTCTTTCCCCTTCTCACAAAGGGATCAGTATTTCTTGTTTCAGTCATGATTATCAGCTACAGGATTTTTAAGCAGCTCATATATTAAGAACAAAATAGGTACACGGATGCTTTCTACTGAAAATGGAAGTATTTTTAAGTTAACATACTTTTAATATGTATAAACAAAAAGAAAAAATAAAAGACTATCTAATATTTGAATAGAATATTTGTGTCAGACCTTAATTTTTTATCCCCCACCAAAGGGGAATAGTATCATAGAATAGTTAGGGTTGGAAAGGACCTTAAGATCATCTAGTTGCAATCCCCTGCCATGGGCAAGGGACACCACACACTAAACCATGTCACCCAAAGCTCTGTCCAACCTGGCCTTGAAGACTGCAAGCGATGGAGAATTCACAACCTCCCTGGGCAACCCGTTCATCTGGTGTTACTATTGAAACAAAGATACCTTAACAACTGACAATGAGCTTAAAAGGCACAATACAAAAAAGTCAAGATCTAGACCTTGGCATTCTGATGTGACAAATGGTCTGATGCCTTGCAGACATCAGACTTGACTTTAGATAAAAATCAGACTAGGACAGTGGGAGCAAGTACAGGCTCCATCTCTTTTGTACTGAGAGTGACAGCTGAAAAGGGTCTGTATCTGCTAAGCAGAACAGCAACAGTTCTGTATAGAAAGAGGCTCACTTTGCGAGTTTTTAATATTTCTCATAACTCAATCACAAAAAATAGCATTAAGTTTCAGACATCTTTTTTGTTCTGTTAAGGCCATAATGTTAGACCATTCAGACTAGTTACTCACTTGTTACTCCTGCACAAATATGTCATCATTTCATCACAAATGCTCCCATATAAGCTCCCAATATAATGCAAAAAATAGTCTTTGGTGGGAAAAAAAAAATAAAAAAAGACAACCAAAGCAAGCTTGAGGTTTGCCTAACGTAGAGTCCAAATTCTTAAATATTCTACTCAAAATACCAGTGATCACAAAATATAGATCTGCACTCCCACCTGTACTAGCCAAAGAGTGAGGAAAGAGCTGAAAGTGATTCTTGATATTAAAAAAAACCACTATCTGAATTAATCGTATATAGTCTTACTACCTAACAATGAAAACTGAAGTTGTTTGGTTTGTTGTTTTTTGGGTTTTCTTTTTTTTTTTCCAAGATGAACAATTCTTGTAATCCAACAGAAAGATTGAGGGTGTTTTGTATATATGGAGGGTATTCTTAAGAAGTATTTTTGTTTCCGTTCACTTGGTCTTCTCAATCTCCCTCTGTTTAAGAGCATCTCAAAGGCAACAAATATCATTTTTATACAATGTATATAACTATGGAGAACTAAAGAGATGAGGGCTTATTCTGCAGACCATCAGTTTGTGGAGAGAAACTGCTGTTAATATATTAACATCCCAGAAAGCATAACCTTACAGTTTGTTATCTCTAAAACATGGATATTAACAACTCTTCTAATAAGATAATGGCATCTTTATTAACTTCTGTTCTCCATGTGCTAGTAGTTTAAGTTTTACAAGATGTTAAAATAAGACAGAAATGAGAAAAAACCAAAACAAGAACAACCTGATTCTACAGGACACAGAACCCTCCGGTCAAATTATTCAAAGTATCAATGACATACAGAGCTCAGGGAGTTTTCATCACCATCATACCTGAACATCAGACTGCTTATTTTAATACGTCATCCATGTGGTAAAGGGTGCTAATCCTACGGTATCAAATAGGAAAAACAAAAGGCCAAGACTGGTATCCTTGAAAGTGTTTATGTATTTAAAATCCATTGAGTAAACAAACAAAAAACCCCAGCATCTTTGTGAACCATATACGGACTTTCTGGTCTTGAACCTCTTGTAGTATTTTCATTTCCTCTGATGGGACAGAAAATCATTTAATGTCTACCTAGCTTGTAAGGACAGAACACACTCTGTGAATGCAGAAGAAAACATCCTACCATTTACTCCTTTACTGAAAGGACATGCTACCACAGGGAAAAGAATTTTAAAGCAAAACAGAAGAAAAACCCTTTCTCTACTCCGAGATGTCTTGCATTATAAACTGTACAACTCCCATAAAACACATAGCTGGAAAAGGACCTTCACTAACTTGCCAGTGGTCAAAGAGGTGACCTGTTCTGTTGGTCTGCTCAGCGGCTGAGAGCATGTCCTCTTCGCAGCATTAAATGTGAAACCTTACAGGCAGAAAGCAGGAAGAAAGTCTGAGAACAGGCTTCTGAGCCAGAAGGTACACATGAGCTGACAGCTGTCTTTCACCAGGAGGTATGCACTGCCTCCAGCCTCTGGAGACACAAACACACTGTGCTCCTCTGGGTGCAGTAAGGCACCCAGGGGTTACGTGAGCTATGCTGTTGTACCACAGGCCTACACCTTCTTAAAGAAAAGTGATTTTTTTGTTCCACCAGTGGATAATGGCCAGTTGGTAAAAGGATGTGGGAGACAGAGCATAAGTGAAGGGCATGAAAAGTTTTACTGTAGAATGAAAGACTTTACGTGGGAGAAGAAGAGTATTAAAATAGAAATTACATTATCACAGTTTAAGCAAAAAATGTATTCTAAACAGTTTTGGGTTAGTTGTTTGTTTGGAGGTTTTTTTTATTTATTGCCAAAATGGTTGAAGGCCACAAAGGTTTTATTAGAAGCTCAGGTTTTAGGTTTCATAACATCTCATAACTGCAAGGTCTTACTGTGGTCAGCTCAACTACGAGAAGTTTTATATTATTGCTATAAATCAGCTGAGCTACTGGCAATCAGCTGCAATTTTGTTGAAACTTAGTTTAAATAAAAAAAGAAAAAGTAAGGAGATCAAAAAGTACAAAGAAAATATAGGGAGCTGTGTGTTGATTTTGGTGTATTTAACCAAAACACAGGTATATGATCAGATCTGTGCGCCAAGCTATTACAAGGAAGCAAAAGCTATATAAATGGAACACTGAAAAAAGTAACCATTACAAGATAGCAATCAGAGATCTTTCATTAGAAGTTAAAATTACAACCACACTGCCCTCATAATGAGAAGAGGGAGGATTAAACTTGGGGGGGGGGACACGATAAGGACAGACACAGTCAAAGAGATACATACTTTTTCCCACCTCAAGCTAAGCCTGAAAAAAGCCCCAAAAACTAAAGAGCAACACTGGTGCTGCTGATGTGCTGCTTTTAAACCTCCAGTACAACAGCTCTCAATCACATTTCCTTAGTAGTGCGGGGTTTTTGGCAGGTTTTAGGTACCCTTCCCGTTGAGTAACCATATCTCAGATTACTCAAATTTAGTGAGCTGGCCAAAATGAAGACAGAAAACTTCTTATAATTCTCTTCAAGTCATAACAAGTTACAGGGATTTAAAAAAAACAAAAACTTTCCTGAATCATAAAATCAACTAAGTTGGAAAAGACCTTTAAGATCACGAGTCCAACCATTACTTAGAAATGAGTGTTTACTCCACAAACTTTGTTTTCTTTTGCTATTTGCTTTCTTCTCACATATTCATCTTAAATTTTTGTAGACCATGTCGCCCCCAGCCATGTTGTTTTAACTTCCATTTCTCAATTACTCAGGCACACTGTACAGCATTCAGAATTAGAAATGCAGTTTATGCTAAGATTAACATTTTATTTGGGTTAATTTCATTACAAAGGAATATAACTGACATTCTCTGGAATGACTCCATCATGCAAACAAAATACTGCTAAGTTGGAAGATCAGGAGATTAGTTTCAAAAGCTTAGTCCTGCTCTGAAAATAAAATGCCAATGAAGAGACTTTTTAAACCCACCAATGAATGGAAATCACAAGCAACCGACTTCGGGATCAGGTTCAAATGCCTTAAAAAAAAAGAAAAATAGAAAGAAAAATCCAAAACAAAAAACACCAAACAAACAACAGCACCACCCCCCACCCCACATCAAACATATAATAGCATGGCAATTTGGAGCATATCTGTATTCATGTCAAAGCTGGATGAATGTTTAAACAATAAC
Source organism: Pezoporus wallicus (assembly GCF_028554395.1). Classification (NCBI taxonomy): domain Eukaryota; kingdom Metazoa; phylum Chordata; class Aves; order Psittaciformes; family Psittacidae; genus Pezoporus; species Pezoporus wallicus. Next base: position 9,520,109 of record NW_026637663.1, read on the forward strand.
TGGTCAAATAAAATCTTTTCAAAGACATAACAATTCCAAGTTGATTTTGGAAGCCTGTTTTTCATTACTTACTTTCTACAACTCCTGTTGTACCTTCCATGCTGCTACTCCTGTATCTTAAATTACTATACCGTCACTGCTTGGTACATAAGCCATACTCAACCTATTGAGGAATCCAGCAAGCTACTGCACCAGCTAAGTTCCTACAATCATCAGGGAGAGGCTGGCTTAGGAGCTGCAGCTCTACATGGTAGAAAGATACCCTAGATCAGCCCATGAATGGTATACAGTAAGAACTGCTTTTGCAGTAACTTGGAATTAGAAAGTACCTGATATAGTACAGAACAAGTAAAGAGACTAGACTCGCCTGGGGGTTATAAAAAAAACTGAGTTTATTACATGAAGACTAAGATCAATCTTGGAATCAATCTTAACCTCCTACTTCCAGTAAAGAACTTAACATGAGTGGAAGTTACTAATGAAATCCGAATAGAACACAAAGCTGAGAAACACTGGCACTGCAAAGGAAGGTAAAAAAAAAAAAACACAAAAAAAAACATAAAAACATAAGAAAGACCAAAGTAAGTTCTAAGTAGCTATTTCATTCTGCTCTTGTTTTATGCTTGGAATCACTCAATAACTACACGATAAAATTTTTGTCAGTCTGGTAGCTCATTAGCAGGCAACACAAAGACGAGAACAACCATGTCATTGTACTCAACATGAAGACACAACTACACAACCTTTCCAGTAGTTGCTTTATTGCAGTTTAAGTTAAAGCTTTATTGCCATTTTTTTTGCCATAGACCAGGCTGTGTAGAATGCTACTTCTGGAGATCCAGTTGATTAAAAATAATGTTTTAACTCCTTCTGTTGAAAACAGGGCTCAAAAGGGTGTCAGGCTGAGCTTCTCCATGCCCTCTCACCTTCACAAAAAAATCTTCAGAAGCCAAGTCATAACCCTCTCTGCCAACTGACAAGTGCCGTCAGGGTTCTATCAACTTTAAGGAATTTTACCCTAAAGGAAATTCTTTCCGTTCCTTTTCCTATTTGTTATGCTTAACTCAGCATGCATTTACAACATCTTTCGTACTGAAGCTGAATGTTACACAAAACCCTGAATTTCTAAACACTTAATAAAATGGATTATAAAAACCAAAACAGAGATCTGAAGGTCTGGTTCACGCTTTGGTAAACATCAAAATACTGAAAAGCATAATTACTGTGAAGTTGGATGAGCAAGAACAGGAATCTCCTCAATCTTCTGAGGTTCTGCTGGCTCTTGTTCATAGTTAATGAAGCTAAAATATTAAGACTGAACATAAAAAGGTGCCAACAGCAGCTGTTCTCAAACTGAAGCACTTTAATTTGGATTTTTAAATAATTTGACAAATTACAACTCTTTTTTCCAGCCACATGGATAACTACCGTAGCTTATCAAAAGTTTCACAGTCCTAAAAAATCAGTAGTCAGAGCAAAAGAGAGAATGAAATACAAATGTAAGTTTGTCTGGCGGAGAGCCAGTTTCAAACTCACATGTCCTACTCTTTTAACAGTAAAACAATCTTTTGGAAGACATCCAATGGAATCGCTCAGTAGAAGTTCACACATTCAAATTCTAGTACTGCTAATCATGTTTTAGAATTCAGTGACAAGGTGAGCAAAGTCTAAGTGAAGACAAAGCTGAAAGGAGGCTATTTTCTTGAAGTGCTTATTCTTTTGTTAAGTACTAGAGTTATGAAATATTTAACTGCCAATAATTTATTTGAGAATTCCTGGTTTAAACTGGTCAACTAGTTTAAACAAAGAATATATGAGTATGTAATACGCTATTCCCAACATAATAGAGAAATACTCCGCACTAAAGTGGAAGCATGGTATACTGGAATATCAACTAAAATTCTCAATTATCAGGCCAACTATCATTGACGAAGTTGTGGTATTTCATAGAATAATTCACACTGGAAGGCATCACAGCACATCTAACCAAGCCTCCTGCTCAAAGCACTGAATTCAGACCAACTTGCTTAGGGCTTTGGCTAGTCTGGTCTTAAAAACTGGAAAGGATGTAGATTTTACAACTTGCCTGTGCTATTTGTTCCAGTTCCTCAGTGTCCTCAGGATGATTTTTGTTTCCTAGTGACAAATCAGAACATCACCTCTTTGAAATAATGACCACTGTCTTTTTTTCTCCTGCCATGTAATTCCGTAAAGGGCCTGGCTCTGCCTTCTTAATAATCAATTAGGTATCTATCATGTATGAGTTAGCTGATTTATGACAGAGATCCCCTGAGCTTTCTGTTCGTCCAAGGCTATGCAGAGCCAGTTCTCTCACTCTCTCCTTATGTGCTTCAAGCCCTTCATTTTGCTGGCTCTTCACCGAACTAGCTTCCATTTACTCAATTTTGGTTTTGGGGAACCAAAAATAGATAGGGCATATCCAATGTGGTGTTCTAAGGAATGCTGAATACTGGCAAACTACTGTTCCTCTGTTCATAAAGCCTAGTATGCTGCCAGCATTTTTCACTGTCAGAGTGAAGACTCATATGCTGATTCATATCTGTCAGAAAGTACAGGTTTCTTTCAGCTGAGCTGCTTTCCAGGCAGTTGGTCCCCATCGCATGTTATTGCAAGGTGTAAGAACGTGCATTCATCCTTGTTGAATGCCACGAGGTTCAGTATGGTCCATTTCACCAGGCTCTCCAAACTGCACAGCACTGTCCTCAAACACGTCAACTACTCCCCCAGTGTGATGCCACATGCAAATTTTACATGGATACACTTTGTCTCCTCCTCCAGGACATTGCTCAAGGTACTGAACAGGGTATGTCACCATACAGTACTTGACTTGTAACTGGTCTCCAGGTGTATATGAACCATAAACGGCTACGCTTTGAGCCTGACAATCCAGCCAGTCCTCCCATCCAAACCACAACATTGCAATTCTTATACAAGATGCTGTGAAAACCATGCCAAAACACCCAAACTATTTCACTGGATTTCTTCCTATTAGGGAAGAAAACACAGGACTAAAGAAAAGCATGTTTATACATAAACCAAGAAAGTTTAAAGTTTCAGAATCTGTATAATCAATGAAAATAAAAACTAATTTCACCACCCAACCAGGGAAGCCCAAAGTCATTATCCCCTTTATACATGAATGATGAAATGGGAAAGACTTCACACTGTAACAAAGCAATACAAAGAATTACTTAAATTTATTTATCAATTTAATTTATTAGTATTTCATACACAGCTGCACAACAAATCTGTTCACATCTACTTCAGGGGTTTATAGTGCAAACTTTTGCAGGTGACTAGGAGCCGGGACAGCACTTGCTGAGAGTCCATGCTGAATGGTTTCTCTGGTAGAGTTGGTTTTTCAAACTTATAAGCTGATTAAAAAAAAAAAAAAAAAAAAAAAAAAAAAAATCACAAGAGAGGACTATCTAACATATTTTAGATGTTTCTTATTATTACTTTTCCCCACAGAGATTCCTGTACCTGCCACAATGAATTCATACAATTGTACCGAGAGACATGGTTGAGGTAGCTGGTACAGAAAAAAGTGGTTCATAAGAATCTCTAACTTGTATACCTCTGACTTTAAGGCCCACTGAATGTCATATAATGAGTGAACAAGAACATTGGCACTGTTGAGCACAGTCTACATAAGAAGGAGAAAAACATTATCATTAAACATCTCTTTTCCCAGAAGAAATTATTATTACTATGCATATAGGTAAATACTCCATTCTAGCACTTAGCCACAATATTTTCATAGGCACAACACAAGGCAAATATCATAAAATGGTTTGGGTTGAAAAGTACCATCCAGTTCCAATCCCCTGCCATGGGCAGGGACACCTTCCACTAGACCGGGCTGCTCAAAGCCCCATCCAAGCTGGCCTTGAATACTGCCAGGGATGGGGCAGCCACAGCTTCTCTGGGCAATCTGTGCCAGGGCCTCACCACCCTCATAGCGAAGAATTTCTTCCTAATATCTAATTTAAATCTACCCTCTTCCAGTTTAAAGCCATTCCCCCTTGTCCTGTCATGCCCTTGTAAAAAGTCCCTCTCCAACATTAATTTAACTAGTGAATTAACCAGTTGGAAATAAACTATTTGTGACTACCCAGTTTGTATGTCCATTACCAGGCACAAAGGTACACTCCATACATTCAGAGTTTTAACATACCTGGAAATATTTAATGATACTTACAAAAATTTAGCAGTAAAATTCAAAGTAAAAACAAAATACTTTACTAAATGCAGTACCCATTTGCTGCAGATCAGTATGATGGAATGAATGGTCGGCTATTTTAAGTTATTTTCTAAGAAAACAAGCCTTATGCAATCACACTGTGCAATACCTCCACCTGCCTCGAGATTCTTAGTCTGTTGTTTGACTCAGCAAAATTTGATAGAAAAAAGTTTCAAGGGTAATTATGTTCACAGAAACTTTAATAATTCTTTTTGAACTTTCACTTATTTTTACTAAATAACTTACACAGCCACAGAGAAAAAGCACAAAGCATCCCAAGTGTGAGAGGAACACTGACATTAGCAAAATTATTGAACCAAAGAATCTAGCAGACTAATCAAATACTGCTTGCCCTTCACTTGGAAGTCTCCACCAAAACTAATCATTTCCAGGGGTCCAGGGTAAGAGGCCAACAAAAGCTCAGAATCCTGGAAAACCCCTCTGATCTAACAGTAGAAACCTCAACTCATAGAAAACACTGTGGGAGCTCAATTCATATTTGATAGCCTGGGGTTTTTCAGTGTAGTACTCTGAGCAGCCACCTGTACAACTCCTGACCAATTCAGAAAATTTCATCTATTCTGTTTCCCTATTGTAGTAAACTGGCTGAATTCTACATGTGAAGAGAAGTGGAAATGAGCAAACCCGTTCTCACGTTGTTACTGATTACACCAGTCACTATATTTACCCCACCTTGCGTCACCACCTTTTAAAATGACCATTTGAAATGGCTTTCTATGCAAACAAGGCTGTGTGATTCAGAGAGATGTACAAGTTGTTGGGGAGGGGGCAGCAAATAGTGGAGAATCTGGGAGAGGGAAGACACCCACCTCTGGAATACCTGCCTCACCTCAGGAAACCAGCAGCCAGATAAAGAAGAAAACATTTTGAGCATTGACAGGCTTATCCCAATAGTTTCTAATTCTGTCAGCCAGCTTCCACAACTGAATGCCGATGCCTATGTATCTCTGCCAAATTGCTCTCTGAATGGACTGCTTTTTCAGTTTTGAATTTGAAATAGGTTACTGTTTTAATAAAGAATTTTAACTACCTGGGGATCACCTGAGCTGGATAGCTCAGCGCAGACCAAAGAATTTGAAGATCAAACTAAGGGACAGCTTTATATCAACAATATAAAGGAAGCTATAGAAGTGTCAAAATTAGTCCTGTGTATAAGCATATTTTATGAAATTAAAAAAATTTCATCAAGTTATTTGAAAGCTTTCTTCATATAATTCTCCCTGCTGAGCATACCAACAAATTTCCTACCCCTTAACATACCAACAAACCAAAAGTTATTTCAGCTGAAATGACGGCACCTCTTGCATGTAATGACCACGTACAGAGAAGCACCTTTATAGTCATTTAGTTTGATATATGTAATAACAGGCATTCATTTTCTCATTTACCATGTAAAGAAAAAAATAGTAGCACTTCAAAATTACTACAGTAAAACACTTACTGCATGGCTTACCATTGAACACCAAATTCATATTATGTTTTTTCTGAAGACATAACAAAGTAAGCAGAAATCCCCAGAGGTTTCACTTGTTAGCTCCAGTTCAGACTGGAGCAGCACACTGACATAACATAGCCTTAAACTAATTCCTACCTTGCCTCAACTCATACCACAGGTTCCATACTGTCAAACATAAACTATTTTTCTCCGAGTCTCAGATGGAAGAGAACAGAGGAGTAGTAACAATACTGCTGAGAAAATAGACCATGGGTTTGTAAATACAATGGGTTGTTTTGCATTAGTCCAATGAACAAAATTATTCCCACACAGGGCTGGCATTCATCATCAATTAGAATTTTTACATGACAAACCCAGAGCATCCTGCTGAACCCCAATCACAGCTGGCAATCCTGCAGCCTAATGTGGCAAGGCAGCCACTCTCTTTGAAACAGTTCCCTCCATCGCTATAGAGAAAACCCACCAGGAACAATAATAATAAGCTGTTGTCCTGACAACCTTAGAACACAAAAAACAATGCTTACTTTACTGCAACAGGACAGCAAGGGTAACATGATCATTGTAAACTGCTACCAATTCTTTAGATAACTGGGCACTGCAATAAGCAAGACCAGCACACAAAATGCACATGCTTGACTACACGCTATAGATGATATGCACATTATGCATGAGAATGTGTGCATGTACCCAGCCACACTTACACACACACTTTTTTCCACTTTGTGTCACACTAATATTGCAATGAGACTTCGCGCTAAAACATGTCAAGTATTCATTTTCAGGGCTGAAAAGCTAGAAAAATACCTAGGAATGCCGTTTCCCTTGAATGTACTTTAGGTATCTAAAGGTAGGAAATAATTAGTTTGGGACAGAAAGACACAAAAGAAAACAATAATAAATAACTTGTAACTCTCAGGTGAGGAAAACAAACACAGAACCAATAAAAAATATCTGAACGAGAAAAAAAAACAAAATCAGACTGAAATTTCTTATCTTTCACAAATGCCTTCTCCACAAAATACAGGAGACAGAACTACCTTTGCAGCAATAGTTTTGCTGACTATGCATTAAGTGCAAGATTCCTTTTTACTCCCCCATGTGAAAGGAAAACAGAAAAATCCAACATGAAATACAAGGTAGCCCAGAATCTACTTTTGCTCTAATATATATGAAACAAACAAGACCCCCCTGCCCCCCCCCCCCCCGAAAAAAAATAATAGGTAGAAAGACTTTATGAAGGTGCTCTAGAGCATATACTAGGTTTAAAATAAACATTTTATTCTACTTGAATTCACCTGACACAGAACCTCTAGTGCTCTCAGAGTACCTTTCCTTAGAATTACATCTTATGAAATACTGTAATCTGTTGTTTATGTAAATCTGTAAAAGTTCTATAATTTCGTCACAGATTGTATAAGGTTTAAAATAAAGGCTGGTAAACCAAACGGGAAATGGAAGGCTAAATGGCTGAATTGTATGAGAGCTTTGTATCTCTATTATGTGTCCTGTAACATAAATCCCATCAAATCATTTTTATGTAACTTGAGTCTGACAAGTCATATTGCAAAACACGTACGATTCAAAATCCTACCTAAAATATGAGGTAGCAGGCAGGCATTACCACAATCCACAGCCTATCTGTCAGTGAAAATTTGGGCAGAGAAAGGAGAGGGGGAGGAAGGAGGGAACAGCAAATACTATAGGAGGATTACTCAAATATCTGCAGAGCTGGATATGTCATTTTGCAGGATCCAGGACAACAAATGAAGAGATTATATAAGAAAAGATTCAAAGTCAATGGCAAAACTCCAAGTCCTGTGCTCAGAACCTTATTTGGGCTGCTGAGGGGGAGGGGAAGCCATGGCAACCAACTACTGCTACCTTCCAGCCTCCTAGCTACTACAGGACAGTTTACTAGCTTTCCTCTAACTGCTTTCTAGATTCCCCTTCTTCCAAAACGGCTATGGTACCTTTCTACATCACATCTATCACACCAAGAAAAATAAAAGTGAGCAAAGTGAGCACAGGTCATTTTCCTGAAGAACACAGAATCCCTGGTTAACAGCAACTAAACCAAATGCCTACTTCATTTCAAACATCTCCTGTTCTTAAAATGTTTTACAAGCATCAGATCCAACAAAGCTGTTTGTGTGCAGATCCAAAATGATGGGAGGACAGCAGCTGTTTACACTTATTATACGTTTAGAAGATTATCTCCATAAGGATTCAAGGCGGTTATTTAAATAAAACCTTTAATTATGTAAAACTGATCACTATTTAAGAAATTCCAGAAAACCAGAAGAATCCACTTATAAATCATAAGTAGCTAACTGCTCATGTAATTACATTTTTATGATCCAGACAAGAGTCTACATATCTTCTAGTAAGAACTATGCTGCAAAGTAATCACAATGACATTTCTGCCTACTCCTGTCCATCCAGTCTTTAGCTAAAAACTAGATGAGTATCACCAATTACAATAATCCTTCTCAATCTTCAGTTCATTCAATTATGCCTGAAAATGGCTTTAAATGTGGGGTCAGTGCTTTACTACAAAGGAAGGCAGTGCCTCTCTCATTTACTTGTGTGAGGATAAATCAGATGTTTAACATTTGTTGCTCTTTCACAACATACTACAAAAAAAAAAAAAACAAAAAACAATCAAACAAACAGCTATTCATGTGAAGTGCTAGCAATTGTTAAAAAAAATCTAACCAGTCATATGGCATCATCACTGAATGTCAAGAGGAGTTAATACTATTCTCAATGCAACCTATGTGAAAACTAGGGGTTTTTTGTAATAATAATAATAAAGTGAAACATAGTTCTCTATCTACTAACTACAACTTCTATATTCAGAGCTATACATCCTAACAGGCCTCATGAATTTTTGTTGGATTCCTAGATTTGGTAGACAGCCCTCACAGTATTTCCTCAAAATAATTCAGGAAGGAAAAAAAAAGGGTAGAAAAAGACTGAGGGGCACACCCCCACCCATAAACTTCATGAACTGTTAAGAGGATGAAAATTCCCTTAAAATAAAGAGATAAACTGAAGTTTGCCTTAACTTTGCAAGATGTAATGTTTTAAAGAATTGGATATAAATTACACTACATATCAAAAAAATTTACTGTAAGTACAATATTGCAATGCATAAAATAAACAGCCATCTCCATTTCAATGATTCACAACCCAGCTTGCCCAAACATTTTAAAATTGCAAAGCAAAAATTGCATGGGAAGAGAAAAGAGCATTTCTCAAAGCACAATTTCACTTCAAGCTGTCAATACAGCTCCTGCTGGCAATCTTGCATGACTAATGTGAGAAACTAGATAACCCAGTGCCCCACCCTCTTTCCACAATCTGTAACTTATCTTATATTTTCATAATAACATAGTATTTCTCACTCAGTATTACCAAACTAGATAGCTCATTTGTAAAAGGTATGAATCTACTGAAGATATTTTAACATCTAACCATCTAAATATAATCTCAATCCCAGCCAAGGCAAGGAGAAAATACTTGCTTTCTCCTGCAGTTTGAACTGCTGATCTGCACGTAAAAAGCTGAGGTGCAACGTCTGACCACTATGTCCAAAATGAAGCTGAAAGTGAAGAAAAATGAACTGCCTCGGTTCACTTGTAAAGGTCAAACAGCAAAAGAAAGGGATGGTTTTGCCTGTTTGACCACTGCTTTGCTTAGTTCCTCATCTGACACTCTTAATTTGCAAAAGTATTTCACAATGCACTTGAGTAATGGTATGTCAATAAATGTCTACAAAAAAGACCATACTATCTATCTTTCAGGAAAACAGAACAGACACTTAAAAGTACTCTGATTTGCACAGAAAGCAACTACCAGCTACAAAAAAAAAAAACAGAGGAGTTGTTTAGTTCTAGGTTTCATGTTACACCCTTGGCATATATGAATGATCTTTAAATAATCCAATATGACTGGTGAAACAGTCTGGCATCCTTACAAGTAAGTATTCCTTCTTGCATATCTAGGTGCCACATAACCTGGTAAGGTAACCCACTGGGCTTGCAAAACCAAGACAATACATTCAGAGACCTCTCTAAAATCTAGCTTTATATGAATGCTACATAAATTATAAATTGACTGTTGTGGAACCTAAGTGATGTTTAAATATCCATAATGCATTTGAGCTCCTGATGATTTAAACATGCTTGCATTAATAATAAAAGATGTTTCATACATCAAATTTAAGATTGAAGTATTTCAGAGCTACTACCAAAGAAGCAAAATGGGAGTAAATAATGCATTCCACTGACAACAGGCACAATTTTGGAAATAGGTAAGAAATTGATTAATATGGCATCAGGCTAAGGCATTCCTACATCCAGCAGGCTGTGTTGCACTATGTTTCTGAACCCAACTCCAAAATCATACAAACACAGGATGGCTAGGGCAGGAAGGGATCTTAAAGATCATCTGGTTCCAACCCTTGTGCACTAGCAGGGACACCTTCCACTAGACCAGGCTGCTCAAAGCATCATTCAGTCTAAGACAGTTACGTGCAGAATCTGGGAAAAAAAACAGCTGAACAGGCAATATTAATGCATTAGGATCCTTTCAAAAATAAATCCATTGAGCTAAGTAACAACCAAGACTGAATTGTTGGGGTTTTCTCCCATTTACAAACATCCCTCCTTATCCAGCTGCCTCCCTTTGCTTTAAGCAAACTAAATATTTTGCAGAACTACCTTCCAACTAGACAAACTTCCTTTTGCTATCGGTAATACATACATAAAAAAACCTCTCAAAGCAGCAAGATGAACCGCTCAAAGCAATGACTTATGTCAGCTAGTAAGCAAACTCCAAATTCTGCTCTGGTCTAATCAGTGCAGAACTGATCACGAAGGTAGTTTCCTATTCACGAAAAGAAACTAATAGACAAACACAGAAATACTAGGCTGCACGGGCAGATTGTGCGCTTTGCTCCTCTGTTGGATATCTGATATAAGAAAGCCATCTAGCGTTAACTTTTAGAAGTGAAAATGGCGCACAAAAGAGCTCGGGAGAATTTACATGTGCAATTTTCTTCAACTTTGCATGTCTTCTGCATCATAAAAAATAAAACTCGTTTCCTCTAGAAAAGCCAGGCTGAAAGCAAATATTCAAACTACTGATGTGTTAAAATTACCCAGCATCTAGTACTAAGCTAAGCTTACTGACCTACTTCGTGAACACAGCCACATCTGAAATTTGTCAACTTCGGAGTTGTCTTTGTCAAGACCGTAACGCTGCTTCCACGCTCGCAGGGACGTGCACCACCTCAGCAGAACGCTGCGGAGCACCACAGGAGCACCGACACAGCCACCAAAACAGATCCTAACGCAAAGTTGATCTCAGCTGGCTATCATTTAACGGATCAAATACTAAGTTTGGAGGACGAACAGCTGAATGCGTATCACGGTATTACAAGATAAGAAGGACCGCAAAAGGATACAGGTTGCCCCTTGCATACAATAACTCAGTCAATAGCATTAAAATTATTTAAGGAAATCGCCCGGTCTAAAGAATCTCTCTGCACCCCAAACGCTTAGCTTGCACCGTCTCCGCTCTGAAGACTAGCTCTACTCAGAGATGTCCGATCCAGGCAAACTTACTCCCTAACTACCATTATTGTTGAAGTGGGCTCCAGAGACGGAAGCACCGCGCCTGGGCGCAGAGGTGCCGCCGCGCCGCAGGTGACTGCCGCCCCACACACCCGCCCGCTCCCCGGCCACCGCGGCCAGGACCGGCGCGGCACAGCGCATCAGGGCTACGTGCGGGAGCGAGCCACCCTGCGGTCGCAGCTGGGGCGAGGAGGGGCTGCTGGTGGGGAAGGGGGGCACGAGGATGCCCTCCGCTTCTTCCCCACCCCGCAGCCCTCCGTCCTGCCGCGGAGCCCGGCGGCACCTGAGGAGAGACGAGACGGGTCTCTCCTCGCGGCACCCCCTTCCCAAACTGCTCACGAGCCCTGCTCGGGAGGAAAAGCACTCGCACGCCCGCGCACTCCCGGGCACCGCGCCCGCCCTATCCCCCCGGCGCCGCTCCTTACCCGGTGCTGCGGCTGCCGCTGCTGCCCGCGCTCCGGGTGCTCCAGCCGCGGGACCCCCATGCCCGCCCCCCCAACTCCTCGGCGAACACAGGCTCCGCTCCCCGCCGGCGGCGCGCGCTCCTCCCCCTTCCCGCGGGACGCCAGAACCGCTAACGGGACCGAGGGGGAGGGAGGGGAGGGAGCAGCGCCGACACGCACACACACAGAGACACAGGTTCACGCTCACACACACGCTCTCGCCTTGCCTCGCACACCCTCAAGCCCCACCCCTCCCGCCGGTACCGCCTCCCGTCGGGCTCGCCCGCTCGGCCCCGGGGGAACGCCAACTCCCCATTGGCCACTCGCGCTGTCGCGCAACCAAAACACCAGGCTCCGCCCCGCGGCGTGTCCGGAGCCTCCCCTCGTCCTTCGTCCGCCGCGGCGGGGGTCGCGGGACGGGGTGCCCTGGGCCCGCTGGGGCCACGCTGCGAGCCTCTGAACGGCGGCGAACAACAGGTGGGGCGGAAGCACAGAGAAGGCGAGCACGGGAACGGCCCTACCCGGCAACCAGCCGGTGAGCGCGGGCTGCCGCCCAGCTCCTGCGGCCGGATCGGGCCCGCAGCCGCTGCCGTGCCCAGCCATGCCCCAGCGGAGCGCCGGGCGGAGCGGTGCCGGTGCAGCGCCGCGGTCCGGCCTCTGCCCCGCACGAGCTCTCGTCTTCGCTTTCAAGACCCTGGACAACGCCGTCCGGTCTGACCTGACCCTTCAGCCCCGCCCCACCACCCGCCGCCAAGCCGGCCGCCCGCCCTGCCACGCTGCCGGTGCAGCAAACAGCCGCTGCCGCGCTCGGGGCTGGCACGGCTCGCCTCGGGCTCCTGCGTCCCCGGCTCCTTCCCCCGGGAACCCTGTGGGGGGGAAGCGAGCGGCCCCTGGGGCCTTCCCCTCCGAAGCCTCCAGCTCTGTTGGTGTTCCGCGGCGCCTGTTCTTACCTCTGGCTTTCAACCGGAGACACCTATAGCGAAGAAACACCTGGCAGTACAGCCCTTGCTCTGCCTCCTGCATACCGCTCTTAAACTGTGCATGGTCAGGAGCAACAAGGCTTTCCCTCTGTGTTGTGCAGTTCTGAACGTATATAGTTTGCCTGTCAAATAAGCCGTGGCTAGGTATCCACATTTCCTCCACCTCCTCCACGCGTTCTAGTAAGCAAACCAAAGTCTGGTTTGGGATTTTGAATTTCCCTATTTCTGCTCTGCGGGCCAGTTCTGCAAGGGGCTGTATATGCAATCACAGGGCCCACTTCTCCACAGAGGTTGCAAAACAGATGATGTTATCAGGACTGATGTGGCTGCTCCCATCTGCTACCCCAAATTATGAGGCCTGCAATATCATTGGAATAATGTCTACTCCTACAGAACCCTACAGAAACAACCTAGGGTTCTTTTATGTTTTTCCAGCCCTCTCTCGCTAGCTTTCCCCTCTGCCCGCACCCACCTCTCATGGGTATGTGACTTTCTGGTTGTACCAGTTTGCTCAGCTCTGGTGAGCAGGCGGCATATTGACATGCACAAGTATTCCACTGCCTTGTAAACTCCTCACTGCCTCCCCTTTGCTGGAAACAAGGCTTTAGTGGAAAGGAACTGCCACATGCATGCCAAAGATCCAAAACACCTAGAGCAGGCCAGATTTGGGGTGGGGGTGGGTGTTGTTCTTAACTGTTTCTTTAATACACATTTTAAATCAAGAAATACAGTCCATAAAACATACATCTAAGCACAGGTTCATGCAGGTTTAGAACAAGCTGGAAGGTGTGAACATTTACTGTGGAAGCAGTGGCAAACATCATAATCACTCGTCAGTGTTTGGATGCCACCTTTGTTACTGTGTTGGTTAAAATGGTGTTTTGGAATGCTACCCCAAATCACTAGTCCAATTAGGCAGCAGGCTGCCTCTGTACCGAAGCATGACTGCAGGAATAACATTATCATTGTCTTGACAAAGAGCCTCAGAAAAAAAAAACTTAAAAGAGGGCCAAAACTGCAAGTGAAAGGAACAGTGCATTTTTCATTTTAATCGTATTACAAACAGAAAGTGTGCTTCCTGGAAGGTTCATTCCTTTAAAAGCTTGCCCAGAGAGTGTCAGTGGAAACAGAGGACATCATGAGAGGTGTGAGTGTGCAGAGCGTGGCCGGCAGGACTTGGCTCTGGTTTCTGTGCGGACCAAGTTCTCATTACCGGCTGCTCTGGCTCTCTTTCAGCAAGCCCCGTTCACCGCGGGGACAGGCTGCCTGCAGTTGCTGCTGAACCTTTATCTCCCTGCTGCCGTCCATACTGCGAAGGAAAGCTGGTTGACCAGAACAGCGGCCCTCCAGGCTCTCTCAGGATCTTCTTCAGACAGAATCCTCTCCGTCCCTTCCCGATTTCTCTTCCCCTTTCCGATCTCTCTCTGCAGACAACCCTCTCCCCAGCTGCATCACGCCGGGTATTTCCGTCCCTGCGCTCAGGTTAACAGCGCCTCTTTGCACCCCGTCACCGACTCCCTTCACCTGGCCGTGTCCGCTCCCCAGCGCAGAGCCCTGCTCCGGCTCGGCGCTCCTGGGCCGCCCGGTTTCCTCGGGAAGCGCGCGGGGGCGCTGCGGTGCCCGAGCTGCGCGGCGCTGCCCGCAGCGTCAGCGGCGCGCCCGGGCGCTTCGGTAAGAGCGGCTGTGGTCCGTGCCCAAAACCGGGGAGCTGGTACCGTACCTGTTGGTAATAGAGCCGTAGATTTCATATGCTAACAGCAGTGTTTGCGTTCACCGAATGGCGAACTTCAAAGGCTCGCTTTATAAAGCACTTTTGGATGCAAATCAGCTTTCTCCCGGGTTATTTTGGTGTTTCACCTACTATCCTAAAGAATGCTACGCTGAGAAAAACCTGACTGAAGTTATCTGTAAGTCACGGCATTGCCTCATCCTCTGGGTCCTTACCAGGCTGTGGCGGTGAGGCTAACTCCTTCCTGCACGGAGGGGGAATTTGCACGCTGTGTCTTCAGCCGGTGCTTGGTTGGGACATGAGGAATGCTCAGGCATTCTGCTGTGTGATGCCTCCGAGGCTGACATCCACCATTAAAGAACAGATTACCAAGGCACTGCCCTATGAAGAACACAGTATTTGTCCTCTGTCAGAATGTACTTTGTGACGGAGCTGTGATACCTTGTTTAGCAGGTCTAAACATTTACAGCCAACAAGCTAAATGTTGTTTAGGTTGCAATCCCAAAATTACACATTACCTGCCTCTTGACAAGATCCAGCACACTGATGTGTGTTAGGGTTTTGCTGTGAGGAGAGTCTGGAGACTTGCTGTGCTCACTGCTTTTTTTCCCTTTCTTACTATTTTCCCCCTCTCACTTTTTTTCTCTCCCACTCCTCCAGTATCATTCCTTTTTGGCTTCCAGGCTACCATCTGTGCACCCTCAGGGAGTCAACAAGAGAAGAACAAGGTGAAAAAACAGAACACAGGTGAAAAGAGGTAAACAGGAACTTCTTGCAATAAATAATAAAGCACTGTTTAAGCTTCAAGAGCACAAAAGCAAATGTGGTTAGAGGAATCCCTTGCCCAAACTAAAACCTGATAAATATAAAATGCAATAGAAAAGGGTGAGGAAGAAAGGAGGAGACTGATTTTCCCTTTCACTTCTAATTCTTCCAGGATGTATGTATTTTACTTGAATTGTCTATCAAAGGACACTCACTTGCCACGGATGTGGGATAAGCAGGACAGTCCAGCCTGTGGCAAAATGGACCCAGAAGGTATTGTAACAGTCCAGCAATGGGCCAGGTAATGTAAAAGCAGAAAACAGAAGATACCAGACAGGGCACAGCTCGGACAGCTCTCATTAAAAGGGACGCCAACTTTTTCCTGCAGTGTGTTTTCACTTCTCCTGTTGATACTTAGTTTCGAAGTACCCAGCTCAGCCACATCTGAAGCCAGTTTTCAGCCGCTATTAGTACACAGGGAATTGTTCCAGCATTGCTTACAGACTGTTTGTTTCCAATGACATGAAGACAACTCTAACAACAAAAGTGGACTCCTCCATTTGTTGTTAGGGGAGTGGGTCAGAGTGGGACGCTTGGAAGCGGTGCGGGAGAAAACATCCGGTAGCCACATGATGAGGCATGTTTTGCTGACACAAGGCACTCATGAATAGACAAGCTGACGAAAGTTTAGGTTTGTTTCCTCAGCCCTGGGCATAAGCCTAGAATCCAGGTGAAGTAAGTAAGCGCTGAGCACATCTCACCGATGCATAAAGATGTCATCTCACAAACGTTTTTGCTGACATTGCTCAGTATTCCCTGATGCAGTTAACGAGGCGAGGTGCTCTGCATGGGAATTCTGGCAATTCTTTGGAGCAACTTCAACTCCCTGTGGTCATAGCAGAGGAAAGCTGTGAGCAGGAGCAGGGAAGCAGCCGCTGGCTTCACACCCACCCTGTGAATCACCATGCCATGCACAGGCTGGTGCGAAGGTCAGCACTGCAGGCAAATCCCCAGACTTCATGTTTCTGTGGATCCAGCAGCAGAGCCCTGGAGCTGCACACGCATAGCCTGGGGACACAAGAGCTCTTATTCCAGTAACCACAACTGTTTGGCAGTTTCTTGAACCTCTCAGTAGGCTGAGGGTGGATTTTGCTCTTCTAACCCGAAGCTGGCCTTTCGTTTGGACATTATGTGGGTGAAACCACGTACTCGCCATCTGTAAAGCGCCTATTTCGCACGTTGCTCTTAAAGCACAAGCAGAGTTTACCGCAATACTAATATTTCATCCCAGTGGCTTTCCTAAACTACGAGCAATTCAGTGAAACAAAACATCCTCTGTATCCTCTGAAACTGGTTTTGAAAGCCCAGATGGTGGAAAATACTATTGTTTTAATTAGCAATATCCTTCATATGAATCCCCTATTAACCAAAGGAGCATACTATATTTCATCTCACTTCCTCTACTTTACTTACTACTGCCTCTCTTCTCTGTGGTTTACCAGCAGGAAACCACTGGAGGGGATATACCCAGATAAGATTAAACAACATAATACTATCATCTTTACTATAACCAGGCTGACAGTTTTCCTGCTAGATGCTGAAATGAGATTCACAGCCGTTTTGGCTTCTATTCACTGTGGAAAGAAGCCATTCTTTTAAGACCACAGTTTCACTAATTCCTCAACTATTTCACTTGTGAAGGGCCTTTTTTCTTTTTTTTTTGACATTTGCTTCAGACAATAAGCTAGGTTCACACTCACTGAATGTAACAGGAAGCAGGACCTTGGTGTCCTGGCAGTGGACGTATCTCCAAGGGTAAGACTATGATAGAGCAAGGCAGATGTAGCCTTGCTTCTGCTGAGGAGCTCTTGGAAAGCCACCAACTGGCTTCATTCTAGTGGTGGTGAGACAAGAGTGTGCCTGATTTCATACATTTCTAGCACAAGTTCCACCTGACATAAATGGGCACAAAACCTTAAGAGTATAGATGTGAAAGAAGAGAGGCAGAGAGAAGCAGGAAAAAGGTGAACTTGTCTTGCGCCTTGCCAATCCCACAGTACCATGGGTATTCCAGGTCTGAGTTCCCTATCCATTGTCATGCTGAGTAACACAGAACCACTCCACAGCAGTGCGAGTTGACTTGCATAAAGCCTGGTAAATTTGCAGCCACCACATCACTTTTCAGTGGGACTGGAACAATAATAGCCAATATCTAACACAGACGTTCAGTTTCTACTTGTAATATATCTCTCATGGTCTTTTATGGGATCAGTACTCTTCCGTATTTCTGGCAAAGTGCTGCTATGCTCTTTATTGGAACCCTTCAGTGACCTGAAAAGACAATTCTAATACCTTAGCTGTTTCAGAGATACTTGAGACTGCATTCATTCGTAAGGAATTTCTTCTGCCAGGTAACAGAAAGTTCACCCAGTAAGGGAATCTCCTCACTGTAAATAGGTTGCAACATCCAACTCTGCTGAGGAGGGAGGGGAGAGGACTGGAGTAAATTGGCATGATGAGGCATGTGAATGAAATCAGCCAGGGAGAAAAGACAGCCTAGGCATCAATGGACAGGCTGCTTCAGCACATCCCCTAGGCAACTTCTGCTGGCAGGTCTCTGAATATCTTCATCTTAGGTCAGGAAATCTGATAATATACACCAAAATTCCATTATAATTATCACAGAATTCAATTTTTAATATGACCACTCCCCCTTTTCTTGTTTGCTATTAATTTCACAAGCATGTTTTCTGGGACTGAGATTTTCCAGACTTGGTTTTACCACAGAACAAGTTTGGGATGTTTGAAAGATGAAAGAAAAGCAGCGGAACTATTAAAGCATATAAAGACTATTTTCCAAATGGACCAACCAGAACTTTTGCAGAACTTTTGCACTTAACTAACTCAGAAAAATCTGAAATTAGAAACTGTAAACAAAATTATTTTGTAAGAATACTTAGCTCTTGATAGAAAAATTCTCAGAGCTAATTTTTTTTTAAGGGCTTTTAATGCTTTGGCATTTCTTAGTTGACTGTTTTACTATGTTCATTAAAACTTTCGTTTTAAGGTGCTTTAATGATATATAATTGGATGGGTTATTTCTCAAATTGAATGAAATATTTAGATTAGATAGTTCTTTCAACCAAGGCAGGCTGAAATAAAGACACTACGAAATCACTATTGATTTTACTACACCGATCTAATTTACTTGAGGAAGACTTAAGACAGTGATGGAAAGTATGGAAAATCCATTGATAGTGAGATGGGTCTTTGTTAAGAGCATTCAACTGAAAGAAAATTTGTTAATATCTTTTCAATCTCCCATAAATTCTTAGACTTTAAAGTTCTAAAGGCCCGTTCGTAATAATCTAGTCTGACCTCCTGTATGTGACATGCCATTAAAATTCCATGAGTTAATTTTTGTTTCAACTAGGTGACTCCTAGAAAAATTTCCAGTGATTCTATATGTATTCTCGTTGATGGAAAATTCACTGAAGTCCTTGGTAAATTGTTTCAATTACTTTCACTGTTAAAAATGTGTGCCTCATTCCAAGTTTGAACTGCCTGCCTTTCCATTAATATATCTTGTTATACTTTTGTGCACTGTAATGAAAAGTTCATTCATGCTGTGTGCACAGTGCTGGTACATACAGACGGTAACTCTTTTACTCCTCAATCAGTTCTTTTATAAAGGAAATAGATAGTGCACTCAGAGGTTTTGCTATGATCTGGTTTTCATCTCCCATAATAATTCTCATGGCTTTTCTCTGAATTGTATTCCTTCCAAGATTGTTCTAAATTCCTTCCTGAAATACAGGAGCATGTAGATGTCATACTGTCAAGGACCCCAGGGACGTGTCTTCCTCAACCATCAATCTTTGTTGCTATTGAACTGTTCAGTTACTTTTCAGATTGTTCCAATATAATCTAAGTTCCCGTTCTACCTCGCATCTCCCAGTTTTTCTTTTTAAGGCATTCAGTTTGGAACAGCAGAATGACAGAAAACAATCACAGCTTATTCTGTAGGCATGTTATACAGGATTGCTCTGCTGACCAACATTTGGAGTTGAAATACCAAACATTTTAATTCACAGAAGGATTCACCAATCTTATAGAAGTCATTTGTTTTAGTTCAGCAAACTGTTTCTAGTGTTACATCAAAACACAAATTCACTTACTTTTGATGGTTCACACATGGCCCAAAGCTGTATGTAACTCTTTACCTTTGGGGTTATGTGGTAGATGATGAAGCCTTACTTGGATCACACACACAAAATGTATTTCAAGGATAAGTCTGGCTTACATGAGAAGAGTAATCTTGAACCTAGGCCTTAACCTCTGTACTCTGAACTTCTGCTCTTGTTCCGTGCTGTGGCATCCCACTGGTAGTATATTTTCTACACTTTCCTAGCAGAAACCCCTCTGGAATTCCCAAAGGATGCAAACTGAGGATCATTAAAGCCTAAATGTTTGCCTTTCATTTGGTACCAGACAGAACATGTATCTGATGTGTCTGCCTGTGGCCTTTCGAGAAGGCACCTGCTTCTCCTCACAGAAAACCATTGGAAAGAATGATAACTTGGATTTCAACTGCTCAGATACTTGAAGAACCCGGATACACCATTTGCCCACATAGTGTGTCTCCTGCTATTTTGTAATTGCTGTATCTTGTCTTTCATCTACCCCACAAGCTGTGGGCATTTTTCACAAATTACCTCTCCTTTGTCATCCCCAGCTTCATTATCTCGTTTTGAAGCCTGCTAAATTGGTAGCAGTGTAGCAGGAGACAAAGAGTTTCTGACTCATCTATCATGAGACATATAACAGTTCAGTGAGTTTTGTTTTCCTGCTATGACTCTTCACCCGGCACTTGGAGTAGTGTAACAACATTACCTTTGTGTTTCTTCTGACACTGCATTAAAACTTGTGAATTCACTGAGTACTCTGCTTCAGAAATGAGCAGGCCACAGAAGAAACATTGCAAATACCTTCAGGCTTCTTTGTGCTGAAGTTAGAAGTGATTCAGACCCAATTCTGGAGTTCTTTGACCCGGTTTTGTGCTGTACCAACAAGTTACTTGCATTACTTTGGCAGCAAGGCCTGGCACCCCAGGAGAGCCAGGGCAAGGGCAGCTTTGCTCAGTTGCGTGCCCTTCCTGGGCAGACTTTCTGCACAAGGGCAAAAGCAGGTTTGAGTAGTAGAAGTTTGGGGTGGTCAATCTGAGAGGGAGCATTATAGCGGAGGCTTTATTGCCAAGCCAGCTGATGTCAATTTGAGCAGCTCTGCTACCCCCAGCTACTTCGGTGGCCAGAGTCTGCGAAATGATCCAGTCATTAGGAGACACATTCACACTGCCAGACCTGGAAAACAAGGACATTTCAGGTTTTCTGGGCTGGCTGAACACACTGACGGGGTACCACGATAGGGTTATGACAAGACACACAAGCTAATACCTATTTGATCTTTAGCTACTTGTGTACTTGAGAAACTTAAGAACACATCAGCCTTTTTTTTTTTCCCTCTCAGTTTTATCATTTACATTTGTTGTTGTTGCTTTTCCCAATTTATGCTAGAAAGTTATTTTATGTCAGTTACTGGATTTGACAGCCTGCCACTGTGGATGCAGGAGAAGTGGAGCAGCCAGGTAAACATACAACCTTGCTCTTCAGCCTGATTAAAAGCTTACTGGTGTTGTAGGAATCTTTTAGTTTTCTTCAGTGAGTTTTCTATCAGAGTCTTAGAGCAAGAATTTGGTACGCAGGAAGGAGAGGTAAGGTACACAGCTTTCAAATGCCAGACAGCAGTGGTCTTTCCCCGCTCTTCTCCCTGCATGAAAAAAGTCACAGTGGTTCAGAGCTTGGGTACATTTACAAATCACCGTGGAGCTGGCCTAAACTTGGAGAGGCTGCCCTAGAGCCAGAGCAGGAGTTGTGCCAGCCAGGCGCTGCAGTGCAGTACTCAAAATAGCAAGCCCTGCTGAGGGGTAGGTCTGTGGAGCCTGGTAGCATAGCAGTCACGGTACAGGACTGTACTGCTTTCAGGACATAGAGGTCTAAATTTAGCAGTGCTAAATTTAGTCACATGCATCAGTGCAAACGCACACATCAGTGCAAACACATCAGTGCAAACTTGGTCAAAAGCGAGTCTTTGTGTGGAGCCCTACAGAACAATGCAGACATCCCCATCCCCTTTTTTCGTGGTTTTATTGCTGTTATTCTAGTTTGCTCTTTCTCCTTCACAAGTCAGATGGAGGCGAAATGAAAAGACCATTCATCCATTAAACGGATCAGTGGAACAGTAGCATTCACTACGGGGTTTTGCCTGTTTTACTGGTTGGTTGATAATGTAATTATGTTTTGCATAATAGTCAAAAGTGAGCAGGCATGTAGATCAAGTTTCCAGAGAGTTTTCCACAGATTCAGTAAATGAGGTAGTGACACTCAGGTAATCTCCTAATTCTTGTTGCTTTTGAAAGACTGGTATTTCTGTAGATACTATCTTCTAAGTTTTGTTGAGCAAGCATGACCATACTAGGAGAGAACTGTTTCTTTCGCTGGCCTACATTGCTTTTCACACACATTACAAAGGGAGATTCTGGCTGCTCAGAGGTTTCTCCTTCAGTACAGTGAGCTATTCTGCCTCTCACTTGTCAAAATAATGTCACTCCGTGGCAAGCTGTAGAAAAGCTGTAAATTGGCTTTTGGTTTTGCACTGTGCCTTTTACCTTTCCCCAAACAGGAAATCCCACCTTATTCTGCATAGGCTGTTATTGTGGATGGAGCCAAGCCCAGATACTCACTACATTAGTGATCACCAGCTTTTTCCTTCAGGTTACTCCAAACTTGAGAAAGGTGGGGAAAAACAGTTCTGAAGGTCCACTCAGTAAAGGAACAAAGACAACTCAAATAAATAAAGGAAAGGAAAATGCATTTAGTCTGGTTATTTGTTTTGGCAGTTGAAAGTTAATTTTAATTACGCCTAATGCCTCATGAAGTGCTGTCTTACAGCCAGTTAAAACAGGCCACTCTTGAAATAATGAAGACATAGTAATATGTCTTCTAATGCGATAATGCTGCTGTGCATACTCCTAAATCTGTCCAGAGCATTGAGGAAAATCCATCTTTCCTCATGCAAAGCGTGGCTCACCCTGGTTCAGTGCTAAATATAACAGCCCTCTTTAGCTCTGCCATCTCTGTCTGGCTCCTTGACCACAGTGGCTTTCACTGCATGGAATGTGGCAACCCAGGTGCCAACCTACTTTGCACAGTGGTGAAGAAAAGGTGGCAGCCAGCACCCTTTTCTGATGGGCTGCTCCCGAGGAAGTCTAACACAGCTGCCAGCCTTGCTCACAAGTGTGGCACAAGGATCCCACTTGGGGCAGGGCAGTGCAGGAAACTCATTAAGCAGAGCATCTGCCCAAGAGAGACCTACACATGTCTTGTCCTATGTGTGCTGGGAAGTTTCTTGGAAACAGTCTAACACTGGGTTCATGAGCAACCAGCCAAGTGTCATGTTTAAAGCACAATGCACCTTGCCCTCTGTTCCTCAGCAAGCCACCTCAGCTCTATCACTGCCTCTTGGCAGCCCTGTAGTGCAAGGATGCAGCAGTAAGCAGCACTGCAGCAAGGTTGCAAGGCACCACATACTAGAAGAGATGCTGCTTCAAGCAGGATGGGTGCTGAAGAAAAGTGGTGATAATGGGGAGTTGAGGGGATAAATCAAGGACTCCAGCACAGACAGTGGCCCTGAGGCAGGTTTCCAAGAGACTAGCAGCAATCCTTTGGGAAGGAGTGTAGAGGAAGACATTAGCACCCATAGGTAAAGCTTTCTTGCAGAACGGCTTAGCGAACCCCAACATAGGAGACTGATTAATTTCTGCAGTCTGCCCCTAGCCGTGTGGGCTAGTCATAGTCTTGTCTTTTTGGACAGCAAGATACAAAATGCGCTTGCCTTCCCCAGTGCTCTGAAAGTAATTACCTAGCTGGCATTGCTTCTCTTTAAATATCACTCCTAGCTTACTCACCCCAGTGCAACTACCTGTGAAATTAGCAGCAAAGCTCCCATCACTCCCAATAGGAACAGGATCAAGCCTGAAGCAGAGATAACTTTTTGAATCTCCAACGACACCAAAATGCACCTTTTTTTTATATAGCATGGTCTTCTTTTAAATGGCTACATGCACATTTTGCCTTAAGTTGAAACCCAAAAGGCTCTACTTATGAACTGCCTGTGTTCCACTGCTGGGTTCCAATGCATTGGCAGGTCAGTGTGTGCTGACCTCCTGCAGCAATCTGCCAGCTTCACATCTGGAGGATCTGGACACTGGAAGATCAGCCAGCACTGAGGAACCTTATCATGATGTAAACCCAACATTTGTTGCGTCTCTAACAGGGACTAAATGTTACACCTGACTGACAACAGGTTTCATTACTATAAGGTCCCACCTGGAATGATTTTGAAAGTCAAAGAGCAGTAACAGAAAGTTGCCCTAGAGGATAGGATCTGCTGTTGAACTGACAAGACTATCAAAGGGGAAGAGATAAATGGGAATGGTGAAAGAACAGAATAAAGTGTACTGGGTGAGCCTGAAACAAGTTTATATAGGCTAGATGGTGATACTCTTATTCATGCTTAATTGTATGCTAGCACATGTGAGGTAAATTAGTACTGACTTGAGGGCATCAAAATCAGATCCATCAGGCTCTAGAAGTAAAAAAGCTACTGTCTGGAAACATCCTCTAAGATTAACAAGTCACTTAAACTGTTTTAGCATGGGGAAACAGGTCAATCTGCTTTGAATTTGTTAAGCAGATAATGCTTTGAAATGGCCAAGGCTGATGCTTTTTAAAGTGATTCACAGATATGCTTTAGAAGCAATGCTTGAATTGAGAAAGAAAAGGGACTGCACACTAAATGTATTCCAAAAGAAAGAGCACACCCAAATTTAGCTTCAGCTTTTCTTTTTCAGTCATCTGGCAGCAATGGGAAGCTACGGTGGGTACAATCATCTCATATAGCTTAAGCTGTCCAAAAAAGAAAAAGAAAAGTTGATAAAAAAGCTAGGCTTCATATTTTGTCTCTAAAATATTCTACGGCAAAGCAGCAGATGACAGTGAGATCTGGACATCTGCTGTGTTGCATCTGATGGTTCCTCCAGGTAAAAAACCAAACAGTTCAATGAGCTCTCCAAACAAGTTAATTCAAGCCCTTTAGCAACCCTGATTGTGCACCTTTGAATTTTCTGAGGTGAATGCTGACTCTTTTGCCAGGAGGCTGCAAGGAGTGGAGAATGAGGTGTACATGTTACATTTAGTGAAATAAACCACACAACTGGCACTGTGGAAAGAGGAAGACACGTTAAAAAAAAACTGAGAAAGTGGTGCAAGCTTACCAAAACTTGTCATTCAGCAGCTGTCAGCATGAAGCAATGTATTTTCTTGCAAAATTGATTTATGAGGACTACTAATTTACCCTCTTTTTATCCTGCCTTATGTGGGTTCTTAAACTGCCGTCTACCCAGGATCTCTAAAAAAATTACTAATAGCAATGGATAAGCATAGATGTGTTTGTGTTGTCAACTGCTGGATTTGAAGATTTCCAGAGGAGAGATTAACTAATTAATACAGCAACCATTTTCACACTAGTGAAATTGGAGTTCAAAAGGAAAACTTAGATGAGAGGACATTAAGAGACCTTTGCTGGAGTACCCATCAGAGCAGACTACAAGACTTCCTCTTCCACATCACTATTAAGGCATCATGTATCTGTTCCCCCTGATTGCATATGGTGGTGGGGCTGCCAACACACCTCTCAGTGCTGGCAGCTCTCTGCTCTTCAAACAAAGCCCCAAAAGTGATGTTGAGAGCAATGGTTGGCACCAGGAGAAAATCAAACAATGCCAGTCTGCCAGACAAGATAACACCACATCATGAAGATGTGGAAAGCATTGCTAAAATAGATGGGAATGCTCAAAGTGAAGAAACTGGGTAATTATTGATATAAGACCTGATTGTCCTGTCATGCTGGTTTTATGATAGCATAACTCTGCTGACTATGAAGGAGTTGCTTCTGAATCAGACTGAACTAAGCACTTCGTGAGAATCGTGATGAGCACCATGAGAACTTCTGAGATTGCTAGTGAACCTGGTACACCTCTGTGTATCTGACTCATGAACTGGCATGAGGATCAGGACTTGAAAATCCTTGACTCTTCCTCACCCACTCTTCTGACCAGACAAACCAAGCCTGTCCTCCAGTTGCTCTCTGCAAGGGGACTGGTTAAGATCTTTCTGAGAATACTTGTGATGATTGAAGTACACTTTCTTTTATTCTCTGCAACACAGATCCAGGGCCATGGCCAGTGAGTTCCTTCATCTGGCTCCTTGCTTTTGGTGCCTCCCTTGTACCAACACCAGTGTTGGGCAAGCACATACAAGTGACCCAGTAGGTCATACTTTCAGCTGAGGTACTTTTCGGCTGCATCTCTTCTCCCATCTGATTCATCATGAATCATATCAATGTTCATGTCAGCACAAAAGAGAGCAGCAGGCACAAGCAGGGGTTACGAGGGGAAACAGGACCCCATGGCAGCACGAATGGCAGCACAAGTTTATGTCAGATTGAAGCAACCATGTAAAGCAACATGGTTAGTGAAATGCAAACTTTTTGAGAAAACTTCTGTGGTTATAATTTGATTGGTGTCCTAGAGATACTGACAAATTCTGTGCTGTTTGGAGTTTCCACAGCAAGGGCATTTCTTCTGCTTACCTCCAGGATGGCTGCGTGTATTGAGCAGCAATAATATCTACTCTTATGTCCAGCCAAGTCATTTCAGTGGTGAAAATGCCACTGAATGTCATGACAGTCTTTCAACTTCTCGCTCCTGGTTCTGGTTGACAGACCATAATTTCAAGGAGCTAGTCAGCCAGAAAGTGGCACTGCCAAGTTCTATGCCTACTGCAACAATCTGAACCGATTCTTGTATTTTAAAGAAGAATCTCCTCCAGGAATTTAATATGAACCATTCTAGTCCTCGGTGTCTCTCTACTACCATGACATGAAATAACACCTATAATAAATGCAGCTTCAACTGAAAATTAGCACACATTGAAGGTGTCACATATAAAGACAATGAAGATTTTCACCTCAGCTTTGAAAAGTCAGAAATTCTGTGGTTTGTTTATTTTTGCATTGCGGGCACATCCTAAGGCAAACAACTCAGCCAAAGGATTTCCAAAAATCATCTCTTATCTAGAAGACATGAAATGGAAGTGTCAATAGCACCAATACATAGGTGTCAGCGTCACTGTAATAATTGCACTACAAGTCAGAGGCTGACACCTTCATAAAAGATAGTGTCAAAACAGTAGAAATCAAGGCTATGAGATTTTCTTCACTTACAAAAACAGGTCTCAAATGGGTATTCAAACGTTCAGCTGAAATATGCAACTGTATTTAAGATGAAAATTAAAACTGACCTCTTTTGGCTAAAAAAAAAAACCAAAATCAAAGTCATGTAATTGTCATGTCAGCATCATCAGGATGTAAATAAAGGGAGTAAGTGCAGTATGTTTATCTTCTCCAGGTGACAGGCACTCACATCCTCTGAGCCACCTGTTCCCATGGAAGTAAGGTGCTTTCTTACTTGGAACAAAGACATTGCCAATGTTCCACTGGAGTTACCTGAAGATCAACATTTTTTGTAAATAAAAAATAAATGTTGCAAAGGCAGAAGCGTTCAGAAATCTATGTAAGATGCAATCTTATCAAAATGGTTTTTTTAAGGGGCTCTTTGATGGTTTCTTTTGTCTGTCTGGGGGCTTTTTTAAGCTGTCTTGTTCTTATATCCTCTGTTCAGAACTGACCAGAAGCCTTTAGACTTCAGGAATGCTCACCTGAAAATCTGAAAATAAGTGAATGCAAATAAAAGGAAAACAAAAATGAAAATTTCTCTGAAATGTTTTCATTCTGACAAAGCAGCAAAAGTTTACAGATTTAGGATGACCATGCTTTTGTCTGCCTTCAGTAGGTCTTTCACTAAGAATTTATAGTTTGTTTTGCTTGACAACAAAGAAATGAATTACTCTCAACCTATAATAAGTCAGTAGAAATGACAATCTTAGCCCCATTTGAAGTCAGAGGGCTATTGTTAGCAATATGACTAAGTATGTGTGATTTTCTGGTCTTCTCAAGGCAAAATGGACATGATGGACTGAGATTATTTGTCTGATCATTTTCCTTGACCTTTGATGCAAACATTGATTTCTGTATGGAAGTCCTTTGCATTCAGCTGTTTGGTCTCTGCAAATCGGAATGCATAAGCAATGGCAATTTGCTCCAGCGTAGGGAAATAAGCCATGGGGCAGATACAATTATCAGACATGATCAAGAGATAAGAGCAGAAAAACCCTGGGCATTTTTAAATCTCTGCAAACACAGCTGCTGAGAGTGGAGAAGGGAGCATCTTCACATTCCTTGTTTAATTCTGCTCACTGGCATGGCAAGCTGCAGTGGCATTGCAGCAACAGTTCATGGTCATGGAGTACAAACCCAGGGAACACTTTATATGGCCAAGTTTTGTGTCTGCTCTGGCAACTGTATTATTCCCAGATTGTTGCCAGAAGATGCCATCCTGACGCGAGCATATTTTTAGCAGTTGACGATACAAGCAGAAGGAGGAAGAAGGGGAGGTGAGCAACTTGTGAGAATAAGTAGAAAAAAGGGGGAAAGGGGGAAATCAGGGGAGAAGGTGGGAGAGAAGGGTTGAATACAGACCCATTTGCCTCTCAACACAGTACAGCATAATAAAATCAGGGAGCCCTGGCATCACTACTAATATCCACATGGGCATGCCCCAGGCTTGTCTTCTTTGCTTCCCCACTGTAGGCTGCCAGGTGAATAAGGGGCTCCTTCTTCACTGCCTTTTATGTCCTTCTTGACTCCTTGAGTTAGGAAGGCTAAAGACATACAGCAGTTACAAACCCAAGTAGTTACTCAGTGTAAAAGCACTGACTTGAGCTACACCAGCATGAAACTGTTCTTGCCTTCAGAGTGCTTTTCAAAAGCTCTTTGCAGCCAGACATGCACCTGCAGAACCTGTTAACACTACCAAAGCACGTTTGCAGAGCTCTTGAGTTAAGTCACCAGTGTGACTTAACTAGGTAAGTCATTAGTGTGCCCATCTGGGTACACCACCTCCTACAAACACCAGTAAAAGTATAAATTACGTGTTTGAGGGGAATGGATGCTTCCCTGGTCTACCAGGCAGATGTTTCTGTCTGAATGCTCAGAAGAATGCAGACACCCCCTCACGCCACCACTGTGCCTTGTACTTGAAGAGTGCTTATGGAAAAATGGCTTTTTCATGTCAGAGTCTAAAGGACATTGAGCTCTTTCAAAAATCAAGGGAATCCTGTTGTAGGCAAATTCAGTCAGATTGGAACACATGGGACATCGATTTTCATTCACTTTTCACCCGTGCAATTAAAGAAATCAGTGCTGAGAACTTTGATTAGTGCAGAAATGGGGGTTCAGCAGAAGCAGAGTACGTTTTGTGCGTGACAAAAGCCATTTTGGCCTCTGCAGTGTGGAACAGATTGATGCTTTGTGTGAAGGTGACACCTTCAAAAGCAGCAAATGGGGAACTGCAAGTGTAACTCCTCACTCTCCAGAGCCAGCTCCGTTAATGCACTGGTGAAATAGGATTTACTTCTGGATGTATTTCTAAAACAAGAAGTTGCTCTTACATTTGAATATATATTAGAAAAGAAAGCTGTGCATGGAAAAAGCTCCCTAATGTGCCCTCACACTGCAAATGGCCATTACATTAACTTCCAGGGATGCAATTAAGTTTCAGCTTGGCCTGTCTTACAGCCAAAAAAATTCAGTCTTGGGGGTTTTTTGAATTTAAGCTTTTCCCCCCAGCTCTGAATATTTCACTGTGTAATTCTACAGATACAAAACAAAATTTAAAAATAAAAATAATAAAATAATGCTGTAAGCACTAGGTTCAGTTTAAAAAGAAAAAAGACAAAAATAGCTGGCAGGGATTTTCATAGAAGTGCAAGCGGATATTCTGTTAGTCTGTGTATTTATATTTGGGATTTTCTATGGATTTCACAGATCTTAGCACCTCATAAGGACTAATCAATTTATCTTTGTGAAGCCAAGTGATGTAGCTTGATTCCCTTGGTTCTGTGTGTTTAATCTATCCCTTATTGTAATTTCTGTCTTCCCTCTCGTGTGCTGCCTTCTGCATCTCAGCCAATGCACAACTGTAGCAGGATCTATTTGCTGTGAACAAGTTAACCCTCTGTCAACACTCCTGTAAGACAGGGCAGAGCTCTTACTCCCAGCAGAGACACTGAACAACTTCTCCAAGACCAGAATGAATCTCTGTGGCCGAGGCAAGAGTTATCTTGTCTCTCTCCTGGATCTCGGTCCAATGTTTTATCCACAGAAATGTGTTACCCCAGTAAATAATCAGTATGGAGGGAGCACACTGTACGTCAGCCTCCCGGGTGCTGACTGCACTGGTATCTCTTAGTCAAAGGAGAAGCAAGGCAAAAAAGTTACTGAATACCTCAGCCTCCTCCATGTCCCAGGCAACCAGGTCTCCTGTTTCCTTCCAGAGAGGGCCCGCAATGTCCCTACTCTTCCTTTAATCACTGACATACCTATACAAGCTTTTCTTGTTGCCCTTGGCATCCCTGGCCAGATCTAATTCTATAATTTCATTTTTTGAAAATCATTTGAAAGGAAACAAGTATTCTTTGACTCACAGAGTGCTGCTGCCAAGATCTCTGTACACAAAATATCCAGTTGATTTGCACAAAGGTGAACAGTTGGCATTTTGTCTTCCTCTAATTAGACTGCCCCAAACCTCCAGCTTCAACACCTTTTCCCTCTGAGATGCATACTTTGGTTTCTCATGCCTGTGTTATTTCATGGTCTCTGTCCTTCCCTCTAAGCTTTGCTCGTTTTCAAATCATGTAGAAGAGGCACCATCTGTAGTAGAAAAAATTTTAGCTGTCTAATTCATTCCAAACCATTACTATCCAAATGGATGGCAATAGTTAAATCAGTATGAGATCCATTGACCTAAAAAGAGTTATGAGTCTTATACCAGTTGAAACACATGTTTTAAGACAGTATCAAATACAATTTCCAAATCAACATGGCATTTAACATTTCCTACCTCAGTTCAGTTATTTGACCTACTCTGTTGTGCCTTGAAGGGTTGCACAATTTCAGCATTTATTGTGATTTTAATGTAGCAATGCCCAAAGGCCTCTACTAGAATCAAGATCCTGTTCTTTTTAGTGCTTTTAAATGTATAAGAAAAGGAAATGGTTGAGAAAAGCTTACAATCAAATAAGTAAGGAATACCACCAGGCTTATTCTAATGAGGGAACTGGGAAACGTACCAACAGTTCATGTTAGGATTGAAACACCGTTCCAGTTGGTAAAATGGAAAGGAGTAGGAAAACCTGCCAGCTTTTTTAAGCAATCGTATGCATCTACCCAAAAAGCAGAACTTTACACTCGAACTACATTTATTGAGTAGAAAACTCCTATGTAAAAAAGATAAATTAAAATCTTCCCTCTCTCCAGAATTGTCCATTCAGTTTCTTATGAAGAATGCCATAGCAAAATAATTGTATCTACAAATAGAAAGTCTTACTGGTGCAAAATACAAGGACCTTTTAAAAGGCAAATATTTAGATGGAAAAGAGGCACAGAGGTGAAGGAACTTTGCCTAAGATCTGTCAGCTGCCCCAGCATGGCCAAGGTACACACTGATCTGCAGGCCAAAACAACAATAACAACAACAACAACAACAACAACAAGGTACCCACTCACCTGCAGTACTGCAACAACAAGATCATGTTCTCCCTCTTTTTAAAGATACAGGCTAGAAGGTGCAGACAGCATCAAGAAAATTTTGCCTAAAAAAGCAACTCTTTTTCAGGCACTTTTCCCTGAACTACAACAGCATGAACTACCTCTGTAGCCCATCCTTTTCAGGCAATAAAGCAAGCAGCTGATTTTTGCATACTTAATTTTGCATGTCCCTGTAGCTTGATTTATATACAGGGAAAACAAGAAGACCATTAAGGATGAAAATAATTGAATACAAGGCCACTGAGGAGGAACGATGTAAAATCACCTGATAAGGGTGATTTTTCTCTCCTTACAACCCTTACCTCTTGCATGAGATTTATGAGCTTGAGGAAATCATAAAACTAAGAGTACAAACAGACAGGCTATTGGAAAGAAGAGAAAGAAGGAAGGATCTTTATTTTAGCCTTTGCACCCAAATGGTACAGAAACAATGATCCCATGTGTTATTTTTCATTTCAAAGAGATTTGCATTATTGCCTAATTCATCCTTATTGCCACCCTTGGAGAAGATAATAATGTTGTAATGTGGTTACAACAAAGTCTTTGGACAATTGGTTCCAGCAGTTTCTCTGTAAGAGTAGATAGAACTCTATCTATCTACTTATCGCTTATAACAATATAAAATCACTCTACCTATGATGCAATATATCATACACGCAAGTGTTTGATAGGTTTGGGGACTGAGTGCTTAATTATCCACCTGCTTATGGGTGTATAATTTGTGTCTAAATCAATATCTGCTCATCAGGTAATTTAAGTGTCTGCCTAGCTTCAAGTTCTACACTTTGTCATGGTTTAACTCCAGGACACAGCTGATTCTAACTGGGACCTCTTAAAAGCATTTTTCCATGTTGTCTAGAG
This sequence comes from Pezoporus wallicus, assembly GCF_028554395.1. Taxonomy (NCBI): domain Eukaryota; kingdom Metazoa; phylum Chordata; class Aves; order Psittaciformes; family Psittacidae; genus Pezoporus; species Pezoporus wallicus. The sequence continues at coordinate 9,552,170 of NW_026637663.1, forward strand.
GCTAGGGAGAATTCAGCAGAAGGATTAGAAAAATTGTAGGAAAGTATTTAATAGCAGATGAACACTGCTACCTGACTCAGTTGCAGGGACAGAGATGGGTCCTGGGACAAGAGGTGGAGAGGTAACATTCCCCTCTTAACAGCAGATGATTACAGGGTAGACATGTACACCTCATCTATCCTTCAGTGTCTTTCTGTAGTCAATGGAGAAACAGACTTCTGTAAGCACAACAGAAGTCAATCTTATCCTAAGACAGATGGTAGGACAGGGCAAATGAATAATTACCTTGAGAACCTTGAGGAAGTTATCCCAAAGGCAAGCACCTTCACTGCAGTTGTCTAAAGTTAGGTGAGATTAGATCCCCTTCTCCCCAGGAAGAAACTCGTATGCAGAGGCCTGAAATCACATTTGTATTTTCCTTGAAATAGTTTCAGAACCTACTTCTGCCTCTAGTCATCCATTCTACACAGGATCCATCCTCCTGATTCAGTCAAACAGCACACCTTTCTTCTGAGATATGATTCATTTCCCAGGTGAAGCAAAACTTGGTCTAGAAGTGAACAGAAACTAGATCCCAGCCTTTGTGGGCATTAGTGCTATATTTTAAATACATGTTTCTCAACCTGGAAGCTAAAACTCCAGGTGTTCAAAGACCTTCTTGATCGTATGCTGGGCATCTGTCTCCAGAGATGCCAGTAAGATTGCACACAGTCTCTGATGCCAATTGTGGGTATGAATCATGTCAGACTGGGACTTAGATACTCAATCCCACAAGGTTCTGGGCATTCTGGTCCTAGTCTATCAATCAGAAGGATTAGTCATGTCATCTGCTCTTTTCACTGAAGTAATAAAGATCCAAATAGTACCAAAAAATCTGTGATTTGAGGTACAGTATGATTTTCTGTGTAGTCACAATACACAGCTTAGAGCTCATCTTTTATATGACAAGATTTTCCTTCTGTAGAATTAAAACTGAACTGTATGGATCTCGGGTGAATAAATGAGATGAGCTGCTAGCAAAATGGGCCAGTATGACAATGTTTATTTCCCAGAAGTACTCAACAAGGGAATTGCATCAAGAGTGGTATTCTTCCTGTATTCACCAAAATGACTATTTTATTTAGTACTCTGATGAGTATTTTGTGCCATAGCTAAACCAAGTTTGTTAAAGTGAAAGCATGTATTTTACAGACAACTTAATTTTTCTCTTGCCGTGGCAGGTATATCAATTTGCATCCTGCCAATTTTAATGTAACTCAGCAGCTTCATCATGTGCAAAGTACATGATAACACACAGGTGCACAACTATGTGGATGCTGCTTGTGTTTTAAAAAACAGGAAGGTCAAATGCGGTCATGGGAATTTCCTTTAAATCTTTAAAACTATATAAGGCATCAGCCATATGCAGTCTTCTGTGACAATTTTATGCTATATCAGACTCTCTGCCATGTCTAAAAAAGCCCACCGAGAACAGGAAACATCATGTTCTGCTTGTGCTGAGTGTGATGTTACTAACAATTTGCTGAATTAAGGCTGATTTGTCAGTTGCGTCTAATTTGAACAGCTCTTCCCTTGTTCTAAATCGAGGGTTGGCACTTCCTGCAAACTGTAAGTATCCTCAGTTCCCCTTTGTATCCTTACAGCTATCAAGAGTGGGATTCACCAGACCTTACAGCATCTGTCAACATACATTTACAACTGAGCTAAGCTTTCCTCTCTTGGAAATAAATCAAGAGTTTTAGGTAATAAGTAATCTAATCAATTTTGTATATATGAAAGGAAAACACTTCTTTGACTTTAAAGAGAAGATAAGGTTACTAACTCAGAGATACTGTTCAGAGTAGCTCTTTCCTAACGTCATTTATGAACTACCTCTATCACTTTCTCACATCCCAGCACAAGTTGAGATCAATTCCCTGGAAGACAGAGTTTACTTTCCTAGAGACCAACATAAAGTGATGTAGATTCAAAGATGACAAGCATGCAATCTGTATGACTAGTGGCAAGCAAGGCTATATTCAGCCAAGGTAACTAAAAATAGGCTAAAAAAGAAGGTCAGAAAAGTCTTTCATTTTACTGCCTACTATTTCTTCCTCTGTTATTTTTAAGATCCCTCACCCGGACTTTCAGGCTCTGCTTCTTTACCTCATGAGAAAGCTGAAGGTTACATAAGGTTCAAACACGCATTTGCCAAATAAGCCTTGGCAAGAAATGGCAGTCAGAAAATTGCATTGAGCTTGCAGAGCACAGAAATGTTTGGGTGACATCAGAGATCAGAGGGAACACAGGGCAGTGATGGTGTCTCTGCCTCCATTGCTAAGAACAAGGCAAAATTATCTCCCCGTGTGCATAGCTAACCTGCATTTAACAATTATGCTCCTGAATGACAGTCAGTTTCCAAACTAAGTGTTTTGTCAGTAGTCATTCACTTTGTAATTTCTCCTTGTCAACAAGAGGAATCTGAGAAATTCTATGTGTAAGAACATTCTGGAAGAAACACCCAAAGGCAGCAAAGGGTTTACAGCAGGATCCCAGCTTTGGTAGTGGAACTAATGAAACAAACATAGATTCTCTATATAAATATCCAATGGTGCAACCATTACACTAGGTCAAGTACCAGTCAGAATCAATGCCAAAGGCAATCAGGCCAAACACACTGTAAACGTATTTCACAGAAAGAAAAAGAAGAGGTAAGTCTTGGAAACAGTTAACTAAACAGCCCAGCTGCTGTGTGATGGAGACTGACCTGAAGATACTCGCATCTCAAGCCAAGGGGAGATCTGACAGGTAATGAGAAAAATAAGGATTTTTAGGCAATAAAAGAGTTACTGCACATTTAATATTTCATTTAAAATATCTTCCAGCACTGACTGCTTTCCCCTTTTAATGAAGAAACCCAAGGATACATCAGTAGAGCACTGGCCCCAAAGAGCTAGCTGATGTGCAAAACAATTCTGTTTCCCCTACCCAAAGATATGGATGCATTTCCCACTTGCATTTGAATTAGTTTCCCAGGCTATTCACAGATGAAACACCAGGCACAGCAACTATTTCTGCAGTTTCTTTTTCCTAAGGTCATTCTTTAAAAGCCATCTTTCTTTTCCTCCACATTTATCACTGTTTGCCTGCAGGGAATCTGAGAGCAAGGCATGTACATCTGTATATACTGTAAGTGTGGCTAGCCCTTTTGCTGTAGCGAGTGAGCAATAAGAAAAAGAAAAGAAATAAATAAAAATAACCTGAAAAAACATCCAACTTATCAAGCCTGCAAGAACTTTCAGACAGGGACAAACACACTTCTTGTTTTACCTTAAGGAGTGTTGCCAGTGTATTGTGGCTTCATTCCAGACTTACATCCCTGTGAAATGAGAGTGAATTCTGGTGCCCAAAAAAAGCTGAACAGAAGTGAAACAAGCCTGAGACTCAAGGAATGTCCTGAATTGGTAGAGTACTGCACTTCAGAGGCATTGTACCAAAGCATACCAACAATAATCAGCCTTCAGCAGGGAATATTCATCAGCTTAAAGCTTTTAAGGTCTGGAACTGGATGGCTCACTGGTGTACATTGCCACAGCTCCATTTAGTTCAGTGAAAGTGCACTGACTTGTGCCACCCTGCAGGTCTAGCTTCCTCTCTTTTTAGTGCTGATTCTTAATTCAAGGTAATTAAATCAGCCAAACTACTAAGGGTAAGCAAGTTCCATATTTGTCACTGGTTTCTGGATATGGTTTTCAATAGCTTTATCAAGTCTCTTAGCAGTTCGGTTAGCAAGAATTGGTGTGCCATACTCCTCAGAACAAGCTTGCTGTAGACTTTGCTGTAATTTCCATTACCTATTAGCATGAAGCCCTGGATGTAGAGATGTGGCCCTTCATCATATCCCAGAGGAGGTAAACATAGGTACCAGCACTCAACCTGCAAGCCACTGTCTGCCATGGTCTTTGGACACAAATAACTTACCATCATGCACAGCTCATGCACCACAGCACGTTAAACTATGCTGAATTCTGACGTTACAGGACAAGGCGTCCCTTTCTATATACCACAGTGACTAAACAGAATACAATGAAAGAAGTAGGCACCCTCAGACAAGCATCTTTGCTCTCTCAATTTAGCTCAGTCCACAGCCTTCCCAAGTACAAAAGATACCTGAACATTAACAGTAGTCAGGAGAAAGTCAAGATCTCAAGATATTCCTCAGTATACATTAAAGCAGACATTACTGCTACAGGATTACTTAAGGAACAAATCCCCACTTCACACCGAATTCTTTCCAAAGAGCAACTTGTAAGCTACTAGAAGCCAGTGAAGATTTTGAATGAGGCCTACAAATAGTTCTATGAGTTGTGCTTATCACTGAGTTGAATGACTGATGATGGATGTACAGGTAACTCCTTCAGGGTTGTACCAGGACTCAATAGAGGCCCCAGAGGATGGTGAGGGGTATCTAGGGTGAGAACACTGAGCTGCTGCCAAGGATGAACCATTGCTGGGACTGTCACCCTCAGGACAACACTTGTTCATATGACCAGATGTAAAAGTACAGCTTTCAAGACTAATTTTGAGGCATGGCTCTCAGGTTGCCATTTCATCTGTGAAGTGGCTCTGCATGAACACAGCTTTGGAAGCCCCTACCCTGGAATTACTTCCACTAGGAAAACGTGTTAGAGTAGTTATCCAGAGCCCACTGGAGTCACACAGGTCCTGCTTTGACATCAGCAGCCTGGTATTCTCATCATAAATGAAAATGTCAGACAGACTAAGGCAGCCTAGTGACAGAGTCACACCGATGCTGACTCAAGAGCAACCTTGGGATTCCAGTTTCTGAGTCAGTGATGACTGAACACATGGCACTGGTAATGGGCTTTTTATCTGAGGATGAGCTGCCATCCTATTGCAGCAGCCCGGTGACTCACCCTGAGAGTATCTGCACTACTATTTGTCTAGCAGGGAATGCTGACAGTAGGGGGAAAATGGCCTTGTTCCAAAGGAGTGAAATAGTGGTGTCATAGTAATAATAATTTACTTCTGCAAATTGCCTCTTATTGTGAAGAATCACTCAATAGATTTTATATGTGTATACACAGGGATCAATCAGTTCCCTCTGCAGGGGACGTGGCAACCACTCTGCATCAGCAATGCTGCACAAAAGTGTTTTAGTGAAGTAAAGACCAGCTTCTCCAAACGAGCACACAGAAGAGGACATCATGCAGGGAAAACTGCCCAAGACGTATTTATGAATATTTGTCTCTTCAAACAGGAGGCTGTCTTATCTTCTGCTTTCTTAATGCCAGGGCAGTGCTGGGGCAAGGTTTCGTGTGAGCTTTGAAAAACACCCAGGACAAGAGAAAAACCCAGGTGTCCTGGTTTCAAGGACTTCCCCCCACCGCTCAGAAGTGCTGGGTTTCACACAGCCTTAGAAGTGTATCTGCAGCTCACTGAGATGGGGCAGCTCCTCTGAACTTCGTGATTTTGTCCCAAGTTCTGCCAGCTGAGGATATCATCTGTCAGCTCTCACCCACCACCAAGGGAGGAGCCCAGGAAGGTGAGAACCTCCTCACCCCGAGCACCCACTGCACAGCCTCTGCCCTGACAAGTGCAGCAAGCAGTGTTCTTCAGCTGCAGCCGCTCCTATGGGGACCTCCTGCACCCTCCCATGAGGTGTCCAGGCTCCTGCACCTTTGCTAAATTATACTTCAGCTTTAGGGCTGCTGCGAAAAAGGGTGAACCCACCTTCCTTCCCACCTCATCAAACACCCCTCACCTTCTTCCGCTCTGCCATTAGTCATCATCCTCTGGCTATGGGGTGATCAAAGGAATGGGCAGATCCAGCTCAATATAAACAAAACAAAATATAGTATGATTAATAATATAATATAATATAATATAATATAATTAATATAATGTTGTCAAATCTGTTAGTCCCTGACCCAACTCAGCACAGGAGAACTTATGCTGACACAGCAGGGCCTCTGGCACCTGCCCTTGCCCACACCTTCTGCTTTGCAGCAGGTGAGTGAATCCACAGCCCTTGGTCCAACTCTTATTCACACCTGAGGCACCTGTGAGGATACCAGAAGTGGGTGCAAATCACCACTATATAGTGTCAGAGTGCCTCAAAAGAGGGCTATTATCTCTTCACAATAATCCTATAGGAAGGCACAGTAAGTTTCAAATAACTATGCTTGTTAGCTCTGTGCAAGGTGTTACAGGAACACTTTGCAGTGCTAGCAGTCTTTTGAACCACAGTAGGGCCAGGAAACAAGTTGCATACAATTTAAAAGAAAGTTGGCCTATTTCAGTACAAGTAGGCTTTAGTGTAAGAATTACCACAGTTAATGTAGGTAAGCAACCCATAACAAAGGGAAAAAAGTCAGTAGGTTTTTCAAGACAATGCCAACCAAGCAAACAATAGACATACCCAGCTTGGGACTTCAAAGACAACCAACAGTGACCTAATTGTACTCCCATCAAAGTCTATGGGGGTTTTGCTATTGATTTCTTACATAGCTACCGTTTGCATAGGTTGGAATTTAACAGCAGTGAAAAGACCTCTCCTCCACCTTCAGTTTTACAGACTGCTTCTTCCTGTTCATAACTGCAGAGTCCTTTTTTCATGTCAGCTCCAGAACTTTTTGTAGAGAAAAGTCATAAATATTCAACCCCATTGAATTTTCTCTTGCTGCAGTTTGGAAGCTGGAAGTGAGGCAGGAAAACCAGTATCGTAGATTCAGAAAAAAACCTAGCTAACAATGCGGAGCCCCTTTGCAGCAAACCAAATCCACTGTCTGATACGTGGTTTTATTGAGAGTGTTGCAAGGCATTTTAATCTGGGAAGATAGGAGGTGGTTTCAAAGAGCATCTGACTCGTTGGGCAGAAATAGAAGGTAAGAACCCGTGATGCTGTTGTAGTTTAGGAACCCTTGAGATCAAAACCCTGTCAGATTACTGCTTTAATTTAATTAAGTGCTCAGATATACAGACACTTGCACTTATGTATATGGCACATAATATACATAAATATACAAACTTCCCATGAAAGCATATTAGATACTCGGATTGCAGTGATGGCTAAACACTGTCAGCAGCAGCATTTCTTAATATGTTCCCTGCTGTGCTGGGTGTCATGTGCAACAGTCCCCCCTCTCTAACGTGGGGCAAGGACAAGACACCTTAGAAGGACAAGATGAGCAAATGAACAACATATGGGTATTGCATTTTACCACCCCTCTGCTGGCAAGTACCTCTCACCACCCGCCCAGTGGATATTTTTCATAGGTTGTTATTTAGAATATGTCAACAAACATAAGTTTATATATAAATGTTAATTATGCCAATGTAAAGGAAACCAGGATGATATTAACAATCCTCTCTGCTCTCCACTTTGATTTTGTTTTCAGTTGATTCATTGAGTTGGCCTTGCTGTGAGTTGCAGGGTGGCTGAGATTTAAAAGCACACATGATGGATCTCTCAAGCTGAACTACCCAGCAGCCTTTGTAGTGAAGGTCACATCTTAAACCATTCCCTTGCTTGTAATCATGTCAGAATCAATAAGCATTTATATCTAAATACCAAATGTAGCAGGGCTGGTGGTTTAGATTAAGGAGAAAGGAACACGGGTCAGGCAAAGAGACCCCTCCACTGGTTTTCTCTGTCACAATATCTTTGATCAATACAACTAGCATCTCTCACCACCTGTCCCACCATTTGACAACAGCCTACCTACCTCTGGAGAATAGCCTGCCTGGAGTCTCTTCTAAAAGGTACGATGACTCTCTCAGTACTTTCGCAGAACCTTGAAATGTGATCTGTTCTGATCTTTCTTCAAGGTGAGACTTCATCTTTCCAGCCATAAATTTGCAAAGCTAACAAAACAACTCAGACATGTTCACGAGGGTGTTTCCAGTGTCACCAGGACAGATCATAAATTTTGCCGCTTCTGCCAAAAACAGCAGACAAGCTCTAAGCTAAATTGCAAACTCAGCTTAGTCAGCTCAAGGCTGAGCCCGAATGCTTCTGACACCCCCACGCATATGTTGGAGTACTTGTAATTAGCCTCTGGCTTTCAGAACTGGCATTTAAGCAGATAGAGTTTGTGCTCCTCTGGGTCTCAAATAAATTTTATCGAGTGGAAAATAAAGTATGTATATTATTAGTCCCGAGATTTGGGTAATTAGAGGGTTAGTCAATTTATATCAGCAACTGCAACAACAAACAGAATGCTGTGGTATATGCATCTTGCTGGACCAATCGGCGCCTAACGACTGTAAAATTCAAGGTATGCTGATGACAAGCTACCCCTCCCGAGTGACAGCTAGAGCTTGTGTACTGCCTTCTGTGGCACTTCTGCTAATGCTAGGTGCAGGTTGCTTGAAATCTCACCTGTGTGGGAAACGGGGGAAATGAGGGACTTGTGACTGACTGAGCATTCACAGACAAAATTTTTTCTGAAGCAGTGGCTGGTTTTAAATGGTTTCAAACCATCCCCTCAGAGCTGTCACTGGAGGGATGAGTTCACTGTAGCAAACCAGTCACAGTTTAGGAAACGTTTTCAGTATGTTTAAGTGAATTAGGAATAACCCTTCTGTGTGCCTTTTCTTTGAGCAGCTGGTGAGCTAGAGAGTTTTAGAAGACAAAAGTAGAGAAAAAAGAGTAAGCCGACTTTAAAATCCTGACACAATGCAGCACCTGTGTGTGAGCTGGGTGCACCAGACCTAAAGCAAATGCTATGGTGGCACAGCTGAATTCTTCCCTGTCATGGACCTTGGAGAGATTATTCACACAAGGAAAAATCATAAAAATTACTCTCCCACTTTGTAACATCATACAGGATTCTTTGTGTGCTGGAAGAATTATCAGCACAAAATGCAGAGCAGTAGCAATCCAGGCTGGTAGCAGTCACGGATGCTCACCTGAACTCCAAACGCAGATCAGCTTGACCAAACCCATCTCTGCTCTTCGTTGCTATTTACTCACATGAGAACCCAATCACCATAATGGGAAGCCCTGGGAACATGGACCAGTGCTCAATCTCCCACGCTGCAGACACCAATGACAGCTGAAGGTGGGTCTTCAGCTGCCTTGAAAATTCATACCTCTGGGGGATTTGCACCCATCCCCTCCCAATAATGGTGATTTTTAATTTGTTATGCTCTTTAGGAAGTTTTACCCATCAGCACCATGCAGCTTGGTTAAGCAATTCTACCCCATAAAGTAGATGATTTGAACACTATGGAAATTTGGCATTTTTTGCTACATTAGTTGCATTTAGGGAAAAAATGAAAGAAAGAAAGAAAGGAAAAGAGAAAAATTAGAACTTCCCAGTTGATTCACAAACCAAAAGGTTCATGAATACTTTGGATTATTTATTCACAGTTAACGATTTATCCAGCCCTAATTACAGCTGCTGTAACATTTTCTTAGCTGCAATATTAATCATATTTCTTTCATGGCTGCTATTTATATGAGAAGAAGATGAAATATGCAATTAGGTGATCAGATGCTACAACGGTATCACTGATACTTTGTTTCACAATAGGTATCATTATCCTCTTAAAACAGTGCTAAAGGTTGGGTGTAATTGCTGCATGGAGCATACAGACTTCCAGAAGAGCCTTACAGAACCAGAGAGAAGGTCCAAGGCATCCCCTGTCTCCCAAGCAAGCCCAGAATACCCTAAACAAAGGCACATGTGCGCAGAGCAGTTTCTCTATTTGCAAAGGCTTGAGTATCAATTACAAACACAAACAGAAACAGAGAGGCTAAGGGAGAAGGCTGCCAAGAAACACCAGATCAGAGTCAGGACAACACTAGGAGCATGGGCCTGAGAAAAATTACAACAAAGAGACTTCTGCACCTACGTGCTGGGCGGAAAGGGGCTCAACACCGCAGGCAAGGACACGGACCAGCTGGACCCCTGTGCTGTCAGAAAAACAAAAGAGTCTGGCTCAACAGAGAAGAAATTTAAAGAAACCCTTGATTCCATCACCATTTTCTCCAGCTATGGAAACAATCTATCATGACACTTTATATTTAGCTGAACACTTGCGTCAGAAAGGATAGAAACAGGAAGAGCACTAGCATCTTGGTCTTTTATACTGCTCCCTGTATACTGCTTTTCTTAGGAGGGAACACGTTATTCCCATTTTGTAGGTAGTAGAGCTGAAGCACAAAAGAAAATAAAAATATGCTAAATCATTACTGTACAGCACAACAGAAAAAAAACAATATTTGTGGCATGTTAAAAATAAAATTAGAAGGCACATACAGCATATTTAATTCCATAGAATCTTGGAAGAAATTATCCATATGAAAAGATCCACATTAAAATTGGGCAGAACATGTACTGGCATTATCTCTGCTTAGTTTACATCTCATATGCTTTGCTCCCATAAAGATCTTCTTTCACCATGAAAAGAGCAGATGAGACGTATCCCAAGGCTTCAGTTTTCTTACATGCAAGTTTGAGAAGAAGGGCTTTGCAACCTCTTTTTCACCCTGTTCTTTCAGCAGAGGTCTATTTTGGTCAGTTTTGTGAGCCTGGCTTCTAAGGTTAGTTGACTGCTCTTTCTGTGTGGAAAATGAGAGCGTTACCGCAGGTTAAAGGATTTCCTTTTAGAAAGAGAAGTATAAATATAAGAGGATTATCACGTTTACTATTTAAAGTCCCAGCAACCTGCAGGATTTATTTTTATGAGGCTGATAATTGTTACTGCTGTAGGAAAGAGTAAACTTTAACTCACAGAAAGGAAGCTGGTTTGCTTGTGTTCTGCAGAGAATAAAGCCCAGCCAGAATTTTAGTTATTATAAGCATGCACAACTTTGATGGCCTGAAGGGACAACATACGTTTGCAGAAAGTAGAACAATTTGGTCTGTGATTTTCTGCTCTGGAAGGGCAGCTGTAAGGCTGAATCTCAAACTGGTGAGAGGGAGCCCAACACTTGCCCATTTGAGAAAAGCACTGTTTCACAGGGTAATCAGGAGCAGCCAGATTGCTGGTAGGAACACCCTGAGCCTACTGCGCTCTGTCAAGACACAAGTATTGTCCCAGTGTTGCTTAAAATGTATTTGGTGGCCAAATGTTTCCTTAAAGCTTCTCCAGAAGTGAAACTTTTAAAGTGAGTGTGTTGATCTGGGCCAAATTATGAATAAGTGAAAGATTAAATAAATGATTTCTACAGCTTTGTGTTTCTATCAACTGTTCCATCTTGTTAAATGCAAATTGTTTTTGTGAGCAAAACTGTTTATATTTAACCTGATAATTTTGACTTTCTTTTTAAATCCAAAGGGATTATATTTAATAACTGATACTAAATTATTGGAATGTTACCAGATTGAGATTATTAAATATTTTCAAATTATTCTTAAGCAGGAATTTCCTTTTCAATAATTTTAAAACTTGGATTCCTATTCAGAATATCAATTTTCAAATACTTGATTTTCCATTTTCTAACCAATTTTTGCTTGTCAAAGTGCAGTGTTCACTGTTTCTTTGTCCATTTAATAAATAATACCTCTTTCCACAGCTCATTCAGAGTTCATTGCTGGAAGTATATTTCTGTAGGGAGTTCCCTCTTTATGGGCATGACACATTTCCTTCCAAAATGTTTAACTTACTGAATTCCTTTGGTTTCCTTAGCTGACCTGGGCTTGCCAGAGAGAAATATGTAGCTTAATATATTTGAGGCAATAAGAGCCTTCATGCAGCTGATGAAGCAGCAGCACTGACTAAGGTTAATCGGGAGAAATACTCCCCTTAGAACATGCTTGGTGTGGTATCATGGAAATTGGGATGATTTCACAGAGAAAAGACAACATTTTTCTTTGAACATTGCCTCCTTCAAAGCAACCTGAACTCCAGTCCTGCTTCTCAGACCTGTGCACTACTTTCTAAGGCTGAGACACATGATGAATGGTCCACATTGTTTGAAGACAAAGCTGTTTATAAATATCTCAGCCTACGATAAAGGACCTGATCTCACACCAATTTTAGCTCAGCTTTACATTGACTTATGTGAAAGAAGCTCTGTAACATAATAAACTCTGGAGAGTAAAGTTTCTTCTAGAAACATGATCCACTTCCTGTATTTAGAAGATATTTATGCTCCCTCTGTAGCAGGCTGGGCCCAGCAGGGATATATTTATTTTCCTGAGGAAAGATTGATTTATGATGCTCTGTTCATGTTGCTGTGTAGTCAGTCCCCTGTGCATTTAGGTCTTTACCTTTTTACCTCCACTGACAGGACTCACCATCAAATGCATACAGAAAAAGGGGATCACCAGGACGAGGCTGTTACCTGGCGACATCTGGACAGATACAATGCCAACCAAGTTTCTGTATCTCATAACACAGGCTGTGAACAATATTGCTCAAAAGACCAGGTATGTAGATAAAATACACTGTGCCCTCATTTTAATGAATGCAAATAATTAAGACACCTTTCCAACTTCTCCTTCTACACTCTTGCAGTCTATTGCCTGCTTGCGCTCCTTTCCAGGCTTGCTGAGTTTCTCAAGCTGATGGAGTTGTATGTCTGAAAGCTAGTGATGAAGACAAGCTGGAAGATTAGAGAAATGCTGTAGTAGGTCATCCAGAAGAATTGGCTCTGGAGGGGAAAGCAGAGTCCATTAATAACAGGCTTGTTTCTTTCCACTTCAGAGCTCTCAAGGTGCAAAGCTTCAGATGTGCAAGATTTGACAGGCCTGTAGCACTTACAATTAGGGTGTGCAGACAGGGGCATTTGGCACCAATGAGACGGTTTGTGGAGTAAATGTACCATTTCAGTCATCTGAAAATGGAAGTGTTAGACACTCGTCACAAGCAGAAACTGGAGGGAGATGGCAGCCACAAGGGCTGGGACGCTTGTAGACAGACTAGTGAGAAGTCCAGAGCTTAGGCAGTAGGAAAGAAGTACCTGGGTGATCAAATACCCAAGGAAGAAATGCAGCTGTCAGGAAAGTCACAGAGGAGCAGCACTGCAGTTGGAAGAAGGGTCAGTATCACTGAGCCAAAACACAAGACTCCTCAAGACCCAGAAGGAAGAGTCAGTGAACCCAAAGCTGAAAACCAGCAAGCTCCACCATGGCCAGATTTACAAAACCAGGAAAAGCTGGTGAATTTCAAGCCTAAGCAAGGGCTCAGCTCACTCCATGCGTGAATCTCTGGGCAGCTGCCTATGGGATATGACTGGCCCATGCCCAGCTTGGCTGCTGCAATCACTTCAGGGAAGCAGCTCTGGGGATCCGCGAGAGGCAAGCGAGCAGAGGGTGATGCACAATTAACATGGGACTGAGGGATCTGGATTCTTCAGTCTGAAACTTAATAAGTTAGTGTTTAACATTTGCGATTAAAAATAGAAACCCAAAACAAACATATGCAATATAATATCAATTAGTTTCCCATATGAAATACACTGTAGGACTCACAATGCTTAGGTAAAACACACCAATACAATCTCCATAATTAAAAAGAAATGAGACCACTCATTCAAAACAAACAAACTCTTTGAAACTGAAATTGTTTTTGTAACTGCGAATTATTTTCCCCTTCAGCTCATGGGGATTTTGGATTCCTTATTTCAGTGTGACAAGAACTTGAATTTTGGTGGGGTTTTTTTTTTGTTAGTTCCACCCCTCCAACACCCCCCCCCCCCCCCCCAGTATCTGCAGGGCTACAGTTTGCTATCACCTTCCACAGTAAGGTCATGTTGGCTTTGTGGTCTACAAGTAGTAAAGTTTATTTTATAAGGGAAATCTACCTTGATCCTGATCTTTCCTTCACTTATATCAACAAAAGATTTTTGTTGATTAAGTCAGCTGTCTAAAATGTGAAGCACAGCACAAGGAAATAAAACCTCTGTATTTCCACCATTGTTTGTCCTATAAACACTGGAGAGACTGAACAGCTATTTTCTGCATCATTTCTACTTCAGCAAAAAGTATGTCTGCTTTTTTATAAACTACACCATATGAAGGATTAAAAAACCCTCTTGAACTGGTTTGGAATGTAGACTTAACTTGTATCTGCTCAAGAATGCTTACTTTAACACATCTTGAACACGATGGTAAGAAATACATCCTGTATCGTGGAAAGCAAACTGCAAAAGACTACCTGTTGATTTTATCCATGCAATGAATTAACATAACAAGCATGGTAGCTGTATATACAAAAGGATTTCCTACAGAAATGTGGATTTATTTTACTGCAGGAAGAAGATAAGTGAGCGTGTTAGAACAGTTAATTTGAGAAACAGAGAGTAATATTGTGCTTGGGACTGAAGTCACACTGGTGTAAAGCTGATCACATCTGATTTATATTAGCGCAAATTCAAACTGGCTATGACTTTTTGGTTAATGTGACAGAAAAGCTCAGTAGTCACTGATCTGAAATGTTTTCCTTAAGGCAACTGTGACAGAGTGATGATTTCAAGAAGGCTGTTATAATTACGGCTGTGTCACTTACTGTCCATAGAACAAAATCAGCTTCAGAAACCTGAATTATGCATTTAACCAGTGCAACGCAGAACTAGAAAACAGTGAGGTTGTATGAAGATAATAACACAGAATAAAAGGACTCACATCTTTATACCTTTTATACCTGTTCTGCAAATAATGCAGGTGCAAGACAGTATAAAATCAGGCCTCTCCATTAGTCTGTGTAAATGACAGTTTTCTAAATTGTCTTTATATTTGTTTCTCACTGGTGAGTCACTTCCTGTGTTCTTGCTACATTCTCTTCAGTACCGATGATGTAAACTACTGCTGTACATGACAGAAGAAAAACTGTTTCCTTTCTTTTGACAGAGAAGTTGGGGTCCTGATGGAAAAGGAAGAGCTCCGACTATTCAGCACCTGCAGCTATGGCAACCTGCCAGCATGATCATCTAATAAAGTACAGAACAGTGGTAAACTTCTATTGCAGTCTCCCAAAATCAAATAGATTTTCAGCATAGAACAACACGTACTAAAACTCCACAAAGTGATGTGAGATTGCAGTGACGAGCAAATCCAAAGCAATATGTCACAAGTAATCACACGTCCTGGCCAGTCTTCCAGAAGACAAGCAGATATTTTATCTCTCAAGAGGGCAAAAGTAATGAAAGCACTTAATCCATTCATTCTGTTCTCAAAAGCAGGGTCCAATTCTAGCATAATATCACAAGAAGCATCTGTTTCATGTTGGCAGTCATTCATCAGCATTTAAGCCTCCATAAATTCATCAACCTGAAACACACCTTAGGGGAATCCTGGGACTGGAAGAGCAGGAATGTTCCTGGTTCAGATGAAGACACAGTGAGAGCTCTAGATAGGGAAGGTCCCAAGACCCAGTGTCAGTCCCCCTCCTTTCAAACATGTGCTACCAGCATCCAAATCACACAGGCACTAAAGCCACACACACACACAGCATGCAGAAAGTAAGACCCATCCCCGATCCCTCTATCCAAGGAGAAAATGAGCTCCTCAGGGCCTGTCCAGCCTGGATGACTCAATGGCTGCATGGTGTCAATTTTTGCCACTTCCTGCTATCTATTGCACCAGGTTAAGCAAACATGAGAACAAGGTTCAGCCCAAAACCTGCTCCAATAACTATCTTACAACAGCTCCCTTTACAGTGGCAGTTCCCATGAATGCTTTGCTATAGTTAAACTGTATGTGTGTATACCAACAACAAAGGAAGTAATGATTTAAATTTATTAAAAATACTTAGGTTACTCAAATTTCTGATTTCTTACAAAAGTTGTCTGTGCAGCTGACATTAAGTGCACCCTGGATGACTCCAATCATCAACTGAGCTGGGAGGCAGCTAGGAGTGACTCCAACCTTCCTCTAGTTCACACTCTCCATCTGGCAAGCGATAGAGCACCTGGACCTCCAAGCACCATCCAAGTGCACTTCAGGGTGCAGTGTCGTGCTGAATTGGAAGTATCTCCTAGCAGATTATACATTAATACACAGCAGATTATACATTAATACACCAGTGAATGCTTTTAGAGACACACTACTTATCATCTCCACTCTCACAGCTAATTTTTACAGGAAGCCAAATACAGTGTTACAGAACAAAAGTCCTGAAAGGTTTTTTTTTTTACTTCAGTGGTTTGTCTGCCCTCTTCTTCTGCCCTAGAAAACCTAATGTTTACCCATATATGTGTCATTTTCAAGCAAAGAGTGCACATTTGGTGCACTCAGAATATTTGATTTAGAATTCATATGTATAAAAATTCACTGAAATCCCATTTGTATTTAATCTTTTTTAATATAGGAAAAAAAAGCTGATATTATGCAGGATGGCAAATGCTTAAAAAGAGCACTCCACATGAGCTATATTGCCCTTTCAAGCAGGAGTCTTGGATTTTTTCTGTTGGGGTGAGACGTAAAGTATACCGGACATACCTAGCACCATTTGAGACTTCCTGGACATCCAAGCCACATCCACGACAGGACTTCTGGGAGGCTATTACCTGCTGAAGAGGGAGGTAGGAGGCGAAGTAGAATACTGTTAGAGCATCTCAAATGATGCTAGATGCTTGCAAATTGCTGAATTGTTTCCCAAATCTTGTTTCTTCCAGTGAAGAAAAGCAGGCAGTTTCCTAGCTTAAAAAATCTCTGCCAACTATCCCAAGAGACTCCATATCCAACTGCTCTGTTCCTCTGCTTCATTTAAAGTCAATTTTCCGCTAGGGACAAAAGAACACTTCCTTAGCTGCTAATATCCTCTATGTGTTCAAAAACCTGAAAATCCCTCAGTCCATATAATTTAGCTCTGAGTTGCAACTGAGGGTTTCACCTTCAGAAGCAAATTAAAAACTGTAACAGTCTCAGATAGATAGCTCATTATAAATATACCTTCTCAGATTTATGGATGCAGGTACTTTGATGGGTCTTGGA
The DNA here is from genome assembly GCF_028554395.1 of Pezoporus wallicus. Lineage (NCBI taxonomy): Eukaryota > Metazoa > Chordata > Aves > Psittaciformes > Psittacidae > Pezoporus > Pezoporus wallicus. The sequence goes on from NW_026637663.1 coordinate 9,569,059, forward strand.
TGCCTCTCTGTAAAACAGTCCAGGCCGTTTAGAAGTCAGAAATTTGCCAAAACTACTTACGGGTGCCCCTTATATTGAGTGGTAGCCTCATAAATCCAGCTAGTTTTACTATAAAAAGCAGATCTCTCTTGAAGCTGAAGGCAAATATTTTACTTTCATAAGTTGATGGTTCCTGGATCTGAATCTCACATATTCACAGTTATTAACATTTCTCAGGCTAAGAGTATGTCATTAAGAGTGTAACAATGTCAATGTAACAACGCATAACAAGTAACAAAGCTATTTCAGTTAAGCATTTATAATGATGGATTGTTACCAATTTTAAAATACTTGTCATGCTTCCTTATATCTGGAGTTAGGAGATATCTTCACAGGCTCCTTGACTGATCTAACAAAACACAGACCTTTGCCCCTGAGATAGCTGCCTCGAGTATCTGCACAGACAGGGGAGTGAATGGATACTTGCAGGGCATGATGCTCATGTCCCGATATGAGTGCCTGGAAAGGGCAAATGAAGAGAGCCATAAAAGGGCCTAATTCTTCCCTTAACGATACTGGACATTCAGGGTGATTGGCTCAGTGCGCAGAGACTGGAGACTTTCATATTCAGCAAGAAGGATCCCATCAGGAGCGCCTGCCACGTTAATTTTGGTCATGGCCCCAGGCTCTTGCGACAGATGGAAGGGGAGGATAAGCAAGCAGAAGGCCAAGGGCTTGGCCTAGATTATCTGGTACATGTTAAAGAAGCACATTCCACTCTTCACACACGTTTTCCTCTTTTTGAAAAGCAGTTTTTTTAACGTGGGTCCTTTCCCATTACCCTCAACCAGGCTAAGAAGGACAGCTGAGGGTGAGCTGTTACACTGAAGTACAGGAGGACATGCTCTGCTTTCTCTATCCAGCAGGCAAGGCTGGGATGCTTGTAATCAAGAAAACAACTTTGATTTATGCTGTCCAGGAAAAATATCTTTGTCTTTATAACTGGAAATGCAGTTCTTGGTAAAGTCAAAACTTCTGTGGGAAGGTAATTTTTCACTTTTTCATTAGAACGCAAAAATGAAATGCCTTTGAATCATGTCAGCCTGAAGAGAAACATCTCAGATGAATTTGCAGTGTGTCAGTTGAGCACTAAGCTGCATCCACCCAAATTGCTGCAGTGCTACACACTAAACTTAAGCACAACACAAGGTTTTCCAAGAGGACATTTTCTCATGCTACCCCTTCAGCTGAAACGTTGTGCCTAGATGGGTAATGCATGACTCTGGTGTGGCCAAACAGGTTCAGTCCAATAAAGACATTTAACGTGGAGAGGAAAATGGAAAGCAGAGGAACTGGAAGCAGATTCTCAGTCTTCTGGATACATTAAAAGAAAAAATAAAAAATATGAAAAAAAAATATTACCAAATAAAAAAAATAAAGCATTTCATTTCAGTTTAACAAAAATTATCAGTAAATGTGAGACTGGAAAGACTGGGACTTCCCCAGCCTGTCTCAACATTTTATTCCAAGTCATGATGAAGAAAAATTAGAAGGACCAGATTTTTCCACAGGATGGAAATCCTGGTCTTATGCCCACCTACAAGAATGACTGCAGGTTTTCTGCATTTAAGATGGATGTGGACAAGAAGTGAAAAAAAATGTGTTCTTCTTTCTCAACATCAGTGTTTCAACTTATCAATGAGTCAAGAACAAATTCAGAGGCAGCTTTTTCAAAATAAAAATAACCAGGGTTTGTTTTTTTTAGAGAAAAAAAAATTGTATTTAGCAGAAAATAAAAGACAGAAATCCTGCAGCATGATTTTCTAGGAGCTATAATTATAATTCACCTCTTTTCTAGATAAATTAAACCCATAATTAAAAATTTTGCTAAGAACAAAAATGGTATTAAGACCATCCTATGCCCCAAATATCTTTCTTATTAGATTTCTAGAGATAAGATTCTTTCACATGTAAAAGATTCCTTGAAGGACAGTTGTTTATAATGGAAGTGACAATGAGAACTTCATGATTTTTATGTTAATTAAACAAATAATGTGAAATCATTTAACAGTAACTCTAATTATAAACTATAAACAAGAACATATTTTTCCTATGATTTTGAAACAGCTTTAACTTGATGCTTCAGGCAATCTCACACATTTCCTGAGCACCTTAACATTTTATATACAGGTTGCAAGCACATTTAGTTGCACTACATGCCCAAGGGTCAAAGTATGGTGTAGGTTGCACAATTAGAGTCATCAAATATTTATGCAGATGTATAACTCTGCTGGATATGCTTTAAGTGCTCTAATACAAGAAACAAAATATGTGCATGGAAGAAAACAATCTGCACGATACAAAGGCTATCCACATGCGATAGTGGATGGGAAATTTGTTCAAATAACACTACCCACCTTCTGCATTTTTTTTATCCCAGGCAGTCCAAAAAATGGTGCTACTGAAAAAAATGAAAGCAGCAGATCTGAGATTTCTGCCTCACTTAATCCACTCCTTTCTAAACAACTATATTCTTAAGTGGCAATACTTTTCTTCTACTCCTGCTCTTGTAACTTGATACAGCATTTACACATACAGAGATAAAGTATTCAAGAATGTGCTGCCTTGATCATAGGTAACTTCATATGTCTTGCCAAAAGGCAATAGGTTTCCCTCTTGGGGATGCAGAGTCAGCCATAGCTATTTCCAGATAATTTATGAAACAATTTTATAGTCTCAGGATCCCAAATTAAAGTGTAATGAGGTAGAGGAGATCTATGTGCTATCACAGCATCTCATGATAAGTAACCTTCAAAGGAGTGTTAGATAAAATGATCAGATGCGCATTTCAAGTGCATTGTTTCTGGGACCAATACCAACTCCACATTGTCTGAAAAAAAGCAATTGGCAAATTACTTGTAAAAATGAGTGAGTTTCTTAGTTAGTGACCTCATGATGCAGTGGCTTTCAATCCAGAATCTGCAGACCTGCAGCATGCAAAGTATATTCCTAAGGTGAACACCAGGAAAGGTTAAGGAAAACAAGACTACTAATGTAAGAGACATACCTCAGTACCCGTGATCAATAGGCAGACTTATTTGTGACTACTGTCTGACATAAGTGAGTATTATGCATACTCACTGTATTTTGGAAAATGCACAGTGACTAAACACTGGACTGTCTTTGAAAAGTCCCCAGACCTCCATCAACTTAATACATTTCCTGGGCTCTTTGCAGGCATGAGTGAGTTCAGCATATCACCCATACTCCTTATACTCTATTCACTGACTTGTTTGCAGGATCAACATTCACCTAGCTGTCTACAGGAAAAGTGGACCTGCCAGGAAGCACAAGCAAAAGCCTAAAGACACAATCGCACTCCTGAGGAGCTGTGCTTGAGGGGACCTTCTGTACCCCCCAGAGCAAGGTAGTTGATGTGACCAAGTCAGAGGAGCAAAGCTCTGCTTGGGACTTCTCACAGCCACAGATGAATAGAGCAAGGGATTGGTAAGGGATAGAAAACTTCTTCCACATCACATCTGTTTCCTTTCTCTCTCACAGAGAGCAGAATGTGACTTATTTTCTGATAGTTAACAAACCCAAGGGACCTCTACCAAACAAGTGCCATGACCAGCTCTGGTGTAACCCAGCTGCAATCCCTTCTGCTTGGGCTTGTGCTGAAATTGGCTCTCCTGTATCTCTCTGGCACCAGTGCCTGAGAGGCAGAACTGAAAGTGCTGCACATATCTTTTGGAAGAATCAACACTTGACAGAGTATCCAGAAATGTGCCAGAAGTTATACAGCACCAGGTTGAACCGAAAATTCCTTGTTGCTATGGTTGCCACTTGCTTTAAATGTCTTTACTACTCCTTGTTGAACAGCAGCATAGGAGAATAAAAACATACACAACACTTGTAATTGCCTGGTGCATATTTTAACATTTCTCTTTTGTGGCTGCTTTAAATTATGCAGTAATATTGCTGGCATGTTTCTCCAGTGCCTCTTCCCTAAGAGGATACATTTTACAGTGCTGAAATTGGACACTGGGTGTAAGAATCACACATTTGAATATTTTCTCCAGTAGCGGATGTGTCACATGCAATGTATTACAACTCGAGCTGTAAAAATTAAGTGGCATTTGCATTCATTAAGCATACATGAAATCTAATTCCATTAGGTCCAGAAGCATTAAGGTCTGTCTGTTGCTGCTGATGTTACAGCTTAAGGATGTTATATCTTCTGGCTAGATTCTGTTTCATAACCTAATAAAGCCAGGAATTACATCCTGGCTTGATGCCTTTGCAAATCCAGCTCAGCGAACATACAACATGAAAGCTGTAGACGTAAATTATTTATATTCATCATTGTCCAAAACATTAATTTACACACAAAAAAAGGTTTAACAGATTAAGCAAACTATAGGCACCATGCCCACAGCAGAACTAATTTAAAAGACAACAATATGATTTGCTGAAGCCAAACCTCACTTCTAATCTTCCTACTTTGTTACAGATATGATACAGAAGAACTATTAACATTTCATCAAGGCTATTTAAAGGACCGAAAGCTTACAGTTACATTTCAGTCAACTTCGCAGAAACATTGATCTGCACAATCCCCCAGGAAAATCAGGGATACTTCACTTTCTAGATCTTGATGGTTTCAGCTGACATAGAAATTAGGTAAAGAAAAGGAAGGTAAAATGTGAAACAATTTTAATTGCCGCTTTTGTAATTTATTCTGCTGAAAGGATAGTTTGACTGCAGTACTACAGTACAACTAAGCCAATGTGGACAAATCACTTCAGTCTGCATGCAGTCTGACAGAGGACATCATGACCAAGAACATCAGACTGCCCTCCTAACTACTCCAAAAATAAATCTGTCTATTAAAAAGCATCAACTGAATTTTTATTGGCGCTTTGTGTGAGATGAATCCACACAACAGTGTAAGTTTTCATACAAAGTCCTTAATTTCAAACCAGCAAATTAACAAGGGCTCAGGAATAAAAGCGCTTACCTTCCAAAGCCTTTGATTACTTCTCTGATTTGTAATGGCATCATCAAACTAGTCCTCCTATTTGAGGTACCAGCAAAATGTTTATTTCTAATGAGCTGGACAACAAACCTATTTCTATGGGAATGCAAGAAACAGAAAGGTTTTACTTAATTCTGTACAAATGATTCCTTATTTTCATGAAGTAACTTCCCAGTGATCTGAGATGTTACTTTTCAGAAATCTAAGTTCTCAGCTGTATCCACAACATAATTTCAATGGTGTAAGAGTCTACCACAGACAAGAAATTATAATTTTTGCCTTTTCAATGACTTTTTATGGGAAGTCTTATCTTCATCTTACTTAAAAACAGGCTGTTACATGAAAACATATGACGTTTCATAAGTTATATGAAAATATAAAATGAAATAAAACTCATGGCAGCTTTGCTTCCATTTCCAAACTGTTCTGTCATCTCTTTAAAAAAGTCCCTTAAATTGCAAAGATAGCCTTTGAAATTCTTCAGATTGATGCTAAGTCACCTATAACTTTCTCCACAGTCAATGTAGAGAGGTAAGAAACTTCAGAAAACAAAGCTCACCTTAAAATAGGTGGCTTAGGTAAGAGAGCTGAGACATTTTGGAGGTCACTGTTTCCCTCTAAGAAAGCATGCATTGGACAGCTTAAATCATGAAGTCTTAGAAAGCTTGAGTAACTCAGATCTCTCTTGGTATCTACTTTGACTGGAATCTACTTTGAGATCACAGTCTCAGCATCATGTTTCCTACTAATCTATCGGAACACTGTGGGAAGAAGCTAAGAAGCTGCATATCTCTTTATTTATGAGTCAACATAAACCATTTCCTCTACAACAAGAAAACACGCAGGGGATGACTTAGCAATAAATGGTCCATGCCACCTTGTATCCAACTCGGAGAAAAAGCCATAATGTAAAGTCTCAGTCATATTTAGGAAGAAATTAAATAGATGACTTCTCATGAAGTTGAAAAAAAAGGTGATATTTCATCTTCTGGTTTCTAGTTGTCGTGTTTTCACTTTGGTGTCTGTCTGGAACTTGACATACCACAAAAAAATGAACCTATTTATATGACAGTTAAGGCAGGAGAAATGCAGAAAGCTGTGGTCATAGGCCCCAGACACTTTGCACTGCAGAAGTGACACAAAACAAGCAGAAAACTCCCTTCATTTAAGGCTAAGCCAAGTTTACTCCTGTCTACATCTCCTCTGCAATGCTGATCTGCACCAGCTGACCCTAGCCTTTCCACCATGATACTCTGTGCCAGCCCTGTGTTAAAGCATTCACTTCAATGCCGTATGGACTCTGAGCGGGCAAACATTTCAGGCCATGGTGCTGGTGGAGGAGAGTGATTTTTCATGGGTGCTTATGGCTCAACATAGGAAACTGCCCTTCATTTACAGAGTGCACTTACCTTCCTTCTTCTCTTTCTGGCCCAGCACAGAGCTTCTCTCTGTAACAAGAGAAGCATGTTTTATGTAAATCACTTCCCAGCGGAATCACTCATTATTAATGCAGACAGCTCTAAAGGGAGAAACCTATGGCATTTAGCATCAAGAACTGTTAATGAAAATGTCATTAAAAAAGTCAATCTGCAAACCATGAAATGGCCTCGCTGCCTTGTTCATTTTTTTATTTTTTTATTTTTTCCTGTTTTACCTCTACGTGCATTTCCCTCAAGTCAATCTTCTTTGGCATCAAGTCACAGCTTTACCTGGAGGGGGCATCAGTTTCTGGCAAACAGGTCATATTTGAGCAGAGGCAGTAATTAAACATTGTGGAAATGTGTCAGAAATACATTAGGTAGGTATGGGACTAAATGGCAAGGCTGAGGAAGCAGGGACTCCAATAACTGACTCTAGGGTAGGCAATTTCCAGCAGCACCAATCTGGAAGTTAGAGTATAGCCCCAGGTTTGCAGGTATTTTGGAGAGTTGATGGCCGAGCATCTCACTCCCTTAGATCCTGCAAGTTCTTACTGCTTATGACCTCATACTGTTCAGTGGAGTATCTTTCTGGTTGCATCTGTATCATAGAGATTTACTTAGATAATTCAAAAAACCTAATCCAACAATTCTGCTAAAAAATTCCCTACTCCTTCATACCATTTATATCTCAACATAATGAACTATGACAACTAGAAGCAGTTGCCTGATAAACTGAGTCAAACTGGAAGTGAGCATCTCTTTTTTTCTCTGTTTCCTGAAGACTTTCCATTTCCACATTTGAATGTTGAGCTCTTTTCTTTGGAAAAAGCAGCTATTGGTGTCAGGGAGAGGCCACTCTACTCTGGGCACACATGTGCTGGTTGTGGCTCACATTCCTAAGTTATAAGGGAATATTTGCCTTTCCCCTTAATTCTGAGGACTATCAAGATCTGCATTGTGTTCACGTGTTTATATTAAACCAAATTTTTTTTTGCGGATAAAGTCAGTGCCTTTCATCAATACCCAAGATTTTAGGCACACAGAAGATGAAGAAAGTATGTCTGTCTGTCCATTTTTTTTTTCTATAAACATTATTGGTCCATTAAAAATACTACTACCCTACCCACAAACCTTATCTCCCTTATGACCTGACAGAATTATGGCTATAATAGCCTAATATCCATAATCATAAGATCATAGAAGCTTTAAGGTTGGAAGGGACCCCTGAAGGTCACCTCGTCTACCCCCCCTGCTCAAGCAGGGCCACCTAGAGCTGGTTGCCCAGGAACATGTCCAAACAGCTTTTGAGTATTTTCAAGGATGGAAACTCCACAACCTCCCAGGGCAATCTGTGCCAGTGCTCAGTCACCCTCACAATAAAAGCAGGTTTCTTGATGTGCAGACACACATGTTTAAATATACTGTTTAAACTGTGTATCGACCCTTATTTGTGCTCAGTACTCACCCTCCTGGTTTGACAGTACATTCCTTTTCTCACCAGCTTGGAAACGGATTCAGGCTTTCACACAGCACTGTTACAACATACTTGGTGGCAAGAGGGCAAGTTAGGATGAGCCTCTTATTTCTCAGCATAGAGTGGCAATTCAACACAATGTGGTAAAAAATGGCAGAAAAAAAAAACAAAAAAAAAGAAAACCCATTTCCCCATTCTGCAAAGAAGCAGAAGCACAAGGAGACTGACACCAGCATGAGTCTGTTCCCCCTCCCCCTGTTACTGTACTTGGCAAGAAAAAGGGAAGAGTACTGAAAATGTTCACACCAGACAATAATAGACTGCCAGCGATGGGCGGGGAAAAGCAAAGCAAAGCTGTTTCTTGCTGAAGTGTTAAGAAATAAATGAAAGTCCAACAGACAGACAAAACGTAACCAGCATTTCGGAACACTGCTCTTTTTGCCTTTGAAACTTGCACCCCCGTTTGGCAGCCAGCACCTGGGGAGGCCACTAGCACGTCCTGGCTGCCATGGCATGCCCATGGGACAGCCAGCAGTGCTGCGTGGTAGCCTGTAGTGATTTGCTGCAGATCATCCCTGTATCCAACTGCCATTTATTGTGCAGGACACAAATGACGTTATGCCTCAGTGGATGTACTTCACTGTCACGCCTGATCAAAAGTGTTGCCTTGGAGCAATCTTAGCTTGAGAGAACCCCAAGCAGTTTTATAAGTAAGATGTCACCCCAAGGTGACACTTGAAAGGAGCAACATTGAAGTGTACTCATCTCTCTTGTGTCCCTGGCTACTTCAGAAGCATACAAACAAACAAAGCCTAGCTTTTCTAGCTGGTACTTGGAGAATAAAAGGACCCTTATGTCCTTGTTCATGTTTTATTAGTGCTTCCTAAGTAGAAAACTAACTAAAAATGCTGACTCTAGCCAGGAGCACTGGAGTTTAAGTAAAGATAGTTAAGTAAAAGGTTTATTTTAAGTATACCTGAGATAAAATCTGTAAGCTAGTGAGATCACTCTTTCTCAAAGACACGGAGAAACCAATGGCAGAGAAATAACACTTCAGGCCTGATCTCAAGACACAAAACAGATTTGTTACACACTAAGAGTCATATACTCATGCACACGCTCAGGCAATCACCCTGAGCAATTCAAGCTGTAGTCCCCCAAGGATTTCATTTCAACTCCAAGGAAATACTTCCAGTAGCATGGAGGTGCAGAGCAGAGATGCCTGAGCCAGCTCCAGAGGCAGCAAAAGCACAGCAGTACAGGGCAATACAGCATCTGCACTGAGACACCTGTCTGACACAAGCCAAGTGCAGGTTTTCCATATGCAGGGCTGAGGCACCATGCCATCTCTGCACCACACTGCTCCTGTTCAGTACAGAGATGGTCTCAGTGTGGGGAGAAGGAAATGTTCTCTCCTTGAATCCACTACATGCAAAGAGCAGACAGTCCTTTTGCAATATCATTCTGGTCAGTTCTTACAGCATTACTGCCAAGATCACGCTTTCTTGCTCCTTGATTCAGTCTGCCTATAGCATTCTCACTATTCTACCTAAACTGATTTTCTTCCCTTTGGTACAGTACCCACAAGCAGACAAACAGATTAAATTCTCTTTACACTTTTGTCTTCTTCTTACTGTTTGTTTGTTGTTTTTTTTTTCCACAAAAGTAAGGCTCAAGTGCTGTCTTACAGCCCTCTGTCAGCTCTGTGTCCATCTGCTGAAATCAGGAACACAAATCCCAGATGATGGGTTGCAGCCAGCAGCCAAGAATGAGTTAAGTGAGCCTCTTGGGCAAAATAAAAAATGTCACTTCTCTGTTAGTAGCTGAGATAGGAATTGTCTTGTGCAAAAGCACTTGGGATGGGACTGCAGGTGTTATTTATCTCCTCGGTCTGACAAACAGCTGAAGGGAAAGATTTGTTAAAAATTCATCAACCTTTCTCATTTCTTTAAGAGCTGAGAAATCCCACACAGGAGTCCTCTGAGCAGACCTCTGCTGAAGGCAGGGGAGAGTCCCCAGGTGAGAGTGAGGTGAGAAAACAAGCAGGGCAACTTGCTTAGGAGCAAGAAGAGCTACACTTTTCAGATGGTATCCATTTGAAAGAAGCAAAGCAGGCCACTTACTTTCCCAACCAGGTCAGCAGCAGGAGAATCCCAGGTCTGTGCTATGTTGGGGGCCATCACAGACACTAGAATGGCTTCTCAGCTTTTGCAATTGGTGCAATTTAATCTGTCCACGTGGATCCTGCTAAAGCCACAAAAATTATGCCTTATCATCAGCCAGCCCCAAACCCTTCTGTGGAATCAAGTACTCTGAAAGATTTCTCTTAATTTGCTCTACTAAAAATGTGAGAAAATAGCTATTTCCTCTCATTTTTCACCCATGTGGAAGCGTAAAATTTTTATGCTTTGGAAATCCTCTTTCTTTCTACTACACAGTGAAGCAGGGTCTCGTGTTCCAAAGTCCTCTGAAGAGCTACAATATCAAGGATGCATATCAGATACTAGCAAGCCATATAAAATGGACTACTCTGAAAAAAAAAAGTCTTTGGAAACCCATCAAAGCCTTTGCAATTCAAAACACAGTAAGCTTAATTGAATTTTTCTGAGCCTTTTGAGAGATCCAGTGCTGCCAAACACTTAAGAGATGCTCATGAAGTTCTTCAATGAAATGTGCTGTTTTTTTTTTTTTTTTTTTAAATGAGCAAGTAGCAAACAACTGAAACAACTGTTTTGCAGGGAAACATAGCAGCATTGCCAGAACTTCTGTCAGGAAGGATTTTTCACCTCTAGGGTGTGATTTATGGTCAAAACCTGGGAGAGGCTTAGAATTGACAATAGCCTAAAGCCCTGTGCTCTCTCAAACCTGATCTTAGGACCCCTGTGCACTAGGCAGGTACTATAAATCACCAAGCTGTTAACTACCTACCAGAATCAGCTTGTCACTGTCACAGGCTGGCACCACTCCATTTTGCATAAAAACATCACAGGCTGCAGAGGAGATCTCTGGTACTTCTGTGGTCAGAGCACTTTTCTGAAATGAGAGAGGTCAGCAGTGTTGAATCTTTTTCACCTGATGTCAGTTGATGAATGAACCGTTGGCTATGCTTAGCGAGGATCTTTCTGCATTTTTTCCCCTACAAATAGAAGGAACTTGGTTTCAGCTGTACATGGAACAGAAAAGGGTTTGGTTTTTTTTAAACCTCAAGTTGTGTACAAGTAGAAAATCATCTCTCACCCAGCTGTCAGAGGTGACTCATCCCTCTAAGACAGCAGGCAATTTTCTTTTCGGACACTCAGTAGCTTCCGGGTGACCAGCAGTGCAGCACATAACGGGCACATCCTGACCTGTAGGGGCTTCTAATGCAAGTCCAGATTAAATGAGGTTCCTTGGAGTTCAGGAGCAAAGATCCAGGTTTAGCATAGACTTAGAGGGAGAAAGCTGCAGAAGCTGAGCAGTTGCAGGTTCATACTTTGCCTTTCTCTTTACTAGGGCTCTACTGCTTCACACTCGGGGGAAAGCAGGATTCAGGAACAAGACTTTTTTTTAAAGCATTCTGCTTCTGATACGCAATGAACTGAAACATTTGTTGCAGAGAGGCCACACAAATTTGCAGATCTAGGTCCCATTTTAGCTTTAAATTAACCCTGGGATATAATAGTTCCTTCCAGTCTAGTGCTCCTGCTTTAACCTTACCACAGGTTAACTGGGGGCCATCACACAACCAGTTATTGTTTCATGTAACCAGCAATAAAACTACATACCTGGATCACTGCACACTTATATATCAACAACAGGACATGATTTAGGAGCCCTTGGTCCTGCTCTTTCAGATATGAAACCGCAATGAAGCATAGCCACCATGTCAAAAGCTGCTGCTGGGGTAATGGTTTGGGCAAGTGGAGTGTACCCAGGAGATCTCAGCTTTACCTATGCAAAACAGCTGTTTCTGAGTTTTGCCATTACAAATACACTCTGCATATGTACATATGTGCACATCCCAGCTCAGTGAGGCAGAAGCAACTGCCTGCAGCCTGGAATTTTTACCTCTGGGCCTCCCAGGATGGCTCAAAGGACAAGCAAAAGAAGCAGGCTACCTTCTGCAGCCTGTGGTCAACAAGGTATCTGCAGAAGGGTTGGAACTGGATGATCTTTAAGGTCCCTTCCAACCCTTAAGACTACCTGCTTCACCTGTAGCAAGAGTACGCTCTATTGAGAAAGTATTCTCTTTGCAGGTTAAAAGTCAGCTACGCAACTTGTTAGGATAGAATAAAACCGAGACCCCTCCAATAAAAATTGACCTGGGTGTCTAGGAACCTCCTGAAAATCTCCAGCTCATCAAAGCACTGAAATAGGTAGAGAGCTAGGAGGAAACATGATGAAAGGAGATGCTGATCTACATTTTCCAAACAGTCCACACCTACAAGGAAGAACATGCAGCTGCCCTAGCATTCCTCCAGCAATTACTTCTCCTTTTCTGGAAGACTTCAGATGGCTGAAGACCCACCATCCCTTTGGAAAGCCAGTGACAGATGTTCTTCACCTTTCACTCCTCCAAAATAACAGTTTTTGACTGGCTCTTACAAATATGAAATACCATATTTCTTCTGACAACTTTCTGTGAACATGCAATAGCTCTTAAGATCTGGGAATTGGGCAGAAATCCTTTGGGATATAACTGGTGCTGCCTTCATTTCAGGTGCACTCGCTGACAGCTGACATGTACTGATAGCAAAAAATGAAATAATACAACTATGTTTATCCGCACATATTGTTTAGCTTGTGGCCATTGTCACAGTAGATAAAGCTCTCACATCCCATTTGCAGAGACAGGTAAACAGATTTAGCTTGAAATAAGAATATGAAGCACCTATAGTATTACCTGTGTCACACACTATATGTGTGACTATGTGTATGACAGACAGTGCTGGAAATTTTTAAACACTAAACTGCTGCATACAGGGATTGGTAAATTAAATAGTCATTCATTAGTTACCATAGTGATGCAGATGCAATCGCAGTGAACAAAGAAGGAATGGGGATGGCGGAGGGGAACAGAACAAATGCTGACAGGAGCAAGGCCCTGCATTGATTTTTGTTAATATATTTTTATTTAGTGAAATCCCCTGACTGCAAGATCTTGTTACATATTCATTAGTGTTTCACACGCCTGCAAAGGGAAACAGCAGATATCCTGATGCAGCCTGAAAGATCCAAATCCTGAGCTGGAGCAAATTGGTACAGCTCTATTGACTTGGAGAGAGCAGCCAGTTTACAGCAGTTGAGGATCTCACAGAAAAAAAAATAACAAAAAAAAACACAAAAAAACAAAAAAACCAAACAAACAAAAAAACCAACATTTAATTCTCTTTAGCTTCTGCAGCAACTGAATCATACTGCATCCCCTGCTACTTTATAACTTCTTACAGCAGGGCTCTCCAGTAAACAAGCACAGACTGGGAGAAGCTGGTATTCCCAAAGCCAGAAGGTTGGTCTAGCCATGTAACTGTCATTAATATCAATGGCAGCTATATAGCTCAGTCTTACAGTCAGCCTTGAGAATCTCATCAATAACAACCCCTTTGCCATGGATAAGACAAACAGCATGGGGTTAAGAGCAGGGCTTATCAGGCAGCATTTAAGCAGAGGGGTGTGTGCCACCTTGCCCTGGTCCCTCAGCTAGTGCTGCACCCACCTATGTCACCCAGACTCCCGCAGCACCCAGGCACAAAAGCAGCAGCATCCATCTGTAGGAAGGTAAATGAGAGAGGAAGCAAGAGGAATCTTGCCTCCTCTGGGTCACTGGCAAACATGCCCATGGCCAACTGCCTGATGATAATGCTAAGTGACTGGCCTGCTGCAAGACCAAAAAAAACTTCTTAATTTATTTCTGCATGTGTATTTGGACAGAATAGAGTGTGCTGATACATGGAAACTGTGCTGAAACTTGTAACAAGGTCTGGGCTAGAGGGTAAGCTCTTCCCCAGACCGGGGCAAACTGCCTCAGCCCTGCCCTCTGCTATGTGTTCCCTTGCCCTAGTTGGTAGCATTGGACAGATGAGTGCCTGGCCTGCTACCCTGCCCTGTAAACCAGCAGCAAGGGAAATTTGCACTGAAACACCAACACCTGACATGGTTACAGGTCTCTTTTTTAACTTCACCACTGCTTATTTGCCAGTGATAAACTATGACAAAGGAAAGGGGCAGACAACTGAGTGAAAGCTCAGATTCAACAAACACAAGACAGACACCAGAGTGCACATGTCACGCATGGAGTAGCCTTAGAACAAATCACCATAGCCTGAATCTGTTGCTCTTTGGGCTTCTGACACTTCTCCAAAGCCAGTGTAAATTTCGGAAAGCTGCAAGTAGTGTCAGCTTTTGGCGAGTGATTCTCAACAAAGTCCATGTTGAATGGGTGACCTTCTTCAGGAAGTCAAATATATCTCCCACATATCAGAAATATTACGTAGATGCTTCAAGAAAAATCATTACCATCTTAGTGGCAGAGGTGAAGGTAGGAAACTAGGCAGCATCAGGCTCAGAGGTCTGCCTGCACTCCATCCTCACAGTACCTGAATGTTTCTGCCAAATGACCATCACTGACTACTACATCCGTCATCACTAGTCTTTAGAGGCAACATAGTCTATTGTGTGAATGAAGCTGGGCATCCTCCTCTGGGCTGCATTGTCCAGATACCCCCTGCAAGATCAGGCACTCTCCAAAATGCAGAAGCAAAAAGCCAGGCTGAGCACCCTTATCCCAGCTCTAAATCAGTGCTGTAAGAAGGCCACAGAGGCACAAAGGAAGCCCCCAAATATCCAGTGGCTACCCGTACTGCAAATGGTGCAAGATGCAGCTGCGAGTACCCCAGCCAGCACCCAACAGGCACTTACAGATGAACCCAAGGCGGAGGTGCAACACACGGCTCTGCGCAGTTCAGCTGAGGCTGCTGGAGTATGCTGATGAAAAGACACTATTTTCTGCAGCATGAGCTAAGCACTGGGAGCCAAGCTGCCTTGCTGCACCTCGAAGAGCAAGTCAGTCCCTCTTCTTACACCATTAACCAAAGACATCTGCTCAGTCATGTCTTAAATCCCTCAGCATCACACAGCTTTTGTTTAAAGGGCCAGTGTTCCCTAGCCCTTTAGTTAAGCAGGTATTATTAAATCTACTCAGACATCTTGAATACAGTAAATAATAACCATCTTTACATAGAAACCTTGAAGATAATCCTACTGGAAATGACCAACCTGTTTTACTGGAGGTAAGAGAACCACTAGTAAGATTTTTCCTGGTTCAGTTTAAACAAAACCTAGTAATACCCACTTAATTGCTATGGTGTGAGCTGTGAGAGCAAAAAGCTTACGTTTACAAATAGTATTTTGTGTTACATTTTAGCTGTTTGCAAAGACTTTATACACAGCCTAAATCCTGTAAGCAGACCTCTTTGCAGAAGAGAACAGTCAGAGGTTGCTGCTCTGCATTTTTTACTTTCTATTATATGTGTAAGTGGCTAATAGTCTCAAAACAACCTCTTTGCACTCACAGCACTCTGAAAAGCACAAAATCCTGAAAACATGGTTCGCCTCCTCTCTCACTTCCACAGGCACTATCTGGGAGTAATGCTGCTGAGTACAAGAGGAAAGAAGCACCTTCTGTGTGCTCCTGTGGCTGCTCTGCCCATCCCACCCTGCAGACATCCACCTCTCCCAAGGGATGTGGCCTTTTACCAGGATTCACACCTCTGGCAGAAAACCCTCCTCCCCCTCCTCCGCAGCAATCAGGCAGGAGCAGATTAAAGCCCCCCCCCCATTTCCCTTTGCAGCAAAGCAAGCACCTCTCCACATCAGACATGCTGTTCTCAGGCACCCGTAAAGCCTGGGCTGTGAACACTCTTCCCCACATGAGATGTGTCCCAGCACTCTTACCCTGTGAAGTCATATAATGGAACTGCATATGGGGAGCATATTGGCATTGTTAATAATATAACAACAGAAAGCACAGTTACAGGCAAACGGATTCTAATGGTCGCTTGAGCAAACAATACAAGCAACATATTGCAAATTGGCCTTCAGTGTGCTTTAGCAGGGTTGTCATCATCATCCTATTTTCACGAGTAGTACGCTATCTCTGATCCTGGGAGATGTGATACTTTCTACAGAGACTCTCTGAATACAACTGTTGTACACGTAAGACTTGCTCTATAGCTTACTCTATACCCTAAGGTACTGCTGGATGCCCCTCCTGCAGCTTTGCAGCATTCAGACAAGGGGGTAATGTGGTTTCATCATCACACGTGTCTTGTCTTTGACTTCCCGGCCAAATGAGCAGCTACTGTCTGCAGGTGATTGGCAGCAAAAGGCCTTCTGTGTAAGGCATTAATTGATTTAGCACCATGCACTCAGAGGGTACCAAAGAGATTCCCCTCCCCATCCAGTACCCAAGGTGGAATGCTTGAGTTCTCCACTTGCTATTCCCATTTCTGGACCTTTTCAGTAGCGCTCATGACTTCATGATAGTTTTGCCTGATGAAAGCCTTTGACAAGAGCAAGTGCAGTGGTGAGCCATGGTTTTCATATATATGTTAACCAGCCTTTATAGCATTATGGGGCTTGGGTGACACAAGAGTTATTCAGTTAAGCTGCACTGAAGTACACAGATTCTGTACTACACATCAGAATACAGAGAAGCGTGGGATTGAAAGGTGAACATCCAGAAAGCAGCCAGCTCCACAGCATTCCACAGCACATGGTTAATACGGAAATGCTGCTGTGCATAAGACATGGGCAACACTCTGCTGGGGACTGTGCTGCTGGGACCACCATGCTGGGACACTACACTGTGAAGCAAAGCCTTTCCAGCCAGACAAGCATTTATGCACAACTTAATGCATAAGTGAGAATTTGGGCCATCTTGAAGTGCTGAAGAATATCATGTTTCTGCTGCAGATAGCCAGATTTGCCCACAAGCAAAATTCACTCAGAGACATACACAAAATGAGTTTGCTTTTTCCTCTGATAACACCCCCCTCCCCATATAAGAGGAATCTCTGGCTTGTGTACATCTGCCTTTGAATGAAACTTAATGTTTCTAAACTCCTTAGGAGCTGTTTGGAAAACCTGGCTTTAATAGTCCTGCTTTCCACCAAGCAGGTGTATTTAGAAAATGACAATAGATTCGGTAACTATCCACATTTGCAGTCTCTAAAGAGAGCTACTGAATAAATGCAAGTATTCCGCTTTGGTGGGGTTTTGTGGTTTGTTTCTTTTTTAATTTAGCGTTTTCTACAGAGGCTTAAAAAGTATCATCTACTATAGTATGGAATGTTGAGATGAACAGAACAGGATAGCACGAAACCAAACATTTCTGAGGTTAACTTGGATGCATTTATTGGATTTCTATTTCTAGGCTTCAATTAGAGTAACATAATTTGTAAAAAGCTGAACAGGTAATCAAATTGCAATCAGCAAATCTTCTTTGGAAAAAAGGAGACAGAGAAAAGATTTAAACAACAAGCTTTACAGATAGGAGAATGAAAGTAAATTCACTTCTACAGCCCCATGGGAAAATCTAGATGTAATCAATTCAGGGTAAAATTTAATTAAAAGACAGAGCAAGGGGATGGGGGACAAAATTCAGGTATATAGATAATCTTTGAGAGACACTCCTGTGAGAACAGAGTAAGATCATTGTTATTCTGCTCATACAGTTGAATCATATCAGTAAGCAATCCGTATACATGCATCATCCAACTTACACGGAAAAGAAAATAGCCTCATCTTCTCCCTATACCCAAGTAACTCCCAGCTTAGAGGGGTTAAAAGACCATAACAACTGCTTGATAGCATTCCAAATACTTATGTGCCTATCCCCCAAATAGTATCTGGTTTATCAGTTCTGTTTTATCTAAATCTTAACTCCTCAGTGGCCTGCCACATAATTTTGGTTGAAAATTGCCTAGAAATTAAGCGTAATAGTAATTACAAATGAGAGTGAGAAAGAAAAGGAACACTCAGGGTTTTCTTTAACTAAAACCCAGTTCTGAGATCCCTGAGAAAGAACTATTCAGTAAGACACATAAATCATTATTAAAGACAATCTCGTAACTCATAAGGAACATTAAGTTAATGTACACTACAAACAGCAAATTATGTAAAACTGCACCAACTATTATATAGTTATTATGGTCAAAAGATTACACAATTCCAGGAGAAAACACTTGAGAAATGCTAACCACTGAAAGATGGTGTGAAGAAATGACATGAAACAAAACAAAAATGGAGAAGAGTCTGATGTAGCTTAGGAAGTGTTACATTTGATTTGAGAAGTATGCAAAAATCAAGCACAGAATGCCGAGAGGTAAATTAAATCCTTCATTGCAAAGTGCAGATTATATACTGCATTTCATTTACTGGTCGTTTCTCTGCCAGGGCACTGCAGCACATGACGGACCAAATCCTCAGCCAGGGACAGTTGTTACCAACCCATGACTCGGCTCTGGTACCAGCACCGCCCAGGGGAATGCTGAGGGTGGACCAAACAGCATCACATACACACCAAGGGCATTCAAACAGAAACAAAAGGCACCTGCCAGGTGGTACAGATACCTCCAGTGATCTGGAAACTGCACACATCACCTTTGCAGTCGTGCTACAAGTCCAGACAATGGCCAAGAAAAAAAAAAAAAAAAAAAGGGTTTCAAACTTCCACCTGAGCAGAGAACATTTTGTCAGGTTAGTAAATATGGCATTTCATCACTCACAGTAGTGAGAATGTGCAGGAAGGTTTTCACAAGGCTGGCTGGTTCTGCCAACTGTGTGAGGTCACTCACAGTGTGCTACTCCCTGGGGACTCTTCCAATGCAGAAACAAGCACAGTCACTGGTCCAAGGCCTCTCCACAGAGGACTTTTGTGGTCACTGCCCAAAATATAAATAGCTCCTATCCATCACTGCCACCCCCTGCGGGCTACGAACCCCTCAGTGTACCACTTCCCTGCTCCTTCCCTGGCCTTTAAAGTGACAGAAGGGAGATTTAGATTAGACATTAGATGACCTTCAAAGGTCCCTTCCAAGCCCAAACTATTTATGATTCTATCATTGGGAAAAAATTCTTTACCATGAGAGTGGTGAGACGCTGGTAGAAGTTGTCCAGAGAACCTGTGGCTGTGCCATCCCTGGAAGTGTTCAAGGCCAAGTTAGATGGGGCTTTGAGCAATCTGCTATAGTGGAAGGTGTCCCTCCACATGGCAGGGGGTTGGAACTAGATGAGCTTTAAGGTCCTTTCCAAACCAAACAATTCTGTGATTCTATGATTCTATACCTGTGCCTTTAGAGGGACTTCCAGGTCATGCCGTAGCATGCAACTGCAGGAGGAGGGAATCTGTGGGTGAGAACTACCCTGTCAACATCAGACCAGTTTTCCAGATAAATACGGAGTTGTCTAAAGAGTAACCACCATGATTTTCAGAAAAATTAAAACAAAAAATAAACAAAACCAACCCTAATTTCAAAACAGTACAGCTTTACTGCTATACACCTGTGACTCCTGCACATACTGGAGTTCTGCACCTACATGTGTAGAACTGGCCTGTGCCCTCACTGTACCAGGACAGGCTGCTCAGTGACGGGCTGTAGGGAAACCTTGAGGCTAGGCAGCAAGAAACCCAGTGTCATAAGGAGGAAGTAAAAATAAAAACCAAGGAGAACATTTGTGGTACGATGATAATGACGAGTCTCCTGGTCGTGTCTTCTTGGCAGAGGTGTCCAACTTTCAGAAGGAAAATGAGAGAATTTGAAGAAGAGAGATTACATTGCTCTATTTTGCTTAAATAGCCTTTATAAAATGTTCATTGCCTATCAAGTGATATATTAATTATTAATAGGGGGAAAGCAGCTGGCAGCAGCACTGTATTCGGTTTGATTGAGGGTGGAGAAATGCCCTGGCTTGTACCACCAATTGCAGAAGTGCCCAATCCTTGTGAAGCTTCTCTAATGCAAAATCTTTCTAAGGGGAAATTTCTACATGAGAGGTAAGAATAAATCCTGTTCCTCTCTCCTGAGTAAATGCATATGCTATAGGGCTTTTACCTCAGCTGAAACAGTGTATCACATTAACATGCTTTCTTAAACTAGTATTCTAGCTGCTAGGAGGACAAAAGTGAAAAACAAGTTAAAAGCACTCAGAAAGAAATGAACAGCAAAAAACTTAACAGCCAACAAGGGTTCTAATATAAAGCAGAATAAATACATAGAAAATGTAGATGTATATAATTTTTTCTGGAAGGTGGCTGGAATTATGGATGTGCTAGAAGAGCCACAGCCAGGTTTTGCTTAAAATCAGATTACAGTTCAGTGTGGCATGGGTTAAACTGTGTGTTACAGAAACCTCCAAGGATCTTAGACCTAAATAGAAAAATATCATGACACCAGCTATATGTAAGAAATTTTGCCAGCATGGCAAAATGTTCAGCTGAACAGAAAGCTGAGATGTATGCTGTGTGCATGCTGGATGAGAACTGACTGTTGCCCAAACTGAGATCTATTTTGAAAGTTCATTCCTAAAGACAACACTGGGGATGGTGTTTTTTCCAACCTAAAAAATCCTTCTTTTGATTTTCTTCCCTTTAAAGAAATCACATGCCTACCACATTTCAAAGGAAACTGTCTATCCTGCAAAAGCCCTTGTTTTTCTGATGTTTCTTTTCCCTGGGTCTCAGTAGGGGTGCAGCTACACACTTGAAATGTGTATACAGCAGGCCAGCACATTGCTCACCCACCACATAGTCAAAACCCCTGCAGGCAGCAGACTGGCCTTACTGCTAAGAGCAACTTCAGAATGAGAGGTTTAGAAGCACTAGTGAAAGCCCTGCAGAAGAAACTGAACAATTTTTTGCACTAAAAGAAAGGAATCTGTAAGCAGGTGCATAATTAGACATCATGGTTCACACGCGGAGTCCCACCTAAACTTCCGGCCTTCCTGTCCTTCTCTTCACTCTAAAATCTTCCTTTTTCTTTTTTTCTTTTTTTTTTCTCTTGTCTTCTTCTCTACACTAACTGTGCTCTCAGCCCTTTGAGTAGATTTACAAGATCTACTCCTGACCTACTTTCCTACTGTTACTCCTGCAGCTTTTATCAAGAAACTTGGCAGAACCAAAAGGCTGAGTCGCAAGGCAGTGAAGTCCTCTAATGAGCTACATCAGTGAGAAACCTATCCTGGCCTCACCCTGCCCTTGTTTCAGTTTCTTTGACATACAGGTCAGGAGCAAGCTGTCAAAGCAAGAAGACTCCTTGATGGAGCAAACACTCCAGAACCATGCTCTTGAATTTAACCAGAATAGCAGCCCATGGAGGACCCTAGGAGCAAGCAAGGACATTTTAAACTTTTAGGGAAGAAACCAAACTCACTCATCCTATTTGGAGACTTACAGCTGTGAGCAAAACAACTGATTTGGTGTATCATTCTTGGAAGCTGGTAACAGGACAAAACTTAACAATAAATGCAAAGATACAGTCAAGGACAAGATAAAAGAATAGTGTGGTTAACTTGAATATCATACTTGTCCGAAGAGGTACAAAGAAAGAGACAGTGAAAATAAATAGTTTTGGGTTTCCTTCTGCTCATTTACTTTTTGCATCTGGCAGGACTCTGCTGCTTTTCACTCTTTCATCTCTCAGCTGTTCTCCATCCCTGCAAGATAACCCATACATCAGGTGCCCACGTGTTCACACAGCTCCCTCAGGGCTCTGACAGGCCTGTGCACCAGCCAAGAGAGGCACCCCATCAGCCAGAAGCAGGACTTGCAGCATGATTAATATGTTTTATCCTTTCTGAAACAGTCCTTTACAAAGCTAAACCGACCTCCACCATTCCTAACTAATAAAGGGAAAAAAACCCTAAGAAACTGCAAGGAATTTTAACAAGAGAAGTTAGTACATGCTCTTTTTTTACAGGGTGCTATACTAGAAATGGAAATCTTTTGCAACTTAAAAAACAGCTAGACATGGAGCATAACCAGCACCAATACTTCTCACACTGAGAAAGCTTCAGTTCCAGATCTGGACCTTTACATTATCTCTGGCCTTCACACATTCTGTTGCAGCATCAGCGTTCCAGAAGCTGTAAGTACTGGCATGATATAAAGGGAAGGTTTTGGCTGTCTGGGCAAAGTGGATGTTTCCAGCTTCCCTAGTATTCTTGCTAGGTTACAACTGTAGGTAGAGTACAACATGGTTTATTTTCTTCAGGCAAACACAGAATATGTGAAAGTGGCCAGACTAACTGCTGTAGAACTGAAGTACATTTTCATCCACAGTATAAGTAGACTCACTGACACCATGAGCAGCACTTGGTCCCTAAATTATACTAATAAATATCTCAACCCTGGCACGAAGGGAGTACCTCTCAGTGACGCACAGAATTTTTGGCCAGAAAGTCCTATTATGATAATTTAGCTTCGTCTCCTGAATAGTGCTGCCAGTGTTCATTCAGCCTTTCAAGAATACCAGCAGCAGAACCAATTAATTTTGTTCGTGATGGCAGTGGTTGTTTGCAGAATGCCACCTTTTGCTTACTAATGACTTCAGAACAGCAGCCCCCTTCTCTGGGCCATGCCCTTCAGCCCTCCTGGGGCCAAGAACAGCCTTTGGATGCCAGCAATGGAATTACAGAGCCACACTTGAACCTGTGAACAATTGATGAAACTCTCTGTAGGAGGTTACTGGTTCTCAATATGTGATCCAATATATTAGTGTCAGAATATCACAATCAGCTATTTTCTCTTAGCTGGCTTTAAGTACCTGCAAACTGTGATTTCCTATTCCAGAAAGAACACATATTCATGGAGCTATTATAGAATCATAAAATCATAGAATAGTTTTCATTGGAAGAGACCTTCAAAGGTTATCTACTCCAACCCCCCTGCAATGAGCAGCGACATCTTCAACTAGACCATGTGGTTGCTCAGAATCACATCCAGCCTGGCACTGAATGCCTCAAGGGATGGGGCATTCACCACCTCTCCGGACAACATGTTCCAGTGTTTCACCACCCTCATTGTAAATAATTTCTTCCTTATGTCAAGCCTGAATCTGCCCTCTTTTAGTTTAAACCCATCACCCCTTCTCCTATCACAGGCCCTGTTAAAAAGCAGAGAACCTCACTTATTTAAGCTAATACCGTCTCTTCTTTGCCTGTGTGACTTCAGAGTAGTTTCCAACACACTGCACCACATCTATACAAATATCCTGCCACAAATTATATTGATGATATATCCTCCAGCTTGCACATCAGATAAGATCACAGCTCATTGTTAAAGATCTGCCTTCTATACAATCAGAGACTGTGCCAAACAGCAGCATGTTACAAAGCAAAGCCTTTGCTTATAAAAGAAACAAATAATCCCCCACTGGAGATCTTGTTGTGTACAAGGGAAATTATAGGAGTAAAATCAGACTAGTATAGTTTAATAATTAAGGTTATAGTCCCAGGATATACTTTTTCCTGACCCCCTTAATCTTTTTTCACTGGGATTTAAGATAGAGTATTTTATGTCATGTTGGGTCAGTTAAGGGCATAAACATAGTCATGAGGGACACAAGTTTCACCAGTGCTCCCTAAAGGTATCAGCATCCATCAGATGCCTGTGCTTGTCGGCATGCTCAGAGCTGAGCTAATCACCAGATCTGGAAGGAGGAGGCTATCCTCTTCCAGATTAGCTCATCAGAGATGCTGGTTTCCATTCTCCTTCCTCTGCAGCATAGTGCATGGTCCAGAAGCATCTGCAAATGTCACCCAGAAAATCTGCTAGCTGGCAGGACTCAGAAAAGCCCTTGATCTCTCCTGTTCTCCTCCTGTGGCACAATTACTGTGGCATTTGTCTTCTAGCATGGTTTTGAAGTCTGTTGTGAAAAGCCTGGAAATGTACAGCATCCTGGGACGAGATGAGCTGCAGTGCACAGGACAGCTCATGGGCAGACTGCCTTTCTGCAATTTGTGAGGCACTGACTGGATGACTCCAGTGGTGCCCTTCAGCCCTATATCTTTAGCTCACCCGTGTGGCCAATCCTTTGCTCTGGAATGAAAAAACGTGTAAATGTGACTAGGTTACGTCTGCTAAGCAAGATGTATGTATACCTTAGAGTGGAGATGAGTAAACTGGGAATATGTACAAATGAGAGGAATAGAGAGTGAAGTGGAAGCTGCAGCAAAGCTGACATCTCTTTTGTGCAGCATGCTTCTCACACCCAGATGTGAGGTGTGAATCACACACAGCCATCCCCTCTCACATGGACTATCCCACCAGCTAGACGCTCCTATGCTGTTATAAGTTGCAGTTCCACGTTCTTGGTGCGCTCAGGAGAATGGGCCATTTTGTGGTTTAAGATCAGTCTACAAAAGCACAGCTGAGTTTTCAGAAAGTGCTTTGTCCCCTGCCTGCTTGCAATGGTACAGATAGCTTTCAACAGAAGTGAGAAAGTATTGGGGGGAAGGAATCCTCCCCTGAGAATTTCCAGTGTTAGGGCCTTCATGAAAGATGTCATTGTAAAGAAATGAATGAATGTATTTGTCAGCCTCTGGGAGTTTTCAGACTAGCTTCTATTTTTATCTCTTTTTATCCCTTGAAGGAACTGAGAACTAATATTTGCAATGCCTGACTGAGGATATTAACGTTTTCAAAGAGCTGCCATTCCTTCCAGAGCAGGAAATAAGAGTAACCTGCTTGGGTTTTTTCACTGGTTTGTCTCTTGAAATGAAATTTCTGCAACTGTGATGCCAGTAAGATGTGCCTGCAGGACCATCCAAGCCTTCTATTCCTGTCTGTTTATTTGCTATCGAACCTTAACAAATTTGAGTGATGTGTGACCAGCTAATACATGTCCAAAATATACTCCTTTCTCTTTTTCCCTTGCAGTATTTTTGCTATGCTATGCTATGCACTATTGCTTAGTCAGGACTTACAGACAGCCCAGAGACCACAGGCTCATGTAAAGTCATGATACGTGTTTACTGAAGATAAAATGCTGAGATGATAGAAAAAGAAGGCTGAAAAAGATGGTTTTGGAACAGAAAAATCTCACGCTAACTGTTATATTGGTACCAAAGTCTCCAAGTGTAACGATTTTACTGCCTGGAGCAGAAATATTTCTATTTATAGTCAGTAGGGTAAGAAATCATTAGTGCAGTTACCGGTACATTCATGCCTTGCACAAGCATCCACAAATACGAGAAGGCTTTTTGAAAAATCTTTACCCGCTACTGCAATACTAGATGAGACCTGTCTAAAAGGCTGTTGATGTTGCATTTGATGAAGCAGATGGGTCACTGCTGAGCACACGCTATTGCCTTGCCAGAGGCGAGGTCTATTGTTAGAGCAACACTTCTGGCCTCCTTCATTGGCCCGAAGAGCAAACAATCAGCAGCGGAAATTGAAACTGGAGATCCCATCAAAAGGAGATGCAAAAGAGCTCACTGTGTAAGGTTATATTGCAGACTCTTCCTTTATGGAGCAAAGATTTCATAGATATTTTCATTCACTACTTTTCAAATTTCACTCTTCGTGACGTGAAGCCATTACCAGCCTAGTCATGTGCTCACTGTCTCAGGGATCAGTGTAGGGAAGAGGACGAGATACTGCAACCTTCGAGTGACCTGCCACAGAACTGTGGCAGGCTTGCATTTTTGAGAACTTTTTCTTCTTGATTATTTCCTCTGCAAAATTAAAATAAGCAATTTAAAGGCAAATTTGAGTTAGCATATCGAGGACAGTTTATTATTTATGAGATGGAAATCAGGATCCTGGATGACTGAACTCATTAAAGACCATTTGGAATAGTTCCCATCTATTGCTCTGCACGGTACCCGCACAACAAATAATTCACATGGTAATTAATGCCACGTCTCCCCAAACAATACATGCTTCCGACAGGAACTGTTCAAATAGGAAATGCACGGAAATAGCAATAAGCTTAAAATACATACCAGCAAAACCAGGAAACTTTGTGTTAGGGCAATCACAGCTGCCTCAGTAGACCTTACTGGGCCAAAGACATCCCTGAATTAGCTCAGAGAAGGACAGTGGAGTTAGACAAGGAAGTATTTTGGCCACACAGACCTCTGCACTGGCACAGCTCTCATCTGACCTTGGGTCAGGAGCTTACTACAGACGCTGCTCTATCTTTCTGCCCACGCAAAGTACATGGTGTAGCACAAGAGAAACAAGCCTATTTTCCTCCTTAGCTTTACCCCACGGGGCTATTTGCATAGCAGTGAATTAGTTTTCCAGCACTGCGACTACCTGTGAAAAGTTCCTACAGGCAACAGAGCCCTGGGATCCCCCAGACAGGGCCAGATGAGGAACCGGCAGCAGGACAGCTGTGTCAGCACAGCAGTGCTGTGCTTGAACTAGCCGTCTCAAGAGCTGGGTTGATAATTAGCTCAGGCAGGCTGCCACATTTTCAGTGCCTGAGAGCTTGGCATGGCAACACAGCAAAATATGCAGAGGCACTGGCCTCTCAGAGCATCTCCCCTTGTGCTGCAGTGCCCACTCCTGAAATGTGGGAAGGAGCTCGTGGGGTCTTGCAATAAGGAACTGCTCACTTACAGCTGCTCTTCAGTGCTTGTTAGGGGCTCCTGGCCTCACCACCAGGCTGTGGTACTACATTTCGGGGACAAGGAAAACAATCACGATGATAGCCACTTGCCATCACTCCTTGGGGCAGGGACCTGTGGGGATGGCAGGATGTGCTCTGTGCGTCCCAGAGATTTCTTCTTTTCCAGTGGGCACTTATTCACTCAGCATCTCTGTGAAACACTGGTCATGTCTTATGAGAGAAACTCAGGAACAAAGAAATTAGATCTTCCAGAAGAAACCTATGGCAAAAGAGAGAGTTGAATCTAGATGTGCAGATTCCCACATTTATCATCCTAAAACACAGTTTATCCTTTCCTCCTAATTAATAAATTGATGTAACTGGCCATGAGTTTGCCCTGTCCATACATTTAAATTTCATATCACAGTCACTACGTAGTAAGTTAGAGTCAGAAATTTGCAGACATGAGCAGGTCACCAGTAGGAATTGCTCCATACTTGCCACCTGGCAGAGTAAGAGTAAGGGTACAGAGCTTGAAGGGATGAAGCATGCAGAGGGTCATGGCTGTTGAGATCCCTGGAACAAAGCTGTTTTAGCCAAGAAAAGGACCTCATCTTTACATTGGAAATCCCACTGCCAGGCAAGTCAGAGAAAAGCATTCAATAGAGAGCCATCATGTAGTTGTGGAGAACAAGAAAGGACATGTAAAGTACAGGGCTAATGGGTTTCTCCTTTTCCTACCTCCACAAGCAGTTTCACACCTCCTGTTCACTAAGCGGGATGGAACATTTCTGCCCCCCTCCTACCAGGTATTGGGTATCACTCAGCCTCATGCACAGTCAGTGAGGAATATCTAGTCAATCTCTGTAGCTCCGCATAACATCCCTGGCTCTTTTTGGTTTGCTCTCTGTAAAGGAGAGCTCCCAAACCAATCAAATTGATTTTAATTTGCTTTTAAATGGAAAAAGGAAAACCTCTTAGAAGTTGAAAATGTGCAGTGAGCAAAACAGCTGTACAGTAAACCTCCTGAAAAAACATACTTTACAATGGTAATTATGACAGATTAAATAACGAGTGTCATCAGTGTGATGGTACAATGCACACAATACTAAATGTTTCCTACTCAAATATTTGCAGACATCTCCAATTTTTTATTCTAATGAAAAAACATCTAACTATTGAATTGACTTTAAGAACCATTTTGAGGCTTACAACAGCTTTCACTGTCAGAAGCTCTGTCAGATATTTGAACTGCAATTTGCCCCCAGTGGGTCCCAGCTTGAGCTAGAGGAATGCTGTAAACATAGCTTTTTAGGAAGTGGCGACTCAGAAATCACTGCCTACAGAGAGTATGCTAAACCCTGAGGACCTACCCTGCTCTCCTGATACAACAGGAATTGGAAGGACCCCCACACCTTGAAGAAAACGTTTGGTTCAGATTCTCTGCCTCTCAAACGTATGCACGCAACTGTGCTGCTATGTGATGAAGCTGTCCTCTTCGGATGGCTAAGCACCTGGAATCCTTTTGTCATGCAGTACATATGTGCTTGACAAGTATGGGCTGCAACCGTGAAGCCAAAGAAAATAAATCAATCCCTTCAAGAAATTTCTGAGAGCTTCCCAGCTATTGGATGGGGAGTTACACAATCTAAACCATGATACATGACAGCATGTGAACCAATGCGGTTTGCATTAATACCAAATGAGTTCATGGTGGTTTATATCAAATAAAAGACGGATGGTAAAGGCTCCATGTGCTGATAACACCCAGTTATTTAAGGAAATTGGCTTTGCATGTTGCTGGGCATTATGCAAAGAATAGTCAATGGGCTGAATCCTGAGGTTGACCCTTCACTATTGTTTTGTTTTAAGCAAAAATGTCCATTGGGTTTAATAAGAACTCTTTTTAAATGAAGGAAATCACCTCAGATGTGACATTTTTGGATATGTCCTGTTGTCGTGTTCAATACAGTTGTCTAAGCCCCTGTATTTGTGACATCCTGTTGGGTCTCACAGTGTCATTCTCTCTATAGTATTTGCCAGGTTTTCCCATGTTTCCTTTAAGAGTCTGCTTGGACTCTTTCCCCAGATCCAAGAAAGATTATGAGGGCTGTTCAGTACAGAAGGAGAAGCTGTGTTTTGCCGCAGTCCCATGAATCTTTCTTTGAAGAAATTTGGAATTAGAAGGCAAGCTGGCACGGGTTGTATTTCCAAGCTGGCTGTGAAAGCCACAAATTCACACGTATCTTAAAGGCAAACCATTTTCTCCTCCCTGAGGTAATGAGAAAACAATCTTGTGTGCCACCCTGTTGACTTTGCAGAAGTAACTGCCGTAAGCCTTAACTCTCACCACTCTGAGAAAGTAAAACCCTAAGAACAGCAACGAAACCATTACAAAGACAGGAGACAGACTGGTGTTTGCCAAATGGAGAAGGGCCACACAACTAGGCAAATGGTGTTTATTTTAACACTCCTAAAGTCTGCTAAAGATAGTAGAGAATGAAAATAAACGTGAGAGCTATTGCACTGAAGTAAGAGGAGTTAACAATCATCTTCAGGGTAGCAATGCAAGGGAGGTATTTTGGAGTTGTATGTCTGAATAGATTCTGTACCAGCTGTTCTGATCACCCAATTGATGGGGCACTTTGCGGACACGAGGGTACATGCTGAGAAGCAGGGAGAAACCACAGCATCCTTCATTTTGATAGATATCAAAATGCCTATGCCAATAGTATCATTGCAACTGTTCCCAGACTGCTCCATACATCACTAGATCTGTCAGCACAAAATTAAGGATCATTAAGTAGAAAATCTGGACATAGGAAACAGCAAAGCTCCCTGCAAAGCGCTTCACAACACAACAGAAACATACGCAAACAGTAGTTTCTGCATAGATTTAACATTCTCATTTGATTTTGTTCCTTTTTGAAACCTTTTCTACTTTCTTTGAGAAACCTAAATATATTGCAAAAAACTCTCAAATGCTTTGCTCATGTATTTTATAATTTCCCATTTTTTCTGAACTGAAGAAGAGAGGTCATGAAAACTCAGGGAGTTATTGAAGGCTGGCTTCCTTATTCCTGAATTTCTTCCTGTTTATTGCCTTTTCACAAGTGGCTGACTCAACAGACAACTGAGAAAAGACTAAATAAGTCTTCTCTGGGTGGCATTTTAAGCCCAAGTATTTTAAGAACTGCTATTATGTTGCAGATGAATATTCCAGCAGACTCTCTGACCCCTTTCTGAATCAGAGTGCCACCAGGCTAAATATTTGCACAAATTCCAAACATCAGCCTGCAGATTCTGCAGAGAGAAGAGCAATTTTATATCCAGGCAAACAATGGCTCTTTACTCCAGCATCTGATCTGAAAAAAAAAAAGCAATCTTTAGAATGACACCAGAACAAGTAGTTTTAATTGTAGATGTAGCAAAATCTGTTTTCTCAAGACTTTTTTTCTAGTAATACTAGAAAATAGTCATACTAGTCATACTTCTCCATCCATAAACAGGTATACAACTGTGTGGAAAAATCTCTTTGTAGAGACATCAATAAAACTGTAATTTTATGGGAATTAAGGGCAAAGAAAGGCATTTCAGAGCCTTCAGAAAATAGATTTGAACAAAGTTGCTGAGTTGCTGCTAATGATACAAATTGTCTGGGTTGGAAGTTTTTGAGATGAAATGTTAGCACTTCAAACATACAAATAAGGTCAGTGAAAGACTTTGCTGAATCAGCAAAATATCTCAGTCTTTTATAAAAAAGCCCAGAAGAATTGAAGTCTAGTTCTGAGAAAGGAGGACTAAAAAGACTGCATTGAGAAGAATCAGAGCTATTTTAAAAAGATAGAACATTACTAAATGTAACCAATGTGGATCCTAATACATACCTGCTGTCTTTGTGGCAGCAGCAGGTAATAAAGCTTGGCTCCATAACCCTGCCTCTCTCAGCCACGCTTATTTTCTGAACCACTCTTTTGTGACATGAAAACTAAAGAAGCGTTATCACAAGTCTCCTTAAAATGGTAGTTGGTAGAAACTAGGACTATTGGAAAGAAAATGGTCTCTTTTTTTTTGCAATTTGCAATTTAACAACAAAATATTGTTGTCTTCTTATTTTGAAGAGAAACATGCTCTCGTGACCAGAGGACTGACTTAATAAAGTACACCAACAAGAATAAAATTAAAAATCAATACCCCTTTCTATTTTCTGTTTTGTCACTAACTTGCTGACCAATCTTACACAGCTTACTAACGGCTATAGTTTCACAAATACTCAATAATTTTTATTTATCTTGTCTGTAAAAAATGAAATACAGGAACAGGGCTGATTTTCAGGGACACAAAACTGAAAACTTCAGTTTCGTATGAAAGTACTGGGAGTGCAGAGACCCAGCAACCTAAAACAAGGCTTCGGTTCCTCTGTAATTTACCCCCTAACTCCAGTCACAGTTACGACACATGAAGTTCCTGCCTACACAAGTTGGAAGTTTCAAAATTAGGTAAGAAATCCTGGACTGAACATCATAGTCATAGTATTCCCATCTGCAAAATAGGCAAAATGCCTACCCAGTGTCTTCCTGGGGGATTGCAAGAAGTCTCTGTTTGACCACTGTTAAATACTCCTGTCATTTTCAGTGTACCAGGGAATCTTTGGCCATTGTTCCTTTATGGAAAATGACAACTAAACTGTCAGGCTCTCCTGGGATGGGAACAGGGGTGGAGGAAAAGGAAACACAAGGAAAGCAGATGACCGATGGCGGGAGATGAACGTGGAAGCAAAATAGACTGGCCATTTGTTTCATCTACCACAATAATCAGTACAATGGCAACACCTGAACACAAGCAGCGTTGACTGCAAAGGCTTTGTAGCTCTTAGAATCATGTGCTTAGAATAGAAACAGTGGAGGAACTGAGAAGAACTTAATTATTTACTTCTTAAGCCCTGGTCACAACTTAGATGTCAAATTCCTTAACTGTGCTCTCAGACATAACAGCTAATGAAAGGTGTCCTTTAAATAAAAATGATCAAAGGATGAGACCAACAGTGAACGGTTGGATTCTTTAACTATTTCCGGCTGGTTTGGGCTTTTCTAAAAACTAACTAATTTGGCAGAGGAAGGAAAGGGGAAGAAAG
Source organism: Pezoporus wallicus (assembly GCF_028554395.1). NCBI lineage: Eukaryota > Metazoa > Chordata > Aves > Psittaciformes > Psittacidae > Pezoporus > Pezoporus wallicus. Next base: position 9,600,698 of record NW_026637663.1, read on the forward strand.
AGGGTAACAGAAAGGGGAAAGGAAAGTCTTTTAGCAGCAGGACACCGTGTAACATCCCTCCCGGCCTCCACAACCACTCGCTGACTGACAGAGCACAGCGTTGCAGTCCCGCCCCGGCTTCTGTGGCTGTTGCTAGTGACCCACAGTGGGCCACACACGACGCCTGGGATTCGGACTGCCCAGCATGGACTACAACTCCCAGGGTGCTTTGCAAAGGAGCGTTGCTGGGGGAACGACTCCCGGGAAAGCTGACGCCGCAACTCTCGCGGGAGAACGGGCGGCCTCAGCAAGCACGTCTCTCGCGAGAACTGTGCGCGGCACTCGCGATGGCGGCGGCTTCGGGGCTGTTCGAGCTGGAAGTGTTGGTGGAGGCGGTGTGGGTGGTGGCGCCGCCGGGCCCCGTGGTGTGCCCGGCCGTAACGCTGCGCCTCTTGGACTTCCCCACCCTCCTGCTGCGGCCCGCCGCCTCCGCGCCACCCCTGCGGCCGGGGCGGGCCTTCCCCTTCGGCCGCGGCAAGCGCTGCCTCTTCCGCTGGTGCCGGGGCTCGCTCTGCGCCGCGCTCCGCCGCCGGCCGCTCCGCGTCTTGCTCCTGGCGCTGCCCGCCGGGCTCGGCCCGGGGCCCTCCCGCCTCCTCGGCAGCTGTGGTGTCTCCCTGGCCCCCGCCGCCGCCGAGGTGCTGCAGCGGCCCGGGGCGCCTGCTTCCTGCTGTCGCCGCGGGCGCTTCCCTTTGCGGGACGCTGCGGGCCGCCCCGTCGGGGAACTGGTACTGGGCTACCGGCTCAGCAGCCTGGAGGCCGGTGAGCAGCCGTCCCCGCCGAGCCCCGTTAGCCCCCGCGCTGCCACGCCGCCTGCCACCTCCCCTGAGCTGGGGAGCGAGGAAGAGGAGGGTGAGGAGCTGGTGGGCAACATCTTTTGCCCTCCCATGCTCTATTACAGCCATGAGCCTGCTGAGCCAGATCTGCCGCCAGCAGCAGCGGCTGCAGGGCAGTGGGAACGTGTCGAGGCCTGGGGACCACAGGAGAAAGGCAAGGACCAGAGCCCCCCACGTCCCAGTGCTGGACCCTCATTGCTGCACCCAGCCAGCCCTCCACAGCTCTGCAGTGTCCTGGGGCAGCTGCCGGTACTTAGTGCCTTGCTAGCAGAGCTGTCAGTGCTCACCCACAGTGCTGTGCCTGGTGCTGTGCATCCCCCACTTGCCTGGCTCTACCGGGCTCCAGGAAGCAATGCCATGGCCTCACAGGCTCCCAACCCCAGCCATTCCTCTGGCCTCAAGCCTGCAGAGGCACCTGTGGGGCCTGATGAGAGCACTGGAGCTGCCAACCCTCAACTCAGGCAAGGCCATCAAGAGGCCATCTCTGCAGCATCTTCTCAGGCTGGGAGAGGATCTATGAAAGCTGTACCCCAGGTAGAGATGGGCTCTGAAAGGAACTGCGGAACTAAGGAAAACAGACCTCCCAGAAAGAAATTGTTGTATGGGCTGACAAATACACTGAGGCTACGGCTGCAGAAAACCAACCCTGATAAACTGGTAATTCATGAAAGGAGAGAGCAGTACAGAAAAAAGCAAATAGAGATGATGAAGGAGAGGAGCCCTTTATCCAAAAGAAAGCTGCTCAGAAGTGCTGGAGAACAGCATGTGATTTCTTACAGGTGTTGTAGCAAGGGAGACGGTTCAAAGCGGAATAATCAGTTCAATAAAGCTATTCAGACTTCATTAGAAAACAGTGCTCTCCCAGAGTCCGTTTCTGTGACACAAGATGTGTCCCCTGACCTGCAGAAACAAGCCACTGCAAGTCCACTGAAGAGTGATGAAATTGCAAGCAAGGAACATCCATGCAAAGTATCTACGGCCCCCTTACTGGAGGAAACTCTATTAAAATCTGCCAAGAAGGAAACACATGCAAAATCTGAACTCCCAGCAGCTTTCCCATCAGATGCTAATGCAAAGAAGAGTAATGGGGAGGGAATACACTTCATCCATCCTAAAACAATGGAGCATGATAATGTGTCTGTTATAAGTGATCATAAACCAGGCCCCAGCAGGAGTGCTGAAGACAGCTCTGAATTTATTTACTCAGATGACTTTGTTACTAGTCCTGAGAACACAGTTTACTCAGAAGATTTCACCAGTGCTGAGTATACAGACAGAGACTCAGAAGCTCTTGACAGTAATCCTGAACCTCTGTGGCTTGAAAGCCCAAAGCAAGGTTGCTCAGACACAGAGGTGGAATCCAGCAGGTCCAGAATTTCAAAGACAAGTCAAAGAGCTGAAAGTCCTTCAGAGCTTCTGCCGGTTCCTTCAGCTTTATCTCCAGTCCAGTCTTTGAAGAGAAACCGTGACTTAAAAATCAGCAGAACTAGCGGTGAATCTATTGATTCACTTAACCTTGTTTGAAGAGAGGCATTGTTGTTAGATGGAGAGCAGGAAGCCTGATAGATCAGTGTCACATTAAAAGGGGATTTTCCTTGAACCCCTTATATTTGATCAGCCTGTCAGTTTCCCAGGAGAGACGAGTACTAAGGTGGCAGGTTGCCTAGAGAACTGTGGTGGAGTAGATTCCGTGTATGCCAGCTGTCTCTGGAAGTAGCAACTGTATTTCACCCTAAAAAAGTTTCCTTACTACTACATCTTCTGTTAGGCCCCAGTTTTCTCTAATTTCTCCACTAAGTAATTTTCCCACAGTTGTCAAGGAAGAAGGGTGATGAGCATGTTAAACAAGTATCTACACTGAGAAGCAGAAAAGTTAGTTCTCATACTGATCTGAATATAGGAAAGGGGCAGACCTCTGCAGGAAAAAGCCAGTATCTCAAGTTAGCTCTTACTTGCTACTTAACATGTCTGATCTTGACCTTGGTGTCCTGGAAAATAGTATGTCAAAGAGGATGATTTTTTGGGGAAAGTATGTCTGCTTCACAGGCAAGAAAAAGAGAAGACAGATGAAGGATCAAATCTTGTCTCACTAAACAAAACCCTGGGTTTGAAATCTCAGCTTTTTGAGCAAGAATAGCTTATTTTTCCACATGCATTCCATCCATGGTTCTTTGTCAAAGTTTCAGGAAAGGTTATTAACTAGTACTCTAATTACAGTGTGGGCCCTTACCCACTGTGAGACTGATGTAAAACCAAGATGGTTTCTTGCAGTCCCCCAGGGGTCTGCGTCTAAGAGCTTTCTGTTGTTACTGCAGGTTGAGCAATCCCATAAACACAGAGTCTCATTTATGTCTTTGTTACATGCTTGACAGTCATGGCTAGTCACAGTCAAAAGTGTCACAAGTCCAAAATATTTACTAAAAGCTCCCTATTTCCTAATCCCCCATAGCCCTCAGAGATTTCATATATAACTGTATTTTCACAGAATTTACAGTAGTTTTCATTTTGGTTGCATTGACTCATTAACTCCTTGCTCCACACTATTGAGCAGTAAACTATAGTTACTTCAAATTGAAGTTTTCTGGTGGTGGTAGTTACACTTCTAACTTTACTACAATGAAATTAAAATATAGAAAGTAATTACCTGAGTTTATTATAGATCCTCACTAAACAAAGCTATCTGACTTACTTTTGACTTGTTACTTTAGCAACTGGTCTTTGTTTTAAGTCGCTACAATATTCTAGAGATAAGGTAGATGGCTATTCCATAAACCCCCATAGTTTTGTTGCTTAAGATAAGGGTGATTAAATAAGAAAATAAAATTGAACTTAATGTTTTCACCATCAGTCCCAAACTGAGAAATAAACTCTTTGATATACACATTAATTCTCAGAATTTATGACCTAAGCCAAGTTTTCTATGACTGTCTTTTAAACAGTTATTTCAGCGTGCTGTTTAGTAAAATAAATTTAGATAGCCAATATAACTGTATAACTGATGGTGCGATGGGAAGAGCAGGATATCAAATACTGACAGTTTGGGTCACTTTACCTCTTCAACTGTAATGTTTTCCTGCTGTTAAGTAGTTCTGATCAGTCTCAGCCAGTGGCTAGGAACATTTTTAAGAAGTCCCAGCCAAGCACATTTCCTTCACTTCAGTTTTTATTCCTCAGCTCCTGGCACTCTGATTGTGTTTGTGATTTCTCTAATGAAAGTTCCTACCACCTATTTTACAACCTGTAATCCCTTCATCGTTGTGGAAGTTACTTTCAGTTTTCTGAAATTACATCCAGCCTTGGTAACTGTGCAATTGATTTTTTTCATTGAGTTACTCATGCTCTTGGTACCTTCATTTTCTAGGTCCCAGTATTTTATGATGCCTGCTGTTGTAATCATTCCTTTTCTCTTTGTGTAAGTGCTATTTAGAGTTAAATGCTAGTCATTATTTGAAAATCTGTGAGCTTTTGCTTCCCTTTTCTCGGCATTTGTCACCAGCATCTACTTTACTGCTTGCTCAGCTTTGTTTGTCTAGAAAGAAGTCAAATTATTGACTCTTACATTCCCATCCTTAAAAGGTTTTGTCGACTTCTACGTGCAAGATTTTCACCAGCTCCTGTGAAATGGCACAGTGCTCATTTAGAGCTGCAGAATGACAATCCAGGACTGTGAACATTTGCTTGTGGTTATCAGACAGCAGGCTTCTCTGCCTCTCTCAAATGTTGCTGTTAATCCCTTTTTAAAGTTTTGATTTCCAAACTAACCTTTCATTTAAGATGACTGAGGCCATGTCTGTGAGAACAGACACTGGCTTTATTTTAATGTGCATTTAGAGGTAATAGCAGTCACATCTGCTATAGCTAATGTTTGCTACCAGCTAGCTGCTTGCGTTTTCTATCCTTCCTTTTAGTCAGTACACTGTTTGATTTTAATTTCAGTTTTGTTCACATTCAGATTCTTCCCTCATCTTAAATTCCTTGTATGTATGCAGCTCCGTTATGTTGAAGTCACCCAGATGAGCTGCAGCCACTGCCTCTTTCGTGTTTAGCATTGACTTACCGGTATTAAACTGGTTTTGTTTTGGCTTTTATGATTTCATTTGACTGTTTTTTATGTGACAACTGTAATGTAAACCTCACCTAACTTTAAGGAATTGCTTGCATTTTCCCAGAAGGGTAGTCAGTGTTCTCTATTGGTTTCTAGAGGATGAATTTGAATGTCTTATGCTGGAGAAAACAGCATTAATCTTCAGTTCTGCAGAGACCTCTGCAAGTGATTCACTTACCAATTGTTTAAAATAACATGGCTTGCTAGAGGAAACGTTCAAATAACATTGGAGATACATGTTACTCCTAACTAAATTAGCATTTAAAGATTGATTGAGGTATAGTTAATTAAAAATTAAAAAACCCAACAAACCAAAACCACAAAACCTTAAATGTTAAGTAAAAAAAAAAATCTCCAGATGTATATTCTGTTTATTTATGTTTATTCTAATCTTAGACATTTTTTAAACATTTTTAATGATAGACTAGTAAATTTCCTTCATATGTAGCAGTATCTGAGCTAAATCAGCTAAGAATTTGGTTCTCTACATATCCATTAACAGAAAATAGCAGGTTTTCAAAAGGAACTAAAGGTATTTACATGGTCAGATCCCCTGAAATTCCACCGGGATTAGTCACTTACAAAAGGTTGCAGAGTGGAAACCAGTGCAGAACACTCTAACAGTATTATCTCTTGGAATGCAAAAATGTTTTTTGAAGAAGATAAGTTATGCTTCAACAAATATTTTTAGGGCCATTTGGAAAATTTAGTGGTATCATGATTGAAAGAAACTCCCTTGGTGTCAAGGAAATTCCAGCTCTTTTGTCTTTAACTGTTGGCAGATTGAGTATTTTTCCTGTTTCATGCTTATGTACTAAGAATACATAACCTTTGATTCTCCCCTAAATTTCAGTGCCACCACACAGTAGTGTCTGGTATTCCTCACAGTATCTCCAGAACCTTCCCCCAAAATCCCTGTTCCCCTTGATGCCTTGTCTATTCCAGCTTCTCCTCCTGACATATTTCATGCAATGTCTAGAACTCAGCTTGCTCTGCTTATCATCAAAAAAGTCTCCAAACACTTCTCAGATACCTTCACTGGCTTGTTCTTGTCTTTGACATCAGACTGAAGCTCTGCTAATTGTCTGCTGGGTTCTGCATAGTTTATTCCCTTCCTACTTCCATGCACCTTCATTTCCTGCTCTGTGCCCATTGGTATGTAACTATTCTCAAAAAAAAAAAACCCTCACTAAAAAATCTGAGAATTGCTGTACATCTGTGTTTCCTTCTTTCATCTCAGTTCTGCTCTTTCTGCCTGTGGGTAGTTGCAGTGCTTTGAGTAACTGTCCACAGGAACATGCCAGACATAAGACAGAAACTTCCAGATCACGGACTTTGAAGTCCTTAACATTTTGTCTTCTTACTCCTGACTGCTGGTATCAATGCTAGGATACATGATAATGCTGATCAAAATTTAAAAGCATAGGTACTGAAGGAAACTTCAAGAAAAAAGGTCAAACCTTCCTAACCTAGAACACGAAATAAGGGAAGCTCTGTTACACCACACGATGCAGTTTTAATTTTCTTATCCATAACTCTGATAAGACTCAGCAACAGAATTACTGTATGTAAGAAAATCTGGTTTATAATTCATAGCCATAATTCATAGCCATTACTGTACTCTTCTGAAACAACAGTTAACAACCTTTTGATTGTTGCAGGTCTCTCATCTCCCACTGCTCCTGTAATGCTACTTTACAGCCCTCTGAACATTGTGCAGTTTCATTTGTAAATGGAATAGATGCATAGGGTTTCTTCAAAATAAGCATCTAACCAGTTCAACAGGCAAGAACCTCAAAACAGCATATTTATGTACATTTCCTATATGCATATTTTTAATTATAAAATATTGGGAGCAGATTCACTGTTATCAAAACTTTCTATCAACACAAAATTTGGTTAATTTTCAATGAGAGCAGCAGATTCTCTGACCTACTGATTTCCATGACATTCATCCCTGTTAGCAATACCACTTTTTAATTGCATCCTTTTTCAAAATTTTTAGTTGATTAAATTTTGTCAAATTACACACATGCTCTGTGAATTTAGTTTGGGTTGCTACAGTTGAGGGCTGCATTGAGGAAAGCACTCATTGCAGTAGAGTCCTAACTGAAATTTGCTTTCTGTTTTTCTGAAGCTTTATAGCAGTACAGGAGTCAGTCAAAGAAACATCTGTTGCCTGCTCCTGGCATCACGTTTTATACGTTCAGAACATATGGAGAACATGGAGTCATGGGCAAACTTCTCTAAGTTTGGTGTCAAGTCAGGGGCTAAATTCCAGATCTTCCTCTGAAACTTTATTTGGTTTCTTCTGAGGTCTTAAACTGGACCTGAAATTTTGTTTCCTTAGCTTCTATGAGATTTCTAACAGACCAAAGGGAAGACCAAATTAATTTTCTAGAAAGAGCCCTGTCTTCTTAAACACACACCAAACCCTAGACACAGGAAAGCTATTCAAGGAATGTTTACAGGAACCATTTGAGAAATATTTCTAAGCACTTTCTCATTCCACTTAACATCCCAAATAATTTGAGAACAGCTTCCTTCACTCTATTTATTACTTCTGATCTCAATAGGAAGAACTGTGAAGATAAGCATTTTGTTTTGGTTTGAGTTTAGCAATAGTGTACATCCCAGCAGTCCTGCTTTTACTGGAGCCATCTCACACTGGCCTGCCAACAGTTCCGCAACTGGAGTAAATACCAAAGTTACGGATCACATGTACAGCATAAAGCATAGTAAAGCAGTACTGATGCAATACTAACAACAGGAGTTTGCTCTCTGCACTCCAGCTCAAAGAAAGTATGTCTTTCTGGAACAGCCCCAGCGGCCTTGCTTTTTGAGCTGCAGGACATCAAAATGAAGAACAGGAAGGAGGGAGCAAGTTTTAGGGATGAATCTCTCTTGGAGGAAGCCTAGTTTCATTTGCTGCTTCCCTGCCTAACTTAAGCATCTCAGATGGTCTCGCAATAACCTTCCTGGTTGCACAAGGAAGAGTTTGTCTTTTAAGACAATCTGGATAAAAATTACTTATATATCAGAAATGGCATCTTAGGTTGGACTCTTAAAATGAGTAATAGCCCATCCCTCCACAAAACACCACAACTTGCTGATCTTTTTCTTTTCAGTTTGGGAGTAGTTACGGACAAAGAGTTAAAACAAGCAGTACACATAGAAACACACACACCACGAAACACCTTTTGCCACCATAATTTAAGATAATTAATTGAGTGAAGCAAAAACAACGGAAGAAGGCAAGAGGGAAGCCCTGCCACTTGAAGTTTAGAAATTGCTGTAAAACCACCAGTGGTGTCAGGGATTACTTGTTCTCTCTTTTACTGTCATCTTCCAGACAGCTGTTGGGGAACATCACCAAGACTTTTAGGCACATCTGGAGGGTAAATGAAAAAATGTCTCTTGATGCAAATGAGCTGCTGAAATGTATCAGCTAGGAAACCTCCCATCACCAGTCCTGGAAGTGGTCAGGAAATCCTGCAGGGACCATATCACTTATTATTGCATTCTATTTTCCAAAAGCTATCTTTGTGGTTGTCTTCAGATCCTGTATCTAAGTAGGCAGCTGGTTCTGTCATTTGGTATCAAGTTTGTTTCTCCTGAGGAGACATGAATAGTTACGACCAATTCTGCATGAGAGCTCCCTCTTGCCATTTAGTCAGAGCAGGACAGATTCCTGCTGTTACAAGAATCCTCTGCAACCACTTTACCTCCTACTTCTTCATTATCCCACATGCAGTGACAGAACCAGCTATGAGGAAGAGGACAAGCTACCACTTCTTCATGTACATGACCAAAACGGAAAGGACCTACAAGGACACAGGCAGGCAGGGCAGCAGGGTCCAGCCCATGCCTACAACTTTAATGGGCTTCAGTGGTTGTCATAGAATCATAGAATGGTGTGGGTTAGAAGGAACCTTAAAGACCATCTAGTTCCAGCCCCCCCCCCCCCCCCCCCCCGGCACAGGTAGGCACACCTTCCACTAGACCAGGTTGCTGAAAGCCCCCTCCAACTCTTTCAGGGATGGAGAAGCCACAGCTTCTCTAGGCCTGTATTTTCTGCCATGGACAAGCCTGCCCTACTGGAGTGAGTGAGCTCACAACATGTTTTTTCTAAGGTTAGCACAGTGCGTGTATTATTTACTGGTCAAGAAGGTCCTGAGCAAGAGTTTGAGAAGTACAAAGTGTGGTGATGCACATCTACCTAGTATGTATTCTTTCTTGCCTTTCATAAACCTATGATGGCTGTCAGATTTTCTCCATTTATTTGTCCTTTAACATCTCATCTAACTTGCCAGTTTGGGTGTCCCATTCTGCATCCTGGAAGGCATTTGTCTCAGGATAAATGTTGCACATACTGATAAGACGAAACAGTTTGTCTTAAATTACCTCCCCGATTGGACCACATATTTTACAACCTCAGGAATCCTGATTTTCTAATAAGGACCCACTAGTTGATTGTGGTTAAAAACCTGTTAGGGTTTTACTGATGATTTAGAAAACAAATCAAAAAATCCCAACTTTAAGAGTTCCCTGTGGAAGTTTATTACTTTACAGTTTAATAAATACTGAAGTGTTTCTTTTAACCTAATTTAAACAATAAGATATGTATATTAAAATATTTACAAAGTACATGTAGCAATTGTCCCAGTAACATTAGCACAAATGTCTGTTGCAATCCAGCATAGAATATGTGGACATAACAATTAGGAACCATCTGGTGACCTGGCATTTGCTGGTACAGGAATGAAATTTCAATTAAGTTTTATTATCAGAAAGTGTAAGTGACAGGTCCCACTTGAAACCCCAGAGCCAGTAAAATGCCCAAATAAAGAGAAGGATGTCCCCCACTTAATGGGTTGGATCACACTGCTTGATTACATACTTTGTAAGTAATGTGCTCCTTTCCCATGGTCTTGGGCACAGATTGCTCATGCAGTTGGATTTTTAAGAACTGGCCATATGGCAGGTAAATTGGGAATCACACTGCAATTTACGGAGAACAGGGAAGTACAATGGATGAGTCAATAATTTCCCAAGGTTGACAAGCCAGGATTGCATCTTGTGCAAGATAAAAAGAAACTGAAAAAAAGTTTGTGCAAGGTAGCACTGCAGCTATCTGGGTTTACCTGGAGCCTTGAAACAAACTGCCAGAAAACTTCTGTCCTACCCCAGTGCTCACCTTACAGTTAGACAGTGATTCAGGTGGTGGTCTTCAAGGTCTGAGAAGAAAATCAGCCCATCAGCACTAGATGAACAAGTCCTAGATTCCCTGTCCTCTCTCAGCCACTGACAGCTGTTATTGCTATCATTGTTTTCTTTAATATTTGGTATATAGCACTAAGGGTCTGTCAAAAAAATAATCAGCCACCTCATCCAAAAATGCTTCATCTTTTCTTCAGTGGAGTTATAGTTCTAGTTCCATTAAAGAAATCAACGCTGCAGCTACTGACCCATGGAAGTTATTATAGATCTCAATTTTGTAGTCAAGAAACCAATCTGCAATAATATCACAGCGTCTGGAGAAGGCCTTTTCTGCATCAGCCAGTCTCCAGTTCTCTAAATCAGAATCAGAATTTACAAATAGGAAAATTAAATCCAGATTGTGACCTACTGCACTTTGAGTTCATTCAAGAGGAATTCCACAGACCCACACTGCTGAAGAGCATTACAACCTCAATCTCTGGAGAATTTCTCCAGTGCGCATTCACAAATACGTGGAAACACTTGACTTTGCAAAATTAACCATTAACCTTAAAGTACCCACCAGCTTAAGAAGGAAAGTAGAGGATTCCTTTATACATTCATTTTTAAGCTTCAGCAATTTTTTCGCAAAGGTGACTGCACAGACAGAAATAATTACCATCCACTACACAAACAAACCATTACAGCCTTTAGATTAAGCTTCATTGCACAAGTATAAGATTGGTTATTGTTTATATTTTTACTTTTGGGGCACTTTGTAACAAGTGATGTATTTTTCACTCATAAAATTATTTCTCACAAGGCCCTACACTGAGTAAGGCAGCAAGCCCTGTACAAGCAGAACCTGTCCTCAGTGTTGAAAAACCCCTAACAAAAATTGACTCTACTCCTAAATTCAAGCAAATATCAGCAGCATAATCCTGTTCTCAGAGTAAGCTCTGCTTGGAAACTAAATGGCCAAAACGCTCCCAAGGGCAGCAATTAGTATTTTAGCCAGTGGATCATTTGGGGAGACTCTTGTAAATTTAATGAATTCTCTAGTAGTGAATCCATCATAGTCACTAATATGCTGGCAACACTGCTACTGATAATGTTGCAAATACATTATAAGCCCTCCTTTATTGCCTTAAATTTTAATTTAATGAATTCTGCATGTGAATTCTTCTCAGATGATGATACTTTGTGCTAATGCAATCATTGATGGGCCGTTTGGGAGCATAACAAGGATGAGCTTGGTACATTTGGCAGGATGTCACTGGGAAGGCAAGGGGTTTCTCACCCAAACTTTTGTTCTTTATCTCTTACCTCCCTAATACTTGTGCCTGTAAACTAGAACATAATGAGGTCTACCCCTTCTGGGCTTCATTTTATGGATTAGAAAAAAGCACAGGGGAGTGGTCTGAGTGAATACTCAGGCTCCCTATGTATTCAGCCAGCTTTCAGACATGAATGTGGAAGTGCTGAATTCAGCAGTGACATTACAGAACTACAGACAATAGTGCTTGAAGGACTGAAGACTTCATCTAACCCATCTCCTTGCCCTTAGGCAAAAAAATCAACTTGTAACGGTATCAGTCCTGACAGATTTTTGTCTAGCTCATTTTTTTTAAAAACCCCAGTAAGACAGATGATGCATCTTCCCCAGGCAACATGTTTCAGGGCTTTATTATCCTGAACGTTAAAAGTTTTTCTCAGTGTCAAGCCTCCATGTCCCGTGATACGGAAGTCCACTCTTTCCCATCTTACACACTACAGACAAAGAGGACAGATTATTCCCCTGCCCTCTCTTTGTACTTAAGACTTGGGGTTTTTTACCTCTGGACTAAGCAAACAGTGGTCTTTCAGCCTTTCCTCACAGGCCACTGGCCATTCTTGTTGCTTTCTGATCACAGCTGTATGCATCTTCCTTGACATGCAGTACCCTTAGCTATACATGGTCACTCCAGTGGAAGCTTCCCTAGGACCTAACAGATTAGAAGAACTACCTCACACACCTTTCAGTCTCAACCTGTTTACCATGTGAGTACTGTGAGTGTAATACACATCCTTCCCCTTCCATCAATTAGCTGTTAATGAAGATACTGAGTATGTCCAGAGTCATAACAGACCCTTACAATGCCTCACTACTGCTTATGTCCATTTGGGCAGTGACCCATGGAGAGCTATGCACTGGGAACACAAAGCCACATACCGCATGAGAAATTTCACTTCCAAAGCATGTTCTCTAGCTTATCTGCAGGCATGTTAGAGCATCCTAATGTCAGGACTTGTGACATCTATTGATTCTCCCCTATCCAAACAGCCTGTTACATGGTTGTAGGAAAAAACAGATTAGTCTGATATAATTTGTTCTTGACATGCTGGATATTACTCATTTCCTTGTTAACTTCCAGGCACTTACAGAATGTTTATGTGATTGTTACAGCATTTTTCCTCTTGGATTTCAAAAGGAAAACAGTCAGGCAACATGCAGGTAATCAGTAGTAAGGACAGTCTGTCCAGGAAAACAAACAATGAATAAGGGAACACAACATATTTCAGTCTATAAGCCACCAAAACGCTAATAGATTAAAGTGCAGCTGAATAGGAGAAAAAAAGGCTTTAAAGTGAGACTAAAGAAATCCTTTATGTTCCTCACTCATCTTTACTCATTGTTAAGGTAGAACTACACAGAAACTTTGTAATGATAGCATTAAGCCATAACAGTATGCTCAGACTCATTCAACTCCCTTAATAACTTTGCCTTAAGAGGATAACTGAACTATTACAAAACTACACTAACAAGACAAGATGTTCTAAAGAGAAGTAGATATGAGTCATGAACAGAAGTTGTATTTCCACTAAGTAGAAATTGCATTTCTGTGTAGGTTGGAAACGACTTACAGTATAGAGTTCTCACCATCAGTGCTTAGGAAGAAGTTTCCTTCCAAGTGTAATCAGGAAGAGGATTACTGTCATCTACAAAGCATCAGGCACCAGATCTTGCTTGTGGCAGGAGAGCTCAGAAAGAAATTCAGATGCTTACAGGGACATAGTACTTGGGCTATGTCAAAAATGATAAAACTAAGCAGGGCCAGAGCACAGACCTATGCCCTGGTAAATGAGCAACCATGCTGTTTAAGAGGCTGCACCTCACCAGGTGGGCTTTAGTTGCACGGAGCCCTGTCCCACATGTGCAGGCTTGGTTTGGAGAACAGCATGGTCTGGGGACATAGAGCAGGTAAGACTGTCCCTGTCTAGAAGGAAAAGAATGTATTGATATTGAAATGATCACAACTCTGCCACTTGATGATGGGCTGAAAGATAGATTTTGGCCTGATGTATTTACTGTTATACATGTAGCCTTGAAGATCAGCCTGGAAACAGAAAAGGTTTCCCAGAGCTGTGTAAAGAGCCTTACAGAGAATCTGTAATAAGCTAAGAGCATGCCTCTACCCAGTCCCTCAGTGCCATATTGTTTGTGTTGTATCTTAGGCTTAACCTGGAAGCAGTTTGCCCTCTGCTAACCAACCACATCCAGAGGCCATGCTAGGCATCCAGTGGTTCATACGGAAAGCACAGGGAAAAGGACCTGAAACCCTGCAAGCCTTGCCCCATGGATCCTAGTGCGTGCCTGGGTAGAAAAGACCAGCTCCCTTTTTTTCCTACCCAAGAACTGCATATCCCTCTTTAGTTTATGGGAGATTCCAATCTGCAGTCCAGGAGAGATATGTATAAGCTCCTTTTCCCTAAGGAAAGGCGTAATGTTGAAGTGGTCTTTTTTTCCCAAATGACAGGACCCCTCCAAATCCCAGCACTTATGATAGTCTTGAATTTAATTGGAAAAGCAGAGATACTGCAGGTCTTCAAGTAAACTCCAAGAATAAAGCAGAAAGTGAAGCCAAAATGTGCTTTCATGCCTCCATATCCTACTACATCCAATCTTTACTTCCTTTTTGGACCTGAGATCTCCAGAACTTCACTCAAGCCAGGAAACCAATCATGGCTTTAAACTTCCCTCCCTATTTCCTTCCACTAGTGCATCCCTTGATTACATTTCACCTTCCTACCAACATTTAAGCATTCTCTTTTCAACTTTGCACAAGCTCTTTCTGAATTTTCACAGCTGGACTTGGATTATATTTCCCCCGAATAAAAAGCTGCATCATCCTTTCCTCCTTTAATTTTTAATACTGTTTGGATTTAAGGCTGCACTGAGTCACACACTTCATGCAAAAGACAGACACTTTGCAAAACTTGTGAGTTTTCCATTCATTCATTTTCACAATTCAGTCAGCACTTTCATACCTACAAAATCTTTTTTAAAGAAAACATATTTTCAGTTTATTGTTATCTGACGAGTACTGTGTATTGAGCACCAGTATGAATAAAGCTGAGTGACAGACAACTTGATCAAAGGAGTCCTGGTTTTGTCTGAGATAGAGTTAATTTTCTTCCTAGTGGAAGAAAACGTGGTTAAACCAAGACAAAAGGCGAAAGTTCAGTCTCACATCTCGGCAAACACTGGTGGAATCTATAACATCTAGAAGAAGACTCTCTGGAGAGTCTTAGGAGAGAGTTATTTCAAGAAATGTTTTCTTAAATAATACCAAATTTAAACAGTAATATTGGTAAGAAAAGCATATGGCATATCACAGATGGACCAACATTTTCATTTCAGTAAAGGAAGACAGAAGCATAACTGGAGAAACAGCTTTAAAAGCTATGAACATTAAAAGCAGCAGCAGAATTTCTAAAGCCAGAAGACAGCTACAGCATGCTTCATTGCTTATGCATGACTCCAGCTTTAGTGTGCTTAATAAATCATTCTGAACCTCGTGTTCATACTGGGATTTTAAAACACCTATCAAACAGACAGTTCTTTAACTTCTGCATTTAGAATTAATTTAGGTTTAACTAACCAAAATGTATCCTTTAAATACACACTTAAACATGTAACTATCAGAGTAGGAACTGCTATTTTTAATTTGAAATTTATCCCACAACCATATCAGTCCATTCCTATTTCTCAAGGGAAGAAGACAGTACCATAAATGTACTTTGCATTTTCTGATGCAGTTTGATTTTGCTGTTCATGGATAATCATTAGATGTGATGCAAGAGCTTAATATGTTTTTTCTAACACTTTCCCTATAGAAAGCTATTTCACAGCTACTAGGGTAGCACAGAATACATTTATTGGTTAATGCTCTTTTTTTGCATGGTCCATGATATAATTCTAACTTTTGAACTCTAAACTTGGTTTCTGTTCTCAAAAGGATAAAGTACAATGAGCCAAGTCTGAAGTGGCTTTACTCAAGTCGTTTGGTATTTCAGTAACAATTGCTCTAAGCATGGATCTGGAGCATTTAATAGAGTTCCTGTTACATTATTCAGGCTTGAATCTATTATCAAAAGGTGAATTTGTAACTTGTAAACAAAAGAAAAAATTACTAAGTCAGATTTCCCAAGAGCTTGGACTGGAGGCTTCATGGCAGGAGCAAGAGCTTTGCCTTCTGTGTTACTGTCCCTTAGGCAAAAGAGATGGGTTGCGTGCTTTTACAGTGTGGAGATATGTTCATTTGATATTGACTTTTAGCTGGAACCTTTCAGATTTAACAAGATGCAACTATGAATTCCATGAGTAAATCGTTACTCAGAGCAAGCAGAAAGGGAGGGAGGTGCAGACAGATCTCAGTGTTACAGATTGGCAACAACAAGGAGAATCTGTTATCTTACTAAATACATTTAATAAGCATATTTTTTGAGTCAGCTATTCTTAGATTGATTTTCTTTGGATGCACCACATATAAAGGTGTTAGCCCTCAGAGCATAAAATTCAAGAGTAAGAAGCTTTAAATTATAGAAGAGATCTCCCTTCAACAGAGGGCAAACTGGAGAATTTATCACAGAGCCAGGGCACAATAAATCCTGTCTTTCAAAGATAAGCTGAAAAGATCTTTCCATTGTGAACAAAGCACTTAGTTGAATTATGATATGCTAAGTTTTAAAAGCTGTTTTATCTATGACTTTACAGAATGTCTGTACTGGGTATAACTAAAGGTCCAGTAAAAATTATGGGAAGGGCAAATGTACAGTAGCCCTTCCTTACTGAACTCACAGCTTTTGCTGGATGCACTGTCCCAGTGACGCATCCTTGACAACATGCTGATGATCCCCACAGTGCTAAAGTAATCACTGCAGTCAGCTGCATCCCAGACACCCTTGTTCTCTATCCTTTTATCCTGTGGGAAAGCACACATGGGGCTCTCTCAGATCATTCTGACTTCCATTATTTTCCAAGGGCTTGTGGTGGAAACGTCTCTTCTTCAAGAGGAGAGATGGAGAAAGCAAAGGGTCATTCATGACACGCACCTTAGTTACAATTTCAGAAAAGATATCAGAACAGGCTAACTTGATTTGTAACACTGGAGATGCTTTTAGGCTGACCCGATGGTCAAGACCTCCCAGATCAACTAAGAATGATTATAAATTTAACTTAGGTTATTTTTATATGATAGCTACTGTTCTCAGCAGCCTACACATATGGTTAATCAGTCTTTATTTCCAGTGCCACTGCAGTGAACTTTGGAGCTTGAGAACACCATACAGATGAATACCAGATGAACATAAAGATAGGTTGGGGGCCTATAAGTAGCATCTCTTTCTGCACACTTGGCTGATCAAGGATGGCACCCTGTCTCTGAGGTGCCAAAAGCATTGGGCACAGTTAGTGTTATTTTTCTAAAAGACTGATTTTCTTGGTCCCTACACTGGCATTGCCAATGTTGTAAAGGCAAAAAGGAGCGCTGCTTCTCCACAAGCTGCAATGAAAAAGCACATGAAGAGCTGGAGTTACTGACAGTGTGCTGGAAGAACTCTGGTTTTAAAATGGCTGCTGGTGACAGGAAGGCCTCCTGTTCCACAATGCCCCAACCTGCTGGGAAGTTATGAAAGACTGTGAAATGTTACAATACTAACTGAAGGGCAAAACTAGGCCTTTAAAATATCTTCACTTTTCTCTGTTGTTTAGCACTGGTTCTACAAATAGGCAGAATATATAATTTTACCAGGCTCTTCTAGCCTCCTGTACTCCCTCAGGCATAGAAAGGAGGACATTTGTTTTTCTCTTACATAACTCTGAGTTCAGAAACAATACAGTTTATTCACCAGTGTCAAGTTTTGAGCTTTTTCGTCTTCACAATACATTTTCAAATAATAAATATTCATTTACTGACCCAGAAAATCTGACTTTTTGCAGGCTTTCTCACTCATGGCAATAAAACTAAATACTGCATTTTCATCTGGGTATTCTCCACCTGCCAATATCCATCCTCCTTTAAAAATGCTACTGGTAAAAATACTTACAATACAAAAGTAGTCCCCAGAATAATCCAAACCCTTGTGTAACCTGCAACAAACCAAGGGAAAGGAATTAGACCACAAGGAACAAGAACAGGGTGATGGGAAAACCTTTCTCTGGGCAAATGCTCCAAGTTGTTACTGAGGCTCAAGGGTTTCACACTTACTCATAAATTATATGCAGTCATCCAGGTAAGCAGAGTAGACAGAAACCAGACACTTTAATAACTTCCTTTCAAACCCAACCCTGCCAAACAGCAGGGAGAGATCAGCTCTAGCATAACTTTTTAAGTCTCCTCCAGTTCCCTCAGTACATGTAAATAAACAGCCTAAGACCTAGAGAAACATCCACTAACCCTCCATGCCAGTGGCCCATCAGTCCACCTTCACTCTGAGCAGTGATTTCTTCCCTGGGCTTTGACTGTCACCAGAGGGACAAGCAAGGATATGGCTGTAGCTCAACACAGCCATGGAGAGCTAGAGACCAGCACAGCTGCAACATCACTAGAGAAGGGCCTGACAACCCAAAGGGATGAAGTAGGGCCATGGGCAGGGTGGTCCCAGGTAGGGCTTATCAGGGCCGTTAAGGCCTGTGGGTGCCTCCAGGCGATGACACTCTTCTAGATACCTTTATTCAGTACAACAGATCTTACCACCGCAGAGACAGCTCATGTCAAATTCAGAGCTAGATTTTGATGTAGGTCTTCCAAAGACCCACAGCCTTTCAAGATGAGATTGCCTAAGGGGTTTCAGGGCTATGTCCCAATCCACACAGCTCTCCCCAGCATGAGATGCCCTCAGGCATGTCATAGGGAGCAGCTGTGGATCCTTCTTCCTCATACAAAGCCACCTGTGGCTGCATTCACTCCTGGCCTTTCCTTGCCTGCTCTGGAGAACGGAGCCAGCACACAAATCCCCCTTCTCCCCCTTGTAGCTGGGGTTGGGGTCTAATGTGGCACACAAACCGCAGGCACTTGTAAAGGTACAACAGTGCTGACCCTTGTAATAACTGTCTACACATTAACTCCCTCTGTTTCATCACCACAGTATTTGGCATACTTCGTTAAGCACCTACTTTTCCCATAGCTTCCCACAAACCCAAGCAGGGGAACAACAATGACGGTAGCCATTTGCCATCTAATGGCATGGGGAGGGGTTCCTACAAATACAGTTTACCTAAATGCCATCTGCTCTCCCACGCAGTCAGGAATGTTTTTCTTGGGTAAGGAGTTATCCTGGATCTAGTTTATGTAACCCTCTGAGGCACATTAAGCCCAAAGCCTAATTGTTTTTGAGATGAAGATGTATTGTTCAGACAACGAGAGTCTAAAATTATATGTTCTGAAATGTAGTTGTGGATTATTACCAAAAAATAAAAAGGAGTTAAAAAAAAAACCCACTCCTCTTTTCTCCTGCCTTTGCCTCTGCCTGAACTCCCCGTTTGTTTGTGCTAGCTCTCTTGTTTATAGCCAATGTGGGTCTCACACTGTGTTATCCCAAGATGCAGTAATAATTTCAAAGCACTCTGTTCTTCCATGTATTCCTCAGCCTTGTTAGAAGAGCGCTATCAATCATGTAACAATCCCGTATGTCTCCAAACTGAAGAGGCTGTCACTCCCTCCAGAAGCATCTTCCCAAAGGCTTTTGGGTGAGCCTGCCCATTCTCATCATGCCTGCCTCTGCTGACCCTGGAATATGTACAGATTGTGCTGACTTTCTAAAAGAAATGACTGCAGGTGGCTAGCTCTTTGTTTATTCTGGCAAGGCTGAAAATAGCAACTGCTAACAAATATTTTGCCCTTCACAAGACTTCTCACAGAGATGCAGCTGTTATCTCATCTAGTAAAAGTGCCAGCCCTAAGGGGAAAACAGACACTTAATTAGGTTAAGATAAGCTTCTAAAAGGTGACTGTCTAAAATTAATACCCATAATGCTGTGTGATCCTTAAACTGAATCCTCACTCATGCAGTAGGGAACAATTATTTCAAGCTTTTTCCCCCATACTTGTCTCTCATGGGTTGATGGCTCCGTTTAATCATCAAAAGCAGCATGTAAGAAACAACAGTATGGTGCTGTTGAGGTGGACAGGCCCCCAGGACATAACCTTAAGCTTCTGGGGAATAGATAACCTTCTGGATTTCTGAATTTGCAAACCTCTCAAGGCAAAGTTAATCCACAGAGGGTCTACTGCAGGTTTTACAATGAGACCAATGTGCTATGTAGAACTTCGGGATTTTTGTCTGCACCCTGTGAAAATTCACACAACAAATGGTGGAACCTGAGAAACCTTTTCCCCAGTAAATTTTAGCACCCTAATATGAGAACTTGTAATTAGGGACTCATTAGTTAGTGCTAAATTTGCAAGGAACAAATTCAGGTCAGATTCAATTATTAATACACATTCCAAAATATATGGGGCTTTGGACAAATAGCCTCCGAAGTTAGATAAGGAATGTTATATTCAGAGCCTTTACCATCCATACCAAAAGGAAAAGTTGTTCAAGGACATTGCTATTTTCATAAAATAGCATTAAAATAGTACTAATACAGAACACAACTTGGTTTGGAAATTGAGCCATGTACGAGAGCTTCACCAAAGAACAGTCCACAGTGTCTATGGGAAAATCTCCAACAGAGAGGCTAAGCAAAAGGTCATATTGGAACATTTATAACAGCTTAGTCTGAAGGATCACAAAGCTCCAGGTACAATCCATTAATCCATTTTTGCAACACCCCATCATCCCTTTTTATAGATATTCAAGAGGAGAGACATAAATCATGGGCCTTCTGACTTCTGACTATGTCTGTTCTGAAGGCTTGGAAGCTTGCCTCAAAAGTTTATGAGGACAACCAGGGTGGTCTGTCAAGACTGTGTTTCCCTGCTCACAAATATGAAGCTATTTTTAAAATTATGGGGTACTACAGTCTGGTTAAGAGGCAAAAGGGATTAAGCCTGATTTAAAACACTTGAGGCTAAATAATGTTTGATATTTAAAGAGAAATACTTTCCTGGGATTTCATACAGGGCATGTCAGTTATATCTGCAGTTTCACATAAGCACATAGACACACACTCAATAACTTATTGCAATTAAATACGCCAAGTCCTTACAACAATGTCAATGTAAATGTAAAGGAGACTATAACCAAGAAGTTCTGGGTTGGTAAGATTATTTTTAACAGTTTTGCCTATTAATGAGTATGTAGGGAGAAGATTAGAAAGCTAAGAACCTGCATCAAATAACAGCTCAACATTCAGCTCCCAGTTTTGACTGTCATCTTGTTTTTCTTCAAACTTGCAGACTTGTGTGCCCCACTGTTCCTCAGGCAAATGCTTACTGCAATAAAGATGGAAATATCCCCTTGCCACTGCCCCATGCAGTATAAGGAAATAAAAGAAATCACCTTCCTTTCTGTGTGTAGATTCCGGTCCCTGAACATTTTGATAGATAAAACAACAATAAAATTCAGATTCATCAAATAAATCATTAAAATCCTACAGCTTCTTCCTTCTCAGCAGGGGAAGAAAATCAGTCTGAAAATAGGCACTGTTATGGAAGATCCCAGGGTAAATATAGCAGCTTGTCGTCCAGAGAAGTTTTTGTTATGTGCCCTAGGCTATGGCTCTGCTTTTTCTATGAAAAGCATGCAATAGAAAACACCCAGACAAGCAGTTAGGATCTAGGGCCCTGTATTACAGAAGGGTAATGTGCATCATGACTATCCCTTTTCTAACACTACAGCTCAGTCATCAGCAAGGAAGAAGCTGTGGCTCACAGCTCCCTCATGCCAAAAGCAACACCGGTGGGTCGCTCTACAGACTTAGCTTACACTGGATGATAGCTTAGGGACAGGAACTCTCTTGACTGGTTTCTACTGCTTTTGCAGATAGCAACCCACAAGTGTTTCAGTTGCTCCAGCTTACTCTCTTCATTTCACAATGCTGTCATTCATGACTGGTTGGTATCCAGAGTTCCCACTTGTAAGGCAGTACAAAATAACAAACAAGGGCTGTTTCAGGGGTCCTAAGTGGACTGGCTGCCAGGCACATTGAGCCCACCCTAAGAGTTCCATTTAAGAGGAACAACAAAGCTCCAAGCATATTCCATGCTGAGCACACAAGGGAAATAACCCCAGTGCTTCAAGAGACTAATACAGCTGCAAAGGCTTCTGTGCCCAAGGACAGACAGGTCTCAATGTTATAACTCCTCAGAGAGCTAGGCAGAACCTATCTGTTTCAGTTTTTAAGGATATAGCTTGGAGAAGTCACCATGTCACAGAATCTGAAAAATTCATAGCAAATAGTGCGTCAATAGTACTTTATCTATGACTGCCGGGGGGTGGGGTGGAAAATAAGTAAAGGGAGAGCCTGAAGATGGTATGCAAAAGAGTAATCTCTGCTAAATCTTGTCTGTAAAATACACATCGCTGAGGTCAGCTGACAACCTCAGTCACAAACCTTACTGAGCCTTTTCCCAAAACCCTACCAAATTTCAGACTTCACAGTGAGATCAGCTGAACTTTGATTTCTAGTTTTTGGCACAATTATTGGGGAGCTTTAGATCTCAAATGCCAAATAATTATTCTTTCAAGATAAAATGTAAAAAGGATCATAATCATTCATGTTGCATAAGTACAGAAATGGCTGGAGTTATGACAGGGAGCAGTCTGACCCACTGTCTTCCAGCCTTAAATTAATTACATAAAGGAAATTTACCATTTTTAATACTTTACTTTTACAGGTCATTAAATAGCAATGTAATTGCTGTACTGTTTCATTTCTAGAACATGAATTCTAATTAATATCATTTCAGTAAGTTTATTTAATATGGTAATAGCTTCAGAATAGCTTAATTGTTGTCATTATAGAGCACCTGCAGATGTTCAACCAATCAGCTCATTATCTGACCATGCTCATGTACCCATACATAGACAGACCTTTGCCTGCAGAAGGAGTAATGAAATGCTTACAGCATTACTACTGGAATAAGCTTTGCCTTTTCTAATGGGGAAAGCTCTAAAGGGAAGGAGGTAATGGTAGCTGTATAGGAGATATTTTTTTGACATCACTGACATTCTAGGAACTGGAACTATCTCCCAGTGTCTGCAAAGAGAACGTGCTGTCCTACCCTGCCTTCCACCTGCATGGCTCTTACAACTGTTCAAATTCAGCTTCATGTTGCAGATGCCCACAGGCTCTGTGCAAGTCAACTCTGGGCCATTCCTAAATCATTTTAAGCACTTTCTTATGTGGAATAACCAGATGGCACTATTGTTGCTCCAATAAAAGGTGCTTATTTAGATTAAAACCCCACTTTGTTTCTGGAGACATAGGAGAAAGGGAGAAACTGACAAATATCCTTTATAATTTCAACTCCTCTCATAAAGAAACCCTTTTTTTAAGGTGTTACAGCAGTGTCAGAATATTTGAACTATTGGCCTGTGGTTTTTTCAGTTTTTGCCTTCCTAAAGACTGGTATTTTCTTTAGGACTTGTATACTTTCAAGTGGACCCTTGGAACTTAAAAAGACAATAATAATGAAGAATATAAGTTTCATGGAAGTAAAATACTATTTCCAATATGAAGGTAAGAAAGCAGAGGCAAACAGAGTGAAGTGACTTTCTACAGTCCCTTTAGTTAGGAAATAACATATGTAACGACCTGGAATCAAATTAAAATTGAGGTGGGTCTGGAGCTTGTCTTATTCAACACTCCACTACCTGCAAGGACACCTTCAAAGTGATAGCGGGTTGCTTAGGGCTTTGTCCAGCCAGACTTTTTATACCTCCAAGGATGGAGATCCCACTTTCCTTGAGCAATGTGTCCGCATGCTGCATCCTTCTGGATGTTTATCCCTGTACTGAGCTGGTGTTTTTGTCATTGTAGTGTGTGATTGATGCCACTGTGTGCCCATCACTGTGCACCTCTGGGAAGAGCCTGGCTCCATCTCCTCAGCCCTACTTGCTGGAGGCAGAAATCAGATCTTCCTGAGTTTCTTCCAGGCCAAACAAAGTCCCTCCATCTCACCATGCGCTGAAATTGTTTCCAGTTAGAAGCAAGTGTGCTTTTATTCTTGGCTAGAGTTATTCAGATTTGCCCATCCTTGTTTCCACATCAGGGATGGTAGCTTTTCAGGACTGGCATACAAGACTGTACTTTGCTTTCCTAAATTAGAGACTCTGTGTGCTGGTAGGAAGCCAGCAGGAGATGCTTCCTCTTTGGTGGGTAAGACAGTGTCAATCAGCCTACATGTAGTACCATGCTTCTGTGTGAACGAGTGGCTCCTGGCAAGTGTAGGTCCTGGGGCTCCTCTTGTTCACAAATGCTGTCTTTCCCAAAATGCTGCAGGCCCCAGCTCTTTTCTCTGCTTGGAAAGCTGCCTGCAGTTTGTGCTGCCTGAGCTGCCTCGGTCATAATGACTCCAATAGATGTAGCCTTATTTCCAAAGCATGCTGCTGTTATGAAAAGCATGAAAGGAGTGTTCATGTCTTTTTGAAAGGCAATGGGTGTTCTTTACAATTTATTCAGGTTCTTACTCTGCAAGTTAATTAATAGAAGCTCTACCCTGACAGCCTCTAAAAAAGAAGGAGGACGGATGACCTTGGTTGCATGCACTGTAAGTTTCTGTAGAACAAGAAACATTATAGCATCACTTTAAGGAGAGACGAGGCAAATTTCTGGCAACGGAACAAGCCTGAGTAAAACAAGCTGAATTTGCCTTGCAATCTTCTCTCCTCAGTATCAGATATGATTTTGCTCTTACATTTGTTCAAATACAGTAAAGTAACAACAAAATTCAGCAAAGGATAGGCCCTTAATTCACAGCTAGGTAAATGTGCCCTTTATTCTGCTTCAGTACAGATCATCCTTATCTATATATATGACATGCAGGTTCAGTAAGTCCAGGGACCATTGTGCAGCAGAACTGTAAAAGAACATTCATTCTGGTTTAGTTTTGTAATTAATCTGAGGTCCTTGGATCTAATCCAAGGCCATCTCAGTCTCTAAGCTTTTAGAAGAGTTGTTCCTATTTTATGCCAGCATGTGTTAAAGAAAATATTGGCCTCTTTTCCTGGAGCTGGACTTGTGCAATGCTTACATGTTAAAAGAATCCCACAGAGACCCCCACAGCTGCTTTGATTGCAAAAAGCCAAATGTTCCTATCTACCACACAGCAATGAACGGAGAAAAGCGCTCTGCAAACTGGAAGACAAGATGAAAGCATAGATGAGATGGAAGAGAACTTTGCCCCATATTCCTGGTGAGTTTGCAGGGTATCTTCCATAGCATCATTGCAAAGTTTGGTATCTGCAAGGTTCAGAGGAGCCAGTGAGCAGTCACTGGAAAGGGCATAACCCTTAATGACCAGCATGTATTTCAGTCAAAGTTAATGCTGCTTGCAGCAATGTTAGCAGCTCCTCTGTACATCTGCAGTTGCCCATCTGCAGCAGAGCAGCTCTGGCAGGAGGGACTTTTAAGGGCAGGGCTGTCACTTCCTGGGGTAGTGAGCAACAGTGAACCAGTTCTGTTGCCACAATGGAAATACTGCTCTACTGAATCTAGCTTCAACAGGGCCCTCAAGACAAGAAGAGCCTGTGCAAGGTTAAATGGCTGTAGGGAGGTGAAGTCTCCAAAGCAGCCACAGTCCATGCTGCATACCATAGCCTTTCATTTCTTGCTGCAGTGAAGTCTCAAATTTGCAGTATACAGCATATTTGTGGAAGGCTGTCTGTATCCCTCATGCTACCACAAACCTCTTCTCTCTCCAGGAAGGTGATCTGGGTTTATGTCAGCTCACACAGCATTTCAGGTAGTTTCTCCTTTCTACAAAAGAAAGGAGGCTTTTCACCAAGATGAGCAGGAAGTAGCACAGAAGCAGCGAAATGACTCCTCACAGTTTCACAGGTGCTGAAGTCTGACCAGCTTTTGGCTGACAACTAGGGAAAAGATGAGAGATACTCTTTCTTTGCCTCCATTTGCGCTTAGGAAAGATCTTGAAAGATCTAACTTCAGTGAGACTGGCAAATTGAAGGAGACACAGGAGGTAGAAAAAAGATGACCCCAAACTGACAGTTCATTCTCTCCTCTGTGATTCATTCCAACTTACCCACCTGACCTGCAGACAACCCCTTCCAGGAAGAGGGGGAAAAATCCCTTTAAGGGACATTTTTCTCTGAATAGAGAATGCTCAGTCATCTAAGGTTTCCTGCCTCACTGTGTGTGAGACTGCGGTCCAGAATGGAAATAGGCCTGTCATGGCAGGGATGGTGAGTAGGGTAAGTTATCTGCTACTGAAAAAAATGGTATCTCAAAATGAAGAAAAAACAGAAACACATTAAAAGAAAAAAGGAATCTGCCAGCTCAGACATGAACACAAGAGATTGTCCTTCTCTGAGAAAAGTTACCTGTGTTGTGTCTGTTATCTCAGTAATGTCTGAACTATCTCAAAGGGAACACAGGAATGTTAGCATATAAATAAGAAAAGAACAAAATGGTAAAGCTTTGTGCGACAGAAATCAGAAACTGGGAGTTTTTCATACCAACACATAGTAGTGACGGTCCTTTGCAATAGCCCTGTTTGACATCAGCCCCTAGGTGTGGTCTCTCCTGGGTACATTCGCCAGGAGCTAGCTGGCCATGAAAGCTGTCAGGCTAACAGCCAAACAGACCTACCTCCACCACAGTGGCCTTTGGGGAGGTGGCTGGAGCTGGAAGAAATGCATGGAAGTGGAACTGTTCCTCCTTTTAGTTCATTAAAAAACCCAGAACAAACAAGAAGATGTTTTGCTTCCTCTCCCCTTCCTGGATATGGGAGGAGAGAAACAGAAAATAAAATCTAGTTCAAAAGGATAACAGATTTTCAGCTCCAGTGAATCATCACTATCATGAATGTCATTATTCTTACTTAATGATGCATCTCAAAGAAACTACTAAGTGTGTACATTGCCTTCTCTTAGTGCACATCCATACATGGCAGAAAGTAGTGAATAATCTAACCAGTCTTCCTCAAATTTAGAAGCTTGGTATTTAGAAAACCTTGCAATACTCTGAGCTTATACACACAAGCTATAACATTTCTTGTACCATACTATATTTTGCTCCATCTTAACACAGTTCTGCAACAGTCAGCAAAGAGTCTATTCAGAGATCTTCCCAGTAACACATTTTCCAAACTAAATTCATTTTCCAGGGTAATTTTAAAAATAAGCTATATTCCAAGCTGTTAGAGGACTTTTTTCTTTGAATTAATTTCACTTTTTGTTCTCCAGCAGGAAGCCCCATTGCAGAGTATTCCCAAGACTCCTCATTTACATCCAAGATCCCAGCAACACTGCGGAACCTATACCTGAAGATGTGTGATACTGAATCACACCCCCAGCAGACTGACCTAACCTACATAAACGTATCACTAAAGGTAACTACTTCCATCTCCCATCTATCAGTCAGCACACAGAGGAAACATTAATCTTTAAGGCTCTCCATTTTTTTTCTTGAGAATAGTTCAGCAATTTGGATCTGCAGCAACACTCAAGTAGCTATGGAAAGATGCAAACATAGCTTAAGTAATCACTCAATTGCTAAGACTACTTTTTTTTTCTCATTCTCTAGTCAGTTCTCAAGCCCCCTTTAGTTGATGAAAATACAGTTGTCCCTTGGGATTTAGAATTACACCACATGGAACAGATGCACAAAAAATTCCTTAGCTGCTGGACTACATTGTCATACAAAGCACATGCCAATTCCCTGAACCACTGCTCAACTCTTAGACAAGCCATTTCTTTTTCTAACCATGATAACTCACTATGGTTAGTAAGTGATTCAAGTGGAGAGGAGCAAACACTGTGTCATGGCAGTGAGAAAAGCTAAATCTGTTCATCCCATGGCTGAATTTGCCCCTTTCTGCTACCAGGCAAGGGTGACAGATGAAACACTGTGTTAACTTGATGTAATTAAAAGATAGACCTGGGAGGGGACAGTACAAGCGACAGCTGTCAAAACATAGTTCAGGCACAATATTTAAGCCTCTTATCAGTGTTTATTCATTCAAAGGTTGTTCTAGTAGAGAAGAGCTTGTGTACAGATGCACATGCTTGTCTGTACTTGAGAAGACAAGCAGCCCTCACAGGCTTCTCATGGAGCTGTGCAACTCTTTGGTTCTGGTTGCTAACACACCAGCTCAGTACTTTGTGTCTAAGCGTACCTCCAGTCAGTGTTTTCTGTTATGCATCACAGAAGTGAATCCCAGAGATTCTTTCCTTGGTGGTCCTGTTTCTCCATCCCAGTGATACCCAATGGGCTTAACTCAGCAGAAATTGTCCCTTTAGATACTTTCAGCTTAGCCAGTTTCTGGCTTGACAGTGCTGCCTTTGTAGTTAAATAGAAGTACTACAAATGAAAAGTGTTTGGCTAGATTTTACTCTCTGTAGCAGGGATGGTCAGGGAAAACAGTGCCCTGTCTTACAATGATAGTTTAGCTGATTCCTTGGCAGCCTTCAATTGGCAAGATTCATCCCAGTTTCTTCAAGCATGGTTTCTTAAGTAGTACTGCAGGTTTTGATCCAAATTGAAAACGAGTCTTCTACACTTCAGCCCAAAGGAACAAATTCCAGTGCCTGAGCCATCTGTCTGGCTGTACTCACAGGGAATGCTTCCAGGTACCCTATGCAGCCTGATACAGAGAAGCTATACGTGATCCACTTGCAAATTGCATGTGGCTCAGCAACCACAGGTTTGCCATTCCTGTTACAGTACTGCTCTGTCACAAAAAAACCAAAGGTCATCCTTAGATGGGTGAAGCTAAATGTCATACTAAGCTATATATAAACAGATTAAAAGAAATTTATAAAACTTCTGCTCTGTGAAGTGCTGTAAGACATGGTCTGGATTAGTGCATCCAATTTTGGTAGTCCACTTCAAGGAAGAGATCTAGAGAAAGTGTGCAGCAGGGTATGATCAAAGGGATGGGAGAGATTTAATCTGTGAATGAGAAGGCAGAGGAAATTGTAAACTTCACGTACACTGCAAAGCAGGGGACTGACTCTTCCCGGTGCCTGTTGCAATAGGACAGCATTAATGGCTTCAGTGAACAAAGGAGATGCAAATGGGACGCTAGGAAAGCTTTCTAGTGGGAAGCTTAGTTCAGCACTCAAAGACTGCCTGAGGAGGATGTGGAGTCTCCATCAGTGGGGTTTTTTAAGAAGAGATTAGACAATCGTCAGGTCAGAATAGTTAGGGAGAGTGGCTTCAAGGAGTTCTCATAGTCTCCTACGATCCTGTTTTTACAGTTCAAGAAGAGATTCTTTTTTTGTTTGGTTTAGCTGCAACTGTCTGTTTCAGACTCCTGCTGGCAGGGATGGCATTTGAGAAAAGTTATGTGTAAAACGCTTCAAAATGGATGTTTCTGCATTTGCTTTGCATACTACTGTGATCACCGAACCCCCCCAAACTTTGATGTGTTAATCACCAAATAGTGTTTTTTTGTTTCAAAACCTGTGAATCTGTAGTGGAAGAAGGGATGGATGTTAGGCATAATGAAACCTTAATCCTAGAAGCTCCTGAGTGGTTTCCCTTTGATTTTGTAATCACAATAAGGTTTAGCCCCACATACATAAACACAAGTATGATACAAAAGGAATTAATTATATGCTTTTATAGCACAGAAAGTTCATTTGAGCACACAGCATTTATGGTTTTCCTCACAAAGATCTCAGTTCCATAAGTCTCGCTCATGCTGGTAAGCCCCTTAAAACTGAAGGTACATACCCCACAAAGGAAACAGCACAGCTTATCAGGAGTCAGGACTATGAGATTTGCAAGGCCAAGGCACCAGTTCATACCAGTAAACTACTTCTCTTGCTTGACATCCTTGTAACTACTGGCAGCTGGAAAAAGGAAGGTGTTATCTGGAATGAAAATCAGAGATTAGGCAAAATTTATTTTCCTGCTGCCAATGAAAACACCAACACAGGAGTCCATATTTAAAAAAAGAATGTGTCAATATGCGGATATGCATGTGTTATCTTTTAACACTGGGTGTTCCCTGCTGTTGTATGTAATTTGTAATAAAAATGATCTGTTGCCATCAATGACTTACGTATCCAGTCTTGCTTGTGCTCCACTGTTACATCTCACAGTTCCTATTTTCAAGGAAAATTTAACATTTTGATATGTATTTCTTAAGGAAAGCCCCTGCTGTACTTTTCCCTTAGCGTTTTATTTTCTTCTGAACTTTTGACCTAATTATATAGAGATTTTAGGTTACCATATTTAAAACATGTGTAAAGACAAAGTCTCAGCTGAACCTTTCTCATCATTCATTTCCTACATCTCTTCCCCTAGGCTCCACATTAGATTTCAGGGTTTAAATTTTTTGTACATGACAATACAAAGTGAGTCACTCTTTGGAAACTCTTCCTGTGATACAGGAGTTGTAGTGGTAGTGTGATGTGCCTTCACAAAGCATGGACCAGGGGAATCTCTGTTTTATGATTCCCGTTTGCCCATGCAGCACACATTTCAGCACACATTATATGCTGAGCAAGAGATACTCTGGTCTTAAAATATAATTCCCACTTATAGCTGTGGGCATTAGATGAAATTAGCAGGTGGCAAAAAGTTCAAAGTAAATGAGAGCTTCTTGATACTATAATACACAGTTAAGCTGCAAAACATCTTAACAAAGGAACACATGTAAAAAATATATGTGTATTAAAAAAGGGCAAATTTGCAATGAAAAAATCTGTTAAGGACTCTTGACTACAAAGGAAGTGCCTTAGGAACACTGTCTTAGTGAGTCCCTGAGCAAAAAATACCTGGATCTTGGGAGAGTATCCTGGGGAGGGATCACTGCAGGCTTGCTCTGTTCTTATACTTCTTTCCAGGCTCCCCCATTTGGCTATCACTGGTGACAGGACAGTGATTAGGTGAACCTTTCTTCTGCCCTTGCATTTTCTTATGCAGAATTGCCTGCAGGTGATGATACGGGATGGACTCTGCGCCATGGTTTCTGCAACAGGCCTGCCTCACACAGTTTAACTTCAGACAGACAAACAGGTCTCTGCAGACCTATTTAAAACACAGTGCAGAGAAAAATCTAGTCCTTTCAGTTAGATGGCTGCCTACCCTCCTGATGCTTGTTTTTGACTCTCCTGCCTTCTCCTCTCTCTCTTACACAATGAATACTGGGGAACAAAAAGTGGAGCCAAAGCAAACGTCAACTTAGACCAAGAGTTTGGCATGGAAGACTTGACAGTGAGGCTTCTGAATTTGTGAGCAAACACCTACCAGATTTTCAAAAGCACTGGTGGGATGCCTGCTACCTCAGCCTACAAACAAGCCCAGCCTTGAGATGAGGAACCTGGTCCCTATCACTGGGGCAATGCTACATCACTTCCTTAGGAGATCAGTAGTGGAGAGTAGGCACCCACTTCATGAGCTAGAGGATATATATGAGCTCCAAATTGTTAACTCCAGAGATGAAAGCCAGTGAGAACAGGTAATGTAAGCGTCTGTTCCAAAGTCCATGAACTATGTTGTCTTTATCATGTTAGTGGAATTCGTTTGTCATATTATTCTGGGGATACTGTATTCAGCCTCAGAGCCCTGAGCCCTAGTCAAAGCATGCTATTTGGAAAAGCCAATTTCAAACCATTTCCTAAAGAACAAACTCTTATTTGTGCATATTTGCCCAGACTTAAAATGAATTCCCATATCTTGCAGACTTCACACAATTCATCAATTTCTCATGATCAGTCTGGGGAGGCGCAGAGGAAGGCTTATAGTACTTTCATGTTTTCTCATTAAAAAACACCCGTTGGTACGTTAATAAGACAAGAACATCTCAGCAGGACATAGAGTTATGTGACATTTCAAGGCTTTTGAAGAAAATGCACAGAAAGGAAGTGAACCCCAGCAGCCACAGCCAGCAAGAAAACCAGTAAATGAGCTTTTGGTGCAGAGAACAAAGAGGCAGGGAGCCAGGAATGGATAAAGAAAGTGAGATATGACAGAAAAGGGGAGATCATTCTGCCTGGGAGCCTCATTATTATTAACAGACTTGAAATAAGGAAAGACTTCAGAGGTCAAACTGTTCAGATGTGTCCACCTCCATTAGGCTAGGATAAAAACACAAAACCCCCCATTTGTCCTGTTCTTGTCAGTGTATTACACCCTGTACTGAGCCCCATTCTGAAAGGGCCGATCAAACTGGATACATTTATTGAGTGTATGGATTACATCCTGTTTATTTTTTAAGTTTTTGCTGCAGAGTAGGACAAAGATGGAGGAAACCATCTCTCATGATAGGCCTCTAGGAACTCCTAGATTTCCTTACAGGAAGGCAAACATATCGCATTTTTTTTTGCAGACATGCATGCCTCTCTTATTTGGATCTATCCATCTTCATGTGATTATCCTTCCCTTCTTTCAAACAACCTTCATCTGAGATCACACAAACCATGCCTTCATGGCTATCAGCAGTAAATCTTTCCCTTTGATGCTACTGCCATGTTGATCAGCATTTTACCACTGGGAGAAGCCATTAAGCCCACCAGACTGAGGGAGTGAAAAGCATCTGCAAATACTGGCTAGAAGTCTAAACACTGATTCTGGCTCATGCTCTGGAGCATGAGCAGCTGCTGGCAGCAAAGGCAAATAAATGCATGCTTTCCAGAAATAGGTATTAGTAGTGAAAAATTGGTTTTAAAAAGTAGATTCAGCTGTTCAAGGTTCCCTTTCCATGAACGCCATAGTTTGAGAAACAGAAGTTTAGTGTGCACCCAGCCTAATGCATTCCCCACCACACAGAACCTGCTTCACCTTTATTAGAAGGTTATCTCCCTTTAGCAAGATGAAAGCATAAGCCTTTAAATGTTTAATAGTTTTCACTTATTCCTGTATATTTGACAGCTATTCTTCCAAGTAGGCTCCATACTTTGTTAACATACTGAGTCTATTAATCCCATTTTGCTGAACTCACCCTCTCTCCTTTCACTTTGACCAAGCAGTTCAACTATCACAAGGTAGAGAAATATCTTAACATATTTTCTGTCATATGTCCCCCAGATCTTTTAGATAGATTTTCATTTTTCTTTGGCATATAACTTTGTGGGGGTGGGGTACTGTCCCATAAAACATGTGATATTGTTTCCTTTTTTTTAAAAAAAACCCTTGGATTTGTGTTTTTTTTTCATGGTGTAGGAATAAAATACTCTCACAGAGATGCCACACAGAATAACTAAATCTTCCAGTTTATTATACTGTTTTGGAAATTTTTAGTCAGCAAACCAGACAGTATGTTTTAGAAATACTGAAGTTTATACATATCCAAAACATTTTCCTCCTGATCTAAAAATATCCACACTTAGTGTCTGACAAAGGACAGGGTATTTTATTTGCGTGACTTTGTTAAACTGCCTTCAGTTTTTAAAACAATGTTAAACACCCACCTTAAGTTAATGTTAAAAAAATGCTTCAGTTCTATAACCTTATAAAACATACCTCAACAAACTTCAAGATATGTGAATACATTTTTTTCATAGAAAGAAAATCAGAAGCTGAAGTTGCTTGAGCCCACCAGAAAAACCAAACCAAAACAAAAAATTTAAAGAAACTATGTTGGTAAAAGGTGAAAATACAGAACTTTTAATTAGAAGATCTGGTTTAGATGTGTTTTTCCTCATAAAGAAAATCCCTACATAGTTTTGGGACTTGTGACCTTTTGGGGTTGTTTGATTTTCATAAAAATCAAGCATTTTCATTTATAAAAATCCTTTCATGAGGAAAATAAGCAATTCCCTGACCGGTTCTTTGAACCACCTTGGATTATCTATCCATATTTGTCACGTACAAGAAAGGAATGAAAAATATCCCACAGGTGGCTTCTTCCAAACTGACTGAAATATTAGTAGGCAGATGCAAATAATTAAATTGAGCTGATATTTATTGTCACTTCAACGTGATTAGGAATGTGTGCGTGCAGTAATGGAACTCAGTAGCCTTAAGGAACTGTTAGGAATATCCAGCCCAAAGCACACCCCTCACTTCCAGAAACCCCAAAGACAACTAGAAGAAAAAAGTACCATGAATGGGAGGCATTCTGAAATAGCATTCCTATATCAAAATTAAGTTGGAGGAAAACAGACTCCAAATAAACTTTCAGTAAGAACTCCCACAAATCCAGTATTATATTTGCAACAGAACTGCTGACAGTCATCAGAGCAAGTTTACAGTATGCTAGGCTTGCAGACCAGAACTACAGATAATAAAGTAAACATATTTCCAGCACAACTATAATCTGTAAAAAGAATTGTTTAGGTAATATCTGAGTTTGTTGTCCTCAGATACACAATCAGAAAATATTACTTCCTGAGCCAACTCTCAGAGAAAAAGTATTCACCTTTGTCTT
The DNA here is from genome assembly GCF_028554395.1 of Pezoporus wallicus. Taxonomy (NCBI): domain Eukaryota; kingdom Metazoa; phylum Chordata; class Aves; order Psittaciformes; family Psittacidae; genus Pezoporus; species Pezoporus wallicus. The sequence continues at coordinate 9,634,642 of NW_026637663.1, forward strand.
TCTCAAAGTTATGCTAAAAAGGGATTATTATTAATAATGTTTTTCTAACAAGATTCCAATTTGCTGGATATTCACCAGAAATTGTCTGTAAATACCAAGCATGATACTGGTTTTGATGAGTAATCAAACTATAAAGTTTACTTAATTATTTTCTTTCCATTAAAAAAGAAGTGATGCTTGTGATAGTTTAAGGAAGCTGACAGTCTCTTCTTATCCAACAGGCACAATATGAACAGTAAGCAGAGAGACCAAATGAAGAAATTGCCTACAAGGGTGCCAGCTGGTGGAAGAACTTTTGGTAGTTTGGACATTTGAGCTAACATTTCCAAATTGTTTCCTATCTAGCACTAAATGGCATTATTTGCGTAATAAACTGGAATCCAAACCATGCTTATTGTCCTTCCAGTGGTTTGAGCTTTTTTACTGTCCCCTTTCAGATACCAAAAGCAGCCATTGCTTCCTGTGAGAAGCCACATTGAATATCCATTATTCAAATACCCTTGATTTTTCCTTGTAGCAATTTGAAATGGCTGCAGAAGAAAGTCCAGAGCACAGATACAATGAAGTTGGTTAAAAACAAGGAAGGCAAACACTGCACAATACCACACAATCTGCCCTAGAGAGCAGCACCTCTGGGAGGAGCTCCATGATGTCATTGTGATGAGCTGAAATAGGAGTATGGTGCTGTCCCAGAGACATAACACATCAAACAGCAAGAAGAAAAGTTGGGCACAAAAATATATTGGTCTCAACCACTGTGTGCTGACAGTACTGCCTCCCATTAAACTGCACTCTTCTGAAGAAATGTTTTATGTTATTTCCCTATCTTTGTTCTTTTATTTTTTAACTGTTGACACACAGGAAGTTTGCACTATCCAATGCCAGTTTCAAAAGTCATCTAGTTTACATTTTGAGTCCAGCTTTCTATGTGTATTGCCTGTCCTTCACACCTCTTTTCAATGCCTTGCACAATTTAAACAAAATTTTACAGTGTTGGTGATAAACAAAACAAAACAGGCCACTGGGTAAGGAAAGAAGATCACCAAGAGTGTGATGACTGAGGGAAAGGAAGTCAGGTGATCTCACATGTTAATGGACACCAAGGCAGACACATGGGAAAGTGAGACATTCCTAGTGCTCCAACCATGCCAAAGTCTTAACTGCTGCAATTGTAGTTCAATCACAAGAAACAAATCCAAGGTGCTCCCATTGGAACCAGACCTCAGTTTATGGTCACTGGATCATCACTGTGCCACTGAGGACATGTAGCAGGGGCTTCCACATAAAGATTCTTGATGGGTCTCCTGATGCCTGCTTGAAGCCTGGAGACAGCCTGTCAGTAGAACCAGCAGAAAGGGAGCATGCAAGGTTGTGCTACCATCCCAGCCTCCCGCCATTTTGTGGTCTCCCCCTCCCTCCTCCTTACGCCATGCCCTGGGAGCCTTTGGGACAGTCTGTGCTGCCCAAGTCTTAAACCACTAAAGTTCTTTCTTCTCCCAGGTGTGTCACTGCACAGTTGCACTACTGCTTTATGCAGATGGATGTACAATATATTTAAAGTAAATATTCATAATAAATATTAAGTACCTCACCGGTCAGACTCCTTGCAGGCAAAGATTTTAGTGCTATTTCATTATTTTGGGTGCTGCTTCACAGTTCTCTGCTGTCCTATTGAGTTCACCAGTCTGTCAAGGTGGCAAATCCCTTAAGGTTATTGAGGGGACCTCAGATGGAAAACTGGATGGCCCCACAGACCACAGGAACAGAGGAGCACCTCCATATCCTCTGAGTACGTGACATGAAAAATCAAAACATCAGATGTGTCCTGTAGTCCCAAAATGAGTAGAAGTGCTTTTCTTCTTTCACAGAACCTCCACTGAAGGGAATTACTGCAATTGTCTCAACATAAACAAGCAGTTCCAAGGGCAGCAAAGATAATCAAACCTATTTTATGTGAACTGTGTTTTGTGGTTGGGCTTGCTGATATTTAATAGGATGGCAGGGCTGCACATATAACCTTTCAGCATTAGGGCATTATACTATTCTTCTCCTATGTGTACTCTTTGCTGCCTAAACCAGCACAAAACTGTACTGCAGGTCTTTTTCTTGTGGATGGGCTCTCTCTTCCCTCCTCCTTGGCTTCCTCCTGAAGCTAGTGGGATTATAACACCTCTGAGATCAGTGCTCTCCTGCTAATCTGCCTGAGCCTGTTGGTCCACCCCAAAAGTTGTTCACGGGGCTGGCAGGTATGATCCCAAAAGCCTTCTTGACTTAAAAAAATGCTGTAAGAAGACAAGATGGAAGCTTGCAGCTTCATTGAGAGGAAGAAGGTGCTCTTGTACCCCTTCATACTGCACTGAGATGTAAATAAGTCTACAAAGTTCCCTTCACTCAACTTTCTCCTGAAGAGGAAGAAGTAAACGATAAAGGTACACAGCACCAGATACAATTTCAGAATTCATTCTCAGAAAGCAGCATGACACAGCATTCATGGTCCCTGATGGGAAAACTCACTGTAGATTTTTCTACAGCCGCATCAATGGTGGTTGTGTTTTGTGGCTGCTGAGATAGCAAGGAGTCAGAACTGGCAAACCAGCTCACAGAGTCAAAAACCAAACCATCCTCCTCTACCACCCTGAAAGTACTAGACATTTTACAGCAGGATTGAATTGTTATTTCTCAAATAACTGAACAGGACTTGCAATTTCATAGAATCACAGAATAGTTAGGGTTGGAAAGGACCTTAAGATCACCTAGTTCCAACCCCTGCCATGGGCAGGGACACCTTGCACTAAACCATGTCACCCAAGGCTCTGTGTCTTGAACACTGCAATTTCTGTCATTTGCCTGACTTTTCGTTGCTATCTACAGGCACACATCTTTGCTTGTACTTAAACAGTTCCTTCCTTGGCTGAAGGGGCAAGAAAAATTTCTTTGTAGTCTACATTACCCTGTTCTTCAAAAGCTTGCTAGTGTGATAAAAATCAAACCCTAAATAGCCGTTATTGAATGGATTGGCAGAAAGTGTCTATAGTATAATACAGTAAATCAGTATTTACTGTGTGACAGCGTGACAGATGCTCCAGAATTGTGGAAAACTCAAAAAGTACTGTATGAATTTTCTGACAGCTGTACGTACAGCTAAGGACTTTCTGTCCTTAGAAAGAACTGTCGTGGTTCAAACCCAGTCAGGTAACTTGTTCACTCACTCCCAGTGAGTGGTGCCGAGCTGACAACAATCAAGGTCCGTGTCCCCCCCCACCGGGGTTCTCCCCCACTCCCGGAGGAACGGGGAGGAGGATCGAAAGAGTGCAACTCCCACGGGTTGAGACAAGAACAGTCCAGCAACCAATGTACACAAATCACCACCGCTACTATCAACTACAACAATGATAAGGGAAAATAACAAGGGAAGAGAATACGATACCACCGGCAGGGAAGACGAGTTCCGCCCGGAAGCCCGTGTCCTTCCGGGTAACTCCCAGTCACCCCCCACCCCGGCCATGACGTGCTGTGGTATGGAATACCTCCCTGGCTAGCCCAAGTCAGGCGCCCCATCTCTGCTTCCTCCCGGCTTCCCCTCCTCCCTGGCAGAGCATGAGCCTCACAGAGTCCTTGGTCAGGGTAAACATCACTTAGCAACAACTGAAAACATCGACTTCACCAACACTATTCTCAGGCTAGAAGTCAAAACACAGCACTGCACCAGCTAGCACAAAGGAAAAAAAAAAAAAAAAATAATAAACATGACTGCTACTGCTGAACCCAGGACATTATCCACCCCTTATTCCATACCATTCACGTCGTGCTCAGATCCCACATTTTCAATACACCATTGCTCTCCCATATATATACATCCATATACATACAGACCAAGAGGAAAAGATCATTTTCTTAGTGCATGGACCAATCCCTATAATGCTGCCGAGTCCATTCGGTCCATGATATTCAAAGTTCATTCTCTGTTGGGATGATGGCTGGAGGGAAGTCAGAGCCAGTCGCTGGTGACCTGGAGACATCTAGTTGATGGGCTATAAAAGCATTACACAGCAGGCAACGGCATACAATTGAATTCACTGGCTGTTTTCCCCTAAAATCAAATCCCCTTGAGGTATACATCGGACTTCCCCATCTTCCTGCATTACCCACCAAGTATATCCAGGTCCCTGAGCAAAAGCAATCCCACGAGTGGGTTTGCCTTTACCTGAAGCAGGAATTACCCAGACTGTCTTCCCCAGCAAATTCTTCATATGCACCACGGGAACTTTGTCCCCCTCTACAATATGTAAAAGTTCTGACTGGGCTGGGCCAGCCCTGTTGGCAGATCCTCTGGTGTTGACCAACCAGGTGGCCTTTGGTAAGTGTGTATCCCAATGCTTGAAAGTTCCCCCACCCATTGCTCTCAGTGTAGTTTTTAACAGCCCATTGTACCGTTCGATTTTCCCAGAGGCTGGTGCATGGTAGGGGATGTGATATACCCACTCAATGCCATGCTCTTTGGCCCAAATATCTATAAGGTTATTCCGGAAATGAGTCCCATTGTCTGACTCAATTCTCTCTGGGGTGCCGTGTCGCCACAAAATCTGTTTCTCAAGGCCCAGGATAGTGTTCCAGGCAGTGGCATGGGGCACAGCGTATGTTTCCAGCCACCCGGTGGTTGCTTCCACCATGGTAAGCACATGGCGCTTGCCTTGGTGGGTTGGTGGCAGTGTGATATAGTCAATCTGCCAGTCCTCCCCATATTTATACTTCAACCATCGTCCTCCATACCAAAGAGGCTTTAACCGCTTGGCTTGTTTAATTGCAGCACATGTTTCACACTCATGAATAACCTGGGCAATAGTGTCCATTGTTAAGTCCACCCCTCGATCACGGGCCCACCTGTATGTTGCATCTCTGCCCTGATGGCCTGAAGTGTCATGGGCCCACCGGGCCAAAAATAATTCACCTTTATGTTGCCAATCTAAGTCCATCTGAGCCACTTCAATCTTAGCCGCTTTATCCACTTGTTGGCTGTTCTGGTGTTCCTCAGTGGCCCGACTCTTGGGTACATGGGCATCTACATGACGTACCTTCACCACCAGGTTCTGCACCCTGGCAGCAATATCTTTCCACAGTGCAGCAGCCCAGATGGGTTTACCTCTGCATTGCCAGTTGCTCTGCTTCCATTGCTTCAACCACCCCCACAGGGCATTTGCCACCATCCATGAGTCAGTATAGAGATAAAGTACTGGCCACATTTCTCGTTCAGCAATGTCCAGGGCCAGCTGGATGGCTTTCACCTCGGCAAACTGACTCGATTCACCCTCTCCTTCAGCAGTTTCTGCAACTTGTCGTCCAGGACTCCATACAGCTGCCTTCCATCTCCGATGCTTTCCCACAATACGGCAAGAGCCATCAGTAAACAAGGCATACTGCTTTTCACTTTCTGACAGTTTATTATATGGTGGGGCCTCTTCAGCGCGCACCACCTCCTCCTCTGGTGACATTCCGAAATCTTTGCCCTCTGGCCAGTCCATGATGACTTCTAGAATGCCTGGACGACTGGGATTTCCTATTCGAGTTCGTTGTGTAATTAGTGCAGCCCATTTACTCCATGTAGCATCAGTTGCATGATGCGTAGAGGAGACCCTGCCTTTGAACATCCAGCCCAGCACGGGCAACCGGGGTGCCAGAAGGAGCTGTGCTTCAGTGCCAATCACTTCCGAAGCAGCTCGAACCCCTTCATAGGCTGCCAGTATCTCTTTCTCAGTTGGGGTATAGCTGGCCTCAGATCCTTTATATCCCCGACTCCAAAAGCCGAGGGGTCGACCTCGAGTCTCCCCTGGAGCTTTCTGCCAGAGGCTCCAGGTAGGACCGTTCTCCCCAGCTGCAGTGTACAGTACATTTTTTACATCTGGTCCGGTCCGAACTGGTCCAAGGGCTACTGCATGAACTATCTCGCGTTTAATTTGCTCAAAGGCTTGTTGCTGCTCAGGGCCCCATTTAAAATCATTCTTCTTCCGGGTCACATGATAGAGAGGGCTTACAATCAAACTGTAATTCGGGATGTGCATTCTCCAGAACCCCACTGCACCCAAGAAAGCTTGCGTTTCTTTCTTATTAGTTGGTGGAGACATTGCTGTTATCTTGTTGATCACATCTGTGGGGATCTGTCTACGTCCATCTTGCCATTTTATTCCCAAAAATTGACTCTCCTGTGCAGGTCCCTTGACCTTACTCCGTTTTATGGCAAAACCGGCTTTCAGCAGGATTTAGATTATTTTCCTCCCTTTCTCAAAGACTTCTTCCGCTGTATCGCCCCACACAATAATGTCATCAATGTATTGCAGGTGTTCTGGAGCTTGCCCCTGTTCCAGTGCAGTCTGGATCAGTCCGTGGCAAATGGTAGGGCTGTGTTTCCACCCCTGGGGCAGTCGGTTCCAAGTGAACTGGACACCTCTCCAAGTAAAAGCAAACTGTGGCCTGCACTCTGCTGCCAAAGGAATGGAGAAAAATGCATTGGCAATATCAATCGTGGCATACCACTTGGCTGCCTTTGACTCTAGTTCATACTGAAGTTCTAGCATGTCCGGTACGGCAGCACTCAATGGTGGTGTGACTTCATTCAGGCCACGATAGTCTACTGTTAGTCTCCATTCTCCATTAGACTTTCGCACTGGCCATATGGGGCTATTAAAGGGTGAGCGGGTCCTGCTGATCACCCCCTGACTCTCCAGTCTACGGATCAGCTGATGGATGGGAATCAGGGAGTCTCGGTTGGTGCGATATTGCCGCCGGTGCACTGTTGTGGTCGCAATTGGCACTTGTTGTTCTTCAACTTTCAGCAACCCCACAGCAGAGGGATCTTCTGAGAGACCAGGCAAGGTGGACAGCTGCTCAATTTCCTCAGTCTCCAAAGCAGCAATACCAAAAGCCCACCGGTACCCTTTTTGGTCTTTGAAGTACCCTCTCTTGAGGTAGTCTATGCCGAGGATGCATGGAGCCTCTGCACCAGTCACAATAGGGTGCTTTTGCCACTCCCTCCCAGTCAGGCTGATTTCAGCCTCCAGCACAGTCAACTCTTGGGATCCTCCTGTTACTCCAGAAATATAGATGGGTTCCACCCCTTGACAGCTTGATGGCATCAGGGTACACTGTGCACCGGTATCTACTAGAGCCTTATACTTCTGTGGGACTGATGTGCCAGGCCATCTGATCCACACAGTCCAGTAAATCCGATTGTCCCCTACCTCCACCTGGCTGGAGGCAGGGCCCCTCTAATGGTCGTCACAGCTTTGGACACTTAAGTCGTGGTGGAAGGGATTATTCTTCGTTATCACAGGAGCTGGAGTAAAATCAGCTCTTCCATTCCATCTGGGAAACTGCTCACCAGAGACTGAAGCCGTAGCTCTCATGGGACGATCAGTCTTGGCCCTTGCTCCCCTCTTCAGTTCACTCACCCGTTCCTCCAAAGCTGAAGTAGGTTTTCCATCCCACTTTGTCATGTCTTCTCCGTGATCCAGCAGGTAAAACCATAGGGTACCCCGTGGCGTATACCTCCTGTATCTCCTCTCTTGAACAATAGGACGCCTTTTGTTAATAGCTGAGACGTGTGTTGGTACACGTGAGGAGCTGGATAAATCAGATAGATCGTCCCTCAATTGTTTGAGGTCCTGGGACAGTTTTTCCACAGCTGAGATGATGGAAGGGGTGAGGTTGTCTTCGAACTCTCAGAGTTTATGAACCATTTCATCCACTGTTAGTGGTACTATGTCATTCCAGGTTACTGTTGCCAATGAATGGGCATATGATGACGGTGCATTCCGTGTAAGTTTTCGCCACATGGGTCGTGTACATTCAACTTCATCTGGATCTATAGGTGTATCCCCGTTATTCGGCTTGATGTGATAGATCATCTCTACGATGGCCGATTCCCTCAGAGACTGGATGCCTTTGTCTATAGTAGTCCACTTGGCCGAACGACTCGTAACATCGTCCTTGTACGGAAACCTTTCTTTCACAGCTGCCAAGAGCCGCCTCCAAAGGCTGAGGGACATTTTCTCTCTTGCGATTGCTTTGTCAATTCCCCCTTCTCTAGCAAGTGATCCCAGCTGCTTGGCTTCTGTACCTTCTAGTTCGTGACCATCGGCCCCATTGTCCCAGCATCGGAGTAACCAGGTGATGATGTGCTCCCCTGGTTGACGGGTAAAATCTTTTCGCATATTCCGCAGCTCGGTTGAGGTCCGAGGTCGAGAAGTTACCTCTTCTTCTTCTTCTTCGTCATGTGATGATGACTCCTGATCAGATTCTGGACCGGGTGGTGAATTCATTGGTTCTTCATCTCGCTTCACCCTTTTTGCCTCCTTTTTGCTTGTTCTCTTGCATACAGGGGCAACCGATATTGGTACGAATTGGTCCTCTGGTTTGGCTGCAGTGATTATCACTGTGGTTTGAGTAGCAACTGTACTTGTTGCTGGGGGTGGTGTAGCTGCTGTACTTGGAGCTGGGGTAACCGCGCTGTCTGTTGCAGTTGAAGTTTGAGCAGCTGCTGTACTTGCCACTGGGGTAGCTGCTCTGTTCATTGAGGCCAAAGTTTGAGTAGCGACTGTACTTGTTGCTGGGGGTGGTGCAGCTGCTGTGCTTGGAGCTGGGGTAACCGCGCTGTCTGTTGCAGTTGAAGTTTGAGCAGCTGCTGTACTTGCTGCTGGGGTAGCTGCGCAGTTCATTGCAGCCAAAGTTTGAGTAGCGACTGTCGCTTTGCCCTCAGATCCGCCGACATTCTTTTCCTTTTGAAGGTGCTGGATAGTGTTGAACAAGGCCCTGTAAGCATAGGCCAAGCCCCAGCACGTTGCCATGATTTGTCCATCTCTGATATGGCCAGAATGACCACACACCTCATTTAAGTGTTTTACTAATTCTTCTGGATTTTGCAGTTGTTCGGTAGTGAAATTCCAAAGTACTGGAGGGGCCCACTGACCTAGATACTTGCCCATACTATCCCACACACCCTGCCACTCATGGCTGTCCAGCCTCAGGGAAAATCTCTCGGTCCTCCTACATTGTCGTTTGACCCCAGACAAGACCCAAACCTGACTCTGCTTAACTCTTGAAATCAGTAGTGGGCAAAACACACTCTGTATGCGTGTTAGCATGGTGATTCCCATCACCATCAGCAAACAAGTCTCAACAGCATTAAAAGGCCATTCAAAAAATTCAAAACTCTCAAATGTAAATGGTCTGGGGGGACGACTGGGAGGGTAAAAGAATGTCTCCTTCACAGGTTGAGCACCTGAGAAGGAGAAAAAAGATGTGTAATTGCTAAGCACCTCCATCATATACCTCCCAAAGTATAAAGGTGGTGACCACACTGGGAACATAAACCAGATCAGTTTCATGATCAATGATTCTATTGTATTACAAGTCATTACCATAAAGTACAATGGGACAAAAACCTTAGCCCAAGCCCCACACTTGAAAAACACTAATACAGCAAATACCGGATGGACGTAAGATACGATATACTGAAACTGTGAGTTCAAGAGGAACAACCTTGAGAGCCAATAAATCAGCATTGTGACGAGTGACTACCAATCCAGTCAGATCTGTTCTTATCTCAACCCCTCGTGCCCCACGTTGGGCACCAAAAAGAACTGTCGTGGTTTAAACCCAGTCAGGTAACTTGTTCACTCACTCCCAGTGAGTGGTGCCGAGCTGACAACAATCGAGGTCCGTGTCCCCCCGCCACCGGGGTTCTCCCCCACTCCCGGAGGAACGGGGAGGAGGATCGAAAGAGTGCAACTCCCACGGGTTGAGGCAAGAACAATCCAGCAACCAATGTACACAAATCACCACCGCTACTATCAACTACAACAATGATAAGGGAAAATAACAAGGGAAGAGAATACGATACCACCGGCAGGGAAGATGAGTTCCACCCGGAAGCCCGTGTCCTTCCGGGTAACTCCCAGTCACCCCCCACCCCGCCCATGACGTGCTGTGGTATGGAATACCTCCCTGGCTAGCCAGAGTCAGGCGCCCCATCTCTGCTTCCCCTCCTCCCTGGCAGAGCATGAGCCTCACAAAGTCCTTGGTCAGGGTAAACATCACATAGCAACAACTGAAAACATCGACTTCACCAACACTATTCTCAGGCTGGAAGTCAAAACACAGCACTGCACCAGGTAGCACAAAGGAAAAAAAAAAACAACCATGACTGCTACTGCTGAACCCAGGACACCACAGAGCTGGAAAAGCAAGATAAAAATCCACTCCCTTCACAGACTTAAGGCAGGGAGAACTAATTAATGTAAATCCTCTATACCAAAAGAAGGAAGGTAAGTCTTTTGAGGTGTCACATTCTCCTCTCATAAGAAAAAGCATGGAGTATTTCAACTAGATTCATAGGCCCCTGTTGATAACACCTACTGGTTTGAGGATAGTCAATCTGTATTAACAAGAATGATCTCACAACAAGCAGAGCCAGCTGTATGCAGTACTCTGTGGTGCTGGCCTTTGAAGAGCCCTAGTGAAAGGCAGGGGACTAACTACTAAGCTGTGGATGCTTAAAAGGATGGGGGGTTACTCCTAAATGTTTTGTTCAAGAACTAATGATCTGGTTTATGAGTTGTAATATGTCAAGAGCAAACTGTTGCTTTAACTTGGGGTTCTATGAGAAAATCAAAACTTTCAAGGTAGTCAGGGCGCATGTCCACAACACATGCTGGGAGCAGAGGGCAGAGATGCTGGAGAGAGAGCGCAGAGCCTACCCAGATGAAGTGCAAGCGTGTCAGCATTGCAGGATACCTTGTTGGAATACGAAGATGGTGGTGTTTCATCCTCCCAGAGCTGTAATCTGCACATGGACAGGCACAGAGGAGGTAATACCAATGCAACTCCTTTACAGCTCTGGCATCTCAATGCCATACTCCATTGCAATTGTAGAGATGCACCCTCTGAGAACTGCAGACAGGCTCAGATGGAATTGCACAGTGGGGAGAGAACAGTAGGACTAGCCAGCAAGGGACACATCCTCCTTAGGTTGTGGGTGGGACCACTGGGAAGTAAGAGATGCAGGTAACTCAGAAACTACAACATATATCACTACATCCATGAAGGTGAATGGATGATTCTCTCCTCTTCTGAATGACTGCTTCAGTCTTGAAACATGATTAAAATGTGAACTGAATAAAACATGGAACAGAACTACATTAAAAAGACAAGGGTCTCTTTGAGACTCTTTCTCTGAACACGCTTTTTCTTTTTAACTGCACCACTCCTGTGTAATCCCGGGCAGCCTGGGGAAGCTACCTTACACAACTTTGAGAACTGATGCATTTCCCTATGTTGGGGACTTTGCCACAAATAATTTCCTCCAAACCAAGCTGACCAAAAAACCCACTGGTTTTATAACAGCCAAACAAAAACCTTGTTGCAATGAACCACAAGCAAGTCAGTCCAGAAACCACAATACTAAAAGATTTATGTTACTATAATCACTCATATAAATAGGCGAGATTATTCTGACAGGGACTAAAGTGGATTTTAACTAAAATTATAGCTAATAAAATAATTCCCTTTACAGTTATTTTTCTGTGAGTTGGAACAGATACAACTAAACCTGCTACAATAATAGATGCTTTGGTATCTTTACATGATCAGTTCAGCCAAGGTCAGGTTCTGACTGCTTCTGGATCTACCAGAACTTCTGTACCCAGTGAATTGATGGGGGTTTTCTTGTGGATGACATCTCTTCAGCACATCAGGCAGAACTGAAGCAGACGTGTAGAGAATACAAAGGTTGCGTGGGGGATGATGACAGTCTAGGCACTATGAGACACATTCCCTCTTGCAAAATTAAACAGGATTTTGATTTTCCTGGAGCTCCCTCTTGCACTGTTGAGACATGAGACAGGTCACTTCTATCAAACACATGTCTATCTATGGGAGGCCACCAGATACATTGTATTCTCACATCAGTAGAAACCAGTTACACCATGTAACAAAGGTATCATAGAAAAGAATGCGTCCAACAGATGTCCATCTCTTTTGGGATGAAAGGGGTTACTTCCCCACACCACTGTAAATTATGTGTGCTGAAGTAACTGCAGCACTTGCCTTCAGTTTGTTATAGCCAGCTTTGAAAGAAATACACTTTCACACTGAACACAAGTCAACTGAAATCCACACTTACAGAAGATGGAGTTGAACAACTTCTCCTGAATTAGCTGCACCTAATCCTTCCATAGTTGTACATACAGTTTTAAGAAGTTTGGATTCTGCGACATCAAAAGTACCATGGCAGCATTCAGTGGCATTTACAGGACCCTCCACTAGGGCTAAGTGGTGTGTAATAGTGCAGGGAATCACTCTCACATGGTCAAGTGCTATTGAAAAACAGTAGCAAGAACATAGTGATCTGCCAGGGCTCACCGCAGATCCAGTGAAGACATAGGTGATCAGGATTAGCAGAGACCACACTGAAAAAATTAATGCTGCCTAGAGAAAAACCCCAACAAGGAAGAGCATCTTCATTCCTGCCAACACAAGTTCCAGCGATCTGCAATTTTACAGGCAGCTCGTACTTTCAATAAAATTGAACCTTGGAACTTTCTGTAGAAAAGGACTATATGTCAACTACAAGTAAGCTTAAAACAGAAAGCACTCATCTAGGCAGAGCAGACAGCCTCACCCAGCAATTCCCAAATCACTTTAATGAGCTGCAGACAAAACTAATTGTGTGGAGTAGTGCACAATGAGATTTAAGGTCTTGGAAGTGATGCAAAATCCATCACGACTGCTATGTCCCAGGAGCTAATTACCATCCCATTAGAAAATTTGGCATTCTATTTCCAATATGAGTGGGTCCAACCCCCTCTTAGAGCTCATTAAAACTGCGCTACTACAAATCTTCCTGTGTATATTAAGAGTGATTAAGTCACCTCAAGTCACCTGAATGGGTGCATTTGAGAGGTTACCATTTATTCTGGGAGGTTTAATGACTTTTCTACACCACTGTCTCTCGCCTCTCCCTTGTGTATTAACAGACCAGCACAGGACAAGGAAGCCCAGTAACAGATGCACTAATGCTGTGTAATGATAGAATGTGCTTTTCCATCCCTGCTCTAGATTTCACCTGCAATACTGCCAAGGACTGTGTTAACTACTCAGCCTCTGTAAAACCAGCACACGTTCAAACAACTACCCCTCAATGCCTGTCCCTGTCTTTTCTGAGACATTCTTTCTCAAGACACAGCTCCCACTGTGTAACTGGGATCTACATCTTTTTGCTCCCAAAACATGCTGCCTAAATCTGTCCCTCCATCTCACAGGACAAAATATACAGAAAAGAGGTTCTTCCAATTCTACATGAATAAAAGGCAGGAATAGAAGAGAGTGTTCTGCCATCCTGTCAGAACACAGTGAGCCAAACTTTCTGCTCAGTCTCACTGCAGAGGCCACATTCTGTCTCTTGATTTTTATTTTAGTGAGGCTGTAAAATGCGTATGCTATTACCAGGCATAAGAGAAGGAAGCAATTTTTTTCTCTGACTCTGTGTGAAAGGAATAAAAATTACATGAACACAAGTGTTCAAGTGTTTTTATAGACGGGAACCCCTGAAGACTTACCCCTGCAAAAGATTAAGGAACAACAAAGCTGAAAAGGAAATCTGAATGTATCACTGCAGTGACTGAGAAGCCAAAGAAACCAACTTTCCACACACCACAATTCTTCCAGGGTTTCACACACATCCCATGCGCCATAAAGTGTAATTATGGAATCAATGATAATCCATAGCTTTGTTCATTTCTTAGCACAGGAAGTTCTCTCCATTTGTACCCTCTCCCTTCCCTTGCTCCTGCTGTTGACTGGGAGATATAGTGCAGAAGCAAATGAACACAAGAAGAATCAAAGAAATAAGAAGTCAGAGCTCAGTGGCCCCTACAAGATAATCAGTGCATTGTGCTTGCTAATCGTGCAGACTAAGATCAGAGGGTAAAAACTCCCAAAACCATATTTCTGAACCATTAAGTAGTTCAGGTAAAGCTACTTTGTGGAGACTGAAAACCATTTGGAAAAACATCCTCACATGGGTTTTATTCATGTGTTTGGGTTCAGCATCGTACTGAGAATCCTTTATGGTAAGGAGTTCATACCTACAACAAACAGTTAAGATACATACAAAACTTCAGCTACAAAATGAAAGATTGCACTTTCCAGTAAGGAAAACACAGCAATCCAGTAAGGTTTCACAGTGCAAGGGGTAAAAGACTGCTTACATGGAGTGACACCAAGCTTGTGCACTGTTTTTAACCTCTCTAATTGTTTAACTATGTGCAATACTCGGGGATTATCCTGACAAAACAGCAAAAGCCTTGGTAACACCTACAGATTTTCTTTTTAATTCCCCTTGATGTCCATAAATCTAAACTAAATAATGAGCATTGTTCGCCACTCTGTGATCTGTGCTGAATTCAGTCTGATTTATATGTCACCATGAATTATTGACATGCTGTAACACTAATTTTCTGAGTATGATAAAGATAAAACACAACATGTAATTTTCTGATTCATTCTGAAAAATCAGTTAATCTTCTTAAATACTTTGGAGAAAAAGTGCTGGAGGAAAGAGAATGTACGTAGAAATGTATGTCATGATGAGGTTATTCAAGTATTAATGCCACCATTATGAAAAAATGTGTTCAAAACATGTCTAATGCATGCATCTGCATGAAGGTGGACATGTGGCTGTGAAACTTGGCAGGCTAAAGACACTGTCATAAGGTTAAAAATCTCTATAAATGCAGAGAAATAATCTAGGATTGGTATTGCTGGGTCAGTCCTCACCAGATTCTGTACACTGAATGTCTCAACTGAAAAAAATGAAACTCTTCATTAGAAAATGGACTTTTCTAATAGTGACCTGGATAACCAAGAAAGGTTTAAAGGAACTGCTTATCTCAAGAGGAAGAAGGAACTGAATTTAATGCCTCTTCAGTGAGTCCTATGGGCCTTGCATGCTGTTTGCTCATCCTTTTGAGGGTTGGTACCTACATTGTTAGCAGTAGGAAGTGGAGTAGATGTAAGAGGATGCAAGACCTAGTGGCTGAGGATTGCTAAGAATGTGACATATGGAGTGCACTGAAGTAGCTTCTATTTTATTTCACTTGATTGTATATGACAATTTGTGTTCTTTCCCTTAAACGTTCAATTTTCACTTCAGCATTCTGAACTGTAATACTCCTAAGAAGATGATTATACTCAGCAAATGATGAAAGTTTTCTCCTACTGACCAGATAATCCTCATCAAATCAAACTGTCCTTACAGATTCCACAAGGCATCTTAGATGTCACACTGAAGTGAGACTTCTTAAGGGGAACAGAAACCTTTCAGTCTACCTACACTTCGACCATAGCAAACAATTTGAATCACAGACAGCAAACAAGAGTTAAATTAATTTAGGAATTTACTTAAACTGGTAAAGAATTTTTTTTTTTAACCGTGAACAGACATCTGTTTTGATACTGACAACCATTCATTAGCCCTGGTGGTTGCCAATACAGTGCAGCAGATGTTATTTTCTTGTATATTTTCATAAGATGCACTCATTGTTTAAGCTACATTCCAGCAAGGACTCGGAATTAAATGGACCTAGTTAAATTAAAACTGGAATGTTATTCTCCAATATGAATTAATTACATTGACACATTGAAGTGAGAAGAAATAATTCATGTTCTGCAAATGGCTGCAAATGGTTGCAATGTTAACACTGGTTGCAAAAAAAAATGGTTGCAGTGTTAACATTTGGCTGATCTTTATGCACAAGTAGCAATAAGAGTATACTGGAAATGCCTGTTATTGTGTCTCTGCACAAAAGAATACTCTTTTGCTCAGAGACACAGTCAGGTATTTAAATTCTGGATTTTTGTCCAATCAGTGTGGGAAAGGACAAAATAACTTGAATAAACAGGAAATCTCTGTATTTTCTCAGTCTCTCTAACTGAAATGAGCCTAGTGTGTTAAAGAAACCTCCCAAAGTTCAGTCAGTTTACTTCACACTTCTCTTCTGATACAAAAAATGGTGAGATGTAATGAAGAAAGTTGTTCTCACGCTATTTCAGTTTAACAGCAAAGGATGATAAACCTACGTAAGATCTCCCTATATATGAGTGGTTCATATATGTATCTGATAGCAATCTGAAGTGCTGGATGCTCATTTGGACTGAATTTTAAACCCCTGAAGATTCATTCATCACCAGCTCAGAGTCTGCAGGAGCAAGAACACAATTTACTTTTTTTCTTTTTTCTTTCTTTTAAACTTTTTTTTTTTTTTTTCCCCAGCTTTACTACTTGTGAAAGGTCCAAAATTGCTGTAACTGGAGACTAGGCTGGGTAAAAAGATGTTCTCTTTTATCACCAGAAAAACTGCCCTACCTTTTCCTCTCAAAGGAACTTAGCTTTCTGTTGATCATGATAATTTGAGACATCAGTGACTGGTATTCTCAGACAATCACAATTACTATCATTATTCACTAGGTATGATGCCTAAATACCATTCCATCCCTTGAGGAATTATATGCCAAACTTATGAAGTACTTTAAATAGTGGTATATTCTTTGTATGCTGCTTTGATTGATACAGGTTTTATAACAGCTAATAGCTTCTACTGGAAAGGCTCTGGGACAAACTTGTGCTGAATAATAGTTAGCTGTGGGAGCCAGGATTCTCAGCTTATTCTCTTTAAATAAAACCCCAAAACATTATGAACAAAGAAGAGCAGAAAAAGTACTGAAGAACTTTGAACTATCAGCAAGGAAAGAGTGTCAGAAGTGTATTAAAGACTCTCCAAGCAGCACTCAGGTTTTTATAACAGTCTTGATAATGATCTTACACTTACAGTACATCTTTTATCCAGAAGGATTCATTTATGGGCTGTATGCATACCATGGGAATAACTGTCCTCCCTTCTGCCAATTTACACAGCGAAATGCTGTTTATGCCTCTGGAGGAAAATGTTGTGCTATGTGAATTTCTACATCACAACTAAAATGGATTAAGACAGGCAGTGCCAAATGCTACAACAGTTAAATACAAAACATAGAAGGGAATTTGAAAGAAACAGAACATAAATAATCAAAACCCCATTCTGGTCAGAACACTGAGATTAACGGTATCTAAAATGCATCATGGTATTAGTCATCAAAATTTTGCTTTGAAATCTCCATTGGACCTTTTGGCTCTCACTTAGATTGTCTCAATGTATATTCATACAGGCTGCTCTTGAAAACATTAGCAACCAGGCAGCTGAGCCTGACAGAACCATTTCCAAAACTTTAAATAGTTATGTTCCATAAAATATATGGTAATTACTGGCTTTTTAATTGTACCCAATGTAAAACAAGAAGGATCTCTAATTTGGAGAGACATCAATTTGATAGGTGGACCACTCGGTGGATAAAGAACTGGCTGGATGGCCGCACACAAAGAGTTGTGGTCAATGGCTCAATGTCCAGCTGGAGACCAGTAACGAGTGGTGTCTCTCAGGGGTCAGTGTTGGGATCGGTCTTGTTCAACATCTTTGTCACTGACATAGACAGTGGGATTGAGTGTGCCCTCAGCGAGTTTGCCAATGATACCAAGCTGTGTGGTTCGGTTGATACGCTGGAGGGAAGGAATTCCATCCCGAGGGACCTTGACACGCTTGTGAGGTGGGCTGATGCCAACCTCATGAAGTTTAACCATGACAAGTGCAAGGTCCTACACCTGGGTCAGAGCAATCCCAGGCACAGCTACAGGTTGGGCAGAGAGGAGATTCAGAGCAGCCCTGTGGAGAAGGACTTCGGGTGTTGGTCGATGAGAAAATGAACATGAGCCAGCTTCAGTGTGTGCTCGCAGCCCAGAAAGCCAACCATATCCTGGGCTGCATCAAAAGGAGCATGACCAGCAGGTTGAAGGAGGTGATCCTGCCCCTCTACTCTGCTCTTGTGAGACCTCACTTGGAGTCTTGTGTGCAGTTCTGGTGTCCTCAACATAAAAAGGACATGGAACTGTTGGAACAAGTCCAGAGGAGGGCCACGACGACGATCAGGGGACTGGAGCACTTCCCATATGAAGACAGGCTGAGAAAGTTGGGGCTGTTCAGACTGGAGAAGAGCAGGCTGCGTGGAGACCTCATAGCAGCCTTCCAGTATCTGAAGGGGGGCTATAGGGATGCTGGGGAGGGACTCTTCATTAGGGACTGGAGTGATAGGACAAGGGGTAATGGGTTAAAACCTAAACGGGAAGTTTAGATTGGATATAAGGAAGAGGTTCTTTACTGTAAGGGTGGTGAGGCACTGGAATGGGTTGCCCAGGGAAGCTGTGAATGCTCCATCCCTGGTAGTGTTCAAGGCCAGGCTGGACAGAGCCTTGGGTGACATGGTTTAGTGTGAGGTGTCCCTCCCCATGGCAGGGGGGTTGGAACTAGACAATCTTAAGGTCCTTTCCAACCATAACTATTCTATGATTCTATCATTCTATCTCGAATTAAATAACATCAACAAAAAGCATTTATAGAGTAACATTTATATTTTAAATGCATTAGGATAATTTTCACTAGGTCCAGCTACTCTCCTTAATGCAATTTGTTTCTGACTTCGTCACATCATCCTTACTTACATGAGTTGCTTTTTATCCATAAAGGTGGAAAAAGAGGAAGACTGCCTATTGAGGTAGCAGGACCAAAGTCAAGACTCCTGCAACAGAGAAAAGATAACACGGATGTGGTATTGACTGCAACGTTGTAATTGAGACTGAAGTAAATTTGCACTTGCCAGGGTGCAGGGAGTCTTTGCAGGAATAGATAGGGGCTGAGGCCAGGGCCCTGGCAGTGCCTAAAGCAGTGAACTTCTTGCTTTGTCACCAGGCAACAAACTTCATGGTAGTATAAGGAGAAAGGCAAAAAACCTAAACACTGCCCAAGCTCCTTTAACTCTGTTCCACTTTCACCCAACAAGGGGGAAGCAATGCCACAACAAAGCTTTTCTGGCCTTGGGTCCAAGCAACCCAGGGCTATAATCCTTCCTTCCAACCAACCAACCAACCACCCAACCAACCAACCAACTAACCAACCTTCAAAGGCCATGCCTTGAGATTAGGAACTCACAACAAGACAGAAAGAACCATTTTTTGCTATTCTTTCAGCACAAGACTAGTCTATAGCACAATTCAGGCAAATAATACAACAGTTGATGCTTTCATTTAGGAGCGTGAGTCAGGAGACTTATGACTGAGGGAAAAGAGAGCATCTTCCCAAGCCTTAACTGTCCCCCCAGCTCCCATGTTTTCTTTCCTTCATGGTTTCCCTAATTAAAAAAGGACTTCTGTCATGTCATCTCCCATTAGCTTAACAAGTCAGAGCAGTCAGCTCTCCTTCTGACACCAGGCTGCTCAGGTGATCTTTAGATGTGACTTTCCAAAATTTACTTTCCAACAATTAAACTTAATTCCAGGTTAACAGAGATTTAAAATTTTCCCCCTATGGAACAGGAATAATACTAAATGGGGAAAGTTTCCTAGTGCAAAAGTAGGTGTTCAAAATGAAATTGGAAGGAAGGAGGCTTCCCCTAGGCACAGGCCATGACATTACTGGTCCATGGACCTATGATGACAATTAATGGTAGTAAGACTGAATACAAACCTTTGTATTGTGTTATTGCAGGATAATGGCCAATCTCTGACACAGGATCATAATGCAGGGATCCATTCTTTATTAAATTTTAAATGTTAAGTGTATTGCCTTGCTATGATACTTCTACCCACTTTGTGTTGACCCACTTGCTTCAGTCATGAAGGATTTTTACTTGAAAAACACGTAAACTACAAATGTATCTAAATATCAGTCATGCAGCCAAAGCACGTATTACATACAAGTAAATAACAAGCTTTTCTTCTGGGAAGAAAACAAATCCTCAGTTCCTGGCAAGGAGGCAAACCACTGTTCCTAGCAACCAAGACTTCAGAACAGCGATCTAAACTGATGAATCAGAATTTGTAATGACAGAAACAGAATTATAAGCAGCCCTCTGCAAGGGTTTATAGGAGAAATTAAACATAACTACATTACCAGTAACTTGACAAATGTAGCTAAGCTAGAAAACACATGATAAAAAATAGTAACCAAAGCACATGGTAACCATAAAGATGGTTTTATAATTTAAAAATTGAATTTCATCCATCTGATTGCTCAAGTTACTTTTTTTTTTTCACAGTAATATTGAGCTGAATTGGCTATTCAGCACTTTCAATACCATTAACTGCTAATGCTGAAACAGGGTTTTGTTTTTCACATCGGGCAAGAAATGACTGGCAGCCATGCCAGAGTTTGTATAGATTTTACCAAGGAGAGACTGTTTACTCTCTGTGGCCTTCCTCATTGTGGCTGGGCAAAACCACAGGTGGCACTAAGAGAAATTCATTGAGCATGCAGAATTTCTTTCCTTTGTTCTTCTCTTGGTAGAAAAAGAGTAATAAAAAAGTAACTACCAGTTACTGAATTTTCTTGAGAAAACGTGTTTGTTCTTATAACAAGAGCAGGGGTACAGGATCTCCCTTAAACTAACTACTAAGGTGATGGGGAAGATGTAGCAAGAGAAACGTACAGGCATTTCTTTGATATTGACATAAATATAAGCACACATAGTATCAAATTAGTAGAACAGCATCCTGCTTCTTTAATTAAACAGACAAAGACATAACAAGATTCAGTGGTTGAAAAGCAAAGCTAAAAAAATCTGAACAGGAAGCTAAAAAAATCTGAACAGGAAGCAAAATGCAAATTGTAAATGAAGGTAATTAACTACTGGAATATTTTATTGAAATGTGTTGGTAGATACTTCACCATCCCACTTGGACAGTTTTCTAAAACATAAACCCTCAAACAACCAGAATGTATTAGGCTTCACACAGAAAGAGTGGGTAATAGTTCATCTGTTATAACTCAGATAATAACAAGATATATATAATGGTCTCTGCTCACACTGAATGATCAAAAGTTTTTAACCCAAACAGAATATACAAAAGAAAAAGAAATCAATTTATGGAACCTTCTGCCAACTCCATTTATACTGATCAATACCCTTCTGGATAATAAAATCTAACTGAAAGCATTTCAATGTATTACTAATGTGAGTAAGGCTGGAAAAATCAGAAACTTTCTGGTTTAGGGAAATTCGATTTTGTAGCAATGCTGTCTCTCCATTTCTTGAGACTTAATAACTTTTGAAATTAGTAACTAATTTAAAAACCAAATGTGATACTAGGTGCCTGAGAAAGTCTGGAAACTTCTTGTAAGAATGTGGTGTCTGGTCCTGGCAAGAAACCAGTTGTTTCGCAGATCTCCTGGATTTTGTTGTAACACATGGAAACAGATAATCTGACAAAGTCCATTTGGGTTTCCAAAAGCCTTTGAAAAGGCCATTCACATAAGGTTTTTGAAGAGCCAAACTGCCATGGAATAATCTTATTGTGGGTAATTAACTGCATAAAATACAAGAAAGAAAATGTTAGGTAAATGGACTTTTTCACAATGTTTCCATCTGGATCTACACTAGGGGCTATTTTATTCAACTTCATCACAAATTATATAAAGAAGAGTGGACAGTAAAGTAAAAGGCTTGCTGCTGACGCTAAATTATTCAAGATAGGGAAGAACAAAAGCTGAATGGCAAGAGTTACAGAAGTACTTCATGATACAGAATGACTAGCAATGAAATGACAGATGTTGGGGGAAAGAATGCAATTAATTGTAAATATGCAGAGTCCCAGCAAACCAGGCATGGTATAGTTTTGCAACCAAACCTGAATGACAGTAAAGCACTGCACTACCTGCAGATCCAGCCATTGGGGCAGGACATTGGATCCTTTTGCCCACTTATGAAGGATTGAAGACATTTCACCTAGCAAGGGGCGGGATAGACTGTATTGTCTCTTTATAAACGCTTTATGAGGGCAGAAAAAAACCTTGTCTTCTCACCTCATCTGTTCAGTTGTGATTAAAGGCTCCATGCACACAAAGGAGCACAGAGGCACACTGGCAGGCAAATCAGCTCCTGGAGACACTGTAAAATCTGTGGGTCAGGTGAGAGACTTGTTTGCATTTATGTGTTTGTGCATAAGGCAACTGAAGACAAGAGGATCCAGGGCTAGCTACTGGACAGACTGAAAGTCTATGGCCTGTTCCTGAAGGAGCCATAGTACGCCTGTCTGAGTGTGTCTGTGTTTGTGTGTATGTGTGTGTACACAAGAGGGTCTGAGTTAGCAGCAACTGGAGTGGGGCTGCAAGACTCAGGGGCTTGTACATCCAGCTCCAGCAACTGAAACTCAGGAGCCAGCTACTGGACAGACGGAGTGCCTAAGGCCAGCTTCTGGATGGAACCATACTGTGTGTATACACATACCTGTAGTTTCTATTAAAGGGTTTTCACAATGATCACCCAAAGAGGTGAACAGGATGAATCCATTGCTGCTATTTATGCTGTGTTTTCTCTTGGCATTGATCTATATGGACAATCATGTGTGTATATATATATAAGTACATACACTGCGTGTGAGTATGTGTCTGTTGGGAATACATGCTCCGTCTCGCTACTAGTTGAATAGGAGAACATGGAACAGGAGCAGCCTTTCCTCCCTAAAGCTATCAGATTCAGCAACTCTTAACAGCCTACATGATCACTCCATATTTCCTCTTCTGTGTGGATACTAAAGAGAAATGAAGACCTTCCTGGACAGGAAGACATCTTTACACTTGTCCACCAGGACAAGTGTATACTGCAGGGCTTACCACTGCATCCTTTATGCATACAAGCTGTTAATCATAAAAGGGAGCATATCTGAGAAAAAAAAAAGTCTGAAAATTACATTCTTCTAACTGCAGATACACATCTACAGCTTGTCAGACTGTTAGCTTTTCTTTGGATTCTCTTCAGTATTCACACCTGTTAACTTTGGGTATTTTTATTTTTTTTTTACTGCATATGAGAAGATTAAGTCCCAGTGGGAGATAATTTGCTTCACTTCCTGGGATTTCTGTATTCACTTCATCCTATGGTTTCTCTGATTGAACTTCCTTACAGGAATTACTGCCTGGTGCCCTTGTTCCCATATAGCAGCTTGTACCAAGCACTCTGCCAGCTGTCACTCAAAGTAGTACAGAAATTCACTTACGTTCCTGTCTATGTAAACCAACAATCATAAGAATGACATTTTCTTGACAAAACTGTTACATGTTAAGAACAGCACATGAAAAAAATTAGGAATATGAAAATTTGTTCTCTATTGCAATGAAGTTCTTCATCAATTACAGATTATTCCACTGACATCTAATGCACAGGAGAATTCAGCTGAAATTTGAAACTTGAAGGTAAGTATGTCAAAATAACAGATTAACATTTTTCTCATCCCATAACAAACCAAGCTGGAGATTTTTTTTTACAGAGTGAATGATTCTCGCTAATTCTATTAAAAATATGAGTACCATACAAAATGTTATATGGTTTCAAGAAGACCATTTTCTTTTTGAAGAAGTAGGAGGTGGGAGATTACTGAAAAGAGCAAACAAGCAAGCTGTTTCATCAAGAATGGCAACAATAAAACCTGATTTCCTATGGATTTATGCTACGGGTTGAGCTCTATGTGGCTTCTCTCCTGCCTAATAAGAATCCTGTTTATGCTTCATAATTCCCTTCAGACCATTATAAGGGCATTCCTCTCATATCCAGATGTGTGCTCAAAACCATGTACACCAACTTACTAGATTTTTTATATTTTTCCTCTCTCTAAATTGGCTGCAATTGCCCCAGAGGTCCATGCTGGTAGAGACAGAGTACGACATCCTTTGAAGGTTGGTTGGTCCCTGTTTACAATAGTAAATTCAATTTCACAAATATTCTCCAACTTCCACATAGAGGGTATCTGTAACATTTGATATAATTTATGTCTGTATTTTCAGGAAATACAGGAAATTCTGTTCTGGGAACACAACAACTGATGGAACATAAAGGATTTCTACTGCATGAACCACACACAAAAGATTCATAGGTAAGTCACTGACAGTGGGAGTACCACAGTTTTCATCTAGAGAAGGCCCTGCATGCAGCTAATGGCTTATCTCTCATGGAAGTTTAAGATTACAGACTGGCAGGCTGTAGATGCTAAGTGCTTATTCTTAGACACCTGCTGACGACGTGATTACTCCACAGCCAAAACAAAGTCACATCAGAAATACCATCATTATTATCAGTAGATGGCCAGTGGTATACAGTTAGCCCCACTATCTGTGAGCAGAAGCATTCTCTGCAAGTGAAAACAAGAACAAAGTCAGGAAATCTCTAAAATTAAATCTCTTTTAAAAAATGAAGTGTACTTCCCTATCCTAATGCAATAAAATGCTGTACAAACTTGAGATACCATGAATCAAAAAGACACATTCAGCTAGAGAACAAGAAAAGGGTTTCAACCTAACCATTCCCTCCCCCATGTGGGAAAAAAAAACCCAAACAAACAACAAACCAAACCAACCAACCAACCAAACCAAACCAACAACAAAAAAAACCAAACAACCCCCCACCAAAAAAAAAACAACCCACCAAAACCCCCACCCGCACACCTACCATCAAAAAAAAACAACCAAAAAAACCAACCAAAAAAAAACAAACAAGAAGCAACAACAAAATAAACCTAACACCAGATAAACCAAGAGCTAAAACCGTAGCAATGTACTGAGCCTTCCTTGAGGCAGAATGCTGAAATGTAAACTACTGCCCAGTTGAGGGTGCACATCAAAGACGGTAGATTACACTCTCATTCCTTCCAGCTTCTACTCTAGGGAATACCATAAATATAAATGGTCTCTTTTCTTAGTCAGTGGTCTGGAAAGTTGTAGTTAATTAATTTTACCCCATTCAACATAAAGATCTAGGACTCTATCCAAGTCTTTTTTTAGTGAACATCCAGCAATACAGGCTTCCCTAGGGCTTAATCAACAGTTTGTAACAATGATTGGCAGCTTCTTCCAAGGTCTCCACAGGTCACTCAGAATCACAGCCTAGCCCTGGTATTCCAGAAAAGGTCTTTTCCAAGCACCAGACTTTTGTAAATACTTTGTGCATGTCCTTGCCCAACTATACAGTTTAATTCAGCATCAGTTGAATTAGTTAACCGACTGTCTCCTACCAAAGCCAG
Organism: Pezoporus wallicus; assembly: GCF_028554395.1. Classification (NCBI taxonomy): domain Eukaryota; kingdom Metazoa; phylum Chordata; class Aves; order Psittaciformes; family Psittacidae; genus Pezoporus; species Pezoporus wallicus. The sequence continues at coordinate 9,659,843 of NW_026637663.1, forward strand.
AGTCTAGGTACTTGGACAGGAAAATATTTTTAGCTGAAAACCTTTTAGGAATAAATGACCTCTCATTAAGTTACCCATGTTAGAAGAGGAAAAGCTGGGTTCTTCTCTCCTCATCCTAAAAGGAGTAAAACCTGTGTTGTTTATTTTTCCTTTTCCAGACTTCCAGTGTATGTGCTTTTCTACTTATTTCAGCTAACCATCTCTAGCCAAGAATGTAAAAATCCCATCACTAGGAGAGCACAAAGGCTAACTCCAAAGACTACTGGTTATAGCACATAGCTATACAGAAGACAATTTGCACACTGCAGCTCATGCTTCTTGAGCAAAGTGCACATTCTGTGTGGTCACTAGATTATAAAGTAAACATATCAAAGGGAACAAACTTGAATAGGAAATCTTTGACAACATATCGTAAAACTTCCAATTCATTTAGCAAGCATAAGGTCCTCTTAACAGGAAAACTCTATGAAGCACAACTGGCATAACTATTTCCTGGTTTCAGTGCATTTAAACTACTTTAACCTTGGCAGTACATCCAGAAGGAGAGAACATTTTATGGTACAAGTTACAATGGAAATCAAAGTGGAATGCTAATTTAATCCTTGATGCTGAGACTACTTTACTGAAACGTTTGTTTGCAAGACCAAAGTTTTAGCCACATAAAAACATAAGTGTCAGAGTCCTGTATCTGGAAACAGGATGTAATGGTTCTCCAAATATGGTACCAAAAATCAGGGTCTTTGTCAAACAGTAGTGATAGCCCTATAATTCTCCACATGTGCTTCTGAAAATTAAAGGTTAATTTATAATATCTACTAAAGCTCTATGTCAAACAAAACAATATGGTCTGGATCTCTTTATGTGGCCTGCCTGGGCAACCAGCCAATAATTTAATATTATATAAAAAAAACCTACCTGTAAAATCAATTACAGTAAGCTCTACACAGTAAGTTCAGGGTAAAGGTGAAGTAGACAGTTAGAAAGTGTTGTTCTTGTGTTAGTAGTCTTGTGTTAGTAGTAAGTAATGCAGGTCTTTTCTGTGGTTCTTTCTTTGCATTAAAGATGCCTGACAGACACCTGCAGGAAGCTGTAAGTAAACATCACAAGTTCATTGCTCCTGAAAAAACCATAAAGTACTGGAATGTAAACTAGGAAAACAGAGTTTTCATTTTAGATGACATGGGAAGCTGTCTTTTTTACCTCTCTACCTTCCTGCTCCCCAAGAGGGATGCCAGACTTGTCAATTTTTTTCATTAATTATTTAAGCATGAAACAGTTTCCATACTACTCATGTGAAATGAGGAATAAAAGTCATTATGTAAGAGAATCATATATTAACTAAATCCAGTTATTGGTGAAAGCAGAGAACAGGCAAACAAGAATTCCGAATTATGATCTCCCCTCTGAGTTGACTCCTGGCCAGACACAGTGAAGCAGTTAGGCCAAAGAAAGGTATGGATGTTGTAAACTACGATACAAACAACCCCGGTCTTAAATTTTTCTTCTGATGATGCCCCAACTTTTATATAAAACAAAAGCATATGGATCATGTAATACGTGACTGTACAATGCTGCAGAAGGCAGAAACTAGGTCTTCCCTCCTCTACATTAACACCTTAACTGTGCTCTGTGCGGCCCAATCAGCTTGGATTTGTGTCTGTACCATGTCTCAGCCTTAATAGGAAGAGCCTGTGAATTTGCTTATTTCCAACCCTAACTATTCTATAATTCTATGATACTCTCCTGGCAAATGGACAATATAGATTTCAACTCCCTTGAGGCTGCAGTTGAAAAGGATGTACGTTTCCTACTATTTGACTAAATGGTAGCCTATTACATAAAGCAGAAGTGCTTCACCTCCAACAATAGAGCAGCTGTAGAAAGTTCTGATTTATCTATCCCAGCTAAAGAGAAATATTCCTATCATCCTGAAACATTGCACTAGATTTAAGGCTAGGCAGGGAGTGTTTCTAAGCATCCTCTTTACATTTCCTACTGGCAAGCTTCCATACTCTCTGTATTATCTTGGGATCCTAGGCATCAGCTCTGATTCTGCATCCCACCAAGGGGATCAAAGGTGTAATTTATTAACTCTACCTCATAACACCACTTTGTTGCAATTTCTCCTTCTGAAAGTGGCGATGATAATTTCTACCTCATGAGGGTGTTGACCCTTAACTGGAGCATAACTTGAGACTGAAAGAGACTTCTGCTTTCCTCAGAAGCCAGCACCATAGTGGTACAAGGTACTCTTATTATGCAGTGAAATAGCTGATTGCATCCTTCACATTTTTAGGTGACCCACTGTTCTACACTGATCCTAGATGCCCTGAAAGTATTGTATATTTAAAGATGCACATCACTAAAAGAGGGTTGCTCTTCATCCTGCTAGGAATAAAAAACAATGCAAAGAAGAGTGGCCATATGTGACATATGCATCAAAAATATTTTGTTCAATAGATGGAAATACCTGTCTACTGAGATGTACACTCTGCTTCCTGATCTATGGATTTCATCTGGCTGACAAGGATACTGACTTTGTGAAAATGATTAACAACCTATAAATCCTTGGGAAATTACTGAAAATGAAAGCCAGACAAGGATGCGCTGAACCTTAAGAGATCCATTCAAGCTGAAGCAAGCAACAACCAGGATGTACCCCTTCCATACCTCAGTATTTTTGGGTAACCGTTTTGTTGCTTATGGCCAGGCAGGGATCAGCACATTTCAGTGGTAGGACATCACCTCACCCAGACTTCAACCTGTGCATTGCAGCCTTCCACAGAGAAATCCTTTTCCCTGGTGTTTTACAGCTCCCCATCACCCAAGCCTAAACAAATACAGAGGGCCACATGCATATGATGTTTTGGAATGCAGACAGGTATCTGTCAGTGTCTTTGTTAAACCTACCAAGCCTTCTCATTTGTAACCCTATTCGCTCAGCTTCATAACAGTCCCCTAGTTGCATATTAGCATCCTAGTTACGTTTGCTGTCTGCACTTAAGTATCAGACAGCCCCTTCATCTTTTAATTGACTGGTTTGCTGCATCCTGGTGCACATTGTTTACTGCTCTCTACAGAGAGCTTTCTTAACATGGTCAGAAACTGAACAGGTCAGGCTGACTCGATAAAGAAAATGCTGACCCACATTTAGTAAACTAATTGGTTTTTCCCCTTCTCCCCTAACCTAAATCAACGTCCACCTCCTGCGAAGCACCACAGCAGCAGCCCGTCTCCCGGCCACGCCTCCGAGCCTGCCACAGGCTGGGCAGGCCCCGTCAACCCTCAGCGTCGAGCGTCGGAGCCCTGTGGCCCTTCGGGGCGGGAAGACTCGGCCCGCCGGCGCACGCGGGCTGCTCCAGGGTCTCCATGGGGAAAGCCAGGGTCTCCTCAGCAGCTGTCCGAGCTTAGCACGTAAACCCCATCCTAGGCGCTGCAACCCAGGGCCACAGGAATCGCCGTACCAGGCACCCCCGGTACAGTGACTCGCGGCGGGCACCTCTCAGGGTGCCGATGTGGTGCTGAGGTGCAACGTGTACTGATGGCCGAACTCGGCGCTGCTCAACCGCAACCACCCCACTGCGCCTCAACACAATCGACTCCACCCCGTGAGCAAAAAGCGGCGGCGGCAGCTTCTAGGCGGGCCGGGGGCGGAGCGAGGGGCGGTGCAGCGCGTCACTCCCGCCAGCCGGGCCGCGTCTGGTGCGGAGAAGGTGGAGCGTGTTTTGTGGCTTTCGCCATGTCCAAGCACGTTTTTCTTACGGGACCCCCAGGTAACGGGGGCAGCAGGAGCTTGGGGAACGGGAGTGGCGGCGGGGGGGGGGCGCTCCCGCCGCAGGGGCTGCCCGGGGGCCTGGCCTGGCCTGGCCTGGCCTGGCCTGGTTTGGTTTGGCTCGGATCGGCCCGGCCCGCACTGTTACTTGCGGGGCTGCAAAGCCCTTATAGCTAAGGGAAGGCACCTGCTGGTGGACCTTAGTATCGGCCCAGAGTGCAACGGGGCCCCTTCTGCGGCAACCGGGCCCAGCAGCTGCCTGCCATGCAACTCCGGCTGCCGGTGTGTAGGCCTGTAGCTGCTCCACTCCCTGAGTATTGCAGGTGGAGGTCGGAGCTGCTGCATTCGTTAATTCGCTCGTAATCAAAGTCCATTTCGGCTCCGTGTCTGATCCCATGTCATGTAGGTTTCTGGATGCTTCTGATTTGTGTTTGGCTTCAGCAGTTCGATGTTAGGGAAAAAAACAAAAAAAACAACTCCTGGACAGCTAACTTGCTTGAGTTAAACTGCGACCAGGACACATTTCTGAGCGCTCACCTTTTCTGGAACTTAATTATAGCAGTTTAGCACTTTCACCCTAAATAATGCTCAGTTATCCAGTATCGAGGCTGTGAGCTACATCAGAGTGATTCGTGTCAGCAGCTCAGGGGTCCTAGTGATCGCTGCACTTTGTGTGGAGATGGAGTCCCTTGTGATCATTGTGCTATGTGCAAAGGGTATGAGAAGTGTCCCTGTCAATACCACAGTGAGGAGGAAGAGGAAACAAGGGAATAATTCCCTTGGGTCAACCGCAGTATTGTGCACAGAAATGTTTTGTTCATTGTTTAAATTGCATGAATGTTCTTAGAAAAGGGGGGGGGGGGGTAGGTAACTTAGAGATATGTCCTGTTACAGAACGTTGTGAAATCTGTGCGCTGAACAAATAAACGCATAAGGAGTGGAATTTATGGGGGCTAAGATGGCGGTCAGACTTGTGATAGACATCTTCCTGTTAATGCATTACCAAGACATTTAGTAACCTTTCTAAGATATTTCTTCACCCGGAGGCAAGACCCCAGCAACAGGAGGAAAAGCCCTGGAAAAGAAGACAACAGGATTGACTGAAACCAAAGAAGCCCGGGAAAAGAAGACAACAGGATTGGCTGAAACCCAAGACCGAAAAGTATAAGAGACTATCCCCAGAAGTTCCCCTCGTGTGTCTCAGGTGGAGCGGAGACTCCCTGGAGCACCCAGCGCTGCTTGCTTATTGCCTCTTGATATTAATTATAATAAAACCCAATTAAAACAGATTGGCGATTTTAGGTTTTTATAACAAGGCCGTATTGTTGAAATCACAGCTGCGCTGGGCAGGGCAGGGCACGTCTCCAGGATGGAGGATCACCACTTCCCTAAGATTGTGTTGCCGCAAGAGAAGTGTCCCAAAGAGGAGATATAAGGACTCCCTGAAACAGTACCTCAGCCTTGGCCATATTGACGACCACCTTGGCCTCCAACTGGGAGACTTGGAGGCACACCATATGTAATGCTGTTGTCTCCTTTGGGAACACAAGCAGAATTAGTCTCGAGGAGAAAAGACAATGTAGAAAGAATCGTGCCTCACCTATACCACCTAAGGAGACCTTTTGCTGTGATTTTTGCAACTGGATTTGCCTGTACCACATTGGCCTTTTTAATCATAAGCAGGCTTGTAGTAAGCATGGGTAAAGCCCTTCCTAAACCTTTGTTCGTGAAGTCAAGCCATCATCATAGGTAATAATTGGTATCCCAAGTAGGCGGACCTTGATTGAAGTGGTGGAGTAGTTTGTGGGATGTAGTTATGAGGATTCAGCTAAATGTTTGATAAATAAGCCAGTTACTATAACTGCAAAGCTTTCTTTAACTGCAAAGCTTTCTTTTATGTCTGGAAGTAAAACAGTGGGCTTAATTATCCTTTCAGTGAACCTTTTGCCAATGCCTGTCTTGTCTGGGATTAACTTAGAATTAATTGCTCTGCTAGGCTGAGATAGCAGTACATTCCACCACCATCATTCTGTCTTTCTGTCCGCTTGAATGAAGGCAGCCTTCCAGGAAGGCTTGCTCAGGCCTTGTCTCTGTTCATTTAACTGAAATGGAATGTACTGTTTTGATTAGCTAACTGTAGAATTTTAAGCTTTCTTAAACTTAGTTTGAATCATTTTAGCTTTCTTTGGCAATTTATTGAGTGAACAAAAGTAGAGATGGCAGATTTACTTAGCCAGATTAGTATGAATTTGCTTATAGAGACAAGGCCTCAGAAAGATGGTAGATACCGACAGTGCCACACTTGTCATTTTATTGTTGTTCAAATGCCAGGAATCCCTTTGGCTTCAGTTCTGAAAAGTTGGCTTAATGGTTTGACCAGGTGCCCTTGAAGCCACAGAACATTTTGTTATTGATACTACTAAGAAAGTAGGTCCTAAATGTGCTTAAAACTTAAGCAAGGAATTTGGTATGTACATGTTAAAATGCCATCTGTTCGCACCATTGGGCACCTTACATTTGGTCTATATGCCTTGTCTCCAGGAATTTGAAGGTTTATTCTGCAGGATGTTTTATATCTTCTGACTTTTTTACAGCAATTATTAAAAGTTAAGTGATAGCACTAAATTTTGTGTGAGGTGATAAAGTTGAGTTTAAAAGGAGATTGTCAAGGGAAGTATGTGTGCAATCATAAAGGAGAAAAAAATAGATCATTTGTGGTAAAAGAGGGTGTCTGGAACATGGCCGATGTTCACACCGTAGAAGGTCCATCAGACTGTGCCAGTAAACATCTGGTGGCCAGGGTTTTAAGGATCTGTGTCAGGGTATGAAAATAGGTACACAGGATAATTCATGTGAGAAGGGACCTCAGGACATGTAAAGGAGGGTCAGCTGTGAGGCCAGACCAGGTTGTTCAAGGCTTTATCTAGTCAAGACTTGAAAACTGCAAAGAACCTGAAGACTACATAGCTTCTCTGGGCAGCCTGTCCCTTGGCTTGATTGTCTTCATGATAAAAAAAGCTTTTCCCTATATCTAGTCAAAACCTCGTGCTTCAGTTAGCATAAGAAGCATGTTTCTTATTGGAAATACTTTTTGCCATGTAGGACCTGATCTCAGGGGCGCTGGGTGCTTCCAATTTCTAGGACATCAGTAGAGGTAGTGTGTCCTTTGTGTTAGGTAGGCTTCTGGTAATAGCAGTTAGCCTTGACTTTATGAGCGAGGGATAAATTCAGCTATGTTTTTAAAGAGTAGTGAACAGCAGTGGTAGAAAGGGAGATGCATCAGTCAGTCTTCCAGCTAGCTTGAGTATCAGTTGTGTAGAAGTATGGATTTTGTGTATTTACCTGCCGTGGGGCAAGCTTTGTGGCTTGACCATGTGCTATCTAAGATAAAAAGTTCAGTGGTAGTCTGGAATATTTGTACCATTCTGTTATGACTTCACTGTAGACGCACTTCTTAAAGGCTAATAAAATATTACAGTGTTGGTACAGGATGAACTTTAAAAGATGCTTCTATTCTTTCCTACCATTTTAAAAAAGCAATTTGCAAACTTCAGAAAGTAATCAATGCTTCTGGTGAACTGAATCATTACTGTGGTGCTTAAAAATGGGATTTTAGTGTAGAAGATTAATGCTGTGTGCTTTTTGTTTTTTCATTTTTAGGGGTTGGAAAGACTACTTTGATCCAGAAAGTCACTCAAGCTCTAAAATCCGCAGGCACTTCCATTGACGGATTTTACACAGAGGAAGTTAGAGAAGGTGGCAGGAGAACAGGTTTTGATGTTGTCACTTTGTCTGGAAAACGAGGACCATTATCTAGAGTCAGGTACTGAGATTTTAATAACTGCAAGTGGCTATTGTTTTATGCTTCTGCTCTAGCCTGTTGGCATGTTAAGTGCTCTTTCAACAGGGGATTTCCAGCACACATATTGCTTTTATGGTCAAGTTCTTTGTTCAGTTCTTGTATCAGCCAGGACACCTATATTGTGTATGTAGACAGTGTTTCTACTGCGTAATGAAATACTGAAAATGTACTAGGGAAGGGTGTTCTTTCTTACTGCTTATTTTACACCAGATAGGAAGGAAGCACTGCCGAGCCTTTTATTGTGAGGCCAAGGCTCTTGGTTTACAGAAATAACTTTTTGTAGGCAAGGAGGAACATATTTTTTTCCACAAGTTAATTTATAGAGACAGAAGTGGAAAATAAAAAAGAAATTGCATATAACATTGTTTTCCAGAGCCACTGACTGACCCACCAAACCCATATGTGAATTTTAGGTAAGAAAGAGCTTTGGATGCCCACTAAGAGTAGGGGCCTCTTGAAGGGCAGAGGGGCTCACAGTCTCTCCTGTTTGACTTAGCCTTTCGTGCCTTGTGCAAAATGTAGTCTAGGTCCAGGTGTGTCACTAGCATCTCCCTCAGACATAGGTGATATTACTAAATAATTTGCATGTTGGTAATAAAGGAAGTTTGCATAGGATAGTGTGATGCAGCAGAGGCAAACTGAATATTTTTCTGAGATTGTTTAGGGGTTTTGCAGCCCATACTGGGATTTGGGCTACTTCTGTGTCTGTAATGTCACCAAATTCAAAGATCTGAACTGAAGGCATGTACTTTGATTTCACTGTAAATATACCTTCTGGCTTTTAGATCCCATTGTCCTTCCTTACACTGTTCAAATTGGAGTTTGCATAGTTGTGAAGGTAGCTTATCCTGTATTTATTACCTGATAGTGTGCTTGACGCAATGTGACTTAATGGATGATTTACAGAGTTTCTTTGCTTTCCTTAGAAGAATTAAGGGGATCTGACTTATTAGGATAACTTCTCATAAATCCACTTGAAATGACTGCAGTGAATTTTCATTAAACTCATTACTTAAAAGGAATTGTGTATCTCCTTTTTTCAAATTCAGTTCTGATTCTTCTGCTTCAAGACGTGAATGTCGGGTCGGACAGTATATTGTAGATGTTGTTTCATTTGAGCAGTTGGTTCTACCTATGCTGAGAAATGTGAGTATTCTATCAAAGCTGCTGAAAAAATGATGCTTTATGATAACCAGTGTTATTGGAAGGCCCTTCTAGAGCGCTAGTTTTAGGTATTAATAAATGGCCTATTTCTTTGGTATCGCTTATTCCAATTGACATCAGGAAGCTGGAGGGGCAAATCTGACTTGCTCTTTTGTGCTTAACATGGTGTTTGGGGAGATTACAGTTACCACTCATTCCTGATCTGACATCACTCTGTGAGCAGGACCTCCTCAGCCTGAGAGATGGCTGATAGGAAGTTTCTTCCAATGCTACTGTCTTGCATATTGGAAAGCAAACAAAATACATGAGTTTCTACTGCACAGAACTGGGTGGAATCAGTGAGTGAAAGAAAAAGGCCTTTGTTGCTGCTCTTTACAGCCCTTTTTTCCCCTCTTGTTCCAATTCCCATCTTCTTCCAGTAGAAACATTTGTTTCTTGAATCCACTGGTTACTTTTGATTACCACTGTGTAAGTACCTGCAGAGTGGTAGGTTTTAACTGATAATAGCAGCCTGATAATTAGTCTGCTGCACAAGGAGTGGTCTGACTGTAACAAGACTTTCTACACAGTCTTTTTCCTATCTTTCTCCTGACATTTTATTCTGGCCTTTTGCCTTCTCCTTCCTCTCTCTCACTCCTACCTTTTACCTCTCCAAAATTAAACAAGAACAGATCTGGTTTTGGCATATATCATAAACAGTGTGCAGCAGCTGCTGAACTGCACTACTAAAAAGATCGTATTGTGATTTTTCTGCTCTGCCAAAGCTCAAGGGGCCAAGGAAGAAGAGACTTTTTATTTGAACTTTGAAAGAATAAAAAAAAAACCAACAACCAGAGGTGCAAGGAGCAAGAATAAGATTGAAGACCTGATTCTTGGTTTTGTGAAGGAACATTAAAGTCTGAGAGCAGGGAAGCAGAAATGTTGGGGGCAGGGAAGAAAGGAAATATGAATAAAATGGGGCATATTTTCATTTATTTAATTTCACTGTAACTTGATGTACTATGTTAGGAAATAGAGTTTGATAAAACAGACTTCATTAAGCCAGCACTGTACTCAGAATCCTTTTACTGATTGTATGTCAAGTCCAGGAGTGATCTTGCTGTAGAAGGGTGTTAGCACTGTTGAGTTTTTCTGGTTGTTAATTGGCTTTGTCATTGAAAGTGCTGTTAATCAGTTATCAGTTTTGTGGGAATGCAGTCATGCATGTAAGTGGCACAAAATGGAAGTTGAGGAGAGTGAGGAATATCATAGAACAGAAACAAGAAGTGACGAAGAAAGAGGGCAGGAGAGTCATAGGTATGGTCTGGTTTGATCAGAGAGCAGCACAGAGTGGTCATTTTCCCATTTAGTCTTCAGGACAGGTTCAGCTCACAAGGCTTGGATCTCATTCACTGCAGTAAGAACAGGGATAGATCCTACAGTGGATAATCTGTCAGATATGAAAACTTTACCAGGCAGGACTGAGGATATTTTTTTCAAAGCAAAATGTTCTGTTTCTCAATGTGTGACCTAGTGACTAGTATTGGCTTTTTAGCTCACTGATCTATAAAAGGATTTTAGATAAAACAGCTACTCAGCAGAGACTTAGCTTGAAAAGATTTTAGGATGCATGTTATACACTTCTTCCACTTTCCCAGAAACAAATACTTTGCCTTCACAGGGGAAAATATTTTGATTTCTTTTTTTCCTTCTTTTTTATGTTCTGTGTGATATGTCTGGTATTGGTATATATTCATGAATCTACGGTGATGTTTTGGCTTGAGTTGATTTCCTCCTCACTTCTGTAAGTGATGGAGTACATTTCAAGGTTACTTTTACCAAGAGAGGGTAGGCAGTGCACTTCCTTTTCTGATGAAAAGTTCCTCTGCTTTCCAAATTGCCTTTTCTCCAGTGGCATTCACCTAAGTTCTCTCTTAGACTTCCCCGCTGCTCACACTACTCTGCAGCACAGTGCTATTTGGCACAGTATTCACTTTATGAAAAAAGCAAACAAACCACAGATATGGTCAGTTGCTAGTATGGTGCCTATCCTGCAATCCAGGGGGATGGTAGGACTATAGAATGAGCTGTATCTTGACAAAGAAATGGAAGATGAGTGTTCTGATGTGAGAGAGGCTTGGAAATAGCTTGGTTCTTATCCAGATAGCTTAGAAGAAAGCCAGTTGTTTTGAGAGACATGCTAGTTTTGACCATTATTTGACCCAGCTACAAGAAGAGAAATTTCCAAATCTAGGTTTAATGCAAATCTTTTATATTTTTTTTAATACTTGTGTGGATATTCATCTATTCTAAATGCATAATTTGATGGGAAGAGTGAAGTTTGAAAAATTGGTGTCCCTCAGATTGATTGATGGCTGCTAGTAGACAACATGCAGTTTACAATTGTCAGATAGCTCATGTAGGACCACTGTGAGAATTCTGCTTTGAAGGCAAACTGATATTATGGATATTTCATATCGTAGTGAGCTTTTATGCTGTATATATATTTTCATCTTTCCAAAAAATCTGTGCTGAAATAGAAATGATAGATTTATAAGTCTGTCACCAGCAGCAGCTTTGACTTCTCCAATTTCCACCTATATTACAATTGAATTGATTTCTTTTGGAGTTATTTCTTTTATTAGCATAGAAATTATTACTGTTACTTGTTCTAAGTTCTGTATTGTTTACAGTCTCTTGATGCACTTTTCCACAGGTAAACCGTAGCAGTGATGCAGAGAAAAAAATCTGCGTCATAGATGAGGTTGGTAAAATGGAACTCTTCAGCCAGGCTTTTATTCAAGCTGTTCGTCAGACACTCACTGGCTCAGGGACTGTGGTGCTTGGAACTATTCCAATACCTAAGGGAAAGCCACTGGATCTTGTTGAAGAAATAAGAAATAGAAAAGATGTTAAAGTGTTCAATGTGAGTAATATTTAGTACCCTTAAAGAGCCTTCTGTTCTTGGTTGCTGGTTTGTATTTTGCTCTGCTTAAGAACCAGTTGTTACTACCAGTTGATAGCTGTGGGTAGCTTATATGAAATGAGTTTTTCAGTTTCTGTTTTATTCTTAATGGGCAGGTGTTCACCTTATTAAAAAAGAAAAAAAACCTTACATTTGACACTTACCATAGCAGTCTTACACAGCTGGCTTTGCTTGTGAGGGGCTGCAGAAGTAATGATATAGTTGTTTTAAAAGGTTTTCTTGCTCTAGTATTATTGCCATGTATGCATTCATTATTCCTGAGTGTTAAATCTTTCAAAGTACAATCAGATTTTTGAACTTACTTTCTTTTTTAGACTAACATGCAGAAGTCTTACTAGTAATCATATTCAAGGGAAAAAAATATGTAGTGGAGTTTGCAGAAGTCACTTCTAGAGGACAGACACTTGTAAATGGAGTCAGTGAATCAATTTTGGAATTCATCATGTTACTTTACAGACATAATTTTCAGAATATTAGGGTCTCAAAGTGCATTTCTGATCACTTACAGGGGGGTTCTCAAAAAGTTAACCACAACAAAACGTAGCCTGTTCACAGGAATACATGTGTGAAGCTTCCTTAACATCTGCAGATGTCCTGGATGCTTCACAAAACCAAGCTAAATGCAACCCCCACTCTTTTGTTTTCTTTTTCTACTCAGTGTATACTATTTGTAGGAGAGAGTAAGGCTATATATCCAAAACTGAACTATAAATTATAAATTCAGGAAGTGGGAGGTAAACATCTTGGCTTAGTAGCAGGGTTAATATGCTGTAGAGCAGTATACTGCTGCAGCCTGTTCTTTATCAGATGCATGTCAGAGTTTTCATCCGAGTGGATCAGTAAGGAAAATACACTATCTCAACAGTTTGCATTGAATGATCTTAATTATTGCAGAGAAAGCAAAGCCTCCAACTTCTTTTTTGCTTTTCAAAGTGAGACTCGTGAAACTGTAGAGCTTGGAAAAGTTCCTCAGCTTTTTTTTTTGTTGGTGGTCACGTTATCATCTTCAATTTCTGTGTTTTTTTTTAAATTAAATGCCTATTAAGTGCTAAAGCAACCCTATGAGCAAAGACGAGACAAGATTCCTTTACTCACATAAGCATTCGGCTCTTACTGTTCCTTTCAGAGATAAAACCCCAGGTTTCCTACTGATAAGCTTACGTGTGCTGTTAGGCTGCTGAACAGGGATGCATGTGAATGTGAATTTTATGTGGCTTACTTTACAGTGGTATGACTGGGGAAGAGGGAATGGATAATGCCTCCCTGAAAGTAACAGATGTTCAGTACTTACACTGCAGTCATGACAAGACAATAATGTGCTAGTGTGTGAGGAGGAAACACGGTGCTAGAAAACAGCATTTGGCTCTCAGGGAAGCTTTTGAGGCTTCTACTGTCTCCCTTTATAGGTGGTGTTCTGAGGGCATATGCCACTCAGCCCCAAGTTGCTAGCTATATCAGTCTGCTGATACACCTTTCTCTTAAATACTGACTGCAGCCAGTGGAACTCTTCCTGTAAATGTCAGTGGAGCAGTGTGTTCTTTACTGCAGAAATGAGCCATCCTGTTTATGCTTCTGAGGTGCAGGTTTCTCTGTTTAAGTAGAGTTTCTGGTGAATCCATTAGCCAAAAGCATGGGTGTGAAATGTGTGGCAGACTGCAATAGTTCCCAGGTGGCAGAGACCTGCTGTGCTGAAGTCTTACGCAGGAGGGCATCTGTCTCACTTGCTCCAATGACACAAGACATGTTCTTTCCCAGCTGGTTAAAACGTGTGCCTGAGTAGGAACAGAACCTGCCCCTGGGGAGTCAGAGGTGTTACTAGCTGAAGTAAATACTGAATCACCAGCTGTGTTCTTCAAGGGCTGTGGGTTGGGGAGAACCTGGAGTGTCCAAATAAGCTCATAGTCAGTAATTCCTTACTAACTTTTATGGTGCCTCAAAGTGTGCAGAAGTAGGTGGCCGCCTTCCAAAAAAGTTATGCCTGCTTTGTCGCTTCATAAGGAGTTAGGCTGCACTCAAGTAACTTAGTAGAGTTTTGTCATTCTTCTCTTAGTGTCAGGAGGAGAGTTCTGATGTTTGACACTAAGAGCAGAGAGACAGCTGTTTGGGGTTTTACAGTCCCTTTTGTCTTGAAAGCACATTCAGTTGGTGTAAATGGGCCCAGATGCCCTAAAAGCCTTTGACGATTTGGTCCCAAATGTTTAATTTATTATGCTTAGAGCACTTAATGAGAGTAGCTCTGATATTTAACACATTTCTTTCCATTGTTGCCCAGTTCCATTTTGCTGAGAACTAAACTTTCCAGTGAAACTATAGAGGCTCTTTTAGCACTGCAGAAGTAATGATATAGTCTGTGTAGTTTTGCAGACAGCGTCATAAATAGGATCAGATTATCCTTAGCAGCTGGCACATACTCATTTTTTCCCATTTTCCCATCTATTAATTTTGCTTCCATGAAATCCATTAGTGAAGTTTGATTGCATATGCCTTTTAAGAAAGAAAATAAATAGCTAAATGGATCAGAAGAAGAAAAAGGTTCCATTTGAACACATTGCACAAGAGGGGTTTCGTAGATGGTACTCTTAACAGTTGGGGAAGAAAGCCTTTTGTCCTCTACTGTTCCCTGCTTGGAGTCTAGGTGGTAGTTTCCTCCAAATTGCCTAAATGCTTAGAATAAGCAGCATCTACAGTTATTTTCAGCTCCCTGCCTAAAGAGGTACCCATCTGTTTGTGCATTCAATACAGATATTGGGAGATTGGTTCTCTCTAGAAAAGCTGTCTGCACTGAATGTCTCCAGATCTTAAGAGGAGACCTCTATCTATGAAAAAGCCTTTGTAAAAGAGTTGTGAAAATTTCCCAGCACTTGGCACTTTCTCTATGCTGTCTCACTGGACTTCTGGCATGTAGGTATGGAAAAGGGATAGTTAAAATGTTGTATAGTTTTTGTTGGCTTTGAGACAATGGGAAGAGCTATAAAATGTTCAGAAGGTCTTTTGGAAGTCAGGATATCAGGACACTTGCAGTGAGTTTGGCTGATCTATGCTCTATGCCTTGTTTACCTTGAGGTCTTTCAGTACCTTTATTGAAGAGCAGTTTCATTCTTTGTTGTCTTGCTGTCTTTGTTATTATGGGGTTTTCTGTTTATCTTACAATAGGCTTGGAATGATACTTAATAAAACGAGCAATATTTTCAGGCAGATCTTCCCTTTCCTTCCTTTGGGTTTGGTTGGCTTTTTTTGTTTGATTGTTGGTTTTTTTTTATGTCACTTTTTCATCAGCCCCATGTTGATAATCTTTGAATTCAGGTGGCATAGGCAGGGCCACCATCTGTAGGTTTACGGTGTTAGTTTCCAGGCATCCTGTCTCAATGCTGTAAGTAGCAGTAGGCTCCCATTTAGTAATAATAAAAACAACAACAGTAATACTTTCTCCTGTTCAGAATTGACTGTGGTACTGGAAGGGATGGAAGGGAAACCTGTCTGATCCGATCTTAAATACAGCTACAAGGAAAGCAGTGAAACCTTGCTGGTAGAGAGGTTTATGCCATGCATAGTGTGGTGTCTCCTTCCTCATCAAGCAGTATTTCTCAAACTTTGTCAAAAAAATGAATGCCCTTTTTTTTTTTTGGCTCATCTGTCTTTGTCTGAGTTATTCCTGCCCTCTTTGCAGGGATCTGAACAATTGGGAAAATTCCTTAGGCTTTTTAGAATGAGGCTTTTGCTGATACTTCATAATTGCTTGTTAACCCTCTCATCACCCCAGCCATCTCCCCAGGTTTTGGTTGAGTAATGCACTGTGGGTGACTGGGCTCTGTATCAGTACCCAGTCTATCAAGAAGGTGTAATTTATACCCCCCACCAGCTCTGTGTTTCTATCCTGCAATGCTAAGGCTTCTCAGATTAGAGTTGTGCTACTGAGCCTGTTTTAATTTTTTTTTCATTACACAAGTTTTTAACTAGCTCTGTCATCCTAATAGACACAACCCTTTCAAGTACTGAAGGCGTAAGAACTACTTCATAGCAGGAAAATTATGTTTGGTAATTGAAAAGGATTTCTAGTAATGACAAAAGAACATGCTGGTTCTTCGAGTGATTCTTGTTAGTTATTCAAGCCCTGAATAATACGGCAAAATACCATGGGTAATTAAATCAAAAAGATCACTGAATGTGCAATTACGTATGCAGGTTTGTGGCTTTAGCTTATTGTGTTCTCAGTAGCAGAAGGTGGCAGGTGTCTGACACTCAGCATTCCTTCACTGAGAAAGAAATGCATTTGAATTTCTGCTTTGTTTGTTTTTGAAGTAAACACTAATATAGAGGTTATTCATCAAATTACATCAGTTTTAATTTCTCTTTCTCTAGGTTAGTAAAGAAAACAGAAACAGCATTTTTCAAGACATCTTGGCAGCTGTGGAATCCTGCAGAAAATGAAGACATTTTGTTGCCTACAAACACTAAAGCTTTTATTTCAACAAAACGTTACAA
Organism: Pezoporus wallicus; assembly: GCF_028554395.1. Taxonomy (NCBI): domain Eukaryota; kingdom Metazoa; phylum Chordata; class Aves; order Psittaciformes; family Psittacidae; genus Pezoporus; species Pezoporus wallicus. The sequence continues at coordinate 9,676,088 of NW_026637663.1, forward strand.
GGTTTTGCAGATGTTCTAGTCTGTCCTTCCTGCTTTAGTCCCTGGAGGCTTTACTGGAGCCTTCAGGGAAGCAAGTTAAAGCTGGTAATGCTCTAAAATGTGAAAATGAGCTAGCAGGCTTCTTGTTTATTCAGTTTACAAGCTGATCCAATCAAAAATTTGAATAGATGCATAGTTAATATCCTGTTCTGATCTGGGTATTTGGAAGTCAGGGGGTCCGACTCTCATTCTAGTTACACCATGCAAAAGCATCTTAGTTCCTTCAGAGTGTGGTGTGACATGTTCTGCTGGACAGCAATTCAGTATGGGGAACTTGGGACCTGGTGTAACAAAACAGAGCCCTGCCCAAGATGTATGTGTGCTCTGCCTGGTTTATGTAGAAATATCTTTGCTGCCAGTGACCCAGCTCATGTGTATCCAAATGTGATTCAACATGGGTGCTGACTATTAATGAGGTAGAAGGAATAAGCAGATGCTTTCCCTCCAGTCTTTCCAGTTGCTAGAACTTCCAAGGAAATTTCCTGTAGTCCTAAGTAAGTGACATTAACAAAATTCTGGATGAGAAGGAAAAATAACCAGTGTTGCCCTGTCCTAAGTACTGTAAACCCAGAGAGTAGTTGATAAGAGGGCTGCATTTTGGATTTATTTTCAAGTTTCTGATGGCAGTCCTGCCTTGCACCTGCTTAAAAAAGTTGCATATGTAAATCTTCAAGTCTATGAAGTTCAGTCAAATCTCAACTTGTGTTTTCAGGTAGAGTTTATTAAGTCAGGCTTGACTTAATAGTATATTAAATAACCTCATTTGTCTATATAGGTTTTACAGTCTGTTATGTTTATTGATACTTATGTTTGGTGGGGTTATTTTTTTCTTATTCAATTCTGTACAATGTTAATGATGAAATAAGAAGTGTTTCAGCATATTAGACAGTGTGTTTCCCTATGAGTTGTGCAGATGTCTTCAGGAAAAATGAAAAAAAAAAAATCAGTTTCGTGTGTTGTGAAAGCAGAATTCCTTCCCAGGTGCATACTTTTTCATTGCACAGTTTATAATCATCTCTGGCTGTAAAAAGTTGTTGAGAATTCCGTTGTTTCTTATCTTTTTTTCTGTTCCTTTCAACAACTGTTAAGCAGCTTATTTAAAGGCTTTTCAAATATTGTTTCAAATATTGTTTTAGTTACTTGTTTCTGTAAAACTGACACCCAGAGTTGGAGGGGACTAGATGGGAACAGGCATTTTTACAGGTGTCCTGGAAACAGCTTGGAGCATGGAGGGAAGGTCCTTTTTATTTCCCATATTCAGAACAAGGGTCTGTACAAACTGTCGCTCCACAGGTGGTAGGAAGTAAAATGCCATGTTAAGGGATACTATGGCCTTGTTTGCTGACTGCGCTATTACACTACCATTCTGCCCAAATCCATTTGGATGATAGTATTGTCTTTATATTTGGGAAAAAGAGAATTCCTTTTAGGGTTCCACTCCCTTAAGCTCCTGGCTGCTTTTTGCAAAATAAGGCTGTGCCCTGAAGGGGCAGTAATCCCTTAACTGTTTCAGGCATCCTGCTCAGACATGACACCTTGTTAGAGGTGAAGGACTTTGGACAAAAGGAAACTTTTTAAGGGCTATGTGCCATAGACTTTTAAACAGAAACCTCTCTGCACTTAAGTGTTGGATGTCCTACTGTTTCAGTGTTAAATCTCTTAAGCTGTAAAATATGCTGCAAAAGAATAGTTCTTTCAATTATTAAATAATTACCCAAAGTCTGTCAAGGTTTTAGTGGGACTGCAGTTGAATCTTAAATGAGGACTGACCTTTAAAGCTAAAAAAAATTGAGGTATTTGGCTGTTCTCTGTAGAGGCTAGGGAGGGGAGTTCCTTCAGGAGCAATGGCAGAGTTCAGTTTTCCAAATTCCAGTTCAGCCACTATTATTAGGAGTTAGTCACTTAAAGTGGTATTTGTACCTTATGAAAGTACATTATATTGCCCTGCATACAGTGACATGATGCCTACTGTAGTCCTACCATTTAATAGACTGGAAAAAAAGAAAACTCATAAAAAGTTTGGGGAATTTTTCACCATTGTGCTTATAGTACTTTTAAGCTGCTGTCTCATGGTGCAAGGAAGACCTTTTATAGTGAGGGTAGTTTGTCACTGGAAAAACTTCCAAAATGGAGGTGGAATTTTCCTTCACTGGAACTGTGAGTGAAGTGTCTGCCCTTTTAAATCAAGTGTATTTTTGCTGCTGCCATCACTGGCTCTTGGTTTCTGCTACCTATCTCAAGATTGGTGTGTCTTTCATTTGTTGTTGTTCTTTTTTTTTAAGCCCAGCTTCTCTCTGAGATAGAGTGCTTTTCAGGGGAAAGAGAAATTTTGTGGTCTGTGTTCAGCAGGAGATCCTAGATGACCTTAACAGTCATGTCTGGCCTTTAAATCTGAGACAGTCCTGACGAGATGATTCACCTGTTTCAAATATACATTGAATGAGTGAGAAAGTAGTATTCCAACTGAAGTTTTTATGACACCTGGGCTTACTTTAGAGGTAAGAATTTATTGTCTGGTCCTGCACTAGTAGAATATTTGAAGGCCTTGAGAGCACTGTAACAACAAACACCGCATTCACAATTCCCCTGATGGGCTGATTTTCCTAATAGCACACATTTGGGGAAAATAACCTCTGATGTACCAGCAAGATTCCAGATGACAGCACTAGTGCACCTGCAGGTTTTAATTGGTGCAAAAAAGGGGAAAATATGAGGTACCAATTACTCTCTTGAAGCCTGAGAATCAAGGATGTTTTTTGGCAAGGGGGCTTGTAATTCCACCATCAAATTGCGCACAGCATGGCATAAACATGGCCTGCATTATTTATCATGCATTAGACAATTTTTGACTTGTAAAACTCTGTATGAGAGAGGTGAGTCTTTAACACTGGACCTACTGCAAAGTTAATTATAAGTAGTATGTCTGTGTTGCAGATTTAAGGGTGTACAAGCACTAGTGAAATATTGTAATTAAATACAAGCTCCCAATCCAGGGAGTAATCTAAATATGGCAATAATTGGGTAGCTAAAAAATATGCATTGATGAGAAGATGATTATTACATGCTGGAGAATTTCACTGGTAATTCTAATCTTCTAAAATGAGCTGCACAAAATTCAGCTAATCTTTAACTTAAATTCCCCAGCAAGAGAAGAGCAGTCAGTTTGTGGGTTGGAGCTAAATGCAGATGACATTTCTTGCTTTATTCTGATAAATAGCATTTAAAAAATGCTGTGAATGACACTGCAGAGCCTCCTAAGAACTTAATAAGATATTCAGAGTATCTGGCCACCCTGTTGAGGGAAAAAGATTCACAGTGTTAAGTCCTTTTTGTTAACGTTTGTCTTAACTGCAATGAATGCCAAGATTTTCCATCTGTGGGAATGAGGTGAGACTTCACAATGAGAACTCCAGTTCCTCATGTAGAAGTTTAGATGGCAGTTCAAAATGGAGAGAACCAAGGCCTCCATCATTTGTATTTTTGGATGAACAGACATGAATTTCGTACATTGCACCCATCACTGTTTCTTACTTGCTTGCTGTGGTGGCAACAGCTGGGCTCAAGGGCAGTATATCCCTAGTAGATGTGAGCAGTTGAGCAGCCTGTGCTTGGGTTTGGTAGATGTTACTCGGTCTTTTTACCACATCTTTGGGCTGTGTTTCATCCTTACAAATGTAGCACATGGCTTTTACTGTATGATGTAAACAAGAGTCCATTAGTGAAAGGAAAGTTTAGTAAAACAAAAAATATCCCACATTTAATGCACGGGCTGTTGTACTGTGTTTTTGCATGGTTTACCATATACTCATTATCCTCCTTCCTGTAGCCTGCTGTACTGTATGCATTCCTCTGTGCCCTCTGGTTGCGAGGGCCCCACTGAGCCAGTGTGGGTGAAATCACTCCTGGTATTTCTTTTTAGCAGTGCTTATCTGGAGTCAAGCTGGTTAGAGGCAATTAGGGCCTCTGTCTCTTCATCCCTTCTGACATTTGTATGAAAGAACCACGTACCAAATGCTTTTTTCGGTTGAGTGATTCCCTCAAATGATACTCTCATCTTGCTAGCAAGCTGAATGCATCACTGCTTTCAGGTTGTAGAAACAAGAAGGTACTGGGATGGCTGGAGGAGCAATGGCCAGGCTTCTGCCTTCAGCCCCTGCCAAGTCAGTAGACTTTGCAGCTCTGGAAAGTTTAAGCATAGCACCAAAACACAAGATGGAACTGCACGGGAAAGGTACTTGTGTGTTGGTGGTGGCTATCGTTCCTGCATCACAGCTGTGGTAAGAGATCAGACGTGGAATATTGACAAATTGATCAGCCTGAGCAGCTACAGGGCCAGGTTTTAACAATAGCATTATGCATTGTGAAACCTATCATCAGTGCTGCAGCTCACTTAAAAGCAGTCTAAGTTGCCTTTACTTTTCGTTCAGAATCCAAAACTGCTCAGGTGGGGGTTCTTGAGGTGTCACAGGCACCTCCATCTTACAGTTCTGAAGCACCTCATGTATGAGGTTAAGTATTAAGCTGCTTAGGTCTTTCAAGAATAAAAAAATGGCTTAAAGCCTTTGTGTATTTGTATGGTGCTGAGAATGGCATTCCTATGGACTCAGGTGCCATTGGGTGCTATTCGGAGCTGTTCTGCCCACCTTACTGTTTAAACTAGGTCTTGCGTAAGGGTTAGGTGCCTCATTTGTGTGCATCAAAGCCTTAAATGCATCTTCTGTCATGTATAGAGCAATTGGGCCTGTCTGCCTCATGCAGACACGGTGTGAGGTCTAAGATGTGTTTAATCAGTACAACCTCATACCTAGTTCCAGATTTTATTTCTAACCATCATGTCCGATTATTCTGTAGGATTGGCCCATACTTAAAAACACCACATATTGCAGTAAGTCTTATGCAGACCATCTCCAAAATGATGGAGAAATGTAACATGGGTGAGTTTGTGCTGTCACCTTCAATTTATATTTTTTGTCTTTGTTACTGTTGGTAATTTTGTCTTTGTTACTGTTGTCACCCTTGTTTTTTTTCAATTCACTATGTTACAGTAACAAATGTAAGGCCAAATAAAAACTGCTTACCACATGGCTAGAAAAGGAACTGATTTCTGAATCTCACATTGACACCTGCTCTGTCCTGCTTGTGCCTCAACAAAGGAGTTAGGGGGTGCCTGTTCTGGCAGCCACCCTGTGCAGCAGGAGATTGGGCTTCATGACATACAGCTGTCCCGAAGGAGCTATGCTCCAGTGGCTTGAACTGAGTCAGAACTATGAGGCAGGTGCAGTATCCTATGGTGCAGTACCAGAGGCCATGGAGATAAACATTAATCACATAAGATGTGGTGCTGGGGGAAAGTGATGTTGCTGGGCCTTGGTCCATGCTAAGCAGATACAGCAACTTGCTGCTGGAAGGATTTGTGCAGCTGTTTCCCAATCTGGTTTAGTGTGCTTAAGCTAGATACACAGATTAATTTAGGTTGATTAGAACTACTGGGATGAATTACTTTTCATGGAAATTAATTCAAACTTAAGATAAAGATGTGAAAATTAGAGGCTAACTGAATATGGGCAAGTTTTCAGTGCTTTCCCCAGCCATCTGTTTCCCCTGCCTCCACACAAGGCAAGGCTTAGGAAGACAAAGCAGTGATGGTTTGTCATAGTAGACTGCCATGCAAAAGCCCCTAGGGCAGAAACAGGGATGGTGGCTATTAGTAAGAGTCCTCTAGCTACCTGTATAACCTCCATTCTTCATTTGCAATGAAGCACTTCATGAGCAGGGTGGTAAGAGGTGAGGTACAATCTGCCAGAAATGGTCAGAAGGTAGCAGGCAAATTCAATTTCCTCTTCCACATTGCAGCTGGATGCTGCAGGAGACACTAGTAGGGCCTAAACTGCACTGAAGACCACGTCTTGGGGCTGTACATGAATACTTTGCTGTTGCCCTTGTAAACGTGGACAAAATTTTGCCTAGGTTGTTCCGAGCTTTACAAATAATCAATTCATCAAGATCTGAAGTGAAAGAAAGACAATAGATATCTCATTTTCATAAGGCAGAAGGCAATTCAAAATACAAAAAAAAAACCCCCAAAGACTGCTGCCACACAAAACGTACTTGGATCATTTTATTTCCAGCAGGTGTTATTTAGTTCAACTACTTAAATCTTAAGTGTGGCACAGTAGGAAGCTCCGAATGCAACTGTGTATTGCCTAACAGTAATGAGACTTTAGCTACAGCAGCTCTTGTTAAATCTTTCTTGTTAACTGGGACAGGACAGCCTGGCTGCGCATCACCGTGTTGAGCATTAGAAACAATCTATGATACTTACAGTAAAGATGAACGGCAAGATACTGATAGCTGCAATGTTTTTAATTAAAAAAATAATGAGAATACGGCACATGTGTGTTTAGATGCTGTCATAGAGGCAGGATTTGTTGTAGCCTTTAGGCTTCCAAAGTAGTCATTCATTCTTGTAAATCAGTGTTTGTCAAACTTTGCAAAAGCGTGGCCTCCCTTTTTGCATCATCTGTCTTCATGCAACTATTAAGTTGGCTGCAGCTCAGTTTCTTTGGGGGTGGGAAAGCGGAATGGTCTGTAGTTACTGGCTACAGGTGTTACATGGACACTGAGCTGTGTCTGGCAATTAAAGGCATTTAGCTGCTCCCTTCCTAATCCAAACACTTCCAGACAATAAATACAGCCTGCATTGCACTTTCCTGTCTTTGAGGAGGATTCCCCTGGGCCCTTTTGCTACTTCCAAGGGGGCTGTTGCCTGAAATTTGAGAAACACTGATATAAACCAACCAGGAGCACGAGATAATATGCAAGAGCAGCTGTTTATGCAAAGCTGCTTTCTTTGCAAATAAGGTGCACCATATGCTTTGAAGGCTTTCCATGCACTGGATACTTTTCCTTGTGTTTGACTTCTGTTAATCTGTGTAGCATGGCTCGTTCACACAATATTTCAGTATGGCTGAATGCATGCAGCATACCAATCTGTGATGCTATGTTGCTATTCAGAATTACCACCTGCATAACATGTTAAAGAAAAATACGAGATCTGCTGTTGGAAAAAAAAAGCTCAACAAAAATCAGATGTAGCTCTAAGTTACAGTGTATGTTGTACTATCCTCTTACATATTCACTGCCCCTGTTCAAAGCTGCCTTTTGCTATATGTTATATATCAAATGCCAATTAGTTTGCATGCAATCAGCTGTTTAATTCTGGCAGGAAAGAGATGTCTTGTGTGCTTTTCACTGAGTTGTATAATATTTTCCACTGTATTGATTTGTGATTCCAGCTATTCCAGGGGAAGGAACGTTGAACAAGTTGTAGTCATTGTTCTAGGATTTACAAGAACCTGAGATGAAGTGGCACTGTGTGTTTTTTAGGACATCTTACAAACCCTACCCATGCCAAGGCCTTTAGCTGAAGAACATCTGCCCCTTAGTGTTCTTGTGTAGAAGTTAGAAAAATAAACATTTGGAGGTTGCTTGTTACATCTGAAAGAACCTAAACCCCCGTGCAGCTCCCTGACCTCACTCTGTCTTTAATGCAAAGAACCACATGGCCCTTGCGCTAGAAATGCTCCTTATTGCTCCTCAGACAGGCTTTGCTGGGAAGCGGTGTCTTCCAGGGCCATATCTTCTTGGCTGGCCCTCCTGCACTCCAGGTTCTGACTCATGAAGATGGCATGGGCTGGACCTGCCTCTCGCCGCGGTCTGGGTTCTGTAGCATCGGTTGCTTCACAAGTTTCGGTGAGTTGCTGGAAAGAAAGGAAAGGTCAAGTAGTTTAAGAAACTTCTGAGTAACACTTCTGCTAAATTTTGAAGTGACAGGTGAAAATATGAATATTGATTTAGGAATGTCATTCTCTGAAACTGCAGAGGACTCTCAGCCTGTGTTATTCACAAGGGATTTTGTGTCACATGTATTTGGAAACACATGTATTTGGAAAGAAAAGCAGACCAGGAGCTTGAGGTTTAGTACCACAGATGTACGTGTAGAGAGAGCTGTAAAATAATTTAGAGTCGAAAGGACTTTTGGAGGTCATCCAGTCCAAACCACTGCTAGAAGTAGGGTTTACTTCTAAGAAATTAAATCGGGTTGCTCTGGGGCTTGCTTTATACACCAAATTTTAAATCCAGCTTACAAAGAAACCTTTTCATCAAAACTGGAATGCAGTTATCAGTCTGGAAATGTTATGCACTCCCACTGTAAGGAGTCCATTAGTATAAAAACTTTCCAGAACTGTGCTATGTTAACCTTTAAATGAAACACTTCCTCCTTACCACTTTCAGCCAAATAGTCACCTGGATTCTGCGCAGTTACTTTGGCCAGGACTCACCTCATCTGAATTGAATCATGTAGTGTATCATCTGAACTGTCAATGGTTGGCAGACAGATATGAGTGTCCCGGGGGAAAATTTCTTCCTGAGAGCTGTAAGGCTGAAGTAGGTTGTCCTCTCCACTGAATACAGAGGCCACAGCAACAACCTACTGTGACTTCAGGCCCAAATTTTAGATGGCTTAAAGTTAGACAAGTTGAATCCTACCGTGAGTACTCAGTACTGCAGACTGGCTCTGTTTTTGCAAATTAGGCTATAAACTCTTTGAGAGTTGGAATGATGCCTTGTCATTTGATACATTCAGCTGTACATGTAGAAATATTAATGTTCATTTGAGTAATAAAGCAGGATTGAACCCAGATGAGTAATGCTCAGTCAGCTTCTGTTGCAGTTCATGGCAAAACTCCAGGGAAATATACCAATCCTACTATTTTGGGGTGTGAGCAAAATACAGACTAAGGAGCCTTTTTCACTTGAGGTTTAGAGAATTCTTTGAAAATTAGGAAAGTTATACACAGTTCAGAATGATAGTAGCAGAAAAGTGATTTGGACTTTCTATATCCCTGTCTCCCCCTGTTGCCAATTTGGTTTCCATTTTAATAGGCCAAATGTAAAAGTCTGTTTTAATTATGTTGTCACTCAACCTGTAGTTGTAGTTGCCCTTTTATCTCTAGTCCATCTTCTCACATTACTGCTCTGCAGTGCTGTGATGAAAGTTTCAAAGTTCAGGATAGCAATTCATAGCAACCGAAGTTAAATAAATGTACTTAAGTAGACAATAAAACAGTAACACTACTGTGTGCACTGAATTTTCCAGGGAAGATGGGAACAGAAATGGGAGCCTACTGGGAAGAGGGCTTGAAGTTCTTTGTGTGAACTGTTTTGCTGTTAGCAAATGCTGAATCACAGAGCATTCAGGTTTCCTTTGGGAAATATTTCCTACAGATTTCTTTGACTAACCCTTTCAGCAACAAGGTTTTCACATCCTGGATTGAATTTCTGGTGAGAGCAAGGGACAGAACAAGTGCCCTGTTGACTGGGAATGGTTCCTATTTGAACAAATAATTTAAGTCCTGCATAAGCAGGGAAGGAGCCATTTAGTCTGCTTATGATGGCACTCATCACCTGGACTGCAGAAAATGGAGACGTAAGTCCCTGGTTTTTAGTGTAAAGTAGAGGGACTTTGCCCCATTTTGCAATTTCAGGTGCATACATAACAGCTACCCTGCTGTTAAGTATGCAATTACTTAAAAATACATCACTCTCATATACATGCTAATATTAAACAGTCTCATTTTCACTGTGATGCAGCAAACTCCAAAACAAATACCAAAATCCTGATGTTGTTTCTGAAGATTGTTTTCTGACCAGTGAGAAGGAAGAAACCAAATAGTGGTGAGGACTGTTCAAGAACCTGATAGGACAGCAGTTCATTCTGCTATTTTGGCTTCAGCCTTACCCGAGTTGTTTGACTTGCTGCTCTTGCAGATGGACCCATGGCAATATTCATACTGCTGGACGACTGGGTGTCACTGGTGTTACCTCCGTCTGCAGCTGAGAGCCCAGAAATCACCAAAGCACTTGAAAAACTTCTCTTGCCGAACAGCAGGCTGAGAGTTGAGCTGGTGGAAGAGGCCAGACTGGACCTGAGCATTGCTGCAGCTCTGTCCTGCACAGTCAGCTGGCCTGCAACAGGAACAGCCGGGGACCGGGAAAACACGGATGTTGCTGAGTTGTGGAGTGACAGCTGACTACTAGAAAGCCTTCGGGCAATTTCATGGGCAGATGTAGATGTTTGCATGAAAGGCTGGCGGTTTTCTACAATGGGTCCAGAGTGACTGGAAGCAGGAGGCCTTTGGTTTAAAGCAGCGTGTGCCTGGATGGACTGACTCCTGGGTTTTCTCCTGCCTTTAAAAGAAAGATTAATATATTTAAGTAAGTGGCGTCCTGATGAGCTCCATGCTAACAGTGCCCCACTTGCACATATTACTATTGGCATATCAGTGCCAATTTTGTCCGCATAAGAATCCCATGAATACCAGAAATAACAAATGGCTAAACCCATGAACCTTTCTGTGTTTTCCACTACAGGCTTTTGGGCAGAACAGCTCCAGTGGTTCTGCACTCAGTCAAAAGAGAGGAAAATAAGAAAGACAGCCCAAGGAGAGTGATCTAATCACAGGCTCACACCTATTCTACCATGTACATTTTAACCTGCCCAGTGAATGGCTGAGCATTGTGTTGCTATAAATCCACTCCCCTTTGACAACCACACTAAAGTAGGGGACGTTGACTTACATGTCTCGGTATAATTAAATGCAACAGTAAAATAAAAAAGCTGTGAGTTAAAACAGTGGCACGTTAAGAAGAATTATTCCTGCATATGGGGAAAGAGAAAATGAGAATTAAACCAAGTGGAAGACTGCAGCATTCAGATAGTTGTTAAGACTAACACTAAACTATGTCTGAGTTCCAAGAGTGATATATATATCACAGACTGAAGAGATGTGAACACCTTGAGTTAGCGTAGTCTGTTGGAGGTCTGAATGAGACCCATATAAGGCTCTTGAAATGTCTTAACCAGATATAGAGAGTTGGATACAGAGAGTATTAGATAAGCTCTTGTCACGTGCCTGGACAACTATCTTCCTGAACATGTACACCCCCGTTTTTAACACTGATATCAACACCTTACATCATTCAAACAAGTAATTTCTGTATTTCTTATGCTTGCATAGTTAAATAGGCATAGAATGAAAATAACTTATTGGTCAGTCAACACACCAGAAACCTGCTTGTACCCAGGCGCTCTGCAGATGGCACACAGCAGGTTGGCACACACGGCAAGCCCGTGTTTCTGACGACACGCTCTAGCCCAGGTTTACACAGCACATACCCAGTCATGCAAGTGCCTGCTTGGCTTTTCTGCTTTACAGGAAACTCCGAATATTAACACAAGCTGGTATTTTGGTTTCCTTGCTATAGCTGTGGGGTAGAGAGTTGATGCCAGAAATTCTGTTGAGAGCCATCAGCACAGAAACAAGTGTTTTTGGCAGGTATTTCTAGGTTGGTAATTTTTTTTTTTTTCCCAATACCCAAACTGTGGAGGGGAGGGAAGCACTGAAACTCCTCCAGACAGTGAAATTTTGCAGGCATAAAGGAACATAAATCTCACCCTATCTTCTAAAAACATGACTGTTTGCTGCATTCATGAGGATTCCAGTAATGCAGAATTTCATATCCAGACTATTCACATTATATAGTTGAAACATGCTGTTTTACATCCACAGACCCACATTCCAGAGGCTGGTATCATTAGCCCCATTTTTCAGATGCTGATGCAAAGGGAATTTAGGTTATTTGGCAGAAAGTCAGATGGCAGAGCTGGTCTACAACCTAACTGGAGCTCTTTCGCAGGACTAAAACCTAGTTGGTTTGGCAAGCACTGGACACTTTCACACCCCTTTTACACTGTATCTGTAGTTCTTTTTTTACTCCAAACAATAAAATTTTCCTAAGACATGCAATGCAAAGCAGCATTCTCTGTAATAAAAGCCCCAATGTCTCTGCTTGAGAGCAACAGGATAGATGCATATGGCTCCTGTGTGCCACATTACCAATGTCCTTGGCACTTAGATGTGATCAACAAGGAGGGCACGCACTGCGCTGGGGTCAGGCCTGGCTGCTGCGCGGGCAGCTGAGTGCATGTCTGGCCTCCACAGGGATTCAGTTTCTTCAGACCCTGGGGTTTTGCTGAAGTGCTTGGTTTCTACATCTGATGGTTATTTGAATACGTTACCCTTTCTGAATAAAAAGAACAGACTGGAATTAAGAACAGAGGGGCTACGGTGTGTTAGTTTGTGCAGGGGCTAACGTGGCCAAACATCTGTTTGTGATTTAAACTGCCAAGCTGACCCCTGTCCAAAAGTATTCTATATTCATCCCAAATGCAGTGGTTAGAGCATTGGACAGGAGACCACCCGTGTCTACACATAAATAACTCTTGTCCCTGAAAGCACTTACGAAACAAAGGCTGTTCTATAAACTGCATCATGAAATAAGGACACTTTGGGGAAGAACCCCACACGTATCCACCAATGCTCCTGATTTTGGTTGCACTTTTATATAGGGCTTTCATTGCATTTGCAGACTCAGTGGCACCAGGTTGCAAAATGAAATATGAAATATGAAATATGAAAACACTAAATGCACTCAATTCATAGATTATGAGTCTAGAAGGGACTGATGTGATCATCTAGTCTGCTGTGCTGTATAGCATGGGCCATAGAACTGCCTGGAATTAACGTCTGTGTGGTATTACTAATTGCTACTGCGATTTTTAAGAAATGCATCCAGTATCTCCAGTCACGGAGAACCCTCTTTAACCCTCAGTCGCTTGTTTCACTATTTATTTACTCTCACTTTAAAAAGTATGTTCTTGATTTCAAATCTGAATTTGTTTAGCTCTCTTACATCCAAGTCTGCTTGAATCAGCAGTCTTTGGGCATCTTTTGTTGCCCAGGTAAGTACTTGCAGACTATGATCAAAGCATCTGTTATAATATAAATTGTTTGAAAGCTCTTAATCTTTCACTACAGGATGTATTTCCCAGATCTTTGATCATTTTTTGGCTCTTCTTTGAACCTCTTTCAAATCAAAAATGTCCTTCTAAAATCAGGGCACTAGGACTGCGCATAGCAGGCCAACAGCATCCTGAACCAAAGTCAGATTGACAGACATGCATTATCCAAGTAACCCTATCATTCTGGTTTTTAAGCAATGGGCGTAGCATGAGTTCTTTCCCCATCCTCTGGAACTGCCTGAAGTGTCCTGATACCTACTGAAGATCAAAAAGAGCTTGCTATTTAACCAGCTCTCTCTTAAAAACCTTCTTGAATGAGAGTCATTTGGATTTGCTCAGTTAAGCATATAGCTTTTATAGCAACTCCTTCATGTTCTTTGTAGCTGTTAGGATGGAACTACTTCATGATCAGATCACAGAAACAGGTCATCTGCATTTTTCGCAATACAAACCAGACATTTCTCATTTCTACACCTTGACAACTCTGCCATTCTGTATAGTGGTGGATTGAGATAACTGTTTAGGATTTTTTTTTTCTTCTAGCAATCTCTAAAAATAAAAACCCACAAACCCACTTTCATCTTTTTGCCCTAATGGTGCTAGCCAGAAACTTCTCCTTGTTTCAATTCTCTTTCTCTTATCAGTAGTCTCTAAGGACTGAAAACTGATTTGCATTTGCTATTTTCCACTTCCCTGCATTTGTTGTGCATTTCTTCATTTTACCTCAAAGCCAGGTTGCTGTACTTAACTGTGACCTTCTCTCTTGATTGTGGTTTTCTGGGCGCCCAGTACACCCTTTTAAATGACTCATAATTAACTTTCATTATTGTATGGTGTGCTCAGGATCATTATTTCACAATTAAGTCTGCCATTCTGATTACTGCCATGTCAAGTTATGAGTATGCACATGAGGATTCCTCTAATGCTAAACTCAATTAAAAGCAGCAGTTATTTTATTCTTGCAACATGATTTATATTCAGGGCAAGATTTTCTCTAGTCCTGTCTATTATCTTTAATGAGAGGTCAAAATGCTCTAACAGGAAACAAACAAATGTCATAGCCCTCTAGTCTTGTCCTTTAATGTGTACAGTAATAACCACAACTTGTTGAAAGGTTGAGTTAATTGGCGTTAAAAGTCCTGATCCCACAGCAATTGGTCTCTCAGTGACCCACTGCCAAACTTAATGTATATTTCCAGTGCGAAGGCCAGTAGTTCTACCTTGTGGATATGTCTGCAGTATTTTTGACTCCATAATTTAATGTGAGAAGGGCTTAGATGTTAGTTGACAGAACAATTGACAACATTTAATCTTCTTTTGGTAACTGCTGTAGAAACATAAAAAGTTATTTCTGATTTGTTTGTTCTCCACATGTGCTGATGAACAGTCACACTAATTCCTCAAATAAATTGTCATGGTCCTTCCAAGATAATTAAGATGTCTGAATGATTAATAATAATTAAGGAGTCTGAATGATCCTGACTGGGTTTAAACCACGACAAGATGTTTTCATACTTTCACTTCCCAGCCAACAGGAATCCCAGGCTCACTGTGCTACGGGCTCTCTCCACTGCACAGCTAGACTCTCTCACACCCGCATTTCTCATTCTGGCATTGCTAGTGGAACCTCCTAGTCCAAAAGTTACATGTAAAGAAGTTTGACAACAGCACCTTTGGTGAATCACATTTGTCTTATTCCCCCCTTCCCATAAATACTCGGAACAGTATCAGGAAGCCATCTCTTCTGCATGCTTGGTCATCAGAAAAGCCAAAGCTCCCTCTTTCTAAAATTAGTTTTCCACTGGATATAAGCACGCTCCAAAAACCCGTGCCTATGTGGCATGACCCCTCAGGAGAGGACTACAGAGAAAGCCAAGTAAATTGTGCAGGTACCTGCACGCTGGTGGACCTCTTGAGATGAAGCTTGCAACTGAGGTGTTCCATCTCTGGTAGGCTGCGAGCTACTGCTCTGGCTTGAATTGCCTGCACGATTGCTGCTAGACGAAGAACCCCCTACACCATCCACCTCTTCAACATTTCCTCTCTCGTGGTGAGCTGCATGGCAGTCCTTCCGCATTCTGTTGGCAGGAACACACACGTGGTCATCCATTTATTATGCACAAAAATTTCTGTCACCATTGTTAAGTGCCCTTACAATGTATAACTGTACTCTCTCGTACTGCTGCAGGTCTTTTGCCTTTTATGAGATGACAAAGATGGTATGATAAGCTTCCTGGGAACAAAACTCTATACAACACACACCAAATCTTTCCTTGTCTATGTTACCTGGCTTTGGAGCCCAGTGAGACTATCTGCTGTTACAGTGAGATCTAAAGATCGGATTTTGCATTGGTAACTGAGTAGCAAAGAAGAGGAATGGACTGGAGGGAGCTCAGTGGGAATGAGCTGTGTGGTGGGAAACTAACATATTAAGCCAGTAGGTCTAATCTTGGCATTTAAGCACAGGTCTTAACATGCAAGGTGGCTCCTATAGTCTCTCCCTGGTCCGCTGCCTCTCCTCAGCCACTATGGCGATAGGCCAGGTGGAGGGAATGAGACAAGAATGAGTTATTGCTGTATGAACAGGGTACGCAGGAATGAGAGACAGAATGTGTCAGACACTGATCATGCTTACCTATGGGAAGTCAGGCAGTTTTCGTTGGTGGCAAGTAAATTTTTAGAAGTGTTTTGGTCAAGAACAGACTTGGGAGTGATAATCTGTATTGCCAAAGCTTTGGAGCATAACCCGCCAACACATTTACTCATGTTCTGACATGTCACTGAGTTACAGAAAAGATGCTCTTATTTACAAGGCATAAACAGTAAAATTTCCTGGAATAAGGGAAATGTCTGGAGTGCTAAGTGATTTGATAATGAATCGTCTTGAACATGCAGAAATCTTCGCTTAAAAGCCATGAATATGTAATAAATTTGCTTTCTGCTGTATTTGTAGGGCTATTTTGTTATATTCTGAGTTATTTGCCATTAATTTTTTACTCATACTATGGAATTGCTCTCTTTTAATAGAAAATACAGTGGAACTAAGACTGCAGGGTCTCTATCTGCATAACCAAAATGTAACACCTACCTTAACCATTTGGATTTGAACCACTTTTTAATGTTGTCCAAACTGACAGGTCCCCCCCAAATGTTCCTCAGTTGGCTGTGTGTCCCAAGGTACGAGGTGGTTAAAGGGGAAACATACATTGGATATCCCAGTGGCTGATCACATGAAGAGTTAATTAAGTTCCTCAAGACCTGTTTATTGTTCTGAATGCTTCCTCTCTCCGGGTTACGATTGCGTAAGAATATCAGTTCTTGCTGCTGCCCAGCCCAAAGCCCTCTGACGCACTCCTTGTTGACCTACAGATGGGTTAAAAACATGTGGATCATGTGGAAGTGTTTGCTGCTTAAGATGCAGAATCATGGAATCATAGAATGGTTAGGGTTGGAAAGGGCCTTAAGATCATCTAGTTCCAACCCCCTGCCATGGGCAGGGACACTGAATGACACAATGTAGGTAGAAGGGCAATAGCTGTGTGTGCAAACCCTCATGTCTTTGCACCAATAGGTGCTGTGAACTTTTGCAGCTACTCCCTGGTAAAGGCGGGAATGATATTTCAGATACACAAGCATATGGGTGCAAACTGGAAGTCAACTGAAGAGAGCTTTTTTTAGCATCCAATCCCCATTCCAGTAACTAGAATCAACCTCTCCTTTTGGCCAGGTTGCTCAGAACTATTATTAGTTACCATAGCCCTAAATTACTGCAATATTAGCAAGATGGTGTATGTACCTTGATAACCTTGAAGCTCAAGTAGCTTTTGTGGAGCATGATAACTTTATACTCATCTGCTCCTTCATCTACCACATGTCTCAGGGTTAGCAGCTCCTCTCTGTTGGAAAGCACAGCACTGCGCCAGGCTGGGTCCCCTTCGTGACAAATCACAACCTTTTCTTCAAAAGATTGGATTGCTTCATACAAAACTGCTGGGTCCTCATACTCATCTGGGCAGGTGAACTGGTCCTGGTAGCACAGGAAAAATAGTATTAAAAAAGTCAGGTATATTTGTGAAAACACAATAAACAAAATCTAGCTTTTCAAACAGTTGCCAGCTGACCCCACAAGTGACTTGATACAGCATGTCTTTGGGGATGTAGACAAGTAATTTAACAGTAATATAGAAAGGTACAATTTTTGTTTTACTGTAACTTGTTCTGATCTCATGCCTCCACTAGACAAAGACACTCAGAGGATGCCAACTTAGCCACTTTCTTTTTATAGAGTGGGAAAACCCTGGGAGGCAGAGCTTTTGGGTAAGCTGGAGGGGGATCAGAATCACCTGGGGCATTGCACAGTTCTTCTGGAAATCCTTATTTTTATTCACAAAAAAACACTAACAAAAGCACAGACTGGGAATCCATCAGCACATATCACAATATTGTGTTACTATTATAGCTGTCACACAGCAACACAGCCAGCGATAACATTCATAAAATTATTGTGTCAAACTCTCGCATATTAATTCCCAGCAGTTCCACTTCAGTTACATTTAGAGCAGTTATAAATACCATGCATGATAAAAGCATACGATACTAAATCATCATGTGTCAGAGCAAGAACATTGTTAACTCCAAGCTATACAGAGGTTGACTTGAAGAAATTGGAGCAACTTCAATAGAAATGTGCCAGATTTTTACAACTGAAAACAGAATGGGGTCAGAATCAACCTCACATAATCAAACAAACAGCCATGACACTGACCCTTCAAACCACTCTCCTCTCAGCTCTTGTCTTTTAACATATGGAAGCATTACATGTGTATTGCCATTCATGAAAAGACTGATAAATTAGCAGTGGAGTCAGTCTAATTCATGTAGGTTTTTTCAATCTAAAACTATAGGGTCCACACAAGTAAGATAAGAGATGACTGTCAGTTTTGTTTTGATGAAAAATGGAGGGTCAAGCTCTGCAATATGCATGGTTTAAAATGCGTAGCAGGGGTACAGAAAAGAAGGTAAGGGAATGCAAAATAAATAAAAGCCAAGCTTTTCCATTTTGATTAAGGAAGTTTCTCAGAATAAGGCAAAACCACTCCATTTCCCTCTCTCCTTTGGACAGTTTCTAAGGTTTCCTGTGTTTCCCTCAGAAAACAGGTATTACATTAAAAATTAAAACTAAAACTAAATAATAAAAGAAGACACTACCTGGTGTAGCTTCAGAGACATTCGGATTGCCGGGGCAACAACCTTATGCAATAGATCCATATCTGCAAAGACCCACTCATCTTTTGCCGCTATCCGAAAGTCTCCTTTGAACAGTGCATGGAGCCCATAAAGAAAAGAGTCCAAGCTGTAAGAGAGAGGCAGCAGTCACTCACAAAAGTCATTCCCAGATCACCAGGCTGGACCCCTGCCAGCCATTGGCCACATACTGAGCAGTGGGTATAAAGCCGGGGCTGCAGCACACACTTCTTATGCAAAAGCATTCCTCGGGGTCGGTGGTTTTCATTCTGCTTGTCCTGTAAGCAATTAGCCATGGAACGAGTGTGGCACCTGGAAGGAAGGATGTCCTAAGGATGGGTGGCTGGGTCACAGACTGCCGCAAGGTGCTGCTACTCTGCAGCAGTGCCAGAGAGACCAAGTCAAAGAGTGCCAGCTGCTCCACAAGTGCTGTGCTGGCGGCAGGAGCTGCCTGCTCATGTGAAGGTGCCTTGATCAGCCCTGTGAGCAGTTCTCCTCGTGAGGTGAAATTAAAAAAAAAAAACAAAAACAAACAGCTGTAAAAAGTATTTTCAGCAAACCTGAGACTTCTGTCGTGAAACTCAAACCCAGATGTGAACATTAACCCAGATGTACTGAGAAGAATACTTAGCTTCAGGGACTGTGCAGCAAACCAGGTGAGAGCATGAGTCAAATGACAGGCATTTCATATCGAAACAACGAGCCCTAAAGCAAATGTGCACTGGGTTTCTTTTTTCTAATATAAGAAACTAGATGTAACCAGTTCTGCCTGACCTTGGATATTGGTTTGTCTGGACCTGAGACTTAAGCAAGAGGTAAAAGTACAAAACCAAGTGGCTGTTAGAAAAGGGCCTCAAAAGGGCTTTTCTAAGGGAAAAGAAAAAACAACTAGCCTTCAGTTCCAGTCTGCACCCTGAACCACAAGTTTCCCACAACACCACAGCCACTTGTATAATGCCTGTAGCAGGACTGCTGCCCTAATACTGCCCTGAAGAAGTGAGCTCGAAACTGAAGAAAGCAGAATCATCTGTTAAAAACAGGCATCTCCTGCAAACCCACAGGACATGGTTTCACCTACCTCCCAAGATTTCGCTCACTCTTACAACAGTTGATTTTTCAGATTGTAAAGGCTCTGAGGAGAAGCTGCATTAAGATGTTGGCAGTTTTCATTACTGCCCTGGCTCTCTCTAGAGAATGCATAATCTTTCCACGTAATTGAGCTCTCTTAATTATTTTGGGAGAAGAAAAGAGTCATTTAGATGTTTTCTCTGAGAGGGAGAACTGCTTGGCCTATCTGCAGCACAAACATTCTAATTTTGCCCTTGGTGGGTAGCATGTTTTAGAAATTAAAATGGACAGATATATATGCTGTTACCAGAAGAGCAGCTGGATACCAGTTCTCTCTGTGAAAGCACTGTGTTATAAAAATCAACTAATCAGTGGGAGCAAGGCCAGTCAGGAAGGCAGGGCTGCTGCTGCTGCTGGGAACATGAGAAGCATTGGGAAGCTCCTGTGAATTCTTAACTGGTTTGCATTTATTAGTACTATGTTATGTATTAAAACATGCCTGTGTGAGACAGGCACTTACACATGGATCTTCAAAACATTCAAGCAGTGATTTCAATGGGAGTTACGTGTTTTCAAGGAGCAGGTCCTGATCCCCGTTGACTTTCAGTTAATCATCTCCACAATTTAGAATATGGTAATATCCCCAGATCCTACTTAATAGCTAGGAAAGCCCTAGAGGGCAAGTGGGAGGAGGGAAAATAGTGGGTGCAGCCAGTGTGAAATATGTGGTGAAATATGTGACTATCATCTCCTCTGAAAAGTCTAGAAATCAGGAAGGGTCCTTTCACTAGCCCACCCACTAGACAACATCCAGCATACATAGTTGAATCCTTGCCTGGTAAAAACACTGCTGTATCTAACAATTCTTCCCAGGGTGACACTGGAAAATAGCCTACCATGAACTCTGCACCTAATGGTGATAGTATAGTCTAGTATAGTTTTTCCCCATGTAGCACCCCCCATATTTGCTCTGAAAAGTTGGCTGGGATGAAGGGAGGAGTAGACAGGAAGGAGAATTGGTTTTTACACCATTAGAAGCTCTCAGAGCCAAATCTGAACACCAGAGCAGACAAAGAGTTTGCATTTACCATGTAAGTGTCTTACAGGCATCAGCACATGCTAAATAGGCTGCTGTGAACAGCAGTACCAACTGAAAGCAAGGCCAGGACTAGGACAGCTATGCAAACTGCAATTGAGCATCAGCAGACAGAGAGGAGAGAAGCACACACAGTTCTCACTGTGCTTAGTTTGGGAAGACTTTATCCATTTCTCATACCTCTGCATAATGAATTCCCTAACGAGCATTTTTAAGAACAAATATGACTGCTACAAGGAGCAAAGCAGTGGTGACAGTAGTTGTGAGAGGCTGAAAGTCAATTATTTTCTGTATCGTATTTTCCAGGAGAGAGGTCTGGAGGAGATTGCTGTATTCACAAAACTCTGGACATCTTTTATTCTCCCGCCAATTGTAATGAGGCTTTTGGGTACATTCTGCCTATAATGTGACACTATCTCAAGCCATTACTGCTGTAACACGCAGCCCTTAATCCACATAAATACAGCCACTGCTATTCTTCCCATTGTTATGCTATCTCCTGAAGACTCTAGTGAGATTATAAGGAAGCTGTAAAGCCAACAGCTTTGATCTCAGTCCTTACTCAAGGTTGTTCCTGCATTCTTGGCCCAGTTTTACTATACCTCAATTAGTAATCTGCTGTAGTTACAGGCTCATTCAAAATATTTTAGAAACTAGTTGAGGTAAATTTGCATGCCAGAGGAATGACGTTAATCAGGAAGAGACAAAACTACTATTTCTGGCAACATTTCTAACCCTCTCAGCTAAACACCCGAAAAGCTGCTGCCACAACTGTGAGCTATTTTAAAACAAGACTAGTAGGTGTGTGGGAACTGTCGGCCCCTCAAATGTACAGAAAGAAGGGGATTAAATAGCACCACAAATACCAGAGGGAAGGCAACAGAGCCAAAACAAATATTCGCTCTTACTGCACCCCTTACATTGGTCCAACAGCTGAAACTAAAAGCATTTGCTGCAAGCCTGAAAACAGCATGGATGAAAACTAATGAGCTGGTGAATATACCTGTGTGTATTTTGCACATCAAAACCCATCCTCTGTCTGCAGTTTATCAACCTCTCTCAGTGTTAACTGTAGATTTATTTAAGGAATGAAGAAACACGCATGCCTGTGAGCTGGTAATGACCTGAATGTCCCAGCTTATCTGAATGAAGTATTTTCACTGGTAGCCCTCCACCTCTTTCCCCCCAGATGCTGGGCAGTGCAATGTGGTGCCCAGGAGGGAAAGAACAAACAGGACCAGCTGCTTCCCTGGGCTTCAGCATGAACAGTGGCTCCTCCAGGCAGAGGCGTTCCTTGGAGTAACCCTCTGTCCACTCTGAGTGATAATGCCCAAAGGAAGCTCAGGGGACGTGAGCATCCAGGCTTTGTAGTGTTGGAAGTATCTGATGAGAGACGCTTGAGAGATTTTTGTATTTTTGCAGACTTGAACTGTGTACATTTATTTACATGTATACGCGTAAGCATTTATTTACCAGCAGGTCTAGTGGCTGAATAGGAGTTTTAAGTATTTTTTTTACAAATGTACACCTAAACATATCACTCATATTTGAATAACTGAATGGTAATGTCATCTCACTCTTCAAACTGCATTTTGTGCAGGATGCCTCCTAATGGGACTTTAAAAGAGCAAGTGATTTGCATAGCAAGGTTCTGCCTTCTTAATGAATGCATTTATTGTGTAATCTAGTGTTAACGTTGGGTTTCTACTGACATTTACATGAACGAGGACACTGAATAATTATTTACATACATTATAAAAGTGCATTTAAAATCTTGGTTTACACAGTGACATTTACTGATTAATAGATTAGACAAAATCATGTGTAAATGAGTGCAAATTGGTAGTTTACATACACAGTGTAAACCTGAATCTCAATTCTGTAGCATAACATTACCTTTGCATTACTATTTCTGTGCAGCAGTTAGATGAGTGTTACTTCTTCAGCTACAGCAAGGGCTAGGCTTAGTCCAGAGAAAGTTCCCTACGACTTGCATAGTTACCACCAAGAACAAAACATGGACTGCAGAGCACAGCTTCCTGGCTGGTTTGCTTACGTTGGACACATCTAAACACTTCATAGAAATAAGCATGAGAAGAATACAATGCCTATCTGGCCATTACATCTCAAACTCATCACGAAACCTCTAGCAGCGTTGTACACAAGATGCTTCACAGCCAGAATTCATATTCATGAAGTTCAAGGTCACTTCTCAGTGCCTACCAGAGTAATCCAAGTAATGTAATTTTTTGTAGTCCAGCATTCGAGTGTGACAGAGCGTGTGTTAGGAGCCCCGATGTCTTACAGAACGGCCAACTCCCAACAGCTGCACACGCAGTACATCCCCCTCATGCACACAGCTGGCTGTGGAACTGCCTGCTCTGACACCATCTCTGAAGAAAATTAAAGCACTCTTCAGCACAAGTAGGCTCCAAAAGGTCCCCAGAATATCATGGCACCTTTCCAAGGAAAATGACTGTGAAGCATACTCCTCCCCATCTGACTGAATGAGAGATACTGCTCCCATCTGACTGAATGCAGATCTGCAACAGCCCAAGAGCTGGGGGGTGAGGACCAGCAAAAATGCCCTAAATCACCCTCTGTAAGAGCTGCTGTATCTCCACCAGAGAGAGGGGAGAGAGACCTGCCTTCAGTGCCTAAAGCTGATCCTCAGGAACATCTCTTTCTGGCTTCAGCAGCATTGCACATTGTACATGTTGGAAAAGTCCTCTTCCCCCTGGCACGCTGTATATTTGTACACCAACTGGAGCCTCGCTGACTTACTGCTGCTTTGTGTTTAAATAAGTTGTGCAGATTTCTATGAAGCAGTAAATACAGTAAGTACAGTAAGAGCTGCCCCCTGTGCTGAAGTGAGTGTATCTGGGGGATTTCTGTTGATCAAGGTCTTTATATCAGGGGGTAGCATACCCACCTTGCTCCTTAGTTATCTCACCAAGCTGAAGTCATGTTTTGTAGCTGCAGCAATTTATAACTTGAACTGTGCTACTTGGATTCCTTTTTGTCCTCCAAATCTTTCTGACAGTTGAGGTGGATTAGAGGTAATTTAACCAGGTGAGTAAGTGACACAGTTTTTCCACAGTGAAACTTTTCTAGGGAAAGCTTTTGTGAAGTAGCACTGAAAAAGATACTGACAGAAGCTTCCACTTAATCCCTTTTATGTCACAAAATACATTTTAAAAATACAATGATTCAGTATTGCCCTGGAGCACTCGCTTAACAAAAAGAAAGCCAGGACTTTAATTAAAGATACAGGATTACATAGAATAGATTTGGAAAAACAGGGATAGAGCTGTGTGCTGCATAGGACTACCACTTTTTTTTGCCTTTCTACAGATCTTTTCTCACCAAGGAAAGTATTTTTAAGTATGGAGTGCCCACTCATCAAAAGAGAGGAACTGATCTAGTTTGTTGGTAATTTTGCAGGTATTAAAAAGCCATGCTACAGCCAACTCCTGCAATTAGTATTAAATCTTTACAGAAAACGTTGCAAATAATTATCCCTGACATTCATACTTTCCATATTAAGCTTTAGAAAGCCTCTGATAATATTATCTCTTTGCATTAGCTACTAACCATGTAAGCCAATACAAATAGGTGACATTGCTATTGTATCTGTATTAGTGCCAAAACACTGTAATGAAGGTTTTAAGATCTGGTGGAAAGTACATGCAACATAATGACAATTTTAGGAAGCCTGTGTGATATTTTTAGAAGCGTTTCTAATACGGCTGTGACATATCTATTGCAGCTCCAGACCAAAAATCACTTTAATCTTTTCTCAAAAGAAAAACAAATCATAGATGCACATCAATTTGGATCATTTAAAAAAATACGGCAATTTTAGGAATATCAATGGCTTACTGAATATCACACTAATTTGAGTGCATAGAAATGAAGGGAGAGGAAGTTCAACCTAGAAGAAAACTACTACAGGAAGGGAATGTGCAAACTAGTAGAAAAGAGATGACAAAGCCACTTTAGAAAGCAGGAAGAAGCAGCACACCAAGAAGTAAGCTGTGGGCTACAAACATCTTGCATGACTGACTGAAAAAAGAAGACATAAAACCAAATACTACAAACATCTAAACAGATGACAAAGCTGAAATGAATAATTAAAAGGACTGTTTTATCTTGGAACACAGAATGCATTCAAAATCACACATGCTGTCTTTGCTTGCTTGTTAGTAAAACAAAACCTCTCTAAGGAGCACATTGATAGAGGGCTAGCTGCCTTTCCTCACAGTTTTGTGCCAATGCAGCAAGGTCACCTAGCAAATGTATTTACTCAAACTTTCTACTGTTACTAAACTCCTGTGAACACAGGGAGTTCAAATACATCTAATAAAAATCTAAGATTAGGTAAGAAGTTTGATTTTGTTAACATAAAGATTATTTCATTAATAAAATGCCTTATCTATAGAACAATGTAAATAGTACCTTGTAGCTTGTATAATGGTATCCAGACAACTCGGAACTGCTAGTGAAAATGGAAGACTCCTTAATGGAGATGTAAGATGAAGAATGTGTTCAGAAGCAATCTTAATCAAGCGTGTTTTAGTGAAACTAAACTTTCCAGGAAGTGTTTTGGACGAATGAATGAATCAATGAATGAATGAGTGAGGTAGACTGAGAATAGACAAAGCTGTAGTCTCAAAAGATGCAAGGTCCTCCCTTCCTCAGTCACCAGAATGAAGTGGCAAAACAAATGTGAATATAGCCCTGAGAAATACAGGACCCTTATGGATATATTATTATTTAGGTAACTAGATTTCAGTCAGATGACTTAGCAGTTTCTTCCTCTTCTGGAGGGAGCCAGCATTTGGAATGCTGAGCCAGGCCAGGCATAAGTCAACACAATAACCATTGGTATCTATTCTTCCAATGCAAAATTCTGCTTTGCCCTATGAAATGAAGAACTCAATTATTCAGTCAGCTACCAAAGTAAAAGATGACCAGCAATGTCAGAAAACAAATTATTTTATAGAAGAAAGAGGAAACAGGCTTCTCTTCTGTAGAGGAAAGAGACTTTACTATCTAATCTCCTGCTGAGATACCACATTAAGTGAAAAAAGACAAACAGGTCTTTGCTTTATGATAAGGATTCTTAAAAATTACCTGATGGACATATTGTGAGCTGCAGTTCCCAAAGCTCTTCGACCCAGTATACACAAGGCAAAGGAAAGTGTCACTAGAGGAGAATCTTCATCGCTGTCCAGATGCTACAAAGTTTTAATAACCTCATGTTATTCTAAATGCAAGTACCATCTTTATAAGCACTGCAATAGTATAAATGGTAACATTCACAAAATTTGCATGTAACTGGACTTACACACAGAAACATTCTTTGCAATTCCTTGCAATTAAACAGAGCAAGAAAGAAGATCACTGCCATCAAAGGCTTTCTGCAAAATTCAAGCTTATTTTGCCCCTTGGCTAGAAACAGAACATTTCAATCTCAGGTGGAGAGATCCCAAGGGAGGGGAGCTTTGATGGCAGTGGGCTTTTTTTGCAGGTTTGTTTGTTTGTTTTTCCCAGATCTGACATTCTAAGTCAGAGCAGATTTCTTATTGCTGAGAGATGCTTCAGCCTGAGGCAGCCAAACCCCTTTTCATGGGACACAGTGCCTAAGAAAACCCACCTTACATTCCAGAATAACAATCTATTTGGAAAGGTTTAAAGGGACACATCTTTAGTGAATTACTATGTCTAAAATGTATACCATTGATGACACTGACCTCACATTTTAACAAGCAGTTAAAACATTTCATTTTCATTTCCTAGCTCAGAAGAATTTCTTTACTGAAATTTTTGCAAAGAGAACTATCAAGCAGGAGGGAAAAAACTGAAATAACCCTTCATGAATGTGAATCTTCAGGAGGATACAGGCTATTATTTCAGCCCCTGCAATGAGTGACCTCTTGTAGCTTTCTTTGACTCTAAAACTGAAGCCAATTGTAATGGGGACTGAAGCTCCTTCTTAAAATGCATTGATTTTCATGTGTCATTTGATTTTTCTATGTGTACAGTAAAGTTTTTTTTACACCTTATCGCCAACATGGACTATATTCTTATATAGTCAGTGAATTACAAAAACAGAGGTAAAAGAAAAAGATGCAAAAGCCATGTAAATATGTGTGTGTGTGCACTAATTCAGGCATTCCTTTCCTCTTTTAACTGATAAACTTTAAATCTATTTGGTATCCCTAAATATATTATTCAATTTGAAAGTCTCAGCCACATAACGAGTGAAAAAGCATCATTTCATAGTGGCTGTCCCTGCACCGCGCAGTTCTTCGAGTGTCAGAACTTGGGAGTTGAGACATGGAGATGGAAAAGAGATTAAACATTCCCAGTAGGAGAAGATGGTGGGGAAGGCTCAGAGGACAATTCAATAAAACCAGTATCAATGCAATGATATGCAGAGGAACTGGTAGAATGGTGTTTAGGGTTAAAGACATGAGAAGGAACCAAAGTGGAGAAGAAACATTAAGGTTCATCAATGTTATGCCAGCTAAGGTCACTGGTAGCAAAAGGGATGTGCACTCTGTGATCCTGAATGAAAAATGTACAAATAAGAGTGCATAGTGGCCAGGAAAGATACACTTCTCATTTTTTGCTGTCATCAGCAATAATCAGAAAGTTAAATCAAGGGAACATGCTTGTTTGAAACTGCATTCTCCTTCTGGCCTATTTTGAGTATTCCATGGAAATACAGGAACACATTTCCAACAAATGATTGCTGACCATCAGTAATCTTAGTGGCTCAAAGCATTTGAACGTGTAGCTGAAAACCTGCCCTTGACCTTCTAGAGCTGTGAGATCATTTCATGCATTTTTGTAGCATCGTTCATACTTGAATTATGAGCTCTAAGAGGTGACCTCTACTACCACTGAGCTTCTTATGCACTTCCCTACCATCTGAAGACCAGCTATACCCACATGTAGGCAAATTTTTGGAAAGGGTACAAAGGGACCCAACACCGGTAACACTGAATGACTAATGACATTCCCTGAATGGAGCTTTCCCCGAATGACATTCCCTGCTCGCACTTCTGCAAGCACTTGTTGTATCTGCGCATTCTAGAGCTAATGAAATGAACAGTGTTGGAAGTGTGCACAATAAGGAGGTGGTTCTGTATTCAAACACTAATGCTTCTTAAATTTTGCATGGGTGTAGTCTCCATAATACATATTTCCATTCCATTAAATATGCATTTTCCCTTTATGTAAAATTTGACAGCTTAAATGAAATAAATTTTATTGTATTAATCCTGAGCAAGCAGAAGAGTAACTATGCATCATTTAACTCTCATCCCAGGAATTAAAACTGTGACTACCAAAAGATAAATAAATGCAAGCTTACCTCCACCCTTTTTCTTGCACAGAACTGAATCCAGTCCAGATAAACACTGCAGAAACTAGCTCTTGTTATTCCTTGGAGACATGGAACATAATCTTCATCTATGTTAATGTTAAACATCGCAAAGTCACGTTCAATATAATGCCACTTTGCATAAGGCTGCAATATCTTTTGGATGGATTCGTCTTTTATCCAGTCAAGGATTTTGGGAGAACTTGCTGTAAAGTATATTATACTCTGTCGACAAAATGCACAAACGTTAGATACTCTACTTCTGATTAAAACAGATAAATTTTGCACAGAACAGGGCAAATCAAAGAGGACCACATTAACTACCTATAATAGTACGTATTTTTCTGATTTTTTACTACTTGGCATCATTGCTTCACAAAACTCTTCAAGTTAGAATGCTGATAATAACTGATATCTAAATAGAAGACAACAGAAAAAGAAGCCGCACTTTTAATACTCTTCTGACTTAAAGAAAAATAAGTACAAACAATACGCTATGATAAGAATACAGAGTTCCAGGATTCAAAGGCATAAATTACTGAATATTAGTGGGGTTCTATAGTCTATCACCAAGAAGGTGATATTGATAAAGCTTAGGCATATTTTGAAAACACAGTAGTAGCTGGCTACATGCTCAGAACACGACTCTCTTTTTTCTCCATGAACTTTCTGTTTTCTGGGGATGAAGCTTTCCTAATTCTTTAACAGAAACAGTTCCATGAACCATGATTTAACCACAAGGGTGGGATCTGACAACGCAAGTCTGAAAACCTGTTTTAATTGCCATTTTCTTTTTGTATTTAGTAACATCACAATGAGGCCATACAGAATAATGGATTTTTCTTGTATGTCAGGTTCAGAAGCTGATACGTCATGTAACTGAATTTGCTTTTAAAGCACTGAAGGAGAAGCAGCATTCTGCAGGAGCTCTTTTACCAAAGGCAGAAATATTTGAAAGCAGCAACACTCGTATCTCAAAGGTATGCCTGAGTTCCTACATTTAGGCCCCTTTAACTGCTGTGTATGGAGCCATCAGATTAATAATAAAATAAAATAAATAAATAAATAAATAATCTATCTGAACCAAATTTAAAACATATTTTCAAAAGAATATGAAACTTAGGAGAAGACACAGTACTGCAATGGGAAGTGGCATCAGCTGGAAAGTCCCATTATAATGTTTTACAATTATATTATAATATTAATATATTCTTTTAGAATTGGATTCCAAAGCAAATGAGCAGCAAGTGAACATGACTGAAGATGTAGTTCTACTTTGCCCATGCAATTAAAATATTATTAAGCAAATAAATGTATAAAATGAGAATCTGATGGATTAAAAAGGGCAGAAACACTCCCAGCCCTTCAAAAACTCCCAGATGCCCTGCACAGTTTATCTTTCAAATTGCAGAAAAATACACAAGCAAGAGAAAAATTAAACTCCAGAGGAAAAAGACAAGTCAGACAGATACAGACTGAGGATGGACCTTTAACTTTTGGACTTGTGGAGAACAAATCAGTCTTTTAAAGATTCATGCAGAAACAATGAGAGCTGGAAACACAGCACTCAGCAAATGCAGACCTCACGAATACTAAAATATGTTTAAATAAGAATATATTGAAAAAAGATGGAAGAGGCACAAGGGAAAAATCTCACAGTAGCTGGGCAGGATATTATTTCAAAAGACATGCAGAATGGCTACAGGAGCTGACCCACTTTATTTGTGGAGAATAAAATCCTTTTATAAGAAGAAAGATGGGCCTTTCTGGGCTGTCAAAGAAACTGCAAATGAAATAAATACGTCTTAGGAATAAGACACTCAGTGCAACTCATTGTTTAAAAGACCAATATGATAATTATTCTTGACGGACAGAAGAACTGAAACAAAGCATAACATTTTCATTGTTGATCTTCAAGATAAGAGTTTGCTTTATTTATTAGTCTCACCTGTGTTTACAGAGAAGCAGGCTCAGATGGGAAAAATCAGACTTACAATCAGACATAAAAAGAGGAGGAACTTCTGCCACCTAATTAAATTCTGCTCTTAGTAACTCTTCCTCTTCTTTGTTTTGTGCACAAATACATCCTCAGCTATATGGCAATTCAGAAATAATGGGGTAAATATTTACAATATTGTAAGCCACAAGGAATAAACTGGAAGCACTCCAAATGCTGAGTGCAATGGAAATGCAGTTGCTGCAGAAACTCTAGCCCAAGTGTTTTTGAGTTTGTGATTTATGTGACCTGAATTCTGCATTAACTAGGGTTCTTCTTAATATCAGTTTCCTATGCAATTAAAAGGAAAATGTCAGGGCTCTACAATGTTCACAGTGGAATTGTGCAGGGTCTATACAGCTCAAGGTTCCCCCATAAGAAAGAGCTGGGGAAGGAATGAATTCTCAACTCTCTTTCTGATATTGTTTATCTGTAGGTAAGTACTAAATAAACAGGATGAAAGCTGATCTGATACATAATAAGATCTTCTCACCTTCTGAGGGTGTGCTAAGGATTTTACCAAATCTTATCAAAGCTCTTTATGGAAGAAACCAATAACCTGAAGAACAGGAGGGGAAAATCTCCATATAGCTGTCTTTTGGGAAGCGCCATTCTAAAGAAGGGATCTCCTGAGCATGCTCTCCCTTTACCGAAGAGACCTCCAGCCCAGGCTAATATCAAAACTGCTAACAGGTTATTATTTATTATCTTGTGTTGATCCTTCCCTAAAATGACAAGTAGATTAAAAGACCGACTTCTGTCTGAAAATGAAGACATGTCAATGCAGCATTATTGCACTGGTTCAACTAAATCTGACCAAAAGAGATTTGATTTTCACATCTTCAAAGTAGGTTGTGGACATAGCAACATCTGCATACAGTGGAGATGGAGCCCCAGCATACCGCAGTAGTGTGGAGCCTGTTAAACCCACCTCCCTTTTATTCAAAACCAGATCAATGAGCCACACCTCTATCAATGAGACAAAAGTTTGTCTAAGTGATCCTACCTATGTCAGCTGCTTCTCAGCTATATCCAGAACCAGAAGCCCTAAGCTAACTTTCAGTTAAGTTTCACTTCCCATGTGATGAACCTTACAAGTCCTCTACATATTAATTGACTTAAAAGCAATAAAAAAGTTCCAGTCTACAATGCACAATTCTTCACTGATAAAAACTAATAAGCTGCTGAGTTTAAACAGCAGCTTAGACTGAGATTTTTTTCAGTCTTATTCAACATCAGAAGCTGAGTCATATATCAGCTTGCACCCATTTGTGTCCAGGTTACTTTCTGAAGTAGAATGAAACAATTGTAGCAATATATTCATTAGAGTTTAAAGAAGTTTGGTGGTTTGTTGTTTTTGTTCTTTTAGTTCAGATACAATTTTTTGGTTGTTTTATTTTTTAGTTCAGATACAATACTTAAAACCAATTTAATTTATAGCCACAAACCCCACTTCTGAAATGAAAAACTCATTCTCACATGCAGTTTTGTTTCTAACTAGTTAATTAAACAAGCAGGTTGGCTACCAGGCCCTACTGCCTGTAAAATTATTTATGAAATCCCAGTCTGCATTTTACAAAGTAGTCGCCTCCATGATCAAAGCAGCTTTGTGAGGCAACAATCCTGGTTTTACTGCATTGGCTCACTTGCAAAAAAAAAGGTGATTAATTTATTTACAACAGGTCTCTCAAAGTTAGACAGGATTTTTACAGCTGCAGAGATGTAAGTAGGAAGGAGATGTCAGCGATGGTTGGGAGCTTTAGTGACTGGCTTTGTGGCAGTACCAGTGGGATAGGAGGCAGAATTTGGCTCTTGCTGATTCAGTAGAATACAATGAAGCTCAGCAACGTCTTCGTTTGCTGGACTGGAAACCATCTGGTAAAGGATGAAGATCTCATGCTAGATTTTAAGGTTCAATTATTTTGACAAATAATGTCTGTGTGATCATTGTGATCTTAATAATAGCACAAATATAGAAGTGATGTAAATGAATTACTGTTTAATCAATGGAATAAAACAAGATGTGTTGTGGTATATATGTAAAACAGCAGGTAAAAAGGGGGTTTGCACTATTATGAAAGTACATTTGAGAAACAGCTCTTTAGAGGTTTCCCAAGAACTTTATGCTTGTTGTTCTTTTCTGGGTTTGCCAGAAAAAACAGTGGAAAGACCAAGTCAAGAAGAAATAACAAACTGTCAGTGAAGTTTTGCTTTGTAAGGATGCTTCCTCTGACTTTATCGCTAGAGGATGTTAACTCACCTTCTTGATTTCTGCTTAAGCATGCCTCCGATTTTCTGTACTAACTGTAAGTATAAGCTGTCAGAATCAAATGTAGCAAAGGGAGATATGAATTAATTATCCCCATCTAACATCAAGTCAGTCTGACTGCCAGTAGTGCAAGTGAATAAATACAAAGTAAAAAACTTCAAACGCTCTTTCTTCTGTAGCCAGCCAGAGAGTTCTCTCAATTTTACAAACCTGCCTAGGAATAAAGTACACTTTGCCAAGGAGTTTACCTTTATATAGTATCTAATAAGTATTCTCCGCAGATCGAACACTTGCAGCATTGTCGCAGCGTTGTTATCAATGATGCTATATCCTTCCAGGATGTACTGGGTTCGTGTTATTTCCCATGTCAGCCATCGGAGGTTAAAGGCTGCATTACATGACAACAAATGAGGCAAGTGCCCCGGCTTACAACAGCAGCAGCCTTCATTGTCTTCATCTCCTTCTGTTATAGCTTCCACTTCTCTCTGCTGGCAATATGTCCCTTGGCAGTGAGAAAAAGAGAGTATGCTGCCAGTTATTGGGGGAGGAGGAAACAAAGGACTTCTTCCAAGCTGAAAAAGTACAACTGAAGGCTCTATGAATTTAGCAAATCTAATAGAAAGAGCTATGTCAAGATATTAGATGTGCCAATTGATCTGTGAGCAGTAGCAAATAAAGAGCTGTATATTATTTATTTACTATCACCTACAAAAGCCAAAGGGCCTGATCTAATGTTCTAGGTGTTCAGTTCTGATCTGAGCTAAACTACAGAGCACAGCTTCTGCCTTAATAGAATCTCACCAGTAATCAACGCTCAAGAATCCTGCTCCATCAGGCACATTAAGAAAATTGACCCAAGTCTCAGTCTGCTTCTTCAAGTAACGTACAGGATGCAAACAAAGATTTTGCAGTGTGCCAGAGCACTTGTAAAATCTGGGGTTTAGCAAACTAATTTGGAAAGCAGGTTCCAAAAATAACATCCACCCTCTCCCACTAGAGTAAAAGCTACTCCAGATCAAACATCTCTAATGAATAGCACTAGTGTTAGTATATCATGAAGACAGAGCAGCTTTTTAATTAGCCTATTACACAGGCTTTACATCAAAATAGAGTAAATCTTTCTGAAAAAGAGATGTTAACTGAAAAAAAAGTCCTGAGGCAGATGCAGAAACCACAGATCTGCATTTCTAGCCTGTGCTGTGCACACTAGATGGTCAAGCTGAGCCCTTCAGGATTTGAAGTCTATGAACGCGGTGTCTACACCATGTAGAGCACTGCAAATCAGAACCAAGGTGGACACCTGCGCAACCTCCCACACTCCCCTGTTCTCTAAATATGTGGGTTCTGTGTTCTTGACGTATGGGTCTTTTAAATTTACTTTCTGTGGGCTGTTGCAGAAGTTATTCTCCACTGAATTTATACATAAACCATCTTTCAAGGCCATTCCTATGATGCAAGTTGCACATAAATCTCACACTGGACTTCTGCCAAAGTTTCAGTATCACCCCACAAGAGAGCTGGCTCCATCAGCTTCCAAATGGTCTCAAGAGGAGAAGAAAGTGCTAGACAGTGTGCTGCAGTTCAACAGCTATGAACCCCCCACCAGGCCCAACATACCTGTTCTGTTGTGTCACTGTAAATGGGAGAATAATTCGGTTATATTCATCATCTGAATGTTGGACCAAGAAAGAACAGTGCCAGCTCCAATTGCCTGCAGTTTGCCAGCACCCTGAAAGAAAGCCTGGAGCAAGGCAGCATCCCAAACGCAGCTTTCTGTGGAGCGTGATGACAGCCCTTGACTGTCTACCCGGGTCCCATTACAACTGTCTGGTCAACAATCTGTGGACTTTACGTTTGTACCAATTGAAGTAGTACTCAGCATATACCTTTCTCGGGACTAAGAAAGCCTTTTAAAATATAACTAAATATGTTGAAGTATTGGTTATCACTTTCTCTTTTTTGTCTGTACACTTTCTAAAATGTATCGACATCAAGCAAAAACATACAAGAAAAAAAGAAGAACAGAAAGATCTGAAGGTAATGTGTGAGAAAATACAGGATTGTAGCCCTAAGAAATGCGGGGGGAAAAGATCCAGTATATTCCAGTGTTCTCCGTCCAGTTTTCTGAGTGAAAATTTATACTGTGTATGCAGTGCTGTTCACACACTGATGCATATTCCTCCTTGGACTTGGACAATATTGCAAATTATTAAATGCCTTCAACTCACTCAAATATAAACATCTTTACTTTTGACATCACCACAAAGTACAAAACGTGACCTATCAAGCTGACATTCCCAGTTGGTCTGGACATGAACTGGACTGCTTCTGCTACGTATTTCACAGATTTCTACATGAATTAGCACTTACTGCTCAACAACAAACAAGCAGCAACTGCTCTGGGTCAGTGGATGCTTTGCTGAAGTCAAGTCAAAATACATCGTACTCAAACAGGGAAAGGCATATTCCTTTGTATGCAGCTCAGAAAGAGGAAAATGACTGTTCCATGCTGGTGCTGTTACTATTGCTGTTATGTTTATTTTTGAAAGCTTAAAGGTCTCTCAGTATGAAACTGAATTTAACAGAAGATACAACTTTGTCACAGGTTCTAAATTAAGTATTGCCAAATGTTTATAAGTGATGAAAAACACAAGCCTAATAAACAGTTGCCACTGAAGGCCTTCCAGCTAAGGGAATTAGAGCTGGCTTTGCTCAGACTACGTAACTCTAGTCTTAAATCAATCTTTTCTTCTTTTGGCATGGAAATATAGCATTTCATTCCTACAGGATGCTGGTTGTTTCTGTGTGCTCTGTCTTATCTCTATTAATAAATACCAAATACTATTACTGCAGATTCTGTAATTATTAGTTTTCTTAAGCCACATATTTTGCAAAATATGGGGCCTAATGAGACTGGCAAGCAAATAATAAGTGAATTTAAGAGACCCTCAGTGTTTGAGGGAAGCTGTCATCACATGCATAGCAAACAGAAGAAGATGCTAGAACAATTACCTGCATTCTCGGCTAATTCAACAGGTAAAAATGTCTGCAACTCATCTTTGCTAGGTAATTTTAATGAACTAAAGTTAAAATCATATTGCAGTGGGCACAATCGATGTTGAACGTGGCAAGCATTCTAACTGGGACTGTGTTATTACAAAAGCTTTGAGAACCAACCAAAGGAGCTCATGTGGTCATTTTGCAGATTTATTCCAAAGCATGAAATTAGGGCTGTGGTCTTCAACATCTGGCAAACAGGCACTAACTTAACAAAAGTTGTTTGATGGACTTGGGTACTACCACCTTGGGGATTCAGCGTCTTGACAGCTTGCACAGCCTTTGGGGTATCCCTGTTAAGTTTAAAGGTGTAACCTGAACCATGGCCAGTGCTCTGACAAGACACCAAATCCCTATCCCTGTCATCATGCTGCTGATAAGCATTTCCAAGTGACATCTAGTAAAAGGACTCAAGTCTGCAACGACAAAATGCACGCTTGATGCTCAAGTACATGTTGGTTCCCTCCCAATTCTTGCAGTCTAGAAAGACTGCCAGTAACATTCATCTTTAATTGAGCCTTACTTTAATTCATAACACACTGGCTGGATTTCAGTGCCACAGACTTGCATATTACTGAGAAATTTCATTTTACCAGTGCCTGCATCAGTCCTTTTTGGTCCGTTATGCTAGACACTGGTACTGCAGACACTAAGAGCATGTGCTCAGCTTTATGCATTGAGCCAAAAGATATAAGTCACAATAAGTGATGTTAAGCATTTGTGTATATCATTTACAGAAGGATGACTCTAAACTTTTATGCATATGTTGTAAGTTGATGATTTCAATTACAATTTTTATATTGCTTCTCAAAAAATTATCAAGTTCAAGCAACTCTGGCAGAATTATTCATCAAAACCAAAAAGCAGGGAGCGGAACATGCACTTCAGTTCTGCAATATAATTAACTGTAGTACCATTAAATATTAAAATATAGGAAAATGTTTTCACTGCTAATTAGTCATCCTAAAATCTGAGGGAAAACATTTTTTTACATTTATTTCTGCAGTAGAAAGAAAACAAGCTCTTCCACTTCACTCAAACTTAGTGATTCACTGTGACCCTTGTGAGTACAGAGACCGATTCATTTGTAAGATATCTAACACTGGAGGGGTGCCAAAAACCCATCAATGCAAAAACATGTGCCAGTTGAACAAAGCAAGGTCAATCTATGTGAGCTCAAGAGAAAATCAGGGTGAGAACTTGGAGCTTTTTCTATTTTCCTGACACATCAGGATTTGAGGACTGACTTGTGCAGAGCCAGAATGAGCTGACCTAAATGGAAATGAGAAAATTGAAACTATAGACTGCAATCTCACTTCAAGAGGATACATGAAATAAACCTAAATTAATGACCCAACCTTCTAAAATTTAAGGCTGAAATCATAGGGTGCTTTTGAATTCAATTTTGAAAATTCAGTGAGTGAAAGGAAAAGCATACTTCTAGAAGCTATTTTAACTTTCACAAAACACTATAGTTTACCAGCACATCCAGAATGGGAACTAATTATTTTGACTAAGGTAGCAATAGGCTGAGCACTAAGGATCACTGACAATCATAAACAAGTAGGGTACAAATGTATATAGAAAGGGCTCATAGGATTAAAGAACTGACCCCACCCCACAGATGTTAAAAAGATCATAAATCACTCTCCTCCACACGAGTATTTTAGAAATACATGCATTACAGTGGAAATATCTGACTCTGCTCCACCAAGTTCTGCTGCAAATCCGAGTAGTCCCAAATTCTGACAGATAAGGCTCTTTCTCACCCAACACTTCTCTGCTCAGGCTAGCAACCTAATAATCAGTAAATTATCACCCGGAAGAAGCACGAAAAGCATAATTACAGCCATTGAAAGGACATCCTCTCCTGAAACAAGCAACAAAGAACAACAAGAAACACAGAACAACAAATACTTCAAAGAGGAGCAAACAGTTCCCAAATGGAAACTCATGAACCCCAGAACTGGACACAATCTGGAAACCAGCAACAGTTTTGGCTCCTTCCTTGTGGAATTGGGATTAAGAAGAGTAGTTTACAGGCTCTGATAGTTTCAGGTTGTTTCAAACAAATATCTCAGAAATTAAAAACCAGTATCAATTTCTCAAAAGATCAAAGCTGTTAGTTATAAAACTGTGCTTCGGTTTTCAGCTCCTTCAGGTGCTTGGATGCCTGAAAAATAGTCTGTTTTTTTAAACCAGATCAGTTGCTCTACTAACAGGCATCCCCTCTCCTCAGAAATCTTCCATTTTCTTGGTCCACAGGGGCACATTATGGAAGCCCAGGCAGAAGAAAGAATTCTCTAAGGATGTTGATTGTTAAACTTGCAGGTACCAAATACCATGAAAACCTTTCACGTCACCTATTCCGGAGTGCAAAGCAAGATGCAGCATCCTATTTCTGGCAAAAACGTTTTCCCAATGAAAAGGTTGCAGTGCGTCTAACAACATTTTCCTTCCTTCCAAAACTCTTCGCCATTGTACCCATATACACATATAACATTTTGGAAGGGAGGAAAGTGAAAAAAAATATCAAATATTTAGTCTACTCTGTGTTACAGAAACTATTCTAAGGCTATTTGAAATTCCTAAGTGGCTTCTACTGTTAGAGCATCATTACACATCTAGAAAGATTACCTGCATACAACAAATTCTCTTCCTTGTTCCATGCCAATTCTCCCAATTAAATCACCAAGATTAAAGAAAACCCTCTGTACTCTTTCTGTTCTTGCCTCTAATACTGGCAAGCATTGCGTCCCTCAGCCTTTGTTATTTCCCATGAACAATCTATTTTTTGGGTTTTAACCTTCTCTCCAAAGAGATGTGTTAAAAATAGCAGCTTTCCCTTGAAATCCTTGTAATTTATCAATACCTTTTGGTCTGGTGCACACACTGAACATACCTCAAGTGTGGTTTTAGGGAAGACATGAAGGTGGGTACTTCTATTTTCCAACAGCAAGAATTCACTTGTAAAAGCAAAAAGTAAAGTTGCAACCACTTTTAAAACAAATAATTCTTCTTGCTAGCACTACAGAGCCTTCAGACAGGAAAATAAAACACCAATAAATATTCCTTATGCTGGTAATGTACTTGTTATTGTAAAAAATCATGCAGCATACACATACGCTGCAGAAATGAGTAACTGTCCATATTTCTTAGACATCAGTACTGTGCCTGAAGCATATACCCTAAACTGGCTGTGTTCATACACCATTTTGCGTGGGAAATAAGTTTGCTAACACAGAGAAAGCCCCACAGGCAATCCAACCCTGCTGTCACAGCTGCCTTTACTACGTACAATTACATCTGTGTCTGCTCTGTGCTTCTTTCCTTGATTCATCTAATGAAGCTCCAATTGAAGCATGAATATTGCATGTGCAACATGCAGTAACAAAAAGTCACAGTAGATATTTAGAAGTTAATTACATGATAGAAGAATACTGGGCATGATAGAGGAAAGGTCTCCTCAATATTTCAGCACTGCCATTCATACATGGTTTCTGCACATGTGTAATGCCTAAGGAGATATTCTCCAAAATACACCTTATAGAGGCACAGACTAGACAGAAAATTTTTTTAAGTCTTCCTTGTTCTACAGTGAACTAGATATTTTGACATTCTTTCTTCTTGTTCCCTGGTTGTGGGTTTTCCCTTTTCTTCCTTTCAAATTAAATGATACATCATGTATTTCTTCTGGCAGGCTGCTTTTAGCATACTGCTGTGGTCTAACACAGACAGTAGAGTTAAGTTACTGAAAGGCTTGATTCCCCAAAACCAACGTGCAGCTACTTGAAAGTTTTCACTGGATCTGAGCTCATTACTACACTCTCTTCATTTTCAATAAAGGAGGAGTTGAGTTGGGTGTCTCCTCTCAGTGCCTGGAGGTATTGAGCCTCCCCCCTGCTTGACACACAGGATGAATGACACGACGGAGGCTCATCACCTCTCTGCCTGTAGAAAGGGAGAATGAAGAACTAATTCATGCAAAGTGCTTAAATTGAACAGGACTAAAGAAGGATGAGAGGAATCCAAGCTTTGCTGACTTCCTTCTGTCAGCCTGTATCTTTTTGCTCTGCCTGCAGGGTTTCGGAGGGGGCAGTGGTGGTGGTGGTGGTGCTGTTCATTTAAAATCTGAGTCAAATACTTCTATTACATACAGTTAGAAAGACATCTGGATCAGTCATTTATAATGCCAATTCCCAATTAGGCTGGCCTGCAAACTGAGGAGGCAGTACCTCCTGCTGCCAGTACACTTAAATCAGAAGACTCTATGACCCCTTCTTCAGCCACTACTGTGGCAGTATTGCTAGCACAGCTTTTCAGCTAACACAGTGAGAAACACCCATAGGAAAATCCAGAGCTCCACAATGCAGATATTTTTTTTTGGTTTACTCACAAACAGAACACAGTCACAGGCACAGAGAACACTGTTGTGATTCACTCATTTCCAAAGCAAACACAGACTTCCTATTTAAGGAAGAGCAGATTTTTAGGGCCCTCAATTAAAATTACTTGTTTAAAACTGAAGTCAAGCAGCCAAAGCTCAGAAATTACAGATTTCAAGTTCCTCCTCTGGCCCTTTTTTCCCCTCTCTGTGGGAAACCATTCTGCACAATGAAAAGGAATCAAGGTCCTATACGAAAAGCAGTGCCTGACCGGATGACTAAAAATAAGAACGTAAGATGCCCAAAGCAGGGGAAATAAGCATAGCGCTTAACAACTCCCTCTTGACTTTGCAAACTACCAGGTTTTTCCAGGG
Organism: Pezoporus wallicus; assembly: GCF_028554395.1. Taxonomy (NCBI): domain Eukaryota; kingdom Metazoa; phylum Chordata; class Aves; order Psittaciformes; family Psittacidae; genus Pezoporus; species Pezoporus wallicus. The sequence goes on from NW_026637663.1 coordinate 9,715,934, forward strand.
CAGTTGCATACTCTCTTCCCACTTGTGCAGAAAAACACCCTACTCTATTCAGCTGTACCCCACACCAGCTATTTGCAAGATATGCAGTGGGGAAGAATGTGCCTGGTCTGTGCAGGAGCTAGCTCTTGCTACTGCGTGGGCACAGCCTACTCTAACTACCTGCCCCTGCAGGCAGCGATCCCACTCAAAGGAAGGAACATAGAAAACCTGCCAAGGAAGAGTTTCAGCTCAATCTCAGCTTCCTTGGGACAGCCTAGTGCAGCCAGCAAACATGTTGGATCTATTCACAAAGTGAAACAGCTACAGTACTAACACTGAACAGCATTAGATAACCTGCATGGAAAGGTCAATTTTCAGACCCATTTAATTACTTAAACTTTGATTTAAGGGAATCCAGAGATGCCTTGATTGCAATTTTTGAACTTTGCTCTCTGATCAAAATGCAAAATGGCACTCGCCCGGTAATGAACCATACTGGCTCAGAGTCAGACCAAGTTCTTCCCAAACCACTTTGCATTAGAACTATACCACTTTAACAACAAAACTAGTTGTTCACCATTCAACTTCCAGTTCACTCAACCCATCTGCTAGGCTTTTTATCCAGCTAACACATGGTTTGAGGATCCTCTCATGTTTTTTCATCTCTGTTTCCAAGATTTACTTTTCTGGATCTATCTGGGGATGGTGATGATGGATAGGGACCCAGAAGTAGGTAGCAACTGCATAGAGGAGAAAAAAAGTTCACGAAAGTCATGTAATTTCATTATAAAAATGAGATTTCTTTCTTCTGTGTGTTTCAGATCCTACCGTGAACTTAACACAAAAGAATGAACAGCAAGAATAATTTTCTAAAATTAGAATGCAAGTTAATGGAAACATAAATGCTCCTGCTTACCCCAAATCCCAACAAACCTGAACAAACTGTCAACAGTGTCCAAGGTACAACTCTTCTTTAACATGCATAAATCCCTCCTTAAAGTCACTTTTCAGATCTGCAGAAACGAATGAACTATTTTTTTTATTTCAGAGTTTCCATTAGGAATTATGGCTGTGAGCAACAGAAGAGGAACCAGAAGGGACAGGCGGACTAAAAATGTCTTCAGGAAAAAAAGAAAAAAGCAATTATCTCTGAGATTTACTGGCCTGTGAAACCAGCGGTACTGTGACCAAGAGATTTGTACTGCTGCAGTATTTAACTGTTCTTGCAGAACAATATAAATCTGCATTTGTCTGGCCTGGATTTGAAAGAAGTAATAGCAAATTCCAAATCTATCCAAAATAAGCTTTTAATTTACTTCCTTTAAGTACCCGTGGACTCTATATGGTACTTAACCTAAGCACTTCTCTCTGACACAGCAGCAGCACAGCTCACCTTGTAGGCACACAAGAAGATAATACTTTCACAGATGTCTTTGAAGTTGAAGAAAGCCACAAATCCACACATATATCATCATCATTATAAACAAGAAATTACGAGGCTAATAAAGAAATGATTTCTCTTTCCAGTTGCTTTTTCTTATAACCTGCCTTTTTATCGAACACGTATCTCTTCAGATACTACAATACCAAGCTGTTTCAGGTTACTGTTTTCTACATACCATTTCTTAAGACACAGGAGTGTGATCTTCATCCCCACCATAGAAGAAGGAAAATGAACACTGAGCATTTACTGAATTTCATTTACTGAAAATGAACACTGAGCATTACCTGTTCAACATCCTACAGGGAGCCTGTCATAGAGTCAAGATTTGAGCCCACACGTTATTTCCTCGTCTAATCCTCCTACACCTCAGTGCATTCAAAGAGGCAGTCTGTATCCTATTTTCTCATACTTAATCTTGTTGAAAAGTCGCCTTGATTATACACTCCTCTACACACTGCCCATTGGTTGCTCAGCCATGGAGACTGGAAAACTGTTTATTCTGGGATTTCAAAACTCCCGTCACCTGCAATTGCAAAGTGTTATCTCTGAAGGTTACAAATGTAAGTGGCAAACCCAGGAAGCAACATGTGTAGCATGAGCAAAATTTACAAGCTGTTTAAAAGTTTTGTGGGTTTACTTTCATTTTAGTTCCTACTCCAGGGACAGCAACAGACAAAAAGGAAGGAGTATGACACTATGAGCAACTGGCCTCGCAAAAGCCACACCACCAAGGACAGGGACACAACTGCCATTCCTTAAAAGAGAAGTGTCCTAACAGAGGAATATACCAAGCAGGAACAAAGTAAGGTCACTTCAACTGAAGTCAGCACTTTCTAAATAATAGAAATATGAAACCCTGATTGACTTGCCTGTGTTCTCCTCTTTTGCTGTGACAGAGACCATCTCAGCACCAGCATCTTCCATGATCTGACACAGGTGGCTTTCCATGGGAGGTGTCTAATGATATTTAGGTTTTTTTCCAAGACAAGTTTTGGGTGGTTGATCAAATTTAAGAATAACTTAATTTTTCAAAGAAATAATCTGAAAACATAACTAATCATAACCTAAAAGATCTGTGAACCAAGCAAATAACTCAGTGTGCCTCCTTTCTGAAAGTCTTATGATATTGCAGAACATGACTCCAAATTTCTGAACATCTAGGCTTCAAAACATTGTTATTCAGACCATAATACAAAGAAGTACAGAGCTTTTAGACAAACAGACAAGTATTTGTTAAAAGAGAGAGAGAAAGGTCCTTAAACTCTAAGTCCTGCTATAGAGGTTGTGAGAGATGAAAAGGTCAGACAGGGCTTGTTGCTGGTTTCGCTGTTATTTAAATCATCAAGGTTCCTTACCTCGAAATTCCAGCCCTCTGAGCTGAAAGGTGACAAGGCCATTTCCAATTTCAATCAAGTGCACAAAGGCATTTAAATAATCCGATGCCAGAATAAAACAGTCTCCTGTGCTGTAGTTTCCCCAGCGGCCCAGAATCAAATCTCCACAAAGAGACTCCTGCAGAGATCTTGTCAGATGCTCATAAAAAATGGAGTTGAGATTATTGTCATCATTTCCTGCAACCAGAGCAGCACACATTTGTAAAGAAGAACATTTATAGTACACTGAGCCATTCTGCATAAAATCCCACATTCCTTGTCCTATCACTATAGTCCCTAACAAAGAGTCCCTCTCCAGCATCCCTATAGGCCCCCTTCAGATACAGGAAGGCTGCTATGAGGTCTCCACGCAGCCTTCTCTTCTCCAGGCTGAACAGCCCCAACTTTCTCAGCCTGTCTTCATACAGGAGGTGCTCCAGTCCCCTGATCGTCCTCGTGGCCCTTCTCTGGACTTGTTCCAACAGTTCCATGTCCTTTTTATGCTGAGGACACCAGAACTGCACACAATACTCCAGGTGAGGTCTCACAAGAGCAGAGTAGAGGGGCAGGATCACCTCCTTAAACAGGGGAAGTTTAGATTGGATATAAGGAGGAAATTCTTTCCTGTTAGGGCGGTGAGGCATTGGAATGGGTTGCCCAGGGAGGTTGTGAATGCTCCATCCCTGGTGGTGTTCAAGACCAGGTTGGATGAGGCCTTGGGTGATATGGTTTAGCATAAGGTCTCCCTGCCCACGGCAGGGGGGTTGGAACTTGATGATCTTAAGGTCCTTTCCAACCCTAACTATTCTATGATTCTATGATTCTTTTTTGTTCTGCATAAAGCTTCTTCTTCTAGCTGGGTATTTTCCTCAGACTTTATAGAATCTGTATTTCCCAGGTGGCTTTTAGCTCTCAGAGAACCAAGCATGAAACTTTTGTTTCATATTAAGAATAGTGTAAAGAGAACCTCAAATTAGTGCTAAGACTTATTTCAGGCCAAATTAAATCACCTCCATATTTTACAACAGCAAGAATTTTTTAGCTCCACTGAAAGTTTCTGCAATGCTAAGTTTATGTCAACATATTGTCCTTAATTTAAGAACCCAGAAACCATCATTATTTCAGCCCATAAGCTTAAATCTGACTGTTATTTCTGAGATATTCCAGCTTCCAGGAATTTTGGTCAGATTTTTTTCTTTTAGTCTTCCAGGGCAGGAATTTTCCACAAAGGCTTTTCCATGAAGTATCTGTTGGTACTTAAGATGAAGATACATATTTTACAAGAGTTCTCTGAGTATATCAAGAAAGAATAAAACTAGAATTGCTACCACTTGTTTAAAAGTAGTAGCTGTCCAATTACACATTGCTTGTTACCAGTTCTTCACCCCATCACAGTCTGGAAGTGTCATCTCCTAAAAGTTTATGGCATTTAACTGGATTAAAAGTAGCACTTCATGACGGTGATCCATGAAAGCAAAGGAACCTTTCACAAATGCTAACACAGTGCTGCATAATCTATAATGGTGCTGTCCTGTGCTTGTACTCTTTTACATAATACATATGTGACACAAGAACTGCTTTTCATTTCTGTAATGCACCAGTATCTCACCTTCAATATTTTTAAAATGCTGGTGCATTAATAGATATATACATACAAACCAACATCTTGTAGGTGTATTTCTATACACGAGCGTGCATGTGGATACACATGTACAGATGTACATGCATATTTATGTATGTGCATATTTAGAAGCAGAACTAACAAGGAGAAAAAACCCAGAGGGTGACAGGCTATAGCTTCCCCTACAAATTGCTCCTCAGCAGAAGAGCAGGAATGAGCATGTTGCTACACTGCTTTTCATCACCAAGGCCATTATGCATCCAGTGTGGTATGGATGTACATGCAGGTGTGTATGCACATACAGACATACTCAGCTATACACCTTCCAGAGTACATTTAGTCAAAATCTGAATGAGTCATCTAATTAAATCTTTTAAGCACACACACAAAGGAAAGTTTTGCTTGAGCTATGGGGTGTAAAACATAATCAACTTATTAGCATATAGAATAGTGCTAAAGGTTATTGCTACCAGATGACGGAATGGCCTTGGGAAACATCTTAACTCCCTGCCTTGAAATGATAAATAATGGAAGAGCATTATATATGCCTCAAACTGCTAATACCTCTCTTGCCTTCTTGAACACCCTGGATTACACCCACTTCTGCTTAAAGATGCATATTTTTTCATGCCTTGATGTAATGGATAAAGATAAAAGGGGGTGTGTGTGTAAATAAAAATATAACAGCAATAATTACAGTGTAATCTTATACCTCTACAATAGAAGCCCCTAATACCTCAGGGGCAAAATAAAACCAGCTGCAAAACACTAAAGCAGAAGAAACTCATATATGAAACCCTGGCTTCTCCTGCTGGAATGGGGATTTGGCATGAAACACTGGTATTGATTTCCAGTGGAAAGGGCTCTGTCCCACCAGGTGCTGAAGAGCATCAGCTGAGGTACCACACACTCTCCATGTCCACTGTCTCCCTCAAAAATGCTCTCGCTTCCCAGCCTCACAGGAACCACTTGGTGCAGCCCAGGAAGGTGCTTTACACTGCCATGGATCAGAGCTCATTTATTGCACTGGCACCCAGAGGAGAAGCCCACCATCCTTCTTACTTCTTTTTTTACCCCCTCCTGCAAATTTTCTGATTTCCCTTTCCCCCATCTCCAGAAAGGTTTCTCCCAGGGAAGAGGTGATACCTGCCAGCAGTGAGGACACCACTAACCTGCTGCTTTTTAACAAAACCTTTACTTACCAAGTCACACAACTTAAACCGATGCTCTACTACATTTAAAATGCTCTGGCTTGTTCACACAGCAGTTAAATCCTTTGCATCTCTTCAGCTTGCCCAGCAAAGCCTCAACAGTGTAAATAAATCACATTTTGCAAATCAAGCAACACACCCAAACTTCCAGGCCATACCTCCATCCTTTTCGATCTGAATTGCCAGTCTGGTGTTGGAATGGTCCGATCTTTTGGTGCTGGAAATAAAGACATGTTGTACAGCCAATTCTTTTTTCTTTTGTTCTTAAATAAGACTCTCCCAAAATCACATTTGTATTTTCTTTTTAACATATCTTCTCTTTCTGTGTTTACATCATTATGCAGTTCACACTCTAATCCATTCATCAAGTTTATTCCAAGTAGGCATATATTTAGTTAGTTCCGTTCAGCATTGATATTGCAGCTTATCAGCACACAGAAGTGTGTCCCCCCCCATCCCCTGTCCCCCTCCTCAAACTCTCTCTTCCCCATTTTCCTTCTTCTGGGGCAGAGAATCTGTGGTATGCAGCACATAGGCACATGCCACCAAAACAGTGAATAGAAAGAATATTAAATCAGTCTTTCTTCCTTTCTAAGCCCTAAGGAAAATAGCTAGACTCAAGGGGTTTTCTTTGTGTAAAAATATTTCTGTGGATATATAACATACATGGAAAAACAACAATAACAAAAAACCACTTAACTCAGTTTCATGTTTAGCTAGGAAGCAAGGAGTCAGTCTCTGGTCATTCTTATTGCTTGAAAAAAAAAGTAAGTTACAGGCTCTTGGTCCATATAGATGATAACCCTGCCTCTCTTATGAATGACACATTCCCTGTTCAGAGTTTTCATTGTAGCAGTGGAGTATAATACCATAGAAGAAATGGTTACGAGAGAGAAAGCAACTAAAAGACAGACTGGATTGAGCTTCTATTCCTACCTGTAACAAAAGACACTCAGTCTGAAAATAAGCAACAAGTGAATCACTGTGTCCAGAAGAAGGGTGTGATGTTGTGGTGACTAGGGATATTCAACACCAGAAATCCACAGATCTCCCAAGCCTTGAAGGGTACAAGTGGAAGCCTGGCTAACAGAAATACTACAGTAAATGCAATTTTCCCTGAAATACTGATCTGGCAGCAGAGCTTTAGGATTTCAGGACACTTCATGAAGAACACCACCTCAGAAATTTTGCCCTCAATCCCTAGCCTTAGTAGGTCTACCAATCAGATACGCAAATATTCCTTGAAAAAGGGGGTTAAAGCAGAGAATGGGAAAAGGCAAAGCCATTTATTCCAAACAACAGTCAGCATAAGGTTACATGTGACAGCGGCAAGAGTCTAATCTGTCCAACAGCCTGCAAACAGAGGAGGAAAGTGGCAAGGCAACACCACTCCTGGCACTGGAACCAAGGGAGACACCCAGGCATGGTCCTGGGCAGCACAGCCAGGCAGGACAGGCTGGCTCTGGCTCACTAGGGTGGGAAGCACAAGGCCCTGTGGAGTTTTTGAATGGGCTGATGGTTGGCCAGTCAGCTTGAAAAGCCTGAATATACTCACTATGAGACTTGCATGAAGACTGCATCAAAGAGGGTATATGTTGTATAGGAGGCTTTTAAACAGCTTAAATAACATTGCAGACAGATGGTGCAAACCCAGCACAACGTTGTCTTTGAAGCACAGCAGAGACCCCCTGGGAATCTGTATGTACTCATCTCAGTATTGGCTCTTAGGTGTCAATGTACAGGTTTTTTAAAAGGATGGAAGTTTCAGGGCTATAAGCTCACGCTTGAAGCCAACTGGGGGAAGGAGGTCATTGATGTCCCTAATGTTGGAAAGCCTTTTCATCTACCCTCTAAAGCCTTCCCAAAAAGCTGTGGAAAATTGACCAACAGAAAAATTGCACACAGGCTTCCACAAGTAGAAGAGGAACAGAACTGCTTTACTTTCACTTGCTATCAGCAATGTTTTTGCTTTAAAAAGGCATGTTCTTTACTTTGCAAGAAATACAGTTGAAGAGAATATGAGCCTTAATTAGAATTATTTGTAATTAGCATTAGTACATTATCTACACTGATTAGCATTTTATTTGATGTATTATTTATCTTCCTGCCTCTGGTTGGCTCAGCTTATTGTAACTGCAATTTTCATTTCCTCTGCAACAGAAAACGGCAACGTGGGGTGGGGGAGAGGGCCTTCTAAGCAGTTCAGAATATAAAGAATGATTTTACTTCAAAAGGTTGTCAGAATTCTTCTACCCTGATATACATCCACCTGCAATTGCAACATATGCAAGAGTAAGCATAAAGATTAGGTTATGGAATTCAATCAATTTTCTATTCTCAGCAGAGAAATGCTGCTGATTTCCAAATGCATATGTTTTAAGATTATGAGGCTCCTTATTAACTTTCAGTCCCTCTGAAATGAGTGTGGCAGTATGAGGTACAAGCCAATACTATTCTTCACCCCAATTTTTACCAACCTATAAAGCATTTCTGTTCTTGAGGCATATTGAGACCTATACAAATCAAGCAATACTTCAGAAAATTCTAATCTATAATGAGTAGGAATCCTTTTGCCCAGCATGCAGCTCTGGCTCCGTTTCTTTCCTTTTTATTTTTCTTTGAGAGAAAGATGCATGATACAACCAAGGAAAATCACGAGTGCTTCAGGACACTCTGAGACAGATAATGCAGCATGACTGGGAAAAAGGGAAAGAAACAGAACTGCTCTCACCAACAAAACAAAACCAGGATTGCAGCTTTAACTTCCATTCCAAGCACAGTCATGGTTGCTTAAGCAGCTAAAATATGGGCCTCAGGACATGAGACAAGGAAGGATTTACCTTTTCAGATGCTATGAGAAAAATTCAAATCTTTAGACATATTTTGAAGTTTTTTTAAAATTATTATTATTATTTTTTAAGACCAAAGTTAATAGAGGTGTAAAGCAAACTCCTCTCCTGAAACTCGGTTGGTTGAATAAATCTGGTCACATAATCCATTTTGGACTTTAAAACTCTTCCACAATTATTAGTAACCAAAGGACCTTCTCGAAGGCAATGGGAATTTGCGTAACATTAAACTACAGTACACCGTGCCTAACGATCAAGTCAGGGACACCTTTTCTCTTGGGCTTTTCACTGTCAACTAGGACCTCCTTAAGTGTTTCAGGGGATGACCTGGGCTTTCCTCCAGTGAAATCTTACTTTAAATTTGGTTGTTACCACTCATCCAAGATGATAATTAGCTCAGTAACTGAATTTCTTCCTAAATTGCATTATTCTATGCAAATCAAGTGCAGGTCCTTCAGCACTTGCCCGAGAGAGCAAGTGACTGTTTAAAGTCAACATCTGCTTAGTTCCTGAAATATCTATCTCATGCTCTTTCAATTCATCATTTACATGGGCACTGAGATAATCCAGTGGTTTGCATAGCACCGTTCACTCCATTATAACTATCGCTTCCCTTTGCAAAAGGATGAAGTCACTTTTACTTGCATTGTCCAAAAATACTGCCTTGTTTTTCAACCTGGGAAGACTTTCTTCTTTCACTTTACTCTCCCAGTTTCCTTAGCAAGGTAGGAAAAAGACTGAGGGGGATTCAGGCACCCTGGGGAACATACAGTGGATGTTGAGAATTGGGGAATTTGAGGAGTAAAAAAAAAAGGTTGTTGCTGTGCTTATTTCCAGAAGATAAAAATAAAATTGCAGCTGTTCTATCTGCATTGCTGGTGCTGTTTTTTGCCCCAAAACACCAATTCAAGAGTTCCAGGCTTCCTGCTGTGAAGTAGGGGATCTCTACTTTGAAAGAGAACAAAAGAAAAGCAGTTCTTCTCTGGGGGATGCAAGAGATGCATTTCTAGGGTAGATTCAAAGTTTTTCTTTGTCTATGCCCAATGAATTTTAATCTGCCTTTCCATGACATCTAACAGGCAAATCTAAGACAGAAACTCTACTATGCTGCAGCCCTATTATTATTATTCTTCACGGGAGTCTGGAAAAAAAACCTTCAACATTTCCATGTGAAAATCTTACACTGCTGGCACTATAAATGGAAGGCTTAGCATTAAAACACAGTGGTAGTAGTAGGCTACAACAGTGAGGCAGGAGGGAGAATGAGGAGATGGAAGAATAACCAGGCATCCATGAATATTTGAAGGACACCAGAGGCAAAAACGATGCTACTAATTGGAAGTGTGAGGACACCCAAGTTGTTCTAATTCACTTTCATCTAAAACAAAGAATGATTTCAGTGTCATTGTAACAGCAAAGGGTGACAGCCCCTTCGTGCATAACCATACCCATGTTTTCTGGGCCACTGCATGGCAGATATGCCTTAGGTTTAACTCACACTGATGAAGATCTCTTAAAAACGAAAGAAACTTCTCCTTCCTGATCACTTTCTCTGATTCTTATTTTTTATGCTTTTTTCCTCCCCTCCTTCCTTGACTGCTCTAGTGTTTCATCTAACAATAATAAAAAGTGACTTTCCTTGCACACTAGGAAACTGGGAGAAAGCTAAGAGATAAAGTTGATAAAGACAATGCTGTTGAATCATCCTTCTAAAACATCGGAAGATCTTATCATCAATAATTGTTTTCAAGATTAAAAAGGTGCATGCTGACACCTTGGGTTTGGTTTTCAGGGTGTTTTTGTGGTTGGTTTGGTGCTCATACTGCTGGCCTCAGCTCATACTGCTGTTAGGTGCTCATACTACTGAGCATGTTTATTTGGCATATTCTTAAGCCTTTTCTTAAGGTGAGGTTTCTGTACTCCTGCAGCAATAGGGAGAGGTGTGAAATTGATAAGAAGATGAGTGCCCAAACATAGATTAAGCATCCCACATACATGCATATTCAAAGGTTTAGCTGGGGAATTCACCTCTTATTGTAAGCTAGGTTATTTAAACATCTGCAGAATTTAAAATATTCACTAGTGCTTTACCAAATTGTCATCAATATCCCAGCTTTTGTCTTATTTGCCTACCTTGCTACCTATTTTTTTTCCACTCGTCCAAGTATTTTTTTCCTTTTGAAAGCCATCTAGTCACTATCTTCATGTATTTTATACTAACCAATACAAGAAACTTTACAAGTGGAAGGATTATGCCAACTGCACAGAGATGTTTGTACTCATTCTTGTGTCAGTGAAAAAAGGTCAGGACCCTGACATTCGTGTAAGGTTGAGGCTTAGCATGGGATCATGCATCACAGCTATACGTCACTATCTGCAATTCATAGAGATACTTTAAATTTAAAAGCAAATATACTAATTACACACAAAACCATGTATATGAAACAGTGTATGTGAGTGTTAGTTTTCTGATTTTCCCATCATGAGCCAATACAAACATTATAGGAAAGGTACTCCACTGTGCCCAGCTCTGGATAAAGAACTCTGCAGAATGAATTCATGGGCTCATGAGTGACGGGGCAAAAGCCCGAGAAATGGTAAGGACCTGGAGGATAGGAAGGAGGTGATGAGAAAAGTCCTGGTGAAGTTTTCATTAGAAAAAGAGAGTGAGATCAGACAGCAAAAAAAAAAAAAATTACCAAAATGTTGGCAGCTGCTTCAGCTAATGAGGCCAAAATGTTTGCCTCCTTTACTCCACAGAGCAAGGCACTGCTTAAAAATAAAATTATGAGGTAGAGATGGCACAAAAGTGTAAGGAAATACAAGAATAAGAGAAAGACTGGTGAATGATGTCTTACAAAGAAAGCCTACATCAGAAATACTAGTTTAGCTCACTATAGGGTTTTTCCACGCATGTATTTCTCAGCAAAAGATGAAGAGAGTCAAAGCAGAAGCTCACCAAGCCATTCCAGTGCCATCAACCTGCAAGTATAGCATCAGTGATACTACACTGAAGAACAAGAAAAATCTTACTGCTACTGTGCAGTTGTACAAAATTTGATCATAACCAGGGATTTTAATACCTCTAGATATTTCACTGCAAGGACTGTTTAGAGTGTTAGTCATTGACAGCAGTCATTATGATAGTCTCTTACAGTACTCTTCAGACTGAAAAAAAAATCTCCGGCATTTTGAGAACAAACACTTCTAGACATAGGATTCAAAATAAGGGGAAAGAAGCAAACAAAAAACAAGCACCAAAAATCCCCAAACTTCTTGCTTTCATCCAGTATTTACTTAGTCCCAACTAGTACAAAGCTTTAGAGACCATTCTGAGCAATGGTGACAATAATTCTGTATGTTGCATTATCACAGAAAGAAGTGAGAGTTATTTTACATTTTGCTTTTAGAAGCCCCAAGACTGTTTGGGTCCAGTACATAAGGAGACAACCCAGGATTTGGGCAAGCTGTAGTATGAAATATTCCCAGCTGCTATCTGTACACAATTTACATATCACCTCAGTCAGAACAGTTACACTTGCGCAACATCTCTGTGATCTCAGTTTTTCCCATCTTCACATCTTGACAAAAGTTGCTAGAGTATGCCTCTTCTCAAATGTTTGTGTTCAGTGCTCCAAACCTCATCTTGCCCCTAAATGTCTGATTCACTTAAATCTAAACCAGAAGGTGATCTACATTATTGAAGGGTATGGGATGGAAGCTTGCTGAGAATACTTATTCTTATGGAAATTCAGTCAATCCATTTTAACAGGTCTCCAATATTTGACATGACAGAAATCTCATGTGTTTACTTGATCTCATTAGATTTACATAATTAGGAAACTAAGCATTAGATGAACAGCTTATAAAATGTTAATGCCACTGTATATCCACACAAGCCCTCAAAATATGACATGCTTCCTATTTCTGATTCTACGAGTCCATTCTCCTCCTTCTCTTATGCCTGTTGCTGCCTTCCTTTCCAAATATCTTTAAAAGTCCTCTTATATCACGCTCCTGATTTTCTTTATAAGTCTGAGCTCCTGCTTATCGATGTCTGTTGCATTATCCTCTCAGATTTTTCACTGCACACATTTTCCTTTTTTCCCCATTCCTTTCCCTTTTCATTTATCCCATTGTGGTTTTGATCTCTGCTTGTGTTCCTGCCTGGTCTCAGCACGCATTCTGTCTGATGCCTCCCTTCTGTCTTTATTCTGTCCTCTTAGAATGATTCAGTGAATTGGAGTTGTGAATCCGTCTTTAACTCAGCAGGGAACTACAAAGCACTGAATCAGAATATGCTCCCAATTAATTATCACACATACGGCTCCTATTCAATTAGCCTCAATTTGTTTTGTTGATGGCCAGGGGCAAAATTTGAGAAGAAGTGATGTTGCCATTAAGAAGATACTGCCGAACAGTTAAAATACAACTTGAATTTTGTATAGCCTCCCTTGAGAGTGAAACTCTTGGCAACTCAGAGAACACTTAATTTTAATATCAGATCTGTTGGATTAAAGGTGCCTGGTTTTCCTCACCCATCCTTTCTCAGACAGCCCTTGCATTTTCACAGTTCAGTGTGACTCTGCACATGGAGTCAAGTGGAGGTGAGGGTTGGTTTGGAGAGATGTGCATATCTCTGTGCTACAGCAAGTGGTCAAAGGGGCACACACACACACAGTTCAAGATGCTGAGGGGAGTGCAACTGCTACTAAGGCTTTTTCTAGCTTGGCACTTTACTCGAAGCAATACCTCCCACGTCTGAATGCTGTGGCTTTGTTGCTCCTCAGAGCCCCACACCCCTGCTGAAAGGGATTAAAGACTCCCAAACCAGGCAAGTTTTGCAGGTACAAGCCCATGGGTAGTACTGGTGGTATGCAATGTGAAGGTGTAAAGTAGACAGGCAGTACAGGGAAAGTTCTTGAGAAGACAGTAAGATGAGCAAGTCTAATGAATAACAAGTAACTTCAGAGGGCTATTAAAGAACTAAGGCTGAAGGATGGACAAGAATCTTCCTTGTTCTTCAAACATTTTGGTTTTCTCTATTCTCCCCCCCCAGTGCCAGAACCATGGCCACATGCACCTGGAGAATAGGGCACAACGTCCTAAAGGCCAGTTTATACTCATTGTTTCAAGAGGGAACATTTCCCTCCCCTGCCAAAAAAAAAAAAGAAAACTCTATTGGGAAATCTGCAAGTAGAATAAAAAATTAGCAGTTTGCTAACATTCCAGCTTTTACATCACTGCCAGGCAGAAAGTACCACTACAGTCAGTAGAAATGCTATAGCTGTGGGCACACAAGCTAGGCCTATACATCCCTCAGTACCAGTCTAGGCTGGATGCTCAAGGATCTCAATTCCTTCGAAGTCTCCAGAAAGACTCTCATCAAATTCTACATGCTTTGCAAGCAGGACAAAGCAGTTCTTCTAATTTGAAGACAACATACAAAAACTTCAGACTAAAACCCATTCATTCATTGGCCCTACTTGTTTTGACTTGTAAGTCCCAGGTACTAATAAGCACCCATTTTTGTCTTATCTACACACTGATACTTACTTATACTATTTTTCCCAGTTTTAAATTAACTTAACACTCAATAAAAGCCTGAAGGAGCTCTCAGGCCAACTCAATGAAGACCTCTCTTAAAACAGCCACAGCCATCAAAGGGGCTATCATTCATAAAACTAAGTAATAGCAAAGGAAATAGGATCTCAGTTCACTCTGAAGTTGTGCAACTGGAATACAGTGCTTCTTTCTGGTCAGTTCATAAAAGACAGTATAGAAGCAGAAGCAGCTAGAGAGAAACACAAAAATTAGCAGAGAAAGAAACAGTTCAGAAGAAACCAAAATGATCACAATGAACACTAAACCTCATGGTTGCAATGTGGCTTTCATGCCAGGTCGCTGGAAGTATTCAGAAAAGTTTGAACTCTAAGTAAGGAGAACAGGCAGTGACAGCAGTCAAAACAACATTTCTGAAGTGATATTTGAGGAAATCAGGCTAACACAAACTCCTGCCGATTAGGGGGAAAAAATGGTTCTCCTATGCTTGACTTATGCTGTGATTGTTGACTTCAGAGGTTAATGTACATTTCTATAATGTATTCATTGTAAACCAATGTCCAAGGCATTAGTGAACTATAAACATCTGCTGCAGTTTTCCTCTGTAAACATCACCACTATGGAGGTCTACAAACATGTGAAAAATCAAACAACATAGCAAGAAAAGACCAAAAAAAAAAAAGAAACACAGCCCTAAAAAAGAGAACAAGAAAGGTCTGAACATGCAGCTCCCAAAGAAGGCCCATGGAAAGTTATGGGCGAATGACATCTTGTGTTCAGAACAGGGGTCTTAGCAGCTGTAACAGATGAGCAGCATCACAGGGAAACCAGATGCACCAGGATGTGTTAAAATAAGCATTTGGAAGTAGAAGGCCTATTATTTTATGGGAAAAAGGGAGGGAGTAGAAGATGACTTTTCACAGCTCCTTTTCCCACACACATGCATAACATGGGGTCAACCCAAATGACATCTACACTGGGAACATTCTTCCCATTCCACCTGTAGGCTGTCCATGATGGGCAGTTTAAGTGAGCTTGTACGATAAAAGAAAATATCAGTTTCACTAGATTTGCTCACCCTCCATTCCCAGCTGTATTAACCTTGTAGGTGGCTATTTTCCAGACCACAATGACCGGAACAGTAACAGAGTGATATTTAAAAAGATTGAGAAAAGAAAGGCTTGCTCACATATTCTCAAACATAGAGAAGTGTCCTGTAATTTTCTTCTGAGATATCTGGCAATTTAATCACAGTCTCTAAACTAATTTAGTTACATAACATTGTAAGTCACTCAAGACCCTTCAAAGCAAATGCAAGCTGTGCCTTACCCCAAAATAGGCGCTGAACCAGAAGAACACAAACAGGAATGAGCAGGAGAGATGAGTGGCTTGTAGGCAGTGAAATCTCCAGATTCCTGATGGCAGTTTGCTGTTGGCAGTGACAAATCACAGCTGCAGCAGAGAATAGGCTACTCAATGTGATCCAGCGGTTAGATCCACTGGGGAATGAAAGTAAACTTCCTACTCTGTTCTGTCCATTGCCATGTCCAAGATACGAAGCAAGATAAGACAAAGGGAGGAGTGGGACAGGGTCAGGCTGCAGTGTGACCAAGTATTTAAGAAAAGAAGCAAAGCAGAGGAATAGCACAACAGTGTTTGAACAAACACTTTATGTTTTAAAGTGCCTATACATTAAACAAGATTTACTGCTATTTCCTCTTCTCTTTCTGACATCTACAGCCTAATCACTCCAACACCTGTGAAAATAAAGACTAAACCAGGACTCTTCAAACTGGGAAGCAGGACCCAGGCTAAGGCCAGCACAAAGCTGGTGTTGCATCAATTTTTTTATCTTTAATTATTTTGAAAGACAGAAAATGTCTCATATCTTGACTCCCACGAGGCAACCAGCTCATGAGCAGCAGGCCAGCTTTCTGATTTCACACCCTTTTCTTTTCAACAATGTCAGCAGAAGCTGTAAATAAGTGGTTGCATGAGGAACTCTTTCTTACTCACCTTTGTTATTGCCTTATTTTTTTCTTCTTCTTAAAGCCAGCCTTCTCTTTCCCCAAGAAAAGATCTCTGACCTCAGTTACATGTAGGCTCTGCATGCAGTGAGTACCAAAGTGCACACTATAAACAAACAGCATCTGCTGATGCAGGGAAGAACACCCATGCTCTGCACACACGCTGCAAGAGCGCAAACAGGCACAGTGTGATTCCTGAATTTTGAAGAGCTTACTAGGAATTTCACAGTTTGCTTACTGTCAAAATGATTGTTGGTTTTTTTTTCCAACCCACTTGAGTTCCTCCATCTCCTTTTAAAAACAAACAAGCCATCATCTTAATTCTCTAAGACTTTCAGCTCCAGCTCACATCATCTAGAGTGGCAGATGCCCAGTCAGAAACCTTAGGAATCAAACTCTTCTGCCAGCAGAGAAAAATGGGACTAAATGAATCACTGGAAATGCAAGATATGTCTATGTGCACTCAGGTAGAGTAAATCAAGCCAACACTTTAAGGAACAGACGGAACAGTTGTTCACCACTTGGGCTACTGGCTTAATAGCCCAGCTTTATTAATAAACTTGGCATTTTCTACTGCCAATGTCCAAGGCTTCAACTCTGGATTCACTTTACAGAAAATGAACCAGCTGTTTTTTCCTCATCTCATTTCACACTGTTAGCCCAAATGAGATACAAAAATAAGTTTTCCTTAACTGAAACAAAGAAAAAATGAAGTCTGCTTGACAGCAGTTAAGTGTGAGCATAGCGATGAACAGAAATGACACTCTAAAAAGGTAACCTAATTTATGAGTTGGAAGAAAAACAAAACCGTGATGTTTTGCTATCTAGACTGCTTATCAAAACTGTTTTCAGTTAGTCCAATTAAGAGTTTAAATTATAAAAGATATAACCATGGAATTGACTACCTCTACTTCATATAAACGCAAATGAGTTTTTATGTAGCTAATATAAATGAGATAATTTAATGTAGCCATCAATACAGCAAGGAAGTGTTTGAAAGTGAGTATGCAAAGCAGGCAAAACAAAAAAAGCTATATAAAGCTACTGAATAATAAATATAAATAATAAAAAAATCTTCCAGAACTTCTGCTTCAAATGAGTGTGTTTCAGATTGCGCTGTACCTAACCTGCGACTTTCCATTTTACAATGATATGTAGTGACAAGACATGGGGGAATGGCTTTAAACTGACAGAGGGGAGATTTAGATTCAGTATCAGGAAAAAAAATCTTCATTATGATGGTGGTGAGACACTGGAATAGGCTGCCCAGAGAATTTGTAGATGCCCCATCCCTTGGCAGTGCTCAGGGACAAGCTGGATGAGGCTTTGAGCAACCTGGTCTAGTGGAAGGTGTCCCTGCCCATGGCAGCGGGGTGGAACTGTATGAGCTTTAAGGTCTCTTCCAACTCTAAACCATTGTATGATTCTGTGGTAATACCCTTAGCTGCACATGTGCATGCCAAAAAGGAAAGCTCTACACCAACTTCTCCATCTGTGTGTTCTGTCTTACAGCACCTGAGAATTCAGTGCACATCTGGCCGGAGGGCACCATAGCCCAAAAACAGATCAGTGCAGCAGCCAGAACAACTTTCCACTCCAGCTCAAGTTCCTGATCCTATTTAACTCCACAGCTCTGAAAGAAAGCAATTATGCCATCCCTTTGAATTTTCAGATGTTGAAGGTCAAGATTTAAAGCAGTAAAGCAAGACCTATTTCAATTCAAATATTTAAGTATTCCATATAAAATTTGCCTATTCTTAATACAAACTTACTCCCTTCCCTTGACTTTTTCTGTCTTTCACTGTGTCCCTTCAGTGAACCAGGAATTCTTCAGTTCAATTCTCACTCTGGTCAACTCTTCATGTGAGCAACGAAATACTGAAATGGAAATCAGGCAAGGGAGAATCACCTAGATACAAAATTCATATAAATTTAGGAGAAATCATTACATGTGCCTATTATGGGATACCACAGGTTCAGCCAAACATTTATTTCACTTTGATGACTGTCTGAATCTTCTACGGGCCTGTTTTCCACTTCTGAAAGGCTTATGAGGGGCAAGTTTGTGGTTTTATGTGAGAAGATCACAAAAGATAAATTAGAATTTCTTATAAACAAAGCATGATTTTTTTCCACAGAGTCTAATTTAAGCATTCATGTCGAAGGCGAAGTTGTAGTTACTTCTTATTTTGGAAGGAACAGTGGCAGATTAATGTATCAAAATGGCTAGGTTTTTTTGCGCTTGAAGTTTTATCGTTTATGGGTAATAATTAGCTAGCTTTGCTTTCAGAAATTATTAGCACCAACTTCTTCACTTCCCTTAGTGGGAGTCACAGATGATCAATAACGATGAAAACAAGACCCCTCCCTTATCTAAGTATCAAGCATCAACCATCTTTTGAAATTTCCTTTGAATATCTTCTGTTCATCTCATTCCAAAAGCCTTAGACAAACCAAAATTAAATTAAACCACTCTGTTCTATTTCTACCTACAATAACATACAGATTCTACGCTAACCTAGCTATATGGAAGTGATGTGCCTACAACCAAGTTTGATTCGCTAACTGGTATCTAGAAACACCTTCAAAACACTGTGGTTGAAGTAAAATGTAGCAGATGTTAAAATCTCCACTTCCTACTTAATAATGTTCAAATTTTCCATCCAAAAATGTAAATTAGTCTGTCGGATTAGTGGCAGTGTCCTGCCTTTCCGTGACTCCCCTCAGCTTCACTCCTGTGAAATAATGAACCCGTTGACCCCTCAAAAAAAGATGTGTAAGAGAATTTTGTTAAGATTTGGCCCCAGTATACAAAACTCAGCTCCCCTCAAAAGCCTCTTTATATGATTTGGCTTTGTCTGAGTAATTCCTTTATAGATGAGTACATACGCACTCACAGATGCAAGTCAAAATCAAACAAACTCCTTTGCCGTAAATAAGGGAAAAAATAATCCCTGTAATTTCTAGTTTTGAATTCTCTTGAGGTGCTCAGATACATTAGTGGCACCAACACAGGAAGTGGGGTAAGTGTAGCACTTCTCACTGGTCTGGCCAAGTCCTAATTTGGCCAATACAATTTTCACTTTATGCAGCTGCAGTAAGTTACTCCAAGCCTGGTTTCATGTTAGTAGGGGGTGAAGAGCTCACACACTGCCCAGAGCACAGGACTCTAAGGACTACCACCCTCCCCCTGCCCTTAATTATTGAATCCAGTCCCTAACCTTGAAGACTGTTCATTCATTCCTTGCAAAAAACTACCTCCATCTGGAAGTGTTTACAGGTCTACAGTACTCTTGTTGGAAGCCCATTAGATCCCAGTTACCAAGAGCTTTTAAGTCTTTCTGGGCAGAAGGAGCAAAAGCTCTTTACTCAATGTTTTCAATATTCTGTGTTTGTGTCCTTGTCAAACTGAATGACAGCTACAATCTGACAAAACCAACCAATTCTTAAGTCGAACTCCTAGACCAGATGAAGCAAGAATAACAATGCACACTCATCATCACTTCACTGTGAGAGTTACTTGCCACATCTCAAATGGTAACACTTAATCAGGATAGTATATAATGCATTAATGCAGCCTGACTTCTAGTGCCAAAGGCTTCACAGATTTAGTTGCCAACACTAGCTAGGCAAGACCAAAAAGGCTGACAAGTGGGAGTTTTACTGATTTTTTTTTTTTTTTCACAGCTTCATTACTGTCTGTCTGTACAATAAATGCGACATGACACCTCATCTGTAACATAAGGATAATTTCTTAAATACATTTGCAGAATAACCAAATAATCATGAAACAGTAAAACACCAGAATCAAGGTTCAAAGATTAACCTCTCATACGCTACAATTTAAGGATCATCTCTGGAAAGAAAAATACCTCCAGAGATGAAACTAATGAGGGCAAAACCTTTACAAATAACAAGTATAGAAATTTTTTGAACAGTCTTACTTGTAGTTTTTCTCCCAGAACTTGATCGGTCTTGCGTATGATGCGATAAAGATGACACTGCCAAGAAATGGACTCAGCGGTGTAGAAAAGACTGAGGTGGCCAGGGTTTGAAAAAAAAGCATAGCAGAGTCTGAAAACTGCAAGTTAAGGTAACAGAAATTATTTAGTTATACATTTAAACCACTATTGAGGCAGCTCTTTGAACCGCTTTTGTGCTTTTGTTCTTATTTACACACCAAAGAGGTGGTAAGGTAAGGAAGGAAAAGGCAAGCAGTGCCAAATAGCCAATTATCAACATGTAATAGGTGGCTTTCAATGCTACACAGCTATAATGGAGGTGACATGTCTGAACAGAATATGTTATTAACTGGCTGACCCTGTCTAATCTTTGCCTGAGGACAGATCCTGAGCGTGGGCAGAGCAGTAAATGCCCTTTTCCCACTGCCTAGTGTACCTTCTGTAACACAAAGCACCTTTCCAGAGCCTGACACCAAGCTGAAAGGAAAGCCCTCCCCCAGATAGCACTTTCTTGGAAATTCTTTGTTCTCTGCACTGGAGTCTGGCTCCTAGAGTGTCTGGTATTCTGTTCTGTGAGTTTCTGCTTACTTTGGAATAACCTAGTATGTGGAGAAACAACTATGCCTCTATAATCCAGCCTGCTGGCTTAAAAGCATGCTTTCATGTTAATTCTTACTGACAAATTAATATTCCATGCTGACTGAAAAGTAAAAAATATTAAGCATTTCACATGCTTTGAAATACATACGAAATGAGAAGGTGAGGAGAGGGAAATGGTAAGTACCACACATAAACATCATAATGAATGCCTGAATCCATAGCTTACTTTAAAGTCATTATTTCAGATGGCTGGAAAGCAAGTTAGGAGATGGATAAGGGTATTGAAAAAGATACAAATTAAAGGAACATGATTAAAACAACCTGAGTAAATGAAATGCTAGGCTTTAATTCTTCATTAATTCAAACCATGCTTATGAAAGTTCAGGAAAAAGGTTTCCAAAATGGCATAAGAGACCAGTTGTCCTTCCTTACACCTCTCTTGGGAGGAAGGTGCTAAGTAAGGATGCTATCAACTGAAGTAATTGAAGTGACGGAGCCACTATTGAAGTACAGCAATCAAGTGCAACTCCAACTAAAAGTAAGGTAAAATCACCCAGTAACAATAGTCTTTTAGCCTACCCTCACAAGAAATATCCCTTTATGTGTCCCACATAAAGTCTCTCTCGACTTTACAAAAACCATTTTAAACACATGCAGCACATTGTGGTACCATATTTCTATTAAAAGGCTCGCTAGCCATGCTTTCAAAGCAACCTGTGAATATTTGCTAAAATACCTCCTCAAATCACTCAAACTTTTTAAAAGAAAGTGGCCTGGAAGGGTGTCTTTGTGCATTACCGAGACTGGAAAATGAGCTGCCCTCTGAGTCTGAAGTTCAAAAAGCAACAGAGAGCACAGAGCATCAAAAAAGTTCAACTGTCACATTACACTGTAGTCATAACCAGCATTGGCTGTGAAAGAGTAACAAGCATTTGCAAGTGTCAGATAAGGAAAGGAAGCATGGGAACTGAAGAGACGAAAAGAGAACAAGGAGGACAGATAGGGACAGCAAATCATGTTTTCTAAAGTGAGCTCTAATGTCATGTTTGATTTAAAAATTGCCACCATGATAAGTCATTTATGACTCCGCTGTGAAGTGTTCGTGTCTAAGACATAATCAGTAGCAACAGTTTTATTTTTGCTGAAAGACATAATGCTCTACTAAATGCACATTGGAAGGCATTTTCCATCTGACTTGTGAAGAGTGATTTTTAACTGTTTCATATATGTAAATGTGTCATGAGAGCGACTAACAGCACCTGTCTCCCTTACATACAGTTGATAAGTACAGTGGGCAATTATCTGTCATCAGGGGGGTTTTATTTGATAGCATCCAATTTGCCTTTATTAGGCAATTAAAAAAAAAAGCCTTTTTACACCAATACTTTAATTATGTCTAAATAAAAAATATTAAATTACCACCAAAACCTAACAGGCCTACTTCCTTACTCTATGTCACAAGCCAGGTTTCCTGTTTCTGAAGGACTGCCTTAGTGTTGATGGACATACGTTGTTACTGATAAAACAGAATGGCGGTGTTAAAAAGAAGAATGCTTCTCAGCACCACAGTAAAAAATGTACACTGAAATCCTAAAATCCAGTTGCTTCTGAAACAGAATAAAAAACTAGGACAGTTGCAACAGAAATTGGCTCACTGAAATGAATTTGTACCCGAGATACCAAGTAGAAGCAACTGAGAAAGTAACTTTTTAGAGCTCTGTCAGCCATATGTCCTGCACTTTACAGAACCAGCTTCTGCATACATAGAAGTCCACCCAAGTTGGAGCTAATTTATCAATCACAAAGTTTCTTTCTGGATGCATCCAAAGTCGGTGCTGAGGGCTGTGGTTGGGTGGGAAGTGAGAAGGCATAAACAGACCAGTTTGAGTCAGAGTTCAGTTTCCCAGTTTCAGATCCCATGCAGCCAAGACAGAGAGAAAACTATTTCTCAGGAGATGCTCCAAGCCTTTTCACATTTGAGAGTAAATTATCTAGGAATTTCACACCTTGTTCAAACACTGTAAATCAATTACAAACATGAAGAGGAATTTAAGAATAAAGAAAAACAAATTTATAAAGGATATGAGGTATTGCAAAGAGCTGGGCAAAAACATGGAACGACGACCCCCAGGCAATCTGCCAGGGTGCAATGTATGTCATGATGAACTGCAACTTCTGCAGTAGGTCCCACAGCTGGAAAACCAAAAAGACAAGAGTAACACATGGTGATTTTTTTAGGCACTGATAAAGTTTCAACACTCATGGCTGAAAGTGACACTTTTTAGAACTGTGCCCTAGAATGAATGCAAGATAAATAGATAAATTATATCATATCATTAGCTTTCAAGGCAATTAAGGCATTACTTCACCAAAGGCACCAAAGTACGTTCTTCATTTGAAATTCAAACTTGCAATAAAGTACATTTTTAACCACCATTCTGAGGTAGCTCCCACATTACCTTTCTTCAAAACTATGTCTGCTTTAATTATAAAGTGGGAAAACAGGTTCTGATATTCACTGCATCTATCATACCACCCGTCAGAAGGTTAGAGGAGAAGACTCCAGCAGGAAGTGGATATTGTGAACAGATGAAGCTCTGTGTGGCTCTGCATGCACAAATCAGACATTTTTCAAGAACACAACGTATTAATTTATTGAATCGATGGGACAAACCATCACTACGTAAGCATTTGTTTGGCATTAAACATGAATTGTAGCTGCATTTTCAAGATCAAATCTATCCTACCATGAAAACTTTGTATTAATATGAATTTTTATTGTTGTGCAGGACAAATTGAAACACACACACTGAATTTGCTTCTGTTTCCTGTAAAATATGCTTGGTCCTGCAACTAGCAGTTTCTGATTGAAGAATGATGTGTACTTATTCCCTAGGATATATTTTTTTTTTCGGCCAGCTCTGTTGGCATCAGGTCAAAACAGATCTTATGTCTTGTCGGCATTGGGCCGTCAGATTCTTATTGCAGAGTAGGCTCCTGACAAAGTGTCAGGAAAGATTTGGCCGTCAATAGGCATTAGTGCTAAACACACATAACAAGTCGACAGTGAAACAGGAGTACATGCAATATTTTGTGCTCATACAGCAAAAGTATGTTTCATTTCTTACAGTAAATTTTCAATTGAGTGAACAAAAACAAAGACATTGCCAACATCCTGATAGACACTGAGGCTACATTAACACATATATAAAATGCTTCCAGGGAATGTTCCTGGGCACTGGTATTGTGCATGTTGCTAAACTGTTAGAAAGGGCCCTGGGAAGGTTTTGGTCTAGCTCAGCACACACTCTTCCAAACAATCCCCAGGTATCCTCTTGAGTGAAAACCCTCCATGATCTGTTTCCAGATGGCAGTTCCATACCTCCACCCTGCATACAGACTGGGAGAGTTTATTAGCATGGACGCAAGCTTCCCCATGACAGCTGGCCTCAAGAATAGAGCATGGTTCTAGGCACACTTCATTTAGTAGTATTCTGGTAGTCAGAGAGGATGCACCTTCGCTGGCTAACTCATTTCATCTGTCTTTAAGTTACCAGCCCAGTTAAGTAACCCAGTTAAGTAACACTTGGTCATCTGTATCCACAATGGCAGTGCACTTAAGATGTTTCATTGACCTTCTCTATGAGATGTTGTAAATAATTGCAAATTAATTGGGAAGGAAGTAAGACTGATTAATAGCATAAATGTGTTTTGGTCTTTGTGCTACCAAATGATCACAGCAGCAGCTGCTAACTCCTGTTTTAAAGAGTGTCACACTAACTCAAATTCCAGCCTTCCAGTCGAGATGCAAACAGCGTTTCACATGCTTTCTGTGCTTTGGCATGACTCAAGTTAGCTGCAATATGCAAAATATGGATTATATTAGATTTTGCACAGGCATACTATTTTAAACCAGCAAAGCCTTGATAAAAAAAAAAAGCCCTTATGATTTAAGGCACGCTCTGGTTACCCCTACCTATGAGAAATACGTATTTTGGCAATTTTGTTTTCTATTACATGCGACTTGAAAACTACAACATTATATAAAGTATGCAAGTAAAATTGAACTGAAACAGAATCGGCTTTTATTTATTTGAACCCTGTTTGGCAGGTTGTGGGGATGCTTTGTTTTGCTTAATTTTGATTTATCTGAAATGTCTGAATAAGCAGCCGTGAGAAAAATTTTATCTGCTAAAATGTTTAAGTGAAGGGCTGAAAAAGCTGATGACTCACATCTGAAACCTCAAAAATTGGAAACTGCAGCACAACCAGCAAAGTTCTGACTGTTACAGATTGAAATCACAAAGCCACAAATCACTCCAGCTGTGCTCAAATATCTGGGTTCATCAAAAGGTTTTCAAACCTCAAATAAAATTCACGTTTTGCATTTGCTAGGAAACCAAATCCATGAGGAAACCCTTCTGGCTTCCTGTTCCATTACACTGTTTTAATCATTCTTTAATATTTACACATTCTTGCTAAACAGGCCATGGAGCCCAGCTTCCCTGTTGCTTCTAACAAGCCCTACTACTTCCACACCCACCACTGCTTGAACTTGATGTTGTTTCTTTCAACATGTGCCTCTTGGCTAATGTTTCTACAAGACAGGCAATGGAGCTCATTTCCATTCACAAAACATAAACGTAAGAAGAACACTCTAATGAATATTTCTTGGGTTTTGGGAGCCTTGTGACAGTGCACCTAAAGGCCTGGAAATGTGTGATTTTCAAACTACTGATTTCATTAAGAGATGTCAAGTGACTCTATTAATTCTCAAATCACTGCTTCCAGGACATGTTTTGTAGAGCATCTTAGGGTAACATGTCGTTAGCATTTTACACATCTAACTATAATTGCTAAAGGTGATGATCTCTCACAACTAAATTATAGAGATTTAGGAAGGGTGGGGACTGGGCTTTAAATTTTCTCCCTTTTATCTTGCCTGAATCATCTGAAAAAAATATTTCTCCTTGTCAGTTTTACCCAATTTACAATATGTTTTCTCCTATATCTGATACAGGAACTCCAGGGAGTCACAAAGCACTTCAGCTTTCCTCACAGAAGGAAACTGAAGCTGCTAAAAATTGCCTTCATAAATAGAAGGAAGCTGATCCTCAGAAACAGTCACTCTCATTTCAACTAGAACAGCATTTCAGTCTTCAATAACTCTAAGACACCAGCTAAAAAGGAAAATCTTCAATTTTGGGTTTTTTTTTGGGGGGGGGGGGGGGGGGGGGGGGGGGCAGAAATTATATAGCATTAGAAAGGGTTAGGAAAGCCAAACCCATCTGGAGTTGAATCCAGTGAGGGAAGTAAAAGGCAACAAGAAGGACTTCTACAATATATCAGCAAAAACAGACTGGGGAAATGCTAAATGGGGCAGAGGACCTGGTGACAAAGGGCACCAAGAAGGTGGAGGCACTCAATGCCTTCTTTGTCTTGGTCCTTACTGTACAGCCTTCAGGAACTGTAAGCTCGTAAGACCTGTGGGAAAGCATGGAGAAATGAAGACACCCTAAGTAGTGAAGAATTAATTAGGGGTACATTTAAACAAACTCGACAAAAACACTACCATGGGACCTGCATGGGACTTCTCAGTCCTTCTGTGGTCCTGTGAAATACACGACTTATCCTCAGTGAAGTTTTGTTTGAATGAGGGCGATTAACTTGTTCCTGAGGCTGTGAGGGATAATTTTTACCAAACAGTGCTAGATACAAAAAGGAAACCTTCCCATCTAAAGTGAAAGTAGGAAACAAAACCTGAAGCACAACTGCACTTTTAACCCTTTCTAACAACTTCTTTAAACATGTATAAAAGCTGAGGTCTTCTACATCCCAGTTTAGGATGATTTATAAAAGAATATTTTTATTAAGCCTTCTTAGATCTTCCATGTTTTCTAGAGTTCACTAAGCAGAAAAAAATATATATTATTTAGGGGACATAAAGTTCGGATTTTCCTAGATATCTTTACTCATGTGACAGTTTTGCACAGTAAAGAGGTTTTAAGTCTTTGATAAAGAATTTAAATTATCAGGATATTCAGTGAATTTAAACCAGCATCTTCCCACTACTGTCAAGTTGAAGAGCAGAACATGCATCCATCTTTCATATTTATTTTATGTGGATGCACACATTTTATCATCTTAATCATGCTTAAGTCTGAGTTCTGAAGCCTTTACATACCTCTGGCACATAAGCTAGGATTCTATATGTCTATAAGTAAAACAAAGGCAACAACTTATCTTTAAAGGTCAAATTTAAATAACATTACAAAGTAGAAGTTAATGGAAATTAGTTAACATACATAAAGAAAGAAGATTTTGGGAGTCTGAAACATCATTAAAATGTGATGTCCTTTTCTCAGTTTGGAAGATTTCAATAAAGTAGGCAGAGATTAACATCTGAACTTAAATTACACTGAATGCAAGATGGAGACAACACAACGCTTTCAGCTTTTGGCAGCCTTTCTATCCTTTTAGGATCTGTTGGGACTCTGTGTGGGCAGACTCCTTGGCAATACTAGGACTAAATAATGCATAAACATTAACATTTTCTTGCAAAGCTTGAATTTCACTGTGTTTTAAAAAACTGGATGCAGAAATTGGTTTTAAACAAAAATAACTGTCATATACATATGGCTATATGCTCTGTGTGTAACACAAAATTGAGAGATTAAAAAAATTAAATCCGGAAAGCAATTATTTCCTGCTTTGAACATTTATTTCTTTATATTTCCATTCAGATCCTGAGAACTTGAGATAGATTTGAACTCAAGGCTCTCAGATACTAGAGAGTATTTAATTTTTTCATGTTAAGCTAATTCTGGTCAATTGGTAGCTCCAAGTTTTGGAAGTAAATTCTAATAGCTTCTGGCAAATTTTTTTTCTTTTTTTGCGTGTCAATAAAAATTAAGATACATCAGAGGAAAATTTGTGAGCATGTGTTTATGGATATGAAATTAAACGTAAGTGGAACAATTTTATTCCAGTTCATGGTTTTGCTTTGCAAATCATTAACTTTCTGGTCTTTATTTAATATCGTTTAAAACAAGCTTCACTTATAAGATCCTATGAAACAAAGTTTACTGGAAATATTAAAGGTTTTTAAAGTTTGTGCCTTAAGTCATTGTGACATTCTATTGGTGTATTTGAACAGCATTGTGTTTGAATCTACAAGAAATACTTTCCAGGCTGCCTTTATTTGCACCTGCTTACAGACATTTGAAGCCTTTATATTGTGGGATTTCAAGATCATTGTCTAATGCAACACATACAAGAGGATCAAAATATAATCAGTCCAAG
Organism: Pezoporus wallicus; assembly: GCF_028554395.1. Taxonomy (NCBI): domain Eukaryota; kingdom Metazoa; phylum Chordata; class Aves; order Psittaciformes; family Psittacidae; genus Pezoporus; species Pezoporus wallicus. The sequence goes on from NW_026637663.1 coordinate 9,743,864, forward strand.
GCTCCGATGAAACCTCTGAGGAATATATTCCTGAAACACAATGTCCAGCGCTTAACATTGACAGTGTACAAAATGTGAATGGTTTAAACAGTTTGAGTAACAAGCCTCAGAAGCCTTACATTTGAAGTTAAATGTTAACCATCAGCCAGAAGTAAGTATGATGAGGATTATGACAATAAGACAATGATAAAACCTAACAGTCCTGGATCTGCTCATGGCAAATGCTGCTTCTTCCTACACTGACAGCTGACAGCAAGATTCAAGGGAAAGAGCCTGTGGTATAGTAAGAAGCCATCTCCCATATCTCCCAAAGTGGTCAAAAAGGACAAGATCAAAGCTATTCAGCTTAATTTGCAGAGGGCCAGACAACTGAAATAAATCAGATGATCCAGCCTCTTCAGTGAAGCCTTCATAGGCATGGCTCCTGCCAAAGCTGCATCTCCCCAGAAATCTTTACTAAAGGCAGAGATAAAAAATGAGCAGAGCAAGTTGCATGCTGAGCTGCCAGATAGTCAGGATTTCTCTTTCAGTGCCTGCATCAACAGATACAGAATGCACCTCTATCAGCATGAATGTACATGAGTACAGTCCTCAGTGTGTAGAGAACAAGACTGAACCAGGGAGTGGGTGTATATCTCCCTGCACCCAAGTGCATTTGTCTGTTCTAAAGGAAAAACATAAAAAAAGAGAGATAGAAAATGCAATTTGGGAATAGCGTCAGGAATGAAGTCTGGCAAAGAGGTCAGTGACAGAAGGCTGAATGAAAAATCAATTAAACCATTTCTCCAATATTAAAAGGAAACATGAACTGTACAGAGCTCAAGAGAGTTAAAGAGTCTATGGAAAATACCACTGGGATTATCCTGTCAAATATCAGATGTAGCCTTGGGTATTTTACTTAGCAGAAAGTGTCTTAACAGGGCTTATACGCCAGATATCAAAAGTTGAGGAAACAGCTGTGAGCCAAGAGGTTGCAGCTGATTAAGACACTGGATTTCAGTATGCAAGAATAGCAAGAAATGGATTAAAATATGAATTACAGACTTGGTGCCAGAAGCTTTGAAGCGAAACATCAGATTAATGGAGGATGAAAAATCAGAAGGGGAAAAAAAAGAGTGAGGCTTTTGACTTCTCTGTAGCACCTACATCAATCAATGGGACATGCCAACTAACCAAGAGTTTTATTGCCACAAAGGCAATAACAAGATCCGATAGGTTAATTACTTGACTTCAACAAAGCACCAAGAAGGTCAAGCACTTGGTAGTACTTTCTCATAAAATGAAGGAAAACAAGACGACATGCATAATTTCTTTCCTGCCCAAGGGACTGTGTGTGGATATTGAAAGTTAAGCCTGACCAGCACAGGTCTGGCAACTTGTTACAAACTGGCTGTCTTAGCTGGAGTTACTCTGTCATGAAGTTCATCTTTCATAAATGTGTGATACTGGATATTGTGGCAGAAAGAAGTATGCAGAAAGAGAAAAATTCCTATAAAAAGAGAAAAAATGCAGATTCCTTATTAACTGGAAAATGTATTCTGGGAAAGAAGGAAAAAAATCCAACAAGGAAATTGTATTCTTAAGTGAGCTCAGCAGGGGTAAGAGTACTTAGGCAAATGAATTCAGTGTTAATGAAGGCAAAGTTAACAAGCTCTGGTTCTTTGATTATTTTGCCTTATGCATGAAGACAAATTCAGAATCCTCAGAGGACTTGTCTATAAGAAAATATAAGGTGATTTTATATTTTAGTATTGCTAATTAGTTCATCCACACACACAGATTAAGAGGCCATTAATCTGCTTGCCAGTAACATACAAGAAACTGAAAGAGATAAGAAGTTGTAGTCCTATACATTAGAGGGTTAATGACACTGAGTCTTATCATTCCCGCTCAATCTGTGTAGTAGATGAGTGTGTAAACTAGGGGTGGCACTTTCTTTAGGGTTTAAAGGAAGCTATAGAGATTTGTCAAAAAAAAACCCAAACATACTCTAAAGTACATGTATTTCTCAGTTGTGCTCTACAAATGAGAGTTGCTGGTAAAAGAGACAGTTTACTGCAGTTTGGCATATGGGAATCCTCAGTTGCTGTTGGTTGCTTCCAGTAGTGAGTAGACTGGCAAATAACAAAAAACTCCACTATTTTTCTCTTTTCTTTGTAGTAGCCAAGAGCATACTACAACCAGAAGCATCCACAATCACACTACTGAGGGGTTTTTGCTGTCTTTGCTCCTTCAGCTAAACATCAGCTCCACTTGAGATTCCAAAGCAATTCAGGGAGACACTGACCACTGCTCACAAGCAAGATTTAGAGGATTACCATTGCACTGGATGAAATAAAACTCCACATCTTTAAGAGTAAACACAACAAAAGAGCTGTGGACAAGACTTGCTCTTAGCATCTTTGTTAATATCTCAGCCCGTTCTAAACTGATACCTTGCTGTTTGAAAGATTTTCATTGGTTTTTACTTCAAACTTAACAATATCTGTTTATTTGTGACTTGAACGGTTGTTACTCCATACATCCTTTAAAAGCAGCTCGCACATCTTGCAAGGAGGGCAGTGCTGGGTACATTCTTTTTTGTTTGTTTTGGGATTTGCTTGGTTGGTTTGGGTTTTTATTTGGGTTTTTTTTGTTTTATCACACTGAAGAAAGGTGGACTTGATGAGATATAACATGCATTTAACCACCCATATGTTGTGTGCTTTAGTTCTTCTTCAGTTAAATATTGTCGGTAGACATCAGAAGGGTGGAAGAAAGGCCTGCCTTTCATCATTCCCAACAGTTGATTCAAATGGGTTAATATTCCCACATTTTTTTACCCTATTACAGAAAAAGTCACAGAGATTGTCCTACTATTAGAAATCTAGGAAGAAATCTCCTGTTTTATATTCCATCTTTGCTATGCCTATGAAGAATATATTCTCAGTTATTTGTGGTTTTCCATTTTCCACTACTATGAACATTCTTATTAACCTTTGCACTGACATCATCTACTAAAAAGTCCAGGGAGAACAACTGGCTCATTGGAAAAGTTTATACAGAGTCATACAGACCAAGAAGACTTTCTTGATTATCCGGTTTGACTTCCTACAGAGCAAACATCAGAGCATTATACCCTCAATTTTTGAATAAGCAACCACATTTTTTAAAAGACCATTCAGCTTTGATTTAAAGTATATAGACAACAGGAGGTTTGGAAAGAAGAATCCCAGGCTGTAGCCAAGGGCACAAACTGGGCAAGTTACACGGAAAATTTTAGCATAAGAAAGATGGAGAAGTCCTGTTCCACTTGAATTGAAAGCTGCAATCATTCTTAAAACAAGAAAGACTTTCCTAACTGTTTATCTTGCTCTCTTAGCAAGGCAATCTAAAAGATAAAACAGCCCACTGTGCATGTGCCTAATCAACTTTTAGCACTGTTTTCATGCTCCATAACGTGTCAAAATGTAAACAGCTAATGATTTTTTAAAAAAGGAGTTAATTAACTGATGCATTAATAAGTCCTATGCTGTTAAAAAGACAAAAAAATTCCAGGTTGATTAAATAAAATCCTCAGGAATAGAACTGAACTCTCTTGTTCTCTGTGAGAGTGTGGGTGACATGGCTATTTACAAAGAGAGATAAAAATCAGTGAGCAGCAATTTGGACTTCCATGCCTCAACTTGTTCAGGGAGGTTCTGATTTAACTAAAATACATTAAATCAATAGCACAATGGGGAAAATGAGGCAAACACAATCAGTGAGATGTTCAGAAATATTCTACCCAACATTATTAGCAAAGTTTTATTCAACGTAATCTGCTTCAAGAGTCACCGGTGCAGTTACGAATGTCTGTTGAATTTAGATGCCTTCTTCCCCAGTGCCTGGCAGAAGAAAATAAATGCTTACTACCACAGTGCTTTGAGAGCATGCTAATATTCTTTCATGGGGTAACCATGCTTAAAAATTACCATCAGTATGACTAAGGCACAGTACTTCTATTGTACCTCAATTCAGAAGGTAGTAAATTGACATTTCCAATGAGTAAGCAGAAATCAGCCATGACTGTAGTAAGTTCTGCACAGCCAAAGGTGATGGTAACAGAGACTATTTCAGTTTGTTTTTTTCTTTCTTTTTAAATAGTTGTGAACACAAAAATAACTGAACTACAGATGAACAGAATCTGTGAAGACCCATACAGCTTTTTACCTATAAAGGAACAGAGCTGGATGCAGCTTGTTTAGGGCCTATAGTATGGAATAAACAGGTCATCTTTATCATCAAGTGACCATACCCTTTACTAAAGTTCCACAGTATTGAGCTACTTAAAGCTCAGACCTTAATTAAGGTAAAAGAAAACTTAATGCCCTTTATGATTTGAAATTAATAGGACTTCAACTGCTATCATCTGCAATGCTGTTTTTCAGATTGGCTTTAACTATCATTGTGTAACTGCATGTGCTTTTGTAATATAAGGAACTCAACCATTTGAATTCAATTCTTTTTTTTTAAATGAAATACGAAGAAGTCCACTTGATGAACTAATGACCTACAAAATTTCAAATATTATCAGATATGAAGAAGTTGACAGATCAGTGCTAAAACTACATTTTTAAAATGTGACTATAGTGCAAGCTTTTAGTCTAGTACAGTAGTAATTATCCTAGCAAACATCTCTGCTTAATTTGGTATGCATCTTTCATTTATCTCATTCTTATTGCTACCACTATTCTTTCTACTGTAAACAGTAGCTTCAAACTGATCAAGCAAATTCCCCCCAAACCCTGCTGAAAGCCTTTAAAGCACTCTCTTCCAAAACCAGTCAATAATTCACACCAGTCTTTTGTGACATGGTCACAAGGTCAACGTTTTCAAAAGAAATAATGAAACTTTCAATTCTGGTGAGCTAATTTTTTGATCCCGTAAAGAGGTTTTTGGAGAATGAGTTTTAGGCCTAAATAAGCCATTATCCAGACATGGGGTGTTGACTGATACGCATCACTGACACTCTTATCTGGAGATAGAAATCCACCCCCTACACAGTAATACAACAAATACTGAAAACTGACATAATGTTACCTCTTCATCCCTTTCACTGCTCGTCTTTCACTCCAGTGTAAGAAGCTTAAAAAATAAACCTTATTTTAGGATCAAAGAGCATGAGGCAGGGGTCCTTTCTAAAGCAGGGCTTTGTATCATCTCCTTTTCTTCTGCCCTCCCTCCCCAGTACTTGATGCCTCACCCCAGCAGACAAAGCAGAGCAACACATCTGAGGGCTGAAGGCTTGAAGCAGGTGAAGCTCCTACTGTAGTGTGGTCCAAGAGTTCAAGGAAAGAGCCCAAGTTCCCCAAATTGCTACTCCTCCCTTACAGCAGCACAGAAATAAACTGGGAAAAGCGTATTTCTTCTTCACTCTCTGCCTGAATGACTGGAACTCCCAACATAACACCAATTAACTTGTCCTTTCCTTAGGAAGCCTGAAACTTCCAGGTGGGCATGAACAGCAGTGTGAGCCGATGCTCCTTGCGTAGAAGGGCTAAATATCTCCATGCGCATTATTGGGCATCTCCACAGAACATGCAGCAGTCATTGTGGAACCATACCTCTCACCTCTCAGAAATGAAGTGGTGCTAGCTGGATCATACTCACACATATGGTAGGAATATTTTAGAAAAAGAAACCAAGCAAACAGGCCTGACCAATGGGGAAAAAAAAGGAAAAAAGTAAATACAGCAACAAAACCACCTCAACAGAATTACCCCTGGGCAAATTGGATGATATGTTATGGAAATCAGGGACCACCAAGTTTAAAAACAAAACAAAATATAAAAAGCTGGTAAAGGCTTTAGGCAAGTCTGCAATACTTTCTCATGTTTTATCAAGGTATGAGTTAAGACTGTTTCTTTCACTGAAACTGTCTCCTTTCACTGAAGACAGAATCTGGTCTGACTGAGGAATAAAGGTTTGGGTTTGTTTTATTTTTTTAAGTTAATTCAACTAGAGGTCACTTGAAGAGTTAACAATGTTAAAGAGTGGAAGGAGGTCTGAGGTTAAGGGTAAGGGCAGCATCACAAGGATAACAGACTTTAAATAGGAAAAAGAAATGTTAAGGCTGACATTAGGAAAACATTTATTATCATGAGGATGATTAGATAATGGAATAATTTCCCAAAGGAAGTTGTTGACTCAACCACTAGAAGCATTCAAAGGAAACCTAGATAAAAACACCAAGCGATTGATCTGGAGAGCAGCCCTGCACTAATGACCAAAGAGGCTCTTTCCAACTCGTTGAGGATTTTCCTCTTGAGAGCAAGAATTCCAAACTTTCTATAGCAACATGTGAACAAAAAGTAAATGCAAAACATTGAACAAAGCCAGCGACGACACTTAACTGGAGCCTTGTTTTCAGTTTACACATTTTCTTCTCCATAGTACCAATAATCTGTGTCTATATATGCATTCACTGCTTCTAAAAAAAAAATCCTGCCACGCACTGATCAGCACAATGACACTAAGAAGATAAGTAAAGCTACGAAATAAAGCTATAGGAGCTATAAAACTTGCCTTATGAAACACAATGGACATCATGAAGAAATCCAGTAAGAAATTTTCTGAAATGTCTCTGTAGTCAAAGCGGAAGAAAATTACAGTAAAGCTCAAAGTAACAAATTGATTAATAGGATTACAGAATGAGGAGCGGAGGAGTTTCATCCCAGCAACTGTTATCAGGATAATATCACAGCTGTAAGAAAGGCAGAAAGAAAAACCTAATCAAATCAAAGGCATAAACCACTAAATTATGAAGCTCTTAAATACAAATACCAGATGTGTTTTATATTGTCATGTGTATCTAAATCTGCACATCTTATTGATTTGATATTAATCCTATGTTCTTTTAATAATTCCATTTATTTTACCCATGTGTAACCTCATGCTTTTCCTTTAAAATTTTCACACACTGGTAATCTGAAATGAAGAAATAACTATACTGAAAAGAGTAGCATTGACTATTAAAAGCCAAGAATCTAGAAAGAATATTTTTATATAGCTCTTAGCATAAATCTTCAATGATTTCCATGTGGGAAGTATTTTGGCACTTCCATTAATACTTTACTGTAATTTGAAAAAAGTATCTTGAACTCCAGTTTTTTTTTATTACTAGGAATTCCACTTGATGACAGAATTTTTAACTATTCTCCTAATTTCATTACACAAAATGACAAAATTCTGGATAGAAATATACATAGACATTAAGTGCTTCAAATTCTTACCATTGTTCTTGATCACAAGGTCAACTATATGCAGTAATTCCTTCATCAGATTAAAAGAAAAGGTGTTGAATCTATGTGCTGTAAAATGCATTCAGTCTGTATTTTACTCTCCTTTACTATAGTTCAGAGAGTGAACTTCATCTGACAGCTCTAAACAGTAAGTGACCACACAGAAAATCAAGAAGTCTAATCTTTAAAAATTCAAGGGCTTGCTGCTGTATCTCCAAGAAGATAATGTTCCTCTTTGAACTCTCCAGAAAACCATACAGTTTTCTGTGTAAGAAAATACAATCAGATGAGAAAGAAAGATGAGAAGGAATGTGTTGGCACCCCTTGAATTTAAATAACCACCATATATATCTGAACTCAGAAACCTGAGGCTGTTCACATTTTTTAGTTTTGATTTTAAGAATCTTTACAGAATTGGAAAGATGGTCTTGCTTAGACAGCAATTTTGGTCTCCATTTTATTTAATTGACAATAAAGCCTATTCCAGGAATTAAATCCGAGAAAGATCTCAGACACGCATTTTTCATTTCTAGTCACGTGAGCAGAATGAAAATCCAACCTTGGATCTTTCTCCAGTGCAAATGGAGATTCTGGTTGCAAGCAGGTGACTAAAGCTAGCCTACATGAAATCCTCGGGACAGTGATTTGTCTGAAAATACTGCCCTGTCTTAACTCACCCTGACCTAAGACTGCAGGTGAGGATCCTTTGTCTCCCACCACCTGCTCCAGCACAGCTAAGTGCTTCTGACCATTCCTGCAGGGAACTGAGCCGGCTCTTTTCTTTCGAAAGAGCAGCTGCTACGCTAGACTTCTGCAGCGGCCTATTGGTTAGACTACTTCCCTGGGAAGGAAGGAACCCAAATCCAGTCTGAAGGGATTCAGACTCACATCTCACTCCCCAAGTTACCCTCTACTCCCCCTTCCTTAGATGAACCTGTGCCAAGAAAAGTTAAAAGGTTTTTAGTCAAAGTCAGAACATGAGTCTACATCTCTGTTGATAGGCACTCCCCTGAGATGCAACACAGTACTGGGCTCCAGACCATGAACACTTGCATGGTTCTGTATTTTATCCAACAACCACTAAAAACTACTGGAACAGGGTCAGGAGCGGGAATTGGAACGTATGATTCCCCACTCCTATAAGAATTTCCTTACCACCAAAGCAGGAGAAATCAAAAGCAAACCTCCCATAGCTTCTACTTTTTTGATTGATACCTATTAAATTAAATGGTCAATGCCACCTTCTACATCAAGGTTTTAAAAAGGAAGGAATCAAAGCAGTATTTGTGAGCTCAATCCTGATCACATACTGGGGATGCTGCAAAACAGCTCTCAGCTCAAAACCTTTGGGTTTCTGGACCCTAGTCTGAATAAGAGACAAGTGATTTATGCAGAAAGCTCTGGGCATGTTCAGGTTCATTAGGAGGCTTGAAGCACCACGTCAAACTCAGGAGTATTTGGTGGTATTAGGTACCCTCAGGGTTTTCTGGCAGTTGCCATGGCTGACACTTCATAGGCCAGAAAGCTCTAAACTTTTAAAGGTCTTAAACTTCTTTTAAACTCTTACACCTTTTTTAAAGGTTTTCATCATTCTAGCAGGGCTCATAAGTCTGTACATTTTCAGGTTGATTTTATTTTATGTGGCATTTATTCATTACTGTGGCATTTATCCATAGCACAGATACAACTTGATTTGAATGCAGGTCATTCCAAAGGATCACCAGGACATCACTGTTGGAATGAAATGCCAAGTTTACCTTATTTCTCACTTTTTCAAAGCTGTTCTTTTCAATTTGCCCCAGAACTCCGAATGGAAAATCTAGTGACTAAGCTAAATAGATTCTGAAGCCAACAGAAGCCATCCCAGTGTGTCCTGTATGAACCAATTGGATCTCCCATACTTCTGAAAGAAGAAAATTCTTGCAACACTGAGGAATTTTCACATGGAAAACTTACAGGTCGTAGAGCAAAAAGAAGACTTTTTCCTCACTGGATCTATTAACATGCAAAAAAATTTCACCCAAACATGACATTTTATAAAATGATGCTCTCAGGCAAGGGCAACAGAAAATAATTCATTCATCAACCCTCTTCTTTAAGAACATTGCCACACAGGATGCTTTCTCCTCGGGCCTTAATTCCCAGCAGAGAGAAAGTAAGAGAGAGCAAGAAGGGGAGCTTATTTCTGAAGCCTCTGTGGCAGGTAACATGGGCAAGCATTGCAGCTTGTCAGCATGGGTCCCATTAATAACCAGCATATCAGGGTATATAAAGCTCAAGCTACCTCCTGACTGTGAAGGAGCTGTTCTGCCTCCTCAAGCAGCAAATCACCTCAGTCCTTTAAATCACAAGGCAAGATGAAGCTTCTTCAAAAGATACATTAAAATCAAATAAAACTCCAAAATCAAATCATGCAAAATGTACCACCTCAGATACTTTCAGACACAGACCAGGACAGTTCCTGCCCTTCTCTATGGTATGATGCAGTCTGATCCTTGGGTGGTCAAGAACTAAGGAATGTTCCAACAACAGGAAATGGGTATTTAAGTATTAAAGCAGAGAAAGTACAACCCTCAGTAACACTTTCTATGGAAGAAGCAAGGAGAATCCAGGATCCCTCATGGGCTTACAGAACTGAGAGGAAAGAGGTAGGATCTGAAGACAAATGTTTTGTGTGTGGTATTTACATAGTAGCTGTAGGGGAAGCATATTAAAGAGGAGTGTCACACAAGGGATACTGGGAGTATTGTGGGTAGACCTCTGCTACAAGGAAAAAACACAGGTTTTAAATCCAAGGTGATCACACAGACACGAGGGGGATGGGGAAGGAAAGGATTGTCTTGGTATTCCCCTAGAGGCCAAGCAATCACAGGCAGACAAGTGTAATTACTGCCTTTAATCTCAAGATTTCTGGGGGACTGACTCACAACTTCTGAACGTTTGAGGGAGGTGCTACTTTAAAGTGCAATCTAGCTTGGAGGAATGACTGGGTAAAAATAGCACCTTCCTAACCCTACATATTTGCTCTGTGCATGTACTCAGTCACGTCTGCTAACTAGTAACAAATGACATTTTGATTACTTTTTAGTTCACTCAGCCTTGCCGAACCAAAGAGAGGGATAAGTATGAACTCAGTTTCACCTTGGACAATACAGTTAAACTCCTGAAGCACCTTGGCATCTCCCAAGTACCTTAGGGAAAAAGGTCAACGGGGAACTACACAGGCTATCTCTGACTGACTGTTGACAGCCTCTTTGGAGAAGCAGCTTTCTGGGAGGAATATGCAAAAAATTTGACTAATGCCCTAGTCCTAGTTTCTGCCCCTAAAAGCAGGATCCACCTTTTCCTTCAGGTTGTGCAGTTCCTAAAGCTGTGTTGCTCTTCAAGAGAGAAGAATAATTTAAAAAAAAATGCAATTTTTATATCAAAGTTCTTTTTTCTATATACTTACAGTTAAGAATCTGAATTTTTATTAATACTGAGGAACTCCTTCCCCCCACCCCACTATTTTTTCTCCTACTGGAACTTCTTTCCTGAACACAGGCTGTTTCTTTGTTTGTATCATCTGCATCCCTGTCATTCTGATAAAAAGACTGCAGAACCTCTGCTCACTGGGGATGCTGCAGTCACTAAGCCTGCTGAATATCTGCAGCAGGCAAGTCACTGATCAAAATGTTTGCCATAAAAGGCTGTCTGCAAGGATCATATTGTGAGACCATGGATCAGCATCACCAGTTCTGCTTAATATCAGAGACATCAGACTCTGGAAATACTTGTATCCCTACCTTTCTCAAACCATTCCTAATGCAGAACTACCCATCATTCTTCACTGTTGAATTTTTTATTCAGTCTTGCTGTAAAAGGCTTGCCTGGTGAAGCTTCTGGTAACTCCTTTGGGAGATAAGCCATAGTCTTATAACTCCTCAGTTAGGAAATATTTCCTGATATCCAACCTAGATTTCTCATTTTCATCTGATTAATTCTAGTTATCCCACTGTGTTCATGCCCAAACACCTGCAGTCTGGTATAGTGTGTCTTGCTTTTAATTGACATTTAGACATCCCACATATATATATATATATCTTTAATCTTTTAATTTCTCCCTTCCTCACTGGAGTCATGTCTTAGCATGTGCTAAGGTAGTTCTGCTTTTTTCTTTCAGCAAAGCCAATGATTATTGTATATTGAGCTAGCAATGCACAAAACCTGTGACAAGTACACTTATTTAAGAAACACGTTTAATTTCTCATTCTTCAGTCTAAAACCAAATATTCTACTAATCACATACTTTGAGTTATAATTTACTTACTGTGTACCAAGCTTCTTGTATTTACTAATTGAGAAAGCATCAATGGTGAGGGCATTCAGTATTATAGCTGGATACAAAATGTATTTCTCAAAGCACTGAAGCCACACATAGAGCCTTTCAAACCACATCAAATGAGCGGCATCTGAAATAGAAATTCAGATAACAGATGATTTCACAAAATTATCAGCATTTTTTGCACTGCAATATCATAGAAGAAATGAGTTAGCTGACATTAACAATCAACCAACTGATTTATGAAATACCAGAATTCATAATTCTTTTGTAATTTGAATTTAGAGAGTATCTGCTTTGCTGCTTATAACTGCACTCATGAGAAATGCTCAGAAATTAAGATGATACATGCTAGGTGGTAGTTTCTACATAATCCAATTACTTAGTCCCTATATCAAATAGCACTTTTAGTGATGCAATGACTCCAGAGAGGCCCTCTCCAGCTCCAGCACTGACCTGGTGAATGACCTAGGGAGCCTCATTTGAGCTCCGTGCCTCTCCTTCCTCACCTTATAGTGGCAAAACACTGTTCACTGGACTGCAAAGTATCACTGACCTCACTGATAAATTACATATCCTTTGAGATCTAAAGACTGCAGAATTAACAGGAGCTAGAAACTGCCGCTGATGTTTCTTGAAACACTTAAAACAGCCATCGTAAAAGGTATCTGCCAGGATCACATCATTCACGAGTAAAGAATACCTTTTTTTTTGCAGCAGAATTTTCTAACAACGTCACCACTTAATCTGAGTATTAAACAAGAACTGAATGTTTTGTGCAATTCAATTCCTAGGAGAACTTAGGTGAACTGAGGGCAGAAACACTTGTGTACAGACAAGAATAATGCCTTTATTCTCAGCTGAGCTCAGCTAGACAAGGTTATTGGAAAAACAGTGAACACAAAAAAGGCAGAAGTTGGTATTGACTCAGAAATAACAAATGCCAGCTACTGAATCTCCAATAATTCACCCTGAAGAAATGAAAATAATTATGTATACACATCCTACCCTCCCACACACACCTTTTCAATGACAGGCAAAGACAACATGCTGAATCAACAACTTTAAATGTTCTGCAGGCACAGTTTTGGATTGTACAGGCTCAAAAGAAAGATCTAAAAGCAATCCTTCCAATTTAAACTTAACTCACAGTATCTTAAGTATCTTAAGCTACGGCAATGTTCTTGCAAAGATCCACCTTCAGAAAATATGGTCAATTTCTGTTTCTTGTTATAGCATAAGAATATTTCCTCCTATTACCTAAAGACTACCTCCTAAAAGTTCACACACACAGTGAAACGTCCATTTTGGAACCTAGCTGTTATTATTCATTCCTCTCACCTCCTCCTGAACTGCAAATTGCTCTCAGAGCTCCACTTGAGAACTTCATCCAGCTGCCCAAAGCTGAGCTCTGTGCATGAACTCAAGCTTGAATAAAGAGATGTGCATATCAAGTAGACTAAAAAGAAAGTAGCTGCAGGAGTAGAGAGAGATGTGTGCAGACAATGCAGGCAGAAAAAAGAGCTCACATTCAGAGGGGGCCCAGTGAAAGACACAGATGATTTGAAAATGGCTTACATGAATCTGTGGGGTATAAAAGCAGTGGCATGGAGGAAGGAGATGAAAAAATAGTCTCTAGTGTTTCAGGGTTTCTTTCTCATTCAGTCCTGCACTGGTTTCTACGCATCTATTATACCACAAGTTCATACATCTTGACCTCAGCCTTTCTTCCTGCAGTCAAGCACAACAATGACAAGTAATAAATGAGTCATCTCATAGAGGCATCATGAGAACAGGTCTGATAATTGCTATTCTGTGGAAGGCCCAAAACTTTGAAGAACTCATCCAGAGTCTAGGAAACAAAGCCAGGAATAAACTTGTGGAATTGTCATTACCAGCTGCCTCGCTAATTGCTAGCAGCCATTTTTCTCCCAGTAACACTACACTTGTCAAAAATTAGGAAGCTGAAAATTAAATTCTATGCAGTAAAATCTCCTCACAGATATCTTGTTTTGCATACTTCTTTCACTGTCCATGCCTGACAACTACGGATACTGTCCTTTTCCAAGCTTCTCTTTCTATACAAAAAGGGAACCTTTAAGTTTGGTTCCTACATTTTTCTTACGGAGTAGAAGAAAAGACAGCCTGTCAGACATATCTATCAAAGGGATTATACAACCTTTTCCTCAGCCTGTTTCATCTCAGGACATGATAAAAAGCCTCTGCAGCAGCCTAAGGGTCTGAAATATGTATTTTATTTTTTTTACTCTTGTTTTCTAAGACACAACACCAGATACATTGCAATAGTACTTAAGCCCCAGAGTGCAGGAATGGACCGCACATAAAATGAGGACTGCAAAAGAAGGAAAAAAGCCTATTGCCTGCAGCAGGTAGCATGGGAAATGCAGCTGCATCTCAAAGTAGAAGGAAACCCATCTTTAGAGATCAGTCTGGCAGATATCTACCCTCAACCTTTTGAAAGGCTGAGTCACTGCGTTTAGGAAAACAATGTTTTGTGACAAATGAAAATGGACTTAATGAGGACAAGGGAAAGAAATTCCACAGTATTCTTTTATGATTATGTGAAATAATAAACAATAAAACTTGGGTATTCATCAGAATTACTGATTATCAGGGAGAGGAAGACCTGAGAAATGTTTTCAGTTGGATGTGATCCTTAATAAGATTTACATTTCTACTACATTTTCCTTGGCATATTGCAGTAAAAGTTAAAAAGCAACCTTCAATCAAGCCTCTTGGGCACATTTTTCATACCCAAGCCTTGCTTGGAAAGTAATAGTTTTGAAAAACATGATTTTTTTTTTTTTTTAAGGATTCAAATCCTTAATGTACGGTTTTGCAGGGAGTGATCTGAACTATTTCATTGCTTGTTGAAGAACAAACTAAAGCCCCTCAGCAGACTGTGTTCTGACAATGCTGTCTTCAAACACCTTAGGAACATACACTGAGAATGATTAAGGCACAAGATCCATCAAAAAATGACAAGCAAGCTTTTGGCTGGTAGCAAAGGCAAGATGAGAGCTGGGGGTGAGGGGGAAGCTGTGCTTCTCACAGTACATTAGTTGCTTGTAGAAATAACTGTATCGGAAGAGGAAATCAGACCTTGGCATACTAAAACATTCACCAATACCCACATGTACCAGGGCACTACCCACTGAAGCCAGGAGACACTGGCAAGAACAAATCTTCAAGGAAGCTTCACAGTTCCTTTCAATTTTAATGTATCTTTAAAAGTGCTGTGATGGAAATTAGAACTCTGAGTTGCACTACCCTTGCTGTTTAAATGCTACATAGTTGTATATCAGAAAGCAGAAAAGATTCTGCCTTAATTTCATCAATAAATTAAGTTTTTAAATTATATAACATGCAAATATGCTAAGCACGAACTATAATGTAGTTATAGTTGCTTTAAACACAGCAAGTAACAGTACTGTAATGTAAAAGCAAAAAGCAGACAATGGCTTATGAAAGGCCACTTAGAGCTGGTAAGATGATTAAGGGACAGGAGCATTTAATATAGGAGGAGAGGCTGATAGATTTGGGATTGTTTAGCCTTGAGAAGAGAAGGCTCAAGTGGCTTCTTTTTAATACCTGACTGGGGCATTTTGGGGGTATAAATATCTGATGGAAAGGGCAAAGCTGATGGAGCCAGACTGTTCTCAGTAGTGCCCAGTGACAGGACAAAAGGAAACGGGCACAAACTGAAATTCCATTTCAACATAAGTAAACAAACCAACCTTTCTTACTGTAAGGAAGATCAAATGCTAGAACAGGCTGTCCAGAAAGGTTGTGGGGTCTCTATGCTTGAAGACAATCAAAACTGGACACAGCCCTAAGCAACCTGCTCTAGCTGACCCTGCTCTGAGCTTGAGCATTAGACTAGACAGCCTCCAGGGTGCCTGCCCTTCTGTGCAGTGGTCTCAGGAGACAAATTTTACAAGCTTGTGGATATGCTGGTGATCAGGCAGGGGGGAACAGAAGTGATGGGCTATGCATGATATTTGAAAGAGGGAAGTATAAGCACAATTTACTCTCCCTGCTCTGTCCCTTCTGGATTTTTTATTTTTATTTTAAACCAAGACAAGCTGCAAGTCATTTCATCACTGTTTAGAAAAGATTTTATTACAAACCTCTCACTTCCCGTTGCTGGTGCTCTTTGCTTTTAAGTATGGGGTGGGAGATCCACAGCCAGGGGTGATGCTTGCGAAGCTGAGGAAGTATGTAATGTGTTACGAATCCTACAGTCCATGCTAAAGCAAACAGGACGATGCTGAGAAATGGCTGGGCCAGAAGAGGAAAAAAAAAGTCACGGTTATAATTTTCAAATAACACTTTGTTATATATAACTTTTTTTTTTTTTACATTTTTAACAGTTCCTATTAATTGCTTTTTTTTTACGTAAATGATTTTTATTCCTGTCTTCAAACTCTCTGACCCCTTGGTGGATATGGATTTTGAAATACCTATTTTGCACACACTGCAATTTTTTTCCTCCCTAACTGCAGAAAAAAAGGCAAGAGATCTGGCTTACTCTTTCTATCCCCCAGCTCCCACATCATAAAACAGCTGTGGATATGCAGAGTTTTAAGGAATGAGACATTAAAACAGTAACACAGAAATTAATACAAATATCCATAAACTAACTGCCTCACACATAAAAAATGTTGCAATGACCAATAAATACATTTTCACTAACATCTCTTCCCACAGTCTCTATTCTTTCCAGATGAAGCACCCTGTGGTTTGGCATGAAAGAAATAATACCTTAGACAGGGTGGGGAATAAAAAAACAGGACAGATACACACCCTTAATGATAGAAACACCGTACTGGCACTGACAGCAAATGACAGAACAGCAGCCGCTGTGCAGACAATGAGATCCGATTTCAAGATTTCTTTCTGTGAAAATAATTATTTTATACAAAATTAGAAAGCCAATACTATTTTAACCAAATGAAAGGATTCTGTTCTCAGTTACTCACAGTCTGCTTTGTGATAAGGCTCATCAGCATTCCCTGACACAGAAGTATTTTCCCTACTCTGCTTTGCTTTTGGAAACTATTTTTTCACACTGTAAATTCGTCAAAGTAACAACATTTAAATTCATCAGGCCTAATTTTAAATTAAATTTTTAAATAACATAGTTTTAAAATCAGGGAAATGAAAGCAGTACATTTTTATATTGAGTCAGACTCTGCTGAAGGAATATAATGTCTACATTATAACTACTTTGGGGAATCAGAATTCTGGTTCTATTTCCTATTTGCAAGCATTAAGATTTCTTCAGATTCAGTTTCTCTTGCTTTACTGAAATGACTCATGCTTTTCTGTAATGTCTTTAGAGACACAAAGTTAATACATTTATTATGTTCTAAAGTGACATGTCCCATTCTCTGATTTTCTGTATCAAAAGCCAAATTTCAGCAAGATTTCATGGATTTCAGTGTCACTGAATGATAATGAAAGGACATGGCTGCTTTTACATAAATATCTAGAACTAGGGTAGGAGTCATTTTGTTTCTAAAGACTGAAAGATATCACTGTCTTCCCAGCCTGGTTTTCCTTGTGATTAAAATGTCATTCTCAGTAAACAAATAAACAAGATGGCTTGCAATCTGTGCCATCTTCTGAATTGTACTTCAGAGGTCACCCAAATGTTTTTGTGAGCAAATAAAAACCTTGCCTAAGATTTATGAGAGGGGCATTTAAGCTCAGCACTCAATATTACTGCTATGTGATCGAATGAGTAGCTATTCACAGCCCTTGGTTTAAAAACTGACTTTCGCTTTAATTCAAAGTCATCTAGAAACTTCATATGAAATGCAACGCTTTTGTTAGAGTTAGAAGTTCATCTCATTTCCTGGTGCTGTAAACTAGGTAGTCTTCATGTATCTCATCAGAGAAAAAGAAAGAAAAATGAAGTAATAATGAGATAGCAAACCTACGAATAAGGGAGATAGAAAGAAAGCAAGCAGAACAAGTGAACAACAGGCGGGTTGTGAATTACAGGGGAAGCTGGTAGCTACCACTATATTTAGGCTGCCTATCACTCCCTGTTATGAAAGATAATTTTTAGTAAAAGGTCACAAGCATCAGCTCTTCCATTTACTGCAACAGGCCTTTGAAATTCAGAAGGACTAAAATGCCTTCAGGCTCAAGAAGTACTTTACTTTTGCTTTGTCTCAGGAAACTCCAGTCAGGTTTCGCTGAATTCTGGAGCCATCACCACTCTCCTTCCCTTTCCCAGGCTGCTCAGGAGCATGTACCTCCGAAAGAGCAGCACTCCCTCCCCTCCAAGAGCTGTGCCCTCTCCCAACAGCCCTGTATTCCACACAGATTTATAGGTGGGAAGGTGTAGAGCAGAGTTAGGTCCTCCTAAGTCTTCCTGACCATCAATTCAAAACAAGCCAGCCTTGCTGCCCACAACACAAAAGGGATCACAGGAAAGGCCTTCTTTTCCCTCAACAAACCTTTGACCCCTGCCTGTCCCCACAGGTCCTCTCCATTGAGTTCAGAGCTTCTCTCACTAGTAAGTTGTGTATCCAATTCAAATAGTTTTACTATGTGAAGCAGTATGGACAAATTGTGGTCAAAGCTCTGATAAAGATAGGTAAGGGAATCATTACCAATGTATGTAGTGGAAATAATGATTTTTTTTAACCTTTCCAATTTTTAAACACATTGCATACAAGCTCTACATAAAGCAGTGATACTTAGCTTGTAAAATTCAGGGTCTGAGGAAGTTAAACAGTACCAGATTTATATGGCACTATTTCAGCCCTTTTGTGAATACACATAATGAAAATCCTTTATCAAGTATCATTTCCTGCACAGTTGAATCCAACTGCTCAATAATTTAAATCAAACTTATAAGAACAACAAACACATTCCAATCATATTTTCAAGTTTTTCTGTACAAGCGGAGAGTATTACTATTAACATGACTTCTCTTGCAATTAGGTGACTGAAGAAGCTGCCATTTTAAGAAGTACATCAAATATTAAGGATTAAATTGTAAAATCAGCAGAGGTGATAGCATGGACATTTTTTTGGGAAGCAGCATCCTAACTTTCCACTCTATGCCAGGTCAGCAAAGAGAATTTTCTTTAAAAGATTACAGTCAAAAGAGAATGCATTACATTGATGGTATTGCACACAACTGATATTTCCTATCATTCCCATTTTGAGTTAGCAAGTGTTCTTTTTAGGGTGCTCTCACTGCTTTTGACACGTTAACAATCCCATACAGGAAAAGGCCTGTTTTTAAAGCAATGATTATTATTCAAGTATTTAAACCCAAATTTGATATTTTAACTCTGCAACATCTAAAATGTTTAAAGTATCATATATGCTCAGTCTTGCTCTCTTGCCTTTGCACGGCTCTGCTGCAAAATGTAAATGTATTGCTTAGCTGCTGACTTGCACAATGGTCCCCACAGGAGCACCTTCTTGATGTGGCAGACACTTTCAAACTTCTCACAGAATTCAGGTTTTTTACCTTCTAAAACAAATCTGAGCTATGGTTGCCTCTGTTTCATGTCATGGCACAGTGGTAAGGGCCCCACAGGAAACAGCTGACCCTAGACAGTTATCTCTGGCTGAGGGGGATTCAAAGTTACCTTCCGGAAAAAACCCTTGGGCATCCACCTACAGGTTGCTGTGGGTGGAACTGTGGCTTCCACCCTTCCTACTCCTGCAAAACACGGGATGCAACCCTGTTCTCCATTTTTCATTTAGACCCAGCTGTCCAAAGCAGGATTTTGGATTTCATTCCCAAGGTCAGACACTTACAAACTGAATATTGAATACCCTACAACGTGATGCTTGAGTCCTTCATTGCAATTGGCCCAATGTGGAAAAATTAAGCTCTAATCACAGTTAAAATCTCTGCAGTGAGAGATAATCACTGTTATAATTTGGGTTGAAAGCAGGTGGAATTTTTCTCCATTTTACACTCAAGGAAAAGAAGAAACCTCAAACCAACATCTCTCCATTTGATTACCTCATTTTTATAAGCAGAATATACTATAATGGCACTTTGGTTTTGTGGTTGTTGTTTTTTTTTAATTATTAACATAGAATCACAGATTATTTAGGTTGGAAAATACCTTTAAAATGACCAAGTCCAAACGTTATTTTCAATTATGCTTTCAGAGCTGTGTACAAATCCTTTTACTAGCTATCTAAATGTTTGTGTCAAAGACCAGGAAGAAAGCTGAATTTGACTGTAACACATTAGCACCCTCAGGCCACTGGTTAATCTAGTAATCAGCCATGTGGATGCCTAAAGAAATTAATTATAATGGTAGGAAGCTCCATTCTCAAAGTTGAATGGTCAATTATCCATCACAACTGCTTTATAATTCAGGCTTCCAAAGGTGGCAATTCTTACACAGATATTCAAGCAAAGGAAAATAGTAAAGGTCATGTAACTAAACATGAGAGATGCTGTATTTATTATTCTGAACATCAATGCAAAGCCACTACATAATACAACAGATTAATTTTCAGTATTAACCTTGTTTGCATTCAGCTCCTTGAGTAGGTGATTTGGTTCTGTATGCTTCAGGATTTCTGATTAAAATGGTCCTTAGTTAAATGGCATGTTATGTAGACCATGGATCTGTGTATAGATCAGGATAAGGCTGGCTGTTGCATCCTGCCATCTCTCGCCACTGGCAAGTGGTCAGGAATATTCTCCTCATAGATGAGTACTCCAAGAGGAAAAAAAATTGACCACCACCAGGAGCCACATTCAAATAGTGACATCCTGTTTCACCCAATTTCTGAACTGTTTGAAAACCCCCTTGCAGAATTTCTGGAAGCTATTTAAAATGGGCTTTTAAGAGTGTTACGTCCAAAACATGACTGTTGTTGCCGAAGAAAGTCAGCAGAGACTGTGGCTTGACTGTTCTCCTCAAACTTGAGGCACACACATTTTCTCCTACCTCAACTCTCCCCTACTTGTTCTATTAGCATGGCACTGTGAGATAGCAGTGGGAGTCTCCTGGCAAACTGCCTAGTGTTTAATTGAGACAGAGGTACCAAATAGCACAGAGGTTAGACAAAGAGCCTATATTAATCAGAAATTGACCTCTCTTTCTTCAGAACATCACCCAGTGTGAAAGAATTAACACTGACAATTGACATTGTAAGCAAACACATTTGCTTACAGTTTTCATACAGATCGAGGGAAGCCTGGACAGAGATGTAAAAAAAAAGGTGGCAAAGAACTAATAAGCTCCAGCAACACTGAAGGAAAGAAGCCTCTGTCTAAAAGCATCAGTATGGAGCAAATGTACAAGCAGAAAAGCATCAATCCCCCAAACCAGGTACATCCTGGAAAGCAAGATGTGCCAGGTGTCCCACTTAATAAGTGCCAAAAAAAAAACAAACCAAAAACCACTGGCAAAACATGGCAGGAATGTTTTCCCCAGCCATGGTGAAGAGAAGAAGTCTTTTATCTGGCCAGTCCCATCACAGTCCTCCCTCTACTTCTGCATCTTCTGCCCCAGTGGCTGAAGGGCCCAAGTACAGTTGAACCACATGGTAACTGTTAGTGTAAGATATTAGATACGTATCCACATTCCTGACACAAAACCAGGTTGATAGTCTGCAGAATGACTCCATTTTGAAAATACAGCCAGGATCTTTTATGAACATTTGTCCATTCTTTGGTTTTTTTTCGGTTCCAATGTATTGAAGCCTTGCTCAAGGTTTCCCTCTACACTGTGAAATGCCCTCTGCACTGGACAACCACAGTAACCTCTGCAGTCCACTGGCAAGGCTTCATCTGCAGAACAGATGAGATCAGACCCTGCACTGCTGCAAGAAGGGCACCAGCAGCAAAGGATACAAGTGGGATATAAATACAGTGGGACAGAAGCTTTCATTGCATCTTCCATACAGTGCACAAGCACAAGAATGGACTGACGATGAATCATGGCAATAACCTACACATCAGAAACACCATGGAATATAGCAAAAACTTCAACATAATTTATTTCTTTTTATTCTTTTACTAGCTGGAGTATTTATTGCAGTGTGACCCTGTTGCAAACAGTTTAGTTTCCAAGAAACTTTTAAATACAAGCAACAAGAAATAGATTTATCACTCAATCTTACGTGGGCCTTATTAGAGTAAGCACTTTAAAATAACACGATACATGGTGGAAAATAACAATCTAAGCAGCAGCTTAGCAAAGAAAAGTAGAAAGTATTGGTACCATGGGATCAACTCATATGCCGAATGTGAGCCATGTAACACCTTATAAAATGTCCAGCAAATGATTCAAGATGTACAGGAGAGATGTATAGAAGAGACCCTTTGAAGGGACATATGGAGGCCAGGACATCTACCACACTAGCAACCTGTATCAGTAGGTACTATGGACTCCCAGGTCATGTCTAAGGGTCAAAAAAGGACAGTCTGTCTTTCAGGCACTCTTTCAATGTTTCCTGCTTCTGCAATCATTTGGGAGTTTAGGAATAACTGCCTAGGTGGCAAATGCTACATGCAGGCATTAGGGTATGGTCAGGGGGAAAGGTTGTCTAACAGCCAGGAAGCAAGACAGTTCACGACTCTAAGAAATGTCAAACACCCCTTAGTACTTCTGGAAAGTCAACACATGAAGATCACATTCCCGCATGAAGATCAGCCTTCCCTGCGTAGCAGTGAGGATTTTTATATAAAAAGAGACAAAAAGAAAGATGGGTCACTTTGGATGTTTAAGCTGAAGTGGAAAATAAACTGACACAAACTTAGAGCTATGTGTCAGACAGTAGGAAATAAACAGCCTGCCAAGCAAAGAAGAAATGATGAGATGGCAATGCTTGGCACCAGGCATGTACCTCCCTCTCTCATACTAGTCAAGTTTCACATGCTTCCTCCACCTCTAGGTGCCAAGCCTGGTCTGTGCTCCACCTGGCTTGGAGGGCATACAATCAAAAGTACTTCTGGCACAGAAAATGCATTCCTGAAAACCAGATCAACTCCTAGCCCTAGAAAAAGAATGAATAAGGGTTGTTTTAAATACAGTTAGTGCTGTGGACCAAACTCTGTCCCCCTCCAACGCAGACAAGGAGTTTGACAGGACCGCTCACTTTCTTAAGCGCTTGTTTAAAAAGCATTTAAAAATGCCTGCCTTGTAGACACCAGGTTGCCAGGCTGTAACTATCTGTACAGAATCTGCACTAGCTCTCGGAGTACCAGGATAAGATGCCCCATTCCCCCTGCTCTAAGAGTACGTTTCCCACCAGCTGTATTGAGGAATCAATGTTGTCCTTCAAAAGGAAAATGGCAACATTCCCCTACTCTCTTCCAGCCTCATTGGAAAGAAAGTCTAGAAGAATTTCTCTCAGTTTCTATCTGTGGATTTAAAGGAACAGAATATATATCCTCCCATTTGTTATGCTTTTTGAAATTTAAATATTTAAAAGGCTCCTCAGTGGAGAAAACGGATGTGAGAGAGCTCTGAACAGAATGTAATGAAAGAAAAGGTCTTACCACTGATTCTCTCATCTTTTCTGGGAGTGGATCTGCTGATGAATCTTCAAAACGTTGGCGTAGACAGTGAGGGACATATTTGCATTGAATAAGGGACCTGTTTAAAAAATAAAAATAAAATCTTAGTTAAGATACTTCTGAACATTTCTGACAGATATGAATATACCTGGGGGGCAGAGAAGCAGGAACAGCCTCAGTCTTCCCTCCTCATGTATTCGGTAACTATCTTGTCTCTGTATAGCTGGAGATTGATGCAAACCAGCTCTACCTGTGAACAAGGTAGAACTTCCTCATCAAAATGTTAAAAAGTCTCAGCAGTCCCACCAATGTAACTCAGTCATTCAGAGGAATGAACAGAGAGGGTACTGTTGCATTCATGCCTTTTATTAATGTTTCAACTAAACCGAAACCAATATGGAAGCAGTTTAGACCCACATTAGACAGGCCAAAGAAGCTATTGCTATATATCCTCAATTCACAATTTATGTGCTAACTCCTTCTCCATCTTAAAGTTTATGCCACAGGCCATCCCTTAAATACTGTTTCCAATCTCCTTAACTTCCTTCAGTTAAGTTCGGAACTGCTTAAAAAAAAATACATCTTAAACCTCTTTTTTTTTTAAGGATTATACATTTTTATCATGATTGCACAATACACATTTGATGATGTACATATATTCTTAATTTTAAGATATTTAACAACTATTTCAGTTGCCTGAGATTCGATTAAGAATGTTATGAAATCAGTAATCAGGTTTAAAAGTTAAAATGGATTTAACAGTTTAAGATTACTTTCTTAAAACAGAAGTTTTAAAGAAAGACAAGTTTCTGTTTTATTAAAGAAGCTAATGAACTGGTGCATCCTTCCTGGGAAGTGGGAGCAAAGAATAGATTTAAACTACTTCACAATTGAAAGAGCTCACCACTTCCCTGCTCCTTTGCAATTTATCCGTGTACGTTTTAC
Source organism: Pezoporus wallicus (assembly GCF_028554395.1). Lineage (NCBI taxonomy): Eukaryota > Metazoa > Chordata > Aves > Psittaciformes > Psittacidae > Pezoporus > Pezoporus wallicus. The sequence goes on from NW_026637663.1 coordinate 9,767,937, forward strand.
TCCAAGGCTAAACAAATCTCCCTAATACAGCACACAGCTTACTTCCTTCCATACCCAAGTTCCATACTGTAACACTCAATGAATTAGATGCCACCTAAAGAACCTCACCTCAAGACACACGCATCTCATGAATCAAAGGAGAGAACCTGTGGGATTCTTCACAGGCCCTCTACACTGTTCTAGGGTAAGACTGAACTGTCTGTGAAGCAGAATCCCAAATGGCATGGTGACACTGGCTGCACAAAACCCACTTACTTGCTTGCTTAATCCCAAAGCCATAATGTAGATGCCCAGCTCCTTCTGGACAACCCTCATGATAGCCATATAGCACAGTTCCCACAAAGGAAAATTTGTATCTGCTGCCCTTGACTATGGATCTACGGGCCTTTCTCATGTCACCTCAACCTGCAGATCACAACATTAGGACTTCTCCCCTGGATCTCTTGTTTGCAATGTCAGCTCTTAATACACTCTGACTCTCCTCAGCTACCTCTAACAGACTGTGTCAGAGCAGAAAAGGAAGGAGTTAATCTCAGAGAGGCATAGGCTACTGACAGTGACCCTCAGGAAGAGCGGGAATTGAGCCATCTTCCCAGCACACCAAATGTCCTTTCTCCTTGCCACAGCACTATCCAATGCACATTCTGCAACACCAAGTAGCCTGAGCACCCTCTCAACTAAACCACTATCCTCCTACATGGCAAGCACACAATTTTCTAGAGGATGAAATCTGCTTCAGAGAATTTGGATAGTGCTGTTTGAAGAGCACCAACCATACTGTCAATCTGACTGCAGCACTTCATTTATTTAAAAAGGACTGATACCAACCAAGCAGACATAGCAAGGAATTTCCATCTCACCAAAGTACTTTGGAGAGATAATCCCTGTGCTTCAGAAACTAAGCATCACTCTGGCTGTGTGCTATACAGAGTAATCAATAAATAACATTTGCAGGCAACTTACATCAGTACAGATGGGTCACTGCTTTGTCTGCTGAGGTGATAAGAAAGCGCAACTAGCAGACCACAGAAAGCAGAGAACAGCGCTGGAATGTGTTGTGCATCCCAGGGTTCCTGAACAGAAGGACAGAAAGCAGAGCATTTTAAAGTTAGGAATGCAGAGTTTAACAACAATAACAAAATTAAGTAAGTCATATATGCAGTGCTAAATGCACAGCATCTGAATTTGTACACCATCTATGAAGGACTGAAAATCCTTTTTCATATCAAAGTCTGTTATTATGAAAAAGACTGAGATTAGAGGCATATTTTGTGATCATATTATGTAATTCCTGTATAATCAGCAATTAGCTAGGAAACCACATGAAAGGCAGGTTTTCTCTCCTCTTTGATGAAACACTAGAGGCAAATTCTCATTAAAATGAGATGCAAGGGAAATGAAAAGCACTGTATTTGTCTAAACTCTAAATTGATGTGTAGTTACTTGGCCCATGGTCAGATTACATGCAAGAAATGCCAGTGTCACCTAAATCAGGCAGTGGGATACAGTTCTGCCACCTCACTCTGAAATCTTTCTGCTGCTTTGTAGGTTACATCCAGGCCCTGCCTGAATGATAACAGGGGAGAGGGCTCGCCACCCTATGTAACATCCCTGAGCATGGAAAGAAGGGACAATTTATACACTTGCCAGCACACTTTGGGCATAACCAAGATGAGAAACAGTTTCTGGGTGACTGAAACAGCTAAAACTGGCCAAAAATAATATGAGAAAAAAATGAAGTAAGAAACATTCCAATTTTTTCAGGTGCAACGAACACCTAAGACAAACTAATTTCCTTTTAAGGGACAAACACTCAAAGCACTGCAAGATAAGGTCTCTTTGGAATTTAACCCCAAGATTCTCATTATCCTAACAGCAGTATCACAAAAATGAAATTCTAATTCCAAGAATCACTTTCCCTTCAGCATACTAAAGAACATCACAAAGATGAAAGAGACAAGTTTCTAGTTCTATCAAACAATCCTACTCAAAACAGTCATTACAAATAAAAGTATTAGGAAAAATCCAGCATCATTTGTCTGACAAGTCAAACTTTGCCTTCCAATTTCACTCTCCATTTCATTGTTCCCTGTTTTGGGGCCAAATACATTTTTGAGTTAGATCTTCTAATGCTTCGTCTCAGGTCAGAAATTTTACAGAGAAAACTAACTGAAGCCAAAATGTTCTGAAAGTGGCTGAATCACAGTGTGTTCAAATATCCACTGCATTTCTAGGGCAATAGATCTGCATACAGATCCACCCAGCAGCTTCTAGTGCATGACTGCCCCTTTGCCCTGCAACTTTTTCCCGAAGCAAAATACTGTAAAGAGCCCAGCAATATACCTGGTATTGAAATGTATCCATAGCCAGTTTGAGAAATCATTCTGCCCTTTTTCTACTGTAAAACTGCACATGGCTGGTTGCCCATATCAATGTCTCAGGAAGTCTTTACTTGCATATTTTCTGTATATTAAACACAGCTTCTACATTTAGCTGGCCTATTCCTCAGTTCCAAAGTGCCATTGTGCCCTCAGAGCTCAGCTGTCAGGAAGCCAGGAAGGCAGGCAGGATAGGCATCAACATTCGCTATGTGCCTAGAGAGCAGGATTTTCCAGAATAATGCTACACAGTGTTGTACAAAAGATGAGAATGAACAAAGGTGTCATATCTCCGACATCAGGGTGATGTACCCTGCTCCATTTTGTCATTTTCCTCCCCCACTGCCTGGTAGAGCTTTAAATTAAAAAGATGAAAAAAATACAATATAGCTCATAATTGGACGATGATTCTTCTCAGTAGGAAAACAGGAATGACAGGTTTTAGTTTGGGGAGCTGGCATTATCTGTCATACTAGACAGGTAGTCTGATTTCCTACTTTTACCTCATTTGGTTGAGGTGACATGTTGTACTTTCATATCAGTTTTGACTTTGATGCAGACACTCATGTAGTCATTTTTAAAACAAGTGAAATGGACTTACAGGATTAAGGATGAAAGTGATGAGCTACAACAGACACAGTGGTCTGGGGGTGGAATTTCATTACAACCACCAAATCTCCTAATCCCAAAACAATCCACTAAAAAGGAAGATAAAGGTGTCTTTGAATTTATGAGCCTTTTGCAACTGGTAGAGGTTGGGAGGCATATGTATTTTGAAAACGGGGTGATAGTACTTTTCTGTCCTATATTATTTATCCTTTTTGCTTCTTGTCACAGAAGGGAAAAAAAGGCATGTGGTACTCTTATCTCTCAAAGATATGCTCAAATAAATCATATGACCTACTTCAGAGACAAAAAGTGCTCTGAAAAGAGAACCACTTGCGGTAAGTAGAAATCCTTGATACTCTTTTTCCTCCCCCTCCCCACAGACTACTCCTCTCAATTCAACAAAGACTTAACAGATTGCTGCAGTATCAGCATCATTGAAGGTGAAGGTGTTTGCATAGTGGCTGGCTTTTTAAATATGAAGACAAACTCCAGTTGTTCTTCACAAAGCACACACCCCCTCTGATTTTCCACTCTTTCATGATTTTATCACTATTCACAGAATGGATTTGATTGGAAAGGACCCTTAAAAGTCATGTAGTACTATCCCCCTGCAATCCAACTAATCTTTCTTTGATCTTTTTCCTTTACCTCCACACCCCAGCCTCATCATGGGTCTATGTTACTGCTCATATCAAACAATACATAGGACAGCTGTTGAAGGTAACCAATTCAACACATGTGATAGTAAATTGAAATAAATACTGAACATATACACTCTGAATGAGATGGTAAAAGGGAATCCTCCCCACCCCCAAAGGTATGAGAAAACAATAACAACTCATTCTCTACAAGGTTAACCATAAACTTAATTATATTACCATGGATGCTCCTTTTCAGTGAACACTAGCAACCAGGAGATGGGAATTATTCATGAGCCTCATGTTACACTGGTTAGAAACAAATTCTAGGGAAAGATGCCCACCAGCCTTACATTCCCATCACCCATGGAAAACAAAACATGACTTCCCAGAAGTGCTCCATAAACTTGACAAGTAATAAACTAACAGACTACAGGTCTCACTGCCCATTCTGAGCAATATTCTGTGTCTCACACTCCCAACTGCTATCTGTGACTGTATTTAAAATTTAATGACTGAAATTTAAAACCCATAAGGATGGCAGTGATGCTGGGGTATGCATGTGTGCACACACCACCTTACACAACAGAGTCCTGGTCTGTGACTAGGATCCCTCAGCTAGAATGTAAGATGAGCAACAACTTCAGGCAGGGGCATGGATACTCATATGTCACATAATGGTGAGCTTATCCTAAACAAGAAGTACAGATTTCTACATTCCTACACAGTTCTTGTACAGTGACATACTTCCGTAAGAGTAACCCTGGGCTGCATCAGATTCTGCAAGCATAATTTCCTTTTGCTGTTATATCTGGACAATAAGTTCTTATTATACGCAGAAAACTAAGAGCATAACTATGGAAGTTATGTCTAAAGTGCAAGCCTACGGCTGTAAGCATCACTCACTGAAACATGCCATAGCTGGCAACCCTCTCAAAGCTCTTGCATGAACCTCAGGGGTCTCTAAATTGGAAAGTACATAAAATCAATGAGCCTTGTCTTCAAAGACTCCAACAGGGCTGGAAGTACGGTACATGGTAGAAGCAAAGCTGTCTAATAATCCTATACTCTTATTTTTAGTTACTCACACATCCGGGAATTCTGTCTATACACATGGGCCTATTCACTGCTGTTTAGAAATTCATTTGGGCAGTGTTAGCAGATTGAGGGAGATGTATGCTTGCAATTCTTTCCCATTATAAAACCATAAGACAAAATATTTCAAAATTATTAGTACACAGATGAAGCCTGAGTCATTGAAAATGGGAATCAAGAAGCATTGTTATTCTGATTAATGTGTTTAAAACTCATTAAACAACAAACCAAACTACATCAATGTGAGCTGAGAATGGTTTAAAATACACACAGGATTTTTAGTAACTGTCCATTGAAACAATAAATAAGAAAAAACTTTAATGGAAATGATGTAACTTTATTTTTTTATAAAACATGCACTTACACAGAGCTGGAGGGGGCAGCTGTGCCGCATGTGAACGCATTCACATCAGTTTAATTTCTGACCCAGGAGCAAAATCTGGAGTTTTTCCAGGCTGATTAAGACAAACCACAAGTTCCTTCAGCAGTTAAAAATTATATAAATAAATGAAAAATGCTGGATGATAATTAACTGGTTCTGGATAAGTTTCAAATCCAAACCAGCTGATTGGAACAGAAAGCAGATGAGAAGGACTGACTGATTCCAGAAACCTTTGGGCGTGTGCTCTTCTGCTACACTGATGCTCTGGAATGCTACAGACTGATACCAAGATAGATAAATTCCAGACTGAATATTTGAGGAAAAAGTAAGGGGACATACCTGACCTTTTTAAAAAAAATCTGTTTAATATTGGGGTACAGACCATGAAGCAGATGGTGCAGGAGACAAAAATCAGCACATCAGGCAATTCTAGGCAAGTGAAAAAGATGGCACAGAAGTTCCTGCGTCTCCAATCTGATGGATGTAATAGCAGAGAATAAAAACACCTCCATGAGGAAACAGATATAATCCTTTCATATATCAAAGCTAAGGTGGCTATTACAGCTTGCAATTTCTGCTCGAGATTACAGGATTGAAGCTGAGATCAGAAATAAAGCCAGGCTGAAGTGAGCACATATAATGTAAACTGAACTCAGTTACCCAATAGCTTCAAAAGCAAGGTGAAAAATTGCTGCTAGTAGATGTAAGAATCCACGGAATGACCAAAAGAAGCCATAAAACCATGTTTAAGATTTAGAACATTTTATTACACAAAAGTAAATTAAAGTTCATAGAGGACCTGGAAAGAACTGGAATAAGGAGTGATGATATAATTCAACAGAGGCCTGGGAGACAAAGAATAATCTCAAAGACAGCAAGAGAAACTCAAATCTTTGCACTTCAGAAGACATTTCTCTCTTGTCTGAAATCAAGTTCACAGTATTGTTGTATGTAAGGCTATATAAGCAGCTGGTGTGACATCACTCATGGCAGGGATGTGTCACGGGATAAGATGCATGAAGAGATGATTTACAGCTCCTGAAAGCTGTAGCCAAACCACCTTTGCATCACTGGGATAACAGCACTAAATCCAAAAATATATACAGGTGAGTTCACCAGAGGGAACAGCTTCTGTTCACCAGCTACCAGACAGTGACTTGAGAATCTGTTTAACTCACAATATACTCCTTTGACTGACAAATGTGATGAACAGTGTCCTGTCCATCCATAAATCCTCGAGACCTCACACACATGGACGGAGACTTGGAATTCCAGCTATTTGTATTTGGGCCTTTCTGGAGTTATGATTTTAGATGCAATACTCTGTACTCCCTACTGTGAACCATTCTGGGGTTTCTCTTCTTAGTTTGACAGAATTAAACAAAAAGAAAACTGATCAGTGCAGAAGTAGCACCATCAGAGGAGATCCTGACAAACCACAGACACATGGTTCCTCCACAGAAGCATCAAGCAAGGGTACAACTGCTGAGGAGCACGCTGAGGAGGGGAACTGACCCCTTGACCACAGCAGGTGGGACCCCTTTGCCTCTCAGTCATCTCCAAACAAGTGTCTAAGACACAGAACTCAAACACAGGTCTCCTCATCATGCAACCAGTTTGCGCCTGGCATTGTAACAGGCTGTCCCTTATTTTGGTTGTGTGGAAAGTACATGCTGGGTTTTGTAACAGCCTGTGCCCACGAGGTGAGCAGTATGCAGCCTCTCCACAAAACACACCACATGCTTCTGACAAAGTCCTGTGCTGGGACATGTGAGCAGCCTGCCACATGATCCAACCTGCACGTTCACTGTTAGCACAAGACTGGAGATCTGTCCATCCTCTTCTAGGTGATATGTGTATTTTATTTGAGACAGAAACAGTTCTGGTCAGGTGATGGCAAAGATGCTGCAAGGTCATTCAGAAAGAGAGCGCTGCCAGATGAATTCATTCGGCACACCAAATTTTGTCTGCAGATCATAGGATGAACTTTCAATCGAGAATACTGTAGAACAATTTTCCTCAGGCAGCTTATCTGAACAAAAATCAATGACAATTATTAAGTTAAACTAATGTTATGTCTATACTGCAGCTGCTTTTTCACAGAGACTCTCAGTTGGTTTTCTACAACATAATTCACCAGAAAAAACAGTCTGGACAAGACGTGGGATTTCAGCACAGGCCTATTTATCTTAGTTCTCAGAGTTTATATTCACATGCTGAAGGTTAACTCTAGTACTTGCACTGTTTTGTGAGCATAGCCCAAAACAATTGCTCAATTCTTCCTTTTTAGTTTTTCTAAAATAGGAGATGTAGAGCAAAGAATTGATGTGAACTTGCTACACTAAAAACATTTTGAAATCTGACTGCAACTAAATCAAACTATTGTATGTATGTTGCGTAGTTTCTGCTTTAAAAATGAACAAGAAAATCTCACTTAAGAACACAGATCTATTATGAAATTAACAGTGCGCATTGATTTTGATAAAAAATAAAAGTATGTGGGAAATTAATTATTCTTTTAATGAGCTTCTTCAGGAATAGTATCTTTCCTTTTGAAATAATTAACGTACACAGAAAAATGAGGCTAGGCTATTTCACCCTGCAAGATAATAATTAGAATACAAGAGCCACTTAAAGAAGGAAAAACTCAAGCCTGATACCACTGGAATGGGACTTCAGCCTAGGCATTTGATGTGAGCAATTGTTCACCAGCAAAAAGCACACAACCACTTCAAGATCCATTCTACTCCACAATTTATTTCAGGAAATAGAACTCTGCCAGTTACACCTGCTGAGCTATAAGATTCTGCCAATAAACAGAGTTTATATTTGAGGATGCTGCATTTCAGCCAAGAAATAAGCTTTGCAACTCAAAAATCCTGTGCCAGAGAAGCTTTCCCACTCCTGAGTCATTTTGATTGTGATGATTTTCTTGACCTCCATAAATATTGAAAAGTTTGCTCTGTTGGTTTTGACAAACTGACTAAAAGTGGAAAGAGAAAAATAAAAACAAAAAAATGACTGTAAAGTGCAAGTGTAGAAGAGATGCCATTTCTATCTTAAAGAAAACCATGTAATTATCACTGTTGTGCAAACACCTCAGTGAAATAGGCTATGGCATTTGGTCAGTTTTGAGTTAAACTCTGCAATTTCTAGCGCACCAAAAATCCAAACCTTCATTTCATCCATCAGATGTTGTTGCTTACTACATATCAAAACAGTTCTACTTTCTTACAGGAGCATTAGATCACCTTTCACAGTGGTCCCTATTCAGGACCATGTTTTTCTGTTACATTTAAGCGAATTCCTATTCCTCATCCCCCAACCAAAGAATTGTTCTCTTGCAATGTTTTAGACAACAGTCCAAAATGAAGAAAAATATCTCTGGACCTGACTGAAAAACACAGAGGGATAACAGAAGTGCTTATTTCATAGCTTCAAGAAGAAAAAAATGTATGACATTTCAAGCACCCTACTAGACTGAGATTATGAGCTGAAGCAAGTGGAATCATCTTTACATGCTTTAAATTAACCTCCTCAGAAGTGCCTTCACAAGAGCCATGCCATAAAAATTCAAATTAACTGTAATTTCTGTGTGAACAGAAAGTCTGCACTTGATATTGGTAATTTACAACAGATATCTTGTAAATCTTTCACAGCACTCTACAACTTCAGGGTAGCATTAAAAGCATATTTCTAAGCAGTTTGAAGTCTAATCCACAAGAAGATTGCTTATCTACAAAGCCACCTGCATGCTGTAATTTTAAGTATTATGCCGAGAAAGAAGAGTGAACAATATTTTAATGGGCGCTTTTTTTTTAACACTCATTACAAAACTATTTCTTAAAGTATCCATCACACAGCTTCCCTACCCTCAAGTAATCGCCCTCTGCTAACTTTAGTGGGAGATAAAATGGTCATTTCAGATATTTGCCTGTTGAACTCAGGTTTAATTCAATTCCTTCCTTCCATAAAGATCTTTCTGTTTTCTTCATTGCTTCTTCCCCCATCACAGATTTTTCTCACTTTGTTCATCCTTACAGAGAGTCACCTTGTCCATCTCAGCTGCCACTTTCCAAATCATTAATATAACAAAAAAAAAAAACCATAGCAGGAATACTAGTTACTTTAGGAAACTGCATAAGAAGCAGTCACCTGGATCAGGTGAAACCAGTATAACTGATCTACTGGGTCAGCCTGACAACAGATTCCCTGGGAGTACACAACAAGTTCAAAGACATTTAAAGTGTCTTAATGGAACACTGCTCACTAACTGAGTTGCCATAATTTATTGCATATGGACTCCAGCCACCCAAGGGCAAGATTAAATGGTGGCTTAACACGTTTTACCTTACTGCTGGGAGTGGTTAAGAACACATGAACAGCAAGCTCTGACAATCTGTGAGAGACCATTAAGGCATTATAACAGACCATTTTTGATTTAAAGTTCATATTCAAAATTTTAAGTGGAAAATAATTCAAAACCATTGTAGAAATGCTTATATTCTTTAAAGAATTCCCTGAAAGAAACATCTGATCACCCCTCTCATCTACGTAAATTTCCAGCCTGGGTGTTGACATGATACATCTTTGGCTGTTGTAGAACCTCATACTGGGATCTCTGTGTGTGCTGTGCATGCGTAGCACCACAAAGCAACCTCTCACGTATGCCCACAAGATGTCAAGAACAGCTTGTAAATGACTGCACATCCTGACGCAGCCCTGCATGGGCACTGATAGCATCTAGCCTGTAATGAAACACTGTCAAAAAACCTGTCTCTTAAAGGATATATTCTATCCCTGGTCTCAGATGAAATTCTGCTCTAACTGTGGTCACTGGGAATTTTACAGCAGACTTGAAGGCAGCCAAAATTTTATTGCTAATTATTTTTGCCAGCGTATAGACCCAAAGCACACCTCCATCCTGAGCATCATACACAACTTAGTCTCTACATCTGAAGGGTACAATGAAGTAAAAGGCAGCACAGAATGGGGCAACTAACTTAACTACCCCTGTGAGGGCAGCTGTTTTACAAGGAGACACTAGAAAGGCTGGGACTCTTCAGATTGAAGAGAAAACAGCTGGTGGGGAGGGGATATGACTGATACCTACAAAACTGTGAAGGCAGTGGATATGGCAAATGTAGAACAGTTCTTCCACAAATTATGCAATATTAGGCATAGGGAAGGCTTAGTGAAATTAGCAGATCAGTTTAAAATCAATGACTGACAGCACTGCTTCACGCAGAGCACACAGAACATCTGGAATTTGTTGGCACAAAATTATTGAGACAGACAGAACCAGCACATTCAGGAAAGTACTTGGCAAATTCATAGATAACAAGTCCACAGATACCGAATGAAATAAGCATGGACACAGTCTCCAACATCCCTAATCCAATAGTTGTGGATACTGGTGGAATATTAGGGAAAAGAGTGGCAGTCATCTGGCTTGCATTAAGTTTCTAAATTGCATTCCCCTGGGGATGTAGACACATTACTGGTTCAGATAGTCCACTGGTCCGCCCAAGGTGGACATTTAATTTCTGAGGTATACTGTTATAAAGCAACCACAAATCATAGAACGGTTAGGGTTGGAAAGGACACTAGACCATGTCACTCAAGGCTCTGTCCATCCTGGCCTTGAACACCGCCAGGGATGGAGCATTCACAACTTCTCTGGGCAACCTGTTCCAGTGCCTCACCACCTGCACAGTAAAGACCTTCCTCCTCATACCTAACTGAACTTCCCCAGTTTAAGTCTAAACCCATTACCCCTTCTCCTATTGCTACAGTCCCTAATGAAAAGTCCCTCCCCAGCATCCATATAGGATACTGGAAGGCTGCTATGAGGTCTCCACTCAGCCTTCTCTTCTCCAGGCTGAACAGCCCCAACTTTCTCAGCCTGTCTTCATACAGGAGGTGCTCCAGCCCCCTGATCATCCTCGTGGCCCTCCTCTGGACTTGCTGCAACAGCTCCATGTCCTTTTTATGTTGAGGACACCAGAACTGCACACAATACTCCGAGTGGAGTCTCATGAAAACGAACAAATCCAGCCTGGCTTATACTGGTCACTTGGAGTTGCAGCTTTTTAAGCCAAGGCTGCTGTTACTCTTTGTAGGGGAAATTGAACGGATCATTTCAGGCTGATTTATGTAAGTGGTACACAGCCACAGGTATTAGATGCATTCACTCCAGTATTGCTACTACAGTTTCAATTTATTTCAGTGTAGTCAATAGGCAGAACTTGAAGCATGGCTTGTAAAGCCTATTTTGATAAACATTGACAATGTAGCACCAAACAATGCTGGTCTCCCTGGATTATATGAATTTTAAGCTTGGAGTTTTGAATTTTTACAGTGCTTTTCTGGCTTACCTTTACTGCACTGAAGCAGAAAGCATATAGAACAATCAGAACCACAAAGCTTCTGGAAATGCTGTACAGTGCAGATATGAACCCAGCAGCAGCTGAAATATAGACATTACATGTGAGTTAATTTCTTCCTAAATAAGAAAGTGCAATCAAAATAAAAAAATGAAATGGCTCTTGCATCACAAGAGGTATAGAGATTACAATCAGGTATCATAAAGCAGTTTGTTGAGAGAATACCTAATACCCTAAATAAGCTGACTAAAGTGTTTACAGCAAAGACTGAAAGCCAGGTGCCACTGTAGCTCATGTGTTTTCCATTGACCTGAGGTCCCACACTATTGCTTTTTGTACTGAACATTGTTTTGTTAAAATACCAGTATATGTCCTCATATTGCTACCAAGGAGGAATGAAGTGATCTACAAACTGGCAATTTTGTAGTCAAATTCTATGTGGAGTTTTCCTCCTTCCCTTTGCTCTCCTGTGACACAGGCTCTGATATCATCCAAAAGCATCCTAACTCGCTTGGTGAACCATGATTTGAAGCATATTAAGCTACATGAACAAACTTAAAGGGAGAGAGAAGGATGCCAGCTGATCTCTTGCTATAACCTCCTTTGCGAGCTTCCAAAAGCAGGGTAGGAAAAGCTGTCAGACAGAATTAGGAGTTCAGCAGTCTCAACAATAGGGCTGCAAAACCATTCTCTAATTACGGTTCAACATACACTGGAATCATCATTACTGACAGGATGAGGACTTTATCCAACATGGTACTTCCTCCAGGTAAGCTATGGTATTTGAAACAAAAAGCAAAGAACGCCCATATCATCTGTACTAGTTTTAACCACTTGCCAAAGGCTACATCTACAGTAGCAAGCAGAATGATGCAGTAAGCAAGGGTCTGTGGGATTAATAATGCTGAGAATGTCATATCCATGATAAACATGCTTGAGCTGCCTTACTGCAGAATGTCTCTAGTCAGGCCCCACAGACTATGCTCATTAGTGTTAGGAGTGTAGTAGGTGCACCCTGACAGTGCACCTTTCTTCTGAGCTTCATCCAAGTGGAATCTGGTTTGCATACTCTAACACCATTCCGTGGTGCAAAACACATGGTAAGGAAGAACAAGGAGGAAGTCTGTTTCTCATCCAAGCCAATATGACAGTGTAGATGCACCCCAACCTTCTCTGTTACTTAAGTTATAATGAAAACCAAAACCTACTACTACCAACCAAAAAACCCTATGCATCATCTCTCGTAGGCCTTGTTTAATCTCTGACTGAAATAACACCAGATAAAAAAATCACACATCCAATGTCTTGTGAACATGCCTCACTATGGAACAATGCATTTTTTTATTATTTTTTAATGGAGTTTTAACAAAGAAAAAGAAAAATAAAAATAAGGGAAGTTTTGGGTTTTTTTTGTCAGCATAGTAAAGATTCAGATCAGATATACCAGGAAAGAGCTCTTCAATGTCAAAAATATTCTGCAGCCTATAGCTCAACTTGCATGTGACTTTTCAAAATAAAGAAAGAAATCAAATCAAGGGGCTCTTATTAGTATGTTACATGACTACCATTAGCTGTTTGAGCTTTAATATGCACTGTACTTTAAAACATGCAATAATATCCTCCAGTCTAAGTTTATAAACCCAGAAAGGGATAGCTCAGGCTGCAGCTGGGTACTTACCAGAACCACCAAAAAGCAACATGTCTACTTGCTCCAAAAGATATATACAAAAAGTGTTGATTTGAGGGAAAAGACCAAGGAGAGAAATTGCAGGAAAGCAATATAAAAACACTAAAGAAAAAAAAGATATATGTTAGAACACAGTCATACATCACATTGGATGGAGGACAGAAACATGCATCATACCAGAATAAAAAATTGTTGCAATAAATTCTGAAGATTATTCAAGTGAACATATCTCAACCTTAACAGCAACGATTACACTTCCCTTCTCATGGATTCAAAATAAATTATTATATTACATATAAGAAACTAAAGCTCAGAGGTTAACTTTAAGCTTTATTTTGGGTAAAACCCACGGCAAAAAAAGAAATAGCCTTACATAACCCCCTTACTGGTTCTCCTACACTTTCAAAGTTGTATTTGTTCTATTTAAAGAACAGAAATTTTAATTTGCAGACTTTGGACCTTCCCCCTTGAATCTGTGTCAGTTCAAGCACAGGTGCAACCATTCAGTAGAAACAAAAAATATTTTCACGGCTAAGATCTGAAGTATCTTGACTATCACAGTATCCTGCCTCTGCCAGCAATCAACAGAGAACACTTAAAGCAGCAAGTAAAAATGGGGCAAACCAATAGTGAAACTTCTCCAGAATAGTTCCCCAGCTTCTAAACAGGATAGACTTTGACTATGGTGAAAGAGCATTAAAATCAGTAGAGAAACGCAGTCTGACCTCTTTACATAGCTCCTTTCTATACAGAAGTGCTAATTTAAATGGCTGCTTTACGGAAAAGCAGGAGTCATAATTCAGGTAGTTGTTCTACTGGTCATGTTCTGTTCATTTCCAACCGCTCCTCCTTCCCATCCATTTAATCTCAGCTCCACCCTACAAAATGCTACACACAGTTGTCTAGCAAAGCATCTAAATGCACCCTTGACCCAAGTCGCCAATACTGTTGACTTTCCAGAACACACACACACATGTTTAATCATATCCTTACTGCTTCACTGTACTAGTACCAGAATGTTCGGCAAGGTGAAGGAAAGAGATGTGTGTCAGCCACCCTTCCTTGTAAACAGGAATGTATTAGTTTACATGCCAGGAAGAATGCAGTTTCCTCCTATTCATTCTCATAAGAAGGAAATTAAACAAATTACTAGTACAATTTATTCTCCTTCCCACTCCAGTTCAATTTTAAGAGGGCAACAATAGTATCTGTGTTCTTTGTTGAATGCTAATTTCATATTTAATCCCAGCTCCTCTTACCAATGCATCTTGTGCTAAAATAAAACAATACACCAAGTTTAATCTGACAGCTTTTCTCTTTATCATATTGTACACTACTGATATCTAACATTGCAAATCTTGCTGAGGAAGTCAAACATGGGAGAAAAAATGACATACTCAAGTGTTAAACCCAGACCGGTCTCACTTAAATACACTTGAATTCACAATGCACCCTTCAGTGTGACTTCCTGCGGCTGGCACAAACTACACATACATGAGCATAAGGAAACACCGTCTTCTCAATTTTTCACATGGAAATGCTATTATTAAACTCCTTTACTAATCTGTTCTTATTTTAGATATTCCACCAAGCCAAGCAATGACCACTCCTGAAGACAGACAATCAGGCATGTCAGCAAACTGACCAGAAGGCCATGTGGTTTTGCCATGGGATCAACTATTCCCTTACTCCTGAAATTCATGGAAGATCTTGCTCCTTGGAAAGAGGACTTGCAGAGCTCATCTTAGACTACTGACTGCCTTTGCTGTAGCAACCTCAGAGAAAGCTGAACAAGGACAGGGAAAGGAAGGACAAGACCAGAGACATTGTCTCTCAATAGACCAAAATATACAGGGGTGAATGTAAACTAAGGAAAAGTTGTTTCACTACAGCAGTGTCCTCACCTCACCCTCTCTCTACTAATAACTTGAATAATCCTACCAACTTCTTTAGCTAAGGTAGCTTTGTTTATCTCATCCTGCACAAAGAGCATACCAGAGAGGAAAACAGTTGTCACTGACAAAAGGATTGAATTTATGAGTAGTAGTTTCCCTTGTGGCAAGCAGATGATTAAAGTAACTAATTAGTTGGAATTGCATTATGAATTCCAGAGAGAATTTGTTTAAACATCACACATTGTCATACAGAAAAACACCTTAAAAAGCTGAACCACTAAGTGATGCTTATGTGAGCTGCTGGCATTTAACACTGCTGCTTGAAGGTTTCCTCTAAATAAGTAGCTACTAGGTAAGTGTAGTAGGGAAACACAAGTTTTGACTTCGGAAATTTTGGGTCAATACAGGTAGAATGGAAATTCAGTAGCAATGTCAGTGCAAGCATTTTAGAAATTTAGGTATTTTTTTTTTAATACCTATTTGGGCACTAGTCCATTTGCTGTGTAATAATAAAAACTTTTTCACAGGGGGGGGGGGGGGGGGGGAAGTATTATTTAAGTGAGAAACAGTCTTCTTGTTCTCTGCCTCCTGAACATACCATAGATAACAGTCTTAGAGGCTTTCTTCCCCTGACAGAAGCTCTGTCATTGCTGAAAGTAGCAGGCAGAGGACTTGCTATCACAAAATTTTGCCACCATCTCATACTTACTCTTCTGAAATGTCTGCCAAATAATTTCCCTTGTCTGTCTAATGCTTAAATGGTTTCACCACAAAACCTCTCATAGACTGAGTGGGTAACTACTTTTGTCACTAACCTCACCTTTAGCACCCAGGGAGTAAGGTTGGCTCTGTGTGTGCCCTTACTTGCATTATATATGTTAATCTAGCAAAAAGATCAACTGGAATAAGGAATTCAAGATGAAAACCATAGTTAGAATGAGTTCAAGCTGTGATTCCCCAATCAATACAAATCAATAGCAGAACCACTATAAATTTAAAATAAAACAGAATCAGATCCTAAACAGATTACTTGCAAAGAAATTGACCTGTCAGAAGCCGTATTTCTTAATTAGGTTACACATCTAACACATATTTACTAATTTTTTTATAATCTGTTTTCAAGACATATTATAGTATACCATGCAGCATCACACTAGTTCCTTTCTACGATTTCTATCACTTTAGCTTCTTACTGTATGTCGTAAACACCTGAAATAAGAGACTTTTTCTTTTCGTCAGTATTTGTAATGTATTATCAAAAATCCTTTGATTTCTCAACATATCAACTCTGAATGCTACAATAAATCATGAGTAAAATGTAAATTAAAAAGTCACCGTATGATGACAGAACACTAAAGAGAAACCAAAATATCCAGAATATAGGTAAAACCACGAAACGATAGCAACACTTCATTGGTATTCAGTGGAGTCAACTTCCCTCCTGATTTTATTGCCCAAAACAAATACTTCTATACTTTCAGTACATAAGTGAATCTATTCGCAGTGCAGCAAGATGCTGGAGGATGCCAGACTGCCATGGCTTAAAGAAGCATCTGCACTGTGAGCCCCTGCAAGAATTCACAGCAGTCAGAAGCTGGGACTCCCATAAAGATAAAGTAAGAACTAGCCAAAGTGCAGCACCAGAGACCACTTGAAGAAATACACCATGACAAAATAAGAACTGGGGACAAGCAAAGGGAAATGGTTTCTTCCCCCCTCTTGCTGAACAGATACCAGATGGGGACATGAGCCTGTATTTCCTCCCTCCACTATGCTCTTCAGCCTGTGTCAAGAACCTGCTCTGCTATTGCTGTCAAGGCCACCCAAAATTAGCACATTTATAACCACACTGTTTTCTTATAGTGGTTGCTATAGTTTTTCATTTATCTCTATCCCAAGTGTCATTTAAGATTCCTGTTGAATTATTTATCAGCATTTTTACTGTTCACCTTTGACAGGCAGAGAAAATAATAGGTGAGAAGAAACTTTAATGAGACCAAAGGAAAATAATGAAAGAGGCTAATGAAAGTAAGTGAGCTGCATGTCTTCATTATTCCCCTGTTTCTGGTGAGAAGAATTGGGAGTCAATGAACCCATTAAAGGACCAGAAGCCTTTCCTTAAAATTGTATGCCTTCCAGGCAGTAATAGCCTGACCTGAGTACACCAAAAAGCAAGTACAACAGTCACAGGTGAACAAAGACCTCAAAGGTCATACACTTAATACCACAAAGTTTTTCCTCTACTACAGTAGGCTTTCCTGGTTCCAAATTCACAAAGCAATAGGTCATCTTTGGCATACTATGACACAGGGAAGTTTTCATAACTTCTAATGTAAACTTAAATTTTTCTATTTCATACCTAACAGTGTGGCACTACTTGAACTGAGTCCAATTCAGCACTAGTATCTGTGACACAACTACAGCAGCGTTACATTTACAGACTACAAGTGTGTTACAGGAAGAAGTGTCCTGACAGAATGGGCTATTTCCAGTTGTGGCCACTCCAAATTAGTGCCAAAGGATCATCAGTCCCATTTTGGGGCAATATCTGAACATCCTCAGCCACCGCAGAACGTAATTCCAGAAGGAAACAGCTGGAAAAGCTACTGTGAAATGGCTGCTCCATACTAACACATCACAAGGACAGCAAGATAAAATTAAATCTAGAAAAAGCGTGTTCCTCATGAATGGAAGTATGCCCATCCGAGGACTTGGCATGGATTAGCTTCTAGGCATTACATTTAAAACTCAGCTTATTCCACAGTAACTGCTCTGCACAGAAAAGCCTTTACAAAGATTAACTGCATTTCACAGATGATGTCTTTTGCTAATAACATCAGTGACTTTTAGTTTTCTATAGAGACTTGTCTATGAGCCTTACTTCATTAAGAACTCCTTTTACATAAGGGAAGGTTGCCAGCTGTCCCCTGACCCCCTCATCTTAAGTCATTCCAAATGTTTCTGTCAATTTGACTTAGAGTTGTGCCTCCACAATGTGCATTTGACTGCCAACATGGGAAAACACAGACTTCTCTGGCTAGCACTCAATTCATTTTTACAGTTCTAGGAAAAATATTGACTCACCTATTACATGGTCTCTGGCTGACTGGAGAGATCTAGGCGAAAAGAGCTTCAAGCCATACATTGTATAAACTGGAGGATTTGTGTCTTTAGATCCAGCATCTAGCAGCAAAATAAGGCCACATAATATACAAAAATATACAGGTCTGCTGTAGATTATGATTTTATTGTGCCCCTGGAAAAAGAAAAAAAAAAGTAAAAGAAAGAAGTGTTTGAATTTTGTGTTCATTCACCTACTGCATGCACTGCACTGAACTGGAGAGAGGGGCAGGAGTAAGAAAAATATTTTAAAGACTTATACACACTAATTAATAAGAAGAATGTTACAAGGTATTTTATCTTCTCCAGAGGACATTCAAAAGGCACAAAAATCAGGTAAGACTAACTCCAGCAATCATTTATGCTTTTTAATTGCATGCTGGGAACTAAAAATACAGTAGAGCACCTCCAAGGTACGTTGTGAGGCATGGAGATTCATTTTTTTGCACAAATAGAATTCAATGTATTTTCTGTTGATTTGAACCACTTGACAGCAAATCAGTGTCCCTCCTGGAGGGGGCTGACACATCAGCAATTTCTGATCTGTCTCCCATGCAGCGCTTTGAAATGACGATCCAAAGGAATTAATATACAGAAGCATCCTTATCTTACATCTTTCATACACATCTCACACAGTTGATTTGCACTAATCCTACAAAACACTGCTGTGGGGCTGTGGGCCATGGAGAATAATAGACATTTAAGAAAAATCTTCATAGTTCTCCTGGTAAAGAAGACATTTTAAATGCTGAAGAGTCAAAAGATTCATTGAGTGTGAAAGGCCAGGAGCAAAGTGACAAAGATTCAAGTTTGCCTTGCATAAAGCTGCTGCATTCTTAATTCTAACATGTAATTTAAGTGAGTATAATAAAATATATTTCTTTTTTGAGTCTTACTGATTTGTATTTGTTTAGCTGCCAGCCAAGCTTGTAAGTTAGCATTGCTTTTAACAGATCTGTTCTCTCTTTTGGGATCAACCAGTTAACAAGGTGGCAGATTACAGGGAATTAGCGGGCTAATACTGCACCTCACATCCATGGAATATGAATCAAGTCAGACTGACAAATCCTAGCTGTTCAATCAGAGTTTAAATTTCACAATGCCTTTTTTCCATTATTTTAAAATAGGACTCATGTCCATGAAATAATCGAAGGAAGATCATAAGGAGAAGGAAAACAAAAACAAAAACCAACACTTAAAAGTTTACTTTTTAGCTGGTTTCAAACTTCAGTTCATCTATCTTAAATATGAGATGTACTTTAGGAAAAGAAACCAGTAAACACTGCATCTAAACAATTGCTTAATGATTTATATCCTGATGTGCACTCCAGACCAAAGTCTTTTATCATTATGTTACATTCCTGTCTTCTCTTTTGAATTATGGAGCCAAGGTTTTATCTTTGCCTGGTAATTATTTGAAGACTGTTGGGTAAGATGGAGTTGGTGACTAAATCCAGAGGTTTAGCTCCATACACCTTTCAGTTCCAAGCAGTACACTGACATACTCAATTACATTTGTAGTGTATATTTAACTCCTACTTCTGAAGTAGTTCATGGAATGCTTGGTGAAGAACTGGTTAAAGGGCAGAGCGCAAAGGGTTGTAGTAAATAGGGCTACATCAGTCTGGCAACCACTCACCAGCAGTGCTCCTCAAGGCTCAATCTGAGAGCCCATTCTGTTCAATTTATCAACCAGATGTTTTTTATCAACCATCTGGATGCATGAGTTGAATGCACCATTAGCAAGTTTGCTGTTGATACTAAACTGGGAGGTGCTGTTGACTCTCTTGAGGGACAGGAAGCCTTGCAGTGGTATCTAGACAGATTGGAGCATTGGGCTGTGATGAATGGGATGAAACCTAGCAAGTCAAAATCCCAGATTCTGCACCCAGGACAGAGTAATGCTGGGCACACGCATTAAACTGAGAGACGAGTGGCTGGAGAGCAGCCCTGCAGAAAGGGATCTGGGGTACTGGTCAGCAGCAGGCTCATTGTGAGTCAGCACTCTGCCCCAGCAGCCAAGAGGTGCATCCTGGGGTGCATCAACACAGCACAAATAGCCAGTCAGAAGAGGTGGTGATCCCACTGTATTCAGCATTGGTGTGGCCTCACCTTGAGCACTATGTGCACTTCTGGGGCCCACAATTTAAGAAGGATGTGAAGGTCCTTGAATGTGTCCAGATGAGGGCAACAGAGCTGGTGCTTAGCTGAGGACTTTGGGCTTGTCTATTTTGGAGAGGAGGAAGCTGAGGGATGAACTCATTGCTCTCTACAGCTTCCAGAGGCGAGGAAGTGGAGACCGAGGTGCTGATCTCTTCTTCCTGGGATCCAGTGACAGGACACATGGGAATGGCTCAAAGCTGCACCCGGAGAGGTTTAGACTGCATTTCTTTACCAAGAGAGCAGTCAAATACCAGAACAGGCTTCCTAGAGAAGTGATCAATGCCCCAGGTCTGTCAGTGTTTAAAAGGCACTTGGACAATGCCTTTAACACACTTCAACTTTCTGTCAGCCCTGACTTGATCAGACAGTTGGACTGGATGATCATCCCTTCCACTCTATTCTATTATATACTAATTAAATCATGCTTACCATGCTAACAATAATGCTTGTTAGGACTGAGAAAGAAGCTTTCAAAGGCTATCTGAACATAGCAAAATGTGAGCAAATACAACCTTCCCTATTTTTCAGGTGGCAGTGGAGAATGAGACAGAATCCTGAACAAGAAATCTTGATAGATCTGTTGATCTATCAGATCAACAGAAGCAAAGCAGTGCAGAAGCAATGCACCCAGAAGGACATTGGCTGCACAGCTGTCACACTGCTTGGGGTGTGCTGGAGATGAATGAGCTTCCCAGAGCACAGCAAATACTCCAGTACCCACATCTGGGGAACAGGCAACACAAGAAAGAGGAATGGCTGTGGGTATTAATCTTGTATTACAGTGGCATCTACATCCCTTGTGTGAGCAGATAATTTGGGACAAGATTAGCTAGAGGCTGGCAGCGCACACCTAGGAGAAAGAGAATCACTGGGATGGTGCATCACCTCCTGAAACCCACAGCCAGTGGATGGACATTATATTTCCTCTTTCCAAGGTTTTAGAAACAAAGGAAAAGCAGAGGAGCTCTCTTGTGCCTTCCACAGACAGGCCAAGCTAGGCAGCCCTTCACCAAAATGGGCATGTGGCAGTGCAACTTAAGATATTATAGCTGTTAAAGGCTCATTATGTCCTACTAGATAAATTCTAATAGGACATTTTGACATGCAAATTTTGACATGCAAACCAGATTTCATCTTGGTGAAACTACTACACTATGCTTTCCCCAGAAGAATCTAAATAATAAAGCAAAATTCCTTTTATGTTTTACATCTCATTTGTTGGACAATCTTTTTAATCTGCTGAGAAAAATTTTAGGGAAAACCCTTCCCTAAGCCTGCCAAAAAATGTCACTGACTTTTTCAGGTCCATGTTTCTCACAAATGTTTCAGAAACATATTCACATTCTACAAACACAGCACTGGTGCATCTTGTATTTTGATAAAAATATTAGGATTTTCAACAAAGCTAGAACAATTTCACAAACACTTCCATTTAATAAAAATAGCACTTTTGACTGCAAGGCATTTTGATGGGGGAATCTCAGAAAGATCTAATTTTTTTTTTCCTTATGAGTGCCCACATGCAAGAGGAAAAAGACAGAAGGCTTTACATAAAATGTGTGTGCACTCGCTTCTACAGAAAAGCTTACAGGGACAAATTAAAAATACATTATAAGTGCCTTATGGGATTTATGAAACTGCTTACTGCTATGCCAGGTAATGGGACTGAGACAATGAAGTTATGCAAGTGATTCTGGGAATCATATTAAGAGCATGACTGCAATCCTTCAAAGCTCAAATGCCTTTGTAAACCTGAGCTAGGTCCTGAGCTAATCAGATGTCTTACGAGGTACTTACAGCCAAGCTCTTATGATCCTTCTATATATCCATTTACTACCCACACTGTCTTTATTGCCCAATCTGCTGCTGCCTCTAACCAGTATTAAGGAACTCCTCAGTCACAGCCACTTGTCTAAAACCTTGAAATGCACAGGATAAGGATCTCTTGTATCTCTTAATTTAATACATTACAGTTACTGGCACCTCTCCCTATATTCTGCTGTTGATAAAATAAAACTCACACTTGGGATGGACTCTATTTTCTTCTCCCCACCATTCCAGTGAGGAGACTGTTCCAGAATTTCCCTATCTCAGAACCACATAGCCCTGTGTGAACAGCAACTAAAGGCCACCAGCTCCAGAACTAGAAAGGCTAAAGTACAGGCTGACAGGAATATTAGGCTCTCGTCTTGTAGCAGGCAATATTACTAACCTGCAACTACAATAAACACCACTGGCTAGTGTTAGCTGTAGAATCTGGGAAGTTCCAATTTAAAGCACTAAAGCTAATCAGAATAGAACTATTACCACAAACCAATGAGCACAAATGAATAAAAAATTCAAAACATTAGCTGAATGAGATTCTTCTCTATATACTGAAACTCATCCCTTGACACATTGACAGTATACAGGCAATACACAGCATTCAACTCGGAGATCCTATCTGTCACAGCACGGTATGTGGGTGGGGAGAGAAGGGGGTAAGAAGTAATCTTATTTCCATTAGAATTGTACCAGACTACCAGACTTTGCAGGGTTTGGTTAGTTAGCTCTTCCTCGACACCAGGAAGTGAATACAGTGATGCTTGTAAGGAGTTAAGGCCAAAAGCTTATGCATCCCTAGGCACTGTGTTTTCTGAATTCATGGGATAGTATTTTAAAGTAGAGTTTTTCAAAACAGTATAGGCTAGAAGTGACAAAGTCACATCAAACAGTAACAAAGTCTGCTTGTCAGAGATAGGGAAGAAGTTTGGAACCTCCTTGGCAGGCATGGAAAACATGAGGCATTAGCAGCTACTCATGGATCCAAGAACAGAAATTAATTCAGTGTGCAAATTTATGGCTCATGATGGTTTGTTTCACACTAAAAAATCTCATCTGCATTTTCATTTTCATTCATGGACATGGTACTGATCATTCTTTAATCCCTTTGCTGTTCTGCATCCTTACATCAACATCAAGAGATGTTACTCCCTTTCATTTTAACGTAGTCACATGAATTATGAAACAGTACATGGAGTATTTTTTCTCACCAACTTGTTGTCTTATTTTTGTGGTGCTTACTAGCTCAAGCAAACTTTTACAAATATTTATTGTGTTACAAGCATATGATGTAAAAATAGATAGCTTTCTACTTGAACTTGACCTGTAATGCCTCCCACCTTTAAAACCCTCTGTGGAAAAACTCTCTGAACTTTATTTCCATTAGAGAACATCTGGTGCACCAAAAAGTCTGCAAGAAAACATCCCTGAAAAAGTTTTAGGAAAACATATGGAAGATGGGAATACACTTTTTGTTACTTTGCTAGATTGCTGCATGACTTACAGAATACGATACTGAGAATAACACTTGTAACAATGTGAAAGTCTGAAATGCGAACCTGGATTTGCACAAAAAGTGTTCAGTTTTAACTTCATTAGCTACTTGTCTTTAATAATATAAGAAAGTACAGGCTAGATAGGTTCATAATGAAGATTTGACTAAACTGTTTGCCACTCACTTTAAACAAATATACACATTACTAATGTCTGAATAACTGCAAAATATTTCATTACAGGTCATCTTTTTATGTCTGGACAGGTGCTAGTTGAACTAAGAGGCAATATTATTTTAATCCCCCCCAAAACCAGCTTCTCAGGGAAGTAGAAAATTTCTTTAATGTATTGAAAATATTACCCTACAATGTATAAGTTGCTGCCTATTAGCCTTCCCTACTTTTTCTGAAGACAGGTATTTCCTGTGAATGCATTGCAACCAACAATACCATAAGTTCACTCCATAATAACTGGCATGTAGAAGAAACAAAAAATCTTCAGAAATCCATCTCAGTGAACTGTGTAGTACACACTTGTATTGTAATAACCTCAGTTTCAAGCTCAGCCTGTATATCTAACCTCTAAACTGACAAAACCAATTGCTCCCTGGCAAAAGGAAATGATCCAGCAGACTGGCAGTTTCTGAATTCTAAGGGAAGATTGGGGGTCCTCAAAAACTAAATAAACTAAAGATGTGTGAGCAACTAAGCAGCCAGTATAAAAGCAAGGCAAGGGACCTTGTGACCACTGAAATTTTTTCCAACATCTGCAAATCAAAACTGCTGAGACACTGACATGTGGAGGGGTCAGGCTGCAGTTGTAGGATGATGCTCCTAAACAGTCCTATAATGAAGACAGACTTGGGTAAGGAACTGTTTCTTTACAAGGTGGTTGTGATCATGGTGAGGATATTATAACACAGGGAAAGCACCCATGAGTTTATAATACTGTTGAGAAGTACATCTGCAATACCAGATTTAAGAAAAAAAATTAACCTCAAAAGAAAAAATAGAGACCCAACTAACCGATGACTGAGCTGCTAATCTGGAAATTCTGATGTTTTCAGTCACTGTTTCTAAAGGAAAGCAAAGAAAAGGCTTCTCTGATGCCACAGGATTCAATTTCAGCAAACTACTCCAGAGGCATTTTAGCTTAAAGGAAAAGCACTTTTCAAATAGCTTATGATTTATTAAACATAGTACAAAGTCTAAAATCACAGACATCTTGCTGATTTTCATAAATCACGTAGAACAGCAAACTACTTACACCTGTGTTTCACTGAACAGCCAACTGTTTCACAGTACACAAGTGATAATAAAGGAGAAAGACTTGTTCTACTGGCTGAGACTTACATGTATTGGTGAAGCAGGATCAGGCTGAACACTCTAAAAACAAAACAGAAGAAAAAAGGTTGCTTATGGAATTTTGTCTTTGTCAAACTTAGAAGAGAATTCAGCAACTTGGCTACTACCTTTAAGAGAGAATACTGGCAGCTGGCCATCACCAGACAGAACAACAGAACCCAGAAGTCTTTACAGAAGCCTTGATTCAGAGTCAGGAATCCAAGAAGTGAAACGAGAACTACTAGAAGTACAGCAAACACATTCTCCTTTATATCTTCAGTCCTATGTGAATAAAAATGTTAAAAGAAGTAGAAATATTTATATATTTGTTAGAGCAAGGCAGGTCCATTTGCAGGTGGTATGAACTGTCAGTGCTGGAGCTCTCAGAATTTACAGCATCTGAGGTTATGCTCCCAAAACTACATTTCCCCGTTCAACACTATTTCACCCCTGTGTCAAAGACCTTATCCACTATGATACCCAAAATGTATAGGAAAAAAAGGCAATGAACTGAAGTCCAGCACCCTCCAATCTTACATCTCAAATGTAACTGCACAGAAAAACCCACGGAAAAAAACCACAAACATGCAACCAAAAAAACCCAACCACAAAAAAAAAAATCAAACCCACATCCAAACAAACAACATTTAAAGGAGGAAATAAGGCATTCAGTTAGTGAAAAATACACATCTGACAACAAAGAATTAGATGAAAGACCAAATTTGTCATCTGATGTTTTATTAGTTTTATCCGTTCTATTAGAACATGGAAGCTGAGATAAAAAAACAATGTTAATATTCAAGCTGCAACAAGAGTTTATCAGAACATGCTTTCCATGTGATTGAAACAGAGAGATAAGACACCACAGGTAAGTATCTGCTCTGGACCTAAGCTTGCTGACTATACGGCCTGATTTCTGCAGTATATAAAGCTCATCTGAAGTTTCTGATGTGTAGCCCACATTAAAATACATGGCATAGCACCCACCCAATAGCAGGGATAGGAGAGCCAGCAGCATTAGGTATGTAGGCTAACATGTTTTAAAGTCCGAGTAGTCCAGCAGATTACCATGATGCCTACTAGCAAAGGGTACTGGCTGTGTTGCCACTGTACATTACCTAAAGATTCAATGTCGAAGCTTGAGGACTAGAAAAAGGAATGACGCCTTGGCAAGAAATTTTCTCTGAACAAATAAAGCTGAACTGGAACAGAGGGAGCAGCTGAAAGAGCTCCTCCTAATACCACTCTATTTTTTTTTCCCTTAAAAACTGGAGTACTTTGTTTTTACAGTACCCTGGGACCCATCTACTTCTCTATTTTTGCACACACACAAAAAATAAACTCTCAGCAGAAAGCTCAGAACCATTGATCTAACAGCTGAGAGTGAAATTCAAGACTATCCGACAGGCCTGGTGCTCACATGAATCAAAGTCTTTGATTAAAGATGAAGGGTAGCAAGAACTACCAAAAGCAACTCTGAAGAGAAACACTTTCTTCAACGTAAAGCAAACCAGCACCTATCTACTCAACCTGAATATAAAACACTAATACAATGCTCACTTTTTCTTTCTCCAGTGGTCTGCGTTGCTTTATGAACATGTGGAGCCATCAACTGTAACACTACATAGACCTACATTAAAAAAAAAGAAATCTTACCTGTCTAACAATGCCAACAAGGCAAGACGATCATACCAGACTCTGATCCATTTGCCAGGGAATATAATAAATCTGTAAAACTGTCTGTTCAGCTTCCGCTGTGCCGAAGAACATGCAGAATCCTCAGGGTCCTGGCTGGGTTGCTTTAAAAACAAACAAACCAGAAATACATCAAACTCTTCCACATTGACATATGGCTGCCAGCAAAGCAGGTATTTAAAGGGCCAAATTTACATAAAGGTTAAGGTTTTTTCTTTCAAAAAAGAAATAGTGGAAGCATATTTATTTTCTTTCATTTTAAATTAGAAATGAAAATGTCACACCAGCTTCATAACTGCAGACAGACAGATGCTGTATCAATTTTTGAGCCCAACAGTAATAATATGCTTTAAATATAAATACTAAATACCCATTTAAAAAATAACTCATTTTTGCCCTAATCCACTGCTTGTCTAAAATATCTATTTGGAGATCTTTCTATGTGCCAGACTAATTACAGCACAACACAAAATCACATGTGATAGGACAGATCCTTCTTTTTAATCAAAAAGATCAACTAGGCTTTAAACTCATCAGCTCTCCTTCCAGAACACAGCTTTGTTTATCTTTCCGGAGATGCTTCTACTACCACATCAGGTGTGCACCCTCAAGAACAGCAAGAGGAGAAAAACCCAACTGCAAACAAGCACAAGCATCATAAACATCACTAGTGTAAGAGTCTCTAATCTTACCATCACAATCATAAATCCATTCTTTTGAATATTGCTTTTGTCAGACTCTAAGGCCGTTTCTTGTCTGCCTGAACTACAGCATTTCAGATCTCCAACTCCACCCCTGCACTCCTTCACCAACACTTGTGGGTAGGGAGACTTATCTACAGACCATCAGCAAAGCCTTCAAAGCTAGACAACAGAACAAAAAAAAACCTCTGCAAAGTAGTGATTTCTTTACAAGGAACACCAATAATTGATTTTATGGCAGGAGGGAATGACTTGTTTTTCTTTCAAGAAGAATTTGAGCCTTCTAGTGACTGTAAAGTCTAGTGGCTTTCAACCTCCTTCTATACCCCCCACCCACTGTTAAAGATAACTAATCAAAATTAGATAACAAATATATCTATTGTGGAACTCCAGGCAATCTTTGTGCTAGATTAACTTTCCTCATCAGAGAAGGGAATTTCTGTGTGAAGCAGATGACCATCTTCTTGATCTGTATCTGTTAGAAAAAATAGGGCTTTTTAAACAAACTGTCCACCTGCACGAAGGAATTGTTAAATTTTCTTTCAGATTATTGGAAAAATTTCTAATTTTCACTTTCCAGGAGGAGGAATATTACTTGTAATTTACATGTGACACACGTGAATTTATTGTTGTGTGTCCTGGGAACTGACTCATTGATATCCTCAGTCTCCTGGCAAGTGCAAGGCAAAACAGGCTAGCTTAAGCTTTGGGGAAAGAAATTCAAGTTTATGTTATTTTATCTCATGCACCCAACTGACTGAAAGTGTACAACCATGCAGTGCTGGGTAACTCAGCCATTATCAGCACATGACAGTAACTCATATTTCTGAGAGTTCAGACATTCAAGGGGATGCCAGGCCATTCACCTAAAAGTAGTTTAGCTGCTCCAAATTTTAATGTTTCTATTACCACTTCATCAGGTCACTTAATTGTGGAGTTTGGGCACTTTTTACAACAAAAACATATTTCAAAATAGTACAGTTGCTAATACTGTCAAGTTTTGTTTCTCTTGAGTCCTATTTCCCCAACAGAAAGTAATGTGAAACTCAATCAACTGCAATCATTAATTTCACTCATCTGATCTAGATGCTCACTATATAAATAAATAAACGAAACAAAAAAATCCAAATGGTGGCATAAAGTCCACTAACAACTCCTGATGATCTCATTGTTGGTCAGTCTTCAGAACAGCTTAACACATGTCTAACTGAGTGCGTAAGTGAACATCTTGGCTCCTGAGGAACTGTAACATTTGGATGAGGTCCATTGCATGAGGCTTGCAGTACTTAGTCTGAAATGAGGTTCTGGAGTTGTGTTTGGGAAACTCTCTGACTAGCCCTGAGCAAGTCACTAAGCCTAATTATGCCTTCTATCAGAAAAAGGTCTTATAAAAGTTCACTTCATAAGTTATATTGTGTCAGAGCCTGAAACCCTAGGTTCATTGAAAACGATGACAAAACTTTTCCTGACTTACAAAGGCTCATAATTCTATGTTTAATAAAAAAAAAATAAAAATAATCAGAAACCAGGAAGTACTGAAATTACTGCCTGGCCTTGTTACAAACTTGCTATGTGATCTTGACCGATGTATTTTAAATGGTGCAGTTTTCTCAGAAGTGGGGGGCGGGGTGAGGGGGGAACGGTATGACTATTGTCCTCTAATTTACAAGATTATAAATACCTTAGATAGATACCCTTAGATGAATGATTCTGTTCAAATATGAAATACACAGTTCAGAAAATTTTCCTTATTTTAAATTTAATATAGTTCTTCTATACAAGTTACTTCTAGCTTTAAGTTCCTGTGCAAACTCTAAGATGAAAGATAATTAACTGGCATTTTAAGGTTATTCAGAAATATCAAGTTAGCATCTGTCATGGAAGACAAGAGAAGGTTAAGCTTATTATAAATGGAATTGTAAAAACAGATTACAGCCTTAAGCCATTGGTCACAGACCCCAAACACTGTAAAGTTCATGTCCACGTATTACCATACAAACTGAACTCTGAGGGCCTTTTTCTTTTGCCAGCTACACGAGGGAGATGGGTTTGACATTCCACAACAGACATCCAGAAGCCTGGCTGCCTGATTCAGAAAAGTGAAACCAGACATGAGGTTTTAGATCAGTAATGAATTTGGAATAAACACTTTATACTATTAAAATCAGTGGTGCATCTAAACCCCTAACAGCTGTGTTCTCCTTCTTTCTAACAAAATAAGAATGAAGATAGAAGACAAAAGATCAACTTTTTAGGTGATGGAGTCTTTAAACACACCCCTAAGACACTACTCAGTGTCAGCAGAAAGCAGCTGAATTGCATCCGTTGATAAAATATATCTTCTCCCACAAGAGCAATACCAAGCAAAGTAGTAAAGAAAATCAACAAAACTGTCTCAGGAACGAGCCTGCAGCATTTGTTTATAAAGTAGTTCATCAAGATGCTAGAAACAGAGATACTACAACGTACCCGTGGGCTTTCCGAAAGGGTCCTTCGTGCCACCATCAGCAGAAGCTGCTGCTGAAGCGCACTTGCTGCTTGATCCCTGGAAGACGGTTCTTGGCTCTCTGAAGTAGTAGTACTAGAGGAGCTGAACTGTAATTCACTGGGCACAGAGGGAAGAAGGGAAAGAGACTGTTTTAAGAAGCAGTATTTTCCTAATATTTCTGAAATGTTACAGGAAGAAGCCTGTAATTATGTTACTGGTTTGCTCACAAGAGATGGAGCCTTCCACCTCCCTACCTGAAAAATAGCCGAGCTCCGCAAAGCAGTGAACACCCACATTTAGATACACATGGGTTACTACATCCACCACAGAGAAACAGATACCTCTGTATCTCATTTTTTCTCATCCTCAGATGAGCACTTACAATGAATCACACTTCAGAAGTGCCTTTTTCTGTCCACTCATAATAATTCAGGTCAAGAGCGATATTATTTACAGAGCAAAACTGCAGGATAGTTACTGCAGAGATCCTGGATTAGCTTTCAAACAAGCTCACTTAGCTACAAAGCTACTCTGACATCGCCTGCACTGAATTCAGCAAGTAGTAATTTATCCTACTGAGAATTCGGGCTACAAGAACTTCTGTCTGCCCTAGCAAGATGACAACAATACATGATCTAGTTAACATAAGGCTAGTTCAGATATAGATATTCCCTGTACTGAATGTAAACTCACCTCAGGAGAACCCTGAGCAAGATGCTACTTTTCCCTTTTTCCCATGTTTACTCCTTTATGTTGTAGATACAGTACTTGAGGAAATCTGCACATACTGCAGCGATACCTGTATGGCTGCAGAAATGGTATGCTATCATGGCACGACTGATGGAGTTTCAGTAAGAACTATATTGAAATATGTCGTGGTTTAAACCCAGTCATGCAGCTTGTTTACTCACTTCCCCCCCTTCTTGCCCTCCCCCTACTCCCAGAGGGACGGAGAGGAGAATCAAAACGAATGCAACTCCCATGGGTTGAGATAAGAACAGTTTAGTAACTAAGGTATAACACAGATCACTACTGCTACCACCAATGATAACAATGATAAAGGAAATAACAAGGGAAGAGAATACAACACTTCAGCACCAGCCAACCAATAACTCGCCCCCCCCCAGCCTGACCAAGCACGGACCGATACCTTGTCCAACCTTGCAGCCCCTAGCCCTTCCGGTTCACTCTCAGTTACTTCCCGGGCATGACGTGCTGTGGTATGGAATACCTCTTTGGTCAGTTTGGGTCAGGTGTCCTGTCTCTGCTTCCTCCTGGCTTTCCCTCCTCCCTGGCAGAGCATGAGGCTCACAAAGTCCTTGGCCAAACCAAAACATCATTGTTATCAGCTCTGTTCCCAGGCCGAAAGTCAAAACACAGTGCTGCACCAGCTACCAAGAAGGAGAAAAATGACTGCTACTGCTGAGCCCAGGACAAAATGAAATAATTGTTACTTGAGGAAAAGATCTATTTTGAATACTTCTTGTTTATTCTTTGCCAAATGGGATTTATATATCACGCACCCTGCTTTATGCTCATTATTCCTCTGCACCTAAATGCTTGCCTTAGCTCTTATTACTTTTGTATCTAAATGAGGTGAAAGCACCCTGGTGCTCATACAATGTAGTCAATACCTATTGCTCCTATTTTGCACAAAGGAAAGACAAGTAAGAAGAAACTACAGTGATCTGCCTACAGTCAGCCCGGAAACCAGGCGACAGGACAAAGAATAAAACTATCATTTTGTATACCCCTAATGCTTGCCCCCAAGCCATCTTACTAATTCGAGATAACTCAACCTTCCTAGCCTTTGGGCACCACTTCCCAAAGACTGAAACCTAACACTTGTTAGACTAATTTTAAAAGGCATTTTAAAATGGTGGCTGTGCCACACATTTGTGGTTGATAAGTTAAGCTGCAGAGATAAGGTTCAATGTCCAAATTGCTTAAAAGCAGGGCTGAAGAGTCACACCAACAGTTTGAAACATGCATGCTCTCTCCTTCTTCCCTGCAGGACTTGCTAGCTCTGCCTGGACCTACAGGCACATCAGCAGCCTCCAGATGTCACCAAAGGAGCCATCCTGCTGATGGTCTCCAAGCCAGGTAGTTTAGTTTCAGAGCCTTGATTGCTATCAGGCTTGGATCCCAGAAGTACAATTCACCATCTGCCACTTCAGCAGAGCTACCAGTTGAATAGAAATGACAGCACCCCATCTTCCTGATCTTAATGGC
This sequence comes from Pezoporus wallicus, assembly GCF_028554395.1. NCBI lineage: Eukaryota > Metazoa > Chordata > Aves > Psittaciformes > Psittacidae > Pezoporus > Pezoporus wallicus. The sequence continues at coordinate 9,800,064 of NW_026637663.1, forward strand.
TTCCCCTGCATTCCCCACTTCTCCTGCTACAGGCAGAAGCATGATCTGCTCCACAAAGTCAGGACAGCTATATTTTCCCTTTGGACTTCCTAGTGAGTGAGGACTTGGTCTAACACAACCCACTTGATGTCCCAGCTACAAGGCAACCCTCCAGAAGAATCTTCTTTGTGGGTCCTGTTTAGCACCTTGTCAGCAGTAAAAACTATAAGAGTACAGAGAGGATGGGAACTGATCCAAGATCCTGGATCTCAACCAAAAGATTTAGGCAGGAAGAAAGGGGAGGAAGCCTAGAAGCATGACTCCCAGGAGGAAGATTCCCACAGATAACGACTATAGAGGACAGCCATGCCTTTGGCTTGTTTTGAAGTGCCCTACTCAAGGGTGACCTTGTCCGGCTTGAAGGAAAGCAATGGATTATTTTTGTCTTGTTTCCTCAGGATGAGCTGTCCAGTTCCTTGTCACTGTGGTTGCAAACCTGGGACTCCCTGTTCCCAGCAGACAAAAGGCAAGTGTAGCCCAGGTTATGCAGGAACACTACCCTGGGAATTCCTGCCCAAAAAGCAGCCCAACAAAAGATGAGGGGAATAGAACAGTAGCTGCTTGTGCCTTCCTAAATGTAGAGTTAATATCCAAAAACTTTCTGCATCTTTAACTATCTTCCTACAAAAGCCAAGTGGAGTCAAGAGTATTTCTAGATTGGACCATGTACTCCATTCCATGTTTACCAAGAATGGAAATGGCAAAAGGACAGATTAGACAGGCCAAGATACTCACCTGGTACTCTATCAGTTCTCAGAAATCAAAATTCTTCTACTCATAAGGCTTCTTCCAAGAATAATCTTAAGAGTTCAAATAATCTCCCACCAGACTTGAAGATAACAAAAAAAGCCAAGAGAGCCCATACTGTGTTTTGCGTTTACAGAAAAACTTCATAGCTGCACCTATCAGCCACCAGCAGAAAAGTCCATAAGCAGCTGGGACACTGAGGGAAAGAGGAGGCCTCATAGGCCTGAAAAAGCAAGTAGAGCAGAGAAGTTGGGAAAGTGGAGCTAGCAAAGCAACAATTCCAAAGTCACAAGCTATCATCTGGTCTTCATCTGCCTCCTAAATCTTTTATTCATCATCCTCATCTCCCTGTATCCTCTTACTCTTTCCTCATCTTCCATTCCCTTCAGCTCTTGTTTGCTGCTTTTTCATCCTTACCCCTGTTTTCCACACAACCTTCTTATGACACTCACTTGCTACACCCTGATTCTGGATCGCTTCCACAGCTACGCAGAAGCTGTATGTCTCATCTGGTGACATTGTTATCACACTGACAGCAAATACCAGTAAGAAATGTGATGATGGTGTTTGTGTTTTTGTAAGCCTATAAACTAGATTCCATAAATTTATTACCATACATAAATAGGAGCAAACACTCTCTCATCATAAAATCATTATAACAGAGCTGATCACAGCATAACATGGAATCTTGCTAAATTGAAAATCTGTTCATTTGCAGAATCAAATTAATGTTATCAAGATCTACTGCACTAAACTGCACTGCTAATGTAAGCAAAGGTATAATTGAACTAAATTTTGAATAATAGATTATTAACTAAAAATATCTTTGGTAAACATACAGCCTATGAAGCCCAAATGCAAAAGCTACATTGCACCCTCTACCGATAACTGGTTATAAAGTCAGGAACTTTTTTCTGCCTCCTAATTCAGCTTTGTAAGAACACGGAGTAAACATCAGCTAGCTGAGCAATCATGTAGCACTCAGAATGTTTTAGTACAACCACATAGCACTGGAAAAATCTTCCTCCTCTCTCTCTGATTAGTCGAGGACAGTTGCCTTCTACCACTTGCCATTGAAATATAATCCAGCCTAAATCATCCTCTTTGTTAAGGGTTAGCTAGCCTGCATCTGAACACCTCTTAAGGTAAGCTCATAATACAGGCACATCACAAATAATTTCCCACTAATAAAGGTATTCTGCAGGTCTTGGCTAAACTTCATTTTAACCTGCATATAGGAGAAAGGACAAGGAACTCTGTAAGCAATGTCCCAACAGTCACAGTAAAAAAAAAAGCACCTTCCTCTTTGTCCTTTTTATTTTGCTACTCATATAACAGGATTTAGGGGAGATTTTTGGTATGTGTTTTAACTAGCAATAACACCACCACTAAGGGTAATAAGATAGAATGCTCGAGTTTACAGAATGGGAAAGCTGGATGTACAGATTTACTGACAAAATAGAAAAGGATACAAGATCACCATTAAAGTTTTGCAATAGACTACAAAATGAGCAGTGGTATATATTAAACTCATTGAGTTAGAAACTACAGATGGACAGAAAGGCATTGTAAATCATGTTACCAGTAGCACTGTGGGCAATGTGAACGTAGGAAGTTACGAACACCGTCTTACTCAGGTGTAAGAATGGGATCCACTCAGTACACTCTGACTTCTTAGTATTCAGGTTTTATTTGGTTAACAAACATGTAAACTGGTAATTTGTAAGCCTAGTACATTTCAGAGCAAAGATAAACGTACTAAAAACTTAAAACATAAACAGCATGCACTAGCTAATGAACCGGAGGATGCATTTAGAAGATCAAGCTTTACTGGAATTAATGCATTAACAGTACCCGCGGTTCCATTATCTCCAGAGTATTTTAAAACGACCCTTTTAGCTCTCCTTCTAAAACGGTGAGGAGAGGGAAGGGAAGCAAATCCCAAAAGCTAGAGGACTACCGAGGCTCCTAGTCCTGAGCAGGATTTTGCTGCCATCATGTGGCAGCAAAAATCTCTGCGTGTAACAAATACTTCCAGTCTCGGAGTCTCATGCAAACACACTTTTCTGCCCCATGTTCAGAGTGAGATGGGCTAAAACATATATATGAATACATGTGAATACAGGAAAGGATTTTAACTGGCCAAGCTCACAGAAGGGTTTCCTCCTGTCCCCCAGAAAGGCAGCAGGAAAATGCCACTGAGTTTGTAAAGAGTACTTTTCAGAAAAATCGATGGCTTCATCATAAATCAAACATTCCCATTTTCAGGGTGCACATGCATACACCACTCTCATTTATGTGTTCAAGAAGCACTATGCTCAGGTGACCACCTAATCTGAAATTGCTGAATCCCAAAAAGACCTATATAACATTTGTCGCATCCATTTAAAAATGTGCTTGGCTGCAGAACTGCACAACCTGCCAAGCAGCTTTAAGAAATCTTTAAGAGTCAGCAGCCTGTTACTAGAGCAGTGGGTGATCTTTGTTATTTGGGTCACCTTGCTGAGATATACAAAGATGTTTTAGCGATGCAGTATTTTGTCATTCTAAAACAGTGTTTTGAAATACTAAAAATAATATAATCTACTCCTATGAGGAATAAAACAAACAAACACTAAAAATAAAATAATATAGTCTACTCCTATGAGGAATAAACCTCAAAGGTTTGGGGAATTTTCCATCAGTGAACACGCTAAAGTATTAATGGATTTACACAGGAGACATATAGTACCACTAAGGCATTCAGATAGATACTTTCACGTAGCATTATGCACTCAAGTAGCTTATTCAGGAATGTGAATGCAACTCAAATAAGTTAACTCACTGATTTGAAGTTCTCTTTTTTGCCCAGGGCCAGAAACACTAGCACTCTGCAGCTGTACTGGCAGGAAACTTAAATTGTTTTCTTAGTACTTGTTAGCCACTGTTTTGCTGCAGCTACCTCTTTTTAATCTGCTGGCACTGCTGCTGCTGGGAAAATAATAGTTCTCAAAACAAAATTTAAGCACAATTCTTTTTTTCTTAATAGAGTTTTCTATCTGTACTGCAAAGCATTTTAGACATGTAAAGTATAATATAAATCCATGAACTGTATTGGTACGGATGAACCACATCTAACAATAAACCACACATACAATTATTTATATATATGTAAAATTATATTATTTTCAAAATTACATACATTAATTTAAAAAAAAAAGATTCATTATCAAGAAAGCGGGAGAAGGTTTAAACTAGAATAATTCTCCTTTTAAAGCTATACAGCAAGTTAGGTGTATATAAATAGAAGTGATTTCAAGCAAAAGAGGGAGAATCTGCAGCTAAGAAAGAGAAAAGAAAGTTATTCTTTTTTATTATGCCCAAATCATTCTTCCTGCTTGTGCTGCTTTTGGCTGGGAGGGAGTTAACTGCCCACATAGTAGCTACTTTGTGGTAATGTTTTGGATTCGTGCTGAGAAAAGTGTCAATTTTAGGGACATTTTTAGTTATTGCTGAGCAGTGCTTACATAAAGTCAAGGCATTTCCTGCTCCTCACACCACCCCACCAGCAAGTGGGCTGGGGCTGCATAAGAACTGGGGAGGGGACACAGACAAGACAGCTGACCCCAACTGACCCAAGGGATATTTATATGCTCAGTATATAAAACTCGGTGAAGAAGAAGAAGGAAGAGGGGGACATTCAGATGCCATTTGTCTTCCCAAATAAGTGTTAGGTGTAATGGAGCCCTGCTGTCCTGGGGATGGCTGGACACCTGCCCGCTGATGGGAAGTGGTGAGTGAACTCCTTACTTTGCTTTGCTTATGCTTAGCTTTTGCTTTACCTATGAAACTCTCTTTATCTCAACTTGTGAGTTTTCTCACTTTTACTCTTCTGATTCTCTCCCCCGTCCCACGGGGCAGGGAGTGAGTGAGCAGCTGTGTGGGACTTAGTTGCCAGCCAGGGTTGAACCACAACACTGCTCCATTTCTCAAATATTTCAGCTGCATGCCATACATCCATTTCTGTGGCCTATCTTCCATGTTTATTTTAAACTCCAGCTTCTATGACACATACGCAGCACAGAATCATCCTGATGTAATTTATGGCTACTGTTGACTGTTGCCAGACACACAAAGTGATAAACTGCAGCATGAGGTCCAGCACTTAAACCTATTATACGCATTTGAACTAATCAAATGCTTTTGCATCACAAAGTTGAATCACTGTCAGTGAAAACTTGGATTGTTCTGAAGACACACCAACTCTCTCTCTTTATAAATCAATACATGTGTGTAATGATATCCTGCACAGAACTGGGAGTTTCAGTATGTTTTATTTCTCAGGAGTTCAACACAGGAGAGAAGTAAATGGGCTCAAGAACACAAGCAGTATTCTTCTAAATTGCATTCACTAAACCCCGAGTATTTCTAGAAAGAAAGAAAAAAGGCCAAATGCTTACACAGCTTGTGTGGGCACAAGTCCAGTTTGCTTTAGAAGATCTAATATTTGATTTAAGAGACAGAACTGGCCCCTATCCTCAGAAAGCATCACTTAGCTTTTTTCTACTTAATAAAACATCTCCACACAAAAAAAAATAAACCCAACCCACATTCTTCCTTAAAGCTACACACACCTCAGTTTTGTAGCAAAAATTGAGAACATTCCCAAGTTGGTATGGCCATATCCACATCAGGATTTTGTGTGTGGACCACCTTCTACGCTTTTTGAACTGTAGCTAACCATAGCACATATGTTTCTGCACACACACCAAAGAAAACTCTGTGCTTTAAACAGAAAAAATTGCAAGGATGCAGAGAAAAGAAACGGCAACGGCAACTATTTACATTAGTTGGACAGAGTTGTTCCTAGATGTGAAACCAGGAGAGAGAACTTCTTAATTAATTTAGAAAGAAAAGTACTTCATTCACGTGTTGAGGACAGCTGCATTACTAAGAGGTATAAAATACTGATACTTTTTTCTTCAATAGGTATGAACACACATGCTTTGAAGGCTGAGCACCTTCAGTATGTGCCCCAGTATGCAAAGAAGGCACATTTAGAAAGGCAAACATTTAAAAATATGCTAACTTGTACAGCAAATATGCACAGAATATATGACTGCTCTTATATTTATGTATCAGCATTGATATATACTTTATGGCCCTATTAGCCTCTGTATGGGGGACAGATCATGCAGCATGCAAAAGTCATTGATTCTAATTGCTGAAACTTTTAAGGGTTTATGTTTCCACTGATATTTATGAGCCACTTCGCATGAAATGCCAAGATAACATGATAGCTCACATTTACCTTTTTGACTGCTTATCAAAACTGACTCAGTTATTTAATTACAAAAGACAAAGTAGTTAAAGAAATCCCTCAGAAACATCTGCTTTCTGTCACAGAGTGGCAGACAGAAAAGGTGTGTCAGTGACACCTCCTTATTTGTAAGACATTTATTAACTCCAAGTTCTTTCTCCTGACCCCATAAAACAGCTATACACCTCTAACAATGCTTTAAACTATACATTCTTTCAGCTCGGTTTTTAATGATGCATTCTTGTTAATGATTTATTCTGTATTGCCAATCTAATGGGAAGAATTCTAACTTGAAACTGTAACAGTTCTATACAGGTGAGACATAAACCTAGTAGCCATTTGGTAAGAAGTCAAACTGACCATGCAAAAAGGCAGTTCATGCTTACACCAGGCACCTGTTTTACACAAATCTAAACTTTCTCATTCTTATCTGCTTTCCCAGAAGCCCAGCACATCCTCAAAACAGACAGCATAGAAACATTAAGGAGTCACTGTAAGAGAGACAAAGACTGGTAAAGGATTTAATGCAATGGGGCAGAAGAATAGTTTTCAAGATCAGAAAGCTACTTCCAATTTCCCACTTAAAAACAGATTCAGATGGTCTCCCTGCAACTAGTTTCTAACATAATTCATGAGCTGAGAAAACAGTTTACACTTTGTCTTGTCAAAGCCTGTCACAAAGCAATTTATGGCTAGAGGTGAAGTTGGCAAGGTAATATGAGCATCAAATTTAGGGGTAATTAACTCAGTAGGGAACACATTCCACAGGGACTGCTAGCAAGAGGTGCTGCTGGCAAGATAATAGACAAAAGTGGGGCCAGAGTAATTACATGGACAATAACTGGGAAATTCATTAGCTACCTGCCAATGCTTGAAGAACTTACCAAACTTAGTAACAAGAATCACCTGCCAAAGTGAGGGCTAAGATGGAAAAGGAATTATCTTTTCAGGGCGACCATTACAACATAAAATCTTCCTTTAAATTTAACTTGGCTAACTTAAGTTTTTAAGTAAACTTAAGACTCCTTCAAACTTGGACATCTGCTTTCTCTGGCATATTGTAATCCATTGTTGTCCATCTAGCAATTTACAAGCAAAGGAAGAGCAGGAAGTACACAAAAGTGAAGAATAAAAACTAGCCCAAACAACATAACAGCATCAATTCTGTGACAGAGCAGCATTGTTAAGATTTTGCATTATTTGTGAGAAATGAATTTCAGAAGGCATGCCAAGAACATATAATGTTTACATGCCATTGAAATACTACTTTAATTTCAGTTCCTAATAATGTGTTGTGAAATGCCTGTTAAGACATTAAGAGCAGTTAATAATTTACTACTGAGCAGACAATAGTAGGACTCAATAGGCAGAAACAGCAAGTTACAATTTGAATTATAGATTGTTAAACATTAGTCTGATTCAAGGATTTCTTGAAGGGCTTCTTTTGAATGATATTTAAATACCTTCTCCAGTTCTGCATAACTTAGTTAAAAGGTATTTACCTATGGCCAATTCATAAGGCAATTATGTTATTTTTGACAAACCAGCCAGAGTTCATACCCTCCTCAGTCAAAATTCCTTCCTCTTTCATAAGCTGCAGTGTTAGTCACAGAAGTACCACAACTCCTCGTATGCCAGTGCCTCTGATCTGCTGCTTCTCCCAACAACACCCCCAAAGCAAGAGATCTCTTGCCATCACCTGGCCTGTCATCATCAGGGCACGGTCTATGCTCATCCACATAGTTACTCCACTGGCTCAACTCAGTTTGACATTTTCCATTTAGGAGCAGCTTAATAGTGTAAAGCCGGCATGACTAGTGAAGTGTTTTAAGAGTTTATACACAACTACTGCAGACCTATCTATTGTTCTCTGTAAGCGTATTTGAGACTCTAAATCTGGGCTCCCCAGGATCGGAACCCTATCCCTACTATTCAAGGAGGATGCCACCTCTTATGTCCAGGCATTTTCTCCCTCATCCTCTGACCTCAGTCTAATCTAGATGGCTCATTCATGGATTCAGACACTAAGCCTGAAGCTGTTGTTTCTGCACCATCTCAAGCACATATGAAGTACTGTCAGTGTCTTCTCCTTAGTAAACTTTCTGATGGGCTGAGAGATAAGCCAAGGATATCTCACAGAGGTTTCCCATGTCTCTTTTCTAATATACTTTCATAATAGCAGCATCTCCTGTTTGTGTGGACTACTCACACAAGGAACATCACCACAGGACAGCCCACCCTCAAGAGATTAAATTTTGTCAAGAGCTCTTCACAGACAGACATACTGAGACTGGAACAAGCAATCATTGATTATGCTTTGTGCTTTTTGTTATTCTGTTTACTCTTTTCTCCAGTAATAAAAAGATCACTAATTAATAGCTGTGATTATTTGGCTTATCTTTAACCATGGATAAGAAATTAACCTAAGTGATGTGCAAGCGTGCAGGTGGGAACAGGGGAAAGAGGTAAGGTAAAGATGCTCTTTCCTGAACTGTCTTTAAAGCAGATTTGCCCCTCTGTTTTCTCTATGTTGTAAGTGTTCCATACTGTCTAAATACAAAATTACATGATGGTGAACACCTGAAGAAAAAACAAAAACCATTTCCTCCCTGTACTACCCTTCAATCTATGTATAGATGGCAGGAATTGCCCATTAAACAAACAGCTCTAACTAATCTCTCTGGCCTAAACATATCACAAACTGCCATTGCAAAAACCAGTATGAGCACTTTTCGCAGCTCCTTGTCCTTACTCCTTGTTTTTCATGTAAACTTCTGCTTTGTACTTTCCTTCACGCTGCTCTGTTCTTGGAAAAGCTTGGGTTCTGTCTTTCCATTGACTTCCATACAGAAACAGTCCTGGGAACCCACTCGTCTTTGCTGATTTGTTCTGCTCCCCAGCCTGAACTGTCACTGTACTCCCACGATTTCCAGGTAAAGTGCTAACCTTTAGAAATTAAGTGCATGTAAATGACTGCAAAGCATATCTGAACTTGATTTTATTAACAGTGTTTAGCAGACCCCTTAAAAATAAATCACATCCCTGGAGGTCTGCAAAGGACAAACTAAAAACCAGCACTTAACATAGTACAGGAAAACAGTGATATCGCATAAACAGCTAGCAAAGACAGATTAAAGACACCTTATACGAGCAGGAACATTGTTCTTTTGACAAAAAACAGATTAACTGATCAACGTCAGGGGACAGAGAGTAAAATATTTATGAATTTAGGACAGATTCAAGTTCATAGCTACATGATGGGGGAAGAGAGGAGTATTAAGTGCAAGGTAAAACGAAATGAGTTGAAGGAGTTAAACAGCCCCAAAGTAAAATGTTTGATTTTAGGTCAAAATTGAACTCTACCAGGTTGGGGGTTTTTTGTTGCTGTTGTTGGTTTTTTTATTTTGCTCTTCTAAAGACAGAACATTTCTACTGTAGATGAACTCAAATTATTATTTTTTTTAATCTTTGCCCACTGACTATTAAAAGCATTATATTCTTGTCTCATAATAGCATTCTATCTAAAATGCTAACACTGCTCTTAACACGGTCCCAAGCTTTTCAAAAGTCTCCACTGAAAGCTGAACACCTGAGGAACAGTATTTACTATTAACAATGACCCTTCTCAGCGCCTCATTCAACTTTTTCATATGCTGTATAACAATGTGAAAAACATCAGATTATTTAATAAAAATACTTATGAATAGTTAAAATTCTTTTTACAGATAAGCAAACAACAGATCATATAGGACAACATGGAAACCACAGTAATGAATATGGGCTTTATGTGGATCTCTCTAAAAAGACCTTTGAAAAAGTAAAATTCTTCAGATACTTCCTCAAAGTGGCAAACTATCATTAGAGATTTCATGCATGGTGAAAGGTTCTGCTGCTAGAATCAACAGGAAGCAGTGTCACTGGATGATACTGACCCAGCACTAAAAATTCACAAAGGACACAGCAGGCACAGGAATGTGCAAGACAAAGTTGAGAGAATAGTTGGTAACAGTCCCACTTTATCTTATTTATAATCACCACACTTGACTCTGGCTATTCCCAGAAAGTAATGAAAGTAATTCTGGTCTTCTTTTTCACTTTTCTTTACCAATATTCTTACAAAGCAGCCACTGTTCTAGCACAAAACAAAAAATGCTTTGATGTCTCTAGAAGAGGTTAGCACATTTATTCTCTAGTACTCTTCACATGCATCCTTCACAGCTACAATCAGTTTCACAGCTTCTAGCAAAGAAAACTTTTAACATTTTTGGAAATAAGGGCTTACTTACTGAGCATTTGAAATACAATCAAAATTTGATAGTTGATGTCGAAAATTTCCTTCCTTCTGACAGCCAGCCTTTAAATAACAGGATCTAATTTCCCCTTTAGACATTAGAGGAAAAAAATAAAATCAGTTCAGTAATGTGATCATTTCTTTTACATACAAAGTTTATAAAAAGTACATTTTAGGTCATGCACATTTATAAACATGTATTTTAGTGTGTGTACTAGGCTTATTTTATACTTCAGAAAGCAAACTAACATTTGAACTGGAAATCTGAGACAAATCAAAACATAGACGTTACAGCTAAAATCTAAAAGGTATGTATAATAAGTGCAAAGGCCATCTATCAACATATGTCTGCCGTAAAATGTGAAATAATAGAATTTTTTCTTTTAGTTCACAAAGTTGAGGTCAGGAGGCACACACCAGGGAAAAACTGTTAAAAGTGTAACCACTGCTACTCCCTCATTGCATATGCAGCAACAAGTGAAGGGTCACTGCTCATTGACCCAGAGGCCATGCTATTCGCCTGACTGGCAGCTGCTGCTCTTAGTCCCACAGCACACCAGGGAGCTGCAGGACTGCAAGCAGGGCTGGGAACTGGCAGAAAACCAAAGCATCTCTGGGGTCACAAGCCCAGCTACCAGGAGAACGCAATTCCATACCCGTTTTGAAGGCAGCTTTAAGGGAAACACAGGTTTTGGGACATCTGCCTTTCACAGGTATGGGCCAGTACATCACCAGGCATTACACCAAGTTCAAACAACCAGTTACCAAGTATATCACAGTTTCAGGCTCTAGGAATAGCTGCAGAGCAGCAGCATACCAAGCACAGGCTCAGGACATGACCAGGTCACTCATTAACTCTCTTGGAAGAGGTAGCAGACCACAGCTCTGAACAAGGGCAACTATCACGTTAGAGAGAGCTCCGTGTGAGCCAGCCAAAAAACAGAACAGTAAAGAGGAGGAACATTTTGCTCAGCCAAGCCAGTGCAAAATCCTTCACCAGGCAGAAACAGCCAGCGGTGGTTCTGCAAAGACAGACGTAGTCTTCTGGCCTAACCAGCATTTTCTGAGGATGATGTTTGGAAGATACTTCATGCACTGTGTAAGTCTTAGGTCTCTGATGGTCACTGGTGGATTTTGAAAACTCCAGGTATTGCTGACCTGACTTTAAATTAGTAAGCCCTTTTCTTTGATTTACACAGAAAAACATGCAATCAGTAACAGACAAGAGAAATATCCTTCCAGGGCATCCAAAGTTTCTTTAGAATTTCCTCACACATTTTAATTATTCCAACTACAGAAACTCACCATTTTCATCTATGAACACGTGCATTGCATCCACGGAGAGCTCATCTTGCACAGACGCCTCAGGTCCACTTATTACTTGCAAGACAGAACTGTCTTGCTGAGAAGTTACCCGGTAGATTATCTGCCTTTGCCTGCTGCCCTGGTAACTTGACACAAAAATGTTTCAAAACTACTATGAGGAACTTTTTTCTTGTTTTCAATAAAACAAAAAGAAAGAGAGGTTAATTAAAAGTTTATGTCATTTCTACTCAGTGAAACAAAACAGCTTACATCATAACTTTGAAGTACAAAATTGTAAAGTAAACCGGCCTTACAGTGCTGCAAATTTGGCAGACTCTGGTAGCACTGGACTAGTGCTAGCACGATCTTGGCTTTGTACATCTGATCTTTCCTGTTTAGGAAGTTGCTCACAGTGCTTTTCTGTTCCCACCACTTCTTCTTTTCTCTCCGTCGTCTGGCTATCTGGAAAACAGGGCAGTGAAGTGGAGCCACTCTCTGCAGATGACTGTCAAGAGTTTTGTTCATTATCTACTGAACAAGGACATCTAAAAGAGAAAAGCTAAAACACTACAATAAGTACTAGCCTTATTGAAAACACTAAAATTACTTAAAATGACAGAAATCTGGATGATGAGGTACTCTGACTGAGGTGGCTGCATGAATGGGCTGTTTCAAGAACAAGCTGTGTGAAGAAAAGGACAAACTAGAGAGAATTTCTGCTTTGCTTCTCCTATTGGTTCAGAGGAAAGCAATCTGTCCCTAACCTAGAATGCTAAAAGGCTGCTTCCCTGGGGGCCATAATTTGTTCCCAAGCCATGCATAGCAGCAGCAGAAAACCAGAAGCACTGGACCATTCCCCTTTTACAAAAGGGAAAGCAGCGCCTTCAAAGGAAATAGAGCTCTTGGATGGGAAAGCAGGTACATGGCTAATACCTCTTCTCCACTGGCCACACACCTGATGCAGGACAAAGGACAAATTGGCTAAGCAATTTCACAGTAGATTTTCATATGCTTGGAAAATACAGAACTCTAGATTTTAAAACATGGACTTATCAGATTTCTACTACTTTGAATACCAATTACATTTATATTACCTCTCTACATATACATGTCATTTACTGACACATGTGAATGACTTTCAAGCAATAGTCTCAAAAGTTACTAACATTCATGCTAAATAGCAAAACATTTTGTAACATTTTGTGCTTTGACTGCAAACAAAAAGAATTATGTTAGGCTTTTAAAGTGCAACTGAGACAGTGATTTCATCAGCACCATGTGCAGTTGCCCAGTTAAATGCTTTGAAAGAAAAACACAGCACAAAGCTGTATTGAAATGTACTTACTCAGATTTCTTGCAATACCTGCTGTTTAAATACCTTAGACATTTAATCAAGAAAAAAAAACAAACCACAGAATTTTCCCCCTTTCCCTGCCAAAAAAAAAAAAAAATCATTTGTTAAGCCATATTTCCTACCATTATAATCTCCATCCTAACCTGCAAGAGCCACCAGTCAAGAAACAGTGGTGTCCTAGCTAAGATGGTCTGAGGATAAAACAAACTCAAGGCTTGTAGAGAGACATAATAATATCTTTTATTAGTCTAACTGATGCAACTGAAAAAAAAAAGCAAAAAAGCTTTGGGATAGGCAGACCTTTCAAATCATCTGTCCTGTCTTCCTCCAACCATACTAGCTGATCTAATAATACTTCTACAAACAAACCTCCTTCATGAGTTAAGGCATCTCTACACCAGTATCAATTCACAGGGCACACCCTTCTAATACCTTAAAGCCCAAGACACTCACACATAACTACTTTTCACTGCAGACACTTGACATTTACTTTTGCGGAGTGGGGAGGAAAAGAGGGAGAATCCAGAAGCATAAGAACAACTTCAACAGTATGACCACACAGCGTTTTTTTCAGCTTCCACAAGGAGGGAAAAAACAAATCTCACTACAACATTGCCAACATTCCGAGTCTCCCGCTGTCTGTAGCACACAATGACCAAGGATCCCTACTTCTTGTGCAATAAATACAATGAGTGTAAGGTTGGTTTAGGGAAATCTTGTGTGTGCCTCTTCTGCATGGAGAGAAAATTCAATAGGTCTTCCAGACCTACTTGCTTCTATTTAGGAGGAAAAAAAAATAAAAGCAGAGAGGGAAGCAGGCAACTTTATTTTTTTTTTCCCTTTTCCTAATTAAAGATTTAAAGTCCATTTTAAACAGAAACTGTGCCTTATTTAACAGTGGCGTTAGTGAAGCTTCCCCTTAATGATGTAACTGCAGCCGAGAGAGGTGATGACACCTAATAAAAATCACCTTCTAAAGGTTTGGGCTGCTCAAGCCTTAAGAATAATAGATAGAGATCAGAAACTGTGGCTTTAATAATCTAATTGGTCCCATATTGCCCAAAACTAGCTTTAGGGCTGAAACAATTAAAAAGCCTTTTTAATTTGATTATCTAGTGGTTTTAGAAAATGTCTCTTTCTTTTCCATTCCAAACCACAAGCCTTGCAGACTTGTTTTCCCTGCAGTGGTAAAGAGCCATAATAATAAAAACATAAACATACTGCTTCTTACAGGCTTTATATGCCAATCAGACAACACCATTGTGATGAGTACTTCCAGCACGGGAAAGGTGGGCCACAATAGGTTTGTGACTGGGTTTCATGATTATTACTCATTTTCTTCCAAGTGACTTACACCTTCAGTATTTAAATGGAGATAGTGGTGTCTAGACTGGGAGTGCTCTGCCAGGGTACGTAATCAACTCCACGTCACCAAAAGCTCCCTGCACGGAAATGTGTGCTGGCAAAGCTGAAATGACTAGGAAAAAACTCTCCAAGAGCAAGAGAAGAGTAAAAAGCACAACATGGCAGTGCATCTGCATCCCTGCGGCCTCCTACCAGAGCTATTTATCCCGAGCCACTGCTCCACATGTCTCTGGCACACGCATGGCTGGGCTCACAGAAGCCCCAAGCTTGGCAATTAATTTCATAATTTATCTGAAAATTACATGCCAAATGACTCAGGTATGTGAGGCGTAACTATCGGGAATCATGGCTAAGCCAGGCTTGGGGAAGGGTGATTCAGAGGAGTCCTGCACAACCAGCCAAGTTTTAGTCTGTATCCCATTTTCCTATTTTGATTGAGCACAAAATACATCCTTTAGTTATCCTGGTAAAAGTCTTATTGAGATAAATATTTCCTATACACTCCATATGGGTGTAAGATACTTTCTGTAAACATTTTTATCTGCACTGAAGAGTTGTAACAGCATAGTAACATGTAAAAATGTAACATCCCAACACTAACAAACAAGCTCTTAATTTAAACACAGTCATACTACCAAAATTTCCTTTGCCATGTGACTTTTCCACCTGCAGAACAACTTTTGGGTACCCAAAATCATCTCTGCAGACAAGCTTTTGGTTCACACTGGCAGGAGGCTGAAAAGTTTTACAGTTGAGATGGAGCAGCCTCTATACACACACTAATGATAATAACCAACTGAGCGTACCTCAACTTTAATGTTACCTTATTAGGCTATTAAAAGTAAGTTTTATTGGTCTGTAACTTTTCTCCAAAAATACGTTTACTGTTTTGTGCCATCTCTTCAGAATCTCACAGGCATTTTCCCTCATCTTTCACTTGTATATCCCTATTCTGGTCTCTGTTACTCACTCCTGTAAGTAAAAATGCCACTGCCATCAATTTCAAACGCCATCTGGTTTGAAATCTGGTCAAGCAGAATTAAGCTAATTAAGGCTGAGACTTGTCTGTTCATTCATTGCTGTGCTACAGAATCTATTTCCTTCCATAACACTATGCTTCAAAATAGAAAGTGTCACTTTAAAATATATCTATTGCCTGTTTGGCCGCAGAGATAATTGATTTCAAATTGTGCTATGATTTGCCTAGTACCAGCATGAAAAAAAGCTATGAGTTGTGAACTGTCCCATTCATATCCTAAGGATATTCCCAACCCTTTCTTCACTGACTGTTTCGGCAGAAACACCTAGCTTATGTGCTTTATTCTCAACTCAAATTTGCCTATTATGCCACAAACATATTAAAAGAACCTGATATTAAACCAAACAAAAGTCCAAGAATTGTTATAAGAGTTTAACATGGGTACCAAAGAATTACATGGGATTACCCAGTAATTAGGATTACTACATTAATCCTGAAGCAACAGGAAAAACTAGCGATACTCACTGTACCTGTTACAGTACAGGGAGAGGAGAGTTAAGCACAACAGTGACTTGCTCAGAACAATATCCTAGGCCAGCAGAAGACCTGGGAACAAACTCAAGGCTTTTGAGGTCTCAGTTAAGTAGTCTAATCAATATACCTAATAATTATGGCAGAATACAGACCTCTGGAAGTAACCTCATGGTTAGTTTACAGGTCTCAGCCTTGTCATCAAACTTACTATTACCTCTTTGATCTAAAGACTGAAATTTTAAAGTCTCAACCTGTCAAGCCTTATACATGAAGTAACAGATTTAGAGAACTGAGTTTTGCACCCTATTTCTTCCCCACCCGAAGAGGGGCATCAAATGCCACATGGTCCCTCCCTGGACCATGTATGAGAGCTCTGATCCAGGGATGGCACACAGCTGCTCCAAAAGAAGAGCTGGCACTGGGCAGGACTTCATGCCCTAGCTGCTACCTGCTGCCAGCAAACTCCCCTGCTCTCCCCTCTCAACACGGCTCTCATTTGGGCTGGTGACTCAATGCACAAGATCCCTCTTCCCCGGGATTACATGTGAAGTAATAGGGCTCTTTCTCACACATGGGAAAAAAACTGAGGAGTCTAAGAATATCCACAGGAGTACGGTTTAGTTTTTCATAGGAGAAGGGTAATTGCTTGGGATCCAGAACTCACTTGAGGTTGTGGCTTGCGCACAGCCCAGAATGATGAGTACCTTTTCTAAAAAGAGCCTGCAAAAACATCTAAATTCAGGCCACATAGTCCTGGTTTAGGCTCTCCACCACTCCCATGGCAGGCTTTGCTACCTTGCAATAGCATTGCCTGGCCTAGATTACAAACCAGCTGTGCCAGAGGGGACATACATGAGATTTTGCCCTGCATAAATCTGATGCACAGCTGCTCTTAGCTCCAGACATGCCAGAGGGACCCAAAACAGCCAGTAAACCTGGCCTTCCTTATGCTTCTCACAGACTGAAGAAAATTCACCCTCCAATGGGGTTTCATTATGTGGGTGGTACAAGCTTCATTCAGAACTGAAAGGACACTGGCCTGAAAGTCATTTTTAGCACAGGTGTCAGTGGTACTTTCTTATGATCTAGAAGAGGTGGGATGGCAACAGAACAGCTCTTAAATGGCTTTTTTATGTCCTGTATTTTAACACATTAAATCTGGCATTCTTGGTAGCATAAAGCAAGGCTTTAATTTTATTGTACAGCATTTTACTGAGCTGCCTGTTAGTGAAGGCTTATGTGATCAGGATGATCTCTCTTCTGTTTCCACAGAACTCAAGTTCTATGTGGGAGCACCCGTAACAGACACATCCACGACATTCACTCAGTAGCAAGACTGTTTTGATGAGCACGTTTCCCCACCTTCTCCAAAGTATGCAAAATGTCAGCTCTCTTACACACAGCTCTGAACACCCAACTTTCCAGGAATTTGCCAAGTTTCTCACACAGGCTAATAAACACCTTTGTGGGGTGCATCTCATTCTCATTTGGACCAGTCATCTATTACCAGCTTTTGCCAATTAGGCGGTTTGCAAGGCTAAAAGAACAAAAACCAAACATAAACAACCTCCTCCCTCAAAACAATTGATGCATAGCTTGACTCGCTCCGTATTACACACACACACACTTGGGTTTTTTTGAATAACCACTTTAATGTGGGAATAATGTTTATTCAGATCTGTTTTAAGATGCTGTTTTGTTAAAGTATATTTGTAATTGCAAGGCTGTAAACAAATTAGAGGCTTTCTCATTCCTAAAATCCAGTCTTACTGTGGTGAAGCTGCCAGTAATAACTATAATTTATTTTAGAAAACAGCACGTTCTGACTGGGCTAGAAAACAAAGCCTACTTGCTCTTAAAAATAACTTCCTTTGAACTACCTCTCCCCTGCTTCAAGAGTTCTGATTGAATCTCCTTTTTCCCACAGCACTGGTCCAAGATGCAGAAGAGACCTCACAGCAACAGGAGCCACTGCCACCATCCCTGCTCCTGTGGGGCACCCCTCTTCCTGGTCCTGCTCCTTTCCCAGGGTGACACTTGCTGTACCCACACTGGAAATGAGCAGGGCCTCTTAATTATACATGTATGCAGCTCAATTTCACTGTCTCACAAACATATGGACTTGAGAAAATAGGAAAGCAGAAAATTCAGTTCAGGTTGTTTAAGTAACAGCTTGCTTTGAGGGACAACCAGAATCTATCTGTTTCCTCAGAATCCTGGATTCCAATAAGAAGAATCTCATTTGTCAGCTCTAAAGCACAATAACTACACACACATTAATAAAGTTTTGGGCTTGTGCTTGGGTTTTTTTTTGTCACTGTGGAATCCAAGTTTGATTTATTCTGAACACCCATTGCTTTCTTTTATGCAGCAATCTTCCCCATTCATATTATCTGAGGAAACTTGGCTAAAAGCCTTTTCTAGATTAGCTGCACTCTTTTTATTTAAACTTCTGAAATTTTTAGCATTTTTTCAGCTAAGTCACCTCATACAAGTCAAATTATCATTACTCCTTTTTGTTGTCGAGGAGTAGTAAAAAGTCACAACCTCCTTGCTGTGACCCTTGCACTGCTGTGTGCTGTTGCACAGGGAGAGCACCATGCACCCCAGGGACCTGGCAGGGCTTGCTGGGCTCAAGAGGGGACCAGCTGGGCAGGCTCTGGTGAAAATCAGGGCTTGCTCAGCCCAGGTCTTAGGCAACTAGAAAGCACCAAGGCTAGCCAGGCAGGCTGATAAACTTGATAGAGCAGGACAGAAACTGCTCTGCAGAACAGTCCAAGAAGGAAAGATGGGCAAGACAGACCAGAAGGAAGGCACCAGGCCTAGGAGAACTAAAGAATGGACAGGTGGGTGGGTACAAGAGAAGTGAATGCAAGCTGTGGGGAGGCAACATCTTTAGCCAAGCTAAAGAGAGTGGAAAAGCCTAGAAAAGCAACAGTGGGTTGCTATGAAGGACAAAGGGAAAGATGAAAGAGAAGCAATATTTAGAGGAAAGCAAATAAGGAGTTGCTCAGGAGGGGAGTGGCTAAAGTGAGGAGGGATGAATGCAGAAGAGAAGACACCACAGAAGTGGAAGAAAAATAGATACAAGTGAAAGATGCAATGAGATAAGGGTGACATGAATTGGATTAGATGGATATAAGGAAAAACTTAAGAAAGGCAGAGTGAAAGCTAAATGGAACCTACAGCAAAACTGTAGCTGTACACATTTTTGTAAGATATTTTTGGTATTCCAGCAATCCAGGCCTGACACATGCATGCTGTTCTAGTATAGAATACTAGATACACCCTGGACACTTACTGAGGTTAGTATTAGGTTTTCCAAAGGAAAAATTTTAATAAAATAAAATATTCAGAAAACTGCTGCTGACACTATCACACTTTCACTAAATCACCTTGTCCTACCAAGCCCACTCTTCCCTGGCCCTATTAGCAAAACCAGTTATCCACTGTGAATTTGCCCAACTACAGATCTCAGGATAAGCTGCTATAAATAATGTAACTAGTCACTTTTTAATTCCAAAGAGAGTTGTAAAAAAGGCATTATACCTCCAACAAGCCCATTTTCCTTTGTCGTCTCCATTTTGACAGTGGATTGATTAGATGCCTTCATCTTTGAGGTATTAATGGATTCCAGGAGGGACACAAACTCTAGAAAGTTAGACTCATTAGGCACTTGTCCTTCTTTAGCTTCCAGATCTGACTTAGAAGTTGGTAAGGTCTTTTCTTTGTCAGATACCTCCATGAAATTCTTACTTAAAAGCACATCCGTTCCACTGTCTACACTTAGCACTCGCATGTGCCTCTTTTCATGAGCAGTTCTACAGGACTGCGGGTCTAGGTTCTGCAGGTCTTCCTTAGAAGTTAAATCCACAGTCTGGACATTTTCAGAAGCATTCTCCCGACTTGGATCTGAACAAGTGTTAGTTTCTAAAGGACTATTTGCTGGATTGCTGTGTTCCTTTACTGCATCACCCGATTCATAGCCAGAGCACTGGTTGGACAACAGCTCTGCCTTTAAAGCTTGTGGAGTTCTTTCACTTTCACTAACTTCTGGGAAAGCCTTACCTTTACTGTCATCAGACAGGTCAAAAGTGATAACAGGGATTCTGAGCTGTTCATTAGTTTGCTGATTTGGCCAACCCGCCGTAACTATACCAGACTCAGGGGCTGAGCTCGTTCTCTCAGTTCCCAGAGCCTTTAGGTGGACACAGCCTGACATGTCTCTGAGGGTGGTGTTTGGTGTAGTACTCATTGTGATGACAATTTTAATGGGCTCACATAGCTGGTCTCCAGGAAGAGAGTTGTCCACAACTGCAACAGCAGTCTCACTGTCTGAGCAATCAAGGTCCTCATGGATATTACTGCCATTCCAAGAACTTTCCATGTGCTCACGATCTTTGGTTGCAATGGCATTACACTGTGGGCAGTAACTGGTAAAGCCTGTCTGTGGTGATACATCAGGCAGTTTCTCTCTTTTATAGCTTTTAGGATTACTCAAATGGTCTGAAAGAACTGAATTTTCACTGTCCCATGGCTCTGAAGAAACTCCAGTCCTCAAAATATCACCTTGCGATGAAGAAATATTGGAGAAGTTTTTAGCTACATCCCTGTCCACAATAATATCTTGGGATCCACGCTGTCCATATGGCTGTCCATCTCCTCCTTCTTCATGTATTCCATTACTAGAAAGTGTTTCCATAGCAGCTGGTTTTGTCGCTACTGGTGATGTGGTGGCACCTGAAGCAGAGGCTGTAGAAACAGGTAATATATCTGTTTTGACACAGGGTGAGGTAGATGAAGCTGGTTGTGCTGCCTGATCTTCTAATACTGTAACACCTAATAAAAAAATATATGGGAGTTAGGTCTCACAAACATGAACACTGTGCATTACTGAAGTACGATTTTTAGCTAGCAGAATCTGACCCAGAGCAGAGCAAAGGAAGCACAGATGATGCAGCTGATTAAAACAGCTCCTAAGCAAGCATCTTTTATGTTAGCTACACGACATAATCCATTGTGTAGCTATATAATATGACATATTATAATAGCAAGCTGGAATCCTTCCATCTCAGGACAGGTATAGCAGCATGTCTATTTAATTTAAATAATCAAAATAGCTCAAGAAACAGCTAATATTAAAACGAAAATGTTTTACAGAATTATCCCCATTTAGAGGGAGATGAAAGAAAGAATAAGCCAGTGCAGCAGAAGTTTGTTGCATCATTTTGTGCCATTCTTAAATGGTCCCATAGGATAAGGTGATCAACCTTAACAAAAAGGAAATATATTGAAACTTCTCAAGCACTGGAACTGTAGGCAAAGCAAGGTGTGCTGAATTATACACTACAGAGCTAAAGCTCAACGATCACAAGAGGAGTCTAAAATAAGAAGATATATAAGAGCTTTAAGATGTGATCTGATCTCATTGGCTTCTGGGTTTAATGCTTTGCAGAGGCACAGAGCTTCCCAACGATGAATGGGGAAGGCTCTTTCATCTATCTCTCTATGCCAAAATGGGGAGAACTACTTGCACGCTCACCAAAAGGCTGCATCCCAAACAGCTTGGCTGCCAGCTAAGAAAGCTTAGTCTGTTAGAATTCTCTTGAGATTCTGTTCTCTCAAGCTTTTCTATTCAGCTACTAATACAACACACAATGGAACCTGCTGTGGGTCCTCTGTGTCTTTTTTTTTTTTTTTGCAGCAAGCAATGATTAAACAAAAGTTTAAAGGGATTTATAAAGCCTTTAAGATACCTCTGAGATCTTCAATAGTTTCCCGTGTTGGCAGCTCCTAAAAATAAAAAGGAACACACAAAATTAGCACAGGCATTTATTAAATTATGTTGGAAAACACATCTATCAAAGCAATAGCTACCTAATCAAAGGTTAATTACAGAATTGGTAAGTTGCTTAACATCACAGAAATTTGGACCCGTACCTTGCATTAAATGCAAGGGGTGGGTGAGAGAGATGGTTGTAGAACAGTCATACTCCAAATTGCATCACTGCAATTGTGTGTGATGCTTGGGGAGAGGGGAAACAAGATTTTTTTAAAAAACATTTTGCACTGCCTAATCCAGATTTTTTTTCTGTTTTCAACCATTAAGGAATGCAATGTTCTGTTCCATGTTTCCAGCTATGTGTTTCCAAAAGACTAAAATGCAGTTTGGTCTCCAGCAATTGGTAACAATTTCTCAGTGGAAAACTAGAGGACAGAGCCATTAGATTAACTTAGAATCATTTATATTGCAAGGAAGTTTGAGTTCATTTAGTACATACCCCTCTGCCATACACATACACTCAAAGCAGGTACAGTTAGAGCAGGTTGCTCAGGCCATCTCCAGCAGAGCTTTGAATACCTCCAAAGATGGAGATTTCACAACCTCTCTGGACAATCTCTTCCAGTATTTGACCACCCTCTTGGTAGGGAAAAAAAAAAAAAAAAAAACCAAAACCCAACCATGCACAAAAAATATTAAATCTAATTGATCTAATTGGAGCTTTCACAGCTGCAAGTTGCAGCCACTGCATTTTATTCTGTCACTGGGCACCTCTGAGAGTGCTCAATCTTCTCTGCATCTTACCATTATGAAGCTCTTTTAGCCTTAATAAAGATTTCAGCCTTATAAAGGCTAAAACACCCCACCTGCCTGTCCTGAAACATCACGTACCTCATTCCTCAATGACCCTGATGGCCTCTGCTGAATTCTCATCAGCAAGTCAATGCCTGTGGGAACTCACTGGGGAGCTCAAAACTAGCACAATACTCAGAGAAATACTTTGGGAATCTAAAATCAAAAGCATAAGTGCATAACTATAAAAAAAGTTCTTGGGAAAAGTTAATGTGGCTCTTTTCTGGCTGACAGGCACCAAAACCAAAAGGAAATAATAATTATCTCCTAAAATTTCATGGTGCTATTCTGGCAGCAAGAACAGGACTAGGTTTGACAAGACTCAGCCTACATGTTTGGAAGCCCAAGAAGAAATGGGTTTGCAGAATGGACAAATACCAGAATACTGGGGAATGGGACAGAAAAAAAGGGAAAAAATAATTTATTTCATAAAAGAAAAATACTAATAAAATAAAATTATCAATGTCTGTGAATCATACAGATGCTACGAAAAGGTAAAAACACTCCAGGAAATGAGGACATAGTTCTGATTCAGAACAGGAGTTGCAGTAAATAGGGACACAGGATGGGGGTGGAGGGATATGAAGACAGAATGAAGTATCAAGTTGCTACTTATTTAGAGATCACTAACCATCCTTTGCACTGACTGAGGCAGGAGTCCTGTAGAAAAAAATAGCATGGGATCACATAATTAAAGATTTTATCACAGTATACATGGGGAGTAATTTAAGATTACACAGACAGCGTTATCCTGTTTCTTAATTTTTGAATACCTGAATTTTTCAGCCTTCTTATTGTTCCTTCCTATTTTTCTTTTAATAACATCTACATACATCCCTTTCATCACCTCATATACTATTAATTTAGAAAACATGGCCAATGGCATGGAATGCACATACATGTATTTTTATATATGTCTGGTAGACATCTCCTAGATTTAACTAAAGGCGGTTTATGCTTTGTTTAAATACTCAAGAGATGTTAGGTTAATTTTCTAACCATAAGTCCAGTTACAAAAAACCAAACTATTAATGCTACAGGAGCAGATCCTTTCTGAGGCAATGAGAGGTTGCTCTGATTCTATTAGTCTCTCCTTTCTCTCAAAGCAGCCATGAAAACTAGCTGCTCTTGGCAAGATTTAGTAAGGCCACTTGGTTTCTACAGAGCAGACAGACCTGTCTTAAGACGTCCAGAATTACATATACCAGTTTCAGCTTTGTAAACCAGACCTTTAGGCCAAGGCTGACTGACAGCAGTGATACACACAGTGGGATGCACGGAACGACCCTTCCTCCTCAAGGCAGACCTACGCTTCAAGTGAGCAGTAAATGGCAATACAGAACTCCGCGTGATAAGCTGGAGCAAGCAGATAAGCAGGACTGCATGAAATGAGGACACTATTACAGAAAACTGTGTACTAACCATTCCTCCAGGTGAGTTCTCCAAGTCCACAGCCTGTACCCTTGAACTATCATGAATTGTTTGGGTAGAGTCATCTTGGTTGGTCTCACTGATGACACCATTATCCCTGCTGTTATTACTGGAAAGGAAGCAAATGAAAAATAATGCAATGCTTTTTACCACAGAGGATCACAATGTCTTTGGGAAGAAGCTGAGGAATAGTAACAGAATAGAAAAAAAGTAACACAGCACAGTGAAGTGACAGCGTGTTTTTCCCCCTCCAATGCACAGGGCTGAAAAATATTGTAGCCCCTTTTTGCATCTCCTTCCTCACCAAGATAATCTTATAAAACTAAATTAAAAAAAAAAATCCCCCAATATAAAATAGCGCTGGTGTCTTAGGAAGTAGAATATTGCTGTAAGAAATACAATGCCATCTGTTCAACCCCCTGATGTGTACATAATTTCATTTAACCTGCTTGAATTTGGGCTTTTTAGTTTGTGAGGTTGTGTTTTTTCCCCAAACACTTATTTTTAAAACCCTACAGCTGTATATAAGCTGTAAAATTATTTATCTGAAGGTATCACCTTTCCACAATTTTATTATGGTTAGATGGCTTCAAAAAAGCTGGTTCAACCTCCAAACTACAAGGGCCTGTCTAAAAACTTCTGGTATCCATACTAAGTTCATTATTTTCTGATCAGGTACTGAATAATGTACTGTTATGCCTAGGACCTCCTAGAAGAATAGTTATGTGATTTAACAAGCAAGCTTTAAGAGATTCTACCTCTACTTTTTAGCCAAAATAAAGGCAGTATAATGAAAGTTTGCATTCATTTCACTAGCCAGTGAACAGGTAAACACTGAAGTTCTTGTTTAAATTTGAGCCAGCCTAGAACAACTGATGAGCCTCTTAAATAGGTATATCCAACATAGGAAATAGCATTGTGGACTGGTGAGAGCTAAAGAGGACTAGAGCCTGAAATCCATCAGCCAATCCAAAATAAAAACCTTGTATGGTTAGTGACACACGTAAGAGGCATTTCTCAAGAGTCAGATGCAAGTAGACCTTGCCACTCCCAGTGATGTTGCTACCAGGAGAGCAGCACAAACATGCATGTGTAAAGACAGAAGCATAGTAGGTATACAAACAACCTTAATACTACTTAGCTTGCACAGAACTAGCAGTAGCAACTGTGAATGCACCAAAAAATACTCAAAGTTCTTGTGTACAGGGCTCTCTTAATGAAGCTTGACTGGTAGTTGTAGCAAGCCAATTTGGTTTAAGCTTTTTTTGGGCTTTTCTACACTGCCATCACTATTAGATGTACCTATTCCAGCATTTTTCACATCTCTCATAACACCCAGGAACACTGGAAGCTACTTGGCATTTTCACTTGTTTGTATGACTCAAGGTTGAAAAACCAGTAAGAGAGGTCTCCATTTATACCAAAAAGTGTACCGAATATTCTACCTATACACAAATCTGGAAAATGTCAGCACTAGTCCTTAGCCCAACACCACTTTTACTTTTAATAGCATCTCGACCTGGAAGCAGCCTTATTGACTTTGATTATTTGCAGCAAAGACATAGTACCTGGATCCTCAGCTGAGAGGCTGCAAATACTATCAAATGCTCCTGAGAAATAAATGTGGTTCTAGCTTTCTTCAAGAACAGGACCATAAAAATATCATAGGCAGTCACAATAAAACATAAGGGGGGAAAAGTGACTTACACATCTAGATTTGACCTGAGAAGGAAGTTACTGTAAGCACACAAAGGCAACATGAGCTCAGGCTTCCAGAGCTGTGATAGTAAAGCACTTTCTTTGCCAATGGGTACACACCACTTCCTCTCCTCCACTCTTCCCAGCAGATAAGCACAGTAGGAAGAGGAAAGATCAAGCATTTAAGGCTTCCCCAGAAAACTTGGGAGAAGTTTTCTCCAGGATCTTTTAGCACTTCCCAACTGGATCTCTGCCTTCATCATGCCCAGCGGCTGCCCCACCCTCTGAACCAGGTGCAGCTCTGCCTGCTTCCTTGCAAGCGTGTTGCAGTCACCAAATCTGAAAATGCTAAGCAGGTTTTTAGGAGTGCCATTCCTCACACAACTGTAAGAAGTCTTCCTACAGCCAACAGGCATTTCTGCTGTGCAGTACCACAGAGCAAACTCATCCATTTTACAGAACATACCAGCAATGTGCAATGAAAACCTTACCTATGATCTGAGGAGTGAGCTGTGTTTCCGTTTGGACCTTCTGTATCTTTATGTTGCCGTCCATCTTTTCTTGATAGCTTTTGTTGAATTACTTCACCTTTATCAAACATCAGGTGTAGACGGTAACTGATCACCTTTATTACTGTGAAGAACACCGTCACCAAGCTGCAGTATGCAAACACCGTAACTGAGTTTGCTGGAAAAGCCTACAGAAAGAAATAATAAAGACACAATCATAACAGTTTATTTTGAGAAGATGCCATTAAGTTTTTTTTAAAGTAATTATTCCTTATTGTCTCATAGCTGTACCTCTATTGAGTTTTACAACAAGAAGCAGATTCATTTTCATACAGAATAGTTGAGGTCTGCTCACAAAAAAGGTCTTTTCAAATTTCAAACCACTTCACAAGTTTTATTCTTCTTTTGATTAGCTGTGGAGATCGCTTTATTTCCTAACAAAGTCATTGCAATCTCACAACTGACAAACATTATAAAACCTCTTAAAATACTGCATTCCCAGGATAATGCAGCTGCAGCCTTTCCTAAATGAGTAACTGATAAAAACGCAGACACAAAATGAAACATTATGAACAGGAAACTAATTTTGAAAAATTCTGCCATCTTATCCTGCTTCTCAGATATGATTTAACAGTAAAAGGCTGTAATTTGATCTCCTTTTTTTAACACCTCAAAACGTGTTCCGAAGTATCTTTACCACTGAGGAATTTTAAATAATTAATCAGGACTAGTCAAAGCAAAAGAATAAAATGCATTTGGAGAGGCGGACTCTTTGAATTCTTTTAATAAAGTCCATTGTTGTTAATTTGCAGCTGTCTTTGATCTGTTTGTTGATCTGTGATGAGCACCATATTTCTTAGTTATTAAAATTAATTACAGTTCAACTATAGTCTGTAAAGTTCTTTCACAGAAATGACATACTAACAACATTCTTCTATGTAAATACTTCCTTACAGTACAGGGCAAATCATAACAACAGACATTTGGTAGTTACAACTGAAGGCCAAAGCCTTTATCATTATACATACAGAACACCCTTATGTATTGTGGTCATGCAGTTGCAGTCTCACTATGAGTTTAATCTCTCCTCAGGTTTTTGGTTTTATAAACAGACCATTACTATATTCCTGCACAATTTGTAGTGCAGGTGGAAGGGAGAAGAAGAAAGATTTTCAATGCTGAAGATTTCCTAAAGCCTACTGAAGCAAGAATGGTCTTTACTTTGGGCCTAAATGTGTCATTTTGAGTATCAGCACTTCAAGTAAAGGAGCATTTGAATGTAAAAGATTAGAACTCTTTTCAGGTTCATAAATAAACCACACTGACCACACAGGTGAAGGGAAGGGAAGAAGGCACACTTACTTCATCTCTGAAACAAGTCACCGCATTTATCTTGATGTTGAAATGAGTATGTTGAATCATTTCTGTGTTATTACAAGCAAGTGGATTGCTATTCTGCTGCTGCTTTTGGCTGAGACTTCATACCTTCACAATGTACATGTGAAAGTTTTCAGGCAAATCCTTTTTTATGACTATTCTGATTCATATGCAAAGAATCTATTGCACAAAAGTGGAGAAGCTATTTAGCATGTAGGTACTACTAACAATCCTTGATAAAACAGACACTACTTTCTACAAGTTGAGGCTTAGTTTTTTAAGAGTAGCTCATGGCACTATGTATATACCAACACTAAGCATACCCTTCAGTTATTTAGCAAATCTGGGCCAAAAAGATCAGTTTGCAAGGCACCATGCTCTCAGGGTATGAGGTTTGGAGGATGAGGGTGAAGAATTCTGGTTTATGACTAAAGTGTTTACAAAACATAAGTTTAAAATGGCTTGTTTCACGAAGAATGATAGCCCATTATCTATAATGAGTTGTTCAAAGGAGAGATTTTTTCTCTTTAACTACACACTAAAAAGCACAGGCCAAGCACTCATTATTAAATAACAACTCAGAATAAGCCACTACAAAATAAGTGCTCTATAGGTGACATTCACAAAGCTTAATAAATATTATATGATTAATGTCAAGAGGGCACAACAAAAATAGACTCTCAGTACTGCAGTCTAAGCATGCATACAGCTCACTACAAGAGACAATCAAAGGAAGCTCCTAGATTTCTAAGTGGAAAAGAGGGCCAGTTTAAGCAACCACTGAGTGCTGCATGTCTTCACCCCTGACTTGTGACTGGATCTGCTGGAAAGCTGGGCCCTCAGCCTGCCCTTGGTTTCCTTGCCCACATGCCCAGGGTACATAGCGCTGCCCCCATGTACGTGCCGTGTATGCTCACAGTCCCAAGCTTGCCTATGTATAAGGCGGCCAATGAATCCTTAATATTCTGAATCTTGGGGCAAGCTAAGTAGTACAAGCCAGCATGTTGGTCCCTGCCCACACGAGTGATTAGGAGAAAGATGAAGCCAAGAATGGAAAGCCCTCAATTTTCCAAATCAGGCCTCTTGCATAAGGATGCAAGTGTCAGATGACTGCAGTTGGTGTTCACAGGTATGTATAGGTGAAAGCTATCAAATCTGCTTGAGCTAAGGAGGAATTAAGTTATAGACCACTAAGGAATTGTATGATAAATTCACTTTTGATGTACTATAGTTATAATTAGCCTGGTTTCCTATGGAAACGAGGTTTTATAATCACACCATGTGCCTGTGTACTCGTGATGTCTTTCCATTCCCTCTAATGAATAACTTTGTAATTGTTCAGCTACTTTCAACTGACTTTGAGAGAATACACTCCACTGGGACAAGATCAGAGCAGCACACCTCATGAACCCATTCAGCCCTCTGACCTTTTGAATGCCACCCCAGTGAAACAAAAATCTTCAACTGAGCTGACATCTTATTAGAAGCTACAAAAAAAACATCCACAAATTCACTGGAGAGTAAGCTTCATGACATCCCACCACAGATTTCTGTGGAAGCTGTGCTCCAGCTTTCTTTGCTCTTGCCCGATTAAAAACTCTGCCATAACGTCCTTTGTTTCCCAATAACTTCTGTTATACCACCTACCAGAACAGCATGGGGTCACAGGGAAAAAAGCAGGCTGGTGCTTTCCAAATGTGCCCTTACTATTGGAAATGCAAGAGAGTTGACTTGCCCATAGAGGAAAGGGCATACTTGGGGCTCGTGCCAGCCCAGAGATTGCTCCCAGAGGAATGTCTAAATTCTTCACATGTCTACTAATATTATTTGAGTATCACAAAGGCAGAGGAGTATATACTTGCTAATATAAAGGTGTGTAACTGTTAAACAAAATACCACACCCCTTGTAAATTGGACAGAATTATTAAAGTCAATTAGACCCAGATGTATCCCACCTGATGCTTAAGCATCTGAGGCATCTAGAGCAAGACAGTGCTGCACCTGGGCATCACTACCTTCCTGTGATACAGAACACAGATGAGGGAACTTCCAGATAAATATTCAGTTACTACCATAAAGCTTGCAGAAGTATCAGGGAGATTCAATATTAGAGCCAAAGAGAAGTTTTTTTGTTCTAAACTTGGCTGAATTGATAACCAAGAGATGTCCATCACACACCATGGGAAAACAGGTAGCAAATAAAAATCCAGAGGTGTCCACTCAGTTACAAACGTGCATCCTACTACTCAATAAATACAGTAACTGGAGTGTAGCTTACCTCTCCCTTGTAGAGATATATGTATCCCTACTTTTACAGAGGGTTAAATGGGGTAAAGCATGGCCAAATGGGACTAGAAGCAGCCAACACACTGTAAGTTTTATTGCAATTTACCTCCAAGTTATTTATGTGCCCACACCCTTATACTGCCAGACTGTGCTTCTCCTATCACAGCATGACTAGAAGATCTAATACATAAGAACTAACAACCCTGTAACTTCAAGGGCTTCCTGTCTAACAAGAGGCAGAAGAAACGCTCACTAAGCTGTTGTGGGCACTCACTGAAATGTGGACACGTATTCTCTTGTGGCTTGTAAAATAAGCTACAGTATAAGCATTGCCGAAGTGGCATGTCTGCATCACTAGTGTATCACTGGGGCTGAATTCAGCCCAGCAGCTTTGTATAATAATTACCATTCTTTTCATGCACAAAATTATCATTCTTTTCATGCAAAAAATTTTCTCCTGGAAGGCATGCTAAGGCACATGAAAATCAGCAAGGTGCTTGGTGACAGCCAGCATGGCTTCACTAAGGGGAAATCCTGCCTGACCAATTTGGTGGCCTTCTATGAGGGGGCTACAGAACTGATGGACAGGGGTAGAGCAGCTGATGTAATCTACCTGGACTTATGCAAAGCATTTAACACTGTCCCACACAACATCCTTGTCTCTAAATTGGAGAGACATCAATTTGATGGGTGGACCACTCAGTGGATAAAGAACTGGCTAGATGGCCGCACACAAAGAGTTGTGGTCAATGGCTCGATGTTCGGCTGGAGACCAGTAACGAGTGGTGTCCCTCAGGGATCAGTGTTGGGACCGGTCTTGTTCAACATCTTTGTCGCTGACATGGACAGTGGGATTGAGTGCGCCCTCAGCAAGTTTGCCTATGACACCAAGCTGTTGGTTCGGTTGATGCACTGGAGGGAAGGAATGCTATCCAGAGGGACCTTGACACGCTTGTGAGGTGGGCTGATGCCACCCTTATGAAGTTTACCCATGCCAAGTGCAAGGTCGTACACCTGGGTCAAAGCAATGCCAGGCACAGCTACAGGTTGGGCAGAGAAGAGATTCAGAGCAGCCCTGGGGAGAAGGACTTGGAGGTGTTGGTTGACAAGAAACTGAACTTGATCCAGCTTCAATGTGTGCTTGAAGCCCAGAAGGCCAACCATATCCTGGGCTGCATCAAAAGAAGCGTGACCAGCAGGTCAAAGGAGGTGATCCTACCCCTCTACTCTGCTCTTGTGAGACCTCACTTGAAGTATTGCGTGCAGTTCTGGTGTCCTCAACATAAAGAGGACATGGAACTGTTGGAACAAGTCCAGAGGAGGGCCACAAGGATGATCAGGGGACTGGAGCACCTCCTGTATGAAGACAGGCTGAGAAAGTTGGGGCTGTTCAGCCTGGAGAAGAGAAGGCTGCATGGAGACCTCATAGCAGCCTTCCAGTATCTGAAGGGGAGCTATAGGGATGCTGGGGAGGGACTCTTCATTAGGGACTGGAGTGATACGACAAGGGGTAATGGGTTAAAACTTTAACAGGGGAAGTTTAGATTGGATATAAGGAAGAAGTTCTTTACTGTAAGGGTGGTGAGGCACTGGAATGGGTTGCCCAGGGAGGTTGTGAATGCTCCATCCCTGGCAGTGCTGAAGGCCAGGTTGGACAAAGCCTTGGGTGGCATGGTTTAGTGTGAGGTGTCCCTCCCCATGGCGGGGGGTTTGGAACTAGATGATCTTAAGGTCCTTTCCAACCCTAATTATTCTATGACTCTGTGATTCTAAAACACTTGGGAACCCTAGACTGTTTGGTGGAATAAGATATTTAATTCTTAATCTCTTATGAGAATTGTCATGGCAAAGTTAGAAGAGATCTCACTACAATTTTGAAAGTTGATTTTAACAGTAGTGATGTTCCAAGTAATATCCCATTTACATTTTAAATCATATATTTCGTACTACAAAGGGTAAATGATTAAGAAAGGGAAGAGATGAAAACAGATCTGCCTTTTCAGGGGTGGGTAAGCTAATAAAGGAACCATTAGTACCAAAGCAAGCTATGCTGACAAAGCTAGAGAATGAAATCCTCAATCCACACAACAGAAACAAGTTGATACTATAAGCTTCCCCACACTACTGTCAGCACATCTCTGCTGAGCCAGTGTGAAAAATCTAAAAACAGCTGGATCAGTTTTGCCATTTCATTCAAATCAAACTGTTTCAGAGAATTTCTTTGACAGTAGTGTGATTAAGATTATCCCAAGCAAATGAAAATCTTAATATTTTTTTTAAAAACTCTAATTTGTTTTGACTTGCCATTTCAAGAAATATCAGCGACTGCTTTAGTCACTTTAGCCACTGAATCCAAAACTGTTAGTGTCAAGTGGGTAACATAAATATCACCCAACCATTACTGAATATTATAAATAAAATTCCCCAAAGAAAACAGTTAAAAAGAAGGTTCAAGTTTCTAAGTGGCAAGAACATACATCTTGCAAAAAGTTTACAAAGCCCAACCACTTAAAAGCAAGAAAGCAAATACTTAAGGACATCATTCCTCTCAAGCAGCAGCATAATAAATGCATTATTCTTATCAAGAATAAAGAATTCCCAGAGCAGTACATTAGGCTCAAGAACACAAGTCCTTCATTTAACCAAATGATTTGTTAGAAAGTCAGCCACCCTGCAGAAAAGGCAAGTCTGTCTAGACAGGCAAAGATGGAGCCTGAGAGAGTGCTGTAGGTAAGTTAGGTTTCCTCCATTTCCCTTTAAATAATGTCTTTCTGTTTTTCACCTTAGCTCTGACCTACAATCTTTGTACCCAGTGTTCCTTTGTGGAACCTTGCATGCCTCCTTCATGCTATTAGTTCAGAAGTTTCCCACAAGGAAATATATATTCTTTCAGTTACATACTTACATTAGTGAGGGGGGTGGGGGGGAAGGGGAAGCTAACTTTTAACTTTTTTTTTTTTTTTTAGTTTTTGTCACACATACCACTGTGACAATGAAAGCTACAATGCAAGATTCTTGCTGGTTTGCCTAGGAAATAGACCCTATCCATCCCAGGAAAGCATAATGTTACCTGGCTTCATTAACTTCATGAACCATGCTCACAGGAACTCACTGCAATCCATGCCACAAAATACAGTATGCCAGTTGATTTATTAAAAATACAAGACTTGCTTTTCACTGGGATTGCAGAGGGACACATGAACACTCTTTGCTTTTGAAAATCAAGTCAATATCTGACCATGTAGGGTGAAGAGACCTATTTGAAACTCTATCCAACAAGAAAAATTCTACACAACTTAGTTAAGAATTTAGTTGAGTCACTGTGACAACTAAAGGGATTGAATATGGAAATTGCTTCCAACATTATTAAGCTACTGAAAAAACACAGCAATAAATAGATGCAATGATCTAGCAAATGATACTTTTAAACTTTTCTTACACAGTAGGAGAGTTCACAAAAATAGAGCAAAAGTTTCAGATTTTCAAGGATAATAATTTCCAAGTCTATCAAACAACCTCTAGTTACTGCATGTCACAAAAAAAAACATGTGACTCACCAATGACATTCAGCCAGGCATATTAATTACACTGTCTTTGGATTTTTCCATTTATTTACCCTTCTTAGGAGGTTAAGACTGGAGCAGATTTGAAAATAAAACGTCTTTAAAAGGGATTCTTTCTAACGAACGTCCCGGCGGTTATTCAGCACCCGCAGTAGCCAGCACTGCACCTCTCCCCAAGTTACCTTTCCCAACCGCTTCATCTGAGGAAGAGGTCCGGCCCCGACCTATGCGCCCACCCCATCCACCTTCAGACACAAGTCCTCACGTACAGCCCGACATGGCTGGTCTTTAACCCCCCTGGGGTCTGCTTATTCCCTGTCGCACTGCCGCACTCGCAGCTCCCTCCCGCGTCAGGGCCGGGGTCCGCTGAACCTCCCCACTCCCCTCTCGCCTCGCCTTCCCCGCCGCGCCGCGGGCCGGGTCTCACCAGGTGCATGGCCATGGGCAGCGTCAGCAGGAAGAGCCACAGATAGAGGTGGCAGCTGTTGGTGAAGGCGCCCTGCTCCGGGTCGTGGTACCAGCCCCCGGTCAGCGCCGCCCACACGCCCTGTCCCACCAGCCGCGCCGCCGGCGACACCATGGCCGCTCCCCGCCGCCGCCGCCACCGCCGCCGCCCCTCAGCCGCCCTCCGCCGCCGCCATGCCGGGCGCCCGCGGATTCTCCCATGGTGCCCTGCGACGCCGAGCATCCCGCCCGGCCCGGCCCGCCCCACCCCGAGCGCCGCCGCTACCGCTGCCACTGGCCGCCCTCCCCACGGACACGACGCCGCTCTCGACCCCGCCGCGGTGCAGGCGCGCTGCTCCACTGCCGGGCCTGGGGACCGCACCCGGGTGCCGGTAGCGGGCAGCTACGCACGGAGGCCGCAGGGCGGAGAGAGGCAGTGCCGAGACGCTGCGGAGGTGGGGGGCAGTTCTGGCGCGGCGGCGTCCGTCACCGCGGCGTCCCGCCCGGCTGGTTCACAGGTGCAAAAAAAAAGAGCGGTAAAGGCGCAGCAACAGCGTCAACGGTTGGGCTGCGCTCCTGAGCGGTCACACTGCCCCAGCCGCTTTGCTTTTATTGCTAGCTCTTAATTCAGCCTAGTACATCACGGGCTTCTGAGCTTGAGCTCTGACCGGCGCTGGTGACGATCTTTTTATGTTGGTTTGAGCTGTACTTTGGGCACTGAGGCATGGAAAGTCCCTAAAAGCCATTCGTTTTCTTTCGGGAATGTGTTTAGGATAAAACAGTCTGCTTTGTGCTAAGGGATTTCATGGCCGCTGGCAGCAAATTCACAGAGTGAAGGGACACATCAGGGTGTGAAGCAGTGGGGAGTGGAGCTAGAAGATAGAGAGGG
This sequence comes from Pezoporus wallicus, assembly GCF_028554395.1. NCBI lineage: Eukaryota > Metazoa > Chordata > Aves > Psittaciformes > Psittacidae > Pezoporus > Pezoporus wallicus. Next base: position 9,834,808 of record NW_026637663.1, read on the forward strand.
CCAAGGACAAGCTTTGAGCAGGATAGGCCAAAGGCAGTGAAAGATGTGGCATAAAGATACAGGGCATATCCCTGTGGGACACTCCTGAAGCATGAGGTGTAAGGATGGGCCATGAATGCCAGAGCTGATTCCACACAGCACTCCCACCCTCTCACCTGCTACCCTCAGAAAATAGTTGTAAACTTCAATTATACATCTCTCATCAACCCCTTCCAGGGACTTTCAACATGTACAGACTTTCATTGCCATCAGTTTTGCAAAGGATGCATATACAAAACGGAGGCAGCCAAGAAGCTTGAACATCACCAGATCTACGCTACGTTTGTTGCTCCTGACTATGGCTAGTTCCATGGACTCCACACGCCATTCCGGCATGCTTTGTGTGGATTTTTTAGACAATAGTAAGAGACCAAAGATGCTATTAAACAACCATATCTGTGAGCGAATTAAATGCTTCTCTGCTCACTTCCTGCCATTGCAGGCATTGTGGTCATGCTGTATGCTTCTGTTGGCTTAATGGGAGGGATGACACAGCAGGATGGACAAGCAGCTGGGTGAGGGGAGAAAGAGCACCGCTTCCTTCAGCGGTGCAGGCACCCTCCAAATTCTGCGGACCTACAGCCACAGGGCCTGACAAACACTGCTCAGTGCAACCTTGGTAAGCAGCGATCTCTCTTAATGTGTATGAAGGAGGTGCAGTCCCATCAGTGCCTCACTACCTGCTCCTGTAAACACACCTCATCCAAACCTCCCCATTGTCCAGTGGAAATTAGAAAGTTTGTTGTTGCAAATGTAATCACTGAGTCAAGTGCAATAGCAAGAGCAAAATAATATTCTTCTATGTGCAGAGATTAAAAATGTTAATTTTTAGAAACTACTGAAGTTGTTTTCCATACTGGCAAATAAGACAATTTACCTGCACAGCTCCAAAAAAGAAAGATGACTAAATAAAGGTAGAAATGGAAAGCTCTTTCAAAACGTGCTCTCTTCTGAATTTTGGCACTTCCAACAGACGTTATTATTTGGAAGCTCCAGGTAACACAGGCTTCATTGGAGCTGATAGAACATTGCATCTTATTAGGGTGACTTGTCTGCCCACCACTCAAATCTTTCAGCTCTTCCTCATCTCTGGATAACGTTGACACAGAAAATACTTTGGTGTAAAGGTACTTGCAGGAATGAAGGGTTCCTGTGGTTCCAGTCCCGGATACATGTGCTGGGCACAGGGCAGATGCACAGTCCACTCTATACGGTTGCAGGAGTGCCAAAGATGCGGCCCGTTTTCTCTCTCTCTGTGCCAGTGATGGGCCGAGCCGAAAGCTTCGCCGGCGGTGTGCTGCTCTTCCCAGCGGTGACTCCACTAGGTGGTGCCACCAGAAAAGTGACGGCGCTCCCTGGGGTTGCCCGTGACGCGGTTCCCATCATTACAACTCTAGGAGCAGCAATTACACCCAGATCCGAGCGTGCTGGATGCTGAAGAAACACTGAACCAAGAAGAACCCGAGCGCAGCAATTGCTAGTAAACAATAGCACTGCAGAGAGCGAATTTTGGAATAATAGTCCTAAAGAAATATTTAAACTGTTCACTGTACTGCAACCAATACCTTGTCTGACCTAAAACATTCCATACTTAATTAGTTCCTGCAGATTCTTCTAGATAACAGATCAAGTTCCAGGTGGAATTTGTGTGGTAGCTCGCTTGTATTACAACACACTGTATGGCTTTTATAATAAGGCAAATATGCAGATAAGGAAAAGGCTTGTAATTACCTCTCTGAATAGCTGCAAGGCAATCTCTTATATTAAAGAAAATGGGAAAAGACTGGATAGACATGCTGGTTCTGTATTCTTTCGTTTTGGTAGCATGGTTCAGTAAGTCATTTTCTGTGTAATTTTTCTGCATGTATAACTATAAACATGGTTTAGACTGTGGGATAAACAAGAATTTATGATTTCTGATACTGTAATTTTATTTTTTTAAGTTACTGTCTTTATTTTGCAACCTTAGTCCTGTGATACACAGCTGCCAGTTTTGTATTTACATAGGGATGCACAGTGCTCTGGATGTGGGTTTTCGTACAAGAACTCACCATTCACCACGCTGGTTTACTTTGCCTGGCAGTGTGGTTTGACACCTTCCCCATGCTTTTCCTACCCACCCATGGGCTTCCGCTGGCAGCAGCCATGTCCAGAACCGCAGGTGCTGCCGCACAAAGTGATCAGCTCTGAAGATGAAAACCCATCCTTTTCCGCTTCGAGCCATGCTTCCTACAGCGCTGACAAGAGGAGGGTACATCCCAGCCCACCCACTGCCCTCTAACCTCCAACGAAACGACTACTGTAGTTTAGGAAATGATGCATTTTTTCCACCTAAAACCAGGAAAATCTTTATCCAGAAATAGCATATACACAGCACTTTCTATTTCCAGACAACCTCTTAACTGTGTTGGATCCTTTTAGTCTGTGTGTGGATGGGGAACCAGGCATGGGGGAGAGTCCATGAGCAGTGAAGGTGGGTGGGAAGAGGAAACACGGACTGAGGAAGTGTGTTTTCTTCAGAAACTACTGTTGTTTTTTTTTTCTGGTAAAGCCTCAGGACCGCACAGGGAAGGAGAGGGGAAGCTGCCGCTGAAGGCGAGGTCCAACCCTTGACCTGCTCTGCTGCTCCCGCGGGACAAAGCAGGCTGGGCCCGGCGCCTGAGGGCGGCCTGCACAGAGAGCCGCGGCCCTCCCGGAGACCACAGTCCCCACGGCACCATCCCCCGCTTGGAGCGGGGTCAGCGCTGCTCCCGGCGGGGTCTGCCCGTCCATGCCGACTATTCCCTCCCGTCCCGTCCCGTCCCCGCCCGTCCGCCGGGCTGGACGGCACCGACCGCCTAAGCCTCGCGACCGCCGGCGCCCCGCCCCTGCCGCGGCGGCCGGAGCCTGCCAGTCTGCGCGCGTGGGAGGGGCGGGCGCGGGCACCCACCTGCCTACACGCCCGCGCCCTCAGTTCCGCGGCCCACGTGACGGCCGGCGGCCAATCCCCGGGGCGGGGCAGAGTGCGGGGGCGGGAGGGAGGGCGAGGGGCACCGCCACTCCCCTCCCCGCCTTTCCCCGCTCGCGCTTGCGCTCTACCTGCCCGGGACCGGCGGCGGTGGCAGCAGCCGCCGCGATCAGGCTGTGTGAGTCCCGCCCCTTCCCCTCCCGCGGCTCCCGCTCGGCGGCGGCGGCGGCGGCAGGTGAGGATGCGGCTGGGCGCGCGCCCCCGCGTCGGCGGCCGCCGGGGCTGAGGTTGCTGCCATGGCTGTGCCGGGCGCTGGGGCGGCGGCCACCGCCGGCGGTGGCGGTCCGTGCCCGCTGTGGACAGCGCTGTACGACTATGAGGCGAGCGGCGAGGACGAGCTGAGCCTGCGGCGGGGGGACGTGGTGGAGGTGCTGTCGCAGGACGCGGCTGTGTCCGGCGACGACGGCTGGTGGGCGGGGAAGATCCGCCACCGTCTCGGCATCTTCCCCGCCAACTACGTGACCCGGCAGCCGTGCGGTGGGGCGGCTGCGGCGGGCAGCGGCGGCGGGCAGAGGAACCCCCCGGGAAGCCTGACGGAGATCGACTTCCAGCACCTGGAGCTGCAGGAGATCATCGGGGTGGGGGGCTTCGGGAAGGTGTACCGGGCCACCTGGCGCGGCCGCGAGGTGGCCGTGAAGGCAGCGCGGCAGGACCCCGACGAGGACATCACGGCCACAGCGGAGAGCGTGCGGCAGGAGGCCAAGCTGTTCTCCATGCTGAGGCACCCCAACATCATCGCCCTGCATGGGGTGTGCCTGCGGGAGCCCAACCTCTGCCTTGTTATGGAGTTCGCCCGCGGTGGCTCTCTCAACAGGGCCCTGGCCGCAGCCGCTGCTCCCGGGGCTGCCCGCGGTGGCCTCCGCATACCCCCGCACATCTTGGTGAACTGGGCAGTGCAAATTGCCCGCGGCATGCTTTACCTGCACGACCAGGCCGTCGTCCCCATCCTGCACCGGGACCTCAAGTCCAGCAACAGTGAGTCCCGACCGGGGAGCGGGGTAGCGGCGTGGGAGGGAGGAGCGGCCTTCGGGCTGCTGCGGGCGACAGAGGCGATAGCGAGGCAGTCCTCGTCCCTCTGCCCGGCGAGAGACCGGTTGGGTCCGGAGGGGGCCTGGCGTGACTGGCCCGCACGGGAAGCGAGTTCCCAGGCCTGGACGGGCACGGTCCGGGAGCCTTGTTTCACTGGGAGATGGGTGTTGCAACTTGCTGGGGCAGGCGGCAGTTTGGTTGCCGTGGCTGTGAGCTTGTTCCGGAGTTGTTGTAGAAGGTAGGGAGAAGAGGGTTTACTTGCAGCGCACTCAAAAGTCTTGTTCTCTCGACGGGAGCTCCCATAAAGCGATGTGGGATAAAATCCTGTGTGCCGCCACGATTGCAACGCCACAAGACTTATTCTGCTCTGATGGGTTGTGTAGTCCTAGCTTTCAAAAGTACCTTGAAAGGGAAAGTTTTAATAAGGGTATTGCTTTTGTTTCGCTGCCAATCGTATGTATTTCTGTTTTAGATTGCATGCATTTACCATGCATGTAAAATTTACCCGCTTAATGAGCATCGTGGCAGAAAAGACAATAGTTTAAGAACAGTAGAAACTCTTGTGCAGTTGCCAGATTTGCTTTCAGCCGTTGGCATGGACAAAAGCACCTGAAAGAGTGAGGGAGTTGCTCAGTTCATGCTTTGATGAATCCTTGGTCCATATGTAGATGCAAGACCTTCTAAGATTTTGGCAGCTGTGATGCTGGAAGGCTGGCTTACCAGAATAGAGGTGTTTATAACTTGCCACTATAGGTGTGTTTTGAATTGGTGACCTGAAAGTGGAAATCTATGTATTTCTATAAATGGTTGAGGCCATCTCAACTCTCTTTCCTTTTTATTCCGAGTTGCCAAATACACAGCGGTATGTTACTCTTTTTTTATAGTTAGGAGTCCTTAAGTGGTCTAGTAGAAATAAAAAAAAAAAGCTTCAAGTTTAAAGCACTTTATTTTAAAGGCCTTTGCAAGTGTGTCTTGAAGGTCATCATGCATGGACTGTTAAGACAAGGCTCAGTCATGGGACTGTTGCTAAGGATACTTTCACTATTTGCTTAATAAAGAAAGGACCTAGCACAGCAACATTTGTGGTTCTGTTTTTAGCACAAGATGATGAACTCTTGAACCTACCGTTAGGGTGATGGCCAGCACCTTAAGTTCTAGGAAGTTGTCTGTAGGCAGCTTGTACCCTCCTAGTTTGCTGCCGTGTTTGGTGAAGTGTTGTACCTTGAGTATTTAGTGGCTTTCCTCAGATAAAGTGGGTTGCTGCATGCTGGCCTTCTAAGGTGACAATGGCAAAGTTCATATCTGAAATCAATTCATAACTCTGCTGTTTAGCGTAGCGCCTAGAGCTGAGTTGGTTACTGCTGTCAGCTGATTACCGTTATTATCTGTGTATGTGGGTAATGGCAGAGCATTTAAAAAAAATCTTCTGATTATAACCTCAGCATATGGGCCTCTTCACTGGTTTCATTGCTATCTCCTGTTGCACATGCAGTTAACTTTAGCTACTTAGTTTTCTCACCCATGTGTCTCAACCTTGGTGAAGTTTGAAGACAGTATTGAATGGAATCCTGTCGATCATACAACTAGATGGTAGCATTGGAAGACAATGGTGCGCTAGTGGTATAACATACTATGGTAATTAAGTTCAATAACATGAGTTTAAAATTTCTGCAAATTGTGACAGTATCACCTGTTCTGTTAACTCATCAATTCATCAAAGATTTCATTTTATTCTTTTACTGTAGTCTTTTCCACTGTGTAGTCTTGCACAGTGGGAGTGGAAAGCTGCTAGAGCTGACTGATTGGCTTGCTTAGTGTGGATTTTAACAGTTCAGCAGTGGCTACAGTTGCAAGACGGGGATCCAGCAGCACCCCTTCCTCAACTGCTCAGCGCTGCTTTCCATGAACCGCTGATGGTGGTGGCTCTGCCCTCTCCATTAGGCACCTCTAAGTAGTATGCAGATGTATCAGTTTTGTACTAGCTTAGGTACTTAGAAGGATTTTTTTTTTCTTTAGACAACAAATTAGAAAAATGACTGCCCTTAACATGGCAGAGTAAAGAATGCTCCCCAGACTATTTCCCTAGAAAATAAAAAAGAACTAGTTTTTCCAGCCAAGGAGCCCCTTCCACCAGTGTATTTGATCCAGAAAGGATATACGTCTGGGCTTGCAATTGGCAGGCAATAGGCAAAGCAAGCATTTCAAAGGCAAGTGTGTTATTTCTCTCTAAGCAATTTCATGGAGTTGGGATCTATAGGGCAGCATATTTAGCATACTTTCACTGATGCTAAATTGACATGACTGGAGAGACAGTGACACAAACAGAACAACCTTGAGAGCAGAGGGTTTTTAACAACGGTGACCATCTAGGTTTGTATGCCCAAGTTTCCTTTTGGGAGGTGGGAGAAAGTTGTTTTTTCTGCCAAGGCAAGAAAAGAGAAATAGATATTCATATGTTTTCTGTGTTGGGAAGAAAAAATAACAAACTTGTATGTTAGGCTGAACAAAGAAGTAAAGGGTAACTCGTGTTTTGTGGGTAGCAGTTCCTTCAGTTCTGGAGTCTGTGTAAAATTATACTTAAATATTATTCAGAAATAGACAAAACAAAGGTACAAAAACCACTTCTAGCTTTAGATATACTAAAACATAGTAACCATGTCTCTAATCTTGATTTTCAAACTGAGGACTGTTTGTGCAGGAGACATGGTGAGAAGTTTCTCTTAAAAAACAATCATCTATTTTGAGAATAACTTCCTCAGAAGTAGTTCTTATGTTCTTAGATACGCTTTATAGATTAAGAAGGTAATCTAAAATGTGAAGAAAAAAAAATTTGAAAGATTCTGAAGTTTTTCAAACCACCATGGATAATCAGTGAATTTTTAAATGATACTGTGACTGAAAAGCAGATGTTTTATAAATTGTAAAAATACCTGAATGTTCTGTACTCTGTCTCCTGGGTACAGACCTAGCCTTGATTAAGTATGAAAGCTGATTATAAAAAGGTTAAATTTTACTGAAAATAGAGACAGGAATTTATAAGACTGGACACTAATAGTTACATCTGTCTTCTTAGGGCATTTCACATGTTTTGCTGACTCCTTGAAAGGGCAACTTTTTTCCTCTGTGGGGGAATCAAATTGCTTTCTTCTGGGCAAGGATATGCCATTAGTTACAAGACCTGTGGTTGTTTAAGGGCTTGGTGCAGTGTCTCCTGATTCTTCTTTAATGTTCTGAAGAAAGCTGATAATATTTTCAGATAGAGTATGCAGGCGTTTTACTTTCTGAAGTCTAGCAAAGCAGTTTGTGATTCTGGGATTGATTTCAGACTGTGCGGGTCTTCTGCCTTAAAAAAACAAAACAAAAAGACACTTTATCTTGAGTGCACCAGCTTTGTGTACTTGTAGAAAGCCTTACAAGAAATTCAGACTATCTTGCTTATGGCATAGACCCATCCATGAATATGAAGTCAAGCACAGAGTTGATTCTGTGCAGATTATGTGTACTAAAATGGTGCTGATAAAGTACTCTGTGCTCATTTGTCATAGATGGATATAGGAATAGGGTTCAGTTTGCTGTAGCTTGCACCAGCTACTCTGCCATCCCAGTATTCTTTGCAGCCCTCAGCTGTCTGAAGCGTGCTGAGTTTATACTTTTTTTGAAATTGTCAAGGACAGCTTGAGTTTTAAGGATTGTTGAATAAGACCATGGACGCGACAATGCTAATGAGTGCAATACTTGAAATCTGAGGGAATCAAACATATAAGAGAACAGTGAAACTGAAATTGGACAGTCCACTTTAACATTACATTCTTCAAACTAGTCTCATGAAAAGCAGTCAGAAAATAGAAATCATTGGGTTTACCTCAAAAGGAAGTGTGATGTGGTTTGGCAGAATTGTTGAATCAGTTGCTTTTGATGATGGAAGCTGTCTTGGAGTTTGAGAAAAGAGAGAACAAATTATCTCTGGTTCTTCGCTTTTACAGGTTATTTGTAGTAGAATTGCTCATGTTACTCTACTAAATACCTTTAAAATACGTTGGAGATGTTTTCAAGCGTTCATTAAAACTGCTTTCTCTCTGACTTCTCCACCTAGCAACTTTAAGCTATCTGTTCAGGGAGAGAAGGAAAAAGAAACTAGGGTTAAACCTGTCATCTTCTGAACTTATTTTACTGCCTGGGTGCATAATTTCTCTTTTGACTCTGTTTTGAAGAGGGAAGGCTTACTCACATGACAAGTAGAGCTCTAAAGATTACTTGCATGTTATGAAATGTTTGAAATTCAGAATCTTCTATTGTATGGTTACCAAGACAATTAAAAATTAAATTCTATTACAGTTGTCTTTGGTAGTTCTGAGGGAGAAATGGCTTTTCAGCAGACTTGAGCTTCAGCCTAACTTTATTTGGAAATAAAGTTCCAAGATGCACTCTAATGGCAGTGAAACTTGGAAAACTAGGGGTATGTATTTGGCATCTCCCTCTCCTCATGGCGCTTTCAGTTGCGGAACTTCTGCCCTGCTGTTCCCTTCCACATCCCCAGTGTCCCCTCTCCACTAAGCCTGGTTCTCCCAGGGTGCCCACCTCCAGTACTGGGTGACTCCTGCACCTCCTATGGCAGGCTGCATGCGGTTTAATTGGTTTGAAACTTTCCTGTCTAGCTGCTAAGCTCCTACTGGCTGGCCTCTCTGAGCTCTGGAGAGCAATGGACTTTTTTTTTTCTGGCAGAACAAAGTGGAGTTCCTCTTTGGTAAGGCAACTGACTTTCCTAAAACCCATAGCAACCTTATCTCTGAGAACATGGTATCACTTTGAGAAATGTCAGTCAGATAAAATAGTGGGACCAGAAGTTACTTAGCAGTTTAAAATTATTATGCTGTAGTTTTCCATGGTGTGTTCATGTAGGAAGTCATGGTACTTTAATGCTTGCACTATTCTTAATGACTTAAATTGCATAAAGATAAAAATTGTCCCAGGTACACCAGCTTCCTATCCCTTCTCTATGAATGGCAGTAGCCCTGCCTTGTGCTTTGCTGTAAAGATAATGCTGCAGCATTACAACATAAAAACTGGTTATACATCCTGAAGAATGTGGAGATGTATAGCAGGAAGGAGCTGTAGTTTTAATAACCTTGTCCACTTAGTATTCTTAAAAAAAAACACACAAAACCCCCACACAGAAAAACAACAAAACACCCAAAACAAAACCACAAAAAAAACCCACATCAAACCACTCTTATGCAAACTGTGGTAGGATTACAGATTTTTGTCAATTGGGAACCAGCATCTCTTTTGAAGGTAATGGACTATTAAAAGTTAGCATGCCATTGAATTCTAGTAAGTTTCTCTTTTGAATATAATTATGTCACATGAAAATGTTCTACTTTGTTTCACAAAACATAGCGTCCAGTAATTTGTTTCATTATTTGATGCGTGCTCAGACTATGTAGATAGGGATTTGATTTTATTTTTTTTAGAGACCCTGAAGGCAGGTTGGATTCTGTGGGAGCAGCAAATGCTTAGCAGCCTTGAGCTATAATGTATCTTTTTCCAGTTCATCAAAGGAGACGTTTTATGTTGTATTATATTTCCTTGGTATTTTTACTTGCAGCACATAAATATGTTGTATACTTTGTGTTCAGAAAGATGCTGGAATTCAAGAAAGAACAGTTTTGAATAACTGATTGCTGTGGTTGTCTCAATCTGCAGCAGAAATAACTAGTGCTGCAATATCATAGCAGCTAATTTTCATTTGAATGATGTGTTCCAGCATTGAAAATTAATATTCAGGAACTTAGTGATTTTAATATAGTATCTGTTAAATGAAATTTTGTGAACTACTGCTCTGTAGCACAGTATTTGTTTGTATAGTCTATAAGCTTCCAGGGGAGGAGTAACATCCAGCAGTTATTTTATTTGTATATGAGGACTTAACTGCAGTAGCCATTTATTTCACATCAGCCTCCTACCTTCTAAATATACTACTGCTTATTTGGTGTCGAGACTCTGTACATCTTTAACAGGTAGGATTATTAATTCAAGAATAATATTACTTAGATAATTTTCCGTATCTTACTTGTTTGTTCTTCATGTCTTTCTCCTCTCCCTGTCTTTGTTTGCTCTCTTTGTAAGACACCAAGTGATCTGTTTTACAGCAGTTGGAAGATTTGGATTTTTCCTTTTTTCCTGCTCTGCACTGGATTCTTTCTTAGCAGGTTTCTGCAAGAGGTTTATTTGTACCAATGTTTCTGTTGACCTCTTCATGCCCAGCAATGGGGGGTCTAGTCTGTGTGTCACACTTGCTGACCATCTTTTCTGAAAGAGAGTTCTGTTTTGGGGTAGGGTTATAAGAACTGTAGGGCTTCACATAAGAGTGTTTGTAATATTTGTATATTAGTGAAGACTTCAAGCATTACTTTGGGTTTGGTTTGTTTGTTTTCTTTTTAAAAAGCTGTTACCCTAAGGGTATGGTCACATACCTACCAGCCTCTGAAAATTGTGCTGTGCAAGCAACCTGTTTCCATAGAATTTAATAGAAAAACAGGCAGCTAAGCACCTCCCATTACCTGTTAAAATAATTCTATAATTTTGTTCATTCCCCGGAACAGTGAGAAATGCATTTAACTGCTGACTATAATGCTTGTGCAATGAGGTATTGTACCTAAAACCAAAAACCAAACAAAAACAAAAACCCACCAAAAAACCCCAAATCAGAATGCAAAGTACGGTGGGAAGTTGGGCATTGGTAGTATTAGCCTAGCATTAGAAAAAAATGAGATATATCTGAGTTTCCAGTTACAGATTTCTCTCTTCCCTTCCCCTCCTCCCACTCACGTGCCCTGCCCCCCAAAATGAGGCTGCAAACACAATGCATGCCTTTGGACCTTCTCACCAAATATTAAAAGTTTCATTAAAAAGTTCTGCAACCCCAAAAGAATAAAGAGGTGACACATCATTGTACCGTATTTGGATGTTGAATGCTGGTTTGTGGTTTCTTTGACCTTAGAAGAGAATGGCTTTTTGTTTGCAATCCGTAAGTTTTCTTATCACTAAGTACAAACTTTCTTCTAAACATGCTTCAGTGTTTCAAGTTCTGAAACATGATGGCCTTGAACAATGAACATTTGCAAGAAGTATTTGCAGCATGGGTGATTTTTGTCCTTGAATTTTATTTCTGATGGTTTCTTAAAATTGAAGTTCAGCTCAGTGACCTTCAGCAATAATGCTTCTAAAAAGTGCAGTGATTTTTTTTTCTTATTTTGAGTTTGGGGAGTGTTACTTTGGTTTGTTTTCTTTGTTTATTTAATTCAGCAGAGATGATCTATATGTAGATGCAAATATATTAAATGTATCAAATACCAATGACTTGGTTGTCTATAATAGCAGTACCAAAATAACAACTGGTGTCAGAAATGTACATTTACGAGCTGACAGTTTAAAACTAATGTCACTATTTTTACCTTATTTGACCACATTACTGAGAGCTTACCTCAGATAAGGAACTAAAAGTAAGTGAATGCTTAAATTTTGACCCACTTACTGCATCTTAAAGTTACGGGATGTATACGATAAGGTGGAAAAGTTACGTATTTGTATAATGTCACCGCAGAAGTATTCTTCCTTCTTAGAGCTTCCTGCCAAGTTTAACCTTTTTTTTTTGTGGGGGGTCATAACTCCAGTTGAATCAGTCCTAGGCATGCTAGTGTTGGCTACATAATCATGCTTTGTTCTCTTCACAGTGACTAAAATCTGTTTTGGCAGGTGTGCTATTAACTTGGACCTGATAAGTTAGCCCTCCCAAAAATGCAGGGAGTAACTGCTTAATTTCTGTGGTTCCTTATGGGACAAATTAACCCTTGGAACTGGGTATATTTTAGTATTAAATGGTTGTGCAATTTTGTGATTTTATTTTTTTTTTTGTTAGGCTTAGATGCCAGTATTCGTCCTGAAACTGACTACATTTATTTCCTTGTGCAAAAAAAAAAAAAAAGGGGGGGGGGAATTGTACTTTTTAACTCTGTACTGTTACAGTAATTACTGAGTCAAAAGAGCAGGTTTTCCCTTCCATTTTCTCCTCCCAAGAGAAAGAGAGCACTGCCAAGTTTGCAGAGTTTTCATTTCAAAATAAGTGGTTTGCCTTTGCTGTTAAAGAAGATTAGAATTCTTGGAAACACACAGTCCCGAGGGGCTGTTCCTCAGCTACTGAAGAAACTGCAAGGATGGAATGCAGGAATCCTTCTACCCCACAGAATACGTTTTGATTTTTTTCTCCCTCCTAAGTTTTGGTTTTTTTTGTGGTTGTTTTTTTTTTTAAAGTTGTCTCAAAATTTTTTTGTTTGCAGGGTGTTTTTTTAATTTGTTATTTTGTTTTCCCTCCTTTGTTTTGAAACAGGTTGTTTGGCAAAAATTGTTTGAAATCAGTAAGATTCTTTCAAACACTCTGTATAAAAGAAACTTGGAGCCTAAGTCAGAATTCTTTATGGAGTGTAATCTATTAAAATTCCTTATATAAATGATTTTAAAGGAGTTTCATGTCAACTGATGGGTTTGAAGGAAACTCGGTGACTAAACTTGACTAAGCATCCACAATCAGTGTTTGGTTTTATAGCAGAGGGCGTATTTGAAGGGTTTGAGATTTTTTTTGTCCTCAGTTTATTCAACTTGTTCTTTTCAGTGGTAATTTTTTTCAGAGATGACTTTACAATGAAAAAAGTAGCAAAGCTGGATTCTATCTGTACATCTCTGACTAAAGCTAGATGTAAAAGGTTAGCTCTATTAATTCTGAAATACTGCTTGTCTTCTCAGTACAGCAGCTGATGTGTGGCTTCATTGAGCAGCTGCCTGTGCAAGGAGGCTTCCCCACCCATCTCCAGGCATAAGTTTTCCCCTCTTCCATGTGTCAGCAGAATCTCTGCTTGCATGGTCAGTAGCTCAGAGTTAAATCAGCTGAGGGATCCAGCAGAAAACTACTCTAAGCTGTTTATTTGTAGGCTTTAGTTTTTGCTGAGCTGTCTGGCTAGTTGAGTCTCTCAAGACTAGCCAGTTGCTAGACTGTGAGTGGGGAGGGGAAGCTGTCAGGATGAGGGGTTATAACTGGAGAGGAGATGAAGATAAGTATTTTAGTGACAGCAAGCTCTTGTGGTCTTGATTGTGACATCAGCCTATACCCTTACGCTTCAGTTTGGGTAGTAAACTTCACCTTTAAAGGTAGAATGTGGTTTTAAGTGTTTTTAATGTTTTTGTGTATGTATTTAGTATAAATTTTTCTAAACTTTAATTTTGAAGTGGCTTTTTTTTGTGATAAATATTCTAATTTCAGTGCATCAAATGCACCTTGATACAGATCACAAAAAATAAAGCAACAAGGAAGTACGTAATTGCTGAGTGTAGTATGTTACAATCAGGAAAAGTATGCCAACTATGTAAATACTTCCGTGTATTCAGAAGCCATGTATGCTCCTGATTAGCTTGAAATATTAAATTGCATAAAGTCTTGTTCTATTTACTTAACCCCCCCCCCCCCCCCCCCCCCCCCCCAAAGATACTATAAAGTATTCTTGGGGTGGGGTTTTCTGGTGTGGTTTTGTTGTTGTTGTTGCTGTTGTTTTAATTAGGTCTTGAAAAAGTGATTTGACTAATGATAGAATGATAACTCGTTAGTTCTGAAGGAAGGTAACCTCTGTCACCTCTTGCCCCTGGATGCTATTTTTGAGATCATGAACCTCAGCTGCATTGCCCTGTTGATTTCTGTGTGTTGTATGGCATATATTGATTTACTTTGTTTTGAAAGGAATATCTAGGTCTTGAATTTTGGGTTAGGGAAGAGATTAATATGTGTTCTGAAAGCTTCTGTTGGAGGAAACTGTACCTGATACATTATATGTTGGCTAAGGCTCCTTTTGCAGTTTGAATAAAAAAGCTTTACTTTGCTTTACATTTTGTTTCTTTAGGAACAGGAAGGAGTTCTTTAAAATAACTAAATCACTATTTCATAACAAAGGTGCTGTTCTTTAAAGAATAGGTACACAGCCACTTTGTTCTGTAGAGTTTGAAACTAGAAGAATATTTTAGGAATGACTGATTCACCACCTATTATTGCTAGTTGTTCTTAGGATTTCTTTCTAATCTACCTAGATTTTGGTCGCTGTTTTATTGCTTTGTAAAAAATAATAGCAAGCAAAGAAGAAAGAGCTTATAGAAAGTAGTTGCTGTGTCAAGTAAGTAGGGAAGTTTCCTGGTAGGTGCTGCATAACTGAGTGGTTTCAGTTTTAAAGTGAAGTTTCAGTGTTGACTGATTTCCATGTAATTGTAAAATTATGGAGGAATTGCTGTAATGAAGTAACTTTTCTTAAGTGTAATATTTAAATAGGAGAACTAAATAATTTATTAAGCAGAGTACTTGAGAATGTTTAGTGTACAGTCTGCTTTTGATTTTTTGCTGATGCAATTATCCAAATCCTGCCTTTTTCAGAATTTACTGGTGATTTACTGTTTAAATGAATATTTGAATATGTAATTACAAACGCTTGTTACCTCTGGTACTTCCTCTTACTGCACAATAGAAACTTCTGTTTTGCATTACAGAACTATACGAACAGTAAGTGATGCACAAATGGCAGGCAGTAAAGTAACTTGTAGCATCTGCAGCCTGTGCCAGTAACTTGTTAAAACTGCTGCTTTCTCTCAAGTTTCCATTTGCTCAAAGTTGCATTAATAATGGTTATTAAAGAACTGAAGGGAAAGCAAAAAATGGTGATGCAAGGTGTGTTGAAGCTGTTGAAATCTCTCATCCCTCTTTCTCTCCTTTTCCCTCTATTTCCTCCAGACAGTCAGGTGACTCCCTGCCATGTTCATGCTTTGGTGGTTTTCTTGTGCCACATATCCCACTGTGGGATGTGTTTTTCATTGTTGTTGGTGTGTATTTGTCAGTTCACGCCGTCAAGGACGTTTTGTGTCCCGTCTTGTCTTGTTTTGGCTTTCCAATTGGGAACACTTTGTTCAGGCTTTTTTTTTTTTTAATATATGTTGGCCTATGTGAGGTAGGATTTAGTTATTTTTTTTTTAAGCTAGATGATGTTAGACAGATACATATAAGAACAAACTGTTGCTTTCGATTTAATATAAAAATTGTGAAATGGTTATATGCCTGCTGTAAAGGGGTGTAGATGACAGAGGAGTATCCCTGAAGTAAGAGAAAGGCCTCCTACATACATAATCAGTGTTTAAAGGATGAAATTCCCTTGCTGATGATGAGCTCTAAGCTTAATCTAGGAAGATAATCACCATCAGACAGGTAACTGGTTACAGAGATGGCATCTGTTATCCTGATAACCCATAGGAGAAAAGAAAGGTATTTCAAAAGCATGTGTTGTAGAGGCAAATGTATCTTATTTTGTACGTGTTAAAGATGTTCTGATCAGTTAATGTTTTCACTGGGTTAGTTAATTTGTGGTTTAAAAGCTGGGCATGGCTTCTATAAGCAGTGCTGAAATTTTAGTTTCTAATTACGGTCAGAATCAAACAACTCAGAATAATGGAGGCGAGTCTCTTGATATTGACAAGGTATTGTGTGTCCTTAACTGAATATGCAACACTTAGTAAGGGTATTTTCTGCCTGTTAGTTCCCACGTAAAGATACAAGTTTGCCCTGCTGGTTTTGTTGTGTGTTGATTTAGTGAATTAACAGGAACCAGATTCACTTGCAAACAATTGGAAAGGGAACATACTGTGTGTGTGATGGGGGGGAGGGATGGGATGGGATGGGACACATGACACACAGGACAGTAGCAGCATTGTCTGGAAAATTTTTATTTGCAAGTACAGGTATATAGTATAACATCTTTCTTTCTGGTATTCTTTAAGAATAGCTTTATCAGTGGTGGTGAATGTAGTGGGCACGTAGGCAGTCTTACCTATAATCATTGTAATTTAAGTAGCTATACTGTTAAATAGCTTATATTTGCAAAACCCATGATAGCTATTTAGCAAACTGTAGATCAGGTAGCAAGAAGCAGTTAGTGGCAAATAACTGACTTGGGAAAATAAGGTTAACATAAAATTGCTTAACGTTTTATTTTTATGAGTAACAAAGTAGAGAATATAAAGAGGGTGTAGTAGAAGGCATAAAGGTAGTGTAAAGATGATAGGAAGGATAGAAAGGCCTTGAGTATTTCAGGATGTTTTTTTTTTGTTTTAAGTTTCAGCATTAAAAGGTAGTTTAAATTCAGTACATCTGAACTGTTCAAAAGGTGTTCAATACTTTGACTTCGCTTATCCTAGAATACGTTGTTTACTCAATTTGTTTAAATGGCTTGTAACAGAAACTGGTCACCTGAAAGTGCACTATGAAAAATAAATGAAACTGATTTTAACTGCATAAAGTCTGGATTTCAAGAGATTTTTCAAATGAAATGTTGTATTAAATGGGGACTCTAAGAGGTAAGGTTGGAGAAATATAATCTATATGTATTCAATAACAAAGAAAATTAAGACTGTAGGAAATAACCTGTGTTGAAAGAGTGCTAGGAGGAGGTTTCCTGGGTGTGCTGCCAACTAAAAGGTCCCTCAGGCTTGCTGTAAATACTGTTTCTTAAGATACGTGAATTTTAAGTATTAAAGAGAGAAGCTGAGGCAAGAATGTGGGCCTTTAAATTAAAATTATGCTTTAAACAAAATGCTTGCAATTGAATACTTTCAGTTCCTCTCTAGACTTTCAGCTTAGTTCTGAAGGTAGCACTGGGGGTGTAGTTCTTGTCCTATCTGAATTTGGAAAAGCAGGTATATACCCCAGGAATCTGATTTGTTGAGATGTATTCTTTTTTTTATTATTTCTTGACCGGTTACAGCCTATCTGTCTGTATGCAGGCTTTCACTTCAGTTTTAATTTCCCCAATAAAATTTCGATTAAAGCTTGTAAGAAAATAGAGCAGAGAAGGCACCTCTTTTCCAAATCTGGCCAGATCCTGGCTGCCACTTCACGTATCTCTGGCCTGAACTGCTGCAGTTTGTCTCTTACCCTTTGCTCCCTGTAGCTTAAAGCATGTTACTGCCAAAGGGGGGGAGTTTGGCGATGGAGTGATGGGAAAGGAATGGCAACAGAATAGGCTGGGGGACTGTAAGCGTTTGGGTGGGATTTTACTAAGACTTGTTCCTCATTTTTAAGTCTAAATTCTGTGCCTTTCCTGACTGATAACGGCTTGCATGGGATCAGTAGAATTTAGGCAGAGAGATATTGCTGGCTCTGTTTAAATAAGAGGAACATGGACTTGGGAAGTACCAACTGGCTCAGCAGGTCCAATTCCACTGCAGTCTTGGGCAACTGTATAATACGCTATTTTTTTTAAGTGTGCAGAACATCTTATTTGCATACTATTACACCATAAAATACTTGCAGTATGCCATAAGGTTAGTAGAAAAAGAAGCCAGCTGTAACTCCCCACCCTGGTAGCACCCCACACTTAGGGACATGAGCATGTCTCTAAGATGGATCAGGTGGGGTACCTGGGAGAGTTATTTTGGCAGTAAGAGCACTGGTAGTGTAAGCCTTCATCCTGTTTCTAGATATGGCTAACTTCTCATAACTTCTCACAGGCTTTGTTTAGCCTAGCAAAAAGGACAAGCTCTTCTGATTTTATGTAAATAAAAGACATTACAGGATCCTAACTATTCTGTTTTCTGCATCTGCTTCAGTTTAATTTCCTGTTGTTGAACACGTGCAGCTCCAGTCATCCAGTATTCATACGAGGTCTTCTGCTCTGTACAATTCTACTGATACTTCCCTGTTTCTACTAAAAGATTTTCTTTTTTAAATTGCATAAGCTACTTGCGCAACAACGTGTATCTGCTGGTTTTCCTTCTGTTATCTGTATTGTTAAAGAGCAGTATCTTTGTTATGGATACTTTTAGACACTGTCAAAAGCGTCTTGAATTTTTTGAATATGCATAGTGTCATATCTGCTGATTCCAGTACCACTTTACTGCATGGCATTTGTATGTTTTCATTTTTTTCTGACTTCAGGATTTGTTGTTTTTGTCTTCAACTTGTTGATTTATATTTCATGGAGTTATTGGAAAATAACATGCAATAACATCTCTTCATTCCCCAGCTGAACATGGCTCTGGGCATGCGCTGTGTCCTATATTCAAGCAGTGCTTGATACATGGAACCCTAACTTCTGCTTCTGTGGTGCTGATAAATTTACTCTCCCCTTGATCTTACTGCAGAAAGGTAGAGTCACAAAGGGGGAGGTGTGCTAAACTCAGAATTGAGTTGAAAATGGTGTTATCAATAGGAATCATATGTGGCCTTAAAATATTTAGTCAAATATTTGTTTCTGGCTGTAGTATGTGCAATATTTGGATAATAGTCCAAGGTGAAGTTTTACATTAATTTGATGCAAAGTAGTCTGCACTTCCAACTTAGTCTCCTTCTCTTAGATTTTTAGTAATTCAGAAACTCTGATAGTCTTTGGTTTTGCTAATGTCAAGATAAAGGAGGTGGTCATAGGATTTTCTTACTGTTCTGCATTTCTAATCTTGGGTTTTTTGGTAGGTATGAATTTAATTTCAAATAGGCTTTGTACTTTTAAATACTTTGGGCTGTATTTGCCAGCAGTAAAACACTTTGTATGAACTTTTTGAGGAAAATTAAGAAATCTGAAAGAAGTTAAACAAAAAGTGCTAAACCGGCTCTTGCCTAACTTGACACTGCAGGTATATTGGAGCCTGAAAAAGCAATTTAAAGTATTTGGAAAAGAAACAAGTGGGGGCTGAGTGAACAGAGGAAGCACGAGGCTGTAAAATGACTTGCGGGTTAGCAGCCAGCAAGGGCCAGGCTGCTGTGGAAGCGGCATAAGGATGCTGTAGTAAAGGTTGCTAGGCTACTGTGAAGGAAGCACTTCTGGAGCACTGTTCAGCTATGCTGAGCATTTTTACTACCTAGCTGCTAAGTAATCTGTGTATAGTTTTGCTGTTTTCCTGGCTACCGGCCGGAAAGGGAAGTTTGGACTGCTAAGAAACATTGCCCCTTTGTAGGATGAAACTTGGTCATATGCCAGTTGTTACCTTTTGCAAGACTGGCTGTTTTTGGTTTCGGTCACATTGACTGGCAAAGAATGTCAGGAATTCTGCCGAACATGTTTGAAATGGAATAGCAAACAATAGGTCTTTGATTCAGTATAAAAGTATAAAAACTCTTTCATTAATTTAACTTGTTCTGGTGGTGCTGTCTCGTGAGCTCTTGGTCTCTCTACCATCTTGGCTTTCATTTCTGCTGCTCTTTGTTAAGAAGCTTACTGAAAATGGAAAGCGAGTTCTTTTCATCTGGATTTGTGTCATTTTTGGAATATTTGTAAGAGTGTAATTAATCTGCACCAGTAAAAATGCAATTTTTTGTGATTGCATATGCAAGGTCATCAGTTTTTCCTCGGTGAGGGAGGGTAATTCTGCATCTGCTTTTTTATTAATGAGTTCCCTGTACTGTGTTTTGCAGTACATGTAGTTGGAAAATACATGCATTTATGATTCTTCTTATTTGTCATTTAACCTTCGATCTTTGTTCCAGGAGATCATTTTAACAGTTCAAGCTAACAGTTACTAGCATAGACATGATGGAGTTCACCTACCTGAGTGTTGTGTGAACAACTGCCACGTGTTAAGATTCTTATCTGCTAATTTTGCTCAATGATGTCCGTTTCTTGTGTTGGGAAACCATAAACAATTGCTACCTACAGCTTTTTTTGTTCCATAGGTGGTGTTATAGATTCTGTTCTCAGATGTTTCTTTTCCTGGTGGAAGACTCCTTGTCTATTAACCATTCCTTTTAGCTGTGGATATACTGTTTTGAGCACCCTGGTTGCGTCTTTCTCCATGCCTCTTTTAGTTGTTACACACTTTTTGAGATGAGCAGGAGCCAGGATTGGGTGTAGTATTAAGGATGGATTTTATGAACTGATACAGTGCATCCTGCTTGGTTTCCAGGTCTCTTACAAGAATTCTTAACATTGGTTTTGGTTTACTATTGCTATTTCTATTACTTCAGAATCTTATTCAAAAGTTAATACCTTTTTCACATCCTGTCATCATCTGTGGGATGTTAGTGTTTTGAGCTTTCTTGAATTTATGTGCTTTACTTTACATCTCTTCACAGGGGATTTCTTGTGCTAGTTTAATATCTACTCACACAGTTGCATAAAGAACTTATGACACTGTAGGTGTTTCTCGTTTTCATAGCTTAGAAAAGCTTAGAATTGTCAAAAATGTTTTTCATGTTTGTAAAAAACAATGAAATTTTTGCAACATTTAAAGTATCCAATTATCTGTGCAGTACAAGTTGTTTGTGAAATTAATAACAGGACTGGGTATTTTTATTTGACTCCCATTGCGTTAATTTACAAACTCAATCTTTTGCAGTTTTGTTGCTAGAGAAGATGGAACATGATGATATTTGTAATAAAACTCTGAAGATTACAGACTTTGGTCTGGCTAGAGAGTGGCACAGAACAACCAAAATGAGTGCAGCAGGGACTTACGCATGGATGGCTCCAGAAGTTATCAAGTCTTCCATGTTTTCTAAAGGAAGTGATATTTGGAGGTAAGAAGTTTGTCATCTGAAGACTACAATCAGTAGAACTGTGTTGATGTTTTTGAATGATGTGTTTTTTTTATGTGTGTGTGGCTTCCTAGGTTATTGTCTCAACATATATCAGGTATAGCTGTTCTAAGAAATATGCTAATTTCTCAGTATTTACTTCATTTGATTTACAAACTGGGGGAGGGAGAGGGAAAATAACAAAACTTTTTGTTTTGTTTAAAGAAAGTAAGATCTCATTAAGATTTAAAACATCTATTAATATACCTAAGTATTTTATTGGATTCTTAATAAAAACAGCCATATGCTTTTAATACATTAATATATGATTTATCTTGTATTGGTATGTTTACTTTATATCAGATGTCTGAAAAGTCTCATAGTGCATAAAGAAATGGGACCAGCACACTATTACTTTCTATGCCTGGTAAATAAAAATGAGTTGCAAAACAGAACTTTGCCAAATACTAAACTAGTTTTAGGAATCTAGAATGTGATCATGTGTCAAAAGTGAACATCGCATCTGAGCTTTTACGTTTATAGAGGTTTCACCTCCAGAAGCTGGAGTAAGGAGAGTGTATTTAGCGCAAAATTGTTTTAACTTGATCTCTAATTTTAAACTTGAGGAGCTCCCTATATTAAATCTGTGAATTTCTCGTTAGATATTATTGTGGATCACATAAGTAATATGGCTCTCAATACTGGTGCTATTTTTGAGTGGTGTAGTGTGGGATACATGTATTGTAAAAAGTAATTTTAACTTTAGATTTAATTTAGTTCTGTTTTGTGAGTGGGGAAGAAGCAGTGATTGCACAATAGGCTGTAAAAGCTGCTGTGCCTCACCCTGAAAAGTCTACATTTCCTTTCTTTTTGAAATGTTTTCCCTCTGAAGGATCCAGGAGAGCTATTTGGGGAAGGAGGGGGAGTACTTGAATCTGTTTTCTCATGCTTTCTTATTCATTTTCTGTGTTGTATAATTCTTAAATAGGGTCCTGTTTTGCTTAGATGCCTGATCTTTTACAGCATGAAGTAACACTTTTGGTATTCTCAGGATGATTCTGTATCTGCACTACTGTTTTGTGACACCCGTTTGTCTTGTGTATGGAACCAATTTTCAGCATTTTGCTTACATCAGTTTAAGTTCATGCCCAGTTGAGAAACATCTTTGGCTTCATTCTTTTTTCCCATTCTTTCTTTTTTCTTTAATTTTCATATTTTATTTTTTTCTTTTGCGGGGTGGAGGTTGGGTGTAGGCGTTTCCCTAATCAGCTGTATTCCATGCTTAATTACAGGTCCTGTCCAGTCTTGTTGCTGTGATTTTAGGTATCTGAGGGGGTATGCTTTGGTGCAATTATTTTATATTCTGCTGCAACATTAGTTTACATTTTTGGAACCTACAGTATTTCTCTTCTTCGCCTTCTCTCCTGCACGCCTCTCTTGTAAAAATGTAAGTATTTAGCTTAATGATGGACATCTAACAGGAGAGGTTTTTAAGTAGAAAGGCTGTGTTGTACAGTATAGTTTAGACATTCTTGGCTTCTAAAGATTTTCTGCTTACTGCACCTTGATCTGTTCTGTTGCTTATCTTTACTCTTTCTTCAAAAGAAATGCAAATAAAGAATACCCTGTTTGTAGGAGTGCTTTTTGTTTTAAAAAGCATGCAGGTTACAAATTTTATGTATGGGGGTCTCTAAGATAAGAGCACAGTATATTTCAGGAAATTTCTGAACTTCAGTTACGCATACTGAGCGCTGAGCCTCCAAAAGAAATCTGCAGACCTCTTACTGGAGGGAGGCTTTTGAGGCTGCTGAAGTACATTCACACTTGCTGATAGTTTTCCAGAATCAGCCAGTGCTTGGAAATGTTGTGGGTGTATTGTCATGCAGAGCCTTCTAGGCTGCATGTTCTTAGGTGTCTCCTAGATAGCAGAGCTGGTGTTTTTCAGGCCCTGCATGTGTATTCTTTTGCTTCCCAAACCAGAGTTACAACTACTGCATTTATTATTCTTTGGCATATGCTTTCAAATTCCCAAACAAGAATTCCACTCTTTCAGGCCTACCCTTCCATCGATTATCATGCGTTTCTTAGTGGTACATCAGTCTTGGTTTTGTGTATGGAGCCTGAAAGTGCAAATATGCCCACAGATTTCCAAGTGCTAATGCTGTGCTTCAGCAGTGGTCTTCGCAGTAGCATGTGCCTCCATTGATACAAGCTCTTGGAGGAGCAAGGAAGCACTTGCTGCACAGCAGAATTAGCAGCTACTTTTCCCTGGCACATTCATGTAATTTTGAAGTGATTCATGTGGCAATGATTAGTAACCTTTGCTTTAGTAGATAGATTGTAAAATAAAATGAACTTTGAGAACTTTAATTACCTTCATTTTTATCAGCTTTTAAAATATGTAAAACCAGTAACTTATTGCTGGAATGAGATACGGTAAGACTTAAATTACATTTGACGGCAGGAGAATAATTTTTAATAATGAAAATACTTAATATACTTTGAAAGATGTGTTGTTTTAGGCTTTGTGGTTTAAAAATTATAAATTAAAGCATATTATGCCTGTATTTTTGGCCTTTTGCTAAAGATGGAAAAGGACATGGCTTTTACTTTTTAAAAAAGCTATTTCTTAGAAGCTCTGGCTGTGTGTGTAGGGCAATTATGTGTGGGCCGGTGAAATTTAATACTCAAAGTACCTACATTTGTACTTAATAAGTAGTTGTTGTCCTAAGTAATGATAGATTAGTACCTCCCAAAAACTCCAATGTGGCAGGACTAGAATGTCTTTAAGGTTCCTACCCTCGGTTTCCCTGTCCACCCCCAGCCCCTGGCTCTTGGTATTTGGTACTAAGACTGCTTTCATTAAAAGAGATGCTTTCAGGCTGTTAGTGTATTGATCTGGTTAAAATTTTACAACCACCTTCTTGGCACTCTCAAACTACTTAAGGTTAAAGTTTTGAATTGTAAATATAACTAAAGCTAATAGTGTCACAACGTCTATAAAAGGTGATTTCTTTTTAGTTAAACTTAACTGTCCTGTTTCAGAATTCACGTTAAAATACGTATAGAATAGTCTGAATGAGGGAATTCCTTGAATTAAGAACAGTCTATGCTTGCTGAGAGAGCATGGCATTATTTTTACACTTTCTTCAAGCTTACAGATGCCATGTAGTTCAGAAGAATGCCTCCATTATACATAAAATGTGTATGTACCTCAGGAAGTGTTGTGCTCATAGCTGTCAGAAATACCAATGATTTAAAACAAAATTGGAATTCATTCTTTTATCCTTCTTTGAGTATACAACCAAGTGCAGAGATCAGACTGAAAAAAAATGGGGGAAAATTACTAAGAAGTCCAAGACTTCCTTTTAATTCTGTTTTTTTTGGGGATAGACTATATTCCTCAGATGTTGTTTAACTGTTACCATTATAAATTCATCAGTTTTCTAAGACTTTATGGTAGGCAAAACTTTGTAGATAAACAGAGCAAAGCTAAAACTGAACAAAGCTAAAACTGCTGATATTTATGCTGATATTGCATTGATTTATTTATTAAAGTGATGTTGCAAGGTCTTGTGCAATGCTGATTGACTCCTTCTCATTAAGGAGAACAGGATAGAAAAACTTAACTAGCGTGTGTTCTGCTCACTGTCACATCTGCTGTAGTGGAGGTGGTATTTCTAGTACTAAGGCATATGTAGTCCTTACCTTCCCAGTGCTGTATGCATTTCTCCTCATGTAGGAGTGTTCAATCCAGTCCTGCAAAACTTGGACGTAGTTTCTTTACACGTCTGGAGAAGAAGGGCAAGAGCAATACCTTGTATTCCCTTTGCCTGCTCACCTTACTGTTCAAAAGCCAGGAATAGGTTGTCCTTCATATTCTTATTCTACATGTAGTGGTTCCCTGTCAGGAAGAGAAGGCTGGACAGGAGGGAGGGAACAACCAAACCCAGTTGTAAAGTCCACTTTAGGATTGTATTCTAAAAGGAGTAGTTCCTGCTTCCACAAAAACTACCGTGAAAGCTGTGATTTAAACAACTGTGCCATTTCAGTTGTGGTGGAATAGGAGCTCTACAGCAACAGCAGTATAAGCATGCTGTCTCAGCCCTCTTGTAGGGGCTTGGGTCATTTGAACAGGCCAAACGTTAAGCATACAAACCCAAAGAAGGTAAAAGCAACACCCGGCTCTTCTGGAGCAGAGAGCATAGCATAAATTTTTATGATTAATGTTGCTGTAATGGGAATTCCTATAATCCTTGAATTCTGTACCTGATGCTGAGAAGAGTTGTCTTCATGCCACCACCTTTCACTGGAGACAGTGTTGTTTTGTTTGGGTTGCTTTTTTCGTACTATGGAGGAATTAATTTTGTGTGAATAATCATGTCAGTCTTGCTGCATCTTCTGTGGGAAGTGAAAAGTTAACAGCCCTATATATATATAACACAGAATTAGAAATGCAAACTTCCAAAGAAAGCTGGGGCTTTTCTGGTGTTTCCTATTACTATTAAAAAAGGGCAAAAAATTTTAGGTAAATTGTCGTGAAATGTTTGGAAGGGAGTGGCCTGAATGCTCTGCTGAGGTTTGCTTTTTTGGTTTGTTTTGTTGGATTTTGGTGGGGAGAAGGTTGCTTGTTTTCCTGTCATTCAGACTTCTGATTAAGATATGTAAATAGTACTGGCATTTCTATAAAAGTGACTTCAGGCTACATTTTGAATAGGAGTGCAAGCCAGTCTTACAGTCACATGCAATTTGGTTAATCGCTAATTGGTGGAAAGGAGCAAGATGACTAAAGTAGAGGTGTCTCTTAAAGGTATTCACCTTTGATACAGGAAATCCTCATGAATTTCAGTACATGGTTGGACAGATACGTGTTTGTTCTTGTGTAAACAGTGTGTCAATACTCAGAAAATAACTGTTAAATACATTACCTTTTGTAGTTATGGAGTGTTGCTGTGGGAACTGCTTACAGGAGAAGTTCCTTACCGTGGCATCGATGGCCTTGCTGTGGCTTACGGAGTTGCTGTCAATAAACTTACTTTGCCCATTCCATCCACCTGCCCTGAACCATTTGCAAAACTTATGAAAGGTACCTGTGTTGTTTCTTTCTATCTATTTAAATAGTTGTGTTTTGGGGGTGTGTATCTTTGCCTGTAATAGTCATGGGGTTTTAAAATAAACACCCCCTTTGATAATGTGCTGCGTACAAAGTCTTTTGGTTTTCTTTACACAGCAATCTGGTATTAGGGACAGTTGAATGTGTTTCTGAGGAAGTCATACAGTATTACTGTGTACTGCTTAAGTTCTTCAGTAGTGACAAAGTACGTGCTTTTTTTGCTCTGGTTTTCCTTTTACACTCAAATTGCATTCATTTTGATAAGCTAGGATATACTACAGATCAATACAAAATCAAGATTAAAATCCCAAGGGGAACAACTGCAAATGCCATTTTTTCCCCCCGTTATTTCTTCCTAACAAACATGTTGTGAAAATAACTTTAAAGAGAACAAACTTTGTATGCTAATGGTTGTTTCCTTGTGTTTAATGAATTTCTTTACCTTTTATGTGTCCCTTCTGTGCAGTACTGTTAGCTTTGCTATTTCAGATCCTAAAGATAGAGATGAAAAAAATTTGACTATTAATACAAAAACAGTCCTGTGAGTACAGGTAGGTAGATACCTCTTCTGTAAACAGAAAATGGAACTAGGGGAGCCTTGCAAGTAAAGGGAACACGTTAGAACTGTAGGAACAATAGCAAGTAACTTGAAATTCATGTGATTTTTTCAAAGTTATATGTACTATTAAAAACTGATGGGATTTTGATAAATTCTAGAATGCTGGGAGCAGGACCCTCATATCCGACCATCGTTTGCCTTAATTCTTGAACAGCTTACTGCCATAGAAGGGGCAGTTATGACTGAAATGCCTCAAGAGTCTTTCCATTCCATGCAAGATGACTGGAAGTTGGAAATTCAGCAGATATTCAATGAATTGAGGACCAAGGAAAAAGTAAGTTTATTTTTGTAATTATATGGCAGGGAAAGGAGGGTATGTGTGTATGTGCATTTATGTGGTACAGCAGTTTTGAACTTTTGAATTGTGGCTTACCAATATAATACAAGAAACCTGTTTTAGGAGTGGAGATACACTTGAGAGGATGAACTATTTGGAAGAGAGGATTTACTCTCGTCATTAAAACATTATTAAGTTGCCTACTTGAGCTGGATATACTATTAAATTCCGTTAGTGCATTTCTGGACAGTATTTTAAGATAACTCTGTCTTGCAGCAAACTTACTTTAGAAAAAACATTTGAATGCTGTTTTTCTCAAATTCCAGACAATTTGCTTTTCCTCCTCCTTCTTTAACAAAAATAAACAGTACTGTCTGCTGAAACTATAGCTAGAGGTGTTTCAGTTGAAGTGAAATGTTAAGTTTGAGAGGAAATGTAATGTTACTGTAGTCAGAGTTGTCATCTGAACAGCCTCATTCAAGAAGCACAGGCAGTTGAAAAAGAAAGATACCCACACCAGTTTCCCAAAACAAAACAGGTTGTATATCTGTAAATGTGACACATAGGCTCTTTTTAAAGTGTGGTTTTTTTTTTGGATATTTGAATACATCAGCTAACAAACCAGAGTTTATTTAACCTTTAGCTAATCCTTCTAACCACTGAAGATTTTCAGCAGTTGAACAGTTGTTGAACAATTTCAGTTCTCGAACATTTTCCTCGGCTGTAGGGATGAAAAGCTTTTCATCCTTTTTTTACTGTATCATGTGGCTTATTTTCCAAAAATGGCATAGTGCTTTTATCTCTCCGTCCTGAACAGATTGATAATACTGATCTATTTTGGTGTTTCACTTTTGGAAATACTCTTGCCAGATATTAAGAAGATTGATTAGGTCAACCTTGTACTCATGAATCGGCAAATTCACTTTCTGTCATTTATGATGCAGATCCCTGTCACCGATCTTCTTTCCATGATGCATCTTTCCATGATGATATTGTATAATATGCTTGTGTTAAATGAGTGCTCACTTAATTGTCTTTACCCTCTCTTTTAGTTACTTCAGCTAGTTCTTAATTACCCTGAAGTTTATATTTTTCTTTAGCTAACTTGGTAAAGACATCAGCTGGAGTAGGCCAGGTGTCCTCTCGAGTCTGTTTTAGAAATGTTTCTAGTAGAAACAGATTCCTTCTTTGCAGGTCTTCC
The DNA here is from genome assembly GCF_028554395.1 of Pezoporus wallicus. Classification (NCBI taxonomy): domain Eukaryota; kingdom Metazoa; phylum Chordata; class Aves; order Psittaciformes; family Psittacidae; genus Pezoporus; species Pezoporus wallicus. The sequence continues at coordinate 9,862,675 of NW_026637663.1, forward strand.
TTGCAGTATAATTATTGCCCAGTATATATTTGTTGCTATATTTCATGAAGTGGTAATAGATGAGGAAGAAGAGAATTGAGATGCAGTGACTTCTGAAGAAATCTTTATAAAAGATACGGTCACTTTGATAAAAGCAAATAATAAACTCTTGTCTTGCAAGTCACTGTTATTAGCCTTTGTCCCTCACTTCTCATCAAGTGTCACAAATGGCTGTTAATGGACTGTTGGTTGGTGAGGGATATGACATTACAGATCTACTGGAATATCAGCTTATGTGGTATCAGAATTTATAGATGACCACTAAGACTGCAGTATCATCCATAATAATCTTGCATACTTCCTATCTGCCTTTTTTGTCCACCCTCTGCTTTTCCTCTTCTGTTTCAGATCATGTAACTGGGCATTGTCTGTGTAGCCTCTGCCCTGCCTACAGTGGACATAGTGGTTGCTGGAGCTGTGCTGCGTGCCTCTGTAGCTGTCAGACCTTTTCCTTTCCCAGATAGGTTACAGTCCCTGAAGAGAGGGTAGAGAGTTGTCAGCCACTGCATTTACTTCCTGCAGCCTGCCATAGAACATAACTCTCTTTTCTGCTTCCAGCAACTGCTGAACCAGTCATTTCCCCCTTTTTACTCTGGGAGCATTTAGAATCATAGAATCATAGAACAGTTAGGGTTGGAAAGGACCTTAAGATCATCAAGTTCCAACCCCCCTGCCATGGGCAGGGACACCTCACACCTAAACCATGTCACCCAAGGCTCTGTCCAACCTGGCCTTGAACACTGCCAGGGGTGGAGCATTCACAGCTTCCTTGGGCAACTCATTCCAGTGCCTCACCACCCTTACAGTAAAGAACTTCTTCCTTATATCCAGTCTAAACTTCCCCTGTTTAAGTTTTAATCCGTTACCCTTTGTCCTATCACTCCAGTCCCTAATGAAGAGTCCATCCTCAGTATCCCTATAGGCCCCCTTCAGATACTGGAAGGCTGCTATGAGGTCTCCACTCAGCCTTCTCTTCTCCAGGCTGAACATCCCCAACTTTCTCAGCCTATCTTCATACAGGAGGTGCTCCAGTCCCCTGATCATCCTTGTGGCCCTCCTCTGGACTTGTTCCAACAGTTCCATGTCCTTTTTATGTTGAGGACACCAGAACTGCACACAATACTCTAGGTGAGGTCTCACGAGAGCAGAGTAGAGGGGCAGGATCACCTCCTTTGACCTGCTGGTCATGCTAAATTGTAACAGGCATTCACATTCAGATGGTTTTGGGGGTGTTTTTGTTCGTTTTGTTTTTTTCCCTGAAAGCAGTAGTCCAGTATGCAATTCCTTGTTGAAGAAAAATCTGACTAAATCAAGTTTCGGATTAAATGAGTTGGTGCAAAGCTTTGGGAGAGGAGTCACATTTTTGGTGTAAAAGTGAGTTAAGCTTAATTAGGGAGGGGAAAAGATAAAATGGAATTTACTTCTTATATGCCAAAGCAAATGCATCTCCAAAGGCATCTGCCCTAATTAGGTAAACTTGTTTGAGAATGAAAGCATGTAATTTCAACTTAGACAAGGTTTTCATATGTGCAGGCTTATTTAATTTGGCACATTGTTAATTTTGCTGTCAGGTACTGGGGAGAAAATAATGCCTATGAAGTATTTATATAATAATAGTAAGCCAAAAAAATGCTGCATGGAGTCTCATGCCTGTAAAGGAGGAATTTCCTCAAGGGCTTGCTGTAAATGAGTGATGGTGACGCCCACTCCAGGAGAAGATCACAATCTTCTTTTGACAAACGTTCTTGAGCAACTTAAATATAGAATTCTTTCCTAGCTTCTTTTCAATGGGTGTTTTAATTGTAGAGTGGTGTAGAAGCATTGCATATCTAATTGCACTAAGTCTGGCTTTAATTAGTTTATTTGGAGTAAATACTTAATCTCTCAGTGAGGAAGCACTACTACTTTTAGTAGACTGCCTGCGTTTTCAATATGGGCCCTCAAGTTTGTCCTAGTTACTGAGCTTTGTCCTGGCTTTGAGGGCAGTGAAGCATGGATGATCAGCAGTGTCTCCTAATACATCTTTATTACTGCAGTAATGCAGCAATAAACATATTTTCTATTTAAACTCTAAAGTACCTTTATTTTAAAACTGAATTCATGATGCTTCTGCTTCCAGCCCTTGTTTTAGGTTGTCCAGTTTGAATGGATGGGAGGAGGAGGAGGAAAGTGAAAATTTGCAGTGATCTCTAAATGAAGTGATTAAATACCTTAAACAAAAAGCAAAACAAAACAAGCCAACCCAAACACACAAAAAAACCCAAAAGCTTACATAATGGGGTGTAAGCAAGTTCCTTTGAATTTCCATGAGGCGGAATTACCTTTTGCAAAACTATGTATGTTAAGCAGCACAGATTTAAAAAAAAATAAAATAAAAAAAATCAAATATTGTCTTAAAGAAGCTCACTCAAAATTAGCAAACCATATGAAATTTGTCAGTCATTTCTATTGTATTTGAAAACAATAAGCAATATGTATATGCCGTGTTTGTAAAGAAACAAGTATCTTTGTGAGATACTTTTCACTGAACCAGTTTGCCTCCGTGCTAACCTGTCTTGACATCTGTAGTCTTTTTGGCAAGAGCGGAGCTGGTTTTTCCCCTCATTTGAAAACATCTGAGTAGTATAATTCAGGAGCTAATTATTCAATATATATTGCTTTCACTGTATGTGATAAGGCATTGTACTGGCATACAGTATTGCTGGATACTGATGAGCAGTCTGCTCTGAGAAAAACACCAAACTAAATCCCGAACAAGCAAAAAAAAAACCTGACCACCACCACAATTGTAAGGTTGTACAGTGACAAAATGAATTAATTTTAAATAGGAATAAGATTCTTCTATGCAGAACTTCTAGCATAGCTTAATTTCATATGCTCACTTTCTGTTTGAATTGGATTTCAGTTTCTCTCCAGGTAGCATTTACATAATTGTATGTAAAAATGAAAGATATATGTAATGAGAAACTTAAAGTATCAGTCCCATCATAGCTTCTCCTTTTCCTGTAGTCTCTTTTGTTAGCAGTACTGCCTATAACAACTGCCTTGTACTATGAAGGGAGGTCTACTTAAATTTCAGATATATTTTAACAGATCTTGAAGCTGAAGATAATTTTAAGGTGGTAGGTTTATTTATTTAAGGTGGAGATTCATTTACCTTGTGAAATTAACTATCTTCCTTACTAAAGCTCCTCCTTCTCCAAAATGGAAAAGAATAAAGGGGGAAAACCAACTATATTCTATGGGATTGATGGTTGGAGAGTCTGTGGTATACTTCAGTGGTTAGTAATTGTTTGATCTGATACAGATACCTGCTAGATTTTAATTAAGAAACAGCTGTCTTCTGTCTTATGACTTGGTTTATCCTATTACAGTAATCCTCATTTAGTGTAATACTGATTGCTTTTCTAGATAGAAAAGTGCTACTTTATACATGGCTGAAAAACAAGAAAGGTTAGAAAATTTAAGATAAAGATATTCATTTGTGTATTCGTCAGGTCATTTGCTTTATGTTACTGCATAGGGGCTATGTAAGAGCAGCCCTCATGCTGTGGAATAGTCTCTGATGTGAGGTACTTGGAGCTCATTATCTGCTAGACTGTAAGCTGATAATCTTTGATTGGATGTGTTGTCCCCATTGCCAGTGCTTAACTGCCCTAAGTGACTGAAGTTAAACGGTAAAGGAAATCTGTATAATGCTTGGTGTGTCTGGATATAGAATCTTGGTTTATGCAGAATGGAAGGTTGTCAGAAGGTTGCATGTGCCTATGTATATAGTGCGTCATGAAAATAAACTGGGAAATAAAACCTACTGTGCACTTCACATCTCCTTTAATGCAACCTTCACATTATTATTTAGTTTCACTGTGTGAATCTTATCTTCAGGAACTTCGATCACGAGAAGAGGAGTTGACAAGAGCAGCTCTTCAGCAAAAATCTCAAGAAGAATTACTTAAACGCCGTGAGCAGCAGTTAGCAGAACGAGAGATTGATGTACTGGAGCGTGAGCTCAATATCATGATATTCCAGTTAAACCAAGAGAAACCTAATGTAAAGAAGAGGAAGGGCAAATTTAAAAGAAGCAGGTTAAAACTTAAAGATGGACACAGAATTAGTTTGCCTTCAGGTTTGCTTTTTTCTTTTTTTAAGTTCACAATACATGTTACAATCAAACATGCACGCTTTCCATAGTTAATGTTAACCATGGAGTTCCATGGTTAATATTTTCAGCATTGGCTACTATTTTAATTCACTGCCAGGTCCTTCTACCCCAATAGTGCAAAGAAGTATGGTAGGAATTGTATATGCACCTCCCTATCTCCCCAAAACAGCTTATACGTATCATGTTCTTGTCAAGTAGTCCTCATTTCAGCTGGAAGAATTGTTGATCTGATTCAGCTGGAAGTCCCTCGCATCTGGAGGGAAAGGTTACTCGCATGGGAGCCATGTGGTTTAAGACTGGTTCAAAGTTCAGATTTTTGCCATTGTTCTCTTTGTGCAGATAGAAAACCACCTTTTTATCACATTCCAGAACTTTCTAACGTGATTAAGTATTAGTGCTGCTTGCCCTAAATGTTGAAGTACCTAGCAGAACAGCAGCACTTTGTGAAGGCTTGAGGTACAGGTGTAGTAGGTCCAAATTGCATGCTTATTACAGTCACAAATACAATACAGCGGTTCCAATCTTGGGTGCCTTGTTAAAAAAAAATACTGTAATAGCAACGGAAGATATTATTTCAAAATACCAATATGATATAATTTTAATGTTAGAGCATTTAATTCCACCCACGAACACATTAAAATGTCCTCTTTGCAAAAGAGGTGTGTTTGTACAGTTGGGTTTTTGTTTAGTGTTCCTTTTTAATGTTGCCACGAGATGGCGCTACGGAAACTCAGAGTTATGCTAGCGGTTGGAAAGCCTTCGGTAGTGGTTCCAGCATCTGGCGTTGATGGGCCTCCTTTCAGTGGCTTCCAGGGGAAATCTTGTCAGTTTATTACTAATGCAGTAAGAACTTAATTCCACACTAACACAGGCCTGACCAAATCATGGCTGTCTGGTAGGTGGAAACAGACAAAGAGATATGTAGAGTAGTACTGTTTCAGCGCTAGTGAAATAAGCTTATTTTTCCTTACTTTAAAAATAATTAAAAACAGTAAATAACATAGAAATCACACTACAGCCTCCCAGTCAAACATGTTAGGTTGGCTTATGCTGGATCACAAACTTAAACTAAATGTTTGGTCCTTTGTTTCCAGTTCTGCTCGTATTTAACTTGAAAATATGATTAAATAGTTTTATTCAGAATAACATAGCTCTTTGTTGTCAAGAATCATCAGGATGAACTTGTCCTTGAGGAAATTGTTGTAAGAATAGCATACAATCTAATTGCACTTATGATGGAGATTGAAGAGGGGCATATCGTAAAATTTTATTTCATAAAATTTTTCCTACTTGCCAATATTTGTTGGGTTTTTTTTTACTACATTGCTATAAAAAAAATGTATTTTGTCCTGCTTTTCTGATATGTTCCTAGATGTGACTTATTTGTTAACAGTACTTTTTATGTTGTATATGAATCGCATATTAAAAAAAGGCAAATCTGATTGCCATGAATATTGATTCATTTGAAGTGAAACACTGAGATTTTTCTTTCCCTTTGTGATAACCAACGAGACTGAATAACAGTTTGATGTAGATGTGTCTCATTTTGGTTCCAGTTGGACCTGCCTGCTTTTGTTGATATTAGTGCAAATCTATCGTACAGTGTCTGAAGGTGTGAAACTGTTTGACTCAAGTTCTAAATTATTACATTAAAAGTTAGTTTGTCAGTGCTTTTGATACAAACATCTCTTATGCTATCAAGTTTAATTCATTATATAGCTTTGTTACAAGTAGTACAGCAGCATAATCTTCTGAAGAGTTGTTTATTTAGAACTTTAAAACTGATTTGTTTTACTCTTTTGCAGATTTCCAGCACAAAATAACAGTGCAGGCATCCCCCAATCTGGATAAGAGGAGGAGTTTAAACAGTAACAGCTCCAGTCCATCAAGTAGTCCCACAATAATTCCTCGTCTTCGAGCTATACAATGTAAGTTTCCACCATTCCGTTTGTTAATTTGGTCAATAGAGACTACTTGTTCTATATGCTAAATGAAACACTAGTAGCAGTGTCTGACTCCAGCCAGATTTGTCTCATTTCTAGGTCTCTTAGCTTGTTCTAACATTTGCAATTTGTTCTTTGATGGGAGGGATATTCTTGCTAAAATGTTAACTAATTTTCAGTAATTCAGAATTATTGTGAATGCATTAAATAATTTTTATAACTTTAGGAGCTCATTTGTAAGCTGACTGAGATATAACAATGAAGAATCAAAATTTATAATGACAAAAGGCAAAGTATCATGTTTAAAACCGTGCAAAATGGAAATAAAGTTTTTATTAGATGTTGGAATTGATAAAATCAAGAAAGATTCAGGAAGCAAAGAAGTTGTGTAAGATGGAAAGGCCAAAGAATCAGCAAGCAACCCAGCTTGCTGTGTCAAAAGAGAAGCAAGTTTTAAGCAAATACAAAACCGTAAGAAAATAAAGAAGAAAGCCTGCTTTGGTTTTGGGTTTTTTTGTTTGTTTTTGTTTTTTTTTTAAACAGGAAGGAAACAATAAGATTGTGAGTCCGCTAGCAGGTCTACATTATTCTATGTATACTGATGATAGAAGGCAAGATGTGTTCATGTAGTCGAGGTATCATGAATATGGAAGAAAACTTTTTATACTGTTACAGTTAAGCCTGCATTTGTTTGGGAATTACTTATGTAGAAATAGAAAACAGTTCCTACAGGATTCAGTGCTTGCATTTGTACTGTCTGATCTCTTGTGCAAAGTAGATTATCTAATTACCAATATTCAGAGTGGACTGCCTTAAGCTTCTTTCTTTAAATAAAATCTGTGGAACTTGTTTCAACTGATTGCTTATGGATGATGACTGTCTTCTCCTGTAAGGGTAGTCACCTCTAAAGGAAATTACTTCAGATTCTGGCTTTATCAGATATAAATAAGAAGGAGGGGAAATAAAAATGGATTTTTCTGCATACTATTCTGTACCTAAAGATTTTTTTTAGTTTGGTTTTTTTTTTAGGTTTTTATTATATATTTTTTCACTAATGTGAAACTTTGTGTAAAGTTTGGATAGGAACCAGATCTCTCATCTTTGGAATATCCCTGCCCTTTCATTTTCAATGTCTAAAGGAAAAGGAGAAGTGAGATCTTTTCTGGCAGTAACTTTAGGATTTGTTTGAACTGTAACTGATACAGTTACCTGGGCAATGACCATTGCTACCCGTAAGTTATGGATCAAGGAGAGAGGTGGACAAACTCTGTCTTACTTTTCTTAATGAAAAGGAATTTATATTTTTTTTTCCCAAAAATATTAGCTAACACAGCATCTGTGTTGATAATGATTTCCGTACCTCAAACTGCATGGGGATTTTTTCTGTTGGTTGCTTTTTTTACTGCAGAAAGGTAAGAAAAGTTTTCCTTAGTAAGATGTCATCATAACATGTAAACAAGACTGTCTTATCTTTGATTCTCCTTGCTTTATGTAGAAATACTTGAAAACGAAGCAAGTGTCACGTATTGGCACGATTCTGAAAACTTGAGGGTTGTTTTTTTAAATGCCTTATGTAAGCTATAGCAGTGCCAGTCCTTGCATGTGTGCTGAGTGCCACTGGGGATCTTTCTTTTTTTTTGCTTTTTTTTTTGGGGGTTTTGTTTTGTTTTTTTTTTGTTTGATTTCACCAGGCATTTGCATTCGGAGGGCTAGAATATACAGGACAACATAAAGGCTCTCCTTTAAAAGTAATACACTTCTGTTTTTGAGTTTGGATCCCTAGACTTTACCTAAAAGCTTATCAGATTGCTCAGGAGTATCTGGCTGAAACAATTTAGCTTCCACACCCATTTGCACCTGTGCAAAATAAATTCTCTTTCCCACAATAACACTTTATCTTGATTTAACTTCAAAGTGTTGTTGTTTCAAGAAAACTTGCTCAAATACAGGTGAGTGGAACAGGCGTATCTAACAATTGGTTACTTGGTTGCTTCTCTTTGTCATGAGTAAGTCAAGCTTCCAAATCTGAAAGTTTTTAAAGTTAAAATAAAAATCTAGTTAATTGTAAATTTTGTTACTAAAACAAATCGAGCTGATTTTGAAAGGTGTTTTTAAGGGAGAAGGTCAACCAGGAAGATACATATGCCTGCTCCTGGAATGTGGCTGAAAAAGTGAATATAAAGAAGGCAAGTAGAGTGCTGCACTAGAGGGGAAGCTGTACTGGCTAGAAGATGTACGGTTAGGCATGAGGAGAGCACTTTGCAGCACAGGAGCAGCAGAGCCACCTCATTTATCATGCTATTATAACAGGCTAAACTATTTTATTTTTTTATTTTTAGGTCTCACTAGCATAGCTGTAAGCATGCTACATAGATAGCAAGTTACTTTTCTAGTTAGTCATATGTGAAAATCTGCTTGCCTGAGTCTGGTCCTAGAAGTAGGATCCTCTAAACCCTGCTGTAAAAACCTGCTATCAAAAGACACTTAATGCCTTTAGATACCTGGGCTCAATGAACCAAAGATAAAAATATAAGGCAAACAGTTCCATTTCTGAAATCAGCTTGACTAAGACCTCTACTACATTCTCTTAATTTTTCCTCAGTGATTCCCAAAACAGATACACACACAACTAATGGCCGAAGAAACAGTGTATATGTGTACCAGCAAGATGTAGATATCACAAGTGAATGTGAACTTCCCATTGGGGTTATGAAAAAAGGCAAGATTTCATTATGTTTCAAAGGGGCTGGTTCTGTTTAACAGTGGAGACAGTGACAGACTAAGCATTTAATGAAAGTTAGACGCTGTAAAAGTGTAATTTGTTTTGGTGTAGTGAGAAAGAAAATGTTAATCATTGTCACAATTGGAATATTTTATTTTTAATACCAGTTGTTTCACAGCATATATTTTCTTCATTGGAATTTAAGTGCTCAGTCTAACTCACTTGTCTGAATTATCTAAATATAGGTTCTCAGTTAGATGAAGCATGGAAAATATGATTGTTTCACTGCTTATCTTTAGTTTGGGTCTCTGGTTAGCTCATACATTATTTTTCTTGCTTGTTCATCTTTTTGTATCAGTGCAGCTTGTGTGGTGGTTTTGGTCTGGTGGTTCTGGTAAAAGAAAAAACATCTCAAGTTTTGTCTACTAATCTTAAAGTGTCAAAATTGTTTTGCAACAGAGAAAATATGCTGTCAAAATAGCTTGGGTTTAGAAATGCTATTTATATATGGGGTTTTTTTGGTCTGTTTTTAAATCCAATATGTAGTAACTTCAGATGAAAGCAACAGAACTTGGGGAAGGAGCACAACTTATCACCAAGAAGAGTTTGAAGATGTGAAGAGAAGTTTTAAAAAGAGAGGTTGTACATGGGGACCAAGTTCCGTTCAAAGCAAGGATCGTGCAGATTGTAAGGACAAGTATGTCTACTACATTTTGTTTGTTTGATGGTACTAAGCCTTCTTGATAACTGAATCGCTAACAAATAGTGAGTGAGAGATGTTCTGCAGTCTCTAGTTACAGATAAAATTCAGTCCTACCTTTTAACTGATTTAGGAATTTACATTAGTAATAAATAGCACCCCCACATAGACTAGGAGATAAAACATTTACTTGTATTAAAGTTTTAGAGTCTCTTATCTGTTGCTCTTTATCTCTGGTTTTTGAGACTTGGAACATACTGGGATGCTGAGCTACTAATGCATACCAGACATTTATGGCTTGTCTTTCCTGCCCTTCATCATACTGACTTGAAGAAGTATAAAGCATGGCCCCAAGTGGGCACTTCCAGTACAATTAAAGAAGACTGGCTTCACATACATGATGCAGAAGTCATTCCAGCAACATCATTTACACTGACAAACATGGGTTGAAATGGTTCTGAAAATCAATTGGACACCTTCACTTTCAGATTATTTTTTCTGATTGCTCAGAAGTGGAGATTAGCAATTCTATCTGAAGCAAGTGATCCTTTTTCCTTGTCTCTTTTAATAGTATAATTATTTATAGCACCTTGGGTTTTTTTGTTGGTAGAGACATCCACCTGTAGCAGAAATTGATTCCAGGCCATCTACTGAAACTGGAAGTATGATATTTTTTGTTAGCTTTACAATGGCTGTGTTTAATAAATTTCCAATATTGACATAATTTCTTTGACCCTGTGAAACTGTTGTCCAGGTCTTCACCAGCTTTTGTTCTTAGGTGGTCAAGGCCTGTTTTTCATTGGCTTTAAATTTTTGTCTTGCATGCCTTTTATCTCGTATTCATTGTATCAATTGATAATCATATGACTCTCTGCTATATAATTTTTTTTTACCTTTGGGAAGCTTTACTGTTTTCAAGTTAAGTACTACATGTTTATAGTTTAAAAAGAAAGATGTTTTGGTAATTTTCCGTCAAAGTGCATAAGCATGGTAATATCAAAATAACTTCTTATTTCAGAATAAGACCCCTTTCAGACGGCAGTAACCCTTGGTCAACCATTTTAATGAAAAATCAGAAGGGTGTTCCCTTAGCTTCACTATTTGTGGACCAAGGTAAGAGCTATTTTTGAAAAAGTGAAAGTTGTCATTTAATGGCATTAAGTATACCTCCAGCGTTGTACTGCTTGAATTCCTCAAGGACTGTGCAGATTATTAGAAGAGTAGTCATGCTGCAAATCATTTTTCTGTGGAAAAACAACAAAATCCTGTCTATTAAAAACACAACTGTTAAAATCCTTACATTTCCATCATTAGCAGCTAAGAAATGTACATGGTGTGTGATGTACAGATGTGGGTTTTCCCCCACTGCAGTCACCACTTTAGATGGTGGGTTTGTGTTTCCTTTTTTTTGTTGTTGTTGTGTTTGGATTTTTTTTCCCTCTTTAGAAATAACTAAATTAATAATTGTCTGGGCATTTAAATGATCATCAATGACTTTTAATGTTAGTGGGCTGTGCACAGTTGTGTAAAAAAAAAAAAAAGGTCATAGTTTAAAAATATGTAAGCCCTGATGTATGCCCAGATATCAGTTTCCTGATTTTTAAATGGGACTCATTCTCTAAATTTTCATGGGAAAAAAAAAAAGTAAACTTAAAGTTGTTTAGGTAACATTTTGGGGTTTACAGGTAAACTACAAGGAAAAATGTACCTAATCCCCTAAGGATCAGGAACATGATAGCCATATGTTGATTTTTATGACTGCTACTGTAATGTGCTATAGCTCTACAATATCCATAATAATTTTCAAATTTACACACACTTTCAATACTACAGATTCTTTTATCTGAGAAAATTAAATTACCAGTGTCAGGGGAAAAAAAAAAAACCTGTGATATAAATTGTTGTCCATACCAGTGGCTAGATTTTTCCTAGCTGGAAGAAGAAATGGTAAGCTGCTTGGATGCTGTTGTGTTTTGGTTGGGTTTTTTTTTCCCCCTAGGAAAAAGGCATTTTTGTCTTCATCAAGCTTCACAAATAGTAATTTTACAGATGTATTAGCTTACTTCTAAACCCCTGTATACAGAGAGGATTATACAAGTTTACATATTTGCATTTCAAATATTTCTGTGTTTATTTTGTAGCATTCAGTAGTTTATAGTAGAATAACATGTGCAGGTCAAATTATACCTTCCATTTTGTCGTTAGGTGTAAGGTGTCAGATTTACATTGTACTCTGGAGCACCATGACCTTATGAATTGCCTGGAAAAGCTTCCAGCAAATTGCTGGATTTTGGAACACAGCTTAATTGAAAGTGTTGTAAAGAATGTGTTCCAGATCTTACCTGGCAGATTGTAAATAGTAAATTACTTAACTGTAATCCATACACCGAAATACTTTCCATGTTATTTGAAAAGCACTACAGAAGTGTTGCAAATCCTCAAATATCACAGAAAATGCAAAGAAAATATCTGCTCTTGAACTGAACTGAGTGCATAAAGGTTGGGAGATACATTAAGCATCTCTTAAAATAAAAGTCTTCCAGATGTGGAAAATGTAGTTCATTTGCAGTTAACTTACATACTCGGGAAGATTTATCTGCAAGTTTCTTCTAATAGTTTGCTTTTGATTTGCTAAAAAGATGAAATTGTAGCAAAATGGTACTTCTGCTATTTTAAAAACTCTCAAGAGTACATGAAGAGATTTAGGCTTAGGGTGTGTTTCTGGATCTTACAATGAAGTCTCTGAACTTATGACTGCATCTAAAGGGGGTGTATAATATACCTCAAGATTAATGCTTCTGTGAGTGGAAGGAAATCATGATGTACATATGCAGACATGCAATAAAAAAATAGCTGAATTGCAATCTTAAAGTGTACTGTGATGTTTTATAGGTGTCTGTACTGATAAGAAGCTTCTCCCTGAAGGTTTGGACAGTAAAAGACCAAAGCCTATTAAGTTGCCGAGTCAGGCCTATATTAATCTACCTCTGTGGAAAGATGATCAGGGAGAGAATACACTAGAACATGAGAGCTTTGAAGAAGGAACCTCTGCTAGTTCTACCAATAGTACTCCTCAAATGACACCTACAAACAGTCTGAGCAGGACGCTGCAGAAAAAGAAGACTGATTCAGTGCTGTATGGGTGTGCTGTCCTGCTTGCATCTGTTGCTCTGGGCTTAGATATCAGAGAGCTGAACAGACCACAGGGTCCAGATGAGCTCTTGCCTAAGGATGAGAAGAAGAAGCGTGATGGAATATTTCAGCGAGCTTCAATATTTCGTAGGAGTGCCAGCCCTACACGACTACAGACCAAGAAAGAGGAAGCAAGTATTCCAACCCTAAATCCAGCTGCAAATACTGTGAATCTTCTCTCTATGCCCTCCATTTCTACAAAATGTTTACTTCAGCCTGACAGTGAAGATGCATTTGTAAGCACTGTGCTTGACGACTGTGGTCCATGTAGTTCTACTGATGACTTTTCATCTGAAACATCAGAAAGTAAGAGAGAACAGAGGATACAGCTGGCTCCTAACACGGTTTCTACTCGATTAAAAACTCAGCCTTTTGATCTTTGTCAGAAGGAAGAATCTCAAAATCTGCAAAATGATTCCTTGACAAAGTTAAGTGTGTTGGGTCACAGACGAACTTTATCAGATGGGAATAATTTTCAGACCACAGGTGGGTAATTAAGAAATTAAAATGTAGGAAATTTTTAAAAATAGAAACAGAAAACATAGAGAAACTATCCATTCACTAATGAGATGCTAAGATTTTTGTTAGTTATGTGTTAGCTGAGCCACAGTAACTGCCTGGGGGTAAGCCCTTTGTGTCTGAACCCTGTCTAAACCACCTGCACTTGCATCCTGTTAAGAGTGTGGGTATGGAGATCTAAAGGGAAGAGAGAATTCATTTTAAGGCAATATCTGTTTTTCATCAGGTATTAAAAAAATAGGTTTCCCTGGTCTTTTCATGTCGTTGAGAACCTGCTTTTCTTGAAATGTACTGTCTTAGCATTAAGGCTGAAATAAACTGAGAATGTTCAGGTGCATGCATTAGGTTGTTGTGGACTTTCTGAGAGAGTACAGTTGTTTAATACAGTTTCACAGCCCACTTTGGGGAGTGATTGAGCATCATTCTAGTGCTGCACACTTACTAACTTCAAGAAAAACAAGCCTGGTAAGTGTTGATGTGCTTACTTGACCTAGAAGTTATATCACATGCTCTATAAATCCTTAAGTTAAGCTGCTGGTAAAAATTTAAGATGGAAAAAGGGTCTTTTAAGTGGTTTTCATGTAAATGGATAAGTTTGTAATTAGTGAGTTTTCAGAAAGAAGTTCTAAATTTTAGTGCTGGTGTTCTATGGTGGGTTAAATATAATATTCTTCATGGCACTCTATGCATATGTGGTATGCATAGTAATACCACATATATAAGAACTGGAAAAATTTGTGAGGCTTTAATATTAATATTCATCCTCTTACTGGGAGGTTGATGCATTGTCTATATATCTCCTTTCGTGACAACAAAAAAAATTTGCCATGGCCTCTGACAGAGTATAGATGCAAATACATTATTTGAGTGATGCTGGTCATCGCTTAGGCGACTTCCCACAAATGTACAAGCATCTTAATTTTTCCAGTGGGGGAAAAAAGCCACAGGTGTTTGCAGCAACCTTGTTTTACTAAATGGCAAGGAAATCAAGAAGTCACATGGTTTAAATTGGCTTTTTTTTTTTGTTTGGCCTTTCCTTTCTCCTAGCTAATGGATTTGCTTCAACCAATGTTGACTCCACATTACCAGTTCTATCAGTTACTGGAACTCTGCACTCTCCATCTGTTCAACAAAGAAGCAGTCGCAGTGGTGTTTCAGCTGAAAAGCAAAGCGCTGTCAATATTATATCAAGGCCTCGACCTTCTTCTCTCAGAAGTAAAATCGATTCATGGCAGATTATTCCACATATTATTAAACCAAACTCTAAAGACTCTGAATGTTTAGAGGGTGGTGTAGGTCCAGATGTTACCTTCTTGCCAGATACTGAGAAAAGAACTAACTGCCACATGCCCTCATTACTTGATATTGATGTGGAAGGTCAAAACAGAGACTGTACTGTGCCTTTATGTAGAATGAAGAGCAAAACTTGTCGACCATCTATATATGAACTGGAGAGAGAGTTTCTGTCATGAGTGTCTTTCATTTTTAAAATGTTTGCTTTCTAAAGGGGAACAAATACAAAATTCTTGTCAGTCTGATGCTTTGTGCTGCTGTTTCCTGATGTACTGTGACAAAGAGTACCAAAATTATTAAAATGGGCAGCTAATCAAGAAAGCGTAGTAGGTGCCTTTTTCAAATGTTACTTGGAATCCTAGCTCATAACTCTAAAAGCACAGTGCTGCAAAATAGTGTCGTAGGTGAACTTTATAAGCATATTTTGAACATGCCCACCTCCCTCTGCAGTGTCACAGAAGTTTTCTTCAAGTTTGAGGGATTTTGCTAGAAATCTAACTTTTGCACATTGGAAAAATGAATGACATACAGTAAGGGTGCGTTCTGACAAGAAGAGTTTTGCCTAAGTGGTTTTCTCCAGCTTTCCTCTGTGGCCTGTAGAATTAGGGATGGGGGCAGGGGATTTAAGCTCCTGGTTGCAGGAGGCTAAGTTCACTGCTCATTAAGTAACTGGTTACTTTTTGGCATTTTATACTGAAATTGGTTAAGGACTAGCAGCTGAATTGCCTGATTTTACCCTTGGGTTTTCTGAGAGCTTTTAACTGTGTGCATTAGTTTCTCCAGAAAGTTTAACTGCTTGTATAAACACTTCGGTTTCAGCCACCATATCGATTTGAGCGGGTAAACTTCAGTATAGCAATTGGATTAAAGGTATTTGACATACTTTATAATGTGAAACAACATTCCTTGTAGGTAAGGATACACTGGAACGTAAATATTTGTACTCTTAACCTTTTGAAGACTACAGTGTTTGCACTGAAAACAATATTCGTGGTTTGGAATTTTTTTATTTGTGGAGGGGTTTGACCCCCTTCTTGTTTTTTAAAACTGCTGCACCTTGTATTGAGGAAAGATGATGAGTTTAAGGATGATTGGTTTTGGCTTCAGTGAGATGGAGTTGCATTTTACTACACTCAGATTTTAAAACTATGATAATTTAGTATTAAATCTTTCAAAATAAGCTCTGCAGCTTTTCTTCCTAAAGTTACTACTGAGTGCCTGGTTATTCTTCTTTAGGAATGGAAAGACAAACAGATATGCTTGATGGGTTTTCAGTGATAGAATGGTTCAAGAGAATTCCAGGTAGTTAATTGTGGAGGGAGGAACATTAACCTTGGTAACACTGATTAATTTTTTGCAGTATCACTAAGTGATTTAAATAAAACCAAATGTACAGTGTACTTCCCCTGACAAAAGCATTTCTACAATTAGAGGAACATCCCTCATATTCCAGTATTTGAAGTCTTTTAATGTTGCATATCATTTGACATTTAAGTAGTCTTCATAAATAGAATTAGATCCTGTTAGAATAAAAGTACTGTGTTCCCATCAGAATACTGTTTTGTTGAGATCTTTGTTTTAAATGCTTGCTTCTTCTTTGCTCTGGAGTCTGGGAGTGCAGTTGTTAAATAGAATACACAATTGCTTAAAGCTTCAAAACCAAGGGATTAAAAAAAGAAGCCTCTGTTCTAAGACTGGTATGCAGTACAGTGGCTACCTGGAGGATAACAGATAATTAAACGTACGAAATCATAAAGTCTTAATCACACAGAGCAGAACATAGAAAATGCAACTTCCCGGTTCTCCAGGTGAAAGCAGAAAAGTATTAGTTTACCAAAAGTAAAGACATAACCACTAGTTGTCTGTAAAAATACATGCTTGCATAGCAGATTATTGCATTTTGTTCAAACCTGTTTCTATTTCAATGTTCTTAGTTTTTTGTCAACATTATTCAAGTTGCATACTGCTCTTTGTCTTTCAAGTTTAATTTCATCAGAACACTTTAATAGATGAAATCAATTCCAGTTTTAATACAAAATGTTTTTGTAAAGTCAAGTTGGGTAATGCACATGGATCAAAAAGTATAGTTTGACAGCAGATTTATCTTGAAGGCTTAATTAGAATTTTTGAGCATTATGTATATTTCAACTCTTTCTTGATCAATTATTCCTTTGTAATACTGCGAGCAGAGGAGTTGATTGTATTACGTGTTCCTGAAGAAAGTATCTGGCTTTCTACAGGAAAATCTCAGGTGCTGAAGTACTTTGACTTGTAAACTTCTGTTTTGTTCTGTACTTTTAAGTTTCGTATAATTTTAAATGTTGAATTTTGCGCCCTGTGTTTTGGAATCAGTAGTATCTGCATAAAAAGCACTTTGTGAGCTGTATTGTTTTCACTTATCAGTGGCTTATCCCTTGTAATGAAACAAAGATTTCTGTTCCTGTTAAATTGCTAATTTCCACCCCCATAAGAGTGGGGTGTGATATGACCAGCCCAGTGTGTTGTAACTCATTTAGGAGTTTGTATTCCACCTCTTATTCTGAGACTGTTTAGGTGAGCCTTCTCAAATATTTCTCTTGTGTGATACAAGCGTTTTGTTTTTTTCTAAGCTATAGTCTATAGTGCTTTATAATTGTTTTCATAGTTTAAAATTATAGGCCAGTCTTCACTGAAATTAAAAAGAGAAAAAGAAGAACATACTGCAGTTATGATTTCACAGTCTGTATTTCACTTGTCACCAGAGAAACTTTTTATAAAGGTATGGGAATCTGGTATACGTTAAGTGATCCGTCTTGGTTAAAAGTATATTTATTTCAATGTAGGTTAATAGCCTGACCAAATAATAATTTATGTTAACTGTTTTAGCATAAAACTGAAGGTGCTCACAATACAAAGGTTAAGAAAAACACTTGACATGCTGTTTTACAAAACCTGTTGATTTAAATGTTTTTATTTAAAAAAATAAATGTTTTGTAGCTACTGTATTTCAAAGTGATCTGAATTTTCTTGGAAAATATATTGTATTGTTAACAATACAAAGGAGTTCTCTGGTGAATAACCAGAAACTATAGACTATGATCAGCCTGTTCTTAGAACATTAAAATGTAATTTTTGCTTTAAGATTAATTATCCAGTACAGTAACATGAATGTTCCTGTAATTTCTTGCAATTGATGTGGGCAGAAACATATGGTATAAGCTTGTTCCTTCTTTCATGTGACTGTAATATGTCTTTTGATGCTTTTACGATGTTGGCTGGGTATCCTGGAGGAGGTAGAGCAGTGGATGTAAATATATTTGCATCTGATTCAGCATCAAGAACAAAGGTAAGAAATACATATTTCTGTTGTGGGTTTTTTGTTTTTGGAGGAGGGGTTTTGTTGTTTCAATTGGTGGGGGTCAGTACTTTGTGGTGTGAGGGGTTTTTTGCTTGTTTGTTTTCTCGGGTTGTTTTGCTTGGTTGGTTTTTTTTTAGGCAAATGAAGCTGGTATTTTCCTTGCAATATTTTCTAACACCTTTTGTGAACTTCCCTTTTGTCTTCCCCCATCATGCCACAGGTGTGTTAGCCAGTTTGTCGGTAAGGAGAAGATGAAGTATCCGTTTGTAGAGTGGCAACAGGCAATATATAGCAGAATTTTTAATGGTGCTGTGAAATTTAAGGCTTAAACCCAATCCTTTAAAAAGACATGTCTACATAGAGCTTTCAGTGAGGCTGTCTAGATAACTAATATTTACATGGCCTTTGAGTGTCAGTGTTGAGCCCAGATGATAAAACAAGCTGCAAAACCAGTTTATTTTAGACAGTGTTACAATGGTAATAATAAGATCTGCATACAAGTGTGTGGTAATGGAAAAGCTCCCATTCTCACTAGCCACCTTGTAGTATAACTAGTCAAATCACTATAGTGCATGCATTATGAGGAGCGAATGAGACTGTTATCTAGTACATTTTTTGATGTAAGTCAAGGGTTCTCAAGATTGCAATATTAGGTGTTTAAATTAAGGCCAGAGTCCTTGCAAGTGTGTAATGTTTAATTGTCTTTGTGGCACTGCACTGGGTGTGCGCTAGTGAGTCCATCTCTCTTGCACTGCGGAGTCCAGAACTGTACCCAGCACTCCAGGTGTGGCCTCACCAGTGCTGAGTAGCGGAGAAGGATAATCTCCCTCAACCTTCTAGCAATGCTTCTAAAGCAAAATACCATTGGCCTTTAAGGACACATTGCTATCTTATGTTTAGCTCGGGGTCCGCCAGGATCCTTGGATTTTTTTTTTGCAGAGCTGCTTCCCCGGATGGTTGGCTCTCAGTGTGTACTGGTGCATGGGGTTATTCCTCCTCCCACTTCATGAGATTCCTCTAAGCCCAGTTTTCCAGGTCTCTGAATGGCAGCACAACATCAGGTGTGTCTGCCACTCCTCCCAGTTTTATATCATCTGCAGGCTTGCTGAGGATACACCCTGTCCCAGCATCCAGGTTATTAATGGCAGTGTTAAATGGTATCAGCCCTAGTATCAACCCCTGGGGTACTTCACTGCTAACTTGTGACATTTAAGCAAGTTGTAATTAATATGATCTAATATTTTATTCATGTCATGTAAAAGATTTTTCCTATGTGTTTAGATAATTGCTATTCTTCAAGTACTTTCAGAGACCTTTTTTTCCCCATTTCAAAAATAAAGGCATAATGACTATTCTCACATCTAGTCAGTTGCTTTCAGTAGGTTTAGATCTGACATCAGGATGGCCAAGCTCAGTCCTTAATGTAACATCTTGTATTTATTCAGATTCTTTTCACTTTGCTTTAAAAGTAGAGTCATCAATTCAGCGTGGGTGACTGAACTAATTAAACTTCAATCAAATGTCAAATCTAGTGTTACTGAGTGATCAGTATGAGGGCTCTGCAATACTGCTAAATAGACTTTATACAAACATTTGTATTACATCTGAGAACATCAGTTTTCTCTCCCGACACAACAAAGTATGTAGCTGCAGGGTCTGATAACTACAATCTCTTGTGGCTTCTGAAGGCATTCGTGAATACTTTAGTCTCCAAAGGGAACGCAAAGAGGGCACAACAACAAACTCCTTGGCAGAAAGCTGTTGGCACTTCTCCAAGGAAAGGTACCCAACATAGCCATGCCTACTGAAACTGCAGAGTTCTTTGCACACCATAGGATTTACAATTGCTTCATTGTCCTGTCTCCCTGCCAAGAGCTCATCTATATCTAAGACCTTTGATGTAGCAGTAGTCACTACGAATAGTCTGGTCATCTGAGGGCTTGCTAGTCATTATGAAAGCAGTGGGAGACTGCATATTTAGGCCCCAGGAGAAAACGGAAAGAATGAGACTTCATTCCCCTTGCTGTTTTGCAAATCACTTGAATAATTCAAAAGTTTCTAAACTCCCTTTTACGGCAGACTAGGTAAGGAAATGGTATTTTGCAGACCTTTTTTTACTGCCTGCTACCTTCCAGATGGAAAGTGATGTATGTTCTTGTGCTGGATGCTACTTACCCTGCCCAGTAAATGTTATCAGCAGTCAGAGGGATGCAAGATTTTTTTCCAAGCCTGATAGAGACAGGTACTTGCACTACGAAGCAGATGGATCAAACATCAGGTGTATCTGCCAGTAGTCTAGGTAAGTCAAAGCTGCATACTGTCCAGTGATGTAACATATTTTGAGTGCATGGTTCCTGAGAGTGCTGGATAATGTCTTGCAGGCTCTTTCCAGGGGCAGGTTATTCACACAAAGGGAATCCACTTTGGCTCCAGAAGTGGCCTGCACATGGTCAGATGCGTTCTTGGACTTTGCTGTTAGGGAGCTAAGCACACATCTCCTTCAATGCGTATGCTACCTGAAATGTTTAAGGCAGAAGAGGTAATGGTGATTCTATCAGCTGCTGCAGTTGTCATCAGAATACTTCCTTTTCTTACTGTAGAGCCTGTGAAAGTAACATTGCTGGCTCTCTACTCTTGACAGCAGAAATTCTCATAATCAAGGCCCTGATTCCTTCTTGTTTGTGATGCAACTACATGATAGTTGGCTATCAGACTAAGCTAAACAGCCTAGTTTACCCACAAAAAATACTTTTTAGGTGTTTGTGGGCAAGGGAATAGCCATGTCTTACTTTCTATCATACCTTAGCCAATTCAGACCCACTGAAAGCATACCTCTTAAGTGCTTTTTCAGGTTTGTTTGGGTTATTTTACCATGGTTGCTCTTCTCTGATTAAGCAAATTCTATTGCTTTATAGAACCAGACCATTAAGAAGAAAATCTTTATTGTCATTATCTGTAACTTGAAGTTGTAAAGCATAGGTAGTATCCACGCGGACATCACATTGAATAACTGTAAGGCGTATTAAGAGTGTCACAGCACGGCATCATCACCTATAATCACTGTAGCAAGTTTTTGGAACTATAGAATATATTCTCAGGCCTGCAGAGCTGCCATGTGGTACTGTTTCCACAGTTGTAGGAAGTATTGCAGAGTATATGTTGATGCAAAGTGTGCCAGAGACCATTTTATTTTTTAAAACGGGGTTCTGAATCCCTCCAAGAAAGTCAGGGGCACTTTTTGTGTTTGCACATTACATGCTTGTAGGTACTAAAAGAAAAAGGTTATTTTGTAGCTGTAGGTATGCTCCTAGAGTATTTATTCCCCCTTAACACCTTTCAGGGTTTTGAAGGAAGAAGAATAGACAATGCTCCCCCTTTCTACCTGTATGTGAGCCAGGTAGAGGGGTCTGGTTTATAGGTTTCCCAGCAGATTTTGATGAAGGTAGTTCCCTGACAAAAAGCACTGTGTAAACATCTATATAATAGGGATTTATATTGTGAATGCCTTTAAAAAAAGAATTACCGAAACTTGTGTGCAACAGTTGTAGTTTTTGTTTCAAAATATATATATATATTTATACCTGATTTTTTTTATGAATATCTGTGGAAGTCAGGGTAGTATGAGGCAAAGAGTAACCAGTATCATTCCTATGCCCCAGTCCATTCACAGATATTTTGCTTGACTACTTGTTTCTTGTCTGTTAAGGAATAAAAAGCTGATCCTGTGAAATACATCACATAAGAATTTTATAGTTTTATTGCCAAAAATGGCAAAGTGGAAGTTTTTTCCACTGTGTTGTAGACTGTGTTTTTACACCACTGTCTTGGCTGATGCTCCAGGAGGGTGGTTCATCTGTGGGAAAAGCACCTACTTGTAATGACAAGGGAACAGATTGTTTCAGTCTCTATTGCTGGCACTCTCTAGCTTTGTCATATTCCATCTCATTTTTTTCTTTACTAAAGTAAACCATACAATTTCTACAACCTTTCCTTCTGAATATAACTTTCTGGGCTGTCTATTGCATTCACAGTATGGAAGGGAGGCAAAACAGAGTCCAGAAATCTCCAGCTGAGACCTCACTTCTGCATCATCTGTGACAGTGTTAAAAGCCTTGCCTTGTGATCATCAAAATGCACCTGCTGCTTCTCCAGTTGCCAGAAACCTTGTTATCCTGCCGTAAAAAGAAATTAGGTTAAGTTTTTAGGTCTTGTTGAACTCTTAGTAGTTGTTACTTGTGATCTTTGAGGTGCTTTCAAAAGATCGTTATTGTCTTTTCAAGCATTTGAAGGAAAATTGAAGGTGGGCTGGCTGGTTTGTAATGTGCTACCTCCATATAAAAAAGAAAATCAAAACTACACCATTTGTTCTTGTCAGTCTTTTGCTCTCGTGTGGTTCTTAGAAATGACTGCTCTAATCAGATCAGCTTCAGAAGAAAGTTCTTCAAGCACAGCTATTAGTAATGGTTTCCCCCACCCCCCCACTTCTAAGCTTTCTCTAGGTTGCTTTTTGCCTGCTTAAACTGAAGTCTTACCTTCACTTGTTGGTCTTAATTGTGCTAGTTTAACGTGATCTTTTTGCAAAAGTTTGATGCAAATCAGATAATACTCACAATTTCTTGGCATCAACTAATGAGGTGATGGCTTTGCTGCCTGCTGGGAATTGTATTGCCACTTTTCTCGTGTAGTTTTCATTTTTTTGTTTTCATTACTACTGTATCCAGAATATGACTTATTTTGAGGTTTTTCTTCCAATTTCACCGCATTTTGCCTCTGTGTGCTCTTCCCATTTTTTAGACTACTTTTAGACTACGCTTTCGCTTTGTATTTCACATCAATAAAGAATTCACAGTTTACACAAGTCAGCAGTCTTCTATAATTTCGTTTCTCTCACGCTCAAATAGTTTGAAGCCCTACCCTTGATCCAAAGTTTCCAACTGATCTTTTCCATTGTAATTTTAACCTATACTGAAGTCCGGTTTTGTTAGTCTGGGGAAGGGAGATTGAGGGGTGTCTCCTTTTGAAATGAGGTTACAAGAGATGTTTTTCTTTCAACACCTGTAGTTCTTCCTTGTATTTTGGACTACTGTGCAAGCATGTGAACCTTAGCTAAGTAAAGCAATAGTTCCATCCATTCTCTGATTTTTTTAAATAAGCTTTGCCTTTTATGATTTGTATTCTGGTCAGGTGCTTCTCATAAATTGTACTAATTGTCTTATTGTGTTCATTATATTAAGACTTTCAATGTTCCTTCATCCTTACTGGGGTTTTATTCAACCATCTAGGACTAGTTGCAGTCATTCTTCTCTCTCCTTTATTGTGATGATATTTATAAGTAAATGTCTCCCCTCATTTTAAGGTCCATGTTCACGTTGCCTGTTTTCCTGTGTACTTTTGTCAGCCACTTCATTCAATCCTTATTTAAAATCTTCCTTACTAGGCTAAAGGAATTGGTGCGCTAGATGGAGTCTTTGTCTAATAGCTTGTCTAGGTAGGCTTGTCAACAGAGGTGTCCAATATCAAACACTATATCTAAGTGTTATCAGTTCAGTGACCTCTCCCATGCCACTTCAAACAATAATTAACAGTACTGTTTCAGGGAAGATTAAAAAAATGTGCCTGTGTAATTGCATTGGATTGATGCATCCAGTTTAGTTTGCATTTGGGGCTATAAAATTCAAGTACTTTAGGAGCTCTACAAATTCTTATAAGGTCAATTGGGTGTAAGCTTCTGAAAGCTACTTACATTTGATTAAAATAAATGCTTTCTTTTTACTTTGTGACATGCTTAATATTTTGTCTTGAAAATGTAATATGGAATAGCATCTTGTAGAAACAGCTTTACATTTCTGCAGTTTTAAGTGCAACAAGTTCAGCAGCAAAGTTGTAGCTACAGGCAGTACAAACTGGAGATTGGACCCTGGTTCCAGGGCAAGCTTTGCATTTGATCTTGGGCAAGTCACTTAAATTCTTTGTCTCTTACAGTGGAGCTCTGTAGGTGTGTAAGATGGACACAAGTATTTCATCCGTTCCTGTAAAGCACTTAAGAGAGCTGTGATCAAAGGCACCATGTTTCAGTGGTAAACAACAGCTACAGCAGAGTTAATGCCTTAACTTCACACACAAAGAGGAGCTCTAACTCTTAGCCTGGGAATGAAACACACTGCAGCTGTACATACTTTTCTTTCAAAGCACATGTTCCTTGCAAGTTAAAGTTTAACTTTGTTAAGGAATGCTTCCAGTAATAACTGGCAGCAATGATTTAGCCAGTAATTGCCACATTAGGGAAATAATTGCACAAAGGTTGGTGGGGGGTTTTAAAAGATTCTAATGATTGGTCAAAGCTATTAAAACCACATTGATTTCCTGGTTCATACAGCAAATGGTGTTAGTTGGTCTCCTCCACCCTAAATTCATCAGGATACTAGGTATTGTCTTTTGTCTGACTAAAAGAACTTTATATTTCAACCACTGCTGCTTAGTACTGCTTTTGTAAAGTTGCATTACCCGATTGCTCTCCAGTTATGAGTGGCAGTGAACGTGCAAGCATTCCCTAAGGAAGAATGATGCTATAGCTTACTGGCCATGAGAAGTTCCTCATGCTTTTCACAGTAGTATTCTCTCTTGGAACTGCTTTATCTTTACCTTAGAGATAAGATTTAATAAATTAATGTGAAGCACAAGAATGAGGGAGAAGCATTACTCCATCCTCTAGATTTGGGTATCTGACTATAAAGAAATAAGTACTTTCTGTGAATTGGAAGAATAGTGAGCACTGAATGGATCTCTGAAGGCTCAGTTAGTGATGGAGAAAGCCTTAGTTAATGACAGCTATGGAAATTGAATGCCTAAAGCTGTACTGTAAATCTCATCTCCCCTCCCTAAAATACAGATTGTACAGTAGTATATGCAGAGCTAGTGGGAGAACTGGATTATTACTACCCTTATTCACCACCACAGTATCTGCATGCTTTAAGGGCATGGATATGAGAGATGAGAAGCCAATTAAGTTGAAAGAATGTTTGGTTTAAAGCATCCAGCTTCAAATTCCAGAGGAAAGTAGCGGATGGAAGAACTGTGTGGCAGCACTGCATGGTGCCAAGAGTCAGTTCTTTAAACAAGCAAGGGATGTGAAAGATAACAGGAAGGGCTCCTACAGGTATGTCTCTGACAAAAGACAGACCAGGGATAACGTGGGCCCTCTCCTGAAGCTATTAGGAGAACTGGCTAACCTTGATTTGGAGGCTGAGGTTCTCAATGACTTAATGTAGCTGTGCTGCTCAAGTCCTGGAAAGCAAATGCAGGGACTGTGAGAATGATTACCTTAGGCCCACAGTCGGAGAGGATCATTTTAGGAACCTGAATGTGCACAAGTCCATGGGGCCTGATGAAATCCATCCGAAGGTCCTGAAGGAGCTGGTGAATGAAGTTGCTAAGCCGCTGTCCATCATATCTGAAAAATCATGGCAGTCAGGTGAAGTTCCCAATGACTGGAAAAAGGGAAATATAACCCACATTTTCAAGAAGGGGAAAACGGATGACCAGGGAACTACAGACCAGTCAGTCTCACCTCTGTGCCTGGCAAAATCCTGGAGCAGATTCTCCTGGAGCAGATTCTCCTGGATGGCATGCTAAGGCACATGAAAAACAGCAAGGTGCTTGGTGACAGCCAGCATGGCTTCACTAAGGGGAAATCCTGCCTGACCAATTTGGTGGCCTTCTATGATGGGAGTACAGAACTGATGGATGGGGTAGAGCAGTTGATGTTATCTACCTGGACTTGTGCAAAGCATTCAACACTGTCCCACACAACATCCTTGTCTCTACATTGGAGAGACATCAATTTGATGGGTGGACCACTCGGTGGATAAAGAACTGGCTGGATGGCCGCACACAAAGAGTTGTGGTCAATGGCTCATTGTCCGGCTGGAGACCAGTAACGAGTGGTGTCCCTCAGGGATCGGTGTTGGGACCGGTCTTGTTCAACATCTTTGTCGCTGACATGGACAGTGGGATTGAGTGCGCCCTGAGCCAGTTTGCTGATGACACCAAGCTGTGTGGTTCGGTTGATGCACTGAAGGGAAGGAATGCCATCCAGAGGGACCTTGACACGCTTGTGAGGTGGGCTGATGCCAACCTCATGCAGTTTAACCATGCCAAGTGCAAGGTCTTACACCTGGGTCAGAGTAATGCCAGACACAGCTACAGGTTGGGCAAATAAGAGATTCAGAGCAGCCCTGTGGAGAAGGACTTGGAGGAGTTGGTTGATGAGAAACTGAACTTGATCCAGCTTCAATGTGTGCTCGTAGCCCAGGAAGCCAACTGTGTCCTGGGCTGCATCAAAAGGAGCATGACCAGCAGGTCAAAGGAGGTGATCCTACCCCTCTACTCTGCTCTCTTGAGACCTCACTTGGAGTATTGTTTGCAGTTCTGGTGTCCTCAACATAAAGAGGACATGGAACTGTTGGAACAAGTCCAGAGGAGGGCCACGAGGGTGATCAGGGGACTGGAGCACCTCCTGTATGAAGACAGGCTGAGGAAGTTGGGGCTGTTCATCCTGGAGAAGAGAAGGCTGAGTGGAGACCTCATAGCAGCCTTCCAGTATCTGAAGGGGGGCTATAAGGAAGCTGGGGAGGGACTCTTCATTAGGGACTGTAGTGATAGAACAAAGGGTAACGGGTTCAAACTTTAACAGGGGAAGTTTAGGTTGCATATAAGGAGGAAGTTCTTTACTGTAAGGGTGGTGAGGCACTGGAATGGGTTGCCCAGGGAGGTTGTGAATGCTCCATTGCTGGCAATGTTGAAGGCCAGGTTGGACAGAGCCTTGGGTGGCATGGTTTAGTGTGAGGTTTCCCTGCGCATGGCAGGGGGGTTGGAACTTGATGATCTTAAGGTCCTTTCCAACCCTAACTATTCTATGATTCTATATATTCCAATGGAGGATAACCAGTAAGGGCAGATACACATTCTTTCTGTGGGAAGTAATTTGCTAGCAAATAAAACATTGACTGCAAGGTGTAGATGGGAAAGATTCACAACCAAAACTCTCTGGGTGGGGAAACTGGAAGGTATAACTTGTCCAGCATCACTGGAACCTTTCTTCGGCCAGGGCCGAAATCAGGGTGTTAGATTGAACTCTTGATCACATTCTTTGTTCATCAGCTGTGCCCTTTTGAATAAGGCAAATTGAAAACAGTAGGTCTTTTGAACAATTTCAAGCTGTAAGAACTGCATGTGCTCTGCTCCTGCAAAGATTAATGTATGCATCTGCTTCCCCTAACTGAAAATTGAATACCAAAATAAATTCTTTCCCTTCAACAGCCTTTTATGATGGTTGTTTAAGACACTGTCATCTTTTGGTATCCAAGGCAGGAAACAGAGATAAATTCTCTCTTCTTTCCCCTGTCCCACTCTGATAGTGTATCAACAGAATGCAGCTGTTTGCTATTCAAATATAAATGTTCAACACTTGCTTGTCCCTGCTGACTGGGGAAAAAATGAACTTTAACCCATTCAATTAGCAAACCCAGTTAGACAACTTATTCCTCCAGTAATTGTGGGCATGTGCGCAGTGCTGAGTTCTGCTGCTCACAGTGATGAAATTAGGAACAGCAACATCAGCTGAGGAAAACAGTTGTCTTTGCACTTGAGAAAGTAGGGATCATCTTGCAGGTTAGCTTTGGTGTACAACACTGAACCTTATGCTCCAGGTAATTAAATACCTGAGCATTTAACTGTGAGGTAGAAATCCTGACAAGAACATACTCTATTAAGAATTGCTAGTAATGATGAAGCAAAACCAAAAGCAGTTAAAGGAAACCAGAATTCCTTTACCCATCAAGGTTAATAGGCATTATGATCTGTATGCATCAGGATTATTAATTAAGCCACCTTTGCAAGTGGGATAATTAAGCAAGCTATGATTCCAATGCAAACATAGTAGGACTAATTGATTTTTTTTTTTTTTCTCTCCCCATGTGTCGTTCAAAGCTCACAGGGAGGTCTTTCTGCTCCTGCAGTATGGTTTCATTGATTACCTGGGAATTATTGTATCTAGGCTTCCTTAATGCTTCCTTCAATGCGATCACAGCTGGTGGAACTAGGCCTTTGTGGTTTGAGGGGAGGTTGTAAGATGACTGTAGAAGAGAAATTCTGCAGCATTAGTTCAGGGTCTCTTACCTGGAATTGCATAGAGTGGGAGTGTATTGCAAACAAATTGGCTGGGCACGAAAAGAAAGATGCCTGGGTTTAGTTCCCATATGAGGGGGTGAAGCCCTAGCAGTGCAGACCAGAAGCTGAAAGATCATCTGCTGACTGTATAGAAAGGGAGAGCTCATGGAGGCTGTTCTGCTGCCGGGGACCCAGGGGCTTGACTGTGGAGTGCAGGGAAATGGGAGCCACACAGGTGGCTGAGCTTCTTTCCCTGAATCGTGACCGAGGGCAACTGTATTGTCTCATCATGGTGGATGTATCCAACCCTTGTTTTGAACGCTAAAAATAAAAAAGAATGAATAGAAGAAGCACAAAATTGCTACAAGTGTGGCCTTGCAGCTCCGAAAGTGCCTTTAATTACTTTTTGTAGCTGCACAGAGGTCTCTAGCTTCCTTGAAGCTTCAGTCCTGGGAACAAGAGACTAATGATTAAGGTTTAAAGCTTGGCGGTCTTGATGGTGCTGTGTAGGTGTAAAAGGAGCTGGGACTTGAATCCTGAAAAGTAATACAAGCTATTTGCTCAGCCTGCCTTCCACCTCTCTTGCCCAAGCTAAGTGAGCCAATTTTTGGTTACCTGCAACTAGCATAATTTCATGGTTAAAAAAAAAAAAGAATATTCTTTTGACAATGTTGCAGACAGTTCCTGTTCCCAAAAAGTCTGTTATCGTACATTTAAAACCTCATCAGGAGGACTTCATAGCAACAAGTCCTGGTGTGATAAGAGAGAAAGCAAGGAATAGACAGCTATCTCTAGAATATTGTTTGATATCTCTGGAGGACCTTAGAGCTGTAAGATGTTAGGTTTGGATACAAACTTGTGATAGTAGATCTCATAACAATGTGCACATTAAGCTCAAGAGATTGAAGGCATATTTTTTAGATCTAGTGTGAGCCAAAAAACACTACGTCCTGAATTATTCAGGAGCTGGCCTATCTGTTCTCAAGATTCTTGTGCCCACTAGATGTCACCAGTGTATGCTGTTCCAAGTGAAAACCGTGGCAGAAGGGTAAACTGGGGTATTTGTTAAAGGGGGTTGGTGTTCATCAATAAATGAGCACATAGCCGATGAAACCATGGCAGAGGGGGGTTGCATGGAATAAAACCTGTTTATTATTGATTTGAGTACCCTTTTCCTCTGATAAGGCTCTGCCACATGCTGTGTAAACTCTTTGAACTCTTCCCTAATTTTTCCCCAGGATGTTCACCAGTTAACAGAAGGAAAAGTGTAATTTTCTGCACACCCCTGACCATCCAGAATTGGTTGGGGGAGTGTATGTACAGGTTACTGTACTGAATTTTACCCCTGCTATATGCAGGCTTGGGTAGTGATGTTAACCATTTGCAGCAGTGACAGGGAGCAAGCTTCAGAGTTTAAGCAGAGAAATATGCTGTACAGGCTGGGTCTCCTAAACAGCAAAGCTGTAGTCCTGAGCAAGTTCCTTTAGCTGTAGGTGCATCCTGCAGAGATTAAGAATGGCTTGAGGAGACACCATGGGATTTACTTAACGCAATTTTCCAGTTAGGTTCCCTTTGATTTAAAGAGAAGCAGCATTAGGCTTAAGGGTAGTAAAGGGCTTTTAAATATGGACAAGAATATTAAATAATTTTTATTTGAAGGACCAAAAAGAAAGGAAACGTGCAGAATTATCTCTTTACCTCATTTCCATTGATTTCTTTTTGTGAAGACTTTCTCTTCCTTAGTGAAGGAGAAAGAAGTCATCTTGCTGAAGCTCCCATTTTGACCACAGGAGATGTGCTTTTATTTCCACTTCTTTTCTAGACTTTGGGAGCAAGGTTCAAAGAGGACACTTTAAATACATTTTATAGGAAGAAGACTTTAAATATGTTTATAAGATAAAAGAAGCTTAGCAAGGGTCTGCTTGAGGAAACCAAGGGCTCAGACCACATTTTTCCTCTCAATGCCTTCATCTCCTGGCCCAAGTAGTTCAGATCAGGTCTGTCTCCTAGTCTTTGGGTCCTCTGGAAGCAATCATTGCTATTATTGGCTTCTTTTCTGTTTTACTAACAAAATCATTATTGTGTTGCAAAACTCATTCAGCTGTGCAGGTTAGTTATCAGTGCTTCTTGTGCTTTGCAGGTATGCTGTATGTCCTGGCTACCTTCGAAGAGGCATTTTTTTTCCTCTCTCTTGTTTGTTGGTGCTTTTCATGCCTTTAAGGGCTGCAAGAGTTTCAGATTTGCTTCATTTTGTGGAGATATTGAGGAAAATGGACTCTTCTTTTGTATGCTTATTTCTAGAAGGAAGAAAATGCAGTTGCTTCTGTTAGACACAACCCTAACCTGTCTTATATTTTTTCCTATGCTGAAGTTTCACATGGCTTGACAGAGAAAACAGAACACCAGCCAGCACATGATTTTTCTTTTGTGCTTTGCATACCTCTGTGACCTTCATGCATCCTTGGAAGCAGGTCAGGCTACAGGGCTTCTGGCAGCACTTTTCTCTCACCCATAAATAGCAAGCCAGCAATTACAGAAAGCCATGGCAATTTGAATTTGTATTATAGGCTTAGTATATAATTTCACAGCCACCCAAGAGAGTAAGCTTTAACATTTTTCTGCAACTCTATCATATTTTATTATCACTTCTGTAAATACATTCTATGTTGTTTCTGTGATTAGTTAATTTTCATGCATGGACATTGCATGCCTTGTGTAATTTTTCACATGGTTCTCAAGAGCAGATAGATCAGGTGCTCTTAGGAGCATGCCTGCCATCAGCAGCTAATGCTGCAGTTCATACAGTGCTGGCAAACTGTACAGTAACAGTTGAAAAAGACCAGTTTTCTCAAGGTGTAATATGCCCATATGGAGACAGGCTGAGAAAGTTGGGGCTGTTCAGCCTGGAGAGGAGAAGGCTGCGTGAAGACCTATTAGCAGCCTCCCAGTAACTGAAGGAGTCTACAAGGATGACAGAGAGGGACTTTTCTTAGTGAACTGCAGTGATAAGACAACGAGCAATGAGTTCAAACTTAGGGAAGATTTAGCTTTGATATAAGGAAGAAATTACTGTGAGGGTGGTGAGGCACTAGCACAGGTTGCCCAAGAAAGTTGTGGATATCCCATCCCTGGAAGTATTCAAGCCCAAGTTGAATGGGGCTTTGAGCAACCTGGTCTAGTGGGAGGTGTCCCTGCCCATGGCAGGGGGTTTGGAACTGGATGAGCTTTAAGGTCCCTCCCAACCCAAACCATTCTATGATAATTCTTCTTTATGTATCAGTATTGCCATTGCCAGTTTTTGCCAGAACTGGTCTCCATTGAATATGCCTCTGTGCTTGGGTGCAGTAAAACTCTGTTTCAGTAAGTATTCTGGGGGCATATGTCACACCCAAAGTTCATCAGATTCTAGCCCATGTACTGTGCCTTATGTTGCCTTTTGAGGTGTTTGCTCTGTCTTTTGGTGTAAAAGCATGAAAGAATGATAGCTTTATTTTAAGCATTTTAAAGCATAGAATGTCCTTGGGAGGACATTCCAGCTCCTTGTCTCTGTACACGGACATGGAGATGAGCACAGACTGACAAGACAAATAGGAATGTTCCTCCAGAGTTCACTGCCTGCATGCTTCTGCATTAGTTGTATGTTATTTTCAGTCTTTCTCCTAGCAATATTATTTAAATGACCTTCAAGTTTGCTCTCAAATTTCAGTTTGCTCCTTGAGCCCTGTCAAATGCTTTCTGCAGCCTTTCATTCTGATCTGTTCTTGTCTTCTCAGAATGTTGTCAAAATCTAAAGATCTAAAATCATGGAATGGGTTGGGTTGGATGGGACCAGCCTGTCTGTGCTTGGGATCACCCCAACCCAGGTACAGGACCCTGCCTTGTTAAACTTCATGAGGTTTGTACCGACCCACCTCTCCATCCTGCCAAGGTCCCTCTGGATTGTATTCCTTACCTCTAGCACATCAGTTGCACCACACAGCTTGGTGTCATCAGCAGACTTGCTGAGGGCACACTCAATCCCACTGTCCATCTTACTGACAAAGATGCTGAACAATGCCAGTCCCAATACAGACACATGAGGGACGCATCACAGGTTTCCACTTGGACATCGAGCCATGGACTGCAACTCTTTGAGTGTGACCATCCAGCTAATTCCTTATCCAGCAAGTGTTCTGTCTGTCAAATCCAGGTCCCTCCAGTTTAAAGACAGGGATGTCATGTGTGTCAGTTCCAAGTGCTTTGCACAAGTCCAGGTATATTCCATCAGTCGCTCTTCCCTTACCCACAAACTGGACTGCCACAGCTTCTCAAATAGGATGGACGATGGCTTAGCCACTTTGTCTGCCAGGTCTCTCAGGAGCCTCAGGTGCATCTCCAGGTCCCATGGACTTGTGCACCTTCAGGTTCCTCAGATGGTCTTGAATCTGATCTTCTCCTACAGCAGGCAGTTCTTCATCTCCCGGTCACTGTTTTTGTCTTCTGTGACTTGGGTGGTCAGTCAGTGAAGACCAAGGCAAAAAGTTGTTGAGTACCTCAGCCTTCCCCTGTCCTAGGTAACCGGGTATCCTGTTCCCTTCCAGAGAAGGCCCGCAAGACAGATGCTTTGTCCTGTATTCTTTCAGGAAGCTGTGATACTTTCTTCTGGGGAAAAAAAAGTACCAGGAACAGCTTTTAAACCAGAGAAGTCTGTAACAGTGTTTGCTCCTATACAGCATACTGGAAGTGCACATTGAACTCTCCTTACCTAGGGTAATGTGCCAGAACCATCAAAAATTGTTTAAAAATACTGAGCTTCAGTCACAATGATAAGAATGTCCTGCTAGTTGGATGCAATTGTATTTATCAAGCCTTTCAAGTCCTAAGTACTTGCTTCAGTGACTTACTACTTCTGCTATCCCTGGTAAATTCAGTTAGTTATTAAACTGTTAAAAACATTTGTAGAATTAATGACAGGATATTCCTGGTAGCATGAATTACTGGACAGTGCAGCACTAAAAATCGACCTGTCCCATTAAAGGTATCTGAAAATTAATTTTATGTACCTTTTTTTTGGTCCTTTGTTGTATGCATTGTCTAAATCAAATGCAGAACTAAACACCCTTTAAACAAAATAATTCTGATATTGGCTCTTTGTTCCCAGATGTAACAGACTTTTCTTTGGAGCTGTGATTTTGTTTGTTGTTTTCTCAGTTCAAAATCAAATCAATCCCACAGTAGAAATTGGATCTTTCATATCCATTCCCAGTTTATCTGTTTTTTTTCTCTAAATTCTATCTCTTTTTTTTTTTTTTTCCCCCCAGAATCTGGGCTTATCTGGGTGTTCTTCACTTCTCATGAAAGATCACGCAGGTTCCCCACATAAGAAGCCTGCCCTGCCACCTGGTGCTGCCTCCAGCTAAACAGCATTAGTGCATTCGCTGTGTCCTCACTGCACATGCTTCAAAACACGTGAAAAATCAGTAGTTTTCTTGCACTGTTTTCCAGCTGATGGAGATATTCACCCTCCCAGGTCCTCCATGCTGATTTTATTTCCCAATTCCTAGCAACTGGCTTTGTGAAGTATCTTCTGACATTCTTTGCTCTGTGGTAACTCTGGTTTTCAGTTTCCTGTCTCACAGGTGCTTCTCATGGAGTGTTTTCATTCTCCTCTGAAGGAGCCAACCGCTTGACAACCTTTTGTGTGGAAAAAGCATGTCCCTTTGGCCATCTGGTCTCACCGTGAATCAATGCCACATGATTAAGGAATGTGTCCCATCTGACTTAATTAGGTCACCAAGACACAGCTGTGAAACACTGACAGGGCTTTTCCGTTACTGAACTTCCAGTGGTTTCCTTTCTTTTGGAAGAGAGCATTTCTGAAACATGCTTCTGCAGGTGCAGTGCTGCTGCTTGCACTGACTCCCGAAGCCGGCTGGCAGCTGAGCTTGCTGTGGGAATGAGTCGCTCCATCTCCGTTGTGGATCCCGCTCCTCCTGCAGCTCGGCTGGTGAGCAGTTGCTGCTGCCAAAGAGACAAATCTACCCTGTCCTTCTCCCTGCAGCTCCCTGTGCCCACAGCCCTCCAACTCACTTTAGGGCTGTAGGTGCTGCTGCAGGAAGCAATGTGAGAAATCTTCCGTGGCCTCTGAGCTCTTGCAGGTGCCCTTAACCTTCCCTGACCCTAAAGTTGTGGAGTGGGTCACTGAGGAGTGTAAGAATAATTCTTGCATTGTTTAGTTAAAGCCAATGCAAAATAGCTACGAGTGCAGTGTGTGTACACAAGAGGAAAATGTTTTAATAGGTTACAGAGCTGTGCAATAAGGAAAATGAATTCAGCAGCATGTGATTAACTGCGTAAGATGAAGACCATAAAACGAAACACAGCTTTGTGAGTTACAGCACTTAGTGTTGTAATAGAAAAGTCTTTTTAAAAAGCTAATTAAAAATTTATCTTTAACTATTTTTTTTGGAAGGGCTTGGAAATGTTTGAGTGCTCAGATTATGGAAGAAGTGCTGGAAGAAGAAATTTGTATTATTTTAAGGAAGAGATTTCTTTTGAGCACTCCTTGTGGACTCCTTTTTTGCAAATGTTAAAGCCCTATAGTCTGGTTTTCCTGAGCACCTTGTCATAGCTTTGCATAGGCTTACTTTGATATATCAAAATGCACCTTTCCACAATTATTAAATGGAAAATACTGTGTAACTCATATGGTTATGTGATATTGCACTTGCGATTTTTACTTAAACTCCGTTGAAAAGTTTCTAATATATTTTCAGAGCTGCTGCAAATAAAGTGGTTTAGGTTTATTTTTGGTAAAACTCATTCTTTCTCTTGCTGTCGCATGCAGTCTCCTCCTCCTTCACTTAAAATATGCATGTGTTCAGTGTATGATTTAAACACGTGTGACTTAAGTGTACAGCAAATTAATGACTTCTTGACAAAATGTCCTTACAGAAAAAAATGTATACAGAATCAAGACTCAGTTCATCTTTAGCCCAATATTCTCTGGGGACAGTTTTCTGCCCAGCATGCATAGGAAGAGTTGTAAGTAGTGGTAGCAAATGAATGGCATTAGCTGTGCTTGTGCAGGCTGCCCAGTGGGATGTGATGGGCCCAGCCGGTAGCTGGGGCTGCCTCAATGGCCCTAGCTCCACTTGGCTAGTGTTAAATGAGTGGCTGTTCTGTCTTGCCTCCCTTGCTGGTATGATACCAGTGTCTTGCATGGAGACAGTGACATTTCTAAATGGCAGAATTACCATCTCCACTACAACTGCTACTGATATCCTCTATGAATACAGCGAGATACACAGAGCAGGTAGGCGTCAGAGACATGCAGAGGAACAGTGACATATCCTCTCCCCTATTTGCAAAGAAATACACAGCCCGTGATAAGAACCCACTGCTGCAGTGAGATAGTGAGCTGCACCAGAGTTGAAGGCTTGATGGAGCACTTGCTGGGGATTTGCAGAGTGTCTGACTCTCCCTGTCCCAGTAAAAGACAAAACAGCATGCACAGCAGACTAAAGGAAAAGGTTAATCCAGAAACTTGCCAGTCTCTTTTCTGAGTCCAGCTCTGCTTTTAGTCTCCACAATATCCTGGGGCAGAGATTTTTAAGACTGGATCTCAATTTATGCAAACATGTATCCATTTCTAATAATAATGTCTGATACATCACTACATTTTCCATTATCTTTTGTTCTGATTATAACAAAGCAGTCCTAACTTGCTTTCCCCAGCCGTTTAGAAGTTTGGGGAGCTCCACACGCCACCTCCACCACTCGTCTTCCAAAATGAAGAGCTTTGCATCAGCTAAAGCAATGCTGCAGAGGCTAGAAGGAGTCAAATACAGCTGTGTAACAGCAAAAGCACAGCTCTTTTTGGTGTTTGTCAAGCTCTGTGGCCACAGAAACAGTCACTGAAAGATGAGCAAGCTGTCTCTGCCTTCCAGCACTAGGCTATGTGGGAATCTTTCTGTCTAATGGTATAACATGTTCCTTCTGTCACCCAAAGCTAATTGAAATGAGGTCAAGAAGCAAAATTAGAATCTTTGCTGCTCCAAGTAAAACTCTGACCCTGAAATGGGTGCTAAGAAACAGCAAATATTTCACTGGTTTCCATGGTGCAAGAGGAAGGCCAATCTAAGAAACCACCTCTGGATGTTTTCCTATTGTAAAAACCCCAAACAAATAAATTTGGGCACATTTTATTGTTTTCTAAACCATCTGGTAATTTTTCAACATGACAAAGCAGGAGAGCATTAAAGGATATTCCTCTATTTTAAGAAAAGTGATTTTAAGGACTCAGCCAGAGGTGAAAGGTATTACTAGACACGCTGCAGTCAAGCTTCAGAACGAGAGACTGACTCCTTCCTTCTCCTCAGCCCCTGGATAAAACAAACTTCTGGACTTAGGGATCTATGCAACACCGATCCTGCAGGAGCTGGTCTCAGGAAAAGGCAGGCAGTGGCCTTGCTGCCAGCACTGACCACTGTGCTGAGCCAGCGATGGATCAATGGATGGGGAAATTGAAAATGGGACTGACAGAAAACAGGGTTGTTGTTTCAGCTAGTGATTGGGGAAGGGGCAGAGCAGAGCTGCTCCCAGGGCTGCCCTGACTTGTCCCTGGCAGCTTGCAAAGAAGGGGGAAGAGATGTTCATGCTCGGATGTCCGGATGCTTGCCCCTGAGTGGGGAGCCCTGGACTCCAGCCCTGTGCTGATGGAGCTGTCTCACCTACTTTGTGCCAAAGGCAGTCCATGCCTCACCACTGCCACACAGCCCATCTAAGCTAGTAAAGGTGAGTATTCCAAGACTCAGCTTTCGTCACCAGCTGAAACTTGAAAGGTCTTGCTGAACATGGCAGGAACTAATACGAGCTTTAACTGTGGAGTAGGTCTATGGTCCCTGAAATAGGCTGGTGTTTACCTCCTGTGCTTCCAATCCAGCCAAACCATGGGAGAGCACACCTGCATAACACTGCACAATTCTTCAGCTGCCAGAAATGTAATGTTTGTTTGTTTTAGTATTGCTATTCAGTGTAAGTATGAATGCATTCAAATAGCTTTCTCTGCAGCACAAATTTCTTTTTCAGTCAGTGGGAAGTAATCCAGCAACAGCAGGGCCCAGATGAGGGGAAGGTGCTGCGAAGTAGTAATCAGTTAGTCTAATTGAAACAAGGTTGGGCTTAATGGCTTTTGGATTTGTGGGTGGTGGGTAGGGTTGGCACAGCTGATGATCATGTTGTTCAGGGTGTGCTGTGTTCAGTTTGCGAGTTAAGGCATACGTGCCAGTCTTGCTGGGCTGCGACTTGGGGTTCTTGTATCTCATGAGGCCTAGGGACTGTGGACCTCAAGAAGTCCCTGGGTTTTCTGTGCTTTACAGAAGCTGGTGGAATTTTCTGAGTTGCAGGAGTTTCAGCCTTCCGTGTATCCCAGGGGAAAGTGTGAGGGCAGCTGAGCAGCTCCCTCAGTGTTCTGCTGAGGGCTTTCTGTGGCTTGTTTTTTCCTGCTGTTTGCTTTAGGCTCTCAAAGCCTAAATTCAATCCTCTGAGTATAAAAGTTCTTAAGGGGGTCTGTGTGTGTGGACGCCCACAGTCATGGGTTTATTCATGCACACAAAGCTGTGTGTCAGTATGTGTAAATGTATACCATGTCCATGGCTTTTTTAATCACTCAGAGTTCTGAAGGGGTTCTGTTACAACGCTGTAAGAGATGAAAAATGCTGCACTTGCTTGTGGAGCATCAAGAAATATCCTGTTTTCCTGAGCTGGACATCTCATCAAAGGATAAGGTAATTTATTCATTTATTCTGCCTTTCTAAGTATGAATTATTTCTTCTGATATGAAATTACAGAACTGTTTTGCCTCTTTAAAACTGCTATAAACTCAGATGTTAAGAAGGTACAATTTCTAGAGAGAAAGGTAGGACAGGGGATGGAAGACTGAAAGAAGCATTAGCAATTGCTGGTTCACTTGTGGTGCACAGGGAGATAGTGTGCTCCAGCTGAAGTGACAGCGCTTGTATCCTCTTGTACGGGGCTGAGGCTGGTGCCTGCATCCACACGTGCTCCATGTTGAACTGTGCTGGCTTCAGCTGATGCCTGCAGAGAACCAACGGCAGAGTCTGTGTGTGAGCACAATGGTAAAACACACATCAAAGCTCTGGTTTCTGCTCATCTCACCTTCCCTCGTTCAGGGCCTTGTGCTAGGGGCAGATGTACAAGTCCTGGCAAAAATACATTGTTGTAGACTAAGCCTTTAAATCATGTGAGCTTCTGCGAGGTGGGATTGGCAACCATCCAGCCGTTTTGGGGTCATGTGAATGTGTTTGTACTTTGTGTAGGAGAATGAATCTCAGTGGGATTGCTTAGGTGTTGTTGCAATGCAAATATTGAATTGTAATTCTGCTAACAAGCACAGATTTAGAGCTCAACAGTGCTCCGATCTTCAGCATGTACATCACACAGCAGTTATAGCACTACCAAGCTTTCTGTGGAGAGAGGAGGAGGAAATGAATATTCAGCAATTGTTTTAGTTAAACTGATTCTACTGTGGACTCTGTTCTTTCTCTCTAGCTTATTCTTTGAAATACAAATGTTTAAAAAGTGGAGAAATCAAGAGATGTCAGTCTACCTTCATGGTACGAGGGACTTAAAAACCCCTACATTTTTAAACATCTGTTTTGTTTTAGATTTTTTTCCTGTGGAAACACTGACAATATTTGTGGGGGAAGGGTGTACAAAAGCCATCCTAAACTAGATTTGTGCTCACTGTCTCTTCTGTTCCTGTGTTCATATGGTTCACCTGGCCTTGCTTTTTAGTATACTGCAGTGAATAACCTTGCTCCATCAGAGGAGATGCTCAACTGTTAGCAGTTTCTCTGTTTCAAAAATGACTTATGGTCACTTCTAGGAAGGCATGCATGATGGTTTTAGTTCTTTTTCTGATGAATATAAACCTTTATTGTACCTAAAAGGGAAAGAAGTGGATGTCTGAAAAGGGTCATTAGCTGACATCTTTTGTTTGACTTGGATGTCATAATCCCAGGGTGCTAAGAAGAAATAGACTTGGAAAAAGCTTGGTCATTTGTCTCCTTTCTGATTAGTTTATTGTTATCAGTGAGGTTTGTGCATGACATCTGTTCTTATCTATAAACTCACACTAAAGAAGGTGAAGTTTATTTTCTTGTCATCCCAGAGATGCCAGGAGATGTCCATTAATCAATATTACAACTGATTAATCAACTTGCAGTTATGTATTATACAAAAGTACTCTAGTTTGTCACAATCTGTCTTCCTGAAAGACAAAAAAGTGTCCAGGAGTTATCTTTTGTGATGTATGGAAAAATAAGTTCCAAAATGGTGGTTAAAAGGGTCCATTTTGTCATTGTTTGTACTAGCATTGCCTCGAGTATTGTGATAGAGAATAAAGATGCATTAGTCATTAGTAATGTCTTGAGACCCTCTCTCTTGAGAAGAGATTCTCTGTTTGGGGGAAGAATGGCCATACTGAATGTGCGTGTGTGTAGGTTGTGTTTGTGTCCTGGGTTCAGCAGTAGCAGTAATTTTTCTCCTTCCTAGTAGCTAGTGCAGTGCTGTGTTTTCTGACTTTTGGCCTGGGAACAGTGCTGATAACACCGACGTTTTTATTTGCTGTTCAGTAGTGTTTCCTCTGACCAAGGACTTTCTGAGCTTCTTGCTCTGCCAGGGAGGAGGGGAAGTCGAGAGGAAGCAGAGACAGGACACCTGACCCAAACTAGCCAAAGAGGTATTCCATTCCACAGCACGCCATGCCCAGTACGTAAACTGGGGGCAGTCCCCCGAAGGGCTAGATCACTGCTCGGGTCGGGCTGGGTATCGGTTGGCAGGTGGTGAGCAGTTGTATTCTCTTCCCTTGTTATTTCCCTTATCATTATTATTATTGGTGGTAGCAGTAGTGATTTGTGTTATACCTTAGTTACTGGACTGTTCTTATCTCAACCCGTGGGAGTTACATTCTTTCGATTCTCCTCCCCGTCCCTCCGGGAGCAGGGGCAAGGAAGGGGGTAGTGAGCGAGCGGCTATGTTGCTGACTGGGCTTAAACCACGACAGTTTGTAAGATTTGCTGCTGGTTATAGGCACTGGGGAGTAGGTTACCTTTCTGACTGAGGCCAGCCTGATGTAAAGCAAAATGTTCCTTAAAAACAAGTGTTTCACAGTAGCTTCTGAGTATGATAATGTTGGTACTGGTAAACAAATACATAGGTTGTTCCATAGTCTGCTGTCAGTGAAAAGGGGAGAGCAGGAGTGTGAGAACAGGTGTGTGTTTTCAGGCATTGTGTCTGGCATTACTGCCATGTCCTCTGAAGTGCTGTAGATCCAAGGGAATGTCATGAAGCTTATTTTTCCCCAGTTGCTAACACCATTCTTCAAACAAGACAGCCAAACTTCATTGCAGGATACGAAGCCAGTGGGCTTTAAGTCTTTTCCCCAGAAATGTATTAGTGAGAGGGAAGAAAGTAAGTTAGGGAATAAACCCTAAAAGACATGGCTGTAGTGTCCATCCATCTGCTGGGTGTGCAGGCACACAGCTGGGACAAAGTACTGAGGTGGTTTAGCTGAAAGCCTTAGCTGCAGCCATTCATCCACTGAGCCACTAAAAGGACATTTCTGCTTCTGCATTTAGCAGAGCCTGTATCTGTGTCTTGCTCCCCAGAAGCAGGAGACTGACGGCTTTGCTCCTGCCTGTCCTGTGGTGGCTTCCCTCCCACCACTTCCACTGGACAGAAAGGTTTTTCTGAAACCTCACAAAAACATTATGGGGTTTCCTTTCCTCTGTGTGTGTTGTATTTCTGGCTTGTCCTCTTTCCCCTCCTTAATAGCAAGGTCTGTTTAGATGTAAGCATGGCCTAGGTATCACACCACAGAAATCAAGCCAAGAGCCATCTCCAGTACTTGTTGGTAAAAGCCAGCGCAACTGGTGAGCTGACAACGATAGCAGAATCCTTGTCCTGTTGTTAAAACTGTGATTAAGGATTTTGGTCCAAGTCTCTTTGGGCAATTAAGCAGAAGTTTGCTTCATTCAGTCTGTCATCCAGGACCTCTGGGCACCACACAGGCAGCCGATTTATGCTATGTGCCAATTAGCAAGCTGAAGTTTATCCTGTTAGATATGCAGCCCACCACCAGAGGAACACTACGCTTCTCCAAATCTATTTGCCAGTTATGCAGAAGGAAACCAGGGTACTGAGTTCATCTGCCTCTGGGTTCATCAGCCATCCATAACTTGTCTTAAGTTGTTTAAGAGATTGTTGTATGTTTTATTGTCCACACTGCCTTTAGTGACCTGAACTTCTTAAAGGAAAATAATGATAGAAACTGCTGTTGGGAAATAGGCATGAAGACCACTATCTCTGCATAAAAGCAAAGATGTGTGGGACTAAAGTTTAAGCTAGGAGTACATGGCTGCAGTCACTTTTCCATAGATTATAGGTTCTTGCAGCTACAGCTGCTGCTGTCCTGCCTGTGGCTGCTGGGATGACTGCATGTGCTAAATCTGAGGTTTGCAGCAGGGAGGACCACCTCTTGGCCTTCAGAGCCAGCTACTGCAAGCATCAGTTTTGTACCTAGGCATAGGGAAATTTGAGAGGTGGCTGATCTTTTAATTAACCTACCCATCTAGGTGACTGGAGGTTTGAGGCAAGGTGTTAGTTTTGCATGTTGTTTTGCTACACTAGGTGTAGGCCATATGATGCCTTGCCCTACACCCAGTATCTATCAGTGTCTGGGGCAGGTGGGGGCCCTCCTTGAATGAAAAAAGGCTATCATTCTTTGCACAGCAACAACCCTCAAACAAAGAGATTTTCACTGAAAAGTAATTTCTGCCTTGACACACACAGAGCGGGTGGAAGCGTTTTTCCCTAGGGAACCGAGAGTGTTACATTTTGAGCACAACAGGGCTGCATTCTGACAAGATTTAAATGCTGTTCCATACTGTAGCACTGTGACTATACTAAAGTAGCTGCTACAGAGCTGTACTTAGTGCCCGATTATGTAAGGTGTAACTTAATGTTTCAAGCCATTATGAAGTTCCCACAGTGCTTCTAACCTCTCAAAAATTCGTAATTGCTCCAAAAATCTTCAAGAGCTAATGCTCTGGGGTTTGTGGTGTGGTGGTTTCTTTTTGGTTGTTGGTTTTTGTTGTTTGGTTTGTGGTTTTTATTGCTGGTTTCAGGGTTGGTTTTTTTCAGCCAGCTGTAGAATGACTGCAACTAATGGAGTTAGTCTTAATGGAAGTTAGCCTCCTGTGAATTTCTATTCCTATTA
This sequence comes from Pezoporus wallicus, assembly GCF_028554395.1. Lineage (NCBI taxonomy): Eukaryota > Metazoa > Chordata > Aves > Psittaciformes > Psittacidae > Pezoporus > Pezoporus wallicus. Next base: position 9,905,030 of record NW_026637663.1, read on the forward strand.
CAGAAGAGAGAGAACCCAAAGTTTCTCTTTAGTACTTTGCAATGCCATTAGTTTCAGGACTCAAGAAAAGCACCTGCAGCTGGTGACTTCCCATGTAAATGTGTTAAATTCCTCTGGATGTTTGGACAGTGCTCTGACTTCTAAAATTCTGTATCAAAACCAAAACTATAGAGGTGTTCAAGTAGTCTTTAATAACATTGGAACAAAATTGTTCCCTCTTTTTGTGGAAGTTTCCAAGATATTTCCTTTTTAGTCTGCTTTTTGGAATGAAACCATGCTTTGAAGTCCAAGGGTTTTCTCAGGGAGAGATAAGCTCCTTTTTCAATTGGTTCCTCTTGGAGCTTTGTAATCAAATCCCTCTTGTCACAGATGCAAAATTGGTAGAGATAAATTCATCATTTCATGGCCTTCTGATTCCTAAGGGAAATCTCTGTCCCCTTCAGCTGCTTTCAAAAACTGACTAATATTAAAGCTTTTTGTCAGTAGTGTCTTAGACATTAGGTCTCTAGCTTGCTGACCATTTTCCTGTGCAGTGGCCAGAGCAGCCGCACTGGGGGAGGTGAAGCCATACAATGTACTGAGCTGCTTTTAGGCTGCAGCTCTGGACTCTGCTCTCTGTTTGCTCTCTGGAAAGCTTTTTGAAGGTTTGTAAAGGCCAGGTTGTGAGCTGTAAGCACAAACATACTTGGAGAACAAACAGAGGGTCTGGAAAGCAATGTTCTTGAAAACTGATTCATTGTATTTCTAATGCCCATCACATCCCAAGTAGTAGTGTTCCGTCATGACTTTCACTTCTTAACACCTATTAAAGAGAGTCCCTGGGTTAATCCTTCAGAGCTAATGAGCAGAATGATGGTAGTCATAGAAACTGCTGCTTAAATATTGGTGTTTTGCATGAACTGCAGAGTGTGTCTAATTACACAAGTGATGGAAATCTGTTTCAGCACTATATGAAGCACGGCCATTTTATTAACTCTGAGTAAGTCTGTAGCTCAAAAATGGTGAAAATACATCTGCTCCTTAGCTGGGCTTGTTGGTAGTGAAATTAAGGGGAATTTCTTAACACAGTGCTTGCCATCTATTGGTAAAGGGTCTCTTGAATAAGATTTATTCAAGGACAAAAAATTGAGGTGGCCATAAGAATAGGTGCCTTATGTATACCCATTGTATCATAAACAGGGTCTGTTAAACAGGTCCTGAATTCAATACATGGTGTTTAAAATTGCTTTTTCCAGCGAGGGGTCACATCTGTTGCTCTGAGAGCTGTAGGTCTGTTGGTCATGTGTCCCTGTACCTTCAGGCTGGGAGAAGGAGCTTATTTTCATCACATCTGCTATATTATGCAAATATTAGAGGATGCTACTGAGGGTAAACAAACATGGTGATTGAGCAAGTTTAATGAGCCCTTTGCCTACAGGGACTTAAGACTTGGGGCTCTTGCAAAGTTTGTCTATTTCAAACTCTCCTGCATAGCCCAGTACAGCTAACAGCCTACTAAGTGAAGTTTTATATCAGTGTTCCCACCAACAAACTGGAAAGAGCCCAGTGTGGCTGAAGTGGCCCAGGGGCCTATAGTGTGGGATGTACAGAGACAGGCTGAGGGAAAGGGGCTAGTTCAACCTGGATAAGATGGCGTATTGAAGAGGAGATGAAGGGGGCAAAACAAAAGGACAAGAAGCAGTTTTGCTTCTGCTCTCAGGGGGCAGAACAAAAGGACAAGAAACAATTGTCACAAAGTGCCTAAGGGAGAATTATGGTTGGAGGTAACCACTTGTATTGGGATGAACTTCTGAAGCACTGGAAGAAGTCCTCAGAGGGCTCTCAGTCCCTGGGAACCTTCAAAACTTAACTAAACCAAGCCCTGCACTACCTGATTTCAAAGCTTTGCTTTGAATATGAGATGACTACAGATCTCCAAGGAACTAGTATCTATTTTTCTGTAAAAATAGGGCGGGGAACAAGGAAGTTACTTCAGGTCACACAACAAACTTGTGTCCAAGTCAGGAAAAGAGAACATGCATCCCCTAATTTCAAACCATTATTGTTCTGAGTAGCCTGTATTGATTTTCTGGCACAACAATATTTCCCTGATGAGCCTTACTTCAGAGTATTCATGATCTAATTTAACAAACAGCTTTTTGTTCTCCATTGTAAAAATAAATAAAAGGATGGGAAAGAATATTTAAGCTTTGCTGCTTCAAGAATATCTTGAAGAAATGATGTTTTTTACGCCCTGTACTTTTCCCTATGGCTTTTGTTGCGGAACTGCATCTGTGTTGAGTAGGGGCCTCCTTTATACTTGAAGAGGGTCTTCTTTTTCTCCCAAGACATTGTCCTTCAGAAATAGTAATGGCTAAGGTGCATCTGCATTCCTGGAAATTATATTTCAAAACAGGAATAGTAAGTATACTCGGGATAATGTTTTTTGGCATGATCCGTATTTCGGTTAGCTCTAATGATGGCATGGAAGTTTTCATTAGCAGACAGGAAGTCTTTCCTCTTTATGTAGTTTATGAGGTGGTTGGTGTTATCTCAACTGTTGTTGCTGAATTTTAGAGTTAATGGGATCTTCTAGCTCTCAATGCAAATTGCACCAAACTGTTGAGCATTTGTGTGGGTTGATTTTTTGCTGTATTAAAATATTTCACGAAATCCAGCTCCATGAATCTGGGTTAGTAATTATGAATATTATTAAAATTTATGAAGACATCTGGTAATAAAGCTGCAACATCTCAAAGTCTTGGACTGGGGGGGGTGGGAGAACCCAACAAAACACCACCTGTATTGATTTTATTAATAATTTTTATTATCAGCTTCCTGCAGGTGTTTTTCATAAACCGTATTTGCTGAATTCCTCCCTTCACCTCTAATACAAAATGTGTTTACCACTGCCCAAGCCCTTTTAGCTGGCATAATGATTCTTACCCAGCCATCTGTGCTGATCAGCCTCAGGAAATTTAACACAGTTTTCTTTCTCCACCTTGGCAGAGCACTGCAGCGTACCCTAGACTAAAGTGAAAACAAATGTCCCCAATGAGGGAAAAAAATCAGAACAATGTTGCTGTCTTATCTGCAAAGTCTACCTGGAGCATAATGCCAGAATCGCATCCATTGAAAGATAAAATGTATTAGTGGTCCAGCTCCACTGATGAAGGACAAGCAAGGAATTCAGGTACAGAATTTAATTCCTTGAATCCTCATCTTCTCTTAAATGTTTTTATAAAGATAAGGATGTAGAAAGGAACAAAACAGCCAAAATATTTCAAGCCCTAACTCTAGTAACTTGTGTATTTATTGATGTACAACTGACAAGAGAGGTAAATTTTGAACTGCACTTTAGTAGTTGTAGGAAATAACCTGAAACTTAGTAATGTATACCTTGCCTCTTTAAGATAAGATTTCCTAATGCTGGAAGGAAGAGCATGTTTTTTCCCCAGCCTTATTATTATATGCCTTTCATCATCCCATATGTGACAACCTACCAATGGAATAATCCCCAATTACAATACACAGGATATCAGACAGGAGGAATCTATTTTAATAGTTTTTCTCCCTTCAGAAGATTAATTATGCATAACATCTGGAACATAGTATTTAGTATCTGCCCTTAGTATCGACCTGCCTTATGATGCACCAGTAGTCCTGCAACTTCCTAGACAGTCACAGAGTGCCCAGTGACATTTAGCAGCCTGTACTGGGGATTAATCTAAACAATAGGCACATTTTAGAAGAAATTAGGAAACCCAAATTATGAGCCTTGAGCTAACTTCTGCTGAGGATCGTCTCCCTGTCTAGCTAGGGAATACTTACGATTATTGCAATATGCTTGTAAAAAAAAAGGGTAGTTGTAAGTAGCACTGCCTGTATTATTTTAAAAAGGAGAGAAAAAAACCTTCTTTTCTCCCAGCTCAACAATGAGGACAGACCTTTTCTGCAACAAATCAGAAGTGCACAAAGAGATCTTGGTGTCCCTTTTGTATCTTAGCTTAATTGCAAGATTTACCCAGGACTATAGGTCTTTGTTGTACTTACAGAGTCTGCTTTTAGAAAACTCATTAAGAACAACCTGGTAAAGGTTAGGCCGCTGACATTTCAGGAGGCAGCAAATAACACAAGTTGATAATGTCAAGAAGCTGGTGCAAACAGTCTTTTGATGACTACAGGTGGGTCCCAGATAAATGCTGCAATAACTAGCAACTTCAATATAAAATATATGTTTGGGGTAGCAGTATTATTTCCTGTTTGCTTGAGAGACTTGCCAGAATGTCATACAGGGATGGTGGTATTTTACATATGACATTTTTCTCCCTAGCTCTTTTCATGGGTTGGAAATATCTTCTTTGAGGACAGCCTGTCTTCCCTTTCTTCCTTTGTCTGTGAGCAGGAGCTGCTTGCAGAATACAGTCAAGGTCTTTAGGCTCCTAACCTCCACTCACTGTGAAAAGAAGGTGCAATGCTATCCGAAATACACCATCTCTTTAAACGCTTGTCCTACAGTGCATAGCAGAGCAGCCAGAGTGTATGGTTAAGCATGGTCAACACCACTACAAAAGGTGGCTTGATAGGAGAGCCCTGATAAGGATCCAGTGCTTTGAAAGTCTGACAGCAATCATTTTCCTAAGCTACACTGTTGGATTCTGTGTTCACTATGTAGCTTTGGTCTTGAAAAGTGGTACCTGAAAACTTGCAGCCTTTGATGTAACTGAACCCAAATATTTGGGGATAATTCTGTTGGTGAGTAGCAAATTCCTGTCTGCTTACTCACTGCATCCAAACGCATTTCCTAGAAGCTGCTGGAGATGAGGTAGGACAGGAGGCTTAGTCAAACACTGTAAGTGATGAATGAAAGGTATACACTCAAAAGGTGATCTTGCCATAGTGGGTCAGTATACCCCCTCAGGGCCCAGTATGAGTACGTTCTGCGTGCCTGTAGCATATGCTGCATCTTCACGGGGCATCCATCATGGGCTGACTTTGGTTACACATTCCAGAGATCTGCATACGCTGAGTTCTGATGGCAAATGTCCTGTTAGTTTCCATTGGAAAAGGCCCTGTTACTTTCATATCCCAGGGATACTGATTTTTCTCAAAGTTGCAATTGATACTGTCCTTTCTGACTAATGCTTTGCTTTTGCCTTGTAGTAAAAAGTTGCTATCAAGTTTTGAAGGTTATGACTCAGTAATTGGCGCCACTGGTTTTTGCAATTGACTTCAAGTGCAGTAGATGATAGAGATCACTTTTCATTATGTATGTTGGTATTTGCAATTGCAATTGCAAAGCTTGACAGTTGCTGTGTTCAAATCACTTTGGCCAAATGCACTTCCATGACAGAGACAAGTTGCTGTGCTTGCATTTGTAGACCAGCTTGTCATTAGCTCACTGTCTTGAAGTGCTTGTCTGCATATGTGACATCCAGAAATGTGGAAACTGCATCTTTCTGTCTTAAAGAAACAACATACAAATTTCTTTTTAATTTACTTACAAGCAATGTTCTCTCTGAAAGGTACATACCTATGTAGCTACCATGTAAATGCTGTTATGTGATTCTCAGTGAGTTGTGTGAAACCCTAACAAGATAGCTTCACAGCAAGCTGGCAAGCTAAGCAGGAAGGTCCAGATCAGGAGTTCTTTGTCCTAGTGGACCCATAAGTCATTAAACAATATGCCAAAAGGGCTTTTTTCCAGACTTGTCCATTTTCCATTGTTGGTATGTGGGCAGCCCCTTCCTTCTAGGCATAAGATGGCATAAATTCACATTCTGCAATCAGTGCTTCATTTAAATCTTGACAGCACTGGCTCTTTGAGAGTTGTTAATGTTGCTATGACAAAACCACAACACTTGAACCAATATTGGCTCATCTGTGTTTTGTGGGATACCTCTTTTTTTAACCGGCATGTGCAAACATCTGTTTAAGAGTATATAAAAGAAAACGGTTAAAGCAAACATGAAGTTGCTTTCTTGGTAGGTGTTGTACACTCTGCAGGCTGTGCCTCAAGCTTTGCTGGCTTGCACAGTTTGTCACCTGGAGCAGGCCTCCCCTCTTGGCCAGCCTTTGGTGTTAGACTCTGGTCTAGTGAGCTCCTAACAACATGTTTTCCCCATTTTTGCCCACTGGTGGATATCTTGTGATTTACTTTATGTTTCGGGGGGTGGTGCTCAGCCCAGGTACTCTGCCCATCTGGGCCAAGAAACTGAAGAACTGAGTTTCTCTACTTTCATGGAGTCTACTGTTCCGTGGCCTTCCCTTAACTGAGGGGTTAGGTTAGGCACTTTAAGTTTTTAATTGCAGAACTGCATTGTTGAATAACCATTTAAATCGTGGATACTGGCCTAATTTAGCCTTCCTGGTGATTTTGAAAACTCCTTTTGTCTTGGCATTACGTGGTTTTAGGTGCATAGGCAATGTGTATCAAGGTATTTAGCATATTCATGTTAGTTTCTATTTGCTGAAGTTCAAGAACTTTTTCCCAGTGAGAGTCTGCCATGGAAGAATTATGCTACTGCTTTTGAATGTTCCTGCTCATATAATCAGATACTCTGTTGGTCTTGAAAAGAACCTTTTATTGCTTATTATGGGCATTGAAGACAAGCTGTGGTGGTGACTCATTTAGCACAAGAGCTGAAACATGGAATAGTAATGAGTTAAATAGATTGTCAAAAAAATCATCTAATTTCTGTGACAGGGCAAAGGCTTTTTTTTTTTTTTGTTTCCTTGCTTGGTTTTGCTGTCCTGAGTGCCTAGGGTACTCAAAAATCATGTCTTTGTACCATTGTTATCTCCTCTGGGGTTGAAGACGGGTTGTTGGCTAGCCCTCTAAATATGATGCTCTGCAATTCTTCAGCAAAGCCCACTCCGATCGCTTCTCTTGAAGGTCAGTTTGTTTGTTTGGCCTCTCTGGATTCAAGGCACTCTGAGGCCCTTGGTGCTGTGCCGCTTTTTTGCAGGACACTTGCAGTGCTCTGATGGCTGAAATCATGTGGTAGCCAGAGACATGAGAATTTTGACCCTGACAGTTGGTGAGAAAGGTGGTAACTATATATGATCTGGCCCTGTATATGTATATCATGGACTATGATATGTTTAAAGCTGTTCAGTTTGTTTTCACTAAACAGTACTGACCCTGTGGGGAGAAACCTATCCTGTTACTCTTGCTATCTGTATTTTTCTTTCAAAGTTACCTGACTGGGTTGCATCCCAGAACAAGCTTTAATACCCCTCTGGAAGCACAGCTCTGTGCTCAGAAAGATAAGAATATCTGTAGAATATCTATCGTATTGACAGTCCTTGTTTCCTGCACAGCCAACGCCTAAGCATACAAGAGCTTCCATCACCCTTTGCTGGACACAGCTGGCTGCACTCTGCTGCCCTGAGTTTGGCAGGGCACACAGCTAAATATCTAGGAGTTAAACTTCTTTATAAACCATGTGTCCATGTTGTTATACTTTCTTGCCTTGTCTTAGACTATGGGCCTGGTGCTGTACAGATCTCAGCTGGCCTGAAGCCTGTGTCCATCTTGGGAAGCCCCCGACATAGCAATGAGATTGCTCTTCAGCAGTTAGAAAAGAGAGTGAGGGAAGGTGCATGTGTCCCATCAGGCAGGAGTATCAGGGACAGCAGCACCTAGAGCTGGAGCGGTATGAGGCAGCTCATGCACAACACTGTCTCCTGTTACCAGCATGGGAGAGGATGGGTGACGTGGTCCAGTGCTGACTCCTCTGTAGTGAAATGCTTGAGTTGTACTACACTAGCAGAAGTGACAATCATTCAATGTATGCTTGGTTATGGCACCTCAGGACATACTGCTGGGTAATAGCTGAGCTTGTGCTCTGGCATGCTCCCTCCCACATCCTTCTGAGACTTTCTCCATCTCCTGGTGTTGACAGAGACAGCTGGCCTCCCTTCTTCCCAGGAGAAGGTAACCTCATGCACAGGTTCCCTGCTAATGTGACTATCTCCTGCTGCACAGGTCTTCCTTTTCTAGTCATGGTAGTTAATGTCTGAGCTTTCCATTTAGAGTCTCCTCCAGTCCTTGTTATTATAAGTCTCTGATCTGCAGTTTGATGCCTTTATTCCCATGGGATGTGGGGGAGGTGATGCTTGTTCCTTTTCTTTTTTTTTCTTTTTTGTTGTTGTAAGAACCAGATCTGATTCCTTGGCTTATGACTCAGTTAAGGGGGGCAGGAACCTAGATGTACTTGTTGCTACCTTTATATCCAGGTAACAAATACACTTTTTATACTACATAATGACTCTCCTTTATGTTTACTGTAACCAGTTTGCATTTATGCTTGATTAAAAAGTTCACCAGTTCTGGAACTATTTGTACTTCCAAGTCCTTAACCATCCTGCAGGACACCTTCAAGGTCCTTTACAATGCCCCTGTTCAAAGAGAACTGTTGCTTGGTGGCAATTTTGTTCTGAAATGATGCTGGCATCCCCAGTGGCCTGGGAACTGCTGGCTGCCCAAAGGACACAAGTGGTGTGGGAGCTGGCTGCCCTGGGACGTGTGGTGGCTCACGGACAGGGAAAAAGCTACACTGCTTTGCATGAGGAGGTTTGGCAGGATGAACACAAGGGCCAGAGACCATTTTAGTTCTACTGGATCAGTAGTTTCCAAAAGAAAACTATCCCCTTCTATCAGCTTGAGTAGTACTGTAGCTCTGTCAAGTAACATTTTGAGTGAGGATGAGGGAATCCTAGCTGTGCTCAAACATTTCTTAAAATTTGATGGTAGGACTTTTTTTCTTCAATGTGAGGAAATGAAAAAATAGCTCTCTTACAGTTTCTCTTTATATAAAATTCGTGACCTCCCCCTTGCTCATACATGGTGTTTGACGTTTTGGAGTCTTCTGTGACAAAATAACTGCAAAAGATTAAGTAAATAAATAAAGTTCTAAAGTAAATGTAGGAGCCAAAATATTAAATGATCCAATTCTGGATCTGGCATGAACAACTTGGGACAATTGACATCCATCTTTTCAGAGCAGCTCTTGCTGGTTTCCTCCACTTCAATCCACCATTACCTGCCTTGTAGGAGAGGCACATGACACAAACATGAAGTGATTTGGTTCAGTCAATCACATTGTCTAGTTCAGCATCAAGCTGAAAAAACAACCTATTAATTCTACAAACCTGGGATTTCATAACCTGCCAAATTCACACTATGCAATGTAAGCCACCGTTCTCCATTGTAATCACTTAGGAGAGTCCTGGGGGAAGGTATAACCTCAACTGAGCACTGTTGTTTGTGCTCAGAGAAGTGCACAGTGTGACTCAGAAGTCACATCTGCCTCCAAAGTCAAGGATGCTGAAATGCTCCTGGTAATGGATCAGTGTGTCAGTAGCTGATGCAGGGCTGCATCAGGAGCTCTTCAGAGAACAGCATCACAAGGTACTTGTTAAGCAGTGATTTCTGGCTGCTGACAGATGCCTGTGTATTCTAACCTTCAGCTCTCAAAAAAACTGTGTCTCTTGTCTTTAATCATCTGGGGCATATTTGGGATAGCAGTGAAATGGGATTGAATAGTAGTGCTCATTTCTCTATAGCATAGCTGACAGCGCAAAATTGAACTCTGTCCATGCAGGTTGCATGGACAATCCACTGTTATTTACTCTTAATGTGAGGTGCCTGTGGAGCTCAGTGAGGGGCAAAGCTGGCTCTCTTTCCTATCTTGACCTCCTCACTCTGTCCGTCAAGAAAAATGCGATCCTTGTAGAGGTATGAATTGAGAGCCTACTACCCATCTGTAATTCCCTCACTATCTGTTACCAGCATATGTGTCAAGGAGTCCCTAAATCCTGATGACCTACTCTGTTCTCTTTTGGCTCAGCATCCTCCTAGTAGCTCTCTTTCTGCTTCCAATCTAACTTTCTTTCTCCGGGAACTCCATAACTGCATCTTCTTAGAACCTTTTCTGAACCTTGTCCAACTCACTTTGGGCTCCATAGTATCCTGAACATTTTATTGGTTCAATACCAGAAAAGACTTAGGTTTGACAGTTCCCTATTTTATTCCCAAGCACATGAGAAATCTCAACTCCGGGTTCTTCTCTGCCTGTCTTTCTTTTTGCAGATGTTATATCACTGGTGTGTCACTGTGGGAGATGACATGCGCTGCACACTAAAGTCTGATTCTCTGATGATAGAAAAGCACTCTGATCATGTAAAGTTCTTGAGTGTCAAGAGGCGTGTGCTTTCTGCAAAAAAAACCAAACTAGCTCCAGCTGAAGCAAAACTTCAACTAAACTGCTTCAATCAGTTATTGAGCATTTGTTTAGGCCCATTTGGATCACTTGGGGTCTATTTGGTTGAGTGACATCCTCCCAGAAGTTTTTCTTTCCAATTTCAGCATTTACATTTTAGGTGCACATCAGACTTTGTATAGTTGTGATCCTACTGGTTCTTCAAGTACTAAGACAAAAGTCTTTTGACTGGAAGCATTTAAAGGGGCTGATGGCCTTGAAGGAAAGGGATAGATGTAAAGAGTGTAGCAGGCTGAAAAGGGACAGAAGGCAGAGATTTGGAGGCAGGTACTGCCATTTGGGAACAGGATGTTTGAGCTATAAAAAATAGAGAGAGTTGAAGCCAATATTGTTCTCAACTCTTGAGTAATCAGTGGGCCTAGATGAAACTTTGTGCAGGGCCAAACTGTGATGTGAATGTTCTCTTGGAGATGCAGAAAGTCTTCTCTTGGACAGCATTTTTGGATGGGATGTAAAACATGCAAAGAATGGGAATGGCTGGCCTACATGGCCCTCTCCTGACTTTTCCTAACTTCTTGCCTTAAAGCGTTGCAGAGATTTCATCCTGGGAAAAAATAGTGTCGTGCAGCTCTGCCTTTTCTGAGCAAGAGCAAAGCACTGCTCTGGGTGCTTCTTTAAGGGTAAGAAGCTGAGATAGCAGCAGCTGATTTGCTCCTTTATTCATTCCTGATGGCTTGGCAATTACTGGCTCTGATGCCTCTTGGATATATATGCTATCACTCTTAAATAGTTAGGACTTACCCACTGATATTCACCATTGGATTGTTTTGGCTACCAAAGAACTGAACCGTGGTTGTTTCATTGCCCTCTTGAAAGAGCAGAACTGTAAAATTCCATGGGTTGCTTTGCAGCCTTCTGTTCTCAGCAGGGGTTGATGGAGCACAGCATCTCTGTTCTCCTGGGGCAGACAACCCTTTTCACGTCTTATCCAGCTGATTGGTGTCTGCCAAGTGGTGAGAGGAACGCTGGGTCTGTGCAGTTTAATTTTAATGGCATGTTTTGAGGAGAAAAACTGTTCAAACAGTCCTCCAGGGCTGAATAACGCCCAATTGGTTAAGGCTTCTGGCATATGTCTTATGTCTGAGTGAATAAATCATTGTGAAATATCAGCCCTGATATTAATCTTGAATTAAAGGTTTCTTCTGTTCAATGGAGAAAACTCATGTATTTTCAGAGAGGAGGGAGAGAAGTCATGTTTAGAGGGTATCCAGTTGCTGAGAGAGAGTGGAGGAAGTGAACACAGGTTTGGAGTGGGACTGCAAGCATTGTACAAGGTACAGTGCTGTAGGAAACGAAGGACTGTTCTGTGTTACATGCACCATAACTTCTTCATTGGGTTAAGTAGCTTTGACTATTTAACACGGATCCATAAATACCTCAATTAATAGAGGAATTGAGAGAACATGAATGTAGTTAATGTGAAGAAGCTAAAATAACTAGCAATTAAGACTGGGTACACAGTGTCTTGAATTTCAGTGAAACAGAAATTTGCTACGCAGACACACAGTAACTCACCATCTTTCCTGGTGAGCTGCTGTATGTCTCTGTAGTGGTTGTCAGTCGGGGTTGCTAAGGAACATTGGTTATCTACATTTCTACCTTTGACATTTGCTTTTATCCTCACACTTCATATGGAGCATTTTCCCTCTGTATTGATGTTGACCTTTTTTGCCTCTCATTAGCAAAAGCAACAACTGTGCTACATTTACCAACTGTAAGTCTGTTGCTTCAGTGCTTGGGAACTAAAATACAGAAAACATTTAGTCCTGCTGACACTTAATTACATGGCTATTATGCACAGTAATATAGTGGAGAAAAGTGGTTTCAGAGGGAAAGGACCTCTGTTTTTCTTGCTAGCAGTTGTAGTGTGGGCACTTTGAAGTAAAAGTATTCCAAGGGCAGATAAAATAATGTAATCAAGTTACTGAAATCACAGAAATCAGTTTCCAGAAGAGATGTCAAGGGATCTGCTGCCTGTTTTGAGATGCCATTAGTTTTACCTCTAAAATTTGACAGATGTCCATCACTTTTACAGCAATAGTGGTGGGTTTTAAGAAGAAATTCAACTAACTGACTGCCTTTCCCAGGTGGACACAGAGTATGATTTATTGATTGCTTTCTCTCTTGATAAAAATCCCTTTTTATGTTTGGAGATGACTGGTTTTTTACCCTCTTGCTTTTCCTCTGGACATAAACCAGATCCAGCTCTTTAATCCTTTCCTAACGAATGATATTTCTGAACCTTTGATAATTTCTGTTGCTCCACTCCACACTCTTCAATTTCTACCCACTTTTCATTCAGGGCAATTTCTACAAGACTGGGCACATTATTGTCTGTACTCATCCAGTGCTGAGTAGAGGTTTAACCACCTCCCTCATCTTGTAAATGATTTTTTTCCTCTCATGTACCTAAAAAGAATCTACCTTCATGATTTTTGAATCATCATCATTATTTTTGTGGATGCATTTTTAACTGGTATTTATGTGCCTGGGATAGCCCCTGTGCCCATTCATTGCAACACTGCAGCCCAAAGGAGCCCTCCGCTTCCATGTGAGTACAGTTCATCCTCTTTCCTTCCCACTCCAGTGTGGTATTCTGCACTTCTCAAAATTAGTTCTAGTTTGTTGACTTGAGATTGATTTTGATAAGTAGGAGAAACACTGAGTTTTAATCCTACCCTTAAACAGGGTAAAGCTTTGGTCTGCCCTCTTTAGAAGCTTATTCGTTAGTCCATCACTCAAGTCAGAGGCATATAGTAGTTTTAATAGATTGCATTTGGCTTTTCTCCTGTCACGGTTAAGGTGACTAATGCATAATTTTACAGGACCTTCTTTTTTTTTTATTACATTAATTTATTACAACTTGATGGGAAGAGCAAGCATCATAACCACTGCTGTGGGACCTTTCCTGTCCTCTGTAGTTCAAGACTGTTCACAGTGTGTTAGCTGTCTTTATAGTAACTCCTGGGTGAATGCTATCCACCACCTCAGATAATCGGAGGAGGGAAAACAGGCCAGATGGAGGAAGAAGATGTTAAATAATTCATGGATATTTGGCCACTATTCTTTGTTCTTGTGAAGACTGAAGCAAAGAGAATATAAATTCAGCCATTTCTGGACATAATTCCTCTTTTTTTCAACCTTGAAATGTTATTGAATTTATTTCAGCTCTCTTTTGTTATGTAATACTGCCAGCTCCTCTTGTGACTTGTAATGATTTGTCTCCATATACCTGTGCCTGTGTGAATGTTTTAGAGCTGTCATTAATATGTCTTGTATTTTATATTTTCTGCTTAATTCTATTTAACTTAAAATCCCGTTTAAAGAATTCCTTGTTAGATGGAGTGTGTGGTTTTACTTTCCTCTTTATTGGTTGCTGTTGTATCAGCTTTCTGAGGGTCAATAAAGAGCAGAACAACCAACTTGGCTCCTCACTTTCTGTGAAGTTTGCCAATTGGCATTTACTTCCACTTAAGCAGCTTTTCCAATGCAGTTTACCACAGATCTATCCTATTAGGCACAGTTGAACCCAGAGCAGTTGCCTTTCAGGGAACTTGCTGTCACTTGCATCAGATAGCTTCTAATTTTTGGAAAGGACTTGGCAGACTTCAAACTGTCAACCTGTGCTCTCTGCTTCCTCCTTCCACTCACCAGCCATGGCAATAGCCCTTTACAGAAAACCTCAACACAGGAATAGATGCCGAAATTTCCCTTGCCTCCGCAGACACTATTCTTCTCTGAATTAGTATAAACAAAACAAAGTGTCAAAACCTGGAAGAATATTCTTGACTAAAGCTGGCTGAAGAAAAGAACTTGTTCTGATACAGCCCCAAGACAAAAAAATTACTAATTCATGAAAGGTGCTTCTTCCTTGAACAGTTGCAGACAACTGCCCTTTAGAATGGACATATAGAGTAGCACAAGAAAATGCCAGGCTTATTCAGCAGTAAGGTCTTCTGTCTCTCATTAGTCACCCAGGAATGCTTTAAAGCCCTCAAAAGAGACTTCAGATTACCTGTTCTTCATGAGGTTGGAGCTGGACAAAGTCCTGGATGTTCTGCAGCAGAGCTGAACCAGTTCTGATCTGAGGACTTTCTTGATCCTAACTCTACCTTAAGAAGCCTGGTGGCTTTGGCATAGCTTTTTTGGTCCTGAATTGCTCACAAATGTAATGTTCCCATGCCAGGATCCAGGCACTTTAGATCTCTGCTGGTAAGTCAGTCTCAGCTCTGAAGGATGGGAACCTGCAGGATGCATAGACTTTGAGGGGCAATGAAGCACCAACTGTATGAACAGAGGTCAAAGTTAGTATTTAGAGCTGCTGCTTTGCCACGAAAAATAGATCAAGCCACTTGAGCTGTCAAAATGTATTTTGGAAATATATAATCAGTGCTAACCTGCCTCCTCCTGGAATTGGTTCTGCTCACTGTAGAGTACTTTTCAGGAACTGTGTTTCTGTGGTTTGCAATGTTTGATGCTGTTTAAAGGACTCCTGGGAAACCTCTTTTCTCAGAGACAGTAAGGAGAACCTGAAAGAGTATATCAAAGTGGGACTGTAGCATCTGTTTCAAGGAATATGGTTGGAACACAGCTCATGTATAGCATTTTATTCCCTTAAAACTGTTATGTCTGTCTTGCTTAGCAGAAATCATAATTCATAGTATGTCTTCAAGTTCAAACCATGCTTTCCAAGATGAATGGGGGAGAGATGGATTTATGGCTTGAAATCCAAATCCCATTGATATTCATGGGAAATTTCATTGACTTCAAAAGGGGCAGGGTTTGGTATGCAGCTGAAAGTAAAACATTTGCTAGTAATGTGCTCTGAATATTCCTGTGTCCATCTGAGATGCACCGAGGCAGTCAGATGCCCACTGAGAATTTATGAGGCACCCTTCAGGGTGGAGGGAAAGAGCTACAGTTCTGCTGCGCACTTCATCTGATGCTTGGCGCACAGCACAGGATTTTCTGTATCACTGGGCTTTGGAGAGAGAAGTAGACTCTTCTTGGCATAATTCCTTGTCCTAGATTGGTCTAAGGGGGACTTGGTTCTATCACTTCAGTGTCAGTCTTCACACCCTCTTCTCTCAGCTGTTTAGTTACTGTCACAGAGGTGGTCAGGATTGCAGTTGCTGTGCACCTCTGCTACCTCTGGCACTTGGGTTGTAGGTGTACTTGCCCTTTACTAACTGCGTGTTTACAGCTGTCTGCTTGATCCCCACCTCAGGCAGACCCTGAATGTAACTGGCTACCAGCCTTAGGTTAGCTGGATTTTTTAAAAAGGGCATTTGTAAGATATCTTTCACTGAAGCTGTTTTCCTGGTAGGTTAGAACATGTCCTTCAATGACATAAGAACTCTTTTCTGCATAAGACAAGTGGTTCTTACAGGTTGTAACCATATGGCATGTTTTATCCCTACCCCACCAAGTCTCCTTGTACTTTACACTTAAAGCAAGTTTACTGTAAATAAACAAACAACTTTCTGAGGCTTTCTTGCCTCAGAAAGTGGAAGTTTCTGGGAAGCTGAATAAACCAATGAGAAACTGAAATCGCAGCAGGATGGAAACAGATTTAGTTTAAACACCAGGAGCTGCTGTATCTGATGGAAGCTGAATGCTAAGTGAATCATCGTGACTCAGTAAATAGGATAATGGTCTCCCCCTCTGGGATTTCTATTCCTGCCTGAGGAAACAGAAGTCTTACTAAGCCTGCAGATGAGTGAAGCCCAGCCTGCTCAAGCCTGCCCTGCAGGAGAGCTGTACCTAAACCTGCACCTGCTGCCATGTGCAGTAAGTCTAATCTGATCTAATACCACCACGGTTTGATCTGGATGTGTCAAACATACTGCACGTCTGTCCTCCATACAGCGTTCTTTGTCTTATATGTAGGAGTCTGAAGTCCCTGCTCTTGTACTAGCAGGAACACCACGTGTTATGTGCATGATGGTAAGGATCCTGTGGGCTTGAGGTTCCCTTAGCACAAACAAACTTGGTTACTCCTGTTGAAACCAGCTGTGCTGCAGAAACCAGCAGCCTGTACAACCTGTGCTGCAGAAACCAGCTTCTGTACAACCTTGGGTTGTATTTTTTTTAAGGCATGTAGAATCGTGGATTCAGAAGAGAGGGAGAGAGGAGTTGGCAAGATTGGGAGAATAGCTTAAGAGACTGAGTAATGGTGTGAGCACTCATGCAATGGGGAGAAACCCAAAAGCTATTTCAGACAGCCAAAGCTGCAGAAAAATCTCACAACACCCACAGTGCTGCAGACAAAAGAGCAGGGGATATTCACCTGGAGCAGTGCTGCCAAGTCTGCACAGACTGATAGTGCTGCTCCAGCTCTCTTGTCAGCTCAGAAAGCTGAGGCTACTCGGGAGAAAACCTGATCTGTGTAGCCCTGTGTCTGGTGTGCAGTCCTGCTCTGTTTGTTGTAGGAAGATGAAGCTCCATTTGGCCTACAAAAGGGAAGTTATGTAGTTCTCTACATCTAAGTGTTCCTTATGCTTTGCTTTTCCTGGGAGTCAGATCTGTAAATAAGGCAGCACCTGTGTGTGGTGAGATGCCTACCATCAATTGACTTGAAACCCCCTCAAGTGGTGTTTGGTTTGTTGTTTTTGTTTCTCTTGCTATTTATTCTTTCACTGATGTTTCACAAAGCCCTGCTTGCTGCTCTCTGCCCTCTGGATGTCACTGTTGTGCTCATTTAGATTCCTCCTTCACAGACCTGGCTTATCTTGCCCTAAGTATGTGATTAAAAAAGCTTGTAAGAAGTTAGTTTCCCTTCTCCATTGGCCTCTCAGGACTTCTTGGCTGGAAAATGGGAAAAAGTATCTGTCCAGACCATATTGTGCAAATCCTTTTAAAGGGCAATTGCCCTCTGAGGATCAGCTAAAACATACCAAAGGCAAGTGCAGCACCATCTGCTTCAGTCAGAGCATCATTGGGCTGTCAGAACCAGAGTAATCTTGTGAATGCTTCCTCAGGGCTTCCTGCTCTGGGTCCTCTCTGCACACCTCCTCACTCCCCCCAGGTAAAGAGGTGATATTATGGGATAGAACAGTGGTTGCAATGACTCTGTGTGGATTTAATTTATTTACTTCTTTTGCCCCTTCCTCAGCAGTGTCTGAGTTGCACAAGGGTAGGATCACGTGTGGTCCAGGAGTTTGGCACTGCAGCTGTGGGCACTAGAAATATTGTGATGCAAGTCTATAAAGAGTGGGTAGGAAAAGAGGTCAAAATCCTGCTCCTCTGAGACAGTTCAGCTCGCCACAGCAGAGTCCTTCACAGTTTGCATTTGTGCTGAAAAAGACAAGCCCCAAGGACAGGTATGATATTGCAGCTGGGGAGCCCAATTAAAGATCAGACAAAATGGAAGGAAGTGGTGATTGACACTCCTGTAGGGGCAGTAGAGAAAAACAGAGATTTATCGTCTAGAAAACTGTGAGCAGTATAGGGGCAGAAGGTACATTTTGAATCTGTGATTCAAAGGCAAGACCTGTCAGGGAAGGTGCCTCATTTGATTCCTTTTTGCTTTTTCTCTTTGTAATGCACTTAACTGAAATACTTTCCTTGGCCAGATTTTCTGCACTGAAGGAGGAGGCTGTGTTTGGAGGAGCCTTAAGTTCAATTGTTTCTGTTATACTTGTGATTTGCTATTTTATCCACAGATCGTAGTAGTTTCTATCACATTTTTCTTACTGAAGCACACCAGAAGAGACATCCAGCCCTGACTCTGGTCTTTGTATTTACAAATGGGAAAGCCATTTTGGGGAAGACAGTGAAAGGTTTTCAGAAAGCAGAAGGTTCTCCCAGGATGTGCATGTCCTCACCACTTCTTTTTGTTGTTGCTTTTAAGTGTATGAAGTGCAATGATGTGAAAGGAACCTACAAACAAGTGCTCTTGAGAGGGAGCAGTCCTTCACTTAATAGGAAATCTGGCTTTTTGCCTAGGCAGCTGGTTGGGTGGCAGCCTGCAAGGGATGTCAGCCGGCATCATGGAGCCTGAGGGGAAAGATGCCAAAGAACTGTCCCAAGCTCTGTAGGCTCCTGCCAGGGCAGATGTGCACAGTCTGGTAGCTCCACAGGGGCTGAGAAGAACACTTGTCATGATGCCATAAATAGCAGGAATCAGTAACTGTTTTTAACACGTGTCCCTCTGGATGGAAACATTCACTACCAGGCCCTGTACAACATGACTTCTTGTTTTTGAACTTTCAAGTACCTGGTAGAAGTAGTCTGCGGAACATGCGTTGCTTAACTTACCAGTGTAGAGCTGCCATGTGCCCATGGGCACAGGCTCAGTGTGGTAGGATGGAGGTAATGTTGTGTCCCTGGGTAGATCCTGTTGGTCTCTCCTGTTGTAGTCTTCCCAGATGTTTCTCAGAATATGCTACTGGAATTCAAAGTACTAATACAGAAAAAATAGGTATTAATACAGAAAGGTACTCATACAGAAAAATCATAGTTGGGAAAGTATGACAGTCAACTGGGGCTACATAATGGCCAGAATAATTTAGAGTAGACATCTATAAATAAATCCATTGCGTTCTTACGTTGTCCCATGCACAGAGACTATTACCACTGTAAATAGCCTATGTGAGGTGGTGCTTGTTTGTCCTCCCTTGATTGTTTAATGTACCTGCAGTTTTCTCACATTTACAGTATTACTGCTGTTTGTATGAACTAACATTTCCATTGCTCTCTAGTGTATCCTTATGTTATGTTGCCTTTTTGCTTTACTAGGCTTTAACTGTCAGTATTCCTCAGATTGTATTTCCAGTTTCCTCTGTGCTACCTCATTGTCCTCAACCTGTTGCCTCATTTTTCTAAATATATATATAAAACATTTTAATTTTATATTCTCCAAATCTTTGCTGTTCAAAGGAAGCATCAGCCTGTTAGTATTTCCCATCAGCTAACTACCCAATCAGTAAATGTATGAAATAATCTATGAGCCATGCTTGTTCCAGTGAGGTCCTTTTTCCCTAAGACCAACTGGTCTTTATTGTGTATTGTTCCTTTTTATTGGCGTCCTCCTCTTCTCCTGGTTTTGCTCTCTTGCTCGACTCAATGTGAGTGTGCCATGTACTTTTGTCCTGTCAGGGGGATATGCAAACAGATTATTTAAAGGCTCAAAATAAGAGGCAACAGAACAAGAACATATTGCAAGTAAAGGCAGTAGAGGTAGTTCTTCTCCTTTGTGAATACATCTTCATTGTACACAGGGGCTGGGATCTTCCAGTTTCAGTGACTGCAGTTACATGCAGAAACAATGATATATTACATGTAATGGTTCCATAAAGATTTTTCACTTTGTATCCAAATGAGTGCTCATTAAAAGTTTTCTGAGCCTGAAACTTGGCTCTTTCTTTTTGTGCAGCTTCTAACATAAATAGTTTCTGAATGGATTAGAAATTCTTTAAAGGTCAGGAAAAGTCTCCTTTTCAAATGGCTAGCTGGTGCTGATACAATTATTAATTAAACTGTATCATATTCTGGTCATTAGCCACAAGATCAATGATTTCCTCAGAGACAGTTGTTCTATTAAAAATACATCAGTAATAAATGACCTTCTCTGAGGTTCATGCTTTAAGATGTGCGTAGCAGCTCTGAAAAGTACCATTTTAATAACTAATGTGAATTATTACAGTTCAAGCTTGAAACCAGGACTTTATCCTCATGTGAATACTGGGGCTGGGGTGTTGCCTGAGAGCTTGAGAGTGTACCTCAAGCCCTATATTTGGCTCCAAGATCACCACCTGCTCACAAGCAAATCCTTCTGTGACAAGGACCAATTGCCATTCTCCATTCCTGTGAATGCCCTCCTTGAAGTCCAAGTATAATTCAAGCAGGAAATGCAGATCCTACAGTCAAGTGGCCAGTCTGCATGACAGGTGAGGAAAACAATCCGTCCTGTACCCAAAAGGGCTGTACTCTTTATGTGCCTCTCCAAAAATAATAATGTGATGCTGAGGGTTTGACTAGAATCAAATGCCACTGTTTGCAGCATCATTTGGCATTGTTCTTCCATCTTCTCTGAGCAATAAATTATTCTTGGCAGACTCAGCTCACCAAGGGGAAAAAAGGAAGCTATGTGGCTGAATGATGCATAGGTTTTAAAAGTGTTGACAACTTTGCCACTCTCCAGTTTCGCTCTGATAGGTAGCAAACTGTACAAACATTTGTAAATTCTTATTAGCTTAAAAACTGGGGGATTCTTTTTTTTTTTTGTGGATTAGTTTTCAGATATTTGATGGTTGCATAAAGGGTCCCAACATGGCAGGAGAGAAAACGCTGGGATATACATAACTCCAATGAAGACATTCTTGAAATAACCTTATACTGATGAGTAGTGAATGGTTATCTTCATCCTTTCACTCCTGGGACTTCATTACAGTGGAAAATGGACTTCTTTATAGTACTTTCATAAGAGAAATTCCGAACAAAAAATTATAATAATTTTCTGTTGGTGCATATACAGAAAGGAGGGCAGTGAAGAGGATAATTTTATCCTGAGATATTTGTTTTTTATCCTGAGATATGTTTTTAATACTAATTTAGCATTTAGCATCAGCTCTTAGAACTGAAAATTAGTGAATAGCACAGGGAAACGACAGAAAGCTACTTGTCAAGAATGTTGCTTTGCTAAGCTCAGTTTCATATACATAGAAAAGCAGGGAGAGATGCTTCATGGTTGTTCTATGATTAAGGTGCTTTCCTTAGCAGGAAAATGCCTACTTGATAAGGTTACTGGCTTAAGAGTGCAGGGCAGATCTGATATGTAACTTTCACAATATTGCAATCATTACATTTCATTGCTTTGCCTTGGTGCACTCAGCACTTTAAACCAAACCATACCTACAGAAAACACCTCGCATTTTATTCTTTTCCTGCAATCTGTAGTGAGACTGTGCCATACATTTCAGAAATGTGACTTTTCTAGAGGCATGACTGGCAGAAATATGCTGTCTTGATCCATTTGTGCCTGTACCCATTTAATTCCTGTTCTAGTTGCTTGGAAAAGTGAAGCATACTCTATATGACTCCCAATCTCATTTTCTAACTAATAGTTGATTGGTCCCATGTGGGTGAATATGGAAAAGAAATGCAAATATTTGGCAGAACACTCACCTCTGCTGCATTACAATGCCCATGATGGATGGGTAAAGAGCAGATTGTGCGTTAAAATACTGAGTTATGTCTTTTACTGTGAAAAAAAGTAAGAGTTTGAACTGAAATAATTATATTTGGTGAGCAAGAGACAAGAGCTCTTAGACAGTAGGCTTCTTATTTCTATATTCACCCACTAAAATGTAATCAGCAACAAAAGCTGCTTCTTAACAAGGCACTCCAGTACAGTTGCTCCTGCATGAAATTTTGTCCATATACTCCGTTACTGAAGAAGCAGTTGATTAGAGATAAACCTGAATAAAGCAAATCTTCACAGATGAGAGTTTATTTATTTATTGCTAACTCTTTCATAATTAATGCAGTTTCATTTAGTTGAATCAGTGACTCAGTCACACAGGAGAGTGACAGCCATCGCTCCTGCTGTGTTCTTGGCCCCTGGAAAGCATGAAGCTGAGAGTTAAAAACTTATGCTGGCTAATGCTGAGGTTAGTCCAGCACTGTAGATATGAATGCTTAAATATATGAATATTTGTGAGCAGAGCAGCCACTGTGAGGAGGAAGGAAACCTATTTAAAATCTGAAATGGAAAAACCCAGTGGCAGTCAATCAGAATAAGTAATCAGAAGCAAAGACTTTGTGACTAGGTCCAAATGAAGAAAAAGGTGTAATTCCCTCACCCTATTAAACCTCAGGACATACTTATTCAGAAAACCAGTGCAACTGCACTGGGTTTTGTAAAGTGTCACACCTCTCTCTTGAAATGAAATAATGATTCATCTATCACAGGGAGAGGAGAAAGATATTACACGTAATCCATTGCTTGGCAATTAGTGTGGAGCAGCTGACATTTCTTTAAAGGCTAATCTGGACATTCATCCTAAATGTTTCAAGCTACAAATATTAATCACGGAATAATTTAGTCTGAAAGGGACATCTGGAGGTCCTCTGGTCCAACTGCCTGCTCTGTGCAGGGCTTTGTCATTAGAGCAGGTTGCTGAGGGTCTTATCCAGTCAAATTCTTATTACCACCAAGGATGGAGATCTCACAATCCCTGTGCTATCTCTGCTTAGTGAATACAAAGCTCAGGAGGGGGAGGGAAGAAACAAACAGTCAGACAAAATGGAGTAAGATAATTGTATGCGCTATGATAAGGACAGGACCAAATTATGATTGATGTGCTAAAGAAAGAGAGGGGACAGAAAGCTCTTTCTGTATCTCATAACAGCACAGTAGTCAGAATGTTTCTTGGACCACGAAGAGGCACATGAGGTGCATGGAAATGGTTGTTAAACACTTAGAAGACAGCTGGAAAGAAGAGAAGAATAGATTTTTTTGTGGGTTCTCTATGGATGTAGCAGATGAACACGAAAGGAGTATGTTGATCATTGGAGAAATCTTCTGAATAGTAAGGACTGTGAAACTGGAGTTCTGTCTCAGAGTGGGCTCTCCATCACTGGAAATTCCAAATAAAATGCCAGTCTGTCACGAATGTCTTATGCACTGCTAATTTGACCTTGCAGGAAGGTGACAAAGTAGTTTCCCCTTTCAGCTCAATTTTCCCTGAGTCTGTGATGGAAGAACAAGAACCCTGAATCTCTGACAAGGTCATCTTGAGAGACTCAAGGATTAGGAAGCAACAGGATGGTTTAGCACTATAGATGTAAATGTGTAAGCTGAGTACTTGTAAACTGAGCCCTATAAGGCCTGATCTACATTTGTCAAATTGACTATTTAGAGTAGAAAAAGCTCCTTTTACATATTTTGCTGTGATTGATGTACCAAAACCAGTATGTTTTGAAATAAGTGTCCTTAGAAAATATCTGCTCATTTGCAAAAATTTTTGAGGATTGAAAAGCTCTGGATATTACCATATCCTTGCTTTGAATAAATCTATGTCTCTGATCATATTTATAAAGCTAATATTCTTCATTTAATGATGAAACATCCTGGCTCTGCATAGTAGTAACTAAGTGAAAGTACTGGTAAAGCAATATGGAACATCATTATTTAAATCATTGCACCAAATCCTGCTTTTCTAGCAAGCTGAAGTCTTTTTTTTTCTTTTTTATCTCTGTGAATGCAGGCAACAATGTTATTTGCACTCCTAGTGAACAAGCACACAGATCAGCACAAATAACCCATAATAGTAATGAATGCCTTTGGCAGTCACAAGAGACAGACCAAGGACTGAATGGGCATGTAGACTGAGTTATGTGCAGCAGTTTCCATTCGGTTGTATCTCATGTAGCTGCAGTCTCTTGTTACTAGGGGATCCAATGCACTCTGCAAAATAGGATTAAGAGAGTTCTTAATTGTGCTGTGGGTTCCCTTCAGATCTACCCAAATGCTCAGGTCCTTGACAACTCTCTCTCTCAAACTAAGATTGTGATTAAAACAAGTCTACTGCAATTGTGATATTATGTAAGTTTCAGCAATGACTCTGGAGAAGTGTAAACTGTATCCAAAGTCTTAATCCTGTGATTAATGAAGGAGGTTCTTGAAAACCATGACATTCACTGCAGGTACAAAAGTTCACTTGAGTACATTCACTGGCTGAATAAGGATTGAAAAATACTTTGATGTATGTGGAAGTGAATACATGTAAAAACCAAATTTGTACCCTGCACTCAAGAAAAGGATGGGATTTTAGTAGAGAGACACATACCAAAGCCTGCTTATTGTTGAGCAGTGTTTATGTCCTAGATCTTCACTTGTAAATCAAATATCATCCATAAGTCAAAGTATTCGCATAGCAGCATAACTCAGACTTATTTACACTACCATATTTCTATGAAATAATGTGTCTTAGAGAGTTCACTATTTTGAGCTGCTGTTGCAAAGAAAATGAACAAGACCAAGCATTTACTTTTCAACTAGAAAGCAATATATTTTGTTCATTCTGTTTCACCAGAGTTCAAATGTGCATGAGTGAAGTTTGTAAAGATTAGAAGGGTGTTGATAAGTATATGAATTAAGCACAGCTACAGGGTGGGCAGAGATGGATTGAGAGCAGCCCTGAAGAGAAGGATTTGGGGGTGTTGACTGATAAGCTCAACTTGAGCCGGCAGTGTGTGCTTGCAACCCAGAAAGCCAAACATGGCCTGAGCTGCTTCAAAAAAAGTGTGACCAGCAGGTCAAGGGGAGGTGATTCTCCCCCTCTACTCTGCTCTTATGAGACCCCACTTCATTCAGCTCTGGGACACCCAGTGTAAAAGGGGCATGGACCTGCTCAAATGAGTCCAGAGGAGGGCCTTGAAGATGACCAGGTGTCCTGGGTTCAGCAGTAGCAGTCAATTTTTCTCCTTCTTGGTAGCTGGTGCGGTGTTGTGTTTTGACTTTCAGGCTGGGAACAGTGCTGATAACACCAATGTTTTTAGTTGCTGCTCAGCAATGTTTACTCTGACCAAGGACTTTGTGAGCCTCATGCTCTGCCAGGGAGGAGGGGAAGCTGGGAGGAAGCAGAGACAGGACACCTGACCCAAACTGACCAAAGAGGTATTCCATACCACAGCATGTCATGCCCAGGATGTAACTAGAAGTAACCTGGAAGGACACGGGGTCTTCTGGGTCAGGCTCGTTTTGGCGGGTGGTATTGTATTCTCTTCCCTTGTTATTTTTTTATCATTATTATCATTGGTGGCAGCAGCAGTGGTTTGTGTTATACCTTAGTTACTAAACTGTTCTTATCTCAACCTGTGGGAGTTGCATTCTTTTGATTCTCCTCCCCATCCCTCCAGGAGTGGGGAAGGGGTGGGGGGAAGGAAAGAAAGGGGGGGGGGGGGAGTGAGTGAACGAGCTGTCTTTCTGGGTTTAAACTACGACAGTTCTTTTTTGGCGCTCAACGTGGGGCCCAAAGGGTTGAGATAACGACAGATCTGTCCAGATTAATAGTCACTTGTCACAACGTTGATTTATTGTTCCTCTTGATCTCACAGTTTCAGTATATCATACCTTACTTAGAGTCGGTATTTGCTGTGTTAGTGTTTTTCAAGTTTGGGGCTTGGGTTAAGGTTCTTCTCTCATTGTACTTTATGGTAATGACTTGTAATACAATAGAATCATTAATCATGAAACTGATCTGGCTTATGTTCCCAGTATGGTCACCACCTTTATACTTTGGGAGGTATATAATAAAAGTGCTTAGCAATTACAAATCTTTTTTCTCCTTCTCGGGTGGTCAACCTGTGAAGGAGACATTCTTTTACACTCCCAGTCCCCACCCCACCAGGCCCCCCCCCCC
The DNA here is from genome assembly GCF_028554395.1 of Pezoporus wallicus. NCBI lineage: Eukaryota > Metazoa > Chordata > Aves > Psittaciformes > Psittacidae > Pezoporus > Pezoporus wallicus. The sequence continues at coordinate 9,930,663 of NW_026637663.1, forward strand.
CCCCCCCCCATTTACAGTATCATTTGAGAGGTTTGAAGTTTTTGAATGGCCTTTTAATGCTGTTGAGACTTGTTTGCTGATTGTGATGGGGATCACCATGTTGGCACCCATACAGAGTGTATTTTGCCCAGGACCATTTTGTCTGATTTCAAGAGTTAAGCAGAGTCGGGTTTGGGTCTTGTCTGGGGTTAAACAACAATATAGGAGGACCAAGAGATTTTCCCCAAGGCTGGACAGCCATGAGTGGCAGGGTGTGTGGGATAGTATGGGCAAGTATCTAGGTCAGTGGGCCCCTCCAGTACTTTGGAATTTCACTACCGAACAACTGCAAAATCCAGAAGAATTAGTAAAACACTTAAATGAGGTGTGTGGTCATTCTGGCCATACCAGAGATGGACAAATCATGGCAACGTGCTGGGGCTTGGCCTGTGCTTACAGGGCCTTGTTCAACACTATCCAGCACCTTCAAAAGGAAAAAAATGTCCCTGGATCTAAGGGCAAAGCAACAGTCAGCACAGCTGCTCCAGCTCCAAGCACAGCAGCTGCACCACCCCCAGCAACAAGTACAGTTGCTACTCAAACCACAGTGATAATCACTGCAGCCAAACCAGAGGACCAATTCGTACCAATATCGGTTGCCCATGTACACAAGAGAAAAAGCAAAAAAGAGGCAAGAAGGATGAAGCACGATGAAGAACCAATGAATTCACCACCCGGTCCAGAATCTGATCAGGAGTCATCCTCACATGACGAAGAAGAAGAAGAAGAGGTAACTTCTCGACCTCAGACCTCAACCGAGCTGCGGAATATGCGAAAAGATTTTACCCATCAACCAGGGGAGCACATCATCACCTGGTTACTCCGATGCTGGGACAATGGGGCCGATGGTCACGAACTAGAAGGTACAGAAGCCAAGCAGCTGGGATCACTTGCTAGAGAAGGGGGAATTGACAAAGCACTTGCAAGAGAAAAAGTTCCTCAGTTTTTGGAGGCGGCTCTTGGCAGCCGTGAAAGAAAGAAAAAGAAAAGAAAGAAAGAAAAAGACCTGTCATGGTTTAAACCCAGCCAGACAGCTTGTTCACTCACTCCACCGCCTTTCCTCCTTTCTTTCCTTCCCCCCGCCCCTTCCCTGCTCCCAGAGGGATGGGGAGGAGAATCAAAAGAATGTAACTCCCACGGGTTGAGATAAGAACAGTCCGGTAACTAAGGTGTAACACAAATCACTGCTGCTACCACCAATGACAATAATGATGAGAGAAAATAACAAGGGAAGAGAAGACAATACCACCTACCGAAACGAGCCTGACACAGAAGACCCCGTGTTCTTCCGGGTAACTTCCAGTTACATCCTGGGCATGACGTGCTGTGGTATGGAATACCTCTTTGGTCAGTTTGGGTCAGGCGTCCTGTCTCTGCTTCCTCCCAGCTTCCCCTCCTCCCTGGCAGAGCATGAGACTCACAAAGTCCTTGGTCAGAGTAAACATTACTGAGCAGCAACTAAAAACATCGGTGTTATCAGCTCTGTTCCCAGGCTGAAAACACAGCGCTGCACCAGCTACCAAGAAGGAGAAAAACTGACTGCTACTGCTGAACCCAGGACACCAGGGAACTGAAGCAGCTCTCCTATGGGGACAAGCTTAGAGAGTTGGAGTTCTTCAGTCTGGAGAAGAGAAGGCTCTGGGGAGACCTTCCAACAGCCTTCCAGTACCTAAAGGGCACCTCTCCAGAGAGCTGGAGAGGGACTTTTAACAAGCGCATGCATGGATAGGACAAGGGAGAATAGCTTCAAGATGAAAGAGGGTAGATTTAGATTAGATTATTAGGAAGGTCTTTATTGTGAGGGTGGCAGGACACTAGAACAAGTTGCCCAAAGAATTTGTGGCTGCTCTATCCCTGAAATCTTTCAAGGCAGGTTGGATGAGGCTTTGAACCCCCTGTTCTACTGGGAGATGTTCCTGTCTGTGACAGGAGGTTTGGAACTAGATGTTTTTTAAGGCTCCTTCCAACCCAAACCATTCTGTGAATCTATGGGTGAATGAAATATGTTAGTCTTGAAATAGAACTTACGTATTCAAAGGTAGGATTGTCTTTACATTTTTTTTTTTGTATTAGTTAGTTTTGCACTAGATCCTATATTGTGGTGATTCATAGAACAGGGAGAAGTTATTGTGAAGGTAGGTCAGAACTCTATGAATTGTTTGCTTGATATAGGGTGTTTTGTTTTATTGAGGTACTTACAGTGAAGATACACTAGAGTATCATTACATGTTAGGAATTTCATTGCAACTAACTAGGCTGGTTAAGCAGAATCACACTTCTATCCCTACCATACTTTTGCTTCCATGGATATAATCTCTGGAAAGTGCTATAAATACATAGAACATACTGGTTTTCCTCTATATGAAAAATAAGAGGCAGGGAACTGTTAGTTGTGCATTCATAATATTTATAACTAGTAACAAGAGAGGGTGTTTTATTATGGAAGTGGGATGTGTGGTGGCACCCTGCAAGAGAGAATGCACTAAACATTCTGTTGGTTTTCCTGGTATTTGCATTTTACTGCTCAAGATAAAAGCCCTCCCTGAATGTCAAACCTTATTAGGCTTGACAAATTTCACTCATTTATGGGAAGAGGAGACTGAGAGAGATGAGAGAGGGGTATATAATTTTATTTTGGTAAAAATCTTAAAAAAAACAACCAAACCACTCTTTATAATAAAATGTATGCTGGAACTAATATAACAAACTCCAATCTTGCCCCATCAACAAATAAAGCTCAAAAGGGTCTGTGTTCCTGCTGAGTCTCCTATCTCAAAAGGAAAGGATGGATGGAAGTTTCCCTTCTCTTCTGTTTTTGCCTAATATTCGCTCCTGCAAATGCTTTGCTGTTGTTGTGCTGTGGTGGCAGCTCAGTCAGAGTTGCAGTGCTCTCTATTAGTAGAAAGACAGAAAAAGTCATTCCTCTCCCAAAGAACAGAAATGTAAAGACAGACAAAAGATAGCAGGCGGATGCAGTCAGCTGAGGGGCTAAAATGAAACATTAAGGCAGTATTGGCTGTTGTAACTGCCAGCAATTCCCCGCAGACCTGCATATTAATTGCTGTTAAATTTCCCAGTTGTTAAACTATATAATAGCAAAGGAAGGATTTTAAGGTGGCAATCAATTGGCTTTGCCTGTAGTTTGAATTTGCTCTCCCCAAGCGTATGGGAGCACACAAGTGGCTTTAGAATGTTGCTCCTTCAAAATGTTACAGGGGGATGAAGAAGTTATGGATTGACCTGGAGTGGAAATCAGTATTTTTTGGTACTGTTTATCAAAAAGTCTGCTTGTAACTGAGCTAGAAATGGTGCTCCCTTTTAGCTTTCTCTTGCAGTCTCCTGGTTCATGGCACCCAGTACTTCCGCTCCTGCGTCTGGAAAAAGTTTTAGATATAGCTTTAGGATATTTATCAGCTGTAAGCAGCATGTTATCCCAGCTGTTCTTTAAAAGTGAACCATGGTGTTATGCATGTTTAGAAGACTACTATAGTTTTCTTCTGTGAGATAGAGAAGCTTGTTTTAAATGATTAACCTCAAAGTCTTCACAAATTCATGTGGATCTGCAAGTTTGTTTCCACTGGCATTTCTACAAATGTGGCAGGTTTCTACCACATAATTCTTCAACCATTTCTGCAACTTTACTGCTAACATTTTCCTAAGGGGATTTGAACAGCTTATTTTGAATGAAACTTATTTTTTTAGCATCCTTTATACCTCCAGCAACCTTCAGAGTTTCTTATCTACCTTTGCTGTTTTCCCTCTGCTGGCAACAGTAATCTTATTATAATCTATTCCAGCCTGTGGAAAACTCTTAATGAAATCTCTCCAGTGTACCTCAGCATACTTGTTAGAAAGGGAGGGTGACTCACTGGTTGAAGTTTCTAAGCAGTAGTTGAGGAAGGACTGGATAATTCAGAGAATGGGCAAGGTTATAATGACAGCTGTGTCAGTTTTGAATCTGCGGAGGAGGACATGAACTGCTATGGGTTGCTGACTGTTTTGCTGGGCAATGTGAGATACAATCACTGCCTTTGCTGAGTATCTTTCATCCAAGAGTTTCAAAAGGTTGCACAGGTATTCAGCCACAGGGAACAGAAGGAAACACTCAGAAGAAAAGGGAAAGTATACAGAGAAGACCTCTACAGTACACTGAAATCAAGGTCCATGATGCAGTATTGTTGAAAACTGCTGTGTCACTCCTGCAACAAAGTTGCTTTCATTTCTTGATTTTACCCTCCTGACTAATGTGTTCAAAGCACACTGAATGAGGTATTGGATGCACTAAAGAATATGTTTCAGCATTTAACACCAATGGGAATAATCTTGTTAAGGTGATGTGGCCAAGTCCCTGAGTGGTATGCATAATGCTGGCAGAAAGTCCAGCATGCTGAATTATGTTTCCTGCATACACAGGCATGGCAAATTTTTTTTTGCGAACCTAATGTGTAACAAAATGAACAAGGGATCACCTGAAAAAAGATCCTACTTGCTTGCTTCATAGTATTACTATTTTTTCATTATTGAAATCCCATCTATTAAACTATATTAATAAATTTAATTAAGCTTAGCAACATTCCTAAGGGAAAAAACATTTAGATAATATTCACTAGATATTCATTTAGCCAAGTGAAGTGACTCCATTTTATTGGCTTATATCCACGTGTCTTCTAACATTCAGAGTATCAGTAATTTCTTTTGCTGTTTAAATTTGGTTAGGTCATGCTATTTAAGATTTCTATAATCAAATAAAATACCTGTGGCTCAAAACTCACAGGCTACAGAAAATGCTCATTACTTTCTCAAAGCCCTTTGATGCTGAATGAGGAGCATTTGTTCTAACCAATTAAGTGTGTAGGAATTTAAACATAATGATTATATTTTCTAAGAGAGAAATAAGAACAGATGTACCTTCTCTTTTTTAACATAAATCTATATTTACAAATCCACAGAGACTTCCTATATAGAAGGTCCTTCTAAGCGGAAGAAACCACACTGCCTACCCCACAACCTGGCAAGGACAGTGCAGTATATAAAGCAGAAAGGAAAAATTCAATAGACATAACATCAAGAAGGTTCTTACTAAGCTAATGAAAATTGCTCCATGAAACGTTGGATAGGAATAAGCTTATTTGTCTTCAGTATCACACCTATCTTAACCTTCTTTTCCCATTTCCTAGTCCCATTATTGCTTTGATGATAGTTATTCCTTGCCAACACCTGCATGATCATCATCTGGTCTCATTCACACTCCCTTTACTGGCATATAGGTAACTAAAATGACTGTTGTGGTTGTACTCTCAAATCACCCAATGACTTGGGATTCTCTATATAATTTTACATTATTAGCGTAGTAAACAACACATTTGCGTAAATCAAGATATGGGCAATAGAAGGTGTTTTTTATGCATTTTCTTTTCCATGCTAGTGTAAGAAAGGCAGCTTTTTATTTCTTTGAAGGGAAGAATCAACTTGGATGGGCCCGAAAGCGGCTACAAGTCTCAGTGTCTCAGGATGTTTGTAATGGCTAATCCACACTCGGAGAACTTTCAAAAGTATAAATAAATTGCAGACATTTCTTCCTTTATACTCTATTTCCACTGTTTAAATCTGTGTGGCATAAGCTTTATGTTTAAAAAGCCTCTTAATCCTATTGCCCAGTAGGAATCTGTTAATAACTTCAGGAGTGACTGAGGCACGTTCTTGCCTGAAGTTGCTATCAAATACTGTTAAACCAAACACAATCCTCACACTGTGTCCAATTTCACCCCAGGGCAAGCAAGTTACCAAACAAATGTCACTAGTAGAGACTGGCACCTTTCTCATTTTCTCCTTGTTTACTTTTCTTCTGCCAGGGGTAATTTCTAGTTTTAGTCAGTACTCATCTATGAAAATGTCTCGCCTTCTTCCTAATCTAATTTCACACTTGGAAAATGTAGACTGCATCATCACATGCAGTAGATGTCGTTGAAGATACTAAAATCAGTCTTTGGGGACTGATTTCAAGCTTGCTTAGATCTAGAACCACTATAGGTTGCTTCAGTGCTGCAAAATATTTTCGACGTAAAATACACATTGTGCTGATGGAGCTTATGGATGCATAAAACCCTCCACCTCAGTCTTTTGCCAGTGACATCTGGGCAAGAATGGATCCACTTCCACATCCAAATCTTAGTAATATCTAGGCTGAACTCCATCATACTTTCACTTCTAGATACAGTTTGAGGCCCCACCCTTAAACTACAAAGTATTCAGTACAGGGCAGCTATTCGCTGATTAAGAAAACACTAGGAGCTGCCATGTACAAATAATTCAGACTGATCCAATGATTCGACATGAAAAATATTAAGAGGACGCTAGATGGCAGGCACCAGGTGATCTTTCCTGATGCCATCACTTGCCTCTGTAGTAAATGGCAAAGTTATAATGGACTTACGACGCTGACAGATAACATTAGAATCTCATTTTTTAGCCCAGAGAAGGGGCTCCAAAACATTGGTAGCTCAGTGAGAGACCTTGGCTTACTTGCAGTTGTGCTCTCTATTTAATCACCCTCACAGATAGCTGTATTTTGCCTTTTAAATCTGGATTGTGATGTGGCTAAGATTTATTACCCTGTAAAAAGCAGGGATTTTATTGAACATGACACTATTTTTCATTCCAGTCAGCTTCCTAGAGGACCTTCTGTTCTCTTGAGAAAGGTTCCCGCTGCTGGTGACCAGCATTTGAAATTCAGAACTAACTGTGCTGTACTTTTTCAGTGTTTTTTCACTGTGGTTTAATCTCATTATAAACTCAGTGGTGAAATTCCCTGGTCAGCATTAAGCACCAGCTCCTGCAGTTCAGATCACAGAAGCAGTCAATGCTCCATGTTCTTGCAAGTGGAAGGGATTGAATTTTGATAATACAGCTTTTTCTCTTCTGTTCTCCTCATCCTATCATAAATCTTTTCCTTAGAAGTGTTCCACTTCTACTTCACTACATATTGTGGCAGTTGTGCTTTTGGAAAGGTGTTCAGTTGTCTTTGCAACCATTCTTCAAAGCAGACTGCAGATATAAATTCTTCCCCTTAGCTTTTGTTACACCTTTTATTTTACTTCTCCAAGAAATTAGAAATGTTTCCTTGCTATTGTACATTTGGGGACGACCTTGGTTCCTGACTTGTTTATTCAGTAAGTGCTTTCTTCTTTGCCCTATTTTTAGTATAGTTTAGTGAGTCCTATTTTTAGCTGTCCTTCATAAAAGAGGGATGAGCCTCTTTATTTTTACTATTATTTTCCATCTAAGTTGTCCAGTTATATTTAAAAATTAAATAGCTGTTCTTTTGACCATTTAGATTTTACTTCCCCTGCTGTCATCATCTGTCATTTTTATTACATTCTTTTAGATTGTGGGAGGCTTCCTTTCAGCATCTGAATCTGGTTTTGAGCTATCTCCTGCCTTCAGAGTGAAGCACTCTTTGAAGCTAATGGCACTGCACAGGAGTGTCTGAGGTTTAATGTAGCACAACCATGTTTCCTTCCTTTCCCTCTTCATTAATGTTTCAAATGTGGTAATTCTAATTTAAATCTATGCCAAGATTCTGATGGGAGGGAGAAGGGAAGATAGGTACTTCCTACACTCATCTGTTCCTTGAAACCTTTAAAATGCAACATACGTAAGCCTTAAATAGCAAAAGTGGCATCATTGTGGATCAGAGTTTTAGTCACTGATCATGCCAAGGGCCTTAATGAAAAAAGGGCAACATTTCCACACCATGCTTTTCCTTTAAGTGGTATGTCTGGCAGGATCTGCATCACAAACATGCCAATTCATATGAATAACATGTTTTCCCACATAGAATCATAGGATGGTTTGGGTTGGAAAGGACCTCAACATCACCTAGTTCCAATGCCCCTGCCATTGCCTGGGACACATGTTTTATGAGAAGTAACATTACAGTCATACAAACGTATAAGCTGTTTACTGTGGGGTTTTTTTTTTTGCTACATTTTTCAGGTCATCTACTGTTTTTTTTGGGTTTTTTTTTGGTAATTTGTTCCTTGTGGAAGATGGTAATTGCAGCAATTTCAAGCCTACAGTTCATGACAGAGTCAGGTGTAGATTTATACGTTATTTTACATTGACTGGTAATTGTTCTAAATTCTGCCTGGTGTTCTTTGAAGTAAGAAGGGGCCTGAATAATACATTTTCTCTAGCTCTGTAAAACAGCTAAATTGTTTTCTCTTTTCAATGGATTTTTTTTTTTTTTTATAAAAAATAGAAGCAAAAGAGGGTTTTGAGGTCTTAGTTTCTGTAGGCTCCACTGTACAGAACATGTCAGACCTACATTTGGTTTAATTTCAAGGAAAAAATGGGAAAAATATAAAGCGTTACAAAATGGTAGAAAAGATTAGATTATACTTCATAACATTAACTGAGAAGATGTCTTTGAATTTCAGTGGTAATAACCCCCATTAATGCTTTTTCTCAAACTGTATGGTATATATTTAGCTCATAAAGAAAAGTAAAAGCCCAGCAATTTTAGTTCCTTTTAAACTAGTCCGTAGCAGAGGAAATAAGTAAGAAAAGTATAACCATATGTGTTTCTTATGTGCACACTCACAGTCCTGTTTGGTTTACCGCTCGATAAGCACACAGCTATCAACTGGACCCCTCTGATGGCTGCGATAAAGTTTGTTTCCTACTCAGCTGGAAGTTGAAGCTCCGAAATGCACCCCTGTGTGGAGTGAGCCTGGGTGGCAGTGAGAGCACATCATAGGATCTCAGTTTGGTCAAGGGCAGGATGTTAGAGGCAAGGCAGTGGGGTTGCAATATTGCATCTTTCCAGAGCACACCCAGAAAGGCAGACTGTGCCAGGCTGTGTGGCTATGTGAGGTTGTTTTCTGTCACCAGCATCCAGTCTGGGATTGATTTGTTTGCCAGGGCTGGGAAAGGGTGGAAGTGACAATTTCAGGCCATCCAGCTGGGCTTTCAGAAGGAAGCACAAGTAAAAATGTTCCCTCCTGTGTCACAAAAGACGTTCCTGCTTTTGTCAAACAGCAAATTTCCAGAGCTGGTCTCAGGCGCACTCGTTTTCATGAGGATCTGATTAAGGAAAGCTAAGTGTTTCGTTGTCTTGTAAAGGTTTGAACTTAAATACACTGAACTAAATTTCTTTCACTGACTAAGTCAGTAGGTGTAGGGAGGCATGAACCAGTCTCTGTGACATCTGCTTGGATGACACTGCTCTGAGGCAACACTGGCTTGCTTTCTTCAAGCTGACCCTTCCAACGCTTAGATTTTCCCAATCTTTTTCAAACTTTCCCCTAAAGTCAAAGACAAGTCCCATTTCTTCCATAGACCTTAAACCTCTCCCTTGACTGGCTGTGAAGGCGCTAAGAGAGACTTCTGCTGAGATTTCACTGTTACCACTGGCTTCCATAGAGAGAAGTGATACACGTCATCTTTTTGGAGGGAAAGGATGGAGGGAGACTTCATGATGGCTGCCGTCCCCTTACCCCAGGCTTGCTCTCTGCCAATCTGGTAAGTGGGAGGTAATGGTATATGCATTACCCTGAGCTCCTCCAGGAGAAGCTCATGATAGTTGAGATGTGGTGGGGTCACCCATCCCACCTAATTTCAGCACCAACAAAAGGAGCAAAGGCTTCTCTTCATCACAGCCAAAAATCTAGTGACAGAGTCTGTGTTTCATGACTCCTGCTACACTGCTCTCAGGAGGAATCCCTTCACCTCTCATAATAAAGGACTTTTTTCCTGGGCGAGGCAGCAGCTCAAGACTTCCAATCTCTGCTGAGCTCAGTGTTCAAGTGACTCTTCAGTGCTGCTTCTCTGGAGTTCAAAATCATTCACAGAGCTATATACAAAAATGTGGGTTTTTTTGAGAAAAAACATTTTCTCTCTGTTTAAGATCCAAGCTTTTGAAAGCATTCAACTAATTTGTTATTTCTTAGGCAATTTACTTAACTGCAAAGAAAAAATTCAATATTGGATGACTTATTACAGGATTTAGACCTATATCCAGAGCTCATTCAGCCTTCACTCCTGAATGTCCTTCATTGCAAGGTGTATCAATCATTTTAGTCCTGGAGCTGCCTGTGCTCCTCATAATTTATTTTTCCATTCATCTCTGCTCTTCAAAATGACTTAGATGGGAGTAAAGATGAAAACCGAATGGATAGTTAACAGTCACATACTGCAGTCCAGGGATTCTCTTTGATGAAAAAAGCTTTCTCCCTGAAAGATCTTTTGTAGCAAAAGATCTGTTGATTGCGACCTCAATGTCTGACCTGTACTGAAAAAATGAATTTGCTTTTATATCATGTTCTCTACCTCATTTTGGACTTCTTTTGTATACTGGTATCAGAACCATACCGTTCACCTTGGATTCCCCCTCAAGAAGGAAGATCTTTTTGAGATCTTCAGAAGTTTAATTTCAGTTTGAAAATACACAAGAATTTGCAATTTAAAATGAAAATATAAAATATTTCTGGAACTTCAAATGAAAACTCAGGGGAGCTCCTTCCTTTGGTGCTGAGATTCAAAAAGAGGTCACTGCCATGTGGTCCCACAAGCATATCAGTTCATAAAAGCTGATTTCTAAAGGGCTTGAGTTCCCAAGTGTGTGTGTGTATTCTAAAAACAAGATTTCAAACTAGCAAATATGAAGAAGCAAGCAGCGATTATTATAGTTTCAAGACACGAGAAAGAGGGTGCAGGGGTAAAGAAGGATAAGGGTGCTATCAGTTAAAATGGATGCAAATAATACATGCTGATATTTTAGTGGTAGATGAACATGTAGCGTCAGGTGCTGGCAGGAACCCACGAGGGGGGGGGATGGAACCAGCCTGCTCTCCTCATCACTGTGTCCCTGGTCCATATCTCACACCTGCATCCAGACAGAAGACAGCAGTAAGGGGAGCTACCATGGGATAGCACAGAGCTGGAAGAGGGGCAGGTGTGTAGTAAGAGTTGTGGTATTGCTAAGTCTGTCCTTTGAGCCTCCTAGGGTGCCACCACAGGAACATTTCAGTAACTCAGACTCCTACAGCCACCACTAAACTTATTGTGTGCTGGGAAACCTGACCAGAGGCTTCAGAAGTCTTGTCACCAGGGGTATGACACAAGACACGGCATGATTGCTCTCCCATTTTGGAGCAAGCAAGGCAAGAAATTAATTCCAAAAGTAGAGCTGAAGACAGTGTCTTTCCAGTCAGAGTTTATTCTTCTGACCTTACTTGCTCTAGATGTCCATTCCCCAGCAGGTACACGGAAATAAGGTGGAAAATATGCTGTAAGTGTGCCCACTGAGAATTTTCCATTAAAGCACAGTTTCTTTAGAAATGTATTGGTTCATTGAGCTGCCCAGCCTCTGTTCATAACCTCTCAGGCTGATGATGATTCCTGACCAAGGATGTTTAGATTTGCACTTCAAAGGCATGAAGGGGAAACAGCTGAGATGTACTGAACAACCTTCAGCGCATGCTGTGGCGCTAAGACATCACTTTGCAAACTTGCAACGCTTCTTCATGAATACAAGTGGATAAATACCAGACAACTAAGGTATACTTTTCAATGGGCTAATGGCTAGGAAGTAAAAGAAAAAGGAAAGGCAAAGAGTACGGGTGATGGAGACTAATTTCTCTTTCTCCCCATTCATTTTCCCACCACCTGCATCACATGTGGCTCTGTGGAGATGACCTGAGTTTGCATCCTGATGATGCGGGGCCAATGAAACACATGCTCCTGTGATTGGAAGTAAGTCACCAAAAAAAGCTTTGGCCAAGCACAAACACAAGTTTAAAATGGCAGTGCCCTGGTGCCTGCTTCTAAACCCCTTGATTTCAGCTCCCACCTGGTTCCCAGGCTTGTACAGCAGAGAGGCTCCCAAAGGTCACCAGCTGCCTTTAATAAATGAACACATTAGTTCAGTAAACTCCATCAAAGCTACACAGGAAATGTCTCTTGACTTTACATTATTTGATTGTATTTAATATTCTGTTAATTTGCCAGATGATTTCTTAGAGTTTTAACAGTTCTGCTGCAGTAAAAGTCAATGTTGCTCCTGGAGCTGATGGCCTGTTCCAGTGTTGTCCTGTGGAAAACAATCTCACATCATCAACAGTTTAATTTGCTGAAGACCTTCAAATAAATTCATTTAACAAGTACTCACTGGTACTGAATATAAGGATATATTAAAAGGCTTTCAAATAAAAATGCCTGAGAAGAAGGCCAGGCAAACTGATGCACTGAGACCTAGGAGTGAATAAGGAATAAGGGATAATATTTAGGGTTTGTAAGTTGGAAAGATGAGTGAGATCTTAGTAGAAAAAAAACAGGAAGGTCAGGGAAAGACAGAGAAGGAGCTTCAGCTGGGAAGCTGTAGCTTTCTCTGCCCCAATCCTGGACTGGTCCCACCTGAGTTATGTGTCTCCAGCCCACATGATTTCTTACTTGCTCAGGGTCTCAGCCAAGGGCTGGTTTGACCACTGTGTAGCTCATAGCGCCACCTGGATACTCTACAGCCTTTTAAATTTGCCTCCGTCTAGTTTTTCGTATCCGTTTTGGCACCAGCTTCTCCTGTACAATTGCAACCTCTCTGAAGCGAGAGCAATTTGGACTACAGTGGAAATCCATGCAATCCATCAAAAATCTTATTCAGATATAAAAAGAACCAATTTCTATTCAACGAGATCTGACACTGGACTTCAATAATACCGTAATAGAGTCTGCATTCCCAGCTTCTGTTCTTCACTCCCTCTTTCTAGTTCTTTATTTTTACTGTCCTTTACCCATCCCTCAAGTCTGTTTTCTCTTTGATTGATTGCCTAGTCTCTTTATTTACCTTCCTCTCTTTTCCATATATCAGAACCCTTCCTTTTGCTGTTTCTTTTATGCCTTACATTATCTTTCTATTTCCTTTCCCCCCCACTCTTTCTCTACTTTTTATCATTTTTACTGTCATGTGTTTCTTTCCTTCCCTCCTTCCTTCCCTCACCCCTTCTAGGGCTCAGTTGTGGCCATCGGTGATGCTAAAGTAGATCCACAAGTGGCTGACAGTCTTGCAGGGAGGGGATTTGTCCCAGTGTTCCCCCTAGCTCAGCCTGAGGGCAGAAACCCCTCTTGTTCCCATTTCTCCCTATCACTTCCTTGGGGAAAGCTGAGCAGGTGCTGGGCTAGGTGCCTCTGGGGCCACCTTCCAGTCTGAGCAGTGCTCACATTGAAGAAACACTCATTGCTTTGTGCTTGGATTTGTCCTTGGGTGTCAGGCACAGCAGTAACTTGCTGAATGTAAAGCTGCAACTAGGGCATGTGGGCAACTAGAGCTTGTGCTGATACTTACTTAGACCTCTAGTGAATTGATTTTAGTGCTAAGGGGTTCTGTGGGGATTTTGCACCTGTCCACAGGTACTGTTGTGTCTTTGGGAAGAGGATCTGTACTGGAAGAGCTGATTTAAAACTTTTCTTCTCCTGCAGTCAAGATCAAATATTTTGTAACAGGGAACATTTCTTGCCTAAGGGGCTTGACTGTGTCCTGCTAATAACAATATTCCCTGAATAGATTTTAACGTATTTTTTCTTGTTCATTTAAAATTGGTATTTCAAAGTTTCCTTTAAATGCATTTAGACATTTCCCAGGATGATCAATTATCTCAATTCATGCAACATTCTCATGCGCAAGCATTCCCTATGATGGCAATAAATGAAATTCAGTAATAAACTCTCATAAATTTATTAAGGTTCCACAGCCACAGATCACCACTGTCAGTTCATATAATGCTTCCTTAGTTACTTAAAAGCTATATTACATGCTATTACATTTATAATCCCACTTAATATTAGTCCACTTAACAACCTCTCAAACAGTTGGAACTGAATTTACTGTCTCTCATCAGTGCCTTTCTGAGGTTTATTGCAACATTTCCTCTCTAAATGTTTTTGTGGTCTGAGAAAGGATTATTCTCATTGAAGTGTGATAAGCTTCACTGAGCTACTCGCTTATTTCTCCCCTATTTATCTCTCTTTTTTTTCCCCTCTCAGGTCAGACCCCCCTCGTTTCTTCTGTGTGCTGCTCTAAGGTAGCCCTTCCTGTGCAGAAGACAGCCTTAGGCCTTGGTTGTAAATCTTCAATGAAAACATCCATAGATCCCACACACTGCTTGCATAACTTCCAGGAATGTCTTTGCCTTGGTAGCATTAGCTGCTGTTATCTTGTAAAATAAACCTTACACCCCTGCTTTCCGCTGACTATTCTCAAAAATACACAGCAGTCTGAATCTGTGCCATCAGGTCTCTCCTCTTTTATAATTTCGTTTCCCCCTGTTTATTCTCAACATCTCTCCCTAACGGCCCCACGTTCACATGGGTCAGGCATGCTGACAGACCAGGGCATGGGTTTCCAGACTGAAATATAAGACCAGTTCTCATATAGTGTTGTTGGCTAAGTTCAAATAGGCTTTGTGTACAAACCACAGTGAACTGGAAATATTGGTTTGTGCTGTCATCCTGGGACTGAGATCAGAGGGCTTCTGAACTTGTCAGGTAGAGCATGACATGGCTTTTGTCATGCTATCTGCAGCCAGCTTATGCAGGAAACACCTGTCAAAGTTCCCCCTCTCTGAACAGTTTCCTGGGCAAGTACAGAACTTCTCACATTTATGATGATTTCTCCCTCTGAAATGCAGTATATCAGTATTATATTGTAACTGTAGCAGTCCAATAACATTACGACATCATGATTTGCAAGGATTTTTGTAGAAAATCCTGATGAACCTTGAATTTGCCAAGAGCCTGAATACAGATAGAGGATCTGCTCACTGGGGGCCAAGAAAGATGGATTGATGTTCTTCTGTTTATCCTGCCCCCAGCTTTTCACCTGTGACACTGCACTAGACTGCAGGGACACAGGCTTCCCAGCTTTCACAGACCTTGCTGTGGGGTCAGCCCCACACCTGGATAGCCTCTCCCACGCTGCTGCCGTTTGAGACCTGACTCTTCTTACCACGTACCTGACTTTGTTATGAAATAAGGTTTTACTGGTGAAATGTTCCAGCTTTCGAGGAAATGCAGGAACACTTTGTGATGCACAGATTGGGAAACAACAGCCTGGCAGGCTGGCAGAGAATGCAAGCACTGCTGTGTGATCGATACCAGCCTGAGATTTTGCAGCTCTGCTCAGGAAGGGGCAGGCAGAAAGCCTCAAAAATCACCAGGATAGAGCCTTTTTCACTAGTACTGTTAAGGTCAAAACATGGTTTTCTGTTTTATAGCTGTGTGGAGTTTTAATTAGGGCTTTGTGGCCGGGAGCATTTTTCCTCCCTCACTTGATGCCATAGGCTCCAAGACAGCTTTTTCATATTCCTTGACAAAATGAAATGGTGCCTTGCTGAGACAAAACAAAAGGGAAAGAACATCTTTTTCAGCAGAGGAAAACCAGCCTGATGATTAATCCCTGCCACTAGCACAGTCACTCAGGTGCAGACACAGACAGCCGCCTCTGGGCGATGCTACGTGGCCATCCAGCAGACGGCTGACTGCTTTTAAGATGGTGCTGCCCCTCAACCCCCAGCTGTAGGCAGCTGCCCTTCTGCTGGAGGTTATGGCCTGCTACAAGGGGATAGGGGGAACTAAATGCATTTCCCACTTAGTTGCTTCCATACAAAACTGTCTGTTTAGCTAAAAAATTATAGTAAAGAAGTGCTCATTCAAGACTTCAAGGAAGTTTGGTGATATGCTTTGCTCTCCCAGTCCTGCTGCATGTGTAATACTCTCTGGCAGAGAGGCCAAACATGCTGCTGAGGCTGGGAGCACCCCAAGTTCTCCACAGCTTGCTGCAGAGGGTGGTCCTGCAGCCTCACTTGCCAAGTTTGATCCTGTGGAGATGCTTCTGTTCCCATCTGGCCCACCTGGGCTGAGTCAGCTCCATGAGCAGCAAGCTGGGCTGGACGTTCTGCCATTTGCGTTGGGAAGCAAATGGCATAAGGTGGACAGAGTCAGCACAGCCTGGCTCTCTGATCTTTGTTTTGGAGGAGGTGAGGTGTCATCTATATTGCCACACAGAATCACTTACAATCTATTTATTGACAGAATTCTGCTGGATCAACAGGTAAACCTTTTCTGTAAAACTAAGCTGCTGCAATTTCCTGAAACCCCTTTGCATGCTTTCCTCACCTACATTTAAATGAGATGAGTGATGATAAATTTGCGATCTCTTTGTTTTGTCCTTGTGGGTGCTACAGAAGGGATTATTTTCTTTTTAGCACTTTTTTTTTTTTTTTTTTGCCTTGGTATGATTGCACTGAGGCTTCCAACAGCTCAGTTGCCTGGAAATTCATATTTCCCCAGAAGAACCATTTGGCTTGTCTGCTGAAGGCAGACAGTGCAAGCTGGCACACTTACAAAAGAGAAATCTTATATTACCAGCAGAAACTCTGTCTTTCATTCAACCTGGAACAGCAGACGGGAAACCAAGGGACTGTTCAAGAAGCAGTTCCAGGCAAATTACGATCTGAAATCAGTTTTGAAAGAACTGTGATGGAAAGCACCTATATAATTGGAGGTTCTACGTTGCTGTCCCCTCTCCCCCCCACCTCCCCCACCCCCTCACCCCCCTCCTTTTTTTCCTAGAATGTTTAGTTCTAGAATTAAACCAGTCTTCATTTAGGAGGAAAGTGCATTTATGCAGTTTTGCGTCTTTCAGCTTTTTTTTCCTCTCTGATTTGCGATCTCCTAAAAGGACTTTCCATTACTTTGGTGAGGTGATGTGTCCCGTATTGGAAGTTTGTGCCATTTTGGTTCTTCAGTGATTTCCATGGCTTTTTTTCTTTTTTATAAAGTGCTATAGCTGAAATAGGCTTTTTATTCTTTTTGTCAAAAGAGACTCTTTTGTTCCTTTAACAAAGCATTTTATTTTAATGTGAGATCATCTGCTTGATTCTCTAATAACTTTGTTTCTACTGAATGGAGGACTGTGCCCTGTGGGTACACTTCTCGCGAGGGAACAAGTCTCAGGCAGCAGAGGGCACAAAGGAGTAACACTGGTTAAACAGCCCCTGTTTCCTCCCAGTTGGTGATATTTGATAAGAAAGCAAAGGCATTACATGTGCTGACCTCTGTGCCTTTGTGTGTGTGTGTGCCTTTTACCATTTATAATATGCCAAAATTTGGAGGCAACTGTACAAGAGTTTGAAAAGTGAGGACTGAGACGGTAACTGCAGCACACCCACATCCAGGTGGTATTATTCTCCACCAAGAGATCAGTTCTAGAGTTTGCCTTTAGTCTTCTATTACAACAGAAGTCCTTAGGAGGCCGAGTGGGGATGTAGTTTTTGACATGACCATGCTAGCTGAGGCTGCAGAGTCCATCCTGCTCATAACAGGAAGATGTTGTTGTGGTGACCCTCCTGTCAAGGTGGATGCTTGAATGCATGTCCTAGTACAGTGACTTTGCTGTGCAGAAGACAGGCCAGATGGTCTGTCTCAGGGGCATGGATTGGTCACCATGGTGCCTAGCTCAGAGTAGCTGCACTGCTGGACTCATCTGGTTCCTCCTCAGCATCTGAGAGAGCTCAGAATCTCACACAGCTCTTCTGTTACGGTATTGGTCATGATGCTGATGTCTGAACTGAAATGACCTTATGGCAACATAGTGAAGACCATAATTAAATATAAAAGCAACCATACTGTCTAAAACTGAAGTTCCACCCAGCATCCTGCCTCCAGATGTGACCAGCAACAGGTCCTTATGAAAGAGCACAAAAAGCAGGAAGAATGCAAAGTGATACCTTCCCTGCTACTGAATTTTTTAGTGGCTTCCTGAGCCAGAGGCTGCATTTAGACAGTCATGTTCCTTTACCACTGGTGGACATTCATGATTGCATGAATTTGCCTGATCCTTTTTTAAATTCAGTTTCACAATTAGCCTTTGCAACTTGCATGGGCAGTTAGTTTCATGGCTTAATTAGATGTTATGAGAAAAGGTATTTCTTTCTCTTTGTTTTAAACCTGATGACTGATAATTGGAGTGCCTTCTAATTTTCATAGTGGGTGAAAGATTGAGTAATTGTTCCTTGTTTACTTCAGTTATCATTATAAACCGCTATTCCCTCCCCTCTCACCTGTCTCCTCTTTTCAGCTGAAGAGTCCAAGTCTAATTAGTCTGTTCTCATTTCAGCAAGGCTGAAATCCAGCTCAAAATAACTGCTAAGTGTAATCCTAGAAAACTTGTCCAAATCATACCTACAAACCTTTGAAGGTTATTGTGCTACTTAGAAAACTGATAGACATCTTTATAAGACCTGCTATGAACACAAAAAGCATGTACGGGGTACTCAGAGCAGAAGGACAAACCAATAAATATGTAACATTTTTTCTTATAATGTCAGTTTTGTTCAGCTATAATGTGAAACTGAATGTTCTGGTAAAGATTGTTTGCTTTTGTGAACTGAGGAAACTTGCATCTGGCACAGAAATGCCTGAGAAGATGTCAAGTAATATATGCTTCAGTTCTCATTTCTTCAGAAGAGGTAAAATTAGGAGAGACAGGACTTTAATAGGCAAAGTTCAACAGTGGGAGTTCTGTGGTGATCTGTTGTTTTCTGGCGTGGTTAAGTCTGGCTGCCAAGGAATGGACTGGGTCATTGCACATCAAGAGCTAAGATGCTTTGAAAGGCATTTAGAAGTATCTTAACGTAATTTAAAGCTGTCAAGATTATATAAAATTATATTAGTAAATGAACCATGGATAGCAAAATGGATGGTTTAGATACACTTCATTTGAACTAGGTGAATATCGAAATCCAACCTGGCTTTGGCTAAGTCACAAGGAAGATTGTTCTGTCCTTTCGTTATATTCTTGTCAGAATCTGGGCAGATTTCAAATGAAATCTGGACTTCTTCCAGATTTCACACATAATCATGGCACTGCAAGGCACTATATATTCAAAATAATCTCAGCAGCCACAACACCTCTTTGATCAATATTATGTACAAAATTCTGTGCAAAACCTCAGCAGTGTCTTTGTTCAAAAGCCACTTTTCCACCTGACAGTAGTTGTCTCCTATCTCCCATACACATAAACTGTGTTTTCACTTCCCTGGTGGCTGTTGGAGAGCCAGAAGTCTGGGTCGCTCAGGGCACTCGCAGGGCACTGGCAACTTGACCACCTGGGCTTGTAGTCCACCTCAGTGTAGACTGTTCCCTTCCAGTTTGTAGAAACTTTGGAAATACCAGGCAACTGGAGGAAAATCAGCTTTTGAAACATCTAAATCTTGTGTGAAATAAAACTGTCTTGTTTTACTCAGCTCTAATTATAAGGCAGATTTCAACTGAGCATTTTGTGATGTGCAGAAATTTAATAACCTTTATAAATCAGAACTTTTAAGTTATGTGATGAGTCCCAAAGTTTCAGAAGACTTTTAAACTTAGAATATGAGTGTTGTCCAGGCTGTGTAAGGGGGATAGAGGGAACTTTCTCGATGGACATATGGTATCTTAAAAAGAAAATACAAGCTGAACATTTAGCTATGTGAAGAAAGACCACAGGCAAAGATTGTCAAAATAAGCAAAAATTAAAGGTGCGCCATTTACAAACCCTGCTGACTAATGAATGTTCAGATCTTGCAGCTTTGCATGTGTAAAAATAGAACATGAGAACGCAAACAGTACCTGAAGAGTGATGGCTTTGTACTTGCTCCTCTTTGGCCTCCCATCCACAGGTGGAAAGCCTGGGTAGCGAGGAGTGGAGTGGCCCATCTGTGAGTGTCCTGACTTTGTTCCCAGAGGTGCTTAGTCCTGGCCACCTGGAGCAGGTAGGCATCTTGCAGGCAGCTTCTCTGCTCTGAAGACAATACTTGGTGGACTTAACCTCAGTGCTTGTAGTTAAAAAAACACCACAAAAAAAAAAAAAAAGATGTACTTTCTTGCCTTATTTCCCCTTCATTGTCTTGCACAAATCAAGTGCAGCTTCATCCATCCGAGTGTGAATTATCTCCTAGCTAGTCAGCAGTGCTTGGAAAAATCTTACTACAGCCAGCAACTTTTAAATGGCTTAGTATTTTCCACATTATGAAGGTTATTTGTCCAGTGACTACCACCTGCCTCCTCCTTATCCTTCTTCTAAAGTAATAAAAACGTAGCCATTAATACATTCAAGAAACCTGGCAGTCCTTCCTGGATCTTAAAGAGATATTGTGCTACTTGGTCATGGAAAATTGATCCTGAAACTCTTGAAATTGAAAGAAAACTCCCTAGTGCAGCAAAACCAATCATCCAAGTGTTTATTCAGCAACAAATTAAAAAGTAATTCAGACTTTGGGATAGAGCCTAAATCACTGTTTTGTTTTTTGCTTTTCTAAAAGCAATTTAATGTCCTCGTTTATCTTAAAAAGTAACTAATAGTTACGTAAAAGTAACTTTTCTAACCTTCCTGTTCTGGAATTGGGAAATCTTTGAAGGCACACATTTAAGGGTATCTAGATTCTAATATATCATTGGTGGTGGGATTTTCGGTCACCTTTATGTTTCAGAAGGCTGGCATGGGGAGCATCAGAT
Source organism: Pezoporus wallicus (assembly GCF_028554395.1). Lineage (NCBI taxonomy): Eukaryota > Metazoa > Chordata > Aves > Psittaciformes > Psittacidae > Pezoporus > Pezoporus wallicus. Next base: position 9,951,250 of record NW_026637663.1, read on the forward strand.
CTCCATGAGGCTAATCTCTTGAGTAACCTTCAGCTGAACACAAAAGCTACTTCTTGCAGGTAGCTGAAAACAAAAATCCTGAGGTTTCTGAAGTGTGGGGCAACTGGTGAATGACACAGGAAATCAGGCAGAAACGCACTGGCCTTGAGCTGTCATCTACTTGTTCCTTAAGAGTGCAAAATGAATGTGCAATGCAGCTCAGGACAAACAAGTTTTACAAGCACTAAACATGGGTGTAAGTGATTACCAAGGCTGGGTGTTAGCAGGAAATAGATCCTGATGTGGCAGCAATTTCTTAACTCCTCCCTTCCTTTCTGCTCACCTGGGTGTCAGGGAACAAATTGAGATACATCATTGGCTCACTCCAACCCCTGTGGAAATGCCTTCTATATTGTACATGTGATGCTGTATTATGGAGCTGGTGACCTGCTCCCTCAATCTCTGTTCTGTTTTTCGTATTTGGAGCATTACAGGTGTGTTGCATGGTATAGCTATTGAGTAAAGCAATAAGGGAGGAAAGAATGAAAGCCAACACATAGAAGTAGGAAATACATCTGTCAGGGAGTACAGCCTTAATCGTCAATGGGATGTGCTTGAATTGATGTTTGTTAGTGCAAAATGTGTGTTCTTACATGCATCTAAGTGATTCCTGGTTGGTTTTATTTTATTCATCTGTACAAAGATGTTGTTTACCCTGCAGCAGTGTGCCCTAGGTAGGTCTGATCCTCCAACAAGGAACAGAGTTAGAGACAGTGGGGCTTTGTATATAGCAGGAGACATGCTGGGGAGGTAGGACTGTTACCAGCAGTGGCTCATAATGCAGCAGGGAAGCACTCAGAAATATCTGCAGAGTGCCAGGCCCTGCTGCTTCTACTATAATCAGAGGCAAGCAACAAGGTTTATTTTGGTCAGTCTGTGGCTCTTGTAGTTACAGATGATTCTGTAATTTTGGAAATGGGATACCCTCTTTATTAAAACAAAATCGCACAACTGTTCACCAAGTATGCACAAAAGTGTAGAAATAGTGACATGGAGCACAAAGTGCTTTAACATATAACTTCTATATAGTGACCATTTTGTGTATTAACGATCGTGAACTTCCATGCACTGAGAGGCAGGTTTTCCTTGCTGTGCTTATTGCAGATCTCACACAAGGAGACAAATAACATCTATTGATTCACCCATCTGGTAAGTAATAGATTTTTCAGGCAATATCCCTGAAGGGAAGAAGAAGAAATAAATGTCATTTATTGCTTGCTAAAGATGTAATGTGGAGACAGTAGATCCAGCAGACATTATTCTTTGTTTCTCTTTTCTAACAGCTATACACACATTAGTAGTTTAAGATTTGAGCTTTAGTGAATTGCACTTGCAGTATCTCACGTTTAACTCAATTACCCACTAATTAGACCTTCTATTAAATTATGATCAAATCTCAGGAACTCCTATAAATATTAAAAAAGAAAAAACAAACCAAAAACAACAACTGAAACGGATTTCACTTTCTGTTTACATTATTTCAAACAAGTGTCACAGGATAATTCAGTCACTGGAGAGAGTCAGTTGTATCTTATTATGAAATGCCAAAAACCTGCTATGATTTATCCACTGATGTGACAGGGAAAGTGGGAAATCAACCTCACATCCATTTTAAAGGCTCTGTGTAAAGGTTCGTCTGGTCTGGCCCATGTCACAGTCACTGTACACCAGTGCTCCGCCACAGAGCTCGTGACACTGCTCCCACAGCAAAGGCTTTTCTGGCTCGTGCAGATCATTCATTAGCGTGGGTCAATACTCTGACCCATCACTTAAGTGAACTGGGGCATCACTTCCACTGCAGCTGAACTGATACATCTTTTCCTCATGGTATGCTGGGAGGCTGAGGATCCTGCATGAGGAGGTGGGGCACCTCTACAGGCAGAGACGTCCATAGATAGCCCTAAGTCAGGCAGGGCAGAAGCTTTGAGGACTGCAGCCTCTCTGCTGCCAGTGTTCGCAGTGGTGGCTCCTGCACACCACATTGCAGAGAGGCACTGCGCAACTGCCCAGCCCTCTTTCCTTGCCTTCCCACCCCAGTTCACCCCTCTCTGTGTCCAGCTCAGCAAAGACCCATCTTCAGAGGTCACTGGGGCTGGTCCACCCAAGTAACTGAAAATAATTGAATCACTAGCTTTTCAAGGGACTTCCCTTTGAAAATGGCTTTGTTTACATACAGCTGCTGCTTATGCTCAAAATGTACAAGCTGAAAAGGAGCATTTCTCTGCAGCAAGCTCTGGCTGAGAATTTACTTTCTTCCTTTGCAGATCCCCCTGGATCTACTCCATTTCCTCCTGCTCATTGTGCAATTAAGAACTGTGTTCGTTCAACCCAGAACTGAGGCCTCAGTGGACAGGCACTTCATTCCTCTTGTGTCTGTTGTAATGGCAAGTCCCCACATTTGTTCTCCCAATGCACTGCTGTACTGCGCTGGTGAGAAAGTCATTACCCTTCTCAGGGAATAGCTGCATGACATGGCATGCAGTTGTCAACAGCCTGAAAAGACAAAAAGCTGTTACTTTTGAAACAACAAAAAGAAATGGGAAAGCAGTTTCTGGAAGCTGCAGCAATTTCCTCAAGGACAGCTGTAAATGGCACTTAGTGCATACAAATAGGGGTCAGCGATGATGATGAGAAAGCCACAAATAAACAAGTCAACAACAATACCAATGAAAAGTATTCTGCTGCCAAGAAAATACTTTATTTCTCATTAGCATAATTATTGCTTAGCATTTAAACTTAAATGCCACAAACAATTAAAAAGTTATGATATGCTTAAATATTTTGTCATTTTTTGGCGAGATGGCAGACTTAGGGAGAGTGGAGTATGAATGCCATCACTGCCTTGTTCTATTAATCTCCTTCATTTGAGGAATTATCCTTTTGCATCGATAGGCTTATGGCAGCTCCAAACCTCGTACAAACCAACATGATCCCCCTGAAGTGGAGGAAGTTGTACAAAGTAGCAACAGCAGAAGCTTTCAGATATTTAAGATGCTGAAATCAGAATCAAGGATTTTCACCACAGAGAACTTCATACTAAACTTCTTCCTCCCAGGGAAAGGCTGTGAGAGGCACAGGACTAAGATCTGGTCAAAGAAAATTCCTTAGACTGTTTTGTGTGGATATTGTTTCTTCTACTTCTTTTCCCAAACCTTACAGTGTACGTACACACATCCCAGGGACCCAGATGGCCTGTGAGCAGAAGTTTGGTGTCATCTTGGAAGAAAGTGAAAGAGTGAGCAGTTGGGACTTCCTCAAGCCAGAGAAAAGAGCAAGGACAGCATTTCCCAGTCTTCCCAGCTGTCCTCGAGCATTGCTTCTAAGTGTGTATAGAACTATTACATATCCCTCTAAATGTAACCTCAGATTCAGATTTAGGCAGTGAAAAATCTCAGTGAAGACAGTAATTTTTACCTAGCTAAATCCATTCCTTTCAGCAGAGGAAAATACGTACTGATGTTCTGAGATACAGTGATTGTCCTGGCTTGACTGCTACTGCTAAACCCAGGACAAGTGACATTCTTGAGTCTTTTACTGAACAGCATGTTTCTGCCTAAATATTGCACTGTCTGCTCTTAAGGATAGACCATCTTGTTTCCAGCATAAATTTAAGGGAGCTTTGCTTGTAGCTTCCCTGGGATTAAAGCCCTGAAGTTAAGCGAGTCATATATAACAGATCCACCTTCTGAGAAGTCCCATAAATTAAAACCAAGGTGCACTGGGGGAAAGTGGTCTGGCAGCGACTCAACCATCTAAAGGACCTTTCAAGTCCATTCTTGCTTTACTGAAGGGGACTGCTGGGGCATTACCTTCGAAAATCAGTTCTTCATCATGACAAATGCTTTCAGCTTAAAGAGCTATGGACTGTGGTAGGCACCGAACTGCTGCAGTGCTGCTTTGTTTTTTGTTGAGTCTGTTGGTAGCTGGTGGCTATAATTAGCAGAGTTCTTTATGCAACTATCATATCCCTGAGAGAAATCAATGCTGCAGCATTGTTTTACCTTCCTTCCCTTACTCAGACTTCTGAAATGCAAACGCAGCCATGAACAGCAGGCTTTAAATCATATTTTATAGAGCTCCACTAATGTATTATAGTGTTTCAGTTGTAGTACAAGATGGTGGGGAATAAAGATGTATGCTCATATAATTGCCTGGGGAGACCTCAGGGTTGGAAATCTTCAACAGATTAGATAGATGTTTATCAGGTGTGACACAGTTTCATTTATCCAGTTGGCTGCTCTAGAAGCCCTCCAGAGGTCCTTATTTTCCTACGATTCTGTCCATGTAGGGGATGATCATGTTACCTATGAGTAGTCTGCTAAACCAGAGGACTGATAAAGCTTAGTTGAGTTCTTGTGCGGATTCCCTTACATCTAATAAAGTAGATGGTTTTGCAATTCTTTCAGAAAAAGCACATAGAGAAAATTCTCCTTCCATATATTTCTCTGTTGTCATAAATCTTAAAGGTCTAGAACACCTCTGAGACATCCAAAGATTTGATTGAAATTGGCTGGTTAGTACAATAGTTATTAGACAAGGGCTGACACACCTATATGCAAGCAAGCAGAGAGAGTGATAGTGCCAGCCTTATTACAACATGAAATCAGAGAGAAATGCAAAGCTGATGCAGCAACTTTATCTGGCAGTTTAACAAATGACCGCTCATGGGGGGGAGGGGAAAACAGGAACATAAGGATTTAATTATACTGATTATGGAGCGGATTTTTTAGTGCATTGCAGACATGATTTTGTGATAATCAGGGAATGCAAAACTGCTTGAAGCTCTTTAACGTTTTCTCCATTAAAGCTGTTAGAACTGCCACTCACGCCTCTCCTGCCTTCCTCAGCACATGTGCATTAAGGGGAATCAACCAGGAAAACCCACTGGGATTTGATGTTCCGAGCCTGATTCCAGCTGATTTGATGGGTAGGGTGGAGGCCACTGGGAGCAGGCCCAGGAAGCAGATATTAATAGATTATTTGCCCATTCAGTGGCTTGGGGACTTCTGTTGTTCCACCTTGCCCATTGATGGCTTTTGCTGGTCTCTGAGATGGAAGGTGGAGAGGCGCTATGCCTGTTTCCAGACTAAACTGGGGGCTTGAGATCTCGACTCTTACTCCAGTTCAAAATGGTGAGGGAAATGTGCTGTCTGTGTGCTGCCCACCCTTCTGCCCTTTTCTGGGATGTTTCTGGGGAGCTGGAAGCGTGGACACAGCATGCTGGTGTGAATGGAATTAGCTCTGTCCCAGCTGGGCTGCTGAGCAGAGGCAGGGCACCAAAGAAAATACTTTCTTCTGGGGTTTTTGGTATGTTTGTTTTTAGTTAGCAGTCTATATGAAAGAAAAATAAATATGCAAAATAGTTTTTCCCTTGCTTTCTTAAACTCCCTGGTGCCACCCATTGTCAGTGTGTGGTGTACTAATGCTGATACAAGTCCACGGTAGCCAAGGTAGGTAATTTTAGATTTAGTATTTCATGCATGGTCTGCTTGTCAGAGCTCTTTTATCTCTTTTCACACCAGAACACGAGGGCTTTCCTTATGCGATGCTGGACTACTTTCTCCAGACTAGCCATGTACAGTCACTCCCCATTGCTCTCAGTGTGCAGGCAGTGGATGCAAATGGTCAAAGATCCAGAAATCTTCAGCAGTGGATGAAGAAGGCAAGGCTGATACGCAATGGAAGGATGAGCCACTGGTCTCTGGATATCTTATTGCCTTGTCCCATCGCTGACTATTTTAGCAGATGGATCTTGTTTCAGGAGAGGTATAACAACTCTACAGTTCTCTGCTGGTTCCTGTTAACAAAACAGATTCTTGCCAGGAAATATTTTCTAATTAAAGGATAAAGGCACAAGGATAAAATCAAGAGGGAATCACTTTTTATTTCCTAGTCTTTAGATGCATGAAAGGTGTTTTCTTAGCTCTAGAGTCAGGAAAGCCATATCTGTGCTGATATGTGTTACAATGACTTCATCTAGCTGCTGAAGAAAAGAGACTTCACTTCCTTTGAAGTTTACCCTTCTGAGCGTAGTGCTGGTACAAATAAATGAAGTGGTAGCTTTGCTGTTTGGAAGATGCCTCATTTTTGTCTCAGAGTTTCCTTCCTTTTTTCCTTTGCAAGCTGATGTAGTTAAGGGGATACAGAGCCAGTGTGAACTCAGTATCAGTAAGGCTCTAACATCCTGGTAGTAAGAACACTGTAATAACCCGAGTGGATGAACAGCAGATTTTATCACATTCATCTCGGATGGAAGAGACTTTATTTCCCCTGGTGTCTCCACAGAGTGTTGTGGTATGAAACAAAAGGGAAATTTCACATCACCTGCATTGAGGCACTAGTTCAGATGCTCAGGTGAATGGACTGGCTCGCCTCAGAGACTCCTAGGTCTTCACTTATACTGCTGTCTTCTGGAGGTGACTCCCTCACCATGTCTACAGAGGGATGAGTCTCGTAACATAATTTAGCACTGCCCTTATGTACATAAAACCATATGTTGCATACACCCTACAGGACTTTTACAATCCGTTCAGACTCCAGAATTCCTCTAGCTCCCTTGGATTGTTATTATTGGAGCCACTGCATCATATATTTTATATTTTCCAATTAATCTTTCTGAGTTCTTAATCAACAATTAATTTTACAGCATCATTGTGACTATTCAAGACTGATTATTCAAACTTCTTTATTTCATACATAATAGGCAGATGTAAAAATAAATAACTCAGCCTTTCCCAGCCATCTTGAGTCATCATTCATTTCATCCATTTTTCATTGTTAATTGCCCTGTCACTGCTGTCGTTCCATTCTCACTCCAGCGTATTAAGGAAAAAAACTCACCAAACAAACCTTCTGGTTTCTCCTAGCCCCTTTGCCTAACCATAACTCATTCTGGGGTTTAATTGCATTTTTAATTAAGGCTGCTACAACCCTATTGGTTCAGAGTCTTTCATCATGCTCTTTGCAGTTCACACTGATTGGCAGGGACAGCCTCTTACAGAAGATGTAGGGACAGAATAGAGCATGTAACACTGTCTGCTCTAAGAACCTGGGCAGGGAATAAGATGTTAGTTAACTTCTTAGCTGTCTCACACTTTGAGTTTAATTTAGTCACCTCATCACTGTCTCAGTGCTCTGCCTGTAAAATATCCTCTCCTATCAGCTAGCTGCACAATTTACCAAAAATACTCAGCCTCCTTGTGCCTTGGTTTAATCATCCTACCATTAATCAGCAGGTTCTTTGGCATGTGCCCTCCCTCACACAGGGACAAAACAGCCCTTGCCTGCCCCAGGACTAGCACTTTCAGAATATGCAGGATGCCAGGATGGCTTCCTTCTCTTGCTGCCCATATCAGCTACCTGCCCTTACCTGAAATCCTTATCTACTGCCCAGAGCCTGAGAACAGATGGAGTGATGTAGATGCCTGTCCATACCTAAACTTCCCCTTCCTCTACGCGTTTCTGCATATCCTTTGTGTGACGCAGGATGCGACTACAAGCTCTGTGCTGCAGAGAGAAAACCTGTCTTGTCCCTGCTGAGCGTTGCAGTTGTACCACCTTAAGCAAAGCAGTCATACACCTTTAACACCTAGCTAGTCTAGAGAACACCTATTATAGGCAGGTTCAGTGATTCATTGTTACTTCACTGAACTTGACTCATGTCTGACCCTGTGTTAACATAAAGTTCAGGTTTGTGTTAATAGGAGCTGTGTTTAAAACAGTTGTAAGCGAACTCCCTTGACACTGTAGTCATTAAAAATAACATTATTTCATTTCTAGGAGTGCACAGATTTTAGCTTTCATATCCCAGCCAAATTCTAACTGGAGTGTTTACATTTCAGAATTGTTTATGTCATTTTTACTGGCAACTACAGTTTCATTTCTTACCCTAAACCCTATGGGGATGCTCATATGCTGTATACGGAATGGAGTTCTCATTTGGAAAACATGTTGAGAAGAAAAGACAGCATATAATGTTCAAGTATAAGAGTATTTCTTATTAGTAATTGATATAGTCCTCCAACTGTTTCTGAGAAGGAACTGGTATTTATAAAATGCTCTGAGTTTCTCTGATGAAATGTGAGCTGCAAGAATAGTCACTGCTTTTAATCACAAATGCACCTTATGTGTCATAATTACTCTGGCTCTAGATACAATAGATTTCACAATTCATTCAAAAAACACAACCAGCTATATGACTACAAAGTAATTAGTTCAGTAAAAGCAAGATGGTCTTCTTGTAAAACAAGCGAATGTATTTCATTTATTTCAGCTTCTTCAGGAAAACCTCTCCAGGAAGAAATTCATTACTTAAGCTCACTGGCAACCAGGAGCTTCTCCACAGCCACTCAGCCAGGATCTGACTCAAGCACAGCACTCAAGGCATTGGTATTAGATCAGCCTTTCCCACAGTGAACCCCCTGGCGAGGCTCTGAGGAACAACTGGTCACAGATTGGAGCCCACAGGTTCTCCCTGCTTCTTGGGGGCAATCCCAGTGAGGAGAAATGGAGCAGCTGCACAGAAGGATTTGAGGAATAATTCATAAATAACTTTAAAAAAAAAAAATTAGCATTTCAAAGTTAGTTTCCAGAGAAACCCTACTGCTCTGAGAGAGCACGCAGCAAGGTCTATGCCTGTGAGTCTAGCTCTCAGAAGATGTTTACCCAACAAAAGTGTCAGAAATCAGACAAGTCAAAAATGCCAAATTTTCAGTGGCTGTTGTTATTCCCTGGGGCCATTCATATCCAGTTTTCTCCGAGCAAGAAATAATCACAGGGTAATGTTATATAGATAACTGTAATATCAGTTCTTTCTCTTTCCCTTAAATGCATACAGGATCAGATAGGAAGAGTTTCAAAGCCCAGACAAACTTTCTTTCAGGCAGCAGAATACCAGGATAGAAAATGTAAGTGAGGCTTATGCATTCATCACAGCTAGTTTTTCTGAAGTTGTGTAGACAGTAGGTGTGTTATCATATCTTATACGATCATGCTTTGTGAGAATTTACTGAAGCTAATCACCAAGCTCCCTAGGTTTCTCACTGAGAATCACTACTGAAGTACAAACCTTAAACTTTCCTTACCAAGAAAAAAAAAGTGGGATGAGGAATATATCATTGTAGGCAAGCTGCTCTCTTACTAGAAACTAAGTTTAGCTCTAGATAGAGCTGTCTATATAGACCCTTATAACAGTCTTCCAATACCTAACGGGGGCCTACAAGAAAGCTAAAGGGACTTTTTATAAGGGTCTGTAGGGATAGGACAAGGGGGGGATGGCTTTTAACTGACAGAGGGGAGATTTAGATTAAACATTAGGAAAAAATTCTTTACTATGAGGATGGTGAGGCCCTGGCACAGGTTGCCCAGGGAAGCTGTGGCTGCCCTATCCCTGGCAGTGTTCAAGGCCAGGTCAGGTGGGACTCTGAGCAACCTCGTCCTGTGAAAGGTGTCCCTGCCTGTGGTAGAGGATTGGAACTGGATGAGCTTTAAGGTCCCTTCCAACACAAACCAGTCTGTGATTTTATGATTCTATGCTGAACCATAGGCTCAGTGACTATAAAGCAACAGGTGTTCATAGTGTTTTGGCTCATCAGACTTGGTGCTGCAGAGCGGAAACACAGGAATTGTGCTAGTTTCACAGGGAGACAACATCTAACAATGTACCTGCAGGTCTTACCAGGTCGGGCATGAAGCCCTCTAAAAATCGCCATATTGCTTCTACACCCAAGTTTAACACCTCCATACATGCTGCAGGAATCACAAATCAGCAGGAATCACAAATCAATCTTTGTGATGTTGTCCAAGATAGCAAACCCGGATGACGTATGAAGAGTTTTGGTTCTGGTTTTAAAGACTATTTCTGAACTGGGACAGATAGATGACAGCAGGATATGTTAAGTAAAATTTTTGACCTCCACAGTTTTGGAGAGAATAGCCAAGTTTATTAATATTTCTTAGAATGTCACCCAGGCACTTTTAGAAGCTTTTAACATGTAATTATTTTTAGATTCCTGTCAGCGGTTCATTAGTTTCGTTAATTTCTTTTTAATCCCTGAATTTCACAACATTCACATTTACTGATACATGCGTACAAATGTTTTCAGCTGTCCCCTTTCTACTTTTTCTTGACAGTGAAAAAGTTGCTTTCTAAGTGTTTTTCTTTTTTCCATTACTTTTTTCTTTGAAAGAGCATTTTAAAAGAACTGTTCAATACAACAATATTTATTAGAAAATTATAACCCTTGCAGGCTTTTGAAGCACCCTGTAGAGTTTAAAGGAGAGTTGCATCCTCTGGAGAATGAAGTCTCAAGAGTATTGCCAAAGGATATTCATAACAGTTCAGAGGTTTCAATAGTAAATTTCAGTAGAATATGTCTCTCATTCTCTAAAAATTTTAATAAGGCCTCTTGGGACAATCTTAGCTCACTCTGTTGGTGGATTTGTGTGCTCCATTTCCTTGAAAGATTATGGTCTGAAGGCTAGATTGTTACATGTCCAAGACCCTTCTTCCCTTTATATTATGTAGGCAATATTAATGGGCCTTAGCATGAGCATGTAAGCAAAAAAGGAAATCAAGTACTATCTGTGTTTGTCAAGACACAAATGATGCACCTAAGAAGACACATGGATGAGGCTTTCAAAGTCAAGGGAAGTAACCACTTCTTTGGTTTCAGTGGGTATTGAACCAGGCTGTTTCCAGAACGAAATGGTTCTTTTCAACTTTTCCACCTTTGAGTGATCTCTCTTTTCGCTGCTTCCTGTCCTTTGCATGTTCTTTGCTCATCTATTTTTAAATAACCAGACAGACACACTATTATAGTTCAATTTGTTCTTCAATATTGATTTTTTTAGGTTGACATATGATTTGCTCTCACTGCTGTTTGCAGTGACAGATCTTTGGAGCCAGAAGCTCTTGATAAAAGAAATTGCATTGTTTCATTGTCTGGAAGCCAGTAGGGCCAGGCAGGCCAGGTCACCTGAGCTCCTTGCACTGGAAATTAGCTCTACTTACATGACGATTGTTGTGAAAGTCCACTGTATATGTCCTAATTAGATTTGAAATATCTGAACTCATCATTATATGGTACAAAATGTGCCAAAATGGGAGACGCTGCCTCACCTACCTTACGTAAAGAATATTATCTTTTTCTCTTTATACCAGACTTTGAAGTTAACAGTTTAATTAGGTTAAAGTTTCAAGTACAGACAGAATCCATTTGAGCTGAGGTGTGATTTTTACAGTTCATTCCTGACTAACAAGGGGAACTATTTTTTTCTGAAAAACAGATGTCCTGAAGGGAAAATATTTCCACTGCATTATGTTTCAATCGGTTTAAACGTAAATCTAGCAGTGGCTGAACTCCTAAAAATGAACAGTATATGGTGGAGAGGGGGTGCAGCTCTGCTCTTCTCAGGGATGGGGCACCCACATCTAAAATGCAGGTGGGACAAACCATCTATGCTGATTTTGTTTACTAAAATCAATTCTGGGTAATGATCTGACCTTATGCATCTCTACTGCCCATTGCCTTCATGCCCTGTCACTACCCAGAGAGCAAATTAGGGGCCATATCTGAGCTAATAAAATGTTAGAAGTGGACTGGAAGAAGAGGAAGAAAGGATCATGGAGGATTCCCAGCACTGTGGCTGTTACTAAGGAAATGCACATCACCAGGAGACATGGTGGGAGAGCTGAGGTTGCCAGGGGATACAACAGCTCCTTCATGTCTCTCCCCATCTCTCTACCCTGTTCACACACTGAATGTTGTAGGTGTACCCAGAGGGCATTAAAGCACAGCAATGTCTTACTAACTAGAAAATATCAGTATGATGTCAACAGCCTCTTTAAGACTCACGTTACACTCTTCAGTTTATTTTTCAAAAAACAAGCCTCAATTTGGAGACAGCTATCACAAGCGCTCGAGTGGAAAACCAAACCTTGTAAGTGATGGTGGTATTGTGATATTACAGACAATGAAACAAAAAAAAAAACAACAACCCAGCATCTGGTCAATTAGCATCTTCCCTGCAGAAGCACAACCACGTAAATATCTTTTATACTAATAATCTTTTTTCTTCCTTTCTTCCTTTCTATGGTAAGACCACAGAGCAAAAGAAAAATTACAATTGCTGAAATTCCACTGCTGTTTATATGGAGTAAATAGCACTTCATATATACAAGCATCATTTGTAAAATATGAAATAGAGACACAGTAAAATTCTGTACTATCCTTAGCTGCAGATGAATCATTTTCCGCCCAAATTTACAGTATGCAGTAATACATAGAGAAAAGCAAATGAGACAGATTATGTTACAGGAACAAGAGGAAACTAGTCAACAACTACATCAACTATTATATTATGTTTAATAGCTTACATAAAGACATACTGTTCTGAAAGCATGCCAGAGGGTCATAATTTTCACAAGAAGACTACACTGAAGCTATACACTACATAAGGACTATAGTCTGCAGAAATGCTAAACTGCACTGGAAGGGGTGACATTTAAGTCTAATTACAGACAGGTTTTCAAACTCGGCAGACAATGTAATTTCCTCTGTAGTTTAGTGAGGCTATATTTAAAATAGTTTTCTTGATTATTCTACTTTCATAACCAAAACGGTTTCAATATAAAATGATGAAGTGAAAATTCAGTTTTCTGCTTTAATATCAAGCACAAGAAATACATCTTAGGAAGTTCATTTAGGGGGCTGGAGGAGACACATTTTCCTGCTGCAAAGCATCGTGCCATTTGTCAAAAACTTAAGATATAAAAGAAGTATCCTGGGAGCAACCTCACGAAAGTATATTGCACAATTGTACGTAAAATGCTGTGATATATATTTTTCATAAATATTTAATGCTTTTGGATGGTTACGTTCAGATATTTTTTTCAATCTGAACTTCCCAGAAGACAGGCAGGATTTATATGATCCCGTGGTAATAGTACATTTTGTTCTGCTAAGATAATGTCTGCCTATCTATCACAAAATATGAATGGGAATGTCTAAGCAGAAAGAGCCGCTGGCTAAAAATTCTGGAGCGCCTACCTTCAAGTTTCTTACTTGGTTTAGGGAACTAACCACAAGCCACTTGGATTTCCTAAGCTGTTACGGGTCCTCCTGTGTAATGCTCTTTCAGGCCTGTCATCCCCTTTGCCTGTGGAAAGTCCTACATGGGCCACATATGAGAGGAGGCTTCTTGCCTGCAGCTGGGGTATCCCTGCGGTATGTTGCATATTTCCACCACAGCCTGGAAACCACAGTAAGTCACTAAGGGCCAGTCCTGCAAAACGTGTTATCCTGGAAAGTAAGAACTTCACACTAAAAGGACTTTTCATCCATTGATATTTAAACTGAAAGCAACTGCTCTTTCTTGCTCCAGAGAGGAGCCTTCAACACTGGAGCAAGGGGAAATGCAGCATCCAGGACCCTCAGTGCTGAGCAGCGAGAGCCACCAAGGGAGACTCAAGCCTTCACCAGGTGTTGCCCAGGAGCCGGCAACACACTGAGACAAGCAGGGACTCACACAGGCAGGATTTCCCCTTAGTGAAGCCATGCTGGCTGTCACCAACCACCCTGTTGTTTTTCATGTGCCTTAGCATGCCTTCCAGGAGAATCTGCTCCAGGAGAATCTGCTCCAGGATTTTGCCAGGCACAGAGGTGAGACTGACTGGTCTGTAGTTCCCTGGGCATCCGTTTTCCCCTTCTTGTAAATGTGGGTTATATTTCCCTTTTTCCAGTCATTGGGAACTTCACCTGACTGCCATGGTTTTTCAAATATGATGGCCAGTGGCTTAGCAACTTCATTCGCCAGCTCCTTCAGGACCCGTGGATGGATTTCATCAGGTCTCATGGACTTGTGCACATTCAGGTTCCTAAGATGGTCTCGAACCAGATCCTCTTCTACAGTGGGCCCAAGGTCTTCATTCTCACAGTCCCTGCATTTGCCTTCCCGGACTTGAGCAGCACAGCTACATTGAGTCATTGAGAACCTCAGCCTACAAATCAAGGTTAGCCAGTTCTCCTAATAGCTTCAGGAGAGGGCCCACATTATTTCTGGTCTGTCATTTGTTAGAGACATACCTATAGAAGCCCTTCCTGTTATCTTTCACATCCCTTGCCAGACTCAATTCTAACTGGCCCTTATCTTTCCTGACCTGATCCCTAGCTTCCTGGACAATATCCCTGTATTCTTCCCAAGCCACCTGTCTCACTTTCACCTTCTGTAAGCTTCTTTTTTTTCCATCTGAGTATTCTTAGCAGCTCCTTATCCATCCTTGGAGGCCTCCTGGCCTTCTTGCCCCATTTCCTTCTTTTCGCAACACAATGATCCTGAGCACTGGTTATTGCCATAACAGCAAAAAAAACCCCCAGATTTTGGTGGTGAGGGTGCTAGGGGATGTGTTGCTGGTTTTAATTGCTTCATGCATTTCTGAAAGTACAGGTCAAAAAAACAGTTAGATTTTTAACTGAGGCTTTTCTGGATAGACCTACCTCCATCTCTTTAACAAACTAGCCAGACATTTTTTGTGTTTGATTCTCAGCATACGTGCCTTCATGAACCTCTGGTAAACATTACAAGAGTGTACAGTGCACTCCGTCAGAAGTGGGTAAAACAATAATACTATTGTATTATATTAAAAATTAATCAACACAGTAGCATAAAATCTCATAGTAAAGTTGTCTTCACAGAATGTTTTCTCTTGTCCTGTGATGTTTTCTATCAAGGTGTATCTTTCCAGGGAAGGTGTAGAATTTGGCCTTGCTGAAACTGTAATTTTCTTAAACTATCTCACATGACTCAAGATTTGCAAAGGTATCTTGGGCCAAGTGACAAAACTGTCCTTTTGTACTTCTGATCTGTTTGTTAGGTTGATTGAAAGTCAGTGGGTGATAACAGGATTCAAATTCAGTTATGATTGATGAGTCAGATGACACAGTTGAGAAAAAGTAGGACACTGCAGCTTGTATTCCCTCTAAGTAGATAAAAATAAAGGACTAAATTTTCAAAAGATTCAGGTCACTGAAGCAGGCTTTGGTATCATGACAGCAGGTGCATGTCGCAATGGTACCCATGGGCTGTTCCAGACGTTGGGTCAGTGAGGCAATGAACTGGACTTCTTAAATTTAACTCTGCTGAGGCAGAACTGTTGCCTGGAAAATGAGCCTGTCCAAATAGCATGGCTAGGTGGGAGTATCACAAATTAGATATATTTGCTTGTGTTTCCTCATCTATGAATAGTAACTCCTGCTTACTTCACTGCAGTATTGTGGGCCTTCAGCAATGATGAATAAACACCATGGCTAAGGGTTTCTGGTACAGTGTTTTTATAGGGTATAAATACATACATGTGTGTGTTTATATATGTGTGTGTGTGCACACTACATATGAATAGGGTTTGTGCTGTGCTCCCAATGAAGAGGTATTAGGCCTCAGAGCTATCAGGACTGGCCACAGAAAGAGATGCATTTCCTCTGCAGGAATGATGAGGGTAGTGTGCCTGTTTCAATGCTCACTCCCACCATGTGCTAGCTATAAAGTGTGTGCCCAGTGAAGAGTGTTCCCTGGGTTTTCCATCCCACGAAGACAGTTATAGGAAACTACTGGAGCTTGTGCAGACCGCAGATGAACATTAAACTCCTTCAAACTGTAGGATCCATTCGGCACAGGAAATATCCAAGGTCAGATGCAAGGGTTTTTTTCAGGCATAGCCAAGGATCTCTGTTGTATGTATTAGAGACTGGCAATGATCTAATGATCTGTAAGATGGGTCTCTTTTTAGAATTTAAATTCTTTAGGTCTACAGGCCTGAAAAACGAAGTTGCTGTGCATCCTAGCTATCAGCTATGGCTGCAGCAGGAAGGAGAGATCCTTTCCCAGAGCTGCAACCCTGCTTCTTCCAGGTTCCCTTACTTCTTGGGCTGCATCTAGGCAGCATCTGAAAGTCATCCTAAGAACCTGCCTTGTGACACCTGTATGATCTACAGACAGGCAGCCACATCCAGCACCAGATTTTCCTATTGTAGCAAAGTAACTTGCCTGTATGTGATGTGCAGGTGCCACATGGTCTCATATGGGCCATGATGGTCGCAGGCATCCAGAAGTTCACTATTACAAATGGCAACAACTTCAAAAACATCGCCAGCCGTCTGAGCCCAACTGTCCAATGCAAAGTAAAAGAGCAGTCAGCGTCAGGACCAGGCTCCAGCACACTGACTCAAATGCATGAAGTCAAGTCCACACACACACACTGTTCAGTCTGAACTGATTACACAGGTCAGGGAGGCCTTGGCAAGCAGTGCTGTACTGTGTACACACTCTGGAGCTGACAAAACAGAGGCAAAGGGAGCTGAAGCTGAAAGCTGTTTTGTCAAGTTAATGTGACCTTTCCATGAATAGGCAAAAGGGTGTGTTAGCTGTTAGTGAAGACGTCACCACTGCTGGTTTACATATACATACCCCACTGTAATACGAGTCCAACTCAGCCTGTTGCATAAAATTGATCCTATGAGTACACAAATTCTAAGGCAATGCAAACTGTATTAAAACAGGCAAAAGGACCTACCAGCAATCCCCAGTGGCAGCATCAAACTGAGAGACTGGGGCTGGGCCTCAATTCACCAAAACCAGATATCACACAAATACTGCCTAACTAATGAAAAAAGTAAATACAGAGACGCCATTCAGTGTGTAGCCCTTCCTGGGGCTGTGTGTTTTGAAAATGACCCAGAGAAAGCTGGTGGGCTTTGCTATCATTTCCTGAGTGCCCAAGAACCAGAACAACGCTCTGAGACAAAACCAAAAGTGGTCCCAGAGGTGGGAAGATCAGGAAGGAGGCTTGGACACCCACAGCTGTTTGGGTCCCCCACAGCTACTGCATTCTTTTCTCTCTCTCCCTAACCATCTCTAACACCAGGCTGCCCAGAAGGGTTAAGAGGTAGTAAAAATTATACTGGGTGGAAGGAAGACATACAAAGTATCTTGTGAACTCTTATTTTCAGTACAAATTGAGTACCTTAGCTGGTCTTCCTCTTTTCAGCATCTTGAACAAGAGGTTAAAAGGAGTGATTCTGCTGGCTGAATGCCACAGGACTTTAGAAGGCAAGCTCACTTTATTTAAAACACTGAATTTTATTTAATGTAATACTCTAATAAGGTCATGTTGACATCCTGTATGCTCTCAGCTATTACATTCCTTCAGCATTAACACAATCCTACAAATCATGGGTAATTACCTTTTTACAAAGATACAGCACAACTTAGAATGTAACAAAGAAAAGCTTGAGGAAGCACACTATATACATAATTATATAAAAACATATATCTATGCACATGACTGTATTTATGCACATACATGCAGCTCTCATCATCACTGCACCTGTACCTCTTAAGAGTGACCAAGTTCCTTTTCATTTCGGGCGATGCCTTTGGGTAAACCTGATGGCAAGTATACCTAAAATTACTTTTTCTATGACATACAATTCTTATCCTATTAAAACAGTTATCTATCAGTTACGCTACTCAGACACTGAGATTGTTGGTTAAATATGAATACTTACTGCAACTCTAAGGAAAATTACATTTATGTTGAACAAGCCATGACTCGCTCGAGAAAGAAATTGTGCCTGACCATGCATATAAACTTTCTTCATTCTAAATACTACTACTCTGTGACGTAAACATTCCCCTAAATATAGCCCCCAAACCAGACACATTCATTCTTTTGCTACCACAGATCAGTGGTCTTACCCTCTGTGGATAGTGTTGCACCATTAAGTTAACAACATAAAATGATTTTTTGAGAAAGCCACTAAATCTCAAGCTTTCTCTCCTCATCTCAAGTAGAATGCAGTCAGGCAGGATGTTGGAAATGACACCAACACCGACTTCACTGACTTTCTTCCACAGCAGTATTTCTACTGTCACCAGTTTGCTTGGTCATAAATTTTAAAGACCTAAATATATCTGCAATCCTACTGCATCTCCATCCTCCTGTCATATTAAGACGGGAACGAATCCCCTCTTCAAAGATTATTTTTCTATAAAGTCAGGCTGTGTTGTTTCGATTTTCATAGCATTCACATTATTTGACCCAAATCTAGATGATTCCCTTTAGCTGAAGTAGAACACCTTACCCATCAGAAACAGAACATATGGCAACCCATCTGACTGCTTCTCAGCTTAACTACGTTTGTGTTGGTGTCTGTGAGGATGTGATTCTTATAACTCTGCATCCTGCTTGCCCACACAGGGGGCACTACATTCAATCAGAGCCACTAGACAACCTTATACTAACTTCTGCAAAAGTCCACAAATGTAGTGTTCAGAAACAACCATTTCGATGTATTTTCTTCTGAAACAGGAAATGTGTGATGGTCCAGCCTTCATTTAACACATACAGCAAATTATGAAGGATTCTACTTCTCAGTTTAATTAAAAAAGTATTAATGGGAACAGTTAAATGTGGCAGAATCTTTAATGCAAGTGAATTCAGAGAGTCTTACATTTATGGCTATCTTCCTTCATGTACATACAATTTAGGACAGATAATTCAGACTTTAGACGTGCTATAACCACTGAATTTATACTCACACCAAATTTGAAGAAAAATCCTGAAGGACAAATCAGTTCCCTATTGCTATTCAGTATTCAGCTGTCACCGTGACACAGCTATGATACTATTTCATGTTCTCCGCATATAACTGTCTACTGGTTCCCACACTGTCCTGGATCATCCCACTCCTCCCCACCACCACTTCCTCCTCCTCTGCTCACTGTACCATGAGCTCATGCTACAGTGCAGAACAGGTTTGTCTGCACAAGTATTGCCTAGAACTGATTTTGTTTACCCTGCTTCTCAGGACTTAAGGTTATTCAGTGAAATTGTACTTCTTTTTGAGAGGAGTAACATTTTCTTCTAAGACTGATGTCAAAATGTTTCTTATTTTGCCATGAAACTACTTTTTTTTTGCATCAAACAAGCAAACAAGCAAAAAACCCCCAAAACTAACCAAACTTCCAGTCAACTTGAAACTTTATGTATATTTGAGTCACTTTCTGGTTTTCTTTTTGGTGATGAAAACATTTTATAGTCTTGATATCAGTAACAGTGCCAAACGTGGGTGTTTCCTCATATCCCCCACTCAGGGTCTAGAGCTCAGTGATCAGAGCAGCAGACTCCCAGCATTAAATCTCCTTTTTGCCATATGCTGCTCAGCATAGCCAGTCTCTGGGCACTGTTATGAGCCGTTCTTGCTTTTCATTTGAGCTACTGTTTTTGTCTAATGTCATTTATATTCACTGAACAAAGTGGTCCCCCTCTCTGGTCACTGCTGCCACCATCTTCCTCCAGGCTGCCACCATCTCCTTGTCTTCCCATGTTTGGAGCACTACAGCATTTCACTAGAAATGTGTCAGTAATAGGATATTTTTTTCAGTTAACCAAAAAGCTCAGTGAAGAACAGGCTGCCACAAACACAATACAAAAATTCTTTATTTCAATTTCACCTCTCCTAAAAGAAAATGTCAGTGATTTGCACAGCTCTGAGAAATGCCTTACATTTCTTTTGTATGAGACAGGATTTTTCTCAGCCTCTGGACTACACTAGAGAAGTTGCCAGGCCAGTGATTTGATAAGGGAGTTGTCCTGTCTCCCCAGGCAACAGAGTTAGAGAGACTAGTCACTTCCTTTACACTTTTCAAGTACCCCAGCATATGAATATGGTTTCTCTCTCAGTTCCATGGATGAATTAGTGTGTCTTCTCTTCTACACTTGTAGATAGGCAGCTTGTACTTGCATTTTCTGTAGTTCAGAGGGGAGTTTGGTGCAATAGAGAGCATCAGTAGCTACCAATAGTGGGTTTCCTTACTCTGCTGAAAGCTGGACCTCTCCAGCAGTAAGGAGCCCAGTAATCACTGAAGGTAGCTAGTAGATGAATGATGCCATGATGTGGTACGCTTTATTAACTGGATTCACATTTTATTCAGAGGGATGATCACAGTAGAATGAAACAATGCTGGCTAAAATTCACTGTCCAGACATTTGCTTTGGAATCAAGAATGTGAATGCTTTGGTGACACAGCTGTACTGCTCTGCCATTGTTTCCCCTTGGCCCATGCCTCCAAACCTGAGGGGGAAAAATCGAGTTACAAGAGCACTGCAAGTTCTGTTCAGCAGAGTCTTCCTTTTCTCTCTAGCCCAGCAAACTTCCAAGTGTGAGAGACTTCTAAAAATAGAGAATGAGTGATTCATAAAAATGGAAAACTGAAGGCAGCCAGTAAATAAAACTGTTCAGCTGCCCAGTCACAGTTTCCTATCACCACTGAAGGGAGGTGTGTTCTGAGGCAAACATTTTCTAACCTTTAAATAAATATTTGGCTTGAAGGTTGGGAAAATATTGTTTTATAGCAAATATATGCCCATTTCCTATCACGAATGCAACTGTACACACCAGATGTTGTCATAAATTAGATAGTATTATGAAACCTATTTTATCTGGCAAACCGAGTACATTTGATCAAGATGGAGCCCCGTATATCATACATATTGTTTTTAATGGGTTTTATATTATAGATGGAGGTACTCAGTCATTTGGAATTTGAGGGGACAAGTAATTAAGTACTTGGATGGAATTAACCAAGCATACCAAATTGAGGTTCCTTGACCTCTTTTTCTGTAACGATGCTTAAATGCATGCTGTCTTAGTGTGATGCAATAAGACATTTGGAATAGTCCCTTGAAAAGTGTGACTGCATTACTTTTTTTTTTTTCAGGCAGTATCCATTATTAATTGTCATTGCTATTGATTTAGATTGTCTTTTTCCTACACATCACTGGTTTATAGCAAAAAAAAAAAAAATTTTAGAAGCACTCTGACACTGATGAAAGGTGCTGACAGGATGTGATATCTCTGCCTGTGTCTGTCCTCCTGTCAATTAACTTCATGATATACAGCATGGATTTTCTTCAGCTGTCATTTCAAGCCTCTCCCCTAATTTCACTGTGCTGCACCTCTGTTCAGTGCTACAATTTATATGCATAAATACTTTGGAACCACTTACCTCGCAACAGTTCAGATGTTCAGCCATGGGGGAAAAGCGTCTTCCTACCAAAACACCTAAGCAGACAGGGTATCCGCTCCCCATATGTGTGATCGAACGTGCATGCAAAAGGTGCACATGCACACACATGACAGATGTGCATCTGTAGGCCAGAATATACACGTCCCCTTGGCACAGCACTGAGAGTCTGCTTGCTCGGACTGTCTCATACGTACCTACCACATCCCCCAAGCGCACTATTTGATCAAGCGTTTAAGCAGCTGCTCTTTGCATGCATGAACACATTTACATTTTGATTGTGAAACAAGGGGAATAGGGAGGCGTTAAGCCCCTGGAACAACTCAGCGGTAGCTGGCAGCAGGGAATGGGCCAGGGACTGGATGAGCTGTTCTGCTAGGCCAGATCCTTCCCACAGACTAATGTAGCTGTTGTATGAAAGGAAATGTTAACACACTGGTTTTAAGTTTCTAGCATGAAGAATTGTTTTGTGCCTTTTGTTTTTCTGTCCTTTTCCCATGATAGTCCCTACAGTGTACCTCACAGCTTAACATAGGTTATGGGATATGATTTACTCTGTACGAACTCACTGTCTCAGCCCCAGTAAGTTTCTAATTTACAAGCCACTACTTTGTTTCTGTGATTGTAGAAGTTGCCATCAGCTGAGAAGTGAAAGGGAAGTGGCAGAGCCCTGCAGGATGTGGCTAGGGAATCTCCTCTCTCTCTATTTTACCCAAGGAAGCTGCCTTTAGTCACTTTAAGGGCCACTTTGGGAGGCTACAATTTTCACTACTCTTTTTCATGTGGTAGTGGAACTTCTCTGCAGGTTAACTGTATGATTGCTGGCCAGAGTTTGAGATGAATGGAGAAAGAAGCATTTGAAGTGGAATTGGAGAAGATCACTGGTTTGGACCACACAGAGGGCTGGCTGAACAGTGGATTTGAATTCATTGTGGACACTGCCCTGAGCACGAAAAAAAAAGTAAAGTATCATTAAAAGTAAGTATCTTTAGGAGCCCAGCACAGAAGTAAAGGCTCATTTAGCTTGGATGAGATTTCTGGTGGCCACCTGGTTCTGTCATCCCAGACAGGCCTCATTTTGAAGTTATGGCCCAGAGGGCCTGAGGGAATACATTAATGCTTGCCATCAGGATTCCTCCTTAAATGCATCACATCCCCGATCTGAAATTCAGCCCCATTCCTCACACCGCTGTGTCTGTGGTGTTACCTTCTTCTGCTTCACCCGGCACCTTCGGAAATGTGAAAAATAAAAGGATCAGTGGCAGGAATTGCTGTTCGGGGGTTTCTCCCGGAGGAGGGAGCAGCGAGGCAAGGCAGTCTCAGACACTTTTGTCTTAAGGGGCAGTCTCTGTCGGTTTCATTGAACGCTAGCTGGGCCCAGTCACGCACGCCTGGGTGACAAGAAACGTAAAGAGGAGAAAAAACGCCGTTCCAACGTAGGCGTTGTGGCCGGTCGGTTGGCGGCAGCAGGCTCTCCCTCAGCCGCGGGTACCTGCGCCGCGCGGCCACGTGAGCGCCACATCAGCGCCGCTCCGCGCCTCAAGGCGGCCGCAGAGGCACCGGGCAGCCGGTGGCCGTAACGGCTGCGCTCCCCCCCGTGTCTCCCTCAAGACCCCGGCCCAGGGCGCAGCCGGCCTCCGGCTCGGTAAGATGCTGCAGTCGCTGGCGGGCAGCTCCTGCGTGCGTCTGGTGGAGCAGCACCGCTCCGCTTGGTGCTTCGCCCTGCTGGTGCTGGGTTACCTGCTCTACCTGGTGTTCGGCGCCGTGGTGTTCTCTTCGGTGGAGCTGCCCTACGAGGACCTGCTGCGCCAGGAGCTGGGCAAGCTGAAGCAGCGCTTCCTGGAGGAGCACGCCTGCCTCTCGGAGCAGCAGCTGGAGCAGTTCTTGCTGCGGGTGCTGGAGGCCAGCAACTACGGCGTCTCGGTGCTCAGCAACGCCTCGGGCAACTGGAACTGGGACTTCACCTCCTCGCTGTTCTTCGCCAGCACCGTCCTCTCCACCACCGGTAAGCGAACGGCAGGCAAAAGGAGGCCTTCCGGGGAGGCCCGTACCCCCTCACGGCCACCGGGGAGGCGATGGGGCTGGTGTGGGGCCGCCTTCTTCGGCAACCGGGCCTGTGACTGAGGGGGTCGGGCTTGCCGCCCCCCTCGCGCCCCAGGGCCGCGGGGATGGTGCGGGGCCGGCGGCTGGATGCTGGAGTACTCGTTACTTCCCCAACTCCCTTGTGTGCGGGGAGTATTTTATGTAAGGTGCATCACCCGCATTTTAAACCCACACCGTTCATCTTTAAGAGCCAGATTGACAGCTTCACCCCCTCTCCCCCCAAAAATGTTGGTGCTTTTGAAAATGACCATCTCTTTCTTTGAGCCTTTAAATGCTTTTAGGGATGTCTTCTCAAGCTCTTGGTCTTCTTTTGTGTTTCTTTCAGCCTCACTTGGGGGACACACTGCTAACCTGGGTGTAACAATGAAGTTTATATTTCAGTTTCATATTGTACTGTCAGTTTTGGTTGAATATTTGCACGTCAAAGATCAAAAGATAATGCTTGCTTGTTTCCAAATAGCAGTTTTCACTGATATTTCAAAAAGCTCAAAACATTCTTTGGCCAATGTGCAGATGTCCTCAGTGACACGGTTTAGTGGTGGACTTAGCAGTCCTGGGGTAACGGTTAGACATACTTTTCAACCTAGTTGATGCTATGATTTTTACAGCAGTCTTATGTCACATACGATTGTAGTGGCCAACCTTCCTGTAAAGGATAAGTGAAGGCATTTGTGCTGGGAAGCTGGCTGAGGTGATTTGAATGTGGCTCACTGGAATAAATAACAAAGGCTTGTCAAATAAGAAAAGCTTTAAAAGAATCGCCCCAAAAGCAGTGCAGCCAGAGGACTTTGAATCCGGGTAGTACATTGATACTAAAAGATGCACTGCTGTTTTCTTTTTTTCCCCTGCCCCCAAGTGAACAGGGGAGTATTTCTATTATGGGAAATATAATCAGCTGATATCAATAATGAGACTTAATAATTGACTTGCTTGATCTTATTTTGGTGCTTCCTGACTGATTTCAAACAGGCAATGCTTGTCCTAAAAATAGTTGTCATTGAGTGTACAGATCAGGTTGTCTGCTTGTTATAAGGAGGTTGTTGTGGGGTTTTTGCTTGGTGGTCTGTTTTTTTTGTGTTTTTTTTTTTCTTTTTAAAGTACAATAAGGTTGTGTGTGTCCCTGGATCTCCTCCTAGCCCCCCATCTTAATAACTAGAGTTAAAGTTTACAAGAAGGGAGAGAGTGACATGCTTGTGAAAACTACATGCTTTCAGTGAATAAATTCCTAAGCATTAATCAATATGTATGTAGTAGTAACACTATTGGTAAGAAAAGCATGGAATTGTGATAGTACATCAGCACTTAATTTTTTTTTTCTTTATATTCTTTTTCTTTCAGTAAAACTATAAAACACTTTAAGCTTCAGATGCCGTGTTGACCGTATGATACCTGTTTCCATTCATAATCAGTTACACTGTCTGGTACTACAAAATGTAAATTGTTTTGTCCAGGAGCTTATTTTGCATTAGAATTAATTTTTCTATAAAACAATAACCCACATTTAAAAAAAATAATAATCTAATCCACAATCCCTGCAGTTTATTATTTTTAGATCTGGCAGTATTGATTTCAGAGATGAATCAATCAAAAAACCTTCATGATCAGGACAGTGGGATTGGAAGTGAGTTGGCAGCACTTTAGTACTGCCTACTCAGACCCAGATACAGGGTGTTTGGATTCAGGCAAATATCTTTCTTTCCCACTGCACATCTGGTTAAGGGCAAGGCATAATCTGGCCCTGCATGTTTAGCTGATTTGATCACAGAGGCCCTACAAGGAACGTACTGAAAACACAAGGTACCATTGTCCAAATTGAAAGCCTGTTAGAAAACTTAAATAGCACACACTGAGGAACCACAGAGGGCTGAAATGCATGTGTTGCCATTATTTCTGAGAATTTCAGAAACTGAAGTTCATCTAGTTATCATTGATGTAATAGGCCAGGCATCAGATGGTGTATTTCCTTCTGTGACCAATATTCTTTTGGGTTGGGCCCCATTTAATAAAATACGTGTTTCATGTAGTGGCCTTTAGCTTTATTTGTTTTCTGCTTAATATAAATAAGAACTTGTACAAGTATAAATCCAGACCAGTATAGTACATCCAGCACTTGCTCAAATAATTCCTAGAGTGCACAGATTTCTGGCAAGGTGCATTTTTCCTCCCTAAGTTACTCCACACCTGCACAATAAATCTTTCAACTCTTTTGAAACGGTCATTAAAATGAAAGGTGAGCAAGATGCAGAATCTGCCTGGTCATCTCAAAGACCTGTTTGGAAGTGTCTGAAGTTCAAAAACTGCTGCATTATTACAAACTGTACACCTGAAATGCCCTCTGTTTGTGAAGTACAGTAAGGTCAAATGCAGAAGAGAGAGCCCTGGTGGTGGTGTTACCAACTGAGGGTTGCTTTTGTGCATAAGTGAAATTTCAGGGAGCACTGGATTTGTTCCTTACATTCAGCTGACAGAGTTTGTCATTCATCGTGTAAATAAATGCACACCTATCCCTTACGCAGAGGATGCGGCTTGTTTCATAGCCTTTTAGTTTTCTATATAAAGCATTGGGGAAAGTTTAATTTTAGATCCCCACTCCACTTCTTGTTCCCTTCCATCCTCATTATATTATTAGGCTTCTTACTCACTAGAGAAAATCCTTTAATAAAATGGTAAGGCTCATTAAGAATTTGGAAAAAATATTAAATGGAGGGAGTTTGTGGAATAAACATAGTAAGGCAAATTGTTGTTTGAAAGCAATTTATATTGCTGTACACATGGACTGTCACAGGACTGTCACAAGCTGCCTGAAGGACGGGCAAACAAAGGACAGTGAAATAGACAGACTGAAATAGGGTGAAGCTTCAGCAGATTATAGCAGTGACTGGCAGCAGGGTTCTCTTCTAACAACTTTGTCTTCCTATGCAACTTCAGCAGTCATGCAGAATGCCACATGAGCAGTGTGTAAGAGGAAGCAATTTGGTCATTATTCATTGACAACATAAACACCAAGAATATACAGTTGTGTGCATTAAATAGCATCTGTCTTGGAAACTCTGTAATTATGACCTTATGCAGATCTGTGATCATCAGTTGTCTTGGTGTTAGATGTCCTGGGTGATCTTGCATAAGCAGTTTTTTCTGGTTGATTTTCTTGTGGGGCCATCTGCACAAATATGTTTCATTTCTAATAATAAAAATGAAGTAATTTTCTGTGCTTTCTCTCCCAGGTATTGTGTTTTTGCTGTTCTTGGCATGTGGTTGGCCTCTACAATCTTATCCTGTATTGGTGCAGTATGGGAATACTGCACCCTGAATTGTAAGCAGGATGGAGTAAAAAAGTAATTGATATTGCTTGTGTTGCAAGATATGGAGAGTAAAGAGGCTTCTGTTTGTTGAAGGAAAGGAGATGACAATTTAGGACCCTTGGCCTGGATTTATGTTTTTTTTTGTTTTTTTTTTTTTTGGAGTCTTCTCCATGTAATGCTATCCAGGGGTGTTTTATGCAAAAGGACTGTCGGTCTTACTCTGACTGTCTAGCTTTAAGTATTTTTGCCTCCATAACAAATATCCCTGTGGATTTCGTTTAACACTTGGAAAGCAGAGGGATCCTGAGAAAGGGCTTCTTTATGTCATTCTCTGTTGTGACAGAGTTGGCAAGATACACATTACAGGAAAGCTAGGATAGCTTTGTCCTGATCTAGGGATAAGCAGAGCAAGGGCGACAAGAGGTTGCATCTTCTATGATGGCAATGCATATTTTTCACTTTGTGGTTAAGATCAGGCTGGACTCTCATCTGAGACACATAAGTTAAGACAGTAAAAGAAGGGAGGAGAGGGCTGTTAGTATTCAGCTGCTTCTGAAGCCCGTAATGTGGTTGTGTGCAAGGTGGTTAGTGAATATCAGTTCTTCTCCAGAATTTAGCCTGTACTGGTTTCAGTGTTGGCACTGAGGATGGGTGTATTATGCTGAATTGCAAGGCATGGCACCCAAGATCCATGGTGTACTGAATTCAGGTGCTGCATTCTGCAGAGAGTAAGGAACATCTATGCAGTAGTTGTAGCTAAATACTGACAGTGGCTATTACCCTGAAAGTGCTTGGTAGAAGGACTAGTAAAGAAACAACATGGCTTTCACAGAAAGTTTTGCATTCAAGTTAAATGGCTTATATGGTCCTACTGGCAAATGGTATGAGGAACTAATGTTTTTACTGAATTAATAATTCATTGAATTCATAAGGACATTCTTTGTTAGGTCTCATTCTCATAAGCCTTGCTACTGATGAGTTGCAAGTGGATATAAACTGTGGCTATATTTATGGAAGCTAACAGGCTGGGAGATTGTGCTGGAGTCAGTAGATCGCTACAGAAGGTGCAGCCTGTATAAGGAGATCAGGGAGAAAGAAACCAGTCAGTCTCCATAATTTTTTCCACATCCTTCTGTCAAGAAGTGGACTTTCTCATTTTTCAGCTTCCTCAGGGGAACAGGCCCCGTACCCAGTGCATAGTTAGCATGGAGTACAGATTTTAACAAATCCATGGGAGATTAGGGAATGCTATGAAAGCTTATGATGTCTTTGTAACACTCCATTGTAAGATTCATATGCTCTTACATTAGAGCCCTCAGGTGGAAGAGACTAATTGGGTCTTTCCTACGTTATGGAAGAACGTGAATTTAACTTAATTATAGTTCACAGAGACTTTAGGGAAAGCAGATTTTTTTTTTTTTTTAATTTTTTTGTCCCTGAAATTTAATGTTAGATGTATATTTTATTTTGCAGGCATCAGAATATGTGGCTTATGTCCCAGAGGATGCTTATATTAGCTCATTAATACACACTGAATAATACATTTGTAATAATAAATTTCATAATTCATACCAAATGTATGTCAAGGGACCTGTTGTAAATTTCTCTGACGCCTCCCGTATGAAAACATACAAACTTGGTGATGGTTTAAAATCGGATCAGTCTCATCAGTAGTCACCTCTGACTCCAGCAGAATACTGAAGCTTCCTTGTACTACTGCTCTGACTGTAGCACTCAGATTATTTAAATAGGTGTGATAAATTGCAGCTATTCACCAGGGTGGGGATGCCAAACTTTGGGAAGGAACTTTGTTTCTCTTTTGAGTGGTGTTTGTTGCTTAGCAATGAAATCGCAGGAAAAGGTAATTTGCTCGGGATGATCTGGGAGACAAAGCGAGGTTGTACTGCGCTCTGCAACAGAGTGGTTTTTTAGACTAGAGTTCTTTTAAGAAAAGCAAGGAAATAAAGAGTAAGGTTGAGAAGGATGCCAGAGAAGGATTGCATTCAATAAGCCAACTGTTTGAGCACTGATTTAGGATGTGAGAAGCCTTATTCTTTTCCTCCTCTGGCTGGAGGGGTTTGAAGCCACACCCCAGCAGGGCAGTTAAATGCTACAGCATGTCCCGGGACGGGGTAATTGTAGCTGCTGTCCGCTTTCAGATAGATGAGTAGACTGTCCTGGAAACAGGCGTCCCACCTCTCCAATTAAAAGTATAAACACAAAGTGAAAGAGCAATTCTGTCTGCTGGTGTGTCTGGTTTCCTCTCAGGGAAAATTCTTGTGTTTTATGCACCACAGAGCAGCTTCACACTTACTGCTGCCATATTCTAGTCTGGCCCCAGGGGTAGGATGCTGTCTATGAGGTGTGGGAGGTTTCATTTGAGTTCTGCTTAATGCCATTCTCAGCGCAAGGATTTGAACTATGGTTTTCTAGCGGTCTTTAGAAAGGGAAGAAAAGACGACTTCCATTTAGGGAAGCTGCAGGAGGAGGTAAGATGAATATGGATAGACTAATGCTAAGAAAGTAGATTGGATGCTTATGGTCTCCATGTCTAAAAATACAAAAAATACGGGAACATTCAATGAAAAAAAAAAATTAGGAAAGAAGGAAATTAACAAGTTTTTGTTTTTAAAAAACAAAACAACAAAAAAAAAAAAACCAAACACAAAAAAGCCCCACAAACCAAAAATATCTTTTATGAATATCTCTGAAATACCTCTATTTGTCAAAAGTACTAGTAATAAACTTTTTGGGAAGGATATTGGGCTCTCTGCTTTGGGATGCAAGCCACAATTTAGTTACAAGTTACAGCCAATAGACTGGTCACATTATCTCTTGTGTGCCCAGGACAAAGGGACAAAGTTCTTGTTTTCTCCACTGTAGTAGTGGAGAGGAAATCTGGGTCTGTCCTGTCTTGTGTTCCAGGCAGGGTGGCAGTTCTGGGTTTTTCATGAGATTACAGCAGTCAGCTGTGCCAAACTCCTGCTTGGATTTCCTGAAACAAAGGGTAGCAAGAGTAGCTCTAATCCAGTGTTTATGCTTTATGGGCCAATGAGTAGTAAAAACCATCACCTGGCAGAAAGCAGAGAAGCTATGGAGTAGCATGACTGTACTATTGTTTGGAGCAGTGCTGGCTGCTGACGGATGGGGTGTCTCTTACAAGCTCTGTCTCCACTGGGTATCCTGCTGTTCCACCTGGCTTGCTAAATTACTAGTGGAGCCAACCCAGCAGCTTTTGACAAGTGAAGGTCTGCAATGGCTGCTTCTGTAATCCCTGTATGTCAGGTCCAGGGTCATTCCTCCTCTGCTGAAATACCTGGGAGGGGGGAGGGAGGAAGTATTCACAAACAAATCCATTGAACTTGGTATGATACACAGAGTGTTAACTGGGGTCAGGGCTGAGTTACTGGTGTTCTACCCTGGGATTATTAACTGACTCATTTTTGTAAATGTCACCTTTGCTATTTCTTTGGGGTTTTTTTGACTGAATTTAGCTATGTTAAAATTATTTGCTGTTTGTCCTAGATGAATTATGTGGCCTCCCAGTGCTCTATTATTATCTCTATTACTCCATTTGGCTGTATTTTGTTCTCTGATATTTACATCTTTATTGAAAGGAGGAGACTAATCTCTAGAAAAAATTGCCTTTCATTAAAAAGTTTCTATTTGCAATCCTTTTGCAAAGCTGGAATTTTTATTACCATTCGACTGACATCTCAAAATCAAATCCTAAGCTAAAAGTTATGTACACTCTCAGAGGGGGA
Organism: Pezoporus wallicus; assembly: GCF_028554395.1. Taxonomy (NCBI): domain Eukaryota; kingdom Metazoa; phylum Chordata; class Aves; order Psittaciformes; family Psittacidae; genus Pezoporus; species Pezoporus wallicus. The sequence continues at coordinate 9,981,539 of NW_026637663.1, forward strand.
CTTCTAAAATTAACAATCAATTCCTGCAGTTCCTGAACATTGCTGAGTAGGATTTTCATTTTATGTGAATGTAGTTTAAAGTAAGTCTCCTTTTTAAGTCTGTAGTTTCTGCTGTTTCATTTACTTGTTGGCTGGTTCTTGTTCTTTCTTTGTTTAACTCTGTCCCACTGCGTCATCGTTTTAATAATCTGTGGGATTTTGGGGGGCAGAAGAACATCATCATCTATGGAGAAATGTCTACTTTAGCCATTGCTCCAGGTTAATTATTAAGTAGGCCACAAGCTGCTAAACCATATGAAGACCAGGACATTTATTGGCATGTGCAGAAGTGAAATTTTAGCAATTTGAGAAAAAATAGGATATGTATGAGAGTTTTGATGCCTTCAGGATTAAAGAATAGCAATAGGAAGTTTCTTGGGAATTAGCTACCTAAATTCCTACTCTCTTTGGATCCAACCTCAGTTGCTTGAAAGTTATGATACTTATACAAAATTTTACCAAAGTCCTAGAGTAGTTACTGATGGTGACCCAGAAGACCCTAAGATAATGTGTCAGTTTGCTTTTTCACTTAAGAACCTAGCTGAAACCTTAAAGAGGTTGTGTTTCTTGTGAGGACAAATCAGTGATGTAGTCCTGGTTAGGAGTAGGACTGAAAGGAATGAATGGAGCAAAGCTTTTCAAGGGGCTGTGCTTCAGAGACGTATCAGAGGGGTTTTTGCAAGAGCATATGGATTTCATCTTTCCTGGAAAGAAAAAAGATACGCATTCATCTCTGAAAACAGAATATGAACACTTCCTTGAAGAAAAGCACATCTGAATCAAAGTGGTACACCAGCTGTCACCAGACCCCAAACATTTACTAGCTGACGCTTCTTAGATAGTACCATAGTCTCTACTCTGAACTGATTCTGTGCCAGTAGCTTAAGCAGTTTCACAGCATCTTTGAGGAACTGGGGCAATGCAGATACAGAAGCAGGGAGATCACTTAGGCAGTATTCCCTGGCAGTAGGTGAGGGAGGAGGTTGAACTGGAAAACAAGTTTTGCCAGTGGAACAAGCCAACCCAGTAATCTGTGGAGTACTGTACTGCTTGTGTTCCAGAAAGTGAGGCTGTGCCCTCTGACAAGGTTGCATACTGTTTTCCAGTAGAAAATTTAACATCAGTTTTCCATCTTTCTCCTAAAAATTGTGAATCCAAATTGTTATGCTCACAGGCTTTCTCCATCTTTTTACTGTCCTCTAATATGAAGTGAAAACTTCTGGAGTAGCCAGAACTTCTGTACAGAATGTTTTTAAGCATAATTTAATACCATTGCAAATGCAGCTATTGAGAGATCTGGTACCATGAGAATGAGGTTTTGTCATCTCTTTTGCTCCTTGTCTCTTTCGTGTTCCACACACTGAATGTATTTGCTCAAGGAATCCTTTTCTCAACTTTACTGAAAATATTTTATGAAGAGGTCAAGTATTCTTCATTCAATGTTTACAGTAAAGGCACTGCATTTAGTTGGTATAACTGTATGCCATTAAAATAGCAAAGTTACACATTTACTTCAGCGTATTTCCTGCAATGCTGGTAAAAGCTGTGTACCAGGCTTTTCATGTAGAAATACACAGTGAGACTAAAAGGATAAACATATGCTCTGTTGGGGAAAGAATAATAGTCTGCCTTACAGAAAATTACACAATTATAAAGCCTGCTGGGAATTCCGTCACAAGTGCACATCTGCTTTTGCATCTTTTCTGTAGTAATGTGCCTAAAGGTGACTCACGAGTATCCTATAGCTAAGCTAAACACAGAATTGTAGGGAAAAGGTCTCATGCATCAAGGGAAAAGGAAGCAGCCAGCTCAACTGTAAAATTTACTATTGTTTCAGAAAGTTCTTCTCCATTTTTTTTTTTCTAACAGGGATTAAATACATACTAAACCTATAATTATTTTAAAATGTGAGAAGATTTCTCTGCATTAAGAGGCAAAAGTAATCCTTCTGAAGACTTCAAATGCTGGCAGCTCTGTCTGGAATGGGGTTTATGCATGTTTTTTTTTAATTTTAAAGCCTGTACTGTGTTGACTCTTACACTTAGCTTTTTACTTTGTTACTTTAAACCTACACAGCATGCTATGAACTCATATTTTGCTCAGTTGACCTTTTAAAATGTGATTGGCAGGCTTAGACATTGCAACACACAGAAGTAGTGCCAAAGTCCAGAGGAAAGCTGGAGTAGTATTCTGTTTTGTTTACAATATAGTTTGAAAATGGATTTATTACTTTAGAGTCATTGAATGCAAAGGCAAGGCAAAAATTCTGATTTTTGTCTCCTCCCCAGCAGGATGGGATTGTACTATACATGGCTTTAAAGAAAATTGTAGAGAAAAAAACCCTTGTGTTCAGAAAAATCAAATAGCTTGGATGTTTAACTCTTGGGGACTGTATTGTACAATCCTAAATATAATCACTTCATGAAAATTTTAGTGAAAATTGCTCATTGTGTTTAAGGTTAATGTAAGAAGGCCATGAAATCTCTACTCTGTGTTATTTAAGTAGCTTTTTACTCTTTACAACTATCTGTTGTACAAGAATGGCATAGACCTTTCCCTTTGAAGCCTGCAGCCTAAAGGAAATCAGGAAACCCTAAAGCAAACCAAAGAATTTCTATATCATATGAAGAGTTCTGGAAGCTCTAGGCTGTGTAATTTACTAATGGGCAATTAAATGTTAAACATTTCACAGCATGTCTTGTTACTTATTTTCATGGTTATATTTTTATTTAGTACTGGAATGCTGACTCAGCAGTATAGCAAAAATGACTAGCATAGCAAAAATGCCCAAAGATGTATTGTTGTGTTACTGTTTGAAAGTCCTAGCTACTGTAAACTCTGAGTGATGTACAAAAATAAATGCAAAATGCTGTAAATCTTATGAATGTTTAATAGTTCTCAACAAAGCTCTCTTATGTGAAGGTAAGAGATAGTTTAATTTACCTGGATGCATTTGCATGTCTGTTGAGAAATCCATGTCCCCAGCCTGCCTTCTGGTCCACTGCTGCAGCTCAAGTTGGGCAAGTAAAGAACCGTGGGCCATGATGTTGTACTGCGTGAATCAACAATTCATGTTAATAAGAAAAGAGTAAATATAAGGGCAAATGCCTGCCTTAGTTCATTATTAAAGTTGTTACGCATTTACATTCTTCATAGCTATAGTGCAAAGATAAATCTTGATCTTTCAGCTATATCTTTTAGTACAGCTATTTGTACTAAGTGAAGCCAGCTGAATCTTCAGGTCAAGCAGAATTTTGTATACTGCTTCAAGGAAAATGACATTTACAGTAAAAGTTATTAGTAGACATGAAGCTCATCCAAGGCAAAAGATAAAAACTCTCTCAACATCTCAAACAGAAGTTTGAGTTCCAGGTTTTAGCTTTGCATTATGCCACAATCTTATCACCATTTCCGTTACGACTTCTAATCTTTCATGTTTCTAAACCACCTTTTATCAGTAGATTCTGCACCATGTGCATACCATGTGCTTTACTGATTAGAGCACTTCTGTTATGTTCTGCATCTTGTGAGAATAGAGTCATATATTCGTATGTATTTTTCAAAAGGATGAGCTAAGACAAAGAGGAAAGACCGTTGGAAAAGATCATGTAAGAGATATTAGCACGATTGAGATTAGGAACTTGAGAATTTTGTGTTACTTCCTCTGCTAGGACACATTCCCATACAGTAAGCTGATTTCCTGTCCTGTGGATGTACTTCAGCTGTTTTGCTTTAGTAATAGTTTTTTGCTCAGTCCTATTAAAGGAAATTGCAGCTACTTGAATAGGAACTCACAGAAGCCGTATTAAAGTGTGCAGTACACATTTCTGTATCTTTGATGGAGAAACATTGCACTCCCTTTTATGAAGTTGTTCAGTTTGTATTGTGTGCAGACAACAAGCTAAACATCAGTTAATGCATCCCACATGACTTACCAAATGTGTGAGTAACCTTTATGGGAAGAAAGCAGTGTTTGCTCTGCTTTAGCATGCTGGTTGCCTCTCCTTATACGTAGTAAAATGTTTGCTTAGGTTGATGTGAAGCGAAATGGGATGAGTGTACTTAACAGCTTTGCCAGTGGAAGGAAGATGTCTTGGACTCCAGCTTCCCATCCTATGATCCAAACTTGTGCCCTGTACTTGGACTGTTGCCCACTGGACCACAGCAGTAAGCCATGTCATTTTGTCTGACTGGAAGAAACATATTCACTTTCTGTAGGATTAGTTTGTTCTAAGTTATTGCAGTCAGGTAAACTACAACCAATGCAAGAGGGGACCCACTTGGAGAAAAGGATCTTCTTTCTCAGCAGTGACTCAAGCGTTACATTAGACATTTCATGTAACAACTTGGTGAAAGCACAGAAAGAATTAAAAATGCGTGGCCAAATTAACAGCAGATGTAAGAAAGGAAATGGTAACCTAAGAATGTGTTTCCTGTAATGATAATGTATCTGACAGTTGCTGGCTGCCCCTTGTAAAGCAGCATTATTTCAAGCAAGATTAAACTGACAGCTAACAAAGCTGAAAGAACTTTACAAGACTCCTCTTTGTTAGTACAGATGCCACCACTAAAATACTTCTGTCTGATATACCTCAGGTACATGAATCTCAAGGAGAACTTTAATTTTTCCCACTGGGTAGCTATTGTTATGTGATAAATTGCATTGTCTTTGCAACTAGTATGGAAGTAATGCAGTCGTGCTGTTGTGTTTTAGTTTCTGTAACTAGTTTACAAATTCTGATCACTGAGAATTACAAGAAACTGGATGCATTCATAGGGCCAGACACTTGCAAACAAATTTCTCCCTTGAAAAGATGTAACTATCAATTTACACATTGCTCTTTAATGCTAGGCCTTTATTTTGGAATTACCAACCGTCATACATTCCTCCTTCCTTTATACTAAGGTCTGAGAGATGCCACTTAGAGAATCCTGCTTTCCTTAGTAACAGGTTGCATCAACCCAGCCTTTTTCATGTTTGCCAAAGTTTGCAAATGCAAGCATTGGCAGTAAGGTGCTGAACATGAGAAACCTTTGTATGTTCAGTCTTCAGCCTGGGTGATAGCTAAGTGTTTCTACTATGTGTGCTACCTGAACATAATGGGATTTAAAGACATGGGACTTAAAATCACTGGTCAGTTTTGATGTCTTTGACTGACATGGTGGGTCGAGGATTCTGATTTGGCAGTTGAAGTATTTTTTGTGAATTGTACTACTGATTTAATGTTGCCTGCTTTCCATATATGCAGGGCTACCTTATTCTGTCCCTGAGATGTCAGAATGACATATTTTCACTAGGAAAATTATCCCGTAGTTGTAGGAATTTCTGGAAACAGCAAATACCACACAAAGAGACATTCTCTAACCAACTGGAGAGGCTCACAGTTTCAAAACAAATTGCTGTTAATCTAAGCAGGCAATATAGTTTTTGCTAAACCACGCAGCATTTAAATCGGTTTGTCTGTGTCTTCACATTGCTGGTTAAATGTCTTTTATCTGTAGATTGCCTTTTTAAATGCTACTTTACTATTTGTTTCTAAATAACCTCTTCTGAATAGGCAAAAAAGTCTGCATTTCATCCTCTTATGAACATAAATGGTATGTTTAACTACAGTGCTGTTCTTTTCCTTTCCCTTTATTTATTGGTAGGACATACAGTTGTGGTTATCCTCGGTATCCTGATTCCAGTGGAACTAATCAATTTTATAGTTACCACAGCTAGTGTTTGCTATGTGGATGTCCTAAACATGTGAATGATTCAATAGGACTAATGTATCTATAAAATTTGCTTATGGTTCAGTAAACTGGTTCTCATAACAGTTGAAGTATTTCCCCATTGGGCCTTGTAAGTTAAGGTTTTATTTTGAGCATGAAACTGTGAGTATATTCAGCTAGACTATATTCAGATGGCAGAGTACCATCAAGCATCACATTTTGGACTGTGATTTAAAGTTCAGAATAAGCCATCTTACCTGAAAAAGTATCTCACTTTAGCCCTTGTGTAAATATTGTCTCAATTTCTCTTTGTTATTATTTTCAAGTTAGAAATGAATACTCCAGATAGAATGTGCTGCATGTGAAAGTGGAGACTGATGCACTGAGCTCTGTGGGGTTTTGTTAAGTTGCTTTAGTAATTTTTGCTATTTGTGTTAAATTGATTGCCTTCTGTTTTGTTTTATGTGCTGTTGAATTCTTTGTGTTTCTGAGAAATAATTATTAGAACAGAAAACAGAAATAGGATTCATTTGTATGCAAATGCATTATGATGTCTGATTGATTAACTGAAATATCTCATGAAGGTAGCTAAGTACTGTCTTCCTCTGCCAAACAAGAGAGCTGATGCTAGTAATTTCCCAGAGTTCCACATGTTAAATTCATAACAAGATTAGAAGTATAAATTCCTATTCCACTGCTGTATCTAGTAGATAACATTTTCTTCCATGCGAGGTTGCATTTTAATGCAAAGATGCTGCTTACAGATTTGATTTCAACTCCACAGCATGAAATGGCCTAATTTTTTAATTCTGTGTAATAATTCCTTACTGCCAACAATACCAGTTTCATTCACTGTTTTCATGTTCTGTTCTTTCTGGTGGTGCAATAAAGCAATTTTTGTTTCAGAAATAGAGGTGGGAAGCATACTAATTTGCAGCTGGTTCTTTCTTTTTGTTCCCAGATGGTAGGAAGAACAACTGTGGCTCATTTCAGTGCAAGAAATGGTAACTTAGTGAGACTAGATAGGTATTCTTCACTAATTTGATACTTACTGCAGTGCTTTAATCATGTTCATCTGCAACACATTCAAAGTTTTTGACATATCCCAGTGTGCATTTGGGATGGTAACGGATGCAAATTACCAATTTTTAGAAACCTCTTCCCAGTGAACTGCACCAGGCTTCAGGCAGAATATCATTCTGCACAGGTGCTGGGCTCAGCAGCAGCTGGCACATCCCTGTGGTACACCATGCATAAACAAGGTCTTTCAAGTGCAAGGCCCAACTAGTTGGTAGAACTTTAAAACCTGTTACAGGAAAATTAGAGGAGATGGGGAAAGAGAAGGTTGCAGTGTGAAATGAAACCATGGTTCCAGACCTTTTCCAGAAAGAAAAAAACATCTCCTTCCAGTCTCTTCAGAAGCTGTGTATCTTCTCTGCTTTACTGCCAGTTAGATGCTAAATGCATTTTAACTTCTAAAATGAGTTTTCTTCCCAGGTAGACACTGTCATATCTAAAGACAAAATGTGGAAGTATTAGTGTTGGGTAAGACATATCACCTTTATGCTGCAGTCAAGGTGAAAGTCTTATCATGTTTTTTACCACATTAACATGAGAAATGAAAAGATCACTGTCACGAACAAGGTACTGGCTAAATGTAGTCAGCAGCATTGTTTTCTCTTTCCTGGTGTTGCTGCAAAAGCATTGTCCTTGTTAAGATTTCTTTTTTCCTACTTTGAGTATTTCAGGATGTAATTCCCAGGAAGAACTGCAAAAAGGCTTGTATGCCTTTCAATATCTTGAAATTGATGTTGAAGTTCTTGATGAACCTGTTTCTTTGGCTGTATTTTAATCTTGGTGATCAGTAGCTTTAAAAATCCATTATTGTGTGAACGCTGCTAAGTATGACGGCGCAAAAATCCCTAATAAAAGACCTGCACAAAACCTCATTGTATTTTATAACATTTCTGAGGACTGCAGGTAAAGCAAAATATTTAACTTATCAAATTTAAATTTTGGAGACTTACAGTTTGTTTTATCAGGAAACATTCATAATGAAGTAGTGTGGTGGTGAGGCCTCTTCTTTCATACAGGTTTTCGACCATCTGTTGCCTAGCAGGCAAGTAAACCAATAAAAGAATAATTGGAATTTTCCTGGCTGAATTCTGAGAAGAGCCCTCAGGAAATCTCACCTTGCTTTTGACCTGTTGGTTGCATTTTATTCAGCAGACTTTCATAAATTTCTTTTTTTCCATATGGAAAAATGAATATAGCAGGGAAAACAATTGTTGAAACAACGTATAGGTTTCTTATGCTAAATCTTTGCTAGAAGTAGGTCTAAAGATGTGATCGGGTTTTTGGATATGTATTTCTAGAAATGTGCTGTTATTGAGACATCTGTGGGGGGAAAAATATCCCAACACCAGATGGATCCTGCTTTGATTGCATTTTAGCTTTTTCAGGGTCTTAAATCCAGGATAGCACTAAGGAGAACCAATTTCTAGTATAAAGACTTTGGGTTTAAAAATAAAAATCCTGTCAAATTTAAAAAAACAAGGTAAAACCCCCAAACCCAAACAGCAAACCCAGAAATGCCTGTCTGTCTCTTGATAGAAGTGAAGCCTGAATGCTTTTGCCACAGAAGTTTAGCAGACCTCTGTCTGCAGAAGGCACTCACATAGTCTTTGTTCCTGTGCTCAGCACTGTGTGAAGTATATGGCAGGGCATGAAGTCATTTTTAATGACATTTCACTTCAAAACACATGACTAAAGTTGTCAGGGCTCTGTAGGAACACGGGTCTAGCCCACAAGAACCTCATGTCAGGCTGAAGGTTTAGCATGTCACAAGAAAAAGGAATTTCTTAATGAACACTTTGATAGGAGCTGTGTAGCTTAGAGATAGGGTTTGAAAACTCGGCTCTCACATGGTGAGTGGGAAAGCTTTGCCAGCTGAGTGTGTGGAGAAGTGTCTTCCTGCAGATAGCATGTCCTTTCTGAAGGCTTGTTTAGTAGTCCTCAAATGGAGTATGTGCCTTTACCTGGAGTCCCGCTGCCCTTGTCTCTCGCATGGTAGGTCCCATTACGGTGACAAGCAACACATTCTTTCACGTAGTCTGTGGTGGAAGGGTCTAATAGTTCCCTTGGGTTGATGATCTGTTTTACTTGTCCGTAATGTATCCAGGCAAGATTAGCAAGATCTGGTGTCAGGCAGTATGACGTGAAAGAATGCTATCATTTTCCACTTAAAGTTATTATTTTGGGGTTGTATTTCTCTCTGATACTTTTGTTGAGAAGAGGGGGCGTTTCACCAAACAGTAATCATCTCAGATGTGAAAGGGACATGCTAATTTCTGTACTTACTCTTTTGTCTACATTTGGCTCTTGTGCAGTGGATTCCATCTATTGTTACACTGCTCTAGTACAACTCATCCTCCTATTCTGCAGTATCTGTACTGAGCACTTCCTTGTAACCCCCCCATAGGGATCTTAACTGCTGGCATGGGAATGACTTCATCATTAGCATCACGGCTATACAGTTGGAATGTTTTTCACTTCATTAAATAGTAACTGTGGGTAAATACTGTTTAAAACAGCAGTTGCTGGCTTGCTAGCCATTCCATATGCCCATCAGACTGTAGTCTTTGCATCTGGTGTGCATTGCCTTGCACGGTGGTGTAAGCAAGACCTGGATGAACTTTCTGATGAAAGGAAGCATAGAATGTCTGGGTTGGAATTAGAAAATATTAGTATTTCTTTGATTTGGCCCAGGGTTATATCTGGTTTCCCTTCACTTCATGGAGCACCCTTCCATGTTCTCAAGTGACCTGTGCTTCATAGAGTGTTAATAATGTTGTCATTCATATTATTGAGTCCTGACAGCAATTCAGAAACTGTAAGTGAAAGTCTTTCCTACAAAAAATCTGGAGCCCTTCAGAGAATTGAAAATGCTTCACATATTCAGAACCGTGCTTTTAAGGCGCTCTGGCATTGCCTTGCTGAACACAAGTGCAGGAGCTAATGCTTGAGAAGTGCTGTTAACTTCAGCTTCAAACTCTGAAGTATGCCAGCTTTCCTGGCCCTACAGTAGTGTTTTGGTTCAGATGAAGAGTGTACTGCTGAAACAAATCTCCGTATTATTCCCACTTCCCCACTTTTGGTTCAAACTTGTGGAGCAGTTTTGGAGTGTGCAGGCTGCCTGAAACTGTCACTCTATGAGAGCAGTGGAACACACTTCAGCTGTGACTGGGCATCCAGTCTTTGTGAACAAAGTTGAACAAATCTAAAATAAGCCCTATCTTCCCTACATATAATGATGAATTTAGGTCCATAATACAAAGTATTCCTCTCTACAGATCCACATCCAGTATTCTGCAATACTAATGTAAACAAGGTGACAATGCAGTTATATTAATTCTGTTTTCTTCTTTTTTTCCTGTTGCTATATTTTACATTCCAGTAGTCAGAATAATACGTTCTGGACAGGATTTGGCAGATACTGGGTCCTTTAAGTAATATGATCAATGTTGGGTTTTTTTCATTACATTCACATGAGATTTTTAGAACAAGATCTCATCTCCTGTTGAAACCAAACTATTTGGATGTTTTAAAGGACTAGTTTTGCTGACCAGCCCAACAACAGAAAAGCATTTTCTTCATCATGATATCTTGTAATTTCTCCTATTAACCTCCGTGGGACATGAAGAGTATCAAAAATGATTACATTTTGTAAAATGAAAAGTCATCTTCTTTAAATATCCAATTTACAGGGGTCCAAAAAATGACAAGAAAAATGAAATGACAACAGTGTACTTGCACTCCTTTATATTTTTTTCACTCAAATTTGATTGAAAAATGTTTTTAACAAGCATTTTTATGAGACTGTGGGTCATGAGAGCAGCTAACTTCAAGAACATGGTTTTTTTTTTTTTAGTTTGAAAAGACATCTATATTTTAATCTCTGCATGAGAGAAAGCATTTCTAAGTCATATGAAAATATGTCAATTTGAAGAAAGGAATAAAAGATTTGTGCTTTGTTGTCATTTTTGCTGGATATTAAACGTGACAGTGTACCTCCTGCTGCATAATTGGATAAAAAATGGGATTGGTAACACTTGCCCAGTCCCAACATCAATATTCCAGCCTCCTGTATCTCACTTTTATATATAAAAGTGTGCAGCAACCTTAATATAGTACAGGGTACAGAAATATCTCCTCGAACAGATAATTCTCCAGCATCAGCAGCTAGGTTGGAACAAAAAGGTACAGAGCTACTGAAGAGAGTCCAGCAAAAGGCTACTAAGGTGATGAAGGGACTGGAGTGTCCCTCCTGTGAGGGGTGGGAGAGACTGGGACTGTTCAGCCTGGAGAAGAGAAGGCTCAGGGGGGAGCTCATCAGTGTATATGAATATTTGAAAGGGTTGGTTTAGTAGAGGTGATGCAGGTGGCATATGGATGCTGTTGTGCTGCACACTATCCAGTATCACCTCATTCTTTTCCATCTTTCCGTTTGTGTTCACTGGCTGCCTTGCATTTTATACTGAACTTGCATGTTTTGGGGACAAGGAAATATTTTTATCCTGGTTTGGTGGCACAGTAAGTATATGATAACTAAAAAGACAATAAACAATTTGATAGTTTGGTTCTGAATATTTATTGATGTATTAAGTTCTAAATTATTATTACATTATTATATACATTATTTCTTAAATACTGGGTTAAATACATTTTTATATGGGTAATTATTTGTTTCTATAGAAGTGCTTTTGCACAGGAAGTGACACCCTGAACATAGGTCTAGGTCAGTAACAGCTTTTGCTTGCTTTTCATGTGGGACTCCCAGACGAAGTTGAGATTGGGTTTACTGCAAGAAAGGGGATAACTTTTCATAGTGCTAAGAACGTACTCAGTAGGAAATTAGAATCATTACTCCTGCTCCCAGTATGAGATGTTTGTTTTGTTTCTTTATATATGATTAACAGTCGCCATGCTTTCTGAATGTGGATGCGTTACATGTCAGCTTGTAGCTATATCCACTGTCACACCAACTATTTAAGGCTGACCCGGATCGTGTTAGTCATAACAGGACCTAAACATCAGTGTTTTGCCCACATTTTTGCCCAAATCCTCGCACAGTTTAAACAATATCAGATATAAGACCATAAAGCAAGTTGTTTATCTCAATGTATTCACATAAATAGGGTAGAGATATCTGTTGTCCTCAAACATTTTCCCCAGTCCCCTTTTCCCAGCATAGGTGGATGCAGTTTCTAGCTTGGATTATTTGGGCAGGTGAAATACTGCTTCCTGTGCAGGAACAGATGTGGCAGGCTTTATAGACTTTGCAAGATGTAAATGTTCTGATGTGCAGCTGTTCTGCTAGAAATTGGTTTGGAAACTGTTTTTAACATGGCAGCCAAAATATCCATGCCATTGGCTTGGTTCTTGGGTGCAGATGCTGCTGACAGCCAGCCAAATTACTTACACAACCTTATTACTAAACTAAGTTCAAAGCCATTTTAGCCTTTCTTGGTGCAGCAGGTGACATTTGTGAGCTGATCATAAGAACCTGGTCCTTTACAAGGCAACTCCAAATATAGCTAGTAGGACATTGAGGAGTTAGCAGTCTTTGGCTTTGATAACTAGTGGCAGCAAAGGACAGTATTAGAAGGAACTGAAACCATGTACCATTAGTAGATACATGCAAATCAGTGTGTTGGAATCTCTGTGGGGGTTTGTTTAGGGGAGGAAGTCCCTACTAGTTATTTGCAAATATCTGATAGGGCAGATACTAGAAATTGGCAAAACAAAACAAGTCTATTCTGAGGAATGATTATGTGAGAAATCATTATAGCGAAAAACTAATACTCATGGTTAATTTAATTGTCTAAATATGTTTCTACAACTTCTGTTCTACTGAGGTTTGAGGGACGTATTATTTAAGGGAGCTGGAATAGCACCATACTAAATCACCTCAGCTGGAAGTTTAAATCACCCTTATTGGTGCTGTGTATGAACCTAATGAATAGCTTTTTTTTAGTGGTAAAACTGGTTGAAGAGGTTTCTGCCACACCCGTCATCTCCTCCCTCAGCATGTACTGTGCTGTAAGCTTTCATTAGTGAAATGAACTAGGTCTCCAACAAATCTGCTCCTCATCACTTTCTCTCTTTGTTGTTGTTGCTTTGTTTGTTTGGAGTTTTTTTGTTTGGGTTGGTGTTTGTTTGGGTTTTTTTTTAAACCCAAATGATTTCATCAGTTCAGTTTACAGTGCCTCTTCCTCCTTTCCAGTGCACACAAACCCAGTTCCACTAGCTCAACTGAGGAGGTAGCAAAATATAACATCAGAATGTACTTCCCCTACTTAAAGGTGCCTGTCATAGTGGATTTTTTTCCTCCTCCTTTCTGCCATATAGGGAAGCTTATCTCAGCCTGGCTGGAATTCAAAGTTCTCAGGTCTGTTTAACAAAAGTGTGTGGGTGAACTTTTAATTTTCACCCCTTTTTAACATTCAGCTGTTTTAGTATCTGGTTTTAATGGTATTGCTGTGTCTCAAACCTCTGACTGAGTTCTGAAAAGTGTTTTCTAGCAGTAAAGTGCAACTGTTTTGCACATTTTTAGCTACAGACCAGTTTGTATGTCTGTCTACAGTCCTTTATGTTCCTTTTTCTCTCTACTGTAGAGAAGAAAGGCTTATATGCAACAGTGTGCTAACAGGCTGGTTTAACTACCTGCCTATCAGCTATCTTTAAAACTGGTCCTTGCCAGAGCGCACCCTTGGAGCAGAAACAGCAAAATAACCTTTCTGAAATAATTTGATTCTGAGCAGATGGTTTGGCATGTGTAGGCATGCTGCATAATATAGCATGTATTTTTATAATTGTTGTCTTATTGTATGATAGGTGACCTTTTGCCTGCAAATTTATGGCCTGGTCAGCTGCTATACTTGACATAAATTTCCTAATCATCTACTTCAATCATAATGTTGTTGGTCTGATCTCTGTAGAGCAAGTTTCTCATTACTTTGGTTGCTGCTACGCTCTTCCTTGCAGTAGGAAAAAATAATGAGACTTCCTTGTGATCTCTTACAACACGGATCTACCATCACCTGACAGTTCTTTTTATCTTAGGAGATCATAGGCCAGTTATGAAGAGGGATGTATTTCACTGTTAAACACAGCAGAGAATGTCAAAGGTTTCTAAAACTAAATGTATAAATTATTTAATTATTGTCATTGACCTTCATTGTCGTTATCATCATATTCCAGTGAGTCATATTACGCTTGGGATGAATGAAAGATTTTTACATGTCTTTAATAAGTAGCACATGATTCACTTCATCTATGGGGCATTTTAAGATTATGAGCAGCCTTAAAGGGCTGGCTTCTCTTCAGAGACACTGACTCAAACCAGTGAAGGGATGAGCAGCTTATCTGTTGTGCTGCCACATTGGGGTTGTGTATTATGACTCTGCCATCTGAATGGGTTTGTTGGGGAAGACACTGAGTGTGCTGAAGATGACCACTTGCACACCCTGAGAAACTTGATGGTGCCACATAGGGCTGCTGGTGTTGCAACAGGGTCATTTGGGGCTAGGGAGACCAGAGGGAGCAATGGCTTGAGGAAATCTGTGAGAGAGGGAGAACAGCACCTGGCAGGAGAAAACTGACAACACAAAACCATTGACTGTTTAATTCATGAAGGGAGAGAAGTGAGCTTTAATGCTGTGGATGGTGGTTCCCCTTAATGGACCAGCCTGTGAGAACAGTTATAGACAGCAGATACCCTGGGAGTGTAACTGAGGGGCAAGAGAAGGAGCCAGTGCCACAACCTGCATACTTCCAGGCTTCATCACCATAGCCTAAGAGAGGCTGTCTGTGGGGAAACTTTTCCAACGTCATGGCACCTCTGATTGTCTCTTACCTCACCTGATGCCAGATCCACTTACACATTCAAACATTTACCCTTCAAAGCAGCCTCTGGGCACTTCTGTGTGGAAGTCCAGGCTGGGTTATCAGAACATAGAACTGTGGCACCTCTGCACTGTGACACTAAATGCTCAATTCAGGGTCCCAAAATACATGTAAAGCCACTGTCTCTTAACAGAGAAGACCAATTAATGAGCTACAGGAAGGACCGAACTATGAAGACACAAAGCAGTAATGATATCAAACTGCTTGTACTGGTCAAAGCAGTATCTGAGAAAGATGAAAGGAGAGAACACCCAGTGCCAACAAGTACCAAGCTAACACAGGGTGGAAGACTATTGTGAAATACTAGTATGCAATGCTGGGTTTGACATAGGCTGTTATGAATTGGGCATTGTTGTAAGCTCCCTAGAGACTCTGAAAAACAAAGTGTGATGGTATATAAAAATGGAGGGAGAAAAGATATCTTACCTGGAATTCAGTGATCATTTCTGCATATTTCTCTACAAAGTCATCAAACAGGAACAATTAGACACAGGTAAGACAGAAAATAACTAAAGGAACTTGCACAAGAGTGATACAAACCACTGAAAAGTAAAGAGAAGTCATGACGAAGCCTTCTTAGAAAGGTATAAGAGCAAAAGACTAACTTGAAAGACAGCAAATGGAAGAGTAGATATTGAACACATAATTGACTTATATAACTTGCAGCAACAAGATCAATGTAAAAAGATTTAAGCATTTTAAGCTTATTTTTTTAATAAGAACTTTTGTAGACTATGACAATCAAAATTACATCAGAGCAGATAAAGCCATTTTTGTGTATATATATATATATATATATATATAAACTTATGGCAGTAGAAGTTGTCCAACTCACAAGAGAGTAAATTATTTTTAAGGAAAAAATCCCCATATCAAAACAGAACTGAAACTCAACTGTCTAGATATTGTGGGGTTTTGCTCTTTGTATGATCAATCAAACATGGTTTGTATCAACACACTGAGCTAGGTGGAGCATTGATCTTACTTAATTTGGCAAATTCTGCTGGTCTTGCATGTGTTGGTTTTTTTTTCTGTGAGTTTAAGGAATGGTACCACTAAGCAATGAATAGACAATACAAGGGATTATATGTGAGTAATATCCTTTTATCTCTGGTGTTGCTTTGCTTCTGAGTCTGGGCAGGTTGTCTGAGGGTCTGATTTTTCAAAGGTCAGTGCCTTTAATGAGTGATTGTTATCTGATATTTGCATTATACATATGAAAATACAGCATTCAGTAAATCTTGTCTGTCTTCATAATCAGTAATACAGTTATCAGATATGCTACATGGGCAATTTAATTCTAGTCACCCATAGCAAGTCTCCTTGGTAGAATAAAGAAATATCTTCGTAAGTGGTCATCTTTCTGTGAGCATCCTTTTTTTCCTAACAAAAAGAGTGTCAGAATTGCAGTTGTAATGCATTTGATTGTTGCAGTTTCCACTGCAAAAGGCAAATTGGCATACTTTTTGTTACTAGTCATTTATGTAGAAGTAGTGTTTTCTAGGCACTTTATGGAGAGATTATAGAAGGGAATTTCCCTGAAGAGGTTACAGTGCAGAGAAGCTACAAACTGGTTCAGGAGCAGAGATGGGAGGCAATAGAGCACAACTGTCTGAAAGCAGACATGGAATATCTCCTGCCTCAGATCTGTAATTTCCTCTTTTTTAATGTATGGCTATGTTGAACTTTTTTACTTACTTTTGCACAGTGATGACTAAGATTATAGGGATTGTTAGGAAAAGTCATATAAAAGCAGTTTCATATGGGGGAGAAAATAGATCTTTTTCCTCCTCACTTGCCATAGCCTTATAAATTGTGACAGATTTAGCTCAAGCTTTTCAGTATAATCATTCCTAATTGATTACTTTTCCATTGCTTTTGTAAAATGTCGTTGTCTTGCTGCTGGTTGAGTGGATTCTCAGTTAGAAACTGTTAATGCTTTTTAGTACTATAGTTCCTGTAACTGTTAGCAGCTGAGGAGCAGATACATAATCTCAGCTATCCCTGAAGTGAACTTGCAAGAGACTTTCTAGGTCTGCAAGCTCGGTTTCTGTTTGTCATGTATGGGCTTATTATACTGCATCATCCAGAAAGTTACTAAGTTTCATCTGGCTACATGTGAAATACAGCTGGGTTCTTTCCCCTGTACTGAAAGTGGATGGCTGCTCCAGAACTCTTCTCTGAAGCTTAAAAGCCTTTTGCTGATTTCCAAACTAAACGTATTCATGCTATAGCAAAGCTATTTGTTTGTGTGGCGATATTATTCTTCATCTAAAGCATTTCTTTTCCCTTGGTAGTACTTGTATGCTGATGCATTAACAGGGAGATACTGTATCACTTTTCAGCCTCCGTTCAGCTGTGCCAAGGAAGCCACCACTTTTATCTTCCTCTCATAAAATAGTCTTTATTCCCCTGATGGTTTCCATAACCTTTCTCTGCTCTACTTCCAGTGTAATTTTTTAAATATAGGTACCAGAATGAGGTAGATAGTCCAGATGAGCTCTGATCTGCATATTGCTCAAGTAACACACCTGTAGTTCTGCTTAAAGAAGACACCTTGATGTGAAGAAGCATTGCAATTGCCTTTTTTTCCTTTGTGTTGCATGGGCCAGTGTTAGATAACCTGTGATCTACTCAAAGCACGCATCTTTCTTCTCTTCCAAACTTGGAGTTGGTAGTTGCAAAATGCTTTCAGGAACACTAAGCAACTGGGGCTGGCCCTCTTTATGGATGGAAAGATAGAAAACAGAATAGGAGAAAATGGTTAGTTCTTGGAAGGAGGGGAACGTCACAAGGCTTCTTCCTTGGAGGCATATGTTGGAGCTTGTGCAATTCAACAAACTCATAAATGACCTGGAAGAGGGAGGTAACAAAGTTTACTAAAGACACAAAATTATTTAAGGCAGTAAGGGTGAGCTACAGAGCAAGAAAATCACACTTGAAAACGAGTGTGGATAAAATGTTAAGTCATGCTCACAGCAAAGCCAGTCATAGTTTCATGTATGAAGTGGTGAGCTCTGCACTTACAAAGTGAGATCCCTGCACTTAGGAAGTGGCATCCCTGCATACCTCTGAGGGGCAAGATTCTGGGCAAAGAAAGTGTCAGGTCAGTGGCAGTCAGAACTGCCAGTCAAAAGTCCACCATTATTAGGGATGGAGTAGAACACAAGGTAAGAAATTTCTGCAGCTTCATAAATCTGATTCAGCTGCATCTGGTGAGCCCTGTGCAGTGCTGTTTCTCTTATCTCAAAGCAAATAAAGCAAGCAGAAGGTGAGCAAGGAAAAAAAAGCCATTAATTAGTACACTGTTCTGTGGTTCAAAAGACATTGGGTAAATTATTCATAATGTCATTAAAATTCAAATAAAACTGAAGTTTCCTGTTGAGTTAGCTAACATGGAGATACTGCCTCGTGTTTCTTTTCTAAGACTTCATATGTCATAGTGATAAGACGTTTTGCCTGCCTTTCCTTATCTGGAAGTGTCTGTATGCATCTTAAATAAAAAGAACATTTCCTTTTCTTACTCCACTGGAAAACTTAAAACAGTAATCCTTCTACTATAAAATTCATTAATATAGAGGAGAAATCTCTTGTGTTCTTATAAAACCTGAAGGCAATTGCAGAGCAGCTGGTTTCACAGGGGAGCAGGCAGGGGGTTCCCAGGAGACATTGGGGAATATCTGCTTGGTCCAGTGTTGCACTGGGCGGACTGGGTGAGTGCGGAGTGACCCCAATTCAGAA